>NC_135236.1:340710077-349777577 GCF_051348905.1 Ranitomeya variabilis | reverse complement strand
AAGGAGATCTCTAGCATCATCATCCTTCTCCATCAGTCTGACAGCTTTATAGCAGTGCATAGAGACTGACTGCGTCCAACTGGCAAGTAATCGAAGAGCATAATTCCGCAAGGAATAGATATATTTCTTCGCATATCCCAGACCTGTTTCCAGCCTACTGAGGTATATGTGCTATAGCTCTTGTCAGTTGAGACCCAAGTCTCAGGAGCTCTATGTCTTCAGTCTGCAGCCCGTCTTGATACATGACGAGAAGGGGAGGCAATTTGAATTGTATCAGGGATGCCATTTCATTTCCAGCTCGGCAAACCACTTCAGGCGGCAGCAGGACTGGCATGGCCTGTGATTGGCCGCTGTTGCTAGGTGACTTGCACAACGCATTATGTGTGATGTTAGCCCCATGGCAGTCAATCACAGGATGCATAAGTCTTGCTGCCTCTTGAACAGTGATTTCTTCCTTCCATTGTAAATGCAGACCATGTAGTGCCGGTAGGGGAGCAAAGTCTCATTTGTTATTTTTTTTATTTACCATTTCATTTTGCCCAGACAACCCCTTTTATATGTTGGCATTTTGTATGTATGATATGTCAAGATATTGTAGGAAAAAAACATGGTACCTAACCATCTCTTATAATTAAAGTGCGTATTTCCTATCTTTTTGGCCATGTAAAAAGCATTCTAGCGGGTTGCTCAGACTGGTTTTGGCTGTTCATTGTGGCCACAGTGTCTACCGCCTATGCTCGGGGGCCTTGTAATACAATGAAGGTGAATCGTGTCCATAATTAGGCTGGCATTAGCAGACCTTTTGGTAGAAGAGAGTGTGAAATCTGGAGTATTGAAGGTGGTGTGTCGATTTTATAGAATAGGTGATTTAATTTTACAATAATTACAATACTCATTTTAATTTCACAATGTTTTTAACTGGACTAAAACCAAAAACCCATCTGTGTTCCTATGAAATACAGGGCAGGAAGGAGAGTGACCAAGCTGCTGTGTGATTGGGAACAGCGAGTGTCGGCCTTTTTGTATAACAGATGGACAGTAAATGACTTGTATTATTGTCTGAAATCTCTTATTACAGCACAGGTGGAAGTCACATAATTAGCTCATCTGGAAGCAAGGACAAAATATTGCTTTCAGCGTGTTTATTCACCTTTGTGATGTCATGCTATCAACCGATGGCGTACGTTGTAACCGTTTATCTAGAAATGCTGGGCGATTGTTAACCCCATCTTCTGCTGCCGCTGACAAGGTTAATATGAACAAAGACTAATGGGTTTATCGTATTTGGCGCATTTGTTCGATTGATTTCTCCAGATGTCTTGGGAAGCAAAAAACAATTATGGGATTGGCAGATAGTCCTGTTGCTCAGTGTTTGGCATGAGTGACATTCGGGCTTCTTGCCCACAGGAACTTCAATGTGAACTAACTGCCAGAATCAACATATAGGAGAGTTTTCTATATGCTGTGTGCTGATTGTAGATTGTGTGACTTCTGTCCTGTCACAGTGCGATGAGGGAAGAGTCCATGTTTCCTATTCATCTGCTTATTATTTACTCAGGTGCTGTGAACAGAGCTGTCTCCTGCTTCATTTTCCTCTCATTTCCTCTTAACGACTGATGAACGGAGAGAAATGTCTGATGCACTTTCTGTGGGCTGAGTAGCTAGATTTCATAGAGCTTTCTTGTAGTCCTTCAGAAGCCTAACCTTGTATAATGTGATTAATTGCACAAATGCGCCACAAAAGTAAGATAAACCACCATTGGGTCAGGCATGACCAGTCAGAGTACATACTAAAGGGCATTTCTAGTTGTGTATTCTCATTCTTTTAGTGAATGTCTGCCCTCAAAATATCCTTTTTCCCTTTTTTTAGTTTTTAATTTATTCATAATTCTATACTGCTTCAGTTCTTGATTTCTCAGTCACAGGGCTCAAATTCAAGCCTTGCAGCATGACTAAGGAAAAAGAAGAGATATCAACTGTCTAGTATTCTTAAGCCCCCATACACATTGTCACTTCCGTATCGGCGGGTTCGGCCGACAGTCTAAAATGTATGGGGACCACGTACAGATCATTTTCCAGGGAGTTAAGGATCTGTCAAATTTGATTTGTAGACTGTATATCCTTTGTTTTCCCTGAGATAAGCCACTGCCAGAGATGTCTGGCAGTGGCTCTCATACAGAACACGAGAGTGCTTGGCAGAGCGTGCGTGCGTGTGTGTGTGAAAGATGTCAGAGATGGCCAAACAATGGTTCGGCGGGCAGCTGACAGCCATCTATGGTGTATTGGGTGGCTTCAAACATGCAGCAAGGCTTGTAAACAAGTCAGACATCGACTGATAGGGTGGCTACTTCCAATAAGTGGCACTTAAGGGACAGCCTTCTTTCTTCAGAAGGAGAGTTCATTTGCCTACCTCTTTTCCCAGGGAGCATTGCCTGGACTATTGACTCCCTATGACCACTGGCGGTCTTCACAATTAGAAGCAATTCTCCCTAGACCTCGTACTGTGCTCCTAGGACAGAAAAGCTCCATACATGTGGCATCTGATGGAACACTCAATTTGAAGAAAAAAAAAACACATGAAAGTTCAGGACTATAGAAAGTCCAGAATTACGTATATTATTACTAAAACCTTACTATCTCTCTGCACTATAAAAGCAATAATCTGGCCTTAGTTTAATACCTTGGCGTAACAACAATTAAATGTCTTTGTATTCGTTATCGACAGTGTATAAATAATGGTTTCATTATTTTGTCTGTACCTTTCTATTCTTGTCGTGGATCATGCAGTGAGTGTCTCTAGAGGCATGGCCTGCGAGCCAAATAGTTTTTCTCGTGTTTGTACTTCCCAGTGATTTTCAGCATTATAGAGCCTGTAAACACATGTAGAACAATGACAAGTTTCCAGTGACCTCCGGGTAGACATGAATGTAGTAGCTTTGACTGGACATGGATCTGTACTCTTTCATCCCACCAAATCAGCTGTGAACAGGATTCAATCAGCTGTGAATGTCATTCTTTTGCCTGACTGACTATTTTTTTTCCTTGTCATTATCTTTTTGTTTTAGGTAAGCAGAAAACAACCAGAAACCTATTTTTTTTACTATAGTAATTACTTTGAGTCAGTGCCTCAATAACGGAGTTAATTAGCTCCCAGGCAGCCTAGATGGCAGTGGCATGCTTGGTGATTCTGAAATTGATTTGCTTAGAAACTATATCCAAAAATAATCCTGACTGAACTGGGACTTACGTATTTGCCTTACAAATGGAGTTAGAGAGTAGCACTATGTGAACTCTAGTGAACTAAACTGGCCTGCATGCAAACTAATGACAGATCATAGGGTGATTAAGTAGAAAAGGATTTGTCATGTGAGATCCAGACAGGCCCGTGTGCACATTATTGACCTTTACATGTACATCAATGATCTCTATTTAAAGGGAATCCTTCAGCGGGTTTTGCTGTGTAATCTGACAGCAGCATGAGGTAGTGACCCCGATTCCAGCAATGTACCACTTGGTTTACTGGATGCAGCAGTTGTGATAAGGCTTCTTTCACACTAGCGTCGGGCTCGGCCGACGTTCCCGACGCTGCCGCACAACGGGGGCAGCGGATGCATTTTTCCAGCGCATCCGCTGCCCCATTGTGAGGTGCGGGGAAGCGCGGGGAGGTGGGGGCGCCACTGCACGACGCACGGTCCGCCACTGCACGACGCATCCGTCGCACGACGGGTGCGACATGTGGCAATCCGTCACAATGCGTCGCTTAATGTTAATCAATGGCGAAAAAACGCATCCTGCAAACACTTATGCAGGATGCGTTTTTTCAGCAAAACGACGCATTGTGACGGAATGCAGTTAACGCTAGTGTGAAAGTAGCCTAAGGGTACCGTCACACAGTGCAATTTTGATCGCTACGACGGTACGATTCGTGACGTTCTAGCGATATCTTTACGATATCGCAGTGTCTGCCACGCAGCAGCGATCAGGGATCCTGCTGAGAATCGTACGTCGTAGCAGATCGTTTGGAACTTTCTTTCGTCGCTTGATCACCCGCTGACATCGCTGGATCGTTGTGTGTGACAGCGATCCAGCGATGCGTTCGCTGGTAACCAGGGTAAACATCGGGTAACTAAGCGCAGGGCCGCGCTTAGTAACCCGATGTTTACCGTGGTTACCAGCGTAAAAGTAAAAAAAAACAAACCGTACATGCTCACCATCTGATGTCCGTCCGGTCCCTTGCCGTCCGCTTCCCGCTCTGACTGTCTGCCGGCCGGAAAGTGAGAGCAGATCACAGCGGTGACGTCACCGCTGCACTCTGCTCTCACTGTACGGCCGGATCTGTCAGAGCAGGAAGCGGACGGCAAGGGACCGGACGGACATCAGATGGTGAGCATATACGGTTTGGTTTTTTTTACTTTTACGCTGGTAACCACGGTAAACATCGGGTTACTAAGCGCGGCCCTGCGCTTAGTTACCCGATGTTTACCCTGGTTACCCGGGGACTTCGGCATCGCTCCAGCGCCGTGATTGCAACGTGTGACCGCAGTCTACGACGCTGGAGCGATAATCATACGATCGCTGCGACGTCACGGATCGTGCCGTCGTAGCGATCAAAATTGCACTGTGTGACGGTACCCTTAGAGTCACAGTTTTTTCGGCTGCAGCTCTATCATAGCTCAGATGCTGAGCTCTGTCTAACCCCACCCACATCACAGCGTTTTGTGTACATTGTATAGTGACAGAGAGCTGGTAATCAATCCTGTGGGTGTGGCTAGACTAGGAGGCACCTGGCAGCTTGTCCTGTAGTGATAATCTGCTGATATAAAACTGATTGTATTGAATGAGCAACACATAGCCCAGTAAGTGACACATCCCTGTAATCAGGGTTTCTGCTCCTACATCATGGTGCTCTCAGATTTCACAGGAAAAATCTGGTGACAGATTCCCTTTAAGAAGCCAAGAAGCTGAGACACCTCTTATTTGAAGAGAAGATTTCCCAATTATGTCCTATTTGCCATTCGTGTAAATTAATTGCTGTTTCTGTAACTTTAATGGACTTCAATGGACCTGCCTACATCACGGTTTGCATATCGAACCCCATTTTTAACACATTCATTGATACCTGCATCATAATTTAAAAATTAGATGAGAATATAAGTGATTGTGAACATGGGAATATACCGTAGTTATGTCTGCATTGTTGTAAAAAAAAAATTTGAAATTCCAATTTTTTCTTAACTTGACTGGCAATACATGAGTTTTGATTTTTAGTGGAGTGAATTTATTGTCTGTTGATTAAATATAAAATTGTTGCTGTTTTAGAACAAGAAGATTGGACAACAATCAAAGGAAAATTCATGGCTATTAACGCGGCCAGCATGAGTTGTGCCTGTCCGCGCAGTCCGAGAGGCCTGTCACCAGCAGCTCACTTGGCAGATGGAACGGCTGATCTGATTTTAGTTCGCAAATGCTCAAGATTAAATTTTCTTCTGCACCTTATCAGACATACAACCAGCAATAGCGATCAGGTAATTCATTATAGAAAAGGAAAAATCTAGTCTGCACCTACGGTACATACTATAGGCTGAGCCACTGAGAGTGGACAGCGAGAGAGCACAATATGGAGCAGGTGGTTCTCATTCATTTAGCGTATTAATATATTCTATAGGAGGAACAGCCCTCAAATATGTTTGATTTGGTAGTCGTCTTGTTTTTTCTTCCCGTCTCGACTACCTCTTATGTGAAGATTTGCTTGTATTAGAAACAGTCACCCCAATCATTCTCTTGACTTATCAGTGCAAAACAAAAAAAAACTTTCCGGTTCTATTTTTCACCCCTTTTAGTATCATTATTCAGTCCTTTGCAATTTTGGTTTTCTTCTTTTCTTGGGAACAAGAGTAGGTTGCCCCATGTGACTGAGGAGTAGCAGAGTTTCCTTGTAGTGCAAACTCCTATGCTACTAACTTTCTTCCTCCCTAGATTGTCAGAGATAATGGCCCCAGGAAATCCCATTCTTCAACCGCCAATATCCTATCTAATTCACTGTCTCAGGTAGCCGATAGGTATCATTCACACAGGCAATCTGGTTTGGTCCAAAGGTGCCGTTTTATTGTTTTCATAAAACTCCAAGGGATTCAAAACCAAAAACAGCCATTTCTGCGCACAAAATAATAGTTAATAATAATTTTTATTTATATAGCACCAACATATTCCGCAGCACTTTACAATTAAGCGGGGATATGTACAGACAATAAATTCGGTATGAGTTAAGACAATTTAAACAGTGACATTAGGAGTGAGGTCCCTGCTCGCAAGCTAACAAACTACAAGGAAATGGGGGGACACAATAGGTGAATAGTGCTTGTTATTTCAGGTCTGGCAATTATAATAAATAGGGATTTTCATATAAAGCTGCTTGATTCAGTCATCAGCCTGTGTGTTTAAGTGCAATAGTCAAGTATCAAGTGCAGTTATCGTGTGCATGGAGGGTGTGGAGACAGATGAATAGTAGGGTGCAGATTCAGAGTAATATTTGGAAGGAGGGAATAGGGCAAAGTTAGTTTACTGAGTAGTTGATGTGGTAGGCTTGTTTGAAGAGATGGGTTTTCAAAGCGCGCTTGAATAGGTCGGGGCTAGATATCAGTCTGATCGTCTGGGAAAGTGCATTCCAGAGAGCTGGCGCAGCACGAGAGAAGTCTTGGAGACAGAGGTGTGAGGTTCGGATTACAGGGGATGTTAGGGTACCGTCACACAGTGGCATTTTCATCGCTACGACGGCACGATTTGTGACGTTCCAGCGATGCATTTACGATATCGTTGTGTCTGACACGCTACTGCGATCCGGATCCCCGCTGAGAATCGTACGTCGTAGCAGATCGTTTGAAACTTTCTTTCGTCGTCTAGTGTCCCGCTGTGGCGGCATGATTGCATCATGTGACACAGGTTGTATACGATGTGCGCACAGTAACCAACGGCTTCTACATCGCAAATACGTCATGAAATTATCGCTCCAGCGCTGTGTATTGCAACGTGTGACCGCAGTCTACGACGCTGGAGCGATAATTATACGACGCTGCTACGTCACAAATCGTGCCGTCGTAGCGATGAAAATGCCACTGTGTGACGGTACCCTTAGTCTTAGGTCATTTGTAGAACGGAGGGCACGTGTAGGGTGATAGACAGAGATGAGAGAGGAGATATAAAGTGGTGCATTACTGTGGAGAGCTTTGTGGGTGAGAGAGATGAGTTTATACTGGACCCTGTAGCGAATGGGTAGCCAGTGTAATGACTGGCACAAGATGGTGGCATCCGTGAAGCGGCTGGACAGAAATGACACTCGCAGAAAAAGTTCAGGAATGAACGGCACCAGGCGGTATTGCGACAGCCGGTTCAATGGTAAGCATGGAATTCTTATTAGGACTCATGCAGCACGTGTATTGCCAGCAGTGCACGGGAGGTGCTCAACAAAAGATCATAGCAAAGTATCCAAGAATAAATAGATGTGGCACTCACCCGGAATCTGCTGTGATTCAATGTCCTTTATTCATCATTACAACGATATGGACATAACGTGGTGAGGCGGCTGGTGTGAGGAGGGGTGCGGGGAGTGAGAGAAGGACGATTCAAGATGGATTGGAAAGGAGAAAGTTTGGTAAGAGGGAGACCGATCAGAAGAGAGTTGCAGTAGTCCAGACGGGAATGAATAAGGGCGACAGTAAGAGTCTTAGCAGTTTCAACGGTGAGAAAAGGTCGGATTCTGGAGATGTTTTTAAGATGCAGGTGACAAGAGCGAGTGAGTGATCGGATATAGGGAGTGAAGGAAAGTTCGGTGTCGAATATGACCCCAAGACAGCGGGCATGCTGCTTGGGAGTTATGGTTGAACCCTTCAGGGTAATTTCCATGTTGGGTAGAGCGAGGTTAGTAGAAGGGAGAAACACAAGAAGTTCCGTTTTAGAGATATTTAGTTTCAGGTAGAGGGAGGACATGATGTTAGAGACAGCAGACAGACAATCCTTGGTATTTTGAATTAGGGTAGGAGTGATGTCAGGGGAAGAAGTGTATAACTGGGTGTCATCAGCATAGAGATGATACTGGAACCCAAATCTGCTGATTGTTTGTCCAATAGGGGCCGTGTAAATAGAGAAGAGGAGGGGGCCTAGGACTGAGCCTTGCGGAACCCCGATAGTAAGGGGACGAGGAGAGGAAGAGGAGCCGGCAAAAGATACAGTGAAGGAGCGGTCAGAGAGGTAGGAGGAGAACCAGGAGAGGGCTGTGTCCTTGAGGCCTATAGAGCGGAGCATAGTGAGGAGGAGCTGGTGATCCACAGTGTCAAATGCAGCAGAGAGATCCAGGAGAATCAGCAGAGGGCAATGACCTTTGGATTTAGCTGTTATTAGATCATTAGAGACTTTAGTGATGGCAGTTTCAGTGGAGTGTAAAGAGCGGAAACCAGATTGTAAGGGGTCAAGAAGAGAGTTATCCGAGAGATAGCGGATTAGACGGGAGTGGACCAAGCGTTCCAGGAGTTTAGATGGCTTTTTAAGTAAAAGTGTTATGATGGCATGTTTAAATGAGGAGGGAAAGATACCTGAAGAAAGAGAGAGGTTAAATATTTGTCAGGTGAGTGGTGACCACTGGTGAGAGAGACTGCAGGATATGTGAAGGAATGGGGTCACTGTTGCAGGTTGTAGGCCGAGCAGAAGGGAGGAGCTTGGAAACTTCTTCTTCTGAAACAAGCTCAAAGATGTCTAGTGAGCTTGAGGTGCGTCAGGGAAGGGGATCCAGGCACTGAGGAGATTTCGCTGAGATATTCTGATGGATGTGGTTGATACAAAAGTATCACAGCAAATATAGAGTTAATTTAGCAGGACACAAACATGTCAGTGCGGGCTCAGCCAAACAGATTACAGTCCTTTCTCCTTCATACACAGAAGAGGCACAATCCCACCATTCTCGATATCCCCTTGAACCTGAGCTCCAGCATTTTCTCATGGCAAACAGAAGTATTCATCTCCAAACACCGTTCACACTGAACAGATTGCAGCTTCTGTACGTTCTCTGCAGCTCCAACACACATTCTGCTCAGCTTTTCCACCTGACCCATGCAGTCTCCAGAGAGAGACTCTGGCATGTCTCTCACACAGCTACAGCTCACATTTTGGCTGGACAATCGCCAGTTTCAGCACACTCAACTTCATTCAGCAGACTGACACATCAAGGTGAACACAGGTACTGTTTTTTTTTTTTTTTTGTTAAAGCTAGTGAGGGGCATCTAATTAAATTGACTCTGTCAGCACAGAATGACTCTTCAAGCCAATTACAGGCGCTCGGTGCACCATGGCACGGCCAGTCATTTAAATCCACCTTCCCTTATGTTAGTTTTTCATCCATCCTCACCCTTCTCTGGCTTTAGGAAACCAGAGCTGTCGGAGAAGAGTGGAGGTGGAGATTGAGGGAAAACAAGCAAATGGGGAGGTGTCATTAAATGATTGGCCTCGCCGTGAAGCACTAAGTGGTAGAACTTTGTCAGCACAATATGACTGTTCAAACTGAGTCCCTTTAAGACCTGCAGTGCTAGGATTTAACCCAGGTCTTCCTGTCTTTGCTACATACCCCACCTTCCTCTGCCCAAAGCTGGGTCTGGGTGCCATCTGCCAACACACAGAGCCTACAGGGCTCATCTACCTACAGATTCCTTTAAATGTTCCGCTACCTGCACATTATCCACACAGGCTTGGCTGCTTGCACGTCACGCACACGGGCTCTGCCGCCTGCACGTCACGCACACGGGCTCTGCCGCCTGCACGTCACGCACACGGGCTCTGCCGCCTGCACGTCACGTACACGGGCTCTGCCGCCTGCACGTCACGCACACGGGCTCTGCCGCCTGCACGTCACGCACACGGGCTCTGCCGCCTGCACGTCACGTACACGGGCTCTGCCGCCTGCACGTCACGTACACGGGCTCCGCCGCCTGCACGTCACGCACACGGGCTCCGCCGCCTGCGCGTCACTCACACGGGCTCCGCTGCCTGCGCGTCACTCACACGGGCTCCGCTGCCTGCGCGGCACGCCCACGGGCTCTGCCGCCTGCGCAGCACGCCCACGGGCTCTGCCGCCTGCGCAACACGCCCACGAGTTCTGCCGTCTGCGCGTCACGCCCACGGCCTCTGCGGCCTGCACGTCACGCCCACGGGCTCTGCCACCTGCACGTCACGCCCACGGGCTCTGCCGCCTGCACGTCACGCACGCAGGCTCTGCCGCCTGCACATTACCAAGATATTCGCTGCCTACAACATGCAGTCAGTCTAGTACTACAAGCAAGCATACACATCTCTTGCACAGTACCATATGGCTCTGCAGACACATGGCCTCACATTCGGAAGGGTCTAATGGGATTTGCCACACCTCATCCTGCCCCCAACACAGCTGCACTTAAAGGTGTTTTATGCCAGAAACTAGGTGAGAATAGTTTCCTGAGTTGGGCCCACAGTATATGAATGTGACAGTATTTGGAAGACGCCTCCTTAGGTCAGGTTTATTTTTCCAGCTTCTAAAACCACACTTGGCATCCCTTAAATAACATGTAGCTGATGCCATTGATTTGCAGCAGAAAATGTCACTTGTACACAATAAGCAATATTTGAAACGGGTCAATCTGTTTATTACATAATCCTGAAAATGTACCTGCATATGGCACAGGGACACAAGTCATGATCCTGGGTTTGTGGTCTTTTTGATTTGTCATTTGCGTCACATACCTCTAACAACATTTTACTCCTTTGTTTATTTTTATAGTTTGATTTTCCATTTGTGGATGTTTATCGAATAAAGAGTTTTCAGTTTACTCCAAAACACTTTGAAGAGGAAGATGCTGAAAGCACAGATTTGGACATTATCGGCAAAAAGAACTTTGCTCAGATTTGCACAGACCACCCCTCTTGTGGGTGCCACCATCTGAACAGCGTGTGGAATTGTGATGGGGAAACTTTGGAACAAACTGCCCTTGAAATGAGGTACATCTCCCTGTTTTTTGTCTATGGAACCTGTCCGATCTGTCTTCCTGTTGGACTCAAACGTAAATTGGCCATTAAAAATGACAGTATAAATCTATTAAATATCTCTAAATATTATGCTTCACTGTGGGCAAAATACAGTCATGGCTGAAAGTGTTGGCACCCTTGAAATTGCTCCAGAAAATGAAGTATTTCTCTCAGAGAATTATTGCAATTACACATGTTGTTATAGTTATGCTTAGATCCTATTGGAACAACACAAATAAAACAGAGAAAAAAGGCAAATTGGACATCATTTCACACAAATTGTTCCTCTTTTTTTTTTTTGTGGTGTTCCAATACACACAAAGGAAACAAACATGTGTATAGCAAAACATTATATAACTGCAATAATTTCCTGGGAGAAATACTTCCATGTCTGGAACAATTTCAAGGGTGCCAACACTTCGGTCCATGACTGTATATTGCCTATATTATGCATAGCATAAAGCCAGAGGTGGCCATTATCCATGACCTAATGATTCCAAGACTGGCTCAGAGAGGATCCTTATGCCATGCACTGTCTTCTCAGGCACTGTAGTAGGCATAACACAGTGTATTTTGTTTTGTGAGAATGGTTCCTGGAACCTGTCACCTCCAGAACTCCTACTTACCAACAGATAGGGATAACTGCAGTAAAGTAGTGGTAAATTATGTATAGCCAGCTTCCAGGGGCAGCTGCTACAGTGACCGTGCTGTTCTCACTCCCTGTCCCATTGCCTGACAGCCTGCCCTGCAAACACACAGCACACACAGCTACAGAGCAGGCTGTCAGTCAGTGTGGGGGGGAGTGATAACAGCCCCCTGTGTAGTGGACAGTGACGTTAACAGCTCTCTGCACTGCCCTGCTGGCTGGAAGCAAGTGGGGATATTACTTAACTATTTCCTCATAGTTGCTGCGGCTCCAGTAAGTCAGAGGACCTGCCATTAAGTCAAAAGTGTCTCCACGTCTTCCCTGAGTATTCCACTAATTAGCATTTCTGGAGTGGTTCCCTTTAACGAAATATCTCCCCTGTACACTCTTATCTGGAAGATTCTCTGATATATAATTTTCACAGAAAATAGTTTAACCATATAGTGAGACATTTTATAGGCTTACTGTGGTATATGCCTATTTTAAGGTCCCATTGTAAATAGATGTTTACTACACGGTTTAATTTATTCTGCAAAGGCCTACCTAAGTATACTAGCACGACAGAGGTCTCCTAAGGATACATTGCAGGGTGCAATCACCATAAATTATACGACTACATTTGACCTAAATCCCAGCTTCTTGACTATGATAGTAATAAGGCAAAGGTGCAGTGGAAGATTTGCTATCTGAATAGGGAAAAATCCTTTTCAAAATGTTACTTAGTAGCAATTACAATTTTACGATGATATATGGTTGACAAGTGATGACAATTTTTCTAAGAATTGCTCTACTTCTGATTACTTATGTTGTACTCATCTTGTGTTACCTTCATTTTCTCCTTTCTCAACTTTTCCATATAAAATATGAAGTTTGGGATATACTCGCCGTATAAGACGGGGGTCATCTTATACGGCGTGTGCGGTCCGGATAGTTCCCAGGGTCTGGAGGAGAGGAGACTCTCCTTCAGGCCCTGGGATCCTTATTCAAGTAAAAAAAAAGAATAAAAAATATGGGAAAAACTTACCCTCCGACGGCCCCCGGCTCTCAGCGGTGCAAGCAGCGGCCTCCTTTCCTAAGGATGCATTGAGCAAAGGACCTTTAATGACGTCGCGTGACCAGTCTTGTGACCGTGACGTCATTGAAGGTCCTTTGCTCAATGCATCCTTAGGAACGGAGGCCGCCGCTTGCACCGCTGAAAGCTGCGGGCCGTCGGAGGGTAAGTATATCCCATATTTTTTTTTATTCTTTTTTTTAAAAATGAATATGAGCTCCCTTTTCTATATTCCTTTGAAGGCACAATGACAGTGCGCTCCCTTGCCGGCTCTAAAGAAAAGTGTTGACCCGGCAGGGACTAGTTCAGTCTCTGAAACAGATGATGGTTCATTTCAAGGTGGGGAAAACAGCTGTGGCAGTGATCGCAGCTTCTGCCACCTGATGATGTCCCGTGTGAGTACCCCAAAATGCACTCTGGTTCTCAAACAAATGTCACTAGAAGTTAAAAAAAAAACACAAGCAGACAGGAAGTTAGAGTAGAGCTGGAATCATAGAAAATTTTTATTTGAAGTATATTACAATAGTGATTTAATTATTTAAAGAAATAGACATTTAGTGTGAAATTCACCTTCAGTTTCTGACCACCCTTTAATTCTGGATAATATTAATTTTAGATCTTTATAAAAAACAGTTGATTATATGGTTAAGCTTACATGAGCGTATAAAAAAAAAAAAATCGCAATTTTCATCCAGTAAACAGACTATTTTCCATCTGTATTCATCTGTATAGCATCCATTTTTATACATCAGAAGTGAATAAAATTTCCAAGAATAAATACAGTGTCCGATGTTAGTAATGGAAATGTATTCGTAAAAATCGGATGCTATATGGATGATTCATACAGGATCAATTTATTTTTTTTTTTTTTTGCACACTCATAGAATTCAACAGGCGAGTCTCACCTGAAATACAGAAGAGACGGAAGATATTTCTCACACAGACATTTTCAAACTGTAATCTAATTGAAAATTACGTAACATTTCTCCTAGTGCTCTGTGTGAGATCGGGTTTATTTTCTTTCACAGACAGCAGTTGGACCGAAAATGCAGCCGTGTGAACGTAGCCTGATAATACTTGATGCCATAACACTTATCGTAACTTGTATTAGCAGTTGATCAAGCAATAAATTGGGAGCATTGGAAAAATGTTTTTTGCCCGCGTCTGTTCCACAAGCATAGATCCAAATCACATATGGGGCATTAGGTGACAGTTAGGGAAGGGGAGAATCATGGGGGCAGTCTATGGAGCGGATGTGATAAGCCACAGATCACCAGGGTGTGTGGGGGATTTAACCCTTACCTCTCCTGGACAGGACATACAACAGCACAAGCTGGGTGCAAAGGGGGAAGTAAGGGTTAACCCTCACATACAAAGGCGAGGAGGCAGCAGAGTACATGGTGGGGCAAAAGAGTAGTTTGAGGAGCACATAGAATATTCTATCTAAAGGCTGCATGCAGTGGAGATGAGGGGGCATTTCACTGCTGGACCCTGTATTCAGTAGGATTACTCAGCCCCCGAGTTATCTCCCGTCAGCTGCCAGAGAGAAGCAGTGGCTACTAATTAGCTGCTCTCCCAGCTTATACTCCTCAGGTAGTGTAAAGGGGTCATGGCAGGTGCTGTGACCTAATCAGCACAGCAGACACACAATGCTGCCTCCTAGGTGTTATCTGGGCTCCTCTTAGAAGCTACTTGCCCATTATTTGCAGCAGATGGGTGATGTGGTCCCTGCTCCCTCCTGTCTGGAAGGCTCCTGCAGAAGTTTGAGCAGCTTTGTGCAAACAAGGAACGCTGCACCCCTGCATCCACCAATGAGAAGACGGTCAGGGCTACAATTGTAATGATTCTGTGAAAGATCAGAACCGCAGATCAGTCCCTCTCTGTCTGCAAGTGTCAGCGGGCCAGACAGGAACAGTCAGAGAGGGCCTGATGTGGCCCCCGGGCCTTATCTAGAGCAATATACTATTGGAACCAAAGCTAAAAAATCTTTTGGGAAAATCGGTTATCACATTGTAGATTACGTTGGTATATGGTCATTTATTCTTATGCTGTAAGACCATGCAGAATGATTATTTTAAAAATTAAAATTGTTTTTTTTTTTTTAATTTCTTCCAGGGTTCACTGTCAATTGATTAAATTATTTGCACGTGGCATTGAGGAATCTGAGAATGAAGAAGACAGAAATCCAAGCAGGGTTTAGTCGGACATTTGGTCTCCTCTGCCGATTTAATTATGTGTTGCTGTTTTTTGTTTTTTTTGTTTGGATTATTTATTTTACATTTAGAAAGTAATCCACTTTGAAGGAAATTATGTGGAACCTAATTTAAAATAGGAAAAAAAAAATCTGTAATGTATTTTAAGTTTAAATTTGATATAATTTATAGTGCTTTATTAACTATTTGGCGTTTTGTGGCATAGTTACAGCACTCATTGTGTAGCCTTAAAATGTGCTCTTAGTAACTGTGTGAAGTGTTTCTTAAACTGTTACTGTTCTTCTAGATTTTGGCAGATTACATATATTTTATGTACTCAACTAAAATATGAGCATAGGCAGTTTTGATGACGGCTATATATTAAAAATCTAAATCTGCTAATAGACATAGCTTATTATGTTCTACTTAGAATTTGCTGAGGTGCAATATTTTCATAACGATTGAGAATTAAACATATTTGGAACACTGTCAAAAAGTGCATTTTTTATTGGTCCTTTTGCCCTAGAACCAGGAAACATTCATTTTTGTCTTGTTACTATGGACCTTTATGGTGGTTTATCAACTGATTGGAATGCCTTGACAGGTCGGTAGTTTAACTAGCCTTATTGTTTGTGTATTTAAACTTTACCATCATTTGTTTCATCTAGGCTAAGGATGAAGATCTCGCAGAATGTTGAGTGGCTGTCCACATAAATCTGAAGTGCAGTGACAGCGAGCCTTGCTCATGCTTTGATTGTGTTCTATACAAAGCTCTTCTGGTCTTTGGTCGAAGCTGTTTTTTTTTTTGTTTTTTTTAAGTATCAACAAATTGTTGTGTGCCAGTCCAATTCACCAGCAAACTCAAGTGCTTTCATCCGCTACTTTTCATCTGAAATAGTTTGGTTAGCATATCATTTGTGGGCTTTTAAAACTTGTTTACCAGAACTTTGAATGGATAATACTTGCACTGATGGTATTTCAGTCAGGTAGAATTTAAAGCATATAAAGATAAAAGTAATAAACATGTCAGATGAGAAAATAAAATCATTTCTGATGTTACCTAAGTAAAGCATTACATATTGAGGGTGTATGCTTTTCTGAGTCAAAAATTACTGCAGTATTTGTTCAATGCAACATTTCTGTTAATGTAATGTAACAGATTGTCCTCTTCTGGACAGCCATTACTAATGATGATGGTTTACCCTGACAAAACGTATAGGTCAAGCAAAATACTATTGCAAGGCAAATAAACAAAACCTTCACCCATCATGCAACCATAAAAATCATACTCAACTAACCATTTTGTAAATGTACATATTGCTAATAGCAACATTTACATCTGGTATTGCTGTATGTCAATGGCTTGGGTGAGAACCATTGCTAGAGAACAAAGGCTTTCCTCTCCCCACCGGGAGAAAACTACTGAGGAATGTATATTTCTGCAAGCAATTTCAGCAAGTTAGGTCACTATTTGCAATGAAAAAAACATTTTAATTTTTCATGATGATGATCCAAATTTGAAGACCATGAGTTCGGTCCTGGAGACCAACAAAGATACTGTTTTTCACACTGTGTTGACCATAGTGTTCTTCAGTCAGCAATCACTGCCCTGTCATGCAGATATAATCAGAGCTACTGTTAGGCTACGTTCACATTAGCGTTGTGCGACGCAGCGTCGGGCGCCGCTGCGTCGCCGCATGCGTCATGCACCCCTATATTTAACATGGGGGCGCATGGACATGCGTTGCATTTGCGTTTTGTGACGCATGCGTCGCTGCGGCGCACGCGTCAGGGCGCACAGGACGCAGCAAGTTGCATTTTTTGTGCGTCCAAAATCAAGCAAAAAAAGGACGCATGCGTCACAAAACGCTGCGTTGTGCATGCGTTCACATTTGCGTTGTGCGTTGCGTCGCCGACGCTGCGGCGCACAACGCAAATGTGAACGTAGCCTTAGAGGGTGAGGAAGGCTAGTGTGCTTTCATGTGATTTGCACAATGAGTTACAGTAAATGGTAATGAATCGCTGATTGGATTTCATTAAGATAGAAATCATGCCCTCCACCCAGTGCTGTTTTACGTGATGTTGACCATGGCACATGAACTATAAAGCTATATACAACCAGCTGTGGAGGTCTCATTGTCAATGTCTCCAAGATTCATAAACCTGCTGTAATGTAAGAATGTATTTGATGTATAAATGCATGCTTCTTGACATTTCAGTTTTACTGTGCAACGCCGCAATGCAAACAAATGAACATTCCGGCTATTTTTGAATCATGAAATAAATATTTTAGTATGCAAAAAAAATGGTCTGTCTTATTTTTTGGCTTATTCATTACACTGACCAAACTGCCTTAAATGTTAGACCTGTATTTGGGTAGATTAGACCTGCTGATTTTAAAAATGAACCAGCTTTTCCTATCTGCTCTAATTTTTGAGGTACCAAACGTATGACATATACCATTCTTCACTCTGCTTGTCCATGAAAAACGTGATGAATTTAATTTAGTATTTAAATGAATTTTTTACGTATGAAAGAAACATTAAAAATGTAAAAAAGTTTATGCACGAAAATATACTTCTTTGATGCAAAACGAACAGGTTTGCAGTCAGTGGACACACAAGAAACTCTTGTTTATATCCACTAACCAGCAGCAAAATACGACCCCTAATTGGTAAACTTTTACCAATCGACAATCGTTTACATGGACTGACCAAAGTAAATGATGTGTACTCGACTGCTCATTGCACACAGACCGCCATTAGTCTCAACAGTGCAAGTCCTGTTTATACATGACAATGCACCACCACATAAATTATATTTTGTGCTTCACAAAATACCATTTCACCCTGTGAACAAGCGTTTTGCTCATTCATCGGATGACCAGCAGCCTCATTACACACGATTAGCAAGAAACAAGCTTTTTCAACAGCATTCACAATTATTTTGCAGTGTAAGTTCCCATTAAAGGGAATCTGTCACCACATTTGATGTATTTAAACAATTAATATGGGCACACAGGTTATTTACTGCTGAAAAATGAATCACTGTATGCCCCATATCAGATGCCTTTGTTGAGAAACCCCCTTTTATCACTTTATATGAATGACCTATTCCAGGCTATGGCCTGGAAGATATCTCTGCATCCAGAGCTAATTTAAATTAGAAGGAGGAGTTACTGATGTGATATTTAATGGCCACTCTCTGCGCTCCTGATCTCACTGTAGAGTTGTGTGTGATTATAACTGACTAGATGGTGGCCCGATTCTAACGCATCGGGTATTCTAGAATATGTATGTAGTTTATTTGTGAAGTTTTCAGAATAATGCAATTTATACACAGGATTCGGCTGGCCGTGACCAATTAGCGAAGTGTGGTTCAAATTCCGTGCCAATTCGCGGGCGGACTCCGACTGCCGCTGATTGGTCACGCCCGGCCAACCGCGAACAATCAGTGAAGCCAGGGCCGGCTCCAGGTTTTTGAGGGCCCCAGACAAGAGAGTCTCATTGGGCCCCCCTCTTTAACACATACCACGATTCATGATGCACAGATACAGCAGAGAAATATGGCACAGCCAAGTAGCGTATATAACAGCCCACGTAGTATATAGCAGAGCCCACATAGTATATAACAGCCACGCAGTATATAGCAGAGCCACGTAGTATATAACACAGCCACGTAGTATATTGCCCAGCCACATAGTATATAGCACAGCGCCCATAGTGTACAGCACAAACACGTATATTGCCTAGCCACATAGTAAATAGCACAGCCCATGTAGTATATTGCCCAGCCACGTAGTATATAGCACAGCCACGTAGTATATAGCACAGCCACGTAGTACAGACAGAAAGACGGAAGTGACCCTTTGACAATTATATAGTAGATTCATCTGCAGGTTCCACTCAGCTTCAGCCTCCATCTCACAGGCTACCAGGGTTATAATATTGCTACAATACAGCAGAGTCCAGAGAGAAGCAAAAAATGTGTTTGCAAGAAGGCAACATTCAGTACTCCTGTTCTATGTTATTTACTTGTCTCACACTGGTAAGTCCCCCAGTGGCTTACAAAAGTATTCACCTCCTTGGTGTTTTTCTTGTTTTGTTACCGCACAACCTGGAATTCCAGTGTTTGTTTTTTTGGGTTTTTTTTGAGTTTGCATTAGTTGATGTAAAGAACATATGAAATAATGAAAGAAAAGCGGCAAGACTCACCGATCCTGTAAAAAGGGCTTGTCTTTATTGAAACATATAGTACAGCATCTTCACGGCACGGGGGAGTGAGACGGAGGATACAGTGAGCAGAGAGGGACGACGGCCGTTTCACGCTACAACCAGCGCTTCTACGGGTACATGCATCTCACATCATGAGGCTGTCACTGGTATGTTTTACTGTGGAGATGGTGTTCTTGGGGTGATGAGCGGTGTTGGTTTTACGCCAGACATGACGCTTATCTTGGTGGCCAACAAGTTCAATTTTGGTCTCATCTCACCAAAGCATCCTCTTCCATACAATTGAGGAGTCTCCCATGCGTCTTTTGGAAAACTCAAAATGAGCCTTACAATTTTTGCTTGTAAATAAGTTTTTTTTCGTCCCAGTTTTCCATAAAGGCCACCTCTATGGAGTGTACGGCTTATTGTCGTCTTTTTGGACAGATACTTCAGTCTCTACTTGGGAAGTATGCAGCTCCTTCAGGGTTACCTTTGGTCCCTGTGCTGCCTCTCTGATTAATGCCCTCCTTGCCCGGGGGTGAGAGTTTTGGTGAGCTCAAGTTTCTTGACAGGTGTGTTGTTGTACCATGTCCTTTACATTTGATGATAATGGATTTATCCGGGGATCATCAGAGATTGGGATATTTTTTTTTAACCTCATAGTACGTCCAGCACGATCGGCGGCGCTCACGGGGGGAGCGCGGCCGATCGCGGCCGGGTGTCAGCTGCCTATCGTAGCTGACATCCGGCACTATGTGCCAGGAGCGGTCACGGACCGCCCCTGGCACATTAATCCCCGGCACACCGCGATCAAACATGATCGCGGTGTGCCGGCGGTATAGGGAAGCATCGCGCAGGGAGGGGGCTCCCTGCGGGCTTCCCTGAGACCCCCGGTGTGTGTCTCCTGCAGACCATTCCATCTAAGTCTGCATTCCAAATATCGCTCCTTCCCTTCCGAGCCCTCCCATGCGCCCAAACGGTGGTTCCCCCCCACATATGGGGTATCAGCTACTCACCTTCTGATGTCCGTCAGGTCTCTGGCAGTCTGCTTCCCGCACTGACTGTGAGCGCCGGCCGTAAAGTAAAAGCAGAGCACAGCGGTGACGTCACCGCTGTGCTGTGCTTTATGGCCGGCCGGCGCTCAGTCAGTGCGGGAAGCAGACGGCCAGGGACCTGACGGACATCAGAAGGTGAGTATGTACTGTTTTTTTTTTTTTACATTTACAATGGTAACCAGGGTAAATATCGGGTTACTAAGCGTGGCCCTGCGCTTAGTAACCCAATATTTACCCTGGTAACCATTGTAAAACATTGCTGGCATCGTTGCTTTTGCTGTCAAACACGACGATACACGCCGATCTGACGACCAAATAAAGTTCTGGACTTTCAGCAACGACCAGCAATATCACAGCAGGATCCAGATCGCTGCTGCGTGTCAAACACAACGAGATCGCTATCCAGGACGCTGCAACGTCACGGATCGCTATCGTTATCGTTGCAAAGTCGTTTAGTGTGAAGGTACCTTTAGATTGCACACAGGTGGACTTCCTGTCACTAAGCAAATCACCTATGAAGGTAATTGCTTGCTCCAGAAATGTTTGGGGCTTCATAGCAAAATGGGTGAATACATATGCACATAAAAATTTGTAGTTATTTGATCCCATAAATTTAATGTATGCCTATATTTTTTTCACTTCACCAACTAAGACTATTTAATGCTGATGCATCACACTCACGTCTGCTTACAAAAACATTTAAACACAAGTTGTAATGTAACAAAATAGGTAAAAAGGCAAGGGAGTGAATATTTTCGCAAGCCACTGCAAAATAAGCAGTGGAGGCAGTTATCTACCAGACAACATTCTCCTCGTAACCTCCTGGATGAGGTCATTTACATAAAGTGATAAAAGATGATTTATCCCCAACAAGGGGGCTGATGTGAGACATACAGGCATGCATTTTTCAGCAGTCTATAACCTGTATGCCCTGACTTAATAGTTTTGATAGGTCAAATGTGGTGACAGATTCCCTTTAAGACTTTCAAGAGGGGGATCTGCCATAACAATCCCACGTAAGATTCCAACAATTTTCCATCAAGTGTGCATCCAATCTTCCAATATTTTGATCTCTTCGTGAAATCTTTGACTTTGCATTGCAACCTCAAGGTTTTCTAGAAAGTAGAGATGAGTGAATTTGATTGGGTCCTTGCTTATTCGGCAAGCTATAGCGCTTACCGAATAAGCTGCTGAGGGAACCCAGATACTTGGAGAGTGCTGGCTGATCAGCTGTTCGGCTCCGCAGCTGCATGTGTCGCGGCAATGTGACAGTTACGACACATGCATGGAGAGCCCAACGCTATAGCTTGCCGAATAAGCAAGGACCCGATCAAATTCGCTCATCTCTACTAGCAAGCGATCTAAGTGACTATGCAGATAATGGACTTTCATAATACTCGTGATACAGCCAAGCCTGTTGAAATGAAAGCACTACTAATTGTGTTACGGTGTCCTTGTTGTCAATAAAGTTTTTCACAATAAGAACAAATGAAGACCAGTCCTGAGCTGAAAGCCGATTTGTGTCTTTTAAGAATCTTCTAATAAAGGAATAACACCTACAATTGGTAAGAGACTACTTTTACTCGGTTGTCAGCACATCACTACACCCTTGTAGACCATCTTTTTCAATTAAAAATGGAGATCAGACATAAAATACAAGTTGCAAACCATTGTAGAGCCTTACAGATTTTGCATTAAAGAAAAAGTAAAGCTGTTTTCATGCCTTAGGGTATGTGCATACGCTGCGGATTTTGCTGCGGATCCGCAGCGGATTGGACGCAGCTTTCCATAAGTTTACAGTACCATGTAAACCTATGAAAAACAAAATCCGCAGTGCCCATGCTGCAGAAAAAAACGCACGGAAACGCTGCGTTGTTTATTCCGCAGCATGTAAATTCTTTGTGCGGATTCCGCTGTAGTTTACACCATCTCTATAATAGGATTCTGCACAAAAACGCTGTAGTTCCGCAGTAAATCCGCTGTAATTCGGCAGTAAATCCGCAGGTAATCTGCAGTGCGGTTTACCTGCGGATTTACAAAAACGTGTGGAAAAGTCCGCAGAGCTTCCGTCTACGTGTGCACATACCCTTAAGAACTATCAGTTTGTCAGATTTGTGGGGGCCTCTCGAAGAGCATAAATAGTGAATGGAGCTAAACAGCACAGCCTCATTCACTTTACAGTGATCGCTGCTGAGATCTGCAGCTCAACACCTCTTCTCTTCAATAGGAGTTAAGCTGCAGTTCTTGGTACTGGCCACTACACTGTGAATGGAGCTGTGGTTTTCACTGCTTACATCTGGCCAGAGCTGATATCTAATCAATTATAATAACACACTTGAATTCCCAGTAACATTTTCTAAAACCTACAAGAAGCAAAATAAACATAAACCCTGCTGTAACTAAATAAGTAAAAAGCAGGAGTGCGTTTAAATAACACAGTAAGGGTATGTTTCCACGGTCAGGAAACGCTGCTTGTTTGACGCTGCGCAGAGCTGCAGCGTCAAACAAGCAGCGTCCAGATGTTCCAGCATAGTGGAGGGGATTTTATGAAATCCCGTCTCCACTATGCGTGGAAACCCGCACGCGGCGGCCCTGCGACTCCGGACATGCTGCGCGTCTTTTCAGATCGCAGCATGTCCGTACACCTTGCGGGGACGCAGCGTCCCCGCAAGGCATATCACAGGGCCCTATGGGAGCGAGCGATCATCCCGGATGTGAAGAGTTAACACATCCGGCATGATCGCGTCCCAGAAAGGGGGCGGGGCTTAGCGCCGAGCGGCTTCGCCGCTGCGGCGATACCGCCGGCCATCCTGAACGTGGAGACATAGCCTAACACGGTTTTTGATCAAAAATAGCATAAAAGACAACCCGATTGGGACGGTCCTACACTGTCTAATATTAAAAAAACTTACCATTTGTCAGAGGTGACCTCAGTGTGTGAATAAGGGCAGACAAAAGGACCAGGTCCCGACCTGTGGACACCAGCCTAGGGAAGCTTTTAAATGTAATTACCAGCTCAGAAAAGGGAGGCCAGGCTCCGGCTTGCACAGAATGCAAAAAATGAACTTGGTTTAGGGTCACCTTGTCGACAGTGGGATGGCTTTTGTGCTGTTTTTAATCAAAACAATATTACTAAGAACCCTGTGTTATTTAAATGCATGCTTGCTTTTTACTTAGTTACAGCAGGGTTTGTTTATTTTGCTTCTCGTAGGTTTTGTGTGCTTTATGGCCAAAGTGAACATGCGTTTGTGCTGCATGTATACCAACTTAAACCAAGCTCATTTTTTGTGTGTTTTCTAAAACCTCTACGTTGTACCATTCCTCACTTATCCCTTCTACAAATGTGTTTCAAAAGGACAATGACACCACAAAGTATTGCTACTAAATTTTCCCAAACATTTTCATGAAGAATATAGGAATTAACCTGACGTGTCAGAGGAGAAGAGGACCTCTAGCAATGCAGTTGCAAAATTAAATCCTTAAATTGTTGGGAGAAGATGCCATCTACTATATAATTGTCTAAGGGTGCTTTCACACTAGCGTCGTACGACGCACGTCGCAATGCGTCATTTTGGAGAAAAAATACATCCTGCAAAGTTGCCCGCAGGATGCGTTTTTCTCCATACACTTGCAATAGCAACGCATTGCCACACGTTGCATCCATCGTGCGACGGATGCGTCGTGTTTTGGCGGACCGTCGACAAAAAAAGTTACATGTAATGTTTTTTTGTGCGTCGTGTCCGCCATTTCCGACCGCGCATGCGCGGCCGGAACTCCGACCCCTCCTCCCCGGACATCACAATGGGGCAGCGGATGCGTTGAAAAACTGCATCCGCTGCCCCGTTGTGCTTTTTTTTAACAGCATGCGTCAGTGCGTCGTACAACGCTAGTGTGAAAGTAGCCTAAGGGTCACTTTCGTCTGTCCTTCTGTCTGTCACGGATATTCATTGGTCGCGGCCTCTGTCTGTCATGGAAATCCAAGTCGCTGATTGGTCGCTGCAAAACAGCCACGACCAATCAGTGACGGGCACAGTCCGGTGGCAAAATGGCTGCTCCTTCCTCCCTGCAGTCAGTGCCCGCTCCATAATCCCCTCCAGTCAGCCCTCACACAGGGTTAGTGGCAGCGTTAACGGACCGCATTATGCTGCGGTGTAACACACTCCGTTAACGCAGCTATTAACCCTGTGTGACCAACTTTTTACTATTGATGCTGCGTATAATAATAAAAAGGTTATTCTCACCCTCCGACGTCGCGCGCTGTCCTCGGCAGTGCAAGCGGCAGGTTCCGGTGCCAAGGATGCTATGCGAGAAGGTCTTGCCATGACGTCACAGTCATGTGACCACGACGTCATCACAGGTCCTGCGCTCATACCAACCCTGGGACCAGAAGCTGCCGCGTGCACCGCACACAGGCGCCAGGACTTCAAGGGGCCTTCGGAAGGTGAGTATATGTTTATTTTTTATTTTAAGTCTTTTTTTAACCACGCATATAGTGCCCACATTGCTATATACTACGTGGGTTTTGTTACATACTGCGTGGGATCTGTTATATACTACATCTTTGTGCTATATACTATATAGGGCAATATACTACGTGGCTCTTATATACTACGTGGCTGTGCAATATACTACGTAGCTATGCAATATACTACGTGCCTCTACAATATACTATGCGGCTGTAATATACTACGTGGCTCTGCTATATACTACGTCGCTGACCAATATACTGCATAGCTGTGCAATACACTACGTAGCTGTGCAATACACTACGTGACTGTTATATACTACGTGGCTTTGCAATATGCTACGTGCCTGTGCAATATACTACGTGGCTCTACAATATACTACGTGCCTGTGTTATATACTACGTGGCTCTGCTATATACTACATGGCTGACCAATATACTACATACCTGTGCAATACACTACGTGGCTATGTTATATACTATGTGGCTGTGTTATATACTACGTAGCTCTGCTATATACTACGTACGCTGTTACATACTACGTAACTGTTATTTACTACGTAGCTATGTTATATACTACGACACTGTGCAATGTAGTATGTAGCCTGTGCTATATACTACCTACATATTCTAGAATACCCGATATGTTAGAATCAGGCCACCATCTAGTGTATACATAAGGGATAACAATGTGTGATAATTAAGCCTTCTATCCTTCATTTCTTTCAGTTTTCTCCCCTGCAGACATCTTAATGTTTTTTCTTGCCCACTGATGCAGAATGTGTGGAGGCTCGATGGGATTTCTCCTATGTACAATACACATTAAAAAAGACCCTGCCTCACTATCACTCTATAACACTCATAAAAACAGCAGCTAATGTAATTCTGTAAGAGTAATCAAGACAACTGGCTAACCCATTTGTAAATTTCCTTGCCAGTGCCTATAGTACATGTTGGACAATAAATCTGTTAGTGTATACTTACATTTCACTTATAGAAAATTACCTAAGGGTTATATCATGTTTTTGAATTGAATTTTATTTTGGCAATGTTTTTTCTATATTACAACCTATTAGATATGAAAAATAGAAGGTTTGCAATTTTTACACTGGCCACTGGGGCTTTGTTAAACTCAACTTCCTGTTATTTCAGGAAGCAAAACATGAATTTTGGCAATACGTTTCTGTCTGATGATAGCTACGCTTTAAAGTGGTTGGGAATAGAAAAAAATGATAAATTCCTAAATACACTTTAAATTTGAAAACTACTTTTGTTTTGCCTAGGGCGGTAATCGCTATACTTTATTTTTTTTTAAATGGACACCTCCCTGTTGCACTCATAGAAACCTGTCCTGAAATGTTAATATGCCAGGTATCTGTATCTGTGAGTACAGTCAGACACTTGGGCATAATACTAATTAAGGAGCCAAACCGCCTCCCACACACAGTATGACATTTTCCCACAAACTGCCATTTAGTGTGATGCCCCCACAGAGAATAATGCTCCCACTGTCACCTACATAGCTGCCTATTGTAGTACATGCTCACATAGTCCCCCAATACAGTATCCTGTACCCACACAGACCCCCCACGGTATGGTGTTTCCATATAGCCCCCCACACAGTATGATGACCCTCCCAGCCCCCTACAAGTACTGACCATTTTAAAAAAATGCACACCTAATCCTTTTTCCCCCCAATTCACCCATCTGTGCAGTGTTTGAGCTCACAGCAGGCAAGATGTAATAGTGCGGCAGGCGCATTGACATCATACTGTATGCACACACACATATGTTTGCATCATGGACAGAGGTTGGCCACGTGGTGCAGGACACTGCTGCTCCCAGCCTTTTGGCTGTCTTGGCCAGCGGGCTTAATAGGAACAGCCAAAGGGCCACGCTTTGTCCAAGTCTGTACAGTAGTGATTATCTCCCTTTACAAAATGCTAATTTGCTCTGTATGTATGTGTTTTCCTATTCGTGGAGATGAATATCCTGAACCTGTTCAATTTAGCTATGCACATATTTGTCCAAAATGAATAAAGATGTAGATTTTCTTCCTTGGCAATAGGAAGAATGTATCATCTGCAGCTCTGCTTCTAACCTTGGTTTCTAAATTTATATGGAAATATACACACACACAATTTTTTTTTAACTTTTTAATTACCAGTAGACACTGGATGCAAAAATATTTGTAACTAAATTTGTCAATAATTTTGTTGGGTAGAAGTAGTTCTGTTTTTGCACTGATGCAGCAGAGCATTTGCCTTGGGTATAGTCTGGCCTTGCAATAGTGCTTCTCTACAAACTTGGACACTGAAAGATTTGCGCAAGCTCTGCGTTTTATCATTCTTTTTAATAAATGTGAATAGCAGTTTATCTGTAATTTTGTAAATTTGTATATAGACTAGCAAATCTGCAAGAAAGCGAGAGTTCAGCTTATTTAGTTCTCTATTGTCAGATGCTGAACTTGATAGGAGGGATTTATTACACGTCCCATCTTCTATTGCGAAGGGAGCATGAAAGAAAATTCTTATATATATTATTTACACACTTTGGATTGCTTAAGGCACATTAATCACTAGCCAACTGGATGATCATTATTAGGGTATGCTCACACTGGTGTCAACTCTCTTGTGTTAGAATCCTAATGACACTCGGCTCAAACTCTGTCAGAGTTTGATCCGAGTGTCATCTGAGTGTGATCGTATTCTCACATGAATCGCAGCATATGTGTGGAGAAGATTGAGAACTTCATTTCACCATTGACTCTACAGGCCGATGTTTCACACTTACCCATAGACTTGCATGGGTGCGCGTGATCTGAATATCGGAGCCACACAGCTTGCTGCAATTGTTTTCTCATGCTGAATTGGCAGATCTGAGCTTCCCCATAGTATAACATTGGACCAAGACACTGGTGCGATAAAACATCGGATGGCACTCGGCTGTGGTATACTCTCGTGTGAGCATATCCTTACTGGGGCACTCCACTGTTTTATAGCCTTGTCAGTCCGTACTAGGTGAACAGTAGTAAATTACCTGTTGGTTTTGGAGAGGGACTTATCACTGATTACTGTAGAACATATTGCCTTGCTGGGCTTCTTATGTTGCTCTTGGAGCCCGATATTTTGTTTACTGCGCAACTTATGAGATGTATTTTTTATGTGATGCTTGCTTCCATTTTATTGATAAAATCTCTATACTGGTATTTTCATAAAATTACTTGCAGCACTGCTCATTGTATCTATTTCCTATAGCAAATATAAAGTATCTTAACCCTTTAATGACCTATTATGTGTATATCCTCTTTCGTGCGGGCTCCAGCGCTGAGCCCACACCTTTTCCGTCACATGCCAGCTGTGGGTGGAATCGCGATCAGTTAAATGTCACTGACAATCTCTGACAGCAGCATTTAACTCAAACCTGATGTGTGTCTTGGCTCCGCCCATCAACGCCCCTGTCACATGATCGCGGGGTGCTGCTGGGTTGTCATGACAACCCTGGGTCTGCAGGAGACTCCTGTGGTTGTCATTGCTGAATTGCTACCAGATGAGCATTTTTGTTACACAGAGCAGGGCTTGTAGCCCTGCTCTGTCTAACACAAGCGATCAGATGATTGCAGCTTCTAATCTCTCATGGAGACTATTGAAGCAAGTAAAAAGTAAAAAAAAAAAAAAAAAAAAAAGGATTTTAAAGATATATATATATATATATATATAAAAAAAAGTTCAATTCACCCCCCTTTTGCCCCATTCAAAATAAAAATTCAAAATAAACATATTTGGTATCGCCACGTTCAGAAACGCCCAATCTTTCAATATATAAAAATAATTAATCTGATCTGTAAACGGTGTAATGAGAAAAATCAAAACTCCAGAATTACGTTTTTTTGGTTGCTGCAATAAAATGCACTGGAACAGGCAATCAAAAGATTATATCTACACCAAAATTGTATCAATAAAAATGTCAGCTCGGCGCGCAAAACATATTGACCAATAACAATAGCATGCAACAAGTCCTTGACCTTTCCCACTTGGAGCAACGCTGAACCACAGTCTGTGCGTATGTCCTGCTGGGCCATGGGATAGGTTTTGGTGTCACCATGGACAAACCTTACCCCTACCACCGCTTTCCCAAGGATTAAGACATACAGAAGTAAGGCTCTTTTCAGGGTCACCAAACTCCACAAGTCACTTCACTTGAATATTGTTCACAGCAACCGGGCATGCTTGATGCCCCTTGCCAGGATGAGGAACAGCACTCCAGGCAGTATAGGTGGAATGACAGTCCATTGGTTTTGACACTTTTCCCCGTCGCTCGAGCTGATGTCAGAAAGGTGAAGTGAGTTCATTGGTTGTGAACTCCCAGGATCTGTCTGAGGGCACGGCAAGCAGGAGAACTTTCTCACGATCGTGGTGACCTCCGACGGGATAAGAGTTCACATGGAGACACTGAGCACACGGTGCTCAATGTCTCTGCAGGATGACATGTATAGTCGCATCATGCAGCCTGCCATCTAGATATAGTAGAGCTAGATATGTCGTGGGACAAATAGATTAGCAGCATCTCTGCGGAAAAGTGAGGAATATTGTTGTTTTTATTTTTAACTCTTGCAGATGACAAGGTCGTCGGTGGAATGGGCAAGGTCGTAAGTATGGTTTAACTAAGATTTATTAAAGGAGTCAGGGGTCATTCTGTCAATTAAAGGACTTTATTATGGGTGTCTGAGATTTCATACAATATGACAATGGGGTTAGCAATGGGGGCGTCTTACTGACGTCTCTCCATTACTAACCTCGGGACTTGATGTCACCTGACTATAATAAGGTGACATCAACCCCCCCAACTATCACCCCACTTGCCTCCGCTACAGGGCAAGTGGGAATAGCGAGGCTAAGTGCCAGAATTGGCACATCTTAGAGGCAGCTAAGAGCTGATGTTTTTAGTCTAGGGAGGCAGTATCCATGGACCTTTCCCATGCTATTAATGTCAGCCCGCAGCTGTCTGCTCACCCCAAACCATCTCGATTGGGTTCAGGTCTGGTGACTGTGGAGGCCAGGTCATCTGGCGTAGCACCCCATCACTCTCCTCCTTGGTCAAATAGCCCTTACACAGCCTGGAGGTGTGTTTGGGGTCATTGTCCTGTTGAAAAATAAATAATGGTCCAACTAAACGCAAACCGAATGGAATAGCATGCCACTGCAAGATGCTGTGGTAGCCATGCTACACCATCACACCTCCTCCATGCTTCAAGGTGGGAACCAGGCATGTAGAGTCCATCTGTTCACCTTTTCTGTGTCGCACAAAGACACGGTGGTTGGAACCAAAGATCTCAAATTTGGACCAAAGCAGAGATTTCCACTGGTCTAATGTCCATTCCTTGTGTTCTTTAGCCCAAACAAAAAGTCTCTTCTGCTTGTTGCCTGTCCTTAGCAGTGGTTTCCTAGCAGCTATTTTACCATGAAGGCCTGCTGCACAAAGTCTCCTCTTAATAGTTGTTGTAGAGATGTGTCTGCTGCTAGAACTCTGTGTGGCATTGACCTGGTCTCTAATCTGAGCTGCTGTTAACCTGCGATTTCTGAGGCGGGTGACTCGGATAAACTTATCCTCAGAAGCAGAGGTGACTCTTGCCTTGGTTTTCCTTTCTTGGGGCGGTCCTCATGTGAGCCAGTTTCTTTGTAGCGCTTGATGGTTTTGCAACTGCACTTGGGGACACTTTCGAAGTTTTCCCAATTTTTTGGACTGACTGACCTTCATTTCTTAAAGTAATGATGGCCACTCGTTTTTCTTTACTTAGCTGCTTTTTTCTTACCATAATACAAATTCTAACAGTCTATTCAGTAGGACTATCAGCTGTGTATCCACCAGACTTCTGCTCAACACAACTGGTGGTCCCAACCCCATTTATAAGGCAAAAAAAAACATTAAACCTGACAGGGCACACCTATGAAGTGAAAACCATTCCCGGTGACTACCTCTTGAAGCTCATCAAGAGAATGTCAAGAGTGTGCAAAGCAGTCATCAAAGTAAAAGGTGGCTACTTTGAAGAACCTAGAATATTAGACATATTTTCAGTTGTTTCACACTTTTTTGTTAAGTATATAATTCCACATGTGTTAATTCATAGTTTTGATGCCTTCAGTGTGAATGTACAATTTTCATAGTCATGAAAATACAGAAAAATCTTTAAATGAGGTGTGTCCAAACTTTTGGTCTGTACTGTGTGCATGTGTGTGTGTGTGTGTGTGTGTGTGTGTATATATATATATATTATACACATACACACTAGATGGTGGCCCGATTCTAACGCATCGGGTATTCTAGAATATGTATGCGTAGTGTATAGCACAGCCCATGCAGTACATTGCACAGCCCACATAGTATATTGCACAGCCTCACAGTACATTGCGCAGCCCACGCAGTACATTGTGTAGCCCACGTAGTATATTGCGCAGCCCACGTAGTATATTGCGCAGCCCACGCAGTACATTGCGCAGCCCAAGCAGTACATTGCGCAGCCCACGCAGTACATTGCGCAGCCCACGCAGTACATTGCGCAGCCCACGCAGTACATTGCGCAGCCCACGCAGTACATTGCGCAGCCCACGCAGTACATTGCGCAGCCCACGCAGTACATTGCGCAGCCCACGCAGTACATTGCGCAGCCTACGCAGTACATTGCGCAGCCCACATAGTATATTGCGCAGGCCAAGTTGTATATTGCCCAGCCACGTAGTATATAGCACAGCCCACGTAGTATATTGCCCAGCCACGTAATATATAGCACAGCCCACGTAGTATATTGCCCAGCCACGTAGTATAAAGCAGAGCCCATGTAGTATATTGCCCAGCCCATGTAGTATATTGCCCAGTCCAAGCAGTATATAGCAATGTGGGCATGATATCCCTGTTAAAAAATAAAATAAAAAAGTCATATACTCACCTTCCGGAGCCCCTGGATCCAAGCGAAGCGGTTATCGACGCTGCTCGTGCGCTCCGGTCTCAAGAGTGCATTGCGGTCTCGCGAGATGATGACGTAGAGGTCTCGCGAGACTGCTACGTCATCATCTCGCGAGATCGCAGCATGGACCGGTTACCGGAGCGTCGCGAGCGGGAAAGGCCTGTTGTCGATGCGGGGGCCGACGGACTGTGAGTATATAACGTTTTTTGTTTTTTTTAATTATTTTTAACATTAGATCGTTTTACTATTCATGCTGCATAGGCAGCATGAATAGTAAAAAGTTGGTCACACAGGGTTAATAGCAGCGGTAACGGAGTGCATTACACCGCGGCATAACGCGGTCCGTTACCCCTGCCATTAACCCTGTGTGAGGGCAGACTGGAGGGGAGTACGGAGCGGGCACTGACTCCGGGGAGGAAGGAGCTGCCATTTTTCCGCCGGACTGTACCCGTCGCTGATTGGTCGTGGCTGTTTTGCCACGACCAATCAGCCACATGGATTCCATGACAGACAGAGGCCGCGACCAATAAATATCCGTGACGGACAGACAGAAGGACAGAAAGACGGAAGTGACCCTTAGACAATTAAAGTGGCCCTTAGACAATTATATAGTAGACTACCGTTCTAAAGTTTAGGGTCACTTAGAAATTTCCTTATTTTTGAAAGAAAAGCACAGTTTTTTTCCAATGAAGCTAACATTAAATGATTCAGAAATGCACTCTATAGTGTATGAATAAAAGGGTGCTCACTGCTCTGTAGAAGGTGATCAGGAGAAAAAATATTCAATGTAAAGTAAGTAAACTCCGGCACACAAAAAAAGTTGTAATAGTTTATATTGTTTTATTCCAAGAGAAAAACAAGATGGTGGGTTTCCACAAGATGAATCTCTGCAAATTCTGTGACAGACTTATAATAAACTTTCAATGTTTTGGCAAATTAGCCTTTTTCAAGAAATATCTGTCCTTCTGTAATGTACCGTACATAAATGAACAAACATGAGAATACATAAAGATAAAAGTAAAAATAAAAAATATCATGATGACAAAACATTATCATACATAGCACTTTGTCGGCTGGGTCCAACCATCTGTTTAAATAACAAGATAAGTGCATCCACAAAGGTATAAAAACCCGTTCGGTATGGTATATATAGATTATTAAAGTGACCTCCGATATCAAACCCAAGAAGCAACCAGGAAAGGGAACAAAGTGAAGGCATAATATAATGACTTGACGGAAGAGCCGCAATCTGAAAAAGCACATGTGATTATCTATATGGTATGATACTCCCTATCAAGGGTTAAAGCACAGATATAAAATGTTTGTATTCTCCCTATATGTGTGTCCTATAGATACAGATCCGAATGTAGTCAAAACAAAAGTAAAAACAAAATTAAAACGAAGCCCCATGTGGAGAAAGGACCTATAAACGTAGCTGCTAGAAGGATTATGTAAAGCCTCAATGAGTGTAAATAGGGGATCAAACAAAAAGGAAATATTATACTTGTAGTAGTAGTGCGCAAAGAATGGAAATCCCACTGTGTAGACAAATACAAATAAATACAAATAATTAGGGATGCCAAACAGTGAAAGAATGAACAAAGTGCCCTGAGAAACGGCGCCTGTTTAAATACCTGTAACCAAAGTATGTGCTGCACGTGGAAGAGTTCCGGGGAATAGCCTGTGACCGCAAGCGAAAGTGCCAAGTGAAAAGAAAAGCAAGATGCCGGCCTTTAATACACATCCAGTACCATGTACGCATCAGTACTTCCGGGTGAAAATTGAAGGAGAGTGATGAGGTAACGCATTTGTGTCCGAAGGAAGGCGGAAACAGCCGATTAGTGCCGATGTCTGCATAGTATAAGTGCGCATGCGTAGTAGGTCTGAATCGCTGTTTCTATCTAGGAACTCCACCTGAGTGCTGATAATAGAGAAACAAAGGAAAATCTCCAATAAATAAGAAATGTATGACTATCACAAATGAAGCATACAGTTTACATACATTATGCAAGAACTTTTATGATATATGAATGACGGGGCAAGCTGCTTAAGATAGAAATCTGGTATCAGAAACAATGATTAGGCATATAGAGCTGCATCCATGTCTAAAATAGAATTCCAATAATAATACTACAAAGAGGTGGATCTAGTGATAATATAGTATGTGGAGCCCATAAAATGCAGTCCAAATAAATAAATAATAATAGTCATTGGGATTGAGACCAAGAAAAATTAATCAATAAGAAATCTCATATTCCCTATTGAGACCTAGTGGAGAAAGAGTTTGAAGCATGTGGATCCAATAGGATTCACATTCCTTCAACCTTTTGACCCTATCACCGACCCTTCTTGTCATGGGGATATGATCTATAATTTGATACTTCAGTTGAGCTATATTGTGACCATTTTGTTGAAAATGTGCAGGAATTGGAAGAAGTGTCCTACCACATCTAATGGTGGACTTGTGATGGGAAATGCTGTCTCGGATGTGTTGAGTTGTTTCACCCACATAACCGAGACTGCAAGGACACGACAAAAGATCATCACATGTGAAGTGCCCCTTCACATGTGAAGCGCTCCATCCGGAACGGGGATGTGTGAAAGAATCACCATTGGAAATGTTGGAACATTGGAGGCAATTCAGACAAGGAAACATCCCATTATGGAGTGTAGAAAAAACTCTTTGTGTGGGTCCCCTATTGGTAGGGCCCACATCAGCCCTAACCAAATGATCTTTAATATTTGGACATGTCTTGTTACAGGTAAAAGGTTTGGAAATGAACTCCCTAACATGTGGATAAGCATTTTTTAGGATGTCCCAATGTTTGAAAACATATTGGTTGATAAGATAGCTAAAGGGGTGAAAAGTGTTAACAAAAGTCAATCGAGGTGCTTTTTGACCCACAGTAGACTCACTTGTTATGTCTCTTTTCTTCATAAGTACACAATTGGGATACCCCCTACTCCGAAATTTTGAGTTCATTTCCTGATGTCGCATGAGACAAGTGTCAGAACTAGAAACTACTCTGTCAATTCTATCGTGTTGAGATTTTGGGAGAGCTCTTTTCACATGTTTCGGATGACAGCTGTCGTACATTAATAAACTGTTTTTATCTGTAGGTTTTACATATAGATCCGTTTCAATGCTTCTGTCATTTTTAATACTAACCATCGTGTCCAGAAAATTCATGGACACAGAATCATGTGATATAGAAATTGTCAAACCTGGTAGACAAGAATTGAGATCACTATGAAAAGAAAGGAGGGTCTCTACATCCCCTGTCCAGATAAAATAAAATCAGATCAGTGCAGAATGACAACCAGGTCACAGGTATTGAACCCATCACAAACATTGTGTACAATATTTCCTCACAGTGTCTTTCCCCTCCCGAAATGACTGTGTTACAAAAAGGACTGACTTTCTGTCCGGTACCCCGGTTTAATACCTTTCAATTGGATCAGGAGCTACATCGTTTTTTTAGAAATGTGAGGCTTAAAGACCATTTTTCAAATCTACCGAGTAACATTCCTCTAACATCCGATCCTGTAAGGTCTATGTTTACTCTGAACACTTTGAACCTACATGTTTGCAGTTCATTTCAACCACCACGTACTTACCACCCGGTGGAAGCATATATTGATTTTGTTAAGAAGGACATTAAAAAGGTCCTGGGGTCCATAGAAGGTGGTCACGTTCACGTTAAACACAATCTTACTAAAGATGAATATAGGGCCTTGACGTCACTAAAGAACAACAAGGAGTTGATTATAAAGCCGGCGGACAAGGGGGACTCTATAGTGGTATTAGATCGCAGCTACTATATGGACGAGATATGAACACAACTTAGTGACTCAGACACATACTATCCCATTAATAGCAATCCTACTTTTGAGATAGCCAGAGAAATAAAAAATCTTGTAACACACTATATTGGATTGGGTACTATAGATGAGAAATTAGGGGAGTTCTTGATCAATCATCATCCAGTAATACCGGTATTCTATACTCTCCCAAAAATACATAAACATTTATTGAGACCCCCTGGATGTCCCATTGTCGCTTCCACTGACTATTGTCTCCTTTGGCTATCACGCTAGAAAAGATTTTATCTCCACTTGTCCCATCCATTAAATCCTTCCTTAACCCCTTCACCCCGAAGCCTGTTTTCACCTAAGTGACAGGGCCAATTTTTAGAATTCTGACCACTGTCACTTTATGAGGTCTTAACTCTAAAACGCTTCAACGGATCCTGGTGATTCTGACATAGTTTTCTCGTGACATATTGTACTTCATGATAGTGGTAAAATTTCTTCGATATGACTTGCATTTATTTGTGAAAAAAGCAAAAATTTGTTGAAAATTATGAAAATTTAGCAATTTTCAAACTTTTAGTTTTTATGCCCTTAAATTAGAGAGTTATATCTCATAATATAGTTAATAAACAACATTTTCCACATGTCTGCTTTACATCAGCTCAATTTTGGAAACATAATTTTTTTTTGTTAGGGAGTTATAAGGGTTAAAAGTTGACCAGCGATTTCTCATTTTTGCAACAAAATTTGCAAAACCTATTTTTTTTACGGACCACCTCACACTTGAAGTGACTTTGAGGGGTCTATATGACAGAAAATGCCCAAAAGTGACACCATTCTAAAAACTGCACCCCTCAAGGTACTCAAAACCACATTCAAAAAGTTTATTAACCCTTCAGATGCTTCACAGGAATTTTTGGAATGTTTAAAAAAAATTGAACATTTCACTTTTTTTTCACAAAATTTTTACTTCAGATCCAATTTGTTTTATTTTACCAAGGGTAACAGGAGAAATTGGACCAAAAAAGTCGTTGTACAATTTGTCCTGAGTACGCCGATACCCCACATGTTGGGGTAAACAATTGATTGGGCACATGGCAGAGCTCGGAAGGGAAGGAGCGCCATTTGACTTTTCAATGCAAAATTGGCTGGAATTGAGATCGGAACCCATGTCGTGTTTGGAGAGCCCCTGACGTGCCTAAACAGTGGAAACCCCCACAAGTGACACCATTTTGGAAAGTAGACCCTCTAAGGAACTAATCTAGATGAGTGGAGCGCCATTTGACTTTTCAATGCAAAATTGGCTGGAATTGAGATCGGAACCCATGTCGTGTTTGGAGAGCCCCTGACGTGCCTAAACAGTGGAAACCCCCACAAGTGACACCATTTTGGAAAGAAGACCCCCTAAGGAACTTATCTAGATGTGTGGTGAGCACTTTTAACCCCCAATTGTTTCACTAAAGTTTAGAATGTAGCGCTGTGAAAATTAAAAAATCATTTTTTCTTTCCACAAAATGAAGTTTTAGCCCGCAATTTTTTTTCCCAAGGGTAACAGGAGAAATTGGACCACAAAAGTTGTTGTCCAATTTGTCCTGAGTACGCTGATACCCCATACATTGGGGGGAACCACTGTTTGGGCGCACGGCAGAGCTCGGAAGGGAAGGAGCGCCATTTGAAATGCAGACTTAGATGGATTGGTCTGCAGGTGTCATGTTGCATTTGCAGAGCCCCTCATGTACCTAAACAGTAGAAACCCCCCACAAGTGATCCCATATTGGAAACTAGACCCCCCACGGAACTTATCTAGATGTGTTGTGAGAACTTTGAACCAACAAGTGTTTCACTACAGTTTATAAGGAAGAGCCGCGAAAATAAAAAATATATTTTTTTCCACGAAAATGATATTTTAGCCCCCATGTTTTTATTTTCCCAAGGGTAACAGGAGAAATTGGACAACAAAAGTTGTTGTCCAATTTGTCCTGAGTACGCTGATACCCCATATATGGGGGGGAACCACTGTTTGGGCGCACGGCAGAGCTCGGAAGGGAAGGAGCGCCGTTTGAATTGCAGACTTAGATGGATTGGTCTGCAGGTGTCATGTTGCATTTGAAGAGCCCCTGATGTACCTAAACAGTAGAAACCCCCCACAAGTGACCCCATATTGGAAACTAGACCCCCCACGGAACTTATCTAGATGTGTTGTGAGAACTTTGAACCAACAAGTGTTTCACTACAGTTTATCACGCAGAGCCGTGAAAATAAAAAATATTTTTTTTTCCACGAAACTGATATTTTAGCCCTAACGTTTTTATTTTCCCAAGGGTAACAGGACAAATTGGACCCCAAAAGTTGTTGTCCAACTTGTCCTGAGAACGCTGATACCCCATATGTTGGAGGGAACCACTGTTTGGGCGCACAGGAGAACTCGGAAGGAGCACTGTTTTAGTTTTTCAAAGCAGAATTGGCTGGAATTGAGATCGGACGCCATGTCGCGTTTGGAGAGACTCTGATGTGCCTAAACAGTGAAAACTCCCCAATTCTAACTGAAACCCTAGCCCCAACCCTAACCCCAGCCCCTAAACCTAGCCCTAACCCCAACCCTAACCCCAGCCCTAACCCTAGCCCTAACCCCAATCCTAACCCTAGCCCTAACCTAGTCCTAACCCTAGCGCTACTTTCACATTAGCTTTTTTTGCATACGTCGCAATGCGTCGTTTTGGCGAAAAAACGCATCCTGCAAAGTCATCTGCAGGATGCGGTCTTTCCCCATAGACTAACATTAGCGACGGTTGCGTCGTGTTGTGGCGGACCACCGGCAGCAAAAAACGTTGCATGAAACTTTTTTGTGCCGACTGTCCACCATTTCCGACCGCGCATGCACGGCTGGAACTCCGCCCCCACCTCCCCGCACCTCACAATGGGGCAGCGGATGCGTGGAAAAACAGCATCCGCTGCCCCCGTTGTGCGGCGCTTGCACAGTATGCGTCGGGCCGACGCTAGTGTGAAAGTAGCCTAACGGGAAAATGGAAATAAATATATTTTTTAAAATTTTATTATTTTTCCCTAACTAAGGGGGTGATGAAGGGGGATTTGATTTACTTTTATAGGGTTTTTTGGGCGGATTTTTATGGTTGGCAGCCATCACACACTAAAAGACGCTTTTTATTGCAAAAAATAGTTTTTGCATCACCACATTTTGAGAGCTATAATTTATCCATATTTTGGCCCACAGAGACATGTGAGATCTTGTTTTTTGCGGGACGAGTTGACGTTTTTATTGGTACCATTTTCGGGCACATGACATTTTTTGATCGCTTTTTATCCCGATTTTTGGGAGGCGGAATGAACAAAAACCAGCAATTCCTGAAATTCTTTTGGGGGGGCGTTTATACCATTCCACGTGTGGTAAAATTGATAAAGCAGTTTTATTCTTCAGGTCAGTACGATTACAGCAATACCTCATTTATGTAATTTTTTTATGTTTTGGCGCTTTTACACAATAAAAACTATTTTATATAAAAAAATAATTGTTTTTGCATCGCTTTATTCTGAGAGCTATAACTTTTTTATTTTTCTGCTGATGATGCTGTATGGTGGCTTCTTTTTTGCGGGACAAGATGACATTTTCAGCGGTACCATGGTTATTTATATCCGTCTTTTTGATTGCGTGTTATTCCACTTTTTGTTTGGCGGTATGAGAATAAAGCGTTGTTTTTTGCCTCGTTTTTTTTTTTTTTACGGTGTTCACTGAAGGGGTTAACTAGTGATATAGTTTTATAGGTGGGGTCATTACGGATGCGGCGATACTAAAATATGTGTACTTTCATTGTGTGATTTTTTTTTAATTTAGATAAAGAAATTTATTTATGGGAATATTTTTTTTTTTTTCTTTATTTAGGAATTTTTTTTTTTTTTTTTTTACACATGTGGACATTTTTTTTAAAACTTTTTTACTTTGTCCCAGGGGGGACATCACAGATCGGTGATCTGACAGTGTGCACAGCACTCTGTCAGATCACCGATCTGACAGGCAAGGGCAGAGGCTTGACGGCGCCTGCTATTAGGAACTCTCAGCAGGCGCCGGCAAGCTAGGTCATCTCATGACCCGGAAGGAGTCCCACGGCCATCTTGGATCCGGGGACTCCTTCCAGGTCACCGGAGCAGCGCGATCTCATCGCGTTGCTCCGGTGGGAGAGCGCAGGGAACCCCCGTCCCTGCGCGATCCTCCTCTATGCCACTGTCACTATTGACAGCGGCATCAGAGGGGTTAAATGCCCGCGATTGGCGATAGCGCCGATCGTGGGCATTGCTGCGGGGTGTCAGCTGTCATATACAGCTGACACCCGCACCTGATCGATGCGCCGTACTAATACTGCTGCTGGCACAAATGCAGTGCCGGCAGCGCAGTACTAGTACGGCGCATGTCGCGAAGGGGTTAAGGATACAACTGATTTTCTGAAGTCTGTTAGTAATATAGGCCTTTTCCCGGAATGCTGTAAATTAGTGACCATGGATGTGAACAGTCTTTACACCAGTATTAGACGCCAAAATGGTATAGAGTCTGTTATTTCTTTTCTTTCCCGCCATACGAATTTTTCTTGTCACCAGCGGGATTTTTGTAGATACCTGCTGACATTAATTTTGACCCGGACTTTTTTCATATTTGAAGATCAATTTTACATACAAAAAAAGGGGTTCAGCCATGGGGTCCAATATGGCACCCCCATATACCAATATCTTCATGGACCAGTTTGAAATATCTTTTGTATATCCACATCCCAGTTTGATGCCACATATAATATACTGGCGACGTTATATAGATGATGTTTTTTTCATCGGGACAGGGGATGTAGAGACCCTCCTTTCTTTTCATAGTGATCTCAATTCTTGTCTACCAGGTTTGACATTTTCTATATCACATGACTCTGTGTCCATGAATTTTCTGGACACAATGGTTAGTATTAAAAATGACAGAAGCAATGAAACGGATCTATATGTAAAACCTACAGATAAAAATAGTTTATTAATGTACGACAGCTGTCATCCGAAACATGTGAAAAGAGCTCTCCGGAAAATCTCAACACGATAGAATTGACAGTATAGTTTCTAGTTCTGACACTTGTCTCATGTGACATCGGGAAATGAACTCAAAATTTCGGAGTAGGGGGTATCCCAATCGTGTACTTATGAAGAAAAGAGACATAACAAGTGAGTCAACTGGGGGTCAAAAAGCACCTCGATTGACTTTTGTTAACACTTTTCACCCCTTTAGCTATCTTATCAACCAATGTGTTTTCAAACATTGGGACATCCTAAAAAATGCTTATCCACATGTTAGGGAGTTCATTTCCAAACCTCTTATCTGTAACAAGAGATGTCCAAATATTAAAGATCATCTGGTTAGGGCTGATGTGGGCCCTACCACTAGGGGACCCACACAAAGAGTTTTTTCTACACCCCATAATGGGACGTTTCCTTGTCTGAATTGCCTCCATTGTTCCAACATTTCCAAGGGTGATTCTTTCACACATCCCCGTTCCGGACTGAGATTCCCAATTAAGGGGCACTAGGTCTCAAAAGGGAATATGAGATTTCTTATTGATTAATTTTTCTTGGTCTCAATCCCAATGACTATATTATATCATAGTATTTGGACTGCATTTTATGGGCTCCACATACTATATTATCACTAGATCCACCTCTTTGTAGTATTATTATTGGAATTCTATTTTAGACATGGATGCAGCTCTATATGCCTAATCATTGTTTCTGATACCAGATTTCTATCTTAAGCAGCTTGCCCCGTCATTCATATATCATAAAAGTTCTTGCATAATGTGTGTACACTGTATGCTTCATTTGTGATAGACATACTGTACATTTCTTATTTATTGGAGATTTTCCTTTGTTTTCTCTTTTGTCAGCAATCAGGTGGAGTTCCTAGATAGAAACAGCGATTCAGACCTACTATGCATGCGCACTTATACTATGCAGACATCGGCACTAATCGGCTGTTTCCGCCTTCCGTCGGACATTCTGCATACCCCGGTTCCTGTCGGCAGTTTCCGTCTCTCTTCGGACCACACAAATGCGCTACGTCATCGCTCTCCTTCAATTTTTGACCTGGAAGTACTGACGTGTACATGGTACTAGATGTGCATTAAAGGCCGGCATCTTGCTTTTCTTTTCACTTGGCACTTTCGCTTGCGGTCACAGGCTATTCCCCGGAACTCCTCCACGTGCAGCACATACTTTGGTTACAGGTATTTAAACAGGCGCCGTTTCTCAGGGCACTTTGTTCATTCTTTCACTGTTTGGCATCCCTAATTATTTGTATTTATTTGTATTTGTCTACACAGTGGGATTTCCATTCTTTGCGCACTACTACTACAAGTAAAGTATAATATTTCCTTTTTATTTGATCCCCTATTTCCACTCATTGAGGCTTTACATAATCCCTCTAGCAGCTACGTTTATAGGTCCTTTCTCCACATGGGGCTTCGTTTTACTTTTGTTTTTACTTTTGTTTTGACTACATTCAGATCTGTATCTCTAGGACACATATATATGGAGAATACAAACATTTTCTATCTGTGCTTGAACCTTTGATAGGGAGTATCATACCATATAGATAATTTCATGTGCTTTTTCAGATTGCGGCTCTTACGTCAAGTCGTTATATTAATTATGCCTTCACTTTGTTCCCTTTCCTGGTTGCTTCTTGGTATTGATATCGGAGGTCACTTTAATAATCTATATGTACCATACCGAACGGGTTTCTATACCTTTGTGGATGCACTTATCTTGTTATTTAAACAGATGGTTGGACCCAGCCAACATAAAGTGCTATGTATAATAATGTTTTGTCATCATGATATTTTTTATTTTTACTTTTATCTTTGTCTTTATCTTTGTTTATCTTTATCTCTGTATGTAACCCCTTTCTCATGTACAGCACCATGGAATTAAAGGTGCTATATAAACTAATAATAATAAATAATAATAATCTTTATGTATTCTCATGTTTGTTCATTTATGTACATTACAGAAGGACAGATATTTCTTGAAAAAGGCTAATTTGCCGAAACGTTGAAAGTTAATTACAAGTCTGTCACAGAATCTGCAGAGATTTATCTTGTGGAAACCCACCATCTTGTTTTTCTCTTGGAATAAAACAATATAAACTACTAGCTATTGAACCCGTTCTACGCCCGGGTGGCGAGCATTTATATTGGTATATGGTCTCCATCCTGGTATGTGCTGCTCCCATCTTGCTCTTCCATCCTGTCATGTGCTGCTCCATCCTGCGCCCCCATCCTGTCATGTGCTGCTCCACCGTGTCATGTGCTGCTCCATCCTGCATCCCCATCCTGTCATGTGCTGCTCCACTGTGCCATGTGCTGCTCCATCCTGCGCCCCATCCTGTCATGTGCTGCTCCACCGTGTCATGTGCTGCTCCATCCTGCATCCCCATCCTGTCATGTGCTCCCATCCTGCGCCCCCATCCTATCACGTGCTGCTCCATCCTGCGCCCCCATCATTGCGGGTGGCTGTGCGGAGTGCGGGTGGCTGTGCGGAGTGCGGGTGGCTGTGCTGAGTGCGGGCGGCTGTGCTGAGTGGGGGCGGCTGTGCTGAGTGGGGGCGGCTGTGCTGAGTGGGGGCGGCTGTGCTGAGTGGGGGCGGCTGTGCTGAGTGCGGGCGGCTGTGCTGAGTGCGGGCGGCTGTGCGTGGCGCTGCTGGGTGCGGGCGGCTGTGGGTGGCTGTGCTGGGTGCAGCGGCTGTGTGTGGCTGTGGGCGGCGGCTGTGCTGGGTGCGGCGGCTGTGCTGGGTGCGGCGGCTATGCTGGGTGTGGCGGCTGTGCTGGGTGCGGCGGCTGTGGGTGGCTGTGCATGGCTGTGCTGGGTGCAGCGGCTGTGCGTGGCTCTAGGCAGCTGTGCGTGGCTGTGGGCGGCTGTGCGTGGCTGTGCTGGGTGCGGCGGCTGTGGACGGCTGTGCTGGGTGCGGCGGCTGTGCTGGGTGCGGCGGCTGTGCGTGGCTGTAGGCGGCTGTGCGTGGCTGTGGGCGGCTGTGCTGGGTGCGGTGGCTGTGCTGAGTGCGGCGGCTGTGCTGAGTGCGGGCGGCTGTATGTGGCGCGGCTGTGCGTGGCTGTGCTGGGTGCGGGCGGCTGTGGGTGGCTGTGCTGGGTGCGGCGGCTGTGGACGGCTGTGCTGGGTACGGTGGCTGTGCTAGGTGCAGCGGCTGTGCGTGGCTGTGGGCGGCTGTGCTGGGTGCGGCGGCTGTGCTGGGTGCGGCGGCTGTGCGTCGCTGTGCTGGGTGCGGTGACTGTGGTGAGTGCGGCGGCTGTGCGTGGCTGTGCTGGGTGCGGCGGCTGTGCTGGGTGCGGTGGCTGTGCTGGGTGCAGCGGCTGTAGGCGGCTGTGCGTGGCTGTGGGCGGCTGTGCGTGGCTGTGCTGGGTGCGGAGGCTGTGCTGGGTGCGGCGGCTGTGCGTGGCTGTAGGCGGCTGTGTGTGGCTGTAGGCGGCTGTGCGTGGCTGTGCTGGGTGCGGCGGCTGTGGACGGCTGTGCTGGGTGCGGTGGCTGTGCTGGGTGCGGCGGCTGTGCGTGGCTGTGGGCGGCTGTGCGTGGCTGTGCTGGGTGCGGCGGCTGTGCTGGGTGCGGCGGCTGTGCTGGGTGCGGCGGCTGTGCGTGGCTGTAGGCGGCTGTGTGTGGCTGTAGGCGGCTGTGCGTGGCTGTGCTGGGTGCGGCGGCTGTGGACGGCTGTGCTGGGTGCGGTGGCTGTGCTGGGTGCGGCGGCTGTGCGTGGCTGTGGGCGGCTGTGCGTGGCTGTGCTGGGTGCGGCGGCTGTGGACGGCTGTGCTGGGTGCGGTGGCTGTGCTGGGTGCGGCGGCTGTGCGTGGCTGTGGGCGGCTGTGCGTGGCTGTGCTGGGTGCGGCGGCTGTGCTGGGTGCGGCGGCTGTGCTGGGTGCGGCGGCTGTGCGTGGCTCTAGGCGGCTGTGCGTGGCTGTGGGCAGCTGTGCGTAGCTGTGCTGGGTGCGGCGGCTGTGGACGGCTGTGCTGAGTGCGGCGGCTGTGCTGGGTGCGGCGGCTGTGCGTGGCTGTGCTGGGTGCGGCGGCTGTGCGTCGCTGTGCTGGGTGCGGTGACTGTGGTGAGTGCGGCGGCTGTGCGTGGCTGTGCTGGGTGCGGCGGCTGTGCTGGGTGCGGTGGCTGTGCTGGGTGCAGCGGCTGTAGGCGGCTGTGCGTGGCTGTGGGCGGCTGTGCGTGGCTGTGCTGGGTGCGGAGGCTGTGCTGGGTGCGGCGGCTGTGCGTGGCTGTAGGCGGCTGTGTGTGGCTGTAGGCGGCTGTGCGTGGCTGTGCTGGGTGCGGCGGCTGTGGACGGCTGTGCTGGGTGCGGTGGCTGTGCTGGGTGCGGCGGCTGTGCGTGGCTGTGGGCGGCTGTGCGTGGCTGTGCTGGGTGCGGCGGCTGTGCTGGGTGCGGCGGCTGTGCTGGGTGCGGCGGCTGTGCGTGGCTGTAGGCGGCTGTGTGTGGCTGTAGGCGGCTGTGCGTGGCTGTGCTGGGTGCGGCGGCTGTGGACGGCTGTGCTGGGTGCGGTGGCTGTGCTGGGTGCGGCGGCTGTGCGTGGCTGTGGGCGGCTGTGCGTGGCTGTGCTGGGTGCGGCGGCTGTGGACGGCTGTGCTGGGTGCGGTGGCTGTGCTGGGTGCGGCGGCTGTGCGTGGCTGTAGGCGGCTGTGCGTGGCTGTGCTGGGTGCGGCAGCTGTGGACGGCTGTGCTGGGTGCGGTGGCTGTGCTGGGTGCGGCGGCTGTGCGTGGCTGTGGGCGGCTGTGCGTGGCTGTGCTGGGTGCGGCGGCTGTGCTGGGTGCGGCGGCTGTGCTGGGTGCGGCGGCTGTGCGTGGCTCTAGGCGGCTGTGCGTGGCTGTGGGCAGCTGTGCGTAGCTGTGCTGGGTGCGGCGGCTGTGGATGGCTGTGCTGAGTGCGGCGGCTGTGCTGGGTGCGGCGGCTGTGCGTGGCTGTGCTGGGTGCGGCGGCTGTGCTGGGTGCGGCAGCTGTGCTGGGTGCGGCGGCTGTGCGTGGCTGTGGGCGGCTGTGCGTGGCTGTGGGCGGCTGTGCGTGGCTGTGCTGGGTGCGGCGGCTGTGCTGGGTGCGGCGGCTGTGCTGGGTGCGGCGGCTGTGCGTGGCTGTGCTGGGTGCGGCGGCTGTGCTGGGTGCGGTGGCTGTGCGTGGCTGTAGGCGCCTGTGCGTGGCTGTTGGCGGCTGTGCTGGGTGCAGCGGCTGTGCCTGGCTGTAGACGGCTGTGCTGGGTGCGGTGGCTGTGCGTGGCTGTGCTGGGTGCGGTGGCTGTGGTGGCTGTGCGTGGCTGTGGGCGGCTGTGCGTGGCTGTGCTGGGTGCGGCTGTGCTGGGTGCGGCGGCTGTGCGTGGCTCTAGGCGGCTGTGCGTGGCTGTGGGCGGCTGTGCGTGGCTGTGCTGGGTGCGGCGGCTGTGGACGGCTGTGCTGAGTGCGGCGGCTGTGCTGGGTGTGGCGGCTGTGCGTGGCTGTGCTGGGTGTGGCGGCTGTGCTGGCTGCGGCGGCTGTGCTGGGTGCAGGGGCTGTGCGTGACTGTGGGCGGCTGTGCGTGGCTGTGGGCGGCTGTGCTGGGTGCGGCGGCTGTGCTGGGTGCGGCGGCTGTGCTGGGTGCGGCGGCTGTGCGTGGCTGTGCTGGGTGCGGCGGCTGTGCTGGGTGCGGTGGCTTTGCGTGGCTGTGGGCGGCTGTGCGTGGCTGTGCTGGGTGCAGAGGCTGTGCGTGGCTGTAGGCGGCTGTGCTGGGTGCGGCGGCTGTGCGTGGCTGTGCTGGGTGCGGTGGCTGTGGTGGGTGCGGCGGCTGTGCTGGGTGCGGTGGCTGTGCGTGGCTGTAGGCGCCTGTGCGTGGCTGTGGGCGGCTGTGCGTGGCTGTGCTGGGTGCAGCGGCTGTGCGTGGCTGTAGGCGGCTGTGCTGGGTGCGGCGGCTGTGCGTGGCTGTGCTGGGTGCGGTGGCTGTGGTGGGTGTGGCGGCTGTGCTGGGTGCGGTGGCTGTGCGTGGCTGTAGGCGCCTGTGCGTGGCTGTGGGCGGCTGTGCGTGGCTGTGCTGGGTGCAGCGGCTGTGTGTGGCTGTAGGCGGCTGTGCTGGGTGCGGCGGCTGTACGTGGCTGTGCTGGGTGCGGTGGCTGTGGGCGGCTGTGTGTGGCTGTGGGCGGCTGTGCGTGGCTGTGGACGGCTGTGCGTGGCTGTGCTGGGTGCGGCGGCTGTGCTGGGTGCAGCGGCTGTGCGTGGCTGTGCTGGGTGCGGTGGCTGTGGTGGGTGCGGTGGCTGTGGACGTAAGTGGCGTAAGTAACAAATAGCTGTGGTATGAAGTGCCACAGCCTCATGGCACAGCAATTTGTTACTTGCGGAGGGTGAGTATACTTACCTGTCCCGTTCCACAGACGCCATTCCGGGCCATGAATATCCCCCCTGCTCCCGGAATCGGCGCCTGCGCAGTCCGCGCTTTCCGGCGCCATTTTCTTGAAGACACATTGCAGTGTGTCTTCAAGAAAATGGCGCCGGAAAGCGCGGACTGCGCAGGCCCCTTTTCCGGCACCAGGAGGACAGATTTTCTGGTCCTCCTGGTGCCGGAAAAGGCGCCTGCGCAGTCCGCGCTTTCCGGCACCATTTTCTTGAAGACACACTGCAATGTGTCTTCAAGAAAATGGCGCCGGAACGCGCGGACTGCGCAGGCGCCGATTCCGGGAGCAGGGGGATATTCATGGCCCGGAATGGCGTCGGTGGAACGGGACAGGTAAGTATACTCACCCTCCGCCTCCTGGCTCGTCCCTGTTTCTCTGTTGGAGATCGCGGTGTGCGTTCAGCGCTTACGCATACCGCGATCTCCTGGGAGCGTCGCTCTGTGGGGTCCAGACTGCGCCGGCGCTTGCGCTTGCGCAGTCTATAAAGGCTTCGGACAGAGTGACGCTCCCAGCGTTATATTATAGATTATAAATTCTATACATTGCTAAAGTGGTAAATGACTTTTCTAGCTGCAAACGTCTGGTTTGTATTGCAATATCTTCACAAGTGTATAGAGGCCCATTTCCAACAACCATCACTCCAGTGTTCTCATGGTACTTTGTGTTTGCTAACTGTGTAAGAAGGCTAATGGACAGTTAGAATACCCTTGAAAGCCCAGATTAGAGAGCCTACACTACTCAAAAAAATAAAGGGAACACTTAAACAACTGAATATAACTCCAAGTTAATCAAACTTCTGTGAAATCAAACTGTCCACTTAGGAAGCAACACTGTTTGACAATCAATTTCACATGCTGTTGTGCAAATGGAATAGACAACAGATGAAAATTTTTGGCAATTATCCAGACACACTCAATAAAGGAATGGTTCTGTAGGTGGGGCCACAGACCATTTCTCAGTACCAATGCTTTCTGGCTGATATTTTAGTCACATTTGAATGTTAGTTGTGCTTTCACACCCGTGGTAACATGAGACTGACTACAACCCACACAAGTGGCTCAGGTAGTGCAGCTCATCCAGGATGGCACATCAATGCGAGCTGTGGCAAGTAGGTTTGCTGTGTCTTTCAGCGTAGTGTCTAGAGGCGCTACCAGGAGACAGGCCAGTACACCAGGAGATGTGGAGGGGGGCCGTAGGAGGGCAACAACCCAGCAGCAAGACCGCTACCTCAGCCTTTGTGCAAGGAGAAACAGGAGGAGCACTGCCAGAGCCCTGCAAAATTACCTCCAGCAGGCCAAAAATATGCATGTGTCTGCACAAACGTTTAGAAAATGACTCCATGAGGATGGTCTGAGTGCCCGACGTCCATAGATGAGTCTGGAGACCCATGGAGAGCGATCTGCCTGCAAAATCATTCAGCATGACCGGTTTGGCAGTGGGTCAGTAATGGTGTGGGGTAGCATTTCTTTGGGGGGCCGCACAGCCCTCCATGTGCTCACCAGAGGTAGCTTGACTGCCATTACGTACCGAGATGAGATCCTCAGACCTCATGTGAGACCATATGCTGGTGCAGTTGGCCCTGGGTTCCTCCTAATGCAGGACAATGCCAGACCTTATGTGGCTGAAGTGTGTCAGCAATTCCTGGAAGATAAAGGCATTGAAGCTATGGACTGGCCCGCCCGTTCCCCAGACCTGAATCCGATTGAACACATCTGGGACATCATGTCTCGCACCATCCACCACCGTCAAGTTGCACCACAGACTGTCCAGGAGTTGGCGGATGCTTTAGTCCAGGTCTGGGAGGAGATCCCTCAGGAGACCATCCGCAGCCTCATCAGGAGCATGCCCAGGCATTGTAGTGAGGTCATACAGGCACGTGGAGGCCACACATGCTACTGAGCATCATTTCCTTGTCTTGAGGCATTTCTACTGAAGTTGGATCAGCCTGTAACCTCATTTTCCACTTTGATTTTGAGCATCATTCCAACTCCAGACCTCTGTGGGATATTATGTGTGATTTACGTTGAACATTTTTAGGTTTTATTGTTCTCAACACATTCCACTATGTAATGAATAAAGATTTATAACTAGAATATTTCATTCAGTGATATCTAGGATGTGGGATTTTAATGTTCCCTTTATTTTTTTGAGCAGTGCATAAACCTGACCTTCCTGTGGAGGCTACACATGCTACTGAGCATCATTTCCTTGTCTTGAGGCATTTCTACTGAAGTTGGATCAGCCTGTAACCTCATTTTCCACTTTGATTTTGAGCATCATTCCAACTCCAGACCTCTGTGGGATATTATGTGTGATTTACGTTGAACATTTTTAGATTTTATTGTTCTCAACACATTCCACTATGTAATGAATAAAGATTTACAGCTAGAATAGTTCATTCAGTGATATCTAGGATGTTGGATTTTAATGTTCCCTTTATTTTTTTGAGCAGCGTATAAACCTGACCTTCCTTTGAGCTAGTTGAGAATCTAGAGCATTACATTTGTTGGTCCAATTAAACTCTCAATATGGCCAGAAAAAAAAAAAAACTTTCATGTGAAACTCGACAGTCTACTCTTGTTCTTAGAAATGAAGGCTATTCCATGCGAGAAATTGCGAAGACATTGAATATTTCCTACAATGGCATGTACTACTCCTTTCAGAGGAGAGCACAAACAGGCTCTAACCAGAGTAGGAAGAGAAGTGGGATGTCCCGCTGCACATCTGAGCAACAAGACAAGTACAATAGAGTCTGTAGTTTGAGAAATCGATGCCTCACAGGTCCTCAACTGGCAGCTTCATTAAATAGTACACGCAAAACGCCAGTGTCAATGTCTGCAGTGAAGAGGTGACTCCGGGGTGCTGACCTTCAGGACAGAGTGGCAAAGAAAAAGCCATATCTCAGACTGGCTAATAAAAGGAAAAGATTAATATGGGCAAAGGAACACAGACATTGGACAGAGGAAGATTGGAAAAAAGTGTTATTGACAGACTAATCCAAGTACTAGGTGTTTGAACACACAGAAGAACATTTGTGAGATGCAGAACAACTGAAAAGATGCTGGAAGAGTGCCTGACGCCATCTGTCAAGCATGGTGGAGGTAATGTGCTGGTCTGGGGTTGCTTTGGTTCTGGTAAAGTGGGAGATTTTTTCAAGGTAAAAGGGATATTGAATAAAGAAGGCTATCACTCCATTTGCAACGCCATGCCATACGCTGTGGACAGCACTTGATTGGAGCCAATTTCATACTATAACAGGATAATAACCCAAAAGCACATCTCCAAATTATGCAAGAACTATTTAGGGAAGAAGCAGGCAGCTGGTATTCTATCTGTAATGGAGTGGCCTGCGCAGTGACCAGATCTCTACCCCATTGAGCTGTTGTGGGAGCAGCTTGACCGTATGGTACGCAAAAAGTGCCCACCAAGCCAAACCAAATTGTGGGAGGGGCTTCTGGAAGCATGGGGTGAAATTTCACTAGATTACCTCAGCAAATTAACTGCTAGAATGCCAAAGGTCTGCAATGCTGTAATTGCTGCAAAGGGAGCATTCTTTGACGAAAGCAAAGTTTGAAGGAGAAAATTATTATTTCAAATAAAAATCTTTTTTTTTTAACCTTGTCAATGTCTGGGCTAGATTTTCAATTCATTTGACAACTCATTTGATTAATAAAAGTATGAGTCTTCATGGAAAACACAAAATTGTCTGGGTGACCCTAAACTTTGGAACCGTAGTGTATGTGTGTATTTTGATGAATATTTTCTTTGAAAATGATGTGTAAATCACAGAACAATTATCTATATGTAACAGCTTGTGTTAAAATCACATTGCAATTCGATAGCAATAGCACTGCATTCGGATGTAAATCGGATGCTAGGTGTGAAAAATCGGATTGTACTCGCATGAGGCTTGCATTACACTCGTGCAACTCTCGGCAGGGAGACTTGGACTGATTTTTCATACATTTAGTGTGATCCGGCCTTAGAGTTGAAATATTGCATGATTCAGCAAGGTGTATTTTTTTCTGAAATGCTCCGGAATTTCAGGGAAGATATAATTAAAAGGTGTGGTCAGGGACTATTGCCAGAGACTAGATCAGTCCGCTCTTCACATTGTTGCTGCAGGTGATTGACATGCCTCTCCCATATACATATGGAGAGTCCTGTCAATCAGCTGCAGCAGCACAAGGAAGAGCAGGCGAGGGTGGTGTCTGACTGGACTGGTCTCAAGCTATGGTCACTGGCCAGACCATACTAAATTTTCTTTGAAATGCCGAGCGCCAGTCATGCAACCAGGTTCCTTTTAGGTTCTGTCTGAATTTGCTTCCTGCTAATGGAATGTGTACTTCAGTGTGTCACAAGACATGGACTTTATTCATGGTATCCAGTTTATTCAAGGAACGCAAATCCCGCAGGTCAGGGTGGACACACATACCCAGTTCATTGCCACATCAAGCTCCAATGCAAATGGAACAGAAAGGACATAGACAACAGGATATGCTGGATGGCAGATAAGCAAGCGAGACAGGACATACTGGAAGCCACAGAACATGGAGGGAAGATGAAGAGGAAAATGGCAGGTCTAAAGCAGCCTACAGATGTAGGTAGCAGAAACCATGTCAGATAATAGCTTAATGTGAACAGTCTCTAATAATTGGTTGTCATGCTATAGCAAACAGTGGGTTAACCAGCTGGTTGGAGGGTAAGCGAAGATGTGAAAGCAGAATACTGAATACTAGGGTTGAGCGAAACGGATCGGACAAATTCAAAAATCGCCGACTTTCGGCAAAGTCGGGTCTCATGAAACCCGACCCGATCCTAGTGTGGGATCGGCCATGAGGTCGCCGATCTGCGCACAAAAGTCACATTTCATATGATGCTTTCAGCGCCATTTTTCAGCCAATGAAAGAGGACGCAGAGTGTGGGCAGCGTGATGACTTAGGTCTCGGTCCCCACCATCTTAGAGAAGGGCATGACAGTGAATGGCTTGCTTTCTGCGGCGTCACAGGGGCTATAAAGGGGCATGCACGCTGACCGCCATCTACTTCTGCTGATCTTAGCATAGGGAGAGGTTGCTGCAGCTTCATCAGAAGGGATATAGTTAGGGAGGGAAGATTAACCCCCAAACCACTTGTGCTGTAGCGATTTCCACTGTCCAACACCACTTTTTTTTGCAGGGACAGTGGAGGCTATATCTTTGTGCATCAGCTCTGTAGCTTATTAGGCTGCCTTATAAGGCTCCCTGATAGCTGCATTGCTGTTTGCACCACTGCTGTGCAAACCAACTGCTTTTTTAAAAGCAAAAATCCTGTTGCTCCTTTCTGCAGTTATCTTGTTTATTTGTCCACACTTTTGTGTGCAGCAGTCCTTTTTATTGCTGCCATACTTGTCCTGAGATCATTGTAGGGAGATTGAAATTGTACTACAGTCCTTGGATTTTTTCATATATCTTCCAGCCACTTTCTGCCACTTACATTGTGTTGTTTTATACACTGGGCCTGAGTTTTGGTTCAGTCTCCGTGCGAACATGTAAACCCTTTAAAATGTTTTTTATTATTTTATTAAATATTAAAACATCAAAAAATCCCAGTGAAAAAAGAAAAACAGGATCAAAAAGAAGAAATGCACCTGACCTACTGCTGTCCCTATACTTCGCTGCTCTCCCTACCTGGCAGTGGAGGTTGGCACCCTGATAGAACGATTTTGGCGCCCCCACTCAACGGCGGCTGTCCACTGCTACCCCTGTTGACTTTCTTGATGGCTACAGGTGGGAAAACAATGAGCTATGGAAAGAGATGAAATAAAGTACAAAGAACAGCAAATGATAATAAAGTGTGCATAAAAAAATCCCCAATAGTTGTCCAATTTTGAAAAAAATTTTCTTTTACAAGACAATAATAAAAATGGGGAATATAATTGCGTCAATCCACATACATGGTTCAAGAAAGAGGTATAATTATTAACACCAGAATTCAAACGGTCTCTAATGGCCACAAAGAAGACTCCGCTTCATAGAGCAATTAGTGCCCCCTCTTTGTATCAAAGCATATAATTAAGGGCCACAACAAGACCAACATAAACTACGGTTCATCAGGAGGCAATTCAAAACAGGAACCATAACGCCAAGAATGCAGGTGCCATAATGCAAGTCAGGTCTGCCTTGCATTATGGCACCTGCATTCTTGGCGTTATGGTTCCTGTTTTGAATTGCCTCCTGATGAACCGTAGTTCGGGGAAACGCGTCGAGGCGACTTGAATCACTGTTGGGAAGCTAAGTATCATAAATTCTGGGGCCATCAACCCTGGCTAAGCTACCCATAATAGTATTGCATATATCACCAGACTTATATCAATGACTTTATGTTGGTCTTGTTGTGGCCCTTAATTATATGCTTTGATACAAAGAGGGGGCACTAATTGCTCTATGAAGCGGAGTCTTCTTTGTGGCCATTAGAGACCGTTTGAATTCTGGTGTTAATAATTATACCTCTTTCTTGAACCATGTATGTGGATTGACGCAATTATATTCCCCATTTTTATTATTGTCTTGTAAAAGAAAATTTTTTTCAAAATTGGACAACTATTGGGGATTTTTTTATGCACACTTTATTATCATTTGCTGTTCTTTGTACTTTATTTCATCTCTTTCCATAGCTCATTGTTTTCCCACCTGTAGCCATCAAGAAAGTCAACAGGGGTAGCAGTGGACAGCCGCCGTTGAGTGGGGGCGCCAAAATCGTTCTATCAGGGTGCCAACCTCCACTGCCAGGTAGGGAGAGCAGCGAAGTATAGGGACAGCAGTAGGTCAGGTGCATTTCTTCTTTTTGATCCTGTTTTTCTTTTTTCACTGGGATTTTTTGATGTTTTAATATTTAATAAAATAATAAAAAACATTTTAAAGGGTTTACATGTTCGCACAGTTTAGATTATTCCCTTACTTTATATACTGTTTTCTTTATGTTTTGGTTCAGTCTCCCCCAAAAAAAGTGAGATTTAAATTCTCACAAAGTGGATATACTTCAGTCCTGTTAGTTTGTCGTATATCAGCCAGCCACTTTCTGCCACTAAGGCTAAGTTCACATTTGCGTTGTGCGGTGCAGCGTTGAGGACGCAACGCACAACGCAAATGTAAACGCATGCACAACGCAGAGTTTTGTGACGCATGCGTCCACTTTTGCATGGTTTTTGGCACAGAAAAAACTGCATCATGCAGCGTCCTCTGCGCCCTGATGCATGCACCACAGTGACGCATGCATCACAAAACGCAAGTGCAACGCATGTCCATGCGCCCCCCATGTTAAATATAGGGGCGCATGACGCATGCGTCGCCGCGGCTGTGCCTGATGCAGCGCTAATGTGAACGTAGCCTTACATTGTGTTGTTTTAATCACAGGGCCTGAGTTTTGGTTCAGTCTCCCAAAAAAAAAAGGGAGATTTAAATTCTCAACAAGTTTATATAAACCTTCTACATTGTTTTACAGTACCATATAACGGTTGTTATTTTGGTTAGATTTTTCAAAAAATGAGGAAGTCTGGTGGAAGAGCCCGTGGGCGGTGCCAGCTGGTACTGATGGTGGTGGTGGTGTATCTGGTGGTAGTGGCAAAAGCACAATAGCGCCTAAGCATCTAAAATAGACACCTGGCCTGAATTGGCAGAATATGCATTATAGGAGCTCGCTTGCCCTGCTGCTAGTGTGCTATCAGAAAGAGTCTTCAGTGCTGCTGGCTCAATACTGACCAAAAAAAGGACACGTCTGGTGACCCAAAATGTTGATGATCTAACCTTCATTAAAATGAACCAATCATGGATTTCAAATTATTTTGCCCCACCTTCCCCTGCTGACACGTAGCTTGCCTGAAAAATGTCTTGCTTTTGGCCTCCTCTTACTGACTTCTCCAATTCCTCCATTTGCAGCTGCTGAATGTCCACCATAGGCCATTTTTATACCTCCCTAAATGGGCTGACTCCCCCCACAGGGCCGTGGTCACCACCTGGCGCAAGCACCCGTGCGAGTGCCGTTAGCCTGGACAGGTGGGTGTGCCCACTCTTGGGCGACGGCACTGGCACAGGGTCACTCATAGTACAATGAAGTGTCTCTGATGGTGGTGGTGCACAACCAACGTCAGACACACCATCGTAATATGAGGGGCCCTGTGCCAGTACCGCCACCCACGAGAGAGTGTTACCCCCCAGCTCGAACAGTGCTCTACCACTTGCAATACTTACCTCTCCCTGCTCCACCACTGTGTAGTCTGTGCTGTTAAATCCTTCAATGGCACTGCCAATACAAATTTGTTGAAATGATAGATGATAGTTAAAATATACAGGGGCCCTGGCCTCCATTTAGACCAGTTAATACTTTGCGCCTACTACCACTGTCTGCTACTCAGCAGAGGAGCCCACCCCTGTACCTAGCTATGCCACCTGTTTATTTATAAACAATTTTTTGGCAGACATTTAGCCCACTTTATTATTTGGGCCTACTAACTGTGTCTGCCACTCATTACAGTTTTCCTCCACTGAACAAAGCAATGCCGCCTGTTTAGTCCTATTACCACATTTGAACTGCATTTAGCCTACTTTATTATTTGGGCCTACTAACTGTGTCTGCCACTCATTACAGTTTTCCTCCACTGAACAAAGCAATGCCGCCTGTTTAGTCCTGTTACCACATTTGAACTGCATTTAGCCTACTTTATTATTTGGGCCTACTAACTGTGTCTGCCACTCATTACAGTTTTCCTCCACTGAACAAAGCAATGCCGCCTGTTTAGTCCTGTTAACAATTTTGAACTGCATTTAGCCTACTTTATTATTTGGGCCTATATCTGTGTTTCCTCCTCATCCTGCCCATTGCCCAGCCACTGCTAGATGAGTCTTCTGGTACATTGACCCAGACCACTACATTCCCCTTGCACTCTACACAGCCAGAATCTGACCATGCTGAAAGTAAGGTTCCCCTTCCCGCATACTATACCACCTTACACGGGGACAAAGAGGAAGGTGCAGATGAAAGTGCAGGTTCCTTCATCAGGTGGGGGGCATACTCGTTGGTGACGTTAGTGGCACAGGGCCCCTCATAGTACGCAAAAGTGTCTCTGCCAGTGGGAGGCGCCACCTGCCGTCAAACACACCGCCGTACTATGAGAGGCCCTGTGTCAGTGCCAACGAGTGGGCCCCCCCCTGCTTGCTCAGGATCACAGCACTTGTAAAGTTGAAATACTTACCTCTCCCTGCTCCACCGCTGTGACGTATTCCGCTTTTCCTGGGCCAATGAAAATATTGAGCCAGCCCTACCCCCCCACAACTTTAGCCAAATGACCCCCAAATTTCAATGCCTAACTATTATTATAAAGTAAATTAAGATTCACAAGCTTAAGTAATAAGAATTAATGTTTTTGGCATTAAAATGGGCACTGTAGGTGTTTTCCTGTCCTCCACTCACTGCCGACTTTGATTCCCCATTGACTTGCATTGGATTTCGTGTTTCAGTCGGCCCCCGACTTTTCGCAATAATCGGCCGATTTCACCTGACCCGACTTTTGACAAAGTCGGGTTTTGCGAAACCTGACTCGATCCGAAAAAAATTAAAGTAACTCAACTCTAGTGAATACTTCTCTAAATATCAGTTCACAATGCTTACTGGAAATTATGGATTAACTAACATTTTTTGAGGAGATGTAGTTTCTAATCATGAAAATTACAGTAGTCTGAGCACTAGATTATAGTAATCTACAAACAGCACCAGATCTCATTACAGTCTTAATTATCATACACAGGTGGGTCCAAGTGGGCCTTAAAAGGTCTTTGGAGATGATGTCACTGATGTCCCTTGTAAGACCTAATGTACAGCATAGCAAAGGAGATAGCAGCCATTGATGAATGGAGCAGAGCTCAGTGCTGCAAATGAGACAGGTTCTTAACAATATTGTTTCAAAATCTTGATAAGTAGCAAAGCATGCATAAGGGAATAAGGGGTAAGATCACACATTCTCTGATTGAGTATTGATAAAAAGGAGAGAACACACTTCAAACTGTGTAGATGGAGAGAAAATCATGCACTCCTTAGAAATCGGTGTTTGTCAGCACAAGATAAAAGATTTCTTATGGGCTGTTGATTAAGAAATAAGTACAGGAATGAGTCTAGTGAAAGCGGCAACATGCTGGCTGTCCACATTTTGCATTGAGCATGTATTACTGGGATTGAGTGGCAGACTTTAACCCCTTCACAACCTTTGATGTATATTTACATAAAAAGTCATGTACTGCCTTTGATGCGGGCTCCTACATTAAGCCCACATCTTTACCCACACTTGATGGCTGATTTAATCAGTGCTTCACCGCAGCTGTTATCCTATGAATTACTGAGAGCGGGATTCTACATGTGCTAGCTGGAAGCGCTTCAAAACTCCCACCCATCAGTCCCCCTATCACATGACTGCGGGGTGCCGAAGGGTTGTCATGACAGCCTGGGGTCTGCAGAATACCCCCATGCCTGTCATCACGATACTCCTGTGAATGCCGGCTCGTGGCTGGTGTTCATAGGAGATAGCAATGCTGCTGTGTATAGCAAAAATCCAAGTGTCCTAAGGGGACTATTGAAGTCAGTAAGAATTGTGAAAAAAATGTTTTGAAAAAAAACCAAAAAAAACCAACAACATTTCAAATCACACCCCTTTTTCTCTATTAAAGATAAAACAATAAAAAATACACATATTTGGAATTGCTACGATCAGAAATGTCTGATATCTCAAAATCTAAAAATAATCTATTTGATAAACGAAAAAAAGAATAAAAGTTCCAGATTTAAGTTTTTTTTGTCCACTTCAGAATTGCAATAAAATGCAATAAAAGGCGATTTAAAGATCGTATCTACGCCAAAACGGTAACGATGAAAATATCTGCTTGGCACACAAAACAATAAGCCCTCACACAGCACTGTATCCCCAAAAATGAAAATGCTTAAAATGCTAAAAAGACTAAAAAAATTTGGATTTTTTTTCACCACTTAAATAAAAAAACTATACATATTTGGTATCTGTATACTCATACTGACCTGGGAAATCATAATTCCAGGTCAGTTTTACCATATAGTTAACATAGTAAATAAAAAACAATTATGGAACTGCACTTTTTTTGCAACTTCACTGCATTATATGATAAATTCAATTACGTCATTCAAAAGTGCAACTTATTCCGCAAAAAAACCCTCCTACGACTATGTTGACTGAAAAATAAAAAAGTTACGGTTCCTGGAAGAATTGAAGGAAAAAACGTAAGTGTAAAAAACACAAAATCGCAAGGTCATGAAGGGGTTAAAAGCTCTGAAATTAGGAGCAAATTGTAAACTGCATATCAGTGAGTTTGAAAAGTATTAAATGAATGAAGATGGCGTTGTCATACGTAGTCGATACCTTCAGTTTAGAAAGAGGTACTAACATCTAATATTTTGGAAAGACAAGCATTTTTTTCCCATTTTTCACCATTGCATTCTAAGAGCCATAATGTTTTTTTTATTTTTATGTTCCAATTTATGAGGGGTCATTGTGTGATTCCATGGCACCAAATTTGTGATAAACAGAATTTATTGATGAACTTTCATTAGTGTTTTGTAAGGATTGGGACAAATAACATCAAGTTTGCAATTGTTTGTCAAGTTCATTTTAAAGAAATCTGTCAGCAAAATCCACCGCCCCAAACTATTTATACAGTCATGTTGCTCACCTTAAGCATTCAGATTCATTCGCATATGAATTTAAACAACGCTTTCTATCAGGAAGAAACAGATTGCATAAATAAAGACATGGATGACATTATCTTTCAGACAGCAACATGACCATACAAACAGTTTGGAATAATGGATAGTACTGACACATTACTTGTAAGTGCTTGTTTTTTCAGGCTAATTTCTGACTTTTATTAATACAATTTTAAGGTATGTTTAATTTATTCTTTTTTTGTATTATTGTACGATCACAAGTTTGGATCCACGAACTTATAGATTTTTTAAAAAATATATTCAACCTCTAAATATTTAGGTAGGTTTTTTTACATTCTCTTGGACACGATTTTACAAGTGAAAAATAAAAATAAAGGAGTGAATAAATCTGACAGTGATATGATAAGTAAGGCCTCCTCAAAAGTTGTAATACACAGTAAGTAGGTGAAGCGAGAAGTAGTTGGAAATAATTAATTAGTAACTAAATTATTTTCATAAATCAACACTAGAACTGATAAGAAACTTTGCAATATAATCCTAAAAGATAAATATTATTTTCCCCCACTTATCAGTCACTTTTAGTCTCCAGCACTGACAATTCATTGCAAAAAACTGCTCATATTTGTGTACAAATCTGTCTGCAGTGAGGGATCAAATTACACCTACTGCCTATGATACAGGAAAAATATATATATCCTGGTACTGTGTTAGCCAGTGGATAGGAAAATATTTAGAATTGAGAGTCCACAGAGGTTGATACCTTTTAATGGCTACCTGAAAACATGGTAACAAATTGCAAGCTTTCAAGACTACTCAGGTCTCTTCATCAGGCATAGACTAATAGAAATTCTGAAGAATCACATATTTATGCATAGCACAGCACAGATAAATGCCACAGGTGACGTTAAGCAGAATTACCATTATGTGAGTGATAAACAGTTATGTCCATAAATATTGGAACAGTTCATAGATAAGGAGTGTGAATCTTTTATTGTCCTCTGATTGGGGTCTGGTTCTGTTATGGTGACCCCATATGGTCTGAGGAGCAAATTCCTTAGTTGATGTAAAAAGACATAAATCCATGCGACACATTCACTCCTGCACTGAGAGTTTCAAAGGTCATCACCAGCTTATATTCCCAGGTCCTTTTGTCTCCCTGAGATTTAAAGTTACCTTTTAATACAAATAATTTCATGTCCATAATGCTGTGATCTGGGAGACAAAAATGTATTGCCACAGGTAGATTCATTCTTTTTTCTCTTATTATATGACAATGAGAGTTCATCCTTGTTCTCAGTTTCTGCCCTGTCTCCCCTACATACAGACCCCAGTTGGACATTTAGTACAAATAATTAAGTACACCACATTAGAAGCGACGCAGCTGAAAGCACCTGGTATCTTGTAGTCCTTATGTGAATTTGGGATATTTATCTTGTCTGTGGTCATTATAAATGAACAGGTTTAACATTTTTTCTGGTTGCAAGGAATGGTTCCTGCAGCTGTTGGAGAGGACAGCGAGCTTCTGACAATGATGCTTCTTAGATTTCGGGGCTACCTAAACACAGTAGTGGAGGGTCTGGAAAAATGGATTGTAAGCGGGCATCTTTTTGTAGTAAAGGTTGTAATTTCCGTGCAGCTCCCCTTAGCACCTCCAGATTTGGATTGTAGGTGACTACTAGAGGTACCCGGTTATTTTCATCTTTAGCTTTGTAATGTAGCAGGTGATTCCTTGATATTCTAGTTGCTCTTGTAATTTGGTTTTGAATTGTTCTTGGATGGTAGCCCTGATTTAAAAAGGTCTATCTAAGGCGACCAAGGTGTTCATCTCTATCCATGGGGTTGGAACATATACGATTGTATCTGATGGCTTGGCTGTAGACAATAGAATTTTTTGTGTTTTGGATGGAAACTATCCCATTTAAGGTATGTTGGACGGTCGATTGGCTTCTGATACAGGGATGTCTCTATTTCATTGTTCTGCAGCTTAATGATGGTGTCCTAAAAGTTAATTTCGGTGCAGGAGTAGTTGAGTGTTAAGTTGATGTTAGGATGAAATTAATTAAACTGTTCATGGAACTGCAGCGCCCCAGAGTCCTGGTCGTTGCAGTACTGATGCTCCGCCGCTAAGGGGAGTGATGGTACGTCTGATGACACTGAAGGAGTTCATCTGACCAGGTATCACAGACACCAATGCACTTCATAGTCTGGCCTCCAGGGGGAGCAAAGGGCGCTATGTATTAGGCCACTCCTCACAATCTGGTAAAACTGGGGGTTAGATAGAAAGTTAGAACAGAAGCTGACTGGGTTGGAACCAGGCAATATCCTGTGGCAGAGGGTGTTGCAGGGGAAGATTCAGGGGGTCCCTGTCAGGGGTGGGATCCTGACAGAGGCCTAGCGAATAGGAAAGAACGTTAAGGAACCGCGCCTGCACTACATCGCGGCGGTATCTCAAGAAAGGACAAGAAGCGAGGTTTATTGTGGAGAGTGAGAAACGAGATCAAAGCAAAAAGAAGATAACACCAGTAGGAGTCGTGCTGTAAGATCGAGGCAACATCCTACTGAGGCGCATAGCCGGTGGCCGGAACGCCGAGGAAGTATTGGGCTCCAAGCATTACTTCAAACCAACGGCAGGACAGTTAATTATAGGTTGGCTGTCTCACCTAAATCACCTAAGCAGACATAGGGGGCCACTGTGGGAGAGGGGCGTCACTAGGGTCCCGGAAGAACTCAAGGCCTACCCGTCATACGGGTGTGTCCTATCCATATCATCTGGGGGACGGAGAAGAACATCAGAATAGACATAAGTTGTGGGAAAGAACATCAGAAACAGACACAACAGTTGTGAGGACTATCCCGTGGTGCTCAGCAGGGAAGTACTACAACACACAGGCGCTAGAAGGTAGGCACAGATTTCCACCTGCAAAGGGAACTCTGGAGGTGCCATCGGACCGGCCGGTCTCAGACAGCCCTGTTAACCATACTCTGGATTGAGGACCTTGAAGCCTTCAGTAAAGAGGTAAAGAGACTGCAACCCTGTGTCCTCGTTATTCGTCGTGACCAGCACTACGCACCACCACTTACAACTTTCATTGGACGCCCCTTAGCAGGGTCACGGACTGGGTCTAGCCACCGTGACAACCCCAGAACTGAGACAGAGAAGACCGGTACCGAGTACCCCGCGGCCCTGCATTTGGGGGCGCTCCAAACTTGGCGTCACGAACAGGATCTACTTAAGCCTGAAGAATCAGGTCATGTGTGCCTTGGAACTGTGATATATTGTGCTAGAACTGTGACTTATTGCAAAGACTGTGCATTGCCACTTGCCGCCAAAAGTTCCCGCCAAAACCGCCGCCATTGCAGCGCCACGGGGAGCGCAGAAGAAGAAGAAGGGCGTGCCATGGGAGGAGACTATCAAAGCGGCGCCAAAAGTGGCGACCGCCCCCTCCGACTCTTACTGCGAGATGACGACCTGCCAAGAAGCGGAGGAGAATCGCCCCCTGATTTGCAACGGCGGGAACAAGAGGAAGGAGAAGCTACACCCTCAGAAAATGGAGGGGCAGCGTGCATATGCCACCGAAGAGGATCCCGGAGCAGGGATGGCGACCAGCGAGTCCCCGAGCGACGGGGAGTGATCCTGGCCTGTCCTCGCCCACCAGAGACGGACCCGGACCCACCGCAGTTGGAGGATCCGGACCTCTCGGAGCCACAGGCAGTAGAGCCGAGCCAGCCTATCCCGAATATGGAGCCAGCTGATGCAGAGCAATGGGGTCAGAGCTGTGTCAGGAGACCACCCCAGAACAACCGCGGTCCAGGCTGCAGCCGATTCCAGTGTCCTTGTCAACGGAACAGATCGACATCGGTGGAATCACATCAGACGCAGGTATGGAAAGCATCCCTGCTCCCCCGACCGATCCTGCTCTCCTGACCGACCCTGCTCCCGTGACCGACCCTGCTCCTGTGACCGCTCCCCAGCCCGACAATAACCGAGTTTTCACCGCTGAGCTAGTAATACTAACCCCAGGCACCATGGAGAAGCTGGTGCCTCCGCTACCAACAACAATGGGGAAACCGCTAGATGTGAGCTCAGAGGGGGTGACCTTCCAGTGGGACACCCCACGGATCGGGCCAGATGGGGCCAGGCAGGAGGGCCTCAGCATTGCTGCGCTCACCTGGGAACAGTATAAGCAATGCTTAATTCGACAATGGCAAAACCAAAAAGAGACAGAACCAAATGACCCACCGAGAGTACAGAGACCAAAGACTGAACACAATAGGAGGAACTCGGTCAAGCAGGGGACTGTACTTGCCTTCCACCCGAAGCGGGGTTGGGGCTCTATGCAAAAACTGGGACTGCCGACTGAAATCTTCTTTACCAGCTACAATGTGAAAACCCCGTCCCGCAATCGATATGACAATCAGCTACCATGTAAAGGGGACCAGGTGACCTACACTCGCCACCGGAGTGCGCAGGGGTGGTGCGCTCGAGACGTCCAACAATGTGAGCCGGCCGTAGCGCCACGTGCTGTCCCGACTATGACTAACCCAGATTTGACCAATGCCACTACTGTCGCCACGGTGTGTATCATCACCGCTACTGAACTTGCAACCATGGCTGACATTCAAATCCAGACGCTGGGTGATCTGACAGCGTCTGGGAGACCAACCAATCATACTGATTCTGCATCCGCTGAGGACAGAGGACCGCAGCCTTCCCGGCCGGCGAGTGTCCGTCACCAATTGATGCAGTGTAACCTTCTGTGAGGATAAACCTCGGAACCAAGAGTATGTAAATAGTTAACTGTTCGTCTTTTTGTGTTTTTCTGCTGCTATAACCCGACCAGGGTTATCTCTTAAAGGGATCCCTTAGTTGACCCGGGATCCCTATTTTGCCTTTTTGTTTTGTTTACCACTGTTTTAAAGACTACCGAATCATGGATGGTGAATGGCTCACAAACTGCTCTGTAAATAGTTCGCACCCTCTTAAGGGTGCCCTCTTCTGGTTTTACAAGAAAGCTCTTTGCGAAGAAACTGTTCCTGGAAACAGCATCGGAGTTCCTGCCTTACACGGACTTGCAACATGAGTAGTTGCACTACCTCAAAGAGACTTGGTTCCCTCTTAAAGGGAATGTTCACCAGTTGCATTCAATATATAATGTTGCCTTAAAGAAGAGTAAATAGAAATAATGTTTTACATAGAAAAGTTATGTGTAGCCAGTTAGTTAATTATAGAAAATGTTTAATAATGTGCTAGAGAATGAGGACAGGAAAGTGAACCTGTAGGGGTTAGTGGGTGAGTCCTCCTAGGAGCCATAAAGAGATGGCTCAGTGATCCGGTACTAAGAAAGAGGCAGTAGGCCTGGGCAGATAGACAGGCGGTCCTGCATAAGACAAATCAGAGAATAAAAAGAAAATATTGCGCTTAGAAGAGAAAAATGAAGAAAAGTTAATTTATATTTTAGGAGTTTTATCGTAGGCCTTTAGTGGATTCAGCTTACACGTCCTTAGAGGCAAAGTTAAATTATTGTTCAGCATTTGCACTCAGTAGAATACCCGGTTGGGTAATAGAAGTTATTTATAGTGTGTTATTTAAGATACTTAACCATGTTTGTAACGTTCAAGAGTCCTTACCTCCCATAAAGGGAAGCACTGTTATTTCCACTTATTACTTGTTTATTGCATTTCAAAATTTGTATGTCTTTTGCTGATATGTATTGTTGTTTTCTTCCCAGTCCGGGAGTACTGGATTTAACCGGGGGGAGTGCAGCGCCCCAGAGTCCTGGTCGTTGCAGTACTGATGCTCCGCCGCTAAGGGGAGTGATGGTACGTCTGATGGCACTGAAGGAGTTCATCTGACCAGGTATCACAGACACCAATACACTTCATAGTCTGGCCTCCAGGGGGAGCAAAGGGCGCTATGTATTAGGCCACTCCTCACAATCTGGTAAAACTGGGGGTTAGATAGAAAGTTAGAACAGAAGCTGACTGGGTTGGAACCAGGCAACATCCTGTGGCAGAGGGTGTTGCAGGGGAAGATTCAGGGAGGTCCCTGTCAGGGGTGGGATCCTGACAGAGGCCTAGCGAATAGGAAAGAACGTTAAGGAACCGCGCCTGAACTACATCGTGGCGATATCTCAAGAAAGGACAAGAAGCGAGGTTTATTGTGGAGAGTGAGGAACGAGATCAAAGCAAAAAGGAGATAACACCAGTAGGAGTCATGCTGTAAGATCGAGGCAACATCCTACTGAGGCGCATAGCCGGTGGCCGGAACGCCGAGGAAGTATTAAGCTCCAAGCATTACTTCAAACCAACGGCAGGACAGTTAATTATAGGTTGGCTGTCTCACCTAAATCACCTAAGCAGACATAGGGGCAACTGTGGGAGAGGGGCATCACTAGGGTCCCGGAAGAACTCCAGGCCTACCCGTCATACGGGTGTGTCCTATCCATATCATCTGGGGGACGGAGAAGAACATCAGAATAGACATAAGTTGAGGGAAAGAACATCAGAAACAGACACAACAGTTGTGAGGACTATTCCGTGGTGCTCAGCAGGGAAGTACTACAACACACAGGCGAAGGTAGGCACAGATTTCCACCTGCAAAGGGAACTCTGGAGGTGCCATCGGATCGGCCGGTCTCAGACAGCCCTGTTAACCATACTCTGGATTGAGGACCTTGAAGCCTTCAGTAAAGAGGTAAAGAGACTGCAACCCTGTGTCCTCATTATTCGTCGCGACCGGCACCACACACCACCACTTACAACTTTCATTGGACGCCCCTTAGCAGGGTCACGGACCGGGTCTAGCCACCGTGACAACCTCAGAACTGAGACAGAGAAGCCTGGTACCGAGTACCCCGCGGCCCTGCGTTTGGGGGCGATCTAGAACGTCTTTAGCTGTGGCTCAGACTCCATCCAGATTATTAAAATATCATCAATGTAGCGTTAGTAGGCCAGAGGCCTGATGGGACATGAGGACGAAAAGTTGCTTTTAAGCTTGGCCATGAAATGATTTGCATACTGTGGGGCCATTTTACTTCCCATTGCTGTGCCAATCTTCTGTAGATAGATCTTGTTGTCAAATTCAAAGTAATTTGCGGGTAAGGATGAATTTTACAAGTTTCACCACAGAATCAGCATCAGTCCCTGTGTTTTCCAGGAAGGATTTGCAGGCATTAATCCATCCTGTGTGGGATATTAGAGTACAAAGATTCCACATCCATGGTGGCCAGGATGGTTCCTTCAGGTAGAGGACCTATTGCTGATAGTTTATTCAATAGGTCAGTTGTTTCTTGAATGAAGCTGGGTGTATCCTTTACCAGTGGTCTAAGAATACCCTCTATCCATCCAGATACCTGCTCAGTAAGGGTGCCCACACATAAAATAATTGGTCTTCCTGGATTTCCAGATTTATGGATTTTGGGAAGCAAGTAAAATGTCCCTGTTCTTGGACTTTCTGGTATCAGGTCATCAGCTCTTATGGATTCGTCGGACAGGCAAGGTACCAACTTGTTTAGTTCCTTGTAATAGTCCTGTGTAGGATATGACTCCAATTTTTTGTAGTAGCGTGTGTCCATAAGTTGTCTGCTTCCTTCATATAGTCTGACGTGTTCATCATGACTATTGCACCACCCTTGTCAGCAGGTTTAATGATGATTTCTTTGTTGGTTTTCAAAGACTGTATGGCCTTTCTCTCCTGGGCACTGATGCTTAGATGCTTGTCTCCTGTTAGTATCTATGATGGTGGATTTTATCAAATGTCTGAGGGGGCTATATATTTATCCAAATGAGGGTTGTGTCCAGGTGGAGGTGTTCAGTTTGACCTCTTCTTGGTTGTTAGGATCCCTTTTCCTTCAGTCCGAGTGTTTTCCAAATCTGTTGTATCATTTAAATATTCCCTCAGGCAGAGTCTCCTAAAAAAATGTTCCATATCACTGCAAAGTTCAGTTTTATCCTGGGCCTTAGTAGGACGAGTCCTCTGGAAAGCACGGCCAGCTCCACTTTTATCATTAAAAAACTTCTTATAACTGGACAAATTTAATGAGCTTTCTTGGCCATAAAAAAATTGTGGGAACATCAGATTGGCTTATATGCCGTTTTTAATGCACATTTTTAATTTTTATATGCCATTTTTAATGCAAAGTTTGCTATGGTCTCAAGGAACATTAATAAAAACAATGATACAATAAACAGCTTAAGAAACTTTCACCAATGGTTTATAAGTATGAATGATCAATTTGCATACAAAATTTTATCATTGATGTTCTAGTGGTTTGAACTGGGCCATTGTTATGTTTTATCACAACGTTTCTTTTTTCAAAATTAAACTCTATATATTTTGTAAAAAAAAAAAAATACCGTGGGCACATTTTTTCAAAGTCATATACATTTTCATCTGTTTTCTCTTTTGCTTATCATTTTTTTAATCCATTAAAAATATTTATTACTTGTTTACTTTCTAGCTGCAATCCATTATCTTATGCTATGTTCTGGGTGAGAGAAAGAAAATGGATAATAATAAATAAAATGCAACAAACCACCAAGCAAATAAATTAGTCAATGGGTCAGACAGGAATGTGCACGATCTTTGTTTAGAAATAAAAATTTCCAGAAATAAGTGTGAACAAGATTGTCATGTCATAGATCCTAATGAGTTGTTGTCAGCACTGAATAAAATAACACAGGCACAAAGGCACTACATATACATATATATAAAATGATAATAAGCAGAGTTAAGATCGTCGTAGGATGACCCAAACAATAATACTCATGCATATAAAGTGACAGGTCTTATTTTACTCTTTCTGTTAAGGCAGTGTATTTTACTATTCTCAGCACATTGGAAATATTTTTTTTTTTCTGAATTTTGTTCATTTTGTTCCCTTTTAGCTATGTATACATGTTGTTTTTTTAAATGTCCTGAGAAAATGTCTTCTGTGGCCTTCACTGGCAATCCAAGATGCCACTCAGCTTGCCATTTACCATGTTGAATGATCCAGCTGCTGAGTATTTAAATTTCTTCTTTTTGTTAAAAGCTCGAGGTAGTCGTATAGATAACTGATCATACAACATGTATTGTCCTCGCTGATATTCTTAGACTCCTTATATTGGATGGATAGTCAGCTCCTACATTGTGAAAATAGCTTGATATTTACTTGAGACGTAAAAGCAAACATTGCATGGGGGAAGGAAAAGGGGTTTCGACAGATTTCTTTAAAATTGACCATTTTTTTATAATATTTATTTTATTTTCTTCTCAAGTCTTTTACTTCTATGTCTAGAGCAGCAGATCTTACCCAGTTTGATTGCAAAACGAATATCTGTTGTTCTGCCATTTGCTTTAGAAGATTCTGTAATTTCGCAACTTGATGTCTAAATTGGGAAACCCATATGACTGACAGGCTAAATTAAATGGAACAGCAGCTGGAAAAAGGTTTCATTTTTTTTTACAATTCCACAACCATTATAAAAGATAGAATGTGTCAGACAATTGGTAGAAAGTTACATTTCCATCAGGAAATAAAGACCTGTCTGTCACTAACAGGTACTGTAGGTTTGAACAGTGAGCAGAATTTTACATGGTCTTTATAAAAATTTCTGTGTTAAGGCAGATATAATTTTTTTATGGCTTAGAATAATCTAGATAAAGTTGGGGATTAAAGAATAACTCTAGAAACAATTTTATTACCATATAGTCTTTTACTTGTCCTGCTGTTGGACAGATATACTCATCAACACTGTGACTGCAACACCAAGAAGGAAAAGTCTTGGAATTATGGAAGTCACAGGATGGATAGACATGTTAATGATATGCAAATGAAAAAAAAACTGGAAGCAAAACTTTCAAATTTCTCGATTTGTTCAGTATCGACTATGAGTGTAAAGAACAGAAATGCACATACTTAAACACCTTGGCATTCTGTCAATAAGGCCATTAATGGTTGTTTGTGGAATGTTCTGCCATGATTAATGTACTTGGGTACATATATCATTTGGGTCTGGCAGCTCCTTTTGCAATTACCATCCAAAGACATCCCAGATGTGCTCGATGGGAGACAAGTCGAGAGATGCTGCCGACCGTGGTTGAATGTTTAGGCCACGCAGGATGCTCACAATAGCATATCCAACATATGGCCTTACGTATTGAAAAACAGCTCCTGGGATACTTTGGTGAATTGGCCATTCCACTGGGTTCATCATCAAATCAATGTAACCCCTATCTGCTAGTGTACCTGGAGTGAAAACTAGAGGGGTGCGCTTCCCATATTTCTGAGAATAAGATTGGTTTCACATTTCCCCATGAAGGTTAAGGATTTTTTATTCTTAATAATTTTTATTACTGACTTATGATCAAAAACAGTAAAATTGGAATTTTCATATCATGCACTCATGAGCGATAACAGACAATCCCTTTTTGCTAGAATAGTTCCTGTAAAAAAAAAAGCTGATCACATGGTGTTATGCTGTTGGCATTCCATTGACAGCAGTAATCTTTGTAGGATCCAGGATTCATGCTGTTGGCATTCCATTGACAGCAGTAATCTATGTAGGATCCAGAATTCATGCTGTTGGCATTCCATTGACAGCAGTAATCTATGTAGGATCCAGGATTCATGCTGTTGGCATTCCATTGACAGCAGTAATCTATGTAGGATACAGGATTCATTGCAAAGAAATAAAACTAAAAGGACATAAATGTAATGCATAGATTATGGCTTCTCCAAAGAGAGTGAAATGCTCTGTAATTAGTTACCCTAAATCACCCACTTTGAGGTGTAGTTTTTCTTAGCCTCAACCCCTGTGTCTCCTGGTGCACCATTGTACCTGTGTTAGGGTTGGCGGAACGCACCGAATATATTTATTAGATGGGATAGGTGCGTTCGCAACCCGGGATCCACCGTGCAGGAAAGAACCTGCTGCTAAGTAAGGCGGCGAAGCAAATTAGAATAAACGAACTCTGTTACTTCACAGAGCCCGTAGTAAAGAGAACGCTGTGACCTGTTTAGCTCACAGGGGACACAGCTACTGTGTAGAGCCAATAGTGGTCATGCAGTCCAACCAACACGCAGCTCCTCTCCGGTGGAGCCGGAATTCTATCGGCTATTAGCCAGCCCTGAATTCACACATAAACTCCTCGGTGCCAGCATTCTAGGGGCTTATTTCAGCCGGGTCCATGACTGCATACACAAAACTCCTCGCCGGAGGTGCCAGCATTCTAGGGGCTTATTTCAGCAAGGTCCCTGACCACACACACACCACCACACTGGCGCTGAGCTCATACATATTTGACACTAGCGCATGGCCGTGCGGTCATGAGAACCTTAAATAGCTGCAGCACCTACAGGACCTTCCAAGAAGGACCAATGGTAGGCTGCCACAGAACTTGATCAGGTACAGGACCTTCCTGGAGGACCAATGGAAGTTGCTGCAGTACCTGAGCATGTGACCCTTGATCTCCACTGAGAGATCTTACCCTGGGCATGCTCAGTGTGTGCAAAGCAGGACTTAGTCCCAGAAAAGCCTGCTCGCTGCAGATCAGTGCAGGGTACAATAGCAGAGCCTGGAGAGACAGCAGTAACCCTTTGCACAGTATCAGACTCAGTGAGACGCTGGGACTGACATCTCCGCTGAGCAGGCTCCACTGTGGCCAATGCAGAATGGGAGATCGCAGCAGACATGGCTCGAGATTCCCCCTGTGCAGCAGCGGGAACTCGACTCCTAACAACCTGTTAAATTGTGACTATGGGCAAGCACACCATTTGGGTTCACGATTTTCCAATAAGTACAGATAGGCCTGGTATGTGTTTTCACACTCAAACTCTTTTTAGAAATGTTGTTTATGAATACTGCAGATTCTTAGAAGGAGCTCTCCCCAACTAAGAATGCAGTAAGCGGATTAAACAGTGCTGGTCTTTTTCTCCATACCTGCCATATTCTTCTAAGCTAACAATTTACATTTACAATTATTTTTACAGCTAATAGATATTAAACTATTCAGAATATTTAGCTTCCTGCTCTCTGATGTTTGTTGATGTCTCAGTTTCTGTGCATGAGCCAATTTTATCTTTGATCAACTCTGACATACTTTTTGCAGATTTATTGAAGATTATAAGCAAATGTAATTTAATTTGTGTATTACAAAATATAAACGTATGCTTTATATGAAAATGATCTGTTCCACTAAAAAGCTATTTGATAAAATCCTCCTGGTTTATTACAGAATGAAAAACTAGATTTTCTTATGTTCTTGTAGCAGGTTTTGAAAAACCGAAAACAAAAACTTTTCGTCCAATAGTTTAATTCCATGGAGCAGAAAACATATTGAGAGCACAAGTCTTGTAATTCTCCCTTGGAGGAACCATCTGCTTTCTTGTATAATCTTGTTCATTAGGTTATACTAATGAGTGCTGCATAATCACTGTAGCTGATATAGATTAACAATTGTTTTATATGTAGAGTAATATTTTTTGCCGTTCCTGGAGCTCACAGCTCATTATATGCTATTTATATCAATTTGCTAATAATTATGTTGAATATTGGGTCTAGCTTACTGAAAAAGATAAAGGATGATTGGCTGAATCAGTGATATCAGGAAAATATCATAAAACTTTTTTTCAGTATTTTGGCCCTGGCTGCAATCTCACAACAAGAAAGGGTTATCCTGGATTGCAATTTTTTTTCCCCTCAAAAACAGCATCAAACCTGCTTGTGCTTTGTTCAAAATTGCCCACTATCCCCATTCAAGTAAATGTGACTGAGCTACAACACCAGACTTCTCCTATAAACAGATATGCTGTGCTGTGTACGGAAAATTGTAGACCCCTTTTTTCTAATCATGGACGGCTCATTTAACAGGAAATATAACAAACATATACCGTAATTTCCTGAATAATTAGGATAATTTAATGAAGGATTTGCTAAGGATTTTTGGAAGAAACTGTAGGCACTTGGATTTACTAAGCTTTCTATTAGTGAATCCTTTATTTACATATTCCAAGATTGTAATATATATAATAAGAACAGGATACTCTATTTCTTAGTCTTTGTTAAACTGTTTAATTCAAAACAACATGAATGAGCTCTCCAAGAAAGGGAACTTTTTCAATTTTCTTCTGTACTATAAAGCATTTCTGAATGCAATCAGTTAAATCGCTTTGGATTCTGCCTTTTTGTTAGAGGGCTTTCTTGGCTATAAGTACATGGTTTTTGGTTATTTCAAGCACCAATAATGAACTGTAAACTGTAATGAATATGGGCCACATGTTTTACAATTCCCCTGCAGCTCCACCATAGAAGAAATGGAGTAATTCATGGTTTGGTTTGAAATCATTGGGTTGTCCATATGATGCACAGAAAAGCTTGGGCCATCCAAAGAGATGGTCTTTGTGGCCTCTCCTCTCTGGCTGGAAGATAAGGATGATGTATGAGGAATCCTCATGTACACTGTGTGCAGAATTATTAGGCAAGTTGTATTTTAGAGGATTATTTTTATTATTGATCAACAGCTATGTTCTCAATCAACCCAAAAGACTCACAAATATCAAAGCTTAATATTTTTGGAAGATGGAGTGGGGTTTTTTTTAGATTTGGCTATCTTAGGAGAATATCTGTTTGTGCAGGTAACTATTACTGTGCAGAATTATTAGGCAACTTAATAAAAACCAAATATAATCCCATCTCACTTGTTTATTTTCACCAGGTAAACCAATATAACTGCACAAAATTTAGAAATAAACATTTCTGACATGTAAAAACAAAACCCCAAAAAATTAGTGCCCAATATAGCCCCCTTTCTTTCTGATGACACTCAGCAGCCTTCCATCCATAGATTCTGTCAGTTGCTTGATCTGTTTACGACCAACATTGCGTGCAGCAGCCACCACAGCCTCCCAGACACTGTTCCGAGAGGTGCACTGTTTTCCCTCCCTGTAGATCTCACATTTTATGAGGGACCACAGGTTCTCTATGGGGTTCAGATCAGGTAAACAAGGGGGTCATGTCATTATTTTTCCTTCTTTGAGACCTTTACTGGCCTGCCACGCTGTGGAGTAGTTGGAGGCATATGATGGAGCATTGTCCTGCATGAAAATCATGTTTTTCTTGAACGATACCAACTACTTCATGTACCACTGCTTGAAGAAGTTGTCTTCCAGAAACTGGCAGTAGGTCTGGGAGTTGAGCTTCACTCCATCCTCAAGCTGAAAAGGTGCCACAAGTTCATGTTTGTGATACCAGCCCATACAAGTACCTCACCTCCACCTTGCTGGCATCTGAGTCGGAGTGGAGCTCTCTGCCCTTTACTGATCCAGCCTCTGGCCCATCCATCTGGCCCATCAAGAGTCACTCTCATTTCATAAGTCCATAAAACCTTTCAAAAGTCAGTCTTAAGATATTTCTTGGCCCAGTCTTGACGTTTTGTCTTATGTTTCTTGTTCAAAGGTGGTCGTTTATCAGCCTTCCTTACCTTCGCCATGTCCCTGAGTATTGCGCACCTTGTGCTTTTTGTTACTCCAGTAACGTTGCAGCTATAAAATATGGCAAAACTGGTGGCAAATGGCATCTTGGCAGCTTCACGCTTAATTTTCCTCAATTTATGGGCAGTTATTTTGCGCCTTTTTTGGCCAACACGCTTCTTGCGACCCTGTTGGCTATTTGCCATGAAATGCTTGATTGTTCAGTGATCACGCTTCAAAAGTTTGGCAATTTCAATACTGCTGCATCCCTCTGCAAGACATCTCACAATTTTGGACTTTTCAGAGCCCGTCAAATCTCTCTTCTGACCTATTTTGCCAAAGGAAAGAAAGTTGCCTAATAATAAAGCACACCTTATATAGGATGTTGATATCAGTAGACAACACCCCTCCTCATTACAGAGATGCACATTACCTGATTTACTTAATTGGTAGTTGGCTCTCAAGCCTGAACAGCTTGGAGTAGGACAACATATATAAAAAGTATCATGTGATCCAAAAAACAACTTGCCTAATAATTCTGCACGCAGTGCATTAAGTCAGAATCTAACTTTGTCTTTGTTATTAATATGTAGAGGATTTGGAATGAGTGAAACAAGTTCTCATGGGAAAACGTCCTCAAGCTTTCATCAGTAAACAGTTTGACCACCAGTGCCATAAATAATGAATTTCTTATTCCAACCACCTCCCAAGAAGACCTATTAACCCCTTTACCCCCGAAGGTGGTGTACACATTAATGACCAGGCCACTTTTCACAATTCTGACCACTGTCAATTTATGAGGTAATAACTCTGGAATGCTTCAACAGATCCTGAGATTGTTATATTTCGTGACATATTGTACTTCGTGATAGTGGTAAAATTTCTTCGTTATGACTAGCGTTTATTTATGAAAAAAACTGAAGTTTGGCAAGAATATGTCACACAAAATACTTAATAAATAACACTTCTCACATGTCTACTTTACATCAGCACAATTTTGGAACCCACAATTTTTTTTTGTTAGGAAGTTATAAGGGTTAAAATTTGACCAGCCATTTTTCATTTTTCCAGTAAAATTAACAAAACCATTTTTTTAGGGACCACAACACATTTGAAGTCATTTTGAGAGGTCTATATGATAGAAGATACCCAAAAGTGACACCATTCTAAAATTGCACCCCTGAAGGTGCTGTGCTCAAAAACACATTCAATAAGTTTATTAACTCTTTAGGTGCTTCACAGGAATTTTTTTTAAACCAAACAATAAACATTTAACTTTTTTCACAAAAAATTGACTTCAGATCCAATTTTTTTTTATTTTGACAAGGGTAACAAGGAAAAATGAACCCCAAAATTTGTAGTGTAATTTCTCCTGAGCATGACGATACCCTACATGAGGGAGAAAACCACTGTTTGGGCGCAAGGCAGAGCTTGGAAGGGAAGGAGCGCCATTTGACTTTTGAATGCAAAATTTGCTGGAACAATTGACGGATGCCATGTCGCATTTGGAGAGCCCTTTATGTGCCTAAACAATGAAAATTGCCCACATGTGACCCCATTTTACAAACTACATCTCTCATTGAATTAATCTAGGGGTGCAGTGATCATATTGACACCACGGATGTATCACAGAATTTTATACCATTGGGCAGTGAAGATAAAATAAAGAGTTTTTTACCACCAAAATTTTGTTTTAGCCCCAGATTTAACATTTTCACACAAGAAGTGGGTAAAAATGGCCCCACAATTTCTACTGAATTAGGCAATACCCCATACGTGGCAGTAAAGTACTACTTAGCTATACGGAGAGACTTGAAAGGAATGGAGTGCTATTTGTCTCCTGGAGCGCAGATTTTCCTAGAACAGTTTGCTGACTCCATATACAGAGCCTCTAATTTCTAGACAAGCAGAATCCCCATGTGAACATATAGCCCTTAAAAATATGTTTATTAATAATTATAAAAAAAACAACAAAAGAAAACCCAAGTGCACAAAAATACGATTGACTAATATGACAGACAATGTATTTCATGTGTGACTGCTCAGATAAATCGTATACTTTATACAGTCAAATGTATGTTCCAAAAGATAGCCACTGTATTGTCTTCTCCTTCCTACCACAGGCCAAGGATGCAAGGCCTGTGGAAAGGCAGGGGAACAGGACAGGCAAGATAATCTTTATTAAAGAAATCCCAGATATAACCATACATGGCCTAGGAAACCCTATGTGTCCACTGTCATCCCTACCTGCAAGCGGAGGTTGGCACCCTAAAAAGCAATGTTTGGTGCCCCCGCTCCATGGTGGCTGTCCCTTAAGGTACCTTCACACGAAACGACTTTGTAACGATATCGCTAGCGATCCGTGACGTTGCAGCGTCCTCGCTAGCGATATCGTTTAGTTTGACACGCAGCAGCGATCAGGATCCTGCTGTGATGTCGCTGGTCGCTGAATAAAGTCCAGAACTTTATTTGGTCGTCCGATCGCCGTGTATCGTTGTGTTTGAAAGCAAAAGCAACGATACCAGCGATGTTTTACACTGGTAACCAGGGTAAACATCGGGTTACTAAGCGCAGGGCCGTGCTTAGTAACCCGATGTTTACCCTGGTTACCAGCGTAAAAGTAAAAAAAACAAACAGTACATACTCACCTGCGCGTCCCCCAGCGTCTGCTTCCCACACTGACTGAGCGCCTGCCCTAAAGTGAAAGTGAAAGCACAGCGGTGACGTCACCGCTGTGCTGTTAGGGCCGGAGCTCAGTCAGTGTCAGGAAGCGGACGCCGGGGGACGCGCAGGTGAGCATGTACTGTTTGTTTTTTTTACTTTTACGCTGGTAACCAGGGTAAACATCGGGTTACTAAGCGCGGCCCTGCGCTTAGCAACCCGATGTTTACCCTGGTTACCCGGGGACCTCGGCATCGTTGGTCGCTGGAGAGCGGTCTGTGTGACAGCTCCCCAGCGATCAAACAGCGACGCTGCAGCGATCGGCATCGTTGTCGCTATTGCTGCAGTGTCGCTTCGTGTGAAGGTACCTTAACTTACCCTTCAGGCCCTGTGCTTATGTATATGCAGGGAGCCCGGACCAGACAATGAACAAATACGCTAAAGGTGAGGATGGGAAGCTGGGTTACATGTGGTAAACAAAGATAGAGGTTACTTATCATGCTGATATAGATGGTATCAGATGCTTCTATGCCTCTGCCTTGATGCATTTCTCCTTTGATGGTTCATCAGGAGGCTGGTATGTTCATGAGAGGTATAGATGCCTATAGATACTCATAGGATGAATAGAGGCCCATGGTGGTGGTGAAGAGCAGAATCCCCCCTCAAGTGACCCCATTTTGGAAACTACACCCCTTGGGGAATTTATCTACAGGTGTGACGATATTGACAACATGGGTGTTTTCCAGAAACAAGCAACAATGAATGTTGCCGGGTAAAAATTGCAAATTGACATCATAGTAACCAGTATGCTGTAGTGACAAGTGTGTTGCAGTCACCAGTACGTTATGCCCAGCCCATGCTTGTGGAGGCATATACCCGTACGTTAGGTGGGTGTTCATCACTTCAGAAAGGCCAAACGTGGACGCAGTATTTGGTTTAGGTATACTGTGGGGCTCAGAAGAGCATTTTTATTTGAGAGCAGAGAATTTGCTGAATTTCTTTTGGGGGCGAGGAGCCATTTTGCTTTTCCAGAGCCTTTGTGCTATCAGTAACGTGGAAGCCTCCCATTATTTCCGTTAACAGATGACAGACCTGAGTGGGGACTTGCTTTTTTGTGGATTGAGTTGAAGCTTTTATTGGTAACATTTTACATAACTTTTTAGATAACAGTTATCTGGTGCTCTACTCTGACCACGTACCGTATTTTTCGGACTATAAGACGCACCGGACTATAAGGCGCACCCAGGTTTTAGAGGTGGAAAATAGGGAAAAAAATATTTGAAGCAAAAAAAATGTGGTAAAATATTTAATAACATAAATAACATACTATTATATGTGGTGTTATTATATATAATAGTATGTTATTATGTTGGAAGCTGCGGGACCAGTGTGGTGTCTGTGAAATACGATATGAAGATGCTGGAGGGTGAGTATAAGGGCTCATTTCCACATGCGAGGCACACATCCGTATCTCGCATGTGGAAACCAAGCTCTGGCGCCGGCACTTTGGAGCGGAGCTGTGCAGCTCCATGTGTTCCTATGCGGCCGCATGCTCCGCTCTGGAGTGCCGGCTCCACAGCTTGGTTTCCACATGCGAGATACGGACGTGTGCCTCGCATGTGGAAATGAGCCCTAAGAATGGATGCACAGGGCTTATAGTGAAAGCACCACTCCAGCACTGCAAAATAACACTGGAGTGCTGCTTTAAAATCCCATGGGAGAACTATAACTCCCAGCATGTCCTGCAGATCCTATGACATGCTGGGAGTTATAGTTCACCAAAGGAGTGGCAGAGTGCTTTATTGTGTTTTGTAAAGACTGACCTCTTAATTGTGGCAGCCAGCCACACTGTTGTGAGGTAAAAGCTGGAGCATCCCATGGCTACACACACACAGAGCCCTCCCTGTTGTTGTTGCCTTTCCACAGCGCAGAACATAAGAGGAAGCTGCAGATTCTAGGTGGGAGTCTGAAGGACCTGTGATGATGTCAGAAGAGGGAGGGCTCTGAGCTGCCATGTGATGCTCCAGCCTGCCCACTTCTGACATCACACAGGTCCTCCCTGTGCACCAGACAGCTCAGCGTCCAGCACAGGCAGGTAGACAGCGATCTCCTGGCCCCTGCTGCTGCCTCCTCCTCCCCCGGACACACAGATTCTCCCCGGAATCAGTGCTGGGGAAACTGTGTGTCCCTGCTTAAGTGCAGCATTCATTTGCTGCTCCCGGCTCACCGCTCAGCTGATCGGTGGGCGGGGAGCAGCTAATAAATATTCACTGCACTTAATCAGAGGGGGCCATGTGGTTTCCCCAGCAGCTGATTCCGGGCAGCGGGGACATCCTGAAGTGGGATAACAGTGCGATCCCACTCGCTGCTGCCCCCCTCCCCACATGCTATATCCGTACTATAAGACGCACCCACACTTTCCTCCCAAATTTGGAGGAAAAAAGTGCGTCTTATAGTCCGAAAAATACGGTACTTTGGACTTTCCATCTAAACCTCTGAGTGACGTGATTCAGATGAAGCCCCCATGAGATCCATTCACTATAATGAGTCAGCAGAGTTACTCTGGACTCTGTCTGGCCTCTGTTCAGTGGTGTCCTTTTCAGAAGTGCACAAAACTGTGGCCGAACGGCACTTTTATACAAACCTAAAAAGACAGACACCGCCGGATCACAGGTCAGATGGCGTCCACAGTGCCTCCATCTGCCTCATTATAGTTAATATTCCACCAAAGGTTCCGTCTGAATCACGTATTTCAGAGATTTACACGGAAACCCTGATGCAAGCGATCAGCTCAGGGCGCAGGATAAATGTGCGCTGAGCCATACGACGATCTTTGGGAGGCAGAATGAAAAAAGCCATAGCAGGCAAAGAATTGGCTTTATCTAATTTTTACACCGTTCCTCGTACGATATACGATATACTGTAAGTGATTAGATCATCATCTCTCGCCTTGACTACTGCAACCTCCTGCTCTGTGGCCTCCCCTCTAACACTCTCACACCCCTCCAATCTATTCTAAACTCTGCTGCCCGACTAATCCACCTGTCTCCCCGCTACTCCCCAGCCTCTCCCCTCTGTCAATCCCTTCACTGGCTCCCCATTGCCCAGAGACTCCAGTACAAAACCCTAACCATGACGTACAAAGCCATCCACAACCTGTCTCTTCCATACATCTGTTACCTCGTCTCCCGGTACTTACCTACATGCAACCTCCGATCCTCACAAGATCTCCTTCTCTATTCCACTCTTATCTCCTCTTCCCACAATCGTATACAAGATTTCTCTCGTGCATCACCCCTACTCTGGAACTCTCTGCCACAACATATCAGACTCTCACCTACCATCGAAACCTTCAAAAAGAGCCTGAAGACCCAACTCTTCCGACAAGCCTACAACCTGCAGTAACCACCGATCGACCAAACCGCTGCATGACCAGCTCTATCCTCGCCTACTGTATTCTCACCCATCCCTTGTAGATTGTGAGCCTTCGCGGGCAGGGTCCTCTCTCCTCCTGTACCAGTTATGATTTGTATTGTTTAAGATTATTGTACTTGGTTTTATTATGTATACCCCTCCTTACATGTAAAGCGCCATGGAATAAATAGCGCTATAACAATAAATAATAATAATTATTATTATTATAATTAGATAACTTTATTCTTCGGGTCAGTGCGATTACAGTAATACCAGATTTATATTGGGTTTTTATGTTTTGCTGCTGTCACACACTAAAAGATGCTTTTTATTGCAATAAATAGTTTTTGCATCACCATATTTTCAGTGCTATAACTTTTCCATAATTTGTCCCACAAAGTCATGTGATGGCTTGTTATTTGTAGGACAAGTTGATGTTTTTATTGGTACCATATGACGGAACATGGCATTTTTTAATCGCTTTCTATTCTGAATTTTATGAGGCAGAATTAACAAAAAACAGCAATTCAGGGTTTTTTTGGGGGTGGGGTTTTATGTTTTGGTGCTTTTACACAATAAAAACTGTTTTATAGACAAGATACCGTATTTTTCGGACTATAGGACGCACCGGACTATAAGGCGCACCCAGGTTTTAGAGGTGGAAAATAGGGAAAAAAATATTTGAAGCAAAAAAATGTGGTAAAATATTTAATAACATAAATAACATACTATTATATGTGGTGTTATTACATATAATAGTATGTTATTATGTTGGAAGCTGCGGGACCAGTGTGGTGTCTGTGAAGTACTGTATGAAGACACTGGAGGGTGAGTATAAGAATGGGGGCACAGGGCTTATAGTGAAAGCACCACTCCAGCACTGCAAAATAACACTGGAGTGCTGCTTTAAAATCCCATGGGAGAACTATAACTCCCAGCATGTCCTGCAGATCCTATGACATACTGGGAGTTATAGTTCACCAAAGGAGTGGCAGAGTGCTTTATTGTGTTTTGTAAAGACTAACCTCTTAATTGTGGGAGCCAGCCTGTGGTGAGGTAAAAGCTGGAACATCCCATGGCTGCACACACAGAGCCCTCTCGCTTGTAGCCTTTCCACAGCGCACGCGCAGGACATAAGAGGAAGCTGCAGATTCTAGGTGGGAGTCTGAAGGACCTATGATGATGTCAGAAGAGGGAGGGCTCTGAGCTGCCATGTGATGCTCCAGCCCGCCCACTTCTGACATCACACAGGTCCTCCTTGTGCACCACAGACAGCTCAGCGTCCAGCACAGGCAGGTATGCAGCGATCTCCTGGCCCCTGCTGCTGCGGCCTCCTCCCCCGGACACACAGATTCTCCCCAGAATCAGTGCTGGGGAAACTGTGTGTCCCTGCTTAAGTGCAGTATTCATTTGCTGCTCCCCGCTCACAGCTCAGCTGATCGGTGGGCGGGGAGCCGCTAATGAATATTCACTGCACTTAATCAGCGGGGCCATGTGGTTTCCCCAGCAGCTGATTCTGGCAGCGGGGACATCCTGAAGTGGGATATCATTGCGATCCCACTCGCTGCTGCCCCCCTCCCCACCTGCTATATCCGTACTATAAGACGCACCCACACTTTCCTCTCAAATTTGGAGGAAAAAAAGTGCGTCTTATAGTCGGAAAAATGCGGTAATTATTTTTGCATTTCTTTATTCTGAGACCTATAACTTTTTTATTTTTTTGCTGATGAATCTGTGTGGCAGCTTGTTTTTTGCGGGACAAGATGACGTTTTCAGCGGTGCCATGTTTATTTATATCTGTCTTTTTGATCGCGTTCTATTCCACTTTTTGTTCAGCGATATGATGATAAAACATTCTTTTTTCCTTATTTTTTATTTATTTTTTATGGTGTTCACCAAAGGGTTTAACTAGTGGGCAGTTTTATAGGTCGGGTCGTTACCGACACGACGATAACAAATATGTGTATTTTCTTGATTATATTTTTTTATTTAACTTTTTATTTATAGATACAATATCTTTTCATTTTTTTATTTTTTATGTTTTATTTATATTTTTACAATTATTTTAACCTTTTTTTTAAAACTTTTTTTTACTTAGTCCCACTATTGGACAATCAAAGTTGCTGATCATGCACTGTGCATGATCAGCAAATTTCCTAGATTTGGTGACCCGGATGTCATCATGATAACATCGGGGCATAAGGGCAATGTTCGGGACACTGCGTCTCGCCATGGGGTCTCCGATCCAAAGGCAGAATGGCTGTCAGCCCTCTGTCAGCTCCCAGAATGCTGCGATCTTACAGCATTTTGGGGGTTAAAATGGCGGAAGTTGTGTGTGAGCACTCCTGGCACTTAGTGCCGGGTGTCAGCTGTCACAATCAGCTGACATCCGAAGGCGAACGCCCACACACCACACGTTTGCATGGGCGATTGCGCATATGTAATAATTAGTGATGAGCGAATATACTCGTTACTTGACATTTCTCGAGCATGCTCGGGGGTCCTCTGAGTATTTTTTATTGCTCGGAGTTTTAGATTTTCTTGCCGCAGTTGAATGATTTACATCTGTTAGCCAGCATAAGTACATGTGGGGGTTGCCTGGTTGCTAGGGAATCCCCACATGCATGTACTTATGCTGGCTATCATGTAAATCATTCAGCTGCGGCAAGAAAAACTAAAACTCCGAGCACTAAAAAATACTCGGAGGACCCCTGAGAAATCTCGAGTAACGAGTATATTCGCTGATCACTAGTAATAATCCTTTCCTGGTCAGATAATGGTCACATGGACAGCTTATTACGGCTGATGTCAGAAAGGGGTTAAAGACTAACTAAACCTTTTTAATATTTTTTCCTATTTAAATGCTTTTATATCTACAAACAGATCTGTGGGGGTTCCAAATTGTGAGACTCCTACCGATCACTTAAAATCCCTCCTGACAGTTATTCAGCGTAGGATATAGATGTGCACAAGCTTGTGGCTGTGCGAACACACAGAGTGGGGTACGGACTCAATAGATTGCATAGGCTACATACCCTATGCTTTCTTTTTAATTTGTACTACCGGTTATTTGCTACTCGAACTATAGTTTGTGCACTCCTGTTTTCTGAGATGCACTCAACTCATGTAGGGGGGGGGCCATTTGAATGATCGGTGAGGGTTTGAGAACCCAAATTCTCACCCATCTACTTGTAAATATAAAGGTGAATAAATAGTACAAATTATTAAAGAACTTTAGTTGTACCTTTCATCCAATCCCATCTTTATCCATCCTTATCCTCCCTTCTTTTGAAGTGCACTCTGTCTGTATCCTCTCTCTCTCTCTCTCTAACCTTCCAGTGGCCATCATATACTGACCCCCTGGCCTGGCAATTGCCTTTATTGACTTATCTACTGGCGTCTACACATTCTATCTACTGGCATTCCCACCATCATCATGGCTGATTGTTATAACTGCACAAGCACAATCACATGGGTACATACCAGGGGAACAAATACCAGAACCTGACAGATCCCTGTTGAGACTGGTAAAGGCCAATCTCTGACCCTAGTTTGTCCCTATGACAACACAATAGTGCCCCACTTTATGGAGGCTCACCCTGATTGTGAGTCCTAACAGCTCCAATTATAGCTATGTCTGTTTAGCAACTTACTCTGGAAAGTAGGTTATACACTAAAAACGGCAACTTACCCTGCCAGTTCATGTACATACTAGATATCTTCACTCAGCAGTCTCTTGTGATGCCTGCAGGTGCAGAGATAGACCTGAACACAAACTAGAAGATAGCAACTCTGCCTAAACTGCCCTAAAGGCAGACAAGTTGCTTCACGTTCCTCCTAAAGAAATGGACGGCAGAGCAGAATGTGTATAACCAACAAGAAGAGAAGTATGCTGAACAAAGAAAAGATCCCAGAGTGAATAAAGTAAATAATGAAATACCCCAAAAAAATAAAGCATGTACTATTAGCAAATATACTGCCTACTTCCTAATGATAAACAGAAGACAGGTGCAAAGAAACAGGAAAGTGAAAACCCTCAGCTGGAATCTCACTAACTATCTTACTGACACCTACTGGAAGGCAGCCTCCCAACTCATGTCACTTGCTTCATGCTCTGGTCTTGCATACTGGCTCTCCACAGAGATCCACACAGATTCCCCCCTCAGAAACCTTGTCCACTTAGACATTCAAGCACTCTCTGAATCTCTTCTACCGCTGTCCTCCATATCTTCACTCCATAACACAGAGAGTGCTACCATTTTCTATAATTGCCACACTGGCATCAGCATCAGCTATTGACTCGGATGCTCCTCTCCTGCATGATAGAGTGCAACAACTCAATACGCAACCCTGGCACACCAACCTCACTCTAAAAAACTTCAGCAAATGTTTAGCATTGCGTAGAGGCTCTGAAGAAAACTCACTCTCAGGAAGACTTTACCACATTCAAACAAGCATCTTTTGTATTCAAGTCAGCCCTCACCTCTGCTAAGCAAGACTACTTCATATCTACATATCTGCTTTATCCCACATCCACTAACAGTTCTTCAATACTTTTTACTTTATTATCTGCAAACCATTGCTCCCTCCAACCTCCCTCATTTCTACAGAAGACTTTGCTGCACATTTAAAAAACAAGATCAACCTAATCAGGCAAGTCTTTACTGCTCAACCACCGCAATCCCTCATATACAGTGGGGAAAATAAGTATTTGATACACTGACGATTTTGCAAGTTTTCCCACCTACAAAGAATTGAGACATCTATAATTTTTATAGTAGGTACACTTTAACTGTGAGAGACAGAATCTAAAAAATAAACAGAAAATCACATTGTATGATTTTTAAATAATTAAATTGCATTTTATTTCATTACATAAGTATTTGATCACCTACCAACCAGCAAGAATTCTGTCTCTCACAGACCTGTTATTTTTTCTTTAAGAAGCCCTCCTACTCTGCACTCATTACCTGTATTAATTGCACCTGTTTGAACTTGTTACCTGTATAAAAGACACCCGTCCACACACTCAATCAATCTCACTCCAACCTCTCCACCATGGCGAAGGCCAAACACCTGTCTAAGGACACCATGGACAAAATTATAAACCTGCACAAGGCTGGGATGGGTTACAGGACAATAGGCAAGCAGCTTGGTGAGTAGGCAACAACTGTTGGCACAATCATTAGAAAATGGAAGAAACGCAAGATGACTGTCAATCTTCCTCGGTCTGCGGCTCCATGCAAGATGTCATCTTTTGGGGTAAGGATGATTCTGGAAAGGTCAGAAATCAGCCTAGAACTATACAGGATGACCTGATGAATGATCTGAAGAGAACTAGGACCACAGTCTCAAACATTATCATTAGTAACACACTACGCCGTTATGAATTAACAGATTGCTGGCCACGCAAGTCCCTCTGCTCATGCCAGCACATGTCCAGGCCCACTTGAAGTACACCAAAGACCATCTGGATGATCCAGAGGAGGGATAGGAGAAGGTCGTGTGGTCAGATGAGACCAAAATAGAACTTATTGGTATCAATTCCACTCGCCTTGTTTGGAGGAAGAAGAAGGATGAGTGGAATCCAAAGAACACTGTCCCAACCATGAAGTATGGTGGGGGAAACATCATACTTTGGGGGTGCTTTTTTGCAAAAGAGACAGAACCACTGCACCGTATTGAAACGAGGATGGATGTGATCTTTATCATGAAATTTAGGCCAACATCCTCCTTCCCTCAGTAAGAGCATTGAAAATGGGTCGTGGCTGGGTCTTCCAGCATGACAATGAGCCAAAACACACAGCCAGGGCAACCAAGGAATGGCTTTGTAGGAAGCATTTCAAGGTCCTGGAGTAGCCTAGCCAGTTTTTAGACCTGAACCCAATAGAATATCTTTGGAAGGAGCTTAAACTCAATTTTGCTCAGCGACAGCCCTGCAACCTCAAAGATCTGTATGGAGGAGTGAGCCAAAATTTCTGCTGCAGTGTGTGCACACTTGGTCAAGAACTACAGGAAATGTCTGACTTTTGTAATTGCAAACAAAGGTTTCTGTGTCAAATAATAACCCCTTCCTGACCTTTGACGCCACGTAGGCGTCATGAAAGTCGGTGCCAATCCGACCTGTGACGCCTATGTGGCGTCATGGAATGATCGCGTCCCTGCAGATCGGGTGAAAGGGTTAACTCCAATTTCACCCGATCTGCAGGGACACGGGGAGTGGTACTTCAGCCCAGGGGGGTGGCTTCACCCCCCCCATGGCTACGATCGCTCTGATTGGCTGTTGAAAGTGAAACAGCCAATCAGAGCGATTTGTAATATTTCACCTATGAAAATGGTGAAATATTACAATCCAGCCATGGCCGATGCTGCAATATCATCGGCCATGGCTGGAAAACCTAATGTGCTCCCCACCACCACCACCGATCGCCTCCCCAGTCCTCCTTTTTGCCCCGTACTGTAGTCCGCTCCCCTCCGTCCTCCTGTCAGCTCCCCCGTCCTCCTGTCCACTCCCCCGTGCTTCGATCCACTCCCCCGTGCTCTGATCCCCCCTCGTGCTCCGATCTCCCCCCCTCATACTTACCGAGCCTCGCTGTGTCCGTCCGTCTTCTTCATGGGCGCCGCCATCTTCCAAAATGGCGGGCGCATGCACAGTGCGCCCGCTGAATCTGCCGGCCGGCAGATTCGTTCCAGGTACATTTTGATCACTGTGATCAAACCACAAATCACAGTGATCAAAATAAAAAAAATAGTAAATGAACCCCCCTTTATCACCCCCATAGGTAGGGACAATAATAAAAATAAAGAAAATATATATTTTTTTTCTTCCCCCACTAGGGTTAGGGTAGGGTTAGGGTTAGGGCTAGGGCTAGGGTTAGGGTTAGGGCTAGGGTTAGAATTAGGGTTAGAACTAGAGTTAGGGTTAGATTAGACTATGTGCACACATGGTGCGGATTTGGCCGTGGATGCGCAGCGGATTGGCCGCTGCGGATTCGTAGCAGTTTTCCATCAGGTTTACAGTACCATGTAAACCTACTGAAAACCAAATCCGCTGTGCCCATGGTGCGGAAAATACCGCGCGGAAACGCTGTGTTGTATTTTCCGCAGCATGTCAATTCTTTGTGCAGATTCCGTTTTAAACCTGCTCCTCAATAGGAATCCGCAGGTGAAATCCGCACAAAAAACACTGGAAATCCGCGGTAAATGCGCAGGTAAAATGCAGTGCCTTTTACCTGCGGATTTTTCAAAAATGGTGCAGAAAAATCTCACACGAATCCACAATGTGGGCACATAGCCTTAGGGTTAGGGTTGGAATTAGGGCTAGGGTTGGAAATAGGGTTAAGATTAGGCTTGTGGTTAGGGTTAGGGGTGTGTTGGGGTTAGGGCTGTGGTTAGGGTTGGGATTAGGGTTAGGGTTGGGATTAGAGTTAGGGGTGTGTTGGGTTAGGGTTGTGGTTAGGGGTGTGTTGGAGTTAGGGTTATATCTAGAGTTGGGATTAGGGTTTTGGGTGTGTTGGGTTTAGTGTTGGAGTTAGAATTGAGGGGTTTCCACTGTTTAGGCACATCAGGGGTCTCCAAACGCAACATGGCGCCACCATTGATTCCAGCCAATCTTGCGTTCAAAAAGTCAAATGGTGCTCCCTCCCTTCCGAGCCCAGACGTGCGCCCAAACAGTTGTTTACCCCCACATATGGGGTACCAGCATACTCAGGACAAACTGGGCAACAATTATTGGGGTCCAATGTCTCCTGTTACCCTTGCAAAAATAAAAAATTGCTTGCTGAAACATAATTTTAGAGGAATGAAAAATTATTTTTTATTTTCACGGCTCTGTGTTATAAACTTCTGTGAAGCACTTGGGGGTTCAAAATGCTCACCATACATCTAGATAAGTTCATTGGGGGGGTCTAGTTTAAAAAATGGGGTCACTTGTGAGGGGTTTCTACTGTTTAGGCACATCAGGGGCTCTGCAAATACAACGTGACACCCGCAGACCATTTCATCAAAATCTGCATTTTGAAACATCACTGCTTCCATTCCGAGCCCCGACATGTGCCCCTACAGTGGTTTACCCCCACATATGGGGTACCAGCATACTCAGGACAAACTGGGTAATAACTATTGGGGTCCAATTTCTCCTGTTACTCTTGCAAAAATAAAAAATTGCTTGCTAAATCATAATTTTTGAGGAATGAAAAATTATTTTTTATTTTCACGGCTCTGCGTTGTAAACTTCTATGAAGCACTTGGGGGTTCTAAGTGCTCACTACACATCTAGATAAGTTCCTTGGGGGTCTATTTTCCAAAATGGGGTCACATGTGGGGGGTTTCTACTGTTTAGGCACATCAGGGGCTCTGCAAACGCAACGTGATGCCCGCAGAGCATTCCATCAAAGTCTGCATTTCAAAACGTCACTACTTCCCTTCCGAACCCTGACGTGTGCCCAAACAGTGGTTTACCCCCACATATGGGGTATCAGTGTACTCAGGAGAAACTGAAAAACAACTTTTGAGGTCCAATTTCTCCTGTTACCCTTGGGAAAATAAAAAAATGTGGGATAAAAAATAATTTTTGAGAAAAGAAAAATTATTTTTTATTTTCATGGCTCTGCGTTATAAACTTATGTGAAGCACTTGGGGGTTCAAAGTGCTCACCACACATCTAGATTAGTTCCTTGGGAAGTCTAGTTTCCAAAATGGGGTCACTTGTGAAGGAGCTGCAATGTTTAGGCACACAGGGGCTCTCCAAACGCGACATGGTGTCCGCTAATGATTGGAGCTAATTTTCCATTCAAAAAGCCAAATGGCATGCCTTCCCTTCCAAGCCCTGCCGTGTGCCCAAACAGTGGTTTACCCCCACATATGGGGTATCATTGTACTCAGGACAAACTGGACAACAGCACTTGGGGTCCAATTTCTCCTGTTACCCTTGGGAAAATAAAAAATTCTGGGCTAAAAATCATTTTTGAGGAAAGAAAAATTATTTTTTATTTTCACGGCTCTGCGTTATAAACTTCTGTGAAGCACCTGGGGGTTTAAAGTGCTCACTATGCATCTAGATAAGTTCCTTGGGGGGTCTAGTTTCCAAAATGGGGTCACTTGTAGGGGAGCTCCAATGTTTAGGCACACAGGAGCTCTCCAAACGCGACATGGTGTCCGCTAACGATTAGAGCTAATTTTCCATTCAAAAAGTCACATGGCGCTTCTTCCCTTCCGAGCCTTACCATGTGCCGAAACAGTGGTTTACCCCCACATGTGAGGTATCGGTGTACTCAGGAGAAATTGCCCAACAAATTTTAGGATCCATTTTATCCTGTTGCCTATGTGAAAATGAAAAAATTGAGGCTAAAAGAAATTTTGTGTAAAAAAAAAGTACTTTTTCATTTTTACAGATCAATTTGTGAAGCACTTGAGGGTTTAAAGTGCTCACTATGCTTCTAGATAAGTTCCTTGGTGGGTCTAGTTTCCAAAATGGGGTTACTTGTGGGGGAGCTCCAATGTTTAGGCACACAGGGGCTTTCTAAACGCGACATGGTGTCCGCTAACGATGGAGATAATTTTTCATTCAAAAAGTCAAATGGCGCTCCTTCCCTTCCGAGCCTTACCATGTGCCCAAACAGTGGTTTACCCCCACATGTGAGGTATCAGTGTACTCAGGAGAAATTGCCCAACAAATTTTAGTATCCATTTTATCCTGTTGCCCATGTGAAAATGAAAAAATTGAGGCTCAAATAATTTTTTGGTGAAAAAAAAGTACTTTTTCATTTTTACAGATCAATTTGTGAAGCACCTGGGGGTTTAAAGTGCTCACTATGCTCTAGATAAGTTCCTTGGGGGGGACTAGTTTCCAAAATGGGGTCACTTGTGGGGGAGCTCCAATGTTTTGGCACACGGAGGCTCTCCAAACGCGACATGGTGTCCCCTAAAGATTGGAGCCAATTTTTCATTCAAAAAGTCAAATGGCACTCCTTCCCTTCCGAGCCCTGCCGTGCGCCCAAACAGTGGTTTACCCCCACATATGAGGTATCAGCATACTCAGGACAAATTGGTCAACAATGTTCGTGGTCCAGTTTCTCCTTTTACCCTTGGGAAAATAAAAAAATTGTTGCTAAAAGATCATTTTTGTGACTAAAAAGTTAAATGTTCATTTTTTCCTTCCATGTTGCTTCTGCGAAACACCTGAAGGGTTAATAAACTTCTTGAATGTGGATTTGAGCACCTTGAGGGGTACAGTTTTTAGAATGGTGTCACTTTGGGGTATTTTCAGCCATATAGAACCCTCAAACTGACTTCAAATGTGAGGTGGTCCCTAAAAAAAATGGTTTTGGAAATTTTGTTGTAAAAATGAGAAATCACTGGTCAAATTTTAACCCTTATAACTTCCTAGCAAAAAAAAAATTTGTTTCCAAAATTGTGCTGATATAAAGGAGACATGTGGGAAATGTTATTTATTAACTATTTTGTGTCACGTAACTCTCTGGTTTAACAGAATAAAAATGAAAAATGTGAAAATTGCGAAATTTTCAAAATTTTCGCCAAATTTCCGTTTTTTTCACAAATAAACTCAGAAATTATCGACCTAAATTTACCACTAACATGAAGCCCAATATGTCACGAAAAAACAATCTCAGAACCGCTAGGATCCGTTGAAGCGTTCCTGAGTTATTACCTCATAAAGGGACACTGGTCAGAATTGCAGAAAACGGCCAGGTCATTAAGGTCAAAATAGGCTGGGTCATGAAGCGGTTAAAGTTTTGTTGTTCTATTGTATGAAATACTTATTTCATGCCATATAAAGCAAATTAATTAAGTAAAAACCATACAATTTGATTTTCTGGATTTTTTCTAACATTCTGTCTTTCACAGTTGAAGTGTACCTAAAATTAAAATTACAGACCTCCCCATACTTTGTAGGTGGGAAAACTTGCAAAATCGGCAGTGTATCAAATACTTATTTTCCCCACTGGAACAGGCCAATGCCCTTCCCCCGTAACTTTCCTCCCCACCATAGGAAAGCCTACTCATCTTCTCTCCAAATTTCACCTCACCTCTTGTGCACTTGACCCCATCACTTCTCACTTCCTCTCAACCTCATCATCACACTTTCCCAGCCCTAAGATATCTATTCAACTTATCATTCACCTTTGGTATCTTCCGTTCAGCTTTTAAACATGCAACTATCGCACCTATCCTGAAGAAGCCATCCCTCGATGTGACCTCTACAGCCAGCTATTGCTCTATATCACTGTTCATGTTTGCCACCAAACTCCTCGAACAACATGTCCAGACTGAACTTTCCTCCCAACTCTCACCCAAATCACTCTTTGACAACTTGCCATCAGGCTTCTGTTCCCACCAGTCCACTGAAACTTCTCTAACCAAAAAATAATTAGCAACTTACCGCCAAAGCTAAAAGACAATTCTCTATACTCCTCCTTCTAGAAATTATCTCTGCGTTCGACATAGTCAACCTCTCCCTCCTCCTATTACTGATCATCTCTTCCCATGGCATCCAAAACCATGGTCATCCCGTATCTTCACATAACTTTCTAACCACACATTTAGCGACTCCCACTCCTATACTACCTCTTCATCTTGCCCTCTCTCTGTTGGTGTCCCTCAAGGCTCTATTTTGGGATATATACTCTTCTCATCTACACCTTTGGCCTGGGACAACTCAAAGTCCTGTGGCTTCCAGTACCACCTATATGCTGACATCACTCTATTTTAGCTGTGTGATGCAGACGTTACATCTCTGCTGTCTAGATTCCCAAACTGTCTATAAGCTAGGTCCCCCTTTTTCTCATCATGATTCCTAAAGTTCAATGTGAGCAAAACTGAACTTATCATCTTTCTTCCATCCTACTTAACTCGCACTATATGACATCATGCTTTCTCCTATACCAAAAGTCTGCTGCCTCGGAGTAACCATGGACTTTGCTTTGTTCTTCAAACTGCACATTAAAGCCCTTACCACTTCCTTTCGCTTCCAACTCAAAAATATTTCCAGAATGTGTCCTTTCCTAATTCATCAATATACTAAAATGTTAGTTCATGCTCTCATCATCTCCAGCCTCGACTACTGCAATATCCTCTTATATTATCTTCTGTAGCCTCCCTGCTAACACCCTTGCACCTCTCCAGTCTGTTCTTAACTTTGTTGCCTTACTTATCGACCTCTCTCCTCACGATTGCTCTGCTTTTTTTGTCTGAAAATCCCTTCATTGGCTCCCAAAGCCCAAATGTATCCACCTGAAACTACTAACATTGACCTACAAAGTCATCCATAATCTGTTTCCTACATATATCACTGAAGTAATCTCCCGATATCTGCCAACACATAATCTGCAGTCTTTCCAAGACCTTCTTCTGGCTTCCACACTTGTATCTTCTTCACCCAATTACCTCCAAGACATCTCCTGAGTATCCCCCTCTAGGAATTATGTGCCCATGCACATCTGGTTATCTGCCACAATGGAAACCCTCAGAAATAGCTTGAAAACCCATCACTTCAAGAAAGCTAACAGCCTGCAACAACCCAACTGCCACCTCAACATCACCGGAGCAATCCCCCAACCTACTGTCTCCTTCCCCATTATCTTGTAGACTGTAAGCACGTAAGGTAAGAGTCCTCTCCTCTTTGTACCAATCTGTCACTGTCAGTTTTTTCATTGTAATTTGAATTTTTATTTTGAATGTAACCCTCTATTCACATGTACAGCATCATGGAATCAATGACACTCTTAAAATAAATACTAATTATAATGAATAATTTAGTTACTCTTAAAACATCTCATTATTTTACTGAATTATATTTTACAAGCACTTTTATGGACAAAGCTTTCATTTTATATATTCTACCAATCACAAACTGAGCCATTTGCTTTTTGCTTTTTCCATATAAAGCCATCTATAAAGTGAAACTAAGAAGATCCAGTGTGGATTTAAGAGTCTGTAAACTTCCGTATCTTTAGAACGCATGGATAATGTTGAGACATCTTTTTTTTCAAGTTACATACATGCAATATTAGCCAATAATGCAACGCTCCTATAACGTTAGGGGGTCAATTTCCACTTGGACTTGTTGTTCGATTGTCGGTTTGAAGGCAGTTTTGTTTTATAATGCAATCTTTATTAGTGTTGCAGTTGAGTTTCTGTTTTTTTTTTTAATGTGTGAAAGTCTAAAATTATATCATAACATTAACCATTCTAAGTAACCTTGACATCATTTCATTGTCTTACATACGCTTTTAAAATATGTTAATTTTGCTTTTTTTTATGACTGGTGGTGTTAATGTAATTTATTTTATTGACACAATGTCTACAGTATATAAAATCCCTCATTATTCAAATCTCCTTCTATGGCTTTCACTTGCACAAAGAATCTAACATAGAGCATTGGATTAGTGAGTTGTTGCTTTTGAAGGAAATGCTATCTATGACTTCATTTACTTCTCAGCGTCCTTTGTTCGGCAGCCAAAGTGGAACTCATTTGTGTTGGTAGTGGGATGCTGCTAATTAGAGGTCAAAGCCCTTTACAAGAAGATTCAGAATTAGAAGCGTCAACCTACGCAGTAATGTTCAGGGGGAAAAAACAATGACATTTCATGTAACATTTGGAACCGGGAAACATTTGCACAACTGTGACTGAAACATCAATGTTTATAATATGTATGAATAATTTATTGCAAATTACAAGATCTTTTCAAATCCTAAATATCATGCAGTGGTAGACAGCTATAGAAAAAAATATTTTTTGCATATTCATGCATATTATTCTTAGAGTTAAAACTATGTAATAACTTTGCTTATAGTTTTATATAACCACAAAACAACAACATAGCAAGCGGATCTCAGCCATGCTATGAAAGTACGATAATATAAATGTTGTGGTAAAGGATAGCAAACAAACAAAAGCAATTTTAAAATATATAGAATTTGGAATTCTCATATATCCTGAGGTAAAACTGGCCTGTCATATGAGCTCACATGCTCTGCTAAGTAAAGCCCCATATACACAATATATTGCTACTGGCTGAACGATAGTTTGCAGGGCAGCACGGTGGCTCAGTGGATAGCACTGCAGCCTTGCAGCACTGGAGTACTGGGTTCAAATCCTATCAAGGACAACATCTGCAAGGAGTTTGTATGTTCTCCCTGTGTTTGCGTGGGTGTACTCTGGTTTCCTCCCACATTCCAAAGACATACTGATAGGGAATTTAGATTGTGAGCCCCATTGGGGACAGCGATGATAATGTGTGCAAACTGTAAAGTGCTGCAGAATATGTTAGCACTATATAAAGATTATTATTATTTGGCCGATCACTATCTCTACCATTTCTTCACAGGCCATAACACTTGACTTGGACAAACACTGCTGTGTTCTCTGTGAGACACTGTCAGACTCCTCAGGATGCAGATTTTCTCAGAGAGAACAAAAGGATTGGCAGTCCAGCCTTGCCAGATCATTCTGTCCCCTCTTCAATCTTTGGGAGGAAAGACAAGAGGCCCTTCATACACACTAGTCTGTCGAAAAATTCCCTCAATATCAGTAGGTTTAGTCAATGTTGTGATGTGACTAGAAAAAGAAAGAATGGAAAAAAGGTCCCAACTGTGTAACAATGCATCACTACTCCATCCAAGGCAAGTTACTTTATACCTATCAGTAAATTGCAGAAGAAAGCAAAAGGATGACAGAATATTTTCAGTGGTTCAGGAATGGAAGCTTATAAAAGGAGCTTATAAAATGGAACCTTTTTTGAGCTGTTCTCATGCATACATAATAGTGATGAATTAATGTGTTCGGATACGGTGTGATGCTAAAATGCTCATGTGCTACTACATTATCTTCGGCGTGCTCGAATACTATTTTAAAGTCGTCACGGCTGTTCGACAGCTGCAATACATACATGGATAGCATGTTTGTTAGGCAACCCATGCATGTGTTGTAGTTGTCAAACAGCTGCAAGACATGCTGCAGTGACAACTCGAACATAATATTCCTGAATATTAATTGTGTGAAATTAGTTGATAGGATCTCCATCTTCTGAGTTGGAATAAGACCTTTCACTCCAACACAGTGATTTACAGGTTTTAAACTGGCAACAACAAACAATATTTCATTTAATGGCTCAGACTTCCTATAAGACTTTCCTATCTTTCTGATCCAGTATACATTAAATGCAGATTCTTTATAACAGATAATGACCCAGCAGTTTTGCCAGTGAATAACAGAGAAGTTATCCAAAATCCATACAAGAGAGAAAAGGAACTGGTTGTCCTGCTAGTAAACTACCTGCATCTCCATAAAAATACCCAAGCTCTGCAAATTAACTCACCTGAGGATACTAGAATTCCTGGATTCCTATCAGGACCTGCCAGGCGAACACTCACTAGGAGCCTAAACGGTCCGAGCTGCGGGAGATCAGAGTCACAGATGCCCCAGGATGGACGGCGGCACCCACGCTGTCCAGAAACTGAGGGCAGCGACAGTGGTGCCACAGTGGAGGCAGAGCAGCCTGGAGAGAGTAGCATGCAGGAACAGGACCTGCGATCACGTGACCACAGGTCATGAGGGGAGGGGGTGGGGCTTAGAGCAAAGCTGCCGAAGGAGACAGCGGAGCGCACAGCAGAATCCCGAGGTTTGGAGAGGAACAGTAACCACTGGACAACAGGGAAGGAAGGGCACCAGGGAAGAGTAGTCAAGGCAAGCTGACGTCAGGGAAGCTGGGTCAGACGAAGAAGTACTGAATAAGAAGACAAGTAGCAAAAACCCTAGGACACAGCTAAAGACAGAAACCAGAGAAGCAGATGAGGTACTGAATCAGTAGGCAAAATCACAAAGGGGAACAAACCAGATCAAAACCAAACAGACAGAATAGGACTCAGGCACTAAGACACAGGCACACCGGGGTCAACGAACTTAGCCGAGGGCAAAAGTATAACCGATGACACCTAGACCCACAAAGAGGCTATAAAAAGCCTTGCTGAAACCAAAGGGAGGCTCCTAAGATTAACCCAAGCAGCTCTAGACCTAAGCATCCCAGGCAAACCATGACAATTCATTTATCTCACAGCTATTTTTTGCAAGAAACATTGTAGCTTACCTCCAGTGCCTCTTCTGCTGCGTGTTAGGATTACAAGCTACAAGGGATAACATTCAAATGGGTTTTTATTAGCGATGAGTGAGTATGATCACCACTGCTCAATACTCGATTGAGCATTGGGAAGCTCATATATGATTGATACTCGATAGAGAATTGCAGGTGCTCAAGCGCCATGCTCGAGTTCCTGCCCCGCATGTTTTGCTGCTGTTAGACAGCCAATAAACATGCAGAGATTGCCTGCCATAAACGGTAATTGCGTAGCCATGTTGGCAACTGGCATTACTGTGATTGGCTGGCAGCATCGCATCATTGGGTCTTATGTAAGGCCCAGTGACATGATGCTTGGCACACTCTTCTCTGGAAGCAGTTCAGTGAGAGTTCATTTAAGAGAGAGAGCTTAAATTAGAGCAGGCATATAGGCAGTGTATAGTTGCTATTGTAGTATTTGTATAATGCTGCTGCACCATTAAAATAAAAGTGCTATTCAGAGTTATACAGTGGGTACAGAAAGTATTCAGATCCCTTTAAATTTTTCACTCTTTGTTTCATTGGGAATCTATAGTGACGGGGTCTGTTCCACAGGACTGGCGCATAGCAAATGTGGTACCAATATTCAAAAAGGCCTCTAAAAGTGTACCTGGAAATTATAGGCCAGTAAGTCTAACCTCCATTGTTGGTAAAATATTTGAAGGGTTTCAGAGGGATGTAATACTGGATTATCTCAATGAGAATAACTGTTTAAGTCCATATCAGCATGGGTTTATGAGGAATCACTCCTGTCAAACCAATCAGTGTTTATGAAGAAGTAAGCTATAGACTGGACCAAGGTGAGTCATTGGACGTGGACGTGGTATATCTTGATTTTTCCAAAGCGTTTGATACCATGCCACACAAGAGGTTGGTACACAAAATGAGAATGCTGGGGGAAAATGTGTGTAAATGGGTAAGTAACTGGCTTAGCGATAGAAAGCAGAGGGTGATTATAAATGGTATATTCTCTAACTGGGTCGCTGTGACCAGTGGGGTACTGCAGGGGTCGATGTTCGGACCTATTCTCTTCAACATATATATTAACCATCTGGTAGAAGGTTTACACAGTAAAATATCGATATTTGCAGATGATACAAAACTATGTAACGCAGTCAATACAAAAGAAGATAGTATTCTGCTACAGATGGATGTGGATAAGTTGGAAACTTGGGCCAAAAGGTGGCAGATACGGTTTAACAATGATAAATGTAAGGATATACACATGGGAATAAGGAATCAATATCACCATTACACACTGAACGGGAAGCCACTGGGTAAATCTGACATGGAGATAGACTTGGGGATCTGTCATGGTTCCCAATGGCAAGGGAAAGTCAGAGAACATAAATAACAGAACAGCTCTTGGGTGATGGAATCTCGAGCTGACCGTGAGCTAAACCTACCACACAACTAACAGTGGCCGGGTGGCGTACCTACGTTTTATCCCTAGACGCCTAGCGCCAGCCGGAGGACTAACTAACCCTAATAGAGGAAAAGACAGACCTGGCTTACCTCTAGGGAAATTCCCCCAAAAAGGAGACAGAAGCCCCCCACATATATTGACGGTGAGTTCAGAGGAAAAGACATACGCAGTATGAAGGTAGGTTCAGCAAAGCGAGGTCCGCTTACTAGATAGCAAGAAGATACAATAGGGAACTTCACGGTCAGCTGAAAACCCTATTAAAATACCATCCCGAAATTACTTTAAGACTCATGTGTCAACTCATGACACCGGAGTGGCAATTTCGGCCCACAAGAGCTTCCAGCTACAGAAAAATAACATAACTGTGAACTGGAACAAAAATGCAAAACAAACTTAGGACTAAGAGTCCAACTTAGCTGATAGTAGTCTAGAAGCAGGAACATGCAACAGAAAGGCTCTGGTTACATTGATGGCCGGCACTAGAATAACTGAGCAGCAAGGCTAAATAGGATACACCCATATCCTGATGGAAACAGGTGAACAGAGAAAGTGAAGAACACAAGTCCAGTACCACCAGTGACCACCGGGGGAGCCCAAAAACCAAACTCACAACAGTACCCCCCCCTCAAGGAGGGGGCACCGAACCCTCACAAGAACCACCAGGGCGATCAGGACGAGCCCTATGAAAGGCACGGACCAAATCAGAGGCATGAACATCAGAGGCTGTCACCCAAGAATTATCCTCTTGACCGTAGCCCTTCCACTTGACCAGATACTGAAGTTTCCGTCTGGAAACACGGGAGTCCAAGATCTTCTCCACAACGTACTCCAATTCACCCTCAACCAACACCGGAGCGGGAGGCTCAACGGAAGGCACAACCGGTACCTCATACCTGCGCAATAATGACCGATGGAAGACATTATGGATAGAAAAAGATGCTGGGAGGTCCAATCGAAAGGACACGGGGTTAAGAATCTCCAAAATCTTATACGGGCCGATGAACCGAGGCTTAAACTTAGGAGAAGAAACCCTCATAGGGACAAAACGAGAAGACAACCACACCAAGTCCCCAACACGAAGACGAGGACCAACACGACGACGGCGGTTAGCAAAATGCCGAGTCTTCTCCTGGGACAACTCCAAATTGTCCACCACCTGTCCCCAAATCCGATGCAACCTATCCACCACAGTATCCACTCCAGGACAATCCGAAGACTCCACCTGACCGGAAGAAAAACGAGGATGAAACCCCGAATTGCAAAAGAAAGGAGAAACCAAAGTGGCAGAACTAGCCCGATTATTGAGGGCAAACTCCTCCAACGGCAAAAAGGCAACCCAGTCATCCTGATCCGCAGACACAAAACACCTCAAATAAGTCTCCAAGGTCTGATTAGTTCGCTCAGTCTGGCCATTAGTCTGAGGATGGAACGCAGACGAAAAAGACAAATCAATGCCCATCCTAGCACAGAACGCCCGCCAAAATCTAGACACGAACTGGGTCCCCCTGTCAGAAACGATATTCTCCGGAATACCATGCAAGCGAACCACATTTTGAAAAAACAGAGGAACCAACTCAGATGAGGAAGGCAACTTAGGCAAGGGCACCAAATGAACCATCTTTGAAAAACGGTCACACACCACCCAGATGACAGACATTTTCTGAGAAACAGGGAGATCAGAAATAAAATCCATAGAGATGTGAGTCCAAGGCCTCTTCGGAATAGGCAAAGATAACAACAATCCGCTAGCCCGAGAACAACAAGGTTTGGCCCGAGCACAAACATCACAAGACTGCACAAAAACTCGTACATCTCGAGACAGGGAAGGCCACCAGAAGGACCTAGCCACCAAATCCCTGGTACCAAAGATCCCGGGATGACCTGCCAACACAGAAGAATGAACCTCCGAGATGACTCTACTGGTCCAATCATCAGGAACAAACAGTCTACCAGGCGGGCAACGATCAGGTCTATCCGCCTGAAACTCCTGCAAAGCCCGTCGCAGGTCTGGGGAAACAGCAGATAATATCACCCCATCCTTAAGGATACCTGTAGGTTCAGAATCACCAGGGGAATCAGGCTCAAAACTCCTAGAAAGGGCATCCGCCTTCACATTTTTAGAACCTGGTAAGTATGAGACCACAAAATTAAACCGAGAGAAAAACAATGACCAGCGCGCCTGTCTAGGATTCAGGCGCCTGGCAGACTCAAGATAAATCAAATTCTTGTGATCGGTCAATACCACCACCTGATGTCTAGCCCCCTCAAGCCAATGACGCCACTCCTCAAAAGCCCACTTCATAGCCAAAAGCTCCCGATTACCAATATCATAATTTCGCTCGGCGGGCGAAAATTTTCGAGAAAAGAATGCACAAGGTCTCATCACGGAGCAGTCGGAACTTTTCTGCGACAAGACCGCCCCAGCTCCGATCTCGGAAGCATCGACCTCAACCTGAAAAGGAAGAGTAACATCAGGCTGACGCAACACAGGGGCGGAAGAAAAGCGGCGCTTAAGCTCCCGAAAGGCCTCCACAGCAGCAGGGGACCAATCAGCAACATCAGCACCCTTTTTGGTCAAATCAGTCAAAGGTTTAGCAACATCAGAAAAACCAGTTATAAATCGACGATAAAAATTAGCAAAGCCCAAAAATTTCTGAAGGCTCTTAAGAGAAGAAGGTTGCGTCCAATCACAAATAGCCCGAACCTTGACAGGATCCATCTCAATGGAAGAGGGGGAAAAAATGTACCCCAAAAAAGAAATCTTTTGAACCCCAAAAATACACTTAGAACCCTTCACACACAAGGAATTAGCCCGTAAAACCTGAAAAACCCTCCTGACCTGTTGGACATGAGAATCCCAGTCATCCGAAAAAATCAAAATATCATCCAGATACACGATCATAAATTTATCCAAATATTCACGGAAAATGTCATGCATAAAGGACTGAAAGACTGAAGGGGCATTTGAAAGACCAAAAGGCATTACTAAATACTCAAAATGGCCCTCGGGCGTATTAAATGCGGTTTTCCACTCATCCCCCTGCTTAATTCGCACCAAATTATACGCCCCACGGAGATCAATCTTAGAGAACCACTTAGCCCCTTTTATTCGAGCAAACAAATCAGTCAGCAGTGGCAGAGGATACTGATATTTGACTGTAATTTTATTCAAGAGTCGATAATCAATACACGGCCTCAAAGAGCCATCTTTTTTAGATACAAAGAAAAAACCGGCTCCTAAAGGAGATGAAGAAGGACGAATATGTCCCTTTTCCAGGGACTCCTTAATATATTCTCGCATAGCAGCATGTTCAGGTACAGATAGATTAAATAAACGACCCTTTGGAAATTTACTGCCCGGAATCAGATCTATGGTACAATCGCAATCTCTGTGAGGAGGTAGTGAACCAAGCTTAGGCTCCTCAAAAACATCACGATAATCAGATAAAAATTCCGGAATCTCAGAGGGAATAGATGACGAAATGGAAACCAAAGGTACATCCCCATGAGCCCCCTGACATCCCCAGCTTAACACAGACATTGCTTTCCAGTCAAGGACTGGGTTATGAGATTGTAACCATGGTAATCCGAGCACCAAAACGTCATGTAGATTGTACAACACAAGGAAGCGAATCATCTCCTGATGGTCTGGATTCATACGCATAGTCACTTGTGTCCAGTATTGTGGTTTATTACTAGCCAATGGTGTAGAGTCAATACCCTTCAGAGGTATAGGAACTTCCAGAGGCTCTAGATCAAACCCACAGCGCCTGGCAAAGGACCAATCCATTAGACTCAAAGCGGCGCCAGAGTCGACATAGGCATCCGCGGTAATTGACGATAATGAACAAATCAAGGTCACAGACAGAATAAACTTAGACTGTAAAGTGCCAATTGAAATAGACTTATCAACCTTTTTTGTACGTTTAGAGCATGCTGATATAACATGAGTTGAATCACCACAATAGAAGCACAACCCATTTTTTCGCCTAAAATTCTGCCGTTCGCTTCTGGACAGAATTCTATCACATTGCATATTTTCTGGAGCCTTCTCAGAAGACACCGCCAAATGGTGCACAGGTTTGCGCTCCCGCAAACGCCGATCAATCTGAATAGCCATTGTCATGGACTCATTCAGACCTGTAGGTGCAGGGAACCCCACCATAACATCTTTAATGGCATCAGAGAGACCCTCTCTGAAATTCGCCGCCAGGGCGCACTCATTCCACTGAGTAAGCACAGACCATTTATGAAATTTTTGGCAGTATATTTCAGCTTCATCTTGCCCTTGAGATAGGGCCATCAAGGCTTTTTCAGCCTGAATCTCTAAGTTAGGTTCCTCATAAAGCAACCCCAAAGCCAGAAAAAACGCATCCACATTGAGCAACGCAGGATCCCCGGGTGCCAATGCAAATGCCCAGTCTTGAGGGTCACCCCGCAGCAAGGAAATTACTATCCTAACCTGCTGTGCAGGATCTCCAGCGGAGCGAGATCTCAGGGAAAGAAATAATTTACAATTATTTTTGAAATTGAGGAAACAAGATCTATCCCCAGAGAAAAATTCTGGTATAGGAATTCTAGGTTCAGATATAGGAGCATGAATAACAAAATCCTGTAAATTTTGAACCTTCGTAGCAAGATTATTCAAACCTGTAGCCAAACTCTGAGGATCCATTTTAATCAGGTGAGATCAGAGCCATTCAAGGATTAGAAGGAGAGAGAGAGACAAAGGCTGCAATTAGAGCAGAACTGCAACTAAGTCAACTATAGAGCAAGCTCAGAGGAAAAAAAAAAAAAAAAAAAATCTGCAGACTTCTTTTTCTCTCCTTTCTTCTGCCAACGGTTTTAACACTGGGCCGGCCATACTGTCATGGTTCCCAATGGCAAGGGAAAGTCAGAGAACATAAATAACAGAACAGCTCTTGGGTGATGGAATCTCGAGCTGACCGTGAGCTAAACCTACCACACAACTAACAGTGGCCGGGTGGCGTACCTACGTTTTATCCCTAGACGCCTAGCGCCAGCCGGAGGACTAACTAACCCTAATAGAGGAAAAGACAGACCTGGCTTACCTCTAGGGAAATTCCCCCAAAAAGGAGACAGAAGCCCCCCACATATATTGACGGTGAGTTCAGAGGAAAAGACATACGCAGTATGAAGGTAGGTTCAGCAAAGCGAGGTCCGCTTACTAGATAGCAAGAAGATACAATAGGGAACTTCACGGTCAGCTGAAAACCCTATTAAAATACCATCCCGAAATTACTTTAAGACTCATGTGTCAACTCATGACACCGGAGTGGCAATTTCGGCCCACAAGAGCTTCCAGCTACAGAAAAATAACATAACTGTGAACTGGAACAAAAATGCAAAACAAACTTAGGACTAAGAGTCCAACTTAGCTGATAGTAGTCTAGAAACAGGAACATGCAACAGAAAGGCTCTGGTTACATTGATGGCCGGCACTAGAATAACTGAGCAGCAAGGCTAAATAGGATACACCCATATCCTGATGGAAACAGGTGAACAGAGAAAGTGAAGCACACAAGTCCAGTACCACCAGTGACCACCGGGGGAGCCCAAAAACCAAACTCACAACAGGGATCCTAGTTAATGATAAACTTACCTGGAGCAGCCAGTGCCTGGCAGTGGCTGCCAAGGCAGACAGGATCATGGGATGCATGAAAAGAGGTCTGGATACACATGATGGGAGCATTATACTGCCTCTGTACAAATCTCTGGTTAGACCGCACATGGAGTACTGTGTACAGTTTTGGGCTCCAGTGCTCAGGAAGAATATAATGGAACTAGAGCAAGCACAAAGGAGGACAACAAAATTAATAAAGGGGATGGGGGAACTACAATACCCAGAGAGATTAGCAAAATTAGGATTATTTAGTCTAGAAAAAAGATGACTGAGGGGTGATCTAATAACCATGTATAAGTATATAAGGGGACAATACAAATATCTCTCCAAGAATCTGTTTATACCAAGGACGATGATGGTCACAAGGAGGTATTCTCTGCGTCTGGAGGAGAGAAGGTTTTTCCACTAACATAGAAGAGGATTCTTTACTGTTAGGACAGTGAGAATCTGGAATTCCTTGCCTGAAGAGGTGGTGATGGCGAACTCAGTCAAGGGGTTCAAGAGAGGCCTGGATGTCTTCCTGGAGTGTAACAATATTATATCTTACAGTTATTAGGTTCTTTAGAAAGACGTATGTATGGGAATTTATTCTGAAGGAATATAGGCTGACCTGGATGGACAAATGTCTTTTTTCGGCCTTGCTAACTATGTTACTATTGCAGCCATTTGGTAAATTCAAAAAAGTTCATTTTTTTCTCATTAATGTATACTCTGCACCCGATCTTGACTGAAAAAAAACATAAATGTAGAAATTTTTGCAAATTTAATAAAAAATAAAAACTGAAATATCACATGATCATAAGTATTCAGACCCTTTGATCAGGCACTCACATTTAAGTCACATGCTGTCCATTTCCTTGTGATCCTCCTTAAAATGGTTCTACTCCTTCAATGGAGGCCAGCTGTTATGGGTCAAGTTCCTGCCTCTGCACAGGGGGAATCTCGGGCCATCTCCGCTGCGGCCTTCCATTCTTCTCCTGCCGAAGTGGAGCCTGCTCAGCAGAGACGTCAGTCCCAGTGTCTCGCTCAGTCTGACTCTGTACAAAGGGTTACTGCTGCTTTTCCAGCTTCTGCCATTAAAGCCAGTGCTGGGAAGTGGCGAGCAGATGCTTCTGGGACTAAGTCCTGCTTTTCTCGTTCTGAGCATGCCCAGAGTAAGATCTCTCAGTGGAGATCGAGGGTCACATGTTCAGATACTGCAGCTAAATCCATTGGTCCTCCAGGAAGGTCCTGAAGGTGCTCAGGCTCTGTAGCAGCCTCTCATTGGTCCTTCTAGGAAGGTCCTGTACTTGCTGCAGCTGTTTAAGGCTCTCATGATCGCACGGCCATGCGCTAGTATTGAATCAGTTTTGTGCATGCGCCAGTATGGTCACATTTATGTGTGTTCAGGGACTCGGCTGAAATAAGCCCCTAGAATGCCGGCTCCTCCGGTGAGTAGATTGTATTTTTGTGTTGCCACACACTGCCATCAGCTCGGCAGTTGCTGGATACTCCTGTGAAGTCAACAGGGTTCCGCGTTCCTTAGTTGCCAAGGTCTCAGCTGCTGACTCGGGGCGTCCTAAGGTGCGGGCACTATAGCCACCGAGGGTCAGAGTGAGATCTGGCACAGCGTCTCTGTGAAGTAACAGAGTTTGCTTCTACCGCCATAAAGGGCTGCCATTTGCCAGCAGCAGGTCCTCTCCTGCACGGTGGACCCCAGGCTGCGAACGCACCAAATAATGTCTCTCAATTTACTCGGTGCATTCCACCAGCCCTAACACCAGCTGTGTTTAATTAAACTGATAGGACTTGATTTGGAAAAGTACACACCTTTCTATATAAGACCTCATAGTGCATGTCAGACCAAATGAGAATCATGAGGTCAAAGGAACTGGCCAAGGAGCTCAGAGACAGAATTGTGGCAAGGCACAGATGTGGCTAAGGTTGCAAAAGAATTTCTGCAGTACTCAAGGTTGGTAAGAGCACAGTGGCCTCCATAATCCTTAAATGGAAGAAGTTTGCGACCACCAGAAGTCTTCCTAGACCTAGCCGTCCAGCCAAACTGAGCAATCGTGGGAGAAGAGCCTTGATGAGAGAGGTAAAGAAGAACTCCAAGATCATTGTGGCTGAGCTCCAGAGATGCAGTAGGGAGATGGGAGAAAGTTCCGCAAAGTCAACTATCACTGCAGCCCTCCACAAGTCAGGCCTTTATGGTAGAGTAGCCCTATGGAAGCCTCTCCCCAGTGCAAGACATATGAAAGCCCGCATAGAGTTTGCTAATAAACATGAAGAACTCCCAGACTATGAGAAATAAGATTCTCTGGTCTGAAGAGATGAAGATAGACCTTATTGGTGATAATTCTAAGCGGTATGTGTGGAGAAAACTAGGCATTGCTCATCACCTGCTCAATACAATCCCAACAGTGAAACATGGCAGCATCATGCTATGGGGGTGTTTTTCAGCTGCAGGGACAGGACGACTGGTGGTCATTGAAGGAAACATGAATGCGGCCAAGTACAGAGATATCCAGGATGAAAACCTCTTCCAGAGTGTTCTGGACCTCAGACTTGGCCGAAGGTTCACCTTCCAACAAGACAATGACCCTAAGCACATAGCTAAAATAACAAAGGAGTGGCTTCAGAACAACTCTGTGACCATTCTTGACTGGCCCAGCCAGAGTCCTGACCTAAACCCAATTGAGCATCTTCGAAGAGACCTGAAAATGACTGTCCACCAACGTTCACCATCCAACCTGATGGAACCAGAGAAGATCTGCAAGGAAAAATGGTAGAGGATTCCCAAATCCACGTGTGAAAAACTTGTTGCATCATTCCCAAGAAGATTTATAACTGTACCAGCTCAAGATAGATATGTTAGAATCTGTTTTGTTTTTTGACCATCTGCCATCTTGTTGTGGTTTTCTGGCTGCTGGTCTTTTTCCCCTGGTTCTGGGTTGTCTTAGGTCATGTGATTGTATCATCCTTTATTACCCAGCACCTGCCTCCCATTCCTTGCTGGGCAACAGTGTTAATCCACCTGAGTTCTGGCTAGGTGCTTTGATAGCTTTCTGTGTTTGATATTGTGCAGTTCTGGGATCTCTGGTTCTGCTATCTTTAGTTTCTGTTTTCAGTTGGTTTCTGCAGCCGTCTCTGTGTTTCTATTAGGAGCTGACCTGTTTTTGATACCCAGTCCTTAGATCTTTCAGGGACCTCCTTCCCCCTATCTATAGGTCTTCGCTGAGATTAACCTAGGATCGTCGGTGGGTCTATTCGCAAGGAATGGGTCACCCACTCCATCGTAGGGTATCAGCCTAGTCTCAGTGCAGGGTCAGTTTCCCCCCTTCTACCTTAGTTCTGTGTTGCAGTTCCGTGACAAGATTAGCCCCCGATCTAACCTGCAAGAATGGGCAATCCGGTCCCACGGGTGTCGCAGGTCCTGGTCCGGTGCCTCCCTTCTTCCTGCAATGCCGCCCCCGCATCGCGTTCCTGCGCAGGCGTACTTATCTGCCTTGTTGAGGGCAGAGAAAATTCCTGCAGTGCGCAGGCGCTGGGCCTTTCTGACCTTTCCCTGCACCAACGTACTGCAGTACTTTGCTCTGCCTTCAACAGGGCAGATAAGTATGCCTGCATAGGAGCGCGGTTCTGGGGAGACTGTGAAGCAAGCCGGAGGGTGGCATCGCAAGAAGATGGGAGGCTCTGGACCAGGACTTGTGACACCCATTGGACCGGACCGCCCCAGGTGAGTATAATAAAACTTATTTTTATTCTCTTACAGGTTAGATTGGGGGCTTATCTACAGCATCATAGAATGCTGTAGATAAGCCCTGAAAGGCGGTGGCCGTAACTCATATCAACCAAACCTGGTGACAGGTTCCCTTTAAATTGTTCGTTAACTTGGCTTAACTTCCATCTGTGCACTACTTGTCCAGATCTTGTGCCTGATGCCTTGTGCCTGTGCCGGACTGCAGCCATCATATAAACAACTATGAGCTGCAGATTGGCAGTCGTTAATGGTATGTTTAGACAGGTCAACCACACTTTCATTTTCACGCCAATTTGAATCAGCTCCTCTAAAATAGGTGGAGTTGGGTACAGTACAGAGGCATGGCTATCAAAGTCATCAAAGTGCTGAAGTTTTGATGAGCAGAAATGCTACACCAGTGCCTGATTAGTGCGTTGCATGGAGGCGCATGCCACTGAGAAGATATGCCAAATTCATTAAGTGGCATGCTCCTCGTAATGATTTGTGTTGTGATTTTGCTTTTTGCTCCCTCTAGTGGTCATTAGTGATTTCACTCTGGAGCGTCTGTCTTTTCCTATATCCTCACCTGGGCCATTAGTTCAGGGGCGTTGCTATATAAGCTCCCTGGACCTTCAGTTCAATGCCTGGCATCGTTGAAATCAGAGCTAATCTGTTGTGCTCTTGTCCTCTGATCCTGGTTCCTGTTTTTCAAGCTAAGTCTGCTTCCTTGCTTTTTGCTTTTGTTTTGTTTGGTATTTTTGTCCAGCTTGTTCCTATCTGTATCCTGACCTTTGCTGGAAGCTCTAGGGGGCTGGTGTTCTCCCCCCGGACCGTTAGACGGTTCGGGGGTTCTTGAATCTCCAGCGTGGATTTTTATAGGGTTTTTGTTGACCAGATAAGTTATCTTGCTATATTCTGCTATTAGTAAGCTGGCCTCTCTTTGCTGAACCTGGTTCATTTCTGTGTTTGTCATTTCCCCTTACCTCACCGTTATTATTTGTGGGGGGCTTGTATCTTGCTTTGGGGTCCCTTTCTCTGGAGGCAAGAGAGGTCTTTGTTTTCTTCTCCTAGGGGTAGTTAGATTCTCCAGCTGGCGCGAGTCATCTAGCGATCACCGTAGGCATGATCCCCGGCTACTTCTAGTGTTGGCGTTAGGAGTAGCTATTTGGTCAACCCAGTTACCACAGCCCTATGAGCTGGATTTTTGTATCTTGCAGACTTACACGTTCCTCTGAGACCCTGTCCACTGGGGTCATAACAGTATGCCAGGCCTGTATTAAATGTTTAATGCATTGCAGAAGTGGGATTATAAGAAAGAAAATTTTGAGTTTTTTTTTTCCCTCTCTCATTTTTTTTTTTCTTTTCCCCTTTACCTCAGAGTGGCTTAAGCTTGCTGCAGACATGAATGTCCAGACCTTGATTACAAGTGTGGACCAGCTTGCCGCTCGTGTGCAGGGTATACAAGATTATGTTACCAGAAATCCTAGGTCTGAACCCAAGATTCCGATTCCTGAACTGTTTTCAGGAGACCGATTTAAGTTTAGGAATTTCAGGAATAATTGTAAATTATTTTTGTCCCTGAAACCTTGTTCGTCTGGAGACTCTGCTCAACAAGTAAAAATTGTTATTTCATTCTTACGGGGTGACCCTCAGGATTGGGCTTTTTCGTTGGCGCCAGGAGATCCGGCATTGGCTGATATTGATGCGTTTTTTCTGGCGCTCGGTTTACTTTATGAGGAACCCAATCTTGAGATTCAGGCAGAGAAAGCCTTGCTGGCTATGTCTCAGGGCCAGGACGAGGCTGAGGTGTATTGCCAAAAATTTCGGAAATGGTCCGTGCTGACACATTGGAACGAGTGTGCACTGGCCGCTAATTTTAGAAATGGCCTTTCTGAGGCCATTAAGAATGTTATGGTGGGTTTTCCCATTCCCACAGGTCTGAATGATACCATGTCCCTGGCTATTCAAATTGACCGGCGGTTGCGGGAGCGCAAAACCGCAAATTCCCTCATGTTGTTGTCTGAACAGACACCTGATGTGATGCAATGTGATAGAAAAACCGCAAATTCCCTCATGGTGTTGTCTGAACGGACACCTGATTTGATGCAATGTGATAGAATCCTGAGTAGAAATGAGAGGAAAATTCATAGACGCCGGAATGGCTTGTGCTACTACTGTGGTGATTCTACACGTTATCTCAGCATGCTCTAAACGTATATCTAAGGTTGTTAGTCCTGTCACCGTTGGTAATTTGCATCCTAAGTTTATTCTGTCTGTAACTTTGATTTGCTCACTGTCATCTTATCCTGTCATGGCGTTTGTAGATTCAGGTGCTGCCCTGAGTCTTATGGATCTCTCATTTGCTAAGCGCTGTGGTTTTATTCTTGAACCATTAGAAAATCCTATCCCTCTTAGGGGTATTGATGCTACGCCATTGGCAGAAAATAAGCCGCAGTATTGGACACAGGTTACCATGTGCATGACTCCTGAACACCGCGAGGTGATACGTTTTCTCGTTCTACATAAAATGCATGATTTGGTTGTTTTGGGGCTGCCATGGTTACAGACCCATAATCCAGTCCTTGACTGGAAGGCTATGTCAGTGTCTAGTTGGGGCTGTCGTGGTATTCATGAGGATTCCCTGCCTGTGTCTATTGCTTCTTCTACGCCTTCGGAAGTTCCGGAGTACTTGTCTGATTATCAGGATGTCTTTAGCGAGTCCAGGTCCAGTGCATTGCCTCCTCATAGGGAATGTGACTGTGCAATAGATTTGATTCCAGGCAGTAAATTTCCTAAGGGAAGACTGTTTAATCTGTCGATACCTGAACATACCGCTATGCGTTCATATATCAAGGAGTCTCTGGAGAAACGACACATCCGTCCGTCTTCTTCCCCTCTTGGTGCGGGATTCTTTTTTGTGGCTAAAAAGGACGGATCTTTGAGGCCTTGTATTGACTATCGGCTTTTAAATAAGATCACTGTCAAATTTCAGTATCCTTTGCCGCTGTTGTCTGACTTGTTTGCCCGGATTAAAGGTGCCAAGTGGTTTACCAAGATAGACCTTCGTGGTGCGTACAACCTTGTGCGCATTAAGCAAGGGGATGAATGGAAAACCGCATTCAATACGCCCGAAGGTCATTTTGAGTACTTGGTGATGCCTTTTGGGCTCTCTAATGCCCCTTCAGTTTTTCAGTCCTTTATGCATGACATTTTCCGGAACTATCTGGATAAATTTCTGATCGTTTATCTGGATGATATTCTGGTTTTTTCTGATAATTGGAACTCGCATGTGGAGCAGGTCAGGATGGTCTTTAAAATTTTGCGTGAAAATTCTTTGTTTGTCAAGGGCTCAAAGTGTCTTTTTGGTGTACAGAAGGTTCCCTTTTTGGGGTTCATTTTTTCCCCTTCTGCTGTGGAGATGGACCCAGTCAAGGTCCGAGCTATTCTTGATTGGACTCAGCCCTCGTCAGTTAAGAGTCTTCAGAAGTTCTTGGGTTTCGCTAACTTCTACCGTCGTTTTATCGCTAACTTTTCTAGCATTGTGAAACCTTTGACGGATATGACCAAGAAGGGCTCCGATGTGGTTAATTGGGCTCCTGCTGCCGTGGAGGCTTTCCAGGAGTTGAAACGTCGGTTTACTTCGGCGCCTGTTTTGTGCCAGCCTGATGTCTCGCTTCCCTTTCAAGTTGAGGTGGATGCTTCAGAGATTGGAGCAGGGGCCGTTTTGTCGCAGAGAGGCCCTGGTTGCTCTGTTATGAGACCTTGCGCCTTTTTCTCTAGGAAGTTTTCGCCTGCGGAGTGAAATTATGATGTGGGCAATCGGGAGTTGTTGGCCATGAAATGGGCATTTGAGGAGTGGCGTCATTGGCTTGAGGGTGCTAAGCATCGTGTGGTGGTCTTGACTGATCACAAAAATCTGATGTATCTCGAGTCTGCTAAACGCCTGAATCCTAGACAGGCCCGCTGGTCATTGTTTTTCTCCCGTTTTGACTTTGTTGTCTCGTATTTACCAGGTTCAAAGAATGTGAAGGCCGATGCTCTTTCCAGGAGCTTTGTGCCTGATGCTCCTGGAGTCGCTGAACCTGTTGGTATTCTTAAGGATGGTATTATCTTGTCAGCTATTTCTCCAGATCTGCGACGTGTGTTGCAGAGATTTCAGGCTGATAGGCCTGATTCTTGTCCACCTGACAGACTGTTTGTGCCTGATAAGTGGACCAGAAGAGTCATTTCCGAGGTTCATTCCTCGGTGTTGGCAGGTCACCCAGGAATTTTTGGCACCAGAGATCTGGTGGCCAGATCCTTTTGGTGGCCTTCCTTGTCTAGGGATGTGCGGTCATTTGTACAGTCCTGTGGGACTTGTGCTCGAGCTAAGCCTTGCTGTTCTCGTGCCAGCGGGTTGCTCTTGCCCTTGCCTGTCCCTAAGAGACCTTGGACACATATCTCCATGGATTTCATTTCTGATCTTCCGGTGTCTCAGGGCATGTCTGTTATCTGGGTGATATGTGATCGCTTCTCCAAGATGGTCCATTTGGTTCCTTTGCCTAAACTGCCTTCCTCTTCTGATCTGGTTCCTGTGTTTTTCCAGAACGTGGTTCATTTGCACGGCATCCCTGAGAATATTGTGTCAGACAGAGGATCCCAGTTCGTTTCCAGATTCTGGCGATCCTTTTGTAGTAGGATGGGCATTGACTTGTCGTTTTCGTCTGCTTTCCATCCTCAGACTAATGGACAGACGGAGCGAACTAATCAGACTTTGGAGGCTTATTTGAGGTGTTTTGTCTCTGCTGATCAGGACGATTGGGTGACCTTCTTGCCGTTAGCTGAGTTTGCCCTTAATAATCGGGCTAGTTCCGCCACCTTGGTTTCGCCGTTTTTCTGCAACTCTGGTTTCCACCCTCGTTTTTCTTCGGGTCATGTGGAACCTTCTGACTGCCCTGGGGTGGATTCTGTGGTGGATAGGTTGCAGCGGATCTGGAATCTTGTGGTGGACAACTTGAAGTTGTCACAGGAGAGGGCTCAGCGCTTTGCCAACCGCCGCCGCGGTGTGGGTCCCCGACTACGTGTTGGGGATTTGGTGTGGCTTTCTTCCCGCTTTGTTCCTATGAAGGTTTCCTCTCCCAAATTTAAACCTCGTTTTATTGGTCCTTACAAGATATTGGAAATTCTTAATCCTGTATCCTTTCGCCTGGATCTTCCTGTGTCGTTTGCTATCCACAACGTGTTTCATAGGTCCTTGTTGCGGCGGTACGTTGTGCCTGTGGTTCCTTCTGCTGAGCCTCCTGCTCCGGTGTTGGTTGAGGGCGAGTTGGAGTATGTGGTGGAGAAGATCTTGGATTCTCGTCTCTCCAGGCGGAGGCTTCAGTACCTGGTCAAGTGGAAGGGCTATGGTCAGGAAGATAATTCCTGGGTGGTCGCCTCTGATGTTCATGCGGCCGATTTAGTTCGTGCCTTTCACGCCGCTCATCCTGATCGCCCTGGTGGTCGTGGTGAGGGTTCGGTGACCCCTCACTAAGGGGGGGGTACTGTTGTGATTTTGCTTTTTGCTCCCTCTAGTGGTCATTAGTGATTTCACTCTGGAGCGTCTGTCTTTTCCTATATCCTCACCTGGGCCGTTAGTTCAGGGGCGTTGCTATATAAGCTCCCTGGACCTTCAGTTCAATGCCTGGCATCGTTGAAATCAGAGCTAATCTGTTGTGCTCTTGTCCTCTGATCCTGGTTCCTGTTTTTCAAGCTAAGTCTGCTTCCTTGCTTTTTGCTTTTGTTTTGTTTGGTATTTTTGTCCAGCTTGTTCCTATCTGTATCCTGACCTTTGCTGGAAGCTCTAGGGGGCTGGTGTTCTCCCCCCGGACCGTTAGACGGTTCGGGGGTTCTTGAATCTCCAGCGTGGATTTTTATAGGGTTTTTGTTGACCAGATAAGTTATCTTGCTATATTCTGCTATTAGTAAGCTGGCCTCTCTTTGCTGAACCTGGTTCATTTCTGTGTTTGTCATTTCCCCTTACCTCACCGTTATTATTTGTGGGGGGCTTGTATCTTGCTTTGGGGTCCCTTTCTCTGGAGGCAAGAGAGGTCTTTGTTTTCTTCTCCTAGGGGTAGTTAGATTCTCCGGCTGGCGCGAGTCATCTAGCGATCACCGTAGGCATGATCCCCGGCTACTTCTAGTGTTGGCGTTAGGAGTAGCTATTTGGTCAACCCAGTTACCACAGCCCTATGAGCTGGATTTTTGTATCTTGCAGACTTACACGTTCCTCTGAGACCCTGTCCACTGGGGTCATAACAGATTTGGGTACATTGTATTCCAGCAAGACTAATGTAGCACAAGCATGCGCTATGCCAGTCCTGATTAATCAGCCCTCAAGGAGGATTTCTAGGTGAAGAATTAAAAATCCCTTAAACACTGCTACCTAGACTAGCCATAAATCAAATGTTGGGCTCACTATGTGTCTGCTGGCATTGTGTCCCAAATGCAATCATTATGGAAAGTTGGAACAATTCTGTTATTTATTTTTTTAATTGTAATATTGTATGTAATATAACATTAACAGTAATAAAAATTGTGATAAACTTTATAGATGGTATAGGAAAGCTGAACTGTTTGACATAATTCATTTTCTTGAACCATGGAAGGCCTTTGTAAACTTTGAACACCATTAATGCAGTTATTTATGAAGGTGTTGAGTTTTATTCCTATATTATACTGAGTTGCATGTGGGTCTCTTGTGTTTATTGTGAGGCTTTGGTATTATTATTTGCCTGCCACTCATATACAAATAAATGTTTGCAAGTTGGCTTAAAAAAAGAGTTTGATGGAGGTGAGCTTGAATTTTTTTATTTAAAATTTTCAGCATATTGAAATGAGTTTCAGGCACGTTGGTTGTGTTAATGGGAAATATTGTTCAACTACTAACAATGCTTTAAACTTTTCTTGCTTTTTATCACTTTTGCAGAGTTTGATAATTATGACATTAAATACAAGAAGTTGCTAAGGCCAACCACATGATTTAAGTAATCCTAATAGAATACCAAGAATGTTTTCTACAAAAAGAGAATGTTAGACACATTGACACAGTCTGAATCATAACTCCTAACCTACTTCTATTAAAATAAATGCTTCCACTTGAATAACTAACTTTTAATATAAAGCCAGGTATCATTATTATTCAATACCAAAGAAACCACTTGAACAAAAAAAGTAAAAATAACCACATAATCAATAATATAAATAATTTTATTAAAGACACCAATCCAATTTGACCCAAAAACATGATTAAAAAACATATAACAAATAACAATATAACAATATAACAAATAAAAAACATGGAGAGCAGAGCTGTTCATTAGCCTCTCTGCATATTATCATATGTATTATATATATTTTATATATTGAATAATTAATAAGTTTATTATGAGATATTTTGTTTTTTATATGTATATTGTTCTCTTTTTGTTTTTATAAATCTTTTTTATTTATTTATTTTTATCTCTTTATATGAGGGATTTATATGCCGGTTAAATGTCTATCTAAAATTTATTCTTTGTCTTTAGCATCTTAGGCTTACTATTCTGTATATAACAAGGGTCCATCTGGAGAAAATATATATATTGGAAACACTTTTATTATATGTTTTTTTCACATTTATTCTTGTTGGTTCACTATTCACTATTATTTTATTATAAATTTTTCTTTATTTTTCTTTATTGTAATTATGTTGTATGTCAATTTGTAGATTATTTTTGTATTTATTATATTATTCACACATCATGGCTTTATACTTCTTTATATTAATATAAGCTGGTGTTTTTTTATTTTGTATGTTATTTTTTAATTTATTGTATGATTAATTATTGTTGCACTCTTCATTAGTAAATTGTTGATGTAATGTTTATATGTTCACCATTGTTCATGCTAGCGTCTTTCTATGCCCTTTTTGTTGCCCTCATTTCTAATGGCGGCTCTGGTGTTGCGCGCTTGGTCTGCCTTCCCGGTGCGCATGCCTGGTCACGTGCCTCGCCTGTGACGTTGCAGATGGTGCGACCGCGCCCTCTAGTGACGTTGCCGTGAGGCCGGTGACATGGATGCGTTGTCTGTGGCGGTGAATCAAGCCCCGGATAGTACACACATGGGTGAGAATAACGCCATGGGCTATATTTGATTATGTGGACCTATATTTACCCAGCTATAGCCCTCATATCCCATCACTCCCTGACGAAGCAACGTGTGAAATGCGCGTTGGAGTGTGGGGTAGCAGCGGCACCACGTGGGAAATGAATTCTGGTTGGTATATGGATGTCCTTATCATGCTTTAGTAACTCTCTTATTAGGAATCACTGTATATTATTTATCATGCTTCAGCAACTCCCTTATTAGGAATCACTGTATGTGATTTATACGTATGCACTTTATGATATACTTTGGGGCTACATGTACCCTTTTATCTATGCACTTTATTTGACACTACTTGGATTTGGATATATATTTATAGCACTTTATTAAATATTATTTAAGATATAACGAGATTGTGAGTATGAAATATGTATTTTCTCTATGTATGATTAGTTGGATATATACAGTACCGTTTGTTATATTGGTAATTAAATTGGATTACTTGTGGTGCTCTGCTCTCCTTGTTTTTTAGATTTGTTCTATGTTTTTTAATCATGTTTTTGTGTCAAATTGGATTGGTGTCTTTAATAAAATTATTTATATGATTGATTATGTGGTTATTTTTACTTTTTTTGTTCAAGTGGTTTCTTTGGTATAGGATTTTGTTGTCTGCTTGAATTTGATCTGATTTGATCATTATTATTCAACCTTGAACTATTATAAGTATGAGATGTAAAATCTAGCCTAGACAGCACCAGAGTATATATATGTGCGTGTATATATATATATACTAGATGGAGGCCCAACGCATCAAGAGAGCGGTAATGTCATGATGGGGGCAGGCTTTGCAGGCGTTGAGAATCTCTCCCCCCATGTGCTCACCCACCTATCCACTCTCTCTTTCCCCATGTGCTGACTTCTCCCGTCTGTGCTCTCTTCTTTGACCTGTCTACCCCATGTGCTATCCCCCTTGTATGCTGTCTCTCTCCTTCCTGTGCTGTGTTCTCCCCTCATGTGCTGTCCCGTTTGCCATGTTGGCATTGATATTTGCTTTTTAAAGGGGTTTTCCCATGAACGAAAATTCATTTAAAAAAATTTCTGTGTCTGACCGTGTACAGAATATACCACAGCTCCTGGGCAGGGGAGGAAGCAAAAGACAATACTGACATTATAGCAGGAGATTGCATAGAATACATTTTGTGAGGTAAATTATTGTTTAAAAACAGTCAGTGAAATATTTTACCTGACAAAAGAAATCCTCTGTGATACCCTGCTGTAATGTCAGTATTGTCTTTTGCTTCCTCCCCTGCCCAGGAGATGTGGTATGCTCCGTACACAGACAATTTTCAAAATGAACTTTCATTCATGGGAGAACCCCTTTAATGTGACCAGCTTCCTCTTCCTGTAGACCCGTTGCGCATCTGCCGCCGGGATCAGTCAAATGTTTCACTGCGCCTGTGCGGAATTCGTGCAGGCGCAGTAAATCAGACCGCTCCATCTTTGTGCACACAGATAGCGGCGGTCACATTAAAACTGCTCATGTTCTCCTCCTGTACAAAGATGGCGGTGGTCAGTGAATAATTTGGCTGATCCCAGCAGCGGCGTGTTCGCGACGGTGTTCTGCTGGTGGTACCGCACAAGAGGCTGCGTACAGCATATGCAGTGTGTGTTTGTGTGTGTGTGTGTGTGTGTGGGTGGTGTGTACGGCGTATACAGTGTGTGTGGTGCATATGGCATATACGGAGTGTGTGTGTGGTGCATACAGTGTATACAGTGTGTGTGTGTCTGTATGGTGCGATGGTGTTCCGCTGGTGGTACCGCGCAAGAGGCGGCTACCATCAGCAGTTTCCATATTGAGGCACCCATCTCTTAGGTGTCCCAATATGGAGGTCGGTGAACTTTCGCCGCTTGGAATTCTGGGATCCGGACTCATCTGGACGGAACAGGATGTCAAGACATTACAAGGTAAGTGTGAGATCTTTTGGAACACCTGGAGTGGACCCGCAGATCCACAACAATGAACCTCCCAAGGGTGAGCTGACCAGGTAGACCACCCCCTATACAGGGAGCATTAGGGGCAGACCCAAGGGAGACTATTGCTGCAGAAGCTGGAGCCCGGAGACAGGTAGAAGGAGGTACAAAATAAAGAAGCTGGGCATAGGACGGACAGAGCGGGGTAAGATGAAGTACAGTTTGGTAAGAGCTGAGTACAGGCGAGACCAAAGCACTGGGAAGGGGAAGACACAAAGGAAGCAGGACAGGACTGAGACGCTAGACTAACAGAGTACGGAGCAGACACTAGGAAGGCTGGACTGGACGAGGAGACAAGGAAGCCTGGGAAAGGCAGAGAAACCGAACTGGCTGGACAGAGCGGAGACTCAGAACAGGCAGTGCAAAGACAAAGATGGACCTGAGTCACAGAAGCACAAATGACAGACAGGCAAGGAGCAGAGGAAGGAATTGCCTTAAATACATGGAGTGCTGAAGGAAATCCGGGTAATTGTCCTCCAGGATCACAGAGAGGAGATACAGAGCGTTTGTAAATCAGAAAGAGGAAATGCTGGAGTGGGCGGTGCACACGTGCACCTGACGAGAACCAGGGAGCGAAGAAGAATGAAGGAGAGGACGCGCACCTGCAGGAGGAGCACGCCGCAGCGGGTAAGTATGAGCGGGGGGAGCAGCGGTGTTCCTGGCAGCAGGCACGGCCACAGAAGGAGTGGCCGTGACAGTACCCCTCCTCTTACTCCCCTCATTTCTAAGGCCAGACAGAAACCTGGATAAAATCTGAGGAGCTTGTATGTTCTCACGGGGCTCCCAAGACCTCTCTTCAGGACCAAAACCCTTCCAATCAACCATAAAGAGAGTTTTACCTCGAGACTTTTTCATGGCAAGAATGTCCTTAACCTCAAAGACACCTGGGTTGGAGATAGGTAAAGGAGTTTGAGCAGGAGAAACATGAAACTGATTGAAGATGACTGGTTTCAAAAGGGAAACTTGAAAAGAGTTAGGTATGCGAAGAGAAGCGGGCAATTTCAGTTTGTAAGCAACATCATTGATACGAGACAAAACCTTGAAAGGACCTACGTACCGTGGACCCAATTTATACGAGGGGATCTTTAAATGAATAAACCTGGAGGACAGCCACACTTTATCACCTGGCCGGTATAAGGGAGGATCAGGTCTCTTATCGGCATGTCTCTTAATCCTGGCCTGTGCCCGTTCCAAGGCAATTTTGGTCTCCTGCCAGACCCTAGAGAACTCCTCGGACAGAAGATCAGCCGCTGGCACACCCGAGACAGGAAGTACCAGTAGAGGGATACCAGGATGCTGCCCATAGATGATAAAGAAGGGAGATTTGGAAAAAGACCCATTGATCTGGTTATTGTACGCGAACTCAGCCCATGGAAGCAAATCAGACCAGTCATTTTGATGACCATTGGAAAAATGATGGATATAAGTCATCAGTATTTGGTTTGTGCGCTCTGCTTGTCCATCGGTCTGAGGATGATAAGCTGTAGAGAAATCCAAGGTAACATTCATCAGTTTGCATAGAGCTCGCCAAAAATGAGAGGTGAACTGGACTCCTCTATCAGACACTATGTGCAACGGAAAACCGTGAATCCTGAAGATATGAGCAATGAAGATTCTTGCCAATTCAGGAGTGGAAGGTAATCCTGGCAAAGGGACGAAATGAGCCATCTTGGAGAATCGATCCACGACTACAAAAATGACCGTATGACCAGAAGACCGAGGAAGGTCGGTAATAAAATCCATAGCGATATGCTGCCAGGGAGCCGAAGGAACTGGAAGCGGATGTAGGAGACTGGAGGGCAGATGTCTGGGGTTCTTGTTTCTTGCACAGGAAGGACATGAGGCAACAAAACTTCGAACATCCGGAAGAAGAGATGACCACCAATAGTGGCGCGTGATGAGAGCGAGTGTCTTCTTGTATCCTACATGGCCTGCTAGTTTTGAGGCATAACCCCAACGTAGGACTCGAGATCTTTTGTTCACCTGGACAAAGGTTTTACCTAGTGGTAAAGAAGACATGCTGACCGGAGCCACAAGAATAATTTTCCTTGGATCTACGAAGTGTGCCGGCTCCTCCTCAACATCGGATGCGAGAAATGACCAGGACAAAGCATCGGCTTTGAAGTTCTTGTTTCCAGGGCGAAAATGTAATTCGAAACCAAAATGGGCAAAGAACAATGACCATCTGGCTTGTCGAGGATTCAATCTTTGCGCCGAGCGGATATATTCCAAATTCTTATGATCTGTGAAGATCTTGAAAGGGTGAACAGCTCCCTCCAACAGATAACGCCACTCCTCTAGCGCCAATTTTATGGCCAATAGTTCCTTGTCACCGATGGCATAGTTCCTCTCCGAGGCGGAGAAGATTTTGGAAAAGAAACCACAAGTAGCCAGATGTCCGGAAGAGGATCTTTGGGAAAGTACTGCACCAGCACCAATGGCAGAAGCGTCTACCTCCAGAATGAAGGGCTTGTTGACCTCAGGCCGATGGAGTACAGGAGCCGAAGTAAAGGCTTGTTTTAGAGAGCAAAAATCATCTACAGCTTCAGAAGACCAGATGTGGGGGTTGGACCCCTTGAGAGTCAAAGCAGAAATTGAGGCGACCAGAGTGGAGAAATGTGGGATAAGCTACCGGTAGAAATTTGCGAACCCGAGGAAGCGTTGGATAGCTTTTACTCCCTGAGGACGTGGCCAGTTAAGCACACTAGACACTTTTTCCGGGTCCATTTGCAAGCCAGAGTCAGAAATGATATAGCCAAGAAATGGTAGCGAAGACTGCTCAAAAACGCACTTTTCGAGTTTGGCATAAAGACGGTTCTCTCTAAGACGAGACAGCACTTGGCGGACATCCCTTCTGTGGGAAGCAAGATCTGAGGAGAACACCAAAATGTCGTCTAAATATACCACCACACAGGAGTAGAGTAGATCACGGAAAATATAATTCACAAACTCCTGGAAAACCGCTGGAGCGTTACACAAGCCGAAAGGCATGACTAAATACTCATAGTGGCCATCTCGAGTGTTAAAAGCGGTTTTCATTTGTCTCCTGAAAGACGGATTAGAATGTAAGCTCTGTGAAGATCCAATTTCGTGAAAATTCGGGCTCCCCTCAGGCGATCAAACAACTCAGGAATGAGAGTTAGCAGGTACTTGTTCTTGATCGTGAGATTTTTGAGACCATGGTAGTCAATACAAGGACGAAGGGACCCATCCTTCTTCTTAACGAAGAAGAAACCAGCACCTGCAGGGGAGGAGGATTTGCGAAAAAAACCTTTAGATAAATTCTCCCGGACGTATTCAGCCATGGCTTGAGTCTCGGTAGGAGACAACCAGTAGATTCAACCTCGAGGAGGAGTAGAGCCCGGAACAAGATCAATTGGACAGTCGTAGGGTCGATGCGGAGGTAAAGTCTCTGCCTCTTTCTTATTAAAGACATCCAAATTGGACAAGAAGGTTTTTTTGGCAAAACAGGAAGCAGACAGTTACTCTGGCAGAAGAGTCCCCAATGCAGGATTTCGCCAGACCACCAGTCAATACAAGGCTCATGAGTCCTCAACCAAGAAAGTCCAAGAAGAAACGTGTGGGATAAAGAAGGCAGCACATAGAAGACGATCTTCTCATGATGTAGAATTCCAATTTGGAGTTCCAATTCTTCAGTTACCAATGTAACGGACTCCCACAGAGGTTGGCCATCGACTGACACAATCTGTCGAGGAGTCTCCAGGGATCTGACTGGAATCTGAAATCTCCTAACTGTCTCGAGTTGAATAAAGTTCCCGGCTGCCAAGGAATCTATATAAGCAGAGTCAGAGAAACGTTTATTACCCAGATGTAAAAGAACAGAAAGAGTGAGGGGTTGAGAGGGTTCTGGGATACCTAGGGAGACCTCTCTTACCAGTCCTAGGTGGAGGCATTTCCCGACCCCAAAGGACAGGAACGAAAGAGATGAGATGCACTACCACAATAGAAACAGAGACCTTGAGTTAGTCTCTCTTTCCGACGTTGCTCCACAGGCTTAAGACGATCCACCTACATGGGTTCTGGGGCAGAATTAGCAGAAAAAGACTCAGACCGAGGATGGGAAGAGCTAGGAGAAACAGGAGGAAATCGAGGAAATCTCCTCTCTCTAGCGGATTCTCAAGAACGTTCTTGAAAATGGAAGTCAATGCGGGTTGCCAACGAGATGAGATCCTCCAAGGAAGTCGGAGTATCACGACCTGCCAACTCGTCCTTAATTGGAGGAGAAAGCCCCCACCAGAAGGCTCCCACCAAAGCCTCATTATTCCATCTTAATTCTGATGAAAGGGTGCGAAACCAGATAGCGTATTGGCCCACCGAAAGCATACCTTGTTGAAGGTTGAAAAGAGACTCCGTGGTAGAGGCCAAACGACCCGGTTCATCAAACACTTTGCGAAAAGTATCAAAGAAGGTGGAGAGTTGAGAAACAAGGGGATCATCCCACTCCCAGAGAGGATTAACCCACGCCAAAGCCTCACCCTCTAAGTGAGAGATTACAAAAGCCACTTTAGAACGGTCAGTGGGATACTGCATGGGAAGTAACTCAAAATGAAGCTGGCATTGATTTAAAAACCCTCTACACAATTTTGGATCCCCACTATAGCGAGGAGGTTTAGCCAGACGGGGAGGTTGGTGAGGAGCCGAGGCCAGAGAAGAGATGGGAGCCAAAGACTGTAGGGCGCAAAGACGATCATCCACAGAAGCCATAAAATTTAGAATATGAGCTTAAGTGTCACGCTGTTGGGCCAGCTCCTGTTGAAGACTTGCTAACTGTGTAGTGCTCCCAGGATCGGAGGCCTGCAAGGATGAGAGACGGGATTCCAAGGTTTTCAAAAAAGACATAATCCTAGACTGATACTCCCTAAGGAACAATAATTCCTACTGGGTAGGAGTCGGGGTACCAGCGGGGTCCATGGCTTGTCTGTACTGTGAGATCTTTTGGAACACCTGGAGTGGACCCGCAGATCCACGACAATGAACCTCCCAAGGGTGAGCTGACCAGGTAGACCACCCCCTATACAGGGAGCATTAGGGGCAGACCCAAGGGAGACTATTGCCGCAGAAGCTGGAACCCGGAGACAAGTAGAAGGAGGTACAAAATAAAGAAGCTGGGCATAGGATGGACAGAGCAGGGTAAGATGAAGTACAGTTTGGTAAGCGCTGAGTACAGGCGAGACCAAAGGAGCACTGGGAAGGGGAAGACACAAAGGAAGCAGGACAGGACAGAGACACTAGACTAACAGAGTAAGGAGCGGACACTGGGAAGGCTGGACTGGACGAGGAGACAAGCCTGGGAAAGGCAGAGAATCCAAACTAGCTGGACAGAGTGGAGACTCAGAACAGGCAGTGCAAAGACAAAGGTGGACCTAAGTCACAGAAGCACAAATGGCAGACAGGCAAGGAGCAGAGGAATCGCCTTAAATACATGGAGTGCTGAAGGACTTCCGGGTCATGGTCCTCCAGGATCACAGAGAGGAGATACAGAGCACCTGTAAATCAGAAAGAGGAAGTGCTGGAGTGGGCGGTGCACACACGCACCTGACGAGAACCAGGGAGCGGATAAGTATGAGTGGGGGGAGCGACGGTCTTCCCGGCAGCAGGCACGGCCACAGAAGGAGTGGCCGTGACAGTAAGTATACATTAAGATACATATATACAAAAATAATATATTTTATGCATTAATAGTTCAATTTTAATAACTGACAAATTGTAAAGTGAATGAACAAGAGAGAATGTAAATCAGGTCAGTAAGCTGTTGGTGTGACCACCCTTTGTCTTCAACATCAATTCTTCTAGGTAGGTTCTCACAAAGTCAGGGATTTTGTAGGGTTATAGTCTGGTATAGCCATAAATAGTTATGCCAAACAGATGATAGTGAACATCATTTTCATATGTAGGTTGAAATAAAGTCAGTAACTGAAACAGAAACAGGTGTCTTGGAGTGTTAATGTAAAAGGGGTCCCATGTGCTGTGAAGATTCACCAATGCAATATGCATACTCCTTGTTACATTCTAACTAGAGGTTTGCACCTTACTCCATACAAGCAAATTGAGTGAGGTGCACTACTCATAATGTGGCCAGACATATGGATATCACATGCATGTGGTAACATGGCTGCCTGGTCTTGCCGCCGGCACTGAAGAATCTTGTGCATGCTATATGAAGATTCACAAGTCTACAGTCACAAAGAGTGACTGTAGACTATCATGCCAAACCTGAAAAACCTCTTTAAAAGTCACCATAACTAATAGGCACAAAAGCAGGCTGCACAGTGTATAATTGTTATGTGATTGTGTAAAAGTGAGTTTGCAAATGGAAAAATGTTTTAAATAACTATGGTGCATTTACAGTTATGTGTTTGGTTGCATCTCCTGCAAGAAATTTAAGATGATCTTCACATGTAGAGGACGTACTGTGAAGTTTGTGGATGGTAAGTCTGCCATAAATTATAGTAGATGATAGTTTAACATAAAATGTCCCCACCGCAGCATGTGCAGGGTTGCCAGCGAAATGTTCAGAGATTCCTGGCCAGTCCATAAAATAGTACACCTTTTTCCCATGTCCATAAAAAAATTTGATGCATCCTTAATTTTTTGGAAGAGAAGCATGTTCAGATTGTTTATGTCTGTGAGTATCATAATGTTACAATTTATATTTTAAGTACAGCTGATATCTTCATAGCAAACTTATGGGCTGTAGACATGGACCACTTATAATGATTTTTTATAGATTTACAATGTGTCCGTAAAAAACGTCTGTCTGTGATTTTTTGACAAGCTGTCCAGAAAAAATAAAAAAAATCAAGTTGGCAACTCTGAGCATGTGAATGCTTAGTGTCCAATCTTCAGCAAATCTTATTGAATTACCCCTTTAAAGAGAACCTGTCAGCAACATTTTGTAATGTACAGTTAAGCCATGGCTGTAATGGGGCTCTAATACTCATTACAGTTGTACGTTCGGTGAAGAAATCCGCTTTGTTCTTCTGCAATCAGCATTTGAAGTTTTCTGCTAAATAGATTTGGGTGCACAGGGCAAGACTGTACATGGAGTCCTCTCCTCCCTGTCTGTGATTCCGCTGCCCTCCCACCTGCCTCCGGTCTGTGAATGACATGCCTACTGTTTGATATCTCTGCAGTGACCTGTCATTCACAGACTGGAGGCAGACGGAGGAGGCGGAAATCACAGGCTGGTGGCAGGTAGAGGGGCCGGGGAATCACAGACCGGAGGCAGGCAGAGAGACCAAGGAATCACAGACTGGAGGCAGGCAGAAGGAGCAGGATTCACAGACCGGAGGCAGGCAGAGAGACTGAGGAATCACAGACTGGAGGCAGGCGGAGGGAGCGGGAATCACAGACTGGAGGCAGGCGGAGGGGCCGAGGAATCACAGACTGGAGGCAGGCAGAAGGAGCGGGATTCACAGACCGGAGGCAGGCAGAGAGACTGAGGAATCACAGACTGGAGGCAGGCAGAGGGAGCGGGAATCACAGACTGGAGGCAGGCGGAGGGGCCGAGGAATCACAGAATAGAGGCAGGCGGAGGGAGTGCGAATCACAGACCAGAGGCAGGCAGAGGGAGTGGGAATCACAGACTGGAGGCAGGTGAAGGGGCCGGGGAATCACAGACTGGAGGCAGGCGGAGGGAGCAGGATTCACAGACTGGAGGCAGGTGGAGGGGCCGGGGAATCACAGACTGGAGGCAGGCAGAGGGAGCAGGAATCACAGACTGGAGACAGGCGGAGGGAGCGGGAATCACAGACTGGAGGCAGGCGGAGGGGCCGAGGAATCACAGAATAGAGGCAGGCGGAGGGAGCGGGAATCACAGACCAGAGGCAGGCAGAGGGAGCGGGAATCACAGACTGGAGGCAGGTGAAGGGGCCAGGGAATCACAGACTGGAGGCAGGCGGAGGGAGCGGGATTCACAGACTGGAGGCAGGTGGAGGGGCCGGGGAATCACAGACTGGAGGCAGGCAGAGGGAGCAGGAATCACAGACTGGAGGCAGGCGGAGGGAGCGGGATTCACAGACTGGAGGCAGGTGGAGGGAGCGGGAATCACAGACTGGAGGCAGGTGAAGGGGCCGGGGAATCACAGACTGGAGGCAGGCAGAGGGAGCAGGAATCACAGACTGGAGGCAGGCGGAGGGAGCAGGATTCACAGACTGGAGGCAGGTGGAGGGAGCGGGAATCACAGACTGGAGGCAGGTGAAATGGCCGGGGAATCACAGACCGGAGGCCATCGGAGGGAGCAGGAATCACAGACTGGAGGCAGGCGGAGGGAGCAGGATTCACAGACCGGAGGCAGGTGGAGGGAGCGGGAATCACAGACTGGAGGCTGGCGGAGGGAGTGGGAATCACAGACCGGAGGCAGGTGGAGGGGCTGGGGAATCATATACTGGAGGCAGGAAGACGGGACGAGAAATCACAGCCCGGAGGCAGGCAGAGGGGCCGGGGAATCACAGACCGGAGGCAGGCGGAGGGAGCGGGAATCACAGACCAGAGGCAGGTGGAGGGAGTGGGAATCAGACTGGAGGCAGGCAGAGGGACCGTGGAATCACTGACAGGGAGGAGAAGACCCTGTGTACAGTCCGGCCCCTGTGCACCCAAAGCTAATCAGCAGAAAACATCAAATTCCAGTTACAGAAGAACAACAAAGCAGATTTCTTCACCAAAGGTAACAATTACAGCGCCATTACAGCCATGTCTGTACATTACAAAATCGTGACGGGTTCTCTTTAAGAACCTCCTTCTAATGCTGATGTTATTTGAATAAATTTGTCAGTTAATTTCAGAGATCATACTGTAACTTGTATATTACAATCTCACAAATAATTATCCACACAAGTTGCTTATATACAGTTGCCCCAGGAAAATAGGAAAAATGGTCTAGTTACCAGTAATTCTTAAAGTATCCTCTGTTCTGCTCTAGAAAAACAAATTGAAACGTGTGAATTCATTGGTTGCTATGGGCAACACGGCCACTTTTCTCTGAGAATAATTGTATTGTAAACATGGCATATGGCTTTTATTTCAGTATGGTGTGAGGTTCATCTTTTGATGATACATTGTGCTCTACCTTGATTTAATCTAATAGTTGGCTTTCCTGTTCATTTGCAGCATGTTACAAGTCTGCGGTTATATAATAAAACAATAAAAAATAAGTCTGAGGTAGTGTTTCTGAACACTTGCTGGTTTAATATTTTTACATTTTTCATTAGTTTCTAACTACAGGCTGAGAATCATTCTTATTAGAAAGGGTAAAGAATACCATCACATTTTATGCTCTAGCTATAGCTTTCAGTGCAAAACAAATATTTTAAGCAAAATAATACAATAATATGAAAAAATAATATGTTGACGTCTCGAGGTCTGCACCCCATAGCCAGGACAAGCAATCAAATCTCTCCCTATCAGGAAGGTAACCAGCTCCCATAATTGCTTCTTTTCGCTATTATTGAAATTTTAAACACACATTGATCATCTTGACATATTTTCTATTTGAGTGTGGTGAGACTCATTTTGTTTTGGATTCAACTCAATTTGTAATATGTATTATATCATAATTTATGGATGGCTGAATATTTTGGATTTAATAGTATTGCAGACTTATACCACTGGGAAAATATTCAAGCCTGCAACTGGAGGAAACAAATGCTCAGAGGTTCTACGTGCTCCTCTGTGCTTATTTAACTGTCCAAGTTTAACCCATGGTTTCCAATTCTAGAGCCTTCTAAATGGTGATGGGTATACTCACATTAGCTTTCCTGACAGGGTGAGAACAATGGGATGAGATAATATAAAGGATGTTCTACTGAGCACTATAATTTTTCAATATTGACATATATGTAAATCAATGACCAAAAAACAGCAATGGTACCATTAGCCATTCAGTATTGTATTGTAAACTGCACATAGCTATATTTATATATTTATTTACAATTTAAAGGGATTGTTGAAATATAGGATATTGATGACCTATTCTTAGGATAGATCTTCAAAATTAATATGGTGGAGGTCCGACATCCTGTTTTCACCACTCAGCAGTTATTAGTTGTATCGGTGGCCAACATTGAGTGGAGCTGAATAACGCAGAGTGGCAGCTGCAGAATGCTATTGATCAGCTCCTACAAAAGAGAGGGGAATCATCCTAGATTGAGCATCTGGTTTCACTTGGGTGGCTGCCCAGGTAGATGCCAGGACATTGACTAGGGCTTTACCTATGTTGGGATATATATACTTGGTTCTTATTCACATTGACGTCACTTTGGTAAGGTTTTCATACTTACATTGTAACAAGGTTTTAATACTAGAGGTTAGGACCATCCCAATTTGGGTACACCGTGATGGTGGTGGGATGGCTTTTATGCTTTTGCTTATCAAAAACTGTGTTTACTAAGTATCCTATGTTATTTATATGCACTGTTGCTTTTTTACTTACAGCAGTGTATATGTTCATTTGCTTCTGCCTTAGATTTTGCCTGTTTAATGGCCAGTGTGAATATGCTCCTATACTTTGCATGCATACCAACTTATACTCCAGTTAATTTCTTTCGGTTAAGTTTCAGGTTTCTGCAGTTAGTGCAGGTCACAGCGTAGCCTCCCTTTCTTTGAGCTGGGCATTACATTTATAAAGTCTCTCTCACCAGTGGTCACCACTCACCTGACTAAAATATTTAACCTCTGTCTTTCTTCAGGTATCTTTCCCTCCTCATTTAAACATGCCATCATAACCCCTTTACTTAAAAAGCCATCCCTGGACCAGAACTGCACTGCTAACAACAGACCTGTCTCTAACCTTTCCTTCATCTCTAAACTCCTGGAACGCTTGGTCCACTACCGTCTAATCCGCTATCTCTCGGAAAACTCTCTTCTCGACCCCTTACAATCTGGTTTCCACTCTTTACACTCCACTGAAACTGCCCTCACTAAAGTCTCTAATGACCTACTAACAGCTAAATTCAAAGGTTATTGCTCTCTGCTGATTCTCCTGGATCTCTCTGCTGCATTTGACACTGTGGATCACCAGCTCCTTCTCACTATGCTCCGCTCCATAGGCCTCAAGGACACAGCCCTCTCCTGGTTCTCCTCCTACCTCTCTGACCGCTCCTTCACTGTATCTTTCGCCGGCTCCTCTTCCTCTCCTTGTCCCCTTACTATCGGGGTTCCGCAGGGCTCAGTCCTAGGCCCCCTCCTCTTCTCTCTATACACGGCCCCTATTGGACAAACAATCAGCAGATTTGGGTTCCAGTATCATCTCTATGCTGATGACACCCAATTATACACTTCTTCCCCTGTCATCACCCCTACCCTAATTCAAAATACCAAGGATTGTCTGTCTGCTGTCTCTAACATCATGTCCTCCCTCTATCTGAAACTAAATCTCTCCAAAACCGAACTTATTGTGTTTCTCCCTTCTACTAACCTCTCTCTACCCAACATCGAAATTACCCTAGAGGGTTCAACCATAACTCCAAAGCAGCATGCCCGCTGTCTTGGGGTCATATTCGACACCGAACTTTCCTTTACTCCCTATATCCGATCACTCACTCGCTCTTGTCACCTGCATCTTAAAAACATCTCCAGAATCCAACCTTTTCTCACCTTTGAAACTGCTAAGACTCTTACTGTCGCTCTTATTCATTCTCGTCTGGACTACTGCAACTCTCTTCTGATCGGTCTCCCTCTTACCAAACTTTCTCCTCTCCAATCCATCTTGAATGCGGCAGCCAGGGTCATATTTCTGTCTAACCGCTTCACCGATGCCTCCATATTGTGCCAGTCATTACACTGGCTACCCATTCGCTACAGGGTCCAGTATAAACTCATCTCTCTCACCCACAAAGCCCTCCACAGTTCTGCACCGCCTTATATCTCCTCTCTCATCTCTGTCTATCGCCCTACACGTGCCCTCCGTTCTACAAACGACCTAAGGTTAACATCCCCCGTAATCCGAACCTCGCACCTCCGTCTACAAGACTTCTCTCGTGCTGCGCCAGCTCTCTGGAATGCACTTCCCCAGACGATCAGACTGATACCTAGCCCCGACCTATTCAAGCGCGCTGTAAAACCCATCTCTTCAAACAAGCCTACCACATCAACTACTCAGTAAACTAACTTTGCCCTGTTCCCTCCTTCCAAATATTATTCTAAATCTGCACCCTACTATTCATCTGTCTCCACACCCTCCATGCACATGATAACTGCACTTGATACTTGACTATTGCACTTAAACACACGGGCTGATGACCGAATCATGCAGCTTTGTATGAAAATCCCTATGTATTATAATTGCCAGACCTGAAATAACAAGCACTTTTCACCTATTGTGTCCCCCCATTTCCTTGTAGATTCTAAGCTCGCGAGCAGGGACCTCACTCCTAATGTCACTGTTTAAATTGTCTTAACTTGTATTGAATTTGTCTGTATATGTCCCCGCTTAATTGTAAAGTGCTGCGGAATATGTTGGCGCTATATAAATAAAGATTATTATTATTATTATTATAAAACTTCCCATTTGCTCAGTATCCATATTCAGGAGCCAATCATACTCGGCCCTTATTCACATTGAAGTCACATTGCCGCACGGTAAGGTGTTAACACAAGAGGTTAGGACCATCTAGATTTAGGTACACCTTGAACCTGGTGGGATGGCTTTTTTGATCAGAAAATAGTGTTTACTAAGCACCCTGTGCTATTTATATGCCCTATTGCTTTTACTTATTTACTTACAGCAAGGTATATGTTTTATTTCTGTCTCAGGTTTTGTTTTTTCAATGGTCAGTGTGGACATGCTCCTATTTTCTGTAGATGGACCCACACCAGTGTTGTGGAGACATTTCTACATGTACAACTCTTTAGCTCTCAGCAGAGCACCACCTGAATTCAGATACCCTCACCACACCCAAGTTAAGGAGGAACATGTTTGAACAGCATCCAAGAGTCTGGTGCCGCGTGGCTTTTCCTTTGTTACATTGTATGCATACCAACTTATACTCCAGTTCATTTTTTTTTGGCTAGTTAAGGTATGGTAGTTTCATTCGGTCTCTGTGTAGTGCTGTTATTTAGTCATTTTATGCAGTTATTATCCAGTCACTGTATAGTGGTATTATACAGTCCCTGCATTAGCAAAACTGAGCTTCAAACAAGAACTATATATGAGAAATGAAGCAATACCACATGTTGAACCTAAAGTGAATGACAGTTTGTCGAAAGGTGAAAAGCCACTTTAAACTCTGGACATTTTTGTGCCTTTTGTACAAAAGATGGTAAAATTGCTTCATTGCAACAACACACTAAGAATTGCAGTAAAAAGTCAGAAACAGAGTACAGTGGCAAAAATATCATCACATTTGCAGTGAAGCTATCGTCTGTTTAACAGACATGAAAATCTTTTTCGTCATGAACTTACAAGCTGTATAATTTATCCAGGTTAAATTTCCATGAGGGATTCTCTATAATGGAATAAATTTTCACTGATGCCAATATTTAATATTCTAACCGTATAATGGAAAATTATAATTTGTAAACTATTACTATATAATGGCGACACATCCTTGTGCTCACTGTGTGAAAGAACAGCTTGGCCAAAACCTCTCGACTTTGTTAGCAGCAAGCTGAATAATATGCACAGCTGTTTATAGTTTTGTGACCTTACTGTAGGTGGAAATGAATCCAGTTTTATGTAACTGGATTTTACCCAGTGTGCAGATCTCATATTTTCATTGCTGACGATTCTTAAGCTTAGAGTATTTGGAGAATTAAGAATTCTGTAAAGTATCTCAGATTTTCCTACATTTGATTGTCAGATAAAGATGACTACTGTTGCATATGTTTATCATTTAAAAGAGATAATCTTTTTTTTACAATGTAGTGCAGACCTGGGCAAAGTGCCTTCCATGGGCCACATGTGGCCCTTTGGCTATTCTGTTGCGGAGATGGCAGTTAGGATAGCTATGCATAGGAAGTGAAGATACAGAAGACGGTGATTGTAGGTGGGGGAGCGTACTTGGGTGTTAGTTTAAGGACACTATATTGAACACAGGGTACAAGAAGGTTAAGAAATATGAGAGAGCATTGTAACAGGACAATCTTAAGAATAGTATAAAGAGGGGCAGCTTGTGAGAAACAGTATGGAGAAGTCACTGCATGTGGGGGACAGAATGAAGAGGAGGCAGCATGTGTGAGACAGTATGGAGAAGTCACTGCATGTGGGGGACAGAATGAAGACAAGGCAACATGTGTGAGACAGTATGGAGAAGTCACTGCATGTGGGGGACAGAATGAAGAGGAGGCAGCATGTGTGAGACAGTTTGGAGAAGTCACTGCATGTGGAGGACAGAATGAAGAGGAGGCAGCATGTGTGAGACAGTATGGAGAAGTCACTGCATGTGGGGGACAATATGAAGAGGGGGTAGCGTGTGTGGGACAGTATTGAGTGGGGGCAGCATATGAGGGACAATATGGATATGGGGCATCATATGGGGAGAGCATGGAGAGGGGTAGCTTGTGGGAGAAAGTATGGAGAGGGGCAGCATGAGAGGATACTATAAATTTGGGTAGAATGGAGATAGGTACAGTGTGAGGGTAAACAGTGGAGATGGAACCGTGTGAAGTGGAGTCCATAGTTCATAAGGTTGCAATAAGGAGGTTTTACTTCATAAGAGGGCAATGTGACAGTTATAATTCATAAGACGAACAGTGTAGCATTGATGGCTCATAAGGGTGGACACGGTGGCAGTTAAAAGCCATAAGAACAGACAGTCTGGAGGTTATAGGTAATAAGGGCAGAAAGTGTGTTGGTCATAGTTCTTAAGAGTGGACAGTGTGTTAGTTATGTTTCATGCAGGGAGCATAGTGAAGAGAAATTATTATTCAGTGGCACATTATGGACAGATTTTTTTTAAATTAAGAATTATAATGACACTATTATTTTTAAGGGCACGATGTCAAGATGTGCTGTTAGTGACAAGTGATGAGCAAAGTCTGCAGAGAAGAGCTGTGGATGTGAGAAGTCACCATGGTGTCTGGACCAGATGGAAATAAAAGGGATGAGAACGACTCCCATTAGAGGAAATGTCAGCTGTAAGGTACAGTACCTAAATGTAAATGTTTATTTGTGCTACTGCCTGCATCTAATCTGTATTGTGGTTCTTGTATGACTCACAGTCTGAAGATGGCTGGTAACATCTCCCAGTATCTCCTTACCATTGTTACTTATACACTGAGACATGTAAGTTTATGTAATACAAATGTATATGACAGGAGTTGATTTGACATAACAGCAGATAATCTTTATAGCTGCTCTACTCAAATAGATAAACAAGTTCTGAATAACGAGCCATCCCTCGTAACTCAGCAACCCCTAGTAGAACATTTGGAAATTGATTTTCTAAACTTTTCAATCTCTCGGAAGTCCTAGTTATTTATGCTTCAGTGTCTAAAAGAGAAACACTAACATTATGGGACAAATAATTTAAACTACAAATGTTGTAAGCTGAATAATTTGGATTTCTGGACAAATGAGTGCCAGACGTAACACTTTGTATACCTGTGATCACAATTGCAATTGTTTTATTTATTTGTCTTACATGTGCTACACTACACAATTGCTATTTGTTTGTCTTGCTGAACCTGCATGTAATGCCCTGAAGTGCTGGCTGCTCGATCTTGTTCTGCCCTCTTTTCATCAAGCAATCTCTCTGCAGCTGTTTTCTGACATCTTTTGGAGCTATGGAAATAAAAGAAAAACTGTCGAGCACCTCCTAACAAAATGAGTCAAGGTGCTGGTCAGCACCGTGCCTCTCCTGAGTTAAGGCCTAAAAAATGTAAAGCACAATAGGATAGGAAGGCATTCACCATGACCTCCAGTTGCATGTTCCAAAAAAAAACTGACCAGTACCTTAACTCTTTCTGTCAGGAGGTTTTTTTTCGCAACATACAATTAAAGGTAGGGAGTACCTCCATATTTGGCTGACCACGCTACTTATCAGTCTACAGCTCTTTCTAGTTAGTGCTGTTTCCTATCTGCCCTTTAAATTTGCACATCTTGGCCGAAGAGAGGTAAGTTTTATATTGTAGGTTCCCATCTGCCACGCAGTTCTCCTTGGCATGGAAGATGGGTACACACTAACTGGGCAACTTGTGCGTTAATAACCTCTGTTTTATAAGTATACATCTATATATCAGTAATGCAGTTCGAAATTCAAATATTCAATGTTCACATATACCTTAGCTTCTGCACTTGATTGTTTGTATATCTCTACTGGAGCTATTCTGAGCTGAAATACAATATGATTTACATTTTGTAACATTAGGGATGCCGACATACTCACTGTCAGTGCGGCGGTGTCTCAGCTTTCTGCTGTGTGTCCTGCTGGGGTACGCAGATGGAGTGGGTTGTTCTTTGGACCTGCTACATTGATGATGTATTCCTGATCTGGCAAGGTACACCAACTGAAGTTCATCCCTTTTATCAGGACATTAATACTGATAATAATAATAATAATAATAATAATAATAATAATTTGAATATCCATCTTTCTTATAAATTTTAATTACCATCAAATTGATTTTTTAGATGTCTTGGTTAGAAGAGTGGACTTTTGCTTTCTGATTTCTTCCGTAAGGACATAGCAGTCAACTCGGTGCTTCATGCATCATCCTCACACCCACCCCATGTGATAAATTCAGTTCCTATTGGTCATTTCCTACGTATTAGGCATATATGTTCAATTGAAACAGATTTTGAGGCTTGCGCTTTGGAAACAAAACTGAGATTTCGGGATTGAGGCTACAGCAAAAGAAGTATTAAGAATACCTACAACAGGGCTAGGAATACATCAACAATTACTTTATGCTACTAAAAACTTAAGATCAATGAATTAGGTAAGAATGGCAAACCAATACCACGCACAATGGCGAATGATGCAGGAGATTTTAGAAAAACATTGGCCTATTTTGCTCGTCAATCCTACTTTAAGACAGTGCCTTCCTCCTCGACCTACCATCGCATTAATACACTCCCAAAATCTACTGGACCATTTAGTTAGGAGCTACTATCCACCAAGTAACCCTCTCAGAGTGTTTTCCACTGGACCTGCGACCCAACCCCAGTGGGGTAGCAGACCATGTGGAAAATACGTGGCATGTCCCAATATTGACAACACAAAGAACTTCATTTCATCAGAGGGAAGATGGTTTTTGATCACACAATCAATCACATGCTCTACAACAACTGTCATACACCATGCGATGTGTCCATGCGCTAAGATCTGTGTGAAATTCACTACACGTGCCCTTAAGGTCAGAGCACATCAGGGATATTTTGGCCATTGCCAAAGAGGATGATCCCGATACATTAAAAACAATTCCTAGGCACTTTAAACTGTACCATTTGTGTGATCCCTCTGGCCTCTACATTAAGGGTATTGATAGCATACAAACTGATGTACGTGGGGGTAGTTTAAGTCAACTTTTGGAACAAAAAGAATTTCATTGGATTTGGAAACTACGTACCTTAAAACCACTTGGTCTCAATTAAATGCTTAGTTTCGCTCCTTTCCTTAGATTTATTTACACCACAATCTCCGTGTTTAGCATCTTTTTTGTTTTTATATTTTGTATTTATTGTTTTAACTCTTATATTTCTTCTCCTAGTGTATCCGATTTTATCTTTGCATCTGGTGACTTTCATTTATTTATGGTTACGAGATATCCATTGGCCCATATGGAAATGAAGAGGCATTGGTGCAAATGCCTCTGAACATTAATCATGGCAATTTACTGTTTTTCACTAATTTTGTTGTGGCTTCACTTTTTTCCACATATCCTCATGTCATTTTAGACTTACCTTTTTATTACCCCTGTTAGTTTCAACCTTTTCATCTACCATGGATACTTTGTATTTTTCATACTGTCAGCACTTTATTCATTATAAATATTTTAATTGATTTTTTACAATTTTTTATCACATTTCTTCTCACTAATGTTCTCTATTTGTCATCATTTTCATCTCACACTTTTTACTAGCTAGGCACCCTCTTAATGGTTTATTTCTTCATTATAGATGTTTATTTCTTTAGCACTATGTACTTTCTACATAATTTTGACATCATCATATATCACACCATTATACACTAAAATCTCACATCCTAGATATCACTGAATGAAATATTCCAGTTGTAAATCTTTATTCATTACATAGTGGAATGTGTAAACAAACAACAGTGCATAAATGCACGAAAATTGAAAAAGGAGATAAATTATTCCAAATTAAGGATTTTATCACATGCTCAACGACTAGTGTTGAGCAATACCTTCCGATATTCAAAAGTATCGGTATCGGATTGGATCGGCCGATACCGGCAAAATATCGGATCTCGCTGATACCGATACCCGATACCAATACAAGTCAATGGGACACAAATATCAGAAGGTATCCTGGATGGATCCCAGGGTCTGAAGGAGAGGAAACTCTCCTTCAGGCCCTGGGATCCATATTCATGTAAAAAATAAAGAATAAAAATAAAAAATATGGATATACTCACCCGTCCGGAGGACCCTGGACCTTAGCGATGTAACCGGCAGCCTCCGTTCCTAAGAATGCATAGTGAAGGACCTTCGATGACGTCGCGGCTTGTGATTGGTCACGTGACCGCTCATGTGACCGCTCACGCGACCAATCACAAGCCGCGACGTCATCGCAGGTCCTACACTCACTGCATTCTTAGGAACGGAGGCTGCCCGTTACACCGCTAAGGTCCAGGGTCCGCCGGACGAGTGAGTATATCCATATTTTTTATTTTTATTCTTTAGTTTTTACATGAATATGGATCCCAGGGCCTGAAGGAGAGTCTCCTCTCCTCCAGACCCTGGGAACCATACACTGGGAACTTCCGATTCCTATTTCCGATATCACAAAAATATCGGAACTCGGTATTGGAATTCCGATACAGCAAATATCGGCCGATACCCGATACTTGCGGTATCGGAATGCTCAACACTATCAACGACAGGGGTAATATATAATATACAATGCCCCTGTGGAAAACTGTATGTGGGGAGGACAAAAAGGCCCTTGAAAACAAGAATCAATGAACATATTCGCAATATTAAGAATAAATTTATGGGCCATCCACTTTCCCAACATTTCATAGAGCACCACAATGGATTGGTACAACATATGATGATATCAGGTATAGCAGTGGTGCACCAACATTGGAGAGGTGGGAATTATATTAAGGCCATGTCAAGAGAAGAAACAAAGTGGATTTTTATGCTGGATACTACTGCACCAAGAGGATTGAATATTGGGGCGGAGCTATTTGGCTTTCAATAACCAGCTTACATTAGGGAAGATTATATAAGGACAACCATCACGGGGTAAGGACCATCCCTGAGGAAGGAGACAGAAGTCTCCGAAACGCGTTGGTTGTTTGGTCCTTACCACGTTCCGTACACTGCTTCGGGTTAGTAGCGTGTTATGACCCCAATGGCGAGGGTCTCAGAGGAACGTGGAAGTCTGCAGAATACAAAAATCCAGCTCATAGGGCAGTGGTAACTGGGTTGACCATATATCTACTCCTAACGCCAACACTAGAAGTAGCCGGGGATCATTCCTACGTTGATTCTAGATGACACGCGCCAGCCGGAGAATCTAGCTACCCCTAGTAGAGGAAAACAAAGACCTTTCTTGCCTCCAGAGAAGGGGACCCCAAAGCTGGATAGAAGCCCCCACAAATAATGACGGTGAGGTAAGAGGAAATGACAAACACAGAAATGAACCAGGTTTAGCACAGAGAGGCCCGCTTACTGATAGCAGAATAAAGAAAGGTAACTTATATGGTCAACAAAAACCCTATCAAAATCCACACTGGAAATTCAAGAACCCCCGAACCGTCTAACGGTCCGGGGGGAGAACACCAGCCCCCCTAGAGCTTCCAGCAAAGGTCAGGATATAGATTTGGAACAAGCTGGACAAAAATACAAAACCAAAACAAATAGCAAAAAGCAAAAGGCAGACTTAGCTGATATAACTGGAACCAGGATCAGTAGACAAGAGCACAGCAGACTAGCTCTGATAACTACGTTGCCAGGCATTGAACTGAAGGTCCAGGGAGCTTATATAGCAACACCCCTAACTAACGACCCAGGTGCGGATAAAAGGAATGACAGAAAAACCAGAGTCAAAAAACTAGTAACCACTAGAGGGAGCAAAAAGCAAATTCACAACAGTACCCCCCCCTTAGTGAGGGGTCACCGAACCCTCACCACGACCACCAGGGCGATCAGGATGAGCGGCATGAAAGGCACGAACTAAATCGGCCGCATGAACATCAGAGGCGACCACCCAGGAATTATCCTCCTGACCATAGCCCTTCCACTTGACCAGGTACTGAAGCCTCCGCCTGGAGAGGCGAGAATCCAAGATCTTCTCCACCACGTACTCCAACTCGCCCTCAACCAACACCGGAGCAGGAGGCTCAGCAGAAGGAACTACAGGCACAATGTACCGCTGCAACAAGGACCTATGAAATACATTGTGAATAGCAAACGACACAGGAAGATCCAGACGAAAAGATACAGGATTAAGGATTTCCAATATCTTGTAAGGCCCAATAAAACGAGGTTTAAATTTGGGAGAGGAGACCTTCATAGGAACAAAGCGGGAAGAAAGCCATACCAAATCCCCAACGCGTAGTCGGGGACCCACACCGCGGCGGCGGTTGGCAAAGCGCTGAGCCTTCTCCTGTGACAACTTCAAGTTGTCCACCACATGATTCCAGATCTGCTGCAACCTATCCACCAAAGAATCCACCCCAGGACAGTCAGAAGGCTCCACATGACCCGAAGAAAAGCGAGGATGGAAACCAGAGTTGCAGAAAAAAGGCAAAACCAAGGTGGCGGAACTAGCCCGATTATTAAGGGCAAACTCAGCCAACGGCAAGAATGTCACCCAATCGTCCTGATCAGCAGAGACAAAACACCTCAAATAAGCCTCCAAAGTCTGATTGGTTCGCTCCGTCTGTCCATTAGTCTGAGGATGGAAAGCAGACGAAAACGACAAATCAATGCCCATCCTACTACAAAAGGATCGCCAGAACCTGGAAACGAACTGGGATCCTCTGTCTGACACAATATTCTCAGGGATGCCGTGCAAACGAACCACGTTCTGGAAAAACACAGGAACCAGATCGGAAGAGGAAGGCAGCTTAGGCAAAGGAACCAAATGGACCATCTTGGAGAAGCGATCACATATCACCCAGATAACGGACATGCCCTGAGATAGCGGAAGATCAGAAATGAAATCCATGGAGATATGTGTCCAAGGTCTCTTCGGGACAGGCAAGGGCAAGAGCAAACCGCTGGCACGAGAACAGCAAGGCTTAGCTCGAGCACAAGTCCCACAGGACTGCACAAATGACCGCACATCCCTTGACAAGGAAGGCCACCAAAAGGACCTGGCCACCAGATCTCTGGTGCCAAAAATTCCCGGGTGACCTGCCAACACCGAGGAATGAACCTCGGAAATGACTCTGCTGGTCCACTTATCCGGGACAAACAGTCTGTCAGGTGGACAAGACTCAGGCCTATCAGCCTGAAATCTCTGCAACACACGTCGCAGATCCGGAGAAATAGCTGACAAGATAACTCCATCTTTAAGAATACCAACAGGATCCATGACTCCAGGAGCATCAGGCACAAAGCTCCTAGAAAGAGCATCGGCCTTCACATTCTTTGAACCTGGTAAATACGAGACAACAAAATCAAAGCGGGAGAAAAACAATGACCAGCGGGCCTGTCTCGGATTAAGGCGTTTAGCAGACTCGAGATACATCAGATTTTTGTGATCAGTCAAGACCACCACACGATGCTTAGCACCCTCGAGCCAATGACGCCACTCCTCAAATGCCCATTTCATGGCCAACAACTCCCGATTGCCCACATCATAATTTCGCTCGGCAGGCGAAAACTTCCTAGAGAAAAAGGCACAAGGTTTCATAACAGAGCAACCAGGGCCTCTCTGCGACAAAACGGCCCCTGCCCCAATCTCCGAAGCATCCACCTCAACCTGAAAGGGAAGTGAGACGTCAGGCTGGCACAAAACAGGCGCCGAAGTAAACCGGCGTTTCAACTCCTGGAAAGCCTCCACGGCAGCAGGAGCCCAGTTAGCTACATCGGAGCCCTTCTTGGTCATATCCGTCAAAGGTTTCACAATGCTAGAAAAATTAGCGATAAAACGACGGTAGAAGTTAGCGAAGCCCAAGAACTTCTGAAGACTCTTCACTGACGAGGGCTGAGTCCAATCAAGAATAGCTCGGACCTTGACTGGGTCCATCTCCACAGCAGAAGGGGAAAAAATGAACCCCAAAAAGGGAACCTTCTGTACACCAAAGAGACACTTTGAGCCCTTGACAAACAAAGAATTTTCACGCAAAATTTTAAAGACCAACCTGACCTGCTCCACATGCGAATCCCAATTATCAGAAAAAACCAAAATATCATCCAGATAAACAATCAAAAATGTATCCAGATACTTCCGGAAAATGTCATGCATAAAGGACTGAAAAACTGAAGGCGCATTGGAGAGCCCAAAAGGCATCACCAAGTACTCAAAATGACCTTCGGGCGTATTGAATGCGGTTTTCCATTCATCACCTTGCTTAATGCGCACAAGGTTGTACGCACCACGAAGGTCTATCTTGGTGAACCACTTGGCACCCTTAATCCGGGCAAACAAGTCAGACAACAGCGGTAAAGGATACTGAAATTTGACAGTGATCTTATTTAAAAGCCGATAATCAATACAAGGTCTCAAAGATCCATCCTTTTTTGCCACAAAAAAGAATCCCGCACCAAGAGGGGAAGAAGACGGACGAATATGTCCTTTCTCCAGAGACTCCTTGATATATGAACGCATAGCGGTATGTTCAGGTACCGACAGATTAAACAGTCTTCCCTTAGGAAATTTACTGCCTGGGATCAAATCTATAGCACAGTCACAGTCCCTATGAGGAGGCAGTGCACTGGACTCAGACTCACTGAAGACATCCTGATAATCAGACAAATACTCCGGAACTTCCGAAGGCGTAGAAGAAGCAATAGACACAGGCAGGGAATCCCCATGAATACCACGACAGCCCCAACTTGAGACTGACATAGCCTTCCAGTCCAGGACTGGATTATGGGTCTGTAACCATGGCAGCCCTAAAACAACCAAATCATGCATTTTATGTAAAACCAGGAAACGTATCACCTCGCGGTGTTCAGGATTCATGCACATGGTAACCTGTGTCCAATACTGCGGTTTATTTGCTGCCAATGGTGTAGCATCAATACCCCTAAGAGGAATAGGATTTTCTAATGGTTCAAGAGTAAAACCACAGCGCTTAGCAAATGAGAGATCCATGAGACTCAGGGCAGCACCTGAATCTACAAACGCCATGACAGGATAAGATGACAGTGAGCAAATCAAAGTTACAGACAGAATAAATTTAGGTTGCAAATTACCAACAGTGACAGGACTAACAACCTTAGCTATACGTTTAGAGCATGCTGAGATAACATGTGTAGAATCACCACAGTAGTAGCACAAGCCATTCCGGCGTCTATGAATTTTCCGCTCATTTCTAGTCAGGATTCTATCACATTGCATTAAATCAGGTGTCTGTTCAGACAACACCATGAGGGAATTTGCGGTTTTTCTATCACATTGCACCGAATTAGGTGTCTGTTCAGACAACACCATGAGGGAATTTGCGGTTTTGCGCTCCCGCAACCGCCGGTCAATTTGAATAGCCAGTGCCATAGTATCATTCAGACCTGTGGGAATGGGAAAACCCACCATAACATTCTTAATGGCTTCAGAAAGGCCATTTCTAAAATTAGCGGCCAGTGCACACTCGTTCCAATGTGTCAGCACGGACCATTTCCGAAATTTTTGGCAATACACTTCAGCCTCGTCCTGCCCCTGAGACATAGCCAGCAAGGCCTTTTCTGCCTGAATCTCAAGATTGGGTTCCTCATAAAGTAAACCGAGCGCCAGAAAAAACGTATCAAGATCAGCCAATGCCGGATCTCCTGGCGCCAACGAAAAAGCCCAATCCTGAGGGTCGCCCCGTAAGAACAAAATAACAATTTTTACTTGCTGAGCAGAATCTCCAGATGAACAGGGTCTCAGGGACAAAAACAATTTACAATTATTCACGAAATTCCTAAACTTAAACCTGTCTCCGGAAAACAGTTCAGGAATCGGTATTTTAGGTTCTGACCTAGGATTTCTGATAACATAGTCTTGTATGCCCTGCACACGAGTAGCCAGCTGGTCCACACTTGTAATCAAGGTCTGGACATTCATGTCTGCAGCAAGCATAGCCACTCTGAGGTAAAGGGGAAAAAGGAAAAAAAAACAAAAACTCAGAATCTTCTTTCTTATAATCCCTCTTCTGCAATGCATTAAACATTTAATACTGGCCTGGCAAACTGTTATGACCCCAATGGCGAGGGTCTCAGAGGAACGTGGAAGTCTGCAGAATACAAAAATCCAGCTCATAGGGCAGTGGTAACTGGGTTGACCATATATCTACTCCTAACGCCAACACTAGAAGTAGCCGGGGATCATTCCTACGTTGATTCTAGATGACACGCGCCAGCCGGAGAATCTAGCTACCCCTAGTAGAGGAAAACAAAGACCTTTCTTGCCTCCAGAGAAGGGGACCCCAAAGCTGGATAGAAGCCCCCCACAAATAATGACGGTGAGGTAAGAGGAAATGACAAACACAGAAATGAACCAGGTTTAGCACAGAGAGGCCCGCTTACTGATAGCAGAATAAAGAAAGGTAACTTATATGGTCAACAAAAACCCTATCAAAATCCACACTGGAAATTCAAGAACCCCCGAACCGTCTAACGGTCCGGGGGGAGAACACCAGCCCCCCTAGAGCTTCCAGCAAAGGTCAGGATATAGATTTGGAACAAGCTGGACAAAAATACAAAACCAAAACAAATAGCAAAAAGCAAAAGGCAGACTTAGCTGATATAACTGGAACCAGGATCAGTAGACAAGAGCACAGCAGACTAGCTCTGATAACTACGTTGCCAGGCATTGAACTGAAGGTCCAGGGAGCTTATATAGCAACACCCCTAACTAACGACCCAGGTGCGGATAAAAGGAATGACAGAAAAACCAGAGTCAAAAAACTAGTAACCACTAGAGGGAGCAAAAAGCAAATTCACAACAGTAGCGGTCACGTGATCTATCGCGTCACGGAAGGTCCTGCGCACCAGCCGGAATCACCGCTGACACTGCACGCGGCGCCGGCTCTGCAGGATCCCACTCACACCCGGAGGTTAGTTCGCGGTGGCTGCTGCCGGCCGGGGCAGCCACCTACTTAGATAAGACTTCTTTTTGGATTCATCCCACCACAAGGATAGGACTATCGCTGTCTTTAATCCCTCAAGAACTTCAAACAGCGGGGGTAAGAAAAGTCTCAGTTATTTTTATTAACCCTTTTATTGGCTCCCCCTTCTTTTACAAGCTGCATAAACTCAGGAATCTTTCAGAACCATTGGCGTTCTGGTATTTATCCTATTTAATACTAGTAGGACTCTGGTTTTTACTGTGGTTGTTTCAGAGGATTTTTTATTGGCTACTATTTAGCGCGAACCTGTATATACAGAGGTACAGTGGGGCAAAAAAGCATTTAGTCAGTCAGCAATAGTGCAAGTTCCACCACTTAAAAAGATGAGAGGCGTCTGTAATTTACATCATAGGTAGACCTCAACTATGGGAGACAAACTGAGCAAAAAAAATCCAGAAAATCACATTGTCTGTTTTTTTATCATTTTATTTGCATATTATGGTGGAAAATAAGAATTTGGTCAGAAACAAACAATCAAGATTTCTGGCTCTCACAGACCTGTAACTTCTTCTTTAAGAGTCTCCGCTTTCCTCCACTCATTACCTGTAGTAATGGCACCTGTTTAAACTTGTTATCAGTATAAAAAGACACCTGTGCACACCCTCAAACAGTCTGACTCCAAACTCCACTATGGTGAAGACCAAAGAGCTGTCAAAGGACACCAGAAACAAAATTGTAGCCCTGCACCAGGCTGGGAAGACTGGATCTGCAATAGCCAATCAGCTTGGAGTGAAGAAATCAACAGTGGGAGCAATAATTAGAAAATGGAAGACATTCAAGACCACTGATAATCTCCCTCGATCTGGGGCTCCAGGCAAAATCCCACCCCGTGGGGTCAGAATGATCACAAGAACGGTGAGCAAAAATCCCAGAACCACGCGGGGGGACCTAGTGAATGAACTGCAGAGAGCTGGGACCAATGTAACAAGGCCTACCATAAGTAACACACTACGCCACCATGGACTCAGATCCTGCAGTGCCAGACGTGTCCCACTGCTTAAGCCAGTACATGTCCGGGCCCGTCTGAAGTTTGCTAGAGAGCATTTGGATGATCCAGAGGAGTTTTGGGAGAATGTCCTATGGTCTGATGAAACCAAACTGGAACTGTTTGGTAGAAACACAACTTGTCGTGTTTGGAGGAAAAAGAATACTGAGTTGCATCCATCAAACACCATACCTACTGTAAAGCATGGTGGTGGAAACATCATGCTTTGGGGCTGTTTCTCTGCAAAGGGGCCAGGACGACTGATCCGGGTACATGAAAGAATGAATGGGGCCATGTATCGTGAGATTTTGAGTGCAAACACCTCCTTCCATCAGCAAGGGCATTGAGGATGAAACGTGGCTGGGTCTTTCAACATGACAATGATCCAAAGCACACCGCCAGGGCAATGAAGGAGTGGCTTCGTAAGAAGCATTTCAAGGTCCTGGAGTGGCCTAGCCAGTCTCCAGATCTCAACCCTATAGAAAACCTTTGGAGGGAGTTGAAAGTCTGTGTTGCCAAGCGAAAAGCCAAAAACATCACTGCTCTAGAGGAGATCTGCATGGAGGAATGGGCCAACATACCAACAACAGTGTGTGGCAACCTTGTGAAGACTTACAGAAAACGTTTGACCTCTGGCATTGCCAACAAAGGATATATTACAAAGTATTGAGATGAAATTTTGTTTCTGACCAAATACTTATTTTCCACCATAATATGCAAATAAAATGATAAAAAAAACAGACAATGTGATTTTCTGGATTTTTTTTGCTGAGTTTGTCTCCCATAGTTGAGGTCTACCTATGATGTAAATTACGCCTCTCATCTTTTTAAGTGGTGGAACTTGCACTATTGCTGACTGACTAAATACTTTTTTGCCCCACTGTATATACTGTTTATTTAGGTGCATTTTAAGGACAATTTTTTTGTGGAAAATTGTTGGTTTCGTTGCATAGAAATAGAGCATCATTGACACTTTGCGCCACCATATTGTATTAACATAGTGGAATGTGTTGAGAACAATAAAACCTAAAAATGATCAATGTAAATCACAACTAATATCCCACGGAGGTCTGGAGTTGGAATGATGCTCAAAATTAAAGTGGAAAATGAAGCTACAGGCTGATCCAACTTCAGTGGAAATGCCTCAAGACAAGTAAATTATGCTCAGTAGTGTGTGTGGCCTCCACGTGCCTGTATGATCTTCCTACAATTCCTGGGCATGCTCCTGATGAGGTGGTGGATGGTTTCTTGAGGGATCTCCTCCCAGGCCTGGACTAAAGCATCCGCCAACTCCTGGGCAGTCTGTGGTGCAATGTGACATTGGTGGATGGTGTGAGACATGATGTCCCAGATGTGTTCAATCGGATTCAGGTCTGGGGAACGGGCGGGCCAGTCGATAGCTTCAATGTCTTCATCTTGCAGGAACTGCTGACACACTCCAGCCACATGAGGTATGCCATTGTCCTGCATTATGAGGAACCCAGTGCCAACCGCACCAGCATATGGTCTCACAAGGGGTCTGAGGATCTCATCTCGGTACCTAATGGCAGTCAGGCTACCTCTGGCGAGCACATGGAGGGCTGTGCGACCCTCCAAAGAAATGCCACCCCACACCAATACTGATCCACTGCCAAACCGGTCATGCTGAAGGATGTTGCAGGCAGCAGATCACTCTCCACGGCGTCTCCAGACTCTGTCACGTCTGTCACATGTGCTCAGTGTGAACCTGCTGTCATCTGTGAAGAGCACAGGGCGCCAATGGCGAATTTGCCAATCCTGGTGTTCTGTGGCAATTGCAAAGCATCCTGCACGGTGTTGGGCTGTGAGCACAACCTCCATCTGTGGACTTCGGGCACTCAGACCATTCTCATGGAGTCTGTTTCTAATTGTTTGTGCAGACACATGCACATTTGTGGCCTGCTCTAGGTCATTTTACAGGGCTCTGGCAGTGCTCCTCCTGTTCCTCCTTGCACAAAGGCTGAGGTAGCGGTCCTGCTGCTGGGTTGTTGCCCTTCTACGGCCTCCTCCACGTCTCCTGGTTTACTGGCCAGCCTCTGGATATTAGCTAACAGACACAACAAACCTTCTTGCCACAGCTCACATTGATGTGCCATCCTGGATGAGCTGCACTACCTGAGCCACTTGTGTGGGTTGTAGAGTCCGTGTCATGCTACCACGAGTGTAAAAGCACAACCAACATTCAAAAGTGACCAAAACATCAGCCAGAAAGCCTTGATACTGACATGTGGTCCTTGGTCCGCACCTGCAGAACCACTCCTTTATTGAGTGTGTCTTGATAATTGGCAGTAATTTCAATATTCCATTTGCACAACAGCATGTGAAATTGATTGTCAAACAGTGTTGCTTCCTAAGTGCACAGTTTGATTTCACAGAAGTTTGATTTACTTGGAGTTATATTCTGTTGTTTAAGTGTTCCCTTTATGTTTTTGAGCAGTGTAAATAAGTTTCTTAGGAGTATTTTCCTTCACACATTTTTTAATCATGTTATAATATTTTGATTTTCATCTTTATATGTTTTAATTATATGTATAATTGGTTATCAGCATAATCCTTCACTTTTATTATTCACTCCATTTAGTATATATATACAGTTGTGCTCAAAAGTTTGCATACCCAGGCAGAATTTTTGCTTTCTTGGCTTTTTTTCAGAGAATATAAATGACAACACCAAAACTTTTTCTCCACTCATGGTTAGTGGTTGGGTGAAGCCATTCATTGTCAAATTACTGTGTACTTCCCTGAGATAAAGCTATACACGAATCGAGTTCGGGGTACCGCCACCATTTGAAGGTAATATGCCAGTATACTTTTATCATGCATCTTGCTCATATTTGGTTTTCTTGGCTACTTTATTATTGACGCATTTGTGCTTTATAACTACATACTGTTCACTTACTAATTATGACTTATGGCGCTTGTTTGCCAGAACTTTTAGTTTAATGCTGTGCTACTGGTTTTTGCTAAGTGTCCCGATCTCCATCTAACCCTTTTTGGCCCGCTATACTTATTACACTGGTCAACGCAATTTTTCTGGCAAAAGGTTTTAAAACATATTTTAAATCAATTTTGGCTGCTGATTACGAATATGAACTCCGTTTTTGGCTATCACATCAGGATTTCGAGATATTTTCAATTTTTGATGAAAATTACTCCTAATGTTTTATGATAAAAACACATGATTTTCGGTACTACATTTTGTATATTTTTAATCAAGGAATAACAAAGATTACAAAGGTTATGTACAGCAAATCAAATATACTTACAGAATTAAACTACAAAATATAAAACACATATATATGGCACACAGATGAATGACAAATGGCAGTTATTTGAACTTTCTTTTCTTGGCTGATCTGTGATGTACAGCTTCTGGGTTGTCTCTCATCAAGCTCCAGCAATAGTCAGCCATCATATGTGAGTCCCACCGGCCTTGATACCGTTCTTCCATTGTTTTAATGTCCTGATGAAAATGCTCCCCTTGTTCCTCGCTCACATCCCCAAGGTTCTCTGGAAAATAGTCCAAATGGCTTTGTAAATAGTGAATCTTGATACTCATTCTACATCCAAGATTTCGCAGACTTATTAGTAGCTCTTCCACAATCTATTCATAGTTGTCTGCTTTCTTATTACCTAGAAAATTCTGCACCACATTACAAAATGCATTCCAAGCTCTTTCTTCTGTCTCATTCTTTGATGTGATAAAATTTGGGTCTCTCATAAGTGTTCTTATTTGAGGTCCATCAAACATTCCAGCCTTTTTCTTCTCTTCACTAAGACCAGGAAAAGTTGAACACATATAGTTAAAGCATTCTCCACTGTGATTGAGAGCTTTGACGAACTGCTTCATCAATCCAAGTTTTATGTGTAAGGGAGGAAAGACAATGTCCTTCCTATCCACTAGAGGATCATGGATGACATTCTTATCGCCAGATGCCAAACTCTGTCGCTGAGGCCATTCAGTTTTCACCCAATGCTCTGCTGTAGCTCTACAGTTCCAGTAGCACAGAAAACAAGGGTGTTATCATAACAAATGGGAATTATGCATGTGGAGCGCCCCCACACCGCCGCAGGGCCGAGGGGGTACCCGGAGCCGGGCCTCTAGTTCTCAGTCTCGGGGTTGTCACGGTGGCTAGACCCGGTCCGTGGCCCTGTCCATCAGTGGGGGATGTCCGGTGAAATAGGTGGTAGTAATGGTAGCGATGTAGCGGTGCGGTTGTGGGGTGTAAGTCGCGGTAAATAACGAGGACACCAGGTTGCAGTCTCTTTACCTCTTTACTGGAGATCTCTGAGTCCTCAGTCCAGAACACGGTTCACCAGGCTACGCAAGTCCGGCCGGTCCAATGGCACCTCCAGAGTTCTCCTCTCAGGTGGAAATCTGTGCCTTCCTTCTAGCGCTATGTGTTGTAGTCCTTCCCTGCTGTGCTTACGGAAAGTAACCCCACAACGGTTGTGTCTGTTTCTTAAGTTCCCTCACAACTCGATTTGATGTTCCTCTGTAATCCACCCCTTCCCTGTATTCAGGTTGGAATGGCACCCGTTTGTCAGGTAGGCCTGGAGTTCTTCCGGGACCCTAGAGTCGCCCCTCTCCCGCAATTGCCCCCCAAGACTTCATAGGTGATATGTGGTAGACAGCCCGCCTGAGACCGACTGTCCTGCCGCTGTTTGGAGTATGGCTTGAAGCTGTATTCTAATCCACTCCCTCGGCGTTCCGGCCACCGGTATTGCGCCTCAGCAAGGTGCTGCCTCTTTCAGCACAACCCCTGCTGGTATTCTCCTTCTGCTTGATCTCGTTTCTCACTCAGCACAATCTGTCTCGCTTCTAGTCCTTTCTTGAGTCCCGCCGCTTCCAGGAGCTTGCGCGGACCCGTTACGTTCTTTCAATGCCAAGCCTCTGCCAGGATCCCACCCCTGGCAGAGACCCTACAGTCTCTCCCTTCACAACACCCCCTGCCACAGGGTGTTGCTCCGTTCAATCCCGTCAGCGTTCTCCCTAACTTCCTGCCTGACCCCCAGTTTACCCACTATGGTGGGGAGTGGCCTAATGAATAGCACCCTTAGCTCCCCCCGGAGGCCCAGCTGTGAAACATATTGGTGTCTGTGATACCTGATTGGAGGAACTCCTTCGGTGCCATCGAACGTACCATGGCTCCCCTAGCGGCGAAGCCACAGCACTGCAACGACCAGGACTCTGGGGCGCTGCACTCCCCCCTGGTTAAACACAGTACTCCGGGACTGGGAAGAAAAACAACAATACAGATTAGCAAAAAGACATACAATTTTGTTGAGTGCAAAACAATAAGTATACTTGAACAGGCTTCCCTTTATGGGAGGTGAGGACACTTCTAACGTTACAAACATAGTCAACATTATAAATTACAGGCTATGCATAACTCCTGTTACCCAACCGGGTATTCTACTTAGTGCAAATTCTGGAACAATAAATTAACATTGCCTTTAAGAAACATACACTCTTAGTTTACCAAAGGCCTTCCTATAATCACATTACAGGGTAAGGTAACTTCACATTCTCCTACTTTGAACCTGCAGGACCGCCTGTCCCTATGGCACCAGACCTACTGCCTCTCCTTTCTTTTACAGGACCGCCCCGTTCAGCCAGGGCCTACTGCCTTTCGCTACTATACATAGTATAGACATAACATTCCTTTCGTTTAAAGAACTCTGAGCCCGCTCTACTCGGCTCCTTTAAGGACTCACTCTCTAACCCCTACAGGTTCGCTTTCTGTCCTTAGCAACAAAGTAACTTTCTATGGGGACGCAGGGTTTACCTTCTATCCTCACCTTCATCATTACTTCTTTACTTTCAACTATACAGATCTCTACTTCTACCCCTGCGGGCTCTCTGCACCTTTCAAAACATTATTCAGGTTTCACATTTCAAACAAATTGAACACATTTAACTTTTCATGTAAAACAGTTACATTCTTTTCAAGCATCATTATAGCTTTACTGTTCTGCAACAGTATCTCTCTCAAGTTCAATTCTTCACATCCCCTTTAAGAGGGAACCAAGTCTCTCTGAGGTAGCTCGTTCTCTCAGCCTACCAGTCCATGCAAAGGTTCCAGCATTGATATCTTCGCAAAGGGTCTTTGGCTAAAACCAGTAGGAAAAGTATCTTCGCAAAGTGTCTTTGGCTAAAACCAGTAGGAAAAGTATCTTCGCAAAGTGTCTTTGGCTAAAACCAGTAGGAAGCACCTTTAAGAAGGTGCAAACTATTTACAAAGGAAGTTCGAATCATGCACAGTCCATGATTACTGCAGTTTGTATAACTTTGTGCAAAAACTTCAGAAAAAGGAAAACAAACAAAGGGGATCCCGGGTCAACAAAGGGATCCATTAACCCTGGACAGGTTTAGCAGCAACTTAAAAGAACAAACAGTAACTATTTACATTTTCACAAAGCGAAATCTTACTCTTCTTTCAGAAGTTTCCATGAGGCGCCACCTGGCGGGCGGACCCCTGCAATTCAGGTTTCAGGTCCACTCCCGCTGCCAGATACACCCCATGGGTTCGGGTCTGTTGCACGACCAGGTCGTGCGCGGCGATCAAGGTCTGTGTCCCCACTTCTCTCTGTGCTGGTACATCCGAAACATCGGTCACTCGAAGGGGCACCTCCTTAGGCACGACGGTGGTGGCGGCGATCGGGTGGCAGATCGCAAGTTCTGTGGTCAGGCAGGTGGGGCCGACCAGGGTGGTTACAGATCGGTCACACGGCGGCACTTTGGCCACAGGGGCTGGTTTCTCTTTCTTGTAGACGTTCAGAGCGAACCACCCCTTTTCCCCAAGATGCCGGGTGTAGGTAACACTGTCTCCCGGATAGAGGTCTCGATCGGGGTGACCCTCTCTAAGGTGTGACTCGACATCCCGTCGGTTAACAAAGACCTCCGCGTATAGCCCCGGTTCTTTAATGAAGCCCCAGCCTCCTTGGAGTTTAAAGACGGTGATGATGCCCTGCCTGCGCGGGGCCTGGTGAGTGGTGGGGTCCTTACGGGCCCGGTCCTTGACCGCCAAATCTTTTTTATGGTAGGCCTCCCGTTTAGCCTGATGTGTTTCCTCTTCCTCTCGCCACCGCTGTTCTAGCTGGATCTGGTATTCTTCCCAGCTTAGGGCCTGTACCATCTCTCCCTTCTGGGTCTCCACCCCGGGGAACCCCATGAGATTGGATCCAGGGTTCACCCAGCGGCACACCGTGCGCTCCGCGCTGACCTCACACGGCAAGGGAGTAGGGGTGATTGGGGCTCGCATACGGTGTTCCATGCCCGTGGCTTCCTCCCATGGTAACAGGCGCTGAAGTCTATGGGTCCCCGGGAGAGGTGGTGCTGCTACGGGACCCACTAACACACCCTCTGCTGGTGGGGCAGGATCGGCGGACTCACCCACTGGTACGATTCCACTTTCCGCAACAGGTCCCGCTGGTTCTTCCGATGTCCGGGAATCCACTGCCGGTCCCACCTGATGCGGGGCCTGGACTCTTACATGCAGTTGGAGGAGCTGGTTATATAAATCCTCCATCTCGGCTCTCAGGAATTTGGTGTTATCCACGGAGGACAGGCTGCTGGGCTCACCCGGGTAGTCAGGGGAGACTTCCACTTCAACCCCGCTGTCGGGTTCGGAGCTGCTGGCCATAGCGTCCTCCACGTGGGTCGCTTCCTGGTCTTTTTCCCGCTCTCTCCTGCGTGAGCAGTTTCGTTTTCTCTGCCTCCGCCCCCCATTAAGGATTAGGAGGCGGATCTCTGCTGCTGACGGACACGTCCTCACTGCACAGAAATATTTAGACTGGGCGGCCATTATTCTTCGCGCTCTCCAGCTCGTCTACGCCCACTCCACGCCCCTCTTCTCTTCCTGCGCTCTCCTCAGCGCTGCAATGGCGGCGGATTTTGGCGGCAACTGGCGCAGCACAGTCTTTGTAATAAAGTACAGTCCAAGCACAACAAATCACAGTCTCTAGGCACACATGACCTGATTCTTCAGGCTTAAGTAGATCCTGTTCGTGACGCCAAGTTTGGAGCGCCCCCACACCGCCGCAGGGCCGAGGGGGTACCCGGAGCCGGGCCTCTAGTTCTCAGTCTCGGGGTTGTCACGGTGGCTAGACCCGGTCCGTGGCCCTGTCCGTCAGTGGGGGACGTCCGGTGAAATAGGTGGTAGTAATGGTAGCGATGTAGCGGTGCGGTTGTGGGGTGTAAGTCGCGGTAAATAACGAGGACACCAGGTTGCAGTCTCTTTACCTCTTTACTGGAGATCTCTCTGAGTCCTCAGTCCAGAACACGGTTCACCAGGCTACGCAAGTCCGGCCGGTCCAATGGCACCTCCAGAGTTCTCCTCTCAGGTGGAAATCTGTGCCTTCCTTCTAGCGCTATGTGTTGTAGTCCTTCCCTGCTGTGCTTACGGAAAGTAACCCCACAACGGTTGTGTCTGTTTCTTAAGTTCCCTCACAACTCGATTTGATGTTCCTCTGTAATCCACCCCTTCCCTGTATTCAGGTTGGAATGGCACCCGTTTGTCAGGTAGGCCTGGAGTTCTTCCGGGACCCTAGAGTCGCCCCTCTCCCGCAATTGCCCCCCAAGACTTCATAGGTGATATGTGGTAGACAGCCCGCCTGAGACCGACTGTCCTGCCGCTGTTTGGAGTATGGCTTGAAGCTGTATTCTAATCCACTCCCTCGGCGTTCCGGCCACCGGTATTGCGCCTCAGCAAGGTGCTGCCTCTTTCAGCACAACCCCTGCTGGTATTCTCCTTCTGCTTGATCTCGTTTCTCACTCAGCACAATCTGTCTCGCTTCTAGTCCTTTCTTGAGTCCCGCCGCTTCCAGGAGCTTGCGCGGACCCGTTACGTTCTTTCAATGCCAAGCCTCTGCCAGGATCCCACCCCTGGCAGAGACCCTACAGTCTCTCCCTTCACAACACCCCCTGCCACAGGGTGTTGCTCCGTTCAATCCCGTCAGCGTTCTCCCTAACTTCCTGCCTGACCCCCAGTTTACCCACTATGGTGGGGAGTGGCCTAATGAATAGCACCCTTAGCTCCCCCCGGAGGCCCAGCTGTGAAACATATTGGTGTCTGTGATACCTGATTGGAGGAACTCCTTCGGTGCCATCGAACGTACCATGGCTCCCCTAGCGGCGAAGCCACAGCACTGCAACGACCAGGACTCTGGGGCGCTGCACTTGTTCAAAGAAAACAAAGATATTCTAACATTTATTGGGAGACTAAATGAAAACTGAATTTACCTTAGTGAACCGTATAAACTGGCACTTTTCATACACTGCTTATATTTATCATGGAATTCATGAAAATGGGCTATATACCTATAGCGCAAAAACGTGATGTGATAGAGAAATTATAAGATCAGATTTGACCTCAAATTAGTCTAAAACTGTTCTTAAAGTCCATGCCAGAAATTTTTTTTTTCTGTAGACTACTGTTATGGGAAGTTTAGTTTTAATTTCCTGTATAGATTTATTACACTGTTAGGCCTATTTATAATCTTATTTGATTTGTGTTTTTTTTCACTTATTCTATTATTCTTTAGGAGCACTTTGCCATCAATGGGGGCTTATTTTGCATATTTTGTCTATATGTTATACTATTCATTTAATTGTCTTTAATATTTTTGTATCAACAACATTTTTTTATTTTTCTGCCTATAGCTTCCTTTTTCTGATTAATGTTTGCTTATGGAAGTTGCCATTTATCTAGACAGTATTATATTTTGATGTTATTTATACACCTTTTATGTATGCTCTATTTTAATATTTTGAATTAATAAAAATGATATTTTTTAACTTTACTTTCTCGCTCTTGGGTGCATCTTTCCTTTACTCTTTCATGCTACATTGCACTGAACCTTCTTACATAATCTTTTTATCTACACAGTGGTCACTTGACTATTTTACCATGAACTGTTTTTAATTGCTCTCATAGGATGATTTACATTTTGCAACAAAAATGCTGGCATCCCTGTGTTTCTCTACCTCCTCCTGACAGGGACGCCAACATCCTCACCAGCCTATCCACGTGGCAGTGTCCACGTGGCAGTGTCCCAGCTCTCTGCTGTGCCTCCTGCTGGAATGGTTCCCATGGGCCTGCGCATGCTGCGCAGGTCCCAGCGACACACCTGCTCTCCCTGATTCTTAAAGCGGAAGCATGCGCAATTTGAAAATGCCCCCAGCCAATAGCTGGGAGGCATCAAGTATATAATGGAGCGCCCCCAGACGCAGGGCCGCGGGGTACTCGGTACCGGGCCTCTCTGTCTCAGTTCTGGGGTTGTCACGGTGGCTAGACCCGGTCCGTGACCCTGCTAAGGGGCGTCCAACGAAAGTTGTAGGTGGTGGTGGGTGGTGCAGGTCGCAATGAATAACGAGGACACAGGGTTGCAGTCTCTGTTCCTCTTTACTGAAGGCTTCAAGATCCTCAATCCAGAGTATGGTTAACAGGGCTGTCTGAGACCGGCCGGTCCAATGGCACCTCCAGAGTTCCCTTTGCAGGTGGAAATCTGTGCCTACCTTCTAGCGCCTGTGTGTTGTAGTACTTCCCTGCTGAGCACCACGGGATAGTCCTCACAACTGTTGTGTCTGTTTCTGATGTTCTTTCCCACAACTTATGTCTGTTCTGATGTTCTTCTCTGTCCCCCAGATGATATGGCTAGGACGCACTCGTATGACGGGTAGGCCTGGAGTTCTTCCGGGACCCTAGTGACGCCCCTCTCCCACAGTTGCCCCCTATGTCTTCTTAGGTGATTTAGGTGAGACAGCCAACCTATAATTAACTGTCCTGCCGTATGTTTGAAGTAATGCTTGGAGCCCAATACTTCCTCGGCGTTCCGGCCACCGGCTACGCGCCTCAGTAGGATGTTGCCTCGGTCTTACAGCACGACTCCTACTGGTGTTATCTCCTTTTGGCTTTGATCTCATTTCTCACTCTCCACAATAAACCTCGCTTCCTGTCCTTTCTTGAGATACCGCCGCGATGTAGTGCAGGCGCGGTTCCTTAACATTCTGTCCTTTTCGCTAGGCCTCTGTCAGGATCCCACCCCTGACAGGGACCCCCCTGAATCTTCCCCTGCAACACCCTCTGCCACAGGATGTTTACTGGTTCCAACCCAGTCAGCTTCTGTCTAACTTTCTATCCAACCCCCAGTTTTACCAGATTGTGAGGAGTGGCCTAATACATAGCACCCTTAGCTCCCCCTGGAGGCCAGACTATGAAGAGTATTGGTGTCTGTGATACCTGGTCAGGTGAACTCCTTAAGTGCCATCAGACGTACCATCACTCCCCTTAGCGGCGGAGCATCAGTACTGCAACGACCAGGACTCTGGGGCGCTGCATATAAGATACGCTCCCCAGTAGGGAGGTGACTAAGCAATGTTCTCCATTAAGTAGTCTTGTGCAACTAGTGAGTTGCCAGGTCCCTATATTCTATTTTGTATGAGTCTGAACCCTGACACTGCTCTGGTGGTACCTGAATACTGAGGCCACACCTGCGATACCTGAACCCTGAAGTCGCACATGCTGTATCTCTGGTGGTACCTGAATACTGAGGCCACACCTGCGATACCTGAACCCTGAAGTCGCACATGTTGTATCTTAAGCCTGACACCATTCCTGCGGTACCTGAACCCTGAATCAACTCCGGCAGTAACTGAGCCTGACATCGCTCTGGCGGTACCTAAAGCCATTTTGATGGTACTTGAACCAGCACCAGCATCTGTCCTGGTTAGCATTCCAGAGCCCTTACTGTCAGAGCCTGTTCCAATATCCGAATACTGTCCTGTCAGTGACTTCGAGTCAATGTCCATCCAGCCCACCCGATGACTTACAACCCGTGTTGTCTGTATGTTGTCTAATAGGATCCGAATCCTGTCCTGCCTGTGACACTGATCCTGTGTCAGTGTCTGTGTTCCTAGGGGTCAGCAGCTGTAGTATCGGGATCTGTCTAGGAGGGGTATTTGGCAGCTACCTGCAGCTCAAGCCTAACTCCTCCATCAGGAGCTCTAGCGAAAGTCAGGTAGCCGCTTAGCAACGCCCCTCTTACGTAATCCCCTTTCATGGCACAATGGGTCCATGATCCACATGTGTGACACATTTATTTAATATTGTTTTAGATCTGTGCTTTGATTAGCTGCAGACAGAGACGAACATGAGCTGTCTGATGGAATAATAGCAAAATAAGATTGAGCAATGTGCACTGTAGTGCAGTGTATGCAAGCTATATCAACTGAACTATACAAAAGGTTTATAATAAAAAAAATTGCTAATTTTTTCAGTCATAAAAGTGCATACGAACTAATAAAAAGAGTCCAAAAGGTATTCATTGTCTTCATTTTCATTGCGTACTGTATAAAGTCGCAAGTAGATGTTCACACACTGGTCTATGGACTGTTTTAACCAGTATTTAAAATGTTCAGAAATCCTGATATTTTGTGATGCATTGCAAACAACTTTTCTGAAAAAATGGGTTGTACTAAAGAGTACACTGATTTCAAATGTGGTACTGTTACAGGACACCATCATTGTAACAAGTCCATTTGTTTAATTTCTTCCCTCCTAAATATTCCACAATCAAGTTTGAATGGTATTATTGAAAAGTACAAGTGTTTAGGAAGCACAATTCAGCCACAAAGTAGCAGACCACATACATTTACATCGCAAAGTGTAGAGGCACATAGTATGTAAAAGTCACAACTCTTTGCTGACTCAATAACTGCAGAGTTTCAAACCTCCTCTGGTATAAACATTATCCAGAAGTTTGCATGGCTCAGTGACTGCCTGCAAGTCTTGCATTACCAAGCACAATGCATCCATTGGAAAGAATAGCGTAAAGCATGCTGCCACTAAACTCTGGAGCAGGGGAAAATTCTATGAAGTGAAAATTCTTTTTCTTTCTAGCAGTTTGAACAAGTCAGGGTGTGGAGAATGCCAGCAAAATGCTACCTGTCTGATGGCATTTTTCCAACTTTAACCCCTTAACACCTAAGGGTGGTTTGCACATTAATGACGGGCCAATTTTTACAATTCTGACCACTGTCCCTTTATAAGATTATAACTCTGGAACGTTTCAATGGATCCTGATGATTCTGACATTGTTTTCTCGTGACATATTGGGCTTCATGATAGTGGTAAAATTTATTTGATATTACCTGCGTTTATTTGTGAAAAAAACGGAAATGTGGTGAAAATTTTGAAAATTTTGCAATTTTCCAACTTTGAATTTTTATGCCCTTAAATTACAGAGATGTGTCACACAAAATACTTAATAAGTAACATTTACCACATATCTACTTTACATCAGCACAATTTTGGAAGCTAATTTTTTTTGTTAGGGAGTTATAATGGTTAAAAGTTGACCAGCAATTTCTCATTTTTACAACACCTTTTTTTTAGGGACCACATCATATTTGAAGTCACTTTAAGGAGTCTATATGATAGAAAATACCCAAATGTGACATCATTCTAAAAACTGCACCCCTCAAGGTGCTCAAAACCATATTCAAGAAGTTTATTAACCCTTCAGGTGTTTCACAGGAGTTTTTGGAATGTTTAAAAAAAAAAAATGAACATTTAACTTCTTCCACAAAAAATTTACTTCAGCTCCAATTTGTTTTATTTTACCAAGGGTAACAAGAGAAATTGGACCCCAAAAGTTGTACAATTTGTCCTGAGTAGGCTGATACCCCATATGTGGGGGTAAACCACTGTTTGGGCGCATGGCAGAGCTCAGAAAGGAAGGAGCGCCATTTGAAACCCCCACAAGTGACACCACGTTGGAAAGATCACCCCCTACTGAACTTATCTAGATGTGTTGTGAGAACTTTGAGTGAGAACTTTGAACCTCCAAGTGTTTCACTACAGTTTATAACGCAGAGCCGTGAAAATAAAAATTATTTTCTTTTCCACAAAAATTATTTTTTAGCCCCCAGTTTTGTATTTTTCCAAGGGTAACTGGAGAAATTGGACCCCAAAAGTTGTTGCACAATTTGTCCTTGGTGCGGTCCGCTAGCCCTAACACAGAATGACCAAAAACCAGCTATTCATTAATTTTTTTTTTGGGGGGGGTGGGGGCGTAATACCATTCCACGTTTGGTAAAAGCAGTTTTATTCTTCGGGTCAGTACGATTAGAGCGATACCTCATTTATATTTTTTTTATGTTTTGGCGCTTTTATACGATAAAAACTATTTTATATAAAAAATTATTATTTTTGCATCGCTTTATTCTGAGGACTATAATTTTTCTATTTTTTCTCTGATGATGCTGTATGGCAGCTCGTTTTTTGCGGGACGAGATGATGTTTTGAGCGGCACCATGGTTATTTATATCTGTCTTTTTGATCGCGGGTTATTCCACTTTTTGTTTGGTGGTATGATGATAAAGCATTGTTTTTGCCTCAGTTTTTTTTTTTGCTGTGTTCACTGAAAGGGTTAACTAGTGGGACAATTTTATAGGTCGGGTCGTTACGGACGCGGCGATACTAAATATGTGTACTTTTATTGTTTTTTTATTTAGATAAAGAAATGTATTTATTGGAACAATTTTTTTTTTCTTTATTTAGGATTTTTTTTTTTTACAGTTGTAAATATTTTTATTTTTACTTTTTGACATTACCCCAGGGGGGAAATCATACTATAGTGTCAGATCGCTGATCTGACACTTTGCAAAGCAGTGTGTCAGATCAGCGATCTCACAGGCACTGCAAGAGGCTTGCTGGCGCCTGCTCTGAGCAGGCCCTTGCAAGCCACCTCCCTGCAGGACCTGGAAGGAGCCCCATGGCCATTTTGGATCCGGGGCCTGCAGGGAGGAGGACATAGGAGACCCTCTGAACAACGCGATCACATCGAGTTGTTCCTAGAGTCTCAGGGAAGCACACAGGGAACCCCCTCCCTGCGCGATGCTTCCCTATGCCGCCGGGAATGCTGCAATCATGTTTGATCGCAGTGTTCCGGGGGTTAATGTGCCAGGAGCAGTCCATGACCGCTGTAATAACTGTGATAATCAGCTGACACCCGGCCCCGATCGGCCGCACTCCCCCCGTGAACGTGGCCAATCGACCATGACGTACTATCCCGTCACTGGGAATTAAGTCCCAGGTCACCTCTATGGGATAGTGCGTCATATGGGATTAAGGGGTTAAAGATAGGTCAAAGGTGATAATGCTACAGGGTTGTTTTTCCTGGGTTGCCCTATGCCCCTTTGTTCTAGTTGAAAAAGCACTCCTCCCATCAAAGTTTTATCCTCTTAATATATACCAATCATCATATTATGTAGCATTGTGTACTTACAATTGCTTAGCTTGCCTTTTTTTCCCACTGAATTCTTCTCTTTTCTCTGCACTATATAAAAACAAGAAATGCAGAAATCATTCCCCTTTTTGACTTCTTACCCAGCTGCTCCTTTCTCCCCCCTGCCAGGGACTTTTACAGTGACTCATGAAACATATAGGGAAATTTGGCTTCTTGTTTCTACATAGAGCTTACAACAATTCTGCTAGTCAGCTTTAAATAACATGATGTCATATTCCTAATGGAAAACAGAAGAATTAACTGGGTAGAAGATCAAAATGACCAATTGTAAGTACACAGTGCTATATAATATGATGACTATAATATATGAAAAGGATAAACATTTTGATGGGAGTGCTTCTTTGAGGGAAATCTTATTGCTTTAGCATACAACACATTTTGGACAATTTTATGCTTTCACCTTTGTGGAAACAAATTGGGGAAGGCTTTTACCAATTTTGAGCCCAAGTGCACAAAGGAAAATCCATAAAAGATGAGTTTAATTAAGAGGAACTTGACTGGTCCACACAAATACCTGTTCTTAACCTTGTCTTTGAACACTTTTGGAATGAACTAGAAGTAAATTGGAAGCCAGACCCTCTTATCCAACATCAATGTCTGACCTTGCAAATGCTCTTTTGGATAAATGGTCAAAAAAATCCAGACACTCCAAATTCTTGTGAAGGCCTTCACTGAAGAGTGGAAGTTGTTTTAGCTCAAAAAAAGAGAGCCAATCAACTCCATATCAATGACTATAAGAAGTGTTCCCCAACTTCAGTCCTCGAGTCACCAACAGGTCATGTTTACAGGATTTCCTTAGTATTGAACATTTGAAGGAATTATCACCTATGTAAAACTAAGGAAATCCTGAAAACATGATCTGTTGGTGGCTCTTGACTATTGAGGACTGGAGATGGGGAACACTGGCCTGTAGATTTTGACTGGGACCTCAGAAAAGCTCCTGTTAGTGTAAGGCTACTTTCACACTTGCGTCGTGCACTGCCAATCACAAGCCAGAACGTCATTTTAAAATCCTGAAGGACCTGAAATTACGTCACGGCTTGCTGTGATTGGTTGCGTCGCGGCCACATGGGCGACGCGACCAATCACAAGCCGTGACGTCACGGGAGGCTGGACACGCGCGCATTTTAAAATGCGCGCGTCTCCTGCCTCCCGTGACGTCACAGCTTGTGATTGGTCGCGTCGCCCATGTGACCGCGACGCGACCAATCACAAAGCCGGAACGTAATTTTAAAATACTGAATGCCTAGAAGGACCTGAAAATTACATCACGGCTTGCTGTGATTGGTCGCGTCGCGGCCACATGGGCGGCACGCGACCAATCAGAAGCCGTGACGTCACGGAAGGAAGGAAAAGCGCGCATTTTAAGCAAACAACGCTGCCGGTTCCCTCGGTGAGGTCCAGGCTGCGTCAGAGAGGTGAGTATAGCAATATTTTTTATTTTAATTCTTTCTTTTACACATTAATGTTGTTTCGATACCGATACCCGATACCACAAAAGTATCGGATCTCGGTATCGGAATTCCGATACAGCAAATATCGGCCGATACCCGATACTTGCGGTATCGGAATGCTCAACACTAGTCACAATACTTTTGTCAATTTATTGTGTATGTCTATATATGCGTATCTACAGTGCTGTGCAAATTAATTGGGACAAAGCATTTTTTAAGTAAAATCGTAAGTTGGTTTCCAGTCAGTGATTCAAACCAGGTTTAATATATAATAAATAAATCTTGGTCAACTAGCCAGTGGAAAAAGGTAATTTTCAGAATTAGTATGCAACATATGCATTATAACATTTTATTTTTTGCTTTGTCCCAATTAATTTGCACAGTACTGTATATACTGTGCGTGTGTATATAACCCTGATAATTATAATAAGTGTACTTTTAATAAAATCACACTCTGTGGTGCTCCTGGCTTTAAATACTAAAGGAGAGAATGTATTATTTCCTTATTGATTCACTATCCAGTAGATTAAGTAGAGTGTATCACTGCACACTAATCACCGTGAATATTGTTCTGTTTTGTATTTAATGTCTATCATTGTTTTCAGCCCAGTGAGATAAACCAGTGGTGTAAAATCCTTTCCAAATCTATTTTGGCTGTAGATATTCTCTGTGTCCTCAGTAACGATTACATATGCTGTTTTACACATTTACCTAACTGCGAAATGCACATTGTGGACATTTGCTCTTGTACAGAATTTCATTTATCATATCATTATCACCCTGTTTTGTGCATTGCAGTGTTTATTTTAGAGTTTCTATTCAGGGTTCTGTATGTTAGCGCAAAACACCAGTGAGTAATTATAATTTAATTATGCATGAAAGTATAATTCACTCTTCTTTATTGCTTATAAAATAGGTAAACACACGTTTTAAGCAAACTCTAAACTGAAAAATCTGCATTCATTTCCAAGATCAGATGAGCCTGTTTGTTTGCTCAGAATTACAGTGATTTTTTTTGTACTTTTTTTCAATTTTGTTTTTGAAAAATATCTTTGCTTTAGTTCTTTCCTAGGGCAAACTGCTACCCAGTAGTCTAAACTTCATTTGCCTAAATTCAGTAATCTAAGCAAGTCACAGTTACCATGGTTACAATTCCCAATTCTCCATACTTACTTGAGAATGGTGGCATAACAATGCCTTTTTTGTCTTCTGTATCTAAGCATATTTTTAAGCGGAGGTAAAAGGAATATTCCCATCAAGCCCATCTGCTTCATTGTTAAACTGAATTCGTTGTTTGACTGACAAGGTGGCCATTGTGATGTTAAAATGGTACTTTGTAGGCATTGTTACATTTCCTAATTAAGAAAAGAAAGAAACAACTAATTTGCATCACCTTAAAGTTCTTTAGTTTGGTATCCTGCGATAATTATTACAATGGAGTGTGGACAGCTCTTCATAATTCTGGTTATTTTAAGAATGGTTCAGAAACACAACAAAAGCGGCAAGACAATGTACAGTGCCATGCACTGAAGAAGTAGCCGGATGTCCAATATTTATGGATAATACTGTAATATACACTTAAATATGATATTGTACTTAAATGTTATGATTTGGGAAAACACTGGCATTTTAGATCCACTGAGTGTTGCTTATGGAGGGTTAATTAGGCTGTAAAATACTACATTAAGGAAGGGATAAACAGGGATTATTAATTTTTTGTGCCAGCTGTTCCTTGGCATGTACGACAAACATGTCATGGCAGTTCCAACATCCTAAATAAGATGATGTGACAGACTGCCTCAATGATCACATGCCAATAGGCAAATGCATGCCAGCTCATCTGTTCACAGTACTGAACATGGTTATGCGGAGAATAATCTGCCTTACGCTGCAGCCTTCAGAATCACATTTTGCATCCCACAGGTCTCATGCCTTGCAAATTCTCAAAGGAAAGCTGCATGTCCAATCTTATGAAAGCTAATGCTGTTCTAAAAATGTTGTTGACACTGTTGGAAGACAGAAGTATGCAAGTAAATGATCACATACACTGAATTATGTAAAATTGTTATCCCTGTAAGGCCACGTTAAAAAGAGCAATACATTTCAAGTATCAGTGGTTAAAAAAGACGAAATACAGAGATCTTTTATACTAAGTAAATGTTTATGCAGTATGAACAGAAGAGATGGACGGGTGAAAAATACAAGTGAGGCATAAAAGATGACCGGAATGGCTCAAAATAAGACAAAATATTTGAAGTCTCACCAGTCTTTGATCAGAAGACCATCCAATAAGGAATTAGCAGATAGGATTAGGCTAGGTTTTCATGTTGCAGCTGTGGTTCAGCCAAATCCATGCTGACGTATAGATCAGCACAGTTTTTTAAACTGATAACTGATGTCACCTTTTGATTTTTTTTAATTAGTATTTTTGATTTTTATAATTATTATTATTATTATTATATAATTTTTTTTACTTTTTAAAAACTTTTTTACTTTGTCCCATTATGGGAACTGTCAGCTCTGCACTGACAGAGAAAGTTGCTGATTATGCACTGTGCGATAGCAAGGACGTAATAATCCGTTCTTGGTCAAATAGGCCCAGGGCACATGGACGGATTATTACGCCCGATGTCAGAAAGGGGTTAAAAACTTTTCCCTCCTTTACAAAAATACCCGGTCATCAGAGCATGGACACTGAGAGGGTGTAATTAAATTGGCCAATTCCTTTTATAGTGTACCCTTGCCTCTGCTGCATTTGGTGTGTATCTCCCTCACCTCTTCTCCTTGGTTTGGCAAGGAAACTTGCCCCCTGCTACTAGAGTTGTCTGATGTGAATTTTTTCAGCATATATTCCACAATAGCCTTCTGGTATAGCACCATTTTCGTAGTCCTCTCCACCTTAGGAAGGACAGATGCAAAGTTCTCCTTGTAGCATGGGTCTAGTAGGGTGAACAACCAGTACTCTTTTTTTTGGCCAAGATGAATGCAATTACAAGGGTCATGGAAAAGGCAGCAGTACATAAAGTCAGGCATATGTGCCAAGGTCCCTACAGCCAACAATTCCTTGTCTCCACCATGATGATGGAAAGGAAAACCACCTATGCCAAAACGTGGTATCCATCCACAGGCAGCTGTTTCTGGGTATTTGCCCCTCATCAGTGTGGAGTAGGAAATGGATCAGTGGGGGGCAGTGTTCTGGATCACTGCGTTGAGAAACACGTGATGGTGTCTCCGCGGTGTTGGATGTTTTGATCTCCCCGAGGTCATTCATCCTTATGTTTACAGTCTTTTCACTAGGCACTGCTCCTAATAGCCAGTTTCCTACTCCACATTGATGAGGGGCAAATACCCCGAAACAGCTGTCTGTGAATGGATACCATGTTTTGGCATAGGTGGTTTTCCTTTATTGGATGCTGCCCTTCCCGTGGTTGTTCCTTCCCGGTGAAAGACCTGGCTATTCATTGCTTGCGTTGAGAAACACGTGATGGTGTCTTCGTGGCTTTTCTACATGCATTTGCATATTTCCCTTTAGGGATGGGGGCAGTGTTCTGGATCACTGCGTTGAGAAACACGTGATTGTGTCTCCGTGGTTTTGGATGTTTTGATCTCCCCGAGGTCATTTATCCTTATGTTTATATACATTATCACACATGATCATGCATACTTGTAGGTTCAGCAGCGATAACCCAAAGAACTGTCTGGTCTGTTATTTCTTTCAATAACTCTGCCATGGTGTGTGGTTTGTCTCCTAGACAATTTAGCTTCAGCAAAGCCTGTTGCCGCTTCGCTGAGGCAGTGCTGCAGAACTTCCATCTTTCGACTGATGCCGACAACGTGCTCTGAGATACCAAATAGGAGATGAGGATGAGGAGGAGCACGATGGGGTGTAGGAGAGCCAGCAGTCCTTGGCGTCAGCAACTCATGTGCCGTATCAGGGTGGGACTTGACCCCAGCCTCCACAATATTTGCCCAGTGTGCCATCACGGAAATGTAGCATCCCTGGCCACAATTGCTTGTCCACGTGTCAGTCGTTAAGTGTACAATCCCAGTAACTGCATTGGTAAGGGCATGGGTGATGTTCCTGGACACATGCTGGTACAAGACGGGAAAGCCACACCAGGAGAAAGTGGTGGCTGGGGACCAAGTCCCTAGGGATGGCTCCAGACATGAGTCGGCCAAAATCCTCTGTGTCTACAAGCCTAAATGGCAATATTTCTACAGCAAACAGTCTGTAAATGTGCCTGTTTAGCTTTAGGTTCTGTGGGTGGTTGGGTGGGTGGGTGGCTTGGAACTTTCTTTTTTGATCCAAGACCTGGGACAGCTGAATGCTATGCTGGGAAATGTTTTTGAAAGTGCCTCATGGTGTCTCTTTTTTTTCCAGCAAGGATGGACCTGTGACTGCTGTGATGAGTAATTGACTAAACCAGTCACGTATCCTTATGACTAGAACAGGATGTATACATTTGTTTTCTGTTCATTCTGTTCTGGAGTATGGCATTTTTTTCAAAACTGGCATTTTTGTACCTCCTAGATTGGGACATGATGAGCCAAGAATACAGGTATGGATTGATGCATCTGTACAAGTCACAGACTGATAGAGGTCATAGGAGATTTACCATAAGTTAGATAGCATTTTATCTAACAACACACATCTTTTGCAGTTGTAAGCTGCATTCCTTGTACCTTGTAGGTGACTGATTTCACTATCCTTAAAATATAGACCAAAATTATCTCATCACTTAAATGTTACAGCATCCCCTGAGGTTCCACGGTACAAGAAACACAAGTGTGAACCTCCTTTTCATAAGTCAAATTAACTTAAAAGAGTGAGTAGAGAGTAATGACATGAGGGGCCACAGCACACACAGCTTCTCATATCCCCTCTCTCCCACATGGGTAAGCATCACTCCTTTATTGCACTATGAGTGGCACTTTACAGCCTAGATAATCAGGAGACATGGATGGGTCAAAAACATAAGTGAAGCATAAAAGATGACCGGAATAGCACAAAATAAGACAAACTCATTCTCCCAAAAAAGAAGGAGTGCTTCCGAAACGTGCGTCGGGGTGAGCGCACGGATCCAGGGAACCCACACGTCAGCATCTTACTTGAGGTAATAGCCTTTAATCTTTTTGTAGCCAATACTTTGCCTTTTGTGATGCAAGTCTGCACACACCACAGTAAATATCTTTGCACAATTCGGTGTTTATTTTTTCTATATTTGTGTAGACGTGTCCGCATATGATAACATGTTACTCACCGTGACTAGCCCCCTTTATGGGGAGGGAGAGTTTTTAATGATTATGACTGTAGTATGAAGTGGTGATGGTCCCCTGGCTCCGTGCGCTCCTGGTGCATTTGTGCATCTATGTAGTGGTTTGTGCTTAGCGGTATACTATGCCCTCACTTGTCCTTTGCACTGTGTCTAATAAAGATTAATTGTATTTTACCAACATGTGTGGACTTCATGGTCGTCTTCGTGGGTTCTCCCACCCCCCTTTTTTCCCGTGTTAATTAGCGACTCGTCCTTATGCTTTATCCTATATTTATATCAGTGGATATTTATCTTTACCAATTGATTCACACAGCGGGTAGTTATGCTGATTGATTTCGTGAGCTTGTTTATTCATATTGTTTATACATACTAGATAATGCATAGCTGCTAGCTTACATACCATCTTTCCACATGGAATTGCTTATATCTATGGTTGCTCTCTCTCTTAGATATATATACTTACTTATTGTGTGCTCTGTGCTATTATGTTTTTGCTATGAGATATTTTGATGACTCGTGGTGCCTAGTTCTTCCCGCTTTTTCTACTTGTCTTGTTTTGATTTGTGTCGTGGGTTATGTATATCCGTACTATTTATGTGAGTGAGTTTTTCAATAAAAATCCTTTATACATCATTGATATTACTATATCTCATCTCACTTCATTTTGAAGGCATATTGCTCGATTTATACTTTGTAGGACATTTTACTGTAGATTCCAGCCTTGGAACTACACAGTACATGTTGGTGTGTATCCGAAATGTCAGTTTTTGTTAACTATGATGATCTCATCACTTAAATGTTACAGCATCCCCTGAGGTTCCATGGTACAAAAAACACAAGTGTGAGCCTCCTTTTCATAAGTCATATTAACTTAAAAGAGTGAGTAGAGACTAATGACATGTAAGAGATGCTCAGGCAGATAAAAGGCACAAGAATATAAGAGGAAAAAAAGATATAGAAAAAAAAAAAAGTGCATGAAGAAAGGGTCACATTCTTAAGCTGAAAGGTGACGGGCTAAGTGGGAATATCATGAACAAATAGATCTATAAAATCTTGTTAATCCATGGAACTATCCTGAAGATGCGAGAAAGGTTGCCTCAAAATCTAAAAGCACTTTTTCAAGAGACACTATGTATTTCTAGCTGGCTTTAAAGTTTACTTTATTCTTTTATAGTTATAAAATGTGCAGTCCTGTGCAAAAGTTTCAGGCAGGTGTGGAAAAATGCTGCTAAATAAACAAGCTTCAAAAAAATCAAAGTGTTAATAGTTCATTTTTGTAAATTAACAAATGGAAAGGGAAGGAGCAAAATAGAAATGTAAATTAAGATCATTCTTTGGTATGACCACCCTTTGCCTTCAAAACTGCATCAAAGCATCAATTTGAAGTACATTAACACACAGTTTTTAGAGTTTGGAGCTCAGCAGAGAGGTTTCTCTAAACATACAGTGCTTTAAAAAAAGATTCATACCCCGTGAACGTTTCTGCATTTTTTCGCATTGTACCCACAAACTGGATTTTATGTGAGATACTGTATCAACACAAAGTAGCAAGTATTATTTGTGAAGTGTAAAGGAAATTATTGATAATTTTCAAAATAAATGAAAATATATATCTGAAAATTGTGACGTGCATTTGTATTCAACCCCCAAGTCAATACTTTGTAGAACCACCTGCCACTACAATCACTGCTGCAAGTCTTTTTGGATCTGTCTCTACCATCTTTGCTCATCTGGAGGCTGAAATTGTTACCCATTCTTCTTTGCAAACTAGCTCTATCAGCATAATGTTTGATGGAGAGCATCTGTGAACAACAATTTTCAAGTCTTGTCACAGATTCTCAATGGTATTTAGGTCTGAACTGTGTCTGGGCCATTCAAACTCATGAACATAATTTGATCTAAACCATTCCATTTTAGATCTGACAGTATGTTTAGTGTTGTGGTCCTGCTGGAAGCTGAATCTATGTCCTAGTCTCAAGTGTTTTGCAGCCTCTAAGAGGTTTTCCTCCATAATTACAATGTATTTAGCTCCATCCATTGACCCATAAATTTTGAACAGCTTACCTGTACTTATTGAAAAAAAGCATCCCGAAAGCATGATGCTGCCACCACCATGTTTGATGGTGCACATGGTGATTTCTGGGTGATATGCAGTGTTAATCCTTCACCACACATAGCGTTTTGCATTTTGTATTAGACCAAAAAGTTCTACTTTGGTCTCATCAGACAAGAGCACTTCCCCATGCTAGCTTTTTCACGTACATGAAATTTTGAATACTGCAATTGAAACTTCTTATGGCTTGCTTTAAAAAATGTCTTTCTTCTTGCCACTCTTCCATGAAGGACAGATTTCTGGAGTATACGACTAATAGTTGTCCCATGGACAGATTCTCCCATCTGAGCTGTAGATTTCTGTAGCTCTTCCAGAGTGACTTTAGGCCTCTAGGCTCATTCTCTAATTAGTGTTGCCCTTTTTTGGAATGTATGTTTAGGTGGCTATGTCTTGGTAGGTTTGCAGCAGTGCCATACTCTTTTTATTTTTGGACAAGGATTGAACAGTTCTCCGTGAGATATTCAGAGCTTGGGCTATTTTTTTACAACCTTACCCTGATTTATCCTTCTCCACCTTTTTATCCATGACCTGTCTGGTGTGTTCCTTGGTTTTCATGATGCCGTTGGATCCCTAATGTTCTCAAACAAACCTCTGAGTCATTCACAAAGCAGCTGTAGTTATACTGAGAATAATTTATGTACTGGTGGACTCATTTTACTAATTATTTGACTTCTGGAGGCAATGAGTCAATCAGCATTTTATTTACAGGTATTAGACTACATGGGGCTGAATAAACATGCACATCACAATGTTCATATTTATATTTTTAAATTATCGATAAAACCATGTATCATGTCCTTAACACTTTACAAATACTTGCTACTTTGTGTTGGTATAACACAGAAAATCCCAATAAAATAAATTTAAGTTTGTAGGTATAATGGGGAGAAAGTATGGAAAAGGTCACAAGGTATGACTATTTTTTTCAAAGCACTGTATTGGAGAATTAACCACAGATGTCCTGTTGATGTAGGCATATGCAAATAGTCCTTGCACTTCCATTTAATCTCAGCCACATTAAATTATGTTGATTCCTTTTTCTTTACCCTGAAAATAATGCAGCGCCCCAGAGTCCTGGTCGTTGCAGTACTGTGGCTCCGCCACTAAGGGGAGCCATGGTGCGTTCGATGGCACTGAAGGAGTTCCTCCAATCAGGTATCACAGACACCAATATGTTTCACAGCTGGGCCTCCGGGGGGAGCTAAGGGTGCTATTCATTAGGCCACTCCCCACCATAGTGGGTAAACTGGGGGTCAGGCAGGAAGTTAGGAGAGAAAGCTGACTGGATCGAACGAAGCAACACCTAGTGAGAGAGGGTGTTGTGGAGGAAGAGACAGTAGGGTCTCTGCCAGGGGTGGGATCCTGGCAGAGGCTTGGCATTGAAAGAACGTAACGGGACCGTGCCTGCTCAGAATAGCGGTGGTGCCCTAAGAAAGGATTAGAAGCGAGATAGATTGTGCTGAGTGAGAAACGAAATCAAGCAGAAGGAGAATACCAGCAGGGGTTTTGTTGAAAGAGGCAGCACCTTGCTGAGGCGCATTACCGGTGGCCGGAACGCCGAGGGAGTGGAATAATATACAGCTTTAAGCCATACTCCAAACAGCGGCAGGACAGTCAGTCTCAAGCGGGCTGTCTACCACATATCACCTATGAAGTCTTGGGGGGCAATTGCGGGAGAGGGGCGTCTCTAGGGTCCCGGAAGAACTCCAGGCCTACCTGACAAACGGGTGCCGTTCTTACTGTAACATCAGGAAGGGACGGAAGATTAGCAGAAGATCAGTTAATCGAGTTGTGAGGGAACTTAAGAAACAGACACAACAGTTGTGGGGTACTTTCCGTAAGCACAGCAGGGAAGAACTACAACACAAAGCGCTAAGAAGGAAGGCACTGATTTCCACCTGTGAGGAGAACTCTGGAGGTGCCATTGGACCGGCCGGACTTGCGCAGCCTGGTGGACCGGATTCCGGACTGAGGACCGAGAGATCTCCAGTAAAGAGGTAAAGAGACTGCAACCTGGTGTCCTCGTTATTTACCGCGACCTGCACCCCACAACTGCACCGCTACACCACCGTTAACAGCACCTATTTGCAACGGACGTCCCCCACTGACAGACAGGGCCACGGACCGGGTCTAGCCACCGTGACAACCCCAGGACTGAGATCCCAGAGGCCCGGCTCCGGGTACCCCTCGGCCCTGCGGCAGTGTGGGGGCGCTCCACAACTTGGCGTCACGAACAGGATCTACTTAAGCCTGAAGAATCAGGTCATGTGTGCCTAGAGACTGTGATTTACTGTACTTGAACCGTACTTTATTGAAAAGACTGTGTTGTGCCATTTGCCGCCAAAATCCACCGCCATTGCAGCGCTGAGGAGAGCGCAGGAAGAGAAGAGGGGCGTGGAGTGGGCGTAGACAAGTTGGAGAGCGCGAACAGCAATGGCCGCCCAGTCTAAATATTTCTGTGTGTTGAGGACGTGCCCGTCAACAGCAGAGGTCCACCTCCTGATCCTGGCCGGAGGGTGGAGACCATGGGGACGGGGCCGCCCACGGAAGAGACCGCGGGAAGAAGACGCGGGAAAAGAACAAGAAATGGCGGCACCAGGAGCACAGCGCGGAGCTGACCCGGCCCAGTCCGAGGCCGCACAAGCTGGGACAGGCTCCGAAACGCCAACGCTGCGGGGTCTGACCCTCACCGAGCCACTGTTGGGCCGACCCCCTGTGCCACTGTCCGAAGAATGTGTGGCTGCAGCCGAGGCCCGACAGCTGGCCCGCCGCCTGAAGGCTGATGCCCGTGCCCTCACCCGGGTGGGCCAGCCCACCGAGATCAAGTTGTCTCCTCTTGCTGCTTACCCGGCCGCGGCGGAAGGTACGCTACCCGCACCGGGCCTGAAAATCATGCCGGATGCTGAGCACTTACGGCGTCTTATGGCAGAGTGGCGGAGCCGGCCCGAGGCGGAGCAAGTTAATTTGATTAGTGTTCCGGAGATTCCGTCCTCACACTGGGGTGTGGTGGTGGCCTTCAACCCCCGGTATGGAAGAGGGGTGATCCAGGAAATTGGAGAGCCGCTGCAGATCCGCGTGGACCGGGAGGAGGTGGAGCCTTGCAGCGGAAGGTTCGATCGTGACCTGGAGCCGGGAGACGCCGTCACCTACACGAGGTGGAGAAGGGGCACTGGAGAGACGGGCTGGTTCGCCCGAGGTGTCCAACGATGCGTCGCCCTCCAGGCTGCGGCGGAAGCACCGGAAGGAGATAATCCCGTAGGGAAGGCAGCAGGACCCGGCCCCGAGGAATCGCGAGAAGCTCGGCCTCGCCGTGCCCCGGAGGGACGGGTGCACCTGCCGACAAGGAGGACCTCCCGGCGAGGGATTTTATCGTTACTGGGACCGGAACGGCGTCCTGGCTCACCGGTGCGATCTGTTGGCCTGGTGAGGCCGGATAAGAGGTCGCCTCCCGCAGAACCCCAGTAAGATTTTATTGCTTCTAAAATGTAAATAGTTACTGTTTGTTCTTTAAGTTGCTGCTAAACCCGTCCAGGGTAAACTTTAAAAAGGTGACCCCTTTGTTGACCCGGGGTCACTATTGTTGTTTTCTTGAAGTTTTGCACAAAGTTACACAAACTGCGAAATCATGGACTGTGCATGATTTGAACTTTCTTGTAAATAGTTTGCACCTTCTTAAAGGTGCTTCCTACTGGTTTTGTTTAAAGACATTTTGCGAAGATACCATTCCGGAGCCTTTGCATGGACTGGTAGGCTGAGAAGAAGAGCTACCTCAGAAAGACTTGATCTCCTCTTAAAGGGGAGGTTAGAATTGAACTTGAAAGTGATACTGTTTTAGAACAGTAATGTCGAGATAATGCTTTGAAGGAAATGTAACTGTTTTTCATGGAAAAGTTATGTGTGTTTAATTTGTTTAAAATGTGAAACCTAGATAATGTTCTTTGAAGAGAAAGATGCAGAAAGCCCGTAGGGGTAGATGTAGAGTTCCATTTAACTGAAAGTAAAGAAGTAATAACGAATGTGAGGATAGAAGGTAAACCCTGCGTCCCCATAGAAAGTTAGTTCGTTACTAAGGACAGAAAGTAGACCCGTAGGGGTTAGTGAGTGAGTCCTTATAGGAGCCAAGCAGAGTGTGCTCCATGCTCTCAAATTGAAAGGAATGTTATGTCTATACTATGTATAGTAGAGAAAGGCAGTAGGCCCTGGCTGAACGGGGCGGTCCTGTAAAAGAAAGGAGAGGCAGTAGGTCTGGTGCCATAGGGACAGGCGGTCCTGCAGGTTCAAAGTAGGAGAATGTGAAGTTACCTTGCCCTGTAATGTGATTATAGGAAGGCCTTTGATAAACTAAGAGTGTATGTTTCTTAAAGGCAATGTTAATTTATTGTTCCAGCATTTGCACTTAGTAGAATACCCGGTTGGGTAATGAGAGTTAATTGTAGCCTGTTGCTATGATATTTGATTATGTTTTGTAACGTTAAAGTGTCCTCACCTCCCATAAAGGGAAGCCTGTTCAAGTATGCTTATTGTTTTGCACTCAACAAATTTGTATGTCTTTTTGCTAACCTGTATTGTTGTTTTCTTCCCAGTCCCGGAGTACTGTGTTTAACCAGGGGGGAGTGCAGCGCCCCAGAGTCCTGGTCGTTGCAGTACTGTGGCTCCGCCACTAAGGGGAGCCATGGTGCGTTCGATGGCACTGAAGGAGTTCCTCCAATCAGGTATCACAGACACCAATATGTTTCACAGCTGGGCCTCCGGGGGGAGCTAAGGGTGCTATTCATTAGGCCACTCCCCACCATAGTGGGTAAACTGGGGGTCAGGCAGGAAGTTAGGAGAGAAAGCTGACTGGATCGAACGAAGCAACACCTAGTGAGAGAGGGTGTTGTGGAGGAAGAGACAGTAGGGTCTCTGCCAGGGGTGGGATCCTGGCAGAGGCTTGGCATTGAAAGAACGTAACGGGACCGTGCCTGCTCAGAATAGCAGCGGTCCCCTAAGAAAGGATTAGAAGCGAGATAGATTGTGCTGAGTGAGAAACGAAATCAAGCAGAAGGAGAATACCAGCAGGGGTTTTGTTGAAAGAGGCAGCACCTTGCTGAGGCGCATTACCGGTGGCCGGAACGCCGAGGGAGTGGAATAATATACAGCTTTAAGCCATACTCCAAACAGCGGCAGGACAGTCAGTCTCAGGCGGGCTGTCTACCACATATCACCTATGAAGTCTTGGGGGGCAATTGCGGGAGAGGGGCGTCTCTAGGGTCCCGGAAGAACTCCAGGCCTACCTGACAAACGGGTGCCGTTCTTACTGTAACATCAGGAAGGGACGGAAGATTAGCAGAAGATCAGTTAATCGAGTTGTGAGGGAACTTAAGAAACAGACACAACAGTTGTGGGGTACTTTCCGTAAGCACAGCAGGGAAGGACTACAACACAAAGCGCTAAGAAGGAAGGCACTGATTTCCACCTGTGAGGAGAACTCTGGAGGTGCCATTGGACCGGCCGGACTTGCGCAGCCTGGTGGACCGGATTCCGGACTGAGGACCGAGAGATCTCCAGTAAAGAGGTAAAGAGACTGCAACCTGGTGTCCTCGTTATTTACCGCGACCTGCACCCCACAACTGCACCGCTACACCACCGTTAACAGCACCTATTTGCAACGGACGTCCCCCACTGACAGACAGGGCCACGGACCGGGTCTAGCCACCGTGACAACCCCAGGACTGAGATCCCAGAGGCCCGGCTCCGGGTACCCCTCGGCCCTGCGGCGGTGTGGGGGCGCTCCAATAATTCTTAATGACATTGGCTGTATGTTTGGTGTCTTTGTCCTGCTGCAGAATAAAGTTGGAGTCAAATGCTGCTCTAATGGTATAGCATGACAAATAAGCCTCCGACTGCATTTCTCAGCATTAAGAACATCATTAATACTGATCAAATTCCCAACTTAATTTGCTGAAATGTCATCATAAAGAAACATCCACCATCCTTCATTGTTGTAGACTCTCATTATTGCACTGCTTCCTACCCCTTCAGTGATAAACTGCCTTCTGTTAAAGCCAAATATTTAAGATTTTGACTAATCAGTCCAGAGCACCTGCTGATATTTTTTTCACCCTAGTTCCAATGTTTTTATACATAGCTGAGACACTTGTCCTTCTCCTTTTCCATGTTTAAGATTTTTTTCGCCACAATTCTTCCATGAAGACCACTTCTGAACACATTTTTCTGAATAATAGCTGAGAATAGCTATGGCCTACTGGTTGCTGCCACTTTTGAGCTGATGATAATGTTGGATATTTTCCATTTTTGTAAGGAAGTATGCATAATGTGTCTATTATCTGCTGCATTAAGTTTCTTTGTCTATGGCCTCAACCTTGACGATTTCTTGGTGTCCTCAATGCTGAGAAATACAGGCATATTCTAATCTATAATGCAATACTATTAAAAGGGCATCTGATTGACTCCAAACTGCAGCAAGGAAATGACCCCAAACATATAGCCAACATCATTAGGCGCTAGCTTCATCGTAAAGAAGAAACAAGAGTCATAAAATTGATGATATGGCTGCCACAGATCACTGATTACAACATTGAATATGTCTCAGATTACATGAAGAGACAGAAGGATTTGCATAAGCCTACATCCACATAAGATCTGTCGTTAGTTCTTCAAGATGTTTGGAAAAACCTCCTGGTCAAGTTCCTTCAAAAACTGCATCCAAGTTTATTTATAAAAATTGATGTTTTGATGCTGTTTTGAAGGCAAAGAGTGGTCACACCAAATATTGATTTGATTTACATTTCTCTTTTGTTCATTTACTTTGCATTTTGTAAATTGATAAAAATTGATAAAAATAAACTATTAACCCTTCTATTTTTATACACTTGCCCTAAACTTTTTGCTCATTACTGCCCATACTAGTTCATCCAACACATTAACAAGACTTGCCCCAGAAGAAGACAGAAGGGAGTGTTATAAATCTGTCTTATTATTATTTTTGTGTGATAAGTATGATAAATCTATATCTAATATATAAAGCTGAATGTGTGTGTATGTATGTGTGTGTGTATGTCCGGGATTGGCATCTGCACCGTCGCAGCTACAGCCACAAAATTCTGCACAGTCACACGTCTGGACCCCGAGAGCATCATAGGCTATGTTGTGAGGTGAAATTTTAACCCCGCACTTTCCAATTCACCAAACAATTTTGCCCATATCTACATAATGGGGAAAAAGTGAAAGGAAAAGTGTTGGAGGCAAATTGACAGCTGCCAGATGGAACAAGGGGGACATAAAGAATGAGAGCGATGGCGCCAAAGAGTATATACCATACAGTTGCTAAGGTGGGACCCTGACATGGGATACTCACCACACACGGGGATATGAACACACACACAAAATGCGCCACACACTACCACGTGCTTGAACACATATACCACCCTAAGCACACATTTCACCACACATACACCAACCTCGCCACATAAAAGTCGAAACACAAAAGTCACAGCTCAAAACTCACCATGCGCAAGATTCGCCACATGCAAAACTAGGCTCACGCAAAACTCACCTCATGGAAAACTCGCCACATGCAAAACTTGCACACGCGGAAAAATTGCCACATGCACAAAAGTTGCAACACATGCAAAAGTTGCCTCACACAAAAGTTGCACATACTCAAAACGCACCACACATAAAACTCGCCACGCGCAAAACTCGCCATTCGCAAAACTTGCTGCACACAACTTGCTACACTCACCTGTCACATGCAACTCGACACACAAAAAGTTGCTACACGCATGTCGCCACACAAAACTCATCTAACAAAAGTCGCTACATGCACGTCGCCACACGCAACTTAACACACACAACTTGACACATGAAACTCACCCTAAAACACACACAAGTCTGGCATTATCCTTCAAAAATAAAAATCTGATTAATAAGCAGACAAACTACAAGAGCAACAAATGTACCATATATGAAATACGGCAGCTGTCAGTCACATGACCTGTCTATTATGTGCATGTGTGAGCTAATATACACTGCCAGGGGGGAGGGCTTCCAACGGGAACTAAATCTGAAGAGGAAGGCAATTTAGGCAAAGGCACCAAATGAACCATCTTAGAAAACCGGTCACAAACAACCCAGATAACCGACATCCTCTGGGAAACCAGAAGATCAGAAATAAAATCCATAGAAATATGCGTCCAGGACCTCTCAGGGACCGGCAATGGCAAAGCAACCCACTAGCACGGGAACAACAAGGCTTGGCCCACACACAAGTCCCACAGGACTGCACAAAAGAACGCACATCACGTGATAAAGAAGGCCACCAAAAGGACCTACCAACCAAGTCTCTGGTACCAAAAATACCAGGATGACCAGCCAACATTGAACAGTGAACCTCAGAAATCACTCTACTAGTCCATCTGTCAGGAACAAACAGTTTCCCCACTGGACAACGATCAGGTCTGTCAGCCTGAAATTCCTGAAGAACCTGTCGTAAATCAGGGGAAATAGCAGAAAGAACCACCCCTTCTTTCAAAATGCCGACCGGTTCAAGGACCTCAGGAGAATCAGGCAAAAAACTCCTAGAAAGGGCATCAGCCTTAATATTCTTGGAACCCGGAAGATACGAGACCACAAAATCAAAACGGGAAAAAAACAAGGACCATCGAGCCTGTCTAGGATTCAGCCGCTTGGCAGACTCGAGGTAAATCAAATTCTTATGATCGGTCAAGACCACAATACGGTGCTTAGCTCCCTCAAGCCAATGTCGCCACTCCTCAAATGCCCACTTCATAGCCAACAACTCCCGATTGCCAACATCATAATTGCGTTCAGCAGGCGAAAATTTACGGGAAAAGAATGCACACGGTTTCGTCAAGGAACCAACATGATCCCTCTGGGACAAAATGGCCCCTGCGCCAATCTCAGAATCATCAATCTCAACCTGAAACGGAAGGGAAACATCCGGTTGGTGCAATACCGGAGCAAAAGTAAATCGACGTTTAAGCTCCTGAAAGGCAGAAACAGCCGCAGAGGACCAATTCGCCACATCAGCTCCTTTTTTCGTCAAATCGGTCAAGGGTTTAACCACGCTGGAAAAGTTAGCAATGAAACGGCGATAAAAATATGCAAAACCCAAAAATTTCTGAAGGCTCTTTATGGACGTGGGTTGAATCCAATCATGAATGGCCTGAACCTTAACTGGATCCATCTCAATAGATGAAGGAGAAAAAATAAAACCCAAAAAAAGAAACCTTCTGCACCCCAAAGAGACACTTAGACCCCTTCACAAACAAAGCATTGTCACGAAGGATCTGAAATACCATCCTGACCTGTTCCACATGAGACCCCCAATCATCAGAAAAAATCAAAATATCGTCCAAATATACAATCAAGAATTTATCAATATAAGTCCGGAACATATCATGCATGAAAGATTGAAAAACAGATGGAGCATTAGTGAGCCCGAACGGCATCACAAGGTATTCATAATGGCATTCGGGCGTATTGAACGCAGTTTTCCATTCATCACCCTGCTTAATACGAACAAGATTATACGCCCCCCGAAGGTCAATCTTCGTAAACCAACTAGCCCCCTTAATCCTAGCAAACAAATCGGAAAGCAAAGGTAAAGGGTAATGAAACTTGACCGTGATCTTATTCAAGAGGCGATAATCAATACAGGGTCTCAAGGAGCCATCCTTCTTAGCAACAAAAAAAAATCCCGCTCCCATCGGTGAAGAAGATGGCCGAATATGCCCTTTCTCCAAAGACTCCTTAACATAACTCCGCATAGCGGTATGTTCAGGCACAGACAGGTTGAAGAGTCGGCCCTTAGGAAACTTACAGCCTGGAATCAAATCAATAGCACAATCACAGTCCCTGTGCGGTGGAAGAGAACTGGACTTGGGCTCATCGAATACATCCTGAAAATCAGACAAAAACTCTGGAATTTCCGAAGAGGAAGAAGAGGAGATGGACATTAAAGGAACATCATTATGAACCCCCTGACAACCCCAACTAGTCACAGACATAGACTTCCAATCCAATACAGGATTATGTACCTGCAACCACGGAAAACCCAATACGATAGCATCATGTAAATTATGCAATACCAGAAATCGACAATCTTCCTGATGGGCTGGCGCCATGCGCATGGTCACCTGTGTCCAAAACTGGGGCTTATTTTTAGCCAAAGGTGTAGCATCAATGCCCCTTAAAGGAATAAGGTTGTGCAAGGGCTGCAAGGGGAAACCACAACGCCCGGCAAACTCAAGGTCCATTAAGTTCAAAGTGGCGCCTGAGTCCACAAACGCCAAGACAGAAAATGATGACAATGAGCAGATCAAGGACACCGATAACAGAAATTTAGGTTGTACAGTACTGATGGTAAATGAACTAGCGATCCTCTTTGTCCGTTTAGGGCAGACTGAAATGACATGAGAAGCATCGCCACAATAATAATACAACCTATTCTGACGTCTGAGTCCTTGTCGTTATGTCCTAGACAGAATCCTATCACACTGCATTGGCTCAGGACTCTGCTCTGAGGACAACGCCACAGCGCGCACAGTTCTGCGCTCCCACATGCGCCGATCAATCTGAATGGCCAAAGACATAGAATCACTCAGACCGACAGGCGTGGGAAACCCCACCATAACATCTTTAACGGATTCAGAAAGACCCTTTCTGAAAATTGCAGCCAAAGCATCATCATTCCATTTAGTCAACACAGACCATTTTCTAAATTTCTGACAATACAATTCTGCCGCCTCTTGACCCTGAGATAGGGCCAACAAGGTCTTCTCCGCTTGATCCACAGAATTAGGTTCATCATATAATAGTCCTAAAGCCTGAAAAAAGGAATCTACATTAACCAAAGCCGGATTCCCAGATTCCAGGGAAAATGCCCAATCCTGTGGATCACCACGCAGCAGGGAAATGACGATTTTAACCTGCTGAATAGAATCCCCAGAGGATCGAGGTCTCAAAGCAAAAAACAGTTTACAGTTGTTTTTAAAACTCAAAAATTTTGACCTGTCACCAAAAAACAAATCAGGAGTAGGAATATGGGCACGGGACTATAGGATGGAGGATATGTATGATGGGTATATGGGCACGGGACTATGGGATGGAGGATAATCATTATAATTTCTTATAACTAACCACAGTTAGTTACTATGCCCGGCAAGACTGGGCTCTTCAGCTAGTACTTAATATTTGTAAGAAGTGATGCCACAGAAAATCTCTATACTCATGTATATAAATAAGAGCCAATAGCACTCTTTCAGTCCCAGCACATACTTTGCTTTGTACTTCCTCTATTTACTATTACAGCATTGTTTCTACATTGTAACATAAAGCAACGGTTAACTCTATAACGTATGTTACCCTAGTTAGTAATATAAGGGTGGTTTGCACGTTAATGACCAGGCCAATTTTTACAATTCTGACCACTGTCCCTTTATGAGGTTATAACTCTGGAACGCTTCAACGGATCTTGGCGATTCTGAAATTGTTTTCTCGTGATATATTGTACTTCATGACAGTCGTAAAATTTATTCGATATAACTTGCGTTTATTTGTGAAAAAAACAGATATTTGGCGAAAATTTTGAAAATTTCGCAATTTTCCAACTTTGAATTTTTATGCCCTTAAATCACAGACATATGTCATGCAAAATACTTAATAAGTAACATTGCCCACATGTCTACTTTACATCAGCACAATTTTGGAACCAAAATTTTTTTTTGTTAGGGAGTTATAAGGGTTAAAATTTGACCAGAAATTTCTCATTTTTACAACACCATTTTTTTTAGGGACCACATCTCATTTGAAATCATTTTGAGGGGTTTATATGATAGAAAATACCCAAGTGTGACACCATTCTAAAAACTACACCCCTCAAGGTGCTCAAAACCACTTTCAATAAGTTTATTAACCCTTCAGGTGTTTCACAGGAATTTTTGGAATGTTTAAATAAAAATGAACATTTAACTTTATTTCACACAAAATTTATTTCAACTCCAATTTGTTTTATTTTACCAAGGGTAACAGGAGAAAATGGACCCCAAAAGTTGTTGTACAATTTGTCCTGAGTACGCTGATACCCCATATGTGGGGGTAAACCACTGTTTGGGCGCATGGCAGAGCTCGGAAAGAAAGGAGCGCCATTTGACTTTTCAATGCAAAATTGACTGGAATTGAGATGGGACGCCATGTTGCATTTGGAGAGCCCCTGATGTGCCTAAACATTGAAACCCCCCACAAGTGACACCATTTTTGAAAGAAGACCCCCTAAGGAACTTATCTAGATGGGTGGTGAGCACTTTGACCCAACAAGTGCTTCACAGAAGTTTATAATGCAGAGCCGTAAAAATAAAAAATCATATTTTTTCACAAAAATTATATTTTCGCCCCCATTTTTTTATTTTCCCAAGGGTAAGAGAAGAAATTAGACCACAAAAGTTGTTGTGCAATTTGTCCTGAGTACAACGATACCCCATATGTGGGGGTAAACCACTGTTTGGGCGCATAGCAGAGCTTGGAAGGGAAGGAGCGCTATTTTACTTTTCAATGCAAAATTGACTGGAATTAAGATTAAACATTAAAAACCCCCACAAGTGACACCATTTTGGAAAGTAGACCCCCTAAGGAACTTATCTAGATGTGCTTTGAGAGCTTTGAACCCCCAAGTGTTTCACTACAGTTTATAACGCAGAGCCGTGAAAATAAAAATTCCTTTTTTTTTCACAAAAATGATTTTTTACCCCCAGTTTTGTATTTTCACAAGGGTATCAGGATAAATTGGACCCCAAAAGTTGTTGTCCAATTTGTCCTGAGTACGCCGATACCCCATATGTTGGGGTAAACCCCTGTTTGGGCACACGGGAGAGCTCTGAAGGGAAGGAGCACTGTTTTACTTTTTCAACGCAGAATTGGCTGGAATTGAGATCGGATGCCATGTCCCGTTTGGAGAGCCCCTGATGTGCCTAAACAGTGGAAACCCCCCAATTATAACTGAAACCCTAATCCAAACACACCCCATACCCTAATCCCAACAGTAACCCTAACCACAACTCTAACCCAGACACACCCAACCCTATTCCCAACCGTAAATGTAATCCAAACCCTAACCCTAACTTTAGCCCCAACCCTAACTGTAGCCTTAACCCTAGCCCCAACCATAGCCCTAACCCTAGCCCTAACCCTAACCCTAGCAATAACCCTAGCCCTAACCCTAACCCTAGCCCTAACCCTAACCCTAGCCCTAGCCCTAACCCTAACGCTAACCCTAGCCCTAACCCTAGCCCTAACCCTAGCCCTAACCCTAACTCTAGCCCTAACCTGTTATGACCCCAATGGCAGAGGGTCTCAGAAATAAATACCAAGTCTGCAAACACAAAAAACCAGCTCATAGGGCAGTGGTAACTGGGCTGACCGTATATCTAATCCTAGCACCACAAATAGCAGCAGCCGGGGAACGTGCCTACGTTGGTTCTAGACGTCTCGCGCCAGCCGGAGAACTAACTAACCCTAGAAGGGAAAAGATAGACCTTTCTTGCCTCCAGAGAAAAGACCCCAAAAGTTGGATACAAGCCCCCAACAAATAATAACGGTGAGGTAAGAAGAAAAGACAAACGTAAGAATGAACTAGGTATTTAGCAAAGAGAGGCCCACTGACTAATAGCAGAATATAGTAAGATGACTTATACGGTCAGCAAAAACCCTATCAAAATTTCCACACTGGATATTCAAGAACCCCCGAACCGTCTAACGGCCCGGAGGGAGAATACCAGCCCCCTAGAGCTTCCAGCAAAATCAGGAATCACATTTAGTACAAGCTGGAGAAAAAAATAAGAGCAATGCAAATAACCAAAAAACAAAGAAGCAAGACTTAGCTTAATTTTGCAAGAACCAGGACCAGCAGACAGGAACAAACAGAAAGGACTGATTACAACGATGCCAGCACCAGACTGAGAATTCAGGAAGTCTATATAGCAACACCCCTGGACTAACGACCCAGGTGGGTGCCAAACTGAGGAAAGACAATCCCAGAGTCATACCACTAGTGACCACAAGAGGGAGCCAAAAAAGTCTAATTCACAACAGTACCCCCCCTTTAAGGAGGGGTCACCGAACCCTCACCAAGACCACCAGGGCGATCAGGATGAGCAGCGTGAAAGGCACAAACTAAATCGGCCGCATGCACATCAGAGGCAACCACCCAGGAATTATCCTCCTGACCATAGCCCTTCCACTTGACCAGATACTGAAGCCTCCGTCTGGAGAGATGAGAATCCAAGATCTTCTCCACCACATACTCCAACTCGCCCTCAACCAACACCGGAGCAGGAGGCTCAACAGAAGGAACCACAGGTACAACGTACCGCCGCAACAAAGACCTATGGAACACGTTGTGAATGGCAAACGACACCGGAAGATCCAAGCGAAAGGACACAGGATTAAGGATTTCCAATATCTTGTAAGGAACGATGAAGCGAGGCTTGAATTTAGGAGAGGAGACCTTCATAGGAACAAATCGAGAAGACAGCCATACCAAATCCCCAACACGAAGTCGGGGACCCACACCGCGGCGGCGGTTGGCAAAACGCTGAGCCTTCTCCTGTGACAACTTCAAGTTGTCCACCACATGATTCCAAATCTGCTGCAACCTATCCACCACAGAATCTACCCCAGGACAGTCAGAAGGCTCCACATGTCCCGAGGAAAAACGAGGATGGAAACCAGAGTTGCAGAAAAATGGCGAGACCAAAGTAGCGGAACTAGCCCGATTATTAAGGGCAAACTCAGCCAACGGCAAGAAGGTCACCCAATCATCCTGATCTGCAGAAACAAAACACCTCAAATAAGCCTCCAGAGTCTGATTAGTTCGCTCCGTTTGTCCATTAGTCTGAGGATGAAAGGCAGACGAAAACGACAAATCAATGCCCATCTTAGCACAAAAGGATCGCCAGAACCTGGAAACAAACTGGGATCCTCTGTCAGACACGATATTCTCAGGAATGCCGTGTAAACGAACCACATTCTGAAAGAACAAAGGAACCAGATCGGAAGAGGAAGGCAGCTTAGGCAAAGATACCAAATGGACCATCTTGGAAAAGTGATCACATATCACCCAGATGACAGACATTCCTTGAAACACCGGAAGATCTGAAATGAAATCCATGGAAATGTGTGTCCAAGGCCTCTTCGGGACAGGCAAGGGCAAGAGCAACCCGCTGGCACGAGAACAGCAAGGCTTAGCTCGAGCACAAATCCCACAGGACTGCACAAATGACCGCACATCCCGTGACAAGGAAGGCCACCAAAAGGACCTAGCCACCAAATCTCTGGTGCCAAAAATTCCCGGATGCCCTGCCAACACCGAGGAATGAACCTCGGAAATGACTCGGCTGGTCCACTTATCAGGAACAAACAGTCTGTCAGGTGGACAAGAGTCAGGTCTACCAGCCTGAAATCTCTGCAACACACGTCGCAAATCTGGAGAAATGGCTGACAAGATTACTCCCTCTTTAAGAATACCAACTGGTTCTGTGACTCCAGGAGAGTCAGGCACAAAGCTCCTTGAAAGAGCATCAGCCTTCACATTCTTTGAACCTGGTAAATACGAGACCACAAAGTCAAAACGGGAGAAAAACAATGACCAACGGGCCTGTCTAGGATTCAGGCGTTTAGCAGACTCGAGATACATCAGATTTTTGTGATCAGTCAAGACCACCACATGATGCTTAGCACCCTCGAGCCAATGACGCCACTCCTCAAATGCCCACTTCATGGCCAACAACTCCCGATTGCCAACATCATAATTCCGCTCAGCAGGCGAAAACTTCCTAGAGAAAAAGGCACATGGTCTCATTACAGAGCAACCAGGGCCTCTCTGCGACAAAACGGCCCCTGCCCCAACCTCAGAAGCATCCACTTCAACCTGAAAGGGAAGTGAGACATCAGGCTGGCACAAAACAGGCGCCGAAGTAAACCGGCGCTTCAACTCTTGGAAAGCTTCCACGGCTGCAGGAGCCCAGTTAGCAACATCAGAACCTTTCTTGGTCATATCCGTCAAAGGTTTAACAACACTAGAAAAATTAGCGATAAAACGACGGTAGAAGTTAGCAAAACCCAAGAACTTCTGAAGACTCTTAACTGACGTGGGTTGAGTCCAATCATGAATAGCTCGGACCTTGACTGGGTCCATCTCCACCGCAGAAGGGGAAAAAATAAAACCCAAAAAGGGAACCTTCTGTACTCCAAAGAGACACTTTGAGCCCTTAACAAACAAAGCATTCTCACGCAAAACCTGAAACACCATCCTGACCTGCTCCACATGCGAGTCCCAATCATCAGAAAAAACCAGAATATCATCCAGATAAACAATCATAAATCTATCCAGATACTTCCGGAAAATATCATGCATAAAGGACTGAAACACTGAAGGAGCATTAGAGAGCCCAAAAGGCATCACCAAGTACTCAAAATGACCTTCGGGCGTATTAAATGCAGTTTTCCATTCATCTACTTGCTTAATGCACACAAGGTTGTACGCACCACGAAGATCTATATTGGTGAACCACTTGGCACCTTTAATCCGGGCAAACAAGTCCGACAACAGAGGCAAAGGATACTGAAATTTAACAGTGATTTTATTCAGAAGCCGATAGTCAATACAAGGTCTCAAAGATCCGTCCTTCTTGGCCACAAAAAAGAATCCCGCACCAAGAGGGGAAGAGGATGGACGAATATGACCCTTCTCCAGAGATTCCTTGATATACGAACGCATTGCAGTATGCTCAGGTACAGACAGATTAAATAATCTTCCCTTAGGAAATTTACTACCTGGAATCAAATCTATAGCGCAGTCACAGTCCCTATGAGGAGGAAGAGCACTGGATCTGGACTCGCTGAATACATCCTGATAATCAGACAAATACTCAGGAACTTCCGAAGGAGTAGAGGAAGCAATAGACACCGGTGGGGAATCACCATGAACTCCCTGACAGCCCCAACTTGACACAGACATAGCCTTCCAATCCAAGACTGGATTATGGGTCTGTAACCATGGCAGACCCAAAACGACCAAATCATGCATTTTATGCAGAACAAGAAAACGAATCACCTCCCGATGTTCAGGAGTCATGCACATGGTTATCTGTGTCCAAAACTGCGGTTTATTTTCCGCCAATGGCGTAGCATCAATACCTCTAAGAGGGATAGGATTTACCAATGGCTCAAGAACAAAACCACAGCGCTTGGCAAATGACAGATCCATAAGACTCAGGGCAGCACCTGAATCCACAAACGCCATAACAGGGTAGGAAGACAATGAGCAAATTAAAGTCACAGACAAAATAAATTTAGGTTGCAAATTACCAATGGCGACGGGGCTAACAACCCTTGTTAGGCGTTTAGAGCATGCTGATATAACATGTGTAGAATCACCACAGTAAAAACACAACCCATTCTGATGTCTATGATTTTTCCGTTCATTTCTAGTCTGAATTCTATCACATTGCATTAAATCAGGTGTTTGTTCAGACAACACCACCAGAGGATTAGCAGTTTTGCGCTCCCGCAAACGCCGGTCAATTTGAATAGCCAGCGCCATGGAATCATTCAGACTTGTAGGAATGGAGAAACCCACCATCACATTCTTAATGGCTTCAGAAAGGCCATTTCTGAAATTTGCGGCCAGAGCACACTCATTCCACTGAGAAAGCACGGACCATTTCCGAAATTTTTGGCAATACACTTCAGCTTCATCCTGGCCCTGAGAAATAGCCAGCAAGGCTTTTTCTGCCTGAATTTCAAGATTGGGTTCCTCGTAAAGCAATCCGAGCGCCAGAAAAAACGCATCAATATTCGCCAATGCCGGATCTCCTGGCGCTAGCGAGAAAGCCCAATCCTGAGGGTCACCCCGCAAGAAAGAGATAACAATTTTAACTTGCTGAGCTGAGTCTCCAGACGAACGGGGTCTCAGAGACAGAAACAATTTACAATTATTCCTGAAATTCCTAAACTTAAATCAGTCTCCAGAGAACAGTTCAGGAATAGGTATTTTAGGTTCAGACATTGGACTACTGGTAACAAAATCTTGCATGCCCTGCACACGAGCAGCAAGCTGATCCACACTTGTAATCAAAGTCTGGACATTCATGTCTGCAGCAAGCTTAAGCCACTCAGAGGTAAAGGGGAGGAAGAAAGAGAGGAAAAAAAAAAAAACTCAGAATTTCCTTTCTTATTATCCCACTTCTGCAATGCATTAAACATTAAACTTTGGCCTGGCATACTGTTATGACCCCAATGGCAGAGGGTCTCAGAAATAAATACCAAGTCTGCAAACACAAAAAACCAGCTCATAGGGCAGTGGTAACTGGGCTGACCGTATATCTAATCCTAGCACCACAAATAGCAGCAGCCGGGGAACGTGCCTACGTTGGTTCTAGACGTCTCGCGCCAGCCGGAGAACTAACTAACCCTAGAAGGGAAAAGATAGACCTTTCTTGCCTCCAGAGAAAAGACCGCAAAAGTTGGATACAAGCCCCCAACAAATAATAACGGTGAGGTAAGAAGAAAAGACAAACGTAAGAATGAACTAGGTATTTAGCAAAGAGAGGCCCACTGACTAATAGCAGAATATAGTAAGATGACTTATACGGTCAGCAAAAACCCTATCAAAATTTCCACGCTGGATATTCAAGAACCCATGAACCGTCTAACGGCCCGGAGGGAGAATACCAGCCCCCTAGAGCTTCCAGCAAAATCAGGAATCACATTTAGTACAAGCTGGACAAAAAATAAGAGCAATGCAAATAACCAAAAAACAAGGAAGCAAGACTTAGCTTAATTTTGCAAGAACCAGGACCAGCAGACAGGAGCAAACAGAAAGGACTGATTACAACGATGCCAGGCACCAGACTGAGAATTCAGGAAGTCTATATAGCAACACCCCTGGACTAACGACCCAGGTGGGTGCCAAACTGAGGAAAGACAATCCCAGAGTCATACCACTAGTGACCACAAGAGGGAGCCAAAAAAGTCTAATTCACAACACTAACCCTAGCCCCAACCCTAGCCCTAACCCTAGCCCTAACCCTAACCCTAGCAATAACCCTAGCCATAACCCTAACCTTAGCCCTAACCCTAGCCCTAACCCTAGCCCTAACCCTAACCCTAGCCCTAACCCTAATGGGAAAATGGAAATAAATACATTTTTTTAATTTTTTAATTTTTCACTAACTAAGGGGGTGATGAAGGGGGGTTGATTTACTTTTATAGTGGGTTATTTAGCGGATTTTTATGATTGGCAGCCCTCACACACTGAAAGACGCTTTTTATTGCAAAAAATATTTTTTGCGTTACCACATTTTGAGAGCTATAATTTTTCCATATTTGAGTCCACAGAGTCATGTGAGGTCTTGTTTTTTGTGGGATGAGTTGACATTTTTATTGGTAACATTTTCGGGCACGTGACATTTTTTGATCGCTTTTTATTACGATTTTTGTGAGGCAGAATGATCAAAAAAAAGCTATTCATGAATTTCTTTTGGGGGAGGCGTTTATACCGTTCCGCGTTTGGTAAAATTCATAAAGCAGTTTTATTCGTCGGGTCAGTACGATTACAGCGATATCTCATTTATATCATTTTTTTATGTTTTGTCGCTTTTATACGATAAAAACTATTTTATAGAAAGAATAATTATTTTGGTATCGCTTTATTCTCAGGACTATAACTTTTTTATTTTTTTGCTGATGATGCTGTGTCGCAGCTTGTTTTTTGCGGGACAAGATGACTTTTTCAGCGGTACCATGGTTATTTATATCTGTCTTTTTGACCACTTTTTGTTATGCGGTATGGTAATAAAGCGTTGTTTTTTGCCTCGTTTTTTTTTTTTTTCTTACGATGTTTACTGAAGGGGTTAACAAGTGGGGCAGTTTTATAGGTTGGGTCGTTACGGTGCTCTGAGCAGGCACTCGGTAAGCCACCTCCCTCCCTGCAGGACCCGGATGCCGCGGCCATCTTGGATCCGGGACCTGCAGCGAGGAAGGAGGTAGGAGACCCTCGTCACGTTGCTCCGGGGGTCTCAGGGAAGCCCGCAGGGAGCCCCCTCCCTGCGCCATGCTTCCCTATACCGCCAGCACACCGCAATCATGTTTGATCGTGGTGTGTCGGGGGTTAATGTGCCGGGGGCGGTCCGCTCCCGGCACATAGTGCCGGATGTCAGCTGCGATATGCAGCTGACACCCGGCCGCGATCGCGTATGACGTACTATCCCGTCGGTGGTCATACGGGCCCACCCCACCTCGACGGGATAGTACGTCATATATCAGAAAGGGGTTATTGTTCAATTTCCTCCTAAATGCACTTTTTTCTGAATGCTTTTTATGTGTGCAACCTTTCCACATGTAGCTTATATTTAAAAAGACAGTGAGCATAAGCAGCTCATATTTACAATAATATCAGGGTCCCATCTATGGGTCTCTGGGTGATATCTAGAAACAATAAATTATAGCCTTCCTCTATGAGATCTGAGGCATATGACTATTATATATTGGTGCTAACATTGATGTATATTTCTGCTAGGTTATATTTCACTGTCATTTTCTCCCTCTGGAGCAAGCAATATAGATACTCTGACATCAGCTTAAGGAAAATATGTCTTCAGTGAGGGAAAGTACCATTTGTGACATTTTTCATGTAAGGATTCTCACATATGTGATATATTCCTGACAGGTTTTTACATTTTCTTTCTTTTATGATCTTTATTATATAAAAAACTACATTTACAAATAATTCATCATAAACAAAAGAACATACAATATTTCAACAATTGCCTTAAATCTCCTTCCCACCCTTACTGGAGTTGAGAAGAAAAAACATGCATATTAATCTTTCGTTCTAACCCAACCTGTCCTCATCTATTCAATTTCCATTACACTTGCATGAAAACAACGCAAGCTAGAGATTCATGCTAGTTCAAATATTCAAATTGCCTCTGCTGAAAAAAGAGGACTTAACTCTATAGCGCCACCTATTGGAAGTAGCGATCCTACAAGTCACAATCAACCCTTTAACGAGTCGTGCAATATGACTTAGGATAAAAGCCAAATCAGTATCTCAATTCGCAGACACGGTGTTTCGGGCTGTTGGCCCTCGTCAGTGCGAAGCATGAGAACTGATTTGGCTAGGTGAGAGGCTCTGGACTGGGGTCTAGGGGGTAACGTTTCTCCTTATGGAGAGTGACATACCAGCTGGCTATAGAGTTAAGTCCTCTTTTTTCAGCAGAGGCAATTTGCATATTTAATTTCCCAGAGGAGCATTGCACGGCGAATAAGCCTCCTTACCTTGACAAGCCAGCTGGTATGTCACTCTCCATAAGTTCAAATATTGTACTCTAACCTAGGTTGTTATAATCTCTTCACATACCAACATTTTAATACTCATGTCTTTCCATTATTGTACTGTTGGACTATTCTTAGATATCCAATATTTGGCCAATTATATAAGACTAGTTGGCCCGTGCAAAATTTTTGCACATTGGTTGTCGGGGGCGCAGGCAATTTCAGGAAATCCAAGCTTGTCAAATGTTAATATATTTAATGAGATGATGAACACAGAGATGTATGTGTTTCACTGACATATATATACAGTTAGGTCCAGAAATATTTGGACAGAGACAACATTTTTCTCATTTTGGTTATAGACATTACCACAATTTAATTTTAAACAAAACAATTCAGATGCAGTTGAAGTTCAGACTTTCAGCTTTCATTTGAGGGTATCCATATTAAAATTGGATGAAGAGTTTAGGAGTTTCAGCTCCTTAACCTGTGCCACCCTGTTTTTTCAAGGGACCAAAAGTAATTGGACAATTGACTCCAAGGCTATTTCATGGACAGGTGTGGGCAATCCCTTCATTATGTCATTCTCAACTAAGCAGATAAAAGGCCTGGAGTTGATTTGAGGTGTGGTGCTTGCATTTGGAAGGTTTTCCTATGAAGTAAACATGCGGTCAAAAGTGCTCTCCATGAAGGTGAAACAAGCCATTCTTAAGCTGTGAAAACAGAGAAAAAACCCATCCGAGAAATTGCTACAATATTCGGAGTGGCAAAATGTACAGTTTGGTACATCCTGAGAAGGAAAGAAAGCACTGGTGAACTCATGAATGCCAAAAGACCTGGGCGCCCACGGAAGACAACAGTGGTGGGTGATCGCAGAATAACCTCCATGGTGAAGAGAAACCCCTTCACAACAGCCAACCAAGTGAAGAACACTCTCCAGGAGGTAGGCGCATCAATATCCAAATCTACTATAAAGAGAAGACGGCATGAAAGTAAATACAGAGGGTTCACTGCACGGTGCAAGCCACTCATAAGTGTCAAGAATAAAAAGGCTAGACTGGACTTGGCTAAAAAACATCTAAAAAAGCCAGCACAGTTCAGGAAGAACATTCTTTGGACAGATGAAACCAAGATCAACCTCTACCAGAATGATGGAAAGAGAAAAGTATGGCGAAGGCTTGGTACAGCTCACGGTCCAAAGCATACCACATTATCTGTAAAACACGGCGGAGGCAGTGTGATGGCTTGGCCATGCATGGCTGCCAGTGGCACTGGGTGACTAGTGTTTATTGATGATGTGACACAGGACAGAAGCAGCCAAATGAATTCTGAGGTATTCAGAGCCATACTGTGTGCTCAGATCCAGCCAAATGCAGCAAAACTGATTGGTCGTCATTTCATACTACAGATGGACAATGACCAAAACATGAAGCCAAAGCAACCCAGGAGTCTATTAAAGCAAAGAAGTGGAATATTCTTGAATGGCCAAGTCAGTCACCTGATCTCAACCCAATTGAGCATGCATTTCACTTGTTAAAGACTAAACTTCAGACAGAAAGGCCCACAAACAAACAGCAACTGAAAACCACCGCAGTGAAGGCCTGGCAGAGCATCAAAAAGGAGGAAACACAGCGTCTGGTGATGTCCATGAGTTCAAGACTTCAGGCAGTCATTGCCAACAAAGGGTTTTCAACCAAGTACTAGAAATGAACATTTTATTTAAAATTATTGAATCTGTCCAATTACTTTTGGTCCCTTAAAAAAACAGGGTGGCACATGTTAAGGAGCTGGAACTCCTAAAACCTTCATCCAATTTTAATGTGGATACCCTCAAATGAAAGCTGAAAGTCTGAACTTCAACTGCATCTGAATTGTTTTGTTTAAAATTAAATTGTGGTAATGTCTATAACCAAAATGAGAAAAATGTTGTCTCTGTCCAAATATTTCTGGACCTAACTGTATATATATATATATATATATATATATATATATATATATGTTTTCATGAATATTTGAGCCCATGGATCCATTATATGTCAATTTTGCAAGTCGGCGGGAAAATCTCGCCATACGGATGTCACACGGATGCTTACATGCGAGAAAATCGCATCCTCGCACTGTACACGGATGACATACGGATCACTGTTCAGGGAACATTTCTGCGACTGTCGTCCTTGTAAAATGGACCGATTTTTTATATGTTGTGTGTAACTCCAGCCTTAAGGACACCCCCCAACATTAAACATAATGGTAGTTTACTTAATGATCAGAAGGGGTCTGATTGTCAGAACCTTGCAACAGAACAGGGGCAGCAGCATTTTTCCCCCTCAACAGCAGCACTGCCATCTATCTGCAGTGTAGGGAAGTGCAACACAGCCCTAGGTATGTGAACGGAGCAGCTCCCTGTAAAGCAGTGCCACTTTGACAGTAAAAATGATGAAGGAGAATTGACCCCATAACTGAGCGTATTTACACCATTGTATAATAATTGGGAATATCCCTTTAAAAAAAAGTAATATCTGCAGATTATTTTAACTTTTTTTCCCTACGGTTGGATTTTTTTTTCAATTTTTGCAAGGCTGTTTCCACCAATCTCTTCCATTGGGAAACAATGTACAGTCTGAGTTATCTCAACACTGCAGTTTTTTACTTAGAACCAGAGGGGATTCCAGATCACCAATAAGCTGCAACCTTAGAAGGAAGATAGACTTTTCAATGACTGTCCAATAATACAGAAAATCTGATGGTTCAGAACCTGTCCAATCCCTTTTACGCTGCATTCATTTATATCTTCAGTTTTAAAGCAGAAGTCGTAAACAGGTAAAGTTTTACTTTTACTCTACTTCCACATATGTAGCAAATATTTTATGTGTACCTGCCTGAAATTGGCTGGGCAAGGAGTTCGGCAAGCTGGAAAGCCCCCAAGGCAAATATTAGGATTTGTTTCAGCCTTGTGGTATTGTGCTTTGGGGTAGTGTGGTGCCACCTGCAGGTCATTTTTCCTTACTGCAGTTTTATGAAAATTAATGTTTAAAATGTATTTTGTGATCACATTGTGGATGTGTGGTTTGTTTGGCTATTTTCTTGCTGAAGGGGGCAAGTTTACCTTTCAAATGGTGCATTATTTGTGTGTGTGGGTGCAGTATGAACGGAGATACAAATTAATCACCTAAAAAGAGTGTTTTGAAATAATATAGAAGGATTTTGAATAATGGCTGGTGGTATTTTAGCTGAACCTTACTCAAACACATTCCTTCAAGTACACCATTTTGGGCTAGCCTCCAACTTCATTCCAGATGTTGTTTTCTAAGTATCGATAACTTTTTCCAGCGTGGCTATGTAGCTTTGGGACACCGCTTTAGAAGATTAATCATATTTGTCCCTTCTTTTAGGCATTTTGGACATTTTGAGTCCTTTCTGAGTCCTACTCCATGCAATTTCTTAAGGGTGAAATAGATTTTATGATTTCTAAAATATTGAGAGCTACAGTGAGTTTAAATGATCTGACTTGTATGGATAAACAACTACCAATCAGCTACTAGTTTGGTGATCTTGGTCTTTTAGTCGCCTGCTTGGAAATTAAATTCTATGATGAATGTGTTATCCTCTATCAGGATATTCATTAAGGTGGGCAAGCATTCAGAGAGAGCATTTTCCCACCTCTCTTTTAACCCCTTTCCAGCGTCGGACTCTCTCCCTTTGATGTGGGCTCCGTAAGTAAGCCCACATTGTTTTAAACAGCTTACATGTGCCCGCAATAGCCACAGGTGGAATCGCAATCCACCCGTGGCTATTAACCAGTTAAATCCCGTGTCAAACTTTGTCAGCAGCATTTAGCAAGTGCTTCCAGAAATACGCACATCGGTGACCCCCGTCATGTGATCGCGGGTGATATAGAAGGGTTAATGTTTTGCCTTTAATTGTCTTTTGCCTTTAATTGCTAGAATTGCTAGAATGTATTCTTATGACGCTGTAGTCTGGTAGTGTAGTCTCCTCTTCCAGGATTGTATACTTCTTATCTTATATGTTTTCAATAGACAGCAAACAGCATGTTCTGGGTACATGGGAAATAAAGGTCAGTATGAACCGGGGTAACAGGGGGGAGGGCTACGTGAATTACATGGAGAATTACATTTGTTGCAAATGGTATAAAATACTGCCTCTTGCTTCATTACAACAGATAAAGTGACTTTACTCACAATCCATTTGCGATTTCCCTTTTCTCCAAGCACTTGTAAATGAAGGGCGTAACCTCCTGATTTGGCTTCACTGGTCACTGGTGATCTGGCATATCTGACATTGGGTCTGAACGCAAACAGCTACAACATGGGTCACCGGTGTGTTGCATGATAACTGGAGGTCTCCTTGAGTCTCCTGGAGACTATTGAAGCATGCCTAAAGTAAAAAGAAAATGTTTTTAAAAATATAAAAAAATTAAAAAAAATATAAAAATTCAAATCACCCCTCTTTCGCCCCATTCAAAATAAAACTAAAATAAAATCAAACATACACATATTTGGTATCACCACGTTGAGAATCGCATGATCTATCAATAAAAAAAGGGATAACCTGATCGCTAAACGGCGTAGTAAGAAAAAAGTAAAAACGCCAGAATTATGTTTTTTTGGTTGGGCGATCAAAAGATCGTATCTGCACCAAAATGGTAGAATTAAAAGTCAGGTTGGCACGCAAAAAAATAAGCCCTCCCCCAACCTGAGATCATGAAAAATGGAGACGCTGCGGGTATTGGAAAATGGCGCAATTTTTTTTTAAAACAAAGTTTGGAAATTTTTTTACCACTTAGATAAAAAAAATCTATACATATTTGGTGTCCATGAACTCATAATGACCTGGAGAATCATAATAGCAGGTCAGTTTTAGCATTTAGTGAACCTAGTAAAAAAGCCAAACAAAAAACAAATGTGGGATTGCACTTTTTTTTTGCAATTTCACCACCCTTGGAATTTTTTTCCCGTTTTCTTGTACATGACATGGGAAAACCAATGATGTCGTTCAAAAGTACAACTCGTCCCGCATAAAATAAGCCCTCACATGGCCATATTGATGGAAAAATAAAGTATTTTATTTCACAAACCATCCTTCTCTTCTCCTCCCCTTTATTTCTATGACTTCCTCTAGTGGTGTACACTTATGTGAAAAACTCTAACAAAATTACCTTCAATATAATAGTCGTCTGTTTAGAAAGGCAGATGGCATTTCCTGTGCCCGCAGAAAGATCAGTAACAGATTGCGATGTGATGTTGATAACCTTGATTTTTAAGTCATTTTAAAAATATTCGCCCCTATAAATAATCAGTCAGTATAAATCTAGCTTTAAGATATTCTGTATTTCCAGGCAAATAGAGCTCTTTTAGGTATAATTTTCCAACCACTTTCTAATATAATTTCCACACTTACTCCTGACATTATTCCATAAAAACCATGAATAAAGCTGCATTTACACTTGGCAATAATCTATCAAATTCTAACAGTAGCAACTTAATGTTCATAATACTTGTGAACGATGTCCAAGAACACTTATTCATCGTGCAAGTGAAAATAATTCTCATTCTATATATACTGTGATGAGAAAAACTAAGTATACCCTCTTTGACTTGTATGATTTTACATATCAGGACATAATAAAAAATCTTGTCCTTAGAAGGTAAAAAATTAGGTAAATACAACTCTAGATGACCAAGAACCTATAACAAAGTAGAGCGCATCATTATTTATTTAACAAGAATTAGACTAAAATACAGAAGAATTATTGCATTTTAATGCAATGTTGCAGTGACCAAAAAAATGTAATTCTGACGTTTTGATTTTTTTTGCGCTACGCTGTTTACCAATCGGATTAATTATTCTTATATATTGATAGGTGAGGTGATTCTGAACATGGCAATACCAAATATGTGTATTTTTTTATTGTTTCATTTTGAATAGGACAAATGGTGGGTGATTTAAGCTTTTAAATTTTTAACATTTTTGTAATATTTTAAAATACTTTTTTTTACTTCAATAGTCTCCATTGGAGGCTTGAAACTGCGATAATTTGATCGCCTGTGCTAACTTGCTATGAGCGTCGACTGCTGGGTGCCACTAATAGCGATCCGGCAATGACAACCACAGGGGTCTCCTGCAGACCCCAGGTTGTCATGCCAACCCATCTTCGACCCGATCGTATGACACGGGTGCCAATGGGTGTGGTTTGTGACGTGCTTCTGGCGTGTCAATGTTAAATGCCGCTGTCAGTGATTGACAGCGACATTTATCATGTTAACAGCCGTAGGTGGATTGCAATTCCACCCATGACTGTTAGGAGCACGTGTCAGCTGATCAGATCAGCTGTCATTTGCCAGAAAAGGTGTGGGTTCATCGTTGGAGCCCGCATCAAACAGGGGAAGGCAAGTGACGGACACTGCATGTCATTGGGTGTTAAGGGGTTAACTTGATTGTGGTGTGTGGCTATTTGTTTAATACCTGCTCTTAAGGTCCCGCCGCAGCATTTGAATTGGATTGAAATTTGCACCTTGACTGGGAAACTGCAACCCTTTAATACTTTTCTTTTTCAGCCATTCAGATATAGATTTGCTGGATGCTGCATGATCCAGTTTAGGCCAACTTTTAGCTTTTAGTAGATGGCCTCACATTTCACTTTAGTATACCTTGTTAGATAGAGGCATTCATGGTTGACTAATTAACTGCAAGGTGCCCAGGACCTGTGGCTACAAATCAAACCCAAATAATCACCTCTCCATTACTATGCTTAACAGTTGGCATACTTGTATCCCTCCACTCTTTGTTGGCCTTTTGCCAAATTATCCTGGTATATTTTTGAATACAATTAATAAATAAAAACATTTATATATCTTTATATATGGTATTTTGGGTGTTTTTTGATCGTATGTTTTTCCTTAGTGCTTTGCTCATTTTGTGCGATTGCCCTCAATATGAGTTCCAATATAACCCACATCTAGTCATTTGTTGATTTATTTTTCTAACTTTGGTATATTTTGGGTTTATGCTTCCATGAAGTTGTTATTAACAGTTGGCATGAAGTGTTTGTGCTGAAGTGTTTAATTTTCACCAAGCACGGCACAGGGCATCATGTCCAAACATCTCCACTTGACCTTTTCTATCTAAAAGACATTATTTCATAACTCTTGTAGTTTGTTCATATGCAACTTTGAAGTGTTAAATCATCCTGCCATGTTTCTTTTAGAAAGGAGCTTTCTGCTAACAACCTTTTTCAAATAGGTCATAATTGTTCCGTCTTTTTGTAATTCTGCATTAATGAACTTGAACATTTAACATAGTAACTGAGACCTTTAGAGTTTGAGCTGTAGATCTTGTTTTTTGGGTTTTTTTTTTGGAGGGGGGGGGGGGTGCGGATTCTCTGAGCAATGTACAATCTTACCATGAATGAATTTGCTGTGACATCAACTCATGGGAAGATTGTCAACTGTCTTGAATGTTTTCATGGCCTTATAACCCTTCCCAGATTTATTGGAATCTTGAGGATCATGGTGATATCTTTTCTTCTTGGTATTGTGTTAACAATACATATACCTGAATACCCTAGACCAGGGAGCTGCCCAAACATCTGCTTTTTTAGAGGTGATCACACTTACTGATGAAAAACTAAACAAAGGCATTGGATTTTAGCAACACCTAGCTGCCACTTACCATGTTAATTTCTATGGAAGCAGTAAGGATATATTTAATTTTTCACATGCTACTTCTGCATTTAGGCCAAGCTTTTGATAAATAAAGGCACAGTACAGTTTGTCATATCTTGCAGCTCATCTGAGGTTGTGTTTAAATTTTAAAACCTTTTAAAGGACCAGATATTTTATGTCCCGATATGCAAAATCATTGAATTCAAAGAGGATGCACATACTTTTTTCAGGACTGCAAAAAAGGTTGATATTTTCTGCTTTATAACATTCTGCCCATAGTTTGCAAAGACTGAGAAGTTGCCTGCAAGATTCTAAAGGTTGCTGCGCTTCTACTGTGATTGTATTGTGACATGCTTTGCGCCTTTAGAGAATGACTATGTTTAGGATCATTAGGTATAAAGAAGTTGTTTACCTTACTATCATAATTTGTGGGCATAACATTATGCAAGAAATTAACTAAAAATTAGAAAACGTATTAAACTCTGAACAGCTTGAGGCTTTTGCTTTTTTCTGTAAATACCCATTTTATTCACATAACTACCATAATTGCATTTTTTTTTTAATTCTCTGCTATTGATTTCACTTTTTACTGAATGTGAAACCCTTACTTCTTCAGTCCTCTAGATTCTTGGCCGATATGTTATAACGAATTTGCAGCTTTTGAGAGAACATCACTAAATGTGCTGCAAATCGCAGTATTCTCAATCTGATATTTTTATATAGCGATGACATGACTTTATATGGGGTAAGTGCAGGTATTGGACAATCTATTCTTTGTAACAGTGGATTTTTTTCCCTAATGCCAATCATATGGATGTGAATTGCTTTTTTTTAATTGCCTAACACAATCCTTTTGCCCTTTAAGTAAGAAAAAGTAGATTTAGAGTTCTTACCTTTTAAAAGTGTCAGTAATGATTCTCGTAACGTAGATTCTTGGAGGTTCACAAATCAGAGACAAAAGGTCATGTAATGTTGCTACTAGTTCAGTCATTGTACTCAGTGTACCCAATTTTACACCGCAGTTCTGCCTTTTATAATAGTTGTTGGGAATCAGAAGACATTGTACAGTTTATAACCCTTTAAGTGCCACTATGCTTCAGTTATATTGACAAAGTGGACTTACAGCTAACGTCAGCCTCCACCATCACAGCAGTGGATGTCCTTCATGTAAATGCTGGCCCTGTAATTTCACAGACACTGGTAATAGCAAACAACGACTTTTAAAAGTAGCAGAAAAGGAAAGTTTTCCTTGATAAAATAATTGGTAACATAATATTTTATTTAATCAAGTAGTAAAAGATAATTTGAACCACTGCGCTACCCAAGATCAAAAAAACAAAAACTTACTTACTTGTTAAGAGGTCAGTTTTTGTATGTAAGAGTTACCTATTCCTTTAGGAGAGAGGTTGAACCTGATTGTAGTGTGTTACTGAAAGGGATATCATAGAGTCAGTGAAATTGATATTAACAAGATCGTGCAGGTAGATAATCACGAATATTGTATATACACACTTACTTATTGTGTGAGGCTGTATGTGCTACACTTAAGGTGTTCCTATGTGGATTCTGATGTTAATCCTTCCACAGGTTTAGAGAATAATTCTGAGGGAAAATAGTAGATTGTATATTATAGAACATAGATATCCTAACAGACCTTCAACCTTATGTTAATAATGATACCGATTCAGACCACTTACTGCTTATGTTAAGCTCTGACGGCTGCACCTGGAGTGCTTGCTTGCCGCAGTCTGGTGAACCGAAACTGATAAGGAGAGGGATAAGGTGGTAATGTGAACAATCTGTTCTAGAATTTTTAGAACTAGCAGTGCCAATAGAATAAAGCTATCCGTTCACTCACCATATACTTTCTGGAGTAAGCGCTTATCCTGATGTGCATGTAATTTTTGTAGCGCTGATTCCGTCCGGCAATTGGTGGTGCGGGCAGTGCCAGGGGTTTCCTGAAGAGTCGCGTACTAGTGGGAGCGCAGGAGCGCGGGAGAGCACCAGCGCCTCGCGTGCCCCGGCCGGAAGCAGCGCTGAGGACGCGGTGACGAATTGGGGGCAGAGCTGATGTGACGTCACACAGAGTAAGGACGGGACACATAGGAACACCTTAAGTGTAGCACATACAGCCTCACACAATAAGTAAGTGTGTATATGCACTATTCGTGATTATCTACCTGCACGATCTTGTTAATATCAATTTCACTGACTCTATGATATCCCTTTCAGTAACACACTACAATCAGGTTCAACCTCTCTCCTAAAGGAATAGGTGGCTCTTACATACAAAAACTGACCTCTTAACAAGTAAGTAAGTTTTTGTTTTTTTGATCTTGGGTAGCGCAGTGGTTCAAATTATCTTTTACTACTTGGTTGTTCTTTTTAACAGAGTTTGGCACAGAACCTGTTGTAACCACTTGCAGCTCCCGCAGCACTCTACTCTACCCTTTCAGGTGATTAGGCGCCAGTGTACATATTCTTTATAACCATATTTTATTTAATGATATGGTACAACAAATACGTCGCAATGATGAACCAGGTAAATATTAACATTGACCAGCTTTGTTCAAGTTAGATTAATTAAACTTAATTAAAGTAAATGTAAGATTGATTTGATATTTGTTCTTAATTAACCCCCAATTTGCCAATCCCAAGTAGAGACTCGTCTATAAATTGGACTTTGCTGCTGCTCATAGTCGCCCACAGTCTACCTGTTTTACTTTAAGCCCTTTCTGCCATTGGACGTACTATTCTGTCCATGTGGGGTGGGCCCTACTTCCCAAGGATGGAATAGTACGTCCAGCAAGATCGGCCGCGCTCACGGGGGGAGCGCGGCCGATCGCGGCCGGGTGTCAGCTGCCTATCGCAGCTGACATCCGGCACTATGTGCCAGGAACGTTCACGGACCGCCCCCGGTACATTAACCCCCGGCACACCGCGATCAAACATGATCGCGGTGTGCCGGCGGTACAGGGAAGCATCGCGCAGGGAGGGGGCTCCCTGCGGGCTTCCCTGAGACCCCCGCAGCAACGCGATGTGATCGCGTTGCTCCGAGGGTCTCCTACCTCCTTTCTCGCTGCAGGTCCCGGATCCAAGATGGCCGCGGCATCCGGGTCATGCAGGGAGAGAGGTGGCTTACCGAGTGCCTGCTCAGTGCAGGCGCTGGTAAGCCTGCTTTGCTCTAAGTCAGATCGGTGATCTGACAGAGTGCTATGCAAACTGTCAGATCACCGATCTGTGATGTCCCCCCCTGGGACAAAGTAAAAAAGTAGAAAAAAAATGTCCACGTGTAAAAAAAAAAAAAAAAAAAATTGCTAAATAAATAAATAAAAAAAACTTATTCCCATAAATACATTTCTTTATCTAAATAAAAAAAAAATCAAACAATAAAAGTACACATATTTAGTATCGCCGCGTCCGTAACGACCCCTCCTATAAAACTATTTCACTAGTTAACCCCTTCAGTGAACAACATAAAAAAAAATAAATAAAAAACGAGGCAAAAAACAACGCTTTATTCTCATACCGCCAAACAAAAAGTGGAATAACACGCGATCAAAAAGACGGATATAAATAACCATGGTACCGCTGAAAAATTCATCTTGTCCCGCAAAAAACGAGCCACCATACACCATCATCAGCGAAAAAATAAAAAACTTATAGTCCTCAGAATAAAGCAATGCCAAAATAATTATTTTTTTCTATAAAATAGCTTTTATCGTATAAAAGCGCCAAAACATAAAAAAATGATATAAATGAGGTATCGCTGTAATCGTACTGACCCGAAGAATAAAACTGCCTTATCAATTTTACCAAACGCGGAATGGTATAAACGCCTCCCCCAAAAGAAATTAATGAATAGCTGGTTTTTGGTCATTCTGCCTCACAAAAATCGGAATAAAAAGCGATCAAAAAATGCCCGAACATGTTACCAATAAAAACGTCAACTTGTCCCGCAAAAAACAATACCTCACATGACTCTGTGGACTCAAATATGGAAAAATTATAGCTCTCAAAATGTGGTAACGCAAAAAATATTTTTTGCAATAAAAAGCGTCTTCCAGTGTGTGACGGCTGCCAATCATAAAAATCCGGTAAAAAAACCCGCTATAAAAGTAAATCAAACCCCCCTTCATCACCCGCTTAGTTAGGGAAAAAATTAAAAAAATTTAAAAAATGTATTTATTTCCATTTTCCTATTAGGGTTAGGGCTAGGGTTAGGGTTAGGGCTAGGGTTAGGGCTAGGGTTAGGGTTAGGGTTGGGGCTAGGGTTGGGGCTAGGGTTGGGGCTAGGGTTAAGGCTACATTTAGGGTTGGGGCTAAAGTTAGGGTTAGGGCTAAAGTTAGGGTTAGGGTTTGGATTACATTTACGGTTGGGAATAGGGTTGGGATTAGGGTTAGGGGTGTGTCTGGGTTAGAGGAGTGGTTAGGGTTACCGTTGGGATTAGGGTTAGGGGTGTGTTTGGATTAGGGTTTCAGTTATAATTGGGGGTTTCCACTGTTTAGGCACATCAGGGGCTCTCCAAACGCGACATGGCGTCCGATTTCAATTCCAGCCAATACTGCATTGAAAAAGTAAAACAGTGCTCCTTCCCTTCCAAGCTCTCCCGTGCGCCCAAACAGGGGTTTACCCCAACATATGGAGTATCAGCGTACTCGCAACACATTGGAGAACAACATTTGGGGTCCAATTTCTCCTGTTACCCTTGGGAAAATACAAAACTAGGGGCTAAAAAATAATTTTTGTGGAAATTTTTTTTTTATTTTATTTGCATGGCTCTGCGTTATAAACTGTAGTGAAACACTTGGGGGTTCAAAGCTCTCACAACACATCTAGATGAGTTCCTTAGGGGGTCTACTTTCCAAAATGGTGTCACTTGTGGGGGGGTTTCTACTGTTTAGGTACATTAGGGGCTCTGCAAACGCAATGTGATGCCTGCAGACCATTCCATCTAAGTCTGCATTCCAAATGGCGCTCCTTCCCTTCCGAGCCCTCCCATGCGCCCAAACGGTGGTTCCCCCCCACATATGGGGTATCAGCGTACTCAAGACAAATTGGACAACAACTTTTGGGGTCCAATTTCTCCTGTTACCATTGGGAAAATACAAAACTGGGGGCTAAAAAATAATTTTTGTGGGAAAAAATTTTTGTTTTATTTTTACGGCTCTGCATTATAAACTTCTGTGAAGCACTTGGTGGGTCAAAGTGCTCACCACACCTCTAGGTAAGTTCCTTAGGGGGTCTACTTTCCAAAATGGTGTCACTTGTGGAGGGGTTTCAATGTTTAGGCACATCAGTGGCTCTCCAAACGCAACATGGCGTCCCATCTCAATTCCTGTCAATTTTGCAGTGAAAAGTCAAACGGCGCTCCTTCCCTTCCGAGCTCTCCCATGCGCCCAAACAGTTGTTTACCCCCACATATGGGGTATCAGCATACTCAGGACAAATTGTACAACAACTTTTGGGGTCCAATTTCTTCTCTTACCCTTGGGAAAATAAAAAATTGGGGGCGAAAAGATCATTTTTGTGAAATAATATGATTTTTTATTTTTACGGTTCTGCATTATAAACTTCTGTGAAGCACTTGGTGGGTCAAAGTGCTCACCACACATCTAGATAAGTTCCTTAGGGGGTCTACTTTCCAAAATGGTGTCACTTGTGGGGGGTTTCAATGTTTAGGCACATCAGTGGCTCTTCAAACGCAACATGGCGTCCCATCTCAATTCCAGGCAATTTTGCATTGAAAAGTCAAATGGCGCTTCTTCGCTTCCGAGCTCTGTCATGCGCCCAAACAGTGGTTTACCCCCACATATGGGGTATCGGCGTACTCAGGACAAATTGTACAACATCTTTTGGGGTCCATTTTCTCCTGTTACCCTTGGTAAAATAAAACAAATTGGAGCTGAAATAAATTTTGTGTGAAAAAAAGTTAAATGTTCATTTTTATTTAAACATTCCAAAAATTCCTATGAAACACCTGAAGGGTTAATAAACTTTTTGAATGTGGTTTTGAGCACCTTGAGGGGTGCAGTTTTTAGAATGGTGTCACACTTGGGTATTTTCTATCATATAGACCCCTCAAAATGACTTCAAATGAGATGGGGTCCCTAAAACAAAATGGTGTTGTAAAAATGAGAAATTGCTGGTCAACTTTTAACCCTTATAACTCCCTAACAAAAAAAAATTTTGGTTCCAAAATGGTGCTGATGTAAAGTAGACATGTGGGAAATGTTACTTATTAAGTATTTTGTGTGACATATCACTGTGATTTAATTGCATAAAAATTCAAAGTTGGAAAATTGCGAAATTTTCAAAATTTTCGCCAAATTTCCATTTTTATCACAAATAAACGCAGGTAATATCAAAGAAATTTTACCACTATCATGAAGTACAATATGTCACGAGAAAACATTGTCAGAATCACCAGGATCTGTTGAAGCGTTCCAGAGTTATAACCTCATAAAGGGACAGTGGTCAGAATTGTAAAAATTGGCCTGGTCATTAACGTGCAAACCACCCTTGGGGGTGAAGGGGTTAAGGGTTGGATCATGCAATCTGTTTCAATGGGAAATTAATGAAATACAAGAAAAGTTAGCAAAATAAAAATACAGCCAAGTAATGAGTGTTCAGGAAAGAAGGTCTACATCCATAGGTTTACCTATCTTCCTTGCCATCTATGGTACACACATCACACACTCTACTTATCATTAGTCAAGTCATCACTTTATCTTTGGCTTCAATTTCTTCAAATTTCTTATACAGTCCATGCTACCAACATCTGCTAATAAGAACATGTTTAGAATGGATCTCTCTGTAATGAATCTTGCTTATATTGTAGTTCACATTACAAACTGCATATATTATTAAATAGATATCTTAAACTAATGCACTTACTAGGAAAATCCATGTAAGAATGGCTGTAGAATCTTTTATGAAAATTCAACTTGACTTTTCCTCTACCGAGCTCCTCAGTGTACCTCCTGCTGCTGAGAATTCGCACTGCTCAGTACAAGCTGCAGCTGTCAGTTAGGCTTGGTGGGACAGCCGGATTGGATACACTTGTACAAATTAGCTCAGGCTCCTTAATTAGACTCATAAAATATACATTTTATATCAGGATTATACATTCATTATAATATGGATTTTCAAAGTACGTACATCATTCTCATGGGTTTTAAGATATTTATTGAAACAATAGTGCAGTTTTTATTGTAAAATCTGTTTACATTTAGATTTGCAGGTGTTTTTCAGCAACACTTTACAGTTAATTAGAATTTGTCATAAAGTATAAAAGGCAAAACAAATGCAAATGACCTAACTATCCAACTGCCAGTTCTAATGCAAATATTGGGGAAATGTGAGCTACTGCCTTTTTTTTTATAGCCAAGCAAAAGTGTTCTCCACTGCCTGAGTTGATGAGTGCTGGTTTGGGATGATAAGGATCTCCTTAAATTTACTACTTCGTAATCTTAACCCCTTAGTGACGGAGCCAAATTTTTAAAGTCTGACCAGTGTCACTTTATTTGGTAATAACTCTAGAAAGCTTCAACAAATCCCAGTGATTTTGAGAGTGTTTTTTCATGACACATTATACTTTATGATAATAGTAAGTTTAGGTCAATATGTTTTGTGCTCATTTATAAAAAATATCCAAATTTGAGAAAAATGTTAAGAAATTAGCAATTTTCAAATTTTGAATGATTATCTCTTTAAGCTAGATACTACTTATATTCTGTTGCCTCTTCTTTGCTACATATCTACTATTGTGCATTATTTTTGAATTTTAACTTACTATATTGTCATAGTTTTGATATGATTAATGAAGGTAGTTTTGGTTTGTATGCAACGGATATATGTATATATATATGTATGTAGTACAATTTATTATATAATCCATTCTGAACATTGGTGGTATATTGTGTATTCTATACTATCCTTTTCCATCGGTCTGCATGTCACCATTGGTATACAGTGCTATTGTTAGCTTTGGTGACTTAGTAAATGGTTGTGTTTATGTTCTATTCCCCATTTCAAAAATGGCTGTGAGTACACGTCTGTTCATGCGCACTTTCAATTATCGTTCCTTTCCCTTTTGGATCGTAACGAATATGTGCAATAGTAGATATATCTATTATCATATTTTTAACACTGCTGGTATATTGTGTACTCTATGCTTCTTTTTGTCGTTTTGTCACCTATACATTTGTATATACTGTCACTGTTACCTTTGGTGTCTTAGTAAATGTCTGCATTTATGCTGTATTTCCCATTTCAAAAATGGCCGCAGTTGCACTTCCGGTTATGCGCACCTCCATTTCTCGTCCCCCGCTCTTCCGGATCGCAGCCTGGTGCCGGATTGCATGGGCCCGTGCTTTCCGGTGCTGGTCTGTGTGCCGTGCAGAGTGTAAGGTGGTTTGGTATTGGCCCATGTTTATTTTCAAGTGCGACGCTGGCATGACACGCCCCCTGAGGAAGGACAACTCCAAAACGTGCGTCGGGGTGGGTTTGGAGTGGACACGTCCCCCACATCTTCTGCTGGTATGGTATTTATTTGGGTGATTACTCTCTGATATTATAGATACTTACCATTCTGCTATTTTCACCTGCAGTCTCCTGTTTTATTACTCTGTATTTGCACTATGATGGAGCATGCAGAGGCTATTTTATGGTCTGTAGTTCCTAATATACTGTGCTGGGCCGTTGGTGTGGGTCTCGTTGTCTGACTCCATGCGGTTCATATATTGTGTTTGCAGTTTTTAAACCCATCACTACTTTTGGATTCCTTGTATTACACTATGTATATTTAATAAAGATTATGTATATTATATCATGGACTTTTGCACCATTCTTTTTAGTGCTTTTTGCTCTTTAAGCTAGATAGTCATACCACAGCAAAACATTAATAAATTACATTTCCCTCATGTCTGCTTTACATCAGCTCCGTTTGTAAAATGTTCTTTTATTTTGTTAGCATTTTAGGAAGTTTAAAAATGTAACAGTAATTTTTTATTTTTTCTAGGAAATTTACAAAATTTATTTTTTTAGGGACCTATCCAGGTTTGAAGTGCCTTTAGGGGTCTCACATATTGTGAAACCCCCAAAGTTATACCATTTTAAAACAGCACCCCCTGAAATATTGAAAACTGCAGTCAGGTAGTTTATTAACCCTTCAGGTGATTTTCAGGAATTAATGCAAAGTGGCATGACAGAAATGAAAATGTGTATTTTTACCATCTAAATGTTGCTAACCTCTGAACAGGTTGCAACAGCTGTCAGACTCTAAGGCCGCTATTTGGTCATGAATTGCCATGACAAACATCAGGACCACACAATCATGATCTGAGGGCACCAGTTTGGATAAAGAGGAAGCCCCCACACTCTGTTAACCATTTACATGATGTAGTCACTATTGGCAGCAGCATCTAAGGGGTTAAACAGATTTGGACGTTGAAAACACTGATCATGGCTGATGCAGCAAGTTGTCAGCTATAGTGGACAGCCGACAGCTGCTGGATTGTCTCCTGTATGGGGATGCTAGTCTCTTATGTCTCAGGTCAGTTAAGAGACGTATTGGCGGTCATTAAGGGGTTAATGTCATTTTCAGCTGGATGTAAAGCATGGTAAAGAGAGCCACAATCTTTGTTTAATGATATGATAATAGCACATATCACTAGTTTAATTCCTTACTGATGTATTGTAGAATATATATGAACATGGTAACATTTACTGAAAACTATAGTAATCTATATAAAAATTCCCATGGCAAAGCTATCCTGAAGTTAGCAACTCTGATCCTATATTCTTACCCAAATCGCTGTACTACTGTCATGATAAAAATTGCAGGATTGCTTTTACCTTGATGAAATTTCAATGTTTTCCTATGTCAAAGTGTTTTCTGATGAATGTAAGGTTGCTTGTAACATTTTTTTACATAGAGAAATTCTATAAGTAGTTTCATAGCAATTTCCTGTCAAATAGCGTTGGTATGTAATACATTGAGGTCAGTGATTGGCACCTTAAATATTAACTATACATGTAAAATATCTCCTGAAGTAAAATGTTTAGTATATGAAGCTCTCTAATCCCTTATAGGTGATTAAACCACATTTTTTCACTTGTTTTTCATCATGGAGTGCTGCCTGAACTGTTTGTGCTCTGTAATGTAAAGTTGGAATTACTAAACCTTCACTACAAGCGTCCCGACTCCCTAATACTAAGGGTACCGTTACACTAAACGACTTACCAACGATCACGACCAGCTATGCGATCATTGTGTGGTCGCTGGGGAGCTGTCACACACACAGCTCTCTCCAGCGACCAACGATCAGGGGAACGACTTCGGCATCGTTGAAACTGTCTTCAACAATGCCGAAGTCCCCCTGCAGCACCCGGGTAACCAGGGTAAACATCGGGTTACTAAGCGCAGGGCCGCGCTTAGTAACCCGATATTTACCCTGGTTACCATTGTAAAAGTAAAAAAAAACACTACATACTCACCTTCTGATGTCTGTCACGTTCCCCGGCGTCCACAGGGTTATGCGCTGCTGCCGAGAGCTTCCTGCACTGACTGAATGTGTCAGCGCCGGCAGCAGCAGTGACGTCACCGCTGTGCTCTGCTTTACGGCTGGCGCTGACACATTCAGTGCAGGGAAGCCGCCGGCGGGGGACGTGACAGACATCAATATTTACCCTGGTTACAAGTGAACACATCGCTGGATCGGTGTCACACACACCGATCCAGCGATGACAGCGGGTGAGCAGCGACGAAATAAAGTTCTGGACTTCTAGCTCCGACCAGCGATATCACAGCGGGATCCAGATCGCTGCTGCGTGTCAAACACAACGAGATCGCTATCCAGGACGCTGCAACGTCACGGATCGTCGTCATTCTCGCTGCAAAGTCGCTTAGTGTGACGGTACCTTTAGTGTTTTTGTTATGACCTGTAGAAAATGTGATGCATGGTAAGACACCAACTTATGGCAGCATTCCTAAGGAATGTTAGTCCAGTTGACTAATATTCTTGGGTTTGCATACTGCAACCACCTTTTTCAAATTCCACCCAGAATTTTCCAAGGAGTTCAAGTCAATCAACTGTTATGGCCACTCCAGAATCTACTAGTAGAGGCATACGTTTTGGAGCTTGGGCATGCAGATCTTCAGCATCTAGAATGCACCTTATTGTGAAAACTGATTTCTCAATACCTAAGATTATACAGTACAGTGCTGTCCAATAGTATTGGCAGGTGTGAAAAAAAATGCTGCAAAGTAAAAATGTTTTAAAAAATAGAAGTGTTCGTAATATATCTTTTGTCAATTAACAAAATTCAAGGCGATTGAACAAAAGAGATATCTAAATCAAATCAATGTTGGATGTGACTACCCTTGCCTTCAAAACAGCATCAAATGATCAGTTCATCTAGATTGGAGATTATTCCAAACATTTTGGAGAACTAAACATAAATCTTCTGTGGATGCAGGCTTATGTAAATTCTTCTATTGTTTATGTAGTCCTTGATAGATGTAACACTAATGCCGGTGTCCTTGTATGTTTCATCTCCCTTTACCCTGCACGAACATAGACATACTCACTGCCCTGACTGCTTGGCAAATTTTGGAAATGCCCCTAGCCAATAGCTGGGAGGCATCAGGTATTTAAGGCATGCTCCCTTGTAGGGAGGGGTCTGTGCACCTCCCTCTTTAGTGTTAGTTTGTGTTTGTCCCTGCTAGTTTGATGTCAGGTCGCTGAACCTATTAATCAACCTATTTTGTTAGAACATGAACCTGTTGTTGAACCCGCCTAGTCTGAACCTGAACTTGTCCTTTTACCCATGTTCATGGGTGCTTTGGCAGTGCCTGAACCTGAAACCACTCCAGTGGTTCCCCGACCTGAAACTGCTCCTGCGGTACATCAACACCAGTACCACTGTCAAGTGTTCCAGGATCTCCTCTGTCTGAATCTGCTCCAGTGTCCATCCTGTCGAGTGTTCCAGGATTCACACTGTCTCAACCTGCTCCAGTGTCCATTCTGTCAAGTGTTCCAGGATCCGCTCTGTTTGAACCTGCAAAAGTGTCCATCCTGTCAAGTGTCCCAGGAACCGCAGTGTCTGAACCTGCATTTGTATCCAGTCCTGCCTTGAACTCAGAATCTGTGTCTGTGATCCTGACCTCTGGGATAAGCTGCTGCAGTAGCGGGAAATGCCCTTGGTGTGGCAGCTCAAGCCTAACTCTAACATCAGAAGCTCTAGCAAAAACCAGGTTGCCGCTTAGCCACGTCCCTTCAAGGGTAAGCCAGGATCATGGTTCAGTGAATCCATGATCCACGTGCGTAACAATAGACTGAATGATGTGGCGATCAGGGCTCTGTAGAGGCTGAGTCATCACTTCCAGTACGCCTTGTAATTCTTTATGTTTGAAATAGTTTATAATGATATTGACTGTATGTTTGAGATCATTATCTGTATTCAGGCTGTCTAGCAGCAACAAATCATGCAGCCGCGGCGACACAAACATAATTTACGTGCACGCCCAAAATATTCGGCGAACACCTGAGCATGCTCGGAAATCTCGAGTAACGAGCACACTCGTTCATCACTAATTGGCACTAATATTAGAATTGCAACACCGTTATACAATCACCTAAAACTGTAAATACAGAAAGCAGAATATTTATTTTAGCAGCAAGATTACATCATTTGTTCAATTTCCAATGAAAACAGTAGCAATAAGGAAAAATGCAGAGTGCATGTTACATATTAGTGTGTACCTGCCTTTATTTATAAAGATCCAAAACAGCTTCAATAAAAATAGGCCAGATTATTATTATTCTTATTATTATTACAGTATTTATTTTTAAAGCATTGATTCCACGGTGCTGTACATGAGAAGAGGTTACATACAGGATGCAAATATAAAATACGCTGAACAAACTAACAATAACAGACTAGTACAGAAAGGAGAGGGCTTACAGTCTATAGATAATATCTTATGTTAAGACCTGCAGGTGCCAAGAAGTACTTGACAGTATCCAAAATGTCTCGTGTCTAAGGAATCTTCTTCCACAATCCCCATACCTCTTCGGTTTATCTACCTTTTCAATACATTTATTTTTAAGGGTATCACCTCTCTTATTATTTTTATCAACAAAAATATTGCCATGCTCCAGATAAGCTTCTGTCTTCCAGATTGTACATACTAGCAAGATGTTTCATGACTCTCTTTTTCATTTTATAGATAGTACACGAATGACCGCCAATAAAGGCATTAGCTTTCAGTCAAATAACGGTTTCTCCCAGCAGAAGATAATTTGAGATAGTCTTTTTGCAGTTTCCATGAAACTCCTCCCTAGAGAGGGTTTAATGATATAACTATCTAGCGCTTTCTATCTTGATCTTTCCTTAAAGCATAAGTCCATTCAAGTAGCAAGAGAGACCACTTTGATAAGGGTAGTTGTAATGTCCCTTTCTAAAAGTTTGTCCACTGCTATAAAGGCTGGCATAGCAAAGTGCAAATAGAGCTTCATCATTGCATGCAAGTTCAGTGGTCAATGTTCAGAATAAGGTAGTGGTAGTGTAATGGCCCACATAATTAGTTTCTTTTTTTTTAGTCATAGCATCAGCAACAGAATGATCTTGATTAGGCTCATCAGTCACCTTCTATAAAGTTAAGGGACTGGACAAGAGAGAGTGCAAAGTCGAATGTTTCTTTTCCTAAAGAGGTGCAACACATGCCACGGTTTTTCCACAGAACAGTTTAAAAATGAAGTCATCTTTTGATTGATCAGACAAAAATTGTTGTGGGCAAAGTTGAAAATGAATAGTACATAGGTTTGAAAAGCTCGGCCAGGCCTTTGGATTGCCACTAAAACTTGCTTGGTTAGGTAGGTGATGATAGATATATGATGATTCCCAAGAAGTGTGAGCTGCCTATGAGAGAGATTAAGGCAATTCATGTGAAGCAGAAAGTAAAGAGACATGAGTTTGAGTGAATACATCCATATTGACCAAGAGGTTATGCACAACTTGAATGACCTCCCATTGAGTCACAGCAAGCTGCATTACAAGTCCAGGAAACTCCACAGCCCCAACCAGTTGAGGTGTTGGGCCTGCTGTATCTTTAGAATCCATGGATTGGGTATTCTGTTAAGGCTAAACTGGTGAGGTGGACTCTCTTAGCTACCACCCTTTTTTTTTTTTTTTTTTTACCTTGAGTATCACAGCTCTGAGAGATGGTTAAAAGTCGCAATCCACAGTATAGAGAGAAATCTTAGGAGCCATATTGCAACCAGTGATCGTTACTGGTCATTAATGGGCAATTGTTGGTTCTTAGAGAGTTATTTGCGAAGTCATTCTAATAATAATGGCCCACTCTATTCATTAGGACAGGTGCATAATACCGGACAATATCCGTAGATGTGACATCATCAGTACCTCTCACCTTCTGATATGGAAATGAGTAGAGATGGATAATCTGTTAATACTGTTTCAGCTATTTCATTAAACAAAGACTCATGTTTAAAAGCATTTTAGCAGCTCTGCACACTTCCTTTTGGGAGACGACCAGTGCAAGTCACATCAGGTCTCTAGCTACCTGATAGGAAGATTGTGCTATCAGCAGGTGTTGGGCAACTGGAATGCCAGCCAAGGCCGTGGGGTACTCTGTACCAGGTCTGGTACTTAAAGGGACGTGTCATGGCGGCTGCGACCTGGTCCGTGGCCCTGGGCGCCCATGTGAAAGGGATAGTATTTAAAGGGATTTGTAGAAATAAGGAAAGTTCATGATGCCACCGGTGGTATTCGGTCAGGGGTGACCGACGCTGCTTAAAGGGGTCCTCTGGGGTGATGTTATGACAGCCAGATGGTATAACTTCCCACAGGTGAAGTAGGTCCCCAGGGCTCCCGTGTGTAGATGGAGATGGTGTAATAAGAAACAGAGGACAAAAGGTTGCAGTCTCTTTACCTCTTTACTGAAGCAATTCAGGCAGCCACAGCCCAGGGTACCAGATTACAGGTGCTAGTGGTGGTCCGGCTGGCTTGGAAACAAGTTTGGATTTTCCCCTTAGCAGGTGGGGTTAGAAGCCTTCCCTCTAGCACTGTGGTGTAGTTCCTTGCTGCCTATAGCTGTCTAACTTGGTCCTCACGAGGTTTCTGTCCTTTTATGTAAGTGGGACACTAACCTGTATGACAGGTGGCTTGAGCCTTTTCACAGGGTCTGTATCACGACCCGGGCTCTATACGCCACTGTGTCTTCAGGTGTTAGGGCGGGCAAGTGACCTGTAGTTCAGTTGTCCTGCCAGTTTCTGCTGTGAGTCTTAAAGCCCCTCACAACCTTGGTTTCCCGCCACCGGTATCTGCGCTCTGTCAAGAGGTAGCTAATTTGCAGCTATTCTCCTCTGGTCTTAACTTCGCCTTTGCCTCTTTTCCCTTTTAGTCTCTTTATCAGTTGCTCTGCTCTGTCTTTCCTTCCCAGGAGCTGCAGAATCACTGGTCTGCACGGCTTCAGCTTTCCTTCCTCACACGTCACTCTCCTCTCACCAATTAACTAACTCTTCCTAACTGCCTAGCAACGGCCTAGCAACTGACTCCTCCTCCTGGCCAGAGAGAGCAGCTCCCCTGAAGTCAGGTATAGAGCTCCCCCTTCTGGCCTGATGTCAGAATGGTGTTGTATGTGCTGATTACCTGATAAATGGATCCTTCCCTGCTTCCAAGCGTGACATCACTCTCCCCGTGAGGAAAGCAATGCCACTGTAACAACCGGTTACCTGGGGTATTACACTACTGTCCTAAAAAATAGGACAGGCGCACAATACCTACTAACCATACACTCATCACAGCAGTTATCTACAGACTTGATGCACCACTCACCTCCCATTATGATAGTCAGCAGAGGTGAGTGGTGCATCTTGATGAAAGTCTAGACCACCTGACTTTCATCAAGATGAACAAGTCATGGATCTCCAAGGACTTTTGCATCCCAATCGCAGACTGTACAGACTAGGTGATATTGCATTTTTTTTATTGTGATGCACTAATGTCACGTAAGTGCACTTAGCTGCTGCTGAGGTTGACCCAAATTAGTCGAAATGTGAACAGTCATGGTTAGTCTGCATCTGCTGGGTACGCTGTAGTGGAAGACGTGTCGGTCCTAATTATACTGTGAAATTATACTGTGAAAAAAACAAAGGGAGAGACACTTGCTGAGAAATAGGGATCACCAGAAATAAAGATAAAAAACAATGCTTTATTTAGTAATCAAAAAATGCAGACAGAAGACAACATTAAAAACATTTAAAATCAAAACATGATAAATGCACATGTCATGCCCATAATACGACATTGCCGCTCCTCCAAAAAACCATTCCTGAGTATACTTCACCCCAAATATGACTATATAAAGACTGAGCAATGTTAAACACTTGAATGAATTGATATGCCAAGCTGAAGAGTGTCCGAATGTCTGAACCATACATTGAAATATTCGCTCATCTCTAGTTATGACCTGTCTTCCTCTCTCTTACTAACTCTTGCTAAAGAAAAAGTATTGTGCATACTCATATGTAGGAGCAGAAAAAATTGCAGTTGAAAGCAGGCAGCCAGAACATGGCCAGGGAACATGCAGTTCTAAAGAAGACATGAGGAGCAGCCGACGAGGAGAAGGAGGTGGAGGCAGCTGCATTTTGAATGAGATGATGTCACCAGCAAAGAGGAGGAGGCAGCCTAGAAGCTTGGGTTGATAAATGGCAAATGAGCATTAATGGGGATAAATGTAAAGTCATTCACTTGGGTAGAAGTAATAAGATGTATAACTATGTGCTTAATTCTAAAACTCTGGGCAAAACCGTCAATGAAGAAGACCTGGGTGTATGGGTGGATGACAAACTCACATTCAGTGGCCAGTGTCAGGCAGCTGCTACAAAGGCAAATAAAATAATGGGATGCATTAAAAGAGGCATAGATGCTCATGAGGAGAACATAATTTTACCTCTATACAAGTCACTAGTTCGACCACACTTAGAATACTGTGCACAGTTCTGGTCTCCGGTGTATAAGAAAGACATAGCTGAACTGGAGCGGGTGCAGAGAAGAGCGACCAAGGTTATTAGAGGACTGGGGGGTCTGCAATACCAAGATAGGTTATTACACTTGGGGCTATTTAGTTTGGAAAAACGAAGACTAAGGGGTGATCTTATGTTAATGTATAAATATATGAGGGGACAGTACAAAGAACTTTCTGATGATCTTTTTAATCATAGACCTGAGACAGGGACAAGGGGGCATCCTCTACGTCTGGAGGAAAAAAGGTTTAAGCATAATAACAGACGCGGATTCTTTACTGTAAGAGCAGTGAGACTATGGAACTCTCTGCTGTATGATGTTGTAATGAGTGATTCATTACTTAAATTTAAGAGGGGCCTGGATGCCTTTCTTGAGAAGTATAATGTTACAGGTTATATATACTAGATTCCTTGTTAGGGTGTTGATCCAGGGAACTAGTCTGATTGCCATATGTGGAGTCGGGAAGGAATTTTTGTCCCCAAGGTGGAGCTTACTCTTTGCCACATGGGGTTCTTTGCCTTCCTCTGGATCAACATGTTAGGGCATGTTAGGTTAGGGTATGGGTTGAACTAGATGGACTTAAAGTCTTCCTTCAACCTTATTAACTATGTTACTATGTTACTATGCCTTACTGCCATTTCATAGCTCATCCTCCTCTTTCACTTCATCCTGCTCATGGCTGTCTGTTAAACCAAACATTAATGCTACAAGCTAGCAGATAGCTCAGAGCCATACAACAGGGACCCCATGAGGACACATGCTTTGAGCCATGGACGTGCAGCACAGACTGGAAGTGTTGGTGCAACAAGGAACTGGAACTGGATATGCCTTTAGTCATCTGGAGCAGTGAAGAACAGCAGAACTGAAAATGCTCAATGGCACCTGGAGCACTGTGAATTTTTCTATCTCTTTGGTGTTGGTGCTGTGTGGGGTCCATAGTGCCAATGATGTTGTGCCGCCCACAACGAATCAATGCAAATATTTTGGTTGTGGGGTCCATATCTTTTTTTAAAGTTCAGTAGCTGTATTTCTGAAGATATTGGATTTTCTATAATAAACATATCCTAAAACTAAATAAAGAGAGCCAAGTAAAAATGAGTAAAATATTAGACTTTGTCATTATTTAAATTATGAAAATAATCTAATATCACAAGTCTGTGAGTATAACATTTTTTGTCAACCTTTCAAATTAGCAAATAATGTAATGGTGAAATTAGTGAAATTGATGTTTTCAACCAATGGAATGACAATTAGGTGGGAGTAGGTGACTTGTTTTATTTTACAAATCAGATCTTCACCACAAGTTTGTGGAAATGTGTAAAGGTATAAACAAAGGAAATTTATGAGCACTTCAGAAGAGTTGTTGATGCTCATCAGGCCAGAAAAGGTTACAAAACTATGTCTAAAGAGTTTGGATTCTACCAATCCACAGTCAGGCAGATTGTGTACAAATGGAAGAAATTCAAGACCATCATTACCCTCCGCAGGAATAGTTGACCAATAATGTTCACTCCAAGAGTAAGGTGTATAATACTTAATGTAACTTCTAAGCAACTAAGCGCCTCTCCCACATTAATGAATATTAATGTGCATCATTGTCCATCATTGGGGGGACAATAAACTAATATTGAGTTGTGTGCATGGCAGGATTGCAAGGAGAAAGCATATGCTCTCCAAAAATAAAATCGTTCCTCTTTTTCAGTTTTCAAAAGATCACTGAACATGTAAAAAAGCTGCAGGAACAATGTTTTGTGGGCAGATGAAAGCAAAATTAAGTTTTTTGGTTTAAATGAAAAATGTCATGCTTGGAGAAAGAATAACACTGAAAGTTTATAGCATAAAATCTGTGAAATTCACTGGTGAAATTTTTATGGTTTAGGCGTGTTTTCCGTCATCTGGGCCAGGACTGCTTGCCATCATTAACGAAACAATTAATTCTTAATTATACCAAGAAATTACAAAGGAAAATGTCAGGACATTCGTTCATGAGCTGAATCTTAAGAGATTGTGGGTCATGCAGCAAGACAATGACCGAAAGCGCAAAAGTTATTCTACAAAATAATGGTTAAAGAGGAATAACATTAAGGCTATGTGTACACGTTGCAGAATTGCAGCGGACATTTCAGTGGCAATTCTGCATCCCCCTGCCGCTGTTATAATGCATGCAGAAATGGCATGCGTATTCCCACTAAACACTAGCATTTTGCAAGCGTAATTAGCTTGCAGAATACTAGCGTTTTCCAAGAGATCTGTAGCATCGCTTGGAAAACTGATTGACAGGTTGGTCACACTTGTCAAACATAGTGTTTGACAAATGTGACCAACTTTTCACTATTGATGCTGCCTATGCAGCATCAATAGTAAAGATATAATATTAAAAATGATTAAAAAAAATATAAAATTGTGATATTCTCACCTTCCGGCGGCCCCGGCAGCCTTCCCGCTCCTCACGATGCTCCTCTTCCCAGTGATGCTTTGCGACAATGACCCCAGATGACGTAGCATCACGCGAGACTGCTATGTCATCACAGGTCATTGTCGCAAGGCATCACTGGGAACGGGAGCATCGCGAGGAGCGGGAAGGCTGCAGGGGCTGCGGGAAGGTGAGAAGATCACAATTTTTTATTTTACTTCTTTTTTTTACAGTTATATGGTTCCCAGGACCTGGAGGAGAGTGTCCTCTCCTCCACCCTAGGTACCATCCACAGATGATCCGCTTACTTAGCGCATGGCGGGCATAGCCCCATGTGGGAAGTAAGTGGATCAATGCATTCTTATGTGTGCGGAATCAACGCGATTCTGCACAAAGAATGAGCATGCTGCGTATTTTTCTGCAATGCGGAATCCCATTGAATTCAATAGGCTGTGTTGTGTATGCGGTTTCACGGCGAAAAAACACGGCAAAAATGCATTCAATCTGCAACGTGTGCACATAACCTAAAGTTTTGGAATGACCAAGTCAAAGTCCTGTCCTGAATCTTATAGAAATGATGTAGAAGGATGGACCTGAAGAAAGTAGTTCATGAGAGAAAACCCATCATTATAACTGTTTAAAAAGAGTAAAGTGTAAATGTAATTTTAAACTGAACAGACATTGGTTTAATCAGCAGGCATCGGATTATTCTTCAGGTCAAATAGTGTTACTAACCTGCCCGGTGCCTGCACATAGCCTTTTGCTGCAGGAAGAAAATTAAGTTTATTCTCCATAGCAGCGTTCCGGGTCCAGTTACGGGGGCGGGGCCAACCATAGCATTCTATGATTCTATGTACTATTGATTTCTAAAAAAAATTTATTAAAAGAGGCCTGTCACCAGAAACGCTATAAATCTGCAGTTTAATAGAGTTACTAACCTGTCCGGCGCCTGCACTTACCCGAATCCTGCCCGCCCCCGCAACTGAAACCTAAATGCTGCCGTGGAGAATAAAGTTAATCAGGACTAGACTTATTGATTTGCCTGTTTCCAGACATTTTCTGGGTAACAGGCATTCGGTAAACGAGTTAAGATTTAGAGCCATTGATATAGTGTTCCTGTACAGAGAAGGGATAGTGACAGGCAGAAAACATTGAAATGAAAGGAATTAGATTTTTGAATTGGGGACTTTACAATCCAAACGTTTAACCCCTTTCTGACATCAGATTACTACATTCCGCGATTGCTGCCGGGTGTCAGCTGATTCTGACAGCTAACACCCAGCACTAAGTGCCAGGAATGGTCACATATCACTCCCGGCACTTTATCCCCCAAAATGCTGTGATCAAACTCGATAGCAGCAATCTGGGAGCTGACAGAGGGCTGACAGCCCCCCTGCCTTTGGATCGGAGACCCCGTGGCATGATGCAGGGTCCCAACAGTTGCCATGGTGACCCAATGTCGTCATGATGACATCCGGGTCACCAGACCTGGGAAACTTGCTGATCATGCCCAGTGCATGATGAACAAGTTGTCTGTCAGTGCAGAGCTGACAGTTTCAATAATTGTAAACATATTTTAAAAAATAAAAAATAATAATAAAAAATCATAAGATATTGTTTCTCTAAATAATATATATTTGAATAATAAAAAAAAACAATAAAAGTACACATATTTGGTATAGCTGCGTCCTATAAATCTGTTCCACTAGTTAACCCCTGTAGTAAACACCATAAAAAAATAAAATAAAAAGCAAGGCAAAAAAGTACATGGTACTGCTGAAAATGTCATCTTGTCCCGCAAAAAACAAGTCACCATACAGCTCCATCAGCAGAAAAATAAAAGTTATAGCTCTCAGAATAAAGCGATGCAAAAATAATTATTTTTTCTATAATATAGTTTTTATTTTATAAAAGTTTCAAAACAAAAAAATATAAATGAGGTAGCGCTGTAATCATACTGACCCAAAGAATAAAACTTCCTTATCAATTTTACAACACAGGGAAATTCATAAACCCCCCAAAAGAAATTCCTGAATTGCTGTTTTTTGTTCAATCTGCCTCCCAAAAATCGGAATAGAAAGTTATAAAAAGAAGTCATGTGCCCGAAAACGATACCAATAAAATTGTAATTTTGTCCCGCAAAAAAGAAGACCTAACATGACTCTGTGGGCCAAAATATGGAAAAATTATAGCTCTCAAAATGTGGTGATGCAAAAACTATTTTTTGCAATAAAAAGCGTCTTTTTAGTGTGTGACAGCTGTCAAACATAAAAACCCGATATAAATCTGGTATCACTGTAACTGCACGGACCCAAAGAATGAAGTCACTTCATCACTTATACCGCACGAGGAATGGCGTAAAAAATAAATAAAACCAATTCTTCACATGCTGTTGATTTATCATTCTGCCTGCCTCCCAAAGATCACAGTAAGGCTCGTTGCACATTTATCCTGTGCTCTGCGCTGAGCTCTTTCACTGGTGTAAATCTCACTTGAATCATATGAAACCCCAGGCAGAAGATTCCCTATAATGAGGCAGATGGAGGCACTATGGAAGCCGTCTGACCTGCGATCTGGCGTCTGTCCATCTTTTCAGGATTGCGAAAGAATGCCATCAGCTACAGTTTTGTGCACTTCTGAAAAGAAGGACACCACTGAACAGAGGCCAAGCGGAGTCCAGAGTAACTCTGCTGCCTCATTATAATGAATGGATCCCTTAGGGTTTCATCTGAATCACTCAGAGATTTAGATGGAAACCCCAAAGTAAGTGCACAGCGTAGAGTGCCGTATAAATCTGATCCCAAACATGTAAAATGTTCCCAATAAAAGCTTTAACTCAATTCACAAAAAAAGCAAGCCCTCACTCGGGTACATCATCTGTTAACATAAATATAGGGGGATTCCACATTCCTGGTAGCACAAAGGCTCTGGAAAAGTTAAATGGCACCTCACCCGCCACAAGAAATTCATCAAACTCTGCGGTCCCAAATCAAAATACCTCCCTCCTTTCTAAGCCCCACAGTGTACCTAAACCACCTATTGCGGCCAGGTTTGGCATTTATAAAGCGATGAGAGTTCGCCTAACTTACGAGTGCATGCCTCCAGAGGCACGGGTTGGGCATAACATACTACAAATGTAGTGTGCAATTTTCACTCAGCAACATTTATTGCTGCTTGTTTCTGGAAAATATCCATGTAGTCAAAATCATTACTGCACCTGTAGATAAATTCCCCAAGAGGTATAGTTTCCCAAATAGGGTCACTTGAGGGGGAATTCTGCTCTTCTAGCAATTAGGGGCTGTCTATATGGAATCCACAAATTGTTCTAGGAAAATCTGCGCTCCAGGAGGCAAATAGCACTTTGTTCCTCCCGAGTGTCTCCATTTGGCTAAGTAGTACTATACAGCCACATATGGTGCATTGCCATGTTCAGTAGAAATTGTGGGACAAATTTTGGTGCCATTTTTACCAACTTCTTGTGTGAAAATGTAAATTCTGGGGCTAAAACAAAATTTTGTTGGCAAAAATGTAGTTATTTTTTCTTTACTGCCCAATGGTATAAAATTCTGTGACACACTCATGATGTCAATATGATCACTGTACCCCTAGATGAATTCACTAAGAGGTGTAGCTTGTAAAATGGGGTCACTTATGGGGAGCTCTGCTGTTCTGGCACCTCATGGGCTCTCCCAGTGGGTCATGGCACCTGGAAACCATAACAGTAATATCTGGCGCTCCTTGCCTTCTGAGCTTTGAACTGTGCCTGAAATATATTTCCTGATTACATGTAGGGTATTGGTGCACTCAGGAAAAAATTGTCCTCAGTTTGTTGTAAAAAAATTCCTTTTAGTTCTTAGAAAAATTAAAAACTTGGGGCTAAAACAACATTTTTATGAGGAAGATGTGATTATATTATTTTCACAGCTCAACGTTATAAACTTCTGTGAAGCACCTGGGGGTTCAAGTTGCTCACCATACATCTAAATACATTCTGTGAGGGGACTAGTTTTCAAAATGGCGTCACTTGTGGGGGGTTTCCACTGTTTTAGCACATCAGGGGCTCGCCAAATGGGGCATGACGTCCACTAATGATTCCGGGAAATTTTACATTCAAAAAGTCAAATGGCGCTCCTTCCCTTCCGAGCTCTGCTGTGTGCCCCAACTGTGGTTTTCTCCCTCATATGGGGTATCGGCATACTCAAAAGAGATTGTACAACAAACTGTATGGTGCAATTTCTCCTGTTACCTTTATGAAAATGCAATATTTTGTGCTAAAACATATTTGTGGGAAAATTTCATTTTTTAAGTTTTACAGCTCAACATTAAAAACTTCTGGGAAGCACCTGAGGGTTCAATATGCTCACCACAAATCTAGATCAGTTCCCTGAGGGGTCTAGTTTACAAAATGGTGTCACTTGTGGGGGTTCCAAAATTGTGCTGATGTAAAGTAGATATGTGAGAAATATTATGTATTAACTATTTTGTGTAACATATCTCTGTGATTTAAGGGCATGAAAATTCAAAGTTGGAAAATTGTGAAATTTTCTAAATTTTCACCAAATTTCCATTTTTTTCACAAATAAACACGTGATACCGAAGAAATTTTACCACTATCAATATTTAAAAAATGTCACGAAAAACAAAATCTTAGAATTACCAGGATCCGTTGAAGAATTCCAGAGTTATTACCTCATAAAGTGACAGTGGTCAGAATTGTAAAAATTGGCCCAGTCATTAACCCCTTTCTGATATTGGACGTACTATCCCATCGAGGTGGGGTGGGCCCGTATGACCACCGACGGGATAGTACGTCATATGCGATCAGCCGCGCTCACGGGGGGAGCGCGGCCGATTGCGGCCGGGTGTCAGCTGACTATCGCAGCTGACATCTGGCACTATGTGCCAGGAGCGGTCACGGACCGCCCCGGCACATTAACCCTCGGCACACTGCGATCAAACATGATCGCAGTGTTCCGGCGGTATAGGGAAGCATCGCGCAGGGAGGGGGCTCCCTGCGTGCTTCCCTGAGACGATCGGTACAAGGCGATGTGCTCACCTTGTACCGAGCGTCTCCTCCCTGCAGGCCCCGGATCCAAAATGGCCACAGGGCTGCATCCGGGTCCTGCAGGAAGGTGGCTTACCAGTGCCTGCTCAGAGCAAGCGCTGGTAAGCCAGGGGCAGTGCACGTCAGATCGCTGATCTGACACAGTGCACAGCAAAGTGTCAGATCAGCGATCTTACACTATAACATGATGCCCCCTGTGGGACAATGTTATAGTGTAAAAAAAAAATATTCACATGTGTAAAATTTAAAAAAAAAAAAAAAAAAAAAAAAAAAAATATTGTTCCCATCAATACATTTCTTTATCTAAATAATAAAAAAACAATAAAAGTACACATATTTAGTATCACCGCGTCCGTAACGACCCGACCTATAAAACTGTCCCCCTAGTTAACCCCTTCAGTGAACACCGTAAAAAAAAAGAGACAAAAAACAACGCTTTATTATCACACTGCCAAACAAAAAGTGGAATAACACGCGATCAAAAAGACGGATATAAATATCCATGGTACTGCTGAAAAAGGCATCATGTCCCGCAAAAACCGAGCCACCATACAGCATCATCGGCAAAAAAATAGAAAAGTTAAAGTCCTCAGAATAAAGAGATGGAAAAATAATTATTTTTTCTATAAAATAGTTTTTATAGCGCCAAAACATAAAAAAATGATATAACTGAGGTATCGCTGTAATTGTACTGACCCGAAGAATAAAACTGCTCTATCCATTTTACCAAACGCGGAACGGTATAAACGCCCCCCCCAAAAGAAATTCATGAATAGCTGGTTTTTGGTAATTCTGCCTCACAAAAATCGGAATAAAAAGCGATCAAAAAATGTCACGTGCCTGAAAATGTTACCAATAAAAACGACAACTCGTTCCGCAAAAAACAAGACCTCATATGACTCTGTGGACCAAAATATGGAAAAATTATAGCTCTCAAAATGTGGTAATGCAAAAAATATTTTTTGCAATAAAAAGCGTCTTTTAGTGTGTGACAGCTGCCAATCATAAAAATCCGCTAAAAACCCGCTATAAAAGTAAATCAAACCCCCTCTCATCACCCTCTTAGTTAGGGAAAAATGAAAAAATTAAAAAAATGTATTTATTTCCATTTTCCCATTAGGGTTAGGGTTAAGGCTAGGGTTAGGGCTAGGTTAGGGTTAGGGCTAGTGTTAGGGTTAGGGCTAGGGTTAGGGCTAGGGTTAGGGCTAGGGTTAGGGCTAAGGTTAGGGTTAGGGTTAGGTTTAGGGCTAGGGTTAGGGCTAGGCTTAGGGTTAGGGCTAGGGTTAGGGTTAGGGCTATGGTTAGGGTTAGGGCTAGGGTTAGGGCTAGAATTAGGGCTACAGTTAGGGTTGGGGCTAAAGTTAGGGTTAGGGTTTGGATTACATTTACGGTTGGGAATAGGGTTGGGATTAGGGTTAGGGGTGTTTCAAGTTTAGGGGTGTGGTTAGGGTTATCATTGGGATTAGGGTTAGGGGTGTGTTTGGATTAGGGTTTCAGTTATAATTGGGGGGTTTCCACTGTTTAGGCACATCAGGGGCTCTCCAAACGCGACATGGCATCCGATCTCAATTCCAGCCAATTCTGCGTTGAAAAAGTAAAACAGTGCTCCTTCCCTTCCGAGCTCTCCCGTGCAACCAAACAGGGGTTTACCCCAACATATGGGGTATCAGTGTGCTCAGGACACATTGGACAACAACTTTTGGGGTCCAATTTCTCCTGTTACCCTTGGGAAAATACAAAACTGGGGGTGACAAAAAACAACGCTTTATTATTATACCGCCAAACAAAAAGTGGAATAACACGCGATCAAAAAGACGGATATAAATAACCATGGTAATGCTGAAAACGTCATCTTGTCTTGCAAAAACCGAGCCACCATACAGCATCATCAGCAAAAAAATAAAAAAGTTAAAGTCCTCAGAATAAAGCGATGGAAAAATAATTATTTTTTCTATAAAATAGTTTTTATCGTATAAAAGCGCCAAAACATAAAAAAATGATATAACTGAGGTATCGCTGTAATTGTACTGACCCGAAGAATAAAACTGCTTTATCCCTTTTACCAAACGCAGAACGGTATAAAAGCCCCCCCAAAAGAAATTCATGAATAGCTGGTTTTTGGTAAAATATTTTTGCAATAAAAAGCGTCTTTTAGTGTGTGATGGCTGCCAATCAAAAAATTCCGCTAAAAAACCCGCTATAAAAGTAAATCAAACCCCCCTTCATCACCCCCTTAGTTAGGGAAAAATTAAAAAATTAAAAAAATGTATTTATTTCCATTTTCCCATTAGGGTTAGGGTTAGGGCTAGGGTTTAGGCTAGGGTTAAGGCTAGGGTTAGGGCTAGGGATAGGGCTAGGGTTAGGGTTAGTGTTAGGGTTAGGGTTAGGTTTAGGGCTAGGGTTAGGACTAAGGTTAGGGTTAGGGTTAGGGCTAGGGTTAGGGTTACGGCTAGGGTTAGGGCTAGAATTAGGGCTACAGTTAGGGTTGGGGCTAAAGTTAGGGTTAGGATTACATTTACGGATGGGAATAGGGTTGGGATTAGGTTTAGGGGTGTGTCAGGGTTAGGGGTGTGGTTAGGGTTACCGTTGGGATTAGGGTTAGGGGTGTGTTTGGATTAGGGTTTCAGTTATAATTGGGGGGTTTCCACTGTTTAGGCACATCAGGGGCTCTCCAAACGCGACATGGCGTCCGATCTCAATTCCAGCCAATTCTGCGTTGAAAAAGTGAAACAGTGCTCCTTCCCTTCCGAGCTCTCCCGTGCACCCAAACAGGGGTTTACCCTAACATATGGGGTATCAGCGTACTCAGGACACATTGGACAACAACTTTTGGGGTCCAATTTCTCCTGTTACCCTTGGGAACATGCAAAACTGGGGGCGAAAAAATAATTTTTGTGGAAAAAAAAGGATTTTTTATTTTCACGGCTCTGCGTTATAAACTGTAGTGAAACACTTGGGGGCTCAAAGTTCTCACAGCACATCTAGATAAGTTCCTTGGGGGGTCTAGTTTCCAATATGGGGTCACTTGTGGGGGGTTTCTACTGTTTAGGTACAGTAGGGGCTCTGCAAATGCAATGTGACGGCTGCAGACCATTCCATCTAAGTCTGCATAACAAATGGCGCTCCTTCCCTTCTGAGCTCTCCCATGCACCCAAACGGTGGTTCCTCCCACATATGGGGTATCAACATACTCAGGACAAATTGGACAACAAGTTTTGGGTCCAATTTCTCCTGTTACCCTTGGGAAAATACAAAACTGGGGGCTAAAAAAAAATTTTTGTGGGGAAAAAAAAATAATTTTTATTTTCACGGCTCTGCGTTATGAACTGTAGTGAAACACTTGGGGTTCAAAGCTCTCACAAAACATCTAGATGAGTTCCTTAGGGGGTCTACTTTCCAAAATGGTGTCACTTGTGGGGGGTTTCAATGTTTAGGCACATCAGTGGCTCTCTAAACGCTACATGGCGTCCCATCTCAATTCCAGTCAATTTTGCATTGAAAAGTCAAATGGCGCTCCTTCCCTTCCGAGCTCTGCCATGCGCCCAAACAGTGGTTTATCCCCACATATGGGGTATCAGCATACTCAGGAAAAATTGTACAACAACTTTTGGGGTCCAATTTCTTCTCTTACCCTTGGGAAAATAAAAAATTGGGGGTGAAAAGATCATTTTTGTGAAAAAATATGATTTTTTATTTTTACGGCTCTGCATTATAAACTTCTGTGAAGCACTTGGTGGGTCAAAATGCTCACCACACATCTAGATAAGTTCCTTAGGGGGTCTACTTTCCAAAATTCACTTGTGGGGGGTTTCAATGTATAGGCACATCAGTGGCTCTCCAAACGCAACATGGCGTCCCATCTCAATTCCTGTCACTTTTGCATTGAAGAGTCAAACGACGCTCCTTCCCTTCCAAGCTCTCCCATGCGCCCATACAGTGGTTTACCCCCACATATGAGGTATCAGCGTATTCAGGACAAATTGTACAACAACTTTTTGGGTCCATTTTCTCCTGTTACCCTTGGTAAAATAAAACAAATTGGAGCTGAAGTAAATTTTTTTTTTTAAAAGTTAAATGTTCATTTTTATTTAAAAATTGCGAAATTTTCAAAATTTTTGCCAAATTTCCTTTTTTTTCCACAAATAAACGCAGCTAATATCAAAGAAATTTTACCACTATCATGAAGTACAATATGTCATGAGAAAACATTGTCAGAATCACCGGAATCCGTAGAAGCGTTCCAGAGTTATAACCTCATAAAGGGACAGTGGTCAGAATTGCAAAAATTGGCCTGGTCATTAACGTGCAAACCACCCTTTGGGGTAAAGGGGTTAATGTGCAAACCACCCTCGGGGGTAAAGGAGGTTAAATATTGAATACAATCTGCAATAATAGCCTGCCTTAAGTCAACTCTCTTTTGGTTTATTGTTGTCATTAGTATGTTTTTAACAAACCTTTTTTTGTCTTTTTATTTTTAGATGGTTCCCCTTTGCAGAAATGAATGTAAATGAACTAAGGCATGGGGATGGAGCATGAATGACACCATTGGATATAGACGATCCATTTGTGGTTTATATCATAAATGTGTATTGGTTAAGATATAAATCTGATGATTGTTGCCATGTCTGTATTCTGACTCCTCCTCTTTTTCCTTCTCTGTTTTGCGATAATATCCCCTTCTATATGGAGTGGGCTTCCATAGGACAGAACACATTGTATATGTATTGCTAGCATGCATTAGGATCTGGGTCGATCTGGACACATCGGTGGGCATACCTCTGCTGTGGTCACATGACCATAAGTCTGCTGACGCCCTGCGATGTTGCCTGGCTGTGCGCGGCCCATGTGTACTGTGCTGGCTCGTCATAAGGGAGGGGTCATGTGACATGGTGGGACGCACGTGTTTGAGAAAATGGGTTATTTGATGAGAGGGTTGATGTTTCCCTGACAATGTGATGCTTGAATAGTATTGGCTGAGTGAGGACATGTCTTGTTCATACCTCATTAGAAGCTTGGCACTGCTTTGATGGTAATCCTCTATTAGTTCACCGCCTGCTGACTGATACATATTCATGATCCACCCCAGTGTGATTGGATCTTGGTAACTATGACTATGGGGTTGCTAATAATGGATTGATGGATTATCCTAATGTTCTTTTGCAAACAATTGATAAAATATTGGATATGGGGTCTATTTTCCATCTTTTTACTATACAATATATTGTTAATGTGTATTGTTGATGTTTTTTGTAAATATTCTATTTTAAATGAGTGGGTTTGGCTTCTGTAGTGATTGGTACATGTGTGTCAGCCACACTATATAAACCTGCCCTGTATGTTTCTATGTATACTTGATAAAGACCTATGACAGGTCAAAACATTGTATGATGGCGGAATAAACTTCAACACTTTAAATGCATCAACCTGGACTAAACCTGGACACACAAATATATGGCTGGGTGTCCCAAGCAGGCGGTAACACTGATGAAGAAGGACTGTGTTCCTTCGAAATGCGTTGGTAACCTTCTTGGTCCCAGCGCTGCCCTGTAGCCTCTGTGATTTCACATGTCAGGTGCTTCTGTCAGCCATCTTTGTTTTTGTGTATCCACGGACGCCACCAGCCGGGGTGTTCCTGGACTTCACGCCGACTCACTGCTACCCTGCTAGGCTGCAGTTGCATTCTGTTCACCTTTCTGCCAATCCCCAGCTGCACTGGCGACCTATGCACCTTAAGTTCTCTGCATTTACTGCACGCACCGCGATACACAATCTTGTTGAGTCAGATTTCAGCTATTGGTACAGGTACCGCACATTGTTGTGTATGTTCACATACTGTATATTGTATATTTAATTTTCATGCTCTCTGGCACTCACAGCAGAGACCCATTCTGGGCATGTACTAGGGTCGCAGTGAGGGACCAAATCTCTCATAAGTTATCTGTGCACACGACTCTTTGGCCTTTGGCAGATACATATCCCTAAGCGCGGTATCATGCCTTTCTTTGAGCACCATTTTTTACTGTATGACAGCCTTGGCACCTGGCCGTCTTGATCCCAGCAGCTAAGGATATTCTCCAGCGTGCGAGCGCGGGTGTTTTTTCTTTTTAAATGCTATTTATTTGTCTTTATGTCTTTATACTATTACCACACAAAGTGACAGTGGTAAGAATTGTAGAGTTTGGCCTGGTCATGAAGGTGAAAACTGGCATTGGGGTGAAGAGGTTAAATGGAACTCCCACATCCTGAGACCAGTTTTTTTGAATATCAGCAGGCAACACAATTATAAATGTGGTAATGCTATTTTTCATCAAGTGGCAGGATTGCTTTTTTAATTACTGATAGAATTCAGCTGGTGTCATGATTTTCCAATGCTTTTTGCACTTTTCCTTGTGACATTGTGACGCTGACACACTTCTCATGGACAAGCTGTGACTCGGTATAGTCAAGGAGTCCGAGGTCAATAGCCAGGAGAGTATGTCTTAAACAGAGAGAAGAGACAAAATCATAATCAGGTAATGGTCTGAGGTTAAAATACCAGGAGGATAGTGCATCAGACAAAGGGTTTTAACAGGCGGTTGGTCAGATTGAGGTCAAAGGTCAGACAGCGATAGATCAATGAGCAAAATACAAGGCACAGAGTAAACCAACCACACTTAGCTGAAGCTACGGCTTTCTGGGACTGCCAGCTCAGTTAAATAGCTGAGCAATTATGGGACCTGGGAGCACCTGATGAGAGCTCAGCACCTCCCAGTCTCAGACTGGACGGCTGGACTGTCAATCAAAACACAGACAGCTCAGCATGCCAGGGCACCAGACTGGACAACTGAGCTGTTAGACACTGAACAGCCATCTATCTATCTATCTATCTATCTATCTATCTATCTATCTATCTATCTATCTATCATCTATCTATTTATCTATCTATCTAATATGTATATGTATATGTGTGTGTGTTTTAACGAATATTTCTGTATGTAAAAGCTCATGTTAAAATCACATTGCAATCGGATAGCAAGCGCACTGCATTAGGATGTAAATTGGATACTAGTTGTGAAAATCGCATTGTACTCGCATGACACTCATCCATTTTTTCAGTCCTGATATCGGAACGTTCTTTTTCACACATATGGGTATGTGCCCTAAAGAAAATATTATTATTATTATTATTTATTATTATAGCACCATTTATTCCATGGCGCTTTAAATGTGAGGAGGGGTATACATAGTAAAAACAGGTACAGTAATCCTGAACAATACAAGTCGCAACTGGTACAGGAGGAGAGAGGACCCTGCCCACGAGGGCTCACAATCTACAAGGGATGGGTGAGGATACAGTAGGTGAGGATACAGCTGGTCGTGCAGTGGTTTGGTCGATCGGTGGTTACTGCAGGTTGTAAGCTTGCCGGAAGAGGTAGGTCTTCAGGTTCTTTTTGAAGGTTTCGATGGTAGGTGAGAGTCTAATATGTTGTGGTAGAGAGTTCCAGAGTAGGGGTGATGCGCGAGAGAAATCTTGTATGCGATTGTGGGAAGAGGAGATAAGAGGGGAGTAGAGAAGGAGATCTTGTGAGGATTGGAGGTTGCATGCAGGAAAGTACCGGGAGACGAGGTCACAGATGTATGGAGACAGGTTGTGGATGGCTTTGTATGTCATGGTTAGGCTTTTGTACTGGAGTCTCTGGGTAATGGGGAGCCAGTAAAGGGATTGACAGAGGGGAGAGGCTGGGGAATAGCGGGGAGACAGGTGGATTCGTCGGGCAGCTGAGCTTAGAATAGATTGGAGGGGTGCAAGAGTGTTAGAGGGGAGGCCACATAGCAGGAGGTTACAGTAGTCGAGGCGGGAGATGATGAGGGCATGGACTAGGGTTTTTGCAGATTCTTGGTTTAGGAATGTACGGATCCGTGAAATATTTTTGAGTTGAAGGCGGCAGGAAGTGGAAAGGGCTTGGATATGCGGTTTGAAGGAGAGATCAGTGTCGAGGATGATTACCCCGAGACAGCGAGCTTGTGGGACTGGGGAGAGTGGGCAGCCGTTTACTGTAATGTATAGGTTTGTTGGGGGGGGTCACGTGAGATGGGGGAAAGACAATGAATTCTGTTTTGTCCATGTTAAGTTTTAGAAATCTAGCAGAGAAGAAGGATGAAATAGCAGATAGACATTGAGGGATTCTAGTTAGTAGGGTGGTGATATCTGGTCCAAATATATACAGAACTATGTAATTTTCATATGTATTGAGTTTCTACAGCTGCATCACTGCCATGTGCTTCTAATGCTCCCCTTTAACATTGGATAAGTATTTCGGCCAGCTCTCCCATACACAGGCGAGCTTGTTTGACAGAGTATTCCTGTGTTCTATATGAGAAAACTGCTGATAGACATGTCTGCCACTGGCCTATCTCTGGGAGAACAAAGCAATGGGCAGTCGGAAATTGGACATGACCGATTGACATCTCTTCTGACTGGCACACCAGCATCTACTTCAAGCAATTATTTTTTTCTACCATCTTGGTATATTTCTATTTTGAAGAGGGTTGGGGGATCAATGGCTTTTTGAAAGAAAACTAGCATTTTTTAAATATTTTTTTTAGGCGTTTTTTTTTTCAAAAGTCTTAAGCTTATTCTTTTTTTTCGAAAGTATAAAGCTGCAAAAATGATAGTTAACAACTCTAGTCTCTTTTTCCTTCTTTGCTCCTAGATTGATCACTACTGTTACTATTTATTTCACAATATGCTCATGTAAAAACTGCACAGGTATATTCTGAACTTCTTTAGTGGATTCACCTCTCCCACTTCAGCGTGGGTTAATTGAATCTTCTCATCCAGACTCCTAGACTCTAAAAATTCTGTTAAGTTTAGCTTGAAGCCAAATATTCCTTTTGTGATGTAATAGATTTACTCTCATCTTCCATCCTATTTCATTTAATTTTCTGGGGAAATAGACCCTCGGTATAATTTTTAAAAAAAACCTGTTTAACATTCCATGATATTTTAATAAATTAGAAACGGAATAGTGACGGATCCATATTAAAGCTCTCTACTTTTTCAGATTTTGGTATACGCGACACCTCTCATGGAGGAGGAATAATACTACAAGAATGAGAACTGAAAACAAGCAATTAAATATGACAACATTATTGTGCCAAGAAGAGTTTGAGCACAGTGTGAAGATAACATGGAAATAAATGGCCGAGATAGAAGAGCTCCCTGCTGCTACTCTCCCCTGTGACTATAAAGGAGATTAATATGCCTATTATTTTCCTTTCATTTTCAATTATCAATGGGACAAATTTGGATAATTCATTTGAAATACAATCATGTGCAATAAAACCTTGCAAAACTACTCAGATGATATCAAAGTGAAATCTGCCAGTATTGCTCCAGATACTATATTTGATTTTTTTTTTAACATCACCGCCAAAATGATCTATGTCTTAACCCAGGCCAAGGGAGAGAAGACTGACTTCTCCCTGAATGAATTCTGTCTCTACAACCTTGTGCTTGGGCTTGACAGTTTGTTCCTTTGTACCCATCAGCCATTGGCCTTGACTAGAACAATTATGTTAGTGCGATCATATGCACTCCACTAATCCCAATATAGCCTTGTCAAGTCTATCACCTTCAATCAAAGTGAATGTGCTGCCTGCACCTCTGCATCATGAATTCACATGAGTTTCAGCGTCTAATAGTGGGTCAATGCTCTGTTTCTGTTGGAATATTTATCAGGAACATCTTGGCTATAATCGAAATGTTTGAATTATGAGGTCTTACACCCCCTGAGGATAGCTGCCGAGCAATATTATTGTCTCATGTCTCACATAACAGCAGTCGAGGACTCCAAATGCAGATAGCTCAGATGGCACATTTAGTTACAATTTATGCAAAATGATAGCAACTAGAACTGAGTAAAAAGGTACAGTGCCGCTATCTGAAAATTAGTAGTCTGTTCATAGATTTCTGCAATTTTTAGTTTGTCGCGTCTACTCAAATCTTTAGCTTTAATATTTATACTGATATTTAGTCATACTCAAAGAAGGGAATAGAGCTATGTTTAATGCTTAAATGTCTAAAAGGGGTTGTTCAGTCTCATGTAAATAAAGATTAATCAATGTTTGAGACTTTGCACAAATTAATATATTTTATGGTATGTATAGTATAGAGTTGTAATATATCAGATAAAATTGTTGTCCAGGCAAACGTAACATTTTACCAGTGGTTTGGTATGTTAAAAAGTAACAAACTAGGCTATACTTACTTATCTAATCTTATCTACCGGGATCCAGGGCAGGCCTCTCCATAGTCTGCATTTACACTGTAAGGTAGTTGTAGTTGTACCGTCCATCATACAAAACTTTGAGGACTCCACCAAGATGGTGAGCGGTGATGACGCCATAATTAGCATCACCATCCCACTTCTCTGCATTCTGAAACCCTCTCTGCTCACAATGAAAGAGGATGCATTGCAAGCGGAGCACGAGGACATGGAGCAAGGAACCATACAGGGTAATTACACTCAGCCCAGCCTCATGTCGTCCCAACGTGGATTGGTAGACAATGAGGAAGAGGAGGAGGAGGAAGAACAGGAGTTACTTTCATGCGCTATAGACGGATCTACAAGCACAACTGTCATACCGTCTGTTCAGTGTGAATGGCGTGAACACAGGGAGGAGGAGGAGGAGAAGGACAGCATGGTCAGTCATCCTGTTGGTGAGGACATTGAAGTCTTGCCTGTTAGCAGTCTGGCATGCATGGCTGACTTTATGTTGCCCTGCCTTTCCCGTGACCCTTGCATTATGAAAATTTTCGGTGACACTCATTACTGGTTGGTGACACTTCTAGACCCACGCTCAGGGCCGGACTGGGACCAAAAAGCAGCCCTGGCACAAAAAAAATTCACCAGCCCACATACAATGAATTACATACACTTCATATATGATGTACACCGCACACATGCTGGACAACACAATCTCATTATATACACATCAAATAGTCACACAGACACACACATACATGTACACAGCACACATGCTGGACAACACAGGCTCATTACTTACACTTCATATAGTCACACAGACACACATCAGACATGTACACAGCACACATGGTGGACAAAACAGACTCATTACATACACATTACTCATTATTACACACACACAAGTATTACACACACGCAAACACTACAGATACCACACACATTACACACACTACAGATACCTCACACACATTACACACACTACAGATAACTCACACACATTACCCACTCTACAGGTACCGCACACACATTACACACACTACAGATACCGCACACACATTAAACACACACACTACAGATACCGCACACACTACAGATAACTCACACACATTACCCACACTACAGATACCGCACACACAAGTATTACACACACACACTACAGATACCGCACACACATTACACACACTACAGATACCGCACACACATTACACACACTACAGATACCGCACACATATTACACACACTACAGATACCACACACACATTACACACACTAGTTACCGTACACACATTACACACACACTACAGAAACCGCACACACAAGTATTACACACACACTACAGATACCGCACACACATTACACACACTAGATACAGCACACACATTACACACAAACACTACAGATACCGCACACACATTACACACACTACAGATACCGCACACACATTACACGCACTACAGATAATGCACACACATTACACACACTACAGATACCGCACACACATTACGCACACTAGTTACCGTACACACATTACACACACACTACAGAAACCGCACACACAAGTATTTCACTACAGATACCGCACACACATTACACACACTAGTTACCGTACACACATTACGCACACACTACAGAAACCGCACACACAAGTATTACACACACACTACAGATACCGCACACACATTACACACACTAGATACAGCACACACATTACACACAAACACTACAGATACCGCACACACATTACACACACTACAGATACCGCACACACATTACACGCACTACAGATAATGCACACACATTACACACACTACAGATACCGCACACACATTACGCACACTAGTTACCGTACACACATTACACACACACTACAGAAACCGCACACACAAGTATTTCACTACAGATACCGCACACACATTACACACACTAGTTACCGTACACACATTACGCACACACTACAGAAACCGCACACACAAGTATTACACACACACTACAGATACCGCACACACATTACACACACTAGATACAGCACACACATTACACACAAACACTACAGATACCGCACACACATTACACACACTACAGATACCGCACACACATTACACGCACTACAGATAATGCACACACATTACACACACTACAGATACCGCACACACATTACGCACACTAGTTACCGTACACACATTACACACACACTACAGAAACCGCACACACAAGTATTTCACTACAGATACAGCACACACATTACACACACTAGTTACCGTACACACATTACACACACACTACAGAAACCGCACACACAAGTATTTCACTACAGATACCGCACACACATTACACACACTACAGATACCGCACACATTACACACACACACACTACAGATAACGCACACACATTACACACACTACAGATACCGCACACACATTACACACACTACAGATACCGCACACACTACAGATACCGCACAAACATTACACACACTACAGATAACGCACACACATTACACACACTACAGATACCGCACACACATTACACACACTACAGATACCACACACACATTACACACACACACACACACACAAACACTACAGATAACGCACACACAAGTATTACACTACAGATACCGCACACACATTACACACACACTACATATACCATACACTCATGTTTTACACACTCACAGACTACACACACACTCACACACTTCTGTGGTGCAGAGCAGGCTGATGTCCATGTGCAGCTCTTCAGGTTCTCCTGCTCACAGCAGCTCTGTCCTGGCACCCCCCCTCCCCGGTCTCTCCTTCTCTGCCGGGAATGAAAGCAGAGAGATCAGAGCAGGAGATAATGTCACTGCGCTGACTGTGTGCTTCCAGTGAGAGCTAGGGAAGCAGTTTTGTAGGCAGTTACTACCTTTCAGCTCGCATGCTGCTGTTCTCTGCCACTGTTCTCTCACGCTGGTACTTGCCACTCAGCCAGCATGTGCCGATCGAGCGGCCCACTACAAGCAGCGGCCCTTCTGGCATTTGCCCGAAGTGCCCGATGCTTAGTCCGGCCTTGCCCACGCTACAAGGAGAACTTTCAATCTCTTTTCCAGAGGCAGACAGGTCTATTAAAATGGTGCAGTACCAGAGGGCCCTTGTTGCGGAATTACTGAAAAATTTTCCATCTGAGAATGCTGGCGGCAGACGTTATAGTTTGTTGGACAACCAAGGAGTACAGGCGAGAGACACAAAACTCCAATCCAGCAGAGGCAGGGGAATACTGGCAAAGTTCTGGGAGAGTTTTCTCAGACTCTCCCATCTCCCTGGCACAGAGGCTAAGGGGTACTGTCACAAGGAGTGCAATGTTTTGAAAGATGCTGAGGGAGTACCTTGCTGACTGTACCAACTTCCTCCGTGATTCCTCTGTGCCTTTTAATTACTGGGTATCCAAGCTGGACACGTGGCATGAACTGGCTTTCTACGACTTGGAATTCCTGGCCTGCCCTGCCACTAGCATTTTGTCAGAGCGGTTTTTAGTTCCTCTGGTGAAATTATAACTGATAAGCGCATCTGCCTGTCAACTGAAAATGCTGACAGGCTGACTCTTATAAAAAATTAACAAGGGCTGGATTGGGCCAGACTTCTCTACATCACCGAATGATAACAGCGAAACATAATCTCCAATACAGTGTCATTTTTTGGGAAGTGTATTCCCATGCAACTCTTCACACCCACACATGGGTATACGCTTCCTGATTTTGGCTATTTGGTGGTATCCTCCTCCTCATCCTCATCATCCACCACCACTAGAATACCAAGGTTAATGTGTTCTGTGATGCTACATCAACTCTATTTTTTTGCAAGGGTGTTTATGATGCACGTAAATAATGAAATAAACAAAAAATGTGTACCCCCTGGGGGAAATGTTTGTCAGCCTTTACACTTAGTGTATGGGCATTACAAGTATAGGAGACCAGCTCCTTTAAATTGGGAATAGATTCTTAGGAGGACATCCTCCACATCTCTTCAGTCACCACCACTAAAACACCAGGGTGAACGTATTCTGTGATGCAACTGTCACTCTATTTTTTGGCAAGGGTGTTTATGATGCCCATAACTATTTAAAAAAATTAATAAATTTGTAACCCCCAGGGGGAAATGTTTGTCAGCCCATGCACTTAGTGTATGGGCATTACAAGTATAGGAGACCCCCTCCTTTATAATAGAAACTTTTTTTATTAAGCCCTCCTCCACATCTCTTTCATGGGGCATTGGAGAGCTTCCTAATTTTTTGCAGGCCTTGCATTCACTGCATAGGCAAACACTATGGGAGACACACTTCCTAATAATGGGAGCATTGTTTTCAGGAGGCCCACCTCTACGTCTCTTCCATGGCTTATTGGGGTGTGTGTTACTTTGGTGCAGAGCAGGCCTTGCATTCAATGCATAAGCTAACAGTATTGCAGTACCAAATTCATAATAATGGGAACTTTGGTTTCATGTGGCCATCCAGGACATTTGTTCCAAGAGTGATTGAGATACGTGTAACTTTGGGGCAGGGCAGGCCTTGCATTCACCGCATAGCCAAACAGTATGGGAGACCCAGTTCCTAATAATGGGAGCTGTAGGGATTAGTCAGCTGCTTCAACAATGCAATTCTCCACCTTTGGTTCTTCATCCTCAACACTGCAATTCTCCACTTCAATTTCTTCAGCCTCAACACTGCAATTCTCCACTCCAGGTTCTGCAGCCTCAACACTGCAATTCTCCACTGCCAGGTATTCTTTAGCCTCAACACTGCAATTCTCCATTCCAGGTTCTTCAGGCTCACCACTGCAATTCACCAATGCAGGTTCTTCAGCCTCAACACTACAATTCTCCACTTCAAGTTCTTCAGCCTCAACACTGCAATTCTCCACTTCAATTTCTTCAGGCTCAACACTGCAATTCTCCACTGCCAGGTATTCTTTAGCCTCAACACTACAATTCTCCATTCCAGGTTCTTCAGGCTCACCACTGCAATTCAAAAATGCAGGTTCTTCAGCCGCAACACTGCAATTCTTCACTCCAGGTCCTTCAGCCTCAACACTGCAATTCTCCACTTGAGGTACTTAATCCTCAACACTGCAATTCTACATCACCAGTTAATCATTAGCCTCAACACTACAATTCTCCACTCCAGGTTCTTCAGCCTCAACACTACAATTCTCCACTCCAGGTTCTTCAGCCTCAACACTGCAATTCTCCACTCCAGGTTCTTAATCCTCAACACTGCAATTCTCCACTGCCAGGTATTCTTTAGCCTCAACACTACAATTCTCTATTCTAGGTTCTTCAGGCTCACCACTGGATTTCACCAATGCAGCGTCTTCAGCCTCAACACTGCAATTCTCCACTTCAATTTCTTCAGGCTCAACACTGCAATTTTCCACTGCCAGGTATTCTTTAGCCTCAACACTACAATTCTCCATTCCAGGTTCTTCAGGCTCACCACTGCAATTCACCAGTACATGTTCTTCAGCCTCTACACTGCAATTCTCCACATCAAGTTCTTCAGCCTCAACACTGCAATTCTCCACTCTATGTTCTTCAGCCTCAACACTGCAATTCTCCACTCCAGGTTCTGCAGCCTCAACACTGCAATTCTCCACTGTCATGTATTCTTTAGCCTCAACACTACAATTCTCCACTCCAGGTTCTTCAGGCTCACCATTGCAATTCACCAATGTAGGTTCTTCAGCCTCAACACTGCAATTTTCAACTTCAATTTCTTCAAGCTCAACACTGCAATTCTCCACTGACATACAAAAAAACCCTGTTTGGGAGAGAAGAACAGATAAATTGCGGCGCCCTAAGTGCGTAAACACAATATTATAGTCTTTAAAGGGTGCACAATTTTATGCACTCACCTGATAAAAGACTGAAATGGCTTTAGATTATGTATCCTCAAAATTCCCTCTGAGATACTTTTCAATATACAGGGCTTGCAGCTTGCCTCGGGTGGATCCAAGTGAAAGAGCCAGAGTAGGGCTCACACAGGATGAGTAATTCAAGAAAAGCACATCCAGCCAATGAATGGCAGCACTTCCCAGGACTCGAATCCAAAGATGATATTTAATATTTTTTTATTTCATAACTTAAAATAGAAGAGATGCAACGCGTTTCGGATACAGTATATATCCTTCTTCAGGTATCATAAAAACACAGTACAAATCCTACTAGTATAAAATTCAATTACACTTATAAGTAGTGTTGAGCGATACCTTCCGATACTTGAAAGTATCGGTATCGGATAGTATCGGCCGATACCCGAAAAATATCGGATATCGCCGATACCGATACCCGACACCAATACAAGTCAATGGGACTCAAGTATCGGAAGGTATCCTGGATGGTTCCCAGGGTCTGAAGGAGAGAAAACTCTCCTTCAGGCCCTGGGATCCATATTCATGTAAAAAATAAAGAATTAAAATAAAAAATATGGATATACTCACCCGTCCGGGGGCCCCTGGACCTTAGCGATTGTAACCGGCAGCCTCCGTTCCTAAGAATGAGCAGTTTAAGACCTTCAATGACGTTGCGGCTTGTGATTGGTCGCGTGCCGCTCATGTGACCGCTCACGCGACCAATCACAGGCCGCGACGTCATCGCAGGCCCTAAACTCCTCAATGAGGCGATTAGGACCTGCGATGACGTCGCGGCCTGTGATTGGTCACGTGAGCGGTCACATGAGCAGCATGCGACCAATCAGAAGCCGCGACGTCATCGAAGGCCCTTCACGCGCTCATTCTTAGGAACGGAGGCTGCCGGTTACAGCGGTAAGGTCCAGGGGCCGCCGGAGAGGTGAGTATATCCATATTTTTTATTTTAATTCTTTATTTTTTACATGAATATGGATCCGATTCCAATTTCCGATATCACAAAAGTATCGGAACTCGGTATCGGAATTCCGATACCGCAAGTATTGGCCGATACCCGATACTTGCGGTATCGGAATGCTCAACACTACTTATAAGTGTAATTTAATTTTAAACTAGTAGGATTTGTACTGTGTTTTTATGATACCTGAAGAAGGATATATACTGTATCCGAAACGCGTTGTATCTCTTCTATTTTAAGTTATGAAATAAAAAAATATAAAATATCATCTTTGGATGCGAGTCCTGGGAAGCGCTGCCATTCATGGGCTGGATGTGCTTTTCTAGAATTCTCCACTGATAGGTATTCTTTAGCCTCAACACTGCAATTCTCCACTACAGGTTCTTCAGGCTCACCACTGCAATTCAAAAATGCAGGTACTTCAGGCTTAACACTGCAATTCACTGCATAGTCAAACAGTATAGAAGTACCAACTGCCTATTAATGGGAACGTTGGTTTCTTGTGGCCATCCAGGACATCTGTTCAATGGGTTGTTGAAGTGCGTGTAACTTTGGTGCAGGGCAGGCCTTGTATGCAATGCATAGGCTAACAGTATGGCAGTACCAAATGAAAAAATTGGAACTTTGGTTTCTTGTGGCCATCCAGTACTTGGACTCAAAGGCTTATTGGGGTGCTTGTAACTTTGGGTCAGGGCAAGCCTTGCATTCAATGCATAAACATACAGAATGGCAGTACCAAATTAATAATGTGAACTTGCTTTTCCTGTGGCCATCCAGTAGGTGGGCTCAAAGGCTTATTGGGATGTGTATAACTTTGGGGCAGGGCAGGTCTTGCATTCAATGCATAGGCAAACACTATGGGAGACCCACTTTCTTATAATGGGAACATTTTTTCCAGAGGCCCTCCTGTACGTCTCGTGAAAGAGGTATTGGGGTGCGTCCTAATTTTTGGCAGCCCAGCCATTCACTGCATAGGCAATAACAGTATAGGAGACCCACTCTATGATAATGGCCCTTTAAGAATATTAATGCTGCCTGATGCCACTGTAAAAATAGGCTTTGTGACTTTAAGATTCCCTCCTTCATAAATGAAACAAGATGTGTCTGATGATGTGTCACACACCACATGGCCAGCTAAGGTTGTTCAATATTACAATGACATTTCCCAGTGAATGCATTTGTATTGGTTGAAAGCAATGCTAAAGTTGAAAAACGCATCACAAACGCTACGTGTGAACATAGCCCAAGTGGTGGAGGAACATTTTTGTTTTGGGTTAATTATTTTGCCTTATATATAATTCATTACTCTGGAAAGGATGTTCATTAACATATTTACCAGAAAAATCCATTTTGGTTTCCTTTTTGTATGTTTTTGGGTGCACCTGTAAAAATAGCATAAGACTCTGACAATATTGCTCAAAACTGTGACCTGGGAGTCAGAAATGCTTCCAGGGGTGATCCCCATGATGTTCCCATGTCATTTGAGCACTGTTTCCATCATTGTCAGATGTTTTTAAACCTTAAAAGGACCCCCGGGGGGATCACGGTAAAAATGCTCGGGTTTCCCATAGACTTACATTGGGCTCGTTGTTCTGGCCGAGTACCCGAGTGTTGCAAATTGCTCGAACCAAGCAACGAGCACCCAAGCATTTCAGTTCTGGCTCATCACTACTCATCACTACTCCCTTTGTCTTCAATACAGAGTCAATTTTAGGTATTGAATCAATTCTAGATATCGAACATAGTTATTGAACCGGAAGAGAGGTTGCATCAAACATATTCAAGAACAAACCACAGATCTGTTGATGCAGACTTTCGAAAAAACTTCGATCTCTTAATGTAATCCCAAGCAGGCTCGATTATGTTGAGATCAGGACTCTATGGGGGCCTTATCATCACTTCCAGGACTCCTTGTTCTTCTTTACGCTGAAGATAATTCTTAATTACATAGCTCTATGTTTGGGGTTGTAGACCTGCTGCAGAATAAATGTATAGCCAATCAAATGCCTGTATTGCATAATAAATGATTATCTGCCTGTATTTCTCAGCAATGAGGATACCATTCTCCCTGACCACACCCTCAACTCTATTTTCTGAAATGCAGCCCCAAACTTGCAAGGAATCTCCACTATGCTTCACTCGTTGAAAACATTCATTATTGTACCTCTCTCAAGCCCTTTGGTGACAAACTGCCTTCTGTAAAGCTATGTGCACACGTTTTTGAGACCACCTTGACGATGGTTGATGGGCAAATATAATTTGGCCAAATTTTATGCTAAGCTTCTCAAATTTTTTTTCCTAATATTCAAAAGCCGTATTGCTATTCATATTTCATATATTTCACAATGACATGCTTTAGCATGACAGGGTGCAACCTTTTTTTCTGTATATTGTATGTGGAGGTATCTCCTACTGGTATGCACCTATTCACACTAGTATGGATGTGCGAGTCAGTTTTTTGTCATTTGTATGATAACCTCTAAATGCTGTGATTGATGTTGAACGTAGCATTTAGAAAGCAGGCACAGAGAGAATGAGCCCCCTCTGCCCTCCGATAAGCATCTGCGCATCATCATTGCAGGAATTCGATCACTGCCATGGTGACCCGATATCGCCATGATGACATATGAGACACCAAGTTTAAGCAAGTTAGTTTGATCGTGTGCAGTGCATGATCCAACTAAGTTGTGTGAGTGCAGCACTGACATATATAAGCCATTGCAATGCTGGTGCATTACAGTGTTTTATGACAGCGATCATAGCTATAAAACTGAGAGTCCCATAGTGGGACAATGTGAAAAAGTAAAAAAATGTAAAAAAAATTAATTAAAAAAATGAGAAAATAATAAAAAAATGTTAAAATATATTATAACAATACATTTCTATTTTTATGTACAAAAATAAAAATAAACAAAAAACTTGTGCATGTTTTATCATCTGACATCACTGCATCTGGATTGACCTGCCATATAAATCTGTAACACTAATTAAACCCTTCAGTGAATACAGTAATAAAAAAAAAAAAGCACAAAAACACGGGGCAAAAAACGATGCTTTTTCATGATACTGCCAAACAAACAGTGGAATAAAACACATTAAAAAAGATGAATGTTAATAAAAATGGTATAGCTGAAAACATCATCTTGTTCAGCAAAATACAAGCTGCCGAATGTTAGGTGTCAAGATCCCACCTCTGCACAGGGGGAATCTCAAACTATCACCCCTGCGGTCTCCCATTCTTCTCCAGCCTCAGTGGAGTCTGCTCAGCAGAGATGTCGGTCCCAGCGTCTAGCTCAGGCTGATACTGGACATCTGGTTACTGCTGCCTTTCCAGCTTCCGCCATTGTAGCCAGTACTGGGCAGCAGCGAGCAGCCGTGTTTGGGACTAAGTCCTGCTCTTCCCTTTCTGAGCATGCCCAGGGCAAGATCTCTCATTGGAGATCAAGGGTCACATGCTTAGACACTGCAGCAAATCCCATTGGTCCTTTAGGAAGGTCCTGAAGGTATTCTTCTTCTGTGGCTGACTCCCATTGGTCCTTCTGGGAAGGTCCTGTTCTTGCTGCAGCTATAAAAGGTTTGCATGGCCGCACGGCCATGCACTAGTGTACATTTGGAATCGTGTGTGTGTTGATGAGTGCAAGTCGTTCTTTAATATCCCCTCCCTTGTGTATGACTGTTTGCAAAAGGTGGATGCTTGCTATCTAGCGCCCGACTAAGCTGTCAACATAAAGACACACGATAGAGCGTCTATTGCTGTAGCCGCCAGTGCGGCGCTGTGCGCTTATAGAGCGCTTTCCTATCCAAAGTCTGGGTGGTTAGTGGCGTCCGCCAAAGTGGCACAGCACGCTTTAAGTTATATGTTCTGCTACTTTGACACCCCAGTTGTGGTGTCGAGCGCAAGTGGTCTGAACGTACTGTAATCCTGTGTCTTGGGATAGAGTCCTGAGACTCCTTGCTTGCGCTCTTGGTGCGGTAAAGCGACCCTGTGATGCGACAGGGTTTGCTTCCTTCACACAGGGTGAAGTTAACCCGTGTGTGTATCCACATTGTAGCGCCATATAGTCCGTCATTACTCAGCAGCAGGTTCCATCTCTGCACTGTGGACCCCGGGCTGCGAACGCACCTTATACCATCTCTCTTATAATTTGGTGTGTTCCGCTAGCCCTAACACCAAAAAACTTCATCACAACAGATAAATAAAAATAATAAAGTTATAGCTCTAGGAATTATGCGATGCAAAAATAATTATTTTTTCTATAAAATAGTTTTTATTGTGGAAAAGAAACAAAACTTTAAAAAAATGAAAAGTGGTATTGCTGTAATTGTACTGACCCAAAGAATAAAGTTGCCTTAGTTATCAATTTTACAACACGCAGGACAGCATACAAAAAAAAACAATTCCTGAATTGCTGGTTTTTGTTCATTCGGCCTCCCAAAAATCAGAATAGAAGCGATCAAAAAAGTCATGTGACCTAAAATGGTACCAATGAAAACAACAAAATGTCCCATAAAAAACAAGACCTCACATGACTGTCGACCCAAATATGGAAAAGTGATAGCTCTCAAAATATGGTGATGCAAATAAAAAGTATTTTTAGTGTGTGACAACAGCCAAACAGAAAAAAAACAATATAAATCTGGTATCACTGTAATTGCACCAAAACGAAGACAAAAGTTGCCTAATCACTCATACCGCAAGAGGAACAGTGTAAAAAATAAATAAAACCAATTCTTCATCTACTGTAGATTTTTTCATTCTGTCTCCCAAATATCACAGTAAGGCGTGGCACACATTTATCCTGCGCTCTACGATGAGTGCTTTCATGTAAATCTCTGAAACACATGATTTAGATGGAACCCACAGTGGAAAATTCCCTATAATGAGGCAGATGGAGGCACTGTGGATGGCGTCTTGCCTGGGATGCAGTGCTATTCGTCTTTGTAAGAGTGCATAAAAATGTGGTCGACCACAGTTTTGTGCCCTTCAGGAAAGGACACCATTGAACAAAGGCCAGATGGAGTGCAGAGTAACTCTGCTGCCTCATTATAGTGCACGGATCCCTCGAGGGTTTCATCTGAATCATTTCACTCCAAGATTTAGATGAAAACCCCAATGTGGTCAGCGTAGAGAACAGGATAAATGTGATCCCAAATGTTGTGTAAAATATTCCCAACAAAAGATTCAAATCAATCCACAAAAAAAGTGAGTCCCCACTCATGTCCATTATATGTTAACGGAAATACAGGGAGCTTCCACGTTACTGATAGTAAAAAGGCTTTGGAAAAGCGAAATGCCCCCCCCTCTGCTCACCGATAACCATATGCCAGTATGGGTGGTAATGCCCTGATGGTGGCCCTGTTGGGAATAAAGGGGTTAATCATTATGTCTCTTTTTGAAAATCTTTTATTGTACCTTTAAACATAGCCAGTGTTAATGATAAGTCTTTGTAGAGGATACTACACAACCATAGTGAATTTGAAAGTCAAGCAAAATAAATGGCGTTAGATTTGAGTAGTTTATCTAATAGATTTTCTTAAGCCTTCTATATGAAAGTTCATAAATATGTAGAAATTATTTAACCTTTTCATGTCACACAAGTATTCCTAACTGTGACTGACAAAACAGACCAACTACATAGCTCCAAGGGGATATAGTTGAATCACAATGGATTATTTTCCTGAAGAATTTGGTTTCTTTGAGAATCTAATGAAGTAGTAGCAAAGTGAACTGGGGATATAGAAAACGGATAAAATCTATTTTCCAGGAATAGTCTTAATGAGCCAAATTAAAAAGAACTCTGCGAGAGTCAAGAGGAATAAGGATTGACAGCATACATTACAATTTGTTGTGCAGATAAGGCTTGATATCCAAGAATGTATGTGAAAGTAGACTTAGAATCAGCTCTAGCATGAGTTGAAAGTGAAGGCATATGTCAAATCTAACAGCAAGACATCATGCAGGAAAATATCTAGTTTGGAGGAAGGAATTGCTTGTAGAACAAAGTAAATGTATATTAATGGAAAAAGGCATGTAAAAATGCTCTGAATGGCTATATTAGTTAAAAAATAAAGAAAAAATGATAAAATGTAGATGTTGCAGCACATTAATTACAATATTGAAATATTTGAATCTGCAGCTACTGTATTACCAATTCAAGGTAGCAAATAATCTTCATAAAAAACCCTCTTACTGTTTTACGTATATGTCATCTATGCTAACGTGTCTCCATGGTTACAGACTACAAACAAACTTGATGTAGTCTGATCCCGCATTTGTGTTATCCCACTCCTTCTTCTCCCTATCATCCAACCGTACGATTAGCAAGAGGTAAACGGAAGAAGATATTACACACTACAAGAAAAAATTACACAATGTTTGTTTGTAACCTATATCCATGTAGCTATTTACAGCAGTTTTCACAAACAGCATGATTTAGTTAATAATATTTAATTAATATGAATATTTGTAATGTTGATTTTAAATTTATATACCATAGTGCTACAAAAATTGTAAAAAGTTATAAAAGTGTGCACATAGGCAATAAGATAGCCCTACCTTACTAAACAGTACATTACTTGCAGTGGTAATGTACCTAATCTGTAGCGAAACCACGGCAATTAGTGGCAGACGGCATGCCATAGCCCTGTGTTAGCTGCAACTAACTGGCCAATAACTGGCCTAGTAGTGAAAACAGGCAACTTCTCATCCATCACTCATTAGTCAGTTGTGTAATTGTCCTGACCTGATGATTTGAGGCAGCGGAGTGTTGTTCCCTGACAAATTAGTGTCACTAGTGGGATATCTACATGATCTCTGTCATGTCGGACGCTGTTCGGACCAGGTTGTTCGACAGACAGCGGTAATTCCGCTTTTGACCACTATTTGCTCATTGACGTCGGCTGGATTTTGTCAAGCTGTTCCGGGGTTAATTTACCTGTTCCTCGGATTGGAAGCTGGGCCATGCCCATTGCCTTTAAATAGTTCTCCTGATCATTGGGCGTCGCCGATTATAGCTTCTGTCTTGTGCGTTGTTATCTCGGTCTGGAGTGGAGAGCTGGTTGGTGGAGATTCGTTGCTGGTGGTGTATTTTCCTTAGTCTTATTTACTCCTTTCTATATTTGTATTTATTTTGCCCTGTACATTTATAGTGTATTCCTGTGTGACTGCGGCGTGGTGTATATTTTCCTTTATCCTTGTCTGTGCTAACTGTGGGTATTGGTGTATTACCTCTTCACTGGGTGGTGGGCGGTTCGTTTCAGCCTAGGGTTGAAACAGGAGTCAGGGCGAGGGTCGAGGCCTGGACATGCACACCATTAGTGTAAACTCCAGGTAGAGGGTCAGTCAGGATTTTCCTAGTCTGAGGGAAATTGCAGGGGCCCCGGTTATTAGCTCTCGCTCATCTAGTCTCCCCGTGACATTATAATCGGCCCAACAAAAAAAAAAAAAAGGGGTTTCCTTTTTTTTTTTCTCTTGTCATGGATCCCATGACTTCCATAACCCGCCAGTTGGAGGCGCTGTCCCTACAGGTCACTGAGTTGAGGGGGGCAGTTTAGCAACAGGTATCTAATGTGTAAGATGGAGCGACAGGAAGAGTTGCTGAGCCTAAATTCCCTTTGCCTGAAAAATTTGCTGGGGAACGCAGTAAATTTGTTTCTTTTCGTGAAGCTTGCAAACTATATTTCCGTATGCGCCCGATCTCCTCGGGTAATGAGGCTCAGCGTGTGGGCTTGGTGTTGTCATTGTTAAGCGGGGATCCCCAAGCATGGGCGTTTTCTTTGCCATCTGATTCTGTTGCATTTGACTCTGTGGAGAGTTTTTTTTCTTCTCTTGGGAAAATCTACGATGAACCTGAGAGAATGGCTCTAGCAGAATCTAAGATACGCACTATTCGCCAGGGGGAGCGAGTTGCAGAGGATTACTGTTCTGAATTTCGTTGCTGGGCGATCGATACACAATGGAATGATCCAGCATTGCGGAGTCAGTTTATTCATGGGGTTTCTGGAAGGGTTAAAAAAGCTCTTCTGATGTACGAGACTCCTGCTTCTCTAGATTCCGCTATGAGTCTGGTTGTCCGCATTGATCGCCGTTTGCGTCAGGGGGAGCATGAGACACCGCCTATGGGAGAGGGTTTAGTTTCACGTGTGGTTGCTGCAGGTGAGCCCACGGAGCCTATGCAAATCGCAGGGGTGTCACATGTGAAGCGTCGAGCCCCTGAGCTCAGGAAGCAGGGAGCCTGTTTTTACTGTGGTAAAACTGGTCATTTTATTAACATCTGTCCTCTGCTGTCTAAGAAAAACGCAACGGCGGAAAACTTCTGAGCTCAGAGGGTGTGGAGGAGACCAATCTGAGCTTATGTATATCCTCCATGGTGGTTTCTCAATGCATGCTCCCTGCTAAGGTTATAATTGCTGGCAGTGAGCTGCCAATTACTGTTTTTGTGGATAGTGGTTCAGCCAAAAATCTCATTGATGAGGAGTTTGCACGCACAGTTTTAGGATTGAAAAACTGCCTCATCCTATCCGTGTGGTCACCATCAATGCTGCTCCTCTCTCTCAGGGGGAGATTACTGAATTTGTGGCTGAGGTGAAACTCCACATTTGGGTTCTACATTCCGAGCGGGTTACATGTAAAGTGCTCAGGAATCTTCCTGCTCAGGTAGTTTTGGGTTTTCCTTGGTTGTCCATGCACAACCCGGTAATTGACTGGAAAAATAATTCAGTGGAGCGAGTTCTGCCAGGAGAATTGCTTGGTCACATGTGTGGCTGCGGTGACTTCAAGCGTTCCGGAGTCACTTCTGGATTTTGTGGATGTGTTCTCTGAAAAGGGTTGTTCAGAGTTGCTGCCACATCGTCCCTATGACTGTTCTATCAGGTTTGAACCAGGGGCCAAGTTGCCTAAAGCAAGGATGTTTAACATCTCCAGTCCGGAGAGACAAGCGTTAAAAGATTATATTGCTGAAAGCTTGAGCAAAGGGCACATCAGGCCATCATCCTCGCCGGTGGCAGCAGGGTTCTTCTTCGTGAAGAAGAAAGATGGCGGATTATGCTCGTGTTTGGATTTCAGGGAGTTGAACCAGATTACGGTTCGTGATCCATACCCGATGCCACTGATACCAGATTTGTTCAACCAGGTGGCGGGTGCTAAGTGGTTTACCAAGCTTGACCTCAGGGGGGTGTACAACCTCATAAGAGTCCGTCAAGGTGATGAGTGGAAGACGGCTTTTAATACCCCTGAGGGTCATTTTGTAAATTTGGTGATGCCTTTTGGGTTGACTAACGCACATGCGTTCATCAATGATGTGTTCTCGCATGTTTTGGGGAAATTCGTTATCGTGTACCTAGATGACATCCTCATATATTCTTGCGACCGTGATGCTCATTTAAATCATGTCAGGCAGGTGTTACAGCTTCTCAGAGAGAATAAGCTGTATACTAAACTTGAGAAATGTGTATTTTCTGTTCAAGAGTTGCCTTTCTTGGGTTATATTGTGTATGCTTCTGGTTTTAAAATGGACGCCGCTAAGGTGCAAGCGGTGCTACATTGGGAACGTCCTGATAACCTGAAAGCACATCAGCGGTTCCTTGGGTTTTCTAACTACTATAGGAAATTTATCAAGGATTTTTCCATCATTGCTAAACCGCTAACTGACATGACTAAAAAGGGTACCAATTTCTCCGTTTGGCCTGAGGCTGCTGTGCGCGCATTTGAATTTCTTAAGAACAGTTTTGTTTCAGCCCCCATTCTTGTGCAGACAGACGTTTCAAAACCCTTTGTTGTGGAAGTCGATGCGTCTGAGGTTGGTGTGGGGGCGGTACTATCTCAAGGCTCATCTTTGAGTGGTTTGCGTCCGTGCGCCTATTTCTCCAAGAAACTGTCGTCCGCCGAACGTAACTACGATATCGGCAACAGGGAGTTGTTGGCAATCAAGTTGGCCTTTGAGGAATGGCAACACTTCTTGGAGGGGTCGGGTACATCAGGTTACTGTTATTACCGATCATAAGAATCTGCTGTATTTGGAGTCAGCCAAGCGTCTGTCCCCCAGGCAGGCTCGCTGGGCATTGTTTTTCACGCGGTTCAATTTTGTGGTCACTTACAGACCGGGGTCTAAAAACACTAAGGCGGATGCTCTGTCCAGGTGTTTTCCGGGGGGTGAACCTTCGGAAGATCCAGTACCCATCCTTCAAAAGGGTGTTGTGGTTTCGGCTCTCACTACTGAGGTTGAGGCTGAGATTGCCGAGGCTCAGGAGGAGGTACCATCTGAGCTTCCCATCAACAAATCTTTTGTACCACTTCATCTCCGCTTGAAGGTTTTGGCGGAGCATCATGATGCTGTCCTGGCTGGCCACCCAGGGGTTAGAGGTACCTTGGAGTTGGTGTCACGTCGGTTTTGGTGGCCCAAGATCCGACAGGACGTGGTCTCATACGTGTCAGCTTGTACCACGTGCGCTAGGGCTAAGACGCCCCGCTCCCGTCCTGTTGGCACACTACTTCCTCTTGAAGTACCTAGTAAGCCATGGACGGAAATCTCCATGGATTTCATCACTGATTTGCCCTCATCAGCTGGGAACACAGTCATCTTGGTGATTGTTGATCGGTTTTCTAAAATGTCGCACTTTGTGTCTTTGCCTTCATTGCCAAACGCTAAGACTCTGTCTCAGGTATTTGTGCAGGAGGTGGTCAGACTTCATGGGGTTCCGTCTGACATCATGTCTGATAGGGGGCCTCAGTTTGTGGCAAAATTTTGGAAAGCATATTCCTCATGGCTGGGGATCAAGTTGTCTCATTCTTCGGCGTTCCATCCTCAGTCAAATGGCCAGACTGAGCGTATGAACCAAAATTTGGAACAGTACTTACGCTGCTTTGTCTCTGATAACCTTTCTTCCGCTGGCTGAGTTTGCCATCAATAATCACCACCAGGAGTCGTCTGGGGAGTCTCCGTTTTTTTGTGTTTACGGGTTACATCCTCAGTTTTGTACCTTGAGTCAGAGGGGCTCTTCTGGCATTCCGGAGGAGGATCAGTTAGGAGCACATTTGTCATCAGTCTGGAGGAGAGTTAAACAGCGCCTGTTGAGTGTGGGTGCTAGGTACAAACGTGTGGCTGACAGTAGGCGTGTGCCAGGTCCGGACCTGAGTGTGGATGAATGGGTGTGGTTATCCACAAAAAACATAAGACTCAAAATACCTTCCCTTAAATTGGGTCCACGGTTTATTGGTCCATTTAGGGTCACCGCCATCATTAACCCAGTAGCGTACCGATTGGAGCTCCCTACGGTGTATAAGATACACAACGTGTTCCACAGGTCTCTTCTAAAGAAGGTGGTGGGTTCTGTGGATGCGGCGCCTATGCCACCTCCAGTCTTGGTGGATGGTAATTTGGAGTTTGAAGTCTCCAAGGTGGTTGACTCTCGTGTAGTGCGTCGCACTTTACAGTACTTGGTACACTGGCATGGTTATGGGCCTGAGGAGAGGTCCTGGGTACCAGCCTCGGATATTCATGCGGATCGGCTGGTCAGGTTTTTTCATCATCGCCATCCAGACAAACCGGGTCCTATAAGCCGTGAGGGCCCTGGGGTCCCTCGTAGAAGTCGGGGTACTGTCATGTCGGACGCTGTTCGGACTAGGTCGTTCGAAAGACAGCGGTAATTCCGCTTTTGACCACTATTTGCTCATTAGCGTCGGCTGGATTTTGTCTAGCTGTTCCGGGGTTAATTTACCTGTTCCTCGGATTGGAAGCTGGGCCATGCCCATTGCCTTTAAATAGTTCTCCTGATCATTGGGCGTCGCCGATTATAGCTTCTGTCTTGTGCATTATCTCGGTCCGGAGTGGAGAGCTGGTTGGTGGAGATTCGTTGCTGGTGGTGTATTTTCCTTAGCCTTATTTACTCCTTCCTATATTTGTATTTATTTTGCCCTGTACATTTATAGTTTATTCCTGTGTGACTGCGGCGTGGTTTATATTTTCCTTTATCCTTGTCTGTGCTAACTGTGGGTATTGGTGTATTACCTCTTCACTGGGTGGTGGGCGGTTGGTTTCAGCCTAGGGTTGAAACAGGAGTCAGGGCGAGGGTCGAGGCCTGGACATGCACACCATCAGTTTAAACTCCAGGTAGAGGGTCAGTCAGGATTTCCCTAGTCTGAGGGAAATTGCAGGGGCCCGGGTTATTAGCTCTCGCTCATCTCGCTCATCGTCTCCCCGTGACAATCTCTTGACTGTTATCCACAATACCAATTTGTCAGGGAGGCAGCTGGGGAGGATCATGCAGATCTCAATGCTGCTACCAATATGTCATGAGATGGCAACAGTGAGGATCACGCAGATTCCACTGCTGTCACCAATTTGTCAAGTATAATAGCAGAATTCACCATGTAACAGTACCCTTGTCAGCTATAAAATGCCAAATCACCTTTCACTGCTTATTACTATACAGAACTATACAATAAAATAAAGATTACTAGCACCTTCATTAGTAATTTACATGTGGTCATTTCCTTATGAAGAAGTATCTTTATATTTCATGTATCATGTATCGCAATATTTTGGCCAACAACCTTCTTCCCCCAGTAAGAGCATTGAAGATGGGTTGTGAATGGATATTCCAGCATGACAATGACCCAAAACCCACATCCAGGGAAACTAAGAAGTAGCTCCGTAAAAAGCATTTCAAGGACCTGGAGTGGCTTAGCCAATAGAAAATCTTTGGAGGGAGCTGAAATTCAATGTTGCCCAGTGACAGCCCCAAAACCTGAGAGATCTGGAGATGATCTGTGTGGATGAGTGGGCCAAAATCCCTGCTGCAGTGTGTGCAAACTTGGTCAAGAACTATAGTAAACTTGGGACATCTGTAATTGCAAGATAAGGTTTCTGTATCAAATATTAATTTTAAAGATTCTGTCTTGCACGGTTTGTATAACTACGGTAAAAATTACAAAGTTTCAAAATTAGCAGTGTATCAAATACTTATTTTCCCCACTATATATATATATATACACTATGGTTCCAAAGTTTAGGGTCACCCGGACAATTTTGTGTTTTCCACGAAAAATCATACATAACACTGGGGAACACAATTTTATAAGAGTTAGGTCAGACAACTGTTCTTAATTAATTTTTGGATGCTGAATCCAGAAATGATCTCAGTTTTTGAACTATAGGATTTTTGTCTTCTCAAAAATATGTAAACTACTGTACCTAAAAAGTGTTTTTTTTTTTTAAATAGTACAAATATGAACAAAAAATGAAATATATAAGAAATAGGCATGACAAATATGTTTTTTAACACTATCATGTTTTTTACAAAGGATATATATATATCTATATATATAATATATATATATATATATATATATATATATATATATTTCTTTATATGCAAGTATTTAAGGTATAAATGTACATTTATAGCTTTTTCTGGAGTGTTTAACTTGAGGACAATCATGTTTGATGCTCCAGCAATAGTCAGCCATCATATGTACATCCCATCTACCCTGGTAACGGTCTTCCATAACCTTCAAATCTTGATGAAATCATTCACCTTGCTCATCGCTAACAGCACCAAGATTTTCGGGAAAGTTGGCAAGATGGCAATGCAGAAAATGTAGTTTAATACTCATGTTGCAACTCATGTTGTGATTCTCTGGCAGGTAAGTTGTGGAGGAAAAACTTGACGTGCTAGAAAAAAACTGACTACATTTTTGGAATCAGCATGCCAATTTTAGTATAAATCAGCTCAAAAACCTAACTCAACAGAATTTTTTTTTCAAATTGTTCCCCAGTGTTTTCTCCTCCAAACTTTGCTTTTGTCAAGGAATGCTCCTTTTGCAGCAATTACAGCACTGCAGACCTTTGGTATTCTATCAGTTAATTTGCCGAGGTATTCTGGAGAAATTTCACCCCATGCTTCGAGAAGCCCCTCCCAGAAGTTGGTTTGGCTTGATGGGCACATTTTGGTTACCATACGGTCAAGCTGCTCCCACAACAGCTCAATGGGGTTGAGATCTGGTGACTGCGCTGGCCACTCCATTACGGATAGAATATCAGCTGCCTGCTTCTTCCCTAAATAGTTCTTGCATAATTTGGAGCTGTGCTTTGGGTCATTGTCCTGTTGTAGGATGAAATTGGCTCCAATCAAGTGCTGTCCACAGGGTATGGCATGGCTTTGCAAAATGGAGTGACAGCCTTCCTTATTCAAAATCCCTTTTACCTTGTACAAATCTCTCACTTTACCAGCACCAAAGCAACCCCAGACGATCACATTACCTCCACCATACTTGACAGATGGCGTCAGGCACTCTTCCAGCATCTTTTCAGTTGTTCTGCATCTCACAAATGTTCTTCTGTGTGATCCAAACACCTCAAACTTGGATTCGTCTGTCCATAACACTTTTTTCCAATCTTCCTCTGTCCAATATCTGTGTTCTTTTGCCCATATTAATGTTTTCCTTTTATTAGCCAGTCTCAGATATGGCTTTTTCTTTGCCACTCTGCCCTGAAGGCCAGCATCCCGGAGTCGCCTCTTCACTGTAGACGTTGACACTGGCGTTTTGTGTGTACTATTTCATGAAGCTGCCAGTTGAGGACCTGTGAAGCGTCGATTTCTCAAAATACAGACTCTGATGGACTTGTCTTGTAGCTCAGTTGTGCAGCAGGGCCTCCCAATTCTCTTTCTACTCTGGTTAGAGCCTGTTTGTGCTCTCCTCTGATGGGAGTAGTAAACACTGTTATAGGAAGTCTTCAGTTTCATGTCAATTTCTCACATGGAATAGCCTTCATTTCTAAGAACAAGAATAGATTGTCAAGTTTAACATGAAAGTTCTTTTTTTCTTGCCATTTCAAGAGTTTAATGGAACCAACAAATGTAATGCTCCAGATTCTCAACTAGCTCAAAGGAAGGTCAGGTTTATAGGTTCTCTAATCAGCCAAACTGTTTTCAGCTGTGCTAACATACCTGCACAAGGGTTTTCAAGGGTATGCTAACCATCCATTAGCCTTCTTACACAGTTAGCACACACAAAGTATCATAAGAACACTAGAGTGATGGTTGTTGGAAATGGGCCTCTATACACCTATGAAGATATTGCATTACAAACCAGACGCTTGCAGCTAGAATAGTCATTTATCACATTAACAATGTGTAGAGTGTATTTCTGAATCATTTATTGAATGTTAGCTTCATTGGAAAAACTGTGCTTTTCTTTCAAAAATAAGGAAATTTCTAAGTGACCCTAAACTTTGGAACGGTAGTGTATTTATATATATATATATATATATATATATATATATATATATATATATATATATATATATTTATTTATTTATTTATTAGGAACAAATATACCTTTATATGACCATGTACAGTTATAATACAAGCATAATGAAACTGAAAAGAAGAAGATACAGATTGTAGATTAGAAAACACTTATTGACAGTGAAGGTAATCAATGAGTGGAACACGCTGCCACAAGAGGTGGTGAGTTCTCCTTCAATGGAAGTCTTCAAACAGAGGCTGGACAGACATCTGTCTGAGATGGTTTAGTGAATCCTGCGCTGCATTGAGTAGGGTGTTGGACACGATGACACTGGAGGTCCCTTCAAACTCTAACATTCTATGATTCTATGAATCATGCACGGAAAGTATACAAAAAGACACATCAACATATTATAATTATATAAAATATAGATATAACATAATAGGATAAAATGATTTCTTATAAAATCCAGATTAATAAATTACTCATTTTTTCATTACTGCTAGTCTGAACCATTGATAAAAAAGAAAAAATGTTTTCATGTTGTCGTAATATTTGAATTGTGTAATTTTACTAACAATCCGTTATTAGTTTTCTATGTGAAGTTTTTTGGTTTATAAAGAAAATACTATGGAACCTTCATGTAATGACATGAAATAACCGTATAGTAGTATGTCATCAATGACTAGAAATAAAATATGATCAAATTACAGTAAATGTCCAAACTGGTGTTTTGGGGAATGTGCAGTAATTGTGATCAGCTCAGTGAGGAGTCTTTCTTTGATTACCTGTCACTTCCTACACTAATATTCAAGGGAAGTGAATGAGAGCACTGTGAATACTTGAAGCATTAGGACTCTAAGGATATGGATCTAAGAGTCCATATTTCAGTTGAAGAGTCCCACACATTTTATTTACCTGTACAGTAATGATTTTCTATTAAATATAAAAAAGCAGAAGAATGACATGAGATGAATAATAGGCAGTATAATAATGATAAAAGTCTATGAAACAAAGGAAAGCATTGACATTTGGCATTTGAGTGCTGACAGACTTTGCTTCATCTTCCCTAACCATGGGAGATATAATTTGGAGAACGATAGTAAAATAAAAAAGCTCGTTATGTGAGCATTGAGTAACATTTGCTGAATGTGATTTTTAAGGTTGCTTTGCAGACTGAACAAGCTGGTGCTGATTTCCAAAAGATCCTTCAAAACAATCATAGCTAGGTAATTATTTATACAGTTTCTGAGAAATGTTAACATTGGCACTAGGTGAATACTCTGCTCTGCGATAACATAGTTATCATAAATTTCTGTACTGAAACTTTTGGAAATGCTGAAGGCTACCATATATCATTATATCATTTGTATCATTGACCAGGATAACTACGTATATCCAGCTTTAATACTATAGCTGACTAGGACAATAACAAGCATGGTACTGATTTCCACCCAAAGATGTATTATACCTAAAGACAAAGATAAAAGAAAGGATACTTTCTAAAGTAGTATCTAACAGTTACTGGCAGATATACACTGAAAACGGCCCCAGTACAAGAACAATATACAGTCATGTCTAAAATTATTGGCACCCATGAAATTGTTCCAGAAAATAAAGTATTTCTCAAGAAAATGATTGCAGTTACAAATGTTTTGTTATTCACATGTGTATTTCCTTTTGTATGTATTGGAACAGCATGAAAAAAGAGAAAAAAGGCAAATTAGACATAATTTCACACAAAACCCCAAAAATGAGCTGATTAAAATTGTTGACACCTTTACAAAATTGTGGGAAAACAACTTTGTTTCAAGCATGTGATGCTCCTTCAAACTCACTTGTGGCAAGTAACATGTGTGGGCAATATGAAAATGACACCTGAAACCAGATAAAATGGAGAGTAGTTGACTCAATCTGTGCATTATGTGTATGTGTGTGCCACACTAAGCCTGGAGAACAGAAAGAGAAGAGAACTGTCTGAGGACTTGAGAACCAAAATTGTTGAAAAATATCAACAGTCTCTAGGTTACAAGTCCATCTACAGAGATCTTAATGTTCCTTTGTCCATGGTGCAAAACATAGTCGAGAAGTTGACAACCCATGGCACTGTAGTTAATCTCCCTGAAAGTGGACATCAGCAAAAAATTGATAAAAGGTTGAAACACACCATAATCCGGATGGTAGAAAAGCAGCCCTAATCAGGTTCCAAAGAATTTCAATTTGTCCTGCAGGCTCAGGGTGCATCAGTGTTAGCATGAACTATCCATGAACATTTGAATGAAATGAAACGTTGTGGCAGGAGGTCCCCACTGGTGACACAGACATAAAAAAGCTAAACTAGTTTGCCAAAATGCAGTATCCTGAAGAAGGAGCTGTTTTGAAACATTTGTTGGGGCTGGTGGACCATATGAGACCCTGCTAATGAACTTTTTCAGGTAATGAGTGACCAGACTATACAATTGGTCTTCAAGCATTCCTTATACCTCTTATATTTACCTGGTGCCTCATTCTGACACTATATTGCAGGTGATATGCCCTCCCCATATTTTTTCACATAACCTATTCGGAGGATTTTACCCGTGATTTCCATGGAAGTTATGTGTTTGATTATATCTAAATGACATCATTTACCCACATGGTTCCATATGCCCTATGCGTTTATAGTTGTATGTTCGTCCTTTTTAACCCACGCTTATTCATGCCTGTTAACACAATTTAGTAAAGCAATTTTGTATTAACAAACATGGACTATAAGATTATCTTTTTGGTCCCCCCCTTTAAAAATGTATGTAAGCAAAAATCCTTCTAGAAAATCAGCTCGTGGATCGGTGAGACCAAAATAGAGCTTTTTCATAAAGCATATCATTCTACTGCTTAACGAAAATGGAATGAGGCCTGCAAAGAAAAGAATACAATACCTACAGTCAAATATGGTAGTGGTTCACAGATGCTTGTTTTTTATTTTTTTGCTGTATTTAGCACTTGATGCCTTGACTGTGTGCAAGACATCATGAAATCTAAAGATTACCAAAGGATTTTGAATTGCAATGAAGTGTCCAGTTTCAACAAGCAGGGTTTGCGTCCTAGGTCCTCCAGCAAGACAATGACCTCAAACATACTTCAAGAAGCACCCAGATATGGATGGAAACAAAGCGCTGGAGAGTTCTGAAGTGGCCAGCAGCGAGTCAACATCTAAATCCCGTTGAACACCTGTGGAGAGATCTTTAAATTACTGTTGGGAGAAGGCACCCCTCAAATATGAGAGACCTGGAGCAGTTTGCAAAAGAAGGGTGGTCCAAAATTCCAGTTAAAAGGTGTAAGAACCTTGTTGATGGTTATAGGAAGTGATTGATTGCAGTTATTTATTGCAAAGGGTGTGCAACCGAATAGTAAGTTGAGGGTGCCAACAATTTTGTCATGCCCATTTTGTTTTTTCTGTGTGAAATGATATCCAATATGCCTTTTTTTCTTTGTTTTTTGTGTTCTTCCAATACACACAATGGAAATAAATGTGTGAATAACAAAACGTGTGAAATTGCAATAATATTCTGAAGAAATACTTTTTATTTTTTACTGGAACAATTTCAAAGGTGCCAACACTTTTAGCCATGACTGTATGAGCCCTTTGGAGTCCAATAGCTTATCATAATGCACAATTCCTCCTGCTTTGGAGGGGAATGTGCCACCTTATCTCATGGGCCCCTGTGCGACTGCACAGGTTGCACCAATGATATGTATATGTATGTATATATATATATGTATGTATATATGTATGATATCTGTCCATGGTACCATTATTGGAAATAAATATAGAAGGGTATTTGAGTCTGCTCACCTTTATCTGATGATGAAAATAATAATTATTATTATCATCATCACCATTGTAATCATCACCATAATCATCATTTTCATCTTTCTTTTTATAGCAATATTTTCCACAGCACTTTACAATGCCAACGGCATATGTATAAACAATATGATAACATACATTTATACAAGAAGAGTGACGGCCTTGCTCACAAGTCCTTACAATCTATGGGGAAATAGGGATGACACAAATCATAAAAAGGGCTTGTCATATATGGTCCTTTATAATTGAGAAAGGTCATGTGTGCAAAGCATGAGTTAGTCGCAAACCAGTATCTGTGTATATACAGGTACAAAGTGCTACTGTGTGAAAGAATTGTGGGATAAAGTGATAAAGGGACCAGATTCCTAGAAAGAATGTAGGGAGAGAGCTCTGAGAAAAGTTAGATTATTGAGGAGATGCATGCCTAAAAGGAACTACAGTGGCATGTAAAAGTTTAGCACCCCTGTAGACTACTTCAAAAGGCGCAAGCTGAAGGTTTTACAATGGCCTTTACAGACCACTGATCTGAACATCTGAAAATCTGTGGCTAGACTTCAAAATAGCAGTGCATGTAAGATGACCCAGGAATCTCATAGTACTGGAAGAATTTTCCAAGGAAGAATGGATGAAAATCCCTAAAACAAGAATTGAAAGACTCTTGGCTGGCTGCAAAAGTCGTTTACAAGCTGTGATACTTTCAAAAGGTGTGCTACTAGGTGCATGTTTTCATGTCACACTCCAGCTCAGTTTTCTGTTTTTCTTCAGTATTTTTGTATTCAGTACAAATAGGGTGTGGCCCCCCTTTTCACTGAGCTTTTTCCAGTTGGGACCCAGTTACTCTCTGCCACTATTCACACTAGGTAGGTTTTAACATTAGAGAGTGTAGTTACTGTCCCAATTGGGTACACCTTGCCGGGGTGGGACAGTTTTATGCTTTTTTGATCAAAAACAGTGTTTACTAAGTACCCTATGTTAATTATTTAATACACTTGCTTTTTTTCTTATTTATTTTCATTAGGGTATATGCACATAGTGTATTTTATATGGTTTTGTTTGTTTCCATGGCCAGTGTGAACATGCTTTTACATCTGCATGTTTTCAAGTCATGCTCTGGACCAGTTTTCTATTTTTCTAGGTGCTAGCCATACAGGGTGCCCAAACTTTTGCATCAGCCTATTTTCCTTTTTGTAATTTTTAAAATGTAAAAGAAAAAAAAGGTGTTTTTTTTGCCTAAATACAAAGGAAATTTGTAATCTCTAATTTTATACCTTTTACAAATCATTTCATCTTCAACTTGCTTAACAGTTCACAAAACCAATAATTTGACTAAGGGTGCCCAAACTTATACATGCCACTGTATTTTACGGCACAGGTGAAGCACTGTACACTGGAATAATGGACACAATGGAATAGAAGTGTAAATATAAGGCTTTTTCTGTTAAGGAATTTGGGGTAGTTGCCAACAGACCATCACTAGGCAAAGCCATTTCTCTTTCTTTTATTCTTGATATTACTGGAGTTGTCCATCTAATTTAAATTGATAACATTTGCAATTTACTGCTAATTAAAAATTCTCTCCATTCTCAACAGCTTATTGCCCAGTTCAGTTGCCACCTCAGAGGTGACAAGCAGCTCTCAAAGGTGCAGCCATGTCATAGGCCCAAGCTGTCAATCTTCAGGAGAGCAAGCAGGAAGCCGGACGGTAGAGGAGTGGTGAGCTCCTGAAGGTAGAACATGAGACAACCCCCTTTAAATATGTGAAAAACTCTGTCTCATTCCTGTGTGTAGATCAGTTTGATGCATGCAATGTATTGTTTAATTAAGGTCTCAGTTAGGTTCATTAAAAAAAAAAATTGTATTTTTATAATGGAACTTTTTCTTTATTCTTTCACCTGGGGAACATAGCATTAATCACGCAAACCTGATGTTCTTAAAAAATCTGTTGTAGCTTATATAATCATTGACTGTGGTCTACAGCAATGCGTTGTACATGTACCTTCTAGAAAAGGACACAGTTATTACAGGCACACAGTGCTGCAGTCAGGCCGACAGTCTCTCATCACCTCAGTCCTCAAATTTGGCAATCTATTTATTTACTAGGAACTGCCTTCTGATTACATGCTGCAGGCTATCATGTAAGCCAGGCTTCGTCTAATAAGAGGAATATTAGCCTGATCGATCCTGGGCCCATTTAAATGTCATTTATGGATGGGATTGACATCATTGTGTAAATTACCACTAGCATACATAACCTAAATATAAAATATTACAAAATCAAAATAGTAGGAAATCAGCTAAATATTCCATAAACTGTATCATTTATAGACAAAATGTGTGGAGACATGTGCCTCTAGGTCTGACTGACTAATATTCTGAATATTATGGTCCTGTGTACTGTCATTTATGTCCAAGAACATACATAATATATAGCTAAATATATTCATATAATGCAAATCTGGATTCATTTCCAACACTAGGAAGCATATTACAGAATGCCGGATTCTGACAATACATGCTCCTATATGCAGTCTGCCAAAGTGATTTTATGATATGATATGTATGTCTACCTTTATGTGGCGTTCTTAAATACTAAGTTATTCAGGGTGCTTTATGGTTTAAACATGGGTCACATAAAGAGGGTAAAGGGCGAGAAGGTCGTATCTTCACTTTAGAGGGTTACTATTGTAATTGGGTCTTTAGTTCGTTGTAAAGGATGGTAGTAATATCAGCTTTCTTGTGCCATGTTCAGAAAACATTTAGATCATTAGGCTTTCTAAGTACCTTATGCAGTGCTAGTATTTAACATTACTTCCAGCACCACAAGCCTTGGGGCCACAGTGATTGAATGAAGCTGTTTTTATTAACATTGTGTGCCTTTCTAAGCACTAAGTCTGTGATCTCAATCTTATTCTGGCACCTTGAACACAAAGAAATAAAGTGACTTGTCCAAAAAATCCAGAAAGCTTATTGTCGAAACCAAATCAGCCTCCTTTGAGAATCACAGATTTTATAGAGTATTCTGCGCTCATTTCACTTCCCCTGTTAATTGGACGCCACACTAAAAGCATTACTAATGTATTTGTCATATCATAAGTGTTTGACATGTGCTCAGGTAGGATTCTTAAGACTGTGAAAGTTCTTTATAAAGTGAAAACAAGCTAGACTTTTTATTTTACGGACTCATTTGTACATTATTGATCCCAGTTGGCTGCTGATTACTTGTTATGCTTCTACGCTCATGTGCTTTGACAATGTGGAAAAAATGGATTTAAGTTTGAGGGAAAACACAAAGTTATTACATTAATTGCGAATCCAATGACATACTTTTTATATATTTTTTTTCTAATTTATCACTAGAATTAATTTTACCAGTAGAGATGAAAGCAGTGTCCCAAGATAATAGTGGCTCTAGTGTCTATCATCGACACTTCCCTCATTCTGTTCTTAAAGTTTTATAATACATATAATTTTAGTTATAGGGAACTAGTAAACAGGTTACTAAATTATTACTGTAACTGTAGACAACATTATCCTAGTATTTAAATAACTTCTAATGATGTAGACACATTCTGTAATACCATGTTACTAAAGCCACCCATACAGATGACATGGCTGTTGGCCGAATAAGTGACTTGGCTATCTCAAGCGTCTCTCCCATATACAGGAGTCCTCGCTTGGCCAAGCATGGCTAAGTTTTCTATGAGAGAACCACTGCCAGACAAATCTCAGGGAGAACAAAAGGATTGGCAGTCCGAAGTCAGACATGCTGGATCCTTCACTGACCCTGACTATCAATCGTCCAGGCTCCAGTACACATTAGACTGTCTGCTAAAACTGTCATTATAGATTTGGCTGATATTAGTCTAATATGAATAGGGAGCTTAGAGTAATATGTGCAACATTATTGCCCATAAGATTAATCAATGACCAATCTGAGACAAATATAGCCAGACAACCAATGATAAAAAATGTATTACTCACTATATATTGGACCTAAGTCAGTGAGAATGAAGAAATTGTGGTCAGGTTTAAATAAAAAAACACTAAGTAATGACATTTTATATATAAATAGAAAAAAAGCTGATGAAATATACACTGACAAGCAAAGGGTAACAATGTTTTGAACTTGTGGCTCCATATCTCACCATCCACTAATGCTTCGAACGTGAGACTACCTTAATTTTACAGACAATTATCTTGGCTATCTCATACACAAATTTGACTTGGTGGAAAAATATTTTTCTTTTTTTTACAAATTACAACCTGTTCTCACATTCCCTAATAGTTCAGTGTGTTATTAGATTGATTCTAACCAGTGACCTTCCTTTCACATGGGAATTAAAGAGCAGCCATGAAAAAGATTTCCCAAGAAAAGAGAAACAGCATCATCTAGCTCATCGATAGATGTCTCTCGACCCATAAAATTGCCAACCTGCATCATGTGAGTACCATGACAGTTGGAATAATACAAAATGAAGTCAGTCCATCCATTCAAAAACCAAGAGGTGGCTGTCCAGTGAAAAAAATCAGAGTCAGCAAGTCAGCTCAACACAAGGTCTGTCAGTTCTGGCCCGACAAGCAAGGCAGTGGAGGTGTCCCTTATGCTTCGTAATAGTGAGATCACAGACATCCATGTAAGCACCGTCTGACGCATGTTACACAAGTCTGGAATGGGGGCCCGAAAAAAGGCGACAAAGTCTCAACTTCAATATCGTCATGAGAAGCGTAGGCTTGAGTTTACAAAAAAGAATGAAAGGTGAACAGTAGAATCAGTGAGATGAAAGTCAATAGACTAGGCTCTGATGGGTGCAAATGGGTCTGGAAGGAACAAGAGAAAAAGGGGCTAACGGATCAAGAAATTGAAGGAACTGTCAAGTACGGTAGAGGAAGTCTGATGATATAGGGTTGTTTCTTAGCCAAAGGCATTGGATACTTGACCAGGATCGATGGTGGCTTCAATGCTGCACCATATATTAACCCCTTCATAACCCCAGTTTTTTCAGTGTTGTGTTTTCATTTTTTGCTCCCATCCTTCTCAGAGCCATAACTTTTATATTTTTCTGTCAATATGGCCGTATGAGGGCTTATTTTTGGCGGGATAAGTTGTACTTTTGAACGACATCATTGGCTTTAGCATGTCATGTACTTGAAAACGGGAAAAAAATTCCAAGTGCTGTGAAATTGCAAAAAAAGTGCAATCTCACATTGGTTTTTTGTTTGGCTTTTTTTGCTAGGTTCACTAAATGCTAAAACTGACCTGACATTTTGATTCTCCAGGTCATTATGAGTTCATAGACACCAAACATGTCTAGGTTATTTTTTATTTAAAGTGGTAAAAAAAATCCAAACTTTGCAAAAAATTAAAAAAAAAAAAATTGTGCACTTTTCCAATACCCGTAGCATCTCTTTTTCATGATCTGGGGTTGGGTGAGGGCTTATTTTTTGTGTGCCGAGCTGTTGTTTTTAATGATACCATTTTGATCACCCGTTATTGCATTTTAATGCAATGTCGCGGTGACCAAAAAAAGTAAATTCTGGCTTTTCAAATTTTTTTCTCGCTACGCCGTTTAGCGATCAGGTTAATCCTTTTTTTTTATTGATAGATCGGACGATTCTGAATGCGGCAATATCAAATATGTGTATATTTGAATTTTTTTGTTGTTTTATTTTGAATGGGGTGAAAGGGGGGTGATTTAAACTTTTATATATATATTTTTTCAAATTTTTTAAAACATTTTTTTTTTACTTTTGCCATGCTTCAAAAGCCTCCATGGAAGGCTAGAAGTTGACATATCCTGATAAGCTCTGCTACATAGGAGCGATGCTCAAATTGCTCCTATGTAGTAGAATTGCTGCATTGCTATGAGCGCCAACCACAAGGTGGCGCTCATAGCAATCTGGCATCAACAACCATAGAGGTCTTTAATAGACCTCTGGTTGTCATGCCGATGCATCGCTGACCCTCGATCACGTGACGGGGTCAGCGATGCGCGAATTTCTGGCCCGATGGTGGGAAACGCTAGTTAAATGTACAAAACAGCTGACATGTCGCGACTTTGATGTGGGCTCACCGCCGGAGCCCACATGAAAGGGGGAGACACGACATTCGCAGTACTAGTACGGGGCATGACGTGAAGGGGTTAAAAAAAATTGCACTTGGTTATTCATTTTCAGATCCCCTGAAAATCAAGATTTTCTTATTGCATTTTGAACATCCAGGATTTTGCCGCCTTCATTAGTTCTCATGAACTGGGTTGATTTAGCCTTTCACAGATCTATATTAACACACAAAGCCTACACTCACACATCCATGTCAAAGGTGCTGATTTTTTTCTCAGAGAGCACTCGGACTCGTAGAATAGAATGGATGCATTCACGCATTTGTTAAAATCACGGATCCAATAGTGAGATCCATGGGACTTGTCCTATTCTGACCCAATTTGCTGATCAGACTCAACCATTCATGTTTATTTGGATCCATGAGATACAGATAAAAAATCAGAAGGCTCCTGATATGCTTGCATTTTGCATCTGTGTCTCACGGATCTGTTGCTTGTGATAAAACCCTGAGAGCTTTCAATGGTTTTTAACTGGCTTGGAAGCACGCACATCTATACAATGAAAACAACATAAGAGAAAATGGAAGCAACTATGATGACACCTTACCACGCGAATATTCAAAGGACATATATATTTGTTTAAGGCTACACACATGTTGCTATCAGCCTCTCCATTCATTTTTATAAACAAAATCTAGAGTGGATTACTCCATATAACCACCTACATAGGAATACCAAGATATTTAAAATAATACTTGCATAAATAGTAAAATAGATTTTTATTAAGTGCACTTAAAAAACACGTATTACAAAACAAGTACGCATGAGGCATTTAAAGAGGAAGGATCAAGTAAGTAAGACAGTGGTATGTTTTAACGGCCAAGGTTAGTGTTAGTTATAGTTACATATGATATATTCAACAATGGCTGCCACACACTTACATATACAGCTGTGGCAAAAATTAAGAGACCACCACATCAATATCCTGTCATGGGCAGCCCAATCTCCAAACATGAACCCTACTGAAAACCTCTGGAATGTGACAAAGAGGATGATTGATAGTCACAAGCCATCAAACAAAGAAGAACTGCTTACATTTTTTTACCAGGAGCAGTGTGAAAGACTGGTGGAAAGCATGCCAAGACGCATGAAAGCTGTGATTAAGAATCATGGTTATTCCACAAAATATTGATTTCAGAACTCTTCCTGAGTTATAACATTAGTATTGTTGTTTCTAAATGATTATGAACTTGTTTTCTTGGCATTATTTGAGGTCTGAAAGCGCTGGGCTTTTTTTATATTTTGACCATTTCTCCTTTTCAGAAAAAAGCAACAACATTTATTGCTTTGAAATTCAGAGACATATTGTCAGAAGTTTATAGACTAAAAGAACAATTTACATTTTACTCAAAAATCTCTCTATATAAAAACGAGTGTATGTGTGTGTGTGTATCGACGATGATGTCATAATGGTTGCCATGGCGACGATGATGTCATGATAGGTTGCAATGGTGACAGTGTTTTTATAATGGTTGCCATGGTGACGATGATGTCATATTTAGTTGCCATGGTGACGATGTCAGAATGGTTGCCATGGTGAAGATGATGTCATAATGGGTATATGGGCATGGAACTATGGGATGGAGGATATGTATGATGGGTATATGGGCAAGGGACTATGGAATAGAGGATGTGTGATGGGTATATGGGCACGGGACTATGGGATGGAGGTTATGTATGATGGATATATGGGCAAGAGACTATGGGATGGAGGATGTGTATGATGGGTATATGGGCATGAGAATATTGGATGGAGGATGTGTATGATGGGTATATGGGCACAGGACTATGGGATTGAGGATGTGTATGAAGGGTATATGGGCATGGGACTATGAGATGAAGGTTATCAATGATGGGTATATGGGCACGGGACTATGGGATGGAGGTTATGTATGATGGATATATGGGCAAGAGACTATGGGATGGAGGATGTGCATGATGGGTATATTGGCCTGGGACTATAGTATGGAGGATATGTATGATGGGTATATAGGTAAGGGACTATGGGATGGAGGATAATCATTATAATTAACTACAGCTAGTTACTGTGCCCGGGCAACGCTGGGCTCTTCAGCTAGTATACCTATAAAGAGAAAAATCAGACTAACTGAACATTTTGCAGTGGTCTCCTAATTTTTCCAGAGCTGAATATATGGTCTAAATTTGATCCCCAAAAAGCAAGCAGAGTCATATAAGCCAAGTTAATAAACTAACATACCTTACCCATAGTGGGATAAATAGACCACCAAGATCACCACAGCCACCAAGACCACCACAGCCACCAGGACGCGCATTTAGCACAGGTGCTTTTTCAAGGGGAGTGAGTCGGATAACCATTATTGTCATTATTATCTGGATCTATCTATCACGCTATGGGTAAGGTATGATATTTTATTAACTTGATAGGGCTACCAATGGTAAAATCCCAAGTGATCCCTATCAATCTTGACAACGAGGGTCCTCAAGCCTCTTGCTCCATTGCCATCTGTGCAACTGTCCAAGACAGCTTCTCTGTTTTAGTCTCATAAAAGTGAATGGTGGGAAGCTGAGCTTGCACACCACAATCCATTCACTTATAGACTGTGTGCAGAATTATTAGGCAAGTTGTATTTTGATCACATGATACTTTTTATACATGTTGTCCTACTCCAAGCTGTTCAGGTTTGAGAGCAAACTACCAATTAAGTAAATCAGGTGATGTGCATCTCTGTAATGAGGAGGGGTGTTGTCTAATGACATCAAAACCCTATATAAGGTGTGCTTAATTATTAGGCAACTTCCTTTTCTTTGTCAAAATGGGTCAGAAGAGAGATTTGACGGGCTCTGAAAAGTCCAAAATTGTGAGATGTCTTGTAGAGGGATGCAGCAGTCTTGAAATTGCCAAACTTTTGAAGCGTGATCACAGAACAATCAAGTATTTCATGGCAAATAGCCAACAGGGCCGCAAGAAGCTTGTTGGGCAAAAAAGGCGCAAAATAACTGCCCATGAATTGAGGAAAATCAAGTGTGAAGCTGCCAAGATGCCATTTACCACCAGTTTTGCCATATTTCAGAGCTGCAATGTTACTGGAGTAACAAAACACACAAGGTGTGCGATACTCAGGGACATGGTCAAGGTAAGAAAGGCTGAAAAATGACCACCTTTGAACAAGAAACATAAGATAAAACGTCAAGACAGGGCCAAGAAATATCTTAAGACTGACTTTTGAAAGGTTTTATGGACTGATGAAATGAGAGTGACTCTGGATGGGCCAGAGGCTGGATCAGTAAAGGGCAGAGAGATCCACTCTGACTCAGACACCACCAAGGTGGAGGTGAGGTACTGGTATGGGCTGGTATCATCAAAGACAAACTTGTGTGACCTTTTTGGGTTGAGGATGAATTGAAGCTCAACTCCCAGACCTACTGCCAGTTTCTGGAAGACAACTTCTCCATGCAGCGGTACAGGAAGAAGTCGGTATCGTTCAAGAAAAACATAATTTTCATGCAGGACAATGCTCCAACACATGCCTCCAACTACTCCACAGCGTGGCTGGCCAGTAAAGGTCTCAAAGAAGAAAAAATAATGACATGGCCCCCTTGTTCACCTGATCCGTGCCCCATAGAGAACCTGTGGTCCCTCATAAAATGTGAGATCTACAGGGAGGGAAAACAGTCCACCTCTTGGAACAGTGCCTGGGAGGCTGTGGTGGCTGCTGCACGCAATGTTTCTCGTAAACAGATCAAGCAACTGACAGAATCTATGGATGGAAGGCTGTTGAGTGTCATCATAAAGAAAGGTGGCTATATTTGTCACTAATTTATTGAGGTTTTGTTTTTACATGTCAGAAATGTTTATTTCTAAATTTTGTGCAGTTATATTGGTTTACCTGGGGAAAATAAACAAGTGAGATGGGAATATATTTGGTTTTTATTAAGTTGCCTAATAATTCTGCACATTAATAGTTACCTGCACAAACAGATATTCTCCTAAGATAGCCAAATCTAAAAATAACCCACTCCAACTTCCAAAAATATTAAGCTTTGATATTTATGAGTCTTTTGGGTTGATTGATAACATAGTTGTTGATCAATAATAAAAATAATCCTCTAAAATACAACTTGCCTAATAATTCTGCATACAGTGTATAGTACAGGGAATCCACATTGGAAAGGACATTTGAGAGCTCCGTATCCTTAATCAGTTGGAGTCCCATTGGTGTAATCCCCAACTACCAGCAAGTTATCACCTATCCTGTGGACAAGTGATAACTTTCAATCTCGGAAATAACCATTTAACTACCTGTCATTGTATGCAGTTTATTTTTCACATTATTTTAGTATTTATCTGTATTGACACATTAGCACAGTACTTTAGTATTGTGAGTCAGAGGGTGAAGCATTGTTGGTTAGCATGACATGAGAGCCGAGAATGGTTTCCCAGGGTTTAAGATTCTCATTCTTAGTTTGCTCACCTCTACTTGTTTCTTGACAAATGGAACTATTGCCAGCCTTTTGAGCATATAAAAATAAGCACAAAACTAAAGATTAGATTGGCAAAGATATTTCTTACAATATTTGGGTAATAATTACAGGAATTATGCCTTGGCAGCTCCCCATTAACAGTTCCCGATCCGCCGAGATATTTTACAAACACAGATGTATGCTGTTTGTGATTTGCTTGGTTTTAAATCCTTTGTGCACATGTTCATAGCGCAGAGTCAAGTTTTATACAGACAAAGAAATGATAAGCGAGAGCATACTTTCTAAATGACATGTCTGCAATAAACCAAAGATTGTACAATCGCTCTTAACACTTACATGTGCTGGTGTGTTGAAAGCAATTTCTTTATTTTCAATTACATATTTTGAAATGTTCCGTTGATTTTTAGATGCCCATAAAAAAGCACAAAATTTGAAAAGAAAATAACATAGACAGGACAGTAATTCTAGCAGCTTGCGGGTTATGTAGGTGCAGTCGCCATATCTCTGCTTTAGCTGCAGTGCTCCAGCTCCCCCTACTGGCCCCTTAGGTTCCTGCAAATCAGTGAGTTGTGTATACAGGTCCTAATTAGAAAGATAAGCCTGTTATATTTGCAAATCATGCAACTTACCAAGCAGCTTAGTCACCGCTGGAAAATATTTGCATTTAAGAGCTTATACAGGGTGATATGTGCATTGCATTTATGGATGTAAATAATTGTGCACTCAATTTAATTCCATAATACTTTTCAGAATTTCTATTTTTTTTGTAAAAAGCCCAATAATCTGCAAAAATATATCTTGTCTAAGATGCATTCACAGCAAAACAATACGCTTACATGTTTCTTATAGAATATACATATGGCTGGATGGCAATTTCACTAAGTGTATGAATTATGCACAAAACGCAGTGTCAAACATCGTGTTCTATTTACACAAGTCAATCAATATGAATCGTACTTGCTGGTAAAATGATCTGTAATTTCTCTAGAGATACAGGGAAATATGGGAATGTGAAATCAATATTTTGCACTTGTGAAGAATGTACAGTATAGTAATATGCATAAAGAGAACAGCTGTGCAGGGCTGAGTTTGTCATTGGGCAGTATGTCCTGTCCTGTGAAATAATGAGTTATATTTGGTTTCCTTTGGGGTTGTGGGTAACAATTGCGTTATTTTACATCAGTTATCACAAGAATGAAGCTATACTCTATAATCAGTATCTTACACAATTATAATATACTGTATGGGTATAACATATTAAATTCCTAGCTGAGGACTAACAGAAGAATAAACAAATAAATTGCTAGTGTTGGACTGATGACAGATACACAGGTGGAATGGAGAGGAGTTTGTCATCTGTGATTTTCTATAATAATGGGATACACAAGTGAAACATAGGGATCTACGAAGGTTTACTTACTGACCAACGTCGTAATTGGCTCAGCTCTATTCACTCAGAGCAATTAGAGGGGGTGGGTGACGGGATCACGCATTTCTAATGAGCTAATATGCAAGCAGAACAATATTGTTAATTGGTTTAATTTAAAAACTGAATTGTCCTGGCATTATAATAGCCACCCAATTAGATTTAATGACAGATCAGCTTTAATATTGTACTTTAAAAGTTCAGTTTCCACATCATTGCTTATCTACAACTAGAAGGTAACAGTAATATGTGGGAATAAAATAATAAGATAAGTAACTGTTTTAAAGTGCACCTTTATTTTTGGGTAACTTTTGAGAATAAGCTGTCATGTGCTTGTATATGAGGAATAACACTTTTCCTGGTCAGGACTTATATCCTTCTTATCCTGAATTGTTTTTACCAGTTCTCCAATCTCTAGGCTTTCTCTCTCTAACTTTTCAGTTCTCTCTGAGCTAGTGTATGCAGACTAGCTAATATGATGTCTCACATACACAGTACACAGAAATAGGGTGACTCTTACTTCTTTTTTTCTTTGTGAAGCTCGTGTTTAAAAGCAGCAATAGTATAGAAGACAATATATAGAAGCATGGAGAATATTATGTAGCAGTATTGAGATGTGTGGCTGTGAATCCAGCACTGTAATGTGGTAAACTATGTAATCTTACACTTCACTGTGCTGTCAGGCTGCCTTTGTTTTTCAGAGTGAATAGAGAGTTCAGGAGGCAGGGCAGAGGAGATGAAGAAGTGGGTCAGTCAATGTTCGGGGAGCAGTTACAGCCATCGCTGTCTATACACAGAGCAGTGAGTGAAACTGTGCCTGCGCCACCTGTGACTGAAAGAGCGAGGCTGCAGGAGGGAATAAAGTTAATTTCCTCACAGCAGTGGGGCTCTCAGGCTCAGTGTAGCGGCCAAACAATGTCAAAACACTATTAACCTGAAGATTATCCCCATATCTGCAGATTAACAGTGTGATTTTACATAACAGGTTCCCTTTATGCAAAGTCAAGCTTAGATTGCAGTGTTTAAGTTGCAGAAAACAAATCTGCATCATAGCAGCCCCAAACACTGCATTACAAATGGGCAAATGCAATTGTTGGTAACCTTTTTGTTAAATGTGGCTCATTAGTAGAAAATGCCCTAAAGCACCATACTTAGAGCATGCTGCAGGTTGCAAAAAACATGACTTCATCTGATGGATGAGCCTCCTGACACGTTCATTGAAAACTGTTTCTGGGGCAAAAATGTAAGCAGTTCTTCTTTGTTTGATGGCTTGTGACTATCCATCATCCTCTTGATTACATTCCAGTGGTTTTAAACGGGGTTCATGTCTGGAGATTGGGCTGCCCATGACAGGGTTTTGATGTGGTGGTCTCTTAATTTTTGCCAGAGCTGTATTTATATTTATATATATATATATAAGTATATATATTAGATAGATAGTTAGATAGATACAGTAGATAGATAGATAGATAAATAGAAAGAAGAAAAGCCTGCAATTTATGTGCGCGTACAGTAAAATCACACTGACAGGTTAGAATAGAATAGATAGAATAGACATATGCACATAGAATACATAGTTATATAGATGTCAGTGACACACACATATATATATGTATATATATATTACATAGATAGATAGAAGAAACGTCAGTAATTAATCTGCCTTTGTTCTGTAATATCACTGCAGGAGCCGACAGGATAGAAGAGATGGATTACATACAGTAAATACAAATGGAATAGGTAGACATATAGATGTCTGGGACAAATACAATTAGTACAGTGTGTGTGCGCAAATTATTGGACATGTATTTAATTAATAAAAGATTATTTTTCTGAAAAAAATGGCGTGGGCTCCTGCACAATTTTCATAACCAGCAGAAGGAAAGCCGATGGCTGAGAGCAGATGTTTATAGCCTGGGAAGAGGGTAATACCCATGGAGCTTCCCAGGCAATTAATATCAGCTCACAGCTGTATAATTAGACTTTGCTGGCTATTAAAATGGGGTACCTTAAAAAAAAATGATGCAGGGTCCCCCTATAATTAATAACCAGCAAAGGCTATGTAGACAGCTGTGGGCTGATATTAATAGCCTAGGAAGGGGCCATGGATACTGCCCCGCCAGGCTAAAAACATCACCTCTCAGCCATCCCAGGAAAGGCGCATCTCTAAGATGCACCAATTCTGGCACTTAGCCTCGCTCTTCCCACTTGCCCTGTAGCGTTGGCAAGTGGGGAGATAGTTGTGGGCTTGATGTCACCTTTGTATTGTCAGGTGACATCAATACCCTAGTTTAGTAATGGAAAGGTGTCAATAAGACTCCCCCATTACTAACCCCATAGTCACATTGTATGAAAACACAGACTCCCATAATAAAGTCATTTAATTGAAAGAATGACACAGACTCCTTTAATAAATTTTAATTAAACCATACTTACGACCTCGCCCATTACCCTGATGCCCTCACCATCTCTAAAAGAGATAAAAACCCCAACAATATTCATCACCTTTTTGCAGAGATGTTGGTAATCCATTTGCCACACGACAAATCCAGCTCTACATCTAGATGGCAGACTGCATTGTTGCATGATGTGAACACACAGCCTGACATCCAGCAAAGACACTGAGTACCATGTACTCAGTGTCTCTCTGTGAACTCCTATTACCTGTCTGACGGCACTGCGAGCGTGAGAAAGTGCTCTTGCTCACGGTGCCATCAGACAGGTCCTGCGAGTTCACAGCCAATGAACTCACTTCACTTTTCTGACATCAATGCGAGAGTGGTGGGAAAATTACCCATCGAGTCGCCTAATCATTTATAATGCACGAGGAACAGTGAAAAAAATAAATGTCACGGAGTGACCCAACCCAACAGGTAGTCAGTCAAAGGACGGAAAAACTCACAAACAACGGGATGGAAAAGGTGGGAGGAAGGCCCTACTGTCATGATTCTCAATGGCGAGAGAACATAGCCCAGCATATATGAGAACTAGCTCTTGGAAGATGGAAACTATACTGACCATGAACTAAACCTGCCGCACAACTAGAAGTGGCCGGGTAGCATGCCTACGTTTTTTTATCCCTAGATGCCCAGCGCCAGCCGGAGAACTACCTAATCCTAGCAGAGGAAAAGACAGTCCTGGCTCACCTCTAGAGAAATTTTCCCAAAAGGCAGACAGAGGCCCCCACATATATTGGCGGTGATTTTAGATAAAATGACAAACGTAGTATGAAAATAGGTTTAGCAAAAATCGAGGTCCGCTTACTAGATAGCAAGAAGACAGAAAGGGCACTTTCATGGTCAGCAGAAAACCCTATCAAAACACCATCCAGAAATTACTTTAAGACTCTAGCATTAACTCATAACACCAGAGTGGCAATTTCCGCTCACAAGAGCTTTCCAGACACAGTAACGAAACAGCAGCTGTGAACAGGAACAAAATGCAAAAACACACAAGGACAAAAGTCCAACTTAGCTGGGAGTTGTCTAGTAGCAGGAACATGCACAGAAAGGCTTCTGATTACATTGTTGACCGGCATGAAACTGACAGAGGAGCAAGGTTATATAGCGACTCCCACATCCTGATAGGAGCAGGTGAACAGAGGGGATGATGCACACAAGTACAATTCCACAAGTGGCCACCGGGGGAGCCCAGAATCCAATTTCACAACAGTACCCCCCCCTCAAGGAGGGGGCACCGAACCCTCACCAGAACCACCAGGGCGATCAGGATGAGCCCTATGAAAGGCACGGACAAGATCGGAGGCATGAACATCAGAGGCAGTCACCCAAGAATTATCCTCCTGACCGTATCCCTTCCATTTGACCAGATACTGGAGTTTCCGTCTGGAAACACGAGAGTCCAAGATCTTTTCCACAACGTACTCCAACTCACCCTCAACCAACACCGGAGCAGGAGGCTCAACGGAAGGCACAGCCGGTACCTCATACCTGCGCAACAATGACCGATGAAAAACATTATGAATCGAAAAGGATGCAGGGAGGTCCAAACGGAAGGACACAGGGTTAAGAATCTCCAATATCTTGTACGGGCCGATGAACCGAGGCTTAAACTTAGGAGAAGAAACCCTCATAGGGACAAAACGAGAAGACAACCACACCAAGTCCCCAACACAAAGCCGAGGACCAACACGACGACGGCGGTTGGCAAAAAGCTGAGTCTTCTCCTGGGACAACTTCAAATTGTCCACCACCTGCCCCCAAATCTGATGCAACCTCTCCACCACAGCATCCACTCCAGGACAATCCGAAGATTCCACTTGACCGGAGGAAAATCGAGGATGAAACCCCGAATTACAGAAAAACGGGGACACCAAGGTGGCAGAGCTGGCCCGATTATTGAGGGCGAACTCCGCCAAAGGCAAAAAAGCAACCCAATCATCCTGATCCGCAGACACAAAACACCTCAAATATGTCTCCAAGGTCTGATTAGTCCGCTCGGTCTGGCCATTAGTCTGAGGATGGAAAGCAGACGAAAAAGACAAATCTATGCCCATCCTAGCACAGAATGCCCGCCAAAATCTAGACACGAATTGGGTCCCTCTGTCAGAAACGATATTCTCCGGAATACCATGCAAACGAACAACATTTTGAAAAAACAGAGGAACCAACTCGGAAGAAGAAGGCAACTTAGGCAAGGGAACCAGATGGACCATCTTAGAGAAACGGTCACACACCACCCAGATGACAGACATCTTATGAGAAACAGGCAGATCCGAAATAAAATCCATCGAGATGTGCATCCAAGGCCTCTTCGGGATAGGCAAGGGTAACAACAATCCACTAGCCCGAGAACAACAAGGCTTGGCCCGAGCACAAACGTCACAAGACTGCACAAAGCCTCGCACATCTCGTGACAGGGAAGGCCACCAGAAGGACCTTGCCACCAAATCCCTGGTACCAAAGATTCCAGGATGACCTGCCAACGCAGAAGAATGAACCTCAGAGATGACTCTACTGGTCCAATCATCAGGAACAAACAGTCTACCAGGTGGGCAACGATCAGGTCTATCCGCCTGAAACTCCTGCAAGGCCCGCCGCAGGTCTGGAGAAACGGCACACAATATCACTCCATCTTTAAGGATACCTGTGGGCTCAGAATTACCAGGGGAGTCAGGCTCAAAACTCCTAGAAAGGGCATCCGCCTTAACATTCTTAGAACCCGGTAGGTAAGACACCACAAAATTAAACCGAGAGAAAAACAACGACCAGCGCGCCTGTCTAGGATTCAGGCGCCTGGCAGACTCAAGGTAAATTAAATTTTTGTGGTCAGTCAATACCACCACCTGATGTCTGGCCCCCTCAAGCCAGTGACGCCACTCCTCAAAAGCCCACTTCATGGCCAAAAGCTCCCGATTCCCAATATCATAATTCCGCTCGGCGGGCGAAAATTTACGGGAAAAAAAAGCACAAGGTCTCATCACGGAGCAGTCGGAACTTCTCTGCGACAACACCGCCCCAGCTCCGATTTCAGAAGCGTCGACCTCAACCTGAAAAGGAAGAGCAACATCAGGCTGACGCAACACTGGGGCGGAAGAAAAGCGGCGCTTGAGCTCCCGAAAGGCCTCCACAGCATCAGGGGACCAATCAGCAACATCAGCACCCTTCTTAGTCAAATCAGTCAATGGTTTTACAACATCAGAAAAACCAGCAATAAATCGACGATAAAAGTTAGCAAAGCCCAAAAATTTCTGAAGACTCTTAAGAGAAGAGGGTTGCGTCCAATCACCAATAGCCTGAACCTTGACAGGATCCATCTCGATGGAAGAGGGGGAAAAAATGTATCCCAAGAAGGAAATCTTTTGAACCCCAAAAACACACTTAGAACCCTTCACACACAAGGAATTAGACCGCAAAACCTGAAAAACCCTCCTGACCTGCTGGACATGAGAGTCCCAGTCATCCGAAAAAATCAGAATATCATCCAGATACACAATCATAAATTTGTCCAAATAATCGCGGAAAATATCATGCATAAAGGACTGGAAGACTGAAGGGGCATTTGAAAGACCAAAAGGCATCACCAAATACTCAAAATGGCCCTCGGGCGTATTAAATGCGGTTTTCCACTCATCCCCCTGCTTGATTCGCACCAAATTATACGCCCCACGGAGATCAATCTTAGAGAACCACTTGGCCCCCTTTATACGAGCAAACAAATCAGTAAGCAGTGGTAACGGATATTGATATTTAACCGTGATTTTATTCAAAAGTCGATAATCAATACACGGCCTCAAAGAGCCGTCTTTCTTAGACACAAAGAAAAAACCGGCTCCTAAGGGAGATGACGAAGGACGAATATGTCCCTTTTCCAAGGACTCCTTTATATATTCTCGCATAGCCGCGTGTTCAGGCACAGACAGATTAAATAAACGACCCTTAGGGTATTTACTACCCGGGATCAAGTCTATGGCACAATCGCACTCCCGGTGCGGAGGTAGTGAACCAACCTTGGGTTCTTCAAAAACGTCACGAAAGTCAGACAAGAATTCAGGAATCTCAGAGGGAATAGATGATGAAATGGAAACCAAAGGTACGTCCCCATGAGTTCCTTTACATCCCCAGCTTAACACAGACATAGCTCTCCAGTCGAGGACTGGGTTATGAGATTGCAGCCATGGCAATCCCAGCACCAAAACATCATGTAGATTATACAGCACCAGAAAGCGAATAACCTCCTGGTGATCCGGATTAACACGCATAGTCACTTGTGTCCAGTATTGTGGTTTATTACTAGCCAATGGGGTGGAGTCAATCCCTTTCAGAGGTATCGGAGCCTCCAATGGCTCCAAATCATACCCACAGCGTTTGGCAAAGGACCAATCCATAAGACTCAAAGCAGCGCCAGAGTCGACATAGGCGTCCGCGGTAATAGATGACAAAGAACAAATCAGGGTCACAGATAGAATAAACTTAGACTGTAAAGTGCTAATTGAAACAGACTTGTCAGGCTTCTTAGTACGCTTAAAGCATGCTGATATAACATGAGTTGAATCACCACAATAGAAGCACAACCCATTTTTTCGTCTAAAATTCTGCCGCTCGCTTCTGGACAGAATTCTATCACATTGCATATTTTCTGGCGTTTTCTCAGTAGACACCGCCAAATGGTGCACAGGTTTGCGCTCCCGCAGACGCCTATCGATCTGAATAGCCATCGTCATGGACTCATTCAGACTCGCAGGCACAGGGAACCCCACCATAACATCCTTAATGGCATCAGAGAGACCTTCTCTGAAAATCGCCGCCAGGGCGCACTCATTCCACTGAGTAAGCACAGACCATTTGCGGAATTTTTGGCAGTATATTTCAGCTTCATCTTGCCCCTGAGACAAGGGCATCAAGGCCTTTTCCGCCTGAAGCTCTAAATGAGGTTCCTCATAAAGCAACCCCAAGGCCAGAAAAAACGCATCCACATTGAGCAACGCAGGATCCCCTGGTGCCAATGCAAAAGCCCAGTCTTGAGGGTCGCCCCGGAGCAAGGAAATTACAATCCTGACCTGCTGTGCAGGGTCTCCGGCAGAGCGAGACTTCAGGGACAAAAACAATTTGCAATTATTTTTAAAATTTTGAAAGTGAGATCTATTCCCCGAGAAGAATTCAGGCAAAGGAATTCTAGGCTCAGACATAGGTGCATGAACAACGAAATCTTGCAAATTTTGTACCTTTGTGGCGAGATTATTCAAACCTGTAGCTACACTCTGAAGATCCATTTGAAACAGGTGAACACAGAGCCATTCAAGGATAAGAAGGAGAGAAAGAGAGGAAGGCTGCAGTATAGGCAGACTAGCAAGTGATTCAATTAAGAGCACACTCAGAACTAGAGGGAAAAAAAAAAAAAAAAAAAAATTGTAGCAGACTTCTTTTTTCTCTCCTTTCTCAGCCAGTAATTTAACCCTTTTTTTTTGGCCGGTCAAACTGTCATGATTCTCAATGGCGAGAGAACATAGCCCAGCATATATGAGAACTAGCTCTTGGAAGATGGAAACTATACTGACCATGAACTAAACCTGCCGCACAACTAGAAGTGGCCGGGTAGCATGCCTACGTTTTTTTATCCCTAGATGCCCAGCGCCAGCCGGAGAACTACCTAATCCTAGCAGAGGAAAAGACAGTCCTGGCTCACCTCTAGAGAAATTTTCCCAAAAGGCAGACAGAGGCCCCCACATATATTGGCGGTGATTTTTGATGAAATGACAAACGTAGTATGAAAATAGGTTTAGCAAAAATCGAGGTCCGCTTACTAGATAGCAAGAAGACAGAAAGGGCACTTTCATGGTCAGCAGAAAACCCTATCAAAACACCATCCAGAAATTACTTTAAGACTCTAGCATTAACTCATAACACCAGAGTGGCAATTTCCGCTCACAAGAGCTTTCCAGACACAGTAACGAAACAGCAGCTGTGAACAGGAACAAAATGCAAAAACACACAAGGACAAAAGTCCAACTTAGCTGGGAGTTGTCTAGTAGCAGGAACATGCACAGAAAGGCTTCTGATTACATTGTTGACCGGCATGAAACTGACAGAGGAGCAAGGTTATATAGCGACTCCCACATCCTGATAGGAGCAGGTGAACAGAGGGGATGATGCACACAAGTACAATTCCACAAGTGGCCACCGGGGGAGCCCAGAATCCAATTTCACAACACCCTACCCATAGGGAATTGTTGATGGTCACCACCTGAGCTCAAACCTGAGCCTCTCCCTGCACTCCCCTACCGCCCTATGCGGGTCCTTCCCCCCACCGCCTTCATGATACCTCATCCCTAGTAGTCACTTATTAATGCCCTGCCTAGTGCACTGGCCAGCAAGGAGCACTATACTCACCTCTGCAGATAAAACACACAGGGGAAAGTGACAAACTCCAAAAGGGACAAGGTAACAAAAACACCACACTTAGCTTATGAACATCGCTGCTTAGCTCCACACTGCAGATAACAACAACAACTGGACTCCAATCACCTGACGTGGCTGACACCAGATAGCTGCTTCTGCTTGGCTGGTCTCCAGAAAGAAACTGTATCATCAACAGTCAGCTGATACAAAAGGGGACCTTTTAAAGGATGGTGGGAGTGGTCTTCACCTGCATCAGCTGACCCAGCAGCACTGCAGTAACATAATATTGCCAGCGAGGGAAAGAAGCTGATGTGACGCCCGGGAGACCGAGGTACCCAGCACCAGATCAATGAGGTCCATCTCTTGAGGGGGATGTCACTAGTGGCTTGACCAGGTGCTGTGGCCTCAGGCGATGCACAATATAAGGGATATCATGAAGGAACAGACACTTACTTGATCAGCAGCAGGTCCTCTCAGCTGTGATGACCCCGATCCTGGATTGATGGCTATTGTCCAAATGAAAGACTGAGGCGCTGAAACGTTTAACCAGTTTACTTCAACAAAAAGGGATTTGTGACCAACACTGTCACCGGAGTCTGTATAAGAACTCTGAAATTACTTTGACCCTGTTAGGATTTCCACCTCTTATTATGCGCAGTTTCTGTATGGCCCTGCTGCTGTTTGTGAACTGGCTGCCGACCCAATCTGTCTCTTCTGTGCTCTGGTTCGACGGACAACCCGAGTCCTTTTTGTCGGCTTACCCCCTCTGGGAGTACCGTTGAACTCTGTGTCTGTTGCTGCGTCTTACCCTGGTGAAGCTGATATCACCTCACTTCCTTCCGGTTGCTATATTATATGTAATGAATATAGCCACGGATCCGGTATCCGTCTCTGCGCCTATTCTGGGTAGAGGTTATTGCTACCCGGTTCTCACAATGTCATTTTTCTCTATTCCTCTTTTCCTACTATGGGTATTACGGGCCTATAATCCGTCATAGGGCTGCTAGGAGTTCAGTTATACGACCTCTCACTTTCAGCTCCTCAACCCAACTGCCAATCTTTTTCTCAGACCAGAATAGATCAAGGGGAGTCTCTGGAGCTCCCCCTTCTGGCCGGAGATGGTAGTGCAGTCTTGCTATTCTAGTATTTGTATTTGGTGTCAATAACTATTTTTGTGGCAAATACCCCTAGGGGCGCCACATCCCCCCTTAGTTAAGAACAGTACTCCGGGACTGTGGGATGATAACATTTTGAAATAACAATTGATATGTACAGAGTCTTAAAAATGAAAAGTTACAAAAACCACTCAAAGAAACCAAAAAAAATGGAATTCTGTAAAAAGTCACTTCAAATAGCGTCCATTAATACAGTTCTATCCTTGAAGGTACTAGGAAGCAAAGTTCACAAAGCAGTCTTTCCGGAGCTTTGATTTAGTGTTTCTGGGCTGATAAAAAGTTCAAGAATATGCAAAAAGTTCATACAGGTAAGTCTCTGTAGGTACTGGGCTTAAATGTTACAGAACGATAACAATGACCATAGTCTTATAGTTGGTAATCCGCATACCTGGCCGGTAATTGACCCTGGGTACTACGCTGGGATCTACGTAATAGCGGTGTCTCTTTATGTGGCGTACTACTGTCTACTACGGATATAGTATCTGCCCTCTCTGCTAAAGATAATTCCGCCACTATGGGGTTGGCAAGTCCACCGTGAATGGGATCACTCTGATCAGGAATCTGTTCTTCCTGACCTGGAACCTCTTGTAGTACGGGGTCAGACTCTTCCTGTCTTGGGACTTCTAATATTGGATTCGGTGTTGGCTAAAAGGCCACCATGGGAACCACTACTGCACCATGGTATGTTAGTAGGGTTTTGGGAAAGTCTCCTATACAGGTGTGATACATTTCCTCCTCTTTTTCCTTTACTGGTTGAACCTGTATAGGTTGAATAACTTCTGATTCTGGCTGGACAACTTCTGGCTCTTTTAACGTTTCCGGACATAATTTAAGATTGTCTCTTGACACTAGTACAGATGTTAAACCTCAGTTTTTGCTAATGAGACACATTTTAGGATTATCCATTCTTGTTGGTAAAACTGTGTAGGGTACGGCTTCCCATTGATTATCCAGTTTATTGGTTCGACGATTCCTCTTGAGTACTTGGTCACCCGGTCTTAATGGAGTTGCTAGAGCATTCTGGTTGAAAGTTCGCTCTTGTCTTTCTCTGGTTTGCTGGAGGCTTCTTTCCACACTCTCTTGCACGTGGCGATACTGCTTTTGCCGTACGACATCCCAATTGGAGTCTTGAATTTCTGTGTTTGGTTTCAGAATTCCCATTTCTAGATCGATTGGCAATTGGCCGGGTCTTGCACGCATAAGATAAGCAGGGGTGCAGTTGGTAGAGCTCACCGAGACATGATTATACAGATCCACCAAGTCAGGCAATTTCTCTGGCCATTGATTCCTTTCCGTTTCAGGTAAAGTCTTTAGTAGGTCTATCACAATATGGTTCATCTTCTCACATAAGCCGTTTGTTTGCGGATGATAGGCCGTCGTCCGGATCTTTTTGCAACCATACATATTACAGAATTCTCTGAAGATCTCTGATTCGAAGGCTGTGCCCTGGTCAGTGAGAACCTGTTCCGGATATCCATGGGGTCTACAAAAGTACGTTTGGAACGCTTTGGCTGCTGTTTTTGCAGTCAGATCTTTTACAGGTACTACTACCAAGAAGCGCGAATAATGATCCACGATGGTCAAGGCATAGACGTAACCGGACCGACTCGGTGTCAACTTCACGTGGTCCATGGCTACCAGTTTGAGTGGTTGTTTCGTGATTATGGGCTGCAGTGGTGCTCTTTGGCTCTTTTGATCGTTCCTTCTGAGGTTGCACGGGCCACAGTTTCTACACCACTGTTCGATTGATTTTCTCATCCCGACCCAATAAAATCTTTCTCTCAGAAGTACTTCTAGCTTTTTCCAACCAAAGTGACCAGCACCATTGTGGTAAGCCTCGAGGACCATCCTCACATCTTGTTTAGGCACGATAATCTGCCAAACCAATTCATGTGTTTTCGGATTGGTGTATCTTCTACAGAGTTTCCCTTGATACAGGAACATTTTGCCTCTCTCTTTCCAGACTTGATGCATCTCTTCTGGGGCATCCTCATCAGGATATGCACTTTGCTCAGTCAATAGTTCCTTCACTAGCTTCACAGCCGGATAGCTATCTTGGGTGTCAGCCCATCTATGGTGTGCTAACGGATAAAAATTCACTTCTTGTTGTTTCTGATAGGTATTTGACTGATGATGTTTTACCTTGGGCTGATGAAAGGCTGGTAGTTCAATTTCTTCAAGCTCCCCCGTTTCTTCTTCTACATCTCTCAAGTGTGGCATCTGGGATAGGGCATCGGCATTTCCATTCTTGCGACCTGCTCGATACTTGATCACGAAGTTGTAATTAGATAACCGGGCTATCGATCGCTGTTCTAACGCACCTAATTTAGCCGTGTCTAAGTGGGTCAATGGATTTTTGTCAGTATAGACAATAAATTCTGCACCGGTCAAATAGTGTTTGAAATGTTCAGTCACAGCCCAAACTACTGCCAGTAGCTCCAATTTGAAAGAGCTATAATTTTCAGAATTTCTTTCAGTAGGCCGGAGTTTTCTACTTGCAAAGGCGATGACTTTCTCCCGACCTTCTTGCTTTTGTGACAGCACCGCTCCCAATCCCACATTACTGGCATCGGTGTAGAGGATGAAAGGTTGATGGTAATCCGGGTACACCAGAACTTCTTCTCCAGTTAGTGCCTTCTTTAGTTGTTCAAAGGAGTCTTCTCTTTCGTCGTTCCACTGAAAAGGAGGGTTTCGGTTTGAAGGTTTCTTCGTCTGCCCTATCAAAGTATCTTGCAAGGGCGCTGCCAATTTGGTAAATCCTTTTATAAATCTACGATAGTAACCCACTAATCCCAAGAATTGCCTCACTTCTTTTACGTTGGTAGGTCTTGGTCAATCCCTTATGGCAGTTATTTTCTCGGGATCTGGTGCTACTCCCTCCGAACTCACGATGTGCCCTAAGTATTGTACCTTTGGCTTGAGAAGGTGACATTTGGATGGTTTGATTTTCATACCATACTTGGATAAGGCTTTGAACACCTCTGCCAGGTCTGTTAAGTGCTGTTCGTAAGTCTTTGAGTAGACGATCACATCATCTAGGTACAGGAGGACGGTCTCGAAGTTCTTGTGTCCGAGGCAACATTCCATCAGTCGCTGGAAAGTACCGGATGCGTTGCAGAGTCCGAACGGCATGCAATTAAATTCGCTTAGACCCATTGGTGTGGTGAATGCCGTTTTTTCTTTATCTCTCTCAGCCACAGGGACTTGCCAATACCCGCTTGTTAAGTCTAAGGTAGAAAAATAATTAGCAGATTTCAAAGCAGTCAAGGACTCTTCTATCCTAGGCAAGGGACAGGCGTCTTTATAGGTGATATTATTAATCTGCCGGTAGTCTACGCACATTCTCATGGTTCCGTCCTTTTTTTTGACAATCACCAGAGGGGCTGCCCAAGGGCTACAACTATCTCTTATTACCCCGGCCTGTTTCATCTCTCTCAGCATGTCCTTTGCGCATTGATAGTGAGCGGGCGGTATGGGTCTATATCTTTCTTTTATCGGGGGATGTCACCGGTGGGGATTGTATGTTCCACCCCTTCTATCCGTCCGAAGTCTAATGGGTGTTTACTGAAGACCTGTTCATATTCCGTCACTAATCTATACACCCCTTGTCTTTGATGGGTAGGTGTTGAATCTACACCCACATCTAGCTGCTGGCACCAATCCTCCGATTCTCCATCTGAGCCGTTATTTTCCACCTGACAGGTCGATTCTAAGGGCTCAACGGTTGTGATGGCATTGTTGTCAACAGTATATAACTTTGCCACTGTAGTGTACCTTGGCAAAGTGACCTCTTCCTCTCCACAGTTCAAAAGTCGTACCGGCACCCGTCCCCGGTGTACCTCGACCACCCCTCGTGCCGTGAGTATAGTGGGCCTGCTGTCGGTGTACGCTGGTTCTATTAAGGCTTGATAGTCTTGTCCTTTAGTACCAATGGCCGCTCTACACCATACCAGCATTTCTGTTTTTGGTGGGATTACAATAGACGTTGGATCACTCACCCTCACACTGCCGATTTCTCCACCTGCAACTTCTATCTGTTGCCTTAACATTAATACTTTTATTTCCCTCTGGAGAACTCTCTGCTGGCAGGATCGGGCAGTTTCAGCAATTTGTTGTAAGACAGAAATAACTTCGGAAAAGCAGTTCTCTAACACATTCATTCCTATCAATACAGTTTGTTCACAGTTCTGTCGGTCGACATCAACGACAATTATACCCTGTTTCTTCAATTCTGCTTTACCAATCTTTATGGTCATCTCCCTGAATCCTAGTTTCGGTACCAACTTACCATTACTGGCCCATATATCTAGTTCAACATCAGAGGGTCCTTTATCAATATCTACCTCAGCCCAGTACCTCTTATAAAGGATATATGGTATAGATGAAATCTGGGAACCTGTATCCAGCAAAGCGCTGAGGGGAATTCCGTCCAGCACGATAGGGATGATGGGTCGTCCTCCGATGTACCTGTCGTGCCAGGGTGTTGGGCCTTGAAAATTCATTCCTGCGAAGCGGCCCGCATTCCCAGGGGATTCCCATTTAAATCACAATTTCGTGCAAAGTGGCCTGGCTGCTGGCAACAGCGGCAAATGGGCTGTCCATCCGGTTGGTAGCGGTCACGGGGTCGTCCTCTCCATGTCGGGTATCTCCGGGACCTCATCCATGGAACATCCTCTCTACAGTTTGCCATCTCCATCTTGGGTTCTCTCATCTCCTGCATGGTTTTAGCCATTGAAGCAACAACATCAGTTAAAGAGTCAAGCTTTTGCTGAAGAGCCTCATTAGTAATGGGCCCCAGGGACTTAGCACTGGCACTGGACGTAGCTGATGTCACTGGCATTCCCCTTTGCTGAAGTGCATCTGCCATGGGTTGTGTGAGATCCTGATCCCGAGGTGCCTCTGCCAGCTGGAGACGTATAGCGCTCTCCTTTAATTGGTCAAATGTCAATTCAGGGTTCTTAAAAACAAGCATGCCCCCCGGTGAGAAGGGGTGTAGAGTCCCTCAATAAATTGATCTCTTAGCAGTTTATCGGCTCCTGTGTTAAAAATGGGTTCAGCCAGTGTAAGTGATTTAAGGGCTTCCTGCAGGTTTAAGGCAAAATCTCTCACGCCCTCATTAGCTTTTTGTTTGCAATTAAAGAATCGTACTTTAGCTTTGCTGCTGGTAGTGGTTTAAAATGTAGCTTTTAATCCAGCAAATATGCGTTCAACAGTACCTTTTAGATCAGTTGCTCATGCCGTGACTTCTCGCTTAGCATGGCCACTTAACTGCATCATCAGGAGACTAACACGCTGAGCTTCACCCACGGGGAACATATCAAAATGAGCCAGCATCTTTTGCCTGAAACCGTCAAGGGTATTAGGTTCACCTTCATACATTGGAAGCCACGGGCCACCCGGGGTATATGGCATCAACACCGGCATGATGGGTGCCACTCCTTGTACTGCTGCGCTGCCAGGCTCTCTATCGACACTCTGTTTTTCAGCTGCATTAGCGTCGCCGGGTGCTGCGGCGTCTCCGTGCAGCTTCTGTCTAGATAATGTAGATTCGTTAGTCTGTGCAGCAGGATGACAATGACACGCCCCCTGCTGCCTCTAACTGCCGCACGCTCTGTGATGGTGGATTTAGAAGTTTTTCAGTTAGACTGGGGCTTGGGTAATGACGTAGCTCGATTAACAGTTTTGTGCTTAACGGTTATGAGATGATTGCATCAGGGGATGGCGGACATTTTTACCCCATTATAACCAATGGAGAAAAGTCACTTTCAATAGTTTTCAATGGGGAACGGTCAATTTCCAAGATTTTTCATCCAAATTTTCACAGTTTCAGACTCCAATTACACACAATACCCGGTGTACGGGCTGGCCCAATCCTGTTCGTGACGCCAGTTGGACGCCCGGGAGACCGAGGTACCCAGAACCAGATCAATGAGGTCCATCTCTTGAGGGGGATGTCACTAGTGGCTTGACCAGGTGCTGTGGCCTCAGGCGATGCACAATATAAGGGATATCATGAAGGAACAGACACTTACTTGATCAGCAGCAGGTCCTCTCAGCTGTGATGACCCCGATCCTGGATTGATGGCTATTGTCCAAATGAAGACTGAGGCGCTGAAATGTTTAACCAGTTTACTTCAACAAAAAGGGATTTGTGACCAACACTGTCACCGGAGTCTGTATAAGAACTCTGAAATTACTTTGACCCTGTTAGGATTTCCACCTCTTATTATACGCAGTTTCTGTATGGCCCTGCTGCTGTTTGTGAACTGGCTGCCGATCTGTCTCTTCTGTGCTCTGGTTCGATGGACAACCCGAGTCCTTTTTGTCGGCTTACCCCCTCTGGGAGTACCGATGAACTCTGTGTCTGTTGCTGCGTCTTACCCTGGTGAAGCTGATATCACCTCACTTCCTTCCGGTTGCTATATTATATGTAATGAATATAGCCACGGATCCGGTATCCGTCTCTGCGCCTATTCTGGGTAGAGGTTATTGCTACCCGGTTCTCACAATGTCCTTTTTCTCTATTCCTCTTTTCCTACTATGGGTATTACGGGCCTATAATCCGTCATAGGGCTGTTAGGAGTTCAGTTATACGACCTCTCACTTTCAGCTCCTCAACCCAACTGCCAATCTTTTTCTCAGACCAGAATAGATCAAGGGGAGTCTCTGGAGCTCCCCCTTCTGGCTGGAGATGGTAGTGCAGTCTTGCTATTCTAGTATTTGTATTTGGTGTCAATAACTATTTTTGTGGCAAATACCCCTAGGGGCGCCACACTGACATTAATCCCCGATGGTCAAAAAGGAAAAAAAGTTTTAAACTGAGTGGAACCAGAGCTGCCACAAATCCAAAAATGGATTGTGACAATAAGTAAAACCAATTCTTCACCTGCTGTAGATTTTTTCATTGTGTCTCTTTACATTGTGTCTGTCACAGTAAGGCATGGCACACATTTATCCTTCACTAAACGCTGAGCGCTTCCATGTAAATCTCTGAAATACATTATGCAGATGGAACCCACAAAATTACAGTTCTGGTACCTGAACCCGAACTTTTTGATCATTGCCTGTATATAGCCAAGCCCATCAAAGTACTGCAGATTCTAGTCTCCCATAGAGACTACCGAGGCAAGCAAAAAGTAAAAAAAAGGTTTTAAACATATAAATATATATATATATAAAATGTCAAATCACCCCACTTTTGCCCCATTCAAAATAAAACAAAAGATGAAATATACACATATTTGGTATCGCCACATTCAGAATCACCCGACCTATCAATATAAAAAAAATTAAATCATTTTAAAAATATAAAACAAATTAACCTGATCATAAAGCGGCATAACGAGAAAAAAGTCAAATCGACAGAATTAGGTTTTTTTTGGTCGCCACAACATTGCATTAAAATGCAATAACGGTGATCAAAAGATCATATCTGCACAAAACATAATCCCTCACCCAGCCCCAGATCATGAAAAATGGAGACACTACGGGTAACCAAATATGGTGCCAATTTTTTTTTAACAAACTTTGGAATTTTTTTTCACCACTTAAACAAAAAAGAACCTATACATGTTTGGTGTCTGTGAACTCGTAATGACCAGGAGAATCATAATGGCCAGTCAGTTTTTGCATTCAATAAACATGGTGAAAAAACAAAAAACAAAACACAACTGTGGGATTAGACTTTGTTTGCAATTTCACAGCACTTGGAAATTTTTTCCTGTTTTCCAGTACACGATATGTTAAACCCAATGGTGTCGTTCAAAAGTACAACTCGTCCCGCAAAAAACAAGCCCTCACATGGCCATTTTGACCAAAAAAATACCTCTGGTCATTAAGGAGTTAAAGCTAGATATTCATACACATTCTTTACTAAGGCAGCCATCTAACCTGATCTTTTGTTAGCAAGGTTTAAAGATGTATTTCAATGCAGTCACATGTAATATAGCCATTAATTGGCAGGTTCTGACTCATTGACTTTTATTGGAGAGCTCTCTGGGTCATGGCTTGCTGTGGTCATTATGAAGGCAGGAGGAGGTGGTGAGCTATGACCAGCACCTATTGTGCATAGTATGATCAATTGCCATATATATACAGTATAGGGTTATATTTCATTGTAATCCTGGCTATAACAATAATGAGATGATTGCTGAAAAGAAAAGTGGTTTCTATAGGTCAGAATGTATGAACCTAACACAAGGACAAAATTGTTGATACCCTTCTGTTAAAGTAAGAATAACCCATAATGGTCATTGAAATAAAGTGAAACTGACAAGTGTAATTCTCAATTTAAATTTACTGAATATATGTAATGAAAATCAGACATTGCTGTTGAATTGTGGTTCAATTTTGAGACAATCACTGCAAACAAATGATTTCTGTAACTCTCAATGACACTTCTGCACCTGTTCACAGGTATTTTGATCCACTCCTCGTGAGCAAACTGTTCCCTGTGTCTTAGGTGTGACGGCATCTTCTCTAGACTGCATGTTTCAGCTCTTTCTACAGATGTTCATTAGGATTTAGATGTTCTACAGATGTTCATTAGGATTTAGATCATGGCTCATAGAAGGCTACTTCAGAATAGTTCAATGCTTTGCTCTTAGCCATTCTTGGATGTTTTAGTTGTGTGTTTTGGGTCATTATCTTGTTAGAGGACCCATGACCTGCAACTCAGACGAGGCTTTTTGACACTGGGCAGCACATTTCACTCCAGAATGTCTTGACAATTTTTAGATTTCATTTTACCCTGCACAGATTCAAGACACCCTGTGCCAGAAGCAGCAAATTAGCCCCAAAACATAATCGAGCCTCCTCCTTGTTTCACAGTAGGTACAATGTTCTTTTCTTTGTATGATTCATTTTTGTGTCTGTGAACATAGAGCTGATGTGACTTGTCAAACATCTTCAGCTTTGCCTAATTTTTGCTTTGAACAAAGTGTACTTTCTTGGACTCAGCACATTTGCTTACACTACTTGATTTTGTTTTGGCACCAAAAAATGAAAACCACCACTGACTGCTGTTGCAAAGGGAAATTGCATACATTATTAAATAGATCTCTCATACATGATAGAGATGTTGTACTTACTTTGAAAATCCATGTTAGAATAGTTGTACAATTCTCAGCCTGCACTCACCTAGTCTAAATGACAGCTCCTCAGTGTTCTTACTGCTGCTAAGTTTTCACACTGCTCAGTACAAACTGCAGCTGTTCATCAGGCGGGTGGAGACAGAATACATTTGGACTGACTCATGAGTTATTTCATTCTCTAATAGGATTATAGAGGCACTAATGTCACCAGGTCTACGAGATTTATTTAATAATTCATACAGTTTGTACTATGTAATCTAGCAATAGATTCGCTTGAAGTTCTAAACCTGGTAAAATAGATAATTTCTTAGATTCCACCCTGATTAGGCCGGCCTCACACTAGCGAGTTTTACGGACGTATGAGCGCATAAACTACGTCCGTAAAATACGCATTACACATGGCCCAATGATTCTCTATGGCCCAGCTCCTATCTGCCGTATATTACGCATCCGTAATATACGGTCTTGTACGGCCGTAGAAAATCCCAGCATGCTGCGTTTGTCACCATATTGCGCCAAAAAATCGCCAATGAAAGTCTATGGGAGCGAGAAAAATACGGATTCCACACGGACCAGCAGTGTGACTTGCGAGAAATACACACCGGTGTTAGTGAAAAGCCGGTAATTCAATTGCCGACTTTTCATTTCTCCTTCACAAACCCGACAGGATATGAGACATGGTTTACATACAGTAAACCATCTCATATCCCCTTTTTTTTGCATATTCCACACTACTAATGTTAGTAGTGTGTATGTGCAAAATTTGGGCACTGTAGCTGCTAAAATAAAGGGTTAAATGGCGGAAAAAATTGGAGTGGGCTCCCGCGCAATTTTCTCTGCCAGAATGGTAAAGCCAGTGACTGAGGGCAGATATTAATAGCCTAGAGAGGGTCCATGGTTATTGGCCCCCCTGGCTACAAACATCTGCCCCCAGCCACCCCAGAAAAGGCACATCTGGAAGATGCGCCTATTCTGGCACTTGGCCACTCTCTTCCCACTCCCGTGTAGCGGTGGGATATGGGGTAATGAAGGGTTAATGTCACCTTGCTATTGTAAGGTGACATTAAGCCAGATTAATAATGGAGAGGCGTCAATTATGACACATATCCATTATTAATCCAATTGTATGAAAGGGTTAAAAAACACACCCACATTATTAAAAAGTATTTTAATGAAATAAACACACAGGTTGTTTTAATATTTTATTGCTCTCTCAATCCACCTGAAGACCCTCGATCTGCAAAATAATAAACCAAAAATATACATACCTTCAGATGATCTGTCACGTCCCATGAAGTAAATCCATCTGAAGGGGTTAAATCATTTTACAGCCAGGAGCTGTGCTAAAGCACTCGCTCGTGCCTGGAAACCCTGGGTACTGAAAGGAAAGCTGGGTGATCTGTACTTACATTGAGTTGCGGTGATGCGCCCTCTGCTGGATGTCCTCATATGAACTCGAGCGTGGGAACTTTTCCAAGGCTCCAGTTCATGAGGACATCCAGCAGAGGGCGCATCACCGCAACTCAATGTAAGTACAGATCACCCAGCTTTCCTTTCAGTACCCGGGGTTTACAGGCACGAGCGAGTGCTTAAGCACAGCTCCTGGCTGTAAAATGATTTAACCCCTTCAGATGGATTTACTTCGTGGGACGTGACAGATCATCTGAAGGTATGTATATTGTTGGTTTATTATTTTGCAGAGCGAGGGTCTTCAGGTGGATTGAGAGAGCAATAAAATATTAAAACAACCTGTGTGTTTATTTCATTAAAATACTTTTTAATAATGTGTGTGTTTTTTTAACCCTTTCATACAACTGTATTAATAATGGATAGGTGTCATAATTGACGCCTCTCCATTATTAATCTGGCTTAATGTCACCTTACAATAGCAAGGTGACATTAACCCTTCATTACCCCATATCCCACCCCTACACGGGAGTGGGAAGAGAGAGGCCAAGTGCCAGAATAGGCGCATCTTCCAGATGTGCCTTTTCTGGGGTGGCTGGGGGCAGATTTTTGTAGCCAGGGGGGCCAATATCCATGGACCCTCTCTAGGCTATTAATATCTGCCCTCAGTCACTGGCTTTACCACTCTGGCGGAGAAAATTGCGCGGGAGCCCACTCCAATTTTTTCCGCCATTTAACCCTTTATTTTAGCAGCTACAGCGCCCAAATTTTGCACATACACACTACTAACATTAGTAGTGTGGAATATGCAAAAAAAAATGGGATATGAGATGGTTTACTGTATGTAAACCATGTCTCATATCCTGTCGGGTTTGTGAAGGAGAAATGAAAAGCCGGCAATTGAATTACCGGCTTCTCACATATATCACACTGAATTAAATATAAATACAGAATATATATATATGTGTCTCAATGACATATATATATATATACTGTATATATGTTTTAACGAACATTTGAGCACATAAATCCATTAGATGTCGGTTTCGCAAGCCTGCGAGAAAATATCGCAGTACGGATGCCATACGGATTACATACGGAGGATGCCATGCGCAAAATACGCTGCCACACCCTGCCTACGGATGACATACGGATCACTATTTTGGGGGACTTTTCTGCGTATTACGGCCGTAAAAAATGGACCGTATTTACATACGCTGAGTGTGAGGCAGGCCAAATCAGTTGCATCCAAAGAGGTGTATCACTTTCCATGTAGGTCTCTCGTTATACTGATTTACCTCATGAAAGAAAAATTGGATGATGATGAGACCCATAGGGGATATGAAGGACTGAGGAATATACTAGCGCTTTATAAATAGCAGACATAAATATGCATCATGTATAGTCAGATTTTCATGCACTGCACTGGGTTTTTAATTTTTTTCTTGTATTTCACCTACTTGAAAAAGGAATAATTTTTTATAGGCGCATATTTTATCCTAAAATTTGGAAGCTTTGGTTTTCTTTTTTTTCTGACTACTCACTAAAGAAGATGATTTACTTATATTATTATAATTTTTTTTATTATACCAGAAAAAATGCACAAACCCATCTCATCTGCTGTAGATAAAACAAATTTGGTGGGTAAATGTAATCCAATACAAACAGAATTTTATTGCTCATCATCTTTAATAAAAATCTGTTGGCGATGGATCTGAGTTGCCTTGCTCATTTCTTCTTTAAGATATAATTTATATTTACAGTTGGTAGAATGGAAAAATTGCAAATTACATGACTGTGTTGCTTTCAAAATATTTTCATGCATTAAGAGTGACTTTACCTGTGTGAATCCCGTATATGAATGTAAACACGGGATTCTGATAAAGGGGGTTCTAGCATTATATTAGTGGTCTACTTCCAAAACAATCCCTTATCAAATGCTGTTTCAGGGCAAGTTTGCTTAATCCACTCACCCTAGAGACAATACAGTCAATGGATTACAATTAGACACCTTGTTATGCATCGTTTTTCATGGATATACTGCATAAACATGATGTGTTCCCTGCAGTAAAGAGCCAATTATGTGGCTCCCAGCAGTGAGACTCCTCTGTTCAAAATGTACAGTATACTGTAAAAGGCTGAAAACTAACCATGAAGGACGTGTTATTAGCCAGAAGTCCCAATTCTTCTTTAGGCAGCTCTCTAATATTGTGCTGAGTGAGGGAAATCTTCCTTGGGGATGCTTTGTGTTCGAAGACAGTCAGGTGTATCATCCCTCTGCTCCCTCTTCCACCATGAATGGCAAACATAGGCCGAGGCAGAAAGACTATGAGGCCGGAGTCACACTATAGTATAGCATCTGATGCCAGAGCATCGGATTCGATATGCTAATGACCCTCAGTTACTGCTCTGCTGCAAGCAGGAGCCGAGTGTCATGTAACTGTGCTCCGAGCCTCTCTGAGCACAACTGCGAAGGAGGCGGAGAAAGTAATTTCTCCATCTCCTCCACTGCCAGCGCCGGAGTATAACGCACCGCACTCGGATGATATCCGAGTGATGTGCATTGTGTCACTCGCACCAATAGACTTATATGGACCGAGATTCAGCCGAGGCTCGGTGCCAATCGCAGCATGTTGCAAATATTCTTGCATGCCGATTTGGTATGAGAAAATAATCGCAGATGTGATCTGCCCCATAGAGTAACACTGGCTCGAGTTATATGAGATGTTTTATCGCATAGTACTTCAGCCATATTGTATGATAGCGTGACTCCGGCCTAAGGGACTTTTCCCATCAGAATTTCAGCATCTGCTGTACAAATAGGCTTGAAAACCAGAAAAAAAGATTTTCTGAGATACTGCTTGGCGAAGCCATAGCCTCTACTGGTTAGATATAGTTTACCTGTGCTTTTGTTTGATGATTTTCATGAAAGGTGTATATTTTATAGAAGTACAAATAGGATACCACAATAAACTACAACTCACTTTCATAAAGATGATGAACATAAGAGTCTGTCGGTACCTGTCAAATCTGTATGAGGCCTCCGGTTCAAAAAGGCTACCTTGTACAGACTTGGCTCAAGCCACTCCATCTGTCAGATTCCAGAGGAGCCGCGACCTTCACCCTTTAACCCCTGTACAGGGTCTAAATTACATTTTTGTGAAACAAAAATAATTAAATGTTAATTTTTTCCTTCCATACTCCAAAAATATCTGTGACGCACCTGAAGGGTTAATCTACTTCTTGAATGTGGATTTCAGCACCTTGAGGGGTGCAGTTTTTAGAATCTTGTCACTTTTGGGTATTTTCTGTTATATAGACCCCTCAAAGTCACTTCAAATGTAATGTGATCCCTAAAAATAAAGGTTTTGTTGAAAAAATTTGAAATCGCTGGTCAACTGTTAACCTTTATAACTTCCTAACAGAAAAAAATTGTTTCAAATATTGTGCTGATGTAAAGTAGACATATGGAAAATGCTACTTATTAACTATTTTGTGTGACATATCTCTGTGATTTAAAGGAATACAAGTCATATTGAAGAAGTTTTATCACTATTATAAAAAATAAATATGTCTTGAAAAAACAAACTCAGAATCACTGGATCCGTTGAAGCGTTCCAGAGTTATGACCTCAAAAAGTGACACTGCTCAGAATTGTAAAATTTGGCCTGGTCATGATGGCGCAAACAGGCTTTGAGGATAACGAGGTTAAAATCCCCCCAAAAACAGACCAACATATTGATTCCCTAATCTACCTTTAATCCTTAAGAACCACTAAACTATATGTTACTAGCCTTAAAGGGAACCTGTCACCTGAATTTGGTGGGTCCTTTTTTGGGTCATATGGGCGGTGTTTTCGGGTCTTTTATTAACCCCTTTCTTTCCCGCTGGCCTCACGCTGGTCGTGAAATTGACTTGACGTTGATTCGCTTTCCTCCCTAGTTAATGCGTGCGCAAAGCAATTTTGCCTTGTGCACGCGCAGTATGCTTTGCCAAACTGTGGGCAAAGCTGAAAACCATTAGTGTGCATGCGCCGGCGCACTATGTCCCGGAACACAGCAAAATACACAGCTACAGGTGGCTGCCGGGCACATGCGTAGGGGAAAAGGAATGTTGATTCCGATTATGTGCTCGGCTAGTCTCAGAGACATTGCATTCTGTTATTATAGGTCATTTTCCAAATTCAATACCTCAGAGCCTTGCTGTGACTTGTTGTGCCATGGTGTCTCCATGTGCTTCAGTCAGACAAAAGAGTTCAGTTTACTGTAGCTGCAGAAGAGTTCACACCCTCTTGTTAAGAGCTTCAAAGTGCTTCTTCCTGGTGTTTTAATTAAAAGAAAACAATGATCCTCTGGAATCCCAAGAGTGGGGGCACATTTCAGGAGGGGAGAGGCATCTACTTTGTCCCTCACAGTAGAGACTTGATTGGAGTAATACTTTTTTTTGCAAAAGAAACTCCCTTATTATGTAAAACACCTTATTGTGTAAACCCCTGGTCTTCATGTACTGACAACTATCACATACAGTATGTTGATAATGGTGAGTAATAAAGGTTTGCAAGTTGTATTCATTTTCAACATACAGTGGTTTCGCACTGTATGTTATGTCCAGAAAACACCCTTATGGCTTGTTGTGAACTATACTTATTGTACATGCAAAAGAAAATAGCTTAAAGATGAAATTATTATTTCTAAGTTTTAACATCGTAATGTGGACTTCTGCTTGGCAGGCTGACATGCCGAAAATATTGTTTACTTGGGTAAGAAAATGTTGGGTTTACAAACCTATTTGACAGAGCACAGAGTGGATTTGTCAATAACAATTGGACTAACCAATGCACTAGTAATTTTTAATGCAAACCAAAGTGATTTTAACTTTTATGTTAATTATTTTTGGAGATTTAAAGGGGTATTCCCATCTTAAAGATCATACCCCAAGATGTAGTAGGTATAATAAAAACAATATTAGAAAATACTTGCAATTAGAAATGTAGGATAGTTCTTCTGATTAGTTATGTAATTTACCCCATGTGCAGGGCATTACAGTAGCTTAGGTATCCATGGTTATGACCACTCATAGTGACAGTTAGTTGTTAGTGCTTGGAACCATGACTATCTAAGGTACTGCAATGCCCTGCACAAGGAGTAAACAACATAGCTAATCAGAAGAACTATACCACATTTCTAATTGGTGGTATTTGCTAATATTATTGTTATTTCATCTACTACATATTGGAATAGGAATTTGGAGATGGAATACCCCTTTAAAGGGAGTGTTGTGGGTGTTTGGGAGTCTTTCATAAGTAGTTTAAAATGTGATGAACATAAAATATAAAATGACCTGGTAAAGAATTTTAAATCAAGCAAACATTTCATGTAAGACTCTTTTTGCAGCTAAGAGACGGCTGACTGCAGCATACTTGTGTATTAATCTGAATAAGAGTAATTGATCTATTTGTGGAGAAGAAAGAACAGTGTCTCATGGGTGGATAATTGCCTCATAGTAAATCACCACTATCATGCTGAACATGTATCTGAGATGCTGAATGCTCATTCATATTAGTTATAACATTACAAGCTTCACTGTGAACAGAAGTATTAATAGTATCACATAAACAACTATGGAGACAGTATAATCAGTTATTTTATAGAAGTACCATTAATAATATCACAGGTAACAAATGAGAGCATTATCTGATACATCACCGACATCAGCATTGTTTCTTATTGAGGTCAGGAAAATGACAGTCATTTTAATAAGCGGCATCGCACTTGTGCTGGCAACTTCCAATCTGCAACTTTAGAGTCAGTAAAGTATATAACTTTCATTCTGGTGTCATACTTTCACTGAACATCGATTGCAGCAGCATATGGGAACTCTCAGTCTTCCAAACACCATAACATTTTACATCCAATATAATGGCAGTTTATGCATACGATATTTGACCTAAGGAATGATAATGATACTCCACCTGAGGCTTCGTATCACAGCAAACATAAAAAGCAACCAATACTCTTACTAAGTTTGTTCAGTGTTCTAGTGATTCAGAGAGAATGGACAGCGTAGAAATTCTAGTGTAAATTACAGATCTCCAGCAATCACAAAAACACAATTATCACAAGATCACTTGCATAGAAAGATGCTTTTTTCCCAACCTCACGACAGCACTGTAGAGAGAAAGAGGATCTGCCCCCAAGGACAGGAAACCTACAGATTTAAAAAGCAGAGCCTCTCTTCCAGCTTCAGTGTTTTTTGTCCTTGGAGGGAGACCTACAGCCTATGTTGCTGCCAGAGGATTGTTAGTGCTTACTTGGCTCCCTATCCCACGGAGTGGATAATGACAGGTAGGCTGGAGCAGTCATTAGGGTTCTCTTTGGGACACTCAGCAAGGAGACCACTCGAAGGAGAAATGCAGGCATAAGCGGTCCCTTCTTTTACCGACAGACATGGTGATGAGCTTCTAGGGCATAACACACGTGCATGCATAGGAAGGAGGAATATGGTGACCTGATGCTGGAGCGTCTGACATCCCTTCCAGGGAACACGGTCTGATGGGACGTTGATGTACCAAGCATTGGATATTTGAAAAATGCAGGGCAGGAACATGCTTCCGGAGCTGTAAGTATAGTGCACCCCCAGTACCCACAGCATGTTTGCGTGATGGAAGTGGACAGCCAGGCCAGGGATCCTGTTGGTGAAGCACCTCCACCATGGGGGTGGGGGTAAATTACAAATGCCCTACTGCCCACTGGGTGTAGTGTTTTCTCCCTAGATGCATTTTGTTGTAGGACAGACCTAAGAAAGGGCAGACAAAAATAAAAAAAACAAGGGATGTGCATTTCCTAGATCTAAATTGCTACCATCATATGGCAAAAAATCTGGGTCAGCATTTCATTGAAAAAAGATTGGCAGGAGAATCCTCATCAGTTATGAAGAGCCTGATAGCTATAATTGAAACAGAGATCAAAAACTCAATTAACCCCTTAAGGACCAGGGGTATTTCCGTTTTTGCTCTCCTTCCCAGAGCCATAACTTTCTTATTTTTCTGTCAATATATCCATGTGAGGGCTTGCTTTTTGCTGGACGAGTTGTACTTTTGAACAGCTTGATTGGTTTTACCAAATAGTGTACTGAAAAACGGGAAAAAAATTCAAAGAGCGGTGAAATTGCAAAAAAAGTGCAATTCTACAATTTTTTTTTCCATGTTCAATAAATGCTAAAACTGACCTGCCATTATGATTCTCCAGGTCAGTCCAAGTTTGTAGATACCAAACATGTCTAGGTTCTATTTTATTTAAGCGGTGAAAAAATTATCCAAAGTTTGTAAAATTTAAAAAAGTTTCTATTTTCCAAACCCCGTAACGTCTCCATTTTTTTTTAGCTCTGGGGTCGGGTGAGGGTTTATTTTTTGCGTGCCAAGCTGACATTTTTATTGATATCATGTTGGTGTAGACACAATGTTTTGGTTTCCTGTTATTGCATTTCAATGCAATGTTGCAGGGACCAAAGAATGAAAATTCTGGTGCTTTGATTTTTGTTTGTGGTTATGCCGTTTACCGATCCGATTAACTCTTTATATATATATATATATATATATATATATATATATATATATATATATATTCATTGGGTGTTTATAAATGTGGTGATACCAAATATGTATTTTTTAAATGGTCTTATTTTGAATGGTTCATTTAAATTTTTATATATTTTTTATTTTTGTTATATTTTTAAAAACATTTTTCACTTTTTACTTGCTTCAATAGTAACCATGGGAGACTAGAGACTGCAATCATCCGATCATTTGTACTATACAGAGCAGGGCTGGAGCACTGCTGTATGTAGCAGGAATGCTCATTTGTTGTGAGCGCCAACCGATGGGCGTCACTCATAACGATCCGGCAATGACAACCAAAGGGGTCTCCTGCAGACCCTCAGGTTGTCATGCCAACCCATTTGCAACCCATTTATGTGACATGGGCGCTGATGTGCGTGGTTTGCGATGCGTTTCCGGCACATGCGCGTTAAATGCCGCTGTCAGAGATTGACAGCAGCATTTAACATGTTATTAGCCGCAGGTGGATGGCAATTCCACCTGCATCTGTTAAGGGCACATATCAGCTGCTTAAATCATCGGACATGTGCCAGAAAAGGTGTGGGCTCCAGAGATGAGCGGTGGAGCGGACACTGCACATCATTGGGTGGTAAGTTGTTAAGGTGCTTAGAAGTAGAGGCCTTTGTGCTCTAAAGGGAAGGCAGGATGTTTTTGGGGATACACGTTCCGGCGAGGAATTGGAAGATGAGAAATTTGGAAGGATTCTATTCGAATGTCTCATCCTCATCCTCCTCCTTGGATGATAAGAAAGGTCATCTTTGTTTCCCTGCAGAAGAGTTGGATACGTTAGTGAAAGTAATTAGGGCCATAATAAAGATAGAGGACATTAAGGCGCCCAAAACCAACAAGATGTGATGTTTGGGGGATTGGAGGTGTAAAAGCAGAAATGCTTTCCGATGCATAAAAATGTGTCTTCCCTATTAAAGGAGATGTAGAAGAAAACTAATAAAAAGTCTAAATTCAAATACGATATTTATGAATGTTGGGAAAAGGCGCCTAAAATTGATTTGGCCATTTCTCATGTATCTCTCAAGTCTGCTTTGCCCTTTGATGATATATGCCTGCTGAAAGTCTCTCAGACAGCTTCCTTAAAAGGGCCTGGGAGTTGGGACAGCAGCATTTAAATCAAACATTGCAGCAACCTGCACAGCAAGATTTTTCATTGCGTATCTAAATTAGCTGCAGTTTCAGTTTCAGATTAAAAATAAATGACAGTTTTTAGCCAGCTTTCAAGCTATCAAAAAGTGGCAGATTTTTAAGCAATCGTCTCTGTCCATGCAGTAAGGCTTACTCTCACAATATAATTCCACACACTGGGCTCTTTGGTTGAAAAATTTGTCAGGGGGTCTTCAATCTATAAGTATGTTATAAGGCATCCCATGTCATGGAGAATTCCTCTTCGAGCCAGCCCTTGATGAGATACTGGCAAAAGCAGCAGACATCTTATTCATTTCAGAGAAGATTCTTTCCTCCATCTGGAAGGAGACAGTTCATGTCCCCAAGAACCAGAGAACCAAGACCGAAGAGTCAAGGGGAAAAGCGTTTCAAAGTTGTAACAATGGCAAAGCTTCCTATTCAAAAAATGCTACATGGTTATTTTAGATCTGAAGAGTGCTTATTACCAGGTACCTATCTTTTAGGAACATCAAAAATTGATCTTTATATACTTCGATCGCTGAATTTGATAAAAATATTGATAAAATTGCATCATGTACAGTTTTTTTTAACAAACACTGACTCCATAGGTTTTTGTTGCACCACACTTTAACCCCTTTGCGTGACCTTTGGTGGATGATTTTGGTGTAACCAATCAGAGCACAGGTTTCATTTTACCCCAGCAGTATAAGAACTGAAAGCTTCAGTGTGGTTGGTTGCTACAGGCAGCAAAGACAGATTTCTGTTAGAGTTCCTAAGTGTGTGATTGTGTTCTTACCATGTTTCCTTTCAGCATTTAGTGGTTGTGGTGGATTAAGCTTCTGTTTCTAGCAACGTGATTGAAATGGCTGCAAGGGGGTGTCGTATTTCACCCAACAACATTTGCTACATTTGTGGTTATTTCATAGTGAAGAAACAAAGAAGGAACATTGCGGACTTTGTTAGAATAGTGTATTATGTGTACTTGGGTGTAAAACTAGGTGATCAGGACAAGTTGTGGGCTTCACATGTAGTGTGTTCTATTTGTGAAGAAGAATTACGACAGTGGTCTAAATGGAAGAAAGAGAGCTTTTGTTTTGATGTGCCTATGATCTGGTGGGTACCTCAAAATTCCTTTAATTCTTTTCTCAAGATGCTGCTATAGTGTATTGCACTATTGGTGTTCCTTGGCTGATGGAAATATTTAACATTTAGTACAATGTCAGCAAGTGAAGACACTCTATTGATTAATCCAAAAAAGCTGTGCTACTGCATAATGACAGCAAGTATGCTTCAGTGTCTGTAGGGCATTCTATGCACTTGAACGAAAGCTATGAGAATTTAGACTTTATTTCCAAGAAACTTAACTATGAGGATCGAGGATGATCAATTTGTGGTGATCTGAAAGTTCTCTATTTGCTCCTTGGGCAGCAAGAATGATACATGAAGTACTCATGCTTTTTGTGTGAATGGAACAGCCCGGTTAGGACTCCTTATTGGAGCCAAAAAAGTTGGCCAACGAGAACATCTTTGTAACCGGGACTCAAGAACATACTTGTGGAAAGTTTAGTTGATCTCACTAAAGTTCTCCTGCCACCCCTCCACACTAAGCTTGGACTGATGAAGCAGTTTTGCTCTATTAAAAGAAGGAGAGACTTTTGAGTATGCGTATACCAAGTTTAAGGTTGTGTCCAAAGCAAAACTGAAGGAAGGCATTTTTGTGGGTCTGGATATTAGGAAACTCATGAAGGGCAAGGTGTTCAACACAAAAATAAAAGCTGTTGAGAAAAGGGCTTGAAATTCTTTTAAATAAGTCATGAAAAGATTTCTGGGTAACAACAAAGACCCCAAATTTAAATGCATCGTGGAGAATGTGCTGAAACATTTCAAAGCCTTGAGTTGTCTGATGAATTTGAAGCTACATTCTTCACATTCCCATTTGAAGTACTTTCCTGAAAACCTCAGTGATGTTACCAAAGAGCAAGGAGAAACATTTAATCAGGATATCAAGGAAATTAAACAACGATACCAAGGTGGATGGAATGTAAACCTGATGGGAGACCACTGCTGGATGCTTCACAGAAAAGATCCATAGGACTTCTATAAGAGAAAAGGTATCAAAAGAAGCTTTGTAGAGAAAAGGAAATGATGCAATAATTAATTTCCAATAAGGTTGCAGAATGGGAATGTTCAATAAGTTTTTATATATAATAATGTGTAATAAAGATTTTTCTTGTTCATCTCGCTTGTACATAATTTCACGCAAGTTTTGTTCAAAATCCATACATGATGGTTAAAAAGGCCAGGGTTTTTTTTAAATCAGGGCATAAGAAAACTTCAGTCATGGGATTTAAAAAAAATGTTCAAAAATCAAAATTTTGCATAGCTATGTTTTTAGATGACTTCCTGGTGATTGAACGGACAAAGTTAAATTGCATGTATCAACAAATGTCCATTATGGTACCTTTGCCACCAGACCAGAAGAGATTCGAACAAAAAGTGAAGGTAAAAAATTCCATTTTTATTAATAATCACTTTAAAACAGTAAGAAAGAATTAAAATTAGGCAGGGCTGATCCTCCATAAAGCAGGAGAGACACAACATGAAATCCAAGCACACCAATATGTAATAGTATTACAGCAAACCATAAAATATAAATATATCAATATAGGTTATGAAGAAGCCACTATAAATCAACAATTCAATAACAACATGTGTGGTATCATAAATACAATTCAATTCAATAGACCCTGATGTAATGAATCAAAGTAAAAAGGCTGATGAATAAAAGGGAATCTGTCAAAAGAAGGATAGATCTAATGCCGAAAGTAAATATGCAAATGTATTATTCCCTCAGAACAGTGGCTATCCCAAATCCAATGCATAAGGGTGTCTGATACATACACAAGCTATAGATCATTCTATCACCAAAACAAGAGGACTGAAAGTATGCCTCCTATGGAATATATATTACCTGAGTAGGGCTGGTAGATAGAAGGTGCGGCTAATAGTGCTGTGTCCAATGTTATGTCAGGACTGTGCTCTCCCGCCCGCCCGATGGGCGCCGTTTTGCTGCTTGCTTCTTCTTGGGGCGTGTGTATAAGTATTAAACTTAAATTGCAGTCAGTCAGTGAAATATGTATTTAGTACCCTAGCATCCTTAGGATGGCAAGTAAATGTTGAAAAATCAAGGGTGGTTTTGGAACAGAGTCAAGTTTTCCTGGGAATCCTTACGGATTCATGCTAAAAGACATCCATCCTTCCAGAAGAAATAATCAAGATTGTTTCCAGTCTCATCAGGAGTATTAGGGTCCCTGTTGTGCATTCCAGCAGTTGCCTGAGCACGGAGTCATTCACTAATAGATCTCTTTGCAAGATCTATCCCTCTTTGGCTGTTTTTCTCCTTGCACTATTTGCATGCAGAGTTTTCTAGGAGTTTGCGGAGCAGAAACAGAGTGAACACTGAGCAGAAACTCTCAAAATCCTCCTCCAAATCTCAAAACATTTCTGGCTATGGCCACAGATTTTTTCTCTGCTTTGCCTGCAGCACCAGGTGCTAGGGTAACTAATACGCTACAAAACTGTTGGTTATAGCTTAACTTTTTAAAGTGCAGACTTTACTTCACATATTAAGATGAAGGTACAATCTGCAGTATTTTTTTCTGCTATAGACTCTTGTCCTGACTCCTGGCTAGGAACCTTGTTACTGTAGTTTCATTGTTGGTGTTGACTCTTTGCTGCAAACTAAAAGCAATAGATATCAATCTGTCACTACTATGTGGACCATAACCTGGGAATCTAAGGGTACCGTCACACAGTACCATTTACATCGCTACGACGGCACGATTCGTGACGTCGCAGCGTCATATGATTATCGCTCCAGCGTCGTAGACTGCGGTCACACGTTGCAATCACGGCGCTGGAGCGATGCCGAAGTCCCCGGGTAACCAGGGTAAACATCGGGTTACTAAGCGCAGGGCCGCGCTTAGTAACCCGATGTTTACCGTGGTTACCAGCGTAAAAGTAAAAAAAAAAAAACCGTACATACTCACCATCTGATGTCCGTCAGGTCCCTTGCCGTCTGCTTCCTGCTCTGACTAAGATCCGGCCGTACAGTGAGAGCAGAGCGCAGCGGTGACGTCACCGCTGTGATCTGCTCTCACTTTCCGGCCGGCAGACAGTCAGAGCGGGAAGCGGACGGCAAGGGACCTGACGGACATCAGATGGTGAGTATGTACGGTTTGTTTTTTTTTACTTTTACGCTGGTAACCACGGTAAACATCGGGTTACTAAGCGCGGCCCTGCGCTTAGTTACCCGATGTTTACCCTGGTTACCAGCGAACGCATCGCTGGATCGCTGTCACACACAACGATCCAGCGATGACAGCGGGAGATCCAGCGATGAAAGAAAGTTTCAAACGATGTGCTACGACGTACGATTCTCAGCTGGGTGCCTGATCGCAGTAGCGTGTCAGACACTGCGAGATCGTAACGATATCGCTAAAACGTCACGAATCGTGCCGTCGTAGCGATAAAAATGCCACTGTGTGACGGTACCCTAACAAAGAAAGTACATACTCACTTGTAAAGGCTAAAGATAAAGAACAGGGAGGTTTCTTAGATTGTACAGGGTCATCCCATTTTGGGTTGGAGAGCCACTTCTCTGAGTGAGGAAATAACAGTTTCTTATGGACATGGATACCAAAAAGATCTGCATCCCTGACAATGGACATCCGATACTAGAGCTACTTCCAACAGGAGACTGTGTACTCCAAGGAATTTCAGCTCACTTTGATGCTTTGCAATTGCAAACTGCACATCATGTAACACATGCTGAATTTGTTTCCTGTAAAGAGTCGTGGTAAATACACTTTTGTACCTTCAATTCATTTACTGGTAACACACTATTTTAAGTGTAAAGCACGATCAGCCAAATCCTCTTATGATATCACGCAAGCCCACTCTGCTATCAAATATTCTTTATTAAAGTACCTCTGTGGTCTGCAAGAATAGTCTGGCATGTAGATGATACAATCATTTGTGTGAATAAACATGGAATTTATTGGCTGCATTCTAGATGAGCTTATATATATGGCCAACTCTAAAATGTATTTTTAGCAATTCGTTTCATATCAATTTTTAATACATAAACTTTTCAGCATAGACATGCCTGCCATAGAGAGAAAACATTAACTTTATCACTCCCTATTGTCAGTTTGAAAAGGCACCTCTAAATCTTTAAGTCTTACTTAGTTACTACTAAAAGATTCCCTTTTGTACTGCACTATGTCAGTACAGAGATCCAAGGTATCTTCATTTTTTTTGCTTTGTAGATACATTTACTATGTATAGTAAGACACAGGGACAAGATCAAGACTATTTCCCAGGTTGACGCTTTACATGATCAACAGGCACAAAAGTCTTAGCATGCTTTGTGGCAACAAGCTGCCCAAGGGCAGAGGAGCCCTTAGCTACACCTTGGGAAAATATGTGAAACAGATAACTCTTGTCACAATGAAAACTGTCAGAATTTATATAATATATAAGGAAGTTTATGATTATAGTTATTTTCCACTGAATATACACTTGTACTACTTGTATTGGGATTGTTTTATACAACATATCATACATTTAGAACAAAAGTCAAAATAAGCACAGAATAATACCAAGGCCGAGAGAGGCGAGGGCCTCGCCCCCTGAGTACATGCATAAATGCAAGAAGATTCATCAATTAGTGTACTACTTTACTCCCAAAATTATGAAAACACAGAGCACCATGGAGTACAATGAACACCAAGAGGTAGCGTAAAATCGAAAAATCATTTATTAGACAAAATTCCATATATAGAGAGTATAACCAAATAATAGAACAAAGAAAGAGGGACAAGTGTAAAGACCTGCTGGTACAGCAGGTGGACCAAATGAGAGAGAATAATCAAAACACTAAGGGTGTATAAACATAAAGCTTCAATAGTTTCAGTGTATATAATCATCACATTAATAATGGGTACAGGTGAAGGGAGCTGCTAATGTATATCACAAGGTAAGTCCCACCGGGCAAACCCCCGGGAAAGGAAATCACACGTACCCCTAAGGCTGTTCATAACTCACCAATAATGCCTAAATACAGTATCGGTCCACCTGCTGAGACCCCCATATCATACACTGTTGAGAATTACAAAAGTGGTAGTTAACAATGGAGAAAATGAGCTGACAGAAATTATTGCCCCCTTAGTGAGGATGAAGGTCTCACTGTAGGAGAATTAATAGACAATATAGTTTAGTTGGGCGTGCTTCAATATTTGGTTTAATATATATTTGTTTCCCAGTGCAGCTCTTACATGACATCATATATCATGGCAGTTCAAGCTAATTATGATTCAATTCATGTGGCTCTAAAAAAGAAAAAAACAAAGCCCTGCACTATTTCACACATTGCTGAAGATTGCATCAACCATATAGATTATGATGTCATGAGCAGCTGTGTGGGCTTCCCTATAATCCCTATAATGCCTTGCAGCTATCACATCAAAAACTTTGCTGTAGTGAATTGGAGGGGGGAGAGGCTATCACAGGAGCTATAAAAAATGATGCAGGAAAAGCATTGACCATTATAGAATTTTGCAGCCTATGGATAGGAGGACAGAGTGCACAGCACAATATAGGGTTAGAGATAGAGTTAGAAACATATAAATATGATTGTGGTGCACTACTGCACTGCTGGAGAATATAAAAAATAGGGGTAGTAGTCAAAGCCTGTGAATAATAATGCAAAGGTTCATGTGATGAAAAAAATCCAAAAAAGGTTATTTTTTGCATAACTGTTTTTGCTAGAATAATTCAACCTTTCCGACGTTGGGCGCAATTGTATGCCCATGTCGAAATCCCTCCCTTTGATGTGGCCTCCGATGCTGAGCCCACATCTTTCCCGGCACATGTCAGCAGTTTTGAACAGCTGACGTGCTCTAACAGCCATATGTGGAATGTCCTGCCAGCAGATCTTTTATCGGAAGATCTGCTTCTTCTGGATTCAGGATTCAGCTAAGGTCTAGGTGATATCATGACTGATGTTGGTGTAGGAGGCTGTTGCTCTGGCCTTGAATGTTTAATCGCTGTACAGCAATCTATACTTACACATGTACCCCTGAGATGGGTCCACAGAATCAGCTACTGTTCAGTTGAGCAAGTTAGTGGCAAGAATGGTCATCCAGATTCAATAAAGTCATTGCCGAAACATATACTGCCTTTCCCAAAACAATCATGTGTGCTCAACCTCAATGAACGATCTTTAGCTGTAATTTCTGGTTTAAATTAAAAAAATTCCTGCCAGGTCTGGGCACAAAATGCAAAACAATTTGGATCAAATTTCACATACAGCTTCCAACATACTTTTGGATAAATATTTATTTTTCTAAGACCAGCGTTTAGTTTGAATTTTAAAAGAAGGACCCTGCACAGGATTTAGGCCTTTTTCAGGGATGGCCACAAAGAGTAAAAATTGGCTACAAAAAATTGTTTGGCTTCGATTTGATTACACCCAATGTTTTTAAGGCTGTGTTTCATCATCAATTTTGGCAGGTATAAGAAATTTTGGGGGTGGGGCGTCATCACCTGGGGTTACATCCCCTGGTAGGACCCTTTGTAAGCTCGGGCACCTGCAAAGGACAGGGCACAAGGGGAAACAATTATTGTAACTTATCAAATAAAAATTCTTGGTATTCCATTAGTGCAATTTTCTTTAACAACATTCCCAATTTTTTAATAAAATTTTAATGATTTTTAGGGTTGAGTGCATTTCCTTGGTAGGAGATTGTCCTGGAATAAGCTCATGCTCAGATCTTCATGATCCATATTACATGCAGAAGGATGTAGAGGAGAAACACAAGCATTTGGATGTGGTGGGGAACATTTACTTGGCATAAGCAGAGGATGAGACTGACGGTCAAAGTGAAAATGACAATGATGCTGAATGAATCATATCTACTAATCATTGCAGTGGAGACAGTAAGCAGTGCCCTCTAGTGTACTTTCAGAGAGGGTATTCAGTTCGGCTGGTGGCTTTGTCACTTGCAAGAAGACCAGGTTATCCTCCACAAGCAGGGTGTCACGCTGTGATGGTTTTCAGTAAGGAAGGAGGACCTCCAACTGTTCTCTGGAACTGGGACCCTAACTATCCCTGCTCCAGGGGTACTCTTAATGGCAGAGAAGCCCAAGTCTGTGATCTTACTATGTTACTATTATTCCCTGAGCTGTCCCTTCCCCCTGTGCCAGGAGGCCTGGGATAGATATGTAAGTGTTGTAAACATGTAAAACAAACAGGGTAAACAAAAGGCAACTTGAATACAAAAACACTTACCAAGGGTTGGGAGGTATATAGGGAAGGATAGGCAGGTACTAACTAAATGACAATAGGCGTAAAGTGGAAAGCATACGCTCAAAAACAGCACACAACAATCTCTAGTAGCAACAATGATCTACAATTCAGCACAGGGTCATCAAGGAGATAGAAAGCAAAGCTTTCACTGGCAACACAGAGAGGGTCTGGCTAGATTTTATAGGGCAAGATAATGACCATATCAAAAGCAGCTGAAAATGGAGTTGTAAGTTTCTGACAAGCATAGAAAGGGTCATCAACCTCTTCCTCACCAAAGGAAACCAAATTCATTTAATATGGGACCCAAACACACAAGCTACATGGAAGATCTCAATTCACAACACACAGTGATCTTCTACCTCCATATCTCCCAAGTTGATGTGACACACTCATGACATGGAAACCTTTAACTTTTCACAATGAATCAGACATGGATCAGTGCCAACTTTCATTCAATAATGACTGATCAATTAATATATTTACCATACCATCTTCCTACCTGCCTGTCTTATTGTCTTCTACACTGTTCTGCTGTAGCATCGGTTGGAAAACTGGTTGACAGGTTGGTCACACTTGTCAAACATAGCGTTTGACAAGTGTGACCAACTTTTTACTATTAATGCTGCCTATGCAGCATCAATAGTAAAAAGATCTAATGTTACAAATAATAAAAAGAAATAAAAAATTGTGATATTCTCACCATCCGGCATCCCCCGTAGGCTTCCAGCTCCTTGTGATGCTCCCGTTCCCAGTAATTCCTCACGGCAATAACCCCAGATGACATAGCGGTCTTGCCAGACCACTGCGTCATCACAGGTCATTGCCGCAAAGCATCACTGGGAACGGGAGTATCGCGAGGAGCGGGAAGGCTGTGAGGGACGCCGGAAGGTGAGAATATCCCGATTTTTTATTTTAATTCTTTTTTTTAAACAATTATATGTTCCCAGGGTCTGAAGGAGAGTCTCCTCTCCTCCATCCTGGGTACCAACCGCACATGATCTGCTTACTTCCCGCATGGTGGGCATAGCCCCATGCGGAAAGTAAGCGGATCAATGCATTCCTATGTGTACGGAATCCCCACGATTCCGCACAAAGAATGAACATGCTACGTTTTTTTCAAGAATGCGATTCCACCACGGAAAAAATGCAACATGTGCACAAAAATTGCGGATTGCATTCTAATAATAGGTTGCTTAATGTAAGCATTTTTATTGCGGTTTTATTGCGTTTTTATAGCGAAAAACCGCAAAAGAAATGTGAAAAATGCTGAACGTGTGCACATAGCCTTAATGTAAAAAAAGTCAAGAACGGATTTTTTGGCATAAATATTTTAACAGTAGACTAGCTTCTTAAAGACAACCTGATAGTTCTAATGACATGATACCTGTTGGGGTGTATGTCCTTACAACATCTGGCAGTGTCTAATCAGTATTGACCTTTTCAGACGGTATAGAGACACAACTATGACAAGAGGAATGGTCGAACCCAGTTGTCAATTTATTCATACATTTCTAGTAATAACAGAGAAATGACACAAAGCAGGATGCAAGAAAATGTAAGCATGAGTTTTCCATCATAAATCAGACATTAGAAGTCATCATGAATCCTCTTAAAATAAAAAAAAACACTTTCCTGGCAAAGAAAATCTATTGTTCTTCTGTTCTATGTGCGTTTTGGGCTCATAGAAACCTATGAAAATGTCCAAGTATTTCCCAAACAGAAAACAAAAAAAAAACCCAACAGAATACTTTTTTATCCATCTTTCGTCAAAGGTTTTTTTATTCTTTTTCTCCACAACGGAAATAGCACATTTCATACCTACTGTAAACAAATGTCCATGACCGATTGATTATACTTTTGCACACAGAGAATTGAATGAATTCCACATCTGTAGTATATGTAATTTTACATGTAGACAGGAAATTTTGCATAAAATGTGATTATAATGAGCGTCGGTAAAGAATGCTGTGGATACTTATTGCAGCCGCTAAGCCTGTTTACAAATGGGCCTCTCAACCACACAACACTTGATTGAAGAGCATCCCAATATTTGTAACGGGATTGTGTCAGAGAACATGAACTGTGAATATGAAAATAGATGTTAAGCGGCTTTGAGGGATTTGTGTATTCTGTATTCAACAAGAAACATTTTTAAATTCAGTACTATGAAGCTCCCTAGGGTTTATAGTGAAAATGATCAGAAAGAACAGAAGAAATAAAAAAGGTATGAAAGATTACCTTCCCCTCTGCCCCTATGGGCAAGAAAGGAAAGAAACAAATTATAGGAAAAGCTGACAATCAAGACAGCAGCACTTTATGTATTCTGAGTTGTACAGAAAAGGTTTGGCCAGTGGCCTGTGAATTCTAAATTTCAAAATGATTAGTCGTCAGTGCCTTTGGCGAAGGATGTGAAGATTTCTATATTTTTTCCTTTTACCTGCGTATCTGCATCTGTGAAAAGCTGGGCAAGTAGAAGGCAAAGAAACATCAGTAAAACTTCATTGAACTTACAAACACTTGGAAGTCATTTGGCATGTTATCCGCACAGTCTTAATCAGTGTCATTTCCACGGCGTTTAACTGCATGAGCTGTTTTCAGGATAATTAGTATTTTCCTTCTTTTAAAACAAGATTGGGGTTTTGGATAAGGCATTATAAAGAAGAAACTTTGAAGATTTTACTGACCTTTTAAAATATATTTAAAACTGAAAACATCAAAGTCATATTTTTTTTGTTATTTTTTGTGTGTGCTAAAAGCCAACATATGAAATATTCAACTTTTTTATAATATGGCAGATAGTAAAGCTGAAATATGCATTTATTGATATGGCCTAATTTCTATTATGTATGTTTACACATTTATTCATGGAGAACTATGGCATCTATCATGGTTATTATTTCTCTTTAAATGCTTTTCATTTCAGTAATAGTAATAGGTTGTCTTTGCTTATTGGTCATTCAGATAGGGATTCAATTGAACATACTAATTGACAAGGGTTACCTGACAGTGTCACAACTGTGCTAGGTTTAGATAGACCTAGCAGGATGATGATGTGACTTGTCACCCTTCAATGACAAAGCTATGGACTTAATGACAGCGCTGCTGCCTCCCTTGCATACACAGCACTTATATGTTCACTGTGTATGCAGAGATCTGGATGACAGAAAATACTGATTAATAATAATTTGATGAGGCTCTCCAACAGGCAGGCATTCAGAGGTGCGTTATCTTCCATGGAACCGTAAAACACTGTCTTAGTATTAGCCCCATTAGGGTTCATGTACACGACACCTTTTCGAGGCAGGCAAACCTGCCGATTTTTTTCAAGAGAAAGATGTTTCTGGAAATGCTGTTGTTTTTTTTTCATGAAGCATATTTTTAGCATATTTTAGCCTAATTTAACATTTTTGGAAATTGACCTTTTATTGAGCTTTTTTCCAACATTTTTGTCACTTATTTTTAACATGTGCACTCCAAATTTTTTTTAACAATGAAAAAAACACTATATTAGTGTCACTTGACCTATGATTAATGGAGTAGATGAAAACTTGTTATTTTATTACATTTCCTTCTCCTTGTCCCAATTGCTAAAAATTCCAGACAACCTCTTTAAAATTTAATCAAGCATTTCCATCAAAGTTTTTATCTTCTTAATACATTACAGTCATCATATTATATAGCAATATGTACTTACAATTGCTCATTTTGCCTTTCTGTCGAGCTAATTGTTCTCTTTTCTCTGCTCTGTGTAGAAACAGGAAGTCTCTTTTCCCTGCCTTTATCATCCCCTCTTCAATTCCTGACCAAGCTGCTCCCTCTTCCTTCCTGCCAGGAACTTTTGCAGTTACTTATGACTCTGACTCATGTAGAGAAAAGAGACTTTATGTTCCTACATAGAGCTAAGAGTGTTAAGCTAGTCAGTCTTTAATCACATGATGTCATAAACCTAATGGAAGACAGATTAATTAGCTGGATAGAAAGGCAAAACGAGCAATTGTAAGTATACAATGATATATATAATATGATGATTGCTTAATATTAAGACGCTAAAAACTTTGATGGAAGGATTGCGTCTTTAACCATGGAACAATTGCTTAGAAATTTGGGTCCTACTGGATTCACAAAATTTGCTAAATAATATAAATCTCATATGATGTAATTTACATATTAAATTATTAATTGCAGCAGGAAAGCACAGTACCCATGTAATGCAAGGAAGAGTAATGCCGCCCACTAAAAGAATACTGTATACCAAACTGTGCATAACTGGATTCTTGGATTACGGAAATATATCATCACCAACATTTACTGAATCTATAATAAAACATGTTTTCTGGTTATTTATGAAACTTTAATGCTTTGATTGATTTTTATGAAATAAGTATGAATACAAATATTTTCTATAAGTAATGATGTTGTTAAGTAGAACTTCTCAGACATTTCTTGAAGGTTCACAACGACCTCTGCAAATCGATATCAAGGCTTTTTATGCATTGAAATTCTCGTCTATCTTTCAATGTTTTTTCAATTTGTAAACCAGGAGAGTTTAGTAAAAAGGGGAAAATAATTCATGAAGTGTGGGATCGATAAATAACAGATGTTGAGGAGTGGTGAGGGACACTATGATGTTGAAGCAGGGTATGTTCCTATGCTCGTTTTCATGGGCCTGGTGGAGTACATCAGTCTCAGCACAAAGGTAAAATGGTGCTAAGAGATGATTACTCAGAGAGGAGAGGAAGCTGTGTTTTACAAAGATCCTTTTTCACCTTTTTTGTTGCAGGCTAACCCCTGCTACAGAGCCATGTTCCTGATAACACTATTTATTAAGTAGCCATCTGGACTTCTCTGGTGTTATCCATACCTAGAACACCATATGTAGCGTCATTACTAATTTATAAAGTTTTATATCGATGTACTTTATTGACCCACGTGTATCCTTGCAATACTTTGCGAGCAGTGAATTATTAGGCCAACAGTTTGACTAGTAGATTTTTGTTCTTTTACTGTTTGTTTGGAATACATGGGTATATAGTTTCCTATTTTCACTTTGTCAGCGTACCTGACACCTCAATGTTATTTTTTCACAGCATCAACATAGCTGGCATTCTTCTTATTTCTATCATATATTTCTCGAGCTTTTGTCTAGAAGCGTGATTAATGCTGATCTGCATTGTGACTGTAACACTGTTGGAGCTCCAAGAATTATGCTAATAATAGTGCAAGATCCTGAGGAGAATACAGCGACTGTAGCAATGTCAAGCAAGTGGCACCTTTTAAGACTGATTGCTGTGCACTGAATGACATTTTTGTTTAAAAAGAAGCCATTTATTTTCCTGTGGCTTAGACTGAGCAGTGCTCGCATCCCATGAGAACAATGGTGTTTTTTCTTCTCTCTGGAAGCCGAGGTGCAATTATTTACAACCACACAAACCACTTTGTTTCTTTTACTTTCCAAAATAAAACAGGATGTCTATCTATGGCTTTTATACAGCATTTCACATCTAATATTCTTTATAAGAATAGATTTATTTTGTATAGAGAAATTCTGTAAGATTAAAATTTAACAATACACAAATATTATCCCTGTTCCAAAAAATGTTTTAAAGGTTTTTAGTTATTAGAACATTTTGCTGGTAAACAGTATTGTTATTTAGATTTTGATGAGATTAAATAGAATCTGTCAGCATGTTTTTGCTACGTAATCTCAGGACAGCATGAGGGAGGGTTAAAACACATATTTCATCGATGTATCACTAACAGGGCTGTGTGCTGTTGTTTACTCACACTGAAGGTTTTATCATTTGGGGATTATCGTTGCCCAGACGATAGCAGGGCATGCATGCTAATCCAACTCCGCCCCCACTTGTGATAAGCAGCTCACTTTCAATAGACATTGTAAATACAGAGCCTAGTGTTGGCGGGGGCAGCTTTCTGAGCTCTGCTTCATGCTAAATCTAAAAACTCTGTGTCAGAACCTCTGCACCCAGTAAACTAAGTGATACGTCATTGGATTCAGGGTCTCTTTGCTAAAATCAGGCTACTCCCAGATGAGGTAGCAAAAACCTGCTGGCAGATTCCGTTTTAAGCAACGCATCTCCACAAAGCAAATGACGAACTGCTATTCAACAGGTATCAATATAACAGTATATTGTAAAGAAAATGTTTTCTCACATGTAGTACTTTCCACCATCACTGAAATATCACTGTATTTGATAAGAAAGCACCGCTTTTTTTGCCTGGACCCATTGGTGCACATGTAGGGCTATAGAGTTCTTGCTGACCTGGGTACTCTTTGTGCTCCCACACCTAGAAATGAAAGCCAAAAAAGCTAACTAGGTTGTGGGAGGCAAAGGGTGCCATAACAGACACTCCAACAGGATAGAGATACTTAAATGCCTCCATTAGAAAAAGGGAATCTGTCATTAGGCTCAACCCTCCTACACCTTCTATATAATAATAATTATTTTATTTCTATAGCACCAACATATTCCACAGAACTTTACATTATAGAGGGGACTTGTACATACAATAGACATTACAGCATAACAATAAACACAGATCAAAACAGATACCAAGAGGAATGAGGGCCCTGCTCGCAAACTTACAATATTTGAGGAAAAATGGGAGACACGAGAGGTGGATGGTAACAATTGCTATCATTGTTTGGACCAGCCATAGTGTAAGAATCGGATGTTCATGTAATGCTGCATGAACCAGTTATAAGCCTTAGTATGTAACAGTACAGACACAGAGGGCTATTAAATGCATAAAGCATATGAGAACATGATGCGAGGAACCTGATTATGGTTTAAGTTTTCTGAATGGGCCAAACAGGGATAGTTAGGTTAATGCGTTGAGGCGGTAGGCCAGTCTGAATAAATGCATTTTTAGGGCACACTTATAACTTTGGGAATTAATCATATTAACCTGGGTAGTGCATTCCAAAGAATTGGCGAAGCATGTGAAAAGTCTTGGAGATGGGAGTGGGAGGTTCTGATTATTGAGGATGTTAACCTCAGGTCATTAGCAGAATGGAGAGCACGGGTAGGGTGGTAGGCTGAGATCAGGGAGGAGATGTAGGGTGGTGCTGAGCCATGGAGTGCTTTGTGGATGAGGGTAATAAGTTTGTACTGGATACTGGAGTGGCTGGGTAGCCAGTGTAATGACTGGCACAAGGTTGAGGCATCGGTATTACAATTGGTGAGGAATATGATCCAGGCTGCAGCATTCAGGACAGATTGGAGAGCGGAAATTTTGGTAAGAGGGAGGCCGATTAGTAAAGAGTTACAATAGTTCAGACGAGAATGAATAGGAGAATTTTTGCAGAGTCGAAAGTAAGAAAGGGTCGATTTCTAGAAATGTTTTTGAGGTGCAGATCACAAGAGCGAGCCATTGATCGGATGTGGGAGGTGAATGAAAGCTCGGAATCAAGTATGACCCCAAGGCAGCGGGCATGTTGCTTGGGAGTAATGGTAGAACCACACACAGATATGGCAATGTCAGGCTAAGGTAGGTTAGTAGAAGGAGAAAACACGAGGAGTTCAGTTTTTGACAGGTTCATTTTCAGATAGAAGGAGGACATGATGTTGCAGACAGCGGTAAGACAATCACTGTTAAAAAGTGTGCATGTGCAGAGTACTGGTAATGAGAATGGGAGCACTGTTGAATTGAAAAATTCACTTAAATTTCTTATAAAAAAAAGAGCACGTGTCTGGTGGAATAAGGCCTCGCTTGAAAATTATTTAATGAAGAGCCTTATACCCCAGGGTCTGAGAGTTAGAATTTTACCCTCCTTCCCTGTAGAAGATGCATTTTTTCGCAATAGGTGGGAAGAGGCCTGCACCATTTGCTCTAGGTCTCTTATGGAGATCCTTATTGGCATGAATAAAAAAACTCTAGAAATTTTGGAAGGAGAAATTGAGGCCCTCCAAGTGAAATTGACCAGTACCTTACCTCTCACTGAGATGGAGTTGTTTAAGAGTGAGATTGACAAACTTCTGACTACCTGGGTTAAGGAAATCCAAGATATTAAAACGAAGAAATTTCAGCGTGATCTCAATGACTTTCAGACTAATAATGTGTATAGATGGCAGCAGCCACGTTCACTTCAGAGGGCCCCATCTAGCTCATCTCTGTCTTCAGTCGAAAGTGCATCTGGATCTCACTCTTTTAAAGGGGGCTCTGGTAATAAGAGCAAGCGTGGAGGTGGCCATAGATTCAGCCCTTACCAGCATAGGAGTTTGAGATCTTCTAATAAATCCTTTAAACTTCAGGTAATTAATCTTTCTGATATTGAGTTGTCCACGGATCAAGTTGATGTTCTTGGTATGGGTTTAACGTTCTCCCCTGTGGCGTCTTTCGATTACTTCACAGCCTTAAAGGACCTACATCTATTCGCTAGAAAGTTGGTCTTTAAAAAGCTACATGATAAACCGTCTAGTGTAAGTGAGTGGTCCCCTCAGGAACAAGAAACTATTGCCATACTGGAAGAACTGAGTGATGAAACTCCAACATCCTCTACTGTGAGTAAATTTCAGACTTTAAAACCTAAAAAGTTTCCATCTCTCAGTCTCTATCCTGATATTGATATGTTTGTACGTCTGGTGTCTGAGGAATTTCGCCGTATTCCTAGTGGGATACAACATGATAATTTGACGAGACAGCAGAGGAAGGCCCTCAAGGAGTTAAGATCACTTGACAATATTATAATCAAGCCCTCTGATAAAGGGGGAAATATTGGCTTGTGGCCTTCCTCAATGTACGAAAAAGAAGCGTATAGGCAGTTGAATGATTCAAACTGCTATAAACGCTTGACTTTTAATCCCACCACTGTCTACCAAAACCAACTAAGGGATCTGGTGGAGCAAGCATTCTACAATGGCACCATATCCAAAGAAACCATGGATGGACTAGTTCCAGAGACACCACGCACACCCTGTTTATACCTGCTTCCTAAAGTGCACAAGTCCACCATTAACCCCCCTGGACGTCCCATTGTCTCAGGGGGGGGGTGGACTGTGTGAACAGGTTAACAAATTTCTTGATTTTCATTTAAAACCGATGGTGGAAAATCTCCCATCGTACATTCAAGATACGGGTGATGTGCTTCGCAAATTGATGGACATTTCACTTGAGGCTGACATGTGGTTGGTGACTTTCGACGTAGAGTCGTTGTATACATCCATTCGTCACAACGATGGGATTGAAGCGGTGAGAAACTTCCTTCATATGTCCAGCAATGATAATGATCTGATTGAATTTCTCCTTACACTACTGGAATATGCCCTTACTCATAACTTTTTTATGTTTAAGGAAGTCCTCTATCTCCAATTGCAGGGGACTGCTATGGGGGCTGCATTTGTGCCCTCATACGCAAATTTATTTATGGGGTCATGGGAGCGTACAATTTTTTTAACCGATGTCATCCCCTTCATTGAGAAAGTGTGTACTTGGGTACGGTTTATTGACGACATTTTCGTCATCTGGCAAGGCTCCGAGGAGGATCTAGTTTCCTTCATTCAGCTTTTAAATAATAACACACTAAATATAAAGCTGACCTGTAAATATAGCCAATCATGTATCGATTTTTTGGACACTAAAATCTTTAAAGGTGAAGATGGCTTCTTACACACAGAAATATTCAGGAAGGAGACCTCCGTAAATTCAGTGTTACACGCCACTTCATCACACCCCAGGCCTCTTAAGGATAGTATCCCATATGGACAGTTCTTGAGGTGTAGGAGAATTTGTTCCACTGAAACCTCATTTCAAACTCAATCCTTGGAATTGGCACAGCGCTTTTCACAAAGGGGATACTCAAACCGAACCATCCGCCGGGGTTGGTCTAAAGCCAGTAATAGATCTACTAAAACAGAAACTAAGAAATCCTTCAAATACACCGACCATGGTGAGATTTATCTCCAACTACAACGAGAAATGGAAACCCATGAGACAAGCCCTCTCCAAGTTCTGGCCGATTATTACGAGTGATCCCGTTTTGGCGAAAAGTATCCCTGCAATACCTACAATCACGTACAGGAGATCACAGAACCTGAAGGACATGCTGGTTCATAGCCAGTATAAAGGTACCCCTGTGCGTAATCTCTTCAACTCTAGAGGACCAAGTTGGGGTTTCTTCCCCTGTAAGAAATGCCTGGCCTGTGAAAACATGGACAGGGCCCATGATTTTAAGGATACGCAGGGTAAAGTATTTCATATCACCCATAACATCACATGTGGCACGGACTGTGTGGTATATTATGCCACATGTCCGTGCCACCTTATATATGTAGGCATGACTTCCAGACAATTGAGAATAAGGACTCGCGAACATGTCCGCGATATAGCTAAAGCTTGTGGGATGACTGATTTGACACTATTAAAGCCAATACCACGACATTTCAAATTAGTCCATAAGTGTGATCCAAGTGGATTGAGGGTAATTGGTATTGACAGAATACTGAAGGACTCTAGGGGTGGAAATTTCAAAACCAGACTGGCTCAGCTTGAGACCAAGTGGATCTCCAGGTTAGGCTCACTCCAACCTGGAGGCCTAAATGAAGTTATGAGTTTTGCTCCCTTTCTTTAAATGTTACATGCTTTTGTAAGGAAAATTCATAGTGCTTCCTTATATAAAAAAAATATATTTTTTAACTATCTATTTTATCTTGTGTACGTATGTGTGTGTGTGTGTGTACAATTGTCTACACACACATGTATAATATTTTTTAACACTTCCTCTTATACTTACATTTTATGTATGTGCTATTAATACTGTGTGTTGTCTTTTTTCTTTTTTATAGTATTTTTACAGTCCATATACGTGAATGTGATGTGATCGGTTGTTGCTACTCACCTTATTCACCTTCCTCACGCCATGTTTTCTATTCAGGCTTCACCGTACGCATCGAAAGGATTTCATCATCTATAATTGATTGATTAAATATATTAATTATTCTCACATGTGTAATTATGTTTGTTGTGCCATTATCACGTCTTTTTCTTTTGCATTTATCTCTCCTTTACACATCTAGTTTAATATATCATGTTTATTTTAACTATGTATAACTATTATGTGATTGCACTATGCACTTTGACTTTCATTATTGTATATAGACCTATGCGGTTTGTATATTACTTTGTCCGATTTTGATTGGTCAAGTATAAGTCCCCTTCTTGTATTTCTAGCAAGATGTTACGTTGCCATTTTAATACTTTATGTATATCTTTTGCTTTTTCCCTTCACATTTAGTTTCTGTCTATAGTGGCCAGATGTAAGCTCTTTGTTACATCTACACACATCTCCTTTACATTGTTATTAGTTTGGCACTTCCTAGCAACACATCACATTATTACCATGCTCAGCGTGTATTTATTATCACTCTCCTTCTTATCTTCATTTAGCCCCTTCTATTTGGTGCTTCCTTGCTGTAGCGTAGTGCGCTTGCGCCCATCGGCCGTTTCAGGTTGCCGTGGCAACGTGTCCAGCAGCGTCGCCTTGTTCCTCACCTCTCTGACGTCTCAGAGTTGGGCGGGACTTGGTGACGTGGGACGCCGAACCCGCCGCTTCCTGTTTTGTGTCTGATGGATGCCAGCGCCAAGATAACCGCCGCACATATAAGGACCGCACTATGTCCCCCATATCACCACAACCCCCAGGAAGAAGCTACGCTGCAAAACGCGCGTCGGGGTTCCTTTTCCCACTGCAATCCTTCCACCAGCAGGTATTTATATGGCATCTTATAGTTAACCTATAGCCCCTTTTTGTACTATACCAGTCTATATAGGCTTTATATTTGCACATGCACGGGCACTTTACTTATATCCAAGGTTATACTGCTAATATAACTGTATCAACACTGATACCCCTTTCAACCCTCCTTTTGGTGTAGCCCCCTTTTTTTAGCACACCACTATTGCTCCTTAAACCATTTTGGTATTACTGACCTACACGTTTTTCTAGGAGCTATACTGACTCCTGCTGGTGTATTTACATATTATATATCTTTTTCACCTACTGGGTATGATTCCTTTTATATGTTTGCATTTGATTAATTAATCTTTATATGGATTGCTTTGGGGCTACTCTGCCTTGTCCCCATTTTTCTTGTACTATGTAAACCCATTACTATTTTGTTTTTAAGCATTATCAATAAAATATTTTATATTTTATGTTTGGTTGGTACTCCCTTTTCTTATTGGGTAACTGTTAAAAAGGCAGGCGTGATATCAGGGGAAGAAGTGTATAATTGGGTGTCATCAGCATAGAGATGGTACTGGAACCCAAATCTACTGATTGTTTGTCCAATAGGGGCGGTATACAATGAGTTGAGGAGGGGGCCTAGGACTGATTCTTGAGGAACCCCAATGGTAAGGGGAAGATGAGAGGAGGAGGAATCAGCAAATGTTACAGTGAAAGAGCAGTCAGAGAGATAGGAGGAGAACCAGGAGAGAACGATGTCCTTGAGGCCGATGGAGCGGAGCATAGTGAGGAGGTGCTGATGATCCACAGTGTCAAATGCTGCGGAGAGATCCAAGAAAATTAGCATGGAGTAGTGACCATTAGATTTAGCTGTTAGTTGATCATTAGAGACTTTAGTGAGGGCAGTTTCAGTAGAGTGTAAAGAGTGGAAACCAGATTGAAGAGGGTCGAGAAGAGAGTTATCTGAGAGATAGCGGTTAGGATGGTGTAGAACAGGCGTTCGAGGAGTTTAGAGATGAAGGGAAGATTAGGGACAGGTCTATAATTAGTGGCACAGTTTTGGTAGAGGGATGGTTTTTAAGTAATAAATGTATGATAGTATGCTTAAATGAGGAGGGAAAGATACCGGAAGAGAGAGAGAGGTTGAATATTTTTGTTAGGTGAGAGTTGACAGCAGGGGAAAGGGGCTGGAAGAGATGTGACAGAATTGGGTCACTAGTGCAAGTGGTCGGGCGAGCAAATGCAAGGGGCCTGATAACTTCTTCTTCTGTGACTGGTTCAAAGTCAGAGAGTGAGCTAGATGCAGTGGGGGAGGGAGGAGAGTGCATGGTATGAGGGGATTGGGAGATAATTTCGTGTTGGATATGGTCAATTTTTTCCTTTCCTCAGATCAAAATGTAATTAAGAAATAGCAGTTAACCGAAACAGTAGCAAGGTTTGGAAGACAAAGCTAAATTTCAGTGAGAGCAGCTCTTAGGATTGCTAAAGAGGCAAATCAAAACCCCCACTTGACTGCAAAAGACCTTCAGAAAGATTTAGCAGACTCTATGTCAAGGAAAGATCAAGGCATCTGGTTACATAAACTTCTGCTGTGGTTAGAACAGCTTCAACATCTTATTAAACACTGAAGGTTTTCCTTACTCTGTCATTGCAAGGTTTCATTTGTTCAGTATATCTCATGGAGTTCTCCATACTGAATTGTTTCATCTGTTCTGTGTTGGCCACTCCCCTCTAGTATATGTGCTCACCACTGGCACTTAGGAGTTGCCAGTGATAGTTATTTTCTTTCCTGGTTGTTGATCAATGAAACGTTCATCGTTTGGAGTAGGAGGTTTGAGAGTTTTCTAGAGATTTCTGCATAAAGTTGGTCTGAGTGTGTATCCTTATCCCCTCCAATTTGGTTTGTGCCTCATAGTCCTCCCCTGTTTCCCACTCTTTTGCTTTGTGAGTGTATTTGTATTATTGTAGTTCTTGCTGACCTTTGTACTTCTTGCACTCCCACCTACCCTGCCCCCAGTTCCCTCAAACAAGAATTGAAAGACTATTGGCAGGCTCCATGAAGCATTTACAAGCTGTGATACTTTCAAAAAAGGTGCTATTAGGTGCTAAAAACATCAAACCACAGGCAAAGATGTTTACCTGTCCAGGCCTCTAAACAAATGCACTATCAGAGTGCATCGGACCCAAGTAAAGATGGCAACTACACAGGTGCAGTAATACTGATGAGGCAGCCAGCCTGCAATCAGAGATTGGCCAATTGGCACACAGGTGCAAACAAAAAATAATCTGTATGCGGCGATGTTCACACAGATCATGCAGAGCATCTGGCTCACAGCCTATTAATGACGTTTTATGGCGGGCTGACCAGTGCTAACTATAATGCATCCCATATGAACAGAGGCCACAGTTTATAGAGCCATCTGGCCCAGCTGCACCCCGAAAAATAAATAAAGTGCACAAAAACACATAACAATATTTGTGCATGTAAGGTATTAGTTGATATTATGGCCACAATATGTAAGCTAGCAACACACTTCAAGGGTCCTCACATTTGCTAGTCCTACTCTAACAACAAAAACAACCAAAAGAGGAAAAATCCTACACTATTATTGAAAAAACTGATGCATTTGTTTAGAGGCCTGGACAGGTAAGCATCTTTGCCTGTGGTTTGATGTTTTTTTCAGTAATAGTGGAGGATTTTTCCTCTTTTGGTTGTTTTTGTTGTTAGAGTAGGACTGGCAAGATTTTTCTTGCAAATTATGAAGGAAAATAAGTATTTGGTCATTAATATTTGGTTATATACTCTTTGTTGGCAATGACAGAGGTCAAATGTTTTCTGTAAGTCTTTACAAGGTGGGTACACACTGGTGGTGGTATGTTGGCCCCTTCCTCCATTCAGATTTCCTGTAGAGTAGTGATGTTTTGGGCTTGTCTCTGGGCAACACGGACTTTCAACTCCCTCCAAAGGTTTTATATGGGGTTGACATCTGGAGACTGGCTAGGCCACTCCAGGACCTTCATATGCTTCTTACGAAGCCACTTCTTCATTGCCCTGGTGGTGTGCTTGGGATCATTTTCATCCTGAAAGACCCAGCCATGTTCCATCTTCAATGCCCTTGCTGATGGAAGGAGGTTTGCACTCAAAATCTCACGATACATGGCCCTATTCATTTTTTCATGTACATGGATCAGTCATCTTGGTCCCTTTGCAGAGAAACAGCCCCAAAGCATGATATTGCCAACCCCATTCTTCACAGTAGGTATGGTGTTCTTTGGACGCAACTCGGCATTCTGTCTCCTCCAAACACGACGAGTTTTGTTTTTACCAAACAGTTCTACTTTGGTTTCATCAGGCCATATGACATTCTCCAAATACTCTTCTGAATAATCCAAATGCTCTCTAGCAAATTTCAGATGGGCCCGGATATGTACTGACTTAAGCAGAAGGACACATCTGGCACTGTAGAATCTGAGTCCCTGACGGCGTTGTGTGTTATTGATGGTAGCCTTTGTTACGATGATCCCAGCTCTATGCAGATCATTCAATAGGTCCCCCTGTGTGGTTCTGGTATTTTTGTTCACCATTCTTGTGATCATTTTGAACCCACTTGGTGAGATCTTGTATGTCTTCCATTTTCTTATTATTGCTCCCACAGTTCATTTCATCACACCAAGCTGCTTGCCTATTGCAGATTCAGTCTTCCCAGCCTGGTGCAGGGCTACAATTTTGTTTCTGGTGTCCTTTGACTGCTCTGACTGCTCTTTGGTCTTCACCATAGTGGAGTTTGGAGTGTGACTGTTTGAGGTTGTGGACTGGTGTCTTTTATACTGATAACAAGTTCAAACAGGTGCTATTACTACAGGTAATGAGTGGCTGACAGAGGAGGCTCTTAAAGAAGAAGTTACAGGTCTGTGAGAGCCAGAAATCTTGCATGTTTTTAGGTGACCAAATACTTATTTTCCTGTGTAATTTGCAAAATAAATCTTGCCAAATCAGACAAGGTGATTTTCTGGATTTGTTTTCACATTTTGACTCTCATAGTTGTGGTCTACCTATGAGCCTCATCCTCATCCTGTAATGCATGGCCCCCTCATTCTTATCCTGGTATGAAGGGCCCCCTCATCCCTATTCTGGTATGCATGGTCCCATCCCCATACTGGTATGCATAGCCTCCTCCTCCCCATTGTGGTATGCATGGCCTCCTCATCCCTATACTGGTATGCATGGCCCCCTCATTCCCATCCTGGTATGCATGGCATCCTCATACCTATCCTGGTATGCATGGCCCCTCATCCTTATCCTGGCATGCATTTTCCCCTCATTACTATCCTGGTATGCATGGCCCCCTCATCCCCATCCTGGTATGGATGGCCCCTCATCCCTATCCTGGTATGCATGGCCCCTCATCCCTATCCTGGCATGCATTTTCCCCTCATTACTATCCTGGTATGAATGGCCCCCTCATCCCTATCCTGGTATGCATGGTGCCCATCCCTATCCTGGTATGCATGGCCTCCATCAGAAGAGCATAAAAAATAAACCATCCTACTTACTTTCCCTGCGCTCCCTCGCAGCATCTTGTTCTAATGCCAGCTGCTGACGTATGTTTGCAAGCAGCGCATGACAGTGATGTCATGTGCTGCCTACAAGCAGAGGGCAGCTGCCAGAATACCATTGCTCTCCACACTGGGACTATAGGAGTGGAGAACAGTGAATATTCATTGATCTTCAATAATGGGTACAGTAGCCAGCTTCCTGCGGCCAGGAGATCACATGTACCCGCTATATAAGGGACTGAATATTCACTGCTCACCACTCCTATAGTCCTAGCATGGAGGGTGTTATGAGCTGGTGGTTTAGGAGCAACATGGGACGTGCTCTGAAGGAGGTGGTACCTGTACTGACTGCAGTTCCTGAGCTTAACACAACACTAGAAGTAGCCGTGGGATGTTCCTGTCACTCCCTACACACCTCGTCACAGCCGGAGGACTAACTACCCCTAAAGATAGAAACAGGAAAGCTATCTTGCCCAAAAAACAAATCAGGGGTTGGAATTCTAGGCTCTAAAGCCGGAGTCTGGACAACATAATCTTGGATACTCTGTACTCTTGCAGCAAGTTGATCCACACGAGAAAACAAACCCTGAACATCCATGCCAGCGCCAAAATCCTGAACCACCCAGAGATTAAGAGGAAAAAAAAGAAAAAACAGACTGCAGAAAAAAAAATGGCTCAGAACTTCCTTTTCCTTCTTTTGAGATGCATTTAATTCATTTTTGGCCAGTTGTACTGTTATGAGCTGGTGGTTTAGGAGCAACATGGGACGTGCTCTGGAGGAGGTGGTACCTGCACTGACCGCAGTTCCTGAGATTAACACAACACTAGAAGTAGCCGTGGGATGTTCTTGTCACTCCCTAGACACCTCGTCACAGCCGGTGGACTAACTACCCCTAAAGATAGAAACAGGAAAGCTATCTTGCCTCAGAGAAAATCCCCAAAGGATAGGATAGCCCCCCACAAATATTGACTGTGAGTGGAGAGGGAAATGACATACGCAGAATTAAACCAGGATGTAGCAAAGGAGGCCAGTCTAACTAGATAAATAGAACAGGAAGGAATACTGTGCGGTCAGTATTAAAAACTAGAAAAATCCACCACAGAGTTTACAAAAATCTCCACACCTGACTAAAGGTGTGGAGGGTAAATCTGCTTAGCAGAGCTTCCAGCTTTAACTGAATAAATCCATACTGACAAGCTGGACTAGAAAAAACATAGAAAGTGCAGAAAGATTAAGTCCACAACAAGTGGACTGCAAAAGAACAAAGCAAGGACTTATCTTTGCTGAACTGGTCAGAATATCAGGGAAATCCAAGCAGAGATGTGAATCCAACCAGGAACCATTGACAACTGGCACAGGCTGAAGGATAGAACCAGGCTAAATAGTCGAGCCAGAAAGACAATCAGTGGAAGCAGCTGCTGACTACTAAATCCAAGGAGCAGCAGTACCACTTAAAACCACCGGAGGGAGCCCAAGAGCAGAACTAGCAAAAATGCCACTTACAACCACCGGAGGGAGCCCAAGAGTGGAATTCACAACAGTACCCCCCCTTGAGGAGGGGTCACCAAACCCTCACCCGAACCCCCAGGCCGATCAGGACGAGCCAAGTGAAAAGCACGAACCAAATCGGCGGCATGGACATCGGAGGCACCAACCCAAGAATTATCCTCCTGGCCAAAACCCTTCCACTTGACAAGATACTGAAGCCTCCGCCTCGAAAAACGAGAATCCTAAATTTTCTCCACCACATATTCCAACTCCCCATCAACCAACACCGGTGCAGGAGGATCAACAGAGGGAACAACGGGCACCACATATCTCCGCAACAAAGATCTATGGAAAACATTATGGATGGCAAAAGAGGCTGGAAGGGCCAAACGAAAAGATACCGGATTGATAATCTCAGAAATCTTATAAGGACCAATAAACCGAGGCTTGAACTTAGGGGAAGAAACCTTCATAGAAACATGACGAGAAGATAACCAGACTAAATCCCCCACCCGAAGCCGGGGACCAACACACCGACGGCGGTTAGCAAAACTTTGAGCCTTTTCCTGAGACAACGTCAAATTGTCTACCACATGAGTCCAAATCTGCTGTAACCTGTCCATTACAGAATCCACACCAGGACAATCAGACGGCTCAACTTGCCCCGAAGAAAAACGAGGATGAAAACCAAAATTACAAAAGAAAGGCGAAACCAAAGTAGCCGAACTAGCCCGATTATTAAGGGCAAACTCGGCCAACGGCAAGAAAGCCACCCAATCATCCTGGTCAGCAGACACAAAGCATCTCAAATAGGTTTCCAAGGTCTGATTAGTTCGCTCAGTTTGGCCATTTGTCTGAGGATGAAATGCCAAAGAAAAAGACAAATCAATGCCCATCCTAGCACAAAAGGCCCGCCAAAACCTAGAAACAAACTGGGAACCTCTGTCAGACACAATATTCTCCGGAATGCCATGCAAACGATCCACATGCTGAAAAAACAATGGAACCAAGTCAGAGGAGGAAGGCAATTTAGGCAAAGGTACCAAATGGACCATTTTAGAGAACCGGTCACAAACCACCCAGATAACAGACATCTTCTGGGAAACAGGAACATCCGAAATAAAATCCATGGAAATATGCATCCAGGGCCTCTCAGGGACCGGCAAAGGCAAAAGCAACCCTGGTGTGTATCCGCTTTTTGGGCTCCCCTGGTGGTTGCTGGTGGTACTGGTGACTTGTTTGCACTTTGCTTCTTCTGTTCACCTGCTTCCATCAGTGTTTGGGAGTTTCCTATTTAGCCTTGCTCTCCAGTCATTTCCTTGCCGGTCATCATTGTAACCAGAGCCTTCGGTTGCATGTTCCTGCTACTAGTCTGCTGATCAGCTAAGTGGACTTTGTCCTTTTGTTTTGTACCTTTTGTCCAGTTTGCAGTTTTTGCAGCTCTCTGTAGCTGGAAGCTCTTGCGGGCTGAAATTGCCACTCCTGTGTCATGAGTTGACACAGGAGTCTTAAAGTAATTTCAGGATGGTTTTTGAAAGGGTTTTCAGTTGACCGTGAAGTCCTCTTTTGTATCCTTCTGCTATCTAGTAAGTGGACCTCTCTTTGCTAAATCTACTTTCATACTGTGTATGTCTTTTCCTCTTAATTCACCGTTATTACATGTGGGGGGCTGCTATCATCTTTTGGGGTATTTCCCTAGAGGTAAGCCAGGTCTGTTTCTTCCTCTACCAGGCGTAGTTAGTCCTCCGGCTGGCGCGTGGCATATAGGAAGCCGTAGGTATGCTCCCTGGCTACTGTTAGTTGTGTGGTAGATTTAGCTCACGGTCAACTCGAGTTTCCATCACCCGAGAGCTCGTTCGTTACTTATGTGTTTTTTACGTTCCCTTGCCATTGGGAACCATGACAGTATGACCGGCCCACAAAGTGTTAATTGTTTGGGCTGAAGCAGGAGAAAAAGAAGTGTTGAAGGGAAATTTTTTTTTTTTTCTCTTTCCCTCAGAGTTTTGCTGCCTAGCCCTTAATTGCTGTCTAGCTGCTTCTTACCTCCTCTTAACCCTTGAATGGCTCTGACCTTAGCTGTTTAACATGGATGTCCAGAGTTTGGCTGCAGGTTTAAATAATCTTGCTACGAAGGTTCAAAATTTACAAGATTTTGTTATACATGCTCCTATTTCTGAACCTAAAATCCCTACACCAGAGGTGTTTTCCGGAGATAGATCTCGGTTTTTGAATTTCAAATATAATTGTAAATTATTCCTTTCTCTCAGACCTCACTCCTCAGGAGATCCTGTCCAGCAGGTTAAGATTGTAATCTCTTTGCTGCGAGGTGACCCTCAAAATTGGGCATTTTCATTGGCACCAGGGGATCCTGCGTTGCTCAATGTGGATGCGTTTTTCCTGGCTTTAGGGTTGCTTTATGAGGAACCTAATTTGGAGATTCAAGCTGAAAAAGCTTTGATAGCCCTATCTCAAGGGCAAGATGAAGCGGAGATATACTGCCAAAAATTTCGTAGGTGGTCTGTGCTTACTCAGTGGAATGAGTGCGCCTTAGCGGCAAATTTCAGAGAGGGCCTTTCTGATGCCGTTAAAGATGTTATGGTCGGGTTCCCTGCGCCCACAGGTCTGAATGAGTCCATGACAATGGCAATTCAGATTGATCGGCGTTTGCGGGAGCGCAAACCCGTGCACCATTTGGCGGTATCTTTTGAAGAGACGCCAGAGAAAATGCAATGTGACAGAGTTATGTCCAGAAGCGAGCGGCAGAATTATAGGCGTAAAAATGGGTTATGCTTCTATTGTGGTGATTCTGCTCATGTTATATCGGCATGCTCTAAGCGTACTAGGAAGGTTGACAAGTCCATTTCAATTGGCACTTTACAGTCCAAATTTATTTTGTCTGTAACCTTGATTTGTTCATTATCAGTTATTACCGTGAATGCCTATGTGGACTCGGGCGCCGCTCTGAGTCTTATGGACTGGTCCTTTGCCAGGCGCTGTGGGTTTGATTTAGAGCCTCTGGAAGTCCCTATACCTCTGAAGGGTATTGATTCTACACCTTTGGCTTGTAATAAACCACAATTCTGGACGCAAGTGACTATGCGTATGACTCCAGACCATCAGGAGGTGATTCGCTTCCTTGTGTTGTACAATTTACATGATGTTTTGGTGCTTGGATTACCATGGTTACAGTCTCATAACCCAGTCCTTGACTGGAAGGCTATGTCTGTGTTAAGCTGGGGATGTCGGGGGGCTCATGGGGACACTCCTATGGTGTACATTTCGTCATCTATTCCATCTGAGATTCCGGCATTTTTGTCTGATTATCGTGATATTTTTGAAGAGCCTAAAATTGGTTCACTCCCTCCTCACAGGGATTGTGATTGTGCCATAGATCTGATTCCTGGCAGTAAATTTCCAAAGGGTCGTTTGTTTAACCTATCTGTACCTGAACATGCTGCTGTGCGCGAGTATATTAAGGAGTCCCTGGAAAAGGGACATATTCGTCCTTCTTCATCACCTTTAGGAGCCGGATTTTTCTTTGTCTCAAAAAAGGATGGCTCTCTGAGGCCTTGTATTGATTATTGTCTCCTGAATAAAATTACAGTCAAATATCAGTATCCGTTGCCTTTGCTGACTGATTTGTTTGCTCGCATAAGGGGGGCTAAGTGGTTCTCTAAGATTGATCTTCGTGGGGCGTATAATTTGGTGCGAATTAAGCAGGGGGATGAGTGGAAGACCGCATTTAATACGCCTGAGGGCCATTTTGAGTATTTGGTAATGCCTTTCGGCCTTTCTAATGCACCTTCTGTCTTTCAGTCCTTAATGCATGATATTTTCCGGGAATATTTGGATAAATTTATGATTGTGTACTTGGATGATATTTTGATTTTTTCTGATGACTGGGAGTCTCATGTTCAGCAGGTCAGGAGGGTTTTTCAGGTTTTGCGGGAGAATTCTTTGTGTGTAAAGGGTTCAAAGTGTGTTTTTGGGGTTCAAAAAATATCATTTTTGGGGTATATTTTTTCCCCTTCTTCTATTGAGATGGACCCTGTCAAGGTTCGGGCTATTTACGACTGGACGCAGCCTACTTCTCTGAAGAGTCTCCAGAAATTCTTGGGCTTTGCTAATTTTTATCGTCGATTTATAGCTGGTTTTTCTGGCGTTGCTAAACCTCTGACGGATTTGACTAAAAAGGGTGCTGATGTTGCCAATTGGTCCCCTGCTGCCGTGGAGGCCTTTCGGGAGCTTAAGCGCCGTTTTTTGTCTGCCCCTGTGTTGCGCCAGCCTGATGTTTCTCTTCCCTTTCAGGTTGAGGTCGATGCTTCCGAGATCGGAGCGGGGGCGGTTTTGTCGCAGAAAAGTTCCGACTGCTCAGTGATGAGACCTTGTGCGTTCTTTTCGCGAAAATTTTCGGCCGCCGAGCGAAACTATGATGTTGGTAATCGGGAGCTTTTGGCCATGAAGTGGGCATTTGAGGAGTGGCGTCATTGGCTTGAGGGTGCCAGACATCAGGTGGTAGTTTTGACTGATCACAAGAATTTAATTTATTTGGAGTCTGCCAGGCGCCTGAATCCTAGACAGGCACGTTGGTCGTTGTTCTTTTCCCGGTTTAATTTTGTGGTCTCGTACCTACCGGGTTCTAGGAATGTGAAAGCAGATGCTCTTTCTAGGAGTTTTGAGCCTGACTCTCCTGGGAATTCTGAACCTGCTGGTGTCCTTAAGGATGGAGTGGTTTTGTCTGCTGTCTCTCCAGATTTGCGACGTGCTTTGCAAGAATTTCAGGCGGATAGACCTGATCGTTGTCCGTCTGGTAGACTGTTTGTTCCTGACGAGTGGACCACTAGAGTCATCTCGGAAGTTCATTCTTCTACTCTGGCAGGTCATCCGGGAATTTTTGGCACCAGAGATTTGGTGGCTAGATCCTTCTGGTGGCCTTCCCTGTCTCGAGATGTGCGTGTTTTTGTGCAGTCTTGCGATGTGTGTGCTCGGGCCAAGCCTTGTTGTTCTAGGGCTAGTGGGTTGTTGTTGCCCTTGCCTATTCCGAAGAGGCCTTGGACGCACATCTCTATGGACTTTATCTCGGATCTCCCTGTTTCTCAGAAGATGTCTGTCATCTGGGTGGTGTGTGACCGTTTTTCTAAAATGGTTCATTTGGTGCCATTGCCTAAGTTGCCTTCCTCATCTGAGTTGGTCCCTCTGTTTTTTCAGAATGTGGTTCGCTTGCATGGTATTCCGGAAAACATTGTTTCTGACAGGGGTACCCAGTTCGTGTCTAGATTTTGGCGGGCAGTCTGTGCCAGGTTGGGCATTGATTTGTCCTTTTCGTCTGCATTCCATCCTCAGACCAATGGCCAGACGGAGCGAACTAATCAAACTTTGGAGACTTATTTGAGGTGTTTTGTGTCTGCGGATCAGGATGATTGGGTTGCCTTTCTGCCGTTGGCGGAGTTTGCTCTTAATAATCGGGCTAGTTCTGCCACTTTGGTTTCTCCTTTCTTTTGCAATTCAGGGTTTCATCCGCGTTTTTCATCTGGTCAGGTTGAATCTTCGGATTGTCCTGGAGTGGATGCGGTGGTGGATCGGTTGCATCGGATTTGGGGACAAGTGGTGGATAATTTGGAATTGTCCCAGGAGAGGACTCAGCAGTTTGCTAACCGTCGTCGTCGTGTTGGTCCCCACCTTCGCGTTGGGGACTTGGTGTGGTTGTCTTCCCATTTTGTCCCTATGAGGGTTTCTTCTCCCAAATTTAAGCCTCGGTTCATCGGTCCTTATAGGATTTTGGAGATTCTTAACCCTGTTTCCTTTCGTTTGGACCTCCCGGCATCTTTCGCTATCCATAATGTGTTCCATCGGTCGTTGTTGCGGAGATATGAGGTACCGGTGGTTCCTTCTACTGAACCTCCTGCTCCTGTGCTGGTGGAGGGTGAATTGGAGTACGTCGTGGAGAAGATCTTGGACTCCCGTATTTCCAGACGGAGACTTCAATATCTGGTTAAATGGAAAGGCTATGGTCAGGAAGATAATTCTTGGGTAACTGCCTCTGATGTTCATGCCTCGGATTTGGTTCGTGCCTTTCATAGGGCTCATCCAGATCGCCCTGGCGGTTCTTGTGAGGGTTCGGTGCCCCCTCCTTAAGGGGAGGGTACTGTTGTGTATCCGCTTTTTGGGCTCCCCTGGTGGTTGCTGGTGGTACTGGTGACTTGTTTGCACTTTGCTTCTTCTGTTCACCTGCTTCCATCAGTGTTTGGGAGTTTCCTATTTAGCCTTGCTCTCCAGTCATTTCCTTGCCGGTCATCATTGTAACCAGAGCCTTCGGTTGCATGTTCCTGCTACTAGTCTGCTGATCAGCTAAGTGGACTTTGTCCTTTTGTTTTGTACCTTTTGTCCAGTTTGCAGTTTTTGTAATTCTCTGTAGCTGGAAGCTCTTGCGGGCTGAAATTGCCACTCCTGTGTAATGAGTTGACACAGGAGTCTTAAAGTAATTTCAGGATGGTTTTTGAAAGGGTTTTCAGTTGACCGTGAAGTCCTCTTTTGTATCCTTCTGCTATCTAGTAAGTGGACCTCTCTTTGCTAAATCTACATTCATACTGTGTATGTCTTTTCCTCTTAATTCACCGTTATTACATGTGGGGGGCTGCTATCATCTTTTGGGGTATTTCCCTAGAGGTAAGCCAGGTCTGTTTCTTCCTCTACCAGGCGTAGTTAGTCCTCCGGCTGGCGCGTGGCATATAGGAAGCCGTAGGTATGCTCCCTGGCTACTGTTAGTTGTGTGGTAGATTTAGCTCACGGTCAACTCGAGTTTCCATCACCCGAGAGCTCGTTCGTTACTTATGTGTTTTTTACGTTCCCTTGCCATTGGGAACCATGACACAACCCACTAGCGCGGGAACAGCAAGGCTTGGCCCGGGCACAAGTCCCACAGGACTGCACAAAAGAACGCACATCCCGCGACAAGGAAGGCCACCAAAAGTACCTAGCAACCAAATCTCTGGTACCAAAATCCCAGGATGACCAGCCAACACCGAACAATGAACCTCAGAAATTACCTTACTTGTCCATCTATCAGGAACAAACAGCTTCCCCACAGGACAGCGGTCAGGTTTATCAGCCTGAAATTCCTGAAGCACCCGCCGTAAATCAGGGGAGATGGCAGAAAGAATCACCCCTTCCTTAAGAATGCCAACCGGCTCAAGGACTCCAGGAGAATCAGGCAAAAAACTCCTAGAGAGGGCACCAGCCTTAACATTCTTAGATCCCGGAAGATACGAGACCACAAAATCAAAACGGGAGAAAAACAGGGACCATCGAGGCTGTCTAGGGTTCAGCCGCTTGGCCGACTCGAGGTAAATCAGATTCTTATGATCGGTCAAGACCACAACGCGGTGCTTGGCTCCCTCAAGCCAATGTCGCCACTCCTCAAAAGCCCACTTCATGGCCAACAACTCCCAGTTGCCGACATCATAATTGCGCTCTGCAGGCGAAAACTTTCTGGAAAAAAAGGCACACGGTTTCATCAAAGAACCATCAGAACTCCTCTGAGACAAAACGGCCCCTGCCCCAATCTCAGAAGCGTCAACCTCAACATGAAAAGGAAGAGAAACATCCGGCTGACGCAACACAGGGGCAGAAGTAAATCGGCGTTTAAGCTCCTGAAAGGCCTCAACAGCCGCAGAGGACCAATTCGTCACATCAGCGCCTTTCTTCATCAAATCGGTCAAGGGCTTAACCACACTGGAAAAGTTGGCAATGAAACGGCGATAAAAATTAGCAAAGCCCAAAAATTTCTGAAGACTCTTCACAGATGTGGGTTGAATCCAGTCATGAATGGCTTGGACCTTAACAGGATCCATTTCTATAGACGAGGGAGAAAAAATAAAACCCAAAAAAGAGACCTTCTGAACTCCAAATAGGCACTTAGACCCCTTCACAAATAAAGCATTATCACGAAGGATCTGGAATACCATCCTGACCTGCTTCACATGAGACTCCCAATCATCGGAAAAAATCAAAATATCATCCAAATACACAATCATGAATTTATCAAGATAATTGCGGAAAATATCATGCATGAAGGACTGAAATACAGAAGGAGCATTAGAGAGCCCGAAAGGCATCACAAGGTATTCAAAATGGCCTTCGGGCGTATTAAATGCAGTTTTCCATTCGTCACGCTGTTTAATACGAACAAGATTATATGCCCCTCGAAGGTCAATCTTAGTAAACCAACTAGCCCCCTTGATCCGAGCAAACAAATCAGAAAGCAAAGGTAAAAGGTATTGGAATTTGACCGTGATCTTATTAAGAAGGCGATAATCAATACAGGGTCTCAAGAAGCCATCCTTCTTGGCAACAAAAAAGAATCCCGCTCCCAATGGTGATGAAGACGGCCGAATATGCCCCTTCTCTAAAGACTCCTTAACATAACTCCGCATAGCGGCATGCTCTGGCACAGACAGATTGAAAAGTCGGCCCTTAGGGAACTTACAGCCAGGAATCAAGTTAATAGCACAATCACAGTCCCTATGTGGAGGAAGGGAACTGGACTTGGGCTCATCAAATACATCCTGGAAATCCGACAAAAACTCAGGAACTTCAGAAGAGGGGGAAGAGGAAATTGACATCAAAAGAACGTCACTATGTACCCCTTGACAACCCCAACTAGTCACAGACATAGATTTCCAATCCAGCACAGGATTATGTCCCTGTAACCATGGAAAACCCAGTACAACAACATCATGCAAATTATGCAACACCAGAAAACGGCAATCTTCCTGATGTGCTGGAGCCATGCACATGGACAGCTGAGTCCAATACCGAGGTTTATCCTTGGCCAACGGCGTAGCATCAATGCCCCTCAAAGGAATAGGGCTCTGCAAAGGCTGCAAGGAAAAACCACAGCGCCTGGCGAATTCCAAGTCCATCAAGTTCAGGGCAGCGCCTGAATCCACAAATGCCATGACAGAAAAGGACGATAATGAGCAAATCAAGGTCACAGATAAGAGAAATTTAGGCTGCACAGTACTGATAGTAACAGACCTAGCGACCCTCTTAGTATGCTTAGGGCAATCAGAAATAACATGAGCAGAATCACCACAGTAAAAACACAGCCTATTCTGGCGTCTGAATCCCTGCCGTTCTGCTCTAGTCAAAATCCTATCACATTGCATAGGCTCAGGACTCTGCTCAGAGGACACTGCCATATAGTGCACAACTTTGCGCTCGCGCAGGTGCCGATCAATCTGAATGGCTAGAGACATAGATTTGCTCAAACCAGCAGGCGTGGGGAACCCCACCATAACATCCTTAAGGGCTTCAGAAGGACCCTTTCTGAAAATTGCTGCCAGAGCCTCCTCATTCCATTTAGTGAGCACAGACCATTTTCTAAATTTCTGGCAGTATACTTCTGCCGCTTCCTGACCATGACACAGGGCCAACAAGGTCTTTTCTGCATGATCCACAGAATTAGGTTCGTCATACAATAATCCGAGCGCTTGAAAAAATGCGTCTACATTAAGCAATGCCGGATTCCCTGATTCAAGGGAGAATGCCCAGTCCTGAGGGTCACCACGCAGCAGAGAGATGACAATTTTAACCTGCTGAATGGAATCACCAGAGGAACGGGGTTTCAAGGCAAAAAACAATTTGCAGTTATTTTTAAAGTTCAAAAACTTGGATCTGTCCCCAAAAAACAAATCAGGGGTTGGAATTCTAGGCTCTAAAGCCGGAGTCTGGACAACATAATCTTGGATACTCTGTACTCTTGCAGCAAGTTGATCCACACGAGAAAACAAACCCTGAACATCCATGCCAGCGCCAAAATCCTGAACCACCCAGAGATTAAGAGGAAAAAAAAGAAAAAACAGACTGCAGAAAAAAAAATGGCTCAGAACTTCCTTTTCCTTCTTTTGAGATGCATTTAATTCATTTTTGGCCAGTTGTACTGTTATGAGCTGGTGGTTTAGGAGCAACATGGGACGTGCTCTGGAGGAGGTGGTACCTGCACTGACCGCAGTTCCTGAGACTAACACAACACTAGAAGTAGCCGTGGGATGTTCCTGTCACTCCCTATACACCTCGTCACAGCCGGAGGACTAACTACCCCTAAAGATAGAAACAGGAAAGCTATCTTGCCTCAGAGAAAATCCCCAAAGGATAGGACAGCCCCCCACAAATATTGACTGTGAGTGGAGAGGGAAATGACATACGCAGAATGAAACCAGGATGTAGCAAAGGAGGCCAGTCTAACTAGATAAATAGAACAGGAAAGAATACTGTGCGGTCAGTATTAAAAACTAGAAAAATCCACCACAGAGTTTACAAAAATCTCCACACCTGACTAAAGGTGTGGAGGGTAAATATGCTTCCCAGAGCTTCCAGCTTTAACTGAATAAATCCATACTGACAAGCTGGACTAGAAAAAACATAGAAAGTGCAGAAAGATTAAGTCCACAACAAGTGGACTGCAAAAGAACAAAGCAAGGACTTATCTTTGCTTAACTGGTCAGAATATCAGGGAAATCCAAGCAGAGATGTGAATCCAACCAGGAACCATTGACAACTGGCACAGGCTGAAGGATAGAACCAGGCTAAATAGTCGAGCCAGAAAGACAATCAGTGGAAGCAGCTGCTGACTACTAAATCCAAGGAGCAGCAGTACCACTTAAAACCACCGGAGGGAGCCCAAGAGCAGAACTAGCAAAAATGCCACTTACAACCACCGGAGGGAGCCCAAGAGCGGAATTCACAACAGGAGGGCAGTGAATATTCATTCTATTTAGTAGTGGGCACACATGATCGCCTAGTTGCAGGAAGCCTGATACTTTGCCCGATATTGAAGATCAATGAATATTCACTGCTCTCCACTACTATGGGCATGGTGAGTCATGATTTTATTCATTTCTCTTTAGCAGCGAGCACAGGTGTTAGCCACGGCAGACAGCTCCTGCTTCCTGTGACCCGCAGCTCTGCTGTTGCCTCTCCCCCACCTCCCAATCCAGAGCCTCATCAGGTACATCATATCAATTAAATGTGTGTCTAAGGACGCACATTCAGCTGAAAAAAAACGCTGCCGTCAGTGGCCCCCTGAACTGGGCAGGGATGCCAAGTGGTCTACGGGCCGCATGCGATGTGCGTTTGAGACCCCTGCTTTACTCCATGCACAACGCAAGATAGGCAGTAGTGTCGGTATTACACTTACATTATCCTAGAGCTGTGGAGGCAGTGTTGGGGCACTGTAAGTGTGCTTACTGAGCTCTAAGTGGTAATGCAGCAGTCATTCTGCTGCTGTCTAGCCTTCCTATTCATGTAACTGGAAATCAGTCTGTGATCTAAAAATATTGAATTTTATTCTGTCTGGAAATTTTTGTGGTTAAATGGCTAAGTCATTTATTTATTTGTGTTTCATTTTTTGTGCCATTCAAAGCGGTGTAAATGATCTGGCATTTTTTAAAGCCAATCTGTTCATGGGTGGAGCAGCATGATAATTTATACTTTGGGCTGTTGCTGATGTGATAATGCTGAATATGGGCAGTCAGTTTCAATTGGGGTGCTAGGGGTTCTCCAGTAATATTGACTTTATGGGTCCACTGTTTTACAATATGCAGATATTACATTACGCTTATTCACTAATTTACCTATGATTATATATATTAATAAACTAGGTAGTTTGTTGCTGTCTTTGTCTGTACATAGTGATTTTACTGTATTGTGCCTGCTACTTCTCATATAAGGTAGTGGGAGGCCCACTACTGCACAGTGGCCCATCGGTGGATTCACATGTTCCCCTGTGGCCCAGTCTGAGTCTGTGTGCAGGTGTATAATTCTGTTGTTAAAATGTTGAAATCTTTAATATTTGTGAACTTGCACTTGTGGGTGTAAGGGTATGTGCACATGTTGCGGAATGTTGTGCGTATTTTTGCGCACTGATTTTGGTAAATCCGCACTGTGGATTTACTGCGTAATTACAGCGGATTTACCGCGTTTTTTCCGTGGTTTTTGTGCGGATTCCACCTGCGGTTTTACACCCACGGATTCCTACTATGGAGCAGGTGTAACCCGCAGCGGAATCCGCACAAAGAATTGACATGCTGCGGAATAAACAACGCAGTGTTTCCACAGGTTTTTTTCTGCAGCATGTGCACTGCGGATTTTGTTTTCCATAGGTTTACATGGTACTGTACAACGCATTGAAAACTGCTGCAAATCTGCAGCGGCCAATTCGCTGCAGATCCACAGCAAAATCCACAGCGTGTGCACATACCCTAAAGAAGACTTTACAACAAATTTTTCACGCTGAACTGGAGATTCGATGTAATATTGGCTGAAGAGCTGAATAAAATGTTTTTTTGTTTTTTTTATTTTACCTATCTTTTGCACAGATATTAGCAACCAAAGTGTTGCTAACTTGTGATAGGTCCAAGTGATTATTCTCAGATAGCGACTCTTAGGGTACCGTCTCACATAACGATTTACCTACGATCACGACCAGCGATACGACCTGGCCGTGATCATTGGTAAGTGGTTGTGTGGTCGCTGGGGAGCTGTCACACAGTCAGCTCTCCAGCGACCAACGATGCCGTCCCCGGGTAACCAGGGTAAACATCGGGTTACTAAGCACAGGGCCACGCTTAGTAACCCTATGTTTACCGTGGTTACCAGCGTAAAAGTAAAAAAAACCAAACACATACTCACATTCCGGTGTCTGTCCCCCGGCGTTCTGCTTCTCTGCACTGTGTCTGCGCCAGTCGGAAAGCACAGCGGTGACGTCACCGCTGTGCTCGCTTTCCGGCTGGCCAGCGCTCACAGTGCAGAGAAGCAGAACGCCGGGGGACAGACACGGGAATGTAAGTATGTACTGTTTTTTTTTTTTTACTTTTACGCTGGTAACCACAGTAAACATTAGGTTATTAAGCGCGGCCCTGCGCTTAGTAACCCGATGTTTACCCTGGTTACAAGAGAACGCATCGCTGGATCACTGTCACACACAATGATCCAGCGATGACAGCGGGAGATCCAGCGACGAAAGAAAGTTCCAAACGATCTGCTACGACGTACGATTCTCAGCAGGGTCCCTGATCGCTGCTGCGTGTCAGACACAGCGATATCGTATGGATATCGCTGGAACGTAGCGTAGCGGTCGTAGCGACCAAAGTGCCACTGTGAGACGGTACCCTTAGGCCGGGGTCACACTTGCGAGTGCAATGCGAGAGTCTCTCGCATCAATACCCGGCACTGCCACCGGCACTTGAGACTGGAGTGTGCGGCTACATGTATTTCTATGCAGCCGCACACTCCTGTCCAGAGTGCCAGCGGCAGTGCCGAGTATTGATGCGAGAGACTTGCGCGAGTTTCTCGCATCACACTTGCAATTATGACCCCGGCCTTAAGGGGAGAAGTGCACAAACCAGTGAAAACACCCACTTCGATTAACTAAAGTTAACTTATTAGGTACCGAACACTTTGATTGCTAATTAGTGTTGAGCGATACTTTCCGATATCGGAAAGTATCGGTATCGGAAAGTATCGGCCGATACCGTCACAGTATCGGAATCCAATCCGATACCGATACCCGATCCCAATGCAAGTCAATGGGACGAAAATATCGGAATTAAAATAAACCCTTTCTTTCCTTGTAGGTTAATTCTACATGAAGGAAAACAACTAAGAATAATGTAGGATGTATTGGGGGAGGTGGCGGAGACATTAAAGGCACAGGGGTTTATCCCAATCAAATAGAATAGCAGTATTTTTAATTTTTTTATGACGTTCGGCGTTAGAAAGAAATTGACTATGTTAATTTTTTATTTATTTTGTCAGATATTGATGTTTCACTACTTCCACGCCCTTCACCCTATTTTTTACTTCTCCCACACTTTCTTCTTCATTATCCTCATCATCAGCTTCTGTGACATCAACTTCTTCACCTTATTCATCTTCTTCTTTTCTACGTATATATATATTTTTTTTTTACATTGTTCATATTCTTTTTATTTAACTATTATCTTTTTTATATTCAACTTCTTCATCATATTCTTATTTGTGACAGGCATTCCCGTAGTTGTTATCTATAAAAGTTTGAAGATTACACCTTCCGTTCTGCCTGTCACAAAACAGTTACATTTGTCCGCGTTCAGTTTGGCCTGCAGCATCAGGCTTTATCCAGGGGCACCACGAGGAGGAACGGACTCACCCCCATACACTGCTTAGTCTTCTTCTGCTTATAATTTAGATAATATCTTTTGCTCTGATATTTAGTCTTATGCTTAATGTTCTTCTGCTCTTTGTTCTGCAGCCTCTTGTTCTTCTGCTTCTCGGTCTTCCAGGTTGTCGTCGTCATCTCCAGGGTCGTCATCTCCAGGGTCGTCGTCATCGGGGTCGTCGTCATCGGGGTCGTCTTCAGGGTCATCGTCTCCAGGGTCGTCGTCATCTCGGTGGTTGTCGTCTCTGGTGTCGTCATCATCTTAGGGGTGGTCTTCCGGGTCATCGTCTTTCGGGTCTTGAACTTGGAAATGTAGCAGAAGGTACAAGAAGGCTGAGAAAATGCCGAGAAACAGCTGATGGAACTGGAACTCGGATGGCTACCCGAAGGTCCAAGAGCCAATGGAACTACCGAGGACCAGCTGACGTTACTGGAACCCGGTTACTAAGCAGGAGGTACCCGTGCCTGAAAGCACTACCAAGGACCACCTGACGTTGGTGGAACTCGGATACCCAGAGGGAGGCACCTAAGCCAAAGGCTCTGCCCGGAACCAGCTGACGGTACTGGAACCAGGATGGGGAGCAGAAGGTACAAGAGCAAAAGACACTGCCGAGAACCAGCTGACGGTACTGGAACCCGGATGGGTAGCCGAAGGTCCAAGAGCCAATGGAACTACCGAGGACCAGCTGACGTTACTGGAACCCGGTTACTAAGCAGGAGGTACCCGTGCCTGAAAGCACTACCAAGGACCACCTGACGTTGGTGGAACTCGGATACCCAGAGGGAGGCACCTAAGCCAAAGGCTCTGCCCGGAACCAGCTGACGGTACTGGAACCAGGATGGGGAGCAGAAGGTACAAGAGCAAAAGACACTGCCGAGAACCAGCTGACGGTACTGGAACCCGGATGGGGACCTATTCAAGCTTGTCTTCCTAGGGCCCCAACTGGCGGTGTGTTAGAGCCCAGGGACAGCAGGAGGAGGAGCAGGAGGAGGAGGAGCAGGGGGAGGGGAGTGTAGGCCGAAGCCTGCACTGGCGGCAGCTTTGGGTGTGTTGTGTCTGCGTGGCTTTTGCAGGACACGTTGCCGGCTACACAGCAGGGGAACAGCTGGCGGTGCTGGACCCCACTGACACATTGGCGAGGTGTTTGGCTCTGTGCAGCCAGCACTTCCGGACAGCAACTAGCGTTGTTGGAGCCCGGGCTCTGCAGGTGGAGCAGAGTGTAGGCCGAAGCCTAATTGAACCGATTTCAAAAGTCACCTTTAACCCCCCCTCAGGGGTTACAAAGTAGAAGAGCCACAGCTTATGCAGCAGCAGTGCTGCGCAAGTCAAAGGTTGCTCTTGTAATTTTTCTCCTTGCACACGCTGAATGGAACACGTATAACATTTAGCCCTTTATACAGTCAAACTGTGTAATGGAGGCGAGAGTTCCCTTTGTAATGAGACGCAGCACAGGTGTCAAGAATCCCACCTTGGTGCTGGGTGCAGCCTCCCGAGCGTTGTTATTTGCTGTACAGGAGTCTGCGCTGTCGTGTTATCCCCTGGCCTAGCGCCGTTAGCGCTGCCCATCTTCTGGCATCATGTAATGTCGGCCGGTGCGGTTCGCGATGCCCATGAATCCCAGCCCCGCAGTGTCTTAACATTGTTAAAACACTGCGGGGCTGGGATTCAGGGCCTGGCGCAGCACATATGTTCGCCTCTCACACTCGGGTCCTTACACCCGCTTCAGACTGTGCGGCGTCATCTGATCCCTTATCGCATGCCACGGCCATGAAGCCGCACAGTCCGAACAAGGCGGAAGGAGAGGAGGGACAGGCGAACTGATGCACTGATCCTGCCCATGAATCACACCCTCGCAGTCCCAATAAATAAGACACCGAGGGGCGTTGTGTGGGTCGGGGCGGCCGCAGAGGCGCAGCCAGCCAAACAATGATGCCAGAAGACGGGCAGCGCTACCAAGGGGGTTGCAGCGTGTCATTACAAAGGAAAGTCACACCACCGGGACGGTTAAATGGTCACACAGAGGACACATTTCAGACGTGTTTTCAGTTCCACATGTGCGAGGAGAATACGTTTCTGAGCCACCTTGCACACATGCAGCATTACCGCTGTACAAGGTGGCTGGATAACGTAAAAACGCCTGGGGGAGGGGGGACAGGTTCCCTTCAATTTCAGTTCTTGTGTCTGCGTGGCTTTTGCAGGACACGTTGCCGGCTGCACAGCAGGGGAACAGCTGGCGGTGCTGGACCCCACTGACACATTGGCTGGTGTTTTTCTCTGTGCAGCTAGCACATCTGGGCCCCAACTGGCAGTGTGTTAGAGCCCAGGGACAGCAGGAGGAGGAGCAGGAGGAGGAGGAGCAGGGGGAGGGGAGTGTAGGCCGAAGCCTGCACTGGCGGCAGCTTTGGGTGTGTTGTGTCTGCGTGGCTTTTGCAGGACACGTTGCCGGCTACACAGCAGGGGAACAGCTGGCGGTGCTGGACCCCACTGACACATTGGCGAGGTGTTTGGCTCTGTGCAGCCAGCACTTCCGGACAGCAACTAGCGTTGTTGGAGCCCGGGCTCTGCAGGTGGAGCAGAGTGTAGGCCGAAGCCTAATTGAACCGATTTCAAAAGTCACCTTTAACCCCCCCTCAGGGGTTACAAAGTAGAAGAGCCACAGCTTATGCAGCAGCAGTGCTGCGCAAGTCAAAGGTTGCTCTTGTAATTTTTCTCCTTGCACACGCTGAATGGAACACGTATAACATTTAGCCCTTTATACAGTCAAACTGTGTAATGGAGGCAAGAGTTCCCTTTGTAATGAGACGCAGCACAGGTGTCAAGAATCCCACCTTGGTGCTGGGTGCAGCCTCCCGAGCGTTGTTATTTGCTGTACAGGAGTCTGCGCTGTCGTGTTATCCCCTGGCCTAGCGCCGTTAGCGCTGCCCATCTTCTGGCATCATGTAATGTCGGCCGGTGCGGTTCGCGATGCCCATGAATCCCAGCCCCGCAGTGTCTTAACATTGTTAAAACACTGCGGGGCTGGGATTCAGGGCCTGGCGCAGCACATATGTTCGCCTCTCACACTCGGGTCCTTACACCCGCTTCAGACTGTGCGGCGTCATCTGATCCCTTATCGCATGCCACGGCCATGAAGCCGCACAGTCCGAACAAGGCGGAAGGAGAGGAGGGACAGGCGAACTGATGCACTGATCCTGCCCATGAATCACACCCTCGCAGTCCCAATAAATAAGACACCGAGGGGCGTTGTGTGGGTCAGGGCGGCCGCAGAGGCGCAGCCAGCCAAACAATGATGCCAGAAGACGGGCAGCGCTACCAAGGGGGTTGCAGCGTGTCATTACAAAGGAAAGTCACACCACCGGGACGGTTAAATGGTCACACAGAGGACACATTTCAGACGTGTTTTCAGTTCCACATGTGCGAGGAGAATACGTTTCTGAGCCACCTTGCACACATGCAGCATTACCGCTGTACAAGGTGGCTGGATAACGTAAAAACGCCTGGGGGAGGGGGGACAGGTTCCCTTCAATTTCAGTTCTTGTGTCTGCGTGGCTTTTGCAGGACACGTTGCCGGCTGCACAGCAGGGGAACAGCTGGCGGTGCTGGACCCCACTGACACATTGGCTGGTGTTTTTCTCTGTGCAGCTAGCACATCTGGGCCCCAACTGGCGGTGTGTTAGAGCCCAGGGACAGCAGGAGGAGGAGCAGGAGGAGGAGGAGCAGGGGGAGGGGAGTGTAGGCCGAAGCCTGCACTGGCGGCAGCTTTGGGTGTGTTGTGTCTGCGTGGCTTTTGCAGGACACGTTGCCGGCTACACAGCAGGGGAACAGCTGGCGGTGCTGGACCCCACTGACACATTGGCGAGGTGTTTGGCTCTGTGCAGCCAGCACTTCCGGACAGCAACTAGCGTTGTTGGAGCCCGGGCTCTGCAGGTGGAGCAGAGTGTAGGCCGAAGCCTAATTGAACCGATTTCAAAAGTCACCTTTAACCCCCCCTCAGGGGTTACAAAGTAGAAGAGCCACAGCTTATGCAGCAGCAGTGCTGCGCAAGTCAAAGGTTGCTCTTGTAATTTTTCTCCTTGCACACGCTGAATGGAACACGTATAACATTTAGCCCTTTATACAGTCAAACTGTGTAATGGAGGCGAGAGTTCCCTTTGTAATGAGACGCAGCACAGGTGTCAAGAATCCCACCTTGGTGCTGGGTGCAGCCTCCCGAGCGTTGTTATTTGCTGTACAGGAGTCTGCGCTGTCGTGTTATCCCCTGGCCTAGCGCCATTAGCGCTGCCCATCTTCTGGCATCATGTAATGTCGGCCGGTGCGGTTCGCGATGCCCATGAATCCCAGCCCCGCAGTGTCTTAACATTGTTAAAACACTGCGGGGCTGGGATTCAGGGCCTGGCGCAGCACATATGTTCGCCTCTCACACTCGGGTCCTTACACCCGCTTCAGACTGTGCGGCGTCATCTGATCCCTTATCGCATGCCACGGCCATGAAGCCGCACAGTCCGAACAAGGCAGAAGGAGAGGAGGGACAGGCGAACTGATGCACTGATCCTGCCCATGAATCACACCCTCGCAGTCCCAATAAATAAGACACCGAGGGGCGTTGTGTGGGTCAGGGCGGCCGCAGAGGCGCAGCCAGCCAAACAATGATGCCAGAAGACGGGCAGCGCTACCAAGGGGGTTGCAGCGTGTCATTACAAAGGAAAGTCACACCACCGGGACGGTTAAATGGTCACACAGAGGACACATTTCAGACGTGTTTTCAGTTCCACATGTGCGAGGAGAATACGTTTCTGAGCCACCTTGCACACATGCAGCATTACCGCTGTACAAGGTGGCTGGATAACGTAAAAACGCCTGGGGGAGGGGGGACAGGTTCCCTTCAATTTCAGTTCTTGTGTCTGCGTGGCTTTTGCAGGACACGTTGCCGGCTGCACAGCAGGGGAACAGCTGGCGGTGCTGGACCCCACTGACACATTGGCTGGTGTTTTTCTCTGTGCAGCTAGCACATCTGGGCCCCAACTGGCGGTGTGTTAGAGCCCAGGGACAGCAGGAGGAGGAGCAGGAGGAGGAGGAGCAGGGGGAGGGGAGTGTAGGCCGAAGCCTGCACTGGCGGCAGCTTTGGGTGTATTGTGTCTGCGTGGCTTTTGCAGGACACGTTGCCGGCTACACAGCAGGGGAACAGCTGGCGGTGCTGGACCCCACTGACACATTGGCGAGGTGTTTGGCTCTGTGCAGCCAGCACTTCCGGACAGCAACTAGCGTTGTTGGAGCCCGGGCTCTGCAGGTGGAGCAGAGTGTAGGCCGAAGCCTAATTGAACCGATTTCAAAAGTCACCTTTAACCCCCCCTCAGGGGTTACAAAGTAGAAGAGCCACAGCTTATGCAGCAGCAGTGCTGCGCAAGTCAAAGGTTGCTCTTGTAATTATTCTCCTTGCACACGCTGAATGGAACACGTATAACATTTAGCCCTTTATACAGTCAAACTGTGTAATGGAGGCGAGAGTTCCCTTTGTAATGAGACGCAGCACAGGTGTCAAGAATCCCACCTTGGTGCTGGGTGCAGCCTCCCGAGCGTTGTTATTTGCTGTACAGGAGTCTGCGCTGTCGTGTTATCCCCTGGCCTAGCGCCGTTAGCGCTGCCCATCTTCTGGCATCATGTAATGTCGGCCGGTGCGGTTCGCGATGCCCATGAATCCCAGCCCCGCAGTGTCTTAACATTGTTAAAACACTGCGGGGCTGGGATTCAGGGCCTGGCGCAGCACATATGTTCGCCTCTCACACTCGGGTCCTTACACCCGCTTCAGACTGTGCGGCGTCATCTGATCCCTTATCGCATGCCACGGCCATGAAGCCGCACAGTCCGAACAAGGCGGAAGGAGAGGAGGGACAGGCGACTGATGCACTGATCCTGCCCATGAATCACACCCTCGCAGTCCCAATAAATAAGACACCGAGGGGCGTTGTGTGGGTCAGGGCGGCCGCAGAGGCGCAGCCAGCCAAACAATGATGCCAGAAGACGGGCAGCGCTACCAAGGGGGTTGCAGCGTGTCATTACAAAGGAAAGTCACACCACCGGGACGGTTAAATGGTCACACAGAGGACACATTTCAGACGTGTTTTCAGTTCCACATGTGCGAGGAGAATACGTTTCTGAGCCACCTTGCACACATGCAGCATTACCGCTGTACAAGGTGGCTGGATAACGTAAAAACGCCTGGGGGAGGGGGGACAGGTTCCCTTCAATTTCAGTTCTTGTGTCTGCGTGGCTTTTGCAGGACACGTTGCCGGCTGCACAGCAGGGGAACAGCTGGCGGTGCTGGACCCCACTGACACATTGGCTGGTGTTTTTCTCTGTGCAGCTAGCACATCTGGGCCCCAACTGGCGGTGTGTTAGAGCCCAGGGACAGCAGGAGGAGGAGCAGGAGGAGGAGGAGCAGGGGGAGGGGAGTGTAGGCCGAAGCCTGCACTGGCGGCAGCTTTGGGTGTGTTGTGTCTGCGTGGCTTTTGCAGGACACGTTGCCAGCTACACAGCAGGGGAACAGCTGGCGGTGCTGAACCCCACTGACACATTGGCTGGTGTTTTTCTCTGTGCAGCTAGCACATCTGGGCAAAAACTGGCGGTGTTAGAGCCCAGGGTCAGCAGGAGGAGCAGGGGGAGCGGAGTGTAGGCCGAAGCCTGCACTCGAGCAAGTTGAAAGGAAACCTTTAACCCCCCCCCCCCCCCCCCAGGCGTTTGTAGCTGAAAGAGCCATTGTGTACAGCACTAATGCTGGAAAAGGTAAACTTAGCTCTTTTAATTATGGTCCTTGTACATGCGGAACCTAACATTTATGAAATGTGTCTCCTCACAGCGTTAAACCGTCCGGTAGGTGGAACTTTCCTTTGTCGTGTGACGCAGCACAGCCATCATTTTTACCCCCTTGGCGCCGTGCGCCGCCTCCTCAGCGTTGTTTGAATCTGTCCCGGAGCCTGCGCTGTTAGGTTACCCCTTGGCCATGCACACATGTTGCGCTGCCCGTCTTCTGACCTCATTTGGTGTCAGGCTGGCTGCGCCTGTGCGGGTGCGCTGGCCGAGATCCCGCCTCGCAGTGTCGTCTAATGTAATCCCACCGCGGGCCTGTGATCCGTGCCCGTGCGCAGTGCATATCCTCTCCTCTCACTCCCCTCCCTACGGCTTCTTTTTCAGACTGTGCGGTGTCACGGCCGTGGCATGCTATTAGGGACCAGCTGACATCGCACAGTCTGAAGAAGCCGTAGGGAGGGGAGTGAGAGGAGAGGATATGCACTGCGCACGGGCACGGATCACAGGCCCGCGGTGGGATTACATTAGACGACACTGCGAGGCGGGATCTCGGCCAGCGCACCCGCACAGGCGCAGCCAGCCTGACACCAAATGAGGTCAGAAGACGGGCAGCGCAACATGTGTGCATGGCCAAGGGCTAACCTAACAGCGCAGGCTCCGGGACAGATTCAAACAACGCTGAGGAGGGGGCGCACGGCGCCAAGGGGGTAAAAATGATGGCTGTGCTGCGTCACACGACAAAGGAAAGTTCCACCTACCGGACGGTTTAACGCTGTGTGGGGACACATTTCATAAGTGTTTGGTTCAGCATGTGCAAGGAGCATCACGAAAAGAGGCACTTTTTCCCTTTGCATCATTACTGCTGCACAAGGTGGCTCCTTCAGTAACAAACGCCTGGGGGGGGGGGGGTTCAGGTTCCCTTACATTAAACTTGTTGTGCCTGCGTGGCGGTCGCAGTACACGTTGCCGTATACACAGCAGGGGAACAGCTGGCGGTGCTGAACCCCACTAACACATTGGCGAGGTGTTTGGCTCTGTGCGTACAGCACTTCTGGACGGCAACTGGCGGTGTTGGAGCCCAGGGACAGGTGGAGGAGGAGGAGGTTGGAGGAGGTAGGAGGGATTGCCACACACACAGCAGGGGAACAGCTGACGTTACTGAACCCCAATAACAGAGGAGGGACTGTTGACTGTGCGTACAGCACTTCTGGACGGCAACTGGCGGTGTTGGAGCCCAGGGACAGGTGGAGGAGGAGGTTGGAGGAGGTAGGAGGGATTGCCACACACACAGCAGGGGAACAGCTGACGTTACTGAACCCCAATAACAGAGGAGGGACTGTTGACTGTGCGTACAGCACTTCTGGACGGCAACTGGCGGTGTTGGAGCCCAGGGACAGGTGGAGGAGGAGGAGGTTGGAGGAGGTTGGAGGAGGTAGGAGGGATTGCCACACACACAGCAGGGGAACAGCTGACGTTACTGAACCCCAATAACAGAGGAGGGACTGTTGACTGTGCGTACAGCACTTCTGGACGGCAACTGGCGGTGTTGGAGCCCAGGGACAGGTGGAGGAGGAGGAGGTTGGAGGAGGTAGGAGGGATTGCCACACACACAGCAGGGGAACAGCTGACATTACTGAACCCCAATAACAGAGGAGGGACTGTTGACTGTGCGTACAGCACTTCTGGACGGCAACTGGCGGTGTTGGAGCCCAGGGACAGGTGGAGGAGGAGGAGGTTGGAGGAGGTTGGAGGAGGTAGGAGGGATTGCCACACACACAGCAGGGGAACAGCTGACGTTACTGAACCCCAATAACAGAGGAGGGACTGTTGACTGTGCGTACAGCACTTCTGGACGGCAACTGGCGGTGTTGGAGCCCAGGGACAGGTGGAGGAGGAGGAGGTTGGAGGAGGTAGGAGGGATTGCCACACACACAGCAGGGGAACAGCTGACTTTACTGAACCCCAATAACAGAGGAGCGACTGTTGACTGTGCGTACAGCACTTCTGGACGGCAACTAGCGGTGTTGGAGCCCAGGGACAGGTGGAGGAGGAGGAGGTTGGAGGAGGTTGGAGGAGGTAGGAGGGATTGCCACACACACAGCAGGGGAACAGCTGACGTTACTGAACCCCAATAACAGAGGAGGGACTGTTGACTGTGCGTACAGCACTTCTGGACGGCAACTGGCGGTGTTGGAGCCCAGGGACAGGTGGAGGAGGAGGAGGTTGGAGGAGGTTGGAGGAGGTAGGAGGGATTGCCACACACACAGCAGGGGAACAGCTGACGTTACTGAACCCCAATAACAGAGGAGGGACTGTTGACTGTGCGTACAGCACTTCTGGACGGCAACTGGCGGTGTTGGAGCCCAGGGACAGGTGGAGGAGGAGGAGGTTGGAGGAGGTAGGAGGGATTGCCACACACACAGCAGGGGAACAGCTGACGTTACTGAACCCCAATAACAGAGGAGGGACTGTTGACTGTGCGTACAGCACTTCTGGACGGCAACTGGCGGTGTTGGAGCCCAGGGACAGGTGGAGGAGGAGGAGGTTGGAGGAGGTAGGAGGGATTGCCACACACACAGCAGGGGAACAGCTGACGTTACTGAACCCCAATAACAGAGGAGGGACTGTTGACTGTGCGTACAGCACTTCTGGACGGCAACTGGCGGTGTTGGAGCCCAGGGACAGGTGGAGGAGGAGGAGGTTGGAGGAGGTAGGAGGGATTGCCACACACACAGCAGGGGAACAGCTGACGTTACTGAACCCCAATAACAGAGGAGCGACTGTTGACTGTGCGTACAGCACTTCTGGACGGCAACTAGCGGTGTTGGAGCCCATTGGCAGGTGGAAAAGCAGAGGAACACAATGTAGGCCGAAGCCTGAGAAAGTCGAAAGGGAACCTTTAACCCCCCCCCCAAGGCGTTTGTAGCTGAAAGAGCCAGCTTGTGCAGCACAAAAGATGCAAAAGGAAAAGGTGGCTCTTTTCATCATGCTCCTTGCAAACACAGAACTAAACACTTTTAAAATGTGTCCCCTGAAGCCGTGAAACCGTCCCGGAGGTGGGACTTTCCTTCGTAATATGACGCAGCACAGCCATCATTACTACCCCCCCGCCGCCGTGCCCCGGCTCCTCAGCGTTGTTTGATTCCGTCCCGGAGCCTGCGCTGTTATGTTATCCCGTGGCCAGGCACACTTAGCGCTGCCCATCTTCTGACATCATTTGGTGTCAGGCTGCCTGCGCCTGTGCGGCCGCGCTGGCCGAGAGCCCGCCTCGCAGTGTCTTCTGATGTAATCCCACTGGGGGCCTGGGATCCATGGCCATGCGCAGTGCATATCCTCGCCTCTCACTCCCCTCCCTACGGCTTCTTTTTAAGACTGTGCGGTGTCACGGCCGTGGCATGCTATTAGGGACCAGCTGACACCGAACAGTCTGAAGAAGCCATAGGGAGATGAGTGAGAGGTGGAGGTTCAGATATGCACTGCGCATGTCCATAGATCCCAGGCCCCCAGTGGGATTAAATCAGAAGACACTGCGAGGCGGGCTCTCGGCCAGCGTGGCCGCACAGGCGCAGCCAGCCTGACACCAAATGATGCCAGAAGACGGGCAGCGCTAAGTGTGCCTGGCCACGGGATAACATAACAGCGCAGGCTCCGGGACGGAATCAAACAACGCTGAGGAGCCGGGGCGCGGCGCCGGGGGGGTAGGAATGACGGCTGTGCTGCGTCATATTACGAAGGAAAGTCCCACCTCCGGGACGGTTTTACGGTATCAGTGGACACATTTTATAAGTGTTAAGTTTTGCGTGTGCAAGGAGCAAAACCAAAATAGCTACCTTTTTCCTTGTGCAGCATTACTGCTGCACAAGGTGGCTCTTTCAGTAACAAACGCCTTGGGGGGGGGGGGACAGATTCCCTTACATTTCAGTTGTTGTGTCAGCGTGGCGGTCGCATGACACATTGCCGGCTACACAGCTGGGGATCAGCTGACGTTACTGAAACCCAATAACACTGGGTCGTATGTTTTGACTGTGCAGACGGCACTTCTGAGCCTCAACTGGCGGTGTTGGAGCCCAGGAATTTAAGTTCAGGTGGTAGAAAGATGAACACAACAGGAGACCTGGATAACGTATACAGTGACCTAATTATTTAATCAGGAGGAGGAGTGGCAAATTCCTGCGAGATCCAGGCCTTGTTCATTTTCAGGAAAGTAAGCCGGTCAACGTTATCGGAGGATAGTCGCATGCGACGGTCAGTTAGTACACCACCTGCAGCACTAAAGACACGTTCCGATAATACACTGGCCGCAGGGCAAGACAGCACCTCCAATGCATACTGGCTTAGCTCTGGCCATGTATCCAGCTTTGAGACCCAAAACTTGAAAGGGGAAGAGCCGTCTGGGAGTACAGCAAGAGGGCAAGACATGTAGTCTGTCACCATCTGACGGAACCGTTGCCTCCTGCTGACTGGAGTCGTCTGTGATGGTGTAGACTTTTGTGGGGGGCACAGAAAACTGTGCCACAGTTGGGCCATACTGGTCTTGCCTTGGGCAGAGGCACTGCTTCTGCTCCCTCTTTGTGCAGAGCCTCCACCACTGCCTGGACGCACTGAGCTGCTTTGGAATGCACTAGCAGCACTTCTCTCAGTTGGAATGGAGAAGATGATGGAACTGACCAGTGTGTCTTGGTACTCCCGCATTTTTCGCTCCCGGTTCAACGGTGTGATGAGGCTTTCTACGTTGTCCCGGTAGCGAGGATCGAGGAGGGTGAACACCCAATAATCAGACATGTTGAGAATGTGGTCGATGCGGCGGTCGTTTCTCAGGCACTGCAGCATGTAATCCACCATGTGCTGCAGACTGCCAACTGCCCAAGAAACGCTGTCCCCAGCTGGAGGCGTGATCTCTGCCCGCTCGTCATCACCCCACCCTCGCTGTACACACTGAGTACTGGACAATTCGGGAACTCCCTCCTCTGGACGGATGTCTTCCTCCTCCATTGACTCCTCCTCATCCTCCTCACAAACTGTCCCCTGCCTACGCGTTTGTGAGGAACCACGTGGCGCTGACTGTCCAGAAGATGATGGAAGTGGTGAATCCTCATCCTCCACCTCTTCCACAACATCATCCCTTAGCGCTTGCAGTGATTTTTCAAGCAGGCAGATAAGGGGGACAGTCATGCTGACTAGTGCATCATCTGCACTCGCCATCCGCGTGGAATAATCAAAGGGACGCAAAACCTGGCAGACATCCTTCATAGTGGCCCACTCTGTGGTTGTGAAGTCTGTACGGCGCTGACTGCGACTTTTTTGCGCCTGATACAGCTGGTACTCCATTACAGCTTGCTGCTGCTCACACAACCGCTCCAACATATGTAACGTGGAATTCCACCTGGTAGGTAGGTCACATATGATGCGATGTTCCGGCAGGCGGTGTCGGCGCTGCAGAGCCGCAATGCGCGCTTTTGCCGTGCTGGAACGCCGCAAGTGAGCACACTCTAGGCGGACCTTGTGCAGCAGTGCATCAAGATCCGGATAGTCCCTCAAAAAACTCTGCACGACCAAATTGAGCACATGTGCCAGACATGGGATGTGAGTGAGGTTGCCGAGGCCCAGGGCTGCCACCAGATTTCGGCCATTATCACACACTACCATGCCTGGCTGGAGATTCGCTGGCTCAAACCACACATCGCTCTCCTGCTTGATGGCATTCCAGAGCTCCTGCGCTGTGTGGCTACGATTCCCCAAAAAAATTAATTTCAAGATGGCCTGTTGACGTTTGGCCACGGCTGTGCTCATGTCGGTCGTAACAGGTACACGTTCATCACGGGTCCATGTGGAGGTGGACTGTGACGGCTCCTGCAGCGATGATTCTGAGGAACTGGTGTAAGAGGAGGAGTCAATGCGTACAGAATGGATTCCTGCAATCCTTGGAGTGGGCAGGACACGTCCTGCGCCACTCGCACGGTCTGTACCCGGCTCAACTACATTAACCCAATGGGCAGTGAGGGAAAGGTATCGCCCCTGTCCATGTTGACTGGTCCACGCATCGGTGGTGAGGTGGACCTTGCTACTGACGGCGTTCAGTAGCGCGTGTTTTATGTGTCCCTCCACATGCTTGTGCAGGGCAGGGACGGCTTGCCTGCTGAAGTAAAAGCGGCTAGGCACATTGTACTGTGGGACTGCCAATGACATCAAGTCACGGAAGCTGTCAGTCTCCACCAGCCTGAATGACAGCATTTCCAGTGACAGAAGTTTGGCAATGTCTGCAGTCAGAGCCTGTGCTTGTGGGTGGTTTGACGAGAAAGGCCGCCTTTTCTCCCATGCCTGTACTACCGATGGCTGTAGACTGGGCTGGGAGTGTGTGGATGACTGGGAAAGTGGTGCTGCGGGTGGAATTACAGCGGGTCTCTGGACAACAGGGCCAGAGGTTCTTCCACGGCGATCCTGGGAGGAAGCCGAACCAGCTGCGTGTGAGCTAGAGGAAGAGGCAACACGAGCTGAAGAGGTGGTAGCTGCCGCTGTTGGTTGGCCTAGCTCTTCAGTGTGTTTGTCTAACTCCGCCGGGTGCCTGTTGCGCACATGTTTCCACATGTTGGAGGTATTGAGGTTGGCGACTTTTTGACCTCTTTTGATTTTTTGATGACACACCTTGCATCTGACATAGCAAATGTCATCTGCAACTGTGTCAAAAAAGGACCAGGCACTGCAAGTCTTGGGAGCCCCCCTTTTGACTTTTGGAAGAGACATGCTCCTTACGGGTGCCAAAGCGGAGGCTGCAGGATCCGCAGTCTTCCCCCTCCCTCTCCCTCTTTGGGCCGTACGGGGAATCTCTTCCTCAGAGCTGCTCCCACCACCTTCCTGTCCCTGACGCCAAGATGGGTCAAGGACCTCATCATCTACACTACCCTCTGCCCCCAACTGCTCCTCCTGGGTAGTCTCAGCAGCAGAGCACGCACCAGTAAGTGGCACCTGAGTGTCATCATCAGCTGATGCGGCCTGCGAGGTGGTGACCGGAGCCACTGGCCCACCCGCCTCTTCAGAGGAAGACAGAAAAAGCTGTTGGGCATCACTGCACCCTGCCTCTTCTTCCATTTCTCCAATGCTGCTTGGCTGGCCCCCTGTTTCCAAGCCAAGAGATGATTCAGAGAACAGAAGTAGAGACTGCTCCTGTCCTGGGATCTCTGTCTGCCTGGGCAATTTTGCAGGTGGTGAAGAGACAGATGGCTGCTCTCCAGTGCTCTGTGTCTGAGAGGATGTGGCACTAATGGAAGTTGATGCATTAGCTGCCATCCATCCCACAACGGCTTCAATTTGGTCTTCACGCAGCAGCGGTGTACGGCGCTCGGCGACAAAGCTGCGCATGAACGACTGTTCCCTTGTGAAAGTGGGTGCTGATGATGACTCACCGGTGCCCGCAGCAGGCACAGAATCCCCACGTCCCCTCCCTGCTCCGCGCCCACGCCCACGCCCACGTGCCTTACTCACTGCCTTCTTCATCTTGGTTGACTGATAAAGATAAGCAGAAAAGTACTAACGGCTTTGTGTGCTTATTCCTGAGCAACTCCTCCTAACAGGTATAAGACACACTAATTTTCTAAAGTGTGGACTAGACTTGAATATGAGCTAATGTGGCCTACACAAATGTAAAGTGGTGTAACTGGTGTGTTTGGTGAACTTTATTATTTATTTATTTTTTGGGGGCTGAACTGACAACGGATAGAGCTGCAATCACACGGAGACCGTGCAGACAGCCGTAAACGGCGCTGCAAGGCCCAAAAACCCTCCTCTACTTTATCCTATGTAGTGTTTTTCCACAAATTAGCTGGAGACGGGTGGAAAGACACTAATAGGATTTTTTAAAATAAATTAGCAGCAGACTACACTACTTTGAAAAAAAAGAAAATTGATTTGGCGGTATGACGCAGTGAAAAACCCTGAGCTGCAGACAACCAGGCTACGGCTGCTCACAGACTACAGGGCGAGCTGCAGTCACACGGAGACCGTGCAGACAGCCGTAAACGGCGCTGCAAGGCCCAAAAACCCTCCTCTACTTTATCCTATGTAGTGTTTTTCCACAAATTAGCTGGAGACGGGTGGAAAGACACTAATAGGATTTTTTAAAATAAATTAGCAGCAGACTACACTACTTTGAAAAAAAAGAAAATTGATTTGGCGGTATGACGCAGTGAAAAACCCTGAGCTGCAGACAACCAGGCTACGGCTGCTCACAGACTACAGGGCGAGCTGCAGTCACACGGAGACCGTGCAGACAGCCGTAAACGGCGCTGCAAGGCCCAAAAACCCTCCTCTACTTTATCCTATGTAGTGTTTTTCCACAAATTAGCTGGAGACGGGTGGAAAGACACTAATAGGATTTTTTAAAATAAATTAGCAGCAGACTACACTACTTTGAAAAAAAAGAAAATTGATTTGGCGGTATGACGCAGTGAAAAACCCTGAGCTGGAGACAACCAGGCTATAGCTGCTCACAGATTACAGGGCGAGCTGCAGTCACACGGAGACCGTGCAGACAGCCGTAAACGGCGCTGCAAGGCCCAAAAACCCTCCTCTACTTTATCCTATGTAGTGTTTTTCCACAAATTAGCTGGAGACGGGTGGAAAGACACTAATAGGAATTTTTGGAAAAAATGTGCAGCAGCCTGCACTACTTCAAAAAAAAAAAAAAAAAGGACAGTATGAGGCAATGAACCACCCTCCCTGAACTGAATACAACCAGCTATGGATGGCCTATGTGGCTGCACTCAGACTAGAGAGTGGGCTGCACTCACACACACACACACACACAGACCTTGCAGATCGCTGTGAAAACAGCGCTACAAGGCAAAAGCAAGGTGAATAGTAGGTGAACACAGCGGTTGCTAAATTAGCCTTTGGAAAGCACAAAGAAGCAAATCGCTATCTCTAAACTGTCCCTCAGTCAGCAAACAGCGTCCTGTCACTAACTGAATTCACAGCAGAGTGATCGCAAAATGGCGCCAGCGACTTTTAAACTGCATCATGACATCATTTCAGCAGCCAATCACAGCCTTGCCAGTAGTTTCATGCCCTCCATGCTAAACAGGATGTGCCCACACTTGGAATCTTTCTCATTGGCTGAATTTCAGAATTTTGAATCATTGAACTTCCGATTCCGGTATCCGATACGCGCCAAGTATCGGAATCCCGGTATCGGAATTCCGATACCGCTAGTATCGGCCGATACCCGATACTTGCGGTATCGGAATGCTCAACACTATTGCTAATATCTCCACAATGAAGGCGTGAAATAAAAATAAAAAAATAAAATATATATATTTTGTTCCCTTCTGCATCTACTATGACATTGTGTGCCCAGCTCAACATTAAAAATGTGGTGAAAGGTCCTCCTTAATAGTGAGAAAAAGAAGCCGATGGGATAAGTGAAATAAACATATACAGTATATGTTCAAAGTCAGAATCATTGACCCAAACAATGAGAAAATGTTTATTGAAAAATGTCAATATCTATCTTTACTAAAATGCTTTTAAATACGTTCATGTCCCATAGATTGTGTTATGGGGCAAATGATTTAATGTGCTCATATCATCTTGTAAAGCTCTGGATAGATTGTGAGAAAGATAAAGATCTTTGCGGATTGCCGCCTAACGCAAGCAGTGTATGAATATGAGATAAGCCTGTGAAAGTAAACTGTAAAGCGTTGATGCTTGAAGATGTAAATGAATGTGATTCCCCATGTCAGTAGTTTATAACAGCAGTCCATTGACCAGAAAGTTAGTTATTATTTACAGCAAATGTTTTGCTCCCCGGCAAATATCTCATGTGACCAATTTGGCATAAACAAAATGCACCTTCTATAGTTTTTCTATAATAATTGTAGTGTTTCTTCATTATTCATTGCACCATAAAAAGACAGTGTGACATATAAGATGATTTCAAGGTCCCCACTGAAAAGAATTCTCAGCACATTAATGTCTAAGTTTCTGAATAGTCACATTTGTTTGACGATGGCTCAGGTCACAGTGGAATATATAAAAACACCAATCTAGATAAAACAGAGTTGTGTGTAAGACCCACCTCTTACAAGAGTGTTTATACAGTACATTATGCATTAATATAATATCTGGCACAACAGCCTACGGCTTATCTAGCTGCCATATAAATCAACTAGATATGCATGTATATTGTGCATAATCTTAGTGTCTTTGTCACATAGTCCCTCGAGCTGTATTTATTTCACGCATCTCCTTTCTAGAGATATGAATACTTTTAGGATCTATTCTAGTAAGTGTTAGTAAATTAGCTAGAAGGATCAATAGCACCACCCTACCAAAGCCTACTATCACCCATGAAATTGTAATAATCTCAGTGTTTAGCACTGCAGTTCTGCAGCGCTGGGGTCCTGGGTTCGTATCCCACCCAGGACAACATCTGCAAGAAGTTGGTATGTTCTCCCCGTGTTTGCGTGGGTTTCCACCAGTTTCTACGATTTCCTCCCTCGCTATAGGGAATCTAGATTGTGAGAAGCAGTGAGGACAGTGATGATAATGTCTGTAAAGCACTGTGGAATTAATGGTGCTATGTGAATAAAAATAAATAAATAACTTCATATACATCTCTAAGAAAAGGAAAAAAGAAGAGTTGGCGCAGACAGGGCTGCAATCATTTCTTTCACGTATTTGCATAGGGAAATCGAAAATGTTCATCATTTCTTTTTGCTGATACAGTTGCAAAAACATTGTATATGCATTTAATAGTGGCCAAGATGAGCAAGAGTGGTTTAGAAGTGAGAAGCTATGTATACTGCATGAGGAAAGGCGTAAAAAATAAATAAAACTAATTCTTCACCTGCTGTTGATTTTTCCATTATGCCTCCCAAAGATCACAGTAAGGCCTGGCGCACATTTATCCTGCGCTCTGCACTAAGCTCTTACACCGGGGCTTCCATGTAAATCTCTGAAATGAGTGATTCAGTTGTAACCTCTGGCAGAATGAGGCAGATGGAGGCACTGTGGATGCTATCTGACTTGTGATCTGGTAGTGTCCGCCTTTTTTAGGTGATCATAAAAGTTTTGTGCACTTCTGTAAAGAAGGACACCACTGAACAGAGGCCAGACGGAGTCCACAGTAACTCTTCCAACTCATTATAGTGGGTGGATCCCTCGGAGGTTTCATCTGAATCATGTTACTCAGAGATTTAGATGGAAACCACAAAGTAATTGCTCAGCGTAGAGTTCAGGATAAATATGATAAAAGCTTCAATTCAGTCTACAAAAAAAGCTAGTCCTCACTCAGGTCCGTCATCTGTTAACCAAAATTAAGGAGGCTTCCACATTACTGGTAGCACAAAGGCTCTGGAAAAGCAAAATGACTCCTCGTCTCTCAAAAGAAATTCAGCAAACTCCCAAATCCAAGTACCCCCCCTCACTTCTGAGCCCCAGTGTGTCTAGACTAAATATTGTGCCCATGTTTGGCATACCTGTAGTTATGAGAGCCCACCTAATTTATGGGTGCGTGTCTCCGGAAGCATGAACTGGCCATAACTTACTGGTCACTACAACATACTAGACACTACAATGGCAGTTTGCAATTTTCACTCAGCAACATCCACTCTGCACGTTTCTGGAAAACGCCCATAGAGTCAAAATCATCACTACACCTGTAGATAAATTCAAAAAGGTGTATCATTTCCAAAATGGGGTCACTTGAGTGGGGATTCTGCTTTTCTAGCACTTATGGACTCGGTACAAGGAGTCCACAAACTATTCTAGGAAAATCTGTGCTCTAAGAGCCAAATAGCGCTCCGTCCCTTCCGATTTTCTCCATATGGCTTAGCAATACTGTACATCCTCATATGGGGTATTTTTACATTCAGCAGAAATTGTGGGACAAATTTTGGTGTCATTTTTCCCATTTCCCTGTATGAAAATGTAAAATTTGGGGCTAACACACAATTTTGGTGATAAAAATGTGATTTTTTTAAAATTTTCACGGCTCAACATTATAAATTGCTGTGAAGCACCTGGGGTTTCAAAGTGCTCACCACACATCTAGATAAGTTGTCTAGTTTCCAAAATGGTGTTACTTGTGGGTGGTTTCCACTGCTTAGGCACATCAAGGGCTCTCCAAACGTGACATGGCGTCCATTAATTATTCCGGCACATTCTACATTCAAAAAGTCAAATGGTGCCCCTTCCCTTCAGTGCCCAGTTGTGCGCCCAAACAGTGGTTTCTCCCACATATGGAGTATCGGCATGCTCAGGAGAAATTGCACAACAAATTTTATGGTGCAATTTCTCCTGTTACCCTTATGAAAATGCAAAGTTTGGAGCTAAAAATCATTTTTGTGGTAAAGATGTGATTTGTTTTTTTCATTTTCATAGCTCGATGTTATAAATTTCTGTAAAGCAGCTGGGGTATCAAGGTGCTCAATACACATCTAGATACATTCTCTCAGGGGTCTAGTTTCCAAAATGGATTAACTTCTGGGGGGGTTGCCACTGTTTAGTCACATCAGGGGCTCTCCAAACGTGACATGGTGTTCCCCAATTATTCCAGAAAATTTTACGTTCAAAAAGTCAATTGGTGCTCCTTCGCTTCCGAGCCCTGCCGTGCACCCAAACAGTGGTTTCCCCCCACATAAGGGGTGTCGGCATGCTAAGGAGAAATCGCACAACAAATTGTATGGTGCCAGCTACTCTTATGAAAAGAAAAAAAATGGGTCTAAAAATTTTTGTGAAAAAAAGTGAAATGTTTATTTTTTTCCTTCCACATTCCATTAATTCCTGTGAAGGACCTGAAGGGTTAATAAACTTCTTGAATATGGTTTTGAGTACCTTGAGGGGTGCAGTTTTAGAATGGTATTCCTTTTGATATTTTCTGTCATCTACGCCCCCCCCCAAAGTCACTTCAAATTTGATGTAGTCCCTAAAAAAAAGGTTTTGTAAATTTTGTTGTAAAAATTAGAAATTGCTGATCAACTTTTAACTCTTATAACTTACTAACAAAACCATCATGTTTCAAAAATTGTACACATGTAAAGTAGACATGTGGGAAGTGCTATTTATTAATTATTTTGTGTGACATGACTCTTTGATATAAGGGCAAAAACATTAATAGTGTAAAAATTGCAAAATTGTACAATTTTTTGCCAAATTTCAGATTTTTTCACAAATAAGCACAAGTAATATCAAAGAACTTAACACTATCATGATGTACAATATGTCACATAAAAATGGTCTCAGTGGGATCCATTGAAGCGTTCCAGACTTATGACCTCATAAAGTGACAGTGGTCAGAATTGTAAAAATTGGTCTGGTCAGGAAGGTGAAAACAGGCTTTGTGGTGAAGGGGTTAAGGCAATGAATGGGGCAAGATGTGCAGACAAATACAACAAATTACAGTGATTCCCAGACGCTTTCATGTTTTGACTTCTTGAGACTCCTTCCGTCCATTTCTGTATGGTTAGGAAAGTGTTATGCTGGGTGATGGTGAAATGATCAACTGCTAACCAGCAAGAGCAGTGTGTCAGTCATATTAAGCCTTCTTTTACATATACCGTTGTTTTGCGGCCCGTTTTTGCAGCCCCAATAGATTTCTATGAGGCCGCAAAAACGGGCAGCAATAATTTCACAGTGCGCCGTTTGGTTGTGAGGGCCGTATTTACGGCCGTGATAAAATATCGAGCCTGCTCGATCTTTATCACGGCTTATGGACATGGCAAAAACAACGAAAGGTTGTTTTTGCGGTGCACCGTGACTTCCAGTTTTGCGGAACGCCGTTCTTTTCCCCAGTACTTTTGCTATAGTATCGTGAACCCGAAAAACGGCGATCCGCAAGTTTTTTGCTGTCCACTATTGCAGCAGACTGAAAATTGTGGCAATATGGCCCACAAAAAAGGCCCACAATAACGGGCCACAAAAAGCCTGGTATGTGTAAAAGAAAGCAAAATATGGTGCAAAAATTCAAGAGTTTATTAATAATTCATTATAAAGTGCATGAGTACAAGACATATACTTAGAAAAGGGATGGTTAAAACATCCTTTCTGGTCCTCACATCATGTTTTAACCATCCCTTTTCTAAGTATATGTCTTGTACTCATGCACTTTATAATGAATTATTAATAAACTCTTGAATTTTTGCACCATATTTTGCTCCGCTGGTACTCCTTTTTTCTTAAGTGATTTATATGGAGCTGGTTTGCTTTCTTGGTAGTGGGTCTTTTGAGCACGATTGAGTGTCTTGACTGCCCCATTGTCTGATTATGCCTTGTTTTGTTATTATGTGTAAAAGAAGCCTAAGCACTTGCATCGCACTGCCACACACACTTGATTGCCAGGTATACTCTTCACCCGCCTTCCAGGCCTGGCAAGGGAGATCTTTAGCAGAGCCCTTCTCAGGCGAAAAGCAGCGTGCAATCTATAAGATAGTGGTCTTGCCATTCCTGGATCTTGGGAACTCATGTATAAATTTAATTTACTCCCAGGCTTCCAAGCAGGGTTGGCAACCGTCCAGAAATTCCAGGGCAATGTGTGAATGTGGTCTTAGCCCCAAAGTAAAGTCTAGCAAAATTAAATGAAAGAGAATATGACTTGCCCGCCATGGCTGTGGGGTACCGGTACCAGGTCCGGTGTTCACAGGGGGATGTCACGGTGGCAACCCGGTCCATGGCCCAGGGTGCCCTTGTAAAAGGGGAAAGTCTTTAAAGGGATTTGGTGAGTAGAGTTTATGTTCGTGACGCCACCTGTGGTATTCGGTCAGTGGGGACTGACGCTGCTTTAAGGGGTCCTCTGGGGTGATGTTATGGCGTTATGGCAGCTAGATGGTATAACTTCCCACAGGTGAAGTATATCCCCAGGGCTCCCGGTGTGTAGATGGAAGATGATGGTGAATGGTGCAGTAAAGAACGAGGACACAGGTTTTCAGTCTCTTTACCTGGTTTACTGAAGACTTCAGGCAGCCACAGTCCAGGGTACCAGATCACAGGGCAGGTAGGGTCCGGCCGGCTTGGAAGCGAATCCAGTGTCCCTTTTACCAGGTGGAGTTAAAAGCCTTCCTCTAGCGCGGTGGTGTTTTAGTCCCTTACTGCCTATGACTTCAGATAAGGACCTCACAGTTCTTCTCTCTGTCCCCCATATAGGATAGGAAAATATGTGCATGACAGGTAACTTGAGCCTTTTTACAGGGACTTTTGCACGCCCCGGGCTCTATGTGTTACTGTGTCTCAGGTATGTGTGGCGGACCGGTAACTTGCAGTTCAGCTGTCCTGCCGGTCTCTGCTGTAAGTCATAGAGTCCCTTACAACCTCGGTGGTCCAGCTACCGGTCATCTGCGCTTCAGAGGGAGGCAGCCTGCTCGTAGCTGGTCTCCCCTGATGTTACTCTCCTGTGGTTCGCTCTCCTTCACGCTCACTGAACAATGTTTGGCTTTCTGTATGTCTCTTTCTAGGAGCTGTAGTACTTCATACCACATGGCCCCTTCAGACATTCTGACCCTCTAGGTCCATCTGCTCTCTCCTCTGTCTCTGACAGCCTGACTAAAAACTCCCCTAACTTTCCTTCCAAGACCACAATATATATGCATATGCAGGGGAGTCACCTAGTAAATAGGATCAAAAGCTCCCCCTTGTGGCCTGGAGTGTGAACATGTTGTGTGTATGATGGTTACCTGATAAAAGATATCTTTCATCGCTTCCAGGGGTAACATCACTCTCCCCGTAAGGAAAGCAATGCTACTGTGATGACCAGGACCCTGGGGCGCCACAAATATGTCAGCTGATTTTTGTTATTTAACTCCTTAACGTTCAATGATTGGATGCCTCCCTTGTGAGCCCGCACCTTTTCTGGCACATGAATGCTGATCTGATCAGCTGACATATGCCCTGAACAGCCGCTGGTGGAATCGCGTAGCGATGGGTTGGCATGACAACCCGGGGTCAGCAGGAGACTTCTGTGGTTGTCATAGCTGGATAGCTATGAGCACCGCCCAGTGGTCGGCGGTCATAGCAAGTGAGGTATTCTTCCACATGAAGGCGATCTGATTATTGCCTGCATGTAGCAGAGCTGATCGGGTTATGGCAGCTTCTAGTCTCAAATGGAGACTATTGAAGTATGCCAAAAGTAAAAAAAAAAAAAATATATAAAAAAAAATAAAAGTTCATTTCACCCCCTTTCGCCCCATTCAAAATAAAACAATATAAAAAAATAAAAAATATACATATTTGGTATCGCCGAGTTCAGAATCGCCCAATCAATATAAAAAAAGAATTAATTCCATCGGTAAACTGCGTCAAGAGAAAAAAATCAAAACTCCAAAATTAAGTTTTCTTTGTGGCTGCAGCATTGCAATAAAATGCAATAACAGGCGATCAAAAGATCATATACACACCAAAATGGTATAAAAAAATGTCAGATCGATGATATAGTAAAACCAATGGTGCCATTCAAAAGTACAACTTGTCCCGCAAAAAACAAGCCCTCACATGGCCATATTGACGGAAACATAAAAAGTTATGGCCATGGGAAGAAGGGGAGCAAAAAATGGAAATGCAAAAATGAAAATTCCCCTGGTCCTTAACCCCTTCATTACCCAGCCTATTTTGACCTTAATGACCTGGCCGTTTTATGAAATTCTAACCAGTGTCCCTTTATGAGGTAACAACTCAGGAACACTTCAACGGATCCTAGTGGTTCTGAGATTGTTTTTTCGTGACATATTGGGTGTCATGTTAGTGGTAAATTTAGGTCGATAATTTTTGTGTTTATTTGTGAAAAAAATGGAAATTTAGAGAAAATTTTGAAAATTTCGCAATTTTTAAATTTTGAATTTTTATTCTGTTAAACGAGAGAGTTATGTGACACAAAATAGTTAATAAATAACATTACCCACATCTACTTTACATCAGCACAATTTTGGAAACAAAATTTTTTTTGCTAGGAAGCTATAAGGGTTAAAATTTGACCAGCGATTTCTCATTTTTACAACGAAATTTACAAAACCATTTTTTGTAGGGACCGCCTCACATTTGAAGTCAGTTTGAGGGGTCTATATGGCTGAAAAAACCCACAAGTGACACCATTCTAAAAACTGCACCCCTCAAGGTGCTCAAAACCACATTCAAAAAGTTTATTAACCCTTCAAGTGCTTCACAGCAGCAGAAGCAACATGGAAAGAAAAAAATGAACATTTAACTTTTTAGTCACAAAAATACAAAAATGATCTTTTAGCAACAATTTTTTTATTTTCCTAAGGGTAAAAAGAGAAACTGGACCTCAAAAGTTATTGTACAATTTGTCCTGAGTACGCCGATACCCCCATATGGGGGGAACCACTGTTTGAGCGCACAACAGGGCTCGGAAGGGAAGGAGCGCCATTTGACTTTTTCAATGAAAAATTGGCTCCAATCTTTAGTGGACACCATGTCGCGTTTGGAGAGCCCCTGTGTGCCTAAACATTGGAGCTCCCCAACAAGTGACCCCTTTTTGGAAACTAGACCCCCCAAGGAGCTTATCTAGATGCATAGTAAGCACTTTTAACCCCCAGGTGCTTCACAAATTGATCCGTAAAAATGAAAAAGTACTTTTTTTCACAAAAAATTTCTTTTAGCCTCAATTTTTTCATTTCCACATGGGCAACATGATAAAATGGATCCTAAAATGTATTGGGCAATTTCTCCTGAGTACACTGATACCTCACAATGTGGGGGTAAAACACTGTTTGGGCACATGGCAGGGCTCGGAAGGGAAGGAGCGCAATTTTACTTTTTGAATGAAAAATTAGCTCCAATCGTTAGCGGACACCATGTCGTGTTTGGAGAGCCCCTGTGTGCCTAAACATTGGAGCTCCTCCACATGTGACCCCATTTTGGAAACTAGACCTCCCATGGAACTAATCTAGATGTGCAGTGACCACTTTAAACCCCCAAGTGCTTCACAGAAGTTTATAACGCAGAGCCGTGAAAATAAAAAATCATTTTTCTTTCCTCAAAAATTATGTTTTAGCAAGCAATTTTTTATTTTTGCAAGGGTAACAGGAGAAATTGGACCCCAATAGTTGTTGCCCAGTTTGTCCTGAGTATGCTCGTACCCCATATGTAGGGGGTAAACCACTGTTTGGGCACACGTCAGGGCTCGGAAGGGAGGGAGCACCATTTGACTTTTTGAATGCAAGATTGGCTGGAATCAATGGTGGCGCCATGTTGCGTTTGGAGACCCCTGATGTGCCTAAACAGTGGAAACCCCTCAATTCTAACTCCAACGCTAACCCCAACACACCCCTAACCCTAATCCTAACTCTAGCCATAACACTAATCACAACTAGTGTTGAGCGATACCGTCCGATACTTGAAAGTATCGGTATCGGAAAGTATCGGCCGATACCGGCAAAGTATCGGATCCAATCCGATACCGATACCCGATACCAATACAAGTCAATGGGACTCAAGTATCGGACGGTATTCCTGATGGTTCCCAGGGTCTGAAGGAGAGGAAACTCTCCTTCAGGCCCTGGGATCCATATAAATGTGTAAAAGAAAGAATTTTAAATAAAAAATATCGCTATACTCACCTGTCCGACGCAGCCTGGACCTCAGCGAGGGAACCGGCAGCGTTGTTTGTTTAAAATTCGCGCTTTTACTTGGTTACGTGAAGTCCCGGCTTGTGATTGGTCAGGGCGGCCATGTTGCCGGGACGCGGACTGTCATGATCTCAATGGCAAGAGATCATAGCATCAGCATATATAGGAACTAGCTCTTGGAAGATGGAAACTGAGCTGACCATGAACTAAACCTAACGCACAACTAGCAGTGGCCGGGTAGCATGCCTACGTTGATTCTAGATGCCCAGCACCAGCCGGAGGACTAAATAAAGCTAGCAGAGGAAAATATTAGTCCTAGCTCACCTCTAGAGAAATACCCCGAAAGGAGACAGAGGCCCCCCACATGTATTGGCGGTGAATCAAGATGAAATAACAAACGTAGTATGAAAATAGGTTTAGCAAATTTGAGGTCCACTTACTACATAGCAGAAGACAGAAAGGACACTTTCATGGCCAGCTGAAAACCCTATCAAAACACCATCCAGAAATTACTTTAAAACTCTGGCATTAACTCATAACACCAGAGTGGCAATTCCTGTTCACAAGAGCTTTCCAGACACAGTAACGAAACTACAGCTGTGAACTGGAACAAAAATGCAAAAACAAACATGGACAAGAGTCCAACTTATCTAGTAGTTGTCTAGGAGCAGGAACAAGCACAGAGAGGCTTCTGATAACATTGTTGACTGGCAAGCAACTAACAGAGCAGCAAGGTTATATAGCGACTCCCACATCTTGATGGGAACAGGTGAACAGAGAAGATGAAGACACCAGTTCAATTCCACCAGTAGCCACCGGGGGAGCCCAGAATCCAAATTCACAACAGTACCCCCCCCTCAAGGAGGGGGCACCGAACCCTCACCAGAACCACCAGGGCGATCAGGATGAGCCCTATGAAAGGCACGGACCAAATCGGAGGCATGAACATCAGATGCATTCACCCAAGAATTATCCTCCTGGCCGTATCCCTTCCACTTGACCAGATACTGGAGTCTCCGTCTGGAAACACGAGAGTCTAAGATTTTCTCCACAACGTACTCCAACTCACCCTCAACCAACACCGGAGCAGGAGGCTCAACGGAAGGCACAACCGGTACCTCATACCTGCGCAATAATGACCGATGAAAAACGTTATGAATAGAAAAGGATGCAGGGAGGTCCAAACGGAAGGAAACAGGGTTAAGAATCTCCAATATCTTATACGGGCCGATGAACCGAGGCTTAAACTTAGGAGAAGAGACCCTCATAGGGACAAAACGAGAAGACAACCACACCAAATCCCCAACACAAAGACGAGGACCAACACGACGACGGCGGTTAGCAAAAAGCTGAGTCTTCTCCTGGGACAACCTCAAATTGTCCACCACCTGCCCCCAGATCTGATGCAATCTCTCCACCACAGCATCCACTCCAGGACAATCCGAAGATTCCACCTGACCAGAGGAAAATCGAGGATGAAACCCCGAATTACAGAAAAACGGGGACACCAAAGTGGCAGAGCTGGCCCGATTATTGAGAGCGAACTCCGCCAATGGCAAAAAAGCAACCCAATCATCCTGGTCAGCAGACACAAAACACCTCAGATATGTCTCCAGGGTCTGATTAATCCGCTCGGTCTGGCCATTCGTCTGAGGATGGAAAGCGGACGAAAAAGACAAATCTATGCCCATCCTAGCACAGAATGCCCGCCAAAATCTAGACACGAATTGGGTCCCTCTGTCAGAAACGATATTCTCAGGAATACCATGCAAACGAACAACATTTTGAAAAAACAGAGGAACCAACTCGGAAGAAGAAGGCAACTTGGGCAGAGGAACCAAATGGACCATCTTAGAGAAACGGTCACACACCACCCAGATGACAGACATCTTCTGAGAAACAGGCAGATCTGAAATAAAATCCATCGAGATGTGCGTCCAAGGCCTCTTAGGAATAGGCAAGGGCAACAACAATCCACTAGCCCGAGAACAACAAGGCTTGGCCCGAGCACAAACGTCACAAGACTGCACAAAGCCTCGCACATCTCGTGACAGGGAAGGCCACCAGAAGGACCTTGCCACCAAATCGCTGGTACCAAAAATGCCAGGATGACCTGCCAACGCAGAAGAATGAACCTCAGAGATGACTCTACTGGTCCAATCATCAGAAACAAACAGTTTATCAGGTGGGCAACGATCAGGTCTATCCGCCTGAAACTCCTGCAAGGCCCGCCGCAGGTCTGGAGAAACGGCTGACAATACCACTCCATCCTTAAGGATACCTGTGGGCTCAGAGTTACCAGGCGAGTCAGGCTCAAAACTCCTAGAAAGGGCATCCGCCTTAACATTCTTAGAACCCGGTAGGTATGACACCACAAAATTAAACCGAGAGAAAAATAATGACCAGCGCGCCTGTCTAGGATTCAGGCGCCTGGCGGTCTCAAGATAAATCAAATTTTTGTGGTCAGTCAATACCACCACCTGATGTCTGGCCCCCTCAAGCCAATGGCGCCACTCCTCAAAAGCCCACTTCATGGCCAAAAGCTCCCGATTCCCAACATCATAATTCCGCTCAGCGGGCGAAAATTTACGGGAAAAGAAGGCACAAGGCCTCATCACGGAGCAGTCAGAACTTTTCTGCGACAACACTGCCCCAGCTCCGATCTCAGAAGCGTCGACCTCGACCTGAAAAGGTAGAGCAACATCAGGCTGACGCAACACAGGGGCGGAAGAAAAGCGGCGCTTAAGCTCCCGAAAGGCCTCCACAGCATCAGGGGACCAATCACCAACATCAGCACCCTTCTTAGTCAAATCGGTCAATGGCTTAGCAATATCCGAAAAACCAGCAATAAATCGACGATAAAAGTTAGCAAAGCCCAAAAATTTCTGAAGACTCTTAAGAGAAGAGGGCTGCGTCCAATCACAAATAGCTTGAACCTTGACAGGATCCATTTCAATGGAAGAGGGGGAAAAAATATATCCCAAAAAGGAAATCCTCTGTACCCCAAAAACACACTTAGAACCCTTCACACACAAAGAATTAGACCGCAAAACCTGAAAAACCCTCCTGACTTGCTGGACATGAGAGTCCCAGTCATCCGAAAAAATCAGAATATCATCCAGATACACAATCATAAATTTATCCAAATAATCGCGAAAAATATCATGCATAAAGGACTGGAAAACTGACGGAGCATTTGAAAGACCAAAAGGCATCACTAAATACTCAAAGTGGCCCTCGGGCGTATTAAATGCGGTTTTCCACTCATCCCCCTGCCTGATTCGCACCAAATTATACGCCCCACGAAGGTCAATCTTAGAGAACCACTTGGCCCCCTTTATGCGAGCAACGGCAATGGGTATTGATATTTAACAGTGATTTTATTCAAAAGCCGATAATCAATACATGGTCTCAAAGAGCCGTCTTTTTTTGACACAAAGAAAAAACCGGCTCCTAAGGGAGATGACGATGGACGAATATGTCCCTTTTCCAAGGACTCCTTTATATATTCACGCATAGCAGCATGTTCAGGCACAGACAGATTAAATAAACGACCCTTTGGGTATTTACTACCCGGGATTAAATCTATGGCACAATCGCACTCTCGGTGCGGAGGTAACGAACCAAGCTTGGATTCTTCAAAGACGTCACGATAGTCAGACAGGAACTCAGGAATTTCAGAGGGAATAGATGATGAAATGGAAACCACAGGTACATCCCCATGAGCCCACTTACATCCCCAGCTCAACACAGACATAGCTTTCCAGTCGAGGACTGGGTTGTGAGATTGCAGCCAAGGCAATCCTAGCACCAAATCATCATGTAGATTATACAGCACCAGAAAGCGAATAATCTCCTGGTGATCCGGATTAATACGCATAGTTACTTGTGTCCAGTATTGTGGTTTATTATTAGCCAATGGGGTGGAGTCAATCCCCTTCAGAGGAATAGGAGTCTCCAAAGGCTCTAAATCATACCCACAGCGTTTGGCAAAGGACCAATCCATAAGACTCAAAGCGGCGCCAGAGTCGACATAGGCGTCCGTGGTAATAGATGACAAAGAGCAAATCAGGGTCACAGATAGAATAAACTTAGACGGTAAGGTGCAAATGGAAACAGATTTACCAAGCTTTTTAGTGCGCTTAGAGCATGCTGATATAACATGAGTAGAATCACCACAATAGAAACACAACCCATTTTTCCGTCTAAAATTCTGCCGCTCGCTTCGGGACAGAATTCTATCACACTGCATACTCTCTGGCGATTTCTCAGTGGACACCGCCAGATGGTGCACTGGTTTGCGCTCCCGCAAACGCCTATCGATCTGAATAGCCATTGTCATGGACTCATTCAGACCCGCAGGCACAGGGAACCCCACCATAACATCCTTAATGGCATCAGAGAGACCCTCTCTGAAAGTCGCCGCCAGGGCGAACTCATTCCACTGAGTAAGCACAGACCATTTACGGAATCTTTGGCAGTAAATTTCCGCTTCATCTTGCCCCTGAGATAGGGACATCAAAGTTTTTTCTGCCTGAAGCTCCAAATGAGGTTCGTCATAAAGCAACCCCAAGGCCAGAAAAAACGCATCCACATTGAGCAACGCAGGATCCCCTGGTGTCAATGAAAAAGCCCAGTCTTGAGGGTCGCCCCGGAGCAAGGAAATCACAATCCTGACCTGCTGTGCAGGATCTCCGGCAGAGCGAGATTTCAGGGACAAAAATAATTTGCAATTATTTCGAAAATTCTGAAACCCAGATCTATTCCCCGAGAAAAATTCCGGCAAAGGAATTCTCGGCTCAGATACAGGTGCATGACAAACAAAATCTTGCAAACTTTGCACCTTCGTGGCGAGATTATTCAAACCTGCAGTTACACTCTGAAGATCCATTACAAACAGGTGGATACAGAGCCATTCAAAGAGGAGAGAAAAAAAAAAAAATAAATAAATTTCAGCAGACTACTTATTTCTCTCCTTTCTCAGCCAAGGATTTTAACCCTTTATGGGCCGGTCAAACTGTCATGATCTCAATGGCAAGAGATCATAGCATCAGCATATATAGGAACTAGCTCTTGGAAGATGGAAACTGAGCTGACCATGAACTAAACCTAACGCACAACTAGCAGTGGCCGGGTAGCATGCCTACGTTGATTCTAGATGCCCAGCACCAGCCGGAGGACTAAATAAAGCTAGCAGAGGAAAATATTAGTCCTAGCTCACCTCTAGAGAAATACCCCGAAAGGAGACAGAGGCCCCCCACATGTATTGGCGGTGAATCAAGATGAAATAACAAACGTAGTATGAAAATAGGTTTAGCAAATTTGAGGTCCACTTACTACATAGCAGAAGACAGAAAGGACACTTTCATGGCCAGCTGAAAACCCTATCAAAACACCATCCAGAAATTACTTTAAAACTCTGGCATTAACTCATAACACCAGAGTGGCAATTCCTGTTCACAAGAGCTTTCCAGACACAGTAACGAAACTACAGCTGTGAACTGGAACAAAAATGCAAAAACAAACATGGACAAGAGTCCAACTTATCTAGTAGTTGTCTAGGAGCAGGAACAAGCACAGAGAGGCTTCTGATAACATTGTTGACTGGCAAGCAACTAACAGAGCAGCAAGGTTATATAGCGACTCCCACATCTTGATGGGAACAGGTGAACAGAGAAGATGAAGACACCAGTTCAATTCCACCAGTAGCCACCGGGGGAGCCCAGAATCCAAATTCACAACAGCGGACCAATCACAGCAAGCCGTGACGAAATTACGTCACGGCTTGCTGTGATTGGTCCGCGTCCCGGCAACATGGCCGCCATTAACCAATCACAAGCCGTGACGTCACGGGAGGCTGGACACGCGCGCTTTTTAAAATGGGCGCGTGTCCAGCCTCCCGTGACGTCCCGGCTTGTGATTGGTTGCGCCGCGGTCAACCAATCACAAGCCGGGAGGCTGGACACGCGCGCGTGTTTAAAATTTTAAAATGCGCGCGTGTCCAGCCTCCCGGCTTGTGATTGGTTGATCGCGGCGCAACCAATCACAAGCCGGGACGTCACGGGAGGCTGGACACGCGCCCATTTTAAAATGCGTGCGTGTCCAGCCTCCCGTGACGTCACGGCTTGTGATTGGTTGCGTCTCCCATGTGACTGCGACGCAACCAATCACAAAGCCGGGACGTAATTTTAAAATCCTTAAGGACCTGAAATTACGTCACGGCTTGCTGTGATTGGTTGCGTCGCCCATGTGACTGCGACGCAACCAATCACAACGCCGGAACGTAATTTTAAAATCCTGAAGGACCTGAAATTACGTCACGGCTTGCTGTGATTGGTTGCGTCCCGGTCACATGGGCGGCACGCAACCAATCACAAGCCGGGACTCACGTAAAGGAAAGAAAAGCGCGAATTTTAAACAAAGAACGCTGCCGCTTCCCTCGGTAAGGTGCAGGCTGCGTCGGAGAGGTGAGTATAGCAATATTTTTTATTTTAATTCTCTCTTTTACACATTTTTACATTAATGTTGTTTCGATACCGATACCCGATATCACAAAAATATCGGATCTCGGTATCGGAATTCCGATACAGCAAGTATCGGCCGATACCCGATACTTGCAGTATCGGAATGCTCAACACTAATCACAACCCTAACCCCAACACACCCCTAACCACAACCCTAACCCCGACACACCCCTAACCCTTATCCCAACCCTAATCCTAATCCCAACCCTAACCCTAATCCCAACCCTAACCCTAACCACAAGCCTAATCTTAACCCTATTTCCAACCCTAGCCCTAAATCCAACCCTAACTCTAATTCCAACCCTAACCCTAAGGCTATGTGCCCATGTTGCGGATTCATGTGAGAGTTTTCCGTACCATTTTTGAAAAATCCGCAGGTAAAATGCACTGTGTTTTACCTGCGGATTTACCGTGGATTTCCAGTGTTTTTTTGTGCAGATTTCATCTGTGGATTCCTATTGAGGAACAGGTGTAAAACGCTGCGGAATCCGCACAAAGAATTGACATGGTGCGGAAAATACAATGCAGCGTTGCCGCGCGGTATTTTCCGCACCATGGGCACAGCGGATTTGGTTTTCCATAGGTTTACATGGTACTGTAAACCTGATGGAAAACTACTAAGAATCCGCAGCGGGCAATCCGCTGCGTATCTGCAGCCAAATCCGCATCGTGTGCACATAGCCTAATTCTAACCCTAACCCTAGCTCTAACCCTAGCCCTAACCCTAACCCTAATTCTTACCCTAATTCTAACCCTAGCCCTAACCCTAACCCTAGTTCTAACCCTAGTGGAAAAATAAAAGTAAATATATTTTCTTTATTTTTATTATTGTCCCTACCTATGGGGGTGATAAAGGGGAGGTTAATTTACTATTTTTTTTATTTTGATCACTGTGATAGGTTTTATCACAGTGATCAAAATGTACCTGGAACGAATCTGCCAGCAGCCAGATTCGGCGGGCGCACTGCGCATGCGCCCGCCATTTTGGAAGATGGCGGCGCCCATAGAGCAGACGGACGGACACCGGGAGGCTCGGTAATTATGAGGGGGGATCGGAGAATGGGGAGGATCGGAGCACGGGGGGTGGGATCAGAGCACGGGGGGGGGAGCAGACAGGATGACGGGGGAGCGGACAGGCGGACGGAGGGGAGCGGAGCACAGAACGGAGGACTGGGGAAGCGATCGGTGGCAGTGGGGGGGGGGCAGATCAGGGTTTCCAGCCATGGCCGATGATATTGCAGCATCGGCCATGGCTAGATTGTAATATTTCACCTTTTTCATAGGTGAAATATTACAAATCGCTCTGATTGGCTGTTTCACTTTCAACAGTCAATCAGAGCGATCGTAGCCACGGGGGGGTGAAGCCACCCCCCCTGGGCTGAAGTACCACTCCCCCTGTCCCTGCAGATCGGGTGAAGTTGGAGTTAACCCTTTCACCCGATCTGCAGGGACGCGATCCCTCCATGACACCACATAGGCGTCACAGGTCGGATTGGCACCGACTTTCATGACGCCTACGTGGCGTCACAGGTTGGGAAGGGGTTAAGGGATTAATCTGAGAGCAGCATGAGGTAAGAACATAGTTACTGTAGTTTCAATACAATCAGTGTTTTATCAGCAGGAGATAATCACTGCAGGACTAGGTCTCACCTGCACTGCTGTCACGCTAATCTGTGTAATCAAACTCCAGCAAGTAGCTGCCAATCAGCATTCTCACCACTGCTACATCTAGAACAAAGGAAACAGGGATTTTATCAAAACTGCACCAAACAGTACAGATAGTGACATATCACTGAAATCAGGCTCTGTGCCCTTACATCATGCCTCTTTCAGATCAATTAGCAAAAACCTGCTGATTCTTTTTCATTTAGAATTGGAAACTGATGGAAAGAATAGTCCTGCTCTCGATTATATGCAGAATATAAAATCGGATAATCTAATAGTTTATGGTGTATAAGGTGTTAGTGACATTAGGACCATCCACAACTTGCATAGCTTTAGGCGCTCGCTCAAAACACATTTGTTCAGAGCGGCCTATCACGTTCCCTAATCAAACTCATTTTATGTTTTTGTGCGTGTGTAACCCATTCACTACTTCCATCTACCCCCACCCCCGGAAGATGGCTGGACCATCACTGTAAATACACCATTGTAAATACACACCTGTGCTTTGTATCTCCCCACCTCATTGTAGATTGTAAGCTCTCACGAGCAGGGTCGTCTTATTTTGTCTTATTTTTGCTTTATTACTGTATTGTTAACGTTGTTACCTATGACTGTTGTGTTTGAAACTGTTAAGCTGTAAAGCGCTGCGGAATATGTTGGCGCTATATAAATAAAGATTATTATTATTATTAGTGCATAATACTATACCAAATCAACAGGGATAAAGAAAGTTGATGAGTAAATGGGAGAGGTCTGGAGATGATTACTCTTCTATAAATGCTTGTTAAGTGGTCCAAAATCATGATCTGGTAACTCACTGATGTGTAAGAGTTAAACACATTGTACACAACATCGGAAACCACAGTTGATTGCTGTCTTAAGTTATGTCTTCAAAGTAAAATGAATCTGTCAGACGTATGCAACTTGTATGGTTTGTTTCACAGTGTAACTCTTCTGTGAAGTGTTGTCTCTTAGAGTTCCAATAATTACTAAAAAGTGTAGACCATCTGCAAAGATGTATCTGCAACACATATTACCACTATTAATCATACATTTTCCAAGCAATTTTTCAAATTTTGTCTCATCCAAGCTTGGAGGGATGAAAGTAATTGGGTCATTTGTCCATGTCTGTTTGGTATTTATTGGGGGAACTCGTAGTGAAAATGCGCAGCATATCTCAGCACTGTTCAGCAACACATTTATAGAGCACAGTAACAGTAATTCTGTTGACTTTGTTTAAGCATATGACAGAGAGGCAATGTGTTTGATGGATTGATGGAGGCATATCTATCTAATTGACAGCAGGATGAAAAATCCTTCAGACCATGATGTGCAGAAAGTACAATTGATTTACATACACAGCGCAAAGGCATTGGAAACGCATCGGCTCCTATGTGCTTACTGCTAGGTATAATTGTTATCCCAGCCTGAAGATTACTTCACAATTTGCCTCACTGCACTCATTAGCAGTATATGGCAATAGTGTACGGCGCCGCTCAGAAGGACGCAGGATGATAAATAATTTGTAGACGTCTCAGACTACAAACTTTTTACTCTGTATAAGCAGTTATTAATGTTTGCCAACAGTGTTATCCATGTTCCTAAATTAGCAACCATCTATAAGTAATTCACCAGCATATCACAAAATCGGATTTTATGTAATTTATGTGCAGATTTATGTGCAGTACGTGTAGATTCTTCTGTCTTGCTTTATGAAAATGTCAGAAAGACCAGCTCTCTCACCACTTGTTTCAATTTCAGTTCTTCGGCCTCACAATATACATTTCCATGCATGTATACAGTGGCAGATACAGAAAGAAGAGGGCCCCTGTGCAAGAGCAGTATGTGGCCTCCGCTGTGTGTGTGTGTGTGTGTGTGCATAGCTGCTTGCTAGTTTGAGGTGGAAGTCAGCCTCTTGGCCCCCTGCGTGACTGCCTATGTTGCACCAATGGTATGTCCGCCTGTGCATGTACAGTATCTCTAGCCTCCAGTCTATGGCAATTAATCCCATTGTATTATCTTATTTTTCATTATTTATCATTGTATTTCACATATTCTGTCTTTCCCCATTATAGCATGTACTTTTGCCAAAATTGTTGGTTCACTATTGGCAGTATAGAAAAATACACTGCATTCTGTGTGTTGGCAGATATGCAACAGATACAGACTTATTTGTGTGCAGGAGGAGTTTACACTTTTCTGGCAGTAGATGGTGATGTTGTTACTGTTATATGCTTAGTTGAATGTAATGCATATGCTTGTTGTACTTTGGTTTCACTTTCCCTCTGGTAAAAGGTCCTTTAGATTTCTTCCTATGCTGTATTAAGAAGCTGATGCATGTACCTCATGCTCTGTGTAGATAAAAGCTGAATTACCCCATATAATCTACTCACACAAGTTTCTTCTGTGACCAAACTATGCAACACTGTGATCAAGAGTGGTATAGTTCGTTTGCTATATAGAGTCCCATTGCAAAGTGGGTGCCATACCAGAGAGCTGATTTGATCCAATCTGAGTGGCCAATTCACACCTTAATTAATCTTGTCTCTATACACTATGCATTGTATGAGGTGGGAGCAGAATGGGAGGTAGAAACAAGGAGGAGAAAATTCTGCCTTTTATATACATTTACTAGATGGTGGCCCGATTCTAACGCATTGGGTATTCTAGAATGTGTATGTATGTATATAGCAGCCACATAGTATATAGCACAGCCCATGTAACACAGACAGCCACGTAGTATATAGCACAGACACGTAGTATATTGCCCAGCCACGTAATATATTGCGCATCCACATAATATATTGCACAGCCACAAAGTATATAGCACAGCCACGTAGTATATAGCACAGAGACGTAGTATATAACACTGCCCATACAGTATGTAACAGAGGCCACGTAGTATAGAGCACAGCGATGTAGTATATAGCACAGCCACGTAGTATATACTACAGGCACGTAGTATATAGCACAGCCACATAATATATTGCACAGCCACATAGTATATAGCACAGCGATGTAGTATATAGCACAGCCACGTAGTATATAGCGCAGAGATGTAGTATATAACACTGCCCATGCAGTATATAACACAGGCCACATAGTATATAGCACAGCGATGTAGTATATTGCCCACATAGTATATACCACAGAGATGTAGTATATAACACAGCCCACGCAGTATCTAACACAGCCCACGTAGTATATAGCAATGTGGGCACCATATCCCTGTTAAAAAAAGAATTAAAATAAAAAATAGTTATATACTCACCCTCCATCGGCCCCCCGGATCCAGCCGAGGCGTTTACCGATGCTCCTCGAGACGCTCCGGTCCCGAGAGTGCATTGCGGTCTCGCGAGATGAGGACGTAGCGGTCTCGCGAGACCGCTACATCATCATCTCGCGAGACCGCAATGCATGGATCGTTCACCAGAGCGCCACGAGGAGCGGGAAAGGCCTCGGCTGGATCTGGGGGGCCAACGGAGGTTGAGTATATAATGATTTTTTTTTTTTTATTATTATTTTTAACATTAGATCTTTTATCTATTGATGCTGCATAGGCAGCATCAATAGTAAAAAGTTGGTCACACAGGGTTAATAGCAGCGCTAACGGAGTGCGTTACACCGCGGCATAACACGGTCTGTTAACGCTGCCATTAACCCTTTGTGAGCGCTGACTGGAGGAGATTATGGAGCGGGTGCCAGGCACTGACTGCGGGGAGTAAGAAGCGGCCATTTCGCCGCCGGACTGTGCCCGGGATTTCCGGGACAGACAGACAGACAGACAGACGGAAGTGACCCTTAGACAATTATATAGTAGATTGGTCCTTCCCATCTTACAGCACAAGCCAACACCCTGTATTCAGGGGAAAACTTCCTGTGCTGATGTATTGTATGTTCCATACAGTGAGATATTATTATTATTATTATTTTGCTTATTGATCCTTGCACTCTCTGAGCCAAAACTGTTATCCTTCTGTCTGCATAGTCTTATGAGGATCTGTTATTTTACAAGGTGATTTGTAATTTTAAAGGCATTGTGAAGTGTATATAAGATATTAACAAACTTTTGTTAAATATTCTTAGGAGGAGGGACTGAAAAAACAGCAATTGTACAATAGGGGTCTTGCAATTTGGGATTTTAATATTTTTTATGGTGTTCACTGTGTGCTATAAGTGACGTACCAGTATTACCTTTATTCTGTAAGATGTTATGATTACGACAATAATCCATTTGTACAACATTTTTTATGGTTTACTATTTTGGCACTGTAAAAACTATTTTAAAAGTAATTTTTTGCATATGCATTTTCCAAGAGCCCTAACTATATTTTGAATCTAGAGGAAAATGACAAAAAACAGCACTCTGTAGTGTATGGTATCTGTGCATAAAATAACTGTGATAGTAAGCGAAACTGCTCACATTGGTGAGATAACAAGCATAACCCAAAGCTTGCAAAGAATAGACCAGCTGGTGTTTCTCCTTGTGCTGGATATGCATGATGGCAACCAGAGTAAGAGCTATAGGGTATAGAAGTAAAACAAGGAAGCATTGGGCGCTGTGGGAGACGACGGCTCAGAGGTAGAAGTATGTTTACCTTATTGAGGTTATACATGTCAGCACCAAAAGCAGAACCTTCAACAGACCATGCATACAGGGCCGGTTTTAGATAAAGTGAGCTCCTGGGTAAAAGTTTAAAGTGGGGCCCCAAATACTCAGATATTGCACCATCACAGAAACATTTCAGCTGTATTTACATATTCTGAGTTCAGAGTGTTAAACAAGCATGATCGACAATATTGAAGTTGTTCGACACTTGTTTCTGGCCTCTTTACACCGGCTGAGGAATTAAGATGGCCATAGAATGATCACTAGTAAATCAATCTGTCTCCATACAGTACCATGTTATCAGCACCATATCTGAAGTCTTCACCAGGCTATGTGCTGGTGAGAAGAATGATTTTTGTTCCAACATAAACAATGCTATCACTCAATGAATAGGCAGTATTTTGCTCATTTAATATAACGTACCCATAGTGCTCCACATAGTATAATGCATCTCATAGTCCTCTATATAGTATAGTACACACCCCATGATCCTCCATATACTATAATGTGCCCCATAGTCCTCCACATAGTATAATCTGTCACATAGTCCTCCATATAACATAATACATTACCCATAGTCCTCCATATAGTATAATACTCTCCCCATAGTCCTCCATATAGTATATTACACTCCCCTTAGTCCTCCATATATTATAATACTCTCCCCATAGTCCTCCATACAGTATAATGTACACCCCATAGTCCTCAATATAGTAAAATGCATCCCATAGTCATCCATATAGTATTATGCACCCTATAGTCTTTCATATAGTATAATGCATGCCATAGTCCTCCATACAGTATCATGCATTCTCCATAGCCCTCCTTAAAGTATAATACACTCCCCATAGTCCTCAATATAGTATAATGAATCTCATAGTCCTCCATATTGTATAATGCACCCCCATAGTCCTCCAAATAGTACAATGCACTCCTCATAGTTTAATGCACCCCAGCGTCCTTCATATAGTATAATGCATTCCCCATAGTCCTCCATACAGGGTAATGCATTCATCATAATCCTACATACAGTATAATGCACTCCCCATAGTCATCTATAGAGTATAATGCAGCCCCCATATATTATAATACACCCTCCATAGCCCTCGATAGAGTTTAGTGCAGCCCCCAAGGAGTATAATGCAGCCCTCATAGAGTATAATACACTCCCCATAGTCCTCAATTTAGTATACTGTAGCCCCCATATAGTACATATAGTATAAGGCATTCCGCCTAGTCCTTAATAGAGTATAATGCAGCCACCATGAAGTATTATGCAGCCCCCATAGAGTGTAATGCAGCCTCCTAAAAGTATAATGCACTCCACATAGAGTATAATGCGCTCCCCATAGTCCTTGATAGAGTATAATGCAGCCCCCATATAGTACATATAGTATAATGCATTCCGCATAGTCCTTGATAGAGTGTAATGTAGCCACCATTTTGATACAGTTGAATGCGTAATGTGGGAGGGGGCAGCAGCCGGCACTGGCATCGGGTTCCCCTGAATTACGGGTCCCATTGTGACCGCATGGTGTGCTGCTATTAGCGGTCACTGGCTGGGGACCCCTGGGAGAGTGCGGGTCCTAGCCAAATGCCTAGTTTGTCTAGCCCTAACGCGGGTCCTGCATACAAATGGTGTTCTGATCAGGTGCCTTCATAAGGCCATTTTGTACTGAATTGCATAGCCTTAATAAAGTGACTGTACTTGTAACTATAAGTAATCATCTTTTCCAGCAACAACCAGTGGCTCCTTGTTTTTTCTTCTATACTTCACTGCACTAACTATATTTTACAAAGACCGATCTATTTGAAAGATTGTTTTTTGCAGAGTGAGTTGATTTTTTCATTGGTACTAATTCAGGGTACATACAACTATTTTGTTAAATTCTTTCAGAATTGTGATGTTTTTTGTAGCAGTATAAATCATGCATTGCTAGAGTTCCTTAAAGTAACACATTAATACCCTACATTCACGTCACCAAGGGGCTGGTGAAGTTACAGAAGGAGCCCCCTCTTAATGTCAAGCCACTTAGATGGCGTAGTTGTTATTGATTGCTTTATTTAAATCATTGAACTCACTGCAGATGCTGCTTGGTTTTTAAGACTGACAAAACTGTACTTCAAAGCTGTTTATTATGCCACTAGATGGTGGCCCGATTCTAACGCATCGGGTATTCTAGAATATGTATGTAGTTTATTCATGAAGATTTCAGAATAATGCAATGAATACACAGGATTCGGCCGGCCAGGCGTGACCAATCAGCGAACCGTGGTTCAAATCCCGCGCCAATTCATGGCCGGACTGCATCTGTCGCTGATTGTTCGAGGCCGGCCGGGCGTGACCAATTAGTGAAGCCAGGGCCAGCTCCAGGTTTTTGAGGGCCCCGGGCGAAAGAGGCTGACAGCCCACCTAGCATGTAACACAGCCAACGTAGTATATAACACAGCCCATGTAGTATATAGCACAGCCACATAGTATATAGCACAGCCACATAGTATATAGCACAGCCACATAGTATATAGCACAGCCAACGTAGTATAAAGCACAGCCCATGTAGTATACAGCACAGCCCACGCAGTATATATATATATATAAAATTTGAAAAATACGGTTATTAAATTTAATACTTATTTTTGCATTACTCTGAAGAAATTGAAAACATTTTTTGCTATGTGCTACCTCACACTTGGACATCAACAATTTATGGAGCAAGTATAGAAAATGTTTCAGCACAGCCTGCTAGGGAGGTGCACAAATATAGGTTCCCAAACCTTAATACGTGAAATAATTTATAATTGGCACACTCCAGAAATGTGATGCAAAGGGGAATATTTAATGTACATACAGTAGTCACAAACGTTTCGGTCCATGTGGACCTTCATCAGTGTGCTAGATATATAGCTGAGGTGATGTGAACCATATAATGGGCCCCAATACAGTTAGTTTGCATCAACTGGAGAGTGTTGAGGTAAACACTAAATGATGTGGCAGTCCAGCCGTTGAAGGAAAGGAAAAAGGAGTGCAAAGGACTGGTGCAGCTACGCTTTATCCACCGCAATCCACAGTCTACTTGCAGTGGATACCGCGTAGCTGCACCAGTCCTCTGCGCGACTTTTTCCTTTCCTTCAATGGCTGGACTGCCGCATCATTTAGTGTTTTCCTCAACACTCTCCAGTTGATGCAAACTAACTGTATTGGGGCCCATTATATGGTTCACATCACCTCAGCTATATATCTAGCACACTGATGAAGGTCCACGCGGACCGAAACGTTTGTGACTACTGTATGTACATTAAAGATTCCCCTTTGCATCACATTTCTGGAGTGTGCCAATTATAAATTATTTCAATTTATGGAGCAAAACTGCTAGGTTTTGAAGGTGGGATGCACATAAAATACATGGCATCATTAAGTCAGTTGATGAAAATTTCTGAACTGTATTTCATTTTTTCTATGATTATGTGATATTTCAGTTATTTTCTTGCTTTAGTCACATTTTCAGTTTCTGCATACAAATATACCAGTGCGAATAAATACTGTGAACAATTTAATTGCAGATTCAGAACTATATTTCTTCTGCTGTAGGGGAATTTCATTGTTCAGAAACCTTTACAAAAAATGTCTTGCCCTAACTCAACTCTCGATGTGCTTTCCACAGATTAAGTAGGCCTGATTATTTCCTCTTTAACATTCCGCTAAAACCATAGCTCAGCTTAAATGTCATCCACAGGAGTATCTATTCTAGCAGATCTTTAAGCTATGCATGGTCACTCCAGCCACATTAATTTGGCCATCGAAGTTTCCCTCAAATTTACTGATGTGTGAAGATACCTATTACAGGTATTTTAGTCCTATTTTCTCTGCAAGATGACTTTCCTCCTAGCCCTTTTCTTATCAGAACTAGCAGCACAATGTGCTAACAATGTAACAGCTGTTTAATTTAGCAATTCTTTGTTTTATAAACCGATCTATGTAATTAATCAGTCACACACTACTCCCCATTGAAAAGAAGCATTCTATGGCAAAACAACCAGGGGGCATTGACTTGATTTTTTTTGTGACCTTCAGTGGGACATTTAAATGAATGTAATAGCCCTCTATTGTCTCAATTTCATTGTTCAATAAACACCATTTGTATCATTTACTTCTTTGATTAATTGAAGTAAAATTGTAATGTTTCCCATTGGATTTTATCTTAGAAAACTAAATATGATATATACACTCACTGGCCACTTTATTAGGTACACCTGTCCAACTTCTTGTTAACACTTAATTTCTAATCAGCCAATCACATGGCGGCAACTCAGTGCATTTAGGCATGTAGACATGGTCAAGACAATCTCCTGCAGTTCAAACCGAGCATCAGTATGGGGAAGAAAGGTGATTTGAGTGCCTTTGAACGTGGCATGGTTGTTGGTGCCAGAAGGGCTGGTCTGAGTATTTCAGAAACTGCTGATCTACTGGGATTTTCACGCACAACCATCTCTAGGGTTTACAGAGAATGGTCCGAAAAAGAAAAAAAATCCAGTGAGCGGCAGTTCTGTGGGCGGAAATGCCTTGTTGATGCCAGAGGTCAGAGGAGAATGGGCAGACTGGTTCGAGCTGATAGAAAGGCAACAGTGACTTAAATCGCCACCCGTTACAACCAAGGTAGGCCTAAGAGCATCTCTGAACGCACAGTGCGTCGAACTTTGAGGCAGATGGGCTACAGCAGCAGAAGACCACACCGGGTACCACTCCTTTCAGCTAAGAACAGGAAACTGAGGCTACAATTTGTACAAGCTCATCGAAATTGGACAGTAGAAGATTGGAAAAACGTTGCTTGGTCTGATGAGTCTCGATTTCTGCTGTGACATTCGGATGGTAGGGTCAGAATTTGGCGTAAACAACATGAAAGCATGGATCCATCCTGCCTTGTATGGAGCATCTTTGGGATGTGCAGCCGACAAATCTGCGGCAACTGTGTGATGCCATCATGTCAATATGGACCAAAATCTCTGAGGAATGCTTCCAGCACCTTGTTGATTCTATGCCACGAAGAATTGAGGCAGTTCTGAAGGCAAAAGGGGGTCCAACCCGTTACTAGCATGGTGTACCTAATAAAGTGGCCGGTGAGTGTATATCCAGCCATGTTTTTCATTTATAATAGCCATGTCATTTCATTTTATATTTGTATTCAGAAATTGTTTTTGCTAGAGTCTCCAATTCAATGTTCCCTGGTGATGTTACGTGTAACCCACTTAAAAGTAAAGTATTCATTGCAACAATGGAATCCAGTACATTATACATCCCTTCCGGGGCTCTCCTGAGTATCTGTGGGGCAGGAGCTAAGGTGGATGTTGGACTCACCGCCCATAATGCGTCTGACTGGGATGATTCTCCGCTCTGTCCATGTGAGTTAGGGGCCACAGCTGCGACCACTCCATGACCGCTCGATCCGAATATCCCGACCACTTCTTTCTCCTGTTGCTGCATTCATGTAGACCATGTGCTCAGCAATGGCTCCATACTGTCATCCACCCAGACTCCTTCTTCCGAACTATACCCTTCTGTGGGTGGAGCCACTTCCATACACATAGTATAGGTATATATACTTGTATATTTATGTAATTGACATACATATATATATATATATCTTTATATTTCATACATAGCTAGATAGCCGAATAGCCGATAATTCAATTGTCAGGTTCTGTAAAATCATTGCAGAACCCAACAGGATATGAGACATGGTTTACATACAGTAAACCATTGCAGAACAGTTAGATTTTTATATGTCCCTAACAGGGGTGGATTAAGGGTAGCCAGGGCCCTGGGCTGTTAAAACTCTGTGGGCCCCCCGGTCATGTGACGGGGTCATGCGACGGGGTCATCATATACCTGAACCAGATTATTCCAGAAAAATAGTTGCTGAGTGAAACTCCACTTCTCACCTATCATACATTAACAGTTCCCATCACCAGATCCCACATATAACCGGCAGCTTTTCTTTTGGCCAAAAGATTTTTCAAGCCGCCACCATACCACGGTAGACACTTTTGGCCGGGCCCAACTCTATTGTAACCTATTAAATATTTGTTAAAATATGCAATACAATTTAGGTATATTTTTATTTATTTTTTAATTTTTAAAATAAATAATAATATCACATACAAGGAACAAATACAACACCATGACCAGACCACATATTACCAACAGTGACCAAATAATATCAAATACAAAGAACAAATACCACAACACCATGTCCAGACCACATATTACCACCACATGATGACCTAATACTGCAATACTGACCAGTAATAAAAAAAACACAATACTACCACCATAAGTGCCATTATACACAGGAGATCTGTACTTAGTATGCAGTGTCTGTGTACAGGTAATACAGTGATCACTGGTGACATTATACACAGGAGCTCTGTATATAGTATACAGTGTATAGTGTCAGTGTATAGGTAACACACTGACTCACCAGTGACGTCTCTAGGTGAAGTCCTTCATCTTTCATCCAGCACAGACCGCCATCACTTTACCCAGCCAGGGCTCATCTCTGCAGGAAATAACAGTTATCTCGAGCTCCGCCTGCAGAACACATTACTTAATTTTTCTCAACTTCTACATTACACCTGCTATAGAAGGGTTAATGTTTTGCCTTTAATTGTCTTTTGCCTTTAATTGCTAGAATGTATTCTTATGACACTGTAGTCTGTTAGTTTCCTCTTCAAGGATTTTATACTTCTTATCTTATATGTTTTCAATAGTCAGCAAGCAGCATGTTCTGGGTATGTGAGAAATAAAGGTCAGTATGACTCGGGGTAACGGGGGAGGGCTACATGAATTACATTGAGAGTTACATTTGTTGTAAATGGTATAAAATACTGCCTCTTGCTGCATTACATCAGATAAAAGTAACTTTGCTCACAATCTGTGTGCGGTGTCCTTTTTCTCCAAGTGCGCTTGTAAATTATGGGCGTAACCTCCTGATTTGGCCTCACAGGTGATCTGGCATGTCTGACATTGGGTCAGAACGAAAACAGCTACAACACACCACATGAAGAAAAAGAGGCAACATAGTGTCACTCTGCAAAGTAACAGGCCTGCTCCCTCATTTAAAACAGTATACTCAAAAAATAAAATAAATACATCACTGCAGTAATAATATCCCTAAATTAGTACCTATGGTAATAATATTCCCCATCCTGGCCCCTGTGTGTCTCAATCCTGGCTTCAGCCATATGTTCCCCATCCTGCCCTCATGAGTATCAATTCTGCCCCATATGATCTCCCCATCCTGCCCCATCTGTCTCCATCGTATCCATCCTGCCCAATGATCCAATCCTGCCCCATGATCATGCATGATCTGTCTCCAATCCTGCCCCCAGTGTCTCCAATCCTGCCCCATATCTCCATTCTGCCCCGTATCTCCATTCTTCCCCCTATGTCTCCAGCATTCTGCCCCGTGTCTCCAGCAATTCTACGCCCAGTGTCCCCAGCATTTCTGGCCCCAGTGTCTCCAGCATTTCTGCCCCCAGAGTGTCCAGCATTTCTGCCCCCATAGTGTCCAGCATTTCTGCCCCCAGTGTGTCTAGCATTCTGCCCCCAGTGTGTCCAGCATTCTGCCCCAGTGTGTCCAGCATTCTGCCCCCAGCGTGTCCAGCATTCAGCCCCCAGTGTGTCCAGCATTCTTCCCCAGTGTGGCCAGCATTCAGCCCCCAGTGTGTCCAGCATTCAGCCCCCAGTGTGTCTAGCATTTTGCCCACAGTGTGTCCAGCATTCTGTCCCCAGTGTGTCCATAATCTCTGCCCCATCTGTGTCCAGCATCTCTGCCCCATCTGTGTCCAGCATCTCTGCCCCATCTGTGTTCAGCATTTCTGCCCCATCTGTGTCCAGCATCTCTGCCCCATCTGTGTCCAGCATCTCTGCCCCATCTGTCTCCAGCATCTCTGCACGCATCTGTGGCTAGCATCTCTGCCCCATCTGCGTCCATCATCTCTGCCCTCATCTGTGTCCAGCATCTCTGTCCCCAGTGTCTCCAGCAACTCTGCCCCCATTTGTGTCCATCATCTCTGCCCCCATCAGTGTCCAGCATCTCTGCCCCCATCAGTGTCCAGCATCTCTGCCCCATCTGTCTCCAGCATCTCTGCCCCATCTGAGTCCAGCATCTCTGCCCCATCTGTGTCTAGCATCTCTGCCCCCATCTGTGTCCAGCATCTCTGCCCCATCTGTGTCCAGCATTTTGCCCTGTGCCCCCCGGATCGCTGCTCTCAACTAAAAAAAAAAAAAAAAAGTTCCTCTCACTTGGCCGCGCTCCTGCGGCGAAGCTCCCTCTATGCAGCTGAAGTGCGCACTCGCCGGTGACTGACAATCACGTCAGATGCCGGCGACGTGCACGCTGCCGCTGACGTCAGCTGCCAGCCTCCGAGTGGCTGACGGCTGTTAACTATTAACGTATGGGCACGGGCCCGCACGTTAGTAGCGTTAAACTGCCGCAGCGTCGGTAGGGGCCTGGTGAGCAGATGAGAAGGGCCTGATGTGGGCCCTCTCTGCCCACCGTGCCCCATATGCCAGTCAGGGCAGTAATGCCCTGATTGCGGCCGAGGTCAATCTCAGCAGTAGCCCAGGGCACCCCCACACCACTGACCTCATTATAATCCGCCACTGGTCCCTCATAGAGATGAGCGAGTGTACTCGTTGCTCGGGTTTTCCCGAGCACGATTGGGTGACCTCCGAGTATTTGTTAGTGTTCTAAGATTAAGGTTTCATCGCCTCAGCTGAATAATTTACAGCTACTATCCAGGCTGAGTACATGTGGGAGTTGCCTGGTTGCTAGGAAATCCACACATAATCAAGCTGGCTAATAACTGTAAATCATTCCGCTGCCGCTATGAAAACTTAATCTTCGAACACTAACAAATACTCGGAGGTCACCCGAGCGTGCTCTGGAAAACCCGAGCAACGAGTATATTAGCTCATCACTAGTCCCTCACTAATAATGTTAGTACTGTGTGTGCGTAAAATTTGGGAGCTATAGGTGTTAAAGGGAATCTGTCACCTCATTTTGGCCCTATAAACTGCAGCCACCGCCATCAGGGGCTTATCTAAAACATTGTGTAATGCTGTAGATAAGCCCCAGATGTAACCTGAAAGATAAGAAAAACAAGTTAGATTATACTCACCCAGGGGCGGTCCCAGTTCGGTTGGGGTCTGATAGGTGTTGCAGGTCCAGGTCCGGCGCCTCCCATCTTCATACGATGTCGTCATCCTCCTTGCTTCTGTTGCGGCTCCTGCACAGGCATACCGATTTGCCCTGTTGAGGGCAGCGTAAAGTACTGTAGTGCGCTGGCGTCGGGCCTCTCTGACCTTTCCTGGTGCCTGCACACTGCAGTACTTTGCTCTGCCCTCAACAGGGCAGAGAATTATGCCTGCGCAGGAGCCGTGACAGAAGCAAGGAGGATGACAACATCGTATGAAGATAGGAGGTGCCGGACCCGGAGCTGCGACGCCCATCAAACCTGGACCGCACCGGACCACCCCTGGGTGAGTATATCCTAAATTGTTTTTCTTATCTTTCAGGTTACATCACGGGCTTATCTACAGCATTATAGAATGCTGTAGATAAGCCCCTAATGGCAGTGGCCACAGTTTATAGGGCCAAAATTAGGTGACAGATTCCCTTTAAATTAAAGGATTAATTCACAGAAAAAAACTGGCGTGGGCTCCCGCGCAATTTTCTCCACCAGAGAAGGAAAGCCAGTGACTGAGGGCAGATATTAATAGCCTAGAGAGGGACCATGGTTATTGCCCTCCCCTGGCTAAAAACATCTGCCCCAGCCACTCCAGAAAAGGCACATCTGTAAGATGCACCTATTGCGGCACTTAGCCTCTCTCTTCCCATTGCCCTGTAGCATTGGCATATGGGGTAATAAGTGGTTAATGTCACCTTGCTATTGTAAGGTGACATTAAGCCTGGTTAATAATGGAGAGGTTTATTAATCCAATAGTCTGAAAGGGTTAAAAATACACACATACATTAAGAATACTTGACATGGCTGTGGTGGCTCCAGACGTGTTCATAGTCTATAAGCATGTTGATTGGCAGCACTACAGCCTTTCAACAAGCTTTATTAGACTGGCGAGCCCGAACAGGAAACCGGGCATACAGTAAAAAGTGCGTGTTCGGGGTTCGGTAATGGACATTAGATGTTATGTATGTACCCCGAACATTCCCATTCGGGATCACTTATCCCTAGCAGCAACGACACCGGAAGTTAATAGAATAGCTGTGGGGAAATCAGCAATGAAGTCACTGGACAAGGCCTTTAAATCAAGGAACATTTCACTAGTGACAAAGAAACGGCAACTACATAGTCTAATTTTTTCTGTAGTAACATATGGATGAGAGACCTAGATGAAAAAGAAACAAGACCGAAGAAGAATCAAACTACTTTGTGTTTTTTCCTCATGAAGTCGGATGATTTCGAAATGCATTGATAACAAACCGCATTGCTACCAATCCCATCTCCTGGAATCTTCCTTTGGAACCAGGTGAGCACCTGCTTTCACTTTACTGTCCTTGATTATCAGAAACCGTATTTTTTGGACTATAAGACTCACTTTTTCCCAAAAAAATTTGGGAGGAAAATGGGGGGGTGTCTTATAGTCTGAACACAGGCTTACTGAGAGGTTGCTGCAGTGGTGTAGCAGTGTCCCTTCCTCAGGGAATCGGCAGTGGCAGAGGTGTGGTGATGCTGAGGCTCGGTGTCAGCGGTGGGTGGTGCAGAGTGCTTCACTGGTTTACCTGCAGCCATCTTCCTGAAGCCGTGGGCTGCCGGAGCCGGCGCTTGCGTGGATTGAGATCTCGGCTGACCTTTCACACTCCATTTTCCTGAGACTGTGGGCATGAGATCTCTGCGGCCCTTGGTTTCAGGAAAATGGCCACCAGAGTCTGCATGTACGCAGATTGAGCTCTCGTCGGCCATTTTCCTGAAGCTGAGGGCCGCCGAGATCTCAATCTGCCTCAGGAAGATGCCTGCCGAGAAACCGCTAATGCACTCGGCTCAGCTCGCTGTGGACACTGGGCCGCAACGTCACCACATTTCTACCACCGGCATCCTGAGGAAGGGACCCTGCTCTGTTGTGAATTCGGTTTGTGGGCTCCCCCGGTGGTCTGTTATGGTAGTGTCTCTTATGTGCCTTCCTCCATCTCTGATTACCTGTCGCCACCCTCTTGGGGAGTTTCCTATTTAAGGCTGCTTGGCTGTTAGTCACTTGCCGGCCAACAATGTGCTAGTAGCATTCTGTTGCATTCACCTGCCTCAAGTTCCAGTTCAGCTAAGTTGAATTTTGTTTCTTGTTTTGCTATTTTTGTCCAGCTATCTGCAATGTGACTCTTCAGTGCTGGAAGCTCTTGTGGACAGAAAATTACTACTCCAGTGGCATGAGTTGTCACTGGAGTTTAAAGTAATTTCTGGATGGTGTTTTTGAATAGTGATTTTTAGGTCGACCGTGAAGTAACTCTTTCCTGTCCTTCTGCTATCTAGTAAGCGGACCTCACTGTGCTAAATCTGCTGTTCATCCTACGTATGTCATTTCCTCTGAACTCACCGTCAATATCTGTGGGGGCCTACTATCATCTTTTGGGGTTCCTCACTGGAGGTAAGGCAGGCCTGTATATTCCTCTTATAGGGGTAGTTAGATCTCCGGCTGACGCGTGGTGTCTAGGGCATCGTAGGTACATCCCCCGGCTACTGTAAGTGTTGGGTCAGGTTCAGGTCACGGTCGACCTTAGTTTCCATCACCCGAGAGCTAGTCCGTTTTGTATTTTTTTCCCATGGTCATTGGGGTAACCATAACAGTTTGGCCGGCCTGTAAAAAATCTATGTGTTAAAATATGCACTAAAGTAGGAAGGAGAAGAAAAGGTTTTTTTTTTTTTTTTTTTCCTGTGTTTGAAAGTGCACCTTAGTTTGATCATTTGTATTCCTTGCTTAAACTGCAGTCTTCAGCCTTTTTTTTCTCCTCTCCTCTTAACCTCTGAATGCTTGGGTTACACCCATTTGAAACATGGATCCACAGAGTTTAGTTGCGGGTTTGAATAACCTTGCGACAAAAGTACAGAACCTACAAGATTTTGTTATACGTGCTCCAATGTCTGAACCTAAGATTCCTCTGCCTGAATACTTTACCGGAGACAGATCCCGGTTTTTGAGTTTCAGAGAAAATTGCAAATTGTTTTTGTCTCTGAGATCTCACTCTGCTGGTGATCAGACTCAACAAGTTAAAATTGTTATCTCTCTACTGCGCGGCGACCCACAAAGTTGGGCATTTGCATTATCGCCAGGGGATCCTGCGTTGTTAAATGTAGATGCGTTTTTTCAGGCTTTGGGGTTGCTTTATGAAGAACCTAATTTGGAGATTTTGGCTGAGAAAGCCTTGATAGCTCTTTCCCAAGGGCAAGATGAAGCTGAGATATACTGCCAGAAATTCCGTAAATGGTCGGTGCTTACTAAATGGAAAGAGTGCGCTTTAGCAGCTAATTTCAGAGAAGGTCTCTCTGATGCCGTGAAGGATGTCATGGTGGGGTTCCCTGTGCCTACAGGTCTGAATGATGCCATGAAATTGGCTATCCAGATTGATCGGCGTTTGCGGGAGCGCAAATCTGTGCACCATATGGCGGGGTCTTCTGAGGAAGAATCTGTGCACCATATGGCGGTATCTTCTGAGCAAAAACCTGTGCACCATATGGCGGTGTCTTCTGAGCAAAGACCTGTGCACCATTTGGCGGTGACCTCTGAAAAGGCATTAGAGCATATGCAATGCGATCGTGTTTTGTCTAGAGGCGAACGTCAAAATTACAGGCGCAAAAATGGATTGTGCTTCTACTGTGGAGATCCAGCTCATGTTATATCAGCATGCTCTAAACGTATAAATAAGGTTGATAAAAAGGTTGATAAATCTTTTTCTACAGGTACCTTGCAGTCAAAATTTCTTTTGTCCGTGACATTGATTTGTACCTTATCATCTGTGACTGTGAATGCTTATGTGGATTCTGGCGCCGCTCTGAGTCTCATGGATTGGTCCTTTGCCAAGCGTTGTGGGTTTGATTTGGAGCCGTTGGAAGTTTCTATTCCCCTGAAGGGTATTGATTCTACACCTTTGGCTAGCAATAAACCACAATATTGGACACAAGTGACTATGCGTCTTACCCCAGACCATCAGGAGATTATTCGTTTCCTTGTATTATATAACCTACATGATGTCTTAGTGCTTGGATTACCATGGTTACAGATTCATAATCCCGTCTTGGACTGGAAATCTATGTCTGTGTTGAGCTGGGGATGTCGGGGTATTCATGGGGATGCACCTTTGGTTCCTATTTCTTCATCTACTCCCTCTGAGATCCCAGCATTTCTGTCAGATTTTTATGATGTCTTTCAAGAGCCTAAAGTTGATTCTCTCCCTCCCCACAGAGAGTGTGACTGCGCTATTGAATTGATCCCCGGTAGTAAGTTTCCTAAGGGTCGCTTGTTTAATTTGTCTGTACCTGAACATACTGCTATGCGGGAGTATATCAGAGAATCCTTGGAAAAGGGTCATATTCGCCCCTCGTTGTCTCCACTAGGGGCAGGATTTTTCTTTGTAGGTAAAAAGGATGGTTCATTGAGACCTTGTATCGACTATCGACTTTTGAATAAGATTACAGTTAAATACCAGTACCCGTTACCTTTACTGACTGATCTGTTTGCTCGTATAAAGGGGGCTAAGTGGTTCACTAAGATCGATCTACGTGGTGCGTATAATTTGGTGCGGATTAAGCAGGGGGATGAGTGGAAGACCGCATTTAATACGCCTGAAGGCCATTTTGAGTATTTGGTAATGCCTTTCGGTCTCGCAAATGCCCCTTCCGTTTTTCAGTCCTTTATGCACGATATTTTCCGTGAATATCTGGATAAGTTTATGATTGTGTATTTGGATGATATTCTTGTTTTTTCGGAGGACTGGGAATCTCACGTTCAACAGGTCAGGAGAGTTTTTCAGGTTTTGCGAGCTAATTCTCTTTTTGTAAAGGGCTCAAAGTGTAGTTTTGGAGTTCAGAGAATTTCCTTTTTGGGATATATTTTTTCCCCTTCATCTATGGAGATGGACCCTGTCAAGGTCCAGGCTATTTGTGATTGGATGCAACCTACTTCTTTGAAGAGTCTGCAAAAGTTCTTGGGTTTTGCTAATTTCTATCGCCGATTTATAGCGGGTTTTTCTGCCATTGCTAAACCTTTGACTGATTTGACCAAAAAGGGTGCTGATGTTGCTAATTGGTCCTCTGCGGCTGTGGAGGCCTTTCAAGAGCTTAAGCGCCGCTTTTCTTCCGCTCCTGTGTTGCGCCAACCTGATGTGTTACTTCCGTTCCAGGTTGAGGTGGATGCTTCGGAGATCGGAGCAGGTGCAGTTTTGTCGCAGAAAGATCCTGACTGCTCAGTAATGAGACCATGTGCGTTTTTCTCCCGAAAGTTTTCGCCCGCTGAGCGAAATTATGATGTGGGAAATCGGGAACTTCTGGCCATGAAGTGGGCGTTTGAGGAGTGGCGTCATTGGCTTGAGGGTGCTAGACACCAGGTGGTGGTCCTCACTGACCACAAGAATCTAATTTATCTTGAGTCGGCCAGGCGTCTGAATCCTAGACAGGCGCGCTGGTCGTTGTTTTTCTCCCGATTTAACTTTGTGGTGTCATATCTGCCTGGGTCCAAGAATGTGAAGGCGGATGCCCTCTCTAGGAGTTTTGAGCCTGACTCGCCTGGTGATTCCGAACCTACCGGCATCCTGAAGGATGGGGTGATATTGTCAGCTGTCTCCCCAGACCTGCGGCGTTCTTTGCAGGAGTTTCAGGTGGATAGGCCTGATCGCTGTCCGCCTGGTAGACTGTTTGTCCCTGATGATTGGACCAGTAGAGTTATCTCGGAGGTTCATTCTTCCGCGTTGACAGGTCATCCTGGAATTTTTGGCACCAGGGATTTGGTGTCTAGGTCCTTCTGGTGGCCTTCTTTGTCTCGAGATGTGCGCATGTTTGTGCAGTCTTGTGATGTTTGTGCTCGGGCCAAGCCCTGCTGTTCTAGGGCCAGTGGGTTGTTGTTGCCCTTGCCGATTCCTAAGAGGCCTTGGACGCACATCTCTATGGACTTTATTTCTGACCTTCCGGTTTCTCGTAGGATGTCTGTCATCTGGGTGATTTGTGACCGTTTTTCCAAGATGGTTCATTTGGTACCTTTACCCAAATTGCCCTCCTCCTCTGAGTTGGTTCCTCTATTTTTTCAGAATGTGGTGCGTTTGCATGGTATTCCTGAGAATATAGTGTCTGACAGGGGTACTCAGTTTGTGTCTAGATTTTGGCGGACGTTCTGTGCCAGGATGGGTATCGATTTGTCTTTTTCGTCTGCATTCCATCCTCAGACTAATGGCCAGACTGAGCGTACTAATCAGACCTTGGAGACTTACTTGAGGTGTTTTGTGTCCGCTGATCAGGATGATTGGCTTGACTTTTTGCCATTGGCAGAGTTTGCCCTTAACAATCGGGCTAGTTCTGCCACTTTGGTTTCTCCATTTTTTTGTAATTCAGGGTTTCACCCTCGGTTTTCGTCCGGTCAATTGGAGTCTTCGGATTGTCCTGGAGTGGATGCTGTGGTTGATAGGATGCATCAGATTTGGGGACAGGTTGTGGACAATCTGAAGTTGTCCCAGGAGAAGACTCAACAGTTCACTAATCGTCATCGGCGTATTGGTCCTCGTCTTTGTGTTGGGGACCTGGTGTGGCTGTCTTCTCGATTTGTTCCTATGAAGGTCTCGTCTCCTAAGTTTAAGCCTCGGTTTATCGGCCCTTATAGGATTCTGGAGGTTCTTAATCCTGTGTCCTTTCGTTTGGACCTCCCAGCATCTTTTAATATCCATAATGTTTTCCATCGGTCATTGTTGCGGAGGTATGAGGTACCGGTTGTTCCTTCTGCTGATCCACCTGCTCCTGTGTTGGTTGAGGGTGAATTGGAGTATGTGGTGGAAAAGATCTTGGACTCCCGTGTTTCCAGACGGAAACTTCAGTATCTGGTTAAGTGGAAAGGTTATGGCCAGGAGGATAATTCTTGGGTGACAGCATCCGATGTTCATGCTCCCGATTTGGTTCGTGCATTTCATAGTGCTCATCCAGGTCGCCCTGGTGGTTCTGGTGAGGGTTCGGTGCCCCCTCCTTAAGGGGGGGTACTGTTGTGAATTCGGTTTGTGGGCTCCCCCGGTGGTCTGTTATGGTAGTGTCTCTTATGTGCCTTCCTCCATCTCTGATTACCTGTCGCCACCCTCTTGGGGAGTTTCCTATTTAAGGCTGCTTGGCTGTTAGTCACTTGCCGGCCAACAATGTGCTAGTAGCATTCTGTTGCATTCACCTGCCTCAAGTTCCAGTTCAGCTAAGTTGAATTTTGTTTCTTGTTTTGCTATTTTTGTCCAGCTATCTGCAATGTGACTCTTCAGTGCTGGAAGCTCTTGTGGACAGAAAATTACTACTCCAGTGGCATGAGTTGTCACTGGAGTTTAAAGTAATTTCTGGATGGTGTTTTTGAATAGTGATTTTTAGGTCGACCGTGAAGTAACTCTTTCCTGTCCTTCTGCTATCTAGTAAGCGGACCTCACTGTGCTAAATCTGCTGTTCATCCTACGTATGTCATTTCCTCTGAACTCACCGTCAATATCTGTGGGGGCCTACTATCATCTTTTGGGGTTCCTCACTGGAGGTAAGGCAGGCCTGTATATTCCTCTTATAGGGGTAGTTAGATCTCCGGCTGGCGCGTGGTGTCTAGGGCATCGTAGGTACATCCCCCGGCTACTGTAAGTGTTGGGTCAGGTTCAGGTCACGGTCGACCTTAGTTTCCATCACCCGAGAGCTAGTCCGTTTTGTATTTTTTTCCCATGGTCATTGGGGTAACCATAACACTGCTCCATGCAACGCACTCTCCTCTGCCTAACCGCCGACACCTGACCTGCAGCATCGCACCGCTGCGATACCCTGGGATTGCAGCATTGCCTCACTTCTGCCTCCGACGGTTTCCTAAGGAAGGGACCATGCCTCCTGTGACCACCACTGGCACTCAGGTAAGATACCCTAAATTCAGACAATAAGATCGACCCCATCTTATAAAAATCTTTTTTCTGGTCTTTTCCATTGTTGTGCATCTTATAGTCCAAAAAATATTGCACTTTTTTGTTTCCCAGTCATTGCTACATTATTTTTAAAGGGAACCTGTCACCACGTTTTTGGAAGATGGGATAAAAATAGCGTTAAATAGGGGCAGAGGTGGGCGTTACATTAGTGTGTGTGTTATGCGTTTATTACCCACCTAAGTTGCCGAAATAACTTTGCAAAGTCTCCGTTTTCGCCTGTCAATCAGGCTGGTCAGGTCACATGGGCGTGGTGTCTTCACCCAGATTTGGCGTAGTTTTCCGTTGGTGGCGTAGTGGTGTGCGCATGCCCAAAGTCCGGAATCCTCTTCCAGGGGATTTAAAATAGCGCGGTGTTCGTTATTGCATTGGTGATCGGTGGGCGCGGCCATCTTCCTTTGGCCGCGCGTGCGCAGAAGCGGCGCTCTGCTGGCCGCGGCTTCAGGAAAATGGCCGCGGGATGCCGCGCGTGCACAGATGGATATCGCGGCGGCCATTTTCCTGAAGCCGCGGCCAGCAGAGCGCCGCTTCTGCGCACGCGCGGCCAAAGGAAGATGGCCGCGCCCACCGATCACCAATGCAATAACGAACACCGCGCTATTTTAAATCCCCTGGAAGAGGATTCCGGACTTTGGGCATGCGCACACCACTACGCCACCAACGGAAAACTACGCCAAATCTGGGGGAAGACAACGCCCATGCGACCTGACCAGCCTGATTGACAGGCGAAAACGGAGACTTTGCAAAGTTATTTCGGCAACTTAGGTGGGTAATAAACGCATAACACACACACTAATGTAACGCCCACCTCTGCCCCTATTTAACGCTATTTTTATCCCATCTTCCAAAAACGTGGTGACAGGTTCCCTTTAAGATTATGTATGCATAATTGGATTTGTCTGTTTTGGATCCTTATAGACTCACTGCTTGTAACTTTATATTGTTTGTTTTTTGCATATTGCTCATATGTATGGTTAATTGCACACACAAATGAACCTTGCAAGTCATAGACAAGGTTTCTATAATAGGTAATTTATGATTTCAATTTTTAATTCTGTATTGCTTTTCCTCAGCTGCTTTGGATTCATATTACCAACAAGCACAAATCGGACTGCATATTAACCCTATTTTATTCAATCAAGCCATTTTTGATAAATGATTTTGGAATCTGATCAATACAGAGTTGGGATCCAATTAAAAAATATTCTGCTTTCTGGATGAAAATTGCCCATTCAAGCCATTAAAGAAGCACTCCCATCAAAATTGTCATCTTCTTAATATTGTCCTCCCAGTTTCTAGAGAATCCCTTGATAAGAGCATCAGACGCAGGAATGTCGGTGGTAGTAGACACAGTGAAAGCAATATTTGGATGTTTATCATGCACAACAAAAAACGGAGATTTAGCTGAGGATTCACTCACATGGTTGTTATATGAGAATTTGGTCCAAGGCAGGCATTAGACCCGATCACTGTGATGAGCATTAACGCAGTACCGCAGGAAATTGATCAGGATTTGATTGATCCAATTTATCTGGCCTTTGGATTGTGGATGGTAGGCTGATGAGAGGTTCAATGTAACATTAAGTAATTTTCAGGTAGCCCTCCATAAGCGAGAAGTAAGCGGAACGCCTCTATCTGAGACTGTACGAAGAGATAACCCATGGAGACAGAAAATATGTTGAATGAACTTCTCAGCAATCACAGGAACAGGCAGGGGGCCGTACAGTGGAGTAAATTTGGCCATCTTAGAAAAGTGATCCACAACTCCCAAGATATCGGTATATCCGGCTGATACTGGAAGATTGATATTGAAGTCCATCGTGATGTACTGCCAAGGAACATATGGTACAGACAAGAGAAGTAACCAGCTAGTTTTGGAGTCTTAATCTAGGCATAAAAAGTCAGGCTGAGTTGAAGTCTGCAATGTCTTTGCATTGGGAAGGCCACCAATAATGCCATTGAAGGAAAAGAGCTGTTTTTTATGTTCGGCGGCATGACTTGCCAATTCAGACAAGTGACCCCAGTGAAGAACTCCTTCCTGTCCTGTTCAATGATGAAGGTCTTTCTGGATGGGGCCAGAGACAAGTCCAGTGGTGTGACCGTAAGTATTTTGAAGCTCGGACTCGTCCCCCTGGTCCGAAGTCAGAAAGGACCTAGAAAGTGTATCCGCTTTGAGGTCCTTGTCTGGTGGATGGAAATGAAGAACAAAATTAATACACGTGAATAGCAAAGATCACTGTCATGGTTCTCAATGGCAAGAGAACATAGTAAAGCATACCAAAAGGACTAGCTCTTGGAAGATGGGAACTCGAGCTGACTGTGAGCTAAACCTACCGCACAACTAACAGTGGCCGGGTAGCGTGCCTACGTTTTATCCCTAGACGCCCAGCGCCAGCCGGAGAACTGACTGACCCTAGCAGAGGAAAATACAGACTTGGCTTACCTCTAGAGAAATTTTCCCCAAAAGGCAGACAGTAGCCCCCACATATATTGTCGGTGATTTCAGAGGAAATTAACATACGAAGTATGAAGATAGGTTTAGCAAATTGAGGTCCGCTTACTAGATAGTAGGAAGACAGAAAAGGGAACTTCACAGTCAGCTGAAAACCCTTTCAAAACACCATCCTGAAATTACTTTAAGACTCTAATATCAACTCATGACACCAGAGTGGCAATTTCAGCTCACAAGAGCTTCCAGCCTCAGAAATATTCAAACACAGAGAACTGGAACAAAAATGCAAAACAAACTTAGGACTACAAGTCCAACTTAGCTGATAGTAGTCTAGGAGCAGGAACATGCAACAGGAAGGCTTCTGGTAACATTGTTGGCCGGCATAGAAATGACTGAGGAGCAAGGTTAAATAGAAAACTCCCACATCCTGATGGAAACAGGTGAACAGAGGAGATGAAGCACACAAGTGCAGTACCACCAGAAACCACCGGGGGAGCCCAGAAACCAAATTCACAACAGTACCCCCCCCTCAAGGAGGGGGCACCGAACCCTCACCAGAACCACCAGGGCGATCAGGATGAGCCCTATGAAAGGCACGGACCAAATCGGAGGCATGAACATCAGAGGCTGTCACCCAAGAGTTGTCCTCCTGACCGTAGCCCTTCCACTTGACCAGATACTGAAGTCTCCGTCTGGAAACACGGGAGTCCAAGATCTTCTCGACAACGTACTCCAACTCACCCTCAACCAACACCGGAGCAGGAGGCTCAACGGAAGGCACAACCGGTACCTCATACCTGCGCAACAATGACCGATGGAAGACATTATGAATAGAAAAAGATGCAGGGAGGTCCAAATGAAAGGACACAGGGTTAAGAATCTCCAATATCTTGTACGGGCCGATGAACCGAGGCTTAAACTTAGGAGAAGAAACCTTCATAGGGACAAAACGAGAAGATAACCACACCAAGTCCCCAACACAAAGACGAGGACCAACACGACGACGGCGGTTGGCAAAATGCTGAGTCTTCTCCTGGGACAACTTCAAATTGTCCACCACATGCCCCCAAATCTGATGCAACCTCTCCACCACAGCATCCACTCCAGGACAATCCGAAGACTCCACCTGACCGGAAGAGAAACGAGGATGAAACCCCGAATTACAGAAGAAAGGAGAAACCAAGGTGGCAGAACTAGCCCGATTATTGAGGGCAAACTCCGCCAAGGGCAAAAAGGCAACCCAATCATCCTGATCCGCAGACACAAAACACCTCAAATAAGTCTCCAAGGTCTGATTAGTTCGCTCGGTCTGGCCATTAGTCTGAGGGTGGAAAGCAGACGAAAAAGACAAATCAATGCCCATCCTAGCACAGAACGCTCGCCAAAATCTAGACACGAATTGGGTTCCCCTGTCAGAAACGATATTCTCCGGAATACCATGCAAGCGCACCACATTTTGAAAAAACAGAGGAACCAGCTCGGATGAGGAAGGCAATTTAGGCAAGGGAACCAAATGGACCATCTTAGAGAAACGGTCACACACCACCCAGATGACAGACATCTTCTGAGAAACAGGGAGATCAGAAATAAAATCCATGGAGATGTGAGTCCAAGGCCTCTTCGGAATAGACAAGGATAACAACAATCCACTAGCCCGAGAACAACAAGGCTTGGCCCGAGCACAAACATCACAAGACTGCACAAAACCTCGCACATCTCGCGACAGGGAAGGCCACCAGAAGGACCTAGCCACCAAATCCCTGGTACCAAAGATTCCAGGATGACCTGCTAACGCAGAAGAATGGACCTCCGAGATGACTCTACTGGTCCAATCATCAGGAACAAACAATCTACCAGGCGGGCAACGATCAGGTCTATCCGCCTGAAACTCCTGCAAGACCCGTCGCAAATCTGGGGAAACAGCAGATAATATCACTCCATCCTTAAGGATACCTGTAGGTTCAGAATTACCAGGGGAATCAGGCTCAAAACTCCTAGAAAGGGCATCCGCCTTCACATTTTTAGAACCCGGTAGGTAAGAAACCACAAAATTAAACCGAGAGAAAAATAATGACCAGCGCGCCTGTCTAGGATTCAGGCGCCTGGCGGACTCAAGATAAATCAAATTCTTGTGGTTTATTACTAGCCAATGGCGTGGAGTCAATACCCTTCAGAGGTATAGGAACTTCCAGAGGCTCTAAATCAAACCCACAGCGTTTGGCAAAGGACCAATCCATAAGACTCAAAGCGGCGCCAGAGTCGACATAGGCGTCCGCGGTAATAGACGATAAAGAGCAAATCAGGGTCACAGATAGAATAAACTTAGACTGTAAAGTGCCAATTGAAACAGACTTATCAACCTTCTTAGTACGTTTAGAGCATGCTGATATAACATGAGTTGAATCACCACAATAGAAGCACAACCCATTTTTTCGCCTAAAATTCTGTCGTTCGCTTCTGGACAGAATTCTATCACATTGCATAATCTCTGGCGCCTTCTCAGTAGACACCGCCAAATGGTGCAAAGGTTTGCGCTCCCGCAAACGCCGATCAATCTGAATAGCCATTGTCATGGACTCATTCAGACCTGTAGGCACAGGGAACCCCACCATAACATCCTTAATGGCATCAGAGAGACCCTCTCTGAAATTCGCCGCCAGGGCGCACTCATTCCACTGAGTAAGCACAGACCACTTACGAAATTTTTGGCAGTATATTTCAGCCTCATCTTGCCCTTGAGACAGGGCCATTAAGGCTTTTTCAGCCTGAATCTCTAAATGAGGTTCCTCATAAAGCAACCCCAAAGCCAGGAAAAACGCATCCACATTGAGCAACGCAGGATCCCCTGGTGCCAAAGCAAATGCCCAGTCCTGAGGGTCGCCCCGGAGCAAGGAAATTACAATCCTGACCTGCTGTGCAGGATCTCCAGCGGAGCGAGATCTCAGAGACAAAAATAATTTGCAACTATGTTTGAAATTCTGGAAGCGAGATCTATCCCCGGAGAAAAATTCAGGTAAAGGAATTCTAGGTTCAGATCTAGGAGCATGAATAACAAAATCCTGTAAACTTTGAACCTTCACAGCGAGATTATCCAAACCTGTAGCTAAACTCTGAGGATCCATATTAATCAGGTGAAATCAGAACCATTCAAGGATTAGAAGGAGAGAGAGACGAAGGCTGCAGTAAGCAGAGGTGCAAGTGAATCAACTAATGAGCAAACTCAGGAAAAAAAAAAAAAAAAAAAATCTGCAGAGTTCTTTTCTCTCCTTTCTTCTGCCAATTATTTTAACCCTTGGCCGGCCAAACTGTCATGGTTCTCAATGGCAAGAGAACATAGTAAAGCATACCAAAAGGACTAGCTCTTGGAAGATGGGAACTCGAGCTGACTGTGAGCTAAACCTACCGCACAACTAACAGTGGCCGGGTAGCGTGCCTACGTTTTATCCCTAGACGCCCAGCGCCAGCCGGAGAACTGACTGACCCTAGCAGAGGAAAATACAGACCTGGCTTACCTCTAGAGAAATTTTCCCCAAAAGGCAGACAGTAGCCCCCACATATATTGTCGGTGATTTCAGAGGAAATTAACATACGAAGTATGAAGATAGGTTTAGCAAATTGAGGTCCGCTTACTAGATAGTAGGAAGACAGAAAAGGGAACTTCACAGTCAGCTGAAAACCCTTTCAAAACACCATCCTGAAATTACTTTAAGACTCTAATATCAACTCATGACACCAGAGTGGCAATTTCAGCTCACAAGAGCTTCCAGCCTCAGAAATAATCAATCACAGAGAACTGGAACAAAAATGCAAAACAAACTTAGGACTACAATTCCAACTTAGCTGATAGTAGTCTAGGAGCAGGAACATGCAACAGGAAGGCTTCTGGTAACATTGTTGGCCGGCATAGAAATGACTGAGGAGCAAGGTTAAATAGAAAACTCCCACATCCTGATGGAAACAGGTGAACAGAGGAGATGAAGCACACAAGTGCAGTACCACCAGAAACCACCGGGGGAGCCCAGAAACCAAATTCACAACAGATCACCTGGCTTGATGTGGATTAAAGAGCTGTACGGACTGCAGATAGGCCAAGTCCTTATGGTCCTTTCAAGGGTGTACCGCAACAGAGAGGTACCAGAAAACCACAGAGTCTAATTTCCCGCACTCCTTCACTGATTTGAAGAACCTCACCATCATATTTAAAGGAGCATGCTTCTGCTAGCATTTGCAGGGATTTAACTGTTCAGTGGAGAGCTGCTAGAGCTTTCCAGCATTGATGGTTTCAGCTGTTTAGTGTTGGCCACTCTCTTTTGCTATATATACTCACCTCTGGCTATCAGGGATGCCAGTGTTCGTTTCTTGCAGCTCTGGAGCTGGAGTAGTTGGATGTTTGAGGAGGTGTTTGTAGTGCTTATCTAAATACTTTTGCTTGGTTATTCAGCTGTGTGAATTTCCTCATCCTCTCCTTTTTTTTTCCTTCTTCACTCTCCGGTGTCTCTGTATGTGAGTGGAAATTAGTGTGATTGGTAAGTTCCTTTCCTTGTATTTTCATACACTACTACCCATATCACTTGTTGGGGAAGGAAAAAGATTAAAGGCAGATTCAGGAGCTCAGCAAGGTACGTGACCCCGGCATATTCACCATTAGAAGTAATTTGGGAAGCAGGGATAGCTAGGATGCCCCTAGCACTAGGGACAGGGAAGGAGCCCCTGGCTCTGGGATAGCTGACAACATGACAACAGAGTTGTCACAGGTCCATATAGATAATTACAGGATGAACCGCTCCTTCGAGTTTACTTATTGTAAATAGTTTGCACCATCTCAAAGGTGCCCCCTACTGGTTTTACAAGGAAACGGACTCTTTGCGAAGAAACTGTTCCTGGAAACAGTACAGGAGTCCCTGCCTTACACAAACTTGCAGCTTGAGAAGCTGCACTACCTCCAAGAGACTTGGTTCTCTCTTAAAGGGAACGTTCACCAATAGCACTTAAAGTATAATGTTGTTTGGGACCACTGCAGTAGAAGTACCACCCCTCAGAACGCCGGACTTTGCCAGTTTCCATTTAGTCTACTTGCATAGGTAAAGAGGAAGGTGTCAAAACAGAAGACTGTGGCTTGATCTGCCTTTGGAAGGTAAGAACCAAGTGTATAGGTCTTCTCTCTTGGATAACCTCCTTTGAGCACTCCTGAAACGTATGATCAATACTAGGTTAACTAGAAAGGTGGGTACATCTCGGCCAGCCCGCTCATCCTTAATTCTCCCCAACAGACCCTCCCATAAGATGGCTACCAGTGCTTCATTTTTCCAGGAAATCTCAGAGCATGAGGTATGAAAACAAATGGCGTACTGGCCCATAGTGAGATCTCCTTGGTGCGATCAGAGAAAGGAGGAAGCTACAGAGAAAGCATGACCTGGCACATCAAAAACCTTACAAAAGGTTTCTAGGAAAGTCTGGAGGTTGGAGACCAGAGGATCCCCTCTCTCCCATAGAGGATTGAGCCATGCCAGGGAACACTAGGCAGAGTGCCCGAGGTTCTGTAAGCAATGCGCAGACCTCAGGCAGCAGGAGGAGGAGGAAGTGCATAAAGGGGCTATGGGAGTGAGTCAGTGTCCATGCCTCAGGAGGAGGGGAGTGTGTAGGAAAGCTGGCGCTACAGTATGAAAAAAACAACATAGTATTGCATCAGGATAATGACCCAAAGCATACGTCGAGATTGGTGAAGAAACTATTTAATGACAATGAAGTAGAGGTGCTGGATTTGCCCAAATAGTCCCCAGACCTCAACCTGATTGAACACTTGTGAGTAGAGCTGAATAAAAAGCTGTATACACAGCCAAGTGAGTCAATCAGTATGCTCAACTTTGGTAACGTGTAGAAGAGACCTATGATCAGATTTCAATTGAAATGTGCTTGAATCTGATTGAGAGAATGCCCAGAAGGATTCAATAAGTAAATTGCCTCTTCAGAGAAAAAGAGGACTTAGGCAGGATTCAGGCAGTGTTGAAAGCCAAAAGTGGATTTACAAAATACTAACAAAGTAATAAAAATTTAAAATTAGATTTTTAGGAACAAAACAGTAACAATGCAGTGACATGACAAGAATCTGCATAACTAATCATTTGCTAAATAATTGCAAGTCAAATTTATGTATGCGATAGCCATGATACTTCTCTATTAAATTCATTAGTTTCACATTTGAAGCAGTAGTAAATGGTGAGTTATGGAGCCTGAAAATCAAAAGTTCAAAACATTGTTACTCTTTTGAACATCAGTGTATTAAAGGGAACCTGTCACCCCCAAAATCGATGGTGAGGTAAGCCCACCGTCATCAGGGGCTTACCTATAGCATTCTGTAATGCTGTAGATAAGCCCCCAATGTTACCTAAAAGAGGAGAAAAAGAGGTTAGATTATACTCACCCAGGGGCGGTTCCGCTGTGGTCCGGGTCCGATGGGTGTTTCAGGTCCGGTCCGGAGCCTCCCATCTTCATTCCATGACGTCCTCTTCTGGTCTTCACGCCGCGGCTGTGGCGAAGGCGTACTTTGTCTGCCCTGTTGAGGGCAGAGCAAAGTACTGCAGTGCGCAGGCGGTGGGACAGGTCAAAAAGACCCGGTGCCTGCGCACTGCAGTACTTTGCTCTGCCCAGCAGCAGCAGCGGCATGAAGACCAGAAGAGGATGTCATGGAATGAAGATGGGAGGCTCCGGACCGGACCTGAGACACCCATTGGACCCGGACCGCAGCGGGACCGCCCCTGGGTGAGTATAATCTAACCTCTTTTTCTCCTCCTTTAGGTAACATCAGGGGCTTATCTACAGCATTACAGAATGCTGTAGATAAGCCCCTGATGATGGTGAGCTTACCTCACCATCGATTTTGGGGGTGACAGGTTCCCTTTAAGAGGATAAAAACTTTGATGGCAGTGCTTCTTTAAAGACATAATTAATTATATCCGTTAAATGTATGACAAAAAGACATGTGTACAAGCTGTATTGGTTCCTCTTCAGTTTCTGTGTCTGGTTGATGTAGCACCTTTACTGTGGGTGAGGCAAGGTGATAATGCAGCTGTTCTTTGTATTCTCTGGGACTTGTGGTCCTATTAATGGACTTTCAAGGGTTAATTTCAGTCTCTGGTCAGTATTAGCTCTCTGCTTATTAGCCCTGGGTGTGGCTGTTGTTTAAGTTGTAGTACTCTGCTCCACACTGCCAGTTATTTAGTTTAGCTGGCCTGGTCCACATTCTTGTTCTCTGCTCCTGTGATGCTATTTTTACTATTCTGTTTTCTGACGTAATTTTGTGTTTTGACCCCCCACTTTATTCTGATTCTTTTCCTGACTTGGACCTCTTAGTAAGGACTCCGTGTAATAACCCTTCTTGCAACCAAATTGCTGCACAATCCAGAAGCCTACTTCGCAGCCCCAATCAGGAGTCCCTATTTAAGTATTTAAGGCTAGATCCCTGTACAAGGTTTAAAGGGTAAAAGTCAGGGCAACTCCTTGGATCTGTTTGATAGAGTTGCTAGTGCTAAGGCTGTCCTCAGAAACCCTACTAAGAGCTGTCTGGCTACTACAAACATTGCCTTTGTGACAAATTGCAATTTTGACTTATCAAGAATCAAGCTATTGGGAGAAGAGAGAAGAGCAAAACAGATGACAAAATATGTGCTAATGCGTTAAGCATCAAAAACAGACCTAGTACGCACATACTGACTAACTGCGGAAATGTATTAGAATCAAAAACACATTCAAAATGGATATTAAAAAAGCTGTTTCTGAACAGAAATCTAGCAAGTGTGGAATCAAAGTTGTATTTCTTGATAATTGTTTTAATATAATGCTAACTGATAGTGATTTTGACTCTTACCGCGTTTTTGGTGCTTTTTTTTGCGGATTTTTCTGGAGGTTCCCAATGCAATAAAATAGTGGGAAATCCACAAAATTAATGAACATGCTGCGTTTTTTACCGCGATACATTTTTTTCGCGGAAAAAAAATGCATCATGTGCACAAAAATTGCGGACTGCATTCTAAATGATGGGATGCATAATGTATGCGTTTCTTTCACGTTTTTATAGCAAAAAAAGCAAAAAAATGCAAAAAATCATCTGCAACGTGTGCACACAGCCTAAAGGGGTAGTCTGAAGTCCAAAGTAAGTTTTATCCTAAATTGCTATTTATTTTGTGCCATAATAAAAACTATTTTCTACTATTCTTGAATTAAAAATCCACTATCCTTTCCCAAGTACACTATCTTACCGCTTTTCCATATTTTTTCACTTACTTTTTGATGAGGCTTCAATTGAGAATCTCAGTACATGCTTGGATACTCAAATGAAGTGTCATCAGGGGGCAGAAGCTGTGATCACTGCCGCAGCCCTTGCCCCCTCCTTGAAACAAAGTAGCATCAGTGACACTTGCTTCAGGGACCGGGCTAATCCCTACACGGTGGGCACTGTGCAATGTGCTCAATGATGATGCCGGCTCAGATCAGTAGTAATGAGTTGTCAACAGGGTGCATTGTCAGAATACCCCAGATGCAGAGACCAACAACGCCCTCGCAAGTGATGTTACTGGTCGCTGGTTGTTAGTTTGTTATTGTGACCTGAGCCAGCAAGAGAGTGTGCGCTGTTATTGTGCCCATGGTACAGAACACAGTGTGCAGGGAATTGCCAAGTCCTTTAAACCAGTGTCACTGATGACACTTCTTTTCAGGAAGGGGTCAGGGGCTGCAGTAGTGCATTGGAATTCTCAAGCAAAGCATCCTCAAAAAGAAAGTGAAAAAATAGAAAAGCTATTAGATAGTGAATTTAGGGAAGAATATGGAATTTTTAATTCAAATATATTAGAAAATAGATTAGATCATGGCACTAAATAGATAGGGATTTATTATAAAAATTACTTCAGACTATGCCTTTAAGAGTCACATGTAGCTCCGGATCCCTTGGTTACAGCAACTGCTTTAAATAATTTCAATATACAAATTGGATCAATATCAATTATAAAAAAAATAGTATAGTCAGCTCAGATGGGATTAGTGTTTGTCCATGAGTAAGGCACATCACCAAAACATGTAGGGTTTTTTTTCTGTGATTTCCTCCGTGTCTGAATTGCTTCAACCTCTATGGAGATTTTAAAGATTGGAATAAATGTTAATTTTTAAATGACCTCCCTGGGACTTCATCATTACGCTGGATTTTCTTTCCTCTTGTATCAATTACAATTATATTATATTTGGCACAGAAGCTTTGCTATTGCTTGGTATTTTACTGTAAGAAGTTACAAGTTATAAGAAGCAAGACTTCTCCCGTGCTGCGCCAATCCTCTGGAATGCTCTACCCCAAGATATTAGGACCATCCACAATTTGCATAGTTTTAGGCGCTATTTCAAAACACATTAGTTCAGAGCGGCCTATCACGTTCACTAATCAAAGTCATTTTATGTTTGTGTGTGTAGCCCATTCACTACTTCCATCTATCCCCCACCCCCTGAAGATGGCTGGACCATCATTGTAAATACATCATTGTAAATACACACCTGTACTTTGTATCTCCCCCACCTCATTGAAGTAGATTGTAAGATCTCACGAGCAGGGTTGTCTAATTTTGCTTGAATTATTGTATTGTTAATGTTGCTACTTATGACTTGCGTTTGAAACTGTTAAACTGTGAAGCGCTGCGGAATATGTTGGCGCTATATAAATAAGGATTAGTATTATTATTATTATTTATTATTATATTTTCTCTTATTCATGTGGATCATTTAGAAATCTGAGTGTTTTCATTTATCTTTTTTTTACAGTCAGTGAGTTAGATATTCAGCAAGAGTGTTAAAGTGAGAAGAATTGAAGCCTGGTGTTACCTGGTGTGTGATTTTTCCCACATACAGCTATTGGATTGCAAAGGTCTATTGGGTTACTATTGCATTAGTACTCTCCTGTAGCACACATCTAAGGACGACTGCAGTAGCCGTGTTGAGAGAACATGTGGTGATCAAATAACTGATCATCAAGCCAAGAACCTTGTTGACCTTTAAAAAGTGTATCTCATGTTGAGCACCTTTTCCTTTCTTTGCAATTATCAGCTAGATAGTGATATCTTACTATACTTGAGTTATATAAAAAAAAAAAAAAAAAGATACAAAATAATCATGAAAAAAATAAAATAAAATAAATAAAAAATAATCATGAAAAAGGAAGGAAGAGTAAATTATTGACATTGCATAAAGCTAAAACTTAATATGTGATGGACTGAAGTACAGTTGGAGACATTTGATAATAAGTGCACAATCTCATCTTTCAAAGCAATATTGGTAGCACATTTATATAATACTTTAACCCTTTTCTGCAAAATGGCATACTACTATTTTATGAAGCAGGAGCGAGGGGGTTAGGTAGCATCAGTCGCTGCTATTTAACCACTTTAATGCTACTGTTAAACTACACAATTTTAGTGAGGTGTCCTTTTGGATGCCGATCAACCCCCTATGACATGACCACAGGGTGCCAATGGGTTTCCATGACAAGTGCCTGTAAAAGCTAAGTTGGTACTCCTATAAAGTGAAGGCACAAAATTTTGAATTACCCCCATAATTTTGCCAGTGAAAAAAATATAAAGAAACAAAATATATATGAAAAAAATAATCATATTCCATAAAAGTCAGATCTATCAAAATATCAATTATTTAATTCACAAAAAGTTAACACCATGAAGGAAAAAAAAATAGAAATGCCATACTTTCCGGGAAAAAAAAATTGAAATTCCCAAATTGCTGTTTTTCTGTCCACAACTCCCCCCAAATATGCTGCATAAAGCCATAAACCATTATATGTACCCCAGAAAGATACCATTTAAAACTCTAATTTGGTACACAATATAGCTCCATCAATGTAACATGTAAAAAGTTAAGGGTTTTCAGAAAACAACACAAAACTATTTTTTTCTGCAAACTTGAGAATTTTTTATGCCACTAAAATAACATAAAACTTTAGAAGTTGATATCACCATAATTGTACTAATTTGGAGAATTTCACTACCGGGGCATTTTTTCCTCATAATGACTGCCATGAACGTGAGGGGTGACTGCATCAATAGCTGATGCGAGAGTGGCATTTTAGAGAGCAGTGGCACTGTCCGTGTCATGGAATGAGGATATGGATGCCAGTGGTAGAATAGTCAGAGAGTGTGTTGGTGTCTGGATGTGCAAGGTTTCTGCGGGATTGCACATGTTGCTGGACATGGCTGACAGGTGAGGAGGACAGGGATGGGAAAGTAAGTAGATGGTGGTTGGATAGAGGAAGAGGGGAGGTGAAGAAGATAGAGACAGAGCAGAGACAGGTGAAGACCAGGTCTAATGTAAGTCTGTCTGTGTGGGTGGCTGAGGAGGAGGACCACTGAGCAAGTCCAAAAGATGAAGTAAGGGACAGGAGTTTGGAGGCTGTTGACTGAAGGCTATCAGTGGGGATGTTGAAGTTACCCATGTCCAAAGACATACTGATAGGGAATTTAGATTGTGAGCCCCATCGGGGACAGCGATGATAATGTGTGCAACCTGTAAAGCGCTGCGTAATATGTTAGCGCTATATAAAAATAAAGATTATTATTATTATTATTATGTTGATAGTGGGAATGTTAGTGGAAAGAAAGTGAAGTAGCCAGGTGGAGAATTGGTCAATAAAGGCAGTGGCCAGGCCTGGGGGTCAGTATATGACGGCCACTTGGAGGTTGAAAGGAGAGTAGATGCAGACAGAGTGGACTTCAAAAGAGGGGAGGATAAGGGAGGTTAGGGGTGGGATTGGGTTAAAGGTGCAGTTCGAAGAAAGGAGAAGACCCACCCCTCCACCGTGTCTGTTGCCCGGGCGAGGGGTGTGGGTGAAATGGAGGCCACCGTAGCACAGCACAGCAGGGGAGGCGGTATCAGAGGGTGTTAGCCATGTTTCTGTGAGAGAGAAGGAGGTCATGAATCACATGAAGCTTATTGCAGATTGAGTGGGCATTCCAAAGTGCTTCAGAGAGAGGGAGCAGGAGGTTGGCGTAAAGAGCATGGGTTTTACTTTGGAAGATGTGAAGGAAGCCCAGTTCCTCCCACGTCACCAATCCGTGATGTCACTGCACGGGCACAGCTCCCCGGTGCCCCCTTTGTCTCTCAGGACAGTAAGGGAACTGCACATAGAGCAATTGACCGCCGGTGAGACTGCCCCATTACCCACACTGGGTATTCTAAGATTCGCAATCAGAGTAAAAGGATCAGCCCATAATTAATTTATGATTTAATTGCCTTAAGGGCGCACTAGGCAATTACAAAAATATACAGTAAAAATATATCAAGAGTTACAGTCAGAGTAAAATATAACAATAATAATACACGGCATAAAGGTACAACGCTGGAGGTCAATTTACCAGGTTGAAGGTCGCTTGTGGAAGCCGGGGGGCTCAGCGTTCCGCAGGTCCAAGACTTAGTTGCCGGGCAGCCCCCAGAAAGTGTGTGCTTGCTCCCCTCTGGCTGGCATACCCTGTTCCTTAGCTCATCGTCATCTTCTTCTGTTGAGTGTGTGACACTCTCCAAGTGTCCTCAGATCTTAAACCTTCTGTGTCCCTCCCCCCTGTAACTGGGTGGGCTAGCAATCTCCACCCCTCAGCTTAACTGCGAAATCTGTACCCAATATTTAATATATGGAATAACTGTGCTCAGGATGATCGGATCAGTACATGGGCGGTACCAACGCATGTGGTATGTTCTGCCGGTCGTACAGGGATCAAACCTGGACCCATTCGGTCACTGTGGGAGGCTGATCTCCAAATCTCAGGTTCCAGAACTCCCACGGACCCGGGAGTTGTGCTGTCAGATGCGCAATTTGTTTAGGGCGAGAGGGATATTTTTTATGAGTCTGTAGTTCGGATGAAGCGACCATAATTCATGATTCCATGTTGGAGACGGTTCGACTGGAAGAATAATAGACTTTGGCTCCTGCAGCCACCTGACATGCATGCTTTAATTAAACCCCCAGGGACCTCCTTGTCCCCTGCTGGGGTGGCTTCCTCATTGAGCTTTGAAGTACCTTCTGCCTGCTACACTGAGCTTAATTGCATTACCATGCTAAAAGGAACTTTATTAATGAGAAGAGGTGGGGCCAGGAGCACTCATCTCTGCAGACCTGTGACCAGGAGACAAAATGGAGTCACGCCAATCTCTGTTAGTATGCCCGTATCCAAGATGGCCGCTGCTCCCTCATCACACCTCCCTGCTTTAGAGGGCGCTAGGGGGCATCACATTCCTGTGTTCCCCCATGCGCCCTTCCACACCTTCTCCTTGCCGGGACAACCCATCCGCATTACCATGGTCGCTGCCTCTTCGGTGGCGAATGTTGAAATGATACTGCTGGAGAGTGAGGCTCCAGCGTAGCAACCTCCCATTCGTCCCTGAGACCAAGTGTAACCAGCTGAGGGGGTTGTGGTCTGTTTCCATGGTGAAGTGGTGTCCGTACAAGTATGGCTGCAGACGCTGCAGGGCCAATACAATTGCCAGACATTCCTTCTCCATCGTGGAATAGGCCACTTCCCTTGGCAGGAGCTTCCGGCTCAGGTACAAAACAGGGTGTTCATGTCCCGTAGTGTCGACCTGGCTGAGCACAGCACCGAGGCCAAAGTCACTGGCGTCGGTCTGTACTACGAACTGCCGCATGAAGTTGGCTGCCTATAGTACGGGAGAGCTAGACAAGGCGGTTTTGAGCACCTGGAAAGCTGTCTCGCAGGTGACTGTCCAGTTGACTGCGACGGGCAGCTTCTTCTTGGTGTGGTCCGTCAGGGGCTTGGCCAGGGTGCTATAGTGTGGAACAAACCTCCTATAGTACCCGGCAGTCCCCGAGAAGGACATTACCTGCTTCTTGGTCCTGGGGGAGGGCCAGGAGGTGATGGCATCCACCTTCCCGGGTTCTGGCTTCAGAGCTCCCCCACCTACCCGGTGTCCCAGGTAGTGGACCTCACTCATACGCTGCTGTCTGGATCCACCCTAGCACCTGCGCCAGGTACTGTAGGTGATCCTCCCAGGTGGGACTGAAGATGGCAATGTCATCCAGGTACGCGGTCGCATACCCCTCCAGTCCCTTGAGCAGCGTGTTGACCATCCGCTGAAAAGTGGCAGGGGCATTCTTCATGCCGAAGGGCATCACCGTGGACTCGTACAGTCCAAATGGGGTGATAAAGGCAGAGCGTTCCCGTGCTTTAGGGGTCACGGGAATCTGCCAATATCCCCTGCTCAGATCCATGATGGTCAGGAACTTGGCCCCGGCCAGCTGATCGAGCAGGTCATCGATGCGTGGCATTGGGTACGCATCGGTGACCATCACAGCGTTGAGCCCCCGGTAGTCCACGCAGAACCACGTAGTTCGGTCCTTTTTAGGGACAAGGACTACTGTCGAAGCCCACGCGCTGTTGGATGCTTGAATCACCCCCAGCTTCAGCATCTCATCTATCTCTTGGTGCATGTGCTGCTGCACCTTGAGAGAGACCCGATATGCTGAACGCCGGATCGTGGGGTGATTGCCGGTGTCCACCTCATGGACGGCTGCCTCAGTCCTTCCGGGCAGGCTGCTAAACAGCCCCCGAAAGGGGTGTAGGGTGACCCCCAGCTGGGAACGCTGGTCCTCCAAGAGCTGGTGGCCAACCCCCATATCCTCAATGGATCCACCCGCCTTGACTTGGGTGAGCAGATCCATGAGGGTTTCTACCTCACCTTCCTCAGGGAGGTTGCACACTGGGTGGGCACAAGCCTCCCACTCATGATGTGCCTTCATCATGTTCACGTGGAAGGCCTTCCTCCTTCCACGGGCGTGGTCCAGGGTGACCAGATAGGTGATGGCGTTGAGCTGCTGGTGCACGAGGTATGGGCCCTCCCAGGCCGCCTGAAGCATGTTTTGTGGGACGGGGACCAGTACCCACACCTTTTGACCCACCTGGTAGGTCCTCTCACAAGCATTCTGATCGTACCACCGCTTCTGGTCAGCTTGGGCCTGGGCCATATTGTCATGCACCAGCCGGGACAAGGCCGTCATTCTGTCCCAGAAGCGCACAACATACTCAATGGCCGACACTCCAGGGGTGGCCAAATCTCCTTCCCACACTTCCTTCACCAGGGCAAGGGGCCCCCGTACACTTCGCCCATACAGGAGCTCAAAGGGGGAGAACCCCGTTGAGGCCTGTGGAACCTCCTGGTAGGCAAATAGAAGGTGTGGGAGATATACACTCCCAGTCTCTCCCATGGGAGTCGACCAACATCTTAAGCATTTGCTTTAAGGTGCCATTGAACCGCTCACACAGGCCATTGGTCTGTGGGTGATACGGGCTGGCTACTAGATGTTGCACCTGTATCTGCTTACAGAGAGACTCCATCAGCTGTGACATGAACTGGGTCCCTCAGTCGGTGAGCGTTTCCTGGGGAAACCCCACTCTGGAGAAGACCTCAAGTAAGGCAGTGGCCACTTTGTCAGCCCGAATGGATGACAAAGCTACCACCTCCGGGTAAGGAGTGGCATAGTCTACTACCATTAATATGAAGCATTTTCCGGGGCAGCTGGAAGTGGACAGAGGGCCAATGAGATCCACAGCCACCCTCGAGAAAGGCTCTTCAATGATGGGCAGAGTTACCAGTGGGGCTTTTGGGGCACCGCCCCGCCTTCCCCACCCTCTGACAGGTGTCACAAGAATGGCAGTAGGCAATTACCTCGGTCCTCATTCCAGGCCAGTAGAAATGCTGCGCTAGCCTGGCCCTGGTTTTAGCGATCCCTAGGTGTCCGGCCATGGGAATCTCATGTGCTATCCGCAACAATTCCGCCCTGAACGGATAGGGTACCACTAACTGTCAGTCCCTGGGCCACGCCTCCGGTGAACCCTGCTGGACCGTTACCCAGTACAGCCATCCCTGGTCCCAGACCACCTGCTCGTGGTCTGACTCCCCGGGAGGCTGTGCCGCCTGCTCCTTGAGAGCTTTCAGGCTAGCGTCAGATTCCAACGCTGCCTGAAATCCCTGACTCGATGAGGCGAGAATGGACGACACTGCCACATCCGCTGTCAGCTCCCCGGGATCTGTCTCCTGGCCGCTGTCTGACTCGGCAGCCACTTGTTCAGAGAGGGGGAAGCCGTCAGACCTCTGTGAGGCTCCTTGAGCTCCGGCGCTCCCACTCCTGGTGACAGCGGCCACGACCGCTCTGCCTATGGGTAGCACCTGCTTCCCCCCGGCTCCTGACCAATTCGCCTGGTCAGGCAGACTTCCCTACACTCCTGACATCTCGGGTGTGGGGAACTCCTGCCCTGGGGTCTCTTGTCCCGGAACGCCCCCCCCCCCCGTGGCCTGGTCCTCTTCCTGTAGGAGCCCTAGACTCAGCAGGCTGGATTCACTTAGAGGCCCTACACTGCCCATAGCAGCCCCTCCCTCCACCTCTGAGCTCTCCCCTACAGTCTTCTCACTTCTCTTCCCTGTGAGCCCTGTGTGTGTGGTGTCAGTGTATGGAGTACCCTCAGGTTTCACTCCCTCCTCCACTGTTGGAGGCACATTCAACACGTCAACATTCACAGTAGAGTTATGACATTCTTGGGGAGCCGAACTTGAGGGTTCAGTGGCCATGCGGCGCGCCCCCACACCGCCGCAGGGCCGAGGGGTACCCGGAGCCGGGCCTCTAGTTCTCAGTCTCGGGGTTGTCACGGTGGCTAGACCCGGTCCGTGGCCCTGTCCGTCAGTGGGGGACGTCCGGTGCAATAGGTGATAGTAATGGTAACGATGTAGCGGTGCGGTTGTGGGGTGTAAGTCGCGGTAAATAACGAGGACACCAGGTTGCAGTCTCTTTACCTCTTTACTGGAGATCTCTGAGTCCTCAGTCCAGAACACGGTTCACCAGGCTACGCAAGTCCGGCCGGTCCAATGGCACCTCCAGAGTTCTCCTCTCAGGTGGAAATCTGTGCCTTCCTTCTTAGCGCTATGTGTTGTAGTCCTTCCCTGCTGTGCTCACGGAAAGTGACCCCACAACGGTTGTGTCTGTTTCTTAAGTTCCCTCACAACTCGATTTGATGTTCCTCTGTAATCCACCCCTTCCCTGTATTCAGGTTGGAATGGCACCCGTTTGTCAGGTAGGCCTGGAGTTCTTCCGGGACCCTAGAGACGCCCCTCTCCCGCAATTGCCCCCCAAGACTTCATAGGCGATATGTGGTAGACAGCCAGCCTGAGACCGACTGCCCTGCCGCTGTTTGGAGTATGGCTTGAAGCTGTATTCTAATCCACTCCCTCGGCGTTCCGGCCACCAGTATTGCGCCTCAGCAAGGTGCTGCCTCTTTCAGCACAACCCCTGCTGGTATTCTCCTTCTGCTTGATCTCGTTTCTCACTCAGCACAATCTGTCTCGCTTCTAGTCCTTTCTTGAGTCCCGCCGCTTCCAGGAGCCTGCGCGGACCCGTTACGTTCTTTCAATGCCAAGCCTCTGCCAGGATCCCACCCCTGGCAGAGACCCTACAGTCTCTCCCTTCACAACACCCCCTGCCACAGGGTGTTGCTCCGTTCAATCCCGTCAGCGTTCTCTCTAACTTCCTGCCTGACCCCCAGTTTACCCACTATGGTGGGGAGTGGCCTAATGAATAGCACCCTTAGCTCCCCCCGGAGGCCCTGCTGTGAAACATATTGGTGTCTGTGATACCTGATTGGAGGAACTCCTTCGGTGCCATCGAACGTACCATGGCTCCCCTTAGCGGCGAAGCCACAGCACTGCAACGACCAGGACTCTGGGGCGCTGCACTCCCCCCTGGTTAAACACAGTACTCCGGGACTGGGAAGAAAAACAACAATACAGATTAGCAAAAAGACATACAATTTTGTTGAGTGCAAAACGATAAGTATACTTGAACAGGCTTCCCTTTATGGGAGGTGAGGACACTTTTAACGTTACAAACATGGTCAACATTATAAATTACAGGCTATGCATAACTCCTGTTACCCAACCGGGTATTCTACTTAGTGCAAATTCTGGAACAATAAATTAACATTGCCTTTAAGAAACATACACTCTTAGTTTACCAAAGGCCTTCCTATAATCACATTACAGGGTAAGGTAACTTCACATTCTCCTACTTTGAACCTGCAGGACCGCCTGTCCCTATGGCACCAGACCTACTGCCTCTCCTTTCTTTTACAGGACCGCCCCGTTCAGCCAGGGCCTACTGCCTTTCGCTACTATACATAGTATAGACATAACATTCCTTTCATTTAAAGAACTCTGAGCCCGCTCTACTCGGCTCCTTTAAGGACTCACTCTCTAACCCCTACGGGTTCGCCTTCTGTCCTTAGTAACAAAGTAACTTTCTATGGGGACGCAGGGTTGACCTTCTATCCTCACCTTCATCATTACTTCTTTTACTTTCAACTATGCAGACCTCTACATCTACCCCTACGGGCTCTCTGCATCTTTTCTTTCTGCAAAACATTATTTAGATTTCACATTTCAACAAATTCAACACATATAACTTAGCATGTAAAACAGTTACATTTCTTTTCAAGGCATCATTATGGCATTACTGTTCTGCAACAGTATCTCTCTCAAGTTCAGTTTCTCACATCCCCTTTAAGAGGGGACCAAGTCTTTCTGAGGTAGCTCGTTTTCTCAGCCTACCAGTCCATGCAAAGGTTCCGGTATGGTATCTTCGCAAAGTGTCTTTAACTAGAACCGGTAGGAAAGGTATCTTCACAAAGTGTCTTTGGCTCAAACCAATAGGGCAAATATCTTCGCAAAGTGTCTTTGGCTAAAACCAGTAGGGAGCACCTTTAAGAAGGTGCAAACTATTTACAAAGGAAGTTCGAATCATGCACAGTCCATGATTACTGCAGTTTGTATAACTTTGTGCAAAAACTTCAGAAAAAGGAAAACAAACAAAGGGGATCCCGGGTCAACAGAGGGATCCATTAACCCTGGACAGGTTTAGCAGCAACTTAAAAGAACAAACAGTAACTATTTACATTTTCACAAAGCGAAATCTTACTCTTCTTTCAGAAGTTTCCATGAGGCGCCACCTGGCGGGCGGACCCCTGCAATTCAGGTTTCAGGTCCACTCCCGCTGCCAGATACACCCCATGGGTTTGGGTCTGTTGCACGACCAGGTCGTGCGCGGCGATCAAGGTCTGTGTCCCCACTCCTCTCTGTGCTGGTACATCCGGAACATCGGTCACTCGAAGGGGCACCTCCTTAGGCACGACGGTGGTGGCGGCGATCGGGTGGCAGATCGCAAGTTCTGTGGTCAGGCAGGTGGGGCCGACCAGGGTGGTTACAGATCGGTCACACGGCGGCACTTTGGCCACAGGGGCTGGTTTCTCTTTCTTGTAGACGTTCAGAGCGAACCACCCCTTTTCCCCAAGATGCCGGGTGTAGGTAACACTGTCTCCCGGATAGAGGTCTCGATCGGGGTGACCCTCTCTAAGGTGTGACTCGACATCCCGTCGGTTAACAAAGACCTCCGCGTATAGCCCCGGTTCTTTAATGAAGCCCCAGCCTCTTTGGAGTTTAAAGACGGTGATGATGCCCTGCCTGCGCGGGGCCTGGTGAGTGGTGGGGTCCTTACGGGCCCGATCCTTGACCGCCAAATCTTTTTGATGGTAGGCCTCCCGTTTAGCCTGATGTGTTTCCTCTTCCTCTCGCCACCGCTGTTCTAGCTGGATCTGGTATTCTTCCCAGCTTAGGGCCTGTACCATTTCTCCCTTCTGGGTCTCCACCCCGGGGAACCCCATGAGATTGGATCCAGGGTTCACCCAGCGGCACACCGTGCGCTCCGCGCTGACCTCACACGGCAAGGGAGTAGGGGTGATTGGGGCTCGCATACGGTGTTCCATGCCCGGGGCTTCCTCCCATGGTAACAGACGCTGAAGTCTATGGGTCCCCGGGAGAGGTGGTGCTGCTACGGGACCCACTAACACACCCTCTGCTGGTGGGGCAGGATCGGCGGACTCACCCACTGGTACGATTCCACTTTCCGCAGCAGGTCCCGCTGGTTCTTCCGATGTCCGGGAATCCACTGCCGGTCCCACCTGATGCGGGGCCTGGACTCTTACATGCAGTTGGAGGAGCTGGTTATATAAATCCTCCATCTCGGCTCTCAGGAATTTGGTGTTATCCACGGAGGACAGGCTGCTGGGCTCATCCGGGTAGTCAGGGGAGACTTCCACTTCAACCCCGCTGTCGGGTTCGGAGCTGCTGGCCATAGCGTCCTCCACGTGGGTCGCTTCCTGGTCTTTTTCCCGCTCTCTCCTGCGTGAGCAGTTTCGTTTTCTCTGCCTCCGCCCCCCATTAAGAATTAGGAGGCGGATCTCTGCTGCTGACGGACACGTCCTCACTGCACAAAAATACTTAGACTGGGCGGCCATTGCTGTTCGCGCTCTCCAGCTCGTCTACGCCCACTCCACGCCCCGCTTCTCTTCCTGCGCTCTCCTCAGCGCTGCAATGGCGGCGAATTTTGGCGGCAAATGGCGCAGCACACAGTCTTGCAATAAAGTACAGTCCAAGCACAGTAAATCACAGTTCCAAGGCACACATGACCCGATTCTTCAGGCTTAAGTAGATCCTGTTCGTGACGCCAAGTCTGCGGCGTGCCCCCACACCGCCGCAGGGCCGAGGGATACCCGGAGCCGGGCCTCTAGTTCTCAGTCTCGGGGTTGTCACGGTGGCTAGACCCGGTCCGTGGCCCTGTCCGTCAGTGGGGGACGTCCGGTGCAATAGGTGATAGTAATGGTAACGATGTAGCGGTGCGGTTGTGGGGTGTAAGTCGCGGTAAATAACGAGGACACCAGGTTGCAGTCTCTTTACCTCTTTACTGGAGATCTCTGAGTCCTCAGTCCAGAACACGGTTCACCAGGCTACGCAAGTCCGGCCGGTCCAATGGCACCTCCAGAGTTCTCCTCTCAGGTGGAAATCTGTGCCTTCCTTCTTAGCGCTATGTGTTGTAGTCCTTCCCTGCTGTGCTCACGGAAAGTGACCCCACAACGGTTGTGTCTGTTTCTTAAGTTCCCTCACAACTCGATTTGATGTTCCTCTGTAATCCACCCCTTCCCTGTATTCAGGTTGGAATGGCACCCGTTTGTCAGGTAGGCCTGGAGTTCTTCCGGGACCCTAGAGACGCCCCTCTCCCGCAATTGCCCCCCAAGACTTCATAGGCGATATGTGGTAGACAGCCAGCCTGAGACCGACTGCCCTGCCGCTGTTTGGAGTATGGCTTGAAGCTGTATTCTAATCCACTCCCTCGGCGTTCCGGCCACCGGTATTGCGCCTCAGCAAGGTGCTGCCTCTTTCAGCACAACCCCTGCTGGTATTCTCCTTCTGCTTATATCTCGTTTCTCACTCAGCACAATCTGTCTCGCTTCTAGTCCTTTCTTGAGTCCCGCCGCTTCCAGGAGCCTGCGCGGACCCGTTACGTTCTTTCAATGCCAAGCCTCTGCCAGGATCCCACCCCTGGCAGAGACCCTACAGTCTCTCCCTTCACAACACCCCCTGCCACAGGGTGTTGCTCCGTTCAATCCCGTCAGCGTTCTCTCTAACTTCCTGCCTGACCCCCAGTTTACCCACTATGGTGGGGAGTGGCCTAATGAATAGCACCCTTAGCTCCCCCCGGAGGCCCTGCTGTGAAACATATTGGTGTCTGTGATACCTGATTGGAGGAACTCCTTCGGTGCCATCGAACGTACCATGGCTCCCCTTAGCGGCGAAGCCACAGCACTGCAATGACCAGGACTCTGGGGCGCTGCAGCCACATACTGAGACACTAGCCGCCCCAAATCAGTCCCAAGCAATACATTGGCAGGAATATTTGACGTTACTCCCACCTCCCGCATTCCCCTCCCGGCGCCCCAGTCCAAAAACACCTTGGTGACAGGCAGCGCCGGTTCCACGCCTCCAATTCCGGAGACGGAAAGGGTTTTCCCCGGCACCAAGTCTTGAGGGGACACCACCTCAGGACGTACCAGGGTTCGTTCAGCGCCTGTGTCCCGCAGTCCCATGACCGTTGAGCGGCCGATAGTGATGGGTTGGTAATTGTCCAGGGACCTCCCACCACCCCCTCCCACACATAAAACAGTGGACGGTTTCGGGGACAGGGATGGGGCCTTAAGACGCTGGGGATATACAGCCTTGATGTGTCCCAGCTGGTTGCAGTGATGACAATGTCTGTGTTCTGTACCTGGCCTGGAGAGGGCAGCAGGGGGGTACACCCCTTGCACTCTGGGGGCTGGGGAAACAGGGGCAGGATTCAGCTTACCCCCTCTCCAGGTGCTGCAAGAACTGCTCCGTGATGAACAGTTCCTGGACATCCTGGCAGGTGGTGAGTGCTAGACCCGAGGTCCAGTGCTCTGTAGCTCTCAGCAACGCTCGCATGTGGTCGGTCCAGGTGATCTTTGGGCCCCGCTGCAGGCTCCGGAACTTCTTGTGGTAGGACTCCGGGGTGAGGTTGTAGTGCTGGATTAGAGCCCATTTGACGCTGCTGTAGTCCTGCTCCGCCCTGGCAGGTAAGTCCCCCAAAACTTCCAGAGACTTACCCCTCAAATGGGGGTCAGGTATCTTGCCCACTGATCTGGGGCCAGATGGTGTTGAAGGCAGGTCCTTTCAAAGGCCAGCAGGAAGGAATCCAGGTCTCCATCCTTCTCAAGCAGAGGGAAGTCCTCGGCCTGGACTTTGGAAGCCCTGGACTCTGGTGGTGCTGGGGCGTCCAGAGGGAGCCCGTGTTGAGCCATCTCCAGCTTGTGCTGGCGCTCCGCTGCTCTCTCTGCCGCTGCTCGCTCCGCCACTTCATGGCATTCTGCACGCTCGGACTCCGCTGCTTTCTCTGCAGCTGCCATGAGTCTCATATAGGCGCCATCTCTGGAACCTCTGGTTACTGACACAGCTGTAATCCTGACCTTGCACACAACTTATTATATCTACACTCTGACCGTCTAGTGCTGGGCTGATCTTAACGCACACTATTACTCTGATCCCACATGCTGCCACTAATGTGAAGGAAGCCCAGTTCCTCCGACGTCACCAATCCGTGATGTCACTACACGGGCACAGCTCCCCGGTGCCCCCTTTGTCTTTCAGGTCAGTAAGGGAACTGCACCTAGAGCAAATGACCGCCGGTGAGACTGCCCCATTTCCCACGCTGGGTATTCTAAGATTCGCAATCAGAGTAAAAGGATCAGCCCAAAATTAATTTATGATTTAATTGCCTTAAGGGCGCACTAGGTAATTACAAAAATATACAGTAAAAATATATCAAGAGTTACAGTCAGAGTAAAATATAACAATAATAATACACGGCTTAAAGGTACAACGCTGGAGGTCAATTTACCAGGTTGAAGGTCGCTTGTGGAAGCCGGGGGGCTCAGCGTTCCGCAGGTCCAAGACTTAGTTGCCGGGCAGCCCCCAGAAAGCGTGTGCTTGCTCCCCTCTGGCTGGCATACCCTGTTCCTTAGTTCATCGTCATCTTCTTCTGTTGAGTGTGTGACACTCTCCAAGTGTCCTCAGATCTTAAACCTTCTGTGTCCCTCCCCCCCTGTAACTGGGTGGGCTAGCAATCTCCACCCCTCAGCTTAACTGCGCAATCTGTACCCAATATCTAATATATGTAATAACTGCGCTCCGGATGATCGAATCAGTACACGGGCGGTACCAACGCATGTGGTATGTTCTGCCGGTCGTACAGGGATCAAACCTGGACCCATTTGGTCACTGTGGGAGGCTAATCTCCATATCTCAGGTGTCAGAACTCCCACGGACCCGGGAGTTGCGCTGTCAGATACGCAATTTGTTTAGGGAGAGGGGGATATTTTTTATGAGTCTGTAGCTCGGAAAGCGACCATAATTCATGATTCCATGTTGGAGACTAGGGTTGAGCGACTTTCATTTTTTTACGGTCGAGTCGGGTTTTGTGAATCCCGACTTTGTCCAGAGTCGAGTCGAGTGCAGTCGGCCGATTATCGCTAAAAGTCGGGGATCGACCGAAACACGAAACCCAATGCAAGTCAATGGGGAAGCATAGTCGGCAGTGAGTGGAGGCCAGGAAAACACCTACAGTGCCCATTTTAATGCCAAAAACATCCATTCTTGTTTCTGAAGCTTGTCAATCTTAATTAACTTTATAATAATAGTTGGGCATTGGAAATTGGGGTCATTTTGCAAAAGTTGTGGGGGGTAGGGCTGGTTCAAGGTTTTAGTGGGCACAGGAAACGTGGACTACGTCACGGCGGTGGAGCAGTGAGAGGTAAGTATGTCAAGTTTGCAAGTGCTGTGATCCTAAGCAAGCAGGGGGGCCCACTCGTTGGCATTGGCACTGGCACAGGGCCCCTCAAAGTACAGCGGTGTGTTTGCACGGCGGGGGCGCCTCCCACCGGCAGCGACACTTTTGCGTACTGTGAGGGGCCCTGTGCCAGTGACGTCGCCAACGAGTATGCCCCCCCACCTGATGAAGGAACCTGCACTTTCATCTGCACCTTCCTCTTTGTCCCTGTGTAAGGTGGTATAACATGCGGGAAGGGGAACCTTACTTTCAGCAGGGTCAGATTCTGGCTGTGTAGAGTGCAAGGGGAATGTAGTGGTCTGTGTCAATGTACCAGCAGACTCATCTAGCAGTGGCTGGGCAATGGGCAGGATGAGGAGGAAACAGATATAGGGCCAAAGAATAAAGTAGGCTAAATGCAGTTCAAAATTGGTAACAGGACTAAACAGGCGGCACTGCTTTGTTCAGTGGAGTAGCAAACCCAAGAGCAGCAGACACTGTTTTAAGGGCCCAACCACACTAGTAGGCCAAATGCAGTTTAATATCTGATACTATAGGCCGAAAGCCAGAAGGTAGAAGCTCAGCTTTATTCAGTTGAGGACAACACCAGGCAGTGGCAGACACCGTTAGTAGGCCGGAACCACCAATTTTTTTAAAAACAGCAGTTAATCAGAGCCAGAAGGTAGAAGCTCAGCTTTATTCAGTTGAGGACAACACCAGGCAGGGGCAGACACCGTTAGTAGGCCGGAACCACCAATTTTTTTAAAAACAGCAGTTAATCAGAGCCAGAAGGTAGAAGCTCAGCTTTATTCAGTTGAGGACAACACCAGGCAGGGGCAGACACCGTTAGTAGGCCGGAACCAACAATTTTTTTTAAAAACAGCAGTTAATCAAAGCCAGAAGGTAGAAACTCAGCTTTATTCAGTTGAGGACAACACCAGGCCGGGGCAGACACCGTTAGTAGTCCGGAATCAACAATTTTTTTTAAAAACAGCAGTTAATCAGAGCCAGAAGGTAGAAGCTCAGCTTTATTCAGTTGAGGACAACACCAGGCAGGGGCAGACACCGTTAGTAGGCCGGAACCAACCATTTTTTTTAAAACAGCAGTTAATCAGAGCCAGAAGGTAGAAGCTCAGCTTTATTCAGTTGAGGACAACACCAGGCAGGGGCAGACACCGTTAGTAGGCCGGAACCACCAATTTTTTTAAAAACAGCAGTTAATCAGAGCCAGAAGGTAGAAGCTCAGCTTTATTCAGTTGAGGACAAACACCAGGGAGCAGCAAACAGAGGTATTAGGCCCCATCCAGCAATTAAAAAAAAAAAAAAAAAAAAAAAAAGCTTAATCAGAGCCAGAAGGTAGAAGCTCAGCTTTATTCAGTTGAGGACAACACCAGGCAGGGGCAGACACCGTTAGTAGGCCGGAACCAACAATTTTTTTTAAAACAGCAGTTAATCAGAGCCAGAAGGTAGAAGCTCAGCTTTATTCAGTTGAGGACAACACCAGGCAGGGGCAGACACCGTTAGTAGGCCGGAACCAACAATTTTTTTTAAAAACAGCAGTTAATCAAAGCCAGAAGGTAGAAGCTCAGCTTTATTCAGTTGAGGACAAACACCAGGGAGCAGCAAACAGAGGTATTAGGCCCCATCCAGCAATTAAAAAAAAAAAAAAAGAAAAAAAAAAGCTTAATCAAAGCCAGAAGGTAGAAGCTCAGCTTTATTCAGTTGAGGACAACACCAGGCAGGGGCAGACACCGTTAGTAGGCCGGAACCAACAATTTTTTTTAAAACAGCAGTTAATCAGAGCCAGAAGGTAGAAGCTCAGATTTATTCATTTGAGGACAACTTGAATTAGGGACTGCAGACAGACTTACCAGGCTGTCCCCTGTGTGGACCATGCATGCAATACATTAACCCATTGCGCCACAAAGGACACGTAACCTTCCATGGCCATGCCTTCCGCTCCATGTGTCTGTTGTCAGGTGTACCTTTGGACTCACAGATTGACAGAATGAAAGGACAATGTGGTCTTTAACATGCTGGTGGAGGGGTGGGATGGCTTTTCTTGCAAAAGAATTGTCAACTGGGTAGCTCATAGCGTGGTACAGCGTAGTCCATCATGGCTTTATTAATATTAAATAAAATAAAACAATAGGCTCTATGCACTGTAAAATAGGTTCCAGGGGTACACGGGCAGCAGTGGTCAGGTGAGTGGAGGCCTAGTGGAAGGAGGGACCGCAGACAGGCTTCCAAGGCCTAACACAATAAAATGGGCTGGCTGTAGGCACTTTATAATTGGTTCCAGGGGTACACGGGCAGCAGTGGTCTGGTCAGTGGAGGCCTAGTGGAAGGAGGGACCGCAGACAGGCTTCGAAGGCCTAACACAATAAAATGGGCTGGCTGTAGGCACTTTATAATTGGTTCCAGGGGTACACGGGCAGCAGTGGTCTGGTCAGTGGAGGCCTAGTGGAAGGAGGGACCGCAGACAGGCTTCGAAGGCCTAACACAATAAAATGGGCGGGCTGTAGGCACTTTATAATTGGTTCCAGGGGTACACGGGCAGCAGTGGTCTGGTCAGTGGAGGCCTAGTGGAAGGAGGGACCGCAGACAGGCTTCGAAGGCCTAACACAATAAAATGGGCGGGCTGTAGGCACTTTATAATTGGTTCCAGGGGTACACGGGCAGCAGTGGTCTGGTCAGTGGAGGCCTAGTGGAAGGAGGGACCGCAGACAGGCTTCGAAGGCCTAACACAATAAAATGGGCTGGCTGTAGGCACTTTATAATTGGTTCCAGGGGTACACGGGCAGCAGTGGTCTGGTCAGTGGAGGCCTAGTGGAAGGAGGGACCACAGACAGGCTTCGAAGGCCTAACACAATAAAATGGGCGGGCTGTAGGCACTTTATAATTGGTTCCAGGGGTACACGGGCAACAGTGGTCTGGTCAGTGGAGGCCTAGTGGAAGGAGGGACCGCAGACAGGCTTCGAAGGCCTAACACAATAAAATGGGCTGGCTGTAGGCACTTTATAATTGGTTCCAGGGGTACACGGGCAGCAGTGGTCTGGTCAGTGGAGGCCTAGTGGAAGGAGGGACCGCAGACAGGCTTCAAAGGCCTAACACAATAAAATGGGCGGGCTGTAGGCACTTTATAATTGGTTCCAGGGGTACACGGGCAGCAGTGGTCTGGTCAGTGGAGGCCTAGTGGAAGGAGGGACCGCAGACAGGCTTCGAAGGCCTAACACAATAAAATGGGCTGGCTGTAGGCACTTTATAATTGGTTCCAGGGGTACACGGGCAGCAGTGGTCTGGTCAGTGGAGGCCTAGTGGAAGGAGGGACCGCAGACAGGCTTCGAAGGCCTAACACAATAAAATGGGCGGGCTGTAGGCACTTTATAATTGGTTCCAGGGGTACACGGGCAACAGTGGTCTGGTCAATGGAGGCCTAGTGGAAGGAGGGACCGCAGACAGGCTTCGAAGGCCTAACACAATAAAATGGGCTGGCTGTAGGCACTTTATAATTGGTTCCAGGGGTACACGGGCAGCAGTGGTCTGGTCAGTGGAGGCCTAGTGGAAGGAGGGACCGCAGACAGGCTTCGAAGGCCTAACACAATAAAATGGGCGGGCTGTAGGCACTTTATAATTGGTTCCAGGGGTACACGGGCAGCAGTGGTCTGGTCAGTGGAGGCCTAGTGGAAGGAGGGACCGCAGACAGGCTTCGAAGGCCTAACACAATAAAATGGGCGGGCTGTAGGCACTTTATAATTGGTTCCAGGGGTACACGGGCAGCAGTGGTCTGGTCAGTGGAGGCCTAGTGGAAGGAGGGACGGCAGACAGGCTTCGAAGGCCTAACACAATAAAATGGGCTGGCTGTAGGCACTTTATAATTGGTTCCAGGGGTACACGGGCAGCAGTGGTCTGGTCAGTGGAGGCCTAGTGGAAGGAGGGACCACAGACAGGCTTCGAAGGCCTAACACAATAAAATGGGCGGGCTGTAGGCACTTTATAATTGGTTCCAGGGGTACACGGGCAACAGTGGTCTGGTCAGTGGAGGCCTAGTGGAAGGAGGGACCGCAGACAGGCTTCGAAGGCCTAACACAATAAAATGGGCTGGCTGTAGGCACTTTATAATTGGTTCCAGGGGTACACGGGCAGCAGTGGTCTGGTCAGTGGAGGCCTAGTGGAAGGAGGGACCGCAGACAGGCTTCAAAGGCCTAACACAATAAAATGGGCGGGCTGTAGGCACTTTATAATTGGTTCCAGGGGTACACGGGCAGCAGTGGTCTGGTCAGTGGAGGCCTAGTGGAAGGAGGGACCGCAGACAGGCTTCGAAGGCCTAACACAATAAAATGGGCTGGCTGTAGGCACTTTATAATTGGTTCCAGGGGTACACGGGCAGCAGTGGTCTGGTCAGTGGAGGCCTAGTGGAAGGCGGGACCGCAGACAGGCTTCGAAGGCCTAACACAATAAAATGGGCGGGCTGTAGGCACTTTATAATTGGTTCCAGGGGTACACGGGCAACAGTGGTCTGGTCAATGGAGGCCTAGTGGAAGGAGGGACCGCAGACAGGCTTCGAAGGCCTAACACAATAAAATGGGCTGGCTGTAGGCACTTTATAATTGGTTCCAGGGGTACACGGGCAGCAGTGGTCTGGTCAGTGGAGGCCTAGTGGAAGGAGGGACCGCAGACAGGCTTCGAAGGCCTAACACAATAAAATGGGCGGGCTGTAGGCACTTTATAATTGGTTCCAGGGGTACACGGGCAGCAGTGGTCTGGTCAACGGAGGCCGATTGTAATGAGTGTCTGCCAGTTAGTAGTCAAAAACAACAATTAAATGTGAATGTCTCGCATTAAAACAAAACAAAAACACTAAAGGGTGCAATCATTAGGTTCAGGGGTGGGATCCTCTGCGTTGTTTCAGACCTACTAATTTAGCGCAAAGTATTTACTGTGGTAAATAGAGGACACTGCCCCTGACTATGTTAAGTACCATCATACATGTCAACACAATGGTATTGTCAGTGGCAGGTATGGAAGGATGTCAGCGCATAGACTAAACATTGGTGGAAGTGTGAGAGATAACTGTGGAAGTGGTAGAGCAATGTTTGACCTGGGGGTGGGTGAACTCTCTTGTGGCCGGCGGTACAGGCCCAGGGCCCCTCATGTTACAACAGTGTGTCTGACTTTGGGTGCGCACCACCACCGCCAGAGACACTTTATTGTACTATGAGGGACCCAGTAGCAATGCCGTCGACCAAAAGCGAGCACACCCACCTCTTCAGACAAACAGCAGTCTCACGGGTGCTTGCGCCAAGTCGCGATACCACGGCCCCATGTGGGGAGTTTGGCCATTTAGGGAGGTGTAAACATGTCGTATGCTGGACAATCAGCTGCAGAAAATTAGACATTAGAAAAGTAATTCACAGTAGTCCACAGGCAAGAGCTTTTCATAGGAAAGCTAGGTGTCGGCCGGGCAAGGTGGGGCAAAAGATTTCGAAATCCAGTTGTGGTTCATTTTAGTGAATGTTAGATCGTCAACATTTTGGGTAGCCAGACGAGTCCTTTTTTCGGTTAATATTGAACCTGCAGCACTGAATACTCTTTCTGATAGGACACTTGCTGCCGGGCAAGCAAGCTCCTGCAATGCATATTCTGCCAATTCTGGCCAGGTGTCTAATTTTGATGCCCAGTAATCAAATGGGAATGACGTTGAGGGATAACATCGATAAGGGATGAAAAATAGTTAGTAACCATACTGGACAAATGTTGTCGCCTGTCACTTTTAATTGATGCAGCAGTACCTGTCCTGTCTGCAGTCATAGCAAAATCACTCCACAACCTGGTCAGAAAACCCCTCTGTCCAACGCCACTTCTGATGTGTGCACCCCTAACACTCCTAGTCTGCTGCCCCCTGGAGCTCGTGTGAGAACGATCACGTGCGCTGTGTGCTGGGAATGCCTGAAGCAAACGGTCAACAAGAGTTGATTGTTTGGTTGCTAATATTAGTTCCAAGTTCTCATGTGGCATAATATTTTGCAATTTGCCTTTATAGCGTGGATCAAGGAGGCAGGCCAACCAGTAATCGTCATCGTTCATCATTTTCGTAATGCGTGTGTCCCTTTTTAGGATACGTAAGGCATAATCCGCCATGTGGGCCAAAGTTCCAGTTGTCAAATCTCTGGTTGTGATTGGTTGAGGGGCAGTTTCAGGCAAATCTACGTCACTTGTGTCCCTCAAGAAACCAGAACCCGGCCTTGCCACGCAACCAATTTCCAGTGCCCCCGGGAAAGCTTCCTCGTCCTCTACCTCCTCTTCGTCCGCTACCTCGTCCTGTACACTGCCCTGACCAGACAATGGCTGACTGTCATCAAGGCTTTCCTCTTCCTCTGGTGCAGACGCCTGATCCTTTATGTGCGTCAAACTTTGCATCAGCAGACGCATTAGGGGGATGCTCATGCTTATTATGGCGTTGTCTGCACTAACCAGCCGTGTGCATTCCTCAAAACACTGAAGGACTTGACACATGTCTTGTATCTTCGACCACTGCACACCTGACAACTCCATGTCTGCCATCCTACTGCCTGCCCGTGTATGTGTATCCTCCCACAAAAACATAACAGCCCACCTCTGTTGGCACAGTCTCTGAAGCATGTGCAGTGTTGAGTTCCACCTTGTTGCAACGTCTATGATTAGGCGATGCTGGGGAAGGTTCAAAGACCGCTGATAGGTCTGCATACGGCTGGAGTGTACAGGCGAACGTCGGATATGTGAGCAAAGTCCACGCACTTTGAGGAGCAGGTCGGAGAACCCAGGATAAGTTTTCAATAAGCACTGCACCACCAGGTTTAAGGTGTGAGCCAGGCAAGGAATGTGTTTCAGTTGGGAAAGGGAGATGGCAGCCTTGAAATTCCTTCCGTTATCACTCACTACCTTGCCTGCCTCAAGATCTACTGTGCCCAGCCATGACTGCGTTTCTTGTTGCAAGAACTCGGACAGAACTTCCGCGGTGTGTCTGTTGTCGCCCAAACACTTCATAGCCAATACAGCCTGCTGACGCTTGCCAGTAGCTGGCCCATAATGGGACAACTGGTGTGCAACAGTGTCATCTGCCGATGGAGTGGTTGGCCAACTGCGGTCTGTGGAAGAGCTGTAGCTTCTGCAGGAGGACGAGGAGGAGGAGGAGGAGGGGGTGCGAACGCCTACAGCCAACTGTTTCCTAGACCGTGGGCTAGGCACAACTGTCCCGAAATTGATGTCCCCTTTGGACCCTGCATCCACCACATTCACCCAGTGTGCCGTGATGGACACATAACGTCCCTGGCCATGCCTTCTGGTCCATGCATCTGTAGTCAGGTGCACCTTTGTACTCACAGATTGCCTGAGTGCATGGACGATGCGCTGTTTAACATGCTGGTGCAGGGCTGGGATGGCTTTTCTGGAAAAAAAGTGTCGACTGGGTAGCTCGTATCGTGGTTCAGCGTACTCCATCAGGGCTTTGAAAGCTTCGCTTTCAACTAACCGGTAGGGCATCATCTCTAACGAGATTAGTCTAGCTATGTGGGCATTAAAACCCTGTGTACGCGGATGCGAGGATAAGTACTTCCTTTTTCTAACCAGAGTCTCATGTAGGGTGAGCTGGACTGGAGAGCTGGAGATCGTAGAACTTTCGGGTGTGCCGGTGCCCTAGATGCAATATTTCCTCCTACAAAACTGGTGATTCCCTGACCCTGACTGCTTTTGGCTGGCAAAGAAACCTGCACAGATACTGCCGGTGGTGCGGAAAATGGTGGCCTTACAGTGACGGAAGGGATGTTGCGTTGCTGACTAGCTTCATTGGCCGAGGGTGCTACAACCTTAAGGGACGTTTGGTAGTTAGTCCAGGCTTGAAAATGCATGGTGGTTAAGTGTCTATGCATGCAACTAGTATTTAGACTTTTCAGATTCTGACCTCTGCTTAAGCTAGTTGAACATTTTTGACAGATGACTTTGCGCTGATCAATTGGATGTTGTTTAAAAAAATGCCAGACTGCACTCTTACTAGCATCGGATCCCTTTTCAGGGATTGCAGACTGAGCTTTAACCGGATGGCCACGCTGTCCTCCAACAGGTTTTGGCTTTGACACGCGTTTTGGGCCAGATACGGGCCCGGCAGATGGAACCTGTTGCGATGTTGATGCCTGCTGCGGCCCCTCCTCCACCTCCGCTTCTGAACTACTGCCGCCTGCACCCTGTTCCCCCAATGGCTGCCAATCGGGGTCAACAACTGGGTCATCTATTACCTCCTCTTCGAGCTCGTGTGCAACTTCGTCTGTGTCACTGTGTCGGTCGGTGGTATAGCGTTCGTGGCGGGGCAACATAGTCTCATCAGGGTCTGATTGTGGATCAGTACCCTGAGAGGGCAATGTGGTGGTCTGAGTCAAAGGAGCAGCATAGTACTCTGGCTGTGGCTGTGCATCAGTGCACTCCATGTCAGAATCTACTTGTAATGGGCATGGCCTGTTAAGTGTTTCACTTTCTAAGCCAGGGACGGTATGTGTAAAGAGCTCCATGGAGTTACCTTTTGTGTCGCCTGCTGCATCCTTCTCTCTTGTTGTAGTTTTTGCTGAAGAGGACAAGGAAGCGACTTGTCCCTGACCGTGAACATCCACAAGCGACGCGCTGCTTTTACATTTACCAGTTTCAGACGAGGAGGCAAAAGAGCTAGAGGCTGAGTCTGCAATGTAAGCCAAAACTTGCTGTTGCTGCTCCGCCTTTAAAAGCGGTTTTCCTACTCCCAGAAAAGAGAGCGTTCGAGGCCTTGTGTAGCCAGACGATGAAACTGGCTCCACAGCTCCAGATTAGGTGGAATATTTTTATCCCCACGACCACCTGATGCTCCACTACCACTACCATCATTACCAACTGACAATGAACGCCCATGGCCACGACGACCTCTTGCACCAGACTTCCTCATTGTTTTAAAAACTTAACCAAAGTAACTTTATTTGTTGCTGTCAAACAACTTACACGGTGAGCTATAACTTCAGTATGATTTCAATATCCCTTAACAGGTTGGTGAGACCACAAGGAAAATCAGGCACAATGTTACACACTCTGTTTTCTGTGGCACCAAATCACAGAGATGCCACACACGCAGGACTGTCACTCAAGCACAAATGTCAATATTAATCTCCCACTGTTTTATTTTTTTTTTCTTTTTCAGGGAGACTTTAGAAACCAAATAATAAAAAATAAATAGGCTTTCTATGGCCCACTGAGTGAGAGATGGCACACACAGGAGTCAGGAGTGGCACACAAGCAGAAAGGGCAATATTAATCTCCAACTGTTTTATTTTTTTTTTCTTTTTCAGGGAGACTTTAGAAACCAAATAATAAAAAATAAATAGGCTTTCTATGGCCCACTGAGTGAGAGATGGCACACACAGGAGTCAGGAGTGGCACACAAGCAGAAAGGGCAATATTAATCTCCCACTGTTTTCTTTTTTTTTCTTTTTCAGGGAGACTTTAGAAACCAAATAATAAAAAATAAATAGGCTTTTTATGGCCCACTGAGTGAGAGATGGCACACACAGGAGTCAGGAGTGGCACACAAGCAGAAAGGGCAATATTAATCTCCCACTGTTTTATTTTTTTTTCTTTTTCAGGGAGACTTTAGAAACCAAATAATAAAAAATAAATAGGCTTTCTATGGCCCACTGAGTGAGAGATGGCACACACAGGAGTCAGGAGTGGCACACAAGCCCTGAGGCCAATATTTTTCTCCCACTGATTGATGTAGTGATTTTTTTTCAGGTAGATTTTAGAACCCAAATCAAGCAAAAAAATAAATAGGCTTTCTATGGCCCACTGAGTGAGAGATGGCACACACAGGAGTCAGGAGTGGCACACAAGCCCTGAGGCCAATATTTTTCTCCCACTGATTGATGTAGTGATTTTTTTTCAGGTAGATTTTAGAACCCAAATCAAGCAAAAAAATAAATAGGCTTTCTATGGCCCACTGAGTGAGAGATGGCACACACAGGAGTCAGGAGTGGCACACAAGCCCTGAGGCCAATATTTTTCTCCCACTGATTGATGTAGTGATTTTTTTTCAGGTAGATTTTAGAACCCAAATCAAGCAAAAAAATAAATAGGCTTTCTATGGCCCACTGAGTGAGAGATGGCACACACAGGAGTCAGGAGTGGCACACAAGCCCTGAGGCCAATATTTTTCTCCCACTGATTGATGTAGTGATTTTTTTTCAGGTAGATTTTAGAACCCAAATCAAGCAAAAAAATTAATAGGCTTTCTATGGCCCACTGAGTGACAGATGGCACACACAGGAGTCAGGAGTGGCACACAAGCCCTGAGGCCAATATTTTTCTCCCACTGATTGATGTAGTGATTTTTTTTCAGGTAGATTTTAGAACCCAAATCAAGCAAAAAAATTAATAGGCTTCCTATGGCCCACTGAGTGAGAGATGGCACACACAGGAGTCAGGAGTGGCACACAAGCAGAAAGGGCAATATTAATCTCCCACTGTTTGAATTTTTTTTTTTTTTAAGGTAGATTTTAGAACCCAAATCAAGCAAAAAAATAAATAGGCTTTCTATGGCCCACTGAGTGAGAGATGGCACACACAGGAGTCAGGAGTGGCACACAAGCCCTGGGGCCAATATTTTTCTCCCACTGATTGATGTAGTGATTTTTTTCAGGTAGATTTTAGAACCCAAATCAAGGAAAAAAATTAATAGGCTTTCTATGGCCCACTGAGTGAGAGATGGCACACACAGGAGTCAGGAGTGGCACACAAGCCCTGAGGCCAATATTTTTCTCCCACTGATTGATGTAGTGATTTTTTTTCAGGTAGATTTTAGAACCCAAATCAAGCAAAAAAATTAATAGGCTTTCTATGGCCCACTGAGTGAGAGATGGCACACACAGGAGTCAGGAGTGGCACACAAGCAGAAAGGGCAATATTAATCTCCCACTGTTTGAATTTTTTTTTTTTTAAGGTAGATTTTAGAACCCAAATCAAGCAAAAAAATAAATAGGCTTTCTATGGCCCACTGAGTGAGAGATGGCACACACAGGAGTCAGGAGTGGCACACAAGCCCTGAGGCCAATATTTTTCTCCCACTGATTGATGTAGTGATTTTTTTTCAGGTAGATTTTAGAACCCAAATCAAGCAAAAAAATTAATAGGCTTTCTATGGCCCACTGAGTGAGAGATGGCACACACAGGAGTCAGGAGTGGCACACAAGCAGAAAGGGCAATATTAATCTCCCACTGTTTGAAAAAAATTTTTTTTTTCAGGGAGACTTTAGAAACCAAATAATAATAAAAAAAGGCTTTCTATGGCCCACTGAGTGAGAGATGGCACACACAGGAGTCAGGAGTGGCACACAAGCCCTGAGGCCAATATTTTTCTCCCACTGATTGATGTAGTGATTTTTTTTCAGGTAGATTTTAGAACCCAAATCAAGCAAAAAAATAAATAGGCTTTCTATGGCCCACTGAGTGAGAGATGGCACACACAGGAGTCAGGAGTGGCACACAAGCCCTGAGGCCAATATTTTTCTCCCACTGATTGATGTAGTGATTTTTTTTCAGGTAGATTTTAGAACCCAAATCAAGCAAAAAAATAAATAGGCTTTCTATGGCCCACTGAGTGAGAGATGGCACACACAGGGATGGCACTCTAGCAGAAATGCCAATCTTAATCTCCCACAAAAAAAAACAAAAAACCAGGGACTGTCCTACAATTACTATCTCCCTGCAGTAATCTCAGCCAGGTATGGTAGGCAGCAATAAGGAGTGGACTGATGCAAAAATTAAATAAAAAGTGTGGACAAACAAAAAAGATAGCTGTGCAGAAAGGAAGGAACAAGAGGATTTGTGCTTTGAAAAAAGCAGTTGGTTTGCACAGCGTCGTACACACACAGGCACAGCAACGCAGCTATCAGGGTCAGGGAGCCTTCTAGGGCAGCCCAATGAGCGACAGCGCTGAGGAAAAAAAAATGTAGCTTCCACTGTCCCTGCAAACAAAAGGTGGTGTTGGACAGTGGAAATCGCTACAGCACAAGCGGTTTGCAGCTTTATGTACCCTGCCTATCACTATCCCTGCTTCTGAAGAAGCGGCAGCAACCTCTCCCTATGCTCAGATCAGCAGCAGTAAGATGGCGGTCGGCGGGAACGCCCCTTTATAGCCCCTGTGACGCCGCAGAAAGCAAGCCAATCACTGCAATGCCCTTCTCTAAGATGGTGGGGACTGAGATCTATGTCATCACGCTGCCCACACTCTGCGTTCACCTTCATTGGCTGAGAAATGGCGCTTTTCGCGTCATTGAAACGCGACTTTGGCGCGAAAGTCGCGTACCGCATGGCCGATGCAACGCTGGGATCGGCTCGGTTTCATGAGACGCCGACTTTGCCAAAAGTCAGCGACTTTTGAAAATGAACGACCCGTTTCGCTCAACCCTATTGGAGACGGTTCGACTGGAAGAATATTAATAATAATTTTTATTTATATAGCGCCAACATATTCCGCAGCGCTTTACAAATTATAGAGGGGACTTGTACAGACAATAGAAATTACAGCATAACAGAAATCACAGTTCTAAATAGATACCAGGAGGAATGAGGGCCCTGCTCGCAAGCTTACAAACTATGAGGAAAAGGGGAGACACGAGAGGTGGATGGAAACAATTGCTTTAGTTATTTGGACCAGCCATAGTGTAAGGCTCGGGTGTTCATGTAAAGCTGCATGAACCAGTTAGCTGCCTAAGTATGTAGCAGTACAGACACAGAGGGCTATTAACTGCATGAAGTGTATGAGAACATGATGCAAGGAACCTGATTATGATTTAAGTTTTTTGAATGGGCCACACAGGGATAATTAGGTTAATGCGTTGAGGCAGTAGGCCAATCTGAACAAATGAGTTTTTAGGGCACGGTTAAAACTGTGGGGATTGGGGGTTAATCGCATTAACCTAGGTAGTGCATTCCAAAGAATCGGCGCAGCACGTGTAAAGTCTTGGAGACGGGAGTGGGAGGTTCTGATTATTGAGGATGCTAACCTGAAGTCATTAGCGGAGCGGAGGACACGGGTAGGGTGGTAGACTGAGACCAGAGAGGAGATGTAGGGTGGTGCTGAGCCATGGAGTGCTTTGTGGATGAGGGTAGTAGTTTTGTACTGGATTCTGGAGTGGATGGGTAGCCAGTGTAATGACTGGCACAACTTAGAGGCATCGGTGTAACGGTTGGTGAGGAATATGATCCTGGCTGCAGCATTCAGGACAGATTGGAGCGGGGAGAGTTTGGTAAGAGTGAGGCCAATTAGTAGAGAGTTACAATAGTCCAGATGAGAATGAATAAGTGAAACAGTAAGAGTTTTTGCAGAGTCGAAAGTAAGAAAAGGGCAAATTCTAGAAATGTTTTTGAGATGCAGATAAGAATGTGGGGGGTGAATGAAAGCTCGGAGTCAAGGATGACCCCAAGGCAGCAGGCATTTTGCTTTGGAGTAATGGTGGAACCGCACATGGAGATGGCAATGTCAGGCAAAGGTAGGTTAGTAGAGGGAGAGAACACTAGGAGTTCAGTTTTTGACAGGTTCAGTTTCAGATAGTGGGAGGACATGATGTTAGAGACAGCGGTAAGACAATCACTGGTGTTTTCTAAAAAGGTCAGCGTGATAACAGGAGAAGAGGTGTATAATTGGGTGTCGTCAGCATAGAGATTGTACTGGAAACCGAATCTACTGATTGTTTGTCCAATAGGGGCAGTATACAAAAAGAATAGGAGGGGCCTAGGACTGATCCTTGAGGAACCCCAACAGTAAGGGGAAGGTGAGAGGAGGAGGAACCAGCAAAAGATACAGTGAAGCTCCTGCAGCCACCTGACATGCATGCTTTAATTAAGCCCCCAGGGACCTCCTTGTCCCCTGCTGGGGTGGCTTCCTCATTGAGCTTTGAAGTACCTTCTGCCTGCTACACTGAGCTTAATTGCATTACCATGCTAAAAGGAACTTTATTCATGAGAAGAGGTGGGGTCCAGGAGCACTCATCTCTGCAGACCTGTGACCAGGAGACAAAATGGAGTCACGCCAATCTCTGTTAGTATGCCCGTGGCGACTGCTCCCTCATCACAGAAGGATTGCGGCAGTTCATATTTGATAGGGAGCAGTAGGAGGGGGTAATAATGGGAGGTATGAGCAGTGGGGGTCCAGGATTGGGAGATATGTTGCCAGCAGTGAGGAGAAGCAGAGGGAGGGAGAGCAAGTGGGAGAAGGAGAGTGGATGGCTTGTTTTATATTTTATTAGGACAGATTTAAAGTTGAGGAGCAGGTCAGCAGAGGAGGTCAGGCGGGGAGGAAAGAGGGAAAGGGAGATGATACGTAAGGGCAAATGTAAACATGGTGAAGGAGTAAGATGGGTTAATAGAAAAACTAGATCCAAGTAATAGGAAGTGCTTACTCAGCAGACATACCCAAAAGAGACAGATTCATAGTATGGAGTCCTGACTCCTGCCATGACTAACTGCCAATGAAATAACTGCAGCTTCACGATACTTTAGCTGCAGTGATACTTTTGCTGCAGGGAGACGCATGCCAAACCCCACATGCGTGCACCCCTTAGAATGCTACTTAATTTATGGGACTGAGTAAAGGATCAGGTGAAAGGGATTGTGGGAGCTGGTTTGGGATAAATTAGCAATTGTATTGAGTACAATGCAACAAATGTATTTAGCAAACATTCAGCAGGCACTATTATATACCATTAAAGGAAATGTTGCAGGATGATAAGCAGCAGAAGACAGCAAGCAGAGATTGCACCATTAAAGGAAATGTTGCAGGATGATAAGCAGCAGAAGACAGCAAGCAGAGATTGTACCATTAAAGGAAAGGTTTCAGGATGATAAGCATCAGAAGACAGCAAGCAGAGATTGTACCATTAAAGGAATTGTTGCAGGATGATAAGCAGCAGATGACAGCAAGCAGAGATTGTATCTGTGTGAAGAGAGGAGATGGATGTTAATTCCCGGCCGATTAAATAGCTGCAGCTTTCACGATACTTTAGCTGCAGTGATACTTTTGATGCAGGGAGACGCGTGCCAGACCCCACACGTCCAAGTATTAGCATAAGGGTGCAGACAGACGGCCGTATATCTCATGCAGCAAGGAACGCATTGCAATCCTCAGACTGGCCCGACACCTCTCCTGACCTGAGCATTACAGCGTGATGGATTACTATTCAGTTGTCATGCTCAGGTTAGGAAAGCTAACGGTCAGTCTGAAGATTGCGATGCGTATAAAAATACGTCCGTCTATCTGCCTTCTAACAAGTATTACGATACAGTAACCACGAGCTGCATTCTATGTTATAATAAATTGCTCATAGTCATTATGAAATTATTAACTTACTAAAGGCCCGGGATAAATGTCTGCAGTCACTCTGAGACTACAGAGTGCCAAATCATGATAAGGTGTGCCTGCCGTCATGAGACCCCAATACCACTGGTGCGATCAGGCAGTGATGCGACCACATTTGCTATTTGCATGTGTCGACTAGATAAGTTTGATTTTTCTCAATAGAAGAGAATTGTCATACGACCCCCTGCTGACATCAGTGATGCTGGGGCCATTATTACTGTACATAGGGGGACTCATTGTTAAATATTAAGTAGGCACTTATGAAGCATTATTATTTTGAGCCTAGATACTGGGTCAGATAGTGCTGATCCTGCTGTCAGTCAGTGACCGGGGTGCAGTTATAGCCGCCACTCTCTATACATAAAGCAGTGACTGAAAGCGCACTGGACTGGACTTTAAGAGCAAGGCTGCCTGGAGGAATAAAGTTAATTTCATCCCAGCAGTGAGGCTCTCAGTGCTGGCACTGCACGGTGTCAAAACGCTATTAACCTACAGATTAACCCCATATCTGTAGGTTAATAGCATTACTTTACATGACAGGTTCCCTTTAAGCTCTGCAGCAGAGCAGGGAGACACGATCTTCCTGCACTACTGCTCTCCGCTTTAAGGCTGTGGTCTACAGAATGGCAGGGTGATGCACTGGCTGAGTCAACAGCACATGGACAGAATGTCAGAATGCGAGCTAAAAAGAGAGTCGCTATACAGTTTGGGGGCCATCATACAATGTGGGAGCCCATATACAGTGTGGGGACCACTGTGAGGGGGCCATCAAAAAGTGTGGGAACTACTGTGGGGGCCATTATACAGTGTAGGAGCTAATGGGAGGGCCATTATACAGTGTGGGCTACTTTGCATGGCCCTCATAATGTGTGGGGACTACTGTGGGGGCCATTATATAGCGTAGGAGCTAATGGAAGGGCTATTATACAGTGTGGACTACTGTGAATGGTCCTCATAATGTGTTAGGGGACTACTGTGGCAGCTATTATGAAATATGAGGGACATTATACAGTATGGGGGCTACTGTGAGGACCGATAAACATTGTGGAGGTTACTGTGCAGGCAAATATACTGTGTGGGGACATCATAAAGTGTGAGGACTACTGTGGGATACATTCTACTGTGTTTTGGGACATGAGTGGGGCATAATTCTATAGAGGATCTCTGGGGGACATCATATGTATACATACATACATATGTAGGGGAGCTGTGGGCCCATCATACTGTGTATAAGGAAGCTGTGGGGCATTATACTGTGTATAGTGGAGCTCTGTCAGCATTCTACTGTGTATAGTGAAGCTGTGGGATCACCATACGGTGTATAGGGGATCTGTGGCCCCAGCACACTGTATATAGTTGTACATGGGGAACTCAGGGGACATTATTAAATGTTAAGTGGGCACTTAAATATAATTATAAATATTATTATAAAGAGGGGCCCTCAGTATTGTGACCATCAAAGTTGCATATGGAGTATTATTACTTTCTAGGGACAAAATATGGAGGGCACACGCACAGGAAATTGGTATTTTCTAGGGGGCAATTTTACCATCTAGAGAGCACAGAAGCTGCATTATTACTATGCGAGGGCACAGTGGTGGCATTACTATGTGGGGCACTAAGAGGAGCCGTTATTGTACTACACATTAGGTGCAGAAATAGGGACACATACAGCGGCAACAGCTTAGTATTGGGGGTCTCAGCAGGATAAGGAGTTTGTGCAGGTTGGGAATAGATGTGATCAGTCCTGGAAATGTGTGACGTCAAATGTGTCTTTTTGTAATCTCTGCAGATATGTCCTGGAGAAGTCCACATGTCGGTCTGGGCCAGATGGAAAAGATGAGAAAAGTGAACGACTCCACCAGAAAGAACGTTACCTATAAGTAACCATCTGTAACTGTACTGTGATCTCTATATGTCCTTCAGGACTGGTATCTACTAGTGATGAGCGAGTATACTCGTTGCTCGGGTGATCTCCAATTATTTGTTAGTGCTTGGAGATTTAGTTTTTGTCGACTCAGCTGCATGATTTACGGCTGCTGGACAGCCTGAGTACATGTGGGAATTCCCTAACAGGCATTCATCACATGTATTCAGCCTGTCTAGCAGCCGTAAATCATGCAGCTGAGGCACCAAAAACTAAATCTCCGAGCACTAACAAATACTCGGAGACCACCCGAGAGTGCTCGGGAAAACCCGTGCAACGAGTATACTCGCTCATCACTAGTATCTACCACTATATGTCACCATATGGCGGTAATATCAGTGCTGCTCTTAGTATAGAAATTTATTTTCAATAACAGTGTGGTCATCATCTGAGGTTCCCCTATACCTGATTGGGGCCATAGGCAGACACAGACAGAAATGGCCCCATGTGCAAGAACAATATATGAAGCCCAAGAGCTCCTAAAAATGCAAACTTACACCTTCTTTAGTTGCAGAAATGGCCCCTCTTATCTCTTTTGCCCATGTGCTGCTGCACAGGTTGCACTAATGATATGTCCAACTGTTAGGGGCCCCACTATCTATCTATCTATCTATCTATCTATCTATCTATCTATCTATCTATCTATCTATCTATCCAGAGGCAGCAAAAATCTATCAAATCAGCAAGTTAACTTATTGTTATGCCACAGCCTTCTGCTTGTTATGATAAGTGTCAATATGTATATAACAACAATGCTGTTTCCTTACCATCATCAACAGTTTGTTTGAGAATGTATGCGCCATCAGAACAAACATTATTGTTGATAACATTTAATTGAGATAGAAGAATGTTGCCATAATTGTAGTTAATTGCAGAGATCGCCAGCATCACACAGATTGTTTCAACATGAATTGCTTCTCTCCGGAAACTCTTTTTCTCTGACACAGCTTTTCTTTTCTTTCTTCCCAAATGTTTCTGTTCAGTGATTTTGCTACAACTGTTTCAAAATGTGGAATTATATTGAATAAAAAACCCATTTACTCTCCCCATGGGCCTCTATTTCTCAATCTTTTTTCTGTAATATACCGCCATGCACACTCTGTGTTTTACTAGCCCAACTTGCAACCTGCCACTTCTGTGCTGATTGGGGATGCATGGTGGGTAAAGATTGATATGGAAGAAAGACATTTCCTGTGGATGTGAATCATACGGCAAATACATTTACTTCTATTGGTCTATTAAAAGAACAAATAGAGCAAGAATTCTTTGTTTCAAATAAGAGGCCATTACTGATATACTTATATATGCATTATACAATACATCTGTTAATGCATATATATATATATATATATATATATATATATATATATATATATATATATATATATATATATATATATAAAAATATATTTATTGTTTTTTGTAATAGCCAAAATTGTTGGCACCTTTCCAAAATTGTGGGTAAACAAACCACTTTCTTTCAAGCGTGTGATACTCGTTCAAACTCACCTCTGGCAAGTAACAGATGTGGACAATATGAAAATCCCATTCAACATAATCAAGAAGTTTACTGTAGCTAAACCTCACTTGAAGTGGATGGCACAGAAAAATTGATGAGAGGTTGCAACATAAGACAGTTGAAATGGTGGCTAAGCAGCTCCAATCAAGTTCCAAAGAAATTCAAGCTGTCCTGCAGGCTTTTTGCTAGCTGTTTACAGTTTATTGAAATGACAGCCAAAGCTAGCTGTCATTTTGCTGAATTCATGAGGAACAGATATAAAAAATCCATATTCTGGAGAATGCACATTTTTGAAAAATTCGAGTACAATTCAATTCCACACTAATAAATGTGCCCTTCTCTACTTACTGCTATATCAGGATTCATCTGTTTAGTCCAGTGTAAATTGCTAGTGCGACCACTTTGACATACATTATATATTAATATAGCAGTGACATAGTGTAATAATTGGCCCTGTGATGTTTTATGTTATTGTAAAGCCACAGCTTCATGCTAGCCTATGGAAACATTGACTGACAGCAACCTAGCAGTTTAGCTGAGCTTTTAATGCAAGTGGGACAATTAGTTTACTCCACATAAGATAACTGTACAGGATCAGAAATAACAAGGGTACTATACTTCTCAGAGTTGAGGTCATTAGAGAAAGGTCTGTGCAGCAAAATGCTGGGAGTGTTAAGCTCAGAAGCCTACAGGATCATGAATCTAGCTCTGGACTACAATATATGCAGTAAATCAGGATTAGTTTCTAAATAAGTAGAATATTTTTAGATTTAAAGGTTAATATTGAGCATAATAAAATTGTTAAAGGAGTTGTCCCACGAACAAAGTATATTTTAATAAATTAATCTGAGAATAAAAATAAGTTCCACAATTGGATGTGTAAAAAAATGTTCTTGTTCCAAGAAAATCTTATAAATGTTTCCCTTAATGTATGTGCTGGACCATGCAGGAACATCTAAAACCTACAAGAGAAAAAATGAGCAAAAACCCTGCTGTAAATAAGTAAAAAGCAAAAAGTGCATCTAAATAACACAGAGTTTTTAGTAATACTGTTTTTGATCAAAAATAGCGCAAAAGCCATCCCACCATGATGAGGTAACTCTGATCGAGACAGTCCTACACTGTCTAATATTACAAACCTTACCATGTGTCAAAGTTGACCTCAGTGTGAATAAGGGCAGATAACAGGACTGGGACCAACCAGTAGAACACCAGCCTGGGGGAGCTTGATATGCAATCTCCAGTTCAGAAAAGGGTAGCCACACCCCGGCTTGCACAGAATGCAATAATACAAAGAAAAAACACAGAAATTGAGCTTGACTTACACAGAAGAGAAGAGATTCAGCACTCACCCGTGAGCTGTGAAAGCAAAGTCCTTTATTCAACCGTGATAAGTATTTGAACAAAGTTCATGGGATGAACAGGTGCAGGAGGAAAGAGGGGAAAAGGATGGCTGACGGCCGTTTCGTGTGTGAGACGCTTCTACGGGTCCATGAGCAACAGGTGTGTTAATTGCATGACCTTAGTGCCATTCGTTTTTTCTTTTTGCTTGAGCTTGAGTTAAGTTGGTACACAAGCAGTACATAAACGCATTATCACATTGGCCACAAAACATGTAAAACCTACAAGAGAAAAATGAGCAAAAACCCTGCTGTAAATAAGTAAAAAGTGAAAAGTGCATCTAAATAACACAGAACATGGTCTGATCATACCACATCTCCTGGTAAGGGAAGGAGCAAAAGATTATGCAGACATTTCAGCATAAGATCACAACTAGTGTTGAGTGATACCGTCCGATACTTGAAAGTATCGGTATCGGAAAGTATCGGCCGATACCGGCAAAGTATCGGATCCAATCCGATACCGATACCCGATACCAATACAAGTCAATGGGACTCAAGTATCGGACGGTATTCCTGATGGTTCCCAGGGTCTGAAGGAGAGGAAACTCTCCTTCAGGCCCTGGGATCCATATAAATGTGTAAAAGAAAGAATTAAAATAAAAAATATCGCTATACTCACCTGTCCGACGCAGCCTGGACCTCAGCGAGGGAACCGGCAGCGTTGTTTGTTTAAAATTCGCGCTTTTACTTGGTTACGTGAAGTCCCGGCTTGTGATTGGTCAGGGCGGCCATGTTGCCGGGACGCGGACCAATCACAGCAAGCCGTGACGAAATTACGTCACGGCTTGCTGTGATTGGTCCGCGTCCCGGCAACATGGCCGCCATTAACCAATCACAAGCCGTGACGTCACGGGAGGCTGGACACGCGCGCTTTTTAAAAAGCGCGCGTGTCCAGCCTCCAGTGACGTCCCGGCTTATGATTGGTCACGGCGCCATGTTGCCGGGACGCGGACCAATCACAGCAAGCCGTGACGAAATTACGTCACGGCTTGCTGTGATTGGTCCGCGTCCCGGCAACATGGCCGCCATTAACCAATCACAAGCCGTGACGTCACGGGAGGCTGGACACGCGCGCTTTTTAAAATGGGCGCGTGTCCAGCCTCCCGTGACGTCCCGGCTTGTGATTGGTTGCGCCGCGATCAACCAATCACAAGCCGGGAGGCTGGACACGCGCGCATTTTAAAATTTTAAAATGCGCGCGTGTCCAGCCTCCCGGCTTGTGATTGGTTGACCGCGGCGCAACCAATCACAAGCCGGGATGTCACGGGAGGCTGGACACGCGCCCATTTTAAAATGCGCGCGTGTCTAGCCTCCCGTGACGTCACGGCTTGTGATTGGTTGCGTCTCCCATGTGACTGCGACGCAACCAATCACAAAGCCGGGACGTAATTTTAAATTCCTTAAGGACCTGAAATTACGTCACGGCTTGCTGTGATTGGTTGCGTCGCCCATGTGACTGCGACGCAACCAATCACAACGCCGGAACGTAATTTTAAAATCCTGAAGGACCTGAAATTACGTCACGGCTTGCTGTGATTGGTTGCGTCCCGGTCACATGGGCGGCACGCAACCAATCACAAGCCGGGACTCACGTAAAGGAAAGAAAAGCGCGAATTTTAAACAAAGAACGCTGCCGCTTCCCTCGGTAAGGTGCAGGCTGCGTTGGAGAGGTGAGTATAGCAATATTTTTTATTTTAATTCTCTCTTTTACACATTTTTACATTAATGTTGTTTCGATACCGATACCCGATATCACAAAAATATCGGATCTCGGTATCGGAATTCCGATACAGCAAGTATCGGCCGATACCCGATACTTGCAGTATCGGAATGCTCAACACTAATCACAACTAGTGTTGAGCGATACCGTCCGATACTTGAAAGTATCGGTATCGGAAAGTATCGGCCGATACCGGCAAAGTATCGGATCTAATCCGATACCGATACCTGATACCAATACAAGTCAATGGGACTCAAGTATCGGATGGTATTCCTGATGGTTCCCAGGGTCTGAAGGAGAGGAAACTCTCCTTCAGGCCCTGGGATCCATATTAATGTGTAAAATAAAGAATTAAAATAAAAAATATTGCTATACTCACCTCTCCGACGCAGCCTGGACCTCACCGAGGGAACCGGCAGCGTTCTTTGCTTAAAATGCGCGCTTTTACTTCCTTCCGTGACGTCACGGCTTGTGATTGGTCGCGTGCTGCCCATGTGGCCGCGACGCGATCAATCACAGCAAGCCGTGACGTAATTTTCAGGTCCTCAATGCCTAATTCTAGGCATTCAGGAATTTAAAATTACGTTCCGGCTTGTGATTGGTCGCGTCGCGGTCACATGGGCGACGCGACCAATCACAAGCCGTGACGTCACGGGAGGCAGGAGACACGCGCATTTTTAAAATTACGTCACGGCTTGTGATTGGTTGCGTGCCGCCCATGTGACTGCGACGCGACCAATCACAGCAAGCCGTGACGTAATTTCAGGTCATGATGCCTATTTCTGCATTGAGGACCTGAAATTACGTGGTATGATCAGACCATGTACCTGCACGGTCAGGCACGGCCATTACACAGTACACAGCAGGGGCACATTTATAAGATTATCTCAGCACAGAAACATTTTTTTTTTAATGCATCCAATTGTGATTTTTATTCCAAGACTTATTGATTAAAGTGTACTTTATTCATGGGAAAACCCCATTAAATACGCTTCCTTTTTTAAAATGGCCATATATAGAAACATTTTGGCAATGCCCTGATGATTTAAGAACAGTTAACCAAAAAAATGCATGTGTATGACATTGCCCTGACAATAGCAAGATCATTTAGGTATATTTAATTTCATTGTGCTGATCCTTTATTCTTTGCCACAAAACTCATTTTATTCAAATTGCATTTGTAACACTATTAAAATATAATTGAATGCTCAGCCACTCCGAGTGTTAACTCACCAAGATTTTATGGTATTTACTAAAAGAATAATTGAAACTTTGATGAATTTATTTATTCAAGTTAACCTACAGTATTTGTCTATCTTTAGAGATACAAAATAATTATGCGCATAAGCTACTCTTGACAACTTAATGTTTTTCTAACGAATTCCAGCTTTCCAGCTATCTTTAACAAAAGTGATCATGCGCACAATAGATCAACAAACTGAAGTTGAAACTAATCTATTACCATAGACAAAAGTAGATCTATAAACTGGCAACAGAATTTGAATTAAATACTTGTGCAAATAGTATAATATAGGCCCTTTCTGTACTGCTGTGAGCCTCAGCATGAACATGGATTATTATACTCGAACAGTAAGGAATTAAGGACGCATAGAATGTTTTTACTGTCAAATCGTATATAAATCTGAGGGAAAAAATTGTAGAAATATTGATCGAAGGTGAGACTAGATCCATACATGCGACAACTAATGAGACATTTTACAGTACAGTAAGACACACACATTGTAGGCCATGTTGCTCTATACTAGTGAACAGTATGTCCTCTCTATACTGCTGTATAGACTACGATCACACAGTTCTAACATGTGCATGAGACAATTTTTTTAAATTTTTACACATTTGCTAATTTAGCACATATTTATTTATTTATATAAAAACTGGTGGTTCTTTAGATGGTCTAGTCTAAATTTACAACATTCGAGTTGATCGAATCTTTTGACATTTGAAGTCGCTAATTATAAACCTTCAATAAACAAGTGTACAAAATCAGATATGCATGTTAAATGTCTACATTTTTGCATTTTTTTTAACAAAATTCAAACTTCTCCTAAAAATAATAAAAGAAATGCCAGGTAGGTACACAAGGACAAAGCCACCGCCTACAATAAGGCACTCTATTGGTGTGGCCTGACAACAGAAATTTCTCCATAATTTAGAAATTTAAAGACAACTATCTACCTCATAAAGTCTGTGTGTTGTAACACATATGAAACCTTCCTGGTTTCCTATTCCTTTGATTGTTTGTCACACTTGAATTTTTCAGATCACCGAACAAATTTAACCCCTTCACCCTAAAGCCTGTTTTCAGCTTGCTGCCCCGGCCAATTTTTACAATTCTGACCACTGTCACTTTATGAGGTCATAACTCTGGAACGCTTCAATGGGTCCCACTGATTCTGAGAACGTTTTCTCATGACTAGTAGTAACATTTCTTTGATATGACTTGCTTTTTTGTGAACAAAATGGAAATTTGGCAAAAATGTTAAAAATGTTGCAATTTTCAAACTTTTTATTTTTATACCCTTAAATCAGAAAGTCATATTGCACAAAATATTACATGAATAACATTTCCCAAATGTCTACTTTACATCAGCACAATTTTTTAAACATATTTTTTTGTCAGGAAGTTATAAGGGTTAAAAGTTGACCAGCGATTTCTCATTTTTACAACAAAATTTGCAAAACCATTTTTTTTATGGACCACCTCACATTTGAAGCGACTTTGAGGGAACTATATGGCAAAAAAAATCCAACATTGACACCATTCTAAACACTACACCCCTCAACGTACTCAAAACCACATTCAAGAAGTTTATTAACCTTTCAGGTGCTTCACAGGAATTTTTGAAATGTGGAAGGAAAAAATAAACATTTACTTTTCTTTCACAAAATTTTTCCTTTAGACCTATTTTTTTTACTCTCTCAAGGGTAACAGGAGAAAATGGACCATACAGTTTGTTGTGTAATTTCTCCCAATATCCCATATGTGGGGGAAATCTACTGTTTTGGCAAACGGCAGGGCTCGCAAGGGAAGGAGCGCCATTTCACATTTTGATTGTAAAATTGGCTGGCATAATTAGCGGATGCCATGTCATGTTTGGTGAGCCCCTGATGTGTCTAAACAGTGGAAACCCCCAACACGTGACACCATTTTTGAAACTATACCCCTTAGGGAAATTATCTAGATGTGTATTGAGCACCTTGAACCCACAGTTGCTTCACAGAATTTTATAACTTTAAGCAGTGAAAATAAAAAAAATCAAAATTTTCCCAGATAAATCTTTTTTAGCTCTAAATTTTGCATTTTCATAAGGGTAACAGGAGAAGTTGCTCCATACAGTTTGTTGTGCAATGTCTCCTGAGTATGCCAATACCCAATATGTGGAGGAATACAACTGTATGAGTGCACGGCAGGGCTTGGAAGGGAAGGAGTGTCATTTGACTTTTTGAATGCAAAATTTGATGGAATAATTAGTGGACACTGTGTCGTATTTGGGGAGCTCCTGATGTACCTAAAATTAAACTATTTTGGAAACAAGACCCCTTTGGGAACTTATCTAGATGTGTATTGAACCCCCGGGTGCTTCACAGAAGTTAATAATGTTAAGCCGTGAAAGTAAAAAAATCACATTTTGCCCACAAAAATATTTTTTAGCTACAAATTTTGTATTTTCACAAGGACAAATGGAGAAAATGGACCAAAAAGTTTGCTGTGCAATTTCTCCTGAGTTCACAAATACCCCATATGTGGTCAAAAACTACTTTTGAGGCACAGTGCAAAGCTCAGACGGGAATAGTGCCATATTACAGTGCAGATTTTAATGCACTTGTTTTAGGGTGCCATGTCATATTGAAAGAGCCACTGAGATACCAGAACAGCAGAACCCACCTTAAGTGACCCCATTTTACCAATTAAACCTCTCAATGAATTCATCTAGGGGTGCAGTGATTATATTGACACCACAGGTTTATCACAGTGAAGAAAAAATAATTTACATTTTTACCACCATGATTGTGTGTTGGCCCCAAGCTTTATATTTTCATACTGGGAAATGGGTAAAAATGGCAACAAAATTTGTCCCACAATTTATGTTGAACGTAGAAATACCTCATATGTGGATGTACAGTACTACTTTGCCATACAGAGAGACTCGGGGGACGAAGCGCTATTTGCCTCCTGGAGCGAAGATTTTCCTAGACTAGTATGCGGATTCCATATAAAGAGCCCCAAATTGCTAGAAAAGCAGAATTCCTCTCAAGTGACCACATTTTGGAAATTATAATGCTTTAAGAATTTATCTACAAATTTAGTGACGATTTTGACTCCATGGGTGTTTTCCAGAAATAAGCAGCAGTGGATGTTGCTGAGTGAAAATTGCAAACTGCCATTGTATTGATGAGTACATTATGCCTTGCTCATGCTTCTGGAGACACACACCTGTAAATTTGGGGTCTCTCATCACTACAGAAATGCCAAACATGTGGGTGTTAAATGTAGTTCCGGCAAACTGGGGCTCAAAAGAGAGCATTTGGATTTGGGAGGGGAGAATGTGCTGACTTTCTTTTGGGGAGTGAGGAGCCATTTAGCTTTTCCAGAGCCTTTGTGTTACCAGTAACATGGAAACCCTCTATATTTCCATTAACAGATGACAGATCTGAGTGGGAAATTACTTTTTTGTGGCTTGAGTTGAAGCTTTTACTGGGAACATTTTACATAACGTATGGGATCACATTAATCTGGCGCGCTACTCTGAGCACTTACTTTGGGGTTTCCATCTAAATCTCTGAGTGACGTGATACAGGAAAGATATATATCTTGGTACCGTGTTAGCCAGTAGATAGAAAAATATTTAGAATTGAGAGTCCTCAGTGGTTGATACCTTTTAATGGCTAACTGAAAAGATGGTAACAAATTGCAAGCTTTCGAGACTACTCAGGCCTCTTCATCAGGGAGAGACTAAAAGAAATCCTGGAGAATCAAATATTTATGCACAAAACATCACAGAAAAAAAAACCATTGATAAGACAGGTGACATGAAGCAGAATTACCATGAGTGATAAACAGTTATGTCCACAAATATTGGACCAGTTCTTAGATAGGGAATGTTTTATTGCCCTCTGATTGGGGTCTGGTTCTGTTGTGATGACCCCACATGGTCTGAAGGGCAAATTCCTTAGTTCCTTAGTTGATGTAAAAAGACAAGATAAAGATCCCCAATTCACATCAGGACTACAAGAAACCAGGTACTTTCAGCTGCATCACTTCTAATGTGGTGTACCTAATTATTTGTACTAAATGTCCAACTGGGGGTCTGTATGTGGGGGAGACAGGGCAAAAACTGAGGACAAGGATGAATTCTCACCGCCAAACAATAAGAGAAAAAAGAATGGATCTACCTGTGACAATACATTTTTGTCTCCCCAATCATAAAATTATGGACATGAAATTACTTGTTTTAAAAGGTAACTTCAAATCTCAAAGAGACAGAAGAATATGGGGATATAAACTGATGATGACCTTTGACAGTCTTAGAGCAGGAATGAATGTGTTGCATGGATTTATGTCTTTTTACGTCAACTAAGGAACTAAGGAATTTGCCCTTCAGACCATGTGGTGTCATCACAACAGAACCAGACCCTAGTCAGAGGCCAATAAAACATTCACTCCTTATCTAAGACCTGGTCCAATATTTATGGACATAACTGTTTATCACCCATGGTAATTCTGCTTCATGTCACCTGTCTTATCCATGTTTTTTTTTTTTTCTGTGATGTTTTGTGCATAAATATGTGATTCTCCAGAATTTCTTGCAGTCTATGCCTGATGAAGACGCGTGAGTAGTCTCGAAAGCTTGCAATTTGTTACCATCTTTTCAGTTAGCCATTAAAAGGTATCAACCACTGAGGACTCTCAATTCTAAATATTTTTCTGAGTGACGTGATTCAGATGAAACCCTCAAGGGATCCATCACTATGAGGATATGTTTCCATGGTCCATTAAGGCCTCTTTCACACTTCAGTCTTTTTGTTTCAGTCAAAATCCGTCGTTTTGTGAAAAAAACTGATCCGGCGAATTTGCCTGCTGGATCCGTCTTTTTCTCATAGACTTATATTAGCGACAGATTATGACAGATGGCATCACGTTTCATCCATCGTGCGCTGGATCAGTCGGAACTTGTTTATCCGTCATCTGGAGAGGACATACAAAGTAACGTTTTTTGTCTGCATCGAAAAGTTGGACAGCGACGGATCCAGCAGTGTCCATCGTTGGCTAGAATGGAAGCCTATGAGTGCAGGATCCATCGCTGTCCATCAAATGACGAAATCCAGCAATGGATTCCGTTTTTTTACACTGAGAATGCTCCATATTTGTATTTAGAAGCCAATTGGCCAGGCAGCCCCAAATCTATATAAACCTGCCATGTGGCTTCATTCCTCAATGTGCCAGCAAGAAGCATACAAGCAAGAAGCCTGCCAGCAACCTGCCTGATGGATAGATGCATAGATGGTCACAATATTTGCTAGAACTCCTTCAATTTCTGCCATTTGCTCTACAGCCTCTCAAAGATGAGGTGTTAAAACACTCAATTTATAGGTTTCCATTATTTTCCAGTAGCCAATCATGTTTGGGAGCCTCCCATTTGGAGTTATGAAAAAACGGATAGGTCGAAAAAATGTTGTTTCTGTTTTTCACTATTTTTGACGGATCCATCGCTCCATCGCAACATCGGATTTTGACTGACGCCAGAGACTGAAGAGTGAAAGAGGCCTTCGGCAGCACTTTGGACGCATCAGATACCCGCTCCATCCGGCTTTTTGTACGCTTGGCAATTCCGCATGTGTTCACCGCATCCTATACATAGACTGCGTAATTTATCTTGCGGAGACTGAGCATCTAAATAGACATGCTGCAGTCTATAAAGACTCGCTGCATGTGCGTATACGCAGGTCTGCCTCCTGCTCCAGTAGCATAGCTACCGGGGGGAAGAGGGGGCCCGGTGCTCTGTTTACATGCTTTTTTGGAGTCTTATATACCAATGACAGATCACAGAAAGCAACTAATACTCTATAGTTAGCTAATTGAATGCAGACAAAGTTTAAACGCTTTTTAATTGTCTTATATATCATCGAAATTTAACAGAAAGTACTTAATACTGTATGGATGACTAATTGAATCCAGATAAATTTTTTAACCCTTTTTTGAGTCTTGTATACTGCTAAAATGTCACAGAAAGCAATAAATACTATATTATGAGTAATTGAATACAGACAAATTTTAAATGCTTTTTGTGGAGTCTTACATATCACTGAAATGTAATAGAAAGCAGCTAATGCTCTAGGGATGACAAATTGAACACAGACAACTTTTTCAATGCTTTTTGGAGTATTATATACCACCAAAATTTTACAGAAAGCAACTAATAGTGTGTTGATGACTAATTGAATCAAGACACAAGGTTTTCTGACTGGTGGGGATGATTTCACTGCTGATTAGAAGCAGTGTTTGCTGCGCTGTCATGCACATGACGGAGTGACAAAGACCCGGTGTTCAGGCAGCCGAACCCATACAGTAAGGGTATGTGCACACGTTGTGGATTTTGCTGCTGAACCGCAGCGTTTCCGCAGCTGCGGGTCCGCAGTGATTTCCCATGAGTTTACAGTACAATGTAAACCTATGGGAAATGAAATCCGCAGTGCACATGCTGTGGAAAAAAACGCGCGGAAATGCAGCGGTTTATATTCCGCAGCATGTCAATTCTTTGTGCGGATTCCGCTGCGGGTTTACACCTGCTCCAATAGAAATCTGCAGGTGAAAACCCGCAGAGGAAACCGCAATAGAAACCGCGATAAATCCGCAGTAAAAACCACAGCGGTTTTGCACTGTGGATTTATCAAATCCGCTGTGGAAAATTCCGCAATGGAATCCGCAGCGTGTGCACAAGCCCTAACACTGACTTCCTGATGAAGTCTGTGTCCGGTGTTCGTGCCCAAGCAGTAGGTGTTCGATACGGATGCTGAACTTTACTGTTTGGGTTCGCCCATCTCTACTCATCACTCCAAATCACCCATTTCCAATATTCTACTTTCCAATTTTTGTACTTTTTTGCAAACGCTAGTCGACTGTCATGACTCAACAGGGGTCGTTCCACCAAATGCGAGTCGGGGTGCGTCCAGTGGTGTACTTCAGCACCGGTAAGGGTGACCTCTATTCAATTTGCCATACATTGACCTTATGACTACATGTATTTGGGTGGCAGCATGGAAGATGGATCTATGGATCTAGGGATACTATTATGCATTAGCCATTAGGTCATAATGAGTGTTACTCTCCCTCCAGAGACTTTGGGAGTATATGGATAGGCGTAGTATTGGATAGGGTTATTTATAATATATTTTTAGTCCTCTTGTGGATGGGTACTTGACATGGTGCTGAGTATTACCTGGGTTGGTGTCCTTTGTTATCACGTCTTTTAACATTTGTTTGTCAATCTATGTGTGATTTTGTTAATAAAGATTTGTTACAAGTTTTTACCACAAACTCCTATGTTTCTCCTTTATTAGTAAAATGTCAAGCCAGTAGAGAAACTGTACTTTTACCAATATATTTTAATGTTTTAGGAACTTCATTATTCAGTACTTTTTGATAACAATAGCTTCCCTTTAATGAAAGAACAATCTCCTTCCACTATAATTATCCTTACTGGTACTTCAGACTTAATACTTTTCCTTTAATTAGTGTTACATACAGCTAGACTGGCTTACTAATATTATATTACACTACTTTGTAATATTGTAATAATGATAGGATATTTTCTGTCCAAACCAAGGGAGCAAATCAGCTGTCCTAAATTCATTACTCGTGGAGTTAATCTGTTTAGGTGTCTAGAACAGTGTGTAATGCGCAAAACACCTGAGCAATATCAAGCGTAAGCCAGCAAATTGTAATGTGGAGCACAGCTCACAATAATGATATCTTCTCCTTCCAACTGGAGCAAACAATATCCCATAACATAAACCTTATTATGTTGTTTCAGGAAATGTAATGACTAAAGGGAGGCTGCTTAACAAAAGCTTAATGAGGTAATGTGGGCAAGATGCCAAGGAGAAAGTCAAGAAAAAAGCAGCAACACACTTATTGATTTCTGATGCAAAAATACTTGTCTTTTTTTCAACAGTGTTGTTCAGTAGAAGATTTGTATTGTATTTTCAGTTTGGTAGTGAGAACCCTGACGCCTCCATATAGTATTATATTGTGAGTATCATGACACTACAGAGGGGGAAATAAGTATTTAATCCCTTGCTGAGTTTGTGAATTTGCCCACTGACAGAGACATGAACAGTCTATAATTTTAAGGGTAGGTTAATTTTAACATTGAGAGATAGAATATAAAAAGTAAAATCCAGAAAATTACATTGTATAAATTATATAAACTTATTTGCATTTTCTAGTGAGAAATAAGTATTTGATCCCCTACCAACCATTAAGAGTTCTGGCTCCTACAGACTTAGGGGTAAATTGTAACCTAGTAAAATGACAGATGAACTTAGATTTGGCAGGCACTTTAAGAACACTAGGTGCTGAAATAATGTTTGTATTGTCAACACCTGAGTAGTGCAGAGTGGGATCTAGAGATGTTTTTGGTCTGAGCCTAAGTCATGTGATTTGATTCCAGCTCTGCTATTTCAGTCAAATATTTTAAGTGGGTAGGAAAAATAGGGGACAAGTGCTCTATGGTATAGAATATAAAATGTATTGTAAAAATTAAGTGTCTGAATAAATTTACCTTTATTTAAAATCAAGGAGAAGAAGTAGACCAAAATTATAGTATACAAGAGTTTATAGACATTAACTATATAAGCTTTATCTAAGTAATCTGTAGTATGTATCACTCTAACTGAAATATTACTTAACACATATTACAATAGAAATCTTAACAAAAAGAGAAGACCTACTGAAATATGCATGTTTAGCATACATAGATAGATAGTCATTAGCCCAGGTCCCGGCAGTTAACCTGGTCAGACTTAGCAAAGGAGACAGTTCAGCTTGTTATAGCCATACTTCAGTTCCTCAAATGTAGAGCTGTATGAAGGTAAAAACAGATGTCCAAATATTCAGTGCAAATACACAGGAAAAGGATGAGAAGAGATCAAAATTGGAAACACTGAAGAGTAAGGTAAGCATGACAGTCATTCAAGTAGGAAGAGTGTGAAGGGTCTCCGAAGGCAAATGATTATCCAGTTGCCGAAGAAATCTTGAACCTTCCTTGATGGTAGCAATTGTAAATGTCTTATTGTGATGCCTCATTAGAAACTCTTCTATATATTCCTTTCTGTAGTTGAAACTAGCATTTCTCAGAGAGGCAGTAGTTTTTTTGAATATACTTTCTGGGTTTTAGTGTCGTTGGAAAGAGAAAAAATTCCTTGAATAAGTGTATATTCTCGGTTAGAGCAGGAAGACTTCTGGGATCCCTGGATAAGAAAAGGAATTAATTGAGAGATTGGAAATAGGCAATGATGTTGCTGAAGATTTGTAATTTTAGTGCCACCATTTCAGAGATAAATCCGCCTAGCCGAGAAGGGAATACAGTCATCATAGTACCACGTAGTTTCAAGCTGTTTTGCTGTCACGCCTACTTTAGATGCCAGTAGACTATTTAGGGAGTATTCAATAGGATTTATAGCAGGGATGAAGTTTTCTTGTGCATGAGAATGCCCACCTGACGTAGTCAATGTAGCCAGTATATCTTTTAGCTAAGCTTGGGTCATAGGCTCATTGGTGGCTGGTATACTCCATAGAGTGTCATCATCCTCAAGGATCAGCTGTTTATTAGTGAATCATGTTAGGTTCTAGGGCTGATAATCTGGTAAAGCAGTACATTGTATTTTGCTTTTATTGGATTTAGCTTGCTTTCCTAGTGAGTTCCTTGAGTAATAAGAAGAACATCTACCAGATTGTGTTGCGGGCGCTTCTTTGTGACACTTTCTCTTCAGACCAATGTGCAGGTCTGGCTGTCAACTGAATAAAAGAATGCTGATAACGACTTTGGACCAGACCTGTTTTGATTAACCGATATTGTATGATTATAAAAGATCTTCTGGACAGTAAAATATATTTGCATCATCAGGGAGCCAATGGAAACTGAAAATGCTGGCACCTTTGCCATATAAATGTTACTGTCATAAATTGATTCTCTATGAGGGACATAAAAAGGTATTAGATCAGAACAAATTTGTATTTCTTTTACATGTTAATACAGAGATATCTACTTTTTACTGATTACCTGAAATACCTAGGCCCACAAAAAAACCTATTTTCTCAGGAATTAACAGCCTTTATTAACCTTATGTATTTTCTTAGACTGGATTTTATGACCATTTGTACTGACCCTACAGTAATATGCATGAGATATGGCAGATCTCCTACTTAAGTTGTAATGTATTACAGTACATTCATTGACTATGTTGACAGGCATTGATGTTGAGGCTCTATGCTCCCCATGAGAAAGGCATAAAAACAGTGAAGTATTTTCTTTCCATGAGGGGTCTTTCATCATTGCCATGCACAGAATATGTGATAACAAGTTCTATCGCTAGCTCAAGGACACAGCCATGGTGAGCCCTTGTGACCCCACTTATGCTAATTTGCTCCTGGGCCTGTGTGAGAAAATGGCAGTTTTTAGGAATGAGTCTGCCTCAGATGTGTGGAGAATTTAGATATAGACTTATTATTATACCCTTTGGACTGCATTTCACATTTGAGAAAAAATCTGTTTGCCATTTTTGGATGTGCTAGGAAGGAAAACAGGGAAGGGTGTTATTGATACTTTAACCTATAGAACCCTACAGACTCTAACTCCTTAAGATTTGGAAGATTAGATAGTAATCATCCTATGCCACTTAAAGGGGTTGCCCAGTCTAAAATGAAATGTCTGAAGTCACTCTGTGTGACTGCAGACTTTTGAATACCCCAGCACATGCACTGTGTACTGCGAGGATTCCCCGATTTCTGAGACAGGAATGGCGGTTATGTACAGTTGTGGCCAAAAGTATTGACACCCCTGCAATTCTGTCAGATAATACCCAGTTTCTTCCTGAAAATGATTGCAATCACAAATTCTTTGGTATTATTATCTTCATTTAATTTGTCTTAAATGAAAAAAACACAAAAGAGAATGAAGCAAAAAGCAAAACATTGATCATTTCACACAAAACTCCAAAAATGGGCCAGACAAAAGTATTGGCACCCTCAGCCTAATACTTGGTTGCACATCCTTTAGCCAAAATAATTGCGACCAACCGCTTCCGGTAACCATCAATGAGTTTCTTACAATGGTCTGCTAGAATTTTAGACCATTCTTCTTTGGCAAACTGCTCCAGGTCCCTGATATTTGAAGGGTGCCTTCTCCAAACTGCCATTTTTAGATCTCTCCACAGGTGTTCTATGGGATTCAGGTCTGGACTCATTGCTAGCCACCTTAGAAGTCTCCATTGCTTTCTCTCAAACCATTTTCTAGTGCTTTTTGAAGTGTGTTTTGGGTCATTATCCTGCTGGAAGACCCATGACCTCTGAGGGAGACCCAGCTTTCTCACACTGGGCCCTACATTATGCTGCAAAATTTGTTGGTAGTCTTCAAACTTCATAATGCCATGCACATGGTCAAGCAGTCCAGTGCCAGAGGCAGCAAAGCAACCCCAAAACATCAGGGAACCTCCGCCATGTTTAACTGTAGGGACCGTGTTCTTTCCTTTCAATGCCTCTTTTTTTCTCCTCTAAACTCTATGTTGATGCCTTTGCCCAAAAAGCTCTACTTTTGTCTCATCTGACCAGAGAACATTCTTCCAAAACATTTTAGGCTTTTTCAGGTTAGTTTTGGCAAACTCCAGCCTGGCTTTTTTTTGTCTCGGGGTAAGAAGTGGGGTCTTCCTGGGTCTCCTACCATACAGTCCCTTTTCATTCAGACCCCGACGGATAGTACGGGTTGACACTGTTGTACCCTCGGACTGGAGGGCAGCTTGAACTTGTTTGGATGTTAGTCAAGGTTCTTTATCCAACATCCACACAATCTTGCATTGAAATCTCTTGTCAATTTTTCTTTTCTGTCCACATCTAGGGAGGTTAGCCACAGTGCCATGGGCTTTAAACTTCTTGATGACACTGCGCACGGTAGACACAGGAACATTCAGGTCTTTGGAGATGGACTTGAGATTGCTCATGCTTCCTCACAATTTGGTTTTTCAAGTCCTCAGACAGTTCTTTGGTCTTCTTTCTTTTCTCCATGCTCAATGTGGTACACACAAGGACACAGGACAGAAGTTGAGACAACTTTAATCCATGTCAACTGGCTGCAAGTGTGATTTAGTTATTGCCAACACCTGTTAGGTGCCACAGGTAAGTTACAGGTGCTGTTAATTACACAAATTAGAGAAGCATCACATGATTTTTCGAACAGTGCCAATACTTGACTCGCTCCATACAAGGGTATTGAACGAGGCTGCGTCCATTAAATGACCTCACCCACTGGATGGCCATTCCCACTAAACTTCCGTGCCCTGATGAAGAGGTTTGGAACTTTGAAACACGTTGATTAATAAACTGCATTCCTGGATACTGTCCTCTTTTCCATCATTAATACAGGCAGTCCAGCATTAAGCCATCCATTCCAGTTCTTTTTTAGAATGTAAAGTGTCCTCTAGAGTTTAAGCTCTTATGGTCTGCAGTGTCCTTTCCTTCTATATATTGTAGAATGTAAGCTCTTATGGTCAGCAGGGTCCTTTTGCTTATCTGTAATATGTAAGCTCTTGAGGTCAATTGATTCGTCTCTCTGCTGCAGTTTGTAAGCTCTTGTCAGCAAAGTTCTCACTCTCTTTGCTTCCCCCACATGTATTTTCTGAGTAATTACAAGTTTTCCAGTTTTGAGATTTACACGAATTTAATCACTGCAAATCAAGTTTTTTGGGAAAAATGTAACTAAGTCTGTGAATTTGAATTTCAAAAGGTCCCCTTATTGTTAGGTGTTGAGTTCCCGCCGCTGCACAGGGGGAATCTCAATCCACCTCCGCTGCGATCTCTCATTCTCCGCCGGCCGCAGTGGAGCCTGCTCAGCAGAGACGTCGGTCTCAGCGCCTGGCTCGGACAGATACTGCATGTTTGGTTACTGCTGCCCTTCTAGGTTCAGCCATTATAACCAATACTGTTCAGCGGCGAGCAGGCGCTCCTGGGACTAAGTCCTGCTTTTCTCCTTCTGAGCATGCCCAAGGGAAGACCTCTCATTGGAGGTCGGGGATCACACGCTCAGGCCCTGTAGCAGCTCCTATTGGTCCACTAGGAGGGTCCTGGAGAGCTGCAGCTATAAAAGGTTCGCATGGCCGCTCAGCCATCCGCTAGTATAAACCTGTTATTGTGTGTGTGGTTGTATGCCTGTTCTGGTGATTGCTCCTTAATCATTCCCATTCCTAGTGATGTTGAATGCACCTGAATGTTGGAGTTAACTAGCGCCTGACAGGGCTAATCTTCACCTAAGAGCACAATCTATACTGCGTCTAACCAGCAGTGACCACCAGTGCAGTGCTGTACGCACTCTGTGCAGCTGTCTCCAGTTTCTCCTGACAATCCGTCAGTGTAGGGTGGTAACTACCGCTTGATCCCAGCATTTGACTGAGGGTGTCCTCAGGCGCGGGCTCAAAAGCCACCAAGGGTCAGAGCGGGATCAATCCCCAACATAGTGGGGGTGAATTGCAGGGATCCCACTAGTATTCATTTGCTGCATCCTGTGACTGCTAACAGGGCACAGTGTTTCCTTTATTCCCTGTGACTCTGTGAAGCAACAGAGTTCGCTCCTATTCAGACTGGGTGATGGAACCCGTGTCTATTCTGGTGTAGTACCGCCACATAGTGCTGCCATTAACTAGCAGCAGGTTCCACTCCTGCACGATGGACTCCGGGTTGCAAACGCACCTTTACTATCATTATATTTTCTCGGTGCGTTCCGCCAGCCCTAACACTTATCTCTAATAATTATCATTTTAGTTAGGTACTACTTACCATGTACAATAGAAATAAATATATATTTTTACTTAATTTGGTGATGAGAAACTAAATTCATCAGTACAGAGACATAACTTAAAAGAACTGACTATTCGATGAATAGTTCATCAAAATCAGATTGATGGGGGTCGAATACACTGTACCCCCACTGATAAGTTGCTATTTGCTCCAGCAGCAGTTGGGTGTAAACATTTTTCAATTGAACTCAATGTGTAATGGCCATTGCCAGGTCCTGTTCCAGCAGCTCCCCCACTCTCCCCACCTATCCTATAGATAAGTCATCAATTTATTATGACTGGACAACCCTTTTTTTTTATTGCAGCTTCAGTTTGGATCTTGGTGACCTACTTGGTCTTGGACAAAAGTGAGGGAATGGCTACAATAAGAAATGGATACTGTAACTCTTATGGAACATAGTGGAGTGAGATGTTGCAAGTAACAATGAAAGTCTTGTAGTTCTTTTAGCTATACTTAGAAAATGACCTATTGTTTAAATCAGATTTTTGTGCTACTTCTATTTTTAAAACTTCTTTTGGCCATTCTGTTTTCGTTTATTATAAAAAATAAAGTTTCTAATCTTACAATTTTCACAGTGGTCATTAATGTTTATTTAGATTTATGTTTCCTGTTTTTTCAGGAAAATTTACAGCAGTTTCCTTATCATTAGGGGTAGGATTAAAATGACCAATAACAAATATACACACAGCTGATCACCCAAAATTCACCATTCACTATGCAGTAGAGGATGTCACAGCTCCTACTCCCCCTTCCTTCATAATTAGCTTTGCAGACACTCACAAAGCTGCAAATAAAATTAAGTTGAATAGAATAAATTCTAAAATAAAAATTGAATAAAAAAATGCAAAAAGTGAGTTATAAAGATTATATAGTTTCTGGGATTCAGGGCAATCATTTTTTTTTGCTAATGTAAGTTATTCATGACCGTTTTAGATTTTCCTAAATACTGACCTATTTTAGGTATTTTATATTTCATATTCTAGATCTGGAATAAATGTGCCGTACATTTTAATACATACTCTGTTCTCAGAGATATTTTTACTGAGATTTGCAATTAATATGTGAAATTACCACTAATATGTCGAATGCTCTTCAATCAGGTCATGCTGCATCTTCCTAAATGTCAACCACCATCTACTAATTCAGGAAAATTTTGTGTTATATTGCTCTGCATAGATAAGTGCCTTCATTGAGTTTCTAGTCCATTGGTGTTTCATTAGCATTACTGATAAAGGACATGTTGTATAATAATATTTTTTTACTTCTGATTACTCCACACAGCAAACATATCATATATTTGTCATATTTTTGTAGAGATGTAAGAGTTATTTTCTTTGAGGATATTTCTTTAAATTAATTCAGATGGTCCATTTCCTACTAGACAAAAGACATCATGTGTTATACCAACAATTACCTAACCTATGGAAATCTTTAATATATTACACTAGATTACAGTATGATAAAATATTTGATAATAATCTGGCACAAGATCAATCTTCCTACAGATCATTCACCCGGCAAGACGTCATGGCTTGATACCGAGCCAAAACTATGAAAAATAAATAAATTATTTATTAAGTCCTAATGCTCAGTAAATCATTGGAAATGAAGATAGATTTTTGTTCTGGTCACTAGGCAGTTTACAATGTTATTAACCTGGCTATACACAGAACAATGTGTTCAATAAGAAAACCATTGATTACTGTATAACTGTGGTCTTGAAGCTTTTGGGCTTGGACTTGAATCCAACCAATCACAACATCTTTGTGGATATATGATCTACCTGTGTTATCCCACACTCCAAAAACATTGAAATTGCAACACCAAGAAGAAAAAATAATGGACTTATGTTAATCACAGGACCGATAGACATGTTAATGATGTGCAAGTATTGAAAAAACAGAAACAAAATTTTCAAAACTCCTCGATTTATTCAGTAGTAAGTATGAACACCACATAGATACATGCCCTTATAAGCTTTGGAATGCTATCGATATGATTTATTTTGCATATAACTATATTTGCTGCAATCCTGTATTAACAATTTAGTAAAAACATATACAAGAAGTACATTTAATATTTACTACCAGAGATGAGTGGGTTCAAAACAAATAGTATTAGCCTCGATTTCTACAAAGAATTCAAATTCACCTGAAACCATATTTTTAGTGATTTGATTTAGTAGATGGCCAGGGTAGATTAAAAAAATAATGAGAATTGAAAGTGTTGAATAGCTGTTTAAGGGTTGTGTGACAGGGAGGATATTGAGAGATGACAAGTAGGTTTTTTTTGCTGCAGAGAGTGTGGCCTTGAAAGTAGTGAGGGACTGTTTGAATGCGATGAAGTGCTCATAGGAGTGGGATCTTTTCCATCTCTGCTCAGCAGCCCTAGAAGCCTTCTCTTTGGTCAGGATCGTGTGCCAGGGTTGTCACTAGTGTTGAGCATTCCGATACCGCAAGTATCGGGTATCGGCCGATACTTGCGGGTATCGGAATTCCGATACCGAGATCCGATACTTTTGTGGTATCGGGTATCGGTATCGAAACAACATTAATGTAAAAATGTGTAAAAGAGAGAATTAAAATAAAAAATATTGCTATACTCACCTCTCCGACGCAGCCTGCACCTTACCGAGGGAAGCGGCAGCGTTCTTTGTTTAAAATTCGCGCTTTTCTTTCCTTTACGTGAAGTCCCGGCTTGTGATTGGTTGCGTCGCAGTCACATGGGCGACGCAACCAATCACAGCAAGCCGTGACGTAATTTCAGGTCCTTAAGGATTTTAAAATTACGTCCCGGCTTTGTGATTGGTTGCGTCGCAGTCACATGGGCGACGCAACCAATCACAGCAAGCCGTGACGTAATTTCAGGCCCTTAAGGATTTTAAAATTACGTCCCGGCTTTGTGATTGGTTGCGTCGCAGTCACATGGGCGACGCAACCAATCACAAGCCGTGACGTCACGGGAGGCTGGACACGCGCGCATTTTAAAATGCGCGCTTGTCCAGCCTCCCGTGACGTCCCGGCTTGTGATTGGTTGCATCGCGGTCAACCAATCACAAGCCGGGAGGCTGGACACGCGCGCATTTTAAAATGCGCGCTTGTCCAGCCTCCCGTGACGTCCCGGCTTGTGATTGGTTGCATCGCGGTCAACCAATCACAAGCCGGGAGGCTGGACAAGCGCGCATTTTGCTTGTCCAGCCTCCCGTGACGTCCCGGCTTGTGATTGGTTGCATCGCGGTCAACCAATCACAAGCCGGGAGGCTGGACACGCGCGCATTTTAAAATGCGCGCTTGTCCAGCCTCCCGGCTTGTGATTGGTTGACCGCGATGCAACCAATCACAAGCCGGGACGTCACGGGAGGCTGGACAAGCGCTCATTTTAAAATGCACGCGTGTCCAGCCTCCCGGCTTGTGATTGGTTGACCGCGATGCAACCAATCACAAGCCGGGACGTCACGGGAGGCTGGACAAGCACTCATTTTAAAATGCGCGCGTGTCCAGCCTCCCGTGACGTCACGGCTTGTGATTGGTTGCGTCGCCCATGTGACTGCGACGCAACCAATCACAAAGCCGGGACGTAATTTTAAAATCCTTAAGGGCCTGAAATTACGTCACGGCTTGCTGTGATTGGTTGCGTCGCCCATGTGACTGCGACGCAACCAATCACAAAGCCGGGACGTAATTTTAAAATCCTTAAGGACCTGAAATTACGTCACGGCTTGCGGTGATTGGTTGCGTCGCCCATGTGACTGCGACGCAACCAATCACAAAGCCGGGACTTCACGTAAGGAAAGAAAAGCGCGAATTTTAAGCAAACAAAGCTGGCGGTTCCCTCGGAGAGATGAGTATAGCAATATTTTTTATTTTAATTCTTTCTTTTACACATTAATATGGTTCCCAGGGCCTGAAGGAGAGTTTCCTCTCCTTCAGACCCTGGGAACCATCAGGAATACCGTCCGATACTTGAGTCCCATTGACTTGTATTGGTATCGGGTATCGGTATCGGATCCGATACTTTGCCGGTATCGGCCGATACTTTCCGATACCGATACTTTCAAGTATCGGACGGTATCGCTCAACACTAGTTGTCACTTACTTTCTCATTAAGAGCAAGTGTGTCATTTTGGGAAGATTCTGAAAAAAATCCAGTGTAGCAATAAAAATTATAATAAAAAGTAAAAGTATTTAACTGAAGAAAACAACCAACCCCAAATGTGTTTTTTGATTTGTCAACAATTTACCAGCAAAGATGGTTCCCTAATGAGTATAGATAGTAATGTGTTTATGTATAATAATGAAATGACAAGCCCTATTACTTTCTGTGTATACACAAAGAACAAACATATGGTGTATGCTCTAAAAAAAATTCCTAATGATTACATAACAGACTTATTGCTGTGGCAAACAGTATTATTACAAAAAGTTATTCAAAGTAATCTATCTTGTATTTTATTCTTGTTTCATTAGGTAAATGTAAGTATGTAAAAAAACAAAATATGTCTGTTATGCTTTTTTAATGCAACCTTTTATTCTTCTTTTTGGATACCATTATGGAGGCACATATTTCCATTTTGCATAATTTGTATAGATAGAACAGCAGGAAGTATGTTTTTTGGTAAATTATGGAAATGTTTGGTCATGCAATTGTCAATAAACTAATTAAGATGAGGAATGAAAAATGAGTACAACACATTCCCTCAAATGCAAATAAAATAGAATTGAATTTGTGTATAGTGCATCTGCAAAAAAAATTCTCTGTTGACCCTTGACCAAGTGTGTGAACCAAAGTTGAGAAGCCACAGGAAATATCAGTCAATTTTATGCACGTGCTATACCGGATAATGTAAAAAATAAATAAATGTGTTTTGTATAGTTAAAAACCATGAAAAAAGCCCACCATAAATGTGTTTAGAATAAAAACCCAATTTAAATAATATGTAAGTAAGTAAAGCACTTTAGTAAGAAAGTTTGGGCCCTAATCTTCTCTGGGAAATAAAGTCAGTATTAAAGAAATTGTCCACTACTTTCTCATTGATGACCTATCCTCAGGATAGGTCAACAATGTCCAATCGTTCGGGATCTGATACCCAGCACTCCCGCCAATCAGCTGTTCTCAATGTCAACGGTGAACACTGGGTGGAACTGATCAATTGTAGAGCTTCTCCATCTTCTGATTTGAATAGGAGGCCGATGTGCAGTACCCAGCTGCAGCCACTATCAGATGGATCAACTCTGCAATCAAGCAGTTCTAGCTGACTGCCGACACTGAGAACAGCTGTTTGATGGAGGTTCCGGGTGTCAGACCCTGACTGATCAGACATTGATGACCTATCCAAAGGATACGCCATCAATAAAAAAAAGTAGTGGATAACCTTTTTAAGGAAAAGCACTTGAAGAGATACTATGTGCAGCATTTCATGAAAATAAGTACTGTATAATACCACAAGTACCATTAATATGGAATTTTCCTTCAGATCTACCCAAGTTTAACCAGGCAAAATACTTGACTTTTAACATATTCAATAGAATTATACAAAACAGGACAAATTTCTACCAGTGTGCTAGATCAGATTTCCATCAGTGTTTGTGTTGGTTTGTTCCTCCAGAGGTTTAGTAGTCTTGCTCATTTGCAATGAAAACTGACTAAGGTTTCTCAAGCTTCTCCTATCAAATGGTGAACAATGGACAGCACTAGGATGAAGCTATGAGTCAATCAGAATACTGCTAAAGTCTTTTATGGACCCATAATCTTGCATTGGAGAGTTTTTTCTGTCTTGGGTCAAAACCTAGTTGTTTTTGTTTCTTCTTTTTGGATACTCAATCCTCGAAAGACAAGGACATCTGAAACAGTCACATAGGCTATAATGGGTATGTGTTCTATCCTGGAAAATACAGATAAAACTTGCATGTGAAAAACTGAGGTCGGAGTGAGGCCGATGCAGCATTTACTCAAGAAATATCCTTTGTAAACAAGGTTTTCATGTCTGAGCAGCAGCTTTTGTGTGGCACTATGGAATTTGCATTATTCATTTTTTAAACCCACTTCATCATGTTGAAGTTTAAAGAATTATTTTGATGGGTTTCACTGATGCCATGAGAATGCTGCTCAATTGTTTAGTGCCAACTATAGGATTAGTGCACCAGGAGAAATTTTGAATTTGTAATAATAAATAAGATCGCTGAAATAATTAAAACAGAAAACCATAACATTTGGGGATGTGGCCTGCACTCAGTCCATGCAGTAGCAGTAAGACTGAGTTTCCAGGGAAAAAGCTAAAAAAGCTAATTTAACACAGACTACCAAAGAAAATAAGTGGTCATCCAGTTTCATAAACCCTCCTACAAAAATGCCCAAAAGACCCCAAAGGAGAAAGAGATTCCCCACATAAAGATGCGGCCCACAGCAAACTTCCTTAGCCTGAGGGTAAAGTACAGCATGGCCTGAGAGACCCACATACCTAAGGGAATGCTGTAACCCTTGTCCAGGGTCCTGTCCAAGATCAATTTCCAGTTCTGCCAACACCTAATAAGAGCTGTCTGAAAAAAGGAGATAGGATATCAAAGCACCCACACTCACAGGGAGTGCTGCAACAGAGGGGAGAAGGTGCACTTAGATGCCTGAGCCCACCTCTCCAGACACCTGTGATCCCCGCAGTCACACCGATCAAGCAAAGCAAGGTAATGTCAGGCAGCTGGGCTAAGCCACTTACTTTAAAGTTGGAGGAACGATCTGCTCCCCCATACCAGCCGCAGACAAGGCACACGTCTTTACAGCAAGCAGAGGAAGGGATGACATCAGGCAGCTCTTAAAGGAGCACAGGTCAGCAAGTAGAGGACTGTAGCTACAAGCAGTCTGGGCAGACTGTGTCTGATGACTCATAAACACAGTCCTTCAGGACAAGTGAGGACAGTAGCAGATATCTGCTTTCACAGACAGAGGGAACAGAAATGGAAGTACAAACCCCTCAAAAACAAAGTGTTAAAAGGAAAACTCTGAAATCAAGCAGTGCCTTACTTAAAGGGGCAGCTGCAGCAGAGAAGGTTTTTGACCAAGATGAAGAAGATTCTGAATACTCATCTCCCTCAAATAGTCCAAACAAGCAGAGAATAAGAAGAGATTTTAGTGACTCACCTAATGTAAAATCATCAGCATACCTCTGCACGTGAGAAGAAAATCAAGGAGACCCATGGGAGAATATTAGACCAATATAACTGAAGCCCTTAAAGCATTTGGCAAGTCAATTCAAATAAGCATACAAAAGCAATTTAATGTTATCCAAAACTCAATAGAAAATATTAATACAAAACTGGAAGGGTATGATAGAAAGATAAATAACATGGAACAAGCCATAGAATCAACTAATGAGAACCAAAAAGAACTGAGCGAGAAAATAAAAAATCTAAAAGCAAAGATGGGAGATCTGGAGGACCGGAACTGAAGAAATATCCTGAAGATGAGAGGTATCCCAGAGAGTATCACACAATCCAAACTCCAACTTTTCATCTAGGATTTAATAAAGAAAACTATTCCAGACATTAAAGAAGTGGACACAAAGATGGACAGAATTCATTGACTGCCAAGACCAAAAAAATCTCCCCAGAGTTACCAAGGGACGTAATAATGCGTTTTCACTTTTTTCAGACAAAAGAAAAGATCACAAAATACATAAAGGAGAATGACAACTTCCCAGCTCCTTTCAAAAAGATTAAGTTATTCTCAAACTTTTCTAAAGAAACCCTGGCAAGAAGAAGAGCATTTGGTGATGTCACGTCCTTTTCGAGATGAGAAGAGATCCCCTAAAGGTGGGGCTTTCCCACAAAAATCCTCATTCTTCATCATGGGAAAATAATCCCTATTTACAGTCCAGAAGATGCAAAAGAGACATTAAGAAGGATTGGAAAGAACTACCGACCTTCAACTGAAAGAAGAATCATAAAGCCCAAACTTTAGGATTTATATACATTTAGTTTCTTGCAAGCCCAACCTGTGGTGAAAATTTAAAAGGATCCAGGAGCAAACAAATATCCTTTATATTTTCCTCACTGAACATTTATTCTTTTTCCAGGGATAATGCCAGAACTGTGCATTCAGAGTTTGTAAGCTATTTAGTTTTAGTTGTTTTTTTAATCTTTTGGCGCAACCTAAAGTCAATAGAGATAGTGTAACAATTTCCTTTTCTCTTATTATTATTACTATTTATTTATATAGCATCATTAATTCCATGGTGCTGTACATGAGAAAAAGGTTACATACAGAGTTATAGATATCGTTTACAGTAAACAAATTTACAATGACAGAAGGTCTAGGGTGCAGCTGCTCTGGTGGTGATGAGGCGAAAGCTTGGGTGGTGGTGAGGCAGCAGAATGGTTATTGCAGGCTGTAGGCTTTCCTGAAGAGATGGGTTTTCAGGTTTCATCTGAAAGATCCAAGGGTGGTGGATAATCAGACGTGTTGAGGTGTGGAATTCCAGAGGATGGGGATATTCGGGAGAAATCTTGGATGCTGTTGTGTGAGGAATGAATAAGTGTGGTGGAGAGTAGAAGGTTTTGGGAGGATCGAAGATTGCGTGAGGGAAGATATTGTATACCAACAAGGAATATATTGTGTTTGTATTATAGTTTTTTTTTACTATCAGTAATATTAATACATAATACCTAATTTTGCTGTAACAAACATACTGTTTTGTTTTGCTTTGTATTAACCTTTTTTACACAGATTAGGAGAAGTACATTCCAGCCACCTGAGGACCCAGAGGGATAAAAATGAGTTTTTTTTATCATTAAATGTAAAGGGTTTGAATAGCCCAAATATAAGACACATATTATGGAAAGAAATTAAAGAATCCAATTCAGATATAATTGGCTTACAAGAAACTAAATTTGCTCAGGGGAAAAACACAAAATTCATTAACAAAGACTTTCCACACATTATATCATCGTGGAACAATAAACAAAAAGCAGGAGTCACACTGATTATAAAAAATACTATTAATTTTCAAATCATAGACCAAATAATTGATAATGAAGGCAGATTCATAATTTTGGTGTGTACAATTGACAATACATTGTACACTATAACCAATTGTTATTATTATTATTATTATTATTTATATAGCACTATTTATTCCATGGTGCTGTACATTAGACGGGGTTACATCAAAATACAAACATCACTTACAGTAAACTTACAATGACAGACTGATACAGAGGGAAGAGGACCCTGCCCTTGCGTGCTTACTTTCTATAGGATTATGGGGAAGGAGAGAGTGGGTTGGGGGTTGCAGTAGCTCCAATTGTATTGAGGTGGCCATGTGGTCATTACAGGTTGTAAGCTTCTTTGAAGAGATGGGTTTTCAGGTTCCGTTTGAAGGATCAAAATGTGGTGGATAACCGGACGTGTTGGGGTACTGAATTCCAGATGATGGGGGATATTCAGGAGAAGTCTTGGAGGCGATTGGGTGAGGAGGAAATAAGCATGGAGGAGAGAAGGAGGTCTTGGGTCAACCAGAGATTACATGAGGGAAGATATTGAGAGATTAGTTTGGAAATGTATGGAGGAGAAAGCTTATGGATGGCTTTGTAGGTCAGTGTTAGTAGCTTAAACTGGATACCCTGGGAAATTGGGAGCCAGTGAAGGGATTTGCAAAGAGGGGAAGCAGGAGTGTAGCGAGGAGAAAGATTAATTAGTCGGGCAGCAGAGTTAAGGATGGACTGGAGAGGCGTGAGAGTGTTAAAAGGTAGGCCACAGAGGAGGAGGATGCAATAGTCGAGGCAGGAGATGATTAGGGTATGCACAAGCATTTTGGTAGAGTGAGGGTTGAGGAAAGGACGGATTCTGAAAATATTTTTGAGCTGGAGGTGACAGAATGTGGCGAGAGCTTGGATGTGCGGTTTGATGGACAGGGCAGAGTCAAGGGTTAATCCGAGGCAGCTTATTACCGGGACAGGGGAAAGTGTGAATTCATTTATTGTGATAGATAGATCAGATAGGGAGGGTATGCGAGATGGAGGAAAGATAATTAGCTCAGATTTGTTCACATTGAGTTTGAGGAAACGAGAGGAGAAGGAGGATATGGCAGAAAGACACTCTGGGATTTTGGAGAGCAGAGAGGTTACATCTGGGTCAGAGAGGTAGATCTGAGTGTCATCAGCATATAGATGGTACTGGAAGCCATAGGAATTTATGAGTTGTCCCTGGCCAAGGGTATTGATTGAGAAGAGAAGAGGTCCAAGGACAGAGCCGTGAAGGACACCAACAGAGAGGGGGTGAGATGAAGAGGTAGTATAAGAGTAGGAAACGCTAAATGTGCGGTTGGAAGGTATGAGGAGATCCAGGATAGGGCAAAGTCTTTGACACCAAAGGAAGAGAGGATCTGTAGTAGGAGGCAGTGGTCAACTGTGTCGAAGGCAGAGGACAGGTCTAGAAGGAGTAATATAGAGAATTGTCTGTTAGCTTTGGCTGTAAGTAAGTGTTAAGGCTGACGGAATGCACCAAAGAATTTTAAGGAAGATATAAGGTGCGGAGATGACACCTGCTGCTCAGTAATGGCGGACAGGATATGGTGGCATAATGTGAACACACACGGGTTAGCTTCACCTGGTGTGTAAGGAGCCCAACCCTGTTGCATCACAGTGCCGCAATAGCACAGAATGAACGCTAGTGTTTGGTCACAGGACTCTACCCCAAGGACACAGGGTTAGAGTCCCTTAGCGCTGCAACTGAGGTCCCAGGAGAAAACTAAAAGATAATAGATTTAGAGCACTAGGTGTGAGCAGTAGAGATGAGCCACATCCCTAGTGTTCGGGTTCGGTTCGTCGAACAGAGACGTGTTTGACGAACAGTTCATCGAACGTTCAACGAACACCATCGAACCCCATTGAAACCAATGGCAGGCAAACACAAACACATACAAACACATGGAAAACACATAGAAAACACCTTAAAAGGTGTCCAAAAGCTGACAAACTGCTCAGAAGACACAACAAACACATGGAAAAGTCACAACTACATATAGTAATGCGAAAAGAAAAGAGGTGGAGGAGTAAAAGGAGGAGGAGACACAGATATAGGCATGTCATGCCCTTCTAAAATCAAGAAAGGCTGGAGTAAAAATCTAAACTCACTCTACCAACACCCAGACGTCTTGACAAAAAAAATAAAAAAATAAATATCTTTAGGTAGAATGGCGGCGGGTCCATTCAGAAGACTTTCCTTAGAAGACGTAGTGGTACCCCCTTTGGGAGTTGTGCCAAAAAATAAACCCAATAGATTCAGACTAATCCACCATTTGTCATATCCAAGGGGCAGGTCAGTAAACGACAACATCGACGCGGAACCAAGTACAGTACTATGTACTGTACCTCCTTTGACGAGGCAATCAGGTGGGTCAAGAAGTTGGTAAGGGGCACCCTAATGGCCAAAACAGACATTGAGGGGGCGTGCCGGTTACTACCTGTGCCTCCGAATAGTGTCCTCCCATTGGGCTGCTTCTGTGAAGAAGCATACTACATAGATCGCTGTTTGCCCATGGGGTGCTCCATATCCTGCTCACTATTTGAGGTGTTTAGTTGCTTCCTCGAATGTGTCATCATGGACTTTTGTAAGACGGCACATATTATCCATTACCTCGACAACTTCTTATGCCTGTGCCCAAAAGATTCACCACAGTGTGAAAACACACGGTAGTCCACCTGTGAGAAGGAGAGAGCTGGAGGGAGAGTGGACACCCAAGAGCCGAGGGGTTAGATTGAGAAAGAAAGAAGGCGGTGTAGCTTGCTTCATGGGTGGGATACTCTGAAATTGCATCTAGGCCCAAAAGGATTTCCTGGGCCAGATGCCGTTACAAAATAGTAGTTAGGTAAACAGGCGTTGTAGCTTGCTTCATGGGTGGGGTACGCTGCTGAGTAGCACCAAATTCTACTAGTCACAAAAGGATTTCCTGGGCTAGATGCTGTTACAAAATAGTAGTTAGGTAAACAGGTGGTGTAGCTTGATTCATGGGTGGGGTACGCTGCTGAGTAGCACTAAATTCTACTAGGCCCAAAAGGATTTCCTGGGCTAGATGCCATTACAAAATAGTAGTTAGGTAAACAGGCGGTGTAGCTTGCTTCTTGGGTGGAGTATGCTGCTGAGTAGCACCAAATTCTACTAGGCCCAAAAGGATTTCCTGGGCCAGATGCCGTTAAAAATAGTAGTTAGGTAAACGGGCGGTGTTGCTTGCTTCATGGGTGAAGTACGCTGCTGAGTTGCACCAAATTCTACTAGGCCCAAAAGGATTTCCTTGGCCAGATGCCATTAAAAATAGTACTTAGGTAAACAGGAGGTGTAGCTTGCTTCATGGGTGGGGTATGCTGCTGAGTACACTAAATTCTACTAGGCCCAAAAGGATTTCCCTGGCTAGATGCCGTTACAAAATAGTAGTTAGGTAAGCAGGCAGTGTAGCTTGCTTTATGGGTGGGGTACGCTGCTGAGTAGCACTAAATTCTACTAAGCCCAAAAGGATTTCTTGGGCCAGATGCCGTTAAAAATAGTACTTAGGTAAACAGGCGGTTTAGCTTGCTTCTTGGGTGGGGTACGCTGCTGAGTAGCACTAAATTCTACTAGGCCCAAAAGGATTTCCAGGGCTAGATGCCGTTACAAAATAGTATTTAGGTAAACAGGCGGTGTAGCTTGCTTCATGGGTGGGGTTATGCTGCTGAGTAGCATTAAATTCTACTAGGCCCAAAAGGATTTCCTGGGCCAGATGCCGTTAAAAATAGTACTTAGGTAAACAGGCGGTGGGTGGCTGGGCTACTCTGCTGACTAGCAGATACTGAAGCTTTGGAGCAGACCTCTGAATCCCAGGCCATGGTATGAGTAAACAACTCTGCAGATGACCCCACCCACCTGGAATTGACAATGGCAACGTCATGTAAAACTCTGCAAGGGGACTAAATAAAAGAGTCTCCATTTTTTCAAAAAATTTGGCCACAGACACAACTTAAAGTGGCATCAATTTCGCCAGAGTTTTTTAAAACGGTTGGTGAGGTGATTTTCAAAAATCATCAAGCTTTTAGTCTCCCCAAGATGACACGGGTAGAAAAGTCCTTGCGGATCCAGGATTTGTTCATCTTGATGAACGTTAGTCTGTCTACATTGTCACTGGACAGCCTCATGCGCTTATCTGTCAGCTCACCACCAGCAGTGTTGAACACACGTTCAGAGAGAACGCTGGCTGTGGGGCACGACAAGATCTCCAAGGCGTGAGTGGGGAGCTCAGGCCATTTTTCAAGATTGGAAGCCCAAAATGAGCAAGGGTCCAGTTCCACAGTCATGGCATCGATGTTAACTTGGAGATACTCTTGTACCATCCTCTCTAGGCATTGGCTGTGCGTCAGACTTCTTGTCTCCTGTGGCCTTGCATAGGATGGTCTAAAAAAATCTTGAAACGATTGGAAAAAATTGCTGTTACCACCAGATACGATGTTACTGTTACGGTTAGAGTGATGACTTGATAGTCCCACGGTTGGCAAGTTAGAACTCAGAGATTGACTACGTGCACCACTGGTGTTTTGTGGAAAAGCAGATGTTAGATTCTGTAACAGTTTCTGCTGATACTACGGCATGCGTGAATCCCTCTCTATGGCAGGAATTATTTAGCCAAATTTGCTTTTGTACCGGGGATCTAAGAGTGTGGCAACCCAGTAGTTGGCATCACTTCGGATTCTGACAATCCGAGGGTCATGTTGCAGGTAGTGCAGCAAGAAGGCACTCATGTGTATCCAGGAGGACCAAGTCCTTGTTGTCTTGGTGGTGGCGAGGTGAGAATCATGCTTCCTTCGTCTGCCCTCTCCCCCAACCTCGCAAAACAGAAATTTGATCAAGGTCTCCCTCATCTGATGAGTCTTCCATGCCCAGCACCAGTTCGTCCTCCACTTCTTCCTCGCCTCCTGCACCTTCCTCAACAGTTTGGCTGCTACCATGTGCCCTCAGTAATCCCTTTCCCCCAGCCTCCAATGCCAGCCGCCTTGGTGTTCCAAACCTTCTTGACCTTGGAGATATGATCCCTTCTGCATACGACTCCTCCTGTTCCTCCTCCTACTCTTATTCCACCACCTGACTCCGAACACTGTGTAAGGTGTGCTCCAGCTTGTAAATCAACGGAATGGTCATGCTGATAATGGCATCGTCAGCACTAAACATCTTCGTTGCTATTTCAAAACTGTGCAGAAGGGTGCATAGGTCCCTGATCTGAGACCACTCCTGCAGCGTGATTTGCCCCACCTCTTGAGCTCCTTGGCCCAGGCTATATGTCATAACGTAATGCACCAGGGCTCGTCGGACAGTGCAGACACTGCTCCTAGGCCCAAAACTATTAACTGGATTAGATGCAGTAAAAATTGAGATACACAGGCGGTATAGTTTGTTTCACAGACTGGCTACTCTGCTGATGTGCAGACACTGCTCCTAGGCCCTAAACTATTAACTGGATTAGATGCAGTGAAAATGGAGATACACAGGCGGTGTAGTTAGTTTCACAGGCAGGCTACTCTGCTGACGTGCAGACACTGCTCCTAGGCCTAAAACTATTAACTGGATTAGATGCAGTAATAATAGAGTTACACAGGCGGTATAGTTTGTTTCACAGGCGGGCTACTCTGCTGATGTGCAGACACTGCTCCTAGGCCTAAAACTATTAACTGGATTAGAGGCAGTAAAAATAGAGATACACAGGCGGTACAGTTAGTTTCACAGGCGCGCTACTCTGCTGACGTGCAGACACTGCTCCTAGGCCCTAAACTATTAACATGATTAGATGCAGTAAAAATTGAGATACACAGGCGGTATAGTTTGTTTCACAGGCGGGCTACTCTGCTGACATGCAGACACTGCTCTTAGGCCTAAAACTATTAACTGGATTAGATGCAGTAAAAATAGAGATACACAGGCGGTATAGTTAGTTTCACAGGCGCACTACTCTGCTGACGTGCAGACACTGCTCCTAGGCCCTAAACTTTTAACTGGATTAGATGCAGTAAAAATTGAGATACACAGGCAATATAGTTTGTTTCACAGGAGGACTACTCTGCTGACATGCAGACACTGCTCCTAGGCCCAAAACTATTAACTGGAATAGATGCAGTAAAAATTGAGATACACAGACGGTATAGTTAGTTTTACAGGCGGGCTACTCTGCTGACGTGCAGACACTGCTCCTAGGCCCAAAACTATTAACTGGATTAGATGCAGTAAAAATAGAAATACACAGGCGGTATAGTTACTTTCACAGGCGGGCTACTCTGCTGACGTGTAGACACTGCTCCTAGGCCCTAAACTATTAACTGAAATAGATGCAGGAAAAATTGAGATACACAGACGGTATAGTTTGTTTCACAGGCGGGCTACTCTGCTGACGTGCAGACACTGCTCCTAGGCCTAAAACTATTAACTGGATTAGATGCAGTAAAAATAGAGCTACACAGGCGGTATAGTTAGTTTCACAGGCGCGCTACTCTGCTGACGTGCAGACACTGCTCCTAGGCCCTAAACTATTAACTGGATTAGATGCAGTAAAAATTGAGATACACAGGCGGTATAGTTTGTTTCACAGGCGGGCTACTCTGCTGACATGCAGACACTGCTCCTAGGCCTAAAACTATTAACTGGATTAGATGCAGTAAAAATAGAGCTACACAGGCGGTATAGTTAGTTTCACAGGCGCGCTACTCTGCTGACGTGCAGACACTGCTCCTAGGCCCTAAACTATTCACTGGATTAGATGCAGTAAAAATTGAGATACACAGGCGGTATAGTTTGTTTCACAGGAGGACTACTCTGCTGATGTGCAGACACTGCTCCTAGGCCCTAAACTATTAACTGGATTAGATGCAGTAAAAATTGAGATACACAGGCGGTATAGTTTGTTTCACAGGCGGGCTACTCTGCTGACGTGCAGACACTGCTCGTAGGCCTAAAACTATTAGCTGGATTAGATGCAGTAAAAATAGAGATACACAGGTGGTATAGTTAGTTTCACAGGCGCGCTACTCTGCTGACGTGCAGACACTGCTCCTAGGCCCTAAACTATTAACTGGATTAGATGTAGTAAAAATTGAGATACACAGGCGGTATAATTTGTTTCACAGGCTGGCTACTCTGCTGACGTGCAGACACTGCTCCTAGGCCCAAAACTATTAACTGTATTAGATGCAGTTTAAATTGAGATACACAGGCGGTATAGTTTGTTTCACAGGCTGGCTACTCTGCTGACGTGCAGACACTGCTCCTAGGCCCTAAACTGTTAACTGGATTAGATGCAGTGAAAATAGAGATACACAGGCGGTGTAGTTAGTTTCACAGGCGGGCTACTCTGCTGACGTGCAGACACTGCTACTAAGCCCAAAACCCCAATACGATTTACTGGGTTAGATGCAGTAAAAATTGAGATACACAGGCGGTGTAGCTAGCTTCACAGGCGGGCTACTCAGATGACTATCAGACTATGCTACTAGCCCAAAAGGATTGGCTGAGCTAGATTACACCAAATGCTGTGACTAACACTTGCACAGCACTGGCTCAGACCTGCCTGGCAAACAGTGCTATGAACTGCTGTAACCTACCCTGAAAAGGGCTGATATTACAACTAGTCCCGACTCCTCCCGACTCCCTAAACTTATCTCTCTCCAATCTTCACTCCAATAAAACACTCTAAGGGTACTGTCACACAGTGCAATTTTGATCGCTACGACGGTACGATTCGTGACGTTCTAGCGATATCGTTACGATATCGCAGTGTCTGACACGCAGCAGCGATCAGGGACCCTGCTGAGAATCGTACGTCATAGCAGATCGTTTGGAACTTTCTTTCGTCGCTTGATCACCCGCTGACATCGCTGGATCGTTGTGTGTGACACCGATCCAGCGATGTGTTCGCTTGTAACCAGGGTAAACATCGGGTAACTAAGCGCAGGGCCGCGCTTAGTAACCCGATGTTTACCCTGGTTACCAGCGTAAACATAAAAAAAACAAACAGTACATACTCACATTCCGGTGTCTGTCCTCTGGCGTCTCAGCTTCTCTGCACTGTGAGCGCCTGCCGGCCGGAAAGCGAGCACAGCGGTGACGCGGTGACGTCACCGCTCTGCTTTCCGGCTATGGTGCTTACACAGTGGAGAGAAGCAGAACGCCGGGGGACAGACACCGGAATGTAAGTATGTACTGTTTGTTTTTTTTACGTTTACGCTGGTAACCAGGGTAAACATCGGGTTACTAAGCGCAGCCCTGCGCTTAGTAACCCGATGTTTACCCTGGTTACCCGGGGACTTCGGCATCGCTCCAGCGCCGTGATTGCAACGTGTGACCGCAGTCTACGACGCTGGAGCGATAATCATACGACGCTGCGACGTCACGGATCGTGCCGTCGTAGCGATCAAAATTGCACTGTGTGACAGTACCCTTAGTCTGTATAGCGCCCACAGCAGCAGCGGTGCCGTCTAACACTAAGCTGCAGCAGTGAGGAAATGATGGCGACGGGGCAAATGGCTGGTTCTTATAGGGCAAGGACATGTGACATACACAGCTAATGACACATGCCCTTGCTTGTGTGCATCTCATGTACATTGCTGTGTGTGTGTGCATTGCTGATAGGCTGAGAGACTGCACCGCCCCTCTGTAAATGCGGGAAAGAAAAAAAAATTGGAGATCGGCGTTACTTCAGCACAGATCTATCCCCCGCCCACTATACACTGAAACAGTCCATTAACAATGATAAACAGTTTTAATATGCAAATCAAGCTAGGCTTTTGGTGAACGAACAGTTATCAAACAGAAACTCGAACAGACGAATTTTAAGCAAATTGTTCGGGTTCGTCGAACGACTCGAACACTGCCCAAAACAGCTCGAATTTGAAATTATTTAACAGTTCGACTCGAACACCGCTCATCTCTAGTGAGCAGCGCCACTCTGGCGGATGCCACTAACCACCCTAACTAGGGACTAGAAAGTGAACTGGTTGCGCACGGCGCTGCACTGGCGAACGCTGCTGAAATGATGCAGTATTTCGTGCTCTTGTGCTGGATCGCTAGTCCAAATATCCTACCACAAACAACAATAATAGGGAAGGGGATCATTAGGAGCTTTTACCAGATAACATACACGCATCCACACATACATGATATTAGATTTATACTAGTGCATTGCCGAGCGGTCATGCAAACCTTTTATAGCTGCGTTCTTCCGGGACCTTCCCGGAGGTCCAATCAGGGCCGCTTCAGGAACTGAACATGTGACCCCCGACCTCCAATGAGCGGTCATCCCACGGACATGGTCAGTTCACCGAAAACAGAACTGGAGCGTCTGCTCGCCGCTGATTACTGCTGGTTACAATAGCTGAAGTTGGGAGGGCAGCAGTAACTAGATGCTCAGCATTAGCTTGAGCAAGATGCTGGGAGTGATGTCTCTGATGAGCTGGTTCCTCTGCTACTGGAGAAGAATGGGAGACTGCAGAGGACATGGTTCAAGATTCCCCCTGTGCAGCGGAGGGAACTCGATACCTAACAAGTAAGTTTGGTCAGGGCAGTCTCAGTGGAATGGTGGGGACAGAAGCCAGATTGTAGGTTGTCGAAGAGCGAGTTAGATGCAAGGTGAGAGGAAAGTTCAGCATGGACGTGTTGCTCAAGGAGTTTGGAAGCAAATGGGAGCAAAGATATAGGGTGATAGCTGGACATAGCCCTCGGGTCAAGGGATGACTTTTTGAGGATAGGTGTGATTGTGGCATGTTTGAAAGCAGAGCGGAAGGTACCAGAATTTAATGATAGATTGAAGAGATGGGTTAGGGATGGGATTATTGTAGTGGTGAGGTTGGTGAGGAGGTGAGATGGGGTCAAGTGCACAAGTGGTGAGGTGTGATTTGGAGAGAAGACGAGCAAGCTGCCCTTCAGTGATTTTGGAGAGAGAAGTTATGGGATCAAGGCATTGTTCTGGCATACAAAGGGGTTGTGCTGGTCGGACAATAAAGACTTGCCTTGTTTGGTCGATCTTATTTTTGAAGAGCATGGCAAAGTCCTAAGCAGAGATGAGGGAGGTTGGAACGGGCAGTGGTGGGCAGAGGAGGGAGTTAAAGGTGTTGAACAACTGTTTGGGGTTGTGGGATAAGGAAGATACAAGAGATGTAAAGTAGGCCTGTTTAGCAGAGGTGAGAGCTGATTTGAATGCGAGTGTTGCTTGTTTGAGTACCAATATTTATGCACCTAGCAAAGGTCAGATTACATTCTTAAATTAATAGGAAAAAATTAAAGAAATCCAAAAAGAGGAAATATTAATATTTGAAGATTTCAATCCAGTTCCAGATGAGAGTATAATAAGAAACACAAAATAGAATTTAAATAAATGGCTACACAAAGAAGACCTTTATGACACCTTTAGGTGTTTAAACTTGTCTAAAAGAGTATACATTTTATTCTAACAGGTACAAAAGCTTTTCAAAGATTGACCTCTTACTTACCAATAAACGCTACAAAAAATTAAATCTGTACAAATTGGTTTGATCACTTGGTCAGATCACGCCCCATTGAAATTTGAGATTGAATCAAGAAACAGTACTAAAAATTCCAGAATATGGTAATGCAATAATTATATAATTCAGCTCCCTCAGTGTAAAAAAGAAATTGAAGAGGCATTGAAGAGGCATTAGAAAATTATTTTAAAGAAAATCCATCAAATAATTTATCACCACATACAGTCGTGCTCAAAAGTTTACATACCCTGGCAGAATTTTTGCTTTTTTGGCCTTTTTTCAGAGAAACTACTGTGTTTTCTCTTTTTAAATCATAATGACAACCCAAAACATCCAAATGACCCTGATCAAGGCTGGTTGTCAAAAATGGGGGGGACCCCATGCTGTTGTTTTAAATTTATTATTAAGTTTATTTAAATCGTTTTGAGACCCCTCTTTTCTTGATAACCAACCTTGCTGAAGCTGATAGCTGAGGGTTGCAGCCCCCAGCTGTGAGTTTTGCCTGGATGTGCTATTTATTTGTAGCACAGGTGGCGACTAATTAATAACCCCATAAGCAGCTCTTGCTCTCGCTGTTATTAGCGGCAGCAAGTGTATGCTGATGGGAGTATTAGTCCCATCAGCCGCTGCCTGCTCTCTTTTAAGTATAAAATTCTGTGACACATGGTGTCAATATGATCACTGCACCCCTAGATGAATTCATTAAAGGTACCTTCACACTGAACAACTTAACAATGATAACGATAGCAATCTGTGACGTTGCAGCCTCCTGGATAGCGATATCGTTGTGTTTGACACGCAGCAGCAATCTGGATCCTGCTGTGATATCGCTGGTCAGAGCTAGAAGTCCAGAACTTTATTTGGTCGTCAGATTGGCGTGTATCGTTGTGTTTGACAGCAAAAGCAATGATGCCAGCAATGTTTTACAATGGTCGGGGGACGCGACAGACACCGGAATGTAAGTATGTAGTGTTTTTTTTTTTTACATTTACACTGGTAACCAGGGTAAACATCGGGTTACTAAGCGCGGCCCTGCGCTTAGTAACCCGATGTTTACCCTGGTTACCCGGGGACTTCGGCATCGTTGGTCGCTGGAGAGCTGTCTGTGTGACAGCTCTCCAGCGACCACACAACGACGAAACAGCGACGCTGCAGCGATCGGCATTGTTGTCTATATCGCTGCAACGTTGCTTAATGTGACGGTACCGAGGTGTAGTTCATAACACAGGGTCACTTTTTTTTTAATGTTCTGGCACATCATCAGTGGATAATGGCACCTGCAAACCAAAACAGTAAAATCTCCTTGCCTTCTGAGCTTTGCATTGTGCCTGAAAAATATTTCTCAATTATATGTAGCGTATTGGTGCACTCAGGAAAAAATTGACCTTAGCTTGTTGTAAAAAAAAAAAAATCCTATTAGCCCTCAGAAAAATTAAAAACTTGGGGCTAAAACTACATTTTAGTGGTAAAAATGTAATTTATTATTTCTTCATCGCTCAGTGGTATAAAATTGTGAGGCACATGTGGTGTTAATATGATCACTGCACCCCTAGATGAATTCATTGGGGAGTGTAGTCTGTAAAATGAGTTCACATGTAGGGGGTTTCTGTTATTCTGGCATCACAGGGGCTCTGCCAATGTGACATGGCACACTCAAACCATTCCAGCAAAATCTGAACTCCAATATGGCACCTCTTCCATTCTGAGCTTTGCACTGTGCCTCAAAAGTAGTATTCCCCTACACATGTGGTATCAGCGTACTTAAGAGTAATTGCACAACAAACTGTATGGTGCAATTTATCAGGTTACCTTTATGAAAATGCAAAATTTGGAGCTAAAATAGATTTTCTTGAGGAAAATGTGATTTTATTATTTTCATGGCTCTCTGTTATAAACTTCTGTGAAGCACCTGGGGGTTCAAAATGCTCACCACACATCTAGATAAGTTCCTTGGGTAGTCTAGTTTCCAAAATGGTGCCATTTGAGGGGGGTTTCCACTGTTTAGGTACATTATGGGCACGCTAAATGCGACATGGAGTCCGATCTCAATTCCAGCCAATTTTGAATTGAAAAAATCAAACAGCGCTGCTTCCCTTTCGAACTCTGCCATGTGCCCAAACAGTTGTTTACCCGCACATATGGGGTATATGCATACTCAGGACAAATTGCACAACTTTTGGTGTCCAATTTCCCCTGAAACCCTTGGTAAAATAAAAAATTAGGAGTGAAAAGTTCATTTTTGTGGAAAAAATATGTTTTTTTTATTTTCACGGCTCAACATTATAAACTTCTGTGAAGCGCTTGGGGGTTCAAAGTGCTCACCACTCAAGTTCCTTGGGGGGTCTAGTTTCCAAAATGGTGTCACTTGTGGGGGGTTTCTACTGTTTAGGCACATCAGGGGCTCTCCAAACGTGACATGGCATCCATTCTCAATTCCAGCCAATTTTGCGTTGAAAAAGTCAAACGCCACTCCTTCCCTTCCAAGCTCTGCCATGTGCCCAAACAGTCGCTTACCCACACATATGGGGTATCGGCATACTCAGGACAAATTGCACAACTTTTGGGGTCTAATTTCTCCGGTTACCCTTGTGAAAATAAAAAAATTTGGATCTGAAGTAAATTGTTTGTGAAAAAAAGTTTAATTTTTTTAAACATTCCAAAAGTTCCCGTGAAGCACCTGAAGGGTTAATAAACTTCTTGAATGTCGTTTTGAGCTCCTTGAGGGGTACAGTTTGATATAGGTGTCACTTTTGGGTATCTTTCAACATATATACCCCTCAAAGTGACTTCAAATGGGATGTGGTCCCTAAAAAAATGGTGTTGCAAAAATGAGAAATCGATGTTGAAATTTTAACTCATAACTTCCTAACAAAAAAAAATTTGGTTCCAAAATTGTGCTGATGTAAAGTAGACATGTGGAAAACATTACTTATTAAGTATTTCATGTGACATATCTCTGTGATTTAAGGGCATGAAAATTCAAAGTTGTAAAATTGCGAAATTTTCAACATTTTCGCCAAATTTCCTTTTTTTTCACAAATAAATACAAGCCATTTTAAATAATTTTTACCACGGACGTGCAGTACAATATGTCACGAGAAAACATTCTCAGAATCACCAGGATCCATTTAAGTGTTCCAGAGTTATTTCCGCATAAAGGGACAGTGGTCAGAATTGTTAAAATTGGCCTGGTCATTAACGTGCAAAATACCATTGGTGGTAAAGGGGTTAAAAGATGCATAAAAAAAGAAAAAACAGAACCAACAACTACAAATACCTAAACCAATAATCACTTTGATTGAGGAACCCAAGAATGAAATAAAATGGAAACATGTAGTATACATGAACTTTTTAATAATGACATTGATCTTAAAAAGACAACTAGCATGATAAACTGGGAGAAAGATCTGAACTTTACTCAAGATTCAGAAAAATGGGAAAAATCTATTAAAACAGTATAAAAATCCAATACATTCGCTATGCTGCATGAAAATTATTATAAACTGATCACAAGATTGTAGTTTAGTCACCATTGTGCTGGATGGAATGCAGGGAAAAAGGGAGACATCAAGCATATGTTTTGGGAATGTACCTTGATTAAAGAAACATGGAAAAAGTGGAACAAGTGATAAATCAGATTAGACACAGTAATATAAGACTCTCTCCACAATTAACAATTCTAGCAATAGAGATAAATAGTATACCAAGAGAAAATATCTATATAGTCTCACATATAATAATTGTAATCAATCATTTAATTGCATCCCATTGGAAAAAGATTCTCCAAAAATAGAGGGCATCATAGAAAGAATAGCTACACATAGTGGGTACGAATTTAATCACACCATAAGACACAATAGATTTCCCAAATACCGTATATACTCGAGTATAAGCCGAGATTTTCAGCCCAAATTTTTAGGCTGAAAGTGCCCCTCTCGACTTATACTCGAGTCACGGTCGGCGGCAGGGTCAGCGGGTGAGGGGGAGAGAGGTCTGTCGCATACTCACCTAGTCCCGGCGCTCCTGGCGCTCCCCCTGCCTGTCACACTGTCTTCGGGTGCCACAGCTCGTCCCCTGTTCAGCGGTCACGTGGGACCGCTCATTAAAGTTATGAATATGGACTCCACTCCCATGGGGGTGGAGCCGCATATTCATTTCTCTAATGAGCGGTGCCAGTGACCGCTGACAGAGGAAGAGCTGCGGCACCCGAAGACAGTGTGACAGGCAGGGGGAGCGCCAGGAGCGCCGGGACTAGGTGAGTATTTTATGTTCACCTGTCCACGTTCCACCCGCCGGGCGCCACTCTGTCTTCCCGTCCTCTTGCTTTGACTGTTCAGGTCAGAGGGTGCGATGACGTACTAGTGTGCGCGCCGCCCTCTGCCTGAACAGTCAGTGCGGAGAGACGCCGAGACGGGACGCTGAGGAGCTGCAGGCAGCAAGAGAGGTGAGTATGTGTTTTTTTTTTATTGCAGCAGCAGCGGCATTATATATGGCACAGCTTTAAATGGAGCATCTATGGGGCAATAATGAACGGTGCAGAGCATATATGGCACAGCTTTATAAGGAGCATCTATGGGGCCATAATGAACGGTCCAGAGCATATATGGCACAGCTTTATAAGGAGCATCTATGGGGCCATAATGAATGGTGCAGAGCATATATGGCACAGCTTTAAATGGAGCATCTATGGGGCAATAATGAATGGTGCAGAGCATTCTATATGGCACAGCTTTATAAGGAGCATCTATGGGGCCATAATGAACAGTGCAGAGCATTGTATATGGGGCATCTATGGGGCCATAATGAACGGTGCAGAGCATTATATATGGCACAGCTTTATGTGGAGCATCTATGGGGCCATAATGAATGGTGCAGAGCATTCTATATGTCACAGCTTTATAAGGAGCATCTATGGGGCCATAATGAACGGTGCAGAGCATTCTATATGGCACAGCTATATATGGATCATCTATGGGGCAATAATCAACGGTATGGAGCATTATATATGGCACAGCTTTATATGGAACCTCCTTTGGGGCAATAATGAACGGTATGGAGCATCTATTTTTATTTTTGAAATTCACCGGTAGCTGCTGCATTTTCCACCCTAGGCTTATACTCGAGTCAATAAGTTTTCCCAGTTTTTTGTGGCAAAATTAGGGGGGTCGGCTTATACTCGGGTCGGCTTATACTCGAGTATATACGGTATTAAAAAAATGTGGCCCCCTGGAATAAAAAATTCACGACACCATTCACCTACTTCCCTCTAATCTCAGGAGAGAAGGAAAGAGAACTGGAAAAAGGGGGGAAAAAAAGAAAAAGAAAATCTGTATAAGTCCTCTGGTGGCTGACAAGGACCCCTCATTTGCAATGGGAGAATTAACAATTGCAAAAGAAATGTAGTCTTGGAATACAAGAATTTGTTTTATTAAATATAGAATTATTAGATACGTAATTAAAAGTAAATACACTGTGTATTATTGATGGGTATAAAGTTGGTACAATTGTATTTTCTTTAATAATAGGTAATAGTATGTTTATGACTGTCTAAAATAGAAACTGGATAAAAAATTTTTTGTGGATATCTTCCGGGCTACTTTGTAATTAGAAGTCATTCCATGCAAAATGAAGATGAGAAGTGGTAATTTATTCAGAATCTCATGCTATGTCATCTCCTTAAGAAGAAATCTTTTTGACTTCCAAACTCGCTGGGATTTTGAATAAACCACTTCTCGTCTTCATTTTGCATGGACTACTAATTACACAGTAGCACAGAAGATATTCACAAACATTTTTTTTCCAGTTTCTATATTATGATTAGGTCACTAAGTTTGACCTGTGGATCTGAAGAAACTGTTGAACATACATGCCTCTATCAGTGATACATCAGGTGACTGCAGTCTGATTGTATGCTCTAATAGTTCCACCGGATAACACCCTATTGACGCTTTTATCTCCAATAGTGTTGATTATTATGACTGCTTACACAGACAGATATTTTTATTGTTTTTTATTGATAAAATGAACTATACAGCTTTTACTCCTGCTTCTATCCTAGATTTGGATATACCCATTCATTTACCATTCTAATCCCTCCCTCCTTAATAAAATTTGTTGTTGTCCTTCTTGCCCTTCCCCTGCTTATCTCTCCCATTGCAATACATAATATGTCTTAAGTATAGTAAAATATTGTGAGAAGATATACTTAAAAGATAGAAGTGATATGCCACATACACACCGTGATATGCCACATACACACCTTGTTATTGTTGTTAAAAAAATTGTTTTTGATTTTTGTCTTTATGGAAAAATAAATAAAAATCTATTGAAACATGAAACTATAACATTTCTCCACATTGATTCTACTTTTTTAACAGAAGTATAGAAATAAAACTGAAGGTTTTCAGCCATTTCTACCGGTTCCACTTTTTATGCAATGTTCATTTGATGTGTTCATGCTTAGGCTAGATGTGCTAGTAGTTTTGTATTACATATGCCCTTCACTTAGAGCTGTAGTTGGTTGGATCAATTGTGTTAACACAGTGTTTTGTTTTGTCATTGTAATTGGCTTTGCTATATGTCTAGAAGCAACATACATCTTTATTTGCTTCTTGGTGTCATAATATTCTATGTTATGTTTGACAGTTTGGGCTATTAAAGCTTGTAGGGTCAAGAAGTTATTTCCGTAAGGTGCTCATAAGTGTGGTAAAGTTGTTTCAAGCTCTGTTCCCCGAGGACTCCAGAACCAAGACTCATTTGTCTGAACATCTCCACAGGATCATTGCATTTTATGGCTTTTGTCATCCTTGTTCTTTCCGATTTTAAAACTATAACCCGAAGCATGTAAATAGCTGTTATTTGTATACAAATATAAGTCGTACACTTTGTGAATTTCTTTAGGATCAGATTTTAAATGTACACATTTATGGTTGAGTGTATCAAGTAAACTTGAACACATTATCATATAGTTGAATTTAGAAAACATAGGTTTATAGAAAGAAAACAACTTAAAACATTGTTCCATAGAACAGCATTATCTAACATACTGATATCATAGAAACAGAGAATGCTGGAGTTGGAAGGGACCTCCAGGGTCAAACCCCCAATGCAGGATCCACTAAACCATCTCAGACAGATGACTGTCCACTCTGTCTGAAGACTTCCATTGTTATAATTGGTCTCAATTAATGAATGCATTGTGTTTCATTTCACTTTGATCATCTTCGTATCCTGCATTCTATAAAATATTTAGAAAGTTTAAAACAATCATGGACTTTTTCTATGTCGTTCGTTATTACTCCAGTAAATGCAAAAGAAATAAAATGAAGAAAATCTGCAAAAAGTCTTAATTCACAAATATTCTATCATTCTGCGACATGCAGTAAATGTAGAAGATAAAATAATCTATAGAAAGAAATAATCTAACTAGAGGAATTTTTTGACTTGAAAAGGACGCCAATACGGCAAAGAAACTTGTTTAATAAAAGAACCTTCATCTACTGTTTTTGCATCAAGAGAATTCTTCCAGCAGCACAACCTATTATAAATATTTTTTCTTTTCTTCTGGTGAACTACAGGATCCCATCATAAAGTATACTGGAGTTTGTTTTCATGATGATGGCTGCAAAGCTCCCTATCTTCAGTGGTCTGCCATGGTTGTGACACCATTAATGTATATTGAACTGAAACATGCGTAGATTTATACTACAAAATGTGAAATTTTATGCCATGGCGCAAAGAACCAATAGAGAGCTAATTGATAGTGACATCTCTAAAATTACATATTAACAAACTGGGCAGCAAGCAGTTTATCAAAATGTTAATATGTTTAGTAATGATGTTTCTTATGATTCACTGTATTAGTTTTGACTTTCCTAAGATAGAGAAGATCAGAGAAACTTATTTAGCTAAATGCTGATAGCAATGACTTCTGGCAAGTCTAATTACATTTGACAGAATATAAAGTACGAGAAGTTGTTTTTTCCTCCTGCCAGATGCTTCAATTGCTTGAGGCTCTCTTGTGGACTAATTTCTTCCCCGGTAGATCTTATTAGGACATGCACCTGTCAGTTGGAACATCACAAGTATGTAGCAAGACATGCAAAGTTTAACAATGTGTTACAGAAACAGCACACTAAACAGCCACTTTCTGTCACTGCAAACTGTGCTTAAAATGGCAGAAATTGCATGAAGTAGTAGCCTGTTACTGAGAGAACATGACACGTTTTGCAATGGTGGTTGGTGGGGGTCACATCCAGTAAGATATCAGCCTGCATCAGCGTCCAAATGCTTAGCTTTGATATGCTTCTTTAATCTCCACAGTCCAGCATACTTTCTAAACACTCCAGTGGTTTCTTAAACTCATGCTTGATTAATAAGCTGAAGCTGACGATGATTCAATGACTACTGTGATATAGTCCTTTGGGGGAAGCCTGCGCTCAGTGCTTTCTGTTCCAGATAAATCACAACATAACAGTCTGTCAGAAGCAGGAATGCATTTTTCCTGTTAGTTTCTTTTTTTGATATGTAAAACTAACCCGTTTGCCTCTGCCTTTTATCTTAATTTAATAGGCTAGAAGACACATTGTAGAAGTAACCTAAGGCAGTAGTCCATCATGGTTTATTTTTAAATGACAGCCAAAGTACAAAACACATTCATTGGAGTCGGATGACTTAGATTGCAGATTGCTTATGCGGTACATCTGACTAGCTACATAGAAAATAGGTGCATAAGGTATACGTGCATAGCTAGAGACATCATGGCGAATGAATTCACTGTAATAATAACAATGACTAATCTTCATTTCAACATGAATGTAAGTTAGTTTTGAAAATGTAACATCTGTTTTTGTCATTACCATGTGCTTGAGACCCTACACAATAATATGTTATACTCAACGCACTCAACACATTAACCTAACTATCCCTGTGTGGCCCATTCAAAAAACGTAAACGCTAATCAGGTTCCTTGCATCATGTTCTCATACACTTTATGCAGTTAATAGCCCTCTGCGTCTGTACTGCTACATATTTAGGCTGATAACTGGTTCATACAGCTTTACATGAACACTCTATTCTTACACTATGGCTGGTCCGAACAACGAAAGCAATTGTTACCATCCACCTCTCGTGTCTCCCCTTTTTGCTCACAGTTTGTAAGCTTGGAAGCAGGGCCCTCATTCCTCTTGGTATCTGTTTTGATCTGTGTTTATTGTTATGCTGTAATGTCTGTGGTCTGTACAAGTCCCCTCTATAATGTAAAGTGCTGCGGAATATGTTGGCGCTATAGAAATAAAAAAATATTATTATTATACTCCTTTACCCATAGCCCACATTTGCTGGTAGTCCTTCATAGTATATATTATATTATATTATTGTGCTTTGCTGAGGACTAGAGACCAGACGATATGATGTAATAGGAACCACAGCTGTTATGCACTAGTTGTTACCCATTTTATAAATATATCAGTATTGATGGTGGCGTTGTTATTTAATGGCCTTTGGCTCAGATTTGAGCCATGATGACTTGAAGGTTGAACGCTCTATAGAAGATCGATCTTTTTCAAACCTAGATAAGTCCACCAGGGTCTTCTCCATCATTATCTTGATAGTATCAAGCAGGCCTTCTTCTCCACCTTATTTCTCTCTTCGTATAAAGTGTCCGAAGTAGGCAAGTTGTAGCTTTGTGATCCTTGCTACGAGTGACATGTCTGGCTGGATTTGTTCCAAGATTGATGTGTTTGTTCTTCTTGCCATCTATGGTATTGATAACATGCATCTCCAGCACCACATTTTAAAGGCGTCAATTCTTCTAACTTGTTTCTTTATCGTCCAGGTTTCACATCCGTATATTTTCCACAGAAAAGACCAAACTATTTACGAGCAATGTCTTTGTCACTAGTGAAATGTTCATTGATTTGTAAACCTTGTCTCGTGACTTAATTGCTGATTTGCCAATGCTATTCTTCTATTGACCTCCGGTGTCATTGCAAGTTTCTGGTGATCAACACAGTCGAAGGCTTTGCTGTCGTCGATGAAGCAAAAATAGATCTCCTTGTTGTATTCTTTTGTCTTGATGGTGGAATAATGCAAGACAGGAAATGACTTGGTGAAATAATGTATGACAGGAAATGGTATGACATGAAATGACATAATAACAGGAAAACTCCATGGGTATGCTTATAATGCAGTAGATAGTATAAACTCGTTAATATTTAAATAATAAATGAAAAAAACTAATGTGATCAGTACATTTATTATTTATGATGCATAATGGTGGCATAATGCATTATAAATAATAAATTAACTCATCACATTTATTTAATTTTAATTTTTTTTTAAATATTTGAGAGTTTATGATTTCTACTGCATTGTATGCATGCCCAAGAAGTTTTCCTGTAAATCATATGTTTTTGTCAGTGTACACTGCCTTATCCAGTTTTATTCATATGTTTTGTAAGGTCAAGATTACTGAATTGGCTTTGATGCTATGTTTTGGAATATGCATTTTACGCACTAACCCGGTTTAATGTATTTTCTGAATTAAAACTAGAGATGAGCAGATCGATTTGTGGGAATCTGGTCCAGTGTGCCTGGCTGCTCAATGGGAGGCTCACAAGTCTACGGCGCAGCTTTTGATTAGCTAGGGCTGGCACGATATCATCTGTGCATCAAGTTACACAGATGACAGTGCCATAGCCCTGACTAATCAAATGCTGTGCTGATGAAATTGGAAGGTAAGAGATTTGCAGACAGCTCTCTAGGAGTTGGACCCTGGATCAAAGTCCCATGAATTGATCTGCTAATTTCTAAGGGTTTATTCCCATTTGCGATGAAATTGGACAAATGCAATCTGATTAACCCCTTTCTGACATCAGACGTTTTAGTATGCCGATGTCAGTATCCCGCTGGAGCCCACATCTTTTCCTGGGACATGTCAGCTCTTTTGAACAGCTGACATGTGTCCGCAATAGCCGCTGGTGGAATCGCGATCCACTCGCTGCTATTAGCTAGTTAAATGCCACTGTCAAACTCTGACAGCTGCATTTAAATCGCGCTTCTGGCCATCGGGCCAGAAATACGCTCACTGGTGACCCCCATCACATGATCGAGGGGTCATTGGTTTGTCGGCATGACAACCAAAGGTCTCCTTGAGACCTCTATTGTTGTCAGTGCCAGATTGCTATGTCAGTGCCAGATTGCTATGAGCACCACCCAGTGGTCGGCACTCATAGCAAATCAGCAATTCAGCTACATAGAGGCGATCTGAGCATCGCCTCTATGTAGCTGAGTCAATCGAGTTGTGACAGCTTCTAGTCTCCTATGGAGACTATTGAAGCATGGAAAAAGTAAAAAACAATGTTTTTAAAAATATTTAAAAAATAAAAGAAATATAAACGTTTTATCATTAAAAAAAGGATTAACCTGATGTATGCAGTCCTTGATCAGCCGGTCGAGGGTGCATACTGCTGTGCAAGATGTGAGCACATTGTGCATTTGGAATCCCAGATTCTGGATCTAAATGTGCAGCTGGCAACACTGAGATCCATAGACAATATGGAGAGGAGTCTTCTGCTCACAGAGCAGACGCTCAATGGGATAGATGAGGAGGGGGATGGTAGGATGGAGCTGCAGGACAGTGAAGTAGGTAGCTGGGTGACATTCAGAAAGCGGGGTAGAGGGAAGAGTGCCAGGGAGGCTAGTCCTGATCTGGCTCACCCCAATAAGTTTGCTAAGTTGGCAGATGAGGGGGGTGCCAGTACAGGGGTAGCAGTGCTGCAGCCAGGCATGTCCTCTGAAAGCCGGAGGAGTGACTGCTCCAGTAAGGAGGGAAATAGGAGAGCAGGGCAGGCCAGACAGGTGCTGGTAGTGGGGGACTCAATTATTAGGGGAACAGATAGGGCAATCTGTCACAAAGACAGGGATCGTCGAACGGTGTGCTGCCTACCTGGCGCTCGAGTCCGACACATCGCTGATCGGGTGGACAGATTACTGGGAGGGGCTGGTGAGGACCCAGCGGTCATTGTGCACATTGGCACAAATGACAAAGTTAGAGGTAGGTGGAAGGTACTTAAAGATGATTTCAGGGAATTAGGCTGCAAGCTGAAAGCAAGGACCTCCAACGTGGTATTTTCCGAAATACTGCCTGTACCACGTGCCACGTCAGAGAGGCAACCGGAGATTAGGGAGGTTAATAAGTGGCTCAAGAATTGGTGTAGGAAGGAGGGGTTTGGGTTCCTGCAGAACTGGGCCGACTTCTCAGTTGGCTACAGGCTCTACGCTAGGGACGGGCTGCACCTCAATGGGGAAGGTGCAGCTGTGCTGGGGGTGAAAATGGCTAGAAGGTTGGAGGAGTGTTTAAACTAGGGAATGGGGGGAGGGTATTCATTTTATAGGAGGGGAAGATAGTGCAGATAGAGACCTGGGCACAAATAAGGAAGTTGGGGGTGGCGGTGGCATGGGGGGTGGGGTTAGAACAGTTAGTAATTTAAGAAAGAATAGAGGTACAGAGAAGAACATCAAGTGCATGTATACTAATGCCAGAAGCCTCGCCAACAAAATGGACGAATTAGAACTAATGTTGTTGGAACATAATTATGACATGGTGGGGATATCTGAAACATGGCTGGATGAGAGCCATGACTGGGCTGTTAACTTGCAGGGCTATAGCCTTTTCAGAAATGACCATACAGATAAGAGAGGGGGTGGGGTGTGTCTGTATGTAAAATCGACCTTAAAACCCATCCTGCATGATAATATAGGTGAATCTAATGAAAATGTAGAGTCCCTGTGGGTAGAGATAAGGGGAGGGGGAAAAAATAATAAATTACTGATAGGGGTTTGTTATAAATCTCCAAAAATAATGGAAGCAATGGAGAATATCCTCGTAAAGCAAATAGATGAAGCTGCGACTCAAGGAGAAGTCATTATTATGGGGGACTTCAACTACCCTGAAATAGATTGGGGAACAGAAACCTGCAGTTCCAGTAAAGGTAATCGGTTTTTGAACTATGAGAGACAATTACCTTTCACAACTGGTTCAGGACCCAACAAGAAGGGGGGCACTGCTAGACCTAATATTAACAAACAGGCCAGACCGCATATCAAATATAAGGGTTGGGGGTCACTTGGGGAATAGTGATCACAAAATAATAAGTTTTCATGTCTCCTTTAATAAGATGTGTAGTAGAGGGGTGACAAGGACACTAAACTTCAGGAGGGCAAATTTCCAACGGATGAGAGAGGATCTTGGTGCAATTAACTGGGACGATATCCTGAGACATAAAAGTACACAAAGAAAATGGGAGACGTTTATTAGCATCCTGGATAGGACCTGTGCACAGTATATACCGTATGGGAATAAACATACTAGAAATAGGAGGAAACCAATATGGCTAAATAAAGCTGTAAGGGGCGCAATAAGTGACAAAAAGAAAGCATTTAGAGAATTAAAGGAAGTAGGTAGTGAGGAGGCATTAAATAAATGCAAAAAATTAAATAAATTCTGTAAAAAGCAAATCAAGGCAGCAAAGATTGAGACAGAGAGACTCATTGCTAGAGAGAGCAAAAATAACCCCAAAATATTCTTTAACTACATAAATAGTAAGAAACTAAAAAATGATAGTGTTGGCCCCCTTAAAAATAGTCTGGGTGAAATGGTGAATGAGGATGAGGAAAAAGCCAATATGCTAAATGACTTTTTTTCATCAGTATTTACAAAAGAAAATCCCATGGCAGCCAATATGACTAGTGATAAAAATTCCCAATTAAATGTTACCTGCTTAACCCAGCAGGAAGTACGGCGGCGTCTAAAAATCACAAAAATTGACAAATCTCCGGGCCCGGATGGGATACACCCCCGAGTACTGCAGGAATTAAGTACAGTCATTGATAGACCATTATTTTTAATCTTTAAAGAGTCCATAATAACAGGGTCTGTACCACAGGACTGGCGTATAGCAAATGTGGTGCCAATATTCAAAAAGGGGACAAAAACTGAACTCAGAAATTATAGGCCACTAAGCTTAACCTCTACTGTGGGTAAAATCCTGGAGGGCATTCTAAGGGATGCTATACTGGAGTATCTGAAGAGGAATAACCTCATGACCCAATATCAGCACGGGTTTACTAGGGACCGATCATGTCAGACTAATTTGATCAGCTTCTATGAAGAGGTAAGTTCCGGACTGGACCAAGGGAACCCAGTAGATGTAGTGTATATGGACTTTTCAAAAGCTTTTGATACGGTGCCACACAAAAGGTTGATACATAAAATGAGAATAATGGGGATAGGGGAAAATATGTGCAAGTGGGTTGAGAGTTGGCTCAGGGATAGGAAACAAAGGGTGGTTATTAATGGAGCACACTCGGACTGGGTCGCGGTTAGTAGTGGGGTACCACAGGGGTCAGTATTGGGCCCTCTTCTTTTTAACATATTTATTAATGACCTTGTAGGGGGCATTCAGAGTAGAATTTTAATATTTGCAGATGACACTAAACTCTGCAGGGTAATCAATACAGAGGAGGAAAATTTTATATTACAGGATGATTTATGTAAACTAGAAGCTTGGGCTGATAAATGGCAAATGAGCTATAATGGGGATAAATGTAAGGTCATGCACTTGGGTAGAAGTAATAAGATGTATAACTATGTGCTTAATTCTAAAACTCTGGGCAAAACTGTCAATGAAAAAGACCTGGGTGTATGGGTGGATGACAAACTCATATTCAGTGGCCAGTGTCAGGCAGCTGCTACAAAGGCAAATAAAATAATGGGATGCATTAAAAGAGGCATAGATGCTCATGAGGAGAACATAATTTTACCTCTATACAAGTCAATAGTGCGACCACACTTAGAATACTGTGCACAGTTCAGGTCTCCGGTGTATAAGAAAGACATAGCTGAACTGGAGCGGGTGCAGAGAAGAGCGACCAAGGTTATTAGAGGACTGGGGGTCTGCCATACCAAGATAGGTTATTGCACTTGGGGCTATTTAGTTTGGAAAAACGAAGGCTAAGGGGTGATCTTATGTTAATGTATAAATATATGAGGGGACAGTACAAAGACCTTTCTGATGATCTTTTTAATCATAGACCGGTGACAGGGACAAGGGGGCATCCTCTACGTCTGGAGGAAAAAAGGTTTAAGCATAATAACAGACGCGGATTCTTTACTGTAAGAGCAGTGAGACTATGGAACTCTCTGCCGTATGATGTTGTAATGAGTGATTCATTACTTAAATTTAAGAGGGGACTGGATACCTTTCTGGAAAAGAATAATGTTACAGGGTATATATATTAGATTCCTTGATAAGGCGTTGATCCAGGGAACTAGTCTGATTGCCGTATGTGGGGTCGAGAAGGAATTTTTTTCCCCATGGTGGAGCTTACTCTTACCACATGGGTTTTTTTTGCCTTCCCCTGGATCAACATGTTAGGGCATGTTAGGCTATGGGGTGAACTAGATGGACATAAAGTCTTCCTTCAACCTTAATAACTATGTAACTATGTAACTATGTAACTGATCGCTACCTAGCGTAGCGATAAAAAAGTCAAAATGCCAGAATTATGGGTTTTTTTGTAGCCGCAACATTGCATTAAAATGCAATAATGGGTGATCAAAACAATGTATCTGCAACAAAATGGTATCATTCAAAATGTCAGCTCGGCACGCAAAAAAATAATCCCTCAACCAACCCGAGATCATGAAAAATGGAGACACTATGAGTATTGGAAAATCAAGAAAAGAACCTAGACATGTTTTGTATTTATAAACTCAGAATGGTCTGGAGAATCATAATGGCAGGTCAGTTTTAGCATTTAGTGAACCTAGCAAAAAAGTTGAATTGCACTTTTTTTGCAATTTCACTGCACTTGGAATTTTTTCCCCATTTTCTAGTACAAGACATGGTAAAACCAATGGTGTTGTTCAAAAGGACAACTCATCCTACAAAAAATAAGCCCTCACATGGCCATATTGAAGAATAAAAAAGTTAAGGCTCTGGGAAGGAGGGAAGCGAAAAACAAAAACGCAAAACCGAAAAAAGCTCCGGTCATGAAGGGGTTAAAAATCGGATTGCATTCATACTAATGTTATTCTATTATGGTGTGTTCATCTGCTATTTTTTTTTCCAGCTCAGATCGGACCATGATAGGATTGGAGAAAAATTGCAGCATGCTGCAATTGTAATCAAAAATCAGATCGCACTCAGAAATGCAAGTCAATGGGTGTGAGAAAAAAATTGCACAGCACTCGGACCATGTAAAATCCCAGCAGGACCTGATGGAATAGAATATATAGATTGCATGCAGTACATGCACATAGAATAGATAGATAATAATAATTTTTGTTTATATAGCGCCAACATATTCCGCAGCACTTTACAATTAAGCGAGGACATGTATAAACAATAAATTCAATACAAGTTAAGACAATTTAAACAGTGACATTAGGAGTGAGGTCCCTGCTCGCAAGCTTACAATCTACAAGGAAATGGGGGAGACACAATAGGTAAAAAGTGCTTGTTATTTCAGGTCTGGCAATTATAATAAATAGGGATTTTTATATAAAGCTGCATGATCCGGTCATCAGACCGTGTGTTTAAGTACAATAGTCAAGTATCAAGTGCAGTAATCGTGTGAATAGTAGGGTGTAGATTCAGAATAATATTTGGAAGGAGGGAACAGGGCAAAGTTAGTTTACTGAGTAGCTGATGTGGTAGGCTTATTTGAAGAGATGGTTTTTCAAAGTGTGCTTCAATAGGTCGGGGATAGGTTTCAGTCTGATCGTCTGGGGAAGAGCATTCCAGAGAGCTGGTGCAGCACGAGTGAAGTCTTGGAGATGGAGGTGCGAGGTTCGGATTACTAGGGATGTTAGTCTTAGGTCATTTGTAGAACGGAGGGAACGTGTAGGGCGATAGACAGAGATGAGAGAGGAGATATAAGGTGGTGCAGAACTGTGGAGAGCTTTGTGGGTGAGAAAGATGAGTTTATACTGGACCCTGTAGCAAATGGGTAGCCAGTGTAATGACTGGCACAAGATGGAGGCATCGGTGAAGCAGCTGGACAGAAATATGACCCTGGCTGCCGCATTTGGAGCGCCCCCACTGTCGCAGGGCCGAGGGGTACCTGGTACCGGGCCTCTCTGTCTCAGTTCTGGGATTGTCACGGTGGCTAGACCCGGTCCGTGACCCTGCTAAGGGGCGTCCAGTGAAAGTTGAGAGTGATGATGTGTGGTGCAGGGTACGATGAATAACGAGGACACAGGGTTGCAGTCTCTTTACCTCTTTACTGAAGGTTTCGAGATACTCAATCCAGAGTACTGTTAACAGGGCTGGCTGAGACCGGCCGGTCCAAAGGCAAATCCGGAGTTCCCATAGCAGGTGGGAATCAGTGTCTACCTTCTAGCGCCTGTGTGTTGTAGTCCTTCCCTGCTGAGCACCCTGGGATAGTCCTCACAACTGTTGTGTCTGCCTCTGATGTTCGTTCTCTCCGTCCCCCAGATGATATGGTAGGACACACCCGTATGACGGGGTAGGCCTGGAGTTCTTCCGGGACCCTAGAGTCAATCCTCTCCCACAGCTGCCTCCGTTGTCTGCTTAGGTGTTTAAGTGAGACAGCCAACCTATAATTGGCTGTCCTGCCGTGGTTTGAAGTAATGCTTAGAGTCTCTTACTTTCTCGGCGTTCCAGCCACCGACTTTGCGCCTCAGAAGGATGTTGCCTCGATCTTACAGCACGACTCCTTCTGGTCCTATCACCTCTGCGCTGTATTCCCGTCTCTCACTCCTTCACAATACCCCTCGCTTCTTGTCCTTTCCTAGGAGACTGCCGCTGTAAGCACAGACACGGCTCCGTAACGTTCTTTCCTGTTCACTAGGGCTCTGACAGGATCCCACCTCTGACAGGTCCTCTCTCGAGCTCTTCCCAGCTCCTTTCTCCCTGACTTCCTGTCCAACCCCCAGTTTTACCTAAGTGTGAGGAGTGGTCTAATAGATAGAACCACCCCCCCTGGTGGCCGGAGTGTGAGGTGTAGTGTGTGTCTGCGATACCTGGTCAGGTGAACTCCTTTAGTGCCATCAGACGTACCACCACTCCCCTTAGCGGCAGAGCAACAGTACTGCAATGACCAGGACTCTGGGGAGCTGCACTCCCCCCCGGTTAAATCCAGTACTCCCGGACTGGGAAAAGAAAAACAACATTACATGTTAGTAGTAAACACACAGAACTTTGAAACACTATAAACAAGTAAATGCTATGAACCAGTAACTATATAACAATGCTACCCTTTATGGGAGGTGGGGACACTTGAACGTTACGCAAATTTTGGGTCATGCACAGTTTATGACTCCCAGTCCAGTGGTTGAAACAGCGGGGACCCCAGGTAAACAAAGGGGTCCCCTTTTGAAAGTTTTGGAGCAATTCACCGTCCATTACTCCATTGTCCATTTTTAAACCTGTAACAAAAGATATGTACACAAACATTTTCAACCAAATAGCAGCCCTCCTTAATATCTACAAGTTTTGTAGCGAAGTGGAGTTTGATTCTTGGTGCTGCGTGTCGATCTCCGCAGTGCAGGGGTTGCTATTGGTCTAACAGGGCCCGCTATGCTTGCTACCACTGGTGTAGAGCTCTGTCTTCTAACTACGCTTCTAGTGAGTCTGGGTAGCACTGGCATGCTGGAGCTCTCAGAGCTGCTGCTACCAACAGTGGGTACAGCAGGTTCGCTGATAGCAGAGGGAGGACTTGCCGGTTGGCATGACATCTTCGGGCGGGATCTGCTGAGATTGCGGGCCAGGATGATCTGGCACCACAGTTAGTTCTGGTGGGTTCGGTTGACGGAACATTAGGACGGGCACCACGATGGCCTGATTTATCTGAGTCCAAGGCTTGGGAAAATCGCCAAGAACAGTGTGTATCATTTTCTCCTCTTCTACAGGTGGGGAGATTCCTGGATCTGTTTCCCTCTCTCTCAACTTATCGGGGCATACTTTAAGGTGATCTCTGGATATTGCCGTTGAGGTTTCCCCTCCATCTTTGCTGATGAGACAGACCTTCGTGTTGTCGAAATCGGATGGCAGGACGGTATACGGTTCTGCTTCCCATTGGTCGTCGAGTTTGTGTAGCCTCCTCTTTCATTTGAGTACTTGCTCACCAGGTGACAAGGGAATCGCAGGAGTGTGCTGGTTGTAGTCTCTTTCTTGTTTTTGTCTAGCCTGGGCGAGACTTCTTTCCACGCATTCCTGTACTTTGCGGTACCTTCGCTGCCTTTCTGCATCCCAATCTGCATCCGGTGAGGTATCTTCGGGGATTAGGACCCCCATGTCCAGATCAACGGGTAACTTGCTAGATCTTCCTCGCATCAGGTACGCTGGAGTGCAGTTGGTGGAATTTACTGGGATGTGATTGTATATGTCCACCAAGTCAGGCAACTTTGTTGGCCACAGGTTCCGTTCCTCTACGGGCAAGGTCTTCAGTAAGTCGATCACCACTTGGTTCATCTTTTCACACATCCCATTGGTTTGGGGATGGTACGGTGTGGTTCTGATCTTCTTACACCCGTACAGATGGCAGAACTCTTGGAACACCTCTGCTTCGAATGCTGGTCCCTGATTGGTCAGTACCTTCTCCGGGTACCCATGGGGCCTACAAAAGTACTGCTGGAAGGCCTTGGCGGCCGTCCTGGCCGTTAGATCCTTGACAGGTACAACCACCAAAAATCTGGAGTAGTGATCTATGATGGTAAGAGCGTAGATATAGCCTGACCGGCTAGGTGTCAGCTTCACATGATCCAGCGCGACCAGTTCGAGCGGCCGTTTGGTGATGATGGGCTGCAAGGGAGCCCGTTGGCTGTCACGGTCCTTCCTGCGTAGGCTACATGGACCGCACTCTCGACACCACTTCTCAATGGCTCTCTTCATGCCAATCCAATAGAACCTCCCTCGGAGTAGCCTCTCCAGCTTCCTCCATCCGAAGTGTCCGGCTCCATCGTGGTAGGCTCCCAAAACCATGGGCGCATCTCGCCTTGGCACCACTATCTGCCATACCAATTCATGAGTCCGTGGGTCGATGCTCCTCCGGCACAGCTTACCATCATGAATAAACAGTTTGCTTCTCCCCTTCCACAGCTGGCGTGTCTCCTGTGGATCATCTGGGCCGGGATGCAACCCTGCCTACGTCAAGAGCTCTTTCACCCGATGGACCGCGGGGTCACCATCCTGGGTCTCCGCCCATCCGTGATGGGGCAGGGGATTCAGCGTGGCATCCTGTTGGTTCTTGTGCCTGTTCTTCACATAATGGGAGTACTGAGCGGCTTTGGGGCGATGGAATGCGGGCAGCTCTACCTCTTCAAGTGCCTCCGGGTCCTCCCCCGTTTCTGGCAAATTGGGCATCCGGGACAAGGCATCGGCATTTGCATTCTTGCGTCCTGCCCGGTACTTGATGGTGAAGTCGTAGTTGGACAGCCGGGCCACCCACCGCTGTTCCAAGGCCCCGAGTTTGGCTGTATCCAAGTGCGTCAGCGGATTGTTATCCGTGAAGATGGTGAATTTCGCCGAGGCCAGGTAGAGTTTGAACCTCTCTGTCACTGCCCAGATGATGGCAAGGAATTCCAGCTTAAAGGAATTGTAGTTGTCAGGGTTCCTTTCCGTGGGACGAAGCTTCCTGCTGGCATAAGCGATTACCCTCTCCTTGCCTTTCTGGACCCAATCCTACATTGCTGGCATCCGTATACAGCACAAACGGTTGGTCGTATTCAGGGTAGGCCAGTACCTCTTCTCCCGTCAGTGCCGACTTCAAGCAAGTGAAGGATCCTTCCAGCCCCTCGTTCCAATCAAATGGGGCGTTCTTCCCCTTGGTCTTTTTTGATTGATCACCAACAGGTCTTGCAAGGGCGCAGCCTTCTTGGTGAAGTCCTTAATGAACCTCCGGTAATAGCCTACCAGCCCGAGGAACTGCCGGACTTCGTGGAGGTTGCTGGGCTTTGTCCAGTCCTGGATCACCGTGACCTTGTCGGGGTCTGGGGCCACTCCTTCAGCACTCACCACATGGCCCAGGTACTGCACTTTGGGTTTCAGCAGATGGCATTTGGACGGTTTCACCTTTAAGCCAAAGTTGGACAGGGCTTCAAACACCTCAGCCAGGTGCTTCAGATGGTCTTCGTAGGTCTTAGAGAAGACAATGACATCATCCAAATACAGCAGTACGGTTTCAAAGTTCTTGTGCCCCAGACAGCACTCCATCATCTTCTGGAACGTCCCCGGGGCATTGCACAATCCGAAGGGCATGTAGTTGAATTCGCAGAGACCCATCGGTGTCGTGAAGGCCGTCTTCTCTTTGTCTGCCTCCGCCACAGGAACCTGCCAGTACCCACTGGTGAGATCTAAGGTAGAGAAGTAGTTAGCAGATTTTAAGGCAGCCAGAGACTCCTCTATCCTGGGCAGTGGGTATGCATCCTTATGTGTAATGCGATTCAACTGCCTGTAATCAACACACATCCTCATTGTGCCATCTTTCTTTTTAACAAGGACTAATGGATCTGCCCAGGGGCTATAACTGTCTCTCACTACCCCAGCCTCCTTCATTTCTCGCAACATGTCCTTGGCACACTGGTAATGAGCTGGGGGTACAGGGCGGTATCTCTCTTTTATGGGCCGATGATCTCCTGTGGGGATATGATGTTGGATTGCTTTCACCTGTCCAAAATCTAGGGGGTGCTTGCTAAATACCCGCTCGTACTCGTGAACCACCCTGTAGGCTCCCTGTTTCTGGTGGGATGGGGTAGAGTCAGTGCCCACATGCAATTCCCGACACCAATCTTTCGAGTGCCCTGCAGAACCATTGTCCTCCGCCAGGTTAGACGGGACCAAGGGTCCAGGTGTCTGTATCACACTATTATTGACAGCGAACAGTTTGGCGAGTGTGGCATACTTGGTGAGATGGACCTCTTCCTCCCCACAATTAAGGACACGTACTGGCACCCTCCCCTGGCGGACGTCGACCACCCCCCTGGCTGTTAGGAGAGTAGGCCTATTGTCTGAATATACGGGTTCTACCAGGGCCTGGTAGTCCTTACCCCTGAGGCCTATGGCTGCCCGACACCATATTAACATCTCACTCCTGGGGGGTATCGCGATAGGGTTTGAATCACTCACAGTGACTCGACCAATTTCACCACCAGTCAGCTCTACCTGCTGTCTCTGCATCAGAGCTCTGATTTCTTTTTGCAGGGCACGTTGTTCACTGTAGCCAGCGGTTTCTGCTACCTGTTGTAACAAGACAATAACTTCTGCAAGACAATTTTCTATAACATTGGTACCGATAGTCATCATGGGATTACATTCACGGCGGTCAATATCAACAATTACAATCCCTTGGGCCTTCAATTCCACACGCCCCACCTTGATGGTGACCTCTTTATACCCCACTTGTGGCAATGGCTGACCATTACTGGCTATTATGGTGAAATCGTCATCGGGGCCACGAGTAATATTGGTGTCCTCCCAATACCGTTTATAAAGCACGTAAGGCATAGTCGTCACCTGAGAACCGGTGTCCAGCAGAGCGTTCATGGGGATACCGTCGATCACAACAGGAAGAACTGGTCGCCCTCCAACGTATTTGGCTCTCCAATGCTGCGGGCCTGATCGTCCTACTCCTGGGGGTTGGCCCTTTGCCCCAGGGGTTGCTCGTTTAAAGGACAGTACCTTGCAAGGTGGCCCACCTGGTGACAGCGGCGGCAGATAGGTCGTCCGTCCCGATGGAAGTGATCGTCGTCCCGGCCTCTGGTCGGCGGAGTCCTCCTCTGTCGCATCCAGGGGACATCCTCTGGTCTGGAGGCCAGCTGAATCTTCTCCTTGGGGGCCTCCTGTAGGGACTGCACAGTCCGGGCTAGGGCAGCAACACTCTTGGTCAGCTCCTGCATCTGGAGGCAGAGTCCTGCGGGGGAGTCGTCCTCTAAGCTCTGGGCATCGGCCTCGGCGGCGACTGGAGCATCTGGCGCCACCTCCTGGTGGTACGTGAGGGCTTGATGCCTGGGGGGTACCACACGGCTGGACTGTCGCTCCTGCAGCGCCTGGATGGCTTTATCCTTGAATTGCGCAAAAGTCAGGTCTGGATTTTGCATGGCCAGGAAGTGCAATTGGCCCCTTTGGTGACTGCACAGGAGCCCCTCAATGAACCGCTCTTTCAGGAGATTATCCTCATCTTGCATGCTGCCGGGGTCACTCTGCTTAATGGCCCTCAGCGCCTCCTGGACATTAAGGGCATAGTCCCGTAAGCTATCCTGCGGTCTCTGTTTGCATCCATAGAAAGTCAATTTAATTTCTGTAGCAGTATGGGTATCGAAGGTGGCTTTAAGCTTTGCAAAAACCTGCTGTGCAGTTCCCTTATCCGCGGCGGGCCAGGACTTCACTTCTCTCAAAGCCGCTCCAAAGAGTTGGTTTGTTATCATATGAACCTTCTGAGGCTCTGTCAAGGGGTAGAACTCGAGCAGGCTGCAGAGCCCTTCTTTAAAGTCAGTTAATGTATGCAACTCCCCTGAGTATCACGGGAGCCATGCCGCTTCGGGCAGGTACGGCATAGAGAAGGGCATTATGGCCGTTGTGGTGGCGGCAGTCTCCGACTGGCTGATGGGGGCAGCGGGCTCTGCGGCAACCGGTGGTGGTATTAGGGCCGTGGCTACATCCGCTGCGGTGACCGGTGCTGCCTCTGCGTCCACGGCTGCGACTTCCACCTCCGCTCCTCCCGACTCAGACATGGCCGTCCCTTCCTCCTACTAACCTGCTGGAGGTCGGAGTTCCTCTTCCGGGGTTGGCACTTTACCGCGCTTTCTCGATCCACGCTCCTTTTGACCGGTTCCGCCCATGAAGCTAAGGCTCCTCCCTCCATGGGCGGCGATGGCGAACTGTGGCGGGAACTCTTGGCGGCAATAGCAATGCACAGTCTTTGCAATAAGTCACAGTCCAAGCACAATAAATGACAGTTCCAAGGCACACATGACCTGATTCTTCAGGCTTAAGTAGATCCTGTTCGTGACACCAAAATTGGAGCACCCCCACTGTCGCAGGGCCTAGGGGTACCCGGTACCGGGCCTCTCTGTCTCAGTTCTGGGATTGTCACGGTGGCTAGACCCAGTCCGTGACCCTGCTAAGGGGCGTCCAGTGAAAGTTGAGAGTGATGATGTGTGGTGCAGGGTGCGATGAATAACGAGGACACAGGGTTGCAGTCTCTTTACCTCTTTACTGAAGGTTTCGAGATACTCAATCCAGAGCACTGTTAACAGGGCTGGCTGAGACCGGCCGGTCCAAAGGCACATCCGGAGTTGCCTTAGCAGGTGGGAATCAGTGTCTACCTTCTAGCGCCTGTGTGTTGTAGTCCTTCCCTGCTGAGCACCCCGGGATAGTCCTCACAACTGTTGTGTCTGTCTCTGATGTTCGTTCTCTCCATCCCCCAGATGATATGGTAGGACGCACCCATATGACGGGGTAGGCCTGGAGTTCTTCCGGGACCCTAGAGTTGCCCCTCTCCCACAGCTGCCTCCGTTGTCTGCTTAGGTGTTTAAGTGAGACAGCCAACCTATAATTGGCTGTCCTGCCGTGGTTTGAAGTAATGCTTAGAGTCTCTTACTTTCTCGGCGTTCCGGCCACCAACTTTGCGCCTCAGAAGGATATTGCCTCGATCTTACAGCACGACTCCTTCTGGTCCTATCACCTCTGCGCTGTATTCCCGTCTCTCACTCCTTCACAATACCCCTCGCTTCTTGTCCTTTCCTAGGAGACTGCCGCTGTAAGCACAGGCACGGCTCCATAACATTCTTTCCTGTTCACTAAGGCTCTGCCAGGATCCCACCTCTGACAGGTCCTCTCTCAAGCTCTTCCCAGCTCCTTTCTCCCTGACTTCCTGTCCAACCCCCAGTTTTACCCAAGTGTGAGGAGAGGTCTAATAGATAGAACCATCCCCCCTGGTGGCCGGAGTGTGAGGTGTAGTGTGTGTCTGCGATACCTGGTCAGGTGAACTCCTTTAGTGCCATCAGACGTACTACCACTCCCCTTAGTGGCAGAGCAACAGTACTGCAACGACCAGGACTCTGGGGCGCTGCACATTTAAGATGGATTGGATAGGAGAAAGTTTCGTAAGAGGGAGACCAATCAGAAGACAGTTGCAGTAGTCCAGATCAGAATGAATAAGAGGGACAGTAAGAGTCTTAGCAGTTTCAAAGGTGAGAAAAGGTTGGATTTCAGATGCAGGTGACAAGAGTGAGTGAGTGATCGGATATAGGGAGTAAAGGAAAGTTTGGTGTCGAATATGACCCCAAGGCAGCGGGCATGCTTCTTGGGAATTATGGTTGAACCCTCCAGGGTAATTTTGATGTTAGGTAGAGTGAGGTTAGTAGAGGAGAGAAACACAAGAAGTTCAGTTTTGGAGAGATTTAGTTTCAGATAGAGGGAGGAAATGATGTTAGAGACAGCAGACAGACAATCCTTGGTATTTTGAATTAGGGTAGGGGTGATGTCAGGGGAAGAAGTGTATAATTGGGTGTCATCAGCATACAGATGATACTGGAACCCAAATCTGCTGATTGTTTGTCCAATGGGGCAGTGTATAGAGAGAAGAGGAGGGGGCCTAGGACTGAGCCCTGCGGAACCCCGATAGTAAGGGACGAGGAGAGGAAGAGGAAAGATACAGTGAAGGAGCCGTTCAGAGAGGTAGGAGGAGAACCAGGAGAGGGCTATGTCCTTGAGGCCTATAGAGTGGAGCATAGTGAGGAGGAGCTGGTGATCCACAGTGTCAAATGCGGCAGAGAGATCCAGGAGAATCAGCAGGGAGCAATGACCTTTGGATTTAGCTGTTATTAGACCATTAGAGACTTTAGTGAGGGCAGTTTCAGTGGAGTGTAAAGAGCAGAAACCAGATTGTAAGGGGTTTTAAGCCGAGAGATAGAGGATTAGACGGAAGTGGACCAAGCGTTCCAGGAGTTTAGAGATGAAGAAAAGGTTAGAGACAGGTCTGTAGTTAGCAGAGTAGTTCTGGTCCAGGGATGCTTTTTAAATAAAGGGGTTATGATAGCATGTTTAAATGAGGAGGGAAAGATACCTGAAGAAAGAGAGAGGTTAAATATTTTAGTCAGGTGCGTGGTGACCACTAGTGAGAGAGACTGCATGAGATGTGAAGGAATGGGGTCACTGTTGCAGGTTGTAAGCCGAGCAGAAGCGAGGAGCTTGGAAACTTCTTCTGAAACAGGCTCAAAGATGTCTAGTGAGCTTGATGTGCGGCAGGGAAGGGGATCCAGGCACTGAGGAGATTGGGCTGAGATATCCTGATGGATGTGATTGATTTTTTCTAGGAAATAAGTGGCCAGATCCTCACTGCTGAGGTTGGTGATGGGGGCCTGTACTTTAGGTGTCAGGAGGGAGTTTATGGTTTCAAAAATTCGTTTTGGGTTGTTGGATAGTGAGGTGGTGAGGGTGGTGAAGCAGGATTGTTTGGCCAGATGAAGGGCAGAGTTATACGTTTTGAGCATGAACTTATAGTGGATGAAGTCTTCTGCTAAGAGAGATTTTCTCCACTGCTGCTTTGCACACCTTGAGCAGCGCTGAAAAAAGCGTGTTTGCACTGTGTGCCAGGGCTGCCGTTGTCTGTGTCAGGTCTTTCTATGTGTAGAAGGTGCTGCTTCATCTAGGGCATTCTTTAGTGTATTATTGAAGTGTGACAATGCTAAGTCTGGACAGGAGATGGAGGAGATGGGGGCTAAAGATGTGTGGAGATTGTTCATAAGCTGCTGGGTATTAATGGTATGTGTATTCCGATAAGTGTGGTAAGTGGGGGTGTCCTGGGTGAGGAGACAATTCTTGACAGAGAAGGAAAGAAGGTTGTGGTCCGAGAGTGGGAGAGAGGGAGTTAGTAAAGTCGTGCAGTGAGCCAGGATGGGAGAAAACCAGGTCCAGAGTATTCCCATCCTCATGCGCAGGAGAATTAGTAAACTGTGAGAGGCCGAATGAAGGAGTTAGAGAAAGAAGATGAGAAGCAGATTGGGAAAGGAGATCATTGATGGGGATGTTAAAGTCTCCCATGATGAGGTGGGGGATGTCACAGGATAGAAAGTGAGTAAGCCAGGTGGCAAAGTGGTCTAGAAACTGGTGGGAGGAGCCTGGAGGGCGATAAACAACCACCACTCGCAAAGAGAAGGGCTTAAAGAGTCTGATGGCGTGAACTTCAAAGGAAGGAAATGTAAGTGAGGGAATCGGGGGATGACCTGGAAAACACATTGTGGTGAAAGGAGCAAACCAACACCTCCACCCTGTCTGTTCTCAGGTCTGGCGGTAGGTATGTGAAAATGTCAGCCCTCCAAACAAGAGAGCAGCAGCGACGGTGGTGTCTGAATGCTGGATCCAGGTTTCTGTAATAGCCAGAAGGTTAAGGGAGTTAGAGAGGAAAAAATTGTGAATGTAAGTTAGTTTGTTACACACAGACCGTGCATTCCAGAGAGCACAGTGGAAAGCGATAGAAGAAGGCATACACTGAATGTTAATAAGATTAGCAGGGTTTCTATATTCAGCTGGAGGAGAGTAATGTATGCTGGTGGAGGGAGGCCCAGGGTTGGGGGAGATGTTGCCTGCAATTAGCAAAAGGAGAAAACACAGGAAGAGCAGGTGGTGGGATGATTTGCATGATCATTTTGAGTGCTGCATGGAGGTAGTGGATGGTTTGGAGTGTGTAAAAAATGTCAGCAGAGCCTCAGAGTTATACATGGGAGAGGGGAGAAAAGGGGTGGATATGGAGAGAGTGCACAGAATGTGTTAAAGGGCAGGCGGGTTGTGAGAAAGCAGAAGAAAAAACAAATAAGAAGCAGATTGATATGATCATGCATAATGTAGTACAACTGACCAAGAAGCATGTTTTTATGAAAAACATATGCACCTTTCCTGTCTCCTGCCCTGTCCAACTGCCATTGTATAACTGACAAGCACTTTATCCTGTTGCACTTAATATCTGTTGCACATGTGACCCTGCATGCGTGATATCCCAAGCCAGAGCTGAATATATATGAAATGAAATGTCTGCTAGCATCAGGCACCAAATGGCCACAATCATTAATTAACCAATTAGCACAAGGCCAGAGCAGGCATTACTATGCAGGGTAAACAACCAATGCTGAACAAGGCCATAAAACAGTGAAAGAAAAAAAATAGCTTTGAACATTTTAAAGCAGAAACCTAAAAGAAAAAAAAAGAAAAAAACCACCACAGCAATGATGGGTTAAATACCATGAAAAAAGCTTGCTAGATGTGGTTCTGTTCACACTTGTCAGACAGCACACAAACGGATAATGGGTTAAATACCATGAAAAAAGCTTGCTAGATATGGTTCTGTTCGCACTTGTCAGACAGCACACAAACGGATGATGGGTTAAATACCATGAAAAAAAGCTTGCTAGATATGGTTCTGTTCACACTTGTCAGACAGCACACTAATGGATGATGGGTTAAATATCATGAAAAAAATAGAAATATAGATGTCAGTGACATACACAATTGGTACAGTGCATGTGCAGCTTACTGTACATGTATTTAAATATTAAATTATTATAAAAACATATTTGTTTAACTAGCAGAATGAAAGCTGAAGGCTGGGGGCAGTTGTTTCTAGCATGGGAAAGGGGTAATACCCATGGAGGTTCCCAGGCTATTAATATCAGCTCACAGCTGTATACTTAGCCTTTACTGGCTATTAAAAAGGGGGACACCCAGAAAATGATATAGGATCCCCTATAATTAATCACCAGTGAAGGCTATGCAGACAGCTGAGGGCAGATATTAATAGCCTAGGAAGGGGATATCCCCCCCAGACAAAAAAAACATCAGCTCTCAAGTACATCAGAAAAGGTGCATCTATAAGATGTGCCAATTTTGGCACTTAGCCTTGTTCTTACCATTTGCCCTGGTGTGGTGGCAAGTGGGGTGAAAGTCGAGGGGGGGTTGATGTCACCTTTGCTTTTTCAGGTGACATCAAGCCCAGAGGTTAGTAATGGAGAGGAGTCTGTGAGATGCCCTGTTAATAACTCCATAGTCATATTGTAGAAAAACACACGCACAGAATAAAGTCCTTTAATTGAAAGAATGACACAGACTCCTTTAATTAATCTTAATTAAATCAAACTTGTGGCACAGCCCATTCCAGTGAAGCCATTGCCCCTGTAAGAGAATTAAAATAATAAACAACATATTCATCACCTGTCCGCTGAGAAGATAATCCATTTGTCCCACAACAGGTCTAGCACTGCTACATCTAGATAGTAGGCTGCATGATTGCTTGATGTGACCATACAGCCTGCCATCCAGCAGAGACACCGAGCGGTGTCTGCTACCATTTCTCAGTGTTTCTTGGTGAACTCTTATGACCTGACTGACGTCACCACAAGTGTGTGAAAATTCTCACACTCGCGATGCCATCAGAAAGATCCTGGGAGTTCACAGCTAGGGTTGAGCGACCTTGACCTTTTTAGGGTCGAGTCATGTTTTGTGAAACCCGACTTTTTGAAAAGTCGAGTCGGGAGAAATCGGACGATTACTGCGAAAAGTCGAGGATCGGCCGGAACACGAAACCCTATGCACGTCAATTGGGAATTTTTTTTTTTATTTTTTTTTTCTTCTCTCTCTCTCTCTCTCTCCCCTCCGTCCCATATTCCCCCTCCGTCCCAGCACAGAAAATCTCGTGTTACACATTGCAAATCCCTACTGCGCACAAGCGATAAAATGATGATAGCCGTGCACGCCCCTAACCCCTATGTCATCACTCTGCCCACACTCCTTCATTGGCTGAAAAAGTGGCGCTAAACGCGTCATACGAAACGCGACTTTGGCGCCAAGATCGCGTACCGCATGGCCGACCCCACACAGGGATCGGGTCGGGTTTCATGAGAAGCCGACTTTGCCAAAAGTCGGCGACTTATGAAAATGAACGATCCGTTTCGCTCAACCCTATTCACAGCCAATGAACTTACTTCACCTAACTCACATCAGCAGGGGCACCATGGGCATACTTCTTGGTGTTCTCAAAATGAGAAAGGGCCATGGATATTGGCCCACCCAGCCTAAAAATAGCAGCCCGTACCTGCCCCAGAAAAGGCGCATCTATTAGATGTGCCAATTCTGGCACTTTATCCAGCTCTTCTGACTTGCCCTACTGCAGTGACAGGTGGCATAGTAGTATTGGGGTTGATTTTAGCTTTGTAATGTCAGTTTACAACAAGCCCAGGGGTTAGTAATGGAAAGCATCAGCCCTGAGCTGTCTCAGAAATGGCGCATCCATTAAATGCTCCAAATCTGGCACCTAGCCTCACATTTCCCACTTTCCCTGGTGCGGTGGCAAGTGGGATAATAGTTGTGAGGTTGATGTCAACTGATTTATGTTCACTGAATTCAAGCCCATTGGCTAGTAATGGAGAGGAATCTATCAGACACCCCACTGCTAGCTAACCCCATAGTCAAATGTAAAAAAGACCAAGACAAAGTAGTCCTTTAATGGAAATATACATACAAACTTGTTTGTTTGAAAAAAACCTCACTTACCCTTATACATTATACGTTATACATTACTCACCTTTCTGCCGATAATCCATTATTGGCCATGTCCCTCGACGGTCTGGATTGTTTGGAGAGTGGTCACATCACTGATGCAACTGCTTTCCAAACCATACGGATTGTCGTGGGACAGGGCCATTAATGGATTATCGGCTGAAAGGTGAGCATAATTTTATTTAATTACATTTTTGGTGAATAAATGGGATTGGGGAGCTTTTATTTCAAATAAAATAGTCTGTGTGTTTATTTCAATTACAAGACTTTACTCTGTCTTTATTTCATTTGACTACGGTGTTAGTAATGCGGGCGTCTGATAGATGCCTCTCCATTACTAACCCCTGGGCATGATGTTAGCTGACATTACAAAGCTGACATCAACCCCAATACTATTACTCCACTTGCCACCGCACCAGGGCAAGTGGGAAGAGTCGGGCAAAGCACCAAAATTGGCGCATCACATAGATGTGCCTTTCCTGGGATGGCTATTTTTACACTTTGGAGTGCCAATATCCATGGCCCCTTCCCAGTCTGAGAAAACTAGCCCCCAGCTGTATGCTTTAGATTGACCAGTGGTAACAAACTTACAATCAATCAGAACCAGAGTTTCTTCTGCTGTCACACAGATGACAGCATGGGACCCGCTGGATGTTCAGGTAGCCTATTCAATTGAATGGAGTCAGGGTTTGGGTTCGAATTTGGGTACCATTATGGTACCCGAACCAAACTTTTTTCTAATGTTCAACACAACCTGATGATCCATGGGTCCGCCAATCACTAGTAACAATGATGTAATAGAAACAAGAGCCAAATAAAAACATTTTCATATTTTAATTCAGAAGGTCAAAATCATTATGGAATGGCTCATTTCATAACTGAACCTGACAACTATTGAAAATATGTAGAAGAGTTTAATCAGTTAGTACATTTATGCATCTGTAATCATAAACATATGTTCGCATATATCTATATGTATGTTTTTATAAGGGCATGGTCAGCCTATTTACCAATTTAGTATATGTTTTTGTAAGTATAGGGTATTGATGATTTTTGCTGAGATTTTGTAACGTAGAGGAATGTAGCATGAATTGAGGATTAAATGGATTAGCCACTTTTTATTTATGTAAACAAATGTATTGAGGATATGATTTTGACACTTACTCATATTTAGGTATTACCAATTCTCCTCTTGCATTTCTTAGTATAGTCATCAGATTGCACAGCTCTCCAGTTCACAAGATAGTCGCTGATGAAGGAGCATATGTCCAGACTAGACCATAATCCAATGACAAAACAAGTCACATAGAAAAGATGTAGTAAAATGTTTGAAAAAAAATGCATAGAGCTTCACTGCTCCTGGTTATAAAAAAAAAAAACAGAATCTCCAGAGCCACCTCGACATACAGTAGGTACCTCTTCAATTATTAATATGGTTAAATTAAATAAGAAATTTGTAGAAAATGGTAACTCTGGTAACTCTGAGGTGAAGGCATGTACATGTAATCAACATCCACTTCAATATGCAACCCTTCTATTCCAAACAAAAGGTCCATTTAATTAATCAGGCTGCTGTTGATGAGGAAGAAGAGCTGGTTGATTGAAACTTAGGAAGATGAGACTGACAATGGACCACTTTTGATGGCTGAGTCTATAGCAGTGCTGATTTTATTCCAGTTCTTAATTCACTGGTGAATATGAAGAATTCACTGATTCAATATAGTTGTCAATGGCGGTAAAAAGGAACTTGCCACATGTGTCAAATTCCATCCTTTAAAGCCACAGGAACATTTATTTTTATCTCTTTGACATATTTTTGTAAAACTTTCAGTAAATTGTGTTTTTGCCACTGTGTTGGAAGCTGCAAAAATTTCAAAGTTTAGAGCACAGAAATAGCTGAATTCACTTTAAGGTTGAACCCTAATCACTAGGGCAGTGTTATGAACTTTATTGGTTCATAAGAGATCAGCCATTCCTCCAGAGGTAAGAAATGTATAATGAGATAAATGGTATTGCTTTAAAAGACAGCATATTCTCCTTTTGTGTTGATAAAGAAGTAGGCAACACAAATCCTTCAATAGATCAGTCCAAAAGACCCAATCATAAAAAATTGCTGGATCAAAGAACATTCTTCAGTCTAGTTCCATCTCTCACTGGATTTACATTTTAAAAATCCTTTTGTGCTGGTAATTAAATCTTTTTGTTCCAAATACACCATATTTCTATGCGTGGCTGTAATACTAGTAATCATTTTTATTTCAACAGGGTCAACATATTCTGCAACACTTTATAATTCAGAGGGGACATGTAAAGACCATATCAGCAATTACAGAGTAACATATAAATCCTCATAAATCAACATATACCAAGAGGAGTGGGGGCACACAAGCTAACAATAGACTGATCATAAGCGCTACAACTGTTAGATTACTAAATATTAAAGCTTTATTAACCCCTTAACGACCGCCGATACGCCTTTTAACGGGGGCCGCTAAGGGTACTTAAACCACAGCGCCGTTAATTAACGGCGCTGTGGAAAAAGTGAATAGCGCCCCCCAGAGTCGGATTTTCTCTGGGGTCTCGGTTGCCGAGGGTAGCCGAGACCCCAGAGAACATGATTCGGGGGTTTTTTACCAACCCCTGAGTTGCGATCGCCGGTAATTAACCGTTTACCGGCGGTCGCAACAAAAAAAACAAACCGCGATTTGCCATTTAATTTCTCTGTCCTCTGATGTGATCGCACATCGGAGGACAGAGAAATGGGGTCCCCGATCACCCCCGACAGCCCCCCAATACACCCCTATCTCCCCCGGTGCTCCTCGTGGCTCCCCATGGGCGCCGCCATCTTTTTCCGGGGAAAAAATGGCGGGCGCACGCGCAGTGCGCCTGCCGCCCGGCACCCGGAAGATCTTTGGGGTCTCGGCAGCCGGGGGTAGCCGAGACCCCAAAGAACATGATCGGGGTCGGTTTTTACCGGCCCCTGTTTTGCGATCGCCGGTAATTAACAGTTTACCGGCGACCGCAAAAAAAAAAAAAAAAAAAAGCGATGTCATTCTCTGTCCTCTGATGTGATCGCACATCAGAGGACAGAGAAATAGGGGGATTTGGGGACCCTGTTATACTTACCAGTGTCCCTCGGTCCTCCTGCTTCTTCTGCTGGCCGCCGGCTTCTTGCTCCGGTAAGAAAATGGCGGGCGCATGTACAGTGCGCCCGCCATGATCTGCCGGCCGGCAGAGGAAGATTCTTCCACTTGTTTTATTTTGGTCACTGAGATCCTATCACAGTGATCAAAATAAAAAAATAGTAAATAACCCCCCCCCCCTTTATCACCCCCTTAGTAAGGAAAAAATAATAAAATTTAAAAAAATTATGAATTTCTATTTTCCAATTAGTGTTAGGGTTAGGGGTAGGGTTAGGGGTAGGGTTAGGGTTAGGGGTAGAGTTAGGGGTAGGGTTAGGGGTAGGGGTAGGGTTAGGGTTAGGGGTAGGGTTAGGGGTAGGGGTAGGGGTAAGGGTAGGGTTAGGGGTAGGGTTAGGGGTAGGGTTAGGATATGTGCACACGTAGAATGGTTTTCTGCGGATTTTTCCGCAGCGGATTTGATAAATCCGCAGGGCCAAAATGCTGCGTTTTTCCTGTGGATTTATCGCGGATGTACTGCGGTTTTTGTGCGGATTCCCCTGCGGTTTTACACCTGCGGTTTTCTATTATGGAGCAGGTGTAAAACCGCTGCGGAATCCACAGAAAGAATTGACATGCTGCGGAATGTAAACCGCTGCGTTTCCACGTGGTTTTTTCTGCAGCATGGGCACAGCGTTTTATGTTTCCCATAGGTTTACATTGTACTGTAAACTCATGGGAAACTGCTGCGGACCCGCAGCTGCGGATCCGCAGCAAAATCCGCAACGTGTGCACATAGCCTTAGGGTTAGGGCTAGGGATAGGGCTTGGGTTAGGGTTAGGGCTAGGGTTAGGGTTAGAGCTAGGATTAGGGTTAGAGCTAGGATTAGGGCTAGGGTTAGGGTTGGGGCTAAAGTTAGGGTTAGGGTTGGGGCTAGGTTTAGGGCTAAAGTTAGGGTTTGGGCTAAAGTTAGGGTTCGGGCTAGGGTTGGGGCTAAAGTTAGGGTTAGAGTTGGGATTAGGGTTTGGATTAGGGTTGGCATTAGGGTTACATTTGGGATCAGGGTTAGGTTTGGGATTAGGGTTAAGGCTAGGGTTGGGATTAGGATTAGGTTTTGAGGTTAGGGTTGAGATTAGGATTAGGGGTGTGTTCGGTTTAGGGTTTTGATTAGGGTTATGGTTAGCTTTGGGATTAGGGTTAGGGGTGTTTTGGGGGTTAGGGTTGTGATTAGGATTATGGATCGGGTTGGGATTAGGGTTAGGGGTGTGTTGGGGTTAGAGTTGGAGTTAGAATTGGGGGGTTTCCACTGTTTAGGTACATCAGGGGGTCTCTAAACACCACAGCCAATTTTGCGCTCAAAAAGTCAAATGGTGCTCCCTCCCTTCTGAGCTCTGCCGTGCGCCCAAACAGTGGTTTACCCCCACATGTGGGGCATCAGCGTACTTGGGATAAATTGGACAACAACTTTTGGGGTCCAATTTCTCCTGTTAACCTTGTGAAAATAAAAACTTAGGGGCTAAAAATCTTTTTTGTGGAAAAAAAATATTTTTTATTTTCACGACTCTGCATTATAAACTTCTGTGAAGCACTTGGGCATTCAAAGTTCTCACCACACATCTAGATAAGTTCCTTGGGGGTCTAGTTTCCAAAATGGGGTCACTTGTGGGGGGTTTCTACTGTTTAGGTACATCAGGGGCTCTGCAAATGCAACATAACGCCCGCAGACCATTCTATCAAAGTCTGCATTCCAAAACAGTGCTCCTTCCCTTCCGAGCTCAGCCATGCGCCCAAACAGTGGTCCCCCCCACATATGGGGTATCAGCGTACTCAGGACAAATTGGACAACAACTTTTGGGGTCAAATTTCTCTTGTTACCCTTGTGAAAATAAAAATTTGGGGGCTAAAAAAATTTTGTGGAAAAAATATTTTTTTTTTATTTTCACGACTCTGCATTATAACCTTCTGTGAAGCACTTGGGCATTCAAAGTTCCTTCCCTTCCGAGCTCTGCCATGCGCCCAAACAGTGGTTTATCCCCCACATATGGGATACCAGCCTACTCAGCCTAAATTGCACAATACATTTTGGGGTCCAATTTCTCCTGTTACCCTTGTGAAAGTAAAAATTTGGTGGTGAAAAGATCATTTTTGTGGAAAAAATATGATTTTTTTTATTTTCATGGCTCTACATTATAAACTTTTGTGAAGCAGTTGGGGGTTCATAGTGCTCACCACATATCTAGATAAGTTCCTTGGGGGGTCTAGTTTCCAAAATGGGGTCACTTGTGGGGGGTTTCTACTGTTTAGGTACATCAGGAGCTCTGCAAATGCCACATGACACCCGCAGACCATCCCATCAAAGTCTGCATTCCAAGCGGCGCTCCTTCCCTTCCGAGCCCTGATGGGTACCCAAACAGTGCCCCCCCCACATATGGGGTATCAGCGTACTCAGGACAAACTGCTCAACAGATTTTGGGGTCCAATGTCTCCTGTTACCCTTGAGAAAATAAAAAATTGCAGGCTAAAAAATCATTTTTGAGGGAAAAAAAAGGATTTTTTATTTTTACGGCTCTACGTTATAAATTTCTGTGAAGCACTTGGAGGTTTAAAGTGCTCACCACACATCTAGATAAGTTCCTTAAGGGGTCTAGTTTCCAAAATGGGGTCACTTGTGGAGAGTTTCTACTGTTTAGGCACATCAGGGGCTCTCTAAACATGACATGGCATCCGATCTCAATTCCAGCCAATTCTGCATTGAAAAAGTCAAACGGCACTCCTTCTCTTCCAAGCTCTGCGGTGCGCCCAAACAGTGGTTTATCCTCACATATAGGGTATCAGCATATTCAGGAGAAATTGCACAACAAAATGTATGGTTAAATTTCTGTTTTTACACTTATGAAAATAAAAAAATATTGTTCTGAATTAAAATGTTTGCAAAAAAAGTTAAATGTTCATTTTTTCCTTCCACATTGTTTCAGTTCCTGTGAAGCACGTAAAGGGTTAATAAACTTCTTGAATGTGGTTTTGAGCACCTTGAGGGGTGCAGTTTTTAGAATGGTGTCACACTTGGGTATTTTCTATCATATAGACCCCTCAAAATGACTTCAAATGTGATGTGGTCCCTAAAAATAAATGGTGTTGTATAAATGAGAAATTGCTGGTCAACTTTTAACCCTTATAACTCCCTAACAAAAAAAATTTTTGGTTCCAAAATTGTGATGATGTAAAGTAGACATGTGGGAAATGTTATTTATTAACTATTTTGTGTGACATATCTCTCTGATTTAAGGGCATAAAATACAAAGTTTGAAAATTGCAAAATTTAATTTTTTTTTGCCATATTTCCATTTTTTTCATAAATAATCGCAAAAAATATCGAAGAAATGGTAACAATACTATGAAGTACAATATGTCACGAAAAAACAATCTCAGAATCAGCGGGATCCGTTAAAGCGTTCCAGAGTTATAACCTCATAAAGTGACAGTGGTCAGAATTGTAAAAATTGGTCCGGTCATTAAGTACCAAATTGGCTCTGTCACTAAGGGGTTAAAGAGTTCCTACACCTTAACATCTGATTCCAGGAAAAAGTGGTAAATGGCAGACATTGTGTTGATCAACTAAAACCACATTGAATTTTCAACAACGTGTCACAAAGTAGAAGTAAGAAGTGACTCTCTTCAATAATGTGTGTTCAACACGTGTTTATTCCAACATGATGCAGCAAGATTATTCAATACAAACTGAAAGTTCCTTATTATGCTCTGGGTTCTAGAGGCGGAAAAAAAGATAATTAATACTTCACTGCCCAGCTATTTTGCAGTCACTGCAGACCTTTGTCCAGTCCTCCACAGCTTCACTCCAGGACCTGACTTTTGGTTCCTCTGGGCTTCCAGCATCACTGTGCACTGGCAAGGCACACAGGGACTTTAGAGGTCTTGTCATGTCGAAGTCCTGGCCTAGAATAAAGATGCCAATGATGATGTGTGCGATGGGGAAGATGAATAGCAAGCAACCAGAAAAGGCAAAGGTTAGGGTGCTGTGGTGAAATGCTACCTGAGTGGGTTGGGGAATACTCGCTTGGCACGGAATTTAATCACTCAGGCACGATTTCTCCACTTAAACAGTCTAATCCGGTTTATTAAACATCATAAACCACATGACATACAGTCTATTTCATTACATCCATGAACTTATCACGACCACCAGTCTGTTCATGCAGACCATATGCCATATATTACAATCCCCTTGTCCGGGGTTACCTTTCAGGAGCTCCAGCTCCACACACTGACTCCTGCCAGTGCTGGTTCACAGGGGAAAGCTGCCTCACTGGGATCACCTTCCTTGTAGCCAGGGCACCTCAGATAGTCCAGACCCACTGTAGGAACTGTAGCTTCCCCAACACAGAAACCGTCTCAGGCTCTGTAGATGCCGCCTCCCCATGCGCTTCCAGGAAGTCCAATCACAGGCACGTCCAACACACAGGTCATCAGTCCATGGTCTCACCAGGTGCTTGCAGGACTCCAGTCCATCCCAGGACAATCCAACACCCTGACCATTCCAGGACACACACTCTCACCAGGTGCTTGCAGGACTCCAGTCCACCCCAGGACAATCCAACACCCTGAGTATTCAGGTTCACGGTCTCTCAGGTGCTTCCAGGAAGTCTCCACTCACAGGAGCTTCCAACACAGACCACCAGGTCCACGGTCTCTCAGGTGCTTTCAGGAAGACCCCACTCACAGGAGCTTCCAACACCGACCGTCCAGGACCTTGCACATGGACCAAACAGATCTATACACTCTGACCATGTGACCAGACCTCAGTCACATTATATGGTTGTAACCACTCCCCTAGATGGGAGTATGTGTGGTTAGCCAGTCCCACCCAGCTCACCAGCTAACCCTATAAGCCCACCCTTATAAGTAAACACAGCAAACTCTTAAGGAACTATAAGTCCCAGCATAATCATATCATTTTGGGCTTACAGCGCAGAGCACCTCTGAGACACATACTGGCCATTTACAATCCTGACGGACTTTGTATCATCACCATAATTATGCCTCCAAGTGCATCCTGAAGCACACACACAGCGGACCCCTGGGTGTAACATGTGTTACCGCACCACAGTGCACAGATACTAATATAAAAAAGGGTGCTGCATCATCTATCTATTGGAACCATGAATAAGAGAAAAGCAATACACTAGTGATGAGCACACCTAAAACTGTATACATTTATTCAACAAGAAAAAATAGAAGACTATAAAAACATTAAAAAAGTTTAAACAAACACTGAAAACCACTATATAAGGTGGGAAAAGGGGGAAAATGCAAACAACATATACAATATGTGCATTTCAAAAGTGCAAGTATGGAATCCAGCACAGAATCCAACAATATTGAGGAATCTATGTAAATGACAGTAAGCAGCAGTGATAATAACAACCAATGTATCTATGCTAGAGCTAAATCCCTATGTTAGACCAGCATAGTGCTGGTTTATACAGATTGCACAATACTGGTGTATTCTGTGCTGGATTTTGTACTTGCACTTTTGTAAAGCACGTATTGTATATGTTATTTGCATTTGCCCCCTTCTTCCACCTTATTTAGTGATTGTAACAATTACGTATAATGGAACACTCAGGAATAGAGATGAGCCACCTCCCTAGTGTTCGGGTTCGGTTCGTCAAACAGGGAGATGTTATCCGAACTGTTAGTCGAATTGTTCGACGAACACCGTCGAACCCTATTGAAACCAATGGCAGGCAAAGACAAACACATACAAACACATGGAAAACACATAGAAAACACCTTAAAAGGTGTCCAAAAGCTGACAAACTGCTCAGAAGACACAACAAACACATGGAAAAGTCACAACTACATATAGTCATGCCAAAAGAAAAGAGGTGGAGGAGTAAAAAGAGGAGGAGACAAAGATATAGGCATGTTATGCCCTTCTAAAATCGAAAGGCTGGAGTAAAAATCTAAACTCACTCTACCAACACCCAGACGTCTTGACAAAAAAAAAGAAAAAATAAATATCTTTAGGTAGAATGGCGGTGGGTCTATTCACAACACTTTCCTTAGAAGACGTAGTGGTACCCCCGTTGGGAGTTGTGCCAAGAAATGAACCCAATACATTTAGACTAATCCACCATTTGTCATATCCAAGGGGCAGGTCAGTAAACGACAACATCGACGCGGAACCAAGTACAATACTATGTACTGTACCTCCTTTGACGAGGCAATCAGGTGGGTCAAGAAGTTGGGAAAGGGCACCCTAATGGCCAAAACAGACATTGAGGGGGCGTTCCGGTTACTACCTGTTCCTCTGAATAGTGTCCTCCCATTGGGCTGCTTCTGTGAAGGAGCATACTACATAGATCGCTGTTTGCCCATGGGGTGCTCCATATCCTGCTCACTATTTGAGGTGTTTAGTTACTTCCTCGAATGTGTCGTCATGGACGTTTGTAAGGCGGCACATATTATCCATTACCTCGACGACTTCTTATGCCTGGGCCCAAAAGATTTGCCACAGTGTGAAAACACGCGGTAGTCCACCTGTTAGAAGGAGAGAGGTGGAGGGAGAGTGGACACCCGAGAGCCGAGGGGTTAGATTGAGAAAGAAAGAAGGCGGTGTAGCTTGCTTCATGGGTGGGGTACTCTGCTGAGTAGCAGAAATTGCTACTAGGCCCAAAAGGATTTCCTGGGCTAGATGCCGTTACAAAATAGTAGTTAGGTAAACAGGCGGTGTAGCTTGCTTCATGGGTGGGGTACGCTGCTAAGTAGCACTACATTCTACTAGGCCCAAAAGGATTTCCTGGGCTAGATGCCATTAAAAAATAGTACTTGGGTAAACAGGTGGTGTAGCTTGCTTCATGGGTGGGGTACGCTGCTGAGTAGCACTAAATTCTACTAGGCCCAGAAGGATTTCCCGGGCTGGATGCCGTTACAAAATAGTAGTTAGGTAAACAGTGGGTGTAGCTTGCTTCATGGGTGAAGTACACTACTGAGTAGCACCAAATTATACTAGGCTCAAAAGGATTTCCTGGGCTAGATGCCGTTACAAAATAGTAGTTAGGTAAACAGGCGGTGTAGCTTGCTTCATGGGTGGGGTACGCTGCTGAGTAGCACTACATTCTACTAGGCCCAAAAGGATTTCCTGGGCTAGATGCCGTTAAAAAATAGTACTTAGGTAAACAGCCGGTGTAGCTTGCTTCATAGGTGGGGTACTCTGCTGAGTAGCACTAAATTCTACTAGGCCCAAAAGGATTTCCCAGGCTGGATGCCGTTACAAAATAGTAGTTAGGTAAACAGGCGGTGTAGTTTGCTTCATGGGTGGGGTACGCTGCTGAGTAGCACCAAATTCTACTGGGCCCAAAAGGATTTCCTGGGCTAGATGCCATTACAAAATAGTAGTTAGGTAGACAGGCGGTGTAGCTTGCTTCATAGGTGGGGTACGCTGCTGAGTAGCACCAAATTCTACTAGGCCCAAAAGGATTTCCTGGGCTAGATGCCGTTACAAAATAGTAGTTAGGTAAACAGTGGGTGTAGCTTGCTTCATGGGTGAAGTACACTACTGAGTATCACCAAATTATACTAGGCCCAAAAGGATTTCCTGGGCTAGATGCCGTTAAAAAATAGTACTTGGGTAAACAGGCGGTGTAGCTGGCTTCATGGGTGGGGTGCGCTGCTGAGTAGCACTAAATTCTACTAGGCCCAGAAGGATTTCCCGGGTTAGATGCCGTTACAAAATAGTAGTTAGGTAAACAGTGGGTGTAGCTTGCTTCATGGGTGGGGTTCCCTGCTGAGTAGCACTACATTCTACTAGGCCCAAAAGGATTTCCTGGGCTAGATGCCATTAAAAAATAGTACTTAGGTAAACAGGCGGTGTAGCTTGCTTCATGGGTGGGGTACGCTGCTGAGTAGCACTAAATTCTACTGGGCCCAAAAGGATTTCCTGGGCTAGATGCCATTACAAAATAGTAGTTAGGTAGACAGGTGGTGTAGCTTGCTTCATAGGTGGGGTACGCTGCTGAGTAGCACCAAATTCTACTAGGCCCAAAAGGATTTCCTGGGCTTGATGCCATTACAAAATAGTACGTAGGTAAACAGGCGGTGTAGCTTGCTTCATGGGTGGGGTACGCTGCTGAGTAGCACTAAATTCTACTAGGCCCAAAAGGATTTCCTGGGCCAGATGCGTTTAAAAATAGTACTTAGGTAAACAGGCGGTGTAGCTTGCTTCATGGGTGGGGTACGCTGCTGAGTAGCACTAAATTCTACTAGGCCCAAAAGGATTTCCTGGGCTAGATGCCGTTACAAAATAGTAGTTAGGTAAACAGGTGGTGTAGCTTGCTTCGTGGGTGAAGTACGCTGCTGAGTAGCACCAAATTCTACTAGGCCCTAAAGGATTTCCTGGGCCAGATGCTGTTAAAAATAGTACTTAGGTAAACAGGCGGTGGGTGGCTGGGCTACTCTGCTGACTAGCAGACACTGAAGCTTTGGAGCAGACCTCTGAATCCCAGGCCATAGTATGAGTAAACAACTCTGCAGATGACCCCACCCACCTGGAATTGACGATGGCAATGTCATGTAAAACTCAGCAAGGAGACTAAATCAAAGAGTCTCCATTTTTTCCACAAATTTGGCCACAGACACCACTTAAGTGGCATGAATTTCGCCAGAGTATTTTAAAACAGTTGGTGAGGTGATTTTCAAAAATCATCAAGCTTTTAGTCTCCCCAAGATGACACAGGGGTAGAAAAGTCCTTGCGGATCCAGGATTTGTTCATCTTGATGAACGTTAGTCTGTCTACATTGTCACTGGACAGCCGCGTGCACTTATCTGTCAGCACACCACCAGCAGCGCTGAACACACGTTCAGAGAGAACGCTGGCTGAAGGGCACGACAAGATCTCCAAGGCGTGAGTGGCGAGCTCAGGCCATTTTTCAAGATTGGAAGCCCAAAATGAGCAAGGGTCCAGTTCCACAGTCATGGCATCGATGTTAACTTGGAGATACTCTTGTACCATCCTCTCTAGGCATTGGCTGTGCGTCAGACTTCTTGTCTCCTGTGGCCTTGCAAAGGATGGTCTAAAAAAATCTTGAAACGATTGGAAAAAATTGCTGTTACCACCAGATACGATGTTACTGTTACGGTTTGAGTGATGACTCGGTTGGCAAGTTAGAACTCAGAGATTCACTACGTGCACCAGTGGTGTTTTGTGGAAAAGCAGATGTTAGATTCTGTAACAGTCTCTGCTGATACTCCTGCATGCGTGAATCCCTTTCTATGGCAGGAATTATTTTGCCAAATTTGCTTTTTTACCGGGGATCTAAGAGTGTGGCAACCCAGTAGTCGGCATTACTTCGGATTCTGACAATCCGAGGGTCATGTTGCAGGTAGTGCAGCAAGAAGGCACTCATGTGTCTTGCACATCCAGGAGGACCAAGTCCTTGTTGTCTTGGTGGTGGTGAGGAGAGAATCATGCTTCCATCATCTGCCCTCTCCCCCCAACCTCGCACAACAGAAATTTGATCAAGGTCTCCTTCATCTGATGAATCTTCCATGCCCAGCGCCAGTTCATCCTCCACTTCTTCCTCGCCTCCTGCACCTTCCTCAACAGTTTGGCTGCTACCATGTGCCCTCGGTAATCCCTCTCCCCCAGTCTCCAATGCCAGCCGCCTTGGTGCAGCCAACCTTCTTGACCTTGGAGATATGATCCCTTCCGCATACGACTCCTCCTGTTCCTCCACCTCCTCCTCTTGTTCCACCACCTGACTCCAAACACTGTGTAAGGTGTGCTCCAGCATGTAAATCACCGGAATGGTCATGCTGATAATGGCATCATCAGCGCTAAACATCTTCGTTGCTATTTCAAAACTGTGCAGAAGGGTGCATAGGTTCCTGATCTGAGACCACTCCTGCAGCGTGATTTGCCCCACCTCTTCATCTCGTTGACCCAGGCTATACGTCATAACGTATTGCACCAGGGCTCGTCGGTGCTGCCAAAGTCACTGCAACATGTGCAGAGTTGAATTCCACCATGTGGGCACATCGCATTTCAGCCGCTGAACTGGTAGGCCCAACGACTTCTGTAGAGATGCAAGTTGTCAAGCTGCGGGATGCGAACGGCGTGTTGAGTCCTTCTTCCGTCCCTGGCTTCCTGGATGTAGGGATCCAAGTAAATGACACGCAGCACAAAGGTTGTGTGGTCATAAACAGGGGTAGCCCTGGAGCACGCCTGCCTCACTGGGCGCTGCCCCTTCTTTATATAGTAAAAAGTTAGACATTTTACAGACATGCGCACAAGCGCTCATATTTCACAATCACTTACAAAGCAAATCTATTCTAGTGAAAAGTTACAATATCTGGTATGTGGATGAAAGGCTACAATTTCAAGGAGAAATGCGCGCGTGATTACTTTCCATAAAAGAAAAATGTCAAGTTTGCTCAAATTTCTTGTTGTAAACCAGATTTCTCAGGAGGAAGACAAGATGGATTCTTTGGTTCATTCTGATCTCCACAATTCCCCCCTTTGACATATTCTTTTATAATCTATCACAAATTCTTGCATAAAGTCTATGCATTTTCTTCTTTATACAGCAGTATACTAAAATATAAAAAAACAAAAATTAGTTCGGCAATAATAATTAGAATCACTAAAAGATAACATAAAAACTTTATACTCTTGCATCTATTACACAAAATTTATCGGTGCATACTGAGATACCCTTGAGCACAATCTTGAATAATACATATATGATTACAATAATCATAACTATATGTATAATGCTCTGCATAATCCCAGCAACCCACCCACCAATCCCTCTGAACCAGTTGGCTGGGTTGAGAAAAGAAAAGGTATCTGACCACCAGCTATCCTTATTCTGGTCATTGTCTTTGTCATACTGATCTCTGAGTCGTTGTACGTCCTTTAATTTAAATGTCATACTCATAGTACTATTCGGGTCTATATAATGACAGCAGGTGGGTCCAATGATTTGACACATACCCCCTTGTGAGGCAGTTAGGTAATCCAATACCAGGGTATGTTGGTTGACGACTATTATAAGCTGATTCTGTACAGCTATACTAGTGTTTAGTATATCCAATATATCCCAGATCTGATCATCTAGATAATCTGTGGCTCTAACTAATTTATTCCACATTTGTGTTAACATAGGATAAATAAAAATGGTACTAACAATTTTGTTGGGAATTCCCATTTGTGCTATATGTGGCCTCCCCGAGGGGCGTGGTGAGTTATCTGCAGCTCTTTTATACAGTGTGTGCTTGGGCACGGCTTGCATATTTACTTGTTTATTTGAAATTATGAAAGTAGCCGGGGTTAGGCGTCCTAATGTACAAGTACCCTTTATACCTACGGGAAGCCATTTATATGCTCCTTCTCCGCATATCCAAAATGTACCCTCAGGCAGATCCCATAGAGCTGAGTGCTGCAATACCAATCTGTGAGCCAAATCCACAAAACTAGATACATTCTGAAGCATACACCAAGAGGGTTTTTGTCCCAAGGGGCTACAGTACCCGGCTGCGGGATTCCCACATACAGGCATTCCGTTGACATACTCATCGGATTCATTACAAACCAGGTTCCCTGGCTTACTTGTACAACTGTTTGCATCACCTTGGGGGAACAACTCAGAATGTTCCCATTTTCTATTATGTATGTATCTTTCCAATACTACAGGTTTGAAAGCATCAGAGGGATCGGCGGTTGTACTGAAACTGAGCTGTAGATTTTCTGTGGGGACCTGTCCTAAATTAGTTAATCCAGTCTTATTCCTAGGTACCCAGGCCCCACCCTTATAGGCCAAATATTGTAGATGTGTACCAGTCCCTGAGAGATTACCCTGCCACCAAGGAAATTCTACCCATCCCACAATTGGTATGGCGATTGTAGTATTCCACAGCCTAGTATTACCAGTTTGGTTGTTGGCCAGGTTGTCTGAACAATTAGGCCAAGCGAATATTTCTTCAACTGACACGGGAACTGCTAGAAAAGGTATACTTGTGGCTGATACTGGTGAATGGGTACAGATCCAACAATCTGCCAGGGGTTGCGTATTATTTAACAAGTCATGTACTAATTTTCTATGATGTTGTACAAATCTATTGTTCAAAGGGGCTAGAGAATTCAGTCTATCCCATGCCTCCGTTGAGATTAACATTATTAACATCAATATCATGAGTTTTGTCCTGCTTTTTTTCAATGGCTTGCATGTATCCATGATGCCTTTCCTTCAAGCTTGACTGATGTAGGTGTTGTCAACAGGACTTGGAAGGGTCCGTCAAATCTTGGTTCAAGAGCCTTTCTGGTGTGTCTTTTTACATAGACTTGATCACCTGGTTCCAACTTGTGACTTCCTTCAGTGTTGTCAGGATCTGGAAGGGAAGCAAAAACTTGTGCATGCACCTTAGTTAATTGTTTCTGAAGATTTTGCACATAAGAAGTCAATGACTCAATATTTAACACAAGTTGCTGTGGAAAATAACATCCTAAATTGGCAGTCCTGCCAAACAAAATTTCATATGGGGACAGTTTAGTCTTGCCCCTTGGGGTATTGCGTATTGAATAAAGGGCCAGTGGAAGGCATTCTGTCCAAGGCTTTCCTGTTTCAGCCATGGCTTTCTGTATTTTTAATTTTAAAGTTCCATTCATGCGTTCCACCTTACCAGAACTTTGTGGATGATACGGAGTGTGTAACTGACTTTCAACACCCAACATTTTCAGTACATTTTGAAATATTTCTCCAGTGAAATGAGTACCCCTATCTGACTCGATCACTTCAGGGAGACCGTAACGGGGCACCAGTTCGGCAACTAGCTTTACAGCAGTGTTTTTAGCTGAAGCCTTCCGAACTGGATAGGCCTCTGGCCACCCCGAGAACATGTCCACACACACCAACACATACTCATACCCATTACTTTTTGGCAGCTGGATAAAGTCTATCTGTAATCGCTGAAACGGGTAGAGAGGTCGGTCGTGGTGCTTCATAGGGGTCTTTGTTGTCTGTCCGGGATTATGTGCCAGGCATATAACGCATGCAGCACAATAGTCTCTTGCATAGTTGCCAAAACCTGGAGCCAACCAGACTTGCTTTGCCAGTAGTGTCATTGCATTTGCAGACACATGAGTAGGGTGGTGCAATCCACCAACTACAATCGGGTACCAGGCTCTAGGTAGACATATTAGTCCATCTTTCTTCCAAATTCCTGCTTGTTCTTCTGCCCCTTCCTTTTTCCACCTGTCCCTCTCCTCTTCTCCTGCATCTTCCTGTGCTTGTCTCAGTCTATCTTCAGTATTTTCTGTGGGGTTTACAGTATGAACCTGTTGTAAGGGTTTGACTGCTGCTGCTTTGGCTGCTTTATCAGCCCTATCATTTCCCCTAGATTCCCTAGTGTCGAGTCTCACATGTGCAGCTACCTTGATTACTGCTACTTCTTTTGTTTCTTGTACAGCCTCTAAAATCTGTTTGATCAGAGAAGCATGTTTTACAGGTTGTCCTGACGCTGTCATGTAACCTCTAGCTCTCCAGATTACTCCAAAATCAAACACAATACCATGTGCATACCTAGAATCAGTGTATATATTAACTGTCTGATTCTCAGCTATTTTTAGCGCTTCAATCAATGCTGTTAGTTCTGCTTCTTGTGCAGACTGTTTCGGTGGAAATGGTTCTGCTTTGAGAGTTTCAGATTCTGACACAACTGCATACCCTGTATGGAAGTTACCTGTGTCATCTGCAAACCTACTACCATCTATAAACAGCTCTAAATCTGGATTTTGAAGTGGTGTTTCGGATACATTGGGTAAGCCTACCGTTTCTTGTAAAATGAGCTCTGTACAATCATGTGTGTCTGTAGGGAAAAAATTTGCGTGTGGATCAGTGTCCTTATTCCCCCCTTCAGACTCGAGAGGTAGCAGTGTAGCTAAATTGAGAGTCTGAAGCCTTGTAAATGTGATAGTAACGTATGAGGATTGGGTACAACTGGGGTGATTGGATCTAGAACTTTGTTTATTTCTCTTAGATCATGTACCATACGATATTTGGGCATAGAACTCTTATCAAGAGTTCTCTTCTTGACTGGATACAGAGGAGTGTTAGCAGGTGATTGTATCTCTACCAAAACTCCTTTCTCTCTATATTCCTCTATCTGTTTTGTGATCGCTAGTTCCTGCTGGGCACTCACAGGGTATTGTCTGAGCTGTGGGAGAACAGTTCCTGGTTGCACAGATAGTTTTACAGGAGAGATATGCAATAATCCCACATCAGTGTCACCCTGTGCCCACAGTGTTTCTGGGACCGTTGAGAGGTCTAGATCTGTGGTGTACTCTTTTTCTTCAGTATGATCCTCAAAAGCCTGAATTCTGACATATTGTTCTAATGTTTCTGCATCATCAGGGATAGTCAGCATAACTGTGCCATCTTCCCTAAAATTGATATTAGCTTCTAATTTCTTTAGGACATCAGTTCCTAACAAACATGTTGGGGCACCTCTGGCATACAAAAATCTGGATGCAAAACATTTAGGTCCTAATGAGACCTCTAGGGGCACAGTATATGGCAGTGTTCGAATTACCCCATCATAACCCTCAGCAAAAGTTGTTTGTTGTGAAATATCTTCCGGATTCGGAAGAAAATCTTGATTCAAAATTGAGGAAGTTGCACCTGTATCTATCAAAAATGGAATCTCTCTCCCCCCTACATTCACCTGTATCATAGGTCTTCTAGCTGGTAGGGAGGTTTGTAACACATTGAGTCAATCTGAATCTGGTATGGGACCATCCACTATGGATGTCTGTTGGATGTCTGAGGGTTTATTCTTTGGTACAAATTTTCCTGATTTTATGTCTGCCTGCTTCTTTCTACATTCTCTCTGGAAATGTCCTGGTTTCTTGCAGTAATGACAAGGAAAATTATGTCTTGCTCTCCCTCCTGTTGTGTTTGCTTGCGCTATTCTGACAGGCTTATGATTTTCTCTTAAATCCAACTCTATCCCTACGGCTTTTTGCCTAGCCAAGTGTGGGTCTTCCAAGGTTCTCCAATCAGGAGTTGCGGCCTTAAGTTTCTCCTTCACTTTTGGAGACAATCCATCTATGAAGGTTTTTGTAATTAACCTCATCATTCCTGGAGTGGTCAGATCTATTCCTTCATCTCTAAAGCTATTTTCTACCCCTAGATAATACTCATCTACTGATTGACCAGGTTTCTGAGCCACCACTCCCGTTGTTCCTCTCTGCCTCTGTTTCTGCCTCATGAAAATTATTAAGTGGTCTACGAACTGATTGCCTGATTCTACCGTTTGTAGGGCACCTTCTCCTGCTTGTCCTACTTGTCCTGCCTGTCCCACTTGTCCTGCCTGTGGCCTATGTCCCTGTAGATATGCCAGTAATTCCTGGAAGAGACCAGGAGTCATTTTCATTCTACATAATTCCTCTCCATCCGCCCAGACTCCTGCGTGAGTCTGCATAATTTGCTGTATATATTGTGCAAATCTGACTGGAAACTGGGTGGGGTCTGGCGCGTTATGCAAGAGAGACATACCTTCAGCAGGGGACCAAGGGAAATATTGCCGAGTTTGATGATACCTAGTTCCCATTACCCCGTCAGCATTTGTTTCCCTAAAGGTCTTGGTACTACCCTAACAGGAGCAAGTACAGTGCCATGTCTAGGCGCACCACAGGCTAGGCAATCATTCCTCCAATCTGGATTTTGTTGTCCACAGTGTGAACATACCCATCCTCCTACCCCACCAAGATTGGGATACAAGGCTGGAAATTGTTTTCCTCCTTCTGCTCCTCCAGATGGTACAAATGATTGGGCATTTGGATCTAGGTAAGGGGGTGGGATACCACAACATTTTCCCTTCCCGATGATCCATTTGGAAGTGTCTGGATCGTACTTCCAATTCTCCTCTTTAGCTGTTTTTGAGACTTGTATCATGCAGTGCACGATGTCTTCCCATCCATTATCTTTAATTATTCCTCCTCTCTCTCTCTTTGCTCTTTCCCATTCAGTGCTAAACACTAGAGCTTCTGAAATTCCCAATTTTTCTCTTACCCTTCTAATCTGCCTTCTGACTGTCTTTCCACATCTTTCCTGTATGATATCTGCTGCTTCCACTTGTCCTAAGACGGTTTTTGTCTGTTTATTTCCCATTTTGTCCCAATACTAGCTATGACTACCCTAGGTGACGTTTGGACAACCACTTCCTCTGTTGGTGGCGTCTCGTTGCCTTCTCTCCTAAGGAGCTAAAATATTGAAGGGCTTGTCTGCTCCGTTTTTTCTAACGTGTAAAACGTACTTGAGTGCTATTGCACATGCAAACAGACCTAGCAACACCATACAGATCACAAAACTCTCAGTTTCAGATATCATACTTGTCCCAGGCTCATGGGTCCGCGTCCTGGGCTCATTCTATCAAACCTTATCCAGAAATAAAGGGTTTCAAGCACTTAGAGAGAGTCAAGCATGGGCGGAGGTCTCCCCGAAAGGACGCAACCACATGACCCAGTTAGGCTGACTTTCGTGTATAAGGCTTGTGTCCCAAATATTTTGGCTTATTGTTCTACGTACTTTTGCTCTTCTTTCACAACATGCCACAACCTTCACACTGTTCACACACTGCCAGGGACAAGACTCATAAATCTATACAATATGGTAACCCGAGTTTTATAGGTATCTACTCACTACTAGACTAACCCAGCGTGACACGGCTCGTAGAGATCTTCCGGATAATACAGGGCAGATAAAAGAGAACTAATAATGTCTCTTACCTGGCCAGGTTTTTCAGTTCATTTGCCATCCATTATCCCAGATCTCCGTTGTCCGTATCCGCAGGTGAATCTCGAGCAGATACTCTCGCCTCGGGTCCCTGTTCGGGCGGCCAAGAAATGTTGAGTCCTTCTTCCGTCCCTGGCTTCCTGGATGTAGGGATCCAAGTAAATGACACGCAGCACAAAGGTTGTGTGGTCATAAACAGGGGTAGCCCTGGAGCACGCCTGCCTCACTGGGCGCTGCCCCTTCTTTATATAGTAAAAAGTTAGACATTTTACAGACATGCGCACAAGCGCTCATATTTCACAATCACTTACAAAGCAAATCTATTCTAGTGAAAAGTTACAATATCTGGTATGTGGATGAAAGGCTACAATTTCAAGGAGAAATGCGCGCGTGATTACTTTCCATAAAAGAAAAATGTCAAGTTTGCTCAAATTTCTTGTTGTAAACCAGATTTCTCAGGAGGAAGACAAGATGGATTCTTTGGTTCATTCTGATCTCCACAGGCGGAAGTGAGCACACAGCGACCATGCCCTCTGCAGAAGCCCATCTAGTCCAGGATAGTGGGATAAAAATTGCTGGACAACCAGATTCAAAACGTGAGCCATACAAGGCACATGTATGACATTGCCCTGGTGAAGGGCCGCACCCAGGTTTGCAGCATTGTCGCACACGGCCTTCCCTGGCTGCAGGTTGAGTGGAGACAACCATTGATGGAGCTCGGTCTCCAGAGCTGACCACAACTCCTCAGCTGTGTGACTCACATTTCCCAGACATTTCAATGTAAACACTGCCTGATGCCGTTGAGCCCTGGTGACAGCATAGTGAGGAGGTGTGCAGGATTCCTTCTGCGCAGTTACAACGTGGGTGGCATTACCAGACAGGCTTTGGGGGCAGGTGGAGGACTGAGAGGAGGTTAAGGAGGCAGAAGCAGTGGAGGAACTTCTAGATACAGAGGATCGACGAGCAACTCGTGGGGATGGCAAGACTTGGACAGCAGCCCCTTATTCTGATGTCGCCGTAGTTACCCAGTGCCCAGTCACCGACATGTAATGCCCCTGTCCATGTCTACTCGTCCAAGTGTCTGTGGTGAAATGCACCCTGTCACACACAGAGTTTCTCAAGGAAGTGGCGATGTTGTGTGCGACATGCTGGTGTAGCGCAGGCACAGCTTTCTTTGAGAAGTAGTGGCGACTGGGCATCTGGTACTGGGGCACTGCGACAGACATAAGGTCTCGAAAATCCTCTGTGTTCACCAGGCAGAAAGGCAGCATTTCTGTAGCCAACAGCTTGCAGATGGAGAAATTCAACCTCTTAGCTTTGTCATGGCTAGGAGGAAATGGTCTTTTACTTGTCCACATCTGAGGGACTGAGGGCTGGCTGCCGTGCTTAGACAGAGTTGAGTAGGGTGTCCCCGGCAAACTGCTGGTCTGTGAGGAAGGTGCAGGCAGAGATGTTATGTTGCCTTGATCAAAATGTGGTGTCGATGTCGGAGAGCGCTCAACACCAGCAGGTGTTTCCATTTGCAAATGTCCTGACGACCTGCCAATCACACTGGCTGTTGTGGGTAAAGAGGTGGAAGGTCTGCTTCCAAAACCATGTGCGACTGCTGTCCCCACAGTCACAGAGGATGAAGAGGACGCGGATGCACTTGATGGGGCAGACGGTGGTTGACCCGGCCCACTAGGCCGCATTGTAGCACAGTGAGCTTCCCACTGCAACTTATGCCTCATATCCATGTGACGGTTCATGCATGAAGTACTCAAGCTAGTGATTTTTTGGCCTCTACTGAGATTTTGTTGACAAATCTTACAGATAACATGAGTTGGGTCATCCTTTGCGATGTCAAAAAATGCCCAGGCTATGCAAGGCTTAGAGCCCGTGCGACCTGAAGAGCCACCATGACTTCTGCTCTGAGGCACAATTGGGGTTGAGGATGCAGTTGTTGATGTGCTTCCAGTACTCCGTCTCTGTCCAGGAAGGCGCACCATTACCTCATCGTCAGACTCGTCACTAGCATCCTCCTCCACCTCCTCTGCTGACCTCATAGACTGGCGGACTGGGGGTTGACAGTAACTGGGGTCTACAACCTCGTCATCATCATCCTGTATGTTCTCACACCCGTCGTCCTCAGAGCCAACCTCTTCCTGCCCCGACCGAAAAGTCAAGTTTTCGTTCCAATCAGGTATCTCAGTCTCATCATCATCTTCCTCATTGTCTCGACCAACAGGAGTTACAGTTTGGGAATGAGGGTCTACATTATGCTCAGAACCTTCTTCATCTGGGCCTGGATCCAACTCACAAAGATTCTGGGCATCAGTGCAGATCATTTCCTTGTCTGGATTCACAGAAGCTCTGGAGCAGACCTCTGATTCCCAAGCTATATTATGCGTAAACAGCTCTACAGACTCAACCATGTGTGCTACCCCATGCTCAGATGGGCAGCTGGAGACTTGGGAGCTGTGAGGAAGCAAGTGCAATTGGGGTGACAACTCTGAGGACTGGAGTAGTTGTGATGTTGAAGTTGACATGGAGGAGAGCCCACTTGAACGAGCACTTGATATCCGTTCAAGCACCTGCTGTTTTTGTGCCTCATCTGGAATTTTTGGCGATGCTTGTAGCGATGGTCGTAAGAAACGGATCATATCAGATTGTCCACGAAAAGAAGTAGACATCTTACTTTGGCTGGAAGATGGTCTTTCTTCTGCAGATGTTACTGTTGCTTTACCACCTACCCCATGGACACAACCTTTTTTTCCCTTTCCAACACGCCTATTCCCCTTTCCACCAGAAGCAGGCCTTTTGCCACTCATTTTAGTGCTTAATTGGCAACTCTGTATCTGAAGTTGTTGGCACAACAACCGATGGATGAAAACCGAGCAGAACTGAGTGGCCAAACTGTGGTACTAGGCCCAAAACTATCAACTGGATTAGATGCAGTGAAAATAGAGATACACAGGCGGTGTAGCTAGCTTCACAGGCGGGCTACTCTGCTGACGTGCAGACAATGCTACTAGGCCCAAAACTATCAACTGGATTAGATGCAGTGAAAATAGAGATACACAGGCGGTATAGTTTGTTTCACAGGCGGGCTACTCTGCTGACGTGCAGACAATGCTACTAGGCCCAAAACTATCAAGTGGATTAGATGCAGTGAAAATAGAGATACACAGGCAGTACAGATTGTTTCACAGGCGGGCTACTCTGCTGACGTGCAGACACTGCTACTAAGCCCAAAACCCCAAAACGATTTACTGGGTTAGATGACGTAAAAATTGAGATACACAGGCGGTGTAGCTAGCTTCACAGGCGGGCTACTCTGCTGACGTGCAGACAATGCTACTAGGCCCCAAACTATCAACTGGATTAGATGCAGTGAAAATAGAGATACACAGGCGGTATAGTTTGTTTCACAGGCAGGCTACTCTGCTGACATGCAGACACTGCTACTAAGCCCAAAACCCCAAAATGATTTACTGGGTTAAATGCCCAAAAAATTGAGATACACAGGCGGTGTAGCTAACTTCACAGGCGGGCTACTCTGCTGACGTGCAGACAATGCTACTAGGCCCAAAACTATCAACTGGATTAGATGCAGTGAAAATAGAGATACACAGGCAGTATAGTTTGTTTCACAGGCGGGCTACTCTGCTGACGTGCAGACAATCCTACTAGGCCCAAAACTATCAACTGGATTAGATGCAGTAAAAATTGAGATAAACAGGCGGTATAGTTTGTTTCACAGGTGGGCTACTCTGCTGACGTGCAGACAATGCTACTAGGCCCAAAACTATCAACTGGATTAGATGCAGTGAAAATAGAGATACACAGGTGGTATAGTTTGTTTCACAGGCGGGCTACTCTGCTGATGTGCAGACAATGCTACTAGGCCCAAAACTATCAACTGGATTAGATGCAGTGAAAATAGAGATACACAGGTGGTATAGTTTGTTTCACAGGCGGGCTACTCTGCTGACGTGCAGACACTGCTACTAAGCCCAAAACCCAAAACGATTTACTGGGTTAGATGCCGTAAAAATTGAGATACACAGGCGGTGTAGCTAGCTTCACAGGCGGGCTACGCTGCTGACGTGCAGACAATGCTACTAGGCCCAAAACTATCAACTGGTTTAGATGCAGTGAATATAGAGATACACAGGCGGTATAGTTTGTTTCACAGGCGGGCTACTCTGCTGACGTGCAGACAATGCTACTAGGCCCCAAACTATCAACTGGATTAGATGCAGTGAAAATAGAGATACACAGGCGGTATAGTTTGTTTCACAGGCGGGCTACTCTTTGACTGTATAGCGCCCACAGCAGCAGCGGTGCCATCTAACACTAAACTGCAGCAGTGAGTAAATGGTGATGATGGGGAAAATGGCTGGTTCTCATTGGGCAAGGAGTGACATGTGACATACACAGCCAATGACACATGCCCTTGCTTGTCTGCATCACATGCACATTGCTGTGTGTGTGCGCACTGCTGATAGGCTGAGAGACTGCACCGCCCCTCTGTAAATGCGGGAAAGAAAAAAAAAATGGAGATCGGCGTTATTTCAGCACAGATCTATCCCCTGCCCCCCCCCGCCCACTATACACTGAAACAGTCCATTAACAATGATAAACAGTTTTAATGTGCAATTCAAGCTAGGCTTTTGGTGAACGAACAGTTATCGAACAGAAACTCGAACAGCCGAATTTTAAGCAAATTGTTCGGGTTCGTCGAACAACTCGAACACCGCCCAAAACAGAATTTGAAATTGGCGAACAGTTCGACTCGAACACCGCTCATCTCTACTCAGGAATCTCTTGGCTTGAGACAAATAAGCAGCAGAACCAAATATAGTGATAAGTCTGTATTATTCAAACAAATACTGGTGCAAAGCGTGAGCAAGTTCAAAACACAGCAAATAAGGTGAAATCAGGATAAGTTCCTTGCAGCTCGGCTGCAGGCAAAGTCAATATTCAAACGCACAAACGTGGGTGCAGCATGTGCACAACAGTTCAAGTGGACGGCAAACTGGGTCCTTCTTAGGAATAGTTTGTTTGCAGCTCTGGTGCAGGCAAAGTCTTATGGGCGTAGCACTTTCTGGGGAAATGCAGATCATAAGACACAGTTCATATCAGGGCTGGCAGTGTTAGCAAAGAGTCCAGAAGGAGTGCAGAGCTTCGAGTCCAGAAAAAGTCAAATAAACTAGCAGTGGAAATCAAACAAGCTTAGCTGTAGCAGGATGAGTTTACATGTCCCAGCAGGCAGGATAAGAATGCAGAGAAATGCAGGAGAACCTCTGAGAGCTGAGAAGGTTAGCTGAATAGGAGGAGCCGGAGTATCTGGAGGGGGAAGTCTCTTGCAGCAGAAGCCAGGGATTCAGGCAGAATACACAAGCAAGGAGTATGAAGCAAGCCAAGCTTATAAAGACAGGGAAGTCAGATCACATGAGCAGATTTGAGGCAGCAGACGCCATTTTGGAAAATAGCAATAAAACACCACAGATAAACAAGGAATCCAGAGTCCTTACAGTGATTTTCAGTGTATGTTTAACTGGTTTTAATGTTTTTATGGTCTTGTATTGCTTCTTGTTCAATAAATGTATACAATTTTTGGTGGGCTCATCACTGGTGTATTGGTTTTCTGTTGTTCAGGGGATGGTGAAAAGATGGAACAGTTGAGGAATGAAGTTATTATTTCGCAGGTCTGCAAGGGTAAAATTGTTTGAAAAGTAAGAGGTGATTTTTATATACTTTCATTCACTGAAATCAGTAAAAATAGCGACAAATTTCCATTACGTACAGGTTTTTTTTCACAAACACTTGCTCGGACTTTTTTTTGCACCAAACTTTGACCCCTTTCCCTGACCATTGGTGGATTAATTTGGTGTCATTAGGTTGGTTAAAAATTAATAGAGGTTAATGGAAAGTAACTTATTTATTTAAATGATTTAGTGGGGGACTTTGACCTTCCTACACATTCTGCAGATTTTTTAGGCTCTAGAATAAAGAAAAAAAATCTGCTAGCTTTTGTTGCCCATTTCCATGGTACAGAAGCTTAATTCCTTTCTTACTTTTCTCAAGACACTGCACTAGTGTATTGCAGTACAATGTGAATTAGTGGAAAATCTTTATTGATTTATCCAAAAAATTCTGAAAGCTGTGCTACAGCACAATGGCTGCAAGTATGCACCAGTGCCTGTAGGGCATTCTGTGCACTTGAAGGAAAGCTATGAGAATTTAGACTTTGTTCTCAAGAAACATAACCACGAGGATCAAGGTTGATCAATATAGGGTGATATGAAAGTTCTTTCTTTGCTCCTTGGGAACTTTTTCATAGTTATGAAAATGCAGAAAAATCTTTAAATGAGAAGGTGTGTCCAAACTTTTGGTCTGTACTGTATATATATATATATATATATATATATCTAATTGTCTAAGGGGTACTTCTGTCTTTCTGTCGGCAACTTCCGTCATGGATATACATTCGCTGATTGGTCTCGCCAGCTGCCTGTCATGGCTGCCACGACCAATCAGCGACGGGCACAGTCCGATTAGTCTCTCCCTACTCCCCTGCAGTCAGTGCCCAGCGCCCGCTCCATACTCCCCGCAGTCACGGCTCACACAGGGTTAATGCCAGCGGTAACGAACCGCGTTATGCCGCTGGTAACTCACTCCGTTACCGCCGCTATTAACGCTGTGTGACCAAGTTTTTACTATTGAGGCTGCCTACGTAGCCAAAAATGCCTGTGTAGCCTGCGTGAGAAGGACCTGCCGTGACATCACGGTTATGTGACCGCGACATCATCACACCCTCGGACCGGAAGCTGCCGCCTGAACCGAACACAGGCGACAGAACTACAAGGGGCCCCTCGGAAGGTGAGTACAGTGGGGCAAAAATGTATTTAGTTATTCAGCAATAGTGCAAGTTCCACCACTTAAAAAGATGAGAGGCGTCTGTAATTTACATCATAGGTAGACCTCAACTATGGGAGACAAACTGAGAAAAAAAAATCCAGAAAATCACATTGTCTGTTTTTTTATCATTTTATTTGCATATTATGGTGGAAAATAAGTATTTGGTCAGAAACAAACAATCAAGATTTCTGGCTCTCACAGACCTGTAACTTCTTCTTTAAGAGTCTCCTCTTTCCTCCACTCATTACCTGTAGTAATGGCACCTGTTTAAACTTGTTATTAGTATAAAAAGACACCTGTGCACACCCTCAAACAGTCTGACTCCAAACTCCACTATGGTGAAGACCAAAGAGCTGTCAAAGGACACCAGAAACAAAATTGTAGCCCTGCACCAGGCTGGGAAGACTGAATCTGCAATAGCCAACCAGCTTGGAGTGAAGAAATCAACAGTGGGAGCAATAATTAGAAAATGGAAGACATTCAAGACCACTGATAATCTCCCTCGATCTGGGGCTCCACGCAAAATCCCACCCCGTGGGGTCAGAATGATCACAAGAACGGTGAGCAAAAATCACAGAACCACGCGGGGGGACCTAGTGAATGAACTGCAGAGAGCTGGGACCAATGTAACAAGGCCTACCATAAGTAACACACTACAGCCACCATGGACTCAGATCCTGCAGTGCCAGACGAGTCCCACTGCTTAAGCCAGTACATGTCTGGGCCCATCTGAAGTTTGCTAGAGAGCATTTGGATGATCCAGAGGAGTTTTGGGAGAATGTCCTATGGTCTGATGAAACCAAACTGGAAATGTTTGGTAGAAAAACAACTTGTCGTGTTTGGAGGAAAAAGAATACTGAGTTGCATCCATCAAACACCATACCTACTGTAAAGCATGGTGGTGGAAACATCATGCTTTAGGGCTGTTTCTCTGCAAAGGGGCCAGGACGACTGATCCGGGTACATGAAAAAATGAATGGGGCCATGTATCGTGAGATTTTGAGTGCAAACCTCCTTCCATCAGCAAGGGCATTGAAGATGAAACGTGGCTGGGTCTTTCAACATGACAATGATCCAAAGCACACCGCCAGGGCAACGAAGGAGTGGCTTCGTAAGAAGCATTTCAAGGTCCTGGAGTGGCCTAGCCAGTCTCCAGATCTCAACCCTATAGAAAACCTTTGGAGGGAGTTGAAAGTCCGTGTTGCCAAGCGAAAAGCCAAAAACATCACTGCTCTAGAGGAGATCTGCATGGAGGAATGGGCCAACATACCAACAACAGTGTGTGGCAACCTTGTGAAGACTTACAGAAAACGTTTGACCTCTGTCATTGCCAACAAAGGATATATTACAAAGTATTGAGATGAAATTTTGTTTCTGACCAAATACTTATTTTCCACCATAATATGCAAATAAAATGATAAAAAAACAGACAATGTGATTTTCTGGATTTTTTTTTCTCAGTTTGTCTCCCATAGTTGAGGTCTACCTATGATGTAAATTACAGACGCCTCTCATCTTTTTAAGTGGTGGAACTTGCACTATTGCTGACTGACTAAATACTTTTTTGCCCCACTGTATATGTTTATTTTTTATTTTTTAACCTGTGACATACGTGGCTGGGCAATATTCTACGTGGCTCGGCAATATACTACGTGGCTCTGTGCTGTATACTACGTCGCTTTACATAGTGGAATGCGTTGAGGACAAGAAAACATAAACATGATCAGTGTAAATCAAAATTAATGTCCCATGAACATCTGGATTTTTTAGTAATACTCAAAATCAAAGTGGAAAATCAAATTACAGGCTCATCTAACATCAGTTTTATTGCCTCAAGACAAGGAAATGATGCCCAGTAGCGTGTGTGGCCTTCACGTGTCTGTATGACATATTTACAACACCAGGGTATGGTCTTGATGAGGCGGCAATGTTCTCTTGAGGGATCTCCTTCCAGACCAGGTTTAAAGCATCAGTCAACTCCTGGACACTCTGTGGTGCAATGTGGAACAAGACATGATGTCCCAGATGTGCTCGATTGGATTCACATCTAGGGAATGGCAGGCCAGTCCTTAAAATCAATGCCTTCATTATGCAGGAACTGCTGCCACATAAGGCCTAGCATTATCATGCATCAGAAGGAACCCAGGGCCCAGTGCACTTGCATATGGTCTCAGAATGGGTCTGAGCATATCATCCTGGTACTAAATTGCAGTCAGGGTACTGTCTGGCTAGCACATGGAGGACTGTGCAGCCCTCCAAAGAAATGCCTCCTCACACCATTACTGACACACTGCCAAACCGGTCATGCTGGAGGATAGGGTTGAGCGAAACAGGTCGGCCATTTTCAGAAGTCGCCGACTTTTGGCAAAGTCGGGTTTCATAAAACCCGACCCGACCCCTGTGTGGGGTCGGCCATGAGGTCGGCGATCTTCTGAATCTGGTATCGGAATTCCGATACCGAGTTCTGATATGTTTGCGATATCAGAAATCGGTATCGGAATCCACATTTAAGTGTAAAATAAAGAATTAAAATAAAAAATATTGATATACTCACCTCTCCGGAGGCCCCTGGACATCGCCGCTGGTAACCGGCAGCCTTCTTTGCTTAAAATGAGCGCGTTCAGGGCCTTCCATGACGCCACGGCTTCTGATCTAGGAATTTAGGACCTGAGAATTACGTCACAGCTTGTGATTGGTCGCGTGGCGGTCTCATGGGCGGCCGCGACCAATCACAAGCCATGACATCATCTAAGGCCCTGAACGCGCTCATTCTTAAGAAGGATGGCTGCCGGAAAGAAGCAGGGCGCGTCCGAGGGTGAGTATATACCTAATAGGAATATACTCACCCTCGGCTTCTTTCCGGCAGCCTTCCTTCCTAAGAATGAGCGCGTTCAGGGCCTTAGATGACGTCACGGCTTGTGATTGGTCGCGGCCGCCCATGTGACCGCCACGCGACCAATCACAAGCCGTGACGTAATTCTCAGGTCCTAAATTCCTAGAATTAGGAATTTAGGACCTGAGAATTACGTCACGGCTTGTGATTGGTCGCGTGGCGGTCACATGGGCGGCCGCGACCAATCAGAAGCCGTGACGTCATGGAAGGCCCTGAACGCGCTCATTTTAAACAAAGAAGGCTGCCGGTTACCAGCGGTAAGGTCCAGGCTGCGTCGGAGAGGTGAGTATATCAATATTTTTTATTTGAATTCTTTATTTTATACATTAATATGGATCCCAGGGCCTGAAGGAGAGTTTCCTCTCCTTCAGACCCTGGGAACCATAGTATCCCATTGCACTGCATTGGGTTTCGTGTTTCGGCCGACCCCAACTTTTTTATAGGATCGGCCGATTTCACTCGACCTGACTTTTGAGAAAGTCGGGTTTCGTGAAACCTGACCCGATCCTATAAAAATAAAAGTTACTCAACTCTACTGGAGGATGTTGCAGGCAGCAGAACATTCTCTGCGGTGTTTCCAGACTCTGACATATCTGTCACATGTGCTCAGTGTGAACCTGCTCTCATCCATGAAGAGCACAGTGTGCCAATGTTGAATCTGTCAATCTTGGTGTTCTCTGAGAAATGCCAATTTTCCTGTGTGGTGTTGGGCTGTAAGCTCAACACCCACTTATGGATGTCGGGCCTTCATACCACACTTAAAGAGTTTGTTTCTGAGAGTTTGAGCAGGCACATGCATGTAAGTGGCATGCTGGAGGTAATTTTGCAGGGCTCTAGCACTGCTCCTCCTGTTCCTCCTTGCACAAAGGAAGAGGTAGCAGTCCTGCTGCTGGGTTATTGCCCTTCTATGTCCCCTCCACATCTCCTGGTGTATTGGTCTGTCTCCTACTATTGGCTCCATGCACTGGACACTGTGCTGACAGACACAGCTACATTTATTGCCACAGCTTGCATTGATGTGCCATCCTGGATGAGCTGAATTACCAGAGCAATTTTTGTGGGTTGTAGGCACCATCTCATGCTGCTGTGCCTCTAGGAGTGAGAGCAATGAGAAAATGCAAAAGTGACCACAACAGCCAAAAGGGATGACAACAGAGAAATGATCTGTTATCACCACCTGCAGAACTACTCCTTTATAGGGGTTGTTTTGCTAATTGCTTCTCATTTTTACCTGTTGTTTGTTCCATTTGCATAACAGCAAGATCAATTGATTCACAATTAGTGTTGCTTCATAACTGGACAGGTTGATTTCACAGAAGTGTAATTGACTTGGAGTTACATTGTGCTTCCTTTTTTGAGCAGTGGGGTGTACTCACTTTGGTGATAAGTTGTTTTTTTTTAAATGGCATACCAAGAGGAACCTTTCTGTAACTTTTCTTATTCCCCCCCCCCTGCCAAAAAGGAAATGAAAAAAAAACCCTATATTTCTACGTCGGTTTACGCCAAGAAAAGAACACGAGATAGCAGCAGACAGTATTATTGTGTTGCACAGGGGCGTGCAAAAATTGTATTGATTATTATTATTTTTTTTTTATTTAATCAATTGTTTTTGGGGTTGGAAAACACAACCCTTATATCCAAAAAGGACTTGACACAAAGTGCTAGGTAGGTGCACGTTTCAAAAGCCAGCACATGTAACAGGGTACTCTATTGGTGTGGCGTGCATTGATGTATCAATAAAGTTTCAAAGCAGAAAAAAAAATTGTTTGCAACACACTTGTGAGATAAATAATTGCCTGTCTGATGGCAGTCTTCGCCCATTCTCCTTTGACTTGCTTTAATGGGCTGGCTTTCTTTTTCTTCTGCCGCATCCATTGGGGGTGGGCACCGCTCAATACAGGCTGGCCTCTCTGGACAAGCCTCTTCCTAGGCTGGACAGATTTTTGTGCTATTTCTCTTCCTTTATGCCCACAATGGGCAGGTCTATCTTGACATTTTGCACCACTCACAGCCATCTTGCAGTTGGTGCTTTGTTTTCGCTGGATCCTTGCCCGCATCTCTCAAGTTTTCTTGATACATGGATCGATCTTGCCATCTGAGCTGCTCTCCGGTTACACTCTGGCACTTTACAGACAAACAGTGTCCCTGTCCCAGTGTGCTGTAGGGTGTGGGGTGCATCACACTCACTTGTATGCTACAGGCCTCTGCTACCTCTAGGCTTCCGTCTTCAGGAGCCTCCACACACAATTCAGGGAAATTAAGTTTTTTGCAACAGGCAAATGTTTAATGGTCAGTTCAAGTTCATCAGGTGGTAACAGTCAGAATAGGGCGCAGCATTTCACATTTCTTTCCTCCTTAGCACGACATCTCTTCAGCCCTGCCACTTATTCATCCTGGACTACCCCCGAGCCCACTGATTCCATCAGCATCAGGGATTTCCTGTCCACTTCAGTAGTTCACAAGAGATCAGCCACATGTCAGAAGATCAGGCCCACTCTTTGGTACCTTTCCCTAGTCCTATGCTCCAGATGTTACAGGAATGTCCACAACGGATATCAGTACAGCCTCCCGCTGCCTCAAACGATTAGCCAATGCTGCCTCTGAACCTGAACTTGACCTTGTCGCTGCACTTCTTTAAACAGGCACTACCAGGAAGTGCCCCCACCTTTTATCAACACTAATTATGACCCACTGGGCTAATTCTATCATTAACTATTTCCTATCTCATAGAATAAACCTACTATACAAATCCTATGTCTTATACTATTGATAAACCACTTACTATATAAACCGTTCTTATGCTATCTTAAGCTAATTGTATACTTATCCTACATTATATATAATTCACATTATACATTAATACTTTAAGTGACTTATATGCTGAACATTAACATAATACATTACATAAGATGCACATCACTGTTACATGTAAAACCACACGGCACTATACACACAGCGTAGTTGCTGTCTTCAGGGGCAGGAACAGGATATGACGGTCTACACCCCTACATATGCTTGATAGTCCCTCCGTTTGGCTGCTCTGTACCATGTAATAGGTGCACGAGATTATGGAGAAGACTGTGTGGTTGAATCTAAGTCAGCCTTCTGTGACTGATGCAATATTCTGCAATGTGTAAAAAAAAGCAATTAGCATTTTTTTTTTTTTGCAGATTGGAATGAATCTTTGACTTCAGTTTTTATTGAATCAATTTCATAATCTCAATTATTAAGTGTGTTAACTTGTGCTTTAATCGATTACTTTATGTATAGTCTTCCAGACCTTTTGATATAGCTCTTAGAATAAAGCGATGCACAAAAAAATATTTTTTCTATAAAATATATTTTATTGTATAAAAGCGCCAAAACATTAAAAAATAGATATAAATGAGGTATCACTGTAATCGTACTGACCTGAAGAATAAAACTGCCTTATCAATCTTACCACACACAGAACTGATAAACTCCCTGAAAAAAAATTCCTGAATTGCAGGATTTTGGTCATTCTGCCTCACAAAAATCGAAATAGAAAGCAGTCAAAAAATGTTATGTGCACGAAAATCATACCAAATAAAATGTCAGCTTGTTCCTCAAAAAACAAGCCCTTACGTGACTCTGTGGGCCAAAATATAGAAAAATTATGGCTCTCAAAATATGGTAATGCTAAAACTATTTTTTGCAATAAAAAGCGTTTTTTAGTGCAAGACAGCAGCCAAACATAAAAATCCAATATAAATCTGGTATCGCTATAATCGCACCAACCCGAAGAATAAAGTCGCCTAATCACTTATACTGCATGAGGAATGGCGTAAAAAATAACTAAAACCAATACTTCACCTGTTGTTGATTTTTTCATTCTGCCTCCCAAAGGTCGCAGTAAGGCTCAGCGCACATTTATCCTGCACTCTGCGGTGAGCGCTTACACAGGGGTTTCCGTGTAAATCTCTGAAATACGTGACTCGGAACCTCTAGTGGAAAATTCCCTGTAATGAGGCAGATGAAGGCCCTGTGGACACCGTCTGACCTGTGATCCAGCAGTATTCGTCATTTTAGGATTTCATAAAAGTGCTATTGGACACAGTTTTGTTCACTTCTGAAAAGGACATGGCTGAACAGAGGCCAGATGGAGACCAAAATAACGCTGTTGCCTCATTTTATGTATGGATTCCTTTACGGTTTCATCTGAATCAAGTCACTCAGAGATTTTGTCACTAAATGTAAAGACTCAACAGGGGGTGGATTAGCAGACGGCACAACACACTCTCAACGGGATGGAAATGGGGTGAGGAAGGCCCTACCGATAGGGAATAAAGGATTGGACACCTCCTGAACTTGTCCGTGCACTCCCCTAATGCCCTAAATGGGTCCTTCCCCTGCCGCCATAACGAACTTCATTCCTTGCTGTCACCTTGCACTGCCCTGGCTAGTGCACTGGCCGGCAAGGGTGCTAGCCTCACCACTGCAGATAGCACAACACAGGAGGGGAAGTGACAAGCATGAGACAGACAAGGTGAAAACACTATACTTAGCTTTCAGACTATGCTGCCAAGCTCCACACAGTAGAGGACACGATACCAGGACCTCAGTCAGCTGATACATGCTGACACCGAAAAGCTCCTCACTCGTTGGCTGGTCTTCAGAGAAGCTCTATCACCAACAGACAGCTGATGCATCAGGTGACCATTTAAAGGATGCTGGGAGTGGTCACCACCCACATCAGCTGACCTAGCAACTCAGCAGTTGCAGCAGGATGTCAGCAAGGGAAACTTACATTAACCCCTGAAAGGAAAAAAGCTACATTAAAACATAGTGGAACCAGAACTGCCATGAATCCAAAAATGGATGGTGACAGATTTAGATGGAAATTCCAAAGTATGTGCTCAGTGTAGCGCACCGGATAAAAGTGATCCCTAAAAATCTTAAATTCCCTATAAAATCTTCAACTCAATTCACAAAAAAAAGCAAGGCCTCACTCAGGTCTGTCATCTGCTAATGGAAATATAGAGGGCTTTCACATTTGTGGTAGTACAAAGTCTCTGGAAAAGCAAAATAGCTCCATAACCCTCAAAAAGAAATTCTGCAAACTCTGAGCTCCCAAATCCACATGCCCCCTCCCTCCTGAGCCCCACAGTGTACCTAAACTACATATAGCATCCAGATGTATGGCATTTCTAAAGTGATGAGACCCCAACTAACATACGGATGCATGTATCCAGAAGGCTGGGCTGGGCATAATGAAATGGTGACTGCAATGCACTGGTCACTACAGCGTACTGGTCACTACAACGGCAGTTTGCAATTTTCACTTAGCAACGTTCATTGCTGCTTGTTTCTAGAAAATACCCATGGAGTCAAAATCATCACTACACCTTAGATAAATTCCCAAAGAGGTATAATTTCCAAAAAAAAAATAAGTGAAAGCAGTCACAGGGGAGCGCAGAGGAATCGACCCAGGGAAGGGGAGATAGAGTGAAGTTGTCGAGCACCACCGCAGCTCCAGCTGAATACCTCCAAGGGAGGATAAGAGTGTGTGTCAAACAGAAATCAGTCCCAGGAGCGCTGAAGGAAACTCAGACAACAAATGTAGTTTACCACAACGCGTTTCGACGGTAAACACCGTCTTCTTCAGGTGGGAGTTTATTAATGGGAACAGGAAGGCAGTATTTAAACAATAGACAGCCAATCACAACGCTGTTCACAGATTTACAAATTTAAGGGAATATTCACATAGAAAAAAAAAAAGCAACCACTGATAAATGTAATCACATAGATTCAAATATAACATTAAAATCATAAAACAAGAGATTTTTTTATTTATATATAATTAAAACCATATCACAGATAAAAAATAATATAAAAGTCATTATGAATCTACACCTATATAGACAAAAAATTACGTTCCCTTCCTGTTCCCATTAATAAACTCCCACCTGAAGACGACGGTGTTTACCGTAGAAATGCATTGTGGTAAACTACATTTGTTGTCTGAGTTTCCTTCAGCGCTCCTGGGACTGATTTCTGTAATTTCCAAAATAGGGTCACTTGAGGGGGATTCTGCTCTTCTAGAAATTATGGGCTTTGTATACAGAGTCCTCAAACTGTTCTAGGAAAATCTGTTTTCCAGGAGGCAAATAAATCCGTTTCTCCCGAGTCTCTTTATGGCTAAGTAGTACTGTACAGCCACATAGAGTAACCAAGACCAAGACTTCCCCATGAGAAAGCAAGAACACCAGAAGAGGCGAAATGCGCGTCGGGGATCTTGGTTATTGGATCCTACCCGGTGTCCGCTGCCCCATATCGGTAAGCGCTGCTCCTTACAATTCTAACTTTGTGCTGTGGGATATTTCTACCCATGTGCCAATACACAATTTGATTTTTCGGCAGCACCTTATCTTACAACTCTGCATGTTGGGTACTTGGGCAGCTCACACCGGGGGATATCCGCTCTCACCATCCTTATGCACTTTATTGGATATTGACTTCTGTATACTGTAGGCACTTTACATGTTTTTTGTAACGATTAATAAAATATTACTCTTTTTAAACCTATATGCTCCCTTTATACTCCTTTACTAGCATTCTACATGGAGTTGGTTTTTTGCTTTGGTTTGGAGTATTTCTGCACTACTTAGTTCTTTAATCTCCCTGTTTGGTTAAATATGTTTCCTGGCTTCGTGATTATCACATTTAGATATGTACATTGGGGTCTAGTTTCTAAAATGGTCTAACTTGTGGTGGGTTTCCACTGTTTAGGCACATCAGGGGGTCTTCAAATGCAACATGGCGTCCAATCCCAATTTCAGCCAATTTTGGGTTTCTCTTCCAAGCTCTGCCATGTGTCCAAACAGTAGTTTTCCCACACATATGGGGTATCAGCATACTCAGGACAAATTGCACAACAACTTTTGTGGTCCAATTTTTCTTGTTACCCTCGGAAAAATAAAAAAGTGGATCTGAAGTAAACTTTTTGTGAAAAAAAGTTAAATGTTCATTTTTTTAAATTTAAAAAATTATTGTAACGCACTTGAAGGGTTAATAAACTTCTTGAATGTGGTTTTGAGCACCTTGAGGGGTGCCATTTTTAGAATGGTGTCACTTTTTGGTATCTTCTATCATATAGACCCCTCAAGTGACTTCAAATGTGATATGGTCCCTAAACAAAATGGTGTTGTAAAAATGAGAAATCGCTGTACAACTTTTAACCCTTATAACTTCCTAAGAAAAAAATGTTGGTTCCAAAATTGTGCTGAGGTAAAGTAGACATGTGGGAAATGTTACTTATTAAGTATTTTGTGTGACATATCTCTATAATTTAAGGGAATTAAATTTCAAAGTTGGAAAATTGCGAAATATCCACCAAATTTCTGTTTTTTTCACAAATATACCAAAGTCATATCAAAGAAATTTTACCACTATCATGAAGTACAATAAGTCATGAGAAAACAGTCTCAGAATCACCAGGATCCTATGAAGTGTTCCAGAGTTATTACCTCATAAAGGGACAGTGGTCAGAATTGTAAAAATTAGCAAGGTTATTAATGTGCAAACCCCACTTGGAGTAAAGGGGTTAAAACAAAAATTAACTGTGGTCTATCACATCTTTGGGAAGCTAAGTTCAAATTCCCTAGTCACTGTGCTGCAGAGACCCATACTGCAGCTAGGGGGCGCTGTATGTGCTCCTCAGGATACGAATGGAGGCGTATCTGTAATGGTGATAATGAAACAGTGTCCGCCATGATTGTAAATGGGCAGTATCTGTTGCAGAGGAAGTCTGCGCTGTAAGCCAGTAATGTTGCTGTTCTGTGACCTGTAGTCCCACAAGTGTTTGTATAGTTTGTAAAGGGAGGCTTGCAGGGTTAGCTGGAAGAGCTGGGTGGGTCTGGCTAACCACACACACCACCCATCTATGGGAGTGGTTACAACTACATAATGTGACCATGGTGTGGTCACATGGTCTCTGTAATGGAGAGTGTGTAGATCCTGGACGGCTTGTATGTTGGGGGGTCCTGAGTGTGGACTGGATCCCTGAAAGCGCACTGAGAGTCCGTGGATCTGAAGACTTGTGTGTTGGGAGATCCTGGGAGTAGGATTGGATCCCTGAATAGTGCACTGAGATACTTGTTTGTTGGATGGTCCCAGGTGGGAACGGACTTCCTAAGCAGCACACACAGTGCCCTGTGTGTTGGACGGTCCCAGGTGGGGGCGGACATCCTGTAGAGGGCATGGAAAGGCTGAATGTATGCAGAGTCTGCAGTGGCACTACATTGGGGAAGCTACAGCCCATCTGAGGATCAGGACGGTCAGGTGGCCTAGTGAGCAAGGCATTGTTCGAGATGGTGAACCCAGTTTGGCAGCTTCCCTGGGAACAAGGACTGATGAGGAGTCAGCATGTGGAGTAGGAGCTCCAGGAAGGTAACCCAAAGTATGGGGAACTGTATGCACTGAGAGGGGTCAGTTATTAACTGTGTGGTCACTCATGGTAACTGGCCAGAGTAAGGTCCAGCATGTTTAGAGACTGCAACTTAATGTTATCTGTTGGTGCCTATTGTGTTCTATGAAGTATACAATGAACTGTGCATAACCCGGTTTATGACTGCATAATAAACCGCATGGACTGTTTATGTGAGAAAAACGTGCCTGTGTGACCGAATCCCGTTTCTAAGCGAGTGTCCACCAACACATGCAGTAAGTGCTATCTTACACCACACACAGACCTGGTTATTGCCAAACCTGTTCTGAATCAAGAAATCACTTAAATAGGACCTGCCTGACAAAGTGAAGTAGACCAAAAGATCCGCAAAAGCTAGACATCATGACGCGATCTAAAGATATTCTGGAGCAAATGAGAAACAAAGTAATTGAGATCCATCAGGCTGGAAAAGTTTATAAAGCAATTTCTCAAGCTTTGGAACTCCTGCGAACCACAGTGAGAGCCATTATCTACAAATGGCGAAAATATGGAACAGTGGTCAACCTTTCCAGGAGTGGCCCGCTGAAAAAAATTACCCCAAGATCGCAGAGACTACTCATCTAAGAGGTCACAAAAGATCCCACAACAATATCCAAAGAACTGCATGGCTTTCTTGCCTCAGTTAAGGCCAGTGATCATGAGAAATAGTTGAGAAATAGTGTTGAGCGATACCGTCCGATACTTGAAAGTATCGGTATCGGAAAGTATCGGCCGATACCGGCAAAGCATCGGATCTAATCCGATACCCGATACCAATACAAGTCAATGGGACTCAAGTATCGGACGGTATCCCTGATGGTTCCCAGGGTCTGAAGGAGAGGAAACTCTCCTTCAGGCACTGGGATCCATATTAATGTGTAAAAGAAAGAATTAAAATAAAAAATATTGCTATACTCACCTCTCCGACGCAGCCTGGACCTCACCGAGGGAACCGGCAGCGTTGTTTGCTTAAAATTCGCGCGTTTACTTCCTTACGTGAAGTCCCGGCTTGTGATTGGTCGCGTGCCGCCCATGTGGCCGCGACGCGACCAATCACAGCAAGCCGTGACGTAATTTTAGGTCCTTCAGGATTTTAAAATTACGTTCTGGCTTGTGATTGGTCGCGTCGCGGTCACATGGGCGACGCGACCAATCACAAGCCGTGACGTCACGGGAGGCTGGACACGCGCGCATTTTAAAATGCGCGCGTGTCCAGCCTCCCGTGACGTCACGGCTTGTGATTGGTCGCGTCGTGTCGCAACCAATCATAAGCCAGAACGTAATTTTAAAATCCTGAAGGACCTAAAATTACGTCACGGCTTGCTGTGATTGGTCACGTCGCGGCCACATGGGCGACACGACCAATCACAAGCCGGGACGTCACGGGAGGCAGGACACGCGCGCATTTTAAAATGCGCGCGTGTCCAGCCTCCTGTGACGTCACGGCTTGTGATTGGTCGCGTCGCCCATGTGACCGCGACGCGACCAATCATAAGCCAGAACGTAATTTTAAAATCCTGAAGGACCTAAAATTACGTCACGGCTTGCTGTGATTGGTCGCGTCGCGGCCACATGGGCGGCACGCGACCAATCACAAGCCGGGACTTCACGTAAGGAAGTAAACGCGCGAATTTTAAGCAAACAACGCTGCCGGTTCCCTCGGTGAGGTCCAGGCTGCGTCGGAGAGGTGAGTATAGCAATATTTTTTATTTTAATTCTCTCTTTTACACATTTTTACATTAATGTTGTTTCGATACCGATACCCGATACCACAAAAGTATCGGATCTCGGTATCGGAATTCCGATACCCGCAAGTATCGGCTGATACCCGATACTTGCGGTATCGGAATGCTCAACACTAATCATGACTTCACCGTAAGAAAGAGACTGTGCAAAAATAGCCTGCATTGCAGAATTCCAAGACGAAAATCACTGCTAAGCAATAAACACATAAAGGCTTGTCTCAGTTTTGCAAGAAAACATTTTGATGATAATCAAGATTTTTGGGAGAATACACTGTGGACTGACAAGACAAAAAATGAACTTTTTGGAAGGTGTATGTCCACTTACATCTGGCATAGAAGTAACAAGCATTTCAGAAAAGAAACATCATACCAAAAGTAAAATATAATATATTTTGATGGCAGTGTGATGATTTGAGGCTGTTTTCTGCTTCAGAGCCTGGGAGACTTGCTGTGGTGAATGGAACCATGAATTCTGCTGTCTACAAAAAAATCCTGAAGGAGAATGTCCAGCCATCTGTTCATGACCTCAAGCTAAAGAGCACATGGGTTATGCAGCAGGACAAAGATCCAATACACACCAGCAAGTCCACCTCTGAATGGCTTAAGAAAAACTAAATTAAAATTTTGGAATGGCCTAGAAGTTCTGACCTAAATCCGATTGAGATGCTGTGGCTTGAGCTTAAAAATGCGGTTCATGCTCGGAAGCCCTTCAATATGGCTGAATTGCAACTACCCTGCAAAGATCAGTGGGCCAAAATTCCTCCAGAGCGTTGTAAAAGACTCATTGCCAGTTATCACAAACACTTGATTGTAGTTGTTAGGTTTAGGGGGCAATCTCGTTTTCACACAGGGCAATGTAGGTTTTGATTTTCTCTTCCCTTAACTATAAAGACCTTAATTTAAAACCTGCATTTTGTGTTTACTTGTGTTATCTTTGTCTAATGTTTAACCCCTTACTGACCTCGGATGGGATAGTACGTCCGAGGTTAGCTCCACTGCTTTGATGCAGGGCTCCGCGGTGAGCCCGCATCAAAGCCGGGACATGTCACCTGTTTTGAACAGCTGAAATGTGCCCGCAATAGGCGCGGGCAGAATCACGATCTGCCCGCGCCTATTAACTAGTTAAATGCCGCTGTCAAACGCAGACAGCGGCATTTAACTACCGCATCTGGCCGGGCGGCCGCATATGAGCGCATCGCCGACCCCCGTCACATGATCGGGGGTAAGCGATGCTTCAGAATAGTAACCATAGAGGTCCTTGAGACCTCTATGGTTACTGATCCCCGGCAGCTGTGAGCGCCACCCTGTGGTCGGCGCTCACAGCACACCTGATTTTCTACTACATAGCAGCAAACAGCAGATCGCTGCTATGTAGCAGAGCCGATCATGCTGTGCCTGCTTCTAGCCTCCCATGGAGGCTAATGAAGCATGGCAAAAGTAAAAAAAAAAGTAAAAAAAAATGTGAAAAAAATAAAAAAAATATAAAAGTTTAAATCACCCCCCTTTCGCCCCAATCAAAATAAATCAATAAAAAAAAAATCAAACCTACACATATTTGGTATTGCCGAGTTCAGAATTGCCCGATCTATCAATAAAAAAAAAGCATTAACCTGATCGCTAAACGGCATAACGAGAAAAAAATTTGAAACGCCAGAATTGTTTTTTTGGTCGCTGCAACATTGAATTAAAATGCAATAACGGGCGATCAAAAGAACGTATCTGCACCGAATTGGAATCATTAAAAATGCCAGCTCGGCACGCAAAAATAAGCCCTCAACCGACCCCAGATCATGAAAAATGGAGACGCTACGAGTATCGGAAAATGGCGCATTTTTTGTTTCTTTAGCAAAGTTTGGAATTTTTTTTCACCACTTAGATAAAAAATAACCTAGTCATGTTAGGTGTCTATGAACTCGTACTGACCTGGAGAATCATAATGGCTGGTCAGTTTTAGCATTTAGTGAACCTAGCAAAAAAGCCAAACAAAAAACAAGTGTGGGACTGCACTTTTTTAGCAATTTCACTGCACTTGGAATTTTTTTCCCGTTATCTAGTACACGACATGGTAAAACCAATGATGCCATTTAAAAGTACAACTCGTCCCGCAAAAAATAAGCCCTCACATGGCCAAATTGACAGAAAAATAAAAAAGTTATGGCTCTGGGAAGGAGGGGAGCGAAAAACGAACACGGAAAAACGGAAAATCCCAAGGTCATGAAGGGGTTACATATGTTTGGTGATCTGAAACATTTAAGTGTGACAGACCTGCAAAGGAATAGGAAATCATGAAGGGGCAAACACTTTTTCACACAACTATATATATATACAGTGCCTACAAGTAGTATTCAACCCCCTGCAGATTTAGCAGGTTTAATAAGATGCAAAGAAGTTAGAGCCTTCAAACTTCAAACAAGAGCAGGATTTATTAACAGATGCATAAATCTTACAAACCAAAAAGTTTTGTTGCTCAGTTAAATTTTTATAAATTTTAAACATAAAAGTGTGGGTCAATTATTATTCAACCCCTTGGTTTAATATTTTGTGGAATAACCTTTGTTTGCAATTACAGCTAATAATCGTCTTTTATAAGACCTGATCAGGCCGGCACAGGTCTCTGGAGTTATCTTGGCCCACTCCTCCATGCAGATCTTCTCCAAGTTATCTAGGTTCTTTGGGTGTCTCATGTGGACTTTAATCTTGAGCTCCTTCCACAAGTTTTCAATTGGGTTAAGGTCAGGAGACTGACTAGGCCACTGCAACACCTTGATTTTTTGCCTCTTGAACCAGGCCTTGGTTTTCTTGGCTGTGTGCTTTGGGTCGTTGTCTTGTTGGAAGATGAAATGACAACCCATCTTAAGATCCTTGATGGAGGAGCGGAGGTTCTTGGCCAAAATCTCCAGGTAGGCCGTGCTATCCATCTTCCCATGGATGCGGACCAGATGGCCAGGCCCCTTAGCTGAGAAACAGCCCCACAGCATGATGCTGCCACCACCATGCTTGACTGTAGGGATGGTATTCTTGGGGTCGTATGCAGTGCCATCCAGTCTCCAAACGTCACATGTGTGGTTGGCACCAAAGATCTCGATCTTGGTCTCATCAGACCAGAGAACCTTGAACCAGTCAGTCTCAGAGTCCTCCAAGTGATCATGAGCAAACTGTAGACAAGCCTTGACATGACGCTTTGAAAGTAAAGGTACCTTACGGGCTCGTCTGGAACGGAGACCATTGCGGTGGAGTACGTTACTTATGGTATTGACTGAAACCAATGTCCCCACTGCCATGAGATCTTCCCGGAGCTCCTTCCTTGTTGTCCTTGGGTTAGCCTTGACTCTTCGGACAAGCCTGGCCTCGGCACGGGAGGAAACTTTCAAAGGCTGTCCAGGCCGTGGAAGGCTAACAGTAGTTCCATAAGCCTTCCACTTCCGGATGATGCTCCCAACAGTGGAGACAGGTAGGCCCAACTCCTTGGAAAGGGTTTTGTACCCCTTGCCAGCCTTGTGACCCTCCACGATCTTGTCTCTGATGGCCTTGGAATGCTCCTTTGTCTTTCCCATGTTGACCATGTTTGAGTGCTGTTCACAAGTTTGGGGAGGGTCTTAAATAGTCAGAAAAGGCTGGAAAAAAAGATAATTAATCCAAACATGTGAAGCTCATTGTTCTTTGTGCCTGAACTACTTCTTAATACTTTAGGGGAACCAAACAGAATTCTGGTGGGTTGAGGGGTTGAATAATAAATGACCCTCTGAAAAGACTTTTCCCAATTTAAAAAAAAAATAAACAAAGAAATAACATTCTTTTTTGCTGCAGTGCATTTCACACTTCCAGGCTGATCTACAGTCCAAATGTCACAATGCCAAGTTAATTCCAAATGTGTAAACCTGTTAAATCTGCAGGGGGTTGAATACTACTTGTAGGCACTGTATATATATATATATATATATATATATATATATAGTATATATATATATGTAAATAGCTGTCGATCAGTAGGATCAAGGCAACGAGATGCCCACAGATTGCATAAAACACCCCTTTGATGTGCACAGCTCTTGTAGACAATGCCCATACAGAGCAGTGTATGGGCTCAATATTAAGTCTATGTTTCTGTATGTATGATTATCCACGTATCAATTAATTTGTAAAGTTTATGAGTAGAAAGCAATTTATATACCATGTTCAAAATAAGCATGAATAAAATTACATCTTTGGGCTATAGCAGCTTTTTTGTACAATTATTTTTAAAATTGGGATACAGGTATTACAATTCTTGCAATAAGAGAAAAATAATATGCAGAACTTGGAATCATCTGATCTATATAATAATATTTTTTTATCACTTCCTAGGAAAAATCACACAAGTACTAATATATACTATATTAACAATATAAAGTAATGTTATTATCTTTTATAAGGTGCAATCTTTAATATTGCTTTATAATTCAAGGAGCAATCAAATTCGTATAATTGTATTTTAACTACAGTATGTGTTAATAAGTTGATTTATTTTTAAAAAGGTAACTCATCTCTAAGCAGTGATTGATATTTTACCAATAGCATTATTGCAAGTGAATTCATGGAAAAGAATACTAACCTATAGAATAAAGGTAAACTGAATAGCTTAGAGTTCCTATCATTTCAATATTGTTTTCTGTGGGTTTGCAACATGTATACGTATGGAAAAGGTTACATAAATGTATCCGACTAGGAGACAAGATAAATAGAGGAATTGGTATGCATAGATTTTCTATACATGATGATCCTTCATCAGTTAAGTTCATATTAAAGTTTCCCTCCATAAGCATTTATGGAATTATGATTCCTGCAGGCAAGTACCTACAGAGTAGTCTGAGTTTTCCCAGAAATATTTCATATTTTTATACTACTGCCCACAAAGGAAAGAGCAGAATTGCTGACATGCTGCAGCATTGCTGACATATTATGGTGCCATAACCATAATGCTGTTATCAAGGGAGATTGTGGACTGTATCTGCGCTGCCAGACAATTCAAATGCAAAATATGGTTTTAGGATAAAGGTGGTTTATTCTACGCATTTCAAAGTCTATATGACTTCTTCTTCAGGAAATACCACAAAAACAGACTGTATGTAGTATTTCCTGAAGAAGAAGTCATATAGACCTTTAAACGCGTAGAATAAACCACCTTTATCCTAAAACCATATGTTGCATTTGAATTGTCTGGCAGCGCAGATACAGTCCACAATCTCCCTTGATAACAGTTTAACCAGGGTGCTTGTCGACCCATGGATCTGCAGCAGCTGACATACATGCATTGTCTTTACACCACCAGGTGAGCAGTTTTTTGTCAAAAACGCACATTGTAATACATGGATAAGACCGTATTTGTGCTCCCTGTTTTCCTACAATTTGACCCATAATGCTGTGACATTATTGCACTGCCGGTATCAATCACTTACATAGGAGCTATTGATTGTAGGAAAGGTGAAGGGCTTTTTTTTCAGGGGGCAAAGTGACCTTTAATATTATACTCAGGTTAAACAGTGGTGGCTAATAATATATACAAGAGGCATACTAGTGGGTAAAATGGCATTAACAATTTAGAGGGAGCGCTGGGAGCCAATATTATATTCAAGGGGATGTTGACGAGTAATATAATATTTTGGGGGCACAGTAATATGTGTTGTATGTGTTTTTCATGGACCCATAGATTTGTATTGACCCTTGTCATCCTTGCTGCCAGAAATAAATGAACATGTCTCCATGTGTTTTGCACAGACACACAGTCAGTGTGAAAATATGGACATGTGCCTAGCGCCATAGGTTGGAATGGATATGTGTTGTATCCATGAATATAATGCATATGACACATAATGGAAACATGGTCATGGGAAGGCGGCCTTAGTCACCAAGCATTGTTATATGCCAAACTACCTTAAAACCTGGCCCAATACATGCTGGTATAGAGAGAGCATATAACTTAATGCCCAAAGACACCCCAATTTTTAAGGTATCAGATTATTAGGTACAAAATTACTGATGCAAGCTTCATGATTACAGTCTGTGTGAAAATGCCTTGGGCTATAAGAGCTGTTTTATTTTCTAAATTATCAGAAACTTAAATGACAGCTAGTGTTGAGCATTCCGATACCGCAAGTATCGGGTATCGGCCGATACTTGCGGTATCGGAATTCCGATACCGGGATTCCGATACTTGCCGCGTATCGGATACCGGAATCGGAAGTTCAAAGATTCAAAATGCAGAAATTCAGCCAATGAGAATGATTCCAAGTGTGGGCACATCCTGTTTAGCATGGAGGGCATGAAACTACTGGCAAGGCTGTGATTGGCTGCTGAAATGATGTCATGCTGCAGTTTAAAAGTCGCTGGCGCCATTTTGCGATCACTCTGCTGTGAATTCAGTTAGTGACAGGACGCTGTTTGCTGACTGAGGGACAGTTTAGAGATAGCGATTTGCTTCTTTGTGCTTTCCAAAGGCTAATTTAGCAACCGCTGTGTTCACCTACTATTCACCTTGCTTTTGCCTTGTAGCGCTGTTTTCACAGCGATCTGCAAGGTCTGTGTGTGTGTGTGTGTGTGAGTGCAGCCCACTCTCTAGTCTGAGTGCAGCCACATAGGCCATCCATAGCTGGTTGTATTCAGTTCAGGGAGGGTGGTTCATTGCCTCATACTGTTCTTTTTTTTTTTTTTTTTTTTCAAGTAGTGTAGTCTGCTGCTAATTTATTCAAAAAAATCCTATTAGTGTCTTTCCACCCGTCTCCAGCTAATTTGTGGAAAAACACTACATAGGATAAAGTAGAGGAGGGTTTTTGGGCCTTGCAGCGCCGTTTACGGCTGTCTGCACGGTCTCCGTGTGACTGCAGCTCGCCCTGTAGTCTGTGAGCAGCCATAGCCTGGTTGTCTCCAGCTCAGGGTTGTTCACTGCGTCATACCGCCAAATCAATTTTAATTTTTTTTCAAGTAGTGTAGTCTGCTGCTAATTTATTTTAAAAAATCCTATTAGTGTCTTTCCACCCGTCTCCAGCTAATTTGTGGAAAAACACTACATAGGATAAAGTAGAGGAGGGTTTTTGGGCCTTGCAGCGCCGTTTACGGCTGTCTGCACGGTCTCCGTGTGACTGCAGCTCTATCTGTTGTCAGTTCAGCCCCCAAAAAAGAAATAAATAATAAAGTTCACCAAACACACCAGTTACACCACTTTACATTTGTGTAGGCCACATTAGCTCATATTAAAGTCTAGTCCACACTTTAGAAAATTAGTGTTTCTTATACCTGTTAGGAGGAGTTGCTCAGGAATAAGCACACAAATCCGTTAGTACTTTTCTGCTTATCTTTATCAGTCAACCAAGATGAAGAAGGCAGTGAGTAAGGCACGTGGGCGTGGGCGTGGGCGCGGAGCAGGGAGGGGACGTGGGGATTCTGTGCCTGCTGCGGGCACCGGTGACTCATCAGCACCCACTTTCACCAGGCAACAGTCGTTCATGCGCAGCTTTGTGTCAGAGCGCCGTACACCGCTGCTGCGTCAAGAACAAATTGAAGCTGTTGTCGGATGGATGGCAGCTAATGCATCAACTTCCATTAGTGCCACATCCTCTCAGACACAGAGCACTGGAGAGCAGCCATCTGTCTCTTCACCACCTGCCAAATTGCCCAGGCAGACAGAGAGCCCAGGACAGGAGCCGTCTCTACTTCTGTTCTCTGAATCTCTTGGCTTGGAAACAGGGGGCCAGCCAAGCAGCATTGGAGAAATGGAAGAAGAGGCAGGGTGCAGTGATGCCCAACAGCTTTTTCTGTCTTCCTCTGAAGAGGCGGGTGGGCCAGTGGCTCCGGTCACCACATCGCAGGCCGCATCAGCTGATGATGACACTCAGGTGCCACTTACTGGTGCGTGCTCTGCTGCTGAGACTACCCAGGAGGAGCAGTTGGGGGCAGAGGGTAGTGTAGATGATGAGGTCCTCTACCCATCTTGGCGTGAGGGACAGGAAGGTGGTGGGAGCAGCTCTGAGGAAGAGATTCCCCGTACGGCCCAAAGAGGGAGAGGGAGGGGGAAGACTACGGATCCTGCAGCCTCCGCTTTGGCACCCGTTAGGAGCATGTCTCTTCCAAAAGCCAAAAAGGGCGCTCCCAAGACTTGCAGTGCCTGGTCCTTTTTTGACACAGTTGCAGATGACATTTGCTATGTCAGATGCAACGTGTGTCATCAAAAAGTCAAAAGAGGGAAAAATGTCAGCAACCTCAATACCTCCAACATGTGGAAACATGTGCGCAACAGGCACCCGGCGGAGTTAGAAAAACACACTGAAGAGGTAGGCCAACCAACAGCGGCAGCTACCACCTCTTCAGCTCGTGTTGCCTCTTCCTCTAGCTCACACGCAGCTGGTTCAGCTTCCTCCCAGGATCGCCGTGGAAGAACCTCTGGCCCTGTTGTCCAGAGACCCGCTGTAATTCCACCCGCAGCACCACTTTCCCAGTCATCCACACACTCCCAGCCCAGTCTACAGCCATCGGTAGTACAGGCATGGGAGAAAAGGCGGCCTTTCTCGTCAAACCACCCACGAGCACAGGCTCTGACTGCAGGCATTGCCAAACTTCTGTCACTGGAAATGCTGTCATTCAGGCTGGTGGAGACTGACAGCTTCCGTGACTTGATGTCATTGGCAGTCCCACAGTACAATGTGCCCAGCCGCTTTTACTTCAGCAGGCAAGCCGTCCCTGCCCTGCACAAGCATGTGGAGGGACACATAAAACACGCGCTACTGAACGCTGTCAGTAGCAAGGTCCACCTCACCACCGATGCGTGGACCAGTCAACATGGACAGGGGCGATACCTTTCCCTCACTGCCCATTGGGTTAATGTCGTTGAGCTGGGTACAGACCGTGCGAGTGGCGCAGGACGTGTCCTGCCCACTCCAAGGATTGCAGGAATCCATTCTGTACGCATTGACTCCTCCTCTTACACCAGTTCCTCAGAATCATCGCTGCAGGAGCCGTCACAGTCCACCTCCACATGGACCCGTGATGAACGTGTACCTGTTATGACCGACATGAGCACAGCCGTGGCCAAACGTCAACAGGCCGTGTTGAAATTAATTTTTTTGGGGAATCGTAGCCACACAGCGCAGGAGCTCTGGAATGCCATCAAGCAGGAGAGCGATGTGTGGTTTGTGCCAGCGAATCTCCAGCCAGGCATGGTAGTGTGTGATAATGGCCGAAATCTGGTGGCAGCTCTGGGCCTCGGCAACCTCACTCACATCCCATGTCTGGCACATGTGCTCAATTTGGTCGTGCAGAGCTTTTTGAGGGACTATCCGGATCTTGATGCACTGCTGCACAAGGTCCGCCTAGAGTGTGCTCACTTGCGGCGTTCCAGCACGGCAAAAGCGCGCATTGCGGCTCTGCAGCGCCGACACCGCCTGCCAGAACATCGCATCATATGTGACCTACCTACCAGGTGGAATTCCACGTTACATATGTTGGAGCGGTTGTGTGAGCAGCAGCAAGCTGTAATGGAGTACCAGCTGCTTCAGGCGCAAAAAAGTCGCAGTCAGCGCCGTACAGACTTCACAACCACAGAGTGGGCCACTATGAATGACGTCTGCCAGGTTTTGCGTCCCTTTGATTATTCCACGCGGATGGCGAGTGCAGATGATGCACTAGTCAGCATGACTGTCCCCCTTATCTGCCTGCTTGAAAAATCACTGCAAGCGCTAAGGGATGATGTTGTGGAAGAGGTGGAGGATGAGGATTCACCATTTCCATCATCTTCTGGACAGTCAGCGCCACGTGGTTCCTCACAAATGCGTAGGCAGGGGACAGTTTGTGAGGAGGATGAGGAGGAGTCAATGGAGGAGGAAGACGTCCGTCCAGAGGAGGGAGTTACCGAATTGTCCAGTACTCAGTGTGTACAGCGAGGGTGGGGTGATGACGAGTGGGCAGAGATCACGCCTCCAGCAGGGGACAGCGTTTCTTGGGCAGTTGGCAGTCTGCAGCACATGGTGGATTACATGCTGCAGTGCCTGAGAAACGACCGCCGCATCGCCCACATTCTCAACATGTCTGATTATTGGGTGTTCACCCTCCTCGATCCTCGCTACCGGGACAACGTAGAAAGCCTCATCACACCGTTGAACCGGGAGCGAAAAATGCGGGAGTACCAAGACACACTGGTCAATTCCATCATCTTCTCCATTCCAACTGAGAGAAGTGCTGCTAGTGCATTCCAAAGCAGCTCAGTGCGTCCAGGCAGTGGTGGAGGCTCTGCACAAAGAGGGAGCAGAAGCAGTGCCTCTGCCCAAGGCAAGACCAGTATGGCCCAACTGTGGCACAGTTTTCTGTGCCCCCCACAAAAGTCTACACCATCACAGACAGCTCCAGTCAGCAGGAGGCAACGGTTCCGTCAGATGGTGACAGACTACATGTCTTGCCCTCTTGCTGTACTCCCAGACGGCTCTTCCCCTTTCAAGTTTTGGGTCTCAAAGCTGGATACATGGCCAGAGCTAAGCCAGTATGCATTGGAGGTGCTGTCTTGCCCTGCGGCCAGTGTATTATCGGAACGTGTCTTTAGTGCTGCAGGTGGTGTACTAACTGACCGTCGCATGCGACTATCCTCCGATAACGTTGACCGGCTTACTTTCCTGAAAATGAACAAGGCCTGGATCTCGCAGGAATTTGCCACTCCTCCTCCTGATTAAATAATTAGGTCACTGTATACGTTATCCAGGTCTCCTGTTGTGTTCATCTTTCTACCACCTGAACTTAAATTCCTGGGCTCCAACACCGCCAGTTGAGGCTCAGAAGTGCCGTCTGCACAGTCAAAACATACGACCCAGTGTTATTGGGTTTCAGTAACGTCAGCTGATCCCCAGCTGTGTAGCCGGCAATGTGTCATGCGACCGCCACGCTGACACAACAACTGAAATGTAAGGGAATCTGTCCCCCCCCCCAAGGCGTTTGTTACTGAAAGAGCCTCCTTGTGCAGCAGTAATGCTGCACAAGGAAAAGGTAGCTATTTTTGTTTAGCACCTTGCACACGCAGAACTTAACACTTATAAAATGTGTCCACTGATACCGTAACACCGTCCCAGAGGTGGGACTTTCCTTCGTAATGTGACGCAGCACAGCCGTCATTCCTACCCCCCGGCGCCGCGCACCCGCTCCTCAGCGTTGTTTGATTCCGTCCCGGAGCCTGCGCTGTTATGTTATCCCGTGGCCAGGCACACTTAGCGCTGCCCGTCTTCTGGCATCATTTGGTGTCAGGATGGCTGCGCCTGTGCGGCCGCGCTGGCAGAGAGCCCGCCTCGCAGTGTCTTCTGATTTAATCCCACTGGGGGCCTGGGATCCATGGACATGCGCAGTGCATATCTGAACCTCCACCTCTCACTTATCTCCCTATGGCTTCTTCAGACTGTTCGGTGTCAGCTGGTCCCTAATAGCATGCCACGGCCGTGACACCGCACAGTCTTAAGAAGCCGTAGGGAGGGGAGTGAGAGGCGAGGATATGCACTGCGCATGTCCATGGATCCCAGGCCCGCGGTGGGATTAAATCAGAAGACACTGCGAGGCGGGCTCTCTGCCAGCGCGGCCGCACAGGCGCAGCCATCCTGACACCAAATGATGCCAGAAGACGGGAAGCGCTAAGTGTGCCTGGCCACGGGATAACATAACAGCGCAGGCTCCGGGACAGAATCAAACATCGCTGAGGAGCCAGTGTGCGTCGCCGGGGGGGGGTAGGAATGACGGCTGTGCTGCGTCACATTACGAAGGAAAGTCCCACCTCCAGGACGGTTTTACGGTTGCAGGGGACACATTTTATAAGTGTTTAGTTCTGTGTTTGCAAGGAGCATGATGAAAAGAGCCACCTTTTCCTTTTGCATCTTTTGTGCTGCACAAGCTGGCTCTTTCAGCTACAAACGCCTTGGGGGGGGGTTAAAGGTTCCCTTTCGACTTTCTCAGGCTTCGGCCTACATTGTGTTCCTCTGCTTTTCCACCTGTCCCTGGGCTCCAACACCGCCAGTTGCCGTCCAGAAGTGCTGTACGCACAGTCAACAGTCCCTCCTCTGTTATTGGGGTTCAGTAACGTCAGCTGTTCCCCTGCTGTGTGTGTGGCAATCCCTCCTACCTCCTCCAACCTCCTCCAACCTCCTCCTCCTCCACCTGTCCCTGGGCTCCAACACCGCCAGTTGCCGTCCAGAAGTGCTGTACGCACAGTCAACAGTCCCTCCTCTGTTATTGGGGTTCAGTAACGTCAGCTGTTCCCCTGCTGTGTGTGTGGCAATCCCTCCTCCAACCTCCTCCAACCTCCTCCTCCTCCACCTGTCCCTGGGCTCCAACACCGCCAGTTGCCGTCCAGAAGTGCTGTACGCACAGTCAACAGTCCCTCCTCTGTTATTGGGGTTCAGTAACGTCAGCTGTTCCCCTGCTGTGTGTGTGGCAATCCCTCCTACCTCCTCCAACCTCCTCCAACCTCCTCCTCCTCCACCTGTCCCTGGGCTCCAACACCGCCAGTTGCCGTCCAGAAGTGCTGTACGCACAGTCAACAGTCCCTCCTCTGTTATTGGGGTTCAGTAACGTCAGCTGTTCCCCTGCTGTGTGTGTGGCAATCCCTCCTCCAACCTCCTCCAACCTCCTCCTCCTCCACCTGTCCCTGGGCTCCAACACCGCCAGTTGCCGTCCAGAAGTGCTGTACGCACAGTCAACAGTCCCTCCTCTGTTATTGGGGTTCAGTAACGTCAGCTGTTCCCCTGCTGTGTGTGTGGCAATCCCTCCTACCTCCTCCAACCTCCTCCAACCTCCTCCTCCTCCACCTGTCCCTGGGCTCCAACACCGCCAGTTGCCGTCCAGAAGTGCTGTACGCACAGTCAACAGTCCCTCCTCTGTTATTGGGGTTCAGTAACGTCAGCTGTTCCCCTGCTGTGTGTGTGGCAATCCCTCCTACCTCCTCCAACCTCCTCCAACCTCCTCCTCCTCCACCTGTCCCTGGGCTCCAACACCGCCAGTTGCCGTCCAGAAGTGCTGTACGCACAGTCAACAGTCCCTCCTCTGTTATTGGGGTTCAGTAACGTCAGCTGTTCCCCTGCTGTGTGTGTGGCAATCCCTCCTCCAACCTCCTCCAACCTCCTCCTCCTCCACCTGTCCCTGGGCTCCAACACCGCCAGTTGCCGTCCAGAAGTGCTGTACGCACAGTCAACAGTCCCTCCTCTGTTATTGGGGTTCAGTAACGTCAGCTGTTCCCCTGCTGTGTGTGTGGCAATCCCTCCTACCTCCTCCAACCTCCTCCAACCTCCTCCTCCTCCACCTGTCCCTGGGCTCCAACACCGCCAGTTGCCGTCCAGAAGTGCTGTACGCACAGTCAACAGTCCCTCCTCTGTTATTGGGGTTCAGTAACGTCAGCTGTTCCCCTGCTGTGTGTGTGGCAATCCCTCCTCCAACCTCCTCCAACCTCCTCCTCCTCCACCTGTCCCTGGGCTCCAACACCGCCAGTTGCCGTCCAGAAGTGCTGTACGCACAGTCAACATTCCCTCCTCTGTTATTGGGGTTCAGTAACGTCAGCTGTTCCCCTGCTGTGTGTGTGGCAATCCCTCCTACCTCCTCCAACCTCCTCCAACCTCCTCCTCCTCCACCTGTCCCTGGGCTCCAACACCGCCAGTTGCCGTCCAGAAGTGCTGTACGCACAGTCAACAGTCCCTCCTCTGTTATTGGGGTTCAGTAATGTCAGCTGTTCCCCTGCTGTGTGTGTGGCAATCCCTCCTCCAACCTCCTCCAACCTCCTCCTCCTCCACCTGTCCCTGGGCTCCAACACCGCCAGTTGCCATCCAGAAGTGCTGTACGCACAGTCAACAGTCCCTCCTCTGTTATTGGGGTTCAGTAACGTCAGCTGTTCCCCTGCTGTGTGTGTGGCAATCCCTCCTACCTCCTCCAACCTCCTCCAACCTCCTCCTCCTCCACCTGTCCCTGGGCTCCAACACCGCCAGTTGCCGTCCAGAAGTGCTGTACGCACAGTCAACAGTCCCTCCTCTGTTATTGGGGTTCAGTAACATCAGCTGTTCCCCTGCTGTGTGTGTGGCAATCCCTCCTCCAACCTCCTCCAACCTCCTCCTCCTCCACCTGTCCCTGGGCTCCAACACCGCCAGTTGCCGTCCAGAAGTGCTGTACGCACAGTCAACAGTCCCTCCTCTGTTATTGGGGTTCAGTAACGTCAGCTGTTCCCCTGCTGTGTGTGTGGCAATCCCTCCTACCTCCTCCAACCTCCTCCAACCTCCTCCTCCTCCACCTGTCCCTGGGCTCCAACACCGCCAGTTGCCGTCCAGAAGTGCTGTACGCACAGAGCCAAACACCTCGCAAATGTGTTAGTGGGGTTCAGCACCGCCAGCTGTTCCCCTGCTGTGTATACGGCAACGTGTACTGCGACCGCCACGCAGGCACAACAAGTTAAATTTAAGGGAACCTGTGCCCCCCCCCCCCCAGGCGTTTGTTACTGAAGGAGCCACCTTGTGCAGCAGTAATGATGCAAAGGGAAAAAGTGCCTCTTTTCGTGGTGCTCCTTGCAGATGCTGAACCTAACACTTATGAAATGTGTCCCCTCACAGCGTTCAACCGTCCGGTAGGTGGAACTTTCCTTTGTCATGTGACGCAGCACAGCCGTCATTTTTACCCCCTTGGCGCCGTGCGCCGTCTCCTCAGCGTTGTTTGAATCTGTCCCGGAGCCTGCGCTGTTAGGTTACCCCTTGGCCATGCACACATTTTGCGCTGCCTGTCTTCTGACATCATTTGCTGTCAGGCTGGCTGCGCCTGTGTGTGTGCGCTGTCCGAGATTCAGCCTCGCAGTGTCATGTAATGTAATCCCACCGCGGGCCTGGGATCCGTGGCCATGCGCAGTGCATATCCTCGCCTCTCACTCCCCTCCCTACGGCTTCTAAAGACTGTTCGGTGTCAGCTGATCCCTAATAGCATGCCACGGCCGTGACAACGCACAGTCTGAAGAAGCCGTAGGGAGGGGAGTGAGAGGTGAGGATATGCACTGCGCATGGCCACGGATCCCAGGCCCGCGGTGGGATTACATTACACGACACCGCGAGGCTGAATCTCGGACAGCGCACCCACACAGGCGCAGCCAGCCTGACAGCAAATGATGTCAGAAGACGGGCAGCGCGAAATGTGTGCATGGCCAAGGGGTAACCTAACAGCGCAGGCTCCGGGACAGATTCAAACAACGCTGAGGAGGCGGCGCACGGCGCCAAGGGGGTAAAAATGACGGCTGTGCTGCGTCACATGACAAAGGAAAGTTCCACCTACCGGACGGTTGAACGCTGTGAGGGGACACATTTCATAAGTGTTAGGTTCCGCATCTGCAAGGACCATAATTAAAAGAGCTAAGTTTACCTTTTCCAGCATTAGTGGTGTACACGATGGCTCTTCCAGCTACAAACGCCTGGGGGGGGGGGTTAAAGGTTTCCTTTCAACTTGCTCCAGTGCAGGCTTCGGCCTACACTCCGCTCCCCCTGCTCCTCCTGCTGACCCTGGGCTCTAACACCGCCAGTTGGGGCCCGGTACTGCTAGCTGCACAGAGAAAAACACCAGCCAATGTGTCAGTGGGGTTCAGCACCGCCAGCTGTTCCCCTGCTGTGCAGCCGGCAACGTGTCCTGCAACTGCCACGCAGGCACAACAGACCCAAAAGCTGCCGCCAGTGCAGGCTTCGGCCTACACTCTGCTCCATCTCCTCCTCCTGCTGACCCCGGGCTCCAACACCGCCAGTTGGGGCCCGGTACTGCTAGCTGCACAGAGAAAAACACCAGCCAATGTGTCAGTGGGGTTCAGCACCGCCAGCTGTTCCCCTGCTGTGCAGCCGGCATCGTGTCCTGCAAAAGCCACGCAGACACAAGAACTGAAATTGAAGGGAACCTGTCCCCCCTCCCCCAGGCGTTTGTACGTTTTAAAGGCCACCTTGTACAGCGGTAATGCTGCATGTGTGCAAGGTGGCTCATAAACGTATTCTCCTCGCACAGGTGGAACTGAAAACACGTCTAAAATGTGTCCTCTGTGTGACCATTTAACCGTCCCGGTGGTGTGACTTTCCTTTGTAATGACACGCTGCAACCCCCTTGGTAGCGCTGCCCGTCTTCTGGCATCATTGTTTGGCTGCCTGCGCCTCCGCGGCCGCCCTGACCCACACAACGCCCCTCGTTGTCTTATTTATTGGGACTGCGAGGGTGTGATTGACGGGCATGATCAGTGCATCAGTTCGCCTGTCCCTCATCTCCTTCCGCCTTCTGCGGACTGTGCGGCTTCATGGCCGTGGCATGCGATAAGGGATCAGATGACGCCGCACAGTCTGAAGCGGGTGTAAGGACCTGAGTGTCAGAGGCGAACATATGTGCTGCGCCAGGCCCTGAATCCCAGCCCCGCAGTGTTTTAACAATGTTAAGACACTGCGGGGCTGGGATTCATGGTCATCGCGAACCGCACCGGCCGACATTAAATGATGCCAGAACATGGGCAGCGCTAACAGCGCTAGGCCAGGGGATCACACGACAGCGCAGACTCCTGTACAGCAAATAACAACGCTCAGGAGGCTGCACCCAGCACCAAGGTGGGATTCTTGACATCTGTGCTGCGTCTCATTACAAAGGGAACTCGCGCCTCCAACACAGTTTGACTGTTTAAAGGGCTAAATGTTATACGTGTTTCATTCAGCGTGTGCAAGGAGCGAAATTAAAAGAGCAACCTTTGACTTGTGCAGCACTACTGCTGCATAAGCTGTGGCTCTTCTACTTTGTAACCCCTGAGGGGGGGTTAAAGGTTACCTTTGAAATTGGTTCAATTAGGCTTCGGCCTACACTCTGCTCCCCCTGCAGAGCCCTGGGCTCCAACACCGCCAGTTGGGGCCCGGTACTGCTAGCTGCACAGAGAAAAACACCAGCCAATGTGTCAGTGGGGTTCAGCACCGCCAGCTGTTCCCCTGCTGTGCAGCCGGCAACGTGTCCTGCAACTGCCACGCAGGCACAACAGACCCAAAAGCTGCCGCCAGTGCAGGCTTCGGCCTACACTCTGCTCCATCTCCTCCTCCTGCTGACCCCGGGCTCCAACACCGCCAGTTGGGGCCCGGTACTGCTAGCTGCACAGAGAAAAACACCAGCCAATGTGTCAGTGGGGTTCAGCACCGCCAGCTGTTCCCCTGCTGTGCAGCCGGCATCGTGTCCTGCAAAAGCCACGCAGACACAAGAACTGAAATTGAAGGGAACCTGTCCCCCCTCCCCCAGGCGTTTGTACGTTTTAAAGGCCACCTTGTACAGCGGTAATGCTGCATGTGTGCAAGGTGGCTCATAAACGTATTCTCCTCGCACAGGTGGAACTGAAAACACGTCTAAAATGTGTCCTCTGTGTGACCATTTAACCGTCCCGGTGGTGTGACTTTCCTTTGTAATGACACGCTGCAACCCCCTTGGTAGCGCTGCCCGTCTTCTGGCATCATTGTTTGGCTGCCTGCGCCTCCGCGGCCGCCCTGACCCACACAACGCCCCTCGTTGTCTTATTTATTGGGACTGCGAGGGTGTGATTGACGGGCATGATCAGTGCATCAGTTCGCCTGTCCCTCATCTCCTTCCGCCTTCTGCGGACTGTGCGGCTTCATGGCCGTGGCATGCGATAAGGGATCAGATGACGCCGCACAGTCTGAAGCGGGTGTAAGGACCCGAGTGTCAGAGGCGAACATATGTGCTGCGCCAGGCCCTGAATCCCAGCCCCGCAGTGTTTTAACAATGTTAAGACACTGCGGGGCTGGGATTCATGGTCATCGCGAACCGCACCGGCCGACATTAAATGATGCCAGAACATGGGCAGCGCTAACAGCGCTAGGCCAGGGGATCACACGACAGCGCAGACTCCTGTACAGCAAATAACAACGCTCAGGAGGCTGCACCCAGCACCAAGGTGGGATTCTTGACATCTGTGCTGCGTCTCATTACAAAGGGAACTCGCGCCTCCAACACAGTTTGACTGTTTAAAGGGCTAAATGTTATACGTGTTTCATTCAGCGTGTGCAAGGAGCGAAATTAAAAGAGCAACCTTTGACTTGTGCAGCACTACTGCTGCATAAGCTGTGGCTCTTCTACTTTGTAACCCCTGAGGGGGGGTTAAAGGTTACCTTTGAAATTGGTTCAATTAGGCTTCGGCCTACACTCTGCTCCCCCTGCAGAGCCCTGGGCTCCAACACCGCCAGTTGGGGCCCGGTACTGCTAGCTGCACAGAGAAAAACACCAGCCAATGTGTCAGTGGGGTTCAGCACCGCCAGCTGTTCCCCTGCTGTGCAGCCGGCAACGTGTCCTGCAACTGCCACGCAGGCACAACAGACCCAAAGCTGCCGCCAGTGCAGGCTTCGGCCTACACTCTGCTCCATCTCCTCCTCCTGCTGACCCCGGGCTCTAACACCGCCAGTTGGGGCCCGGTACTGCTAGCTGCACAGAGAAAAACACCAGCCAATGTGTCAGTGGGGTTCAGCACCGCCAGCTGTTCCCCTGCTGTGCAGCCGGCATCGTGTCCTGCAAAAGCCACGCAGACACTTGCTCTTGTACCTTCTGCTCCCCATCCTGGTTCCAGTACCGTCAGCTGGTTCCGGGCAGAGCCTTTGGCTTAGGTGCCTCCCTCTGGGTATCCGAGTTCCACCAACGTCAGGTGGTCCTTGGTAGTGCTTTCAGGCACGGGTACCTCCTGCTTAGTAACCGGGTTCCAGTAACGTCAGCTGGTCCTCGGTAGTTCCATTGGCTCTTGGACCTTCGGCTACCCATCCGGGTTCCAGCACCGTCAGCTGGTTCTCGGCAGTGTCTTTTGCTCTTGTACCTTCTGCTCCCCATCCTGGTTCCAGTACCGTCAGCTGGTTCCGGGCAGAGCCTTTGGCTTAGGTGCCTCCCTCTGGGTATCCGAGTTCCACCAACGTCAGGTGGTCCTTGGTAGTGCTTTCAGGCACGGGTACCTCCTGCTTAGTAACCGGGTTCCAGTAACGTCAGCTGGTCCTCGGTAGTTCCATTGGCTCTTGGACCTTCGGGTAGCCATCCGAGTTCCAGTTCCATCAGCTGGTTCTCGGCATTTTCTCAGCCTTCTTGTACCTTCTGCTACATTTCCAAGTTCAAGAGACTAAACACGATGACCCGGAAGACCACCCCTAAGATGACGACGACACCAGAGACGACAACCACTGTGATGACGACGACCCTGGAGACGATGACCCCGAAGACCACCCCGATGACGACGACCCCGGAGACGACGACCCTGAAGACCACCCCGATGACGACGACCCCGGAGACGACGACCCTGGAGACGACGACGACCTGGAAGACCGAGAAGCAGAAGAACAAGAGGCTGCAGAACAAAGAGCAGAAGAACATTAAGCATAACACTAAATATCAGAGCAAAAAATATTATCTAAATTATAAGCAGAAGAAGACTAAGCAGTGTATGGGGGTGAGTCCGTTCCTCCTCGTGGTGCCCCTGGATAAAGCCTGATGCTGCAGGCCAAACTGAACGCGGACAAATGTAACTGTTTTGTGACAGGCAGAACGGAAGGTGTAATCTTCAAACTTTTATAGATAACAACTACGGGAATGCCTGTCACAAATAAGAATATGATGAAGAAGTAGAATATGATGAAGATAATAGTAAAATAAAAAGAATATGAACAATGTAACCAAAAAAATAATAGGTAGAAGATGAAGAAGAAGATGAATAAGGTGAAGAAGTTGATGTCAAAGAAGCTGATGATGAAGATAATGAAGAAGAAAGTGTGGGAGAAGTAAAAAAGAAGGTGAAGGGCGTGGAAGTAGTGAAACATCAATATCTGACAAAATTAAAAAAAAATTAACATAGTCAAAATCTTTCTACCGCCGAACGTCATAAAAAACAAAACAAAATCCTGCTATTCTATTACATTGGGCTAAACCTCTGTGCCTTTAATGTCTCCGCCACGTCCCCCAATACATCCTACATTATTCTTAGTTGTTTTCCTTCATGTAGAATGAACCTACAAGTTTATAAAGGGTTTATTTTAATTCCGATATTTTCGTCCCATTGACTTGCATTGGGATCGGGTATCGGTATCGGATTGGATCCGATATTTTGACGGTATCGGCCGATACTTTCCGATACCGATACTTTCCGATATCGGAAAGTATCGCTCAACACTAATGACAGCACAAATGCATAAACTGGGTTAATAAACGGTGAGGACACAACTTGAAAAACATCAAATTATTTCTTCGCTACCAAGAGTCTCATAGCTTCTACTCTCTAATAGGGACGCTAAAGGAAGATTGATTTTCCATCTTGTTTGCCTCTCACCTTAATGATAAGATAATCAGACTATGTAAATTCTCTGTATGTCAAATGAGCAACTGGAAATAAAAACACGAGCAGTTCGGCAAAGAGATAAGGTAGAAAAAGGTCAATTAATATTAATATCCATGGCAACTTTTAGATTCTATAAATGTTGTAAGGAAACTGCGAACATTGCCTGATAATGTGATAAGAAAAACAATTTCTAAAGCTGAGACAAAACGGTGATTTTGTGAATGTGCTTCAGAGAAGTATGAGAACTGAATACTTAAATTCCTCTTCTCATTTGGGAGCAAGCCTGAGAGTTATTTCCATTTTGATAATGTAGGCTTTAAAGAAAAGTGAATTAACATTAGCAAGAAATGTTCTGCTGCATATCATTATCTCATGAAGTGTTTTAGTTCCATATATGCAGGAAGCAAAGACATTACATGCAGGAGAACCATTTTGTGACAAGTAGCATGCATAGTAGCATTTTTACTGTGCCCAGTGTAGAGGGAAGTGCCCCAAATGTACATGTGCATACATTTGCATGTTTTTTTTAAATTAGTATTTGTATGCAAATATATATCTGTTATGGTTTGCGGATCGCACCAAATGTAAATTATGAGAAGGTGCGATATCAACCCGAGGTCCACCGTGCAGTGATGGAGAAAACCGCAGCTAGAGAACAATGGCAAAGCATAGCCGTGAGTAGGCACCGTAAACACACCGAGTTAAACGTCACTCGGTGTGAACAGAGTGCAACGTGCCTGACTCTGTTGATGCACAGAGCAGTACAAAAGCTGGGAGCACTCAAAGCTATTCCCTGTTAGATGTCACAGGAGCATAAAGGAATTGACGCTAGTTGGGGTCCCTATAACTCTCCCTCCACTATGCTGGTGATTGAACCTTCTCTAACACTTAGTGGCTTTTGAGCACTGCACCTGAGGATGCCCGGTGTAGATGCTAGGTTCAAGCGGGAGTTCCCACCCTACACTATCTGCCTAGAAATGCATCTGTGGTGCTAATAGCGGCACACGTGCATACAGGGTGGTAACTGTCCCACCTACACACACACACACAGCAAATCCACATGATCTTAGAGCACCGACGGGAGCACCAAAGATCCTTTTATAGACTTTGCCAATCAGACAGGACCTTGCTTGCTGGCCAATCCGGAGCCATCACAGGACCTGAGCAGCTGACGACGGACCACCAATGAGAGGTCGCGACCTCACGGGCATGCTCAGTAGAGCGAATCCTGGACTTCTCCAGGAATGACTGCTTGCTGCTGTCTATTGTTAGTTACCATAGCTGAACCTGGAGAGGCAGCGGTAACAATGCGCACAGCCCGAGTCGGAGGAAGACGCTGAGACCGAAGTCTTTGCTGAGCAGCATCTACTGCTGTCGAGACTGAATGGGAGACCTCAGGAAAAGATAAGGCTTGGTATCCATCCTGTGCAGAGAGAAAATCCCAGTGCCTAACAATATCTATACATATAATCCCCACACATGAATTCAACATAAATAATGCCCTTGCTGGTTTAATTCCCACATGTCTGTGTGTGTATTTATATATACTACCCCCTCTGATGTTTCCCCACATATATAATACTACAGCATGGTTGATGAGGAAGGGAGATAAAGAAATGTCCAATCAATTGCTGAAAAACATACTCAGCCAGGATGGGAGAAATGAACAATGAACCTTAGACAGTGGATGGGGAAAATACAATATATTGGTGACATCATCTTCCACACCTGCGACAGGACACTGCCCTCTCTTGGTCTGGACTTAAATTTCTGAGACACACATATGCCCTGCCCTCTTACTCCATCGGCACCATAATTGTGGGTCTGAATGTGTGGTATTGTGCTATTTCTGTTTTAGTGTTGCAGTATCAATATATATATATATTGATATGGCAACACTAATACAGAGATAGCACAATACCACACATTCAGACCCACAATAACTGAATATATAGTCGCCAGCTTGGGTAAAAATATATATATGTAATAGACTGTAGACTTTTGTATGTAAGAAATATTCTTTATTAGTACACAGGTTTGTCTCAGTCGCCTTTCTTAAGTATAGCAAAAGGAACAGAAAAGTTAAGGAATCATCAGACCGTGGTCTGTCTCTATATGGATGGCGCTAAAAGGATAACAGCAGAAATATGCCAGAAAAATAAACCCCTGCTATAGATGCTTCATTATTTTTATTATTACTCTGCTTCATTATTGCTATCAATCTGACAATCGATCTGCTTCATCCTCAAGTATGTTCTCTGGCTGCAATCCCAATCCCATCACCATCACCCAACTTTCCTGATCCTTCTCACCCTATAACCGGCTGCTAGTCCTGGTATGTCCCCTGGCTGCAATCCCAATCCCATCACCATCACCCAACTTTCCTGATCCTTCTCACCCTGTATCCGTCTGCTAGTCCTGGTATATCCTCTGGCTGCAATCCCAATCCCATCACCATCACCCAACTTTCCTGATCCTTCTCACCCTGTATCCGTCTGCTAGTCCTGGTATATCCTCTGGCTGCAATCAAAATCCCATCACCATCACCCAACTTTCCTGATCCTTCTCACCCTGTATCCTTCTGCTAGTCCTGGTATATCCTCTGGCTGCAATCTCAATCCCATCACCATCACCCAACTTTCCTGATCCTTCTCACCCTGTATCCGTCTGCTAGTCCTGGTATATCCTCTGGCTGCAATCCCAATCCCATTACCATCACCCAACTTTCCTGATCCTTCTCACCCTGTATCCGTCTTCTATTCCTGGTATGTCCTCTGGTTGCTATTACTGTTTTTGTTTCCTTGCTGCATGTTTTCCCGCAATAATTCTTTGATGCTAACACACAGTTGGCTTTACATTTCCATTTGATTCTGACTATTTCCATTTGCATTTTCCCTTCTGACTTCTAATTAATCCCTTCCTGTGTCTGTGATCAGTCTCCCTGCTGCTCCTCCCTCCTGATCACACTTGGCCTAATTCATGTGCACTTAGCCTGTTATAAATTCAGAGTTGCAGGTCTGTCTTGACCGTGGTCTGTCTCTATAAAGCTGGCTCTAAAAGAATAACAGCAGAAATATGCCAGAAATGAGCCAGAAGTGAACAGAAGGTACGACTAACCACGGTTATTAAATATACTAAATTTCTTTCCCTTTCCACCACACTTACTCTCATCATGCTGACATACGCTCTATCTCAGTACAGATCAAAAGTTAGGACACACCTTCTCATTTAAAGATTTTTCTGTATTTTCATGACTAGGAAAATTGTACATTCACACTGAAGGCATCAACTTCTTCAAAGTAGCCACCTTTTGCGTTGATGATGGCTTTGCACACTCTTGGCATTCTCTTGATGAGCTTCAAGAGGTAGTCACCAGGAATGGTTTTCACTTCACGGGTGTGCCCTGTCAGGTTTAATAAGTGGGATTTATTGCCTTATAAATGAGGTTGGGACCATCAGTTGTGTTGTGCAGAAGTCTGGTGGATACACAGCTGATAGTCCTACTGAATAGAATGTTAGAATTTGTATTATGGCAAGAAAAAAGCAGTTAAGTTGAGCTAAGATTTGAACTGCCTAATAAGCATATCTATCTGTGCCTGGACTAAGACAAGGATTTATTCGTGTCAAGTATCCTCAAGAATAACTGTGCTTCATAGACTTTCTGCTTGATTGCATTTTCCTCTGAAGTTTCCTATAGACTGCTAAGCTGATATAGACTAAAAAGCTGCTTTTATTATTTGCACCAAGTATTGTGGACTTGAGTTTCTCTCTGCACCTGTTTGAATCACCGTGTGATAATATAGACTTTACCACTTATAAAACTGTGTCCTGTAGTTGTCTTGTTCCACGCAAAGAGTCTCCTGAGTTATCCCCTATAATTATTACAGGATACTCTAGCCTAAAAAAAAGGAGACTGCTGGAACAATGACTGCAGAAAGCAAGTTAGAACAGGTGTTTTCCATAATTAGATCACTGCAGAAAGATGTGGAAGGTCTGCAAAAGAAGGAAGCTTTGCACACAATCAACAAGTGTTTGGACAAACTTTGCAGGACTTGAGCAACCGCATGGCAGCCCAGGAAAACAAACTTGCTGGCATAGAGTGTTAGGGGTCGAGTTCCCTCCTCTGCACAGGGGGAATCTAGGTCCATCTCCGCTGCGGTCTCCCATTCTTATCCTGCCGCAGTGGAGCCTGCTCAGCGGAGATGTCGGTCCCAGCGTCTTGGTCAGTCTGACTCTGTGCTAAGAGTTACTGCTGCCTTTCCTGCTTCTGCCATTGAAGTTGGTGCTGGGTGGCGGCGAGCAGACGCTTCTGGGTCTAAGTCCTGCTTTGCTAGTTCTGAGCATGCCCAGAGTAAGATCTCTCAGTGGAGATTGAGGGTTACATGATCTGATACTGCAGCTAAGGTCATTGGCTCCTTCAGGAAGGTCCTGTAGGTGCTCACGCTCTGGTGTAGCTTCTCATTGGTCCTTCTAGAAAGGTCCTGTACGTACTGCAGCTATTTAAGGTTCGCATGACCGCACGGCCATGCGCTAGTATTTTTCTTTGTTAAGTGCTTTGCGCCAGTGTGGTCACGAGAGTGTGTGTTCAGGGACCCGGCTGAAATAAGCCCCTAGAATGCTGGCACCTCCGGCGAGGAGTTTATGTTTGAATGTGTTCAGGGACCCGGCTGAAATAAGCCCCTAGAATGCTGGCACTTCCGGCGAGGAGTTTTGTGTGCATGCGTGACCACTGACTGCTCTCTGTGTGGGCAGTTAGCCTGTGCCTCTGTGAAGCCTAACAGGGCACAGTGCTTTTCTTTCACGACTACTCGGTGAAGTAACTGAGTTAGTCCATACCGCCATATCATGCCGCCGTTGCTAGCAGCAGGTACTTCTGCACGGTGGACCCCGGGCTGCGAATGCACCAATATCAATAAAAACATCTCTATTTATTCGGTGCGTTCTGCTAGCCGTAACATAATACTAGCGCCAGGGTCTGGCTAGTAAATGGCGAACATTCAGTAAACTTTGCGGTATATCCAGCAGCTGGAGGGTAGGTTGGTGGCTCTCGTTATCTCAACCCCAGCTGTGGATGTTACCGCAGTTGCTGTACAGGCTGCTAGCATGGCTGCAGCTACCTTGTCCACTGCCACCCCTGTTCCGACATTATCTCACCTCCCGCTGCCAGAAAATTTTTCTGGAGACAGCAAATCTTGTAGGGGTTTCGTGAGTCAGTGCTCTATTCTTCTCGAGCTCCTGGCTGCACGTTTCCCTACTGAGCGGGCTAAGGTGGGATTTATTCTGTCTCTCTTGTCGGACAGGGAGTTGGAGTGGGCTACGCCACTGTGGGAGCGTGGCGATCATGTGGTGCAGAGTGCTCCATGGTTCCTGAGCACTCTGAAACAGGTCTTTTTAGGACCTCAAGTCACCCATGACACGGCGCTCCAACTGCTGGCATTAACTCAGGGTGAGTCCATGGTCAGCCATTTTGCCATCCGATTTCAGACTCTGGATTCTGAGCTGGAGTGGTCGGATAAAGCCCTTATCCCCATATTTTGGAGGGGCCTGGCTGATCACGTTAAGGATGCTCTGGCCACTAGGGAGATTCCTGCCACACTGGAGGAGTTAATATCGGTCTCTACTCGAATTGACCTCCGTTTTAACGAGCGGAGGTTAGAGCGAGCACAGTGTAGGCAGAGGTTTCGGCTGGCTCCCATCTTCGCCAAACCTCTCGAATCTCCGGTCATGGTACCTGAGTCACATGAGTAATAATATGTGAAGAGAAACAGATAGGTCTTATAGATGGGAGTCACCACCAATTCTGATACAAAACATAGCTTTATTAAACATGGAAAAAAGAGACAGAACACTTTAAAAGCATTTAAAACCAAAGAGGGATACAAGATACCCCCATAATTGCAGACAAGCCCAGAATGAGGCAAAAAAGCCGCACCTCCCCAATTAGAGTATAATACACATGCCCAAAAATTGTGACTACAATAAAAAATGAATATATGAATGCCCTGAATGCAGCAATAATACACAAGTGGCAATAAATACACACAGTACAAAACCAGTCAAACAGTTGGTGAGGATAATGCACATCCGGCTGATAAGAAAATGCACAATCGGCTGATAAAGAGGTAAGTATACTAACCAATTTTAATATCCACCATGTATACAACCGACCACCTAGACGCATATGAGCCCCAAATGAGGTCTCAAGACTGGCAAATCCTATGGGTGCCACTGTGAGGCAGAATCAGGCAGAGTCAGCTAGCATAACCTGACCTGAGTCACATGAGGCCATGGAAGTGTCACGAGCGGGTTCTAAGTCCCGGACTGCTCGTGCACTCCAGGTTTGTCATGTTTGCCAGCACTCAGGACATCTTGCCACCAGATGTTCTCAGCAGTCAAAGAAACGTCAGCGTCTAGTGGTAATAGGTGGAGGTACACTAGACACGGCGACATTTGACTCCAAATTGTCCTTTAAGGGGACAATTATTATTGGCTCATCCTCCCACTCGGTAGAGCTCTGCATGGATTCTGGGGCGGAGGGCAATTTTATGTCTCCTGCCTTCGCCCAACGTCAAGCAATACCCCTGGTTATGCTTGCTCAACCAGTGACGGTACGAATGGTGAATGGGTCGACACTGCCCTCACAGATAACACACCAGACAATCCCTTTTACTCTGTCCATGTCGCCATCCCATCAGGAGATTATATCTCTGCTCGTCATTCCTGAGGACATTGATGAGGTCCTGTTGGGGATACCTTGGTTATGGTACCACTCTCCTCATATCGAGTGGTCCTCAGGCAGAATTTTGGGATGGGGTGAATCTTGTGGGGGTAGGTGTCAGAGGGAGTGCATTCAGGTTGCTACTACAGAGGTACCCACAGATCTATCCTCTCTCCCCAAGCAGTATTGGTCTTATGCGGACGTGTTCTCCAAAAAGGCGGCGGAGACCCTTCCGCCCCTATGACTGTCCTATTGATCTCTTGCCTGGTGCTGAGCCTCCTCAGGGTCGAGTTTATCCATTATCTCTCCCAGAGATGGAGGCAATGTCTCAGTACATTCAAGAGAATCTGGCAAGAGGGTTCATCAGGAAGTCAGTGTCACCTGCTGGGGCAGGGTTCTTCTTTGTGCAGAAGAATGCATAGACTACAGGGGTCTTAACGCCATCACCGTTAAGAATAAGTACCCTTTGCCCTTGATATCTGAGCTCTTCGATAGGCTTCGGGGAGCAAGGGTGTTTACTAAACTAGATCTGCGGGGTGCTTACAACCTGATTCGCATCCGTGAGGGGGACGAATGGAAGATGGCTTTTAACACCAGGGATGGGCACCATGAATATCTGGTGATGCCCTTCGGGCTCTGTAATGCCCCAGCCGTTTTCCAAGTCTTTGTGAATGACATCTTCTGGGATATGCTCACCACCTCGGTTGTAGTCTATCTGGATGATATTCTCATCTACTCTCCAGATATTGACTCCCACCGGAGAGATGTTTGCGAAGTCTTCGACCTCCTACGGGCAAACTTCCCCTATGCCAAATTGGAGAAGTGTGTGTTTGAGCAGGAGTCCTTACCTTTCCTTGGCTATATCATCTCCGCCCAGGGATTGGCTATGGATCCTGCCAAACTACAGGCTGTGATGGACTGGCAGGAACCCCATTCTCTTAAAGTGATGCAGCACTTTATGGGGTTCATAAATTATTATAGTCAGCTTATTCCGCACTTCTCGACTTTGGTAGCTCCCTTGGTTGCCCTCACCAAGAAGGGAGCAAATCCCAAATTGTGGTCTGAAGAGGTCTCCAAGGCCTTTAACTCCATAAAGTCTCACTTCGCTAGCGCTCCCATCCTACATTGCCCCAATGTAGATAGGCCATTTATCATGGAGGTGGATGCCTCATCTGTTGGTGCTGGAGCAGTCCTCTTCCAAAAGGATGCTCAAGGTCGGAAGCATCCTTGCTTCTTCTTTTCTAAGACCTTCTCACCAGCAGAGAGGAATTATTCCATCGGGGACAGGGAGTTGCTAGCCATGAAGTTGGCATTCTCGGAGTGGAGACATCTCTTGGAGGGAGCTCGTTTTCCCTTCCAAGTCTACACAGATCACAAAAATTTGGTGTACCTGCAGACAGCCCAGCGGTTAAATTCTCACCAGGCCAGATGGTCCTTGTTCTTCTCCCGGTTTCATTTCACCCTCCATTTCCTTTCTGGGGAGAAGAACATTCGTGCTGGCTCTCTCTCTCGCTCCGTTGTGTTATCTATGGAGGAGGAAGAGGAGCCTCGGCTTATTGTCCCCACCGAGAGCCTGAGAACTGCGGCCCTGGTTTCGCTAGAGTCTGTGCCTCTGGGCAAGACTTTTGTACCATCCAGTTTGCGACCGGAGGTTCTCTCTTGGGCACACTTGTCCAGGATGGGCGGACATTTTGGTTCCAAAAGGACATCTGAGTTACTGGCGAGGACATACTGGTGGCCGCATATGGCTCGTGATGTCGCAGACTATGTTCGGGCGTGTGTCTCCTGCACCAAAAATAAGTCTCCTCGACAACAGCCAGCTGGGTTATTATATGCTCTGCCGGTGGCAGATAGGCCCTGGGAGATGGTCGGTCGGGATGGACTTTGTGGTGGGTTTGCCTAAGTCTCATGGCTGTACCGTCATTTGGGTTATCACTGATCATTTTTCTAAAATGATGCACTTGGTGCCGCTTCCAGGGCTACCTTCTGCACGGGCCTTGGCAGCGTTGTTTATTAAACAAATTTTCCACCTACACGGTATGCCAGACAAAATTGTCAGTGACGGGGGTGCCCAGTTTGCATCTCGGTTCTGGAGAGAGCTTTGTCATCTTCTCAGTATTGAGTTAAATCTCTCTTCTGCTTATCATCCCGAGACGAATGGGTTGGTAGAGAGGGCCAACCAGACCTTGGTCAAATATCTGCGAGTCTGCGACATTTTGACTCAGCCAGGCAGGATGACTGGGCATCCTTGCTATCGTGGGCAGAGTTTGCACTGAACAAAGCTGTAGCCGACTCCACTGGACAGACGCCATTCCTCCTTAATTATGGTCAGCATCCGCGGGTACCTGTGCCCATGCCCGTGTCTTCCGCCTACTCCAGGGTGGCAGACTGGGCTGTGGAGGCACGGGACATTTGGGACCGCACTCAGGATGCCATTCAGGCCTCCAAGGAGAGAATGAGGTCTTCCGCCAATGCACATCGGTGCCCCGCTCCGACCTTTGCTCCCGGTGATTTAGTGTGGCTCTCCGACTGTAACATCAGGCTGCGTGTTGAGTCCACTAAGTTTGCTCCTCGCTACATGGGTCCCTTCAAGGTTCTCGAACAGGTTAATCCTGTGGTCTACTGTCTAGCTCTTCCTCCACGCCTAGGTATCACCAACACCTTTCATGTGTCCCTCCTTAAGCCCGTATACATGTCCCGATTTTCTGAGTCATCTGCTGGGACATCGGGTTTGTCTACGGATGATTATGAGGTGAACGCTATTTTGGGGTACAAGGTGGTTCGTGGCAAAAAATTTTATTTGGTGGACTGGAAGGGTTACGGTCCTGAGGATAAGTCCTGGGAGCCCGCTGAGCGCATTCAGGCTCCACAGCTCATTGCTGCCTTCGAACGTAGCGAGGCCCAAGGAGAGGGGGTAATGTTAGAGGTTGAGTTCCCTCCTCTGCACAGGGGGAATCTCAGGCCATCTCCGCTGCGGTCTCCCATTCTTCTCCTGCCGCAGTGGAGCCTGCTCAGCGGAGACGTCGGTCCCAGCGTCTCGCTCAGTCTGACTCTGTGCTAAGAGTTACTGCTGCCTTTCCTGCTTCTGCCATTGAAGTTGGTGCTGGGTGGCGGCGAGCAGACGCTTCTGGGTCTAAGTCCTGCTTTGCTAGTTCTGAGCATGCCCAGAGTAAGATCTCTCAGTGGAGATTGAGGGTTACATGATCTGATACTGCAGCTAAGGTCATTGGCTCCTTCAGGAAGGTCGCGTAGGTGCTCACGCTCTGGTGTAGCATCTCATTGGTCCTTCTAGGAAGGTCCTGTACGTACTGCAGCTATTTAAGGTTCACATGACCGCACGGCCATGTGCTAGTATTGTTCTTTGTTAAGTGCTTTGCGCCACTGTGGTCACGAGAGTGTGTGTTCAGGGAGCCGGCTGAAATAAGCCCCTAGAATGCTGGCACCTCCGGCGAGGAGTTTGTGTTTGAATGTGTTCAGGGACCCGGCTGAAATAAGCCCCTAGAATGGTGGCACCTCCGGCGAGGAGTTTATGTTTGAATGTGTTCAGGGACCCGGCTGAAATAAGCCCCTAGAATGCTGGCACCTCCGGCGAGGAGTTTTGTGTGAATGCATGACCACTGACTGCTCTCTGTGTGGGCAGTTAGCCTGTGCTTCTGTGAAGCCTAACAGTGCACCGACTACTCGGTGAAGTAACTGAGTTAGTCCATACCGCCATATCGTGCCGCCGTTTCTAGCAGCAGGTACTCCTGCACGGTGGACCCCGGGCTGCGAACGCACCAATATCAATAAAAACATCTCTATTTATTTGGTGCGTTCCGCTAGCCGTAACATAGAGTCCCAGTATGGACGGGCTTTTCAGGACATAAGCACGCAAATAGCTGCACAAGTGACTTTTTCCTACTGATAGATCCAGTATGACACACAAAGTATTGTGTGTAATAATGCTACTGACCTCACGAGCGCTCGCCTGGGCGAATCCAATGATTGAGTCTCGTGACCCACGGTTAAATGACTTGGATGATTTCTTGGCTGCTGTGGCATTAATGTTTGATGACCCTAATCGCCGTGCAACCGCTGAATCTGCTTTGTTGTCTTTACGCCAGGCTAAACGTTCTGTTATTGAGTATGCCACTGAATTCAGGAGATTAGCGGTAGATACCAATTGGCACAGTTATGCACAATTGCCTATTTTTAAAAGGGGTCTGTCTAGTATTGTAAAAGATGAACTAGCCCGCTCTGAGTCACCACAAGAGCTAGAGACATTTATACAGCATTGTGTGCGCATAGACATTTGCCTTACTGAGCGAAGGTAGGCAGAAATTTGCTGCATATAACTGTGTTTCTAACTTTTCCCTTCCTTGCAAAGAGCCTGCAGGTAAAACCTCTCGGGAGGTGGAGGAGGTGCCCATGCAAATTGATTCCATTCAGAAGCACAAGATCAATGAGCGCCGGCAGCATCGCCTTTGTGAAAGTCTATGTTTCTACTGCGGTCAGTGTGACTACTTCTTGATCAATTGTCCTAAGTGTCCTAGACGGCCTAACAAGGTGCTAGCAGCAATAGGGGAGTATGACAACTGTGATGATGAATCTGACATCTCTGAATGTAGCCTGCCTTTAAACGCTGTATTCCATTCACTTTCTATGATTTCACCCCCCAAGGAGCTGAAGGAGAAGAACTCTCACTGTTCTCTCCCTATTAAGATCCTGTGCTTAGGACAGTGGATTTCCAGTTCAGCTATGATTGACTCTAGTGCAGGTGGCAATTTCATGGATATCGCATTTTCCAAGGAACATGATATTAAAATTCAGCAAAGAGCCTCTCCAATTACCATGGAAACAGTGGATGGGTCACCTTTAATCTCTGGGCCTGTGGATCAGGAGACCGTACCCCTTGAAATTTTGTTGGAGCCTAATCATCAGGAGCAACTTTCTTTCTTGCTAATTTCTTCTCCTCATTTTCTTGTGATTTTAGGCATTCTTTGGTTGCGTTCTCAGAACCCAATTATCAACTGGTAGACCAAGGAGATTATCTTCCCAACAAGGAGCAACTCAGCGTTAACAGAAGCTGTCCCTGAGTCCACGGCTACGGAACCACATGTACTGGTATTTTCTTTACCTCCAGCTTATAAAGAGTTCTCTGACATCTGTGACAAGAAGAATGCAGATCAGCTTCCTCCACACAGGCATTATGACTGTCCCACTGAGCTGCTTCCCGATGCAGCCATTACTCTTGGTAACGTATACCCTTTGGCGGCACCTGAGCTTCAAGCCTTAAAAGAGTATATTGATGAATATCTGGCCAAAGGCTTCATACGTCCTTCTTCCTCACCAGCAGGGGCACCTATCTTTTTTGTAAAGAAGAAGGATGGGACCCTGAGACCCTGTGTTGACCATCAAGAACTCAATAAGGTAACCGTACGAAACCATTACCCTTTGCCCCTGATTCCCAAATTACTGGAAAGAGTCCGCCATGCTAAGGTGTTCTCTAAACTGGATCTTCGTGGGGCTTATAATTTGGTGCGTATTCGTCCAGGGGATAAGTGGAAGATAGCATTCAGATGCTGGTATGGACACTTTGAATCTCTTGTGATGCCCTTTGGGCTTTGTAACGCCCCTGCAACATTTCAACACCTTGCTAATGACATTTTCAGAGATTTGTTGGACCAGTTTGTAGTGATCTATTTGGACGATATACTAATCTTTTCTGACTCTCTACAGGAACATGAAGAACATGTCAAAACTGTTTTAAAATGTCTGAAAGAGAACCATCTGTATATTAAGCCAGAGAAATGCGAGTTCCATCGTTCTGAGATACAGTTCTTAGGTTATATCATCTCTCCCCAGGGGCTGAACATGGTATCTGGTAAGATTCAGGCTATCCTTGACGGGCCGGTACCCAAGAACGTTAAGGAGGTCCAACGTTTTATTGGTTTTGCAAATTTCTACAGACGCTTCATTCGAAATATTTCTGATATTGTCCGTCCCATTACTTCCTTGACAAAGAAGGAAAAGCCCTTTAAGTGGTCATCACAGGCTCAAGAAGCTTTTGATCGGCTTAAGATCTGTTTCACATCAGCACTGCTGTTGATACACCCAGATCCAACACTTCCTTTCATTGTGGAGGTGGACGCTTCTGATAATGCTTTGGGGGCTATTCTCTCCCAAAAAACTGGAGAGAAGGGTCTGCTACATCCTTGTGCTTTCTTTTCCCGTAGACTAACCTCAGCAGATAAGAATTACGACGTGGGAGACAAGGAATTGCTGGCTATTATTGCGGCTTTCAAAGAATGGAGGCATCATTTGCAAGGAGCTGCACAACAGATCATAGTGCTAACTGACCTTTGCAATCTAGAGTTCCTTATATCCGCTAGATGTCTTTCTCCTCGTCAGGCTCATTGGAACTTATTTTTAAATCAATTTAACTTTGTTATCTCGAACCGTCCAGGTTCTCGTAATGGGAAGGCTGATGCTTTATCCCGAATCCATGCTGCGGATTCCATACCTGGAGCCCCGTCCAAGACCATTCTATCTGATGCCAATTTCATTGGAGTTATCCATGAGTTGGACATGTGGAAGGAGTGGAGGGAGGCCTATGAAGGTAATGTATTTCTGGCCAACCCACCTGTGGATATTAATCTTGTCTTTAAGGGTGGCATGTGGTTCAGAGATCGACGTATCTACGTCCCTGAGGTCGTCCGTCTGCAGATCCTCAAGTTGGTACATGACTCCAAGTTGGCTGGTCACAGGGGGGTACAGAAGACACAAGAGTCCCTGAGCCGATTCTTCTGGTGGCCAACTTGCCTGAAGGATACCAAGGACTATGTTCTCTCTTGTGAGGTATGTGCCCGTTACAAGACTCCTCATGTGGCACCTACGGGTCTTCTACAACCAGTACCGGTTCCGTCTCGCCCTTGAGGGTCTATATCAATGGAGTTTATTGTGGAGCTGCCTACATTGGGGGGCATGAATGCAATCATGGTGGTAGTTGATCGCCTGACTAAAGCTGCTCATTTTGTTCTGTGCACCGGCCTCCCCTCAGCTAAAGATATGCAGTGGACTTGGTTATGCAGAATGTCTTTCGGTTGCACAGGGTTCCGGATGAGATCATTTCTGACCGTGGAGTACAGTTCACTTCAAGATTCTGGAAGGGGTTTTGCTCTGCACTCAATATTAATGTCTGTCTCTCTTCTGCTTACCATCCCCAGACAAATGGTCAGACTGAGCGTACCAAACAGACGCTGGAACAATACCTAAGATGTTATGTCAGCCATCTCCAGGATGATTGGTTGGAGTTGTTGCCGTTAGCCAAATTTTCATATAATAATTCTCAGAGCGCCTCCACTAAATTTACACCTTTCTTTGCCAATCTGGGTTATCATCCGTGTATTTTACCTAGGTCTCCAATTAATTCTCCGGTTCCGGCAGTGGAGGAAAGGCTTACTGCAATGAGACAGAATCTGGAGGTTCTGAAGGAATCCCTGACCACAGCTCAAGAACGTTATAAGAGATCGGCTGATAGATTCCATAAACCTGCACCCATGTTCAAGGTAGGAGATTCCGTGTGGTTAGCAACTAAGAATCTGAAGTTAAACGTTCCTTCACAAAAACTTGGACAGAAATTCATTGGCCCTTTCAAGATCAATGGTATTGTGAGCTCTGTGGCCTGCCGGCTGAAGCTGCCTAGGACTATGAAGGTACACCCAGTTTTTCATGTATCTTTACTAAAGCCTGTATCTCTTAATACCTTCTAGGGACGTGTTGTGCCACCTCCGCAGCCTGTGGAGATTGATGGGCAAGAACAATTCGTGATGGAGGAAATTATTGATTCCAGGATTCGCAGGAATCGGCTCCAATATCTGATAAGATGGCAGGGATATCCCCCTGAGGAAGACTCTTGGGAACCTGTGGAAAACATCAATGCCCAACAGAAGACTTCTCGTTTTCACCAGAGATTCCCTGAGAAACCTGGTCCAGGATCGTCCTGAGGCCGCTTCTAAGGAGGGAGTAATATCAGGACTCTGAACATTTTTTACTTTTGTGCATTACTGCCCTTTTCCAAGATGGCGTCTTTGGTCTCATGTGCACTGTCTTCCTGCTATAAAACTCCACCCCAGCCTTCAGTCTGTGCTAGAGTATTCTGCCTTGCATCCAGCTACTGATCTCTGATTCCTCCCTGGCTATACACCTGCTCCTGTGAACCTGTGTGGTGATCCTGCTATTCAGCTCTGAGTTCCTGCTGCATACACAAGTTTCCAGTAATCCTCCTTCATCTTCTGTTCGTGTTTACTTTCATCTGCATTTGCTGGACATGTAAGCTGTTTCTGCTTTGCAATAACCTGAGACTATTAACCAGGCCTCCCTGGTTGAGCAAAGATATGATTTGTTCTGCCTAATAAGCATATCTATCTGTGCCTGGACTAAGACAAGGATTTATTTGTGTCAAGTATCCTCAAGAATAACTGTGCTTCATAGACTTTCTGCTTGATTGCATTTTCCTCTGAAGTTTCCTATAGACTGCTAAGCTGCTTTTTTTATTTGCACCAAGTGTTGTGGACTTGAGTTTCTCTCTGCACCTGTTTGAATCATCGTGTGATAATATAGACTTTACCACTTATAAAACTGTGTCCTGTAGTTGTCTTGTTCCATGCAAAGAGTCTCCTGAGTTATCCCCTATAATTATTACACTGATAGTCCTACTGAATAGACTGTTAGAATTTGTATTATGGCAAGAAAAAAGCAGCTAAGTAAAGAAAAACGAGTGGCCATCATTACTTTAAGAAATGAAGGTCAGTCAGTCCGAAAAATTGGGAAAACTTTGAAAGTGTCCCCAAGTGCAGTGGCAAAAACCATCAAGCACTACAAAGAAGCTGGCTCACATGAGGACCGCCCCAGGAAAGGAAGACCGAGGGTCACCTCTGCTTCTGAGAATAAGTTTATCCGAGTCACCAGCCTCAGAAATCGCAGGTTAACAGCAGCTCAGATTAGAGACCAGGTCAATGCCACACAGAGTTCTAGCAGCAGACACATCTCTACAACTACTGTTAAGAGGAGACTTTGTGCAGCAGGCCTTCATGGTAAAATAGCTGCTGGGAAACCACTGCTTAGGACAGGCAACAAGCAGAAGAGACTTGTTTGGGCTAAAGAACACAAGGAATGGACATTGGACCAGTGGAAATCTGTGCTTTGGTCTGATGAGTCCAAATTTGAGATCTTTGGTTCCAACCACCGTCTCTTTGTGCGACGCAGAAAAGTTGAACGGATGGACTCTACATGTCTGGTTCCCACCGTGAAGCATGGAGGACGAGGTGTTATGGTGTGGGGGTGCTTTGCTGGTGACACTGTTGGGGATTTTTTCAAAATTGAAGGCATACTGAACCAGCATGGCTACCATAGCATCTTGCAGCGGCATGCTATTCCATCTGGTTGGTGTTTAGTTGGACCATCATTTATTTTTCAACAGGACAGTGACCCCAAACACACCTTCAGGCTGTTTAAGGGCTATTTGACCAAGATGGAGGGTGATGGGGTGCTACGCCAGACCTGAACCCAAGAGATGGTTTGGGTTGGAGCTGGACCGCAGAGTGAAGGCAAAAGGGCCAACAAGTGCTAAGCATCTCTGGGAACTCCTTCAAGATGGTTGGAAGACCATTCCTGGTGACTACCTCTTGAAGCTCATCAAGAGAATGCCAAGAGTGTGCAAAGCAGTTATCAAGGCAAAAGGTGGCTACTTTGGAGAACCTAGAAAATAAGACATATTTTCAGTTGTTTCACACTTTTTTGTTAAGTATATAATTCCACATGTGTTAATTCATAGCTTTGATGCCTTCAGTGTGAATGTACAATTTTCATAGTCATGAAAATACAGAAAAATCTTTAAATGAGAAGGAGTGTCCAAAATTTTAGTCTGTACTGTAAATCACCTTCCTCATGATTAGTAGCTAGTCAGAGAAAAAAGGGAGACACAAAAGCGCAAATAGGGTCTTATAAAACGTTACACAAAGTTGCCCACTAAGAGAACTACTCACCTGGTGAGATTGAAGGAAGGACATATATTAATGGCGGCTGCTGCAGATCCACAGGTCAGTGCAGGACCTGATTGAAACACACACTTAGGTAGGAAAAAAGGATCATCCCCGCGCTGCCGCAAGAAGAATTCCAAAAATTGTAGAAGTTTCAACGTGGTTTATTCTACGCGTTTCAGGGTTCAGGTGACCCCTTCATCAGGACATACCACAAATATTGTTTATTAGCAGGGGCTTTTGTCAGCCAAAACCGAAATCTCTTGAATATAAGCAGGTTTGGATTTTATAAAATGTAATTTTTACTCCTACTTCTTTAAAAACAACCACATATTATCTAAAGTGCATAACAAGCTGTGAAAAATAAAGTGCTTAGTGCAAGACATGGAAAAAGTGCCAATAAAACATGTAGTACCAATTGGGCGAACAGAGAATTTTTTTCACAACCCGTGTGATACCGTATATGTTCTTTTTACCCCTATACTTCAAGTGTTCAGATTTTTTTCACAAGTAAATCTGCCTTTGTCAGCTTTTGGACTTATACCACATCAAGTCCTCTTATTGATTTCTTAACATGTATAGAGATATTCTGACAAGGTATGTTTTCCCTCAAATCAGTGTTAGATCATTATATCTCGCAATATTTCCATGCAGTGGAAAACAGCGATACTAGCATGTTCAACAAGTCATAACTTAGTAGTTATGATAAAGGAGCTTGGACAATGAAGTAGTTCCTTTCAGTATGTATAAATGAGAGCACTTCTTTGTACCATCATATGTTCGGATCGAACAACAGTACATATAAGGGTCCCTTTCCACTTGCGAGATAAAAAACGGTCCGTAATCTGGACCGAAAAAACGGATGGAACGTATGCGATTTTCATGCGAGTGTCATGCGAGTACAATGCGATTTTTAATCGCATCATCCGTTTTTTATAATCGCATCATCCGTATGACATCCGTATTACTGTCCGATTTGTACGCACCGGTGTCCTTTGAAAAGCCGGCAATTCAGCGCAGTGTACAGTAAAATCACACTGACAGGTTAGAATAGACTAGATATATACACATAGAATAGGTATATATACATATATATATGTCAGTGAGACACCTATATATGTATATTTATATTTAATGCAGCGCAAGATAGCATAAAAGCCGCTAATTCAATTGCCGGCTTTTAATTTCTCCTTCCCAAACCCGACAGGATATGAGACATGGTTTACATACAGTAAACCATCTCATATCCCCCTTTTTTTTGCATATTCCACACTACTAATGTTAGTAGTGTGTATGTGCAAAATTTCAGCGCTGTAGCTATTAAATTTAAGGGTTAACTCGCGGAAAAAATTGGCGTGGGCTCCCGCGCAATTTTCTCCGCCAGAGCGGTAAAGCCAGTGACTGAGGGCAGATATTAATAGCCAGGAGAGGGTCCATGGTTATTGGCCCCCCCTGGCTACAAACATCTGCCCCCAGCCACCCCAGAAAAGGCACATCTGTAAGATGCGCCAATTCTGGCACTTGGCCACTCTCTTCCCACTCCCTGTAGCGGTGGGATATGGGGTAATGAAGGGTTAATGCCACCTTGCTATTGTAAGGTGACATTAAGCCAGATTAATAATGGAGAGGCGTCAATTATGACACCTATCCATTATTAATCCAATTGTAGGAAAGGGTTAAAAAACACACACACACATGATTACAAAGTAGTTTAATGAAATAAACACAGCGGTTGTTGTAATAATTTATTGCTCTCTCAATCCATCAGGAACACCCTCGCTTGGCAACATAATAACCGCACAAGATACATACCCTCAGATGTCAGATCACGTCCCACGATGTAATCCATCTGAAGGGGTTAACTAATATTACAGGCAGGAGCCCTGCTAATGCAGCGGTGTGCTCGTGCCTGTAATTCCCCGGCGAATGAATGAAATGTAGGTCATTGACCTACATTTCCTTCAGTCGCGGTGATGCGCCCCCTGGTGGATGTCCTCATATGACCTGGAGCGTGGGAAAAAGTTCCCAGGCTGCAGTTCATGACAACATCCACCAGGGGCGCCTCACCGCGACTCAATGTAAGTACAGATCCTGCTTTCCTTTCAGCACCCGGGGATTACAGGCACGAGCGAGTGGTTTATTGCAGCTCGTGCCTGTAATATTAGTTAACCCCTTCAGATGGATTACCTCGTTGGACGTGATCTGACATCAGAAGGTATGTATCTTGTGCGGTTATTATTTTGCCAAGCGAGGGTGTTGCTGATGGATTGAGAGAGCAATAAATTATTACAACAACCGCTGTGTTTATTTCATTAAAATACTTTTAAATCGTGTGTGTGTGTTTTTTAACCCTTTCAAACAATTGGATTAATAATGGATAGGTGTCATAATTGACGCCTCTCCATTATTAATCTGGCTTAATGTCACCTTACAATAGCAAGGTGACATTAACCCTTCATTACCCCATAGCCCACCGCTACAGGGAGTGGGAAGAGAGTGGCCAAGTGCCAGAATAGGCGCATCTTCCAGATGTGCCTTTTCTGGGGTGGCTGGGGGCAGATGTTTTTAGCCACGGGGGGGCCAATAACCATGGACCCTCTCCAGGCTATTAATATCTGCCGTCAGTCACTGGCTTTACCGCTCTGGCGGAGAAAATTGCGCGGGAGCCCACGCCAATTTTGTCCGCCATTTAACCCTTTATTTCAGCAGCTACAGCGCTGAAATTTTGCACATACACACTACTAACATTATTAGTGTGGAATATGCAAAAAAAAAAAAGGGATATGAGATGGTTTACTGTATGTAATCATGTCTCATATCTAGTGTTGAGCATTCCGATGCTGCAAGTATCGGGTATCGGCCGATACTTGCTGTATCGGAATTTCCGATACCGAGATCCGATATTTTTGTGATATCGGGTATCGGTATCGAAACAACATTAATGTAAAAATGTGTAAAAGAAAGAATTAAAATAAAAAATATCGCTATACTCACCTGTCCAACGCAGCCTGGACCTCAGCGAAGGAACCGGCAGCGTTGTTTGTTTAAAATTCGCGCTTTTACTTGGTTACGTGAATTCCCGGCTTGTGATTGGTCAGGGCGGCCATGTTGCCGGGACGCGGACCAATCACAGCAAGCCGTGACGAAATTACGTCACGGCTTGCTGTGATTGGTCCGCGTCCCGGCAACATGGCCGCCATTAACCAATCACAAGCCGTGACGTCACGGGAGGCTGGACTTGCGCACTTTTTAAAAAACGCGCGTGTCCAGCCTCCAGTGACGTCCCGGCTTATGATTGGTCAAGGCGCCATGTTGCCGGGACGCGGACCAATCACAGTAAGCCGTGACGAAATTACGTCACGGCTTGCTGTGATTGGTCCGCGTCCCGGCAACATGGACGCCATTAACCAATCACAAGCCGTGACGTCACGGGAGGCTGGACTTGCGCACTTTTTAAAAAACGCGCGTGTCCAGCCTCCAGTGACGTCCCGGCTTATGATTGGTCAAGGCGCCATGTTGCCGGGACGCGGACCAATCACAGTAAGCCGTGATGAAATTACGTCACGGCTTGCTGTGATTGGTCCGCGTCCCGGCAACATGGACGCCATTAACCAATCACAAGCCGTGACGTCACGGGAGGCTGGACACGCGCGTTTTTTAAAAAGTGCGCAAGTCCAGCCTCCCGTGACGTCACGGCTTGTGATTGGTTAATGGCGGCCATGTTGCCGGGACGCGGACCAATCACAGCAAGCCGTGACGTAATTTCGTCACGGCTTGCTGTGATTGGTCCGCGTCCCGGCAACATGGCCGCCCTGACCAATCACAAGCCGGGAATTCACGTAACCAAGTAAAAGCGCGAATTTTAAACAAACAACGCTGCCGGTTCCCTCGCTGAGGTCCCGGCTGCGTCGGACAGGTGAGTATAGCGATATTTTTTATTTTAATTCTTTCTTTTACACATTTATATGGTTCCCAGGGCCTGAAGGAGAGTTTCCTCTCCTTCAGACCCTGGGAACCATCAGGAATACCATCCGATACTTGAGTCCCATTGACTTGTATTGGTATCGGGTATCGGTATCGGATTGGATCCGATACTTTGCCGGTATCGGCCGATACTTTCCGATACCGATACTTTCAAGTATCGGACGGTATCGCTCAACACTACTCATATCCTGTCGGGTATGGGAAGGAGAAATGAAAAGCCGGCAATTGAATTAGCGGCTTTAATGCTATCTAGCGCTGCATTAAATATAAATATACATATATAGGTGTCTCACTGACATATATATATGTATATAGACACATTCTATGTGTATATATCTAGTCTATTCTAACTTGTCAGTGTGATTTTACTGTACACCGCGCTGAATTGCCGGCTTTTCAAAGGACACCGGTGCGTAAAAATCGGACAGAACTCGCATGGTGCGAGTGCTGTGCGATTTTTTTCTCGCACCCATTGACTTGCATTGGCGAGTCTCGTCCGAGAATCGCAGCAATACGCAGCATGCTGCGATTTTTTTCTCAGCCGATCCAGATTTTTCTCAGTCCGATTTCGGCTGAGAAAAAAATCGCAAATCAAAAGACACCTATTAACTAACATTGGTCCGAGTGCAATCCGATTTTTTATCGGATTGCACGCGTCCGTTTTCCTCGCAAGTGGAAAGGGACCCTAAGAGAAAGATACTAGGGTGAAATGATAAATAATGACTTGTTTAGCATGCTAGTATCGCTGTTGTTCACTGCATGGAAATATTGTGAGATATAATGATCTAACACTGATTTGAGGGAAAACATACCCTGTCAGAATATCTCTATACATGTTAAGAAATCAATAATAGGACTTGATATGGTATAAGTCCAAAAGCTTAAAAAGGCAGATTTACTTGTGAAAAAAATCCGAACACTTGAAGTACAGGGATAAAAAAACATATACGGTATCACACGGGTTGTGAAAAAATTCCTCTGTTCGCCCCATTGGTACTACGTTTTTATTGGCACTTTTTCCATATCTTGCACTAAGCATTTTATTTTTCACAGTTTGTTATGCACTTTAGATAATATGTGGTTGTTTTTAAAGAACTAGGAGTAAAAGTTACGCTTTATAAAATCCAAACCTGCTTATACTCTACTGCCCACATCATAGTTACTCTCTGCTGAAGAGAACTTTTAGGAAAAGAAGGCACATGGTTTGAGGTTGGTCAAAGTGCGGGGTCCCTGAGACAGCACTGCCCCCACCCCCACCTCAGAAGCATCAACCTCCACAATAAAAGGTTCTGACAGATTAGGTTGAACCAGTACCTGGGCGGTCATGAAACACTTTTTCCATGCCAAAAATGATTCTATGGCGGATGTTGACCAATTCTTAACATCAGCACCCTGTAACGTGAGATCAGGAAGGGGCTTAACTATCTGTGAAAACCCCTTGATGACCTTTCGATAGTAGTTTGTGAACCTCAAGAAGCGTTGCAGACCCTTCAAATCTCGGGGCTGAACCCAATCACTAATAGCCTGCACGTTTTTGGGATCCATGCGAAACCCCTCATTGGAAACAATCAATCCCAAAAATGGTAACTCTTGTACAAAAAATGAACATTTTTCCTATTTTGCAAATAGTCGGTTTTCCCTGAGTGTCTGAAGGACAATACGCAAATGTTGCAAATGAGTTTGACTGGAGTACACCAAGATGTCGTCAAGGTAAATGACCACGAAGTGACCAATCAGATCCACAAACACAACATTAATAAAGTTTTGAAAAATGGCCAGGGTGTTTGTCAGGCCGAAAGGCATCACCAGATTCTCAAAAAGACCTTCTGTTGTGAGAAATGCCATCTTCCACTCATCCCCCTCTCTAACGCTTTTCAGGTTATAGGCTCACCACAGATCCAGCTTTGAAAACTACTTAGCCCCACGGCAATTGGTTAAACAAATTGGGAATGAGAGGGAGTGGATACGTGTTTCTCACAGTGATTTTATTGAATTCCCGAAAGTCAGGGCATGGCCACCACCCACCGTCTTTTTTTTAGCAAAAAAAAAAAAGCTGCCCCAGGAGAAACAGAAGGGCAGATATGCCCCTTGCGGAAACTCTCGTCAATATACTCCTTCATGGCCAGCCGCCCAGGACCAGACAAATTAAACAATAGGGCCTTGGGTAATTGAGTCCCAGGAACTAAATTGATGCACAAAAGTTTACGCACAAAAGTCCTTTACATACCCTCCAGACCAACAGACGACACAGATACAGACTTCAAAGATTTTGGAATGGACACAGATTCACCACATAGATTGACACAGTTAGACCCCCATTAGACAATATACCCGGTAACCCAGTTGATAACGGGGTTATGAAGCTGTAACCAAAGCATACCCAAAACCAACCCCGCAGGCAAATTGTCCAGCACAAAACAACTTATTCTTTCCACATGAGCAGGGCCAACCTTGAGTAGGAAGAGCTCCGAGACATAGAGGATCCCTTTTTTAGTAAGGGGAGAGGAGTCAATGGCCACAATTTTAACCAGAGTCTCCAACCTAACTGTCTCTAAACTACATTGTGTCAAAAGACAAGAGTCAATCAAGTTGATGCTAGAGCCACAATCGATGAAAGCCGTGGTGTCACGCCGTTCTGTCTGTATCTGTTTTTCGGTGTGACAATGCATGTCTTTGCTTTAACCCTTTGCTCCTTTCCCCCTAATTTGAGGTGGGATACTGTTGGCTGTTACCTGTATGGAGCCTTCTCAGTTCCCTGCTCTGCTGGGTGCTGGGTGGTTAAGTCTTTGCCCTGCTGCATGACCATCCGCATGTGCGGTCCCTGGTTGCCGCTGTGGAAGCTGTCCGCGGGTTGTGAGGTCATTTGCAGCTGGTGCCTGACTTTCCACATTTGTCAGTGCGTGCAGTTGCAGCCTGATGCTCTGAGCCTCAGTTCCTGCACTGATTGTGCTGCAATGGTTTCTGTTTGTGCTTAGGGTGTGCGCGGCCACACCTCCCCTGCTTTTATCAGGGTTAGGGTATGTACTTGAAATGCTGTCCCCAGCCAATTGCTGAGGAGCAGCTCCTATATAAAGTTCCCCTGCTCTATGTTCGGGGCCTGAGCTACTCACAAAGCTCCTGAACTTTGCTATGTGTGTTTGTGTTCCTGCACCTCTCCTGTCTATGCTTTGGTGCCAAAATCCTTGCCTTGATTCCTGTTTTGTCCTGTTCTGGTGCCTGCCCTGGAGGTGGTATATCCAGGCCCGAATCCTTGATTCTGTACCTGAACCTGTCTGAACTGTTTCTGCTGTGTCATGTTCCTGGAATCCCTCTGCATCTGGAGCCTCGCACCCAGTGATTTTGAGTCTCTTGTAATTGTTGTTTCTGCTGAGCATCTACTCTGTGATACCATGTGGTGCTAGCTCCTGGCAGGCCCAGCAATCCTGCGGATCTAGCACCATCCCGCTTGAGTTCTTTCTTAGGTCCGATGCCCGGAGCATGACAACTGCAGTCTGGAACCTGATGACCGCTGTCTGGAGATTGGAGCCTGATGACTGTGGTGGTGCCTGTAGGTCGTGTCGGATGTCCAGAACCAAACGACTCCTGTCTGATGTCTGCCGGTGACCCTGGTTCCAGATGTCCTGATGTCCTGTCTGTACCCTGATGTCCTGCCTGTGACCTGATGACCTCATGGACCCTGATGTCCTGACGTCCTCGTGTGTCCTGATGTCTTACCTGCATCTTGATGACCTCGTGTTCCCTGATGTCCTTCCTGTGTCCGATGTCCTGATGTAACTTGATGACCTGGGCTGCCACGGCAGTGTCCCAGCTGATGACCTGGGCTGCCATGCCAGTGTCCCAGATGTCTTTCCGGTATTCCTGTGTCCTGTATTATGATCCTGGTGGTAGGATCTCAAACTGACCTGACACATATACCCTGAATATATAGGACAAGTTCTGGGGATGTGGAAGCTATACTGACCGCAATCGTGATCCTATCCAAACACACTAAAGGCAGCTGTGGAGCGTTACCTGAAAACCTAGACGCCTCGTCACAGCCTAAGAAACTGACTACCCCTAGAGAGAAAGCAAAGACCTCACTTGCCTCAGAGAAATATACCCAAAGTTTTAGATAGCCCCCACAAATAATAACGGTGAGTTAAGGGGAAAACACAAACGTAGAGATGAAACAGGTTTAGCAAATGAGGCCCGCTAATACTAGATAGGCAGATAAAGATAGGTGTCTGTGCGGTCAGTACAAAAACTATCAAAAGTAAACCACGCAGAGAATACAAGAACCCCCACACCGACTCACAATGTGAGGGGCGCACTCTGCACCCCAGAACTAACCAGCAAGCAAAAAATCACATGAAAGCAAGCTGGGCTGAACTAATAATATAATGAGAAACATTTTCAAGGAAATAATGAGAAACTGAACAAGCAAACTTAGCTTCTCATAGCAGGAGACTGGTCACAAGGAATATTCAGGAGAGCACAGGATCCGGACTGAATACACCGACAGCAGGCGACAAGTGAAAGTCCAGGTGAGTTAAATAGGCCCAGCCTAACAGGAGATGAAACAGCTGAGCCCAGCAATATCGCTAAAGGCCACCAGAGGGAGCCCAAGAACAAACTCACACAGTACCACTCATGACCACAGGAGGGAGCCCGAGAACAGAATTCACAACAGTACCCCCCCCTTGAGGAGGGGTCACCGAACCCTCACCAGAGCTCCCAGGCCGATCAGGACGAGCCAAATGAAAGGCACGAACCAAATCGGCCGCATGGACATCGGAGGCGACAACCCAGGAATTATCCTCCTGACCATAACCCTTCCATTTCACTAAGTACTGAAGTCTCCGTCTCGAAAAACGAGAATCCAAGATCTTCTCCACCACATATTCCAACTCCCCCTCGACCAAGACCGGAGCAGGAGGATCAACAGAAGGGACCACAGGCACCACATATCTCCGCAACAATGACCTATGGAACACATTATGAATGGCAAACGATGTTGGGAGGTCCAAACGAAAAGACACAGGGTTGAGGATTTCCAAAATCTTATAAGGACCGATGAAACGAGGCTTGAACTTAGGAGAAGAAACCTTCATCGGGACATAACGAGAAGACAACCACACCAAATCCCCCACACGAAGTCGGGGACCCACACAGCGATGGCGGTTAGCAAAGCACTGAGCCTTCTCTTGGGACAAAGTCAAATTGTCCACCACATGGTTCCAAATCTGCTGCAACCTATCCACCACAGAATCCACCCCAGGACAGTCAGAAGACTCAACCTGACCCGAGGAGAAACGAGGATGAAAACCAGAATTGCAAAAGAAAGGTGACACCAAAGTAGCAGAACTAGCCCGATTATTGAGGGCAAACGCAGCCAATAGCAAAAAGGTCACCCAATCATCCTGGTCAGCAGAAACAAAACATCTCAAATAAGTTTCCAAGGTCTGATTAGTTCGTTCGGTTTGACCATTCGTCTGAGGATGGAAGGCTGACGAAAAAGACAATTCAATGCCCATCCTAGCACAAAAGGATCGCCAAAATCTGGACACAAACTGGGATCCTTTGTCGGACACAATGTTCTCTGGAATACCATGCAAACAAACCACATTCTGAAAAAACAATGGCACCAAATCGGAGGAGGAAGGCAACTTAGGCAAGGGTACCAAATGGACCATTTTGGAAAAACGATCACAAACCACCCAGATGACAGACATCTTCTGAGAGACAGGAAGATCCAAAATAAAATCCATGGAAATATGCATCCAAGGCCTCTTCGGGACAGACAAAGGCAAAAGCAATCCACTGGCAGGAGAACACGAAGGCTTGGCCCGAGCACAAATCCCACAGGACTGCACAAAGGAACGCACATCCCGCGACAAGGAAGGCCACCAAAAGGATCTCGCCACCAAATCCCTGGTACCAAAAATCCCAGGATGACCTGCCAACACCGAAGAGTGAACCTCGGAAATAACTCTACTTGTCCATCTGTCTGGGACAAACAGTCTCTCCGGTGGACAACGGTCAGGTCTATTGGCCTGAAACTCCTGCAACACCCATCGCAGATCAGGAGAGATGGCAGACAAAATCACCCCCTCTTTGAGAACACCAGTCGGTTCAGAAACTTCCGGGGAGTCAGGCACAAAACTCCTAGAAAGGGCATCAGCCTTTATGTTTTTCGAACCCGGAAGGTATGAAACCACGAAATTGAAACGAGAGAAAAACAACGACCATCGAGCCTGTAACGGATTCAACCGTTTGGCAGACTCGAGATAAGTAAAATTCTTGTGATCCGTCAAGACCACCACACGATGCCTGGCTCCCTCAAGCCAATGTCGCCACTCCTCAAATGCCCACTTCATTGCCAACAACTCACGATTACCAACATCATAATTCCGCTCGGCAGGTGAAAACTTTCTTGAAAAGAAAGCACATGGTCTCATCACAGAGCCATCAGCGCTTCTCTGCGACAAGACAGCCCCTGCTCCAATCTCAGAAGCATTAACCTCAACCTGAAAGGGAAGAGAGATATCGGGCTGGCGCAAGACAGGAGCCGAAGAAAACCGACGCTTAATCTCCTGAAAGGCCTCTACGGCCGCAGGAGACCAATTCGTCACATCAGAACCCTTCTTGGTCAAATCCGTAAAAGGCTTAACCACGCTAGAAAAATTAGTGATAAAGCGACGGTAAAAATTAGCAAAACCCAAGAACTTCTGAAGACTCTTCACAGATGTAGGTTGAGTCCAGTCATGAATAGCCTGGACCTTGACTGGATCCATCTCAATAGTAGACGGAGAAAAAATAAAGCCCAAAAAAGAAATCTTCTGGACTCCAAAGAGACATTTAGAGCCCTTCACAAACAAGGCATTGGCACGCAGGACCTGAAATACCATCCTGACCTGCTTCTCATGAGACTCCCAGTCATCCGAAAAGACCAAAATATCATCCAGGTACACAATCATAAATCTATCCAGATACTCTCGGAAGATGTCGTGCATGAAGGACTGAAACACAGAGGGAGCATTAGAAAGCCAAAAAGGCATCACCAAGTACTCAAAATGGCCTTCGGGCGTATTAAATGCTGTTTTCCATTCATCGCCCTGTTTTATGCGCACAAGGTTATACGCTCCTCGAAGATCTATCTTGGGGAACCAACTGGACCCCCTAATCCGAGCAAACAGATCAGACAACAGTGGCAAGGGGTACTGAAATTTGACCGTGATGTTATTTAGAAGGCGATAATCTATACAGGGTCTCAGAGAACCATCCTTCTTGGCCACAAAAAAGAACCCCGCACCCAAAGGGGACGAGGACTGGCGAATATGCCCCTTCTCCAAGGACTCCTTTATATAACTCCACATAGCGGCATGTTCTGGTACAGATAAATTAAAAAGTTGTCCCTTAGGGAACTTACTACCAGGAATCAAATTTATAGCACAATCACAATCCCTATGAGGCGGTAGGGCACTGGATTTGGGCTCATCAAATACATCCTGGTAGTCTGACAAAAATTCAGGCACTTCAGAAGGAGTAGAAGAAGCAATTGACACCAAAGGGGCATCGCCATGAATTCCCTGGCAACCCCAACTTGACACAGACATTGCTTTCCAATCCAGGACTGGATTATGAGCCTGCAGCCATGGCAGACCCAACACGACAACATCATGCAAATTATGTAGCACAAGAAAGCGAATCACCTCCTGATGTGCAGGAGCCATGCACATGGTCACTTGAATCCAGTACTGAGGTTTATTCTTGGCCAATGGCGTAGCATCAATTCCCTTTAGTGGAATGGGGAATTGTAAAGGCTCCAAGATAAAACCACAGCGCCTGGCAAATGACAAATCCATCAGATTCAGGGCGGCACCTGAATCCACAAAAGCCATAACTGAGTAGGATGACAGAGAGCAAATCAAAGTAACAGACAGAATGAATTTAGGTTGTACAGTACCAATGGTGACAGATGTGGTAAACCTTTTTGTGCGCTTAGAGCATGCTGAGATAACATGAGCAGAATCACCACAGTAAAAGCACAACCCATTCTGACGTCTGTAGTCTTGCCGTTCAACTCTGGTCAGAATCCTGTCGCATTGCATAGGCTCAAGTTTCTGCTCAGAAATTACTGCCAGATGGTGCACAGGTTTGCGCTCCCGCAAACGCCGATCAATCTGAATGGCCAACGACATTGACTCATTCAGACCCACAGGCGTGGGGAACCCCACCATGACATCTTTAAGGGCTTCAGAAAGACCCTTTCTGAAAATCGCCGCCAGGGCACACTCATTCCATTGAGTGAGCACAGACCACTTCCTAAACTTCTGACAGTAAATCTCTGCTTCATCTTGACCCTGAGAGAGAGCCAACAAAACCTTCTCTGCTTGATCTACCAGATTTGGTTCCTCATAAAGCACTCCAAGCGCCAGAAAAAACGCATCCACATTTAGCAATGCAGGATCTCCTGGCGCCAGAGAGAATGCCCAATCTTGGGGGTCGCCACGTAACAAAGAAATGACAATTTTAACTTTCTGAACAGAGTCACCAGAGGAACGAGGTCTCAGAGAAAGGAACAACTTACAATTATTCTTAAAGTTCAAAAACCTAGATCTATCTCCGGAGAACAGTTCAGGAATTGGTATTTTAGGCTCTGACATAGGACTACGGACTACATAATCCTGAATGCTCTGCACCCTTGCAGTGAGATGATCCACACTAGAAGACAGACTCCGAATGTCCATATCTGCAACTGAATTCAGAACCACCCAGAGATTAAGGGGAGGAGAGAAGCCAAACACAGTGCAGAGGAAAAAAAAAAAAAAAATGACTTCAGGATTTCTCTTCTCCCTCTTCTGCTGCATTAACACTTTGTGGCCTGCTGTACTGTTATGATCCTGGTGGTAGGATCTCAAACTGACCTGACACATATACCCTGAATATATAGGACAAGTTCTGGGGATGTGGAAGCTATACTGACCGCAATCCTGATCTTATCCAAACACACTAAAGGCAGCTGTGGAGCGTTACCTGAAAACCTAGACGCCTCGTCACAGCCTGAGAAACTGACTACCCCTAGAGAGAAAGCAAAGACCTCACTTGCCTCAGAGAAATATCCCCAAAGTTTTAGATAGCCCCCACAAATAATAACAGTGAGTTAAGGGGAAAACACAAATGTAGAGATGAAACAGGTTTAGCAAATGAGGCCCGCTAATACTAGATAGGCAGATAAAGATAGGTGTCTGTGCGGTCAGTACAAAAACTATCAAAAGTAAACCACGCAGAGAATACAAGAACCCCCACACCGACTCACGATGTGAGGGGCGCACTCTGCACCCCAGAACTAACCAGCAAGCAAAAAATCACATGAAAACAAGCTGGGCTGAACTAATAATATAATGAGAAACATTTTCAAGGAAATAATGAGAAACTGAACAAGCAAACTTAGCTTCTCATAGCAGGAGACTGGTCACAAGGAATATTCAGGAGAGCACAGGATCCGGACTGAATACACCGACAGCAGGCGACAAGTGAAAGTCCAGGTGAGTTAAATAGGCCCAGCCTAACAGGAGATGAAACAGCTGAGCCCAGCAATATCGCTAAAGGCCACCAGAGGGAGCACAAGAACAAACTCACACAGTACCACTCATGACCACAGGAGGGAGCCCGAGAACGGAATTCACAACAGTCCTGATGCCCTGCCTGTGTCTTGATGTCCTGAGGTCCTTCCTGTGTCCAGATGTCCTGATGTCCTGTCTTTATCCTGATGTCTTGCCTGCGTCCTGATGTCCTTGTGTATCCTGATGTCCTGCCTGCATCCTGATGTCCCACCTATGTGTGCCTTGGTGATCCGTTGGTGCCTTGGGGTCCACTGGGTGGTACCCTTCTGGAGGTGTGGAATCGGGAGCCTGACATCGTCATGTTTTATTTATGTACTGTGTGACTTTACTTTAGTAAACTTTACTTTCTCTATACCTGAAGTTGTGCGGTGTAATCAACTCCTACATGTCTCTTTCCTTGTCCACATGCTTAGCTGCCACAGAACCCCGGTCTCTGCCCTCCTCTAGTTTGGGTATGCCTGGGTCCCCCTCTGTGGTATAAAGAGTCCGTATTGCGTCCCCGGGGGACATGCGCCCCACACCTTCTGAGGTCAGTTGGCTTGGGGGCATCTATGGGGCTGTGGCGCATTAGCTAATTACCCATTAGCGTGGTAAGTGAAAAAACACTGTCTGCCTCAGGCTCCAACTGGAGTAGGATCTTAGAAAAGGAGGAAAATTGTACCTGAGGGTCTGGGTAACTTCCTTGACCGTTACCCAGACCTATTTCCTGATGGCTTGACGGATGAAGGACAAGAAGGACAGTCCATTTTCCAGTGTCCTGGAGCTCCACAGTAGAAACACAGCTGATTAACCCGGCAGTGCCTTCTCTCCTTCTCCTTGAATGAAATGTCTCCCACCTCCATGGGTTCTGCAGCCGATGATGTATAACCTTTGCTAGGATATAGAGGGGTTTCCAGCTGCATCACCCCCCTAGCATGGGTCCTTGGGAGCGAGAGAGCCCAAGCCTGCGGAGCCTCCCTTAACAAAGAAATTATGACTCCCACCCTCTTAGTCTCATTCCCCAAAGCACGGAGATGCAGTGAAAAAAACAATTTACACCCCTTTCTGAAAGCCCAAAACTTCTTCTTGTCCCCAGAGAAAGTGTCAGGTAATTTTACTGGTGGTTCAGGAGTGAGAATTGAGGAGGGACACATCAGTGGCGCTGTCACCCTGAGCCCCAGAGGAAAACACACCCCGCACAGCCTCAGCAACCTCCCTCTGAACTGCTGAGACTGAGCCAGGGTTCTCTGCTCCACCGACAATTTTTGCATCATCTGGGTGAGACTGCTAACCTGCTCAGAGAGAGTGCACAGAGGAGCCATAATACCACCAAAACAGACACCACAGAAACCCCACACCAGAAAAGGAAAAGCTTTAAAGGTCAGTTATAATGTGATGGACACTGTACCAGACTCACTGCAAGAGACTGCACGTGTCCAGGAATGTGCTGGAGAACCCCGGGGAGAGGTCCTGCAGAGACATGTGAGTGCAGTTAGGAGTGTGCTGCAGGTGAACAGCACGTGATTGCCGGGGGAGTGGCTGGAGTCAGAGCAAGGCCCCGATCTCCCAGGGACGATAGCAGGACAGGCAAGCCTGTAGGAGTGTCAAAACTAGCCGAGGTCAGAGGCCAGAAAACAGCGTGGTAACTAAAAGTAGGGTGGTCAGAGACAAGCTGGGGTCAGAATTCAGAAGATGGAGCTGTACCAGAAGAACAAGTTAGAGGGAAGTCAGGAGACGTAGCAGAGGTCAAAACCAAGAGTGTAGCAGACAGTACAGAGTAAACAGGCAGATAGCAAATGAGAAACAGACCAGGTCATTCACAGGCAAACATACAAAGACAGGCAATGCGCACAGAAATGCAGGGGTCAGCTGACCAGCCGAGAACGGATGTATAACTGACAACAAACACAGCACAGGGGCGGGTAGATATAGCCCTGCTCCAACCAAAGAGAGGCCACACAGGTTTAAGCAGAGCAGCAACAGCTTACATGTCCAGCAAATGCAGATGGAAGTAAACACGAGCAGCAGATGAAGGAGGATTACTGGAACTGGTGTATGCAGCAGGAACTCAGAGCAGAGTAGCCGGATAACCACACAGGTTCACAGGGGCAGGTATATAGCCAGGGAGCCACCAGGGTCAGGAGTTGGATGCAAGGCAGAATACTCTAGTACAGACTGAAGGCTGGGGTGGAGTTTTATAGCAGGAAGACACAGTGCACATGAGACCAAAGACGCCATCTTGGAAAAGGGCAGTAATGCACAAAAGGTAATAAAAATGTTCAGAGTCCTGACACTATCTAGCTCTGTATAAGATATAAATATATATATGTGTCTCACTGACATATAAATATATATATATATATATATATATATATATATATTATATAGACTGTATATATGTTTTCACAAATATTTGAGCCCATATATCCATATGTCCATTTTGTAAGGTTGCGAGAAAAAAATGCAGTATGGATGCCATACGGATTACATACGGAGGATGACATGCGTAAAATAGGCAGCCACACCCTGCCTACGGATGACATATGGATCACTGTTTAGGGATCATTTCTGCGTATTACGCCTGTAAAAAACGGTCCGTATTCCCCTACGCTGAGTGTGACCCTGGCCTAACACATTCCACCAAACAATAGAAGAACTCCTTATTTGGGTCTCCGTTATAAGCGTATTCTACTTCAATTAATGACCCGTGCCTTATAAATATATGTAAGCTAAAGATCCCAATAAAGAGTTAAAAAGGGGTTTGTCGATGAAAAAATATAAATTTTTATTGCACATATTTAAACAAACAAAAAAACAAAGGCATTCATTTATGAGAAGCAGCTTAAAAAAGCATCAGTAACATGAAACAAGTTTGTAAGTATGATACCGGATAGAGAAATGACCGTGTCTGTATAAGGCACTACAACACAAGGCAGGAATAGATAATAAATAAATTCAGTGTACCATTTCAGTCATATCATTGGGGCAGGTTAAGAGTTAATATGAAGACTATGCCTAATAAACAACCAGTGTGCAGAATAGATACCGTCTACACTTGTAGTTCCCAATTGCTAATGACCCAGTAAGCGATATAAAACTGGTAAACTAAACTGTCCTCGGTAAGGAAATAGGATGAAATTTACATATGAAGTTATTTACCTTGGGACATAGTGGCTGCCGTGTGCTGGAGTGTTGGTGAGACACGCAGGAGCCTCGAAACGCATTTCACCACCCTCGGCTTCGAATTTATTTATTATCTGTTCCTGCTTTGTGTTGTAGTGCCTAATACAGACACGGTCATTTCTCTATCCGGTATCATACTTACCAACTTTATTCATGTTACCGATGCTTTTTTAGCTGCTTCTCATATATGAATGCCTCTGCTTTTTTGTTTGTTTAAATATGTTTGGACTAGACAAGGACTTATTTGTGTCAAGTATCCTCAAGAATAATTGTGCTTTATAGACTTTCTGCATGATTGCATTTTCCTCTGAAGTTCCCTATAGACTGTTAAGCTGCATTTATTATTTACACCAAGTGTTATGGACTTGAGTTTCTCTCTGCACCTGTTTGAATCACCATGTGATAATATCGACTTTGGCACTTATAAAACTGTGTCCTGTAGTTGTCTTGTTCCATGCAAAGAGTCTCCTGAGTTATCCCCTATAATTATTACACTGATAGTCCTACTGAATAGACTGTTAGAATTTGTATTATGGCAAGAAAAAAGCAGCTAAGTAAAGAAAAACGAGTGGCCATCATTACTTTAAGAAATGAAGGTCAGTCAGTCCGAAAAATTGGGAAAACTTTGAAAGTGTCCCCAAGTGCAGTGGCAAAAACCATCAAGCACTACAAAGAAGCTGGCTCACATGAGGACCGCCCCAGGAAAGGAAGACCGAGGGTCACCTCTGCTTCTGAGAATAAGTTTATCCGAGTCACCAGCCTCAGAAATCGCAGGTTAACAGCAGCTCAGATTAGAGAGTCTCCTGAGTTATCAGCTATAATTCTTAAAGGATACTCTAGCCAGAAAAGAGGAGACTGTTGGAACAAAGACTGCAGAAAGCAGATTAGAGCAGGTGTTTTCCATAATTAGATCACTGCAGAAAGATGTGGAAGGTCTGCAAAAGAAGTTTGGCAGCATTGAACACAATTAACAAGTGTTTGGACAAACTTTGCAGGACTTAAGCACCCGCATGGCAGCCCAGGAAAAAAAACTTGCTGGCATAGAGTCCCAGTATGGACAGGCTTTACAGTACATAATCAAATAGCGGCACAAGCGACTTTACCCTTTGGGCAACCGCCACCAGCTAGCCCACCTAAGTTGCCCCCATTCAGATTTAATGGTGATCGCGACAAATTTCATGGCTTTGTGAATCAATGTATGCTATATTTTGATGTGCATGCTGACCGTTTTCCTACTGATAGATGCAAAGTATTGTGTGTAATAATGCTGCTGACCTCACGAGTGCTCGCCTGGGTGAATCCGATGATTGAGTCTCGTGACCCACGGTTAAATAACTTGGATGATTCCTTGGCCGCTATGGCATTAATGTTTGATGATCCTAATCGCCGTGCAACCGCTGAATCTGCTTTATTGTCTTTACGTCAGGCTAAACGTTCTGTTATTGAGTATGCTACTGAATTCAGGAGATTAGCGGTAGATACTAGTGTTGAGCATTCCGATACCGCAAGTATCGGGTATCGGCCGATATTTGCTGTATCAGAATTCCGATACCGAGATCCGATACTTTTGTGGTATCGGGTATTGGTATCGAAACAACATTAATGTAAAAATGTGTAAAAGAGAGAATTAAAATAAAAAATATTGCTATACTCACCTCTCCGACGCAGCCTGCACCTTACCGAGGGAAGCGGCAGCGTTCTTTGTTTAAAATTCGCGCTTTTCTTTCCTTACGTGAAGTCCCGGCTTTGTGATTGGTTGCGTCGCAGTCACATGGGCGACGCAACCAATCACAGCAAGCCGTGACGTAATTTCAGGTCCTTAAGGATTTTAAAATTACGTCCCGGCTTTGTGATTGGTTGCGTCGCAGTCACATGGGCAACGCAACCAATCACAAGCCGTGACGTCACGGGAGGCTGGACACGCGCGCATTTTAAAATGCGCGCTTGTCCAGCCTCCCGTGACGTCCCGGCTTGTGATTGGTTGCGTCGCGATCAACCAATCACAAGCCGGGAGGCTGGACACGCGCGCATTTTAAAATGCGCGCTTGTCCAGCCTCCCGTGACGTCCCGGCTTGTGATTGGTTGCGTCGCGATCAACCAATCACAAGCCGGGACGTCACGGGAGGTTGGACAAGCGCGCATTTTAAAATGCGCGCGTGTCCAGCCTCCCGGCTTGTGATTGGTTGACTGCGAAGCAACCAATCACAAGCCGGGACGTCACGGGAGGTTGGACAAGCGCGCATTTTAAAATGCGCGCGTGTCCAGCCTCCCGGCTTGTGATTGGTTGACCGCGACGCAACCAATCACAAAGCCGGGACGTAATTTTAAAATCCTGAAGGACCTGAAATTACGTCACGGCTTGCTGTGATTGGTTGCGTCGCCCATGTGACTGCGACGCAACCAATCACAACGCCGGAACGTAATTTTAAAATCCTGAAGGACCTGAAATTACGTCACGGCTTGCTGTGATTGGTTGCGTCCCGGCCACATGGGTGGCACGCGACCAATCACAAGCCGGGACTTCACGTAAAGGAAAGAAAAGCGCGAATTTTAAACAAAGAACGCTGCCGCTTCCCTCGGTAAGGTGCAGGCTGCGTCGGAGAGGTGAGTATAGCAATATTTTTTATTTTAATTCTTTCTTTTACACATTAATATGGTTCCCAGGGCCTGAAGGAGAGTTTCCTCTCCTTCAGACCCTGGGAACCATCAGGGATACCGTCCGATACATGAGTCCCATTGACTTGTATTGGTATCGGGTATCGGTATCGGATTGGATCCGATACTTTGCCGGTATCGGCCGATACTTTCCGATACCGATACTTTCAAGTATCGGACGGTATCGCTCAACACTAGTAGATACCAATTGGGACAGTTATGCACAATTGCCTATTTTTAAAAGGGGTCTGTCTAGTATTGTAAAAGATGAACTAGCTCGCTCTGAGTCACCACAAGAGATAGAGACATTTATACAGCATTGTGTGCGCATAGACATTTGCCTTACTGAGCGTAGGCAGGAGAAGTTTGCTGCATATAACCGTATTTCTAACTTTTCCCTTCCTTCCAAAGAGCCTGCAGGTAAAACCTCTCAGGAGGTGGAGGAGGTGCCCATGCAAATTGACTCCGTTCAGAGGCTCGAGATTAATGAGCGCCAGGAGCATCGCCTTCGTGAAAGTCTATGTTTCTACTGCGGTCAGTCTGACCACTTTTTAATCAACTATCCCAAGTGTCCCAAGTGGCCTAACAAGGTGCTAGCAGCGGTAGGAGAATATGACAACTGTGATGATGAATCTGACATCTCTGAATGTAGCCTGCCTTTAAACGCTGTATTCCATTTACTTTCTATGACTTCACCCCCCAAGGAGCTGAAGAAAAAGAACTCTCACTGTTCTCTCCCTATTAAGATCCTGTGTTCAGGACAGTGGATTTCCAGTGCAGCTATGATTGACTCTGGTGCAGGTGGCAATTTCATGGATATTGCATTTGCCAAGGAAAATGGTATTGAAATTCAGCAAAGAGCCTCTCCAATTACCATGGAAACAGTGGATGGGTCACCTTTAATCTCTGGGCCTGTGGATCAGGAGACCGTACCCCTTGAAATTTTGTTGGAGCCTAATCATTAGGAGCAACTTTCTTTCTTGCTAATTTCTTCTCCTCATTTTCCTGTGATTTTAGGCATTCCTTGGTTGCGTTCTCAGAACCCAATTATCAACTGGGAGACCAAGGAGATTATCTTTCCAACAAGGAGCAACTCAGCATTAACAGAAGCTGTCCCTGAGTCCACGGCTACGGAACCACATGTACAGGTATTTACTTTACCTTCAGCATATAAAGAGTTCTCTGACATCTGTGACAAGAATGCAGATCAGCTTCCTCCACACAGGCATTATGACTGACCCATTGAGCTGCTTCCTGGGGCAGCTATTCCTTTTGGTAATGCATACCCTTTGGCAGCACCTGAGCTTCAAGCCTTAAAGGAGTATACTGATGAAAATCTGGCCAAAGGCTTCATACGTCCTTCTTCCTCACCAGCAGGGGCACCTATATTTTTTGTAAAAAAGTAGGATGGGACCCGGAGACCCTGTGTTGACTATCCGGAACTCAATAAGGTAACCATACGAAACCGTTACCCTTTGCATCTGATTCCCGAATTACTGGAAAGAGTCCGCCATGCTAAGGTGTTCTCTAAACTGGATCTTCATGGGGCTTATAATTTAGTGCGTATTCTTCCAGGGGATGAGTGGAAGATAGCATTCAGATGCCGTATGGACACTTTGTATATCTTGTGATGCCCTTCGGGCTTTGTAACACCCCTGCAATGTTTCAATACATTGCTAATGACATTTTCAGAGATTTGTTGGATCAGTTTGTGGTGATCTATTTGGACGATATACTAATCTTTTCTGACTCTCTACGGGAACATGAAGAACATGTCAAAACTGATTTAAGATGTCTGAAAGAGAACCATCTGTATATTAAGCCGGAGAAATGCAAGTTCCATTGTTCTGAGATACAGTTCTTAGGTTATATCATCTCTCCCCAGGGGCTGAACATGGAATCTCGTAAGATTCAGGCTATCCTTGACTGGCCGGTACCCAAGAACGTTAAGGAGGTCCAACATTTTATTCATTTTGCAAATTTCTACAGACGCTTCATTCGAAATTTTTCTGATATTGTCCATCCATTACTTCCTTGAAAAAGAAGGAAAAGCCCTTTAAGTGGTCATCACAGGCTCAAGAAGCTTTTGATCGGCTTAAGATCTGTTTCACCTCAGCACCGCTGTTGATACACCCAGATCCAACACTTTCTTTCATTGTGGAGGTGGATGCTTCTGATAATGCTTTGGGGGCTATTCTCTCCCAAAGAACTGGAGAGAAGGGTCTGCTACATCCCTGTGCTTTCTTTTCCCGTAGACTAACCTCAGCAGAGTCCAAGAATAAATGCAAGGCCGACAGCACGTCTGACAAAGATTAACAGGAACAAAGGGCGATCATGCCCGTCCTATATCCACCGGACCCAGGTGGAAGAGCACATACCATAAGTTGAAGTGAAGGACAGCATCCAATCAAGGTGAAAATGAAAAAATCTTCTTTATGGTGCCATAAAATGCGACGTTTCAACCCAAATGGGTCTTTATCAAGCATTGCTTATGGTATAACCTCAGCAGAGAAGAGTTACGATGTGGGAGACAAGGAATTGCTGGCTATTATTGCGGCTTTCAAAGAATGGAGGCATCATCTGCAAAGAGCTGCACAACAGATCATAGGGCTAACTGACCATCGCAATTTAGAGTTCCTTAGATCCGCTAGATGTCTTTCTCCTCATCAGGCTCGTTGGAACTTATTTTTAAATCAATTTAACTTTGTTATCTCGTACCGTCCAGGTTCTCGTAATGGGAAGGCTGATGTTTTATCCCCAATCCATGCTGCGGATTCCGTACCTGGAGCCCTGTCCAAGACCATTCTATATGATGTCAATTTCATCTGAGTTATCCACGATCAGGTCTTGTGGAAGGAGTTCAGTGAGGCTTATGATGCTGATGTATCTCTGGCCAACCCACCTGTGGATATTAATCTTGTCTTTAAGGGTGGCATCTGGTTCAGAGATCGATGTATCTACGTCCCTGAGGTCGTCCTTCTGCAGATCCTCAAGTTGGTACATGACTCCACGTTGGCTGGTCACAGGGGGTACAGAAGACACAAGAGTTCCTGAGCCGATTCTTCTGGTGGCCAACTTGCCTGAAAGATACCAAGGACTATGTTCTCTCTTGCGAGGTATGTGCTCGTTACAAGACTCCTCATGTGGCACCTACGGGTCTTCTACAACCATTACCTGTTCTGTCCCGCCTTTGGGGGTCTATAACAATGGACTTTATTGTGGAGCTGCCTACATCGGGGGGCATGAATACAATCATGGTGGTAGTTGATCGCCTGACTAAAGCTGCTTATTTTGTTCCATGCACCGGCCTCCCTTCAGCTAAAGATACAGTGGACTTGGTTATACAGAATGTCTTTTGGTTGCATGGAGTCCCGGATGAGATGATCTCTGACCGTGAAGTACAGTTCAAGATTCTGGAAGGGGTTTTGCTCTGCACTCAATATTAATGTCTGTCTCTCTTCTGCTTACCATCCCCAGACAAATGGCCAGACTGAGTGGACCAACCAGACGCTGGAACAATATCTAAGATGCTATGTCGGCCATCTCCAGGATGATTGGTTGGAGTTGCTGCCGTTAGCCGAATTTTCATATAACAATTCTCAGAGTGCCTCCACTAAATTTACACCTTTCTTTGCCAATCTGGGTTATCATCCATGTATCTTACCTAGGTCTCCAATTAAAGGGGTTGTCCACTACTTTCAATTAACCCCCCAATGTATCCCCCCGGGGCCCCTGATGAATTGTGCAAATACCTTTTGTTGCCGTTTTTGCCTGTGAGCGGCGCTGTAGCGGCGGCTGAGTCCGGGTCACGTGACCCCCAGGCTGCAGCCGCCGCTTATTTCCGCCGACGTCACGTCAATTTCCAGGGTCTGGAAATTGACGTGATGTCAGCAGCAGTTGTGTCCCAGCCGCACAGTCAGAGCAGTCACTCATCAAGAGTGACAGGGCTGTGGGCGGGGCTGGTGGCTGCCTGCGGGGCTGTGCTGGGGGCGGGCGGGGCTGTGCTGGGGGCGGGCGGGGCTAGGCAGTGATGATGAAGGTGCGGGCGCTGGGGTCTGTATGTTTGTGCCGGTGCCGGTGCTCTGCGTGCCAGCGCCGGTATGTAGATACGGCGCCAGGGCTCTGCGCCGGCATGTGGGGGTGGGGGTGGGGGTGGGGGCCGGCGCCGGGGCTCTGCTGCCGGTATGTGCTGGGTCTGCTGCGGGGGGTGGGGTGGTCTTTGGTGTGTGTGTGTGTCTCTATGTGCAGGCATTGTCCGATGGGACTACAAGTCCCATCGTGCTCTGCCTGCTACAGTGACAGTCAGTGACACATTAGCCAATGATGGGACAGTAGTAGTCCCATCATCCGGCTAATGTGTTAAATGTAAAAAAAGACAAAACAAAAAAAAAACACACATATACAGTACATACACACATACAGAACATGCGCCATGCGACGACATGCTGCATGCGCCGACATGCGCCATGCGACAACATGCAACATGCTGCATGCGACGACATGCGCCATGCGACACCATGCGATGACATGCGCCACGCGACGGCATGCGCCATGCGACGACATGCGACGCCATGCACCACGCGACGGCATGCGCCACGCGACGGCATGCGCCACGCGACGACATGCGACTGCTTGTGCCATGCGACGACATGCGCCATGCGACGACATGCGCCATGCGACGACATGCGCCACGCGACGGCATGCGCCATGCGACGGCATGCGCCATGCGACGACATGTGCCATGTGACGACATGCGACGACATGCGCCATGCGACTGCATGCGCCATGCGACGGCATGCGACGACATGCGCCATGTGACAGCATGCGACGACATGCGCCATGCGACAACATGCGCCATGCGACGACATGCGCCATGCGACTGCATGCGACGACATGCGCCATGCGACGACATGCGGCATGCGACGACATGCGCATACAGTACATACATACATACAGACATACAGTACATATAACATAGATTACATACTCACCATCACTTGTCACTTTGATCCCCGAAGCCAGTGTCATAAAAAATATTAAAATAATAAACAAACACTATACTCCCTGATCCGCAGAAATCCAATTAAAACGAGTGTCCCACAACGATCTCCCGTGGAGAACAGGAGCATCTGCTGATGCAACCACTCTCCAGGGGCTCCAGGAAGACAACGAGGGGAGGAAGGTATCCTTCCACAATGTATTCCCCACAATGTATTCCTACACCCCTGTGAGAAAATAGTCCCTAGTCTCACTTTATGGCATGCTGTATGAGAAAGTTCCCACGCAGCTTTTTGCCATAAAGTGAGACCAGTGAACTATAGTAACCTCAGTGATGCACTGCAGGAGCCATTGTTTCCTGTCAGTGTGTCACTGAGGGTCCTATAGAGCAGTGACATCACCCGATGTCTCTGTTCTACAGGGGAGGTCGTTGTGGGACACTCGTTATTATTTGGACTACGGCGGACAGGTAGTATACGGTTTATTATTTTACGTTTTTTGCAGGGGCTGAAGTATGGTAAGTATGGTGAAATGAAGAATATTAAAATACTTTTTCCTAATGTGTGTGTGTTTTATTAACCCTTTATTAATATTGGATTAATAATGGATAGGCATCTTATTGACGCCTCTCCGTTATTAACCCGGCTTAATGTCACCTTACAATAGCAAGGTGACATTAACCCCTTATTACCCCATATCCCACCGCTACACGGGAGTGGGAAGAGAGGGGCTTAGGCTGGTTTCACACTTGCTTTTTTATCTGCATGCGTTTTTTTAAAAACCGCATGTGTGAAAAAACGCATGTAAACGTGGTAAAACGCTGCGTTTTTTAGACGCATGCGTTTTTGCATGTAGAAAAAAAGTGGCGTTTTGCCGTGTTTACATGCGTTTTTTCATGCATTTGCATTTTTAAAACGCATGCTGAGAAGTGTGTGACAGCTGCCAATCATCAAAATCCACAAGAAAACCCACTATAAATAGAAATAGCTAGGGGTAGGGTTAGGGCCTAACCCTAACCCTAAACGTGACAAAAATACGTGGCACTGAAATATGTGGCACTGAAATACGTGGCACGTGGCACTTACATACGTGGCACTTACATACGTGGCACTGAAATACATGGCACTTACATAGGTGGCACTTATATACGTGGCACGTGGCACTTGCATACGTGGCACTTATATACGTGGCACTTACATACGTGGCACTTACATATGTGGCACTTACATACGTGGCACTTACATACGTGGCACGTGGCACTTACATACGTGGCACTTATATACGTGGCACGTGGCACTTACATACGTGGCACTTACATACGTGGCACTTACATACGTGGCACTTACATACGTGGCACGTGGCACTTACATACGTGGCACTTACATACGTGGCACTTGTATACGTGGCACTGAAATATCGTGGCACTATGTCATAAAATGTTCATTAAACGGTTAGGGGTGAGGTTAGGGGTAGGGTTAGGGTTTGGATCCCTTTATCACCCTGATGGTGGTGGGTGGTTTTTCAGTGTTTTTTCTGTTTTTTTCTATAAAAACGCATGCGTTTTTAACGCAAACAAACGCGCGCGTTCAAAAACGCATGCGTTGCCGAAAACGCGTCAAAACGCATGCGAAACAACGCATGCATTTTTAATGTTAAGTATAGGAAAAAAACGCATGCGTTTTTTAGCGCTAAAACGCAGCGTCCAAAAACGCAAGTGTGAAACCAGCCTCAGTGCCAGAATTGGCGCATCTAAGGCTACGTTCACATTTGCGTTGTGCGCCGCAGCGTCGGAGACGCAACGCACAACGCAAACAAAAACGCAACAAAACGCACGCTAAAACGCTGCGTTTTGCGACGCATGCGTCTTTTTTGGCCGAAAGTTGGACGCAAAAAAAATGCAACTTGCTGCGTCCTCTGCGCCCAACGCTTGTGGCCAAAAAAACCCATGCGTCGCAAAACGCAGCACACTGCATGTCCATGCGCCCCCATGTTAAATATAGGGGCGCATGACGCATGCGGCGACGCTGCGGCGACGAACGCTAATGTGAACGTAGACTTACAGATGCGCCATTTCTGGGGTGGCTGCGGACTGGTATTTGTAGCCGGGGGGGGGGGACCAATATCCATGGCCCCTCTCTAGGCTATTAATATCAGCCCGCAGCTGTCTGCGTAGCCTTTCTGGCTATAAAATATAGGGTGACCCCACATCATTTTTTGGGGGGGTCCCTCTATTTTAATAGCCAGTAAAGGCTACGCAGACAGCTGCGGGCTGATATTCATAGCAGGCTACAAATATTGGCCTCGGCCGTCGGCTTTCCCCCTCTGGCGCAGAAAATTGCGCGGGAGCCCACGCCGTTTTTTTCAGTTTTTTATTAAATTAAACGCTCATTAAGCCCTGTTTCACACTTGCGTCGGCATGGGTCCATCGCTATGCGTTGGGCCGACGTACCGACGCACGTTGTGAAATTTGTGCACGTCGTGGGCAGCGGATGCAGTTTTTCAATGCATCCGCTGCCCATTCTGAAGTCCGGGGAGGAGGGGGCGGAGTTTTGGCCACGCATGCACGGTAGAAAATGGCAGACGTGACGGATGTGCCAACGGTCCGCCAAAACACGACGCATCCGTTGCACGATGGACGCGACGTGTGGCCATCCGTCGCGATCCTTCACTAACACACGTCTATGGGTAAAAAATGCATCCTGCGAGCACATTTGCAGGATCCGTTTTTTTCCCAAAAAGACGGATTACGAAAAACGCAAGTGTGAAAGTAGCCTTATAGAAACATCGGCCTTTCTATTATATATCTATGGATATATCTATCTATAGATATATTTATCTATAGATATATCTATAGATACATAGATGTATCTATCCATATATTTGGCTGCTTTCACACATCAGGTTTTTGCCATGAGGCACAATCCGGCAAGTTTTGAAAAAAACGGATCCATTTTTTTCCGACGGATCCGTCTTTTTCTCATAGAGTTTCATCCGTTTTTTGCCGGATCCGTCAAAAAAGCTGTTTCCGCCGGATGGAAAACACATACAGAGGAACGTTTTTTCTGTCCAGCGAAAAAACGCACAGCGACGGATCCGGCAAAAAAAGTATGAAACTGAGCTGTGAAATGATGAATCCGGCCTTGGAATCCGTTTTTTCATGCATGTTTCCATTCAAATCATGCACATTTTCCGTTTATTTACTTATTTCCAAAAACGGCATTAAAACCGCGCATAAACCGCACCCAAAAAAGCATAAAAACTGCACCAAAAACTGCATCAAAACTGCACCAAAAACTGCATCAAAACCTGGTGCAGTTTCGCAGTTTTGGTGCGGTTTTGATACAGTTTTTGGTGCGGTTTTGATGCAGTTCTTGGTGCGGTTTCGGTGCGGCTTTTTCCGCAGCATGTGCACAAGTCTGCGGCTCCCATAGACTTACATTGGTTGTACACTACACTGCGGATTTGATGCAATTCAGTGCAGCAAAAAACGCTGCGGATCTGCAATCAGATCCGCAACGTGTGCACACAGCCTTAGCATTTAGTGAACCTAGCCAAAAAGCCAAGCAAAAAACAAGTGTGGGATTGCACTTTTTTTGCCATTTCATTGCACTTTGAATTTTTTTCACATTTTCTGCTACACGACATGGTAAAACCAATGATGGCATTCAAAAGTAGAACTTGTTCTGCAAAAGATAAGCCCTCACATGGCCATACTGACGGAAAAATTATGGCTCTGGAAAGAAGGGGAGCGATAAACGAAAACAATAAAGCTCCAGGGGGTGAAGGGGTTTAGAAACATGGATATGGACATATCTATGGAAATAGACATAGATATATCTGTATGTATGTATGTATGTATCTATCTATCTATCTATCTATCTATCTATCTATCTATCTATCTATCTATCTATCTATCTATCTATCTCATATCTATCTATCTATCTATCTATCTATCTATCTATCCCATATCTATCTATCTATCTATCTATCTATCTATCCCTCTATCTGTGTGTAATGGAGTGTGGGTTGGACAAATGTAAAAGAGGAGGTTGGACAGAAATGACATCACAAATCTTTTTGAAGCTAGAGGAGGGAGAGGAGGGAGGGGTTGGGGTGTGTTTTGGAGTGGGTGTGCTAGGTTCAGGCTTAGTAGCAGTGCAATGCATCATGGAACTTGTAGTATTAGAGCACAATGACTCAGGAGAAAGGAAGTTGTCGATTAACCCCATGAGAGCTGAATCCAGCACTAAAATGTGCTGCTACAGCATGATAAAAGGTAATATTGCTAAAATAAACACAGTAGATGTTTTCAGTGGCCCATAATAGCAAGATTTATGAAAAAAAAAAAAAAGGTTATAGTAGTGGACAACTTCTTTAATTCTCCAGTTCCGGCAGTGGAGGAAAGGCTGACTGCGATGAGGCAAAATCTGGAGGTTCTGAAGGAATCCCTGACCACAGCTCAAGAACGTTATAAGAGATCGGCTGATAGATTCCATAAACCTGCACCCATGTTCAAGGTAGGAGATTCCTTGTGGTAAGCAACTAAGAAACTGAAGTTAAACGTTCCTTCACAAAAACTTGGACAGAAATTCATTGGCCCTTTCAAGATCAAAGGTACTGTGAGCTCTGTGGCCTGCCGGCTGAAGCTGCCTAGGACTATGAAGGTACACCCAGTTTTTCATGTATCTTTACTAAAGCCTGTATCTCCTAATACCTTCCACGGACGTGTTGTGCCACCTCCGCAGCCTGTGGTGATTGATGGGCAAGAACAATTTGTGGTGGAGGAAATTATTGATTCCAGGATTCGCAGTAATCGGCTCCAATATCTGATAAGATGGCAGGGATATCCCCCTGAGGAAGACTCTTGGGAACCTGTGGAAAACATTAATGCCCAACAGAAGATTTCTCATTTTCATCAGAGATTCCCTGAGAAACCAGGTCCAGGATCATCCTGAGGCCACTTCTAAGGAGGGAGTAATGTCAGGACTCTGAACATTTTTATTACCTTTTGTGCATTACTGCCCTTTTCCAAGATGGCGTCTTTGGTCTCATGTGCACTGTGTCTTCCTGCTATAAAACTCCACCCCAGCCTTCAGTTTGTGCTAGAGTATTCTGCCTTGCATCCAGCTCCTGACCCTGGTGGCTCTCTGGCTATATACCTGCTCCTGTGAACCTGTGTGGTTATCCTGCTACTCTGCTCTGAGTTCCTGCTGAATACACCAGTTTCCAGTAATCCTCCTTCATCTGCTGCTCGTGTTTACTTCCATCTGCATTTGCTGGACATGTAAGCTGTTGCTGCTCTGCTTAAACCTGAGATTATCACCCAGGCCTTCCTGGTTGAGATAAGACATTGCTTGAACTGCCTTATAAGCATATCTATCTGTGTTTGGACTAGACAAGGACTTATTTGTGTCAAGTATCCTCAAGAATAATTGTGCTTTATAGACTTTCTGCGTGATTTCATTTTCCTCTGAATTTCCCTATTGACTGTTAGGCCATGTTCACACTTTGCGGCGTACTTCTGCGGGTTCTCCCGCAGCGGATTTGATAAATCTGCAGGGCAAAACCGCTGCGGTTATCCCTGCAGATTTATCGCGGTTTGTTCCGCGGTTTCCGCTGCGGGTTTCCGCCTATACTATTGATGCTGCATATGCAGCAATATGCAGCATCAATAGTAATGTAAAAAATAATAAAAATTGGTTATGCTCACCCTCTGATGTCCGGATCTCCTCGGCGCTCCACCCGACTGTCCGGTCCAAAGATGATATGCGAGAAGGACCCTTCGTGACGTCACGGTCATGTGACCGCGACGTCACGGTCATGTGACCGCGACGTCACCGCAGGTCCTGTTCGCACAGCAACTCTGACCGGCCGGCCGCGTGCAGCGCTGAGAGGTGAGTATAACATGATTTTTTATTTTATTTCTTTTTTTTTACCCCAAATATGGTTCCCAGGGCCTGGAGGAGAGTCTACTCTCCTCCACCCCGGGTACCACCTGCACATTATCCGCTTACTTCCCGCAACGTGGGCACAGCCCCATGCGGGAAGTAAGCAGTTCAATGCTTTCCTATGGGTGCAGAATCGCTGCGATTCTGCACAAAGAAGTGACATGCTGCGGGTTTTAAACCGCTGCGTTTCTGCGCGGTTTTTCCCGCAGCATGTGCACAGCGGTTTGTGGTTTCCATAGGGTTTACATGTAAATGGAAACGCTATGGAAACTGCTGTGGACCCACAGCATCAAAATCGCGGCAGTTCCGCGGTAAAAACCGCAAAGTGTGAACATGGCCTTAAGCTGCTTTTATTATTTACACCAAGTGTTGTGGACTTGAGTTTCTCTCTGCACCTGTTTGAATCACCGTGTGATAATATAGACTTTACCACTTATAAAACTGTGTCCTGTAGTTGTCTTGTTCCACGCAAAGAGTCTCCTGAGTTATCCCCTACAATTATTACAGATAGCTTAAAAGACGCTAATTCAATTGCCGGCTTTTGCTATCTCCTTATAAAACCCGACAGGATACAAGACATGGTTTACATACAGCAAACCATTTCATATCCCTTATTTTTTTACATATTCCTCACTAATAATGTTAGTAGAGTGTGTGTGGAAAATTTGGGGTCTCTAGCTGTTAAAATAAAGGGTTAAATCAAGGAAAAAACTAGCATTGACTCCTGCGCAATTTTCTCCGCCAGAGTGGGAAAGCCAGTGACTGAGGACAGATATTAATAGCCTAGAGAGGGACCATGGTTATTGCCCCCCAGCTAAAAACATCTGCCCCCAGCCACCCCAGAAAAAGCAAATCTGTAAGATGCACCTATTCTGGCACTTAGCCTCTCTCTTCCTACTCCCGAGCAGCGGTGGGATATGAGGTAATAAAGGGTTAATGTCACCTTGCTAATGTAAGGTGACATTAAGCCTGGTTAATAATGGAGAGATGTCAATAAGACAACTATCCATTATTAATTCAATAGTATTAAAGGGTTAATAATACACACACACATTAAGAATAAAGTATTTTAATGAAATAAATACTCACATGGGGTTGTAAAATCTTTATTGCACGCTTAATCCACCTGAAGACCCTCGTTCTGTAGAAGAAAAAATAAAAGAAAGCAACAATATCCCATACCTTTCCTGTGTGCAGTCATGTCCCACGCTGTAAATCCACCTAAAGGGGTTAAATAATTTTACAACCAAGAGCCTGCTAATGCAGCCGTTGCTTCTTATTGTAAAAACTGGGGAATGAATGTAATGCAGGGGAAAATATTCAGAAAAATTCCCACGCTAGAGTTCATATGGGTTTATGCCAGCAGGGGGCGCAGCACCGCAAATCTGTGATGCTACGTTCCCCTGCATGACTGCATGCCAGAAAGGTATGGGATATTGTTGTTTTTTCTTTATTTTTTCTCTTAACTAAATATATATATATATATATATATATATATATATATATATATATATATATATATATATATATATATACCTATTCTATGTGTAGACATTTATTTTATCTATTCTATTCTAACCTGTCAGAGTGATTTTACTGTACACCGCACTGAATTACCGGCTTTTCTTTAGAACACCGCTGCGTATTTCTCTCAAGTCAACTGCTGGTCCGTGTGTAATCCGTGTTTTTTCTCGCCCCATAGACTTTCATTGGCGGATTTTTTGTGCAATACACTGACAAACGCAGCATGCTGTGATTTTCTATGCACGTAAAATACAGCTGTGAAATATACGCCAGATAGGAGCTGCCCCATAGAGAATCATTGGTCCGTGTGCAATGCGTAGTTTTTGCGCCTCTCATACGCCCATAAAACTCTCCAGTGTGACGCCGGCCTCAGGCCTAATGGGTAGGGTCCCGTTTGGCCACAGTGATCAAATTGTAGGTTCTTATACCACCAGCAGTGTGTGTCAACCTTGTGAAGACTTAAGGTACCGTCACATTAAGCGACGCTGCAGCGATAGCGACAGCGATCCCGATCGCTGCAGCGTCGCTGTTTGGTCGCTGGAGAGCTGTCACACAGACCGCTCTCCAGCGACCAACGATGCCGAGGTCCCCGGGTAACCAGGGTAAGCATCGGGTTGCTAAGCGCAGGGCCGCGCTTAGTAACCCGATGTTTACCCTGGTTACCAGCGTAAAAGTTAAAAAAACAAACAGCACATACTCACCAGCGCGTCCCCCAGCGTCTGCTTCCTGACACTGACTGAGCTCCGGCCCTAACAGCACAGCGGTGACGTCACCGCTGTGCTTTCACTTTCAGTTTAGGGCCGGCGCTCAGTCAGTGTCAGGAAGCAGAGGCTGGGGGACGCGCTGGTGAGTATGTGCTGTTTGTTTTTTTAACTTTTACGCTGGTAACCAGGGTAAACATCAGGTTACTAAGCGCGGCCCTGCGCTTAGTAACCCGATGTTTACCCTGGTTACCAGTGTAAAATATCGCTGGTATCCTTGCTTTTGCTGTCAAACACGGCGATACACGGCGACCTAGCGACCAAATAAAGTGCAGACCTTCTAGCAGCGACCAGCAATTTCACAGCGGGATCCAGATCGCTGCTGCGTGTCAAATACAGCGATATCGCTATCCAGGTCGCTGCAACGTCACGGATCGCTGGCGATATCGCCTAGTGTGACGGTACCTTTACAGAAAACGTTTGACCTCTGTCATTGCCAACAAAGGATATATAACAAAATATTGAGATGAACTTTTGTTATAGACCAAATACTTATTTTCCACCATAATTTTCAAAATAAATCTTGCCAAATCAGACAAGGTGATTTTCTGGATTTGTTTTCTCATTTTGACTCTCAGGCCATGTGCACACGTTCAGGATTTTTAGCGTTTTTTTCGCGTTTTTTCGCTATAAAAACGTGATAAAAACGCGAAAAAAACGCTAACATATGCCTCCTATTATTTACAAGGTATTCCGCATTTTTTGTGCAAATGTTGCGATTTTTTCCGCGAAAAAATCGCATAGCGGAAAAAAAAGCAACATGTTCATTAAAAATGCGGAATTGCGGGGATTCCGCACACCTAGGGGTCCATTGATCTGCTTACTTCCCGCACGGGGCTGTGCACACCATGCGGGAAGTAAGCAGATTATGTGCGGTTGGTACCCAGGGTGGAGGAGAGGAAACTCTCCTCCACGCACTGGGCACCATATAAGTGGTCAAAAAATAAGAAATAAAATAAAAAACAGTCCTATACTCACCCTCGATGTCCAGCGCAGTGTTCCCGCCTCTGTGCTGCACGCTGGCTGGTTCCTGTAGCTGGTGTGCGGAGAAGGACCTTGCCGAATGACGTCACTGTCCTGTGATTGGTCGAGACCGCTCACGTGACCGTGACGTCATGGAAGGCCCTGCGCGCACACATCAGCTATAGGAATGGACGCCGGTGAGGAGATCTGATGTCTGCGGGTGAGTATAACCATTTTTTTTATTTTTTTTATTATTTTTAAACGTTCTATCTTTTACTATAGATGCTGCAAAAGCAGCATCTATAGTAACAAGTTGGTCACACTTGTCAAACGCTATGTTTGACAAGTGTGACCAACTTGTCAGTCAGTTTTCCAAGCGATGCTACAGATCGCTTGGAAAACTTTAGCATTCTGCAAGCTAATTACGCTTGCAGAATGTTAAAAAAACGCAAAAAAAACGGAAAAAAAACGCAAAAAAAAAAATGCGGATTTCTTGCAGAAAATTTCCGGTTTTCTTCAGGAAATTTCTGCAAGAAATCCTGAACGTGTGCACATACCCTCATAGTTCTGGTCTACATACGATGTCAATTACAGGCCTCTCTTATCTTTTTAAGTGGGAGAGCTTGCACATTTGGTGGCTGACTAAATACTTTTGTTCCCCACTGTATGTTTTTAGTCCAGGTTGCAAAGATATTCTTATTGGCCAACAGTAATCAAAACCAAGTATAAATATTCAACATAACACTATCTATCTATCTATCTATCTATCTATCTATCTATCTATCTATCTATCTATCTATCTATCTATCTATCTATCTATCTAATCTTTGTATATACATATATATACATATATATATATATATATATATATATATATATATATATATATATATATACTGTATATATACACACATATAGTATATATAGAAAACTTCCCTCTCACCCTAGTGGGGGTGGTCTTTGTTGTCCTTTCTCATTTTCAGGTCCTCTATCAGAGACTTGGGAGTTTGAGGGTTCTGCACAGGATCTTAGTTGTTCCCAGCATTGTGCTTTTCTGGACAGAGAGCCCAGATGTTGCTCCTGGGATCTGTTGTAGCCATTCTTCCAAATTAGGGGTCACTGCTCCAAGCGCTCCTATCACCACTGGAATCACTTTTGCCTTCACCTTCCACATCTTCTCCAGCTCTCCTTTGAGGCCCTGGTGTTTCTCCAGCTTCTCCAGCAGAGATACTGTATATGTATCTTGAAGAATACTTCATAGGAAAACTATATGTAAATTACATAGAGAATTGCTCTATGTAAAAGCTCATGGTAAAATTTCATTGCAATTGGATCACATTTGCATTACAATTGAATGTAAATCGGATGCTGGGTGTTAAAAATCGCATGAAAAATGCATAACACTTACATGACAATTGTCTGACGTTTCAGGATCAAAATTGGACTGATTTTAAAATCGCTAGTGTGCCTCTGGACCTACATACATTTTGGCAAACTGTAGTCTAGCTTTTTATGTCTCTGTGTAAGCAGTGGGGTCCTCCTTGGTCTTCTGCCGTAGTGTTTCAATTTATTCAAATGTCTACAGATAGTTTGCGCTGACACTGATGCACCCTGAGCCTGCAGGACAGCTTGAATTTCTTATGAACTTCATTGGGGCTGCTTATCCACCATCAGGACTGTCCTGTGTAGCAACCTTTTATCAACTTTTCTCTGATGTCGACATCCAGGGAGCTTAGCTACAGTTCCAAGTCTTGTAAACTTCTTGATTGTGTTGTGCACCGTGTACAAAGGAACATCAAGGTAACTGGAGATGGACTTGTAATGTAACCTAGAGACTGTTATTTTTGAACTATTTAGGTTCTCAAGTCCTCAGACAGTTCTCTTCTCTATTTGTTCTCCATGCTTAATGTGTCACACACAGATACACAATGCAAAGACTGAGTCAACTTCTCCCATTCTTACTGGTTTCAGGTGTGATTTTCATGTTGCCCATACCTGTTATTTTCCACAGGTTAATTTGAACAAGCATTACATGATTGAAACAAAGTGGTTTACCCACAATTTTGGAAAGGTGACAAGAATTTTGTCCAGCTCATTTTTGGAGTTTTAACAGAAGCATACAGTCTAGATCACATGAAGTCATTACTGCCCTCTACTCCTCTTTGGTCAGACCTCATCTGGAATACTGTGTCCAGTTTTGGGCACCACATTTTAAAAAAGACATCAACAAACTGGAGCAAGTTCAGAGAAGAGAGACCAGAATGGTGACTGGTCTGCAAACCATGTCCTATGAGGTACGTTTACAGGATTTGGGAATGTTTAGCTTGCAAAAAAGAAGACTGAGAGGAGACTTAATAGTCTCAAAGGCTGTCACATAGTAGAAGGATCATCTTTATTCTCATTTGCAAAAAGGAAACACTAGAAGCAATGGGATGAAACTGAATGGGAGGAGACAGATTAGATATTAGAAAATCTTTTTGACAGTTAGGGTGATCAATGAGTGGAACAGGCTGCGACGAGAGGTGATGAGTTCTCCTTCAATGGAAGTCTTCCAACAGAGGCTGGACAGACATCTGTCTGGGATGATTTAGTGAATCCTACTTTGAGCAGGGGGTTGGACCATATGACCCAGGAGGTCCGTACCAACTCTAACATTCAATGATTCTATGATTTTGTGTGAAATTTTGTCCATTATATTTCTTTTGTGCTGTCCAGTGCACGCAAGGGAAATACATATATATAACAAAACATGTGTAATTGAAGTAATTTTCTGGGAAAAATACTTCATTGTCTGGAACAATTTCAAGGGTACCAACACTTTCAGCCATGACTGATTAATATTGTGTACATTTTTGGCTGCAATAAAGATTTTTGTGTTCATCTCGCTTATACATAATTTCAAGTGCGTTTTGCCCAAAATCCATACACGAAAGTTAAAAATATAAGTGTGTTTCGAAATCAGGACATAAGGAAACTTAAGAATCAGTCATTTTGGAAAAACAAATTCATAAACCCAAATTTTACATACCTGTGTAATCATCGTCTTATTTTCTGTTTTTTGTTTTTTGCTATAGGTTTAAGAGATATATAGGGTACATTAGAGCTTAACAGCCTATGGTCAACAGGGACAGCATTTGCACTTTTTAGGGTGTGAACCTCTACAATAAGGTAGGGTTATCGATAGAGATTACATGTAGGGACCATCAGGGTATTGCTTGATACATGTGGCATGACTGGCTAATTTAAACATCACTGGCCTTTTCTGTGGATCTCAATGATTTTTGCACCCTATCATATTTTTTGAGTGGTTCCCTCAACCCTATTACATTTTATAGCCCCATATTCTTCTAGACACTATCAGGATGCAGTAAACCCATAAAGTAAAGATGGCAACAAGACAGGTACAAAATACTGATGAGACAACCACTCACAACCTACCTGTTCATGTAGGGGGTGAATGCTTAGTGCTCTTTCTAGCTGTGTTAATTCTTGAATTTTTGGAGGATTTTTTATTCCTCTTTTTGTGACTTTGATTTTAATTTTAGAGTTAGGACTCGCAAGTGTGAGGACCCTTGATGTGGGTTATGAGCTTGCATATCTAGCCCAAAATATCGACCAATACATCATATATTCTATATTTTTTTTGCACAACATTTTTCAGGGTGCATCTAAGGCCCCTTTCACACATCAGGTTTTTGCCGTCAGGCACAATCCAGTGAATTTTGAAAAAACAGATCAGGCAAAAGTCGGTACCGGATCCGTTTTTTTTCTCATAGGCTTGTATTAGTGCCGGATTGCGACAGATGGCCTCATGTTTCATCTGTTTTTTTCCGGATCCGTCTAAAAAAAAAAGTCGGATCAGTTTTTCACAATTTGCAATAGATCAATTTTTTTCAAAATTCGCTGGATTATGCCTGATGGATAAAAACTGATGTGTGAAAGGGGCCTTAGCCCACCAATTTTTGGCCTTGTAAGTTAGGGTGTCTGTTCTCACAGGGTGCACATAGACATTTCTGGGCTGTCCGCCTAATCTAATAGGAAGGGTTTCACTAACAGGCTGTAAGCCAGACACTAAGCATTACCTGTGTGTGACCAGCGCCCTATACAAGCCGCTTTTGTGTAATTTAATGCTAAGCTATCACAGCCTACAAGAATTTATAAGATATGAGTGGTTGTCTCATCAGTATTTTGCAACTGTGTTGCCACCATTTTCATTATATGGGTTTGCTGCATCCTGAGACCGGAGTATTAGTTCTGAGAGCTGGGTAGGTAAATACTGCTGCCCTTTTTTGCTGTGTCAATTATTGCATTTTTGGCGGATTTTTTTATTCCACTTTCTGTGGCTTTGCTTTTAATTTCACATATATTATTTGTGTTTTTGTGTGCCTATTTTTTTTCTCTTTATAATTATATAGTGTCTTTCACTGTCTGTCAATGTACAAGCTTTGTCTGAAATCTCAGATCCACAGTTACAAGCTTGTATTACACCAACAGAAGAAAGGGGAATGGCTTAGACAATACCAAAAAAGGATTATCTAAATTTGGAGAAAAAGAGGCCATAAAAGATGGACTCTGCTGAGTTCCTTCAAACTACAGGTACCTTCACACGAAACGACATCGCTAGCGATCCGTGACGTTGCAGCGTCCTGGATAGCGATATCGTTTCGTTTGACACGCAGCAGCGATCAGGATCCTGCTGTGATGTCGCTGGTCGCTGAATAAAGTCCAGAACTTTATTTGGTCGTCCGATCGCTGTGTATCGTTGTGTTTGAAAGCAAAAGCAACGATACCAGCGATGTTTTACACTGGTAACCAGGGTAAACATCGGGTTACCAAGCGCAGGGCCGCGCTTAGTAACCCGATGTTTACCCTGGTTACCAGCGTAAAAGTAAAAAAAACAAACAGCACATACTTACATGCGTCCCCCAGCGTCTGCTTCCTGACACTTACTGAGCGCCGGCCCTAAAAGTGAAAGTGAAAGCACAGCGGTGACGTCACCGCTGTGCTGTTAGGGCCGGAGCTCAGTCAGTGTCAGGAAGCAGATGCTGGGGGACGCATGTAAGTATGTGCTGTTTGTTTTTTTTACTTTTACGCTGGTAACCAGGATAAACATCGGGTTACTAAGCGCGGCCCTGCGCTTAGCAACCCGATGTTTACCCTGGTTACCCGGGGACCTCGGCATCGTTGGTCGCTGGAGAGCGGTCTGTGTGACAGCTCTCCAGCGATCAAACAGCGACGCTGCAGCGATCGGCATCGTTGTCGCTATCGCTGCAGCGTCGCTTCGTGTGAAGGTACCTTACTTCTATGAAGCTCTCAAGGTCTTTAGCAAACAAAGATAAAGACATATTTTAAACAACAACCTTAAACAGAGACAATGCCCTGTGTAATTGCTTTTACGAATAACACTTATCAAGCTGATACAGAACACAAAGTTATCAAAGACATAGATATACAAATTGCTTAAATGATAATCAAAACAAGGTATATTAACGTTATATTAAAATATTAACGATAACATGTTCTTTTTTTCCCCTGTATGATTGTACCTGTTTGTGATTGGCCAACCTCATGCAGGGGGAGAAATACAAGCCCCAGAGACAAATCTCTGGTATTGACCAGTTAAACTAGCAACATAAATTATAACCTAAACTTTACAAGCTAATATCTCTTCAAGGAGAGGAGAAATTAAAACATAAGAACCATTTTTAACTTTGCAACCACTATTCCTTGATGGGGCCAGGTTAGCATTCTCAAACTGGTGAAAGGTCCATTTTAATGTAATATTGCAACATTCAAGTAAAGTCATGGCAGGATGCAATTTACGGTACATTACAATCCTTAGTGGCTGTATAAAGACATATACTGTATAGTATAAATAAATACTGACTGGAATCATAACAGTGTTATGAAACCATTTTTTTTGTTTTTTTCAAATCTGGTCATATCATCTTACTCATTTCAATTCTAATCATAATATACCATGAAAAGTAAGAAAGGACACTTCCATAATTGATGCACATTGATATGCTTGGCTTTAAATATCTATCACTTGAGAAAAGCCTGAGTATGTAGATTAAAATGTTGGTATGATTTACATGATTAAATAACTTCAATTTATGCTACTTGAGAGTGTAGCTGGACTGGAAAGGATCCATAATTAGGGTTAATTTCTACAGGCACCCTGGCTTTTTGAACATACAGTACGCTGTTTCTTTCTGCTCTGATTTCACTTATTTGTTTTTTGGTTTATAAAATTGGAATTATCATTAGATATTGGATGAACATCAAATGTCTCATAGCTTTAGTATTTGTGTCATGAGCAGTGCTGAATTTTAATACTAAGCTACAGAAGTAGAAGACAAGAAGGTAGTAGCGGCAACAGGTACTGTATCTAGTGAAGCAAAACAAAACACTAGTAAAACAAGTTGGGGCAAACAATGATTTGTCAGGAAACATTAGGGAATACAGCTTAGATATAGTGTAACATGGGACCGGAGAGCAGGGCGATGGGAAAATCCTCCAGTACGCGGGGCATTGGTTGAATCTATTCTGTCCCTTAATATAGTGGTGGCCAAGCCCAATGCCCGGCACTTCAGAGGTCACATTTAGTAAAATCACACAACACGTAGGTGTGCGGGGATTAAATGCTGTTTGCTCCTGTTCCCTCTACATGGTGATGGCGTTCCCCTGTGGTGTTGGTGTGGAGGGAGACAGAGGAAAGAGAGGAGAAGGAGTACATAGATGACAAGGCAAATGTACTTTTCAAACAGATGGAACTTTTACTTGTTTGACACAACCAGTAAGGGTTTACAGCCACAGATGGTACAGAGTAGACATGCACAGAATGACAGAATTCCTCAGATAGGTAATTAGTGATAGATACAGGGAAAATTGGCAGCTAGGAGAGACGACATTCAGCAAGTGTGAACACAGTCTATCCAGTTCTCCAAACAGACATCATAGAGATTCCTTTCTATCCCACTGAGATGGCGTTCCCCAGCAGACCCCTGAATCCCTGCTCCCTCTGACCTTCATCATATTGAAGGACTTCTGTTCTCCAGCATGTGGGACCGATCTCCAGGCCCGTACTCCTCCTGTGTCCACAGTGTAGTATCGGGGTAAGCTAAGGTGCTGTGAAGATCAGGGTATTCCTTGTGCCTGGATGATTCTTGTCCTCAAGATAAGCTACGAATCTTTTCCTCCAGTCAGTTCATCACTATCCAGGCCGCTGGTAGGGGAAGAATAAGGAATCTCACACTTGTCCCTCTGGGTGAACTCCTTTGGTCCTGCAGCCCTAAACTTTCTTTTTCTCCCTCCTTCAGACAGACTTACTTCACTAACTGTAAACTATATTTCTTATAACATCTTGAGTGTAAAACTCCACTCACTAAGCTACTTGACTAGCAACTATTCTAGTGAGAGGGTTTATCTATTAGGCCGGCGTCACACTAGAGAGGAATACAGATGAGCGAGAGGCGCAAGAACAATGCATTGCACACGGACCAATGTTTCTCTATGGGGCAGCTCCCATCAGCCGTATATTTCTCGGCTGTATTTTACGGGCTGAGAAAATCGCAGCATGCTGCGTTTGTCAGCGTATTGCACAAAAAAATCCGCCAATGAAAGTCTATGGGGGCGAGAAAAATATGGATTACACACGGACCATGCGTGTGACTTGTGAGAAATACGCACCGGTGTTCTATAGCAAAGCCGGTAATTCAGTGCGGTATACAGTAAAATCACACTGACAGGTTAGAATAGAATAGATAAAATAAATGTCTACACATAGAATAGGTATCTATATATATAATTGTCTAAGGGTTTTTCCGTCTGTCTGTCTGTCTGTCTTTCTGTCTGTCTGTCTGTCTGTCTGTCTGTCTTTCTGTCTGTCTGTCCTGGAAATCCCGCCTCTCTGATTTGTCGAGGCCGCCGGGCCTCGACCAATCAGAGACGGGCACAGCATGGCGACGATGATGTCATAATGGAAATCCCGCGTCTCTGATTGGTTGAGGCCGCCAGGCCTCGACCAATCAGCGACGGGCACAGTATCGACGTAGATGTCATAAAGGTTGCCTCGACCAATCAGCGACGGGCACAGTCTGCCGCCAGGCCTCGACCAATCAGCGACGGGCACAGTATCGACGTAGATGTCATAATGGTTGCCATGGCGACGATGATGTCATAAAGGTTGCCTCGACCAATCAGCGACGGGCACAGTCTGCCGCGAATTCTGGAATCATCATTGTCCATATACTACGGGGACATGCATATTCTAGAATACCCGATGCGTTAGAATCGGGCCACAATCTAGTATATATATATATATATATATATATATATATATATATTGTAAGAGTCATGTCGGTCTGGTAGTTGGGGGCAGGTATATCTCGCCTAGATATCTGTCCTATGTGAGTTAGGCTGCTCTGTGTCTTCAGCATACTCATGGGTTAATAAGTGCAGGTTTAAAAGATGACCAGCTGGAGGAATCAGGCGTCAGCCTGGGGCACACAGAATGCCTGTCTGTGTGAGACAAACGTGAGTGAGAGCTATGCTCATGATCTATGTAATGTTAGCTGGGTGGGAGAAGCCCCCCCAGTTGTTAGTTAGGAACGTATCTGTATAGTTAGCGCCGGACAGGCAAGGATTTCTTTTTATGATTTGTTTTCTGTATTTGCTTTCACTTTAATAAACCTGCCCTGAGGTCAGTCTACTTGGAAACCTGCTGTCGCCTCAGAGTTTAATGCACAAACCACGTGACCTTTGACCCCAGCAAAGGCGATCCCGGAGTGTTTTGTTACATTGTGGTGGAGAACGCGGGCACTCCGTGGCACAGGCGACAGTATGGAAGACGTGGTGAAAGCATTAGTGCAGTCCACTGCCATACAGCAGCAGGCCACTGCCGCACAGCAGGAAGCTAACCGCTTGATGGCCGCACAGCTGAGGGAGTTACTGGATGTGACGACTGCAGACCGCCAGCTTCTCCAACAGGTGGCGCAGCGCTTGGCGAGCATGCCTGAGGCTAACCCGGAAGCAGAGTCCAGGAGAATCCATGTGAGTCGGTACTGGCAAAAGCTGACCGCAGAAGATGACGTCGAGGCGTACCTGACGACGTTTGAGCGGACAGCGTTGAGAGAGAAGTGGCCGAAGGAACGATGGGCCGATCTAATTGCTCCGTTTCTCTCCGGTGAGGCCCAAAAAGCTTACCATGACTTGGACCCGGAAGTCGCTCAGGACTTTGAGAGGCTGAAAGCTGAGGTCCTGGCACGGCTGGGTGTGACGATGGCTGTCCGTGCACAGAGGGTACATCAGTGGACCTATCAGCCAGATAAACCGCCGCGATCGCAGATGTTCGACCTGATCTACTTGATAAAGAAATGGCTGCAACCCGAGGTACTGACAGCTCCGGAGATAATCCAGCGGATCGTTCTGGACAAGTACCTGAGAGTACTACCACCGGCGCTGAAAAAGTGGGTGAGCCAAGGAAATCCTGCGACAGCGGATCAATTGGTGGACTTGGTGGAGCGTTATTCCGTGGCGGAAGGACTTCCTGATGATACCGCTACTACCCGGTCTGTGCCTCCTCCTCGTGGAACCAGTAAGACTGTTCCAGGAACTGCGGGTGAAGGAAAATTACCTAAAACTGTGGGGGAGGTACCCGGGACTGCTCGCTCTCCGAGACCGAGAGTGTCGGACTATGGTCTCAATAGGGGGCCTGTTAGGTGTTTCCGCTGCCATGAGAAGGGCCATGTTTCTGTGAACTGTCCTGTTACCGCTGAACCCATGCAATGCGATGTTACAGACTCTAAAAAACGCATGTCTTTGGTTACACGGCTAATGAGTGTGAATGCGGGTCAAAATGATGCAGCGAAACATCTGTGTGAATTATCTGTTGATGGGAAAAATGTTGTGGCATTGCTAGACTCTGGAAGTGTGGTGACTCTAGTGAAAGCCAGTCTGGTGGCACTCCCGTCTGGCCCGTCTGACAAGTTTTCTGTAACATGTGTGCATGGTGACACCTGCTCGTATCCTACAGCGGTCATATGTATTTCCACTCCATATGGGTCTGTGCAACACAAAGTGGGACTCATTCCCGCGTTGTTACACGATATAATCCTGGGTAGGGATTTTCCCCATTTCTGGCAGTTATGGGAGAATCAGTTGCTCCTTCACGGTAGCTGTGAACCTTCCCCCATGCCATCTGGAGGTCCCGAGTTCCTAGACGAGACCCCACAGGAAGATGCTGCTGGGGAGGTTATTGAATCTAACCTTCATTTCCCATTCTCAGTTATGGCGGGGGAAACTGAGGAAACTGAGGAAACTCAGCGAGAGGCGGAGGCAGACAGTCATCCAGCACCCTGCCTACCCGATTTGGGAGTCCAGTTGGATGACTTCCACAGCGAACAAATGAAAGATCCTACCCTGACTCAGGCTAGGAAAAATGTAAAAATGATAGATGGGGTACCCGTAGAACCTGTCACTAGGCTAGCGTACCCGTACATGGTTCTTGAGAATGATTTACTCTACCAGGTAGAGAAAAAAGGGGAAGACACTGTGCAACAGTTAGTGGTACCCAAACCTTATCGGCGGAAGGTACTGGACCTGGCCCACGGACATATAATGGGGGGACATCTGGGGGTACAAAAAACCACAGAAAGGATATTGCATTGTTTTGTGTGGCCTGGAATACACAATGATGTGCGTAACTATTGTGAGTCCTGTCCAGAGTGCCAAATCTCGGCACCTAAACCTCGGTTCTGTAGCCCTTTGGTACCCCTCCCTATTATTGGGGTCCCATTTGAGAGAATTGGGATGGATTTGGTTGGGCCCCTTCCCCGGTCCGCACGTGGGCATCAACATATCCTCGTCATCATGGACTATGCCACTCGTTACCCCGAAGCCATCCCTTTGCGTAACACTGCTACCAAAACGATCGCCAAAGAGTTGGTACAAGTGTTTAGTCGGGTGGGAATTCCTAAACAGATACTCACCGACCAGGGGACTCCCTTTATGTCAAGGGTGATGAAGGAGCTCTGCAGGCTCTTACAAATAGACCAGTTGCGTACGTCTGTCTATCACCCTCAAACAGACGGTCTGGTTGAGCGGTTTAATAAAACCTTAAAACAGATGCTCCGGAAGGCGATAGACAAAGATGGGAAGAACTGGGATTACTTGTTACCCTATTTGCTGTTTGCCATTAGGGAAGTTCCCCAGTCTTCCACAGGATTCTCGCCTTTCGAGCTGTTATATGCCCGTCGTCCCCGTGGACTGTTGGACGTCGCAAAAGAAACCTGGGAAGGTCAAGTCACTCCCTTTAAAACGGTGATAGATCATGTAACGCAAATGCAGGACCGTATTGCTGCTGTCATGCCCCTTGTGAGGGAACATATGTTACAGGCCCAGGGAGCCCAGAGGCAAAGTTATGATAGAGGCGCCAAGGTCCGTACGTTTGCACCCGGGGATAGGGTGTTGATCCTAATCCCTACGGTGGATAGTAAATTTCTGGCAAAATGGCAGGGCCCCTTTGAGGTCATGGAACGAGTTGGAGAGGTGAACTATAAAGTGCACCAGCCTGGTAAGAGAAAACCAGAACAGATTTATCATGTGAATCTGATAAAACCCTGGAAAGACCGCGCTGCCCTAACAGCGGATCTGCCCCGTCCGGTTTGTTCACCTACCATACCGGAGGTGCAGATTGCCGAGACTCTCTCTGAATGACAAAAATCTGAGGTTAAGCAGTTTTTGGTACAGAACCAACAGTTTTTCTCGGAAAAACCTGGCCAGACTAGACTAGTGAAACATGAGATTGTCACAGAGCCTGGTGTCACAGTTCATGTGAAGCCATACCGGATTCCGGAAGCACGCCGTGAAGCCGTCTCCCGGGAGGTGAAGGCAATGTTGGACTTAGGAGTCATTGAAGAATCGCACAGCGCCTGGTCCAGTCCAATCGTATTGATACCTAAGCCGGATGGCTCTATACGGTTTTGCAATGATTTTAGGAAACTGAATGCGGTTTCTAAATTCGATGCCTACCCTATGCCCCGGGTCGATGAGTTGATCGATCGGCTGGGTAAAGCCCGATATATTACGACCCTGGATCTAACAAAGGGGTACTGGCAGATCCCTCTGGCCGAAGCGGCCAGAGAGAAGACGGCATTTGCTACACCGGAAGGGCTGTTCCAGTATATCTACATGCCGTTTGGACTTCACGGAGCCCCAGCAACGTTCCAGAGACTGATGGATCGAGTCTTGAGGCCCCACAGGCAGTACGCTTCTGCCTACCTCGATGACATCGTAATTTACAGCATGGACTGGGGGACTCACCTCCAGAAAGTACAAGCGGTGATTGATGACCTGAGAGACGCAGGCTTAACGGCGAATCCCAAGAAATGTCACATCGGCCTTGAAGAAGCCCGATACTTGGGCTACGTGATTGGCAGAGGAGTGGTTAAACCCCAGTTCGACAAAATACAGGCAATTCAGCGCTGGCCGCAACCAGTGAACAAGAAACAAGTTCAAGCGTTCCTGGGGATTGCCGGCTATTATCGCCGGTTCATACCCAACTTTGCAGCCATTGCCACCCCCTTGACGGATCTTACCAAAGGGAAGGATTCCGTCATGGTAAAGTGGTCTTCAGCGGCCGAAGAGGCCTTCCACAGCCTAAAACGGGCTTTGTGCTCTCAGCCCGTACTAGTGACTCCCGATTTCAGCAACGAGTTCGTGGTGCAAACTGATGCCTCTGATACTGGTATCGGAGCTGTACTTTCCCAGGTGAAGGACGGAGTAGAACACCCGGTCCTCTACCTCAGTCGGAAATTAAATGTACATGAGCAGAGGTATGCCGTGGTTGAAAAAGAGTGTCTAGCCATTAAATGGGCTCTCGACTCTCTCAAGTATTACCTGGCAGGTAGGAAGTTTAAGTTGGTCACGGACCATGCCCCTCTCAAGTGGATGCACCTCCACAAGGACCGTAATAGTAGGGTAACTCGCTGGTTCCTTGCCCTGCAGGCTTACTCTTTCACAGTAGAGCATCGCCCAGGGGCGCAGATGGGAAACGCCGATGCCCTATCCCGAGTGCACTGTTTCGGGGGTGTCCTTGCTCGACCGGAGTGGTCTGAGCAGGAGGGGGGGATATGTAAGAGTCATGTCGGTCTGGTAGTTGGGGGCAGGTATATCTCGCCTAGATATCTGTCCTATGTGAGTTAGGCTGCTCTGTGTCTTCAGCATACTCATGGGTTAATAAGTGCAGGTTTAAAAGATGACCAGCTGGAGGAATCAGGCGTCAGCCTGGGGCACACAGAATGCCTGTCTGTGTGAGACAAACGTGAGTGAGAGCTATGCTCATGATCTATGTAATGTTAGCTGGGTGGGAGAAGCCCCCCCAGTTGTTAGTTAGGAACGTATCTGTATAGTTAGCGCCGGACAGGCAAGGATTTCTTTTTATGATTTGTTTTCTGTATTTGCTTTCACTTTAATAAACCTGCCCTGAGGTCAGTCTACTTGGAAACCTGCTGTCGCCTCAGAGTTTAATGCACAAACCACGTGACCTTTGACCCCAGCAAAGGCGATCCCGGAGTGTTTTGTTACAATATATATATATATATACAGTGGGGCAAAAAAGTATTTAGTCATTCAGCAATAGTGCAAGTTCCACCACTTAAAATAATGAGAGGCGTCTGTAATTTACATCATAGGTAGACCTCAACTATGGGAGACAAACTGAGAAAAAAAAATCCAGAAAATCACATTGTCTGTTTTTTTATCATTTTATTTGCATATTATGGTGGAAAATAAGTATTTGGTCAGAAACAAAATTTCATCTCAATACTTTGTAATATATCCTTTGTTGGCAATGACAGAGGTCAAACGTTTTCTGTAAGTCTTCACAAGGTTGCCACACACTGTTGTTGGTATGTCGGCCCATTCCTCCATGCAGATCTCCTCTAGAGCAGTGATGTTTTTGGCTTTTTGCTTGGCAACACGGACTTTCAACTCCCTCCAAAGGTTTTCTATAGGGTTGAGATCTGGAGACTAGCTAGGCCACTCCAGGACCTTGAAATGCTTCTTACGAAGCCACTCCTTCGTTGCCCTGGCGGTGTGCTTTGGATCAGTGTCATGTTGAAAGACCCAGCCACGTTTCATCTTCAATGCCCTTGCTGATGGAAGGAGGTTTGCACTCAAAATCTCATGATACATGGCCCCATTCATTCTTTCATGTACCTGGATCAGTCGTCCTGGCCCCTTTGCAGAGAAACAGCCCCAAAGCATGATGTTTCCACCACCATGCTTTACAGTAGGTATGGTGTTTGATGGATGCAACTCAGTATTCTTTTTCCTCCAAACACGACAAGTTGTGTTTCTACCAAACAGTTCCAGTTTGGTTTCATCAGACCATAGGACATTCTCCCAAAACTCCTCTGAATCATCCAAATGCTCTCTAGCAAACTTCAGACGGGCCCGGACATGTACTGGCTTAAGCAGTGGGACACGTCTGGCACTGCAGGATCTGAGTCCATGGTGGCGTAGTGTGTTACTTATGGTAGGCCTTGTTACATTGGTCCCAGCTCTCTGCAGTTCATTCACTAGGTCCCCCCGTGTGGTTCTGGGATTTTTGCTCACCGTTCTTGTGATCATTCTGACCCCACGGGGTGGGATTTTGCGTGGAGCCCCAGATCGAGGGAGATTATCAGTGGTCTTGAATGTCTTCCATTTTCTAATTATTGCTCCCACTGTTGATTTCTTCACTCCAAGCTGGTTGGCTATTGCAGATTCAGTCTTCCCAGCCTGGTGCAGGGCTACAATTTTGTTTCTGGTGTCCTTTGACAGCTCTTTGGTCTTCACCATAGTGGAGTTTGGAGTCAGACTGTTTGAGGGTGTGCACAGGTGTCTTTTTATACTGATAACAAGTTTAAACAGGTGCCATTACTACAGGTAATGAGTGGAGGAAAGAGGAGACTCTTAAAGAAGAAGTTACAGGTCTGTGAGAGCCAGAAATCTTGATTGTTTGTTTCTGACCAAATACTTATTTTCCACCATAATATGCAAATAAAATGATAAAAAAACAGACAATGTGATTTTCTGGATTTTTTTTTCTCAGTTTGTCTCCCATAGTTGAGGTCTACCTATGATGTAAATTACAGACGCCTCTCATCTTTTTAAGTGGTGGAACTTGCACTATTGCTGAATGACTAAATACTTTTTTGCCCCACTGTATATATATATATATATATATATATATATATATATATATATATATATATATATATAAATATATATATTGTAAGATTGAGCTTACTGCATGTGTTGGGGGACACTCGCTTAGCAACGGGATTCAGTCACACAGGCAAGTTTTTTTTAACACAAATACAGTCCATGCGGCTTATTATAGCATCATAAACCAGGTTATGCACAGTTCATATAAACTCCATAGAACACAACAGGCACCAACTAAACACCCTGGACCTCACGTTATCCAGTTACTGTGGGAGACCGCACAGTTCATCACTATCCATGGAACACAACAAGCACCATTAGTCTGTTCCACTGGCAGATACGCCTCTGCCGTTATGATAGCCCCCTTCCCGGGTGTTACCTTTCTGGAGCTCCTGCTCCACATGCTGACCTCCTGTCAGTCCTCTCTCTCTCAGGGAAGCTGCCTTACGGTGTTCACCAACTTGCCTGTCAGGCACGCATCAGTTAGTCCAGAGCCACCAAAGGTCGGTAGCTTCCCCAACACAGACCATCCAGGTCCACGGTCTCTCAGGTGCTCCAGGAAGACTCCACTCACAGAAGCGTCCAACACAGACTGTCCAGGACCACAGTCTCACTGTGCGCTATTCAGGACATCCATCCCACCTGGGACCATCCAACACACTGGCATGTGCTCTTCAGGACTCCTACTCCTAGGGCATCCAACACAGGTTGTGCTCTTCTGGAAGCCTACTCCCAGGAATTCCAACACAGGCTACTCAGTGTGCTATTTAGGACGTCCGTCCCTACCAGGGACCATCCAACACACAGGCATGTGACTTGTCCGGGTGCTATTCAGGATGTCTGTCCAACACCCCAGGCCATCAGGTCCAAAGCCCCACCACGTGCTCTTCAAGGAGATGACACTCCCAACACATAGGCTCTCCAGGACCTTGCAGCATAGACAATTCAGGTCCACCCTCAGTGACCATGTGACCCACACCATGGTCACATTATGAAGCTGTAACCACTCCCACAGGTGGGAGTGTGTGTGGCTAGTTTGACCTGCACATCTCTCATAACTAGCCCAGTAAGTCTCCCTTACCAACTATACAACAACACAATTTACTTGTAGGACTACAATTCCCAGAACAAGAACATTACTTCAGACTCCCTCTGCGACACATATTGGCCACTTACAATTCTGCCAGTCGCTGTTTCACCACCATTATAACCACAGCTACGCCTCCATGCATATCCTGAGGAGCACACACAGCGCCCCCTAGCTGCCACAGGGGTCACTGAATCACAATATATATTTATATTTAATACAGAGCTAGATAGCTTAAAAGCCGGTAATTCAATTGCCGGCTTTTGCTATCTCCTTATCAAACCCGACAGGATATAAGGCATATTTTACATACAGTAAACCATTTCATATCCGTTATATTTTTACATATTCCTCACTAATAATGTTAGTAGTGTGTGTGCAAAATTTGTGAGCTCTAGGTGTTAAAATAAAGGGTTAACTCACGGAAAAAACTGGCTTGGGATCTCGCGCAATTTTCTCCGCCAGAGTGGGAAAGCCAGTGACTGAGGGAAGATATTAATAGCCTAGAGAGGGACCATGGTTATTGCCCCCCCTCAGCTAAAAACGTCTTCCCCAGCCACCCCAGAAAAGGCACATCTCTAGCGTGGGAATTTTTCTGAATATTTTCTCACGTTAGAGTTCATATGAGTTTATGCCACCAGGGGGCGCAGCACCGCAAGTCAACGAAGCTGCATTCCATTCATTCCCCAGTTTTTACAGCCAGGGGCAGCTACATTAGCAGGCTCCAGTTGTAAAATTATTTAACCCCTTCAGATGGATTTACATCCTGGGACATGACTGTATGGCGGACAGGTATGGGATATTGTTGTTTTTTTATTTTTCCCTTTTTTCAGAAGATTGAAGGTCATCAGTTGGATTGAGAATATAATAAATATATTAAAACCCCATGTGTTTATTTATTTCATTAAAATACTTTATTCATAATGTGTGTGTGTTTATTTAACCCTTTATTACTATTGGATTAATAATGGATAGGTGTCTTATTGACATCTCTCCATTATTAACCTTGCTTAATGCCACCTTACATTAGCAAGGTGACATTAACCCCTTATTACCCCATATCCCACCGCTACTCAGGAGTGGGAAGAGAGTGGCCAAGTGCCAGAATAGATGCATCTTACAGATGTGCCTTTTCTGGGGTGGCTGGGGGCAGATGTTTTTATCCGGGGGGCCAATAACCATGGTCCCTCTGTAGGCTATTAATATCTGCCCTCAGTCACTGGCTTTCCCACTCTGGTGGAGAAAATTGCACGGGAGCCACGCCAGCTTTTTTCCGTGATTTAACCCTTTATTTTAACACCTAGAGCTCCCAAATTTTACACACAGACACTTCTAACATTAAAAGTGAGGAATATGTAAAAACATAAGGGGTATGAAATGGTTTACTGTATGTAAACCATGTCTCATATCCTGTCGGGTTTGATAAGGAGATAACAAAAGCCGGTGTAACAACTCTGCTGGCATCACAGCATGGCCTCGCATCTCTCACACTATCTTACACACTGCTCCAGGTCATGATGTGGTTTCTGTTTCATGCCAGCTCCATGTTCTGTGTCTCTGCTCTCTGCATGCTTCATGGCTGTGTGTATAGGGGGGCAGCGCCTGAACTCTCTGGTTCTTATAGGAATCAGGGGCATCTGTCTAATCTGTTCCTGACCAATTGCCAGGAGGCCTCCAGTATTTAGTGCAGCTCCACCCAGTGGTCTGGGCCTGTGCAATGTGTTTGCTCAGTTAGTGTTTAGCTTCTGAGTTTGCCAGGCCTTGCTCTGAGTTACTCCCTCTCTGGAGGCTTTCCTCTGTGCTATTGCCTTGATCTTGTTGTCCGCCCTCCAGGAGGCAGAATATCCTGGTCCCTGTGTCTTTGTCCTTGTTTCTTGTCTTGTTCCATTTCCTTGTCTGAACTTAGTCTTATCTCTGTCTCCTTGTCTGTGGCTTCCTTCCCTGCTGTGTCTTTCCTCGTGTTCTCAGTCTGCTTACACTCCGCGCTCTTGTGGCTCTGCCTGCTCTGTACCTTTGTGGCTTTGCCTCTGCTCCGCACTCCTGTGGTTCTGCTCCTTTCTGCTCTGCTTAGCTTTTGTTGCTGCACTATCTCTTGCTGCTCTACCATTCCTATCCGCAGCCTTGCGGTTCTCTTCCTGTGTGAACAGGTCCCAACCTGTTCCTTCATACCTCATTCCTTTCTGCTTGTTTTCTTTCCTACACCTCTTGTGTGAACAGGTCCCTACCTGTTCCTTCATATTTCATATCCGTTCCTGCACCTCCTGTGTGAACAGGTCCCTACCTGTTCCTCCACACTACATATCCGTACCTGCACCTCCAGTGTGAACAGGTCCCTACCTGTTCCTTCATAAACCACATCAACCTCTCCTATGTTCTCTGCCGTGCCTTCCAATCCAGTGTTCCTGCCAGTCCTGTCGTTCCTGCCATGCCTTCCAGTCCTGTCTTCCTGCCGTCCTAGCCAGTCCTGTATTTCCTGCCATTCCTGCCAGTCCTGTGTTCCTGCCAGCCCTGTGTTCTCTGCCGTGTCTCTGCCAGTCCTGTGTTCTCTGCCGTGTCTCTGCCAGCCCTGTGTTCTCTGCCGTGTCTCTGCCAGCCCTGTGTCTCAGCCGTGCCAGCCTACTCATCTGAGTTTCAGCTGTGCTCTTCTGCCAGTCCTGCCTGATGCCCGCACCAATCCTGGTGTTCATGTCTCCCAAGTGGGATCAGCAGCCACAGCCAGACACCACCCTGGAGTAGCACCTGGCAGCTGCCTGCTGCACAAGCCTGACCTCACCATCAGAGGCTCCAGTGAAAACCCAGGCAGCTGTCATAGTCACGCCCCTTCCAGGGTAGTCTGGTTTGTGGCACAGTGGGGCCACAAACCCCCCGAGCTCACGCCCACCAGTCAGGGCATGAGCGTGATAGCCGGCAATTGAATTACCCCCTCTGGCGCAGAAAATTGTGCTGGAGCAAACGCCATTTTTTTCCATTCTTTTTTTTTTTAATTAAACGTTCATTAAGAAACGTAGGCCTTGCTATTATATATCTATGGATATATCCATAGATAAATCAGTCAAAAGAAAAAGTATCCCACACCTACTGCAACAGATACACAATATGCGTACACAGGAACAGCTGATTGGTTGCTTAATGCTGCCACAGAGGGATCCGAGTGCTCAATCATGAAAAACAGTAAAGTCCAAAATAACGAAGAAACTTGAGAGCACTCACCATCCGTAAAATTTTTTCAATCCTTTATTGTGACATAAGAGTCAGCAGCAGGGTAACAAGGGAGAACGTGTACTGCAATTGGACAACGGCCGTTTCGCGCAACTGCGCTTCCACAGGTCCTCATAGCCATAGATAAATCTATATATCTAAACATGGATATCTATGGATATATGTATAGATATATCTATAGATATAACTATGGCTATATCTACTGTATATATAGACTGTATATATGTTTTCATGAATATTTGAGCCCATGGATCTATTCTATGTCCATTTTGCAAGTCGGCGAGAAAATCTCGGAGTACGGATGCCATACGGATGACACACAGATAATTTTTGGAGAAAAAAATTGCATCCTCGCATTGAATACGGATCACTGTTCAGGAAATTTTCTGCGTATCTCGGCTGTAAAAACAGACCGTATTTTGATATGTTAGGTGTGACGCCGGCCTTACTGTACTAAAGGTGCCGCAGCAAACCATAAACAGACATATTAAGAATAACTTACACAGAGTTTACTTAGTAATACAACTCTGGGATATTATAATCCTGTACTGTCTGCCTGTATTTGCAGGGTGGCTGCATGGTCTTCACATGTCTTTCCATATTCACTGCAAGCTCACCTCAGGACTCATTTTGGCTGCTGGAGAGGATAACAAGTAGAGTTGAGCGACTTTTACTTTTTTCAGATCGAGTCGGGTTTCGCGAAACCCGACTTTGTCAAAAGTCGGGTCGGGTGAAATCGGCCGATTATTGCGTAAAGTCGGGAGCCGACTGAAACACGAAACCCAATGCAAGTCAATGGGGAATCAAAGTCGGCAGTGAGTGGAGGACAGGAAAACACCTACAGTGCCCATTTTAATGCGAAAAACATCAATTCTTATTACTGAAGCTTGTCAATCTTAATTTACTTTATAATAATAGTTAGGCATTGAAAACTGGGGGTCATTTAGCTAAAGTTGTGGGGGGTAGGGCTGGCTCAAGTTTTTTGTGGGCCAGGAAATGGAATAATAAAAAAGTCTCGCACTCAACTTAAATCTTTTAGTTTGATAAATTTAATGGTATTGGAGTAGCACTGGAAACGTTTCAGCCCTTAACGAGCTTTCATCAGTCACGTGCTGTGCCTTTAACGTTTCAGCCCTTAACGAGCTTTCATCAGTCACTACAATATTCAAAATAACAATTATACAGTGTGTAAACCAAAACAAATACATAAAAAAACAAAAGTATATACATAATTTCAAATAGCCAAATATGCAAAAAATATATATCATGGATACAGTATTGCAGTGGATATACGCATATACATACTAGTCCGACACTTCATTAACTCTAAGGATACACATACCGTGCTGTGCCTTTTAGTGTGTGTTAACCATATCTTGGTTAGAATACAGATCATAGATTGTGCCTAATGGAGCATAAGAAGAGGACAGAAATGTGTCTTAGTATAGCAGGGGCTGTAGGTGTTGTAGCCCAAATAGAATGGAGTGAATACTCACAGTAAATGGCTGCCTAGTGGTAACGTGGTATATATTGGTGGTATGCAAAGTGCTTAGGAGCTGAAATTGAAAATAACAGAGGAGGAGAAAGATTCATGTAGATTTATTGTATATTTATATTGGGTCTATGCTCCGTAATCATCCCTTTTAAAAGTTATTACCTCATACATGTCATATATGTCGTCAGAGGAAATAGCCTCACTGGGGAGGGCCCGCACTTTGGTAAAGGCTATAAGAAATGTGATAAAGAGGATTATCTGTATATATGGAATAACTTACAAATGCTGTGTGACAGCGTATCAGGTCATACCTGGAGGGGAGTTGCCGGCATAGAAACGGGGGCTAGGGGGAATGCAATAACATCCATCAGTCTCAATAAGGCTAGATGTATACGTAACGCTAGAGCGTGTCAGAACATACCTGGAGAGGAGCCGCCTCATGTATCAGTTACCCTCACAGACGCGGTATCCGCCGCTAGTCTGTGGAGTATGTGGAGTGCGCGCTATTTAAATACCGCTCATGCGCCGTGTTAGGGCGCCTGGACCGGATGTGACGTTCTAGCGTCCGGAAATGCATGGCCGTGCGTTTCACCTTGTGGATGTGCGTTCCACTGTGACTGCGTTATAGCGTTGCCCTTTGTAAAAGTATATCTAATGTGTGTAGGCACGTTGTAAGTAAAGACCCTGGCTGTGGGCATATGTAGTATGTGTTTTATTTGAAAAGTATAATTATTGCTCGGGGATGGGAGGGGACATGGAGTAGGAGGAGCAAGGGGGAGGAGTATAGGATAAACAGGAGTGGGCATCCACTGGGATAGATAGACTGAAAAGTACAAGGTGTCATACGTAATGTACTTAAAGGTGACTGTGGGATATTGAACGTGATGTGTGCATGCTGTGCGGTACCTCGTGGTCTATAGGAATGGACTTATGAGAGTGGTAAAAAGTCCGTGACCGAGGTGCTGTGCACATAAGAACATGTATCCGTGGTGAAGGGTGGCACGACAGGTGGTGCTGGTTCTGGTGATCGTTCGTGATGTGCCAATCATCATTAATACAGACGGCTCTAAAAGACAAAAATATCAATCAGTATTGTCAAATATATTATACATGATATTCGCATTAATGAATAACAGGAATTCGGTACCGTGAGCCCTGTCGTTATGTGAATGCTGACAATTCATATTCCCTATTCAGTCCTTTAGGTGATAGTGTATCCAACGTGTGGATCCAGTATGCCTCACGTTTCTTAAGCATTGGTATTCTGTTGCCCCCCCTGCGTTGCTTAGGGACTTGCTCCAGAACCTGAAATTTCAACTGTGCGATATTGTGTTTTAATGCATGAAAGTGATGGGGTAGTGGTAGCAGGAGATTATTGCAGCGGATGGTGGATTTATGTTTAGACACTCGATCCCTAATCGGTTGTGATGTTTCCCCCACATATAGTAGTCCGCATGGGCATTTTATCACATATATCACATAGGCGGAGTCACACGTGAAGTATCCTCTGATTTTAAATTCCTTTCCAGAATGTGGGTGTCTGACAACATTCCCCTTCTGGACATTGTTGCATTGGATACAATGCAGGCAGGGGAAAGTACCTTCCCTCGGTATGCCTAGGAAACTTTGCCTTGTGGTGGTGTTTGTGCCAACATCTGCTTTCACTAGATTATCCCGCAGGCTAGGGGCTCTTTTAAAGCATGGAAGGAAGGGGTTTTGAAATTCCTTAACATTCGGGTAGGCTGTTGAGAGGATTGACCAATTACCGCGGATGGCCCTATGTAGTCTGTACATGAAGGGATGAAACGAATGCACAAAAGGGATTCGTGAAGTGGTGTTTGTCTTGGGTCTATTGGTGGTGATCTTTGATTCCTCAAGGAGGGATGAGGGGTAACCTCTAGCTATGAATTTTTGGGTCATCTCTTGTGTGCGTCGTTCCCTGATGTCAATATCGGACACAATACGTCGTACCCTCTGATATTGTGCCTTAGGTATGGATCTTTTGGTGGACGGAGGGTGGAGACTCCGAAAGTGTAGAAGACTGTTGCGGTCAGTGTTCTTGCAATAGAGATCCGTGCTTAATAGACCGCTCGAGTCTTTCACCACAAGTGTGTCTAAGAAATTCATGTTCCACAGGTCATAACTCATGGTAAAGGAAATGCCAGGCCAAGAGGTGTTTAAAAATGCCAGGAAAGTTTGGAGCGACTCTTCTGAACCCTGCCATATGCAGAAGATGTCGTCTATATATCTTTTCCACACAATAACGTTATCCCTGAATAGAGTGCTGAGGTAGATGATACTCTCCTCAAACTGGACCATATATGCATTTGCATATGGAGGTGCTGCGTGTGACCCCATCGCGGTCCCCCGTTTTTGCAAGTAAAATGTATCTTGGAATAGAAAAAAATTGGATGTGAGGATGATCCTGAGGAGGTCAATGCATAGTGATATTTGATCTATGTCCCTATCTGTATCTTCAAGGAGGTGGCGTACCGAAAGTATACCCTCTTCATGGGGGATGGAGGTGTACAGGTCCCTTACATCGAGGGTTACTAAGAGGGCATCCACAGGGATGGTTTTTATCTCACCAATAAGGTGTAGAAAGGAGCCGGTATCTAACAAGAATGATTTGGACTTTTGTATAAGTGGGGTAAGTATCCGCTCGATGTACCTTGCTATGGGAGATAGTAGTGAGTCCGTGGAGGCCACTATGGGTCTCCCCGGTGGGTTCTCCAGGTTCTTGTGAACCTTCGGTAGGGTATAGAAGACGGGTATGATGGGATTGGAGTTTAGGAGAAAATTACATGTTTTCTGGTCTAGGACTCCTAGATCGGTATATTTGAGGAGTATGGTCTCGATCTTGTGGCGTATGTCAGGTGAGGGATCCCTGTCTAATGCCTGGTAGATGGAGTTGTCACTCAGTTGTCGCATTATCTCGGACAGGTATTTGGACCTGTCCATGATCACAAGTGCCCCGCCCTTGTCCGCTGGTTTCATTATAATGGACCTATCACCCTGGAGGTTTCTAAGAGAATGTCTTTCCTCAGTGGTTAGGTTTGGGGGATAGAATAGATTTCCCCTCTCAATGTCCTCTTTAAGGGATGTGAATGAGTCCTTAATGAAACCAATAAAGGTTTCAACTGCGTGAGAGCAATGTGGGGGTTTAAAGTGGCTTTTGTTTCGTAGGCCCAAACTAGATGCAGATAATAATTTAGGATTAGACTCAATGGGAACCATATCCGTAACCTGAGGCACGGTAGAAAAATGTGCTTTCAATCTAATTAGACGGAAGAATCTCTGCAGATCCATGTCTAAATCGAAGGTACGGCATCGATACGATGGACAGAATGATAGTCCTTTTTGTAGGAGTGAGTGTTCTGCCACACTCAGAGTCCGGGAGGAAATATTAATAACTAAATTGTCCATACCTTCGACCGGGTGGTTCTGTAGGTATCCTGATTCCTCCTTGCGTTTCCGTCCCCGTCTCGTCTTCTTGTGGGGTAGCGACGTGGTCCTAAAAAAGGAAGAGTAGACATAGTGGTAGATGGTCCAGATTCGTGTTCGGACCCCGAGGTAGATGGATCTGAGGACATTGGACGTGTATTCATGCGTCGGGGATTCTCCTGCCATCTGTAGACTTTGTTGTTCTTATAGTCCTCTGCGTCTCTTGCAAATTTATTACGTTTCCTGACCTCGATGTCCCTTTTGTGTCTGGTGATCCGTTCCTGGATTTCGGTCTTGAGGGTGGATAGCTCCTCCGGTGTACCTGTCGCAGACAACTGTAATTCAATAGCCTTGATCTTTTCAGTACTGTCAGTTATAGCGCGTTGGAGGTATTCTACTGTCAGGGTGATTAGGTCTAGGGAACACTTATTTAAGATGTGCTCAAATCTAGTACAGAAGTCAGGTGAGTCCTTAAATAGTGTGGGGCGCAGAGGAACCCGTAGTCCTCTTGGAATTCTTTGTACTCTTATATATTCTGACAGAGTGGCACAATGGAGTTCAAAGTTGGTTTGAGATCTGAGTTCACGTTCCAAATCACGTCCACGAATTTCTCGTGGTGGAATAAGTAGGAACTCACTAGATAATTGTGATCGGGCAAGGATGTTAGCGGTTTCCTCTGCGTTGTAGGAAAATGTAGGAAGGGTGGACATGGCTTAACAGCGTGCAAACACGTATGGGTAAACTATATATATATATAAACGCCGTGTGCACAGCTGTATTTTCGGTGCAGAGACTAGGTTCCCAAACCATACAGTGTACAATAAAAAAGTCTCGCACTCAACTTAAATCTTTTAGTTTGATAAATTTAATGGTATTGGAGTAGCACTGGAAACGTTTCAGCCCTTAACGAGCTTTCATCAGTCACGTGCTGTGCCTTTAACGTTTCAGCCCTTAACGAGCTTTCATCAGTCACTACAATATTCAAAATAACAATTATACAGTGTGTAAACCAAAACAAATACATAAAAAAACAAAAGTATATACATAATTTCAAATAGCCAAATATGCAAAAAATATATATCATGGATACAGTATTGCAGTGGATATACGCATATACATACTAGTCCGACACTTCATTAACTCTAAGGATACACATACCGTGCTGTGCCTTTTAGTGTGTGTTAACCATATCTTGGTTAGAATACAGATCATAGATTGTGCCTAATGGAGCATAAGAAGAGGACAGAAATGTGTCTTAGTATAGCAGGGGCTGTAGGTGTTGTAGCCCAAATAGAATGGAGTGAATACTCACAGTAAATGGCTGCCTAGTGGTAACGTGGTATATATTGGTGGTATGCAAAGTGCTTAGGAGCTGAAATTGAAAATAACAGAGGAGGAGAAAGATTCATGTAGATTTATTGTATATTTATATTGGGTCTATGCTCCGTAATCATCCCTTTTAAAAGTTATTACCTCATACATGTCATATATGTCGTCAGAGGAAATAGCCTCACTGGGGAGGGCCCGCACTTTGGTAAAGGCTATAAGAAATGTGATAAAGAGGATTATCTGTATATATGGAATAACTTACAAATGCTGTGTGACAGCGTATCAGGTCATACCTGGAGGGGAGTTGCCGGCATAGAAACGGGGGCTAGGGGGAATGCAATAACATCCATCAGTCTCAATAAGGCTAGATGTATACGTAACGCTAGAGCGTGTCAGAACATACCTGGAGAGGAGCCGCCTCATGTATCAGTTACCCTCACAGACGCGGTATCCGCCGCTAGTCTGTGGAGTATGTGGAGTGCGCGCTATTTAAATACCGCTCATGCGCCGTGTTAGGGCGCCTGGACCGGATGTGACGTTCTAGCGTCCGGAAATGCATGGCCGTGCGTTTCACCTTGTGGATGTGCGTTCCACTGTGACTGCGTTATAGCGTTGCCCTTTGTAAAAGTATATCTAATGTGTGTAGGCACGTTGTAAGTAAAGACCCTGGCTGTGGGCATATGTAGTATGTGTTTTATTTGAAAAGTATAATTATTGCTCGGGGATGGGAGGGGACATGGAGTAGGAGGAGCAAGGGGGAGGAGTATAGGATAAACAGGAGTGGGCATCCACTGGGATAGATAGACTGAAAAGTACAAGGTGTCATACGTAATGTACTTAAAGGTGACTGTGGGATATTGAACGTGATGTGTGCATGCTGTGCGGTACCTCGTGGTCTATAGGAATGGACTTATGAGAGTGGTAAAAAGTCCGTGACCGAGGTGCTGTGCACATAAGAACATGTATCCGTGGTGAAGGGTGGCACGACAGGTGGTGCTGGTTCTGGTGATCGTTCGTGATGTGCCAATCATCATTAATACAGACGGCTCTAAAAGACAAAAATATCAATCAGTATTGTCAAATATATTATACATGATATTCGCATTAATGAATAACAGGAATTCGGTACCGTGAGCCCTGTCGTTATGTGAATGCTGACAATTCATATTCCCTATTCAGTCCTTTAGGTGATAGTGTATCCAACGTGTGGATCCAGTATGCCTCACGTTTCTTAAGCATTAGTATTCTGTTGCCCCCCCTGCGTTGCTTAGGGACTTGCTCCAGAACCTGAAATTTCAACTGTGCGATATTGTGTTTTCGGGGTCCGAACACGAATCTGGACCATCTACCACTATGTCTACTCTTCCTTTTTTAGGACCACGTCGCTACCCCACAAGAAGACGAGACGGGGACGGAAACGCAAGGAGGAATCAGGATACCTACAGAACCACCCGGTCGAAGGTATGGACAATTTAGTTATTAATATTTCCTCCCGGACTCTGAGTGTGGCAGAACACTCACTCCTACAAAAAGGACTATCATTCTGTCCATCGTATCGATGCCGTACCTTCGATTTAGACATGGATCTGCAGAGATTCTTCCGTCTAATTAGATTGAAAGCACATTTTTCTACCGTGCCTCAGGTTACGGATATGGTTCCCATTGAGTCTAATCCTAAATTATTATCTGCATCTAGTTTGGGCCTACGAAACAAAAGCCACTTTAAACCCCCACATTGCTCTCACGCAGTTGAAACCTTTATTGGTTTCATTAAGGACTCATTCACATCCCTTAAAGAGGACATTGAGAGGGGAAATCTATTCTATCCCCCAAACCTAACCACTGAGGAAAGACATTCTCTTAGAAACCTCCAGGGTGATAGGTCCATTATAATGAAACCAGCGGACAAGGGCGGGGCACTTGTGATCATGGACAGGTCCAAATACCTGTCCGAGATAATGCGACAACTGAGTGACAACTCCATCTACCAGGCATTAGACAGGGATCCCTCACCTGACATACGCCACAAGATCGAGACCATACTCCTCAAATATACCGATCTAGGAGTCCTAGACCAGAAAACATGTAATTTTCTCCTAAACTCCAATCCCATCATACCCGTCTTCTATACCCTACCGAAGGTTCACAAGAACCTGGAGAACCCACCGGGGAGACCCATAGTGGCCTCCACGGACTCACTACTATCTCCCATAGCAAGGTACATCGAGCGGATACTTACCCCACTTATACAAAAGTCCAAATCATTCTTGTTAGATACCGGCTCCTTTCTACACCTTATTGGTGAGATAAAAACCATCCCTGTGGATGCCCTCTTAGTAACCCTCGATGTAAGGGACCTGTACACCTCCATCCCCCATGAAGAGGGTATACTTTCGGTACGCCACCTCCTTGAAGATACAGATAGGGACATAGATCAAATATCACTATGCATTGACCTCCTCAGGATCATCCTCACATCCAATTTTTTTCTATTCCAAGATACATTTTACTTGCAAAAACGGGGGACCGCGATGGGGTCACACGCAGCACCTCCATATGCAAATGCATATATGGTCCAGTTTGAGGAGAGTATCATCTACCTCAGCACTCTATTCAGGGATAACGTTATTGTGTGGAAAAGATATATAGACGACATCTTCTGCATATGGCAGGGTTCAGAAGAGTCGCTCCAAACTTTCCTGGCATTTTTAAACACCTCTTGGCCTGGCATTTCCTTTACCATGAGTTATGACCTGTGGAACATGAATTTCTTAGACACACTTGTGGTGAAAGACTCGAGCGGTCTATTAAGCACGGATCTCTATTGCAAGAACACTGACCGCAACAGTCTTCTACACTTTCGGAGTCTCCACCCTCCGTCCACCAAAAGATCCATACCTAAGGCACAATATCAGAGGGTACGACGTATTGTGTCCGATATTGACATCAGGGAACGACGCACACAAGAGATGACCCAAAAATTCATAGCTAGAGGTTACCCCTCATCCCTCCTTGAGGAATCAAAGATCACCACCAATAGACCCAAGACAAACACCACTTCACGAATCCCTTTTGTGCATTCGTTTCATCCCTTCATGTACAGACTACATAGGGCCATCCGCGGTAATTGGTCAATCCTCTCAACAGCCTACCCGAATGTTAAGGAATTTCAAAACCCCTTCCTTCCATGCTTTAAAAGAGCCCCTAGCCTGCGGGATAATCTAGTGAAAGCAGATGTTGGCACAAACACCACCACAAGGCAAAGTTTCCTAGGCATACCGAGGGAAGGTACTTTCCCCTGCCTGCATTGTATCCAATGCAACAATGTCCAGAAGGGGAATGTTGTCAGACACCCACATTCTGGAAAGGAATTTAAAATCAGAGGATACTTCACGTGTGACTCCGCCTATGTGATATATGTGATAAAATGCCCATGCGGACTACTATATGTGGGGGAAACATCACAACCGATTAGGGATCGAGTGTCTAAACATAAATCCACCATCCGCTGCAATAATCTCCTGCTACCACTACCCCATCACTTTCATGCATTAAAACACAATATCGCACAGTTGAAATTTCAGGTTCTGGAGCAAGTCCCTAAGCAACGCAGGGGGGGCAACAGAATACTAATGCTTAAGAAACGTGAGGCATACTGGATCCACACGTTGGATACACTATCACCTAAAGGACTGAATAGGGAATATGAATTGTCAGCATTCACATAACGACAGGGCTCACGGTACCGAATTCCTGTTATTCATTAATGCGAATATCATGTATAATATATTTGACAATACTGATTGATATTTTTGTCTTTTAGAGCCGTCTGTATTAATGATGATTGGCACATCACGAACGATCACCAGAACCAGCACCACCTGTCGTGCCACCCTTCACCACGGATACATGTTCTTATGTGCACAGCACCTCGGTCACGGACTTTTTACCACTCTCATAAGTCCATTCCTATAGACCACGAGGTACCGCACAGCATGCACACATCACGTTCAATATCCCACAGTCACCTTTAAGTACATTACGTATGACACCTTGTACTTTTCAGTCTATCTATCCCAGTGGATGCCCACTCCTGTTTATCCTATACTCCTCCCCCTTGCTCCTCCTACTCCATGTCCCCTCCCATCCCCGAGCAATAATTATACTTTTCAAATAAAACACATACTACATATGCCCACAGCCAGGGTCTTTACTTACAACGTGCCTACACACATTAGATATACTTTTACAAAGGGCAACGCTATAACGCAGTCACAGTGGAACGCACATCCACAAGGTGAAACGCACGGCCATGCATTTCCGGACGCTAGAACGTCACATCCGGTCCAGGCGCCCTAACACGGCGCATGAGCGGTATTTAAATAGCGCGCACTCCACATACTCCACAGACTAGCGGCGGATACCGCGTCTGTGAGGGTAACTGATACATGAGGCGGCTCCTCTCCAGGTATGTTCTGACACGCTCTAGCGTTACGTATACATCTAGCCTTATTGAGACTGATGGATGTTATTGCATTCCCCCTAGCCCCCGTTTCTATGCCGGCAACTCCCCTCCAGGTATGACCTGATACGCTGTCACACAGCATTTGTAAGTTATTCCATATATACAGATAATCCTCTTTATCACATTTCTTATAGCCTTTACCAAAGTGCGGGCCCTCCCCAGTGAGGCTATTTCCTCTGACGACATATATGACATGTATGAGGTAATAACTTTTAAAAGGGATGATTACGGAGCATAGACCCAATATAAATATACAATAAATCTACATGAATCTTTCTCCTCCTCTGTTATTTTCAATTTCAGCTCCTAAGCACTTTGCATACCACCAATATATACCACGTTACCACTAGGCAGCCATTTACTGTGAGTATTCACTCCATTCTATTTGGGCTACAACACCTACAGCCCCTGCTATACTAAGACACATTTCTGTCCTCTTCTTATGCTCCATTAGGCACAATCTATGATCTGTATTCTAACCAAGATATGGTTAACACACACTAAAAGGCACAGCACGGTATGTGTATCCTTAGAGTTAATGAAGTGTCGGACTAGTATGTATATGCGTATATCCACTGCAATACTGTATCCATGATATATATTTTTTGCATATTTGGCTATTTGAAATTATGTATATACTTTTGTTTTTTTATGTATTTGTTTTGGTTTACACACTGTATAATTGTTATTTTGAATATTGTAGTGACTGATGAAAGCTCGTTAAGGGCTGAAACGTTAAAGGCACAGCACGTGACTGATGAAAGCTCGTTAAGGGCTGAAACGTTTCCAGTGCTACTCCAATACCATTAAATTTATCAAACTAAAAGATTTAAGTTGAGTGCGAGACTTTTTTATTGTACACTGTATGGTTTGGGAACCTAGTCTCTGCACCGAAAATACAGCTGTGCACACGGCGTTTATATATATATATAGTTTACCCATACGTGTTTGCACGCTGTTAAGCCATGTCCACCCTTCCTACATTTTCCTACAACGCAGAGGAAACCGCTAACATCCTTGCCCGATCACAATTATCTAGTGAGTTCCTACTTATTCCACCACGAGAAATTCGTGGACGTGATTTGGAACGTGAACTCAGATCTCAAACCAACTTTGAACTCCATTGTGCCACTCTGTCAGAATATATAAGAGTACAAAGAATTCCAAGAGGACTACGGGTTCCTCTGCGCCCCACACTATTTAAGGACTCACCTGACTTCTGTACTAGATTTGAGCACATCTTAAATAAGTGTTCCCTAGACCTAATCACCCTGACAGTAGAATACCTCCAACGCGCTATAACTGACAGTACTGAAAAGATCAAGGCTATTGAATTACAGTTGTCTGCGACAGGTACACCGGAGGAGCTATCCACCCTCAAGACCGAAATCCAGGAACGGATCACCAGACACAAAAGGGACATCGAGGTCAGGAAACGTAATAAATTTGCAAGAGACGCAGAGGACTATAAGAACAACAAAGTCTACAGATGGCAGGAGAATCCCCGACGCATGAATACACGTCCAATGTCCTCAGATCCATCTACCTCGGGGTCCGAACACGAATCTGGACCATCTACCACTATGTCTACTCTTCCTTTTTTAGGACCACGTCGCTACCCCACAAGAAGACGAGACGGGGACGGAAACGCAAGGAGGAATCAGGATACCTACAGAACCACCCGGTCGAAGGTATGGACAATTTAGTTATTAATATTTCCTCCCGGACTCTGAGTGTGGCAGAACACTCACTCCTACAAAAAGGACTATCATTCTGTCCATCGTATCGATGCCGTACCTTCGATTTAGACATGGATCTGCAGAGATTCTTCCGTCTAATTAGATTGAAAGCACATTTTTCTACCGTGCCTCAGGTTACGGATATGGTTCCCATTGAGTCTAATCCTAAATTATTATCTGCATCTAGTTTGGGCCTACGAAACAAAAGCCACTTTAAACCCCCACATTGCTCTCACGCAGTTGAAACCTTTATTGGTTTCATTAAGGACTCATTCACATCCCTTAAAGAGGACATTGAGAGGGGAAATCTATTCTATCCCCCAAACCTAACCACTGAGGAAAGACATTCTCTTAGAAACCTCCAGGGTGATAGGTCCATTATAATGAAACCAGCGGACAAGGGCGGGGCACTTGTGATCATGGACAGGTCCAAATACCTGTCCGAGATAATGCGACAACTGAGTGACAACTCCATCTACCAGGCATTAGACAGGGATCCCTCACCTGACATACGCCACAAGATCGAGACCATACTCCTCAAATATACCGATCTAGGAGTCCTAGACCAGAAAACATGTAATTTTCTCCTAAACTCCAATCCCATCATACCCGTCTTCTATACCCTACCGAAGGTTCACAAGAACCTGGAGAACCCACCGGGGAGACCCATAGTGGCCTCCACGGACTCACTACTATCTCCCATAGCAAGGTACATCGAGCGGATACTTACCCCACTTATACAAAAGTCCAAATCATTCTTGTTAGATACCGGCTCCTTTCTACACCTTATTGGTGAGATAAAAACCATCCCTGTGGATGCCCTCTTAGTAACCCTCGATGTAAGGGACCTGTACACCTCCATCCCCCATGAAGAGGGTATACTTTCGGTACGCCACCTCCTTGAAGATACAGATAGGGACATAGATCAAATATCACTATGCATTGACCTCCTCAGGATCATCCTCACATCCAATTTTTTTCTATTCCAAGATACATTTTACTTGCAAAAACGGGGGACCGCGATGGGGTCACACGCAGCACCTCCATATGCAAATGCATATATGGTCCAGTTTGAGGAGAGTATCATCTACCTCAGCACTCTATTCAGGGATAACGTTATTGTGTGGAAAAGATATATAGACGACATCTTCTGCATATGGCAGGGTTCAGAAGAGTCGCTCCAAACTTTCCTGGCATTTTTAAACACCTCTTGGCCTGGCATTTCCTTTACCATGAGTTATGACCTGTGGAACATGAATTTCTTAGACACACTTGTGGTGAAAGACTCGAGCGGTCTATTAAGCACGGATCTCTATTGCAAGAACACTGACCGCAACAGTCTTCTACACTTTCGGAGTCTCCACCCTCCGTCCACCAAAAGATCCATACCTAAGGCACAATATCAGAGGGTACGACGTATTGTGTCCGATATTGACATCAGGGAACGACGCACACAAGAGATGACCCAAAAATTCATAGCTAGAGGTTACCCCTCATCCCTCCTTGAGGAATCAAAGATCACCACCAATAGACCCAAGACAAACACCACTTCACGAATCCCTTTTGTGCATTCGTTTCATCCCTTCATGTACAGACTACATAGGGCCATCCGCGGTAATTGGTCAATCCTCTCAACAGCCTACCCGAATGTTAAGGAATTTCAAAACCCCTTCCTTCCATGCTTTAAAAGAGCCCCTAGCCTGCGGGATAATCTAGTGAAAGCAGATGTTGGCACAAACACCACCACAAGGCAAAGTTTCCTAGGCATACCGAGGGAAGGTACTTTCCCCTGCCTGCATTGTATCCAATGCAACAATGTCCAGAAGGGGAATGTTGTCAGACACCCACATTCTGGAAAGGAATTTAAAATCAGAGGATACTTCACGTGTGACTCCGCCTATGTGATATATGTGATAAAATGCCCATGCGGACTACTATATGTGGGGGAAACATCACAACCGATTAGGGATCGAGTGTCTAAACATAAATCCACCATCCGCTGCAATAATCTCCTGCTACCACTACCCCATCACTTTCATGCATTAAAACACAATATCGCACAGTTGAAATTTCAGGTTCTGGAGCAAGTCCCTAAGCAACGCAGGGGGGGCAACAGAATACTAATGCTTAAGAAACGTGAGGCATACTGGATCCACACGTTGGATACACTATCACCTAAAGGACTGAATAGGGAATATGAATTGTCAGCATTCACATAACGACAGGGCTCACGGTACCGAATTCCTGTTATTCATTAATGCGAATATCATGTATAATATATTTGACAATACTGATTGATATTTTTGTCTTTTAGAGCCGTCTGTATTAATGATGATTGGCACATCACGAACGATCACCAGAACCAGCACCACCTGTCGTGCCACCCTTCACCACGGATACATGTTCTTATGTGCACAGCACCTCGGTCACGGACTTTTTACCACTCTCATAAGTCCATTCCTATAGACCACGAGGTACCGCACAGCATGCACACATCACGTTCAATATCCCACAGTCACCTTTAAGTACATTACGTATGACACCTTGTACTTTTCAGTCTATCTATCCCAGTGGATGCCCACTCCTGTTTATCCTATACTCCTCCCCCTTGCTCCTCCTACTCCATGTCCCCTCCCATCCCCGAGCAATAATTATACTTTTCAAATAAAACACATACTACATATGCCCACAGCCAGGGTCTTTACTTACAACGTGCCTACACACATTAGATATACTTTTACAAAGGGCAACGCTATAACGCAGTCACAGTGGAACGCACATCCACAAGGTGAAACGCACGGCCATGCATTTCCGGACGCTAGAACGTCACATCCGGTCCAGGCGCCCTAACACGGCGCATGAGCGGTATTTAAATAGCGCGCACTCCACATACTCCACAGACTAGCGGCGGATACCGCGTCTGTGAGGGTAACTGATACATGAGGCGGCTCCTCTCCAGGTATGTTCTGACACGCTCTAGCGTTACGTATACATCTAGCCTTATTGAGACTGATGGATGTTATTGCATTCCCCCTAGCCCCCGTTTCTATGCCGGCAACTCCCCTCCAGGTATGACCTGATACGCTGTCACACAGCATTTGTAAGTTATTCCATATATACAGATAATCCTCTTTATCACATTTCTTATAGCCTTTACCAAAGTGCGGGCCCTCCCCAGTGAGGCTATTTCCTCTGACGACATATATGACATGTATGAGGTAATAACTTTTAAAAGGGATGATTACGGAGCATAGACCCAATATAAATATACAATAAATCTACATGAATCTTTCTCCTCCTCTGTTATTTTCAATTTCAGCTCCTAAGCACTTTGCATACCACCAATATATACCACGTTACCACTAGGCAGCCATTTACTGTGAGTATTCACTCCATTCTATTTGGGCTACAACACCTACAGCCCCTGCTATACTAAGACACATTTCTGTCCTCTTCTTATGCTCCATTAGGCACAATCTATGATCTGTATTCTAACCAAGATATGGTTAACACACACTAAAAGGCACAGCACGGTATGTGTATCCTTAGAGTTAATGAAGTGTCGGACTAGTATGTATATGCGTATATCCACTGCAATACTGTATCCATGATATATATTTTTTGCATATTTGGCTATTTGAAATTATGTATATACTTTTGTTTTTTTATGTATTTGTTTTGGTTTACACACTGTATAATTGTTATTTTGAATATTGTAGTGACTGATGAAAGCTCGTTAAGGGCTGAAACGTTAAAGGCACAGCACGTGACTGATGAAAGCTCGTTAAGGGCTGAAACGTTTCCAGTGCTACTCCAATACCATTAAATTTATCAAACTAAAAGATTTAAGTTGAGTGCGAGACTTTTTTATTGTACACTGTATGGTTTGGGAACCTAGTCTCTGCACCGAAAATACAGCTGTGCACACGGCGTTTATATATATAGGAAATGGAATAAGTCACGGCGGTGGAGCAGGGAGAGGTAAGTATTTCAACTTTGCAAGTGCTGTGTTCCTGAGCAAGCAGTGGGGGCCCACTCATTGGCATTGGCACTGGCACAGGGCCCCTCATAGTACGGCGGTGTGTTTGAAGGCGGGTGGCGCCTCCCACCGGTAGAGACACTTTTGCGTACTATGAGGGGCCCTGTGCCAGTGACGTCGCCAATGTGTATGCCCCCCCCACACCTGATGAAGGAACCTGCACTTTCATCTGCACCTTCCTCCTTGATCCCGTGTAAGGTGGTATAGTATGCGGGAAGGGGAACCTGACTTTCAGCAGGGTCAGATTCTGGCTTTGTAGAGTGCAAGGGGAATGTAGTGGTCTGGGTCAATGTACAAGCAGACTCATCTAGCAGTGGCTGGGCAATGGGAAGGATGAGGAGGAAACACAGTTAGTAGGCCCAAATAATAAAGTAGGCTAAATGCAGTTCAAAATTGGTAACAGAACTAAACAGGTGGCATTGCTTTGTTCAGCGGAGGACAACAGTAATGAGGGGCAGACACAGTTAGTAGGCCCAAATAATTAAGTAGGCTAAATGCAGTTCAAAATTGGTAACAGGACTAAACTGGCGGTATTGCTTTGTTCAGTGGAGGACAACTGTAATGAGGGGCAGACACAGTTAGTAGGCCCAAATAATTAAGTAGGCTAAATGCAGTTCAAAAATGGTAACAGCACTAATCAGGCGGCATTGCTTTGTTCAGTGGAGGACAACTGTAAGGAGTGGCAGACACAGTTAGTAGGCCCAAATAATAAAGTGGGCTAAATGCAGTTAAAAATTGGTAACAGGACTAAACAGGTGGCATTGCTTTGTTCAGTGGAGGACAACAGTAATGAGGGGCAGACACAGTTAGTAGGCCCAAATAATTAAGTAGGCTAAATGCAGTTCAAAATTGGTAACAGGACTAAACTGGCGGTATTGCTTTGTTCAGTGGAGGACAACTGTAATGAGGGGCAGACACAGTTAGTAGGCCCAAATAATTAAGTAGGCTAAATGCAGTTCAAAAATGGTAACAGCACTAATCAGGCGGCATTGCTTTGTTCAGTGGAGGACAACTGTAATGAGAAGCTGACACAGTGAGTAGGCACAAATAAGTAAGTAGGCTAAATGCAGTTCAAAATTGGTAACAGGACTAAACTGGCGGTATTGCTTTGTTCAGTGGAGGACAACTGTAATGAGGGGCAGACACAGTTAGTAGGCCCAAATAATTAAGTAGGCTAAATGCAGTTCAAAAATGGTAACAGCACTAATCAGGCGGCATTGCTTTGTTCAGTGGAGGACAACTGTAATGAGAAGCTGACACAGTGAGTAGGCACAAATAAGTAAGTAGGCTAAATGCAGTTCAAAATTGGTAACAGGACTAAACTGGCGGTATTGCTTTGTTCAGCAGAGGACAACTGTAAGGAGTGGCTGACACAGTGAGTAGGCTCAAATAAGTAAGTAGGCTCAATGTCTGCCAAAAATGTTTTCATAAATAAAAAGGTGGCATAGCTAGGTACAGGGGTGGGCCCCTCTGCTGAGTAGCAGACAGTTTTAGTAGGCGCAAAGTATTAACTGGTCTAAATGGAGGCCAGGGCCCCTGTATATTTTAACTATCATCTATAATTTCAACAAATTTGTATTGGCAGTGCCATTGAAGGATTTAACAGCACAGACTACACAGTGGTGGAGCAGGGAGAGGTAAGTATTGCAAGTGGTAGAGCACTGTTCGAGCTGGGGGGAACACTCTCTCGTGGGCGGCGGTACTGGCACAGGGCCCCTCATATTATGACGGGGTGTCTGACGTTGGTTGTGCACCACCACCGCCAGAGTCACTTCATTGTACTATGAGGGACCCTGTGCCAGTGCCGTCACCCAAGAGTGGGCACACCCACCTGTCTAGGCAAACGGCACTCGCCCATTTAGTCAGCCCATTTAGGGAGGTATAAAAATGGCCTATGGTGGACATTTAGCAGCTGCAAATTGAGGAATTGGAGAGGTCAGTAAGAGGAGGCCAAAAGCAAGACATTTTTCAGGCAAGCTATGTGTCAGCAGGGGAAGGTGGGGCCAAATAATTTGAAATCCATGATTGGTTCATTTTAATGAAGGTTAGATCATCAACATTTTGGGTAGCCAGACGTGTCCTTTTTTCGGTCAGTATTGAACCAGCAGCACTGAATACTCTTTCTGATAGCACACTAGCAGCAGGGCATGCAAGCTCCTGTAATGCATATTCTGCCAACTCAGGCCAGGTGTCTCTTTTAGATGCCCAGTAATCAAAGGGGAATGACCTGTGAGGGAGAACATCAATAAGGGAGGAAAAGTAGTTTGTAACCATACTGGAAAAATGCTGTCTCCTGTCACTTTGAATCGATGCATGAGTACCTGTCGTGTCAGCGGTCGTTGCGAAATCACTCCACAACCTTTTCATAAAACCCCTCTGTCCAATGCACTTCGGATTTGTGCACATCTAACACCTCTGCCATGTTGCCCCCTATGGCTCGTGTGAGAACCATCACCGCCGCTGTGTGCTGGGAATGCCTGAACCAAATGGTCTACAAGAGTTGCTTGGTAGCCAATATTTGCTCAAGGTTCTCAGGTGGCATGATATTTTGTAATTTTCCTTTATATTGTGGATCCAGGAGGCAGGCCAACCAGTAATCGTCATCGGTCATCATTTTGATAATGCGGGGGTCCCTTTTTAGGATACGCAAGGCATACTTAGCCATGTGGGCCAATGTTCCAGGTGTCAATTCACTGCTTGTGCTGGGTTGAGGAGCACTTTCTTGCAAATCAACATCACTTGTGTCCCGCAAAAACCCTGTACCTGACCTTGCAACGCCACCAGTTTCTATTGCCCCCTGAGAATTTTCCTCCTCCCATAAATATTCATCCCCATCCTCCTCCTCCTCCTCTTCGTCTGCCACCTCGTCCAGGAGAGTTCCCTGAGCTGACAATGGCTGACTGTCATCAAGGCTTCCCTCCTCTTCGGCTGCAGATGCCTGCTCCTTAATGTGCGTCAAAATTTGCATCAGCAGATGCATTAGTGGGATGCTTTTGATGGCGTCATCTGCACTTACCAGCCGTGTGCATTCCTCAAAACACTGAAGGACTTGACAGAGGTCTTGTAGATTCGACCACTGCACACCAGACAACTCCATGTCTGCCATCCAAGTGCCTGCCCGTGTATGTGTATCCTCCCACAAATAAATTACAGCAAGCCTCTGTTCGCACAGCCTCTGAAGCATGTGCAGTGTGGAGTTCCACCTTGTTGCAATGTCGATTATTAGGCGGTGCTGGGAAAGATTTATTGATCGCTGATGGTTCTGCATACGGCTGGAGTGTACGGGCGACAGGCAGATGTGCGAGCAAAGCCTTCGCACCTTCAGGAGCAGGGCTGGTAACCACGGATAATTTTTGAGGAAGCACTGCACCACCAGGTTCAAGGTGTGAGCCAGGCAAGGTATGTGTTTCAGTTCTGAAAGGGCTATGGCAGCCATAAAATTCCTTCCGTTATCACTGAATACCTTGCCTGCCTCAAGATGTACACTGCCCAGCCATGACTGAGTTTCTTGCTGCAAGTACACGGCCAGTACTTTTACGGTGTGTCAGTTGTCGCCCAAACACTTCATTTGTAACACAGCCTGCTGACGCTTACCACTAGCTGTTCGATAATGGAACACCTCGTGTGCAACACTGGCAGCTGTGGATGGAGTGGTCATGCGACTGGGCTCTGTGGATGAGCTTTCGCTTCTGGAGGAGCAGGAGGAGGAGGGGTGGTGAACGCCTACAGCCTGTTTCATAGACTGTGGGCTAGGCAGAACTGTGCCACTATGGCTGTCCCCTGTGGACCCTGCATCCACCACATTAACCCAGTGCACCGTGATGGGACACGCAATGTCCCTGGCCATGCCTAACGGTCCCTGCATCTGTTGTGCGGTGCACCTTTCTACTGACTGATTGCCTCAATGCATGGACAATGTGGTCTTTGAGATGCTGGTGGAGGGCTGGGATGGCTATTCTCGCAAAGAAGTGCCGACTGGGTAGGTCATAGCGTGGTACTGCGCAGGCCATCAGGTCTTTGAAAACTTTGCTTTCAACCAACTGGTAGGGCACCATCTCTAACGAGATTAGTCTAGCAATGTGGGCGTTCAAACCCTGTGTACGTGGATGAGAGGATGAGTACTTTCTTTTCCTAACAAGAGTCTCTTGTAGGGTGAGCTGGACTGGAGAGCTGCATATGGTGGAACTAGCGGTGGTGGTGGTGGACATGGCAGATTGAGAGAGGGTTGGTGATGGTATTCTTGATGTTGGCCTACATACAGTGTTTCCTGCCAATAACCTTGTGATTCCCTGACTGCTTTGGCCTTGCGACGATACCTCCACATTTGCTGCTGGTGGTGTCCTAACCGGTGGGCTTACAGTGAGGGAAGCAATGTAGCGTTGCTGACTACCTTCATTCTGAGCGGGTACACCAACGGTACGGGACGTTTGGTAGTTAGTCCAGGCTTGCAAGTGCATGCTGGTTAAATGTCTACGCATGCACGTTGTATTTAAATTTTGAAGATTCTTCCCTCTGCTAAAGGTCTTTAAGCATTTCTTACAGATAACTTTTGACTGATCATTCGGATCTTGGTTAAAAAATTGCCACACTGCACTCTTTGAATTATAGAATACCTTTTCAGGCATTGCACGCTGTGCTACTTTCACCGGATGACCATGTTGCCCTAAAACTGTTTTTGTTTTTGACACACGTTTTTGGCCTGATACGGGCCTGCCAGATGACAGCTGTTGCGATGTCGATGGCTGCTGCGGATCATCCTCCTCCGCTTCTGAGCTTCTAGCAGTGGCACCCTCTTCCCCCAATGGCTGCCAATCTGGGTCAACAACTGGGTCATATATCACCTCCTCTTCAATGTCATGTGCACCTTCCTCTGTGTCACCATGTAAGGTCCTATAGCGTTCGGGACGGGGCACCATAGTCTCATCAGGGTCAGATTCTGGCTCAGTACACTGCGAGGGCAATGTAGTGATCTGAGTCAATGGAACAGCATAATAATCTAGCTGTGGCTGTGCATCAGTGCACTCCATGTCCGATTCATCTTGTAATGGGCAGTTAACAATTTCCCTTTCTATCCCAGGCACGGTATGTGTAAAGAGTTCCATGGAGTAACCTGTGGTGTCGTCTGACGCATCCTTCACTTTTGGTTTGGGTGAAGGACACAAGGAAACGTCTTGTTCCTGACCGGGAGCATCCACTGATGACTCACTGCTTTTATATTTTGAACTTTCTAAAGAGGAGGTGAAAGAGCTAGAGGCTGAGTCAGCAAGAAAAGCCAAAACTTTTTCCTGCTCCGCCGACTTTAAAAGCGGTTTTCCTACTGCAAGATAAGGGAGCCTTCGAGGCCTTGTGTAGCCAGATGATGACGCTAATGACGCTTAACACCTCCAGCCTTAGGTGCTATTTTGCTTTTCCCACTACCACCAGATGCTCCACCACCACCACCATCAGTACCAGCTGGCAACGACCGCCCACAGCCTCTTCCACCAGACTTCCTCATTTTTGGGAAAATGCTACCAAAATAACAACCGTTTTATGGTACTGTAAAACAAGGTAGAAGGTGTATATAAACTTGTATAGAATTGTAGAATTTAAATCTCCCGGTTTATTTTGGGGAGACTGAACCAAAACTCAGGCCCAGTGTATAACACAACACAATGTAAGTGGCAGAACGTGGCTGGCTAATATACGACAAACTAACAGAATTGACGAATATCCACTTTGTGACAATTTGAATCTCCCTTTTTTGGGGAGGAGACTGCACCACAATTCAGGCCCAGTGTATAACACAACACAATGTAAGTGTCAGAACGTGGCTGGCTGATATACGACAAACTAACAGAATTGACGTATATCCACATTGTGACAATTTGAATCTCCCTTTTTTGGGGGGGAGACTGCACCACAACTCAGGCCCAGTGTATAACACAACACAATGTAAGTGTTGGAACGTGGCTGGCTGATATACGACAAACTAACAGAACTGACGTGTTAGGGCTAGCGGAACGCACCAAATAATTAGAGAAAAGGAATAAGTTGCGTTCGCAGCCCGGGGTCCACCGTGCAGAGATGGAACCTGCTACTAAGCAATGATGGACTATATGGCAGTACAATGAGGATACACACTGGTTAGCTTCACCCTGTGTGAAATAGGCGAACCCTGTTGTGTCACAGGGCCGCAGTACCGCACGTAACAAAACTAATAACTAAATAGCACGAGAGTGCATGCGATGCCGCACTGGCGGACGCCACTAACCACCCAGACTTGGGTTTGGAAAGCGTGGAGATAGGTCAGGGCGCCGCACTGGCGGTCACAGCAATAGACGCTGTTTGTGTACCAGTGTTGGTTACCAGTCGGGTGCTAGATTACAATCATCCTCCTTACGCGAGCATTCAAACACAAGGGAGGGGATGATTAAGAGCGATTTTCACTCACAACACACACACATAAACAAGTGTATACTAGCGCATGGCCGTGCGGCCATGCAAACCTCTTATAGCTGCAGCATGTACAGGACCTTCCCAGAAGGACCAACGGGAGGCTGCCACAGAAGTTGAGCACCTTCAGGACCTTCCTGGAGGACCAATGGGATCTGCTGCAGTATCTGAGCATGTGACCCTCGACCTCCAACGGGAGATCTTGCCCTATGCTTGCTCAGAAGGGGAAAAGCAGGACTTAGTCCCAAAAGCGTCTGCTCGCCGCTGCCCAGCACTGGCTTCCATGGCAGAAGCTGGAAAAGCAGCAGTAACCCTTTGCACAGAGTGAGACTGAGCAAGATGCTGGGACCGACGTCTCCGCCGAGCAGGCTCCACTGCGGCTGATGCAGAATGAGAGACCGCAGCAGACTTGGTTCGAGATTCCCCCTGCGCAGCAGCGGGAACTCGACTCCTAACATGACGTATATCCACTTTGTGACAATTTGAAACACCCTTTTTTGGGGGGGAGACTGCACCGCAACTCAGGCCCAGTGTATAACACAACACAATGTAAGTGTCAGAACGTGGCAGGCTGATATACGACAAACTAACAGAACTGACCTATATCCACTTTGTGACAATTTGAAACACCCTTTTTTGGGGGGAGACTGCACCACAACTCCGGCCCAGTGTATAACACAACACAATGTAAGTGGCAGAACGTGGCTGGAAGATATACAACAAACTAACAGAACTGACGTATATCCACTTTGTGACAATTTGAATCTCCCTTTTTTGGTTGGAGACTGCACCACAACTCAGGCCCAGTGTATAACGCAACACAATGTAAGTGGCAGAAAGTGGCTGGAAGATATCTGAAAAAATCCAAGGACTGTAGTACAATTTCAATCTCCCTACAATTATCTCAGGACAAGTATGGCAGCAACAAAAAGGACTGCTGCACACAAAAGTGTGGACAAATAAACAAGATAACTGCAGAAAGGATCAACAGGATTTTTGCTTTTAAAAAGCAGTTGGTTTGCACAGTAGCGTGCAAACCGCAATGCAGCTATCAGGGAGCCTTATAAGGCAGCCTAATAAGCTACAGAGCTGATGCACAAAAAAATAGCCTCCACTGTCACTGCCAAAAAAAGTGGTGTTGGACAGTGGTAATCGCTACAGCACAAGCGGTTTGGGGGTTAATCTTCCCTCCCTAACTATATCCCTTCTTCTGATGAAGCTGCAGCAACCTCTCCCTATGCTGAGATCAGCAGAAGTAAGATGGCGGTCGGCGTGCACGCCCCTTTATAGCCCCTGTGACGCCGCAGAAAGCAAGCCAATCATGCCCTTCTCTAAGATGGTGGGGACCGAGACCTATGTCATCACGCTGCTCACACTCTGCGTCCTGAGAATTGGCGCTGAACGCGTCATACGAAATGTGACTTTGGCGCGAAGATCGTCGACCTCATGGCCGATCCCACACTAGGATCGGGTCGGGTTTCATGAAACCCGACTTTGCCGATAGTCAGTGATTTTTGAATTTGTCCGATCCGTTTCGCTCAACCCTAATAACAAGCAGTGTTGGAGATTAAGGCTATGTTCACACGTTGCGTTTTTGCTGCATTTTTTCCGCTGGCAATACCTGCTCTCTGGGCCTTAAAGAAGCTGCTTACAAAATGCAGGTTTTACTGAGTTTTTGCTGTGTTTTTGCTCCATTATTATTGCTGCGTTTTTGTTGTCTCTTGTACATGTTGATAACATTTAGTGCCCCCCCAAAAAATAGTATGATTTAACTTCCTTAAGTTTTTGCAACAAGAACACAGCAAAAACTGATACCTGAATTTTCTGCTGTGTTTTTACACTTACTGATGCAGCTTAACCCCTTTACCCCCAAGGGTGGTTAGCATGTTAATGACAATGCCAATTTTTTAAATTCTGACCACTGTCCCTTTATGAGGTTATAACTCTGGAATGCTTCAACGGATCCTGGTGATTCTGACATTGTTTTCTCAGGATATATTGTACTTCATGTTAGTGGTAAAATTTCTTTGATATGACTTGCATTTATTTGTGAAAAAAATGGAAATTTGGCAAAAATTTTGAAAATTTCAAAATTTTTCAACTTTGAATTTTCATGCCCTTAAATCACACACATATGTCACACAAAATACTTGATAAGTAACATTTTCCACGTGTCTACCTTACAACAGCATAATTTTGAAGCCAACATTTTTTTTGTTAGGGCGTTATAAGGGTAAAAATTTGACCAGCGATTTCTCATTTTTACAACACCATTTTTTTAGGGACCACATCACGTTTGAAGTCACTTTGAAGGATCTATATGATAGAAAACACCCAAAAGTGACACCATTCTAAAAACTGCACCCATCAAGGTGCGCAAAACCATATTCAAGAAGTTTATTAACCCGTATGGTGCTTCACAAGAATTTTTGGAATGTTTAAAAAAAATTGAACATTTAACTTTTTTTCACAAAAAAATTACTTCAGATCCAATTTTTTTTATTTTCCCAAGGGTAACAGGAAAAATTGGACCCCAAAAGTTATTGTACAATTTGTTCTGAGTATGCTGATACCCCATATGTGGGGGGAACAACTGTTTGGGCGCATGGCAGAGCTCAGAAAGGAAGGAGCGCCGTTTGACTTTTTCAACGCAAAATTGGCTGGAATTGAGATCGGATGCCATGTCGCATGTGGAAAGTCACTGATGTGTATAAACAGTGGAAAGCCCCCACAAGTGACACCATTTTGGAAACTAGACCACCCATGGAACTTATCTGGATGTGTGGTGAGAACTTTGAACCCCCAAGGGCTTCACAGAATTTTATAATGTAGAGCCATAAAATTAAAAAATAATATTTTTTCCACAAAAATGATCTGGAATTAAATTGGCTGGAATTAAGATCGGACGCCATGTCGCATTTGGAGAGCCCCTGATATGCCTAAACAGTGGACCCCCACACAAGTGAACCCCATTTTGGAAACTAGACCCCTCAAGGAACTTATCTAGATGTGTGGTGACAACTTTGAGCCCCCAGGGGTTTCATTATAGTTTATAACGCCCAGACGTGAAAATAAAAAAATCATATTTTTTCCACAAACATGATTTTTTAGTCCCCAATTTTTTATTTTCCCAAGGTTAACAGGAGAAATTGGACCCCAAAAGTTGTTCTCCAATTTGTCCTGAGTACGCTGATACCCTATATGTGGTAGAAAACTACTGTATGGGCACATGTCGGGGCTCGGAAGGGAAGTAGTGACGTTTTGGAATGCAGACTTTGATGGAATGGTCTGCGGGCATCATGTTGCGTTTGGAGAGCCTCTGATGTGCCTAAACAGTGGAAACCCTCCACAAGTGACCCCATTTTGGAAACTAGACCCCCAAGGAACTTATCTAGATGTGTGGTGAGGTCTTTGAACCCCCAGGTGTTTCACTAATGTTTATAACGCCCTGGCGTGAAAATAAAAAATCATATTTTTTCCACAAACATGATCTTTTAGTCCCCATTTTCTTATTTTCCCAATGGTAACAGGATAAATTGGAGCCCAAGAGTTATTGTGCAATTTGTCCTGAGTATGCTGATACCCCATATGTGTGGGTAAACCACTGTTTGGACACATGGCAGTGCTCAGAAGGGAAGGAGCGCCAGATTTTACTGTTATGGTTTGCAGGTGCCATGACCCACTGCAAGAGCCCATGAGGTGCCAAAACAGCAGAACCCCCATAAGTAACCCCATTTTTTGAAATACTCCTCTCAATGAATTCATTTAGGGGTGCTTTGATCATGTTCACACCATGGGTGTGTCACAGAATTTTATACCATTGGGCAGCCATGTGGAGAAACTCGGGAGGAACGGAGCACTATTTGCATATTCAAGTAAATGGGTCTGTGCACATCAGTGAGTTTCCACGGACCATGTGTCCATGGGCAAAACACGCTGACATGTCCGTTTTTCAATGTCAGCACGGGCTACAAAACATCCAGCACACGTGCATACCCATAACACACATGGATGTCATCCATGTGACACGCATCAGCGCCGGGGAAGAAACGTTACAGTAAGTGGTTGTGACAGAATAGCTTGTTTTAAAGAGCTTGCTGAATTAGAGCGTGGTGCTGTAATATGATTCTACCATTGTAATAAATCATTTTGTGCAGTTTCTTCCCTACTAAATATTCCACGATCTTCTGTGAGCAGTATTATTAGAAAAGTGGAAGTGATTAGGAACCAACACAATTTAGCCATAAATTGGAAGGCCCCGTAAAGTCATAGAGAGTAGTCACCAAGTAAATGGTGTGTAGAAGTCATCAGCACTCTGCTGACTCAACAATTGCAGTGTCTAAACCTTCTAAATATTAATATCAGCACAAAAAGTGTGTGCTAGAAGCTTCATGGCCCAGTTTGTGCATGCAAGCCTTACATCACAAAGCACAATGCCAAGTGTCAGAGTGGACGCACGCTGCAACTAAACATGGCATGGCATGGATGGCCACTGGGGAAGTAGCGCTACTGTAAGCACTGTTCCCCTGCATATGGTGCTGAACACAGCTTTCATCCATTCTCCCCTGCTCTGCCAGGGAGCAGCATGAGCAGGGGAGAATGAATTAATGAAAAACCCAATGTGGGGTCCCCCTATGTTGTTATACCAATCCGGCAAAACTCACAGGTGCGGGCTGCTCTTCTCAGGCTGGTAAGGGGCCATTGATATGGCCCCCCAGCCTAAAAACAGCAGCCCACAGCTGCCCAGAAAAGGCACATCTATTAGATGTGCCAGTTCTGGAGCTTTGACCGGTTCTTCCCACTTGCCCTGTAGCAGTGGCAAGTGGGGTAATGGGGGGGTTAATGTCACCCTCCTATTGTAAGGTGACATTAAGCCCTGCTTAGAAAAGGAGAGGTGTCAATAAGACACCTCTCCATTACTAATCCTATAGTTGGTAAAGGGTTAAATAAACAAACACACATGCAGAATAAAGTATTTTAATTAAATCATACACCACACAGTTTTTCCATCTTTATTATACTGCTTGTCCAAGTGACGCCCTCGATCTCCTGTAAAAAAAAATAAAAATAACAAACCAACAATATACCCATACCTGTCCGGCGTTCAGTCCTACGACGTAATCCATATCTGGGGAATGTACAGTTTACAACCGGGAGCGGTGCTAATGAGACCGGCCCGGCTGTAAACTACTGGGGAATGAATGATATGCAGTTGGCGCAGGCTCAGTAACTAGTGGTGACATCACTGAGTCTGTGCTCGCTCACCGGCATGAACTCCTGTGACCTCAGGATCATGGGAGAATGCAAGTGATGAGGTCATAATAGTTCAAGCTCTGTCATAGTGACCTCATCACTTGCATTCTCCCACGGTCCTGAGGTCACAGGAGTTCATGCTGGCTAGCGAACACAGACTCAGTGACGTCAGCGCTAGTTACTGAGTCTGTGCCCGCTGTGTATCATTCATTCATTCTCTCCTGCTTGAGCTGCTCACAGACAGAGCAGGGGAGAAGGGATGACAGCCAGCTTCAGCACCACATGCAGGGGAACAGCACTTACAGTAGAGCTACTTCCCCGGCTGCCGTCTGTGTGGTACTGATGCGGCACATGGGCGGCACACGGTTGCCACCTGTGTATCACACATAGTACACGCACGGACACATGGACACTGATATCTCCGGTACCGGTTTTTGCGGTAACGAAAGTATCAGGACATGTGAAACCGGCCTGAATCATTTGACAGTGAACATAAGAGATCAAAATAGTAATTAAGTGCATTATTCTCGCAAACATAGCTGCCTACCAAGCAATAAGTCTTTTTTTGTATACCAGGATTGCAATATCCCCTAATTCTACAAATCTGTATTGTACAAACTGAAAAATTTGCAAAAAAAACCATAGTTATCTTGGAAATATTTATTACTGTGTTCATTAGTAGATTGAGTTTCAACTGTAGTAACTTTCCAAGTTTTAATTGAATTATTTATTACTCTTAAAACGCTCACAAACACAGTTGGTACTACTACAAGCAATTAATTTGCTAGCACATTTGAGACCTTTTACAAGTCCATTTTCCAAAGTGAAAATCAATAAGAATATGCCAGCACAAAGCAAATGTTTTGATGTGCTGACATTCTGCTTCAGAGATAATTTTACAGCATATAACAGATCTTTAGACTGGGAAATGTATTCTAGTTGTTTGATGTTTGTGGATGATGGAAGCCTGGTATATTTCTTATTTTGTTCTAATCTGCTTATAAACATTTTAAATGTATTTCAAAATATTTATTATGAAAAGAGAAACATTCAATATACATACAGTCTATATTAGCATTTATTCGCTTTAACCCCCTAAGTGTCCACAGTTCCAGGACCTTAATATAAACATGGCCTATTTAGTAAGGAAAAAAAAGGGAATTATTGTAGATCCGCTCAGCTCACTCTTGCCTCTGGTAAAATAACACTCTGGTGCACAAACAGCAGGATTGGCTACAAGGTAAAAATATGTTTCAAGCGGATTATTCCGCACATGGCACAAAATGCTAAAATAAAGTTTAAGAATTACTTATTTGCTTAGGTATTGAAATGTGGTTTTAAAATGTATGTGTCTACTATAAATCTTTAAAGGGAATGTGTCACCTAGATTATTTCCATTTTATGAACATGAACGTGGAGGCATACTGTACATTTTCTCTTAATAGTTAACAGCATTCAGACACTTCCCTATACATTGTTGTTGGATCTCACTGACTGTCAACATAATTCTAATGCAACATATGATACACTGTTAACATCAACCATTTAATGACCTTTGATGTATCCATACATCATGGTTGGGATGGGGCTCCCGAACTTTATCATATGTGTATGTCAGTGCGATTGTGCTGAGCACAGGGGTTGTGGCTGTATGATTACTGCCAGAAGTTCAGCTTAAGTTATAGCCTGTCATAGACCAGAGCAGTGCCTGCACAGCCTAGGCTGTTTAAACCTCTAAGTGCCATGATCACTAGCAATCACAGCATTTACAGTAGGTTGCTGGGAGAAGTGCTCTCTCCCCACATGTTCAGCACCCCTCGCGATGTCTGCCGATTGTTGATAGACATTCTGCCAGTGTCTCATTGATAGGTTGATTGCATTGCAGTGCTGTTGTACCACAATGCATTATACCAGCAATCAGACTAAAAAAAGTTAAAGACCCATAGAGGGACTAAGTAAAAAAGTTTCTAAAAAAAAGGTTTAAAAAATTGTAGAAATATTTTTTTAAAATAAAGAGAATAACATGAAAATAACATTATACCAATAAATACATATATTTGTGTAAAAACAAAAATAAGCAAAAAAAATACACATATTTGGAATTGCTGCATTTGGAATGACCTGATCACACTATTGAACACCTTAAAAGAATACCGTAAAAAAAAGTAAAACGTAGCAAAAAACTATGCTTTTTCATCGCACCAACGAACAAAAAGTGGAATAAAATACAATCAAAAGACAAATGTAAAAAAAATGGTACAGCTGAAAACGTCATCTTGTCCTACAAAAATCAAATTGCCATAAAGCTCTGTCAGTGGATAAATAAAAAAGCTATAGCTCTCAGAATACAGTGATGCAAAAATATTTTTTTGTTCTATAAAATAGTTTTTATTGTGCAAGACATAATTTTTTTTATAAATGTAGTATCGCTATAATTGTACTGACCCAAAGATTAAAGCTGTCTAATCAATTTTTCTACACGCAAAATGACATTAGAAAAACTTCTATAAACAATTCCTGAATTGATTGGGTTTTTAATTCTGCCTCCCAAAAATCAGACTAGAAAGTTGTCAAAAAATGTTGTGTACACGAAAATGGTTTCCGATACAAACGTAAACTCATCCCGCAAAACACAAGACCTCACATGACTTTGTAGTCAGAAATACAGAAAAATTATAGCTCTTAAAAAATTGGTAATGCAAAAACTTTGTTAAAAGTGTTAAAAAAGTGTTTCTTAATTTGTGATAGCAGCCAAACATAAAAAAGATCACTACATCACTGTAATCGCATTGATCCGAAAAGAATAAAGCTGTCTTATCACATAACGAAAGAGGAATGGCATAATAAATAAATAAAACCTATTTTTAACCTGCTGTTGATTTGTTTATTCTCTCTCCCAAAGATTGCAGTAAGGCTTAGTTCGCATTTATCCTGCACTCTACGCTGAGCACTTACATCGGGGTTTCCGTGTAAATCTCTGAAATACGTGATTCTAACAGAACCTGTGATGCAACATTCCATATAATGAAGCAGATGGAGGCACTTTGGACTCTTCTGGCCTATGATCCGTGTCCATCTTTTAGGCATGCACAAAAGCGCAGTTAATCACCATTTTGTGCACTTCTAAAAAAACAGACAAACCGCTAATAAGAGGCAAAACAGAATTCAAAGTAACTCCTCCTGCCTCATTAGTGAGGTGGATCTGTTGCAGGTTTCATTTGAATCATGCATTTCAGATATTTAGATGGAAACCCTGATGCAAGTGCTCAGCTTAGAAAATAGCATAAATGTGAACTGATCCCAAATGTTCTCTACCCCAAAATGCCACCAATAAAAGCTTTAACTCAACCCACAAAAAAAAAGTCCCACTCGGGCCTGTCACCTGTTAACATAAATCTAGAGGGTGTCCAAGTTACTGGTAGCACAAAGGCTCTGGAAAAGCAACATGGATCCCACCAAAATAAATCTAGCAAAATATGTGCTTCCAAATCCAAATCCTCCCTTCTCACCCCCAGAATGTGCCAACTGCCAAAACCAAAGTTAGCATTCACATGTTTGAAATTATTATAGTGAGGAAAACTCGCTTAATTTATGGGTGTTTGGCTCCAGAATCACAAGATGGGCACAATGTATTGGGCACTACAATTCACTGAGCACTACAATGGCATGTTTTCAGCTGTCATTCTGCAACTTCCACTGCTTGTTTGTTTCTAGAAAATGCCCATAGTGTAAAAATTGTCACTACACCAATAGATGAATTCCCAGAGGGTTTCAAATTCCAATAAGTGGTCACTTAAGTAGGGTTTCCACTGTTTAGGCACATCAGGGGTTCTGCAAATGGAGTCTGCAAAGTATTCTAGAAAAATCAGCACTGCAAAAGTGAAATAGCGCTTCTTCTCTCCCATGCCCTGCCTTATGGCCAAAAAGTACTACATTGCCTTACATGGGTATTGCTACGTTCAGGAGAAATTTTATAACAAATTATGGGGCCTTCTTTACCCATTTCCACTTGTGAAAAAAAAATCTGGGGCTGAAACAGTATTTTAGTGATAAAAATGTTTTGATTAGTTCTTCACTATAGAAAGGTTTAAAATTCTGTGGCACACCTGCAATGTCACTAATGTCACGGCATCACTAGATATATTCACTGAATGGTGCAATCTGTAAAATGGGGTCACTTATAAAGGGTTCTGCTGTTTTGGCACCTCACAGGCTCTTCCAATGTGACATGACGCCTGAAAACTATTCCAGAAAATATGCATTTCAAAATCATGCTCCTTCCCTTCTGAGCTTTGCACTGTGCCTGAAAAGTAGTTTCCAACCACATATACAATGTTGGAGAACTCAGGAGAAAATGCATAACAAATTATGTGGTGCATTTCCTCTTAACTGCCATTTTGAAAATCAAAAACTTGGGGCTAAAACATCTTAGTGGAAAAAAATTACATTTTTCATTTCTGCAGTCCAATGTTACACAATTCTGTGAATAATTTGTGTGTTTAAAATGCTCACTACACCCCTCAAAAAATTCCTCAAGAGGTGTACTTTGCAAAATGGGGTCACATGTGGGTGTTTTCTTCTGTTTTGGCACCATAGCTTATGTTCAAATGCGACATGGCACCTGCAGTCTATTCCTGCCAATTCTGAGCTAGAAAAGTTGAATAGCTCTCACCCAAACAGTTATTTTTCCCCACATATGGGGCATTGACGTACTTAGGAGTAATTGCATAACAAATTATATGGTTAATTTTCTTCTATTACCTTTGTGAAAATGAACAATTTATAACTAAAGCAACATTTTTGTGGGAAAATTTTAATTTTTTATTTTCACAGCTAAATTTAATAAAATTCTATGAAGCACTTGTGGATTTGAGGTGCTCACCACACCTCTAGATAAATTCCTTGAGGGGTGTAGTTTCCAAAATGTGGTCACTAGGGGGGTCACCAATGTTTAGGAAAATCAGGGGCTCTGGAAAGCAAAATGGTGTTTGCTATCTATTCCAGCAAATTTTGTGCTCCAAAAGTCAAATGGTGCTCCTTCCCTTCTGTTCCCTGCTGTGTTAACAAACAATAGTTTTCCACCACATCTAGGGTATCATTGTGCTCAGGAGAAATTGAACAACAAATTGTATTGTTCATTTGATCCTGTTAACTTTGCGAAAATGATAAATTTTTGGTCTAAATCAACATTTTTGGTTGGAAAAATTTGAATTTTTTATTTTTACAGCTCAACTTAAAAACATTCTGTGAAGCACCTGCAGATTTGATGTGCTCACCACACCTATAGATAAATTCCTTGAGGTGTGTAGTTTCCCAAATGGGGTTACTTGTGGGAGAACTCCAATGTTTAAGCACATCAGGGGTTCTGCAAACACAAAATCGCATCCTCTATCCAAGAAAATTTGTGCTCCAAAAGTCAAATGGTGCTCCTTCCCTTCTGAGCCCTGCTGTGTACCCAACCCATAGATTTACACCACATATGCACATATGGAGTTCCAGTGTACTCAGGAGAAATTGAGCGAAAAATTGTAATGTCTATTTTTTTGTGGGGAAAAGAACATTTTTCATTTTTTCATTCCAAATTGCTTTAATTTCCATGAAGCACTTGAATGGTTAATAAATAGTGATGAGTGAGTATACTCGTTGCTCGGGTTTTCCCGAGCACGCTCAGGTAGTCTCCGAGCAGGGGTGGATTAAGGGTAGCCAGGGCCCCGAGCTGTTCAGACACTGTGATGGGGTCATGCGACGGGGTCATCTGTTGTGAATTTGCTTTTTGCTCCCTCTAGTGGTTACTAGTTTTTTGACTCTGGTTTTTCTGTCATTCCTTTTATCCGCACCTGGGTCGTTACTTAGGGGTGTTGCTATATAAGTTCCCTGGACCTTCAGTTCAATGCCTGGCAACGTAGTTATCAGAGCTAGTCTGCTGTGCTCTTGTCTACTGATCCTGGTTCCAGTTATATCAGCTAAGTCTGCCTTTTGCTTTTTGCTATTTGTTTTGGTTTTGTATTTTTGTCCAGCTTGTTCCAAATCTATATCCTGACCTTTGCTGGAAGCTCTAGGGGGCTGGTGTTCTCCCCCCGGACCGTTAGACGGTTCGGGGGTTCTTGAATTTCCAGTGTGGATTTTGATAGGGTATTTGTTGACCATATAAGTTACCTTTCTTTATTCTGCTATCAGTAAGCGGGCCTCTCTGTGCTAAACCTGGTTCATTTCTGTGTTTGTCATTTCCTCTTACCTCACCGTCATTATTTGTGGGGGGCTTCTATCCAGCTTTGGGGTCCCCTTCTCTGGAGGCAAGAAAGGTCTTTGTTTTCCTCTACTAGGGGTAGCTAGATTCTCCGGCTGGCGCGTGTCATCTAGAATCAACGTAGGAATGATCCCCGGCTACTTCTAGTGTTGGCGTTAGGAGTAGATATATGGTCAACCCAGTTACCACTGCCCTATGAGCTGGATTTTTGTATTCTGCAGATTTCCACGTTCCTCTGAGACCCTCGCCATTGGGGTCATAACAGTTTGCCAGGCCAGTATTAAATGTTTAATGCATTGCAGAAGAGGGATTATAAGAAAGAAGATTCTGAGTTTTTTTTTTTTTTTCTTCTTCCCCTTTACCTCAGAGTGGCTATGCTTGCTGCAGACATGAATGTCCAGACCTTGATTACAAGTGTGGACCAGCTGGCTACTCGTGTGCAGGGCATACAAGACTATGTTATCAGAAATCCTAGGTCAGAACCTAAAATACCGATTCCTGAACTGTTTTCCGGAGACAGGTTTAAGTTTAGGAATTTCGTGAATAATTGTAAATTGTTTTTGTCCCTGAGACCCTGTTCATCTGGAGATTCTGCTCAGCAAGTAAAAATTGTTATTTCGTTCTTACGGGGCGACCCTCAGGATTGGGCTTTTTCGCTGGCGCCAGGAGATCCGGCATTGGCTGATCTTGATGCGTTTTTTCTGGCGCTCGGTTTACTTTATGAGGAACCCAATCTTGAGATTCAGGCAGAAAAGGCCTTGCTGGCTATGTCTCAGGGGCAGGACGAGGCTGAAGTGTATTGCCAAAAATTTCGGAAATGGTCCGTGCTGACACATTGGAACGAGTGTGCACTGGCCGCTAATTTTAGAAATGGCCTTTCTGAAGCCATTAAGAATGTTATGGTGGGTTTTCCCATTCCCACAGGTCTGAATGATACTATGGCACTGGCTATTCAAATTGACCGGCGGTTGCGGGAGCGCAAAACCGCAAATTCCCTCATGGTGTTGTCTGAACAGACACCTAATTCGGTGCAATGTGATAGAAAAACCGCAAATTCCCTCATGGTGTTGTCTGAACAGACACCTGATTTAATGCAATGTGATAGAATCCTGACTAGAAATGAGCGGAAAATTCATAGACGCCGGAATGGCTTGTGCTACTACTGTGGTGATTCTACACATGTTATCTCAGCATGTTCTAAACGTATAGCTAAGGTTGTTAGTCCTGTCACCGTTGGTAATTTGCAACCTAAATTTATTCTGTCTGTAACTTTGATTTGCTCACTGTCATCTTATCCTGTCATGGCGTTTGTAGATTCAGGTGCTGCCCTGAGTCTCATGGATCTCTCATTTGCTAAGCGCTGTGGTTTTACTCTTGAACCATTAGAAAATCCTATTCCTCTTAGTGGTATTGATGCTACACCATTGGCAGCAAATAAACCGCAGTATTGGACACAGGTTACCATGTGCATGACTCCTGAACACCGCGAGGTGATACGTTTCCTGGTTTTACATAAAATGCATGATTTGGTTGTTTTAGGGCTGCCATGGTTACAGACCCATAATCCAGTCCTGGACTGGAAGGCTATGTCAGTCTCAAGTTGGGGCTGTCGTGGTATTCATGGGGATTCCCTGCCTGTGTCTATTGCTTCTTCTACGCCTTCGGAAGTTCCGGAGTATTTGTCTGATTATCAGGATGTCTTCAGTGAGTCTGAGTCCAGTGCACTGCCTCCTCATAGGGACTGTGACTGTGCTATAGATTTGATCCCAGGCAGTAAATTTCCTAAGGGAAGACTGTTTAATCTGTCGGTACCTGAACATACCGCTATGCGTTCATATATCAAGGAGTCTCTGGAGAAAGGACATATTCGTCCGTCTTCTTCCCCTCTTGGTGCGGGATTCTTTTTTGTGGCAAAAAAGGACGGATCTTTGAGACCTTGTATTGATTATCGACTTTTAAATAAGATCACTGTCAAATTTCAGTATCCTTTACCGCTGTTGTCTGACTTGTTTGCCCGGATTAAGGGTGCCAAGTGGTTCACCAAGATAGACCTTCGTGGTGCGTACAACCTTGTGCGCATTAAGCAAGGTGATGAATGGAAAACCGCATTCAATACGCCCGAAGGTCATTTTGAGTACTTGGTGATGCCTTTTGGGCTTTCCAATGCGCCTTCAGTTTTTCAGTCCTTTATGCATGACATTTTCCGGAAGTATCTGGATAAATTTTTGATTGTTTATCTGGATGATATTTTGGTTTTTTCTGACAATTGGGATTCGCATGTGGAGCAGGTCAGGTTGGTCTTTAAAATTTTGCGTGAAAATTCTTTGTTTGTCAAGGGCTCAAAGTGTCTCTTTGGTGTGCAGAAGGTTCCCTTTTTGGGGTTCATTTTTTCCCCTTCTGCTGTGGAGATGGACCCAGTCAAGGTCCGAGCTATTCTTGATTGGACTCAGCCCTCGTCAGTTAAGAGTCTTCAGAAGTTCTTGGGCTTCGCTAACTTCTACCGTCGTTTTATCGCTAATTTTTCTAGCATTGTGAAACCTTTGACGGATATGACCAAGAAGGGCTCCGATGTAGCTAACTGGGCTCCTGCTGCCGTGGAGGCTTTCCAGGAGTTGAAACGCCGGTTTACTTCGGCGCCTGTTTTGTGCCAGCCTGACGTCTCACTTCCCTTTCAGGTTGAGGTGGATGCTTCGGAGATTGGGGCAGGGGCCGTTTTGTCGCAGAGAGGCCCTGGTTGCTCTGTTATGAAACCTTGTGCCTTTTTCTCTAGGAAGTTTTCGCCTGCCGAGCGAAATTATGATGTGGGCAATCGGGAGTTGTTGGCCATGAAATGGGCATTTGAGGAGTGGCGTCATTGGCTCGAGGGTGCTAAGCATCGTGTGGTGGTCTTGACTGATCACAAAAATCTGATGTATCTCGAGTCTGCTAAACGCCTTAATCCGAGACAGGCCCGCTGGTCATTGTTTTTCTCCCGCTTTGATTTTGTTGTCTCGTATTTACCAGGTTCAAAGAATGTGAAGGCCGATGCTCTTTCTAGGAGCTTTGTGCCTGATGCTCCTGGAGTCGCTGATCCTGTTGGTATTCTTAAAGATGGAGTTATCTTGTCAGCTATTTCTCCGGATCTGCGACGTGTGTTGCAGAGATTTCAGGCTGATAGGCCTGAGTCTTGTCCACCTGACAGACTGTTTGTCCCGGATAAGTGGACCAGCAGAGTCATTTCCGAGGTTCATTCCTCGGTGTTGGCAGGTCACCCGGGAATTTTTGGCACCAGAGATCTGGTGGCCAGGTCCTTTTGGTGGCCTTCCTTGTCAAGGGATGTGCGGTCATTTGTGCAGTCCTGTGGGACTTGTGCTCGAGCTAAGCCTTGCTGTTCTCGTGCCAGCGGTTTGCTCTTGCCCTTGCCTGTCCCGAAGAGACCTTGGACACATATCTCCATGGATTTCATTTCTGATCTTCCGCTATCTCAGGGCATGTCTGTTATCTGGGTGATATGTGATCGCTTCTCCAAGATGGTCCATTTGGTTCCTTTGCCTAAGCTGCCTTCCTCTTCCGATCTGGTTCCTGTGTTTTTCCAGAACGTGGTTCGTTTGCACGGCATCCCTGAGAATATTGTGTCAGACAGAGGATCCCAGTTCGTTTCCAGGTTCTGGCGATCCTTTTGTAGTAGGATGGGCATTGATTTGTCGTTTTCGTCTGCTTTCCATCCTCAGACTAATGGACAGACGGAGCGAACCAATCAGACTTTGGAGGCTTATTTGAGGTGTTTTGTCTCTGCTGATCAGGACGATTGGGTGACATTCTTGCCGTTGGCTGAGTTTGCCCTTAATAATCGGGCTAGTTCCGCCACCTTGGTTTCGCCTTTTTTCTGCAACTCTGGTTTCCATCCTCGCTTTTCTTCGGGTCATGTGGAGCCTTCTGACTGTCCTGGGGTGGATTCTGTGGTGGATAGGTTGCAGCAGATCTGGAATCATGTGGTGGACAACTTGAAGTTGTCACAGGAGAAGGCTCAGCGCTTTGCCAACCGCCGCCGCGGTGTGGGTCCCCGACTACGCGTTGGGGATTTGGTATGGCTTTCTTCCCGCTTTGTTCCTATGAAGGTCTCCTCTCCCAAATTTAAACCTCGTTTTATTGGGCCTTACAAGATATTGGAAATCCTTAATCCTGTATCTTTTCGTCTGGATCTTCCTGTGTCGTTTGCTATTCACAATGTATTTCATAGGTCCTTGTTGCGGCGGTACATTGTGCCTGTAGTTCCTTCTGCTGAGCCTCCTGCTCCGGTGTTGGTTGAGGGCGAGTTGGAGTACGTGGTGGAGAAGATCTTGGATTCTCGCCTCTCCAGGCGGAGGCTTCAGTACCTGGTCAAGTGGAAGGGCTATGGTCAGGAGGATAATTCCTGGGTGGTCGCCTCTGATGTTCATGCGGCCGATTTAGTTCGTGCCTTTCATGCCGCTCATCCTGATCACCCTGGTGGTCGTGGTGAGGGTTCGGTGACCCCTCACTAAGGGGGGGGTACTGTTGTGAATTCGCTTTTTGCTCCCTCTAGTGGTTACTAGTTTTTTGACTCTGGTTTTTCTGTCATTCCTTTTATCCGCACCTGGGTCGTTACTTAGGGGTGTTGCTATATAAGCTCCCTGGACCTTCAGTTCAATGCCTGGCAACGTAGTTATCAGAGCTAGTCTGCTGTGCTCTTGTCTACTGATCCTGGTTCCAGTTATATCAGCTAAGTCTGCCTTTTGCTTTTTGCTATTTGTTTTGGTTTTGTATTTTTGTCCAGCTTGTTCCAAATCTATATCCTGACCTTTGCTGGAAGCTCTAGGGGGCTGGTGTTCTCCCCCCGGACCGTTAGACGGTTCGGGGGTTCTTGAATTTCCAGTGTGGATTTTGATAGGGTTTTTGTTGACCATATAAGTTACCTTTCTTTATTCTGCTATCAGTAAGCGGGCCTCTCTGTGCTAAACCTGGTTCATTTCTGTGTTTGTCATTTCCTCTTACCTCACCGTCATTATTTGTGGGGGGCTTCTATCCAGCTTTGGGGTCCCCTTCTCTGGAGGCAAGAAAGGTCTTTGTTTTCCTCTACTAGGGGTAGCTAGATTCTCCGGCTGGCGCGTGTCATCTAGAATCAACGTAGGAATGATCCCCGGCTACTTCTAGTGTTGGCGTTAGGAGTAGATATATGGTCAACCCAGTTACCACTGCCCTATGAGCTGGATTTTTGTATTCTGCAGATTTCCACGTTCCTCTGAGACCCTCGCCATTGGGGTCATAACAGTCATCATATACTTCAACCAGTTTATTCCAGAAAAAGAGTTGCTGTGTGAAACTATAACCTGTCAAACATCCATTGATCTAGTCAATTTACCCTTCAGTTCAGTATATAGTATACAGTGTATAGTGTCAGTGTATAGGTCACACTGACTCACCAGTGACGTCTCTAGGTGAAGTCCTTCATCTTTCATCCAGCAAAGACCACCATCACTTCATCCAGCCAGGACACGTCTCTGCAGGAAATAGCACAGCTATCTCGAGCTCCGCTTGCAGAACACATTACTTAATTTTTCTCAACTTCTACATTACACCACAAGAAGAAAAAGAGGCAACATAGTGTCACTCTACACAGTAACAGGACCGCCCCCCATTTAAAGCAGTATCCTCAAAAAATAAAATAAATACATCACTGCAGTAATATCTCTTAATTAGCCCCTATGGTAATAATAATATCCCCCATCCTGGCCCCGTGTATCTCATTCCTGGCTCCAGCCATATGTTCTCCCATCCTGCCCTCATGAGTATCCATCCTGCCCCATATGAGCTCCCCATCCTGCCCCATATGATCTCCCCATCCTGCCCCATCAGTCTCAATCGTATCCATCCTGACCCATGATCCTGCACGATCGATCTCCAATCCTGCCCCATGTCTTTCATTCTGCTCTGTGTCTCCAATCATGCCCCATATTTACATTCTGCCCATCTCACCAGTCCTGCCCCATCTGTCTCCAGTCCTGCCCCCAGTGTGTCCAGCATCTCTGCCCCCAGTGTCCAGCATCTCTGCCCCCAGTGTGTCCAGCATCTCTGCCCCCAGTGTCCAGCATCTCTGCCCCCAGTGTCCAGCATCTCTGCCCCAGTGTCCAGCATCTCTGCCCCCAATGTGTCCAGCATCTCTGCCCCCAATGTGTCCAGCATCCTGCCCCCAGTGTGTCCAGCAATCTGCCCCAGTGTCTCCAGCATATTGCCCCCACTGTGTCCAGCAATCTGCCCCAGTGTGTCCAGCATATTGTCCCCAGTGTGTCCAGCATATTGCCCCCAGTGTGTCCAGCATATTGCCCCCAGTGTGTCCAGAATATTGCCCCCAGTGTGTCCAGCATATTGCCCCCAGTGTCTCCAGCATATTGCTCCCAGTGGCTCCAGCATATTGCTCCCAGTGTCTCCAGCATATTGCCCCAGTGTGTCCAGCAATCTGCCCCAGTGTCTCCAGCATATTCCCCCAGTGTGTCCAGCATTCTGCCCCAGTGTGTCCAGCATTCTGCCCAAGTGTGTCCAGCATTCTGCCCCCAGTGTGTCCAGCATATTGCCCCCAGTGTCTCCAGCATATTGCCCCCAGTGTGTCCAGCATGTTGCCCCCAGTGTGTCCAGCATATTGCCCAGTGTCTCCAGCATATTGCCCCCAGTGTCTCCAGTAATCTGCCCCAGTGTCTTCAGCATATGGCCCCAGTGTGTCCAGCAATCTGCCCCAGTGTCTCCAGCATATTTCCCCAGTGTTTTCAGCATTCTGCCCCAGTGTGTCCAGCATTCTGCCCCAGTGTGTCCAGCATTCTGCCCCCAGTGTGTCCAGCATATTCCCCCAGTGTGTCCAGCATCCTACCCCCAGTGTCTCCAGCATATTGCCCCAGTGTGTCCAGCATATTGCTCCCAGTGTGTCCAGCATTCTGCCCCAGTGTGTCCAGCATATTTCGCCCAACTTGTCCAGCATTTCTGCCCCCAGCGTGTCCAGCATTTCTGCCCCTAGCGTGTCCAGCATTTTGCCCTGGGATCGCCGCTCTCAACATAAAGCAAACAAACAAAAAAAAACCACGAGTTCTTACTCTCCTAGCCGCATTCCTGCGGCGGGCGAAGCTTCCTCCCTCCACTCAGGTGAAGCGCGCACTCGCGCAGCTGACAATGATGTCAGATGCCGGCGAAGTGCGTGCTGCGGCACACGTCAGCTGCCAGCCTCCGATTGGCTGGTGGCTGCTAACTATTGATGTGCGGGCCCGCACGTCAATAGCCTTACTGCCGCAGCGCCTGTAGGGGGGGCCCGGTGAGCAGATGAGACGGGGCCCGATGCGGGCCCCCTCTGCCCACCGGGCCCATACGCCAGTCAAGGCAGTAAGCCCTGATGGTGGCTGAGGTCAATCTGAGCGGTTGCCTAGGGCCACCCCACACCACTGGGCCCTGGGCTACCGCCCAGATTGACCTCATTATAATCCGCCAGTGTCTCTGAGTATTTGTTATTGCTCGGAGATATAGTTTTCATCGCCTCAGTTGCATGATTTACGGCTTCCAGATAGGCTGAATACATGTGAGGAATGCCTGTTTGTTAGGGAATTCCCACATGTATTCAGCGTATCTGGCAGCTGTAAATCATGCAACTGAGGCGATGAAAACTATATCTCAGAGCAATAGAAAAATACTCGGAGATCACCCGAGCGTGCTTGGGAAAACCCGAGCAACGAGTACACTCACTCATCACTATTTGTAAACTTCTCGGATGTAGTTTTCAGCACTTTGAGTGGTGCAGTTTTTAAAATGGTGTCAATTTTGGGGTTTTCTGTCACATAGTCCACTCAATGTCACTTCAAATGTGATGTGGTTCCTAAAACAATGGATTTGTAAATTTTGTTGGAAATAATGAGAAACTGGTCATAAATGTTTAACCTTTTTAACTTCCCAACAAAATACACCCCTCATCCAGACTGTCAAATTGTGTTATTCACACAGAAAAATGTCATTTGTGTGTCATCCATATAGCCATTTTTTTACATCCACATCTTTTTTTTTTAGAAATCAATAATTTAAAATATATTAGTACACATACATTTTTCTGTGTTAAAGGGGTTGACCACCTTTAGGACATTTTGTTTTAAGTTGAAAGCATATATTTGGGGATAATAATCATTTTTGAAATTCTTTAAACCTTCCTCTAGTGTTTAAGGTCGTCACCGACCCGTTTTAGATTTTAAATGCATACAAATTCTACATACATTTGTTTATTGCATCAAGACTTTTTGACTTTTTCAGGAACTTATTTTAAAACAAAATACAATAAAATAAAACTATTTTACTAAATTGTAAAATGCTCTTATTAAAATTATAACATTTGTGTTGTTGGGGTCAATTTCGACCCAGGTCTAATATAAGAGTAAAAAAACAATAATAAGTCCCAAAACTGAACTCATAAACACAATATAAACCAACAGCCCACAGCCAGCTCTACCTCCAACAACTTGAGTTAGGGACATGTCCAGGCATGTATGGCCAAATCAGCTTAGAGTTGGTAGTTTGCAGAGTATACATCTCCAGTTTACACATGCAACAATGAGAAGATTTGATGTAAGCCAAATTCTGGATTATATCTGAGATGATAATGAATCAGAGGACACACAGCAGCAAACTGATAAGGGTATGTGCACACGTTGCGGATTTCTTGCAGAAATTTCCTGAAGAAAACCGGAAATTTTCTGCAAGAAATCCGCATTTTTTTTGGCGCTTTTTTTCCGTTTTTTTCGCGTTTTTTTAGCATTCTGCAAGCGTAATTAGCTTGCAGAATGCTAAAGTTTTCCAAGCGATCTGTAGCATCACTTGGAAAACTGACTGACAGGTTGGTCACACTTGTCAAACATAGTGTTTGACAAGTGTGACCAACTTTTTACTATAGATGCAGCCTGTGCAGCATCTATAGTAAAAGATAGAATGTTTAAAAATAATTAAAAAAATAAAAAAATGCTTATACTCACCCAGACATCTCCTCAGCGGCGTCCGTTCCTCTTTCTATAGCTGGTCTGTGCGCACAGGACCTTCCGTGACGTCACGGTCAGGTGAGCGGTCACATGACTGCTCACGACCAATCACAGGACAGTGACGTCATCGGCAAGGTCCTTCACCGCACATCAGCTACAGGAACCGAAGCGACAGCATGTAGTGGAGGCGGGAAGACATCGAGGGTGAGTATAGGAATATTTTTTATTTTAATTCTTATTTTTTGACCACTTATATGGTGCCTAGTCCGTGGAGGAGAGTCTCCTCTCCTCCACCCTGGGTACCAGCCGCACATAATCTGCTTACTTCCCGCATGGTGGGCACAGCCCCGTGCGGGAAGTAAGCAGATCAATGGACCCCTAGGTGTGCGGAATCCCCTGCAATTCCGCATTTTAATGAACATGTTGCTTTTTTTTCCGCGATGCGATTTTTTCGCGGAAAAAAAGGCTACATTTGCACAAAAAATGCGGAATACACTTAAAATAATAGGAGGCATATGTTAGCGTTTTTTTCGCGTTTTTATCACGTTTTTATAGCGAAAAAACGCGAAAAAAACGCGAAAAATACTTAACGTGTGCACATGGCCATACAGATGAACAGGTTTCTGAGGAGGAAGATGATGTGGAGTATCAACCGGAAGACACAGACAGTTCTGATCAGTCTGATGAGGAGGTCACTGGTGCTGAAGCTGCACCCACTGAAAGATTCAAATCCAAAAGTGGCAAGATCAGTTGGAGCTCAGTACCTCCAGATGTACATGGCAGGGCAGATGCTGCAAATGTCATAAAAATGACCCCTGGGATCACAAGGTTTGCGGTGACAAGAGTAAGTGACATCAAGACATGTTTTGATCTGTTTATGCCATTGTCAATAAAAAAAAGTCATTATTGCTATGACAAACCTTGAAGGAAAAAAAGTCCACGGCAACATGTGGAATGACCTTCATGATGATGTCCTGGTGCCTACATTGGTGTTCTTCTCCTTACAGGAGTGTACAAATCCTGCAATGAGGCCACTGATAGTCTCTGGGATGCATCGACTGGCAGGAATATTTTCCGGGCAGCAATGTCACTTCAAAAGTTTCAGATGATATCAAGAGTCCTCAGATTTGACAACAGAGACACCAGAACAAAATCTGACAAACTTGCTCCCATCAGGGATGTTTGGGAGAAATGGGTGCAGCTCCTTCCACTGATGTTTAACCCAGGGCCAGAGGTGACAGTAGACGAACATTTTCTCCCTTTCCGCGGAAAATGCCCCTTCCAGCAATACACGCCAAGTAAGCAAGGCAAATACGGCATAAGAATCTAGGCAGCCTGTGATGCAAAAACTAGCTATGCATGGAATTTACAGATTTACACAGGCAAGTCTGCAAGTGGCATCCCTGAAAAAAAAACAAGGAAAACGTGTAGTCCTTGATATGACTACTGGACTGCAGGGTCACAACATTACTTGTGACAATTTTTTTACCAGCTATGACCTTGGACAAGAACTTTTCAGGAGGAAAATCACCATGGTGGGCACAGTGAAAAAAACAAACCTGAGCTGCCCGCTGAATTGTTGCAGATGAAGGACAGGGCTCCACTTTACTCAAAGTTTGTTTTTACAGACACCACCACTGCTGTTTCATACTGCCCCAAAAAACGACGGAATGTGGTACTGATGTCCACACTTCACAAAGATGCAGCTGTGTCATCAGGAAGTGACAAAAAGCCCAGAATCATCCTGGACTATAACAAAAACAAAGGAGGAGTGGACAACCTGGACAAGCTGACTGCCACCTACACTTACATAGTTACATAGTTACATAGTTAGTAAGGCCGAAAAAAGACATTTGTCCATCCAGTTCAGCCTATATATATTCCATCATAATAAATCCCCAGATCTACGTCCTAATAATTGTATGATACAATATTGTTCTGCTCCAGGAAGACATCCAGGCCTCTCTTGAACCCCTCAACTGAGTTCGCCATCACCACCTCCTCAGGCAAGCAATTCCAGATTCTCACTGCCCTAACAGTAAAGAATCCTCTTCTGTTTTGGTGGAAAAACCTTCTCTCCTCCAGACGCAAAGAATGCCCCCTTGAGCCCGTCACCTTCCTTGGTATAAACAGATCCTCAGCGAGATATTTGTATTGTCCCCTTATATACTTATACATGGTTATTAGATCGCCCCTCAGTCGTCTTTTTTCTAGACTAAATAATCCTAATTTTGCTAATCTATCTGGGTATTGTAGTTCTCCCATCCCCTTTATTAATTTTGTTGCCCTCCTTTGTACTCTCTCTAGTTCCATTATATCCTTCTTGAGCACCGGTGCCCAAAACTGGACACAGTACTCCATGTGCGGTCTAACTAGGGATTTGTACAGAGGCAGTATAATGCTCTCATCATGTGTATCCAGACCTCTTTTAATGCACCCCATGATCCTGTTTGCCTTGGCAGCTGCTGCCTGGCACTGGCTGCTCCAGGTAAGTTTATCATTAACTAGGATCCCCAAGTCCTTCTCCCTGTCAGATTTACCCAGTGGTTTCCCGTTCAGTGTGTAATGGTGATATTGATTCCTTCTTCCCATGTGTATAACCTTACATTTATCATTGTTAAACCTCATCTGCCACCTTTCAGCCCAAGTTTCCAACTTATCCAGATCCATCTGTAGCAGAATACTATCTTCTCTTGTATTAACTGCTTTACATAGTTTTGTATCATCTGCAAATATCAATATTTTACTGTGTAAACCTTCTACCAGATCATTAATGAATATGTTGAAGAGAACAGGTCCCAATACCGACCCCTGCGGTACCCCACTGGTCACAGCGACCCAGTTAGAGACTATACCATTTATAACCACCCTCTGCTTTCTATCACTAAGCCAGTTACTAACCCATTTACACACATTTTCCCCCAGACCAAGCATTCTCATTTTGTGTACCAACCTCTTGTGCGGCACGGTATCAAATGCTTTGGAAAAATCGAGATATACCACGTCCAATGACTCACTGTGGTCCAGCCTATAGCTTACCTCTTCATAAAAACTGATTAGATTGGTTTGACAGGAGCGATTTCTCATAAACCCATGCTGATATGGAGTTAAACAGTTATTCTCATTGAGATAATCCAGAATAACATCCTTCAGAAACCCTTCAAATATTTTACCAACAGTAGAGGTTAGACTTACTGGCCTATAATTTCCAGGTTCACTTTTAGAGCCCTTTTTGAATATTGGCACCACATTTGCTATGCGCCAGTCCTGCGGAACAGACCCCGTCGCTATAGAGTCCCTAAAAATAAGAAATAATGGTTTATCTATTACATTACTTAGTTCTCTTAGTACTCGTGGGTGTATGCCATCCGGACCCGGAGATTTATCTATTTTAATCTTATTTAGCCGGTTTCGCACCTCTTCTTGGGTTAGATTGGTGACCCTTAATATAGGGTTTTCATTGTTTCTTGGGATTTCACCTAGCATTTCATTTTCCACCGTGAATACCGTGAAGAAGAAGGTGTTTAATATGTTAGCTTTTTCCTCGTCATCTACAACCATTCTTTCCTCACTATTTTTTAAGGGGCCTACATTTTCAGTTTTTATTCTTTTACTATTGATATAGTTGAAGAACAGTTTGGGATTAGTTTTACTCTCCTTAGCAATGTGCTTCTCTGTTTCCTTTTTGGCAGCTTTAGTTAGTTTTTTAGATAAAGTATTTTTCTCCCTATAGTTTTTTAGAGCTTCAATGGTGCCATCCTGCTTTAGTAGTGCAAATGCTTTCTTTTTACTGTTAATTGCCTGTCTTACTTCTTTGTTTAGCCACATTGGGTTTTTCCTATTTCTAGTCCTTTTATTCCCACAAGGTATAAACCGCTTACAGTGCCTATTTAGGATGTTCTTAAACATTTTCCATTTATTATCTGTATTCTTATTTCTGAGGATATTGTCCCAGTCTACCAGATTAAGGGCATCTCTAAGCTGGTCAAACTTTGCCTTCCTAAAGTTCAGTGTTTTTGTGACTCCCTGACAAGTCCCCCTAGTGAAAGACAGGTGAAACTGTACAATATTGTGGTCGCTATTTCCTAGATGCCCGACCACCTGCAGATTTGTTATTCTGTCAGGTCTATTAGATAGTATTAGGTCTAAAAGTGCTGCTCCTCTGGTTGGATTCTGCACCAATTGTGAAAGATAATTTTTCTTGGTTATTAGCAGAAACCTGTTGCCTTTATGGGTTTCACAGGTTTCTGTTTCCCAGTTAACCCCTTCCCGACATCTGACGTTATAGTACGTCAGATGTCGGGTCCCCTGCTTTGATGTGCGCTCTGGCGGTGAGCGCACATCAAAGTCGCGACATGTCAGCTGTTTTTTACAGCTGACATGTGCGCGCAATAGCGGCAGGTGAAATCGCGATCACCCGCTGCTATTAACTAGTTAAATGCCGCTGTCAAACGCAGACAGCGGCATTTAACTACCGCATCTGGCCGTGCGGCCGGATATGAGCGCATCGCCGACCCCCGTCACATGATCGGGGGTCGGCGATGCTTGTACATTGTAACCATAGAGGTCCTGGAGACCTCTATGGTTACTGATCGCCGGTGGCTGTGAGCGCCACCCTGTGGTCGGCGCTCACAGCACACCGGCATTTCTGCTGTGTAGCAGCGATCTTATGATCGCTGCTGCATAGCAGAGCCGATCGCGTTGTGCCTGCTTCTAGCCTCCCATGGAGGCTATAGAAGCATGGCAAAAGTAAAAAAAAAAGTAAAAAAAATGTGAAAAAAATAAAAAAAATATAAAAGTTTAAATCACCCCCCTTTCGCCCCAATCAAAATAAATCAATAAAAAAAAACCCAACCTACACATATTTGGTATCGCCGCGTTCAGAATCGCCCGATCTATCAATAAAAAAAAGCATTAACCTGATCGCTAAACGGCGTAATGAGAAAAAAAATCGAAACGCCAGATTTACGTTTTTTTGGTCGCCACGACATTGCATTAAAATGCAATAACGGGCGATCAAAAGAACGTATCTGCACCAAAATGCTATCATTAAAAATGTCAGCTCGGCACGCAAAAAATAAGCCCTCACCTGACCCCAGATCACGAAAAATGGAGACGCTACGAGTATCGGAAAATGGCGCAATTTTGTTTTGTTTTGTTTTTTACAAAGTTTGGAATTTTTTTCACTTAGGTGAAAAATAACCTAGTCATGTTAGGTGTCTGTGAACTCGTACTGACCTGGAGAATCATAATGGCAGGTCAGTTTTAGCATTTAGTGAACCTAGCAAAATAGGCAAGCAAAAAACAATTGTGGGATTGCACTTTTTTTGCAATTTCACTGCACTTGGAATTTGTTTCCCGTTTTCTAGTACACGACATGGTAAAACCAATGATGTCGTTCAAAAGTACAACTCGTCCCGCAAAAAATAAGCCCTCACATGGCCAAATTGACGGAAAAATATAAAAGTTATGGCTCTGGGAAGGAGGGGAGTGAAAAACGAAAACGGAAAAACGGAAAAAGCTCCGGGGGTGAAGGGGTTAATATCCGGGTAGTTAAAGTCCCCCATAACCAGGACCTCATTATGGGTTGCAGCTTCATCTATCTGCTTTAGAAGTAGACTTTCCATGATTTCTGTTATATTTGGGGGTTTGTAACAGACCCCAATGAGAATTTTGTTACCATTTTTCCCTCCATGAATTTCGACCCATATGGACTCGACATCCTCATTCCCTTCGCTAATATCCTCCCTTAAAGTGGACTTTAGACAAGACTTTACATAGAGACAAACCCCTCCTCCTCTCCGATTTTTACGATCCTTTCTAAACAGACTGTAACCCTGTAAGTTAACTGCCCAGTCATAGCTTTCATCTAACCATGTCTCGGTTATTCCCACTATGTCAAAGTTACCTGTAGATATTTCTGCTTCTAGTTCTTCCATCTTGTTTGTCAGGCTTCTGGCGTTTGCGAGCATGCAGTTTAGAGGATTTTGTTTTGTTCCAATCTCCTCGCTGTGGATTGTTTTAGAAATGTTCTTACCTCCCTTCTGAGAATGTTTTCCTGGGTCTTCTTTGTTCAAGTCTAATGTTTTTCTTCTCGTCCCCTCTACTTCTAGTTTAACGCCCTCCTGATGAGTGTAGCGAGTCTTCTGGCGAATGTGTGTTTCCCAGGTTTGTTGAGGTGTAGTCCGTCTCTGGCGAGGAGTCCATCGTACAAGTAATTCACACCGTGGTCCAGGAATCCGAATCCTTGTTGTCTGCACCACCGTCTTAGCCAGTTGTTCGCATCAAGGATCCTGTTCCATCTCCTGGTGCCATGCCCGTCTACTGGAAGGATAGAAGAAAAAACTACCTGTGCATCCAGTTCCTTTACTTTCTTCCCCAACTCTTCAAAGTCCTTGCAGATTGTCGGTAGGTCCTTCCTTGCCGTGTCATTGGTGCCAACATGTATCAGCAGAAATGGGTGGACGTCCTTGGAGCTGAAGAGCTTTGGTATCCTATCGGTCACATCCTTGATCATCGCACCTGGAAGGCAGCATACTTCTATTGCGGTTATGTCCGGTCTGCAGATGGCTGATTCTGTGCCTCTCAGTAGTGAGTCTCCCACCACCACTACTCTTCGTTGCTTCTTGGCTGTACTTTTTGCTGTCACTTGTTGCTGTGTGCCCTTTTCTTTTTTGCTTGCTGGTATTGCTTCATCCTTAGGTGTGCCATCTTCATCCTCTACAAAGATTTGATATCGGTTCTTCAGTTGTGTGGTTGGTGATTTCTCCATGGTCTTCTTGCTTCTTTTGGTCACATGCTTCCACTCATCTGCTTTTGGAGGTTCTCTGACACTTTTTTCACCTTCTATGACCAGTAGAGATGCTTCTGTTCTGTCTAGGAAGTCTTCATTCTCTTTGATGAGTTTCAAAGTTGCTATTCTTTCTTCCAGACCTCGCACCTTTTCTTCTAAAAGGGCCACTAGTCTACACTTCTGACAGGTGAAATTGGATTCTTCTTTTGGTCGATCTGTGAACATGTAGCACATGCAGCAGCTCACCATGTAGGTTGTCACATCTGCCATGTTGCTCCTAGATCCTGCTGACTTGCTGTGTGTTTTCCTTTGTGTGTAATCTACTCAGCCAAGCTTTCTTGCAATAATGTCCCACAGGCAAAAATTTGCGTACCGTAAGGCGCGCGGTTTGGTGATGCTTTCCAAGCAGCTGGTCCCGGCTGTACCCAACGATCTTCTTGCTGAGGGAGACTCTTTGCTTTTCCCAGAAGGCACCTGGAATATGCAAATTATCCTCCTCAAGCTTGAATCCATGGTTTGGTGATGCTTTCCAAGCAGCTGGTCCCGGCTGTACCCAACGATCTTCTTGCTGAGGGAGACTCTTTGCTTTTCCCAGAAGGCACCTGGAATATGCAAATTATCCTCCTCAAGCTTGAATCCCTGGTTTGGTGATGCTTTCCAAGCAGCTGGTCCCGGCTGTACCCAACGATCTTCTTGCTGAGGGAGACTCTTTGCTTTTCCCAGAAGGCACCTGGAATATGCAAATTATCCTCCTCAAGCTTGAATCCCTGGTTTGGTGATGCTTTCCAAGCAGCTGGTCCCGGCTGTACCCAACGATCTTCTTGCTGAGGGAGACTCTTTGCTTTTCCCAGAAGGCACCTGGAATATGCAAATTATCCTCCTCAAGCTTGAATCCCTTGTTTGGTGATGCTTTCCAAGCAGCTGGTCCCGGCTGTACCCAACGATCTTCTTGCTGAGGGAGACTCTTTGCTTTTCCCAGAAGGCACCTGGAATATGCAAATTATCCTCCTCAAGCTTGAATCCCTGGTTTGGTGATGCTTTCCAAGCAGCTGGTCCCGGCTGTACCCAACGATCTTCTTGCTGAGGGAGACTCTTTGCTTTTCCCAGAAGGCACCTGGAATATGCAAATTATCCTCCTCAAGCTTGAATCCCTGGTTTGGTGATGCTTTCCAAGCAGCTGGTCCCGGCTGTACCCAACGATCTTCTTGCTGAGGGAGACTCTTTGCTTTTCCCAGAAGGCACCTGGAATATGCAAATTATCCTCCTCAAGCTTGAATCCCTGGTTTGGTGATGCTTTCCAAGCAGCTGGTCCCGGCTGTACCCAACGATCTTCTTGCTGAGGGAGACTCTTTGCTTTTCCCAGAAGGCACCTGGAATATGCAAATTATCCTCCTCAAGCTTGAATCCCTGGTTTGGTGATGCTTTCCAAGCAGCTGGTCCCGGCTGTACCCAACGATCTTCTTGCTGAGGGAGACTCTTTGCTTTTCCCAGAAGGCACCTGGAATATGCAAATTATCCTCCTCAAGCTTGAATCCCTGGTTTGGTGATGCTTTCCAAGCAGCTGGTCCCGGCTGTACCCAACGATCTTCTTGCTGAGGGAGACTCTTTGCTTTTCCCAGAAGGCACCTGGAATATGCAAATTATCCTCCTCAAGCTTGAATCCCTGGTTTGGTGATGCTTTCCAAGCAGCTGGTCCCGGCTGTACCCAACGATCTTCTTGCTGAGGGAGACTCTTTGCTTTTCCCAGAAGGCACCTGGAATATGCAAATTATCCTCCTCAAGCTTGAATCCCTGGTTTGGTGATGCTTTCCAAGCAGCTGGTCCCGGCTGTACCCAACGATCTTCTTGCTGAGGGAGACTCTTTGCTTTTCCCAGAAGGCACCTGGAATATGCAAATTATCCTCCTCAAGCTTGAATCCCTGGTTTGGTGATGCTTTCCAAGCAGCTGGTCCCGGCTGTACCCAACGATCTTCACTTGCCAGCGAATGACTAGGAGATGGCCAATGGTTGTATTTTACAACATCCTTGATGTGTCAGCATGCAATTCATTTGTGTTGTGGAACCACATTCACCAAGGATGGAATTCAAAGAAAAAAAACAAGCGGAGGATGTTTCTTGAGGAACTAGGAAGATCCCTTGTCAAGGCGCACATTGACCAAAGGGAACGAGTGCCCCGAGACCCAGCCGCTGCAGCCTTGGTCCGACAACTCAAGAGCTCAACAAGTGCTTCGTCCACACCCACAGCAACACAAAGAGCATCATCATCAGCATCCTCCTCAACCAGCCCTGCCTCAACATCAACCACAACAGCCACAACCCCAGTGAGACCACCTGATTCTATAAGAAAGAGGTGTCAGGTCTGCCCTAGCAATAAGGACAGAAAGGCAAACACATTGTGCTTCGCCTGCAAAAAATACCTCTGCAAAGAACACACAAAAAGTGTCACTTTTTGCCACACATGCATCTAAATACTAATGCATCTAAAAACTAGTACTTGATTTCTGTTGATTTGATTTGCTTGATTAATTGTTGTTTGTTTGACCTAGAAAAGCTACTTTTTATTATTATTGCTATTAATGTTAATATAATTTTCATCTTTTATTTGTATTAAAGTTCTATAAAAAAAAAAATCTGTTTTTTGCCTTTTTCACAAAGTAGTTAGATATGGGTCAAAATTGACCTGTAACACCATAGATGTTACTAGAGTTAATAATATAATATATATATATATATATATATATATATATATATATATATATATATATATATATATATATATATGTATATTTTTTTTTACATTTAAGAAATGTGTTCTAAAACCCTTCAGTAATAGTCAGGTAATATAAAAAACTTTTTTAAGTTTATATTATTCTCTTGAGGTTCATTTGACAATATTTTTATATTGAAAATGAAGGGTATGCTCTCAAATGAAAGGCCCAGGGGCCACAACAAAAATATTAAAATCAATCCTTCCATGGATGAGAAACCCTAACAAGGTAACTAAGAGGTAAGAAACAAATTGGATCATAAATAACTGTTTTTAGGGTATCCTAGGGGTGATTTAAGACACGGGTCAAAACCGACCCGTTATCATAAGAAAGAGTAACAGAAAGCTAACACTAGAGGAAGGTTAAACATTTTGGACCTTTTTTGTGTTAACAGGTTCTTTGTTTTCCTGTACATTAAACTTGGCATGGTCTGTGGTGCTAAATCCTCTAAGAGAAGCTCAGAAAAAGACAGAAAAAAGAATTACAACCTCTCCCTCAGACTGTCATAAGGGACTGAAAGGCAGAATCTCAGGTAACTCATTCTGCAGCCAGCATAGACAGTTTAACACACAGGCTGTAAAAGGCAAACTGTGTGAAATTGTTCAATTGAACCCAATGCAAAAAATGATTTGTAGTACTTTCTAAATGCGCTTAAGTAACCAAAAATGTCGCCATAGGTGGACTTTTTTATAACTACAACAGTTTAGTTAAAAATTGATTCCATGCCGATGTGGTCCATTTTTAATGCATCCTCTGAAACGGGTAAGCCTGATCTGAAAAACAGGTCAGACTAACATCTACTGTGAGTATTTACCAGCAGACCATCTGTGTGTAAAAGCGTTCATGTGCACTATGCCGTGGACTTGCATTGGCAATTGTGCTGTCCGTATACCATTAGTTTTGCATGCGGATGTCTAAACAAGCCTTGGTTTAAAAACGTTTTCAAAATTACATTATTTAATTGGCCAAAATAGTCAACGAGCGAATGAACATCCCATCAAATATCTATATATATAATTGTCTAAGGGTTTTTCTGTCTGTCTGTCTGTCTGTCCTGGAAATCCTGCGTCTCCGATTGGCCGAGGTCGCCAGGCCTCGACCAATCAGCGACGGGCACAGTATTGACGTAGATGTCATAATGGTTGCCATGGCGACGATGATGTCATAAAGGTTGCCTCGACCAATCAGCGACGGGCACAGTCTGCCGCGAATTCTGGAATCATCATTGTCCATATACTACGGGGACATGCATATTCTAGAATACCGATGCGTTAGAATCGGGCCACAATCTAGTGTATAATATATTTGCCTTCCTATCCTATTTCAGCTGTTCCAATCCAGACTAGATTGTGATCTACAATAATAGATATTTTGAAACAAACTCTAAATTATATTTCAAGAAGTTTTGCAATATATATTACTTTGTAGGTTACATTAGAGCAAAAATTAACATATAATTCAATGTTTCCTTTCCACATTTAAATTAAGTCTGCTAGGAAATGAGCTATACAATAGTATAAATGATGAACTATTACAAGGACTTGCAAACTCAATTTCCTGCAGCTAATCTAATACTGCTTTTGGCTAATAAAGAAGCTTTTCTTGTTAAACCATAAATACCAGCAAGACATCAGAACATTGCACTTATCCTATTTCTGTTGTCAGCACATGGCCATTTTGTCCTTTTACTTAAACTGCTATATTGACACAGTGGGAAATCTCAGGCTTCAATAACACCGTAGTCCAAAGCCTCAGCCTGCATGACCACACGTATTTCCTTCAATTTCCACGTTAAACAATATATATTTAAATTAAATTATAAAATGTCAGGGCAGCAGGGTTTTGGTCTTCATATAATGAAAATTCCTTAACAACCCTGGGAGGTGCAATTTATATGTGCGGAAACAAATTATAAGCCAGCATTAGACTGTTATGTTGGTTGAGTTTTCTTGATGGTGTGAGCATCAGGATTTGTGTCACATATATGCCAGTTTTCATCTCATTATTCTGCATTCTTCTCTTCACTCTAAGGAGATTGAGATTCTGAGCTGACCTTGCAATGGGATGTTGCTGAAGCCACCAGGTCATGTACCTGACAGGTGTAGACCTTTGGGAGAAGGACATATTTGCTCATTTAAAAAATGTGCTGAACATCAGGATTTTTTTCCTTGCTAATTTGTCCAGTAGAAAAAACAGTCATTATCTTTCTATATAATTGCTATTTTATGCATTATCTTTCATAGAGGTGAATAGATTAAATATTGCTAATAATAAACTCTAGTAAATATTCTAGTCACTAATTGACACCCTCTTACAAGTATTAAAGATTAGTGCTATGCAAACTCCATTGATGTGTTCCAGACTATCAAGGAATCCTATATTGTTTGCTGTAGCCATTGCTGATCTCTCCTAATGTTATGTTATGTGCCTGTTCCAGTTCCAGGTATGTAAAGCCTAGAAGGGTATGTTTCCACGGTACGGTTTGGCAGCGCTTTGGATGCAGCTCCGTCCAAAAGCGTTGCCGGCTTTTGTACACATTGAACACAGGCGGAATCACAGCAACCTATACATAGGATGATGAAATTTATCTTGTGGAGACTGAGCGTCTCCGCAAGATAAATAGACATGCTGCGGTCTATAAAGACGCTCCGCATGTCCAGTTTTCAGGTCTGCCATCTGTGTCTTTGTACGCATAGTGGAGATGGGATTTCATAAAATCACCTCCATTATGCAGTAACATCTGGACGCTGTGGATTAGACGCAATAAATAATATACCGTATATACTCGAGTATAAGCCGACCCGAGTATAAGCCGACCCCCCTAATTTTGCCACAAAAAACTGGGAAAACTTATTGACTCGAGTATAAGCCTAGGGTGGAAAATACAGCAGCTACCGGTGAATTTCAAAAATAAAAATAGATGCTCCATACCGTTGATTATTGTCCCAAAGGAGGTTCCATATAAAGCTGTGCCATATATAATGCTCCATACCGTTGATTATTGTCCCATAGATGCTCCATATATAGCTGTGCCATATAGAATGCTCTGCACTGTTCATTATGGCCCCATAGATGCTCCTTATTAAGCTGTGCCTTATATGCTCTGCACTGTTCATTATTGCCCCAGAGATGCTCCTTATAAAGCAGTGCCATATATGCTCTACACTGTTCATTGTTGCCCCATAGATGTGCCATATAAATCTGTGCCATATATAATGCTCTGCACCGTTGCCCCATAGATACTCCACATAAATTTGTGCCATATATAATGGTCTGCACCGTTGCCCCATAGATGTGCCACATAAATCTGTGCCATATATAATGATCTGCACCGTTGCCCCATAGATGTGCCACATAAATCTGTGCCATATATAATGCTCTGCACCATTGCCCCATAGATGTGCCATATAAATCTGTGCCATATATAATGCTCTGCACCGTTGCCCCATAGATGTGCCACATAAATCTGTGCCATATATGCTCTGCACTGTTCATTGTTGCCCCATAGATGTGCCATATAAATCTGTGCCATATATAATGCTCTGCACCGTTGCCCCATAGATGTGCCATATAAAGCTGTGCCATATATAATGCTCTGCACCGTTGCCCCATAGATGTGCCATATAAATCTGTGCCATATATAATGCTCTGCACCGTTGCCCCATAGATGTGCCATATAAATCTGTGCCATATATAATGCTCTGCACCATTCATTATGGCCCCATGTACAATGCTCTGCACCGTTCATTATGGCCCCATAAATGCTCCATATAAAGCAGTGCCATATATGCTCTGCACTGTTCATTATGGCCCCATAGATGCTCCATAGAAAGCTGTGCCATATATGCTCTGCACTGTTCATTATTGCCCCATAGATGCTCCTTATAAAGCAGTGCCATATATGCTCTGCACTGTTCATTGTTGCCCCATAGATGTGCCATATAAAGCTGTGCCATATATAATGCTCTGCACCGTTGCCCCATAGATGTGCCATATAAATCTGTGCCATATATAATGCTCTGCACCGTTGCCCCATAGATGTGCCATATAAAGCAGTGCCATATATGCTCTGCACCGTTGCCCCATAGATACTCCACATAAATCTGTGCCATATATAACGCTGCTGCTGCAATAAAAAAAAAAAACCACATACTCACCTCTCTTGCTTGCAGCTCCTCAGCGTCCCGTCCCGGCGTCTCTCTGCACTGACTGATCAGGCAGAGGGCGGCGCGCACACTATATGCGTCATCGCGCCCTCTGACCTGAACAGTCAGAACAAGAGGACGCGAAGACAGAGCGGCGCCCGGCGGGTGGAACGTGGACAGGTGAATATGTAGTACTCACCTAGTCCCGGCGCTCCTGACGCTCCCCATGCCTGTCACACTGTCTTCGGTGCCGCAGCTCTTCCTCTGTCAGCGGTCACCGGCACCACTGATTAGAGAAATGAATATGCGGCTCCACCCCTATGGGAGTGGAGTCCATAATCATTTCTCTAATGAGCAGTCCCACGTGACCGCTGAACAGGGGAAGAGCTGCGGCACCCGAAGACAGTGTGACAGGCATGGGGAGCGTCAGGATCGCCGGGACTAGGTGAGTATGCCTCAGTGCCCTCTCCCCCTCACCCGCCGACCCCACCGCCGACCGTGACTCGAGCATAAGCCGAGAGGGGCACTTTCAGTCCAAAAATTTGGGCTGAAAATCTCGGCTTATACTTGAGTATATACGGTATATATATATATATATATATATATATATATATATATATATATATATATATATTATGTATATGTTATTCGCGTATGGACTAAACAAGGACTTATTTGTGTCAAGTTTCTTCAAGTATAACTGTGCTTCACAGACTGCTCTGTCTGATTGCATTTCCCTCTGACGTTTCCTACAGACTGTTTTTCTCTGCACTTGTTTGGATCACCGTGTGATATAATATAGACTTTACCACCTGCTAGCTGTGTTCTGTAGTTGTCTTGTTCCACGCAAAGTGACTCCTGAGTTATCCATTATAATTATTACACTAGCGTTCAGATGCATACAGATGGACAACCTAGCAGAAAGTGTTTGCTTCATAGCAAGCTAGAAGTAGGGGTGAGTAGCACACAATGCAAGCTATAGTAAAGGTCTCAGAGGATCAAATCATGAAGCTCCAACTTGTTCGGATTTCCCTTATTGTGCTTTAGGTGAAATAGGACAAAGATTTTTGTAACAGATGGGAACATTGAGGCTTTTTGATGTTAGTGAATAGTTCTTCTGCAAGATGACATATAACTGAAATAAGATGATACCTGAGTGAGTTTGTATGATGTCTGTAAGTGAAGAGCTTTGCTGCCACAGAGATGACAAAGAGACTGGTGCCTAAGTGTGAGGATCTGTTTTGCAATATACTTGAGAGTAAATTAAGGTTACAGGAGTGCATAAGATTACCAGACAAGCTACATTACTTTGCATTTTAGAGAGGGAATGATCAGAGGCACTTCCAAGCACTAGGGGAGAGAAAGTGCTGTGCTATGACAGGGGTGACACACAAGACTGTACCTGAGGAGTTGGTCAGCAGGTTATGTAAAGTGAAAGAACTTACTAATGATGTTGCTTATACCAATAAGCATGTGTAGATAACACTATGGTGTCACATAGGAACATTTGCAACAACCAAGCATGCTAACCTTTAAGAGATTCCGTAGCCATCAAATTTGTTACCTCTTTGTGAGTAAAGATATTTTGAACTATCTACAGTGTAAATCAGCATTCCTTACGCCATACTTGTTGAGACACCAGATTTTAACTGATAGTGTGGTAGTTCTTTTCACTCTTGGAGATAGAGGGTTTTATTTTCATTAATAAACTGTACATAAATAATTATTTTATTAATAAATTGGATGAGTTACATTAATGGGTTATTTTACTACTCTTATTAGTGTCGTATCCATGGGATAGGTCATTCTTATCAGAACAGTGTGGGTCCAACACTTTGCAACCCCAAAGACCTGCTGTTCTCAGTGCCAGTAACGGCCGTACATTACAGTTGTGGCACTTAACAGCATAGCGCTACTAACTGTGTAGTGGCCATTCCTGGTTGCAGCACATCTGACGCTTTTTGAAAATCTTTGAGTGGATGTGCGCTGCACAGCCTTGGACACTACACAGTTGATTGAACGGTGCTCTTCCGCTCTACAACCGCTAACATCTGGCTGGCTGCAGAACTTAGAACAACCTCTTGGTGGTGGTAAATAAAGTTGAGCGACTTTTGTTTTTTTAGGATCGAGTTGGGTTTTGTGAAACCCGACCTTCTCGAAAGTCGGATCGCGTGAAATCGGCCGATTCTACTGTGAAGTCGGGTTCCGGACCGGAACACGAAACCCAATGCAAGTCAATGTGGATTTTTTATTCATTCTCTCTCTCTCTCTCTCTTTCTCCCCTCCGTGCAAAGCATATGTTGTGTTTGACTGCGGAAATCACTGCAGCCCAAACGGTAATATGGCTCTATGATGCCGCAGAAACCAAACCGGAACCTATGTCATCACGCTGCCCACACTCCTTAATTGGCTGAAAAAATGGCGGGGAAGGCGTCATACGAAACGCGACTTTGGCGCCAAGATCGCGTACTGCATGGCCGACCCCACACAGGGATCGGGTCGGGTTTCATGAGACGCCGACTTTGTTAAAAGTCGGCGACTTATGAAAATGACCGATCCGTTTCGCTCAACCCTAGTGGTAAATAAATGTAATGGCTATACCAGCTTGCCATTTGCATAGATGTTGCATTTGACTTGAGGATGGAAGGGGGTCCTGCATGTAGAGATAACAAATGGAAAGAGGGTTGGTTGGCACTCCATATCAAGTGGTGCTAGTAGAATACAGTATGATGAATACAGAATGACCCGGCACTCACATGTAGAATAAAGCGTTTACTGAATTAGAAATAGTTTATTCTACACGTGAGTGCTGAGACCTTCTTTATTCATCATGTAGAGATACCAGCTGGTTTTTGAGTCAGTAAATACAATGTTTTAGCTAAAGCTTAACCCAACACCACTTGAAAGTAAAAATTTTCTTTTGATTCTACATTAAAAACTGAAGATTTTCAGCATGCATCAGAAATATAAACTGACAAATACAATCTATGATGGCATTTCCTCTGATGCATCTTGTTCTATTAGGAGCACTTAATCATAGCTTAGGTGGTGCTATGCAATTATACACTAATTGTTGGGGGGGCTGTGTGTCTGTTCCCCCTCCGATCTGATATTAACCCCTTCATGACATGCGCCGTACTAGTACCATGCATGTCGTGTCTCCCCCTTTGATGTGGGCTCCGGCGCTGAGCCCACATCAAAGCTGTGACATGTCAGCTGTTTTGTACAGCTAAAGGAAAAAAACCTAGCACTCAACTTGATGCGTATGTGAAATTTTATTCGTAGTACCCAACAAACGTTTCGGTCCCTCATACGGACCTTCATCAGTTACGTACTTAACTGTGGCTGGGGCATATAGAGACCAAAAAAGTGTCTCTGGGCACATCTACATACAGCGCCAGAGCGCTGGGCTGGAGTAATAGCTGTAGGAGACCTGGCGGGATGTGCAGTTGTCAGACGCGGTGTCCACCGCTGGTCTCACACTTTTTTGGTCTCTATATGCCCCAGCCACAGTTAAGTACGTAACTGATGAAGGTCCGTATGAGGGACCGAAACGTTTGTTGGGTACTACGAATAAAATTTCACATACGCATCAAGTTGAGTGCTAGGTTTTTTTCCTTTATTATACTAAGGTGTGGGAGCCTACCTTAGCACCATTCATACAGTAGTGCACACCGTTTTTTTCATATAACCTGTTTTGTACAGCTGACATGAGCACGCAATAGCGCCAAGTGAAATTGTGATCCCCCCGCCGCTATTAACTAGTTAAATGCCGCTGTCAAACTCTGACAGCGGCATTTAACTAGTGCTTCCGTCACGTGATAAGGGGTCAGCGATGCGTCGGCATGACAACCAGAGGTCTCTTGAAGACCTCTATGGTTGTTGATGCCAGATTTCTGTGAGTGCCACCCTGTGGTCGGCGCTCATAGCAATGCAGTAATTCAGCTACATAGGAGCAATCTAAGCATCGCTTCTATGTAGCAGAGCCGATAAGGCTATGCCAGCGTCTAGCCTCCCATGGAGGCTATTGAAGCATGGCAAAGGTAAAATAAAAATGTTTTAAAAAATATGAAAAAAAATATATATATAAAAGTTTAAATCAGCCCCCTTTCGCCACATTCAAAATAAAAACAATAAAAATGAAATCAAGCCTACACATATTTGGTATCACGACTTTGAGAATCTCCCGATCTATCAATAAAAAAAGGATTAACCTGATCGCTAAATGGTGTGGCGAGAAAAAAATTCAAAACGCCAGAATTACGTTTTTTTGGTCGCTGTGACATTGCATTAAAATCCAATTACGGGGGATCAAAATAACGTATCTGCACCAAAATGGTATCATTAAAAATGTCAGCTCGGCGCGCAAAAAATAAACCCTCACCTGACCTGAGATCCCGAAAAATGGGAACACTACGGGTATCGGAAAAGTGTGCAATTTTTTTTTAAGCAAAGTTTGGAATTTTTTTTCACCACTTAGATAAAAAATAACCTAAACATATTTGGTGTCTATGAACTCGTAATGACCTGGAGAATTATAGCGGCAGTTCAGTTTTAGCATTTAGTGAACCTAGCAAAAAAGCCAAACAAAAAAACAAGTGTGGGATTGCACTTTTTTTACAATTTCACCACACTTGGAATTTTTTTCCCAACTTGTCCCGCAAAAAACAAGCCCTCACATGGCCATATTGACAGAAAAATAAAAAAAGTTATGGCTCTGGGAAGGAGGGGAGCGAAAAACAAAAAAGAAAAAGGGCTGTGGCGTGTAGGGGTTAATAAAATATGATATGACTTATTCCAAGGAAATATCAGCAATATAAATTAGTTAAGAAACCCTGTAAACAACCAACAAAGGAAATTACAATAGCATTGTATAGTGGATCATATCTAAAGTTGGTTACCCTGAATCTAATAAAATACTTTACTGGTAAAGTACATCTGGTTACATAATAAATTGTTTAGAAACTGGACTTATTAAACAGCTGTTGAAGCATAAAGTGATGTTTGAGCTACATTTGAGCTCTTGAATGTGATTTCATTATTAAGGCTTTGAAAGCTAGGAAATGTTACATTTTAGCTATGGACTCAGTAATTTACAGTTATGGTTATTTTAAAAAAATGTTCATATTCATGTATTAGTGATTTTGTTTGTGGTTTAGAATGAATGAGTCTACTGAAGTCTAATAAGTAACTAATAATTAACTGGATTTTATTATTGCCATAAATAAATGGCATGTATGCATAAAAGAAGTGCAGCACTGGAATAAATTGATACTATAAATATAAGCAATATATAGTGCTGCAGGCTCATAGTGTTTGCCTGTGTGTACAGTATGTCTCAAGTCTTGAGTCAGAGGACTTACAAAACTTTATGCAATTAAAGCAATAGCAATGAAAATGATTAGATTATCTGATCCAAGGAGATAAATCAAATGTTTGATACTGCTATAGTGTAGCACTATTAAAAAAAGAGTAATCATGTTACTCACCCTGTGACAAGAAAGTAACATCCAAAAGATGTTATAGCAGCTGAGTGAATCCTCTCAGCCTAAGTGTTGCTACATCTGTAGATACCCATGCAGAACAAGGTACAGTATTAATTACAGTTACAGATTGGTGAACCCGAACAGTAAAGTTCGGCAACCGTTCCCAACACCTACTGTTTGGGCACAGACACCGAACATGGACTTCACCAGGAAGTCATTGTTACTGTTCAGGTTCAGCTGCCTGAACACCGGGTGTTTGTCGCGCTGTTCCACGCTGGGGGAAAAACAGTTTTCAACCTGGACTGTGCCAAATTGCGACTGTCCAGGCTGAGAACCACTGGTGACTGAACTGCTGCGAGCGCAGCCTTAGTGACTGGTGGTGACATCATCGAGGTTACCTTCGGTCACTGAGGCTCCATTGCTAGCTTGACTGAACTGCCATAACCTTGGTGACATCTCTGCTAGCACCATGAGAAAAACTCCAAGATCCACCAAACCACTTGATGACCAGCTATACCCTCACCTAATGTATCCTCACCCATCCTTTGTAGACTTTGAGCCCTCGCAGGCAGGGTCCTCTCTCCTCCTATACCAGTCATAACTTCTATTGTTTAAGATTGTTGTACTCATTTTTATTATGTTTACTCCTTTTCACATGTAAAGCGCCATGGAATAAATGGTGCTACAAAAATAAAAAATAATAATACAGGTATACTGTATATATTTCATTGATTAGCTGTGCTTAATCCCTCTGAACAGAACATGGGTCACAAGGACCCTGAAAAAATGACCTTTTAGTCTACAGTATATAGAACAATATATCAAAAATCTTTATTAACCATTAAAAGTTATTTTAGAAAATACAACACAGGTAAGGTAGGGTGCCACATGGTGAACATAGACACCGAACCGATGTGTAAAATACCAAAAAGGCGCACGGAACCAGGGAAAGAAACACTCGCATATATCAATTATATTTATAGAAAGACTAAAGCTTGCCCAAAACAAATGTCTAAATTGCAGACAATCTATGCAAATAGAGGGGGGCAAGGTGTGTGACCGAAACGCGCGTCGGGGTGGGCGCACGGACCCGGGGGAAGTTTATACACTGCATGCTATTAAGAGGTAATGTACATCTTGAATCTTATCTTCATCGAGTATTAGACTTAGCTTTAATGCCATGTTGTATACAGGGCTACGGTTGATAACTTTATCTAGCATTGTGCACCCAATGCTCCTGTCATAGATGGCATTGCTATTTGCATAGATTGTCTGCAATTTAGACATATGTTTTGGGCAAGCTTTAGTCTTTCTATAAATATAATTGATATATGCGAGTGTTTCTTTCCCTGGTTCCGTGCGCCTTTTTGGTATTTTACACATCGGTGCGGTGTCTATGTTCACTATGTGGCACCCTACCTTACCTGTTTTGTATTTTCTAAAATAACTTTTAATGGTTAATAAAGATTTTTGATATATTGTTCTATATAGACTAAAAGGTCGTTTTTTCAGGGTCCTTGTGACCCATGTTCTGTTATAGTTTCATTAGCGACTAGTCTGTTTATTTAGTCCTTTTCCCGTTTTCAGCATACGATATATGTATGTAGTTTCAGACATATCTGAATGGACATTTGTCTGTATCATGCTGATTCCCGTTGTGCTTTTGGTTAATTAATCCCTCTGAAGCCTGCATCCCACTCCCATGTATGTAAGCTTAATCGGTAGTACAACATATTTCATTCATCAGCTGTGTTTAATCACTCTGAAGCCTGCATCCCATTCCCATGTCTGTAAACTTATTCAATGGTATATGTATTTCATTCATTAGCTGTGTTTAATCCCAATCAAGTGTGCATCCCATTCCCATGTCTGTAAACATATTCAATGGTGTGAAGGAAATGTGAAGGAGCCACACCTCACCACCCCATCTGATGTCAATATTATGTCAGCGGGATAACGTGGTAAGGTCTCCCCACTTGTATCAATGTGATATTCCACAATTCCTAGGGACACATATGGTAATCTTGGCACAGTTTTTCACAGACCCCTTCCTGTCTACACAGGCCTAGGTAGGAGCAGGAGTGAGAGAAGGTGGCCAAGCATTAACTGATGTGACACCACACTCGACCACAACCCTGACAGGCTGAGAGGCCCCTTTCACTCACACCAATGAAACAAAACCTTATCAGCCCGCCAAAACACCCCCAGTTACCACAGTTATAGAAATATAAGTGCCATTAACACCCAGAGACTTATGAAGAATTTGCAGCCATCATTGGCCCGAATCTCCTCTCTCTCATGTCCTGACTCTTCACTTTAACATTGCAAAGTGCTCTGGATGAAGCGGCACCTCTTACACATACAGCAACTCGGAACAGCCAGCGGTAACCCTGGCACATGCTGCAAACACGATTTCTCCAGCAGTGTTCCAGGTGCTCCAAACATCTGTGGAGAAAATCCAATCTATCCAACGATTTCAACCAGCACAAGTTTATGCAACTCTGCCCTTCACCTCTGCAAAGAAAACTACTTCAACACCCTTATTCCTACATGATCCAACATTCCTAAATGACTCTTTGTCTCTCCTAAATCCAAGAGTGCAGGCTTCAGACTCTGACCTCAGCGCTGATGATCTGGCCAATTATTTCAAAGAGATTGACCATATTTGACAGGAAATCTTCTCCGAGTCCCCTAATACTATGCATTCTCCTTCCACCTGCATTGCATTAAGGTCATTTTCTGTCTTTGAACCGGTCAGTGAGGAAGAAGAAAACAGGTTCCTTGCATCTTCTTGCCCTATTACCTGCAACAGTGATCCTATTCCCTCACACATCCCTTTTCCCGGCTATCACCACTTACCTAACTAAAATATTTAATCTCTCTCTCTCATTGGGCATATTTCCCTCTTAATTTAAATAGCATACACCCATTACTTAAAAAAAATCCCTCATCAAGAACTGTGCTGCTAACACTACAGAACTATATCCAATCTTTCCTTCATCTCTAAACTCCTGGAAAGCTTGGTCCACTCCTGTCTAATACGCTATCTCTAAGCTAATTCTTCCCAACCCTTCACAATCTGGTTTCTGCTCTTTGCATTCTACTGAAACTGCTCTCACTAAAGTCTCTAATGATCTACTAACAGCTAAATCTAATGACCACTACTCCCCACTGAATCTCCTGGATCTGTCTGCAGCATTTGACACTGTGGATCACCAGCTCCTTCTCACTATGCTACGGTCTATAGGTCTCAGAGACACCATTCCTTTCTGGTTCATGTGGCCTTATGTTAATTCCCCTATGTATTTTATTCATGACCGGAATGTACAATACAAGCATTTTGCATAATTCACTTTTCCTGTCCCCCCTATTACTCCTATTTCCTCATTGAATGTAATCTTGCAAGCAGGATCCTTTTATTTTTGGAGGATCTCTGGATCCTCTTTTTGGGCTATATTTGTTTAGCGTTAGGACTCGTAAGCATGGGGACGCATGACATGGGTTTCGAGCGTGTGTATTTTGACCAAAACATTAACTAATGCCTCACTTTTTTATGTGTTTTTTGCACTTTTTTCAGAGTGCAGTTGGGCCCATTTGGTCTTGTAAACTGTGGTGTCTGTTCACATGGGATGCATTTGGATAGTGCTGGGCAGCCCGCCTGATCTAATAGACAGGTGTCACTACTAGGCTGTTAACCTGGATGCTGTGCATCTCCATTGTGTGAACAGAGCCACATACAAGTCTTTTATATGCAGTAATATGCCAAGCAGCCACCCCCTCCAATTGATTGGTAGGTTGTGAGTGGTTGCCTCATTGGTATTTCTGCACCTGTGTTGCCACCATCTTAACTACATGGGTCCACTGCATCCTGATAGTGCATTTGTTTGGAGGCCTAGGGAGGTAAGCATCTCTGCCATTTTTCTGTTTTCTGAATTTTTGGAGGATCCCTGAATCCTCTTTTTGTGCTATATTTGTTTAATCTTGCGAGCAGGGCTGTAACTCCCCTTGATATCTGTTGATTTATATGTTATTCTGTAATGTTTTTATTGTCTGTACATGTCCCCTTTAAAATGTAAAGTGCTGCTGAATATGTTGGAGTTAGGCTGGTTCATATTTGCATCTGTTTGTGCAACGTTTCATCCGAAGCAATCCATATGCGTCATGTTTGCCTATCTTTAACATGGTGTACGCAGGGGCATGCGTTTGCATCAGTTCAAATGTGTCAGCGTACGCATGCATTGTTTTTCGGTGTGTGGTGGGTCCGGCGAATGCAACATGTTGGATTTTTGGAAGCTGCAAATATCCGTCAAATATGTGCATTCATGCGCATGCAGATGAGTGCATTAAATAAACTCATTACTGTCTATGGGAATGCATGCGTACGCAAAGACATGTGTATGCACATGCGTTCTATAATCATGCTTTTTTTAATGAGTTGGTCCAGGAAGGAAGTGTGGACACAGCAAGGCTATAACTCTCTGGACTCTGGACGATACCACAACACTGGCTATGTAAGTATAGAACCTTAGAAAATGTCATCCTCTCTCACTGCTGTTTGTACTTTGTAGTAAAAAAAAATTCTGTTTACTTTTAGGCGTGTCGACTGGCCTGGTACAGTGGTTGGCTCCTGGTTGGCACCTGGTTCAGCAGGTTTCTCCAGTTCATCTCCTGGTGCTGCTTTCTGTTGTGGTGAGGACAGCACTGTCTATGTAAGCATAGAAGCTTTGGAAATGTCTGTCTCTCTGAATGCTTTTTCTGTTCCTTCTAGACTGGCCGACTCTCTGGTGCAGCGGTTATCTACTGGTCGTCTCCTGGTGCTGTAGTTGTCTCCTTTTGTTGCCATTTGTCCCTGGTCTGTGCTGACTGCTATGGTGTTGGACTACTGCCTGTAATGTAAGTATTGTTGTCAATTTTTTTGGGGGGTCTACATTATTTTTGGATCTTTACAAGTTTATTTTTTCTTCTGTTCTTTTCAGTAGTGTTTCACTTGACTGCTGCCTGCTCGTCAAAATGTCCTCAAGTGAAGAACAGACTTCTTCCCAGGGTGGACCCGACAAAGATTCTGTAATCACATTTGCTATACTGATTGGTATGTATTGACTGGCAATACTCCACATGTGTTAAATCATTTAATTTCTTTACATGTACCTGGAAGTGATGAAGAGCAGGAGCAGTCCAGTGGAGAGGATTCTTCCCAGGGTTGTTGGGCTCATGAGTCTCAGGAGGAAAGACGGGGTGTAAGTATTCTTCTCATCAGAGTTGTAATACAATTTTTTTCAATTTTACTTAAAATTCTTTTTTTCTATTTTATCTATAGGTTTCACAATGGGAAGAAGCCACACTTGACATAGACAACGAGCAACTAATCTACCTTGTGCAAGAGCGAGTACCGTTGTGAGACACCCATGACCATCATCACTCTGACAATGTGGTGATTTGACGTCTCTGGGAAGAAGTGGCAACATCACTACTGCCTGGTTGAGACTGTGCCACGCCACGAGCCAAAACTGCTTTTAGTAAGTATTGCAATGTGGTCTGAACTGCCAGTGAACCTGTGAATGGATGTGCATTGTTTTCTAATTTCTTTTTTTCCCCTTCACAGTGAAGCAAATAAAAATCTGTTGGCGTTCAATGAGGACCGCTTCAACAAGGACATGAGAGAGGAGGTTCAGATTCAAAGTGGTTCTGCTGCAAGGTTCTGCAAATACAAGTAACACCAGGACCTTGCCTTTCTGAGACCTGCGCTTGCTCAGCGAACGTAAGTTTATAATTTTTTTTTCTTTTTACTAATGTTTACATTTTTTCTACACACATAACCAGGAACAGCACAACACAACCTTGATTTTTGCACTAATGTTTTTCTCTTTTCCACACAGAACCTGGTGCAGCACCACACAACCCGGATCATCCTCGGTTGAAGCAGCCCCTCATCTACCAGCCACTGAACAGATGCAGTCCCAATCATCCACCAGCGATGGAGCAACCTTGCAGGCTTCACAGGCTGGGGAAGAGGCAGCCGGTCCATCAGGTTATCCCCTCTCCCAGCCCTCTGCCTCTGCTGGGTCTTCTCATCAGTGGCAGAGGGCCTGGGAGTGGTCAGGCATGCCCGAGTTTATGCAATTAAGCTCGGGCTTCCAGGATGGGACTAGGTTGATTGCTGACAGAGTGAAGAGTGGGTTTAAGGAAGTCAGCAAACGCCTTGACCGCCTGGAAGCCAACCTTGAGAGACCGGAGCAACATTTTTTTTCTGCAATTGAGCAGAGCATGTCAGAAAACATTATGCCTCAGCTCCACGTCATGCATGCCTGCCAAGTTGCTTACAGTCAAGTATTACAGCAGCAGCAGTCCCTGCAGCAGTCACAATCCTACAATCAACAGGCCAGAGGATATCACCAGCAGCCAATCTACTATCCAGTTCCCACAACACCGAATTATCCACCACCACTGCTGCCTCCAGTTCACTGAGTGACCATGCTGCCAATTCCTTCAACCGTGCAGCCGGCAGCATCCACCATGCTCCAGAGTCCAGCACTCATGTAGCCAGCAGGATCAACGATGCTGCCCAGTCCAGCACCCTTTACCAGTCCTGCACCACTGCCCACTACAGCACCCTTGCCCACTACAGCACCCCTGCCCATTCCAGCACCCCTGCAGCCAGCAATATCCACAATGCGGCTCAGTCCACCAAAATGCCAGATGACTGCTACAGAGCCCAGCACTCCCACTCTGACAAGAAAATCGAGGTTCAAAAAAAAATTCTTGGCACCAGGACCAAAACCAGGAGCCAAAAAACTATGCCCACATTGAACCCATCACCTCCACCCTCACCAACCAATTTGTCACTACCTTCCCTTGTGTCTATGTCTGTTCCTTCCAGTTTGTCTATCAATTCCCATGATTCCACTTTGTCATCTATCCCCAATGTCTCCACTGCCATCCCTGATCCAATCCTTCAATTTGTTGCACTTTCCCCTGTAACCCCTTCATCATCAACTACCACCAATCCTCACAGCTCCACACCCCCAAGGTCCTCCCATCCTCCCCAAGGTCCTCACCCTCACGTAAACCCCGAAGAAAAAATAAATCACCCCAACCTTAAGCATTTTTTTGTAAAAGTGTTAAAAAAAGGTTGCATTTTGTTAGCACTATATCTTCTGTTATTTGTATCTTTATGCACCGCCGGCGACACAAACACACTTTATTTTTTAGGGAAGGTACGACACAAGCACACTTTATTTTTGAGGGAAGGTAGTTTATATTTAACTCAGCAAACATTAGGGTTAAATTTTTACATGACATGTACATTTGAACATCACAGGTGCATTTAGACATAACAGGAATCTAATATTTGACATTACAGGTATGTTTTAAACATAACAGGTACAAAACATAACAGGTACATTTAACTTAGTGGCTTAAATAATTTCTTCTTGCCATGCCACACATCCATTATCTGAAACAAAGTAAGAGGTAAACTTATCCCTCATCTGGGCAACTTCCACTGTGGTTCTCAGAGGGTGACATTGGTAATCATGCAATGTAACAGGTTCCTCAGGTTGTAAGCTTGGTCGCTCTTTTACCATGATGAAGTTGTGCAGAACAACACATGCTTTCACAACCTCATCAATAGTGTAAATTTTTAGATTAATGGATGTGCACAAAATGCGCCATTTCAATACCAGCAATCCAAATTCACACTCCACGGTTCTTAGTGCCCTTGCCAGTCTGTAGTTGAACATTTTTTTTGTGTGATTTAAGTTCCGACTTGAGTATGGTTTAATGAAGTTGGCACACATTTGGAACGCCTCATCCCCAACAACAACAAAAGGCATTGCCGGTCCATCAGTGTTGGGAAAAGGTTGTGGCTGCAGAAAATTAAAATCATTCCCATACAGATGTTGGCCCATGTCAGAGTTTTTGAACATCTGCGAGTTATTTCCTTGTCCAAATGACCCAATGTCCACTGCAACAAATCTACAATTGGCATCCGCAATAGCCATTAGAACAATGGAAAACTAATATACAGTACAGACCAAAAGTTTGGACACACCTTCTCATTTAAAATTTTTTCTGTATTTTCATGACTATGATAATTGTACATTCACACTGAAGGCATCAAAACTATGAATTAACACATGTGGAATTATATACTTAACAAAAAAGTGTGAAACAACTGAAAATATGTCTTATATTCTAGGTTCTTCAAAGTAGCCACCTTTTGCTTTGATGACTGCTTTGCACACTCTTGGCATTCTCTTGATGAGCTTCAAGAGGTAGTCACCGGGAATGATCTTCCAACAATCTTGAAGGAGTTCCTAGAGATGCTTAGAATTTGTTGGCCCTTTTGCCTTCACTCTGTGGTCCAGCTCACCCCAAACCATCTCGATTGGGTTCAGGTCTGGTGACTGTGGAGGCCAGGTCATCTAGCGTAGCACCCCAACACTCTCCTTCTTGGTCAAATAGCCCTTACACAGCCTGGAGGTGTGTTTGGGGTCATTGTTCTGTTGAAAAATAAATGATGGTCCAACTAAACGCAAACCGGTTGGAATAGCACGCCACTGCAAGATGCTGTGGTAGCCATGCTGGTTCAGTATGCCTTCAATTTTGAATAAATCCCCAACAGTGTCACCAGCAAAGCACCCCCACACCATCACACCTCCTCCTACATGCTTCAAGGTGGGAACCAGGCATGTAGATTCCATTCGTTCACCTTTTCTGCGTCGCACAAAGACATGGTGGTTGGAACCAAAGATCTCAAATTTGGACTCATCAGACCAAAGCACAGATTTCCACTGGTCTAATGTCCATTCCTTGTGTTCTTTAGCCCAAACAAGTCTCTTCTGCTTGTTGCCTGTCCTTAGCAGTGGTTTCCTAGCAGCTATTTTACCATGAAGGCCTGCTGCACAAAGTCTCCTCTTAACAGTTGTTGTAGAGATGAGTCTGCTGCAAGAACTCTGTGTAGCATTGACCTGGTCTCTAATTTGAACTGCTGTTAACCTGCAACTTCTGAGGCTGGTGACTCGGATAAACTTATCCTCAGAAGCAGAGGGGACTCTTGGTCTTCCTTTCCTGGGGCGGTCCTCATGTGAGCTACTTTCTTTGTAGCGCTTGATGGTTTTTGCAACTGCACTTGGGGACACTTTCAAAGTTTTCCCAATTTTTCAGACTGACTGACCTTCATTTCTTAAAGCAATGATGACCACTCATTTTTCTTTACTTAGCTGCTTTTTTCTTGCCATAATACAAATTCTAACAGTCTATTCATTAGGACTATCAGCTGTGTATCCACTAGACTTCTGCTCAACGCAACTGATGGTCCCAACCCCATTTATAAGGCAAGAAATCCCACTTATTAAACCTGACAAGGCACACCTGTGAAGTGAAAACCATTTCCGGTGACTACCTCTTGAAGCTCATCAAGAGAATGCGAAGAGTGTGCAAAGCAGTCATCAAAGCAAAAGGTGGCTACTGTGAAGAACCTAGAATATAAGACATTTTTAAAGTTGTTTCACACTTTTTTGCTAAGTGTATAATTCCACATGTATTAATTCATGGTTTTGATGCCTTCAGTGTGAATTTACAATTTTCATAGTCATGAAAATACAGAAAAATCTTTAAATGAGAAGATGTGTCCAAACTTTTGGTCTGTACTGTATTTATAATTGAAGTACTCTGTTCCACTTCCAGCTGGTTTCATAATCCTAATGTGTTTCCCATCCACAGCCCTCACACAGTATGGAAAATTACATATTTCCTGGAATTTGGAAGCATTGTCAATCCAGGGTTCACTTGTGGGTTGGGGGAGGAATTCTTGCCACAGAATGCCAACTAAAGCACCACAAGTGTCTACAATAATCCCAGAAAGGGTGGATATTCCAATCCAGAATTGGAAGTGTAACAATGACAATGTCTCTCCAGTAGCCAGAAATCTATGGAAAAGAAAATGAAAAATCAGTACGCTGCTTAGAGTTAGGGTTAGGGTAGGGTTAGGGTTATTTGTTACAAGAGTTTATTTTTCCACACTATGTACCTCAGCAGGAATTGCTCGATGGAGCTGTGTGTCCTGCCTTGCGATGGATCCTTGCAACAGCAAGTCATGGAAGCTCTGTTGCAACATCCTCGTGTAGTCAAAAAAACTCTCCGGGTTTTGCTGCAGCTCGGTGTACAAAGAGTGGTGGGCTAAACGGCTCTCTCGGAGTTCAAGGATGTGGTGTTGCCAATAGCGATGACAATGTCTTCTCCGTCTTTCTCTTTTTCTGTGTTCTTGACTAGCAAAATGCAGCAGCCAACTTCAGTTGTAAAATCCAGATCTTCTAGGAGGCTGTCCAGGTCAAGATTCATCTTGCAGCTAGATGCAGCAGCCAAAGATGAGGATTTCCTCAGTGCAGTGTGTCTACATATATATATAGAGAGAGAAATCCCATGAGACACGCCTACTGGGTGTCTGATGTCAAGGAAAAGCTAATGGAAAAAATTGAACATTTCTAACGCATGTGCATAAAAAACGCAACGCATGCAAAAACGCACACACACATGCAAACGCTGTGGGTTTTTTGCGTCATGCGTAAGATGATGCTGATAAAAAACTCTGCATAAGCATGCGTTTGGGAATGCGGATAATACGCTGCAGACTCAAACGCAAATGTGAACCTAGCCTTATAGAAGTAAAAAAAATATTACTATTGTTATATTATTATGCCTTGGAAATGTGTCATTGTATCTAGTATTTATAGAAGAGGATCTAAAGCCAAATTGAACAGAAGTGAGAGAGCATCCTTATCTGTTTCGTCTACATATGAAAATAGGATTTAGACATAAAATATATTGCATGGTGAAAAAGAAGGCACTGCAGCCGAAACACACGTTGGGGTGGCGGCACCACAGCTCCAAGGTAATTATGCTCTGCACATGATTAATCTAGGCTGTTTAACCATCTCTAAAAATTGATGTGTTGGTTTACCTGGCTTCTTGAGTACCTACTCACCAATTTTCCATTGGGCAATATTGCTGACACCTTTCTGATTATACTATTTTTCCTCCTTTGTACCAGTGCAGTGCATCATTTTTGCCGCTTGTGTCATTTGTTTGCAGCTGTGGTTCCAGACCATTCTCTGTCTTCACTATGCAATATATTTTATGTCTTACCTTTTAACTTATTTCTAATGAACATTTTGTTTTACATTTAATTTGGTTTCTGATTGCATCTTTCTCTCTATATGCTCCTATTTGCTATTTTGCACTCTAACCCTAGTATATCATCCATTATTCTCACACAGGGTCACTCGATTGCTTACCAGTGGGGAAAAAAAGTATTTAGTCAGTCAGCAATAGTGCAAGTTCCACCACTTAAAAAGATGAGAGGCGTCTGTAATTTACATCATAGGTAGACCTCAACTATGGGAGACAAACTGAGAAAAAAAATCCAGAAAATCACATTGTCTGTTTTTTTATCATTTTATTTGCATATTATGGTGGAAAATAAGTATTTGGTCAGAAACAAAATTTAATCTCAATACTTTGTAATATATCCTTTGTTGGCAATGACAGAGGTTAAAACGTTTTCTGTAAGTCTTCACAAGGTTGCCACACACTGTTGTTGGTATGTTGGCCCATTCCTCCATGCAGATCTCCTCTAGAGCAGTGATGTTTTTGGCTTTTCGCTTGGCAACACGGACTTTCAACTCCCTCCAAAGGTTTTCTATAGGGTTGAGATCTGGAGACTGGCTAGGCCACTCCAGGACCTTGAAATGCTTCTTACGAAGCCACTCCTTTGTTGCCCTGGCGGTGTGCTTTGGATCATTGTCATGTTGAAAGACCCAGCCACGTTTCATCTTCAATGCCCTTGCTGATGGAAGGAGGTTTGCACTCAAAATCTCACGATACATGGCCCCATTCATTCTTTCATGTACCCGGATCAGTCGTCCTGGCCCCTTTGCAGAGAAACAGCCCCAAAGCATGATGTTTCCACCACCATGCTTTACAGTAGGTATGGTGTTTGATGGATGCAACTCAGTATTCTTTTTCCTCCAAACACGACAAGTTGTGTTTCTACCAAACAATTCCAGTTTGGTTTCATCAGACCATAGGACATTCTCCCAAAACTCCTCTGGATCATCCAAATGCTCTCTAGCAAACTTCAGACGGGCCCGGACATGTACTGGCTTAAGCAGTGGGACACGTCTGGCACTGCAGGATCTGAGTCCATGGTGGCGTAGTGTGTTACTTATGGTAGGCCTTGTTACATTGGTCCCAGCTCTCTGCAGTTCATTCACTAGGTCCCCCCGCGTGGTTCTGGGATTTTTGCTCACCGTTCTTGTGATCATTCTGACCCCACAGTGTGGGATTTTGCGTGGAGCCCAAGATCGAGGGAGATTATCAGTGGTCTTGAATGTCTTCCATTTTCTAATTATTGCTCCCACTGTTGATTTCTTCACTCCAAGCTGGTTGGCTATTGCAGATTCAGTCTTCCCAGCCTGGTGCAGGGCTACAATTTTGTTTCTGGTGTCCTTTGACAGCTCTTTGGTCTTCACCATAGTGGAGTTTGGAGTCAGACTGTTTGAGGGTGTGCACAGGTGTCTTTTTATACTGATAACAAGTTTAAACAGGTGCCATTACTACAGGTAATGAGTGGAGGAAAGAGGAGACTCTTAAAGAAGAAGTTACAGGTCTGTGAGAGCCAGAAATCTTGATTGTTTGTTTCTGACCAAATACTTATTTTCCACCATAATATGCAAATAAAATGATAAAAAAACAGACAATGTGATTTTCTGGATTTTTTTTTCTCAGTTTGTCTCCCATAGTTGAGGTCTACCTATGATGTAAATTACAGACGCCTCTCATCTTTTTAAGTGGTGGAACTTGCACTATTGCTGACTGACTAAATACTTTTTTGCCCCACTGTATATGTTACCTGTTTTCTATTGCCCTTATATGGTTCTATATGAAAATAGGGTCAGATTACTATCCAAATAGTTCAGGAGGAATTTATACGGATGGTGCTTATAAAATGTAGGAAGGTGGCTGCAAATTTGCAATATCTTAATGTTCTAATCAAATGTGGCAATTTCTGAAAACATTTTTACAATGCCTCCTCTGCCCAACTGTTTATTATCAGCACTATTAGTCCCTGTACAAAATCAATTTGATTGTAGACATGTAGCCATAATTTTGACATCTAAATATAGCAAAAGAGACAAATTTATAAGATAGTGGAAGAAATTGATCTTTCCTTAGTTTTGTTATTAGAGAAAGAGATGCTTCTTTGAAGTGAGCTGGTAAATTGGTAAAACTGAAAATAGTGTTAGTAAGCTAACGACTCACTGGCGCCTGCGCAGAAGCAGGATGAAGATAATGCCATTAGAGGGGCGGATAAGGTACACATTACCATGTGAGTGCACGGCACATGTGTGGGATTATGCCACCACCATTGCATATCACAGCTCAGTGTGACATGCATGGGAAGTGGGTGGTATTGTAATGAAGAAAGGAGGCAAGGATTTCTTGCAGGCAGGGAGCCTGGAAGAAATTATTAACATAAAACATTAAAAGTGCATTTCTCAACATCTAGACAGCAGCTATGAGGCATACAGGGAAGACTAGTTTAATCATTCTATTACCTGTATGCCCATAGTAATAGCTTAAAAGCGCCAAAACGGTTGACAGATTCCTTTTAAAGAAAGTAACATTTTGCAAAATTCCATGGAAAATCCATCAGGGCCAGGAAATATTTGAAGCTTAAATGACTTGAATGTTATGTTAATTCCTCAAATATTAAAGGGTGTGTTAAGAATTCCTCTTTGATCTTTTTAAATCTATATTGGTAAGCTTGCTTGACAAACTTTAAGACCATCTGCCCGGGAAAAGGGCTGAGGGTCATAAAGCTCTGCAAAATATGAGCAAAATGCTTCACAAATTTGTGGGTGTTTTCTTGCTATGCTCAGTTTCGGGGTAGAGATTATAGCAATTTTTGCTTGGGATTTAAAAAGCTTTAGCTAGGGAGACCAGTAATCTTACAGGCCTACTACCTCCCTGAAAAAAAAATTAATATATATATTTTTTTTTTTTCAGATATGCTAATTGTGTGGATAGTAGTGTTGAGCATTCCGATACCGCAAGTATCGGGTATCGGCCGATACTTGCGGTATCGGAATTCCGATACCGGGATTCCGATACTTGCCGCGTATCGGATACCGGAATCGGAAGTTCACAGATTCAAACTGCACAAATTCATCCAATGAGAATGATTCCAAGTGTGGGCACATCCTGTTCAGCATGGAGGGCATGAAACTACTGGCATGGCTGTGATTGGCTGCTGAAATGATGTCATGATGCAGTTTAAAAGTCGCTGGCGCCATTTTGCGATCACTCTGCTGTGAATTCAGTTAGTGACAGGACGCTGTTTGCTGACTGAGGGCCAGTTTAGAGATAGCGATTTGCTTCTTTGTGCTTTCCAAAGGCTAATTTAGCAACCGCTGTGTTCACCTACTATTCACCTTGCTTTTGCCTTGTAGCGCTGTTTTCACAGCGATCTGCAAGGTCTGTGTGTGTGTGTGTGAGTGCAGCCCACTCTCTAGTCTGAGTGCAGCCACATAGGCCATCCATAGCTGGTTGTATTCAGTTCAGGGAGGGTGGTTCATTGCCTCATACTGTTCTTTTTTTTTTTTTTTCCAAGTAGTGTAGTCTGCTGCTAATTTTTTCAAAAAAATCCTATTAGTGTCTTTCCACCCGTCTCCAGCTAATTTGTGGAAAAACACTACATAGGATAAAGTAGAGGAGGGTTTTTGGGCCTTGCAGCGCCGTTTACGGCTGTCTGCACGGTCTCCGTGTGATTGCAGCTCGCCCTGTAGTCTGTGAGCAGCCATAGCCTGGTTGTCTCCAGCTCAGGGTTCTTGACTGCGTCATACCGCAAAATCAATTTTCATTTTGTTTTAAGTAGTGCAGGCTGCTGCACATTTTTTCAAAAAATTCCTATTAGTGTCTTTCCACCCGTCTCCAGCTAATTTGTGGAAAAACACTACATAGGATAACATAGAGGAGGGTTTTTGGGCCTTGCAGCGCCATTTACGGCTGTCTGCACGGTCTCTGTGTGACTGCAGCTCGCCCTGTAGTCTGTGAGCAGCCATAGCCTGGTTGTCTCCAGCTCAGGGTTCTTCACTGCGTCATACCGCAAAATCAATTTTCATTTTGTTTTAAGTAGTGCAGGCTGCTGCACATTTTTTCCAAAAATTCCCATTAGTGTCTTTCCACCCGTCTCCAGCTAACTTGTGGAAAAACACTACATAGGATAACGTAGAGGAGGGTTTTTGGGCCTTGCAGCGCCGTTTACGGCTGTCTGCACGGTCTCCGTGTGACTGCAGCTCTATCTGTTGTCAGTTCAGCCCCCAAAAAATAAATAAATAATAAAGTTCACCAAACACACCAGTGACACCACTTTACATTTCTGTAGGCCACATTAGCTCATATTAAAGTCTAGTCCACACTTTAGAAAATTAGTGTTTCTTATACCTGTTAGGAGGAGTTGTTCAGGAATAAGCACACAAAGCCATTAGTACTTTTCTGCTTATCTTTATCCGTCAACCAAGATGAAGAAGGCAGTGAGTAAGGCACGTGGGCGTGGGCGCGGAGCAGGGAGGGGACGTGGGGATTCTGTGCCTGCTGCGGGCACCGGTGACTCATCAGCACCCACTTTCACAAGGGAACAGTCATTCATGCGCAGCTTTGTCGCAGAGCGCCGTACACCGCTGCTGCGTGAAGAACAAATTGAAGCCGTTGTCGGATGGATGGCAGCTAATGCATCAACTTCAATTAGTGCCACATCCTCTCAGACACAGAGCACTGGAGAGCAGCCATCTGTCTCTTCACCACCTGCCAAATTGCCCAGGCAGACAGAGAGCCCAGGACAGGAGCCGTCTCTACTTCTGTTCTCTGAATCTCTTGGCTTGGAAACAGGGGGCCAGCCAAGCAGCATTGGAGAAATGGAAGAACAGGCAGGGTGCAGTGATGCCCAACAGCTTTTTCTCTCTTCCTCTGAAGAGGCGGGTGGGCCAGTGGCTCCGTTCACCACATCGCAGGCCGCATCAGCTGATGATGACACTCAGGTGCCACTTACTGGTGCGTGCTCTGCTGCTGAGACTACCCAGGAGGAGCAGTTGGGGGCAGAGGGTAGTGTAGATGATGAGGTCCTTGACCCATCTTGGCGTGAGGGACAGGAAGGTGGTGGGAGCAGCTCTGAGGAAGAGATTCCCCGTACAGCCCAAAGAGGGAGAGGGAGGGGGAAGACTGCGGATCCTGCAGCCTCCGCTTTGGCAGCCATTAGGAGCATGTCTCTTCCAAAAGCCAAAAAGGGCACTCCAAAGACTTGCAGTGCCTGGTCCTTTTTTGACACAGTTGCAGATGACATTTGCTATGTCAAATGCAAGGTGTGTCATCACAAAGTCAAAAGAGGGAAAAATGTCAGCAACCTCAATACCTCCAACATGTGGAAACATGTGCGCACCAGGCACCCGGCGGAGTTAGAAAAACACACTGAAGAGCTAGGCCAACCAACAGCAGCAGCTACCACCTCTTCAGCTCGTGTTGCCTCTTCCTCCAGCTCACACGCAGCTGGTTCGGCTTCCTCCCAGGATCGCCGTGGAAGAACCTCTGGCCCTGTTGTCCAGAGACCCGCTGTAATTCCACCCGCAGCACCACTTTCCCAGTCATCCACACACTCCCAGCCCAGTCTACAGCCATCGGTAGTACAGGCATGGGAGAAAAGGCGGCCTTTCTCGTCAAACCACCCATGAGCACAGGCTCTGACTGCAGGCATTGCCAAACTTCTGTCACTGGAAATGCTGTCATTCAGGCTGGTGGAGACTGACAGCTTCCGTGACTTGATGTCATTGGCAGTCCCACAGTACAATGTGCCCAGCCGCTTTTACTTCAGCAGGCAAGCCGTCCCTGCCCTGCACAAGCATGTGGAGGGACACATAAAACACGCGCTACTGAACGCCGTCAGTAGCAAGGTCCACCTCACCACCGATGCGTGGACCAGTCAACATGGACAGGGGCGATACCTTTCCTTCACTGCCCATTGGGTTAATGTTGTGGAGCCGGGTACAGATCGTGCGAGTGGCGCAGGACGTGTCCTGCCCACTCCAAGGATTGCAGGAATCCATTCTGTACGCATTGACTCCTCCTCTTACACCAGTTCCTCAGAATCATCGCTGCAGGAGCCGTCACAGTCCACCTCCACATGGACCTGTGATGAACGTTTACCTGTTACGACCGACATGAGCACAGCCGTGGCCAAACGTCAACAGGCCGTCTTGAAATTAATTTATTTGGGGAATCGAAGCCACACAGCGCAGGAGCTCTGGAATGCCATCAAGCAGGAGAGCGATGTGTGGTTTGTGCCAGCGAATCTCCAGCCAGGCATGGTAGTGTGTGATAATGGCCGAAATCTGGTGGCAGCTCTGGGCCTCGGCAACCTCACTCACATCCCATGTCTGGCACATGTGCTCAATTTGGTCGTGCAGAGTTTTTTGAGGGACTATCCGGATCTTGATGCATTGCTGCACAAGGTCCGCCTAGAGTGTGCTCACTTGCGGCGTTCCAGCACGGCAAAAGCGCGCATTGCGGCTCTGCAGCGCCGACACCGCCTGCCGGAACATCGCATCATATGTGACCTACCTACCAGGTGGAATTCCACGTTACATATGTTGGAGCGGTTGTGTGAGCAGCAGCAAGCTGTAATGGAGTACCAGCTGCTTCAGGCGCAAAGAAGTCGCACTCAGCGCCGTACAGACTTCACAACCACAGAGTGGGCCACTATGAATGACGTCTGCCAGGTTTTGCGTCCCTTTGATTATTCCACGCGGATGGCGAGTGCAGATGATGCACTAGTCAGCATGACTGTCCCCCTTATCTGCCTGCTTGAAAAATCACTGCAAGCGCTAAGGGATGATGTTGTGGAAGAGGTGGAGGATGAGGATTCAGCATTTCCATCATCTTCTGGACAGTCAGCGCCACGTGGTTCCTCACAAACGCGTAGGCAGGGGACAGTTTGTGAGGAGGATGAGGAGGAGTCAATGGAGGAGAAAGACAGCCGTCCAGAGGAGGGAGTTACACAATTGTCCAGTACTCAGTGTGTACAGCGAGGGTGGGGTGATGACGAGTGGGCAGAGATCACGCCTCCAGCAGGGGACAGCGTTTCTTGGGCAGTTGGCAGTCTGCAGCACATGGTGGATTACATGCTGCAGTGCCTGAGAAACGACCGCCGCATCGCCCACATTCTCAACATGGCTGATTATTGGGTGTTCACCCTCCTCGATCCTCGCTACCGGGACAACGTAGAAAGCCTCATCACACCGTTGAACCGGGAGCGAAAAATGCGGGAGTACCAAGACACACTGGTGAATTCCATCATCTTCTCCATTCCAACTGAGAGAAGTGCTGCTAGTGCATTCCAAAGCAGCTCAGTGCGTCCAGGCAGTGGTGGAGGCTCTGCACAAAGAGGGAGCAGAAGCAGTGCCTCTGCCCAAGGCAAGACCAGTATGGCCCAACTGTGGCACAGTTTTCTGTGCCCCCCACAAAAGTCTACACCATCACAGACGGCTCCAGTCAGCAGGAGGCAACGGTTCCGTCAGATGGTGACAGACTACATGTCTTGCCCTCTTGCTGTACTCCCAGACGGCTCTTCCCCTTTCAAGTTTTGGGTCTCAAAGCTGGATACATGGCCAGAGCTAAGCCAGTATGCATTGGAGGTGCTGTCTTGCCCTGCGGCCAGTGTATTATCGGAACGTGTCTTTAGTGCTGCAGGTGGTGTACTAACTGATCGTCGCATGCGACTATCCTCCGATAACGTTGACCGGCTTACTTTCCTGAAAATGAACAAGGCCTGGATCTCACAGGAATTTGCCACTCCTCTTCCTGATTAAATAATTAGGTCACTGTCTACGTTATCCAGGTCTCCTGTTGTGTTCATCTTTCTACCACCTGAACTTAAATTCCTGGGCTCCAACACCGCCAGTTGAGGCTCAGAAGTGCCGTCTGCACAGTCAAAACATACGACCCAGTGTTATTGGGTTTCAGTAACGTCAGCTGATCCCCAGCTGTGTAGCCGGCAATGTGTCCTGCGACCGCCACGCTGACACAACAACTGAAATGTAAGGGAATCTGTCCCCCCCCCCCAAGGCGTTTGTTACTGAAAGAGTCACCTTGTGCAGCAGTAATGCTGCACAAGGAAAAGGTAGCTATTTTTGTTTAGCTCCTTGCACACGCAAAACTTAACACTTATAAAATGTGTCCACTGATACCGTAAAACCGTCCCGGAGGTGGGACTTTCCTTCGTAATATGACGCAGCACAGCCGTCATTCCTACCCCCTTGGCGCCGTGCCCCGGCTCCTCAGCGTTGTTTGATTCCGTCCCGGAGCCTGCGCTGTTATGTTATCCCGTGGCCAGGCACACTTAGCGCTGCCCGTCTTCTGACATCATTTGGTGTCAGGATGGCTGCGCCTGTGCGGCCGCGCTGGCCGAGAGCCCGCCTCGCAGTGTCTTCTGATTTAATCCCACTGGGGGCCTGAGATCCATGGACATGCGCAGTGCATATCTGAACCTCCACCTCTCACTCATCTCCCTACGGCTTCTTCAGACTGTGCGGTGTCAGCTGGTCCCTAATAGCATGCTACGGCCGTGACACCGCACAGTCTTAAGAAGCCGTAGGGAGGGGAGTGAGAGGCGAGGATATGCACTGTGCATGGCCATGGATCCCAGGCCCGCGGTGGGATTACATTAGACGACACTGCGAGGCGGGCTCTCGGCCAGCGCGTCCGCACAGGCGCAGCCAGCCTGACACCAAATGATGTCAGAAGATGGGCAGCGCTAAGTGTGCCTGGCCAAGGGATAACATAACAGCGCAGGCTCCGGGACGGAATCAAACAACGCTGAGGAGCCGTGGCACGGCGCCGGGGGGGTAAGAATGACGGCTGTGCTGCGTCATATTACTAAGGAAAGTCCCACCTCCGGGACGGTCTCACGGTTTCAGGGGACACATTTTATAAGTGTTTAGTTCTGTGTTTGCAAGGAGCATAATGAAAAGAGCCACCTTTTCCTTTTGCATCTTTTGTGCTGCACAAGCTGGCTCTTTCAGCTACAAACGCCTTGGGGGGGGTTAAAGGTTCCCTTTCGACTTTCTCCAATCAGGCTTCGGCCTACATTGTGTTCCTCTGCTTTTCCACCTGTCCCTGGGCTCCAACACCGCTAGTTGCCGTCCAGAAGTGCTGTCCGCACAGTCCCAACAGTCGCTCCTCTGTTATTGGGGTTAAGTAACGTCAGCTGTTCCCCTGCTGTGTGTGTGGCAATCCCTCCTACCTCCTCCACCTCCTCCTCCTCCACCTGTCCCTGGGCTCCAACACCGCTAGTTGCCGTCCAGAAGTGCTGTCCGCACAGTCCCAACAGTCCCTCCTCTGTTATTGGGGTTCAGTAACGTCAGCTGTTCCCCTGCTGTGTGTGTGGCAATCCCTCCTACCTCCTCCACCTCCTCCTCCTCCACCTGTCCCTGGGCTCCAACACCGCTAGTTGCCGTCCAGAAGTGCTGTCCGCACATTCCCAACAGTCCCTCCTCTGTTATTGGGGTTCAGTAACGTCAGCTGTTCCCCTGCTGTGTGTGTGGCAATCCCTCCTACCTCCTCCTACCTCCTCCACCTCCTCCTCCTCCACCTGTCCCTGGGCTCCAACACCGCTAGTTGCCGTCCAGAAGTGCTGTCCGCACAGTCCCAACAGTCCCTCCTCTGTTATTGGGGTTCAGTAACATCAGCTGTTCCCCTGCTGTGTGTGTGGCAATCCCTCCTACCTCCTCCTACCTCCTCCACCTCCTCCTCCTCCACCTGTCCCTGGGCTCCAACACCGCTAGTTGCCGTCCAGAAGTGCTGTCCGCACAGTCCCAACAGTCCCTCCTCTGTTATTGGGGTTCAGTAACGTCAGCTGTTCCCCTGCTGTGTGTGTGGCAATCCCTCCTACCTCCTCCACCTCCTCCTCCTCCACCTGTCCCTGGGCTCCAACACCGCTAGTTGCCGTCCAGAAGTGCTGTCCGCGCAGTCCCAACAGTCCCTCCTCTGTTATTGGGGTTCAGTAATGTCAGCTGTTCCCCTGCTGTGTGTGTGGCAATCCCTCCTACCTCCTCCTACCTCCTCCACCTCCTCCTCCTCCACCTGTCCCTGGGCTCCAACACCGCTAGTTGCCATCCAGAAGTGCTGTCCGCACAGTCCCAACAGTCCCTCCTCTGTTATTGGGGTTCAGTAACGTCAGCTGTTCCCCTGCTGTGTGTGTGGCAATCCCTCCTACCTCCTCCTACCTCCTCCACCTCCTCCTCCTCCACCTGTCCCTGGGCTCCAACACCACTAGTTGCCATCCAGAAGTGCTGTCCGCACAGTCCCAACAGTCCCTCCTCTGTTATTGGGGTTCAGTTACGTCAGCTGTTCCCCTGCTGTGTGTGTGGCAATCCCTCCTACCTCCTCCTACCTCCTCCACCTCCTCCTCCTCCACCTGTCCCTGGGCTCCAACACCGCTAGTTGCCGTCCAGAAGTGCTGTCCGCACAGTCCCAACAGTCCCTCCTCTGTTATTGGGGTTCAGTAACGTCAGCTGTTCCCCTGCTGTGTGTGTGGCAATCCCTCCTACCTCCTCCTACCTCCTCCACCTCCTCCTCCTCCACCTGTCCCTGGGCTCCAACACCGCTAGTTGCCGTCCAGAAATGCTGTCCGCACAGTCCCAACAGTCCCTCCTCTGTTATTGGGGTTCAGTAACGTCAGCTGTTCCCCTGCTGTGTGTGTGGCAATCCCTCCTACCTCCTCCTACCTCCTCCTCCTCCTCCACCTGTCCCTGGGCTCCAACACCGCTAGTTGCCGTCCAGAAGTGCTGTCCGCACAGTCCCAACAGTCCCTCCTCTGTTATTGGGGTCCAGTAACGTCAGCTGTTCCCCTGCTGTGTGTGTGGCAATCCCTCCTACCTCCTCCTACCTCCTCCACCTCCTCCTCCTCCACCTGTCCCTGGGCTCCAACACCGCTAGTTGCCGTCCAGAAGTGCTGTCCGCACAGTCCCAACAGTCCCTCCTCTGTTATTGGGGTTCAGTAACGTAAGCTGTTCCCCTGCTGTGTGTGTGGCAATCCCTCCTACCTCCTCCTACCTCCTCCACCTCCTCCTCCTCCACCTGTCCCTGGGCTCCAACACCGCTAGTTGCCGTCCAGAAGTGCTGTCCGCACAGTCCCAACAGTCCCTCCTCTGTTATTGGGGTTCAGTAACGTCAGCTGTTCCCCTGCTGTGTGTGTGGCAATCCCTCCTACCTCCTCCACCTCCTCCTCCTCCACCTGTCCCTGGGCTCCAACACCGCTAGTTGCCGTCCAGAAGTGCTGTCCGCACAGTCCCAACAGTCCCTCCTCTGTTATTGGGGTTCAGTAACGTCAGCTGTTCCCCTGCTGTGTGTGTGGCAATCCCTCCTACCTCCTCCACCTCCTCCTCCTCCACCTGTCCCTGGGCTCCAACACCGCTAGTTGTTGTCCAGAAGTGCTGTCCGCACAGAGCCAAACACCTCGCCAATGTGTTAGTGGGGTTCAGCATCGCCAGCTGTTCCCCTGCTGTGTATACGGCAACGTGTACTGCGACCGCCACGCAGGCACAACAAGTTAAATTTAAGGGAACCTGTCCCCCCCCAGGCGTTTGTTACTGAAGGAGCCACCTTGTGCAGCAGTAATGATGCAAAGGGAAAAAGTGCCTCTTTTTTGTGGTGCTCCTTGCACATGCTGAACCTAACACTTATGAAAAGTGTCCCCTCCTACCGTGATACCGTCCGGTTGGTGGAACTGTCCTTTGTGATGTGACGCAGCACAGCCGTCATTCTTACCCCCTTGGCGCCGTGCGCCGCCTCCTCAGCGTTGTTTGATTCAGTCCCGGAGCCTGCGCTGTTAGGTTAGCCCTTGGCCATGCACACATTTTGCGCTGCCCGTCTTCTGACATCATTTGGTGTCAGGCTGGCTGCGCCTGTGCGGCCGCGCTGGCCGAGAGCCCGCCTCGCAGTGGCTTCTGATTTAATCCCACTGGGGGCCTGAGATCCATGGACATGCGCAGTGCATATCTGAACCTCCACCTCTCACTCATCTCCCTACGGCTTTTTCAGACTGTGCGGTGTCAGCTGGTCCTTAATAGCATGCCACGGCCGTGACACCGCACAGTGTGAAGAAGCCGTAGGGAGGGGAGTGAGAGGTGAGGATATGCACTGCGCATGGCCACGGATCCCAGGCCCACGGTGGGATTACATTAGACGACACTGCGAGGCGGGCTCTCGGCCAGCGCGGCCGCACAGGCGCAGCCAGCCTGACACCAAATGATGTCAGAAGACGGGAAGCGCAAAATGTGTGCATGGCCAAGGGCTAACCTAACAGCGCAGGCTCCGGGACTGATTCAAACAACGCTGAGGAGGTGGCGCACGGCGCCAAGGAGGTAAGAATGACGGCTGTGCTGCGTCACATCACAAAGGACAGTTCCACCAACCGGACGGTATCACGGTAGGAGGGGACACTTTTCATAAGTGTTAGGTTCAGCATGTGCAAGGACCATAATTAAAAGAGCTAAGTTTACCTTTTCCAGCATTAGTGCTGTACACGATGGCTCTTTCAGCTACAAACGCTTGGGGGGGGGGTAAAGTTTCCCTTTCAACTTGCTCCAGTGCAGGCTTCGGCCTACACTGTAATCCCTCTCCTCCTCCTGCTGACCCTGGGCTCTAACACCGCCAGTTGGGGCCCAGATGTGCTGGCTGCACAGAGCCAAACACCTGCCAATGTGTCAGTGGGGTTCAGCACCGCCAGCTGTTCCCCTGCTGTGTAGCCGGCAACGTGTCCTGCAAAAGCCTCGCAGGCACAAGAACTGAAATTGAAGGAAACCTGTCCCCCCTCCCCCAGGCGTTTCTACGTTTTACAGCCACCTTGTACGACAGTAATGCTGCATGTGTGCAAGGTGTCTCAGAAACTTATTCTCCTTGCCCAGGTTGAACTGAACACGTCTAAAATGAGTCCTCTGCGACCATTAAAACGTCCCTCAGGTGTGATTTTCCTTTGTATTGACACGCAACAAGCTCCTTGGTAGCGCTGCCCGTCTTCTGGCATCATTGTTTGGCTGCCTGTGCCTCTGCGGCCGCCTTGCCCCACACAATGCCCCTCAGTGTCTTATTTATTTTGACTGCGAGGGTGTGATTGATGGGCATGAGCAGTGCATATGTTTGCCTGTCACTCGTCTCCTTCCGCCTTCTTCAGAGTGTGCGGCTTCATGGCCGTGGCATGCGATAAGGGATCATCTGACGCCGCATAGTCTGAAGCGGGTGTAAGAACCCAAGCGAGAGGCGAACATATGCACTGCGCCAGGCCATGAATCCCAGCCCCGCAGTGTTTTAACAATGTTAAGACACTGGGGAGCTGGGATTCAAGGTCATCGCAAACCGCACCGGCCGACATTAAATGATGTCAGAAGATGGGCAGCGCTAACAGCGCTAGGCCAGGGGATAACACGACAGCGCAGACTCCTGTACAGCAAATAACAACGCTCAGGAGGCTGCACCCAGCACCAAGGTGGGATTCTTGACATCTGTGCTGCGTCTCATTACGAAGGGAACTCGCGCCTCCAACACAGTTTGACTGTATAAAGGGCTAAATGTTATACGTGTTTCATTCAGCGTGTGCAAGGAGAAAAATTAAAAGAGCAACCTTTGACTTGTGCAGCACTACTGCTGCATAAGCTGTGGCTCTTCTACTTTGTAACCCCTGAGGGGGGGTTAAAGGTTACCTTTGAAATTGGTTCAATTAGGCTTCGGCCTACACTCTGCTCCCCCTGCAGAGCCTGGGCTCCAACACCGCCAGTTGGGGCCCGGTACTGCTAGCTGCACAGAGAAAAACACCAGCCAATGTGTCAGTGGGGTTCAGCACCGCCAGCTGTTCCCCTGCTGTGCAGCCGGCAACGTGTCCTGCAACTGCCACGCAGACACAACAGACCCAAAGCTGCCGCCAGTGCAGGCTTCGGCCTACACTCTGCTCCATCTCCTCCTCCTGCTGACCCTGGGCTCTAACACCACCAGTTGGGGCCCGGTACTGCTAGCTGCACAGAGAAAAACACCAGCCAATGTGTCAGAGAAGTTCAGCACCGCCAGCTGTTCCCCTGCTGTGTAGCCGGCATCGTGTCCTGCAAAAGCCACGCAGACACAAGAACTGAAATTGAAGGGAACCTGTCCCCCCTCCCCCAGGCGTTTCTACGTTTTACAGCCACCTTGTACAGCGGTAATGCTGCATGTGTGCAAGGTGGCTCATAAACGTATTCTCCTCGCACATGTGGAACTGAAAACACGTCTAAAATGTGTCCTCTGTGTGACCATTTAACTGTCCCGGAGGTGTGACTTTCCTTTGTAATGACACGCTGCAACCCCCTTGGTAGCGCTGCCCGTCTTCTGGCATCATTGTTTGGCTGCCTGCGCCTCTGCGGCCGCCCTGACCCACACAACACCCCTCGGTGTCTTATTTATTGGGACTGCGAGGGTGTGATTGATGGGCATGAGCAGTGCATCAGTTCGCCTGTCCCTCATCTCCTTCCGCCTTCTTCAGACTGTGCGGCTTCATGGCCGTGGCATGCGATAAGGGATCAGCTGACGCCGCATAGTCTGAAGCGGGTGTAAGAACCCAAGCGAGAGGCGAACATATGTACTGCGCCAGGCCATGAATCCCAGCCCCACAGTGTTTTAACAATGTTAAGACACTGGGGGGCTGGGATTCAAGGTCATCGCAAACCGCACCGGCCGACATTAAATGATGTCAGAAGATGGGCAGCGCTAACAGCGCTAGGCCAGGGGATAACACGACAGCGCAGACTCCTGTACAGCAAATAACAACGCTCAGGAGGCTGCACCCAGCACCAAGGTGGGATTCTTGACATCTGTGCTGCGTCTCATTACGAAGGGAACTCGCGCCTCCAACACAGTTTGACTGTATAAAGGGCTAAATGTTATACGTGTTTCATTCAGCGTGTGCAAGGAGAAAAATTAAAAGAGCAACCTTTGACTTGTGCAGCACTACTGCTGCATAAGCTGTGGCTCTTCTACTTTGTAACCCCTGAGGGGGGGTTAAAGGTTACCTTTGAAATTGGTTCAATTAGGCTTCGGCCTACACTCTGCTCCCCCTGCAGAGCCCGGGCTCCAACACCGCCAGTTGGGGCCCGGTACTGCTAGCTGCACAGAGAAAAACACCAGCCAATGTGTCAGTGGGGTTCAGCACCGCCAGCTGTTCCCCTGCTGTGTAGCCGGCATCGTGTCCTGCAAAAGCCACACAGACACAAGAACTGAAATTGAAGGGAACCTGTCCCCCTTCCCCCAGGCGTTTGTACATTTTACAGCCACCTTGTACAGCGGTAATGCTGCATGTGTGCAAGGTGGCTCATAAACGTATTCTCCTCGCACATGTGGAACTGAAAACACGTCTAAAATGTGTCCTCTGTGTGACCGTTTAACCGTCCCGGAGGTGTGACTTTCCTTTGTAATGACACGCTGCAACCCCCTTGGTAGCGCTGCCCATCTTCTGGCATCATTGTTTGGCTGCCTGCGCCACTGCGGCCGCCCTGACCCACACAACGCCCCTCGGTGTCTTATTTATTGGGACTGCGAGGGTGTGATTGATGGGCATGAGCAGTGCATCAGTTCGCCTGTCCCTCATCTTCCGCCTTCTTCAGACTGCGGCTTCATGGCCGTGGCATGCGATAAGGGATCAGCTGACGCCGCATAGTCTGAAGCGGGTGTAAGAACCCAAGCGAGAGGCGAACATATGTACTGCGCCAGGCCATGAATCCCAGCCCCGCAGTGTTTTAACAATGTTAAGACACTGGGGGGCTGGGATTCATGGTCATCGCAAACCGCACCGGCCGACATTAAATGATGTCAGAAGATGGGCAGCGCTAACAGCGCTAGGCCAGGGGATAACACGACAGCGCAGACTCCTGTACAGCAAATAACAACGCTCAGGAGGCTGCACCCAGCACCAAGGTGGGATTCTTGACATCTGTGCTGCGTCTCATTACGAAGGGAACTCGCGCCTCCAACACAGTTTGACTGTATAAAGGGCTAAATGTTATACGTGTTTCATTCAGCGTGTGCAAGGAGAAAAATTAAAAGAGCAACCTTTGACTTGTGCAGCACTACTGCTGCATAAGCTGTGGCTCTTCTACTTTGTAACCCCTGAGGGGGGGTTAAAGGTTACCTTTGAAATTGGTTCAATTAGGCTTCGGCCTACACTCTGCTCCCCCTGCAGAGCCCGGGCTCCAACACCGCCAGTTGGGGCCCGGAACTGCTAGCTGCACAGAGAAAAACACCAGCCAATGTGTCAGTGGGGTTCAGCACCGCCAGCTGTTCCCCTGCTGTGCAGCCGGCAACGTGTCCTGCAACTGCCACGCAGACACAACAGACCCAAAGCTGCCGCCAGTGCAGGCTTCGGCCTACACTCTGCTCCATCTCCTCCTCCTGCTGACCCTTTGCTCCAACACTGCTAGTTGGGGCTCTAGGAAGACAAGCTTGAATAGGTCCCCATCCTGGTTCCAGCACCGTCAGCTGGTTCCGGGCAGAGCCTTTGGCTTAGGTGCCTCCCTCTGGGTATCCGAGTTCCACCAACATCAGGTGGTCCTTGGTAGTGCTTTCAGGCACGGTTACCTCCTGCTTAGTAACCGGGTTCCAGTAAAGTCAGCTGGTCCTCGGTCGTTCCATTGGCTCTTGGACCTTCGGCTACCCATCCGGGTTCCAGTACTGTCAGCTGGTTCTCGGCAGTGTCTTTTGCTCTTGTACCTTCTGCTCCCCATCCTGGTTCCAGTACCGTCAGCTGGTTCCGGGCAGAGCCTTTGGCTTAGGTGCCTCCCTCTGGGTATCCGAGTTCCACCAACATCAGGTGGTCCTTGGTAGTGCTTTCAGGCACGGGTACCTCCTGCTTAGTAACCGGGTTCCAGTAACGTCAGCTGGTCCTCGGTAGTTCCATTGGCTCTTGGACCTTCGGGTAGCCATCCGAGTTCCAGTTCCATCAGCTGTTTCTCGGCATTTTCTCAGCCTTCTTGTACCTTCTGCTACATTTCCAAGTTCAAGAGACTAAACACGATGACCCAGAAGACCACCCCTAAGATGACGACGACACCAGAGACGACAACCACCGTGATGACGACAACCCTGGAGACGATGACCCTGAAGACCACCCCGATGACGACGACCCCGGAGACGATGACCCTGGAGACGACGACCCTGGAGACGACGACCCTGGAGACGACGACGACATGGGAGACCGAGAAGCAGAAGAACAAGAGGCTGCAGAACAAAGAGCAGAAGAACATTAAGCATAAGACTAAATATCAGAGCAAAAGATATTATCTAAATTATAAGCAGAAGAAGACTAAGCAGTGTATGGGGGTGAGTCCGTTCCTCCTCGTGGTGCCCCTGGATAAAGCCTGATGCTGCAGGCCAAACTGAACGCGGACAAATGTAACTCTTTTGTGACAGGCAGAACGGAAGGTGTAATCTTCAAACTTTTATAAATAACAACTACGGGAATGCCTGTCACAAATAAGAATATGATGAAGAAGTTGAATATGAAAAAGATAATAGTTAAATAAAAAGAATATGTACAATGTAAAAAAAAAAAAAAAAATAGGTAGAAGAAGAAGATGAATAAGGTGAAGATAGTTGATGTCAAAGAAGCTGATGATGAGGATAATGAAGAAGAAAGTGTGGGAGAAGTAAAAAAGAAGGTGAAGGACGTGGAAGTAGTGAAACATCAATATCTGAAAAAAATAAATAAATAAATAACATAGTCAAAATCTTTCTAACACCGAACGTCATAAAAAAAAACAAAAAAACCTGCTATTCTATTTGTTTGGGCTAAACCTCTGTGCCTTTAATGTCTCCGCCACGTCCCCCAATACATCCTACATTATTCTTAGTTGTTTTCCTTCATGTAGAATGAACCTACAAGTTTATAAAGGGTTTATTTTAATTCCGATATTTTCGTCCCATTGACTTGCATTGGGATCGGGTATCGGTATCGGATTAGATCCGATACTTTGACGGTATCGGCCGATACTTTCCGATACCGATACTTTCCGATATCGGACGGTATCGCTCAACACTAGTGGATAGTTGTTCGAGAAAAATTGTATCTACTGCTTTTTTGGCTTCTTTATAACATCCCTTATTTTCTGTGGTCCCTAATATGTTTAACTCTTTGTAAGCAGCAATTAGATTAGAATGTAATGGACAAGTATAGATTATCAATTTATATTGTAGCCTACAGACATAAGAGATAATGTGGCCTCTATCTATTGGTTTAGCCATCCATTAGAAAATATTATTATTATTATTTTAGTTTGTAACATTATTATCTACATATTCTTCCCAATGTGTTTCTTAATTACATTGAAAATGATCTGCGTTGCATAGGTGTGGAGCAAAGCACCATCTAATATCTATATGTCACTGATATATGTGCCAGAAGGTCTAGACTAAGAATTACAGGTGCATGATTAGAAAGTGAAATTTGTTCTATTTCTACTGTTTCTACTCTGAGTCAAATCAAGAGAAGGGAGCCAATAATCTAGCCAATAATGCATATTATAAATTTTTGAGAGTAAGAAGTGTGGTCTCTCTCTATGGGACAACAATGGCATCAACAGTCAATTAAATTGAGTTTGTAAATAAATTCAATGATAGGTAAGTGTCATAATTTTGGTGCTGTGGGGGAATGATCTAGAAAAAAGTAATGTAAATTGTTTGTCATCTCCCATAACACAAGTCTGCCCAAAAAAAATTTTTCAAGAGCTGTTTTGGTTATTTCACATAATCTTTATGTTTTTAAGTGCACTGAATCCGAAAATGACCTTCGTTTTGTCATAGGACATCACGTTTTCTGACAATTTAAATAACTATGTTAAATAAGACAATACCTCAAAATAAATGAAAATAGACTCATAAAATTTATTTTTTATTACAAATGTTTCATGAAAATAATTTTTTAACTGCAATTAGCTCACTAACACACACTAAAATCGATTCTTCTTCCCTGTGAGGCTTCTCTTGGTACATTTATGCTTGTGAGTAGCATCTGGAATTTCTCTCTGAAGCATCCAACAGTAGCCTGCCACCATTGTAATGCTCCATCTTCCCTGGTATCTTCTTTCCATCTCTTTAATGCCCTGGTGGAATCGTTCACCTTGCTCTTCACTCACAGCTCCTAAATTTTCAGGAAAGTTGTCAAGGTGGGAATGGAGGAAATGCACTTTCAAACTCATCAGGCAACCTAAAGCTTGAAATGCTTTTAGCATTCGTCTGACGATTTTTTTGTAGTCAGGGTCTTTGTTATTGCCAAAAAATTTCTCTATGACCTCTTTAAATGCAAACCACCCTTCTTTTTGAGGATGCATCATGGTATTGATAAACTCTTGATCAGCTATAAGCCTTCTAATGTCTGGTCCGACGAACCCACCTTCCTTCAATTTTGCCTCCGAGAGGCGTGGAAACTTGGTGACCAAGTATTTGAAGCATTCTCCATCTTTTGGAAGTGATTTTACGAATTGCTTCATCAATCAAAAATTTAGAAAAATATACTAAATTTGAAGAGAATTTTGCATTTTGTGGCAAATCCTGACGTCCAGGATTTTTTTCAATATTTTTTTCGTTTTCAGCACACCAAAATACATGGAAATTAGATGAAAATAATCAAACAGCTTTTTAGTCGCAGACCTGTGTAATTATTTTACAGGAATGCCATTGTAGTAGTTTTTCATTTAGTTTAATAAACAGGAATAGTTAGGTGCATTAGGAGAATTAATGTTTACTAAACAGTAGTCTTTTTGCGCTATGGTCGCCTTGATTGTAATGAACCTGCCTGCTGGGTCCGCAATCATCTCCTGAATAGAGTAATCTAAGTTTCCATGAAATAATGTTTACAAAACTATCTTTTTTTTAGATTATGAGACGGTACATCAATTATGGTAGTGTATATATTTACTCCTGAATAGAGTACTCTAATTTTTCATGAAATAATATTTCAACACCTCATTTTTTTTTAGAATGAGGCATTACAGCCATTATGGTAGTGTATATTTTAAGAAAATGGTGATCATCTTTAAGCCAATGGGTTTCTTGAGGAAACACTTTTTGAATGGATAATTTAGTAAAAAAATTTAAAACTTTCTAATGTTTAATTGGCAAATATTATCCATCAACATTTCATGTTAATCCTTGCAAATAAGTTATGTTGTATTTTCTCAGAATTAGTATTGTCTGCCATTTTTACTAAAATGTAATAAAGGCCATTTTTTAATAATAAAGTTAGAAAACCATGCTGCTGAGTCATGGATCCAGCAAACCAGAACCACAACACTAATTTCAAATTTGATATTAAATAATGGATTGAGAAAGCGGCTCTCCATGCCCATCCCTAGCCATTTCCTAGCCACAACCAGGCCTGATTGCTGCCATATCTGTTCTCTATCAAGAAATTATTTAAATAGGAAAGAATATGAAATTCAGAAGGGGGCAAACACTTTTTTTCCCAATTGTATGACTGCCTTGGTACAGTTATCTGCCTATTGGTTTTATAGCTACAGTTGATTTGTCAGATGATACCATTGGGTACCAAGAACCTAGTTAAGAGGCAGCCATCTAGAAGTTCTGCCGCAGGAAGTTTTCTGTCTATTTTTAGTTTGAAGATCTAGATGTCTCCTCTGAGGAGATTATATGCCTAATATTCTGTACATAAATTTCCTTTAAAATAACATCTTGACCAAACAGCGACAGTTTTTTGTACAGAGTTAAGAACCAAATCAAAAGATGATCCAAAAGGACATAACATATTAAAGTGAAACTCTATCAGTAAATGAGCTACTGTTTAATCCCTTAGTGACAGAGCCAATTTTGTACTTAATGACCAAGCCAATTTTTTACAATTCTGACAACTGTCAATGTATGTGGTCATAACTTTGGAACGCTTTAACAGATCTCGCTAATTCTGAGAATGTTTTTTCGAGAAATATTATACTTCAAAATAGTGGTAAAATGTCTTTGATATGACTTGCATTTATTTATAAAAACAAACAGAAATTTGGCAAAAATTTAGAAAATGTTGTAATTTTCAAACTTTTATTTTTTGTGCCCTTATGTCAGACACTCGTGTCATGCAAAATAGTTAATAAATAACATTTACCACATGTCTACTTTACATCAGAGCAATTTTGGAAACATAACTTTTTTTTAGTTAGGAGGTTATAAGGGTTAAAAGTTGACCAGTGATTTCTCATTTTTCCAACAAAATTTACAAAACCATTTTTTTAAGGGACTACCTCACATTTGAAGTGAGCATGAGGGGTCTATATGATAGAAAATGCACAAAATTGACACCATTCTAGAAACTGCACCTCTCAATGTGCTTAAAACCACAATCAATAAGTTTATTAAACCTTCATGTGCTTCACAGGAATTTCTGGAATGTGGAAGGAAAAAATGAACATTTTACTTTTTTCATAAAAAATTTACTTTGGATCCAATCTTTTTTATTTTTACAAGGGTATCAGGAAAAAATGGACCCAAAAATTTGTTGTTCAATTTCTCCTGAGTATGCCGATACTCCGTGTGTGGAGGAAAGCCACTGTTTGGGTGCATGGCAGGGTTCAGAAGGTAGAGAGCACCATTTGACCATGTCAAGTTTGGAGACCCCCTGGAGTACCTAAACAGTTGAAACCCCCCCAATTCTAACTTCAACTCTAACACAGCCCTAACCACAACCATAACACAACCTTAACCCAACACACCCCTAACTCTAATCCAAACCCTAACTACAACCATAACCCCAACACAATCCTAACCCTAACCACAACCCTAACCCTAATACCACCCTAACCCCAACTCCACAATCCTAACCCCAACTCCACAACCCTAACCCCAACACTAGCCCCAACACTAACCCTAGCCACAGCCCTTACCCTAGCCCAACCCTGACTCTAGTCTAATCCTAACCCTAGCCCCAACCCTAACCCTAGCTCTAACCCCAACCCTAACTCTAGCCCCAACCCTAACCGTAGCTGCAAAGAATGAAAAAATACATTTTTATTATTTTTACCTAACTAAAAGGGTGACAAAGGGGAGTTTCATTTACAATTTTTTTTTATCACTGTGATAGGGTCTATTACAGTGATCAAAATGAACCAATAAGAAAAATCTCCTATTGTTGCTGGGCACCAACCTGCAGAACTCGGAGGGGGAAATGCGCATGCACCCACCAATTTCTTCCAGGAAGAAGACGCGGAAATCCGGGTGACGGAGCTGAAGGGTCCGGGGATGGAATCGGGAGACCCCAGTTCTCTCTCCTCTGGTATGCTAGATTATATCAGAGGAGAGAGAAATGAATGGGAAATCAGACTTTTTTTGCGGTTGCCGTCATTCGGTAAATGACAGTGATCAGAAGACTGGGGACTGTAAAAAACGACCAAAATCATGTTGTCATGAAATGTAATGACCCAACAGGGGGTCAGTCAGTGGACAACACAACACACACTCAACGGGATGGAAGTGGGGCGAGGAAATCCCTACCAATAGTAGGTGTCCAATCCTTCATTCCCTGAGCTCCAAACTGAGCCTGTAGCTGCACTCCTCTAAAGCCCTAAGTGGGTCTTTCCCCTCACCACCATCACAAACCTCATCCCTTTCTGTCACCTCGCACTGCCCTGGCTAGTGCACTGGCTGGCAAGGGTGCTAGCCTCACCACTGCAGACAGCACAACCCAGGGGGTGACAAGCACAAGACAGACATGCTGAAAACACTAAACTTAGCTTCAAGGCTCCACTGCCAAGCTCCACACTGCAGAGGATATGACACCAAGACCTTAAACAGCTGATACACGCTGACACCAAAAAGCTCCTCACTCATTAGCTTGTTTCCAGAGAAACTCTATCACAAATAGTCAGCTGATGCATCAGGTGACCATTTAAATGATGGTGGGTGTGGTCACCACCCATGTCAGCTGACCTAGCAACTCTACAGTTGCAGCACGCTGCCAACAAGGGAAACTAACATTAACCCTTGCTGGCCAGAAAGGAAAAAATATACATTTAAATCATAATGGAACCAGAGCTGTCACACATCCAAAAATGGATCGTGACACATGTTCTCTGCGGTCTCAGCTACCCTGCGTAGCCGAGACCCCTGAGATTTTCCGACGCTGGGGGGCGCTATACACTTATTTCTCATCGCCATAAAAAGCGGTGCTGAGGAATAAGTACCCTTAACTGCCACCGTTAAAAGGTGTATCAGTGGTCGTTAAAGGGTTAAAGAGAATCTATCACCAGGTTTTTGCCACCTAATCTGAGTACAACATAATGTAAAGACAGGGACCCAGATTGCAGCAATGTCATTTACTGGGATGCTTGGTATAGTTTTGATAAAATCATAATTTTAACAGCAGGATATTATCACTAGAGGACTAGTAAACCTGCAGCACTCAGTACACACATGTAAGGGTATGTGCGCACAACATCTTTTCCAAATGAATTCTGCTCCTAAAACTGCCTGAATTAAATATGCAAAAGAATAATCATATGCATTATTATGTAAAAATTACTCATTCATATGTTCAGACTTTTGAGCGTCTTTCAACCAACCTCAGATTTTCAAAGATAAAAAATTGTTAAAAGAAGTTATCTGACCATTCTTCAGGTAGCTCCACCCAAAAGACGCTCTCTACTAGAGATGGGCAAACCCCAAAAGTAAAATTCGAGGTCCGTACTGAACACCCAGGAATTCCATGCTACTTTTCGGGTTCAGCATGACAGCATGAGAAACACCAGTCGCTCTGATCAACAGTAAGAATATAGCAGTGAGTCAGCAGCTGTGACCAGAGGTAAAAATATTACCAACGGTCATAGGTGTTGGCTGATAAGAGATCTCACCACAGATCAGAGCCCATGTTTGCCACACTGTTATGAAGATGACAGTGTGGCAGACAACAGATGTTCAGGCCCCTATTCATCTGAATGGGGTCCAGGTTTGGGCTTAGGTAGTGTTCGGGTACCCGAACCAAACTTTTTTTAAATGTTCGGCTGAACTCACTCGCCCGAACATCCATGGGTTCGCCCATCACTACTCTACTACATTAAAAAAGTAAATTAGAGGGATCGAAAGATGCCCGAAAGATGCCTGAGCATCTGTTTGAGCATTTTGCCTGTATTTTTGTCTAGCAGATTCTAGATTCTAAAAAAAAACAAGAAAGATTGAAAACCACTCAGGAAACAATTGAAAAGATGATACAAATGACACTTGCACTTTTTGAAGTTTTTTTCCTCTTGAAAAAGTATGCAGGTAAGTAAGTACCTTCCTCAAAAAACATTCTGTGCACATATTCAAAAGGTGGCTTGTGTTGTCTGGCTTAAAGATTTTAGGAGATCACACAAATTGTGAGGTGAGGCCTTCACAGATTGGGCTTGTTTTATCTATCAAATCCAACTGATGCTCAATTGAATTAAGATATAGGGACTTTTTTAGGTCAGTTTAAAAACCAACAGGCTTATTATGTTCCTCAAACCATTCTTACATTTCTTTCGCTGTGTGGTAGGTTATACTAATGAAAGAGGTCACTGCCGTAAGGGAACAACTTTGCCATGATGATATATGTCAAAGTAACATCTACATGAATGCCAGGGCACAATGTTTCCCGCAATACACTGCTTCTGCTAGACAGTCTCAGTTACATAGCACCCACTGGTGCTAATTATATGTTTCTGTAATGAATGGTTAAGTTATGTCAACATCATTAAATTTCTCTTAAAGAAACCATATTGACTTTGTTCTGAGTACACTACACAATTACATATTTTGGACTGCTGTCTCCACATTTAAAGTTGAATATTCACAATATCCAACTTCTAGAAAATCATGGCAAGTGGATTTTTGTTTGTTCTTACCTTTCATTACTAGGTCTATTGTTCCTTTACATACTGTAAGTCTTTCTAGCTCTTGGCTTCGGTGCGCCTGCTTTGTTAAAGAAGCACTGGTCTGCCAAAGGCTTGACTTCAAAGGAGTGAGACGGTTGTACAGTTAGTTTTGATTCTGTGTTCAAAGGCATCTCAGTCTTGAAAATACTTAGCAAGTACTATTGCTTGTCACACATTGCTTCCAGGATGACAAATAAAACAAGTCCCATGAGGAAGAAGTAAAACTCAATTTGATCTCTTCCCTGAAGGGGTATCTGACCAACAGTATAACTTGACATCTGTACAAAGCTAAAAATTAAATGACAGTTGATATCCCCAAAGAATCCTACCATTGACAAATGATTGTAGAGATTTTCAGTCATTTTACAGCTGAATTTATTAGCAACAATCATGCATAAATAAAAAAAGGATAAAAAATGATTAAATATATTGTGCATACCAAATTATAAAACACCTCTATCATACACGAGTCTTCCAAAACAGTCCACATCAGACTGCAAGTCATATAATGTATTGCAGCAAAAGCTGCAGTCAGGAGTTCAGTTGTAACAATAGACATAACTCATTTACACTTTTGATGTAAGTAAGCAGACATGTTTCGATTACCTTATGCAACCCACTTAAACTATTAACCCTTGTTCTTGCAGAAAGGGGTCTATGTACAGTTTTCATATGCATTTTCTCATTCAAAACCAATAGTGGACTGAATTCTCCAATTTCGTTTTAATTACAAACATTGTTTTGGCAGGCAAGAAAAGACAAAATTGACTCAGTTGAACAATGGGCTCACATACATTGGCCAATTTATGCACGAAGTACCTTCCTTTTTTCATAGCAATTTTTGCAGACAAATATTTCATGTGTACATTATATAGCACTTTTTTCCTATTTTCTATGGCAGTAATACATTTTCAATGTTCTAGAGTAATCATTCTTGGTAAATAATAATAGAAACAATAATATTCACCCACTCCTGATTTTGGCTTACTAATGCTGAGATAAATAATTCATCAAATACTCACCGTGTGCACGTGGCCTTAGGTGTTATTAGACTTTGATCCCGGCCTCCACAGTGTCAGCTGTGGATATGATGAAGAGCTGGATGCAGTTAAAGTATGCACAAATTATTTTGAATTCTTAGATTTCAGTTTAGATTAGTTAAGCACCATTATTTAATCTCTGAGATAAATGTCTTGATGTACTGAGTCCTAATCCCTCTTCTCAGTATTTGAACACCCATCATCCCATTCTCTGTTTTTTCATTTTTCCTTCCCTTTCTCCAAGAGTGATAACTTTTTTATTTTTCTAGCAATATAGCGGTATGAATGCTTGGTTTTTGCAAGATAAGTTATACTTTTGAATAATATCATTGATTTTACCATACCGTGTTCTGGAAAAGAGAAAAAAAATCCAAAAAAGTACAATTTCACAACAGCTTTTTTGTGTTTTTTCTTTACCATGTTCACTATGTTGTAAAACTGACATGGTGTTAGGGCTAGCGGAACGCACCAAATAATTAGAAAGATAGGGTAAGGTGCGTTCGCAGCCCAGGGTCCACCGTGCAGAGATGGAACCTGCTGCTAAGAAATGACGGACTATATGGCGGTACAGTGTGGATACACACACGGGTTAACTTCACCCTGCGTGAAGGAAGCGAACCCTGTTGCGTCACAGGGCCGCGGTACCACACCAAGAGCGCAAGCAAGGAGTCTCAGAACTCAATGCCAAGACACAGGATTAGAGTTCGACTAGACCTCTTGCGCTCGACACCGCAACTGGGGTGTCAGAGTAACTGCAAAAATAACTTAAATGCACAAGAGTGCATGCTGTGCCACACTGGCGGACGCCACTAACCCCCCAGACTTGGGATAGGAAAGCACTCTAATAGTGCACGGCACCGCACTGGCAGTCACAGCAATTAGACGCTGTTTCGTGTGTTTATTGCTGATGGCTCAGCCAGGCGCTAGATAGCAGACATCCACCTTACGTGAGCAGTCATACACAAGGAAGGGGATGATTAATGAATGACTTTCACTCATCAACACACACACACAATTTCAAGAGTACACTAGCGCATGGCCGAGCAGCCATGCAAACCTTTTATAGAGGCAGTGCTACAAGACCTTCCAGATGGACCAACAAGAGCCGCAACAGGACCTGAGCATGTGTCCTCCGACCTCCAATGGAAGGTCGTCCCGTGGGCATGCTCAGAAAGGGAAAGGCAGGACTTAGTCCCAGAAAGACCTGCTCGCTGCTGAACATTGCTTGCTACAAGGACAGAGCCTGGAAAGGCAGTAGTAACCAGTCGTCCAGTATCAGCCTGAGCTAGATGCTGGGACCGACGTCTCCACTGAGCAGGCTCCACTGCGGCTGGAGAAGAATGGGACCGTAGCGGAGATGGATCAAGATTCCCCCTGTGCAGAGGCGGGAACTCAACACCTAACACATGGCAATATGATTTTGTATGAAACTTTTTTTCCTTTTGTCACCATTTTCCAAGACCCATAATGTTTTCACTTTTCTGGATATAGGGCTGTGTTACAGCTTATTTTGTGTGCCCTGGGCTATTGTTTACTGATACCATTTTGGGGTAGATGCAATGTTTGGATCGACTCTTTTTGCATTTTATTGAAATGTTGGGCGTCCAAAAAATGTAATTCTGGTGTTTCTATTTTTTTTCTCGTTATGCTGTTTAGCAATTGGATTAATTTACTATATTTTCATAAATCAGACATTTCTAAAAGCAGCAATACTAAATATGTGTATTTTTTGTTTTTTTAAATTATTTTATTTTCAGTGGGGCAAAAAGGTGATGATTTAAACATTTGTTTTTTTCTTTTCATTTTTCTAAACACTTTTTTTCTTAAACTTTTTAGTGTATTTAATAGTCCCCTTAGAGGACTTGAAGCTGTGATTATCCAATAGCTTGTATTGGAGCTTGGGCAAGCCCAATCTTCTATGAAAGCCAGCCAAGAGCCGACATTCACAAGAAGATTATAATGGCAAGAACGAAGGTCATTAGTAAACCCCCGCTGTCATGACAACCCATTGGTGACCTCTTATTTATGTCACACGCATGATGAGAGCATTGATTGTTTAGCACACGCCCCGTCAGCGCGTGATAAATCCTGTTGTCAGAGATTGACAGCTCTTTCCACAGCTGTTAAAAGCACATGATGGCTAATTAAATCAGCCATCATGTGGGGGAAAGATGCACGATCGGCATGTGACATATTACATAAATATACATTGTATATCATGAAGGCGTTAAATATTTGTGTAAATAAAGATCTTTGAGAAAAAAGCAGAGATGATTACCTGCTGAAGCCTCCAAACAAATGCACCAGCAGGGCGCATCGGACCCGATTAATGATGGCAAAAAACAGGTGCAAAAAATACCAATGAAACAACCACTTTCAATCCAGTGTTGTCTGTTTGGCATTAGTGCACAGAAAGAAAAGCGATAATAGTCTGTATGTGGCATTGTTCACACAGGCAATGCAGAGCATCTGGTTTATAGCCTATTACTAACGCACATACAGGCGGGCCGCCCAGTGCTGCAAAATGCATGCTGTGTGAATAGAGGCCTACAGTTTACAGAGCCATCTTGGTCCGACTGCGCCCTGCAAGATAAAGTGCAAAAAAACCACATATCAATGTATGTAAGGTATTAGTTTATATTGGGGCCTCAATACGTAAGCCGGCAACCCGCGTCAAGGGTCCTTACATTTTGCCGGTCCTACGCTAAACATTGAGTAAAAGCTCACAGACATAAAAAGAGGACTTAAAAATCCTCCAGAAAATAGAAAAAAATCACAGAGAAAAAAGCAGAGATGATTACCTGCTGAAACCTCCAAACAAATGCACCAGCAGGGCGCATCGGACCCGATTAATGATGGCAAAATATGGTAAATAAAGATCTTTGCAAAATTCACAAAATTGGAATATTTTTCCCATATTTTTTCTATTTAGCTGTAGCCAAGTAAAATTCATAGGAAGCAATAAAGAATGTCTCAACTAATCTTCTAGTTTGCAATGGGTTTAATATTCTGTGCAACTATTATCAGCTCTATACAGAACTATAATTTTACCAGATGGATCCTATAGATGTAGCATTTAGATTCTAAATAGGATTTCATCATCTCTGCTCTGCTGTACAGTGTGAGGCTGACTTGCCGGAATATTATGATTTATTGCCTCTGTAGTCCACAGCTAAAGTAAAAGCTGTTACTACACAAAGATAAATAAAGATGGCTATTTCAGGAGACATTGTGATTAAAGCACAGGCCGGCCTTTTATCTTCATTCTCGTACTTCTCTCCAAAAAGTACAACTCAGATCATGTTGCTATAGTAAAAATCAGCTTCTCTTCTTTGTGGACATCCCTCAGGATACACAGCAAAATTACTTAAAGGAAAAGAAGCTTATTAAACATAAAGAACCTTTTCCCTCATCCAATTTTCTGTGATGTTTTCAAACTGAATCAGCAGCTGTCTCAGGTGTTGGTGAGTGAAATTGATAGTCTTGGTTTTCTTGCTTTGTAATAATCAGGTAGTCCAAAGCATTCCCTGCTGGAGACACTGCTTGAAAACTAGATGTCTAGATGATGAGGCTATTGGGAGGCACCATTGCTCACTATCTAACTGTATAGCAAAATCTGCAACCACAAAATAGAAGACATAATAAAGATAAAAAAGAAAGATAGATAGACAGAAAGACAGACAGACAGATTAATTAAGAAAAAGACAAACGCAACACCAGCAAAACAAGGGGGCAAAGCCTCCCAGGTATATACCAGTCTTTCAATGTAGTACAAAAAATAATGGAGGCACCACACCATATACAGATTAAAATTAACTGCTATTTTTTAGCCCAAATGACGATGTTTCAGTTCAAAAGTATGAACCTTTTTCAAGCAATACAAAAGTTCAAGCAATACAAAAGTGCAAGTACCGAGTATTTAAGACAACCAAATTATCAAGGTATTCAGCAGCAATAACCCGAATTAAAAGTGCACCACAGTAATCAAAGCAAGATATACATAACATGTTAACACATGATTTTTACAATGTGCTAAGGTACAAACTTGTGGTACATAAGTTAATATATTCATACAAACAGGAAACAATACCTAAATTGATAATCAAAGACATTTCATTAACTCAAATGCACATGTCAGAAAGGAAACATTTAAGGCCGGGGTCACACTCGGAGCACAGTAGGATGACACCTAGCTCCTGCTGGCAGCAGAGCAGGAGCGGAGGGTCATTAGCATATCGCATCTGGTACTCTCACATAGGATTTCATACGCTAGTGTGGCCCCGGCCTAAGAGATACAAAAAATGTACACAGTCGAGTTCAGAGGCATCAGGTGACATCTTGGTATAGGAAGTAAGATCCAGTGTGCATGCGCCGGAGGGCGCTGACGGTATCATCATACATAAATTCCCCCATGCGCGGCCGTAACCTGAAGTATTCGACACCATCTTAACAAAGGGAAAGTGCACATACATCCGAAAATGACCTCAAGTCATAATATAATATCAACATCACAAGTTATGTGAGTCAACTGACTGAATTCAGTGAAGATTAGATCTGGACATCAGAAGTTTGTGCATACAAATATTTATTATAGAGCAAAATAAATATATCAACTCTTTCAAGGATCAATGTACATGTTCAACTTAAAGGTATCATTAACCTTATGCTGACAGCCACATATGGGAATGAATTGGCTAAGGATTTGGTTCAATCCATCAAGATGTACGAAATCTTCTGAAAAAGCCATTGGATGAAAAGTGGGCAGATATACGGATCAAGAGCCCATTTGGAATGGAAGTTGAGAATTGTGCAATCCATGGGGTACAAATCCTCCACCATTCCTTTAGTTAATAGTTTTCTGTTAGGTTGAGATAGTGTAGGGAGAGATGTAATGAGTTGGAGAGCGAAAGGCAGGCAAGGTGTTATCATTGCAAGTACATGCTGCAGATCTCTGCTAGTCTGCATTGTGTATAGTGTAGGAACAGAATGTGGGATTAGGGAGAGAGGCAGGGTTTCATATCCAGTAATAATATAACATAATAATATAATAATATAACATAATATGCAAAACTGCTCTTTTTAGAGCCAATTAATATTACTCAGTACTAGCATATACTAAACAATTTTTTTAGCTACATAATATTCCTGCGTACCAGCATATACTAAACCGCTTTTGTTTACAGCTAAATAATATTTATTAGTGCCAACATATACTAAATATCTATTTTAACCCCTTAAGCCCGTATGACGTACTATCCCGTCGAGGTGGGGTGGGCCTTAATTCCCGGTGACGGGATAGTACGTCATACGCGATCGGCCGCGCTCACGGGGGGAGCGCGGCCGATCGCGGCCGGGTGTCGGCTGCATATCGCAGCTAACATCCGGCACTATGTGCCAGGAGCGGTCACGGACCGCCCCCGGCACATTAACCCCCGGCACACCGCGATCAAACATGATCGCGGTGTACCGGCGGTACAGGGAAGCATCGCGCAGGGAGGGGGCTCCCTGCGGGCTTCCCTGAGACGATCGGTACAAGGTGATGTACTCACCTCGTACCGAACGTCTTCTCCCTGCAGGCCCCGGATCCAAAATGGCCGAGGGGCTGTATCCGGGTCCTGCAGGGAGCACTTCCGGGTCGGAGCAGGCTGCAGATGAAAGCTGCAGCCTGCTCCGATGAAAGTATGATCGCGGATCTGATAGAGTGCTGTGCACACTATCAGATCTGCGATCTGTGATGTCCCCCCCTGGGACAAAGTAAAAAAGTAAAAAAAAAAATTTCCACATGTGTAAAAAAAAAAAAAAAAAAATTCCTAAATAAATAATAATAAAAAAAAAAATATTATTCCCATAAATACATTTCTTTATCTAAAAAAAACAAACAAAAACAATAAAAGTACACATATTTAGTATCGCCGCGTCCGTAACGACCCAACCTATAAAACTGGCCCACTAGTTAACCCCTTCAGTAAACACCGTAAGAAAAAAAAAAAAAAAAACGAGGCAAAAAACAACGCTTTATTACCATACCGCCGAACAAAAAGTGGAATAACACGCGATCAAAAAGACGGATATAAATAACCATGGTACCACTGAAAACGTCATCTTGTCCCGCAAAAAACGAGCCGCCATACAGCATCATCAGCAAAAAAATTAAAAAGTTATAGTCCTCAGAATAAAGCGATGCCAAAATAATTATTTTTTCTATAAAATAGTTTTTATCGTATAAAAGCGTCAAAACATAAAAAAATGATATAAATGAGGTATCGCTGTAATCGTACTGACCCGAAGAATAAAACTGCTTTATCAATTTTACCAAACGCGGAACGGTATAAACGCCTCCCCCAAAAGAAATTCATGAATAGCTGGTTTTTGGTCTTTCTGCCTCACAAAAATCGGAATAAAAAGCGATCAAAAACTGTCACGTGTCCGAAAATGTTACCAATAAAAACGTCAACTCGTCCCGCAAAAAACAAGACCTCACATGACTCTGTGGACCAAAATGTGGAAAAATTATAGGTCTCAAAATGTGGAGACGCAAAAACTTTTTTGCTATAAAAAGCGTCTTTTAGTCTGGTTTCACACTTGCGTTTTTATCTGCATGCGTTTTTTAAAAAAACCGCATGTGTGAAAAAATGCATGTAAACGCGGTAAAACGCATGCGTTTTTATAGAAAAACACAAGAAAACAAGAAAAAAACAAAAAACCCTAACCCTACCCCTAACCCTACCCCTAACCTGAAATACGTGGCACTGAAATACGTGGCACTGAAATATACGTTTATATACGTATATACGTATATAAGTGCCACGATATTTCAGTGGCCACGTATATAAGTGCCACGTATTTAAGTGCCACGTATTTAAGTGCCACGTATTTCAGTGCCACGTATTTCAGTGCCACGTATTTCAGTGCCACTTATTTCAGTGCCACGTATTTCAGTGCCACGTATTTCAGTGCCACGTATTTCAGTGCCACGTATTTACGTGCCACGTATTTACGTGCCACGTATTTACGTGCCACGTATTTTTCAGTGCCTGAAATACGTGGCACTGAAATTCGTGGCACTGAAATTCGTGGCACTGAAATATCGTGGCACTGAAATATCGTGGCACTGAAGTATTTACGTGCCACGTATTTTTCAGTGCCTGAAATACGTGGCACTGAAATACGTGGCACTGAAATACGTGGCACTGAAATATCGTGGCACTGAAATACGTGGCACTGAAATACGTGGCACTGAAATACGTGGCACTTAAATACGTGGCTCTTAAATACGTGGCACTTATATACGTGGCACTTATGACTGTCAGAAAATGTTCAGTAAACGGTTAGGGGTGAGGTTAGGGGTAGGGTTTCAGGTAGAATTGGGGAGCTTCCACTGTTCAGGCACATCAGGGGCTCTCCAAACGCGACATGGCGTCCAATCTCAATTCCAGCCAATTCTGCGTTGAAAAAGTAAAACAGTGCTCCTTCCCTTCCGAGCTCTCCCGTGCGTCCAAAAAGGGGTTTACCCCAACATATGGGGTATCAGCGTACTAGGGACAAATTGAACAACAACTTCTGGGGTCCAAGTTCTCTTGTTATCCTTGGGAAAATAAAAATTTGGGGGGCTAAAAATCATTTTTGTGGGAAAAAAAATATGTTTTATTTTCACGGCTCTGCGTTGTAAACTGTAGTGAAACACTTGGGGGTTCAAAGTTCTCACAACACATCTAGATAAGTTCCTTGGGAGGTCTACTTTCCAATATGGGGTCACTTGTGGGGGGTTTGTACTGTTTGGGTACATCAGGGGCTCTGCAAATGCAACGTGACGCCTGCAGACCAATCCATTTAAGTCTGCATTCCAAATGGCGCTCCTTCCCTTCCGAGCTCTGTCATGCGCCCAAACAGTGGTTCCCCCCCACATAGGGGGTATCAGCGTACTCAGGACAAATTGGACAACAACTTTTAGGGTCCAATTTATCCTGATACCCTTGTGAAAATACAAAACTGGGGGCTAAATTTCATTTTTGTGAAAAAAAAAAAAAATAATATTTTCACGGCTCTGCGTTATAAACTGTAGTGAAACACTTGGGGGTTCAAAGTTCTCACAACACATCTAGATAAGTTCCTTGGGGGGTCTAGTTTCCAATATGGGGTCACTTGTGGGGGGTTTGTACTGTTTGGGTACATCAGGGGCTCTGCAAATGCAACGTGATGCCTGCAGACCAATCCATTTAAGTCTGCATTCCAAATGGCGCTCCTTCCCTTCCGAGCTCTGTCATGCGCCCAAACAGTGGTTCCCCCCCACATAGGGGGTATCAGCGTACTCAGGACAAATTGGACAACAACTTTTAGGGTCCAATTTATCCTGATACCCTTGTGAAAATACAAAACTGGGGGCTAAATTTCATTTTTGTGAAAAAAAAAAAATATTATTTTCACGGCTCTGCGTTATAAACTGTAGTGAAACACTTGGGGGTTCAACGTTCTCACAACACATCTAGATAAGTTCCTTGGGGGGTCTAGTTTCCAATATGGGGTCACTTGTGGGGGGTTTGTACTGTTTGGGTACATCAGGGGCTCTGCAAATGCAACGTGACGCCTGCAGACCAATCCATTTAAGTCTGCATTCCAAATGGCGCTCCTTCACTTCCGAGCTCTGTCATGCGCCCAAACAGTGGTCCCCCCCCACAAATGGGGTATCAGCGTACTCCAGACAAATTGGACAACAACTTTTGGGGTCCAATTTATCCTGATACTCTTGTGAAAATACAAAACTTGGGGGCTAAAAAATCATTTTTGTGAAAAAAAAAATATTTTTATTTTCACGGCTCTGCGTTATAAACTGTAGTGAAACACTTGGGGGTTCAAAGCTCTCAAAACACATCTAGATAAGTTCCTTAGGGGGTCTACTTTCCAAAATGGTGTCACTTGTGGGGGGGTTTAATGTTTAGGCACATCAGGGGCTCTCCAAACGCAACATGGCATCCCATCTTAATTCCAGTCAATTTTGCATTGAAAAGTAAAATAGCGCTTCTTCCCTTCTGAGCTCTGCTATGCACCCAAACAATGGTTTACACCCACATATTGGGTATCAGCGTACTCTGGACAAATTGTACAACAACTTTTGTGGTCTAATTTCTTCTCTTACCCTTGGGGAAATAAAAAAATGGGGGTGAAAAGATCATTTTTGTGAAAAAATATGATTTTTTATTTTTACGGCTCTGCATTATAAACTTCTGTGAAGCACTTGTTGGGTCAAAGTGCTCAACACACATCTAGATAAGTTCCTTAAGGGGTCTACTTTCCAAAATGGTGTCACTCGTGGGGGGTTTCAATGTTTAGGCACATTAGGGGCTCTCCAAACGCAACATGGCGTCCCATCTCAATTCCAGTCAATTTTGCATTGAAAAGTCAAATGGCGCTCCTTCCCTTCTGAGCTCTGCCCTGCGCCCAAACAATGGTTTACACCCACATATGGGGTATCAGTGTACTCAGGACAAATTGCACAACAATTTTTGGGGTCCAATTTCTTCTCTTACCCTTGGGAAAATAAAAAATTGGGGGTGAAAAGATCATTTTTGTGAAAAAATATGATTTTTTATTTTTACGGCTCTGCATTATAAACTTCTGTAAAGCACTTGTTGGGTCAAGGTGCTCACCACACATCTAGATAAGTTCCTTAGGGGGTCTACTTTCCAAAATGGTGTCACTTGTTAGGGGTTTCAATGTTTAGGCACATCAGGGGCTCTCCAAATGCAACATGGCGTCCCATCTCAATTCCAGTCAATTTTGCATTGAAAAGTCAAATGGCGCTCCTTCCCTTCCGAGCTCTGCCCTGCGCCCAAACAATGGTTTACACCCACATATGGGGTATCAGCGTACTCAGGACAAATTGCACAACAATTTTTGGGGTCCAATTTCTTCTCTCACCCTTGGGAAAATAAAAAATTGGGGGTGAAAAGATCATTTTTGTGAAAAAATATGATTTTTTATTTTTACGGCTTTGCATTATAAACTTCTGTAAAGCACTTGTTGGGTCAAAGTGCTCACCACACATCTAGATAAGTTCCTTAGGGGGTCTACTTTCCAAAATGGTGTCACTTGTTAGGGGTTTCAATGTTTAGGCACATCAGGGGCTCTCCAAATGCAACATGGCGTCCCATCTCAATTCCAGTCAATTTTGCATTGAAAAGTCAAATGGCGCTCCTTCCCTTCCGAGCTCTGCCCTGCGCCCAAACAATGGTTTACACCCACATATGGGGTATCAGCGTACTCAGGACAAACTGCACAACAATTTTTGGGGTCCAATTTCTTCTCTCACCCTTGGGAAAATAAAAAATTGGGGGTGAAAAGATCATTTTTGTGAAAAAATATGATTTTTTATTTTTACGGCTTTGCATTATAAACTTCTGTAAAGCACTTGTTGGGTCAAAGTGCTCACCACACATCTAGATAAGTTCCTTAGGGGTCTACTTTCCAAAATGGTGTCACTTGTTAGGGGTTTCAATGTTTAGGCACATCAGGGGCTCTCCAAATGCAACATGGCGTCCCATCTCAATTCCAGTCAATTTTGCATTGAAAAGTCAAATGGCGCTCCTTTGCTTCCAAGCACTGCCATGCGCCCAAACTGTGGTTTACCCCCACATATGGGGTATCAGCGTACTCAGGACAAATTGTACAACAACTTTTGGGGTCTATTTTCTCCTGTTACCCTTGGTAAAATAAAACAAATTGGAGCTGAAATAAATTTTGTGTGAAAAAAAGTTAAATGTTCATTTTTATTTAAACATTCCAAAAATTCCTGTGAAACACCTGAAGGGTTAATAAACTTCTTGAAAGTGGTTTTGAGTACCTTGAGGGGTGCAGTTTTTAGAATGGTGTCACACTTGGGTATTTTCTATCATATAGACCCGTCAAAATGACTTCAAATGAGATGTGGTCCCTAAAAAAAAATGGTGTTGTAAAAATGAGAAATTGCTGGTCAACTTTTAACCCTTATAACTCCGTCACAAAAAAAAATTTTGGTTCCAAAATTGTGCTGATGTAAAGTAGACATGTGGAAAATGTTATTTATTAAGTATTTTGTGTGACATATGTCTGTGATTTAAGGGCATAAAAATTCAAAGTTGGAAAATTGCGAAATTTTCCAAATTTTCGCCAAATATTCGTTTTTTTCACAAATAAACGCAAGTTATATCGAACAAATTTTACCACTAACATGAAGTACAATATGTCACGAGAAAACAATGTCAGAATCGCCAAGATCCGTTGAAGCGTTCCAGAGTTATAACCTCATAAAGGGACAGTGGTCAGAATTGTAAGAATTGGCCTGGTCATTAACGTGCAAACCACCCTCGGGGCTTAAGGGGTTAAAGGCTACTTGCTAAATAACATTCCTCACCAATTGCTAAAAAAGCTAATATTTATCTCGCAGTTGTGCGACTGTCGCAAAACTTACGCAAACATCACTATTTAACAGTAATTTCCTTGAGTGTGCTGTTGACGTGTGTCATAAAGGTAATATATATAAAAAAATTCTATTGGTTAAATAAATAGTGTATATTTATCTAGCAGTTGTGCGACTGGCGCAAATCATGCAGAGATACGCAAACATCACTTTTTACTGTATTCTACTGTTGGCATGTGTCATATAAAAAATAAAATTCTATAGGTTAACTAAAAAATAGTGTATATTTATTTAGCAGTTGTGTGACTTGCGCAAAGCCTGCAGAGATATGCAAACGTCACTATTTACCAGTGCCAATAATTTTCTTGAGTCTGCTGTTTGCTTGTGTCATAAAGGCGATATAACAAAAAATGACTCTGCTATTGGTTAAATAAATAGCGTATCTTTATGTAGCAGTTGTGCAACTGGAGCAAAGACTGCTGAGATATGCAAACGTCACTATTTACCAGTAATTTCCCTGAGTCTGCTGTTGCTGTGTGTCATAAAGGTGATATAAAAAAGTAACTCTGTTATTTGTTAAATAAATAGCGTATATTTATCTAGCAGTTGTGTGCTTCACGCACAGCGTGCTGATATAATGTGACTATTTATCAGTGCCATTAATTTTCCTGAGTCTGCTGTTGGCATGACATAAAGGCAATATAACAAAAAATTACTCTGCTTTGGGTAAATAAATAGCGCAGTTGCGCGACTGGCGCAAAGACTGCTAAGATAAGCAAACATGACTATTTACCAGTAATTTTCCTGAGTCTGCTGTTGTCATGTGTTATAAAGTTGATAGCTAAAAAAAATACCCACAAATTGATAGATACAGGGAATTTGAACATAAAACTTCTGTGAAGAGGTGGAGAATAATCATGACGTACAGTTGCCATCAGGTCAGCCTAAAATCACAACTCAGAAGGAGGATCAAATTGATGAATTGGAAGATTCCTCTTGGTGATGGCCACGGTACTCGATTCCCAGGTGCCATTTTTCCTGGTGTGCCAACCCCATGTTACATAAGCACGTGTTACACAATATCAGCCGTGCTCTTGCCAAAGCAGTCACAGGTAAAGTCCACTTAACCATAGACACGTGGACAAGTTATTTTGGACAGGGACAATACATTTCCCTGATGGTGCACTGGGTGACCCTGGAGGAGTCTGGGACAGAGTCAGAGGCTGGTACATCACACATTTTACCCACACCAAGAATAGCGGGCCCAACTACCATCAGGGATTCAGTCTCTGAACTAGCCTCCATATCACACCCCAGCTGGGAGCACTGCAGCACTGCCTTGGAGAAGCGGCAGCATGCCCTGCTGAACACAGCTGAGCTGTTGAAAGCGAAACAAGAACACACCGATCAGTGGCTCTCCCCACTGAAACTCCAACCAGGTCTGGTTGTGTGCGACAAGCGTAACTTGGTGGCAGCTTTAACGCTCTGCAAGCTGATACACGTTCCATGCATGGCCCATGTACTGAACTTGTTTTTTAAAAACATACCCTGACTTGTCGGACCTATTTGCCAAGGTATGCCGTGTCAGTTCCCATTTCCAAAAGTCGTGTCAGGCTTTCGCTGGTCTTGCTGTACTGCAGCAGTGCTTTAATTTGCCTTGTCACTAACTGATGTGTGACCTACCCACATGCTGGAATTCGACCTTTCATGTGTTGGCTAGGCTTAATAAGCAGCAGAAGGCAGTGTCTGAATTCCAGCTTGTCAATGCCCATGAGAGTAACTCAGCCCCCACACATAGCAACTGCTGAGTGGGTGTGGATCGATGACATACATGAGGTTCTTCAAAACTTTGAGAACTGCAACAAAATGGTGAGTGCTAATGATGCTATTATCAGCGTAACCATCACTGCAGAATCTCAAAGAGGAAGCTTTGAATGCCAAGCAGGTGGCTATGGAGCAAGATTGAACAGTGGCTGATACCAAACAGCCCAGCCTCACACAATATTCTCAGTCCACATTGGGTGATGATAAGGATCTGGAGGAGGAGGAAGAACAGGTGCTTTTGGTCTGTGCTAGAGAGGTGACTTACAATCCCAGCTTCATGCCTGTCCAACATGGATGGCCTGAAGAGGAGGCAATGCATCATGAGGAGGAAAGGATGTTTAGTGTTCATCCTGGTGGGGACACTGAACCTTTGACTCTTTGAAGTCTCCCACACATGACACAGTTTATGTCCAGATGCCTTTCCCAAAACCCTCGCATGAAAGACATTTTATCCACCATGAAATACTGACTGTGCACCTTTCTTGACAAACGGTACAAGGAGAAATTTGTACTTGTATGCCTTGGAGGTGCTGCTATGCCCTGCTGCAAGTGGATTGTCTGAGTGGGTTTTTAGTTTGGCCGCTGCAATCATAACGGATAGGTGCACATGCCTGTCAACAGAAAATGCAGACAGGCTGGCTCTTCTAAAATTGAACAAGGGCTGGATTTCCTCCGACTTTGTAAGCTCTATCGATTACAGCCACTCAATGTAAATGCAGCCCAAATGTTCTTTTTTGGAAATTGTTTTAACCTCCATCCCTTACCATCCAAACGCATTTTGTCTTGGAAATCCTGCTTCTGAAACAAGTACTTAGTGGTCATATATGTATACCCCACATGGGTAATGTATTTAAATGCAATCGTGAAACTTGTACTCCCTATCTCTAGCAATTATAATAACTGCAAAATGTACTGTGAGGTCCCCATCACAGTCTCTTTCAGCATGTATGATACAGACCCCTTGGAAAATTTTTGGAAACCTTAGTATATTGTGCAATGGTGAAACTTGTACTCCATATCTCTAGCTATTCTATTAACTACAAAATTTATTATGATGTCCCTATCACAGTCTCTTTCAACATGTCTGATACAGACCCCTAATTTTTGGAAAACTTTGTACATTGTGCAATGGTGAAACTTGTACTACCTATCTCTAGCAATTATAATAACTGTGAGATGTATTAAGAGGTCCCAATCATGGTCTCTTTCAGCGCGTATCATACAGACCCTTTGGATAATTTTTGGAATCCTTTGTACATTGTGCAATGGTCAAATTTCTACTCTCAATCTCTATATATTCTATTTTTATAATTCTTTATTGTGTGGCCCTTCTCATGGTCTCTGTAGGTGTGTATCTGGGAGCCTGAGGTTGATTTTTGGGTCTGCACTTGGACATTGTGGAACATCAATACATTAATGTGCTCCACAAACTTCTTCAGTTTCAGCCTTACACAGAATACTCTCTATATATTCTGCTGCTTCCAAAATCTTACACACGCATCTCTTTATAAAGGGAAATTTGTCATGATACCTCTGTTAGCATAAGCCATATACTGTTGAAATTTCCAGCACCCCAGTAGGTGGGCGGAACGCCTGGGTACAAAATCTGTGTCATGGGGTGAAACCACTGATCCTTCCCCTGTGTTACATCCTTCCCAATCTGCTGTCCAGGAAGTAGGTTCTGATGCCTCTTGCCCACAACCTGCAGATGCACAGACACAACAGTCAGCAACCATGTCAAGTTCGTTGTCCTAGTGCAGTGTTCATTATCCCTTGTGATCATATATGTCTCTTCTACATTGTTACTTAGATAGGGAATACATATTCGTTAGCACTTTACATTGTCCAGTGCTGGACAAAAAACATTCCTGGCTTTTCGAGGCTCCTAAATGAGACTTGTGTCTATATTAAACTGTCACTTCCTTACATTTTCTAAATTTTGGTAAAAAATGGTGGTGGGGTATTGACCAGTTTCTGTAAATTTTAAGCAGGTCTAAGATACTGAATTAATTCGCTCCACAGACCTATTCAGGCCACCGCTTTACACATATTGGAACATGGTCATTGCCACGCTAAGGCATCACGGTGGTGCAGTGATTAGCACAGCAGCCTTGCTGCGCTGGAGTCCTGGGTTCAAACCCCACCAAGGACAACATCTGCAAAGAGTTTGTATATTCTCTCCGTGTTTGCGTGGGTTTCCTCCTGGTACTCCAGTTTCCTCCCACATTCCAAAGACATACTGATAGGGAATTTAGATTGTGAGCTCCAACCGGGACAGCGATGATAATGTGTGCAACCTGTAAAGCGCTGCGGAATATGTTAGCGCTATATAAAAATAAAGATTATTATTATTAAGGCATTTACCTGAGCTCTGTAGCACTGATTGCCACCTGAGTAATACACTCCACAGACCTCATTACTCTCTGGTATATATCCTGTAATTACTTCATTGTTGCTCAAAACCATGCAAAAGATACATTCTGAATGGTTGGGTAGTTTCCAGAAGAAAGGAGGATTGTGCAGATTGTTCAATGACACTACTGTCTCTTTCTCTTGAGGAGGCTGCTTCCACGTAAAATGAAGCTTGTACATGTTCCTGACATGGGTTTCAGGCTTGACAGACTGTCCACAATTCAGGCCCTCGATTCCATACACTGTATTCAGAATTTAATACAAATGATTTTAGTGTTTGGTAGAATCCAATTTACTGACATTGATCATAGAGCTCCTACAACTCCTGTATTATATTCACCTTTCAGCGGTTTCACCTTCTATGACAGTGGCTCCATTGGGATTTCGTGGCCAAAATGAACTGTGGAGCTCACAAAACTCAGGTTTCATGGTACCTATTGGCCCTCTGAAAATGTTAAGTGAGGACTGCATAATAACATGGTGGTGGATGTGGTGGTGGTGACAGGCAAAGTCCAAAATTGAAATGGGCATGTTTTAGCAGGCATTGTAAAGGGATGGGGAATATGTATTCCACTATCTAGCTAACAGTTTTGAATGAGGCAGGGACCTCCCAAAAGTAGGAGTGAGAGCTCTCCCAAATGTATGAAACAGGGCCACCTGAGGGCCCTTACCAAACTCAGGTTTCATAGCACCTGCTGGCCCTCTGAAAATGTCAAGCGCGGGCCGCATAATCATTTGGCGATGGACGTGGTGGTGGCCGGAGAAGCCCATGTTTGAAATGGGCATGTTTTAGCTGGCTTTGTAAACTAATAGGGAATATTTGTTCCAATCCAAATAGGAGTGAGGGTCCTCAGAAATGTAAATGGAAAAACTAAAGCCAAAACACTCCATGTGAACATATGCTAAAGGAGAGGTATAATTTTTGGTAGGTTGGTTTGGTTTGGTAGGTCTTCTTATAAATCCGTAAAACCGGCGCAATAACAACATTATTCCCAGATACCATATTTAAGTCAGAAAGGCATGCAGACATTTTCTCCATGCTGTTCCCATTTAGTTTTAGCACTTTCTCATCAATTCTAGCTTTTATCTCAGGCCCCCAGACCTGTTTGTTGGGTCCAGATGAAAAATATTCGGCTTTCCCTTTGACTTGCACTGGATTCGTTATTTGGTACAAATACATGGAAATTAGAAATTATTCGGACCGATTTTCCCAAATCCAAATATTTCACTATTCGCTCTTCACTATTAATAAATATATTTTGCTCTATAATAAATATGTGTATGCATAAACTTCTGATATCTTGATCTATCATTCACTGAATTGACTCAGTTGACTCATATAACTTGTGTTATTGACATTCCATTCTGATCACAGGGGTAACATGTGGTTGTCTGTGTTAAAGGAGAAACATTAGGGTCTTTAATATTTGACTCCCTCCATGTTTTTCACTGCCCCCCTATATTTGAGCAACGGTCAGTTTATTCTGTTACTGAGATACCCTTCACCCTCTTGCTTGTATCCAGCCACGCATCAATTTCTCACAATACAGACATTTAACTCTGACTGTTTAGCTGACAAAGTTACACACTTTTTTTTTACACGTGTTTTACTAGTCAAATTCTACATCTGTACACTTCAAACTAATAGACCACCCTGTTGCCGGTGCTGGCTGTTTGGATGTGTAGCTTCATAGAAGCCACTAGAAGTAGTAGATGCAACACCACCACCACTGGCTCTATAAAAGCCACAATTTGCCTCTTATGGTTCATCCTTTATAGTCGAACATGACCATGACTTAAAGATTGAGAGGAGGATCAATGGCTGCGGGTCCGGAGGTGACTATTGAGGCCAATGCTGGCTCTGAAGGCTCGCCCACATACGTGAAATTTTTTGGACTTTAAGATTCACTTTTTTCTGGTCACAGGAGGCTGGAGACAGCGGCTGCGGCTAACTCCTGTGCCCGCTGCTAAAGAAAAATAATAATAATCTTTATTTCTATATAGCGCTAACATATTCCGCAGCGCTTTACAGTTTGCACACATTGTCATCGTTGTCCCCGATGGGGCTCACAATCTAGAATCCCTATCAGTATGTCTTTTGGAATGTGGGAGGAAACCCACGCAAACAAGGGGAAAACATACAAACTCCTTGCAGATGTTGTCCTTGGTGGGATGAATATTCACTGCATTTCACACCACTAGGCATGGATGGAAATTAATATTAATTTCTCTTTAGCATCTTGGTATTGTTGGCCCCCATCCCAGTCCTGGTATGCATGGCCCAATCCTTATTCTGGTATGATTGGCCCCCAACCCTGCTCCTGGTATGCATAGCCCGCTCCTTGTAATTTGCCCCCATCCACCCCCATCCTGGTATGCATGGCCTCATCAGAAAACATTTAAAAACACAAACCATTACACATACCTTCCCGGTGCTCCCTTGCAGAATTTTGCTCCGATGCCAGCATCTGCTTTATGCTTGTAAGCAGCGCATGGCAGGGATGTCATGCGCTCCTCCTCAATGGGAGTCCTGCATACCAGGATAAGGATGGGGGCCATGCATCCTAGGATGAGATGGGGGCCCTGCATACCGGAATGGAGCCATGCATACAAGGACAGTATGGAGACCCTGCAAACCAGGAAAAGGATGGAGGCCATGAATTCTAGGATGAGATGGGGCCCTGCATACCAGGATAGGGATGGGGCCATGCATACTAGGACAAGATGGGGGCCCTGCATACCAGGATAGGATGGGGCCATGCATACTAGGATAGGGATGAGGTCGATCATTCCTGCCAGGATAGGGATGAGGGGGATCATTCCTGCCAGGATAGGGATGAGGGGACCATGCATACCAGTGTATGGATGAGGGGGCATGCATACCAGGATAGGGATGAGGGATCCATGCATACCAATATAGGGATAAGGGGGCCATGCATACCAGGGTAGGGATGAGGGGGCCATGTGTATCAGGATGGGAATGAGTAGACTATATATACCAGGATAGGGGATATTAAGTACAGAATTGACTATATTTTTTTATTCAAAATTTTTTCCCTAACTTTCTCCTCTAAAACCTAGGTGTTAGGTGTCAAGTTCCCGCCGCTGCACAGGGGGAATCTCGAACCATCTCCGCTGCGGACTCCCATTCTCCCCCAGCCGCAGCGGAGCCTGCTCAGCAGAGACGTCGGTCCCAGCATCTGGCTCAAGCTGAAACTGTGCGGCTGGTTACTGCTGTCCTTCCAGGCTCAGCCATCATAACTAGGGTTGAGCTAAACAGATCGGTCATTTTCAGAAATCGCCGACTTTAAGGCAAAGTCGGGTTTCATGAAACCCGAACCAATCCTACTGTGGGATCGGCCATGCGGTACACGATCAGAGCGCCAAAGTCGCATTTCGTATGACGCTGTTACCGCCGTTTTTCATCCAATGAAGGAGGACGCAGAGTGTGGGCAGCGTGATGACATAGGTCTCTGTCCCCACCATCTTAGACAAGGGCATGGCAGTGATTGGCTTGCTGTCTGCGGCGTCACAGGGGCTATAAAGGGGCGTGCACACCGACCGCCATCTTACTTCTGCCGATCTGAGCATAGGGAGAGTTTGCTGCAGTTAGTCAGAAGCAGGGACAGAGTTAGGGAGGAAATATAAACCCCCAAACCGCTTGTGCTGGAGCGATTTTCACTGTCCCACACCACCTTTTTGTGCAGGGACTGTGGAGGTCGTATTTTAGTGCAGCAGCTGCATAGCTGTGTGCATGGTGCTGTGCAAACCAACTGCTTTTTTCAAAGCAAAAATCCTGTTGCTCCTTTCTGCACAGTTACCTGTCTTGTTTATTTGTCCACACTTTTTTGTTCTGAAGTCCTTTTTATTGCTGCCATACTTGTCCTGAGATCATTGTAGGGACTAGGGAGCGTGTTATTGCAGTAATTTTTTTAATTTTTTTTATAGTAATTACAGCCACTTTCTGCTACGTTCATAGTGTTGGGTTAAACCACTGTGCCAGAGTTGTGGTTCAGTTTCTCCCCCCAAAAGTGAGATAGTAATTCTCACACAGTTTATATTCTGCTGTACTGCTAGTGTGTCGTATATCAGGCAGCCACTTTCTGCCACGTTCATAGTGCTGTGTTATACCACTGGGCCAGAGTTGTGGTTCAGTGTCTCCCCCCAAAAGTGAGATAGTATTTCTCACACAGTTTATATTGTGCTGTACTGCTAGTGTGTCGTATATCAGGCAGCCACTTTCTGCCACGTTCATAGTGTTGTGTTATACCACAGGGCCAGAGTTGTGGTTCAGTGTCTCCCCCCAAAAGTGAGATAGTATTTCTCACACAGTTTATATTGTGCTGTACTGCTAGTGTGTCGTATATCAGGCAGCCACATTCTGCCACATTCATAGTGTTGTTTTATACCACTGGGCCAGAGTTGTGGTTCAGTTTCTCCCCCCAAAAGTGAGATAGTAATTCTCACACAGTTTATATTCTGCTGTACTGCTAGTGTGTCGTATATCAGGCAGCCACTTTCTGCCACGTTCATAGTGTTGTGTTATACCACTGGGCCAGAGTTGTGGTTCAGTGTCTCCCCCCAAACGTGAGATAGTATTTCTCACACAGTTTATATTCTGCAGTACTGCTAGTGTGTCATATATCAGGCAGCCACTTTCTGCCACGTTCATAGTGTTGTGTTATACCACAGGGCCAGAGTTAGGGTTCAGTGTCTCCCCCCAAAAAATGGAGATTCAAATTCTCACACAGTGTATATTCAGCTGTACTGCTAGTGCGTCGTATATCAGGCAGCCACTTTCTGCCAAGTTCATAGTGTTGTGTTATACCACAGGGCCAGAGTTAGGGTTCAGTGTCTCCCCCCAAAAAATGGAGATTAAAATTCTCACACAGTGTATATTCAGCTGTACTGCTAGTGCGTCGTATATCAGGCAGCCACTTTCTGCCACGTTCATAGTGTTGTGTTATACCACAGGGCCAGAGTTGGGGTTCAGTGTCTCCCCCCAAAAGCAAGTCATCTTTTAGGCAAGCTACGCGTCAGCAGGGGAAGGTGGGGCAAAAGAATGTGAAATCCATGATTGGTTAATTTAAATGAAGGTTAGCTAATCAACATTTTTGGTAGCCAGATGTGTCCTTTTTTCGGTCAGTATTGAACCAGCAGCACTGAACACTCTTTCTGAAAGCACACTGACAGCAGGGCAATCAAGGTCCTATAATCCATATTCTGGCAATTCAGGCCAGGTGTCTAGTTTAGATGCCAGTAATCAAAGGGGAATGGCCTGTGAGGGAGAACATCGATAAGGGCGGAAAAGTAGTTTGTAACCATACTGGACAAATGCTGTCTCCTGTCACTTTGAATCGATGCAGCTGTCCCTGTAGTGTCAGCGGTCACTGCAAAATCATTCCACAACCTTGTCATAAAACCCCTCTGTCCAACGCCACTTCGGATTTCTGCACCTCTAGCACATCTGCCATGTTGCCCCCTGCAGCTCGTGTGAGAACCATCACCGCCGCTGTGTGCTGGGAATGCCTGAACCAAACGGTCTACAAGAGTTGCTTGTTTGGTAACCAATATTTGACCTAGGTTCTCATGTGGCATGATATTTTGCTGTTTTCCTTTATATCTTGTATCCATGAGGCAGGCCAACCCGTTGTCATCATCGGTAATCATTTTAACACTGCGGGGGTCCCTTTTTAGGATACGCAAGGCACACCCAGCCATGTGGGCCAATGTTCCAGGTGTCAATTAACTGTTTCTGCTGGGTTGAGGACCACTTTCTTGCAAATCAACATCACAAGTGTCCCGCAATAAACCTGTACCAGACCTTGCAATGCCACAAGTTTCTATTGCCACATGAGAATCATCCTCCTCCCATATATATTCATCCCCATCATCCTCCTCCTCATCCTCTTCATCCGCCAATTTGTCCTGGACAGTTCCCTGAGCAGACAATGGCTGACTGTCATCAAGGCTTCCCTCCTCCTCGGCTGCAGACGCCTGCTCCTTAATGTGCGTCAAACTTTGCATCATCAGACGCATAAGTGGGATGTTAATGCTTATGATGGCGTCGACCACTGCACACCAGACAACTCCATGTCTGCCATCCAAGTGCCTGCCCGTGTATCCTCCCACAAATTAATTACAGCTCGCCTCTGTTCGCACAGCCTCTGAATCATGTGCAGTGTGGAGTTCCACCTTGTTGCAACGTCGATTATTAGGCGGTGCTGGGGAAGATTCAGCGATCGCTGATGGTTCAGCATACGGCTGGAGTGTATGGGCATCCGGCGGATGTGCGAGCAAAGTCTTTGCACCTTCAGGAGCAGGGCTGGTAACTTTGGATAATTTTTGAGAAAGCCCTGCACCACCAGGTTAAAGGTGTGAGCCAGGCAAGGTATGTGTTTCAGTTCTGAAAGGGCTATGGCAGCCATAAAATTCCTTCCGTTATCACTGAATACCTTGCCTGCCTCAAGATGTACACTGCCCAGCCATGACTGCGTTTGTTGCTGCAAGTACTCCACCAGTACTTCCGTGGTGTGTCTGTTGTCGCCCAAACACTTCATTTGAAACACAGCCTGCTGACGCTTACCACTACCTGTTCGATAATGGGACACCCCGTGTGCAACACTGGCAGCTGCGGATGGAGTGGTAGGGCGACTGCGCTCTGTGCATGAGCTTTCGCTTCTGGAGGAGGAGGAGGAGGAGTGGTGAACACCTTATGCCAACTGTTTCCTTAGACTGTGGGATAGGCTGAACTGTCCCACTATGGCTGCCTCCTGTGGACCCTGCATCCTACACATTAACCCAGTGCGCCGTGATGGACACGTAACGTCCCCGGCCATGCCTACTGGTCCATGCATCTGTTGTGAGGTGCACCTTTCCACTGACTGATTGCCTCAAGGCATGGACAATGCGGTCTTTGACATGCTGGTGGAGGGCTGGGATGGCTTTTCTCACAAAGAAGTGGTGACTGGGTAGGTCATAGCGTGGTACTGCGTGGGCCATCAGGTCTTTGAAAGCTTCGCTTTCAACCAAACGGTAGGGCATCATCTGTAATGAGATTAGTATAGCAATGTGGGCGTTCAAATCCTGTGTACGCGGATGAGAGGATGAGTACGTTCTTTTCCTAACGAGAGTCTCTTGTAGGGTGAGCTGGACTGGAGAGCTGCATATGGTGGAATTAGTGGTGGTGGTGGTGGACATGGTGGATTGAGAGAGAGTTTGTTATGGTATTCTTGTTGTTGGCCTACATACAGTCTTTCCTACCAAGAACCTTGTGATACCTCCACATTTGCTGCTGGTGGTGTCCTAACCGGTGGGCTTACAGTGAGGGAAGCAATGTAGCATTGCTGACTACCTTCATTCCGAGCAGGTGCACCAACTATACGGGAGGTTTGGTAGTTATTCCAGGCTTGCAAGTGCATGCTGGTTAAATGTCTAAGCATGCACGTGGTATTTACATTTTGAAGATTCTTCTCTCTGCTAAAGGTCTTTGAGCATTTCTTACAGATAACTTTTGACTGATCATTCTGATCTTGGTTAAAAAATTGCTACACTACACTCTTCCTACTATCGAAAACCTTTTCAGGCATTGTGCGCTGTGCTACTTTCACCGAATGGCCACACTCTCCTAAAACTGTTTTTGTTTTTCGCAAACATTTTTGGCCTGATACGGGCCTGCCAGATGACAGCTGTTGCAATGTAGATGGCTGCTGCGGATCATCCTCCTCCGCTTCTGAGCTAGTGGCAGCGGCACCCTCTTCCCCCAATGGCTGCCAATCTGGGTCAACAACTGGGTCATCTATCACCTCCTCCTCAATGTCATGTGCACCTTCCTCAGTGTCACCGTGTAAGGAGCTATAGCATTCGGGACAGGGCACCATAGTCTCATCAGGGTCACATTCTGGCTCAGTAAACTGCAAGGGCAATGTAGTGATCAGAGTCAATGGAACAGCATCACAATCTAGCTGTGGCTGTGCATCAGTGCACTCCATGTCCGATTCTTCTTGTAATTGGCAGTGTACAATTTCCCTTTCTAACCCAGGCACGGTATGTATAAAGAGCTCCATTGAGTAACCTGTAGTGTCGCCTGATGCATCCTTCACTTTTGGCTTGGGAGTAGGACACAAGGAAACGTCTTTTTCCTGACCGGGAGCATCCACTGACGACTGGCTGCTCTTACATTTAGGACTTTGGGAAGAGGAGGCGAAAGAGCTAGAGGGTGAGTCAGCAAGGAAAGACAACACTTTTTCCTGCTTCTCCGGCTTTAAAAGCTGTTTTCCTTCTCCCAGGTAAGGGACCCTTCAAGGCCTTGTGTAGCCAGATGATGATGCAGGCTGAACACCTCCAGCCTTAGGTGCTACTGTGCTTTTGCCACTACCACGAGATGCAGCACCACCAGCACCATCAGTACCAGCTGGCAACCCCCGCCCACGGCCTCTTCCACCAGACTTCCTCATTTTTTGGGGGGAGACACTGAACCACAACTCATATTACACCGTCGTAATATGAGGGGCCCTGTGCCAGTACCGCCACCCACGAGAGAGTGTTCCCCCCCCAGCTTGAACAGTGCTCTACCACTTGCAATACTACCTCTCCCAGCTCCACCACTGTGTAGTCTGTGCGGTTAAAACCTTAAATGGCACTGCCAATACGAATTATTTGAAATGATAGATGATAGTTAAAATATACAGGGGCCCTGGCCTCCATTTAATACTTTGCGCCTACTACCACTGTCTTTATTATTTGGGAGTAATAACGGTGTCTGCCGCTGCTTCTTTTTTTTCCTTCACTGAACAAAGCTGAACTTCAACTGTTGTCCCGTTTCAAATATTAAACTGCATTTGGCCTACTTGTTGGGTTGGGGCCTACTAACGGTGACTGCCGCTCCTTGGTGCTCTCCTGGTTTATTTTTCTTGCGCTTCAATCTTCAGGCTTTCGTTTAAATATTTTTTATATTAAACTGCATTTGGCCTACTTGTTGGGTTGGGCCTAGTAACATTGTCTGCTGCCGCCTCTTGCTTTCCTCTACTAAACAAAGCTGAGCTTGAAGCTTCAGGCTTTCGGCCTGTAACAACAATATGAAACTACATTTGGCCTAGTTCTTGGTTTGGGCCTAGTAACGTTGTCTGCTGCTGCCTCTTGTTTTCCTCTACTACACAAAGCTGAGCTTCAATCTTCAGGCTTTCGGCCTATATTTAGAATATGAAACTGCATTTGGCCTACTTGTTTGGTTGGGCCTACTAACGGTGTCTGCCGCTGATTGTTGTTCTCCTCCACTGAACAAACCAATGCCGCCTGTTTACTCCTGTTACCAATTTTTAACAGCTTTTAGCCTACTTTTTTTTATTTTGGGCCTATATCTGTGTTTCCTCCTCATTCCTGCCCATTGCCCAGCCACTGCTAGATGAGTCTGCTGGTACATTGACACAGACCACTACATTTGCAAATATTACATACTTGCAAAGTTGAAATACTTACCTCTCCCTGCTCCACCGCCGTGACGTAGTCCGCGTTTCCTGGGCCCACGAAAAACTTGAGCCAGCCCTACTCCCCCCACAACTGTTGCCAAATGACCCCCAAATTTTCAATGGCTAACTATTATTATAAGGTAAATTAAGATTGACAAGCTTAAGTAACAAGAATTGATGTTTTTGGCATTAAAATGGGCTCTGTTGGTGTTTTCCTGTCCTCCACTCACTGCTGACTTTGATTCTCCATTGACTTGCATTGGGTTTCGTGTTTCGGTCGGATCCCCGACTTTTCGCAATATTCGGCCGATTTCACCCGACCCGACTTTTGAAAAAGTCGGGTTTTGCGAAACCCGACTCGATCCTGAAAAAGTAAAAGTCGCTCAACCCTAATCATAACCAGTACTGATCAGTGGCGAGCAGGTGCTCTTGGGTCTAAGTCCTGCTTTTCTGCTTCTGAGCATGCCCAAGAGACAACCTCTCATTGGAGCTCGGGGGTCACGTGCTCAGGTCCTGTAGCAGCTCCTATTGGACCACTAGGAAGGTCCTGGAGAACTTCCGCTATAAAAGGTTCACATGGCCACACAGCCATTCGCTAGTATAAATCAGTTATTGTGTGTGTGTGTGTGTGTGGATGTATGCCTGTTCTGGTGAAAGCTCCGAATAATACCCATCCCTAGTGTTGATGAATGCTCGTGAATGTTGGAGTTGTCTAGCAGCAGTTAGTGCCATCTGGCACCAGGCACAATCTAATAGCGTCTATCAGCAGCGTTAGCCAGTGCGGCACCGTGCGCAACCAGTGCACTTACCTGTCCCTAGTTAGGACGGTTAGTGGTGTCCACCAGAGCGGCGGTAAATCTATTTTTGTATTTATTTTCCCTGGTACTGCAGTTCCGGTGCTAAACGCAAGTGGTCTAGAGGGACTCTAACCCCGCATCTTGGGGCAGAGTTCTGTGACTCTATACTTGCGTTTCCTCTGCAGTATTGCGGCCCTGTGACACAACAGGGTTCGCTTCTTTCATACCGGGTGTAGCTAACGCGTGTGTCTTTTCATTATACCGCCATTTACTGTCCGCCATTACCTAGCAGCAGGTATCGTCTCTGCACAGTGGACCTCAGGCTGCAAACGCACCTTATTCCAACTTTATAATTATTTGGTGCATTCCGCCAGCCCAAACATTATACTAGCGCCAAGGTCTGGCTAGTAATGGCAGACGAACAGCAACTGCAGCGGTACATCCAGCAACTGGAGGGCAGGTTGGCAGCTCTAGAGCGCACAACCTCAGCTGTGGATGTCACCGCAGTAGCTTTTCAGGCTGCTAGCATGGCTGCAGCTAGTTTCCACTGCCCCCCTGTTCCGACCTTATGCCGCCTCCCGTTGCAAGATAAGTTTAATGGCGACAGTAAGCTCGGTAGGGTATTCATGAGCCAGTGCACAATACACCTCGAGCTCCTGGCTGCACGTTTTCCTACAGCGGGCAAAAGTGGGATTTATTATATCCCTCCTGTCGGACAGGGCGTTGGAGTGGGCTATGCCACTGTGGGAGCACGACGATCATGTGGTGCAGAGTGCTCTGCGGTTCCTGAGCACTCTGAAACAGGTGTTTTTAGGACCATGAGTCATCCATGATACGGCGCTCCAGCTGCTGGCATTGACTCAAGGCTCGTCCATGGTGGTTGGATAAAGCTCTCATCCTGGTATTTTGGAGGGGGCTGGTATACCATGTGAAGGACGATTTGGCCACCAGAGTGATTCCTGCCACACATAGCTGTTTCAACTCGCATCGACCTTCGTTTTAACGAGCGAAGGTTGGAGCAAGCCCAGTGTAGGCATAGGTTTGGCTGGCTCCCACCTTCGCCAAACCTCTGGAAACTCCTGTCCAGGTATCCAAGCCACATGAGACCATGGAGGTGCCACGAGCAGGATCTAAGTCCCGGACCACTCGTGCACTCAAGGTCTGTCATGTCTGGCAGCAGTCAGGACATCTTGCCTCCAGATGTTCTCAGCAGTCGGGAGAATGTCAGCACCTAGTGGTTGTAGGAGGAGGTACACAAGACACGGCAATGTTTTCCTTCAAACTGTCCTTCAAATGGACAATCATCTTAGGCCCATCCACTCTTACAGTCGAGCTTTGCATGGATTCCGGGGCGAAGGGGAATTTTATGTCCTCTGCATTCGCCCAATGCCACGCTATACCCCTGGTGATGCTCGCCAAGCTGGTGACTGTACGAGTGGTGAATGGGTCGACTCTGCCCTCACAAATAACACACCAGACCATCACATTTACTTTATCCTTGTCTCCATCACATCAGGAGATTATCTCCCTGCTGGTCATTCCCGAAGGAATTGATGAGGTCCTGTTAGGGATACTATGGCTATGCTCTCCTCATTTAGAGTGGTCCTCAGGGAGAATTCTGGGATGGAGTGAATCTTGTGAGGGTAGATGTCTGAGGGAGTGCATTGAGGTTGCTACTACTGAAGTACCCGCAGATCTTTCCTCTCTCCCCAAGCACTATTGGCCCTATGCGGACGTGTTCTCCAAGAGGGCTGCAGAGACCCTTCCGCAACACTGCCCCTATGACTGTCCTATTGACCTCTTGCCTGGTGCAGAGCCTCCCCGAGTCTATCCCCTATCTCTCACGGAGACGGAGGCAATGACTCAATACATCCGGGAGAATCTGGCAAGAGAATTTATTAGGAAGTCAGTGTCACCTGCAGGGGCTGGGTTCTTCTTCATGCAGAAGAACGGAGAATTACGTCCCTGCATAGACTACAGGGGTCTTAACGCCATAACCATTAAGAATAAGTCCCCTCTGCCACTTATATCTGAGCTCTTCGATAGGTTGCGGGGGGTGAGGGTATTTACTAAGCTTGATCTGTGGGGTGCTTACAACCTGATTTGCATCCGTGAGGGGGACGAATGGAAGATGGCATTTAACACCAGGGATGGGCATTATGAATACCTGGTGATGTCCTTCGGGCTCTGTCATGCTCCTGCCATTTTCCAAGACTGTGAATAATATCTTCCGGGATAGGCTCACCACCTCCGTCTTAGTCTATCTGGATGATATTCTCACCTACTCTCCAGATATAGACTCCCACCGGAGAGATGTTTGCAAAGTCTTCGAACTCCTACGGGCAAACTCCCTCTATGCCAAGTTAGAGAAGTGTGTGTTTGAGCAGAAGTCCTTGCCTTTCCTGGGCTATATCATCTCCGCCCGGGGATAGGCCATGGATCCTGCCAAGCTACAGGCAGTGATTGACTGGCAGGAACCCCATTCTCTTAAAGCGGTGCAGTTTTTTATGGGGTTCATTAATTATTATCGCCAGTTCATTCCCCACTTCCCAACTTTGGTAGCTCCCTTGGTTGCCCTCACCAAGAAGGGAGCAAATTCCAAATTGTGGTCAGAGGAGGTCTCCGACCCCTTTCTCTCTATTAAGTCACACTTTGCTGGAGCTACCATTTTACATTGCCCTGATGTTGATAAACCCTTTATCATGTAGGTGGATGCCTCTTCCGTCGGTGCTGGAGAAGTCCTCTTCCAGAAGGATGCTCAAGGTTGGAAGAATCCCTGCTTCTTCTTCTCCAAGGACTTCACACCTGTGGAGAGTAATTATTCCATCGGGGACAGGGAGTTGCTGGCCATGAAGTTGGCCTTCTCGGAGTGAAGACACCTCCTGGAGGGGGCTCGCTTTCCTTCCAAGTATACACCGACCACAAAAATTTGGTGTATCTACAAACTGCCCAGCGGCTAAATTCTCACCAGGCTAGATGGTCGCTGTTCTTCTCTCAGTTCCACTTCACCCTCCATTTTCTCTCTGGGGAGAAGAACATTTGTGCCGATGCTCTCTCCTGCTCTGTAGTGTCATCATCATCAGAGGAGGAGCCTAAGCTTATTGTCCCTTCAGAGAGCCTGAGAACTGTAGCCTCCGGGCAAGACTTTTGTGCCATCCAATTTGCGACCGGAGGTTCTCTCTTGGGCTCACTCATCCAGGGTGGGTGGATTTTGGGACTAAGAGGACATCTAAGCTTCTGGCGAGGACATACTGGTGGCTGCATATGGCCCGTGATGTTGGAGACTATATTCGGGCATGTGTCTCCTGTGCCAAGAATAGTCTCCTCGACAACAGCCTGCTGGGTTGCTTTACCCTCTGCCGGTGGTGGACAGGCCCTGGGAGATGGTCGGGATGGACTTCTTGGTGGGCTTACCCAAGTCCCATAGCTGCACCACTATTTGGGTAGTCACCGACCATGTTTCCAAAATGGTGCACTGGGTGCCGCTTCCACGGCTACCTTCTGCACGGGCCTTGGCGGCGTTGTTCATTAAGCACGTTTTCCGCCTACACGGTATGCCACACAAAATTGTCAGTGACCGGGGTCCCCAGTTTGCGTCTCGGTTCTGTAGAGAGCTTTGTCATTTACTAAGCAACAAACTGAATCTCTCTTCAGCATACCATCCTGAGACGAATGGGTTGGTAGAGAGGGTCAACCACACCCTGGTCACATACCTGTGACATTTTGTTTCAGCCAGGCAGGATGATTGGGCATCCTGCTACCGTGGGTGGAGTTTGCGTTGAACAACGCCGTAGCCGACTCCACTGGGCAGACCCCATTCCCCCTTAATTACGGCCTGCATCTGTGGCTTCCTGTGCCTATGCCCATGTCTTCTGCCGACTCCAGGGTGCAGACTGGGCTGTGGAGGCACGAGACATTTGGGACCACACTCAGGATTCCATCCAGGCCTCCAAGGAGAGAATGAGGTCCTCCGCCGATGCACATCGGCGCCCTGCTCCGACCTTTGCTCCTGGCGACTTAGTGTGGCTCTCCGCCCATAACATCAGGCTGCGTGTTGAGTCCACTAAGTTTGCACCTCGCTACTTGGGTCCCTTCAAGGTCCTCGAACAGGTTAACCCTGTGGTCTACTGTCTGGCCCTTCCTCCACGCCTAGGCATCATTGACACCTTTCATGGGTCCCTCCTAAAGCCCGTTCACATGTCCCGGTTTTCTGAGTCATCTGCCGGGACATCGGGTTCGTCCACGGACGATTACGAGGTGAACTCCATCATGGGCTGTAAGGTGGTACGTGGCAATAGATTCTTTTTGGTGGATTGGAAGGGTCATGGCCCAGAGGACAGGTCCTTGGAGCCTGCTGAGCACATTTGGGCTCAGCAGCTCATTGCAGCCTTCGAGCGTGGCAAGGCACAAGGATGGGGGCCCTAGGAGGGGGGTAATGTTAGGTGTTGAGTTGACACTGCTGCACGGGGGGAATCTCGAACCATCTCCGCTGTGGTCTCCCATTCTCCTCCAGCCCCAGTGGAGCCTGCTCAGCAGAAACTTTAGTCCCAGTGTCTAGCTCAAGCTGATACTGTGCGGCTGGTTACTGCTGTCCTTCCAGGCTCAGCCACCGTAACCAGTACTGATCAGCGGTGAGCAGGCGTTCCTGGGCCTAAGTCCTGCTTTTCTGCTTCTTAGCATGCCCAAAAGATGACCTCTCATTGGAGGTCGGGGGTCTCATGCTCAGGTCCTGTAGCAGCTCCTTTTAAACCACTAGGAAGGTCCTGGAGAACTTCCGCTATAAAAGGTTCGCATGGCCATGCACTAGTATAAATCTGCTATTGTGTGTGTGTGGATGTATGCCTGTTCTGGTGAAAGCTTCGAATCATACCCATCCCTAGTGCTGATGAGTGCTCGCAAATGTTGGAGCTGCCTAGCGCCAGTTAGTGCCATCCAGCACCAGGTACAATCTAATAGCGACTATCAGCAGGGTTAGCCAGTGCGGCACCGTGTGCAACCAGTGCTCTTACCTGTCCCTAGTTAGGGTGGTTAGTGGTGCCCGCCCGAGTGGCGCTGCATGCACCCAGTGCACTAAATCTATTTTTGTATTTATTTTCCCTGGCACCACAATTCTGGTGCCGAACGCAAGTGGTCTAGAGGGACTTTAACCCCACGTCTTGGGGCAGAGTTCTGTGACTCTATACTTTTGTTTCCTCTGCGGTATTGCGGCCCTGTCACGCAACAGGGTTCACTTCCTTCATACCGGGTGTAGCTAACCCGTGTGTGTTTTCATAATACCACCATTTACTGTCTGCCATTACCTAGCAGCAGGTATCATCTCTGCACAGTGGACCTCGGGCTGTGAATAGACCTTATTCCATCTTTATAATTATTTGGTGCGTTCCGCCAGCCCTAACACTAGGTGCATCTTATGGTCCAGTGCATCTTATACTCTTAAAAATACGGTAAGTAACTAGGTGTAATCAGGACAATAGATACCACTTGTGCCTTGTGCACAACTGACTTTCTTTTTCCCTCAAAAATTCTCCTGAGGTGATCCTGCTTTATAAAGCTGGAAGGTTAATAGCAAGCTTCTCCTATTCATTCATGTTCACTCCCAGATTATTGAGTGAACCTTTAAGACACTCTTTGTATTGTTTATTCTGCCCCTGACTGCTTAATTTCCCTGACAGAATTCTCCATACAGCCTTATCCCCACAGAAGGACATCACAAATTTCACCGACTGAGCATGAGGCAGAGTATGCCTACATTAGCAGCTTACAAATTTCACCCACAGATCATGTTTCCACATTTCCTCCAAAGAAGCTGCTAAAAAATTCACCCACAGAGCATGTCTTCACATTTATCCCACAGAAGCTGATAAACTTAACCCACAGAGCATGTTTTCATATTTATCCCACAGAAGCTGAAAAAAATGTCTCCTACAGAGCATGTTTTCACATTTCCCTGAGAAAGATGATTAAAAATGTTATACCCAGATAATTGGGCACAGTGCTCCCACAGCTCCAAAATGTCTGCTCCAGGAGCGTATGTTACAAATGCCACTAATGAAATGCTGCAGGTATGATCTTGGATCGAGCTGGCAGTTACAAATTTAAAAAGCAGCTTACAAATTTCACCCACAGAACCAAACTTTTATCTTCACTTGTGTACAGTAGAGCAGCAGCAGATAAAAAGCTCGTAGTTTGATTCTGGATACAGCTGGTGGCCCGCCACAAGGCTTGCTACTGCCAGCCCCAACCCCTTTGCCTTGGGATGCTTCTCCAGTGTTGTTGTCTTAGCATCCTGGGGGCTTAAAGTGTATCCCTTGAAAAAATTAGTGATCAAAGCAGGCAACCACGTCTGAATACTTCAGCTAGAGATAATGAAATTGTATTCTGTTTCTATTTACTTGTTTGTTTGAACTGGGGCCATAATTAAGAGGGAACCCCAGCAGAAGATAAAATGAAGGAACTGGAGTCACTTTCAGCCAATCTCAAACCACCCGCAGGTGGGGTTGCAGAGTACACACGATAACAGGGTTCTAAGCTGGAAAGGCAGTTTCAGAAACTTGCACCACATCCAAGGAAGGCAGCAGTCAAGCAACTTAACCACTTCTCAATTGACTCAGCAGTTGATATTGTGACAAAATAGCCATCCATGACAATTTAGAGGCTCTGTAATTGGAATGAGTAGTTAAATACTTTAGTGAGCATTGGGCCCGGCCACAAAGGAAGAGTCAAATTGTTTTTTAGGCATGCTACTCGTACAGACATGGCTGCAGAGTACACAGATACCTTTGGCCACAGTAATAAGCATGATAAAAAAATGTCACCCACAGAACATTTTTCCACATTTCCCCCACAGAAGCTGATCACAAATTTCATCCACAGAGCATGTTTCCACAATTCCCTCATAAAAATTTCACACCCAGACAATGGGGCACAGTACCCCCACAGGCAGGGTTGCAGGGTTACACACATCAGCTTAAAGGCACAATACTCCCATAGATATGGGTTAAAGAATACACACAGCGGCTTTTGGCACAGTACTATCATAGACATGGTTGCATAAAAGTAAAAACATATGCTTAGATCAACACTCCCACTGACAAGGTTGAAGATTATAGAAACTTTTGGTTACACATGGTATTATCACAGGCATGGGTGCAAAGTACATATAGAGAGTATTTTTTAAAAAACCTAATACTGTCACTCACTACAGCTACGTCCTGTTTCTAAGCAGAGTAGAAATAAAAAATAGGAATCTTAAACCAGGAGGAAAAGATCCAAGTGGAGGAGTAGGAGGACATGTCGATATAGGTGGAACAATCAAGGGAGGAGTATTCCAACACTGATTTTCTTTTCAGACTTTTTTTTTTTATTTTTGTTATAGAACTGACTTAAAACGACCTATAATATACAAAAAAAAACAGTTATCTTGAACCCTGAGGTGTATGTCCAAGTGGTGGAAGAGGTGGACGTGTCGGTACAGTTGTAGTTTTTTTCTTTTTCCATGTTTTCTTTAATTTTTATTTTATTTTATCCACAAGGCATAGGTCCAAGTGGACAAAGAGGTGGATGTGATGGTACGGATGGAACAGTCAAAGGAGGAGTAATCCAACACTGTTTCTTTCTTGGGAACTGGCTTCAAAAAATATAAACTCTTTAACCCTGCCCTCCTTGCCAATCTGCACACTGCAGAAAGATACAGGATTTGGCAATTGAGTTTCTCCATCATCTGATATGTGCTGCAGTGGTCCACTTACAATGTGCACTAGTCGTTCCATGTACTCATCTTCCAACCTAACAAGTGGTTGGGCATCAGTACACGCTGTCTCTTTTACTTCTTGGGTAGGGGCAGGTGGATGGGCAATGGAACCCCAGTTAGCAGAGTTATCAAAAAGCAGAAGACACTGATGCATGACTTGGGGCTCAGGCTGCTTGGCTGATTTGCCAGGGGGTAATGTGGAAGCCGGATGACTGTGGTCCTCAGGTGCCAATACTCAGATACTTTATGCAGTGAAACCGGGGAAGATAATGTGAAGAAACTGGAACCACTCTCAGCCATCCAATCTAACACATTTTCAACATCTTGCGGCCGCACCATTCGTGCAACATTATTTGGGCCTATGAAAGGATGTATAACGTCCTGTCACCTGCATGCACCAGAGGAATTTGTTGTATTTTGGCATTTAGCTGGTATAGAATGACCACGTACCCTCTCAGCATCAGCAACACCACCATCAGCAGCTACACCAGCATCACCACGCCAACGTCCACATCCCTAATTTGGTGTTCTCATTTTTGGAAATGCTTTTTCTAAACACTACACTCAAAGAGATGGTGGAAGAGCAGATTTATTTAATTGCAACACTACTAGGAAACACACAGCAGTTCAGAAAAATAATTTTTTTTGGCCTAGAAATTGCAACTAGACAGTGTTAGGGATAGCGGAACGCACCAAATAATTAGAGAAAAGGAATAAGGTGCGTTCGCAGCCCGGGGTCCACCGTGCAGAGATGGAACCTGCTGCTAAGCAATGATGGACTATATGGTGGTACAATGAGGATACACACGAGTTAGCTTCACCCTGTGTGAAATAGGTGAACCCTGTTGCATCACAGGGCCGCAGTACCGCATGTAACAAAACTAATAATTTAATAGCACGAGAGTGCATGAGATGCCGCACCGGCGGATACCACTAACCACCCAGACTTGGGTTTGGAAAGCGTGGTGATAGCGCACGGCGCCGCACTGGCGGTCACAGCAATAGACGCTGTTTGTGTACCAGTGTTGGTTACAAGTCGGGCGCTAGATTACAATCATCCTCCTTACGCGAGCATTCAAACACAAGAGAGGGGATGATTAATGAGCGACTTTCACTCACAACACACACACATAAACAAGAGTATACTAGCGCATGGCCGTGCAGCCATGCAAACCTTTTATAGCTGCAGCATGTACAGGACCTTCCCAGAAGGACCAATGGGAGGCTGCCACAGAAGTTGAGCACCTTCAGGACCTTCCTGGAGGACCAATGGGATCTGCTGCAGTATCTGAGCATGTGACCCTCGATCTCCAACTGGAGATCTTGCCCTGGGCATGCTCAGAAGGGGAAAAGCAGGACTTAGTCCCAAAAGCGTCTGCTTGCCACTGCCCAGCACTGGCTTCAATGGCAGAAGCTGGAAAAGCAGCAGTAACTCTTTGCACAGAGTGAGACTGAGCAAGACGCTGGGACCAACGTCTCCGCTGAGCAGGCTCCACTGCGGCTGATGCAGAATGAGAGACCGCAGCAGACATAGTTCGAGATTCCCCCTGTGCAGCAGCGGGAACTCGACTCCTAACATTACCCCCCCTCCTAGGGCCCCCCATCCTTGGGCCTCACTACGCTCAAAGGCTGCAATGAGCAGCGGAGCCCGAATGTGCTCTACAGGTTCCCAGGTTCTGTCCTCAGGGCCGTGGCCCTTCCAGTCCACTAGATAGTATTTTCTGCCACGTACTACCTTGCACCCCACGATAGCATTCACCTCGTACTCATCCATGGTTGAAACCGATGTCCCGGCAGATGACTTAGAAAACCGGGACATATAGACGGGCTTTAAGAGAGAAACGTGTAAGGTGTCGGTGATACCAAGGCACGGAGGAATAGCCAAATGGTAGACCACAGGGTTAACCTGTTCCAGAACCTTGAAAGGACCAATGTAGCGAGGCGCAAACTTAGTGGACTCAACTCGCAGCCTGATGTTACGGACGGAGAGCCACACTAAGTCACCAGGAGCGAAGGTCGGAGAGGGGCTCTGGTGAGCATTGGCAGAAACCCTCATTCTCTCCTTGGAAGCCCGAATGGCATCCTGTGTGTGGTCCCAAATGTCACGTGCCTCCACTGCCCAGCCTGTCACCCTGGAATCAGTGGATGGCACAGGGACACGCGGATGCTGGCCGTAATTAAGGATAAAAGGAGTCTGCCCAGTGGAATCGGCTACAGAGCAAATTCTGCCCAAGGTAGCAAAGATGCCCAGTCATCCTGCCTAGCAGAGACAAAATGTCACAAATATGTCACCAGAGTCTGGTTGGCCCTCTATACCAACCCATTCATCTCGGGATGATATGCAGAGGAGAGATTAAGTTCTATGCTGAGTAAACGACAGAGCTCTCTCCAAAACCGAGACGCAAACTGGGGACCCCGGCCACTGACAATTTTATCAGGCATGCCATGTAAACGGAAAATATGTTTAATAAACAACGCCGCCAAGGTCCATGCAGAAGGTAACCGTGGAAGCGCACCATCTTAGAGAAATGATCGGTGACAACCCAGATAATGGTGCAGTCACGAGACTTGGGTAAGCCCACCACGAAGTCCATCCTGACCATCTCCCAGGGCCTGTCTGTCACCCGCAGGGGGTAAAGCTGCCCAGCAGGCCATTGCCAAGGAGACCGATTCTTGGCGTAGGAGACACACGCCCGAATATAGTCCCTGACGTCATGGGCCATATGCGGCCACCAGTACGTTCTCGCCAAAAGCTCAGATGTCCTCTTGGTCCCAAAATGTCCACCCACCCTGGACGAGTGAGCCCAAGAGAGAACCTCCGGTCGCAAATTAGATGGAACAAAAGTCTTGCCTGGGGGCACAGACTCTAGCGAAACCGGAGCCACAGTTCTCAGTCTCTCAGAAGGGACAATAAGCCGAGGCTCCTCCTCCTCCATCTCAGATGACACTACGGAGCGAGAGAGAGCGTCGGCACGAATGTTCTTCTCCCTGGAGAGAAAATGGAGAGTAAAATGGAACCGGGAGAAAAACAGGGACCATCTAGCCTGGTGAGAATTCAGCCGCTGGGCTGTCTGTAAGTACACCAAGTTCTTGTGGTCTGTGAACACTTGGAAGGGAAAGAGAGCTCCCTCCAAAAGGTGTCTCCACTCTGAGAAAGCCAACTTCATGGCTAGCAACTCCCTGTTCCCGATGGAATAATTCCTCTCCGCTGGTGAAAAGGTCTTGGAGAAGAAGAAGCAAGGATACTTCCGACCTTGAGCATCCTTTTGGAAGAGGACTGCTCCAGCACCAACGGATGAGGCATCCACCTCCATAATAAATGGCTTATCTACATCGGGGCAATGAAGGATGGGAGCGCTAAAGTGTGACTTTATGGAGTTAAAGGCCTTGGAGACCTCCTCAGACCACAACTTGGGATTTGCTCCCTTCTTGGTGAGGGCAACCAAGGGAGGTACCAAAGTTGAGAAGTGTGGGATGAACTGGCGATAGTAATTAATAAACCCCATAAAGCGCTGCACCGCTTTAAGAGAATGGGGTTCTTGCCAGTCCATCACAGCCTGTATCTAGGCAGGATCCATAGCCAATCCCTGGGCAGAGATGATATAGCCAAGGAAAGGCAAGGACTCCTGCTCAAACACACACTTCTCCAACTTGGCGTAGAGGGAGTTTGCCCGTAAGAGGTCAAAAACTTTGCGAACATCTCTCCGATGGGAGTCAATATCTGGAGAGTAGATGAGAATATCATCCAGATAGACTACGACCGAGGTAGTGAGCATCTCCTGGAAGATGTCGTTCACAAAGTCTTGGAAATAGGCTGGGGCATTACAGAGCCCGAAGGGCATCATGTTATGGTTTCCAATGGCAAGGAAACATCAGAAGCATAGAATAAACAGACAAGCTCTCGGGTGATGGAAACTAGAGCTGACCGCGATGCTAAACCTACACACCACACTAGAAGTAGCCAGGGGGCATTCCTGCGTTGTCTCTAGATGCCGCGCGCCAGCCGGAGAACTAACTACCCCTGGTAGAAGAAAACACAGTCCTGGCTTGCCTCCAGAGAATGTCCCCACAGGAGATAGCAGCCCCCCACATATAATAACGGTGAGAGCAGATGAAAAGACACACGTAGTATGAAAGCAGATTTAGCACAGAGAGGCCCGCTAACTAAATAGCAGAAAGATACAACAGAGGACTTCGCGGTCAGCTGCAAAACCCTTCAAAACACCATCCTGAAATTACCTTAACTCATGTGACAACTCATGACACCGGAGTGGTAATTTCAGCCCAACAAGAGCTTCCAGCTGCAGAGATTCACATAAGTGCAAACTGGACAAAACATACAAAAATAGACTTAAAGACTAAAGTGTCCAACTTAGCTGAGCAGAAAACTGGGAGCAGGAACATGCAACAGAATCACTCTGGATACATTGATGGCCAGCATTAGAATGACTGAGGAGCAAGGTTAAATAGGATACTCCCACATCCTGATAGGAACAGGTGAACTGAGAAGGCAAAGCTTGCAGGACACCAGTACCACAAGAGACCACAGGGGGAGCCCACGAACCGAATCACAACAGTACCCCCCCCTTAAGGAGGGGGCACCGAACCCTCACAAGAACCACCAGGGCGATCTGGATGAGCCCTATGAAAGGCACGGACCAAATCAGAAGCATGAACATCAGAAGCTGTAACCCAAGAATTATCCTCTTGACCGTAGCCCTTCCATTTCACCAGATATTGAAGTCTCCGTCTGGAAACACGGGAGTCCAAGATTTTCTCCACCACGTACTCCAATTCACCCTCAACCAGCACAGGAGCAGGAGGCTCAACAGAAGGCACAAGTGGTACCTCATACCTCCGCAATAATGACCGATGGAAGACATTATGGATAGCAAAGGATGCTGGGAGGTCCAAACGAAAAGACACAGGGTTAAGAATTTCCAAAATCTTATAAGGACTGATGAACCGAGGCTTAAACTTAGGAGAAGAGACCCTCATAGGGACAAAACGGGAGGACAACCACACCAAGTCCCCAACACGAAGACGAGGACCAACACGACGATGGCGATTAGCAAAACGTTGAGTCCTCTCCTGGGACAACTCCAAATTGTCCACCACCTGCCCCCAAATACGATGCAACCTATCCACCATGGTATCCACTCCAGGACAATCCGAAGACTCCACCTGACCAGATGAAAAACGAGGATGGAACCCTGAATTGCAAAAGAAAGGGGAGACCAAAGTGGCAGAACTGGCCCGATTATTAAGGGCAAACTCAGCCAACGGCAAAAAGGAGACCCAGTCATCCTGATCAGCAGACACGAAACACCTCAAATAAGTCTCCAAGGTCTGATTAGTACGTTCCGTCTGGCCATTTGTCTGGGGATGAAATGCAGACGAAAAAGACAAATCAATGCCCATCCTGGCACAAAACGCCCGCCAAAATCTGGACACAAACTGGGATCCCCTGTCGGAAACGATATTCTCCGGAATACCATGCAGCCGAACCACATTCTGAAAAAACAGGGGCACCAACTCAGATGAGGAAGGCAGCTTGGGCAAGGGCACCAAATGAACCATCTTAGAAAAGCGGTCACACACCACCCAAATGACGGACATCTTCTGAGAAACAGGGAGATCAGAAATAAAATCCATAGAGATGTGTGTCCAAGGCCTCTTAGGAACAGGCAAGGGCAACAACAACCCACTAGCCCGAGAACAACAAGGCTTGGCCCGAGCACAAACATCGCAAGACTGCACAAAAGTACGCACGTCCCGAGACAGGGAAGGCCACCAGAAGGACCTAGCCACCAAATCTCTGGTACCAAAAATTCCCGGATGACCTGCCAACGCAGAAGAATGAACCTCCGAGATGACTCTATTGGTCCACTCATCCGGCACAAACAATCTACCAGGCGGACAACGATCAGGCCGATCCGCCTGAAACTCTTGTAAAGCACGTCGCAGGTCTGGGAAGACAGCAGACAATATCACCCCATCCTTAAGTATACCCGTAGGTTTAGAATCACCAGGGGAATCAGGTTCAAAACTCCAAGAAAGGGCATCCGCCTTCACATTCTTAGTACCTGGCAGATACGAAACCACAAAATTAAACCGGGAGAAAAACAACGACCAGCGCGCCTGTCTAGGATTCAGACGTCTGGCCGACTCAAGATAAATCAAATTTTTGTGATCAGTCAAGACCACCACCTGATGTTTAGCACCCTCAAGCCAATGACGCCACTCCTCGAATGCCCACTTCATCGCCAAAAGCTCCCGATTACTGACGTCATAATTTCGCTCGGCGGGCGAAAATTTTCGAGAAAAGAACGCACAAGGTCTCATCACTGAACAATCTGAACTTTTCTGCGACAAAACCGCCCCCGCTCCGATCTCGGAAGCATCAACTTCCACCTGAAAAGGAAGAGAAACATCAGGCTGGCACAACACCGGAGCAGAAGAAAAACGGCGCTTAAGCTCCCGAAATGCCTCCACAGCAGCAGGAGACCAATCTGCAACATCAGCACCCTTTTTAGTCAAATCAGTCAAAGGCCTGACAACGCTAGAAAAACCAGTTATGAATCGACGATAAAAGTTAGCAAAGCCCAAAAATTTCTGAAGGCCCTTAAGAGAAGTCGGTTGCGTCCAGTCACAAATAGCCCGAACCTTCACAGGATCCATCTCAATAGAAGAGGGGGAAAAAATGTACCCCAAAAAAGAAATCTTCTGAACCCCAAAAACACACTTTGAACCTTTAACAAACAGAGAATTGGTCCGCAAAACCTGAAAAACCCTCCTAACTTGTTGAACATGAGAATCCCAGTCATCCGAAAAAATCAAGATATCGTCCAAATACACAATCATAAATTTATCCAGATATTCACGGAAAATATTGTGCATAAAAGACTGAAAGACCGAAGGGGCATTTGACAGACCAAAAGGCATCACCAAATACTCAAAATGGCCCTCGGGCGTATTAAATGCGGTTTTCCACTCATCCCCCTGCTTAATTCGCACCAAATTATACGCACCGCGAAGATCAATCTTAGAGAACCACTTCGCCCCCTCAATGCGAGCAAATAAATCTGTCAGCAATGGCAAAGGATACTGATACTTGACTGTGATCTTATTCAAGAGTCTATAATCAATACAAGGTCTCAAAGAACCATCGCTTTTAGCTACGAAAAAGAACCCCGCTCCAAGAGGAGACGAAGAAGGACGAATATGTCCCTTTTCCAAGGACTCCCTAATATACTCTCGCATGGCAGCATGTTCAGGTACAGACAGATTGAATAGACGACCCTTAGGAAATTTACTGCCAGGGATCAAATCTATGGCGCAATCGCAATCTCTGTGAGGAGGAAGAGAATTAAGAGTAGATTCCTCAAAAACCTCACGATAATCAGACAAAAACTCAGGAATTTCAGAGGGAATAGATGAAGCAATGGAGACCAAAGATGTGTCCCCATGATTTCCCTGACATCCCCAGCTTAGTACAGACATTGTTTTCCAGTCAAGGACTGGGTTATGAGTTTGCAACCATGGCAATCCCAGCACCAACACATCATGTAGATTATACAGTACAAGGAAGCGAATCACCTCTTGATGGTCTGGAGTCATACGCATAGTCACTTGTGTCCAGTATTGTGGTTTATTACTAGCCAATGGTGTAGAATCAATACCCTTTAAAGGTATAGGAACTTCCAGAGGCTCTAGATCAAACCCACAGCGCCTGGCAAAGGACCAATCCATAAGACTCAAAGCGGCGCCAGAATCCACATACGCATCCGCAACAATAGAAGATAACGAACAAATTAGAGTTACAGACAAAATAAACTTGGACTGCAAAGTGCCAATAGCAGAGGATTTATCAACTTTCTTTGTTCGTTTAGAGCATGCTGATATAACATGAGTAGAATTTCCACAATAGAAGCACAAATGATTTTTGCGCCTATAAATCTGTCGTTCGCTTCTGGACAGAAAGCTATCACATTGCATACTCTGTGGTGCCTCTTCAGAAGACACCGCCAACTGGTGCACAGGTTTGCGTTCCCGTAAACGCCGATCAATCTGAATAGCCATTGTCATGGACTCATTCAGACCAGTAGGTGCAGGAAACCCCACCATGACGTCTTTTACAGCATCAGAGAGACCTTCTCTGAAAATTGCCGCCAGAGCGCACTCATTCCACTGAGTAAGCACAGACCATTTTCGAAATTTTTGGCAATATATTTCGGCTTCATCTTGCCCCTGAGAGAGGGCTATTAGGGCTTTCTCAGCCTGAATCTCCAAATTTGGTTCCTCATAAAGCAACCCCAAAGCCAGAAAAAACGCATCCACATTGAGCAACGCAGGATCCCCTGGTGCCAATGAAAATGCCCAATTTTGGGGGTCACCCCGCAGTAAAGAAATAACAATTTTTACTTGCTGGGCATGATCTCCAGCAGAATGAGATCTCAGCGAAAGAAACAATTTACAATTGTATTTAAAATTTAGAAAACAAGATCGATCTCCAGAAAAAAACTCCGGTATAGGAATTTTAGGTTCAGACCGAGGAGCATGTAACAAAAAAACTTGTATATTCTGAACTTTAGAGGCAAGATTATTCAAATTGGTAGCCAGACTCTGGGGATCCATATTTCAACAGATAAAGTCTGAGCCATTCAGGGGTTAAGAGGAGAGGAAAACAGGAGACTGCAATTAGAGCTGGAGTGCAACTTCAGAGGAAGGAAAAAAAAAAAAAAAAAAAAGGTTTCACACAGTTCCTTTTCTCTCCTGCTTCAGCCTATAGATTAAACATTTTGGCTGGCCATACTGTTATGGTTTCCAATGGCAAGGAAACATCAGAAGCATAGAATAAACAGACAAGCTCTCGGGTGATGGAAACTAGAGCTGACCGCGATGCTAAACCTACACACCACACTAGAAGTAGCCAGGGGGCATTCCTGCGTTGTCTCTAGATGCCGCGCGCCAGCCGGAGAACTAACTACCCCTGGTAGAAGAAAACACAGTCCTGGCTTGCCTCCAGAGAATGTCCCCACAGGAGATAGCAGCCCCCCACATATAATAACGGTGAGAGCAGATGAAAAGACACACGTAGTATGAAAGCAGATTTAGCACAGAGAGGCCCGCTAACTAAATAGCAGAAAGATACAACAGAGGACTTCGCGGTCAGCTACAAAACCCTTCAAAACACCATCCTGAAATTACCTTAACTCATGTGACAACTCATGACACCGGAGTGGTAATTTCAGCCCAACAAGAGCTTCCAGCTGCAGAGATTCACATAAGTGCAAACTGGACAAAACATACAAAAATAGACTTAAAGACTAAAGTGTCCAACTTAGCTGAGCAGAAAACTGGGAGCAGGAACATGCAACAGAATCACTCTGGATACATTGATGGCCAGCATTAGAATGACTGAGGAGCAAGGTTAAATAGGATACTCCCACATCCTGATAGGAACAGGTGAACTGAGAAGGCAAAGCTTGCAGGACACCAGTACCACAAGAGACCACAGGGGGAGCCCACGAACCGAATCACAACAGCATCACCAGATATTCATAGTGCCCATCCCTGGTGTTAAAAGCCGTCTTCCATTCGTCCCCCTCATGGATGCGAATCAGGTTGTAAGTACCCCGCAGATCTAATTTTGTAAATACCCTTGCTCCCCGTAGCCTATCAAAAAGCTCAGATATCAGGGGTAGTGGGTATTTATTCTTAATGGTGATGGGGTTAAGACCCCTGTTGTCTATGCATGGATGTAGTTCTCTTTTCTTCTTCTGCACGAAGAAGAACCCAGCCCCTGAAGGTGACACTGACTTCCTAATGAATCCTCTTGCCAGATTCTCTTGAATGTACTGGGACATTGCCTCCATCTCTGGGAGAGATAACGGATAGACTCGACCCTGGGGAGGCTCTGCACCAGGTAAGAGGTCAATAGGACAGTCATAGGGGCGGTGAGGAGGAAGGGTCTCCGCAGCCCTTTTGGAGAACATGTCCGCATAGGACCAATAGTGCTTGGGGAGAGAGGAAAGATCTGCGGGTACCTCTGTAGAGGTAACCTGAACGCACTCCCTCTGACATCTACCCTCACATGATTTACTCCATCCCAAAATTTTCCCTGAGGACCACTCTATGTGAGGAGAATGATACCGAAGCCATGGTATCCCCAACAGGACTTCATCAATTCCCTCAGGAATGACTAATAGGGAGATAATCTCCTGATGTGATGGAGACATAGAAAGAGTGAATGGAATAGTCTGATGTGTAATCTGTGAGGGTAGTGTCGACCCATTTACCACTCGAACGGTCATAGATTTGGCGAGCATCACCAGGGGTATTGCGTGATGCTGGGCGAAAGCAGATGACATGAAATTGCCTTCTGCCCCGGAGTCCAGGCAAAGCTCTACCATAAGAGTGGATGGGCCTATGGTTATTGTCCACTTGAAGGACAATTTAGAGGAAAACGTCTCCGTGTCTAGTGTACCTCCTCCAACTACCACTAGACGCCAACGTTCCCCCGACCGCTGAGAACACTTGGAGGCAAGATGTCCTGACTGCCAGCAAACATGACAGACCATAGGTGCACGAGCGGACCGGGACTTAGATCCCGCATGCAACGCCTCTATGGCCTCATGTGACTCGGACGCCTGGACTGGAGATTCCTGAGGTTTGGCAAAGGTGGGAGCCAGCCGAAACCTCTGCCTACACTGGGCTCGCTCCAACCTTCGCTCGTGAAAACGAAGGTCGATGCGGGTTGATATAGCCATGAGCTCCTCCAGTGTGGCGGGAATATCCCTAGTGGCCAAAGCGTCCTTCACATGGTCAGCCAGCCCTCTGCAACATACCGGGACAAGGGCCTTATCCGACCATTCCAGCTCAGATGCTAATGTCCGGAAGTGGACGGCAAAATGGCTGACCATGGACAAACCCTGAGTCAATGCCAGCAGCTGAAGCGCCGTATCATGGGTGACTTGGGGTCCTAAAAAGACCTGTTTCAGAGTGCTCAGAAACCGAGGAGCACTCTGCACCACATGATCGTCGCGCTCCCACAGCAGCGTAGCCCACTCCAATGCCCTGTCCGACAGCAGGGAAATTATGAATCCCACCTTTGCCCACTCTGTGGGAAAACGTGCAGCCAGGAGCTCGAGGTGTATACCGCACTGGCTCACGAAACCCCTACAGGATTTACTGTCACCAAAGTATTTCTCTGGCAGCGGGAGGTGTTATGATCCCAATGGCAGAGGATCTCTGATATTCCGGAAAGATAGCAAAAATATAAATACTGCTCTAGGGAGGTGGAAACTGGGCTAACCGCATACCTGATCCTGACACAAACAACTAAAAGTAGCCGGTGAACGTGCCTACGTTGGTTCTAGACGTCTCGAGCCAGCCAGAGAACTGACTACCGCTAGAGGGAAAAAATAAGACCTCGCTTGCCTCCAGAGAAATTGAACCCCAAAGATATAGAAAGCCCCCAACAAATAATAACGGTGAGGCAAGAGGAAAACACAAACGTAGAGATGAACTAGATTCAGCAAAGTGAGGCCCAATAGTCTAGATAGCAGAAAATAGATAGTGGACTATGCGGTTAGCAGAAAACCCTACAAAACATCCACGCTGAACATTCAAGAACGCCCACACCGACTGACGGTGTGGAGGGAGAATATCAGCCCCCTAGAGCTTCCAGCGAGTCAAAAATCAAATGTAAAGCAAGCTGGACAAAAACACTGAATAATGCAAACGATCCAAATTGTACAAAACAGACTTAGCTTTTCTTGCATGAGGCAGACTGAAAGGAATCCGGAGGAGACCAAATAGGTCTGGATACAATGATGCCAGGCAAGAGACTGAGTCCAGAGGAGACTCAAATAGGAAACACCCGCTGCTTAACGACACAGCTGGAGCTCAGGCCTGCAACAAGACATACCTAACACAATACCGTTAGTGACCACCAGAGGGAGCCCAGAAACACAGTTCACAACAGTACCCCCCCTTGAGGAGGGGTCACCGAACCCTCATCAAGACCCCCAGGGCGATCAGGATGAGCAGCGTGAAAGGCATGAACCAAATCAGCCGCATGAACATCAGAGGCGACAACCCAGGAATTATCCTCCTGACCACAGCCTTTCCACTTAACTAAATACTGGAGTTTCCGTCTAGAGATACGAGAATCCAGAATCTTCTCCACCACATACTCCAACTCGCCCTCAACCAAAACCGGGGCAGGAGGCTCAACAGCAGGAACCATAGGCACCACGTACCGCCGCAACAAGGACCTATGGAACACATTATGAATAGCAAAAGACGCTGGAAGGTCCAAGCGAAAAGACACTGGGTTAAGGATTTCCAAAATCTTATAAGGACCGATAAAGCGAGGCTTGAACTTAGGAGAGGAGACTTTCAAAGGAACATGCCGAGAAGACAACCAAACCAAATCCCCAACACGAAGTCGGGGACCCACACCGCGGCGGCGGTTGGCAAACCGCTGGGCCTTGTCTTGTGACAATTTCAAATTGTCCACCACATGGTTCCAAATCCTCTGCAACCTATCCACCACAGAATCAACCCCAGGACAGTCAGAAGGTTCAACCTGACCCGAGGAGAAACGAGGATGAAAACCAGAGTTGCAGAAAAAGGGTGAAACCAAGGTGGCAGAACTAGCCCGATTATTAAGGGCAAACTCGGCCAGTGGCAAAAAGGTAACCCAGTCGTCCTGATCAGCAGAAACAAAACATCTCAAATAAGTCTCTAACGTCTGATTAGTTCGCTCGGTCTGGCCATTAGTCTGAGGATGAAAAGCCGATGAAAAAGACAAATCAATACCCATCTTAGCACAAAAGGATCGCCAGAATCTGGACACAAACTGGGATCCTCTGTCAGATACAATATTCTCAGGGATGCCATGAAAACGAACCACATTCTGAAAGAACAAAGGAACCAAATCAGAGGAGGAAGGCAACTTAGGCAAGGGCACCAAATGGACCATTTTAGAAAAACGATCGCACACCACCCAGATGACAGACATCTTCCGAGACACCGGAAGATCTGAAATGAAATCCATGGAAATGTGCGTCCAAGGCCTCTTTGGGATAGGCAAGGGCAAAAGCAACCCGCTGGCACGAGAATAGCAAGGCTTAGCCCGAGCACAAATCCCACAGGACTGCACAAAAGAACGCACATCCCGCGACAAGGAAGGCCACCAAAAGGACCTGGCCACCAAATCTCTGGTACCGAAAATCCCAGGATGTCCCGCCAACACCGAAGAATGAACCTCTGAAATAACTCTGTTGGTCCATCCATCAGGGACAAACAATCTCTCTGGTGGACAACGATCAGGCCTATCAGCCTGAAATTTTTGCAGCCCTCGTCGCAAATCTGGGGAAATGGCAGACAAAATTACTCCCTCTCTGAGAATACCAGCTGGCTCAGAGACTCCCGGAGAATCCGGCACAAAACTCCTAGAAAGTGCATCAGCCTTCACGTTCTTCGAACCAGGCAGGTACGAGACCACAAAGTCAAAACGGGAGAAAAACAACGACCAACGGGCCTGTCTAGGATTCAGGCGCTTGGCAGACTCGAGGTAAATCAGATTTTTATGATCAGTCAAGACCACCACACGATGTCTAGCTCCCTCGAGCCAATGTCGCCACTCCTCAAATGCCCACTTCATGGCCAACAACTCCCGAATACCAACATCGTAGTTCCGCTCAGCAGGCGAAAATTTCCTTGAAAAGAAGGCGCATGGCTTCATCACGGAGCCATCAGAACTTTTTTGCGACAAAAAAGCCCCTGCACCAATTTCAGAAGCATCAACTTCAACCTGGAAGGGAAGAGAGACATCCGGCTGGCACAAGACTGGCGCTGAAGTAAACCGACGCTTCAGCTCCCGAAAGGCCTCCACGGCCGCAGGAGACCAATTCGCAACATCAGAACCCTTCTTGGTCATATCCGTCAAAGGTTTAACCACGCTGGAGAAATTAGCGATAAAACGACGGTAAAAATTGGCAAAGCCCAAGAACTTCTGCAGGCTCTTAACAGACGTGGGCTGAGTCCAGTCATGAATGGCACGGACCTTAACTGGGTCCATCTCCACAGTAGAAGGGGAAAAAATAAAACCCAAAAAAGAAACCTTCTGTACCTCAAAGATACATTTTGAGCCCTTCACAAATAGAGCATTCTCCCGCAAAACCTTAAACACCATCCTGACCTGGTTCACATGGGACTCCCAATCATCAGAAAAAACCAAAATATCATCCAGATAAATTATTAATATCAATAGTAAAAGAATAATATCAATAGTAAAAGAATAAAAACTGAAAATGTAGGCCCCTTAAAAAATAGTGAGGAAAGAATGGTTGTAGATGACGAGGAAAAAGCTAACATATTAAACACTTTCTTCTCCACGGTATTCACGGTGGAAAATGAAATGCTAGGTGAAATCCCAAGAAACAATGAAAACCCTATATTAAGGGTCACCAATCTAACCCAAGAAGAGGTGCGAAACCGGCTAAATAAGATTAAAATAGATAAATCTCCGGGTCCGGATGGCATACACCGACGAGTACTAAGAGAACTAAGTAATGTAATAGATAAACCATTATTTCTTATTTTTAGGGACTCTATAGCGACGGGGTCTGTTCCGCAGGACTGGCGCATAGCAAATGTGGTGCCAATATTCAAAAAGGGCTCTAAAAGTGAACCTGGAAATTATAGGCCAGTAAGTCTAACCTCTACTGTTGGTAAAATATTTGAAGGGTTTCTGAAGGATGTTATTCTGGATTATCTCAATGAGAATAACTGTTTAACTCCATATCAGCATGGGTTTATGAGAAATCGCTCCTGTCAAACCAATCTAATCAGTTTTTATGAAGAGGTAAGCTATAGGCTGGACCACAGTGAGTCATTGGACGTGGTATATCTCGATTTTTCCAAAGCATTTGATACCGTGCCGCACAAGAGGTTGGTACACAAAATGAGAATGCTTGGTCTGGGGGAAAATGTGTGTAAATGGGTTAGTAACTGGCTTAGTGATAGAAAGCAGAGGGTGGTTATAAATGGTATAGTCTCTAACTGGGTCGCTGTGACCAGTGGGGTACCGCAGGGGTCGGTATTGGGACCTGTTCTCTTCAACATATTCATTAATGATCTGGTAGAAGGTTTACACAGTAAAATATTGATATTTGCAGATGATACAAAACTATGTAAAGCAGTTAATACAAGAGAAGATAGTATTCTGCTACAGATGGATCTGGATAAGTTGGAAACTTGGGCTGAAAGGTGGCAGATGAGGTTTAACAATGATAAATGTAAGGTTATACACATGGGAAGAAGGAATCAATATCACCATTACACACTGAACGGGAAACCACTGGGTAAATCTGACAGGGAGAAGGACTTGGGGATCCTAGTTAATGATAAACTTACCTGGAGCAGCCAGTGCCAGGCAGCAGCTGCCAAGGCAAACAGGATCATGGGGTGCATTAAAAGAGGTCTGGATACACATGATGAGAGCATTATACTGCCTCTGTACAAATCCCTAGTTAGACCGCACATGGAGTACTGTGTCCAGTTTTGGGCACCGGTGCTCAAGAAGGATATAATGGAACTAGAGAGAGTACAAAGGAGGGCAACAAAATTAATAAAGGGGATGGGAGAACTACAATACCCAGATAGATTAGCAAAATTAGGATTATTTAGTCTAGAAAAAAGACGACTGAGGGGCGATCTAATAACCATGTATAAGTATATAAGGGGACAATACAAATATCTCGCTGAGGATCTGTTTATACCAAGGAAGGTGACGGGCACAAGGGGGCATTCTTTGCGTCTGGAGGAGAGAAGGTTTTTCCACCAAAATAGAAGAGGATTCTTTACTGTTAGGGCAGTGAGAATCTGGAATTGCTTGCCTGAGGAGGTGGTGATGGCGAACTCAGTTGAGGGGTTCAAGAGAGGCCTGGATGTCTTCCTGGAGCAGAACAATATTGTATCATACAATTATTAGGTTCTGTAGAAGGACGTAGATCTGGGGATTTATTATGATGGAATATAGGCTGAACTGGATGGACAAATGTCTTTTTTCGGCCTTACTAACTATGTAACTATGTAACTATGTAATCATAAATTTATCCAGATATTTCCAGAAGATGTCATGCATGAAGGACTGAAACACAGAAGGAGCATTAGATAATCCGAAAGGCATCACCAGGTACTCAAAATGACCCTCAGGCGTATTAAATGCCGTTTTCCATTCATCTCCCTGCTTTATGCGCACAAGGTTATACGCACCACGAAGATCTATCTTGGTGAACCAACTGGATCCCTTAATCCGAGCAAACAAATCAGACAACAATGGCAAAGGATACTGAAATTTAACAGTGATCTTATTCAGAAGACGATAATCAATACAAGGTCTCAGAGACCCGTCTTTCTTGCCCACAAAAAAGAATCCTGCACCAAGAGGGGACGAGGATGGGCGAATATCTCCCTTCTCCAAAGACTTCTTTATATAACTCCGCATCGCGGCATGCTCTGGCACAGATAAATTAAAGAGTCGTCCCTTAGGAAACTTACTACCAGGAATCAAATCTATAGCACAATCACAGTCCCTATGAGGAGGAAGGGCACTGGACCTGGCCTCATTAAATACATCCTGAAAGTCTGACAAAAACTCAGGGATCTCAGAAGGAGTAGAAGAAGCAATAGACACCAATGGAGAATCGCCATGAATCCCCTGACACCCCCAACTAGACACAGTCATAGCTTTCCAATCTAAAACTGGATTATGGGCCTGTAACCATGGCAGACCCAAAACGACAACATCATGCATTTTATGCAGTACCAAAAAATGAATCACCTCCTGATGTACAGGAGTCATGCACATGGTCACCTGCGTCCAATACTGAGGTTTATTCTCTGCCAATGGCGTAGAATCAAATCCTCTAAGAGGAATAGGATTTTCCAAAGGCTCCAGGACAAAACCGCAGCGCTTGGCAAACGACAAATCCATCAGACTTAAAGCAGCACCAGAATCCACAAAAGCCATAACTGAGTAAGAAGGTAATGAACAAATTAAAGTCACAGACAAAATAAACTTAGGCTGAAAAGTACCAATGGCGACAGGATTAACTTTTTTCTTTAAACGTTTAGAGCATGCTGAGATAACATGTGTTGAATCACCACAGTAGAAACACAACCCATTTTGACGTCTATGATTTTGTCGCTCGGCTCTGGTCAGAATTCTGTCACATTGCATAGAATCAGGTGACCGTTCAGACAGCACTGCCAAAGGATTATCAGATTTGCGCTCCCGCAAACGTCGATCAATTTGAATGGCTAGAGCCATTGAATCATTTAGACCTGTAGGGATAGGAAACCCCACCATCACATCTTTAATGGCTTCAGAAAGACCATTTCTGAAATTTGCGGCCAGTGCACACTCATTCCATTGAGTAAGCACGGACCATTTCCGAAATTTTTGGCAATATACCTCAGCTTCGTCCTGACCCTGAGAGATAACCAGCAACATTTTTTCAGCCTGATTTTCAAGATTAGGCTCCTCATAAAGCAAACCAAGTGCCAGAAAAAACGCATCAACATTCACCAATGCAGGATCTCCTGGCGCCAGAGAGAAGGCCCAATCCTGAGGGTCGCCGCGCAAGAAGGAAATAACAATCTTAACTTGCTGAGCGGAATCACCAGAGGAACGAGGTTTCAGAGACAGAAACAATTTACAATTATTCCTAAAATTCAGGAATTTAGATCTATCTCCAAAAAACGGCTCAGGAATAGGTATTTTTGGTTCAGACATAGGGCTATGGATAACAAAATCCTGAATGCTTTGCACCCTAGCAGCAAGCTGATCCACACTAGAAGTCAAAGTCTGGACATTCATATCTGCAGCAGAGTTTCAGCCACTCAGAGAAAAAGGGGATGGGAAGAAGCTAGGCAAACTGCAGCAAAAAAAAAACAACAAAAAACTCAGAACTTCTTTTTAATCCCGCTTCTGCGATGCATTAAACATTTTCTTTTGGGCTTGGCATTCTGTTATGATCCCAATGGCAGAGGATCTCTGATATTCCGGCAAGATAGCAAAAATATAAATACTGCTCTAGGGAGGTGGAAACTGGGCTAACCGCATACCTGATCCTGACACAAACAACTAAAAGTAGCCGGTGAACGTGCCTACGTTGGTTCTAGACGTCTCGAGCCAGCCGGAGAACTGACTACCCCTAGAGGGAAAAAATAAGACCTCACTTGCCTCCAGAGAAATTGAACCCCAAAGATATAGAAAGCCCCCAACAAATAATAACGGTGAGGCAAGAGGAAAACACAAACGTAGAGATGAACTAGATTCAGCAAAGTGAGGCCCAATAGTCTAGATAGCAGAAAATAGATAGTGGACTATGCGGTTAGCAGAAAACCCTACAAAACATCCACGCTGAACATTCAAGAACCCCCACAGCGACTGATGGTGTGGAGGGAGAATATCAGCCCCCTAGAGCTTCCAGCGAGTCAAAAATCAAATGTAAAGCAAGCTGGACAAAAACACTGAATAATGCAAACGATCCAAATTGTACAAAACAGACTTAGCTTTTCTTGCATGAGGCAGACTGAAAGGAATCCGGAGGAGACCAAATAGGTCTGGATACAATGATGCCAGGCAAGAGACTGAGTCCAGAGGAGACTCAAATAGGAAACACCCGCTGCTTAACGACACAGCTGGAGCTCAGGCCAGCAACAAGACATACCTAACACAATACCGTTAGTGACCACCAGAGGGAGCCCAGAAACACAGTTCACAACAGGGAGGTGAGATAAGGTCGGAACAGAGATGGCAGTGGGTAAAGCTGCCGCAGCCACGCTAGCAGCCTGAGCAGCTATTGCGGTAACATCCATCGCTGAGGTTGCATGCTCGAGAGCCGCCAACCTGCCCTCCAGCAGGTGGATGTACCCCTGCAATCGCTGTTCGTCCATCATTACTTAGCCAGACCCTGGCGCTAGTATAATGTTAGGGCTAGCGGAACGCACCAAATAATTAGAGAAAAGGAATAAGGTGCGTTTGCAGCCCGGGGTCCACCGTGCAGAGATGGAACCTGCTGCTAAGCAATGACAGACTATATGGCGGTACAATGAGGATACACACGAGTTAGCTTCACCCTGTGTGAAATAGGCGAACCCTGTTGCGTCACAGGGCCGCAGTACCGCACGTAACAAAACTAATAATTTCATAGCATGAGAGCGCATGCGATGCTGCACTGGCGGACGTCACTAACTACCCAGACTTGGGTTTGGAAAGCGCGGACTTTCACTCACAACACACACACATAAACAAGAGTATACTAGCGCATGGCCGTGCGGCCATGCAAACCTTTTAGAGCTGCAGCATATACAGGACCTTCCCAGAAGGACCAATGGGAGACTGCCACAGATGTTGAGCACCTTCAGGACCTTCCTGGAGGACCAATGGGATCTGCTGCAGTATCTGAGCATGTTACCCTCGATCTCCAACGGGAGATCTTGCCCTGGGCATGCTCAGAAGGGGAAAAGCAGGACTTAGTCTGTTGTGAAATTGGATTCTGGGCTCCCCCGGTGGCCACTGGTGGAATTGAACTTGTGTGCATCATCCTCTCTGTTCACCTGTTCCCATCAGGATGTGGGAGTCTCTATATAACCTTGCTCCTCTGTCAGTTTCATGCCGGTCAACAATGTAATCAGAAGCCTTTCTTTGCATGTTCCTGCTACTAGACAACTCCCAGCTAAGTTGGACTTTCGTCCTTGTTTGTTTTTGCATTTTGTTCCAGTTCACAGCTGCTGTTTCGTTACTGTGTCTGGAAAGCTCTTGTGATCTGAAATTGCCACTCTGGTGTTATGAGTTAATACTAGAGTCTTAAAGTAATTTCTGGATGGTGTTTTGATAGGGTTTTCAGCTGACCATGAAAGTGCCCTTTCTGTCTTCCTGCTATCTAGTAAGCGGACCTCGATTTTGCTAAACCTATTTTCATACTACGTTTGTCATTTCATCTAAAATCACCGCCAATATATGTGGGGGCCTCTGTCTGCCTTTTGGGGAAATTTCTCTAGAGGTGAGCCAGGACTGTATTTTCCTCTGCTAGGATTAGTTAGTCCTCCGGCTGGCGCTGGGCGTCTAGGGATAAAACGTAGGCACGCTACCCGGCCACTGTTAATTGTGCGGCAGGTTTAGTTCATGGTCAGTTTAGATTCCATCTTCCAAGAGCTAGTTCTTATATATGCTGGGCTATGTTCTCTCGCCATTGAGAACCATAACATTAGTCCCAAAAGCGTTTGCTCGCCGCTGCCCAGCTCTGGCTTCAATGGCAGAAGCTGGAAAAGCAGCAGTAACCCTTTGCACAGAGTGAGACTGAGCAAGATGCTGGGACCGACATCTCCACTGAGCAGGCTCCACTGCGGCTGATGCAAGATGAGAGACCGCACATACATGTTTCGAGATTCCCCCTGTGCAGCAGCGGGAACTCGACTCCTAACAGACAGCTGGTTCCAATTTTTATTTCATAGAGTAGTATAAAACACACACCAGTCGAGAAAAATAATTTTTTGGGCCTAGAAATGCCAATTAGACTGCTGATGCCAATTATTTATTTCACAGACTAGTAAACAACACACCATTCCAGAAAAGTTTATTTTTGACCTAGAAATGGCAACTAGACAGCTGATAACAACTATGTAGTTCACAGACTTGTAAAAAACACACCAGTCCAGAAAAATGATTTTTGGGGGGCCTGGAAATAGCAATGAGACAGCTGATATTCTTTGAAAAACTACAAGAAAACACACAGCAGTCCTGAAAAGTTATTTATTTTCCCTACTGATGGCAATGAGATGGCTGATGGCAATTGCTCCCAAAGGCAGGGAAGTGCAGCATATGCACAGTGGCTCAAAGGACAGTACTCCCACAGGTACACATGGCAGCTTAAAGGACAGTATTTCCAAAGGCACTGGGTTGCAGAGTACACAGAGCAGCTTCAAGGACAATATTCCGAAGGGGGGGTGAAAAGTACACACAGCAGATTTTAGCACAGTACTCTCACAGATGGGTTTGCAGAGTGCACACAGTGACTTTTATTATAGTACTAGCATAGATATGGGTTGCAGAATACACACAGTGTTTTTTTGCAGAATGTGCTGTCAGAATCTGTTCCTCACTCCAGCTGCATACTATCCTTACACAGTGGAAAACATAATGGTGGCGGCACTCGTGATCCTGCCTTTATACATATGCTACGCCGGCCAATCACAGCCATGTCAATTCTTGGTATGGCTGTGTTGCCTATGGAAGTGCCCACAGTCTAAAAGCATGCTGAATGGTTGCGCTGCAGCCTTTCAACAAGCTTTATTAGACTGGCGAACCTGAACAAGAAAATGGACTTACAGTAAAAAGTCCATGTTTGGGGGTTCTAAAACAGACACTAGGTGTCCGATACGGACCCAAACTTTCCTGTTTGGTTTTGCTCATGACTAACGGTGAATTAAAATTTATTTCAAAACATTTTATCATCTCCAGTAAGTTAAAAAAATTCTGACTTCAACAACATATTTGTTCAAATAAAAATAAAGTGCCCAACCCCTTAAAGTAGCTATAACATGTATGGATGCGATCTAATGGCTTTCACGAAGGACAAGAAGTACATTTCAAGCAACTGTATTGTATTAGATAGACAGCTATATTAATGTTTAGAAAACCATGAGATTAATACATAATAAAATGGTACAGATAATTTCCTGGAATCTAAGAACATGTTCTTTGGGTTTGAATGAAGTTACAATGCAGCTGCTAATAAAAATGAATTTTGTAGATATGCAGTTTTAGTGTCTAATGGTTATTCACTGTCGTAAAAATGGTCTTACCATGAATTTATGATTTGACATGCCCAATGTTTGTAATGATATGGAGGACATTACAATATGAAACAGTGCATTCTTTCCTGTACAAGCTAGGTGATAAAAACAATCAGCATAAGACACTCTCCTTGAACCTGACTTCAATAACACAGAAACCTAACACAAGCATCTTGATTAGCACAATGTATTTTTCGTATATCCCTGCTGGCTCTCTTTCTTTAACTAAGTTTACAATAGAAAAAGATTATAGTTTTAACAATGAACAGGATTTTTAAGCCCAAAGATGGTGAGTTTGATGGTGATTTGAGTTCTCCATTTCTGTTGCATTGTATAATGGTTATATATAGTTATATGAAAAAGTTTGGGCACCCCTATTAATCTTAAGCTTAAGGTTTTATAAAAGTTGGGTTTTTTGCAACAGCTATTTCAGTTTCATATATCTAGTAACTGTTGGACACAGTAATGTTTCTGCCTTGAAATGAGGTTTATTGTACTAACAGAAAATGTGCAATCTGCATTCAAACAAAATTTGACAGGTGCATAAGTATGGCCACCTCACCAGAAAAGTGACATTAATATTTAGTAGATCACATGTGATGCTTCTCTAATTTTTGAAGCAAAAAGCAAAACATTGATCATTTCACACAAAACTCCAAAAATGGGCCAGACAAAAGTATTGGCACCCTCAGCCTAATACTTGGTTGCACAACCTTTAGCCAAAATAACTGAGACCAACCGCTTCCAGTAACTATCAATGAGTTTCTTACAATGCTCTGCTGGAATTTTAGACCATTCTTCTTTGACAAACTGCTCCAGTTCCCTGATATTTGAAGGGTACCTTATCCAAACTGCCATTTTTAGATCTCTCCACAGGTGTTCTATGGGATTCAGGTCTGGACTCATTGCTGGCCACCTTAGAAGTCTCCAGTGCTTTCTCTCAAACCATTTTTTAGTGCTTTTTGAAGTGTGTTTTGGGTCATTGTCCTGCTGAAAGACCCATGACCTCTGAGGGAGACTGTCATGATTCCCAATGGCAGGGAAACAACAGAACACAAAAATAACGGACGAGCTCTGGGTGATGGAATCTCGAGCTGACCGTGAGCTAAATCTACCACACAACTAATAGTAGCCAGGGAGCATACCTACGACTTCCTAGATGCCACGCGCCAGCCGGAGGACTAACTACGCCTGGTAGAGGAAGGAACAGACCTGGCTTACCTCTAGGGAAATACCCCAAAAGATGATAGCAGCCCCCCACATGTAATAACGGTGAGTTAAGAGGAAAAGACATACACAGTATGAAAGTAGATTTAGCAAAGAGAGGTCCACTTACTAGATAGCAGAAGGATACAAAAGAGGACTTCACGGTCAACTGAAAACCCTTTCAAAAAACCATCCTGAAATTTCTTTAAGACTCCTGTGTCAACTCATGACACAGGAGTGGCAATTTCAGCCCGCAAGAGCTTCCAGCTACAGAGAATAACAAAAACTGCAAACTGGACAAAAGATACAAAACAAAAGGACAAAGTCCACTTAGCTGATCAGCAGACTAGTAGCAGGAACATGCAACCGAAGACTCTGGTTACAATGATGACCGGCAAGGAAATGACTGGAGAGCAAGGCTAAATAGGAAACTCCCAAACACTGATGGGAGCAGGTGAACTGAGACAGCAAGGCACACACAAGTCACCAGTACCACCAGCAACCACCAGGGGAGCCCAAAAAGCGGATTCACAACAGTACCCCCCCCTTAAGGAGGGGGCACCGAACCCTCACGAGAACCGCCAGGGCGATCTGGATGAGCCCTATGAAAGGCACGAACCAAATCCGAGGCATGAACATCAGAGGCAGTTACCCAAGAATTATCTTCCTGACCATAGCCCTTCCATTTAACCAGATATTGAAGTCTCCGTCTGGAAATACGGGAATCTAAGATCTTCTCTACAATGTACTCCAATTCACCCTCCACCAGCACAGGAGCAGGAGGTTCAATAGAAGGAACCACCGGTACCTCATATCTCCGCAACAACGACCGATGGAATACATTATGGATAGCGAAAGATGCCGGGAGGTCCAAACGAAAGGACACAGGGTTAAGTATCTCCAAAATCCTATAAGGACCGATGAACCGAGGCTTAAACTTAGGAGAAGAAACCCTCATAGGGACAAAACGGGAAGACAACCACACCAAGTCCCCAACACGAAGGCGAGGACCAACACGACGACGGCGGTTAGCAAACTGCTGAGTCCTCTCCTGGGACAACTTCAAATTGTCCACCACTTGTCCCCAAATCTGATGCAACCGATCCACCACCGCATCCACTCCAGGACAATCCGAAGATTCCACATGACCAGATGAAAAACGAGGATGAAACCCTGAATTGCAAAAGAAAGGAGAAACCAAAGTGGCAGAACTAGCCCGATTATTAAGAGCAAATTCTGCCAACGGCAAAAAGGCAACCCAGTCATCCTGATCCGCAGACACAAAACACCTCAAATAAGTCTCCAAGGTTTGATTAGTTCGCTCCGTCTGGCCATTAGTCTGAGGATGGAATGCAGACGAAAAAGACAAATCAATGCCCAACCTGGCACAGAATGCCCGCCAAAATCTAGACACGAACTTGGTTCCCCTGTCAGAAACGATGTTTTCCGGAATACCATGCAAGCGAACCACATTTTGAAAAAATAGAGGGACCAACTCAGATGAGGAAGGCAACTTAGGCAATGGTACCAAATGAACCATTTTAGAAAAACGGTCACACACCACCCAGATGACAGACATCTTCTGAGAAACAGGGAGATCAGAAATAATGTCCATAGAGATGTGCGTCCAAGGCCTCTTCGGAACAGGCAAGGGCAACAATAACCCACTAGCCCTAGAACAACAAGGCTTGGCCCGAGCACACACATCACAAGACTGCACAAAAACACGCACATCCCGAGACAGGGAAGGCCACCAGAAGGATCTAGCCACCAAATCTCTGGTACCAAAAATTCCAGGATGACCTGCCAGCGAAGAAGAATGAACTTCCGAGATGACTCTACTGGTCCAATCATCAGGAACAAACAGTCTACCAGGCGGACAACGATCAGGTCTATCCGCCTGAAATTCTTGCAAAGCACGTCGCAGATCTGGGGAGACAGCAGACAAAACCACCCCATCCTTAAGGACACCAGCAGGTTCAGAATCCCCAGGAGAGTCAGGCTCAAAACTCCTAGAAAGAGCATCTGCCTTAACATTTTTAGAACCCGGTAAGTATGAAACCACAAAATTAAACCGAGAAAAAAAACAACGACCATCGTGCCTGTCTAGGATTCAGGCGCCTGGCAGACTCTAGATAAATCAGATTCTTGTGATCCGTCAAAACTACCACCTGATGTCTGGCACCCTCAAGCCAATGACGCCACTCCTCAAATGCCCACTTCATGGCCAAAAGCTCCCGATTACCAACATCATAGTTTCGCTCGGCGGCTGAAAATTTTCGAGAAAAGAACGCACAAGGTCTCATCACTGAGCAGTCGGAACTTTTCTGTGACAAAACCGCCCCCGCTCCGATCTCGGAAGCATCGACCTCAACCTGAAAGGGAAGAGAAACATCAGGCTGGCGCAACACAGGGGCAGACAAAAAGCGGCGCTTAAGCTCCCGAAAGGCCTCCACAGCAGCAGGGGACCAATTGGCAACATCAGCACCCTTTTTGGTCAAATCCGTCAGAGGTTTAGCAACGCCAGAAAAACCAATTATAAATCGACGATAAAAATTAGCAAAGCCCAAGAATTTCTGAAGACTCTTAAGAGAAGTAGGCTGCGTCCAGTCACAAATAGCCCGAACCTTGACAGGGTCCATCTCAATAGAAGAAGGGGAAAAAATGTACCCCAAAAAGGAAATCTTTTGAACCTCAAAAACACACTTAGAACCCTTTACACACAAAGAATTCTCCCGCAAAACCTGAAAAACCCTCCTGACCTGTTGAACATGAGACTCCCAGTCATCAGAAAAAATCAAAATATCATCCAAATACACAATCATAAATTTATCCAAATATTCACGGAAAATATCATGCATTAAGGACTGAAAGACTGAAGGTGCATTAGAAAGGCCGAAAGGCATTACCAAATACTCAAAATGGCCCTCAGGCGTATTAAATGCGGTTTTCCACTCATCCCCCTGCTTAATTCGCACCAAATTATACGCCCCACGAAGATCAATCTTAGAGAACCACTTAGCCCCCCTTATGCGAGCAAACAAATCAGTCAGCAAAGGCAACGGATACTGATATTTGACTGTAATTTTATTCAGGAGTCGATAATCAATACAAGGCCTCAGAGAGCCATCCTTTTTAGATACAAAGAAAAAACCAGCTCCTAAAGGAGATGAAGAAGGACGAATGTGTCCCTTTTCCAGGGACTCCTTAATATACTCTCGCATAGCAGCATGTTCAGGTACAGACAAGTTAAACAAACGACCCTTTGGAAATTTACTGCCAGGAATCAGATCTATGGCGCAATCACAATCTCTGTGGGGAGGGAGTGAACCAATTTTTGGCTCCTCAAAAATATCACGATAATCAGACAAAAATGCCGGAATCTCAGAGGGAATAGATGACGAAATGGAAACCAAAGGTATGTTCCCATGAGCCCCCCGACATCCCCAGCTTAACACAGACATTGTTTTCCAGTCAAGGACTGGGTTATGAGATTGTAACCATGGTAATCCAAGCATCAAAACATCATGCAAATTATACAACACAAGGAAGCGAATCACCTCCTGATGGTCTGGAGTCATACGCATAGTCACTTGCGTCCAGAATTGTGGTTTATTACAAGCCAAAGGCGTAGAATCAATACCCTTCAGAGGTATAGGGACTTCCAGAGGCTCTAAATCAAACCCACAGCGCCTGGCAAAGGACCAATCCATAAGACTCAGAGTGGCGCCACGGTAATAACTGATAATGAACAAATCAAGGTTACAGACAGAATAAATTTAGACTGTAAAGTGCCAATTGAAATAGACTTGTCAACCTTCCTTGTACGTTTAGAGCATGCTGATATAACATGAGCAGAATCACCACAATAGAAGCATAACCCATTTTTACGCCTATAATTCTGCCGCTCGCTTCTGGACAGAATTCTGTCACATTGCATTTTCTCTGGCGTCTCTTCAGAAGATACCGCCAAATGGTGCACGGGTTTGCGCTCCCGCAAACGCCGATCAATCTGAATAGCCATTGTCATGGACTCATTCAGACCTGTGGGCGCAGGGAACCCGACCATAACATCTTTAACGGCATCAGAAAGGCCCTCTCTGAAATTTGCCGCTAGGGCGCACTCATTCCACTGAGTAAGCACAGACCATCTACGAAATTTTTGGCAGTATATCTCAGCTTCATCTTGCCCTTGAGATAGGGCTATCAAAGCTTTTTCAGCTTGAATCTCCAAATTAGGTTCCTCATAAAGCAACCCTAAAGCCAGAAAAAACGCATCCACATTGAGCAACGCAGGATCCCCTGGTGTCAATGAAAATGCCCAATTTTGAGGGTCACCTCGCAGCAAAGAGATTACAATCTTAACCTGCTGGACAGGATCTCCAGAGGAGTGAGGTCTGAGAGAAAGGAACAATTTACAATTATATTTGAAATTCAGGAACCGAGATCTATCTCCGGAAAACACCTCTGGTGTAGGAATTTTAGGTTCAGACATCGGAGTATGGATAACAAAATCTTGTAAATTTTGAACCTTGGTAGCAAGATTATTTAAACCTACAGCCAAACTCTGAGGGTCCATCTTTAAACAGGTGAGATCAGAGCCATTCAAGGATTAGAAGGAGAGAAAGGCAAAGGCTGTAATTAGAGCTGAAATACAACTGATCCAACTATGGAGCAAGCATAGGGGAAAAAAAAAATAAAAATCTACAGACTTCTTTTTTCTCTCCTTTCTTCTGCCAATAACTTTAACATTGGCCGGTCATACTGTCATGATTCCCAATGGCAGGGAAACATCAGAACACAAAAATAACGGACGAGCTCTGGGTGATGGAATCTCGAGCTGACCGTGAGCTAAATCTACCACACAACTAATAGTAGCCAGGGAGCATACCTACGACTTCCTAGATGCCACGCACCAGCCGGAGGACTAACTACGCCTGGTAGAGGAAGGAACAGACCTGGCTTACCTCTAGGGAAATACCCCAAAAGATGATAGCAGCCCCCCACATGTAATAACGGTGAGTTAAGAGGAAAAGACATACACAGTATGAAAGTAGATTTAGCAAAGAGAGGTCCACTTACTAGATAGCAGAAGGATACAAAAGAGGACTTCACGGTCAACTGAAAACCCTTTCAAAAAACCATCCTGAAATTACTTTAAGACTCCTGTGTCAACTCATGACACAGGAGTGGCAATTTCAGCCCGCAAGAGCTTCCAGCTACAGAGAATAACAAAAACTGCAAACTGGACAAAAGATACAAAACAAAAGGACAAAGTCCACTTAGCTGATCAGCAGACTAGTAGCAGGAACATGCAACCGAAGACTCTGGTTACAATGATGACCGGCAAGGAAATGACTGGAGAGCAAGGCTAAATAGGAAACTCCCAAACACTGATGGGAGCAGGTGAACTGAGACAGCAAGGCACACACAAGTCACCAGTACCACCAGCAACCACCAGGGGAGCCCAAAAAGCGGATTCACAACAGGAGACCCAGCTTTCTCACACTGGGCCCTACATTATGCTGCAAAATTTGTTGATAGTCTCCAGACTTCATAATGCCATGCACACGGTCAAGCAGTCCAGTGCCAGAAGCAGCAAAGCAACCCCAAAACATCAGGGAATCTCCGCCATGTTTGACTGTAGGGACCGTGTTCTTTTCTTTGAATGCCTCTTTTTTTCTGCTGTAAACTCTATGTTGATGCCTTTGCCCAAAAAGCTATACTTTTGTCTCATCTGACCAGAGAACATTCTTCCAAAACGTTTTAGGCTTTTTCAGGTAAGTTTTGGCAAACTCCAGCCTGGCTTTTTTATGTCTCGGGGTAAGAAGTGCGGTCTTCCTGGGTCTCCTACCATATAGTCCCTTTTCATTCAGATGCCGACGGATAGTACGGGTTGACACTCTTGTACCCTCGGACTGCAGGGCAGCTTGAACTTGTTTGGATGTTAGTCGAGGTTCTTTATCCAACATCCGCACAATCTTGCGTTGAAATCTCTTTGTCAATTTTTCTTTTCCGTCCACATCTAGGAAGGTTAGCCACAGTGCCATGGGCTTTAAACTTCTTGATGACACTGTGCACGGTAAAAACAGGAACATTCAAGTCTTTGGAGATGGAGTTGTAGCCGTGAGATTGCTCATGCTTCCTCACAATTTGGTTTCTTAAGTCCTCAGACAGTTCTTTGGTCTTCTTTCTTTTCTCCATGCTGAATGTGGTACACACAAGGACACAGGACAGAGGTTGAGTCAACTTTAATCCATGTCAACTGGCTGCAAGTGTGATTTAGTTATTGCCGACACCTGTTAGGTGCCACAGGTAAGTTACAGGTGCTGTTAATTACACAAATTAGAGAAGCATCACATGATTTTTCAAACAGTGCCAATACTTTTGTCCACCCCTTTTTTATGTTTGGTGTGGAATTATATCCAATTTTGCTTTAGGACAATTCTTTTTGTGTTTTTTCATTTAAGACAAATTAACCCCTTCGTGCCATGCGCCGTACTAGTACGGCGCTGCCGGCACTGCATTAGTGCCAGCCGCAGTACTAGTATGGCGCCGCCATTTTCCGGTCACCGCGTCGCATCGCGCGGTGATCGGGACCCGATGGCTGCTGTCCCTGACAGCAGCCATCCCTGCACGTAGCTCCGGGGGGTTGCACCGCCCCCCCCCCGCATCAGCGATCGCTGTGATTGGCTGGTCAATTCTGACCAGCCAATCACAGCAAAATGACAATAAAGTTAAAAAAAAAAAAAAGCATGTGACAGGCTGTGATTGATGCTGTGTGACGTCGCACCTATCACAGCCGTCACAGTAGGTGGGGTGATCGCCACGTCACCTCACCTGATTAACCCCTATGGCTCTGATTGGCTGAACAATAGCTTCTAGCCAATCAGCACCAAAGGGGTTAATTTAAAATACCGATCACCGCCCTGCACGCCATCTTTCTCTCAGATTTGGCGTGCAGAGCGGTGGTCTAAGCCCCTCTGTGATACCTGAGTCAAAGATTCCATTGGTGGCCAGTGCGATCGCCCCGCCGATCTCCTGCCTCCTGTGCTGTGTGCTGCTCCAGCTCCGTGGTTCTGCTGTGTGCTCTCTGCTGCCACCTGCTGCTGTGTGAAGCCTGTGATCACAGCAGCAGCAGCAGCAGCACCTCCCCCACCCCTTTCCCATCCCCCCATCCCTGTTCCAGTACCCCCTCCCTCCCCCTCCCCCACCCTCCAATTGAAATTTTTAGCGCACTTTTTTGCGCTTTTTTTCCTGTGCGCGGCGTCCCGCGCAGAGCATTTCGTGCTCTTCCTGTGTCCGCAGCTCTTTGATCAGTATCGCTGCTGATCAGAGACTGCGCTACAGGACTTTTTTTTTTTTTAGCTAGTTAGCGTAGCGGACGTTGCAGTCTAAGCGACGTCTGATTTTTTTTTTACAAAAATATAATAATAGTAGTTAGTACAGTATAGTTTTAGACGTAGATTAGCTGGTGTCACAGGGTTAGTGACGACCGGTCTTTTTTTTTTAGAGAAAAAAAAAATTGGACAGAGTAGTTTAGTGGTAGCGTGTTAGTGTAGCCGGCGTCACAGCGTTAGTGACGACCGATCATCTTTTAGAAAAAAAAAATCGTACAGAGTAGTTTTATAGGTAGGGAGGTAGCGTCTTTTTTGCATAAAAAAAATCTGCTATCGCCGGATAATCTCTAGTGCATTAGGGGAGCGTACGTCACACTGTTAGTGGCGTTCGCTCTTCTTTTGTAAAAAGAATAATTAGTTTCGTCGTCTAATTTTTAGCGCGTTCATTAGGGGAGTGTACGTCACACTGTTAGTGGCGTTCGCTCTTCTTTTGTAAAAAGAATAATTAGTTTCGTCGTCTAATTTTTAGCGCGTTCATTAGGGGAGCGTACGTCACACTGTTAGTGGCGTTCGCTTTTCTTTTGTAAAAAGAATAATTAGTTTCGTCGTCTAATTTTTAGCGCGTTCATTAGGGGAGCGTACGTCACACTGTTAGTGGCGTTCGCTTTTCTTTTGTAAAAAGAATAATTAGTTTCGTCGTCTAATTTTTAGCGCGTTCAATAGTGGAGCGTACGTCACACTGTTAGTGGTGTTCGCTCTTCTTTTGTAAAAAGAATAATTAGTTTCGTCGTCTAATTTTTAGCGCGTTCATTAGGGGAGCGTACGTCACACTATTAGTGGCGTTCGTTTTTTCTTTTGCAAAAAAAAGATTTAGTTGCGTACGGTAAATTTATACTTTTTTTTATACAAACTTATTTTTTTACATCTGATTTTTCTTTTCATCTTTTTTTTCTTGTTTCTTCTACATTTTTTCTCACTACTTTTCTCTCTGATTGGTTATAATAAAGAGTACCCTATACAAAAGCCCCACACATTACACGTGTAAAAGCACCACTTACACACACATCCCCAGGGTTTGGGGAAAAAAAATGGCCCATTCGTCAACAAGGCGCTATTCACCAGAGGAGGCTTACGCCATCCTTGCGTCCGACACGGATACAGCCAGTGAGGAAGATCCCACATTCCTCTATTCCTCCTCCTCATCATCATCATCATCATCATCATCCTCCTCATCTGGTGAGGAAGGACCCCCAACAAGGCGCCGAAGGACCCAGGCAACTCCTGCAGCAATCGATCCCGTATGGATTGCACCCCCTGAAAATTTTCAGCCCATCATTCCAGATTTCAGCAGCAGCTCAGGAATCCAGTTTGACACGACTGCCCTCACTGAAATTGACTTCTTCAAATTCTTTTTCAGTGATGAAATAATAAATCTTATGGTGGCCCAGACGAACCTTTATGCCCAGCAATTTTTCACCCAAAATCCTACGTCATCTTACGCCAGATGGACCCCTGTAAATGCAGCAGAGATGATGACATTTTGGGGAATTGTGCTGCATATGGGCATAATCAAAAAGCCAAAGCTTCGGCAATACTGGAGTACTGAAATTCTCTACAGTACACCGGTATTCCGCATGGCCATGAAAAGGACAAGATTTGAAGGGATCCAAAAAATTTTGCATTTCAGTGATAATGCGCAGTGTCCTCCCCGAGACGATCCAAACTTTGATCGTCTATATAAAATTCGGCCAGTGATTGAACACTTCAGCAGAAAATTTGCTGAGGCGTACACACCCCAGAGGGACATCGCTATTGATGAATCTCTGGTTCATTTCAAAGGGAGGCTAAAATTCCGACAGTACCTGCCCAGTAAGAGGTCCAGGTACGGAATAAAGCTGTACAAACTGTGCGAGAGTACCTCAGGGTACACCCACAGATTTAGGGTCTACGAGGGTAAGGACACCCAGATTAACCCTCCTGAATGCCCCCCCATCCTGGGGGTGAGTGGGAAAATTGTGTGGGAATTGCTGCACCCACTGCTGGATAAGGGTTATCACCTCTACATTGATAACTTTTACACCAGCGTCCCACTCTTCAAGGCCCTCTCTGCCAGAGGTACAGCTGCATGTGGCACCGTGCGAAAAAATCTGCGAGGCCTCCCTAAGCCGCTAATTGGACAAATGCTGAGAAAAGGGGAAAGCAGAGCCAAATGCAGCGACAACATGCTGGTGGTCAAGTATAAGGACAAAAGGGATGTCCTTATCCTGACCACCATACACCGTGACAACAGCACCCTTGTCACTGTTTGTGGGACCACAACACAAGTCCCAAAGCCAGATTGTATCCTGGATTACAATCGGTTCATGGGGGGTGTGGATCTCTCAGATCAGGTCCTCCAACCATACAATGCCATGCGAAAAGCTTACGTATGGTACAAAAAATTGGCCGTGCACATTGTACAGATGGCACTGTACAATGCTTTTGTGCTGTTCCGATCTACAACCAATACGGGGGGGACCTTCCTTCAGTTTCAGGAGGTAGTCATCAAGGCCCTAATGTTTGGCACACAGGGAGGTGAGGGTCCCAGTACTTCTGAATCTGATAGTGCCCGTATTGTCCCAGGTCAACATTTCCCAGGAGAGGTTCCCCAAACAGCGAGGACAGGACGATCACAAAAACGGTGCAGGGTATGTTCCAAGAGGGGAATCCGAAAGGATACAATTTACCATTGTGAAACCTGCCCTGAGAAACCTGGCCTTTGCATTAAGGATTGCTTCAAAGCATACCACACGTCCACAAATTAATAAAATTAGTTTATACCCTGTTGACACAACACAGGGGTGTAGTTTCCAAAATGGGGTCACTGGTGAGGCACTTGGAGGTTTACGGTGCTCACCACATATCTAAATAAATTCCTTGGGAGGTCCAGTTTCCAAAATGGGGTCACTGGTGAGGCACTTGGAGGTTTACGGTGCTCACCACATATCTAAATAAATTCCTTGGGAGGTCCAGTTTCCAGAATGGGGTCACTTGTGGGAGATTTCCACTGTTGAGTCACATTAGGGGCTCTGCAAACACAACATGACGCCCGCAGACCATTCCATCAAAGTCTGTAATCCAAAACGTCACTTATTCCATTCCGAGCCCCGACGTGTGCCCAAACAGTGGTTTTTCCCCACATATGGGGTATCGGCGTACTCATGAAAAATTGCACAACATCTTTTTCTGTCTATTTTGTCCAATAACCTTTGGGAAAATAAAAAAATCATAGCTAAAAGATCATTTTTGTGGAAAAATTGTGTTTTGTTTTTTTTTCACGACTCATTGTTATAATTTTTGGTGAGGCACTTGGAGGTTTACGGTGCTCACCACATAGCTAAATAAATTCCTTGGGAGGTCCAGTTTCCAAAATGGGGTCACTTGTGGGAGATTTCCACTGTTGAGGCACATTAGGGGCTCTGCAAACACAACATGACGCCCGCAGACCATTCCATCAAAGTCTGCAATCCAAAACGTCACTTATTCCATTCCGAGCCCCGACGTGTGCCCAAACAGTGGTTTTTCCCCACATATGGGGTATCGGCGTACTCATGAAAAATTGCACAACATCTTTTTCTGTCTATTTTGTCCTATAACCTTTGGGAAAATAAAAAACATCGTAGCTAAAAGATCATTTTTGTGGAAAAAATGTGTTAAATTTTTTTTTACGACTCATCGTTATAATTTTTGGTGAGGCACTTGGAGGTTCACGGTGCTCATCACATAGCTAGATAAGTTCCTTGAAGAGTCTAGTTTCCAAAATGGGGTCACATGTGGCGGTTTTCCATTGTTTAGGTACATCAGGGGCTCTCCAAACGCGACATGGTGTCCGATCTCAATTCCAGCCAATTTTGGTTTGAAAAAGTCAAATGGCGCTCCTTCCCTTCCGAGCCCTGCCGTGTGCCCAAACAGTGGTTTTCCCTCACATATAGGGTATCATTGTATTCAGGATAAATTGCACAACAACTTTCGTGGTCCATTTTCTCCTTTTACACTTGTGAAGAGAAAAAAATTGTTGCTAAAAGATCATTTTTGGGGAAAAAATGTTATTTTTTATTTTCACGCCTCTATGTTCGAAACTTCTGTGAAGCACCTGGGGGTTCAAAGTGCTCACAACATAGCTAGATAAGTTCCTTGAAGGGTCTAGTTTCCAAAATGGGGTCACTTGTGGTGGTTTTCCACTGTTTAGGTACATCAGGGGCTCTCCAAACGCAACATGGTATCTGATCTCAATTTCAGCCAATTTTGGTTTCAAAAAGTCAAATGGCGCTCCTTTCCTTCCGAGCCCTGCCATGCGCCCAAACAGTGGTTTTCCCCCACATATGGGGTATCAGTATATTCAAGATAAATTGCACAACAAATTTAGTGGTCCACTTTCTCCTTTTACACTTGTGAAGATAAAAAAATTGTTGCTAAAAGATCATTTTTGGGGAAAAAAATGTGATTTTTTATTTTCACGCCTCTATGTTCGAAACTTCTGTAAAGCACCTGGGGGTTCAAAGTGCTCACAACATAGCTAGATAAGTTCCTTGAAGGGTCTAGTTTCCAAAATGGGGTCACTTGTGGCAGTTTTCTACTGATTAGGTACATCAGGGGCTCTCCAAACGCAACATGGTGTCCAATCTCAATTTCAGCCAATTTTGGTTTCAAAAAGTCAAATGGCGCTCCTTTCCTTCAGAGCCCTGCCATGCGCCCAAACAGTGGTGTTCCCCCACATATGGGGTATCAGTGTATTCAGGAGAAATTGCACAACAATTTTAGTGGTCCATTTTCTCCTTTTATACTTGTGAAGATGAAAAAATTGTTGCTAAAATATCATTATGTGGAAAAAAAAGTTAACTGTTAATTTTTTCCTTCCACATTCCGTTAATTCCTGTGAAGCACCTGAAGGGTTAATAAACTTCTTGAATGTGGTTTTGAGTACCTCGAGGGGTGTAGTTTTTAGAATGGTGTCACTTTTGGGTATTTTAAATCTTATAAGCCCCTCAAAGTGACTTCAAATGTGATGTGCTCCCTAAAAAAATGGTTTTGTAAAGGTTGTTGAAAAAATGAGAAATCGCTGTTTAAATTTTAACCCTTATAACTCCCTAAGAAAAAAAAAATTGGTTCCAAAATTTTGCTGATGTAAAGTAGACATGTGGGAAATGTTATTTATTACCTAATTTGTGCGATATGAGTCTCTAGTGCAAGGGTATAAAAATTCAAAGTTTGAAAATTGCAAAATTTTCAAAATTTTCACAAAATTTCAGTTTTTTTCACAAATAAATGCAAGTAATATCAAAGAAATTTTGCCACTATCATGAAGTACAATATGTCACGAGAAAACAGTGTCAGAATCACCAGGATCTGTTGAAGCGTTTCAGAGTTATTACCTCATAAAGTGACAGTGGTCAGAATTGTAAAAATTGGCCCTGTCACTTAGGTGAAAACAGGCTTCGGGGTGAAGGGGTTAAATGAAGATAATAATAACAAAGAATTTGTGTTTTCAATCATTTTCAGGAAGAAAGAGAGTATTATCTGACAGAATTGCAGGGGTGTCAATACTTTTGGCCACAACTGTACATCTTATTTTGCAGTGATGTACTGACATATGACGTACCAGAAGGTCATGGCAATTATCTAGGCACAGGAGCTGTGTCTGCACGATTGCCGCAGGGAGCTCTATAAGGGCAGCACAGTGGCGCAGTGGTTAGCACAGCAGCCTTGCAGCACTGGAGTCCTGGGTTCAAACCCCACCAAGGACAATATCTGCAAAGAATTTGTATGTTCTCCCCGTGTTTGCGTGGGTTTCCTCCGGGTTCTCCAGTTCCCCCCAACATTCCAAAGACATTCTGATAGGGAATTTAGATTCCGATCACCAACGGGGACAGCGTTTTTCAAAAACAAAAGCATTACTCCATGGAAGATTGCACACCATCCAATAATAAAGAGACAAATATAAAAATATAACAAACTGATTTATTAACACATCAAAAAAACACCACAAACAATTAAAACATAATTAAAAAATACAAACACCGTCCAACACTCAGGTAATGGAGACCATAACATAAGCATAGCATTATAACCCACATAAAACCTAGTGGCTCATGAGGCGGTATGCATTCTACCTAATAAGAAAAAGTCCTAAATGGCCAATAAATGCATACAAAGACGCTTATATGCAAAACAGATGGAGCAAACGGCCATAAGTCCAAGATGTAAAACTAGCAGGTTAAAGGGTAGCTAGTACATAATAATACCCCTAGGTCCCCAACGGGGACAGCGATGATAATGTGTGCAACCTGTAAAGCGCTGCGGAACATGTTAGCGCTGTATACAAATAAAGATGATGATTATTATTATTAGTTAAGTGACATCTAAGCTCCTGCTGTAACAGCCAGGATTGGTGCTGTTTACCCCTCTAAATGACAATATCCCCACAGATCGCAGCATTTACAAGGTAAAGAGGGGGAGCGGTGGTCCCCCTCAAACCACACTGCTTCCAATCATGGTATCCAATGGTTGTCAAGGAAGTCAGTGGTCAAATATTGACATCTTGATCTCCTAGCTACTGTGGGCTGTTAGACCATGTCAAGAGCAGGGTCTAAAAGGCATTTTTGCCGCGTCACACCTACAGGTCTAATTAATTGCAATGCATTAAACTAGTGAGCAGACTAAAATTTTACCCTAATGTAAATAAAAGATAAAACACTTTGAACACAACCCAAAAGTGACAAAAACTACAATATACACATAAATAAAGTGCTAGTGCTTGAACCAGTGCTCAATAAAAAATGGTTTGGTCTCACCAATCTGTTGAATATTCTTTGTAGCAGGTCTGTATTGCACAGGAACAATGGATATAGTCCATATGTATGGGGGGGAATTTTTCTCTCATTCCCTGTTGTGCCCCTGTATTGCTTCTGTCCTCACATGGACAGTCCCCAAGTGTAGGTTGCTATGGGTTACCCACCAATGATGTAAACAAGTTAATCTCCTTACATGTTTCCTCCCCAGGAGAGGGTATTCATCATGGGAGCAAAGAAGATAATAATAGTGGGAAAATAAATGGGCCCTGCAGTGGCAGAAGACCCTATCTCAGGTATGACCATTTGTGTCACAACCCATCTGTTGAAAGTAAGTGGTACAAATGAGCCCTGCATACTGTGCTCCTATAAATAGAGGCGCCATGTCTCACCCCCAGCATGTGAAGTCACCTCCTGGTCTTCGATCCAATGCAGAGGCACTGAGGACATCCTGATTCTATCACATCCATTGGATGAGGGGTGTGGCATCATGCGGTCCACCATGGAACGCAGATCGCCATGGAAGTAGTGGTGCCATCTTGGCAGCATCACATCCAGTAGCGGTCCCCGCATGATACCCAGCTTTCCATGAATATGTAAGTTTGTCATCTGATCACAGTCATTCAATTTCTATGCTGACGTGTATCTAGATCCACATGCGGGGCGTTCCAATTCAATGATGTGGAAGTTCCCTCATTCATTACGGCCAGAGAAGCCACACCATATCTTGGAGGAACGCTCCTATGTGTCACCTTCAGTTAGTAAGCCAGTATATATTTACACTGGATAAGGTGACAAAGTACATGTGAATCTTTTTTCTTTTTCCCCTCTGGAATAGGGAATAGCACAATAAGAGGAAAGATATAGCGTCCATCTCTTTGTACCAAATCTTTCTGGAGAATAAAACTGGGAATATAATAAAAGTCCAAAGCATAGTTCAATTCCCTGTAGACTATCACATGTGATTATCCCATGGTAAGGAATTGGAGTCTTAGATACAAAGAGAATTTGAATTGTATTGCATATTTTAACAAATGTTTAATAGGTTGGAGTAGAGTAGGGCCCAGCCAAAAGAGTCTATCTTGTCATCATGGCAGATTAAAAAAAATCTTTTGCCCAAAACAAAAGCTGCTGGCTATGTGTGTGATCTGGTAATGGGAACTGTTAATTTGTGGTTGGTGAGAAGTGGAGTTTTTCCAAGAGAGAGCGGTGGGACTGTGGACAGTTCGAGGGTTAGAGGCAGGGCTGGGGTGAAGCCTGGGCAGAGTCTGAAGGGGGCCCCAAAAATGTTGCCAGTATGGGGCCCCAAAATTCCTAGTGGCAGCCCTGGATATGCATTCCACGGTGGACCACATAAAGCCACACCCCTCATCCACCGGATGTGGCATAATCAGGATGTCACCTCAGGATTCCCAGTGCCTCTGCATTGGATCGGAGACCAGGTGGTGACATCACATGCCGTGGGTAAGTGAGGCATGGCGCGCCTCTATTTATAGGAGCACAGTATGCAGGGTGTCATGTTCCCAATGGCAGGGAATTAAACACATAACACGGGCAAAAACAGGACGAGCTCTAGGGTGATGGAACCTGAGCTGACCGCGATCCTGAACCTCAACACTCAACTAACAGCAGCCGGGGAACGTTCCTGGGGGGACTCTAGACGTCTCGCGCCAGCCGGAGATCTAGCTACCCCTATCAGAAGAATCACAGACCTATCTTGCCTCCAGAGAAATATTTCCACAGAAATAGCAGCCCCCCACATATAATGATGGTGAAATGAGAGGAAGGCACAAACGTAGTTATGAAAACAGATTCAGCAAAATGAGGCCCGCTTAAGCTAGATAGCAGAGGATACAAAAGGTGAACTGCGCGGTCAGTGCCTCTGCATTGGATCGGAGACCAGGTGGTGACATCACATGCCGTGGGTAAGTGAGGCATGGCGCGCCTCTATTTATAGGAGCACAGTATGCAGGGCTCATTTTTACCACTTACTTTCAACATATAGGTTGTGACACAAATAGTCATACCTGAGATAGGGTCTCCTGCCACTGCAGGGCCCCATTATTTTCCCACTATTATTATCTTCTTTGCTCCCCTGATGAATTCCCTCTACTGGGGAGGAACACATAGGAAGATTAACTTGTTTACATAATTGGTGGGTAACCCGTAGCAGCCTACACTTGGGGACTGTCCATGTGAGGACAGAAGCAATGCAGGGGCATGACAGGGAATAAGAGAAAAATTCCTCCCGTATACATATGGACTATATCCATTGTTCTTGTGTAATACGGACCTGCTACAAAGAATATTTAACAGATTGGTTAGACCAAACCATTTTTTATTGAGCACTGGTTCAAGCACTAGCACTTTATTTATGTGTTTATTGTAGCTTGTGTCACTTTTTGGTTGTGTCCAAAGCAATGTCTTTTATTTTTTAATTAAATAAAGGTAATATTTTATATTAAGGGAGACTCTCCAAGCTATATGCCTACTAGTCCTGAGTGTACATCAAACAGTAAATTCTGAAACAGTAAACTATAGCTGGTTTTCAGTGATCAGACTATAAAAAGGTAAAGTCCCATAGAGGGACAAAATAAAAATGTTAAAAAACATGAACAATTAATAAAAATATAAAAAAGCACACAAAATGAATGCAACTGCAAAAATAAACAAAAAAGTACACATATTTAGTATCACTGCATCTAGAATGACCTGCTCTATTAATCTGTCACATTAGTTTATCTCTTCTGAATACAGCAAAAAAATTAAAACATGGCAAACATTGTTTTTTCATCAAATTGCCATAAAAAAGTGAAAAATTAAACATAATCAAAAAGTCCTATGTTAATAAAAATGGTATGAATGAGAAGATCATCTTGTCCTGCAGAAAACAAGCCCCCACTCAGCTCTGTGAGCAGCAAAAAAAAGCTATAACTGCCAGAATATGACAATAAAAAGACAATATTTTTTTTCTGTAAAATTGCTATTACTGTGTAAAATAAGCAAAGCATCAAATAAATATAAATGTGGTATCTACGTAATCATACCAATCCGAAAAATAAAGCTGTCTTATCACTTTTACCAAACAGTGAATGGCATAAAAAAAGCCCCCAAAACAGTTTGCACGTCAGGGTCTCTTCAAATGTGACATGATGTCCACAATCTTTTCCAGTCAAAATGGTGCTCCAAAATGTAAATAGTGCTCCTTCACTTCCATGCCCTGCTATGGTCCAAACAGTTGTTTCCGACCACATTTGGGTTATCGGTGTACTGATGAGAAATTGAACAACAAATTGTGTGGTGCATTTACTCCTGCTACTCTTGTGAAAATGAAAAATTTGGGGCTAATGCAACATTTTTGTGGGAAAAAATTAACTTTTAATTTTCATGGCCCAATGTGATAAAGTTTTGTGAACCATCTTTGGGTTCCAGATGTTCACCACCCACGTACTTGAATTCTTTGATGGGTATAGGGTCAATTGTGGGAACTTTCTCCTGATTTGGCATGTCTGTTCAAATGTGACATGGCATCCGCAAATCTATTCTTCCCAAAATGGCGCTCCAAAATTCAAGCATACCTTCACTGACAAGCCCTTCCGTGAGCCCAAACAATAGTTTCTGACCACATATAGGATACCAGTGTACTCAGGAGAAATTGCACTCCAAATTATTCTGCTCATTTTTTCTATGTACTATTGTGAAAATGAAAAATTGGGAGCTAAAGTAACATGTTTGCAAAAAATTACTAATTTTTCATGTTTTTTTTCACTTTTTTTAACCCCTTTCTGCCATTGGACGTACTATTTTCTCCATGTGGGGTGGGCCCTACTTCCCAAAGACGGAATAGTATGTCCAGCGTGATAAGCCGTGCTCACGGGGGGAGCGAGGCCGATCGCGGCCGAGTGTCAGCTGACTATCGCAGCTGACATCCCGCACTATGTGCCAGGAGCGGTCACGGACCACCCCCGGCACATTAACCCCCGGCACACTGTGATCAAACATGATCGCAGTGTTCTGGCGGTATAGGGAAGCATCGTGCAGGGAGGGGGCTCCCTGCGTGCTTCCCTGAGACGATCGGTACAAGGCGATGTGCTCACCTTGTACCGAGCGTCTCCTCCCTGCAAGCCCCAGATCCAAAATGGCTGCGGGGCTTCATCCGGGTCCTACAGGGAGGTGGCTTCACAGCGCCTGCTCAGAGCAGGCGTCGGGAAGCCTCCAGCAGTGCACGTCAGATTGCCGATCTGACACAGTGCACAGCAAAGTGTCAGATCAGCGATCTGTCACTTTACTCTGATGCCCCCCCCCGAGGCAAAGTAAAAGAGTAAAAAAAAAAAAATTACATGTGTTAAAAAAAAAAAAAAAAATTCCTAAATAAATAATAATAATAAAAAAAATATTGTTCCAATTAATACATTCCTTTATCTAAATAAAAAAAACAATACAATAAAAGTACACATATTTAGTATCGCCGCGTCCGTAACGACCCGACCTATAAAACTTTCCCACTAGTTAACCCCTTCAGTGAACACCGTAAAAAAAAAATGAGGCAAAAAACAACGCTTTATTATCATACCGACGAACAAAAAGTGGAATAGCACGCGATCAAAAAGACGGAAATAAATATCCATGGTACCACTGAAAACATCATCTTGTCCCACAAAAAACAAGCTGCCACACAGCATCATCAGCAAAAAAATAAAAAAGTTATAGTCCTCAGAATAAAGCGATGCAAAAATAATTATTTTTTTCTATAAAATAGTTTTTATCGTATAAAAGCACCAAAACATAAAAAAATGATATAAATGAGGTATTGCTGTAATCGTACTGACCCGAAGAATAAAACTGCTTTATCCATTTTACCAAACACGGAACGGTATAAATGCCCCCCCAAAAGAAATTCATGAATAGCTGTTTTTTTGTCATTCTGCCTCACAAAAATCGGAATAAAAAGCTATCAAAAAATGTCACGTGCCCGAAAATGTTACCAATAAAAACGTCAACTTGTCCTGCAAAAAACAAGACCTCACATGACTCTGTGGACCAAAATATGGAAAAATAATAGCTCTCAAAATGTGGTAACGCAAAAAACATTTTTTGCAATAAAAAGCGTCTTTTAGTGTGTGACGGCTGCCAATCAAAAATCCACTAGAAAACCCACAATAAATAGTAAATCAAACCCCCCTTCATCACCCCCTTAGTTAGGAAAAATGAAAAAATGAAAAAAGGGCTAGGGTTAGGGCTAGGGTTAGGGTTAGCGCTAGGGTTAGGGTTAGGGTTAGGGCTAGGGTTAGGGTTAGGGCTAGGGTTAGGTTTAGGGCTAGGTTTAGGGCTAGGGTTAGGGTTAGGGCTAGGGTTAGGGTTAGGGCTAGGGTTAGGGTTGGGACTACAGTTAGGGTAGGGGCTAAAGGTAGGGTTGGGGCTAAAGTTATGGTTAGGGTTTGGATTACATTTACGGTTGGGAATAGTGTTGGGATTAGGGTTAGGGGTGTGGTTGGGGTTACCGTTGAGATTATGATTATGGGTGTGTTTGGATTAGGGTTTCAGTTATAATTGGGGGTTTCCACTGTTTAGGCACATCAGGGGCTCTCCAAATGCGACATGGCATCCGATCTCAACTCCAGCCACGTCTGCGTTGAAAAAGTAAAACAGTGCTCCTTCCCTTCTGAGCTCTCCCATGCGCCCAAACAGAGGTTTACCCCAACATATGGGGTATCAGCTTACTCAGGACACATTGTACAACAACTTTTGGGGTCCAATTTCTCCTGTTACCCTTGGGAAAATAAAAAACTGGGGGCTAAAAATAATTTTTGTGGAAAAAAAAGATGTTTTATTTTCATGGCTCTGCGTTATAAACTGTAGTGAAACATTTGGGGGTTCAAAGTTCTCACAACACATCTAGATAAGTTCCTTGGGGGGTCTAGTTTCCAATATGGGGTCACTTATGGGGGGTTTCCACTGTATAGTTACATCAGGGGCTCTGCAAATGCAACGTGACACCTGCAGACCAATCCATCTAAGTCTGCATTCCAAATGGCGCTCCTTCCCTTCCGAGCTCTGCCATGCGCCCAAACGGTGGTCCCCCCACATATTGGGTATCAGCGTACTAAGGACAAATTGAGCAACAACTTTTGGGGTTCAATTTACACTGTTACCCTTGGAAAAATACAAAACTGGGCGCTAAAATTGATCATTTCACACAAAACTCAAAAAATGGGCCAGACAAAAGTATTGGCACCCTCAGCCTAATACTTGGTTGCACAACCTTTAGCCAAAATAACTGAGACAAACCGCTTCCAGTAACCATCAATGAGTTTCTTACAATGCTCTGCTGGAATATTAGACCATTCTTCTTTGACAAACTGCTCCAGTTCCCTGATATTTGAAGGGTACCTTATCCAAACTGCCATTTTTAGATCTCTCCACAGGTGTTCTATGGGATTCAGGTCTGGACTCATTGCTGGCCACCTTAGAAGTCTCCAGTGCTTTCTCTCAAACCATTTTTTAGTGCTTTTTGAAGTGTGTTTTGGGTCATTGTCCTGCTGAAAGACCCATGACCTCTGAGGGAGACCCAGCTTTCTCACACTGGGCCCTACATTATGCTGCAAAATTTGTTGATAGTCTCCAGACTTCATAATGCCATGCACACGGTCAAGCAGTCCAGTGCCAGAAGCAGCAAAGCAACCCCAAAACATCAGGGAACCTGCGCCATGTTTGACTGTAGGGACCGTGTTCTTTTCTTTGAATGTCTCTTTTTTTCTCCTGTAAACTCTATGTTGATGCCTTTGCCCAAAAAGCTCTACTTTTGTCTCATCTGACCAGAGAACATTCTTCCAAAACGTTTTAGGCTTTTTCAGGTAAGTTTTGGCAAACTCCAGCCTGGCTTTTTTATGTCTCGGGGTAAGAAGTGCGGTCTTCCTGGGTCTCCTACCATATAGTCCCTTTTCATTCAGACGCCGACGGATAGTACGGGTTGACACTCTTGTACCCTCGGACTGCAGGGCAGCTTGAACTTGTTTGGATGTTAGTCGAGGTTCTTTATCCAACATCCGCACAATCTTGCGTTGAAATCTCTTTGTCAATTTTTCTTTTCCGTCCACATCTAGGAAGGTTAGCCACAGTGCCATGGGCTTTAAACTTCTTGATGACACTGTGCACGGTAAACACAGGAACATTTAGGTCTTTGGAGATGGAGTTGTAGCCTTGAGATTGCTCATGCTTCCTCACAATTTGGTTTCTTAAGTCCTCAGACAGTTCTTTGGTCTTCTTTCTTTTCTCCATGCTGAATGTGGTACACACAAGGACACAGGACAGAGGTTGAGTCAACTTTAATCCATGTCAACTGGCTGCAAGTGTGATTTAGTTATTGCCGACACCTGTTAGGTGCCACAGGTAAGTTACAGGTGCTGTTAATTACACAAATTAGAGAAGCATCACATGATTTTTCAAACAATGCCAATACTTTTGTCCACCCCTTTTTTATGTTTGGTGTGGAATTATATCCAATTTGGCTTTAGGACAATTCTTTTTGTGTTTTTTCATTTAAGACAAATTAAATGAAGATAATAATAACAAAGAATTTGTGTTTTCAATCATTTTCAGGAAGAAAGAGAGTATTATCTGACAGAATTGCAGGGGTGTCAATACTTTTGGCCACAACTGTACATCTTATTTTGCAGTGATGTACTGACATATGACGTACCAGAAGGTCATGGCAATTATCTAGGCACAGGAGCTGTGTCTGCACGATTGCCGCAGGGAGCTCTATAAGGGCAGCACAGTGGCGCAGTGGTTAGCACAGCAGCCTTGCAGCACTGGAGTCCTGGGTTCAAACCCCACCAAGGACAATATCTGCAAAGAATTTGTATGTTCTCCCCGTGTTTGCGTGGGTTTCCTCCGGGTTCTCCAGTTCCCCCCACATTCCAAAGACATTCTGATAGGGAATTTAGATTCCGATCACCAACGGGGACAGCGTTTTTCAAAAACAAAAGCATTACTCAATGGAAGATTGCACACCATCCAATAATAAAGAGACAAATATAAAAAATATAACAAACTGATTTATTAACACATCAAAAAAACACCACAAACAATTAAAACATAATTAAAAAATACAAACACCGTCCAACACTCAGGTAATGGAGACCATAACATAAGCATAGCATTATAACCCACATAAAACCTAGTGGCTCATGAGGCGGTATGCATTCTACCTAATAAGAAAAAGTCCTAAATGGCCAATAAATGCATACAAAGACGCTTATATGCAAAACAGATGGAGCAAACGGCCATAAGTCCAAGATGTAAAACTAGCAGGTTAAAGGGTAGCTAGTACATAATAATACCCCTAGGTCCCCAACGGGGACAGCGATGATAATGCGTGCAACCTGTAAAGCGCTGCGGAACATGTTAGCACTGTATACAAATAAAGATGATTATTATTATTATTAGTTAAGTGACATCTGAGCTCCTGCTGTAACAGCCAGGATTGGTGCTGTTTACCTCTCTAAATGACAATATCCCCACAGATCGCAGCATTTACAAGGTAAAGAGGGGGAGCGGTGGTCCCCCTCAAACCACACTGCTTCCAATCATGGTATCCAATGGTTGTCAAGGAAGTCAGTCGTCAAATATTGACATCTTGATCTCCTAGCTACTGTGGGCTTTTAGACCATGTCAAGAGCAGGGTCTAAAAGGCATTTTTGCCGCGTCACACCTACAGGTCTAATTAATTGCAATGCATTAAACTAGTGAGCAGACTAAAATTTTACCCTAATGTAAATAAAAGATAAAACACTTTGAACACAACCCAAAAGTGACAAAAACTACAATATACACATAAATAAAGTGCTAGTGCTTGAACCAGTGCTCAATAAAAAATGGTTTGGTCTCACCAATCTGTTGAATATTCTTTGTAGCAGATCTGTATTGCACAGGAACAATGGATATAGTCCATATGTATGGGGGGGAATTTTTCTCTCATTCCCTGTTGTGCCCCTGTATTGCTTCTGTCCTCACATGGACAGTCCCCAAGTGTAGGTTGCTATGGGTTACCCACCAATGATGTAAACAAGTTAATCTCCTTACATGTTTCCTCCCCAGGAGAGGGTATTCATCATGGGAGCAAAGAAGATAATAATAGTGGGAAAATAAATGGGCCCTGCAGTGGCAGAAGACCCTATCTCAGGTATGACCATTTGTGTCACAACCCATCTGTTGAAAGTAAGTGGTACAAATGAGCCCTGCATACTGTGCTCCTATAAATAGAGGCGCCATGTCTCACCCCCAGCATGTGAAGTCACCTCCTGGTCTTCGATCCAATGCAGAGGCACTGAGGACATCCTGATTCTATCACATCCATTGGATGAGGGGTGTGGCATCATGCGGTCCACCATGGAACGCAGATCACCATGGAAGTAGTGGTGCCATCTTGGCAGCATCACATCCAGTAGCGGTCCCCGCATGATACCCAGCTTTCCATGAATATGTAAGTTTGTCATCTGATCACAGTCATTCAATTTCTATGCTGACGTGTATCTAGATCCACATGCGGGGTGTTCCAATTCAATGATGTGGAAGTTCCCTCATTCATTACGGCCAGAGAAGCCACACCATATCTTGGAGGAACGCTCCTATGTGTCACCTTCAGTTAGTAAGCCAGTATATATTTACTCTGGATAAGGTGACAAAGTACATGTGAATCTTTTTTCTTTTCCCCCTCTGGAATAGGGAATAGCACAATAAGAGGAAAGATATAGCGTCCATCTCTTTGTACCAAATCTTTCTGGAGAATAAAACTGGGAATATAATAAAAGTCCAAAGCATAGTTCAATTCCCTGTAGACTATCACATGTGATTATCCCATGTTAAGGAATTGGAGTCTTAGATATGCAGAGAATTTGAATTGTATTGCATATTTTAACAAATGTTTAATAGGTTGGAGTAGAGTAGGGCCCATCCAAAAGAGTCTATCTTGTCATCGTGGCAGATTAAAAAAAATCTTTTGCCCAAAACAAAAGCTGCTGGCTATGTGTGTGATCTGGTAATGGGAACTGTTAATTTGTGATTGGTGAGAAGTGGAGTTTTTCCAAGAGAGAGCGGTGGGACTGTGGACAGTTCGAGGGGTAGAGGCAGGGCTGGGGTGGAGCCTGGGCAGAGTCTGAAGGGGGCCCCAAAAATGTTGCCAGTATGGGGCCCCAAAATTCCTAGTGGCAGCCCTGGATATGCATTCCACGGTGGACCACATAAAGCCACACCCCTCATCCACCGGATGTGGCATAATCAGGATGTCACCTCAGGATTCCCAGTGCCTCTGCATTGGATCGGAGACCAGGTGGTGACATCACATGCCGTGGGTAAGTGAGGCATGGCGCGCCTCTATTTATAGGAGAACAGTATGCAGGGTGTCATGTTCCCAATGGCAGGGAATTAAACACATAACACGGGCAAAAACAGGACGAGCTCTAGGGTGATGGAACCTGAGCTGACCGCGATCCTGAACCTCAACACTCAACTAACAGCAGCCGGGGAACGTTCCTGGGGGGACTCTAGACGTCTCGCGCCAGCCGGAGATCTAGCTACCCCTATCAGAAGAATCACAGACCTATCTTGCCTCCAGAGAAATATTCCCACAGAAATAGCAGCCCCCCACATATAATGATGGTGAAATGAGAGGAAGGCACAAACGTAGTTATGAAAACAGATTCAGCAAAATGAAGCCCGCTTAAGCTAGATAGCAGAGGATACAAAAGGTGAACTGCGCGGTCAGCTTAAAACCCTTCAAAATACCATCCTGAAATTACTTGAACTCATGTGCCAACTCATGGTACATGAGTGGTAATTTCAGCCCACTAGAGCAACCAGCAGCAGAGAATTACATATCTGCAAGCTGGACTAAAAACATGAAAGCAAACATGAAACAGGGAAATCCAGACTTAGCTTGTCTTGAAGGCCTAGGAGCAGGTAGCAAAGGTAACAGAGACACACTGATACATTGATAGCCGGCAAGGGAATGACAGGAAAGCCAGGTTAAATAGGAAACACCCAGCCTCAGATGGACAGGTGGAAACCAGAGACCGCAACCCACCAAAGTCACCCAGTACCAGCTGTAACCACCAGAGGGAGTCCAAAAACAGAATCCACAACAGTACCCCCCCCTTGAGGAGGGGTCACCGAACCCTCACGAGAACCCCCAGGGCGATCAGGATGAGCTCTATGGAAGGTGCGGGCCAAATCAGTCGCATGAACATCAGAGGCGACCACCCAGGAATTATCCTCCTGACCATAACCCTTCCACTTAACCAAATACTGGAGTTTACGTCTGGAAACACGAGAATCCAAGATCTTCTCAACAACATACTCCAATTCTCCCTCCACCAGCACCGGAGCAGGAGGCTCAACCGAAGGAACAATGGGCACCTCATACCTCCGCAATAACGACCGATGGAACACATTATGAATAGCAAACGATGCTGGGAGATCCAAACGAAAAGATACAGGGTTAAGAATCTCCAAGATCTTATAAGGACCGATGAACCGAGGCTTGAACTTAGGAGAAGAGACCTTCATAGGGACAAAACGAGAAGACAACCACACCAAGTCCCCAACAAGAAGTCGGGGACCCACGCGGCGACGGCGATTAGCAAACTGCTGAGTCCTCTCCTGAGACAACTTCAAATTGTCCACCACCTGATTCCAAATCTGATGTAGCCTGTCCACCACCACGTCCACTCCAGGACAATCCGAAGGCTCCACCTGACCAGAGGAAAAACGAGGATGAAACCCCGAATTACAAAAGAAAGGAGAAACCAAAGTAGCAGAACTAGCCCGATTATTAAGGGCAAATTCGGCCAGTGGCAAAAAGGCAACCCAGTCATCTTGATCAGCAGAAACAAAACACCTTAAATAAGTTTCCAAGGTCTGATTAGTTCGCTCCGTCTGGCCATTCGTCTGAGGATGGAATGCAGACGAGAAAGACAAATCAATGCCCATCTTAGCACAAAACTTCCGCCAAAATCTAGACACAAACTGGGACTCCCTCTGGTGGTTACAGCTGGTACTGGGTGACTTTGGTGGGTTGCGGTCTCTGGTTTCCACCTGTCCATCCCTAAGGATACCAGTAGGCCCAGAGTCTCCAGGAGAGTCAGGCACAAAACTCCTGGAAAGAGCATCTGCCTTCACATTCTTTGAACCTGGCAGGTATGAAACCACAAAATTGAAACGAGAAAAAAACAACGACCAACGAGCCTGTCTAGGATTCAGACGCCTGGCAGACTCAAGGTAAATCAGATTTTTGTGATCAGTCAAGACCACCACACGATGTCTAGCACCTTCAAGCTAATGACGCCATTCCTCAAATGCCCACTTCATGGCCAAAAGCTCCCGATTACCCACATCATAATTGCGCTCGGCGGGCGAGAATTTTCTAGAAAAGAACGCACATGGCTTCATCACCGAGCCATCGGAACTTCTCTGTGACAAAACCGCCGCCGCTCCAATCTCGGAAGCATCAACCTCAACCTGAAAAGGAAGTGAAACATCTGGTTGACATAACACAGGAGCAGAAGAAAACCGGCGCTTAAGTTCCTGAAAGGCCTCCACAGCTGTAGGAGACCAATTAGCAACATCAGCACCCTTTTTAGTCAAATCAGTCAAAGGTTTAACAACACTGGAAAAATTAGTAATGAACCGACGATAAAAATTAGCAAAACCCAAGAACTTCTGAAGACTCTTAACAGATGTAGGTTGTGTCCAGTCACAAATCGCCTGAACCTTGACGGGATCCATCTCAATAGTAGAAGGAGAAAAAATGTACCCCAAAAAAGAAATCTTCTGGACTCCGAAGAGACATTTTGAGCCCTTCACAAACAGAGAATTGGCCCGCAGGACTTGAAACACCTTCCTGACCTGTAGAACATGAGACTCCCAGTCATCAGAAAACACCAAAATATCATCCAAATACACAATCATAAACTTATCCAGATATTCACGGAAAATATTGTGCATAAAGGACTGAAAGACTGAAGGAGCATTAGAAAGTCCAAAAGGCATTACCAAATACTCAAAATGGCCCTCAGGCGTATTAAATGCGGTTTTCCACTCATCACCCTGCTTTATCCGCACAAGATTATACGCACCGCGAAGATCTATCTTAGTGAACCACCTAGCCCCCTTAATGCGAGCAAACAAATCAGTCAATAATGGCAATGGATACTGATCTTTGACTGTAATCTTATTCAGAAGGTGATAATCTATACAAGGCCTCAGGGAACCATCTTTTTTTGCCACGAAAAAAAAACCTGCTCCCAGAGGGGACGAAGATGGACGAATATGTCCCTTTTCCAAGGACTCCTTAATATAATTCCGCATAGCAGCATGCTCTGGCAGTGACAGATTAAATAAACGACCCTTAGGGAACTTACTGCCAGGAATTAATTCTATAGCACAGTCACAATCCCTATGAGGAGGGAGCGAATTGAGCTTAGGCTCCTCAAAAACATCCCGATAGTCAGACAAAAACGCAGGGACCTCAGAAGGAGTAGATGAAGCGATTGAAATCAGAGGTGCATCATCATGAACCCCCTGACATCCCCAGCTTAACACAGACATTGTTTTCCAATCCAGGACTGGATTATGAGTTTGTAACCATGGCAGACCAAGCACTAGTACATCATGTAAATTATACAGTACAAGGAAGCGAATCACCTCCTGATGAACGGGAGTCATGCGCATGGTCACTTGTGTCCAGTACTGCGGTTTATTCATAGCCAATGGTGTAGAGTCAATTCCCTTCAAAGGAATAGGAACTTCCAGATGCTCCAGACTAAAACCGCAGTGTTTGGCAAATGACCAATCCATAAGACTCAGGGCAGCGCCCGAATCCACATAGGCATCGACGGAAATGGATGACAGTGAACAAATCAGAGTTACAGACAAAATGAACTTAGACTGCAGAGTACTAATGGCAAAAGATTTATCAACCTTTTTTGTGCGTTTAGAGCATGCTGATATAACATGAGCTGAATCACCACAATAAAAACACAATCCATTTTTCCGCCTATAATTTTGCCGTTCACTTCTGGACTGAATTCTATCACATTGCATAGTCTCAGGTGCCGGTTCAGAAGACACCGCCAACTGGTGCACAGGTTTGCGCTCCCGTAAACGCCGATCAATCTGAATGGCCATAGCCATAGACTCATTCAGACCTGTAGGCGCAGGGAACCCCACCATAACATCCTTAATGTTCTCAGAAAGACCATCTCTGAAGTTTGCAGCCAGGGCGCACTCATTCCACTGAGTAAGCACCGACCATTTCCGAAATTTTTGACAATATACTTCCGCTTCATCATGCCCCTGACAGAGGGCTAATAAAGCCTTTTCAGCCTGAATCTCCAGGTTAGGTTCCTCATAGAGCAATCCCAGTGCCAGAAAAAACGCATCCACACTGAGCAATGCAGGATCCCCTGGTGCCAATGCAAATGCCCAATTCTGAGGGTCGCCCCGCAGGAAAGATATTACAATCTTAACCTGCTGAGCAGGGTCTCCAGAGGAGCGAGATTTCAAAGAAAGAAACAATTTGCAATTGTTCCTGAAATTCAGGAAGGTAGATCTATCTCCAGAAAAAAACTCTGGAATAGGAATTCTAGGTTCAGACATAGGAGTGTGAACAACAAAATCCTGTATGTTTTGAACTTTTGCAGCAAGATTATTCAGGCTGGAAGCCAAACTCTGGACATCCATGTTAAACAGCTAAGGTCAGAGCCATTCAAGGGTTAAGAGGAGGTAAGAAGCAGCTAGACAGCAATTAAGGGCTAGGCAGCAAAACTCTGAGGGAAAAAAAAAAACATTTCCCTTCAACACTTCTTTTTCTCCTGCTTCAGCCCAAACAATTAACACTTTGTGGGCCGGCTATACTGTCATGTTCCCAATGGCAGGGAATTAAACACATAACACGGGCAAAAACAGGATGAGCTCTAGGGTGATGGAACCTGAGCTGACCGCAATCCTGAACCTCAACACTCAACTAACAGCAGCCGGGGAACGTTCCTGGGGGGACTCTAGACGTCTCGCGCCAGCCGGAGATCTAGCTACCCCTATCAGAAGAATCACAGACCTATCTTGCCTCCAGAGAAATATTCCCACAGAAATAGCAGCCCCCCACATATAATGACGGTGAAATGAGAGGAAGGCACAAACGTAGTTATGAAAACAGATTCAGCAAAATGAGGCCCGCTTAAGCTAGATAGCAGAGGATACAAAAGGTGAACTGCGCGGTCAGCTTAAAACCCTTCAAAATACCATCCTGAAATTACTTGAACTCATGTGCCAACTCATGGTACATGAGTGGTAATTTCAGCCCACTAGAGCAACCAGCAGCAGAGAATTACATATCTGCAAGCTGGACTAAAAACATGAAAGCAAACATGAAACAGGGAAATCCAGACTTAGCTTGTCTTGAAGGCCTAGGAGCAGGTAGCAAAGGTAACAGAGACACACTGATACATTGATAGCCGGCAAGGGAATGACAGGAAAGCCAGGTTAAATAGGAAACACCCAGCCTCAGATGGACAGGTGGAAACCAGAGACTGCAACCCACCAAAGTCACCCAGTACCAGCTGTAACCACCAGAGGGAGTCCAAAAACAGAATCCACAACAGCAGGGCTCATTTGTACCACTTACTTTCAACATATAGGTTGTGACACAAATAGTCATACCTGAGATAGGGTCTCCTGCCACTGCAGGGCCCCATTATTTTCCCACTATTATTATCTTCTTTGCTCCCCTGATGATTTCCCTCTACTGGGGAGGAACACAAAGGAAGATTAACTTGTTTACATAATTGGTGGGTAACCCGTAGCAGCCTACACTTGGGGACTGTCCATGTGAGGACAGAAGCAATGCAGGGGCATGACAGGGAATAAGAGAAAAATTCCTCCCGTATACATATGGACTATATCCATTGTTCTTGTGTAATACGGACCTGCTACAAAGAATATTTAACAGATTGGTTAGACCAAACCATTTTTTATTGAGCACTGGTTCAAGCACTAGCACTTTATTTATGTGTTTATTGTAGCTTGTGTCACTTTTTGGTTGTGTCCAAAGCAATGTCTTTTATTTTTTAATTAAATAAAGGTAATATTTTATATTAAGGGAGACTCTCCAAGCTATATGCCTACTAGTCCTGAGTGTACATCAAACAGTAAATTCTGAAACAGTAAACTATAGCTGGTTTTCAGTGATCAGACTATAAAAAGATAAAGTCCCATAGAGGGACAAAATAAAAATGTTAAAAAACATGAACAATTAATAAAAATATAAAAAAGCACACAAAATGAATGCAACTGCAAAAATAAACAAAAAAGTACACATATTTAGTATCACTGCATCTAGAATGACCTGCTCTATTAATCTGTCACATTAGTTTATCTCTTCAGTGAATACAGCAAAAAAAATTAAAACATGGCAAACATTGTTTTTTCATCAAATTGCCATAAAAAAGTGAAAAATTAAACATACCGTATATACTCGAGTATAAGCCGACCCGAGTATAAGCCGACCCCCCTAATTTTGCCACAAAAAACTGGGAAAACTTATTGACTCGAGTATAAGCCTAGGGTGGAAAATGCAGCAGGTACCGGTGAATTTCAAAATTAGAAATAGATACTCTGTCATGATCTCCATGGCCAGAGAACTAGCATAAGCCTCTATAGGAACAAGCTCTTGGAAGATGTAACTATACTGACCATGAACTAAACCTACCGCATCATCTAGAAGTAGCCAGGTAGCATGTCCTACTTTTTATCCCTATATGCCCAGCGCCGGCCGGAGAACTAAATAATGCTAGCAGAGGGAAATATAAGACCTGACTCACCTCTAGAGAAATGCCCAAAAAAAAGGAGACAGAGGCCCCCCACATATATTGGCGGTGATATGAGATGAAACAACAAACGCAGCAGGAAAATAGTTTTAGCAAATTTGAGGTCCGCTTTCTAGATAGCAGAAGACAGAAAGCATACTTTCATGGTCAGTAGAAAACCCTAACAAAACACATCCAGAAATTACTTTAGGACTCTGGCATTAACTCATAATACCAGAGTGGCAATTCCTGATCAACAAGAGCTTTCCAGACACAGTAACGAAACTGCAGCTGTGAACTGGAACCAAAATACAAAAACAAAACATGGACGAATGTCCAACTTATCTAGTAGATGTCTGGGAGCAGGAACAAGCACAGAGAGGCTTCTGATAACATTGTTGACCGGCAAGCATCTAACAGAGAAGCCAGGTTATATAGCGACACCCAGATCTAATCAGAACAGGTGAACAGGGAAGATGATGTCACAAGTTCAATTCCACCAGTAGCCACCGGGGGAGCCCAGAATCCAAATTCACAACAGTACCCCCCCCTCAAGGAGGGGGCACCGAACCCTCACCAGAACCACCAGGGCGATCAGGATGGGCCCTATGAAAGGCACGAACCAGATCAGAGGCATGAACATCAGATGCAGTGACCCAAGAATTATCCTCCTGGCCATATCCCTTCCACTTGACCAGATACTGGAGTCTCCGTCTGGAAACACGGGAGTCTAGGATTTTTTCCACAACGTACTCCAACTCACCCTCAACCAACACCGGAGCAGGAGGCTCAACGGAAGGCACAACCGGTACCTCATACCTGCGCAATAACGACCGATGAAAAACGTTATGAATAGAAAAGGATGCAGGGAGGTCCAAACGGAAGGAAACAGGGTTAAGAATCTCCAATATTTTATACGGACCGATGAACCGAGGCTTAAACTTAGGAGATGAGACCCTCATAGGGACAAAACGAGAAGACAACCACACCAAATCTCCAACACAAAGCCGAGGACCAACACGACGGTGACGGTTGGCAAAAAGCTGAGTCTTCTCCTGGGACAACTTTAAATTGTCCATCACCTGCCCCCAGATATGATGCAATCTCTCCACCACCGCATCCACTCCAGGACAATCCGAGGATTCCATCTGACCGGAGGAAAATCGAGGATGGAACCCCGAATTACAGAAAAACGGGGAAACCAAGGTGGCAGAGCTGGCCCGATTATTGAGGGCGAACTCCGCCAATGGCAAAAAAGCAACCCAATCATCCTGGTCAGCAGACACAAAACACCTCAGATATGTCTCCAGGGTCTGATTAGTCCGCTCGGTCTGGCCATTAGTCTGAGGGTGAAAAGCAGACGAAAAAGACAAATCTATGCCCATCCTAGCACAAAATGCCCGCCAAAATCTAGACACAAATTGGGTTCCTCTGTCAGAAACGATATTCTCAGGAATACCATGCAAACGAACAACATTTTGAAAAAACAGGGGCACCAACTCGGAAGAAGAAGGCAATTTGGGCAGGGGAACCAAATGAACCATCTTAGAAAAACGGTCACACACCACCCAGATGACAGACATCTTCTGAGAAACAGGCAGATCTGAAATAAAATCCATCGAGATGTGTGTCCAAGGCCTCTTAGGAATAGGCAAGGGCAACAATAATCCACTAGCCCGAGAACAACAAGGCTTGGCCCGAGCACAAACGTCACAAGACTGCACAAAGCCTCGCACATCTCGTGACAGGGAAGGCCACCAGAAGGATCTTGCCACCAAATCCCTGGTACCAAAAATTCCAGGATGACCTGCCAACGCAGAAGAATGCACCTCAGAGATGACTTTACTGGTCCAATCATCAGGAACAAACAGCCTATCAGGCGGACAACGATCCGGTCTATCCGCCTGAAACTCCTGCAAGGCCCGCCGCAGGTCTGGAGAAACGGCTGACAAGATAACTCCCTCCTTAAGAATACCTGTGGGGTCAGAGTTGCCAGGTGAATCAGGCTCAAAACTCCTAGAAAGGGCATCCGCCTTAACATTCTTAGAACCTGGTAGGTACGATACCACAAAATTAAACCGAGAAAAAAATAATGACCAGCGCGCCTGTCTAGGATTCAGGCGCCTGGCGGTCTCAAGATAAATCAAATTTTTGTGGTCAGTCAATACCACCACCTGATGTCTGGCCCCCTCGAGCCAATGGCGCCACTCCTCAAACGCCCACTTCATGGCCAAAAGCTCCCGATTCCCAACATCATAATTCCGCTCAGCGGGCGAAAATTTACGGGAAAAGAAGGCACAAGGCCTCATCACGGCGCAGTCAGAACTTTTCTGCGACAACACTGCCCCAGCTCCGATCTCAGAAGCGTCGACCTCAACCTGAAAAGGAAGAGTCACATCAGGCTGACGCAACACAGGGGCAGAAGAAAAACAGCGCTTAAGCTCCTGAAAGGCCTCCACAGCATCAGGGGACCAATTAGCAACATCAGCACCCTGTCTAGTCAAATCGGTCAATGGCTTAACGACATCCGAAAAACCAGAAATAAATCGACGATAAAAGTTGGCAAAGCCCAAAAATTTCTGAAGACTTTTAAGAGAAGAGGGCTGCGTCCAATCACAAATAGCTTGAACCTTGACAGGATCCATCTCAATGGAAGAGGGAGAAAAAATATATCCCAAAAAGGAAATTCTCTGAACCCCAAAAACGCACTTAGAACCCTTGACACACAGAGAATTAGACCGCAAAACCTGAAAAACCCTCTTGACTTGCTGGACATGAGAGTCCCAGTCATCCGAAAAAATCAGAATATCATCCAGATACACTATCATAAATTTATCCAAAAAATCGCGGAAAATATCATGCATAAAGGACTGGAAGACTGAAGGGGCATTAGAAAGACCAAAAGGCATCACCAAATACTCAAAGTGGCCCTCGGGCGTATTAAATGCGGTTTTCCACTCATCCCCCTGCCTGATCCGCACCAAATTATACACCCCACGGAGATCAATCTTAGAGAACCACTTGGCCCCCTTTATGCGAGCAAACAAATCAGTCAGCAACGGCAATGGGTATTGATATTTTACAGTGATTTTATTCAAAAGCCGATAATCAATACATGGTCTCAAAGAGCCGTCTTTTTTTGACACAAAGAAAAAACCGGCTCCTAAGGGAGATGACGATGGACGAATATGTCCCTTTTCCAAGGACTCCTTTATATATTCTCGCATAGCAGTATGTTCAGGCACAGACAGATTAAATAAACGACCCTTTGGGTATTTACTACCCGGAATTAAATCTATAGCACAATCGCACTCACGGTGCGGAGGTAGTGAACCCAGCTTGGGTTCTTCAAAGACGTCACGATAATCAGACAGGAACTCAGGGATTTCAGAGGGAATAGATGATGAAATGGACACCAAAGGTACGTCCCCATGAGTCCCCTTACATCCCCAGCTCAACACAGACATAGCTCTCCAGTCAAGGACTGGGTTGTGAGACTGCAGCCATGGCAATCCCAGCACCAAATCATCATGTAGATTATACAGCACCAGAAAACGAATAGTCTCCTGGTGATCCGGATTAATACACATAGTCACTTGTGTCCAGTATTGTGGTTTATTATTAGCCAATGGGGTGGAGTCAATCCCCTTCAGAGGAATAAGAGTTTCCAAAGGCTCTAAATCATACCCACAACGATTGGCAAAGGACCAATCCATAAGACTCAAAGCGGCGCCAGAGTCGATATAGGCGTCCGTGGTAATAGATGACAAAGAGCAAATCAGGGTCACAGACAAAATAAATTTAGACTGTAAAGTGCCAATGGAAACGGATTTATCAAGCTTTTTAGTACGCTTAGAGCATGCTGATATAACATGAGTAGAATCCCCACAATAGAAACACAACCCATTTTTCCGTCTAAAATTCTGCCGCTCGCTTCTGGACAGAATTCTATCACACTGCATGTTTTCTGGCGTCTTCTCAGTGGACACCGCCAGATGGTGCACTGGTTTGCGCTCCCGCAGACGCCTATCGATCTGAATGGCCATTGTCATGGACTCATTCAGACCCGCAGGCACAGGGAACCCCACCATAACATCCTTAATGGCATCAGAGAGACCCTCTCTGAAAGTAGCCGCCAAGGCACACTCATTCCACTGAGTAAGCACAGACCATTTACGGAATCTTTGGCAGTAAATTTCAGCTTCATCTTGCCCCTGCGATAGGGACATCAAAGTTTTTTCTGCCTGAAGTTCCAAATGAGGTTCCTCATACAGCAAGCCCAAGGCCAAAAAAAACGCATCCACATTGCGCAACGCAGGATCCCCTGGTGCCAATGCAAAAGCCCAGTCTTGAGGGTCGCCGCGGAGCAAGGAAATCACAATCCCAACCTGCTGTGCAGGGTCTCCAGCAGAACGAGATTTCAGGGACAAAAATAGCTTACAATTATTTCTAAAATTCTGAAAGCTAGATCTATTCCCTGAGAAGAATTCCGGCAAAGGAATTCTCGGCTCAGATACCGGAGCATGAATAATAAAATCTTGCAAATTTTGTACTTTCGTGGTGAGATTATTCAAACCTGCAGTTACACTCTGAAGATCCATTATTAACAGGTGAACACAAAGCCATTCAAAGATTATAAGGAGAGAGAAAAAAAAGAAAGACTGCAGCATAGACAGACTGGCAAGTGATCCAATTAAGAGCACAGAGAAAAAAAAAAAAAAAAAACTCTCAGCAGACTTCTTATTTCTCTCCTTTCTCAGCCAAGGATTTTAACCCTTTAGTGGGCCGGTCAAACTGTCATGATCTCCATGGCCAGAGAACTAGCATAAGCCTCTATAGGAACAAGCTCTTGGAAGATGTAACTATACTGACCATGAACTAAACCTACCGCATCATCTAGAAGTAGCCAGGTAGCATGTCCTACTTTTTATCCCTATATGCCCAGCGCCGGCCGGAGAACTAAATAATGCTAGCAGAGGGAAATATAAGACCTGACTCACCTCTAGAGAAATGCCCAAAAAAAAGGAGACAGAGGCCCCCCACATATATTGGCGGTGATATGAGATGAAACAACAAACGCAGCAGGAAAATAGTTTTAGCAAATTTGAGGTCCGCTTTCTAGATAGCAGAAGACAGAAAGCATACTTTCATGGTCAGTAGAAAACCCTAACAAAACACATCCAGAAATTACTTTAGGACTCTGGCATTAACTCATAATACCAGAGTGGCAATTCCTGATCAACAAGAGCTTTCCAGACACAGTAACGAAACTGCAGCTGTGAACTGGAACCAAAATACAAAAACAAAACATGGACGAATGTCCAACTTATCTAGTAGATGTCTGGGAGCAGGAACAAGCACAGAGAGGCTTCTGATAACATTGTTGACCGGCAAGCATCTAACAGAGAAGCCAGGTTATATAGCGACACCCAGATCTAATCAGAACAGGTGAACAGGGAAGATGATGTCACAAGTTCAATTCCACCAGTAGCCACCGGGGGAGCCCAGAATCCAAATTCACAACAATACTCCATACCATTCATTATGGCCCCATAGATGCTCCACATAAAGCTGTGCCATATATAATGCTCTGCACCGTTGCCCCATAGCTGTGCCATATATATAATGCTCTGCACCGTTGCCCCATAGCTGTGCCATATATATAATGCTCTGCACCGTTGCCCCATAGCTGTGCCATATATATAATGCTCTGCACCGTTGCCCCATAGCTGTGCCATATAGTGCTCTGCACCGTTGCCCCATAGCTGTGCCATATAGTGCTCTGCACCGTTGCCCCATAGCTGTGCCATATAGTGCTCTGCACCATTGCCCCATAGCTCTGCCATATAGTGCTCTGCACCGTTGCCCCATAGCTGTGCCATATAGTGCTCTGCACCATTGCCCCATAGCTGTGCCATATAGTGCTCTGCACTGTTGCCCCATAGCTGTGCCATATAGTGCTCTGCACCATTGCCCCATAGCTCTGCCATATAGTGCTCTGCACTGTTGCCCCATAGCTGTGCCATATAGTGCTCTGCACCGTTGCCCCATAGCTGTGCCATATAGTGCTCTGCACCGTTGCCCCATAGTTGTGCCATATAGTGCTCTGCACCATTGCCCCATAGCTCTGCCATATAGTGCTCTGCACTGTTGCCCCATAGCTGTGCCATATAGTGCTCTGCACCGTTGCCCCATAGCTGTGCCATATAGTGCTCTGCACCGTTGCCCCATAGCTGTGCCATATAGTGCTCTGCACCGTTGCCTCATAGCTGTGCCATATAGTGCTCTGCACCGTTGCCCCATAGCTGTGCCATATAGTGCTCTGCACCGTTGCCCCATAGCTGTGCCATATAGTGCTCTGCACTGTTGCCCCATAGCTGTGCCATATAGTGCTCTGCACTGTTGCCCCATAGCTGTGCCATATAGTGCTCTGCACCATTGCCCCATAGCTGTGCCATATAGTACTCTGCACTGTTGCCCCATAGCTGTGCCATATAGTGCTCTGCACTGTTGCCCCATAGCTGTGCCATATAGTGCTCTGCACCGTTGCCCCATAGCTGTGCCATATAGTGCTCTGCACCGTTGCCCCATAGCTGTGCCATATAGTGCTCTGCACCATTGCCCCATAGCTGTGCCATATAGTGCTCTGCACTGTTGCCCCATAGCTGTGCCATATAGTGCTCTGCACCATTGCCCCATAGCTCTGCCATATAGTGCTCTGCACCATTGCCCCATAGATGCTCCACATAAATCTGTGCTGCTGCTGCTGCAATAAAAAAAAACAAAACACATACTCACCTGTCTTGCTTGCAGCTCCTCGGCGCCATCTTCCCGGCGTCTCTCCGCACTGACTGATCAGGCAGAGGGCGGCGCGCACACTATATGCGTCATCGCGCCCTCTGACCTGCACAGTCAGTGAGGAGAGAGAGACGCCGGGAAGATGGCGCTACGCCCGGCGTGTGGAACGCGGACAGGTGAATATGCGATACTTACCTGCTCCCGGCGTCCCGCTCCTTCCCCCTGCCTGTCTTCGGTGCCGCAGCCTCTTTCTCTATCAGCGGTCACCGGCACCGCTTCATTAGAGAAATGAATAGGCGGCTCCGCCCCTATGGGAGGTGGAGCAGTCTATTCATTTCTCTAATGAGCGGTCCCATGTGACCGCTGAACAGGGGAAGAGCTGCGGCACCCGAAGACCGTGGGACGGGCAGGGGGAGCAACAGGAACGCCGGGACTAGGTGAGTATATGACAGTCCTCACCCGCCGACCCCACCACCGATCATGACTCGAGTATAAGCCGAGAGGGGCACTTTCAGCCCAAAAATTTGGGCTGAAAATCTCGGCTTATACTCGAGTATATACGGTAATACGGTAATCAAAAAGTCCTATGTTAATAAAAAGGTATCAATGAGAAGATCATCTTGTCCTGCAGAAAACAAGCCCCCACTCAGCTCTGTGAGCAGCAAAAAAAAGCTATAACTGCCAGAATATGACAAAAAGACAATATTTTTTTTCTGTAAAATTGCTACTACTGTGTAAAATAAGCAAAGCATCAAATAAATATAAATGTGGTATCTACGTAATCATACCAATCTGAAAAATAAAGCTGTCTTATCACTTTTACCAAACAGTGAATGGCATAAAAAAAGCCCCCAAAACAGTTTGCACGTCAGGGTCTCTTCAAATGTGACATGATGTCCACAATCTTTTCCAGTCAAAATGGTGCTCCAAAATGTAAATAGTGCTCCTTCACTTCCATGCCCTGCTATGGTCCAAACAGTTGTTTCCGACCACATTTGGGTTATCGGTGTACTGATGAGAAATTGAACAACAAATTGTGTGGTGCATTTACTCCTGCTACTCTTGTGAAAATGAAAAATTTGGGGCTAATGCAACATTTTTGTGGGAAAAAATTAACTTTTAATTTTCATGGCCCAATGTGATAAAGTTTTGTGAACCATCTTTGGGTTCCAGATGTTCACCACCCACGTACTTGAATTCTTTGATGGGTATAGGGTCAATTGTGGGAAGTTTCTCCTGATTTGGCATGTCTGTTCAAATGTGACATGGCATCCGCAAATCTATTCTTCCCAAAATGGCGCTCCAAAATTCAAGCATACCTTCACTGACAAGCCCTTCCGTGAGCCCAAACAATAGTTTCTGACCACATATAGGATACCAGTGTACTCAGGAGAAATTGCACTCCAAATTATTCTGCTCATTTTTTCTATGTACTATTGTGAAAATGAAAAATTGGGAGCTAAAGTAACATGTTTGCGGAAAATTACTAATTTTTCATGGTTTTTTTCACTTTTTTTAACCCCTTTCTGCCATTGGACGTACTATTTTCTCCATGTGGGGTGGGCCCTACTTCCCAAGGACGGAATAGTATGTCCAGCGTGATAAGCCGTGCTCACGGGGGGAGCGAGGCCAATCGCGGCCGAGTGTCAGCTGACTATCGCAGCTGACATCCCTGTCATGGTTCCCAATGGCAAGGGAACGTCAGAGAACATAAATAACAGAACAGCTCTTGGGTGATGGAATCTCGAGCTGACCGTGAGCTAAACCTACCACACAACTAACAGTGGCCGGGTGGCGTACCTACGTTTTATCCCTAGACGCCTAGCGCCAGCCGGAGGACTAACTAACCCTAATAGAGGAAAAGACAGACCTGGCTTACCTCTAGGGAAATTCCCCCAAAAAGGAGACAGAAGCCCCCCACATATATTGACGGTGAGTTCAGAGGAAAAGACATACGCAGTATGAAGGTAGGTTCAGCAAAGCGAGGTCCGCTTACTAGATAGCAAGAAGATACAATAGGGAACTTCACGGTCAGCTGAAAACCCTATTAAAATACCATCCCGAAATTACTTTAAGACTCATGTGTCAACTCATGACACCGGAGTGGCAATTTCGGCCCACAAGAGCTTCCAGCTACAGAAAAATAACATAACTGTGAACTGGAACAAAAATGCAAAACAAACTTAGGACTAAGAGTCCAACTTAGCTGATAGTAGTCTAGAAGCAGGAACATGCAACAGAAAGGCTCTGGTTACATTGATGGCCGGCACTAGAATAACTGAGCAGCAAGGCTAAATAGGATACACCCATACCCTGATGGAAACAGGTGAACAGAGAAAGTGAAGCACACAAGTCCAGTACCACCAGTGACCACCGGGGGAGCCCAAAAACCAAAATCACAACAGTACCCCCCCCTCAAGGAGGGGGCACCGAACCCTCACAAGAACCACCAGGGCGATCAGGACGAGCCCTATGAAAGGCACGGACCAAATCAGAGGCATGAACATCAGAGGCTGTCACCCAAGAATTATCCTCTTGACCGTAGCCCTTCCACTTGACCAGATACTGAAGTTTCCGTCTGGAAACACGGGAGTCCAAGATCTTCTCCACAACGTACTCCAATTCACCCTCAACCAACACCGGAGCGGGAGGCTCAACGGAAGGCACAACCAGTACCTCATACCTGCGCAATAATGACCGATGGAAGACATTATGGATAGAAAAAGATGCTGGGAGGTCCAATCGAAAGGACACGGGGTTAAGAATCTCCAAAATCTTATACGGGCCAATGAACCGAGGCTTAAACTTAGGAGAAAAAACCCTCATAGGGACAAAACGAGAAGACAACCACACCAAGTCCCCAACACGAAGACGAGGACCAACACGACGACGGCGGTTAGCAAAATGCCGAGTCTTCTCCTGGGACAACTCCAAATTGTCCACCACCTGTCCCCAAATCCGATGCAACCTATCCACCACAGTATCCACTCCAGGACAATCCGAAGACTCCACCTGACCGGAAGAAAAACGAGGATGAAACCCCGAATTGCAAAAGAAAGGAGAAACCAAAGTGGCAGAACTAGCCCGATTATTGAGGGCAAACTCCGCCAACGGCAAAAAGGCAACCCAGTCATCCTGATCCGCAGACACAAAACACCTCAAATAAGTCTCCAAGGTCTGATTAGTTCGCTCAGTCTGGCCATTAGTCTGAGGATGGAACGCAGACGAAAAAGACAAATCAATGCCCATCCTAGCACAGAACGCCCGCCAAAATCTAGACACGAACTGGGTCCCCCTGTCAGAAACGATATTCTCCGGAATACCATGCAAGCGAACCACATTTTGAAAAAACAGAGGAACCAACTCGGATGAGGAAGGCAACTTAGGCAAGGGCACCAAATGAACCATCTTAGAAAAACGGTCACACACCACCCAGATGACAGACATTTTCTGAGAAACAGGGAGATCAGAAATAAAATCCATAGAGATGTGAGTCCAAGGCCTCTTCGGAATAGGCAAAGACAACAACAATCCACTAGCCCGAGAACAACAAGGTTTGGCCCGAGCACAAACATCACAAGACTGCACAAAAACTCGTACATCTCGAGACAGGGAAGGCCACCAGAAGGACCTAGCCACCAAATCCCTGGTACCAAAGATCCCGGGATGACCTGCCAACACAGAAGAATGAACCTCCGAGATGACTCTACTGGTCCAATCATCAGGAACAAACAGTCTATCAGGCGGGCAACGATCAGGTCTATCCGCCTGAAACTCCTGCAAAGCCCGTCGCAGGTCTGGGGAAACAGCAGATAATATCACCCCATCCTTAAGGATACCTGTAGGTTCAGAATCACCAGGGGAATCAGGCTCAAAACTCCTAGAAAGGGCATCCACCTTCACATTTTTAGAACCTGGTAAGTATGAGACCACAAAATTAAACCGAGAGAAAAACAACGACCAGCGCGCCTGTCTAGGATTCAGGCGCCTGGCAGACTCAAGATAAATCAAATTCTTGTGATCGGTCAATACCACCACCTGATGTCTAGCCCCCTCAAGCCAATGACGCCACTCCTCAAAAGCCCACTTCATAGCCAAAAGCTCCCGATTACCAATATCATAATTTCGCTCGGCGGGCGAAAATTTTCGAGAAAAGAACGCACAAGGTCTCATCACGGAGCAGTCGGAACTTTTCTGCGACAAGACCGCCCCAGCTCCGATCTCGGAAGCATCGACCTCAACCTGAAAAGGAAGAGTAACATCAGGCTGACGCAACACAGGGGCGGAAGAAAAGCGGCGCTTAAGCTCCCGAAAGGCCTCCACAGCAGCAGGGGACCAATCAGCAACATCAGCACCCTTTTTGGTCAAATCAGTCAAAGGTTTAGCAACATCAGAAAAACCAGTTATAAATCGACGATAAAAATTAGCAAAGCCCAAAAATTTCTGAAGGCTCTTAAGAGAAGAAGGCTGCGTCCAATCACAAATAGCCCGAACCTTGACAGGATCCATCTTAATCAGGTGAGATCAGAGCCATTCAAGGATTAGAAGGAGAGAGAGAGACAAAGGCTGCAATTAGAGCAGAAATGCAACTAAGTCCACTATAGAGCAAGCTCAGAGGAAAAAAAAAAAATCTGCAGACTTCTTTTTCTCTCCTTTCTTCTGCCAACGGTTTTAACACTAGGCCGGCCATACTGTCATGGTTCCCAATGGCAAGGGAACGTCAGAGAACATAAATAACAGAACAGCTCTTGGGTGATGGAATCTCGAGCTGACCGTGAGCTAAACCTACCACACAACTAACAGTGGCCGGGTGGCGTACCTACGTTTTATCCCTAGACGCCTAGCGCCAGCCGGAGGACTAACTAACCCTAATAGAGGAAAAGACAGACCTGGCTTACCTCTAGGGAAATTCCCCCAAAAAGGAGACAGAAGCCCCCCACATATATTGACGGTGAGTTCAGAGGAAAAGACATACGCAGTATGAAGGTAGGTTCAGCAAAGCGAGGTCCGCTTACTAGATAGCAAGAAGATACAATAGGGAACTTCACGGTCAGCTGAAAACCCTATTAAAATACCATCCCGAAATTACTTTAAGACTCATGTGTCAACTCATGACACCGGAGTGGCAATTTCGGCCCACAAGAGCTTCCAGCTACAGAAAAATAACATAACTGTGAACTGGAACAAAAATGCAAAACAAACTTAGGACTAAGAGTCTAACTTAGCTGATAGTAGTCTAGAAGCAGGAACATGCAACAGAAAGGCTCTGGTTACATTGATGGCCGGCACTAGAATAACTGAGCAGCAAGGCTAAATAGGATACACCCATACCCTGATGGAAACAGGTGAACAGAGAAAGTGAAGCACACAAGTCCAGTACCACCAGTGACCACCGGGGGAGCCCAAAAACCAAAATCACAACACATCCCGCACTATGTGCCAGGAGCGGTCACGGACCACCCCCGGCACATTAACCCCCGGCACACTGTGATCAAACATGATCGCAGTGTTCTGGCGGTATAGGGAAGCATCGTGCAGGGAGGGGGCTCCCTGCGTGCTTCCCTGAGACGATCGGTACAAGGCGATGTGCTCACCTTGTACCGAGCGTCTCCTCCCTGCAAGCCCCAGATCCAAAATGGCTGCGGGGCTTCATCCGGGTCCTACAGGGAGGTGGCTTCACAGCGCCTGCTCAGAGCAGGCGCCGGGAAGCCTCCAGCAGTGCACGTCAGATTGCCGATCTGACACAGTGCACAGCAAAGTGTCAGATCAGCGATCTGTCACTTTACTCTGATGCCCCCCCCCCTGAGGCAAAGTACAAGAGTAAAAAAAAAAAAATACATGTGTAAAAAAAAAAAAAAAAAAAATTCCTAAATAAATAATAATAATAAAAAAAAATATTGTTCCAATTAATACATTCCTTTATCTAAATAAAAAAAACAATACAATAAAAGTACACATATTTAGTATCGCCGCGTCCGTAACGACCCGACCTATAAAACTTTCCCACTAGTTAACCCCTTCAGTGAACACCGTAAAAAAAAAATGAGGCAAAAAACAACGCTTTATTGTCATACCGCCGAACAAAAAGTGGAATAGCACGCGATCAAAAAGACGGAAATAAATATCCATGGTACCACTGAAAACATCATCTTGTCCCACAAAAAACAAGCTGCCATACAGCATCATCAGCAAAAAAATAAAAAAGTTATAGTCCTCAGAATAAAGCGATGCAAAAATAATTATTTTTTTCTATAAAATAGTTTTTATCGTATAAAAGCACCAAAACATAAAAAAATGATATAAATGAGGTATTGCTGTAATCGTACTGACCCGAAGAATAAAACTGCTTTATCCATTTTACCTAACACGGAACGGTATAAATGCCCCCCCAAAAGAAATTCATGAATAGCTGTTTTTTTGTCATTCTGCCTCACAAAAATCGGAATAAAAAGCTATCAAAAAATGTCACGTGCCCGAAAATGTTACCAATAAAAACGTCAACTTGTCCTGCAAAAAACAAGACCTCACATGACTCTGTGGACCAAAATATGGAAAAATAATAGCTCTCAAAATGTGGTAATGCAAAAAAAATTTTTTTGCAATAAAAAGCGTCTTTTAGTGTGTGACGGCTGCCAATCAAAAATCCACTAGAAAACCCACAATAAATAGTAAATCAAACCCCCCTTCATCACCCCCTTAGTTAGGAAAAATGAAAAAATTAAAAAAGGGCTAGGGTTAGGGCTACGGTTAGGGTTAGGGCTAGGGTTAGGGTTAGGGTTAGGGCTAGGGTTAGGGTTAGGGCTAGGGTTAGGTTTAGGGCTAGGTTTAGGGCTAGGGTTAGGGTTAGGGCTAGGGTTAGGGCTAGGGTTAGGGCTAGGGTTAGGGTTGGGGCTACAGTTAGGGTAGGGGCTAAAGGTAGGGTTGGGGCTAAAGTTATGGTTAGGGTTTGGATTACATTTACGGTTGGGAATAGTGTTGGGATTAGGGTTAGGGGTGTGGTTGGGGTTACCGTTGAGATTAGGGTTAGGGGTGTGTTTGGATTAGGGTTTCAGTTATAATTGGGGGTTTCCACTGTTTAGGCACATCAGGGGCTCTCCAAATGCGACATGGCATCCGATCTCAATTCCAGCCACGTCTGCGTTGAAAAAGTAAAACAGTGCTCCTTCCCTTCTGAGCTCTCCCATGCGCCCAAACAGAGGTTTACCCCAACATATGGGGTATCAGCTTACTCAGGACACATTGTACAACAACTTTTGGGGTCCAATTTCTCCTGTTACCCTTAAGAAAATAAAAAACTGGGGGCTAAAAAATAACTTTTGTGGAAAAAAAAGATGTTTTATTTTCATGGCTCTGCGTTATAAACTGTAGTGAAACATTTGGGGGTTCAAAGTTCTCACAACACATCTAGATAAGTTCCTTGGGGGGTCTAGTTTCCAATATGGGGTCACTTATGGGGGGTTTCCACTGTATAGTTACATCAGGGGCTCTGCAAATGCAACGTGACACCTGCAGACCAATCCATCTAAGTCTGCATTCCAAATGGCGCTCCTTCCCTTCCAAGCTCTGCCATGCGCCCAAACAGTGGCCCCCCCACATATTGGGTATCAGCGTACTAAGGACAAATTGAGCAACAACTTTTGGGGTTCAATTTACACTGTTACCCTTGGAAAAATACAAAACTGGGCGCTAAAAATTAATTTTTGTGGAAAAAAGGGAATTTTTATTTTCACGGCTCTGCGTTATAAACTGTAGTGAAACACTTGGGGGTTCAAAGTTCTCACATCACATCTAGATAAGTTCCTTGGTGGGTCTAGTTTCCAATATTGGGTCACTTGTGGGGGTTTCTACGGTTTAGGTACATTAGGGGCTCTGCAAACGCAATGTGATGCCTGTAGACCATTCCATCTAAGTCTGCATTCCAAATGGCGCTCCTTCCCTTCCGAGCTCTCCCATGCGCCCAAACAATGGTCCCCCCCACATATGAGGTACTCAGGACAAATTGGACAACAACTTTTGGGGTCCAATTTCTCCTGTTACCCTTGGGAAAATACAAAACTGGGGGCTAAAAAATAATTTTTGTGGAAAAAAAAGATTTTTTCTTTTCACGGCTCTGCGTTATGAACTGTAGTGAAACACTTGGGGGTTCAAAGTTCTCACAACACATCTAGATAAGTTCCTTGGGGGAGTCTAGTTTCCAATATGCGGTCACTTATGGGGGGTTTCTACTGTTTAGTTACATCAGGGGCTCTGCAAATGCAACGTGACGCCTGCAGACCAATCCATCTAAGTCTGCATTCCTAATGGCATTCCTTCCCTTCCGAGCTCTGCCATGCGCCCAAACGGTGGTTCCCCCCAAATATTGGGTATCAGCGTACTCAGGACAAATTGGGCAACAACTTTTGGGGTTCAATTTACACTGTTACCCTTGGAAAAATACAAAACTGCAAGCTAAAAAATAATTTTTGTGGAAAAAAAGGGAATTTTTATTTTCACAGCTCTGCTTTATAAACTGTACTGAAAGACTTGGGGGTTCAAAGTTCTCACAACACATCTAGATAAGTTCCTTGGTGGGTCTAGTTTCCAATATGGGGTCATATGTGGGGAGTTTCTATGGTTTAGGTACATCAGGGGCTCTGCAAACGCAATGTGATGCCTACAGACCATTCCATCTAAGTCTGCATTCCAAAAGGCGCTCCTTCCCTTCCAAGCTCTCCAATGTGCCCAAATGGTGGTTCCCCCCCACATATGGGTTATCAGCATACTCAGGACAAATTGGACAACAACTTTTGTGGTCCATTTTCTCCTGTTACCCTTGGGAAAATACAAAACTGGGGGCTAAAAAATAATTTTTGTGGGAAAAAAATAATTTTTATTTTCATGGCTCTGCGTTATAAACTGTAGTGAAACACTTGGGCGTTCAAAGCTCTCACAACATATCTAGATGAGTTCCTTAGGGGGTCTACTTTCCAAAATGGTGTCACTTGTGGGGGGTTTCAATGTTTAGGCAAATTAGTGGCTCTCCAAACGCAACATGGCATCTCATCTCAATTCCAGTCAATTTTGCATTGAAAAGTCAAATGGCGCTCCTTCCCTTCTGAGCTCTGCCATGCACCCAAACAGTGGTTTACCTCCACATATGGGGTATCAGCATACTCAGGACAAATTGTACAACAACTTTTGGAGTCAAATTTCTTCTCTTACCCTTGGGAAAAAAAATTGGGGGCGAAAAGATAATTTTGTGAAAAAATATGATTTTTTTTTTACGGCTCTGCATTATAAACTTCTGTGAATCACTTAATGGGTCAAAGTGCTCACCACACATCTAGATAAGTTCCTTAAAGGGTCTACTTTCTAAAATGGTGTAATTTGTGTGGGGTTTCAATGTTTAGGCACATCAAGGGCTCTCCAAACGCAACATGGCGTGCCATCTCAATTCCAGTCAATTTTGCATTGAAAAGTCAAATGGCGCTACTTCGCTTCTGAGCTCTGCCATGCGCCCAAACAGTGGTTTACCCCCACATATGGGGTATTGGCGTACTCAGGACCAATTTTCCAACAACTCTTGGGGTCCATTTTCTCCTGTTACCCTTGGCAAAATAAAACAAACTGGAGCTGAAGTACATTTTTTGTGTAAAAAAGTTAAATGTTCATTTTTATTTAAACATTCCAAAAATTCCTGTGAAACATCTGAAGGGTTAATAAACTTCTTGAAAGTGGTTTTGTGCACCTTGAGGGGTGCAGATTTTAGAATGGGGTCACACTTGGGTATTTTCTATCATATAGACCCCTCAAAATGACTTCAAATGAGATGTGGTCCCTAAATAAAAAATGGTGTTGTAAAAATGAGAAATTGCTGGTCAAATTTTAACCCTTATAACTCCTTAACAAAAAAAAGTTTGGTTCCAAAATTGTGCTGATGTAAAGTAGCCATGTTGGAAATGTTACTTATTAAGTATTTTTTATATGTTTGTATTTAGGTTTATTATGTACGCTTTTCCGGTCTACGTGGCCCATCCTCTCTTCCTCTCGCATGTGGGATAAATATGCTATCAAGCGGATAAGGCTTTGTGAGATAAAATACGCGGCTGTTTGGAAGAACTGTGATACCCACTCTTATGCTGTACATATATATGAAGACGTCCTGTTATTTTGTGAATCAAATTATGGACCACACTAGGAATCTGTGAGGATGACATGTGCCCAGCACCGTGAAGTGTCACCACATATTTGGGAGAACGTTTTCTTGTTGATGAACATACTTACCACTGGGTGTATGTATCTGCGGAGTGGTGATAGACTTTGCCTGACTCTGTTGGTTACGCGCGTGCGAACACCTCTCTTTTCTTGGTACCGCCCCTCCTCTGATTGACATGTGGGACGGAGACAGATTCCATGTGACTATGTTGGTGGTGCGCGTGCGCGCGTTATTCCTATGGCTTCGGCCCCTCTCCCCTCCTTTCTGCGGGATGGACTTTGTTTGATTATGGCTGTGGTGCGCGTGCGCACGCCGTCTTCGCGGCTCTGCCCTCCTCCCTCCGGCAACTTCCTGCATCTGGTATGGACGGGACCAATCGGTACCCATCTGGCCCCGGTGCTGGATAGGTCTGGGCGGGGGTGGGTGGATCTGGACGGTGGTGCGCGCACGCGCCGCTTGTTCACAGCTGCTAGTACTATGTGACCGGCTAGGTGATTGGATTTTAAAGTATTTAAAGGCTCTATATGCGCCAAAAACTACACTCCCCTTGAGAAAGCAAGGCGAACAGCAGCGAAACGCGCGTCGGGGTACGTGCAACGGTCTACCGACACCCTGGTGAGGCATGCTATCTTTTTACTTATTTATTTTTTGATAGCTCAGGCATGTGACATGGGGTACTTAGTACAGGCTTAGTCCCCTGCCCAGAGATACTTCACACCCATGGGTTACTTCTCATGGGATTAATGCTGCTAGGGCACATTGCCTGAACATATATATATGTGTTATCTGCACTTTATATCCATGGGTTACTTCTCATGGGATCAATACTGCTAGGGCATATTGCCTGAACATATATATATATGTGTTACCTGCACCTGCATTTTGTATTGAGTATTTTTCCTCATTAGACATTATTTCAGTGTGGTAGACTTTATGTGTCTGGTGTCTTTTTGCAATTTGTGTGTACATGGCACCGTCATTACATGACGGTTGCCTGTTGTTTTAATATGTCATTGTTGTTAATAAAGTTTGCGTTTACAATTTTCTAAATAAGCTTCCAATTGGTCTCCTGATTTTTATATTAGCATCATATGGGAGTGTATAGTATTGTTTGTGACTGATGGTAGTCACTAAGATGAATCTGGAAATTTTGATATTTATGGTATTGTCTGTGTTTCTCACAGTAGGTTCCAGTATTATTGCAATGGATTTTGGAGCCCGCGACGGAGCATGGCTCTCACAATTGAATGATGTGTGCAAAGACACCAGCTCTACAGGTGTTGACGGGACGGATAAAGAATTAGGTGTGATGACAACTAAATTTAGGGACCTTACACGAAAAAGGACCAAGATTTGGTGGAACCATGCATTCCTGGCTAAATACTTGCAGAAGGGATTAATCCCAAGGGGGTTGCGAGTGCAAGTGTTCCCCTCATTCCCAGTTGAAAACTCAGAAATACGGGAGACATGGGAAAATCATGCCAATACTTGTTCATTCGGCTTTATGGAAATATTAAAAGAAATGAACGCCGAATCTCTCCAATGTATTGAAAAAGAAATGGAAGAGTTACAGACTAATATTAAAAAAGAGATGTCAGTCGAGGCCTTAAAAAAGTTTAATACTGAGGTACAGGACGATACACAAAAATGGGTGGAAGAAATACAAGCAACTAAATTAAAAAAATTCCAACGGGACATCAATGATAAAAATCAAAATAAAATGTATAAATGGAGGAATCCAGGCGAAAGGTCATGCCCATTTTATAGAAATGAGTCTCAGTCACGGTCTCGTTCTGCATCGATTAGATCAATGAGAGGGGAAACACAGCAAGCGAAAACCAAAAATCGGTTGGAAATTGAAAGTGATGAGCCCACAACCAGTGGGAATAATAGGAAAATGAATACAAGACAAAATGCGAAGAAAGGATCTGAGGGTAAACAGTCGGGGAGTGGTTCTCAGGGAGGGCTACAGGTAATTAATTTGTCTGATCATCAATTGACTGACACCCAAGTTGATGTATTAAGTAAAGGCCTGTCGTTTTCTCCCACTAATGGTTTCCATTATTTTACAGCATTAAAAGATCTCCATCTTTTTTCTCGCAAATTGGTATTAAAGAAATTACACAATAAAGGTGACAATGGCCTGGAGGGCTGGACTGATGCTGAGAGGGACAGCATACGGATATTGGAGGAACTATTAGATGAGCAAACCACAAATGATGAAGGTGGGTTTCCCAAATCTATTTTCCCAAGGTCCACGAGGTTCCCTCCCTTGTCACTCTGCCCGGCGGTGGAAATATTTACCAAATTGGTATCAAATGAGTTAAAAATGTTACCATCACGCCGCCGGTATGACAATCTGACCCATAAACAAAGAGAGTCGATAAGACAACTACAATCTTTGGATGATGTGGTATTTAAAGCAGCTGACAAGGGAGGGAACATCGTGGTCTGGCCAATAATCAAATATGAACGTGAAGCGTTCAGACAATTACGTTATGGTCAGGTATATACAAAATTGGGATACAATCCGGTGGTGTCCTTCTCTGCACAGCTCCAAAAAATTCTAATTAGAGCATTTGACTCAGGTGTAATAAATAAAAAAGTTCTTGATGGACTGACAGTACAGTTCCCGAAGGCACCGACGTTCTACTTGCTTCCTAAAATACACAAGGATGCCGTCAACCCACCAGGACGTCCGATCGTGTCAGGGATAGATGGACTCTGCGATCCAATTTGTAAATTTATCGATTTCTATTTAAAACCTATTGTAGAGACATTACCTTCCCATGTTAAGGATACGACGGACGTCCTTGCGAGGGTTGACGGCCTCCTTGTTGATAAAGAAACCATCCTGGTGACTGCAGATGTGGAAACGTTATACACTTGTATTAGTCACGAGGATGGTATCCGGGCGGTCCGCTTCTTCCTGGGGGCCTCCAACCTGGACGGCCCGCTGTGTGAACTCATCCTCGAGCTGCTGCACTTTGTTCTCACGCATAATTTTTTTACTTTTAAAGACCAGTTTTATTATCAGAAGCGTGGCGCAGCCATGGGTGCGGCCTGTGCCCCTGCGTACGCCAACCTCTTTCTAGGTTTCTGGGAGAGGTTGGTGTTTGGCGATTTAGGGGCGGGGGCCGCTGACCATGTGCTGTGCTGGTTACGCTATATTGATGATGTTTTATTTTTCTGGTGGGGGACAGTGCAGCAGCTGGATGAGTTCATGGCTATGCTCAATGATAATATCTACAACATTAAATTGACATATAGATATGATGCAGTTCAAATGGATTTTTTGGACATCAGTCTGGGAGTGGACTCATCCTCCACTATTCAGACTGATGTCTTTCGGAAAGAAACATCAGTTAACTCCTTAATACATGCAACAACTGCACATAGCCATTCCACAGTTAGGGCCGTCCCGGTTGGACAGTTCCTAAGGGTGAGGCGAATCTGCTCAACGGATCAAAAATTTGAGAAGCAAGCCACGGATTTGAAAAACAGATTCCAACAACGTGGCTATAGCCAAAGATCTATTTAAAACGGGTATAATAGAGCTATATCGGTGTCTCGGGACTCATTACTGTACCAAAAGAGAAAAACTGAGAAAAAAGATGAGAATATACGCTTTATTTCGGTGTATAACCACGTAACCACGAGTGGGACAATATGCGTAATATCTTAAATAAATATTGGCTTATCCTTGGTGCTGAGCCCTCCCTGAGACCCTTCCTCACTGATAGACCTCTTATGACTCCTCGTCGCTCCAGAAATCTTAGCGATTTACTTGTTAAAAGTCATTATGTGGCACCCACCCCAAACTTCTTTGGTGCAAGACAACCCAGAAAAGGTTTTTTTTAAATGCGGCCATTGTCTGGCATGTGCCAATATGTACCAAACATCTACATTTAGTTCGGTAGATCAAAAAACATACCACATTCGGGAATATATTTCCTGTGGTACTAGGAATGTAATTTATTATGCGACATGTAGCTGCCCCCTCATATACGTGGGACTCACGTCGCGCGAATTGAGGGTACGTGTCAGAGAACACGTGATGGATATTGCAGCAGCTAGAACAGTGGAAGATGTTTCAACCCTCAAAACTATCCCTAAACACTTCCGTTTGGTGCATAATTGTGATCCGAAGGACTTTAAAGTAAGAGCTATTGATGTTATACATATGGGCGTTAGGGGTGGCAATATAAAAAAACTATTAGCGCAATGAGAATTAAAGTGGATAGTGACACTTGGGACTATGAAACCCACTGGGCTGAATAAATCCCTTAATTTTGGGGTCTACTTGTAAATGCCATATTAGTATGGCGGGGTTTAGCGTACGTTGCCCTCTTCTTCTTCTCTAATCTGCCTTTTTTCTTTCCCGTTTCCCCATCCCTGTATTTTATTGTGCATATGTTGTTTTTAATGCTTATATGTTTGTATTTAGGTTTATTATGTATGCTTTTCCGGTCTACGTGGGTCATCCCCTCTTCCTCTCGCATGTGGGATATATATGCTATCAAGCGGATAAGGCTTTGTGAGATAAAATACGCGGCTGTTTGGAAGAACTGTGATACCCACTCTTATGCTGTACATATATATGAAGACGTCCTGTTATTTTGTGAATCAAATTATGGACCACACTAGGAATCTGGGCGGATGACATGTGCCCAGCACCGTGAAGTGTCACCACATATTTGGGAGAACGTTTTCTTGTTGATGAACATACTTACCACTGGGTGTATGTATCTGCGGAGTGGTGATAGACTTTGCCTGACTCTGTTGGTTAAGCGCGTGCGCACACCTCTCTTTTCTTGGTACCGCCCCTCCTCTGATTGACATGTGGGACGGAGACAGATTCCATGTGACTATGTTGGTGGTGCGCGTGCGCGCGTTATTCCTATGGCTTCGGCCCCTCTCCCCTCCTTTCTGCGGGATGGACTTTGTTTGATTATGGCTGTGGTACGCGTGCGCGCGCCGTCTTCGTGGCTCCGCCCTCCTCCCTCCGGCAACTTCCTGCATCTGGTATGGACGGGACCAATCGGTACCCGTCTGGCCCCGGTGCTGGATAGGTCCGGGCGGGGGTGGGTGGATCTGGACGGTGGTGCGCGCACGCGCCGCTTGTTCACAGCTGCTAGTACTATGTGACCGGCTAGGTGATTGGATTTTAAAGTATTTAAAGGCTCTATAGGCGGCAAAAACTACACTCCCCTTGAGAAAGCAAGGCGAACAGCGGCGAAACGCGCGTCGGGGTACGTGCAACGGTCTACCGACACCCTGGTGAGGCATGCTATCTTTTTACTTATTTATTTTTTGATAGCTCAGGCATGTGACATGGGGTACTTAGTACAGGCTTAGTCCCCTGCCCAGAGATACTTCACACCCATGGGTTACTTCTCATGGGATTAATGCTGCTAGGGCACATTGCCTGAACATATATATATGTGTTATCTGCACTTTATATCCATGGGTTACTTCTCATGGGATCAATACTGCTAGGGCATAGTGCCTGAACATATATATATGTGTTACCTGCACCTGCATTTTGTATTGAGTATTTTTCCTCATTAGACATTATTTCAGTGTGGTAGACTTTATGTGTCTGGTGTCTTTTTGCAATTTGTGTGTACATGGCACCGTCATTACGTGACGGTTGCCTGTTGTTTTAATATGTCATTGTTGTTAATAAAGTTTGCGTTTACAATTTTCTAAATAAGCTTCCAATTGGTCTCCTGATTTTTATATTAGCATCATATGGGAGTGTATAGTATTGTTTGTGACTGATGGTAGTCACTAAGATGAATCTGGAAATTTTGATATTTATGGTATTGTCTGTGTTTCTCACAGTAGGTTCCAGTATTATTGCAATGGATTTTAGAGCCCGCGATGGAGCATGGCTCTCACAATTGAATGATGTGTGCAAAGACACCAGCTCTACAGGTGTTGACGGGACGGATAAAGAATTAGGTGTGATGACAACTAAATTTAGGGACCTTACATGAAAAAGGACCAAGATTTGTTGGAACCATGCATTCCTGGCTAAATACTTGCAGAAGGGATTAATCCCAAGGGGGTTGCAAGTGCAAGTGTTCCCCTCATTCCCAGTTGAAAACTCAGAAATACGGGAGAGATGGGAAAATCATGCCAATACTTGTTCATTCGGCTTTATGGAAATATTAAAAGAAATGAACGCCGAATCTCTCGAATGTATTGAAAAAGAAATGGAAGAGTTACAGACTAATATTAAAAAAGAGATGTCAGTCGAGGCCTTAAAAAAGTTTAATACTGAGGTACAGGACGATACACAAAAATGGGCGGAAGAAATACAAGCAACTAAATTAAAAAAAATTCCAACGGGACATCAATGATAAAAATCAAAATAAAATGTATAAATGGAGGAATCCAGGCGAAAGGTCTCGCCCATTTTATAGAAATGAAAGTCGGGGAGTGGTTCTCAGGGAGGGCTACAGGTAATTAATTTGTCTGATCATCAATTGACTGACACCCAAGTTGATGTATTAAGTAAAGGCCTGTCGTTTTCTCCCACTAATGGTTTCCATTATTTTACTGCATTAAAAGATCTCCATCTTTTTTCTCGCAAATTGGTATTAAAGAAATTACACAATAAAGGTGACAATGGCCTGGAGGGCTGGACTGATGCTGAGAGGGACACCATACGGATATTGGAGGAACTATTAGATGAGCAAACCACAAATGATGAAGGTGGGTTTCCCAAATCTATTTTCCCAAGGTCCACGAGGTTCCCTCCCTTGTCACTCTGCCCGGCGGTGGAAATATTTACCAAATTGGTATCAAATGAGTTAAAAATGTTACCATCACGCCGCCGGTATGACAATCTGACCCATAAACAAAGAGAGGCGATAAGAGAACTTCAATCTTTGGATGATGTGGTATTTAAAGCAGCTGACAAGGGAGGGAACATCGTGGTCTGGCCAATAATCAAATATGAACGAGAAGCGTTCAGACAATTACGTGATGGTCAGGCATATACAAAATTGGGATACAATCCGGTGGTGTCCTTCTCTGCACAGCTCCAAAAAATTCTAATTAGAGCATTTGACTCAGGTGTAATAAATAAAAAAGTTCTTGATGGACTGACAGTACAGTTCCCGAAGGCACCGATGTTCTACTTGCTTCCTAAAATACACAAGGATGCCGTCAACCCACCAGGACGTCCGATCGTGTCAGGGATAGATGGACTCTGCGATCCCATTTGTAAATTTATCGATTTCTATTTAAAACCTATTGTAGAGACATTACCTTCCCATGTTAAGGATACGACGGACGTCCTTGCGAGGGTTGACGGCCTCCTTGTTGATAAAGAAACCATCCTGGTGACTGCAGATGTGGAAGCGTTATACACTTGTATTAGTCACGAGGATGGTATCCGGGCGGTCCGCTTCTTCCTGGCGGCCTCCAACCTGGACGGCCCGCTGTGTGAACTCATCCTCGAGCTGCTCCACTTTGTTCTCACGCATAATTTTTTTACTTTTAATGACCAGTTTTATTATCAGAAGCGTGGTGCAGCCATGGGTGCGGCCTGTGCCCCTGCGTACGCCAACCTCTTTCTAGGTTTCTGGGAGAGGTTGGTGTTTGGCGATTCATGGGCGGGGGCCGCTGACCATGTGCTGTGCTGGTTACGCTATATTGATGATGTTTTATTTTTTTGGCGGGGGACAGTGCAGCAGCTGGATGAGTTCATGGCTATGCTCAATGATAATATCTACAACATTAAATTGACATATAGATATGATGCAGTTCAAATGGATTTTTTGGACATCAGTCTGGGAGTGGACTCATCCTCCACTATGCAGACTGATGTCTTTCGGAAAGAAACATCAGTTAACTCCTTAATACATGCAACAACTGCACATAGCCATTCCACAGTTAGGGCCGTCCCGGTTGGACAGTTCCTAAGGGTGAGGCGGATCTGCTCAACGGATCAAAAATTTGAGAAGCAAGCCACGGATTTGAAAAACAGATTCCAACAACGTGGCTATAGCCAAAGATCTATTTAAAATGGGTATAATAGAGCTATATCGGTGTCTCGGGACTCATTACTGTACCAAAAGAGAAAAACTGAGAAAAAAGATGAGAATATACGCTTTATTTCGGTGTATAACCACGTAACCACGAGTGGGACAATATGCGTAATATCTTAAATAAATATTGGCTTATCCTTGGTGCTGAGCCCTCCCTGAGACCCTTCCTCACTGATAGACCTCTTATGACTCCTCGTCGCTCCAGAAATCTTAGCGATTTACTTGTTAAAAGTCATTATGTGGCACCCACCCCAAACTTCTTTGGTGCAAGACAACCCAGAAAAGGTTTTTTTTAAATGCGGCCATTGTCTGGCATGTGCCAATATGTACCAAACATCTACATTTAGTTCGGTAGATCAAAAAACATACCACATTCGGGAATATATTTCCTGTGGTACTAGGAATGTAATTTATTATGCGACATGTAGCTGCCCCCTCATATACGTGGGACTCACGTCGCGCGAATTGAGGGTACGTGTCAGAGAACACGTGATGGATATTGCAGCAGCTAGAACAGTGGAAGATGTTTCAACCCTCAAAACTATCCCTAAACACTTCCATTTGGTGCATAATTGTGATCCGAAGGACTTTAAAGTAAGAGCTATTGATGTTATACATATGGGCGTTAGGGGTGGCAATATAAAAAAACTATTAGCGCAATGAGAATTAAAGTGGATAGTGACACTTGGGACTATGAAACCCACTGGGCTGAATAAATCCCTTAATTTTGGGGTCTACTTGTAAATGCCATATTAGTATGGCGGGGTTTAGCGTACGTTCCCCTCTTCTTCTTCTCTAATCTGCCTTTTTTCTTTCCCGTTTCCCCATCCCTGTATTTTATTGTGCATATGTTGTTTTTAATGCTTATATGTTTGTATTTAGGTTTATTATGTATGCTTTTCCGGTCTACGTGGCCCATCCCCTCTTCCTCTCGCATGTGGGATATATATGCTATCAAGCGGATAAGGCTTTGTGAGATAAAATACGCGGCTGTTTGGAAGAACTGTGATACCCACTCTTATGCTGTACATATATATGAAGACGTCCTGTTATTTTGTGAATCAAATTATGGACCACACTAGGAATCTGGGCGGATGACATGCGCCCAGCACCGTGAAGTGTCACCACATATTTGGGAGAACGTTTTCTTGTTGATGAACATACTTACCACTGGGTGTATGTATCTGCGGAGTGGTGATAGACTTTGCCTGACTCTGTTGGTTAAGCGCGTGCGCACACCTCTCTTTTCTTGGTACCGCCCCTCCTCTGATTGACATGTGGGACGGAGACAGATTCCATGTGACTATGTTGGTGGTGCGCGTGCGCGCGTTATTCCTATGGCTTCGGCCCCTCTCCCCTCCTTTCTGCGGGATGGACTTTGTTTGATTATGGCTGTGGTACGCGTGCGCGCGCCGTCTTCGTGGCTCCGCCCTCCTCCCTCCGGCAACTTCCTGCATCTGGTATGGACGGGACCAATCGGTACCCGTCTGGCCCCGGTGCTGGATAGGTCCGGGCGGGGGTGGGTGGATCTGGACGGTGGTGCGCGCACGCGCCGCTTGTTCACAGCTGCTAGTACTATGTGACCGGCTAGGTGATTGGATTTTAAAGTATTTAAAGGCTCTATAGGCGGCAAAAACTACACTCCCCTTGAGAAAGCAAGGCGAACAGCGGCGAAACGCGCGTCGGGGTACGTGCAACGGTCTACCGACACCCTGGTGAGGCATGCTATCTTTTTACTTATTTATTTTTTGATAGCTCAGGCATGTGACATGGGGTACTTAGTACAGGCTTAGTCCCCTGCCCAGAGATACTTCACACCCATGGGTTACTTCTCATGGGATTAATGCTGCTAGGGCACATTGCCTGAACATATATATATGTGTTATCTGCACTTTATATCCATGGGTTACTTCTCATGGGATCAATACTGCTAGGGCATAGTGCCTGAACATATATATATGTGTTACCTGCACCTGCATTTTGTATTGAGTATTTTTCCTCATTAGACATTATTTCAGTGTGGTAGACTTTATGTGTCTGGTGTCTTTTTGCAATTTGTGTGTACATGGCACCGTCATTACGTGACGGTTGCCTGTTGTTTTAATATGTCATTGTTGTTAATAAAGTTTGCGTTTACAATTTTCTAAATAAGCTTCCAATTGGTCTCCTGATTTTTATATTAGCATCATATGGGAGTGTATAGTATTGTTTGTGACTGATGGTAGTCACTAAGATGAATCTGGAAATTTTGATATTTATGGTATTGTCTGTGTTTCTCACAGTAGGTTCCAGTATTATTGCAATGGATTTTAGAGCCCGCGATGGAGCATGGCTCTCACAATTGAATGATGTGTGCAAAGACACCAGCTCTACAGGTGTTGACGGGACGGATAAAGAATTAGGTGTGATGACAACTAAATTTAGGGACCTTACATGAAAAAGGACCAAGATTTGTTGGAACCATGCATTCCTGGCTAAATACTTGCAGAAGGGATTAATCCCAAGGGGGTTGCAAGTGCAAGTGTTCCCCTCATTCCCAGTTGAAAACTCAGAAATACGGGAGAGATGGGAAAATCATGCCAATACTTGTTCATTCGGCTTTATGGAAATATTAAAAGAAATGAACGCCGAATCTCTCGAATGTATTGAAAAAGAAATGGAAGAGTTACAGACTAATATTAAAAAAGAGATGTCAGTCGAGGCCTTAAAAAAGTTTAATACAGAGGTACAGGACGATACACAAAAATGGGCGGAAGAAATACAAGCAACTAAATTAAAAAAAATTCCAACGGGACATCAATGATAAAAATCAAAATAAAATGTATAAATGGAGGAATCCAGGCGAAAGGTCTCGCCCATTTTATAGAAATGACAGTCGGGGAGTGGTTCTCAGGGAGGGCTACAGGTAATTAATTTGTCTGATCATCAATTGACTGACACCCAAGTTGATGTATTAAGTAAAGGCCTGTCGTTTTCTCCCACTAATGGTTTCCATTATTTTACTGCATTAAAAGATCTCCATCTTTTTTCTCGCAAATTGGTATTAAAGAAATTACACAATAAAGGTGACAATGGCCTGGAGGGCTGGACTGATGCTGAGAGGGACACCATACGGATATTGGAGGAACTATTAGATGAGCAAACCACAAATGATGAAGGTGGGTTTCCCAAATCTATTTTCCCAAGGTCCACGAGGTTCCCTCCCTTGTCACTCTGCCCGGCGGTGGAAATATTTACCAAATTGGTATCAAATGAGTTAAAAATGTTACCATCACGCCGCCGGTATGACAATCTGACCCATAAACAAAGAGAGGCGATAAGAGAACTTCAATCTTTGGATGATGTGGTATTTAAAGCAGCTGACAAGGGAGGGAACATCGTGGTCTGGCCAATAATCAAATATGAACGAGAAGCGTTCAGACAATTACGTGATGGTCAGGCATATACAAAATTGGGATACAATCCGGTGGTGTCCTTCTCTGCACAGCTCCAAAAAATTCTAATTAGAGCATTTGACTCAGGTGTAATAAATAAAAAAGTTCTTGATGGACTGACAGTACAGTTCCCGAAGGCACCGATGTTCTACTTGCTTCCTAAAATACACAAGGATGCCGTCAACCCACCAGGACGTCCGATCGTGTCAGGGATAGATGGACTCTGCGATCCCATTTGTAAATTTATCGATTTCTATTTAAAACCTATTGTAGAGACATTACCTTCCCATGTTAAGGATACGACGGACGTCCTTGCGAGGGTTGACGGCCTCCTTGTTGATAAAGAAACCATCCTGGTGACTGCAGATGTGGAAGCGTTATACACTTGTATTAGTCACGAGGATGGTATCCGGGCGGTCCGCTTCTTCCTGGCGGCCTCCAACCTGGACGGCCCGCTGTGTGAACTCATCCTCGAGCTGCTCCACTTTGTTCTCACGCATAATTTTTTTACTTTTAATGACCAGTTTTATTATCAGAAGCGTGGTGCAGCCATGGGTGCGGCCTGTGCCCCTGCGTACGCCAACCTCTTTCTAGGTTTCTGGGAGAGGTTGGTGTTTGGCGATTCATGGGCGGGGGCCGCTGACCATGTGCTGTGCTGGTTACGCTATATTGATGATGTTTTATTTTTTTGGCGGGGGACAGTGCAGCAGCTGGATGAGTTCATGGCTATGCTCAATGATAATATCTACAACATTAAATTGACATATAGATATGATGCAGTTCAAATGGATTTTTTGGACATCAGTCTGGGAGTGGACTCATCCTCCACTATGCAGACTGATGTCTTTCGGAAAGAAACATCAGTTAACTCCTTAATACATGCAACAACTGCACATAGCCATTCCACAGTTAGGGCCGTCCCGGTTGGACAGTTCCTAAGGGTGAGGCGGATCTGCTCAACGGATCAAAAATTTGAGAAGCAAGCCACGGATTTGAAAAACAGATTCCAACAACGTGGCTATAGCCAAAGATCTATTAAAAACGGGTATAATAGAGCTAAATCGGTGTCTCGGGACTCATTACTGTACCAAAAGAGAAAAACTGAGAAAAAAGATGAGAATATACACTTTATTTCGGTGTATAACCACGAGTGGGACAATATGCGTAATATCTTAAATAAATATTGGCCTATCCTTGGTGCTGAGCCCTCCCTGAGACCCTTCCTCACTGATAGACATCTTATGACTCCTCGTCGCTGCAGAAATCTTAGCGATTTACTTGTTAAAAGTCATTATGTGGCACCCACCCCAAACTTCTTTGGTGCAAGACAACCCAGAAAAGGTTTTTTTAAATGCGGCCATTGTCTGGCATGTGCCAATATGTACCAAACATCTACATTTAGTTCAGTAGATCAAAAAACATACCACATTTGGGAATATATTTCCTGTGGTACTAGGAACGTAATTTATTATGCGACATGTAGCTGCCCCCTCATATACGTGGGACTCACGTCGCACGAATTGAGGGTACGTGTCAGAGAACACGTGAGGGATATTGCAGCAGCTAGAACAGTGGAAGATGTTTCAACCCTCAAAACTATCCCTAAACACTTCTGTTTGGTGCATAATTATGATCCCAAGGACTTTAAAGTAAGAGCTATTGATGTTATACATATGGGCGTTAGGGGTGGCAATATAAAAAAACTACTAGCGCAATGAGAATTAAAGTGGATAGTGACACTTGGGACTATGAAACCCACTGGGCTGAATGAATCCCTTAATTTTGGGGTCTATTTGTAAATGCCATATTAGTATGGCGGGGTTTAGCGTACGTTCCCCTCTTCTTCTTCTCTAATCTGCCTTTTTTCTTTCCCGTTTCCCCATCCCTGTATTTTATTGTACATATGTTGTTTTTAATGCTTATATGTTTGTATTTAGGTTTATTATGTATGCTTTTCCGGTCTACGTGGCCCATCCCCTCTTCCTCTCGCATGTGGGATATATATGCTATCAAGCGGATAAGGCTTTGTGAGATAAAATACGCGGCTGTTTGGAAGAACTGTGATACCCACTCTTATGCTGTACATATATATGAAGACGTCCTGTTATTTTGTGAATCAAATTATGGACCACACTAGGAATCTGGGCGGATGACATGTGCCCAGCACCGTGAAGTGTCACCACATATTTGGGAGAACGTTTTCTTGTTGATGAACATACTTACCACTGGGTGTATGTATCTGCGGAGTGGTGATAGACTTTGCCTGACTCTGTTGGTTAAGCGCGTGCGCACACCTCTCTTTTCTTGGTACCGCTCCTCCTCTGATTGACATGTGGGATGGAGACAGATTCCATGTGACTATGTTGGTGGTGCGCGTGCGCGCGTTATTCCTATGGCTTCGGCCCCTCTCCCCTCCTTTCTGCGGGATGGACTTTGTTTGATTATGGCTGTGGTACGTGTGCGCGCGCCGTCTTCGCGGCTCCGCCCTCCTCCCTCCGGCAACTTCCTGCATCTGGTATGGACGGGACCAATCGGTACCCGTCTGGCCCCGGTGCTGGATAGGTCCGGGCGGGGGTGGGTGGATCTGGACGGTGGTGCGCGCACGCGCTGCTTGTTCACAGCTGCTAGTACTATGTGACCGGCTAGGTGATTGGATTTTAAAGTATTTAAAGGCTCTATAGGCGGCAAAAACTACACTCCCCTTGAGAAAGCAAGGCGAACAGCGGCGAAACGTGCGTCGGGGTATGTGCAATGATCTACCGACACCCTGGTGAGGCATGCTATCTTTTTACTTATTTATTTTTTGATAGCTCAGGCATGTGACATGGGGTACTTAGTACAGGCTTAGTCCCCTGCCCAGAGATACTTCACACCCATGGGTTACTTCTCATGGGATTAATTGTTGTGAATTTACTTTTTGCTCCCTCTAGTGGTTACTAGTTTTTTGACTCTGGTTTTTCTGTCATTCCTTTTATCCGCACCTGGGTCGTTAGTTAAGGGTGTTGCTATTTAAGCTCCCTGGACCTTCAGTTCAATGCCTGGCAACGTAGTTATCAGAGCTAGTCTGCTGTGCTCTTGTCTACTGATCCTGGTTCCAGTTATATCAGCTAAGTCCGCTTTTTGCTATTTTGTTTTGGTTTTGTATTTTTGTCCAGCTTGTTCCAAATATATATCCTGACCTTTGCTGAAGCTCTAGGGGGCTGGTGTTCTCCCCCCGGACCGTTAGACGGTTCGGGGGTTCTTGAATTTCCAGTGTGGATTTTGATAGGGTTTTTGTTGACCATATAAGTTACCTTTCTTTATTCTGCTATCAGTAAGCGGGCCTCTCTGTGCTAAACCTGGTTCATTTCTGTGTTTGTCATTTCCTCTTACCTCACCGTTATTATTTGTGGGGGGCTTCTATCCAGCTTTGGGGTCCCCTTCTCTGGAGGCAAGAAAGGTCTTTTGTTTTCCTCTACTAGGGGTAGCTAGATTCTCCGGCTGGAGCGTGTCATCTAGAATCAACGTAGGAATGATCCCCGGCTACTTCTAGTGTTGGCGTTAGGAGTAGATATATGGTCAACCCAGCTACCACTGCCCTATGAGCTGGATTTTTGTATTCTGCAGACTTCCACGTTCCTCTGAGACCCTCGCCATTGGGGTCATAACAGTTTGCCAGGACCGTATTAAATGTTTAATGCATTGCAGAAGAGGGATTATAAGAAAGAAGATTCTGAGTTTTTTTTTTTTCTTCTTCCCCTTTACCTCAGAGTGGCTATGCTTGCTGCAGACATGAATGTCCAGACCTTGATTACAAGTGTGGACCAGCTGGCTACTCGTGTGCAGGGCATACAAGACTATGTTATCAGTAATCCTAGGTCAGAACCTAAAATACCGATTCCTGAACTGTTTTCCGGAGACAGGTTTAAGTTTAGGAATTTTGTGAATAATTGTAAATTGTTTTTGTCCCTGAGACCCTGTTCATCTGGAGACTCTGCTCAGCAAGTAAAAATTGTTATTTCGTTCTTACGGGGCGACCCTCAGGATTGGGCTTTTTCGCTGGCGCCAGGAGATCCGGCATTGGCTGATATTAATGCGTTTTTTCTGGCGCTCGGTTTACTTTATGAGGAACCCAATCTTGAGATTCAGGCAGAAAAGGCCTTGCTGGCTATGTCTCAGGGGCAGGACGAGGCTGAAGTGTACTGCCAAAAATTTCGGAAATGGTCCGTGCTGACACATTGGAACGAGTGTGCACTGGCCGCTAATTTTAGAAATGGCCTTTCTGAAGCCATTAAGAATGTTATGGTGGGTTTTCCCATTCCCACAGGTCTGAATGATACTATGGCACTGGCTATTCAAATTGACCGGCGGTTGCGGGAGCGCAAAACCGCAAATTCCCTCATGGTGTTGTCTGAACAGACACCTAATTCGGTGCAATGTGATAGAAAAATCGCAAATTCCCTCATGGTGTTGTCTGAACAGACACCTGATTTAATGCAATGTGATAGAATCCTGACTAGAAATGAGCGGAAAATTCATAGACGCCGGAATGGCTTGTGCTACTACTGTGGTGATTCTACACATATTATCTCAGCATGCTCTAAACGTATAGCTAAGGTTGTTAGTCCTGTCACCGTTGGTAATTTGCAACCTAAATTTATTCTGTCTGTAACTTTGATTTGCTCACTGTCGTCTTTTCCTGTCATGGCGTTTGTAGATTCAGGTGCTGCCCTGAGTCTTATGGATCTGTCATTTGCTAAGCACTGTGGTTTTACTCTTGAACCATTAGAAAATCCTATTCCTCTTAGGGGTATTGATGCTACGCCATTGGCAGCAAATAAACCGCAGTATTGGACACAGGTTACCATGTGCATGACTCCTGAACACCGCGAGGTGATACGTTTCCTGGTTTTACATAAAATGCATGATTTGGTTGTTTTAGGGCTGCCATGGTTACAGACCCATAATCCAGTCCTGGACTGGAAGGCTATGTCAGTCTCAAGTTGGGGCTGTCGTGGTATTCATGGGGATTCCCTGCCTGTGTCTATTGCTTCTTCTACGCCTTCGGAAGTTCCGGAGTATTTGTCTGATTATCAGGATGTCTTCAGTGAGTCTGAGTCCAGTGCACTGCCTCCTCATAGGGACTGTGACTGTGCTATAGATTTGATCCCAGGCAGTAAATTTCCTAAGGGAAGACTGTTTAATCTGTCGGTGCCTGAACATACCGCTATGCGTTCATATATCAAGGAGTCTCTAGAGAAGGGACATATTCGTCCGTCTTCTTCCCCTCTTGGTGCGGGTTTCTTTTTTGTGGCAAAAAAGGACGGATCTTTGAGACCTTGTATTGATTATCGGCTTTTAAATAAGATCACTGTCAAATTTCAGTATCCTTTACCGCTGTTGTCTGACTTGTTTGCCCGGATTAAAGGTGCCAAGTGGTTCACCAAGATAGATCTTCGTGGTGCGTACAACCTTGTGCGCATTAAGCAAGGTGATGAATGGAAAACCGCATTCAATACGCCCGAAGGTCATTTTGAGTACTTGGTGATGCCTTTTGGGCTCTCCAATGCGCCTTCAGTTTTTCAGTCCTTTATGCATGACATTTTCCGGAAGTATCTGGATAAATTTTTGATTGTTTATCTGGATGATATTTTGGTTTTTTCTGATAATTGGAATTCGCATGTGGAGCAGGTCAGGTTGGTCTTTAAAATTTTGCGTGAAAATTCTTTGTTTGTCAAGGGCTCAAAGTGTCTCTTTGGTGTACAGAAGGTTCCCTTTTTGGGGTTCATTTTTTCCCCTTCTGCTGTGGAGATGGACCCAGTCAAGGTCCGAGCTATTCTTGATTGGACTCAGCCCTCGTCAGTTAAGAGTCTACAGAAGTTCTTGGGTTTCGCTAACTTCTACCGTCGTTTTATCGCTAATTTTTCTAGCATTGTGAAACCTTTGACGGATATGACCAAGAAGGGCTCCGATGTAGCTAACTGGGCTCCTGCTGCCGTGGAGGCTTTCCAGGAGTTGAAACGCCGGTTTACTTCGGCGCCTGTTTTGTGCCAGCCCGATGTCTCACTTCCCTTTCAGGTTGAGGTGGATGCTTCAGAGATTGGAGCAGGGGCCGTTTTGTCGCAGAGAGGCCCTGGTTGCTCTGTTATGAAACCTTGTGCCTTTTTCTCTAGGAAGTTTTCGCCTGCCGAGCGAAATTATGATGTGGGCAATCGGGAGTTGTTGGCCATGAAATGGGCATTTGAGGAGTGGCGTCATTGGCTCGAGGGTGCTAAGCATCGTGTGGTGGTCTTGACTGATCACAAAAATCTGATGTATCTCGAGTCTGCTAAACGCCTTAATCCGAGACAGGCCCGCTGGTCATTGTTTTTCTCCCGCTTTGATTTTGTTGTCTCGTATTTACCAGGTTCAAAGAATGTGAAGGCCGATGCTCTTTCTAGGAGCTTTGTGCCTGATGCTCCTGGAGTCGCTGATCCTGTTGGTATTCTTAAAGATGGAGTTATCTTGTCAGCTATTTCTCCGGATCTGCGACGTGTGTTGCAGAGATTTCAGGCTGATAGGCCTGAGTCTTGTCCACCTGACAGACTGTTTGTCCCGGATAAGTGGACCAGCAGAGTCATTTCCGAGGTTCATTCCTCGGTGTTGGCAGGTCACCCGGGAATTTTTGGCACCAGAGATCTGGTGGCCAGGTCCTTTTGGTGGCCTTCCTTGTCAAGGGATGTGCGGTCATTTGTGCAGTCCTGTGGGACTTGTGCTCGAGCTAAGCCTTGCTGTTCTCGTGCCAGCGGTTTGCTCTTGCCCTTGCCTGTCCCGAAGAGACCTTGGACACATATCTCCATGGATTTCATTTCTGATCTTCCGCTATCCCGGGGCATGTCCGTTATCTGGGTGATATGTGATCGCTTCTCAAAGATGGTCCATTTGGTTCCTTTGCCTAAGCTGCCTTCCTCTTCCGATCTGGTTCCTGTGTTTTTCCAGAACGTGGTTCGTTTGCACGGCATCCCTGAGAATATTGTGTCAGACAGAGGATCCCAGTTCGTTTCCAGATTCTGGCGATCCTTTTGTAGTAGGATGGGCATTGATTTGTCGTTTTCGTCTGCTTTCCATGCTCAGACTAATGGACAGACGGAGCGAACCAATCAGACTTTGGAGGCTTATTTGAGGTGTTTTGTCTCTGCTGATCAGGACGATTGGGTGACATTCTTGCCGTTGGCGGAGTTTGCCCTTAATAATCGGGCTAGTTCCGCCACCTTGGTTTCGCCTTTTTTCTGCAACTCTGGTTTCCATCCTCGCTTTTCTTCGGGTCATGTGGAGCCTTCTGACTATCCTGGGGTGGATTCTGTGGTGGATAGGTTGCAGCGGATCTGGAATCATGTGGTGGACAACTTGAAGTTGTCACAGGAGAGGGCTCAGCGCTTTGCCAACCGCCGCCGCGGTGTGGGTCCCCGACTACGCGTTGGGGATTTGGTATGGCTTTCTTCCCGCTTTGTTCCTATGAAGGTCTCCTCTCCCAAATTTAAACCTCGTTTTATTGGGCCTTACAAGATATTGGAAATCCTTAATCCTGTATCTTTTCGTCTGGATCTTCCTGTGTCGTTTGCTATTCACAATGTATTTCATAGGTCCTTGTTGCGGCGGTACATTGTGCCTATAGTTCCTTCTGCTGAGCCTCCTGCTCCGGTGTTGGTTGAGGGCGAGTTGGAGTACGTGGTGGAGAAGATCTTGGATTCTCGCCTCTCCAGGCGGAGGCTTCAGTACCTGGTCAAGTGGAAGGGCTATGGTCAGGAGGATAATTCCTGGGTGGTCGCCTCTGATGTTCATGCGGCCGATTTAGTTCGTGCCTTTCATGCCGCTCATCCTGATCGCCCTGGTGGTCGTGGTGAGGGTTCGGTGACCCCTCACTAAGGGGGGGGTACTGTTGTGAATTTACTTTTTGCTCCCTCTAGTGGTTACTAGTTTTTTGACTCTGGTTTTTCTGTCATTCCTTTTATCCGCACCTGGGTCGTTAGTTAAGGGTGTTGCTATTTAAGCTCCCTGGACCTTCAGTTCAATGCCTGGCAACGTAGTTATCAGAGCTAGTCTGCTGTGCTCTTGTCTACTGATCCTGGTTCCAGTTATATCAGCTAAGTCCGCTTTTTGCTATTTTGTTTTGGTTTTGTATTTTTGTCCAGCTTGTTCCAAATATATATCCTGACCTTTGCTGAAGCTCTAGGGGGCTGGTGTTCTCCCCCCGGACCGTTAGACGGTTCGGGGGTTCTTGAATTTCCAGTGTGGATTTTGATAGGGTTTTTGTTGACCATATAAGTTACCTTTCTTTATTCTGCTATCAGTAAGCGGGCCTCTCTGTGCTAAACCTGGTTCATTTCTGTGTTTGTCATTTCCTCTTACCTCACCGTTATTATTTGTGGGGGGCTTCTATCCAGCTTTGGGGTCCCCTTCTCTGGAGGCAAGAAAGGTCTTTTGTTTTCCTCTACTAGGGGTAGCTAGATTCTCCGGCTGGAGCGTGTCATCTAGAATCAACGTAGGAATGATCCCCGGCTACTTCTAGTGTTGGCGTTAGGAGTAGATATATGGTCAACCCAGCTACCACTGCCCTATGAGCTGGATTTTTGTATTCTGCAGACTTCCACGTTCCTCTGAGACCCTCGCCATTGGGGTCATAACAATTAATGCTGCTAGGGCACATTGCCTGAACATATATATATGTGTTATCTGCACTTTATATCCATGGGTTACTTCTCATGGGATCAATACTGCTAGGGCATAGTGCCTGAACATATATATATGTGTTACCTGCACCTGCATTTTGTATTGAGTATTTTTCCTCATTAGACATTATTTCAGTGTGGTAGACTTTATGTGTCTGGTGTCTTTTTGCAATTTGTGTGTACATGGCACCGTCATTACGTGACGGTTGCCTGTTGTTTTAATATGTCATTGTTGTTAATAAAGTTTGCGTTTACAATTTTCTAAATAAGCTTCCAATTGGTCTCCTGATTTTTATATTAGCATCATATGGGAGTGTATAGTATTGTTTGTGACTGATGGTAGTCACTAAGATGAATCTGGAAATTTTGATATTTATGGTATTGTCTGTGTTTCTCACAGTAGGTTCCAGTATTATTGCAATGGATTTTAGAGCCCGCGACGGAGCATGGCTCTCACAATTGAATGATGTGTGCAAAGACACCAGCTCTACAGGTGTTGACGGGACGGATAAAGAATTAGGTGTGATGACAACTAAATTTAGGGACCTTACATGAAAAAGGACCAAGATTTGTTGGAACCATGCATTCCTGGCTAAATACTTGCAGAAGGGATTAATCCCAAGGGGGTTGCAAGTGCAAGTGTTCCCCTCATTCCCAGTTGAAAACTCAGAAATACGGGAGAGATGGGAAAATCATGCCAATACTTGTTCATTCGGCTTTATGGAAATATTAAAAGAAATGAACGCCGAATCTCTCCAATGTATTGAAAAGGAAATGGAAGAGTTACAGACTAATATTAAAAAAGAGATGTCAGTCGAGGCCTTAAAAAAGTTTAATACTGAGGTACAGGACGATACACAAAAATGGGCGGAAGAAATACAAGCAACTAAATTAAAAAAATTCCAACGGGACATCAATGATAAAAATCAAAATAAAATGTATAAATGGAGGAATCCAGGCGAAAGGTCTCGCCCATTTTATAGAAATGACAGTCGGGGAGTGGTTCTCAGGGAGGGCTACAGGTAATTAATTTGTCTGATCATCAATTGACTGACACCCAAGTTGATGTATTAAGTAAAGGCCTGTCGTTTTCTCCCACTAATGGTTTCCATTATTTTACTGCATTAAAAGATCTCCATCTTTTTTCTCGCAAATTGGTATTAAAGAAATTACACAATAAAGGTGACAATGGCCTGGAGGGCTGGACTGATGCTGAGAGGGACACCATACGGATATTGGAGGAACTATTAGATGAGCAAACCACAAATGATGCAGGTGGGTTTCCCAAATCTATTTTCCCAAGGTCCACGAGGTTCCCTCCCTTGTCACTCTGCCCGGCGGTGGAAATATTTACCAAATTGGTATCAAATGAGTTAAAAATGTTACCATCACGCCGCCGGTATGACAATCTGACCCATAAACAAAGAGAGGCGATAAGAGAACTTCAATCTTTGGATGATGTGGTATTTAAAGCAGCTGACAAGGGAGGGAACATCGTGGTCTGGCCAATAATCAAATATGAACGAGAAGCGTTCAGACAATTACGTGATGGTCAGGCATATACAAAATTGGGATACAATCCGGTGGTGTCCTTCTCTGCACAGCTCCAAAAAATTCTAATTAGAGCATTTGACTCAGGTGTAATAAATAAAAAAGTTCTTGATGGACTGACAGTACAGTTCCCGAAGGCACCGATGTTCTACTTGCTTCCTAAAATACACAAGGATGCCGTCAACCCACCAGGACGTCCGATCGTGTCAGGGATAGATGGACTCTGCGATCCCATTTGTAAATTTATCGATTTCTATTTAAAACCTATTGTAGAGACATTACCTTCCCATGTTAAGGATACGACGGACGTCCTTGCGAGGGTTGACGGCCTCCTTGTTGATAAAGAAACCATCCTGGTGACTGCAGATGTGGAAGTGTTATACACTTGTATTAGTCACGAGGATGGTATCCGGGCGGTCCGCTTCTTCTTGGCGGCCTCCAACCTGGACGGCCCGCTGTGTGAACTCATCCTCGAGCTGCTCCACTTTGTTCTCACGCATAATTTTTTTACTTTTAATGACCAGTTTTATTATCAGAAGCGTGGTGCAGCCATGGGTGCGGCCTGTGCCCCTGCGTACGCCAACCTCTTTCTAGGTTTCTGGGAGAGGTTGGTGTTTGGCGATTCATGGGCGGGGGCCGCTGACCATGTGCTGTGCTGGTTACGCTATATTGATGATGTTTTATTTTTTTGGCGGGGGACAGTGCAGCAGCTGGATGAGTTCATGGCTATGCTCAATGATAATATCTACAACATTAAATTGACATATAGATATGATGCAGTTCAAATGGATTTTTTGGACATCAGTCTGGGAGTGGACTCATCCTCCACTATGCAGACTGATGTCTTTCGGAAAGAAACATCAGTTAACTCCTTAATACATGCAACAACTGCACATAGCCATTCCACAGTTAGGGCCGTCCCGGTTGGACAGTTCCTAAGGGTGAGGCGGATCTGCTCAACGGATCAAAAATTTGAGAAGCAAGCCACGGATTTGAAAAACAGATTCCAACAACGTGGCTATAGCCAAAGATCTATTAAAAACGGGTATAATAGAGCTAAATCGGTGTCTCGGGACTCATTACTGTACCAAAAGAGAAAAACTGAGAAAAAAGATGAGAATATACACTTTATTTCGGTGTATAACCACGAGTGGGACAATATGCGTAATATCTTAAATAAATATTGGCCTATCCTTGGTGCTGAGCCCTCCCTGAGACCCTTCCTCACTGATAGACATCTTATGACTCCTCGTCGCTGCAGAAATCTTAGCGATTTACTTGTTAAAAGTCATTATGTGGCACCCACCCCAAACTTCTTTGGTGCAAGACAACCCAGAAAAGGTTTTTTTAAATGCGGCCATTGTCTGGCATGTGCCAATATGTACCAAACATCTACATTTAGTTCAGTAGATCAAAAAACATACCACATTTGGGAATATATTTCCTGTGGTACTAGGAACGTAATTTATTATGCGACATGTAGCTGCCCCCTCATATACGTGGGACTCACGTCGCACGAATTGAGGGTACGTGTCAGAGAACACGTGAGGGATATTGCAGCAGCTAGAACAGTGGAAGATGTTTCAACCCTCAAAACTATCCCTAAACACTTCTGTTTGGTGCATAATTATGATCCCAAGGACTTTAAAGTAAGAGCTATTGATGTTATACATATGGGCGTTAGGGGTGGCAATATAAAAAAACTACTAGCGCAATGAGAATTAAAGTGGATAGTGACACTTGGGACTATGAAACCCACTGGGCTGAATGAATCCCTTAATTTTGGGGTCTATTTGTAAATGCCATATTAGTATGGCGGGGTTTAGTGTACGTTCCCCTCTTCTTCTTCTCTAATCTGCCTTTTTTCTTTCCCGTTTCCCCATCCCTGTATTTTATTGTACATATGTTGTTTTTAATGCTTATATGTTTGTATTTAGGTTTATTATGTATGCTTTTCCGGTCTACGTGGCCCATCCCCTCTTCCTCTCGCATGTGGGATATATATGCTATCAAGCGGATAAGGCTTTGTGAGATAAAATACGCGGCTGTTTGGAAGAACTGTGATACCCACTCTTATGCTGTACATATATATGAAGACGTCCTGTTATTTTGTGAATCAAATTATGGACCACACTAGGAATCTGGGCGGATGACATGTGCCCAGCACCGTGAAGTGTCACCACATATTTGGGAGAACGTTTTCTTGTTGATGAACATACTTACCACTGGGTGTATGTATCTGCGGAGTGGTGATAGACTTTGCCTGACTCTGTTGGTTAAGCGCGTGCGCACACCTCTCTTTTCTTGGTACCGCTCCTCCTCTGATTGACATGTGGGATGGAGACAGATTCCATGTGACTATGTTGGTGGTGCGCGTGCGCGCGTTATTCCTATGGCTTCGGCCCCTCTCCCCTCCTTTCTGCGGGATGGACTTTGTTTGATTATGGCTGTGGTACGTGTGCGCGCGCCGTCTTCGCGGCTCCGCCCTCCTCCCTCCGGCAACTTCCTGCATCTGGTATGGACGGGACCAATCGGTACCCGTCTGGCCCCGGTGCTGGATAGGTCCGGGCGGGGGTGGGTGGATCTGGACGGTGGTGCGCGCACGCGCTGCTTGTTCACAGCTGCTAGTACTATGTGACCGGCTAGGTGATTGGATTTTAAAGTATTTAAAGGCTCTATAGGCAGCAAAAACTACACTCCCCTTGAGAAAGCAAGGCGAACAGCGGCGAAACGTGCGTCGGGGTATGTGCAATGATCTACCGACACCCTGGTGAGGCATGCTATCTTTTTACTTATTTATTTTTTGATAGCTCAGGCATGTGACATGGGGTACTTAGTACAGGCTTAGTCCCCTGCCCAGAGATACTTCACACCCATGGGTTACTTCTCATGGGATTAATGCTGCTAGGGCACATTGCCTGAACATATATATATGTGTTATCTGCACTTTATATCCATGGGTTACTTCTCATGGGATCAATACTGCTAGGGCATAGTGCCTGAACATATATATATGTGTTACCTGCACCTGCATTTTGTATTGAGTATTTTTCCTCATTAGACATTATTTCAGTGTGGTAGACTTTATGTGTCTGGTGTCTTTTTGCAATTTGTGTGTACATGGCACCGTCATTACGTGACGGTTGCCTGTTGTTTTAATATGTCATTGTTGTTAATAAAGTTTGCGTTTACAATTTTCTAAATAAGCTTCCAATTGGTCTCCTGATTTTTATATTAGCATCATATGGGAGTGTATAGTATTGTTTGTGACTGATGGTAGTCACTAAGATGAATCTGGAAATTTTGATATTTATGGTATTGTCTGTGTTTCTCACAGTAGGTTCCAGTATTATTGCAATGGATTTTAGAGCCCGCGACGGAGCATGGCTCTCACAATTGAATGATGTGTGCAAAGACACCAGCTCTACAGGTGTTGACGGGACGGATAAAGAATTAGGTGTGATGACAACTAAATTTAGGGACCTTACATGAAAAAGGACCAAGATTTGTTGGAACCATGCATTCCTGGCTAAATACTTGCAGAAGGGATTAATCCCAAGGGGGTTGCAAGTGCAAGTGTTCCCCTCATTCCCAGTTGAAAACTCAGAAATACGGGAGAGATGGGAAAATCATGCCAATACTTGTTCATTCGGCTTTATGGAAATATTAAAAGAAATGAACGCCGAATCTCTCCAATGTATTGAAAAGGAAATGGAAGAGTTACAGACTAATATTAAAAAAGAGATGTCAGTCGAGGCCTTAAAAAAGTTTAATACTGAGGTACAGGACGATACACAAAAATGGGCGGAAGAAATACAAGCAACTAAATTAAAAAAATTCCAACGGGACATCAATGATAAAAATCAAAATAAAATGTATAAATGGAGGAATCCAGGCGAAAGGTCACGCCCATTTTATAGAAATGAGTCTCAGTCACGGTCTCGTTCTGCATCGATTAGATCAATGAGAGGGGAAACACAGCAAGCGAAAACCAAAAATCGGTTGGAAATTGAAAGTGATGAGCCCACAACCAGTGGGAATAATAGGATAATAATAATAATAGAATACAAGACAAAATGCGAAGAAAGGATCTGAGGGTAAACAGTCGGGGAGTGGTTCTCAGGGAGGGCTACAGGTAATTAATTTGTCTGATCATCAATTGACTGACACCCAAGTTGATGTATTAAGTAAAGGCCTGTCGTTTTCTCCCACTAATGGTTTCCATTATTTTACAGCATTAAAAGATCTCCATCTTTTTTCTCGCAAATTGGTATTAAAGAAATTACACAATAAAGGTGACAATGGCCTGGAGGGCTGGACTGATGCTGAGAGGGACACCATACGGATATTGGAGGAACTATTAGATGAGCAAACCACAAATGATGAAGGTGGGTTTCCCAAATCTATTTTCCCAAAGTCCACGAGGTTCCCTCCCTTGTCACTCTGCCCGGCGGTGGAAATATTTACCAAATTGGTATCAAATGAGTTAAAAATGTTACCATCACACCGCCGGTATGACAATCTGACCCATAAACAAAGAGAGGCGATAAGAGAACTACAATCTTTGGATGATGTGGTATTTAAAGCAGCTGACAAGGGAGGGAACATCGTGGTCTGGCCAATAATCAAATATGAACGAGAAGCGTTCAGACAATTACATGATGGTCAGGTATATACAAAATTGGGATACAATCCGGTGGTGTCCTTCTCTGCACAGCTCCAAAAAATTCTAATTAGAGCATTTGACTCAGGTGTAATAAATAAAAAAGTTCTTGATGGACTGACAGTACAGTTCCCGAAGGCACCGATGTTCTACTTGCTTCCTAAAATACACAAGGATGCCGTCAACCCACCAGGACGTCCGATCGTGTCAGGGATAGATGGACTCTGCGATCCAATTTGTAAATTTATCGATTTCTATTTAAAACCTATTGTAGAGACATTATCTTCCCATGTTAAGGATACGACGGACGTCCTTGCGAGGGTTGACGGCCTCCTTGTTGATAAAGAAACCATCCTGGTGACTGCAGATGTGGAAGCGTTATACACTTGTATTAGTCACGAGGATGGTATCCGGGTGGTCCACTTCTTCCTGGGGGCCTCCAACCTGGACGGCCCGCTGTGTGAACTCATCCTCGAGCTGCTGCACTTTGTTCTCACGCATAATTTTTTTACTTTTAAAGACCAGTTTTATTATCAGAAGCGTGGCGCAGCCATGGGTGCGGCCTGTGCCCCTGCGTACGCCAACCTCTTTCTAGGTTTCTGGGAGAGGTTGGTGTTTGGCGATTCAGGGGCGGGGGCCGCTGACCATGTGCTGTGCTGGTTACGCTATATTGATGATGTTTTATTTTTTTGGCGGGGGACAGTGCAGCAGCTGGATGAGTTCATGGCTATGCTCAATGATAATATCTACAACATTAAATTGACATATAGATATGATGCAGTTCAAATGGATTTTTTGGACATCAGTCTGGGAGTGGACTCATCCTCCACTATGCAGACTGATGTCTTTCGGAAAGAAACATCAGTTAACTCCTTAATACATGCAACAACTGCACATAGCCATTCCACAGTTAGGGCCGTCCCGGTTGGACAGTTCCTAAGGGTGAGGCGGATCTGCTCAACGGATCAAAAATTTGAGAAGCAAGCCACGGATTTGAAAAACAGATTCCAACAACGTGGCTATAACCAAAGATCTATTAAAAATGGGTATAATAGAGCTAAATCGGTGTCTCGGGACTCATTACTGTACCAAAAGAGAAAAACTGAGAAAAAAGATGAGAATATACGCTTTATTTCGGTGTATAACCACGAGTGGGACAATATGCGTAATATCTTAAATAAATATTGGCCTATCCTTGGTGCTGAGCCCTCCCTGAGACCCTTCCTCACTGATAGACCTCTTATGACTCCTCGTCGCTCCAGAAATCTTAGCGATTTACTTGTTAAAAGTCATTATGTGGCACCCACCCCAAACTTCTTTGGTGCAAGACAACCCAGAAAAGGTTTTTTTAAATGCGGCCATTGTCTGGCATGTGCCAATATGTACCAAACATCTACATTTAGTTCAGTAGATCAAAAAACATACCACATTTGGGAATATATTTCCTGTGGAACTAGGAATGTAATTTATTATGCGACATGTAGCTGCCCCCTCATATACGTGGGACTCACGTCGCGCGAATTGAGGGTACGTGTCAGAGAACACGTGAGGGATATTGCAGCAGCTAGAACAGTGGAAGATGTTTCAACCCTCAAAACTATCCCTAAACACTTCCGTTTGGTGCATAATTGTGATCCCAAGGACTTTAAAGTAAGAGCTATTGATGTTATACATATGGGCGTTAGGGGTGGCAATATAAGAAAACTATTAGCGCAATGAGAATTAAAGTGGATAGTGACACTTGGGACTATGAAACCCACTGGGCTGAATGAATCCCTTAATTTTGGGGTCTATTTGTAAATGCCATATTAGTATGGCGGGGTTTAGCGTACGTTCCCCTCTTCTTCTTCTCTAATCTGCCTTTTTTCTTTCCCGTTTCCCCATCCCTGTATTTTATTGTACATATGTTGTTTTTAATGCTTATATGTTTGTATTTAGGTTTATTATGTATGCTTTTCCGGTCTACGTGGCCCATCCCCTCTTCCTCTCGCATGTGGGATATATATGCTATCAAGCGGATAAGGCTTTGTGAGATAAAATACGCGGCTGTTTGGAAGAACTGTGATACCCACTCTTATGCTGTACATATATATGAAGACGTCCTGTTATTTTGTGAATCAAATTATGGACCACACTAGGAATCTGGGCGGATGACATGTGCCCAGCAACGTGAAGTGTCACCACATATTTGGGAGAACGTTTTCTTGTTGATGAACATACTTACCACTGGGTGTATGTATCTGCGGAGTGGTGATAGACTTTGCCTGACTCTGTTGGTTAAGCGCGTGCGCACACCTCTCTTTTCTTGGTACCGCCCCTCCTCTGATTGACATGTGGGACGGAGACAGATTCCATGTGACTATGTTGGTGGTGCGCGTGCGCGCGTTATTCCTATGGCTTCGGCCCCTCTCCCCTCCTTTCTGCGGGATGGACTTTGTTTGATTATGGCTGTGGTGCGCGCGCGCGCGCCGTCTTCGCGGCTCCACCCTCCTCCCTCCGGCAACTTCCTGCATCTGGTATGGACGGGACCAATCAGTACCCATCTGGCCCCGGTGCTGGATAGGTCCGGGCGGGGGTGGGTGGATCTGGACGGTGGTGCGCGCACGCGCCGCTTGTTCACAGCTGCTAGTACTATGTGACTGGCTAGGTGATTGGATTTTAAAGTATTTAAAGGCTCTATAGGCGGCAAAAACTACACTCCCCTTAAGAAAGCAAGGCGAACAGCGGCAAAACACGCGTCGGGGTACGTGCAACGGTCTACTGACACCCTGGTGAGGCATGCTATCTTTTTACTTATTTATTTTTTGATAGCTCAGGCATGTGACATGGGGTACTTAGTACAGGCTTAGTCCCCTGCCCAGAGATACTTCACACCCATGGGTTACTTCTCATGATATTAATGCTGCTTGGGCACATTGCCTGAACATATATATATATGTGTTATCTGCACTTTATATCCATGGGTTACTTCTCATGCGATCAATACTGCTAGGGCATATTGCCTGAACATATATATATGTGTTACCTGCACCTGCATTTTGTATTGAGTATTTTTCCTCATTAGACATTATTTCAGTGTGGTAGACTTTATGTGTCTGGTGTCTTTTTGCAATTTGTGTGTAGATGGCACCGTCATTACGTGACGGTTGCCTGTTGTTTTAATATGTCATTGTTGTTAATAAAGTTTGCGTTTACAATTTTCTAAATAAGCTTCCAATTGGTCTCCTGATTTTTTTTATTAAGTATTTTGTGTGACATATCTCTGTGATTTAATTGTATAAAAATTAAAAGTTGGAAAATTGCGAAATTTTCAAAATTTCCGTTTTTTCACAAATAAACGTAGGTAATATCAAATAAATTTTACCACTATCATGAAGTACAAAATGTCACGAGAAAACAATGTCAGAATCACCGGGATCCATTGAAGGGTTCCAGAGTTATAACCTCATAAAGGGACAGTGTTCAGAATTGTAAAAATTGGCCCGATCATTAACGTGCAGCGTCGGACTGGCCCACCGGGATACCGGTGAAATGCCCGGTGGGCCCCGACCCAGAGAGGAGGAGGAGGAAAAAAAAAAAAGAGACGTGGGCCCTTTAAATCTTTGAGCGGCGCCGACTGTCGCCGCGACCAGGGCCCCCCCGATGCCAGCGCTGGCATTGGGCCCCCTTCTAATACTCACCTCTCCTGGTTCCTGCGGCAGCTGCAGTGTCTTCAGCGCCCTCTGACTCTGCAACGTCTCAGTTCAGAGGGTACGATGACGTCATCACTGTGCACTCAGCCTCTCTGTCCTGAGCGTTGCAGAGTCGGAGAGACGCTGAGTGCACCGGACCTGCGCTGGGAACGGTAGAGGTCAGGATTTAACTTTTTTTTTTCTTTATGTCTGACTCTGAAAAACTGGTGGTAATATGCTGGACACACTGTCTGGGGGCAATGCTGGACACACTGGGGCAATGCTGGAGACCCTGGGGCAGATTGCTGGACACACTGGGGCAATGCTGGACACACTGGGGCAGATTGCTGGACACACTGGGGCAGATTGCTGGACACACTGGGGCAATGCTGGACACTGAGGCAGATTGCTGGACATACTAGGGCAGATTGCTGGACACACTCTCTGGGGCAATGCTGGACACACTGTCTGGGGGCAATGCTGGAGACCCTGGGGCAATGCTGGAGACCCTGGGGCAGATTGCTGGACACACTGGGGCAATGCTGGACACTGGGGCAGATTGCTGGACACACTGGGGGCAGTGCTGGATATATGGGGGCAGATTGCTGGACACACTGGGGGCAATGCTGGGCACTGGGGCAGATTGCTGGACACACTGGGGGCAGTGCTGGACATACTGGGGCAGATTGCTGGACACACTGGGGGTAATATGCTGGACACACTGGGGCAGATTGCTGGACAACCTGGGGGTAATATGCTGGACACACTGGGGGTAATATGCTGGACATACTGGGGCAATATGCTTGACATACTGGGGAAGATTGCTGGACACACTGTCTGGGGGCAAAGCTGGACATACTGGGGCAGATTGCTGGACACACTGGGGGTAATATGCTGGACACACTGGGGCAATATGCTTGACATACTGGGGAAGATTGCTGGACACACTGTCTGGGGGCAAAGCTGGACATACTGGGGCAGATTGCTGGACACACTGGGGGTAATATGCTGGACACACTGGGGGTAATATGCTGGACACACTGGGGGCAATGCTGGACACTCTGGGGCAATATGCTGGACACACTGGGGCAGATTGCTGGACACACTGTCTGGGGGCAATGCTGGACACACTGGGGCAATGCTGGAGACCCTGGGGCAGATTGCTGGAGACACTGGGGCAATGCTGGACACACTGGCGCAGATTGCTGGACACACTGGGGCAATGCTGGACACTGGGGCAGATTGCTGGACACACTGGGGCAGTTTGCTAGACACTGTCTGGGGGCAATGCTGGACACACTGTCTGGGGCAATGCTGGACACACTGGGGCAATGCTGGAGACCCTAGGGCAGATTGCTGGACACACTGGGGCAATGCTTGACACTGGGGCAGATTGCTGAACACACTGGGGGTAATATGCTGGACACACTGGGGGTAATATGCTGGACACACTGGGGCAGATTGCTGGACACACTGTCTGGGGGCAATGCTGGACACTCTGGGGCAATATGCTTGACATACTGGGGCAAATTGTTGAACACACTGTCTGGGGGCAAATCTGGACACACTGGGGCAATATTCTGGACATACTGGGGCAGATTGCTGGACACACTGTCTGGGGGAAATGCTGGACACACTGGGGCAATATGCTTGACATACTGGGGAAGATTGCTGGACACACTGTCTCTGGGCAATGCTGAACACACTGGAGGTAATATGCTGGACACACTGGGGGTAATATGCTGGACACACTGGGGCAGATTGCAGGGCACACTGGGGCAGATTGCCGGACACACTGGGGCAGATTGCTGGACACACTGTCCTGGGGAAATACTGGACACACTGGGGCAATATGCTTGACATACTGGGGCAGATTGCTGGACACACTGTCTGGGGCAATGCTGGACACACTGGGGCAGATTGCTGGACACTGGGGCAATATGCTGGACATACTGGGGCAGGTTGCTGGACACACTGGGGGTAATATGCTGGACACACTGGGGCAGATTGCTGGACACACTGGGGGCAGGACTGGAGACACGGGGCAGAATGAAAGACATGGGGCAGGATTGGATCATGGGGCAGGATGGATATGATGGAGACAGATGGGGCAGGATGGGGAGACCATATGGGGTAGAATGGATAATCATGAGGGCAGGATGCGATAACATATGGCTGGAGCCAGGAATGAGATGAACGAGGCCAGGGTGGGGAATATTATTACCATAGGGGCTAATTAAGGGATATTATTACTGCAGTGATGTATTTATTTTATTTTTTGAGTATACTGTTTTAAATGGGGGGGCGGTCCTGTTACTGTGCAGAGTGACACTATATTGCCTTTTTTTCTTCATGTGGTGTAATGTAGAAGTTGTGAAAAATTAAGTAATGTGTTCTGCAAGCGGAGCTTGAGATAACTGTGTTATTTCCTGCAGAAATGAGTCCTGGCTGGAAGAAATAATGGCGGTCTGTGCTGGATGAAAGATGAAGGACTTCACCTAGAGACGTCACTGGTGAGTCAGTGTTACCTATACACTGACACTATACACTGTATACTATATACAGCGGTCCTGTGTACAATGTCACCAGTGATCACTGTATTACCTATACATTATATACAGAGCTCCTGTGTATAATACCACCAGTGATCTCTGTATTACCTCTACACAGACACTGCATACTAAGTACAGATCTCCTGTGAATACTGGCACTTATGGTGATAGTATTGTGGGTTTTTTTTATTACTGATCAGTATTGTAGTATTCAGTCACTATGTGGTGGTAATATGTGGTCTGGAAATGGTGTTGTGGTATTTGTCCCTTGTATGTGCTATTTGGTCACCAAGTGGTGGTAATATGTGGTCTTGACATGGTGCGGTGGTATTTGTCCCTTGTATGTAGTATTATTCGGTCACTATGTGGTCTGGTTATGGTGTGGTGGTATTTCTTCCTGTATGTGGTAATATTGGTCTTGGTATAGTGGATTGTGTTGTGTATGGCGGTTATTTGTTCTCTCTGATATTAATTAGGAGAAGATTCTTTATTTCCATTAGAGTTTTAATGCTTTGTACACAGCGGCGGAGATGCACTTACAGGGGGTTTCCTGTGGAAAAAAGTAATCACCTCTCCACAGGATAAGTGATAACATATTGATTGGTGGGGGTCTGACTGCTTGGACCCATTCAGCAAAATGTGGAACTTTTTATCCCCATTAGACTGGAGTGGCATGTCCGACTAGATCACTGATCCATTCATTCACTCTGTGGCTGCACTTTTTTTTTCTGGAAGCCCCAAAGAGAATGAATGGAGCTGCGGTCAGAAATCCCACCTGCCGCTGCATTTTAAAATAGTGATAAAAGTGTCCTGTCAGGGATAAAACTTCCCCATTCTTCCGATCGGTGCAGTTTCTAATGGTCAGATCTAAGCGATCACCTATCCTGTGGAGCCCATGGATCAGTGATAACTTGTTTTAGCCAAGAACCCCATTAATGTTAACTACCGTAATTATACATCCCAGTTATTGGGGCTCACGGTAGATGTGCAGCAGCCGCCGGTGTTTTACAGCCAATGCTCCACTATAATGACAGATATTTGCATATAGCTGTAGGGTGGGCCCCTAGAGTCCATTCCTCTGGTGGGCCCCAGACACCCCAGTCCGACCCTGTTAACGTGCAAACCACCCTTGGGGGTAAAGGGGTTAAATTCCTGTGAAGCACCTGAAGAGTTAACAAACTTACTAAATCTGGCTGTGAATAACTTGAAGGGTGCACTTTTTAAAATTGAGTCACTTTTAGGTGTTTTTTGACATACAGATGCTAAACGTCACTTCAAATATGAAGTGGTCTCTAATAAATGTTGTACATTTTGGTGAAAATATGAAAAAAATGCTGCTATACTTTTAACCCTTCTGAATTTCTATCAAAAAATGTTTCAAAATTATACAAATGTAAAGCAGACATGTGAAAAGTGATAGTTATTAATTATTTTTAGTGGTATGATTATCTGTTTTAAGGGCATAAAAAAAATTCAAAATGCAAATTTTTCAAAATTGTCATCAAATTTCCAATTGCTTTAATAAATAAATGCAAATCATATCAACCTAAATTTACCACCTACATGAAGTACAATGTGTCATGAAAAAAAAACATTCTCAGAATCACTGGGATATTTTCAAACATTTCAGAATTATTACCACATAAAGATGCTAGTCTACTAAATATGTATAAATGGATTTAAACATGTTTGACACATTTGTACTAATTATGCAGCAAAGGGAAATATATTAATCACACACCATTCGCCATGTCATATATCTATAGCTTCAATGTTAAAAGTTCAAAGAAAAGTAATGTTTTTGTTTGTAAGCAAGATTTGTTGGAACCCTGAAAACAAGCTAAACACTGCACACTGTACAGTACAGCCCAACACGTAATTGGGTTAATAGCCTTATGCTTATAATAATTAACTATAGTATCTAATTAGTTGTTAATTTTCAACAACAAACTACAATGTGATCATTTGCAAGGTATAATTGGTTTATAATTCCCAGAGCAATTTTGTGAGCTCATCAATGTTTAGTTTCAAGCATCTTCTCAATGGCCTATTCACTTCAGTACAATGGGAATAAAATTAAATTTATTTGCGTACTTTTTCTTGTAATCAGCCTATGAAAATACATTAAATCATACATACATTAAATCTTTAATGAATTTATGAGTTCTTGTCTTAATAAAGAATAACTGCCATTCCTAATAGGAAGAGGCATTGGCATTTTCTATTGCTTTTTCTAGCAAACAAAAGATATCAAGGTTTTTAGAAATGTTGGAGAATATGTCACCTATTATTTTTTACTAGTGGAAACAAGATATTGGACATATCATTTGTTTTAAAATGTTTATTCTGATGGGCATTTTTTTTAGCTTATTTTCTGTATGTGATCGTGGAGGCAGCCACCATGTTTGAGCTGCTGTTAACAGCATTTATTTTCATCAGCTATAATGAGGATAATGTACGGTTTCAGCAATGGCCACCTTAGCTATGTGCGACCAATGCGTCATTTTTAGTTGCTGCTTTGCACCCCACACTGCTTGTTTATTCACTGTCTGCCCTCTCACTCTGTCATAGAGGATTGGGGAGGCGTGAACAGTATCCTCGGACAAGCTGTGCCCCCTTCAACCCCCTGTGTCCTGGTGAAGATTCAGTCTGCTGAGCCTATGAAACTCCATGACGGATGCAGGCAATAATGAAAGGACCCCAGGAGGTCTGATGTGTGAATATAACCACCGTGCTCAATTGTGTGTAAGGTGACTCAGAAGGGACAGGAGGGTTGGCATCTGAGGAGAGTATAGAGGGGCTACATTACTCTCCAGGTATCAAGAGATGCAATTACTACATCATTAAAAGGGAAGAGAGGGGCATTTTACTTTAAGGGTTGCATATGATTATGTTCCTCTGTGTTGTGGTTCTTCATTTTACAGCAAGGGGTGTGTATGACTCACATATATAGGAGCCACATTGCAGTATAATCACATGCATGCATTGTTGTAAAATGACTTCCCCTTTAAAGAGCTTGTCTACTACTCAGACAATCCCTATGTTCAACCAGTAAAATAAAAACTTATTCTGACCTCCAAAGCCGTTCCATTGGTGTCGGCACTGGCTGCCCTGGCGATCGTGTCACATTGTCACTCAATCCATACAGCCAATTAGCACTGGCTTTACTCTCCCTTACTTTATACAAATCAGACATCAGGAGGAAATCATAGCCGCGACTGCCCTCTCATTTCCTCCAGAAGTAAAATACATCTGTAGGAGAGGAGAGTGAGGCCAGCACTGATTGGCCACAGAGATCACATAACAAAACATGAGAGAGCCAATGCCAACATCACTGGAATGTCGTTGGCACCGGAGGTAAGCATAAGTGTTATTATTTTACGAGGTTAAACATAGGGATTCAAAAGGGGTTGACTGAGTAGAGAACATGCAAATTGCCTCTTCAGAGAAAAAGAGGACTTGAGCTCTATAGCGCCACCTATTGGAAGTAACAATCCTACAAGTCACAATCAACCCTTTAACGAGTCTTGCAATATGACTTAGGATAAGAGCCAAATCAGTACAGACACTTTATATTGTTAAATTATCACTATATAGTATAATGATAAAAAAGCCCTTACTTCTCACCCCTCTTTCTGGATTATAAACAGAATAACGCCCTTCTTCATGAAGTGTGGTCATAAATTAACACACTTCCTGGAGTATTCTCATTATATTCCAAAGGCTGCATTATTTAATGATTACACTTCAAGGGGATAGCGAAAAAGCACAATTCCACTGTAGTTTTCTGAGTTTTGTGTTTACCGCATTCATTATATGGTAAAACTGACCTGGCAGTATGATTCTCTCTGTCAGTATGATTACACTGATGCAAAGCACGCATAGTTTGTCTTTAAGTGGTGTAAAAAAATGTGCTTTGAGTTGATATTTTTATTTATTTTTATTTTCATTTTTTATGGTAGATTTGAAATTTTGACCAGTTGATGCATTTTTCCAGTCTTTGGCAGTTTACTAATTGGGTTCATTAACTTGTATTTTGATAGATTGGACTTTTACAAACATATCGATACCACATGTGTATTTTTTTTATTTTTATTTTAACCCCTTCCTGACAGGGCGATTTTCCATTTTTGTGCTATTCCCCTCCTTTTCTTTCAAGAGCTATAACTTTTTTATTGTTCTAAGATGGTATGGATTCAGACCCCAGCACGACTATGGAGTGTGGTTTACTGGCTGGTCGAGAAGGTGCGGAGGAGTTCTTTATGGATTGCAACCATAAAGAAGATTTACTTTTAATAAGCACAAAGGCATTGGAAACTAAAATTTATTCTCTGGCAGAGAGAGAAATTAGACTGTATTGGACAATCAAATCTCTAAAATCCTATGTTGAATGTGGACGAGTCCCAAGAGGACTCCGTGTTTACAAGGAGATTTCTCAGTTTTCGGACGATCCCTCTTTCCAGAGAGCCTGGGAAGAAATTCATTTACAATGCTCACGCAATTTGTTGACATTAGTTATTGCACAGAATGAAAAAGAATATACCGTCCTTTGCGAACAACTAGATAAAGCGAAGGATGAACTTACTTCACGAGTCTCGGAGAATCAAAATAAATTATTTTTGAAAAAGTTGGAGAAAAAACTTGTCTTAATTCAGATGGAAACGAAGCAAAAGAAAAAAGATAAAATTTTAAGGGATAAAAACGATTTTGCCACGGGACACATTTTTTCCTGGAACAAAAATAAGAGAAAAAACTTTCAAAAACAATATCCCCCCAGGAAATTTAACAGACGCAGGTCACAAAGAGATGGATGGGTGACCGATTCAGATTCCAGTAGCATTGAGGAACCAGTGGAGAATGCAACGCCAACTAATGTACCAGCAAGGGGTACCAGCCCTTTAGAAAAAAGACCCGACGGGGGGGCCGAAAAAAGTACACAGAAAAAACGCAAGCAGGTCTCCTGGAGGAAGTAAGGGCTAATGAACTCCAAATAATAAACCTGTCCAATAGAAGTCTATCTTCGGCACAAAAAAGAGTGTTATCTTTAGGTTTTAATTTTTGCATGCCAAATGAATTTAACCTTACGGACTTTAAAATCGACCTCTTTAAAGCGACGCGAAAATTACACCTGCAAAAACATTTTTCCAACAGAAAAAATCAGGCTGTTATGCCTGACGCTACATCTACAGAAAGTCCCGTTGTCATCGGTAACCTGGGGTTTATGGCTTTTCCTCCAGCCGAACCCCATGACATTGAAGATGCCTGGCTACTAGCTCATCTTAGTGATCCACCACAAGAAACTGAGGAATGCAATGTAATGATTAATAAAGATATCACTTTTAGACCTTTTTCAGGTGGTATACAGTCTACGTTTATGCCGCCCGTTTCCCCAGGTAACGCGATTGACTTATTCCAAGATCTTGTGGTAAAAGATGTAGAGGCCATCCTATGTCGTAAACCTAGGAAGAATCTAACTGATGAGGAGGAAAAGGCTATACGTGAAATGCAGCGGTGGGATGACGTGGTCATCAGAAAGGCAGACAAGGGGGGTAACCTTGTTATTCTTGACAAAAATTATTATATCAACGAAGCCATGTCCCAATTGAATGATAAAACTACTTATGTCACTCTTGATTCTAATCCAACTGAAAAATTTAAAGGGAAATTAAGGACCTTATTAAACATATATGTAGCCAAGGGTACTTTATTGAAAAATAAAGCTAAAAAATTACTTCCCAACCATCCTATTATACCCTGTTGGTACAGTTTACCAAAGATACATAAACACGCTACCTGCCCGCCTGGGCGGCCTATAATAGCTGGCATTGGTTCCTTGACAGAACCCCTTTCCCACTTTCTAGATTGGCTACTGAAACCACTGCTGCAGAGTATACCATCATTTATCAAAGACTCAGGAGATTTTTTGATTGCTTTGCAATCATTGGATTGGCAACCCACGTTCTCTCTCACTTCAATTGATGTGGTCAGTTTATACACCAGGATACCACAGGATAAAGGCATTGAGGCTATTAAAACTGTGTTGCTGAATACTGATAAAGACCGGGACTTCATTGCGTTTATTAGAGAGAGTTTGGAATTTGTTTTATCACATAACGCCTTTAAGTTTGGTGAGAAATGGTTCCTTCAACGCACCGGAACTGCGATGGGGACGCCCGTCGCTTGCATATTCGCTAATCTATTTTTAGCTGTCTTTGAGGAGAAATATATAACGACCGTGACAAATCCCTTCCTAAAGTTTATACGACTGTACCTGAGATTCGCGGATGGCATTTTTATTGTCTGGGACGGTTCGGAAAATGTATTTAACTCTTTCGTTACCCATCTTAACACTATAAATGATGATAATATGCAATTTACTGCCTGCTTTGGGGGTAACGAAATAGATTTTTTGGACGTGAAAATTCAGATATTAGATGGCATGCTCACCACTAAAGTACATAAAAAATCGTCTGCTACTAATAGTCTTCTTCATTTTAACAGTGCCCACCCTTTCCACACCAAAAATAGCATACCATATAGTCAGATGGTGCGATACAGAAAAATCAACAATAACGAGGAATTATTTGACCAACAAATTGCAGAGCTAAAGACTAATCTCCTAAATAGAAATTACCCACCAGATATTCTAGCAAAAGCGGAACGAAGGGTCGTGCAATTAACTCAAAATGATTTATTAAAAAGACGCAAAACAACACCAAATGTCTCCTCTAATGAGCAGCACAGGTTCACATTTACGTTTACCCACAGTCCGATTGACAAAGAGATCTACGCAGCCATCAATAGAAATTGGCACATCTTGCAATCTGATAGAGAATTATCTTCTCTGACCACGAATCGCCCAAGGTTTGGGTATAGGCGTACAAGAAATTTGGGGGATTTACTGATTAAAAATCGTCTCCCCACAATAGAAAACAATTGGCTCACGAAACATCAACCTACGGGTAATCACAAATGTGGTAACTGTAAATTCTGCCATTTAAGACTTCTGAAAAATCCGATTCACATAGGCTCTGTTTGTCATACTGTTAGAGATGTAATCACGTGCAAAACTCCATATGTCGTTTATTTAATCCTCTGCCCATGCCAGTTTTATTATATTGGCAAAACAATACGCCCTATGGTCACGAGATTCAGTGAGCACTACAGTTCTATAATATCCGGGAAGGGTCGCCCGCGCTTTATTAAACATATGCGGGATCACCACAATGCGAATCCAAATGTGTTACAATTCGCAGGTCTGGAGGTAGTTAAAAGTCCAGTAAAAGGTGGTGACCACAAGAAAATTCTGCTACAGCATGAGGCACGTTGGATCATGGAGACCAATGCGCAAGGGCCCATTGGTCTCAATGACAAACTGGACATGACAATATTTTTGTAATATTTTTGTAATATTTTTGTTACATATTCCTATAGCAATATTATTGTAATTATCTTTGTGCTGGCTCCCTTATATTGTGTGGCTCATAATGCTGATTTGTATTTGTGCTTGTTAAATCTGTTTCTTGCACACAAACCAATGTGTTTTTAATCTCACACCTATTCACATTAAGCTGTCTAGTTCCCTATAAAGGAAATGACGATTTTAACCTGTGCACCTGGACCCGTGGAAGCGCACAAGCGCGAAACGATCGTAGTCCTGTTCTTTCTCCCCGCACCGCTGATCTCTCCCAGCCACCTCTCCTTGCTATGTCCGTTGTCATGTTATGATGAATAAAGGACTTTGATTCGCAATTCATCTGGGTGAGTGCCGCATTTCCTCTTTTTTTTCCTTTGACATTTATTCACTGCTTTTTATGCTGAGCACCACCCGAACATTGCAGACTATATACGTGCTATAGGAGTCTTACAGTGGAATCCTCGGGCTGCAGTTACACCACCTGCTGCGTTAACACCTAGTGCCGTTCATATTCTGTGCTTTTGTTTTTTATTGTTCTGTCCACATAACCATGTGAGGGCTTGTTTTTAGCAAGATGAGATGTACTTTTGAATGAAACCATTTACTTTATCATGCGCTGAACTGGAATGCAGGGTGAAAACTCCAAGTGCGTCGAAATAGCGAAAAAAGACCAATCTTGCAAATGTTCTTTTGGGTTTTTTATTGACCATGTTCAGTACGTGGCAAAACTGACCTCAGAATATGATTCTCCAGGTCAGTATGATTATGCAGATACCAAACATGCTAGTTCTTTCTTATATAAGTTGTGAAAAAAAACGCAAATTTGTAAAAAAAAATATTTAACTTGTGTTGCCATTTCACGAGACCCATAACATTAACGTTTTAAATTTTGGTTGCTGGAGCTCTGTGAGGGCTTATTTTTTATGCCTTGTGCTGTGGGTTTTATTTATACCATTTTGAGGTAGATATGATGTTTTAACTACTTCTTATTGCATTTTTCAGTAGTGTTGCAGCGACTGAAAAACATAACTGACTTTTCTATTTTTTTCTCATTATGCCTTTTAAGAGTTAATTCATTTTATATTTTGATAAATTGGGCTTTTCCAAACGCAGCGACACCAAATATGTGTATTTGTTTAATTTTTTTTATTTCATCATTTTTAATAAGGGAAAAGAGGGGGGTTGATCTTTTTATTTGAAAAATATATTTTTTTCACTTTCTACTGTACTTACTGGTCCCTTTAGGGGACTTGAACCTGTGATCATCTGATCGCTGGTACTATGGACAGCAATACCATAACATGAGTGCCAGTTAAGGCAGGCTTTCACAGGTATACCGTCAGGATGCCTACTAAACCACCGACTGTCATGGCAACCTCTTGGAGCCCTGCAAACGCATCGCAGGGGTGTGATATTCTAACAGCCCATTGTTGCCCTGCCGCATGCTGTAAATACAGCTGTCACAGATTGACAACAGCATTTAACAGGTTTACAGCTGGTGTTGGAGCTCCACTTATGGTTGTTGAATGCAATTGATGACTGAATAACACAGCCATCTTCTGCTGACAAAACTGCCGACTCCGTTCTGTTTACCAGTAAGTCATAGTTTGGTAAGAAGCTGAATAAGGGTTCTATACCGCCAGAGTGTAATTATTAAATAATGTTTTCATGAAGTTCTTGGAGTATAATCATATGCTAACTTGAAAACCACAATGGTCCTATGGTAATTTAGTCATGCAAATTAAGGATAAAGAAGAATTTATTCCATAATATAAAAAAAAAACACTTTGTTAACCATGTCACATGAAGCCATTGGTGTAATACTAGTGTATACAGGGGTACTCATGCACATAAGGGGTACATACCAGGAGGCTGCTGTGCTAGGTGAGGACACTTGGGGTTCGGCTCCTGGTATGTACCCCTTATATACTGTCCTCATACACGTTAGGCCAGTTTCACATTTGCGGTTGTGTCCGCAGTGTTTCTGACGCATACATCCGCATATCTTTTACATTGTGGACACAGGTATATGCGTCCGCGTATGCATGCGTTGTTTCGTGTTGTGCGGTGGGGTGCGGCTAACGCACCATGTTGCATTTTTTGAGGTATCAAATTTCCGCCGCCATACACATGCGGACGCTTGCAGAAGGAGTGCGTCAAAACAACTCATTACAGTCTATGGGAACGCTAGGACATGCGTTCGCTTGCATTTGCGTATGCATGTTTTCTAAGTAAACAAGAAATTCCATGAGACACGCCCATTTGGCGTGGCTTGTCTCAAGAAAATTCTCCTGGAAAATCTTACTCCTATCGAACGCATGTGCATAAAAAGTGCAAACGCATGCAAAAAGAAATGCAAATGCAGAGTTTTTTTTCCCATCATGCGTAAGCTGATGCTGATAAAAAACACTGCATTAGCATACTTTTGATTGCGTTTCTACATGCGTTTGTGGTTGCAGATGATATGCTGCGGACTCAACCGCAAATGTGAAACTAGCCTTACTAGGGTGTGCAATGAGACATGTAGCTAAACCCCCTGTCTTCTTTATGAAAAAGAAGCTGTAAAGTTCTAACCTTCTTTTGCTTGTAGATGAGACAGGAAAGGGTGAAACAATAGGATGCAATAACAAGAGCATTTCAGAATATATAACTGCACAGTGCATAAAATACAGATAGTCTGCAAAACACAGTAATATACAGGTAACATGAGGTAATACAAGCTGATGATTACCTACTTATTACAGCAAACATACCTATAAACACAGGACTGTAACACATAGATAGTGCTTACCAAATATGCTTAGGGCAGGCTGTTCAAGGAACATGAAGAAAAACAAGTGGTGTGTTTTTCTCCTCAGAAGCAATGGCTGCTGTTCCCTTCACAGTGTCATAATAAGACCACAATGCAACAGGAACAATCCCACAATGCCGTAGGAACTTCCCATAATACATTGCAAATTAAACTAGAATGTAAATATTAAACCACCAGCAGATGGTGCTGTTACCTTACAATATAAAATATAGGCAGGATTAATACACACAAAAAATACAATGTTTGTAATAACGGAGGTCTAAGGGGTAAGGTTTCTCCTTGTGGAGAGTGACATACCAGCTCAGGCTTGTCAAGGTAAGGAGGCTTCTTCACCATGCAATGCTCCTCTGGGAAATGTAATATGTAAATTGCCTCTTCAGAGAAAAAGAGGACTTGAACTCTATAGCGCTATAAAGTTCAAGTCCCCTTTTTCTCTGAATAGGCAATTTGCATATTAAATTTAACAGAGGAGCATTGCATGGCGAATAAGCCTCCTTACTTTGACAAGCCAGAGCTGGTATGTCACTCTCCACAAGGAGAAACCTTTCCCCTTAGACCTCAGTCCAGAGCCTCTCACCTAGCCAAATCAGTTCTCATGCTTCGCACTGACGAGGGCCAAAAGGCCAAAACATGGTGTCTGCGAATTGAGATACTAATTTGGCTCTTATTCTAAGTCATATTACAAGAATCGTTAAAGGGTTGATTGTGACTTGTAGGATCGCTACTTCCAACAGGTGGTGCTATAGAGTTCAAGCCCTCTTTTTCTCTGAAGAGGCAATTTGCATATTAAATTTCCCACCGGAGCATTGCACGTCGAATAAGCCTCCTTACCTTGACAAGCCAGAGCTGGTATGTCACTCTCCACAAGGAGAAACCTTACCCCTTAGACCTCAGTCCAGAGCCTCTCACCTAGCCAAATCAGTTCTCATGCTTCGCACTGACGAGGGCCAACAGCCCAAAACACCGTGTCTGCGAATTGAGATACTAATTTGGCTTTTATCCTAAGTCATATTGCAAGACTCGTTAAAGGGTTGATTATGACTTGTAGGATCGCTACTTCCAACAGGTGGCTCTATAGAGTTTAAGTCCTCTTTTTCTCTGAAGAGGTAATTTGCATATTAAATTTCCCACCGGAGCTTTGCATGGCAAATAAGCCTCCATACCTTGACAAGCCAGAGCTGGTATATCACTCTTCACAAGGAGAAACTTTACCCCTTAGACCTCAGTCCATAGCCTCTCACCTAGCCAAATTAGTTCTCATGCTTCACACTGACGAGGGCCAACAAGCCAAAACACCGTGTCTGCGAATTGAGATACTGATTTGGCTCTTATCCTAACTCATATTGCAAGGCTCATTAAAGGGTTGATTGTGACATGCAGGATCCCTACTTCCAACAGGTGTCACTATAGAGTCCAAGTCCTCTTTTTCTCTGAAGAGGCAATTTGAATATGTAATAACAGTGACATAAAAAATATGACTAAACTTTAGATAGCAATTATATTGCTGGACAGAACACCCTATATGCATGAGTACCCCTGTATACACTAGTATTACACCCATGGCTTCTACTACCTGATTTCTGTTTCTATGTCATGGCTTTCATAACAGTTACCTTCCGTTGAATTTGCATTTGCCTTGACACATACAGTACATCTAAATTAGCCTGTTGCAACCTTGGCCAGATCTGTGCCTTGCCATAATTCTGTCTCTGAGCTCCTTGGTCAGTTCCTTAGACCTCATGAGTCTCATTTGGGGTTTTAATACTTTCCGTACCCAGTATATATTGCTCACCCACATACTAGAACGATTACATGTTCTTGGGTGCATTTCTTTGCTATATAATCCTTGAAAAACTTATTTAAAAATGTATAAGTAATATATTTCTCATCCATAGCGTATTAGGTCTTCTTGGGTGCATTTTGGTGGTATCTAACTCTTCAAAAAAGTGTTCAAAATTTTTCTAGGATTATATATGAAGTATTACATGTTCTTGGTTAGATTTCGGTGGTATCTAAACTTCGAAAAAAAGTTCACAAGTGAATCTGCATTATATTGCTCCTCCATATACTATTACATGTTCTTGGGTCCATTTAGTTGTTAAGAAACCCTCAAAAAGCTTGTTTAAGAATTTATCGGTATTTCATTTCTCATAAATATTGGTATATAACCCTCAGATGTGCATAGCCTTTATGAGTGTAGGAGTGCATGACATGACAATTTTAATAGAATGTGTATGAAGCCCTCCTTTATGTCTAATACAGTGTGTATCTGAGTTCCTAATTTTTCGCAATTCTTGCTTCCTTCATAAATGAAACTTATTTAAAGACAACAATTTTGGTTTATTTAAATGATTCTTAACATTTTTTTTCCTGTAAAAAAAATTTCTTGTCAGTTTGGAGTGTTTTATTGTCACTCCTTAACCCCTTTCCATCCTTAGATGTACAGTTACAGCTAAATTGGGCTCCCTCTGTTTTTTGCAGCATTTTTCTGGCACACGCTGTTAGGGTTGGCGGAACGCACCACGTTTATATATATATATATATATATATATATATTGAGTAGTAGGTGCGTCCGCAACCCGGGGTCCACCGTGCAGGAGAGAACCTGCTGCTAGTAAAAGACAGTACTATATGGCGGTATAAGCGAACTCTGTTACTTCACAGATTCGCTTGAGAAAGAGAAAGCTGTGCCCTGTTAACCTCACGGAGGAACAGCTACCTAATAGAGCCGACAGTGGTCATGCAGTCAGCATAACACACACAAAACTCCTCACTGGAGGTGCCGGTATTCTAGGGGCTTATTTCAGCCAAACCCTAAATCCACATACACAAACTCCTCACCAGAGGTGCCGGTATTCTAGGGGCTTATTTCAGCCGAACCCTGACCACATGCAAGAATGACCACACTGGCGGTGAGCTCATAACTTAGGTTAATACTAGCGCATGGCCATGCGGCCATGCAAACCTTTTATAGCTACAGCAACTTTAGTGTTATGATCCCAGTGGCTTAGGATCACAAATCTAACCAGCTAAGTCAGAGACAATAGGACGAGCTCTGGGGATGTGGTAACTGGACTGACCGCAAAGCTGATCCTAACCAAACACACTAAAGGTAGCCGTGGAATGTTTCCTGAAATCCTAGACGTCTCTTCACGGCCCGAGAAACTGACTACCCCTAGAGATAAAGTAAGACCTCACTTGCCTCAGAGAAATAACCCCAAAGAAATAGAACAGCCCCCCACAAATAATAACGGTGAGTTAAGAGGAAAAGACAAACGCAGAGATGAAACAGGTTAAGCAAATGAGGCCCGCTAACACTAGATAGCAGAAAATAGCAAGGGATCTGTGCGGTCAGTAAAAAACCCTATACAAAAATATCCACGCAGAGAATGCGAGAACCCCCACACCAACTAACAATGTGGGGGGAGCAACTCAGCACCCCAGAGCTACCAGCAAGCAGAGAAATGACATATTAGCAAGCTGGACAAAACTCATAATATTCTAGGAACATATTGAACACAGATGAGCAAGAATAAGCAAACAGAACTTAGCTTCTCTTGAAGAGACTGGTAACGGATGTAGACAGGAGCAAACAGAATAGCACTGAATACAACGACAGCAGGCATAGACTGAGATTCCAAGTGAGCTTAAATAGAAAACCAGCCCACAGATAACGAGACAGCTGATGCCAGTCACAAACCTGCAGAAAGACAGCACTCACACAGTACCACTTGTGACCACAAGAGGGAGCCCAGAAATAGAGTTCACAACAGTACCCCCCCCTTGAGGAGGGGTCACCGAACCCTCATCAAAACCCCCAGGGCGATCAGGACGAGCCACATGGAAGGCACGAACCAAATCGGCCGCATGAACATCAGAGGCGACAACCCAGGAATTATCCTCCTGCCCATAGCCCTTCCACTTAACCAAATACTGAAGCCTCTGTCTAGAAATACGAGAATCCAAGATCTTCTCCACCACGTACTCCAATTCGCCCTCCACCAGCACCGGGGCAGGGGGCTCAACAGAAGGAACCACAGGCACCACATACCTCCACAACAAAGACCTATGGAACACGTTATGAATGGCAAACGACACTGGGAGGTCCAAACAAAATGACACCGGGTTAAGGATTTCCAAAATCTTATAAGGACCGATGAAGCGAGGCTTGAATTTAGGAGAGGAAACCTTCATAGGAACATACCGAGAAGACAGCCATACCAAATCCCCAACACGAAGTCGGGGACCCACACCGCGACGGCGGTTGGCAAAGCGCTGAGCCGTCTCCTGTGACAACTTCAAATTGTCCACCACATGGTTCCAAATCTGCTGCAACCTATCCACCACAGAATCCACCCCAGGACAGTCAGAAGGTTCAACCTGACCCGAAGAAAAACGAGGATGAAAACCAGAATTGCAGAAAAAAGGCGAAACCAAAGTAGCAGAACTAGCCCAATTATTAAGGGCAAACTCGGCCAATGGCAAACAAGTCACCCAATCATCCTGATCAGCAGAAACAAAACATCTTAAATAAGTTTCCAAGGTCTGATTAGTTCGCTCGGTTTGGCCATTCGTCTGAGGATGGAAGGCCGACGAAAAAGACAAATCAATGCCCATCTTAGCACAAAAGATCCGCCAAAATCTGGACACAAACTGGGATCCTCTGTCAGACACAATATTTTCAGGGATGCCGTGCAAGCGAACCACATTCTGAAAAAATAGAGGAACCAAATCGGAGGAGGAAGGCAACTTAGGCAAGGGCACCAAATGGACCATTTTAGAAAAACGATCACACACCACCCAGATGACAGACATTCTCTGAGAGACTGGAAGATCCGAAATAAAATCCATGGAAATGTGCGTCCAAGGCCTCTTCGGGACAGGCAAAGGCAAAAGCAAACCGCTGGCACGAGAACAGCAAGGCTTAGCCCGAGCACAAATCCCACAGGACTGCTCAAAGGAACACACATCCCGCGACAAGGAAGGCCACCAGAAGGACCTAGCCACCAAATCCCTGGTACCAAAAATCCCAGGATGGCCTGCCAACACTGAAGAATGAACCTCGGAAACAACTCTGCTGGTCCATCTATCTGGGACAAACAGTCTCTCTGGTGGGCAACGGTCAGGCTTATCCGCCTGAAATTTCTGCAGCACTCGTCGCAAATCTGGGGAAATGGCAGACAAAATCACTCCCTCTCTGAGGATACCAGCCGGCTCTGAAACTCCCGGAGAGTCAGGCACAAAACTCCTAGAAAGAGCATCAGCCTTCACGTTCTTCAAACCAGGCAGGTACGAGACCACAAAATCGAAACAGGAGAAAAACAACGACCAACGAGCCTGTCTAGGATTCAGCCGCTTGGCAGACTCGAGATAAATCAGATTTTTGTGATCAGTCAAGACCACGACACGATGCTTAGCTCCCTCGAGCCAAACTCACCACTCCTCAAATGCCCACTTCATAGCCAACAACTCCCGATTATCAACATCATAATTCCGCTCGGCAGGCGAAAACTTTCTTGAAAAGAAAGCACAAGGCTTCATCACAGAGCCATCAGAGCTTCTCTGCGACAAAACAGCCCCTGCTCCAATCTCAGAAGCATCAACCTTGACCTGAAAAGGAAGAGAGACATCAGGCTGACACAAAACTGGAGCCGAAGAAAACCGGCGCTTCAGCTCCCGAAAGGCTTCCACGGCCGCAGGAGACCAATTAGTCACATCAGAACCCTTCTTGGTCAAATCCGTCAAGGGTTTAACCACGCCAGAAAAATTAGCAAAGAAGCGACGGTAAAAATTAGCAAAACCCAAGAACTTCTGAAGACTCTTAACAGATGTAGACTGAGTCCAGTCATGAATAGCCTGGACCTTGACTGGGTCCATCTCAATAGTAGAAGGAGAAAAAATAAAACCCAAAAAGGAAACCTTCTGTACTCCGAAGAGACATTTTGAGCCTTTCACAAATAAGGCATTAGCACGCAGGACCTGAAATACCATCCTGACCTGCCTCACATGGGACTCCCAGTCCTCAGAAAAGACCAAAATGTCATCCAGATACACAATCATAAATTTATCCAGATATTCTCGGAAGATGTCATGCATGAAGGACTTGGAACACAGAAGGAGCATTAGAGAGTCCAAAAGGCATCACCAAGTACTCAAAATGGCCCTCGGGCGTATTAAATGCTGTTTTCCATTCATCCCCCTGCTTAATACGCACAAGGTTATACGCACCACGAAGATCTATCTTGGTGAACCAACTGGACCCCTTAATCCGAGCAAACAGATCAGATAATAATGGCGAAGGATACTGAAATTTGACCGTGATTTTATTTAGAAGATGATAATCTATACAAGGTCTCAGAGAACCATCCTTCTTGGCCACAAAAAAGAATCCAGCACCAAGAGGGGAGGAGGACGGGCGAATATGTCCCTTCTCTAAAGACTCCTTTATATAACTCCGCATTGCGGCATGTCCCGGTACAGACAAATTAAAAAGTCGTCCCTTGGGGAACTTACTACCAGGAATCAAATTTATAGCACAATCACAATCCCTGTGAGGAGGCAGGGCACCGGATCTGGGCTCATCAAATACATCCTGGTAGTCCGACAAAAACTCAGGGACCTCAGAAGGAGTGGAAGAAGCAATTGACACCAAAGGAGCATCGCCATGAATCCCCTGGCAACCCCAACTTGAAACAGACATAGCTTTCCAATCCAGAACTGGATTATGGGCCTGCAGCCATGGCAGACCCAAAACGACAACATCATGCAGATTATGCAGCACAAGAAAGCGAATCACCTCCTGATGTACAGGAGTCATGCACATGGTCACTTGAGTCCAATACTGAGGCTTATTCTCAGCCAATGGTGTAGCATCAATACCCCTCAGTGGAATAGGGAATTCCAAAGGCTCCAGGACAAAACCACAGCGCCTGGCAAACGACACATCCATCTGGTTCAGGGCAGCACCCGGATCCACAAAAGCCATAACCGAGTAGGATGACAAAGAACAAATTAAAGTAACAGACAAAATGAATTTAGGCTGTATAGTACCAACGGTGACAGATTTAGCGATTTTTTTTTTTTTTTTTTTTTTTTTTTACGCGCTTAGAGCATGCTGAGATAACATGAGTTGAATCACCACAGTAAAAGCACAACCCATTTTGATGTCTATGATTTTGCCGCTCAATTCTGGTCAGAATTCGGTCACATTGCACAGACTCAGGTCTCTGTTCAGAAAACACCACCAGATGGTGCGTAGATTTGCGCTCCCGCAAACGCCGATCAATCTGAATGGCCAAAGCCATTGAGTCATTCAGACTTGCAGGCGTAGGGAACCCCACCATAACATTCTTAATGGCTTCAGAAAGACCTTCTCTGAAATTTGCAGCCAGGGCACACTCATTCCATTGAGTAAGCACCGACCATTTCCGAAATTTTTGACAATACACCTCAGCTTCATCCTGGCCCTGAGAGAGAGCCAGCAAGGCCTTTTCTGCCTGGTTCTCAAGATTCGGTTCCTCATAAAGCAGTCCAAGCGCCAGAAAAAACGCATCCACATTCAGCAATGCAGGATCTCCTGGCGCCAGGGAGAAAGCCCAATCTTGAGGGTCGCCGCGTAACAAGGAGATAACAATTTTAACTTGCTGAGCGGAATCACCAGAGGAACGAGGTCTCAAAGAAAGAAATAATTTACAATTATTCTTAAAATTCAGAAACCCAGATCTATCTCCAGAAAAAAAACTCAGGAATAGGTACTTTTGGCTCAGACATAGGACTGTGAACAACAAAATCCTGAATGCTTTGCACCCTTGCAGCAAGATGATCCACACTAGAAGTCAGACTCTGAATATCCATGTGCAGCTGAACTCAAAGCCACCCAGAGATTAAGGGGATGAGAGAAGCTGGACAGACTGCAGCAAAGGGAGAGGAAAAAAAAAAATTGTACTCAGGACTTCTCTTATCCCACTTCTGCGATGCATTAAACACTTTTTATGGCCTGCTGTACTGTTATGATCCCAGTGGCTTAGGATCACAAATCTAACCAGCTAAGTCAGAGACAATAGGACGAGCTCTGGGGATGTGGTAACTGGACTGACCGCAAAGCTGATCCTAACCAAACACACTAAAGGTAGCCGTGGAATGTTTCCTGAAATCCTAGACGTCTCTTCACTGTCATGATTCCCCAATGGCATGGGAACATCAGAAACACAAAATAACAGACTAGCCCTCGGGTGATGGAAACTCAAGCTGAACGTGACCTAAATCTACCACACAATTAACAGTAGCCAGGAAGCATTCCTACGGCTGCCTAGATGCCATGCGCCAGCCGGAGAACTAACTACGCCTGGAAGAGGAAGGAACAGACCTGGCTTACCTCTAGTGAAATTCCCCAAAGATGATAGTAGCCCCCACATATATTAACGGTGAGTTCAGAGGAAAAGACATACACAGTATGAAGGTAGATTTAGCAAAGCGAGGTCCACTTACTAGATAGAGGAAGGATACAAAAGAGGACTTCACGGTCAGCTGAAAAACCCTTTCAAAAACCCATCCTGAAATTACTTTAAGACTCCTGTGTCAACTCATGACACAGGAGTGGCAATTTCAGTCCACAAGAGCTTCCAGTAACTGGAAATGACAAACTGTAAACTGGACAAAAAATACAAAACAAAAAGGACAAGAGTCCACTTAGCTGATCAGCAGACTGGTAGCAGGAACATGCAACTGAAAGACTCAGGTTACAATGATGACCGGCAAGGAAGTGACTGGAGAGCAAGGCTAAATAGGGAACTCCCAAAACTGATGGAAGCAGGTGAGCTGAGGCAGAAAAGAACACACAAGTCTCCAGTACCACCAGCCACCACTAGGGGAGCCCAAAAAGCGGATCACAACACTTCACTGCCTGAGAAACTGACTACCCCTAGAGATAAAGTAAGACCTCACTTGCCTCAGAGAAATAACCCCAAAGAAATAGAACAGCCCCCCACAAATAATAACGGTGAGTTAAGAGGAAAAGACAAACGCAGAGATGAAACAGGTTAAGCAAATGAGGCTCACTGTTGTGAAATTGGATTCTGGGCTCCCCCGGTGGCCACTTGTGGAATTGTACTTGTGTGCATCATCCCCTCTGTTCACCTGCTCCTATCAGGATGTGGGAGTCGCTATATAACCTTGCTCCTCTGTCAGTTTCATGCCGGTCAACAATGTAATCAGAAGCCTTCTGTGCATGTTCCTGCTACTAGACAACTCCTAGCTAAGTTGGACTTTTGTCCTTGTGTGTTTTTGCATTTTGTTCCTGTTCACAGCTGCTGTTTCGTTACTGTGTCTGGAAAGCTCTTGTGAGCGGAAATTGCCACTCTGGTGTTATGAGTTAATGCTAGAGTCTTAAAGTAATTTCTGGATGGTGTTTTGATAGGGTTTTCTGCTGACCATGAAAGTGCCCTTTCTGTCTTCATGCTATCTAGTAAGCGGACCTCGATTTTGCTAAACCTATTTTCATACTACGTTTGTCATTTCATCTAAAATCACCGCCAATATATGTGGGGGCCTCTGTCTGCCTTTTGGGAAAATTTCTCTAGAGGTGAGCCAGGACTGTCTTTTCCTCTGCTAGGATTAGGTAGTTCTCCGGCTGGCGCTGGGCATCTAGGGATAAAAAACGTAGGCATGCTACCCGGCCACTTCTAGTTGTGCGGCAGGTTTAGTTCATGGTCAGTATAGTTTCCATCTTCCAAGAGCTAGTTCTCATATATGCTGGGCTATGTTCTCTCGCCATTGAGAATCATGACAGTTTGACCGGCCCAAAAAGGGTTAAATTACTGGCTGAGAAAGGAGAGAAAAAAGAAGTCTGCTACAATTTTTTTTTTTTTTTTTTTCCCTCTAGTTCTGAGTGTGCTCTTAATTGAATCACTTGCTAGTTTGCCTATGCTGCAGCCTTCCTCTCTTTCTCTTCTTCTAATCCTTGAATGGCTCTGTGTTCACCTGTTTCAAATGGATCTTCAGAGTGTAGCTACAGGTTTGAATAATCTCGCCACAAAGGTACAAAATTTGCAAGATTTTGTTGTTCATGCACCTATGTCTGAGCCTAGAATTCCTTTGCCTGAATTCTTCTCGGGGAATAGATCTCACTTTCAAAATTTTAAAAATAATTGCAAATTGTTTTTGTCCCTGAAGTCTCGCTCTGCCGGAGACCCTGCACAGCAGGTCAGGATTGTAATTTCCTTGCTCCGGGGCGACCCTCAGGACTGGGCTTTTGCATTGGCACCAGGGGATCCTGCGTTGCTCAATGTGGATGCGTTTTTTCTGGCCTTGGGGTTGCTTTATGAGGAACCTCATTTAGAGCTTCAGGCGGAAAAGGCCTTGATGTCCTTGTCTCAGGGGCAAGATGAAGCTGAAATATACTGCCAAAAATTCCGCAAATGGTCTGTGCTTACTCAGTGGAATGAGTGCGCCCTGGCGGCGATTTTCAGAGAAGGTCTCTCTGATGCCATTAAGGATGTTATGGTGGGGTTCCCTGTGCCTGCGAGTCTGAATGAGTCCATGACGATGGCTATTCAGATCGATAGGCGTCTGCGGGAGCGCAAACCTGTGCACCATTTGGCGGTGTCTACTGAGAAAACGCCAGAAAATATGCAATGTGATAGAATTCTGTCCAGAAGCGAGCGGCAGAATTTTAGACGAAAAAATGGGTTGTGCTTCTATTGTGGTGATTCAACTCATGTTATATCAGCATGCTTTAAGCGTACTAAGAAGCCTGACAAGTCTGTTTCAATTAGCACTTTACAGTCTAAGTTTATTCTATCTGTGACCCTGATTTGTTCTTTGTCATCTATTACCGCGGACGCCTATGTCGACTCTGGCGCTGCTTTGAGTCTTATGGATTGGTCCTTTGCCAAACGCTGTGGGTATGATTTGGAGCCATTGGAGGCTCCGATACCTCTGAAAGGGATTGACTCCACCCCATTGGCTAGTAATAAACCACAATACTGGACACAAGTGACTATGCGTGTTAATCCGGATCACCAGGAGGTTATTCACTTTCTGGTGCTGTATAATCTACATGATGTTTTGGTGCTGGGATTGCCATGGCTGCAATCTCATAACCCAGTCCTCGACTGGAGAGCTATGTCTGTGTTAAGCTGGGGATGTAAAGGAACTCATGGGGACGTACCTTTGGTTTCCATTTCATCATCTATTCCCTCTGAGATTCCTGAATTCTTGTCTGACCTTCTTGACGTTTTTGAAGAACCCAAGGTTGGTTCACTACCTCCGCACCGGGAGTGCGATTGTGCCATAGACTTGATCCCGGGTAGTAAATACCCTAAGGGTCGTTTATTTAATCTGTCTGTGCCTGAACACGCGGCTATGCGAGAATATATAAAGGAGTCCTTGGAAAAGGGACATATTCGTCCTTCGTCATCTCCCTTAGGAGCCGGTTTTTTCTTTGTGTCTAAGAAAGACGGCTCTTTGAGGCCGTGTATTGATTATCGACTTTTGAATAAAATCACGGTTAAATATCAATATCCGTTACCACTGCTTACTGATTTGTTTGCTCGTATAAAGGGGGCCAAGTGGTTCTCTAAGATTGATCTCCGTGGGGCGTATAATTTGGTGCGAATCAAGCAGGGGGATGAGTGGAAAACCGCATTTAATACGCCCGAGGGCCATTTTGAGTATTTGGTGATGCCTTTTGGTCTTTCAAATGCCCCTTCAGTCTTCCAGTCCTTTATGCATGACATTTTCCGCGATTATTTGGATAAATTTATGATTGTGTATCTGGATGATATTCTGATTTTTTCGGATGACTGGGACTCTCATGTCCAGCAGGTCAGGAGGGTTTTTCAGGTTTTGCGGTCTAATTCCTTGTGTGTGAAGGGTTCTAAGTGTGTTTTTGGGGTTCAAAAGATTTCCTTCTTGGGATACATTTTTTCCCCCTCTTCCATCGAGATGGATCCTGTCAAGGTTCAGGCTATTGGTGATTGGACGCAACCCTCTTCTCTTAAGAGTCTTCAGAAATTTTTGGGCTTTGCTAACTTTTATCGTCGATTTATTGCTGGTTTTTCTGATGTTGTAAAACCATTGACTGATTTGACTAAGAAGGGTGCTGATGTTGCTGATTGGTCCCCTGATGCTGTGGAGGCCTTTCGGGAGCTCAAGCGCCGCTTTTCTTCCGCCCCAGTGTTGCGTCAGCCTGATGTTGCTCTTCCTTTTCAGGTTGAGGTCGACGCTTCTGAAATCGGAGCTGGGGCGGTGCTGTCGCAGAGAAGTTCCGACTGCTCCGTGATGAGACCTTGTGCCTTTTTTTCCCGTAAATTTTCGCCCGCCGAGCGGAATTATGATATTGGGAATCGGGAGCTTTTGGCCATGAAGTGGGCTTTTGAGGAGTGGCGTCACTGGCTTGAGGGGGCCAGACATCAGGTGGTGGTATTGACTGACCACAAAAATTTAATTTACCTTGAGTCTGCCAGGCGCCTGAATCCTAGACAGGCGCGCTGGTCGTTGTTTTTCTCTCGGTTTAATTTTGTGGTGTCTTACCTACCGGGTTCTAAGAATGTTAAGGCGGATGCCCTTTCTAGGAGTTTTGAGCCTGACTCCCCTGGTAATTCTGAGCCCACAGGTATCCTTAAAGATGGAGTGATATTGTCTGCCGTTTCTCCAGACCTGCGGCGGGCCTTGCAGGAGTTTCAGGCGGATAGACCTGATCGTTGCCCACCTGGTAGACTGTTTGTTCCTGATGATTGGACCAGTAGAGTCATCTCTGAGGTTCATTCTTCTGCGTTGGCAGGTCATCCTGGAATCTTTGGTACCAGGGATTTGGTGGCAAGGTCCTTCTGGTGGCCTTCCCTGTCACGAGATGTGCGAGGCTTTGTGCAGTCTTGTGACGTTTGTGCTCGGGCCAAGCCTTGTTGTTCTCGGGCTAGTGGATTGTTGTTACCCTTGCCTATCCCGAAGAGGCCTTGGACGCACATCACGATGGATTTTATTTCGGATCTGCCTGTTTCTCAGAAGATGTCTGTCATCTGGGTGGTGTGTGACCGTTTCTCTAAGATGGTCCATCTGGTTCCCTTGCCTAAGTTGCCTTCTTCTTCCGAGTTGGTTCCTCTGTTTTTTCAAAATGTTGTTCGTTTGCATGGTATTCCGGAGAATATCGTTTCTGACAGAGGGACCCAATTCGTGTCTAGATTTTGGCGGGCATTCTGTGCTAGGATGGGCATAGATTTGTCTTTTTCGTCTGCTTTCCATCCTCAGACTAATGGCCAGACCGAGCGGACTAATCAGACCTTGGAGACATATTTGAGGTGTTTTGTGTCTGCGGATCAGGATGATTGGGTTGCTTTTTTGCCTTTGGCGGAGTTCGCCCTCAATAATCGGGCCAGCTCTGCCACCTTGGTGTCCCCGTTTTTCTGTAATTCGGGGTTTCATCCTCGATTTTCCTCCGGTCAAGTGGAATCTTCGGATTGTCCTGGAGTGGATGCTGTGGTGGAGAGGTTGCATCAGATTTGGGGGCAGGTGGTGGACAATTTGAAGTTGTCCCAGGAGAAGACTCAGCTTTTTGCCAACCGCCGTCGTCGTGTTGGTCCTCGGCTTTGTGTTGGGGACTTGGTGTGGTTGTCTTCTCGTTTTGTCCCTATGAGGGTTTCTTCTCCTAAGTTTAAGCCTCGGTTCATCGGCCCGTACAAGATATTGGAGATTCTTAACCCTGTGTCCTTCCGTTTGGACCTCCCTGCATCCTTTTCGATTCATAATGTTTTTCATCGGTCATTGTTGTGCAGGTATGAGGTACCGGCTGTGCCTTCCGTTGAGCCTCCTGCTCCGGTGTTGGTTGAGGGTGAGTTGGAGTACGTTGTGGAAAAGATCTTAGACTCTCGTGTTTCCAGACGGAAACTCCAGTATCTGGTCAAATGGAAGGGATACGGTCAGGAGGATAATTCTTGGGTCACTGCCTCTGATGTTCATGCCTCCGATCTTGTCCGTGCCTTTCATAGGGCTCATCCTGATCGCCCTGGTGGTTCTGGTGAGGGTTCGGTGCCCCCTCCTTGAGGGGGGGGTACTGTTGTGAAATTGGATTCTGGGCTCCCCCGGTGGCCACTTGTGGAATTGTACTTGTGTGCATCATCCCCTCTGTTCACCTGCTCCTATCAGGATGTGGGAGTCGCTATATAACCTTGCTCCTCTGTCAGTTTCATGCCGGTCAACAATGTAATCAGAAGCCTTCTGTGCATGTTCCTGCTACTAGACAACTCCTAGCTAAGTTGGACTTTTGTCCTTGTGTGTTTTTGCATTTTGTTCCTGTTCACAGCTGCTGTTTCGTTACTGTGTCTGGAAAGCTCTTGTGAGCGGAAATTGCCACTCTGGTGTTATGAGTTAATGCTAGAGTCTTAAAGTAATTTCTGGATGGTGTTTTGATAGGGTTTTCTGCTGACCATGAAAGTGCCCTTTCTGTCTTCATGCTATCTAGTAAGCGGACCTCGATTTTGCTAAACCTATTTTCATACTACGTTTGTCATTTCATCTAAAATCACCGCCAATATATGTGGGGGCCTCTGTCTGCCTTTTGGGAAAATTTCTCTAGAGGTGAGCCAGGACTGTCTTTTCCTCTGCTAGGATTAGGTAGTTCTCCGGCTGGCGCTGGGCATCTAGGGATAAAAAACGTAGGCATGCTACCCGGCCACTTCTAGTTGTGCGGCAGGTTTAGTTCATGGTCAGTATAGTTTCCATCTTCCAAGAGCTAGTTCTCATATATGCTGGGCTATGTTCTCTCGCCATTGAGAATCATGACAGCTCACTAACACTAGATAGCAGAAAATAGCAAGGGATCTGTGCGGTCAGTAAAAAACCCTATACAAAAATATCCACGCAGAGAATGCGAGAACCCCCACACCAACTAACGATGTGGGGGGAGCAACTCAGCACCCCAGAGCTACCAGCAAGCAGAGAAATGACATATTAGCAAGCTGGACAAAACTCATAATATTCTAGGAACATATTGAACACAGATGAGCAAGAATAAGCAAACAGAACTTAGCTTCTCTTGAAGAGACTGGTAACGGATGTAGACAGGAGCAAACAGAATAGCACTGAATACAACGACAGCAGGCATAGACTGAGATTCCAAGTGAGCTTAAATAGAAAACCAGCCCACAGATAACGAGACAGCTGATGCCAGTCACAAACCTGCAGAAAGACAGCACTCACACATTACCACTTGTGACCACAAGAGGGAGCCCAGAAATAGAGTTCACAACACTTTAGGACCTTCCTAGAGGACCAATGGGAGCTGCTACAGTACCTGAGCAACTACAGGAACTTCTTAGAGGACTAATGGGAGCTGCTGCAGTACCTGAGCATGTGACCCCCGACTTCCAATGAGAGGTCTTACCCTGGGCATGCTCAGAAGGGGAAAAGCAGGACTTAGTCCCAGAGATGCCTGCTCGCCACTGACCAGTACTGGCTACAATGGCTGAGCCTGGAAAGGCAGCAGTAATCATCCGAACCGTATCAGGCTGAGCTAGACGCTGGGACCGACGTCTCAACTGAGCAGGCTCCACTGTGGCTGGAGAAGAATGGGAGACCGCAGCAGAGATGGTTCAAGATTCCCCCTGTGCAGAGGTGGGAACTCGACCCCTAACACACGTCAGCTGATTTGAACAGCTAACATGTTCCCGGTAACAGCAGCGAGTGGAATTGCTATCCACCCATGGCTGTTAACATGAGTAATGCAGCGGTGCCCTTACTGTGCAGTGATGAGGAAGTGACCCAGAAAAGTTCAAAGTAAACATAGTTTTAATTTCCAAAAACTCACAAACAAAACAAACGGTATCGTCCGGATCGCAGCCGGGAAACAACACAGTCTGTAAATGTGTCTTGTTGCCAAGGGCGACTGCACCACCGTATCACGCTATGGGGTGCCAGGAGTTCGCTCTGCTTGGTTCTATGTTCCCTTACACAGGCTGAGCTTTTTCAGAGCCGACTGCTCTGCAACTTGCAAACTCCACACTGACACACCCAAACCTCTGCTGCAAGGGCTCTTACAAGAACATGTGGCTGTAGGCCACATGGAAAACCCAGCCCAGGGAGGAAATGGACCGCCCTAATACCTTCCTATAGTCTGTTTAAAAAATAAAAGCCCATGACTGGTTTTCCTAAACCTGCCTTGGATAAATAGCTTGCCCAAAGCCAACACTCACTTTTAATCTGCATTGCAATTACAGCTATGCCTGTGAGTGCAATGCACTCCCATTTCCTCAATATGCTTGTGTGCGCATCTTGATCGCAGCTTCTAGTCTCCCATGGAGACTATTGAAGCAAGTGTAAAGTAGAAATAATTTTTTTTAAGTATTAAAACAATAAAGAAATATAAAAGTTAAAATCACCCCCCATTGGCCCCATTAAAAATAAAACAATTACAAAAATATATAAAAATACACATATTTGAAATCGCCATGTCCAGAATCACCCAATCTATCAATATATAGAAATAATTTATCCGATCAGTAAAAGGCATAATGAGAAAAAAAATAAAAATTGCCAGAATTATGCTTTTTTTGGTGCAATTGCACTGTTAAACTTTGAAGCCACTGCTACAATAAACTATATAAGAGAACAGCCAGAAAACAAAATCCATTTAGTGTAAACATATTACCTGTCTTCTTGATAATGTTAGCCAAACAAGGAAGTGCATCCACGCAACATGTAAATATATGATTATTGGTAGCAACTTGTTTTTTGCTTGATGCTCAAGACATTTTGTTGAGTGTCATTCACCGACAGCTATTAGTTTTTCTGTAAATTAGGCTCAGAAACTCAAAAACTGGAGGCAACTTAATTTCTACCAAAGAAACTGCTGAGCGGTATACACTAGCGTCTTTTAACCCCTTAACAACCGCTGATACGCCTTTTAACAGTAGAAGTTAAGGGTACTTATTCCTCAGCGCCATTTTTTAATGGCACTAAGAAATAAGTGTATAGCGTCCCCCAGCGTCAGAAAATCTCCAGGGTGTCAGCTACCGGGGTAGTTGAGAACACTGGAGAACATGATTTGGGTAGTTTTTTACTGTCCACAGTCTCGTGATCGCCGTTATTCCTCGATTAATGGCGATCGTAAAAAAAAGTCTGCTTTTCCATTCATTACTCTCTCTGCTCTGATATGATCTAGCATACCAGAGGAGACAGAAATGGGGTCCCCCGAGACCCTCCTTGAACCTCCAGCTCCCCCTGCCCTTTGTGTAATTTTCCTGGAAGAAAATGATCTGCCGGCCGGCACCCGACAACAACAGGAGATTTTCAAACTGCTTAATTTTGATCACTGTGATAGACCCTATCACAGTGGTGAGAATAAAAGCAACAGCAAATCAAATCCCCCTTTGTCACCCCCTTAGTTAGGTAAAAATAATACAATTAAAAAATGTATTTATTTCCATTCTTAGCAGTTAGGGTTAGGGTAGGGGCTAGGGTTGGGGATAGGGTTAGATCTAGGGTTAGGTTTAGAGTTGGGAATAGAGCTAGGATTAGGGCTGGGCTAGGGTTAGGGTTGGGCTAGGATTAGGGTTGTGGGCTATGGTTCAAGGTGGGCTAGGGTTAGAGTTAGAGCTATGTTTAAGGTGGGGATAGGGTTAGGGCTTGGACTAGGGTTAGGGTTGAAGTTACAGCTATTGTTAGGGTTGTGCTAGGGTTAGGGTTGTGTTAGGGTTATGGTTGTGTTGGGGTTATGGTTGTGTTGGGGTTAGCGTTGTGTTGGGTTTACGGATGGGGTTAAGTGTGTGGTGTTGGGGTTAGGGTTGTGTTGAGGATAGGGTGGTGTTGGGTTTAGAGTTGTGTTGGGTAATGGTTGTGGTTAGGGTTGGGATTAGGGTTAGGGGTGTGTTGGGGTTTAGGCTGGGGTTAGGGCTGAGTTACAGTTGGAGTTAGAATTGGGGGGTTGCACTGTTAGGCACTCCAAACGTGACATGGTGCCCACCATTGATTCCAGCATATTTTGCATTCAAAAAGTCAAACGGTGCTGTTAATTTTTTCCTTCCACATTGCTTTAGTTCTCGTGAAGCACCTGAAGGGTTAATAAACTTTTTGAATGTAGTTTTACGCACCTTGAGGGGTACAGTTTTTAGAATGGTGTCTCTTTTGGGTATTTTCTGTCATATTGACCCCCAAACTCACTTCAAATGTGAGGTGGTCCCTAAAAAAACTTGTTTTGTAAATTTTGCTGGAAAAATGAGAAATCACTGGTTAGTTTTAACCTTTAAAACGTCCTAACAAAAAAAGTTTCCAAAATTGTGCTGATGTAAATGTTATTTATTAACTATTTTGTGTGACACCACCCTCTGATTTAAGGTTACAAAAATTAAAAGTTTGAAATTGCAACATTTTCAAAATTTTTGCCAAATTTCCATTTTTTAATAAATAAACGCAAGTCACATTGAAATTTTTTTACCACTAACATGAAGTACAATATATCACGAAAAAACAGCATCAGTCTCAGAATCAGTGGGATACGTGGAAGCGTTCCAGTGTTATGACTAGGGTTGAGCGAAACGGGTCGGCCATTTTCAGAAGTCGCCGACTTTTTGCAAAGTCGAGTTTCATGAAACCCGACCCAACCCCTGTGTGGGGTCGGCCATGAGGTCGGCAATCTTCTGAATCTGGTATCGGAATTCCGGTACCGAGTTCCGATATGTTTGCGATATCGGAAATTGGTATCGGAATCCACATTTAAGTGTAAAATAAAGAATTAAAATAAAAAATATTGATATACTCACCTCTCCGGAGGCCCCTGGACATCGCTGCTGGTAACCGGCAGCCTTCTTTGCTTAAGAATGAGCGCGTTCAGGGCCTTAGATGACGTCACGGCTTGTGATTGGTCGCGGCCGCCCATGTGACCGCCACGCGACCAATCACAAGCCGTGACGTAATTCTCAGGTCCTAAATTCCTAGAATTAGGAAGGGGCTGATTGATTGAGAAATTGAAGGAACTGTCAAGCTCGGTGGAGAAAGCCTAATGATATGGGGTTATTTCACAGCCAAAAGCATTGGATACATCACCAGGATTGATAGTGGTCTCAATGCTGAGCTATATGCGAGTATCCTAAAATATTATGAGCTACTTTGTATTCTCGAATACTATGGGTATGAAAAGGATGACATAGTGTTCCAGCAGACCAACAACATGCAGTATTCCTTGATATTTCCAAAGAAATTGTTCAAAGACAATGAAGCAGAGGTGCTGGATTGGCCCCCACAGTCCTCAGACCTCAACACGATTGATCAACCAGTATGCACCAACTTTGGGAACATGTAGAAGAGACCTTTGATCAAATCTAGGTCGAGATATGTTTGAATCTGTTGAAAGCAAGCCAAGAGGATTCAATATGCAAATTGTCTCTTCAGAGAGGAAGAGTACTTGAACTCTAGTACCACCTCTTTGAAGTAGCAATCCTACAAGTCAATATCGACCCTTTAATGAGCTTTGCAGTATAACTTAGGATTAGTGCTAAGCGAACATGCTTGAGTAATGGAGTATTTTCAGCATGCTCAAATACTATGTTTAAGTTGCCATGGCTGTATGTCTTGAGGCGGTTTGACAGCTGCAACACATGCATAAATTGCCTGTTTGTTAGGCAATCCCTGCATGTATTGCACTTGTTGAACAGACATGAGACATGCAGCCACAGAGATTCAAACATAGTATTTGAGCACACTGAAGATACTCTGTTAGAACCCGAGTGAGCTCGGATAGCACTTTATCCGAGCGTGTTTGCTCAACACTACTTGGGATAAAAGTCAAATCTAAATATCCTTGGCCCCTTACCAGCCTGAGAATACCAGCCCCAGCTGTCTGCTTTGGTATGTCTGGTTGTCAAAAATGGGAGGACCCCCACTTTTAAAAAAAACTAATAAAATTTAACAATGGCTTGGGATTAAATGAAATCTGTCAGCAGGTTTTTTATATGTAACCTGAGATCAGCATGATGTAGGAGTAGAGAGTTTGACTCCAGTTATGTGTCACACTAGGCTGTGTGTTAATAAAATCTGTGTTTTATCTGCATTCTGAGAACTGATAGATTTTTAGCAGTGAAAACAGATTGTATCAAAATAGAGCATGCAGACCAGCAAGTGACTCACCTCTAGAATCATGGTCTCTGTCCTTACATCATGCTGCACTCAGATTATTTAGCAAAACCTGGTGACAGATGCCCTTTGAAGCACAGGATCCAGCGCTGTAAGAGTATATCATTATTAGATTCATTTTTATGTAATACATGTATACAAATATTAAGAAGAACGTCTTAAACATTTACTTTATCTAAATATGCTGCATGTTTCCATTTCCAAGCACACAGATGATTCAGCTTTACTTGTCATTTAGCTCTGTTTTGGTTACATTGAAAACTTGCTGTTATGAAAAGGATAAAAAAATAAAAAAAATGCTTTTTGAAATTTAGATCACCTTGAGATATATCAAAGCCAACACACAGATCAGTCTGTTTAAACTATGCTGCCAGTGATCACATAAAAAGTTTCAAACATATTAGAGTTCGCAAATTTTCTCAGCGTACACTATGGGACATTTGATTAAAAAATGTCATTTTCAAAAACTAAAGTCCTTAAAAATCTCCACAATTCATGTATCTCATTAATTCATTAATATCTTTCATTTTGAGTATACTTCTGAATTAATGTGGAGTACCCTCTTTTAGTCATTCAGGAATAATTCCAATTACCAACTTTGTGCCACCAACCGAGGTTGGAATAGATGAATCAACTTGGCCATTGTTATTATTATAGATACTCACATGTCACACTATTAGACATTGGAATGAATAGCTTATGAGTTGTCCTGAGTAGATTTGACTGATTTTCACCTAAGCTAAATTACAACTCCTTCCCATATTTTAATTTAAACCATTATTGCAAATCTTCCTCTCAACTGAAAATCAAAGAGTCTTACTTATTTTATAAGTGTGACTTAATAACTTTCACCAGCTAATGCAGCAGTTGATCATGCATGAATGGAATATATGCGATTGTCTTTACTAAAATGAATTAGAAATTAGAGCGGACCACAGGACTTCTCCTCATCAGATCCTGCTGTCTCGTCTTTTCACATAGTTTGCTTGGCTATCTTCCAATTACTACATGATCAACATGATTACTGAAGAGTTCCAACTTTTGAGACCAAACAACAAAAGGCAAGCATAAGATAAAAGATGATTAAATATTTCACAGTAATTTCTTTTGAAGAACATTTCCATTTAAATGTATTCAATTTGCCTATTTTTATTGCAAAGGTCCTTTCAATATAGTCAGACACAGTAATGCAAAATAATTGGAGAACAAGTTGTGATAATAAAGGCATAAATCTATACAAAATTATAGTCAAGTTTGGCTTGGATTATAGAGTGCAATTGCTTAGTGGTGTGGTACTGTCACACTAATCAATAATTCAAAATTAGGGGACAAATTCCTCGGGTATGAACAGATGCACCAGAAGAAGGTAATCACATGGTGTTAGGGTGCCCATTCTGATTAGAAAAAAAACTTGAGTGATCCTGCAAATTATGGGGATAGCAACTCTTTATCTATAGTACATGTAGGACTTTCAGCTCCTTGCTAACAACAGTTGGAAAAAAAAGAATCAGGCATGTTGCATTTTCATATGCCAATCCTTTATTTCAACTTTATAAAGACTTTTTCTAGGGGCTTCAGCTCTGAGCAAAAGGCAAGATTCCAAAGAGGCTAATGGATGCTTATTTGCCTGTTTTTCAATAATGAAAATCTAACCTAACTCCTTAGCGACATATGATGTATTGGTATATCATATTCTGGTTCCAGTTCTTTCATGCAGGCTTATAAGTTGAACATGTTTTTTTTCAGAGCAGATGATATCTTTGTTATTCAGCCATCATCTGCCTCTATCAGAGATGGATAGAACAGAGCTCCACCAACAGTTGTTAACCTTTTAATTGCTGATGCCCAATGGTCCCCTCGCAACTCAATCATGGGACAATCTGAGGTCTGCTGAAGACCCTTGTTCCTCTCATGATGGTACTCCTGTGAAAACCAACATGTGGTTGGCAATCATAAGAGACCATTATTTTTGCTACAAACAACAATACCATGCCATTGCTGCAAAGAGTACAATAGTACAAAGACTAACAAATTTAAAAAATATAAAAAATAACAATTCCCTTTTTCCCTAATTAAAAATAAAGAAATATTTTTTTTTTTTAAATAGACATAAGTATTCCAGAAAAGTCAGATCTATTTTAATATAAAATGAATTGATCCTATCTTTAAATGCTATAATGAGAAATAAATAAAAACACCAAAATTTAATTTTTTTAGCTGCTGCAACGCCAGAAAAAATTAAAACAGAAGCAATTAAATGGTCAAAGCTATAGCAAAATTATATTAATAAAAATGCTAATTCACCACCATAAATACAAGCCCTCACACAGCTTCATTGATTGAAAAATGAAAACGTTATATGTCTCAGAAAATGGAGACATTTCTGGATTTAATTAGAATTACGTGGTTTGTATTACATTTCGGTGGTCTATGACTCTCTAAAACAACGTTCCAAATGTTTTCTCGATTGAATTTGTCATCCATAGAGTATTAAGTGATTTGTATTACATTTCGGTGGCTTATAACACTCAAAAAAGTATTCAAAATGTTTCTGGATTCAATTAGTTATCCATAGAATATAATATGCTTTGTGCTACATTTCAAGGCCCCGTCCTCATCCCCAAAACCTTCCCCTGTCATGTCTATGGGTGGGGATGGTGTGAAGTCCCGTGGCAATTTCCAGTCCATCACTGTAAACCACGCCTCTGCTATGGGACTGTGGGACACCGGCGCTGAGATGACCCTGGTGCGGCCTGAGATGGTGTCCCCCCAGGACTTGATATCCAGAAAAACCCTCGCCATCTCCGGGATTGGAGGCATTGAACCGGCGCTGCCTGTCACCATGGTTCATCTGGACTGGGATGCCGGGAGGGGAATGAGGGAGGTGGGAGTGTTGGCGAATATTCCCATGAATGTTTTACATGGGACAGATTTGGGGCGGCTAGTGTCACAGTATGTGGCTACTGAGACCCCAAGTCCTGGTCCCCCACTATGTCTTGATGTGTCTACTGCTAGCAATGTTATAAGTGTGTTGCCTGTTCCTTCTACATCAAGGGGGAGGTGGGAGCTGAGAGTCACTCCTGCACTGACAGGACACATGCAGCGTGCACAGATGAGACAGAGCCAGAAGACACAGGAAGGTTTGAGAATGCCCCCAGGTGTGAAGAGACAGTGTGCTCTGGAGGGAGAAGTAGGGGCAGGTAGCTGCAAGGCCAGAACCAGAGTTGGTGGGAGGGGCTGCCTCAGGTATTGTAGGGCACCTAGATGAGTCCAAACTGCTGGGTTCTGCGCAGCTGCTGTTCTGTCCCCACATGAGGCGAATAGAGGTGTGGTTGGCCAATAGGTGTTGTGAGAGATTCGCACCTTCGGTTTCCTCGATGTAGGGCAGACAGGACCAATGCTGTTCAGTGTCCGGAGAGATGATGCACACCAGGGATTGTGCAATCCAGACTTGTTTATTTGTAAATCTTGACATACAGCGTACGATGGTTATACAGTTCTTTCTCTGGAAATGCAGGTGTAGACAAGGTACAGTAAGATGTAGCACCAAGTATGGCTGTAAGTGTGAGCAGCAAGAGGTCGAAAGACTTATGCCCTCCTAAGCACGGTTCAAGCGTGTCCTCTCACAACAGCAAGTAAACTGAAAATGAAATGGCTGCCAGTAGGAAGAGAAGATTTGACACTTGAAAAGGATGTGAAAGGTGTGCCCGTAAAATTAATGAATAACAAGCTGCCATATGGAAAAATGCCATTAGGTGGCAGCAGAGTAAAATATAAGAACATACATAGCATGAAAAATACAATACATAGAAACTGAGAAGCATAATTTACATGGAACAGCACAGCTGCAGGAAGGGGAATGTGCCAATGGGATTAGGGCTGATACAGGAGAGGCAAAGCTTCCAGGTAAGGGGCAGGAGGTCCCCACACCCAGGATGCCAGGAGACCAGGTTGGTCCAACTGACTCTGCGACTTGTGTGGAAGCCGAAGGGAGTCAGGCACTACCCAGGGTTACAGCGGTCATGGCCGCTGTCACTAGGAGTGGGAGTGCTGGAGCCCAAGGAGCCTCATGGAGGTCTGACGACCTTCCCCTTTCCGACAAAGTGGTGGCTGAGCCAGAGGGAGGCCTGGAGATGGGTCCCAGGGAACTGACAGAAGATGTGGCAGTTTCGTCCATTCTGGCCACGTCTAGTCAGGGGTTTCAGGAAGTGTTAGAAGCCGATGACAGCCTGAAGGCCTTTAAGGAGCAGGCGGCACAGCCTTTCACAGACTCAGACCTCGAGCGGGTGGTCTGGGACCAGGGGTAGCTGTACCGGGTGTCGGTTCGCAAGAGTCACCAGAGGCGTGGCCTAGGGACCGACAGTTAGTGGTACCCTAGCCGTTTTGGGTGGAGTTGTTGTGGATTCCACATGAGGTTCCGATTGCTGGACACTTAGGGATTGCTAAGACCAAGGCCAGGCTAGCCCCGCATTTCTGCTGGCCTAAAATGGGGACCGATGTGGCTGCCTACTGCCATTCGTGTGACACCTGTCAGAGGGTGGGGAAGGTGGGGCAGCGCCCCAAAGCCCCACTGGTGCTATTGCCTATCATGGACAAGCCTTTCTGGAGGGTGGCTGTGGATCTCATCGAACCGCTGTCCGTTCCCAGCCACTCTGGGAAACGCTACATACTAATGGTAGTGGATTATGCCACCTGGTACCCAGAAGCGGTAGCCTTGTCATCCACTTGGGCCAACAAGGTCGCCACTGATTTACTGGAGATTTTCTCCAGAGTGGGATTCCCTCAAGAAATGCTCACCGACCGAGGGACCCAATTCATGTTGCAGCTGATGGAGTCCCTTTGTAAGCAAATACAGGTGCAACATCTGATGGCCAGCCCATACCATCTGCAGACGAATGGTCTGTGCAAGCGGTTCAATGGCACCCTCAAGCAGATGCTTAGGATGTTGGTTGACTCCCATGGGAATGACTGGAAGAGGTACCTCCTTCACCTACTATTTGCCTACCAGGAGTCTCCGCAGGCCTCTGAGCATCTGTATGGGCAGTGTGTGCGATGACCACTTGCTCTGGTGAAAGAGGCATGGGAAAGAGACTTGGCCACCCCTGGAGTGTCGGTCGTTAAGTACGTCATGCGCTTCCGGAACAAAATGACGACCTTATCACTGCTGGTGCAGGACAATATGGCCCAGGCTCAGGCTGATCAGAAGCACTGGTATGACCAGAAAGCTTGTGAAAGGACCTATCAGGTGGGTCAGAAAGTGTTGGTACTGGTCCCTGTACCACAGGACAAGCTTCAGGCAGCCTTTGAGGGCCCATACCTCGTGCACCAGCGGCTCAATGATGTCATGTACCTGGTCACCTTAGACCACGTCTGTGGAAGAAGGAAGGACTTCCATGTGAACATTATGAAGGCCCATCATGAGCGGGAAGCCAGCACCCTCTCTGTGTGCAACCTTCCCGAGGAAGGAGAGACCGACACTTTCCTGGATTTTCTCACCCAAGCCAAGGTGAGAGGATCCATTGAGGACATAGAGGTTGGTCACCAGCTCACTGAGGACCAATGGTCCCAGCTGGTGGATACTCTATGCTCTTTCCGGGAGCTGTTCAGCAGCCTTCCCAGAAGGACCGAGTTGGCTGTCCATCACGTGGACACTGGGGATCACCCCCTGATCCAGCGGTCAGCATATCGGGTCTTTCTCGAGGTGCAGCAGCAGATGCACCAGGAGATTGATGAGATTCTGAAGCTGGGGGTGATCCAGGCATCCAACAGCACGTGGGCATCACCCATAGTCCTAGTCCCCAAAAATGACTGAACAACTCAGTTTTGCATGGACTACTGGGGGCTCAACGCTGTCATGGTCACCGATGCATTGATGACCTGCTCGATCAATTGGCTGGTGCTAAGTACCTGACCATCATGGATCTGAGCCAGGGATATTTTCAGATCCCTCTGACCCACGAGGCCCGATAGCGCTCTGCCTTTGTCACCCCATTTGGACTGTACAAGTCCACCATGATGCCATTCGGCATGATGAATGCCCCTGCCACTTTTCAGCAGATGGTCAACACGCTGCTCCAGTGACTTGAATAGTTTTTGAAAGATATTGCCATCTTCAGTCCCACATGGAAGGATCACCTAGGGCATCTGACGCAGGTGCTTAGGTGGATCCACCGGGCAGGTTTGACCATCAAGCCAGAAAAGTGCCAGCTGGGCAGGAGCGAGGTCCTCTACCTGGGTCACCGGGTAGGCAGGAGGGTTCTGAAGCCAGAACCCGGGAAGGTGGATGCCATCGCATCCTGGCCCACCCCCAGGACCAAGAAACAGGTGATGTCCTTCCTCGGCACCCCTAGGTACTATAGGAGGTTTGTTTCACACTACAGCACCCTGGCCAAGCCCCTGACAGATCTCACCAAGAAAAAGCTGCCGCTCACGGTAGACTGGTCAGTCGCCTGCAAGACCGCTTTTCAGGCTCAAGAATGCTCTTTCCAGCTCCCCAGTACTACAAGCTGCTGACTTTGCATGGAGATTTGTAGTACAGACCAGCACCAGTGACTTTGGCCTTGGTGCCATGCTCAGCTAGGTCTATGCAGCAGGCCAGGAGCATCCCATCCTGTACCTGAGCAGGAAGCTACTGCCAAGAGAGGTGGCCTACTCCACTTGGAAAAGGAGTGCCTGGCAATTGTATGGGTCCTGCAGCATCTGCAGCCATACTTGTCCGGGCATCCCTTCATCATGGAGACGGACCACAACCCCCTCATCTGTTTGAACACGGTCTCCGAGATGAATTGGAGGTTGCTGCATTGGAGCTTGGCGCTCCAACAGTACCACTTCTCCATTCGCCACAAAAGGGGCCCATACCAAGGCAATGCTGACGGGCTATCTTGGCCAGGAGAGATTTCGGGAGTGCGCTCAGGGGAACACAGGAATGTGATGCCCCCTAGCGCTCTCTAAAGCGGGGAGGTGTGAGGGACAAAGTAATTGTCTCTCTTCTCCTGAAATATGCCCCCAACCTTGCGATTCCACAGACTCATTGTTTTCTTTTAATTAAAAGAGCAAGGGCAAGCTCTTTTAAGCTTGGTCCCCACCAATTAGCACCAAGATGTGAGCTCCTGCAGCTACAGGCAAATAGAGAGAAGCACATGGAAACAGTATAATACAAGTCACAGCAAGCTCTGAGGTATTGAATCTGGAAAATATCTCTGAGCCTAGCTGAGCACATTATCTGAATCAGTGTTCCTTTCCCCACATGCCCATATTATTTAGCCACCTCCAGAACCCTGCAATAATGGAGTTATGAAGCATAGCTACCAGGAATTACATACGGTAGGCATATTTAGTCTCTATGAGCAGATAAAATCCAGTGGAACCCCGTGAGAGCAACACCAGCCCATTCAGAGAGTCAGGCGAAAAGTTATGGCCCATCCACGGTTCTGGACAGAAAATCATATTCTCAGAGATGGGGGGAGAGAGGCTGGACCACCCAAGGGTGGGAGCAGATGTTTGAGGGAACAGCCTAGGAGATATAAGGCAGCCCCTAATTTTGGACTGAGTTTTCTAATGGCCGGAGGATAGGTTACCTGATGCAGCCAGGAAAGTCTGTATCTAAGATTTGGACCTGTGATCCATCAGCGCCTCCCTGTGGTCACATGCTACATAACACGGTAATCAAATACAACAGAGACCCCTAAAGATACACATTCATGTAGAATGTAATTAAAAATATAAATACAATTTCAAAATAATATATAATGCACAATATAGTAATTGCCTCAGGTGCACAGTGATAAGGAGTGGTGACCACTCAAACGAGAAAACTAAAAGAAGCCCCAAAAAAGACTGTAATAAAAATACTGGACAAGAGATATTCAATAAAAAATTGTGTTTATTAAATAAACAGTGGCAAACAGTAGTACTAAATATGTAAAAGACATGTGCACGTATCTGGACCATACATCAAACGATAAAAAATATGCAAAATAATATAATATAGTAATAGACATAAGACCTATAGAACAGATGCCAGACCAAAAATATCACATAAAAAATACATATATATATATGAATATAAAAATATATACTGTATGTGATCACATAAGGGACCCCCAAAAAAAGAAAAAAGAAAAAAAACAGATATATTAAAAATATATAAAATATATAATTATATATATAAAAATGTGCAAAAAAATAAATAGATTAAGTAGCCACAATTGAATTACAACAATACAAAAAATGAGTGTAACATGATATGTAGATGGTCAATAGTTAGTTAATGATTATATAAAACAATAGAAATCACTCTATTATAGTGACAATTCAAGTGCAGCAGTGTCAAAACAGTGCAAACCCATAATGGATCGCTCCAAGTGAAAATGTCCAAATATAGGGGAAAAAGGATTTGGGGCAATATACCTTTAAGGTCCGGAAAGTCACAGATGATGCTCACACTCCGAAGAGAGTTTCGGAATTGATTCCTTCCTCAGGGTGAGAATTTTTCACGGTGATCTGCTGTGAAGACACTGTGCTTGAACTGCGGTGACTTCATCACTGGCTTTTTCCAATGGTCTAGAGGTCATCCCAGTTCAGCACGGCTGGAAGCGCAGCTTCAGTGATGTCACTGAAGCTGCACTTCCAGCAGCTCATTCACCAGTGGTTTTCAGCCGGGACAGTCGCATCTTGGAACCATCCTGGTTGAAATCTTATTATCCTCCAGAAATGGATAACAGCGTGGGACACAACGACGGACAGGTAAGGTATAATGTTGTTTTTTTATTTTACTTTTATTATAGGAAATCGAGGGATTCACAGCAATTAGGTGAGGTTGTAAGTATGGTTTAATTAAGAATATTAAAGGAACCTGTGTCTTTCTTTCAATTAAAGGACTTTTTCTGGGTGTCTGTGTTTTCTTACAATGTGACTATGGAGTTAGTAATGGGGGCGTCTTATTGACGCCTCTCCATTACTAACCCTGGGGGCTTGATGTCACCTGACGGTGACATCAACCCCCCCAATTATTACCTCACTTGCCACCATTACAGGGCCAGTGGGAATATCAAGGCTAAGTGCCAGAATTTGCACATCTTATGGTCCCTTCCTAGGCTATCAATATTGGCCTTCAGCTGTCTGTATAGCCTTTGCTGGTTATTAGTTATGGGGGGGACCCATTTCATTTTTTTGGGGGGTGCCCCCATTTTAATAGCCAGTAAAGGATAAGTATACAGTTGTGTGCTAATATTAAAAACCTGGGAAGCTCAATGGGTATTACCCCCTTCCCAGGCTAGAAAAATCTGCCCTCAGTCATTGCTTTCCTTCTGCTGGTTAAGAAAACTGCGCGGAAGCCCACACTATTTTTTTCCCAAAAATAATCTTTTATTAATTAAATACATGTCCAGTAATTTAAACACACACTGTCAGGATTCTGAACATTTTTTACCTTTTGTGCATTACTGCCCTTTCCAAGATGGCGTCTTTGGTCTCATGTGCACTGTGTCTTCCTGCTATAAAACTCCACCCCAGCCTTCAGTCTGTGCTAGAGAATTCTGCCTTGCATCCAGCTCCTGACCTCTGATTACTCCCTGGCTATATACCTGCTCCTGTGAACCTGTGTGCTGATCTTACTACACTGCTCTGAGTTCCTGCTGGATACATCAGTTTCCAGTAATCCTCCTTCATCTGCTGCTCGTGTTTACTTCCATCTCATTTGCTGGACATGTAAGCTGTTTCTGCTCTGCAAAACCCTGAGACTATTAACCAGGCCTCCCTGGTTGAGCTAAGATATGATTTGAACTGCCTTATAAGCTTATCTATCTGTGTTTGGACTAAGACAAGGATTTACTTGTGTTAAGTATCCTCAAGAATAACTGTGCTTCATAGACTTTCTGCTTGATTGCATTTTCCTCTGAAGTTTCCTATAGACTGCTACGCTGCGTTTAATATTTACACCAAGTGTTGTGGACTTGAGTTTCTCTCTGCACCTGTTTGAATCACCGTGTGATAATATAGACTTTACCACTTATAAAACTGCGTCCTGCAGTTGTCTTGTTCCATGCAAAGAGTCTCCTGAGTTATCCCTTATAATTATTACAGGATACTCTAGCCATAAAAAAAGGAGACTGCTGGAACAATGACTGCAGAGAGCAGATTAGAACAGGTGTTTTCCATAATTAGATCACTGCAGAAAGATGTGGAAGGTCTGCAAAAGAAGTTTGGAAGCTTTGAACACAATCAACAAGTGTTTGGACAAACTTTGCAGGACTTAAGCAACCGCATGGCAGCCCAAGAAAACAAACTTGCTGGCATAGAGTCCCAGTATGGACGGGCTTTTCAGGACATAAGCACGCAAATAGCTGCACAAGTGACTTTACCCTCTGGGCAACCGCGACCAGCTAGCCCACCTAAGTTGCCCCCATTCAGATTTAATGGTGATCGCAACAAATTCCGTGGCTTTGTGAATCAATGTATGCTATATTTTGATGTGCATGCTGACCATTTTCCTACTGATAGATCCAAAGTATTGTGTGTAATAATGCTACTGACCTCACGAGCGCTCGCCTGGGCGAATCCGATGATTGAGTCTCGTGACCCACGGTTAAATAACTTGGATGATTTCTTGGCACTATGGCATTAATGTTTGATGACCCTAATCACCGTGCAACTGCTGAATCTGCTTTGTTGTCTTTACGCCAGGCTAAACGTTCTGTTATTGAGTATGCCACTGAATTCAGGAGTAGTGTTGAGCATTCCGATACCGCAAGTATCGGGTATCGGCCGATATTTGCTGTATCGGAATTCTGATACCGAGATCCGATACTTTTGTGGTATTGGGAATCGGTATCGGGATCGATATTAATGTGTAAAATAAAGAATAAAAATAAAAAATATTGATATACTCACCCTCTGACGCACCCTGGTTGTAACTGCCAGCCTCCGTTCATAAGAATGAGCGCTTGAAAGTCCTTAGATGACGTCGCGGCCTGTGATTGGTCGCGGAGCGGTCACGTGACCGCTCCGAGACCAATCACAGGCCGCGACGTCATCTAAGGACTTTCGAGCGCTTGAAAGACCTTAGATGACGTCACGGCTTGTGATTGGTCGCATTGCGGTCACGTGACTGCTCCGCAACCAATCACAGGCCGCGACGTCATCTAAGGACTTTCGAGTGCTTGAAAGACCTTAGATGACGTCACGGCTTGTGATTGGTCGCATTGCGGTCACGTGACTGCTCCGCGACCAATCACAGGCCGCGACGTCATCTAAGGACTTTCAAGCGCTCATTCTTATGAACGGAGGCTGGCGGTTACAACCAGGGCGCGTCAGAGGGTGAGTATATCAATATTTTTTATTTTTATTCTTTATTTTACACATTAATATGGATCCCAGGGCCTGAAGGGTTGTTTCCTCTCCTTCAGACCCTGGGAACCATCAGGATACCTTCCGATACTTGGTGTCCCATTGACTTGTATTGGTATCGGGTATCGGTATCGGCGATATCCGAAACTTTTCGGGTATCGGCCGATACTATCCGATACCGATACTTTCAAGTATCGGACGGTATCGCTCAACACTGTTCAGGAGAATAGCGGTAGATACCAATTGGGACAGTTATGCACAATTGCCTATTTTTAAAAGGGGTCTGTCTAGTATTATAAAAGATGAACTAGCTCGCTCTGAGTCACCACAAGAGCTAGAGACATTTATACAGCATTGTGTGCGCATAGACATTTGCCTTACTGAGCGTAGGCAGGAGAAATTTGCTGCATATAACCGTATTTCTAACTTTTCCCTTAATTCCAAAGAGCCTGCAGGTAAAACCTCTCGGGTGGTGGAGGAGGTGCCCATGCAAATTGATTCCGTTCAGAGGCGCAAGATCAATGAGCGCCGGGAGCATCGCCTTCGTGAAAGTCTATGTTTCTACTGCGGCCAGTCTGACCACTTCTTGATCAATTGTCCTAAGTGTCCTAGACGGCCTAACAAGGTGCTAGCAACAGTAGGGGAGTATGATAACTGTGATGATGAATCTGACATCTCTGAATGTAGCCTGCCTTTAAATGCTGTATTCCATTCACTTTCTATGACTTCGCCCCCCAAGGAGCTGAAGGAGAAGAACTCTCACTGTTCTCTCCCTATTAAGATCCTGTGTTCAGGACAGTGGATTTCCTGTGCAGCTATGATTGACTCAGGTGCAGGTGGCAATTTCATGGATATCGCATTTGCCAAGGAACATGGTATTGAAATTCAGCAAAGAGCCTCTCCAATTACCATGGAAACAGTGGATGGGTCACCTTTAATCTCTGGGCCTGTGGATCAGGAGACCGTACCCCTTGAAATTTTGTTGGAGCCTAATCATCAGGAGCAACTTTCTTTCTTGCTAATTTCTTCTCCTCATTTTCCTGTGATTTTAGGCATTCCTTGGTTGCGTTCTCAGAACCCAATTATCAACTGGGAAACCAAGGAGATTATCTTTCCAACAAGGAGCAACTCAGCGTTAACAGAAGCTGTCCCTGAGTCCACGGCTATGGAACCACATGTACAGGTATTTTCTTTACCTCCAGCATATAAAGAGTTCTCTGACATCTGTGACAAGAAGAATGCAGATCAGCTTCATCCACACAGGCATTATGACTGTCCCATTAAGCTGCTTCCTGGGGCAGCTATTCCTTTTGGTAACGTATACCCTTTGGCGGCACCTGAGCTTCAAGCCTTAAAGGAGTATATTGATGAAAATCTGGCCAAAGGCTTCATACGTCCTTCTTCCTCACCAGCAGGGGCACCTATATTTTTTGTAAAAAAAGAAGGATGGGACCCTGAGACCCTGTGTTGACTATCGGGAACTTAATAAGGTAACCGTACGAAACTGTTACCCTTTGCTGCTGATTCCCGAATTACTGGAAAGAGTCCGCCATGCTAAGGTGTTCTCTAAACTGGATCTTCGTGGGGCTTATAATTTAGTGCGTATTCGTCCAGGGGATGAGTGGAAGACAGCATTCCGATGCCGGTATGGACACTTTGAATATCTCGTGATGCCCTTCGGGCTTTGTAATGCCCCTGCAATGTTTCAACACCTTGCTAATGACATTTTCAGAGATTTTTTGGACCAGTTTGTAATGATCTATTTGGACGATATTCTAATCTTTTCTGACTCTCTACAGGAACATGAAGAACATGTCAAAGCTGTTTTAAGATGTCTGAAAGAGAACCATCTGTATATCAGGCCGGAGAAATGCGAATTCCATCGTTCTGAGATGCAGTTCTTAGGTTATATCATCTCTCCCCAGGGGCTGAACATGGAATCTGGTAAGATTCAGGCTATCCTTGACTGGCCGGTACCCAAGAACGTTAAGGAGGTCCAACCGTTATATTGGTTTTGCAAATTTCTACAGACGCTTCATTCGAAATTTTTCTGATATTGTCCGTCCCATTACTTCCTTGAGAAAGAAGGAAAAGCCCTTTAAGTGGTCATCACAGGCTCAAGAAGCTTTTGATCGGCTTAAGATCTGTTTCACATCAGCACCGCTGTTGATACACCCAGATCCAACACTTTCATTCATTGTGGAGGTGGACGCTTCTGATAATGCTTTGGGGGCTATTCTCCCAAAGAACTGGAGAGAAGGGTCTGCTAGATCCTTGTGCTTTCTTTTCCCGTAGACTAACCTCAGCAGAGAAGACTTACGACGTGGGAGACAAGCAATTGCTGGATATTATTGCGGATTTCAAAGAATGGAGGCATCATCTGCAAGGAGCTGCACAACAGATCATAGTGCAAACTGACCATCACAATTTAGAGTTCCTTAGATCCACTAGATGTCTTTCTCCTCGTCAGGCTCGTTGGAACTTATTTTTAAATCAATTTAACTTTGTTATCTCGTACCATCCAGGTTCTCGTACTGGGAAGGCTGATGCTTTATCCCGAATCCATGCTGTGGATTCCGTACCTGGAGCCCCGTCCAAGACCATTCTATATGATGCCAATTTCATCAGAGTTATCCACGATCAAGACTTGTGGAAGGAGTGCAGGGAGGCCTATGATGGTGATGTATTTCTGGCCAACCCACCTGTGGATATTAATCTTGTCTTAAAGGGTGGCATGTGGTTTAGAGATCGATGTATCTACATCCCTGAGGTCATCCGTCTGCAGATCCTCAAGTTCATACATGACTCCAAGTTGGCTGGTCACAGGGGGGTACAGAAGACACAAGAGTTCCTGAGCCGAGTCTTCTGGTGGCCAACTTGCCTGAAGGATACCAAGGACTATGTTCTCTCTTGCGAGGTATGTGCCCGTTACAAGACTCCTCATATGTCACCTACGGGTCTTCTACAACCATTACCTGTTCTGTCCCACCCTTGGGGGTCTATATCAATGGACTTTATTGTGGAGCTGCCTACATCGGGGGGCATGAATACAATCATGGTGGTAGTTGATCGCCTGACTAAAGCTGCTCATTTTGTTCCATGCACCGGCCTCCCCTAAGCTAAAGATACAGTGAACTTGGTTATACAGAATGTCTTTCGGTTGCATGGGGTTCCGGATGAGATCATCTCTGACCGTGGAGTACAGTTCACTTCAAGATTCTGGAAGGGGTTTTGCTCTGCACTCAATATTAATGTCTGTCTCTCTTCCGCTTACCATCCCCAGACAAATGGTCAGACTGAGCGTACCAACCAGACGCTGGAACAATATCTAAGATGCTATGTCAGCCATCTCCAGGATGATTTGTTGGAGTTGCTGCCATTAGCCGAATTTTCATATAACAATTCTCAGAGCGCCTCCACTAAATTTACACTTTTCTTTGCCAATCTGGGTTATCATCCGTGTATTTTACCTAGGTCTCCAATTAATTCTCCGGTTCTGGCAGTGGAGGAAAGGCTGACTGCGATGAGACAAAATCTGGAAGTTCTGAAGGAATCCCTGACCACAGCTCAAGAACGTTATAAGAGATCGGCTGATAGATTCCATAAACCTGCACCCATGTTCAAGGTAGGAGATTCCGTGTGGTTAGCAACTAAGAATCTGAAGTTAAACATTCCTTCACAAAAACTTGGACAGAAATTCATTGGCCCTTTCAAGATCAACGGTATTGTGAGCTCTGTGGCCTGCCAGCTGAAGCTGCCTAAGACTATGAAGGTACACCCAGTTTTTCATGTATCTTTACTAAAGCCTGTATCTCCTAATACCTTCCAGGGACGTGTTGTGCCACCTCCACAGCCTGTGGTGATTGAAGGGCAAGAACAATTTGTGGTGGAGGAAATTATTGATTCCAGGATTCGCAGGAATCGGCTCCAATATCTGACAAGATGGCAGGGATATCCCCCTGAGGAAGACTCTTGGGAACCTGTGGAAAACATCAATGCCCAACAGAAGATTTCTCATTTTCATCAGAGATTCCCTGAGAAACCAGGTCCAGGATCATCCTGAGGCCGCTTCTAAGGAGGGAGTAATGTCAGGACTCTGAACATTTTTTACCTTTTGTGCATTACTGCCCTTTTCCAAGATGGCATCTTTGGTCTCATGTGCACTGTGTCTTCCTGCTATAAAACTCCACCCCAGCCTTCAGTCTGTGCTAGAGTATTCTGCCTTGCATCCAGCTCCTGACCTCTGATTACTCCCTGGCTATATACCTGCTCCTGTGAACCTGTGTGCTGATCTTGCTACGCTGCTCTGAGTTCCTGCTGCATACACCAGTTTCCAGTAATCCTCCTTCATCTGCTGCTCGTGTTTACTTCCATCTCATTTGCTGGACATGTAAGCTGTTTCTGCTCTGCAAAAACCTGAGACTATTAACCAGGCCTCCCTGGTTGAGCTAAGATATGATTTGAACTGCCTTATAAGCTTATATATCTGTGTTTGGACTAAGATAAGGATTTATTCATGTCAAGTATCCTCAAGAATAATTGCGCTTCATCGACTTTCTGCTTGATTGCATTTTCCTCTGAAGTTTCCTACAGACTGCTAAGCTGCGTTGATATTTAAACCAAGTGTTGTGGACTTGAGTTTCTCTCTGCACCTGTTTGAATCACCGTGTGATAATATAGACTTTACCACTTATAAAACTGTGTCCTGTAGTTGTCTTGTTCCACGCAAAGAGTCTCCTGAGTTATCCCCTATAATTATTACACGCACTGTACTAATTGTATTTGTCACAGATATTTACTGTATATATCTACCTAATCTATATGTATTTACTGTATGTAATCCTTCTCTTCTATCCTGTCGGCTCCTGCTGTGATTTTACACTACCGCGGGTAATGAAATACCGGCTTTTCTTCTATCTATCTATGCAACATAAATACATATATATATATATGTGTGTGTCACTTACATCTATATATATATATATATATACTGTATATATATAGTATATATATATATATATATATATGTATTCTATGTGTATATATCTTTTCTATCTATTCTATTCTAACTAGTGTTGAGCATTCCGATACCGCAAGTATCGGGTATCGGCCGATACTTGCTGTATCGGAATTCCGATACCGAGATCCGATGCTTTTGTGGTATCGGGAATCGGTATCGGGATTAATATCAATGTGTAAAAGAAAGAATTAAAATAAAAAATAGGGATATACTCACCTCTCCAGCGGCCCCTGGACTTTACCGCCGTAAACGGGAGCCGTTGTACCTAAGAATGCGCGCTTGAAGGGCCTTAGATGACGTCACGGCGCTCTGATTGGTCCGTAGCAGTCGCGTGACCGCTACGCGACCAATCACAAAGCCGTGACGTCACCTAAGGTCTTTCAAGCGCTTGAAAGACCTTATAGGTGACGTCACGGCTTTGTGATTGGTCGCGTAGCGGTCACTTGACCGCTACGGACCAATCAGAGCGCCGTGACGTCATCTAAGGCCCTTCAAGCGCGCATTCTTAGGTACAACGGCTCACGGTTACGGCGGTAAAGTCCAGGGCGCGTCAGAGGGTGAGTATATCCCTATTTTTTATTTTAATTCTTTCTTTTACACATTGATATGGATCCCAGGGCCTGAAGGAGAGTTTCCTCTCCTTCAGACCCTGGGAACCATACAGGATACCGTCCGATACTTGGTGTCCCATTGACTTGTATTGGTATCGGGTATCGGTATCGGATTAGATCCGATACTTTGCCGGTATCGGCCGATACTTTCCGATACCGATACTTTCAAGTATCGGACGGTATCGCTCAACACTAATTCTAACCTGTCAGTGTGATTTTACTGTACCCACATATGAATTACTGGCTTTTCAAATGCGATTGGTATGTAAAAATCGGACAGTACTCGCATGGTCCGAGGGCTGTGTGATTTTTTTTTCTCGCACCCATTGACTTCTATTGCTGGTTGCAATCCGAATTCTGATTACAATCGCAACATGCTGCGATTTTTTCCAGTCCGATCGTGATCCGATCCGAGCTGGAAAAAAAATTCAGATGAAGCCACAATCATAGACTTACATTGGTCATGATTCAATCCGATTTTTTATCATATTGCATTTGTCCGATTTCATCGCAAGTGGGAATGAGCCCTAAGGAGGAAAACACATCTGAAATGTGAAGCGTTGTGAAACCAGCAACCGTTTCTTTAGTGTTATCATGCATCATTTTTTAACAAAATCAATCAATTGACATGATTCTTTCATTTCTATTGCCATTAGTATTCACTCCTGACTCCTGAGTAAATCTATGGATCAAATGCTACACAAATCTGCCCTCTGCAAAGCTGGCCTTAGGTAAGGAAGCTGGCTTTGAGATTAAGCAGTTTTTTTTACAGTGTTTCACCATGATATGATTAATTAAATAATTTGAATGTCATCTGCTAGAACCAGAGGCGTAGCTAGGGTTTTGGTCCAGGGGGGCGAAGCTTCTGAGTGGGCCCCTAACCAGGTAACCTTGATTACAACTCAGTGACGTGCCCTAAGGCTGTGTTCACACGTTCAGGATTTCCATCCTTTTTTTTTCCTGACTGAACTGCAGGTCTCTGCAGAAAACGCAGGTGCGTTTTTTGGTGCGTTTTTGGTGCGTTTTTTGGTGCGTTTTTTAGTGCGTTTTTTAGTGCGTTTTTTGATGCAGTTTTGTCTGCAGATTGTCTGTGTTTGACAGAAATAAAGTTTACTGCAGTGGGGAGGAAAAAAAAAAAAAAATGATGTAATTTCCTTGTCCAACCCTTTTCTTCTTCCATCCTCCATTTTGGAACTTAACACACCAAAATGAGTGGACGTGTTTGTAATGACAGCGCTCTGCAGAGTGCTGAGAGTAGGCCAGATGACAGCCCGCGGATCCAGCTCCGCACACCACACCGGATTGCGATCCTGGGGTTGATTCTTCTAATCTTGAATCGTCATAAACGTCAGGTAAGCAGATGTCTGTTTGTTTTATACATTGGGTTATGGGTACATGGCCACGTTCTGGAAACGCTGTGTGTTTGGCGCTGCGTGGGGCCGCAGCGCCAAACATGCAGCGTCCAGATGTAACAGCATAGTGGAGGGGATTTCATGAAATCACGTGTCCACTGTGTGTCATGCGTCAGCCCTGCGACTCTGGACATGCTGCGCGTCTTTTATGATCACAGCATGTCCGTGTTCCTTGCTGAGAAGCTGCGGCTCCGCAAGGAATAAAACAGGGCCCTATGCGTGGGGTGCGATGATGCCGGATTTGTACAATGAACACATCTGGCATCATTGCGTCCCAGAAGGGGGTGGGCCTTCCTGAATGTGGACACGTACCCTTACATAATCCACATTGTTTTCCAGGCATGTTGGATATATTTTTCATTGTTGTGTTTACAAAATATATATTTTTTTTTGTATTTTAGAGGCTGCGGCAGAGAAGACGTGCGCATAAACGAATGTGGGTGCACCCGCTTGTAGCAGACCGAACGGAGAAGGGGCACTTTTATGTGCTGTACAATGATTTGAGGAGGTAAGTAGAAATATATTGAATGACTAATTTACATTTTTTTGCTAGCAATACTTGTGAAGTAACCCTTTTTTGTGTTTCTTTTTAATTTTTCAGATATCCTGAAAAATTTATCTCTTTTTGTCGACTACCAATTACGGCCTTCGACAGACTGCTTACCATCCTGGCACCCCATTTAAAACGGCAAGACACGGTGATGAGGAAGTCCATCTCTGCTGAGGAAAGGCTGCTCATCACCTTGCGGTAAGTAACAATTTTTCAGGGGGGAATGTAGTTAGGTCTCTATTTTACACGTCTCTGTGTCCAGTATGTGTGATTAAACCCACCCAGTCCTCCTGTTGGACGGGGGGCACACATACACACACACACGTGAGATACGGGAGAGTGTTGCATGGTAATCCCCGGCCCTGCCGCCTGCACTCTGGAGCGGAGTGTGCACCCACATACCAATACATGGAGCCGCACGCTCCACAACGGAGTGCATGCAGCAGGTCCGGGGATTACCATGCAACACTCGGTCATATCTCGCATGCGTGTGTGCACAAGTCCCATCAGGCTTTCTATTTAAATTTTTTACACCCTTTGTGTTGTGCTGGGTGTTAATGCCATCATTATTGAATGGTGCTGGACGCATATTATAGCGGCTTTACTTGTGACATGTTGTAATTACCTTTTTGTGTGACATTTCTAATTTTCTTTTTTGTTTCTTTGCAGATTTTTGGCCACAGGAGAGAGCTATACATCACTGCACCTCCAATTTAGAGTTGGTAAATCTACCATCTCTAACATTGTGAGGTGTACATGTACCGTCATCTGGCAGAAGTTGCAACCTATAGTGATGCCTTCCCCAACCGAGGAGACTTGGCTGCAGGTTGCAGCAGGCTTTCAGTCTGTGGCCAATTTCCCAAACTGCATAGGTGCAGTCGATGGTAAACATGTTCGGGTTCAGCAGCCACCACGATCAGGATCACGCTTCTTTAATTATAAGAAGTATTTTTCAGTGGTCCTGATGGCGGTGGCTGATGCCCATTACAAATTTGTTGCCATTGATGTTGGTGCCTATGGTAGTACTGGGGATTCTCGGGTGTTGCGAACGTCACAGATTGGGATGCAAATTCTTCGAGATGGCGGCACGCTCCCAGCCCCAAGACCTTTGCCGGGTTCCACACATCCAGTGCCCTTTGTGATGGTATCGGATGAGGCGTTTCCCTTAACGACAACCCTGCTGCGCCCATACCCACGAAGGGGACTGGATGCCCGACGGAGGATTTTTAATTATCGGCTGAGTCGTGCACGCAGATATGTGGAATGCACCTTTGGGATCATGACTAGTCAGTGGAGGATCTTTCACACTGCCATTCAGTTGGACACAGACACCGTTGATGCTGTGATAAAGGCTTGCTGTGTACTCCACAACTATGCTCGTGAGTACAACACTGACGTAGATGTGGAGTACCAGCAGGCAGTATTTAATCCAGTGGTCAACGGGGGTCTGGGCAGGCCGTCCAACTCAGGTGTGCGTGTGAGAGAATCCTTCACTGACTACTTCATGAGTCCAGAAGGTGCCGTGCACTGGCAATACTCCTGTGCTGGTGTTGAGCAGCCTGACCAGCAGAGAAGGATGCATCTACACTGACCCCCCCAGAAATGTTGCCAACATCGCTGATAACAGTTTTGCCAACATCCCGAAGAATGAGAAACGCCAGCAACCAACACAAAAGTTTGAAAAAAAATTTTTTTGTTTCATGTTACCAAAAAAAGTTTTAAATAATTGGTTGTAATATCAATAAAAAATCTATTTGGGTGTAATTTGTTTTTTTTTGTTTTTTTTGGCTACAAAAATTTTGGTGTTTTATGAAAATAATAGCAGTATGACGTATACAATTGTTAACACATCAACACATAAACCACTAATTGATAGCCCATAAACCCAGGATAGCGGCCTTGACCGCATTGTAATAAAGACGAGAATATTATGTGTGAAATATAATATATTTAAAAGAACACAAATTCTTTGCAATATTTACAAAAGATTTTTCAATTAGAAAAAAACAAAAAAAAGCCCCTTTCAAAGGCAACCGGCAACTGGAGCTAAAAAACAAACAAAAAAAAACTCGGTGCCACTGAAAACTTTTGCCCACGTTCAATTCAGAAAAGTATATTCTGGAGAATAGAGGAAATTTGATCCCTCTGATTGATATGGTGCTCCCCCCATATGCTGCGAACTTCCTCTATCTCCAGAAGTAACTTGGCTGTGGGCCAAATACTGGGGTCTGGAAGCTGGTGTTTCCGGTGTTCGGTGTCGGGGCCTGAAAAGTCCCAACACCCCCATCAGAACTTCATTGTATGGAGATATCGGAGCAGGGTCCTCCAGAGCAGTGAGGGACATCTGGACCATGGACATGAAAAGAGATTGTCTATCCGGTGGCAGGGAGCGTGTTTTCCTTGCCACAGTTATTGCGAAGGAGTCGCAGTGGTCATCAGAACTTGATTTTTTTAATAGATCTAACGTGTCGCAAGCTATTTGGACAGTTTGGTCATCTTGGTTTTTCTTTGTTTTTTTTTTTTTTTTCTCTGCTGCCACCGGATAGACAGCTCTCTTCTCCACTCTCACAGCTTCTGCGGAATCAGATGCTTCAGCAGCTGCTGAACTAGATGTTGATGCAGCAGCTGCTGAAGTGGATGCTGATTCAGCAGAAGCTGTGGGAGTGGAGGTAGAGATGGTCCCTCCCACTCCAGAGGAACTGCCTGCTCCATCCTCTTTGTCGCTGTCCTCCAAATCAGCCACCGACATGTTTCCTTCCGTCCTGTTGGCGAAAAAAAAAACATCAATTTTTCGCACAACATATTATATTTAAATAATCATGTGGAGTGGATTTTAACTTACTTTCTCAATGTCCTACTGGACACAAGAAACTGCAGCTCTTCGCTAAAGGGAAATTTACTTTTGCTTGGCGAAGAGCCACTCTTAGAACATTCGTTCAGGAACTTCGTGAAACGGTCTCTGATTGAGCGCCAACGTTTCCTCACATCGTTATCTACCAAAAAAAGGTTACAAAATACAACAACATTTTTTGTGAGATCTAAACAAATTATATTTTTAATATACTCAAGGTTTACTAAATAAATTTAAATAAAATTACCAATTTGCTGCTGTGTACTCCCTGGATACTTGTCCCAATCTGGGATAAGGTCTCGTACTATTTTAGTCCAGGCTAGTTCCCGGAAATATTTATCCTTGTAGGATTCATCAGCTGGGTCCCACAAGGCCGGATAATCCCGAACCTACAATAAATACAATAGTGTCATCTCATAATCTATAGCGCGACCAAGTAATGTTAAACAATTGCTGGAATTGTTTGTGTTTGGTGTGAACTTTAGTATTGTGCTAAGTCGCCGGACACAGGGACAACTCTCCCATCCTAAATACCGCATGGGAGTTGTAGTCCGATACGGCGACTTAGCACAATAGAGGCATATCGTCGCATGGGGACGGACACACGTATTTAAGTATTTAAGTGCCACGTATAAGTGCCACGTGCCACGTATTTAAGTGCCACGTATTTAAGTGCCACGTGCCACGTATTTAAGTGCCACGTGCCACGTATTTAAGTGCCACGTGCCACGTATTTAAGTGCCACGTATTTAAGTACCACGTATTTAAGTGCCACGTGCCACGTATTTAAGTGCCACGTATTTAAGTGCCACGTATAAGTGCCATGTGCCACGTATCACGTATAAGTGACACGTATCACGTATAAGTGACACGTATCACGTATTTAAGTGCCACGTATCACGTACAAGTGCCACGTGCCACGTATTTAAGTGCCACGTATCCCGTATTTAAGTGCCACGTCTTTCATTTGCACGTATTTTTCCTATTGTAAGGTGGCATTAATCCCGGTTAATAATGGAGAGGCGTTAATAAGACGCCTATCCATTATTAATCCTATTAAAGGGTTAAATGGCGGAAAAAATTGGCGTGGGCTCCCGCGCAATTTTCTCCGCCAGAATGGTAAAGCCAGTGACTGAGGGCAGATATTAATAGCCAGAAGAGGGTCCATGGTTATTGGCCCCCCCCTGGCTACAAACATCTGCCCCCAGCCACCCCAGAAAAGGCACATCTGGAAGATGCGCCTATTCTGGCACTTGGCCACTCTCTTCCCACTCCCGTGTAGCGGTGGGATATGGGGTAATGAGGGGTTAATGCCACCTTGCTATTGTAAGGTGGCATTAAGCCCGGTTAATAATGGAGAGGCGTCAATAAGACGCCTATCCATTATTAATCCAATGAAAGGGTTAAAAAAAAACCCACAAACACTAGAAAAAAAATATTTTAATGAAATAAAGACACACACTTTTTGACCATATTTTATTGTACGCTCAATCCGTCCTGAAGACCCTCGACCTGAAAAAGACGCAAAATAAAAAAACAAATTCATACTCCCTGGCCCTGTCCGCAGAAATCCATCGAGGGTCCCACGAAGATCTTCCATGGAGAACAGACACATCCAGAGATATGTCTGCTCTCCACGGCTGCAGCAACACACTGACAGGAGCCATAGTTCCTGTCGGTGTGTCACTGCGCATGCGCGAGCGAGTTAACCGGCGGTCATTGACCCCGGCTCTCTTGCTTAACGGCAGTGCTGCGTGGGAAAGTTCAACGCAGCTGTACTGCCGTTAACCGAGACGCCGGCGCCATTGAGCTCAGGGACAGTACGCGATACACTGCTAGGCGCTTCGCTCCTGGCAGTGTATCGCCGGAGAGCAGCCGATCGTCGTGGGACACTCGGTTATGGATTCTGCGGACAGGGAGTATGAATTTGCTTTATTATTTTGGGATTTTTTCATTGAGGATCGAGGGCTTCGCCTACAAGTGTGCTGTTGGTGAGTATATACTCTGTGTTATGTGTTGTATGTACTGTACTGTGTGTCATGTTTGTGTATTGTGTGTTTGTGTTTGGTGTGAACTTTAGTATTGTGCTAAGTCGCCGGACACAGGGACAACTCTCCCATCCTAATACCGGATGGGAGTAGTAGTCCGATACAGCGACTTAGCACAATAGAGGCATATCGTCGCATGGGGACGGACACACAGACTTACCAAATCAATCAGACGCCCGACATCGATCCCCATGCGACGGTATAACTCCATGATGACAGTCTCTTCGTGACACAGTCGGGACCACACACGCCGCTCACGGACTTCCGCCCACGCACTTCCGCCCGCTCCCCCGCACTTCCTGCAGCAGCGGTTCTGCACATCAAACCGCAGTAAAACACGCAGATATATTTTTGATCTGCGTGTTTTACTGCGATTTTGACCTCACAATGGAGGTCTATGGGTGCAGAACCGCTGCGGTTCAGGAAGAAGAATTGACATGCTCCTTCTTTTTTCCGGGAGCTATTCAGCACGGCTTTTTTTTTAAATTTCCGGACCATGTGCACAGTGTGTCCTGTTTTCCATAGGGTACAGTGTACTGTACCCTGCATGGAAAACAGCTGCGGAACCGCAGCGGCAAAACCGCCGCGGTTCCGCGGTAAAAAACGCACTGTGTGAACATGGCCTAATAGTGGAGGAGAACCTCAGCAGATGACTGCACTGTTACTGAAGATAATCTCTATATAAAGACCAATATGGATATTACTGCCATATGGTCAGTGGTAGATACCAGTCCTACAGAACATATAAGAGATCACAGCACAATTACAGATAATGTCTTACCGTCGATGTCCTTTCTGATGGAATCGTTCATTTTTCCCATCTTTTCCATCTGGCCCAGACCGACATGACAACTTTTTCCAGCCAGTACTGTTTGCAGAGCATACAACAAAGGCACATTTCACTTCTCACATTCCAGCCCCATCATCACCTATTCCCAACCTGCACAAACTCCTTATACTGATGATATCCCAATACTGAACTGCTGCTCAGGGCCGGTTTTAGGCAAAGTGGGGCCCTAGGCAAAAGTTTAAAATGGGGCCCCAAATGCTAACATATTGCACCAACAGAAACATTTTGGTTGTAGCTACATGCGCTGATTTCAGGCCACTAGACGAGCGTGATCAACAATATTGAAGTCATTCGCCACTTGTTTCTAGCCTCTTTACACTGGCTGGGGAGAGAATGATCACTAGTAAATCAATCTGTCCCCATACAGTATCATCTTAGCAGAATATCTGCAGTTTTAACTGGGCGATGTGCTGATGAGAACAATGATTTTTGTTCCGGCATATACTGTACATACATACACCGTACATACACATACCGTACATACACAGACATACACCTTACATGCATACACACATACAGTTATATACACTGATAGTATACACATACCGTACATACATATACCATACATACACACAAATACACATACATACACCGTACGTACACACAGATACACATACATATACCATCATACATACACATACCGTACATGCACACATGCATATACCGTACATTCACACAAATGCCGTACACATATACCGTACATACACACAGATACACACATATACCGTACATACACAGATACAGTTATATACATATAGTACACACATACCGTACATACATATAAAATACACCCAAATGCACATACCGTACATACATACATATACCGTACATGCATACACACACATATACCGAACATACAGATACACATACACGTACCGTACATACACACATACAGTATATACACATAGTATACACATACCGTACACACATATACTGTATGTACATGCACATAAACATACATATATACCATATATCCATACAAATTTATTTCACATACACAGATACACACATACTGTACATGCATACACACACAGCCATACAACTATACCATATACATACACACATATACTGTACATACACAGATACACACAGATAGAAACATACACACAGATGCACACATGCATATACATACATACATACTAATCTTGTATAGGTGATCAGATGAGCCCTGCAGGTCAGTTCAGCTGGAGAAGGCTGCAGACCCCACTGTGGGGGATGGGGCACAGAGCAGACAGCACCTGATGATAAATTCCCAGTAAGGGAGGAAAAGACTCAAATTCAAAAAGTTCCATGACTAAAATTATAAAGCGATAAGTTATAAAGAGCATTATAACTGCACATTACTTTTCAGGTCACTTCACAGCATACATTTTGCTGCCGTGCTGCCCCTGCAGTGAGCTCCTCCCCCATCTCTGCTCTGTGAGGAGACGCTGCAGCCTGCTCTGAACAGAACAGTGGAGGGAGCAGAAGACCCCCTGTAAGTCCTGCTCTTCCTCCACTGCTGTCCCTATGTGCTGTGCAGCCGGGGCCCCTGACTGTAGGCGAGTACTCACGATTGGGACGCTCCATGCAGGGGGACAGACGGCAGCCAGTGAGCGCTCTCCTCAGTCTGGTCACTGTGAGGTAAGGAAAGCGTTCATTGGCCAGCGTCTTTCCCTGCATGACACGCCCCCTTTTTGATCTCCTGCACTTCGCGCCCCGCTCTCTCCCCGACACTCAGTGTTCCATGATTACAGGAGGGGGTGAGAGGGGCCCGACCCTGCATGATACCGGGCCTGCCTGCAGGGGCCCCCCTCCACCTCTGGGCCCTGGAGCAGTGCCATCAACAGTATGTCTGCCCCTGGCTGGGGGCCCCTAGGGCAGCGGGGGCCCCAGGCAGCTGCCTAGTCTGCCTGCCCCTAACGCCGGCCCTGCTGCTGCTGCCATATGTGTCCCTATTACTGTACCTGCTACTCCAATACTGAGCTGCTGCTGCCGTATGTGTCCCTTTTACTGCTCCTGATACCCCAATACTGAGCCGCTGCTGCCGTATGTGTCCCTATTACTGCACCTGATACCCCAATACTGAGCCGCTGCTGCCCTATGTGACCCTATTACTGCACCTGATACCCCAATGCTTAGCCGCTGCTGCCGTATGTGTCCCTATTACTGCACCTGCTACCCCAATACTGAGCCGCTGCTGCCGTATGTGCCCCTATTACTGCCCCTGATACCCCAATACTGAGCCGCTGCTGCCGTATGTGACCCTATTACTGCCCCTGATACCCAAATACTGAGCCGCGGCTGCCGTATGTGTCCCTATTACTGCACCTGCTACCCCAATGCTGAGCCTCTGCTGCCGTATGAGTCCTTATTACTGCACCTGATACCCCAATACTGAGCCTCTGCTGTCGTATGTGTCCCTATTACTTCACCTGCTGTGTGGTTCTCTGTGCCCTCTAACTTCTAAAGCACCCCTCTATAATATCTATAATATAGTAATGCCAGGTGCAAGTGCCCTAGAAAACAGTGCCCATATTTTGCCCCTAGAAAATAATAATGCCCTGTGTGCCCCTTTGATAGCCTCAGTAACCTGAGTTCCCCTATAACAATAAGTGCCCACTTTACATTTAATAAAGTCCCGAGTCTCCCCTGTACAGTTCCCGTATACACAGCATGATGCTCTCTTATACTACACAGTATAATGCCCCCTCACTGTATACTGACTCCTTAGTAGCCCCAAAACTGTTTGATGGCTCCAACAATGTATAATGACCCCCACACTGTAATCTCCACACTGTATGATGGCCCCCTAGATAGCCTCCATATACAGTAGCATAATGCACCAAATAGTCCACAATATAGTATAATGCACTCCCCATAGGCAGACTCTATAGCATACAGCAGCCCTCATAGGCAGACACTCTAATAAGGCAGCACCCCCATATAGGCAGACCCTGTAATAAGGCAGTACCCCATAGGCAGACCCTGTAATAAGGCAGCCCCCACAGTCAGACCCTGTAATAAGGCAGCACCCCCATAGGCAGACCCTGTAATAAGGCAGACCCTGTAATAAGGCAGCCCCCCATAGGCAGACACTATAGTAAGGCAGCCCCCCATAGACATACCCTGTAATAAGGCAGCCCCCATAGTCAGACCCTGTAATAAGGCAGCACCCCCATAGTCACTCTGTAATAAGGCTGCCCCCATAGTCAGACCTGTAATAAGGCAGCCCCCATAGTCAGACCCTGTAATAAGGCAGCCCCCAGAGTCAGACCCTGTAATAAGGCAGCTCCCATAATCAGACCCTGTAATAAGGCAGCACCCCTATAGGCAGACCCTGTAATAAGTCAGCACCCCTATAGTCAGACCCTGTAATAAGGCAGCACCCCCATATTCAGATTCTGTAGTAAGGCAGCACCACTATAGGCAGACCCTGTAATAAGGAAGCCCCCCATAGTCAGACCCTGTAATAAGGCAACCCCCCTATAGGCAGACCCTGTCATAAGGTGGCAGACCCCCATAGGCAGACCCTGTAATAAGGCAGCACCCCTATAGGCAGACCCTGTAATAAGGCAGCCCCCATAGTCAGACCCTGTAATAAGGCAGCCCCCTATAGGCAGACCCTGTAATAAGGTGGCAGACCCACATAGGCAGACCCTGTAATAAGGCAGCACTCCTATAGGTGGACCCTGTAATAAAGCAGCCCCCCCATAGGCAGACCCTGTAGTAAGCAGCAGACCCCCATAGGCAGACCCTGTAATAAGGCAGCATCACCCATACAAAAAATAAATTAAATAAATACTCACCTCTCTTCCTGGTTCCTGCACTGCTCCTGCTGATCTCCTGACAGCGAGCGCCGGGCAGTGACGTCATCGTGCCCGCAGTCAGTGTCGGTGACATTAGACGCCGACACTGACAGGGGGATGATGGGAGAAGGAGCGCAGCACTCCTCCCATCATTGCGGTCGGCTGCATCAGCTAAATGCTGGTACAGCTGATCTTCCAATGATGGTGTGGGGCCCACTGCTGGCACCGGCCCCCTGCCCACTCAGGTGCTGCACAGTGGCCCCCTGAGGAAGCGGGCACATACCAACGCGAAACGCGTGTCGGGGCACGTATCCAGGACTAGGACATACCATCACAGACATCTATGGGTAATTTATCCCTATACAACAATATATTTATGTCTTTGGTTGCGATACGATAAATGCGGTACGGTAATGTATGGTGTGCTATATAGTGGAGGTAATGTTACCACTAGTTTACACATGTGAGCACACATACAAAGTGATTGCTGCCACACATGTGGTATGAATTGCAGCTATCGTAATAATTTGGACATTATTGCTCTGTCCTATGTACCTGGAACTTTAGGCGCACTTTGATATAGTCACTATTTCACTTTTGTGATATTTATACATATGATGGTTTTTATTGTCTTATACATTTTCAATAAATATAACTTGATGATAATATTTTGGTTTGTTTAATTCATTAGACTCCTGTTTCTCCTAATTAGCCATGTATAATTGAGTCGTAATGTGCAGTCATTTACTGACGCTTTGGTTTATATAGACCCTGTAGTAAGCAGCAGACCCCCATAGGCAGACCCTGTAATAAGGCAGCATCACCCATACAAAAAATAAATTAAATAAATACTCACCTCTCTTCCTGGTTCCTGCACTGCTCCTGCTGATCTCCTGACAGCGAGCGCCGGGCAGTGACGTCATCGCGCCCGCAGTCAGTGTCGGTGACATTAGACGCCGACACTGACAGGGGGATGATGGGAGAAGGAGCGCAGCACTCCTCCCATCATTGCGGTCGGCTGCATCAGCTAAATGCTGGTACAGCTGATCTTCCAATGATGGTGGGGGGCCCACTGCTGGCACCGGCCCCCTGCCCACTCAGGTGCTGCACAGTGGCCGGGCGGGAGCGCAGGGAGATTGATTCTCCCTGCTCTGCCGCAGAATGTAACTGTATTGGCACGCGCAGCGCTCCGATACAGTTGCAGTAGCATTGCTCCGGGTGGGCCCCCTCTGAGCACTTGGCCCGGTGCGCCCGCACCCTCTGTCCCCCGGTAGCTATGCTACTGGCTAGAACTAATGATAAATGAGCAGATAAAAGCTAACTCTGTGCAAAAGAAAAATTGGACTGACTTGCATTTTCAATCATTGCGGTTTATTTAGAAAAAAACTAAATGGGGTGATCCAATGGAAGATCAATAAATAGTGTGCGCAAATGGAAATAGTACAAAAAAATATTAATTTGAAAACACAGGTTTGTGTGCAGTGTAATTGCAGAAGAGAAGCCGCACACATTTAAGAAATTAAATAAAATTAATAAAAACTACGTAGAAAGTGGCATGTGCAAAGGGAAACTATTGTATATATACTGTATAAATATGCATTGCTCAAAAAAATAAGGGGAACACTTAAACAACAGAATATAACTCCAAGTAAATCAAACTTCTTTGAAATCAAACTGTCCACTTAGGAAGCAACACTGTTTGACAATCAATTTCACATGCTGTTGTGCAAATGGAACAGACAACAGATGGAAATTATTGGAAATTATCAAGACACACTCAATAAAGGAATGGTTTGGCAAATGGGGACCACAGACCACATCTCAGTACCAATGCTTTCTGGCTGATGTTTTGGTCACTTTTGAACGTTGGTTGTGCTTTCACATTCGTGGTATGAGATGGACTCTACAACCCACACAAGTGGCTCAATTAGTGCAGCTCATCCAGGATGGCACATCAATGCGAGCTGTGGCAAGAAGGTTTGCTGTGTCTGTCAGCATAGTGTCCGGAGGCTGGAGGTGCTACCAGGAGACAGGCCAGTACACCAGGAGACATGAAGGGGGCTGTAGGAGGGCAACCACCCAGCAGCAGGACCACTACCTCAGCCTTTGTGCAAGGAGGAACAGGACGAGCACTGCCAGAGCCCTGCAAACTGACCTCCAGCAGGCCACAAATGTGCATGTGTTTGCACAAATGGTTTGAAACCGACTTCATGATGATGGTCTGAGTGCCTGACAACCACAGATGGGTTGTGCTCACAGCCCAACACCATGCAGGACGTTTGGCATTTGCCACAGAACACCAGAATTGGCAAATTTGCCACTGGCGACCTGTGCTCTTCACAGATGAAAGCAGGTTCACACTGAGCACATGTGACAGACATGGCAGAGTCTGGAGACACCATGGAGAGTGATCTGCTGCCTGCAACATCCTTCAGCATGACTGGTTTGGCAATGGGTCAGTAATGGTGTGGGGTGGCATTTCTTTGGAGGGCCGCACAGCCCTCCATGTGCTCGCCAGAGGTAGACTGCCATTAGGTACCGAGATTACATCCTCAGACCCCTTGTGAGACCATAATATGCTGGTGCACTTGGCACTGGGTTCCTCATAATGCAGGATAATGCCAGACCTCATGTGGCTGAAGTGTGTCAGCAGTTCCTGCAAGATGAAGGCATTGGAGCTATGGACTGGCCCGCCCATTCCCCAGACCTGAATCTGATTGAACACATCTGGGACATCATGTCTCGCACCATCCCCCAATGTCACGTTGCACCACAGACTGTCCAGGAGTTGGCAGATGCTTTAGTCCCTGTCTGGGAGGAGATGCCTTAGGAAATCATCCACTGCCTCATCAGGAGCATGCCCAGGCATTGTTGGAAGGTCATACAGGCACATGAGGCTACACACAATACTGAGCATAATTTCCCTGTCTTGGTGCATTTCCACTGAAGTTGGATCAGCCTGTAACTTCATTTTCCACTTTGATTTTGAGCATCATTCCAACTCCAGACCTCTGTGGGATATTATTTTATTGTTCTCAACACATTTCACTATGTAATGAATAAAGATTTACAACTGGAATATTTTATTCAGTGATATCTAGGATGTGGGATTTTAGTGTTCCCTTTATTTTTTTGAGCAGTAAATATATATACTGTATGAGAAATGTTAACATTTACCAAGACTTCACCGGTAAAAGTCCAATTTTACTTTTCATTTTGAGCTTTTACCGACGGCCTCGGTGAATGTCCAGATTGACCGGTAAATCCTAGGTTTTACCGTCCTTCTGACTTTTACAGTAACATATATATATAAAATATGGTGACCAAATAGTCACATGCTGAAGTGAAAATAGGATCTTGAGTAGTGTTGAGCATTCCGATACCGCAAGTATCGGGTATCGGCCGATATTTGCGGTATCGGAATTCCGATACCGAGTTCCGATATTTTTGTGATATCGGAAATCGGAATCGGAAGCTCCCAGTGTATGGTTCCCAGGGTCTGGAGGAGAGGAGACTCTCCTTCAGGCCCTGGGATCCATATTCATGTAAAAAATAAAGAATAAAAATAAAAATATGGATATACTCACCCCTCCGACGGAGCCTGGACCTCAGACGTGCAACCGGCAGCCTCCGTTCCTAAGAATGGCCGAGTGAAGGACCTGTGATGACATCGCGGCTTGTGATTGGTCGTGTGAGCGGTCACACGACCAATCACAAGCCGCGACGTCAGCGCCGGTCTTTCACTCGATCATTCTTAGGAACGGAGGCTGCCGGTTACAGCGGTTACTACCAGGGTGCGTATATCCCTATTTTTTATTTTTATTCTTTATTTTACACATGAATATGGATCCCAGGGCCTGAAGGAGAGTTTCCTCTCCTTCAGACCCTGGGAACCATCCAGGATACCTTCCGATACTTGTGTCCCATTGACTTGTATTGGTATCGGGTATCGGCGATATCTGATATTTTTCGGATATCGGCCGATACCATCCGATACCGATACTTTCAAATATCGGAAGGTATCGCTCAACACTAATCTTGAGTGTTAGGTGTCAAGTTCCCGCCTCTGCAGAGCAGGAATCTCAAACCATCTCTGCTGCGGTCTCCCATTCTTCCCCAGCCACAGTGGAGCTTGCTCAGTGGAGACGTTGGTCCCAGCATCTAGCTCAGGCTGATACTGGACAACTGGTTACTATTGCCCTTCCAGGCTCTGTCTTTGTAGCCAGCAATGATCATCAGCGAGCAGGTCTTTCTGGGACTAAGTCCTGCTTTTCCCATAATGAGCATGCCCATGGGACGACTTTCCATTGGAGGTTGGGGGTCACATGCTCAGGTCCTGTTGCGGCTCCTATTGGTCCATCTGGAAGGTCTTGTAGCACTGCCACTATAAAAAGTTTGCATGGCTGCTCAGCCATGCGCTAGTGTATTCTTGAAATTGTGTGTGTGTTGATGAGTGAAAGCTGTTCATTAGTTATCCCCTCCCTTGTATTTTACTGCTCGCCTAAGGTGGATGTCTACTATCTAGTGCCCGGCTGAGCTATCAACAATAAACACAAGAAACAGCGTCTAATTTCTGTGACCGCCAGTGCAGCGCCGTGCGCTATTAGAGTGCTTTCCTATCCCAAGTATGGATGGTTAGTGGTGTCCACCAGAGTGGCACTGCATGCACTCTTGTGCCTGTAAGTTATTTTGCAGTTACTCTGACACCCCAGTTGCGGTGTCGAGCTCAAGTGGTCTGTACGTACTCAAATCCTGTGTCTTGGGATAGAGTCCTGAGACCCTATGCTTGCACTCTTGGTGCGGTACCGCGGCCCTGTGACACAACAGGGTTTTCTTCCTTCACACAGGGTAAAGTTAACCCGTGTGTGTATCCACATTGTACCGCCATATAGTCCGTCATTACTCAGCAGCAGGTTCCATCTCTGCACGGTGGACCCCGGGCTGAAAACGCACCTTATACCATCTCTCTAATTATTTGGTTTTGGCTAGCCCTAACACCGAGTGCAAGGTAGGCGTCACACTTGCACTCGGGATCCTTTACAGGTAAATTGTCATTTACTTCCTTGAGTCTTTTTAGCCACTGCTATTAATTCACATATTGTAACATGCATCTTTCTGCATTTTTGGCAATTCAGCCATAATTGTTAGCAGTGGTTTTCTCTAAGGTATGTGACTATTTGGTCACCACATTCTACATATGTATATATACAGTTTCCCATTGCACATGTCACTGTCTACAGGTAGTTCCTTGCCTTTTTTGGCTTATCTAGGCTACAGTGCACAAAAAGTAATATTTTACACAGGCTTTTTAATTTTTTTTGTTTTGCTAGGACTGTTTTTTTTATTTTCTTGTTTACATTTTCATTTATTGTGTCTTATTTAGGTTACAGAGCATAGCGAGTAATGTACTGCACAGACATTTATTTCTTCTTTTGCTAGTATTGTTTTAGTTTTTTGTTTTTGCTAGCATTTTCATTTATTTTAGCTTATTTAGGCTGCAGTGCATAAAGGTTAATGTTTTGCATAGGCATTTTACTTTTTGTTTTGCTAGTATTAGTTGTTTTCCTTTTCTGTCCTTGCTAGCAGTTTCATTCTACTGTAACTTATAAGGCTGCAGTGCATAAAGAGTAATGTTTTGCACATTTATTTTCTGTTTTGCTTGTATTGTTTTTTGCCTTTCTTTTCTCACTAGCATTTTCATTCATTTTAGTTTATTTAGGCAACAATACATAAAAACTTATGTTTGCGCAAGCATTTTTTTTTGGTTTGCTAGTACTTTTTTTCTTTTCTTGGTAGCATTTTCATTTATTTTAGCTTATTTAGGCTGCAGTGCATATTTTTTGCTAATATTGTTTTTTTTTCCTTTTATTTTGCACTAAATGCACATCGTTGCAGGAAACGTTGAATTATTAGTGGGCAGAAAGGTTAGTTTAACAGTAAAGGGTTCAATTGAATAACTTTTTCCTTTTGTACTTTAGTAAAAGCATGACAGTTTTGGTTTCCATGACTATCTTAAAATATTCTTTAAATTCATTTTGTATGTTTTTTGCCTACTTTTTTGCTGTTCTTCAAAGGACAGGCAAGTTCAATTGAGGTTAGAAAAATGTGGATAGAATATCCCCTGATTAGGAGACTAGAATGTGAAGGCAAGATATTTAAAGGATGAATTATTTTGCTCACTGTACTTTTCATTTTTAAAGACTTTTATGTTATCTGAAAGGTACAATTTAGTCAGAAAGTGTCTATCCAGAATCATTAGTGCTGCCTAAAGATAAGGCATATAATACTTGATGTCATGCAATGCAATGAAATAAGCGCTATGCACACCTAGTTCATCCTACTGTAAAAGAAAAATGAGGTTACAAAATGAGAAGCTATGTACCAGCTGCTTAACTCAATTTTACAAGCTTAGTTGTGCAGCAATTGGAACATTAAGAAGAGAAGCATGAGGGATACTTGCTAGATATGTGAAATCCAGTTATTTTTATAGCCCTATTAGTAGATTCCCAGTGTTCCAATCCATTAGTGGTCTGAAACATTTGCAAATGCTAAAAGAGCCATACAAAAGTCAGTGATATTTCACGAACACAGGATGCTGTTATCGTTTCTATTTCGAACCTAGCCTGAACTACTGGCTCTCAAAAAATGTATAATGTGGCATCAAACTCCTGTAGATAAATCTAGGAATGCCTGCAGTGGATAAAAGAGGGATGGGAAAGGGGGAGTTGCTTCTAAGACTATTATTGTCTTAAACAATATGATACGATACACTTTATTGATCCCGGGGGGGAAATTACAGCATTACAGCAGCAATACAAACAGCAGTACATAAAATATTTGGACACATATCTTGCAGAGGTATACCAACATTACATAACAAATAAATGTGGGTGGTTCAGGTATATATAGCACTGACATTAGTACACCAGCAATCGGTCATTATTGTCTACCACCCTTAGTAAATTATTATACATCCCCATAGCAGTGGGTACAAACGATTTCCTGAATTTCTCCTTCTTGCACCTTAGTAGGATTAGATGGCTGCTGAATGTGCTCTTCTGCTTAAAGAACAGCTTGTATAGTGGGTGTGTATTATTGTTCATTATAGCCCTACAATTCTTTTGAATTCTATCCTCCAATACCTCCTCAAGAGTCCAGATGGAGGCCAATAACCGCGCTTACCTTCTTGATCAGTTTGTTGAGCTTATTAGTGTCAGATACTCGCACACTACTGCCCCAGCAAATGATAGCAAAAAAAATGGCGCTTGCCACAACGGACTGGTAGAACATTTCCAGCATTTTACTGCACACATTGAATGACCTGAGCTTCCAAAGAAAGTATAGTCTGCTCATTCCTGTAAACCTTTTCTGTATGACACCTCCAATTGAGTTTACTGTCAAGGTGAACCCCCAAATATTTGTAGCTCTCAACAATCTCAACCTCCTGGCCAGCAATATTGATCGGTAAGTAATCCTCCTTTTTCTTTCTATAACTCACCACCAACTCCTTGGTTTTCTTTACATTTAGTTCTAGACAGTTAGTCAGGCACCAATCCACAAAGTCAGAATCCACCCTTCTATATTCCTCCACCCCTCGGCCCCCCACAATGCCCCCTACAATCACTGAGTCATCTGAGAATTTTTGGAGGTGACAAAAATCTGATTTATACTGAAAGTCAGCTGTATACAATGTGAAGAGAAAGGACGACAGAACTGTACCCTGAGGGGCTCCAACACTGCTCCGTACACTGCCAGATGCCACCTCTCCCAACCTTACAAACTGCGACCTGTCTGTCAGGTAGTCGTTTATCCAGTTCACCATCCCCTCATCTACCACCATATCAGTCAGCTTATTACGTAGTAAGGGTGGCTGTAAGGTATTGAAAGCACTTGAAAAGTAAAAAAAAATAGGGTATGCACTGCAGTTCCATTATTGTACAAGAATGAATGTACTGTATGTAGCAGAGACACTACAGCATCATCCACCCCCAATGTCTGCTGGTATGCAAACTGCAGGGGGTCAGTAAAAGCCCTCACCCTTGGACACAAGTAGGCGAGTATTATTCTCTCCAAGGACTTCATAGCCACTGGACGATAGTCTTGTGTCATGATTCTCAATGGCGAGAGAACATAGCCCAGCATATATGAGAACTAGCTCTTGGAAGATGGAAACTATACTGACCATGAACTAAACCTGCCGCACAACTAGAAGTGGCCGGGTAGCATGCCTACGTTTTTTTATCCCTAGATGCCCAGCGCCAGCCGGAGAACTACCTAATCCTAGCAGAGGAAAAGACAGTCCTGGCTCACCTCTAGAGAAATTTTCCCAAAAGGCAGACAGAGGCCCCCACATATATTGGCGGTGATTTAAGATGAAATGACAAACGTAGTATGAAAATAGGTTTAGCAAAATCGAGGTCCGCTTACTAGATAGCATGAAGACAGAAAAGGCACTTTCATGGTCAGCAGAAAACCCTATCAAAACACCATCCAGAAATTACTTTAAGACTCTAGCATTAACTCATAACACCAGAGTGGCAATTTCCGCACACAAGAGCTTTCCAGACACAGTAACGAAACAGCAGCTGTGAACAGGAACAAAATGCAAAAACACACAAGGACAAAAGTCCAACTTAGCTGGGAGTTGTCTAGTAGCAGGAACAAGCACAGAAAGGCTACTGATTACATTGTTGACCGGCATGAAACTGACAGAGGAGCAAGGTTATATAGCGACTCCCACATCCTGATAGGAGCAGGTGAACAGAGGGGATGATGCACACAAGTTAAATTCCACAAGTGGCCACCGGGGGAGCCCAGAATCCAATTTCACAACAGTACCCCCCCCTCAAGGAGGGGGCACCGAACCCTCACCAGAACCACCAGGGCGATCAGGATGAGCCCTATGAAAGGCACGGACAAGATCGGAGGCATGAACATCAGAGGCAGTGACCCAAGAATTATCCTCCTGACCGTATCCCTTCCATTTGACCAGATACTGGAGTTTCCGTCTGGAAACACGAGAGTCCAAGATCTTTTCCACAACGTACTCCAACTCACCCTCAACCAACACCGGAGCAGGAGGCTCAACGGAAGGCACAGCTGGTACCTCATACCTGCGCAACAATGACCGATGAAAAACATTATGAATCGAAAAGGATGCAGGGAGGTCCAAACGGAAGGACACAGGGTTAATAATCTCCAATATCTTGTACGGGCCGATGAACCGAGGCTTAAACTTAGGAGAAGAAACCCTCATAGGGACAAAACGAGAAGACAACCACACCAAGTCCCCAACACAAAGCCGAGGACCAACACGACGACGACGGTTGGCAAAAAGCTGAGTCTTCTCCTGGGACAACTTCAAATTGTCCACCACCTGCCCCCAAATCTGATGCAACCTCTCCACCACAGCATCCACTCCAGGACAATCCGAAGATTCCACTTGACCGGAGGAAAATCGAGGATGAAACCCCGAATTACAGAAAAACGGGGACACCAAGGTGGCAGAGCTGGCCCGATTATTGAGGGCGAACTCCGCCAAAGGCAAAAAAGCAACCCAATCATCCTGATCCGCAGACACAAAACACCTCAAATATGTCTCCAAGGTCTGATTAGTCCGCTCGGTCTGGCCATTAGTCTGAGGATGGAAAGCAGACGAAAAAGACAAATCTATGCCCATCCTAGCACAGAATGCCCGCCAAAATCTAGACACGAACTGGGTCCCTCTGTCAGAAACGATATTCTCCGGAATACCATGCAAACGAACAACATTTTGAAAAAACAGAGGAACCAACTCGGAAGAAGAAGGCAACTTAGGCAAGGGAACCAGATGGACCATCTTAGAGAAACGGTCACACACCACCCAGATGACAGACATCTTCTGAGAAACAGGCAGATCCGAAATAAAATCCATCGAGATGTGCGTCCAAGGCCTCTTCGGGATAGGCAAGGGTAACAACAATCCACTAGCCCGAGAACAACAAGGCTTGGCCCGAGCACAAACGTCACAAGACTGCACAAAGCCTCGCACATCTCGTGACAGGGAAGGCCACCAGAAGGACCTTGCCACCAAATCCCTGGTACCAAAGATTCCAGGATGACCTGCCAACGCAGAAGAATGAACCTCAGAGATGACTCTACTGGTCCAATCATCAGGAACAAACAGTCTACCAGGTGGGCAACGATCAGGTCTATCCGCCTGAAACTCCTGCAAGGCCCGCCGCAGGTCTGGAGAAACGGCAGACAATATCACTCCATCTTTAAGGATACCTGTGGGCTCAGAATTACCAGGGGAGTCAGGCTCAAAACTCCTAGAAAGGGCATCCGCCTTAACATTCTTAGAACCCGGTAGGTAAGACACCACAAAATTAAACCGAGAGAAAAACAACGACCAGCGCGCTTGTCTAGGATTCAGGCGCCTGGCAGACTCAAGGTAAATTAAATTTTTGTGGTCAGTCAATACCACCACCTGATGTCTGGCCCCCTCAAGCCAGTGACGCCACTCCTCAAAAGCCCACTTCATGGCCAATAGCTCCCGATTCCCAATATCATAATTCCGCTCGGCGGGCGAAAATTTACGGGAAAAAAAAGCACAAGGTCTCATCACGGAGCAGTCGGAACTTCTCTGCGACAACACCGCCCCAGCTCCGATTTCAGAAGCGTCGACCTCAACCTGAAAAGGAAGAGCAACATCAGGCTGACGCAACACTGGGGCGGAAGAAAAGCGGCGCTTGAGCTCCCGAAAGGCCTCCACAGCATCAGGGGACCAATCAGCAACATCAGCACCCTTTTTAGTCAAATCAGTCAATGGTTTTACAACATCAGAAAAACCAGCAATAAATCGACGATAAAAGTTAGCAAAGCCCAAAAATTTCTGAAGACTCTTAAGAGAAGAGGGTTGCGTCCAATCACCAATAGCCTGAACCTTGACAGGATCCATCTCGATGGAAGAGGGGGAAAAAATGTATCCCAAGAAGGAAATCTTCTGAACCCCAAAAACACACTTAGAACCCTTCACACACAAGGAATTAGACCGCAAAACCTGAAAAACCCTCCTGACCTGCTGGACATGAGAGTCCCAGTCATCCGAAAAAATCAGAATATCATCCAGATACACAATCATAAATTTATCCAAATAATCGCGGAAAATGTCATGCATAAAGGACTGGAAGACTGAAGGGGCATTTGAAAGACCAAAAGGCATCACCAAATACTCAAAATGGCCCTCGGGCGTATTAAATGCGGTTTTCCACTCATCCCCCTGCTTGATTCGCACCAAATTATACGCCCCACGGAGATCAATCTTAGAGAACCACTTGGCCCCCTTTATACGAGCAAACAAATCAGTAAGCAGTGGTAACGGATATTGATATTTAACCGTGATTTTATTCAAAAGTCGATAATCAATACACGGCCTCAAAGAGCCGTCTTTCTTAGACACAAAGAAAAAACCGGCTCCTAAGGGAGATGACGAAGGACGAATATGTCCCTTTTCCAAGGACTCCTTTATATATTCTCGCATAGCAGCGTGTTCAGGCACAGACAGATTAAATAAACGACCCTTAGGGTATTTACTACCCGGGATCAAGTCTATGGCACAATCGCACTCCCGGTGCGGAGGTAGTGAACCAACCTTGGGTTCTTCAAAAACGTCACGAAAGTCAGACAAGAATTCAGGAATCTCAGAGGGAATAGATGATGAAATGGAAACCAAAGGTACGTCCCCATGAGTTCCTTTACATCCCCAGCTTAACACAGACATAGCTCTCCAGTCGAGGACTGGGTTATGAGATTGCAGCCATGGCAATCCCAGCACCAAAACATCATGTAGATTATACAGCACCAGAAAGCGAATAACCTCCTGGTGATCCGGATTAACACGCATAGTCACTTGTGTCCAGTATTGTGGTTTATTACTAGCCAATGGGGTGGAGTCAATCCCTTTCAGAGGTATCGGAGCCTCCAATGGCTCCAAATCATACCCACAGCGTTTGGCAAAGGACCAATCCATAAGACTCAAAGCAGCGCCAGAGTCGACATAGGCGTCCGCGGTAATAGATGACAAAGAACAAATCAGGGTCACAGATAGAATAAACTTAGACTGTAAAGTGCTAATAGAAACAGACTTGTCAGGCTTCTTAGTACGCTTAAAGCATGCTGATATAACATGAGTTGAATCACCACAATAGAAGCACAACCCATTTTTTCGTCTAAAATTCTGCCGCTCGCTTCTGGACAGAATTCTATCACATTGCATATTTTCTGGCGTTTTCTCAGTAGACACCGCCAAATGGTGCACAGGTTTGCGCTCCCGCAGACGCCTATCGATCTGAATAGCCATCGTCATGGACTCATTCAGACTCGCAGGCACAGGGAACCCCACCATAACATCCTTAATGGCATCAGAGAGACCTTCTCTGAAAATCGCCGCCAGGGCGCACTCATTCCACTGAGTAAGCACAGACCATTTGCGGAATTTTTGGCAGTATATTTCAGCTTCATCTTGCCCCTGAGACAAGGACATCAAGGCCCTTTCCGCCTGAAGCTCTAAATGAGGTTCCTCATAAAGCAACCCCAAGGCCAGAAAAAACGCATCCACATTGAGCAACGCAGGATCCCCTGGTGCCAATGCAAAAGCCCAGTCTTGAGGGTCGCCCCGGAGCAAGGAAATTACAATCCTGACCTGCTGTGCAGGGTCTCCGGCAGAGCGAGACTTCAGGGACAAAAACAATTTGCAATTATTTTTAAAATTTTGAAAGTGAGATCTATTCCCCGAGAAGAATTCAGGCAAAGGAATTCTAGGCTCAGACATAGGTGCATGAACAACAAAATCTTGCAAATTTTGTACCTTTGTGGCGAGATTATTCAAACCTGTAGCTACACTCTGAAGATCCATTTGAAACAGGTGAACACAGAGCCATTCAAGGATTAGAAGGAGAGGAAGAGAGGAAGGCTGCAGTATAGGCAGACTAGCAAGTGATTCAATTAAGAGCACACTCAGAACTAGAGGGAAAAAAAAAAAAAAAAAAAAATTGTAGCAGACTTCTTTTTTCTCTCCTTTCTCAGCCAGTAATTTAACCCTTTTTTGGGCCGGTCAAACTGTCATGATTCTCAATGGCGAGAGAACATAGCCCAGCATATATGAGAACTAGCTCTTGGAAGATGGAAACTATACTGACCATGAACTAAACCTGCCGCACAACTAGAAGTGGCCGGGTAGCATGCCTACGTTTTTTTATCCCTAGATGCCCAGCGCCAGCCGGAGAACTACCTAATCCTAGCAGAGGAAAAGACAGTCCTGGCTCACCTCTAGAGAAATTTTCCCAAAAGGCAGACAGAGGCCCCCACATATATTGGCGGTGATTTAAGATGAAATGACAAACGTAGTATGAAAATAGGTTTAGCAAAATCGAGGTCCGCTTACTAGATAGCATGAAGACAGAAAAGGCACTTTCATGGTCAGCAGAAAACCCTATCAAAACACCATCCAGAAATTACTTTAAGACTCTAGCATTAACTCATAACACCAGAGTGGCAATTTCCGCACACAAGAGCTTTCCAGACACAGTAACGAAACAGCAGCTGTGAACAGGAACAAAATGCAAAAACACACAAGGACAAAAGTCCAACTTAGCTGGGAGTTGTCTAGTAGCAGGAACAAGCACAGAAAGGCTACTGATTACATTGTTGACCGGCATGAAACTGACAGAGGAGCAAGGTTATATAGCGACTCCCACATCCTGATAGGAGCAGGTGAACAGAGGGGATGATGCACACAAGTTAAATTCCACAAGTGGCCACCGGGGGAGCCCAGAATCCAATTTCACAACAGTCTTGCATGGAAGTTGGAAAAGTGGTTTTAGGAACCAGCACCAGGCAGGTGGTCTTCCACAGTTCTGGTACCCCCAGTGATTGAAGGCTCCAGTTAAACAGGTGCTGGAAGACGGTACACAGTTGGCTTGCACACGCTCTGAGGACATGTGGGCTGAGGTCATCAGGCCCAGCTGCTTTGCCAATAACAAGTCTACTAAACTGTCTTCTCATGTTGCTTTGAGAGACAGTGAAAGCAGGCAGCTTATCCCCCAATGTCAATGCTGCCGATGTTTTCCCAGCTCCATCCCCCATTCCTGATGATGCTGTGCTTGTGTTGGTGAATCTGTTGAAAAACTCGTTCATTTCATTAGCCAAGGGCAGATCCACTTCCCCATGCTCTGGCTTTGCCTTAAACCCAGTTAGTTGTTTCATGCCTGACCACACCTCCATGGAATTGTTGTGTGACAATTTATTTTCTAATTTAATTCGGAAAGCCTGACAGGCATTCTTACTATTCCCCTTTAAATCCCTTTGTATCAATTTCAGTTTCTTTGTATCCTTCATTTTAAATGCCAGTTTTTTCTTGTTTAGTAAGTTTTTCAATTATTTTGTAATCCAAGGCTTGTTATTTGCATAAAATCGAATCTTTTTAGCTGGTACAACAGTGTCAGTGCAAAAATTTATATAATCTGTTACTCGCCCGACAATATCATTTACATCATCATCATGCTCTCCCCTGTCGCATATCACCTCCCAGTCTGTGAGGTCAAAGCAGTCTCGTAGAGTCTCCTCTGGCACTGGAGTCCACTTCCCAACTAGAGATTTTAATAATTATAGATGGGTGTTAGAAATGTGAACTTGACAATATTCTAAAGCTACACTTGACAATTATCACAATCTTACAAAATGGAAGAAGACAGAGTTGGCACTCATTTTATTACAGTGTGAAACACTTTGAAAAATTTGCCACTAGTTGTGTATCTTAGCAGAATTATGAAAGATTGTCTACATAGAAAAGTTATAAAACATAATGTATTGTGATGTATCATTATAATGTTGCAGACGACTTTGTCATGTAAAGGTGTTTAGACTAGCCCGACCACAATTCCATGTGCACAGAATGATCATTAATATAATTGTTCTGTGCTGTTAAAGTACTGTGCAAAATATTTAGGCAGGCAAAGTAACAATGCTTGAAAAATATTAATAATCTATTTTTATCAGTTAACAAAATGCAAAGTCAATGAAAAAAATGAAATCTAAATCAAATCAATATTTGGTCTGACCACCCTGTGCCTTCAAAACAACATTAATCTTAATTTTTCAGGTACACTTGCACAAAGTTTTTGAAGGAACTTGGCAGGGAGGTTGTTCTAAACATCGTGGAGAACTAACCACAGATCTGTGGATGTAGGCTTGTGCAGATCCTTCTGTATCTCACAGACAGACTCTACGATGTTGAGATCAAGGCTCTGTAGGATCCATATAATCACTTCCAGGACGATTTGTCCTTTTTTATACTGAAGATAGTTCTTAAAGACATTGGATGTATGTTTGGGGTTGTTGTTCTGCTGCAGAATAAATTTGGAGCCAATAGTACGCCTCACTGAAAGTACTCAATGATTGATAAATATGTCTGTATTTCCCAGAAGGTTCTGATCAAAACCTACATTCACAGAAGATCTGTGGTTAGTTCTCCAAGTTTTTTTAACAACCTTCCTGACGAGTTCCTTTGACAACTGAGTGCTAGTAAACCTTGAAGAACTGATTCTTTGATGCTGTTTTGAAGGCAAAGTATAGTCACAAATTTTGATTTTCAATTAGTTTGCGCTTCAGTGTTTTTAGTTCTTTTAGGCTCTGTGCCAACGATGCCAACGATGAGTTTTTGGTGGGTTTTTGATGCCAAGTATTTTTGCTGAGTCAAAAGCGCAGCGTCTAAGGCCATGTTCACATGTTCAGTGTTTGGTGAGTTTTTTATCTCAGTATTTGTAAGCCAAAATCAGGAGTGCAACAATAAGGGCTCATACCAATCACCGTAAGAAAAAACAGTCCGATATCAGTCCTGAAAAGTGAGTTGAGTGTCATGCAAGTGTCATGTGATTTTCATTCGATTACAATGCGATTTTTATCAACTAGCATCCGCATGGCATCCGATTTACATGCGAATATGATCCGATTGCAATGTGATTTTAACATGAGCTTTTACAAAGAGCAATTTTCTATGTCAATTACCCATAGTTTTCCCAGGGAAATATTATTTTTCAGCTCACAAATACTGCGGTAAAAATGTCACTAAATACTGAACGCTTGCACGTGGCCTTACAGTTCCAGTAAAGTAAATGGGATTTTAAAAAATCTCATTCCCACTGTGCTTTTTTTTTTATCTGAGTAAACTGACCTTTGATGCGTGTTTCAAATCCAAAACATGTCAATTCATTGGGTCCGCTGAGTTTTATGCATAGATTTTTCCCATAGACTTGTATTAGATGTGGAAAATATGCAGGTAAAATATAAACATGAGTTTCTATCGCTTTTCTGCAATGAAAAAGCATTGAAAAGGTAAGCAATCCACACATGACTATATCAATAAAGTTTTGTCAAAGCCAAATACCAGAAAGAATCAAAAACAAATCATTTTTGTTTAACCCCTTCATGACATTTTATGTATTGATGTGGGCTGCATCACTGAGCCTGCATCTTTTCTGACACATGACAGCAGCAGGTGGAATCGCAATCCACCTGTGTCTGTTAACATGATAAATGCCGCTGTCAATCTCTGATAGCGGCATTTAACATGAGCGCATCGGAAGTATGTCACTAATCTCTCTCATCGGCGCTGTCACATCATCGTGGTGCGCCGATGGGTTGGCATGACAACCGTGGGTCTGCAGAAGACCCCTGTAGTTGTCATTACCTATATGCTACGAGCGCCACCCCATCTCTGTGTGGCACAGGCGATCAGAAGATCACAGCATCAAGTCTACTACCATCGAAACCTTCAAAAAGAGCCTGAAGACCCACCTCTCTGACAAGCCTACAACCTGCGGTAACCACCGATCAACCAAACCGCTGCATGACCAGCTCTATCCTCACCTACTGTATTCTCACCCATCCCTTGTAGATTGTGAGCCTTCGCGGGCAGGGTCCTCTCTCCTCCTGTACCAGTTATGACTTGTATTGTTTAAGATTATTGTACTTGTTTTTATTATGTATACCCCTCCTCACATGTAAAGCGCCATGGAATAAATGGCGCTATAACAATAAATAATAATAATAATAATAATACTAAGTAGACTATCAAAGCCAGTAAAAAGTGTAAAAAAAAGTTTTTAAACATATTGAAAAAAATTAAAATTTCATCCCCTTTTAACTCATTTAACTCCTTAATCCAATTTGATGTACTATCCCATCGAGGTGACCAGGGATTTAATTCCCAGGGATGGGAATAGTACGTCATATGTGATCGGCCGCACTCATGGGGGGAGCGAGGCAGATCGCCGCCAGGTGTCAGCTGATTATTACAGATGACATCCGGCACTATGTGAACCCCCGAAACACTGCGATCAAACATGATCGCAGCGTTCCGGCGGCATAGGGAAGCATCGCTCAGGGTGGGGGCTCCCTGCGTGCATCTCCTCCCTGCAGGCCCCGGATCCAAAATGGCCATGGGGCTCCTTCCGGGTCTTGCAAAGAGGTGGCTCTTGCAAGCCTGAACCACTGCCTGTGCTGTGCAAAGTGTCAGATCAGCGATCTGACACTATAGCATGATGACATCCCCTGGGACAATGTTATAGAGTAAAAAAAAATATTTACATATATAAAAAAAAAATTTTCCTAAATAAAGAAAAACAAATATTGTTCCAATAAATACATTTCTTTATTTAATTAATAAGAAAAAACAATAAAAGTACACATTTTTAGTATCGCCGCATACGTAACGACCCGACCTAAAAAACTGTGCCACTAGTTAACCCCTTCAGTGAACACTGTAAAAAAAAATGAGGCAAAAAACAATGCTTTATTATCATACCGCTGAGCAAAAAGTGAAATAACACGCAATCAAAAATATGGATACAAATAACCATGGTACCCATGAAAACGTCATCTTGTCCCGCAAAAATAGAGCTGCCATACAGCATCATCAGAGAAAAAATAGAAAAATTATAGTCCTCAGAATAAAGCGATGCAAAAATAATTATTTTTTGTATAAAATAGTTTTTATCGTATAAAAGCACCAAAACATAAAAAATAAATAAATGAGGTATCGCTGTAATCGAACACACCCAAAGAATAAAACTGCTTTATCAATTTTACCAGATGTGGAACGGTATAAATGCCGCCCCAAAAGAAATTCATGTTTCATGGTTTATGGTCATTCTGCCTCACAAAAATCGGAATAAAAAGCGATCAAAAAATGTCACGTGCCCGAAAATGTTACCAATAAAAATGTCAACTCGTCCTGCAAAAACCAAGACCTGACATGACTCTGTGGACCAAAATATGGAAAAATTATAGCTCTCAAAATGTGGAGACGCAAAAACTATTTTTTGCAATAAAATGCGTCTTTTAGTGTGTGACAGCTGCCAATCATAAAAATCCGCTAAAAAACCCGCTATAAAAGTAAATCAAACCCCCCTTCATCACCCCCTTAGTTAGGGAAAAATAATAAAATTAAACAAATGTATTTATTTCCATTTTCCCATTAGGGTTAGGGTTGGGGCTAGGGTTAGGGTTGGGGCTAGGGTTAAGCATCTTTTAGTGTGTGACAGCTGCCAATCATAAAAATCTGCTAAAAAAGCTATAAATAGTAAATCAAACCCCCCTTCATCACCCCTTTAGTTAGGGAAAAATAATAAAATTAAAAAAAATGTATTTATTTCCATTTTCCCATTAGGGTTAGAGTTGGGGCTAAAGTTAGGGTTAGGGTTGGGGCTAAAGCTAGGGTTAGGTTGGGGTTAAAGTTAGGGTTAGGGTTGGGGCTACAGTTAGTGTTAGGGTTGGGGCTAAAGTTAGGGTTAGGGTTGGGGCTGAAGTTAGGCTTAGGGTTGAGGCTGAAGTTTGGGTTAGGGTTTGGATTATATTTACGGTTGGGAATAGGGTTAGGGGTGTGTCAGGGTTAGGGGAGTGGTTAGGGTATGATTGAGATTAGGGTTAAGGGTGTGTTGGAGTTAGAGGTGTGGTTAGGGTTGGGATTAGGGATAGGGGTGTGTTGGGGTTAGGGATGTGGTTGGGATTAGGGGTGTGGTTGGGATTAGGGTTAGGGGTATGTTCGGGTTAAGGGTGTAGTTAAGGACCACTGTCCCTTTATGAGGTTATAACTCTGGAACGCTTCAACGGATCCTGATAATTGTGACATAGTTTTCTCATGACATATTCTACTTCATGATAGTGATAAAATTTCTTTGATATTACCTGCGTTTAATTATTTAAAAAAACGGAAATTTGGCAAAAATTTTAAAAAATTTCACAATTTTCCAACTTTGAATTTTTATACCCTTAAATCACAGAGATATGTCACACAAAATACTTAATTAACATTTAACACATATTTACTTTACATCAGCACAATCTTGGAACCAAAATTTTTTTGTTGGGGAGTTATAAGGGTTATAAGTTGACCAGCAATTTCTCATTTTTACAACACCATTTTTTCTTAGGGACCACATCACATTTGAAGTCATTTTGAGGGGTCTATATGATAGAAAATAACCAAGTGTGACACCATTCTAAAAACTTCACCCCTCAACGTGCTCAAAACTACATTCAAGAAGATTATTAACCCTTCAGGTGTTTCACAGGAATTTTTGAAATGTTTAAAAAAAAATGAACATTTAACTTTTTTTCACAAAAATTTAATTCAGCTCCAATTCGTTTCATTTTACCAAGGGTAACAGGAGAAATTGGACCCCAAAAGTTGTTGTACAATTTGTCCTGAGTACACCGATACCCAATATGTGGGGGTAAACCACTGTTTGGGCGCATGGCATAGCTTGGAAGGGAAGGAGCGCCGTTCGACTTTTCAAAGCAAAATTGACTGGAATTGAGATGGGACGCAATGTTGCGTATGGAGAGCCCCTTATGTGCCTAAACATTAAAACCCCATCATGTGACACCATTTTAGAAAGTAGACCCCCTAAGGAACTTATCTAGATGTGTGGTGAGCACTTTGACCCACCAAGTGCTTCACAGAAGTTTATAATGCAGAGCCATAAAAATAAAAAAATAATATTTTTTCACAAAAATGATATTTTCACCTCAAATTTGTTATTTTCCCAAGGGTAAGATAAGAAATTGGACCCCAAAAGTTGTTGTGCAATTTGTCCTGAGTACGCCGATTGTTATGATCCGGTGGTAGGATCACCAAACTGACCTGATAGGTAAACCTGAATAGTAGGACAAGCTCCGGGAATGTGGAACTATACTGACCGCAATCCTGATCCTATCCACACACACTAAAGGCAGCCATGGAGCGTTACCTAAAAACCTAGACGCCTCTTCACAGCCTGAGAAACTAGCTACCCCTAGAGAGAAAGCAAAGCCTCACTTGCCTCAGAGAAATAACCCCAAAGTTTAGACAGCCCCCCACAAATAATAACGGTGAGTTAAGGGGAAAATACAAACGTAGGAATGAAAAACAGGTTTAAGCAAATGAGGCCCGCTAACACTAAATAGACAGAAGATAGCAGGGATCTGTGCGGTCGGTACAAAAACTATCGAAAACTATCCACGCAGAAAGTACAAGAACCCCCACACTGACTCACGATGTGAGGGGCGCACTTCTGCTCCCCAGAGCTACCAGAAAGCGAAAAATCACATATAAGCAAGCTGGACTGAACACATCATATACTGAGAAACATATTCAAGGAAACAATGAGCAAAAGAACTAGCAAGACTTAGCTTCTCAGAAATAGACAGGTCACCAGGAAAATCCAGGAGAGGTCAGAACCAGTACTGAATACAACGACAGCAGGCAACAAATAAAGGTCCAGGTGGAGTTAAATAGGAACCAGCATAGCAGGAAATGAGGCAGCTGAGCCCAGCTCCAGACCCGCAGTTCTGCTAAAGGCCACCAGAGGGAACCCAGACGGAATTTACAACAGCCAATACCCAATATGTGGGGGTAAACCACTGTTTGGGCTCATGGCAGAGCTCGGAAGGGAAGGAGTGCTGTTTGACTTTTCAATGCAAAATTGACTAGAATTGAGATGGGACGCCATGTTGCGGTTGGAGAGCCCCTGATGAGCCTAAACATTGAAACCCCCCACAAGTGAAACCATTTTGGAAAGTAGACCCCCTAAGAAACTTATCTAGATGTGTTGTGAGCACTTTGACCCACCAAGAGCTTCACAGAAGTTTATAATGCAGAGCCGTAAAAATAAAAAATCATATTTTTTCACAAAAATGATATTTTCACCCTGGATTTTTTATTTTCCCAAAGGTAAAAGAACAAATTGGACCCCAAAAGTTGTTGTGAAATTTTTCCTGAGTACGCTGATACCCCTTATGTGGGGGTAAACACTGTTTGAATGCATGGCAGAGCTCAGAAGGGAAGGAGCGCCGTTTGGCTTTTCAATGCAAAATTGACTGGAATTGAGATGGGACACCATGTTGCATTTGGAGAGCCCCTCATGTGCCTAAACATTGAAACCCCCCACAAGTGACACCATTTTGGAATGTAGACCCCTAAAGAACTTATCTAGATGTGATGTGAGAGCTTTGAACCCCCAAGTGTTTCACTACAGTTTATAACGCAGAGACGTAAAAGTAAAAATATATTTTTTTATTTCAAAAAAATTATTTTTTAGCCCCCAGGTTTATATTTTCCCAAGGGTAACAGGAGAAATTGGACCTCAAAAGTTGTTGTCCAATGTGTGCTGAGTAAGCTGATACTCAATATGTGGGGGGAACCACCGTTTGGGCTCATGGCAGAGCTCGGAAGGGAAGGAGCGCTGTTCAGAATGTAGACTTAGATGGAATGGTCTGCAGGCATTACATTGCGTCTGCAGTGCCCCTAATGTACCTAAACAGTAGAAACCTCCCACAAGTGACCCCATATTGGAAATTAGACCCCCCAAGGAACATATCTAGATGTGTGGTGAGAACTTTGAACCCCTAAGTGTTTCACTACAAATTATAACGCAGAGCCGTGAAAATAAAAAATAATTTTTTTCCACAAAAATGATATTTTAGCCCCCAGTTTTGTATTTTCCCAAGGATCAGAGGAGAAACTGGACCCCAAAAGTCATTGTCCAATTTGTCCTGAGTACGCTGATACCCCATATGTGGGGGGAACCACCGTTTGGACGCATGGCAGAGCTCGGAAGGGAAGGAGCGCCGTTTGGTATGCAGACATAGATGGAATGGTCTGCAGGTGTCCCATTGCGTTTGCAGAGCCCCTAATGCACCTAAACAGTAGAAACCCCCCACAAGTGACCCCATATTGGAAGCTAGACCCCCCCAAGGAACCTATCTAGGTGTGTTGTGAGAACTTTGAACCCCCCAGTGTTTCATTACAGTTTATAACGCAAAGCCGTGAAAATAAAAAATCATTTTTTCCCTCCCAAAATTTTTTTTAGCCTCCCAAATTTTTATTTACCCAAGAATAACAAGTGAAATTGGACAACAAAAGTTTTTGTCCAATTTGTCCTGAGAACGCTGATACACCATATATTGGAATACACCCCTGTTTGGGCGCACAGTAGAGCTCGGAAGGAAAGGAGCACTGTTTTACTGTTTCAACGCAGAATTGGCTGGAATAAAGATTGGACACCATGTTGCATTTGGAGATCCCTTGATGTGCCTAAACAGTGGAAACCCCTAATTCTAACTGAAACCCTAACCCAAACACACCCCTTACCCTAATACCAACTCTAACCATAACCCGAACATGCCCCTAACCTTAATCCCAACCACAACCCTAATCCCAACCACACCCCTAACCCCAACACACCCCTAACCCTAATCCCAACCGTAACCACACCCCTTATTTCAATACACCCCTAACCCTAATCCCAACCAAGACCCTTACTACAACCCTAACCCTAATCCCAACCGTAAATGTAATCCAAACCCTAACCCTAACTTTAGCCTCAACCCTAACCCTAACTTTAGCCCCAACCCTAACCATAACCCTAACCCTAGCCCCAACCCTAACCCTAGCCCCGACTCCAACCCTAACCCTAGCCCCAACCAAAACCCTAGCCCTAACCCTAGCTCTAACTCTAACCCTAGCCCCAACCCTAACCCTAGCCCTAACCCCAACCCTAACTCTAACCCTAGCCCCAAACCTAACCCTAGCCCTAACCCTAGCCCCAACCCTAACCCTAGCCCCAACCTTAGCCCTAACCCTTCACCTAGCCACAAATTAAACCCTAGCCCCAACCCTAACCCTAGCCCCAACCCTAAGTCTAACCCTAGCCCTAACCCTAACCCTAGCCCTAACCCCAACCCCAACTCTAACCCTAGCCCCAACCCTAACCTAGCCCTATCCCTAGCCTCAACCCTAATCCTAGCCCCAACCCTAACCTCAGCCCCAACCCTGACCCTAGCCCTAAACCTAACACTAATCCTAGCCCCAAACCTAACCCTAATGGGAAAATGGAAATAAATACATTTTTTTTTATTTTATTTTTCCCTAACTAAGGGGGTGATGAAGGGGGGTTTGATTTACTTTTATAGCGGGTTTTTTAGCGGATTATGATTGGCAGCTGTCACACACTAAAAGATGCATTTTATTGCAAAAAATAGTTTTGCGTCTCCACTAGTGTTGAGCGATACCGTCTGATACTTGAAAGTATCGGTATCGGATAGTATCGGCTGATACCCGAAAAGTATCGGATATCGCCGATACCGATACCCGATACCAATACAAGTCAATGGGACACCAAGTATCGGAAGGTATCCTGTATGGTTCCCAGGGTCTGAAGGAGAGGAAACTCTCCTTCAGGCCCTGGGATCCATATTAATGTGTAAAATAAAGAATTAAAATAAAAAATCGGGATATACTCACCCTCTGACGCGCCCTGGTGGTAACCGGCAGCTTCCGTTTCTAAGAATGAGCGCTTGAAAGACCTTAGATGACGTCGCGGCTTGTGATTGGTCGCTGGGCGGTCACGTGACCGCCACGCGACCAATCACAAGCAGCGACGTCATCTAAGGTCTTTCAAGCGCTTGAAAGACCTTAGATGACGTGACGTCACGTGACCGCCCAGCAACGTGACGTGAAGATCTAGTTGGAGCACAGACTGGTCTAGCTCTTCCTAGTGCTGCTGCAGGTGATTACCAGATCTCTTCCTTACGTGTACATAGGGAGAGACCTGTCAATCACCTCTAGTAGTGCTGGAGAGAGCCATCACGGGGTGGAGCCGGAGTGGTATGGTCTTTGCCTATGGTCCCAGCCAGATCTACTAAGTAAATTTTCCCTGAAACGCGGGATCGTTTCAGAGAATACCAAACCTAGCTACAATTGTGTGGCTAAGCTGAGATTCATGCTGTAGTCATTAAAGCAAAATCACCAGCATTGCAAATTAAGGTAAATTTAAAATAGATATATTTTTATGTGTAAGTGGTTGAATTTAAATACCACACACTCAGTGAGTGTAAAATGGATCACAATTACACCGCAATTATGTTTTAATTCATCACATGACTCTGATCAACCAAAGTCACATTGTGCAGTACACAGGGTTTTTTATACCGGTATTTTATCTAATAAAACTATTGTCAAGTTCCCTTATTAAATTCAAATGACTACAATGTGGGGCTCTTTTAATGAATGTCAGCCATTATTATACCATAATAAGTGGGTGTTAAGAGCTGGATAATATAAGTATAATCAATGCCACTCACAAATAAAGGTTGTATTGTGGTCAGACAACCCATTGTGTTCCCTTTTTTTAAATAGGCAAACAGTGGCAGTAGAAATTCAATAATGGGTGGATGCTGTATACTCCATAGAGCTCAATAAGAGGACATACATAGGATTTGTTACAGGAGTATTGTGTCTATACTCTGTATGTTCTAGCATGCACTGAATGCTGCATAAGCAGCGTTGATACAATTTTCTAATTCATGGATACGATGCTGTCAGCGTTCCACATGTTGAATTCTCTGCTCTCCATGCATCCGTGCACTGCATTTGTGTTCTGAGTACAGGTGGCCTCACTTAAACACCAAGACTGCCATCAGGATTACTGACTGCCCCTCATTTATTATATCCCTGGACTGTACAAAGGGACTCTGGCCCTGACACGCATTTCAATGGGTTCTTGACTATCTAAGAGCCAAGAAATTCATGCTGCCTGTGGATTGGGAAGCATTATTTGCCTGACAATAGAGATGATCATGTCATCTAAGGTCTTTCAAGCGCTTGAAAGACCTTAGATGACGTCGCGGCTTGTGATTGGTCGTGTGGCGGTCACGTGACCGCCCAGCGACCAATCACAAGCCGCGACGTCATCTAAGGTCTTTCAAGTGCTCATTCTTAGAAACGGAAGCTGCCGGTTACCACCAGGGCGCGTCAGAGGGTGAGTATATCCCGATTTTTTATTTCAATTCTTTATTTTAAACATTAAGATGGTTCCGATACCGATTCCCGATACCACAAAAGTATTGGATCTCGGTATCGGAATTCCGATACCGCAAATATCGGCCGATACCCGATACTTGCGGTATCGGAATGCTCAACACTAGTCTCCACATTTTGAGAGCTATAATTTTTCCATATTTTGGTCCACAGAGTCATGTGAGGTCTTGCGGGACGAGTTGATGTTTTTATTGGTACCATTTTCAGGCATGTGACTTTTTTTGATCGCTTTGTATTCTGATTTTTGTGAGGCAGAATGACCAAAAACCAGTTATTCATGAATTTCTTTTGGGGGGGGCGTTTAGACCGTTCCACGTTTGGTAAAATTGATAAAGCTGTTTTATTCTTCAGGTCAGAACGATTACAGCGATACCTCATTTGTATCTTTTTTTATGTTTTGGCGCTTTCATATGATAAAAACTATTTTATAGAAAAAATTATTATTTTTGCATCGCTTTATTCTGAAGACTATACCTTTTTTATTTTTTTGCTGATGATGCTGTATGGCAGCTCGTTTTTTGCGGGACAAGATGACGTTTCCAGCGGTACCATGGTTATTTATATCCGTATTTTTGATCACGTGCTATTCCATTTTTTGTTCGGCGGTATGATAATAAAGCGTTGTTTTTTGCCTCGTTTTTTTATTTTTTTTACAGTGTTCACTTAAGGGGTTAACTAGCAGGACAGTTTTATAGGTCTGGCCATTACAGACGCGGCGATACTAAATATATGCAATTTTATTGTTTTTTTTTTTAGATAAAGAAATGTATTTATTGGAACAATATATATATATATATATATTTTCTTTATTTAGGAATTTGTATTTTATTTTTTTACATATGTGAATATTTAACTTTACAACATTGCCCCGGGGGGGTATCATGTTGTAGGATCAGATCGCTGATCTGACACTTTGCAGTGCACTGTGTCAGATCAGCGATCTGACGTGCACTGCTGGAGGCTTGCAGGTGCCTTCTCTGTACCGCCGAAACACTGCAATCATCTTTGATCGCAGTGTGCCAGGGGTTAATGCGCCAGGGGCGGTCCGTGACCGCTCCTGGCACATAGTGCCAGATGTCAGCTGTGATAATCAGCTGACACCCGGCCGCGATCCACTATGACGTACTATCCCATCACTAGGAATTAAGTCCCAGGTCACCTCGATGGGATATTACGTCATATGGGATTAATGGGTTAAGTAAACTAAGTTACTTGCATTGTTCATTTTGTTTTTGAGTGTGCGTTTTTTTTTTGTGTTGTCAACTACGCATTTTTTTGCCTCTTTTTGGAATGTCATGTTTTAAATAAAGCTGCTTTGTTATTGATGCCTCTTGGCATTTGGCTTTGACAACACTTTATTGATATAGTCATGTATTATGTAGTTATTTTTATAGTCATAGACCTCTGCTCAAGGGAAAACATGTTAAAGATGGGGCTCTACTCCTGGCCCAGTGCTGTAAGCTTGCCCAGAAGCCTAAAATTTGAAAATGCATGCATTTCATGAAATTTGTGTAAGAGAGGTACATCTATATTATATAGCATATGAATGGATAACAGTGCCATGTGAATTGAAAAAAGACTCCCAGCTAATCAACCATACTTACTCAATATTAAGTATAGTATATCTATGTGCTTTATGTATGGTATTATACAGATCCTACAAGCATATTTTCCCCTAAAACTTATTGCCTCATTTTTGCTCCATCAGTCTTCTTCTTTTACATCAATATTATGTCACAGGTCAAACCTACAGGGGCAGACATCAAAATTGCAAGTGGTTTGCAATGTTGCTACTGACAGAATAGAATGACGATTGACAAGCAGAAAGGGAAAATCATTACAGCCGATGAACTTAGAAGCAGAAATTGAGAAAAATCAAGAGAGGTTTGGCCTTGCAGACCAGATGCTGGGGGCTTTCCAACAGAAAAGGGGCAATGGTGTCATCAAGGGCTGCCTCACTTTTGGAACATTTATTTGGATTTACTCCCTTAGGCTGCAAGCTGCCAGATATCTCTTGGAAGATTTAATCTAAAGAGAGGAAATGGAATTTGACATAATATACAGTCTAGGAAAAAAGTGAATAGAGAAGGAAGATGTGGAGAAAATAATGCTGTGTGCTACATTTATTTTGTAGACATAGTTTACTGACTGATATTTTATGGATACAAGATGAATGTACATCCTGAATTATTTGTAAGGCTTGCAACCAATATAAAGCAATGTACAATCCGCTGGGTCCGCAGCATACAGTGCTCATCATAAATAAGTACACCCCCCTTGAAAAGTAAGATTTTAATCAATATTTCAGAGAACACAATAACAATTTCCAAAATTTTGACAAGACTCACTTCCATAGAAAATTATTTACCACGAAATATGAAAGTAAATAATATAATTTTCATTACTTTTACGCAAATTATTTAATGCTGATAAATACACCCCACACCAAAACTACTACATCTAGTATTTTGATGACCTTGATGATTTTAAAGGATAGCACCAAGTCTTCTAGCCATGAAAAGAACAAATTGGTGACAAATCACAACTTCTATCTTTTTCCATTTGTCAAGAGTGACTTGTTTTAGAGCTTGTATGCTTGATGGAGAGTGATGTTAAACTTGTCTTTTCAGAATTCTCCATAGATGTAGTTCATGTAGGAAAAGTGCATGCCTACCCAGGGCACAAAGTGATGGTAGCATATTCACTTACAATGTAGAGCAATACGTCTCTGAATTCATGTTACCATACGTGAATTGTAGCTCTCTGACACCAGCAGCACTAATGCAGCCCCAGCAGCCCCAGCAGCTGCCACTATCATGTTCTACTGAAGACACCAAGCATTTTTGTTTGTACTCTTCACTGTTGCGATGCCATACAGTTTTGTATAAATCAGTTCCAAAAACATTCATATTGATCTCATCAATCCAGAGTATAAAATCCTGGGACAGAATCAGAGGCTGGGAAATCACACATCTTACCCACACCAAGAATAGCGGGCCCAACTACCATCAGGGTTTCAGTCTCCTCATCTTCCACTTCCTGTCTCTCTTTCTCCTCCTCAGCAGAATGAGCCCCACCATCACTTCCCATCTAGAAAATCTGCAGCCCTTCCGGCAGTACGCTCTGCTGAAACTCATCTGTTTAGGTGATAAAATTCACATGGCCCACGTGCTGAATTTGGTTGTACAGCTTTTTTTAAAAGATATACTCTGCCTTGACTTACCTACTTGCCAAGGTACGACGTGCCAGCGCTGGTTTCTGAAAGTCATCTCAGACTTTCGCCGGTCTAGCTTCGCTGCAGCGATGCTTTAATTTGCCATGTTACCAACTGATTTGTGACCTGCCCACACGCTGGAATTCAATATGTTGGCAAGGCTTAGTTAGAAGCAGAGGGCAGTCTCTGATTTCCAGCTTTTCAATGCCTGTCGGAATAACACTCAGCTCTCACACATAACAACTACTGAGTGAGTGTGGATCACTGACATATGTGAGGTTCTTCAAAACTTTGAGTACTGCACCAAGATGGTGAGCACTGATGGCACTATTATGAGCATAACCATCCCACTGCTCTGTGTTATGGACCTGGTGGTTAGGTGCACCAGGAATGACCTGATAGTTAAACACGGAATCGGGACGAGCTCTGGGGAAATGGGAACTCTGCTGACCGCAAACCTTACTCCTAACAACACAACTAGAAATAGCCGTGGAGCATGCCTGACTCTGCCTAGACGCCTCTTCACAGCCTAAGAGCTAACTACCCCTAAAGAAAGGAAACAAAGCCTCGCGTGCCTCAGAGAAATTTCCCCAAAGGTAAAAGCAGCCCCCCACAAGTATTGACTGTGAGTTAAGAGGAAATCACAAACACAGGATGAAATAGGCTTTAGCAAAGAGAGGCCAGTCTAACTAAACAGATTGAGGATAGAAAAGGGATCTTTGCGGTCAACACAACAAACTACAAAAACCACGCAGAGTGTGCAAAAAATACCCCCGCACCGACTCACGGTGCAGTGGTGCCACTCTGCACCCCCAGAGCTTCCAACTAGCCAGGAGTTTCAAGATAGCCAGCTGGACTAGAACTTAGCAAGAAAAACCATAAGTAACAAATGAACAAGCCGGAACTTAGCTTTTGCTGGAGTAGTCAGGTCCTCAGAAAGATCCAGGAGAGATCTGAACCAGTACTAGAACATTGACAGCTGGCATGGAGTAATGATCTGAGTGGAGTTAAATAGAGAATCCAGCCTAGCCCTAAACGAGGGCAGGTGGGGAAGGAATCTCAGAACCAGCAGCTCTACTCACAGCCACCAGAGGGAGTCCACGGACAGAACTCACCGAAGTACCATTCATGACCACAGGAGGGAGTTCGAGAACGGAATTCACAACAGTACCCCCCCCTTGAGGAGGGGTCACCGAACCCTCACCAGAGCCACCCGGCCGATCAGGACGAGCCAAATGAAAGGCACAAACTAAATCGGCAGCATAGACATCAGAGGCAACAACCCAGGAATTATCCTCCTGACCATAGCCCTTCCATTTGACCAAGTACTGAAGTTTTCGTCTCGAAATACGAGAATCCAAAATCTTCTCCACCACATACCCCAACTCCCCCTCGACCAACACCGGAGGAGGAGGATCAACGGAGGGAACCATAGGCGCCACATATCTCTGCAGCAACGACCTATGGAACACATTATGGATGGCAAAAGAAGCAGGAAGGGCCAAAATATCATCCAAATATACGATCATGAATCTATCCAGATACTTTCGGAAGATGTCATGCATAAAGGACTTAAACACAGAGGGAGCATTAGAAAGGCCGAATGGCATCACCAGGTACTCAAAATGGCCCTCGGGCGTATTAAATGCTGTTTTCCATTCATCGCCCTGTTTAATACGCACGAGATTATACGCCCCTCGAAGGTCTATCTTGGTGAACCAACTAGCCCCCTTAATCCGAGCAAATAAATCAGACAGTAGAGGCAAAGGGTACTGAAATTTGACCGTGATTTTATTAAGAAGGCGGTAATCTATACAAGGTCTTAGAGAACCATCCTTCTTGGCCACAAAAAAGAACCCTGCTCCCAATGGTGACGATGACGGGCGGATATGCCCTTTCTCCAAGGACTCCTTTATATAACTCCTCATAGCGGCGTGTTCTGGTACAGACAAATTGAAAAGTCATCCCTTAGGGAACTTGCTACCAGGAATCAAATTAATAGCACAATCACAATCCCTATGAGGAGGTAGGGCACTAGACTTGGGCTCATCAAATACATCCCGGTAATCCGACAAAAATTCAGGGACTTCAGAAGGAGTGGAGGAAGAAATTGACAACAATGAAACATCCCCATGTACCCCTTGACAGCCCCAACTGGAGACCGACATTGATTTCCAATCCAATACTGGATTATGGACCTGCAGCCATGGCAAACCCAACACGACCACTTCATGCAGATTATGCAACACCAAAAAGCGAATATCCTCCTGATGCGCAGGAGCCATGCACATGGTCAACTGGGTCCAGTACTGAGGCTTATTCTTGGCCAAAGGCGTAGCATCAATTCCCCTCAAAGGAATGGGATGCTGCAAGGGCTCCAAGAAAAAACCACAGCGCCTGGCAAACTCTAAGTCCATCAAATTCAGGGCAGCGCCTGAATCCACAAATGCCATAACAGAATAGGATGACAAAGAGCAAATCAGAGTAACGGACAAAAGAAATTTAGGCTGTACAGTACCAATGGTGACAGACCTAGCGAACCGCTTAGTGCGCTTAGGACAATCAGAGATAACATGAGTGGAGTCACCACAGTAAAAACACAGCCCCTTCTGACGTCTATGTTCTTGCCGTTCAGCTCTGGTCAAAGTTCTATCACATTGCATAGGCTCAGGCCTCTGCTCAGAGGATACCGCCAAATGGTGCACAGTTTTGCGCTCACGTAAGCGCCGATCGATCTGTATGGCCAAGGACATTGATTCATTCAGACTAGCAGGCGTGGGGAACCCCACCATAACATCCTTAAGGGCTTCAGAAAGACCCTTTCTGAAAATTGCTGCCAGGGCACACTCATTCCACTGAGTAAGCACAGACCACTTTCTGAACTTCTGGCAATATACCTCCGCTTCATCCTGACCCTGACACAAAGCCAGCAAAATTTTCTCTGCCTGATCCACAGAATTCGGTTCATCATAAAGCAATCCCAGCGCCAGAAAAAATGCATCTACATTACGCAATGCAGGATCTCCTGGCGCCAGGGCGAATGCCCAGTCTTGAGGGTCTCCACGCAACAAAGAAATAATGATTCTCACTTGCTGAATAGGGTCACCAGAAGAGCGGGGTTTCAGAGCAAGAAACAGTTTACAATTGTTTTTGAAACTCAGAAATTTAGATCTATCCCCAGAAAACAAATCAGGAATTGGAATTCTAGGCACCAACATAGGATTCTGAACTACATAATCTTGAATGTTTTGTACCCTTGCAGCGAGTTGATCTACACTAGAGGACAGACCTTGAATGTCCATATCCACACCTGAGTTCTGAACCACCCAGAGTTTAAGGGGAAAAGAAAGGCAAAACACACTGCAGAGAAAAAAAAAATGGTCTCAGAACTTCTCTTTTCCCTCTATTGAGATGCATTAACACTTTGTGGGCCAGCTGTACTGTTATGGACCTGGTGGTTAGGTGCACCAGGAATGACCTGATAGTTAAACATGGAATCGGGACGAGCTCTGGGGAAATGGGAACTCTGCTGACCGCAAACCCTACTCCTATCAACACAACTAGAAATAGCCGTGGAGCGTGCCTGACTCTGCCTAGACGCCTCTTCACAGCCTAAGAGCTAACTACCCCTAAAGAAAGGAAACAAAGCCTCGCTTGCCTCAGAGAAATTTCCCCAAAGGTAAAAGCAGCCCCCCACAAGTATTGACTGTGAGTTAAGAGGAAATCACAAACACAGGATGAAATAGGCTTTAGCAAAGAGAGGCCAGTCTAACTAAACAGATTGAGGATAGAAAAGGGATCTTTGCGGTCAACACAACAAACTACAAAAACCACGCAGAGTGTGCAAAAAAAAACCCCGCACCGACTCACGGTGCGGTGGTGCCACTCTGCACCCCCAGAGCTTCCAACTAGCCGGAACTTAGCTTTTGCTGGAGTAGTCAGGTCCTCAGAAAGATCCAGGAGAGATCTGAACCAGTACTAGAACATTGACAGCTGGCATGGAGTAATGATCTGAGTGGAGTTAAATAGAGAATCCAGCCTAGCCCTAAACGAGGGCAGGTGGGGAAGGAATCTCAGAACCAGCAGCTCTACTCACAGCCACCAGAGGGAGTCCACGGACAGAACTCACCGAAGTACCATTCATGACCACAGGAGGGAGTTCGAGAACGGAATTCACAACAGTACCCCCCCCTTGAGGAGGGGTCACCGAACCCTCACCAGAGCCACCCGGCCGATCAGGACGTGCCAAATGAAAGGCACGAACTAAATCGGCAGCATAGACATCAGAGGCAACAACCCAGGAATTATCCTCCTGACCATAGCCCTTCCATTTGACCAAGTACTGAAGTTTTCGTCTCGAAATACGAGAATCCAAAATCTTCTCCACCACATACTCCAACTCCCCCTCGACCAACACTGGAGCAGGAGGATCAACGGAGGGAACCATAGGCGCCACATATCTCTGCAGCAACGACCTATGGAACGCATTATGGATGGCAAAAGAAGCAGGAAGGGCCAAAATATCATCCAAATATATGATCATGAACCTATCCAGATACTTTCGGAAGATGTCATGCATAACGGACTGAAACGCAGAGGGAGCATTAGAAAGGCCAAATGGCATCACCAGGTACTCAAAATGGCCCTCGGGCGTATTAAATGCTGTTTCCCATTCATCGCCCTGTTTAATACGCACGAGATTATACGCCCCTCGAAGGTCTATCTTGGTGAACCAACTAGCCACCTTAATCCGAGCAAATAAATAAGACAGTAGAGGCAAAGGGTACTGAAATTTGACCGTGATTTTATTAAGAAGGCGGTAATCTATACAAGGTCTTAGAGAACCATCCTTCTTGGCCACAAAAAAGAACCCTGCTCCCGATGGTGATGACGACCGGCGGATATGCCCTTTCTCCAAGGACTCCTTTATATAACTCCTCATAGCGGCGTGTTCTGGTACAGACAAATTGAAAAGTCGTCCCTTAGGGAACTTGCTACCAGGAATCAAATTAATAGCACAATCACAATCCCTATGAGGAGGTAGGGCACTAGACTTGGGCTCATCAAATACATCCCGGTAATCCGACAAAAATTCAGGAACTTCAGAAGGAGTGGAGGAAGAAATTGACAACAATGAAACATCCCCATGTACCCCTTGACAGCCCCAACTGGAGACCGACATTGATTTCCAATCCAATACTGGATTATGGACCTGCAGCCATGGCAAACCCAACACGATCACATCATGCAGATTATGCAACACCAAAAAGCGAATATCCTCCTGATGCGCAGGAGCCATGCACATGGTCAACTGGGTCCAGTACTGAGGCTTATTCTTGGCCAAAGGCGTAGCATCAATTCCCCTCAAAGGAATGGGATGCTGCAAGGGCTCCAAGAAAAAACCACAGCGCCTGGCAAACTCTAAGTCCATCAAATTCAGGGCAGCGCCTGAATCCACAAATGCCATAACAGAATAGGATGACAAAGAGCAAATCAGAGTAACGGACAAAAGAAATTTAGGCTGTACAGTACCAATGGTGACAGACCTAGCGAACCGCTTAGTGCGCTTAGGACAATCAGAGATAACATGAGTGGAGTCACCACAGTAAAAACACAGCCCCTTCTGACGTCTATGTTCTTGCCGTTCAGCTCTGGTCAAAGTCCTATCACATTGCATAGGCTCAGGCCTCTGCTCAGAGGATACCGCCAAATGGTGCACAGTTTTGCGCTCACGTTAGCGCCGATCGATCTGTATGGCCAAGGACATTGATTCATTCAGACCAGCAGGCGTGGGGAACCCCACCATAACATCCTTAAGGGCTTCAGAAAGACCCTTTCTGAAAATTGCTGCCAGGGCACACTCATTCCACTGAGTAAGCACAGACCACTTTCTGAACTTCTGGCAATATACCTCCGCTTCATCCTGACCCTGACACAAAGCCAGCAAAATTTTCTCTGCCTGATCCACAGAATTCGGTTCATCATAAAGCAATCCCAGCGCCAGAAAAAATGCATCTACATTACGCAATGCAGGATCTCCTGGCGCCAGGGCGAATGCCCAGTCTTGAGGGTCGCCACGCAACAAAGAAATAATGATTCTCACTTGCTGAATAGGGTCACCAGAAGAGCGGGGTTTCAGAGCAAGAAACAGTTTACAATTGTTTTTGAAACTCAGAAATTTAGATCTATCCCCAGAAAACAAATCAGGAATTGGAATTCTAGGCTCCAACATAGGATTCTGAACTACATAATCTTGAATGTTTTGTACCCTTGCAGCGAGTTGATCTACACTAGAGGACAGTCCTTGAATGTCCATATCCACACCTGAGTTCTGAACCACCCAGAGTTTAAGGGGAAAAGAAAGGCAAAACACACTGCAGAGAAAAAAAAAATGGTCTCAGAACTTCTCTTTTCCCTCTATTGAGATGCATTAACACTTTGTGGGCCAGCTGTACTGTTATGGACCTGGTGGTTAGGTGCACCAGGAATGACCTGATAGTTAAACACGGAATCGGGACGAGCTCTGGGGAAATGGGAACTCTGCTGACCGCAAACCCTACTCCTATCAACACAACTAGAAATAGCCGTGGAGCGTGCCTGACTCTGCCTAGACGCCTCTTCACAGCCTAAGAGCTAACTACCCCTAAAGAAAGGAAACAAAGCCTCGCTTGCCTCAGAGAAATTTCCCCAAAGGTAAAAGCAGCCCCCCACAAGTATTGACTGTGAGTTAAGAGGAAATCACAAACACAGGATGAAATAGGCTTTAGCAAAGAGAGGCCAGTCTAACTAAACAGAATGAGGATAGAAAAGGGATCTTTGCGGTCAACACAACAAACTACAAAAACCACGCAGAGTGTGCAAAAAATACCCCGGCACCGACTCACGGTGCGGTGGTGCCACTCTGCACCCCCAGAGCTTCCAACTAGCCAGGAGTTTCAAGATAGCCAGCTGGACTAGAACTTAGCAAGAAAAACCATAAGTAACAAATGAACAAGCCGGAACTTAGCTTTTGCTGGAGTAGTCAGGTCCTCAGAAAGATCCAGGAGAGATCTGAACCAGTACTAGAACATTGACAGCTGGCATGGAGTAATGATCTGAGTGGAGTTAAATAGCGAATCCAGCCTAGCCCTAAACGAGGGCAGGTGGGGAAGGAATCTCAGAACCAGCAGCTATACTCACAGCCACCAGGGGGAGTCCACGGACAGAACTCACCGAAGTACCATTCATGACCACAGGAGGGAGTTCGAGAACGGAATTCACAACAGCTCTGTCTATCAAAACGTTTGCTGCAAAATCTGAAAAAGGAAGCTTTGGATGCCAAGCAGGTGGCTATGGAGCAAGATTGAACAGTGGCTGATACCACACATCCAAGCCTCACACAGTATTCTCGGGCCACATTGGATGATGATAAGGAATAGGTGGAGGAGGATGAGGAAGAGGAGAAACAGTATTTTTTGCTCTGCACTACAGAGGGGACTCCCAATCCCAACTTCTTGCCTGTCCACCAAGGATGGCCTGAAGAAGAGGAAGAGGAGGCTATGCATCATGAGGAGTAGATGATGGGTAGTGTTGCTCCTGGTGAGGACACTGAAAGTTTGACTCTTTGTAGTCTGCCACACATGGCAGAGTATATGTCCAGATGCCTTTCCTAATACCCTCGCATAAAAGACATTTTATCTACCATGAAATACTTACTGTGCTCCTTTTTTGACCCAAGGTGCAAGGAGAAATTTGCTTTCCTAATGTAAGAGGCAGGCGTGCCATTTTCAGTGCATGCATGTGGAGCGCCCCATCAGGGCAGCAGGGTACTCGGTACCGGGTCCTTCGGTTCACAGGGGGATGTCACGGTGGCTGACCCGGTCCATGGCCCTGGGATGTCCATGTAAAAGGGAAAGGTCTTTAAGGGGAAATGTTCGTGACACCACTTGTGGTAGTCGGTCAGGGTGACCGACGCTGCTTTAAGGGGTCCGCTGGGGTGGTGTTATGGCAGCTAGATGGTATACCTTCCCACAGGTGAAGTATGTCCCCAGGGCGTCCCAGTGTGTAAATGGTGGATGGTGAGAGACGCAGTGAAGAACGAGGACACAAGGTTGCAGTCTCTTTACCTTTACTGGAGATTCCAGCATCCACAGTCCAGAGCACCAGATCACAGGGCAGACAGAGTCTGGCCGGTTTGGAGGCAAGTCCAGAGTCCCCTTGTCCAGGTGGAAATCAGTAGCCTTCCTCTAGCGCTGCGGTGTTGTAGTCCCTTACTGCTAAGCTTCTCATAAGGTCCTCCAGCTGTTGTAGATGTTATGTCTCTCTCTCTGTCACCCAGATAGGATAGGACAAACCCGTATGACCGGTGGCTTGAGGCGTTTTACAGGGACTCTATCATGCCCCAGCCTCTAAGGGGTGCCACCTTGCCTCCTGGGTGTAGGGCGGGCAGGTAACGTGAAATTAGCTGTCCTGCCAGTCTCTGGAGCAAGGCATAAAGGAGCGTTGCTCCCTCGGTGTTCCGGCTACCGGGATTCTGCACCTCAGAAAGAGGCAGCCTGTGTAGGGCTGATCCCCTTCTGGTATCCACTGCTTTGCTATGACTTCTTTCACCCTCTCTGCAATACAGTTCTCCTTCAGTGTCTCTTTCTGGAAGCTGCAGCTCTCAGGGCATGCACAGCTCCATGTCCTTCTTCCTTGATCTCTGACAGGATCCCACTCCTGTCAGGGAGCAACTACCTGAGTGAAGCTCAGCCAGAAACTAACTAACTTTCCCTACAGGTCACCAGTTTTACCTACGTGTGGGGAGTGACCTAATAAATAGGAGCAGAGCTCCCCCTGGTAGCCTGGAGTGTGAAATGTGTTGCAAGTTTGTGATACCTGGATGCAGTTGTCCTTCTTTGCCTCCAAACGTAACACCACTCCCCCTGGAGGGGAATAATATTACTGCAACGACCAGGACCCTGGGGCGCTGCACATGCCAAAGGGCTATAGTGGGAAACTTGCTCAAAAGATTAGCCTCAAACAATGATGGTGGCAGAGGTAGCAGCTCTTGTTGCCCACAAGGATTACAGGGGAGGGCCACAAACACCAGATGCAACTCATGGGGGGTAAAATGTCCACAAACTGGGCCCGACCTCTCCTTGTATGCCTTGGAGGTGCTGCCATGCCCTGCTGCGAGTGTGTTGTCTGAGCGGGTTTTTAGTTCGGCAGGTGCAATCATAACGGATAGGGGCACATGGCTGTCAATGGAAAATGCAGACATGATGGCTCTTCTAAAATTGAACAAGGTCTGGATTTACTCTGACTTTGTAAGCCCTACGGTTGGCAGCAACGTTATGCCTTGCAGACAAAACAATTTTGTTCAGGAAATCACCTCCTCCTCCCCCTGCTTTTGCAACAAGTACTACTTCATCTATGTATACCCAATGTGGGTATTGTTTTGTACTTTTTGAAACCTTTGCACATTGTGCAATGGTGAAATTTGCATTCTCTATCTCTACCTCTTGTAATAACTGCTAAGTGTATTGTGATGTCCCCATCACAGCATCTGTCAGCTGGTCTGAAAGAGACCCCTTGGCTAATTTTTTTTAAACCTTTGCACATTGTGAAATGGAGAAACCTATCTCTACCTCTTGTAATGACTGCTAAGTGTATTGTGATGTTTTCATCATGGCGTCTTACAGCTGCTCTGAGAGAGACCCCCTAGGCTAATTTTTTTAAACCTTTGCACATTGTGCAATGATGAATCTTGTACACTCTAACCCTACCTCTTGTAATAACTGCTAAGTGTATTGTGATGTCCCCATCACAACATTTTTCAGCAGCTCTGAGAGAGACCCTTTGGCTAATTTTTTGAAACTTTTGCACATTGTGCAATGGTGAAACTTGTACTGCCTATCTCTACCTATTCTAATAACTGCAAAATGTTTTATGATGTCCCCATCACAGTGTCTTTCAGTGTGTATGATACAGACACCTCGGGTAATTTTTGGAAAACTTTGCTCATTGTTCATTGGTCAAATTTCTACTTTCAATCTCTATATATTTTATTATTATACTTTTTTAATTGTGTTGCCCTCCTCGCAGTCTCTTTAAGCAAGTATCTGGTATCCTGATGTTGTTTTTTGGGTCTGTACTTGGATATTCTGCACACAATTCTTCAGGTTTCAGCTGTACACAGAATAATAATATGAGTAATGAAACATGCTCTATATATGCTGCTAGTTCTAAAATCTTACCCACACATTCCTTTGTAAAGGATATTCGACATAATACCTCTGTAAGCATACGCCATATACTGCTCATAAACGAAGAACCTCAGTAGGTGGGCGGAACGCCTGGTTACAAAATATGTTGTCTGACTGTGAATCTGGCGCTGAGGCCTCCTGTCCACAACCTGCAGTTGCACAGGCACAACAGTCAGCAACCAATGCCAGTTCATTGTCCTATCGCAGCATTCAGTTGTCCCTTGTCAGCATATATGTCTGCTCACAAATTATACAGGCCGTCGCTTGCATACACTGTATTCCTAATTTATTTATAATGCTTTTGGTGTCTGGTAGAATCTAATTTACTGACATTGATCATACAGCTCACCCTACTGCAGTATTATATTCATCTTACAGCAGCTTCACCCCCTATTACAGTGGTTCCATTGGGATCCTGGGGTCAAAATGAACTGTGGACCTTACAAACATCAGGTTTCTCAGTAGCTAGTGGCCCTCTGAAAATTAAAAGCTAGAGCCTGACATGACATGGCAGTGGACATGGTGGTGGTAGCGGGCAAAGCCCAAAATTCAAATGGGCATGTTTGAAATGGCATTGTAAAGGAAAGGGGAATATGTAATCCACTATCTGTCTAAATATTTGACATGAGGTATGGACCTCCCAAATATAGGAATGAGAGCTTTTACAAATGTATGATACAGGGCTAGCAGAGGGCCCTTACCAAACTCAGGTTTCAAGGTACCTGCTGTCACTCTGCTAATTGTCAGTGAGGGCCGCATAATGACATGGCGGTGGTCATGGTGGTGGTGGTGGGCAAAGCCCAAAATTCAAATGGGCATGTTTTAGCTGGCATTGTAAAGTGATGGGGAATATGTATTCCACTATCTTGCTAACTATTTGGCATGAGGGAAGTTCCTCCCAAAAGTAGGAGTGAGAGCCTTCACAAATGTTAAAGCAAAAAATAAAGCCAAAACACTCCATGTGAACATATGCTAAAGGGGAGATATATTTTTTTTTCTATTTTGCGTCATATACAGTACAGATCAAAAGTTTGGACACACCTTCTCATTTAACCCCTTCATGACCTTGGGATTTTTTGTTTTTCCGTGTTCGTTTTTCACTCCCCTCCTTCCCAGAGCCATAACTTTTTTATTTTTCCGTCAATTTGGCCATGTGAGGGCTTATTTTTTGCGGGACGAGTTGTACTTTTGAACGACATCATTGGTTTTAGCATGTCGTGTACTAGAAAACGGGAAAAAATTCCAAGTGCAGTGAAATTGCAAAAGAAGTGCAGTCCCACACTTGTTTTTTGTCTGGCTTTTTTGCTAGGTTCACTAAATGCTAAAACTGACATGCCATTATGATTCTCCAGGTCACTACGAGTTCATAGACACCTAAAAAGACTAGGTTATTTTTTACCTAAGTGGTGAAAAAAAATTCCAAACTTTGCTAAAAAAAAAAAAAAAATTGTGCCATTTTCCGATACTTGTAGCGTCTCCATTTTTCATGATCTGGGGTCGGTTGAGGGCTTATTTTTTGCATGCCGAGCTGGCGTTTTTAATGATAGCATTTTGGTGCAGATACGTTGTTTTGATCGCCCGTTATTGCATTTTAATGCAATGTCGTGGCGACCAAAAAAACATAATTCTGCCGTTTCGAATTTGTTTCTCGCTACGCTGTTTAGCAATCAGGTTAATGCTTTTTTTTATTGATAGATCGGGCGATTCTGAAAGCGGCGATACCAAATATGTGTAGATTTGATTTTTTTTTTATTGATTTATTTTGATTGGGGCGAAAGGGGGGGGATTTAAACTTTTATATTTTTTTTATTTTTTCACATTTTTTTAAACTTTGTTTAACTTTTGCCATGCTAGAAGCAGGCACAGCGCGATCGCCTCTGCTACATAGCAGCGATCTGCTGTTCGCTGCTATGTAGCAGAAAATCAGGTGTGCTGTGAGCGCCGACCACAGGGTGGCGCTCACAGCTGCCGGGGATCTGTAACTATAGAGGTCTCAAGGACCACTATGGTTACAATACTGAAGCATCGCCGACCTCCGATCATGTGACGGGGGTCAGTGATGCCATCATTTCCGGCCGCCCGGCCGGATGCGGTGGTTAAATGCCGCTGTCTGCGTTTGACAGCCACATTTAACTAGTTAATAGGCGCGGGCAGATCGCGATTCTGCCCGCGCCTATTGCGGGCACATGTCAGCTGTTCAAAACAGCTGATCTGTCCCGGCTTTGATGCGGGCTCACCGCCGGAGCCCGCATCAAAGCGGGGCTTCTGACCTCGGATGTACTATTGTTATGGAAATATTAGGGTTGGATAAATATATCCCTGTGTGTGCTGTGGCCGCTCCCAATTAGACTGAGTATTTTGAGCGCTCATCAAGAATGGACTGTACACAACTGTGACAGAACAACATTCCATCAATACTGAATTTTATTGTACATACATAGTTTTATATTTTCACATAGAAAGGAGTGGTTAGGGGTTGTCAGGGGTGGTTAGTTAATTATCATATTGTCTAGCTCCTCTGTCATTGGTTATCTAAACATATATGGAATATTGTGATTAATGCTCATATGACTGCTGATCAAGCAACTAAACTCGAGTTCTCTGTCTAGGACAAAGTGGAGACACCTGACCAGCAGTCACCAAACATCTGACTCTCTTCTGCTTTTAGGGGTGGAAAACCCCATATGATCTGTCTGGGTTATATTAGTTCAGTTTGTGTCAGCCATTTTAAACCATTGATTATAATATATATATTAGCTGTGAGCATATAAGTATATATTTGATTATAGAGGAGTATACATGCAAGTGAGATCTACATGATATATATATTTCTATCACAAGCCCCCCTTAGATATCACTTGCCCTAATCCTAGCCTCCTGTCCCAAAGCGCTGCAACTCTTTTGTGCTGTTGGCGAACTGACACAAGCCTAACGCCTGTGCCCCACTCCATACAGACTTTTCGCAAATGGGCGGTCAGGAGATCTGTCCCTAACGGGGGTTCGTTGCAATCAGTCTCTTAGTCAATAGCATGTGTAGTGAGCGATGTGTAGTCTTTATCAGGTAGGTCATCTGTTCAGTCAGGCAGGGCATCCACGACATCATTCTGGCTTGGGTGTCATCTTCTGGTAGGGGAGCTTTCTTGCCATGCGATGAGTGGATCCAAGTGGGTCTTCCATCCAGTTTCACAGAGTTTGGTGTCATCAGCAGCACTTGAGCAGGATCATCAAATCTGGGATCGAGTGGTGTTCTCCTTACAAGCTTTTTCACCAACACCCAGTCTCCTGGCTTCTAGGAGTGCATACCGGACACTGAATCTGGATCTGGCAATGAAGAAAAAAACTCGAGAATGGATGTTAGCAAGTTTCTTGGAGATTTCAATTACATAAGCAGACAAAGTATCACATTACATAGTCAGCTGCTGAGGGAAAAGATACCCCTAACCTGGGACTAGACACAAACAAAATTTCATATGGTGACAGCTTTTCTGGGCCTCTGGGAGTGTGCCTAACACTGAGTAGTGTGATTGGGAGTGTGTAGGCCCAAGTCTGACCCTACTGCTGACTAGATCTCTCATGTGAGGTTTGCTGTGAATGCGGGTCCCTGGTCACTCTCTATCACTTCTGGGACCCCATAGCTGCATATCTCGTCTCTGAGAGTAGCTTCTTTGCTGACTGGTTCTTCACTGGGAAAGCTTCTGGCTGTCATCTTGAGAACATGTCCACGGCCACAAGGGCATATTCGAATTCTCCACTTGGCGGCATCTGGATGTGGTCTATCTGGATCCTTTAGAAGGGGGTACAGTGGTCTGGCAAGTTGATGTGTGGGAACTTTCTTCATTCTTCCAGGGTTGCATTTGCCACAGGTCAGACAGCTGTTTATGAACTTGGCTGTTAGGGTGGAGATTTCTGGAGCGAACCAGTAAGCACCAATCGGATCATTCATCTGTGTCTTTAATCTGTGCGTGGGCCCATGTGCCCACTGGACCACCATAGGGTACATGCTTCGGGGTAAACAGGGTTTGTAGTCCATTTAGTATACCCTTCCTTCTTCATGTGTTGCTCACTTCTGCACCCAGCATTCCTTCTTGTCCTTTGGGGCTTGCTCTTGCAACTTTTTTGAGCAGATCCCAGGATGTCATCTTGTCAGGTTTCCTGTCTTCAGCCGTCCTGTAGTAGCCGTCCGGCTCTACGACCTCTTCCACTTGTCCATATTGTCTTCCCTTGACTGTTTCTTTGGCTGCCATATCCGCCATGTTGTTGCCTCGTGCCCCTACTGTGTTCAGTTTTCCATGCGCTTTGACTTTTAGCATTGTCACCACTTTTGGAAGTTGAAGTGTGTTCAGCAGGTCCTTAATGGCTCCATTGATGCTTCACGGTTGTTCCGCTTGCTGTGAGGAAGTCCCTTGCAGCCCAGATGGGTCCGAAGTCGTGTGCTATGCCATGCAAGTACCTTGAATCGGTAAACATTTTCTCAGTCTTGTCTTCTGCCATCTGGTAGGCCTTCATCAGCGCTATCAGTTCTGCTTCCTGGGCTGACAGACTGGGCGGCAGACTTCTGGACCACAGGATCTCTTGATTGCTGGTCGCTGCACCTCCCGTGTGGAATCTTCCTTCATCATCTGCAAATCTGGAGCCATCCACATAGAGGATCAACTCTGGGTTGGTCAGTGGCTCTTCTGCCACCTTGGGTAGTCCTGCTGTTTCCTGTTGCATGATGCTGAAGCAATCATGGTCATCCGTCCGGAGCAAATTCAGATCCCTGCAGAAGGTATCATGCAGATTTTGATCAGACTTTTTATCTGAGGATCCGTATCTGTATCCCCCCTTGGGAGTGGGAGTAGAGTGGGCGGATTGAGGACTGTGCGTCTGGAGATGGTGACATTGTTGGGCAGGAGTAGAGAGCACTGGAGGCGAAGATGCCTGGCGGTGGAGAGATGTTTTAGCTGGGTTTGGTTGAGGATTGCCGAGATGTCATGCGGAGCCAGGATTTCCAATGGTTTTTCCACTGATGTCAGTAGTCCTGTCCAGGAGGGCGTGTGCTGCAACTGCTGCTCTCATGCGGGAGGAAGAGGCTCCCCTTGCAACTGGATCCAGGCAAGCTGAAAAGTAGTCCGAAAGTCTCTGCTTTCCCCCCTGAAGCTGTGTCAGGACTCCAGTAGCAAGGCCTTCTCTTCTCATCAAGTAGAGACGGAATGGCTTCTTGTAGTCAGATAGGCCTAGTGCTGGCAGAGACTACAGAGCCTTTTAACTTCTTGAACGAACTGAAGGCCACATCTCTCTGGAGGAACGGGGGTCACGCTGACGTATTCACACAGAGGCTGCATTAGGACGGAAGCATCAGGGATCCAGGCTCTGCAATATGAAACTAGACCAAGGAAGGCCTGTAGCACCTTTGGAGTTGTCGGAGGGACCATCTTCTCCACTGTGGTCTTCCGGTCATCTGTCAGGTGTTTCGCCTGGTGAGCAATACAGTGTCTCTGGAACGTAACTTGCTTCAGACACCACTGGACTTTGTTCTTTGAGATCTTGCAGTGCTGCTCCGCCAGGTAGAGTAGGAGATACAAGGAATGGGCTTTACACGTGTCAAAGTCAACTGCACAAAGGAGTAGATTGTCCATGTATTGTAGCAGGGTTACTTCTGCTTGTTCTGTGACTCAGTTGGTGAGAACTGTGGACATTGCTTTGGTGAACTGTGAAGGGCTGTTCTGGGCCCACTGTGGCATCACTGTCCATGTGTGGTGTCCCCCCTGGTGCATTATGGCAAACAGGAACTGGTCTTCCGGATGAAGGGGAACACTGGAGAAAACATTAGCCAGGTCGGTCACTGTGAACACTTTTGCTGTGGCAGGCACATTCGAGAGCAGAGTGTGCGGATTCGGCATAATTGCAGTTTCAAACACTGTGGTGTCATTCACAGCTCTCAGGTTATATACCATTCTGAACTTGGCTGGCTCTCCTTTTACAGTCTTTTTCTTGACGGGGAAAAGCGGGGTATTGCAAGGCGATTTGCGAGGAACAATGATTCCTATTTCCAGGTGGACCTTCAGTTGGTCAGAGGCAGCTTGACTCTCGGCCTGGCCTGGGCCTTACGAGGGTACGGGGTACATGGCTTGAGTGACACCCGTACTGGGGCAACTTGAGGTTTTTCTCACGTGCTGGGGTCCCTTAGACCATAGACTTTCTGGTACTACATCCAGTACCTCCTTGGGTAGGCCTCATCGATTGTTTAATGTTCTTGTAGGGCCGCCAGCATGACTCTTCTTGGGTCAGGGATGAAGAAAGTGTCACTGTCCCATCTTCCTGGAACACTGTGGTTGCCTTCAGCTTCTGCAGTAGGTTTGCTCCCAGCAGGTTGAGTGGCAGGTCCTTTACACCACAAACTGGGACAGGATAGAGTGTCCTGGCTGAGTGCACACGCTCAGTGGCTTTGTAAGCTGAGAATGTCTGACTTGACCATCAATGCCCATGCGAGACACAGAGGATTCTGATAGGCCGGTGGGATCAGCGAGTTCCACAGGTGTCATCACACTTCTGGCTGCACCACGTTTGGATCTGACAACGCCATCCACTTTAAAGGTAATTTGAGGTATTGGTCCTGCAGATGAAGTTTTACATGTCAGGAGCATAGTGTCTTGCGGACCTGGCTTGCTTGCCTCTGTCCTATGGACGGGGTACTTCACTGCTTTCTGCACTTCCTCCTTGACCTGTTTCTCTGGACCAACTCTTGGGTTGCATGAGTCCAGTCTCTTCGGGGGCGTGAGTGCTTTGCACTGGTTCTGGAAATGGCCAAACTTGCCACAGATGTAACCCTTGACACTTCTTCTGTCTTTGTAGGGTGGTTGGGCTTCCAGGTCAGTGGTCACCATGAGAGGGGCTGTCTTCTGCACCCCTGGTTGTGACTCAATCCCTTGATGGGTACTGCAGCGGCAGCGGGGTCCGGCCTGCTGATTGATGCTGCGGTGGTAAGATGGGGCCTGCAGGTGCATTCGTGACGAGGCCCGGGGGTGCCATGAGACCGGCGGCTGCATCCAACCCAAGGTCTTGGGGCATTACAGGGGCTGTGGCTGCATCTGCCATCACTTCTTCCCCCTGCTCCGACATAGCTTCTCCCCTTTGCTAACCTTATTGAGGTCGGTGTCTCCTCTCTGGAGTCTGCAGCGGTTCTTCTGGTGGTGTGTTGGTCGGCACTTTGCAGCGTCTTCACCTCTGGCTCCCCTTCCAGCGTTCTCAGCAGCACGGCACCCGTTTCCTTCTTCGCGCTCTTTGTGGTGCTATAATGGTGGCAGTTTTGGTGACAATCGGCAATAGACAGTCTCCTAGGCGCACATAAAACATTTTTTCTGGGTCAGTCCACTGCTATTGACCTGTTCCTAGGCCTAGCCACTATCAGTGGTTTCCTGATTGGCTGTCTCAGTCCATGCCCAAAGGCCTGTGTATCTGGTCATGAATGATGAAGCCCAAGTCTTGGAATACTTGCATTACTCTGAAATGAAACTTCTTTACAGACTCTGTCTTATCTTGGCTCATGTCATGGCTTCTCCTGCCAATCTGCCTTTGGCCCACTCTCTGAGTTGTTCAATTAGCTGTGGCCCTGACTCCCAAGCATGTACGTCTGATTCTGCTGGAAGTTTGAATTGTTCCTTCATGATTGGCCAGAGTGCATCACCTGCTTCTATTTTCATTCATGGCCCAGAGATCATTGCAGCTGCCTGCATATGTTTGCTGCTTCTGCTACTTTCTTCGGTAAAATGGCATCCCTGGGTCTGGACTATTGTCACCTGACTTGAAGTGCAGTGCACATAGTGTAATGGTGGTGCCTCTATCTGCCCTTGCATTCTTGGTGCCTGTGGGTTTCTTTTCTAGTACTAGACAGCATGTATGATGTTCCCTCTTCATCTTCATCAGAGGAATAGTTGTGATAGCTTGTACCGGGGTCATACACTGGCTGATTTTGGACTTAGAAGTTGCTTTTTTTTATGTGAGGATGTCTCCCCCCTTGCTGAAGCTATGATGGATTAGGATTATAGTTTCATGTTGGTGTGAATGTGGATGTAGGCAGCTCTGACCGGTGCTGAAGCTGTACATTATCAATACATGGTGATATCAATGTTCATGTAAAACCTTAAGGGTTACAATATTGTTGACTGTGAAATGAGGTAACGGAGGATCTGTCAGTGAGCTCGTTCTGATATCATGCCTCCCCCCTCTGCACCCAGGGCTGAGCTGCCTGCTGCCTGATGTGTCTGGGGCTGCCCACTGTAGGGGGGGCTTTCACCTTCTCTCCCCGATATCACAACTGGCAATGGCTGGACTGTGCTAGGGACACCTTGTGCTGTAAGCACCATACTGTTTGAATTGGGCGTTGGCCCAGCCGGCAACACGGAGGAAAAAAGAGGAAGAAGAAGGAGGAGGGGGTGATGAGTGAGACAAAGGAATAGTAGGAGGGGAGAGAGAGAGAGAGAGAGAGAGAGAGAGAGAGAGAGAGAGAGGGAGGAGAAGAGAGGAGTGGAGAAGGAGGGGAAGAGAGAGAGAGAGAGAGGATAAGAGAGGAGTGGAGAAAGAGGGGAAGAGAGAGAGAGAAAAAATGTGGAGGAAGAGGAAAGGAGAGAGAGAGAGAGAGAGTGCGGAGAGAAAAGACTGACAGAGGAAAAAGAGGATAGATGAGAACAACAAGAATAATAGAGAGGAGCAATTATGCCTTCTCCCTGTAGGGAGAGACGGGGCGCACCACATACTGTGCAAAAATAACTACCTATACCATGGATTCTGCTAAAAGCAGACTGCGCAGATTCTCCCGTCTCATACCCACAAAAATCACTTCCTGATTTGCTCACATAACTTTCTGTTCCACCTAAACGATGTAAGCTCTGCTGCCACTTCATACCATGTATTAGTATTCAGCAATCTAACATCAGCTAACTTCCCCTATTTTCCTTTCTACGTCATGCCACTCCGCAGCTTGAAGTCTGCCATTCTAATGAATTTCACGTACTTTATACCTTCCAAAAATCTTCACATACTTAATACCTTCGTATTCTGTCACTATCTAGGGGCTGTTTTTCTCATCAGGAAGTAAAAAGACTTTCCTGTTGCTCGGCCACTTTATTCCCCATAGCAAAAGCAAAAAAAAATGAAAATGAAAAACACACAAAAATGAAAAAAGAAAACAGTACTAAAAAAAAAAACTTCTAAAAATGAGTATATAAAACACTAAGAAAAACTCAAAACGATAAGAAAAAACGTCAAAAACTTAGTTCACAACCAAAAACTCAAAACTTTGATACAAGAGGAAAAAAATTTTTTTTTTTTTTTTTCAAAAATAAAATAAATAAAAAAAAATAAAAAGGTAAAGAGATTGAAGATTGAGGAAAACTTAATTAAAAACTTTAAAATGCCGCAAAAAGAAAGACCCTTTAAGAGAGTAAAAAAAATTAAAAATGAAAACGGCTTTTCTCTTTTTTTTTTTTTTTTTTTTCCTTTAGAATCTCTTTAGGTCACATCAAAAAATGATAGATACAATTTAAATTCTTCACAAAAAACTACACATAGCCAGCATTGCAAAAGAAAAAGAAAAAAACAGATATGACAGTGTGATTTACAATGCATATCTCCGCTTCAGCTGAAAAAAGAGGAAGTTTAAGAGAACTATTTCTGCTTCTTAAAGCGGCAATAGTACATGACACAAACAGACAGATAGACAATCCAAGAGATGCCCTTTTAAATTCTGTGACACATGCAGGTTGCGCTGGGAACAGACTACTGCCAATCGCACTGGCACGCATATGCCGGGTTCTACCACCCTCCGCTCCGGTCGTCCTGACTGGCCGCCGGCTACGGGAATCTGCAGTAGCCCCTCTAAGTTATCACTACCCGTGCCTGGAACATGGGACTACCTGCCCCGGAACTCTGCGTGTTCCTCCTATGCACGGGAATCCTGCAATAACTTATCGAGCGATTTGACATCCTGCGGTCTGTTTCTCAGCAACCACAAACAAAAGTCACTTTCCCTTCCTCTCTCGGATTTTACACAAAACATACACGGTCCACAGCAGACACCTCCCAGGGTGGATTCGTGGCTCCGGATTTTTTACACTACCTGGGAATTTGTGACCACATCTTACCGGCAAGAAGCATAGACAAGGACTGGGCACAGGGGACTTTCAGGTAAGATGATAACATTTTCTTACCTTACTTATGGAGCTGCGCAGTCTCCTGCCCCTGTGCCAGGCCACGCTACAACTTCCGTATCTCCGGTAAGAAGGATCACGTGCTTTTCATCCGGGCCCCACGTTGGGCGCCATTCTGTTATGGAAATATTAGGGTTGGATAAATATATCCCTGTGTGTGCTGTGGCCGCTCCCAATTAGACTGAGTATTTTGAGCGCTCATCAAGAATGGACTGTACACAACTGTGACAGAACAACATTCCATCAATACTGAATTTTATTGTACATACATAGTTTTATATTTTCACATAGAAAGGAGTGGTTAGGGGTTGTCAGGGGTGGTTAGTTAATTATCATATTGTCTAGCTCCTCTGTCATTGGTTATCTAAACATATATGGAATATTGTGATTAATGCTCATATGACTGCTGATCAAGCAACTAAACTCGAGTTCTCTGTCTAGGACAAAGTGGAGACACCTGACCAGCAGTCACCAAACATCTGACTCTCTTCTGCTTTTAGGGGTGGAAAACCCCATATGATCTGTCTGGGTTATATTAGTTCAGTTTGTGTCAGCCATTTTAAACCATTGATTATAATATATATATTAGCTGTGAGCATATAAGTATATATTTGATTATAGAGGAGTATACATGCAAGTGAGATCTACATGATATATATATTTCTATCACACTATCCCGTCCGAGGTCAGAAAGGGGTTAAAGATTTTTCGTATTTCCATGACTATGAAAATTGTAAATTCACACTGAAGGCATCAAAACTATGAATTAACACATGTGGAATTATATACTTAACAAAAAAGTGTGAAGCAACTAAAAATATGTCTTATATTCTAGGTTCTTCAAAGTAGTCACCTTTTGCTTTGATGACTGCTTTGCACACTCTTGGCATTCTCTTGATGAACTTCAAGAGGTAGTCACTGGAAACGGTATTACAACAATCTTGAAGGAGCTGCCAGAGATGCTTAGCACTTGTTGGCCCTTTTGCCTTCACTCTGCAGTCCAGCTCACCCCAAACCATCTCGATTGGGTTCAGGTCTGGTGACTGTGGAGGCCAGGTCATCTGGCGTAGCACCCCATCACTCTCTTTCTTGGTCAAATTGCCCTTGTACAGCCTGGAGGTGTGTTTGGGGGCATTGTCCTGTTGAAACATAAATGATGGTCAAACTAAACGCAAACTGGATGGAATAGCATTCCGCTGCAAGATGCTGTGGTAGCCATGCTGGTTCAGTATGCCTTCAATTTTGAATAAATCCCCAACAGTGTCACCAGCAAAGCACCCCCACACCATCACACCTCCTCCTCCATGCTTCACGGTGGGAACCAGGCATATAGAGTCCATCTGTTCACCTTTTCTGCATCTCACAAAGACACGGTGGTTGAAACCAAATATCTCAAATTTGGACTCATCAGACCAAAGCACAGATTTCCACTGTTCTAATGTCCATTCCTTGTGTTCTTTAACCCAAACAAGTCTCTTCTGTTGTTGCCTGTCCTTAGAAGTGGTTTCCTAGCAGCTATTTTACCATGAAGGCCTGCTGCACAAAGTCTCCTCTTAACAGTTGTTGTAGAAATGTGTCTGCTGCTAGAAATCTGTGTGGCATTGACCTGGTCTCTAATCTGAGCTGCTGTTAACCTGCGATTTCTGAGGCTGGTGACTCGGATAAACATATCCTCAGAAGCAGAGTTGACTCTTGGTCTTCCTTTCCTGGGGCGGTCCTCATGTGAGCCAGTTTCTTTGCAGCGCTTGATGGTTTTTGCAACTGCACTTGGGGACACTTTCAAAGTTTTCCCAATTTTTCGGACTGACTGACCTTCATTTCTTAAAGTAATGAAGGCCACTCGTTTTTCTTTACTTAGCTGCTTTTTTCTTGCCATAATACAAATTCTAACAGTCTATTCAGTAGGACTATCAGCTGTGTATCCACCAGACTTCTGCTCAACACAACTGATGGTCCCAACCCCATTTATAAGGCAAGAAATCACACTTATTAAACCTGACAAGGCACACCTGTGAAGTGAAAACCATTTCCTGTGACTACCTCTTGAAGCTCATCAAGAGAATGCGAAGAGTGTGCAAAGCAGTCATCAAAGCAAAATCTGGCTACTTTGAAGAACCTAGAATATAAGACATATTTTCAGTTGTTTCACACTTTTTTGTTAAGTATATAATTCCACATGTGTTAATTCATAGTTTTGATGCCTTCAGTGTGAATTTACAATTTTCATAGTCATGAAAATACAGAAAAATCTTTTAATGAGGTATGTCCAAACTTTTGGTCTGTACTGTATGTCATACAAAATACTTAATAAGTAACATTTCCGTCATGTCTACTTTACATCAGCACAATTTTGGAGCCAACATTTTTTTTGTTAGGGAGTTATAAGGGTTAAAAGTTGACCAGCAATTTCTCATTTTTACAACACAATTTTTTCTTAGGGACCACATCACATTTAAAGTCAATTTGAGGGGTCTATATGATAGAAAATACCCAAGCGTGACACCATGCTAAAAACTGCACATCTCAAGGTACTTAAAACCACATTCAAGAAGTTTATTAACCCTTCAGGTGTTTCACAGGAATCTTTGGAATATTTAAAAAAAAATGAACATTTAACTTTTTTTCACAAAAAAATTAATTCAGCTCCAATTTGTTTTATTTTACCAAAGGTAACAGAAGAAACTGGATGCTAAAATTTGTTGTCCAATTTGTCCTGAGTATGCAAATACTCCATATGTGGGGGTAAACCACTGTTTGGGCGCATGGCAGAGCTCTGAAATGAAGGAGCGACATTTGACTTTTCAATGCAAAATTGACTGGAATTGAGATGGGACGCCATGTCACGTTTGGAGAGCCCCTGATGTGCCTAAACATTAAAATCCCCCACAAGTGACACCATTTTGGAAAGCAGACCCCCTAAGGAACTTATCTAGATGTGTGGTGAGCACTTTGACCCACCAAGTGATTTACAGAAGCTTATAATGTAGAGCAGTAAATGTAAAAAATCACATTTTTTCACAAAAATGATATTTTTGTCCCCATTTTTTTATTTTCCCAAGGGTAACAGAAGAAATTGGACCACAAAAGTTGTGCAATTTGTCCTGAGTACGTTGATACCCCACATGTGGGGGTAAACTACTGTTTGGGTGCATGGCAGAGCTCAGAAGGGAAGGAGCGCCGTTTGGTATGCAGACATAGATGGAATGGTCTGCAAGTGTCATATTGCATTTGCACAGCCCCTAATGCACCTAAACATTGACTTTTAATGCAAAATTTACTGGAATTGAGATTGGACGCGATGTCGCGTTTGGAGAGCCCCTGATATGCCTAAACATTGAAACCCCCCACAAGTGACACCATTTTGGAAAGAAGACCCTCTAAGGAACTTATCTAGATGTGTTGTGAAAACTTTGAACCTCCAAGTGTTTCACTACAGTTTATAACGCAGAGCCGTGAAAATATAAATTCCTTTTTTTCCCACAAAAATTAGTTTTTAGCCCCCGGTTTTGTATTTTTCCATGGGTAACAGGAGAAATTGGACACCAAAAATTGTTGTCCAATTTGTCCTGAGTATGCTGATTCCCCATATGTGAGGGGGAACCACTGTTTGGGCACATGGCAGAGCTTAGATCGATTGGTCTGCAGGCGTCACATTGCATTTGCAGAGCCCCAGATGTACCTAAACAGTAGAAACCCACCACAAATTACCCCATATTGGATACTACACCCCCTAAGGAACATATCTAAATGTGTTGTGAGAACTTTGCACCCCCAAGTGTTTCACTACAGTTTATAACGCAGTGCATTGAAAATAAAAATTCTTTGTTTTTCCCCAAAAATTATTTTTTAGCCCCCAGTTTTATATTTTGCCAAGGGTAACAGGAGAAATTAGACCACAAACATTGTTGTCCAATTTGTCTTGAGTACGCTGATACCCCATATGTGGGGGGAACCACTGTTTGGGCGCATGACAGAGTTCGGAAGGGAAGGCGCGCCTTTTGAATGCAGACTCAGATGAATTGGTCTCCAAGCGTCACGTTGCATTTGCAGAGCCCCTGATGTTCCTAAACAGTAGAAACCCCCACAGGTGACCCCATATTGGATACTAGACCCCATAAGGAACATATCTAATTGTGTGAGAACTTTGCACTCCCAAGTGTTTCACTACAGTTTATAACGCAGGGCATTGAAAATAAAAATTCTTTTTTTTTTTCAAAAATTATTTTTTAGCCCCGTTTTTGTATTTTCCCAAGGGTAACAGGAGAAATTGGATCCCAAAAGTTGTTGTCCAATTTGTCCTGAGTACGCTGATACCCCATATATTGGGGTAAACCCCTGTTTGGGCACACGGGAGAGCTCGGAAGGGAAGGAGCACTGTTTTACTTTTTCAACGCGGAATTGAGATTGGACGCCATGTCGTGCTCGGAGAGCCCCTGATGTGCCTAAACAGTGGAAACCCCCCAATTCTAACTGAAACCCTAACTAAAACACACCTCTAACCCTAATTCCAACCATAACCCTAACCACACCCCTAACCCTAATCCCAACCCTAATCCCAAACGTAAATTAATCCAAACCCTAACTTTAGCCTAAACCCTAACCCTAATTTTAGTCCCAACCCTAACTCTATCATTAGCCCCAACCCTAACCCTAACCCTAATGGGAAAATGGAAATAAATACATTTTTTAAAATTTTATTATTTTTCCCTAACTAAGGGAGTGATGAAGGGGGGTTTGATTTACTTTTATAGCAGGTTTTTTAGCGGATTTTTATGATTGGCAGCCGTCACACACTAAAAGACGCTTTTTATTGCAAAAAAATAGTTTTTGCGTCTCCACATTTTGAGAGCTATAATTTTTCCATATTTTGGTCCAGAGAATCATGTGAGGTCTTGTTTTTTGCAGAACAAGTTGACGTTTTTATTGGTACCATTTTCGGGCACGTGACTTTTTTGATCGCTTTTTATTTTGTCTTTGTGAGGTAGAATGACAAAAACCAGCTATTCATGAATTTCTTTTGGGGGGGCGCTTGTACAGTTCCACATTTGGTAAAATTGATAAAGCAGTTTTATTCTTCGGGTCAGTACGATTACAGCGATACCTCATTTATATTTTTTTATGCTTTGGTGCTTTTATATGATAAAAACAATTTTATATAAAAAATAATTATTTTTGCATCGCTTTATTCTGCGCACTATAACTTTTTAATTTTTTCGTTGATGATGCTATATGCAGCTCGTTTTTTGTGGTACAAGATGACATTTTCAGCGGTACCATGGTTATTTATATCCGTCTTTTTGATCGCGTGTTATTCCACTTTTTGTTTGGTGGTACGATAATAAAGCATCGTTTTTTGCCTTGTTTTTTTTTTTTTCATGGTGTTCACTGAAGGGGTTAACTAGTGGGACAGTTTTATAGGTCGAGTCGTTACGGACGCGGCGATACTAAATATGTGTACTTTTATTGTTTTTTTATTATTTAGATAAAGAAATGTATTTATTGGAACAATATTTTTTTTCCTTATTTAGGTTTTTTTTTTTTTTTTTTTTACACATATAAATATTTTTTTTTAACTTTTTTACATTGCCCCAGGGGGGACATCACATTATAGTGACAGATCGCTGATCTGACACTTTGCAGTGTACTGTGTCAGATCAATGATCTGACAGGCACTGCAGGGAGGCTTCTGCTCTGAGCAGGTGCTTGAAAGCCACCTCCCTGCAGGATCCAGAAGGCCCCCCCACGGCCATTTTGGATCCGGGCCTGCAGGGAGGAGGAGGTAGGAAGCCCTCGGAGCAACGTGATCACATCGCGTTGCTCCGAGGGTCTCAGGGAAGCACGCAGGGAGCCCCGTCCCTGCACGATGCTTCTCTGTGCTGCCGGAATGCTGCTATCATCTTTGATCGCAGTGTGTCAGGGGTTAATGTGCCAGGAGTGGTCCGTGACCACTCCTGGCACATAGTGCTGGATGTCAGCTGCAATAGTCAACTGCGATAGTCAGCTGACACCCAGCCCTGATCGGCCATGCTCCCCCCGTGAGTGCGGCTGATTGGTGATGCCGTACTATCCCGTCGGTGATCATACGGGCCCATACCACCTCGACGGGACAGTACGTCAGATGTCAGAAAGGGGTTAATAGCATTGGTCTTTTTATATAGGACATAGAGACTTTTTGGTTTTCCTAGTCTACAGGGTCAGGGTGCGATTTCAACCCTTGAACCTACTGTAGTTACAACCTTGATTATCAACACAAAAAGACAGGGGCTGGACTGCACTAGAAGTGTGCTGAAACTCGGAGGCTTGGACTCATTTACAACTGACTTGCAGTAGACACGAACTTGCTGGGTATAAGGTGCTCAGCATTATATGGCAGACAGCTGGATGATCATACGAAGAAAGAAGGAATGCGGCACTCACCCTTTTGTTGCGGTGTGTTCGTGTACTTTATTGGATAAAACTATAACCAGTTACAACCGTCCGTGCTTGGACATCAGGTAGACGAGAGGGTGCAGAGATGGAGCGTGGACTACGGCCGTTTCGCACTTGTGTGCTTCAACGGGTCCAGGTGATCAATTACTAGACGTCATTTCCTTTTTAAAGGGTTTTAGACGTGAATACAAATACAAATTATGAGACAATTTTATGCAAAAGCTGGTGAAAATACAATAGTGAATATACTATAGTGAATAACGTGCAATAGTAACAGATACTTATTTTTCTTTATGCTGACTGCTATTACCACATATTAAATAAATAGTTTAAACATTAATACGGACCCTTTCCTTTAATATTGCGTAAAGATGTTTGTACTATAAAGATATTATAAAAATACCGACATATCTAGTCTGTCGTTCAGTCCAATAGGACCTTGTGCGTTAGTATTTAAGATCCATCTGGCTTCTTTTTGCAAAAGCAACTTATTCTGATCTCCTCCTTGCGGAGATAATTTTACAATCTCTAAACCAACAAATTTCAATAGATCAGGATTAGAATTATGCTTCTCTTTCATGTGTTGTATTAGCCGTAAGCAGCCTTTTCTGTTGTAATTGAATTATAGTGTTCTTTAAATCGCGTTACCATCGGTCTAATTGTTTTTCCTATATAGAAATATAGGCAAGGGCAGAAAAGAGCGTAAACTACGAATTTACTCTTACAAAGGATAAAATCTCGGACTCTATAGGTGACGGAGCCAAGTTTAATAGGATTGTCCGTGATGTGAAGGTGGCAAAACCTACAATTACCGCATCTGTAATTACCCACAGGGGTATTACTTGTCAACCAGTTTTTTCTAGATGATAAGATTCTATTATGCACTAACATATCTGACAAATTATGAGCTCTTCTATAAGCGAATTTAGGCATATTAGTGTGTATATAGGCCAATTCTTTATCAGTTTGTAACACGTGCCAGTTTTTACGTATTGCAGCGTGTACAATATTGTCCAGATTACTGTGTTTAAAGCAAAAAGAGAATCTTTCTTCATTTGAATTTTCCTTTTGTGAGGATGTTATTTTACTTTTTCTCATTAGAAAATCTGTTTGTGAGAATTTACTGATGCGGTTTTCAGCTTCCGTTAGGACCTGAGGGGGATAGCCTCTATTTTTAAAGCGCGATTTTAATTAATCAATTTGTTCGTTAAAGATATGGTTGTTATTATTGATTTTTCGTAATCTGGCCATTTGACTAAAAGGGAGTCCTCTCTTAGTATGCATTGGATGTGCACTATCAAAGTGTAGTATACTATTCGTTGCTGATGGTTTTCTAAAAACCTTTGTCGTTAGTTCCCCTTCTATAATGTCTATTTTTACATCTAAATATTCTAAGCTGTTGGCTCCATAACACGATGTAAATTGCATATTATCTGTATTACATGAATTTAAATATGTGACAAAATTATTAAATTCACTCTCACTGCCGTCCCAGATTATGAAGATGTCATCCACAAATCTCATAAAGAGACGAATATGTTTGAGAAATGGGTTATTTATGTTTGTAATATAGGTATCTTCAAAGACTGCTAGAAAAAGGTTAGCATACGTACATGCGGTGGGCGTACCCATTGCAGTCCCAACTAATTGTTTGTACCATTTGTCCATAAATTTGAAAGAGTTATGAGAAAGGATGAATTCCAAACCTTCTATAATAAAGGAGGTTATTGCTGGGTCAAGGTCCCTATTATGAAGAATTTTTTGGATTGCTAATATGCTTCTATCTTGGGGTATGCGAGTATACAAATTTACTACATCTATTGATGTCAGAGCAAAAGTGCATTGCCAATCTATCTCCTTAAGTGCTAGAACCAGATCACCTGAGTCTTTAATATACGACGGGACTGTTGATAACAATGGTTTTAGCAACCAGTCTATATAATGGGATAATGATTCTGTTACTGAATTAATCCCGGAAATTATGGGACGTCCTGGTGGCTCTTTCATGCGCTTATGCACTTTAGGTATGCTGTACCAATGAGGATATTGCGGGAATTCAGGCAAAAGACTCTCTGCACGTTTGTTGGATAGTACTCCTTTTTCTACAAACTTTCTCAACAAAGATCTTAATTTAGTTAAATATTTCTGGGTTGGATTATTGGGCAACAGGCAGTAAGTAGTTGGATCATTTAGTTGTGTTAGGGCTTCTTGAATATAGTAATCTCTATCTAGCACAACAATATTGCCCCCTTTATCTGCCCTTCTTATAACAATATCTTCCCATTTTTGTAATTCCCTTAGTGCTGATATTTCTTTAGTAGAAAGATTATTTTGTGGTGTACGGTAAATAATAGCTTCTACATCTTTAATCACTAAGTCGTGGAATAAATCGATGGCATTACCCGGGGAGATCGGTGGCATGAACCGAGATGGCGTGCCTCCTCTAAAGGGTTTTTTCTGAATATTATGTACCCTTGTATCATCAGATACAGAAATTACTGAAGGATCACTAATGCTCAATAACAATGCCGCATCTGTAATATCTGAAGTTTCATGAGATGGATATACCATAAAGCCTAATGAGCCTATGTTGTTTTCTATAGAAGAAGAAAAAGTGTTACTTTCCATTAGAGGGACAACATTTTGAGACAAATACTTTTTATCTTTACGAAAATGTTTTTGCAGATGTAACTTTCTCACGCTTTTGAATAGATCTATTCTAAAATCCGTTAAATCGAAGTTTTCTGGGATGCAATAATTTAAGCCTTTGGAGAGGAGCGAAATGTGATCCGCATTCAAAGTTCTTTCAGATAAGTTCAGTATCTGGAGGTCATCTTGGTGAAGCTTTATTTCCTCCATGAAACTTGCTTGCGTTTTCCCCGGGTTGATGCGTTTTCTCCTTCCTCGTCTGATTTTCTTTCTAAAGGGAGGGACGCAGCTGTTTTTGACCAGGTTTGATAACTAATTTCGCCTATATCTTCTGTAGCACTGGATTCAGAATCGGTTATCCAACCGTCCTGTCTTTTTTTCTTATAATTTCTATTGCCTTTTTGACTCCGAGATCTATTAAAATACAGAGATTGTTTTTTGTTTTTATTCCATGAAAATATTTGACCGTTGTCAAAGTCATTTTTGTCTCTTAAAAATTTCTCTTTCTTTTGTTGCTTAATATCCATTTGGAGTAAAGTGAGTTTTCTTTCCATTTTATTAATAAAGGTCTTATATTGGCTTTCCGTTAGGCGAGTTGATAATTCTGTTTTAAATTTATCCAGATCTTCACACAAGAGGGAATATTCTTTCTCATTCTGATTGGTTACTAGAAGTAATAGGCTGCGTGAGCATTTTTGTACTTATTATTTGTAATAAAACCTTAGAAATGAAAATCCATAATATTGCGGAAAAAGAAATGCGTTTATTTTGGACCATCAAATCTCTGAAATCTTATATAGACTGCGATAGAGTTCCCAGAGGCTTACGAGTTTTTAAGGAAATTTCACAATTTCAGCACGACACCTCTTTTCAAGAAGAATGGGAGAAAATACCTCTCCAATGCTCACGCAGCCTATTACTTCTAGTAACCAATCAGAATGAGAAAGAATATTCCCTCTTGTGTGAAGATCTGGATAAATTTAAAACAGAATTATCAACTCGCCTAACGGAAAGCTAATATAAGACCTTTATTAATAAAATGGAAAGAAAACTCACTTTACTCCAAATGGAAATTAAGCAACAAAAGAAAGAGAAATTTTTAAGAGACAAAAATGACTTTGACAACGGTCAAAGGAGGGAATCATATAAAATTATTAAAGCAACGAGAAACCTTTTGGATCTATACGCTCGACACCCTGCACCCACGGGGCTTGAACCGTGAGATGGACTGGCTAATTTGATTTTTCTCCTACATAGGCCAACTGACTACTTGCACAACCGTCTTCAATAACAAACGCGTTGTGGCTGGTAAGATGCATACCCTAATAGTCCTTTTATAAGTTTCCTTACATAGATTTTTTTTAAAATAATTTTAAACATTTTTTTCATTTCTTTTCATTTCATTTTTTTCATTCCATTTTTTTCATTCCATTTTTGTTACCAATTTATTACATAGGAGGTTTCATCCTCAAGTACAAAAAGTTGTAACCCATCTTATCAAACCCCCATTTTATTTTTTATTTTTTCAGTTTATATTCATTTTTTCATTTTATTAGTCCATTTTCATTTCATTACTTTTATTTCATTTCTTTTCTTTGACTTTTTCCTTATTTTCTTCATTAAGGTTTGGACTCCTACCATAATATTATACTGTATCTCATGTGATTGTTGTATATTCATGGCTGTGATGTGTCCACTCGTGCAGCCTGGTGCCCTACAAGGTTTACATTGCTTTGCACTCCCATACAAGGGCCATTTGCATTTAGCATACTTTCTCTCTCATATCAAAAGAAATAAAAAAAAGGGGGGGCACACTGTGAATTATTCAGACAACAGACGCTGATGTTCCCCCATTATGCACAGCATACTAGCATAGACCAGTAGGGTCACACGGTATGATACACGAGTGCTAAGTATTCACATCCAGACCCACACTCGATTCTGCCTACACAGCCCGATCAGTGTACAGACGCAGGCGCTGTGAACCAGAGTCCTGCCAAGTGTGGTGTGCGCAAGCGTCGCTTTGCCTGTCCACACACAGGGAGGAAACTCTCGTGCGCAGGCGCCGGCTCTGTAAACAGATGCAGGCGCTGCATACCAGCACTCTTACATATGTGATGTGCGCAGGCGCCGCTCTTCCTGCCCACACATAGCGAGGGAACTCTAATGCGCAGGCGCCGGCGTCCCCTCGCACTTCCAGTCATAGGACCGGCTGGGGAAACAGATAAAACGCCAGGCCTCACTGAACACACCGAGCTGCCTCACCGCCGTGACACAGGACTGTGTCGGCTTCCTCCACTACGCCACCAACGCTTGCTTCTGACATGCACACAGGACCAGGACGTGAGATTACAGCATAATAATCTGATAAGTATAACTTCATCCTTATGAACCCTTTAGCTCATATCACCATCCCTCTTACACAGGTGCATTAATCCTGTATCTACAGGCAGCATTTCCTAATATACAGAGGAGACACCTCTACTACCAGTGGCCAGCATTTGGGTGGTCCCCTGCATTAATTGGTGACACAGGTACTAATACCTTGAATAGGTATAATAACGGGTCCTCCGTACCATTCCCTATACGAGACATGGTCCAATTAATAATTACTCCCACTTCTCTTCCCTTGCACATAGCATTATACCCTCATATTACGTCTGGGACACTGCTAAATATACTGAACGGATACAAGCTGACATCCAATATTGACTGCATCCACAGGACAGGTATTCCAACAGCTCCGTATACCCCACAGTTCAACCAGTCTATATCATTGGGTCTCATTGTTCTTATGTGTATATATATATATATATATATATATATATATATATATATATATATATATACAGTGGGGCAAAAAAGTATTTAGTCAGTCAGCAATAGTGCAAGTTCCACCACTTAAAAAGATGAGAGGCGTCGTTAATTTACATCATAGGTAGACCTCAACTATGGGAGACAAACTGAGAAAAAAAATCCAGAAAATCACATTGTCTGTTTTTTTTATCATTTTATTTGCATATTCTGGTGGAAAATAAGTATTTGGTCAGAAACAAAATTTCATCTCAATACTTTGTAATATATCCTTTGTTGGCAATGACAGAGGTCAAACGTTTTCTGTAAGTCTTCACAAGGTTGCCACACACTGTTGTTGGTATGTTGGCCCATTCCTCCATGCAGATCTCGTCTAGAGCAGTGATGTTTTTGGCTTTTCGCTTGGCAACACGGACTTTCAACTCCCTCCAAAGGTTTTCTATAGGGTTGAGATCTGGAGACTGCCTAGGCCACTCCAGGACCTTGAAATGCTTCTTACGAAGCCACTCCTTCGTTGCCCTGGCGGTGTGCTTTGGATCATTGTCATGTTGAAAGACCCAGCCACGTTTCATCTTCAATGCCCTTGCTGATGGAAGGAGGTTTGCACTCAAAATCTCACGATACATGGCCCCATTCATTCTTTCATGTACCCGGATCAGTCGTCCTGGCCCCTTTGCAGAGAAACAGCCCCAAAGCATGATGTTTCCACCACCATGCTTTACAGTAGGTATGGTGTTTGATGGATGCAACTCAGTATTCTTTTTCCTCCAAACACGACAAGTTGTGTTTCTACCAAACAGTTCCAGTTTGGTTTCATCAGACCATAGGACATTCTCCCAAAACTCCTCTGGATCATCCAAATGCTCTCTAGCAAACTTCAGACGGGCCCGGACATGTACTGGCTTAAGCAGTGGGACACGTCTGGCACTGCAGGATCTGAGTCCATGGTGGCGTAGTGTGTTACTTATGGTAGGCCTTGTTACATTGGTCCCAGCTCTCTGCAGTTCATTCACTAGGTCCCCCCGCGTGGTTCTGGGATTTTTGCTCACCGTTCTTGTGATCATTCTGACCCCACGGGGGGGGTTTTGCGTGGAGCCCCAGATCGAGGGAGATTATCAGTGGTCTTGAATGTCTTCCATTTTCTAATTATTGCTCCCACTGTTGATTTCTTCACTCCAAGCTGGTTGGCTATTGCAGATTCAGTCTTCCCAGCCTGGTGCAGGGTTACAATTTTGTTTCTGGTGTCCTTTGACAGCTCTTTGGTCTTCACCATAGTGGAGTTTGGAGTCAGACTGTTTGAGAGTGTGCACAGGTGTCTTTTTATACTGATAACAAGTTTAAACAGGTGCCATTACTACAGGTAATGAGTGGAGGAAAGAGGAGACTCTTAAAGAAGAAGTTACAGGTCTGTGAGAGCCAGAAATCTTGATTGTTTGTTTCTGACCAAATACTTATTTTCCACCATAATATGCAAATAAAATGATAAAAAAACAGACAATGTGATTTTCTGGATTTTTTTTTCTCAGTTTGTCTCCCATAGTTGAGGTCTACCTATGATGTAAATTACAGACGCCTCTCATCTTTTTAAGTGGTGGAACTTGCACTATTGCTGACTGACTAAATACTTTTTTGCCCCACTGTATGTATATATATATATATATATATATATATATATATATATATATATATTGCAGCTACAAGTCTCGGTCCAGCCGCTTATACGGTTTTTATGCATGGGCTTATGTTCGCTAGCACTCCTGCTAGGTCAGTATCTCTATGATGTACTATTCTATTTGGGGTGGAGATATAAGTAACCGGGCTCTAAAGAGGGAATTACTATCAATATTATATTATGTACTATATATACATGTGTCGGGTGCAGGCCCACCCCCCGCCTCTGCCATGGACCCTGTGGCTCTGCTGCCTCCTTATGCTATATTGTTCTTTTCAGGTTATGCTTCTTCATCGCTTTATTTGACTCACCAAACATAAAGGGTCCTTTCTTTGTATGCAATACAGTTCTAACAGGGTATGTTCTTCCTCCACAATTGTTTTCTCCAGATCCAACATGAACTCCTTCTCTCAACTCCTCCTCTCAAGTGCCTAGCAATTCATGTTTTTTTGAAATAGATGATTCCTAGTCGTTAATCTTTATAGAATACATCCAACTATCGGCGATTGTATCACCGAGATATGGATTTCTTCTGTGTACAATTGAAAATATGTATATACTTACCTGTGAGTGACACTGTTTTATCTTCTACTTGTTACAGCGATTTTGTGAACAAGGCTACGGGTTGGCCGAAACGTCAATTCGCCAAGTACCTTTTTTCCTCTGACACAAATTGAATAAACTTTTGGAATTATGCATTTGAAAACCATACGAGTGCAGTGATCTTTTGAATTTTATAACGTGTGGGACTCAATATCCCGTTCACTAGCACCGTGGACTTCATTGATTGTGTGCTAGCTTTTCATTTCTTTCTATGGTCCACATGCATAGCCTCATGTTTAATTATGAGCTGTGACTGTTTAAATAGGCACAGAAGTGGGATCATTGCAATGACTATGGTGCCATCGCTACTCATCATCTTTGTAATGTCCTCAAAGTCTTGGAGAACAGCACAAATGTCAGACATCCATGCAAACTATTCAGCTGTTATGTGCGGAGGCTTACTAAAAAACCGATGGGTATGTTGAAGCTGGTGCTCAGAAACTGGCCTCTGCTGCTCACAAAGTCTTGCCAGCATGTGAAGTGTGGAGTTCCAGTGTGTGGGCATGTTGCACCCCAGTCATAGAGCTGACACTCGCATGAGCTGCAGCAACAGCAGACCGGTGACAGCTATAATCAATCTGGGAAATTGGACGCTGATGTGGCATACCTTGAGCTGAAGCTCTGGCAAATCTGGGTATGTTTTCAGATACAGTCGAACTACCAAGTTGAGCATGTTTGTCAAGCATAGTATGTCTGTTAGCTTGCCAAGCTTTACAACTGCCACTAGGCTACACCAATTATCACACACGGTCATGCCAGTTTGGAGATTCAGTGACAAAAGCCACAAATCTGTTTTGCCTGTGAACTCTGCTGCAGTGTACGGTTGTCTCCAAGACAAATTAGCTTCAGCAAAGCCTGTTGTCGCTTTGCTGAGGCAGTGCTTCCAGCTTCCAACTGATGTGGACAACGTGCTCTGAGATAACACATTGGAGACGGAGGATGAGGAAAAGCAGGAAGGCGTGCAGGATGTACGACATAGAGGAAACCCTGACAGAAGTAGGGCCAGCAATCCTTGGTGTTGGGAGCACATGTGCCGAGCAAGGGTAGGACTCAACTCCAGCTTGCACAATGTTCACCCAGTGTGCTGTCAGAGAACTGTAGTGTCCCTGGCTACCAGCGCTTTTCCACGTGTTGGTCGTTAAGTGGACAATCTCAGTAATGTTATGTTAAAGGTGATGTTCCTAGACACATGCTGGTACAAGCTGGGATGCCAGACCTTGGAGAAAAAGTGTTGGCTGTGGACATAGTATCATGGAACAGCTGCTGCCATGAGTTGGCAGAAATCCTCCTTGTCAACAAGACTACACAGCAACATTTCCATGGCAAGCAGCCTTAAAAAATGTGTCCATTTAGCCTTTGGGCCTGTGGGTGGGTGGCTGGAAACTTTCTCCATCGTTCCAAGGCCTGGTGTAGGGACTGCTGAACGCTGTGCTGGGACAAGGATTTGGAAGTGCCTGATGATGGTGCATCTGAATGTGCAGGTCCAGGGAAGGAGGCATCTGCACCAGTGTCATGGACAGGGGACTGAGAAGCACCTAGCACAGGGGAAGAGACAGTGGTGTCACTCGCTGGCAGTGTTGGCACTAATTGTGGACCCAGGAGTTTGGACCACAGAGTCAGGTGTTTGGATGACATGTGCCTGATCATGCTGGTGGTGGTTATACTCTGTGGTATGGCCTTTGCTAATCTTGGCATGGCATAGGTTGCAAAGAGCCATTTTTTTGTCTCAGAACTCTCTTTAAAAAGTCCCAGAATGGAGAACATCTATCTTTTTGATGGAGAAATTCACGAGTTTCGGTACTCTGCTGAACAGTTGCCCGCCTTTTTCCCTCTGGTCACTCCACTGCCTGTTCCTGCCTGTTTTGGTGCTGCAACTCCTCCCCCTCAGCGCTGCTGACCTCACTGCATGCCAGATTCCCAGGTTGGGTCGGTGACTTTATCATCCGCCACTTTGTCTTCCACTGCTGCACCCTGGTCCTCCTGACTTGGTGACTTAAAAATAACCTGGCTTATCGGCAACTGTGTCTAATTATCATCTTCCTCCTTAGACAAAATTTGTTGTTCACCTCTGTCATTTTCCTGTGGCAGTTGCTGCTTTAAGTTTTGTGCATCGCTAAACAGCATCTCCTCCTGTCCATCTTGGAATATGGAGGGTGACAGGCCACAGTCAAGAAGTGATGTTGTAAAGAGCTACACAGAGTGTCCTAGTGTGGGATTACTTTTCTCCTGTGACTCAACATGGTGGGAGAAAGGAAGATCAATTGTTTGCTTTCCACCCAATCACCTGTTCACACTGCTCTTGCTTCTGAAGTGGCAAATCATGTCTTTCTGGGACAGGAACCTATGTGTCATGAATGGGCGTCTATCTTGTGTTCCAGCAACAGGTGTAGTCGCACCTGCCTCATGTCCCCTGCATCTGTGTGCACCATCAGCAGCACTTCCACTTCCCCTTCCCCAACCCTTACCACACTACTTACGCATTTTCTAATTGTTAGGTCTCTTGAGGACAAATTTATATTTAAATTAAAAAAATTGTTCACCTGCAACAGCCAAAGCAGTTTTTGGAATTTAATACCACCGTTATGTTCCACAAATCATGTAATACTCTATAGATGATTAACTGAACCCAGAAAAATGTTTCTATGTTTTTTTAGTGTTATATGCAACCAAAATGTGCAACAGAACACATAATAGTATATGGATGAGTAAATGAATACAGAAAAATATTTAAATGGTTTTTGGGAGTGTCATATTGTTAGGGCTAGCGGAACGCACCAAATAATTAGGAAGATGGTATAAGGTGTGTTTGCAGCCTGGGGTCCACCGTGCAGAGATGGAACCTGCTGCTGAGTAGTGTTGAGCATTCCGATACCGCAAGTATCGGGTATCGGCCGATACTTGCGGGTATCGGAATTCCGATACCGAGATCCGATACTTTTGTGGTATCGGGTATCGGTATCGAAACAACATTAATGTGTAAAAGAAAGAATTAAAATAAAAAATATTGCTATACTCACCTCTCCGACGCAGCCTGGACCTTACCGAGGGAACTGGCAGCGTTCTTTGCTTAAAATGCGCGCGTTTACTGCCTTCCGTGATGTCACGGCTTGTGATTGGTTGCGTGCCGCCCATGTGACCGCGACGCGACCAATCACAGCAAGCCGTGACGTAATTTTCAGGTCCTGAATGCAGAATTAGGCATTCAGGACCTGAAATCCGTGACGTAATTTTCAGGTCCTGAATGCAGAATTAGGCATTCAGGACCTGAAATTACGTCACGGCTTGCTGTGATTGGTCGCGTCGCGGTCACATGGGCGGCACGCAACCAATCACAAGCCGTGACGTAATTTTAAAATGTGCGCGTTTCCTGCCTCCCGTGACGTCACGGCTTGTGATTGGTCGCGTCGCCCATGTGTCGGCCGATACTTTCCGATACCGATACTTTCAAGTATCGGACGGTATCGCTCAACACTACTGCTGAGTAATGACGGGCTATATGGGGGTATAATGTGAATACACACACGGGTTAGCTTCACCCGGTATGAAGGAATCGAACCCTGTTGCGTCACAGGGCCGCAGTACTGCACAAAGAGCGCAAGCAAGGAGCCACAGAACTCTATCCCAAGACTCAGGGAAAGAGTTCCTCTAGACCTCTTGCGCTCGACACCACTACAGGAGTGTCAGAATTAAGCAGAAATAATAATTAAATGCACAAGAGTGCGTGCAGTGCAGCTCTGGCGGACGCCACTAACCAACCAGACCGCACTGGCGGTCACTGCAATCAGATGCTGTATCATGTGTTAGGTGTGCAGGTAGCACTGTCGGCGCTAGATAGCAAGCATCCACCATTCACGAGCAGTCAACAACACTAGGAAGGGGGATGATTAAAGAGCGATAGTCACATATCTACACACACACGTTTTCAAGTATTTACTAGCGCATGGCCGAGAGGCCATGCAAACCTTTTATAGCAGCAGTGCTACGGGACCTTCCAGATGGTCCAATAGGAGCCGCAACAGGACCTGAGCATGTGACCCCCGACCTCCAATGGGAGGTCGTCCCGTGGGCATGCTCAGTATGGGAAAAGTAGGACTTAGCCCCAGAAAGACCTGCTCGCTGTTGCTCAGTGCTGGCTACAAAGGCAGAGCCTGGAAGGGCAACAGTAACCAGTTGCGCAGTATCAGCTTGAGCCAGACGCTGGGACCGACGTCTCCGCCGAGCAGGCTCCACTGTGGTTGGAGAAGAATGGGAGACCGCAGCAGAAATGGTTTGAGATTCCCCCTGTGCAGAGATGGGAACTCGACACCTAACACATATGACACCAAAATGTACCAAAGAACATATAATAGCGTATGGATGAGTAATTGAATACAAAAGAATGTTTCAACACTTTTTCGGAATATTTTATAACACAGAAATGTACCACAAACCATGTAATGCAAGAAAAGAGAAAATTTTTAGTCAGCTCACCATCCTCATCTCACTCCAGGAGTCCATCTGTCAGCCAGAGTTGCGGCTCGGCAGCCACAGCAACGAAATCCAGAAAAATGTGTATGACCCGGCGATTAAGAATCCACTGCACCTGTAGAGGTCTTGTATTATAAAACTTCCATTTATTGAAGAATGGTTAAAAAATGTAAAAGTTCATAGGTACACGCAGCCAGATCAGCCAGTGGACATCTAGAACCAACATGTTTCAGCCAGACAAGGCTTTAATCAAGGTCTCCATGATTGACCATGATTAAGGCCTTGTCACAGGCCAAAACATGTTAGTTCTAGATGTCCTCTGACTGCATGTAACTATGCTCTTTTATATTTTTTACCATTCTTCAATAAAATGGAAGTTTTATTATACAAGACCTCTGAAGGTGCAGCGGATTCTTCATCGCCGGGTCATTCACAGACCATGTAATAGTATATGATTAAGTAATTGAATTCAGAAAATGTTTTAAAACTTTTTTTGGAGTATTATATAACACAGAAATGTACTATAAAGCACCTAATACTCTCTGTATGACAATATAGTCAATTTTTTTGTTTAAAAAAATTTAGTTTACTGCCACATTTATATTTTTAGCAACGGACTGCAAAGCCCTAATCCCTTCCTACAGACTGTGTTCAGCCACTCTCCTTGCTCCTGCAACTCCCTCTCCCTCCTTAGGGCCCCGTCACACATAGCGAGATCGCTAGCGAGATCGCTGCTGAGTCACAAGTTTTGTGACGCAACAGCGACCTCCATAGCGATCTCGCTATGTGTGACACGTACCAGAGATCAGGCCCCTGCTGCGAGATCGCTGGTCGTGTCGGAATGGCCTGGACCTTTTTTTGGTCGTTGAGGCCCCGCTGACATCGCTGAATCGGTGTGTGTGACACCGATCCAGCGATGTCTTCACTGGTAACCAGGGTAAACATCGGGTTACTAAGCGCAGGGCCGCGCTTAGTAACCCGATGTTTACCCTGGTTACCAGCGTAAATGTAAAAAAAAAAAAACAGTACATACTCACCATCTGATGTCCGTCAGGTCCCTCGCCATCTGCTTCCTGCTCTCACTGACTGCCGGCCGTACAGTGAGAAGTGAGAGCACAGCAGTGACGTCACCGCTGCGCTCTGCTCTCACTGTACGGCGGCTCAGTGAGAGCAGGAAGCAGACGGCAAGGGACCTGACGGGCACCGTAAGGCGAGTATGTACTGTTTGTTTTTTTTTGGTAACCAGGGTAAACATCGGGTATCTAAGCGCGGCCCTGCGCTTAGTAACCCGATGTTTACCCTGGCTACCCGGGTGCTGCAGGGGGACTTCGGCATCGTTGAAGACAGTTTCAACGATGCCAAAGTCGTTCCCCTGATCGTTGGTCGCTGGAGAGAGCTGTCTGTGTGACAGCTCCCCAGCGACCACACAGCGACTTACCAACGATCACGGCCAGGTCATATCGCTGGTCGTGATCGTTGGTAAATCGCTTAGTGAGACGGGGCCTTTAGGCTAAAGACAGATTGTATGTGAAGCAAACAGCAAAGCAGAAACTTAGTCCTTGAAACAACTATTAGTATGATGGTTCAACTTCAGCACCAGTATCAACAATACAGGGCTCTGATTCGTTAAACTGTGCACACACATGCCTGGACAAGCACTCTCTCTCTCCAATAAAAACTGTCACAGAGCTGTGAAATGGTGTGAGTGTGCCGAGCCTAGCAGTGCCTGTCCCACAGCCAGTCAATCACAATAATGCCACTATTAAGATGGCTATGGCATTAAAGTGACTCACAGTTATCCCCTGCATACCTGTTATCTGTAATAATCAACACTGTAGTAGAGAAAAACGCCAATAGGGTCTTATCTAGTGGAACTATTAGAGCATACAATCAGACTGCACTCACCTGATGTATCATTGATAGAGGCATGTATGTCAAACAGATGCTGCAGATCCACATGTCAAACTTAGTAACCTAATCATAATATAGAAACTGGAAAAAAAATGTTTTATGGATATCTTCCACGCTACTGTGTAATTAGAAGTTCATGCAAAATGAAGATGAGAAGTGGTGGTTTATTCAGAATCTCAACGCGTTTCGAAGTAAAAAATACTTCTTCTTCAGGAGATGACATAGATATACAATACCATCACATGCTGTTTAAATAGGTTCACATTTCAAACTGGCGCCAAGGAGGAATCAGATGTCAAACAGTGTAAAAGTTCATGAAAGCTGACACATGGTACAGCACATGACTTCCATACCCGAAACACAATTTTATTAAGAAAGAAAAATTGCCATTATATACTTATAACCATAAATTATCGTTAGCAGGTATACTGAAGAAATAATCAGAAAAATAAAGAAGAAAAAGAAAGAAGAACGAAGAAATAAAAAGTAATATTAGTAACCCCTTAATCCCATATGACGTACTATCCCATCAAGGTGACCTGGGACTTAATTTCCAGTGACGGGATAGTATGTCATATGCGATCAGCCGCGCTCACTGGGAAAGCGCGGCCGATCGCGGCCGGGTGTCAGCTGACTATCGCAGCTGACATCCGGCACTATGTGCCAGGAGCAGTCACGGAAAGCCTCCGACACATTAACCCCCGGCACACTGCGATCAAACATGATCACAGTGTTCCGGCGGTATAGGGAAGCACCGTGCAGGGAGGGGGCTCCCTGCGTGTTTCCCTGAGACCCTTGGAGCAATGCGATGTGATCGCGTTGCTCCGAGGTCTTTTACCTCCTCTCCCTGCAGCAGGCCCGGATCCAAAATGGCCGTGGGGCTGCATCCGGGTCCTACAGGGAGGTGGCTTACCAAGCGCCTGCTCAGAGCAGGCGCTGGTAAGCCTGCAGCGCTGTAAGTCAGATCGCTGATCTGACAGAGTGCTGTGCAAACTGTCAGATCAGCGATCTGTGATGTCTCCCCCTGGGCCAGAGAAAAAAGTTAAAAAAAAAAAATCCACATGTGTAAAAAAATATAAATATAAATGCCCCCCCCAAAAAAAGAAATTCATGAATAACTAGTTTTTGGTCATTCTGCCTCACAAAAATCGGAATAAAAAGCGACAAAAAAAAATGTCATGTGCCCGACAATGTTACCAATAAAAACATCAACTCGTCCCACAAAAAAAAGACCTCACATGACTCTATGGACCAAAATATGGAAAAATGATAGGTCTCAAAATGAGGAGACGCAAAAACTTTTTTGCTATAAAAAGCGTCTTTTAGTGTGTGACGGCGACCAATCATAAAAATCCGCTATAAAAAATACTATAAAAGTAAATCAAACCCCCCTTCATCACCCCTTTAGTTATGGAAAAATAATAAAATTAAAAAAATGTATTTATTTCCATTTTCCCATTAGGGCTAGGGTTAGGGTTAGGGCTAGGGTTAGGGCTAGGGTTTGGGCTAGGGTTAGGTTAGGGTTAGGGTTAGGGCTAGGGTTAGGGTTAGGGCTAGGGTTGGGGCTAAAGTTTGGGTTAGGGTTGGGGCTAAAGTTAGGGTTAGGGTTTGGATTACATTTACGGTTGGGATTAGGGTTGGGATTAGAGTTAGGGGTGTGTCAGGGTTAGGGGTGTGGCTAAGGTTACTGTTGGGATTAGGGTTAAGGGCATGTTTGGATTAGGGTTTCAGTTAGATTTGGGGAGTTTCCACTGTTTAGGCACATCAGGGGCTCTCAAAAGGTGACATGGCGTCCGATCTCATTTCCAGCCAATTCTGCGTTGAAAAAGTAAAACAGTGCTCCTTCCCTTTCCGAGATCTCCCGTGCGCCCAAACAGGGGTTTACCCCAACATATGGGGTATCAGCGTACTCGGGACAAATTGGCCAATAACTTTTGGGATCCAAGTTCTCTTGTTACCTTTGGGAAAATAAAGATTTGGGGGGCTAAAAATCATTTTTGTGGGAAAAAAAGATATTTTATTTTCACGGCTCTGCGTTGTAAACTGTAGTGAAACACTTGGGGTTCATAGTTCTCACAACACATCTAGATAAGTTCCTTGGGAGGTCTAGTGTTTCCAATATGGGGTCACTTATGGGGGTTTCTACTGTTTGGGTACATCAGGGGCTCTGCAAATGCAACGTGACGCCTGCAGACCAATCCATGTAAGTCTGCATTCCAAATGGCGCTCCTTTCCTTCCGAGCTCTGCCATGCGCCCAAACAGTGGTTCCCCCCCACATATGGGGTATCAGCGTACTCAGGACAAATTGGACAACAACAATTGGTGTTCAATTTTTCCTGATACCCTTGGGAAAATACAAAACTGGGGGCTAAAAATCATTTTTGTGGAAAAATTTTTTTTATTTTCACGGCTCTGCATTATAAACTGTAGTGAAACACTTGGGGGTTGTTCAAAGCTCTCAAATCACATCTAGATAAGTTCCTTAGGGGGTCTACTTTCCAAAATGGTGTCACTTGTGGGGGGTTTTAATGTTTAGGCACATCAGGGGCTCTCCAAACGCGACATGGCGTCCCATCTCAATTCCAGTCAACTTTTCATTGAAAAGTCAAACGGCGCTCCTTCCCTTCCGAGCTCTGCCATGCGTCCAAACAGTTGTTTACCCCCACATATCGGGTATCAGTGTACTCAGGAGAAATTGCACAACAACGTTTGGGGTCCAATTTCTTCTCTTACCCTTGGGAAAATAAAAAATTGGGGCAAAAAATCATTTTTGTGAAAAAATAAGATTTTTTATTTTTACGGCTCTGCATTATAAACTTCTGTGAAGCACTTGGTGGGTCAAAGTGTTCACCACACATCTAGATAAGTTCCTTAGGGGGTCTACTTTCTAAAATGGTGTCACTTGTGGGGGGTTTCAATGTTTAGGCACATCAGGGGCTCTCCAAACGCAACATGGTGTCCCATCTCAATTCCAGTCAATTTTGCATTGAAAAGTCAAACGGCACTCCTTCCCTTCCGAGCTCTGCCATGCGCCCAAACAGTGGTTTACCCCCACATATTGGGTATCAGCGTACTCAGGACAAATTGTACAACAACATGTGGGGTCTACTTTCTCCTGTTACCTTTGGTAAAATAAAACAAATTGGAGCTGAAATAAATTTTGTGTGAAAAAAAGTTAAATGTTCATTTTTATTTAAACATTCCAAAAATTCCTGTGAAACACCTGAAGGGTTAATCAACTTCTTGAATGTGGTTTTGAGTACCTTGAGGGGTGCAGTTTTTAGCATGGTGTCACACTTGGGTATTTTCTATCATGTAGACCCCTCAAAATGACTTCAAATGAGATGTGGTCCCTAAAAAAAAATGGTGTTGTAGAAATGAGAAATTGCTGGTCAAATTTTAACCCTTAAAACTCCCTAACAAAAAAAATGTTGGTTCCAAAATTGTGATGATGTAAAGTAGGCATGTGAGAAATGTTTCTTATTAAGTATTTTGTGTGACATATCTCTGTGATTTAAGGGCATAAAAATTCAAAGTTGGAAAATTGCGAAATTTTCAAAATTTTCTCCAAATTTCCATTTTTTTTCACAGATAAACGCAGGTAATATCAAAGAAATTTTACCACTGTCATGAAGTACTATATGTCTCGAGAAAGCAGTGTCAGAATCACCAGGATCCATTGAAGCATTCCAGAGTTATAACCTCATAAAGGGACAGTGGTCAGAATTGTAAAAATTGGCCCGGTCATTAACGTGCAAACCACCCTCGGGGCTTAAGGGGTTAAAGCCTGGGATGCGAACCGTCTTAAAACACTGAATTTGGCAGAAGCATTAACTCCATGAGCTAAAGTTTCGGACAAGAAAATTTGATTCTAAATAGATCTTAATGAAGAAATGAAAAAATAATTTTTCTTTCATAAAAAATCTGTTCTGATTTTTGCATAGATTTTTTATTAAAAAATGTTCTGTTAGCATTCCATTACAGAAGTGTAGTAGGTGTGCATTTGACAGTGTGCACAGTCAGAATGGATGCTGAGGCATATGCAATCAATCATTGAAATGAAAGATATACCACAAGAAATGCAGTATGTTTCTTTGCAGTGGCCCTCTGTATAGGAAAATGCAGTTTTCAGCACTTTCCTATAAAATTAAGCAAACAGTATGCAGGCAAATACATGCCAGACAGAGGAAGGAAGAACATACACTTTTGGCCTCCTTCTACTGAATGGTCTATTATGACAATGTTACATCAAATGCCAAGAAAAGCTTCAGTTGTATCAGACATATACTATAGGCTAGGTGCATGGACACATCGTGCACCTAGCCTTTAGGGAAAAACCACAGTATTCACTCAGCATACTGTTCACCTTGCAGATCTGAGAAGCATATGGTTAATCTGAAATGGGATGTAAAAGTCATAGTCACACATGATTTATTCTTGTTATTTCAACCCAACCAATGACTTTCTACTATTCTCCAAATAGTATTTTATCATTCTGCAGTTGTTTTAAAATCAAGACAGGGTACTAGAAGTTTATGTCCTCTTGTTGATGTAAAGATACTAAAAATTAGCAGCAATCTCACTATAAAATGGCTGTACATCCTTAACTACTTTTCCCCTCTAAATAATCCCCAATGTATGCTGAAGAGTACACCTATTCATCTTAGGACTTAACTATCATTCTCTTTAATTCCATCAGGAAATACAGGTCTCCAAGCTCCAGTGGTGACAATTTATTCAAGGCTAAAGAGTGAAAAAAAAATGATAATTTGGTTGTGCATCAATATAAGTAACAAGTCGGAGTTTGAGTTGGAGGCAATAGTGTGCAAGCGTACTCAATTAACCTAGTTCCTCATCTATTGTTGGAACGCAACATTGCAGATTCATGTACAGTAAGGTAGTACTCACTATTCCTTTCCATTATGCAGCCAGTAAAACACTTCACAGTAATACAGAAATGTTTAATGACAATAGAGGCAAGGTAAGCAATCATCACATTATCAGCAGAAGCAGGATACCATAAGGCTAAATTCACATGAGTGTATAAAAACATCTGATTTTCATGCAGAAAAATTCATGATTTTTCATCTACATTGTTATTCTTATGCAACTGATGTTGCACTAATTTTTATGCATAAACAGTAAATAAAAACAAGACCAGAAACAGTTTCAGATATTAAAAATGGCAATTTGTACATAAATATCTGATGCTATACTGTTGATCTGTATGGGATCTGATAGATTTCATAGATTTGTATAGGCAAGTCTCATGTCACGCGATTCATTATGGGATTCGTGGCAGCTCTAGTTCTGCTGAAATTTAAATGTTGTTTTTTCGTTTTGGTCCAGCAAGAGATAATGGCAGTCTCTTGCTGGCTGTTCTTTTAGGCTAATGATTATTCAAACCTCCGCTGGTAGGTAGGGTGCCAGTGAGCATTAGACTATAGGGTCAGGCACCTCCTAGGGCCTATATCTATCAAAACTTCTATTTAAGTGTTTTTCTTTGGTGATGGTTTTTGTGCACCAGGTTTTTTTTTTTTAAAAATCATTAATAAAGTGTATTTTTTAATGTAGGGGTTTTTCTGTCATTTGGTTTAAGTAAGTGTTACTCCTAACAAATCTTGATTTACTGTGAACTACTGTTTTTTTTAGGCTGGTGAGCTGATTTTGGCTGGTAACCTCTCCCTCCTTCCTTTAAATAGTCACATGACCCATCAGCTGATCAGCAGGTAATAGAGTTCTTCTATGCAGACCAGCTAGTGTTGAGGAGCTCTCCTGTTTCAATGGTGTTGCTTCTGTGGAAATTCAGATTCCTGGTGCCATTTAATATTTTGCTGTGGAGCTTAGCATCAGAGCCCAAAGCTGAGTATTTCTTCCTTTTTCTTTGTTTGTCCCTTGTTTGTTTCTTCCCTTGCATGTAATCATCTGCAGTGGCGAGACTAGCGTCCTTGCAGGCATGTGCATTAGCCAGGGTACATTGAGGTGACAATCAAGAACTAGCACATGATGGTGGCGGGGGAAGGACCCGCATAGGGGAGCTTAGGGATAGGCACAAGTTGGTGTCAGGAGGTGTCCCATCCCTCACTCCCTACCGGTAGGGTCTTCCTCTCCCTTTTCTATCCCATTGTATTTGTATGCTGTATCGTCCGCCGGACTTACTCGTATCCAAGCGCGACATCTCATCAGAAATAGTACTGAAATTTCTTTTCCATGGAGATTCCATGTAAATCCATGTAAAATAGCAGTCATCTAAACAGAAAAAATTGAATGCATTGGTCCGAGTACTGACCGTGTGATGCTAGTCTTTCTAAGGACAGCACTCAAACCAAAAATATGGTTGTGTTAACGTATCCTAAGATGTAGCACCTCATTAAGGCAATGTTCACACATCCAAATACTGAACATGTGAACACGCCCTTACAGAGACAAATAACCAGATTCCACCACTGAGAATAGGTGATAACGAAATCTGAGCGCCAACTCCCTCCTCTCCTGATTGCAGGGTGACCACTGCATGTCACAGAGTATGCCTAGGACAATAAGCTATTCTTTGATTTAGAACTCTTAAAATATTCCAGATACACATGTCATTATTAATCAATTAGTCTAATCACATAGCGACTCAAAATTTCATCCAAGACAGGAGAACCAATAGTCTACACAGCTATAATATATATATATATAACTAATTGTATATTTTATAAAAGATATCAATTAAAACACGTTATCATTTCAGTGAAAAAATCACTATACAAATGGCTTGGGAACTGTTTTAAACGAGTATAATGATTATGGTTTCATACATAAAGAGATAAGCAATGATAATTGATAATTAGATAATTGATAATTCAGTTTAGCACATGCAAGTAGCATCATATCATGTCCATCAAGTAAAATCATGTGTGCTGCAAAGCACACATTACCAGTTTATGGCTTTTAAGAATTTTTTATTAAAAATTTGGATGTTACTCTACCACTTCAAATTTTGGGGTCACCCAGACAATGCAAAAAAAGAGAAAATTTTTAGTCAGCTCACCATCCTTGTCTCATTCCAGGAGTCCGTCTGTCAGCCAGGGTCACGGCTCGGCAACCGCAGCAACGAAATCCAGAAAAATGTGTATGACCCGGCGATGAAGAATCCGCTGCACCTGTAAAGGTCTTGTATTATAAAACTTCCATTTTATTGAAGAATGGTTAAAAAATATAAAAGTGCATAGGTATATGCAGCCAGATCAGCCAGTGGACATCTAGAACCAACATGTTTCGGCCTGTGACAAGGCCTTAATCAAAGTCTCCATGATTGACCATGATTAAGGCCTTGTCACAGGCTGAAACATGTTGGTTCTACATGTCCACTGGCTGATCTGGCTGCATATAACTATGCTCTTTTATATTTTTTACCATTCTTCAATAAAATGGAAGTTTTATTATACAAGACCTCTGAAGGTGCAGCGGATTTTTCATCACCGGGTCATTCACAGACCATGTAATAGTATATGAATACATAATTGAATTCAGAAAATGTTTTAAAACTTTTTTGGAGTATTATATAACACAGAAATTTACCATAAAGCACATAATACTCTCTTTATGACAATATAGTAAATTTTTTTATTTAAAAAAAAATTTAGTTTACTGCCACATTTATATTTTTAGCAACGGACTGCAAAGCCCTAATCCCTTCCTACAGACTATGTTCAGCCACTCTCCTTGCTCGTGAAACTCCCTCTCCCTCCTTAGGCTAAAGACTGATTGTATGTGAAACATTTTGGCCGTTTTGAGAGTTTAATGGAACCAGCAAATGTTATGCTCCAGATTGTCAACTAGCTCAAAGGAAGGTCAGGTTTATAGCTTCTCTAATCACCCAAACTATTTTCAGCTGTGCTAACATACTTGCACAAGGGTTTTCAAGGGTATTCTAACCATCCATTGGCCTTCTTACACGGTTAGCAAATACAAAGTACCATAAGAACACTGGAGTGATGGTTTTTGGAAATGGGTATCTATACACCTATGAACATATTGCATTACAAACCAGACGTTTGCAGCTAGAATAGTCATTTACCACATTAACAATGCATAGAGTGCATGTCTGAATCATTTAATGTTCGCTTCATTGGAAAAAACTGTGCTTTTCTTTCAAAAATAAGGACATTTCTAAGTGACCCTAAACTTTTACATGGTAGTGTTGTTTCTTTTCTTTTCCTATTTATGTATGAAGCTGAGTTGCAATAAAATATCTGTCAATTGCAGGACATGAATAAACGCATGTCACACAATTACATGTAATAAAACCATGATGAAGTCAGTAATGGATAAGTACACAGTATCATATGTTGAAGCAGCGCTGGCACCAGACAATTTTCCCAACGCGCTTCCTCACTCCCAAGCTCCCTGAGGAAGCCAAGCATGTGAAAGTTGGGGACATTGGCTGTTGCCATAAACTTGGTATGTGATGTCTAATTTCACTTGCAGTACAGAGTGGATCACTATATGCCTTCAATTTTAATGAAACACTGTGGGCAATGTCAAGAAGACTATGTATAGAGATGGCTCACCTTAGTTTACCCCTGTACATACTAGTCTTCTGTTTGGAAGTAACAGTTAGTCTTTTGTTTTTGTATATTGGCTGTCTGACTGAGCACTCTATCCACCAGCCTGAGCAGTTTTAATTGGAGCAGGTTCCTACCTACCTAGAAATTAGACTAGGGGAGGATTCACATTAGATAGGTTCCAAGCAATTGGAGATCATATTGTCATTGGCTGCTGGGCATTAGTGTTGAGCGATACCGTCCGATACTTGAAAGTATCGGTATCGGAAAGTATCGGCCGATACCGGCAAAATATCGGATCCAATCCGATACCGATACCCGATACCAATACAAGTCAATGGGACTCATGTATCGGACGGTATTCCTGATGGTTCCCAGGGTCTGAAGGAGAGGAAACTCTCCTTCAGGCCCTGGGAACCATATAAATGTGTAAAAGAAAGAATTAAAATAAAAAATATCGCTATACTCACCTGTCCGACGCAGCCGGGACTTCAGCGAGGGAACCGGCAGCGTTGTTTGTTTAAAATTCGCGCTATTACTTGGTTACGTGAATTCCCGGCTTGTGATTGGTCAGGTCGGCCATGTTGCCGGGACGCGGACCAATCACAGCAAGCCGTGACGAAATTACGTCACGGCTTGCTGTGATTGGTCCGCGTCCCGGCAATATGGCCGCCCTGACCAATCACAAGCCGTGACGTCACGGGAGGCTGGACACGCGCTCATTTTAAAATGGGCGCGTGTCCAGCCTCCCGTGACGTCACGGCTTGTGATTGGTTGCGCCGCGGTCAACCAATCACAAGCCGGGAGGCTGGACGCGCTCATTTTAAAATGGGCGCGTGTCCAGCCTCCCGTGACGTCACGGCTTGTGATTGGTTGCGCCGCGGTCAACCAATCACAAGCCGGGAGGCTGGACGCGCTCATTTTAAAATGGGCGCGTGTCCAGCCTCCCGTGACGTCACGGCTTGTGATTGGTTGCGCCGCGGTCAACCAATCACAAGCCGGGAGGCTGGACGCGCTCATTTTAAAATGGGCGCGTGTCCAGCCTCCCGTGACGTCACGGCTTGTGATTGGTCAGGGCGGCCATATTGCCGGGACGCGGACCAATCACAGCAAGCCGTGACGTAATTTCGTCATGGCTTGCTGTGATTGGTCCGCGTCCCGGCAACATGGCCGACCTGACCAATCACAAGCCGGGAATTCACTTAACCAAGTAATAGCGCGAATTTTAAACAAACAACGCTGCCGGTTCCCTCGCTGAAGTCCCGGCTGCGTCGGAGAGGTGAGTATAGCGATATTTTTTATTTTAATTCTCTCTTTTACACATTTTAACATTAATGTTGTTGCGATACCCGATACCCGATACCACAAGAGTATCGGAATCCCGGTATCGGAATTCCGATACAGCAAGTATCGGCCGATACCCGATACTTGCAGCATCGGAATGCTCAACACTACTGGGCATGCATGAATTTGCCAAATTATGGGCGAAACATCTTCATTATTGCTTATTATCTAGAGCAGTAATGCAATTCAAATATCACATATTTCATTTTTACATGCTATAGCACCATAGAGTGCAACTTTGTTTGCAATGCCAAGATGAGACCTTTTAAAGGGAACGGCTCAACAGTCCTATTTCTGGGATTATGTTGTAGGATGGCAGTCTTCATTGTAAGTGCATTAAAAGCTCAGTGTTACATTTATTGGTCATTGAAACAGTGGAACAGCCATTTCTCCAAGTGTTCTAAGAGCTGTTTAACCCCTTAACAACCGCCGATACGCCTTTTAACGGCGGCAGTTAAGGGTACTTAAACCACAGCGCCGTTAATTAACGGCGCTGTGGAAAAAGTGAATAGCACCCCCCAGAGTCAGATTTTCTCTGGGGTCTTGGCTACCGGGGGTAGCCAAGACCCCAGAGAACATGATTCGGGTTTTTTTTACCGACTCCCGGGTTGCGATCGCCGGTAATTAACTGTTTACCGGTGGTCGCAAAAAAAAGCAAAAAACGCGATTTCCCATTTAATTTTTCTGTCCTTCGATGTGATCGCACATCAGAGGACAGAGAAATGGGGTCCCTGATCGCCCCCCGATACTCACCTGTCTCCCCGGTGCTCCTCGTGGCTCCCGATGGGCGCCGCCATCTTGTTCCGGCCAAAAAATGGTGGGCGCATGCGCAGTGCGTCCGCCGGCCGGCACCCGGAAAATCTTTGGGGTCTCGGCTGCCAGGGGTAGCCAACACCCCAAAGAACATGATCGGGGTCGGTTTTTACTGACCCCTGTTTTGCAATCATCGGTAATTAACTGTTTACCGGCGACCACAAAAAAAAGCGATGTGTAATTCTCTGTCCTCTGATGTGATCGCACATCAGAGGACAGAGAAATAGGGGGATTCGGGGACCCTGTTATATTTACCGGTGTCCCTGGGTCCTCCTGCTTCCCCTCCTGCCCGCTGGCTTCATCCAGTAAGAAAATGGCTGGCGCATGCGCAGTGCGGCCGCCATGATCTTCCACCTGGCAGGTAGAGGAGTTGGAGCTAAAATTAGGGTTAGGGTTAGGGTTGGGGCTAAATTTAGGGTTAGGGTTGGGGCTAAATTTAGGGTTAGGGTTAGGGTTGGGGCTAAATTTAGGGTTAGGGTTGGGGCTAAATTTAGGGTTAGGGTTGGGGCTAAAGTTAGGGCTAGGGTTAGGGTTAGAGTTGGGGCTAAAGTTAGGGCTAGGGTTAGGGTTAGGGTTGGGGCTAAAGTTAGGGCTAGGGTTAGGGTTAGGGTTGGGGATAAAGTTAGGGCTAGGGTTGGGGCTAAAATTAGGGCTAGGGTTGGGATTGGGGTTAGGGTTTGGATTAGGGTTGGCATTAGGGTTACGTTTTGGATTAAGGTTAGGTTTGGGATTAGGGTTAAGGTTAGCGTTGGGATTAGGGTTAGGGGTGTATTGGGATTAGGGTTAGGTTTGGGTTGAGATTAGAATTAGGGGTGTGTTGGATTTAGGGTTCTGATTAGGGTTATGGTTAGGGTTGGGATTAGGGTTGTTTTGGGGTTAGGGTTGTGATTAGGATTATGGATCGGGTTGGGATTAGGGTTAGGGGTGTGTTGGGGTTAGGGTTGGAGTTAGAATTGGGGGGATTCCACTGTTTATGTACATCAGGGGGTCTCCAAACGCCACAGCCAATTTTGCGCTCAAAAAGTCAAATGGTGCTCCCTCGCTTCTTAGCTCTGCCGTGCACCAAAACAGTGGTTTACCCCCACATATGGGGCATCAGCGTACTCGGGATAAATTGGACAACAACTTTTGGGGTCCAATTTCTCCTGTTACCCATGTGAAAATAGGGCTAAAAATCTTTTTTGTGGAAATTTTTTTTTTTATTTTCACAACTCTGCATTATAAACTTCTGTGAAGCACTTGGGCATTCAAAGTTCTCACCACACATCTAGATAAGTTCCTTGGGTGGTCTAGTTTCCAAAATGTGGTCACTTGTGGGGCGTTTCTACTGTTTAGGTACATCAGGGGCTCTGCAAACGCAACATAATACCCGCAGACCATTCTATCAAAGTCTGCATACCAAAATGGCGCTCCTTCCCTTCCGAGCTCTGCCATGCGCCCAAACAGTGGTCCCCCTCACACATGGGGTATCAGTGTACTCAGGAAAAATTGGACAACAACATTTGGGGTCCAATTTCTCTTGTTACCTTTTTGAAAATAAAAATTTGGGGGCTAAAAAATCTTTTTTGTGGAAATTTTTTATTTTTATTTTCACGACTCTGCATTATAAACTTCTGTGAAGCACTTGGGCATTCAAACTTCTCACAACACATCTAGATAAGTTCCTTGGGGGGTCTAGTTTCTAAAATGGGGTCACTTGTGGGGGGTTTCTACTGTTTAGTTACATCAGGGGCTCTGCAAATGCAACCTAATGCCCGCAGACTATTCTATCAAAGTCTGCATTCCAAAGCGGCGCTCCTTCCCTTCCGAGCTCTGCCATGCGCCCAAACAGTGGTTTACCCCCACATATGGGGTATAAGCCTACTCAGCATAAATTGCACAATAAATTTTGGGGTCCAATTTCTCCTGTTACCCTTATGAAAGTAAAAATTTGGGGGTGAAAAGATAATTTTTCTGGAAAAAATATGATTTTTTTTATTTTCATGGCTCTACATTATAAACTTCTGTGAAACAGTTGGGGGTTCATAGTGCTCACCACACAGCTAGATAAGCTCTCTGGGGGGTCTAGTTTCCAAAATGGGATCATTTGTGGGGGGTTTCTACTGTTTAGGTACATCAGAAGCTCTGCAAATGTAACATGTCGCCCGCAGACCATCCCATCAAAGTCTGCATTCCAAGTGGCGCTTCTTCCCTTCCGAGCCCCGATGGGTGCCCAAACAGTGACCCCCCCACATATGGGGTATCAGCGTATCTCCTGTTACCCTTGAGAAAATAAAAAATTGCAGGCTAACAAATCATTTTTGAAGAATGGATTTTTTATTTTCACGGCTATACTTTATAAATTTCTGTGAAGCACTTGGGGGTTTAAAGTGCTCACCACACATCTAAATAAGTTCCTTAAGGGGTCTAGTTTACAAAATGGGGTTACTTGTTGGGGTTTTCTACTGTTTAGGCACATCAGGGGCTCTCCAAACGCGACATGGCGTCCGATCTCAATTCCAGCCAATTCTACATTGAAAAAGTAAAACGGCACTCCTTCTCTTCCAAGCTCTGCGGTGCTCCCAAACAGGGGTTTATCCCCACATATGAGGTATCGGCATATTCAGGAGAAATTTCACAACAACATTTATGGTTAAATTTTTGTTTTTACACTTGTGAAAATAAAAAAAATGGTTCTGAAATAAAATGTTTGCAAAAAAAAGTTAAATGTTCATTTTTTCCTTCCACATTGTTTCAGTTCCTGTGAAGCACGTAAAGGGTTAATAAACTTCTTGAATCTGGTTTTGAGCACCTTGAGGGGTGCAGTTTTTAGAATGGTGTCACACTATTTTCTATCATATAGACCCCTCAAAATGACTTCAAATGTGATGTGGTCCCTAAAAAAAAATGGTGTTGTAAAATGAGAAATTGCTGGTCAAATTTAACCCTTATAACTCCCTAACAAAAAAAAATTGTTTCCAAAATTGTGCTGATGTAAAGTAGACAAGTGGGAAATGTTATTTATTAACTATTTTTTGTGACATATCCCTCTGATTTAAGGGCATAAAAATACAAAGTTTGAAAATTTTCGCCATATTTCCATTTTTTTCATAAATAATCGCAAGTAATATCGAAGAAATGTTACCACTAACATAAAGTACAATATCACAGAAGAACTTCGGCACACACAAGAAAATTTTTTTTCAACTGAATAAAGTTTATTTAAATCTCATTTAAATCATTTCTTTGTTTTCTTCTTATTCTTATTTAAAAAAATGTGTATTATAATCCGTATACAGGAAATACAGGATAAGTGCACCAGGTATTGTTTAATTTCAACGTTTCGGCTCGATATGAGCCTTTATCAAGATATACCTGTTTCTGTAAAATATAACAATAAACAGATCAATATACACTCACCGGCCACTTTATTAGGTACACCATGCTAGTAACGGGTTGGACCCCCTTTTGCCTTCAGAACTGCCTCAATTCTTCGTGGCATAGATTCAACAAGGTGCTGGAAGCATTCCTCAGAGATTTTGGTCCATATTGACATGATGGCATCACACAGTTGCCGCAGATTTGTCGGCTGCACATCCCAAAGATGCTCCATACAAGGCAGGATGGATCCATGCTTTCATGTTGTTTACGCCAAATTCTGACCCTACCATCCGAATGTCGCAGCAGAAATCGAGACTCATCAGACCAAGCAACGTTTTTCCAATCTTCTACTGTCCAATTTCGATGAGCTTGTACAAATTGTAGCCTCAGTTTCCTGTTCTTAGCTGAAAGGAGTGGTACCCGGTGTGGTCTTCTGCTGCTGTAGCCCATCTGCCTCAAAGTTCGACGCACTGTGCGTTCAGAGATGCTCTTAGGCCTACCTTGGTTGTAACGGTTGGCGATTTGAGTCACTGTTGCCTTTCTATCAGCTCGAACCAGTCTGCCTATTCTCCTCTGACCTCTGGCATCAACAAGGCATTTCCGCCCACAGAACTGCCGCTCACTGGATTTTTTTTCTTTTTCGGACCATTCTCTGTAAACCCTAGAGATGGTTGTGCGTGAAAATCCCAGTAGATCAGCAGTTTCTGAAATACTCAGACCAGCCCTTCTGGCACCAACAACCATGCCACGTTCAAAGGCACTCAAATCACCTTTCTTCCCCATACTGATGCTCGGTTTGAACTGCAGGAGATTGTCTTGACCATGTCTACATGCCTAAATGCACTGAGTTGCCGCCATGTGATTGGCTGATTAGAAATTAAGTGTTAACAAGAAGTTGGACAGGTGTACCTAATAAAGTGGCCAGTGAGTGTATTAACATATTAACATCTAGATATACAGAGAACAAAAAAACTGTAGCAGTATTCAAACCTGATTATTCTCAGGATCTCAAAAAATAAATAAATAAATAAAATAAACGCTATATTCCAAAGGTGCCAATTGTATCAAATATACATATACGCCTTGCGGAGAGACTCCTCAGAGTGAACAGCGAATCTATTGAATCAAATCGAGTCTAATCAATTATAGACAAAAAGTATGGGCCATATGCAAAGGAATAGAGTGTGGACCAAAAAAATATCAGGTATCTTGGAGGAAAAGGGAAAGAAACCAGTTTTATAACTAAACGCGAAATAGTACTTCCCACATTACCAGACGGCCGCAAGCACCAACGGAAAACCACCTGAACAAGCGTGCAAGAAGGACATCAACCCAGAAGAATCATAGAAACAAACCGGTAAGTATATTACCTTCAGAAAAGTGAAAGTCAGGGGCTTAGAATCCGTGCTGCGGTATACAAAGGACCGTAAGTGCGCACTTTTATACACACCAAGATATGGCGATAAGAGGGAAAGAAGGACTTCCGGGTGATCGGGAGGTGAGTGTGTCCAGTGCGCAGGCGCAGGTGCTCGGGCAGAAGCCGAATGAATCCGGAGAAAGCCGAGTGACTGGAAGCCCATAGCGCATGCACAGTTATCGCGGACCTGTGCCTGCCTGTAACAGAGAGGAGACAACATTAATATCCCAGAAAAGTTTAAGGGTATATTACCAATGAATAACTAAGTAACCAACTAAGAAAAGGAAAAGAAAAACAAAGGGAAATAAAGTATAAAGGGAAACATAAGAAGGCAGAAAAAAGGAGGGGGGGAAAAATACCGTGCTAAATCCAGTACCAACCAAAAAATGCCAACAGAATAAAAAACAGTATTAATGTTGGTGTGCACACATATATATGCATAAATAAATATACATACACATGTATACCCATGCAAATAAACCAAAGGAAAGTATACATAGGTCCACACTTGTATGCAAATACAGGTCCTTCTCAAAAAATTAGCATATAGTGTTAAATTTCATTATTTACCATAATGTAATGATTACAATTAAACTTTCATATATTATAGATTCATTATCCACCAACTGAAATTTGTCAGGTCTTTTATTGTTTTAATACTGATGATTTTGGCATACAACTCCTGATAACCCAAAAAACCTGTCTCAATAAATTAGCATATTTCACCCGTCCAATCAAATAAAAGTGTTTTTTAATAACAAACAAAAAAACCATCAAATAATAATGTTCAGTTATGCACTCAATACTTGGTCGGGAATCCTTTGGCAGAAATGACTGCTTCAATGCGGCGTGGCATGGAGGCAATCAGCCTGTGACACTGCTGAGATGTTATGGAGGCCCAGGATGCTTCAATAGCGGCCTTAAGCTCATCCAGAGTGTTGGGTCTTGCGTCTCTCAACTTTCTCTTCACAATATCCCACAGATTCTCTATGGGGTTCAGGTCAGGAGAGTTGGCAGGCCAATTGAGCACAGTAATACCATGGTCAGTAAACCATTTACCAGTGGTTTTGGCACTGTGAGCAGGTGCCAGGTCGTGCTGAAAAATGAAATCTTCATCTCCATAAAGCATTTCAGCCGATGGAAGCATGAAGTTCTCCAAAATCTCCTGATAGCTAGCTGCATTGACCCTGCCCTTGATGAAACACAGTGGACCAACACCAGCAGCTGACATGGCACCCCACACCATCACTGACTGTGGGTACTTGACACTGGACTTCAGGCATTTTGGCATTTCCTTCTCCCCAGTCTTCCTCCAGACTCTGGCACCTTGATTTCCGAATGACATGCAAAATTTGCTTTCATCAGAAAAAAGTACTTGGGACCACTTAGCAACAGTCCAGTGCTGCTTCTCTGTAGCCCAGGTCAGGCGCTTCTGCCGCTGTTTATGGTTCAAAAGTGGCTTTACCTGGGGAATGCGGCACCTGTAGCCCATTTCCTGCACACTCCTGTGCACGGTGGCTCTGGATGTTTCCACACCAGACTCAGTCCACTGCTTCCTCAGGTTCCCCAAGGTCTGGAATCGGTCCTTCTCCACAATCTTCCTCAGGGTCCGGTCACCTCTTCTCGTTGTACAGCGTTTTCTGCCACATTGTTTCCTTCCAACAGACTTACCATTGAGGTGCCTTGATACAGCACTCTGGGAACAGCCTATTTGTTGAGAAATTTCTTTCTGGGTCTTACCCTCTTGCTTGAGGGTGTCAATGATGGCCTTCTTGACATCTGTCAGGTCGCTAGTCTTACCCATGATGGGGGTTTTGAGTAATGAACCAGGCAGGGAGTTTTTAAAAGCCTCAGGTATCTTTTGCATGTGTTTAGAGTTAATTAGTTGATTCAGAAGATTAGGGTAATAGGTCATTTAGAGAACCTTTTCTTGATATGCTAATTTATTGAGACAGGTTTTTTGGGTTATCAGGAGTTGTATGCCAAAATCATCAGTATTAAAACAATAAAAGACCTGACAAATTTCAGTTGGTGGATAATGAATCTATAATATATGAAAGTTTAATTGTAATCATTATATAACACTATATGCTAATTTTTTGAGAAGGACCTGTATAGCCAAGGTGTACAAAAATTGGTCCATGCAAGAGTAAAAATCATACCTACATGTGAACATATACACATATATACACATATACATACACACACATATATATATATATATATATATACTGTATATATATATATATATATATAGATATATATATATATATATATATATATATATATATATATACATGCACACATATACACATGTTCCCCACATATATTATATACTGGTGGAATCCATATGGAACAATGGTCCTAAAGAAAAAGACAACAAGACAAACTACCCGTGCATGACTTCATATTCCCTATTTAGTCCCAATGGGGAGAGAGTCTGTAACTTGTGTATCCAATATGCCTCACGTATCTTGAGTTTTTTAATCCTATCGCCACCTCTTCTGGATATAGGGATCCAATCTATAACCTGATACCTAAGTTGTGCAATCGAATGATTATATTGTGAGAAATGGGCCGGAATAGGGAGTAGATTTCGTGAGCACCTGATGGTAGACTTGTGCTGAGAGATACGGTCCCGGATATGCTGGGTAGTCTCCCCCACATACCCGAGACCGCAAGGGCACTTGATGAGGTACACCACATGTGTGGAATTACATGTAAAAAACCCTTTAATAAGGAATCTACGTCCAGTATGTGGATGGGTAAAGGAATCCCCCTTGGTGATGTTGGAGCATTGCAGACAACCCAGACATGGGAAAGTCCCACTGCGTGGGGTACTGAAAACTCGTTGTTGTATAGTGGGTTTAGCTGATCCTACGTCTGCTCTAACCAGAAAGTTCCTCAAGTTGTCAGATCTTTTGTTACAAATCAGTGGCCTCGTACTAAATTCAGCAATGTTAGGATAAGAGTTTTGTAAGATGTTTAAATATGCACTGGTGAATACATCGTTTAAAAGGATGAAACATACACTATTGACAAATGCTATTCTGGGAGTCTTCCCTGTGTCAGATGTAGGAGGAGGTCTGCTCTCGGTTAAGTCAGACAAAGTGGACGGATAACCTCTATTTTGGAATTTTATGTCCATTTCCTTGTGTCTACGATGGCGAACAAACGGGTTTGAAACTATTCTCCTTATCTTATCGTGTTGGGATTTCGGTAATGCCCTTTTGATGTGCCGCGGGTGGCAACTGGTATACAGTAGTAGGCTGTTTTTATCGGTGGGTTTTACATATAAATCTGTCTCCACCACACCACCTGCCTGTACAAGTACCAATGTGTCCAAAAAATTGATTGAGTTATGATCATACTGTATCAAGAATGAAATATCAGGTGTACATAAGTTTAGCTCACTGTGAAAGTCCAACAAAGTCCCCACATCACCAGTCCAAATAAGAAACACGTCGTCAATGTAACGTTGCCAAAATAATACATTAGATGTAAATAGGGGATGACAGTAAACAAACGTGTTTTCAAAGAAGTCCATGAATATATTAGCATAAGGGGGCGCGACGTTCGATCCCATCGCTGCACCCCTCTTCTGTATGTAATACTGATTCTCAAACAAAAAGTAATTTGGGGTTAAAACAAGTTTCAGTGTATCCTGGCAAAATTGTAGCTGGTCATTGGTAAAGTTCGTGTGTCTAACAAGATACCTCATGACTGCTTCGAGGCCCTCCCGATGTCCAATGTTAGTATACAAGCTAGTCACATCCATCGTTACTAGTATGCTGTGGGGGGGCAGGGGACCCAAAAGTTTAAGCAGTTTCAGAAAATGTGCAGTGTCTTTCAAAAAAGATTTCATCTTGGGCACGATTGGGGATAAAATTTTCTCCAATGTTATAGACAAAGGTGATAACAAAGAGTTGGTAGAGGCGACTATGGGTCTGCCGGGGGGGTCTTAACAGATTTTTATGTATTTTTTGGAGCATATAAAACACAGGTATAACTGGATGGGTATTGACTAAGAAATCCCCCAACTTAGAATCAATAGTCCCCAATTGTTGATAACATGTAACCAATTGTCTAATTGATTTTGCTATTTCAAAAGTAGGATTATGTGGTATAGGTGTATAAGTATTCATATCCCCAAGCTGCGTACGTATTTCCTCAATATAATATTCTCTGTCTAGTACAACTATTGCTCCCACCTTGTCCGCGGGTTTTATAATTATATTTTTGTTAGTCTTTAAATCATGGAGTGACCTGTATTCTTCCATAGACAAATTGTTTTTAATTTTAACCTCTCCCTTGTCAATGGATTCCAAGATGGTTTTCACATCTTTTTGTAGCACTTCAATAAAGGTTTCCACTGGATGATATGTTCGTGGTGGCTGAAATGAACTGGCTGTCCTTAGACCCAGAGATTTCAAGGAAAAACATGTGGAAGTCAAAGGTATATCGGAAACATGTTCTTGTAGACTATTACTAAAATGTGCTTTTAACCTCAAGACTCTGAAAAAACGGTGTAGTTCCTGGTCGACTTGAAAGGAGTCAAAACGGGGGGCTGGACAAAATGTAAGCCCCTTTTGTAGGAGTGTCATGTCAGCTGGGGAGAGGATCTGCGATGAGATGTTATATACGACGTGGGTATCTCCCTACCTGGGATCTCGTAGTCATCCTTTGCCGATCGAGATTTCCTCCTTCTCCTCCGCGTCTTCCTCTGTGTGGTCGAGCTCGTCGTGCTTCTAAAAAAGAAGTTCCTGAGGTGCCAAAGTCGCTGTCCGAGCTGGTGGAGAAGGAACTGTTGTTTCTGCGATATGTTCTTGATCCTCTGTAGGGCCCAGTAGAATGCCATCGGTACACCAAATTTTTCTTATAGTCGTCTGTATCTCTCAGGAACTTGGACCTTTTCTTCTCTTGCAGACTGTTCCGGAATTCAGAAATGGTATTATCAAGTTTAGTTTTAAGTACCTTGAAATCTTCTGGTGCAGTAGTGTCAATCGTTGTTCAGCAGTGGAAATCTTTATTTTCAAATCTGTAATCTCTTTCTGTAAAAAGTCAATTGTAAGAATTATAAGGTCCATAGAGCATTTATTAAGAATGGATTCAAACTTGATGCAATAGTCGGTGTTGTCTTGAAAAAGTGTTGGTCTCAGCGGGACTCTGAGGCCTCTAGTTCTGTGTTATTTATGCCATTTTTCTCCAGAGCACCTATACTATTATATAGTAAGCACCCCTTCTTTCCATTGTTGCATATGAAGTACAATATGTCATGAAAAAACTATCTTAGAATCAGCAGGATCTGTTAATGCTTTCCAGAGTTATAACCTCATAAAGTGACACTGGTCAGAATTGTAAAAATTGGCTCGGCATTAACCCCTTCGCGACATGCGCCGTACTAGTACTGCGCTGCCGGCACTGCATTTGTGCCAGCAGCAGTACTAGTACGGCGCACCGATCACCGCGGTCTCGCGCTGAGCGCCGCGGTGATCGGGTGCGGGTGTCAGCTGTATATGACAGCTGACACCCCGCAGCAATGCCCACGATCGGCGCTAGCGCCGATCGTGGGCATTTAACCCCTCTGATGCCGCTGTCAGTAGTGACAGCGGCATAGAGGGGGATCGCGCAGGGATGGGGGCTCCCTGCGCTCTCCCACCGCAGCAACGCAATGAGATCGTGTTGCTCCGGTGATCCGGAAGGAGTCCCCGGATCCAAGATGGCCGCGGGACTCCTTCCGGGTCATGAAATGACCTGGCTAGCCGGCGCCTGCTGAAAGCTGCTGAGAGCAGGCACCGGAAAGCATCCTAAACTTGCCTGTCAGATCGTTGATCTGACAGAGTGCTATGCACACTGGCAGATCAACGATCTGACAGAGTGCTATGCACACTGTCAGATCAACGATCTGATCTAATACAGTGATGTCCCACCCTGGGACAATAGTAGAAAGTAAAAAAAAAAATAGAATGTATGAAAAAAAAAAAAAAAATTCCCCCATAAAGGAAAAAAAACATTTCCCAGTAAATCCATTTATTTATGTAAATAAAAAAAGAAACAATGAAAGTACACATATTTGGTATCGCCGCGTCCGTAACGACCCGCTCTATAAAACTATCCCACTAGTTAACCCCTTCAGTGAACACCGCAAAAAAACAAAAAAAAAAACAGGCAAAAATCAACGCTTTATTATCATACAGGCGAACAAAAAGTGGAATAACACGCGATCAAAAAGACAGATATAAAAAACCATGGTACCGCTGAAAACGTCATCTTGTCCTGCAAAAAAAGCCACCATACAGCATCATCAGCAGAAAAATAAAAAAGTTATAGCTCTCAGAATAAAGCAATGCAAAAACAATTATTTGTTTATATAAAATAGTTTTTATTGTGTAAAAGCGCCAAAACATAAAAAAATTATATAAATGAGGTATCGCTGCAATTGTACTGACCTGAAGAATAAAACTGCTTTACCAATTTTACCACACGTGGAACGCTATAAACGCCCCCCCTAAAAGAAATTCAGGAATTGCTGGTTTCTGTTCATTCTGCCTCCCAAAAATCGGAATAAAAAGCGATCAAAAAATGTCATGTGCCCGAAAATGGTACCAATAAAAACGTCAACTCGACTCGCAAAAAACAAGATCTCACATGACTCTGTGGGCCAAAATATGGATAAATTATAGCTCTCAAAATATGGTGATGCAAAAACTATTTTTTCCAATAAAAAGCATCTTTTAGTGCGTGACGGCTGCCAATCATAAAAATCCACCAAAAAAACGCTATAAATGTAAATCAAACCCCCCTTCATCACCCCCTTAGTTAGGGAAAAATAATAATATTTAAAAAAATGTATTTATTTCCATTTTCCCATTAGGGTTAGGGTTAGGGTTAGGGCTAGGGTTAGGGCTAGGGTTAGGGTTGGGGTTAGGGCTAGAGCTAGGGTTGGGGTTAGGGCTAGGGTTAGGGCTGGGGTTAGGGTTGGGGTTAGGGTTTCAGTTAGAATTGGGGGTTTCCACTGTTTAGGCACATCAGGGGCTCTCCAAACGCGACATGGCGTCCGATCTCAATTCCAGCCAATTCTGCTTTGAACAAGTAAAACAGTGCTCCTTCCCTTCCGAGCTCTGCCGTGCGCCCAAACAGTGGTTCCCCGCATATAAGGTGTTTCATCGTACTCAGCACAAATTGGTCAACAACTTTTGTGGTCCAATTTCTCCTGTTGCCCTTGGGAAAATAAAAATGTGGGGGCTAAAATATCATTTTCGTGGAAAAAATTTTTTTTATTTTCACGGCTCTGCGTTATAAACTGTAGAGAAACACTTGTTGGTTCAAAGTTCTTACAAAACATCTAGATAAGTTCCTTGGGGGTCTAGTTTCCAATATGGGGTCACTTGTGGGGGGTTTCTACTGTTTAGGTACATCAGGGACTCTGCAAATGCAACATGACACCTGCAGACCAATCCATCTAAGTCTGAATTTCAAACGGCGCTCCTTCCCTTCCGAGCTCTGCCGTGCACCCAAACAGTGGTTCCCCCCCATATATGGGGTATCAGCGTACTCATCACAAATTGGACAACAACTTTTGTGGTCCAATTTCTCCTGTTACCCTTGGGAAAAAAAATGTGGGGGCTAAAATATCATTTTCGTGGAAAAAAAAATATTTTTTATTTTCACGGCTCTGCGTTATAAACTGTAGTGAAACACTTGTTGGTTCAAAGTTCTCACAACACATCTAGATAAGTTCCTTGGGGGGTCTAGTTTCCAATATGGGGTCACTTGTGGGGGGTTTCTACTGTTTAGGTACATCAGGGACTCTGCAAATGCAACATGATGCCTGCAGACCAATCCATCTAAGTCTGCATTTCAAATGGCGCTCCTTCCCTTCCGAGCTCTGCCGTGCACCCAAACAGTGGTTCCCCCATATATGGGGTATCAGCGTACTCATCACAAATTGGAACACAACTTTTGTGGTCCAATTTCTCCTGTTACCCTTGGGAAAAGAAATGTGGGGGCTAAAATATCATTTTTGTAGAAAAAAAAAAAAAAAATTATTTTCACGGCTCTGCGTTATAAACTGTAGTGAAACACTTGTTGGTTCAAAGTTCTCACAACACATCTAGATAAGTTCCTTGGGGGGTCTAGTTTCCAATATGGGGTCACTTGTGGGGGGTTTCTACTGATTCGGTAAATCAGGGACTCTGCAAATGCAACATGACGCCTGCAGACCAATCCATCTAAGTCTGAATTTCAAACGGCGCTCCTTCCCTTCCGAGCTCTGCCGTGCACCCAAACAGTGGTTCCCCCCCATATATGGGGTATCAGCGTACTCATCACAAATTGAACAACAACTTTTGTGGTCCAATTTCTCCTGTTACCCTTGGGAAAAAATAATGTGGGGGCTAAATTATCATTTTCGTGGAAAAAAAAATATTTTTTATTTTCACGGCTCTGCGTTATAAACTGTAGTGAAACACTTGTTGGTTCAAAGTTCTCACAAAACATCTAGATAAGTTCCTTGGGGGGTCTAGTTTCCAATATGGGGTCACTTGTGGGGGGTTTCTACTGATTCGGTAAATCAGGGACTCTGCAAATGCAACATGACGCCTGCAGACCAATCCATCTAAGTCTGAATTTCAAACGGCGCTCCTTCCCTTCCGAGCTCTGCCGTGCACCCAAACAGTGGTTCCCCCATACATGGGGTATCAGCGTACTCATCACAAATTGGACAACAACTTTTGTGGTCCAATTTCTCCTGTTACCGTTGGGAAAAGAAATGTGGGGCTAAAATATCATTTTCGTAGAAAAAAAAAATATTTTTTATTTTCACGGCTCTGCGTTATAAACTGTAGTGAAACACTTGTTGGTTCAAAGTTCTCACAAAACATCTAGATAAGTTCCTTGGGGGGTCTAGTTTCCAATATGGGGTCACTTGTGGGGGTTTTCTACTGTTTCGGTACATCAGGGACTCTGCAAATGCAACATGACGCCTGCAGACCAATCCATCTAAGTCTGCATTTCAAACGGCGCTCCTTCCCTTCCGAGCTCTGCCGTGCACCCAAACAGTGGTTCCCCCATACATGGGGTATCAGCGTACTCATCACAAATTGGACAACAACTTTTGTGGTCCAATTTCTCCTGTTACCCTTGGGAAAAAAAATGTGGGGGCTAAAATATCATTTTCGTGGAAAAAAATATATTTTTTATTTTCACGGCTCTGCGTTATAAACTGTAGTGAAACACTTGTTGGTTCAAAGTTCTCACAAAACATCTAGATAAGTTCCTTGGGGGGTCTAGTTTCCAATATGGGGTCACTTGTGGGGGGTTTCTACTGTTTAGGTACATCAGGGACTCTGCAAATGCAACATGACGCCTGCAGACCAATCCATCTAAGTCTGCATTTCAAACGGCGCTCCTTCCCTTCCAAGCTCTGCCGTGCACCCAAACAGTGGTTTCCCCCCATGTATGGGGTATCAGCGTACTCAGGACAAATTGGACAATAACTTTTGTGGTCCAATTTCTCCTGTTACCCTTTGGAAAAAAAATTGCGGGCTAAAACATCATTTTGTGGAAAGAAAAAATGATTTTTTAATTTTCACGGCGCTACATTCTAAACTTTAGTGAAACAATTGGGGGTTAAAAGTGCTCACCACACATCTAGATAAGTTACTTAGGGGGTCTTCTTTCCAAAATGGGGTCACTTGTGGGGGATTTCCAAACGCGACATGGGTTCCGACCTCAATTCCAGCCAATTTTGCATTGAAAAGTCAAACGGCGCTCCTTCCCTTCCGAGTTCTGCCATGCGCTCAAACAGTGGTTTATCCCCATATATGAAGTATCAGCATACTCAGGACAAATTGCACACCAATTTTGTGGTCCAATTTATCCTGTTACCCTTAGGAAAATAAAAAATTTTGGGCGAAAAGATCATTTTTTGTGAAAATTAATATGACATTTTTTTTTTACGGCTCTACATTATAAACTTCTGTGAAGCACTTGGAGGTTCAAAGTGCTCACCACACATCTAGATAAGTTCCTTAGGGGGTCTACTTTCCAAAATGGTGTCACTTGTGTGGGTTTCCACTGTTTAGGCATGTCAGGGGCTCTCCAATCGCGACATGGGTTCCGATCTCAATTCCAGCAAATCTTGCATTGAAAAGTCAAATGGCGCTCCTTCCCTTCCGAGCTCTGCCATGTGCCCAAACATTGGTTTACCCCAACATGTGGGGTATCGGCGTACTCAGGACAAATTGTACAACGGCTTTTGTGGTCCAATTTCTCCTGTTACCCTTGGTAAGATAAAACAAATTGGATCTGAAGTAAAAATTTTGTGAAAAAAAAGTTAAATGTTCAATTTTTTTTAAACATTCCAAAAATTCCTGTGAAGCACCTGAAGGGTTAATAGTTAATAAAATTTTTGAATGTGGTTTTGAGTACCTTGAGGGGTGCAGTTTTTAGAATGGTGTCACTTTTGGGTATTTTCTGTCATATAGACCCCTCAAAGTCACTTCAACTGTGAGGTGGTCCGTAAAAAAAATGTTTTTGCAAATTTTGTTGCAAAAATGAGAAATCGCTGGTCAACTTTTAACCCTTATAACTCCCTAACAAAAAAAAAAAATGTTTCCAAAATTGTGCTGATGTAAAGCAGACATGTGGGAAATGTTGTTTATTAACTATATTATGTGATATAACTCTCTAATTTAAGGGCATAAAAACGAAACATTTGAAAATTGCTAAATTTTCATAATTTTTGTCAAATTTCTGGTTTTTTCACAAATAAATGCAAGTCATATCAAAGAAGTTTTACCACTATCATAAAGTACAATATGTCATGAGAAAACAGTGTCAGAATCACCAGGATCCTTGAAGCGTTTCAGAGTTATGACCTCATAAAGTGACAGTGGTCAGAATTGTAAAAATTGGCCCTGTCACTTAGGTGAAAACAGGCTTCGGGGTGAAGGGGTTAAGTACCAAATTGGCTCTGTCACTAAGGGGTTAAAGATAACATGACAGGCTTCATGTTGCTCTTGTTACTTTGTATACCCTGTGTAGTCTAAATGTGCTTCCATGGCTTGCAGCATCTCTGGACTTCTCTCCCAGTAAGAAAATCTTGGATGGCATTAGTAGGCAGTTGCAAAAGGAGATTCAGCAGTGAATCTTGATGACTTGTGTGCCCAACTACATTCAATGTGACAAGAACATTCCTCAGACAAATATTAACTACCACATTGATTTCCTGCGGGTATTTCTGCATGTGGTGCTCATACTCAGTACTGAAAAATTTGAGATATTATGAATACTTTTTTTTCTCAACATTTGCATAACATTAACCTGTTTATCGATTCTATGATTTCTATAATGCCATTACATTTTCTTATAGGTGTTTCAATTTCAATGTTGAGGAGAGTAGTTTTACTGAATACTCTTTCTTACTTGGTTTCTGGCAATCTGAATGAGTTTTAAATAAATGCCATTTTTCCCAGAAGATTTGATAATGATTTGATAATGATAATCTATAAATGTAATGCGTCAAAAGCAGATGAACTTGTTTGAATTGCACAACATTATTTTGCAAAGTCTAATAGAAAAAAAAGGTAATTCATCAAATGCTGCAGGACCTTGCTAGTCATTTGTACCCTCTGAGCTTGCTAATGGACCATAAAATTTAGCTACCTAAAGATAAGCTGTTGGTTAATGAAAAATCATTAGATTATTCACAGATCAGACAAGGCAATGCCCCCTTATTCAGTCTATGCATTTCATGGCAAAGGTTAAATTATCAGGCTCAAGGAAGCACATAGACATTTCATTTTGAGCTACTTATTTTCAGCTCTCTTAGTTCAGCAAAATAGAAAATAAAAATTGCATACAGCAGAGTAGAAACAGGCAGTGTGAAGATTAATTACTGTACCTACAGAGGAATTAACATGTGACTTTAAAAGGTTTTTTATAACTACTGTATATGCAGTGTTTTGTAGAACAGTGTCTAGGTATAGGGGCCTAGATGCTGCAAATTTGCTGCAGATTTACTAATTAGAAGCCTCAATTTTACAGTAGCTCCCACCTCATTGAGTTGTGCTAAAGTAACTATAGGCTAAGGCAGCCTACATTACTATACAACAGTCAGTATCCAAGAGCAACAGTTTATTACAACTTTCCCTGCCTATTCAATACATTACTTATAAGTAGTGTTGAGCATTCCGATACCGCAAGTATCGGGTATCGGCCGATATTTGCTGTATCGGAATTCCGATACCGAGATCCGATACTTTTGTGATATCGGGAATCGGTATCGGGATCGATATTAATGTGTAAAATAAAGAATAAAAATAAAAAATATTGATATACTCACCTCTCCGACGCAGCCTGGACCTTACCGATGTAACCGGCAGCTTCCGTTCCTAAGAATGAGCGCTTGAAAGACCTTAGATGACGTCGTGGCCTGTGATTGGTCGCGTGAGCGGTCACGTGACCGCCACGCGACCAATCACAAGCCGCGACGTCATCTAAGGACTTTCAAGCGCTTGAAAGACCTTAGATGACGTAGCGGCTTGTGATTGGTCGCGTGGCGGTCACGTGACCGCTCACGCGACCAATCACAGGCCGCGACATCATCTAAGGTCTTTCAAGCGCTCATTCTTAGGAACGGAAGCTGCCGGTTACATCGGTAAGGTCCAGGCTGCGTCGGAGAGGTGAGTATATCAATATTTTTTATTTTTATTCTTTATTTTACACATTAATATGGATCCCAGGGCCTGAAGGAGAGTTTCCTCTCCTTCAGACCCTGGGAACCATACAGGATACCTTCCGATACTTGGTGTCCCATTGACTTGTATTGGTATCGGGTATCGGTATCAGCGATATCCGATACTTTTCGGGTATCGGCCGATACTATCCGATACCGATACTTTCAAGTATCGGACGGTATCGCTCAACACTACTTATAAGGCATGCATTAGTCTTTGTACCTCTGTGGATGCACGTAACTGCTAAGCATACCCTGACCTTTCATGGTAATTGTTTGATAGTTACATAACTATTAAGAATGAGTGGATCTTTTGAAATTCGAAGTTGCTGATTCTACAGAATACTCTCCTAAAACTTCATGCATGGCAAAGAAATTCATGTGAGTCTCAATAACAGAGAGATTGTAATTGCTCGAAAAATATACATGAGGAGAGGAGAAAGAAAACCCTTCTGACCGTAAGATCTTGCACTCTATAGGAGAGAAAGAGAGGACCCCACTGATAATAAGAGCTTACACTCTACAGAAGAGAAAGGAAGGACCACGTTGATCATAAAAGCTTACACACTACAGAAGACAGAGAGAGAGGACCGTGCTGACAATAAAAATTTACATTTTACAGGAGAGACAGAGGACCCTGCTTACTATAAGAGCTTACAAACTACAGAAGAAAGGAAGAGAGGACGACGCTGACCAGAAGAGCTTAAACCCTACAGGAGAGAGGACCCTAATGACTAAAAGAGTTTACACTGTACAGGAAAGAGACATGACCCTGCTGACCATAAGAGTTTACACTCTACAGGAGAGAGAACCCTAATGACCAAAAGAGTTTACACTGTACAGGAAAGAAACAGGACCGTGCTGACCATAAGAGTTTACACTCTACAGGAGAGAGAACGCTAATTGTTATGATCCTAGTGGCAAGGATCACAAGTAGGACTAGCTAAGTAACTAAACCGACTACAAACTCTGGGGAAGTGGTAACTGAATTGACTGCAACCTGATCCTATCCGCAAACAACTATAGGCAGCCGTGGAACGTTACCTGAAAATCATAGACGTCTCTTCATGGCCTGAAAAACTGACTATTCCTAGAGGGAACGAAAGTCCTTACTTGCCTCAGTGAAATGACCCCAAAGATATAGAATCTTAATTAAGGGTCACCAATCTAACCCAAGAAGAGGTGCGAAACCGGCTAAATAAGATTAAAATAGATAAATCTCCGGGTCCGGATGGCATACACCCACGAGTACTAAGAGAACTAAGTAATGTAATAGATAAACCATTATTTCTTATTTTTAGGGACTCTATAGCGACGGGGTCTGTTCCGCAGGACTGGCGCATAGCAAATGTGGTGCCAATATTCAAAAAGGGCTCTAAAAGTGAACCTGGAAATTATAGGCCAGTAAGTCTAACCTCTACTGTTGGTAAAATATTTGAAGGGTTTCTGAAGGATGTTATTCTGGATTATCTCAATGAGAATAACTGTTTAACTCCATATCAGCATGGGTTTATGAGAAATCGCTCATGTCAAACCAATCTAATCAGTTTTTATGAAGAGGTAAGCTATAGGCTGGACCACGGTGAGTCATTGGACGTGGTATATCTCGATTTTTCCAAAGCGTTTGATACCGTGCCGCACAAGAGGTTGGTACACAAAATGAGAATGCTTGGTCTGGGGGAAAATGTGTGTAAATGGGTTAGTAACTGGCTTAGTGATAGAAAGCAGAGGGTGGTTATAAATGGTATAGTCTCTAACTGGGTCGCTGTGACCAGTGGGGTACCGCAGGGGTCGGTATTGGGACCTGTTCTCTTCAACATATTCATTAATGATCTGGTAGAAGGTTTACACAGTAAAATATTGATATTTGCAGATGATACAAAACTATGTAAAGCAGTTAATACAAGAGAAGATAGTATTCTGCTACAGATGGATCTGGATAAGTTGGAAACTTGGGCTGAAAGGTGGCAGATGAGGTTTAACAATGATAAATGTAAGGTTATACACATGGGAAGAAGGAATCAATATCACCATTACACACTGAACGGGAAACCACTGGGTAAATCTGACAGGGAGAAGGACTTGGGGATCCTAGTTAATGATAAACTTACCTGGAGCAGCCAGTGCCAAGCAGCAGCTGCCAAGGCAAACAGGATCATGGGGTGCATTAAAAGAGGTCTGGATACACATGATGAGAGCATTATACTGCCTCTGTACAAATCCCTAGTTAGACCGCACATGGAGTACTGTGTCCAGTTTTGGGCACCGGTGCTCAGGAAGGATATAATGGAACTAGAGAGAGTACAAAGGAGGGCAACAAAGTTAATAAAGGGGATGGGAGAACTACAATACCCAGATAGATTAGCGAAATTAGGATTATTTAGTCTAGAAAAAAGACGACTGAGGGGCGATCTAATAACCATGTATAAGTATATAAGGGGACAATACAAATATCTCGCTGAGGATCTGTTTATACCAAGGAAGGTGACGGGCACAAGGGGGCATTCTTTGCGTCTGGAGGAGAGAAGGTTTTTCCACCAACATAGAAGAGGATTCTTTACTGTTAGGGCAGTGAGAATCTGGAATTGCTTGCCTGAGGAGGTGGTGATGGCGAACTCAGTCGAGGGGTTCAAGAGAGGCCTGGATGTCTTCCTGGAGCAGAACAATATTGTATCATACAATTATTAGGTTCTGTAGAAGGATGTAGATCAGGGGATTTATTATGATGGAATATAGGAATATAGGCTGAACTGGATGGACAAATGTCTTTTTTCGGCCTTACTAACTATGTTACTATGTTACTATGTTACTAATAGCCCCCCACAAATATTAATGGTGAGTTAAGGGGAATGCACAAACGCAGAGATGAAATTAGATTTAGCAAATGAGGCCCGCTAACACTAGAAAGCAGAAAATAGAAAGGGAACTGTGCGGTCAATTAAAAACCCTATTCAAAATATCCACGCAGAGATCGCTCGAGCCCCCGCACCAACTAACGGTGCAGGGGAAGCAACTCTATACCCCAGAGCAAACCAGCAGAAGAAATCACATATTAGCAAGCTGGACTAAACTCATCATACACAGAGATCATATTGCAGACTGATGAGCAAAAAATAATTAAACAGAACTTAGCTTCTCCTGAAGAGACTGAAACCGAAGATAATCAGGAGTAATCAGAATAGCACTGAGTACATTGACAGCCGGCAACAAGTGGAAGTGAAACAGAGCTAAAATAGGAAACTCCCAAGTGAATGACGAGGCAGCTGATCAGCCACAGACCCGCAGGATAACAAACAAAGCCACCAGGGGGAGCCCAAAACAAAAGTCACACAATACCACCTGTGACCACAAGAGGGAGCCTGAAAACAGAGTTCACAACAGTACCCCCCCCTTGAGGAGGGGTCACCGAACCCTCATCAAAACCCCCAGGGCGATCAGGGTGAGCCACATGGAAGGCATGAACCAAATCGGCCGCATGAACATCAGAGGCGACAACCCAGGAATTATCCTCCTGACCATAGCCCTTCCATTTAACCAAATACTGAAGCCTCCGTCTAGAAATACGAGAATCCAAGATCTTCTCCACCACGTATTCCAATTATCCCTCAACCAGCACAGGGGCAGGAGGCTCAACCGGAGGACCCACAGGCACCACATACCTCCGCAACAACGACCGATGAAACACATTATGAATAGCAAACAATGCTGGGAGGTCCAAACAAAATGACACAGGGTTAAGGACTTCCAAAATCTTATAAGGACCGATAAACCGAGGCTTGAACTTAGGAGAGGAGACCTTCATAGGAACAAAGCAAGAAGACAACCACACCAAGTCCCCAACGCGAAGTCGGGGACCCACACAGCGACGGCGGTTGGCAAAGCGCTGAGCCTTCTCTTGTGACAGCTTCAAATTGTCCACAACATGATTCCAAATCTGATGCAACCTATCCACCACAACATCCACTCCAGGACAGTCAGAAGGCTCCACCTGACCCGAGGAAAAACGAGGATGAAACCCCGAATTACAAAAAAAAGGAGAAACCAAAGTAGCAGAACTAGCCCGGTTATTAAGGGCAAACTCGGCCAACGGCAAAAAAGTCACCCAGTCGTCCTGATCAGCAGAAACAAAACATCTCAAATAGGTTTCCAAGGTCTGATTAGTTCGTTCGGTTTGGCCATTCATCTGAGGATGGAAGGCCGACGAAAAAGACAAATCAATGCCCATCTTAGCGCAAAAGGTCCGCCAAAATCTAGAAACAAACTGGGATCCTCTGTCGGAAACAATATTTTCAGGGATCCCATGCAAACGAACCACATTTTGAAAAAACAGCGGAACCAACTCGGAGGAGGAAGGCAACTTAGGCAAGGGCACCAAATGGACCATCTTAGAAAAATGATCACACACCACCCAGATGACAGACATTCTCTGAGAGACAGGGATATCTGAAATAAAATCCATGGAAATGTGCGTCCAAGGCCTCTTCGGGACAGGCAAAGGTAATAGCAAACCACTGGCACGAGAACAGCAAGGCTTAGCCCGAGCACAAATTCCACAAGACTGCACAAAGGAACGCACATCCCGTGACAAGGAAGGCCACCAAAAGGACCTGGCCACCAAATCTCTGGTACCAAATATTCCAGGATGGCCCGCCAACACCGAAGAATGAACCTCGGAAATAACTCTGCTGGTCCATCTATCCGGGACAAACAGTCTCTCCGGTGGACAACGGTCAGGTCTATCCGCCTGAAACTCCTGCAGCACTCGTCGCAAATCTGGGGAGATGGCAGACAAAATCACCCCTTCTCTGAGAATTCCAGCCGGCTCTGAATCTCCAGGAGAGTCAGGCACAAAACTCCTAGAAAGATCATCAGCCTTTACATTCTTCGAACCAGGCAGGTACGAGACCACAAAATCAAAACGAGAGAAAAACAACGACCAACGAACCTGTCTAGGATTCAGCCGCTTGGCCGACTCGAGATAAATGAGATTCTTGTGATCAGTTAAGACCACCACACGATGCTTAGCTCCCTCGAGCCAATGTCGCCACTCCTCAAATGCCCACTTCATAGCCAACAACTCCCGATTACCGACATCATAATTCTGCTCGGCAGGCGAAAACTTTCTTGAAAAGAAAGCACATGGCTTCATCACAGAGCCATCGGCGCTTCTCTGCGACAAAACAGCCCCCGCTCCAATCTCGGAAGCATCAACCTCGACCTGGAAAGGAAGAGAGACATCTGGCTGACATAAGACCGGAGCCGAAGAAAACCGGCGCTTCAGCTCCCGAAAGGCCTCCACAGCCGCAGGAGACCAGTTAGTAACATCAGAAGAACCTTTCTTGGTCAAATCCGTCAAAGGCTTAACAACACTAGAAAAATTAGCGATGAAGCGACGGTAAAAATTAGCAAAACCCAAGAACTTCTGAAGACTCTTAACAGATGTAGGCTGCGTCCAGTCATGAATAGCCTGAACCTTGACTGGGTCCATCTCAATAGTAGAAGGAGAAAAAATGAAACCCAAAAAAGAAACCTTCTGGACTCCAAAAAGACATTTTGAGCCCTTCACAAATAAAGCATTGGCACGCAGGACCTGAAACACCATTCTGACCTGCTTAACATGGGACTCCCAATCATCAGAAAAAAACAGAATATCATCCAGATACACAATCATAAATTTATCCAGATATTCGCGGAAGATGTCGTGCATAAAAGATTGAAAGACAGAAAAAGCGTTAGAAAGTCCAAAAGGCATCACCAAGTACTCAAAATGGCCTTCGGGCGTATTAAATGCAGTTTTCCATTCATCACCCTGCTTAATACGCACAAGGTTATACGCACCACAAAGATCTATCTTGGTGAACCAACTAGACCCCTTAATGCGAGCAAACAGATCAGATAACAATGGCAAAGGATACTGAAATTTGACCGTGATTTTATTTAGAAGGCGATAATCAATACAAGGTCTCAGAGAACCATCCTTCTTAGCCACAAAAAAGAACCCCGCACCAAGAGGGGAGGAGGAGGGGCGAATAAGTCCTTTCTCCAAAGACTCCTTTATATAACTCCGCATGGCAGCATGCTCCGGCACTGACAAATTGAAAAGTCATCCCTTAGGAAACTTACTACCAGGAATCAAATTTATAGCACAATCACAATCCCTATGAGGAGGTAGAGAACTGAGTTTGGGCCCATCAAATACATCCTGGTAGTCTGACAAAAACGCAGGGACTTCAGAAGGAGTGGATGAAGCAATTGACACCACAGGAGCGTCGCCATGAATTCCCTGACAACCCCAACTTGACACAGACATTGCTTTCCTATCCAGGACTGGATTATGAGTCTGCAACCATGGCAGACGCAACACGACAACATCATGCAAATTATGCAGCACAAGAAAGCGAATCACCTCCTGATGAACAGGAGTCATGCACATGGTCACTTGTGTCCAGTACTGAGGTTTATTCGTAGCCAATGGCGTAGCATCAATTCCCCTTAGTGGAATAGGGAATTTTAAAGGCTCCAAAACAAAACCACAGCGCCTGGCAAATGACAAGTCCATCAGACTCAGGGCAGCACCTGAATCTACAAAAGCCATAACCGGGTAAGATGACAAGGAACAAATCAGGGTAACAGACAAAATTAACTTAGACTGTAAAGTACCAATGGTGACAGATTTATCAACCTTTTTTTTGCGCTTAGAGCATGCTGAGATAACATGAGCTGAGTCACCACAGTAAAAGCACAACCCATTTTGCCGTCTATAATTTTGCCGTTCACTTCTGGTCAGAATTCTATCACATTACATAGACTCAGGTGTCTGTTCAGAAGACACCGCCAAATAGTGCGCAGGTTTGCGCTCCCGCAAACGCCGATCAATCTGAATGGCCAGAGTCATTGACTCATTCAGACCTGCAGGCGTAGGGAACCCCACCATGACATTCTTAATGGCCTCAGAAAGACCTTTTCTGAAATTTGCAGCCAGGGCACACTCATTCCACTGAGTAAGCACCGACCATTTCTGAAATTTCTGGCAGTACACCTCTGCTTCATCTTGCCCCTGAGAGAGGGCCAACAACGCTTTTTCAGCCTGGTTCTCAAGATTAGGTTCCTCATAGAGCAATCCAAGGGCCAGAAAAAACGCATCAACACTGAGCAATGCCGGATCCCCTGGCGCCAATGCGAAGGCCCAATCTTGAGGGTCACCACGCTAGAAAGAAATTATAATTTTAACTTGCTGAACGGAATCACCAGAGGAACGAGGTTTCAAAGAAAGAAACAATTTACAATTGTTCTTAAAATTCAGGAACCTAGATCTATCTCCAGAAAACAACTCCGGAATAGGTATTCTAGGCTCTGACATAGGACTGTGAACAACAAAATCCTGAATACTTTGTACCCTTGCAGCAAGATGATCTACACTGGAGGCCAAACTCTGAATATCCATATCAGCAGCTGAGTTCAGAGCCACACCAAGATTAAGAGGAGAAGAGAAGCTAGACACACAGCAGCTAGACACACGGCAAAAAAAAAAAAAATCTCAAGGCTTCTTTTCTCCTGCTTCTGCCATGCAATTAACACTTTACCGGCCGGCTGTACTGTTATGATCCTAGTGGCAAGGATCACAAGTAGGACTAGCTAAGTAACTAAACCGACTACAAACTCTGGGGAAGTGGTAACTGAATGGACCGCAAATTGATCCTATCCGCAAACAACTATAGGCAGCCGTGGAACGTTACCTGAAAATCCTAGACGTCTCTTCACAGCCTGAGAAACTGACTATTCCTAGAGGGAACGAAAGTCCTTACTTGCCTCAGTGAAATGACCCCAAAGATATAGAATAGCCCCCCACAAATATTAACGGTGAGTTAAGGGGAAAGCACAAACGCAGAGATGAAATTAGATTTAGCAAATGAGGCCCGCTAACACTAGAAAGCAGAAAATAGAAAGGGAACTGTGCGGTCAATTAAAAACCCTATTCAAAATATCCACGCAGAGATCGCTCGAGCCCCCGCACCAACTAACGGTGCGGGGGAAGCAACTCTGTACCCCAGAGCAAACCAGCAGAAGAAATCACATATTAGCAAGCTGGACTAAACTCATCATACACAGAAATCATATTGCAGACTGATGAGCAAAAAATAATTAAACAGAACTTAGCTTCTCCTGAAGAGACTGAAACCGAAGATAATCAGGAGTAATCAGAATAGCACTGAGTACATTGACAGCCGGCAACAAGTGGAAGTGAAACAGAGCTAAAATAGGAAACTCCCAAGTGAATGACGAGGCAGCTGATCAGCCACAGACCCGCAGATTAACAAACAAAGCCACCAGGGGGAGCCCAAAACAAAAGTCACACAATACCACCTGTGACCACAAGAGGGAGCCTGAAAACAGAGTTCACAACAGCTAATGATCAAAAGAGTTTACACCATACAGGAAAGACACAGGACCCCGCTGATAATAAGAGCTTACACTCTACAGGAGAGAGAGGACCACGCTGATCATAAAAGCTTACACTCTACAGAAGACAGAGAGAGAGGATCCTGCTGACGACAAGAGTTTGCACTTTACAAGAGAGACAGAGGACCCTGCTTACCATAAGAGCTTACAAACTACAGAAGAGAGGAAGAGAGGACCACGCTGACCATAAGAGCTTACACTCTACAGGAGAGAAAGAGAGACTATGCTGATCATTAAATCTTACACACTACAGAAGACAGAGAGAGGACCCTGCTGACCACAAGAGTTTGCACTTTACAAGAGAGACAGAGGACCCTGCTTACCATAAGAGCTTACAAACTACAGAAGAGAGGAAGAGAGGACCACGCTGACCATACGAGCTTACACTCTACAGGAGAGAAAGAGAGACTATGCTGATCATTAAATCTTACACACTACAGAAGACAGAGAGAGGACCCAGCTGACCACAAGAGTTGGCACTTTACAAGAGAGACAGAGGACCCTGCTTACCATAAGAGCTTACACACTACAGAAGAGAGGACCCTGCTGACCAAAAGAGTTTACACTATACAGGAAAGGACAGGACCCTGCTGACTATAAGAGCTTACACTCTACAGGAGAGCGGACTCTGCTGACCATAAGAGCTTACACTCTACAGTAAAGAGGCTTACACAGTGACTCTAAACAAACTGTGCTTCACTGGGAACTACTGATCTGTTATAGCCCAGATACTGATCACCAATGTACAAGATATAACAATCTGTAAATTGTTATAGCTGCAAGGCATTATGGGGTGTCACACGCAGCAACTCAAAACAACATTAGCCTTCTCTCTCATGCTTCAATAGCTTGGGAAATGATGCTGGGCAAGTTTTTTCCTTGCCAAGCGCGATTTGATTCTCAAAATGCTCAAATTCACATGTAATTGTGAATTTCAGGAAATTTGGCTCAATCTTCTGCGTATCTAGCTATCATCTCATCTCTAGTAACTATCTTCTGACGTGCAATTTTTTTCATACCATATTTCTTATTCTAACATTTGTCTTAGAGTGGTCAATGGAAAATCTCATGATAGTTTTTTTTTTATTTGAATGCGTTTTGTTTTACATTGATTTATTTTAACAATTATATTAATTATTTTTAAGAATTTACATATATTTTACACACTTACAGTATATTTCTATGCACTGCAAATATCATATTGCAAACATGGTTGGAGTACTGCAAATTGTCTGCTAATAATTTATTAAAATTGTTGAAAACAAAAAAAATATCCTTTTTAATCCATAGAAATGAAATAAGGAAAGCTGCCTGTTTTCTACTATAAAAAGACACAAAACTATATTCCATTTCCTCAGTCAGGTAGCAAACACAACATATAGAATAACATTATTCCCCATGATTTGTGGCATTCTGATGGACAGGTCTAGCCACATTCGCCTCTATCTGCAGCTGTTTTGAGAACCACAGAGCTGTGCAGTCTGATGAACTGAAAAAAATAGGTAGCTGTTCATTTAGGCTGGAGTCACACTAGCGAGTTTTATGGACGTATGAGCGCCAAAAATACGTCCGTAAAAATCGCATTACACACGGCCCAATTATTCTCTATGGGGCTGCTCCTATCAGCCGTATATTACGCATCTGTAATATACGGTTTTGTACGGCCGTAGAAAATCGCAGCATGCTGCGTTTGTAACCGTATAGCGCAAAAAAAACACCAATGAAAGTCTATGGGGGCGAGAAAAATACGGATTCCACACGGACTAGCAGTGTGACTTGCGAGAAATACGCAGCGGTGTTAGTGAAAAGCCGGTAATTCAATTGCCGGCTTTTCATTTCTCCTTCCCAAACCCGACAGGATATGAGACATGGTTTACATACAGTAAACCATCTCATATCCCCCTTTTTTTTGCATATTCCACACTACTAATGTTAGTAGTGTGTATGTGCAAAATTTGGGCGCTGTAGCTGCTAAATTAAAGGGTTAAATGGCGGAAAAAAATTGGCGTGGGCTCCCGTGCAATTTTCTCCGCCAGAGTGGTAAAGCCAGTGACTGAGGGCAGATATTAATAGCCAGGAGAGGGTCCATGGTTATTGCCCCCCCCGGCTACAAACATCTGCCCCCAGCCACCCCAGAAAAGGCACATCTGTAAGATGCGCCTATTCTGGCACTTGGCCACTCTCTTCCCACTCCCGTGTAGCGGTGGGATATGGGGTAATGAAGGGTTAATGCCACCTTGCTATTGTAAGGTGACATTAAGCCAGATTAATAATGGAGAGGCGTCAATTATGACACCTATCCATTATTAATCCAATTGTCTGAAAGGGTTAAAAAACACACCCACACACATTATTAAAAATTATTTTAATGAAATAAACACACAGGTTGTTTTAGTATTTTATTGTTCTCTCAATCCATCTGAAGACCCTCGCTTGGCAAAATAATAAACCCACAATATACATACCCTCTGATGACCTGTCACGTCCAACGAGGTAATCCATCTGAAGGGGTTAATTATTTTACAGCCAGGAGCTGCGCTAATGCACTCGCTCGTGTCTGTAATCCCCGGGTGCTGAAAGGAAAGCTGAGTGATCTTTACTTACATTGAGTTGCGGTGAGGCGCCCCCTGCTGGATGTCCTCATGAACTTCAGCCTGGGAACTTTTTCCCACGCTCCAGGTCATATGAGGACATCCACCAGGGGGCACATCACCGTGACTGAAGGTAACTATAGGTCATTGACCTACATTTCCTTCATTCGCCGGGGCTTACAGGCACGAGCACAGCTGCATTAGCAGGGCTCCTGCCTGTAAAATATTTTAACTCCTTCAGATGGATTACCTCGTGGGACGTGACAGTTCATCAGAGGGTATGTATATTGTGGGTTTATTATTTTGCCAAGCGAGGGTCTTCAAATGGATTGAGAGAGCAATAAAATATTAAAACAACCGGTGTGTTTATTTCATTAAAATACTTTTTAATCATGTGTGTGTGTGTTTTTTAACCCTTTCAAACAATTGGATTAATAATGGATAGGTGTCATAATTGACGCCTCTCCATTATTAATCTGGCTTAATGTCACCTTACAATAGCAAGGTGGCATTAACCCTTCATTACCCCATATCCCACCGCTACACGGGAGTGGGAAGAGAGTGGTCAAGTGCCAGAATAGGCGCATCTTCCAGATGTGCCTTTTCTGGGGTGGCTGGGGGCAGATGTTTGTAGCCACGGGGGGGCCAATAAACATGGACCCTCTCCTGGCTATTAATATCTGCCCTCAGTCACTGGCTTTACCACTCTGGCTGAGAAAATTGTGCGGGAGCCCACGCCATTTTTTTCCGCCATTTAACCCTTTATTTTAGCAGCTACAGCGCCCAAATTTTGCTCATACACACTACTAACATTAGTAGTGTGGAATATGCAAAAAAAAGGGGGATATGAGATGGTTTACTGTATGTAAACCATGTCTCATATCTGTTATGACCCCAATGGCAGAGGGTCTCAAAAGTACATACCAAGTCTGCAAACACAAAAAAAAACAGCTCTTAGGGCAGTGGTAACTGGGCTGACCATATATCTAATCCTAGCACCACAAATAGCAGCAGCTGGGGAACGTGCCTACGTTGGTTCTAGACGTCTCGCGCCAGCCGGAGAACTAACTAACCCTAGAAGGGAAAAGATAGACCTTTCTTGCCTCCAGAGAAAAGGCCCCAAAAGTTGGATACAAGCCCCCAACAAATAATAACGGTGAGGTAAGGAGAAAAGACAAACGTAAGAATGAATTAGATATTTAGCAAAGAGAGGCCCACTGACTAATAGCAGAATATAGTAAGATGACTTATACGGTCAGCAAAAACCCTATCAAAATTTCCACGCTGGATATTCAAGAACCCCCGAACCGTCTAACGGCCCGGGGGGAGAACACCAGCCCCCTAGAGCTTCCAGCAAAATCAGGAATCACATTTAGTACAAGCTGGACAAAAAATAAGAGCTATGCAATTAACCAAAAAACAAGGAAGCAGGACTTAGCTTAATTTTGCAAGATCCAGGACCAGCAGACAGGAGCAAACAGAAAGGAACTGATTACAACGATGCCAGGCACAGGACTGAGAATCCAGGAAGTTTATATAGCAACACCCCTGGACTAACGACCCAGGTGGGTGCCAAACTGAGGAAAGACAATCCCAGAGTCATATCACTAGTGACCACAAGAGGGAGCCAAAAAAGTCTAATTCACAACAGTACCCCCCCTTTAAGGAGGGGTCACCGAACCCTCACCAAGACCACCAGGGCGATCAGGATGAGCAGCGTGAAAGGCACGAACTAAATTGGCTGCATGCACATCAGAGGCAACCACCCAGGAATTATCCTCCTGACCATAGCCCTTCCACTTGACCAGATACTGAAGCCTCCGCCTGGAGAGACGAGAATCCAAGATCTTCTCCACCACGTACTCCAACTCGCCCTCAACGAACACCGGAGCAGGAGGCTCAACAGAAGGAACCACAGGTACAACGTACCGCCGCAACAAAGACCTATGGAACACGTTGTGAATGGCAAACGACACCGGAAGATCCAAGTGAAAGGACACAGGATTAAGGATTTCCAATATCTTGTAAGGACCGATGAAGCGAGTCTTAAATTTAGGAGAGGAGACCTTCATAGGAACAAATCGAGAAGACAGCCATACCAAATCCCCAACACGAAGTCGGGGACCCACACCGCGGCGGCGGTTGGCAAAACGCTGAGCCTTCTCCTGTGACAACTTTAAGTTGTCCACCACGTGATTCCAGATCTGCTGCAACCTATCCACCACAGAATCTACCCCAGGACAGTCAGAAGGCTCCACATGTCCCGAGGAAAAACGAGGATGGAAACCAGAGTTGCAAAAAAATGGCAAAACCAAAGTAGCGGAACTACCCGATTATTAAGGGCAAACTCAGCCAACGGCAAGAAGGTCACCCAATCATCCTGATCTGCAGAAACAAAACACCTCAAATAAGCCTCCAGAGTCTGATTAGTTCGCTCCGTTTGTCCATTAGTCTGAGGATGAAAGGCAGACGAAAACGACAAATCAATGCCCATCTTAGCACAAAAGGATCGCCAGAACCTGGAAACAAACTGGGATCCTCTGTCAGACACAATATTCTCAGGAATGCCGTGTAAACGAACCACATTCTGAAAGAACAAAGGAACCAGATCGGAAGAGGAAGGCAGCTTAGGCAAAGATACCAAATGGACCATCTTGGAAAAGCGATCACATACCACCCAGATGACAGACATGCCCTGAGACACCGGAAGATCTGAAATGAAATCCATGGAAATGTGTGTCCAAGGCCTCTTCGGGACAGGCAAGGGCAAGAGCAACCCGCTGGCACGAGAACAGCAAGGCTTAGCTCGAGCACAAGTCCCACAGGACTGCACAAATGACCGCACATCCCGTGACAAGGAAGGCCACCAAAAGGACCTAGCCACCAGATCTCTGGTGCCAAAAATTCCTGGATGCCCTGCCAACACCGAGGAATGAACCTCGGAAATGACTCTGCTGGTCCACTTATCAGGAACAAACAGTCTGTCAGGTGGACAAGAGTCAGGTCTACCAGCCTGAAATCTCTGCAACACACGTCGCAAATCCGGAGAAATGGCTGACAGGATAACTCCCTATTTGAGAATACCAACTGGTTCTGCGACTCCAGGAGAGTCAGGCACAAAGCTCCTTGAAAGAGCATCAGCCTTCACATTCTTTGAACCTGGTAAATACGAGACCACAAAGTCAAAACGGGAGAAAAACAATGACCAGCGGGCCTGTCTAGGATTCAGGCGTTTAGCAGACTCCAGATACATCAGATTTTTGTGATCAGTCAAGACCACCACACGATGCTTAGCACCCTCGAGCCAATGACGCCAATCCTCAAATGCCCACTTCATGGCTAACAACTCCCGATTGCCAACATCATAATTCCGCTCAGCAGGCGAAAACTTCCTAGAGAAAAAAGCACATGGTCTCATTACAGAGCAACCAGGGCCTCTCTGTGACAAAACGGCCCCAGCCCCAATCTCAGAAGCATCCACTTCAACCTGAAAGGGAAGTGAGACTTCAGGCTGGCACAAAGCAGGCGCTGAAGTAAACCGGCGCTTCAACTCTTGAAAAGCTTCCACGGCTGCAGGAGCCCAGTTAGCAACATCAGAACCTTTCTTGGTCATATCCGTCAAAGGTTTAACAACGCTAGAAAAATTAGCGATAAAACGACGGTAGAAGTTAGCAAAACCCAAGAACTTCTGAAGACTCTTAACTGACGTGGGTTGAGTCCAATCATGAATAGCTCGGACCTTGACTGGGTCCACCTCCACCGCAGAAGGGGAAAAAATAAAACCCAAAAAGGGAACCTTCTGAACTCCAAAGAGACACTTTGAGCCCTTAACAAACAAAGCATTCTCATGCAAAACCTGAAACACCATCCTGACCTGCTCTACATGCGAGTCCCAATCATCAGAAAAAAACAGAATATCATCCAGATAAACAATCATAAATTTATCCAGATACTTCCGGAAAATATCATGCATAAAGGACTGAAACACTGAAGGAGCATTAGAGAGCCCGAAAGGCATCACCAAGTACTCAAAATGACCTTCGGGCGTATTAAATGCAGTTTTCCATTCATCTCCTTGCTTAATGCGCACAAGGTTGTACGCACCATGAAGATCTATCTTGGTGAACCACTTGGCACCTTTAATCCGGGCAAACAAGTCCGACAACAGAGGCAAAGGAAACTGAAATTTAACAGTGATTTTATTCAGAAGCCGATAGTCAATACAAGGTCTCAAAGATCCGTCCTTCTTGGCCACAAAAAAAAAATCCCGCACCAAGAGGGGAAGAGGATGGACGGATATGCCCCTTCTCCAGAGATTCCTTGATATATGAACGCATTGCGGTATGCTCAGGTACAGACAGATTAAATAATCTTCCCTTAGGAAATTTACTACCTGGAATCAAATCTATAGCGCAGTCACAGTCCCTATGAGGAGGAAGAGCACTGGACCTGGACTCGCTGAATACATCCTGGTAATCAGACAAATACTCAGGAACTTCCGAAGGAGTAGAGGAAGCAATAGACACCGGCGGGGAATCACCATGAATTCCCTGACAGCCCCAACTTGACACAGACATTGCCTTCCAATCCAAGACTGGATTATGGGTCTGTAACCATGGCAGACCCAAAACGACCAAATCATGCATTTTATGCAGAACAAGAAAACGAATCACCTCCCGATGTTCAGGAGTCATGCACATGGTTACCTGTGTCCAAAACTGCGGTTTATTTTCCGCCAATGGCGTAGCATCAATACCTCTAAGAGGGATAGGATTTACCAACAGCTCAAGAACAAAACCACAGCGCTTGGCAAACGACAGATCCATAAGACTCAGGGCAGCACCTGAATCCACAAACGCCATAACAGGGTAGGAGGACAATGAGCAAATTAAAGTCACAGACAAAATAAATTTAGGTTGCAAATTACCAATGGCGACAGGACTAACAACCCTAGTTAGGCGTTTAGAGCATGCTGATATAACATGTGTAGAATCACCACAGTAAAAACACAACCCATTCTGACGTCTATGATTTTTCCGTTCATTTCTAGTCTGAATTCTACCACATTGCATTAAATCAGGTGTTTGTTCAGACACCACCACCAGAGGATTCGCGGCTTTGCGCTCCCGCAAACGCCGGTCAATTTGAATAGCCAGCGCCATGGAATCATTCAGACCTGTAGGAATGGAGAAACCCACCATCACATTCTTAATGGCTTCAGAAAGGCCATTTCTGAAATTTGCGGCCAGAGCACACTCATTCCACTGAGTAAGCACGGACCATTTCCGAAATTTTTGGCAATACACTTCAGCTTCATCCTGACCCTGAGAAATAGCCAGCAAGGCTTTTTCTGCCTGAATTTCAAGATTGGGTTCCTCGTAAAGCAATCCGAGCGCCAGAAAAAATGCATCAATATTTGCCAATGCCGGATCTCCTGGCGCTAGCGAGAAGGCCCAATCCTGAGGGTCGCCCCGTAAGAAAGAGATAACAATTTTTACTTGCTGAGCTGAGTCTCCAGATGTTGTGAATTTACTTTTTGGCTCCCTCTAGTGGCTACTAGTGATTTGACTCTGGGTTTGTCAGTCATTCCTTTTATGCTCACCTGGGTCGTTAGGTCAGGGGTGTTGCTATATAAGCTCCCTGGACCTTCAGTTCAATGCCTGGCAACGTTGATATCAGAGCTAATCTGTAGTGCTCTTGTCTACTGATCCTGGTTCCTGCTTGATTAAGCTAAGTCTGCTTTTTTGCTTTTTGCAATTCGTTATTGTTTGTATTTTTGGTCCAGCTTGTATATTATCTGTATCCTGACCTTGCTGGAAGCTCTAGGGCGGCTGGTGTTCTCCCCCCGGGCCGTTAGATGGTTCGGGGGTTCTTGAATCTCCAGCGTGGATTTTTGATAGGGTTTTTGTTGACCATATAAGTTATCTTACTATATTCTGCTATTAGTAAGTGGGCCTCTCTGTGCTAAACCTAGTTCATCTCTGTGTTTGTCATTTCCTCTTACCTCACCGTTATTATTTGTGGGGGGCTTGTATCCTACTTTTGGGGTCTTTTCTCTGGAGGCAAGAGAGGTCTTTGTTTTCCTCTTCTAGGGGTAGTTAGCTCTCCGGCTGGCGCGAGACATCTAGCGACCAACGTAGGCATGTTCCCCGGCTACTTCTAGGGTTGGCGTTAGGAGTAGATATATGGTCAACCCAGTTACCACTGCCCTATGAGCTGGATTTTTGTACTTTGCAGACTTGCTGATATCTCTGAGACCCTCGCCATTGGGGTCATAACAGTTTGCCAGGCCAGTACTAAATGTTAAATGCATTGCAGAAGTGGGATTATAAGAAAGAAAGTTCTGAGTTTTTTTTCTCTCTCTCATTTTTTTTTTTTTTTTTTCTTTTCCCCTTTACCTTTGAGTGGCTTGTGATTGCTGCAGACATGAATGTCCAGACCTTGATTACAAGTGTGGACCAGCTTGCTGCTCGTGTGCAGGGCATACAAGATTATGTTACCAGAAATCCTATGTCAGAACCTAAGATACCGATTCCTGAACTGTTTTCCGGAGACCGATTTAAGTTTAGAAATTTCAGGAATAATTGTAAATTGTTTTTGTCCCTGAGACCCTGTTCCTCTGGAGACTCCGCTCAGCAAGTGAAAATTGTTATTTCTTTTTTACGGGGCGACCCTCAGGATTGGGCTTTCTCGCTGGCGCCAGGAGATCCGGCATTGGCTGATATTGATGCGTTTTTTCTGGCGCTCGGTTTGCTTTATGAGGAACCCAATCTTGAGATTCAGGCAGAAAAAGCCTTGCTGGCTATGTCTCAGGGCCAGGACGAGGCTGAAGTGTATTGCCAAAAATTTCGGAAATGGTCCGTGCTGACCCAGTGGAACGAGTGTGCATTGGTTGCAAATTTTAGAAATGGCCTTTCTGAAGCCATTAAGAATGTGATGGTGGGTTTTCCCATTCCCACAGGTCTGAATGATTCCATGGCCCTGGCGATTCAAATTGACCGGCGGTTGCGGGAGCGCAAAACCGCAAATTCCCTCATGGTGTTATCTGAACAGGCACCTGATTTAATGCAATGTGATAGAATCCTGACTAGAAATGAGCGGAAAATTCATAGACGCCAGAATGGCTTGTGTTACTACTGTGGTGATTCTGCACATGTTATCTCAGCATGCTCTAAGCGTCTTACTAAGGTTGTTAGTCCTGTCGCCATTGGTAATTTGCAACCTAAGTTCATTCTATCTGTAACTTTGATTTGCTCACTGTCATCGTATCCTGTCGTGGCGTTTGTAGATTCAGGTGCTGCCCTGAGTCTTATGGATCTGTCATTTGCCAAGCGTTGCGGTTTTGTTCTTGAGCCATTAGAAAATCCTATCCCTCTTAGGGGTATTGATGCTACGCCATTGGCAGAAAATAAGCCGCAGTTTTGGACACAGGTTACCATGTGCATGACTCCTGAACATCGGGAGGTGATACGTTTTCTTGTTCTGCATAAGATGCATGATTTGGTTGTTTTGGGGTTGCCATGGTTACAGACCCATAATCCAGTCTTGGACTGGAAGGCAATGTCAGTGTCAAGTTGGGGCTGTCATGGAATTCATGGAGATTCCCTGCCCGTGTCTATTGCTACTTCTACGCCTTCGGAAGTTCCGGCGTATTTGTCTGATTATCAGGATGTCTTCAGCGAGTCTAGGTCAAGTGCATTGCCTCCTCATAGGGAATGTGACTGTGCAATAGATTTGATTCCAGGCAGTAAGTTTCCTAAGGGAAGACTATTTAATCTGTCGGTACCTGAACATACCGCGATGCGTTCATATATCAAGGAGTCTCTGGAGAAGGGGCATATCCGTCCTTCTTCTTCCCCTCTTGGTGCGGGATTCTTTTTTGTGGCTAAAAAGGACGGATCTTTGAGGCCTTGTATTGACTATCGGCTTTTGAATAAGATCACTGTCAAATTTCAGTATCCTTTGCCGTTGTTGTCAGACTTGTTTGCCCGGATTAAAGGTGCCAAGTGGTTCACCAAGATAGACCTTCGTGGTGCGTACAACCTTGTGCGCATTAAGCAAGGAGATGAATGGAAAACCGCATTCAATACGCCCGAAGGTCATTTTGAGTACTTGGTGATGCCATTTGGGCTCTCTAATGCACCTTCAGTTTTTCAGTCCTTTATGCATGACATTTTCCGGAAGTATCTGGATAAATTTTTGATCGTTTATCTGGATGATATTCTGTTTTTTTCTGATGATTGGGACTCGCATGTGGAACAGGTCAGGATGGTTTTCAAGATTTTGCGTGAAAATTCTTTGTTTGTTAAAGGCTCAAAGTGTCTCTTTGGTGTACAGAAGGTTCCCTTTTTAGGGTTCATTTTTTCCCCTTCTGCTGTGGAGATGGACCCAGTCAAGGTTCGAGCTATTCATGATTGGACTCAACCCTCGTCAGTTAAGAGTCTTCAGAAGTTCTTGGGTTTTGCTAACTTCTACCGTCGTTTTATCGCTAATTTTTCTAGCGTTGTTAAACCGTTGACGGATATGACCAAGAAAGGCTCTGATGTGGCTAACTGGGCTCCTGCGGCCGTGGAGGCTTTCCAGGAGTTGAAGCGCCGGTTTACTTCAGCGCCTGTTTTGTGCCAGCCTGATGTCTCACTTCCCTTTCAGGTTGAAGTGGATGCTTCGGAGATTGGGGCAGGGGCCGTTTTGTCGCAGAGAGGCCCTGGTTGCTCTACTATGAGACCTTGTGCCTTTTTCTCTAGGAAGTTTTCGCCGGCAGAGCGAAATTATGATGTGGGCAATCGGGAGTTGTTGGCCATGAAGTGGGCATTTGAGGAGTGGCGTCATTGGCTCGAGGGTGCTAAGCTGTTGTGAATTTGCTTTTTGCTCCCTCTAGTGGTTACTAGTTTTTTGACTCTGGTTTTTCTGTCATTCCTTTTATCCGCACCTGGGTCGTTACTTAGGGGTGTTGCTATATAAGCTCCCTGGACCTTCAGTTCAATGCCTGGCAACGTAGTTATCAGAGCTAGTCTGCTGTGCTCTTGTCTACTGATCCTGGTTCCAGTTATATCAGCTAAGTCTGCCTTTTGCTTTTTGCTATTTGTTTTGGTTTTGTATTTTTGTCCAGCTTGTTCCAAATCTATATCCTGACCTTTGCTGGAAGCTCTAGGGGGGCTGGTGTTCTCCCCCCGGACCGTTAGACGGTTCGGGGGTTCTTGAATTTCCAGTGTGGATTTTAATAGGGTTTTTGTTGACCATATAAGTTACCTTTCTTTATTCTGCTATCAGTAAGCGGGCCTCTCTGTGCTAAACCTGGTTCATTTCTGTGTTTGTCATTTCCTCTTACCTCACCGTCATTATTTGTGGGGGGCTTCTATCCAGCTTTGGGGTCCCCTTCTCTGGAGGCAAGAAAGGTCTTTGTTTTCCTCTACTAGGGGTAGCTAGATTCTCCGGCTGGCGCGTGTCATCTAGAATCAACGTAGGAATGATCCCCGGCTACTTCTAGTGTTGGCGTTAGGAGTAGATATATTGTCAACCCAGTTACCACTGCCCTATGAGCTGGATTTTTGTATTCTGCAGATTTCCACGTTCCTCTGAGACCCTCGCCATTGGGGTCATAACAGTTTGCCAGGCCAGTATTAAATGTTTAATGCATTGCAGAAGAGGGATTATAAGAAAGAAGATTCTGAGTTTTTTTTTTTTTTTCTTCTTCCCCTTTACCTCAGAGTGGCTATGCTTGCTGCAGACATGAATGTCCAGACCTTGATTACAAGTGTGGACCAGCTGGCTACTCGTGTGCAGGGCATACAAGACTATGTTATCAGAAATCCTAGGTCAGAACCTAAAATACCGATTCCTGAACTGTTTTCCGGAGACAGGTTTAAGTTTAGGAATTTCGTGAATAATTGTAAATTGTTTTTGTCCCTGAGACCCTGTTCATCTGGAGATTCTGCTCAGCAAGTAAAAATTGTTATTTCGTTCTTACGGGGCGACCCTCAGGATTGGGCTTTTTCGCTGGCGCCAGGAGATCCGGCATTGGCTGATCTTGATGCGTTTTTTCTGGCGCTCGGTTTACTTTATGAGGAACCCAATCTTGAGATTCAGGCAGAAAAGGCCTTGCTGGCTATGTCTCAGGGGCAGGACGAGGCTGAAGTGTATTGCCAAAAATTTCGGAAATGGTCCGTGCTGACACATTGGAACGAGTGTGCACTGGCCGCTAATTTTAGAAATGGCCTTTCTGAAGCCATTAAGAATGTTATGGTGGGTTTTCCCATTCCCACAGGTCTGAATGATACTATGGCACTGGCTATTCAAATTGACCGGCGGTTGCGGGAGCGCAAAACCGCAAATTCCCTCATGGTGTTGTCTGAACAGACACCTAATTCGGTGCAATGTGATAGAAAAACCGCAAATTCCCTCATGGTGTTGTCTGAACAGACACCTGATTTAATGCAATGTGATAGAATCCTGACTAGAAATGAGCGGAAAATTCATAGACGCCGGAATGGCTTGTGCTACTACTGTGGTGATTCTACACATGTTATCTCAGCATGCTCTAAACGTATAGCTAAGGTTGTTAGTCCTGTCACCGTTGGTAATTTGCAACCTAAATTTATTCTGTCTGTAACTTTGATTTGCTCACTGTCATCTTATCCTGTCATGGCGTTTGTAGATTCAGGTGCTGCCCTGAGTCTCATGGATCTCTCATTTGCTAAGCGCTGTGGTTTTACTCTTGAACCATTAGAAAATCCTATTCCTCTTAGGGGTATTGATGCTACACCATTGGCAGCAAATAAACCGCAGTATTGGACACAGGTTACCATGTGCATGACTCCTGAACACCGCGAGGTGATACGTTTCCTGGTTTTACATAAAATGCATGATTTGGTTGTTTTAGGGCTGCCATGGTTACAGACCCATAATCCAGTCCTGGACTGGAAGGCTATGTCAGTCTCAAGTTGGGGCTGTCGTGGTATTCATGGGGATTCCCTGCCTGTGTCTATTGCTTCTTCTACGCCTTCGGAAGTTCCGGAGTATTTGTCTGATTATCAGGATGTCTTCAGTGAGTCTGAGTCCAGTGCACTGCCTCCTCATAGGGACTGTGACTGTGCTATAGATTTGATCCCAGGCAGTAAATTTCCTAAGGGAAGACTGTTTAATCTGTCGGTACCTGAACATACCGCTTTGCGTTCATATATCAAGGAGTCTCTGGAGAAAGGACATATTCGTCCGTCTTCTTCCCCTCTTGGTGCGGGATTCTTTTTTGTGGCAAAAAAGGACGGATCTTTGAGACCTTGTATTGATTATCGACTTTTAAATAAGATCACTGTCAAATTTCAGTATCCTTTACCGCTGTTGTCTGACTTGTTTGCCCGGATTAAGGGTGCCAAGTGGTTCACCAAGATAGACCTTCGTGGTGCGTACAACCTTGTGCGCATTAAGCAAGGTGATGAATGGAAAACCGCATTCAATACGCCCGAAGGTCATTTTGAGTACTTGGTGATGCCTTTTGGGCTCTCCAATGCGCCTTCAGTTTTTCAGTCCTTTATGCATGACATTTTCCGGAAGTATCTGGATAAATTTTTGATTGTTTATCTGGATGATATTTTGGTTTTTTCTGACAATTGGGATTCGCATGTGGAGCAGGTCAGGTTGGTCTTTAAAATTTTGCGTGAAAATTCTTTGTTTGTCAAGGGCTCAAAGTGTCTCTTTGGTGTGCAGAAGGTTCCCTTTTTGGGGTTCATTATTTCCCCTTCTGCTGTGGAGATGGACCCAGTCAAGGTCCGAGCTATTCTTGATTGGACTCAGCCCTCGTCAGTTAAGAGTCTTCAGAAGTTCTTGGGCTTCGCTAACTTCTACCGTCGTTTTATCGCTAATTTTTCTAGCATTGTGAAACCTTTGACGGATATGACCAAGAAGGGCTCCGATGTAGCTAACTGGGCTCCTGCTGCCGTGGAGGCTTTCCAGGAGTTGAAACGCCGGTTTACTTCGGCGCCTGTTTTGTGCCAGCCTGACGTCTCACTTCCCTTTCAGGTTGAGGTGGATGCTTCGGAGATTGGGGCAGGGGCCGTTTTGTCGCAGAGAGGTCCTGGTTGCTCTGTTATGAAACCTTGTGCCTTTTTCTCTAGGAAGTTTTCGCCTGCCGAGCGAAATTATGATGTGGGCAATCGGGAGTTGTTGGCCATGAAATGGGCATTTGAGGAGTGGCGTCATTGGCTCGAGGGTGCTAAGCATCGTGTGGTGGTCTTGACTGATCACAAAAATCTGATGTATCTCGAGTCTGCTAAACGCCTTAATCCGAGACAGGCCCGCTGGTCATTGTTTTTCTCCCGCTTTGATTTTGTTGTCTCGTATTTACCAGGTTCAAAGAATGTGAAGGCCGATGCTCTTTCTAGGAGCTTTGTGCCTGATGCTCCTGGAGTCGCTGATCCTGTTGGTATTCTTAAAGATGGAGTTATCTTGTCAGCTATTTCTCCGGATCTGCGACGTGTGTTGCAGAGATTTCAGGCTGATAGGCCTGAGTCTTGTCCACCTGACAGACTGTTTGTCCCGGATAAGTGGACCAGCAGAGTCATTTCCGAGGTTCATTCCTCGGTGTTGGCAGGTCACCCGGGAATTTTTGGCACCAGAGATCTGGTGGCCAGGTCCTTTTGGTGGCCTTCCTTGTCAAGGGATGTGCGGTCATTTGTGCAGTCCTGTGGGACTTGTGCTCGAGCTAAGCCTTGCTGTTCTCGTGCCAGCGGTTTGCTCTTGCCCTTGCCTGTCCCGAAGAGACCTTAGACACATATCTCCATGGATTTCATTTCTGATCTTCCGCTATCTCAGGGCATGTCTGTTATCTGGGTGATATGTGATCGCTTCTCCAAGATGGTCCATTTGGTTCCTTTGCCTAAGCTGCCTTCCTCTTCCGATCTGGTTCCTGTGTTTTTCCAGAACGTGGTTCGTTTGCACGGCATCCCTGAGAATATTGTGTCAGACAGAGGATCCCAGTTCGTTTCCAGGTTCTGGCGATCCTTTTGTAGTAGGATGGGCATTGATTTGTCGTTTTCGTCTGCTTTCCATCCTCAGACTAATGGACAGACGGAGCGAACCAATCAGACTTTGGAGGCTTATTTGAGGTGTTTTGTCTCTGCTGATCAGGACGATTGGGTGACATTCTTGCCGTTGGCTGAGTTTGCCCTTAATAATCGGGCTAGTTCCGCCACCTTGGTTTCGCCTTTTTTCTGCAACTCTGGTTTCCATCCTCGCTTTTCTTCGGGTCATGTGGAGCCTTCTGACTGTCCTGGGGTGGATTCTGTGGTGGATAGGTTGCAGCAGATCTGGAATCATGTGGTGGACAACTTGAAGTTGTCACAGGAGAAGGCTCAGCGCTTTGCCAACCGCCGCCGCGGTGTGGGTCCCCGACTACGCGTTGGGGATTTGGTATGGCTTTCTTCCCGCTTTGTTCCTATGAAGGTCTCCTCTCCCAAATTTAAACCTCGTTTTATTGGGCCTTACAAGATATTGGAAATCCTTAATCCTGTATCTTTTCGTCTGGATCTTCCTGTGTCGTTTGCTATTCACAATGTATTTCATAGGTCCTTGTTGCGGCGGTACATTGTGCCTGTAGTTCCTTCTGCTGAGCCTCCTGCTCCGGTGTTGGTTGAGGGCGAGTTGGAGTACGTGGTGGAGAAGATCTTGGATTCTCGCCTCTCCAGGCGGAGGCTTCAGTACCTGGTCAAGTGGAAGGGCTATGGTCAGGAGGATAATTCCTGGGTGGTCGCCTCTGATGTTCATGCGGCCGATTTAGTTCGTGTCTTTCATGCCGCTCATCCTGATCGCCCTGGTGGTCGTGGTGAGGGTTCGGTGACCCCTCACTAAGGGGGGGGTACTGTTGTGAATTTGCTTTTTGCTCCCTCTAGTGGTTACTAGTTTTTTGACTCTGGTTTTTCTGTCATTCCTTTTATCCGCACCTGGGTCGTTACTTAGGGGTGTTGCTATATAAGCTCCCTGGACCTTCAGTTCAATGCCTGGCAACGTAGTTATCAGAGCTAGTCTGCTGTGCTCTTGTCTACTGATCCTGGTTCCAGTTATATCAGCTAAGTCTGCCTTTTGCTTTTTGCTATTTGTTTTGGTTTTGTATTTTTGTCCAGCTTGTTCCAAATCTATATCCTGACCTTTGCTGGAAGCTCTAGGGGGGCTGGTGTTCTCCCCCCGGACCGTTAGACGGTTCGGGGGTTCTTGAATTTCCAGTGTGGATTTTAATAGGGTTTTTGTTGACCATATAAGTTACCTTTCTTTATTCTGCTATCAGTAAGCGGGCCTCTCTGTGCTAAACCTGGTTCATTTCTGTGTTTGTCATTTCCTCTTACCTCACCGTCATTATTTGTGGGGGGCTTCTATCCGGCTTTGGGGTCCCCTTCTCTGGAGGCAAGAAAGGTCTTTGTTTTCCTCTACTAGGGGTAGCTAGATTCTCCGGCTGGCGCGTGTCATCTAGAATCAACGTAGGAATGATCCCCGGCTACTTCTAGTGTTGGCGTTAGGAGTAGATATATTGTCAACCCAGTTACCACTGCCCTATGAGCTGGATTTTTGTATTCTGCAGATTTCCACGTTCCTCTGAGACCCTCGCCATTGGGGTCATAACACTAAGCATCGTGTGGTGGTCTTGACTGATCACAAAAATCTGATGTACCTCGAGTCTGCTAAACGCCTGAATCCTAGACAGGCCCGCTGGTCATTGTTTTTCTCCCGTTTTGACTTTGTGGTTTCGTATTTACCAGGTTCTAAGAATGTGAAGGCCGATGCTCTGTCTAGGAGCTTTGTGCCTGATGCTCCTGGAGTCGCTGAACCTGTGGGTATTCTTAAGGAAGGAGTTATCCTGTCAGTTATTTCTCCAGATCTGCGACGTGTGTTGCAGAGATTTCAGGCTGGTAGGCCTGACTCTTGTCCACCTGACAGATTGTTTGTGCCTGCTAAATGGACCAGCAGAGTCATTTCCGAGGTTCATTCCTCAGTGTTGGCAGGGCACCCGGGAATTTTTGGCACCAGAGATCTGGTGGCCAGGTCCTTTTGGTGGCCTTCCTTGTCAAGAGATGTGCGGTCATTTGTGCAGTCCTGTGGTACTTGTGCTCGAGCTAAGCCTTGCTGTTCTCGTGCCAGCGGGTTGCTCTTGCCCTTGCCTGTCCCGAAGAGACCTTGGACACACATCTCTATGGATTTCATTTCGGATCTTCCGGTGTCTCAGGGCATGTCTGTCATCTGGGTGATATGTGATCGTTTCTCCAAGATGGTCCATCTGGTTCCTTTGCCCAAACTGCCTTCCTCTTCTGATCTGGTTCCTGTGTTCTTCCAGAACGTGGTTCGTTTGCACGGCATTCCTGAGAATATTGTGTCGGACAGAGGATCCCAGTTTGTTTCCAGATTCTGGCGATCCTTTTGTGGTAGGATGGGCATAGATTTGTCGTTTTCGTCCGCTTTTCATCCACAGACTAATGGACAAACGGAACGAACTTCAGACTCTGGAGGCGTATTTGAGGTGTTTTGCCTCTTCTGATCAGGATGATTGGGTGACCTTCTTGCCGTTGGCTGAATTTGCCCTTAATAATCGGGCTAGTTCTGCCACCTTGGTTTCGCCATTTTTCTGCAACTCTGGTTTCCACCCTCGTTTTTCCTCAGGACATGTGGAGTCTTCTGACTGTCCTGGGGTGGATTCTGTGGTGGATAGGTTGCAGCGGATCTGGAATCATGTGGTGGACAACTTGAAGTTGTCACAGGAGAAGGCTCAGCGTTTTGCCACCCGCCGCCGCGGTGTGGGTCCCCGACTTCGTGTTGGGGATTTGGTATGGCTGTCTTCTCGATTTGTTCCTATGAAGGTCTCCTCTCCCAAATTTAAGCCTCGATTCATTGGTCCTTACAAGATATTGGAGATCCTTAATCCTGTATCCTTTCGCCTGGATCTTCCGGTGTCGTTTGCCATTCACAACGTATTTCATAGGTCCTTGTTGCGGCGGTACGTTGTGCCTGTGGTTCCTTCTGCTGAGCCTCCTGCTCCGGTGTTGGTTGAGGGCGAGTTGGAGTACGTGGTGGAGAAGATCTTAGATTCTCGTCTCTCCAGGCGGAGGCTTCAGTACCTGGTCAAGTGGAAGGGCTATGGTCAGGAGGATAATTCCTGGGTGGTCGCCTCTGATGTGCATGCGGCCGATTTAGTTCGTGCCTTTCACGCCGCTCATCCTGATCGCCCTGGTGGTCTTGGTGAGGGTTCGGTGACCCCTCACTAAGGGGGGGGTACTGTTGTGAATTTACTTTTTGGCTCCCTCTAGTGGCTACTAGTGATTTGACTCTGGGTTTGTCAGTCATTCCTTTTATGCTCACCTGGGTCGTTAGGTCAGGGGTGTTGCTATATAAGCTCCCTGGACCTTCAGTTCAATGCCTGGCAACGTTGATATCAGAGCTAATCTGTAGTGCTCTTGTCTACTGATCCTGGTTCCTGCTTGATTAAGCTAAGTCTGCTTTTTCGCTTTTTGCAATTCGTTATTGTTTGTATTTTTGGTCCAGCTTGTATATTATCTGTATCCTGACCTTGCTGGAAGCTCTAGGGCGGCTGGTGTTCTCCCCCCCGGGCCGTTAGATGGTTCGGGGGTTCTTGAATCTCCAGCGTGGATTTTTGATAGGGTTTTTGTTGACCATATAAGTTATCTTACTATATTCTGCTATTAGTAAGTGGGCCTCTCTGTGCTAAACCTAGTTCATCTCTGTGTTTGTCATTTCCTCTTACCTCACCGTTATTATTTGTGGGGGGCTTGTATCCTACTTTTGGGGTCTTTTCTCTGGAGGCAAGAGAGGTCTTTGTTTTCCTCTTCTAGGGGTAGTTAGCTCTCCGGCTGGCGCGAGACATCTAGCGACCAACGTAGGCATGTTCCCCGGCTACTTCTAGGGTTGGCGTTAGGAGTAGATATATGGTCAACCCAGTTACCACTGCCCTATGAGCTGGATTTTTGTACTTTGCAGACTTGCTGATATCTCTGAGACCCTCGCCATTGGGGTCATAACACCAGATGAACGGGGTCTCAGAGATAGAAACAATTTACAATTATTCCTGAAATTCCTAAACTTAAATCGGTCTCCAGAGAACAGTTCAGGAATAGGTATTTTAGGTTCAGACATTGGACTACTGGTAACAAAATCTTGTATGCCCTGCACACGAGCAGCAAGCTGATCCACACATGTAATCAAAGTCTGGACATTCATGTCTGCAGCAAGCACAAGCCACTCAGAGGTAAAGGGGAGGAAAAAAGAGAGGAAAGAAAAAAAAAAAAAAACTCAGACTTTCCTTTCTTGTAATCCCACTTCTGCAATGCATTAAACATTCAACCTTGGCCTGGCATACTGTTATGACCCCAATGGCAGGGGGTCTCAAAAGTACATACCAAGTCTGCAAACACAAAAAAAAACAGCTCTTAGGGCAGTGGTAACTGGGCTGACCATATATCTAATCCTAGCACCACAAATAGCAGCAGCCGGGGAACGTGCCTACGTTGGTTCTAGACGTCTTGCGCCAGCCGGAGAACTAACTAACCCTAGAAGGGAAAAGATAGACCTTTCTTGCCTCCAGAGAAAAGACCCCAAAAGTTGGATACAAGCCTCCAACAAATAATAACGGTGAGGTAAGGAGAAAAGACAAACGTAAGAATGAACTAGATATTTAGCAAAGAGAGGCCCACTGACTAATAGCAGAATATAGTAAGATGACTTATACGGTCAGCAAAAACCCTATCAAAATTTCCACGCTGGATATTCAAGAACCCCCGAACCGTCTAACGGCCCGGGGGGAGAACACCAGCCCCCTAGAGCTTCCAGCAAAATCAGGAATCACATTTAGTACAAGCTGGACAAAAAATAAGAGCTATGCAATTAACCAAAAAACAAGGAAGCAGGACTTAGCTTAATTTTGCAAGATCCAGGACCAGCAGACAGGAGCAAACAGAAAGGAACTGATTACAACGATGCCAGGCACAGGACTGAGAATCCAGGAAGTTTATATAGCAACACCCCTGGACTAACGACCCAGGTGGGTGCCAAACTGAGGAAAGACAATCCCAGAGTCATATCACTAGTGACCACAAGAGGGAGCCAAAAAAGTCTAATTCACAACACATATCCTGTCGGGTTGGGGAAGGAGAAATGAAAAGCTGGCAATTAAATTACCGGCTTTTCACAGATATCGCGCTGAATTAAATATAAATACAGAATATATACACTCACTGGCCACTTTATTAGGTACACCTGTCCAACTTCTTGTTAACACTTAATTTCTAATCAGCCAATCACATGGCGGCAACTCAGTGCATTTAGGCATGTAGACATGGTCAAGACAATCTCCTGCAGTTCAAACCGAGCATCAGTATGGGGAAGAAAGGTGATTTGAGTGCCTTTGAACGTGGCATGGTTGTTGGTGCCAGAAGGGCTGGTCTGAGTATTTCAGAAACTGCTGATCTACTGGGATTTTCACACACAACCATCTCTAGGGTTTACAGAGAATGGTCCGAAAAAGAAAAAAAAATCCAGTGAGCGGCAGTTCTGTGGGCGGAAATGCCTTGTTGATGCCAGAGGTCAGAGGAGAATGGGCAGACTGGTTCGAGCTGATAGAAAGGCAACAGTGACTCAAATCGCCACCCGTTACAACCAAGGTAGGCCTAAGAGCATCTCTGAACGCACAGTGCGTCGAACTTTGAGGCAGATGGGCTACAGCAGCAGAAGACCACACCGGGTACCACTCCTTTCAGCTAAGAACAGGAAACTGAGGCTACAATTTGTACAAGCTCATCGAAATTGGACAGTAGAAGATTGGAAAAACGTTGCTTGGTCTGATGAGTCTCGATTTCTGCTGCGACATTCGGATGGTAGGGTCAGAATTTGGCGTAAACAACATGAAAGCATGGATCCATCCTGCCTTGTATGGAGAATCTTTGGGATGTGCAGCCGACAAATCTGCGGCAACTGTGTGATGCCATCATGTCAATATGGACCAAAATCTCTGAGGAATGCTTCCAGCACCTTGTTGAATCTATGCCACGAAGAATTGAGGCAGTTCTGAAGGCAAAAGGGGGTCCAACCCGTTACTAGCATGGTGTACCTAATAAAGTGGCCGGTGAGTGTATATATGTGTCTCAATGACATATATATATATATATATATACTGTATATATGTTTTCCCGAACATTTGAGCACATAAATCCATTAGATGTCGGTTTTGCAAGCCTGCGAGAAAATATCGCAGTACGGATGCGATACGGATTACATACGGAGGATGCCATGCGCAAAATATGCTGACACACCCTGCCTATGGAGGACATACGGATCACTATTTTGGGAACTTTCTCCGTATTACGGCCGTATTACGGCAGTAAAAAACGGACCGTATTGTCTTACGCTGAGTGTGACTCCAGCCTAAAGAGGAGAGGCTTTACTAAGGTAAAAATAAAATCGCTAATCCTGTTCATAAAACGTGGTTTATTATACAGACTTCATATAAAATCATTTGTGTAATCATGGAACTCCCATCTTCGCTGTACCTCTCCCTCTTACACGTCAAGCAGCCATTTAGTCTAATATAGTACTTCAATGATAAACTTCAGTGGTTCAAAAAATAAATTACAGCAAAGAATAATTGCAAATTAGGATTAAAGACAATTTCTCAGATTATTTTCCTTAGTTACACACACAATATTTGGGTTACATCCTTTGTTGTCAAAACGTCATTCATTTCAACAGCACTGTCTTCTAGTACATAACAGTTTTCTTAATCTTGTTATGTCTTGGAGCATGAAAGGTCATTTATGAAAGGGCAGATTCACAAAGGATAGTTTGGTACAAATTTTGTTGCAGATTTTTTTTATCACAAGCTAGGGTGATTTCAAAAAGGGCAAAAAGTGCAAACAAAGAATGTACTATACAATTCGAAACCACTCTGTGTGAACTTGGTCCAAGGGTTGGACATAAATGAGTAGTAGTCTAGTAGTTTGCAGAATAAGAAATGCACAGACTATACACACCTCTGATAATAAATAGGATTTCTGAATTTCTAAAGATTCAATATGGATGACTGTTATATGGTGACTGATAACCTTAAGAGAACATTAGCTAATATGTTATAGCATAGTTTATATATATATACTATTTACCAGATGTTGGATTTTCTGGGTCAGAAATCTTAATTTGCTCATCATTATTCCTGTTTGCTTGAGTAATGCAGCATTTATTCTGGAAAACTCCTAATGCATATTTAATCATCCCTCTATATGGGGTTACAAGCAGAGAATGCTTAGTAGCAATATATATTTTTTATTCATGACATTGATAAAACTCGGATGAAGAATGTAAAGATCTGCTCATTGTAAGTGCTTTATAATAGATGTCACTGCAAAACAATAAACATAGTGTGTACAATACATACAGCCTTTTCTGCAAGCAGACATCATAGGATAAAACAACTTAAAGTAGAGCTCCAGCATTTTTTGCACATGTACAGTAATATTTACTCATCTATTCTTGTTGTTTATTAAATTCATACCGCATTAATCTCTTCTACACATTCCCCCCTCTTTATTCCATGGTTAGGTCATGTGATCTGCAGTCTGACAACCGTTCCATAACACATGCTAAACAGGATGTCAGTTTGTCACTTTCTGTGATCTAAAGGATGACATCATCGCTTATCGAATCCTTCCAGGCAGCTCTCAGTCTCTTCTGTTCTTCACTCTATTCCTCTGTATGTCTTCCTTTAAAGATGGAGGTGAAAGTAAAGACAAATAGACCTCTGTTAAAGAAGAACCATCTTCACTCTCCATTGTAACCAATCACAGAGCAACTTTCATTTGATATGCTGCTTTGAAAAATTTTAAGCTGTAGTTTGATTGGTTAAAGGGAACCTGTCAGCAAGATTGTGCTTATTATTGTTATTATTGTGTTTATTATTATTTTGATTTATTTATATAGCACCATTGATTCCATGGTGTTGTACATGAGAAGGGGTTACATACAAGTTACAGATATCACTTACAGTAAACAAACTAACAATGACAGACTGGTACAGAGGGGAGAGGACCCTGCCCTTGGGGGCTTACATTCTACAGGAGTTTAGACCCTGTTTTGTCTCTACCATTTAATTTGTCAGGCTATTAAGTCAGATTGTAGCATTATGCCACAAGTGAACCATAGACAAGCCAAAAGAAATACAAAAGACTTCCTCAGAAGGTCTCGATAATTAGATAACAAGGATTAGATATCAATTATTCTTGCCATGTTAGTAATAAAAGTAAAGTCATCGTTAACAATGTTTGAATAATATGAGAGCAGTTCACAAGAACAAAATAAAAGAATAGCTATAAGTAATCCAAGAACGGGGCAGGAGAAGTCAATGAGGTCAGCTTAAAGGCCACGAACACATATGAGATAATAATGTACTGTAGCACTAGAACAGGAGTGTTGACCTTTACTCTAACAAGAGCTAGAAGAGAAGTATATAGCATATACTATGTATAGATATGAACCATTCACTTTGCTATGTGCTGTGATGGAGCACCTCAACATGTATTACTACAAAAAAACACAAAGTATTACTTTAATGCAGTCACACACAACTAGAAATGAACCCTTAAAAAATTCCATCAGACCAGATTATATTAAATAAAATATATTTTTTTATTAAAAATAAATTGCAATCACAAAAAACATCACCAAAACGTATGGAAATTTTTATTATTACTAAAATTGTATAATCTACAACAGATATTTATTTATTAAGAATATAAAACATACAACTATAGATAATATGTATCTCCTCCAATCGAGGTTTACTTAGGGATAGATAAAAAAAAATATATATATAAAAATCCCGTATGTGCAAGACAGGGCAAGTCCAAACTGATCAGTATAATAAACATAAAAATATATATAATGCAGCAAATAATAATTTAATAATATAATATGTGATAAAAATCAGTCAAATAAATTTGTGAATAATATGTGTGTATATCCATATATACACACACACACCTATTGTGTGCAGCAAAATAAATCAATTCATAATAAAGTGCAATAGTGCAATAAAAAATAAATTGCATACAAAACAACCAGTGTGTCCACAAAAGTTGTGAGCCAAAAACAAAAAACAAATAATTATATATTACCCAGTAAAAGCGCTGCCAAATGTACCAAAATATATTATGAATACTGACCAGTTAGGAGTACCACTGCCCTGCACACACCACTCCAACGCCGTTTCGCTCACTGCTTCATTATGTTTACACACAACTAGAAGCCTACATTTGTTAGTCCTCGTAAGAGTCCTGTACATTTTAGAGCACATTACATGCTCTTATTATAAGGACAATGTTATTACAGTTCCCTCGTTGTACTGGATGTACATTTTCATGTACTGGCTCCAATATACTTATACTGGTAGGCCATATCACTATAACAATTTTACCGAATGCTTATATTTTCAATATTGTACTGTTTTACAGGTATAGAAAACCAAGGTTTTCTCCAATGTTTACAACATTCAACCTATGATGACGGTCACTACCTCAGTCTTTAATTAGACCCAAACTCCCCAAGAGCACCACTGTTTCTGTACAAACTCCATAGGGAAAAAACACAATATGTGGTAGATAAATATGCAATCCTCATTTTATCTCATATCCTCATTATATAAATAGAAAAACATCACATTGGTAATAAATCTTTTTATTTTCCCCACTGCAATATGTCAATTGATGGAATTCTTGCCTGTCCAGGTGATGCAATTATCACATGTGCAATACTAAGGAAATCCTGAAAACATGACTTGTTGGTGGCTCTTGAGGACTGGAGTTGGGGAACACTGGTCTACAGTATAGTATCACACGAGATGCCGCACAAAATGGACACGGCATGGACACACTTGGATGTTTTGGTGTTAATGGTCCCTCTTCAAGCATACTTGAGAAATAGGGAGTTACCCCTGAAAAGTCCAGTTATTCAAACACAGAAGGCGCCAAAGTGGATTTTCTTACTTGATGGAAGGGGGATACCTCTCAAACAATAATAGAAAAGTCATTTTCTTTATCAAAACTTCACATTTATTTCTTGGATTAAAAAGCTATGTACATTAGACAGGCCATGGATGAGAACAAGACAAAAGTGTTTCAGCAGTCACACCTTAATCATGGTCTATCATTATTTGCTGTGCAAGTTAATTTGATAAAGAAGTGGGAAAATACCACATGACCAGAATGGCCAATCTCATCTCGTACCACTTTCACAAATCACCAAATGGTACATAATAGATAGCATACAAATATTAATTATATTGTAAGATGGCATCATGTCTGATATTAAGCCCTAGTGGTATCCTTGTGTGCAATTTAAAGATCCAAAATGATTCTATGTTAAGAATTTTTATTTTAATTCCTCCCCCTTATAGGTTTTTTAGACATTTTCTATACATAAAAAAACAATGTGGAAACATCCCCATGGTGCACATTACGGAAATATGTATACACTGTAGAAACATTAACTGCAGTAGCGCTATTCACATCAGAATTATGTCTGCATATTTGCTTCTTTAAGGGGCCAATAGTGCGCCCTAGCTATTGTACCTTACACGATGTGAATTCTATAATATAAATAATGCCCGCATTATTAAAATTTAGAAAGTTTTTTATTAGAAAAACATGTCCCTTTGGGTAAGAGGTACACTTGCTGCATTTTTTAACATGCTTGCAAGAGATGCATTGTGTGTGGCAGAATTTATGAAAACCTTTAAAATACAGTCATGTGTCATTAGTATTGATGAGCATATACATTCTGGCACTATTCGTTACTCGCACAAATAGTACGGTATTCGGGCTATTCGTTACTCGGCGAGTAATTGGGTATTCGCCTCGGCATATTTGAGTGACCTGCCCAGCATGTTTGGCACTTTATTTGCAGCCAATGAACATGACGGGCTGGCTTGCCAGTCACAGTAATACTGGCACCAACTTTGGTGTTATTGGCTGGCCTTCCAACATCATAGGGACTATTTAAAGGCTGCCTGCCCCACCTTGCGCACATCGCAGACAGAAACAGCGTAGTGAGAGCATAGTTTCAGCATAGGGAGAGTGAAAGGAGTGTAGGGAGAGTTATAGGAGGTTATAGTGAGCATTATTTATTCCAAAATGCTCTTTTAAGAGCTGAAGGTTGTGAAGAGATTACTTGTTTGCTAGGTGGGGATTTAAGTAGTGAGAGATTTATTAGGAGGGAGGGTGAAAAGCAGGAACCTGGGTGTTCACATTATTGCAAGTACATGCTGGAGATCTCTGCTTTTTTCCACTGTGTTGTATAGTAGCTATAATTAGGAACAGACTGTGGGATTAGGGTGAAATAGAGAGGGTTTCATCCACTATCAAAATATAAAAATCAGCTATTTGTAAAGGGAAATAATATTATGTAGTACCAGCATATACAAAACAATTTTTTGGGGAGCTACATAATATTATTCTGTAGCAGCCTATAAATACTTTTTTTTACCGCAAAATAATATTCCTAAGTAGCAGCAAATAGTAACATCCATTTTAAAATCTAATTGCTAAATAATATTCCTCGTCTATTGCTTAAAATACCTAATATTTGTCTAGCAGTTGTGCGACTGGAGCAATTAGGTAGAGATAGTCGTACATGACAATTTAGCAGGGGCAATAATCTTCACTACCCCGCATTTGGAGTGTGTCAGCAAAGTGATTGAAAAAATTATAATTTTCTATTGGTTTAAAAAATAGCATATTTTTTATCTAGCAGTTGTGCGACTGGTGCAAAACCTGCAGAGATATGCAAACGTGACTGTTTAGCTATAATTTATGTCAGTCTGCTGTTGCCGCGTATAATCAAGCTGCAATCTCTAAAAAAATAGCCACACATTGCTAGATACACTGAATTTGTACATCTTTGTAAGGGTACTTGTGAAAAATAAAGCCAGTATTTTTGGTTTCATAAGCATAATGCATTTAAGATGAGAAAGGGTTACGTTAAGGGACATGGATGTGGTGGTGCCCACCAAGGCCATGTGACAGATCTGAAGGTGACTGTATCTCATTCTAGGTTCCTGACAAAATTTGGCCAGCGTGCTACAACACTAACAAACCCAGACAAGTGCGAGGATGTTGTGGGTATGATGGCAGACAAGGCTCCAGCAGCACCACAAAGTCTTCCACACTATCTTGTCTAAATAGCCAAGAGGCTGGACCTATGAATCCTCAACCTGATCCTTCTTCCTCCCACCATCAAGAATCCCAGGAGACATATAACCCCAATGCTGGCCACTCTGAGGAACTGTTTACATTCCCTTGTAATTTGTCAGGCTTATCAGCACGCACCATTAAAGAGGGTCATGAGGTGGTGGAGTGCATTGATGCCCAAACATTTGAGCACCCACGGCCAGGAGAAGGGCACATTTGGAAGGTCACTTGATGTCTGAAGAGGTGGAGGATAATCATGAGGCACAGTTGCCATCAGTTCAGCCTCAAATTGCAGCTCACAAGGAGGATCAGATTGAGGAATTGGAAGATGACATGGTCGATGATCCAACCTAGCATGGTGGCACGCCTAGCAAGCATAGCAGTGCTGAGAGCAGGGGTGGATTAAGGGTAGCCAGGGCCCCGGGCTGTTCAGACACTGTGGGCCACCCGGTCATGTGATGGGGTCATGTGACGGGGACATCATATACCTGAACCAGATTATTCCAGAAAAATAGTTGCTGTGTGAAACTATAACCTGTCAAACATCCATTGATCTAGACAATTTACCCTTCAGTTCAGTATATAGTATACAGCGTATAGTGTCAGTATATAGGTAACACTGACTCACCAGTGACGTCTCTAGGTGAAGTCCTTCATCTTTCATCCAGCAAAGACTGCCATTACTTCATCCAGCCAGGACTCGTCTCTGCAGGAAATAGCACAGTTATCTCGAGCTCCGCTTGCAGAACACATTACTTAATTTTTCTCAACTTCTACATTACACCACATGAAGAAAAGGAGGCAACATAGTGTCACTCTACACAGTAACAGTACCACCCCCCATTTTAAACAGTGTCCTCAAAAAATAAAATAAATACATCACTGCAGTAATAATATCCCTTAATTAGCCCCTATGGTAATAATAATATCCCCCATCCTGGCCCCGTGTATCTCATTCCTGGCTCCAGCCATATGTTCTCCCATCCTGCCCTCATGAGTATCCATCCTGCCCCATATAATCTCCCCATACTGTCCCATATGATCTCCCCATCCTGCCCCATTAGTCTCCATCGTTTCCATCCTGACCCATGATCCTGCACGATCTGTCTCCAATCCTGCCCCATGTCTTTCATTCTGCTCTGTGTCTCCAATCATGCCCCGTATCTACATTCTGCGCATGTCTCCAGTCCTGCCCCATCTGTTTCCAGTCCTGCCCCCAGTGTGTCCAGCATCTCTGCCCCCAGTGTCCAGCATCTCTGCCCCCAGTGTGTCCAGCATCTGTGCCCCCAGTGTCCAGCATCTCTGCCCCCAGTGTCCAGCATCTCTGGCCCCAGTGTCCAGCATCTCTGCCCCCAGTGTCCAACATCTCTGCCCCAGTGTCCAGCATCTCTGCCCCCAATGTGTCCAGCATCTCTGCCCCAAATGTGTCCAGCATCCTGCCCCCAGTGTGTACAGCATATTGCCCCAGTGTGTCGAGCAATCTGCCCCAGTGTCTCCAGCACGTTGCCCCCCAGTGTGTCCAGCAATCTGCCCCAGTGTCTCCAGCATATTGGCCCCAGTGTGTTCAGCATTCTGCCCCCAGTGTGTCAAGCATTCTGCCCTAGTGTGTCCAGCATCCTGCCCCCAGTGTCTCCAGCATATTGCCCCAGTGTCTACAGCATATTGCCCCCAGTGTGTCCAGCAATCTGCCCCAGTGACTCCAGCATATTGCCCCCACTGTGTCCATAAATCTGCCCCAGTGTGTCCAGCATATTGTCCCCAGTGTGTCCAGCATATTGCCTCCAGTGTGTCCAGCATATTGCCCCAGTGTGTCCAGCATATTGACCCCAGTGTCTCCAGCATATTGCCCCAGTGTGTCCAGCAATCTGCCCCAGTGTCTCCAGCATATTCCCCCAATGAGTCCAGCATTCTGCCCCAGTGTGTCCAGCATTCTGCCCCCAGTGTGTCCAGCATATTGCCCCCAGTGTGTCCTGTATATTGCCCCAGTGTCTCGAGCATATTGCCCCCAGTGTCTCCAGCATATTGCCCCCAGTTTGTCCAGCATATTGCCCCCAGTGTGTCCAGCATATTGCCCCAGTGTCTCCAGCATATTGCCTCCAGTGTCTCCAGCATATTGCCCCCCAGTGTGTCCAGCAATCTGCCCCGGTGTCTCCAGCATATTGCCCCCCAGTGTGTCCAGCAATCTGCCCCGCTGTCTCCAGCATATTGCCCCCAGTTTGTCCAGCATTCTGCCCCCAGTGTGTCCAGCATTCTGCCACATTGTGTCCAGCATCCTGCCCCCAGTGTGTCCAGCATATTGCCCCCAGTGTCTCCAGCATATTACCCCAGTGTCTACAGCATATTGCCTTTAGTGTGTCCAGCAATCTGCCACAGTGTCTCATGCATATTGCCCCCCCCACTGTGTCCAGCAATCTGCCCCAGTGTGTCCAGCATATTGTCCCCAGTGTGTCCAGCATATTGCCCCCAGTGTGTCCAGCATATTGCTCCCAGTGTGTCCAGCATATTGCCCCCAGTGTGTCCAGCATATTGCCCCCAGTGTCTCCAGCATATTGCCCCAGTGTGTCCAGCAATCTGCCCCAGTGTGTCCAGTATATTCCCCCAATATGTCCAGCATTCTGCCCCAGTGTGTCCAGCATTCTGCCCCCAGTGTGTCCAGCATATCGCCCCCAGTGTCTCCAGCATATTGCCCCCAGTGTCTCCAGCACATTGCCCCCGGTGTGTCCAGCATATTGCCCCCAGTGTGTCCAGCATATTGCCCCCAGTGTGTCCAGCATATTGCCCAGTGTCTCCAGCATATTGCCCCCAGTGTCTCCAGCATATTGTCCCCAGTGTCTCCAGCAATCTGCCCCAGTGTCTCCAGCATATTGCCCCCAGTTTGTCCAGCATTCTGCCCCCAGTATGTCCAGCATTCTGCCCCAGTGTGTCCAGCATCCTGCCCCCAGTGTGTCCAGCATATTGCCCCCAGTGTCTCCAGCATATTGCCCCAGTGTCTACAGCATATTGCCCCAAGTGTGTCCAGCAAGCTCCCCCAGTGTCTCCAGCATATTGCCCCCACTGTGTCCAAACAATCTTCCCCAGTGTGTACAGCATATTGCCCCCAGTGTGTCCAGCATATTGCCCCAGTGTGTCCAGAAATCTGCCCCAGTGTCTCCAGCATAGTGCCCCCCAGTGTGTCAAGCAATCTGTCCCAGTGTCTCCAGCATATTGCCCCCAGTTTGTCCAGCATTCTGCCCCAGTGTGTCCAGCATTCTGCCCCAGTGTGTCCAGGAACCTGCCCCCAGTGTGTCCAGCATATTGCCCCCAGTGTCTCCAGCATATTGCCCCAGTGTCTACAGCATATTGCCCCCAGTGTGTCCAGCAATCTGCCCCAGTGTCTCCAGCATATTGCCCCCAATGTGTCCAGCAATCTGCCCCAGTGTGTCCAGCATATTATCACCAGTGTGTCCAGCATATTGCCCCCAGTGTGCCCAGCATACTGCCCCCAGTGTGTCCAGCATATTGCCCCAGTGTGTCCAGCATATTGCCCCAGTGTGTCCAGCATATTGACCCCAGTGTCTCCAGCATATTGCCCTTAGTGTCTCCAGCATATTGCCCCAGTGTGTCCACCAATCGGCCCCAGTGTCTCCAGCATATTCCCACAATGTGTCCAGCATTCTGCCCCAGTGTGTCCAGCATTCTTCTCCCAGTGTGTCCAGCATATTGCCCCCAGTGTCTCCAGCATATTGCCTCCAGTTTCTCCAGCATATTGCCCCCAGTGTGTCCAGCATATTGCACCCAGTGTGTCCAGCATATTGCCCCCAGTGTGTCCAGCATATTGCCCAGTGTCTCCAGCATATTGCCCCTAGTGTCTCCAGCATATTGTCCCCAGTGTTTCCAGCAATCTGCCCCAGTGTCTCCAGCATATTGCCCCCAGTTTGTCCAGCATTCTGCCCCAGTGTGTCCAGCATTCTGCCCCAGTGTGTCCAGCATCCTGCCCCCAGTATGTCCATCATATTGCCCCCAGTGTCTCCAGCATATTGCCCCAGTGTCTACAGCATATTGCCCCCAGTGTGTCCAGCAATCTGCCCCAGTGTCTCCGGCATTTTGCCCCCACTGTGTCCAGCAATCTGCCCCAGTGTGTCCAGCATATTTTCCCCAGTGTGTCCAGCATATTGCCCCCAGTGTGTCCAGCATATTGCCCCAGTGTGTCCAGCATATTGACCCCAGTGTCTCCAGCATATTGCCCCCAGTGTCTCCAGCATATTGCCCCAGTGTGTCCAGCAATCTGCCCCAGTGTCTCCAGCATATTCCCCCAATGTGTCCAGCATTCTGCCCCTGTCTGTCCAGCATTCTGCCCCCAGTATGTCCAGCATATTGCCCCCAGTGTCTCCAGCAATTTGCCCCAGTGTCTCCAGCATATTGCCCCAGTGTGTTAAGCAATCTGCCCCAGTGTCTCCAGGATATTCCCCAAGTGTGTCCAGCATTCTGCCATAGTGTGTCCAGCATTCTGCCACAGTGTGTCCAGCATTCTGCCCCCAGTGTGTCCAGCATATTCCTCCAATGTGTCCAGCATCCTGCCCCCAGTGTCTCCAGCATATTGCCCCCAGTGTCTCCAGCATATTGCCCCCCAGTGTGTCCAGCAATCTGCCCCAGTGTCTCCAGCATATTACCCCAGTTCGTTCAGCATTCTGCCCCCAGTGTGTCCAGCATTCTGCCCCAGTGTGTCCAGCTTCCTGCCCCCAGTGTGTCCAGCATATTGCCCCCAGTGTCTCCAGTATTTTGCCCACAGTGTTTCCAGCATATTGATCCAGTGTGTCCAGCAATCTGCCCCAGTGTCTCCAGCATATTCCCCCAATATGTCCAGCATTCTTCCTCAATGTGTCCAGCATTATGCCCCCAGTCTGTCCAGCATATTGCCCCCAGTGTGTCCAGCATATTGCCCAGTGTCTCCAGCATATTGCCCCCAGTGTATCCAGTATATTGCCCCCAGTGTCTCCAGCAATCTGCCGCAGTGTCTCCAGCATATTGCCCCAGTGTGTTGAGCAATCTGCCCCAGTGTCTCCAGGATATTCCCCCAGTGTGTCCAGCATTCTGCCCTAGTGTGTCCAGCATTCTGCCACAGTGTGTTCAGCATATTCCCCCAATGTGTCCAGCTTCCTGCCCCCCAGTGTCTCCAGCATATTGCCCCAGTGTGTCCAGCATATTGCCCCCAGTGTCTCCAGCATATTGCCCCCCAGTGTGTCCAGCAATCTGCCCCAGTGTCTCCAGCATATTACCCCAGTTCGTTCAGCATTCTGCCGCCAGTGTGTCCAGCATTCTGCCCCAGTGTGTCCAGCTTCCTGCCCCCAGTGTGTCCAGCATATTGCCCCAGTGTCTCCAGAATTTTGCCCACAGTGTCTCCAGCATATTGCCCCAGTGTGTCCAGCAATCTGCCCCAGTGTCTCCAGCATATTCCCCCAATATGTCCAGCATTCTGCCCCAATGTGTCCAGCATTATGCCCCCAGTGTGTCCAGCATATTGCCCCCCAGTGTGTCCAGCAATCTGCCCCAGTGTCTCCAGCATATTGCCCCCAGTTTTTTCAGCATTCTGCCCCCAATGTGTCCAGCATTCTGCCCCAGTGTGTCCAGCATCCTGCCCCTAGTGTGTCCAGCATATTGCCCCCAGTGTCTCCAGCATATTGCCCCAGCGTCTACAGCATATTGCCCCAGTGTGTCCAGCAATCTGCCCCAGTGTCTCCAGCATATTGCCCCCAATGTGTCCAGCAATCTGCCCCAGTGTGTCCTGCATATTGTCCCCAGTGTGTCCAGCATATTGCCCCAGTGTCTCCAGCATATTGCCCCCAGTGTCTCCAGCATATTGCCCCCAGTGTGTCCAGCATATTGCCCCCAGTTTGTCCAGCATATTGCCCCCAGTGTGTCCAGCATATTGGCCCAAGTGTGTCCAGCATATTGACCCCAGTGTCTCCAGCATATTGCCCCCAGTGTCTCCAGCATTCTGCCCCAGTGTGTCCAGCATTCTGCCCTAGTATCTCCAGCATATTCCCCCAATGTGTCCAGCATTCTGCCCCAGTGTGTCCAGCATTCTGCCCTAGTGTGTCCAGCATTCTGCCCCCAGAGTGTCCAGCATTCTGCCCCCAGTGTGTCCAGCATATTGCCCCAGTGTCTACAGCATATTGCCCCCAGTGTGTCCAGCAATCTGCCCCAGTGTCTCCAGCATATTGCCCCCAGGTTTTTCAGCATTCTGCCCCCAGTGTGTCCAGCATTCTGCCCCAGTGTGTCCAGCATTCTGCCCTAGTATCTCCAGCATATTCCCCCAATGTGTCCAGCATTCTGCCCCAGTGTGTCCAGCATTCTGCCCTAGTGTGTCCAGCATTCTGCCCCCCCTGTGTGTCCAGCATCCTGCCCCCAGTGTCTCCAGCATATTGCCCCAGTGTCTACAGCATATTGCCCCCAGTGTGTCCAGCAATCTGCCCCAGTGTCTCCAGCATATTGCCCCCAGTTTTTTCAGCATTCTGCCCCCAGTGTGTCCAGCATTCTGCCCCAGTGTGTCCAACATCATGCCCCTAGTGTGTCCAGCATATTGCCCCCAGTGTCTCCAGCATATTGCCCCAGCGTCTACAGCATATTGCCCCCAGTGTGTCCAGCAATCTGCCCCAGTGTCTCCAGCATATTGCCCCCAATGTGTCCAGCAATCTGCCCCAGTGTGTCCTGCATATTGTCCCCAGTGTGTCCAGCATATTTCCCCAGTGTCTCCAGCATATTGCCCCCAGTGTCTCCAGCATGTTGCCCCCAGTGTGTCCAGCATATTGCCCCCAGTGTGTCCAGCATATTGCCCCCAGTGTGTCCAGCATATTGGCCCAAGTGTGTCCAGCATATTGACCCCAGTGTCTCCAGCATATTGCCCCCAGTGTCTCCAGCATATTGCCCCAATGTGTCCAGCATTCTGCCCCAGTGTGTCCAGCATTCTGCAATAGTATCTCCAGCATATTCCCCCAATGTGTCCAGCATTCTGCCCCAGTGTGTCCAGCATTCTGCCCTAGTGTGTCCAGCATTCTGCCCCCAGTGTGTCCAGCATTCTGCCCCCAGTGTGTCCAGCAATCTGCCAAAGTATCTCCAGCATATTCCCCCAATGTGTCCAGCATTCTGCCCCAGTGTGTCCAGCATTCTGCCCTAGTGTGTCCAGCATTCTGCCCCCAGTGAGTCCAGCATATTGCCCCCAGTGTCTCCAGCATATTCCCCCAATGTGTCCAGCATTCTGCCCCAGTGTGTCCAGCATTCTGCCCTAGTGTGTCCAGCATTCTGCCCCCAGTGTGTCCAGCATTCTGCCCCCAGTGTGTCCAGCTATTGCCCCCAGAGTCTCCAGCATATTGCCCACAGTGTCTCCAGCATTTTGCCCCCAGTGTCTCCAGTATATTGCCCCCAGTGTCTCCAGCATATTGCCCCCAGTGTGTCCAGCATATTGCCCAGTGTCTCCAGCATATTGCCCCCAGTGTCTCCAGCATATTGCCCCCAGTGTCTCCAGCAATCTGCCCCAGTATCTCCAGCACATTGCCCCCCAGTGTGTCCAGCAATCTGCCCCAGTGTCTCCAGCATATTGGCCCCAGTGTGTCCAGCATTCTGCCCCCAGTGTGTCAAGCATTCTGCCATAGTGTGTCCAGCATCCTGCCCCCTGTGTCTCCAGCATATTGCCCCAGTGTCTACAGCATATTGCCCCCAGTGTGTCCAGCAATCTGCCCCAGTGACTCCAGCATATTGCCCCCACTGTGTCCATAAATCTGCCCCAGTGTGTCCAGCATATTGTCCCCAGTGTGTCCAGCATATTGCCTCCAGTGTGTCCAGCATATTGCCCCAGTGTGTCCAGCATATTGACCCCAGTGTCTCCAGCATATTGCCCCAGTGTGTCCAGCAATCTGCCCCAGTGTCTCCAGCATATTCCCCCAATGAGTCCAGCATTCTGCCCCAGTGTGTCCAGCATTCTGCCCCCAGTGTGTCCAGCATATTGCCCCCAGTGTGTCCTGTATATTGCCCCAGTGTCTCGAGCATATTGCCCCCAGTGTCTCCAGCATATTGCCCCCAGTTTGTCCAGCTTCCTGCCCCCAGTGTCTCCAGCATTTTGCCCACAGTGTCTCCAGCATATTGATCCAGTGTGTCCAGCAATCTGTCCCAGTGTCTCCAGCATATTTCCCCAATATGTCCAGCATTCTGCCTCAATGTGTCCAGCATATTGCCCCCAGTGTGTCCAGCATATTGCCCAGTGTCTCCAGCATATTGCCCCCAGTGTATCCAGCATATTGCCCCCAGTGTGTCCAGCATATTGCCCAGTGTCTCCAGCATATTGCCCCCAGTGTATCCAGCATATTGCCCCCAGTGTCTCCAGCAATCTGCCGCAGTGTCTCCAGCATATTGCCCCAGTGTGTTGAGCAATCTGCCCCAGTGTCTCCAGGATATTCCCCCAGTGTGTCCAGCATTCTGCCCTAGTGTGTCCAGCATTCTGCCACAGTGTGTTCAGCATATTCCCCCAATGTGTCCAGCTTCCTGCCCCCAGTGTCTCCAGCATATTGCCCCAGTGTGTCCAGCATATTGCCCCCAGTGTCTCCAGCATATTGCCCCCCAGTGTGTCCAGCAATCTGCCCCAGTGTCTTCAGCATATTACCCCAGTTCGTTCAGCATTCTGCCCCCAGTGTGTCCAGCTTTCTGCCCCAGTGTGTCCAGCTTCCTGCCCCCAGTGTGTCCAGCATATTGCCCCCAGTGTCTCCAGCATTTTGCCCACAGTGTCTCCAGCATATTGCCCCAGTGTGTCCAGCAATCTGCCCCAGTGTCTCCAGCATATTCCCCCAATATGTCCAGCATTCTGCCCCAATGTGTCCAGCATTATGCCCCCAGTGTGTCCAGCATATTGCCCCCCAGTGTGTCCAGCAATCTGCCCCAGTGTCTCCAGCATATTGCCCCCAGTTTTTTCAGCATTCTGCCCCCAGTGTGTCCAGCATTCTGCCCCAGTGTGTCCAGCATCCTGCCCCTAGTGTGTCCAGCATATTGCCCCCAGTGTCTCCAGCATATTGCCCCAGCGTCTACAGCATATTGCCCCCAGTGTGTCCAGCAATCTGCCCCAGTGTCTCCAGCATATTGCCCCAATGTGTCCAGCAATCTGCCCCAGTGTGTCCTGCATATTGTCCCCAGTGTGTCCAGCATATTGCCCCAGTGTCTCCAGCATATTGCCCCCAGTGTCTCCAGCATATTGCCCCCAGTGTGTCCAGCATATTGCCCCCAGTGTGTCCAGCATATTGCCCCCAGTGTGTCCAGCATATTGGCCCAAGTGTGTCCAGCATATTGACCCCAGTGTCTCCAGCATATTGCCCCCAGTGTCTCCAGCATATTGCCCCAATGTGTCCAGCATTCTGCCCCAGTGTGTCCAGCATTCTGCCCTAGTATCTCCAGCATATTCCCCCAATGTGTCCAGCATTCTGCCCCAGTGTGTCCAGCATTCTGCCCTAGTGTGTCCAGCATTCTGCCCCCAGTGTGTCCAGCATTCTGCCCCCAATGTCTCCAGCAATCTGCCAAAGTATCTCCAGCATATTCCCCCAATGTGTCCAGCATTCTGCCCCAGTGTGTCCAGCATTCTGCCCTAGTGTGTCCAGCATTCTGCCCCCAGTGTGTCCAGCATTCTGCCCCCAGTGTGTCCAGCTATTGCCCCCAGAGTCTCCAGCATATTGCCCACAGTGTCTCCAGCATTTTGCCCCCAGTGTCTCCAGTATATTGCCCCCAGTGTCTCCAGCATATTGCCCCCAGTGTGTCCAGCATATTGCCCAGTGTCTCCAGCATATTGCCCCCAGTTTCTCCAGCATATTGCCCCCAGTGTCTCCAGCAATCTGCCCCAGTGTCTCCAGCATATTGCCCCAGTGTGTCGAGCAATCTGTCCCAGTGTCTCCAGGATATTCCCCCAGTGTGTCCAGCATTCTGCCCCAGTGTGTCCAGCACTCTGCCACAGTGTGTCCAGCATTCTGCCCCCAGTGTGTCCAGCATATTCCCCCAGTGTGTCCAGCATTCTGCCCCCAGTGTGTCCAGAAAAGTGCCCCCAGTGTCTCCAGCATATTGCCCCCAGTGTGTCCAGCATATTGCCCCCAGCTTGTCCAGCATTTCTGCCCCCAGCGTGTCCAGCATCTCTGCCCCCAGCGTGACCAGCATTTTGCCCCGGGATCGCCGCTGTCAAAATAAAACAAACAAAAAACACGAGTTCTTACATAACTAGCCGCACTCCTGCAGCGGGCGAAGCTTCCTCCCTCCACTCAGGTGAAGCGCGCACTCGCGGCAGCTGACAATGATGTCAGACGCCGGCGAAGTGCGCGCTGCAGCACACGTCAGCTGCCAGCCTCCGATTGGCTGGCGGCTGTTAACTACACAGGTCTGGAAAAAAATTTTTTTCAAGAGCTGTTTTGGTTATTCCATGTAATCTTTAAGTGTGCTGAATCCGAAAATGACCTCCGTTTTGTCATAGGACATCACGTTTTCTGAAAATTTAAGTAACTATGTTAAATAAGACAATTCCTCAAAATAAATGAAAATAGACTCATAAAATTAATTTTTTATTACAAATGTTTCATGAAAATCATTTTTTAACTGCAATGAGCTCACTAACACACACTAAAATCGATTCTTCATCCCTGTGAGACTTCTCTTGGTACATTTACGCTTGTGAGTAGCATCTGGAATGTCTCTCTGAAGCGTCCAACAGTAGCCTGCCACCATTGTAATGCTCCATCTTCCCTGGTATCTTCTTTCCATCTCTTTAATGTCCTGGTGGAATCGTTCACATTGCTCTTCACTCACAGCTCCCAAATTTTCAGGAAAGTTGTCAAGGTGGGAATGGAGGAAATGCACATTCAAACTCATCAGGCAACCTAAAGCTTGAAATGCTTTCAGCATTCGTCGGACGATTTCTTTGTAGTCAGGGTCTTTGTTATTGCCTAAAAATTTCTCTACGACAGCTTTAAATGCAAGCCACCGTTCTTTTTGAGGATATTCACCACAAATGTAACAGAAACTGTCAGGCATATTAATACACTTCCGCTGAGCCATAATGCTAATTTTGGGAAACATGGTTGAATATGATGAGCTAACACGAACTGAGATGAAAAAGTGTGAACAGGCGAGAACCAAGATAAAACAATTGAATCAAGCCCGAGCATGTCAGAGCCTGCTCGTTCAGCTTGCAACATGTTGATGCTGGTTTCATTAGCTCACTCTGAAAGTTCTTTTCTTTGAAAGTTATATTTTTTTGGCATTGTATATCTTCAATGCATTGATGTAAATTAATTAATAGTAATTTTGACTTTCAAAACCCTAAGATAAAAATACCAAAAATTGAGAAAAATATACGAAATTTGAAGAGAATTTTGCATTTTGTGACAAATCCTGACGTCCAGGATTTTTTTCAATATTTTTTTTGTTTTCAGCACATCAAAATACATGGAAATTAGATGAAAATAATCAAACAGCTTTTTAGTCGCAGACCTGTGCTATTGACGTGCGGGCCCGCACCTGCACGTCAATAGCCTTACTGCCGCAGCGCCTGTAGGGGGGCCCGGTGAGCAGATGAGATGGGGCCCGATGCGGGCCCCCTCTTCCCACTGGGCCCATATGCCAGTCAGGGCAGTAATGCCCTGATGGCGGCCGAGGTCAATCTGAGTGGTTGCCTAGGGCCCTCCCACACCACTGGGCCCTGGGCTACCGCCCAGATTGACCTCATTATAATCCGCCACTGGCTGAGAGGGATGGATCTGTAGGAAGAAAACAGGCAAGAAGAGGTAGTGGTTTGGCCAGAGGTATAATTCAGTCAATTGTTCCACAGAACCCCCCCATTAAGCTAGATTGCCAGGCCTATGGTGCGCTGTTCCCCTGTATGGCAGTTTTTTACTGAACGTCCTTCAGATAAAACAACTGTAATTTTCAGCATCTGCCAAACCAAGCTAAGACGAGGCAAGAACACTACAAACCTGAGCACCACCGGCATGCAAAAGCACATAGCAGCAAAGCACCTCAGTGGGTGGGCGGAATGACTGGTTACCAAATTTGTGTCTGAGGGTGAAACCACTGCCTCTTCCCCAGTGTTACGGCCTTCCCAATCTGCTATCCAAGAAGCAAGTGCTGACGCCTCCTGCCCACAAGCAGCGGTTGCACACACACAATAGTCAGCAACCATGTCCACTTCGTCGTCCCAGCGCAGCATTCAGTTGTCCCTGCCTCAGACATTTACTAGAAGGCAGAAATATCTAGCCACCTACCCACAGACCAAAACGCTAAACACCCACATTGCCAGGTTGCTAGCCCTGGAAATGTTGCTGTTTCAACTTGTGGGAACTGAGTCTTTCCTCCACCTCTTGGCGGTGGCAACCCCACTGTACTCGATTTCCAACCAACACTATTTTTCCACATGTGCTCTGCTGAAGCTTATCTGTTTAGATGATAAAGCTCACAATGCAGCCAAGTGGCTCTTCTTGCTGAAGCTCCAAACAGGTCTGGTTATGTGCGATAAAGGGCATAACTTGTTGGTGGCTTTAAAGCTCAGCAAGCTGGTACACATTCTTTGCATGGCCCACGTGCTGAACTTGGTTCTACAGCGGTTTTTGAAAACGTACTCTGACTTGCCGAAACCAATTTGCCAAGGTACGCTGTGTCAGCACACATTTCTGAAAGTCATCTCATGCTTTTACTGGTCTAGCTTTGCTGCAGCAGTGCTTTAATTTGCCTCATTACCGACTGATTTGTGACCTAACCATATGCTGGAAATTGACCTTCCATATGTTGGCAAGGCTTAGTGAGCAGCAGAGGGCAGTCTCTGAATTACAGCTTCTCAATGCCTCTCAGAGTAACACTCAGCCCCCACAAATAACAATTGTCAAGTGGGGGTGAATCGCTGACCCATGTGAGGTTCTTCAAAACTTTGAGTACTGCACCAAGATGGTGAGCGCTAATGACGCTATTATGAATGTAACCATCCCACTGCTCTGTCTATTAAAACGCTCACTGCAGAATCTGAAAGAGGAAGCTTTGAATGCTGAGCAGGTGGCTCAAACAGTATTCTCAGGCCACACTGAGTGATGATGAGGAACAGAAGGAGGAGGATGAGGAGGAGGAAAATAATTTTTTGCTCTGCGCTGCAGAGGGGATTCCTAATCCCAGCTTCATGCCTGACCTGCATGGATGGCCTGAACAGGAGGAGGCTATGCATCATGCGGAGGAGAGGATGGTTATTATTCTTCCTGGTGAGGACAATGAATGTTTGACTCTTTGTAGTCTGCAACACATGGCAGAGTTCATGTCCAGATGCCTTTCCCAAGACCCTTGCATGAAAGACATTTTGTCCACCATGAAATACTGGCTGTGCACCTTTTTTGACCCACAGTACAATGAGAAATTTGCTTCTCTAATGTCGGATGCAGACGTGCCATTTTCAGTGCATGCATGCCAGAGAGTCGTAGTGGAAGACTTGCTCAAAAGATTACCTTCAGACAAAGCTGGTGGCAGAGGTACCGGATCTTTTCGCTCACAATGGTTACAGGGTAGGGCCACAAACATGGGGTGCAACTCAGGGGGTGAAATGTCCACCAACTGAGCCATTTTCATAAGAGCATCCAATCAGCAAGGGCTGTCTGTGGGTGTAACTATGACAAGTAGGGAGAAGTTAACCAAGATGGTGAAGAACTATTTAATTGACCATACCAGTGTCATTTCTGATTCTTCAGTACCCTTTAAGTATTGGTTGTTCAAGCTGCACACTTGGCCTGACCTTTCCTTGTACGCCTTGGAGGTGCTGCCATGCCCTGCCATGAGTGTGTTGTCTGAGCTGGTTTTTAGTTTGGCAGGTGCAATAATAACAGACAGGTGCACACGGCTGTCAGTGGAAAATTTAGACAGACTGACTCTTCTAAAATTGAACAAGGGCTGGATTTCCTCTGACTTTATAAGCCCTACGGATGACAGCAACGTTGTGTATTGCAGACAAAATGGGTTTTTTTGGAAGTTGTCCTAATGTCCATCCCTTTCCATCCAAAACCATTTTGTTCACAAAATCAACTCCCCCTCCTCCTGCTTCTGCAATAAGTGCTTAGTGTTCATCTTATTATACCCAGGTGGGTAATGTTTTGTACTTTTTGAAACTTCTGCACATTGTGCAATGGTGAAACTTGTGCTCTATATCGCTACTTCTTGTAATAACTGCTAAGTGTATTGTGATGTCCCCATTACGGCATCATTCAGCTGGTCTGAGAGAGACCCCTTGGCTAATGTTTTGAAACCTTTGCACATTGTGCAATGGTGAAACTTGTACTTTCTATCTCTACCGCTTGTAATAACTGCTAAATGTATTGTGAGGTCTCCATTACTGTCAGCGTGTATGATATAGACCCCTTGGTGTAGTTTTTGGAAATCTTTGTACATTGTGCAATGGTCACATTTCTACTCCCTATCTCTACCTCTTGTAATAACTGCAAAGTGTATTGCAATGTCCCAAATCATGGCGCCTTTCAGCATGTACAGTAACCTTGAGTAATTTTTGGAAAACTTTGCACATTGTGCTATGGTGAAGCTTCTATTCCCTATCTCTAACTATTCTAATAACTGCAAAATGTATTATGAGGTCCCAATCACGGTCTGTTTCAGCATGTATGACACAGACCCCTTGGGTAATCATACATTACAGTGTTAACTGGAATAAAAGGTTATAGGCTTACAATGTCACATGTAACCATTTGCATTCAGCATCCTATTCAAATGCATCAAAATAATTGATTACTGCTTTGGTGTCTCTAAGATAACTAGGTATTTCCACTGGCAGTGGTTGAAGGTAGTGATCCACCCATGCTCCCAATCATTAAAAAAAGATCCAATTCCAGCAACAATCCAACTAAATGAGGAGGTGGGAAAATTTCTTTAAGAATTTTTGGTAGTGCGCGGTTTAGGGGAGTAACTAGTGATTCAACATATTCAGATTATTTTTAATAATTGCTCCCATACCAACACCTCCAATTAGATTGAAAAACTCCTTTTGAAAAATGGGATTTGGATCAGACTTAATTTTAGTATATATACATTTGGATCAGACAATGCCTTCTGATTTTCCCTTATTTAAAGAGATGAATTAAGAACTACTATCCCTCCCCTTTATCACCATTTTTTGTAATCATACCTGTATTGTTCTTTAGTTTTGCCAAGGCAGATCTTTCTTCCTTTGTGAGATTGCTCAATTCAACTGAGGTTGCTGGAGCAGGTGATAGTTCAGGTGACACAGAGGGTTGTTGCCCATTTCTATATGTCAGGGGCTCTTGCACTACCAGAAACTGGGTCATTTACAGACCAGACACCTTGGAATTGGGCTCCTGGAAGCAGATGGAGGCAGTCCCCCAAGCTCCCCAGGAAGGAGAAGAAGTGGACACTTGAAGAGGATTTATGTATTACTCTCTTTATAATATTTTACTGGCTTTCCACTTTGCATAAAGCTTTTATGAGTGTAGGAGTACAGCAACTACACTTTAAAAATATTTGAATGAGGCATACCAGTTGTTTACTTTCAGGGGTGTATGGATGACCACCCTGATAATTTTTATTGGCTTTGCACTTCGTGCAAATCTATTATCTGTGTAGGAGTGCAGCTACTATGCCTTAAAAATATTTGAATGAGGCTTGCCAGTTGTTGCCTTTCAGAGCTCTATGGATGACCGTCCTTATAATTTTTTCCTGACTTTCTACTTTAAAAATGGCTCCAAACACCAAGTACCATTTAGGTGATATAGAGCATCGTTGGTGGCCAAAGAGATGAGCACTAAGACGATGAATAGTTATTAATTTCTTTCTTTCTTCTTACTTTGATAATGCTCTGGGGTTTCTCTAGACCTCTGAGAATTGAAATCGCTTTGATTAAATTATTGAAACAACAAAGGAGAAACGGAGTAAACTGAAAACACTCAAAGAACATAAAATACTAAAAATTGCAATACTTTATTGATGCTTCTAAGAACAGTTAAAATATTCAATAAGGATGTCAGAACAAAGAATGTTACACAAGTAGATCAACATGGACAGAGTGATCCCCAAAAGGTATTTAAATGAGAAGGCAGTGATCATTAAATATTAAATGTCAATACACATAGTAATGTGTGCATCAATATGAAATGTAGCATGAATGACATAGGTGAATAAAAAAAATGCCCCAAAACAAAGGTCCAACGGATAAAGTGCAAATGGATCAGCTGTAATCCATAAACAGGCATAAAATTAGATCTATGAAAAATGCTGGTGCAAAAATCATTTGTCTTATAGCCCAATTTTAAAGTGACCAGTGCATGAGATTTATAGACAAATTACAGATGTATATGAAAAAATCTTCAAGGGTCAACTGCATATTTAACTAACATCACCACTCAAGAGACAATAGATGCATGAAAAAGTATGGGTGTAGAGAAATCTCACAAGGTATATTACCTATTAAAAATGTTAGTTCTGGAAGAAGACAAATGTCAGCAGATCAATAGAGGATCAAATTATGTCATGGAAACATGCATAAGAAAGGCACTTGATTGCAAAGAATTACTTACCCATATAAGAGTACCGTACAACAGGGGATCACCTGCCCGAACCTCAACACGCGTTTAGCCTCTTGCTTTTATGAGGGGATTTAGATTAAATTAGCAGCACATTGAATTTCCCAGTAAAATTCGCACAATTTGACCATTTTGAATCTGTCAAATCCACTCATCTCTACTTGTAATCCATCTCAGATTGATTGGCAGCAACATTTGCTTTTCTAAGATTATTCCTGATGTATTTCTTCCTTGGCTTTGTATTGACACATCCCTGAATGCTACAGACCATTAAATTTCCAAATCTACTGCTTTTATAGAGGTGGTCAAACTCATTTATAAACAATTAATCAAGGGCATTAGATAAGCATTAACTAGCTATTACTTACCCTCTTAATTTTGACAGAAGTCATAAGGTTATACTTAATTTTCCACACACTGCTTCTGTATTCTTGCCTAGTTTTTGTTAAATAAATGCTGCCACTGTTTAATTTGTCAAGTATTGTTGTTCATCTGAGATTGTATTTACCTCATTTTAAAACTCTTCTAAGAACTAAATGTTTTTCATTATGCACTGGTGCTCCTCATGTCTAGTACCCATTGTAAGGAAAACTTACCATTTGCAATCAGCTTTTTGCTCTCAATGCTGCTATGGGCAACCCTGACATTTTTTTTTCTTGCATGTGGTCCTGTTTGTCTTCATGTTTTAATTATTTTTTAGCTTTTGATAACTCTTCATTTTTTATCAACATATTTGCACAGAAGAAGCACAAACTATGAATTACTCTACGGTTTCCTCAAGCAGCGTATGGATATAATAAATATTCACAGCAATTTCTCAAATTCTCTTTAATTCCTACTTAACTAAAGCAAATTAGAAATGTATCCTTAGTCTTTCTTGTTATCTCTTCTGCTATAAGTTTAGTTCTAGGCATGTTTAACATTCTAAAACCTCTAAGTACTGTGGCTGATACCTTCTGTTGATGATAATTGAGGATTTCCACTTAAAAGTGCAAGGGAAGACATAAACCAACTGCTAGATAATACTGAAAAATAATTCAGTCTCATGCTTTTAATACTATTGAAAAGCTAGTCATACTTCAAAATAATCTGCTTTAATAGAAAGTGAATGTTCCTTCCTTTGGGATATGGAATACAGCTAAAGAAATTACAGATATGTAGTGTATACCTGGATTATGCTAACAAGCTGACAATTGAATTAAAAACGGTTTTGTTTCCTAAGGATCATTGAGACTCAGCCGAGTATATTTCTACGATAGTTTTCTTCATAGTTATAATGAAGTGCAGTAAATAACGAGGACACCAGGTTGCAGTCTCTTTACCTCTTTACTGAAGGTCTCTGGGTCCTCACTCCGAAATATGGTCCACCAGGCTGCGCAAGTCCGGCCGGTCCAATGGCACCTCCAGAGTTCTCCTTGCAGGTGGAAATCTGTGCCTTCCTGCTAGCGCTATGTGTTGTGGTCCTCCCCTGCTGTGCTTACGGGATAGTCCCCACAACTGTTGTGTCTGTTTCTCGTATTCTCTCACAACAACTCGATTAGATGATGTTCTGCTAATCCTCCGTCCCTCCCGGTGTTATGGTTGGGACGCACCCGTATGACAGGTAGGCTCGGAGCTCTTCCGGGACCCTAGAGTCACCCCTCTCCACAGGTTGCCCCCCAAGTCTGCATAGGTGATTTAGGTGAGACAGCCCGCCTGTGACTGACTGTCCTGCCGTTGGTTTGAAGTATTGCCTGGAGCTAGATATATGAATACTTCCTCGGCGTTCCGGCCGCCGGTTGTGCGCCTCAGTAGGATGTTGCCTCGATCTTACAGCACGACTCCTACTGGTAATCTCCTTCTTGCTTTGATCTCGTTTCTCACTCAGCACAATATATCTCGCTTCTGATCCTTTCTTAGGGCACCGCCGCTATGCTGAGCAGGCACGGTCCCGTCACATTCTTTCTTGTTGCCAGGCCTCTGTCAGGGTCCCAAACCTGACAGGGACCCTACTGAATCTTCCCCACAACACCCTCTGCCACAAGGTGTTGCCTGGTTCCAACCCAGTCAGCTTTCTGAACTAACTTCCTGCCTGACCCCCAGTTTACCCACACGGTGAGGAGTGGCCTAATAAATAGCACCCTTAGCTCCCCCTGGAGGCCCGACTGTGAAATGTATTGGTGTATATGATACCTGGTCAGATGAACTCCTTCAGTGCCATCAGACGTACCATAGCCCCCCTTAGCGGCGGAGCCACAGTACTGCAACGACCAGGACTCTGGGGCGCTGCACTCCCCCCCGGTAAAATCCAGTACTCCGGGACTGGGAAGAAAACAACAATACATGTCAGCAAAAAGACATACAATTTTTGTGAGTGCAATAACAATAAACATACTTGAACAGAGCTTCCCTTTATGGGAGGTGAGAACACTTGAACGTTACAAACATGGTTAAATACCTTTAATTAACTTTACTATAAATAACTTTTCTTACCCAACCGGGTATTCTACTTAGTGCAAATTTTTGAACAATAATTTAACATTGCCTTTAAGGATGTACACTCTAAATCCACTAAAGACCTTCTTATAACACATTATAAGGCTTAAGCAACTGTGCTACATTCTCCTACTTTATTTCTGCAGGACCGCCTGTCCTAACGGCTCCAGACCTACTGCCTCTCCTTTCTATGCAGGACCGCCCTGTTCAGTCCGGGCCTACTGCCCTTCCACCACTATACACAGTATAGAACATAACATTTTTCCTTCAGTTCAAAACTACTGAGCCTTCTCTGTATGGCTCCTAGGAGGACTCACCAACTAACCCCGTCCGGGTTCACTCCCTGTCCTCATCCTTTCATCAACATTATCAACCATTTCTCACAATTAACTAGTTAGTTACATTTAACGTTTTCATATCAGCATTATTACTTTCTTTCAAGACATCATTATCACTTTACTGTTTTAAGACAGTACTACTCATAAGTGCACAGGTAAACATCCCCTTTAAGAGGGGACCAAGTCTTTATGAGGTAGCGCAGCTTCTTCAGCTACCAGTCCGTACACCATAAGGACTTCGGTACAAGTTCCAATAACCGTATCTTCGCAAAGAGTCCGTCTTTTATATAAAACCAGTAGAGAGCACCTTTAAGAAGGTGCAACTATGTACAAGGAGTTTGTATCATGCATTGTTCATGATTCAGCAGTTTCTTAGTAACGGAGCAAAAAGTAGAAAAACAAACAAAGAGCAATAGGGATCCCGGGTCAACAAAGGGATCCCTTTAAGAGTTAACCCTGGACGGGTTTGAGCAGCAACATAGCAGAAAACAAACAGTTTGAAGAACTATTTACATATTATGCAGAGTTTTAAGATCTTACTCTTGTGGTGCAGAAGGTGGTTTCCTTCCGGGCCTCACCAGACCAACGGGTCTCACTGCCGATCCAAGGAGCGGTTCCTGCCCCAGCAATGACAGGATCCCTCGCCGTGATGCTCTTCTCACTGATGGACCGGCACGCCCCCAAGGTACATGGTGGGTCCGGGTTCCCCGCTGCTCTGCAGGGACAGGTTCCGTTGCCTTTTCAGCAGGAGGCTCGTCTTCTGATGTTCCGGCAGCGGCCTGGAGTGCGACGCACCGCCGGACGCCCCGGGCTATCCAGCCCGCTTCACCTGTTTCCCTCCTCCACCTGGTGTAGGTTACAGCGTCACCTGGCTCCAGGTCGCGAGCGAACCTTCCTCTGCAGGGCTCTACTTCCTCCCGGTCTACACGGACCTGTAGCGGCGCCCCAATCTCCTGTATAACTCCCCTTCCGTGTCGGGAGTTAAAGGACACCACTACACCCCAGTGTGACAGCGGGGTTTCTTCCACGCTGGTCAGGTCAATCTGGGCTGCAGGCTGGGGCCGGCTCCGCCACGCCGTCAACAGGCGCCGCAGGTGTTCGGCCTCTGGCAGGATTCTCATGCCCTGTGTCTGCAGCGTACCTTCAGCCGCGGCCGGGTTGGTAGGAGCAGGGGACACCGGAGACAGGTGGACCTCTGTGGGCTGGCCCAGCTGAGCGAGCACGCGGACTTCAGCCTCCAAGCGGCGTGCTATCTGTCGGGCCTCGGCTGCGGCCACACACTCCTCGGACATTTGCCAGTTAGGTCGACCCATCGGTGGTTCCATGAGGGCCAGTCCCCACAATGATGGCGTCTCCGAGGCTGTGTCCGGTGATGCGGCTCCATGCCGAGTCAGGTTATCCCCACGCGGTGCTCCCGGCGTCACCATCTTTATCTCCTCCCCAGCGTCTTCTTCCCTCGGTCTCTTTCGTGGGCGGCCCCGTCTCCATGGTCTCCACCCTCCAAACAGGATCAGGAGGCGGACCTCGGCTGTTGACGGACACGTCCTCAGGACACAGAAATATTTAGACTGGGCGGCCATTGTCTTTCGCGCTCTCCAGCTTGTCCATGCCTACTCCACGCCCCTCTTCTTCTCCCGCGCTTTCCCCAGCGCTGTAATGGCGGTGGATTTTGGTGGCAAGTGGCACAGCACAGTCTTTACAATAAAGTACAGTCCAAGCACAATAAATCACAGTTCCAAGGCACACATGACCTGTTTCTTCAGGCTTAAGTAGATCCTGTTCGTGACGCCAAGTTGTAGCGCCCCCACTGCCGCAGGGCCGAGGGGTACCCGGTACCGGGCCTTTGAGTCTCTGCTCTGGGGTTGTCACGGTGGCTAGGCCCAGTCCGTGACCCTGCTGAGGGGCGTACAGTGAATGATAGATGTGGATGGTGGTGGTGGTGCGGTGCAGTAAATAACGAGGACACCAGGTTGCAGTCTCTTTACCTCTTTACTGAAGGTCTCTGGGTCCTCACTCCGAAATATGGTCCACCAGGCTGCGCAAGTCCGGCCGGTCCAATGGCACCTCCAGAGTTCTCCTTGCAGGTGGAAATCTGTGCCTTCCTGCTAGCGCTATGTGTTGTGGTCCTCCCCTGCTGTGCTTACGGGATAGTCCCCACAACTGTTGTGTCTGTTTCTCGTGTTCCCTCACAACAACTCGATTAGATGATGTTCTGCTAATCCTCCGTCCCTCCCGGTGTTATGGTTGGGACGCACCCGTATGACGGGTAGGCTCGGAGCTCTTCCGGGACCCTAGAGTCGCCCCTCTCCACAGGTTGCCCCCCAAGTCTGCATAGGTGATTTAGGTGAGACAGCCCGCCTGTGACTGACTGTCCTGCCGTTGGTTTGAAGTATTGCCTGGAGCTAGATATATGAATACTTCCTCGGCGTTCCGGCCGCCGGTTGTGCGCCTCAGTAGGATGTTGCCTCGATCTTACAGCACGACTCCTACTGGTAATCTCCTTCTTGCTTTGATCTCGTTTCTCACTCAGCACAATATATCTCGCTTCTGATCCTTTCTTAGGGCACCGCCGCTATGCTGAGCAGGCATGGTCCCGTGACGTTCTTTCTTGTTGCCAGGCCTCTGTCAGGGTCCCAAACCTGACAGGGACCCTACCGAATCTTCCCCACAACACCCTCTGCCACAAGGTGTTGCCTGGTTCCAACCCAGTCAGCTTTCTGAACTAACTTCCTGCCTGACCCCCAGTTTACCCACACGGTGAGGAGTGGCCTAATAAATAGCACCCTTAGCTCCCCCTGGAGGCCCGACTGTGAAATGTATTGGTGTATGTGATACCTGGTCAGATGAACTCCTTCAGTGCCATCAGACGTACCATAACTTAGCGGCGGAGCCACAGTACTGCAACGACCAGGACTCTGGGGCGCTGCATAGACAATACTCCTTCAGCACCTCGGCACAAAAATGTCTCCTGTCCTTATTTTAGAGTGATCTATTTGAGCAGGAGACAGATTTGCTGATGATCAGCACAACATCATCTCTATTCCCACTATTAAGAAAATGGCTAGAGTTGAGAGGATCAATCCATGGATGATTGAATTTAAGTCGAATTTCCTGAAATTTACATATCAACACAAATTCAAACACACTGTGACTCGATTCATGAGGATTGACTCACACTCCACCCCATCTAAAAAATATTGCTCAATTCACACACTGCTGAAGGCTGAGAGTGGGTTAATAGCCTCAGCGTAGACAGGTGGGCTTCCCTATAAAGCTGAACAGTTAACACATCACATGGTCTAGAGCAGCCAGTCAAGGAGTCTATCACAGCCAGTACAAAAGATGTAGGCCGGCTGCGGAGCACTAATTTATGCTTGTGCCGAGTAGAGATAGGAGGCAAGTGAGCACAGTCCATTCTACATATGGATAGGAAAAAAACCTAATATGATTGTGGTGTACTACAACATTGCTGTTACACATTAGTGTCTGAATAATAATCCAAAGATTCAAGTGCTTTAATGGCTGTCTTTTTGTTCTTCATACACTTCAAACAAATAGGCAGCATTAAACCCCTCAGTGGTATTTTTGCTAATAAATGTATCTCATGCATATACAGTATTGCTCTTTATCCCAAATCTGCACCACATCATATACCATATACATACTCCTTTAGCACCAATAAGGATGGGAATAAGGGAAATACAAAATGGAATCCCAAAACACAATATTTTTCTACTCCATGGGACTACAATTATATCTAACATATTCATCTACAGCAAACACGAAGTGCCTTTATAATGGTATCATGGCTATATGACAACCGGTTCTGAAAGTCAGACAAAACTTACTGGCTGCAAAAAATCTATAAATCCTTTCAGCAAAATCTTTTGTAAATTATTTCAGACGTAATGAAAATGTATACAGTTCTGGGTAGAAATAACTACCATAATTTACACTATTGTTTCCTTCTTGAGGAAATATAAGTCATTTATTGCACTTTAGTAAAGCAATGCGAGCCCTCCAGATGTTAAAATCAGTTACATTTGTGTACCAGAGAGAAATGATTTTTTGGCTTGCAAATATAATTGTAACATTATGACAAAGCATATTTTTGCTATTTAATCTTCAGCTACAGATTTTCAGCTTGACATTTTAGCCACTAACTTTGAAAAATGTGAAACTAACATGTCATTAAATTGCTGATTTTTACTTTGCAGACAGTTTTAAGAATATTTGTTGAAAATTAACTTTCATTCACGTGGGTTTTGTATGACTCCCAGGGTACTTGGATATCAACTTGTTTCTCTTTATAAGCACTAGATCCACACATGTCTACGTCTTAAGGAAAATGAAATGCAATCAAGTGATTGTGAAATTTTGTGTCAGTTATCTTTGTTTTTTTATGAATATACGGAGAAAAAAATAAACTTTTCAGAAGCGTTAACTCAATTGGAAAATGGTAAATTTCCATTGGACTATGGCAAATTGTGAATTCTGTAAATAATAATATATAACTGTTTATTTATTTTCATATTTTACATGGAGCTACTTTCCATTTAAAAATTGCATCGTCTTTTACTTTTGTATTTGATGTGAAAAATTGCACGACGCAGGATTAATGATTTATGTAGAAACAGGAAGTCTCTTTTCCCTGTCAGGGACTTTTGCAGTGACTTATGCAGGGGAAATTGACCTCCTGCATCTACATAGAGCTTAGAAGTATTCAACTAGTCAGTTTTTAATCATGTGATGTAGTAGACCTAATGGAAAATAGAAGAATTAGCTGGGTAGAAAGGCAAAATTAGCAATTTTAAATGCACAGAGCCATATAATAATAATAATAATAATCTTTATTTATATAGCGCCAACGTATTCCACAGTGCTTTACAGTTTAACAGTTTCAAACACAACAGTCATAGGTAACAATGTTAACAATACAGTAATAAAGCAAAATAAGACAAAATAAGACGACCCTGCTCGTGAGAGCTTACAATCTACAATGAGGTGGGGGAGATACAAAGCACAGGTGTGTATTTACAATGATGTATTTACAATGATGGTCCAGCCATCTTCAGGGGGTGGGGGGGTAGATGGAGATAGTGAATGGGCTACACAAACACAAACCTAAAATGACTGATTAGGGAACGTGATAGGCCGCTCTGAACAAATGAGTTTTGAGCGAGCGCCTAAAACTATGCAAGTTGTGGATGGTCCTAATATCTTGGGGTAGAGCATTCCAGAGGATTGGCGCAGCACGGGAGAAGTCTTGGAGTCGGGAGTGGGAGGTACGGATTAGTGCAGAGGTTAGTCGAAAGTCGTTTGCAGAGTGCAGCGGTCGGCTAGGCCGATAGACAGAAATGAGGGAGGAGATGTAAGGGGGTGCCGCACTGTGGAGAGCTTTGTGGGTGAGAACAAGTAGTTTGAATTGTATCCTGTAATGAATGGGCAGCCAGTGTAATGACTGGCGAAGAGCGGACACGTCCGAGTAACGATTAGCCAGATGGATGACCCTAGCTGCTGCATTAAGGATAGACTGGAGAGGGGAAAGTCGTGTGAGGGGGAGGCCAATTAATAGAGAGTTGCTGTAGTCCAGACGGGAGTGGATTAGGGTGACAGTGAGAGTTTTTGTTGTCTCCATGGTGAGAAAAGGGCGTATTCTAGAGATGTTCTTTAGGTGTAAGCGGCACGAGCGGGCAAGAGATTGTATGTGGGAGGTGAAGGACAGATCGGAGTCAAACATAACACCCAGACAGCGTGCCTGCTGCCTAGGCGTTATTATGGTGCCACCCACAGAGAGGGAGATGTCAGATTTAGGGAGGTTAGTAGAAGGCGGGAGCAGAAGAAGTTCAGTTTTGGAGAGGTTGAGTTTCAGATAGAGAGCGGACATGATGTTAGAGACTGCAGACAGACAGTCAGTGGCATTCTGTAGTACAGCGGGGGTAAGGTCATGGGCTGACGTGTATAGTTGTGTGTCATCAGCATAAAGATGGTACTGAAAGCCAAATCTGCTGATGGTCTGTCCAATTGGGGCCGTGTAGAGGGAGAAGAGAAGGGGGCCAAGGACTGAGCCCTGAAGTACCCCGACAGTGAGAGGAAGAGGAAATGAAGGGGAGCTGGAGAACAGAACACTGAAGGAGAGTTCAGAAAGATAGGAAGTGAACCAGAAGAGAGCAGTGTCCTTAATGCCTAGTGACTGGAGCCTTGAGAGTAGGAGAGGGTGGTCAACAGTGTCGAAAGCTGCAGAAAGATCGAGGAGAATGAGCAGAGAGTGGTCACCGTTACATTTTGCTGTCAGAAGGTCATTGGTCACCTTGATGAGTGCAGTTTCTGTTGAATGTAGGGGGCGGAACCCGGACTGTGAAGGGTCTAGGAGGGAATGAGTGGAGAGGTAACGGGTATAAGGCGGGAGTAGACTAGGTGCTCCAGGAGTTTTGAGATGAAGGGGAGATTGGAGACCGGTCTGTAGTTGTTTGCGCATGATGGGTCAAGGGTGGGTTTTTTTAGTAATGGAGTAATGATAGAGTGTTTGAAGGAGGAGGGGAAAATGCCAGAGGAGAGGGAGAGATTAAAGATTGTAGTTAGGTGAGTTGTGACGACTGGAGAGAGAGACTGGAGGAGGTGTGAGGGAATGGGGTCGGTGGTGCATGTAGTCGGACGAGAAGAGGAGAGGAGCTTGGAGACTTCTTCTTCTGTGATGGGATCGAATGTGGAGAGTGAGCCAGGGGAGATGCAGGGAGGAATGGGAGTCATTGCACTTGGTGTCTGGGAGCGGATTTCCTGACGGATATTGTCTATTTTCTCTATAAAGTGGGAGGCCAGGTCATCAGCACAAATGTCTGTGATAGGGTCTTGTGCTTTTGGCCTGAGGAGGGAGTGAAAGGTGTCAAAAAGTTTCTTGGGGTTGTTGGATAGTGATGAGATCAGAGTGGTGTAGTAGGACTGTTTGGCGAGGTGAAGGGCAGAGTTATAGGTCCTTAACATAAATTTGAAGTGTATGAAGTAATATGGTCATTGCAATATATTAATAGAATAAACACTTTGATGAAAGTGTTTCTTTAATCGCCTATTCTAATGTGTCAATAAGGATATCAGAAGATACTAAAGGTTCACATGAAAATCAAAACTACTAAGTATGCTATTTTATCCCACCAAGCTATATTTTTAATTGGAATCTGTTTTATAATATTTTTACTGTAGCTGCATCAAGCTAGAGTACAGGACTCTTTTCACAGTTTTACTGTGATACGGTGATACGGTGATGCCAGAAGACCAGAGTGTCAGATTTCCCGCACTTATTAAAAGCACCTCACCGTCATATTAAACAGTGCATGTTTCTGTTAGCAGTGCAGCGGATAAGCTGTTCAGCTAAAAGCAGCTAGAGCTTTCCAGCATTATGCAACTCAGCTGTTCAGTGTTGAACACTCCTCTCTTCTATATATACTCGTCTCTGGCTGTCAGGGATACCAATGTTAGTTTCTTGCCGCCTGGCTTTGTAGCTGGAGTAGTTGGTCATTTGAGGAGGTTTTTTGGAGTGTCTATCTAAAGATGGTTGCTTGGTTATTTGGTTGTGTGCATTTCCCTTACTCCTTGATTTTCCACTTTATTATTTGTGAGTGCATATTAGTGAGATTGGTATTTTCTTTTATCCCTGTATATATTCCCTTGCTAGTCTGGTTTGTATATTTTCATGCAATACTACTACTCACTTCCCTGAGAGAAGGAGGGAACAGATTAAGGGCAAATTCAGAAGCTCTGCAAAGTATGTGGCCCCAACATCTCCACCATTCCACCATTAGAAGTAATACAGGGAGCATGGATAGTTAGGACGCCAATAGCACTATGGACAGGGAAGAAACCCCTGACCCCAGGATATCTGACAACAGAGTCGTGACAACTCTACTGTGATTCTTAGTTATTATCCCTGAATGTTTATTATGTTGTCCCCTCTTGTAATTATTGAGTTGGATTTGATTTTTACTTGGATTAATGATCAAACTCGGAATAGATAAGCAAATAGAGGCAATTATTTGGGCCATACTAGGAGTCTTTGCTGCAGTCAAAATAGCATTAACCATGATGCAACTTGAAGGACCCAGTGGTAAATTAATGCGATCTGTTGAATGCCAGCAGTATCTGCTGTGTAATGAATCCAGCTATGCGTTGTGCTTTCTATTATCTATAGAAACCACAATGTAAATGTGAGCCAAAGCCTTTTATTTGAAGCAGCAAAATCAATTTGTAAATAATACTAAGGAAAAGTTACCATATATATCCATCCATCTGATCTATCTTTCAGTTTAATGTAAAGGTTACATTTTACATATGGAGAAACAACTGTATCAGTAGATGGAGTTAACCATGTGTATTAATACCATGCCCCAGAGTGAATAACATAAAAAACATATGCAAATTGCCTCTTCTGAGAAAAAGAGGACTTAACTCTATAGCGCCACCTGTTGGAAGTAGCGATCCTACAAGTCACAATCAACCCTTTAACGAGTCGTGCAATATGACTTAGGATTAAAGCCAAATCAGTATCTCAATTCGCAGACACGGTGTTTCGGGCTGTTGGCCCTCGTCAGTGCGAAGCATGAGAACTGATTTGGCTAGGTGAGAGTCTCTGGACTGGGGGTCTAAGGGGTAACGTTTCTCCTTATGGAGAGTGACATACCAATTATTGGTATGTCACTCTCCATAAGGAGAAACGTTACCCATAAAAAACATATTAATTCAAACACCTTATTAATAAAATAGGGAAAAGATAAGTTTGCCAGTGAAAACTAGCACTCATGTCATTCTTATATGAATTGCTGATCAAATATGAATTTGGAGTGGGAAGGAATCCATACTGGGAATGTTTGTGTTTTAGCTTTGTATTTTAGCTGACTATAATCAATCATTTCAATACCCCAATGTCCAACATCACATTTCCCTACTCATCAAAAACAAAGTAAACTGTGGTCTATGAATAATATTTTCTCTGTCTTTCTCCTACTTTCAGAGGGCCCATAGAGTATGGCTTATTACCTCCGTTCCCACAGAACAATGATTAATTAATATTTGAATAGCATCTTAGAGCCTATACACAAAATAGTTACCTCAGCTCTTACAAGGTTTAATTGCAGATCGTGAACTGAATTTAAATTGTCTGTGTGATAAAATTAGGACTTTCATATGCTGTCAATTTTAGAAACATACATCTTCTCATATTGGAGATTTAAGTAAAGTTATAGTGTGTAGTATTTTTTCTCTGTATTCCCCAAGCTCAGGAGAATGAGAAGGCTCGAATTGGAGAAAAGATTTTTGTAATTACAGATCACCTGACTGTTCGTGTTGGCAATAATACCATGGTGGGTACAATATAGAGGTTGTCAATTATGTGTAGAGAGGCATGATAAGAGGATCCAAGAAAACAGTGGTGTTGTGTGGGTTGCCAACATCTGTGGCCAAGTCAAGAATAATGTAACCCCTAGCCCTAGTGGCTCCTAAGTCTGGTGCAACAGTCCAGTAAAAAAACTTTTGCCATGCAGCCACAACTTCCCGGACAGTCAGTAATAATAGGTCACTTTTTGGCCTGTCTGTGAAAGAAAATTGAAAACGTTCGCAATTTTCTTGGAGCTGAAGAAACTTATACAGATTGTTATGACTGTAATTATCATTTTACAGTTTACGGCGAATGCAGCTGATGTCTTCCTTTCAGAATATTGGGCCATAGACATGTATAATTTAGAATCTTAATAATCTATTATGGTTTTCCAATGTGTTCTTAAAAAATATTGTCTGTCCATGATTTTGTTGATAGCTGTACAAACAAAAAAAAAAATCAAGGCTGGTAACCCTGCTCTAACACTAAGCATAACCCAAACCTAACCTTAACCCTATCAATAACCTTACAAAAGGATAGAAAAGTGTAAAAATATAAAAGAGACTCTTATATTTTTATATTTTATAAGTGAAGACAGTACACTCTATTTAACCCTAGAATGCATATTGGGGGCCTTTTAGGCCCCCATGCTTACATTTTTACATGCTTACATTATCTGCAAAATTACTTTAGTTAGAATTTTGAAACTCCAGGTATTCCTCAAGTATGTCGTTGTTGATAATATCCAGTTGTTCATATAATTTTTTTCATAGGCATTATGGTGTAACAATGCTTGTTTGGTGAAAACTACATCTGTACGAATTGGGGGCCTTTTAGGCCCCCGCTATTTTTATCATGTTCTCAGTAGTGTTTGTGTCTCAAGTTACTTTATTTGTACTCAGTAATGCTGGTGGAGGGGCCAGGGTGTGGATAATAACATGTGAGGATGTCATGTGATTTTTGGAGGGAGTGATAAGGCCATGACACGGAACACAGTAATGAGCTGTGTATAGAGTATTGAGGACAGTATACACTGTGAGCTAATTGCTGAAGGACCTGTGATAAGATAAGCTGTTGAGAGGAAATCTGATTCATTTTCAGTTTCTGTTTCTAAGAAGCTTGCAAAGGCTAGAGCTTGTGAGCCACAAAAATCCAGAGAATTGTACACCACCTAAAATTATAAAAGGTAAGAGCTGCTGAGGGTGAGAGGAAGAAGGGGGGACATTACACTTACAGTGTGTCACACACAAGCAAAGAGTGGACAACCCTGATTCTGTTTTTTCTTTTAGTTTGCTAACATCTAGTCAGCAATGGCACACTCTTCCTCCAAGTGTCTGACTGACCAAGAGATTGAAGCGATTATGTTTCAAAGCGATGATGAAAGTGAACTATCTTTGTCTGATGAAGAATATCTGCCACCAGCTAATCAAACATCCTCATCCAGTGATTCTTCTGATGATGAAGAAGTGAATCTAGTGGATCCTCAAGAAGTGATAAGCAGAACATCCAAAACGAATGTTTTTTGGGACAGTAATCCTACATTAGTCGGACCTACTCCAACACACAATATTGTGAGACAGGCTCAGGGAGCTGTGGGAAGTCCCAGTTACTTTACCCCTAAAGATGTATTCTGTACTTATTTTTCTGACAATATTGCAGAAGAGGTCCTATTATGTTCACACCTAGAAGGAAGACGTATCGCTTCTGCAAAAAATAAGTCCTGGAAAAATATCTCAAAAGAGGAACTTTATGCATATATTGGACTTTTACTGCTGGCAGGGAGTCAAAAATTGTATGATGTCCCAATACGAGAATTATTTCTGGACCCACTTTCTGATCCACACTATAAGGCGACAATGTCAGTGGGCAGATATGAGGAAATTAATGAATAAGCAAAATAACAACAAAGAAACACATAGCTGGTAGGGAAGCCGTACAGGCTAGCCACTGGTTACAGCCATACAAACATCTAATGGGACTAAGTACAGGACCAGTCGCTACTATGAGACAATAAGGGGATATGGGTCACAAGGACCCAGACAAAACGACCAATAAGTCCGAAGTAAACTCATGTATGTAAAAATTCAAAAAACTTTATTATTCCACAGAATTCATATAAAATAAGACATACATTACATATACAAGGTACAGGTGAGTATCAGGTGCTGCAAGGTGTGCCTCAACACCGCATATTAATAAAAACAAATAAAGGACGCACGGAGCCCAAGACGCACACACCCATATTAATCAAAGCATGTGCCAATTGGAACCTAATAGATGAATCAGTCAATATATTTATACTACACATCTTGGACTATACAAAGCCTCAATCGGACTTGAAAACAAGTCCCACTAGTGCGAGCAAGAAAATAGCTGTCCAATGCAGTATAGCCATTAGGGGCAAAAACAAAGTCCAATTTACCTTAGGTGGAAAGCTGGGTGGAATGTCCACAGGATCCGTGCGTCCTCCCCGAGGACGAGATATGAGGAAATTAGAAGAATCATTCGCTTTGATGATAAGCGCACTCGTGCAGCGAGGTTTGAAACAGACAAATTAGCCCCTATCAGTTATATCTGGAACATATTTATCAAAAATTGCACAAAACTTTACAATCCTAGTACTAATGTTACTGTAGATAAGCAACTTGTACCGTTCAGAGGACGCTGCAAGTTCATACAATACATGCCCAGCAAGCCAGCCAAGTACGGAATAAAAATCTTCTGGATGTGTGATTCTGCAAATTATTATGGCATAAATGGCGTAATCTACTGTGGCAAAGAGGTTGGTGCACCAGTACAGAAGGATCTGGGGTCTGAAATAGTCAAAACTCTTGCTGTTCCAATATTCAATTCAGGTAGAAACATTACCATGGAAAAATTATGTCACCAATGTTGAACTAGGAAATTTTCTGCTTGCAAAAGCTATTACACTTGTTGGTACTATAAAGCAAAAAAGACGAGAAATTCCAGAAGCACTGAAACACAATCGTCAGCGAGCACTTTATGAGAGTGTCTTTGGATTCAATAACAAAGCGACTGGTATCTTACAAGGCGAAGAAGGAGAAATCTGTAATTTTACTATTTTAGTACCATGCATCATGATTGCAGTGTTGACAGCAATGACAAAAAAATTGAAACCAGAAATCATCCTGCATTACAATACAACAAAAGGAGGTGTAGATAAAATGGATGAGATGGTGGGAGAATATTCATGTAAGAGGCAAACAAAATGATGGCCTGTAGTACTATTTTCAAATATGCTTGATGTAGCAGCCCTAAATTCATTCATTATTTATACAGAAACTCATCCGGAATTTCATGCACAGAGGAAGGACAGGAGACGCATATTCTTGAAGGACCTTTGTCATGAACTTGTAATGCCTCACATGATAGAGCGAAGCGACTTGAAATGCTTGCCAAAGCAAACTAAAGAAGCAATGAAACGGTGTGGCGTACAGTTTCAGATTATTCCAGAGCCAGGAGAAAGAAAACGAAAGCGTTGTTTCATGTGTCCAAGAAACATAGAGAGGAAAACTGAGCGATATTGTTCCACTTGTAAGGAAACTGTTTGCAAAGAACACTCTTCTGAAAAATCAGAATTGTTTGGAATACTAATATAATAGAAAAGAAAGTTAGAATAAAAATGTAGCTGCAGCTAGTTTGCTATAGATTTCTATGCGTTTTTGTGTGTTTTCATGTCTTTGTGTGAAATTTGGGAAAAAAAAGCTTTTTGGTGTTTTCTGTGAAAAATTATAATTAAAATTTAGTCCACTATTCATATTTTATTGAGCAAATTTGAAATAAACTTGTGAAAGTTATTTAAGTGTGTTTTTCTACATTATGTGCATGGGGGCCTAAAAGGCCCCCAATACGTTAATATGTATATTTTTAACGTCATGCGTTCTAGGGTTAATTCAAAACTGCTTTCTTTCATTACCTGCTCATCTTCTGTTGCTTCTTGTGCACAATGCAACAGTGAAGATGAGTTTGTCATTGGCTGTTGCGCTGTGCATATGTAGTTAGTAAGATGACAAAGATCACTTCATTATGCTGAGCTCTTTCGCTTTGGTCGGTTTTGCAAACTCATCTCATAAAATGATGATAATAAACTCTCATTTGTCCTATTGCACTCTGCATAAGAAGCTTTGATGGGCCCCTGCTCCAAGAAGAAATTGCACTTGCAGGCGCCAATCAGTTAAGAGTAGGGTGGCTTAGGGGAAGGGAGGAGGTGAGGCGTCAGGCGGGGAGTGACTACCGCTGATGTCACTTAGGCTACGCTGACTCCCCGCCTGACTGCAGTGAACTGACAGCATGGGAAAATGTTCAGAAACTTTCCCACGCTAATGAGTTCATGTCTGGTCAGATGGGGAGGCTGCGCAGGCAGCTTTCATTCATTCCTTCGTGGTTTACAACCCAGCTGGTAGCATTAACACCGCTCCGAGTTGTAAACTATTTAACCCCTTGAGATGGATTGCAGCGTGGGACTTGACTATACGGCAGACAGGTATGGGATATTGTTGTTTTTTTATTTTGGATTTTTTTTTACAGAAGAATGAAGGCTTTGCTTGGATTGAGAATGCAATATAGATGTTAAAACTTTGTGCTTCATTATTTCATTAAAATACTTTATTCTTAATGTGTGTGTATTTTTAACCCTTTCATACTACTGGATTAATAATGGATAGGTTTCTTATTGACACCTTTCCATTATTAACCAGGCTTAATGTCACCTTACAATAACAAGGTGACATTAACCTCAAGCTTGAGAAAGGATATTACATCCGAAACGTTGCCACGCCATTCAGGCAGTAAAGTCCACTTTTTCTTCAGTTTTTTTGTGCTGTTTTCCTTTTTTTGATTCTACATTTGGAGGTCACTGGATCGGTGGTTAGAAAAGCTCTGCATGTCATTTGAGGTAATGCTGGATGCTGTTCCAATTTTTTCTTATATATATTGTGGTGTAGTGACCAATGTTACAGCCAGGGGGCACTGTGTGTGCTCTTCAAGATGCACTTGGAGGCAGGGTTATGATGAAACAGTGACTGGCAGTGTGGTGAGTGGCCGATATGTGTCGCAGAGGGAGTCTGCGTGGTAAGTCTGATGTAACATGGTTGTTCTGGGACCTGTAGTCCCACAAGAGTTTGTGTGATGTTGTATAATGATCATGGGGGACTTACTAGGCTAGTTGTGTGAGATGGGCGGGACAAACTAGCCACACAACCACACTCCCACCCATGGGAGTGGTTAAGGGTAGATAATGTGACCAGGGTGTGGGTCACATGGTCCTGTGAGGTTCCTGTGTATGGAGCCGTTTGTTCCTGTGCAAGGTCCTGGACGGTCAGTGTTGGAGACTCCTGGGAGTGGAGTCGTCCTGGAAGCACCTGGAGACCGTAGACCTGGATGGTCAGTGTTGGAGACTCCTGGGAGTGGAGTCGTCCTGGAAGCACCTGGAGACCATAGACCTGGACAGTCTGTGTTGAGGACCTGGGACTGACGTGAAGTCAGTGTGAGGAGTGGAATTCCTGAGAGGTAACCCCGGACAAGGGGAACATAATATACAGCAGAGAAGCCTATCTGCTACATGAACTGTCTGATGTCCTGTAATGTTTCGTGGCTGTAATGAAACGAACTGTACCCTATCTGGTTTATGCGGAGTTTAAATAAACTATATGGACTGATTTGTGTGAGGAACCGTGCCTGTCTATGATGATTCTGCTGCCAAGCGAGTGTCTCCAAGACCCGTAGCGGGTGAAACGCTACAATTGGTGTTTTGAATGTGGGCAACGATCCAAGAAGCGCGTGTTGCACGCTGGCTGGTCTGAGCCAGAAGAGTGGACGGTCTTGACAACCGTGAGTAAATACTGACCGGGGTCAGTGAGAATTGTTGTTGGTGGGATACCTTCGAGGAGAAGAGGGTCCCAGGAACCTGTGCGGCGATGACAGGTAACAGATTGAGATCCGTAGTGTACTGACTGGGGTCAGTGGAAATTGTTGTTTATGGGATACCTCTGAGGAGAAGAAGGATCCGGGAACCTGTGTGGCAATGACAGGTGACGGATGGAGATCCGTGGTGTACTGACCGGGGCCAGATTGGAAGGAAAAGAGAGACATTGCGTCTGGGCACCTCTGAGGCCGAGGGGTGTCCAGGAACCCGTAAAAGTTCCAACGGGTAACGGTCTGAAAACCGTGTATTATGCTGATCGGGATCAGTGAGAAATTGTGTTTGGGCTGTAAAGCCGGGTGTGGAACGGTCTGAAAACCGTGTATTATGCTGGTCGGGATCAGTGAAAAATTGTGTTTGGGCTGTAAAGTCGGGTGTGTAACAGACTGGAGACTGTGTTTTTCTATAAAGCACGTGTGCAGGTGCTTGCTGTGGACCAGCGAGGCCATGTATTTCTTTTTTTTTTCTTCTTTGATCAACTTGCTGTGGCTCGGTGGGGCCACGAAGACTGAAGGCGTCTGGTGGTAACTCGGCAGGGTTACGAAGTTTGCTGTGGATCGGTGGGTCCACGAAGGTGACAAGCGGCTTGCTGTGGATCGGCGGGTCCACGAAGTCTGCGGTTGAGCCGTGCAGCGTGGTTGCAGCAAAGAGAAAAAAAAAAAAAAAGAAAAGGGCATTGCTGGACTAGGGCGTGCAGACTCTTAAAGGGCCAGTGCCGACCTAAAGAGATATATACTGTGGAGCTGTTGGGGCTTGTGAGTGCCGTGGGGGAGTCCACGAGGGGTGTCCCTAAAACTGGTGGTGTCCATAAAAGTGGGCAGTGACCCAAACGGGGATGGTTGCCCAAAAGGGGGCAGAGGCCCAAAAAGGGGTGGAGTTCCGCCGAATGGTGGTTTCCAAAAAAGGGTCGGAGTCCCAAAAGGGGGGCGGTAACCCAAAAGGTAGTAGTTGCCCAAAAAGGGGTGAAGTTCCGCCGAATGGTGGTTTCCAAAAAAGGGGCGGCGTCCCAAAAGGGGGGCGGTAACCCAAAAAGTAGTAGTTGCCCAAAAGGGGGGTGGAGTCCCGCGGGATGGTGGTTTCCCAAAAGGGGGTGGGGCATCCCAAAAGCGTGACTCAGTCGGACTGTTGTCCCGGGTAAATGAATTATTGTGTGTGAAAGTTAATGCAGAGAATGCACCCCCTATAGTTGACAGTCCTAAGTCAGGCGTGACCAAGGAAAATGGTGGAGGGTCCCAACTTACGGACATGACGTCACCTAATGTGTGCCACAATATGACTGTTAGTGATGTGGTAGAAAAAATGTGTAGAGCTGACACCCAGAAAGAGTGTGACTTGGGGGTTCACCATACTGTGGGGTATGACACAGACTATGCTGGTGACTGTGACTCTGAGGAAGTAAGGGAGTACAGTAAAGAAGAGCCCCAACAAGCGGAGCTCAGAGGTCACCTGAAAGAAAGCCAGTCAATGTATAAAGCAGCCTGGGAGAAGGTGGGGGGGCGGTGTCTATCCTGGCCAAACGTCTGGAAGCTGGTGATGTTCAGAGGAGGTTGGCTCTGAAAGCTGAACAAGATGGGTGTCTAATGACAGCTGAAGAGAAGGAGAGGTCCTTGTTCAAACGTATGATAGACGTACCTGAAGACCTGAGAGAGGCCTGTGCCAGGGAGTCTATGCAGGAAGGCTGTGGGGGCATGTAAGGTGAATTGGTCCCCAGAAACTAATCAGTTAGTGATGCTGTCCACAACTGATGTCACAGCTAAGAGGGTAGCTACCCTGAGTGACTTGCGTTGGAGACCCGATAGCGGACGTGTTGACAAGGAGTCAGTCCAGGCAGGTTGTATGGGTGCAAGGGGATTGCGACGCCAGATTGACCATGTTGCCAAAATCCGACTGAGACGGTCCTCTCGAGTGGTAGGGCAAGGTGACCTAAGCGGGAGATCCTGTAGCAGAGGGAATGACAAGGGGTCGTCTTTATCAAAGGGCGTGATGGAAATGGTTGACGAATGCCGATGAAAGGGTTCAGTAACAGGCCCTGACTTTGACAGACAGTTTGACTGTCGGGGACACAGAGAAGGATCTCTGGTCGGGTAATAGAAAGTGCCAAGCCCCACGACTTTAGGCAGAAGGGGGGAATATGTGGCATAGCGACTGGTCATGTGATTGATGGACGGTATGTATCACAGAGGTGGGTGGCCCTGTGATAGAAGCCTGGGTATGTTTTGCTCAAGCAGATCTACTGCTGAGGGATTTGTTTACATTGGGAAGGCTTCCAGGTGATTGGAGAGATGGGTGGGTTCAGTCACCTACAAACCCTCCCAAAGAGGCGTGTCTGAACACGTAAGATGGTTTTGTGTGTAAGGACCTGTGGTGATGTCACTGACTAGCCATGTGACAGGTACCTGGGTGTGGTTACACCTATGTAAGGAGGTGTGTGTAGCACATGGAGAGAGTGTGTGGGTGTGTGTCAGGGTGGACACACTTCCATGTGTCCTAGCTGGACACTGCAGAGTTGCCTGTGTGTTGGACGGTTCCACGTGGGGACAGACGTCCTGAACAACACACAGAGACCATTTAGGCTGGAGAGCCTACGTGCTGGATATTGCACGGTCTGTGCGCCCACAGACGTGAGAGAGCGGAGCTCTACTATGGACATTGAGGACTAATCTGTCTGCTGTAAGACTGTTTACCTGTTGTTCCTGTTGCAATGTGGTTAATAAACCTGTGAACCTTTAAGGAAAACGTGTCTCCTGAGTGTCATCCGCCGCACCAAAGCGAGTGTCCCCTAGACCCATAGCGGGTGAAACGCTACAATATATATAGACTGTATATATGTTTTCACGAATATTTGAGGTCATGAATCCATCATATGTACATTTTGCAAGCATGCTTAGATGCGAGAAAATCGCATCCTCGCATTGCACACAGATTACATACGGATCGCTGTTCAGGGAACATTTGTACGATTCTCGTCCGTGAAAATCAGACCGATTATTTTATAAGTTGTGTGTGACGCCGGCCTAAGGGAGCATTTCAGTTACATACAGGAGATCTGATCACTGCCCACATGTAGCAGAGCCGATCAAAGTATTGCAGCTTCTAGTCTCCCATTGAGACTATTGATGCATACAAAAAGTAAAATGAAAATGCAAAAACAAAAATACCACTGGTCATTAAGGTGTTAAGCGGGCACCAAATCCTCCCTCTGTGTTAGACTGCTGTTTCATACAGCAGTTTCTCTGCTGACTATTCATCTAGCAGCCATCCTCATCCACACAACCCCCCTCCTGCTCCAGTCTCAGCCCTGCTCACCTGCTGCAGCAGCCTCTGCTCCCTCCTGCTGGATCTTCAGCCACACCAAGTACCCAGAATTCCAATATGCAGACAATCTGCAGACTTGTCAAACATAGCGAGATCGCTACTGAGGTCGCTGTTGCGTCGCAAAACTTGTGACTCAGCAGTGATCTCGCTAGCGACCTCGCTTAGTGTGACAGGGGCTTAAGTCTACACCTGTTACTCATCCAACTGTTACTGATCAATGTTTAACCCCTTCACCCCCGGAGCTTTTTCCGTTTTTTTGTTTTCGGTGTTTGCTCCCCTCCTTCCCAGAGCCATAACTTTTTTAATTTTCCGTCAATATGGCCATGTGAGGGCTTATTTTTTGCAGGACAAGATGTACTTTTGAAAAATACCATTGGTTTTACCATGCCAGGTAACAGAAAACGGGAAAAAAATTCCAAGTGTGATGAAATTGAAAAAAAAAGTGCCATCTCACACTGGTTTTTTGTTTGGCTTTTTTGCTAGGTTCACCAAATGCTAAAACTAACCTGCCATTATGATTATCCAGGTAATTATGAGTTCATAGACACCTAACATGTCTAGGTTATTTTTTATCTGAGTGGTGAAAAAAAATTCCAAACTTTGCTAAGAAAAAAAAAAAAATTGTGCGATTTTACGATACCCGTAGCATCTCCAATTTTCGTGATCTGGGGTCGGGTGAGGGTTTATTTTTTTGCGTGCCAAGCTGGCATTTTTATTGATACCATTTTGGTGCAGATACGTTTTTTTGATCGCCCGTTATTACATTTTAATGCAATGTCGTGGCGACCAAAAAAACATAATTTTGACGTTTTGATTTTTTTTCTCGCTACGCCATTTAGCGATCAGGTTAATCCTTTGTTTTTATTGATAGATCGGGCGATTCTGAACACAGCAGTACCAAATATGTGTAGGTTTGATTTTTTTTTAATTGTTTTATTTTGATTGGGGCGAAAGGGGGGTGATTTGAACTTTTATATTTTTTGAATTTTTTTATATTTTTAAACACTTAGTAACCCGATATTTACCCTGGTTACCACTGTAAAACATCGCTGGTATCGTTGCTTTGGCTGTCAAACACGACGATACATGCCGATCTGACGACCAAATAAAGTTCTGAACTTTCAGCAACGACCAGCGATATCACAGCAGGATCCTGATCGCTGCTGCCTGTCAAACACAACGATATCGCTATCCAGGACGCTGCAACGTCACGGATCACTAGCGATATCGTTTAGTGTGAAGGTACCTTAAGACTGGACAACCCCCTTCAGAAAATAACTAATATAGATTAATATCTCTTAAAGTTAATTACAACTATCTGGATAAGTAAGAAAGCACATTATAACATTTTGTAGTGCAAATAAATGGGAAAAAGCAAAGATGTTTTGGATGTACTCCATGGCAGTAGAAAAATCTTAACCTTAGTTCTGAATTTTATGTACATGTCAATAAATAAAATGTAAGTGATGAAACAAAGATCAAGAAGATCAGGAAAAAGACACAAAGAACCTTCAGTGCTCAAAGAAGGCTCACAGTAAAGCTTAACACCATTACAGCATTTGATGGTTTTCCAATGCAAATACTATGGGCAAAGAAGGAATTATGTTGAGATTATGTGAACACGTCGACAATACAGCTCAGTAGCTAAAAGATTGAAAAAGGTCAGTTAGTATCCCAAAGAATGTGCAAAATATTAGTTCTCTTATGTCACACACCAAAAAGAAGATCATTCAGCGCAAACTCAAGTCTTATTCTGAAAAGGAATTGCAAGAGACATAGAAGCTGACCTTCAGTCTTTTATAAGAAATGTTCAAGAACAGCATAAAACGATAAAACTTCAGTTAAATATGGAGAAAGAATGTTATGACAACAGCGAAGACAGCTAACTTTAGATTTGATGGTGAAGACACAGAAGTAGCGGACAGTTTTTGCCAACTTCTGTCAATTATTAATAACTTTCAGCAGTCAAGACACAGATTGGCACTTGGCAGTGCCAAGATAAAAGACATGAAGTCTAAAACTTTTATCTATTAAAAAAAAGATAAGTAAGCATTGTACAAGTTGTGGTATTTTATGTGGGTGGCTCTATGTGGTTATAAATTCTACACAATAACACTAGAGAAGAAAGCAAAAAGATTGATGGAACCCAAGTGTTAAGAAAACGTTTAAGAACATTGTAAATGGCAACATAAAGGTAATTAAAGGGACTGTCCAGCGCTTAAAACATTTTTTTTCTTAGGCTGGTTTCACACTTGCGTTTTGATCTGCAGCGTTTTTTTTAAAAACGCATGTGGTGAAAAAACGCATGTAAACGCGTGCAAATGCTGCGTTTTTTAGACACATGCGTTTTTGCATGCAGAAAAAAAAACGCGGCGTTTTGCCGCGTTTACATGCATTTTTTCCTGCGTTTGCATTTTTTAAACGCATGCTGAGAAGTGTGTGACAGCTGCCAATCATCAAAATCAACTAGAAAACCCACTATAAACAGAAATAGCTAGGGTTAGGGTTAGGGTTAGGGTTAGGATCCCTAGTAACCCTAGGGATCCTAACCCTAACCCTAACCCTAACCCTAGGGATCCTAACCCTAACCCTAACCCTAAGGGTTAGGATCCTAACCCTAAGGGTTAGGTTTAGGATCCCTAGGGTTAGGGTTAGGGTTAGGGTTAGGATCCCTAGTAACCCTAGGGATGCTAACCCTAACCCTAACCCTAACCCTAACCCTAGGGATCCTAACCCTAACCCTAACCCTAACCCTAGGGATCCTAACCCTAACCCTAAGGGTTAGGATCCTAACCCTAACCCTAAGGGTTAGGGTTAGGATCCCTAGGGTTAGGGTTAGGGTTAGGATCCCTAGGGTTACTAGGGATCCTAACCTTAGGGTTAGGGTTAGGGTTAGGATCCCTAGTAACCCTAGGGTTAGGGTTAGGATTAGGGTTTTCTTGTTTTTTCTTGTGTTTAGGGTTAGGGTTAGGGTTTTCTTGTTTTTTCTTGTGTTTAGGGTTAGGGTTAGGGTTTTCTTGTGTTTTTCTATAAAAACGCATGCGTTTTTAACGCAAGCAAACGCATGTGCTTAAAAACAAATGGGTTTACATAGACAGCAATACATTTTTTTGCCGCGAATAAACGCATGCATTTTTTGCGGCAAAAAAACGCCGCTAGAAATTACTACAGGTTGCATTTCTGCAACTAAACGCACGCGTCAAAAAACGCATGCGTTGCCGAAAACGCGTCAAAACGCATGCTAAAAAACGCATGCGTTTTTTAATGTTAAGTATAGAAAAAAACGCATGCGTTTTTTAGCGCTAAAATGCTGCAGATCAAAATGTAAGTGTGAAACCAGCCTTAGGCGCAGATTTTTTCAAGATAAATGGTTGTAATGTTAATGGTAATACTTCTTTTACATAATCCAAAATGATCCAGTGCAGGAAGCTCTGGGGATCTGTGACTGCTCTGAAAATCTGTGCAAAAGCAATTGCTGTGCCATCTGAATGTCAAATGAATGCTGAAGCCTGTGATTGGTTTAAACAGTCAGGTGATTAGAAGAGCATGTCATCTGATACTTCTCTGATGACAGGCTCATCTTGATACCTGCCTGCTGCAGCTAAGTGCTCTTATGACCTTCAGATGCTGAATTAAATATTTCTGCAACCAGCAGATACCCTCAGAGTGGTTTGAACTAGATCCTCGGGGTGTTGGAAGGTGTGTGGGGCATGCTTTCTCATGGCTAAGAAAAAGCATTTTTAATGTCGGGCAACCCCTTTAACTGATAAAATGACCAGATTAAAACTATATTGAATTAGCCATAGAGCTAAAGTATAAAACAAGAGCACACATACAATAGAGGTATATCATATGACTGCAATGGTGCCTTTGGAGAGAGGGCCTAGCCCTGATTAGCCAAATGAGAAATAATGCAGCGTTTTGCATAAAATAAGGACTTAGCTGAAGCGATTCGGATTCAGCAATCAAGTGATTCCACATCCAAGGTATTACTGGGTTCCAAAAAAGTTATATTTTAGTATATTTTGTTGTACTTCTGAGGGTATAATTATTTAGCTTGGACCTCTTCTCATCCTAAAACTAATATAGACAGCATAGGCCCAACAATAGTGAAGCACTGCTATTCATGATCTTTTTGGCCAAAGCTCTCTATATTCATTTTAGGATGATAAAATGTTGAATTATTTTACCCCCGGGAGAAGTACAATAAAAGAAAATATAACCTGTTTTTGAAATCCAGTAACAACTTGGAAGTTGTTAGTTCACTTCATTGCTGAATCCGAATCTCTTCAGCTAAGTATTTAGTCTGCTCAAGACACTACCTTAGTTCTGTTCTTTATCTTTGGCAATATGACCAGCTCCACTCCAGTGGCAACTTTTCTTTTTTTTTTTTTGGAAAGGTTCAGGTTTCTATTTCTGATTTGCCACACACACGTATTTGAAAAGCAGTGCTCAACTGTTTACTCAGAAGGAACTGCATTGTTACCAAACAAGTTGATAAAAAAAAGTGGAAGTAGAAATATACATAAGGCACTCCTGTCCACTGTGGCAACAGAAAAAACTCAAGCTATTCATAAACTTATTAGTAATTAAAATAATCTTATAAGCAACCTGTCATCTGATCTATGCCACCCAAACCACGGACAGCATGAATAAATCAGGGTGATCTGACTCTGAAATGTTCTGGCGTTTCAGAGAAAATATACTTTAAATATCCATCTGACTCTTCCCAGTGATGCTCTAGGTGATTGACTGGTTTCTCCCTTGCATGCGTACATAGTGATAGACCTATCAATCATCTGAAGCTGTGCTGTTAAGAGCTGGCTCAGGGTGGAGCCAGACTAGTTTCATCCTTAGCTATGGTTTCTGAAAATATATTTTTTCTGAACCAAGGGAGCCTTTCAGAGAAAAATTTACCTGACTGTAATAATAATAATAATAATAATAATATGCAGGATTTTTAAAGAGAACCTAATGCTTGAGCCCTAAACTGCGGGCATCATGAATCAGAGCCTGGTTGCATGAAACCAGGCTCTGATTTATGCTGCCAACAGTGCTCTAAATCGTGTGTCCTTTGGTTTAGGACAAATTAATCAAATAACAGGTTCCCTTTAAACATCAGAAATATTATTATTAGCTATAGATCAAAATGAATGAGTAGAAGAATGGTTAAAATGGTTGTCCACTACCCAGGCTACCCCTTCTCGATCTGAAGGTTTGCCCCACGTTAAACTAAAAACACACATACACACCTGCTGTGGCAATGCCACTACAGCGGGGTTGGCACTCTCATTCCCAGTGATGTTGATATGTCACGTGAGCCCTGTGCCCAATCAGAGCCGGCATCACTGTCCCTGTCTTTGGATGTACAAGTAATCAGGAGGTGAGAGAGCAACCGCAGCTTTGACTTCTTTGATTGCTGATACTTCCAAAGGCGGGACAGTGATGCCTGGACTCTTACCGGGAACGTGAGTGCCGACAGCGCCAGCACGGGAGGCTAGCATGAGTGTTTTTATTTTAAAGCGGGCAAACATTCAGATCGACACAATGTTCCTTATATCATACTTATCAGCAAACATAATATGACATAGATTAAGAAAAAAATGTGACATTTTTTCAGAGCAGGATTCCAAAGCTCGTTTCAGACAGCTGCCCAGACCTACTGTATACTTTCTTAGATAAAATGTACTGTGGATTTAGTCACTGTGTTAGAGAGCAATAAATCCTACTATGGAAGCTATTTGATTGCCTACAGTGTCTAGACAGTTTGTTATACATGTAGAAGATTGCTATTCAGCTTTCCACTGAAGAAATGATGATTTCTCTTCTAACATCTCATACAATGTATTTATGAATCTGTCTGTCAAGTGAATTAAATTCACAGAATATAGAAAATGTTACATTCTTGCAGTATTTCACACAACACCTATTACTTGACCTGAAAATGTGCTTTGCTGTGTTGCCATGTCAGGTTGTTTTAAGCAATATTTCTTATCCTACATAGCTTGTCTAATAGATTGCATTACCTTAAACAATTCTGCACAGTTCCGAATGGTTCTGCTTTATAGAATGTTCAACAGCTTATCTATAGACTGTCTAGAAAAGGTTACAAAAAGGTCAGTATTATTAGGATGAATGAATGAAGGTCATTTAGGACTTCCCTTACGCCAAATAATTGCATTGGAGAAACATATCTGTATGCTGAAAATCACAAAAATAACTGAATAGAACAGTTTTCAGGCAATCACATTGAGGTTATAATTGTGACGGCATCAGTAATGGTTCAATTAGATGTGATTCATAATGTTTATTAAAGAGATGCGATTGTGTATATGAAGAATTGAAATGTCTAATGAAAATTGGTCAAAAAGTCGCAAAAATCTTATTGCTTTGAGTTAAGACAATTAATGTTGGATATTGGCATGGAACACCTGGTACAGAATATAGTCAGTGTCAATAACTGAAATCGTCTTCTGCCAAATTGGCCCTGGCATACAGTTATATATTATATACTAAAGTGAAACTCGTGACAACTTTAATAATTAGTAAAATGGATCTACTAGGGTCACATCACATGAAAAGAGCTATTAATTCTTTCATTACTATCCCCCAGCTGCAAGTTTCCCGTGTATATTGTAAACTCTCGGAGTTTGATTCATGAATGTGTTTTTGGAATGTTTTTTGTCTTACTCCAGACATTTCTGGTGGAGGTGCATGGAGGCGTATGCCAGTTGTAAGATATGCCTAATTTATTAAGTGATGTTTGCCTGGTAATGAATTAGGCATCTTTTACTTCAGCATGCTCATCAATAAAAGTGGCATGCACAATGTCAGTGTTAATGATTCCATATGGATAGACAAGTTCCTAAATTTATTTAAAAAATGCTTAAAAAAAGCAACAAAAATATTCCTTACTCATTACCCTCCTACAGTTGTGGCCAAAAGTATTGACACCCCTGCAATTCTTTCAGATAATACTCAGTTTCTTCCTGAAAATGATTGCAATCACAAATTCTTTGGTATTATTATCTTCATTTAATTTGTCTTAAATAAAAAAACACAAAAGAGAATGAAGCAAAAAGCAAAACATTGATAATTTCACACAAAACTCCAAATATGGGCCAGACAAAAGTATTGGCACCCTCAGCCTAATACTTGGTTGCACATCCTTTAGCCAAAATAACTGCGACCAACCACTTCCGGTAACCATCAATGAGTTTCTTACAATGCTCTGCTGGAATTTTAGACCATTCTTCTTTGGCAAACTGCTCCAGGTCCCTGATATTTGAAGGGTGCCTTCTCCAAACTGCCATTTTTAGATCTCTCCACAGGTGTTCTATGGGATCCAGGTCTGGACTCATTGCTGGCCACCTTAGAAGTCTACAGTGCTTTCTCTCAAACCATTTTCTAGTGCTTTTTGAAGTGTGTTTTGGGTCATTGTCCTGCTGGAAGACCCATGACCTCTGAGGGAGACCCAGCTTTCTCACACTGGGCCCTACATTATGCTGCAAAATTTGTTGGTAGTCTTCAGACTTCATAATGCCATGCACACGGTCGAACAGTCCAGTGCCAGAGGCAGCAAAGCAACCCCAAAACATCAGGGAACCTCAACCATGTTTGACTGTAGGGACTGTGTTCTTTTCTTTGAATGCCTCTTTATTTCTCCTGTAAACTCTATGTTGATGCCTTTGCCCAAAAAGCTCTACTTTTGCCTCATCTGACTAGAGAACATTCTTCCAAAATGTTTTAGGCTTTTTCAGGTAAGTTTCTGCAAACTCTTGTTAGGAGTAGAGTTTCCTCTGCTGCACAGGGGGAATCTCGATCCGTCTCTGCTGCGGTCTCCCATTCTCCTTCGGCCGCAGTGGAGCCTGCTCAGCAGAGACGTCGGTCCCAGCGTCTCACTGAGTCTGATTCAGTGCAAAGGGTTTTTGCTGCCTCTCCAGGCTCTGCTATTGTACCCTGCACTGATCTACGGCGAACAGACTTTTCTGGGACTAAGTCCTGCTTTGCACACACTGAGCATGCCCAGGGTAAGATCTCTCAGTGGAGATCAGGGGTCACATGTTCAGGTTCTGCAGCCAAGTCTATTGGTCTTTCTAGGAAGGTCCTGTAGGTACGCAGACTCAGTGGCAATCTCTCATTGGTCCTCTTCTTTAAGTTCCTGTTCGTGCTGCAGTTATTTAAGGCTCGCATGGCCGCACGGCCATGCGCTAGTATCTTCTAAAGTTACATGCTTTGCACCATTGTGGTCATATGCGTGAATGTGTTCAGGGACTCGGCTGAAATAAGCCCCTAGAATGCTGGCACCTCCGGCGAGGAGTGTTGTGTGCATGCATGACCAGTGACTGCTCTCTTCTGGGTAGTTAGCCTGTGTTTCTGTGAGAGTTAACAGGGCACAGAGCTTTGCTTTCTCGGCCGCTCTGTGAAGCTAACAGAGCTGGTTAATGCCGCCATATAGTGCCGTCATTTACTTAGCAGCAGGATATTTCCTGCAAGGTGGATCCCGGGTTGCGAACACACCAATCACGTCAATAAATATATTCGATGCCTTCCGCAAACCCTAACAGTATACTAGCACCAGGATCTGGCTAAGTAATGGTGGATGAACAGCGATTGCAGGGGTACATCCAGCTGCTGGAGGGCCAGTTGGCGTCTCTCGACTGTGCAACCTCGGCGGTGGATGTTACCGCAATTGCTGTTCAGGCTGCTAGCGTGGCTGCAGCAGCTTTACCCACTGCCACCTCTGTTCCGACCTTATCCCACCTTCCGTTGCCTGAAAAATTCTCTGGGGACAGTAAGTCCTGTAGGGGATTCGTGAGCCAGTGCGGTATACATCTCGAGCTCCTGGCTGCACAGAGCGGGCAAAGGTGGGATTTGTAATTTCTCTCCTGTCAGACAGAGCTTTGGAGTGGGCTACGCCGCTGTGGGAGCGCAACGATCATGTGGTGCAGAGTGTTCCTCGGTTTCTGGGCACTCTGAAGCAGGTCTTCGTAGGACCTCAAGTCACCCATGATACGGCGCTTCAACTGCTGGCATTGACTCAGGGTTCGGCCATGGTTAGCCAATTTGACATTCTCTTCCAGACTTTAGCGTCTGAGTTGGAGTGGTCAGATAAAACCCTCATCCCAGTATTTTGGAGGGGGCTGGCTGACCATGTGAAGGACGCTTTGGCCACTAGGGAGATTCCCGCTACACTGGAGGAGCTCATATCTCTATCAACTCGCATAGACCTTTGTTTTCACGAGCAGGGGTTGGAGCGAGCCCAGTGTAAGCAGAGGTTTCGGCTGGCTCCCACTTTCGCCAGACCTTTGGAATCTATGGTCCAGGTGCCCGAGTCACATGAGGCCATAGAGGGGTCACGAGCGGGGTCTAAGTCTGAGGCCGCTCGTGCCCTTAAGGTCTGTCATGTTTGCCGGCAGTCCGGACATCTTGCCTCCAAGTGTCCGCAGCGGTCCAGGAAACGTCAGCATCTAGTGGCAGTTGGAGGAGGTACATTAGACACAGCGAAGTTTACCTCAAAATTGTCCTTCAAGGGGACAATTACCATAGGCCCATCCACTCTTATGGTAGAGCTTTGCGTGGACTCTGGGCCGGAGGGTAATTTCATGTCATCCGTTTCGCTCAGCGACACGCAATACCCCTGGTGATGCTCGCCAAGCCAATAACCATTCGAGTGGTAAATGGGTCAACACTACCTTCACAGATTACACACCAAACCATCCCTTTCACTCTTCTGTATCTCCACCACATCAGGAGATTATCTCTCTTTTGGTCCTTTCTGAGGGAGTTGATTAGGTCCTGTTGGGGATACCCTGGCTTCGTTTTCATTCTCCTCATATAGAGTGGTCCTCTGGGAAAATTTTGGGATGGAGTAAATCCTGTGAGGGTAGATGTCAGAGGGAGTGCGTTCAGGTTGCCACAACTGAGGTACCCGCAGATCTTTCCTCTCTCCCCAAGCACTATTGGCCTTATGCGGACGTGTTCTCCAAAAGGGCTGCAGAGACCCTTCCGCCTCACTGCCCCTATGACTGTCCTATTGATCTCTTGCCTGGTGCTGAGCCTCCCCGGGGTCGAGTCTATCCATTATCTCTCACGGAGACGGAGGCAATGTCTCAGTATATCCAAGAGAATCTGGCAAGAGGTTTTATTAGGAAGTCAGTGTCACCTGCAGGGGATGGGTTCTTCTTCGTGCAGAAGAAGAGTGAAGAATTACGTCCATGCATTGACTACAGGGGTCTTAACGCCATCACTGTTAAAAACAAGTACCCACTACCCCTGATATCTGAGCTCTTTGATAGGCTACGGGGAGCAAGGGTATTTACTAAATTAGATTTGCGGGGTGCTTATAACCTGATTCGCATCCGTGAGGGGGACGAGTGGAAGACGGCTTTTAACACCAGGGATGGGCACTATGAATATCTGGTGATGCCCTTCGGGCTCTGTAATGTCCCAGCCGTTTTCCAAGACTTTGTGAACGACATCTTCCGGGAGATGCTCACCACCTCGGTCGTAGTCTATCTGGATGATATTCTCATCTACTCTCCAGATATTGACTCCCACCGGAGAGATGTTCGCAAAGTCTTCGACCTCTTACGGGCAAACTCCCTCTACGCCAAGTTGGAGAAGTGTGTGTTTGAGCAGGAGTCCTTGCCATTTCTTGTTTATATCATCTCTGCCTAGGGTTTGGCTATGGATCCTGCCAAACTACAGGCTGTGATGGACTGGCAGGAACCCCATTCTCTTAAAGCCGTGCAGCGCTTTATGGGGTTCAATTACTATCGCCAGTTCATTCCACACTTTTCAACTTTGGTAGCTCCCTTGGTTGCCCTCACCAAGAAGGGAGCAAATCCAAAGTTGTGGCCAGAGGATGTCTCCAATGCATTCCTTTCGATTAAGTCACACTTCGCTAGTGCTCCTATTCTACATCGCCCCGATGTAGATAAGCCATTTATAATGGAGGTGGATGCCTCATCCGTTGGTGCTGGAGCAGTCCTTTTCCAAAAGGATGCTCAAGGTCAGAAGCATCCTTGCTTCTTCTTTTCCAAGAGCTTCACACCAGTGGAGAGGAATTATTCCATCGGGGACAGGGAGTTGCTAGCAATGAAGTTAGCTTTTTCTGAGTGGAGACACCTCTTGGAGGGAGCTCGCTTTCCCTTCCAAGTATTCACGGACCACAAAAACTTGGTGTACATACAGACGGCCCAGCGGCTGAATTCTCGCCAGGCCAGATGGTCCCTGTTCTTCTCCCAGTTCCATTTTACTCTCCATTTTCTCACTGGGGAGAAGAACATTCGTGCCGACGCTCTCTCCGTAGTGTCATCTGAGGAGGAGGATGAGGAGCCTTGGCTTATTGTCCCGTCTGAGAGCCTGAGAACTATGGCCCCGGTTTCGCTAGAGTCCGTGCCCCCGGGAAAGACTTTCGTACCAGTGAATTTGCGACCGGAGGTTCTCTCTTGGGCTCACTCGTCCAGAGTGGGTGGACATTTTGGAACCAAGAGGACAATTGAGCTTTTGGCGAGGACGTACTGGTGGCTGCATATGGCCCATGACGTCGGGGACTATATTCGGGCGTGTGTCTCCTGCGCCCAGAATCGGTCTTCACGGCAAAGGCCTGCTGGGTTACTTTACCCATTGTCGGTGGCAGACAGGCCCTGGGAGATGGTCGGGATGGACTTTGTGGTGGGTTTGCCCAAGTCTCGCGGCTGTACCATCATTTGGGTCATCACCGATCATTTCTCGAAAATGGTGCCGCTACCACGGTTACCTTCTGCACGTGCCTTGGCCGCGTTGTTCATTAAACATATTTTCCGCTTATATGGTATGCCTGATAAAGTTGTCAGCGACCTGGGTCCCCAGTTTGCGTCTCGGTTTTGGAGAGAGCTCTGCCGTTTACTCAGCATAGAGCTGAATCTCTCCTCTGCATATCATCCCGAGACGAATGGGTTGGTAGAGAGAACCAATCAGACTCTGGTGACATACTTACGACATTTTGTCTCTGCTAGGCAGGATGACTGGGCATCTTTGCTACCTTGGGCGGAATTTGCCTTGAATAACGCCGTAGCCGATTCCACTGGTCAGACTCCTTTTCTCCTTAATTACGGCCAGCATCCGCGTGTCCCTGTGCCCATGCCCGTGTCATCCACCGATTCTAGGGTGGCAGACTGGGCAGTAGAGGCACATGACATCTGGGACCGCACACAGGATGCCATCCGGGCCTCCAAGGAGAGAATGAGGGTCTCGGCTGATACACACCGGCACCCCGCTCCGACCTTTGCTCCTGGCGACTTAGTGTGGCTCTCCGCCCGTAACATCAGGCTGCGAGTTGAGTCCACTAAGTTTGCGCCTCGCTACATTGGCCCGTTCAAGGTTCTGGAACAGGTGAACCCTGTGGTCTACCGTTTGGCTATTCCTCCACGCCTTGGTATCACCAATACCTTTCACGTTTCCCTCTTAAAGCCCGTTCATTTGTCCTGGTTTTCTGAGTCATCTGCCGGGACATCGGGTTCATCCACGGATGAGTTTGAGGTGGATGCTATCGTGGGGTGCAAGGTGGTACGTGGCAAGAAATTTTATCTGGTGGATTGGAAGGGTCAGGGTCCAGAGGATGGAACCTGGGAGCCTGTGGAGCACATTTGGGCTCCGCTGCTCATTGCAGCTTTTGAGCATAGCGAGGCTCAAGGAGGGGGGCCCTAGGAGGGGGGGTAATGTTAGGAGTCGAGTTTCCTCTGCTGCACAGGGGGAATCTCGATCCGTCTCTGCTGCGGTCTCCCATTCTCCTTCGGCCGCAGTGGAGCCTGCTCAGCAGAGATGTCGGTCCTAGCGTCTCACTGAGTCTGATTCAGTGCAAAGGGTTTTTGCTGCCTCTCCAGGCTCTGCTATTGTACCCTGCACTGATCTACGGCGAACAGACTTTTCTGGGACTAAGTCCTGCTTTGCACACACTGAGCATGCCCAGGGTAAGATCTCTCAGTGGAGATCAGGGGTCACATGTTCAGGTTCTGCAGCCAAGTCTATTGGTCTTTCTAGGAAGGTCCTGTAGGTACGCAGACTCAGTGGCAATCTCTCATTGGTCCTCTTCTTTAAGGTCCTGTACGTGCTGCAGTTATTTAAGGCTCGCATGGCCGCACGGCCATACGCTAGTATCTTCTAAAGTTACATGCTTTGCGCCACTGTGGTCATATGCGTGAATGTGTTCAGGGACCCGGCTGAAATAAGCCCCTAGAATGCTGGCACCTCCAGCGAGGAGATTGTGTATGAGACTATTCAGGGACCCGGCTGAAATAAGCCCCTAGAATGCTGGCACCTCCGGCGAGGAGTGTTGTGTGCATGCATGACCAGTGACTTCTCTCTTCTGGGTAGTTAGCCTGTGTCTCTGTGAGAGTTAATAGGGCACAGAGCTTTTCTTTCTCGGCCGCTCTGTGGAGCTAACAGAGCTGGTTAATACCGCCATATAGTGCCGCCATTTACTTAGCGGCAGGATATTTCCTGCACGGTGGATCCCGGGTTGCGAACACACCAATCACTTCAATAAATATATTCGGTGCATTCCGCAAACCCTATCAACTCCAGCCTGGCTTTTTTTTTGTCTCGGGGTAAGAAGTGGGGTCTTCCTGGGTCTCCTACCATACAGTCCCTTTTCATTCAGACACCGACAGATAGTACGGGTTGACACTGTTGCACCCTCGGACTGCAGGGCAGCTTGAACTTGTTTGGATGTTTGTCGAGGTTCTTTATCCAACATCTGCACAATCTTGCGTTGAAATCTCTTGTCAATTTTTCTTTTCCGTCCACATCTAGGGAGGTTAGCCACAGTGCCATGGGCTTTAAACTTCTTGATGACACTGCGCACGGTAGACACAGGAACATTCAGGTCTTTGGAGATGGACTTGTAGCCTTGAGATTGCTCATGCTTCCTCACAATTTGGTTTCTCAAGTTCTCAGACAGTTCTTTGGTCTTCTTTCTTTTCTCCATGCTCAATGTGGTACACACAAGGACACAGGACAGAGGTTGAGTCAACTTTAATCCATGTCAACTGGCTGCAAGTGTGATTTAGTTATTGCCAACACCTGTTAGGTGCCACAGGTAAGTTACAGGTGCTGTTAATTACACAAATTAGAGAAGCATCACATGATTTTTCGAACAGTGCTAATACTTTTGTCCACCTCCTTTTTTATGTTTGGTGTGGAATTATATCCATTTTGGCTTTAGGACAATTCTTTTTGTGTTTTTTCATTTAAGACAAATTAAATGAAGATAAAAAGAGCAAAGAATTTGTGTTTGCAATCATTTTCAGGAAGAAACTGAGTATTATCTGACAGAATTGCAGGGGTGTCAATACTTTTGGCCACAACTGTATGCCTTCAATGCCCCTGTTCCCACTGGTCTCCACTACTTCTCCAGTGATGACACACCGATACCTCATTTAACAGTTGCGGCCAATCACTGGCTGTTTCAATGAAGTCAGTTGTGTTTACACATCACTGCTATAGCCAGTGCTCAGTCAACAGGGCATCACTCCAGCTGGAAGGGCAAATGCTGTCGGGACTCGAGGAGCAAAAAACAAACCCTCACAGAGGTCTATAATCAGAAAATTGAAAACGTTATCGCTCTCGGAATATGATGACACAAGCAAAAATGTTTTTTTATAAATTTCTGAATTTTTTTTTCACCAGTTATATAAAATAACAACTATGCATGTTTGGTATCATCATAAGTTTACTGACCTTGAGTATCATATTGCCAGGTAATTTTTTTTTGGAAAAATGAACATTGTAAAATAATTTTTAAAAAATTGCGGAATTGCTATTTTTTTTTTTACTATGTCGCTGCACTTGGAATTGTTTCTCACTTTCCTGTATATCAGATGATAAAATGGACTGCATTATTCAAAAGTACAACTCGTCCTACAAAAAAACAAGCTTTCACACTTTTTATGGTGAAGTACAAAAATAAAAGTTATGGCTCTTGGAATAAGGGGAGGTAAAAATGGAAGCGCAAAAATGGAAAATCACCCATCCAGAAAGTATGATTTTTGCTTAATGTAGGTCGCTGTACAACCCCTTTGAACTTGAGCCAGATTGTCAATACTGAGTATCCTTTGATCTTTGGAACAAATATAGTTTTTTTTTTAAATAAAAGATTTAATTGTAATTGACATAAATACCTTATTTCTTGGATCAGGACAGGAGGAAGTAATAGCTGTATTTTTTGTATTGTATATGAATTAGCAAGCACAATAGGTGCCATGCATCATATCATCATGGCCTACAACATCCAGCTGACCTCTTTTATCACACAAGGAAAGATAAATGTGAAGAAAACATGAGATGACGGGTCTTTACCATGTGTCAAAACTCTCTGATATAATCCCATGCAACTTGTTACTCAGATAGATAATCAATAGTCTTTGCAGTTTCAGCTGCAATTTGACATTGATATACTTGATTTAAAAGTCCCTGGCTGCAAGCCTTAGCAAACAGTTATTTGACTGTTGAGCCATAACATAATGAGAATTAAGAAGGTCTTTTTTCTTGTATTTATGTTGCACTATATTGCAGAACATTGCAAATGTAAAAGTCAATCTATTGTTTAGTTTTACTCATCAGATTAACAATACTAGCAAGTGGCATTAAAGGGAATTTATTGGAAAGTTTTTGCTATGTAATCTGAGGACAGCATAAGGTGGGGATAAAACATTGAATTGTGTCATTTATTAGGCTGTGTGCTGCGGTTTACTTACAATGAAGGTTTTTTTACTAGGACACTATCATAGCTGTGACTAGCTGCCTTGTGCCAAGTCGTTTGACCACGTCCCCTCCTGTGTTAAGCAGCTCACTGACAATAGACAATGCACTAAAAGAGCTTGGTGTGGGCAGAGTTAGCATTCTCAGCTCTGTTTCATTCTACAGTGGGTACGGAAAGTATTCATAGCCCTTTAAATTTTTCACTCTTTGTTTCATTGCAGCCATTTGGAAAATTCAAAAAAGTTCATTTTTTTCATTAATATACACTCTGCACCCCATCTTGACTGAAAAAAACAGAAATGTAGATATTTGTGCAAATTTAATAAAAAAGAAAAACTGAAATATCATATGGCCATAAGTATTCAGACCTTTTGCTCAATATTGAGTAGAAGCACCATTTTGAGCTAGTACAGCCATGAGTCTTCTTGGGAATGATGCAACAAGTTATTCACACCTGGATTTGGGATCCTCTGCCATTCTTTCTTGCAGATTCTCTCCAGGTCCGTCAGGTTGGATGGTGAACGTTGGTGGACAGCCATTTTCAGGTCTCTCCAGAGATGCTCAATTGGGTTTAGGTCAGGGCTCTGGCTGGGCCAGTCAAGAATGGTCACAGAGTTGTTCTGAAGCCACTCCTTTGCTATTTTAGCTGTGTGCTTAGGGTCATTGTCTTGTTGGAAGGTGAACCTTCGGCCAAGTCTGAGGTCCAGAGCACTCTGGAAGAGGTTTTCATCCAGGATATCTCTGTACTTGGCCACATTCATGTTTCCTTCAATGACAACCAGTCTTCCTGTCCCTGCAGCTGAAAAACACCTCCATAGCATGATGCTGCCACCACCATGTTTCTCTGTTGGGATTGTATTGTGCAGGTGATGAGCAGTGCCTGGTTTTCTCCACACAAACTGCTTAGAATTATCACCAAAAGGTCTATCTTCATCTCATCAGACTAGATAATCTTATTTTTCATAGTCTGGGAGTCCTCATTTGATTTTTTAGTAAACTCTATGTGGGCTTTCATATGTCTTGCACTGAGGAGAGGCTTCCGTTGGGCCACTCTGCCATAAAGGCCCGACTGGTGGAGGGCTGCAATGATAGTTGACTTTGTGGAACTTTCTCCCATCTCCCTACTGAAGCTCTGGAGCTCAGCCAGAGTGATCTCTGGGTTCTTCTTTACCTCTCTCACCAAGGTTCTTCTCCCATGATTGCTCAGTTTGGCTGGACAGCCAGGTCTAGGAAGACTTCTGGTGGTCCCAAACTTCATCCATTTAAGGATTATGGAGGCCACTGTGCTCTTAAGAACCTTGAGTGCTGCAGCAATTCTGTTGTAACCTTGGCCAGATCTGTGCTTTGCCACAATTCTGTCTCTGAGCTCCTTGGCCAGTTCCTTTGACCTCATGATTCTCATTTGGTCTGACATGCACTATGGGCTGTAAGGTTTTATATAGACAGGTGGGTGCCTTTCTAAATCAAGTCCTATCAGTTTATTTAAACACAGCTGGACTCCAATGAAGGAGAACAACTATCTCAAGGAGGATCACAAGGAAATGGACAGCATGTGACTTAAATATGAGTGTCTGAGCAAAAGGTCTGAATCCTTGATATAATGACCATGTGATATTTCAATTTTTCTTTTTTAATAAATTTGCAAAAATGTCTACATTTCTGTTTTTTATCCATCAAGATGGGGTGCAGAGTGTACATTAATATGAAAAAAATGAACTTTTTTGAATTTACCAAATGGCTGCAATGAAATAAAGAGTGAAAAATGTAAAGGGGTCTGGATACTTTCCGTACCCACTGTACATCTAAGAACTCTGGTTATGTCACAACTGATGCTCCCTGAAAACTAACTCATAGATCATTTGTTTTCAGGTTTACTTTGCCTACATTATGCTGCTCTCAGATGAGGTAGCAAACACCTGATGATAGATTTCCTTTTATAATGGCGTGTGGGAAGATCAACAGCAATAACATATGAAACGGGATTTGTGCTCAGCTTTCCTTTAGATGGCTCCATTACCAAATGTGTCATCTGTTCACAGGAAACCCTGGAAATTTTTAAAAGCACTTGCAGGGGCATAACAATGTTCAATAAGTGACGAGAGCTGTTGGAGAGACCAGTGGTATAAGAGCTTATTGATTGCGATTCCAAAGACTTTTCAAGAAATACTAAAATTGTCTGGGTGCTTGTCTGATATAGAAAGGCAAACACGTTTCATACCTGTCTGACTTTACAATTAAACCATCACAAAGATGCACTGCCTCAGTGACTGTTGCGAAAGGCAATCAAACAGATGATAAATAGTATTTTTTTACTTGCTGAAAGTTCACTTTCTATTTTTTATGGTTTCAGCTGTTGTTATATACAGTGTTCTGGGGAATCATCAAAAAGTTATGTGAAGACATTCACAATTACATCCATAGGAAGCATGACAGCACCACCTAATGGCTACATTAAAAATACGTTAGGAAACAAATGGCTCCAGTTTATCTCGCTGAAAGTACTTAAGATCTACGAGAGATTCATTTCATATTTTTGCACCTGACAGTGGGAAAAAGACTATCAAGCGCTAAACATTTTGACTAATTTATGAAAATTGTTTTTCTAAACATCAATTTGGAAATTTGCTTTGATACAAATCTCCTTTTCTCCTTGCTAACGTGCCTCGGTTTTGTGGCAATAAACTGATGTCCCATTCACATACTGTTCTACTTAATTATAGTGACATCCAGCAGCACTCACTTTTTAATTGAGTGTTTTGAGGAAAGTGCTGTAATTTGGCTGCTTCTTCGTGTTCAATTATTTGTTTGGGAAATATGTACGAGAGCGGTATATGTGTAATTTCCAGTGAACTTCAGCTGCAAGCGATTATATAGCTGTATTAAAAATCAAGAAATGATATTCAGTTTTATGTTTATAGGCAACTATTTTTATACTTTCTCTCTCATCATAGCTTCCCTGATAGTCTGCTTAGAGATGCTTATTAATTGAGCTCTAAATTGAGGGTTATTAAATGGTGTGTATTATATGCAAGGATTATTCAGTAAATGTAAGTGGAAATGGACCTTCTGTAAAGGAATATTAGATTCCCTTCTGAGCTAAATTTGTTTAGAAATGAAATGCGTTGGCTAAATAGCACATTTAGCTATTTTCATTTTCGCTCTCAAGGCGGTAGATATTGCCTCAAGTGCAGCTTTCCTATTTGCTTTTTATTATTATTTTCTAATCCTTTGTTCTAGTGATATTAAATTCATCATATACAAACAAAACTAAAGATAATGTTTAACATACACTATGTTGTCTAAGGTCTATCGGCATATCTTTAATCATTGAATTCAGGTTTTTCAGTTATTCCTGTAGCCCCATAGAGTTGAGCACCTAGCCATTCACTGTAGTCTGTTTTTTCAGACTGCTTCACTCTGTAAGGGCAGGTGCAGACGGCTGTGTTGTGAACCAAGTGCGATCCGACAGAACATCAGATCTCACCCAGACCAATGTTAGTCTATGGGGCCGTGCAAGTGCCTGATATTTACCTCAGACCGACTTTGCATGTTCGAGTTTGTTCCGATTTTCAGATCGCACTCCGTCATGCAAGTTAATCAGTGTGTGGAGACATCTGACTGGATTTGGAAGACATCTAAGTGCAGTCCAATTTCCTCGCACTGACAAAATGAAGAAGATGGAGAAATTTTGCTCTCCATCTCCTCCTCACTTCTCTCTCATCTGATCGAATCATGCCATGGCCATTAAATTTACAGCCCTCTGCACCAGTCCTTCTCTCTGAGAGAATCTACATCCATCTACACTAGCCCTTAGACTGGGTCATTCTAAAAAGCTCATTGAGAGAATCTATGTCAGTCTGCACTAGCCCTTAGAATGAGTCATTCTAAAGAGCTCATTGAAAGAATCTACACACGTGGTCAAAATTGATGGTACCCCACGTTTAATGACAGAAAAACCCACAACGGTCACAGAAATAACTTGAATCTGACAAAAGTAGTAATTAAAAAAGATCTATGAAAATGAACAAATGAAAGTCAGACATTGTTTTTCAACCAAAGCAAAGTGAAGGACAGCATCCAATCCAAGTGAAAAACTCCTTTATTGTGCCAAATGCGACGTTTCAACCATCAAAGGTCTTTTTCAAGCTTGAAAAAGACCTTTGATGGTTGAAACGTCGCATTTGGCACAATAAAGAAGTTTTTTCACCTGGATTGGATGCTGTCATTCACTTTGCTTTGGTATGTACACTTCCACTTGGGTCCGTGGAACTAGGACGGGCATCCCTTTGCCAGTTGTACTGTCAGCTACCTTCTAGTTTATGAATGGTTTTTCAACTATGCTGACACAGAATTAAAAAAAAAATAAAACTCATGAAATAGGCCTGGACAGAAATGATGGCACCTCTGAAAATAATGTGATAAAAGGGACATGTGAAATCAAGGTGTGGGCCTGTATATAGGGCTACAGATTCTCACTGTGCTGATTGGTGACATGATGTGCATTACACTCAACATGGACCAGAGGAAGCGAAGGAAAGAGTTGTCTCAGGAGATTAGAAAGGAAATTATAGACAAACATGTTAAAGGTAAAAGTTATAAGACCATCTACAAGCAGCTTCATGTTCCTGTGACTACAGTTGCACATATTATTCAAAATTTAAGATCCATGGGACTGTAGCCAACCTCTCTGGACGTGGCCGCAGGAGGAAAATTGATGACAAATTAAAGAGACGGATAATACGAATTTTAACAAAAGAGCCCAGAAAAACATCTAAACAGACTAAAGGTGAACTTCAAGGAACATCAGAGTCAGATTGCACCATCCGTCTTTGTATAAGCCAAAGTGGACTTCATGGGAGTTGACCAAGGAGGACACCATTGTTGAAAAAAATCATAAAAAAACAGACTAGAATTTTCCAAACTGCATGTTGACAAGCCAGAAAGCTTCTTGGAGAATGTCCTATGGACAGATAAGACAAAAATGGAACTTTTTGGCAAAGCACATCAGCTCTATGTTCACAGATGGGAAAAATGAAGAATACCAAGAAAAGAACACTGTCTCTACTGTGAAACAAGGAGGAGGCTCTGTTATGTTCTGGGGCTGCTTTGCTGCATCTGGCATAGGGTGTCTAGACTATGTGCAGGGTGCAATGAAATCTCAAGACTATCAAGGGATTCTAGAGCGAAATGAGCTGCCCACTTTCAGAAAGCTTGGTCTCAGTCACAGGTCATGGGTCTTGCAACAGGATAATGACCCAAAACACACAGCTAAAAACACCCAAGAATGGCTAAAAGGTAAACATTGGACTATTCTGAAGTGGCCTTCTATGAGCCCTGACCTAAATCCTATTGAGCATCTTCAGAAAGAGCTGAAACATGCCGTCTTGAAAAGGCAACCTTCAAACATGAGACAACTGGAGCAGTTTGCTCTTGAAGAGTGGGCCAAAATACCTGTTTAGAGGTACAGAAGTCTCATAGACAGTTACAGGAATCGTTTGATTGTAGTGATTGCCTCAAAAGGTTGTACAACAAAATATTAAGTTAAGGGTACCATCATTTCTGTACAGGCTTAATCCATGAGTATTATTTAAAAAAAAAATTCTGTGGAAGCATGGTTGAAAAGCAATATCTGACTTTCATTTGTTCATTTTTGTTATTTCTGTGACCATTGTGTTTTTTCTGTCATTAAACGAGGAGTACCAACAATTTTGACCACGTGTGTACGTCCATCTGCACTAGCCATTAGACTGGGTCTTTCTAAAGAGCTCATTGATTCCCATCAAGTCTAGAGTGAAATGGGAAGCTGAATTGGGAGAGTTAAATGATGATAGATGGGAATCTATTTTAGAATATGTGACTAAGATCTCTATGAGCGAACCTGGGAGGATGTCTCAATTATATGTGATTCATAGAGCTTACAGAACTCCCGATAGACTGTTCAAGATGGGTTTGAGGTCTGATTCCGAGTGTCCACAATGTTCGCAGGAACAGGCAGACATGTTACACATGCTGTGGCACTGCCCTAGATTGTCTGCCGTCTGGACAGTTGTATTGAATCGGATTGAATTGGTATATAGATGTGTCATTCCCAGAGACCCTTTGGTCTGTATATTAGGTTATGTGGAAGAAATAGCAGTGGTATGTATGGTTAAACTGGCGATTGCTAGCAAGGAAATTGATAGCTCGGTTCTGGATCAGGGAGGAGCCTCCGACTAGAAGAGACTTTCTTACGCAGGCGGACCATATAATTTTATTGGAAAAAAGTATCTATACTAAGAGAAATAAACTAGATGTATTTCAAAAGATTTGGCAGCCATGGATAGAAGGGAATTAGAATTGTGGGGAGGATGCATAATGTTATAGATGATGTTCATACTATACAACTGTATTTGAATTGGGGAAGAAATTTCAGATGGGAATTTGGGAAAGCATTAAAGGGGTCTCGAAGGGGGGGATAGGGAAGGAAAAGGGGGGGGAGTTATGTTCAAAAAATATATGACTATCTGTGAATAACAGCTTGATGTCATTTGTTATCATTGATTTTCCTTAATAAAAATTTATCTGATTAAAAAAAAAAGAGCTCATTGAGAGAATCTATGTCTGTCTGCACTAACCCTTAAACTAGGTCATTCCAAAGAGCTCACTTCTCTCTTAGAATGGGTCATTCCAAAGAGCTCATTGAGAGAATCAAAGGCCATCTGCACTAGCCATTAGAATGGGTCATTCTAAAGAGCTCATTAAGGGGAACCAATGGCTGTCTGCACAAGCCATTACAATGAGTCGTTCTAAAGAGCTAATTGAGAGAATCTACATCCGTCTGCACTAGCCCTTAACACTAGAAGTCCCAGAGAGGGGTCATTTGAACCTCTTTCAGGACTTCAGGGGGGAGCTTGAAATTTCTGGGACTTCTAGTGTTAAACTGGGTCGTTCTAAAGAGCTCATTGGGGCAATCTACAGCATTCTGCACTAGCCCTTTGAATGAAAATTATACTACCTAGCAGAAATTTTAAACTGAGCCTTTTTTTTTCTCAAAATGCTAAGGGCTCATGGACATAACCGTAATAATTGAAAAAATGTTTCCCTTCATTTTGCTGGTTCCGGATGTGGCTGTCGTAACTTCGGCAGGTCCTGAGGAGTGAGTTGCTTATTCGTCTTTTTCTGGATGGATGATGAGTGACTACTATTCTTGCTGCTACCCCAGAATAGGGATCAGATACCCCTATTTTACAATTGTTTAACACAACTGCAGCTTTCTTTCTCTCTTCTGTCAATGCTGTAACCTAATTTTTTGAGTTTCTTTCCTCCATCCTCTCTAAGGTATGCTCACATAGTCCACTGAATTTATCAGACCAGTCACGTCCGCAAAGTGCAGCTACTTGAAGATCCACATAGCGGATGAGTGCAGTAGCTGCTTGCTACTTACATGCACTGCCCTGACCTGAGGTCTGCATGAAAAATAGTTCAAGTGAACTAGCGCATTGGATAACATTGAGTACATGTGCTATCAGTTCTTCACAGTACACTGATTAAAAATACCTTTATTTGGATTTTTGAATATACTCTAATACAAATATGGATTTGTATGCTACAGTTTATGTGAGACCATGTAGTTCACATGTATAGCATGTTACATGTGAATAAAGCCAACCTGTACTAACCACAAATGCCTCAACGCTGCCTAGGATTAAAGGGAATCTGTCCTCAGGTTTTTGCTTTGTAATCTTGGGACAGCATGAGGTTGGGGCAGAGACACAGATTTTAGGAATGTGTCACTTATAAGGCTGTGTGCTGTTGTTTCAATACAATTAATGTTTTATCACCAGGAGATTATCTCTGCCTGGACTACAGCAGTGTGTGAGCGCTGGTCCGACCACACCCCCTCCTCTGATAAGTAGCTTACTGTCTATAGACTGTGTACATACAGTGCAGTGTCTGGTTTGGGCGAAGTTAGCTTTCTCAGCTCTGCTACACGGCACACCTAAAAACTCTGATTGTATCACAACTGCTGCACCCAGTAAACTAAGTTATACATCATTTAAATCAGAGTCTCTTTTCCTATATTATGCTGCTCTCAGATGAGGTAATCAAAACCTGGTGACAGGTTCCCTTTAATTGAGAAGAAAGCAATGGGCACAGATTTTAGAACAACTCTTCACTGTGCCAAGCTCAGTGACCATAATGCAGCAACTACATTCACCTGGTGCATAATATTTGTGCCATATTTCTGTTACAATATTTCAATGTAAACTACTTTCCCCAAATTTACACATACTGTATATGTGCATTTCTCTTCATTTTCCAGAACTAGAAAAAGTGTGAATTGTCCTGTTTGTCTGTAAAATGGCAGATTTAATACATGAGTCCCAGTGTCTGTAAGTAGTGGATGATACAATGGATCTTTCCTCTATCTCTTACCAAGACGTGGAATAAGACAGTGCAGTGCAATAGTGAATGTCCCCTTTTTCACGACACCTCAGTGACTTTAATTAGTTGCTTCTGCTGTCTTTTACTAATCCAACTTTCACAAGGTTCAATTATGGCAACGAATGAAACACACTTCCCAAATAACCTCTTTCCAAATAAATGTCACACAGGAATTCTGCAGAGTAGTTAGGCCTGAGGGGAAATAGGTTGACAGCCTGTTGTCAAAGTCACATTGGCACTAGGGTTGGCTGCTGACTGGAGCGGAATAGAAAATTCCGTAGTGGGATTTCTGAAGGCTCTGGCATATGAATTGAATGAATTTTTAAAAACAAACCAAAGTATAATGCATTTAGGCCTAAATATCACATTTAACACATTGAAAGGCCACATCATTATACTTCAGTTTAAAGACCTTTTTTTTTGGCTGTTGTTGGATTTTCAGATATCCAGTCTTCAAAGTGTTATTAATCACTGTGACAGGTCTAATATTATGCTATATTTATTGTTGTCCATTAATTTCATGGGTAATTATCTCCTAGACAAAAACAGAACAGGGGGATAATGCTTCATCATTTACTAAATATTTTCCGGTGTGTAATTTATTCATTAAATTGAGATGTTGCTTGTTTTTAAGGTGACACAATTGCTATAGTCTTATATTGGGATTGAATATTATCTGAAGAAAATATTGCAAACTAATTGTAAGTAATAAAATAAATTCATGCAAAAATATATTCTGATACTAAATATAAGTAGGGGGACATTCAGCTACATCGTATATTAAATATGTTACTATCATAACATGCAGGGGAACAGAAAGGTACAATTCAGTTTAACACTTTCAGGACCATACCAGTTTATTTTTATTATTACTTTTTTTTTTATTTATATAGAACCATTGATTCCATGGTGTTGCACATGAGAAGGGGTTACATAAAAATACAAATATCACTTACAGTAGACAAACTAACAAATGTAGACTGGTACAGAGAGAAGAAGACCCTGCCCTTGCAGGCTTACATTCTACACGATGATGGGGAACGAGTCAGAAGGTCGTGGGTTGCAGTAGATCCAGTGGTGTTGAGGTGGCCACATGGCCATTACAGGCTGTAGGCTTGCTTAAAAAGATGGGTTTTCAGGGTCCGTCTGAAGGATCCAAACGTGGTTGATAGTTGGACGTGTTTTGGCAAAGAATTCCAGAGGATGGGGGATATTCGGGAGAAATCTTGGAGGCGACTAAGTGAGGAGCGAATAAGTGTGGAGGAGAGAAGGAGGTCTTGAGAGGTCCGGAGATTAAGTGAGGGAAGATATCGGGAGATCAGTTCAGATACATATGGAGGAGAAAGGTAATGGATGGCTTTGTAGGTCAGTTTTAGTAGTTTGAACTGGATACGCTGGGAAATTGGGAGCTAGTGAAGGGATTTGCAAAGGGGGGATAGCAGGAGTATAACAAGGAGAGAGATTAATTATTCAGGCAGTAGAGTTAAAGACGGACAGGAGAGGTGTGAGAAGGTAGTCCACAGAGGAGGATGTTGCAGTAGTTGAGGCTGGAGATGATTAGGGCATGCACAAGTATTTTGGTAGAATGAGAGTTGAGGAAAGGACAGATTCTGGAAATATTTTTGAGCTGAAGGCGACAGGAAATGGCGAGAGCTTGGATGAGAGGTTTGAAGGACAGGGCAGTGTCAAGGGTTACTCCGAGGCAGCGGACTTCCGGTACAGGGGAAAGTGTGATGTAATTTATTGTGAAAGATAGATAGATTAGGTAGGGAAGATATGCGAGATGGAGGAAAGATAATTAGTCCAGATTTGTCCACATTGAGGTTGAGAAAGCGAGAGGAGAAAAAGGAGGATATGGTTTAGATCTACTTACAAACCTTTGTTTTTTATTTTCGGTTTAATAACTTTAATTAAAGATACATATATTTTTTGTTCCTCAGTCTATTTTGAGCTGACTTTTAGATTATGAATACACAACAAAAGTCCTTTAACTCTTTCCAGACATTAGACACTTGATACATGTAATATTAAGGCACCTTATAAAATGCCGGCTCATGAGATGAGCTTGCATCATACCCGGTAAATGCTGGCTATGCTACACAGTTAGCTTCTTCCTCTAACAGCAGTGACCACAGCTTGCTCAGTTTGCTGCTGGTAACCCATCAAAGCAATGTTAACCCCTTAAATGCTGTTGTCAATATTTGTCAGAATTTAAAGCCATGGTCTGGGAGGGCCCATCATTCCACGCTCCTATCAGTCCCCCTGCAGTGTGATTGCAGACTGGGAATGGATTGCCATATCAGTTATGGGCCTGCTGATGTCCCTCATGTCTGCAATAACTGTGATCTTTTAGAGACCATCCTGTGGCTGGACTTTATTGTAAACCATGATTTTTGCCACATATTGTGGTATTGCAGTATATAGCACAAGTGATTAGACAATCACAGGTTCAAGTACTGCAAAAGGAATAAAAAATAAATACAAAAAAATTCAAATGATTTTCACTCATTAAAAATAAGAAATAAAAAACATATTTGGTATCGCTGCGTCTATCAGCCGGATCTATTAAAATATAAAATTAATTAACATGCACAGTTAAGCTGTAAAGAGCTGTAAAAAAACCTTTTTTTTCAGTCACTGCAACTCTGCTAAAGAAATCAAAACATTGTACCTACCCCAAAATGGTAAAAAGCCAGCTCAGCACAGAAAAACAAGCCCCCACATAAAAATGAAAACAGCTACACATATTAGAATTTTTTTTTCCTTCCTGATTTTGTTCACCACTTAAAAGAAAAAACTATACAAAATTTGGCACCACCATATTCGTACTGACCCGGAGAATCATATTGACAAGTAAATTGTACAGAATGCTGCAAAAATAAAACCAATAAATAATGACTAAATTGTGGGGGGAGGGGGGTTGTAATTTTCCTACACTTCAACTTCTTTTCCTATTTTCCAGTACATTGTATTGAAAAATGAATGGTGTCATTCAAATCTACAACTGTTCTGGCAAAAGGCAAGCCGTCATATGGCTATATGCATGTTAAAAATAAAAAGGATATGACTGTTAATAAAAGGGTAGGAAAAAGCTAAAGTGCAAGAATGAAAAATCGCTCAGTCAGGAAAGAGTTAATCTGACCAGAAACTTAAACATCAGATGGATATTTGGGGATATTTGGGGGATGCTCTGACCCAGCCATTAAGCTATTATAATTTGTCCCTTGTCAGAATCAGCCATATCTTTACCCTTGTAAAGTCAGCACAGCCATCTACCAGGAAATCTTGGAGCACTTCATGCTTCCCTCTGCTCACAAGCTTTTTGGAAATGAAAATTTCATTCTCTAGCAGAACTTTGCAACTGTCCACAGTGCCAAAAGTACCAATACCTAGTTTAAAACAATAGTTTTGAGTCACCCGCCAGGGCTGTGGGGTACTAGGTATCGGGTCCAGTACTTAAAGGGATGTGTCACAGCGGCAGCGACCTGATCCGTGGCCCTGGGCGCCTATGTTAAAGGAAAGGTCTTTAAAGGGATTTGTAAAATAATAAATGTTCGTGACGCTACCTGTGGTATTCGGTCAAGGATGACCAATGCTGCTTAAAGGGGTCCTCTGGGGTGATTTTATGGCAGCCAGATGGTATAACTTCCCACAGGTGAAGTAGGTCCCCAGGGCTCCCAGTGAATAAATGGAAGATGGTGAGTGGTGCAGTAAAGAACGAAGGATGCAGTTGCGCAGTATTTTTACCTGGATTACTGATGGTAGCAGGCAGCCACAGTCCAGAGCACCAGATCACAGGTACAGGCAGGGTCCGGCCAGCTTGGAAGCGAGTTCAGAGTCCAGCTTTACCAGGTGGAGTTAAAAGCCTTCCTCTTAGCGCGGTGGTATTATAGTCTCTTACTTCCTTATGGCTTCTGAGCAAGGTCCTCTCAGTTATCTCTGTCCTTTTTTGAAGTGTTACACAAACCCGTATGACAGGTGACTCGAACTTTTTTACAGGATCTCTATCATGACCCGGGCTCTATGTGTCACTGTGTCTCCTTAGGGCATTAGGGTGGACAGGTTTACGTGTAGTCTAGTTGTCCTACCGATTTCTGCTGTGCCTCCTAAAGTATGACACAACCTTGGTCTTCCCGTTACCAGTATCTGCGCTCTATCAGGGAGGTAGCTCAGTCGCAGCTATTTTCTCTTGTTGTCACACTCCTGTGCTTTTCTCTCCGGCATGTTAGCTAAAGGCTGTTCTTCCTTCCATATCTCGCTATGTAGGAGCTACAGCACCTCAGGCTGTACGGCCCCTCACCCATCCTTCTGCCTCATAGTAACATAGTAACATAGTTATTAAGTTTGAAGGAAGACTTTAAGTCCATCAAGTTCAACCCATAGCCTAACCTTACATGCCCTAACATGTTGATCCAGAGGAAGGCGAAAAAAAACCATGTGGCAAACCGTAAGTTACACATTGGGGAAAAAAATTCCTCCCTGACTCCACATACGGCATAAGACTAGTTCCCTGGATCAACTCTCTATCAAGGAAAATAGTGTATATAACCTGTAACATTATGATTTTCTAGAAAGGCATCCAGTCCCCTCTTAAATTTTAGCAATTAATCACTCATTACAAAATCATACGGCAGAGAGTTCCATAGTCTCGCTGCTCTTACAGTAAAGAATCCACATCTGTGATTATTCTTAAACCTTCTTTCCTCTAGACGTAGAGGATGCCCCCTTATCCCCGTCTCAGGTCTACGAGTAAATGGTCATTAGAAAGGTCTCTATACTGTCCCCTCATATATTTATACATTAAAATAAGATCGCCCCTTAGCCTTCATTTTTCCAAACTAAATAACCCCAAGTGTAATAACCTGTCTTGGTATTGCAGACCCCCCAGTCCCCTAATAACCTTGATCACTCTTCTCTGCACCCGCACTCGTTCAGCTATGTCTTTTTTGTACACCGGGGACCAGAACTGTGCACAGTATTCTAAGTGTGGTTGCACTAGTGTCTTGTATAGAGGTAAAATTATGTTCTCCTTATGAGCATCTATGCCTCTTTTAATGCATCCCATTGTTTTATTTGCCTTTGTAGCAGCTGCCTGACACTGGTCACTAAATGTGAGATTGTCGTCCACCCATACACCCAGATCTTTTTAATTGACGGTTTTGCCCAGTGTTTTACAGTTAAGCACATAATTATACATCTTATTTGCTCCACCCAAGTGCATGACCTTACATTTATCCTCATTAAAGCTCATTTGCCATTTATCAGCCAAAGTTTCTAGTTTACATAAATCCTCCTGTAGTATAAAATTGTCCTCTTCTGTATTGATTACCCTTCAGAGTTTCGTGTCATCTGCAAATATTGAAATTTTACTCTGTATGTCCCCTACAAGGTCATTAATAAATATGTTAAAAGAAGAGGGCCCAATACTGACCCCTGTGGTACCCCACTGCTAACTGTGACCCAATCTGAGTGTGCTCCATTAATTACCATCCTTTGTTTCCTATCCCTGAGCCAGCTCTTAACCCACTTACACATACTGTATTTTCCCCTATCCCCATTGTTCTCATTTTATGTATCAACCTTTTGTGTGACACCATATCAAAAGCTTTTGAAAAGTCCATATACACTACGTCCACTGCGTTTCCTTGGTCCAATCCGGAACTTACCTCTTCATAGAAACTGATCAGATTAGTCTCACAGGAACGGTCTCTAGTAAACCCATGCTGATATTGGGTCATGACTTTATTCCTCTTCAGATACTCCTGTATAGTATCTCTTAGAAAACCCTCCAGGATTTTACTCACAGTAGAGGTTAAGCTTATTGGTATATAATTTCCAAGTTCAGTTTTTGTCCCCTTTTTGAATATTGGCACCACATTTGCTATGCGCCAGTCCTGTGGTAAAGACTCTGTTATTATGGAATCTTTAAAGATTAAAAATAATGGTCTATCAATGACTATACTTAGTTCCCTCAGTACTCGGGGGTGTATCCCATCCAGGCACGGAGATTTGTCAATTTTAGTGATTTTTAGACGCCGCCGTACTTTCTGCTGGGTTAAGCAGGTGACATTTAATGGGGAATTTTTGTTATCACTAATTATTTTGTCTGTCATGGGATTTTCTTGTGTAAATACTGTTTAAAAAAAAGTCATTTAGCATATTGGCTTTTACCTCATCCTCATCCACCATTTCACCCAGACTATTTTTAAGGGGGCAACACTATCATTTTTTAGTTTCTTACTATTTATGTAGTTAAAGAATATTTTGGGATTATTTTTACTCTCTCTGGCAATGAGTCTCTCTGTCTCAATCTTTGCTGCCTTGATTTGCTTTTTACAGAATTTATTTAATTTTCTGTATTTATTTAATGCCTCAACACTACCTACTTCCTTTAATTCTCTAAATGCTTTCTTTTTGTCATTTATTGCGCCCCTTACAGCTCTATTTAGCCATATTGGTTTCCTCCTATTTCTAGTATGTTTATTCCCATATGGTATATACTGTGCACAGGTCCTATCCATGATGCTAATAAATGTCTCCCATTTTCTTTGTGTATTTTTATGTCTCAGGATATCGTCCCAGTTAATTGCACCAAGATCATCTCTCATCCGTTGGAAATTTGCCCTCCTGAAGTTTAGTGTCCTTGAAACCCCCCTACTACACATCTTATTAAAGGATACATGAAAACTTATTGTTTTTGATCACTATTACCCAAGTGACCCCAACCCTTATATTTGATATGTGGTCTGGCCTGTTGGTTAATATTAGGTCTAGCAGTGCCCCCCTTCTTGTTGGGTCCTGAACCAGTTTTGTAAGGTAGTTGTCTCTCATAGGTGTCAAAAACCTATTACCTTTGCTGGAACTGCAGGTTTCAGTTCCCCAATGTATTTTAGGGTAGTTGAAGTCCCCCATAAGGCCGGAGACACACTACAGCGAGATACGGCCGAGTCTCGCAGGTTAAAACCAAGCTCTGGCACCGGCACTCCAGAGCGGAGCGTGCAGCTCCATGTATTGCTGTGCGGCTGCACGCTCCGCTCTGGAGTGCCATTGCCAGAGCTTGGTTTTAACCTGCGAGACTCGACTGTATCTTGCTGTGTGTGATCCTGGCCTAATAATGACTTCTCCTTGAGTCGCAGCTTCATCTATTTGCTTTGCGAGGATATTCTCCATTGCTTCCATTATTCATGGGGACTTATAACGAACCCCTATCAGTAATTTATTTTTTCCCCCTCCCATTATCTCCACCCACAGGGACTCTACATTTTCATTAGATTCACCTATATTATCACACAGGATGGGATTTAAGGATGATTTTACATATAGATACTTGCCTCCCCCTCTCTCATCTGTATGGTCTTTTCTGAACAGACTATGGCCCTGCAAGTTAACAGCCCAGTCATGGCTCTCTTCCAGCTATGTCTCAGATATCCCCACTATGTCATAATTATGCTCCAACAAATTAAATTCTAATTCCTCCACTTTGTTGGCGAGGCTTCTGGCATTAGTATGTATACACTTTATGTATCTCTGTGTACCTCTATTCTTTCTTAAATTATTAACTCTTCTAACCCCACCCCCATGCCACCCCCATTTCATTATTTGTGCCCAGGTCTCTATCTGCACTATCTTCCCCTCCTATAAAATGAATATCCTCCCCCAATCCCTAGTTTAAATACTCCCACAACTTTCAAGTCATTTTCTCCCCCAGCACAGCTGCACCTTCCCCATTGAGGTGCAAAACTGCTTCAGTCTGCTGTCTGGCACCAACTGACTAAGGCCGGGGACACACTTAACGTATAAAAAAACGGTCCGTTTTTCACGGCCGAGAATCGCACAAATGTTTCAAAAACAGTGATCCGTGTGCAGTGCGAGGATGCGATTTCCTCGCATCAAATGATCCGTGTGACATCCGTGTGACATCCGTATGGCATCCGTATGCCGAGATTTTCTCGCAAGCTTGCAAAACTGACATCTAATGGATTTATGTGCTCAAATGTTCGGGAAAACATATATACAGTATATATATATATATATATATATATATATATATATATATATATATGTCATTGAGACACATATATACACTCACCGGCCACTTTATTAGGTACACCATGCTAGTAACGGGTTGGACCCCCTTTTGCCTTCAGAACTGCCTCAATTCTTCGTGGCATAGATTCAACAAGGTGCTGGAAGCATTCCTCAGAGATTTTGGTCCATATTGACATGATGGCATCACACAGTTGCCGCAGATTTGTCGGCTGCACATCCCAAAGATGCTCCATACAAGGCAGGATGGATCCATGCTTTCATGTTGTTTACGCCAAATTCTGACCCTACCATCCGAATGTCGCAGCAGAAATCGAGACTCATCAGACCAAGCAACGTTTTTCCAATCTTCTACTGTCCAATTTCGATGAGCTTGTACAAATTGTAGCCTCAGTTTCCTGTTCTTAGCTGAAAGGAGTGGTACCCGGTGTGGTGTTGTGAATTTGGATTCTGGGCTCCCCCGGTGGCTACTGGTGGAATTGAACTTGTGACATCATCTTCCCTGTTCACCTGTTCTGATTAGATCTGGGTGTCGCTATATAACCTGGCTTCTCTGTTAGATGCTTGCCGGTCAACAATGTTATCAGAAGCCTCTCTGTGCTTGTTCCTGCTCCCAGACATCTACTAGATAAGTTGGACATTCGTCCATGTTTTGTTTTTGTATTTTGGTTCCAGTTCACAGCTGCAGTTTCGTTACTGTGTCTGGAAAGCTCTTGTTGATCAGGAATTGCCACTCTGGTATTATGAGTTAATGCCAGAGTCCTAAAGTAATTTCTGGATGTGTTTTGTTAGGGTTTTCTACTGACCATGAAAGTATGCTTTCTGTCTTCTGCTATCTAGAAAGCGGACCTCAAATTTGCTAAAACTATTTTCCTGCTGCGTTTGTTATTTCTTCTAAAATCACCGCCAATATATGTGGGGGGCCTCTGTCTCCTTTTTTTGGGCATTTCTCTAGAGGTGAGTCAGGTCTTATATTTCCCTCTGCTAGCATTATTTAGTTCTCCGGCCGGCGCTGGGCATATAGGGATAAAAAGTAGGACATGCTACCTGGCTACTTCTAGATGATGCGGTAGGTTTAGTTCATGGTCAGTATAGTTACATCTTCCAAGAGCTTGTTCCTATAGAGGCTTATGCTAGTTCTCTGGCCATGGAGATCATGATAGTTTGACCGGCCCACTAAAGGGTTAAAATCCTTGGCTGAGAAAGGAGAGAAATAAGAAGTCTGCTGAGAGTTTTTTTTTTTTTTTTTTTTTTTCTCTGTGCTCTTAATTGGATCACTTGCCAGTCTGTCTATGCTGCAGTCTTTCTTTTTTTTCTCTCTCCTTATAATCTTTGAATGGCTTTGTGTTCACCTGTTAATAATGGATCTTCAGAGTGTAACTGCAGGTTTGAATAATCTCACCACGAAAGTACAAAATTTGCAAGATTTTATTATTCATGCTCCGGTATCTGAGCCGAGAATTCCTTTGCCGGAATTCTTCTCAGGGAATAGATCTAGCTTTCAGAATTTTAGAAATAATTGTAAGCTATTTTTGTCCCTGAAATCTCGTTCTGCTGGAGACCCTGCACAGCAGGTTGGGATTGTGATTTCCTTGCTCCGCGGCGACCCTCAAGACTGGGCTTTTGCATTGGCACCAGGGGATCCTGCGTTGCGCAATGTGGATGCGTTTTTTTTGGCCTTGGGCTTGCTGTATGAGGAACCTCATTTGGAACTTCAGGCAGAAAAAACTTTGATGTCCCTATCGCAGGGGCAAGATGAAGCTGAAATTTACTGCCAAAGATTCCGTAAATGGTCTGTGCTTACTCAGTGGAATGAGTGTGCCTTGGCGGCTACTTTCAGAGAGGGTCTCTCTGATGCCATTAAGGATGTTATGGTGGGGTTCCCTGTGCCTGCGGGTCTGAATGAGTCCATGACAATGGCCATTCAGATCGATAGGCGTCTGCGGGAGCGCAAACCAGTGCACCATCTGGCGGTGTCCACTGAGAAGACGCCAGAAAGCATGCAGTGTGATAGAATTCTGTCCAGAAGCGAGCGGCAGAATTTTAGACGGAAAAATGGGTTGTGTTTCTATTGTGGGGATTCTACTCATGTTATATCAGCATGCTCTAAGCGTACTAAAAAGCTTGATAAATCCGTTTCCATTGGCACTTTACAGTCTAAATTTATTTTGTCTGTGACCCTGATTTGCTCTTTGTCATCTATTACTACTGACGCCTATATCGACTCTGGCGCCGCTTTGAGTCTTATGGATTGGTCCTTTGCCAATCGTTGTGGGTATGATTTAGAGCCTTTGGAAACTCTTATTCCTCTGAAGGGGATTGACTCCACCCCATTGGCTAATAATAAACCACAATACTGGACACAAGTGACTATGTGTATTAATCCGGATCACCAGGAGACTATTCGTTTTCTGGTGCTGTATAATCTACATGATGATTTGGTGCTGGGATTGCCATGGCTGCAGTCTCACAACCCAGTCCTTGACTGGAGAGCTATGTCTGTGTTGAGCTGGGGATGTAAGGGGACTCATGGGGACGTACCTTTGGTGTCCATTTCATCATCTATTCCCTCTGAAATCCCTGAGTTCCTGTCTGATTATCGTGACGTCTTTGAAGAACCCAAGCTGGGTTCACTACCTCCGCACCGTGAGTGCGATTGTGCTATAGATTTAATTCCGGGTAGTAAATACCCAAAGGGTCGTTTATTTAATCTGTCTGTGCCTGAACATACTGCTATGCGAGAATATATAAAGGAGTCCTTGGAAAAGGGACATATTCGTCCATCGTCATCTCCCTTAGGAGCCGGTTTTTTCTTTGTGTCAAAAAAAGACGGCTCTTTGAGACCATGTATTGATTATCGGCTTTTGAATAAAATCACGGTTAAATATCAATACCCATTGCCGTTGCTGACTGATTTGTTTGCTCGCATAAAGGGGGCCAAGTGGTTCTCTAAGATTGATCTCCGTGGGGCGTATAATTTGGTGCGGATCAGGCAGGGGGATGAGTGGAAAACCGCATTTAATACGCCCGAGGGCCACTTTGAGTATTTGGTGATGCCTTTTGGTCTTTCTAATGCTCCTTCAGTCTTCCAGTCCTTTATGCATGATATTTTCCGCGATTTTTTGGATAAATTTATGATAGTGTATCTGGATGATATTCTGATTTTTTCGGATGACTGGGACTCTCATGTCCGGCAAGTTAAGAGGGTTTTTCAGGTTTTGCGGTCTAATTCTCTGTGTGTCAAGGGTTCTAAGTGCGTTTTTGGGGTTCAGAGAATTTCCTTTTTGGGATATATTTTTTCTCCCTCTTCCATTGAGATGGATCCTGTCAAGGTTCAAGCTATTTGTGATTGGACGCAGCCCTCTTCTCTTAAAAGTCTTCAGAAATTTTTGGGCTTTGCCAACTTTTATCGTCGATTTATTTCTGGTTTTTCGGATGTCGTTAAGCCATTGACCGATTTGACTAGACAGGGTGCTGATGTTGCTAATTGGTCCCCTGATGCTGTGGAGGCCTTTCAGGAGCTTAAGCGCCGTTTTTCTTCTGCCCCTGTGTTGCGTCAGCCTGATGTGACTCTTCCTTTTCAGGTTGAGGTCGACGCTTCTGAGATCGGAGCTGGGGCAGTGTTGTCGCAGAAAAGTTCTGACTGCGCCGTGATGAGGCCTTGTGCCTTCTTTTCCCGTAAATTTTCGCCCGCTGAGCGGAATTATGATGTTGGGAATCGGGAGCTTTTGGCCATGAAGTGGGCGTTTGAGGAGTGGCGCCATTGGCTAGAGGGGGCCAGACATCAGGTGGTGGTATTGACTGACCACAAAAATTTGATTTATCTTGAGACCGCCAGGCGCCTGAATCCTAGACAGGCGCGCTGGTCATTATTTTTTTCTCGGTTTAATTTTGTGGTATCGTACCTACCAGGTTCTAAGAATGTTAAGGCGGATGCCCTTTCTAGGAGTTTTGAGCCTGATTCACCTGGCAACTCTGACCCCACAGGTATTCTTAAGGAGGGAGTTATCTTGTCAGCCGTTTCTCCAGACCTGCGGCGGGCCTTGCAGGAGTTTCAGGCGGATAGACCGGATCGTTGTCCGCCTGATAGGCTGTTTGTTCCTGATGATTGGACCAGTAAAGTCATCTCTGAGGTGCATTCTTCTGCGTTGGCAGGTCATCCTGGAATTTTTGGTACCAGGGATTTGGTGGCAAGATCCTTCTGGTGGCCTTCCCTGTCACGAGATGTGCGAGGCTTTGTGCAGTCTTGTGACGTTTGTGCTCGGGCCAAGCCTTGTTGTTCTCGGGCTAGTGGATTATTGTTGCCCTTGCCTATTCCTAAGAGGCCTTGGACACACATCTCGATGGATTTTATTTCAGATCTGCCTGTTTCTCAGAAGATGTCTGTCATCTGGGTGGTGTGTGACCGTTTTTCTAAGATGGTTCATTTGGTTCCCCTGCCCAAATTGCCTTCTTCTTCCGAGTTGGTGCCCCTGTTTTTTCAAAATGTTGTTCGTTTGCATGGTATTCCTGAGAATATCGTTTCTGACAGAGGAACCCAATTTGTGTCTAGATTTTGGCGGGCATTTTGTGCTAGGATGGGCATAGATTTGTCTTTTTCGTCTGCTTTTCACCCTCAGACTAATGGCCAGACCGAGCGGACTAATCAGACCCTGGAGACATATCTGAGGTGTTTTGTGTCTGCTGACCAGGATGATTGGGTTGCTTTTTTGCCATTGGCGGAGTTCGCCCTCAATAATCGGGCCAGCTCTGCCACCTTGGTTTCCCCGTTTTTCTGTAATTCGGGGTTCCATCCTCGATTTTCCTCCGGTCAGATGGAATCCTCGGATTGTCCTGGAGTGGATGCGGTGGTGGAGAGATTGCATCATATCTGGGGGCGGGTGATGGACAATTTAAAGTTGTCCCAGGAGAAGACTCAGCTTTTTGCCAACCGTCACCGTCGTGTTGGTCCTCGGCTTTGTGTTGGAGATTTGGTGTGGTTGTCTTCTCGTTTTGTCCCTATGAGGGTCTCATCTCCTAAGTTTAAGCCTCGGTTCATCGGTCCGTATAAAATATTGGAGATTCTTAACCCTGTTTCCTTCCGTTTGGACCTCCCTGCATCCTTTTCTATTCATAACGTTTTTCATCGGTCGTTATTGCGCAGGTATGAGGCACCGGTTGTGCCTTCCGTTGAGCCTCCTGCTCCGGTGTTGGTTGAGGGTGAGTTGGAGTACGTTGTGGAAAAAATCCTAGACTCCCGTGTTTCCAGACGGAGACTCCAGTATCTGGTCAAGTGGAAGGGATATGGCCAGGAGGATAATTCTTGGGTCACTGCATCTGATGTTCATGCCTCTGATCTGGTTCGTGCCTTTCATAGGGCCCATCCTGATCGCCCTGGTGGTTCTGGTGAGGGTTCGGTGCCCCCTCCTTGAGGGGGGGGTACTGTTGTGAATTTGGATTCTGGGCTCCCCCGGTGGCTACTGGTGGAATTGAACTTGTGACATCATCTTCCCTGTTCACCTGTTCTGATTAGATCTGGGTGTCGCTATATAACCTGGCTTCTCTGTTAGATGCTTGCCGGTCAACAATGTTATCAGAAGCCTCTCTGTGCTTGTTCCTGCTCCCAGACATCTACTAGATAAGTTGGACATTCGTCCATGTTTTGTTTTTGTATTTTGGTTCCAGTTCACAGCTGCAGTTTCGTTACTGTGTCTGGAAAGCTCTTGTTGATCAGGAATTGCCACTCTGGTATTATGAGTTAATGCCAGAGTCCTAAAGTAATTTCTGGATGTGTTTTGTTAGGGTTTTCTACTGACCATGAAAGTATGCTTTCTGTCTTCTGCTATCTAGAAAGCGGACCTCAAATTTGCTAAAACTATTTTCCTGCTGCGTTTGTTATTTCTTCTAAAATCACCGCCAATATATGTGGGGGGCCTCTGTCTCCTTTTTTTGGGCATTTCTCTAGAGGTGAGTCAGGTCTTATATTTCCCTCTGCTAGCATTATTTAGTTCTCCGGCCGGCGCTGGGCATATAGGGATAAAAAGTAGGACATGCTACCTGGCTACTTCTAGATGATGCGGTAGGTTTAGTTCATGGTCAGTATAGTTACATCTTCCAAGAGCTTGTTCCTATAGAGGCTTATGCTAGTTCTCTGGCCATGGAGATCATGATAGTGTGGTCTTCTGCTGCTGTAGCCCATCTGCCTCAAAGTTCGACGCACTGTGCGTTCAGAGATGCTCTTAGGCCTACCTTGGTTGTAACGGGTGGCGATTTGAGTCACTGTTGCCTTTCTATCAGCTCGAACCAGTCTGCCCATTCTCCTCTGACCTCTGGCATCAACAAGGCATTTCCGCCCACAGAACTGCCGCTCACTGGATTTTTTTTCTTTTTCGGACCATTCTCTGTAAACCCTAGAGATGGTTGTGCGTGAAAATCCCAGTAGATCAGCAGTTTCTGAAATACTCAGACCAGCCCTTCTGGCACCAACAACCATGCCACGTTCAAAGGCACTCAAATCACCTTTCTTCCCCATACTGATGCTCGGTTTGAACTGCAGGAGATTGTCTTGACCATGTCTACATGCCTAAATGCACTGAGTTGCCGCCATGTGATTGGCTGATTAGAAATTAAGTGTTAACAAGAAGTTGGACAGGTGTACCTAATAAAGTGGCCGGTGAGTGTATATATTCTGTATTTATATTTCATTCAGCGCGACATCTGTGAAAAGCCGGTAATTCAATTCCCGGCTTTGCATTTCTCCTTCACAAACCCGACAGGATATGAGACATGGTTTACATACAGTAAACCATCTCATATCCCCTTTTTTTGTTTGCATATTCCACACTACTAATGTTAGTAGTGTGTATGTGCAAAATTTCAGCGCTGTAGCTGCTAAAATAAAGGGTTAAATGGCGGAAAAAATTGGCGTGGGCTCCCGCGCAATTTTCTCCGCCAGAATGGTAAAGCCAGTGACTGAGGGCAGATATTAATAGCCAGGAGAGGGTCCATGGTTATTGGCCCCCCCGTGGCTAAAAACATCTGCCCCCAGCCACCCCAGAAAAGGCACATCTGGAAGATGCGCCTATTCTGGCACTTGGCCACTCTCTTCCCACTCCCTGTAGCGGTGGGATATGGGGTAATGAAGGGTTAATGCCACCTTGCTATTGGAAGGTGACATTAAGCCAGATTAATAATGGAGAGGCGTCAATTATGACACCTATCCATTATTAATCCAATTGTTTGAAAGGGTTAAAAAACACACACACATGATTTAAAAGTAGTTTAATGAAATAAACACAGCGGTTGTTGTAATATTTTATTGTTCTCTCAATCCATCAGGAACACCCTCGCTTGGAAAAATAATAAATGCACAAGATACATACCCTCTCTGATGTCCTATCACGTCCCACGAGGTAATCCATCTGGAGGGGTTAACTAATATTACAGGCAGGAGCCCTGCTAAATGCAGCGGTGCTCGTGCTTGTAATTCCCCGGCGAATGAATGAAATGTAGGTCATTGACCTACATTTCCTTCAGTCGCGGTGATGCGCCCCCTGGTGGATGTCCTCATATGACCTGGAGCGTGGGAAAAAGTTCCCAGGCTGCAGTTCATGAGAACATCCACCAGAGGGCGCCTCACCGCGACTCAATGTAAGTACAGATCCTGCTTTCCTTTCAGCACCCGGGGATTACAGGTACGAGCGAGTGGTTTATCGCAGCTCGTGTGCCTGTAATATTAGTTAACCCCTTCAGATGGATTACTTCATGGGACGAGACGGTTCACCAGAAGGTATGTATCTTGTGCGTTTATTATTTTTCCAAGCGAGGGTGTTCCTGATGGATTGAGAGAGCAATAAATTATTACAACAACCGCTGTGTTTATTTCATTAAACTACTTTTAAATCATGTGTGTGTGTGTTTTTTAACCCTTTCAAACAATTGGATTAATAATGGATAGGTGTCATAATTGACGCCTCTCCATTATTAATCTGGCTTAATGTCACCTTCCAATAGCAAGGTGGCATTAACCCTTCATTACCCCATATCCCACCGCTACAGGGAGTGGGAAGAGAGTGGCCAAGTGCCAGAATAGGCGCATCTTCCAGATGTGCCTTTTCTGGGGTGGCTGGGGGCAGATGTTTTTAGCCACGGGGGGTCCTATAACCATGGACCCGCTCCTGGCTATTAATATCTGCCCTCAGTCACTGGCTTTACCATTCTGGCGGAGAAAATTGCGCGGGAGCCCACGCCAATGTTTTCCGCCATTTAACCCTTTATTTCAGCAGCTACAGCGCTGAAATTTTGCACATACACACTACTAACATTAGTAGTGTGGAATATGCAAAAAAAAGGGGGATATGAGATGGTTTACTGTATGTAAACCATGTCTCATATCCTGTCGGGTTTGTGAAGGAGAAATGCAAAGCCGGCAATTGAGTTACCGGCTTTTCTGTAGAACACCGCTGCGTATTTCTCGCAATGCACACGCATGGTCCGTGTGTAATCCGATTTTTTCTCACACCCATAGACTTGCATTGGCGAGTCTCGGCCGAGATACGCTGACAATCGCAGCATGCTGCGAGTTCCCTCGGATCCGAAATACGGTGGAGAAAATATCGGATGATGGGAGCTGAACCATAGATTAACATTGGGCCGAGTGCTATGCGATTTTTTATCGCATAGCACTCGTCCGTATTACGGTCTAGTGTGACCCCGGCCTAATTCTTCCCATCTGCCTAGCAACTAACTTCTCCACCCAACCAGAGAGAGCATCTCCCCTTAAGTCGGGTGTAGAGCTCCCCCTTCTGGCCTGGAGTCAGAACGGTGTTGTATGTTCTGATTACCTGTCAAAAGGAATCTTCCATCGCTTCCAAGCATGACATCACTCTCTCCATGAGGAAAGCAATGCCACTGTGACAACCAAGACCCTCACCTGACCTTAACCCCATTGATAATCTAAGGGATATTGTCAAGAAGAAGAGAGACACCAGAAACAACAACACAGAAGAGCTGATTGCTGCTATCAAAGCAACCTGGGCTTCCATAACACCTCAGCAGTGCCACAGGCTGATCGCCTCCTTGCCGTGCCACATTGATTCAGTTATTGATGCCAAAGAAGCCCCGACCAAGTATTGAGTGTATTTACTGTGAACATACATTTCAGTAGGCCAACATTTCAGATTTTAAAATCATTTTTTCAAGCTGGTGTGATAAAGTATTCTAATTTACTGACATAATGACTTTTGGGTTTTCATTGACTGTGAGCCATAATCATCAACATTAACCCCTTTCTGTCATTAGACGTACTATTCCGTCCATGTGGGGTGGGCCCTACTTCCCAAGGACGGAATAGTACGTCATACGCGATCAGCCGCGCTCACGGGGGGAGCGCGGCCGATCGCGGCCGGGTGTCAGCTGCATATCGCAGCTGACATCCGGCACTATGTGCCAGGAGCGGTCACGGACCGCCCCCGGCACATTAACCCCCGGCACACCGCGATCAAACATGATCGCGATGTGCCGGCGGTGCAGGGAAGCATCGCGCAGGGAGGGGGCTCCCTGCGGGCTTCCCTGAGCCCCCCGCAGCAACGCGATGTGATCGCGTTGCTGCGAGGGTCTTACCTCCCTCCCTGCCTGCTCCAGACCCGGATCCAAGATGGCCGCGGATCCGGGTCCTGCAGGGAGGGAGGTGGCTTCACAGAAGCCTGCTCAGAGCAGGCACTGTGAAGCAGCCTGCACTTCTCGCAGATCGGTGATCTGTCAGAGTGATATGCAAACTGGCAGATCACCGATCTGTATTGTCCCCCCCTGGGGCAAAGTAAAAAAAAAAATTTCCAAATGTGTAAAAAAAAAAAAAAAAAAAATATTCCAAAATAATGGAAAAAAAAAAAAAATATTATTCCCATAAATACATTTCTTTATCTAAATAAAATAAAAAAAACAATAAAAGTACACATATTTAGTATCGCCGCGTCCGTAACGACCCGACCTATAAAACTGGCCCACTAGTTAACCCCTTCAGTAAACACCGTAAGAAAAAAAAAAAAAAAACGAGGCAAAAAACAACGCTTTATTACCATACCGCCGAACAAAAAGTGGAATAACACGCGATCAAAAAGACTGATATAAATAACCATGGTACCGCTGAAAACGTCATCTTGTCCCGCAAAAAACGAGCCGCCATACAGCATCATCAGCAAAAAATAAAAAAGTTATAGTCCTGAGAATAAAGCGATACCAAAATAATTATTTTTTCTATAAAATAGTTTTTATCGTATAAAAGCGCCAAAACATAAAAAAATGATATAAATGAGATATCGCTGTAATCGTACTGACACGACGAATAAAACTGCTTTATCAATTTTACCAAACGCAGAACAGTATAAACGCCTCCCCAAAAAGAAATTCATGAATAGCTGGTTTTTGATCATTCTGCCTCACAAAAATCGGAATAAAAAGCGATCAAAAAATGTCACGTGTCCGAAAATGTTACCAATAAAAACGTCAACGCATCCCACAAAAAACAAGATCTCGCATGACTCTGTGGACTCAAATATGGAAAAATTACAGCTCTCAAAATGTGGTAACAAAAAAAATATTTTTTGCAATGAAAAGCGTCTTTCAGTGTGTGACGTCTCTCAATCATAAAAATCCGCTAAAAAACCCGCTATAAAAGTAAATCAAACCCCCCTTCATCACCCCCTTAGTTAGGGAAAAATAAAAAAATTAAAAAATGTATTTATTTCCATTTTCCCATTAGGGTTAGGGTTAGGGCTAGAGTTAGGACTAGAGTTAGGGCTAGGGTTATTGCTAGGGTTAGGGCTAGGGTTGGGGCTAGGGTTGGGGCTACAGTTAGGGTTGGGTCTAAAGATAGGGTTAGGGTTTGGATTACATTTACGGTTGGGAATAGGGTTGGGTGTGTCTGGGTTAGAGGAGTGGTTAGGGTTACTGTTGGGATTAGGGTAAGGGGTGTGTTTGGATTAGGGTTTCAGTTATAATTGGGGGGTTTCCACTGTTCGGGCACATCAGGGGCTTTCCAAACGGGATATGGCATCCGATCTGAATTCCAGCCAATTCTGCGTTGAAAAAGGAAAACAGTGCTCCTTCCCTTCCGAGCTCTCCCGTGTGCCCAAACAGGGGTTTACCCCAACATATGGGGTATCAGCGTACTCAGGACAAATTGGACATCATCTTTTGGGGTCCAATTTCTCCTGCTACCCTTGGGAAAATACAAAACTGGGGGCCAAAAAATAAGTTTTGTGGGAAAAAAAAGATTTTTTATTTTCACGGCTCTGCGTTGTAAACTGTAGTGAAACACTTGGGGGTTCAAAGTTCTCACAACACATCTAGATAAGTTCCTTGGGGGGTCTAATTTCCGATATGGGGTCACTTGTGGGGGGTTTGTACTGTTTGCGTACATCAGGGGCTCTGCAAATGCAACGTGACGCCTGCAGACCAATCCATTTAGGTCTGCATTCCAAATGGCGCTTCTTCCCTTCCGAGCTCTGTCATGCGCCCAAACAGTGGTTCCCCCCCACATATGGGGTATCAGCATACTCAGGACAAATTAGACAACAACTTTTTGGGTCCAATTTATCCTGATACCCTTGTGAAAATACAAAACTGGGGGCTAAAAAAATCATTTTTGTGAAAAAAAAAAGAATTTTTATTTTCACGGCTCTGCGTTATAAACTGTAGTGAAACACTTGGGGGTTCAAAGTTCTCACAACACATCTAGATAAGTTCCTTGGGGGGTCTAGTTTCCAATATGGGGTCACTTGTGGGGGGTTTGTACTGTTTGGGTACATCAGGGGCTCTGCAAATGCAACGTGACGCCTGCAGACCAATCCATTTAAGTCTGCATTCCAAATGGCGCTCCTTCCCTTCCGAGCTCTGTCATGCGCCCAAACAGTGGTTCCCCCCCACATATCGGGTATCAGCATACTCAGGAAAAATTGGACAACAAATTTTGGGGTCCAATTTATCCTGTTACCCTTGTGAAAATACAAAACTGGGGGCTAAAAAATCATTTTTGTGAAAAAAAAAAGAATTTATTTTCACGGCTCTGCGTTATAAACTGTAGTGAAACACTTGGGGGTTCAAAGTTCTCACAACACATCTAGATAAGTTCCTTGGGGGGTCTAGTTTCCAATATGGGGTCACTTGTGGGGGGTTTGTACTGTTTGGGTACATCAGGGGCTCTGCAAATGCAACGTGACGCCTGCAGACCAATCCATTTAAGTCTGCATTCCAAATGGCGCTCCTTCCCTTCCGAGCTCTGTCATGCGCCCAAACAGTGGTTCCCCCCCACATATCGGGTATCAGCATACTCAGGAAAAATTGGACAACAAATTTTGGGGTCCAATTTATCCTGTTACCCTTGTGAAAATACAAAACTGGGGACTAAAAAATCATTTTTGTGAAAAAAAAAAAAGAATTTATTTTCACGGCTCTGCGTTATAAACTGTAGTGAAACACTTGGGGGTTCAAAGCTCTCAAAACACATCTAGATAAGTTCCTTAGGGGGTCTACTTTCCAAAATGGTGTCACTTGTGGGGGTTTTTAATGTTTAGGCACATCAGTGGCTCTCCAAACGCGACATGGCATCCCATCTTAATTCCAGTCAATTTTGCATTGAAAAGTAAAATAGCGCTCCTTCCCTTCCGAGCTCTGCTATGCGCCCAAACAGTGGTTTACCCCCACATATGGGGTATCGTCGTACTCAGGACAAATTGCACAACAACTTTTGTGCTCTAATTTCTTCTCTTACCCTTGGGGAAATAAAAAAATGGGGGCGAAAAGATCATTTTTGTGAAAAAATATGATTTTTAATTTTTACGGCTCTGCATTATAAACTTCTGTGAAGCACTTGTTGGGTCAAAGTGCTCACCACACATCTAGATAAGTTCCTTAGGGGGTCTACTTTCCAAAATGGTGTCACTTGTGGGGGGTTTCAATGTTTAGGCACATCAGGAGCTCTCCAAACGCAACATGACGTCCCATCTCAATTCCAGTCAATTTTGCATTGAAAAGTCAAATGGCGCTCCTTCCCTTCCGAGCTCTGCCCTGCGCCCAAACAATGGTTTACACCCACATATGGGGTATCAGCGTACTCAGGACAAATTGCACAACAATTTTTGGGGTCCAATTTTCTTCTCTTACCCTTGGGAAAATAAAAAATTGGGGGCGAAAAGATCATTTTTGTGAAAAAATATGATTTTTTATTTTTACGGCTCTGCATTATAAACTTCTGTGAAGCACTTGTTGGGTCAAAGTGCTCACCACACATCTAGATAAGTTCCTTAGGGGGTCTACTTTCCAAAATGGTGTCACTTGTGGGGGGTTTCAATGTTTAGGCACATCAGGGGCTCTCCAAATGCAACATGGCGTCCCATCTCAATTCCAGTCAATTTTGCATTGAAAAGTCAAATGGCGCTCCTTTCCTTCCGAGCTCTGCCATGTGCCCAAACAGTGGATTACCCCCACATATGGGGTATCAGCATACTCAGGACAAATTGTACAACAAATTTTGGGGTCTATTTTCTCCTGTTACCCTTGGTAAAATAAAACAAATTGGATCTGAAATAAATTTTGTGTGAAAAAAAGTTAAATGTTCATTTTTATTTAAACATTCCAAAAATTCCTGTGAAACACCTGAAGGGTTAATAAACTTCTTGAAAGTGGTTTTGAGTACCTTGAGGGGTGCAGTTTTTAGAATGGTGTCACACTTGGGTATTTTCTATCATATAGACCCCTCAAAATGACTTCAAATGAGATGTGGTCCCTAAAAAAAAATGGTGTTGTAAAAATGAGAAATTGCTGGTCAACTTTTAACCCTTATAACTCCGTCACAAAAAAAAATTTTGGTTCCAAAATTGTGCTGATGTAAAGTAGACATGTGGGAAATGTTACTTATTAAGTATTTTGCGTGACATATGTCTGTGATTTAAGGGCATAAAAATTAAAAGTTGGAAAATTGCGAAATTTTCAAAATTTTCGCCAAATATTCATTTTTTTCACAAATAAACGCAACTTATATCGAAGAAATTTTACCACTATCATGAAGTACAATATGTCACGAGAAAACAATGTCAGAATCGCCAAGATCCGTTGAAGCGTTCCAGAGTTATAACCTCATAAAGGGACAGTGGTCAGAATTGTAAAAATTGGCCCGGTCATTAACGTGCAAACCACCCTTGGGGGTGAAGGGGTTAAAGGGAACCTGTCACCCCCAAAATTGAAGATGAGCTAAGCCCACTGGTATCAGGGTCTTATCTACAGCATTCTGTACTGCTATAGATAGGCCCCCAATGTATCCTGAAAGATGAGAAAAAGAGGTTAGATTATACTCACCCAGGGGCGGTCCTGCTGTGGTCCGGTCCGATGGGCGTCGCGGTCCAGCTCCAGTGCCTCCCATCTTCTTATGATGACATCCTCTTCTTGTATTCACACTGCGGCTCTGGTGCAGGCGTACTTTGTCTGCCCTGTTGAGGGCAGAGCAAAGTACTGCAGTGCGCAGGCATTGGGAAAGGTCAGAGAGGCCCGGCGCCTGCATACTGCAGTACTTTGCTCTGCCCTTAAAAGGGCAGACAAAGTACACCTGCGCCGGAGCCGCAGCGTGAAGACAAGAAGAGAACGACATCCTATGAAGATAGGAGGCCCTGGACCAGACCGCGACGCCCATTGGATCGGACTGCCTGCCCAGGTGAGTATAATCTAACCACTTTTTCTCATCTTTCAGGATACATCAGGGGCTTATCTAGAGCATTACAGAATGCTGTAGATAAGCTTCTGATGCTGGTGGGCTTAGCTCATCTTTGATTTTAGGAGTGACAGGTTCCCTTTAACATAAATAAACACTTGAGATAGATCACTCTGTAATGACTCTATATAATATGAGTTTCACTTTTTGTATTGAAGAACTGAAATAAATTAACTTTTTGATGACATTCTAATTTTGTGAGATACACTTGTATGTGAGTGGATTTCTATTTTATAATGTGAGTTTTCCAAGTTTTTGTATCTTCTATTGTAAATTCTTAAAAGCTGAACTTTGTAGATCAAGGTTAAGTGCAGATCAGCACAAGGAGACATAATACACGAGTGTGTTATTTTAGTCAGGATAACAATTAGATTTAAATATCACTAGGTTTTTCATATGCAAATCAGAAATTATGTTTGCACTTTACCTACTTAAATGTCTGTCTAAATTGTGCTGTGCTGTGCTGTGATGAGGGCAACCCCATACTCTCAGACCATGAAATCATATTGCAAAATGTACAATATCACTAGTTTGCATTGGAGTACTGACCAGATCGAATGAATAGTGCAAAGAGATCAATTTGGCTTAGTTCCTACAGAAAATAGCCATGTACTTATCAATGGAGTCCAGAAGATGTCTTTTAGCTTCCATTGGCTGATATTTATCAGAATTCTTCTTTTAAGAGTAGGCTCACAGAAACATATAAAAAATAGTTGCATTTCATCCAGTAAACTTAGACGATTCTTTTCTCACCTGCAGTCCATATACAATATGCTTTTAATCATTTACAAGACCACTTACAGTTTCTAATGTTACAGAATTGCAAAATTGTGTCAGTAAAAATCGGATGCTGTACTCTGGCTCCGTATGGCATCTGATTTTTTTACGCACTCATAGAGTTTAAAAACATCAGCTCAGTGTGCAAAATATAAGCCCCTACCCAATCCGAGATCACAAAAAATGGAGACACTACGGGTATCGGAAAATGGCGTAAATATGATTTTTTAAATCAAAAGTTGGAATTTTTTTTTACCAGATAGATAAAAAAAAACATAGACATGTTTGATGTCTATGAACTTGTAATGACCTGGAGAATTATAATGGCAGGTCAGTTATAGCATTTAGTGAACATAGTAAAAAATAAAAACAAAAAACAATTGTGGAATTGCACTTTGTTTGCAATTTCGCCGCTCTTGGAATTTTTTTCCCATTTTCCAGTACACAATATGTTAAAAGCAATGGAGTCGTTCAATAGTACAAGTCGTCACGCAAAACACAAGCCCTCACATGGCCATATTGACGAAAAAATAAAAAATGTATGGCTCTGGGAAGAGGGGGGGAGCAAAAAATGAAAACCCAAAAACGAAAATACCTCCGGTCATGAAGGGGTTAAAGGATCATGCATATATTATATCATTCACTGACCGGAGGCAGGCGATGGGCAGGGAATAGGGAGGGCAATGTCCAACCCTACAGCGTGTTTTTGGGATTAACCATTTAAACCAGAGGTCCCCAACCGCCGGTCCGCGGACCAGGACCGGGCCGTTGGGGTTTTTCAGCCGGTCCGCGGCGCCGCTGACAGCTACTTAGGCAGAGAGCACACACCCGCGGGCTGAGGCGGCTGTGGCAGGGGCTGTGTGCCTGGAGCGGCAGCTGCTGCTGAGAGAAGGTGGGTGCCTCAGCCGCGGGCTCCAGAAGGTAAACACCGGCCACGCCCCCCACAGCGCTATCCCCAGCGTGCAGCATGGGGCCGGCCAGTACATTTCCAGCAGCCCGCTCTCCTCCACCTGGTGCTGCCCAGGGCACTGCCAGCCATGTTACGTGTGCCACACAAGTGCACATGGAGGGCGGGCTGCAGCAGCATGGAGCCAGCCTGTGCCCGGGCGCTGCACCGAGGATGACGGGGCAGGAGGTGCCCAGTGCCGCAGTCATTAATAAGGAGTTTAGCAGTAAACAAGCCCCGGCAGCCGGAGGAAAAGTGTGCGGGAACAGCGGGCTGGGCCCCTCTGAATGAAGGTATTACCGGCGACTGTGCAGGGCCCATGTGTGGGGAGCTGGGGTATAGCAGATGTAGCAGTGCTGAATATTTTTTTGTTGATAGGATTTCATGAAGTGGCCATGAAACGTAATAAATAACAAACTCAGCTCTGCTACATCAGTAAAAAACCAATTGATTAATCTTTAATCAATTGGTTTTTTACTGATGTAGCAGAGCTGAGTTTGTTATTTACTGTTTGTTACTCATGTGCTCTCAAAAGAAGTTATCGGTCCACACTGCACTGATAAAAGTACCACAAAGCTTTAGCATGAGGCCAGATGTAGCAGAGAGGAATGTGTCACTTGTAGATTTCATACACAGAGTGATTCATTTGTCAGGTTTATGAAACACTGAACACGGATGTAGCAGAGCTGATGGTGTCACAGCAGAGTACATTCATTAATGATTAATGAATGTACTCTGCTGTGACACCATCAGCTCTGCTACATCTGTGTTCAGTGTTTCATAAACCCGACAAATGAATCACTCTGTGTATGAAATATTCAAGTGACACATTCCTCTCTGCTACATCTGGCCTCATGCTAAAGCTTTGTGGTACTTTTATCAGTGCAGTGTGGACCGATAACTTCTCTTGAGAGCACATGATCAATGACTAACACAAGTCTGCTACATCCGCACCGCCGTGCCGGAGGAAATGTTATGGAATGATCAGGAAACTGTCAAGGAGCGAAAGAAAAAGAACAAATCCAGCCCTGCTACATCTGAGTTACAATATTATTAGTGAACCATCACACAGCAGAGGGTTCGTCATAATGTATCAGTGCAGGATAGTTATAATATAAGCTCCATCCCTCCATAACCCCACCCCCATATGACCAAAGCCCCGCCCCTGCCCCACCCCCACCGGGCCATGGAAAACTGGTCTTGCTTAAAGCCGGTCCCTGGTGCAAAAAAGGTTGGGGACCTCTGATTTAAACAATCTCCTAAATACAATCCAAAGAGAGTAGCTGCTTTTAGGGTCGCAATGGGTGCACACAGTACATATACCTAGGCACACAGCAGTTGGTTTTGAATGCAAAGCTCGTGTTAACTGAAAGATGGTATAGCATGGAGTTCACAACATGTGTATAGGTAGACTTTATAAAAAATAAATTTAAACAGTCAAAGTCCTTGTTTTTATCATGCTTGGACTGTTGTATATTTCAGATAAATATATTTTCTGAAACTCGGGAGCATAAACGAACGCAATTGTCAAAGAGTCCTAATTTTTAGGACACCAACATTCTGTGTGACATAACTGTAATTTGATTCTCAGCATGAATATATATTGCATTGCTAAATATTAATATATATATATATATATATATGTTAAATCTGTTGATGGAATTCTTATACACTCATTTTACATCCTGCCTGTGATAAAGGGTTATTCGGCGACTAAACCCCTTTACATATTAGTAAATGTTCTTACTGGCCGATTTACTGATAAGTAAAGACTGCTTAATTTATTAGGGTCAAATTCAGAGCCATTTAAGCCGTAGGGAGCCTGAGATAGATTCATAAGGTACTGTAAAAGTCACAGGTGCCTGGGGCAGACGAATTTTAGTAGATGGATGTTTCTAAGAGAGAGAATGCATTCAACATTTGAAATGTAATAAAAGGCAAAATGGTCAGATAAGTCTTATTTAATCAGATTACAGTATTTCACTGTGCCAGTATTTGGAAAGATTTGTAATCAGAGAGCAGCCCAGAGGAACAAAAAAGACACAATATTGCCAGGCAAGTCAGTATTAATGACCAAGCAAGTACTTTCTCCAATTTAGGGAGGGAATGTAAAACGGAAACTACGAAGAAAAATGTCTGGAAATGTTCGAGTGAGTTATTATTTTGTCTCATGAATATGTTGTTAAATAGTTTGCACTTTCTTCTAATTTTTAATGCTTGATCACAATTTAGAAACTTCACAAAACAGAACTGAAGAGTTTATTATTCATGGTTGCAGTTCTATGACATTTGTTGCTAGGCAAAAGTATGTTTTAAGAAATATGAATATGTTATATAGTTATTCAAAAGAATCATTCTGTAAATATCATATATTATTTGGAAGAACCATGTTGTGCACACCAGGCTTTTTTCCCCATTTTGTTTAGCTGTATATAGAAGTAAACAATGCCACATAATGCAAATGGATTTTGTTTCAAATTTATGGAAAATGTTGTGCAAATATTTACAAAAAGCATTGTCAGAAATGTATTTTTTAATATTATAAATTATATGTTTGTTTAGAACAATAGCATGACAACATGCTGGGGCTCCCGCCAGGTTCTGTTCTTTATGTCTAACATCTGTGGAGTCCCGGGGCACCTTATAAAAGATCCCTTGAGACCCGCAATCAATGCCTGTAAGCAACAACATATAATGAAATTCACTGTCACTTATTATTCATTTTTTTTATCACAAATTAAAAAATGTAATAATCAGTTTTAATTGTTGTCATTATCAAAAGTCATCATCTCCTGTAATTGTTGTCATAGTCAAATTTTTTGCATTATTACAGCAATTAGGACACATGATTGCATTTTGATAATGAAAACAATTAAAATTGATTATTATGTTGCATAATGAATTGCAATAAAAATTAATATGAATAATTTTTATTTTGTTTACAATGATGACATAAAACTTCAGCATTTTTATGCTATTCAGTTAATTTTATAAAGTCATGAACTTCTAGAACATGCTAAAAATTACTAAAATTCTGACAATGTCTTTTTTCTACATTAATGAATAATAATTATGGTGTCTGTCCTTCTTGTCATGTAGCTTTTGATGCAAAAAGAATACATCTTTTTTTAAAGAAAACCCAGGAACATTATAATGATGTTACGCTGCTAGGTCAAGCTGGTTGTGACTAGTTCAACTTGTTTGATGTACAACTTTTCAATTGCATAGTTCCTATATGCTAAATATTAGTAAGAGCATTATATTTCTAATGCAAACAAGTGCATTCTGTTTTTTTTAGCTTAATAGGTTTTAAAGAGAACCTTATCAAAAGAGGCCAGTGTTAGCTCTTATTTTATCCCTGCTGCTCCCTTGAGTAATCCAGTTTTTAGTTTTTTAAATCCGCCAAACGGTTCCTGAGATACGGTCCTTTTTGTTTAGATTTTTAGGATCTTTCCAAAGGTGCGTTGCTCAGTGGGTAATAATGCAAATCAGCCAAAAGGCACGCCCCAATAGGATCCTGTGAGCACCACTGTCACAGATATGATTGCAAATTTATAAGAAGTCTCATAATTAACCAAGATCATGCAATCTAAGGCTGCCGTCACACTAGCAGTATTTGGTCAGTATTTTACATCAGTATTTGTAAGCCAAAACCAGGACTGGAACAAATAGAGGAAAAGTATAATAGAAACATATGCACCACTTCTACATTTATCTCCCACTCCTGGTTTTGGCTTACAAATACTGATGGAAAATACTGACCAAATACTGCTAGTGTGACGGCAGCCTAACAAGTTACCTTTACATGACCCCTATGCAGCTGGCCCCGTTTTTTGGAAACAGGAATTAATGAAAATCCTAATGGCTAGAAGATGTGAGACCAATCTTAGCTTGAATGTGGAGAAGGGGAGATTTACAACCGGTAGAGATACGAGCCCCAGCTAAAAAGAAACTGAAAAATCCTTTGTTTACCTTGTAGAAATGATGAAGTGAAGTTTTATAAATGCTATAATAGATAGGAGAATCATATTTTTGGAAATATGGTGAAATGGTGAAAGCAAAGAATGGTTTTGTGCCACTGTGCGATGGCCGGGTTCCACCAAATGAATATCTGCCAGATAGATGAAAATAGCCATACCATGTCTCCTATCTTTGAACAGATAAAATCATGATAGGAAAGATGATGGTAATATCTCCCATCTGGGACCTCCAGGGCCAAAGATATAGTTAAAGTTGTGAATCTCATAAAGTTTTAAGACACATCATATAGTTCTCTGAAGTCCAACCCTGTCATGAGTCACCGGAGGGGAGGAATGTGGGTGTAATCCAAGGCAAAAAGGCAAATACTTCCAGCGTCATAAAAATCCATCAACATAGTAGCAACGCATTTTTAACGCAAACAAGCATCTTTTATGAAGCTACCAAAGCCATGTTTCCCAAAATATTTAAACATTAGCATGACCAGTGAGATTAAGATCACATATTACATGATCAATTAGAAACATATGCAAATTTAATCAAACAAAAACACACATATACATTTAAAAACAAATGAAAAAATGCAAAAAAGAATATAAAAAACAGCACACAATATATACAACAAGAAATTATGAAAGGTTCCAAGCTTGGTGATCAATAATAGAACATATCCTCTCTGCATGCATTCAGTCCATGGGTATGACAGGTTCCCAGGAAGAACATCCAGAAAGCCTCTCTGTTCAATAGGTATCGCTTTTGATCTCTTCCCCACAGTGCTTTTTTTCCGTTCAATGCTTATAACTCCGAAAGATGACGCGCATCTTTCGTGATGGACTAGATAGTGCTTGGATGCATAGGATATTGCTCTGTTAAAACTAGAGGAGATAAAGATATCAGTTAAATGTTCAGAAATTCTGACCTTTTAATCTTCTAGTAGTACACCAAATATAACACAAATTACATTCCATGCACTGTCATGATTCTCAATGGCGAGAGAACATAGCCCAGCATATATGAGAACTAGCTCTTGGAAGATGGAAACTATACTGACCATGAACTAAACCTGCCGCACAACTAGAAGTGGCCGGGTAGCATGCCTACGTTTTTTTATCCCTAGATGCCCAGCGCCAGCCGGAGAACTACCTAATCCTAGCAGAGGAAAAGACAGTCCTGGCTCACCTCTGGAGAAATTTTCCCAAAAGGCAGACAGAGGCCCCCACATATATTGGCGGTGATTTTAGATGAAATGACAAACGTAGTATGAAAATAGGTTTAGCAAAAATCGAGGTCCGCTTACTAGATAGCAAGAAGACAGAAAGGGCACTTTCATGGTCAGCAGAAAACCCTATCAAAACACCATCCAGAAATTACTTTAAGACTCTAGCATTAACTCATAACACCAGAGTGGCAATTTCCGCTCACAAGAGCTTTCCAGACACAGTAACGAAACAGCAGCTGTGAACAGGAACAAAATGCAAAAACACACAAGGACAAAAGTCCAACTTAGCTGGGAGTTGTCTAGTAGCAGGAACATGCACAGAAAGGCTTCTGATTACATTGTTGACCGGCATGAAACTGACAGAGGAGCAAGGTTATATAGCGACTCCCACATCCTGATAGGAGCAGGTGAACAGAGGGGATGATGCACACAAGTAATATTCCACAAGTGGCCACCGGGGGAGCCCAGAATCCAATTTCACAACAGTACCCCCCCCTCAAGGAGGGGGCACCGAACCCTCACCAGAACCACCAGGGCGATCAGGATGAGCCCTATGAAAGGCACGGACAAGATCGGAGGCATGAACATCAGAGGCAGTGACCCAAGAATTATCCTCCTGACCGTATCCCTTCCATTTGACCAGATACTGGAGTTTCCGTCTGGAAACACGAGAGTCCAAGATCTTATCCACAACGTACTCCAACTCACCCTCAACCAACACCGGAGCAGGAGGCTCAACGGAAGGCACAGCCGGTACCTCATACCTGCGCAACAATGACCGATGAAAAACATTATGAATCGAAAAGGATGCAGGGAGGTCCAAACGGAAGGACACAGGGTTAAGAATCTCCAATATCTTGTACGGGCCGATGAACCGAGGCTTAAACTTGGGAGAAGAAACCCTCATAGGGACAAAACGAGAAGACAACCACACCAAGTCCCCAACACAAAGCCGAGGACCAACACGACGACGGCGGTTGGCAAAAAGCTGAGTCTTCTCCTGGGACAACTTCAAATTGTCCACCACCTGCCCCCAAATCTGATGCAACCTCTCCACCACAGCATCCACTCCAGGACAATCCGAAGATTCCACTTGACCGGAGGAAAATCGAGGATGAAACCCCGAATTACAGAAAAACGGGGACACCAAGGTGGCAGAGCTGGCCCGATTATTGAGGGCGAACTCCGCCAAAGGCAAAAAAGCAACCCAATCATCCTGATCCGCAGACACAAAACACCTCAAATATGTCTCCAAGGTCTGATTAGTCCGCTCGGTCTGGCCATTAGTCTGAGGATGGAAAGCAGACGAAAAAGACAAATCTATGCCCATCCTAGCACAGAATGCCCGCCAAAATCTAGACACGAATTGGGTCCCTCTGTCAGAAACGATATTCTCCGGAATACCATGCAAACGAACAACATTTTGAAAAAACAGAGGAACCAACTCGGAAGAAGAAGGCAACTTAGGCAAGGGAACCAGATGGACCATCTTAGAGAAACGGTCACACACCACCCAGATGACAGACATCTTATGAGAAACAGGCAGATCCGAAATAAAATCCATCGAGATGTGCGTCCAAGGCCTCTTCGGGATAGGCAAGGGTAACAACAATCCACTAGCCCGAGAACAACAAGGCTTGGCCCGAGCACAAACGTCACAAGACTGCACAAAGCCTCGCACATCTCGTGACAGGGAAGGCCACCAGAAGGACTTTGCCACCAAATCCCTGGTACCAAAGATTCCAGGATGACCTGCCAATGCAGAAGAATGAACCTCAGAGATGACTCTACTGGTCCAATCATCAGGAACAAACAGTCTACCAGGTGGGCAACGATCAGGTCTATCCGCCTGAAACTCCTGCAAGGCCCGCCGCAGGTCTGGAGAAACGGCAGACAATATCACTCCATCTTTAAGGATACCTGTGGGCTCAGAATTACCAGGGGAGTCAGGCTCAAAACTCCTAGAAAGGGCATCCGCCTTAACATTCTTAGAACCCGGTAGGTAAGACACCACAAAATTAAACCGAGAGAAAAACAACGACCAGCGCGCCTGTCTAGGATTCAGGCGCCTGGCAGACTCAAGGTAAATTAAATTTTTGTGGTCAGTCAATACCACCACCTGATGTCTGGCCCCCTCAAGCCAGTGACGCCACTCCTCAAAAGCCCACTTCATGGCCAAAAGCTCCCGATTCCCAATATCATAATTCCGCTCGGCGGGCGAAAATTTACGGGAAAAAAAAGCACAAGGTCTCATCACGGAGCAGTCGGAACTTCTCTGCGACAACACCGCCCCAGCTCCGATTTCAGAAGCGTCGACCTCAACCTGAAAAGGAAGAGCAACATCAGGCTGACGCAACACTGGGGCGGAAGAAAAGCGGCGCTTGAGCTCCCGAAAGGCCTCCACAGCATCAGGGGACCAATCAGCAACATCAGCACCCTTCTTAGTCAAATCAGTCAATGGTTTAACAACATCAGAAAAACCAGCAATAAATCGACGATAAAAGTTAGCAAAGCCCAAAAATTTCTGAAGACTCTTAAGAGAAGAGGGTTGCGTCCAATCACCAATAGCCTGAACCTTGACAGGATCCATCTCGATGGAAGAGGGGGAAAAAATGTATCCCAAGAAGGAAATCTTTTGAACCCCAAAAACACACTTAGAACCCTTCACACACAAGGAATTAGACCGCAAAACCTGAAAAACCCTCCTGACCTGCTGGACATGAGAGTCCCAGTCATCCGAAAAAATCAGAATATCATCCAGATACACAATCATAAATTTGTCCAAATAATCGCGGAAAATGTCATGCATAAAGGACTGGAAGACTGAAGGGGCATTTGAAAGACCAAAAGGCATCACCAAATACTCAAAATGGCCCTCGGGCGTATTAAATGCGGTTTTCCACTCATCCCCCTGCTTGATTCGCACCAAATTATACGCCCCACGGAGATCAATCTTAGAGAACCACTTGGCCCCCTTTATACGAGCAAACAAATCAGTAAGCAGTGGTAACGGATATTGATATTTAACCGTGATTTTATTCAAAAGTCGATAATCAATACACGGCCTCAAAGAGCCGTCTTTCTTAGACACAAAGAAAAAACCGGCTCCTAAGGGAGATGACGAAGGACGAATATGTCCCTTTTCCAAGGACTCCTTTATATATTCTCGCATAGCCGCGTGTTCAGGCACAGACAGATTAAATAAACGACCCTTAGGGTATTTACTACCCGGGATCAAGTCTATGGCACAATCGCACTCCCGGTGCGGAGGTAGTGAACCAACCTTGGGTTCTTCAAAAACGTCACGAAAGTCAGACAAGAATTCAGGAATCTCAGAGGGAATAGATGATGAAATGGAAACCAAAGGTACGTCCCCATGAGTTCCTTTACATCCCCAGCTTAACACAGACATAGCTCTCCAGTCGAGGACTGGGTTATGAGATTGCAGCCATGGCAATCCCAGCACCAAAACATCATGTAGATTATACAGCACCAGAAAGCGAATAACCTCCTGGTGATCCGGATTAACACGCATAGCCACTTGTGTCCAGTATTGTGGTTTATTACTAGCCAATGGGGTGGAGTCAATCCCTTTCAGAGGTATCGGAGCCTCCAATGGCTCCAAATCATACCCACAGCGTTTGGCAAAGGACCAATCCATAAGACTCAAAGCAGCGCCAGAGTCGACATAGGCGTCCGCGGTAATAGATGACAAAGAACAAATCAAGGTCACAGATAGAATAAACTTAGACTGTAAAGTGCTAATTGAAACAGACTTGTCAGGCTTCTTAGTACGCTTAAAGCATGCTGATATAACATGAGTTGAATCACCACAATAGAAGCACAACCCATTTTTTCGTCTAAAATTCTGCCGCTCGCTTCTGGACAGAATTCTATCACATTGCATATTTTCTGGCGTTTTCTCAGTAGACACCGCCAAATGGTGCACAGGTTTGCGCTCCCGCAGACGCCTATCGATCTGAATAGCCATCGTCATGGACTCATTCAGACTCGCAGGCACAGGGAACCCCACCATAACATCCTTAATGGCATCAGAGAGACCTTCTCTGAAAATCGCCGCCAGGGCGCACTCATTCCACTGAGTAAGCACAGACCATTTGCGGAATTTTTGGCAGTATATTTCAGCTTCATCTTGCCCCTGAGACAAGGACATCAAGGCCTTTTCCGCCTGAAGCTCTAAATGAGGTTCCTCATAAAGCAACCCCAAGGCCAGAAAAAACGCATCCACGTTGAGCAACGCAGGATCCCCTGGTGCCAATGCAAAAGCCCAGTCTTGAGGGTCGCCCCGGAGCAAGGAAATTACAATCCTGACCTGCTGTGCAGGGTCTCCGGCAGAGCGAGACTTCAGGGACAAAAACAATTTGCAATTATTTTTAAAATTTTGAAAGTGAGATCTATTCCCCGAGAAGAATTCAGGCAAAGGAATTCTAGGCTCAGACAAAGGTGCATGAACAACAAAATCTTGCAAATTTTGTACCTTTGTGGCGAGATTATTCAAACCTGTAGCTACACTCTGAAGATCCATTTGAAACAGGTGAACACAGAGCCATTCAAGGATAAGAAGGAGAGAAAGAGAGGAAGGCTGCAGTATAGGCAGACTAGCAAGTGATTCAATTAAGAGCACACTCAGAACTAGAGGAAAAAAAAAAAAAAAATTGTAGCAGACTTCTTTTTTCTCTCCTTTCTCAGCCAGTAATTTAACCCTTTTTTTTTTTTGGTCCGGTCAAACTGTCATGATTCTCAATGGCGAGAGAACATAGCCCAGCATATATGAGAACTAGCTCTTGGAAGATGGAAACTATACTGACCATGAACTAAACCTGCCGCACAACTAGAAGTGCCGGGTAGCATGCCTACGTTTTTTTATCCCTAGATGCCCAGCGCCAGCCGGAGAACTACCTAATCCTAGCAGAGGAAAAGACAGTCCTGGCTCACCTCTAGAGAAATTTTCCCAAAAGGCAGACAGAGGCCCCCACATATATTGGCGGTGATTTTAGATGAAATGACAAACGTAGTATGAAAATAGGTTTAGCAAAAATCGAGGTCCGCTTACTAGATAGCAAGAAGACAGAAAGGGCACTTTCATGGTCAGCAGAAAACCCTATCAAAACACCATCCAGAAATTACTTTAAGACTCTAGCATTAACTCATAACACCAGAGTGGCAATTTCCGCTCACAAGAGCTTTCCAGACACAGTAACGAAACAGCAGCTGTGAACAGGAACAAAATGCAAAAACACACAAGGACAAAAGTCCAACTTAGCTGGGAGTTGTCTAGTAGCAGGAACATGCACAGAAAGGCTTCAGATTACATTGTTGACCGGCATGAAACTGACAGAGGAGCAAGGTTATATAGCGACTCCCACATCCTGATAGGAGCAGGTGAACAGAGGGGATGATGCACACAAGTAATATTCCACAAGTGGCCACCGGGGGAGCCCAGAATCCAATTTCACAACAATGCACCATATCATGTACACTACATATTGAGAATTGCAGTCGATGAATTGTTTTGTTTTATGATGTTCACTGTTATTCTATCCAGTAAATGTATGTTCAACCACCGAATGTCTACATGTTCTATACCTCGTACTCCCACATTTAAAAAATTGCGGATGATTTAACCAAGCATTTCATCTGGTTTTATTACAGAAAAAAACTGAGAGAGATGATATTGCCCAATGTAGCCACTTTTCTTGCTACTATATGACACCCTGGCTCAAGTATGTCAGACAATATCTCATCCTCATATAATATGGTGATAAGTTTTTGAATAGTTGACTTAATCTTAAGAAACTAAAGACAGTATGGGGTAGACAATATAATTATTTGTCAATATTCTAGATTCATTCTTATATGTAATCAATTTCTGATGATCCTTGCCCTGCGCAATTTCCCTTGCCCTAATCAGTGACTACCCCAAATATCCCCTCTTTTTTATAATTTTAATTCCACATTGAGTTTAACACTATAACTGCAGTTCCTAGTGATCCTAGTCATTTCACCTACCGGTACCGATCTAATAGTGTGCTCAGGGTGGCTGCTTCTTGGAAAATGTAGCAGTGGCAATGCCTCCAATACTAAAGCCCTAAAAAAATAAATATCATGGGTGATTGATAAATTACAATGATTCAAATTCATAAATTTAAAAAAATTCGGATATGGAAGATACATCACGCCTCCAGATGAAGAGCATGTCGTCTATGTATCCGCCATACCAGAACACATTTGCCGTAAAGGGATTATCATGAACATATAAATAGCTTTCCTCCCAATAGGAAATCACTAAATGTGCCATAGATTGCAAATTTTTTCCTCCCATGACCACCCCCCTGCATTGGGAATAATAGCAACCATTACAAGTAAAGTAATTATTAGCAATCGAAAACTGAGTCACCTGAACCATGTAGGAACAAATGTCCATGATGTAGTTGCTTTATATATGCAGGTGAAATTCTAGCAGTGATGGCGATGTCCTTTGGTATCAATGTATACAATGCCATGGCATCACTACTTAACCAAAAACATTCATCTGTCCAAATAAATTCTGATAATTGATCCTAAACACCCCTAGAGTCTGTTATGAATCCAAGTGTTCTTTGGCATAGAGGCTGCAGAAGAAAGTCCAGCCATTTACTCAAATGCTTCATATGAGTCCCGATGCCAGAGATTATTGGCCCCATTGGGTGTAGTAACTGTCCCTTGTGCACCTCAGCAATGCATGTTTAATGGCGAAGCTGGATATAACACCTTCAAAAAATCATATTGTGTCTTAGTAAGTACACCTAAAACAAAACCTTCCTCAATAATTTTAAAAGTCTCCATTTGATTAATCTTCGTGGGATCTCTTTTTAATTTGTTATATGTTGAATCATCCCTCAATACCTCATTTATTTAGGATCTGTAAACCTCCATGTCCATAATACCAACCAAACACCACCCCCCCCCCCTTATCTGCCATCCTTATAGTTATTTAGTTTTTTGTTTCAGTTCTGGAACTGCCTTGGATTGTGATACATTAGGATTACTCTTATGATGAGTTGCCCTGGTTGCTTCATTCACTTTTTTCAATTCTCTCTCAGGAGTGTCTTGAAAACAATTCATGCACTCCCCTATTGAATTAATGGGATAAAAAAATAGATTCCTCATTTCAAATTGCAAAGCTGATTTCATAGTTTTATCAGGATTGTCATCTGTATGTAATTGTTGTAAGTCCTTAAGCGCTCTTTGTTCCATGAAACTCAGTTTGCAAAATTAATTGATTGGTGCTGGTGAATTTGACCCAGCATTCACAAGAAAAAAATGTTTTTTTCACTGTTAAATAGCGTATGAATTTATTAACATCCATTAACCCCTTCATGACCCAGCCTATTTTGGCCTTAATGACCTTGCCGTTTTTTGCAATTCTGACCAGTGTCCCTTTATGAGGTAATAACTCAGGAACGCTTCAACGGATCCTAGCGATTCTGAGATTGTTTTTTCGTGACATATTGGGCTTCATGTCACTGGTAAATTTAGGTCAATAATTTCTGAGTTTATTTGTGAAAAAAATGGAAATTTGGCGAAAATTTTGAAAATGTCGCAATTTTCACATTTTGAATTTTTATTCTGTTAAACGAGAGAGTTATGTGACACAAAATAGTTAATAAATAACATTTCCCACATGTCTACTTTACATCAGCACAATTCTGGAAACAAATTTTTTTTTTGCTAGGAAGTTATAAGGGTTAAAATTTGACCAGTGATTTCGCATTTTTACAACAAAATTTACTAAACCATTTATTTTAGGGACCACCTCACATTTGAAGTCAGTTTGAGGGTTCTATATGGCTGAAAATACCCAAAAGTGACACCATTCTAAAAACTGCACCCCTCAAGGTGCTCAAAACCACATTCAAGAAGTTTATTAACCCTTCAGGTGTTTCACAGCAGCAGAAGCAACATGGAAGTAAAAAATGAACATTTAACTTTTTAGTCACAAAAATGATCTTTTAGCAACAATTTTTTTATTTTCACAAGGGTAAAAGGAGAAACTGGACCATGAACGTTGTTGTCCAATTTGTCCTGAGTACGCTGATACCTCATATGTGGGGGTAAACCACTGTTTGGGCGCCCGGCAGGGCTCGGAAGGGAAGGAGCGCCATTTGACTTTTTGAATGAAAAATTGGCTCCAATCTTTAGCGGACACCATGTCGCGTTTGGAGAGCCCCCGTGTGCCTAAACATTAGAGCTCCCCCACAAGTGACCCCATTTTGGAAACTAGACCCCCCAAGGAACTTATCTAGAAGCATAGTGAGCACTTTAAACCCCCAGGTGCTTCACAAATTGATCCGTAAAAATGAAAAAGTACTTTTTTTTCACAAAAAAATTATTTTAGCCTCAATTTTTTCATTTTCACATGGGCAACAGGATAAAATGGATCCTAACATTTGTTGGACAATTTCTCCTGAGTACACCGATACCTCACATGTGGGGGTAAACCACTGTTTGGGCACATGGTAAGGCTCGGAAGGGAAGGAGCGCCATTTGACTTTTTGAATGAAAAATTATCTCCATCGCTAGCGGACACCATGTCATGTTTGGAGAGCCCCTGTGTGCCTAAACATTGGAGCTCCCCCACAAGTGACCCCATTTTGGAAACTAGACCCCCAAAGGAACTTATCTAGAAGCATAGTGAGCACTTTAAACCCTCAGGTGCTTCACAAATTGATCCGTAAAAATGAAAAAGTACTTTTTTTTCACACAAAAAGTTTTTTAGCCTCAATTTTTTCATTTTCACATGGGCAACAGGATAAAATGGATGATAAAATTTCTTGGGCAATTTCTCCTGAGTACGCCAATACCTCATATGTGGGGGTAAACCACTGTTTGGGTGCACGGCAAGGCTCGGAAGGGGAGGCGTGCCATTTGACTTTTTGAATGGAAAATTAGCTCCAATCGTTAGCGGACACCATGTCGCGTTTGGAGAGCCCCTGTGTGCCTAAACATTGGAGCTCCCGCACCAGTGACCCCATTTTGGAAACTAGACCTCCCAAGGAACTAATCTAGATGTGTGGTGAGCACTTTGAACCCCCAAGTGCTTCACAGAAGTTTATAACGCAGAGCCATGAAAATAAAAAATAATTTTTCTTTTCTCAAAAATGATTTTTTAGCCCACAATTTTTTATTTTCCCAAGGGTAGCAGGAAAAATTGGACCCCAAAAGTTGTTGTCCAGTTTCTCCTGAGTACGCTGATACCCCATATGTGGGGGTAAACCACTGTTTGGGCACATGCCGTTTTTCGGAAGGGAAGTAGTGACGTTTTGAAATGCAGACTTTGATGGAATGCTCTGCGGGCATCAGGTTCCATTTGCAGAGCCCCTGATGTGCCTAAACAGTAGGAACTCCCCACAAGTGACTCCATTTTGGAAACTAGACCCCCAAGGGAACTTATCTAGATGTGTGATGAGCACTTTGAACCCCCAAGTGCTTCACAGAAGTTTATAACGCAGAGCTGTGAAAATAATAAATGTGTTTCCTTTCCTCAAAAATATTTTTTTAGCCCAGAATTTTTTATTTTTGCAAGGGTATCAGGAGAAATTTGACCCCAAAAGTTGTTGTCCAGTTTGTCCTGAGTACGCTGGTACCCCATATGTGGGGGTAAACCACTGTTTGGGCGCATGTCGGGGCTTGGAAGGGAGGGAGTACCATTTGACTTTTTGAACGCAAGATTGGCTGGAATCAATGGTGGCGCCATGTTGCGTTTGGAGACCCCTGATGTGCCTAAACAGTGGAAACCCCTCAATTCTAACTTCAACACTAACCCCAACACACCCCTAATCCTAATCCCAACTGTAGCCATAACCCTAATCACAACCCTAACCCCAACACACCCCTAACCACAACCCTAACCCCAACACACCCGTAACCCTAATTCCAACCCTAACCCTAATCCTAACCCTAATCCCAACCCTAACCCTAATCCCAACCCTAACCACAACTGTAACCCCAACACACCCCTAACCCTATCCATAACCCTGACCACAAGCCTAATCTTAACCCTATTTCCAACCCTAGCCCTAATTCCAACCCTAACTCTAATTCCAACCCTAACCCTAAGGTTATGTGCCCACGTTGCGGATTCGTGTGAGATTTTTCCGCACGATTTTTGAAAAATCTGCAGGTAAAAGGCACTGCGTTTTACCTGCAGATTTACAGCGGATTTCCAGTGTTTTTTTGTGCGGATTTCACCTGCGGATTCCTATTGAGGAACAGGTGTAAAACGCTGTGGAATCCGCACAAAGAATTGACATGCTGCGGAAAATACAATGCAGCGTTTCTGCACGGAATTTTCTGCACCATGGGCACAGTGGATTTGGTTTTCCATAGGTGTACATGGTACTGTAAACCTGATGGAAAACTGCTACGAATTTGCAGCGGCCAATCCGCTGCGGATCCGCGGCCAATCCGCTGCGGATCCGCGGCCAATCCGCTGCGGATCCACGGCCAATTCGCTGCGGATCCGCGGTGGATCCGCAGCCAAATCTGCACTGTATGCACATGCCATATCCCTAACCCTACCCCTAACCCTAGTTCTAACCCTAGTTCTAACCCTAACCCTAGTGGAAAAAGAAAAAAAAATATTTTCTTTATTTTATTATTGTCCCTACCTATGGGGGTGATAAAGGGGGGGTTATTTATTATTTTTTTTATTTCGATCGCTGTGATAGAACCTATCACAGCGATCAAAATGTACTTGCAACGAATCTGCCGGCCGGCAGATTCGGCGGGCGCACTGCGCATGCGCCCGCCATTTTGGAAGATGGCGGCGCCCATGGAGAAGACGGATGCACACCGGGAGCCTCGGTAAGTATAAGGGGGGGAGATCGGGGCACGGGGAGGGCGTCGGAGCACGGGGGGGTGGCATAGGAGCACGGGGGGAGCGGACAGGAGGACGTGGGAGCGGAGCACAAGACGGAGGGGAACGGAGCACAGATCGGTGGCATGGAGGGGCGATCGGTGGGGTGGGGGGGTCACATAAGTGTTTACAGCCATGGCCGATGATATTGCAGCACCAGCCATGGCTGGATTGTAATATTTCACCAGTTTTTTAGGTGAAATATTACAAATCGCTCTGATTGGCTGTTTCACTTTCAACAGCCAATCAGAGCGATCGTAGCCACGGGGGGGTGAAGCCACCCCCCCTGGGCTGAAGTACCACTCCCCCTGTCCCTGCAGATTGGGTGAAATTGGAGTTAACCCTTTCACCTGCTCTGCAGGGACGTGATCATTCCATGACGCCACATAGGCATCATGGGTCGGATTGGCACCGACTTTCATGACGCCTACGTGGCGTCAATGGTCGGGAAGGGGTTAAGGTCTGAAATAAAGTGAAATATTGATCGGGGACAAAATTAAGACCCAAGGATAGTACTGCCAGCTGTTCCTTAGTGGGCACATATTGTGACAAATTTAAAACACTGAAAACTTCAGGATTCACATGTTTCTCATGCGGAAGGTGACCATCCCAACTGGATCTTGTATCTTTCCTTCTGCTGTGCTTTTTGCGTTTTTTTTAAAATGTGCGTTTTTTGCTTTTCGGTAATATGAAAAATAATTTGATGACCCCTGAGATTCTCCTTCATTCATATAGCTATCTACATAGGGCCGGCTCCAGGTTTTTGTGGGCCCCAGCTGAATGAATCTCAGTCGGACCCTAAAAAACTCATACAGTACTACAATTCATGATGCACAGATATGGCAGAGAAATATAGTTATAGCACAATGCCAAAGATTTTACTCACCTCTTACATTACATGAGTGATATCTTTTGTAGATTCTACACTAGATCAGAAACCGGACACTATAGTCCTCCATACAGTATTATGGGCACCACATAGTGCTCCATACAGTATAATGAGCCCCATATATTGCTCCATACATAATAATGAGGCCCATATATTGCTCCATACATTATTATGGGCACCACATAATGCTCCATACAGAATAATGGACCCCATATAATGCTCCATAGAGTATGAGCCATATATATTGTTCCATGCAGTATAATAGGCCCCGTATATTGCTCCATACAGTATAATGAGCCCCATATATTGCTCCATATTGTATAATGGGCCCCATATAATGCTACATAAAGAATAATGAGCACCATATATTGCTCCATACATAATAGGTCCCATATAATGTTCCATACAGTATATGATGGGCTCAATATAATGCTCCAGTATATGATGAGCCCCATATATTGCTCCATAATTTTTGTTTAATTATAGAGATTTCATTTTGTACTTCTTTTAGCTTAATTTCCTCATTTTTGATAATTAAGCTCATAAGATCCTAGGAAAAATGTTGAGCTCTACTCAGAACAAACTCATGGGAATAGACCGTAGTTGGTATTTTCTTGATTCTAAGACCCCTGGGAATTATTTTTATATTAACATAACTGTTCAATGTGGTATAATGACACCATATTTTGTCTGTCTGTATTAGCATGAGTCATTTCAGCTATATTCATTGGTTAAAACACGCTAAAATAATTGATGATAAAGCTATAAATCTTAATATGCTTATTTGACAAATGTATGAGTAATCTAAGGCACACAGGGAAATAGTTCCAGCTTAAAAAAAATCCATTTTTATTTAAACATGATAAAATGAATCAGGTTACAAAGTCTCGTTATGATTTCAAACACCAACAATCATCCTTTATCAAGCTACAAAAGCTAAGTTTCCCAAAATATTTAAACATTAGTATGACCAATGATATTGAGCTCATATATATCACATGTCACACAGTCAAGGAACCCAGCGACAGAGGCAGAAAAATAACCCCAAAACATCTTTGAACCTCCACCGTATTTGACTGAAGGGACTGTGTTCTTTTCTTAGTAGGCCTCATTCCATTTTTGGTAAACAGTAGAATGATGTGCTTTACCAAAAAGCTCTATCTTTGGTCTGTCCACAAGACTCTTTCCCAAAAGGATTTTGGCTTACTTTCGTAAATTTTGGCAAACCACAGTCTAGCTTTTTTATGTCTCTGTGCCAGCAGTGGGGTCACCTTTATTTAACTCAATTGTCAAAGGATAGATTGCACTGATACTGATGCACCCTGAGCCTGCAGGTCAGCTTGGATTTCTTGGGAACTTTATTGGGACTGGTAATCCACCATCCAGACTATCCTGCATTGCAATCTTTCATCAACTTTTCTCTGCCATCCACATCCTGGAAGATTAGCTATGGGTTGTAAACTTCTTGATTATGTTACTCACCGTGGACAAAGGAACATCAAGAATCTGGAGATGGACTTGTTACCTTGAGATTGTTGATATTTTTCAACAATTTTGGTTCTCAAGTCCTCAGACAGTTCTCTTATCCTCTTTCTGCTCTCCATGCATAACGCGGCACACACAGACACATAATGCAAAATGTCAACTTCTCCCCTTTTTTATCTGTTTCAGGTGTGATTTTCATATTGCCGACACCTGTTAATTGCCACAGGTGAGTTTGAACGACCATCATATGCTTGAAACAGATTTGATTACCCACATTTTTGGAAAAGGGCCAATAATTTTGTCAGGCCCATTTTTGGTTTAATTTGAAATGATGTCCAATTTGCATTTTTTTTCTCTTTTTTGTGTTGTTCCAATACACACACAAAGGAAATAAACTTATGTATAGCACATGTGTAATAGCAGTAATTTTCTGGGAGAAATACTTTATTTTCTGGAACAATTTCAAGGGTGCCAAGTGCCAACACTTTCGGCTATGTCTGTTTTTCTTCTAGTTTTGTCATTCCAAGTTCAAGTTAGGCAATGCCACTTTTATTAGGTTCATTCTATCTTCACAATATGGGAAGATGTACATATTTTTTCAAGCAGCAAATAAATAGGGTCATAAAAATCTCTATTCACCTGCACTGGAGGGAAATTATTATTGGACTTGATGTCAATATTGGCACTAATAGATGGCAAAGCAAAATTGGTTTAAAATATAGAATATTTACATACTAATATTAGACATTTGAGAAGCTGATCAAATATGGACTACTAAGACGATAAAAATGAAGTACTGACATTTAAGAAAACAAAACCTATTGCATTTGCATAGTTAGGTGTGGAAATTCACTTTTCTGCATTGTGCTATGTTTGTAATCTTAAGATATGCTACATCTGTATTATCAAAATCATAGTTGGGTAATTTACTTACTTACACAAACTTGGATTATAAGTAATGGTCTGGGCTACAGTATTTTGTTGCCGTTCATAATAATTATTTACATGGAAATGCATTTTCAGCTTTTTACATGCAAGTGCTCTTATTCATGGAAATGCACATGAAAGCAAGATATCAATATCCTATTAGAAAAGTCTACTGTTTGCATCAAATTATCAGGTAACATATCATTTGAAATTAATCAAAAGAGGGTTTTTGCAGTTTTGGAAATGTCCTGGAGATGACTAAAATATATAATAATATTATAACGTCTTAAAAAATGGACAATATAGTAGAATATGTATTTCTAATATTCACAGTCACGAGTTTGCATGTTTTCTGGATGCCCTGAAATAAGCTTAAAATAGGAGAAACCATTTTTGACTAACTCTCGTGCGCTCTCCATTCCAATGAACAAATTTATAAATGCTATATTTGTGAATGTTTAGAGTAAAAAGCTTTCCTTACAATCTAATACTGGGGATGTGTTTATGTTTCTATTATGATTTCCAGGATCATGGATATAAGTTTTTAGCTACATGTTAAACTTTAGTATGATACACAAAAATGGGTTCTTGTGCTGTACAATTAACTGTGCGTACTGTTGTTGGAATTCAAGGAGTGGGACCAGGTCACTGATTGAATGAAGGGGCAGCAATGCTCTGTGTAGGACCACAGCTTCTTCTGAAATTTTATCTGGATAGCAAAATCAGCAAGAGTTTTGAGTAAAATGCTGTCACTTGCTAAGACTTAGTAAAAGACCTTACAAGTACTGCTATTATGAATTTAGGTTCAATTTTATTCAATGAGAATCATAATTAGGTTGCATGGAGGCCCTTGCAACGACTGCAGTTGATGACTCGGCACTATTGTGTACCATATAGTTCCCAAATAATACAGCATAGTGAATACACATGAAGTGCCCAGGTCACATGTGTTCACAGTGTATACAGATGCATTGGCAGGTACAAAGTGTATACATATGTAGTGTCAGGTACACAGTGTATACATATATACAGTATATGTAGTCTCCGGTTGCAAAATAATACCTACGATTCAATAAATTAAGTAGTGTATCAATATCTTGTACGGCCTTTAATGCAGACTTTCAAATAAGTAAAAAATAGAAAAAGACAGGGGCATTCAATTTATTTAAAAGCGTGGTTATCCTGGAGCCTGAAATGCAAGTTGAATTGACTGCGAGACAATGTTTTTCCCAGTGAACTGAATATAGAAATGTTTTATGAAACATATTTATGAGAATATGTTCTCCTCATCAACACTGCTCAGAAAGTACAAGCTTGTCATCCATAGAATATTGTCACAATAAAAGTATTGGAGTGTCTCATTGTGAAATGTTAACTTTGACCAGTTATCAAATTTTTTCTTGCAAAAACTGTAAAGTCTTTATTTTTCAATAAAAAGAATATTTTTGACATATTCTGCCATTCTACACTAAGGTTTTACAAATAATGTAGGCATTTTAGGAGAGATCAAATATCTATAGCTTAGCAGGAATGCTGTCACTTGTCCATTTCATAGTATTGCTGACAACTGGTGTGAAAGCCTTTTGAAGGTAATTAAAGAGGTTGTTGAGGCGTTCGGCATAGTTTTGAATTTCAATGCAGCAGGGATGTTATCTAGCTATATCTATGATTCCAATGTGTGGGTAGTTATTTAAAATTCAGGGCTGATATCTAAATATAATTTGGTGGTATACATTAAAGGGATTGGCCTCTATTTTTTTTATTGATGGCTAATATTGATGAGTGAATATATTCGGCACTATTCGTTACGCGCACGAACGGTACGGTACGGTATTCGAGCTATTCGTTACTAAGCGAGTAATTAGGTATTTACCTCGGTATATTCGACTGACCTGCCCAGCATGTTTGGCACTTTATTTGCAGCCACTGAACATGCTGGGCTTGCTTGCTAATCACAGTAATGTCATCGCCATCTTTGTTTTGGCATTACTGTGATTGGCTGGCCTACAGCGTCATAGGGGAAATGAAATCCCTGCTGGCGCCATCTTGCGAACATTGCAGCCAGAAACAGCATAGGGAGAGCATAGTTTCAGCATATGGAAAGTAAAAGGAGCTTAGGGATAGTGATAGAAAGCTATAGTGAGCATTATTTATTCCAAAACGCTCTTTTAAGAACGTTGTCAAGATTAGTTGTATGATAGGTGGGGATTTAATAGGGAGAGATTTAATAGGAGGGAGGGAGGATGGGTGAAAGGCAGGCAACTGTGTGTTCTCATCATTGCAAGTACATGCTGCACCTCTCTGCTATTTTCCACTTAAAATGCTTAATACTTGTCTAGCAGTTGTGCGACTGGCGCAATTTAGGTACAGACAATCATACGTGACCATTTAGGAGGGCAATAATCTTCATTACTCTTTGTTTAGAGTGTTTCACCAAGACGATTGAAAAAAAAACATAATTTTCTATTGGTTTAAAAAATAGCGTATTTTATCTAGCAGTTGTGCGACTGGTGCAATCTGAGTACAGATAATCATATATGGCAATTTAGCAGGGGCAATAATCTTCATTACTCCACATTTGAAGTGTCAGCATGACAATTGAAAAAAAATTAAAATTTTCTATTGGTTTAAAAAATAGCGTATTTTTATCTAGCAGTTGTGCGACTGACACAATCAGGGTACAGATAAACATACGTGAAAATTTAGCAGAGGCAATTATCTTCTTTCCTCCAAATTTGGAGTGTGTCAGCTAGACGATTGAAAAAAAATTAAATTTTCTATTGTTTTAAAAAATAGCGTTTCTGTATCTAGCAGTTGTGCGACAGGCTCAATCTGGTAGAGATAATCATATGTGACAATTTAGCAGGGGCAATAATTTTCCTTACTCTACTTTTTGATTGTGTCTACAAGGGAATTGATAGGGCGTACAAGTTTCACCATTGCAAAATGTGTCAAGTTTTCACAAAGTACAAAACATTAGCCACGTGGGTTATACATACATGACCACTAAGTACTTGTTGCAGAAGCAGGAAGAGGAGTAGGAGGAGGTGACTTCATGAACAAAATGGGTTTGGATGGTAAGGGTTGGATGTTAAGACAAATTTCGGAACAAAATATTTGGGCTGCTTTTACATTGCGTTTCTATCATCCGTAGGGCTTACAAAGTTGTTGGAAATCCAGTCCTTGTTCAATTTTAGAACAGGCAGCCTGTCTGCATTTTCCATTGACAGGTGTGTGTGCCTATCCGTTATGATGGCACTAGCCAAAGTAAAGAAACACTCAGACAACAGACTTGCAGCAGGGCATGGCAGCACCTTCAAGGTGTAGAAGAAGAGGTCAGGCCAAATGAGGAGCTTGGACAACCATTAGTTAAAGGGCACTGAAGAATCAGGAAAGACACTGGTATGGTCACTTAAGTAGTCCTTCACCATCTTGGTCAAGTTCTCCCTCCTCATCATAGTTACACCCACAGATAGCCCTTGCTGATGTGAAGGTCTCATGAAAATGTGTCAGTTGGTTGACTTTTCCCCTCTGATTTGCACCTGGTGTGCACGGCCCTCCCCTGTAATCCTTGAGGGTGAAAAAAGCCAGTAGCTCTGCCAGCAGTATTGTCTGAGGGTAATCTTTTTAGTAAGTCTTCCACAACGGCCCCTTGGCATACATTCACTGAAAATGGCACGTCTGCCTCCGACATGAGAGAAGCAAATTTCTCCTTGTACCATGGGTCAACAAAGGTGAATACCCAGTATTTCATGTTGGACAAAAAGTGTTTCATGCAAGGGTCTTGGGAAAGTCATTTTGACATGAACTCTGCCATGTGTGGCAGACTACAAAGAGTCAAATGTTCAAATTCCTCACCAGAAAGAACAATAACTATCATCTCCTCCTCATGACGCATAGCCTCCTCCTCCTTCTCCTCTTCAGGCCATCCATGCTGGACAGGTATGAAGCTGGAATTGGGAGTCCTCTCTGTAGTGTAAATGAAAAACTCCTGTTCTGCCTCCTCTTCCTCCTCCTGTTCCTTGTCACACCCAATGTGGCTTGAGAACATTGTGTGAGGCTGAGCTGTGTGGTATCAGCCACTGTAAAATCTTGCTCCATAGCCACCTGCTCGACATTCAAAGCTTCCTCTTTGAGTTTCCGCAGCAAACGTTTTAATAGACAGAGCAACGGGATGGTTACGCTGACAATAGCATCATTATACAAAAAGGTTGCACTCTATCGTGCCAAAGCATGTCTAATATGGAATACATGAAATTTGAATAGCAAAATGGCTTTTGAACATTAGAAACATATTTAAGAGACGCTTTGCACAGAATTTGATATAAATCAAATAGTGTGAGCCCATCAACTTCGTCAAAGTGGTCTCAGACTGATGGGTCCCTGACCTCCCTGTCCAAATGTGAACACTTACCAAAGGCCAATATCTGTATGCCTGGGTGAATGTGGACACCTCTATTCAGCAAAGCCTACATATGAGTTAGCCGGGACCAAGTGTAATGAGATGCAATTAAAAACCACATGGTGATGGGAGGAGTGCACAGCCAGTAAGCTAACATGGAATTAACAGAAAAACGGCTCGCACATCCTAACCAGTGTGAATAGGTGCATACCAGGAGCAGCTACCTCCATACATAAATATACAAAAAGGTTGCACTCTATCGTGCCAAAGCATGTCTAATATGGAATACATGAAATTTGAATAGCAAAATGGCTTTTGAACATTAGAAACATATTTAAGAGACGCTTTGCACAGAATTTGATATGAATCAAATAGTGTGAGCCCATCAACTTCGTCAAAGTGGTCTCAGACTCATGGGTCCCTGACCTCCCTGTCCAAATGTGAACACTTACCAAAGGCCAATATCTGTATGCCTGGGTGAATGTGGACACCTCTATTCAGCAAAGCCTACATATGAGTTAGCCGGGACCAAGTGTAATGAGATGCAATTAAAAACCACATGGTGATGGGAGGAGTGCACAGCCAGTAAGCTAACATGGAATTAACAGAAAAACGGCTCGCACATCCTAACCAGTGTGAATAGGTGTATACCAGGAGCAGCTACCTCCATACATAAATATACAAAAAGGTTGCACTCTATCGTGCCAAAGCATGTCTAATATGGAATACATGAAATTTGAATAGCAAACTGGCTTTTGAACATTAGAAACATATTTAAGAGACGCTTTGCACAGAATTTGATATAAATCAAATAGTGTGAGCCCATCAACTTCGTCAAAGTGGTCTCAGACTGATGGGTCCCTGACCTCCCTGTCCAAATGTGAACACTTACCAAAGGCCAATATCTGTATGTCTGGGTGAATGTGGACACCTCTATTCAGCAAAGCCTACATATGAGTTACATATGTAGGCTTTGCTGAATAGAGGTGTCCGCATTCACCCAGGCATACAGATGTTGGCCTTTGGTAAGTGTTCACATTTGGACAGGGAGGTCAGGGACCCATCAGTCTGAGACCACTTTGACGAAGTTGATGGGCTCACACTATTTGATTTATATCAAATTCTGTGCAAAGCGTCTCTTTAATATGTTTCTAATGTTCAAAAGCCATTTTGCTATTCAAATTTCATGTATTCCATATTAGACATGCTTTGGCACGATAGAGTGCAACCTTTTTGTATATTTATGTATGGAGGTAGCTGCTCCTGGTATGCACCTATTCACACTGGTTAGGATGTGCGAGCCGTTTTTCTGTTAATTCCATGTTAGCTTACTGGCTGTGCACTCCTCCCATCACCATGTGGTTTTTAATTGCATCTCATTACACTTGGTCCCGGCTAACTCATATGTAGGCTTTGCTGAATAGAGGTGTCCACATTCACCCAGGCATACAGATATTGGCCTTTGGTAAGTGTTCACATTTGGACAGGGAGGTCAGGGACCCATCAGTCTGAGACCACTTTGACGAAGTTGATGGGCTCACACTATTTGATTTATATCAAATTCTGTGCAAAGCGTCTCTTTAATATGTTTCTAATGTTCAAAAGCCATTTTGCTATTCAAATTTCATGTATTCCATATTAGACATGCTTTGGCACGATAGAGTGCAACCTTTTTGTATATTTATGTATGGAGGTAGCTGCTCCTGGTATGCACCTATTCACACTGGTTAGGATGTGCGAGCCGTTTTTCTGTTAATTCCATGTTAGCTTACTGGCTGTGCACTCCTCCCATCACCATGTGGTTTTTAATTGCATCTCATTACACTTGGTCCCGGCTAACTCATATGTAGGCTTTGCTGAATAGAGGTGTCCACATTCACCCAGGCATACAGATATTGGCCTTTGGTAAGTGTTCACATTTGGACAGGGAGGTCAGGGACCCATCAGTCTGAGACCACTTTGACGAAGTTGATGGGCTCACACTATTTGATTTATATCAAATTCTGTGCAAAGCGTCTCTTAAATATGTTTCTAATGTTCAAAAGCCATTTTGCTATTCAAATTTCATGTATTCCATATTAGACATGCTTTGGCACGATAGAGTGCAACCTTTTTGTATATTTATGTATGGAGGTAGCTGCTCCTGGTATGCACCTATTCACACTGGTTAGGATGTGCGAGCCGTTTTTCTGTTAATTCCATGTTAGCTTACTGGCTGTGCACTCCTCCCATCACCATGTGGTTTTTAATTGCATCTCATTACACTTGGTCCCGGCTAACTCATATGTAGGCTTTGCTGAATAGAGGTGTCCACATTTACCCAGGCATACAGATATTGGCCTTTGGTAAGTGTTCACATTTGGACAGGGAGGTCAGGGACCCATCAGTCTGAGACCACTTTGACGAAGTTCATGGGCTCACACTATTTGATTTATATCAAATTCTGTGCAAAGTGTCTCTTAAATATGTTTCTAATGTTCAAAAGCCATTTTGCTATTCAAATTTCATGTATTCCATATTAGACATGCTTTGGCACGATAGAGTGCAACCTTTTTGTATATTTATGTATGGAGGTAGCTGCTCCTGGTATGCACCTATTCACACTGGTTAGGATGTGCGAGCCGTTTTTCTGTTAATTCCATGTTAGCTTACTGGCTGTGCACTCCTCCCATCACCATGTGGTTTTTAATTGCATCTCATTACACTTGGTCCCGGCTAACTCATATGTAGGCTTTGCTGAATAGAGGTGTCCACATTCACCCAGGCATACAGATATTGGCCTTTGGTAAGTGTTCACATTTGGACAGGGAGGTCAGGGACCCATCAGTCTGAGACCACTTTGACGAAGTTGATGGGCTCACACTATTTGATTTATATCAAATTCTGTGCAAAGCGTCTCTTAAATATGTTTCTAATGTTCAAAAGCCATTTTGCTATTCAAATTTCATGTATTCCATATTAGACATGCTTTGGCACGATAGAGTGCAACCTTTTTGTATATTTATGTATGGAGGTAGCTGCTCCTGGTATGCACGACAATAGCATCATTAGCGCTCAACATCTTGGTGCAATACTCACAGTTTTGAAAAACCTCAGAAATGTCATCGATCCACACCCACTCAGCAGTTGTTATGTGTGGGGGTAGAGTGATACTCTAATGGGCATTGAAAAGCTGGAATTCAGACACTGCTCTCTGTTGTCACTAAGCTTTGCCAACATATGAACCGCCTACCGCCCAAAACATTTATATAATTATCCCTGTGTTGCTCATTCAAAATTTTCTTCATAATCAGGATCCTTGTATCTTGATCTCACGCTTTATGCATTTAGCCTAATCCAAAATCCGGCACTCAAAAAAGATTTTTTATATATATTTTTATTTTTTCATGTGTTCCCAGTAAATTCAATATAACGTTTCGGTCTATTTAAGGAGTGACGTGTTAATCTTTTGGAACTTATGCATTTAGCCTTCTGTGTCAGTACTTTTACACATACTGGTTGGTGACTGTTTATTGCAGTATTACATGAACACCCAATTTCTTACATTATGGCTGGTCAGAACAACAAAAGCAATAGTCACCATACAACTTTCGTGTCTCGGCTATTATCTCATGGATTGTAAGCTTGTGAGCAGGGCCCTCATTCCTCTTGGTATCCGTTGTTTATGTGATTATTGCTATTCTGTAATGTCTTTTATTGTCTGTACAAGTCTCCTCTAAAATGTAAAGTGCTGCGGAATATGTTGGCTCTATAGAAATAAAATTATTATTATAATTATTATTATTTTTATTAAAGGTCGAATAATAGCACGTGGGCAGGTCACAAATCAGTTGGTGACGATGCAAATTAAAGGGCTGCTGCAGCAAAGCTAGTCTGTCGAATACCTGAGATGACTTTTGGAAATGTGCACTGACATTCCCTTACCTTGACAAGTAAGTCCAGCAAATCAGGGTATGTTTTTAAAAAACGCTGTACAACCAAGTTCAGCGCATATGCCATGCATGGAACATGTTTATTAGCTTACTGAGCTTTACAACTGCCACCAAGATACACCCACTTTCGCACACAACCAAACCTGGTAAGAGGTTCAGTGGGGAGAGCCACTGATCGGTCTGTTCTTTTATCCCTTTCAACAGCTCGGCTGCATTGTGAGCTTTATCACCTTAACAGATGAGCTTCAACAGAGCGTTCTGCCGCTTTGCCAAGGCAGTGCTGCAGACCTCCCAGCTGGGGAGTGATGGGGAGGCTACTTTCGGTGAGGAGCTGGATGAGTAGGAGAGGCAGGAACTGTAATATGAGGAGACTGAAACCCTAATGGATGTTGGACCCGCTATTCTTGGTGTGGGTAAGATGTGTGATATCCCAGCCTCTGACACTGTCCCAGACTCTACCAGGTTCAGCCAATGTCCCATAAGGGAAATGTAGAGTCGCTGTCCACAAGAACTTGTCCACATGTCTGTGGTAAAGTAGACCTTCCCTGTGGCCAGAGCACGGCTGATAGTGTGGAACACATGCTTATGTAACGTGGGGACAGCACACCAGGAAAATTGGTGTCAAATAGTAATCAAGTAAGGTGGGACTGCCACCGCCAACAGGTCCTCGAAAGACTCAGCTCCCACAAGACGAAATGTCAACATTTCCAGGGCTACCAACCTGGCTATTCAGGTGTTTAGCGTTTTGGCCTGTGGGTGGGTCGATATTTCTGCTTTCTGTTAAAAATCTTTGGCAGGGACAAGTGAATGCTGCGCTGTACAATGAACTGGATGTGGTTGCTGACTGTTGTGTCTCTGCAACTGCAGGGTGTGGGCAGGAGGCATCAGCTCCTGCTTCATGGATAGCAGATTGGGAAGGCCGTAACACAGGGAAAGGGGCAATGGTTTCACCATCAGACACAGATGTTGTACTCAGGCGTTCTGCCCACCTACTTGGGTGATTGGCTGAAATGTGCTTTTGCATGCTGGTGGTGCTCGGATTGGCAGTGTTCTTGCCTCTTCTTAGCTTGGATTGGCAGATGCTGCAAATTACAGTTGCTTTGTCTGAAGGAATTTCATAAAAAAATTGCCATACAGCGGAACAATACACCCTTGGCATGTTATCTAGCCAATAGCGGTGGGTTCTGTAACACAGTTGACCGAGTTCTCCCTCTGGTCAAACCCATACCTCTTCTTGCCTGTTTTGGTGCTACGGACCAATCCCTGTCTGCACTGCTGCGCTCGCTAGGCGTGCCACTGTGCCAGGTCGGATCAGTGGCCTCATCATTGATTAAGTAATCTTTTAATTCCTCAATCTGATGCTCCTTCTAAGTTGCGATTTTAGGCTGAACTGATGGCAACTGTGTGTCATGATTATCCTCCACCTCTTCAGACATGAATTGACCATTCCCAGGGTGGCTTTCTCCAGGCTGTGGGTGCTCTAATGTTTGAGCCTCACTGCACTCCACCTCCTTATGACCATTTTTAATGGTGCACGTTGAGAGGCCTGACGAATTACAAGGGGATGTAAACAGTTCCCCAGAGTGGAGAGCATTGGTGTCATATGTCTCCTGGGACTTTTGATGGTGGGAGGAAGGAGGACAAGGTTGAAGATTTAGATGCCCAGCTTCTTGGCAACTGAGACTGGACAATGTGGAAGACTTCATGGTGCTTCTTGTCAACACACTGGAGATATTGTCTACCATCCAACCCACAGCATACTGGCAATTTTCTGTGTTCGTCAGTGGTGTACCACGCCAACCACATGTTGACAGGAAGCTAGAACAAGATCCAGTCACTTTCTGATCTGTTACACAGCACTGGTGGGCACCAACACATCCGCCTTCCTTTATGTCACTCTTTCTCATACTGAATGCTTTATGCTTATGAAAAAAACATTCCTGGCTTTATTTTTGACAACTACCCTGTTAAGTGTTATGTACAAATTCAATATATCTAGCAATGTGTGGCAATTTTTTTTAAGATATAAGCTTTATTACACACAGCAACAGCAAACTCACAAAAATTAGAGACAAGTAGTCATGTTCGTGTATCTCTGCAGGCTTTGCACCAGTCACACAACTGCTAGATAAAGATACGCTATTTATTAAACCAATGCAAAATGCATAGGCTTGTGCAGATTGGTGTATGTCACTCCTGTCTCTTTCCCTTGAGGAGGCTGCTTCCAAGTAAAATTAGGCTTGTGCATGCTCCTGACATGGGTTTTTAGGCCTGACAGACTGACCACAATGCAGGACCTCGCTTGCATACACTGTATTCACAATTTAATTCTAATGCTTTTGGTGTCTGTAGAATCCAATTTACTGACATTGATTATACAGCTCCCCCAACTCCTGTATTATATTCACCTTACAGTGGCTTCACCTGCTATGACAGTTGTTCTATTGGGATCCGGTGGCAAAAATGAAATGTTAAGCTTACAAAACACAGGTTTCACAGCACTTGCTGACCCTCTGCTAATTGTCAGGGAGGGGCCGCATAATGATATGGTAGTGGACATGGTGGTGATGGTGGTGGGCAAAGCCCAAAATTCAAATGGGCATGTTTAAGCTGGCATTGTAAAGTGATGGGGAATATGTATTCCACTATCTGGCTATTTCTCATGAGGGAGGCACCTCCCGAATGTAGGAGTGAGAGTTCTCCCAAATATATGATACAGGGCCACCTGAGGGCCCTTACCAAACTCAGGTTTCACGGCACCTGCTGGCCCTCTGATAATTGTCAGCGAGGGCCGCATCATGACAAGGCAGTGGACATAGTGGTGGTGGCGGGCGATTTCCAGAATTCAAATGGGCATGTTTGAAATGGCATTGTAAAAGGATGGTGAACATGTATTCCACTAACTTGCTAACAATTTGGCATGAGGAAGGGTCCTCCCAAATGTAGGAGTGAGAGCCCTCGCAAATGTTAAAGTAGAAAATAAAGCCAAAATGTTCGGTACTGGAAAGTATTCAGAGCCCTTTAAATTTTTCACTCTTTGTTTCATGGCAGCCATTTGGTAAATTAAAAAAAAAGTTCATTTTTTTTCTCATTAATGTACACTCTGCACCCCATCTTGACTGTAAAAAAACAGAAATGTAGTATTTTTTGCAAATTTATTAAAAAAGAAAAACTGAAATATCACATGGTCATAAGTTTTCAGACCCTTTGCTCAGTATTGAGTAGAAGCACCCTTTTGAGCTAGTACAACCATGAGTCTTCTTGGGAACGATGCAGCAAACTTTTCACACCTGAATTTGGGGATCCTCTGCCATTCTTCCTTGCAGATCCTCTCCAGTTCCGTCAGGTTGGATGGTGAATGTTGGTGGACAGCCATTTTCAGATTTCTCCACAGAAGAAGATCTCAGATGCTGCTGGAACACAGCAGCTCTATAATTTCTATCATTTCTATAGAAGCTGTGTTTGGGCACTGTAGATCTACTAGCTATTTAAATGAATTGGAGGTGGATTTGTAGTACCCGGTCACAGCCACTGTAGATTTGACAGACCTGCTGTCTTCCAGCAGCATCTGAATGTCTGCCCATTGCCTGAGCTGGTAACAGCTGATCATTGAGGGTGCCAGGTGTCAGCACTGTAAGAGAGATAGCATAATACAAACACATATAAATAATGTTGCTAGTTCCAAAAAGTGTTTTTCTTGTTTCAGTGCTGGGAACTTCTCAGTACTCCTTTGAAATTACCTTCATGCTGCTGCTGCATCTGTTGCAGAAAGATAAGTGGGCAAGAACATATTATGCCAGTGTGTGTTGTTTCTTAAAGTATAAAAAGGGGGTAAAACGTGGATTTTTTTTTACCTCTGTTGGTCACGCGTGGACCGCTGGATCTGTTGCAGCAGGATATATCTATGAGCCTTTCCTTTGGCTCAAATTGGTGAGTAGAATCTGATCTATCTAATCAATTGTATCTTGGAAAAGACCCTATTGCGCTCTTTTCTCCAGCAGCATTTTAGTTTCTTAAAGTGACGTATGCTGTGTATGGTACTAGCTACTATGACTTCATATCAGCTAGTCTCCACCCACTAACTCAGAGACAACTGAATATAGAAACTGTAAGTAGGAAAACTGGTAAAGAAATGCAGGATAAAAGTAAAATAATGGCCACAATAGGTTTTACTCATGTACAGTCCACACACATGACTGCTTATTCTGAAAAGCAACTGAAATTACCTGCATTCTTTAATATCATACAGTATATTTATATCACCATACAGTGATGATTGTACTTTGAGTCAAATTAAGAGATTAGTTTCTGCACTAAATTTGTTAGTAAACTTTCACATATAGCGTTAAAGTTGCATTATTTTCTATTGCTTTTATTTGCATGTAGCAATGTTCTCTGATTTCATTTTATACTGCATTTTTGCAGTTTTTTTCTCTTTATTTGATTTTTTGGCCCAGAATTAAATCAATATTTTTTCATGCTTTATTTTTAATTTTAGTACAGAAAACCTTTCATTCTGTGCTTAAAAATGCAATTGCATTTTTTATATGCATTTTTCAGGCTCCTTATAGAAACCTATTTATTAGAAGGCACAGGAAATCAACACAGAATTGACCTAATTGTCTGGGACAGTATATACCATAGACCTGGTGCAGAACAAGAAAAGTCTTGAAGACAAGAGGGGAGGTTCAAATGAATGAATATGTTAGTCTTAGAATGGAGTTAAAAAAGAAAAGAGGCATGCAAAAAAATGGTTGCCTGTCCTAAATTTAAAAAGTGTGCAACTTTATTAAGTAAAAATTAAGTAAAAAAAAAACAGATAAACCTAGACAAGACAATGAAAAGCAATTAAAATTGTGCACATTGCGCCATAACTTGTTTCTTTGACCAAAAATTGGCACTGGGACACAACCGGCATGATAACCAATAGATCAATGCAAATGTGGTGAATATCCAAGGTAGATATGAATGGACATGTCACATTACCCCTGAAGTGATTATTAAAAGATAGATCAATTAGTAGATCGTTGTACTAGTCCAGAAGGGAAAGAATCAGGGCCACACAAATTTTTCTGCCAAACAGTAAGAATGACATTTCATGGTCTGCTATGGGGAAGATCACCGAGGACTGTGTTCTCTTAAACCTAATAACACTATTTGCCAATCAGTTGTCACACAAATACAGTTGTGTGAAAATTGGATAATCAATAAAACTGTCTAAACAGACCTGTTCCTATTCGTGTGCAGTTCTTCCAAATGACTTTAAAATATAGAAGACGTAAGAAGCATGGTGGTCAAGCCAGGGTATGCAACCCACATCATTCTATGAAAGTGCAACAATACAGTCATGGCCAAGAGCATTAACACCCCTGCAATTCTGTCAGATAATACTCAGTTTCTTCCTGAAAATGATTGCAAACACAAATTCTTTGGTATTATTATCTTCATTTAATTTGTCTTAAATGAAAAAAACACAAAAAGAATTGTTCTAAAGCCAAATTGGATATAATTCCACACCAAACATACAAAAGGGGGTGAACAAAAGTATTGGCACTGTTCGAAAAATCATGTGATGCTTCTCTAATTTGTGTAATTAACAGCACCTGTAACTTACTCGTGGCACCTAACAGGTGTTCGCAATAACTAAATCACACTTGCAGCCAGCTAACATTGATTAAAGTTGACTCAACCTCTGTCCTGTGTCCTTGTGTGTACCACATTGAGCATGAAGAAAAGAAAGAAGACCAAAGAACTGTCTGAGGACTTGAGAAACCAAATTGTGAGGAAGCATGAGCAATCTCAAGGCTACAAGTCCATCTCCAAAGACCTGAATGTTCCTGTGTCTACCGTGCGCAGTGTCATCAAGAAGTTTAAAGCCCATGGCACTGTGGCTAACCTCCCTAGATGTGGACGGAAAAGAAAAATTGACAAGAGATTTCAACGCAAGATTGTGCAGATGTTGGATAAAGAACCTCGACTAACATCCAAACAAGTTCAAGCTGCCCTGCAGTCCCAGGGTACAACAGTGTCAACCCTTACTATCCATCGGCGTCTGAATGAAAAGGGACTGTATGGTAGGAGACCCAGGAAGACCGCACTTCTTACCCCGAGACATAAAAAAGCCAGGCTGGAGCTTGCCAAAACTTACCTAAAAAAGCCTAAAATGTTTTGGAAGAAGTTTCTCTGGTCAGATGAGACAAAAGTAGAGCTTTTTGGGCAAAGGCATCAACATAGAGTTTACAGGAGAAAAAAAAGAGGCATTCAAAGAAAAGAACACGGTCCCTACAGTCAAACATGGCGGAGGTTCCCTGATGTTTTGGGGTTGCTTTGCTGCCTCTGGCACTGGACTGCTTGACCGTGTGCATGGCATTATGAAGTCTGAATACTACCAACAAATTTTGCAGCATAATGTAGGGCCCAGTGTGAGAAAGCTGGGTCTGCCTCAGAGGTCATGGGTCTTCCAGCAGGACAATGACCCAAAACACACTTCAAAAAGCACTAGAAAATGGTTTGAGAGAAAGCACTAGAGACTTCTAAGGTGGCCAGCAATGAATCCAGACCTGAATCCCATAGAACACCTGTGGAGAGATCTAAAAATGGCAGTTTGGAGAAGGCACCCTTCAAATATCAGGGACCTGGAGCAGTTTGCCAAAGAAGAATGGTCTAAAATTCCAGCAGAGCATTGTAAGAAACTCATTGATGGTTACCGGAAGCGGTTGGTCGCAGTTATTTTGGCTAAAGGTTGTGCAACCAAGTATTAGGCTGAGGGTGCCAATACTATTGTCTGGCCCATTTTTGGAGATTTGTGTGAAATGATCAATGTTTTGCTTTTTGCTTCATTCTCATTTGTGGTTTTTCATTTAAGACAAATTAAATGAAGATAATAATACCAAAGAATTTGTGTTTGCAATCATTTTCAGGAAGAAACTGAGTATTATCTGACAGAATTGCAGGGGTGTGAATATTTTTGGCCATGACTGTAAGAGTTTTGCAGTTGGGAGAATTGTGAAGAAGTTTTTGAGGTGCAAGTAATGGGATATAAGGAGTGCAGGAAATACTGTATCTGAGGGAAATATAACCCCAATACAGTGGGTGTGCTGTCTGGGAATAATGGTGATACCAGACAAAAAATGTGCGCAAAGCCTTAAGCCGGCATCACACTAGCATGTTTTACGGACGTATGAGAGGTGCAGAAAATACGGATTGCATATGGTACAATGATTCTCTATGGCCCAGCTCCTATCTGCCGTATTTTACTGATCCGTATTATACAGTCTTGTACGGCTGTAGAAAATCGCAGCATGCTGCGTTTGTCACCATATTGCGCAAAAAAATCGCAAATGAAAGTCTATGGGGGCAAGAAAAATATGGATTACACACGGACCATGCGTGTGACTTGTGAGAAATACGCACCAGTGTTATAGAGAAAAGCTGGCAATTCAGTGCGGTGTACAGTAAAATCACACTGACAGAATAGAATAGGTAGAATAAATGTCTACACATAGAATAGGTATATATATATACACTCACCGGCCACTTTATTAGGTACACCTGTCCAACTTCTTGTTAACACTTAATTTCTAATCAGCCAATCACATGGCGGCAACTCAGTGCATTTAGGCATGTAGACATGGTCAAGACAATCTCCTGCAGTTCAAACCGAGCATCAGTATGGGGAAGAAAGGTGATTTGAGTGCCTTTGAACGTGGCATGGTTGTTGGTGCCAGAAGGGCTGGTCTGAGTATTTCAGAAACTGCTGATCTACTGGGATTTTCACGCACAACCATCTCTAGGGTTTACAGAGAATGGTCCGAAAAAGAAAAAAAATCCAGTGAGCGGCAGTTCTGTGGGTGGAAATGCCTTGTTGATGCCAGAGGTCAGAGGAGAATGGGCAGACTGGTTCGAGCTGATAGAAAGGCAACAGTGACTCAAATCGCCACCCGTTACAACCAAGGTAGGCCTAAGAGCATCTCTGAATGCACAGTGCGTCGAACTTTGAGGCAGATGGGCTACAGCAGCAGAAGACCACACCGGGTACCACTCCTTTCAGCTAAGAACAGGAAACTGAGGCTACAATTTGTACAAGCTCATCGAAATTGGACAGTAGAAGATTGGAAAAACGTTGCTTGGTCTGATGAGTCTCGATTTCTGCTGCGACATTCGGATGGTAGGGTCAGAATTTGGCGTAAACAACATGAAAGCATGGATCCATCCTGCCTTGTATGGAGCATCTTTGGGATGTGCAGCCGACAAATCTGCGGCAACTGTGTGATGCCATCATGTCAATATGGACCAAAATCTCTGAGGAATGCTTCCAGCACCTTGTTGAATCTATGCCACGAAGAATTGAGGCAGTTCTTAAGGCAAAAGGGGGTCCAACCCGTTACTAGCATGGTGTACCTAATAAAGTGGCCGGTGAGTGTATATATATGTCAGTGAGACACATATATATATATATTTATATTTCATACAGCGCTAGATATCATAAAAGCCGGTAATTCAATTGCCGGCTTTTGCTATCTCCTTCACAAACCCGACAGGATATGAGACATGGTTTACATACAAACCATCTCATATCCCTTTTTTTTGCATATTCCACACTACTAATGTTAGTAGTGTGTAAAATTTGGGCCCTCTAGCTATTAAATTAAAGGGTTAAATCATGAAAAAATTGGCGTGGGCTCCCGCGCAATTTTCTTTCCAGAGTGGTAAAGCCTGCGACTGAGGGCAGATATTAATAGCCTAGAGAGGGTCCATGGTTATTGGCCCCCCTGGCTACAAACATCTGCCCCCAGCCACCCCAGAAAATGCACATCTGGAAGATGCGCCTATTCTGGCACTTGGCCACTCTCTTCCCACTCCCATGTAGTGGTGGGATATGGGGTAATGAAGGGTTAATGTCACCTTGCTATTGTAAGGTGACATTAAGCCAGATTAATAATGGAGAGGCGTCAATTATAACACCTATCCATTATTAATCCAATAGTAAGAAATGGTTAATAAAACACACACACATTATTACAAAGTACTTTAATGAAATAAAGACACAGGGTGATGAACAGATGATGAATTCTGTTTTGTCCATGTTAAGTTTCAGAAATCTAGCAGAGAAGAAGGATGAAATAGTGGACAGACATTGAAGGATTCTGGTTAGTAGGGAGGTGATATCTGGTCCAGAGATGTAGATCTGTGTGTCATCAGCATAGAGGTGATACTGAAAGCCATGAGATTCTATGAGCTGTCCCAGGCCAAAGGTGTAAATGGAGAAGAGCAAGGGCCCTAGGACTGAACCTTGTGGGACTCCGACAGATAGGGGGCGAGGTGAGGAGGTGGTGTGTGAGTGGGAGACGCTGAATGTCCGGTCTGTTAGGTATGATGAGATCCAGGATAGGGCCAAGTCTGTGATGCCAAGGGATGAGAGGGTCTGTAATAATAGGGAATGGTCCACTGTGTCAAAGGCAGCCGACAGGTCGAGGAGGAGGAGGAGGACAGAGTAGTGTTGCTTGCTCTTGGCGGTTAAGAGGTCATTGGTGACCTTAGTTAGGGCAGTTTCAGTGGAATAGTGTGACCAGAAGCCAGATTGTAAGCGGTCAAAGAGGGAGCAAGAAGAGAGATGGGAGGACAGTTCAAGGTAGACGTGTTGTTCCAGTAGTTTGGAGGCATAGGGGAGAAGTGATATAGGGCGATAGTTAGATACAGCGGTTGGGTCAAGAGAGGGCTTTTTGAGGATAGGTGTGATGGAGGCATGTTTAAAGCTTGAGGGGAAAACACCAGTTGTTAGTGATAGGTTGAAGAGATGGCTTAGGGTTGGGATGAAGACTGTGGTGAGGTTTGGGATGAAGTGGTATGGGAGTGGGTCAAGTGCACAGGTGGTGAGATGCAATCTTGAGAGTAAAGTGGAGAGTTGATCTTCTGTAATGGTGGAGAAGTTGGTTTTGGAGGTGGAGGGCTGGGAAGTCAGGAGGAAGGGCTCTGGGGGTTGTTGACCAAAACTGTCTCTTATGTTATCAATCTTCTCTTTGAAAAATGAGGCAAAGTCTTCAGCTGAGGTAAGTGGGGAGGGAGGAGGTGTCGGGGGATGGAGGAGAGAATTGAAGGTGTTGCATAACTGTTTAGGGTTGTGAGACAGGGAGGATATGAGAGATGAGAAGTAGGTTTGTTTTGCTGTGGCGAGTGTGGACTTGAAAGTAGTGAGGGACTGTTTGAATGCGATGAAGTGCCCATTGGTAGGGTTGAGCGACTTTCATTTTTTTAAGATTGAGTCGGGTTTTGCGAAACCCGACTTTGTCCAAAGTCGAGTCGAGTGAAGTCGGCCGATTATCGCGAAAAGTCGGGGATCGACCGAAACATGAAACCCAATGCAAATCAATGGGGAAGCATAGTCGGCAGTGAGTGGAGGCCAGGAAAACACCTACAGTGCCCATTTTAATGCCACAAACATCCATTCTTGTTTCTGAAGCTTGTCAATCTTAATTAACTTTATAATAATAGTTGGGCATTGGAAATTGGGGGTCATTTGGCAAAAGTTGTGGGGGGTAGGGCTGGTTCAAGGTTTTAGTGGGCCCAGGAAACGTGGACTACGTCACGGCGGTGGAGCAGTGAGAGGTAGTATTTCAACTTTGCAAGTGCTGTGATCCTGAGCAAGCAGGGAGGCCCACTCGTTTGCATTGGCACTGGCACAGGGCCCCTCAAAGTACGGTGGTGTGTTTGCACGGCGGGGGCGCCTCCCACTGGCAGCGACACTTTTGCGTACTCTGAGGGGCCCTGTGCCTGTGACGTCGCCAACGAGTATGCCCCCCTACCTGTTGAAGAAACCTGCACTTTCATCTGCACCTTCCTCTTTGTCCCTGTGTAAGGTGGTATAGTATGCGGGAAGGGGAACCTGACTTTCAGCAAGGTCAGATTGTGGCTGTGTAGCGTGCAAGGGGAATGTAGTGATCTGGGTCAAAGTACCACAAGACTCATCTAGCACCGGCTGGGCAATGGGCAGGATGAAGCAGAAACACTGATATAGGCCCAAATAATAAAGTGGGTAAAATGCAGATCAAAATTGGTAACAGGACTAACCAGGTGGCATTGCTTAGTTCAGTGGAGTAGAAAACCCAGGAGCGGCAGACAGACACCATTAGTAGGGCCGAACCACACTAGTAGGCCCTATGCAGTTTAATATTACAAATGAAGGCCGAAAGCCTGAAGATTAAAGGTCAGGAAAATAACACAGGACAACACCAAGGTGCGGCACACACCGTTACTAGGCCCAACCAAAGTAGTAGGCCAACTGCAGTTTAATTATTTAAAATGTAAGCCGAAAGCCTGAACATTGAAGGTCGGGACAACAAAACAGGAGAAAACCCAGTAGCGTCAGACAGCGTTTTAAGGGCCCAACCACACATTTTAAAAACAACTACTTAACGAGAGCTTTAAGATTGAAGCTCAGCTTTATACAGTGGAGGACAACACCATGGAGCGGCCCACACCGTTAGTAGGCCCCAACCACCAATTTTTACCAACAAATACTTAATGAGAGCCAGAAGGTTGAAGCTCAGCTTTATACAGTGGAGGACAACACCAGGGAGCGTCACACACCGTTAGTAGGGCCCAACCAAAGTTGAAGGCCAAATGCAGTTTAATATCTGCTACTATAGGCCGAAAGCCAAAAGGTTGAAGCTCAGCTTTATACAGTGGAGGACAACACCAGGGAGCGGCAGACACCGTTAGTAGGCCCCAACCACCAATTTTTACCAACAAATACTTAATGAGAGCCAGAAGGTTGAAGCTCAGCTTTATACCGTGGAGGACAACACCAGGGAGCGGCACACACCGTTAGTAGGCCCCAACCACCAATTTTTACCAACAAATACTTAATGAGAGCCAGAAGGTTGAAGCTCAGCTTTATACAGTGGAGGACAACACCAGGGAGCGGCAGAGTTAGTAGGCCCCAACCACCAATTTTTACCAACAAATACTTAATGAGAGCCTGAAGGTTGAATCTCAGACAAGGAAACCAGGAGGAGAACACCAAGGAGGAGGAGAACACCAAGGAGGAGGAGAACACCGTTACTAGGCTCCAACCCAAGTAGTATGGCAACTGTAGTGTTACATTTAAAAATACTTAATGAGAGCCTGAAGGTTGAAGCTCAGACAAGGAAACCTGGAGGAGAACACCAAGGAGGAGGAGAACACTCAGGAGGAGGAGAACACCCAGGAGCGGCAGACACCGTTAGTAGGCCCCAACCACCAATTTTTACCAACAAATACTTAATGAGAGCCAGAAGGTTGAAGCTCAGATTTATACAGTGGAGGACAACACCAGGGAGCGGCAGACACCGTTAGAAGGCCCCAACCACCAATTTTTACCAACAAATACTTAATGAGAGCCAGAAGGTTGAAGCTCAGATTTATACAGTGGAGGACAACACCAGGGAGCGGCAGACACCGTTAGTAGGCCCCAACCACCAATTTTTACCAACAAATACTTAATAGCCTGAAGGTTGAATCTCAGACAAGGAAACCAGGAGGAGAACACCAAGGAGGAGGAGAACACCAAGGAGGAGGAGAACACCGTTACTAGGCTCCAACCCAAGTAGTATGGCAACTGTAGTGTTACATTTAAAAATACTTAATGAGAGCCTGAAGGTTGAAGCTCAGACAAGGAAACCTGGAGGAGAACACCAAGGAGGAGGAGAACACTCAGGAGGAGGAGAACACCCAGGAGCGGCAGACACCGTTAGTAGGCCCCAACCACCAATTTTTACCAACAAATACTTAATGAGAGCCAGAAGGTTGAAGCTCAGATTTATACAGTGGAGGACAACACCAGGGAGCGGCAGACACCGTTAGAAGGCCCCAACCACCAATTTTTACCAACAAATACTTAATGAGAGCCAGAAGGTTGAAGCTCAGATTTATACAGTGGAGGACAACACCAGGGAGCGGCAGAGACCGTTAGTAGGCCCCAACCACCAATTTTTACCAACAAATACTTAATGAGAGCCAGAAGGTTGAAGCTCAGATTTATACAGTGGAGGACAACACCAGGGAGCGGCACACACCGTTAGTAGGGCCCAACCAAAGTTGAAGGCCAAATGCAGTTTAATATCTGATACTATAGGCCGAAAGCCAAAAGGTTGAAGCTCAGATTTATACAGTGGAGAACAACAGCAGGGAGCGGCAGACACCGTTAGTAGGCCCCAACCACCAATTTTTACCAACAAATACTTAATGAGAGCCAGAAGGTTGAAGCTCAGATTTATACAGTGGAGGACAACACCAGGGAACGGCAAACACCGTTAGTAGGCCCCAACCACCAATTTTTACCAACAAATACTAAATGAGAGCCAGAAGGTTGAAGCTCAGATTTATACAGTGGAGGACAACACCAGGGAGCGGCAGACACCGTTAGTAGGCCCCAACCACCAATTTTTACCAACAAATACTTAATGAGAGCCAGAAGGTTGAAGCTCAGATTTATACAGTGGAGGACAACACCAGGGTGCGGCAGACACCGTTAGTAGGCCCCAACCACCAATTTTTACCAACAAATACTTAATGAGAGGCAGAAGGTTGAAGCTCAGACAAGGAAACCTGGAGGAGAACACTAAGGAGGAGGAGAACACCCAGGAGCGGCAGACATCACTAGTAGACCCCAACCAAACTAGTAGCCCAAATGCAGTTTCCTATTTTTTTAAAAAGCCCGAAAACCTGAATTGAGGACAATTTTATTTAGGGACTGCAGACAGACTTAGTAGGCTGTCCCCTGTGAACCATGCATCCACCACATTAACCCATTGCGCCGTAATGGACACGTAACCTTCCGTGGCCATGCCTTCAGGTCCATGCGTCTGTTGTCAGGTGCACCTTTGTACTCACAGATTGCCAGAGTGCATGGACAATGCGGTCTTTTGCATGCTGGTGGAGGCTTTTCTCGCAAAAGAAGTGTCGACTGGTTAGCTTGTAGCGTGGTACAGCGTAGTCCATCATGGCTTTATTAATATTAAATAAAATATATAAATAGGCTCTATGAATTTTTAAATAGGTTCCAGGGGTACACAGGCAGCATTGGTGTGGTCAGCGGAGGACGATTGCAAGGAGGGACCGCAGACAGGCTTACTGGGCCTAAAATAAATAAAAATAGGCTCTAAGCAGTTTTAAATAGGTTACATGGGTACACAGGCAGCATTAATGTGGTCAGCGGAGGACGATTGCGAGGAGGGACCGCAGACAGGCTTACTGGGCCTAAAATAAATAAAAATAGGCTCTATGCAGTTTTAAATAGGTTACATGGGTACACAGGCAGCATTGGTGTGGTCAGCGGAGGACGATTGCGAGGAGGGACCGCAGACAGGCTTACTGGGCCTAAAATAAATAAAAATAGGCTCTATGCAGTTTTAAATAGGTTACATGGGTACACAGGCAGCATTGGGTGGTGAGCGGAGGACGATTGCGAGGAGGGACCACAGACAGGCTTACTGGGCCTAAAATAAATAAAAATAGGCTATATGCACTTTAAAATAGGTTACATGGGTACACAGGCAGCATTGGTGTGGTCAGCAGAGGACGATTGCAAGGAGTGTCTGACACAGTTAGTACTCCCAAAAAATAAATAGATGTTAATGTCTCGCAAAACAACAAAACAAAAAAACAAAAGTGTGGCATACTTAGGTACAGGGGTGGGCTCATCTGCTGAGTTTCTGATATAGTAATTTGGCAGTATTTACTGGTGTCAATATAGGACACTGACCCAGACTATTTTAACTAGCATCATAGATGTCAACAAATTGGTATTGTCAGTGCCAGGCATTGAATGATGTCAGCGCATAGACTAAACATTGGTGGAGCTGTGAGAGATAATTTTGCACGTGGTAGAGCACAGTTTGAGCTTGGGGGGGTGAACTCTCTTGTGGCCGGCGGTACCGTCCCAGGGCCCCTCATGTTACAACGGTGTGTCTGACATTGGGTGCGCGCCACCACCGCCAGAGACACTTTATTGTACTATGAGGGACCCAGTGGCAGTGCCGTCGACCAAAAGCGGGCACACCCACCTCTTCAGACAAACGGCACTCTAACGGGTGCTTGCGCCAAGTGGCGAGACCACGGCCCCGTGGGGGGAGTTTTCCCATTGAGGGAGGTGTAAACATGTCGTATGCTGGACAAACAGCTGCTGCAAATTAAGAGATTGGAACACTCAGTAAGACCAGTCCACAAGCAAGACCTTTTTATAGGAAAGCTAGGTGTCAGCCGGGAAAGGTGGGGCAAAATAATTTGAAATCCAGGAGTGGTTCATTTTAATGAAGGTTAGATCATCCACATTTTGGGTAGCCAGACGAGTCCTTTTTTCGGTTAATATTGAACCAGCAGCACTGAATACTCTTTCTGATAGCACACTAGCTGCTGGGCAAGCAAGCTCCTGCAATGCATATTCTGTCAATTCAGGCCAGGTGTCTAATTTGGATGCCCAGTAATCAAATGGGAATGACGGTTGAGGGAGAACATCGATAAGGGATGAAAAATAGTTAGGAGACAACATTTGTCCAGTATGGTTACTGTCACTTTGAATAGATGCTGCAGTACCTGTCCTGTCTGCGGTCATTGCGAAATCACTCCACAACCTGGTCAGAAAACCCCTCTGTCCAACGCCACTTCTGATTTGTGCACCTCTAACACCTCTGCCCTGTAGCCCCCTGCAGCTCGTGTGAGAACCATCACCGGCGCTGTATGCTCGGAATGCCTGAATCAAACGTTCTACAACAGTTGCTTGTTTGGTTGCTAATATTTGTTCGAGGTTCTCATGTGGCATATTATTTTGCAATTTGCCTTTTATAGCGAGGGTCAAGGATGCAGGCCAACTAGTAATCGTCATCGGTAGTGTTGAGCGATACCGTCCGATACTTGAAAGTATCGGTATCGGAAAGTATCGGCCGATACCGGCAAAGTATCGGATCTAATCCGATACCGATACCCGATACCAATACAAGTCAATGGGACTCAAGTATCGGACGGTATCCCTGATGGTTCCCAGGGTCTGAAGGAGAGGAAACTCTCCTTCAGGCCCTGGGATCCATATTAATGTGTAAAATAAAGAATTAAAATAAAAAATATTGCTATACTCACCTCTCCGACGCAGCCTGGACCTCACCGAGGGAACCGGCAGCGTTCTTTGCTTAAAATGCGCGCTTTTACTTCCTTCCGTGACGTCATGGCTTGTGATTGGTTGCGTGCCGCCCATGTGGCCGCGACGCGACCAATCACAGCAAGCCATGACGTAATTTTCAGGTCCTCAATGCCTAATTCTAGGCATTCAGGAATTTAAAATTACGTTCCGGCTTGTGATTGGTCGCGTCGCGGTCACATGGGCGACGCGACCAATCACAAGCCGTGATGTCACGGGAGGCAGGAGACGCGCGCATTTTTAAAATTACGTCACGGCTTGTGATTGGTTGCGTGCCGCCCATGTGACCGCGACGCGACCAATCACAGCAAGCCGTGACGTAATTTCAGGTCCTGATGCCTATTTCTGCATTGAGGACCTGAAATTACGTCACGGCTTGCTGTGATTGGTCGCGTCGCGGTCACATGGGCGGCACGCAACCAATCACAAGCCGTGACGTAATTTTAAAAATGCGCGCGTCTCCTGCCTCCCGTGACGTCACGGCTTGTGATTGGTCGCGTTGCCCATGTGACCGCGACGCGACCAATCACAAGCCGGAACGTAATTTTAAATTCCTGAATGCCTAGAATTAGGCATTGAGGACCTGAAAATTACGTCACCGCTTGCTGTGATTGGTCGTGTCGCGGCCACATGGGCGGCACGCGACCAATCACAAGCCGTGACGTCACGGAAGGAAGTAAAAGCGCGCATTTTAAGCAAAGAACGCGGCCGGTTCCCTCGGTGAGGTCCAGGCTGCGTCGGAGATGTGAGTATAGCAATATTTTTTATTTTAATTCTTAATTTTACACATTAATGTTGTTTCGATACCGATACCCGATACCACAAAAGTATCGGATCTCGGTATCGGAATTCCGATACCCGCAAGTATCGGCCGATACCCGATACTTGCGGTATCGGAATGCTCAACACTAGTCATCGGTCATCATTTTAATAATGCGTGGGTCCCTTTTGAGGATACGTAAGGCATAATCCGCCATGTGGGCCAAAGTTCCAGTTGTCAAATCTGCGGTTGTGCTGGTTTGAGGGGCAGTTACAGGCAAATCTACGTCACTTGTCTCCCTTAAAAAAACAGAACCCGGCCTTGCAACGCCACTAATTTATGTTGGCCCAGGAGAAGCTTCCTCATTAAAAGAGTACTCATCCCCATCATTCTCCTCGTCCTCCTCCTCCTCTTCGCCCGCTACCGCGTCCTCTACACGGCCCTGACCAGACAATGGCTGACTGTCATCAAGGCTTTCCTCTTCCTCGGCTGCAGATGCCTGCTCCTTTATGTGCGTCAAACTTTGCATCAGCAGATGCATTAGGGGGATGCTCATGCTTATTATGGCGTTGTCTGCACTAACCAGCCGTGTGCATTCCTCAAAACACTGAAGGACTTGACACAGGTCTTGTAGCTTCGACCACTGCACACCTGACAACACCATGTCTGCCATCCAACTGCCTGCCCGTGTATCCTCCCACAAATACATAACAGCACGCCTCTGTTCGCACAGTCTCTGAAGCATGTGCAGTGTGGAGTTCCACCTTGTTGCAACGTCGATGATTAGGTGATGCTGGGGAAGGTTCAAAGACCGCTGATAGTTCTGCATACGGCTGGAGTGTACGGGTGAACGGCGGATATGCGAGCAAAGTCTGCGCACTTTGAGGAGCAGGTCGGGTAACCCCGGATAACTTTTCAGGAAGCACTGCACCACCAGGTTTAAGGTGTGAGCCAGGCAAGGAATGTGTTTCAGTTGGGAAAGGGCTATGGCAGCCATGAAATTCCTTCCGTTATCACTCACTACCTTGCCTGCCTCAAGATGTACAGTGCCGAGCCATGACTGAGTTTCTTTCTGCAAGAACTCGGACAGAACTTCCGCGGTGTGTCTGTTGTCGCCCAAACACTTCATTGCCAATACAGCTTGCTGACGCTTGCCACTTGCTGTCCCATAATGGCACACCTGGTGTGCAACAGTGGCAGCTGCGGATGGAGTGGATGTGCGACTGCAGTCTGTGGACAAGCTCTCGCTTCTGCAGGAGGACGAGGAAGAGGAGGAGGGGGGGCGAATGCCTACAGCCAACTGTTTCCTTGACCGTGGGCTAGGCAGAACTGTCCCAATATTGCTGTCCCCTGTGGACCCTGCATCCACCACATTCACCCAGTGTGCCATGATGGACACGTAACGTCCCTGGCCATGCCTACTGGTCCATGCATCTGTTGTCAGGTGCACCTTTGTAGTCACAGACTGCCTGAGTGCATGGACGATGCGGTCTTTAACATGCTGTTGGAGGGCTGGGATGGCTTTTCTAGAAAAGAAGTGTCGACTGGGTAGCTCGTAGCGTGGTACAACATAGTCCATCAGCGCTTTGAAAGCTTCGCTTTCAACTAACCGGTAGGGCATCATCTCTAACGAGATTAGTCTAGCAATGTGGGCGTTCAAACCCTGTGTACGCGGATGCGAGGATGAGTACTTCCTTTTCCTAACAAGAGTCTCATGTAGGGTGAGCTGGACTGGAGAGCTGGAGATCGTGGAACTAGCGGTGGTGCCGGTGGACATGGCAGACTGAGAGAGGGTTGGAGATGGTATTCTTGCCGGTGCCCTACATGCAGTGTTTCCTACTACAAACCTGGTGATTCCCTGACTGCTTTGGCCTGGAGACAAAAGCTGCATAGATACTGCAGGTGTTGCGGGAAATGGTGGGCTTACAGTGAGGGAAGGGATGTAGCGTTGCTGACTAGCTTCATTGGCCGAGGGTGCTGCAACCTTTAGGCACGTTTGGTAGTTAGTCCAGGCTTGCAAATGCATGGTGGTTAAATGTCTATGCATGCAACTTATATTTAGACTTTTAAGATTCTGACCTCTGCTTAAGGTAGATGAACATTTTTGACAGATGACTTTGCGCTGATCATTTGGATGTTGTTTAAAAAAATGCCAGACTGCACTCTTTCTACTATCGGATACCTTTTCAGGCATTGCAGACTGAGCTTCTTTAACCGGATGGCCACGCTGTCCTCTAACTGGTTTTGGTTTTGCCACGCGTTTTTGGCCAGATACGGGTCCGTCAGATGGAACCTGTTGTGATGTTGATGCCTGCTGCGGCTCCACCTCCTCCTCCACTTCAGAACTACTGCCGCCTGCACCCTGTTCCCCCAATGGCTGCCAATCGGGGTCAACAACTGGGTCATCTATGACCTCCTCTTCTATCTCGTGTGCAACTTCGTCTGTGTCACCGTGTAAGCCGGTGGTATAGCGTTTGTGACGGGGCACCATAGTCTCAGCTGGGTTTGATTTTGGCTCAGTACACTGCGAGGGCAATGTTCTAGTCTGAGTCAAAGGAACAGCAAAGTAATCTGGCTGTGGCTGTGCATCAGTGCACTCCATGTCCGATTCAACTTCTAATGGGCATGGCCTGTTAACTGTTTCACTGTCTAACCCAGGAACGGTATGTGTAAAGAGCTCCATGGAGTAACCTGTTGTGTCTCCTGACGCTTCCTTCTCTCTTGTTCTGGGTGAAGAAGACAAGGAAGCGACTTGTCCCCGACCGTGAACATCCACTAACAACGCGCTGCTTTTACATTTAGCACTTTCAGAATAGGAGGCAAAAGAGCTAGAGGCTGAGTCAGCAAGGAAAGCCAAAACTTGTTCTTGCTGCTCCGGCTTTAAAAGCGGTTTTCTTACTCCCAGAAAAGGGAGCGTTCGAGGCCTTGTGTAGCCAGATGACGAACCTGGCTCAACAACTCGAGACTTAGGTGCTGTACTGCTTTTACCACGACCACCTGATGCTCCACCACCACTATCATCATTACCAGCTGACAATGACCACCCACGGCCACGACCTCTTCCAGCAGACTTCCTCATTGTTTGCAAAACGTAACCAAAGTAACGGTATTTGTTACTGTAAAACAACTTATAAGGTGAACTCAAACTTCTGTAGGATTTATATATACCTTTATAGGTGGCTGACACTGAAAGGAAAATCAGGCCCAATGTTACACACTAGGTTTTCTGTGCCCCAATAATTTGAGACAGATGGCACACACAGGACCGGCACTCAAGCAGAAATGCCTATCTTAATCTCCCACTATTTTTATTTTTTTTTCAGGGAGAATTAAAAAAAAAAAAAAATGGCCCAGTATTACACACTAGGTTTTCTGTGGCACACAATGAGAGACAGATGCCACACACAGCACTGGCACAGAGGCAGACTTGCCAATCTTTATCTCCCACTATTTATTTATTTTTTTTCAGGGGGAATTAAAAAAAAATAAAAATGGCCCAGCATTACACACTAGGTTTTCTGTGGCACACAATGAGAGACAGATGCCACACACAGCACTGGCACAGAGGCAGACTTGCCAATCTTTATCTCCCACTATTTATTTATTTTTTTCAGGGAGAATTAAAAAAAAAATGGCCCAGTATTACACACTAGGTTGTCTGTGGCACACAATGAGAGACAGATGCCACACACAGCACTGGCACAGAGGCAGACTTGCCAATCTTTATCTCCCACTATTTATTTATTTTTTTCAGGGAGAATAAAAAAAAAAGAAAAGAAAATGGCCCAGTATTACACACTAGGTTTTCTGTGGCACACAATGAGAGACAGATGCCACACGCAGCACTGGCACAGAGGCAGACTTGCCAATCTTTATCTCCCACTATTTATTTATTTTTTTCAGGGAGAATTCAAAAAAAAAAAGAAAATGGCCCAGTATTACACACTAGCTTTTCTGTGGCACACAATGAGAGACAGATGCCACACACAGCACTGGCACAGAGGCAGACTTGCCAATCTTTATCTCCCACTATTTATTTTTTCTTTTCAGGGAGAATTAAAAAAAAAATGGCCCAGTATTACACACTAGGTTTTCTGTGGCACACAATGAGACAGATGCCACACACAGCACTGGCACAGAGGCAGACTTGCCAATCTTTATCTCCCACTATTTTTTTTTTTTCAGGGAGAATTAAAAAAAAAAAATGGCCCAGTATTACACACTAGGTTTTCTGTGGCACACAATGAGAGACAGATGCCACACACAGCACTGGCACAGAGGCAGACTTGCCAATCTTTATCTCCCACTATTTTTTTTTTTTTTTTCAGGGAGAATTAAAAAAAAAAAATGGCCCAGTATTACACACTAGCTTTTCTGTGGCACACAATGAGAGACAGATGCCACACACAGCACTGGCACAGAGGCAGACTTGCCAATCTTTATCTCCCTGCAGTAATCTCAGAAAAGTATGGCAGGCAGCTATAAAAAGGACTGCTGCACACAAAAGTGTGGACAAACAAACAAGATAGCTGTGCAGAAAGGAACAACAGGATTTGTGCTTTGAAAAAAGCAGTTGGTTTGCACAGCGGCGTACACACACAGCAACGCAGCTATCAGGGAGCCTTCTAGGGCAGCCCAATGAGCTACAGCACTGAGGAAAAAAAAATGTAGCTTCCACTGTCCCTGCAAACAAAAGGTGGTGTTGGACAGTGGAAATCGCTACAGCACAAGCGGTTTGGGGGTGAATGTACCCTGCCTAACACTATCCCTGCTTCTGACGAAGTGGCAGCAACCTCTCCCTACACTCAGATCAGCAGCAGTAAGATGGCGGTCGGCGGGAACGCCCCTTTATAGCCCGCAGAAAGCAAGCCAATCACTGCAATGCCCTTCTCTAAGATGGTGGGGACTGAGATCTATGTCATCACGCTGCCCACACTCTGCGTCCACCTTCATTGGCTGAGAAATGGCGCTTTTAGCGTCATTGAAATGCGACTTTGGCGCGAAAGTCGCTTACCGCATGGCTGACCCCACACAGGGATCGGGTCGGGTTTCATGAGACGCCGACTTTGCCAAAAGTCGGCGGCTTATGAAAATGACCGATCAGTTTCGCTCAACCCTACTCGTTGGAGTGGGATCTTTTCCATCTGCGCTCAGCAGCCCTGGAAGCTCACCTCAGTTCTTTGGTCAGGCTGGTGTGCCAGGGCTGTCTGTTGATTTTGAGAGCTTTAGTATGTGTAAGTGGGGCAGCAGATTCCAAAGCTACAGCTATTGTGGTGTTATATAGAGCAGCAGCGTCATCCGCATTGTGTAAGGAACTTATATCTGTGAGAGGGAGGAGGGATTCAGAGAATGAATGTAGGTCAAGATGTTTAAGATTTCTGCGAGGGTGTGAAAGTTTGTGGGGTGGGGATTATAGACATGGAGTGGAGAGGGAAGAGAATATGAGTAGGTTGTTGTCAGAGAGAGGAAGAGGTGAGTTAGAGAGGTTAGATAGGGAGCAGAGGCGGGTGAAGATGAGGTCCAGTGTGCAGGGCTGGCTCCAGGTTTTTGAGGGCCCCGGGTGAAAGAGTCTCAGTGGGCCCCCCCTTTAACACATAACACGATTCATGATGGCATATAACACAGCCATGTAGTATATAACACAGCCCACGTAGTATATAAGACAGCCACGTAGCATATAACACAGCCATGTAGTATATAACAGCCCATGTAGCATATAAAACAGCCACGTAGTATATAGCACAGCCCACGTAGCATATAACAGCCCATGTAGTATATAACACGGCCCACGTCGTATATAGAACAGCCATGTAGTATATAGCACAGCCCACGTAGCATATAACAGCCCATATAGTATATAGCACAGCCACATAGTATATAACACGGCCCACGTAGTATATAGAACAGCCATGTATATAGCACAGCCCACGTAGCATATAACAGCCCACGTAGTATATAACACAGCCCACACAGTATATAGAACAGCCATGTAGTATATAGCACAGCCCACGTAGCATATAACAGCCTATATAGTATATAGCACAGCCACATAGTATATAACACTGCCCACGTAGTATATAGAACAGCCATGTAGTATATAGCACAGACATGTAGTATACAGCACAGCCCCCCTTCCCCCAAGAATGGCCCCATAGTCCAGTACTCACTGTTATAGTTACAAAAAAAACACTCCTCACCTCTCAACGTGCCCGCGCTGATACCTGCTCCAGTCTCGGCGGCTACCGCTGCACTGCCTGACACACAGCGACTGCGCGATGACATCATCGTGCACCCGCAGCGGCATTGTCAGAGGCAGAGTGGGGAATGATGGGAGAGGGAGTGTCAGGTGACACTCTCTCCTCCATCATTTGCTTTGAACTTTACCGGCAGACGCCGGTATAGTTCAATGCGGCGGTGGGGTAGTTGGCGCTTACTACAGGCGGGCCCCCCTGCCTCACAGAGTCCCCATAGCGGCTGCATGATGTGCCGCTAGCTGAGGGCCCCTGGGGGAGCGGGGGCCCTAGGCACTGGCAGCTGCCTTCCCCTAACGCCGGCCCTGATTGGGCCCCCCTGTCTCGCCAGGGCCCCGGCACTTGCCCGGGTACACCGGGTGCTGACGCCGGCCCTGCCAGTGTGTGACCATCTTTGTGGGTGGCTGTAGAAGACCATTGAGTGAGGCCAAAGGAGGAAGTGAGAGATCGAAGTTTAGTGGCAGCTGAGAGGGAAGTGTCAATGGGGATGTTGAAGTCGCCCATGATGATAGTGGGGATGTCAGCGGAAAGGAAATGAAGTAGCCAGGTGGTGAAGTGGTCAAAGAAGGTGGTGGCTGGCCCTGGGGGGTGGTAAATGACAGCCAGTTGGAGGTTGGAGGGGGAGTAGATGCGCACAGAGTGCACCTCAAAGGAAGGGAGGGTAACAGAGGGTGGACATGAGATTGGGGTGAAGGAGCAGTTATCTGACAGGAGAAAACCAACTCCTCTGCCATGCTTGCTGCTGGTGCGGGGTGTGTGAGAAAGGTGGAAGCCACCATACGAAAGTGCAGCAGGGGAGTCTGTGTCAGAAGGGGTGAGCCAGGTTTCGGTGATGGCGAGGAAGGAAAGTTGGGTAGTAACAAAAAGATCATGGATGTAGGAAAGCTTGTGTCAGGACTCTGAACATTTTTTACCTTTGGTGCATTACTGCCCTTTTCCAACATGGCGTCTTTGGTCTCATGTGCACTTGTCTTCCTGCTATAAAACTCCACCCCAGCCTTCAGTCTGTGCTAGATTATTCTGCTTTGCATCCAGCTCCTGATTACTCCCTGGCCTTGCACCTGCACCTGCTCCTGTGAACCTGTGTTGGAGATCCTGCCACTCTGCTCTGAGTTCCTGCTGCATACACCAGTGTTCAGTAATCCTCCTTCATCTTCTGCTCGTGTTACTTCCATCTGCATTTGCTGGACATGTAAGCTGTTTCTGCTCTGCAAAACCTGAGACTATTAACCAGGCCTCCCTGGTTGAGCTAAGATATGATTTCTACTGCCTTATAGCATATCTATCTGTGTCTGGACTAAGTCAAGGATCTATTCGTGTCAAGTTTCCTCAAGTATAACTGTGCTTCATAGACTTTCTGCGTGTTTGCATCTACCTCTGAAGTTTCCTATAGACTGCGTTTATTATTTGCACCAAGTGTTGTGGACTTGAGTTTCTCTCTGCACCTGCTTGAATCACCGTGTGATAATATAAACTTTACCACTTATAAAACTGTGTCCTGTTGTCTTGTTCCACGCAAAGAGTCTCCTGAATTATCCCCTATAATTATTACAGCTTGTTGCAGACAGAGCGAGCATTCCACAGAGCTCCTGTTAGTGGGACTGGGGAAGTGGGGGCTGGGTGAATGGGTATAAGGTTAGAGAGGTTACGGAAGTTTGTGATAGAGCGTGGATGGTTCTGAGATTGGAGCAGGGGCTGTTCTATCTCAAAGAAGTTCTGATGGCTCGGTGATGAAACCATGTGCTTTCTTTTCTAGAAAGTTTTCGCCTGCTGAGCGCAATTATGATGTGGGCAATCGAGAGTTGTTGGCTATGAAGTGGGCGTTCGAGGAGTGGCAACATTGGCTTGAAGGAGCCAAGCATCGCGTGGTGGTCTTGACGGATCACAAGAATCTGACTTATCTCGAGTCTGCCAAGTGGTTGAATCCTAGACAGGCTCGATGGTCGCTGTTTTTCTCCCGCTTCGATTTTGTGGTTTCGTACCTTCCGGGTTCTAAGAATGTGAAGGCTGATGCCCTTTCAAGGAGTTTTGTGCCTGATTCTCCGGGAGTTCCTGAGTCGGCTGGTATTCTCAAAGAGGGGGTAATTTTGTCTGCCATCTTTCCTGATTTGCGGCGGGTGCTGCAGGAGTTTCAGGCTGATAGACCTGACCGTTGCCCAGCGGAGAAACTGTTTGTCCCTGATAGATGGACTAGTAGAGTTATCCCTGAGGTTCATTGTTCGGTGTTGGCTGGTCATCCTGGAATCTTTGGTACCAGGGATTTGGTGGCTAGATCCTTTTGGTGGCCTTCCTTGTCACGGGATGTGCGTTCTTTTGTGCAGTCCTGTGGAACTTGTGCTCGGGCTAAGCCCTGCTCTTCTCGTGCCAGTGGGTTGCTTTTGCCCTTGCCGGTCCCGAAGAGGCCCTGGATGTAGGGTTGAGCGAAACGGGTCGATCATTTTCAAAAGTCGCCGACTTTTGGCTAAGTCGGCGTCTCATGAAACCCGATCCGACCCCTGTGCTTGTCGGCCATGCGGTACGCGACTTTCGCGCCAAAGTCGCGTTTCAATGACGCGAAAAGCGCCATTTCTCAGCCAATGAAGGTGAACGCAGAGTGTGGGCAGCGTGATGACATAGATCCTGGTCCCCACCATCTTAGAGAAGGGCATTGCAGTGATTGGCTTGCTGTCTGCGGCGTCACAGGGGCTATAAAGGGGCGTTCCCGCCGACCGCCATCTTACTGCTGCTGATCTGAGCTTAGGGACAGGTTGCTGCCGCTTCGTCAGAAGCAGGGAGAGCGTTAGGCAGGGTCCACTAACCACCAAACCGCTTGTGCTGCAGCGATTTGCACTGTCCAACACCACCTTCGGTGTGCAGGGACTGTGGAAGCTATTTTTTTTTTTTTTTCCCCTCAGCGCTGTAGCTCATTGGGCTGCCCTAGAAGGCTCCGTGATAGCTGTATTGCTGTGTGTACGCCACTGTGCAAACCAACTGCTTTTTTCAAAGCACATATCCTCTTGTTCCTTCCTTTCTGCACAGCTATCTTTTTTGTTTGTCCACACTTTTTATTTAATTTGTGCATCAGTCCACTCCTATTGCTGCCTGCCATACCTGGCTTAGATTACTGCAGGGAGATAGTAATTGTAGGACAGTCCCTGTTTTTTTTTTGTTTTTTTTGTGGGAGATTAAGATTGGCATTTCTGCTACAGTGCCATCCCTGTGTGTGCCATCTCTCACTGAGTGGGCCATAGAAAGCCTATTTATTTTTTCCGTGATTTGTGTTCTAAATTCTACCTCAACACAAAAACACTACATCAATCAGTGGGAGAAAAATATTGGCCTCAGTCAGGGCTTGTGTGTCACTGCTGTGTGTGCTATCTCTCATTCAGTGGGCTATAGCAAGCCTATTTATTTATTTTTTTTTTTCTTATTATTTGGTTTCTAAAGTCTCCCTGAAAAAAAAAAAAATACCTAAAAAAACAGTGGGAGAGTAATATTGCCCTTTCAGCTTGTGTGCCAGTCTTGACTCCTGGGTGTGCCACCTCTCTCTCTCATTCAGTGGGCCATAGAAAGGCTATTTTTTTTTTTGGTTTTTTTAATATTATTTGGTTTCTAAAGTCTCCCTGAAAAAAAAAAAAAAAACTAAAAAAACAGTGGGAGAGTAATATTGCCCTTTCAGCTTGTGTGCCAGTCTTGACTCCTGGGTGTGCCACCTCTCTCTCTCATTCAGTGGGCCATAGAAAGGCTATTTTTTTTTTTTGGTTTTTTTAATATTATTTGGTTTCTAAAGTCTCCCTGAAAAAAAAAAAAAAACATAAAAAAACAGTGGGAGAGTAATATTGCCCTTTCAGCTTGTGTGCCAGTCTTGACTCCTGGGTGTGCCACCTCTCTCCCTCTCATTCAGTGGGCCATAGAAAGCCTATTTATTTTTTTTTTTAAATATTATTGGGTTTCTAAAGTCTCCCTTAAAAAACAAAAAATACATAAAAAAACAGTGGGAGAGTAATATTGCCCTTTCAGCTTGTGTGCCAGTCTTGACTCCTGGGTGTGCCACCTCTCTCCCTCTCATTCAGTGGGCCATAGAAAGCCTATTTATTTTTTTTTTTAAATATTATTGGGTTTCTAAAGTCTCCCTTAAAAAACAAAAAATACATAAAAAAACAGTGGGAGAGTAATATTGCCCTTTCAGCTTGTGTGCCAGTCTTGACTCCTGGGTGTGCCACCTCTCTCCCTCTCATTCAGTGGGCCATAGAAAGCCTATTTATTTTTTAAAAAAAAATATTATTGGGTTTCTAAAGTCTCCCTTAAAAAACAAAAAATACATAAAAAAACAGTGGGAGAGTAATATTGCCCTTTCAGCTTGTGTGCCAGTCTTGACTCCTGGGTGTGCCACCTCTATCTCATTCAGTGGGCCATAGAAAGCATTTTTTTTTTTCCTTGATTTGTGTTCTAAAATCTACCTCAACACAAAAACACTACATCAATCAGTGGGAGAAAAATATTGGCCTCAGTCAGGGCTTGTGTGCCACTGCTGTGTGTGCTATCTCTCATTCAGTGGGCTATAGAAAGCCTATTTATTTTTTTTTTTTTTTCTTATTATTTGGTTTCTAAAGTCTCCCTGAAAAAAAAAAAAAAAAAATAAAAAAACAGTGGGAGAGTAATATTGCCCTTTCAGCTTGTGTGCCAGTCTTGACTCCTGGGTGTGCCACCTCTCTCCCTCTCATTCAGTGGGCCATAGAAAGCCTTTTTTTTTATTTTTTTAAATATTATTGGGTTTCTAAAGTCTCCCTTAAAAAACAAAAAATACATAAAAAAACAGTGGGAGAGTAATATTGCCCTTTCAGCTTGTGTGCCAGTCTTGACTCCTGGGTGTGCCACCTCTCTCCCTCTCATTCAGTGGGCCATAGAAAGCCTATTTATTTTTTTTTTTAAATATTATTGGGTTTCTAAAGTCTCCCTTAAAAAACAAAAAATACATAAAAAAACAGTGGGAGAGTAATATTGCCCTTTCAGCTTGTGTGCCAGTCTTGACTCCTGGGTGTGCCACCTCTCTCTCTCATTCAGTGGGCCATAGAAAGCCTTTTTTTTTTTTTTTTTTTTTTTTTAAATATTATTGGGTTTCTAAAGTCTCCCTTAAAAAACAAAAAATACATAAAAAAACAGTGGGAGAGTAATATTGCCCTTTCAGCTTGTGTGCCAGTCTTGACTCCTGGGTGTGCCACCTCTCTCTCTCATTCAGTGGGCCATAGAAAGGCTATTTTTTTGGGGGTTTTTTTTAATATTATTTGGTTTCTAAAGTCTCCCTGAAAAAAAAAAAAAATAAATAAAAAAACAGTGGGAGAGTAATATTGCCCTTTCAGCTTGTGTGCCAGTCTTGACTCCTGGGTGTGCCACCTCTCTCCCTCTCATTCAGTGGGCCATAGAAAGCCTTTTTTTTTATTTTTTTAAATATTATTGGGTTTCTAAAGTCTCCCTTAAAAAACAAAAAATACATAAAAAAACAGTGGGAGAGTAATATTGCCCTTTCAGCTTGTGTGCCAGTCTTGACTCCTGGGTGTGCCACCTCTCTCTCTCATTCAGTGGGCCATAGAAAGCCTTTTTTTTTTTTTTTTTTTTTTTAAATATTATTGGGTTTCTAAAGTCTCCCTTAAAAAACAAAAAATACATAAAAAAACAGTGGGAGAGTAATATTGCCCTTTCAGCTTGTGTGCCAGTCTTGACTCCTGGGTGTGCCACCTCTCTCTCATTCAGTGGGCCATAGAAAGCATTTTTTTTTTTTTCCTTGATTTGTGTTCTAAAATCTACCTCAACACAAAAACACTACATCAATCAGTGGGAGAAAAATATTGGCCTCAGTCAGGGCTTGTGTGCCACTGCTGTGTGTGCTATCTCTCATTCAGTGGGCTATAGAAAGCCTATTTATTTATTTATTTTTTTTCTTATTATTTGGTTTCTAAAGTCTCCCTGAAAAAAAAAATAAATAAATAAAAAAACAGTGGGAGAGTAATATTGCCCTTTCAGCTTGTGTGCCAGTCTTGACTCCTGGGTGTGCCACCTCTCTCCCTCTCATTCAGTGGGCCATAGAAAGCCTATTTATTTTTTTTTTAAAATATTATTGGGTTTCTAAAGTCTCCCTTAAAAAACAAAAAATACATAAAAAAACAGTGGGAGAGTAATATTGCCCTTTCAGCTTGTGTGCCAGTCTTGACTCCTGGGTGTGCCACCTCTCTCTCTCATTCAGTGGGCCATAGAAAGCCTTTTTTTTTTTTTTTTTTTTTTAAATATTATTGGGTTTCTAAAGTCTCCCTTAAAAAACAAAAAATACATAAAAAAACAGTGGGAGAGTAATATTGCCCTTTCAGCTTGTGTGCCAGTCTTGACTCCTGGGTGTGCCACCTCTCTCTCTCATTCAGTGGGCCATAGAAAGGCTATTTTTTGGGGGGGTTTTTTTAATATTATTTGGTTTCTAAAGTCTCCCTGAAAAAAAAAAAAAAAACATAAAAAAACAGTGGGAGAGTAATATTGCCCTTTCAGCTTGTGTGCCAGTCTTGACTCCTGGGTGTGCCACCTCTCTCCCTCTCATTCAGTGGGCCATAGAAAGCCTTTTTTTTTTTTTTTTTAAATATTATTGGGTTTCTAAAGTCTCCCTTAAAAAACAAAAAATACATAAAAAAACAGTGGGAGAGTAATATTGCCCTTTCAGCTTGTGTGCCAGTCTTGACTCCTGGGTGTGCCACCTCTCTCTCTCATTCAGTGGGCCATAGAAAGGCTATTTTTTTTTTGGTTTTTTTAATATTATTTGGTTTCTAAAGTCTCCCTGAAAAAAAAAAAAAAACATAAAAAAACAGTGGGAGAGTAATATTGCCCTTTCAGCTTGTGTGCCAGTCTTGACTCCTGGGTGTGCCACCTCTCTCTCTCATTCAGTGGGCCATAGAAAGGCTATTTTTTTTTTTGTTTTTTTTAATATTATTTGGTTTCTAAAGTCTCCCTGAAAAAAAAAAAAAAAACATAAAAAAACAGTGGGAGAGTAATATTGCCCTTTCAGCTTGTGTGCCAGTCTTGACTCCTGGGTGTGCCACCTCTCTCTCTCATTCAGTGGGCCATAGAAAGGCTATTTTTTTTTTTGGTTTTTTTAATATTATTTGGTTTCTAAAGTCTCCCTGAAAAAAAAAAAAAAAACATAAAAAAACAGTGGGAGAGTAATATTGCCCTTTCAGCTTGTGCGCCAGTCTTGACTCCTGGGTGTGCCACCTCTCTCTCTCTAATTGTGGGCCATAGAAAGCCTTTTTTTTTTTTTTTAATATTATTTGGTTTCTAAAGTCTCCCTGAGAAAAAAAAAAAAATAAATTAGGTGGGAGATTAATATTGACATTAGTGCTTGAGTGACAGTCCTGCGTGTGTGTCATCTCTGTGATTTTGTGCCACAGAAAACAGAGTGTGTAACATTGTGCCTGATTTTCCTTGTGGTCTCACCAACCTGTTAAGGGATATTGAAATCATACTGAAGTTATAGCTCACCGTGTAAGTTGTTTGACAGCAACAAATAAAGTTACTTTGGTTAAGATTTTAAAACAATGAGGAAGTCTGGTGCAAGAGGTCGTCGTGGGCGTTCATTGTCAGCTGGTAATGATGGTAGTGGTAGTGGAGCATCAGGTGGTCGTGGGGATAAAAATATTCCACCTAAGTCTGGAGCTGTGGAGCCAGTTTCGTCGTCAGGCTACACAAGGCCTCGAACGCTCTCTTTTCTGGGAGTAGGAAAACCGCTTTTAAAGGCGGAGCAGCAACAGCAAGTTTTGGCTTACATTGCAGACTCAGCCTCTAGCTCTTTTGCCTCCTCTTCCGAAACTGGTAAATGTAAAAGCAGCGCGTCGCTTGTGGATGTTCACGGTCAGGGACAAGTCGCTTCCTTGTCCTCCTCAGCAAAAACTACAACAAGAGAGAAGGATGCAGCAGGCGACACAACGGGTCACTCCATGGAGCTCTTTACACATACCGTCCCTGGCTTAGAAAGTGAAACATTTAACAGGCCATGCCCATTACAAGTATATTCTGACATGGAGTGCACTGATGCACAGCCACAGCCAGAGTACTATGCTGCTCCTTTGACTCAGACCACCACATTGCCCTCTCAGGGTACAGATCCACAATCAGACCCTGATGAGACTATGTTGCCCCGCCACGAACGCTATACCACCGACCGACACAGTGACACAGACGAAGTTGCACACGAGCTCGAAGAGGAGGTAATAGATGACCCAGTTATTGACCCCGATTGGCAGCCATTGGGGGAACAGGGTGCAGGCGGCAGTAGTTCAGAAGCGGAGGTGGAGGAGGGGCCGCAGCAGGCATCAACATCGCAACAGGTTCCATCTGCCGGGCCCGTATCTGGCCCAAAACGCGTGTCAAAGCCAAAACCTGTTGGAGCACAGCGTTGCCATCCGGTTAAAGCTCAGTCTGCAATCCCTGAAAAGGGATCCGAGTCTAGGAAGAGTGCAGTCTGGCATTTTTTTAAACAACATCCAACTGATCAGCGCAAAGTCATCTGTCAAAAATGTTCAACTAGCTTAAGCAGAGGTCAGAATCTGAAAAGTCTAAATACTAGTTGCATGCATAGACACTTAACCACCATGCATTTTCAAGCCTGGACTAACTACCAAACGTCCCTCAAGGTTGTAGCACCCTCAGCCAATGAAGCTAGTCAGCAACGCAACATCCCTTCCGTCACTGTAAGGCCACTGTTATGACCCCAATGGCGAGGGTCTCAGAGGAACGTGGAAGTCTGCAGAATACAAAAATCCAGCTCATAGGGCAGTGGTAACTGGGTTGACCATATATCTACTCCTAACGCCAACACTAGAAGTAGCCGGGGATCATTCCTACGTTGATTCTAGATGACACGCGCCAGCCGGAGAATCTAGCTACCCCTAGTAGAGGAAAACAAAGACCTTTCTTGCCTCCAGAGAAGGGGACCCCAAAGCTGGATAGAAGCCCCCCACAAATAATGACGGTGAGGTAAGAGGAAATGAGAAACACAGAAATGAACCAGGTTTAGCACAGAGAGGCCCGCTTACTGATAGCAGAATAAAGAAAGGAAACTTATATGGTCAACAAAAACCCTATCAAAATCCACACTGGAAATTCAAGAACCCCCGAACCGTCTAACGGTCCGGGGGGAGAACACCAGCCCCCTAGAGCTTCCAGCAAAGGTCAGGATACAGATTTGGAACGAGCTGGACAAAAATACAAAACCAAAACAAATAGCAAAAAGCAAAAGGCAGACTTAGCTGATATAACTGGAACCAGGATCAGTAGACAAGAGCACAGCAGACTAGCTCTGATAACTACGTTGCCAGGCATTGAACTGAAGGTCCAGGGAGCTTATATAGCAACACCCCTAACTAACGACCCAGGTGCGGATAAAAGGAATGACAGAAAAACCAGAGTCAAAAAACTAGTAACCACTAGAGGGAGCAAAAAGCAAATTCACAACAGTACCCCCCCCTTAGTGAGGGGTCACCGAACCCTCACCACGACCACCAGGGCGATCAGGATGAGCGGCATGAAAGGCACGAACTAAATCGGCCGCATGAACATCAGAGGCGACCACCCAGGAATTATCCTCCTGACCATAGCCCTTCCACTTGACCAGGTACTGAAGCCTCCGCCTGGAGAGGCGAGAATCCAAGATCTTCTCCACCACGTACTCCAACTCGCCCTCAACCAACACCGGAGCAGGAGGCTCAGCAGAAGGAACTACAGGCACAATGTACCGCCGCAACAAGGACCTATGAAATACATTGTGAATAGCAAACGACACAGGAAGATCCAGACGGAAAGATACAGGATTAAGGATTTCCAATATCTTGTAAGGCCCAATAAAACGAGGTTTAAATTTGGGAGAGGAGACCTTCATAGGAACAAAGCGGGAAGAAAGCCATACCAAATCCCCAACGCGTAGTCGGGGACCCACACCGCGGCGGCGGTTGGCAAAGCGCTGAGCCTTCTCCTGTGACAACTTCAAGTTGTCCACCACATGATTCCAGATCTGCTGCAACCTATCCACCACAGAATCCACCCCAGGACAGTCAGAAGGCTCCACATGACCCGAAGAAAAGCGAGGATGGAAACCAGAGTTGCAGAAAAAAGGCGAAACCAAGGTGGCGGAACTAGCCCGATTATTAAGGGCAAACTCAGCCAACGGCAAGAATGTCACCCAATCGTCCTGATCAGCAGAGACAAAACACCTCAAATAAGCCTCCAAAGTCTGATTGGTTCGCTCCGTCTGTCCATTAGTCTGAGGATGGAAAGCAGACGAAAACGACAAATCAATGCCCATCCTACTACAAAAGGATCGCCAGAACCTGGAAACGAACTGGGATCCTCTGTCTGACACAATATTCTCAGGGATGCCGTGCAAACGAACCACGTTCTGGAAAAACACAGGAACCAGATCGGAAGAGGAAGGCAGCTTAGGCAAAGGAACCAAATGGACCATCTTGGAGAAGCGATCACATATCACCCAGATAACGGACATGCCCTGAGATAGCGGAAGATCAGAAATGAAATCCATGGAGATATGTGTCCAAGGTCTCTTCGGGACAGGCAAGGGCAAGAGCAAACCGCTGGCACGAGAACAGCAAGGCTTAGCTCGAGCACAAGTCCCACAGGACTGCACAAATGACCGCACATCCCTTGACAAGGAAGGCCACCAAAAGGACCTGGCCACCAGATCTCTGGTGCCAAAAATTCCCGGGTGACCTGCCAACACCGAGGAATGAACCTCGGAAATGACTCTGCTGGTCCACTTATCCGGGACAAACAGTCTGTCAGGTGGACAAGACTCAGGCCTATCAGCCTGAAATCTCTGCAACACACGTCGCAGATCCGGAGAAATAGCTGACAAGATAACTCCATCTTTAAGAATACCAACAGGATCAGCGACTCCAGGAGCATCAGGCACAAAGCTCCTAGAAAGAGCATCGACCTTCACATTCTTTGAACCTGGTAAATACGAGACAACAAAATCAAAGCGGGAGAAAAACAATGACCAGCGGGCCTGTCTCGGATTAAGGCGTTTAGCAGACTCGAGATACATCAGATTTTTGTGATCAGTCAAGACCACCACACGATGCTTAGCACCCTCGAGCCAATGACGCCACTCCTCAAATGCCCATTTCATGGCCAACAACTCCCGATTGCCCACATCATAATTTCGCTCGGCAGGCGAAAACTTCCTAGAGAAAAAGGCACAAGGTTTCATAACAGAGCAACCAGGGCCTCTCTGCGACAAAACGGCCCCTGCCCCAATCTCCGAAGCATCCACCTCAACCTGAAAGGGAAGTGAGACGTCAGGCTGGCACAAAACAGGCGCCGAAGTAAACCGGCGTTTCAACTCCTGGAAAGCCTCCACGGCAGCAGGAGCCCAGTTAGCTACATCGGAGCCCTTCTTGGTCATATCCGTCAAAGGTTTCACAATGCTAGAAAAATTAGCGATAAAACGACGGTAGAAGTTAGCGAAGCCCAAGAACTTCTGAAGACTCTTAACTGACGAGGGCTGAGTCCAATCAAGAATAGCTCGGACCTTGACTGGGTCCATCTCCACAGCAGAAGGGGAAAAAATGAACCCCAGAAAGGGAACCTTCTGTACACCAAAGAGACACTTTGAGCCCTTGACAAACAAAGAATTTTCACGCAAAATTTTAAAGACCAACCTGACCTGCTCCACATGCGAATCCCAATTATCAGAAAAAAACAAAATATCATCCAGATAAACAATCAAAAATTTATCCAGATACTTCCGGAAAATGTCATGCATAAAGGACTGGAAAACTGAAGGCGCATTGGAGAGCCCAAAAGGCATCACCAAGTACTCAAAATGACCTTCGGGTGTATTGAATGCGGTTTTCCATTCATCACCTTGCTTAATGCGCACAAGGTTGTACGCACCACGAAGGTCTATCTTGGTGAACCACTTGGCACCCTTAATCCGGGCAAACAAGTCAGACAACAGCGGTAAAGGATACTGAAATTTGACAGTGATCTTATTTAAAAGCCGATAATCAATACAAGGTCTCAAAGATCCGTCCTTTTTTGCCACAAAAAAGAATCCCGCACCAAGAGGGGAAGAAGACGGACGAATATGTCCTTTCTCCAGAGACTCCTTGATATATGAACGCATAGCGGTATGTTCAGGTACCGACAGATTAAACAGTCTTCCCTTAGGAAATTTACTGCCTGGGATCAAATCTATAGCACAGTCACAGTCCCTATGAGGAGGCAGTGCACTGGACTCAGACTCACTGAAGACATCCTGATAATCAGACAAATACTCCGGAACTTCCGAAGGCGTAGAAGAAGCAATAGACACAGGCAGGGAATCCCCATGAATACCACGACAGCCCCAACTTGAGACTGACATAGCCTTCCAGTCCAGGACTGGATTATGGGTCTGTAACCATGGCAGCCCTAAAACAACCAAATCATGCATTTTATGTAAAACCAGGAAACGTATCACCTCGCGGTGTTCAGGAGTCATGCACATGGTAACCTGTGTCCAATACTGCGGTTTATTTGCTGCCAATGGTGTAGCATCAATACCCCTAAGAGGAATAGGATTTTCTAATGGTTCAAGAGTAAAACCACAGCGCTTAGCAAATGAGAGATCCATGAGACTCAGGGCAGCACCTGAATCTACAAACGCCATGACAGGATAAGATGACAGTGAGCAAATCAAAGTTACAGACAGAATAAATTTAGGTTGCAAATTACCAACGGTGACAGGACTAACAACCTTAGCTATACGTTTAGAGCATGCTGAGATAACATGTGTAGAATCACCACAGTAGTAGCACAAGCCATTCCGGCGTCTATGAATTTTCCGCTCATTTCTAGTCAGGATTCTATCACATTGCATTAAATCAGGTGTCTGTTCAGACAACACCATGAGGGAATTTGCGGTTTTGCGCTCCCGCAACCGCCGGTCAATTTGAATAGCCAGTGCCATAGTATCATTCAGACCTGTAGGAATGGGAAAACCCACCATAACATTCTTAATGGCTTCAGAAAGGCCATTTCTAAAATTAGCGGCCAGTGCACACTCGTTCCAATGTGTCAGCACGGACCATTTCCGAAATTTTTGGCAATACACTTCAGCCTCGTCCTGCCCCTGAGACATAGCCAGCAAGGCCTTTTCTGCCTGAATCTCAAGATTGGGTTCCTCATAAAGTAAACCGAGCGCCAGAAAAAACGCATCAAGATCAGCCAATGCCGGATCTCCTGGCGCCAGCGAAAAAGCCCAATCCTGAGGGTCGCCCCGTAAGAACGAAATCACAATTTTTACTTGCTGAGCAGAATCTCCAGATGAACAGGGTCTCAGGGACAAAAACAATTTACAATTATTCACGAAATTCCTAAACTTAATCCTGTCTCCGGAAAACAGTTCAGGAATCGGTATTTTAGGTTCTGACCTAGGATTTCTGATAACATAGTCTTGTATGCCCTGCACACGAGTAGCCAGCTGGTCCACACTTGTAATCAAGGTCTGGACATTCATGTCTGCAGCAAGCATAGCCACTCCGAGGTAAAGGGGAAGAAGAAAAAAAAAAAAAACTCAGAATCTTCTTTCTTATAATCCCTCTTCTGCAATGCATTAAACATTTAATATTGGCCTGGCAAACTGTTATGACCCCAATGGCGAGGGTCTCAGAGGAACGTGGAAGTCTGCAGAATACAAAAATCCAGCTCATAGGGCAGTGGTAACTGGGTTGACCATATATCTACTCCTAACGCCAACACTAGAAGTAGCCGGGGATCATTCCTACGTTGATTCTAGATGACACGCGCCAGCCGGAGAATCTAGCTACCCCTAGTAGAGGAAAACAAAGACCTTTCTTGCCTCCAGAGAAGGGGACCCCAAAGCTGGATAGAAGCCCCCCACAAATAATGACGGTGAGGTAAGAGGAAATGACAAACACAGAAATGAACCAGGTTTAGCACAGAGAGGCCCGCTTACTGATAGCAGAATAAAGAAAGGAAACTTATATGGTCAACAAAAACCCTATCAAAATCCACACTGGAAATTCAAGAACCCCCGAACCGTCTAACGGTCCGGGGGGAGAACACCAGCCCCCTAGAGCTTCCAGCAAAGGTCAGGATACAGATTTGGAACGAGCTGGACAAAAATACAAAACCAAAACAAATAGCAAAAAGCAAAAGGCAGACTTAGCTGATATAACTGGAACCAGGATCAGTAGACAAGAGCACAGCAGACTAGCTCTGATAACTACGTTGCCAGGCATTGAACTGAAGGTCCAGGGAGCTTATATAGCAACACCCCTAACTAACGACCCAGGTGCGGATAAAAGGAATGACAGAAAAACCAGAGTCAAAAAACTAGTAACCACTAGAGGGAGCAAAAAGCAAATTCACAACAGGCCACCATTTTCTGCACCACCGGCAGTATCTGTGCAGGTTTCTTTGCCAGCCAAAAGCAGTCAGGGTCAGGGAACCACCAGTTTTGTAGGAGGAAATATTGCATCTAGGGCACCGGAGGAAACAATACCGTCTCCAACCGTCTCTCAGTCTGCCATGTACACCGGCACACCCGAAAGTTCCACGATCTCCAGCTCTCCAGTCCAGCTCACCCTACATGAGACTCTGGTTAGAAAAAGGAAGTACTTATCCTCGCATCCGCGTACACAGGGTTTTAACGCCCACATAGCTAGACTAATCTCGTTAGAGATGATGCCCTACCGGTTAGTTGAAAGCGAAGCTTTCAAAGCCCTGATGGAGTACGCTGAACCACGATACGAGCTACCCAGTCGACACTTTTTTTCCAGAAAAGCCATCCCAGCCCTGCACCAGCATGTTAAACAGCGCATCGTCCATGCACTCAGGCAATCTGTGAGTACAAAGGTGCACCTGACTACAGATGCATGGACCAGTAGGCATGGCCAGGGACGTTATGTGTCCATCACGGCACACTGGGTGAATGTGGTGGATGCAGGGTCCACAGGCGACATCAATTTAGGGACAGTTGTGCCTAGCCCACGGTCTAGGAAACAGTTGGCTGTAGGCGTTCGCACCCCCTCCTCCTCCTCCTCCTCGTCCTCCTGCAGAAGCTACAGCTCTTCCACAGAACGCAGTCTGCCAACCACTCCATCGGCAGATGACACTGTTGCACACCAGTTGTCCCATTATGGGCCAGCTACTGCCAAGCGTCAGCAGGCTGTATTGGCTATGAAGTGCTTGGGCGACAACAGACACACCGCGGAAGTTCTGTCCGAGTTCTTGCAACAAGAAACGCAGTCGTGGCTGGGCACAGTAGATCTTGAGGCAGGCAAGGTAGTGAGTGATAACGGAAGGAATTTCATGGCTGCCATCTCCCTTTCCCAACTGAAACACATTCCTTGCCTGGCTCACACCTTAAACCTGGTGGTGCAGTGCTTATTGAAAACTTATCCTGGGTTCTCCGACCTGCTCCTCAAAGTGCGTGCACTTTGCTCACATATCCGACGTTCGCCTGTACACGCCAGCCGTATGCAGACCTATCAGCGGTCTTTGAACCTTCCCCAGCATCGCCTAATCATAGACGTTGCAACAAGGTGGAACTCAACACTGCACATGCTTCAGAGACTGTGCGAACAGAGGCGTGCTGTTATTTATTTGTGGGAGGATACACGGGCAGGCAGTAGGATGGCAGACATGGAGTTGTCAGGTGTGCAGTGGTCTAAGATACAAGACATGTGTCAAGTCCTTCAGTGTTTTGAGGAATGCACACGGCTGGTTAGTGCAGACAACGCCGTAATAAGCATGAGCATCCCCCTAATGTGTCTGCTGATGCAAAGTTTGACGCACATAAAGGAGCAGGCGTCTGCACCAGAGGAAGAGGAAAGCCTTGATGACGGTCAGCCATTGTCTGGTCAGGGCAGTGTACAGGACGAGGTAGCGGGCGAAGAGGAGGTGGAGGACGAGGAGGATGATGGGGATGAGTATATTTTTAATGCCGAACCTTTCCCGGGGGCACAGGAAATTGGTTGCGTGTCACGGCCGGGTTCTGGTTTTTTGAGGGACACAAGTGACGTAGATTTGCCTGCAACTGCCCCTCAACCAATCACAACCGGAGATTTGACAACTGGAACTTTGGCCCACATGGCGGATTATGCCTTACGTATCCTAAAAAGGGACACACGCATTACGAAAATGATGAACGATGACGATTACTGGTTGGCCTGCCTCCTTGATCCACGCTATAAAGGCAAATTGCAAAATATTATGCCACATGAGAACTTGGAACTAATATTAGCAACCAAACAATCAACTCTTGTTGACCGTTTGCTTCAGGCATTCCCAGCACACAGCGCACGTGATCGTTCTCACACGAGCTCCAGGGGGCAGCAGACTAGGAGTGTTAGGGGTGCACACATCAGAAGTGGCGTTGGACAGAGGGGTTTTCTGACCAGGTTGTGGAGTGATTTTGCTATGACCGCAGACAGGACAGGTACTGCTGCATCAATTGAAAGTGACAGGAGACAACATTTGTCCAGTATGATTACTAACTATTTTTCATCCCTTATCGATGTTCTCCCTCAACCGTCATTCCCATTTGATTACTGGGCCTCCAAATTAGACACCTGGCCAAAATTGGCAGAATATGCATTGCAGGAGCTTGCTTGCCCGGCAGCAAGTGTCCTATCAGAAAGAGTATTCAGTGCTGCAGGTTCAATATTAACCGAAAAAAGGACTCGTCTGGCTACCCAAAATGTTGACGATCTAACATTCATTAAAATGAACCACAACTGGATTTCGAAATCTTTTGCCCCACCTTGCCCGGCCGACACCTAGCTTTCCTATGAAAGGCTCTTGCCTGTGAATTACTTTTCTAATGTCTAATTTGCTGCAGCTGATTGTACAGCATACGACATGTTTACACCTCCCTAAATGGCCAAACTCCCCACACGGGGCCGTGGTATCGCGACTTGGCGCAAGCACCCGTGAGACTGCTGTTTGTCTGAAGAGGTGGGTGTGCTCGCTTTTGGTTGACGGCATTGCTACTGGGTCCCTCATAGTACAATGTAGTGTCTCTGGCGGTGGTGGTGCGCACCCAATGTCAGACACACCGTTGTAACATGAGGGGCCCTGGGGCGGTCCCGCCGGCCTCTAGAGAGTTCCCCCCTACCCCAGCTCAAAATGTGCTCTACCACATGCAAAATTATGTCGCACAGCTCCACCAATCTTTAGTCTATTCGCTGACATCATTCAATGTCTGGCACTGACAATACAAATTTGTAGACATCTATGATGCAACTTAAAGTAGTCTGTGTCTGTGTCCTATATTGGCACCATTAAATAGTTACTGCCAAATTACTATGTCAGAAACTCAGCAGATGAGCCCACCCCTGTACCTAAGTATGCCACCTTTTTTTTTGTTTTGGTTGTTTTGCGAGACATTAACATCTATTTATATTTTGGGAGTACTGGGACAGACACTCCTTGCACTACTCCTCCACTCACCACCAAGCTGCCCGTGTATCCATGTAACCGCTGTAAAACTGCCATGAGCCTATTGTTTGTTATTTTAGGCCTTTGAAGCCTGTCTGCGGTCCCTCCTTCCACTAGTCCTCCACTGACCAGACCACTGCTGCCCGTGTACCCCTGGAACCAATTATAAAGTGCCTACAGCCAGCCCATTTTTTTATGTTAGGCCTTTGAAGCCTGTCTGCGGTCCCTCCTTCCACTAGTCCTCCACTGACCAGACCACTGCTGCCCGTGTACCCCTGGAACCAATTATAAAGTGCCTACAGCCAGCCCATTTTTTTATGTTAGGCCTTTGAAGCCTGTCTGCGGTCCCTCCTTCCACTAGTCCTCCACTGGCCAGACCACTGCTGCCCGTGTACCCCTGGAACCAATTATAAAGTGCCTACAGCCAGCCCATTTTTTTATGTTAGGCCTTTGAAGCCTGTCTGCGGTCCCTCCTTCCACTAGTCCTCCACTGACCAGACCACTGCTGCCCGTGTACCCCTGGAACCAATTATAAAGTGCCTACAGCCAGCCCATTTTTTTATGTTAGGCCTTTGAAGCCTGTCTGCGGTCCCTCCTTCCACTAGTCCTCCACTGGCCAGACCACTGCTGCCCGTGTACCCCTGGAACCAATTATAAAGTGCCTACAGCCAGCCCATTTTTTTATGTTAGGCCTTTGAAGCCTGTCTGCGGTCCCTCCTTCCACTAGTCCTCCACTGGCCAGACCACTGCTGCCCGTGTACCCCTGGAACCAATTATAAAGTGCCTACAGCCAGCCCATTTTTTTATGTTAGGCCTTTGAAGCCTGTCTGCGGTCCCTCCTTCCACTAGTCCTCCACTGGCCAGACCACTGCTGCCCGTGTACCCCTGGAACCAATTATAAAGTGCCTACAGCCAGCCCATTTTTTTATGTTAGGCCTTTGAAGCCTGTCTGCGGTCCCTCCTTCCACTAGTCCTCCACTGACCAGACCACTGCTGCCCGTGTACCCCTGGAACCAATTATAAAGTGCCTACAGCCAGCCCATTTTTTTATGTTAGGCCTTTGAAGCCTGTCTGCGGTCCCTCCTTCCACTAGTCCTCCACTGGCCAGACCACTGCTGCCCGTGTACCCCTGGAACCAATTATAAAGTGCCTACAGCCAGCCCATTTTTTTATGTTAGGCCTTTGAAGCCTGTCTGCGGTCCCTCCTTCCACTAGTCCTCCACTGACCAGACCACTGCTGCCCGTGTACCCCTGGAACCAATTATAAAGTGCCTACAGCCAGCCCATTTTTTTATGTTAGGCCTTTGAAGCCTGTCTGCGGTCCCTCCTTCCACTAGTCCTCCACTGGCCAGACCACTGCTGCCCGTGTACCCCTGGAACCAATTATAAAGTGCCTACAGCCAGCCCATTTTTTTATGTTAGGCCTTTGAAGCCTGTCTGCGGTCCCTCCTTCCACTAGTCCTCCACTGGCCAGACCACTGCTGCCCGTGTACCCCTGGAACCAATTATAAAGTGCCTACAGCCAGCCCATTTTCTTATGTTAGGCCTTTGAAGCCTGTCTGCTGTCCCTACTTTAAATACTCCTCCACTCACCACCAAGCTGCCTGCCCGTCTATCCATGTAACCGCTGTAAAACTGCAATGAGCCTATTGTTTGTTATTTTAGGCCTTTGATAGCCTGTCTGCGGCCCCTACTTGCAATACTCCTCCACTGACCACAATGCTGCCTGGAGTGCCTGCCTGTGTATCCATGTAACCGATGTAAAACTGCCATGACTGCCTACTGTTTGTTATTTTAGGCCTTTGATAGCCTGTCTGCGGCCCCTACTTGCAATACTCCTCCACTGACCACAATGCTGCCTGGAGTGCCTGCCTGTGTATCCATGTAACCGATGTAAAACTGCCATGAGTGCCTACTGTTTGGTATTTTAGGCCTTTGATAGCCTGTCTGCAGCCCCTACTTGCAATACTCCTCCACTGACCACACCAATGCTGCCCGTGTACCCCTGGAACCTATTTAAAAGTTCATAGAGCCTAGTTATATATTTTATTTACTATTAATAAGGCCATGATGGACTACGCTGTACCACGCTACAAGCTAACCAGTCGACACTTCTTTTGCGAGAAAAGCCATCCCAACCCTCCACCAGCATGTAGAAGACCGCATTGTCCATGCACTCTGGCAATCTGTGAGTACAAAGGTGCACCTGACAACAGACGCATGGACCTGTAGGCATGGCCACGGAAGATTACGTGTCCATTACGGCGCAATGGGTTAATGTGTTGGATGCATGGTCCACAGGGGACAGCCTACTAAGTCTGTCTGCAGTCCCTAATTCAAATTGTCCTCCACTGTCTAAATCGGAGCTTCCACCTTCTGGCTTTCGGCCTATAGTATCAGAAATTAAACTGCATTTGGCCTTCAACTTTGGTTAGGGCCTACTAACGGCTTCTGCCCCTCCCTGGTGTTGCCCTCAACTAAATAAAGCTGAGCTTCAACCTTCTGCTCCAAATTACCATTTTAAAAAATGCAATAGGCTTTTCCGGCCTACTAAAGGTGTCTGTCTGTGTGCCCCTGCCTGGTGTTGTCCTCAACTAAATAAAGCTGAGCTTCAACCTTCTGCTCCAAATTACCATTTTAAAAAATGCAATAGGCTTTTCCGGCCTACTAAAGGTGTCTGTCTGTGTGCCCCTGCCTGGTGTTGTCCTCAACTGAATAAAGCTGAGCTTCAACCTTCCGGCTCTCATTAAGTGGTTTTTAAAAAACAAAATGGTGGTTAGGGCCTACTAACGGCTTCTGCCCCTCCCTGGTGTTGCCCTCAACTAAATAAAGCTGAGCTTCAACCTTCTGCTCCAAATTACCATTTTAAAAAATGCAATAGGCTTTTCCGGCCTACTAAAGGTGTCTGTCTGTGTGCCCCTGCCTGGTGTTGTCCTCAACTAAATAAAGCTGAGCTTCAACCTTCTGCTCCAAATTACCATTTTAAAAAATGCAATAGGCTTTTCCGGCCTACTAAAGGTGTCTGTCTGTGTGCCCCTGCCTGGTGTTGTCCTCAACTGAATAAAGCTGAGCTTCAACCTTCTGCTCCAAATTACCATTTTAAAAAATGCAATAGGCTTTTCCGGCCTACTAAAGGTGTCTGTCTTTGTGCCCCTGCCTGGTGTTGTCCTCAACTGAATAAAGCTGAGCTTCAACCTTCCGGCTCTCATTAAGTGGTTTTTAAAAAACAAAATGGTGGTTAGGGCCTACTAACGGCTTCTGCCCCTCCCTGGTGTTGCCCTCAACTAAATAAAGCTGAGCTTCAACCTTCTGCTCCAAATTACCATTTTAAAAAATGCAATAGGCTTTTCCGGCCTACTAAAGGTGTCTGTCTGTGTGCCCCTGCCTGGTGTTGTCCTCAACTGAATAAAGCTGAGCTTCAACCTTCCGGCTCTCATTAAGTGGTTTTTAAAAAACAAAATGGTGGTTAGGGCCTACTAACGGCTTCTGCCCCTCCCTGGTGTTGCCCTCAACTAAATAAAGCTGAGCTTCAACCTTCTGCTCCAAATTACCATTTTAAAAAATGCAATAGGCTTTTCCGGCCTACTAAAGGTGTCTGTCTGTGTGCCCCTGCCTGGTGTTGTCCTCAACTGAATAAAGCTGAGCTTCAACCTTCTGCTCCAAATTACCATTTTAAAAAATGCAATAGGCTTTTCCGGCCTACTAAAGGTGTCTGTCTGTGTGCCCCTGCCTGGTGTTGTCCTCAACTGAATAAAGCTGAGCTTCAACCTTCCGGCTCTCATTAAGTGGTTTTTAAAAAACAAAATGGTGGTTAGGGCCTACTAACGGCTTCTGCCCCTCCCTGGTGTTGCCCTCAACTAAATAAAGCTGAGCTTCAACCTTCTGCTCCAAATTACCATTTTAAAAAATGCAATAGGCTTTTCCGGCCTACTAAAGGTGTCTGTCTGTGTGCCCCTGCCTGGTGTTGTCCTCAACTAAATAAAGCTGAGCTTCAACCTTCTGCTCCAAATTACCATTTTAAAAAATGCAATAGGCTTTTCCGGCCTACTAAAGGTGTCTGTCTGTGTGCCCCTGCCTGGTGTTGTCCTCAACTGAATAAAGCTGAGCTTCAACCTTCCGGCTCTCATTAAGTGGTTTTTAAAAAACAAAATGGTGGTTAGGGCCTACTAACGGCTTCTGCCCCTCCCTGGTGTTGCCCTCAACTAAATAAAGCTGAGCTTCAACCTTCTGCTCCAAATTACCATTTTAAAAAATGCAATAGGCTTTTCCGGCCTACTAAAGGTGTCTGTCTGTGTGCCCCTGCCTGGTGTTGTCCTCAACTGAATAAAGCTGAGCTTCAACCTTCCGGCTCTCATTAAGTGGTTTTTAAAAAACAAAATGGTGGTTAGGGCCTACTAACGGCTTCTGCCCCTCCCTGGTGTTGCCCTCAACTAAATAAAGCTGAGCTTCAACCTTCTGCTCCAAATTACCATTTTAAAAAATGCAATAGGCTTTTCCGGCCTACTAAAGGTGTCTGTCTGTGTGCCCCTGCCTGGTGTTGTCCTCAACTGAATAAAGCTGAGCTTCAACCTTCTGCTCCAAATTACCATTTTAAAAAATGCAATAGGCTTTTCCGGCCTACTAAAGGTGTCTGTCTGTGTGCCCCTGCCTGGTGTTGTTGTCAACTGAATAAAGCTGAGCTTCAACCTTCCGGCTCTCATTAAGTGGTTTTTAAAAAACAAAATGGTGGTTAGGGCCTACTAACGGCTTCTGCCCCTCCCTGGTGTTGCCCTCAACTAAATAAAGCTGAGCTTCAACCTTCTGCTCCAAATTACCATTTTAAAAAATGCAATAGGCTTTTCCGGCCTACTAAAGGTGTCTGTCTGTGTGCCCCTGCCTGGTGTTGTCCTCAACTGAATAAAGCTGAGCTTCAACCTTCCGGCTCTCATTAAGTGGTTTTTAAAAAACAAAATGGTGGTTAGGGCCTACTAACGGCTTCTGCCCCTCCCTGGTGTTGCCCTCAACTAAATAAAGCTGAGCTTCAACCTTCTGCTCCAAATTACCATTTTAAAAAATGCAATAGGCTTTTCCGGCCTACTAAAGGTGTCTGTCTGTGTGCCCCTGCCTGGTGTTGTCCTCAACTGAATAAAGCTGAGCTTCAACCTTCCGGCTCTCATTAAGTGGTTTTTAAAAAACAAAATGGTGGTTAGGGCCTACTAACGGCTTCTGCCCCTCCCTGGTGTTGCCCTCAACTAAATAAAGCTGAGCTTCAACCTTCTGCTCCAAATTACCATTTTAAAAAATGCAATAGGCTTTTCCGGCCTACTAAAGGTGTCTGTCTGTGTGCCCCTGCCTGGTGTTGTCCTCAACTGAATAAAGCTGAGCTTCAACCTTCCGGCTCTCATTAAGTGGTTTTTAAAAAACAAAATGGTGGTTAGGGCCTACTAACGGCTTCTGCCCCTCCCTGGTGTTGCCCTCAACTAAATAAAGCTGAGCTGCAACCTTCTGCTCCAAATTACCATTTTAAAAAATGCAATAGGCTTTTCCGGCCTACTAAAGGTGTCTGTCTGTGTGCCCCTGCCTGGTGTTGTCCTCAACTAAATAAAGCTGAGCTTCAACCTTCTGCTCCAAATTACCATTTAAAAAAATGCAATAGGCTTTTCCGGCCTACTAAAGGTGTCTGCCCCTCCCTGGTGTTGTCCTCAACTGAACAAAGCTGAGCTTCCACATTCTGGCTTTCGCCCTTTACTATCAGATATTAAACTGCATTTGGCCTACTAGTGTGGTTAGGCCCTTGAAACAGTGTCTGCTGCTCTTGGTTTTGCTACTCCACTGAACAAAGCAATGCCGCCTGTTTAGTCCTGTTACCAATTTTGAACTGCATTTAGCCTACTTTATTCTTTGGCCCTATATCTGTTTCCTCCTCATCCTGCCCATTGCCCAGCCACTGCTAAATGAGTCTGCTGGTACATTGACCTAGACCACTACATTCCCCTTGTACTCTACACAGCCAGAATCTGACCCTGCTGAAAGTAAGGTTCCCCTTCCCGCATGTTATACCACCTTACACAGGGACAAAGAGGAAGGTGCAGATGAAAGTGCAGGTTCCTTCATCAGGTGGGGGGGCATACTCGTTGGCGACGTCACTGGCACAGGGCCCCTCAGAGTACGCAAAAGTGTCGCTGCTGGTGGGAGGCGCCCCCGCCATGCAAACACACCGCCGTACTTTGAGGGGCCCTGTGCCAGTGCCAATGTGAACGAGTGGGCCCCCCCCTGCTTGCTCAGGATCACAGCACTTGCAACGTTTAAATACTTACCTTTCCCTGCAACACCGCCGTGACGTAGTCCGCATTTCCTGGGCCCACGAAAAACTTGAGCCAGCCCTACTCCCCCCACAACTTTCCCCCAATTCCCTATGCCCAACTATTATTATACAGTTAATTAAGATTGGCAAGCTTCAGAAACAAGAATGGATGTTTTTGGCATTAAAATGGGCACTGTAGGTGTTTTCCTGGCCTCCACTCACTGCCGACTATGCTTCCCCATTGACTTGCATTGGGTTTCGTGTTTCGGTCGATCCCCGACTTTTAGCGATAATCGGCCGACTGCACTCGACTCGACTCTGGACAAAATCGGGTTTCCCAAAACCCTACTCGATCTTAAAAAAATGAAAGTCGCTCAACCCTACCTGGATGCATATTTCCATGGATTTTATTTCAGATCTCCCTGTCTCTCAAAGGATGCCTGTTATCTGGGTGGTTTGTGATCGCTTCTCTAAGATGGTCCATTTGGTACCTTTGCCTAAATTGCCTTCCTCCTCTGATTTGGTTCCATTGTTTTTCCAGCACGTGGTTCGTTTGCATGGCATTCCGGAGAACATCGTGTCGGACAGAGGTTCCCAGTTTGTTTCGAGGTTTTGGCGGTCCTTTTGTGCTAAGATGGGCATTGATTTGTCGTTTTCTTCAGCTTTCCATCCTCAGACAAATGGCCAAACCGAACGAACCAATCAGACTTTGGAGACATATCTGAGATGCTTTGTTTCTGCTGATCAGGATGATTGGGTGTCCTTCTTGCCTTTGGCTGAGTTCGCCCTTAATAATCAGGCCAGCTCGGCCACTTTGGTTTCGCCTTTTTTCTGTAATTCTGGTTTCCACCCTCGTTTTTCTTCAGGACAGGTTGAGCCTTCGGACTGTCCTGGTGTGGATTCTGTGGTGGACAGGTTGCAGCAGATTTGGACTCACGTGGTGGACAATTTGACATTGTCCCAGGAGAAGGCTCAGCGTTTCGCTAACCGCCGTCGCTGTGTTGGTCCCCGACTGCGTGTTGGGGATTTGGTTTGGTTATCGTCTCGTTATGTTCCTATGAAGGTTTCGTCTCCTAAGTTTAAGCCTCGTTTCATTGGTCCTTATAAGATTTCTGAAATTCTTAATCCTGTGTCATTTCGTTTGGACCTTCCAGCTTCTTTCGCCATCCATAATGTGTTCCATAGGTCGTTATTGCGGAGATATGTGGCTCCTATGGTTCCCTCCGTTGACTCTCCTGTCCCGGTGTTGGTTGAGGGGGAGTTGGAGTATGTGGTGGAGAAGATTTTAGATTCTCGTATTTCGAGACGGAAACTTCAGTACCTAGTCAAGTGGAAAGGTTATGGTCAGGAGGATAATTCCTGGGTGGTTGCCTCTGATGTTCATGCTGCCGATCTTGTTCGTGCCTTCATTTGGCTCATCCTGATCGGCCTGGGGGCTCTGGTGAGGGTTCGGTGACCCCTCCTCAAGGGGGGGGTACTGTTGTGAATTCTGTTCTCGAACTCCCTCCGGTGGTTATGAATGGTACTTCGGCGAGTTCTGTCCATGGACTCCCTCTGGTGGCTGTGAGTGGAGCTGCTGGTTCTGAGGTTCCTTCCTCAGCTGACCTCGTTTAGTCCTAGGCTGGCTGCTCTATTTAACTCCACTTAGATCGTTACCTGATGCCAGCTGTCAATGTCCTAGTACTGGTTCAGTTCTCTCTTGGATCTTTCAGATTACCTGTCTACTCCAGCAAAAGCTAAGTCCCTGCTAGCTTATTTGTTTACCACTGTTTTCTTGTCCAGCTTGCTATCATGATTTTGCCTTGCTAGCTGGAAGCTCTGGGATGCAGAGTGGCACCTCCACACCGTGAGTCGGTGTGGGGTCTCTTTTGCACACTCTGCGTGGTTTTTTGGTAGTTTTTTATGCTGACCGCAAAGATACCTTTTCTATCCTCAAGTCTGTTTAGTTAAGTCTGGCCTCCTTTGCTGAAACCTATTTCATTCCTGTGTTTGTGACTTCCATCTTAACTCACAGTCAATATGTGTGGGGGGCTGCCTTTTTCTTTGGGGAATTTCTCTGAGGCAAGTTAGGCTTTATTTTCTATCTTTAGGGGTAGTTAGCTCTTAGGCTGTGAAGAGGCGTCTAGGCAGAGTCAGGTATGCTCCACGGCTATTTCTAGTTGTTGTGATAGGATTAGGGGTTGCGGTCAGCAGAGCTCCCACTTCCCAGAGCTTGTCCTGTATTACTAGTTTGCTCATCAGGTCATTCCTAGTGCTCCTAACCACCAGGTCATCATAACACCTACCCCTCCCCTCTTTTGCTTCATTTGGTAGTCAGAGTATAATTTAAATAAAAGGGGTCCCTAATGGGCTGAGGTCTCAGCGGGACAATTTATTTGGTGGTGCCATTCAGTAGGGTCCTCAAACTGTTCTGGTATGGCTGAGGGCATTAATTAAGTGCATCAACATGAAGGGCAAGATGCTTTCACCGATGACTTTGACCCAGTTAGAGTGGTTAACAGATAATGTCATCAAGTGCATTAAAAACAATTAACAATGGTGTGGCAGGGATATTAATAATGCATTCTTACATTTTTCTGCTATACGTTTAGTTCAATTACTATGTCCAAATATTCTGAAAGTTATTTAAGGGTTGGTTTTAATGTTGATGTTATAATGAGTATAGCTTTTAATTACTCCTTATTTATAGTAAATTTCTCTTTATAAATACTCACTTTTCTGGTAATAGTAGTAAGTTGGTTTAAGAAATGTTTACTGCACAGCACAGCTACTGTATACAGTGGTGGTTTCTTGAACCAAAAACTGTGAATAGGTGAATTATTAGAGCTGGCTACGATACATGCAGCATAATAGTTTTTGAGGCATGACAGATATCATTATACAGGTATTCAGACATTAGCTACCACCTTTATTATTGTGTAATTTTCACATTCCCCATGATGGGATCCTTAATACAGGATGTTTACCGATTATTATTTTGCTTTAGTTACAGTATTATCGATCATAATTTGGTAGAGTTGCATTGATAAAATTATTCTGTTGGAGCTCTGGAATTGTGTTACTTGTAGGCACAGTCTTTCCATAGCATGTAGAAATGATTATTAGGCATGGTTGATGGCGGTCGAGTCCATTTAAGGTGTCAAAAGGCCTCTTGGTGGCGGTTTAGGAGTCAGGTGGAAGTTGTGGACAAGTTAAAGTGGACTCCTATTGTGGCTGTTTTAATCCTGTGATTTAAATAAAGCTGTGGCCATTTTGACAACCAAAATAATGTGTTTTCTGTATTTATTCTAGTGCCCAGGTTTACTGTAATTATGGTTGTTTTAAGATGGAGTGGGTATCCGTCCCATATCCAAAAGTCAAGGCTTTGCACAAAGTGCAAAGCCAGGAAATATTGTAAGGAGGGTGTCCGCTTCTTCTCCTTCCTTGGGAGGCTGGGGGAACCTCTTCCACCTGCTTCCTGGAACCTGATTCCCAGATGCTTGGGCTGTAAGTGACCTGTAGTGCTGAAGCCTCCGACATGTAGAAATTGGTGACAGCCCCCTGTGTCACCTTCACCATTGTCTGCTCCCCATAGGAGGTGGGGAATCCCCAAGAACACTCCGATTCCTCAGGGGTAGTAGTAGCCCCATCTCGACCCGCCTCGAGGATCCTCTCCAAGGTCCGTTCATTTCTCAAATAGGGTTCATCCTGCTTTCTTCCTTTTTAGATCATACCACCGATGTTGCTCCTCCATTTTGAGGAACATGACCATAGTACCAGCCATCAATTCTTGCAGCCTTCGAGACAAGGTTTCTATCTCTACTGCCTGCTAGTTGAATGAGATGTGATGATGATGGGTCGTAAACTCTTCGATGGACCCCCAACTCTACTGCCGGTTATATGTAACAACCTCCACCTGAGATGCCAACTCTTGCTACCTTGTCGATAGAGGGCATGCAAGCATTTCCCCAGCCCTGGTTCTGGCTCGCCTTTTTTCATCTCTTCAGACCAGCCTAGGCCCCGCAGTATGATCACCATTTCCTGGATCCTGGCTCTTCTCTTCACATTCAGCAAGAACCCCCTGGGGTGAAGGCTGTGTGTTGGGTTCGAACCTTGGTGGCTCCGGGAAAGCAGCCAGTTCCAGATCACAGGTTAATGCCACCTCCGCTATTGCACCATCTTTGGTTTCAATATTCCTCTGATCACTCCTTCGAGAGTCTCACGTTGTTCTGCCATATTTGCTGCCCACACACAGAAATGTACCAGAAAGCATTTAATACTGTATGGATAAGTAACTAAACACAGAAAAAGTTTTCAATGCATTTGAATCAGCACCAGTATTAACGCTACAGGACTCTGATTCATAGAATCATAGAATCACAGAACCATAGAATGATAAAGTTGGAAGGGACCTCCTGGGTCATCAGGTTCATCTCCCTGCTCAAAGCAGGATTCACTAAGTCATCCCATGCAGATGTCTGTCCAGCCTCCGTTTGAAGACATCCATGGAAGGAGAACTCATCACCTCTTGTGGCAGCCTATTCCACTCATTAATCACCCTAACTATCAAATAGTTTTTTCTAATATCTAATCTTTGTCTTCTCTCATTCAGTTTCATTCCATTGCTTCTATTCTTTCCTTGTGCAAATGAGAATAAAGATGATCCTTCTACAATTAGACAGCCCTTGAGATATTTGTAGACAGCTTTTAAGTCTCCTCTCAGTCTTCTTTTTTTGCAAGCTAAATATTCCCAAATCCTAAACATTCCCAATTCGTTCAACTATTGTTATGGTCTGTGATTAAGGAGCGACATGCAACTAGCTCTGAGCAGGTGGTAACTATACAGACCGCAGTTCCTGATCTTAACACAGACACTAGCAGTAGCCGTGGGATGTTCCTATCACTCCCTGGACACCTCGTCACAGCCGGAGATCTAGCTACCCCTAAAGGTAGAAGCAGGAAAGCTATCTTGCCTCAGAGAAAATCCCCAAAGGATAGGACAGCCCCCCACAAATAATGACTGTGAGAGGAGAAGGAAATTACATGCGTAGTATGAAACAAGATTTTGCAAAGGAGGCCACTACTAGCTAGAAAGAATTAGTACAGGACAGAACACTGTGCGGTCAGTAATAAAAACTAGAAAAAGTCCACCGCAGAGAAGGCAAAAATCTCCACACCTGACTAAAGGTGTGGAGGGCAAACTCTGCTGCCCAGAGCTTCCAGCTTAGCTGACTAGATACATACTGATAAGCTGGACAAATGAGCAAAACATAGAAAGTGCTAAACAACAAAGTCCACAACAAGTGAACTGCAAAAAGACAAGCAAGGACTTAGCTTTGCTGAAATGGTCAGAGTGACAGGGAAACCCTCAGAGAGCCATGACTCCAAGCTCAACAATTGACAACTGGCATTGAATTAGGGAAAAGGCCAGACTAATATAGCAGAGCCAGAAAGACGATCAGTGAAAACAGCTGCTGATGCTAAATCCAAGAAGCAGCCATACCACTCAAAACCACAGGAGGGAGCCCAAGAGCAGAACTCACAAAAATGCTACTTATAACCACCGGAGGGAGCCCAAGAGCGGAATTCACAACAGTACCCCCCCTTGAGGAGGGGTTACCGAACCCTCACCAGAGCCCCCACGCCGATCAGGACGAGCCAAATGAAAAGCACGAACCAAATCGGCGGCATGGACATCGGAGGCAACCACCCAAGAATTATCCTCCTGGCCATAACCCTTCCACTTGACAAGATACTGAAGCCTCCGCCTCAAAAAACGAGAATCCAAAATTTTCTCAACCACATATTCCAACTCCCCCTCAACCAACACCGGGGCAGGAGGATCAACAGATGGAACAACGGGTACCACATATCTCCGCAACAAAGATCTATGGAAAACATTGTGGATGGCAAAAGAGGCTGGAAGGGCCAAACGAAAAGACACTGGATTGATAATCTCAGAAATCTTATAAGGACCAATAAACCGAGGCTTGAACTTAAGGGAAGAAACCTTCATAGGAACATGACGAGAGGATAACTAGACCAAATCCCCCACACGAAGCCGAGGACCAACACACCGACGGCGGTTAGCAAAACACTGAGCCTTTTCCTGAGACAACGTCAAATTGTCTACCACATGAGTCCAAATCTGCTGCAACCTGTCCATCACAGAATCCACACCAGGACAATCAGAAGGCTCAACCTGCCCTGAAGAAAAACGAGGATGGAAACCAAAATTACAAAAGAAAGGCGAAACCAAAGTAGCCGAACTGGCCCGATTATTAAGGGCAAACTCAGCCAATGGCAAGAAAGCCACCCAATCATCCTGATCAGCAGACACAAAGCATCTCAAATAGGTTTCCAAGGTTTTGTTAGTTCGCTCAGTTTGGCCATTTGTCTGAGGATGGAACGCCGAAGAAAAAGACAAATTAATGCCCATCTTAGCACAAAAGGCCCGCCAAAACCTGGAAACAAACTGGGAACCTCTGTCAGACACAATATTCTCTGGAATGCCATGCAAATGAACCACATGCTGAAAAAATAATGGAACCAAATCAGAGGAGGAAGGCAATTTAGGCAAAGGTACCAAATGGACCATTTTAGAGAACCGGTCACAAACCACCCAGATAACAGACATCCTCTGGGACACAGGTAGATCCGAAATAAAATCCATGGAAATATGCGTCCAAGGCCTCTCCAGGACAGGCAAAGGCAAAGGCAACCCACTAGCACGGGAACAGCAAGGCTTAGCCCGGGCACAAGTCCCACAGGATTGCACAAAAGAACGCAACATCCCGCAACAAGGAAGGCCACCAAAAGGACCTAGCAACCAAATCTCTGGTACCAAAAATCCCAGGATGACTGGCCAACACAGAACAATGGACCTCAGAAATTACCTTACTTGTCGTTCTATCAGGAACAAACAGCTTCCCCACAGGACAGCGGTCAGGTTTATCAGCCTGAAATTCCTGAAGCGCCCGCCGCAAATCAGGGGAGATGGCAGACAGAATCACCCCTTCCCTAAGAATGCCAACCGGCTCAAGGACTCCAGGAGAATCAGGCAAAAAACTCCTAGAGAGGGCATCCGCTTTAACATTCTTAGATCCTGGAAGATATGAGACCACAAAATCAAAACGGGAGAAAAACAGGGACCACCGAGCCTGTCTAGGGTTCAGCCGCTTGGCCGACTCGAGGTAAATCAGATTCTTATGATCGGTCAAGACCACAATGCGGTGCTTGGCTCCCTCAAGCCCATGTCGCCACTCCTCAAATGCCCACTTCATAGCCAACAACTCCCGATTGCCAACATCATAATTGCGTTCCGCAGGCGAAAACTTTCGGGAAAAGAAGGCACATGGCTTCATCAAGGAACCATCAGAATTCCTCTGTGACAAAACGGCCCCTGCCCCAATCTCAGAAGCGTCAACCTCAACCTGAAAAGGAAGAGAAACATCCGGCTGACGCAAGACAGGGGCAGAAGTAAATCGGCGTTTAAGCTCCTGAAAGGCCTCAACAGCCTCAGAGGACCAATTAGTCACATCAGCGCCTTTCTTCGTCAAATCGGTCAGGGGTTTAACCACACTAGAGAAGTTGGCAATGAAACGGCGATAAAAATTAGCAAAGCCCAAAAATTTCTGAAGGCTCTTCACAGATGTGGGTTGAATCCAGTCATGAATGGCTTGGACCTTAACAGGATCCATTTCTATAGACGAAGGAGAAAAAATAAACCCCAAAAAAGAGACCTTCTGACCTCCAAATAGGCACTTAGACCCCTTCACAAATAGAGCATTATCATGAAGGATCTGGAATATCATCCTGACCTGCTTCACATGAGACTCCCAATCATTGGAAAAAATCAAAATATCATCCAAATACACAATCAAGAATTTGTCAAGATAATTGCGGAAAATATCATGCATAAAGGACTGAAATACAGAAGGAGCATTAGAAAGCCCGAAAGGCATCACCAGGTATTCAAAATGGCCTTCGGGCGTATTAAATGCAGTTTTCCATTCGTCACCCTGTTTAATACGAACAAGATTATATGCCCCTCGAAGGTCAATCTTGGTAAACCAACTAGCCCCCTTAATCCGAGCAAACAAATCAGAGAGCAAAGGTAAAGGGTATTGGAATTTGACCGTGATCTTATTAAGAAGGCGATAATCAATACAGGGTCTCAAGGAGCCATCCTTCTTGCAACAAAAAAGAATCCCGCTCCCAATGGTGACGAAGACGGCCGAATATGCCCCTTCTCTAAAGACTCCTTTACATAGCTCCGCATGGCGGTATGTTCAGGCACAGACAGATTGAAAAGTCGGCCCTTAGGGAACTTACAGCCAGGAATCAAGTCAATAGCACAATCACAGTCCCTATGTGGAGAAAGGGAACTGGACTTGGGCTCATCAAATACATCCTGGAAATCTGACAAAAATTCAGGAACATCAGAAGAGGGGGAAGAGGAAATTGACATTAAAGGAACGTCACTATGTACCCCTTGACAACCCCAACTAGTCACAGACATTGATTTCCAATCCAGCACTGGATTGTGTACTTGTAACCATGGAAAACCCAGTACAACAACATCATGTAAATTATGCAACACCAGAAAACGGCAATCTTCCTGATGTGCTGGAACCATGCACATAGTCAGCTGAGTCCAATACTGAGGTTTATTCTTGGCCAACGGTGTAGCATCAATACCCCTTAAGGGTATGGCACTCTGCAAAGGCTGCAAAGAAAAAACACAGCGCCTAGCGAATTCTAAGTCCATTAAGTTCAGAGCAGCGCCCGAATCCACAAATGCCATGACAGAAAAAGATGACAATGAGCAAATCAGGGTCACAGACAGGAGAAATTTAGGCTGTACAGTACTGATGGTAACAGATCTAGAGACCCTCTTAATACGCTTAGGGCAATCAGAAATAGCATGAGCAGAATCCCCACAGTAAAAACACAGCCCATTCTGACGTCTGTATCCCCTCTGTTCCGCTCTAGTCAAAATCCTATCACATTGCATGGGCTCAGGACTCTGCTCCGAGGACGCTGCCATATGGTGCACCACTTTGCGTTCGCGCAGGCGCCGATCAATCCGAATGGCCAGAGACATAGATTCGCTCAAACCAACAGGCGTGGGGAACCCCACCATAACATCTTTAAGGGCTTCAGAAAGACCCTTTCTGAAAATTGCTGCCAGAGCGTCCTCATTCCATTTAGTGAGCACAGACCATTTTCTAAATTTCTGGCAGTATAATTCTGCCGCTTCCTGACCCTGACACAGGGCCAACAGTGTTTTCTCAGCATGCTCTACAGAGTTAGGTTCGTCATACAATAATCCAAGTGATTGAAAAAATGCATCTACATTAAGCAATGCTGGATCCCCTGACTCAAGGGAGAATGCCCAGTCATGAGGGTCACCACGCAGCAGAGAAATAACTATTTTTACTTGCTGAATGGGGTCACCAGAGGAACGGGGTTTCAGAGCAAAAAACAATTTGCAGTTATTTTTAAAGTTCAAAAACTTAGATCTATCCCCGTAAAACAAATCTGGAGTAGGAATTCTAGGCTCTAAGGCCGGAGTCTGAACAACATAATCTTGAATACTCTGTACTCTTGCAGCAAGCTGATCCACACGAGAAAACAACCTCTGAACATCCATGCCCGCATCCAAATCCTGAATCACCCAGAGATTAAGAGGAAGGAAAAAGACAAGACAGACTAAAGAAAATAAAATGGCTCAGAACTCTTTTTCTTTTCCTTCTTTTGAGATGCATTCAGCTCATTTTTGGCCAGTTGTACTGTTATGGTCTGGTGATTAAGGAGCGACATGCAACTAGCTCTGGGTAGGTGGTAACTATACAGACCGCAGTTCCTGATCTTAACACAGACACTAGCAGTAGCCGTGGGATGTTCCTGTCACTCCCTGGACACCTCGTCACAGCCGGAGATCTAGCTACCCCTAAAGGTAGAAGCAGGAAAGCTATCTTGCCTCAGAGAAAATCCCCAAAGGATAGGACAGCCCCCCACAAATAATGACTGTGAGAGGAGAAGGAAATGACATACGTAGTATGAAACAAGATTTAGCAAAGGAGGCCACTACTAGCTAGAAAGAATTAGTACAGGACAGAACACTGTGCGGTCAGTAATAAAAACTAGAAAAAGTCCACCGCAGAGAAATGCAAAAATCTCCACACCTGACTAAAGGTGTGGAGGGCAAACTCTGCTGTCCAGAGCTTCCAGCTTAGCTGACTAGATACATACTGATAAGCTGGACAAATGAGCAAAACATAGAAAGTGCTAAACAACAAAGTCCACAACAAGTGAACTGCAAAAAGACAAGCAAGGACTTAGCTTTGCTGAAATGGTCAGAGTGACAGGGAAATCCTCAGAGAGCCTTGACTCCAAGCTCAACAATTGACAACTGGCATTGAATTAGGGAAAAGGCCAGACTAATATAGCAGAGCCAGAAAGACGATCAGTGAAAACAGCTGCTGATGCTAAATCCAAGAAGCAGCCATACCACTCAAAACCACAGGAGGGAGCCCAAGAGCAGAACTCACAAAAATGCTACTTATAACCACCGGAGGGAGCCCAAGAGCGGAATTCACAACAACTATGCACACACAGCCCTGGACAAGCAGTCTCTCTCTCCAATAAGAACAGTTCCTGAGTTTTGTAATTGCATCAGTGATCTATTCTTTCCTAACCTTTGATGATGTAATACGGCCATCCAGTCACAGCAACGACACTGTCAAGCTGGATACGGCAATACAGTGACTTGCAGGCAATCCCAGCATGCGTATCGGCTGTGTAACAGGCACCAAACCTGTGGGGAGGGGATTTGCATTTCAAATCGATCACCGGCTAATGCTCGGCGAGTGTCGAGCACATGCGACTACCCAGATACTTGAGTGAAATCCGAGTATTACTGAGCACGTTCGCTCAGCCCTAGTAAATAGGTGTTGTGCTATCAACAATGTTGTAAAGAGTATCACAAAAGGGAAAACATTTGCAGAACAATAATTGATATGAACCCCTTCTATCACTGCTTCTCATGGATGAAAGTAAACCAGCACTGCTCAACTACCTATATCATTGATCACTAAATAGAGAAAGTTTTTAGCCCATATGAAAGGAAGATTAAACAGGAGAGGTCTTTAGCCCAATCAACTTATCTTTAAAGGAAATGTGTTCACTTAGATTCTGTGTAGGAGTCTCTAATAGGTCAGTGATGTTTTCATTTTTCACTGGAGTAGGTACAGTTTCAGATATACACTGATGAGGAAAAGGGTAACAATGTTTTGAACTTTTGACTTTCAGGCTCCATATCTCATCATCCACTAATGCTTCAAATGTGAGAACACCATCATTTTATAGACAATTATCTTGACTATCTCATACAAAAATTTGACTTCCGACTATTTAGCATATGATTAGTTATGCAGATTCTTGTCATGTCACTGTTTTGCTACTGTCTTGCTCCTAAAGGTCTAAATTAAAATATATATTATTTTGTAAATCTTCCTTTGGCTTTCAATATTGTCTGAATCCTCTAGATCAGTTTAAAACATGTCTCTACTGAAATCTGATCCCAGGTCTCTTCTACATGTCCCCAAAGTTGATGCATACTGGTCAACTCACTTGGGTATGTATACAGCTTTTTCTTCAACTCCACCCACAAATGTTGAGGTCTGGAGACTCCGGGCCAATTCAGCACCTCTACTTCATTGTCATTTAACCATTTCTGCTCCATTTTCATGGTATGTTTCTGGTCATTGTCCTGGCAGAAAACGATGTCGTCCTTTCCATACCCATAGTGCACGAGTGTATCATTGATCCTGGTCATGTGTCCAATGCCTTTGGCTGTGAAACAGCCCATATTATCAGGGATATACCATTTTTAAATAGCTAATGTATTTATTCAACATTTTTATTTTTACAAGATAGGTATGCTTTTCTTAACTTTAAGTTTAGCTTATAGCATTTGTGTTAGGAAGATTCAATGTTGTGTTTATAGCAATACAAAACAGTTCTTGCATTTTGGATGGCCATATGTGATTTCACTGTATGCTTATTGAATCCTCTTATTGTCATGAGAACCATTGAATTCTTTGTTGTAGTTAGGCAAGATGCAAAGAAGAATATTTAGGAACAGAATATAGCAATTACTTTGTCTTTTCTCTCTACAGCTAAAGATTTATCCTTCACATTTATTGTAAACTGAATAATAAACTAAGTTAAAGTGTACATCATGGTGACTGTAAATGCAGTACTAATCTGATTGTTGGAATAATTCTTCTCAAGCGGAATGTAATGTGCTGACTGAGAGATAAAAAGTAAGTAGGCACACAAGTGAGACTGGGAACATCACAGCTTGTGCCTGTGATACGAGCTCAGTAAGTAGGATGCTCGGCACCACAGTCAGCCAAAATATAACAACGTATCTTCTGCATTTTTAAAATCCATTAAAATCAGGCTTTTTCCTTGTCAATAGAAACTGTTCTTGATTCTTTTCACTTTATACACATACAAAAATTGGATGTATGAAAATGGAAATGAGTCTATAGCTTGAGAATGCTGCATTGACAGAAGTGGCCAAGCACAAGGCTATTGTTCAAGTGTTTACATTTTTCTCCAGCATCATGGACTTTCCAAGTTATATCTTTTTGAAAGAGGCTGTATGACTCAATGCATCTGTATGGAATACAACAGCATTGTTTCTGACTACTTGAGTACTACTACAGTAGTTCCTGCCTCTCAGTTTTACCTAATGGAGGGGTTCGAGTTAGGCACTTTACTCATAAAAATATCAAAGTACATTTAATATGTCACAACCAGGTAGATGACCTTTTTATATAGCAACAATAAATTAAAGTGTACGGCCGGATTATGATTTTTAATAACAGGTTGCCTACCTTACATGAAGGTTGCTAACAGTGCAGCAAAAAATAATTTCTGCTTTTACAGCATTGTTGACAAAAGTTAATAAGTGCTATAGATGTTTCTGCCATGTGAGACTAGAGCGCTGTACTGCCTAACAATAGTGAAGGCATGTTGAGAGTTGTTGTTTCCTACTAGAACGCAGGAGTCCTTACCAGTGTATATAATGCTGGTGTAATGCAAGTTGAAGCTGTCTGGTTCAGACTTTTTGGACTTCTTCCAGCTACGTTTCCTCTCTGCAGAGTGTGCTACTCAGATACCTTTTGTACAGAGGAGCGAACCTATCGAGGAGGATCGAATTCAAGTTAAAATTCCTGAATTCAGTGATTGGTTACAAAAGAATTGTAACAATCTGCGATTCAATTTGCAAGGGTAGGAAAAATAAATACTCCGTGCCATTTCACGCATACTGTGCATTCAGTGAGCGAGCTAACGGCATCTGGAGGCTTCCCTACAAAGCCCTGCAGCAATGCGAGGACATGGTGTAACCACGCCAATCAGTGGACTATCACAGGTAGAGTAAAATATAGGGGCAGGCCAAGGAACACCATTTTATTCCTGTACTGTGTAGAGATAGGTGCTCAGAGCACACAGGATTGGGATAGATAAAGGCCTAATGCGATTGTGGTATACTACTTCAGTGCTGATGTACCAGATTGAAAATTGGAGTGATAGTCTCAGTCCGTAAATATAAATCCAAGATGCAAGTGATATGCAGTAAATTGTTCACAGAAAAAACCCAGGAATTAAAAAGTACCTTTATTCATATAATATATATTAAAAAACAACCAAATAAGTGCACTACTTAACCATCACCAACATAGCAGCATACTATAGGAAAGGCCAGGATGGTGCCAAGCCCTATACTGAACTAAACAATACCCTACCTACCAGCGGAGGTTGGCACCCTATTGACCTGCGCAATGGCGCCCCCGCTCCTCGTGGACTTTCCCTGCTACCCCTAATGGGCCCTGTTGGGACAGGGAAAGGGAAATAATTCACACACACAGTGCCCCTATAGAAAAGATAGTGAGTCAAGAGCAGTGACTCAATAGATCTATCTCACTAGCTATATTTTCTCCCTTCCTGTCAGTGGGGGTGGGCACCCTAATATACCGCAAATTGCGCCCCCACTCCTCGACGACTGTCCACTGATCTGACCCTATGTACAAGATATAAAAGGTAGGTAAAGGTGTTTATGAACCTATAAATGTGTCAGGAATATTACAATCCACAGTTGTTAAAGGGGTGTCTTTTTTACGTGTATAGATATTTACTTGATGTGCCAGTCATTCAAACTACACACATAATATAATTTCCAGATAAATATGTAGATCATAAACATGAAACTAGTGGTTCAACATATCATTAAAAATCATAAAGACACATCCCCCTTGATCCTTCCTGGCACGTAACAACACCAGGTAATAATTTCCTGAATCAAAATGCTTCCCTTTCTAACTCAACGCGTTTCCCCTCCTCATATTTCAGGAGGTTCATCAGGAGTTCAAACAGGTAAGAAAAGGGTTACTTAGCTTCCTCCATAAATGGTGGGTGTAAGCGATGTAGTCCGTATCACCATCGGGCCAATCCCCTGTAGATATGGTGCTTCCTATTGTTTAGTTCAGTATAGGGCTTGGCACCATCCTGGCCTTTCCTATGGTATGCTGCTATGTTGGTGATGGTTAAGTAGTGCACTTATTTGGTTGTTTTTTAATATATATTATATGAATAAAGGTAATTTTTAATTCCTGGGTTTTTTCTGTGAGCTTTACAATATATTCCCAAGGTTATATTTTGTTTTTCTGTGAAACATGCAGTAAATTGTTGTAGCATCTCATCATCATCACTCAGTGTGTTACTGTGAAATAATATATCTGTGATATACAGAGGCACTGAATAGCTGTTTTTTCACACAGTAACAGCAATCAAGGGTAGTATGTAACAACTCATTGCATATTTTGCAACTAAAACCATATTCTTAATTCAAGGCTTGTTTTTGTTTGTATGGTTCCTTAACCCCCTAACGACCGACAATACACCTTTTAATATTGACAGCTAAGGGTACTTATGCCTCAGCGCTGCATTTTAATGATGCAGAGAAATAAGTGTATAGCGCCCCCCAGAGTTGGAATTTCTCCAGGATCTCGGCTACCGGGGGTAGCTCAGACCCCAGAGAACATGATTCGGGTTGGTTTTTACCAACCCCAGTGTTGAGATCGGAATAACGGAATAACAAAAGAAAGAAAAGTCTGATTTCCCATTTAATTTCTCTCTCCTCTGATGTGATCGCCCCCTTAGTTAATGAAACTACAAAACTCCAGGAGTCCACTAATTTTAAAATATACTCACTGACTAAATTGGACTTTAGAGATAAAATGTAGCTTTTATTAACCCCTTTAAGACCTTGGACGTATAGGTATGTCCAAGGTTGCCTCCCCCTGTTTGCTGCAGGCTCTGGCGATGAGCCCGCAATTTTGATGTTATCAGCTGACATGTGCCCATAACAGTCGCAGGTGGAATCATGATCCATCCGTGGCTGTTAACATGTTAAATGCCGCTGTCAATATCTGACAGTGGCATTTAACATAACGCCGGAAGCATGTCACAAACGCGTCCATTGGTGCCTGTGTCACATGACCACGGGTCCCTGACGGGTTGGCATAACAACCTGGGGTCTGCAGGAGACCATTGTGGTTATCATTGCCAGATAGGTAATCATTTTAGCTACACACAGAGGATTGAAGTCCCTTCTGTGTGTAGCATAGGCAATCGGATGATCGCAGCTTCTAGACTCCCATAGTGATTATTGAAGTCACCGTCATAAATGGGGTTGCACAGGAGCTGTGGGCTGATACAAGGTTTCCCTATTTTATGATGAGTGTGGAGTTGTATTGAGTCAAGAAAGTGAGGGAGGAGCTGGTGGAACAGTTAATAGTGCTGGGCCCTTATAGAGAGAAAGTGTTGGGCATGGCCCATTTACACATCTTGGGGGGACATCTGGGAGTGGAAAAAATGCAGGAACGGATTGTGCAGAGGTTTTTTTTTTGGCCCAGGTGTCACGGGACATATTAAACTATTGCAGGTCTTGTCCCATGTGTCAGTTAACCACCACCACCTCTCCTTTTCGAAGTCCCCTCATGCCATTGCCCATTATTGAAGTACCGTTTGAGAGAATTGCTAGGGACTTGGTCGGTCCCCTGGTTAAATCTACTCGTTGACATCAATGCATGTTGGTCATTCTGGACTATGCCACACACTATCCGGAAGCAATTTCCCTGAAAAACGCCTCCGCGAAGAGTATAGCCCGTGAATTGGTCCATGTGTTTTCCTGGACAGGTTTACCAAAGGAGATCACCTTTTATGAGTAAGGTGATGAGGGCGTTATTCAAGGTCCAGCAAATCTCCCAGTTGATGACTTCAGTGTACCATCCTCAGACAGATGGCCTTGTTGAAAAGTTTAATAAAACACTGAAGAGCATGCTGAGGAAAGCCATAGAAAAAGATGGTAGAGACTGGGACTGTCTCTTACCGTATCTGTTGTTCTCCATCCATGAGGTTCCACAGGTCTCTATGGGGCTCTAGCCCTTCAAACTTTTGTATGGCCAACATCTGCGAGGTTTCCTGGATATAGCCATAGAAACCTGGGAAGCCAAAGTTATGCCCCACAGAAGAATCATTGAGCACATGGCACTGATGCAGAAGAGGATTGCAAAGGTTTTACCCATCATAAAAGGACAGAGTTAAGCAGTTCAATCCGGGAGACCGAGTTCTTGTGCTAATTCCTACTGTGGAGAGCAAGTTCTTGGCAAAATGACAGTCGATGCTGCATTCAGACTGGCGGTGTTCGCTGCTTGAGTATAAAATAAGCACCTGAGATGGGCACACACACCCCTCTGGACCCTCAATAGGAGCTCCACACTCTGCACTTTATCCAAAGGTAATATACCACGGATCATTATTTTAGCTTTGTTGAGGTTGCATTATGGAATCCTCACTAGCTCCATGAATATTATATATGGCTCATGCCCAGTGAATTTTCATGCATTGCGCTGGTTGTAACATGGAATGTACTGTTTTTAGATATATATTGTTGATTGAATAATATCTTGTGATTGGCTCATACTGCTCCTGGTTGGGGTCATATGTGGAGTGGGTGTGCCCCTTTCTTGTTAATGGCATATGTGCACATTATGGTGGAAATTCTTTTTTATTCCCTTTCCCATTGTCTACTTGTGTTAATCTTTTTACTTTTGTTGAGATAATAAAGAATTTATGTTTTTATTATTGGACTTGTACATCATTGTTTCCTTTGGTAGCTGGTGTCTATATGATGTGTCCATACGAGTCAGATATTTCACATGAGGTCCTTACACATATAGTATCATTATAGCTTTTGGGACTGTTATCATGTGGTATTGTTTTTTAAGTGTCTTTTATTACCAAGATGTCCAGCCGAGACCGAATCATGATGTTCACTAAGGACTATTAGACGAAGATTGTAAACCCAGCACTCAACTTAAGTATATATTGCAGCAAGGTTTATTGTAGTATGAACAATAAAACGTTTTGGTCCATGGTGATCTTGATCAGTTACATAATGTTCAATAGCAGAAGTAGACCGTAGATAAGTAGTGCCATGAGGCTTCAAGCGCAATGCAGATTGCTATAGGAGAGAGTGAATGGTATTAGTACCTGGAGCAAACGTGCTCCCTGATGCGAAAACCTTTGTAATGCCTTCAAATCCTCAGGAATAGGGTTGAGCGAAACGGGTCGATCATTTTCAAAAGTCGCCGACTTTTGGCTAAGTCGGCGTCTCATGAAACCCGATCCGACCCCTGTGCTTGTCGGCCATGCGGTACGCGACTTTCGCGCCAAAGTCGCGTTTCAATGACGCGAAAAGCGCCATTTCTCAGCCAATGAAGGTGAACGCAGAGTGTGGGCAGCGTGATGACATAGATCCTGGTCCCCACCATCTTAGAGAAGGGCATTGCAGTGATTGGCTTGCTGTCTGCGGCGTCACAGGGGCTATAAAGGGGCGTTCCCGCCGACCGCCATCTTACTGCTGCTGATCTGAGCTTAGGGACAGGTTGCTGCTGCTTCGTCAGAAGCAGGGAGAGCATTAGGCAGGGTCCACTAACCACCAAACCGCTTGTGCTGCAGCGATTTCCACTGTCCAACACCACCTTCGGTGTGCAGGGACTGTGGAAGCTATTTTTTTTTTTTTTTTCCCTCAGCGCTGTAGCTCATTGGGCTGCCCTAGAAGGCTCCGTGATAGCTGTATTGCTGTGTGTACGCCACTGTGGAAACCAACTGCTTTTTTCAAAGCACATATCCTCTTGTTCCTTCCTTTCTGCACAGCTATCTTTTTTGTTTGTCCACACTTTTTATTTAATTTGTGCATCAGTCCACTCCTATTGCTGCCTGCCATACCTGGCTTACATTACTGCAGGGAGATAGTAATTGTAGGACAGTCCCTGTTTTTTTTTTGGTTTTTTTGTGGGAGATTAAGATTGGCATTTCTGCTACAGTGCCATCCCTGTGTGTGCCATCTCTCACTGAGTGGGCCATAGAAAGCCTATTTATTTTTTCCGTGATTTGTGTTCTAAATTCTACCTCAACACAAAAACACTACATCAATCAGTGGGAGAAAAATATTGGCCTCAGTCAGGGCTTGTGTGCCACTGCTGTGTGTGCTATCTCTCATTCAGTGGGCTATAGCAAGCCTATTTTTTTTTTTTATTATTATTTTTTAATATTATTTGGTTTCTAAAGTCTCCCTGAAAAAAAAAAAAATACCTAAAAAAACAGTGGGAGAGTAATATTGCCCTTTCAGCTTGTGTGCCAGTCTTGACTCCTGGGTGTGCCACCTCTCTCCCTCTCATTCAGTGGGCCATAGAAAGCCTATTTATTTTTTTTTTTAAATATTATTGGGTTTCTAAAGTCTCCCTTAAAAAACAAAAAATACATAAAAAAACAGTGGGAGAGTAATATTGCCCTTTCAGCTTGTGTGCCAGGCTTGACTCCTTGGTGTGCCACCTCTCTCCCTCTCATTCAGTGGGCCATAGAAAGCCTATTTATTTATTTTTTTAAATATTATTGGGTTTCTAAAGTCTCCTTTAAAAAACAAAAAATACATAAAAAAACAGTGGGAGAGTAATATTGCCCTTTCAGCTTGTGTGCCAGTCTTGACTCCTGGGTGTGCCACCTCTCTCCCTCTCATTCAGTGGGCCATAGAAAGCCTATTTATTTTTTTTTTTAAATATTATTGGGTTTCTAAAGTCTCCCTTAAAAAACAAAAAATACATAAAAAAACAGTGGGAGAGTAATATTGCCCTTTCAGCTTGTGTGCCAGTCTTGACTCCTGGGTGTGCCACCTCTCTCCCTCTCATTCAGTGGGCCATAGAAAGCCTATTTATTTATTTTTTTTAAATATTATTGGGTTTCTAAAGTCTCCCTTAAAAAACAAAAAATACATAAAAAAACAGTGGGAGAGTAATATTGCCCTTTCAGCTTGTGTGCCAGGCTTGACTCCTGGGTGTGCCACCTCTCTCCCTCTCATTCAGTGGGCCATAGAAAGCCTATTTATTTATTTTTTTAAATATTATTGGGTTTCTAAAGTCTCCCTTAAAAAAAAAAAAATACATAAAAAAAACAGTGGGAGAGTAATATTGCCCTTTCAGCTTGTGTGCCAGTCTTGACTCCTGGGTGTGCCACCTCTCTCTCATTCAGTGGGCCATAGAAAGCATTTTTTTTTTTCCTTGATTTGTGTTCTAAAATCTACCTCAACACAAAAACACTACATCAATCAGTGGGAGAAAAATATTGGCCTCAGTCAGGGCTTGTGTGCCACTGCTGTGTGTGCTATCTCTCATTCAGTGGGCTATAGAAAGCCTATATATTTTTTTTTTTTTTTTAATATTATTTGGTTTCTAAAGTCTCCCTGAAAAAAAAAAAATACCTAAAAAAAAAAAACAGTGGGAGAGTAATATTGCCCTTTCAGCTTGTGTGCCAGTCTTGACTCCTGGGTGTGCCACCTCTCTCCCTCTCATTCAGTGGGCCATAGAAAGCCTATTTATTTTTTTTTTAAATATTATTGGGTTTCTAAAGTCTCCCTTAAAAAACAAAAAATACATAAAAAAACAGTGGGAGAGTAATATTGCCCTTTCAGCTTGTGTGCCAGGCTTGACTCCTGGGTGTGCCACCTCTCTCCCTCTCATTCAGTGGGCCATAGAAAGCCTATTTATTTTTTTAAAAAAATATTATTGGGTTTCTAAAGTCTCCCTTAAAAAACAAAAAATACATAAAAAAACAGTGGGAGAGTAATATTGCCCTTTCAGCTTGTGTGCCAGGCTTGACTCCTGGGTGTGCCACCTCTCTCCCTCTCATTCAGTGGGCCATAGAAAGCCTATTTATTTTTTTTTTTAAATATTATTGGGTTTCTAAAGTCTCCCTTAAAAAACAAAAAATACATAAAAAAACAGTGGGAGAGTAATATTGCCCTTTCAGCTTGTGTGCCAGGCTTGACTCCTGGGTGTGCCACCTCTCTCTCATTCAGTGGGCCATAGAAAGCATTTTTTTTTTTTCCTTGATTTGTGTTCTAAAATCTACCTCAACACAAAAACACTACATCAATCAGTGGGAGAAAAATATTGGCCTCAGTCAGGGCTTGTGTGCCACTGCTGTGTGTGCTATCTCTCATTCAGTGGGCTATAGAAAGCCTATTTATTTATTTATTTTTTTCTTATTATTTGGTTTCTAAAGTCTCCCTGAAAAAAAAAAAAAAAAAAAAAAAAAACAGTGGGAGAGTAATATTGCCCTTTCAGCTTGTGTGCCAGTCTTGACTCCTGGGTGTGCCACCTCTCTCCCTCTCATTCAGTGGGCCATAGAAAGCCTATTTATTTTTTAAAAAAAATATTATTGGGTTTCTAAAGTCTCCCTTAAAAAACAAAAAATACATAAAAAAACAGTGGGAGAGTAATATTGCCCTTTCAGCTTGTGTGCCAGGCTTGACTCCTGGGTGTGCCACCTCTCTCCCTCTCATTCAGTGGGCCATAGAAAGCCTATTTATTTATTTTTTTAAATATTATTGGGTTTCTAAAGTCTCCCTTAAAAAACAAAAAATACATAAAAAAACAGTGGGAGAGTAATATTGCCCTTTCAGCTTGTGTGCCAGTCTTGACTCCTGGGTGTGCCACCTCTCTCTCATTCAGTGGGCCATAGAAAGCATTTTTTTTTTTTTCCTTGATTTGTGTTCTAAAATCTACCTCAACACAAAAACACTACATCAATCAGTGGGAGAAAAATATTGGCCTCAGTCAGGGCTTGTGTGCCACTGCTGTGTGTGCTATCTCTCATTCAGTGGGCTATAGAAAGCCTATTTATTTATTTATTTTTTTTCTTATTATTTGGTTTCTAAAGTCTCCCTGAAAAAAAAAAAAAAAACATAAAAAAACAGTGGGAGAGTAATATTGCCCTTTCAGCTTGTGTGCCAGTCTTGACTCCTGGGTGTGCCACCTCTCTCTCTCATTCAGTGGGCTATAGAAAGCCTATTTTTTTTTTTTATATATTATTTGGTTTCTAAAGTCTCCCTGAAATAAAAAAAAAACTTAAAAAAACAGTGGGAGAGTAATATTGCCCTTTCAGCTTGTGCGCCAGTCTTGACTCCTGGGTGTGCCACCTCTCTCTCTCTAATTGTGGGCCATAGAAAGCCTTTTTTTTTTTTTTTTTTTTAATATTATTTGGTTTCTAAAGTCTCCCTGAGAAAAAAAATAAATAAATTAGGTGGGAGATTAATATTGACATTAGTGCTTGAGTGACAGTCCTGCGTGTGTGTCATCTCTGTGATTTTGTGCCACAGAAAACAGAGTGTGTAACATTGTGCCTGATTTTCCTTGTGGTCTCACCAACCTGTTAAGGGATATTGAAATCATACTGAAGTTATAGCTCACCGTGTAAGTTGTTTGACAGCAACAAATAAAGTTACTTTGGTTAAGATTTTAAAACAATGAGGAAGTCTGGTGCAAGAGGTCATCGTGGGCGTTCATTGTCAGCTGGTAATGATGGTAGTGGTAGTGGAGCATCAGGTGGTCGTGGGGATAAAAATATTCCACCTAAGTCTGGAGCTGTGGAGCCAGTTTCGTCGTCAGGCTACACAAGGCCTCGAACGCTCTCTTTTCTGGGAGTAGGAAAACCGCTTTTAAAGGCGGAGCAGCAACAGCAAGTTTTGGCTTACATTGCAGACTCAGCCTCTAGCTCTTTTGCCTCCTCTTCCGAAACTGGTAAATGTAAAAGCAGCGCGTCGCTTGTGGATGTTCACGGTCGGGGACAAGTCGCTTCCTTGTCCTCCTCAGCAAAAACTACAACAAGAGAGAAGGATGCAGCAGGCGACACAACGGGTCACTCCATGGAGCTCTTTACACATACCGTCCCTGGCTTAGAAAGTGAAACATTTAACAGGCCATGCCCATTACAAGTAGATTCTGACATGGAGTGCACTGATGCACAGCCACAGCCAGAGTACTATGCTGCTCCTTTGACTCAGACCACCACATTGCCCTCTCAGGGTACAGATCCACAATCAGACCCTGATGAGACTATGTTGCCCCGCCACGAACGCTATACCACCGACCGACACAGTGACACAGACGAAGTTGCACACGAGCTCGAAGAGGAGGTAATAGATGACCCAGTTATTGACCCCGATTGGCAGCCATTGGGGGAACAGGGTGCAGGCGGCAGTAGTTCAGAAGCGGAGGTGGAGGAGGGGCCGCAGCAGGCATCAACATCGCAACAGGTTCCATCTGCCGGGCCCGTATCTGGCCCAAAACGCGTGTCAAAGCCAAAACCTGTTGGAGCACAGCGTTGCCATCCGGTTAAAGCTCAGTCTGCAATCCCTGAAAAGGGATCCGAGTCTAGGAAGAGTGCAGTCTGGCATTTTTTTAAACAACATCCAACTGATCAGCGCAAAGTCATCTGTCAAAAATGTTCAACTAGCTTAAGCAGAGGTCAGAATCTGAAAAGTCTAAATACTAGTTGCATGCATAGACACTTAACCACCATGCATTTTCAAGCCTGGACTAACTACCAAACGTCCCTCAAGGTTGTAGCACCCTCGGCCAATGAAGCTAGTCAGCAATGCAACATCCCTTCCGTCACTGTAAGGCCACCATTTTCCGCACCACCGGCAGTATCTGTGCAGGTTTCTTTGCCAGCCAAAAGCAGTCAGGGTCAGGGAATCACCAGTTTTGTAGGAGGAAATATTGCATCTAGGGCACCGGCGGAAACAATACCGTCTCCAACCGTCTCTCAGTCTGCCATGTACACCGGCACACCCGAAAGTTCCACGATCTCCAGCTCTCCAGTCCAGCTCACCCTACATGAGACTCTGGTTAGAAAAAGGAAGTACTTATCCTCGCATCCGCGTACACAGTGTTTTAACGCCCACATAGCTAGACTAATCTCGTTAGAGATGATGCCCTACCGGTTAGTTGAAAGCGAAGCTTTCAAAGCCCTGATGGAGTACGCTGAACCACGATACGAGCTACCCAGTCGACACTTTTTTTCCAGAAAAGCCATCCCAGCCCTGCACCAGCATGTTAAACAGCGCATCGTCCATGCACTCAGGCAATCTGTGAGTACAAAGGTGCACCTGACTACAGATGCATGGACCAGTAGGCATGGCCAGGGACGTTATGTGTCCATCACGGCACACTGGGTGAATGTGGTGGATGCAGGGTCCACAGGCGACATCAATTTAGGGACAGTTGTGCCTAGCCCACGGTCTAGGAAACAGTTGGCTGTAGGCGTTCGCACCCCCTCCTCCTCCTCCTCCTCGTCCTCCTGCAGAAGCTACAGCTCTTCCACAGAACGCAGTCTGCCAACCACTCCATCGGCAGATGACACTGTTGCACACCAGTTGTCCCATTATGGGCCAGCTACTGCCAAGCGTCAGCAGGCTGTATTGGCTATGAAGTGCTTGGGCGACAACAGACACACCGCGGAAGTTCTGTCCGAGTTCTTGCAACAAGAAACACAGTCGTGGCTGGGCACAGTAGATCTTGAGGCAGGCAAGGTAGTGAGTGATAACGGAAGGAATTTCATGGCTGCCATCTCCCTTTCCCAACTGAAACACATTCCTTGCCTGGCTCACACCTTAAACCTGGTGGTGCAGTGCTTATTGAAAACTTATCCTGGGTTCTCCGACCTGCTCCTCAAAGTGCGTGCACTTTGCTCACATATCCGACGTTCGCCTGTACACGCCAGCCGTATGCAGACCTATCAGCGGTCTTTGAACCTTCCCCAGCATCGCCTAATCATAGACGTTGCAACAAGGTGGAACTCAACACTGCACATGCTTCAGAGACTGTGCGAACAGAGGCGTGCTGTTATTTATTTGTGGGAGGATACACGGGCAGGCAGTAGGATGGCAGACATGGAGTTGTCAGGTGTGCAGTGGTCTAAGATACAAGACATGTGTCAAGTCCTTCAGTGTTTTGAGGAATGCACATGGCTGGTTAGTGCAGACAACGCCGTAATAAGCATGAGCATCCCCCTAATGCGTCTGCTGATGCAAAGTTTGACGCACATAAAGGAGCAGGCGTCTGCACCAGAGGAAGAGGAAAGCCTTGATGACAGCCAGCCATTGTCTGGTCAGGGCAGTGTACAGGACGAGGTAGCGGGCGAAGAGGAGGTGGAGGACGAGGAGGATGATGGGGATGAGTATATTTTTAATGCCGAACCTTTCCCGGGGGCACAGGAAATTGGTTGCGTGTCACGGCCGGGTTCTGGTTTTTTGAGGGACACAAGTGACGTAGATTTGCCTGCAACTGCCCCTCAACCAATCACAACCGGAGATTTTACAACTGGAACTTTGGCCCACATGGCGGATTATGCCTTACGTATCCTAAAAAGGGACACACGCATTACGAAAATGATGAACGATGACGATTACTGGTTGGCCTGCCTCCTTGATCCACGCTATAAAGGCAAATTGCAAAATATTATGCCACATGAGAACTTGGAACTAATATTAGCAACCAAACAATCAACTCTTGTTGACCGTTTGCTTCAGGCATTCCCAGCACACAGCGCACGTGATCGTTCTCACACGAGCTCCAGGGGGCAGCAGACTAGGAGTGTTAGGGGTGCACACATCAGAAGTGGCGTTGGACAGAGGGGTTTTCTGACCAGGTTGTGGAGTGATTTTGCTATGACCGCAGACAGGACAGGTACTGCTGCATCAATTGAAAGTGACAGGAGACAACATTTGTCCAGTATGGTTACTAACTATTTTTCATCCCTTATCGATGTTCTCCCTCAACCGTCATTCCCATTTGATTACTGGGCCTCCAAATTAGACACCTGGCCAGAATTGGCAGAATATGCATTGCAGGAGCTTGCTTGCCCGGCAGCAAGTGTCCTATCAGAAAGAGTATTCAGTGCTGCAGGTTCAATATTAACCGAAAAAAGGACTCGTCTGGCTACCCAAAATGTTGACGATCTAACATTCATTAAAATGAACCACAACTGGATTTCGAAATCTTTTGCCCCACCTTGCCCGGCCGACACCTAGCTTTCCTATGAAAGGCTCTTGCCTGTGAATTACTTTTCTAATGTCTAATTTGCTGCAGCTGATTGTACAGCATACGACATGTTTACACCTCCCTAAATGGCCAAACTCCCCACACGGGGCCGTGGTATCGCGACTTGGCGCAAGCACCCGTGAGACTGCTGTTTGTCTGAAGAGGTGGGTGTGCTCGCTTTTGGTTGACGGCATTGCTACTGGGTCCCTCATAGTACAATGTAGTGTCTCTGGCGGTGGTGGTGCACACCCAACGTCAGACACACCGTTGTAACATGAGGGGCCCTGGGGTGGTCCCGCCGGCCTCTAGAGAGTTCCCCCCTACCCCAGCTCAAAATGTGCTCTACCACATGCAAAATTATGTCGCACAGCTCCACCAATCTTTAGTCTATTCGCTGACATCATTCAATGTCTGGCACTGACAATACAAATTTGTAGACATCTACGATGCAACTTAAAGTAGTCTGTGTCTGTGTCCTATATTGGCACCATTAAATAGTTACTGCCAAATTACTATGTCAGAAACTCAGCAGATGAGCCCACCCCTGTACCTAAGTATGCCACCTTTTTTTTTGTTTTGGTTGTTTTGCGAGACATTAACATCTATTTATATTTTGGGAGTACTGGGACAGACACTCCTTGCACTACTCCTCCACTCACCACCAAGCTGCCCGTGTATCCATGTAACCGCTGTAAAACTGCCATGAGCCTATTGTTTGTTATTTTAGGCCTTTGAAGCCTGTCTGCGGTCCCTCCTTCCACTAGTCCTCCACTGACCAGACCACTGCTGCCCGTGTACCCCTGGAACCAATTATAAAGTGCCTACAGCCAGCCCATTTTCTTATGTTAGGCCTTTGAAGCCTGTCTGCGGTCCCTACTTTAAATACTCCTCCACTGACCACCAAGCTGCCTGCCCGTGTATCCATGTAACCGCTGTAAAACTGCCATGAGCCTATTGTTTGTTATTTTAGGCCTTTGAAGCCTGTCTGCGGTCCCTCCTTCCACTAGTCCTCCACTGACCAGACCACTGCTGCCCGTGTACCCCTGGAACCAATTATAAAGTGCCTACAGCCAGCCCATTTTTTTATGTTAGGCCTTTGAAGCCTGTCTGCGGTCCCTCCTTCCACTAGTCCTCCACTGGCCAGACCACTGCTGCCCGTGTACCCCTGGAACCAATTATAAAGTGCCTACAGCCAGCCCATTTTCTTATGTTAGGCCTTTGAAGCCTGTCTGCGGTCCCTACTTTAAATACTCCTCCACTGACCACCAAGCTGCCTGCCCGTGTATCCATGTAACCGCTGTAAAACTGCCATGAGCCTATTGTTTGTTATTTTAGGCCTTTGAAGCCTGTCTGCGGTCCCTCCTTCCACTAGTCCTCCACTGACCAGACCACTGCTGCCCGTGTACCCCTGGAACCAATTATAAAGTGCCTACAGCCAGCCCATTTTTTTATGTTAGGCCTTTGAAGCCTGTCTGCGGTCCCTCCTTCCACTAGTCCTCCACTGGCCAGACCACTGCTGCCCGTGTACCCCTGGAACCAATTATAAAGTGCCTACAGCCAGCCCATTTTCTTATGTTAGGCCTTTGAAGCCTGTCTGCGGTCCCTACTTTAAATACTCCTCCACTGACCACCAAGCTGCCTGCCCGTGTATACATGTAACCGCTGTAAAACTGCCATGAGCCTATTGTTTGTTATGTTAGGCCTTTGATAGCCTGTCTGCGGTCCCTCCTTCCACTAGTCCTCCACTGACCAGACCACTGCTGCCCGTGTACCCCTGGAACCAATTATAAAGTGCCTACAGCCAGCCCATTTTCTTATGTTAGGCCTTTGAAGCCTGTCTGCGGTCCCTACTTTAAATACTCCTCCACTGACCACCAAGCTGCCTGCCCGTGTATCCATGTAACCGCTGTAAAACTGCCGTGAGCCTATTGTTTGTTATTTTAGGCCTTTGAAGCCTGTCTGCGGTCCCTCCTTCCACTAGTCCTCCACTGGCCAGACCACTGCTGCCCGTGTACCCCTGGAACCAATTATAAAGTGCCTACAGCCAGCCCATTTTCTTATGTTAGGCCTTTGAAGCCTGTCTGCGGTCCCTACTTTAAATACTCCTCCACTGACCACCAAGCTGCCTGCCCGTGTATCCATGTAACCGCTGTAAAACTGCCATGAGCCTATTGTTTGTTATTTCAGGCCTTTGAAGCCTGTCTGCGGTCCCTCCTTCCACTAGTCCTCCACTGACCAGACCACTGCTGCCCGTGTACCCCTGGAACCAATTATAAAGTGCCTACAGCCAGCCCATTTTTTTATGTTAGGCCTTTGAAGCCTGTCTGCAGTCCCTCCTTCCACTAGTCCTCCACTGGCCAGACCACTGCTGCCCGTGTACCCCTGGAACCAATTATAAAGTGCCTACAGCCAGCCCATTTTCTTATGTTAGGCCTTTGAAGCCTGTCTGCGGTCCCTACTTTAAATACTCCTCCACTGACCACCAAGCTGCCTGCCCGTGTATCCATGTAACCGCTGTAAAACTGCCATGAGCCTATTGTTTGTTATGTTAGGCCTTTGATAGCCTGTCTGCGGTCCCTCCTTCCACTAGTCCTCCACTGACCAGACCACTGCTGCCCGTGTACCCCTGGAACCAATTATAAAGTGCCTACAGCCAGCCCATTTTCTTATGTTAGGCCTTTGAAGCCTGTCTGCGGTCCCTACTTTAAATACTCCTCCACTGACCACCAAGCTGCCTGCCCGTGTATCCATGTAACCGCTGTAAAACTGCCATGAGCCTATTGTTTGTTATTTTAGGCCTTTGAAGCCTGTCTGCGGTCCCTCCTTCCACTAGTCCTCCACTGACCAGACCACTGCTGCCCGTGTACCCCTGGAACCAATTATAAAGTGCCTACAGCCAGCCCATTTTTTTATGTTAGGCCTTTGAAGCCTGTCTGCGGTCCCTCCTTCCACTAGTCCTCCACTGGCCAGACCACTGCTGCCCGTGTACCCCTGGAACCAATTATAAAGTGCCTACAGCCAGCCCATTTTCTTATGTTAGGCCTTTGAAGCCTGTCTGCGGTCCCTACTTTAAATACTCCTCCACTGACCACCAAGCTGCCTGCCCGTGTATCCATGTAACCGCTGTAAAACTGCCATGAGCCTATTGTTTGTTATGTTAGGCCTTTGATAGCCTGTCTGCGGTCCCTCCTTCCACTAGTCCTCCACTGACCAGACCACTGCTGCCCGTGTACCCCTGGAACCAATTATAAAGTGCCTACAGCCAGCCCATTTTCTTATGTTAGGCCTTTGAAGCCTGTCTGCGGTCCCTACTTTAAATACTCCTCCACTGACCACCAAGCTGCCTGCCCGTGTATCCATGTAACCGCTGTAAAACTGCCATGAGCCTATTGTTTGTTATTTTAGGCCTTTGAAGCCTGTCTGCGGTCCCTCCTTCCACTAGTCCTCCACTGACCAGACCACTGCTGCCCGTGTACCCCTGGAACCAATTATAAAGTGCCTACAGCCAGCCCATTTTTTTATGTTAGGCCTTTGAAGCCTGTCTGCGGTCCCTCCTTCCACTAGTCCTCCACTGGCCAGACCACTGCTGCCCGTGTACCCCTGGAACCAATTATAAAGTGCCTACAGCCAGCCCATTTTCTTATGTTAGGCCTTTGAAGCCTGTCTGCGGTCCCTACTTTAAATACTCCTCCACTGACCACCAAGCTGCCTGCCCGTGTATCCATGTAACCGCTGTAAAACTGCCATGAGCCTATTGTTTGTTATGTTAGGCCTTTGATAGCCTGTCTGCGGTCCCTACTTTAAATACTCCTCCACTCACCACCAAGCTGCCTGCCCGTCTATCCATGTAACCGCTGTAAAACTGCAATGAGCCTATTGTTTGTTATTTTAGGCCTTTGATAGCCTGTCTGCGGCCCCTACTTGCAATACTCCTCCACTGACCACAATGCTGCCTGGAGTGCCTGCCTGTGTATCCATGTAACCGATGTAAAACTGCCATGACTGCCTACTGTTTGTTATTTTAGGCCTTTGATAGCCTGTCTGCAGCCCCTACTTGCAATACTCCTCCACTGACCACACCAATGCTGCCCGTGTACCCCTGGAACCTATTTAAAAGTTCATAGAGCCTAGTTATATATTTTATTTACTATTAATAAGGCCATGATGGACTACGCTGTACCACGCTACAAGCTAACCAGTCGACACTTCTTTTGCGAGAAAAGCCATCCCAACCCTCCACCAGCATGTAGAAGACCGCATTGTCCATGCACTCTGGCAATCTGTGAGTACAAAGGTGCACCTGACAACAGACGCATGGACCTGTAGGCATGGCCACGGAAGATTACGTGTCCATTACGGCGCAATGGGTTAATGTGGTGGATGCATGGTCCACAGGGGACAGCCTACTAAGTCTGTCTGCAGTCCCTAATTCAAATTGTCCTCCACTGTCTAAATCGGAGCTTCCACCTTCTGGCTTTCGGCCTATAGTATCAGAAATTAAACTGCATTTGGCCTTCAACTTTGGTTAGGGCCTACTAACGGCTTCTGCCCCTCCCTGGTGTTGCCCTCAACTAAATAAAGCTGAGCTTCAACCTTCTGCTCCAAATTACCATTTTAAAAAATGCAATAGGCTTTTCCGGCCTACTAAAGGTGTCTGTCTGTGTGCCCCTGCCTGGTGTTGTCCTCAACTAAATAAAGCTGAGCTTCAACCTTCCGGCTCTCATTAAGTGGTTTTAAAAAAAAAAAATGGTGGTTAGGGCCTACTAACGGCTTCTGCCCCTCCCTGGTGTTGCCCTCAACTAAATAAAGCTGAGCTTCAACCTTCTGCTCCAAATTACCATTTTAAAAAATGCAATAGGCTTTTCCGGCCTACTAAAGGTGTCTGTCTGTGTGCCCCTGCCTGGTGTTGCCCTCAACTAAATAAAGCTGAGCTTCAACCTTCTGCTCCAAATTACCATTTTAAAAAATGCAATAGGCTTTTCCGGCCTACTAAAGGTGTCTGTCTGTGTGCCCCTGCCTGGTGTTGTCCTCAACTAAATAAAGCTGAGCTTCAACCTTCCGGCTATCATTAAGTGGTTTTAAAAAAAAAAAATGGTGGTTAGGGCCTACTAACGGCTTCTGCCCCTCCCTGGTGTTGCCCTCAACTAAATAAAGCTGAGCTTCAACCTTCTGCTCCAAATTACCATTTTAAAAAATGCAATAGGCTTTTCCGGCCTACTAAAGGTGTCTGTCTGAGTGCCCCTGCCTGGTGTTGTCCTCAACTAAATAAAGCTGAGCTTCAACCTTCCGGCTCTCATTAAGTGGTTTTAAAAAAAAAAAAATGGTGGTTAGGGCCTACTAACGGCTTCTGCCCCTCCCTGGTGTTGCCCTCAACTAAATAAAGCTGAGCTTCAACCTTCTGCTCCAAATTACCATTTTAAAAAATGCAATAGGCTTTTCCGGCCTACTAAAGGTGTCTGTCTGTGTGCCCCTGCCTGGTGTTGTCCTCAACTAAATAAAGCTGAGCTTCAACCTTCTGCTCCAAATTACCATTTTAAAAAATGCAATAGGCTTTTCCGGCCTACTAAAGGTGTCTGTCTGTGTGCCCCTGCCTGGTGTTGCCCTCAACTAAATAAAGCTGAGCTTCAACCTTCTGCTCCAAATTACCATTTTAAAAAATGCAATAGGCTTTTCCGGCCTACTAAAGGTGTCTGTCTGTGTGCCCCTGCCTGGTGTTGTCCTCAACTAAATAAAGCTGAGCTTCAACCTTCCGGCTCTCATTAAGTGGTTTTAAAAAAAAAAAATGGTGGTTAGGGCCTACTAACGGCTTCTGCCCCTCCCTGGTGTTGCCCTCAACTAAATAAAGCTGAGCTTCAACCTTCTGCTCCAAATTACCATTTTAAAAAATGCAATAGGCTTTTCCGGCCTACTAAAGGTGTCTGTCTGTGTGCCCCTGCCTGGTGTTGTCCTCAACTAAATAAAGCTGAGCTTCAACCTTCTGCTCCAAATTACCATTTTAAAAAATGCAATAGGCTTTTCCGGCCTACTAAAGGTGTCTGTCTGTGTGCCCCTGCCTGGTGTTGCCCTCAACTAAATAAAGCTGAGCTTCAACCTTCTGCTCCAAATTACCATTTTAAAAAATGCAATAGGCTTTTCCGGCCTACTAAAGGTGTCTGTCTGTGTGCCCCTGCCTGGTGTTGTCCTCAACTAAATAAAGCTGAGCTTCAACCTTCCGGCTCTCATTAAGTGGTTTTAAAAAAAAAAAATGGTGGTTAGGGCCTACTAACGGCTTCTGCCCCTCCCTGGTGTTGCCCTCAACTAAATAAAGCTGAGCTTCAACCTTCTGCTCCAAATTACCATTTTAAAAAATGCAATAGGCTTTTCCGGCCTACTAAAGGTGTCTGTCTGTGTGCCCCTGCCTGGTGTTGCCCTCAACTAAATAAAGCTGAGCTTCAACCTTCTGCTCCAAATTACCATTTTAAAAAATGCAATAGGCTTTTTCCGGCCTACTAAAGGTGTCTGTCTGTGTGCCCCTGCCTGGTGTTGTCCTCAACTAAATAAAGCTGAGCTTCAACCTTCCGGCTCTCATTAAGTGGTTTTAAAAAAAAAAAATGGTGGTTAGGGCCTACTAACGGCTTCTGCCCCTCCCTGGTGTTGCCCTCAACTAAATAAAGCTGAGCTTCAACCTTCTGCTCCAAATTACCATTTTAAAAAATGCAATAGGCTTTTCCGGCCTACTAAAGGTGTCTGTCTGTGTGCCCCTGCCTGGTGTTGCCCTCAACTAAATAAAGCTGAGCTTCAACCTTCTGCTCCAAATTACCATTTTAAAAAATGCAATAGGCTTTTCCGGCCTACTAAAGGTGTCTGTCTGTGTGCCCCTGCCTGGTGTTGTCCTCAACTAAATAAAGCTGAGCTTCAACCTTCCGGCTCTCATTAAGTGGTTTTAAAAAAAAAAAATGGTGGTTAGGGCCTACTAACGGCTTCTGCCCCTCCCTGGTGTTGCCCTCAACTAAATAAAGCTGAGCTTCAACCTTCTGCTCCAAATTACCATTTTAAAAAATGCAATAGGCTTTTCCGGCCTACTAAAGGTGTCTGTCTGTGTGCCCCTGCCTGGTGTTGCCCTCAACTAAATAAAGCTGAGCTTCAGCCTTCTGCTCCAAATTACCATTTTAAAAAATGCAATAGGCTTTTCCGGCCTACTAAAGGTGTCTGTCTGTGTGCCCCTGCCTGGTGTTGTCCTCAACTAAATAAAGCTGAGCTTCAACCTTCCGGCTCTCATTAAGTGGTTTTAAAAAAAAAAATGGTGGTTAGGGCCTACTAACGGCTTCTGCCCCTCCCTGGTGTTGCCCTCAACTAAATAAAGCTGAGCTTCAACCTTCTGCTCCAAATTACCATTTTAAAAAATGCAATAGGCTTTTCCGGCCTACTAAAGGTGTCTGTCTGTGTGCCCCTGCCTGGTGTTGTCCTCAACTAAATAAAGCTGAGCTTCAACCTTCCGGCTCTCATTAAGTGGTTTTAAAAAAAAAAAATGGTGGTTAGGGCCTACTAACGGCTTCTGCCCCTCCCTGGTGTTGCCCTCAACTAAATAAAGCTGAGCTTCAACCTTCTGCTCCAAATTACCATTTTAAAAAATGCAATAGGCTTTTCCGGCCTACTAAAGGTGTCTGTCTGTGTGCCCCTGCCTGGTGTTGTCCTCAACTAAATAAAGCTGAGCTTCAACCTTCTGCTCCAAATTACCATTTTAAAAAATGCAATAGGCTTTTCCGGCCTACTAAAGGTGTCTGCCCCTCCCTGGTGTTGTCCTCAACTGAACAAAGCTGAGCTTCCACATTCTGGCTTTCGCCCTATACTATCAGATATTAAACTGCATTTGGCCTACTAGTGTGGTTAGGCCCTTGAAACAGTGTCTGCTGCTCTTGGGTTTGCTACTCCACTGAACAAAGCAATGCCGCCTGTTTAGTCCTGTTACCAATTTTGAACTGCATGTAGCCTACTTTATTCTTTGGCCCTATATCTGTTTCCTCCTCATCCTGCCCATTGCCCAGCCACTGCTAAATGAGTCTGCTGGTACATTGACCTAGACCACTACATTCCCCTTGTACTCTACACAGCCAGAATCTGACCCTGCTGAAAGTAAGGTTCCCCTTCCCGCATGTTATACCACCTTACACAGGGACAAAGAGGAAGGTGCAGATGAAAGTGCAGGTTCCTTCATCAGGTGGGGGGGCATACTCGTTGGCGACGTCACTGGCACAGGGCCCCTCAGAGTACGCAAAAGTGTCGCTGCTGGTGGGAGGCGCCCCCGCCATGCAAACACACCGCCGTACTTTGAGGGGCCCTGTGCCAGTGGCAATGCGAACGAGTGGGCCCCCCCCTGCTTGCTCAGGATCACAGCACTTGCAACTTTTAAATACTTACCTTTCCCTGCAACACCGCCGTGACGTAGTCCGCATTTCCTGGGCCCACGAAAAACTTGAGCCAGCCCTACTCCCCCCACAACTTTCCCCCAATTCCCTATGCCCAACTATTATTATACAGTTAATTAAGATTGGCAAGCTTCAGAAACAAGAATGGATGTTTTTGGCATTAAAATGGGCACTGTAGGTGTTTTCCTGGCCTCCACTCACTGCCGACTATGCTTCCCCATTGACTTGCATTGGGTTTCGTGTTTCGGTCGATCCCCGACTTTTAGCGATAATCGGCCGACTGCACTCGACTCGACTCTGGACAAAATCGGGTTTCCCAAAACCCTACTCGATCTTAAAAAAATGAAAGTCGCTCAACCCTACTCAGGAAGATCCCAATCCAATACCGCCCGGACTTTTGCCTGATCAATGCAAAAACTGATGGATGATAATATACTGTAAATGCTAGGAAAGGGATCTTCTCAACTGAGAACTTCTCGGGTGTGACATATAATTTATTGTCTTTGAGTATATGTAAGATGTGTCTGACATGTACTCAAGGTGAGATGAGTAAATTAATATGTCAGTCAGATAGATACCCACAAATCTGCCTACCAGGTGTGTAAAGATGGAATTAGTGTCCCTCAGGCGTATTAAATGCTGTTTTTCACTTATCCCCCTCTTTAATGCAAATGATATTATATGCCTCCCTGAGGTCCAGTTTTAAAAACCATTTTTCTCCTACAATCTGATTAAAGTGGTTTGGGATGAGAAGGTAGAGGACATCGATACTGGACCGTGATCATATTAAGTTCACGGAAATGTAGACATGAGCGTAACGTCCATCTTTTTTCTTTACAAAAAATAACCCCGTGGCAATGGGGAATGAGGATGGTCTGATATGACCCTTTATGGCCTGCCTTTCTGGACCAGAGATATTATACAAAACAAAAGAAAGTCAAAACCGCACCCTTTTATATATAGATTGAAGGTCTCAGCAGACACAAGGGCGCACGTCCAAAACCAGGGAGCCCATCCCGGACAGTACCAAGACCACAAAAAACAAAAAGACAGCGCCACAATGGATGGTGAAAAAATAGGAGCTTACATTTATTCTGCCTCCTGTAGTGACATTTCGGAAAACAGACCTTTATCAAGTGCTTGATAAAGGTCTGTTGACCGAAACGTCGCTACAGGAGGCAGAATAAATGTAAGCTCCTATTTTTTCACCATCCATTGGGGCGCTGTCTTTTTGGTTTTTGTGGTCAGAGATATTATACAGTCTGCTCTGAGGCAGGTTGGCACCTGGAACAAGATTAACGGTACAGTTGTAAGGACCATGAGGAGGATGTTCTTGGCACCCCTGCTCTGAGAACACAACCCCAAAATTAGACAGGTATTTTGGCACAGACTGTGTATCCACACTAGGAAACCGGGTAGCCAAGCAGTGTCCTTGACAATACTCCCTCCACTTTACCACTTCCTGAGTCTACCAATCTGCTACAGGATTTTGCGGAGCGAGCCAAGGAAATCCAAGAACCACATGTGAGGGCAGAACCTCTAGCACATAGCGGTCTATCACCTCAGAGACCATGGCCCCTGCTTGAAGATGTAAACCTCGGATAACTTGAATAAAATACCCCTGTCTCAAGGGAGCAAAGTAGAGGGCGATTATCGGTATGGGTCTGGACAGTATATACAGATTGAGGCCTCGGACCTGGACAAACCTAGTGTCAATCAAGTTATAGCCCGCCCCACTGTCTATAAATGCAGACACGTGTACCTTAATTTCACCCAGGTGAATTTCTTCTGGCAGAAAAAATTATGTCCTACCCATGGAGGTGATGAGTACACCCGGGGTTGCTAACCTCCCTGCAACCAGAACCTCTTAGTTTTCCTTGTGGCTGTTTACTGCGAGATTGGGAAGGGCATATGCCCATGAAATGGCCCTTCTTACCACAGTAAAAACACACTCCCTTTTTGCCAAACAACAGACAGTTTTCCAGAGTCAGTTGCCACAACCATCTGCGTGGGTTCCTCAGATGACTCAGTCTCGATCTCCCTTGGCCCCATATCTCTCGCACCTTGGGGTGTCTCCCTATGTTTCTGGCGAAGAAGGTGATCAACTCGGATCGCCAAAGACATGGCCGACTCAAGAGTGACTGGATTCCTCATACAGGGCTATAGCATCCTTCACCCTTACTGTCAGTCCCTCATAGAACAGGCTACGGAGTGCGGGATCATTCCACTTAGTGTCCGTGGTCCACTTCTGAAACTCAGAGCAATACTTCTCAGTTGGCCGGTCTTCTTTAAGTTGGCACAGTGTGGACTCAGCCAAGGAGACTCATCGGGGTCATCTTCGAATATAAGGCCCAGTACCCGAAAAAATTATTCCACTGTCTGAAGAGACTGAGAGTCAGATGGGAGAGAAAGCGTCCATGCTTGGGGATCCCCCTTAAGAAGCAATATTTTTATCCCCACACATTGCTGTTCTGTATCTGATGAAATAGCATGTAACTTAAAGTACAGTTTACAGGCCTCCCTGAAAACAGCAAACTTGTCACACCCCCCAGAGAACCTGTCAGGCAAAGCGATCTTGAGCTCCACAGCAGTTTGCCCGGGAGACGTGATTTCTACACCAGATGTATTAGGATGCTGCAACACAACTGTGCATCAATCTTCCACGTCCAGACAGAGTTTCTGCAGTTGCCCCATCAGAGCAGTAATAAGATCCATAATGGATCAGAAAATGGCTACAGTCAGAGTTAATGTCACGACCAAGCTGTTAGGTGACCCGGGACCAGGGCCTCCTTTCTTGTCCCTAACACTAGCTGGCGCCTTAGCTCACCCTATTTCCAGGGATACTTATGAAGTTGAAGATGCCAGGGCAGCCACCTTTGCCTTATCTCCTGAAACAGCCCTCCATCTGTTCTCTTCCCCCACCTGCGGAAGAGAGGGGCGCTAATGTACACCAACCTGACGAACAAGGCAACTCGAACAAGGATAACTGAAAATACCAAGCATATAAATATTCACTCACATATAACAGGAATGCACCAAAGAGTGGAGGATGAGTAAAGACTAGTGTTGAGCGATACCGTCCGATACTTGAAAGTATCGGTATCGGAAAGTATCGGCCGATACCGGCAAAGTATCGGATCCAATCCGATACCGATACCCGATACCAATACAAGTCAATGGGACTCAAGTATCGGACGGTATTCCTGATGGTTGCCAGGGTCTGAAGGAGAGGAAACTCTCCTTCAGGCCCTGGGATCCATATAAATGTGTAAAAGAAAGAATTAAAATAAAAAATATCGCTATACTCACCTGTCCGACGCAGCCTGGACCTCAGCGAGGGAACCGGCAGCGTTGTTTGTTTAAAATTCGCGCTTTTACTTGGTTACGTGAAGTCCCGGCTTGTGATTGGTCAGGGCAGCCATGTTGCCGGGACGCGGACCAATCACAGCAAGCCGTGACGAAATTACGTCACGGCTTGCTGTGATTGGTCCGCGTCCCGGCAACATGGCCGCCATTAACCAATCACAAGCCGTGACGTCACGGGAGGCTGGACACGCGCGCTTTTTAAAAAGCGCGCGTGTCCAGCCTCCAGTGACGTCCCGGCTTATGATTGGTCATGGCGCCATGTTGCCGGGACGCGGACCAATCACAGCAAGCCGTGACGAAATTACGTCACGGCTTGCTGTGATTGGTCCGCGTCCCGGCAACATGGCCGCCATTAACCAATCACAAGCCGTGACGTCACGGGAGGCTGGACACGCGCGCTTTTTAAAATGGGCGCGTGTCCAGCCTCCCGTGACGTCCCGGCTTGTGATTGGTTGATCGCGGCGCAACCAATCACAAGCCGGGACGTCACGGGAGGCTGGACACGCGCCCATTTTAAAATGCGCGCGTGTCCAGCCTCCCGTGACGTCACGGCTTGTGATTGGTTGCGTCTCCCATGTGACTGCGACGCAACCAATCACAAAGCCGGGACGTAATTTTAAAATCCTTAAGGACCTGAAATTACGTCACGGCTTGCTGTGATTGGTTGCGTCGCCCATGTGACTGCGACGCAACCAATCACAACGCCGGAACGTAATTTTAAAATCCTGAAGGACCTGAAATTACGTCACGGCTTGCTGTGATTGGTTGCGTCCCGGTCACATGGGCGGCACGCAACCAATCACAAGCCGGGACTCACGTAAAGGAAAGAAAAGAGCAAATTTTAAACAAAGAACGCTGCCGCTTCCCTCGGTAAGGTGCAGGCTGCGTCGGAGAGGTGAGTATAGCAATATTTTTTATTTTAATTCTCTCTTTTACACATTTTTACATTAATGTTGTTTCGATACCGATACCCGATATCACAAAAATATCGGATCTCGGTATCGGAATTCCGATACAGCAAGTATCGGCCGAAACCCGATACTTGCAGTATCGGAATGCTCAACACTAGTAAAGACCAAAGTAAAAGGGAAGGGAATTCATACTCACACAACAGTCACAGATAACTCCTCCAAACTCTTTCTCATGTAAACAATTCTCCTCCAAGCCATGCAGCAAAAGCTAGCTCTGACATGGGTTTCAATCAGGACCAGATTATAAAGGGGATGGGAGTGGCTAACCAGGCTCAGCTGAGAGCTCAGACTGCTAGAGCTCCCAACCTGGCCGAATAACCTCTGTTCTGGCAAAATAAATTAACACCATTTAAAAAAAAGGTGAAGTGCTTCTTTTCAGCACAGGAATAGGAGCAATCTGACGCTGCAGTATTCTGGCTCTTCTCTGATGTGGTAACCCTGTGACACAGACTCCATATTGAATAATGCACCCCCACAGGCAGACTCTACATAGTATACTGCACTCCCCATAGGCCTCTATAGTATAATACACTCCTCATAGGCAGACTCTATAATGTATAATGCACCCTCATAAGCAGACTATATATTGTATAATGCACTCTCCATAAACAGACACTATATTGTACAATGCACCCCTATAAGCAGATTCTTTATTGTATAATGCACTCCCATAGGCAGAATCTATATTGTATAATGCACCCTCATAGGTCTCTATAGTATAATGCATCCCCATAGGCAGACCTTAAATAGTGTAATGCACTACTCATAGGCTGACTCTATAGTATAATAATTTTCTTTTTATGGTTTTCTTTTTGAATATGTCTATTCTCATATATTATTATTCTTTTGTTTTATTAGTATAAATGTTCTGATGAAGGTCCGGATGTGGACCGAAAACGTTCATCTTTTTTCTCTATGGGTGCACATTGAATAAATAACTATCCACGCTAAAGTATTTTTGAGTACCAAATTTCTCTATTGTCTGTATTGTCTGTAGAATAATGCAACCCCCATAGGCAGACTCTATAGTATAATGCACCCCCATAGGCAGACTCTATATTGTATAATGCATCTAAAAAAAAAAAAGTACAATACTCACCTCTCCTCCACATTCCCCTACTGTTCTGAGAGTCGACACATCTCAGGACAGTTGGCACCAAGTAATGACATCATCGTGTTATCAGTGTCTGCATTAGTGACATTAGACTTCGGGGGGGTTGATGGGAGAGGGAGTGTGACGCCCCCAGGTCTCACCAATGTGATCAGCTTTATCAGCATCCAGCCGAAGACGATACAGTTAAACTTCTAATGATGAGCCCCTGCAGGTCGCGGGCCCCTTAGCGGCCAGGTGGCAGAGTATGAAGATCAAGTCTCCCTGCTCTGCCATATAGTGTGCGTGTTTGGTGCCAAAACTTGATGAAGTTGAATCAGATTTGTTTTTTATGCACTATACTATATTAGCATGCACAAGAAACAAACATACCTTGACAAAATCGCAGCAATAAAAACTCATCAAAAATGCAGCAAAACTTGCTTTTTGTTAGCAGCTTAAACATATCTTAAGCTTTGCATAAAAAAGCAGCAAAAAGGCAACAAGTGAACATAGCCTTACTGTGATATTTGTGAGCACTTTAGCAGAAGAATTGCTGAGGCGTACAACCCCTAAAACGGACATCTCTATAGATGAATCTCTGGTTCATTTCATTTCATTTCAATTGTCAGACTAAAATTCTGAGAATACCTGCCCAGTAAGAGGGCCAGGTACAAAATTAAAGTATACAAGCTGTGCAAGAGTACCTCAGGGTACACCCATAACAAACAAAAATTATGTTTCAAAAATTATTCTGATGTTAACTAGACATGTGGGAAATGTTATTTATTAACTATTTCATGTGACATAACCATGACATGATTTAGGGGCATAAAAATGAAAAGTTTGCAATTTTCAAACTTTTTGTCACATTTTCGAAATTTTCACAAATAAACACATGTCGTATCAAACAAAATTGACCACTTTCATGAAGTACAATATGTCACAAGAAAACAGTCTCAGAATTGGTGGGATCCATTGAAGTGTCCCAGAGTTATTACCTCATAAAGTGACACTGGTCAAAGTTGTAAAAATTGTCCTTGTCAGGAAGGTGAAAACAGGCTTCAGAGTATAGGGGTTAAACCTGTGAAGAAACAGCAATGAGGTAATAGCTTTACTCATCATGGTGCTACCTGAAGAGCACTGGAAAAAAAATTGGGTTTAATCAAAAGCAAGGGTAGGCATACTCTCCACAATTAATTTTCATAGACAGGCTTTGAAACTCTGTGGTTAGTCTAAATCCTTTGTTCTCTGTATGCTCGAATCTTTGTAAGTTATTTACTATTTCTCACAAAGAAATGGCAAAAATAAGAAGTACAGTTGGTTACATCATGTTCAGCACAGTACCAATTTATGTGCAATGGCAACCCTGCAAGGCTAAATGTGTGTGTTAATTTTAAGCTCCATATTTATCACACAGAAATACTATATGCCTTTCACATGGAGAGCAGATAGACAGGATTTCAGTTTCATTCACTTTAAGATTGCATAATGATCTAAATCTTCTCAGAGGTATATATTTTACTCCATACAGTAAGTCTCATAAAGCAATTTCCTAAAATGAGTCAACTCTGTTTGCCAATAAAAATTTATGGTGCTTGTAACATAAAAGGAAATGACCTACATGATAGTTAATGGAATTCTGAACAAGCATGTCCCCAGAACACAGTATTTATGATAGGTTTTCTACATATCTTACATAGCTTTTAACAGTCTTCATGTCCATTGTAGAAAAAATAGGATTTGTGAATGAAGTTAAATTATCTCTTTTATTTTTATGATGAGCATGTGAGAAATTGAAAGTGGATGCCTTTTGAACTGAGCATTGCACTAACTGCTTGCCTGATGTAATTTCTATTAATTAATGGCCCTTAGCACCTTCTCCAGCTATGGTGACTTAATGGATGAACGCTTTATAGGAAGATCGATCTTGTGCAAACCCATAGGGCAGTGTTTCTCAACTACAGTCCTCAAGACCCACCAACAGGTCACGTTTTCAGGATTTCCTTAGTATTGTACAGGTGATAATTTCATCACCTGCTCAAGCATTAATTCCATCGCCTATGCAATGCTAAGGAAATCCTGAAAACATGACCTGCTGGTGGGTCTTGAGGACTGGAGTTGAGAAAGACTGCTATAGGGTCTTCTCCACCGTTATCTTGATAGTATCAAGCTACCGGGTTGCTGGTCTTCCTCTTTGCTTTGTTGATCTATCCTTCTGACCATGCTGTCCTTTTCTAGTGATTGCTCTCTTTGTATAATATGTCCAAAGAAAGCAAGTCATACCTTGTCAGTCAGTGCGTTGGGTTGCAAACTTCTTAATTATTTTGTGCACCAAGTACAAAGGAACATCAAGATCTCTGGAGATGGACTTGTATCCTTGAGATTGTTGATATTTTTCAACAATTTTGGTCCTCAAGTCCTCTGACAGTTCTCTTCTCTTTCTGCTTGCCATTTTAGTGTGACACACTGACACATAATGCAAAAATTGAGTCAAATTCTAAACTTTTCACCTCGGTTAAGGTATGTTTTTCACATTGCCCACAACTGTTACTTGCCACAGGTGAGTTTGAAAAAGTATCACATGCTTGAAACAAAATTGTTTACCCACAATTTTTGAAAGGTGCTACAATGTTGTCCAGCTCGTTTTTGAGTTTTTTTGTGAAATTATATCCAATTTTCCTTCCCAGTTTTTTTTGTGTTGTTCCAATACACACAAAGGAAACACATGTGTGCATAACTAAACATGTGTAAATGCAATAATTTTCTATGAGGATTGCTTCATTTTCTGAAACAATTTCAAGGTTGCCAACACTTTCAGCCATGATGGTTGTAAAATAGCCACCGGACAGGTCCATGGGGAAGATATGTATCATTGAGGTTGTTAGCTTCAGTGATATAAGACTGGGAAAGCAGGTACCAGCATGTATAGTACTGAGAGAGTTAATAGTTCGTATCAGTCCCAGGTTTATGAGAAGTCAAAGAAATATGTGGGACTGGATGCGCTCATATCCTTACCCTGGGGGTGTGGTATGGCAAATAAAATGTAGACCAGTTGTATCATTCAGTGCCTGTGACTGGAATTGTGTCGATCTCCAGTATGTTGGTCTTTGCTAAGTATTCAAGAACTGGTTACTAATCCAATTGGGTGAACCCACAATACTATATGGACTATTTACTTTGTGTTTTCACATTGTGCCTTAAAAGGTTGTCTTTTGTTTGGTTTCCTGAGCAGTTTATCGAGTCTTAATAAACCTCTTCTTTTGCCTACCTTAAATGCAACTGAGTGAGTAGAAACCTTACAATTGGTGCTAGAAGCATGGACACGAATCCCTAGTGGCAGTGTGACTGGCGCAGAGATACCACATGTCCTTTGTAAAAGCGAATGCAGGAGCGAAAACCGACAAGATGGAGGAGTTGATAAAGCAACTGGTGTAGGCTAATCTCCAGCAGCAATAGCTATGTCAGCAGCAGTGGCAACAGCAGCATCAGATGCAGCAGCAGTACAAGGAAAATATGGAACTCCTTGCCGTGGTGATCCATGACAGGGCAACCATCCTACCCCCAAGTCAAAGTGATGGATCACACGTGAGAAAGACTTTAAGGATAGCCTTGCAAAAGATAACCCCAGGTGATGATGTCGAGACATTCCTGATGGTTTTCGATAGGGCGGTGGAACAAGAAAAATTGCCTCCGAAGCAGTGGGCGGAGGTTCTGGTGTCATGTCTAACAGGGAAACCACATAAGACCTATTATGGCCTCACATTGCAGGACTCAAAAGAGTACGCCAAGTTGAAGACTGAGATCTTCATGTAATTAGCAGTGAGTTTGCCTGTCAAGGCACAATGGGTGCACCACTGGGCCTATTGCGGTGGCAAACCTCCCTGGCCCCAAATATTTGACCTCCTGCACCTGGTTCAAAAGTGGTTGCAACCTGAATCTTCCTCTCCAGTACAGATGGTGGAGAGGTCATCATGGACAGGTTCATACACTACCTTCCATGGCCGGTGCTATCCTGGGATGCCCAGGGAGATACCCAGAATTCCAATGACCTGGTGGGCCTGGTGAAAAGATACCAGGCAGTTGCCAGTTCCCTGTTGAAGTAAGGGTCTTAGCATCTCTGCACATGGTTTCCAAAACAGCGGCTGACACCCAAAAGAGGGAAACTAGAACTACATCTGGGGGGCATCCAAGAACCAAGGAGGTGTCTGAGTTGTTGACAAAGGCCCTATTGTTTAACATGATTTGTTGGAGGTGTCATACTCCTGGTCACATAGCCTCCCATTGCCCCATGAACACTGACCCAATGGACTGCAGTAGAGTTCGGCACTGCTCATATTTTGCACACCCTGCCTGTAGTGCTGTCCCTCAACCAGGCGAGGGGACCGCAACTGAAAGGAGTGCAAATGACTGGTCTGTTGGAATCAGGTAATTTGTAGTGATGAGCGAGTGTACTCGTTGCTCGGGTTTTCTCGAGCACGCTTGTGTGACCTCCGAGTATTTATGACTGCTCGGAGATTTAGTTTTCATCATGGTAGCTGAATGATTTACAGCTACTAGCCAGGCTGAGTACATGTGGGGTTGCCTGGTTGCTAAGGAATCCCCACATGTAATCAAGCAGGCTAATAGCTGTAAATCATTCAGCTGCCACAAAGAAAACTAAATCTCCGAGTAATCATAAATACTTGGAGGTCACCCGAGCGTGCTCGGGAAAACCTGAGCAACGAGTACACTCGCTGATCACCAGCAATTTGGTAATCTTAGTAAGGACCAAAATTCCTCATCGTCTGATTCCTGGAGGATAATGGGCTTAAGCTGTATCCATGGGGATGCTAAATACTATCCTGTGGCCCGTGTAGTCATAGATACACACTGTGGAACCAAGTCCCATGAGATTGGCGTAGTCAAAGACCTATTTCACCTGGTATTATAGGGTGGGACTTTGACTTTTTTGGGACTCTTGGGGGAAAGGAAGGATGCCTGGTTGCTTGGACGACAGCCAGGTTGCTCCTAAAGAAACCTTGTCATAAGCTGCAGCTGACGGGTTTCCCTTTTGGGTGCTTGTTGGTGATGAAGATGAGGCAGCATCCCTGGAGGCCATCGTTCCTGAGCTGGAGGATCACAGAGGAAACTTTTGAACCGCCAAACTCAGGGACTTAAAGGGAACCTGCACCCCCAGGCATTTGTAACTAAAAGAGCCATCTTGTGCAGCACTAATGCTGCATTCTGACAAGGTGGCTCTTTTAGTTATTGTTCGCTGCACTGCAGAAATAATCGCTTTTGAATTTGGTCCCTCATACCTGTGAAATCACCAGGGAGGCAGGTCTTTCCCCCCTCATCCAGACAACACAGCCGTCACTCTGCGAGAAGGGCGCCGCCTCCTCGGCATTATTCAGTTGTTCAGAAGCCTGCGCGGTCATATTCTGCCTTGGGCATGCACAGTTCGCGCTGTTCAACAACTGACATCACTTGATGTCTTGTTTACTGCGCCTGCGTGCACGCGCGGCCCGAGATCCCACGGGTGCTCGCAGGTGCAGTAAACAAGACATCAAGTGATGTCAGTTGTCGGGCAGCGCGAACTGCGCATGCCCAAGGCAGAATATGACTGCGCAGGCACCTGGACAACTGAATAATGCCGAGAAGGAGGTGCCCTTCTCACAGAGTGATGGCTGGGAGGCATCTGGATGAAGGGGGAAAGACCTGCCTCCCTGGCGATTTCACAGGTAAGAGGGACCAAATTCAAAAGCGATTATTTCTGCAGTGCAACGAACAATAACTAAAAGAGCCACCTTGTCAGAATGCAGCATTAGGGCTGCACAAGATGGCTCTTTTAGTTACAATTGCCTGGGGGGTGACAGGTTCCCTTTAACTCTAAAAGGGGCATTTCATAGCGTGACTGTACTTAATGGTGTTGCTCAGGAGGCAGGGCTGACACCTGATATCCATATTTTGCTGTAAAAGGGAAGTTGCTATATCAGGTCACCAAGCAGACAGGGTGCCAGGGCCATATAGATGCAGGATATTAGACATGGAACTAACTCATGTGTTAGGTGGTCATCTGGGGGTAGAGAAAATCCAGGAATGGATCATTCTAAGGTTCTACTGGCCCAGTTGTCACTGAGAAATCTTGAACAATTGTAAGTCTTATCCCACTTGCCAATTGACCTCCTCTTTTACATAGCTCCTTACCTATCATTGAGGTTCTGTTTGATTGCATAGCCATGGATCTAGTGGGACCCCTTGTCAAGTCCGCCAAAAGGCATCAGTATGCTTCAGGGTATCCTCTGTAAAATGTTTAGCTCAGGAGTTAGTCCATAACAGACAAAACATTTCCAAAACAGAGTTGCCTAAAGAGTTCCCTAACAGACAAAGGGACTCTGTTCATGTAAAAAATGATGAGAGAACTGTGCAAAACCCTGCAAATCACACAACTCAGGACCTCAGTCTACCATCCACAGGCGAACGGTTTCGTGGAATCGTTTAATAAAACCTTGAAGGCCATGTTAAATAAGGTCATAAAAAAGGACGAACTAGACTGGAACTGTCTACTGATGTAAGATTTATTCTCCATCAGAGAAGTCCCACTAACCTCTACTGGTCTCTCCCCTTTTAAACTGTTATATGGCCAACACCCACTGAATTCCTAAATTGTCACAACACTATTGTCTTGTGTCCCAGGACCAGGGGCTCCTTCCTTGTCCTTAACCATAGGAGCGATCTAGCTCGCCCTGTTCCCCGGATTACTTCTCATGGTGAAAATGCCGGGGCCACGTACCTTGCCTTGGCTACTGAATCCGCCTTCACTCTGTACCCTTCCCCCACCCAGGGAAGAGGGAAGTAGTAAAGTACCATATTACACCAACCAGACTAACAAGGTAATACAGAAAGGGATAAAGGAAAATGGCAATCATACAAATATAAACACACAAGCAACAAAAGTAAACACCGGGAGTGCAGCATGGGATAATACCAAAGTAGGAGAAGGAGGGGGATTAGCACACAACCAAAGCCTAGCAACAGTCTCAGATAAATCCACCAAATGCCTTCTCAAGCAACTAAAACAAACCACCATCTCCTCAAACATGCAGCATGAAGCTAACTCTGGCAATGAGTGCTTGCCAGGGCCCAGAATATATAGGAGAGGGGAGTGGCAAACAGTTAACAACTGAGAGCTTTAATGCAGGAAAGCTTCCAGGAGCTCTTACCTGAGCAGATTAACCCCTGCACTGCTAAAACAAACCTGCACTGTTTATTATGAAGGTGAAGTGCTTTTAATCAGAGCAGAAGTAGGAGAAATCAGATGCTGCAGTCTTCTGGTTCCACTCTGTTGCAATAAACCCATGACATGGATATAGCGGAGGAGACCTGGGAGTCGTAGTCAACCCCATACAGGAGTGTAGCAACATGTGGCCCAGTTGCAAGAGAGAATTGATACCCATTGTGATAACACCTTCCCAAGGCACAAGAGGCACAATTGAGGGTGTACAATAGATCGGCAAGGTCTGAAAAAAAGACACAAGCTAGGCAACTGCAGAACCGTGAATGCTGCTGTCCACTGCCAGAGTTGGGTATCAGGATGTATTTGTTGTCATGGTTGCATAACTGTCTGCATAACCTCCTCCTCCTCTGCTGAGCTACTCAGCTGCATGCATCTGAGTTTACACCAAGTATGATCTCATATCTCATCATCATCCTCTCTGTTCTCCCACTCCTCGCCCTGAGAGTCACCCTCCTCCTCTTTCTGCTTTGATAGCACAGTACAGTCCACAGGCACCTCAAATACCTGAATCTCATCACAAATGGATCACCTATTAACGTCTGTTGATGAGGGTTTAGTTTATGCTCAGACGAAACTTCGTCCGGCCATGGATCAAAGTGAGAAAAAATTTGTCCGTCGGTGCAGATGATTTCCTCCTCTTGACTCTGTGGATCTTTAGAGTATGCTTCCTATGCCCATGGCATACAATGTGTGAAGAGGTCTGCAGACTCAGCCATCTGTGGCTCCCAACAGTCAGTTGGGAGCTTGGAGAGTTGTAATGTGGGGAAAAAAAGGGTAATTGGGATGCCACCACTGATGACTGTTCTGTGTGTGATGTTAAGGTGGAGGAAGAGGAGCAGTGGCCACTTGATGCAGTGCTTGCCATCCACTGGAGCACATGTTCTTTCTAGCCCTAAGCGTACCGTTTTGTATGGCTGCCAAAAAAAGGGAGCGGAGTTGCGTGTCCAGTAACAGAAGTTGTAAAAATGCTGCACAAATTCAGACTGCAGCAAAACAAGCTGACTACTCATTCCTCATATGATACCTACTGTATATCAAAACCCTAAACAGCTATTCAGTACTTTTAATTCTTTACTGCATCCACCAGCTGCCCCTCCCTCTCCTCTCATCTCAGCTGAATACTTTGCCTCACCACCTGTGAACTTGACACAATAATGTTCCACCTCATTCTAAACTTTACCACAGTCTTCATCACAAACATAATCCACTTCTTCAACTTGTCAATAACAACTGGTGACTTCCATCCTGATTGAAGCATACATCGATCACACCCATCCTCAAAAACTCCACCCTTGACCCATCCTCTGTGTCTACCTATCGCCCCATATAATTTATCCCCTATGCCTCCAAACTACTGGAACAACATGTCCATTTTGTACTGTTCTCCCATCTCTCCTCTTGCTCCCTCTTTGACCGCTTACAATCTGGCTTCAAACATCGGGTATCGGCCGATATTCGCTGTATCAGAATTCCGATACCGAGTTCCGATATTTCTGCGATATCGGAAATCGGAATCGGAAGTCCCCACAGTGCAAAAATCACTATAATGGAGTGTGGGTGGTGCGTGGGCGGAGACTGTGTGTCTCTGTGCGGGCGGGGTCTGTGCGAGTGTGCGTGCCTGCCGGGGGGGTCTGTGCGGTCTGCCAGTGGGTCTGTGCGGCCTGCCAGGGGGGTCTGTGCGGCCTGCCAGGGGGTCTGTGCGGCCTGCCGGGGGGTTTGTGCGGCCTGCCGGGGGTCTGTGTGGCCTCTCCGGAGTCTGTACGACCTGCTGGGAGGGTCTGTGCGGCCTGCCGGGGGGTCTGTGCGACCTGCCGGGGGGGTCTGTGCGGCCTGCCGGGGGGTCTGTGCGGCCTCTCCGGGGTCTGTATGGCCTGCCGGGGGGGTCTGTGTGGACTGCCGAGGGGTCTGTACGACCTGCCGGGGGGTCTGTGCGGCCTGCCGGGGGGTCTGTGCGGCATCTCCGGGGTCTGTACGGCCTGCCGGGGGGATCTGTGCGGACTGAATGTAAAAATGAAAAAAAAATACTCCATACATGCTACATGCATACATGCTACATACATGCTACATACATGCTACATACTACATACATACATGCTACATACATAAATACATGCTGCATACATACTACATACGTGCTACATACATACTATATACATACATACTACATACATGCTACATACATGCTACATACATACATGCTACATACTACATACATGCATGCTACATACATACATACCACATACATACATACCACATACATACTACATACATACATGCTACATACATACATACTACATACATGCTACATACATACATACTACATACATGCTACATACATACATACTACATACATGCTACATACTACATACATACATGCTACATACATACTACATGCTACATACATACATACTACATACATACATGCTATATACATGCTACATACTACATACATATTACATACATACATGCTGCATACATACTACATGCTACATACATGCTACATACTACATACATGCTACATGCATGCTACATACATACTACATGCATGCATACTGCATACATACATCCATACATCCATACATACATGCTACATACATACTACATGCATAAATACTCCATACAGTACATACATACAATACATACATATAGACATACAGTACATTAAACATAGATTACATACTCACCATTAGTGTTGAGTAGGGTTGAGCGACTTTCATTTTTTTAAGATCGAGTAGGGTTTTGGGAAACCCGATTTTGTCCAGAGTCGAGTCGAGTGCAGTCGGCCGATTATCGCTAAAAGTCGGGGATCGACCGAAACACGAAACCCAATGCAAGTCAATGGGGAAGCATAGTCGGCAGTGAGTGGAGGCCAGGAAAACACCTACAGTGCCCATTTTAATGCCAAAAACATCCATTCTTGTTTCTGAAGCTTGCCAATCTTAATTAACTGTATAATAATAGTTGGGCATAGGGAATTGGGGGAAAGTTGTGGGGGGAGTAGGGCTGGCTCAAGTTTTTCATGGGCCCAGGAAATGCGGACTACGTCACGGCGGTGTTGCAGGGAAAGGTAAGTATTTAAAAGTTGCAAGTGCTGTGATCCTGAGCAAGCAGGGGGGGGCCCACTCGTTCGCATTGCCACTGGCACAGGGCCCCTCAAAGTACGGCGGTGTGTTTGCATGGCGGGGGCGCCTCCCACCAGCAGCGACACTTTTGCGTACTCTGAGGGGCCCTGTGCCAGTGACGTCGCCAACGAGTATGCCCCCCCACCTGATGAAGGAACCTGCACTTTCATCTGCACCTTCCTCTTTGTCCCTGTGTAAGGTGGTATAACATGCGGGAAGGGGAACCTTACTTTCAGCAGGGTCAGATTCTGGCTGTGTAGAGTACAAGGGGAATGTAGTGGTCTAGGTCAATGTACCAGCAGACTCATTTAGCAGTGGCTGGGCAATGGGCAGGATGAGGAGGAAACAGATATAGGGCCAAAGAATAAAGTAGGCTACATGCAGTTCAAAATTGGTAACAGGACTAAACAGGCGGCATTGCTTTGTTCAGTGGAGTAGCAAACCCAAGAGCAGCAGACACTGTTTCAAGGGCCTAACCACACTAGTAGGCCAAATGCAGTTTAATATCTGATAGTATAGGGCGAAAGCCAGAATGTGGAAGCTCAGCTTTGTTCAGTTGAGGACAACACCAGGGAGGGGCAGACACCTTTAGTAGGCCGGAAAAGCCTATTGCATTTTTTAAAATGGTAATTTGGAGCAGAAGGTTGAAGCTCAGCTTTATTTAGTTGAGGGCAACACCAGGGAGGGGCAGAAGCCGTTAGTAGGCCCTAACCACCATTTTTTTTTTTAAAACCACTTAATGAGAGCCGGAAGGTTGAAGCTCAGCTTTATTTAGTTGAGGACAACACCAGGCAGGGGCACACAGACAGACACCTTTAGTAGGCCGGAAAAGCCTATTGCATTTTTTAAAATGGTAATTTGGAGCAGAAGGTTGAAGCTCAGCTTTATTTAGTTGAGGGCAACACCAGGGAGGGGCAGAAGCCGTTAGTAGGCCCTAACCACCATTTTTTTTTTTAAAACCACTTAATGAGAGCCGGAAGGTTGAAGCTCAGCTTTATTTAGTTGAGGACAACACCAGGCAGGGGCACACAGACAGACACCTTTAGTAGGCCGGAAAAGCCTATTGCATTTTTTAAAATGGTAATTTGGAGCAGAAGGTTGAAGCTCAGCTTTATTTAGTTGAGGGCAACACCAGGGAGGGGCAGAAGCCGTTAGTAGGCCCTAACCACCATTTTTTTTTTTAAAACCACTTAATGAGAGCCGGAAGGTTGAAGCTCAGCTTTATTTAGTTGAGGACAACACCAGGCAGGGGCACACAGACAGACACCTTTAGTAGGCCGGAAAAGCCTATTGCATTTTTTAAAATGGTAATTTGGAGCAGAAGGTTGAAGCTCAGCTTTATTTAGTTGAGGGCAACACCAGGGAGGGGCAGAAGCCGTTAGTAGGCCCTAACCACCATTTTTTTTTTTTAAAACCACTTAATGAGAGCCGGAAGGTTGAAGCTCAGCTTTATTTAGTTGAGGACAACACCAGGCAGGGGCACACAGACAGACACCTTTAGTAGGCCGGAAAAGCCTATTGCATTTTTTAAAATGGTAATTTGGAGCAGAAGGTTGAAGCTCAGCTTTATTTAGTTGAGGGCAACACCAGGGAGGGGCAGAAGCCGTTAGTAGGCCCTAACCACCATTTTTTTTTTTTAAAACCACTTAATGAGAGCCGGAAGGTTGAAGCTCAGCTTTATTTAGTTGAGGACAACACCAGGCAGGGGCACACAGACAGACACCTTTAGTAGGCCGGAAAAGCCTATTGCATTTTTTAAAATGGTAATTTGGAGCAGAAGGTTGAAGCTCAGCTTTATTTAGTTGAGGGCAACACCAGGGAGGGGCAGAAGCCGTTAGTAGGCCCTAACCAAAGTTGAAGGCCAAATGCAGTTTAATTTCTGATACTATAGGCCGAAAGCCAGAAGGTGGAAGCTCCGATTTAGACAGTGGAGGACAATTTGAATTAGGGACTGCAGACAGACTTAGTAGGCTGTCCCCTGTGGACCATGCATCCACCACATTAACCCATTGCGCCGTAATGGACACGTAATCTTCCGTGGCCATGCCTACAGGTCCATGCGTCTGTTGTCAGGTGCACCTTTGTACTCACAGATTGCCAGAGTGCATGGACAATGCGGTCTTCTACATGCTGGTGGAGGGTTGGGATGGCTTTTCTCGCAAAAGAAGTGTCGACTGGTTAGCTTGTAGCGTGGTACAGCGTAGTCCATCATGGCCTTATTAATAGTAAATAAAATATATAACTAGGCTCTATGAACTTTTAAATAGGTTCCAGGGGTACACGGGCAGCATTGGTGTGGTCAGTGGAGGAGTATTGCAAGTAGGGGCTGCAGACAGGCTATCAAAGGCCTAAAATAACAAACAGTAGGCAGTCATGGCAGTTTTACATCGGTTACATGGATACACAGGCAGGCACTCCAGGCAGCATTGTGGTCAGTGGAGGAGTATTGCAAGTAGGGGCCGCAGACAGGCTATCAAAGGCCTAAAATAACAAACAATAGGCTCATTGCAGTTTTACAGCGGTTACATGGATAGACGGGCAGGCAGCTTGGTGGTGAGTGGAGGAGTATTTAAAGTAGGGACCGCAGACAGGCTATCAAAGGCCTAACATAACAAACAATAGGCTCATGGCAGTTTTACAGCGGTTACATGGATACACGGGCAGGCAGCTTGGTGGTCAGTGGAGGAGTATTTAAAGTAGGGACCGCAGACAGGCTTCAAAGGCCTAACATAAGAAAATGGGCTGGCTGTAGGCACTTTATAATTGGTTCCAGGGGTACACGGGCAGCAGTGGTCTGGCCAGTGGAGGACTAGTGGAAGGAGGGACCGCAGACAGGCTTCAAAGGCCTAACATAAAAAAATGGGCTGGCTGTAGGCACTTTATAATTGGTTCCAGGGGTACACGGGCAGCAGTGGTCTGGTCAGTGGAGGACTAGTGGAAGGAGGGACCGCAGACAGGCTTCAAAGGCCTAAAATAACAAACAATAGGCTCATGGCAGTTTTACAGCGGTTACATGGATACACGGGCAGCTTGGTGGTGAGTGGAGGAGTAGTGCAAGGAGTGTCTGTCCCAGTACTCCCAAAATATAAATAGATGTTAATGTCTCGCAAAACAACCAAAACAAAAAAAAAGGTGGCATACTTAGGTACAGGGGTGGGCTCATCTGCTGAGTTTCTGACATAGTAATTTGGCAGTAACTATTTAATGGTGCCAATATAGGACACAGACACAGACTACTTTAAGTTGCATCGTAGATGTCTACAAATTTGTATTGTCAGTGCCAGACATTGAATGATGTCAGCGAATAGACTAAAGATTGGTGGAGCTGTGCGACATAATTTTGCATGTGGTAGAGCACATTTTGAGCTGGGGTAGGGGGGAACTCTCTAGAGGCCGGCGGGACCGCCCCAGGGCCCCTCATGTTACAACGGTGTGTCTGACGTTGGGTGTGCACCACCACCGCCAGAGACACTACATTGTACTATGAGGGACCCAGTAGCAATGCCGTCAACCAAAAGCGAGCACACCCACATCTTCAGACAAACAGCAGTCTCACGGGTGCTTGCGCCAAGTCGCGATACCACGGCCCCGTGTGGGGAGTTTGGCCATTTAGGGAGGTGTAAACATGTCGTATGCTGTACAATCAGCTGCAGCAAATTAGACATTAGAAAAGTAATTCACAGGCAAGAGCCTTTCATAGGAAAGCTAGGTGTCGGCCGGGCAAGGTGGGGCAAAAGATTTCGAAATCCAGTTGTGGTTCATTTTAATGAATGTTAGATCGTCAACATTTTGGGTAGCCAGACGAGTCCTTTTTTCGGTTAATATTGAACCTGCAGCACTGAATACTCTTTCTGATAGGACACTTGCTGCCGGGCAAGCAAGCTCCTGCAATGCATATTCTGCCAATTCTGGCCAGGTGTCTAATTTGGAGGCCCAGTAATCAAATGGGAATGACGGTTGAGGGAGAACATCGATAAGGGATGAAAAATAGTTAGTAACCATACTGGACAAATGTTGTCTCCTGTCACTTTCAATTGATGCAGCAGTACCTGTCCTGTCTGCGGTCATAGCAAAATCACTCCACAACCTGGTCAGAAAACCCCTCTGTCCAACGCCACTTCTGATGTGTGCACCCCTAACACTCCTAGTCTGCTGCCCCCTGGAGCTCGTGTGAGAACGATCACGTGCGCTGTGTGCTGGGAATGCCTGAAGCAAACGGTCAACAAGAGTTGATTGTTTGGTTGCTAATATTAGTTCCAAGTTCTCATGTGGCATAATATTTTGCAATTTGCCTTTATAGCGTGGATCAAGGAGGCAGGCCAACCAGTAATCGTCATAGTTCATCATTTTCGTAATGCGTGTGTCCCTTTTTAGGATACGTAAGGCATAATCCGCCATGTGGGCCAAAGTTCCAGTTGTCAAATCTCCGGTTGTGATTGGTTGAGGGGCAGTTGCAGGCAAATCTACGTCACTTGTGTCCCTCAAAAAACCAGAACCCGGCCGTGACACGCAACCAATTTCCTGTGCCCCCGGGAAAGGTTCGGCATTAAAAATATACTCATCCCCATCATCCTCCTCGTCCTCCACCTCCTCTTCGCCCGCTACCTCGTCCTGTACACTGCCCTGACCAGACAATGGCTGACTGTCATCAAGGCTTTCCTCTTCCTCTGGTGCAGACGCCTGCTCCTTTATGTGCGTCAAACTTTGCATCAGCAGACGCATTAGGGGGATGCTCATGCTTATTACGGCGTTGTCTGCACTAACCAGCCGTGTGCATTCCTCAAAACACTGAAGGACTTGACACATGTCTTGTATCTTAGACCACTGCACACCTGACAACTCCATGTCTGCCATCCTACTGCCTGCCCGTGTATCCTCCCACAAATAAATAACAGCACGCCTCTGTTCGCACAGTCTCTGAAGCATGTGCAGTGTTGAGTTCCACCTTGTTGCAACGTCTATGATTAGGCGATGCTGGGGAAGGTTCAAAGACCGCTGATAGGTCTGCATACGGCTGGCGTGTACAGGCGAACGTCGGATATGTGAGCAAAGTGCACGCACTTTGAGGAGCAGGTCGGAGAACCCAGGATAAGTTTTCAATAAGCACTGCACCACCAGGTTTAAGGTGTGAGCCAGGCAAGGAATGTGTTTCAGTTGGGAAAGGGAGATGGCAGCCATGAAATTCCTTCCGTTATCACTCACTACCTTGCCTGCCTCAAGATCTACTGTGCCCAGCCACGACTGTGTTTCTTGTTGCAAGAACTCGGACAGAACTTCCGCGGTGTGTCTGTTGTCGCTCAAGCACTTCATAGCCAATACAGCCTGCTGACGCTTGGCAGTAGCTGGCCCATAATGGGACAACTGGTGTGCAACAGTGTCATCTGCCGATGGAGTGGTTGGCAGACTGCGTTCTGTGGAAGAGCTGTAGCTTCTGCAGGAGGACGAGGAGGAGGAGGAGGAGGGGGTGCGAATGCCTACAGCCAACTGTTTCCTAGACCGTGGGCTAGGCACAACTGTCCCTAAATTGATGTCGCCTGTGGACCCTGCATCCACCACATTCACCCAGTGTGCCGTGATGGACACATAACGTCCCTGGCCATGCCTACTGGTCCATGCATCTGTAGTCAGGTGCACCTTTGTACTCACAGATTGCCTGAGTGCATGGACGATGCGCTGTTTAACATGCTGGTGCAGGGCTGGGATGGCTTTTCTGGAAAAAAAGTGTCGACTGGGTAGCTCGTATCGTGGTTCAGCGTACTCCATCAGGGCTTTGAAAGCTTCGCTTTCAACTAACCGGTAGGGCATCATCTCTAACGAGATTAGTCTAGCTATGTGGGCGTTAAAACACTGTGTACGCGGATGCGAGGATAAGTACTTCCTTTTTCTAACCAGAGTCTCATGTAGGGTGAGCTGGACTGGAGAGCTGGAGATCGTGGAACTTTCGGGTGTGCCGGTGTACATGGCAGACTGAGAGACGGTTGGAGACGGTATTGTTTCCGCCGGTGCCCTAGATGCAATATTTCCTCCTACAAAACTGGTGATTCCCTGACCCTGACTGCTTTTGGCTGGCAAAGAAACCTGCACAGATACTGCCGGTGGTGCGGAAAATGGTGGCCTTACAGTGACGGAAGGGATGTTGCGTTGCTGACTAGCTTCATTGGCCGAGGGTGCTACAACCTTGAGGGACGTTTGGTAGTTAGTCCAGGCTTGAAAATGCATGGTGGTTAAGTGTCTATGCATGCAACTAGTATTTAGACTTTTCAGATTCTGACCTCTGCTTAAGCTAGTTGAACATTTTTGACAGATGACTTTGCGCTGATCAGTTGGATGTTGTTTAAAAAAATGCCAGACTGCACTCTTCCTAGACTCGGATCCCTTTTCAGGGATTGCAGACTGAGCTTTAACCGGATGGCAACGCTGTGCTCCAACAGGTTTTGGCTTTGACACGCGTTTTGGGCCAGATACGGGCCCGGCAGATGGAACCTGTTGCGATGTTGATGCCTGCTGCGGCCCCTCCTCCACCTCCGCTTCTGAACTACTGCCGCCTGCACCCTGTTCCCCCAATGGCTGCCAATCGGGGTCAATAACTGGGTCATCTATTACCTCCTCTTCGAGCTCGTGTGCAACTTCGTCTGTGTCACTGTGTCGGTCGGTGGTATAGCGTTCGTGGCGGGGCAACATAGTCTCATCAGGGTCTGATTGTGGATCTGTACCCTGAGAGGGCAATGTGGTGGTCTGAGTCAAAGGAGCAGCATAGTACTCTGGCTGTGGCTGTGCATCAGTGCACTCCATGTCAGAATATACTTGTAATGGGCATGGCCTGTTAAATGTTTCACTTTCTAAGCCAGGGACGGTATGTGTAAAGAGCTCCATGGAGTGACCCGTTGTGTCGCCTGCTGCATCCTTCTCTCTTGTTGTAGTTTTTGCTGAGGAGGACAAGGAAGCGACTTGTCCCTGACCGTGAACATCCACAAGCGACGCGCTGCTTTTACATTTACCAGTTTCGGAAGAGGAGGCAAAAGAGCTAGAGGCTGAGTCTGCAATGTAAGCCAAAACTTGCTGTTGCTGCTCCGCCTTTAAAAGCGGTTTTCCTACTCCCAGAAAAGAGAGCGTTCGAGGCCTTGTGTAGCCTGACGACGAAACTGGCTCCACAGCTCCAGACTTAGGTGGAATATTTTTATCCCCACGACCACCTGATGCTCCACTACCACTACCATCATTACCAGCTGACAATGAACGCCCACGACGACCTCTTGCACCAGACTTCCTCATTGTTTTAAAATCTTAACCAAAGTAACTTTATTTGTTGCTGTCAAACAACTTACACGGTGAGCTATAACTTCAGTATGATTTCAATATCCCTTAACAGGTTGGTGAGACCACAAGGAAAATCAGGCACAATGTTACACACTCTGTTTTCTGTGGCACAAAATCACAGAGATGACACACACGCAGGACTGTCACTCAAGCACTAATGTCAATATTAATCTCCCACCTAATTTATTTTTTTTTTTTCTCAGGGAGACTTTAGAAACCAAATAATATTAAAAAAAAAAAAAAAAAAAAAAAGGCTTTCTATGGCCCACAATTAGAGAGAGAGAGGTGGCACACCCAGGAGTCAAGACTGGCGCACAAGCTGAAAGGGCAATATTACTCTCCCACTGTTTTTTTAAGTTTTTTTTTTATTTCAGGGAGACTTTAGAAACCAAATAATATTAAAAAAACCAAAAAAAAAAATAGCCTTTCTATGGCCCACTGAATGAGAGAGAGAGGTGGCACACCCAGGAGTCAAGACTGGCACACAAGCTGAAAGGGCAATATTACTCTCCCACTGTTTTTTTATGTATTTTTTGTTTTTTAAGGGAGACTTTAGAAACCCAATAATATTTAAAAAAAATAAATAAATAGGCTTTCTATGGCCCACTGAATGAAAGGGAGAGAGGTGGCACACCCAGGAGTCAAGACTGGCACACAAGCTGAAAGGGCAATATTACTCTCCCACTGTTTTTTTATGTATTTTTTGTTTTTTAAGGGAGACTTTAGAAACCCAATAATATTTTAAAAAAAATAAATAGGCTTTTTATGGCCCACTGAATGAAAGGGAGAGAGGTGGCACACCCAGGAGTCAAGACTGGCACACAAGCTGAAAGGGCAATATTACTCTCCCACTGTTTTTTTATGTATTTTTTGTTTTTTAAGGGAGACTTTAGAAACCCAATAATATTTAAAAAAAAAAATAAATAGGCTTTTTATGGCCCACTGAATGAAAGGGAGAGAGGTGGCACACCCAGGAGTCAAGACTGGCACACAAGCTGAAAGGGCAATATTACTCTCCCACTGTTTTTTTATGTTTTTTTTTTTTTTTCAGGGAGACTTTAGAAACCAAATAATATTAAAAAAACCAAAAAAAAAATAGCCTTTCTATGGCCCACTGAATGAGAGAGAGAGGTGGCACACCCAGGAGTCAAGACTGGCACACAAGCTGAAAGGGCAATATTACTCTCCCACTGTTTTTTTATGTATTTTTTGTTTTTTAAGGGAGACTTTAGAAACCCAATAATATTTAAAAAAAAAAATAAATAGGCTTTCTATGGCCCACTGAATGAGAGGGAGAGAGGTGGCACACCCAGGAGTCAAGACTGGCACACAAGCTGAAAGGGCAATATTACTCTCCCACTGTTTTTTTATGTATTTTTTGTTTTTTAAGGGAGACTTTAGAAACCCAATAATATTTTTTAAAAAAAATAAATAGGCTTTTTATGGCCCACTGAATGAAAGGGAGAGAGGTGGCACACCCAGGAGTCAAGACTGGCACACAAGCTGAAAGGGCAATATTACTCTCCCACTGTTTTTTTATGTTTTTTTTTTTTTTTTCAGGGAGACTTTAGAAACCAAATAATATTAAAAAAACCAAAAAAAAAATAGCCTTTCTATGGCCCACTGAATGAGAGAGAGAGGTGGCACACCCAGGAGTCAAGACTGGCACACAAGCTGAAAGGGCAATATTACTCTCCCACTGTTTTTTTATGTATTTTTTGTTTTTTAAGGGAGACTTTAGAAACCCAATAATATTTAAAAAAAAAAAATAAATAGGCTTTCTATGGCCCACTGAATGAGAGGGAGAGAGGTGGCACACCCAGGAGTCAAGACTGGCACACAAGCTGAAAGGGCAATATTACTCTCCCACTGTTTTTTTATGTTTTTTTTTTTTTCAGGGAGACTTTAGAAACCAAATAATAAGAAAAAAAATAAATAAATAAATAAGCTTTCTATAGCCCACTGAATGAGAGATAGCACACACAGCAGTGGCACACAAGCCCTGACTGAGGCCAATATTTTTCTCCCACTGATTGATGTAGTGTTTTTGTGTTGAGGTAGATTTTAGAACACAAATCAAGGAAAAAAAAAAAAATGCTTTCTATGGCCCACTGAATGAGAGAGAGGTGGCACACCCAGGAGTCAAGACTGGCACACAAGCTGAAAGGGCAATATTACTCTCCCACTGTTTTTTTATGTTTTTTTTTTTTTTTAAGGGAGACTTTAGAAACCCAATAATATTTAAAAAAAAAAATAAATAGGCTTTCTATGGCCCACTGAATGAGAGGGAGAGAGGTGGCACACCCAGGAGTCAAGCCTGGCACACAAGCTGAAAGGGCAATATTACTCTCCCACTGTTTTTTTATGTATTTTTTGTTTTTTAAGGGAGACTTTAGAAACCCAATAATATTTAAAAAAAAAAATAAATAGGCTTTCTATGGCCCACTGAATGAGAGGGAGAGAGGTGGCACACCCAGGAGTCAAGACTGGCACACAAGCTGAAAGGGCAATATTACTCTCCCACTGTTTTTTTAGGTATTTTTTTTTTTTTCAGGGAGACTTTAGAAACCAAATAATATTAAAAAAAAAAAAAAAAAAAAAAAAAAAATAGGCTTGCTATAGCCCACTGAATGAGAGATAGCACACACAGCAGTGGCACACAAGCCCTGACTGAGGCCAATATTTTTCTCCCACTGATTGATGTAGTGTTTTTGTGTTGAGGTAGAATTTAGAACACAAATCACGGAAAAAATAAATAGGCTTTCTATGGCCCACTCAGTGAGAGATGGCACACACAGGGATGGCACTGTAGCAGAAATGCCAATCTTAATCTCCCACAAAAAAAACAAAAAAAAAACAGGGACTGTCCTACAATTACTATCTCCCTGCAGTAATGTAAGCCAGGTATGGCAGGCAGCAATAGGAGTGGACTGATGCACAAATTAAATAAAAAGTGTGGACAAACAAAAAAGATAGCTGTGCAGAAAGGAAGGAACAAGAGGATATGTGCTTTGAAAAAAGCAGTTGGTTTCCACAGTGGCGTACACACAGCAATACAGCTATCACGGAGCCTTCTAGGGCAGCCCAATGAGCTACAGCGCTGAGGGGAAAAAAAAAAAAAAATAGCTTCCACAGTCCCTGCACACCGAAGGTGGTGTTGGACAGTGGAAATCGCTGCAGCACAAGCGGTTTGGTGGTTAGTGGACCCTGCCTAACGCTCTCCCTGCTTCTGACGAAGCGGCAGCAACCTGTCCCTAAGCTCAGATCAGCAGCAGTAAGATGGCGGTCGGCGGGAACGCCCCTTTATAGCCCCTGTGACGCCGCAGACAGCAAGCCAATCACTGCAATGCCCTTCTCTAAGATGGTGGGGACCAGGATCTATGTCATCACGCTGCCCACACTCTGCGTTCACCTTCATTGGCTGAGAAATGGCGCTTTTCGCGTCATTGAAACGCGACTTTGGCGCGAAAGTCGCGTACCGCATGGCCGACAAGCACAGGGGTCGGATCGGGTTTCATGAGACGCCGACTTAGCCAAAAGTCGGCGACTTTTGAAAATGATCGACCCGTTTCGCTCAACCCTAGTGTTGAGCGATACCGTCCGATACTTGAAAGTATCGGTATCGGATAGTATCGGCCGATACCCGAAAAGTATCGGATATCACCGATACCGATACCCGATACCAATACAAGTCAATGGGACACCAAGTATCGGAAGGTATCCTGATGGTTCCCAGGGTCTGAAGGAGAGGAAACTCCACCTCAGGCCCTGGGATCCATATTAATGTGTAAAATAAAGAATAAAAATAAAAAATATTGATATACTCACCCTCTATATATCAATATTTTTTATTTTTATTCTTTATTTTACACATTAATATCAATCCCGATACCGATTCCCGATACCACAAAAGTATCGGATCTCGGTATCGGAATTCCGATACAGCAACAGCTGCTTTTTTTTTATGCAGGTTTTTGGTGCGGTTTTTGATGCAGTTTTTGGTGCAGTTTTTGGTGCAGGTTTGTGGTGCGGTTTTTGATGCAGTTTTTGGTGCTGTTTTTGATGTAGCTTTTTGGTGCGGTTTTTGATGCAGTTTTTGGTGCTTTTTTTGATGCAGGTTTTTGGTGCGGTTTTTTATGCAGTTTTTGGTGCGGTTTTGATGCAGGTTTTGATGAGGTTTTTGGAAAACAAATAAACGGAAAATGTGCATGATTTGAATGGAAACATGCATGAAAAAAACGGACAAAAACCGTTCCTATGTGTTTCCGTCCGGCGGAGACAACTTTTTTGACGGATCCTGCAAAAAACGGATGAAACTTGTGGCCATCAGGCGCAATCCGGCGCTAATACAACTCTATGAGAAAAAAACGGATCTGGCGGAAAAAAAACAGATCGGCAGGAAAAACGGATCCGGCGGAAAAAAAACGGATCTGGTGGGAAAAAACGGATCCGGTGGAAAAAAACAGGTCTGGCAGAAAAAATCTGATCCTGCAAATGTGCTCGCAGGATGCGTTTTTTTCCCATACACTTGTATTAGCGATGGATCGCGACGAATGGCCACACGTCGCATCCGTCGTGCAACGGATCCGTCGTGTTTTGGCGCACCGTCGACACGAAAAAACGTTCAAGTGAACGTTTTTTTTGTCCGTCGCGCCCGCCATTTCCTACACGCATGTGCGGCAGAAACTCTGCCCCCTCCTCCCCGCACTTCAGAATGGGCAGCGGATGCATTGAAAAACTGCATCCGCTGCCCACGTCGTGTACAAATTTCACAATGTGCGTCGGTACGTCAGCCCGACGCAAGTGTGAAAGAGGCCTTTATGAGCGTTGAATTTTAAAAAAAACAACGGAAAAAAACGGTGTGGGCTCCCGCGCAATTTTCTGCGCCAGAGGGGGAAAGCCGACGGCCGGGGGCCAATATTTGTAGCCTGCTATGAATATCAGCCCGCAGCTGTCTGCGTAGCCTTTACTGGCTATTAAATTAGGGGGACCCCCCAAAAAAATGACGTGGGGTCCCCCTATATTTTATAGCCAGAAAGGCTACGCCGACAGCTGCGGGCTGATATTCATAGCCTAGAGAGGGGCCATGGATATTGCCCCCCCCCCGGCTACAAATTTCAGTCCACAGCCGCCCCGGAAATGGCGCATCTGTAAGATGCGCCAATTCCGGCACTTAGCCCCTCTCTTCCCACTCCCGTGTAGCGGTGGGATATGGGGTAATAAGGGGTTAATGTCACCTTGCTATCGTAGGGTGACATTAAGCCGGGTTAATAACGGAGAGGCATCAATAAGACGCCTATCCGTTATTAATCCAATAGTAAGAAAAGGGTTAATAAAACACACACACATTAGGAAAAAGTATTTTAATATTCTTCATTTCACCATACTTACCATACTTCAGCGCCTGCAAAAAACGTAAAATAATAAACCGTATACTACCTGTCCGCCGTAGTCCAATTAATAACGAGTGTCCCCCGACGATCTCCCCTATAGAACAGTGACATCGGGTGATGTCACTGCTCTGTAGGACCCTCAGTGACACACTGACAGGAGACAATGGCTCCTGCAGTGCATCACTGAGAGGTTACTATAGTTCAAAGTGTCACTTTATGGCAATTGCTGCATGGGAAAATGTCTCATACAGCAATGCCATAAAGTGAGACTAGGGACTTTTTTTTTTACAGCGGCGGAGGAATACAGTGGCGGAAGGATACCTTCCTCCCGTCATTGTGTTCCTGGAGCCCCTAGAGAGTGGTCGCAACAGCTGTTGCTGCTGCTCTCCACGGGAGATCGTCGTCGGACACTCGTGGATTTCTGCGGACAGGGAGTATATTGGTTGTTTGTTTTTTTCACATTTTTTACAGATGACACTGGCTTCGGGGATCAAAATGACAAGTAATGGTGAGCATGTAATCTATGTTTAATGTACTGTATGTCTGTATGTATGTACTGTATGTATGTATGTATGCAGTATGTATGCATGTAGTATGTATGTAGCATGTATGTAGTATGTATGGATGTATGTAGTATGAATGGATGTATGTAGCATGTATGTAGCATGTATGTAGTATGTATGTAGCATGTATGTAGCATGTATGTAGTATGTAGCATGTATGTATGTATGTATGTATGTAGCATGTATGTATGTAGCAGGTAGCATGTATGTAGCATGTATGTATGTATGTAGCATGTATGTATGTATGTATGTAGCATGTATGTATGTAGTATATAGCGTGTATGTATGTAGAATGTATGTATGTAGCATGTATGTATGTAGAATGTAGCATGTATGTATGTAGCATGTATGTATGTAGCATGTATGTATGTAGTATGTAGCATGTATGTATGTAGCATGTATGTATGTAGCATGTATGTAAGTAGTATGTAGCATGTATGTATGTAGCATGTATGTATGTATGTAGCATGTATGTATGTATGTATGTAGAGTGTATGTATGTAGCATGTATGTAGCATGTATATATGTAGCATGTATGTATGAATGTAGCATGTATGTATGTATGTAGCATGTATGTATGTATGTATGTAGCATGTATGTATGTATGTAGAATGTATGTATGTAGCATGTATGTGTGTATGTAGCATGTATGTATGTATGTAACATGTATGTAGTATGTAGCATGTGTGTAGCATGTATGTATGTAGCATGTATGTATGTAGAATGTATGTATGTAGCATGTATGTATGTAGCATGTATGTAGTATGTAGCATGTGTGTAGCATGTATGTATGTAGCATGTATGGAGTATTTTTTTTTTCATTCAACACATTAGCCGGATGATGGGACTACTACTGTCCCATCATTGGCTAATGTGTCAATCACTGTCAGTGTAGCAGGCATATCCCGCACTGAGACTCCCCCACGCCGCAGATACACCCCCCATGCCGCAGAGACCCTCCCACGCTGCAGAGACCCCCCCACGCTGCAGAGACCCCCCACACTCTGCAGAGACCCCCCAACGCCGCAGAGACCCCCCCATGCCGCAGAGACCCCCCACGCCACAGAGACACCCCCATGCCGCAGAGACCCCCCCACGCCGCAGAGACCCTCCAGCACACCGCAGAGACACCCCCCACGCCGCAGAGACACCCCCCTTGCCGCACAGAGGCCCCCCACGCCGCAGAGACCCCCCATGCCGCATCGAGCCCCGGCACGCCGCATAGAGCTTGGGCAGCCTGGATACAGCGCCGCATAGAATTAGATCCCTGGCAGGAACGCACAGACCCTGCCCGCACACACAGACACAGTGTCCGCCCACGCACCACCCACACTCTTCCCCCCTCCAGAACAGCATATAGAAGGACAGAAAGGGCTGATTTACGTTCCGATATTTGTGTCTCATTCACTTGTATTGGTATCGGTATCGGCGATATCCGATATTTTTTGGATATCGGCCGATCCAATCCGATACCGATACTTTTGAATATCGGAAGGTATCGCTCAACACTAGTAATGACCCATCCTGGTCCGTAACTTACAATGGCTCATCCTTGTCCCTAACTTGTAGTAATGGCCCATCCTGGTCCTTAACTTGAAGTAATGGTCACTCTTGGTCCCGAACTTGTAGTAATGGCCCATTATCATCCCTATCTTGTAGTAATTCGCCAAACCTCTTCCCCAATTCTGCCACTCTTCACATACACATTTTTTTAAAAAATCCTTCTCACGTACTATTGTATGTTAATACACTTTTTGAAAGAAGTCTTTTGGCTTTTTGATAGCCATATGTTTCATAATATTCCATCAGTGGAGTTATGCATGAGCTTATTTTTTACATGAAAAGCTACGGTATCATATTGTAGTACATAACCATTTCGATCACTGTTTTTTACTCTTTGGGAGGCAAAAAAAGCAAATCTAGATATTTGTTTAACCCCTTAACGACCGCTGATACGCCTTTTAACGGCGGCAGTTAAGGGTACTTAAACCACAGCGCCTTTTATTCGTGGCACTGTGGAAAAAGTGTGTAGTGCCCCCCAGAGTCAGATTTTCTCTGGAGTCTCAAGTGCCGAGGGTAGCCGAGACCCCAGAGAACATGATTGGCGGGTTTTTACCGACCCCCGGGTTGCGACCGCCAGTAATTAACCGTTTACTGGCGGCCGCAAAAAAAAAAAAGAAAACGCGATTTCCCATTTAATTTCTCTGTCCTCCGATGTGATCGTACATCAGAGGACAGAGAAATGGGGTCCTCGATAGCCCCCGATACTCACCCGTCTCCTCTGATGCTCTTCGTGGCTCCTGATGGGGAAAAAGATGGCGGGCACATGCGCAGTGCGCCCGCCGGCCGGCACCCAGCAGATCTTTAGGTGTCCCAAAGAACATGATCGGGGTCGGTTTTTACCGACCCCTGTTTTGCAATCGTGGTAAATAACCGTTTACCGGCGAACGCAAAAAAAAGCTAGTTAGTTAGTTAGTTAAAATAATTTTTTTTAATGAATTTCTATTTTCCAATTAGGGTTAGGGTTAGGGCTAGGGTTAGGGTTAGTGCTAGGGTTAGGGTTGGGGCTAAAGTTAGGGTTGGTGCTAAAGTTAAAGTTAGGGCGAGGGTTGGGGCTAAAGTTAGGGTTGGGGCTAAAGTTTGGGTTGGGGCTAAAGTTAAGGTTAGGGTTGGGGCTAAGGTTAAGGTTGGTATTAGGGTTAAGGTTGGCATCAGGGTTATGTTTGGGATTAGGGTTAGGTTTGGGATTAGGGTTAAGGTTGGGTTTAGGGTTAGGTTTGAGGTTAGGGGTTAGGGTTAGGTTTGAGGTTAGGGTTGAGATTATGATTAGGGGTGTGTTGGGCTTAGGGATTTGATGAGGGTTAGGGTTGGGATTAGGGTTAGGGGTGTTTTGCCATTAGGGTTGTGATTAAGGTTATGTCATAGGGTTAGGGTTAGGGGTGTTTTGGGGTTAGGGTTTTGATTAGGGTTATGGATTGGGTTGGGATTAGCATTAGGGGTGTGTTGGGGTTATGGTTGGAGTTAGAATTGGGGGTTTCCACTGTTTAGGTACATCAGGGGTCTCCAAACGTGACTGCCAATTTTGCGTTCAAAAAGTCAATTGGTGCTCCCTCCCTTCTGAGCTCTGCCGTGCGCCCAAACAGTAGTTTACCCCCACATATGGGGTATCAGCGTACTCAAGAATGATTGGACAACAACTTTTGGGGTCCAGTTTCTCCTGTTACCCTTGTGAGAAAAAAAATTGGGGGCTAAAAACTCATTTTTGTGGGGAAAAAAATGATTTTTATTTTCATGGCTCTGTGTCAAACTTCTGTGAAGCACTTTGGCGTTCAAAATGCTCACCACATATCTAGTTAAGTTCCTTGGGGGGTCTAGTTTCCAAAATAGGGTCACTTGTGGGGGGTTTCTACTGTTTAGGTACATCAGGAGCTCTGCAAATGCAACATGACGCCCGCAGACCATTCCATCAAAGTCTGCATTTTAAAACGTCACTACTTCCCTTCCAAGCCCCGATGTGTGCCCAAACAGTGGTCCCCCCCACATATGGGATATCAGAATACTCAGGACAAACTGGACAACAAATTTTGGGGTTCAATTTCTCCTGTTACTGTTACCCTTGAGAAAATAACAAATTGTGAGCTAAAAAATCATTTTTGAGGAAAAAAAAGGACTTTTTTATTTTCACCGCTCTGCATTATAAAGTCATGTGAAGCACTTTGGCATTCAAAGTGCTCACCACAAATCTAGATAAGTTCCTTGGGGCGTCTAGTTTCCAAAGTGGGGTCACTTGTGGGGGGTTTCTACTGTTTAGGTACATCAGGAGCTCTGCAAATGCAACATGACGCCCGCAGACCATTCCATCAAAGTCTGCATTTTAAAACGTCACTACTTCCCTTCCAAGCCCCGATGTGTGCCCAAACAGTGGTCTCCCCCCATATATGGGGTATCATCGTGCTCAGGACAAACTGGACAATACATTTTGGGGTCCAATTTCTCCTGTTACCCTTGAGAAAATAAAAATTTGTGAGCTAAAAAAATAATTTTTGAGGAAAAAAAAAGGATTTTTTATTTTCACGGCTCTACGTTATAAATTTCTGTGAAGCACTTGGGGGTTCAAAGTGCTCACCACACATCTAGATAAGTTCCTTAATGGGTTTAGTTTCCAAAATGGGGTCACTTGTGAGGAGTTTCCACTGTTTAGTCACATCAGGGGCTCTCCAAACGCGACATGGCGTCCGATCTCAATTCCAGCCAATTCTGCATTGAAAAAGTCAAACTGAACTCCTTCTCTTCCAAGCTCTGCCATGCACCCAAACTGTGGTTTACCCCCACATATGGGGTATCGGCGTACTCAGGACAAATTGTACAACAACTTTCCGGGTCTAATTTCTCCTGTTACCCTTGTGAAAATAAAAATTTGGGGCGCAAATATAATTTTTGTAGAAAAAATGCAAATTTTTATTTTCACGGCTCTACGTTATAAACTTCTGTGAAGCACCTGGGGGTTTAAAGTGCTCAACCACACATCTAGATAAGTTCATTAAGGGGTTTAGTTTCCAAAATGGTGTCACTTGTGGGGGGTTTCCACTGTTTAGACATATCAGGGGCTCTCCAAACGCGACATGGCGTCCGATCTCAATTCCAGCCAATTCTGCATTGAAAAAGTCAAACGGTACTCCTTCTCTTCCAAGCCCTGCTGTGTGCCCAAACAGTGGTTTATCCCCACATATGGGTATCGGCATATTCAGGAGAAATTGCACAACACATTTTTTGGTTCATTTTCTCTTTTTACCCTAGTGAAATTTTTAAAAAAATGGTTCTGAAGTAAAATGTTTGCAAAAAAAAGTTAAATGCTAATTTTTTCCTTCCACATTGTTTCAGTTGCTGTGAAGCACGTCAAGGGTTAATCAACTTCTTGAATGTGGTTTTGAGCACCTTGAGGGGTGTAGTTTTTAGAATGGGGTCAAGTTTGGGTATTTTCTGTCATATACACCCCTCAAAGTGACTTTAAATGTGAGATTTTCCCTAAAAAATAGTTTTGTAAATTTTGTTGTGAAAATGAGAAATCGCTGGTCAACTTTTAACCCATAGGCTAGGTTCACATTGCGTTAGGGCAATCCGTTAAGCGCATAGCGCTAGCAGATTGCGCTAATACAATGTATCTATAGGGATCGCATTTGCCGATCCCACTAGCGCAGATCCCCGATCTGCACTAGCGAGGAACGGACCTCGGGCGCACCTCGGACACTGCTTGCAGCGTCCGAGGTCCGTCAGAAAATAACGGCACATCGCTAGTGCATGCCGAAAATGGCATGCGCTAGCGATGCGTTGGCAACCCGTTGCACATTGCTGTCAATGGGTGCGCTAACGGACCCGTTACATGGCGTTAATTGCGACAATTTCACCATGTAACAGAGTCCGCTAGCGGACACCCATTAAGGCAATGTGAACCTAGCCTTATAACTTCCTAACAAAAAAAATTTGTTTCCAAAATTGTGCTGATGTAAAGTAGATATGTGGAAATGTTATGTATTAACTATTTTGTGTGACATATCTCTGTGATTTAAGGGCATACAAATTCAAAGTTTGAAAATTGCTAAATTTTAAATTTTTTTTGCCATATTTCTGTTTTTTTTAATAAATAATCGCAAGTAATATCGATGAAATGTTACCACTAACATGAAGTACAATATGTCATGAAAAAATATTCTCAGAATCCGCCGGATCCGTTAAAGCGTTCCAGAGTTATAACCTCATAAAGTGACAGTGGTCAGAATTGTAAAAATTGGCTCGGTCATTAAGTACCAAATTGGCTCTGTCACTAAGGGGTTAAAAACACCAATCACTGTTTGGTAAAATTGAGATGTTATTTTTATGTTGGGGGTAAATATGATTCTAAAAATATTTATAACTTTAAATATATCTTCATGTTTTGCTACTTTTTTTGGTCTCCATATTCAGATCCTTATTCTGGTTTTAATTTTGAAGGTGCAATCCTTTGACCGCATAGACTGTACACTGTACACTGTGTTACTTATGCAGTGCATTATCAACCTGTTCATGTTAAGGCTCATTATTTAGACAACCTCCTAATTTTGAATGAGCTAGATTCTGAGCTCTCAACTCCATTCCCTTAGGATACGTTCACACTAGCGTATAAAAACTCATTCAGAGTTTCATCCAGAAAAGTGGGATGATTTTTTTTCTCACTTGTCATCCTTGTGCATACGATTTACTACGTAATTTCTTACAGGAACATTTAAAGACCTAAAAAGGGAAAGAGAAAAAAAATCACTGCAGCGTAGCTAATAGGTTACATTAGGTTACATTAAACTACAAAAAAAATCTCGTGAAATAACTCCTTCAATTTATACATCAATATAACCAGCCCTCAGAAAACTGCACTGCAGACTCATTTTACCACTTATTATTTCTGAATATACATAGTTTACAATGCATCTGTATTTATTCTCTAACACAATGTTTTTGTTTCATGTATGCCTTTCTTTTTAGCCTTGTTAAACCACTTAATGTTCTACAATATAAAATACCACTCATAGAATAAGTCCTATAGAAAGAACTAAGCTAATCATTTTAATAGTAATTACCGTATATACTCGAGTATAAGCCGACCTGAGTATAAGCCAGCCCCCCTAATTTTGCCACAAAAAACTGGGAAAACTTAATTACTCGAGTATAAGCCTAGGGTGGAAAATGTAGCAGCTACCGGTAAATTTCAAAAATAAAAATAGATACCAATAAAAGTAAAGATGCTCCAAACAGTTCATGATGGGCCCCATAAGATGCTCCATATTAAAATATGCCCCATCTAATGCTGCACAAAGGTTAATAATGGCCCCATGAGATGCTCCATAGACACATTTGCCCCATACAGTACTGCATAAAGGTTAATAAGGGCCCCATAAGATGCTCCGTAGAGACATTAGCCCAATATTTTGCTGCACAAATGTTGATTATGGCCCCATAAGATGCTCCATAAAGATATTTGCCCCATATAATGCTGCACAAATGTTGATTATGGCCCCATAAGATGCTCCATAAAGATATTTGCCCCATATAGTGCTGCACAAACGTTGAATATGGCCCCATAAGATGCTTAATAGAGATATTTGCCCCATATAGTGCTGCACAAACGTTGAATATGGCCCCATAAGATGCTCCATAGAGATATTTGCTCCATATAGTGCTGCACAAGAGTTGAATATGGCCCCATAAGATGCTCCATAAAAGATATTTGCCCCATATAGTGCTGCACAAACGTTGAATATGGCCCCATAAGATGCTCCATAGAGATATTTGCCCCATATAATGCTGCACAAATGTTGAATATGGCCCCATAAGATGCTCCATAAAGATATTTGCCCCACTTAGTGCTGCACAAACGTTGAATATGGCCCCATAAGATGCTCCATAGAGATATTTGCCCCATATAGTGCTGCACAAATGTTGATTATGGCCCCATAAGATGCTCCATAGAGATACTTGCCCCATATGCTGTTGCTGTGATTAAAAAAAAAATTACATACTCACCTATCATTGCTCAGGCCCCAGCACTTGCAATACTCACTGGTCCTCGTTCTGGCGCCGCTGTGTCTTCCGCATCCTCTGCACTGACGTTCAGGCATAGGGCGCGGACTAACCACGTCATCGCGCCCTCTGACCTGAGCGTCACTGCAGAGGATGCGGAAGACACAGCGGCGCTGGAACGTGGGACAGGTGAATATCGCGCAGCGCTCCCCCTCTCCATTATACTCACCTGCTCCTGGCTCTGTCCCTGGCAGCTTCCCTGCATCTCCGGTCTCCGGGCACTGACTGCTTCTTCCAGCGTTGAGCGGTCAACGTTACAGCTCATTACAGTAATGAATATGTGGCTCCACCCCTATGGGAGTGGAGTCAGGTCCGTATTCATTACTGTAATGAGTGGTACCATGTGACCGCTGAACACTGGAAGAAGCTGTCAGCACCTGGAAACCGGAGATGCAGGGAAGCTGCCAGGGACCACTTCAGGAGCAGGTGAGTATGTCACAGCCATCTCTCCCCCTCCCCCACTGACCCCCCTGGGACAATGACTCGAGTATAAGCACAGAGGGGTACTTTCATCCTAAAAAAAAAAGTGAATGAATCGTCTACATACTCCAGGCTGGTAGCTAATGAATTTATGAGATTATGTAAAGCTTTGATGACAAGACGTAGTTGGTAGGGATGAGCGAACGTGCTCAGTGATACTTGGATATCACTCAAGTATCTGGGAGCTCTGATGTGCTCGGCACTCGTCGAGCATAAGCCGATGCTCTAGTTTGAAACTCGAATCCGCTCCCCTCAGGTTTGACACCTGTTACACAACTAATGAGCATACAGGGATTATCTGGCAGTCAATATAATGCCATAGCTATATTGTTAGTGGCATTACTGTGATTGGCTGGCTGCACTACTTCATCAGAGGTTATAAAATGACCAGCGCCACCTCAGTCAGCTCACTGACACCATTGCACAGCTCAGGAACAGTTCTTATTGGAGGGAGAGAGTGCTTGTCCAGTCCTGTGTGTGCACAGTTTAATGAATCAGAGTCCTCCAGTGTTGATACTGGTGCTGATGCTATACCATAATACTAACAGTCTTTCTAAGGGCTAATGAGTCGCCTGCAGGGCCGTGGGGTACTCGGTACCGGGTCCTGCGTTCACAGGGGGATGTCACGGTGGCGACCCGGTCCGTGGCCCTGTGGGCGCCCATGTAAAAGGGGAAGGTCTTTAAAGGGAACAAAGTTTATGTTCATGGTGCCACCTGTGGTATTTGGTCAGTGGGGACTGACACTGCTTTAAGGGGTCCTCTGGGGTGATGTTATGGCAGCTAGATGGTATAACTTCCCACAGATGAAGTATATCCCCAGGGCTTCCGGTGTGTAGATTGAAGATGGTGAGAGGTGCAATGAAGAACGAGGACAAAGGTTTGCAGTCTCTTTACCTTGTTTACTGAAGTCTTCAGGCAGCCACAGTCCAGGGCACTAGATCACAGGGCAGGCAGGGCCTGGATGGCTTGGAGGCAAGTTAGGAGTCCCCTTAACCATATGGAAATCAAAGCCTTCCTCTAGCGCTGTGGTGTTGTAGTCCCTTACTGCCTGGGGCTTCAAATAAGGTTCTCACAGGTGTTCTATTGTTCTCTCTATCCCCCATATAGGATAGGACATGACCCGCATGACAGGTGACTTGAGGCGGTTTATAGGGACTCTAGCATGCCCCAGCTTCTAAGGGTGTCACCGTGCCTCCTGGGTACTAAGGCAGACAGGTAACGTGGAGTTCAGCTGTCCTGCCGATCTCTGATGTAAATCGTGGAGGGCCTTACAATCCTCGGTGTTTTGACTACCGGTTTCTGCGCCTCAGAAGAAGGCAGCCTGCTCAGGGCTTGTCTCCCCCTGGTATCCTCTCCTGTGCTTTGCTCTCTTGCATGTTCACTGCAATGTATTCGGCTTTCTGATTGTCTCTTTCCGGGAACTGCTGTACTTCAGACTACAGGCCCCTTCAGAACTTCTGACAATCTATGTCCGTCTGCTCTCTTCTGTGTCTCTCACTTTCTGAACTGAAACTGAACCCTTTGCCTCCAGATTAAGATGTATTTATAGGGGAGTTCACCCTAAACTAGGCTTAGAGCTCCCCCTTCTGGTCTGGAGTGTGAACATGTTGTATGCATTGTGGTTACCTGATAAAAGATCTCCTTCATTGCTTCCAAGCATAACATCACTCTCCCCGTGAGGAAAGCAATGCTACTGTGACGACCAGGACCGTGGGGCACCACACTAATATTGTGTGTCAGATACATTCTGCATTTAGCCTAGGGAGGGACAATTCCAAGAGCAGAGAGAGTGGCTGAATAGAGTCTAGAGTCTATTGCAAAATATATAGCTGCGACAGTTGACCATATTGTACTGTTCATCCACATAGTACTATGTGCTTTATGGTACATTTCGGTGTTATATAACACTCCCAAAAAGCATTGAAATATGTTTCTGCATTCAATTACTCATCCATAGAGTATTGCATGCAGTACATTACAATGGTGTATAAGCTTGTTATTTGGCAAGCATTGGGCGATGCATGATTTAAATTGCAAGTCCCTGCTCCCCAAGTTTAGTGCCTGTTACACAGCCACAAAGCATGCAGAGATTGCCTGCACATCGCTGTAATGTCGTAGCCATCTAGGTAGCAGCATTACTGTGATTGGCTGGCAGTATTACATCATCAGGGGTATAAAAAGATGGACGACATCACGCTCAGCTCAAGGACAGTTCGTATAGGAGGGGGCAGGAATAGGCGGAGCTGAATGTAGGCCCCCATGACTGTGCTTGGGCATGGGCTCTTTTTTAAATAAAATTGAGTGAATTTTATTGGCCGTTAGGAGGTGTGGGAGGGGTTGTGAGTGGGGGTGGTGGGGGGGCTATATAATGAAAAGTGCGGGAAAACGGGGCACACTGGCAGTTAGGAAGTACTGAGAGTGACAGAGCAGCACACCCCTCCATATTTGCCTTACCTCAAGAGCATGGAATCGGTGGATTCTTTAGTGGGTCATCTCAGGGAGGCAGCCAGGTCCCGGAGAGGTGGTTGGCTGGAGGAGCAGCTGACGGCGCTGCTCGGTACAGCTGGAGCTCAGGAGGCAAGCAGCAGGAGAGGCCGGCACACGAGGCCCCCGCAACGACTCTCACCTGAGGTGAGCATGCGCGGTCGGCGCAGGCCTAGGAGCCCCTCCGGGGACCCTGCGGAGGCTGGGTGCAGCGGTGTGGCGTCCCCCTGCTGCATCCCCTCCGGCAGGAATCCTCCATGCCGGCCGGCTGGCGCTTGTAGCAGGAGTGGAGCGCAGCGAGGAAGAGCGGCGCCAGATGTTACTCCTGCAGCGGCGCGGTCCCCGGCACAGAGGACCAGAAGATCAGCGGTGGGAGGACCGGAGCCCAGGGGGAATACCATGGCGGCCGGGGCAGGTGGTAGTGCTTCTACAGCAACAGGCTCCAGCGGTATGGAGGATCGTTCCAGGAGCAGTGGACGGGGGACGGCAGGAGCAGGAATGTCCAGAGGGCGCACAGGACGTCGGCCGGCGGTGGAAGCTGTGTTGCAGGTGGCGTCTGAGCAGAGGACAACGGCAGACGAGCACCAGACAGGAAGAGCGGCGGGCAGTGGGGCCCCACTGCCTGGCAGGAGGAGTGGTCGGGTGCCAGAGGGGGAGCAGAGGCCTTCAGGACAAGTAGGGTCCAGGTCCGGGAGAAGGTCGGTCGAGCGTGGTGCAGCTGACGCTCCGGTCCCCCCTGGTGACGTGGAGGCCAGGGGCGCGGGCCGGGAGCAGCACGACGGTGCTGGAGAATCTCTTTCTGATGGCGATCAGGATGTTGGGGATGAGTGGCAGGATGCAGGACGCACGGCTGGCAGGGACACAGCACCTGTGCAGCTCGGTGAGTATCACTCTATGTCTAGTTTGTTGCCCAGAGGGGCTTTTGGTGGGGAGGTTAGAGTGATCAGGCGTCGGGGAGGCAGGCGTCTGATATTGGGGGGAGCAGTGGTTTGTCAGAGCCCGCACTGCAGGATGTATTGGCGAGTGTTTCACAACTTTTGAGCAGTTTTCAGAGTGGGGCGGGAAGAGAGGCGGGGGTATTACCAGCCAGGGCATGGACCCCTGGGTCTGGGGTTTTGGAGCCATCCATAATTGATACGGGAAGTTTGTTAACGGGCGAGCAGTCACCATCGGTGTCTGGTGTGTCCGTATCTGTGCAAACGGAAAAGAATAAAGGGGACACGGTGAAGTTGGATGATAGAGCTAAAGGCGAGGTGTACGTCTGTTTTGAAGGGCCGTTGGGGGCTCATTTGAAGAAGGAGGTTAAGGAAAAGATCTGGCGCGATGATTATGTGGAGATATTTTCATTACTCCCGCTAGAAAAGTTTAATCTTGATAAAGGGAAAAAGGATGATAGTAAGAAAGAGGAAGAGGAGAAGAGGAGGTGGCAACTTATACCGCAGACGTTTGTTAACTGGTTGCAAGCGTTCGCTATACTAGCGAGTGTAATAGGTGAGAAGGCCCCTGAGAATTGTTCCGGCTTATTTTGTTATCTGGATGCGATTGGGGAGGCACAACGTACATATGGTGTACAGGCATGGTTGCGCTATGATGAACAGTTCAGGCAGAGGAAGGCGGTTCGGCCTGAGATACATTGGGATCAAAAGGACATAGGGCTCTGGTTAAAAGTGATGGCTCCAAGTAGGTACGGGCAGTCCTTTCATGGGAGCGGAAGCAATGCCGGCCAGCAGGCGGGACATAGCAGCAGTGGTCAAGGAGGACAGGGATCTAAGGAAAAAACGGGAACGTGCTGGCAATTTAATGAGGGCCAGTGTAAATTCGGGAACACCTGCAAGTTTAAACATGTGTGTTCCCATTGCAACGGAGGTTCGCACGGGGCTTCCAAATGCTTCAAGAAAGCAAGAGGCAAGCCGGCAGTGGGTACCGGTCAAGGGGGTGACTCCGGTGAGGTTGGAAAAGATGGCCCCCTTTCTAAGTAGGTATACGGATCGGGAGAAGGCTAGTGTTATTACCCAGGGTTTTGCGGACGGTTTTCGTATCCCTCCCCCATGTTGTTCCATTTGCGCTTAAAAATTTGAGGTCGGCTGTGGTTCATGCAGGTGTGGTGAGTGACAAGTTGAATAAGGAGGTGGAGTTAGGGCGAATTGCTGGTCTTTTTCCTTGTTTACCGATTGACGGGATGATCATTTCCCCGTTGGGGGTGGTTCCCAAAAAAGAGCCGAATAAATTTTGCCTAATTCATCACTTGTCATACCCGAAGAGGTTGTCTGTGAATGATGGCATTTCGCAGGAGTTGTGTTCGGTTGTTTATACGTCATTTGATATGGCAGTTCACTGGGTGCGTTTGTATGGGCCGGGAGCTATGTTGGCAAAGACGGACGTGGAGTCTGCTTTTCGTTTGCTTCCTATTCATCCGGACAGTATACCGTCGTTGGGTATGTTTTGGAATGATGGTTATTACGTGGACAGATGTCTCCAGATGGGTTGTGCCATTTCTTGTTCCTTGTTCGAGATGTTCAGTACCTTTATGGAATGGGTTGTTAGAGAGGTGGCTGGTGTTCCATCTGTCATTCATTATTTGGATGATTTTTTGTTCATAGGTCCTCCTGATTCGAATGTGTGTAGGAATTTATTGGCGGCTATGGAGTGGGTGGCGGATCATTTTGGTGTTCCCCTTGCTAGGGAAAAAACCGAGGGCCCTTGTACAGTCTTGTGTTTTCTTGGGATCTTGATAGACTCAGAAAACATGGAATGCCGGTTGCCTGATGATAAATTGTTGGCTCTGAAGCAGGAGGTGGGTCGCGTGGTCAGGCTCAAGAAGGTCACATTAAAAGAGTTGCAGTCTTTGCTTGGTCGGCTGAACTTTGCGTGCAGGATTATGCCCATGGGACGTATATTTTGTCGGAGGTTGTCCAGGGCGACGGCGGGGGTGCGTGCTCCGCATAATTTTATTCGACTTGGTCAGGAGCATAAGGACGACTTGTTGGTAAGGCATAATTTTTTGGTGCACTATAATGGTCGCTCTTTGATGCAGCAGCAGGTGGTTAACAATTTTGACAGCGAAATTTACACGGATGCAGCAGGCAGTGTAGGTTATGGGGCCTATTGCGCTGGTCATTAGAGTGTTGGAGCGTGGCCGGATTTCTGGCACGCGAGCGGTTTCACGAAGAATCTTGCTTTGTTGGAGTTGTTTCCCATTGTGGTGGCAGTGTTCATTTGGTGGGACGCGTTTGCTAATCGCAGGATTAGATTCCATTGTGACAACATGAGCGTGGTGGCGGTGATCAATTCGCTATCGGCATCGTCTCTGCCAGTGATAAAGTTGGTAAGAGAACTTGTCTTAAGATGTTTGAGGATCAATACTTGGATTTCAGCGATGCATGTTCCGGTCGTTCAAAATTCGTTAGCGGATGCATTATCTCGTTTACAGTGGGAGCGTTTCCGGGAGCTGGCACCAGAAGCGGACGCAGCAGGAGCGGTATGCCCTTGGCACTTGTGGATTCCTATGGAGGAGCAGGACGGTTGATTCGGGCCTCGGTCACGAGTCAGACTTGGGCGGCATATGAAGCTTCCTGGCAGGTTTGGCGTAGTTCGGTGTTGGAAAGGTGGGACTTGGAGTCCGAGGAGGACAAGTTGTTAGCCGTTTTGTTTTTGGTCGGTAGGGCAGCTGAGGCAGGTTGGTCGGTTTCTAAAGTTAATAAGTTTGTGACTGGGTTAGCTTTTGGTTTTAAGCTGGAGGGCTCGGTAGACGTGACAAAGAATTTTTGGTGCGGCAGGCATTAAAAGGTTATCGTAGGGATATTAGAAGGGTTGATGGGCACAGGCCTATATCATTTCAGGTTCTTGAACGTTTGGGTTGTGTTTTGGTTGATTTGTGCTGCTCTCATTTCGAAGCGGTGTTGTTTCGGTTGGCTTTTTCCCTGGCCTTTTTTGGGGCATTACGAGTGGGGGAGTTGGTGTCACGCAGCAGGGTTACTGCGGGTGGTTTATTGGCTCAGGATGTTGATTTTTGGACGGGGGGCATCGTATTTTGGATCCGGCGTTCCAAGACGGATCAAATGGGGGTCGGTAAAAGGGTTGTTTTAGGTAAGGTTACGGGGTCAATTATGTGCCCTGAACAATGTTTATGGGAGTATTGGAGTTTATGGGCTGGTCGTGTGGGCCCACTGTTGTGCCATCAGGACGGGGTTTTCTTGTCCCGTTTCCAATTCATTGCAATTATGCATAAATGCTTGAGGGCCTTAGGTTTTTCGTGGGACGAATTTGGATTGCATTCCTTCAGGATAGGGGCAGCGTCGGAGGCTGATAGCCTAGGCTTGGGGCCTGAGGTCATAAAGCGTATTGGACGCTGGAGTTCAAGCCGTTATTTGCCTTATATTCGGCAATAAGGGTTTGGTTTTGTAACTGGCTTTATTTTAATGGTTACTGTTATTGTATATTGCAGGTCTGGATCCTTATCTTGTCTGGATTTTTGGACATTCCTTTGTTTATTGGGGGGCGCTTCGGGCGGACGCCAGACCTGACAGTAGGCAATTGGGTTTCAGCCGTAAGGAAGCTTTGGTTCGGTGGCTCGGTTTTCGGGGTATGGTTTGGAACAGGGCTATGCATTATTTTTCCCGTGCTGCCCGCTTGGATAGAGCACCGGATATTGTGGTGTTTCATCTGGGTGGGAATGATTTAGGCGCCAAACCGGTGAAGGATTTGATACGGGATATTCGTTCTGATTTTCTCCGGTCGTGGGTGTCCTTCCCTGGGGTACTATGTTATGATCCGGTGGTAGGATCTCAAAACTGACCTGATACATATAACCAGAATGTTAGGACAAGTTCTGGGGATGTGGAAGCTATACTGACCGCAATCCTGATCCTATCCAACACACTAAAGGCAGCCGTGGAGCGTTACCTAAAAACCTAGACGCCACTTCACAGCCTGAGACACTGACTGCCCCTAGAGAGAAAGCAAAGACCTCACTTGCCTCAGAGAAATAACCCCAAAGTTATAGATATCCCCCCACAAATAATGAGGGGAAAATACAAACGTAGAAATGAAACAGGTTTAGCAAATGAGGCCCGCTAACACTAGATAGAGAGAAAATAGATAGGAGTCTGTGCGGTCAGTACAAAAACTATCAAAAATAAACCACGCAGAGAATACAAGAACCCCCACACCGACTCATGATGTGAGGGGCGCACTCTGCACCCCAGGACTAACCAGCAAGCAAAAAATCACATAAAAGCAAGCTGGACTGAACTCATCATATACTGAGAAACGTTTTCAAGGAAATAATGAGCAAAATGAACAAGCAAACTTAGCTTCTCCAGCAGGAGACTGGTCACAAGGAATATTCAGGAGAGCTGAGGATCAGGACTGAATACACCGACAGCAGGCAACAAATGAAGGTCCAGGTGAGTTAAATAGGCCCAGCATAGAAGGAAATGAAGCAGCTGAGCCCAGCCATATCGCTAAAGGCCACCAGAGGGAGCCCAAGAACAAACTCACACAGTACCACTCATGACCACAGGAGGGAGCCCGAGAACGGAATTCACAACAGTACCCCCTCCTTGAGGAGGGGTCACCGAACCCTCACCAGAGCTCCCAGGCCGATCAGGCTGAGCCGAATGAAAGGCACGAACCAAATCGGCCGCATGGACATCGGAGGCGACAACCCAGGAATTATCCTCCTGACCATAGCCCTTCCATTTCACTAAGTACTGAAGCTTCCGTCTCGAAATACGAGAATCCAAGATCTTCTCCACCACATACTCCAACTCCCCCTCGACCAAGACAGGGGCAGGAGGATCAACAGAAGGGACCACAGGCACCACATATCTCCGCAACAATGACCTATGGAACACATTATGAATGGCAAACGATGTTGGGAGGTCCAAACGAAATGACACAGGGTTGAGGATTTCCAAAATCTTATAAGGACCGATGAAACGAGGCTTGAACTTAGGAGAGGAAACCTTCATCCGGACATAACGAGAAGACAACCACACCAAATCCCCCACACGAAGTCGGGGACCCACACAGCGACGGCGGTTAGCAAAGCGCTGAGCCTTCTCTTGGGACAACGTCAAATTGTCCACCACATGGTTCCAAATCTGCTGCAACCTATCCACCACAGAATCCACCCCAGGACAGTCAGAGGGCTCAACCTGACCCGAGGAAAAACGAGGATGAAAACCAGAATTGCAAAAGAAAGGTGAAACCAAAGTAGCAGAACTAGCCCGATTATTGAGGGCGAACTCAGCCAATGGCAAAAAAGTCACCCAATCATCCTGTTCAGCAGAAACAAAACATCTCAAATAAGTTTCCAAGGTCTGATTAGTTTGTTTGGTTTGGCCATTCATCTCAGGATGGAAGGCCGACGAAAAAGACAATTCAATGCCCATCTTAGCACAAAAGGACCGCCAAAATCTGGACACAAACTGGGATCCTCTGTCAGACACAATGTTCTCCGGAATACCATGTAAACGAACCACATTCTGAAAAAAGAGTGGCACCAAATCGGAGGAGGAAGGCAGCTTAGGCAAAGGTACCAAATGGACCATTTTAGAAAAACGATCACAAACCACCCAGATGACAGACATCCTCTGAGAGACAGGGAGATCCGAAATAAAATCCATGGAAATATGCGTCCAAGGCCTCTTCGGGACAGGCAAAGGAAAAGCAATCCACTGGCACGAGAACAGCAAGGCTTGGCCCGAGCACAAATCCCACAGGACTGCACAAAGGAACGCACATCCCGCAACAAGGAAGGCCACCAAAAGGACCTCGCCACCAAATTCCTGGTACCAAAAATCCCAGGATGACCCGCCAACACCGAAGAAAGAACCTCGGAAATAACTCTACTAGTCCATCTGTCCGGGACAAACAGTCTCTCCGGTGGACAACGGTCTGGTCTATTGGCCTGAAACTCCTGCAACACCCGTCGCAGATCAGGAGAGATGGCAGACAAAATCACCCCCTCTTTTAGGACACCAGTCGGTTCAGAAACTTCCAGGGAGTCAGGTACAAAACTCCTAGAAAGGGCATCAGCCTTCACGTTTTTCGAACCCGGAAGATATGAAACCACGAAATTGAAACGAGAGAAAAACAGCGACCATCGAGCCTGTCTCGGATTCAACCGTTTGGCAGACTCGAGATAAGTCAAATTCCTGTGATCCGTCAAGACTACCACACGATGCTTGGCCCCCTCAAGCCAATGTCGCCACTCCTCAAATGTCCACTTCATTGCCAACAATTCACGATTACCAACATCATAATTCTGCTCGGCAGGCGAAAACTTTCTTGAAAAGAAAGCACATGGTCTCATCACAGAGCCATCAGAGCTTCTCTGCGACAAGACAGCCCCTGCTCCAATCTCAGAAGCATCAACCTCGACCTGAAAGGGAAGAGGGACATCGGGCTGGCGCAAGACAGGAGCCAAAGAAAATCGACGTTTCAGCTCCTGAAAGGCCTCCACGGCCGCAGGAGACCAATTTGTCACATCAGAACCCTTCTTGGTCAAATCCGTCAAAGGCTTAACCACACTAGAAAAATTAGTGATGAAGCGACGGTAAAAATTAGCAAAACCCAAGAACTTCTGAAGACTCTTCACAGATGTAGGTTGAGTCCAGTCATAAATAGCCTGGACCTTGACTGGATCCATCTCAATAGTAGAAGGAGAAAAAATAAAGCCCAAAAAGGAAACCTTCTGGACTCCGAAGAGACATGTAGAGCCCTTCACAAACAAGGCATTGGCACGCAGGACCTGAAATACCATCCTGACCTGCTTCACATGAGACTCCCAATCATCAGAAAAGACCAAAATATCATCCAGGTACACAATCATAAATCTATCCAGATACTCTCGGAAGATGTCATGCATGAAGGACTGAAACACAGAGGGGGCATTAGAAAGCCCAAAAGGCATCACCAAGTACTCAAAATGGCCTTCGGGTGTATTAAATGCTGTTTTCCATTCATCGCTCTGCTTTATGCGCACAAGATTATACGCTCCTCGAAGATCTATCTTGGTGAACCAACTGGCCCCCCTAATCCGGGCAAACAGATCGGACAACAGTGGCAAGGGGTACTGAAATTTGACCGTGATGTTATTTAGAAGGCGATAATCAATACAGGGTCTCAGAGAACCATCCTTCTTTGCCACAAAAAAGAACCCCGCACCCAAAGGGGACGAGGACGGGCGAATATGCCCCTTCTCCAAGGACTCCTTTATATAACTCCGCATAGCGGCATGTTCTGGTACAGACAAATTAAAAAGTCGTCCCTTAGGGAACTTACTACCAGGAATCAGATTTATAGCACAATCACAATCCCTATGAGGAGGTAGGGCACTGGATTTGGGCTCATCAAATACATCCTGGTAGTCCGACAAAAATTCAGGGACTTCAGAAGGAGTAGAAGAAGCAATTGACACCAAAGGAGCATCACCATGAATTCCCTGGCAACCCCAACTTGACACAGACATTGCTTTCCAATCCAGGACTGGATTATGAGCCTGCAGCCATGGCAGACCCAACACTACAACATCATGCAAATTATGTAGCACAAGAAAGCGAATCACCTCCTGATGTGCAGGAGCCATGCACATGGTCACTTGGGTCCAGTACTGAGGTTTATTCTTGGCCAATGGCGTAGCATCAATTCCCTTTAGTGGGATAGGGAATTGTAAAGGCTCCAAGATAAAACCACAGTGCCTGGCAAATGACAAATCCATCAAATTCAGGGCGGCACCTGAATCCACAAAGGCCATAACTGAGTAGGATGACAGAGAGCAAATCAAAGTAACAGACAAAATGAATTTAGGTTGTACAGTACCAATGGTGACAGACTTGGCGAACCTTTTTGTGCGCCTAGAACACTATGAGATAACATGAGTAGAATCACCACAGTAAAAGCACAACCCCTTCTGACGTCTGAGGTTTTGCCGTTCAACTCTGGTCAGAGTCCTGTCGCATTGCATAGGCTCAGGTTTCTGCTCAGAAAATACCGCCAGATGGTGCACAGGTTTGCGCTCCCGCAAACGCCGATCAATCTGAATGGCCAAAGACATAGACTCATTCAGACCCGCAGGCGTGGGGAACTGTTATGACCCCAGTGGACAGGGTCTCAGAGGTACGTGTAAGTCTGCGAGATACAAAAATCCAGCTCATAGGGCAGTGGTAACTGGGTTGACCAAATATCTACTCCTAACACCAACACTAGAAGTAGCCGGGGATCATGCCTACGGTGATCGCTAGATGACTCGCGCCAGCCGGAGAATCTAACTACCCCTAGGAGAAGAAAACAAAGACCTCTCTTGCCTCCAGAGAAAGGGACCCCAAAGCAAGATACAAGCCCCCCACAAATAATAATGGTGAGGTAAGAGGAAATGACAAACACAGAAATGAACCAGGTTCAGCAAAGAGAGGCCAGCTTACTAATAGCAGAATAAAGCAAGATAACTTATTTGGTCAACAAAAACCCTATAAAAATCCACGCTGGAGATTCAAGAACCCCCGAACCGTCTAACGGTCCGGGGGGAGAACACCAGCCCCCTAGAGCTTCCAGCAAAGGTCAGGATACAGATTGGAACAAGCTGGACAAAAATACAAAACAAAACAAAAGCAAAAAGCAAGGAAGAGACTTAGCTTTAACAAGCAGGAACCAGGATCAGTACACAAGAGCACAACAGATTACCTCTGATTTCAACGATGCCAGGCATTGAACTGAAGGTCCAGGGAGCTTATATAGCAACGCCCCTGAACTAACGGCCCAGGTGAGCATATAGGAGAAGACAGAAGCTCCAGTGTCAAATCACTAATGACCACTAGAGGGAGCAAAACGCAAATTCACAACAGTACCCCCCCCTTAGTGAGGGGTCACCGAACCCTCACCACGACCACCAGGGCGATCAGGATGAGCGGCGTGAAAGGCACGAACTAAATCGGCCGCATGAACATCAGAGGCGACCACCCAGGAATAATCTTCCTGACCATAGCCCTTCCACTTGACCAGGTACTGAAGCCTCCGCCTGGAGAGACGAGAATCCAAGATCTTCTCCACCACGTACTCCAACTCGCCCTCAACCAACACCGGAGCAGGAGCCTCAGCAGAAGGAACTACAGGCACAACGTACCGCCGCAACAAGGACCTATGAAACACGTTGTAGATAGCAAACGACACAGGAAGATCCAGACGAAAGGATACAGGATTAAGGATTTCCAATATCTTGTAAGGACCAATAAAACGAGGTTTAAATTTGGGAGAGGAAACCTTCATAGGAACAAAGCGGGAAGAAAGCCACACCAAATCCCCAACAAGTAGTCGGGGACCCACACCGCGGCGGCGGTTGGCAAAGCGCTGAGCCCTCTCCTGTGACAACTTCAAGTTGTCCACCACAAGATTCCAGATCCGCTGCAACCTATCCACCACAGAATCCACCCCAGGACAGTCAGAAGGTTCCACATGACCCGAAGAAAAACGAGGGTGGAAACCAGAGTTGCAGAAAAACGGCGAAACCAAAGTGGCGGAACTAGCCCGATTATTAAGGGCAAACTCAGCCAACGGCAAGAAGGTCACCCAATCGTCCTGATCAGCAGAGACAAAACACCTCAAATAAGCCTCCAAAGTCTGATTAGTTCGCTCCATCTGTCCATTAGTCTGAGGATGGAAAGCAGACGAAAACGACAAATCAATGCCCATCCTACTACAAAAGGATCGCCAGAATCTGGAAACGAACTGGGATCCTCTGTCTGACACAATATTCTCAGGGATGCCGTGCAAACGAACCACGTTCTGGAAAAACACAGGAACCAGATCGGAAGAGGAAGGCAGCTTAGGCAAAGGAACCAAATGGACCATCTTGGAGAAGCGATCACAAATCACCCAGATAACAGACATGCCTTGAGACATCGGAAGATCAGAAATGAAATCCATGGAGATATGTGTCCAAGGTCTCTTAGGGACAGGCAAGGGCAAGAGCAACCCGCTGGCACGAGAACAGCAAGGCTTAGCTCGAGCGCAAGTCCCACAGGACTGTACAAATGACCGCACATCCCTTGACAAGGAAGGCCACCAAAAGGATCTGGCCACCAGATCTCTGGTGCCAAAAATTCCTGGGTGACCTGCCAACACCGTGGAATGAACCTCGGAAATGACTCTGCTGGTCCACTTATCAGGCACAAACAGTCGGTCAGGTGGACAAGAATCAGGCCTATCAGCCTGAAATCTCTGCAACACACGTCGCAGATCTGGAGAAATAGCTGACAAAATAACTCCATCCTTAAGAATACCAACAGGTTCAGTGACTCCAGGAGCATCAGGCACAAAGCTCCTGGAAAGAGCATCGGCCTTCACATTCTTTGAACCTGGTAAATACGAGACAACGAAGTCAAAACGGGAGAAAAACAATGACCAGCGGGCCTGTCTAGGATTCAGGCGTTTAGCAGACTCGAGATACATCAGATTTTTGTGATCAGTCAAGACCACCACACGATGCTTAGCACCCTCGAGCCAATGACGCCAAACCTCAAATGCCCACTTCATGGCCAACAACTCCCGATTGCCCACATCATAATTTCGCTCAGCAGGCGAAAACTTCCTAGAGAAAAAGGCGCAAGGTCTCATAACAGAGCAACCCGGGCCTCTCTGCGACAAAACGGCCCCTGCTCCAATCTCTGAAGCATCCACCTCAACCTGAAAGGGAAGCAAGACATCAGGCTGGCACAAAACAGGCGCTGAAGTAAACCGACGTTTCAACTCCTGGAAAGCCTCCACGGCAGCAGGAGCCCAATTAGCCACATCGGAGCCCTTCTTGGTCATATCCGTCAAAGGTTTCACAATGCTAGAAAAATTAGCGATAAAACGACGGTAGAAGTTAGCGAAACCTAAGAACTTCTGAAGACTCTTAACTGACGAGGGCTGAGTCCAATCAAGAATAGCTCGGACCTTGACTGGGTCCATCTCCACAGCAGAAGGGGAAAAAATGAACCCCAAAAAGGGAACCTTCTGTACACCAAAAAGACACTTTGAGCCCTTGACAAACAAAGAATTTTCACGCAAAATTTTAAAGACCATCCTGACCTGCTCCACATGCGAGTCCCAATTATCAGAAAAAACCAGAATATCATCCAGATAAATGATCAAAAATTTATCCAGATAGTTCCGAAAAATGTCATGCATAAAGGACTGAAAAACTGAAGGGGCATTAGAGAGCCCAAAAGGCATCACCAAGTACTCAAAATGACCTTCGGGCGTATTGAATGCGGTTTTCCATTCATCACCTTGCTTAATGCGCACAAGGTTGTACGCACCACGAAGGTCTATCTTGGTGAACCACTTGGCACCTTTAATCCGGGCAAACAAGTCAGACAACAGCGGCAAAGGATACTGAAATTTGACAGTGATCTTATTTAAAAGCCGATAGTCAATACAAGGCCTCAAAGATCCGTCCTTTTTAGCCACAAAAAAGAATCCCGCACCAAGAGGGGAAGAAGACGGACGGATGTGTCCTTTCTCCAGAGACTCCTTGATATATGAACGCATAGCGGTATGTTCAGGTACCGACAGATTAAACAGTCTTCCCTTAGGAAATTTACTGCCTGGAATCAAGTCTATTGCACAGTCACATTCCCTATGAGGAGGCAATGCACTGGACCTGGACTCGCTAAAGACATCCTGATAATCAGACAAATACTCCGGAACTTCCGAAGGCGTAGAAGAAGCAATAGACACAGGCAGGGAATTCTCATGAATACCACGACAGCCCCAACTTGACACTGACACAGCCTTCCAGTCCAGGACTGGATTATGGGTCTGTAACCATGGCAGCCCCAAAACAACCACATCATGCATTTTATGCAAAACAAGAAAACGTATCACCTCGCGGTGTTCAGGAGTCATGCACATGGTAACCTGTGTCCAATACTGCGGTTTATTTTCTGCTAATGGCGTAGCATCAATACCCCTAAGAGGTATAGGATTTTCTAATGGTTCAAGAATAAAACCACAGCGCTTAGCAAATGAGAGATCCATAAGACTCAGGGCAGCACCCGAATCTACAAACGCCATGACAGGATAAGATGACAGTGAGCAAATCAAAGTTACAGACAGAATAAACTTAGGATGCAAATTACCAACGGTGACAGGACTAACAACCTTAGTTATACGTTTAGAGCATGCTGAGATAACATGTGTAGAATCACCACAGTAGTAGCACAAGCCATTCCGGCGTCTATGAATTTTCCTCTCATTTCTAGTCAGGATTCTATCACATTGCATCAAATCAGGTGTCCGTTCAGACAACACCATGAGGGAATTTGCGGTTTTTCTATCACATTGCATCAAATCAGGTGTCCGTTCAGACAACACCATGAGGGAATTTGCGGTTTTGCGCTCCCGCAACCGCCGGTCAATTTGAATAGCCAGGGCCATGGTATCATTCAGACCTGTGGGAATAGGAAAACCCACCATAACATTCTTAATGGCTTCAGAAAGGCCATTTCTAAAATTAGCAGCCAGTGCACACTCGTTCCAATGTGTCAGCACGGACCATTTCCGAAATTTTTGGCAATACACTTCAGCCTCATCCTGGCCCTGAGACATAGCCAGCAAGGCTTTTTCTGCCTGAATCTCAAGATTGGGTTCCTCATAAAGTAAACCGAGCGCCAGAAAAAACGCATCAATATCAGCCAATGCCGGATCTCCTGGCGCCAACGAAAAAGCCCAATCTTGAGGGTCACCCCGTAAGAATGAAATAACAATTTTTACTTGTTGAGCAGAGTCTCCAGACGAACAGGGTCTCAGGGACAAAAACAATTTACAATTATCCCTGAAATTCCTAAACTTAAATCGGTCTCCTGAAAACGGTTCAGGAATCGGTATCTTGGGTTCAGACCTAGGATTTCTGATAACATAATCTTGTATACCCTGCACACGAGCAGCAAGCTGGTCCACACTTGTAATCAAGGTCTGGACATTCATGTCTGCAGCAAGCTTAAGCCACTCTGAGGTAAAGGGGAAAAGAAAAAAAAAAAAAAATGAGAGAGGGAAAAAAAAAACTCAAAATTTTCTTTCTTATAATCCCACTTCTGCAATGCATCAAACATTCAATACAGGCCTGGCATACTGTTATGACCCCAGTGGACAGGGTCTCAGAGGTACGTGTAAGTCTGCGAGATACAAAAATCCAGCTCATAGGGCAGTGGTAACTGGGTTGACCAAATATCTACTCCTAACACCAACACTAGAAGTAGCCGGGGATCATGCCTACGGTGATCGCTAGATGACTCGCGCCAGCCGGAGAATCTAACTACCCCTAGGAGAAGAAAACAAAGACCTCTCTTGCCTCCAGAGAAAGGGACCCCAAAGCAAGATACAAGCCCCCCACAAATAATAACGGTGAGGTAAGAGGAAATGACAAACACAGAAATGAACCAGGTTCAGCAAAGAGAGGCCAGCTTACTAATAGCAGAATAAAGCAAGATAACTTATTTGGTCAACAAAAACCCTATAAAAATCCACGCTGGAGATTCAAGAACCCCCGAACCGTCTAACGGTCCGGGGGGAGAACACCAGCCCCCTAGAGCTTCCAGCAAAGGTCAGGATACAGATTGGAACAAGCTGGACAAAAATACAAAACAAAACAAAAGCAAAAAGCAAGGAAGAGACTTAGCTTTAACAAGCAGGAACCAGGATCAGTACACAAGAGCACAACAGATTACCTCTGATTTCAACGATGCCAGGCATTGAACTGAAGGTCCAGGGAGCTTATATAGCAACGCCCCTGAACTAACGGCCCAGGTGAGCATATAGGAGAAGACAGAAGCTCCAGTGTCAAATCACTAATGACCAGTAGAGGGAGCAAAACGCAAATTCACAACAGGGAACCCCACCATAACATCTTTAAGGGCTTCAGAAAGACCCTTTCTGAAAATCGCCGCCAGGGCGCACTCATTCCATTGAGTGAGCACAGACCACTTCCTAAACTTCTGACAGTAAACCTCTGCTTCATCTTGACCCTGAGAGAGAGCCAGCAAAACCTTCTCTGCTTGGTCTACCAGATTAGGTTCCTCATAAAGCACTCCAAGCGCCAGAAAAAACGCATCCACATTTAGCAATGCAGGATCTCCTGGTGCCAGAGAGAATGCCCAATCTTGAGGGTCACCACGTAACAAAGAAATAACAATTTTAACTTGCTGAACAGAATCACCAGAGGAGCGAGGTCTCAGAGAAAGGAATAACTTACAATTATTCATAAAGTTCAAAAACCTAGATCTATCTCCGGAGAACAGCTCAGGAATTGGTATTTTAGGCTCTGACATAGGACTGCGGACTACATAATCCTGAATGCCCTGTACCCTTGCAGTGAGATGATCCACACTAAAAGACAGACTCTGAATGTCCATATCTGCAGCTGAGTTCAGAACCACCCAGAGATTAAGGGGAGGAGAGAGGCTAAACACAGTGCAGAGAAGAAAAAAAATGACTTCAGGATTTCTCTTCTCCCTCTTCTGCTGCATTAACACTTTTTGGCCTGCTGTACTGTTATGATCCGGTGGTAGGATCTCAAAACTGACCTGATACATATAACCAGAATGTTAGGACAAGTTCTGGGGATGTGGAAGCTATACTGACCGCAATCCTGATCCTATCCAACACACTAAAGGCAGCCGTGGAGCGTTACCTAAAAACCTAGACGCCACTTCACAGCCTGAGAAACTGACTGCCCCTAGAGAGAAAGCAAAGACCTCACTTGCCTCAGAGAAATAACCCCAAAGTTATAGATAGCCCCCCACAAATAATGACGGTGAGTTAAGGGGAAAATACAAACGTAGAAATGAAACAGGTTTAGCAAATGAGGCCCGCTAACACTAGATAGACAGAAAATAGATAGGAGTCTGTGCGGTCAGTACAAAAACTATCAAAAATAAACCACGCAGAGAATACAAGAACCCCCACACCGACTCACGATGTGAGGGGTGCACTCTGCACCCCAGAACTAACCAGCAAGCAAAAAATCACATAAAAGCAAGCTGGACTGAACTCCTCATATACTGAGAAACGTTTTCAAGGAAATAATGAGCAAAATGAACAAGCAAACTTAGCTTCTCCAGCAGGAGACTGGTCACAAGGAATATTCAGGAGAGCTGAGGATCAGGACTGAATACACCGACAGCAGGCAACAAATGAAGGTCCAGGTGAGTTAAATAGGCCCAGCATAGAAGGAAATGAAGCAGCTGAGCCCAGCCATATCGCTAAAGGCCACCAGAGGGAGCCCGAGAACAAACTCACACAGTACCACTCATGACCACAGGAGGGAACCCAAGAACGGAATTCACAACAGTACTAACGGTATGGTCGGATATTGTCCCCCGTAAAAAATGGAGGGGTGCGCGATCCATAAAGGGGATCAACAGGGCTCGTGTGAAGTTAAATAGAGCAATTAGCAAGTTTGTATCCAGAAATGGAGGTATATGTGTTCGGCATTTCGATTTAGAGTCAGGTGTTGGTGAATTTTGGAAGGAAGACGGGGTGCACCTGAACGAGATTGGCATTGATTTATGGGCCTTGTCCATTCAAGAAGGAATTGAAAAAGCGTTGGTGGCTTTGGGGCACTCACAGGCCTGAGGTGTTCAGGGCTGTGAGTTTGTGGCGGGGGGTTGGGGTTCTTGGAGTTTATGCGGATTCAGCGGCGAAGGAATTTGAAGGAAATTCCGGACAGTCAAACGGGTTTGGTGTTCTGGCATTTTGGTTACAGGCTCTGGACGGGGTGTTTACCCTGGGAGCTGGTGGTGGTTAATTTTTCCCAAAACGGGAATTATGGTGCCCTCGAGCTGGTGGTACGGCTGGGGGTAAAATTGAGGTGTTTTATGTTTTTTGGTTTTGCCAAAATAATTTAAGCCAGAATTTTTCCGGGTGGGCTCCAAGAACCCTCCCCTCTAATTTGCATAAATTATGCTAATGTTGAATAAAATGTTTTTTGTTTGTTTGTTAATAAACTGGCCGCTGTGGCCATAATTATCCAAAAGAATTTGGTGTCACGTTTTTATTTGTATTGTGATTGGGTTTATCACAATTGGTGGGTGGGGGTTGTATAATAAGGGGAGCCATATTGGCCATACACGGTCAAGGAGGGGGCAGGAATAGGCGGAGCTGAATGTAGGCCCCCCATGACTGTGCTTGGGCATGGGCTCTTTTTTAAATAAAATTGAGTGAATTTTATTGGCCGTTAGGAGGTGTGGGAGGGGTTGTGAGTGGGGGTGGTGGGGGGGCTATATAATGAAAAGTGCAGGAAAACGGGGTACACTGGCAGTTAGGAAGTACTGAGAGTGACCCACCCGCCCTCCCCCTTTTTTGTTTTTTGTGGTAGGTGGTTAGTTGTAGTTGGGGTTGATGTGATAGATTTATTGAGAGCGAGGATTTTTAGTTGGCACGTGTAAGGGTTAATATTATTTTTGTCACAGTGGCTGGGGCGGGGGGTTGGGGTTCTTGGAGTTTATGCAGATTCAGCGGCGAAGGAATTTGAAGGAAATTCCGGACAGTCAAACGGGTTTGGTGTTCTGGCATTTTGGTTACAGGCTCTGGATGGGGTGTTTACCCTGGGAGCTGGTGGTGGTTAATTTTTCCCAAAACGGGAATTATGGTGCCCTCGAGCTGGTGGTACGGCTGGGGGTAAAATTGAGGTGTTTTATGTTTTTTGGTTTTGCCAAAATAATTTAAGCCAGAATTGTTCCCGGTGGGCTCCAAGAACCCTCCCCTCTAATTTGCATAAATTATGCTAATGTTGAATAAAATGTTTTTTTGTTTGTTTGTTAATAAACTGGCCGCTGTGGCCATAATTATCCAAAAGAATTTGGTGTCACGTTTTTATTTGTATCGTGATTGGGTTTATCACAATTGGTGGGTGGGGGTTGTATAATAAGGGGAGCCATATTGGCCATACATGGTCATGGAGGGAGAGCGTGCTTGTCCAGGTCTGTGTGTCCGCAGTTTAACTATTCTGAGTCCTCTAGTGTTGATACCAGTGCTGATTCTGAACTATCATACTAATAGCCCTTCAATGAGCTAATATTGTGCTTTGCAGTTTGTATCGGATACATTGTGCATTTAGCCTAGGGAAAGATGCAGGAGCAGAGAGAGTGGTAAAATAAATTCTCTAAGCAGGGCTGAATACTTCATAGTCTGTTGCTATATATACAGGTGCTGCATGAGACACATTTTTTTTTTGGACAAAAATTGACTATATTTTCCTTAGTAGAGTATTATGTGCTTTGTGATACAATTCTGTGGTATATAACGCTCACAAAAAACATAGAAACTTTAGACTGAATTCAATTACTAACCCATATAGTATTACGTACTTTGTTGTACATTTTGGTGTTGTAATTCACTTCCAGAAAGCTTTTTAAAAATATGGTTGAGCAAATAATCACCCATATAGTATTATGTGCTCTGTGGTACATTTCGTTTGTATCTAACATTAAAAGCATTGAAACATTTTTCTGGATTCAATTACCCATATAGTATTACGTGGTCTGTGTACATTTTGATTGTATCGAACAAACAGAAATAGCGTTGTAAAGTTTTTCTACATTCAATTACTTACCCATATAATATTACTTGCTCTGTGGTATATTTTCTTTGTATTTAACATTCACAAAAAGCATTGAGAAAGTTTTCTTCATTTAATTTTTCATACATATAGTATTACATGGTCTGTGGTAATTTTTTCTTGATTGAATTACTCATCTATATGATATTATGTGGCCTGTGATACATTTGGTTTGTATCTAACAGAAAAAGTGCTGTAAAATGTTTCTGCATTTACTCATCCACATATTACGTGCTCAGTGGTACAGTTTATTGCTATATAACACAAAAAGTGTTGAAAAATTATTCTTGATTGAAATACAAATTCATACAGTTTTACATGCTTTGTGCTACATTACATTTATATTAAATTCCAAAAAAATGCTTTGCCTGCTCTAGGTGACCGTTTTTTTTTTAAATAAAAATAAATTTGGTTTCCAGAGAACTAGCAATTGCAAAATGGGTAAGATGTGCAGAAAGGGACTGAGAAGTGGAATTGCTGATGATGTTGCACGCAGACGCCGAGGATGTGGGGCAGGTGAGACTATGCCTGTTTCTGGAGCACAAGAAATATGCTCATCCTTGGCACATAGTTTCCTGTCCTACTTTGCAAGGAAGCATGGTACACCACTTCTGAAGCTAGAGCAGTGCAAACAGGTGGTCAGTTGGCAGCACCACCAAGTGTTCCACATGGTCCAGTCTCACCAGCCAACAGCCTGGATCACTTCATCCTCACCCTGATCCTCTTTCCTCTAACCATGTTGAGTCCCATGAGACTCGTATTCCCACAGGACACTTGGAGGAGCTCTTTACAATATCACTTTTTGATTGTGGCCTTTCACCCCGCATGTTCCAAGAGGGACAAGAGTAGATGCTGTATAGTGATGCATAAAACTTAGAGAAGCCACGGCTACAAGAAGATGATGGCGAGGAACGGCAAATTTTGCCAAGGGAGGAAGATGGTGATGAGACACAGTTTGTTGTCGTCAAGTCAGGAAGACAAGAGTGCGGCAGTGGAAGATGAAGTGGTAGATGACAAAGCAGTGCAAGGATTAGCAGCCCCAAAACAGGCAGGAAGAGGCACTGGTGTGACTAGAGGCACAAGTTGGAAACTTTCGCAGAGCACCGATATTTCTGAATTTGTACAGCAAAGAGCTCTGTGTTCCCCAGTCTGGGAGTTTTTAAAGAGTAATCTTAGACAAAAAAATGGTCATTTGCAGCCAGTTCCATGCCAAGATCAGCATGGTCTTGACTACAAAGAACCTAACTACCATGAGCATAATCAGGCACATGTTATCTAAGTACCTGACTCGGTGGGCCGAATGCCTGGGTCCAGGATTGGTGCCACTGGGTGACACCACTGCCTATTCCCCTGTGCTAGGTGCTTTGCAATCACTTGTCCATAACACTGGTGCAGATGCCTTCTACCCTGCACCTATCCTTGCACATTCTGTCTATCATTTCTCCTGATTACACCAATACCCCATATGTGGTCAAAAAATATAGTTCTTACCGATAACGGTATTTCTCTGAGCCCACGACGGCACCACGGAGAGAGGGGATCCGCCCACCAAGGACAGGAAACCTACAGATAAAAAGGCGGTACCTCTCTCCTGCATCAGTTGTTTACTAGAGAACGATGGGAGACTATGAACAGAGACTTGCTTTTAACATTATCTAAATACTTATCATGAGATACCGCGTGACTATTATACTATTAACATAAGGCACTATATTAATGTGCACACCCATGAAGTGAAGGGAGGGAATGTACGGGTGCCGTTGTGGGCTCAGAGAAATACCGTTATCGGTAAGAACTATATTTTTCTCTGATGCCCACGACAGCACCACAGAGAGATTTGCAGAGATTTGTAGATTAGGGAGGGACCACCGCTTCCAGAACCCTTTTACCGAAGGTAAGGTCTGAAGAGGAAGTAAGGTCCAATCTATAGTGCCTATAGAAGGTGGACAGTGAAGACCAGGTAGCAGCTTTACATATCTGCTCAATAGAAGCTCCGGCCTTCTCCGCCCAAGAGGTTGCCACTGCTCTTGTTGAGTGTGCCTTGATATTTCCCGGGAACGGGTACGCCACTCGCTGAGTATGACAGGCTGATGGCTTCTGTAATCCATCTTGCCAGGGTGCCTTTAGATGCTTTCTTCCCCTTCCGGGGACCATGGAAACACACAAAGAGAGAGGAATCCTCCCTACTCTCCCTAGTGGCTTCTATGTAACGTATCAGACATCTCCTTACATCTAAAGTATGTAACGCCTCTTCCTCTTTGTTTTTGGGGTTAGGACAGAAGGAGGGCAGAGATATTTCCTGTGTCCTATGAAAACGGGATGCCACTTTGGGAGATACGCAGGGTCAGTTTTTAGGATGACCCTATCATCTAGGATTTGCATGAAAGGGGGGTTAGCGGATAGGGCCTGGATATCACTGACCCTACGTGCGGAAGTGAGTGCAACTAGCAGGGAAGTTTTTAGGGATAAGATTTTGACTGAAGCATCTGCTAAAGGATCAAAGGGAGGTTTAGATAACGCCCTAAGAACTAAATTTAAATCCCACTGAGGGGTAGATTTTACGGGTAGAGGCCTTGATCTACCGGCTGCCTTGATGAATCTAGATATCCATCAATTTCCTGCTAAATCATAGTTGAATAGAGCTCCTAGGGCCGCTACATGAACTTTTAAGGTGTTTGTGGCCAGACCCAACTCTAATCCATTCTGTAGGAACTCCAGAATGGCATTAAGGGGGACGCCCTCCCCAATTTTGGAGCCTGAAGATGAAATACATTTTTTCCAAACTTTCCCGTATTGTCTGGTTGTAACGGGCTTCCTACTTTGTAACAGTGTAGATACTAGACCCGGAGAAAACCCCCTGTTTTCTAGTAGCTCCCTTTCAAACGCCAAGCTGTCAAGTGCAAACTTGCCACCTGAGAATGATGCACTGGGCCTTGGGAGAGAAGGTTCGGGAGATCCGGCAGAACCCATGGATCGGCGATGGACATTCTCATCATCCAGGAAAACCAAGGCCTTTTCGGCCAGAAAGGGGCAATCAAGATCATGTGAGCCCCGTCCTCCCGAATCTTCCTCAGCACCGCTGGAATCAGAGCAATAGGGGGAAATGCATACGCTAGATGATGGTTCCAGGGTATCAGGAACGCATCCAGGGAAACAGGGTTCCCCCCCGGAGTTATTGAGCAAAAGGTGTTCATTTTTTTGTTCAGATGGTTTGCGAAGAGGTCTATGTTTGGTGTGCCCCATTTTACCGAGATTTGATCGAACACCAACTGATTTAGCTCCCATTCCCCCTGCCTCAAGCGGGAGCGACTTAGGTAGTCTGCTCTGAAATTGTCTACCCCCTTTATGTGCAGGCCCGATAGAGATTGAAAGTTGCTTTCGGCTATGTGGAAGATTGAGCTGGTTATCTCCATCAGACTCTGAGAACGGGTACCCCCTTGGTGATTCAGATATGCTATCACCACTTTGTTGTCCGACATAATTCTGACATGGTGAGACCGAAGGGGCCCAGGAACTCTAAGAGTGCAAATTTGACTGCCAATAGTTCTTTCATATTGGAGGATGCTTTTTTCAGATATGGAGCCCAATTCCCCTGAGCTAACAGGTCGTTCAGGTGAGCCCCCCACCCGCTGGGACTCACGTCTGTTGTTACTACCCGAGATACTGGAGTTACCCACGGGAGCCCTTGAGAAAGATTGCCCAGCGATGTCCACCAGCCTAGAGACCGAATTGTGTTTAGAGATAAAACGAGCTGACCTTCTAAATTCCCTTTTAGAGAGACTTCCTCTGACAAGATTTGCCATTGAAGTTCCCTTGAGTGTAATTGAGCCCATTGGACTGCCGGGATGCAGGCCGTCATGGATCCTAGGAGGGACATCGCTTGGCGCAGTGTTATGGAGGGGTTGTCTCGCCTTCTGGATACCAGATTTATGATGTTTTGGATTTTTTCCCCTGGAAGGTGACATTCTTGTTTTATAGAGTCCAGCGTGAGACCCAGGTACTCCTGGATCTGGCATGGTAGCAATCTGGATTTCTTTAGGTTTATTAACCAACCCAGTTCTTCCAGAGAATGTCTGATTGTTTTCAGCTGTTCCTCGCAGTGTTGTGGAGAGGAACCTATTATCAAAAAATCATCGAGGTATGGTACTATCAGGGTATCTTTCTCCCTCAGGTGAGCCATTACCTCCGCAACTATTTTTGTGAAGACCCGCGGAGCTATAGCCAACCCGAAGGGTAGGGCTAAGAATTGAAAATGGTATACCACCCCCCTTATATAGACCGCTATTCTGAGGAATTTCTGATGATCTTTGTGAATAGAATAGGGACGTGGTAGTAGGCGTCTCTTAGATCCAGGACTACCATGAAACACAGTGGAAACAACATCTTTATCGAGGTTTTTATTGTCTCCATCTTGAACGGCTGAATTTCTAGGAATTTGTTTAACTCTTTCAGATTCACGATAGTCCTGAATGAACCGTCTGGCTTCTTCCTCAGGAACAGAGGGGAGTAGCACCCTTGACCTCTTTCTTGTAGGGGAACTTCCATGAGAACCCCTTTGTCTACCAGTCCCATGACTTCTTTTTCTAATGCTAGCTGCTCTTCCTCTGAAGATCTTAGAGAAGTCGTCCTGAACGAGGGGTGAGGGGGTTTTTGAAATTACAACTTTAGTCCGGATCTTATTATGTTCAATACCCAAGGACTGTTGGTAATTTTTTCCCAGGCTGAGGCGAAGAGGGCAAGTCTTCCCCCCACCTGGGGCAAGCATTCATTGTGTGGGTTTTTTATTGTCGTTAGGGTTTTTATTGAAGATGAAACCCTTGTTTTTGTTTTGCTTGTCCTCCCACCTATCCTGGTTTTTTCCCGGCTTCCTTCGGAAGAACCTCTTGCACCGAAAGGGCCTTCTGTATGAAGGGAAGCCCAGGGAGGGAAAAGATTTCTTTTTATCCCCCGCTTTTTCTAGTATATCATCTAGAGTGGGCCCGAATAGAAACTCTCCTTCACAGGGGATTGTACATAATTTGGACTTGGTCTGGAGGTCTCCTGGCCAACATTTTAGCCAGAGGGCCCGCCTTGTGGCATTAGAAAACACTGCTGACCTAGCGGATAGTTTGATTGAGTCCGCCGAGGTGTCAGCCAAGAAGGCGGCAGCTCCACGCATAACGGGCAACATTTTTAGAATTGAGTCTCGGGAAGACCTGTTTTTGAGTTGGCTTTCCAATTGGTCTAGCCATACCATCAGGGAGCGGGATGTACAAGCTGCAGCGACTGCTGGTTTAAGGCCTCCACCAGCCGCTTCCCATGAACCTCTGAGGAAACCATCCGCTTTCTTGTCCATTGGGTCTTTTAAGACCCCCATGTCCTCAAATGGAAGGGCATATTTTTTGGATGCCTTAGCAATTGCCACATCCAGTTTAGGTGCCTTATCCCAGAAAGAACAGGATTGGTCATCGAACGGATATTTCTTTTTTGGAGTGAGTAGCGACTTCCTCACAGGCTTTTTCCACTCTTTTTTAATCAAAGATTTGATTTTTTCATTGAGGGGGAAGGCCCTTCTCTTTTTCTGGTCAAGCCCTCCGAAAATTATGTCTTGGACGGATCTTTTGGGGTGAGGATCTGCCAGCCCAATAGTGTTCCTAACGGCTTTAACAAGACTATCAGTTTCTTCTATAGGAAAGCAACTACGGCCCCCCGAGGAAGATGAAGATGATGATGAGGATGAGGAGGAAGAATTAGATGAGTCTGGATCCATATCTTCCCCTGAATTACCCGATTCAGGAGATGGAGATCTGTGCTTAGTCTTCCTTCTCTTTTTTCCCCCTTTGAGGGATTTAAAGGTTTCCTCTACCTGGACTTTAATCAGGTTTTTGAGATCTGCTGCAAACCCGGGAAGGCCTTCTGACACTGTCTGCTGAATACAAATACTGCAAAGTCTTTTGTCCCATGAAGATGGAAGGTCTTCTTTGCATAGGGCACATATGATATGTTTAGTTTTACTTGCGCTTTTCTTCCCCTATGGTAAAAGACACAAAGATAGATTCTCACTATCGCTAACATTCACGGAGATCACTCACCACCTTCTGGACCCATAAATACCGGTTGGGCACGATCCGTGTTTGCTTTAGAGCCGGACGCTATGCTGGATTCTTTGCTGCGCAGTGATCCAGAACGCCCTCCGGTAGAGCCTTGGTGCCCTTTCTGGGTCCGTCGCTGCTGCTGCTGCTGCTGCTGCGGTGTTGGTTGTGGAGATGCCCTGGGCAGGGGAGATACCTGCTCCACATCGCTCACTGGTGAGCACTGGCCAGACTCCATTTTGGAAGCGCTTTTGCCCCTAGATGCCCCGCTTAAAATAGCGGTGGAAGGCGCCATTTTTTATATTTTTTTCTTGTGCATGCGCAGTTCGCCTTACGCCTGGAATCCCACGCCTGCACAGATCGCCCGAGCACGAAATCCCACGCCTGCGCATTTCTCCAGCGTCCGCGCAGGCGCTCTAGTCGGGGATCGCAGCGCTTGTGCGCGCGCAAGCCCCTGCCACTTGAAAACTCGTTTGTTCCCGCGCGGGCGCAGATGGGGAAAAATGGCGGCGCACTTACTACACGCTGACTCCACGGTACCCCCCGGGAGCTCAGGCTGCAGACTGACGCCAGGGAGCCACATTGCTCCTATCCTTAGGGCGGACCCTTGGACACGGCTGCTGCTGGTGAGTCTTCTTAGAGAGGCGGCTCCGGCCACCTCTCTCCGCGCACCCTAAAAAGGCCTACCAGCCCCTAGCACATCTAACCGAGGCAGGGGGGCCCCCGCTTCCTGGATCAGCTGATTGGCCCCGGACTCCCACGTAGAAACTTTTCCTCTGACGGAGGTGGATCTGTAGGTCTCCCATCAAGGACAGGAAACCAACTGATGCAGGAGAGAGGTACCGCCTTTTTATCTGTAGGTTTCCTGTCCTTGGTGGGCGGATCCCCTCTCTCCGTGGTGCCGTCGTGGGCATCAGAGAAAACTACTTTTGAGGCACAGTGCAAAATTAAGACATGAAGGAAACATGTCACATTGACAGAGCTCCTGAGATTCCAGAACAGCAGAACTTCCCATAAGTGACGCCATGTTCCAAACTACACCTCGCAACGAGCTCCTCAGGTGTGTCACATAATTTTATACCATTGAGCAGTCAAGAAAAAATAATTACATTTTTACCACCAATATTTTGTTTTAACCTCAAATTTTACATTTCACACCGAGAAATTGGTAAAAATTGTATCAACATGTGTCCCACAATTTTTGCTGAATGTAAAAATACCCCATATATGGCTATATAGTATTGGCCTCCTGAAGTGCAGATTTTCCTAGAATTGTTTGCGAGCTCCATATACAGAGTTCACAAACAGAGTGACCTCATTTTGGAAATTGTACGCCTTTGTGAATTTATCTACACAAGTAGTGATGATTTTGACTCCATGGGTTTTTTCAGAAACTAGCATCGGTGAATTTTGCTGAGTGAAAATTGCAAACTGCCATTGTAGTGCCCAATACGTTGTAACCACCAGTATGTTGTAGTGCCCAGTCCTTGGTAGTGCCCAGCTTATGCTTCTGGAGACACGCACCCATAAATTAGGTGGGTTCTCATCGCTACAGAAATGCCAAACATGTGGATGCTAAATGTGGTTTAGGAACACTCGTAAGCGAGAGGGGCATTTGGACTTGGGAGTACAGAATTTGCTGGAATTCTTTTGGGGGGCAAAGAGCCATAGCGCTTTTCCAGAGCCTTTGTGCTACTAGTAACATTGCAGACCCCCTGTATTTCCAATAACAGATGACGGGCCTGAGTGGGAATTTGCTTTTTTGTGGACTGAGTTGAAACTTTTACTGTGAACATTTTACACAATGCTTGGAATCACATTTATCCTGCTCTCCACGCTGAACATTTTCTTTGGATTTTCCATCTAAATCTCCAAGTGACATGATTCAGATGAAACCCCAAGGGATCCATTCACTATAATGAGGTTAGAGTTACTCTGGACTCAGTCTGGCCTCTGTTCAGCATTGTTCTTCTTTTCAGAAGTGCACAAAACTGTGGCCAACCGTGATTTTTTGCACATCTAAAAAGATGGACACGGCCTGATTAAAGGTGAGACGACATCCACAGTGCCTTCATCTGCCTTATTATAAGGGAATCTTCCGATGGGGGCTACATCTGAATCAAGTAGATTCACATGATCTTTGAAATACATCTTTTACAGAGCCTTATTGTGATCTTTGGGAGACAGAATAAAAAAAAATCAGCAGTAGGATAAGAATTGGTGCTATTTATTTTTTACGCTGTTCCTCATATGGTATAAATGATTAGATGACTTTATTCTTGGGTCAGTGCGATTGCAGTGATACCAGAGTTATATCTTTTTTTATGGCTGCTGTGATACACAAAAAGATGCTTTTTATGGCAAAAACATGTTTTTGCATCATCATATTTTGGTAGCTATACTTTTTCCATATTTCAGCTGACAGAGTCATGTGAGGGCTTGTATTATGTTGGATGAGTTCACCTTTTTACCATGTTTGGTCATATGACATTTTTTGATCACTTTCTTTTCTGAGTTTTGGAAGGCAAAATTAACAAAAATCAGCAATTCAGGAATTGTTTTTTTCCGTTCCGTGTTTTTTTATGTCGTTCCACGTGTGGTAAAATTGATGAGGCAGCTTTATTCTACAGGTCAGTACGATTACATCGATCCCACATTTATATTGTCTTTTTATGTTTAGGCACTTTTAAACAATTAAAACTATTTTACAGAAAAGTGTACTGCCAGAGCTACTATGGAAGGGTTTAGATCAAAGTATATCCATGTGTCAAGACCTACAGTCATGGCCAAAAGTATTGACACCCCTGCAATTCTGTCAGATAATACTCAGTTTCTTCCTGAAAATGATTGCAAACACAAATTCTTTGGTATTATTATCTTCATTTAATTTGTCTTAAATGAAAAAACACAAAAGAGAATGAAGCAAAAAGCAAAACATTGATCATTTCACACAAAACTCCAAAAATGGGCCAGACAAAAGTATTGGCACCCTCAGCCTAATACTTGGTTGCGCAACCTTTAGCCAAAGTAACTGCGACCAACCGCTTCCAGTAACCATCAACGAGTTTCTTACAATGCTCTGATGGAATTTTAGACCGTTCTTCTTTGGCAAACTGCTCCAGGTCCCTGATATTTGAAGGATGCCTTCTCCAAACTGCCATTTTTAGATCTCTCCACAGGTGTCCTATGGGATTCAGGTCTGGACTCATTGCTGGCCACCTTAGAAGTCTCCAGTGCTTTCTCTCAAACCATTTTCTAGTGCTTTTTCTAGTGTGTTTTGGGTCATTGTCCTGCTGGAAGACCCATGACCTCTGAGGGAGACCCAGCTTTCTCACACTGGGCCCTACATTATGCTGCAAAATTTGTTGGTAGTCTTCAGACTTCATAATGCCATGAACACGGTCAAGCAGTCCAGTGCCAGAGGCAGCAAAGCAACCCCAAAACATCAGGGAACCTCCGCCATGTTTGACTGTAGGGACCGTGTTCTTTTCTTTGAATGCCTCTTTTTTTCTCCTGTAAACTCTAAGTTGATGCCTTTGCCCAAAAAGCTCTACTTTTGTCTCATCTGACCAGAGAACATTCTTCCAAAACATTTTAGGCTTTTTCAGGTAAGTTTTGGCAGAACTCCAGCATGGCTTTTTTATGTCTCGGGGTAAGAAGTGGGGTCTTCCTGAGTCTCCTACCATACAGTCCCTTTTCATTCAGATGCCGATGGATAGTAAGGGCTGACACTGTTGTACCCTCGGACTGCAGGGCAGCTTGAACTTGTTTGGATGTTAGTCGAGGTTCTTTATCCAACATCCGGTACAATCTTGCGAGGAAATCTCTTGTCAATTTTTCTTTTCCGTCCACATCTAGGGAGGATAGCCACAGTGCCATGGGCTTTAAACGTCTTGATGACACTGCGCACGGTAGACACAGGAACATTCAGGTCTTTGGAGATGGACTTTTAGCCTTGAGGTTGTTCATGCTTCCTCACAATTTGGTATCTCAAAGTCCTCAGACAGTTCTTTGGTCTTCTTTCTTTTCTCCATGCTCAATGTGGTACACACAAGGACACAGGACAGAGGTTGAGTCAACATTAATCCATGTCAACTGGCTGCAAGTGTGATTTAGTTACTGCCAACACCTGTTAGGTGCCACAGGTAAGTTACAGGTGCTGTTAATTACACAAATAAGAGAAGCATCACATGATTTTTCGATCTGATGATCGCTGCTATGCAGCAGAGCCGATCGAGTTGTGCCAGCTTCTAGCCTCCAATGGAGGCTACTGAAGCATGGCAAAAGTAAAAAAAAATGTTTTTAAAAATATGAAAAAAATAAAAAAATATAAAAGTTTAAATCACCCCCTTTTCACCCCATCCAAAATAAAATAAAATAAAATCAAACCTACACATATTTGGTATCGCCGCGTTCAGAATCGCCTGATCTATCAATAAAAAAAGCATTAACCTGATCGCTAAACAGCGTAGTGAGAAAAAAATTAAAAACGCCAGAATTACGTTTTTTGGGTAGCCGCGACATTGCATTAAAATGCAATAACGGGCGATCAAAAGAACGTATCTGTACAAAAGTGGTATCAATAATAACGTCAGCTCGGCACCCAAAAAATAAGCCCTCAACCGACCCCAGATCACGAAAAATGGAGACGCTATGGGTATCAGAAAATGGCGCAATTTTTTTTTTTTTTTAGCAAGGTTTTGAATTTTTTTTTCACCACTTAGATAAAAAATAGCCTTGACATGTTTGGTGTCCATGAAATCGTAATGACCTGGAGAATCACAATGGTAGTTCAGTTTTAGCATTTAGTGAACCTAGCAAAAAAGCCAAACAAAAAACAAGTGTGGGATTGCACTTTTTTTTCAATTTCACCACACTTGGAATTTTTTTCCCATTTTCTAGTACAAGACATGGCAAAACCAATGATGTCGTTCAAAAGTAAAACTCGTGCCGCAAAAAAAAAGCCCTCACATGACCATATTGACGGAAAAATAAAAAAGTTATGGCTCTGGGAAGGAGAGGAGCGAAAAACAAAAACGCAAAAGCGAAAAAGGGCCGCAACGTGAAGGGGTTAATGTTTCAGTGAGCTACTGTATAACCTTTGCTTTCAGGTGAAATGTAAATCGATTTAAGGACTTGAGCCTAAACCAATAACAATTTTTCAGTGTGCTGTCAGTGAAAACCCTGTCACCATATGTACTGTACAACATTAACAGATGTTCCAATAAGGACATTACACACCCAGCAGATAATGGCTGTGATACACAGCCAAGATCTGCCTCTAACAGCCCCAGGTGAAATGGAACTCCACCCGCAACTGTTAGAAGTCGCACTTTCAAGTCCTTTAAGAAGACTAACAAATACAGTAAAATGTAAAAAAAAAAAGTTTAAAAAAATAAAAAATACTCCAATTTTAAGTAGATAAAAAAGATAATTAAAATAAATGAATCCGATAAGTAAACACAGTACAAAAATTTCTGTAACAGGAGATTAACCCCTTAACGACCGCCGATACGCCTTTTAACGGCGGCCGCTAAGGGTACTTAATCCACAGCGCCGTTAATTAACGGTGCTGTGGAAAAAGTGAATAGCGCCCCCCAGAGTCAGATTTTCTCTGGGGTCTCGGTTGCCGAGGGTAGCCGAGACCCCAGAGAACATGATTCGGGGGGTTTTTACCGACCCCCGAGTTGCGATCGCCGGTAATTAACCGTTTACCGGCGGTCGCAACAAAAAAAACAAAAACGCGATTTGCCGTTTAATTTCTCTGTCCTCCGATGTGATCGCACATCGGAGGACAGAGAAATGTGGTCCCCGATGGCCCCCAATAGCCCCCCAATACTTACCTACCTCCCCCGGTGCTCCTCGTGTCTCCCCATGGGCGCCGCCATCTTTTTTCCGGCAGTGCGCCCGCCGCCCGGCACCCGGATGTTCTTTGTGGTCTCGGCTGCCGGGGGTAGCCGAGACCCCAAAGAACATGATCGGGGTCGGTTTGCACCGACCCCTGCTTTGCGATCGTCGGTAATTAACAGTTTACCGGCGACCGCAAAAAAAAAAAAAGCGATCAGTTATTTCTCTGTCCTCTGATGTGATCGCACATCAGAGGACAGAGAAATAGGGGGATTCGGGGACCCTATCATACTCACCCGGGGTCCCTGGGTCCTCTTCTGTCTTCTCCTGCCAGCCGGCTTTTTCATCATGGCGGGCGCATGCGCAGTGCGCCCGCCATCTGCTGCCATCTGCCGGCCGGAAGGAGAAGACAAGTTGGGGCTAAAATTAGGGTTAGGGTTAGGGTTAGGGTTAGAGTTAGGGTTAGGGTTAGGGTTAGAGTTAGGGTTAGGGTTAGGGTTAGAGTTAGGGTTAGAGTTAGGGTTAGGGTTGGGGCTAAATTTAGGGTTAGGGTTAGGGCTAGGGTTAGGGTTAGGCTACTTTCACACTAGCGTTTTTTGGCTTCCGTCGCAATGCGTCGTTGGAGAAAAAACGCATCCTGCAAAAGTGCTTGCAGGATGCGTTTTTTCTCCATTGGCTTGCATTAGCGACGCATTGCGACGGATTGCCACATGTCGCATCCGTCGTGCGACGGATGCGTCGTGCTTCGGCGGACCGTCGACACAAAAAAAACTACATGTAACTTTTTTGTGCGACGTGTCCGCCATTTCCGACCGCGCATGCGTGGCCGGAACTCCGCCCCTGCCTCCCCGCACCTCACAATGGGGTAGCGGATGCGTTGAAAAAACAGCATCCGCTGCACCCGTTGTGCGGCGCTTACAACGCTAGCGTCGGTACGTCGGCCCGACACACTGCGATGGGCCGAGTACGACGCTAGTGTGAAAGTAGCCTTAGGCTTCTTTCACACTTGCGTCGGTACGGGGCGGTCGCAATGCGTCGGCCCGATGTACCGACGCACGTTGTGAAAATTGTGCACAACGTGGGCAGCGGATGCAGTTTTTCAACACATCCGCTGCCCAGTCTATGTCCTGGGGAGGAGGGGGCAGAGTTACGGCCACGCATCCGCGGAAATGGCGGACGCGACGTACAAAAAAAAGGTTACATTGAACTTTTTTTGTGACGACGGGGGCTAAAGTTATGGTTAGGGTTGGGGCTAAAGTTAGGGTTGGGGCTAAAGTTAGGGTTAGAGTTGGGATTAGGGTTAGGGTTTGGATTAGGGTTGGGATTAGTGTTACGTTTGGGATTAGGGTTGGGATTAGGGTTAGGGTTGGGATTAGGGTTAGGGGTGTGTTGGATTTAGGGTTTTGATTAGGGTTATGGTTAGGGTTGAGATTAGGGCTGTTTTGGGGTTAGGGTTGTGATTATCGTTAGGGTTGTGATTAGGATTATGGATCGGGTTGAGATTAGGGTTAGGGCTGTGTTGGGGTTAGGGTTGGAGTTAGAATTGGGGGGTTTCCACTGTTTAGGTACATCAGGGGGTCTCCAAACACGACAGCCAATTTTGCGCTAAAAAAGTCAAATGGTACTCCCTCCCTTCTGAGCTCTGCCGTGCGCCCAAAACAGTGGTTTACCCCCACATATGGGGCATCAGCGTACTCGGGATAAATTGGACAACAACTTTTGGGGTCCAATTTCTCCTGTTACCCTTGTGAAAATAAAAAATAGGGGGCTAAAAATCTTTTTTGTTGGAAAAAAATATATTTTTTTATTTTCACTACTCTGCATTATAAATTTCTGTGAAGCACTTGAGCTTTCAAAGTTCTCACCACATATCTAGATAAGTTCCTTAGGGGGTCTAGTTTCCAAAATTTGGTCACTTGTGGGGGTTTCTACTGTTTAGGTACATTAGGGGTCTGCAAACGCAACATAACGCCCGCAGACAATTCTATCAAAGTCTGCATTCCAAAATGGCGCTCCTTCCCTTCCGAGCTCTGCCGTGCGCCCAAACAGTGGTTTACCCCCACATATGGGGTACCAGCATACTCAGGACAAATTGGACAACAACTTTTGGGGTCCAATTTCTCTTGTTACCCTTGTGAAAATAAAAATTTGGGGGCTAAAAAAAATCTTTTTTGTGGGAAAAAAAATATTTTTTATTTTCACTACTCTGCATTATAAACTTCTGTGAAGCACTTGGGCATTCAAAGTTCTCACCACATATCTAGATAAGTTCCTTGGGGGGTCTATTTTCCAAAATGGGGTCACTTGTTGGGGGTTTCTACTGTTTAGGTACATTAGGGGTCTGCAAACGCAACATAACGCCCGCAGACAATTCTATCAAAGTCTGCATTCCAAAATGGCACTCCTTCCCTTCCGAGCTCTGCCGTGTGCCCAAACAGTGGTTTACCCCCACATATGGGGTACCAGCATACTCAGGACAAATTGGACAACAACTTTTGGGGTCCAATTTCTCTTGTTACCCTTGTGAAAATAAAAATTTGGGGGCTAAAAAAATCTTTTTTGTGGGAAAAAAAATATTTTTTATTTTCACTACTCTGCATTATAAACTTCTGTAAAGCACTTGGGCATTCAAAGTTCTCACCACATATCTAGATAAGTTCCTTGGGGGGTCCATTTTCCAAAATGGGGTCACTTGTTGGGGGTTTCTACTGTTTAGGTACATTAGGGGTCTGCAAAGGCAACATAACGCCCGCAGACAATTCTATCAAAGTCTGCATTCCAAAATGGCACTCCTTCCCTTCCGAGCTCTGCCGTGCGCCCAAACAGTGGTTTACCCCCACATATGGGGTACCAGCATACTCAGGACAAATTGGACAACAACTTTTGGGGTCCAATTTCTCTTGTTACCCTTGTGAAAATAAAAACTTGGGGGCTAAAAAATCTTTATTGTTAAAAAATATATATTTTTTATTTTCACGACTCTGCATTATAAACTTCTGTGATGCACTTGGGCATTCAAAGTTCTCACTACACATCTAGATAAGTTCCATGGGGGGTCTAATTTCCAAAATGGGGTCACTTTTGGGGGGTTTCTGCTGTTTAGGCATATCAGGGGCTCTCCAAACGCGACATGGCGTCCGATCTCAATTCCAGTCAATTTTGCATTGAAAAGTCAAATGGCGCTCCTTTGCTTCCGAGCTCAGCCATGCGCCCAAACAGTGGTTTACCCCCACATATGGGGTGTCGGCGTACTCAAGACAAATTGTACAACAGCTTCTGGGGTCCATTTTCTCCTGTTACCCTTGGTAAAATAAAAATTTGGAGGCAAAAAGATCATTTTTGTAGAAAAAATGTGATTTTTATATTTTCACGGCTCTACGTTATAAACTTCTGTGAAGCACCTGGGGGTTTAAAGTGCTCACCACACATCTAGATAAGTTCCTTAAGGGGTCTAGTTTCCAAAATGGTGTCATATGTGGGGGGTCTCTACTGTTTAGGCACATCAGCGGCTCTCCAAACGTGACATGGCGTCCGATCTCAATTCCAGCCAATTCTACATTGAAAAAGTAAAACGACACTCCTTCTCTTACAAGCTCTGCGGTGCGCCCAAACAGTGGTTTACCCCCATATATGGGGTATCGACGTACTCAGGAGAAATTGCCCAACAACTTTTGTGGTCTAATTTCTCCTGTTACCCTTGTGAAAATAAAAATTTGGGGGCAAAAAGATCATTTTTGTAGAAAAAATGAGATTTTTTATTTTCACGGCTTTACGTTATAAACTTCTGTGAAGCACTTGGGGGTTCAAAGTGCTCACCACACATCTAGATAAGTTCCTTAAGGGGTCTAGTTTCCAAAATGGTATCACTTGTGGGGGGTTTCCACTGTTTAGGCACATCAGGGACTCTCCAAACGCGACATGGCATCCGATCTCAATTCCAGCCAATTCTGCATTGAAAAAGTCAAAAGGTGCTCCTTCACTTCCAAGCTCTGCTGTGCGCCCAAACAGTGGTTTACCTCCACATATGGGGTATCGACGTACTCAGGAGAAATTGCACAACAACTTTTGTGGTCTAATTTCTCCTGTTACCCTTGTGAAAATAAGAATTTGTGGGCGAAAAAATCATTTTTGTGAAAACAAATGCGATTTTTTATTTTCACGGCTCTACGTTATAAACTTCTGTGAAGCACTTGGGGGTTCAAAGTGCTCACCACACATCTAGATAAGTTCCTTGGGGGGTCTAGTTTCCAAAATGGTGTCACTTGTGGGGGGTTTCCACTGTTTAGGCACATTAGGGGCTCTCCAAACGCGACATGGCGTCCGATCTCAATTCCAGCCAATTCTGCATTGAAACAGTCAAACGGTGCTCCTTCACTTCCAAGCTCTGCGGTGCGCCCAAACAGTGGTTTACCTCCACATATGGGGTATCGACGTACTCAGGAGAAATTGCACAACAACTTTTGTGGTCTAATTTCTCCTGTTACCCTTGTGAAAATAAGAATTTGTGGGCGAAAAAATCATTTTTGTGAAAACAAATGCGATTTTTTATTTTCACGGCTCTACGTTATAAACTTCTGTGAAGCACTTGGGGGTTCAAAGTGCTCACCACACATCTAGATAAGTTCCTTGGGGGGTCTAGTTTCCAAAATGGTGTCACTTGTGGGGGGTTTCCACTGTTTAGGCACATTAGGGGCTCTCCAAACGCGACATGGCGTCCGATCTCAATTCCAGCCAATTCTGCATTGAAACAGTCAAACGGTGCTCCTTCACTTCCAAGCTCTGCGGTGCGCCCAAACAGTGGTTTACCTCCACATATGGGGTATCGGCGTACTCAGGAAAAATTGCACAACAAAATTTGTGGTTAAATTTCTGTTTTTACACTTGTGAAAATTAAAAAAAAAGGTTCTGAAGTAAAATGTTTGCAAAAAAAAGTAAAATGTTCATTTTTTTCTTCCACATTGTTTTAGTTCCTGTGAAGTACATAAAGGGTTAATAAACTTCTTGAATGTGGTTTTGAGCAGCTTGAGGGGTGCAGTTTTTAGAATGGTGTCACACTTGGTTATTTTCTATTATATAGACCCCTCAAAATCACTTCAAAGGTGATGTGGTCCCTAAAAAAAACATGGTGTTGTAAAAATGAGAAATTGCTGGTCAACTTTTAACCCTTATAACTCCCTAACAAAAAAAAAATTGTTTCCAAAATTGTGCTGATGTAAAGTAGACATGTGAGAAATGTTATTTATTAACTATTTTTTGTGACATATCTCTCTGATTTAAGGGCATAAAAATACAAATTTTGAAAATTGCAAAATTTTAAAAATGTTCGCCATATTTCCATTTTTTTCATAAATAATCGCAAGTAATATCGAAGAAATGTTACCACTAACTTGAAGTACAACATGTCACGAAAAAACATTCTCAGAATCAGCGGGATCCGATAAAGCGTTCCAGAGTTATAACCTCATAAAGTGACACTGGTCAGAATTGTAAAAATTGGCTCGGTCATTAAGTACCAAATTGGCTCTTTCACTAAGGGGTTAAAATGTCCCAAAGTTGTACGAATGTAAACATTGTCTCACCCTGCAAATAAATAAGCTCTCACACGGCTTCATAAACAAAAAGCTAAAACATTAATGATCTTGGAAAATGGCAACACAATAAATTAAAAAATATTGTTACAAATTTCGTATTTTTTTTCATCACTAATATAATAAAACAAAAGGGACATGCTTGGTTATAATCATACTGATGAGAAGAATCAAATTAGCAGGTTTTTTTAACCACACAATGAACACCATAAAAACAATTCCCCCCCAAAAAATGTCAGAATTGCCTTCCATTTTACACTACAATTTGTGGTAAAATCAGTGGTGTGATTCAAAAATACAACTTGTATATAAAAAAGGCTTTCATACATCTCGAGGACAGAAAAATAAAAAAGTTATGGCTCTTGGAAAAAGGGGAGGAAAAAACAAAAATGCAAAAACAGAAAGGAGTTAAAATGGAATTGTGTTTTCATCAAACTTCGCATAAAGCAATAGTACAGGCTTATATAAGAAAACTTTGTAACATGTACTGTATTGCATGTTATCACAGAAACCTGCTTTCTTCCCCATTTATCAGACACATCTTCCCCTTCCCCCTTCCTCCTGAACATGTCATCCGCTGTGGAAAAAACAGCTAAAATCCATCTAGTCCAGGCAAGATGCATGCTCCCTTTTATTGTCATGTGATACTGCTTATTATACTCTATGGAGAAGGGAGAGAAGAGGAGGAGTGAATTACAGGTAGAGAAGAAAAGCAGAGGAGAATTCATTTTCCTCACCCAAGAGCTGATTCACATCCAGACAGCTCAGCAATGCTGTGTAATATTCTCCATACTGCTATTACTTCTCTCTGTGTACTAACCCAATGAATAAAGAGCAGGAATCTCTCTCTGTGTGCTGTGATGTGTATGGGAGATTTTTCAGCAGCTCGCCTACTCCCTACCCCAGCTTCCAGTAGATCACAAATTACAGATAGAGCATGGAAAGGGGAAAACTGGTGAAAATAAAAGATACATGTCATAAACTGGCCAAAAAATATGTTATTCTTCAAGTACACACAGAGAACAGATTATTCTGAACAGCTATGTGAAAGAATAGTTATTTGTTTAATATCTGAAGGTTTTTATATCAGTGTGTAAATTTGAGCCATACAGCTCATAGATTATTAACATATGAGTTTTGGAACAATGCTAGTGAACAGTTGCACTAATTGGTATTAGTAATATACAGCAGGTGAAATAAGTGTTGATCACGTCACCAATTTTATAATTAAATATATTTCTTAAGGTGCTATTGACATGAAATTCTCACCAGATGTCGGTAACAATCCATCCAATTCACAAAGACAAAATAAATCAAACCATAGAGAATTAAAGCTATGTTTTAGAACTGGCGGAACGCACTAAATAATGATGATAGAGAATATGAGGTGCGTTCGCAGTCCGGGGTCCACCGTCCAGAGATGACACCTGCTGCTGAGTAATGGCGGATGGACGCTTGCTTACATGTGGATTTAGGCCTCACCCAGTGTGAATGGAAGCAAACTCTGTTGCTTCACAGAGTCGCCAATATATGCTGTGCCCTGTTAGCAGTCACAGGGTGCAGCTGAAAGACACTAGTGTGATCCCTATGAATCACCCCCACTAAACTGGTGATTGGACTCGCTCTGACCCTCGGGGGCTTTTGAGCCCGCGCCTGAGGACGCTCTGAGTCAGATGCTGAGTCCAAGCGGGAATTCCCACCCTACACTGACCGGTTGTCAGGAAAGTGCATGGTGCCGCACTGGCGGGCACTGTGAAGTGACACTGTAACGTGTGCTGAGCGTGCAGGTTACCACTATCGTGTGCTGGGTAGCTTCCACCATTCGTGAGCAGTCATCAACACAAGGAATGGGAATGATTAACCCTCCGTCAGGGGCAACTGATCTGACAGGCGCAGCTCACTTAGTTTCATTTCTCTATTTTCAGTGGTTTGTCTGGGAAACACCATCCTCCCAGTACCTTCCTAACTTTAAAGGCTGTGTGAAACCTGAGAAGCCTCTTGTGCTGCAGAGCTGCAGGAGATCAGATATCAGTGTTTTGGCTTCTCAGGCTCATTGCCCCTGAACGCGTCACACATTTGACGATTAGAATTTGCTGTTTTTATTCATCCCAATTGTTTTTTTAGCTTGTTTTATGAATAGCTAGTGCTAAATTTGTGGATTTGTCATAAAAGGTTTAGAAATAAGATTGTGCTTCTCAGGCACATTGCGCCCTAACACATATTCTCTCTCTTGCTTCAGCTTTTCTTCTGAAATGGCGAGGAGAATATTTGACTTGTCCAATGCCCTTCATGTTGAGCAAGTGCAAAATATACTGATTGATGATGAGACAGACCCCTTACAGCTAGAAGATTTAGGGAAAGAAAGTGACATTGCTTCAGAAGATGATGTGGAAGAATGTCCAGATGTGTCTGATACAGGTCAAGATGGAGAGAGTGAGGAGGATGCTCAAGACATAGAAACATATTACTTTTCTGGTTATTAAACATTTTTTTTTACACCTGATTATATGTATTCTCATTTATTACATTCCTATTAAGGTAACTGATCACTTTTAGAGCATTGAAATTTTTAAAAAAGGAAAATATAGCCAATTTTCTAGCCTGTGCCGGACAGGCGCAATGCCCCTAAACTCGTTATGAAACATATTGCCCCTGACGGAGGGTTAAGGAGCTTTCATCCATCGACAGACATTCATCTACACACACACACTGTAGTAAGTATACACTAGCGCATGGCCGAGGGGCCATGCAAACCTTTTATAGCAGTAGTGCTCCGGGACCTTCCTGATGGTCCAATAGGAGCTGCAACAGGACCTCAGCATGTGACCCCCGACCTCCAATGGGAGGTCGTCCCATGGGCATGCTCAGTATGGGAAAAGCAGGACTTGGTCCCAGAAAGGCCTGCTCGCTGCTGATCAGTGCTGGCTACAAAGGCAGAGCCTGGAAAAACAGCAATAACCAGTCACACAGTATCAGCTTGAGCCAGACGCTGGGACCGACGTCTCCGCTGAGCAGGTTCCACTGTGGCTGAAGAAAAGTGGGAGACCACAGTGGACATGGTTTGATGATTCCCCCTGTGCGGTTGCAGGAACTCGACACCTAACAATGTGTGATAATGAGAAATAACACAGGGAAAAGTTGTTGCATACACTCACTGAAATTTAATTAATACTTCTTACACAAGCCTTTGGCCCCTTTCACACATCAGTTTTTTGCAATCCGTCGAAATTTGAAAAAACGAATCTGGCGACTAATGTCACCGGATCCGTTTCTTTCTCATCGACTTGTATTAGCAACTGATTGTGACGGATGGCCTCACGTTTCGTCTGTCGTTTGCCGGATCCATCGAAAATTGTTTGTCCGGCGGCCGGAGACGACAGACAAAGTAACGTTTTTGTGTACGTCGAAAAATCTGACAGCGACAGATCCGTCGCCATCCATCGTTTGCTCAAATGAAAGCCTATGGGTGCCGGATCCATCAAATGATGGAATCCGGCAATGGATTCTTTTTTTTAACTGAGCATGCTCCGATTTATTTAGGATCCAATTAGCCAGCCCCCAAAGTTTTCTGCTTTCATCCGAACATAGTTAAAAAACTTCTCGGGGTCTCCTCTCAACTCCATATATAATGTAGAATACACCCAACGTGTCATTCTCAGTGCAGTGATTGGGTGGATCCAATAACAATGCCATCGCAGACGCATGATGCGCTGTCTTTCTCGCTCCTTTTCAAGAACGATCGCTTCCACACAATTCACCTCAAAAGTAAAATCCACATAGATCTTCACAATGTTCGCAATCACACCTTCCATTTTTGCCACTTGCTCTACAACCTGTCAAAGATGGGGTGTAGAAACACTATATATATATATATAGGTTTCAGGAGCCAATAACTTTTAGGAGCCTCCCATTGGGCATTGTAAAAAAACAGATCCATTGTAAAACGGAAGAAAAAGCTGATGCGATAAATCCATTTTTTCGCCGGACCCTCTAGTCGGATTCATTGAAAAAATTGATCCGTCTCATCAGTTTTTCATAATCTGAGACAGGTCCAACGGATTGTGACTAATGGCAAAAAACTGATGTGTGAAAGGGGCCTTTGTTGGATATGACAGCTTCAGGATGCCTCCTGTATGGAGAAACTAGTCGCATGCATTGCTCAGGTGTGATTTTGTTTCATTCTTCTACAAAAACACTCTTCAAATCCTGAAGGTTCTTTGGTCTCCTTCTATGAACTCTAAGTTTTAGTTCTTTCCATATATTCTCTATTTAATTCAGGTCAGGTGATTGGCTGGGCCATTCTAGCAACTTTATATTCTTTCTCTGAAATGTCTCTTTACTGCTCTGCCATTCACAGTGCTAAAGTTCCACATGAAACAAACTAAATCATCATGGTTTCATCACATGTGAAAAAAAGCATACTGTTATTTGATATACTAGAGTTACAAGAGTACGTTTGATGTTTCTACAAAGCCAATGTAAAATATGATCGGAAGATTTTTCCATACAGCAAATTATAAAGCATACTTTTCAAAGTGCATTAAAAGTAACAACTGTACTATGGAAATGTTCATGCAGTCCACTTCATTATTTGCCAAGGCAAAAGAGCCCCTTCTGTGTTCTGATAGGTAGGAAATCCCAACTGTCAAACTCTCATAGATTGATGTACTACGCAAAGCTTACACTGTAACCAAAGTAAGCCACTTAAAATAAATTTGAATGCATTAACAGGAGTGAATTGATTTACTGTATCTATATGATATGAGTTTCTCTGAGGTTCTCTCTTACCTGTGGTCAGAATACTGGAACGATGTGGTATTTTTTTAAATGGCATGATGTTCTATCTGATGAATTGCTCTGACCCTCATACAAATAAATTATCAATTACAAAATAAGATCAGTTTCTTTTTGGGGTCATCTCAAGGCTAATACAAAGGTATGTAAAATTTGGGTTTATTACATTTTTTTTCAAATGCAATGATTGATTGTTATGTTTTCTTATGCACTGATTTAAAAAAAAACTCTTTTTAACTATTATGTATGGAATTTACACAAAATGTGCATGGAATTAAGGAGAAGCAAGATAAAAAATCTTTATTGTAGCCACAAATGTACACAATATTATATATAAAAAGTATTTAAACAATTATTGTACACTCATTCAGCAACTTTATTGGAAATTAATTCTTGTGCCTTTGTGCCTTGGCACTATTCGTTACTCGCACGAATAGTACGATATTCAGGCTATTCATTACTCAGCAAGTAATTTTGGTAGTTGCCTTGGTATATTCGAGTGACCCGCCCAGTATGTTTGCCGCTTTATTTGCAGACAATGAACATGCTGGGCTTGCTTGCCAATCACCGTAATGCCAGCACCTTCTTTGGTGTGATATTACTGTAATTGGCTGGCCTTACAGCATCATAGTCAAGAAATTGACACGTCACTCCTCTTCTCTAGAAAGACTGGTGCCTGAGACAAGGGTCACCACTCCCTTATCATTTGAAAAAAGAAGAAATTCCCGGCACTCAAAATAGTACTATTTGCCAAAAATAATTTTATTAAAGAGATATGTTCCAGAAAAAACGTAACGTTTCAGTCTAACATTGACCTTCATCAGACTGGAGCACATACATAGAATAAAGAAAAATAAAGAAAAATAAAGAAAGTCAGGTAAAAATACACGTCCATTACTTGTATAATTCATGATGATATAGAAATATATATTATTAGAATAAACAATTTCTAATCATAAAATGAAACAGAAGAAAAGGTACAAAATGTCTTACTGGTAAGAAGCTTCACTTTTCCCAATAGGAACTTTGCATTTATTGCTATTTATGATGCACTGACCGATGTCTTTCCATTTGACTGGTTTTTTGCCTCAGGACTCTTATATGGATGGCCCCCTATTATCCATATAATCTCTATAGGACTTCCAACATGAGCACATATGCTTTTTAGTTCCTTGGTAAGACAACCTTTCTATTTTTTATTTCCTTATTTTTCTTTGATTTGGCTTCAGTTTTTTCCTCTTTGGTTTCTGCTTCTATTTAGTTTTTTTGATTGTTTTTTTTTGTACACTAGGAGACATCCTTTTTACCTGGCATACTTTTGACTAGAGAAAGTGATCATAAATTATGTGACTAGATCGCCTTGTATGAACCTACCATTGAGAGATTTTTTACATAGGTTATAGCCCTATAAAACCTGTTGTTGCAGTTAACCCTGAATCAGTTGTCATATTATGCTGACACAACAAGATATTGTACCTTTTCTTCTGTTTCATTTTATGATTAGAAATTGTTTATTCTAATAATATATATTTCTATATCATCATGAATTATACAAGTAATGGACGTGTATTTTTACCTGACTTTCTTTATTTTTCTTTATTTTTCTTTATTCTATGTATGTGTTCCAGTCTGATGAAGGTCAATGTTAGACCGAAACGTTACGTTTTTTCTGGAACATATCTCTTTAATAAAATTATTTTTGGCAAATAGTACTATTTTGAGTGCCGGGACTTTCTTCTTTTTTCAAATGATAAGGGAGTGGTGACCCTTGTCTCAGGCACCAGTCTTTCTAGAGAAGAGGAGTGACGTGTCAATTTCTTGATTTTGAATACGACCAATACTTCACGTGCACCCTCTGGCATAAAGTCCAATTTCTTCTTTTTTCAATAAATATATTTTTTTCTAAATTTTATATTTTTTTCTGTGGACATAAGACGAGATGTCCACTACAGGTTTCTCCTATAACGAAACAGAAATAGCCGAAATTGTTGCACAAGTGACGACGTCAGGTGATTTTCTGCAAATTTCTGGAAGTGAATTTAAATCACGCGATTTAGAACGTGAGACCCGTCATCTGGTTGGTCTAGAATTACATAGCATCACTATTGCCGAGTATATCAAGACCCAGAGGATCCCACGAGGTCTTCGAGTTTCCTTGAGACCCACTCTATTTCAAGACAATCCTGAATTCTGTCAGAAATTCGAGTCGATTCTCAACAAATGTTCCCTGGATCTGATGGCATTGACCTTGGATAACCTAAATAAAGAGGTGAAAAACTGCCAAGAGAAAGTGTCCACCATTGAGACTCAACTTAAGGACTCATTGCCTAATGAGGAATTCGAAGGAATTTTATCACGCACCAAGGAGAATATCGATACCTTCAAAAAGGACACTGAGAAAAGAAAGAGGCAAAAATTCATACGGGATACACAGGACTATTTACAAAAACGTGTATATAGATGGCAAGGCTCCTCCTCCCGTCGAAACTATCGCTTCTACAGGAACATAGACGGAACTTCAGCGTCCAGCTCCGACAGCGAACGTCCAGATTTCGCTCGATCTTCTCCCTCTTCTTCTTTTTTAGGTTCCGGCAGGAAGACGTATCCAAGAAAAGGACGAGGAGGGGGGGTCAATGCCATCGAGGTCAATCGACAAGGGATGCATACCAGATCCCAGGTAATTCTAACTTAGTTGTCAATATTTCATCTAAAAGCCTTAGTAATTCTGAGATAAATTTATTACAAAGAGGTCTCTCGTTCTGTCCAACTTATCGTTTTAATACTTTCCAATTGGAAGTTGATTTACAAAGGTTTTACAGGAATCTACGTCTCAAGGCATTTTTTAGGAATACTGGAAACATAACGGTTCCTGCCACACATCCAACACCAATTAACTTAACTGACCTAGGTCTGAAAGTACGTAGTACTTTCTCCCCACCCAAAAATAGTCACCCTATTGAGACCTTTGTTACACTCATTGACAGGGAAGTATCAGATTATACTAAAAGAATAGCCAGAGGGGATTTTAGTTTACGACCCAATTTCAAACCAATAGATCAAATAGCATTAAGGGCATTGATCGAGGACAAAGAGCTAGTGGTGAAACCTGCTGATAAAGGAGGGGCCATAGTGGTCATGGATGTTTTATCATATAAAGAAGAGGTTCTGTCTCAGTTAATGAATTCAGATATTTACCAACCTTTACCCAATAATCCTACTTTTGTCATTCAACAACAAATTGCGGTCACGCTAGATAGAGCACTACAAGCACAAATTATAGACATAAAAACAAAGGAATATCTGACAAATAGTCATCCATTAATCCCTATCTTCTATATTTTACCAAAAATACACAAAAGACTTGATAAACCTCCAGGGCGACCTATAGTGGCCTCCACAGACTCGGTTCTTTCTCCCTTGTCTATACTACTAGAAAAGGTTGTAACACCCCTCATTAAAAATACTCCCTCTTTTTTGCTGGATACGGGTTCTTTTTTAAAGCTTATCAAAAATTTTGGCACTTTGCCACAGGGTACTTTAATGGCAACCTTTGACGTTAACAATTTATACACGTCCATTCAGCACTCCAAGGGCATAGGGGCTATGAAGTCATTACTGGAAGAATCCTGTATGCAATCTAATGTAATGGAATTTCTTTTGGAACTTCTGGAAATTGTCCTCACCAAAAATTTCTTTATGTTTGAGGACCAATTTTTTCTTCAATTACAGGGCACAGCGATGGGGTCCAATGTGGCCCCACCCTACGCAAATTGTTTTATGTCTCGTTTTGAATCCGACTATATTTACCCCAATAGACTTTATCAAGCACATTGTCTTTTATGGCGTCGTTATATTGACGATGTGTTTTGCTTATGGCAAGGCACGAGCGAGAGTCTATTACAATTTTTGGATGACATTAATTCCATCTGGCCCGAGCTAAAATTTACGCTCAATTTCAACCAACATGAGATAAATTTTTTAGATACTAAAGTATTGCAGGGGGAAGATGGCAACTTGACTTTAGATCTTTACACCAAAGAGACGGACCGTAACAATTTATTGCTTTTTCAGAGCTGTCATCCCAAGGCTGTCAAGAAGTCGGTACCTACTTCTCAGTTTGAGAGAGTTAGGAGGATAGTAAGTAACCCACAAATACGCACACAACGTTTAAATGAGATGAGGGACAAATTTTTACAAAGAGGCTATCCCCCACAACTCCTTCATCAAGCTCAAAACAGTGACAATAGATCTCCAAGAACAAACACTTCTCGGCGTGTGGCTTTTGTGCATACATTCCATCCATTCATGTATGAGATACATAAAAAAATTCGTAAACACTGGCATATTCTTAAAGACAGTTTCCCTGACATTCCTGAATTCCAAGCACCATTTCTGCCCTGTTTCAGGAGACCGAAAAATCTTAAGAATAAGATCATTAGAGCAGATATTGGTTCAGCCCGATCGATTTCTCGACAAACTTTTCTATCCACTCCACGCAAGGGAACGTTTCCCTGCTTACATTGTGCGCAATGTGCAAATGTTCTTAAGGGCCCCAAAATATCTCACCCTCAGACAGGAGCAGATATTCCAATTACTGTTTTTTTCACTTGTGACTCTAAATTAGTCATTTATGCCATCAAGTGCCCCTGCGGCAAGATTTATGTGGGTGAAACCACACAGGCAATCAAAGATCGGATTTCCCACCATAAGTCCGACATTCGCTGTAATAAAAATCATCTTCCTATACCATTCCATTTTAATACAGCAGGACATTCAATAGCTCAGTTGAGGTTTTTAGTTTTGGAACAAATTACTATGAACAGGAGAGGCGGGGACATCACTAAGAAATTACTAGCAAGAGAGGCATTCTGGATTCATTTCCTCCAAAGTATGGAACCACGTGGTCTCAATAGAGATTTTGATGTTGTGAGTTTACTTTGAATCCACCATAATGACCCCTTGCTTGTCGCACGCCCTATTCTCTTATATGCTCACACAGTACTGTTCATAAATTACTGTTCATAAATTTCTGTGATATCTATGTAAGATGTGCCGTTTATTTAAGACGTTGTGCTTACTTCATATATTGATTTGTCTTTTTTGATGTCTCCTAGGTTCACCCATGATATATTTGTCTTTCCTTTTTTTTTCTTTTCTTCTTTCCCTTCTCTGAGTCACGGGACAATATACTCACCCAGCGCTCCAGCGATGAAGACTGCCTTCTACACCGCCCCCTTTCCCTTGTGTCACTGGATGTCCGTTTGCGTTCCACCAGAGCGCTTCACTGAGCACTTCCGCTGGACCGAGAATCACCGTGACGCACTTCCGGTTAGGTCGCGCCGTATCTTACAGAGCTTTATACTATATGATGCCTATTAGCAGCGCAGCACAGACTCGGACAGCGTTCCATATGCGGTTCAGCGACGTTTGACACGTCACACAAGCGCCGCAATTTTCTTCACCTTTTTTCACCTGATCTTCCGGTCCAGCCTGTATAATAGGAGGATGCCGCGCCGTGTTAGTTCATGGCGTCCATCCACCATCTTTTGTTCTCACACGCGGAAGCGTCGGATCCCATTACTAAATGTCTTACTGGTAAGAAGCTTCACTTTTCCCAATAGGAACTTTGCATTTATTGCTATTTATGATGCACTGACCGATGTCTTTCCATTTGACTGGTTTTTTGCCTCAGGACTCTTATATGGATGGCCCCCTATTATCCATAAAATCTCTATAGGACTTCCAACATGAGCACATATGCTTTTTAGTTCCTTGGTAAGACAACCTTTCTATTTTTTATTTCCTTATTTTTCTTTGATTTGGCTTCAGTTTTTCCTCTTTGGTTTCTGCTTCTATTTAGTTTTTTTGATTGTTTTTTTTGTACACTAGGAGACATCCTTTTTACCTGGCATACTTTTGACTAGAGAAAGTGATCATAAATTATGTGACTAGATCGCCTTGTATGAACCTACCATTGAGAGATTTTTTACATAGGTTATAGCCCTATAAAACCTGTTGTTGCAGTTAACCCTGAATCAGTTGTCATATTATGCTGACACAACAAGATATTGTACCTTTTCTTCTGTTTCATTTTATGATTAGAAATTGTTTATTCTAATAATATATATTTCTATATCATCATGAATTATACAAGTAATGGACGTGTATTTTTACCTGACTTTCTTTATTTTTCTTTATTTTTCTTTATTCTATGTATGTGCTCCAGTCTGATGAAGGTCAATGTTAGACCGAAACGTTACGTTTTTTCTGGAACATATCTCTTTAATAAAATTATTTTTGGCAAATAGTACTATTTTGAGTGCCGGGACTTTCTTCTTTTTACAGCATCATAGGGGATATTTATTCCTGCCGGTGCCATCTTGCGCATATTGCAGCCGAAAATAGAGTAGGAAGAGGGTAGTGTGAGGCCATGTGCACACGTTCAGTATTTTTCGCATTTTTTTCGCGTTTTTTCGCTATAAAAACGCGAAAAAAACGCTAACATATGCCTCCCATTATTTTCAGTGTATTCCGCATTTTTTGTGCAAATGTAGCCTTTTTTTCCGCAAAAAAATCGCATCGCGGAAAAAAAAGCAACATGTTCATTAAAATGCGGAATTGCAGGGGATTCCGCACACCAAGGAGTGCATTGATCTGTATACTTCCCGCACGGGGCTGTGCCCACCATGCGGGAAGTAAGCAGATCATGTGCGGTTGGTACCCAGGGTCGAGGAGAGGAGACTCTCCTCCATGGACTGGGCACCATATAAGTGGTCAAAAAATAAGAATTAAAATAAAAAATAGTCCTATACTCACCTTCGATGTCTTCCCGCCTCTCAGCTGCATGCTGCCGCTTCGGTTCCTGTAGCTGGTGTGCGGTGAAGGACCTGTGATGACGTCACTGTCTTGTGATTGGTCGTGAGCGGTCATGTGACCGCTCACGTGACCGCGACGTCATGGAAGGTCCTGCGCGCACACACCATCTATACGGAACGGACGCCGGTGAGGAGATCAGCTGTCTGTGGGTGAGTATAACCATTTTTTTTATTTTTTTTATTATTTTTAAACATGCTATCTTTTACTATAGATGCTGCAAAAGCAGCATCTATAGTAAAAAGTTGGTCACACTTGTCAAACACTATGTTTGACAAGTGTGACCAACCTGTCAGTCAGTTTTCCAAGCGATGCTACAGATCGCTTGGAAAACTTTAGCATTCTGCAAGCTAATTACGCTTGCAGAATGCTAAAAAAAGCGCGAAAAAAACGGAAAAAAAACGCAAAAAAAAAATGCGGATTTCTTGCAGAAAATTTCCGGTTTTTATCAGGAAATTTCTGCAAGAAATCCGGACGTGTGCACATACCCTGAGCGTAGGGAGAGTGAAAGGAACGTATATGGAGAGTTTGTGATTCCAAATAGCTCTTTTAAGAGCTCATAAGGGTGAAGATTACTTCTTTGTTAGGTGGAGATAGCATAGGGAGAGATTTAATACAAGGAAGAGTGAAAGGCAGGCACTTGGGTGTTATCACATCATCATTGCAAATACATGCTGCAGATCTCTGCTATTTTGCATTGTGTTGTATAGTTTAGGATTAGGAACAGATTGTGAGATTAGGAAAAGATAGGCTGAGTTTCATCCACTACATATAGTGTACAATGAGACAAATAATTGTAGTTAGTACCAGCATATACTAAACAAATTATTTTGAAGCTACATAATATTCCTGCATAGCAGCATATAACAAAACCTTTTTTTTACAGCTAAATAATATTCCTCAGTGCCAGAATATAATAACATCCTTTTTCGTAGACAAATTGATTTCATCCAGCACTCCAGACCTGCGAGCAATATCAAAAACATTTTATTGTGCATATCAAGCCATAGTGCAAATCAAGCCATAGTTAAAAAGATAAGAACATCTGACGCATTTCTGGAGTGGTAAAAGCGCCCTTAGTCATAGGAAATGCATCAGTTGTTCTTATATTTTTAACTATAGGTTGATATGCACAATAAAAGTTTTTTGATTTTACTCATGGGCCTGGAGTGCTAGATGAAATCCTTTGTTTCTCTACTTCTTCGGCTGCGCTTATTAGCAGTACAGGCACCCTCCAGCAACTCATTCGACTTAGCCTCATTTGGACAGATCTTCTGCTATGCTGTTGCTGTGTGTAAGCAAGGCAATATAAAAAAATACTATTTTTCTATTGGTTAAATAAATAGCGTATCTTTATCTAGCACTTGTGTGACTGGCACAATCCATGCAGAGATAATGTTGTGCAGTGGGCATGTCCATGCTATTCAGTGATGAGGCAGTGAACCAGGAAAGTTCAAAGTAAAACATAGTTTTAATGTCCAAACTTACAAACAAAACACAGACCGGTCGCATGACTGCGACGTCATCGCAGGTCCTACGCTCAATGCATTCTTAGGAACGGAGGCCGCCGCTTGCACCGCTGAGAGCAGGGGCCGTCGGAGGGTGAGTTTATGCATTTTTTAAATTTTTATTCTTTTTTTTACATCAATATGGATCCCAGGGCCTGAAGGAGAGTCTCATCTCCTCCAGATCCTGGGAACCATCCAGGATCGCTCCCTGCACACACCGTACCCGGCGTATAAGACGACCCCTGACTTTTGAGACGATTTTCAGGGGTTAAAAAGTCATCTTATACGCTGGAAAATACGGTACTATAATATAAGTAAATGGGATCACTGACCACATGCTAAAGAATTATAAGCAATCAAAGGAAGTAGTGTGTAAAGGAAAGGATCACCATTGAATTTACAAGATTTAACAAAATCATCTTTATTCAATATTAGACAAGCAAAACAAGACATGATTTAAAAATAATTAAAAACCCAAAGGTTTATAGATGAACAACAACATGGAAGGTCATGTGCTGAGGTCAGGCACACTATACAGAAAAAACCCATACAAACAGTACAAAATGTACAAAGCTCAAAAAACTCCAAAATTACAAAATATGAAAAAAAAAACTCCAAAATTACAAAATATGAAAAGATGTCCTTTGACTGTAATTAATTGAAATTCCTGAGAATGGAAAGAGTAAGGAACTATCCCTATAAAAGGGAAATAATAAACACAAGTAAGAGGGAAAGAAGAAATAGCAAATAAATATGGCTGTATAAGACCTGTTGGAAACTAAGAAGGGTCACCCTGTCACATCAATGCATTAGTATGCTCCCCAGACTTCTTCAGGTTTCAACCTTACACAGAATAATAATATGAGTAGTGATAAGTGAATAAATTCGGCACTATTTATTACTCGCATGAATAGTACGTTATTTGGGCTATTTGTTACTTGGCAAGTAATTAGGTATTCGCCTCAGTATATTCGAGTTACCCGCCCTGCATGTTTGGCACTTTATTTGCAGCAAATGAACATGCTGGGCTGGCTTGCCAATCACAATAATTCCAGCGCTATCTTTGGTGTGGCATTACTGTGATTTGCTGGCCTTGCAGCATCATAGAGACTATTTAAAGGCTGCTGGCGCCATCTTGAGCACATTGCAGCCGGAAACAGAGTAGGGAGAGCGTAGTTTCAGCATATGGAGAGTGAAATTAGCATAGGGAGAGTGATAAGAGGTTTTAGTGTGCATTATTTATTCCAAAAAGCTCTTTTAAGAGCTGAAGATTGTCAAGAGATTACTTGTTTGTTAGGGTACCGTCACACAGTGCAATTTTGATCGCTACGACGGCACGATCCGTGACGTCGCAGCGATCGTATGATTATCGCTCCAGCGTCGTAGACTGCGGTCACACGTTGCAATCACGGCACTGGAGCGATGCCGAAGTCCCCGGGTAACCAGGGTAAACATCGGGTAACTAAGCGCAGGGCCGCGCTTAGTAACCCGATGTTTACCGTGGTTACCAGCGTAAAAGTAAAAAAAAAAAACGTACATGCTCACCATCTGATGTCCGTCCGGTCCCTTGCCGTCCGCTTCCTGCTCTGACAGATCCGGCCATACAGTGAGAGCAGAGTGCAGCGGTGACGTCACCGCTGTGATCTGCTCTCACTTTCCGGCCGGCAGACAGTCAGAGCGGGAAGCGGACGGCAAGGGACCGGACGGACATCAGATGGTGAGCATGTACGGTTTGTTTTTTTTTACTTTTACGCTGGTAACCACGGTAAACATCGGGTTACTAAGCGCGGCCCTGCGCTTAGTTACCCGATGTTTACCCTGGTTACAAGCGAACGCATCGCTGGATCGCTGTCACACACAACGATCCAGCGATGTCAGCGGGTGATCAAGCGATGAAAGAAAGTTCCAAACGATCTGCTACGACGTACGATTCTCAGCAGGATCCCTGATCGCTGCTGCGTGTCAGACACTGCGATATCGTAACAATATCGCTAGAACGTCACGAATCGTACCGTCGTAGCGATCAAAATTGCACTGTGTGACGGTACCCTTAGGAGGAAATTTAAGTAGGGAGAGATTTAATAGGAGGGAGGGTGAAAGGCAGGCAGCTGGGTGTTTTCATCACTGCAAGTACATGCTCTGCTGTTTTCAACTTAAAATACCTAATATTTGTCTAGCAGTGGTGCGACTGCCGCAATCTGGGTACAGTTATTCATACGTGACAATATAGCCGGGGCAATAATCTTCATTACTCTGCATTTGGATGTGTCAGCAAGACAATTTAAAAAAACTCATAATTTTCTATTGGTTTAAAAAAAAAGCAGCTGTGCAACTGGCGCAATCCAGGTACAGATAATCTGATGTGACAATTTAGCAGGGGCAATAATCTTCATTACTCCACATTTGGAGGGTGTCAGCAAGACAATTGTGCCACTGCTGCAACCTAGGTTCAAACAATCTTATGTGACAATTTAGCAGGGGCAATAATCTTTAGGAGTACAAGTTTCAACATTACACAAAACATTACCCACGTGGGGTATACATACATGACCACTTAGTACTTGTTGCAGAAGCAGGAGTAGGAGGAGGAGGAGGAGATGATTTCATGAACAAAATGGGTTTGGATGGTAATGGATGGATGTTAAGACAACTTCCAAAAAATACATTTGGGCTTTTTTTTACATTATGTTGCTGTCATCCGTAGAGCTTACAACGTTGCTGGAAATCCAGCCCTTGTTCAGTTTTAGAAGAGTCAGCCTGTCTGCATTTTCCATTGACACGCGTGTTCGCCTATCCATTATGATTGCACCAGCCAAACTAAAATCCCACTCTGATAACACATTTGCAGCAGGGCATGGCAGCACCTCCAAAGTGTAGAAGGAGAGAAGGAGAGGCCAAATGTGCAGCTTGGACAACCAATAGTTAAAGGGCACTAAAGAATAATGAAGGAAGCTAGTATGGTCACTAAAGTAGTCCTTCACCATCTTGGTCAACTTCTCTCTTCTCATCATAGTTACACGCACAGATAGCCCTTGCTGATGTGACGGTGTCATGTAAATGTGTCAGTTGGTGGACATTTTTCCCCTCTCGAGTTGAGTTGCATCTGGTGTGCATAGCCCTCCCCTGTAATCCTTGCGGGTGAAAAGAGCCGGTACCTCTGCCAGCAGTATTGACTGAGGGTAATCCTTTCAGCAGGTCTTCCACAATGGTCCTCTGGCGTAAATGCACTGAAAATGGCACGGATGCCTCTGACATGAAAGAAGCAAATTTCTCCTTGTACCGTGGGTCAAGAAAGGTGCACAGCCAGTATTCTATGTTGAACAAAATGTGTTTCATGCAAGGATATTGGGAAAGGCATCTGAACACAAACTCTGTCATGTGTGGCAGAATGCAAAGAGTCAAACATTGAGTGTCCTCACCAGGATGAACACTAGCCATCCTATCCTCCTCACAATGCATAGTCTCCTCCTCCTTCTCCTTTTCAGGCCATCCATGATGGATAGGCATGAAGCTGGGATTGGAAGTCCCCTCTGTAGCGCAGACCAAAAACTCCTGTTCCGCCTCATCCTCATCCACCTGTTCCTCGTTATCACCTAATGTGGCTTGAGAGTATTGTGTGAGGTTGGGCTGTGTGGTATCAGTTATTGTAAAACCTTGCTACATAGCCACCTGCTCAGCATTCAAAGCTTCCTCTTTCAGATTCTGCAGTTAATGTTTTAATAGACAAAGATTTGGGATGGTTACACTGATAATAGCGTCAACAGCGCTCACCATCTTGGTGCATTACTCAAACTTTTAAAGAACCTCAGAAATGTCATCGATCCACACCCACTCAGCAGTTTCTATGTGTGGGGGTTGAGTGTTACTCTGACGGGCATTGAGAAGCTGTAATTCAGACACTGCTCTATGCTGCTCACTAAGCATTGCCAACATATAAACCGCCTACCGCCTCAACATATTTATCTAACTATCCCTGTGTTGCCCATTAAATATTTTCTTCATAACCGGGATTTTTTGTATCTTGTTCGCACACGCTTTATGCATTTAGTCGCCCTTTGTGTCTGTACTTTTATACATTCTGGTTGGTAACCAGTTCATGCAGCATTACATTAACACCCGATTTCTTACATTATGGCTTTTCAGAACAATGAAAGCAATTGTTACCATCCACTTTTAGTGTCTCCCCTATTTCCTCATAGATTGTAAGCTTGTGATCAGGGCCACATTCCTTTTGGTGTCTGCTGTTTATGTGATTATTGTTATTCTGTAATTGTTATTCTGTTTATTGTCTGTACAAGTTCCCTCTAAAATGTAAAGTGCTGCAGAATATGTTGGTGCTACAGAAATAAAATTATTATTATTTATTATTATTATTATTATTCCTAAAGGTTGAATTATAGCGTGAGGGCAGGTCACAAATCAGTTGGTGACACTGCTGCAGCAAAGCTAGTCCTCCGAAAGCCTGAGATGACTTTAGGAAATGTGCGCTGACACTCCATACCTTGGCAAATAGGTCCATCAAGTAAGGGTATGTTTTTAAACATCGGCTGCATTGTGAGCTTTATCACCTAAACAGATGAGCTTCAGCAGAGCGTAATGCCATGTTCTTGCCTCTTTCAGCTTTGTTTGGCAGAAGATGCAAATTACAGTTGTTTTGTCAGAAGAAATTTCAGAAAAAAACTGCCATACAGGGGAACAGTGCATCCTTCGCCTGTTATCTAGCTGAAAGTGAGGGGGCTCTGTGGAACACTTGACATGGTTCTCCCTCTGATCCAAACTCTACCTCTTCTTGCCTGTTTTTGTGCTATGGACCAATCCCTGTCTGCACTGCTGTGCTCGCTAGGAGATTACTTTAGGAAATGTGTACTGACACTCCATACGTTGGCAAATAGGTCCATCAAGTCAGGGTATGTTTTTAAAAAAGGCTGTACAACCAAGTTCAGCACGTGGGCCATGCATGGAAGGTGTTTACCAGCTTGACGAGCATTAAAGCCACCACCAAGTTACACCCATTATCACACACAACCAGACCTGGTTGGAGGTTCAGCTGGGAGAGCCACTGAATGGTCTTTTCTTTTAACACCTTCAACAGCTTGGCTGCTTTGTGAGCTTTATCACCTAAACAGATGAGCTTCATCAGAGCGTAATGCCATGTTCTTGCCTCTTAGCTTGGTTTGGCAGATGATGCAAATTACAGTTGTTTTGTCAGAAGAAATTTCAGAAAAAAACTGCCATACAGGGGAACAATGCATCCTTGGCCTGCTATCTAGCTGAAAGTGAGGGGGCTCTGTGGAGCACTTGACATAGTTCTCCCTCTGATCAGACCTCTACCTCTTCTTTCCTGTTTTTGTGCTATGGACCAGTCCCTGTCTGCACTGCTGTGCTTGCTAGGTATGCCACCATGACAGGTTGGATCAGTGGCCTCATCATCGATCACATCATCTTTCAATTCCTCAATCTTGTCTGCCTTATGATTTGCGATTTTAGGCTGATCTGATGGCAACTGTGCGTCATGATTATCCTCCACCTCTTCAGACATGAGTTGACCTTCCCCAGCGTGGCTTTCACCTGGCCGTGGGTGCTCAAATGTTTGGGCATCACTGCACTCCACCTCCTCATGACCCTCTTTGATGGTTCATGTTGAGAAGCCTGACAAATTACAAGGGAACAGTTTCTCAGAGTTGCCAGCGTTGGGGTCATATGTCTCCTGGGACTCTTGATGGTGGGAGAATGGATTTAGAGGCCCAGCCTCTTGGCTACTGAGACTGGACCATGTGGAAGACTTCATGGTGCTGCTTGTCAACACACTGGAGTCTTTGTCTGCCATCCAACCCAGAACATCTTGGCAATTGCCTGAGTTTGTCAGTGGTGTACCATGCTGAATGCATTTTGACAGGAAGTTAGAATGAGATCCAGTCACCTTCTGATCTGTAATACGGCCTTGGCAGGCACCACCACATCCACATCTGTTAATGCCACCCTTTCTCATATTGAACGCTTTATGCTTGTGAAAAAAAATTTCCTGGCTTTATTTTTGGCAAGTACCCTCACAGAGGTGTTATGCACAAATTTAATATATCTAGCAATGTGTGGCAATTTTTTTTAACATATCAGCTTTATTACACAGGGCAACAGAAGACTCATGAAAATTAGCACTAAACAGTGACATTTGCTTATCTCTGCAGGCTTTGCGCCAGTCGCACAACTGCTAGATAAAGATATGCTATTTATTTAACCAGCTTGTGGAGAGTGTTCAATGGCACTCCTGTCTCTTTCCCTTGAGGAGGCTGCTTCCAAGTTAAATGAGGCTTATACATGTTCCTGACATGGGTTTCATGCCTGACAATCTGACCACAATACAGGCCCTTGCTTGCATACACTGCATTAAAAATTGAATTCTAATGCTTTTGGTGTCTGTTAGAATCCAGTTTACTGACATTGATCATACAGCTCCCTCATCTCCTGTATCATATTCACCTTACAGCGATTTCACCCTCTATGACAGTGGATCCAGTGTAATCCGGTGGCCCAAATGAACTGTAGAGCTCACAAAACTCATGTTTCAAGGCACCTGCTGGCCCTCTGAAAATGTGATGCGAAGGCCACATAATGACATGGTGATGGATGAGGTGATGGTGGCAGGCAAAACCCAAAATGAAATGGGCATGTTTTATCTGGCATTCTATAGTGATGGGGACTATGTATTCCACTGTCTAGCTAGAAAAATATTTAGAATTGAAAGTCCTCAGTGGTTGATACCTTTTAATGGCTAACTGAAAAGATGATAACAATTTGCAAGCTTTCGAGACTACTCGGGCCTCTTCATCAGCCATAGACTAATACAAATTCTGAAGAATCACATATTTATACACAACACAGCGGAAAGATAATGCAATGGATAAGACAAGTGAGGTGAAGCAGGGCTATCATTATGGGAGAGGGGGATAAACAGTTGTGTCCATATATTGTAACATTTCATAGATAAGGAGTGTAAATGTTTTATTGACCTCTGATTGGGGTCTGGTTCTGTGTTGTGATGCCCCCACAAGGTCTGAGGAGCAAATTTCTTAATTCACATAGAAAGACATAAATTCATTTGAAAGAACAAATGGTCATTTGTAGAAGGAGCGCTAGTTTCCGTCCCAATGAGGAGGAAATAAGTGTGCAGGTCCCCGCAGCTCCAGCCGGACACCCCACAACGGGGGAAAAAGACTTGCAATGCATTTCAACGGTGTGCGCCATGATAAATATCCACCTGAAGAAGACGGCGCACGCCGTTGAAACGCGTTGTGGTTTTACCCTAACTGGTGTCTGTGTTCTCTTTCTGAGCTCCTGAGACCGGCTATTCTGTTCCTGTTATAAATCCATGAGACACATTCATTCCTGCACTGAAAGTGTCAAAGGTCGTCATCAGCTTATACTCTCAGACCCTTCTGTCTCACTGAGATTTTAAATTATCCTTTAATACAAGTAACCTCATGTCCATGGTGCTGTGATCAGGGAGTCAAAAATGTTTTGTCACAGCCGGTAGATCTATTTTTTTCTCTTATTCTGTGGTGATGACAGTTCATCTTTGTTCTTAGTTTTTGCCCTGTCTCTCCTACAAATAGACCCCCAGTTGGACATTTAGTACAAATTATTAGGTACACCACATTAGATGTGATACAGCTGAGAGTACCTGGGATCTTGTAGTCCTGATGTGAATTGGTTATCTTTATCTTGCCCATGGTCATTATAAATGGACAGGTTTTACATTGTTTCTGGTTGAAAGGAAAGGTTCCTGCATCTGTTTGAGAGGACAAGGAGAAAAAATAATAGATCTACCTGTGGCAAAACATTTTTGTCTCCCTGATCACAGCACCATGGACAATCAGAGGACAATAAAACATTCACATGACTTGAACTGTTCCTATATTTATGGACACAATTGTTTATCCCGCTCTTCCATAATAATAGCTCTGCTTCACCTCACTTGTCTTATCCATTGCATTATCTTTCTGCTGTGTTGTGTATAAATATGTGGTTCTTCAGAATTTGTGTTAGGGTACCTTCACACTAAACGACGCTGCAGCGATATCGACAACGATGCCGATCGCTGCAGCGTCGCTGTTTGGTCGCTGGAGAGCTGGCACACAGACAGCTCTCCAGCGACCAACGATGCCGAGGTCCCCGGGTAACCAGGGTAAACATCGGGTTACTAAGCGCAGGGCCGCGCTTAGTAACCCGATGTTTACCCTGGTTACCATTGTAAATGTAAAAAAAACAAACAGTACATACTCACCTTCTGCTGTCTGTCACACGTCCCTCGCCGTCTGCTTCCCGCACTGACTGTAAGTGCTGGCCGGGAAGCAGGGCACAGTGGTGACGTCACTGCTGTGCTCTGCTTTCACTTTACGGCCGGCGCTCACAGTCAGTGCGGGAAGCAGACGGCGAGGGACGTGTGACAGACAGCAGAAGGTGAGTATGTACTGTTTGTTTTTTTTACATTTACAATGGTAACCAGGGTAAACATCGGGTTACTAAGCGTGGCCCTGCGCTTAGTAACCCGATATTTACCCTGGTTACCACTGTAAAACATCGCTGGCATCGTTGCTTTGGCTGTCAAACACGACGATACACGCCGATCTGACGACCAAATAAAGTTCTGAACTTTCAGCAACGACCAGCGATATCACAGCAGGATCCAGATCGCTGCTGCGTGTCAAACACAACGATATCACTATCCAGGACGCTGCAACGTCATGGATCGCTATCGTTATCGCTGCAAAGTCGTTTAGTGTGAAGGTACCTTAAGTCTATGCCTGATAAAGAAGCCTGAGTAGTCTCGAAAGTTTGCAGTTTGTTACCATCTTTTCAGTTAGCTATTAAAAGGTATCAACCACTGAGGACTCTCAATTCTAAATATTTTCTATCTACTGGCTAACACGGTACCAAGATCAATATCTTTCCACTATCTAATAATTTTGATTGAAGGAGGAACCTACCAAATGTAGGAGTGAGAGCCCTCACAAATGTTAAAGGGAACATATGCTAAAAAGGAGTTATAATTTTTTATTTATTTTGCATTTTATATATGTAATTATGATGGAAAAGACTTTTCTTAGGATTTTTTCCTTTAAAAAACATTTAGGTTTGGTTTGGTAGATCTTCTTATAAATCCATAAAACCACCTCAATATTCTGACAACATTATTCCCTGATACCATATGTAAGTCAAAAAGGCATGTAGGCATCTTCTCCATGCTGTTTCCATTTAGTTTCAGTGCTTTCCCATCCATTTCAGCTTTTTTCCCATGCCCCCAGACCTGTTTGTTGGGTCCAGCAGAAAAATATTCAGCTTTCCCATTGACTTGCATTGGATTCGTTATTCGGTACGAATACACGGATATTAGAAATTATTCGTGCCGATTTTCCCAAATCGGAATATTTCACGATTTGCTCATCACTAGTTATTTGATGTCCTTGATATCCTGATAAAATCTTTCTCCTCTTCACTAACAGCGCCAAAGTTTTCAGGAAAGTAGTACAAACGGGAAAGTAAAAAATGTAGCTTCAAATTCATCAGACAACCCAAGGCTTTGAACTTTTTCAGCATGTTCTGCACCATGGAATTACATTTTGAATCATTGTTGGTACCTAGAAATTTCTTCACATCTACTTTTAAAGAATCCCAAGTCAAAAGCTTTCATTTTTGTTTCAAGCACATTGTCATTCATGAGTTTTCAAATATCCAGAAAATGTTTTCCTTCAGTTTTTTTCCTTCAGTTTTGTTTCAGACAGTCTAGTCTCTTCATCTTTCGTTTATTGATATCATTATTATTATTATGTTTTTAAAAAGTATGCTCATTTAGCTCTTTCAAAGACAATACCTATACCTAGATGGGTCCTTTGTCTGAATTTACATAACATAGAGCCTGTCTGTCAAGGTGGGGGAGGCATCCTTGAGTTGAGAACAGAGCTGGAGTGACAAAGGTTTGAGATCTACAGCCTCATTTGCATTTCAGTTCAAATGCTGATTTTTCAGAAATGAAAGCATGGACTGGCGATGTAAAGGTATTCCTGGACTTATCTTTAAAAGAGCTACTTGCAAATATAAATAGTTTAGGGGTGAAATCCTGCTGACAGATCCCCTTTAATTTACTTAGGTTTCAACTCTGTTGAATACATCTGTGCATTCAAATTTAGAAGTAATTCTATTCTATTCCGGTCAAACTTATCTCTACTCTTGGCTCTACTGTTCTCTCTAGTGTAAAATTTCAATTCCTTAACTAATAGATATAAAGTGGATATAAAAAGTCTAAACACCACAGTTAAAACGCCAGATCCATACTAAAATAACATACTCTTATAATTAGTGATGTGATTGTGTTCAGAATTAGCTAATCACATTTAAATAAAAGCAAAAACTGGCCACCTTTCACTTGATGGCAGTTCCTCCTTAAAGAGTTTGTTGTATGAACAAAGTACATTGTAATCAATAAATCCTGGAATAATAATAAGTTCCAAAATTGGATGTAATAAATTTTTTTCCTGGGCTAAGATAATCTCACAAATATTTCCCTGCTTGCACTGTGCAATAGCTGTGTCTGATCGTGATTACAGTATATTAGTGATTATACAGACGAATAACTAGGTTTAGTTCAATAATATAAATCACAAAACTGGCACTTCCTTGAAGTAATTATCCAGATGCGGACTAACACTCAACCAGAAGCCGCAAGAAGAGATCCAGATATTAAGACATAAAAGCAACAAACATTTTAAAAAACATACAAGAGTGCCCTAACTTGGAAGGCCTCTGAAATGTATTCATTAAGGGGAACCTGTCACCTGAATTTGGCGGGACCAGTTTTGGGTCAATAGGGGCGGGGTTTTCGGGTGTTTGATTCACCCTTTCCTTACCCACTGGCTGCATGCTGGCCGCAATATTGGATTGAAGTTCATTCTCTGTCCTCCGGAGTACACGCCAGCGCAAGGCAATATTGCCTTGCGCTGGCGTGTACTCCGGAGGACAGAGAATGAACTTCAATCCAATATTGCGGCCAGCATGCAGCCAGCGGGTAAGGAAAGGGTGAATCAAACACCCGAAAACCCAGCCCATATGACCCAAAACTGGTCCCGCCAAATTCAGGTGACAGGTTCCCTTTAATTCACCTTAATGGTGATATGGGGCTGCTTTAGAGCAAATAAATCCTCATTATCCAAGTAAACACAATACCCAGCATATTCATGGGCATCCAGCTACAGGCAAAGCAGAAATGCAAAAAGGTGCTTTATTACCGTCTAGTGACTACACATAAATGTCAGCAAACCTAGCCAATATTATACAGTAAGTACCATATTATACAGACAGTGGTTGTGCATACATATAGATAAGTACCCTATTTATTACCCGATTCGTAAAGTGCTCTGCAGACCCAGTAAGGAAATCAGCGTCCCTCCTCACACCGACGCATGTTTCGCATCCGCTTCTTTCGGGAATGAACATAGCAATGGCTCATAGCTGTTGGTTTATTTGAAGTAACACATTTCTCTGCCTGTATTATCACAGAAGCGGGTGTTTCTGATGCATATCTAGTTCCCTGAGTTCATCATAAATCAATTCAGTGAGGTTGGAAAGTCTGTTGCTGAGCTTATATGTCACAGACTTGATTAATGATCAGCTCAGATGACTGGAGACTCATCAGAAACACTGTTGCTGTGATAAAACAGGCAGGTAGATCTATTAATCCATAGAACGAATCAGCCTGGATACCATTCTATACTGTCTATATACTCTTTTTCCTACTCCGGTCAGGAGCTGTGGTACAAGTATGTGCTGAAAATGTTTCTGCATGGTCAGACAGAGCCATTACACAGTACAGAGCAGGGACACATATATAAGATTATCTCAGCACAGGGACATCTTTTTTTATTATTATTATACATTTTTTATAGCGCCATTTATTCCATGGCACTTTAAATTTGAAAAGGGGGCAAGTATAGACAAATACAATAAACATGAGCAAAAACAAGGCACTATCCAGTACAGTAGGAGAGAGGACCCTGCCCGCGAGGGCTCACAGGGGATGGGTGAGGATACACTAGGAGAGTGTAGAGCTGGTCATGCCATGGTTCAGTAGGTTGAGGATCACTGCAGGCTGTAGGCTTATCGGAAGAGGTGAGTCTTCAGGCTCTTTTTGAAGGGTTCCGTGGTAGGTGAGCATCTGATGTGTTGGGTTAGAGAGTTCCAGAGTATGGGGGAAGCACGGGAGAAGTCTTGGATGAGGTCGTGGGAAGAAGAGATAAGAGGGCAGTAGAGAAGGAGATTTTGGGAGGATCGAAGGTTGCTTGTAGGTAAGTACCGGGTGACCATGTCCCAGATGTATGGAGAAGACAGTGTGTGGATGGCTTTGCATGTCATAGTAAGTAGTTTTGAACTGGAGTCTCTGGGTGATAGGATGCCAGTGAAGGGCTTGGCATAGGAGAGAGGCTCGGGAATAGTGGGGAGACAGGTAGATTAGTCGGGCAGCAGAATGTAGGATGGATTAGAGTGGTACCAGAATGATAGAGGGGAGGCCAGAGAGTAGGAGGTTGCAGTAGTCAAGGTGGGAGATGATAAGGGCATGCACTAGTGTTTTGTGGTTTCATGGTGAAGGAATGCGTGGATACGGGAAATATTTTTGAGCTTGAGACGGCAGGAGGAGGCAAGGGCTTGGATATGAGGCTTGAAAGAGAGGGCAGAGTCAAGGATCACCCGGAGGCATCGGGCATGTGGAACTGGGGAAAGTGAGCAGCCATTGACATTGATGGATAGGTCTGGTGGAGGGGAGTGAGATGTGGGAAAGATGATAAATTCAATTTTGTCCATGTTCAGTTTTAGAAAGCGAGCAGAAAATAAGACTGCTAGCAGACAGACATTGTGGGATTTTGGTGAGTAAGGAGGTGAGGTCAGGTCCGGATAGGTAGATCTGCGTGTCATCGGCGTAGAGATGATACTGCAAACCATGGGATTCTATGAGCTGTCCCAGGCTGAAGGTGTACATGGAGAAGAGTAGGGGTCCTAGAACTGAGCCTTGAGGAACACCGACAGACAAGGGGCGAGGTGAGAATGTGGTGTGGGAGAGGGAGACACCGAATGTTCAGTCTGTTAGATATGACGAGATCCAGGATAGGGCCAAGTCTGTGATGCCAAGAGATGAGAGAATCTGTAGCAGGAGGGAGTGATCGACAGTGTCAAAGGCAGAAGACAGGTCCAGGAGACGGAGGACAGAGTAGTGTTGCTTGCTCTTGGCAGTTAATATGTCATTGGTGACTTTAGTTAGGGCAGTTTCAGTTGTGTGATTGGGTCGGAAGCCAGATTGCAACCGGTCAAAGAGGGAGCAGGAGGAGAGGTAGGAGAACAGTTCAAGATGGACATGCTGTTCCAGTAGTTTTGAGGCATAAGAGAGAAGAGATTACGGGAGATAGCTAGACACAGAGGATGGGTCGAGGGAGGGCTTTTTGAAGATGGGTGTGATCGAGGCATGCTGGAAGGATGAGGGGAAGATGCCAGTTGTGAGTGACAGGTTGAAGAGGTGTGTTAGGATTGGGATGAAAACTGTGGTGAGGTTAGAGATGAGGTGGGATGGGAGCGGGTCAAGCGCAACACATCCAATTGTGGAAATTATTGTTATTGCAAGGTCTATTGACTGCAAAGTACGCTTTTTGTGGGAAAACCCATAAGTATTCAGATGCTTTATGTGATATTATTCAGCTTCTAACTGACATTAGTTGTTACTTTAACCATGTTTTTCTGTTTAATCCATAGTTATATAAATATTTGCAGTAACAAGATTACACATTATGTCTTAATTATGCTAATTAACTAGATGACTATTAGGGTCACATTTTCCGAGCTAGACAACATACATCCTGCCCTCCATGAGCAAGATTTGATTTTAGTTATATTATCATGCAGCTTTTAATAAATATAATTCTATAATCTGACAAATAAGCTGATGCTATTTAAAACCATGAATAATCTAAGAAATATTTGCAGCAGACTGAGATGATAAATGTCTCATACTATAGGTCAGTAAAATGGGCATAAACCCTGCGTCACATGTAACCTGTCATACCTTTACCTCCTCTGATAATATAAAAAATCTGTCTTTTGACATTGATGAATATTATGTTACACAGATTTGACTAATTAGCCACACACTTACATTTTCTTTTTTTTCCCCTTTATGCTCCAGTTTTAAAGTTTATATACATTAATAATTTACAACATTGTCCGGTATTTGCTAGGCCACTGTGCACACATGACAAGTGGTTACATATGTCGTCAGAAATAAATAATCTATACTATTTCCATTTCTTAACTGAGTGAATAAGAACCAATAAACCTATAACAAAGAATTCTGCAAAGTACCGACTTCATGCTGTTTAAAACTTATCTTAAAAATACAACCCTGATTAAAATAACATAAAAAAATGCACTATAGCAGAGAGGGAGAAAAGAAATAAAACATAACAGAAATTGTAGCAAAGAAACCTGACAGCGCTTGTTTGCATACATTACTTTAGTGAATTTTAAATACTTATGAAAAGTCGAGATTACTTTTTTGCCAAAAAGCTGAATAATATTGCTTTTTTGGATAACAGGCCAAGGTCTAAACAGCAGCAGTGAGCAAACGATAAAAATAATATGTTTTAGGCCATGAATGTATAGCTTTAATATATTTGTTATCTTGCATGGAGACTATTGGAGAATACAACCCTATATTTTTTATTTTATTTTCAAAGCACACATCAAAGTGCAACTGATTTACCCTTTAGCAAATGCTAAGGCTTGCCTTTACTTGAAGGTCATATCAATGATATTCCTTGGTTTACTGCAAATACCTAATAAACTCCCATATTAGTCTGAAGAATAATAGTGCTTAAGCCAAATGGAAAGCTCCAGGCACATTAAGTCACCTACATGCTACAGAAGCTTATCCATTTGTTACCTGGCCTCAACACACAGACATTCTCCTGCAAGGTGAATTTTGACATTCATATCACGGATTCATTTCAGAACTTTCACCTGCAAATGGGATTACAAATGCAATCATTAGTGCAGATTCCCCGAGAAGCTTTCATAGTATTACAATTAGATTTCCCATTCTAGCAGCATCTAAATCAATATGATATGATTAGTTACTCTTGCGGATTACATGCTGCTGTACAAAACCTTCACACGACGAAATCTGGGTAATTTAATCAAGCTGTAATGGATTCTGGGAAGGTTTCCACTGTCGAAAAACTTAAAATGATTCTATCTGTGTAATAACTTGTCATTATGCACTTGCAGCTGAGATGCTGGACAGGGTGAAAGTGGATACCAGTGATTAAAACAGATCACATTTCATCATTGGAAGTAGACACATCTGCCTAATTCACTTATTATAGTGAATGAGAAAGTATGAACATGTCACAGCCAACTTCTTTGCATACATTTCTAAATTAAAGTGTATTTGTATGAACTTTAATGCTGAGCTAGGATACAAAATGCATGTATAAAGTATATTAATAGCACATCAAACACTAGGGGAAAATAGACATGGTTGGAATTTGCTATAAAATCTCAATATAAATGCATAAATGCATCTTAATGTATTTAAATGGAAATGTGTATAGTATTTACATGAATATATCATGCTAATAAAATGCAATGTAGAAAGCTAATAAACTACTGGAGCACAGCTATAACAAGTGTTTGGTTGATGCATGTTGAAAGAAAAATAGATTTATAAGAATAGGTGAATACGCATAGTAAAATGGAATGACATTAGGAAAAGATTTACGATAAACGTAAAAATATAAAAGTTTCCAGCAGCTTCCCATTTTATTTTTTTCTAATTCTGGAAACTCAAAATCTGTAATCTTCAGAACGACTTGTTGTCCTTGGAAGATATAGGTAAATGCATTGAGATAAATTAGCATCTCAGAGAGTCTCTAGAGCTTGACATGTTAATTAATCTTTAGATGACCACCTGTTGCACATATAAAGGGGCAGGTCAATCTCAATGTCATCTCAAAGTTTCGGCGACATGAGCAAGGAAATGTTCCAGACCACTTGGTCTCCATTACACATTACTCAACTTAATGCAGCAACACTTTTTTATTTGTTATCCACACTTTTTTATTTTGTTTAATTGAAGTAATGATAGTAGCACTACTGTAAAATTACTTGAAACTTATATTCCCGGAATATTATGTTAATGTACCTTAAAGTAAATTGCTTTTCTTCCTAGTAAAATATTTATTATTGATTTATTTAATTTTCCTATACAATATAAGTAAAAATTTCATATTTAACAGTAATGCAACAAATAATTTGAAATCAATTGTGACAAATAAAAAAGATTATAAAGTATACTTTATCAGATTACAAAATATTGATATAGCATTTACAAAGTATAGTTGAGAAATATAGTCAAAATATTAAACATTAAAAAAAGAATATAATAAGTAATTAAAAAAACAGATAACTGACAGGAAAAAAGGATCACTGTGTAAATACATGTTAATAAAAAGGAAAAAAAATGCTGAAAAAATGATCCCTTCTGATCAGGTAATATGCATAAAAAATATAAATGACAAAAAAGAGCAATGGAGAAGTAGAGCTTACACTTAGTGAGGGCAAATTTGCCACTCACACAGTTAATAAAGCCCTTCAGTATCTGTGGGGTCAGCCAGCCATCTTGGACTTAGAGTCCTGTCCAACTAAACAAAAAAAAAAACAAATGAGCGCCAGCCGACACCACCATAAATAATTAGCCCAAAATACTGAATTGGTATACTATCCCAAACTTACACAGTTGGGTGAAACTAATAGCCACTATCCCCCCTCCTGTTCCTCAGTCAGTTGAATAGTTTCTGCTCCATATCTGGTCACCATCTTGAAAGTTGAAAGTAACCCCAATTGAATAAGTACCTAACTCCTTCTCTTGGTTTAAGAAGGGAAATATTTCGAATATTTCATTTGGACTGTCTGGAACCAAAGGTTTTAAATCCATAGGTAGGAAATATGTTTAATCACTAGTGGTGGTAAAGATGTAGTTTCCATTAATTATTTATTTTATTTTTTTTTTTTATATATAGCTACATTATATATATATATCAAAGAGAGATAACCTTTGGCACTCAAATAGTTCACAATAGGCTCACTTTGAAGGGGTACTTTTAATTGTTAACAATCAGCCGGTATATAATCAACAACAGACATCAAAATGTTCCGACATTTCATCAAGTTCTGCCTTTTTCAAGGAAGTCTGTATGAAGTAACTCGTGCATAAAATATGTCAATAGCCATCAGGCTAACATGTGCAATAATGCTGCAGTGTTACAGCCAACTGGCATGCGACCAGTGGTCATATATATATATGTACCACTCTACGTCATGTATATGATATCATATATATGATACTCTATGAGATCAGTTGTATAAAATGTTTGGAGGGGGATTTCATATACAGATTTTTTATTACTTTCTAGGGAGACACCCCTTCCTGAGGGGGGAGGAATGGCATTAATTATCTGGGCGAGGGAGGATATATTAAGAGTCTATAGATGGACATTCGATTATCCCCGTGCCAGGTTACACTCAGCAGGCATGTGGAGCTTTCAGGGCCACAGACGCCTGGGAGGCATGGGTTGCCTGACAATTGGGGCAGGGGCAAGTAACATTCAACCCTCCAGCCATTGCCAAACTACAGCTCCTCAGAAGCCTCAACATGCAACACCTGGAGTGTTGCAGGTTGTTGATCCCTGTATTAGAGTATGTGCACACAGTGCGGATATTGGCCACAGTATATTATGGTGCCATCATGGATAGGACTTTCCTAAACTGAAGTGTGCTTTCTCACTGTGGAATTCACTTATTGCCATGCATAGAGGAAAATCTGCAACAAATCTAAATGCAAATAACACGGATTTTGCTGCAGATTCATTGTGGATTTTGAAGTTTAAGTACATCACAATCCATACTTGGTCTTTTCTGCTGAAAGTACATCAAGCTGTCCACAGACACCGCACTATCAGTGATGGCCAATCTCAATGGGATCCACCAATGAAGAGAGGTGTCCGGAGGCTGCTTATCTCACACCACAGTGACAGCGATCATACTATCCAAGACCTGTCCACACAGATGTATGACAATGGTGACCCGCCCCCCCATGTGTATGACATATGACTCTATTGATAAATTATTTGATGTCCTATAGATGAAATTAGGGATTTCCTGACTTAGCAAGTAATGATTTGGAATCAGTGCTGATGACATGTAGCAGAACTCACAGTGACAAGTGAATTACTTCAATGGAAGTCTTCAAACAGAGGCTGGACAGACATCTCTCTGGGATTATTTAGTGACTCCTGCATTGAGCAGGGGTTTGACCAGATGACCCAGGAGGTCCCTTCTAACTCTACTATTCTATGATTCTATGATTCTAAGTGGGTACACGCAGCAGAGGAGTGATGGAATAGTGAGAAGAGCAGTAATAATATTATTATACATCTCTTTATGCTATATTGAGGATCCTGGGACAAGAGCATGAGGCACAGCAGTGCAGGAGGCACAGGGCACCACAATACAAGGGGCACAGCAGTGCAGGAGACACAGGGCACCACCACACATGGGGCACAGCAGTGCAGGAGCCACAGGGCACCATAAAACATGGGCACAGCAGCGCAGGAGGCACAGGGCACCACAATACACGGGGCACAGCAGTGCAGGAGGCACAGGGCACCATAATACATGGGGCACAGCAGTGCAGGAGGAACAGGGCACCACAACACATGGGGCACAGCAGTGCAGGAGGAACAGGGCACCACAACACATGGTGCACAGCAGTGCAGGAGGCACAGGGCACCACAATACAAGGGGTACAGGAGGCACAGGGCACAACAATACACAGGGTACAGCAGTAAAGGAGGCACAGGACACTGCAGTGCAAAAGGTAAAGCATTACATGGGGCACAGCAGTGCAGGAGGAAGAGGACAGGGCAGTGCATGGGATCGAGGGCACCACAATACACAGGACACAGTACTCCATGAAGCAGAAAGCACAGAGGTGCATGGGGAGAGGATACAGTAGCATATGGAGCACAGTATTATAGAGGCACAGCAGCACAGTGTACAGTAGTGTAGGGGGCACAGGGTACAGTAGTGTAGGGGGCACAGGTTACAGTAGTGTAGGGGGCACAGCAGCACATAGGGCACAGGGTACAGTAGTGTAGGGGGCACAGGGTGCAGTAGTGTAGGAGCACAGGGTACAGTATTGCAGGGGGCACAGTAGCACAAGGTACAGTAGCATAGGTGGCACAGGGCACAACAACACTTGCCCCCTGGTCACTACACAGATTGGAGCAGGGTGTTCGATACTCACGGCACCACCTCCTCCTCCCCAGTGTCCACTCCTTTGTGCAGCCGGTGTCCAGAGCTGAGAGGGAGATACCACCACGAGAATTGTGAATTTCCATGCTGGGGGCAATCAGGAGGGGGAGAAACTGCGGTGTTGCCATAGCAACAAGTAAGTGCCGGCCATGGAGGGGGCGGTTCTATAGCAACCCCGAGGGATGGAAGGAGCGAGTACTGAGCAAGGTACTTTACACGTCTCCCGTGTTATCTACTTACTGGCAGTGGGAGAGGTGGCAGATGCAGAGACACCACCGCCATTTTTCTCTTCTTCCTCTGCCCGCTCCTCTCCTTACATCACATCAGTCCTCCGAGCAGCAGAGACCGCCGCCCCTGGCACTGCTGCTCTATCCCTGCAGCCACCAGCGAAAGGCGCCAGGTCCTCCAGCACCACCAAGATGAGGGCGGAGTGTCCTGTTACTGGTGCCGCGCTTTCCAATGGCAACAAGGACAAAAAAAAACTTTTCTCAGGTGCCACCCCCCGCATCCTGGCACCCTAGGCAGGTGCCCTCAAAAACCTTGTAGCAAATACGGCCCTGCCCATGATGGTGGAATCCCGAAATGCGTAGATCTTTTCCTCGTTGTGTTAAATACATTTTGTTAGTTCAAGTGCATTTGGTCTATTTGTCTCTGGAGCATGAGGATATACCTGCCTCTAAGGCTCATGGTTAGCTGAGAAGAAGTGTGCGATTTTATGGGTTCACTTATACAGTGATCAAACAAAGTGGTTGCCCACTTTTTCTAGTTACTGATGCTTATCTTACAATCTGACCAGACAATGGATACCTTGAAAGAGTTTGTCTTGGAAGCATTTATGTACAATGATGCAGACTGTAATCTATATAATTTTGAGTGTCACAGTGTACAGGACAGGGTCAAGGAATGCTGCAATGTTGATGGAATACATTTCAAACATTTACAAGGTTAATCCTAGTTTTAAAAAAATGTAAACGTAATAAACAATGTAATAAAATGAAAAAAAACTTATTTTCTTGTTAATGTATTAATGTGATGGGGTGATATGCTACGTGGGTATCATTTTGTGTATATTTATATTTTACTGATTGTTCTCTTGTAGTATGAGTTATTTGCCAATTGATGAATGGCTGTTATTTGCCATCTGATATCAGCCCCCACATTCCTGTACTGTTATCTCTCCACAGGGTCAGTGAATAAACCTGTTTGCTAATATGCTAATGACATATTGAACTAGCTTGCTGAAACAATGACCCCCTGTACTGCCTTAATCCACCAGGCACCTTTGTCAAGTGTGGGAGGCCTGAAAACCACCCCAACCTGTCTGACTACTCCTGGATATAAGGAGAGGACAGGAGCTGGGGGGAAATCAGATCCTGTGTGGAACCCATGATGTGAAGACAGCACGTCAGAGAGAGAAAGAAGGGAATATGGACTGTTATCCTCTGTGCTGGATTGTTGGACTTTTATCCTATTACTGAACTGCATTCGTGTTCTGGAATATTTTATCCTTTGTGTGGTGGATCGTATATATGGACCTTTCGTACTTTTGCCTAAATAAAGGTCTTGGGATTGTTCACTATTCTCTTGCTCTGTTGATTGTGTGATACCGGAGAAGGAACCTGTGACAACTGGTGGCAAGCACCGGGATCAACAGAGCGTAACCTAATGGAGAACCACCCACAGAGTGAGTACAGAAATTTGACTGTATCCAGTTTACAGGAGAGAGCCAGAGACCTGGGCCTGAACTACCAGGGACAGACTAAAGAGGCCTTAATTGACCTACTGGTGGGTGCCAGCCAGACCACCTACTCCCATATGTCTGAAGGACAAGCACTGGAGATGAGGACCCCCACCCCAAAAAGCCAGTGGGTGGTGTGGTACGAAAAAGAGATGGCGGTTCTGGGCCCAGGTGTCTCTCAGGAGTACAGCGGAGACAAGAAGCAATGGAGCTTGAAAGAGGGAGTAACGCAATGTGGAATGTAAACCCAACAATCCGGGAGCCTGTACGGATCACCCGGACAGAGTTTAAGTCATTTGATGAAGCTTCCGGAGATGTGGAGGGGTTCTTCAAGGACTTTGAGCAGCAGTGTGCTGTGATGGAGGTGCCCCACTCTGGCTCGATGCGTTTGTTAGCGGGACTCCTGAAAGATAGCCTGGCGGAGGCTTACCGAACCATTGACTCACAGCGGAATCGGGATTATAACATTGTAAAGCAGACTATCCTGGATTACCATGCTATCACCCCAGACTCATATAGGACCTCCCATGCACTTCGAGGGCATCATTTAGGATGTATGCACATAAGATGTCCCAGGCATGTCGGAGATGGCTGGAAGCAGAAAATGCCTTTACTGTGGAAGATGTTATACAGGCATTCCTTATAGAACAATGTATTGCCAAGTGCCCTGCAGAGGTACGGGAATGGGTCCGGGAGCGCACGCCGTGCACCATGGATAGAGCTGCAGCCCTGGCCGATGAAGCCCTTACTATCCGCCCGCAATGGAGGAGGCTTCTGGACAATGAACCACGGCCTTCTCCTGTGCCCCGTCCCCCTCCAATTATATCTGCCCCTCCACCCAGCCGCAGGCCGATGACAATCACATCTCACAATCCTGGGCCCCAACAGTTCCGACCACGACCTGGGGGTGTCACAGAGAGGAGATGTTACAGGTGTGGGCAACCTGGACATTTGCAGTCTGGCTGTCCCTCAAGGATTCGGAGGGAGCCCCACGCAGCCCCACCTCGTCCAGTGCATCTTGTGCACTCCATCTCGCCTGAGGAAGAGCTACCACCACCCCCACCAGAGTGGACCACTGACCACGGCACCATAGATACCCCTCCTGTAGTATACGGACTCCGGCCTTTGTCCATCAGAAATACACAGCAATGGCATTGCCACCTGCAGGATGTCTTAATTGATGGATACAAAGTGTCGGGATTTAGAGACACGGGGGCATTCCTGACTATTGCTGACCCCCGTGTCGTTCAACCCGAGGCAATTCACCAGGGCCCTGGAATTCCCATTGTCCTGGCGGGGGGTGTCCGCAAATATATACTGAGAGCTTTGGTACATTTGGATTTTGGTTTTGGAGAAAAACTGTGTTGGATTGGTGTTATGGGAGGACTTCCTGCAGATATCCTCCTTGGAAATGACATTGGGGAGTCGCAAAGTCATTTTGTGGGAGCAAAAGGTCCATGGGCCTCTCGCTCTTCTGAAAGAACAATTGGAGGAAGATATCGCAGATACCGTAATGCCCATCATTCCCTACGTTCTAGAGTTCAGAGACTGTCTCACCCAGCTAGCTACCTTGGCTAATGAACATCAGCGAACAGCCCAGTCCAGTCAAACAGCCTGCTATGACCATAAAGCCAGGACCCGGGAATTTATGGACAAGTGCTCATGATTATTGCAACCCCTGCCACTGTACAAGGAACTATAAACTATTGAGCAATGTGGACTAAAGTGAGCAGGCCAGAGGTCTGTGTAGACCTAATGGCATGCTCACTTATTATGAGGGGGGAGAGGTTGTGATGGGGTGATATGCTATGTGGGTATCATTTTGTGTATATTTATATTTTACTGATTGTTCTCTTGTAGTATGAGTTATTTGCCAATTGAAGAATGGCTGTTATTTGCCATCTGATATCAGCCCCCACATTCCTGTACTGTTATCTCTCCACAGGGTCAGTGAATAAACCTGTTTGCTAATATGCTAATGACATATTGAACTAGCTTGCTGAAACAATGACCCCCTGTAGTGCCTTAATCCACCAGGCACCTTTGTCAGGGGTGGGAGGCCTGAAAACCACCCCAACCTGTCTGACTACTCCTGGAGATAAGGAGAGGACAGGAGCTGGGGGGAAATCAGATCCTGTGTGGAACCCATGATGTGAAGACAGCACGTCAGAGAGAGAAAGAAGGGAATATGGACTGTCTGTGTCCTCTGTGCTGGATTGTTGGACTTTTATCCTATTACTGAACTGCATTCGTGTTCTGGAATATTTTATCCTTTGTGTGGTGGATCGTATATATATGGACCTTTCGTACTTTTGCCTAAATAAAGGTCTTGGGATTGTTCACTATTCTCTTGCTCTGTTGATTGCGTGATACCGGAGAAGGAACCTGTGACAATTAATGTTTCTGTTTACCAATATATGGTAATCTATGCTTCTAAATTTCACTGATTCAACTTTTGGGCCACCCTGTACTAATAATTCTCCTATATGTGCCCACTGCAAAATAATAATTCCACTTTTATGCCCCTCCGTTTAACCTTCACACACTAAAAATAGTCACATTGTGCTTTTTACAAACATGTGCCCCTTTTTATGCCCCCATGGAGTAATAATACTCCTTCATGTCTACCAAACTAGTAAGAACCCTTTGTGCCCCAACAAAAAAAGTGACACTGATCATGGCCAAAAGTAATATTTGCAGATAGGCACTACAGGTTCAGGCAGGTATAGCTGGTATACAGGTAGGCATGGCAGGTGCAGGCAAGTATAGCTGGTATACAGACTGGCACAGCAGGAGCAGGCAGGTATGACTGATGTACAGATTGACACGGTAGGTGCAGGCACATATAACTGGTACGCAGACAGGCACAGCAGTTGTAAGCAGGTACGGCTGGTATACAGACTGGCATGGCAGGTGAAGGCAGTTATGCTGGAAGGCATGTGTTGGAGGAGCTTTGGCATGTGTTGGAGGAAACATTCTTTTACGTGACCACAATTGCGGGACCGAGGACTGGCTGCTTTTTTGAGCAAGGGTGGAGAAGGGTGAACAGGACAAACTGCTGGACTGTGAGTGAGGTGCAGGCGGAGATGTTATGGTGGATTGAGAAAGATGTGATGTGCTCGGTGAAACAAAAACAGGAGGCATCTCCACTTCCGTAACAGCTTACAGGCTCTCACTCACACCAATTGTAGGGGTTAAACAAGTTGACATTCTGCTGCTGGAGACCTGTGTGAGAACATTTGCCAGAGTGACGGAGGAGGAAGAAGCAGCAGATGTGGTTGATGGGACAGCTGGTGGTTGGAGAGGACAGCTAGTCTGCATTTTAGTGCAGTGTGATTCCCATACTAAGGCATCTTGATCGTGCATGTGCCTATTCATGCATGTAGTCAAATTATTTAAATTTTTGCTTTTACTGAGTTGTTTTTTGCAAAGTTGGCAGATAACATGAGTTGGGTCAACTTTTGTGGTTTCAAAAAAGTCTTAAACTAGGCGTCCCTTGCCACCCCTGTGAACTGAAGACTTGTGACCGGTGCTGGCCACATTCACAGTTGTGGCTGAGGATGCAGTGCTTGTCATGGTTGCATCACTCCATGTCTATGAAGCAAGCCACAACATAACCTCCTCATCTTCCTCCTCCTCACCCTCTGCCTAGCTATTCCGCTGCATTGAACCATGCAGATTCACTACATCCTATACATTGGACTGTGATATTTATCTTGTGGAGACTGAGCATCTCTGCAAAATAAATTGACATGCTGCAGTCTAGAAAAACACACCGCATGTCTGTTTGCGCAGGGTTGCCGGAGTCGTCCCTGCACGCATAGTGGAGATGGTATTTCATAAAATCCCATCCACTATGCTGTAACATCTTGCCTCTGCAGATTGGATGCTGCTGCTGTATGCAGCGTCCAATCCGCAGTGAATACTGACCGTGGAAACATACTCTTAGCGGTGAATAGAAAATTGAAAAACTAATGAAAAATGAAACTTAAAGAAAAATAAGGTAAAGTAAAAATAAAGACTCAAAATAAAAAAATACCAAGGGTAAAAAGACAGAAAACATAAAAATAATGTAATTTCAGGCATTTGTGAGAGTAAATTTTCTTTATATTAAATGCAAATTTGTTAGGTATGTGCAGAACATAAAAAAGAATCATTTGGCAAGTAAAGAAGTAAAAAAACGAGCTCAATAAGTTAAAGAAAAACCTCAACAAAAAAGACAAAACCTCAAATTTCATTGAAGACGAACTTTCACTAAATTTTTTCATGTTGCACTAAACATATAATGGAACTGGATGCAGAGCAGAATAAAGTTTTTTTTTTCAATTTTGCATCTCCATCCCAGAGATAGTAGCAACCAAATTATTTTGCGCCTAAGGAGTTTGTTTTCGTTAAGTCCAAGTGGGCATTATCACAGAATTTTCACTGGGGGTATGTACTTTTTCCCCCTGTATGATGTTGCCCAATTATATGCAGCCAGCAATGCACAGCTTAAATATAACATGCCCCCACAGCTGAGCAGGTTTCCCTGCCCTGCATGTTTGGCAGTCTTTAGAGAGCCAATCAACATGCAGGGATTGTCAGCCACGCACTGTAATGCCGTAGCTATCTTGGTTGTAGCATTACAGTGATTTGCTGGCTGCACAGCATCATCAGGGATATAAGAGACCTGGTGCTGCCCTGCTTGTCACACTCAGCTCCTGATTCAGACAGTGTAGGGAGAGGTGCTGCTGAGATAGGGTCAGATTTGGGGGTTTTATAGTTAGTGTGGGTATACCATCATATTTTACACAGATCTAGCTAAACCAACAGTCCTTCTAGGGACTAATTACGGAGTATTTAGATTGCAGTCCTACGTAGGCAGGGGAGTATATGTGGCTCTATACATATCAGTGCAAGGCATGCAGGCACTGTGTGTGGATATAGATATCATTGCATACATCAAGAGGGTCCATTCCATTACTGTCTACTGCTGTTGCTGCTGCCCATTACATATATTGACCGCATATACCTAGCCCCAGGTATCAGTGGCTAGGAATAAATTTTTTTGCATCTTAATCCTGAATATTTTATTCCAAAGCAATCCAGAGCCCCCTTTTCTCCATTTGCTTGTTGACACTGCAGATTACAGCCAGATCCTTTTCATAGTACAGCGTGAAAATTCAGAATTTTAAATGGGTTTGCACGTCCCAGCCATCACATCTGAGTGCGCAGAAAATTCGGCATTTTTTATGGTAATGTATTATTTTTTGGCGTGTCTTATACAATTTTTTGACACCATTTTGCTGCCAAAAAAATTTAGCTGCCAAAAAAATATTTAGCTACAGTTCAGATATTTAACACTGTGTTTTGTCCGCCACACAGGTCGCATATCATTGCGCTAAAAATTGTACCATTTCAGGCCTCCATAGAATTTTTTTTGTTGTGTCATAGCCTACTTACTGACAAAGTTTTGGTGGCAAAAAAAAGGCCACATATTGAACATCGTGGTATCTCCGTCAAACGCCTCTTCTATCTGTGGGCTAAAAATTGTGGCATTTGAGGGCTACATTCCACTGTTTTTGCTGTGTGTTACCCTAATTCTATACATTATTTTTCTGTAAACAAAAAAAAATACAGGCCACATATTGAACGTTGTGGTATCTCCGTAAAACACCTCTTCTATCTGTGGGCTAAGAATGGAGGCATTTGAGAGCTACATTCAACTGGTTTTGCTGTGTTTTACCCTAATTATATACAGTATTTTTCTATAAAAAAAACAAAAATACAGGCCACATATTGAACAGTCTGGTACTTCTGTCAGACGCCTGATCTATATGTGGGCTCCAAATTTGGGCATTTCAGGCCTACATTCACCTTTTTTTTTTTTGCAGTGTGTTACCCTAGCTCTATACAGTATTTTTCTATAAAAAAAAAATACAGGCCACTTATTGAACAGTGTGATATCTGTTTCAGATGCCTGATCTATCTGTGGTCTACAAATTTGGGCATTTCATGCCTACATTCACTTTTTTGGCGGTGTGTTATTCTAGTTCTATACAGTATTTTTCTGTAAAAAAAAATACAGGCCACATATCTGTGGGCTAAAAATTGTGGCATTTGAGGGCTCTATTCAACTGTTTTTGCTGTGTATTACCCTAATTCTATACAGGATTTTTCTGTAAAAAAAACAAAAATACAGGCCACATTTTGAACAGTTGGTATCTGTGACAGACGCCCGATCTATCTGTAGTCTACAAATTTGGGCATTTCAGGCCTATGTTCACCTTTTTTGGTGGTGTGTTACCTTAGTTCTATACAGTATTTTTCTGTAAAAAAAAAAATACAGGCCACATATTGAACAGTGTGGTATCTCTGTCAAATGGCTCTTCTATCTGTGGGCTTAAAATTGTGGCATTTGAGGGCTCCATTGAACTGCTTTTGTTGTGCCTTACCCTAGTTATTAACAACAGTTTGGTAAAAAAAAATTGTTACCTACAGTCCAGATATTTTAAACTGGGTTTTTATGCACACTGATCACATATAAGTTTGCTCCAAATTCAGCCATTTGTAGTGAACATGGAAAATATTGTAATCCATTTAAAATGGGCAAGGCGTGTGGTAAGGGACGGGGAAGTGGACATGATGCTGATGGTGCATGCAGAGGCCGAGGCCATGGGCAAGCTGAAATTGGGCCACAACAAACACCCGCCGCATCTTCTCACTCGACCTTCCCGTCCCAATTACTAGGGGATTGCAACACACCACTATTGAACCCAGAGCAGTGTCAAAAGGTTGTTGGTTGGATAGCGGATAATGCCTCCAGTCACTTTGCCACAACCACCACCACCACATCTTCCACACGGTCAAGTCTGAGTAGCTGTGAGTCTGGACCACATATTACTTAATTCAGCTGAGTACATGGTCTGTCTCATTGGTTAAATCCATGTAATTATATATCATATAGAAAAAGACCTGAACTATGGAAGGACAACTGCAAGTATATAGAGCAAACACACAGCACCAAAAACGCAGCTCAGAAATGTCCAATAATTACAAATATGAAAAAACTTTATTGAAAGATAAAAACATATAGATATACAGCATGGCAGGAGACATCCCCTATACAAACCCGCACACGCATGTCCCAAAGGGACCCGAGTAAGGTGCGTAGCCAGAATACATAACTAAAGATACAGATGACACTCCAACATGAAAGATCCTAATATTGCTGACCATATAAAGCGGTACCGATAATTGTGTATATATATATAATCAAGGGAGGAAAAACCTACCACAGTAGTAAATCACGGTACCTACGCACAGCACTCGCGTCCACCCCGACGCGCGTTTCGGCGATCTGCCTTCCCCCTGAGGAAGGCAGATTGCCGAAACGCGCGTCGGGGTGGACACAAGTGCTGTGCGTAGGTACCGTGATTTACTACTGTGGTAGGTTTTTCCTCCCTTGATTATATATATATACACAATTATCGGTACCGCTTTATATGGTCAGCAATATTAGGATCTTTCATGTTGGAGTGTCATCTGTATCTTTAGTTATGTATTCTGGCTACGCACCTTACTCGGGTCCCTTTGGGACATGCGTGTGCGGGTTTGTATAGGGGATGTCTCCTGCCATGCTGTATATCTATATGTTTTTATCTTTCAATAAAGTTTTTTCATATTTGTAATTATTGGACATTTCTGAGCTGCGTTTTTGGTGCTGTGTGTTTGCACATATTACTTACCCTGATCCTCCTTCCTCCCACCATCCCGAGTGCCCGGAGACAACTGATGAAACACTTCTTCGGGAGACACCACTGCTTCTTCCACTGTCCACAGTGCATGTGAAGATGCCTCGTGCCCTGCACCTGTCGTTGCCCACAATCAACTAGAACCATCATCAAGCACATCCACATCCTTGTCCCAGCGCAGTCTTCAGTTGTCCATACCCCAGTCATCGGAACACAAGTGGAAATACGCAGCCAATGCCCCACAAGCCACACTATTAAATTCGCTCATTTCTTGCCTGCTTGTGCTCGAAAAGTTGCCTTTCAGGCTCGTGGAGATGGAAGCTTTCCTCAACCTGATGACGGCAGCCGTCCCAAGGTACTTGGTCCCCAGCCGCCACTATATCTCCCAGTGTGCCATCCCGGCATTACTCAAGCACGTGTCCCACAACATTACCCGTGCCCTCAACAAGGCTGTTACTGGGAAAGTCCACCTATCCACGGACATATGGACAAGTACTTGTGGGCTGGGATGGTACATCTCACTGAGGGCCCACTGGGTTAACATAGTGGAAGCCGTGACCCAGTCGTACCTTGAGATGGAACACGTCCTCCCTACGCCGAGGATTGTGGGCCCTATGTCAATCAGGGTTGCCCCCACAGTCTATAGCTCCTGCGCCTTCTTCTCCTCCTCCTCTTCACTTCCATCTCTGAGCACATCAGTCGCAAGCTGGAAGCACTGCAGCACTGCCTCAGCCAAGCGGCAACATGCTGTGCTGAAGCTAATATGCTTAGGTGACAAACCGCACAATGCTGAAGTTGTGGACAGCTCTGAAAGAGCAGTCAGATTTGTGGCTGACACTGCTGAACCTACAGCCAGGCATGGTCATGTGTGGCAATGACCAAAACCTGGTGGCGGCTCTGAGGAAAGGCGAGCTCACACACGTACCATGCCAGGCCCATGTGCTTAACCTTGTTGTTCAATGGTTTCTCAAAAGCTACCCGGAGCTGCCTGATCTGCTTGTGAAAGTACACTGCCTGTGTGCCGATTTTAGAAAGTCAGCTACAGCTTCAGCCGCCCTTGCTGTGCTTTAGCAGCATTTGCAGCTTCCGGCTCACTGACTGGTGTGTGATGTCCCCACATGTTGGATCTCTACACTTGATATGTTGGAAAGGATTTGTGAGCAGAAGAGGGCAATTGTTGACTATCAGCATCAAGAAGGCCATCTTTTTTCAGTTCAGACTCCCCACAAAAGAGTGGACATGTATGTCAGACATATGCACCATCCTACAAATCTTTGAGGACTTCACCAAGATGTGAGCGGCGATGACGCCATAATTAGCATCACCATCCCACTTCTTTGCATTCTGAAAAGCTCTCTGCTTGCAATGAAAGAGGATGCATTGCAGGCGGAGCACGAAGACATGGAGCAAGGAACCATACAGGGTGATTACACACAGCCCAGCCTCATGTGGTCCCAACATGGATTGTAGACAATGAGGAAGAGGAGGAGGAGGAAGAGCAAGAGCTACTTTCATGCGCTATAGATGGTGCTACAAGCACAACTGTCATACCATCTGTTCAGTGTGGATGGCCTGAGGACAGGGAGGAGGAGGAGGACAGCATGGTCAGTCATCCTGTTGGCGAGGACACAAAAGTCTTGCCTCTTAGCAGTTTGGCACGCATGGCTGACTTTATGTTGCGCTGCCTTTCCCATGACCCTCGCATTATCATTCATTACTGGTTGGTGACACTTCTAAACTCACGCTACAAGGAGAATTTTCAACCTCTTCTTCCAGAGGCAGACAGGTGTACTAAAATGGTGCAGTACCAGAGGGCCCTTGTTGCAGAATTATTTAAAAAATTCCCATCTGAAAAAGCTAGCAGCAGATGTCACAGTTCGTTGGACAACTAAGGAGTACAGGCAAGAGAGACAGAACTCAAATCCAGCAGAGGTGGGTGAACACTGGCAAAGTTCTGGGAGACTTTTCTCAGACCCTCCCATTGCCCGGGTCCAGAGGCGTGGGGTACTGTCACAACGAGTGCAATATTTAGGCAGATGCTGAGGGAGTACCTTGCTGACCGTACCAATGTCCTTCGTGATTCCTCTGTGCCTTTTAATTATTGGGTATCCAAGCTAGACATGTGGCATGAATTTGCTCTCTATGCCTTGGAGGTCCTGGCCTGGCCTGCTGGTAGTGTTTTGTTAGAGCTGGTTTTTAGTGCCGCTGGGGAAATTATAACTGCGCAAGTGCCTGTCAACTGAAAATGCTGACAGGCTGATTCTTATAAAAATGAACGAGGGCTGGATTGGGCCAGACTTCTCTACACCACCGAATGATAACAGCGAAACATAACCTCCAATACAGTGCACCTCTTCACACCCACACATGGGTATACGCTTTCTGATTTTGGCTATTTGGTGTTATCCTCCTCCTTCTCCTCATCCTCATCATCCACCACCACTAGAACAGCAGGGTGAATGTGTTCCATGATGATGCGGCCACTCTAGTTTTTTGCAAGGGTGTTTATGATGCCCGTAAAAATTTGTTTAAAAATATGTACCCATAGGAGAGAATGTTTGTCAGCCCATAAACTAAGTATATGGGCATTCCAAGTATAGGAGACCCGCCCCTTTAAACTGGGAAAAGATTCTTAGGAGGACATCCTCCACGTCTTTTCAGACACCACCACTAGAACACTAGGCTGAACGTATTCAGTGATGTAACAGCCACTCTAGTTTTTGGCAAGAGTGTTTATGATGCCCATTAAAAAATGTAAAAAAAAAGCTGATGTGTACCCCCAGGGGGAAATGTTTGTCAGCCCATACACTTAGTGTATGGGCATTCCAAGAATAGGAGACCAGCTCCTATAAATTGGGAAAAGATTCATAGGAGGACATCCTCCATGTCTCTTCAGACACCACCACTAGAACATGAGGGTGAATGTATTCAAGGATGCAACAGCCACTCTAGTAAAAAAATTTTAGAAAAAGCTGATGTGTACCCTACCAGGGGGAAAAGTATTACAAGTATAAGAGACCCGATCCTTTATAATGGGAACATTTTTTTATGAGGCTATCCTCCACATCTCTTTCAAGGTGCATTGGAGTGCTTCCCAGTTTTTTGCAGGCCTTGCATTCACTGCATAGGCAAACACTATGGGAGACCCACTTTCTAATAATGGGAACATTGTTTTCAGAAGGCCCACCTCTACGTCTCTTCCAAGTGTTAATGGGGTGCGTGTAACTTTGTGGCAGGACAGGCCTTTTATTTAATGCATAGGCTAACAGTATGACAGTACCAAATGAAAAAAAGGGAACTTTGGTTTCATGTGGCCATCCAGGACATCTGTGTTATAGGTTATTGTGATGTGTCTAAATTTGGAGTAGGCCTTGCACTCTCTTCATGGGCAAACTGTATGGGAGTACAAAATTAGTAATAATGGGAACTTTGGTTTCATGTAGCCATCCAGGACGTCGGTTCAAAGGCTTATTGGCAAGTGTGTTACTTTGGTACAGGGCAGGCTGTCATGGTTCCCAATGGCAAGGGAACGTAAGAAACATATAAATAACGAACGAGCTCTCGGGTGATGGAAACTCGAGCTGACCGTGAGCTAAATCTACCACACAACTAACAGTAGCCAGGGAGCATACCTACGGCTTCCTAAATGCCACGCGCCAGCCGGAGGACTAACTAAGCCTGGTAGAGGAAGAAACAGACCTGGCTTACCTCTAGGGAAATACCCCAAAAGATGATAGCAGCCCCCACATGTAATAACGGTGAAATAAGAGGAAAAGACATACACAGTATGAAAGTAGATTTAGCAAAAAGAGGTCCACTTACTAGATAGCAGAAGGATACAAAAGAGGACTTCACGGTCAACTGAAAACCCTTTCAAAAAACCATCCTGAAATTACTTTAAGACTCCTGTGTCAACTCATGACACAGGAGTGGCAATTTCAGCCCGCAAGAGCTTCCAGCTACAGAGAATTACAAAAACTGCAAACTGGACTAAAGATACAAAACAAAAGGACAAAGTCCACTTAGCTGATCAGCAGACTAGTAGCAGGAACATGCAACCGAAGGCTCTGGTTACAATGATGACCGGCAAGGAAATGACTGGAGAGCAAGGCTAAATAGGAAACTCCCAAACGCTGATGGAAGCAGGTGAACAGAAGCAGCAAAGTGCAAACAAGTCACCAGTACCACCAGCAACCACCAGGGGAGCCCAAAAAGCGGATACACAACAGTACCCTCCCCTTAAGGAGGGGGCACCGAACCCTCACAAGAATCGCCAGGGCGATCTGGATGAGCCCTATGAAAGGCACGAACCAAATCCGAGGCATGAACATCAGAGGCAGTTACCCAAGAATTATCTTCCTGACCATAGCCCTTCCATTTAACCAGATATTGAAGTCTCCGTCTGGAAATACGGGAGTCCAAGATCTTTTCTACCACGTACTCCAATTCACCCTCCACCAGCACAGGAGCAGGAGGTTCAGTAGAAGGAACCACCGGTACCTCATATCTCCGCAACAGCGACCGATGGAACACATTATGGATAGCGAAAGATGCCGGGAGGTCCAAACGAAAGGAGACAGGGTTAAGAATCTCCAAAATCCTATAAGGACCGATGAACCGAGGCTTAAATTTAGGAGAAGAAACCCTCATAGGGACAAAACGGGAAGACAACCACACCAAGTCCCCAACACGAAGTTGGGGGCCAACACGACGACGGCGGTTAGCAAACTGCTGAGTCCTCTCCTGGGACAATTCCAAATTATTCACCACTTGTCCCCAAATCTGATGCAACTGATCCACTACCGCATCCACTCCAGGACAATCCGAAGATTCAACCTGACCAGATGAAAAACGCGGATGAAACCCTGAATTGCAAAAGAAAGGAGAAACCAAAGTGGCAGAACTAGCCCGATTATTAAGAGCAAACTCCGCCAACGGCAGAAAGGCAACCCAATCATCCTGATCCGCAGACACAAAACACCTCAAATAAGTCTCCAAAGTTTGATTAGTTCATTCCGTCTGGCCATTGGTCTGAGGATGGAATGCAGACGAAAAAGACAAATCAATGCCCAACCTGGAACAGACTGCCCGCCAAAATCTAGACACGAACTGGGTTCCCCTGTCAGAAACGATGTTTTCCGGAATACCATGCAGGCGAACCACATTTTGAAAAAACAGAGGGACCAACTCAGATGAGGAAGGCAACTTAGGCAATGGCACCAAATGAACCATTTTAGAAAAACCGTCACACACCACCCAGATGACAGACATCTTCTGAGAAACAGGGAGGTCCGAGATAAAGTCCATAGAGATGTGCGTCCAAGGCCTCTTCGGAATAGGCAAGGGCAACAACAACCCACTAGCCCTAGAACAACAAGGCTTGGCCCGAGCACACACATCGCAAGACTGCATAAAAACATGCACATCTCGAGACAGGGAAGGCCACCAGAAGGATCTAGCCACCAAATCTCTGGTGCTAAAAATTCCCGGATGACCTGCCAGAGTAGAAGAATGAACTTCCGAGATGACTCTAGTGGTCCACTCGTCAGGAACAAACAGTCTACCAGACGGACAACGATCAGGTCTATCCGCCTGAAATTCTTGCAAAGCACGTCGCAAATCAGGAGAGACAGCAGACAAAACCACTCCATCCTTAAGGACACCAGCAGGTTCAGAATTCCCAGGAGAGTCAGGCTCAAAACTCCTAGAAAGAGCATCTGCCTTCACATTCCTAGAACCCGGTAAGTACGAGACCACAAAATTAAACCGGGAAAAGAACAACGACCAACGTGCCTGTCTAGGATTCAGGCGCCTGGCAGACTCCAAATAAATTAAATTCTTGTGATCAGTCAAAACTACCACCTGATGTTTGGCACCCTCAAGCCAATGATGCCACTCCTCAAATGCCCACTTCATGGCCAAAAGATCCCAATTACCAACATCATAGTTTCGCTCGGCGGCCGAAAATTTTCGCGAAAAGAACGCACAAGGTCTCATCACTGAGCAGTCGGGACTAGTGTTGAGCATTCCGATACCGCAAGTATCGGGTATCGGACGATACTTGCGGTATCGGAATTCCGATACCGGGATTCCGATACTTGCCGCGTATCGGATACCGGAATCGGAAGTTCTAAGATTCAAAAAGCAGAAATTCAGCCAATGAGATTGATTCCAAGTGTGGGCACATCCTGTTTAGCATGGAGGGCATGAAACTACTGGCAAGGCTGTGATTGGCTGGTGTAATGATGTCATGATGCAGTTTAAAAGTCGCTGGCGCCATTTTGCGATCACTCTGCTGTGAATTCAGTTAGTGACAGGACGCTGTTTGCTGACTGAGGGACAGTTTAGAGATAGCGATTTGCTTCTTTGTGCTTTCCAAAGGCTAATTTAGCAACCGCTGTGTTCACCTACTATTCACCTTGCTTTTGCCTTGTAGCGCTGTTTTCACAGCGATCTGCAGGGTCTGTGTGTGTGTGTGTGTGAGTGCAGCCCAGTCTCCAGTCTGAGTGCAGCCACATAGGCCATCCATAGTTGGTTGTATTCAGTTCAGGGAGGGTGGTTCATTGCCTCATACTGTTCCTTTTTTTTTTTTTTTTCCCAAGTAGTGTAGTCTGCTGCTAATTTATTCAAAAAAATCCTATTAGTGTCTTTCCACCCGTCTCCAGCTAATTTGTGGAAAAACACTACATAGGATAAAGTAGAGGAGGGTTTTTGGGCCTTGCAGCGCCGTTTACGGCTGTCTGCACGGTCTCCGTGTGACTGCAGCTCGCCCTGTAATCTGTGAGCAGCTGTAGCCTGGTTGTCTCCAGCTCTGGGTTTTTCACTGCGTCATACCGCCAAATCAATTTTCTTTTTTTTCAAAGTAGTGTAGTCTGCTGCTAATTAATTTAAAAAAATCCTATTAGTGTCTTTCCACCCGTCTCCAGCTAATTTGTGGAAAAACACTACATAGGATAAAGTAGAGGAGGGTTTTTGGGCCTTGCAGCGCCGTTTACGGCTGTCTGCACGGTCTCCGTGTGACTGCAGCTCGCCCTGTAATCTGTGAGCAGCTGTAGCCTGGTTGTCTCCAGCTCAGGGTTTTTCACTGCGTCATACCGCCAAATCAATTTTCTTTTTTTTCAAAGTAGTGTAGTCTGCTGCTAATTAATTTAAAAAAATCCTATTAGTGTCTTTCCACCCGTCTCCAGCTAATTTGTGGAAAAACACTACATAGGATAAAGTAGAGGAGGGTTTTTGGGCCTTGCAGCGCCGTTTACGGCTGTCTGCACGGTCTCCGTGTGACTGCAGCTCGCCCTGTAATCTGTGAGCAGCTATAGCCTGGTTGTCTCCAGCTCAGGGTTTTTCACTGCGTCATACCGCCAAATCAATTTTCTTTTTTTTCAAAGTAGTGTAGTCTGCTGCTAATTAATTTAAAAAAATCCTATTAGTGTCTTTCCACCCGTCTCCAGCTAATTTGTGGAAAAACACTACATAGGATAAAGTAGAGGAGGGTTTTTGGGCCTTGCAGCGCCGTTTACGGCTGTCTGCACGGTCTCCGTGTGACTGCAGCTCGCCCTGTAATCTGTGAGCAGCTATAGCCTGGTTGTCTCCAGCTCAGGGTTTTTCACTGCGTCATACCGCCAAATCAATTTTCTTTTTTTTCAAAATAGTGTAGTCTGCTGCTAATTTATTCAAAAAAATCCTATTAGTGTCTTTCCACCCGTCTCCAGCTAATTTGTGGAAAAACACTACATAGGATAAAGTAGAGGAGGGTTTTTGGGCCTTGTAGCGCCGTTTACGTCTGTCTGCACGGTCTCCGTGTGACTGCAGCTCTATCTGTTGTCAGTTCAGCCCCCAAAAAATAAATAAATAATAAAGTTCACCAAACACACCAGTTACACCACTTTACATTTCTGTAGGCCACATTAGCTCATATTTGTGTCTAGTCCACACTTTAGATAATTAGTGCTTCTTATACCTGTTAGGAGGAGTTGCTCAGGAATAAGCACACAAATCCGTTAGTACTTTTCTGCTTATCTTTATCAGTCAACCAAGATGAAGAAGGCAGTGAGTAAGGCACGGGGGCGTGGGAGCCGTCGCGGAGCAGGGAGGGGACGTGGGGATTCTGTGCCTGCTGCGGGCACCGGTGACTCATCAGCACCCACTTTCACCAGGCAACAGTCGTTCATGCGAAGCTTTGTGTCCGAGCGCCGTACACCGCTGCTGCGTGAAGAACAAATTGAAGCTGTTGTCGGATGGATGGCAGCTAATGCATCAACTTCCATTAGTGCCACATCCTCTCAGACACAGAGCACTGGAGAGCAGCCATCTGTCTCTTCACCACCTGCCAAATTGCCCAGGCAGACAGAGAGCCCAGGACAGGAGCCGTCTCTACTTCTGTTCTCTGAATCTCTTGGCTTGGAAACAGGGGGCCAGCCAAGCAGCATTGGAGAAATGGAAGAAGAGGCAGGGTGCAGTGATGCCCAACAGCTTTTTCTGTCTTCCTCTGAAGAGGCGGGTGGGCCAGTGGCTCCGGTCACCACATCGCAGGCCGCATCAGCTGATGATGACACTCAGGTGCCACTTACTGGTGCGTGCTCTGCTGCTGAGACTACCCAGGAGGAGCAGTTGGGGGCAGAGGGTAGTGTAGATGATGAGGTCCTCGACCCATCTTGGCGTGAGGGACAGGAAGGTGGTGGGAGCAGCTCTGAGGAAGAGATTCCCCGTACGGCCCAAAGAGGGAGAGGGAGGGGGAAGACTGCGGATCCTGCAGCCTCCGCTTTGGCACCCGTTAGGAGCATGTCTCTTCCAAAAGCCAAAAAGGGCGCTCCCAAGACTTGCAGTGCCTGGTCCTTTTTTGACACAGTTGCAGATGACATTTGCTATGTCAGATGCAACGTGTGTCATCAAAAAGTCAAAAGAGGTCGAAATGTCAGCAACCTCAATACCTCCAACATGTGGAAACATGTGCGCAACAGGCACCCGGCGGAGTTAGAAAAACACACTGAAGAGGTAGGCCAACCAACAGCGGCAGCTACCACCTCTTCAGCTCGTGTTGCCTCTTCCTCTACCTCACACGCAGCTGGTTCGGCGTCCTCCCAGGATCGCCGTGGAAGAACCTCTGCCCCTGTTGTCCAGAGACCCGCTGTAATTCCACCCGCAGCGCCACTTTCCCAGTCATCCACACACTCCCAGCCCAGTCTACAGCCATCGGTAGTACAGGCATGGGAGAAAAGGCGGCCTTTCTCGTCAAACCACCCACGAGCACAGGCTCTGACTGCAGGCATTGCCAAACTTCTGTCACTGGAAATGCTGTCATTCAGGCTGGTGGAGACTGACAGCTTCCGTGACTTCATGTCATTGGCAGTCCCACAGTACAAAGTGCCCAGCCGCTTTTACTTCAGCAGGCAAGCCGTCCCTGCCCTGCAGAAGCATGTGGAGGGACACATAAAACACGCGCTACTGAACGCCGTCAGTAGCAAGGTCCACCTCACCACCGATGCGTGGACCAGTCAACATGGACAGGGGCGATACCTTTCCCTCACTGCCCATTGGGTTAATGTCGTTGAGCCGGGTACAGACCGTGCGAGTGGCGCAGGACGTGTCCTGCCCACTCCAAGGATTGCAGGAATCCATTCTGTACGCATTGACTCCTCCTCTTACACCAGTTCCTCAGAATCATCGCTGCAGGAGCCGTCACAGTCCACCTCCACATGGACCCGTGATGAACGTGTACCTGTTACGACCGACATGAGCACAGCCGTGGCCAAACGTCAACAGGCCGTCTTGAAATTAATTTTCTTGGGGAATCGTAGCCACACAGCGCAGGAGCTCTGGAATGCCATCAAGCAGGAGAGCGATGTGTGGTTTGTGCCAGCGAATCTCCAGCCAGGCATGGTAGTGTGTGATAATGGCCGAAATCTGGTGGCAGCTCTGGGCCTCGGCAACCTCACTCACATCCCATGTCTGGCACATGTGCTCAATTTGGTCGTGCAGAGCTTTTTGAGGGACTATCCGGATCTTGATGCACTGCTGCACAAGGTCCGCCTAGAGTGTGCTCACTTGCGGCGTTCCAGCACGGCAAAAGCGCGCATTGCGGCTCTGCAGCGCCGACACCGCCTGCCGGAACATCGCATCATATGTGACCTACCTACCAGGTGGAATTCCACGTTACATATGTTGGAGCGGTTGTGTGAGCAGCAGCAAGCTGTAATGGAGTACCAGCTGCTTCAGGCGCAAAAAAGTCGCAGTCAGCGCCGTACAGACTTCACAACCACAGAGTGGGCCACTATGAATGACGTCTGCCAGGTTTTGCGTCCCTTTGATTATTCCACGCGGATGGCGAGTGCAGATGATGCACTAGTCAGCATGACTGTCCCCCTTATCTGCCTGCTTGAAAAATCACTGCAAGCGCTAAGGGATGATGTTGTGGAAGAGGTGGAGGATGAGGATTCACCATTTCCATCATCTTCTGGACAGTCAGCGCCACGTGGTTCCTCACAAACGCGTAGGCAGGGGACCGTTTGTGAGGAGGATGAGGAGGAGTCAATGGAGGAGGAAGACATCCGTCCAGAGGAGGGAGTTACACAATTGTCCAGTACTCAGTGTGTACAGCGAGGGTGGGGTGATGACGAGCGGGCAGAGATCACGCCTCCAGCAGGGGACAGCGTTTCTTGGGCAGTTGGCAGTCTGCAGCACATGGTGGATTACATGCTGCAGTGCCTGAGAAACGACCGCCGCATCGCCCACATTCTCAACATGTCTGATTATTGGGTGTTCACCCTCCTCGATCCTCGCTACCGGGACAACGTAGAAAGCCTCATCACACCGTTGAACCGGGAGCGAAAAATGCGGGAGTACCAAGACACACTGGTCAATTCCATCATCTTCTCCATTCCAACTGAGAGAAGTGCTGCTAGTGCATTCCAAAGCAGCTCAGTGCGTCCAGGCCGTGGTGGAGGCTCTGCACAAAGAGGGAGCAGAAGCAGTGCCTCTGCCCAAGGCAAGACCAGTATGGCCGAACTGTGGCACAGTTTTCTGTGCCCGCCACAAAAGTCTACACCATCACAGACGGCTCCAGTCAGCAGGAGGCAACGGTTCCGTCAGATGGTGACAGACTACATGTCTTGCCCTCTTGCTGTACTCCCAGACGGCTCTTCCCCTTTCAAGTTTTGGGTCTCAAAGCTGGATACATGGCCAGAGCTAAGCCAGTATGCATTGGAGGTGCTGTCTTGCCCTGCGGCCAGTGTATTATCGGAACGTGTCTTTAGTGCTGCAGGTGGTGTACTAACTGACCGTCGCATGCGACTATCCTCCGATAACGTTGACCGGCTTACTTTCCTGAAAATGAACAAGGCCTGGATCTCGCCGGAATTTGCCACTCCTCCTCCTGATTGAATAATTAGGTCACTGTATACGTTATCCAGGTCTCCTGTTGTGTTCATCTTTCTACCACCTGAACTTAAATTCCTGGGCTCCAACACCGCCAGTTGAGGCTCAGACGTGCCGTCTGCACAGTCAAAACATACGACCCAGTGTTATTGGGTTTCAGTAATGTCAGCTGATCCCCAGCTGTGTAGCCGGCAATGTGTCATGCGACCGCCACGCTGACACAACAACTGAAATGTAAGGGAATCTGTCCCCCCCCCCCCAAGGCGTTTGTTACTGAAAGAGCCACCTTGTGCAGCAGTAATGCTGCCCAAGGAAAAGGTAGCTATTTTTGTTTAGCTCCTTGCACACGCAGAACTTAACACTTATAAAATGTGTCCACTGATACCGTAAAACCGTCCCGGAGGTGGGACTTTACTTCGTAATGTGACGCAGCCCAGCCGTCATTCCTACCCCCCCGGCGCCGCGCACCGGCTCCTCAGCGTTGTTTTATTCCGTCCTGGAGCCTGCGCTGTTATGTTATCCCGTGGCCAGGCACACTTAGCGCTGCCCGTCTTCTGGCATCATTTGGTGTCTGGATGGCTGCGCCTGTGCGGCCGCGCTGGCAGAGAGCCCGCCTCGCAGTGTCTTCTGATTTAATCCCACTGGGGGCCTGGGATCCATGGACATGCGCAGTGCATATCTGAACCTCCACCTCTCACTCATTTCCCTATGGCTTCTTCAGACTGTTCGGTGTCAGCTGGTCCCTAACAGCATGCCACGGCCGTGACACCGCACAGTCTGAAGAAGCCATAGGGAGATGAGTGAGAGGTGGAGGTTCAGATATGCAGTGCGCATGTCCATGGATCCCAGGCCCCCAGTGGGATTAAATCAGAAGACACTGCGAGGCGGGCTCTCTGCCAGCGCGGCCGCACAGGCGCAGCCATCCAGACACCAAATGATGCCAGAAGACGGGCAGCGCTAAGTGTGCCTGGCCACGGGATAACATAACAGCGCAGGCTCCTTGACGGAATAAAACAACGCTGAGGAGCCGGTGCGCGGCGCCGGGGGGGTAGGAATGACGGCTGGGCTGCGTCACATTACGAAGGAAAGTCCCACCTCCGGGACGGTTTTACGGTTGCAGGGGACACATTTTATAAGTGTTTAGTTCTGTGTTTGCAAGGAGCATGATGAAAAGAGCCACCTTTTCCTTTTGCATCTTTTGTGCTGCACAAGCTGGCTCTTTCAGCTACAAACGCCTTGGGGGGGGGTTAAAGGTTCCCTTTCGACTTTCTCAGGCTTCGGCCTACATTGTGTTCCTCTGCTTTTCCACCTGTCCCTGGGCTCCAACACCGCCAGTTGCCGTCCAGAAGTGCTGTACGCACAGTCAACAGTCCCTCCTCTGTTATTGGGGTTCAGTAACGTCAGCTGTTCCCCTGCTGTGTGTGTGGCAATCCCTCCTACCTCCTCCAACCTCCTCCTCCTCCACCCGTCCCTGGGCTCCAACACCGCCAGTTGCCGTCCAGAAGTGCTGTACGCACAGTCAACAGTCCCTCCTCTGTTATTGGGGTTCAGTAACGTCAGCTGTTCCCCTGCTGTGTGTGTGGCAATCCCTCCTACCTCCTCCTACCTCCTCCAACCTCCTCCTCCTCCACCTGCCCCTGGGCTCCAACACCGCCAGTTGCCGTCCAGAAGTGCTGTACGCACAGTCAACAGTCCCTCCTCTGTTATTGGGGTTCAGTAACGTCAGCTGTTCCCCTGCTGTGTGTGTGGCAATCCCTCCTACCTCCTCCAACCTCCTCCTCCTCCAACCGTCCCTGGGCTCCAACACCGCCAGTTGCCGTCCAGAAGTGCTGTACGCACAGTCAACAGTCCCTCCTCTGTTATTGGGGTTCAGTAATGTCAGCTGTTCCCCTGCTGTGTGTGTGGCAATCCCTCCTACCTCCTCCAACCTCCTCCTCCTCCACCCGTCCCTGGGCTCCAACACCGCCAGTTGCCGTCCAGAAGTGCTGTACGCACAGTCAACAGTCCCTCCTCTGTTATTGGGGTTCAGTAACGTCAGCTGTTCCCCTGCTGTGTGTGTGGCAATCCCTCCTACCTCCTCCAACCTCCTCCTCCTCCACCCGTCCCTGGGCTCCAACACCGCCAGTTGCCGTCCAGAAGTGCTGTACGCACAGTCAACAGTCCCTCCTCTGTTATTGGGGTTCAGTAACGTCAGCTGTTCCCCTGCTGTGTGTGTGGCAATCCCTCCTACCTCCTCCTACCTCCTCCAACCTCCTCCTCCTCCACCTGCCCCTGGGCTCCAACACCGCCAGTTGCCGTCCAGAAGTGCTGTACGCACAGTCAACAGTCCCTCCTCTGTTATTGGGGTTCAGTAACGTCAGCTGTTCCCCTGCTGTGTGTGTGGCAATCCCTCCTACCTCCTCCAACCTCCTCCTCCTCCAACCGTCCCTGGGCTCCAACACCGCCAGTTGCCGTCCAGAAGTGCTGTACGCACAGTCAACAGTCCCTCCTCTGTTATTGGGGTTCAGTAACGTCAGCTGTTCCCCTGCTGTGTGTGTGGCAATCCCTCCTACCTCCTCCAACCTCCTCCTCCTCCACCCGTCCCTGGGCTCCAACACCGCCAGTTGCCGTCCAGAAGTGCTGTACGCACAGTCAACAGTCCCTCCTCTGTTATTGGGGTTCAGTAACGTCAGCTGTTCCCCTGCTGTGTGTGTGGCAATCCCTCCTACCTCCTCCAACCTCCTCCTCCTCCACCCGTCCCTGGGCTTCAACACCGCCAGTTGCCGTCCAGAAGTGCTGTACGCACAGTCAACAGTCCCTCCTCTGTTATTGGGGTTCAGTAACGTCAGCTGTTCCCCTGCTGTGTGTGTGGCAATCCCTCCTACCTCCTCCAACCTCCTCCAACCTCCTCCTCCTCCACCTGTCCCTGGGCTCCAACACCGCCAGTTGCCGTCCAGAAGTGCTGTACGCACAGTCAACAGTCCCTCCTCTGTTATTGGGGTTCAGTAACGTCAGCTGTTCCCCTGCTGTGTGTGTGGCAATCCCTCCTACCTCCTCCAACCTCCTCCTCCTCCAACCGTCCCTGGGCTCCAACACCGCCAGTTGCCGTCCAGAAGTGCTGTACGCACAGTCAACAGTCCCTCCTCTGTTATTGGGGTTCAGTAACGTCAGCTGTTCCCCTGCTGTGTGTGTGGCAATCCCTCCTACCTCCTCCTACCTCCTCCAACCTCCTCCTCCTCCACCTGCCCCTGGGCTCCAACACCGCCAGTTGCCGTCCAGAAGTGCTGTACGCACAGTCAACAGTCCCTCCTCTGTTATTGGGGTTCAGTAACGTCAGCTGTTCCCCTGCTGTGTGTGTGGCAATCCCTCCTACCTCCTCCTACCTCCTCCAACCTCCTCCTCCTCCACCTGCCCCTGGGCTCCAACACCGCCAGTTGCCGTCCAGAAGTGCTGTACGCACAGTCAACAGTCCCTCCTCTGTTATTGGGGTTCAGTAACGTCAGCTGTTCCCCTGCTGTGTGTGTGGCAATCCCTCCTACCTCCTCCTACCTCCTCCAACCTCCTCCTCCTCCACCTGCCCCTGGGCTCCAACACCGCCAGTTGCCGTCCAGAAGTGCTGTACGCACAGTCAACAGTCCCTCCTCTGTTATTGGGGTTCAGTAACGTCAGCTGTTCCCCTGCTGTGTGTGTGGCAATCCCTCCTACCTCCTCCTACCTCCTCCAACCTCCTCCTCCTCCACCTGCCCCTGGGCTCCAACACCGCCAGTTGCCGTCCAGAAGTGCTGTACGCACAGTCAACAGTCCCTCCTCTGTTATTGGGGTTCAGTAACGTCAGCTGTTCCCCTGCTGTGTGTGTGGCAATCCCTCCTACCTCCTCCTACCTCCTCCAACCTCCTCCTCCTCCACCTGCCCCTGGGCTCCAACACCGCCAGTTGCCGTCCAGAAGTGCTGTACGCACAGAGCCAAACACCTCGCCAATGTGTTAGTGGGGTTCAGCACCGCCAGCTGTTCCCCTGCTGTGTATACGGCAACGTGTACTGCGACCGCCACGCAGGCACAACAAGTTAAATGTAAGGGAACCTGACCCCCCCCCCCCCCCAGGCGTTTGTTACTGAAGGAGCCACCTTGTGCAGCAGTAATGATGCAAAGGGAAAAAGTGCCTCTTTTCGTGATGCTCCTTGCACATGCTGAACCAAACACTTATGAAATGTGTCCCCACACAGCGTTAAACCGTCCGGTAGGTGGAACTTTCCTTTGTCGTGTGACGCAGCACAGCCATCATTTTTACCCCCTTGGCGCCGTGCGCCGCCTCCTCAGCGTTGTTTTAATCTGTCCCGGAGCCTGCGCTGTTAGGTTAGCCCTTGGCCATGCACACATGTTGCGCTGCCCGTCTTCTGACCTCATTTGGTGTCAGGCTGGCTGCGCCTGTGCGGGTGCGCTGGTCGAGATCCCGCCTCGCAGTGTCGTCTAATGTAATCCCACCGCGGGCCTGTGATCCGTGCCCGTGCGCAGTGCATATCCTCTCCTCTCACTCCCCTCCCTACGGCTTCTTCAGACTGTGCGATGTCAGCTGGTCCCTAATAGCATGCCACGGCCGTGACACCGCACAGTCTGAAAAAGCCGTAGGGAGGGGAGTGAGAGGAGAGGATATGCACTGCGCACGGGCACGGATCACAGGCCCGCGGTGGGATTACATTAGACGACACTGCGAGGCGGGATCTCGGCCAGCGCACCCGCACAGGCGCAGCCAGCCTGACACCAAATGATGTCAGAAGACGGGCAGCGCAAAATGTGTGCATGGCCAAGGGCTAACCTAACAGCCCAGGCTCCGGGACAGATTAAAACAACGCTGAGGAGGCGGCGCACGGCGCCAAGGGGGTAAAAATGATGGCTGTGCTGCGTCACACGACAAAGGAAAGTTCCACCTACCGGACGGTTTAACGCTGTGAGGGGACACATTTCATAACTGTTAGGTTCCGCATGTGCAAGGACCATAATTAAAAGAGCTAAGTTTACCTTTTCCAGCATTAGTGCTGTACACAATGGCTCTTTCAGCTACAAACGCCTGGGGGGGGGGGGGTTAAAGGTTTCCTTTCAACTTGCTCGAGTGCAGGCTTCGGCCTACACTCCGCTCCCCCTGCTCCTCCTGCTGACCCTGGGCTCCAACACCGCCAGTTGGGGCCCGGTACTGCTAGCTGCACAGAGAAAAACACCTCGCCAATGTGTCAGTGGGGTCCAGCACCGCCAGCTGTTCCCCTGCTGTGTAGCCGGCAACGTGTCCTGCAAAAGTCACGCAGACACAACACACCCAAAGCTGCCGCCTGTGCAGGCTTCGGCCTACACTCCCCTCCCCCTGCTCCTCCTCCTCCTGCTCCTCCTCCTGCTGTCCCTGGGCTCTAACACACCGCCAGTTTTTGCCCAGATGTGCTAGCTGCACAGAGAAAAACACCAGCCAATGTGTCAGTGGGGTCCAGCACCGCCAGCTGTTCCCCTGCTGTGCAGCCGGCAACGTGTCCTGCAAAAGCCACGCAGACACAAGAACTGAAATTGAAGGGAACCTGTCCCCCCTCCCCCAGGCGTTTTTACGTTATCCAGCCACCTTGTACAGCGGTAATGCTGCATGTGTGCAAGGTGGCTCAGAAACGTATTCTCCTCGCACATGTGGAACTGAAAACACGTCTGCAATGTGTCCTCTGTGTGACCATTTAACCGTCCCGGTGGTGTGACTTTCCTTTGTAATGACACGCTGCAACCCCCTTGGTAGCGCTGCCCGTCTTCTGGCATCATGGTTTGGCTGCCTGCGCCTCTGCGGCCGCCCTGACCCACACAACGCCCCTCGGTGTCTTATTTATTGGGACTGCGAGGGTGTGATTGATGGGCAGGATCAGTGCATCAGTTCGCCTGTCCCTCCTCTCCTTCCGCCTTCTTCGGACTGTGCGGCTTCATGGCCGTGGCATGCGATAAGGGATCAGATGACGCCGCACAGTCTGAAGCGGGTGTAAGGACCCGAGTGTGAGAGGCGAACATATGTGCTGCGCCAGGCCCTGAATCCCAGCCCCGCAGTGTTTTAACAATGTTAAGACACTGCGGGGCTGGGATTCATGGGCATCGCGAACCGCACTGGCCGACATTACATGATGCCAGAAGATGGGCAGCGCTAACGGCGCTAGGCCAGGGGATAACACGACAGCGCAGACTCCTGTACAGCAAATAACAACGCTCGGGAGGCTGCACCCAGCACCAAGGTGGGATTCTTGACACCTGTGCTGCGTCTCATTACAAAGGGAACTCTCGCCTCCATTACACAGTTTGACTGTCTAAAGGGCTGAATGTTATACGTGTTCCATTCAGCGTGTGCAAGGAGAAAAATTACAAGAGCAACCTTTGACTTGCGCAGCACTGCTGCTGCATAAGCTGTGGCTCTTCTACTTTGTAACCCCTGAGGGGGGGTTAAAGGTGACTTTTGAAATCGGTTCAATTAGGCTTCGGCCTACACTCTGCTCCACCTGCAGAGCCCGGGCTCCAACAACGCTAGTTGCTGTCCGGAAGTGCTGGCTGCACAGAGCCAAACACCTCGCCAATGTGTCAGTGGGGTCCAGCACCGCCAGCTGTTCCCCTGCTGTGTAGCCGGCAACGTGTCCTGCAAAAGTCACGCAGACACAACACACCCAAAGCTGCCGCCTGTGCAGGCTTCGGCCTACACTCCCCTCCCCCTGCTCCTCCTCCTCCTGCTCCTCCTCCTGCTGTCCCTGGGCTCTAACACACCGCCAGTTTTTGCCCAGATGTGCTAGCTGCACAGAGAAAAACACCAGCCAATGTGTCAGTGGGGTCCAGCACCGCCAGCTGTTCCCCTGCTGTGCAGCCGGCAACGTGTCCTGCAAAAGCCACGCAGACACAAGAACTGAAATTGAAGGGAACCTGTCCCCCCTCCCCCAGGCGTTTTTACGTTATCCAGCCACCTTGTACAGCGGTAATGCTGCATGTGTGCAAGGTGGCTCAGAAACGTATTCTCCTCGCACATGTGGAACTGAAAACACGTCTGCAATGTGTCCTCTGTGTGACCATTTAACCGTCCCGGTGGTGTGACTTTCCTTTGTAATGACACGCTGCAACCCCCTTGGTAGCGCTGCCCGTCTTCTGGCATCATGGTTTGGCTGCCTGCGCCTCTGCGGCCGCCCTGACCCACACAACGCCCCTCGGTGTCTTATTTATTGGGACTGCGAGGGTGTGATTGATGGGCAGGATCAGTGCATCAGTTCGCCTGTCCCTCCTCTCCTTCCGCCTTCTTCGGACTGTGCGGCTTCATGGCCGTGGCATGCGATAAGGGATCAGATGACGCCGCACAGTCTGAAGCGGGTGTAAGGACCCGAGTGTGAGAGGCGAACATATGTGCTGCGCCAGGCCCTGAATCCCAGCCCCGCAGTGTTTTAACAATGTTAAGACACTGCGGGGCTGGGATTCATGGGCATCGCGAACCGCACCGGCCGACATTACATGATGCCAGAAGATGGGCAGCGCTAACGGCGCTAGGCCAGGGGATAACACGACAGCGCAGACTCCTGTACAGCAAATAACAACGCTCGGGAGGCTGCACCCAGCACCAAGGTGGGATTCTTGACACCTGTGCTGCGTCTCATTACAAAGGGAACTCTCGCCTCCATTACACAGTTTGACTGTCTAAAGGGCTGAATGTTATACGTGTTCCATTCAGCGTGTGCAAGGAGAAAAATTACAAGAGCAACCTTTGACTTGCGCAGCACTGCTGCTGCATAAGCTGTGGCTCTTCTACTTTGTAACCCCTGAGGGGGGGTTAAAGGTGACTTTTGAAATCGGTTCAATTAGGCTTCGGCCTACACTCTGCTCCACCTGCAGAGCCCGGGCTCCAACAACGCTAGTTGCTGTCCGGAAGTGCTGGCTGCACAGAGCCAAACACCTCGCCAATGTGTCAGTGGGGTCCAGCACCGCCAGCTGTTCCCCTGCTGTGTAGCCGGCAACGTGTCCTGCAAAAGTCACGCAGACACAACACACCCAAAGCTGCCGCCTGTGCAGGCTTCGGCCTACACTCCCCTCCCCCTGCTCCTCCTCCTCCTGCTCCTCCTCCTGCTGTCCCTGGGCTCTAACACACCGCCAGTTTTTGCCCAGATGTGCTAGCTGCACAGAGAAAAACACCAGCCAATGTGTCAGTGGGGTCCAGCACCGCCAGCTGTTCCCCTGCTGTGCAGCCGGCAACGTGTCCTGCAAAAGCCACGCAGACACAAGAACTGAAATTGAAGGGAACCTGTCCCCCCTCCCCCAGGCGTTTTTACGTTATCCAGCCACCTTGTACAGCGGTAATGCTGCATGTGTGCAAGGTGGCTCAGAAACGTATTCTCCTCGCACATGTGGAACTGAAAACACGTCTGCAATGTGTCCTCTGTGTGACCATTTAACCGTCCCGGTGGTGTGACTTTCCTTTGTAATGACACGCTGCAACCCCCTTGGTAGCGCTGCCCGTCTTCTGGCATCATGGTTTGGCTGCCTGCGCCTCTGCGGCCGCCCTGACCCACACAACGCCCCTCGGTGTCTTATTTATTGGGACTGCGAGGGTGTGATTGATGGGCAGGATCAGTGCATCAGTTCGCCTGTCCCTCCTCTCCTTCCGCCTTCTTCGGACTGTGCGGCTTCATGGCCGTGGCATGCGATAAGGGATCAGATGACGCCGCACAGTCTGAAGCGGGTGTAAGGACCCGAGTGTGAGAGGCGAACATATGTGCTGCGCCAGGCCCTGAATCCCAGCCCCGCAGTGTTTTAACAATGTTAAGACACTGCGGGGCTGGGATTCATGGGCATCGCGAACCGCACCGGCCGACATTACATGATGCCAGAAGATGGGCAGCGCTAACGGCGCTAGGCCAGGGGATAACACGACAGCGCAGACTCCTGTACAGCAAATAACAACGCTCGGGAGGCTGCACCCAGCACCAAGGTGGGATTCTTGACACCTGTGCTGCGTCTCATTACAAAGGGAACTCTCGCCTCCATTACACAGTTTGACTGTCTAAAGGGCTGAATGTTATACGTGTTCCATTCAGCGTGTGCAAGGAGAAAAATTACAAGAGCAACCTTTGACTTGCGCAGCACTGCTGCTGCATAAGCTGTGGCTCTTCTACTTTGTAACCCCTGAGGGGGGGTTAAAGGTGACTTTTGAAATCGGTTCAATTAGGCTTCGGCCTACACTCTGCTCCACCTGCAGAGCCCGGGCTCCAACAACGCTAGTTGCTGTCCGGAAGTGCTGGCTGCACAGAGCCAAACACCTCGCCAATGTGTCAGTGGGGTCCAGCACCGCCAGCTGTTCCCCTGCTGTGTAGCCGGCAACGTGTCCTGCAAAAGTCACGCAGACACAACACACCCAAAGCTGCCGCCTGTGCAGGCTTCGGCCTACACTCCCCTCCCCCTGCTCCTCCTCCTCCTGCTCCTCCTCCTGCTGTCCCTGGGCTCTAACACACCGCCAGTTTTTGCCCAGATGTGCTAGCTGCACAGAGAAAAACACCAGCCAATGTGTCAGTGGGGTCCAGCACCGCCAGCTGTTCCCCTGCTGTGCAGCCGGCAACGTGTCCTGCAAAAGCCACGCAGACACAAGAACTGAAATTGAAGGGAACCTGTCCCCCCTCCCCCAGGCGTTTTTACGTTATCCAGCCACCTTGTACAGCGGTAATGCTGCATGTGTGCAAGGTGGCTCAGAAACGTATTCTCCTCGCACATGTGGAACTGAAAACACGTCTGCAATGTGTCCTCTGTGTGACCATTTAACCGTCCCGGTGGTGTGACTTTCCTTTGTAATGACACGCTGCAACCCCCTTGGTAGCGCTGCCCGTCTTCTGGCATCATGGTTTGGCTGCCTGCGCCTCTGCGGCCGCCCTGACCCACACAACGCCCCTCGGTGTCTTATTTATTGGGACTGCGAGGGTGTGATTGATGGGCAGGATCAGTGCATCAGTTCGCCTGTCCCTCCTCTCCTTCCGCCTTCTTCGGACTGTGCGGCTTCATGGCCGTGGCATGCGATAAGGGATCAGATGACGCCGCACAGTCTGAAGCGGGTGTAAGGACCCGAGTGTGAGAGGCGAACATATGTGCTGCGCCAGGCCCTGAATCCCAGCCCCGCAGTGTTTTAACAATGTTAAGACACTGCGGGGCTGGGATTCATGGGCATCGCGAACCGCACCGGCCGACATTACATGATGCCAGAAGATGGGCAGCGCTAACGGCGCTAGGCCAGGGGATAACACGACAGCGCAGACTCCTGTACAGCAAATAACAACGCTCAGGAGGCTGCACCCAGCACCAAGGTGGGATTCTTGACATCTGTGCTGCGTCTCATTACAAAGGGAACTCGCGCCTCCAACACAGTTTGACTGTATAAAGGGCTAAATGTTATACGTGTTTCATTCAGCGTGTGCAAGGAGCGAAATTAAAAGAGCAACCTTTGACTTGTGCAGCACTACTGCTGCATAAGCTGTGGCTCTTCTACTTTCTAACCCCTGAGGGGGGGTTAAAGGTTACCTTTGAAATTGGTTCAAGTAGGCTTCGGCCTACACTCTGCTCCCCCTGCAGAGCCCGGGCTACAACACCGCTCGTTGCTGTCCGGAAGTGCTGGCTGCACAGAGCCAAACACCTCGCCAATGTGTCAGTGGGGTCCAGCACCGCCAGCTGTTCCCCTGCTGTGCAGCCGGCAACGTGTCCTGCAAAAGCCACGCAGACACTTGCTCTTGTACCTTCTGCTCCACATCCTGGTTCCAGTACCGTCAGCTGGTTCCGGGCAGAGCCTTTGGCTTAGGTGCCTCCCTCTGGGTATCCGAGTTCCACCAACGTCAGGTGGTCCTTGGTAGTGCTTTCAGGCACGGGTACCTCCTGCTTAGTAACCGGGTTCCAGTAACGTCAGCTGGTCCTCGGTAGTTCCATTGGCTCTTGGACCTTCGGCTACCCATCCGGGTTCCAGCACCGTCAGCTGGTTCTCGGCAGTGTCTTTTGCTCTTGTACCTTCTGCTCCCCATCCTGGTTCCAGTACCGTCAGCTGGTTCCGGGCAGAGCCTTTGGCTTAGGTGCCTCCCTCTGGGTATCCGAGTTCCACCAACGTCAGGTGGTCCTTGGTAGTGCTTTCAGGCACGGGTACCTCCTGCTTAGTAACCGGGTTCCAGTAACGTCAGCTGGTCCTCGGTAGTTCCATTGGCTCTTGGACCTTCGGGTAGCCATCCGAGTTCCAGTTCCATCAGCTGGTTCTCGGCATTTTCTCAGCCTTCTTGTACCTTCTGCTACATTTCCAAGTTCAAGAGACTAAACACGATGACCCGGAAGAACACCCCTAAGATGACGACGACACCAGAGACGACAACCACCGTGATGACGACGACCCTGGAGACGATGACCCTGAAGACCACCCCGATGACGACGACCCCGGAGACCACCCCGATGACGACGACCCCGGAGACGACGACCCTGGAGACGACGACGACCTGGAAGACCGAGAAGCAGAAGAACAAGAGGCTGCAGAACAAAGAGCAGAAGGACATTAAGCATAACACAAAATATCAGAGCAAAAAAATATTATGTAAATTATAAGCAGAAGAAGACTAAGCAGTGTATGGGGGTGAGTCCGTTCCTCCTCGTGGTGCCCCTGGATAAAGCCTGATGCTGCAGGCCAAACTGAACGCGGACAAATGTAACTGTTTTGTGACAGGCAGAACGGAAGGTGTAATCTTCAAACTTTTATAGATAACAACTACGGGAATGCCTGTCACAAATAAGAATATGATGAAGAAGTTGAATATGATGAAGATAATAGTAAAATAAAAAGAATATGAACAATGTAACCCAAAAAATAATAGGTAGAAGATGAAGAAGAAGATGAATAAGGTGAAGAAGTTGATGTCAAAGAAGCTGATGATGAGGATAATTAAGAAGAAAGCGTGGGAGAAGTAAAAAAGAAGGTGAAGGGCGTGGAAGTAGTGAAACATCAATATCTGACATAAAAAAAAAAAAAAATAACATAGTCAAATTCTTTCTAACGCCGAACTTCATAAAAAAAAATAAAAAATCCTGCTATTCTATTACATTGGGCTAAACCTCTGTCCCTTTAATATCTCCGCCACGTCCCCCAATACATCCTACATTATTCTTAGTTGTTTTCCTTCATGTAGAATGAACCTACAAGTTTATTAAGGGTTTATTTTAATTCCGATATTTTCGTCCCATTGACTTGCATTGGGATCGGGTATCGGTATCGGATTGGATCCGATATTTTGACGGTATCGGCCGATACTTTCCGATACCGATACTTTCCGATATCGGAAAGTATCGCTCAACACTAGTCGGGACTTTTCTGCGACAAAACCGCCCCCGCTCCAATCTCAGAAGCATCGACCTCAACCTGAAAGGGAAGGGAAACATCAGGCTGGCGCAACACAGGGGCAGACAAAAAGCGGCGCTTAAGCTCCCGAAAGGCCTCCACGGCAGCAGGGGACCAATTGGCAACATCAGCACCCTTTTTAGTCAAATCCGTCAGAGGTTTAGCAATGCCAGAAAAACCAGCTATAAATCGACGATAAAAATTAGCAAAGCCCAAGAATTTCTGGAGACTCTTCAGAGAAGTAGGCTGCGTCCAGTCGTAAATAGCCCGAACCTTGACAGGGTCCATCTCAATAGAAGAAGGGGAAAAAATGTACCCCAAAAAGGAAATTTTTTGAACCCCAAAAACACACTTTGAACCCTTTACACACAAAGAATTCTCCCGCAAAACCTGAAAAACCCTCCTGACCTGCTGAACATGAGACTCCCAGTCATCAGAAAAAATCAAAATATCATCCAAGTACACTATCATAAATTTATCCAAATATTCACGGAAAATATCATGCATTAAGGACTGAAAGACAGAAGGTGCATTAGAAAGGCCGAAAGGCATTACCAAATACTCAAAATGGCCCTCAGGCGTATTAAATGCGGTTTTCCACTCATCCCCCTGCTTAATTCGCACCAAATTATACGCCCCACGAAGATCAATCTTAGAGAACCACTTAGCCCCCCTTATGCGAGCAAACAAATCAGTCAGCAAAGGCAACGGATACTGATATTTGACTGTAATTTTATTCAGGAGTCGATAATCAATACAAGGCCTCAGAGAGCCATCCTTTTTAGAGACAAAGAAAAAACCGGCTCCTAAAGGTGATGAAGAAGGACGAATATGTCCCTTTTCCAGGGCCTCCTTAATATACTCGCGCATAGCAGCATGTTCAGGTACAGATAGGTTAAACAAACGACCCTTTGGAAATTTACTGCCAGGAATCAGATCTATGGCGCAATCACAATCCCTGTGAGGAGGGAGTGAACCAATCTTAGGCTCTTCAAAAACATCACAATAATCAGACAAAAATGCCGGAATCTCAGATGGAATAGATGACGAAATGGGCACCATAGGAGTGTCCCCATGAGCCCCCCGACATCCCCAGCTTAACACAGACATAGCTTTCCAGTCAAGGACTGGGTTATGAGACTGTAACCATGGTAATCCAAGCACCAAAACATCATGTAAATTGTACAACACAAGGAAGCGAATCACCTCCTGATGGTCTGGAGTCATACGCATAGTCACTTGCGTCCAGAACTGTGGTTTATTACAAGCCAAAGGTGTAGAATCAATACCCTTCAGAGGTATAGGGACTTCCAGAGGCTTTAAATCAAACCCACAGCGCCTGGCAAAGGACCAGTCCATAAGACTCAGAGCGGCGCCAGAGTCCACATAGGCATCCACGGTAATAACTGATAATGAACAAATCAAGGTTACAGACAAAATAAATTTGGACTGTAAAGTGCCAATTGAAATAGACTTGTCAACCTTCCTAGTACGTTTAGAGCATGCCGATATAACATGAGCAGAATCACCACAATAGAAGCATAACCCATTTTTACGCCTATAATTCTGCCGCTCGCTTCTGGACATAATTCTGTCACATTGCATTTTTTCTGGCGTCTCTTCAGAAGATACCGCCAAATGGTGCACGGGGTTGCGCTCCCGCAAACGCCGATCAATCTGAATTGCCATTGTCATGGACTCATTCAGACCTGTAGGCGCAGGGAACCCGACCATAACATCTTTAACGGCATCAGAAAGGCCCTCTCTGAAATTTGCCGCTAAGGCGCACTCATTCCACTGAGTAAGCACAGACCATTTACGAAATTTTTGGCAGTATATCTCAGCTTCATCTTGCCCTTGAGATAAGGCTATCAAAGCTTTTTCAGCTTGAATCTCCAAATTAGGTTCCTCATAAAGCAACCCTAAAGCCAGGAAAAACGCATCCACATTGAGCAACGCAGGATCCCCTGGTGCCAATGAAAATGCCCAATTTTGAGGGTCACCTCGCAGCAAAGAAATTACAATCTTAACCTGCTGGACAGGATCTCCTGAGGAGTGAGGTCTGAGAGAAAGGAATAATTTACAATTATATTTGAAATTCAGAAACCGAGAGCTATCTCCGGAAAACACCTCTGGTGTAGGGATTTTAGGTTCAGAAATAGGAGTATGCATAACAAAATCTTGTAAATTTTGAACCTTCGTAGCAAGATTATTTAAACCTGCAGCCAAACTCTGAGGATCCATCTTTAAACAGGTGAGCTCAGAGCCATTCAAGGATTATAAGGAGAGAAAGGCAAAGGCAGTAATTAGAGCTGAAATACAACTGATCCAACTATGAAGCAAGCATAGGGAAAAAGAAAAAAAAAATAAAAATTACAGACTTCTTTTTTCTCTCCTTTCTTCTGCCAATAAGTTTAACACATGGCCGGTCATACTGTCATGGTTCCCAATGGCAAGGGAACGTAAGAAACATATAAATAACGAACGAGCTCTCGGGTGATGGAAACTCGAGCTGACCGTGAGCTAAATCTACCACACAACTAACAGTAGCCAGGGAGCATACCTACGGCTTCCTAAATGCCACGCACCAGCCGGAGGACTAACTAAGCCTGGTAGAGGAAGAAACAGACCTGGCTTACCTCTAGGGAAATACCCCAAAAGATGATAGCAGCCCCCCACATGTAATAACGGTGAAATAAGAGGAAAAGACATACACAGTATGAAAGTAGATTTAGCAAAGAGAGGTCCACTTACTAGATAGCAGAAGGATACAAAAGAGGACTTCACGGTCAACTGAAAACTCTTTCAAAAAACCATCCTGAAATTACTTTAAGACTCCTGTGTCAACTCATGACACAGGAGTGGCAATTTCAGCCCGCAAGAGCTTCCAGCTACAGAGAATTACAAAAACTGCAAACTGGACTAAAGATACAAAACAAAAGGACAAAGTCCACTTAGCTGATCAGCAGACTAGTAGCAGGAACATGCAACCGAAGGCTCTGGTTACAATGATGACCGGCAAGGAAATGACTGGAGAGCAAGGCTAAATAGGAAACTCCCAGACGCTGATGGAAGCTGGTGAACAGAAGCAGCAAAGTGCAAACAAGTCACCAGTACCACCAGCAACCACCAGGGGAGCCCAAAAAGCGGATACACAACAGCAGGCCTTGCATTAAATGCAAAAGCAAACAGTATGGGAGTACCAAATGAATAATGTGAACTTGGTTTTCATGTGGCCATCCAGTACGTGGGTTCAAAGGCTTATTGAGGTGCATGTAACTTTGGGGCAGGGCAGGCCTTCAATGCATAGGCAAACAGTATGGCAGTACCAAATGAATAATGGGAACTTGGTTTTCCTGTGGTCATCCAGTGCATGGTTTCAAAGGCTTATTGGGGTGGGTTTAACTTTGGTGCAGGTCAGGCCTACAATCAATGCATAAGTAAACAGTAAGGGAGTACCAAATGAATATAAGTAAACAGTAAGGGAGTACCAAATGAATAATGTGAACTTGCTTTTCATGTAGCCATCCAGTAAGTGGGTTCAAAGGCTTATTGGGTGCGTGTGAATTTGGTGCAGGGCAGGCCTTGCATTCAATGCATAAGCAAACAGTATGGCAGTACCAAATGAATAATGTGAACTTGGTTTTCCCTTGGCCATCCAGTACGTGAGTTCAAAGGCTTATTGGGGTGCTTCTGAATTTGGTGCAGGGCAGGCCTTGCATTCAATGCATAAGCAAACAGTATGGGAGTACCAAATGAATAATGTGAACTTGGTTTCATGTGGCCGTCCAGGACATCTGTTCCAAGGGTTATTGGGATGCGTCTAACTTTGGGGCAGGGCTGGCCTTGCATTCACTGCATAGCCAAACAGTATGGGAAACCCAGTTCCTAATAATGGGAACTGTAGGGATTGGTCAGCTGCTTCCAAGGGTTATTGGGGTGTGTGTAACTTTGGGGCAGGGTAAGCCTTACATTAAATGCATAGGCAAACAGTATGGCAGTACCAAATGAAAAATAATGGGAACTTTGGTTTCATGTGGCCATGCAGGACGTCTATTCCAAAGGTTATTGGGTGCGTGGACCTTTGGGGCAGGGCAGACCTTGCATTCAATGCATAGGCAAACACTATGGGAGACCCACTTTCTTATAATGGGAATATTTTTCAAGAGGCCCTCCTGTACGTCTCGTGAAAGGGGTATTGGGGTGCTTCCTAATTTTTGGCATCCCAGCCACTCACTGCATAGGCAATAACAGTATAGGAGACCCACTGTTTAATAATGGCCCTTTAAGAATATTAATGCCGCCTGATGCCCCTATAAAAATAGGCTCTGTTACTTTAAGAGTCCCTCCTTCATAAATGAAACAAGATGTGTCTGATGATGTGTCACACACCACATGGCCAGCTAGCGTTGTTAAATGTTAAAATGACATTTCCCAGTGAATGCATTTGTATTATTTGAAAGCAATGCAAAAGCTGAAAAACGCATCAAAAACGCTACGTGTGAACATAGCCAAAGTGGTGGAGGTACATTTTTTTGGGGGGGGTCATTATTTTTCCTTATATACAATTTATTACTCTATAAAGGATGTTCCTTAACATATTTACAAGAAAAATCCATTTTGGTTTCGTTTTTGTATGTTTTAGTGTGCGCCTGTTAAAGTGGCGTCACACTCTGACGACATTGCTCACAGCAGTGACCTGGGAGTCAGAAATGCTTCCAGGGGTCTTCCACATGATGTTCCCATGTAATTTGAGCACTGTTCCCATCAATTTCAGATGTTTTTAGACCCTTAAAGGACCCTCCCGGGGTATCGCTGCAAAAATACTCGGGTTTGCCATAGACTTACATTGGGCTCGTTGCTCGGGTCGAGTACCCGAGTATTCCAATCTGCTCGACCCGAGCAACGAGCGCCCGAGCATTTTAGTGCTCACCCATCACTATATATGATCTTTTGATCGCCGTTATTGTATTTTATTGCAATGTTGCAACGACCAAAAAAACCTAATTCTGGCGTTTTGATTTTTTTCTCGCTACACTGTTTACTGATTGGATTAATTCTTTTTTATATATTGATAAATCGGGTTATTCTAAAAGCGGCGATACCAAATATGTATATATTTGATTTTTTTTATTGTTTTATTTTGAATGGGGCGAATGAGGGGTGCTTTGAACATTTTTTTTTTTGCTTTTTTACTTGCTTTAATAGTCTCCATGGGAGACTATAAGCTGCGATCATCTGATCATGCGATCAGCCCTGCTCTATGCAGCAGAAATGCTAATTTGCTTTGAGGGCCGACTGCTGGGCGGCGTTCATAGCTATCTGGCTATGACAACCACAGGGGTCTCCTGCAGACCCCCAGATGTCATGGCAACGCATCAGCGATCCGCAGTCATGTGACACAGGCGCCGATGGGCGGCGTCAATGAGGCACTTCCTGTACATGCATGTTAAATGCTGCTGTCAGAGCTTGACAGTGGCATTTAACATGTTAACAGCCGCTGGTGTATCGTGATTATACCCGTGGATGTTAGGGTCACATAACAGCTGATCGGATCAGCTGTCATGTGCTGAAAAAGGTGTGGGCTCATCGCCGGAGCCCGCACCAAACAGGGAGAGGCGTCCAATGTCGGATATATGTCATTGGACATTAAAGAGTTAAGGAAAAAACATTATTTATCTTAATATATTCTGACTAGTACCCCTTTTTATATCCAAACACATTTTATATATATAAGATGTTGATTACATGTAAAACAATGTATTTCATGATCAGTTAGACAAGCAGAAAATGTAATCTATGTGTGGGAGCTATCATTTTCCTTTTGGATTGTATTTTTTTTTACTTTTAGGCAACTACATTCACACATTCAAAATATTTTGACAAAGTAATGATGGTGGATAAATAGCTGATGGCTTTTGTTTCCATTGTGCCTCAAAGGTACCATTTTCACAGTGAGCATACAGATGTAGAGACAAGAAAGCCAGAGTGTGGAACAGAAATCTTTATTCCATCTGACGCCATGTATTGAATAACAATTGGTTAAGGAAAATTACCAACAATTGTTCAAGACAAGTGGGTAAACTGGCCACCTCCAGTCTTCATAACTAAGCTGGTGAGCGCTATGTCGTTTGTTGCTTTCCATGTAGTTATCAGAAAAAACTGCTCAGCTTGATCTTTTGACATTGAACTTTTTTGCAGGCATGCATAGTGAGGATGCTGTAGTTGAAATCTCAACTCAACCAAGCTTAGAGAACTCATGTGCAATAAATACAAGCATGCAGTGAATGTAGAAAGTAAACACACCCCTGTAAAATGCCAGGTTTTTGTCATGTAAAAAAGAAGAATTTCAGAACCTTTAATGTCAATTGATAAATGATCTGAAATATTTTTGGGTGGAAAAAGAAATATAAAGAACTAAAATAATGTTATTGCACAAATATGCCCATCCTTAACCCCTTCCCAACATTGGATGTAGCCATACGTCAGAGTCAGTTCGTACTTACTAACCTTTGATGTATGGATACGTCATGGCGAACTCCCGCGCACAGCGGCTGTACACTGGTGATTGCCGCCAGGTGTCAGCTGATTCTGACAGCTCACACCCAGCACTCGGTGCCAGGAGTGTTGCCCGATATTGATCACAGTATTTAGCAGGCAAAAAGAGGGAGGAAGCCCCCTGTGCTCTTGGATGGGCACCCCCGCGATGTCATCACGAGGGGCCTTTCATTGTCATGTTGACCTGATGTCATAATGATCATATCCATGTCACAAGAGCTAGCAAACTTACTACAACATGCTCAGAGCATGCCGTTGTACGTTTGTCTGTCAGTCCAGCTCTGACAGTTAGAAAAGCATAGGAATGCTCCTGCATTCCTATGCATTACAAGCGATCAGGCAGCAAAGAGTGAAAGTCCCATAGCGGGACAAAGTAAAAAACTTTAAAAATTAAAAAAAAAAAAAATGTGAAAAAAATGTTTTTTAAAAAAAAAATCACAAAATAATAAAAAAATAAAAATATATTATACCCATAAATAAATATTTTAGGAAAAAAAAAAAAAAAAAATTACACATATTTGGTATTGCCGAGTACGGAATTACCCATCCTATAAAACTGTTCCACTAGTTAAACTCTTTAGTGAACACAGCAAAAACAAAAAACGAGGCAAAAAACAATGCTTTATCATCATACCGCTGAACAAATGATGAAATAAAAAGCGATCAAAAAGACGAATGTAAATAAAAATAGTATACCAGAAAGCCTCATCTTGTCTTGCAAAATACAAGCTGCATACAACTCCATCAGCAGAAAAATAAAAGTTATAGCTGTAAAGAGATGCAAAAATAATTATTTTTTCTATAAAACAGCTTTTTTAGTGTAAAAGAGCCAAAACATTAAAAAGATGTAAATATGGTATCGCTGTAATTGTACTGACCCAAAGAATAATGCTGCCTTATCAATTTTACCACACGCGGAATGGCATTAAAAAAATCTAAACAATTCCTTAATTGTTGATTTTTGTTCATTCTGCCTCCCAAAATCCAGAATAGAAAGCAATAAAAAAATGTAATCTGTCCAAAAATGGTACTAATAAAAACGTCAACTCGTCCAGCAAAAAGCACTCACATGACTGTCTGAAATATGGAGAAATTATAGCTCTCAAAATAAGGTGATGCAAAAATTAATTGTTGCAAAAAAGAGTCTTTTAGTGTGAGACAGCAGCCAAACATAAAAACTAGTGATGAGCGAATATACTCGTTACTTGAGATTTCCCAAGCACGCTCGTGTGACCTCAGAGTATTTTTTAGTGCTCGGAGATTTAGTTTTCATCGCCGCAGCTGAATGATTTACATCTGTTAGCTAGCATAAGTACATGTGGGAGTTGCCTGGTTGCTAGGGAATCCCCACATGTAATCAAGCTGGCTAAGAGATGTAAATCATTCAGCTGTGGTGAGGAAAACTAAGTCTCCGAGCACTAAAAAATACTTGGAGGTCACTCGAGCGTGCTCGGGAAATCTCGAGTAACGAGTATTGTGATGAAGGAGCAGCCGCCATCCTGGATATGGGGCATAATGCTGGCCTCCTATCAGAGATTGGCCTGACTCCTGTTGTGAATTCTGCTCTTGGGTTCCCTCCGGTGGTTGTTGGCAGTAATGCAGTTGTCCCTGGGTTGCAATCCTGGGCAGGTGTCCCTGCTAATTGCAGCTCTGACTGGGATATTTAGGTGTGCAGGATTCATTAGCCCTTGCCAGTTGTCCATTGTTCTTGGAGGTTTTGCATCTCTGTCTGGTTCCTCCAGCCCTGCTGCCAAATCAGCAAAGATAAGTGTCTGGTTTTGTTTTTACAGCACACATGCTGTGTGCTTTACAATTCTGTACTATTCAATGTTTTTTCTTGTCCAGCTTAGACTGTGTTTGGATATTTCAGTCTAGCTGGATTCTCAGGAGATGCAGATATACATTCCATGTCTTTAGTTAGATGGTGGAATTTTTGTATTATCTGCTGTGGATATTTTTAGGGTTTTAATACTGACCGCTTAGTATTCTGTCCTATCCTTTCTTATTTAGCTAGCGTGGCCTCTTTTGCTAAATCCTGATTTCTGCCTGAATTTGTCTTTCCTCTAATACTCACAGTCAATATTTGTGGGGGGCTGCCTATCCTTTGGGGTTCTGCTCTGAGGCAAGATAGAATTCCCATTTCCATCTATAGGGGTATTTAGTCCTCCGGCTGTGTCGAGGTGTCTAGGATGTGTTAGGTACACCCCATGGCTACTTCTAGTTGCGGTGACAGTTTAGGGTTTGTGGTCAGTACAGGTTCCACCTACTCCTGAGAAAGTCTCATGCGGCTCCAAGGTCACCGGATCATAACAGTACAACTGGCCCACAATGAGTTAAATGCATCTCAGAAGAAGGAAAGAAAGAGCCATTTTTTTTCTGTAGCCTGCTTTGTCTTTTCTTCCCTCTTTTTCTCTGGGTGGCTGAGGAGTCTTGTGCTAGCATGGATGTTCAGGGGTTAGCTTCTCGTGTAGACCAGCTTGCTACTAGGGTACAGAGTATTTCTGATTATATTGTTCAGACTCCAGTTTTAGAGCCTAAGATTCCTACTCCTGATTTGTTTTTTGGGGACAGGTCCAAATTTTTGAGTTTTAAAAACAACTGTAAACTGTTTTTTGCTCTGAGACCTCGATCCTCTGGTGATTCCATTCAGCAGGTTAAAATTGTCATCTCCCTGCTGCGTGGTGATCCTCAGGATTGGGCATTTTCCCTGGAATCTGGGAATCCGGCCTTGCTTAATGTAGACGCCTTTTTTCAGGCTTTAGGATTATTATATGATGAACCAAATTCTGTGGATCAAGCGGAGAAGACCTTGTTGGTCCTGTCTCAGGGTCAAGAAGCGGCAGAATTGTATTGTCAGAAATTTAGAAAATGGTCTGTGTTGACTAAATGGAATGATGATGCTTTGGCGGCAATTTTCAGAAAGGGTCTTTCTGAATCCGTTAATGATGTTATGGTGGGGTTTCCCACTCCTTTCGGTCTGAGTGATTCTATGTCTCTGGCCATTCAGATTGATCGGCGTTTGCGGGAGTGCAGAACTGTGCATGCTGTGGCGTTGTCCTCAGAGCAGATGCCTGAGTCAATGCAGTGTGATAGGATTCTGTCTAGAACGGAACAACAGGGATTCAGATGTCAGAATAGGTTGTGTTTTTATTGTGGCGATGCTTCTCATGTCATTTCAGTCTGCCCTAGGCGTACAAAGAGGATCGCTAGTTCATTTACCATCAGTACTGTACAACCTAAATTTTTATTATCTGTGTCCTTGATCTGCTCATTATCATCATTTTCTGTCATGGCGTTTGTGGATTCAGGTGCAGCCTTGAACTTAATGGACTTTGAGTTTGCCAGGCGTTGTGGTTTTCCTTTGCAGTCTTTGCAAAACCCTATTCCTTTAAGGGGCATTGATGCTACACCTTTGGCTAAAAATAAGCCCCAGTTCTGGACACAGGTGACCATGTGCATGGCGCCAGCCCATCAGGAAGATTGTTGATTTCTGGTGTTGCATAATTTACATGATGCTATCGTGCTGGGTTTTCCGTGGTTGCAGGCACATAATCCTGTGTTGGATTGGAAGTCTATGTCTGTGACTAGTTGGGGATGTCAGGGGGTTCATAATGATGTTCCTTTGATGTCAATCTCCTCTTCTTCCACTTCTGAAATTCCAGAGTTTTTGTCTGATTTTCAGGATGTATTCGATGAGCCCAAGTCCAGTTCCCTTCCACCGCATAGGGACTGTGATTGTGCTATTGACTTGATTCCAGGCTGTAAGTTTCCTAAGGGCCGACTTTTCAACCTGTCTGTGCCTGAACATACCGCCATGCGGAGTTATGTTAAGGAGTCTTTGGAGAAAGGACATATTCGGCCATCTTCTTCACCGTTGGGAGCAGGATTTTTTTTTAGTTGCTAAGAAGGATGGCTCCTTGAGACCCTGTATTGATTATCGCCTCTTGAATAAGATCACGGTCAAGTTTCAATACCCTTTACCTCTGCTTTCCGATTTGTTTGCTAGGATTAAGGGGGCTAGTTGGTTTACTAAGATTGACCTTCGGGGGGCATATAATCTTGTTCGTATTAAGCAGGGTGATGAATGGAAAACTGCGTTTAATACGCCCGAAGGCCATTTTGAATACCTTGTGATGCCATTCGGGCTCTCTAATGCTCCATCTGTTTTTCAGTCCTTCATGCACGATATCTTCCGGACTTATCTTGATAAATTCATGATTGTATATTTGGATGACATTTTAATTTTTTCCGATGATTGGGAGTCTCATGTGAAACAGGTCAGGATGGTATTTCAGATCCTTCGTGATAATGCTTTGTTTGTGAAGGGGTCTAAGTGTCTCTTTGGAGTGCAGAAGGTTTCTTTTTTGGGCTTTATTTTTTCTCCCTCATCTATAGAGATGGATCCGGTTAAGGTTCAGGCCATTCATGATTGGATTCAACCCACATCTGTGAAGAGCCTTCAGAAATTTTTGGGCTTTGCTAATTTTTATCGCCGTTTCATTGCTAACTTCTCCAGTGTGGTTAAACCCTTGACCGATTTGACGAAGAAAGGCGCTGATGTGACGAATTGGTCCTCTGCGGCTGTTTCTGCCTTTCAGGAGCTTAAACGCCGATTTACTTCTGTCCCGGTGTTGTGTCAACCAGATGTTTCTCTTCCGTTTCAGGTTGAGGTTGACGCTTCTGAGATTGGGGCAGGGGCCGTTTTGTCTCAGAGGGATCCTGTTGGTTCCTTGATGAAACCGTGTGCCTTCTTTTCCCGTAAGTTTTCGCCCGCTGAACGCAATTATGATGTCGGCAATCGGGAGTTGTTGGCTATGAAGTGGGCATTTGAGGAGTGGCGACATTGGCTCGAGGGAGCTAAGCACCGTATTGTGGTCTTGACCGATCATAAAAATCTGATTTACCTCGAGTCTGCCAGACAGGCTTGATGGTCCTTGTTTTTTTTCCAGTTTTGATTTTGTGGTCTCGTATCTTCCGGGTTCTAAGAATATTAAAGCTGATGCCCTCTCTAGGAGTTTTTTGCCTGATTCTCCTGAGGTCCTTGAACCGGTTGGCATTCTGAAAGAAGGGGTGGTCCTTTCTGCCATTTCCCCTGATTTACGACGGGTTCTTCAGGAATTTCAGGCTGACAAACCTGACCGCTGTCCAGTGGGGAAACTGTTTGTTCCTGATAGATGGACTAGTAGAGTGATTTCTGAGGTTCATTGTTCCGTGTTGGCTGGCCATCCTGGTATTTTTGGTACCAGAGATTTGGTTGGTAGGTCCTTTTGGTGGCCTTCTTTGTCACGTGATGTGCGTTCTTTTGTGCAGTCCTGTGGGACTTGTGCGCGCGCCAAGCCTTGTTGTTCCCGTGCTAGTGGGTTGCTTTTGCCTTTGCCGGTCCCTGAGAGGCCTTGGACGCATATTTCTATGGATTTTATTTCTGATCTTCCAGTTTCCCAGATGTCTGTCATCTGGGTTGTTTGTGACCGGTTCTCTAAGATGGTCCATTTGGTGCCTTTGCCTAAATTGCCTTCCTCTTCTGATTTGGTTCTGTTGTTTTTTCAGCAGTGTGGTTCGTTTGCATGGTATTCCGGAGAATATTGTGTCCGACAGAGGGTCCCAGTTTGTTTCTCGGTTTTGGCGGTCCTTTTGTGCTAAGCTGGGCATTGATTTGTCCTTTTCTTCCGCATTTCATCCTCAGACAAATGGCCAGACAGAGCGAACTAATCAGACTTTAGAAACTTATCTGAGATGCTTTGTGTCTGCTGATCAGGATGATTGGGTGGCTTTCTTGCCATTGGCCGAGTTTGCCCTTAATAATCGGGCTAGTTCGGCTACTTTGGTTTCGCCCTTCTTTTGTAATTTTGGTTTTCATCCTCGTTTTTCTTCGGGGCAGGTTGAGCCTTCAGACTGTCCTGGTGTGGATTCTGTGGTTGAAAGGTTGCAGCAGATTTGGGCTCATGTGGTGGACAATTTGGTATTGTCTCAGGAGGAGGCTCAACGTTTTGCTAACCATCGTCGGTGTGTTGGTTCCCGGCTTTGGGTTGGGGATCTGGTCTGGTTGTCTTCCCGTCATGTTCCTATGAAGGTTTCTTCCCCTAAGTTTAAGCCTCGCTTTATTGGTCCTTATAGGATTTCTGAGATTATTAATCCGGTGTCTTTTCGATTGGCCCTTCCGGCTTCTTTTGCTATCCATAATGTCTTCCATAGATCTTTATTGCGGAGATATGTGGTGCCCGTTGTTCCCTCTGTTGATCTTCCGGCTCCTGTGTTGGTTGATGGAGTATGTGGTTGAGAAGATTTTGGATTCTCGCTTTTCGAGGCGGAGGCTTCAGTACCTTGTTAAATGGAAGGGTTATGGCCAGGAGGATAATTCTTGGGTTTTTGCCTCTGATGTCCATGCTGCTAATTTGGTCCGTGCCTTTCATCTGGCTTGTCCTGATCGGCCTGGGGGCTCTGGTGAGGGTTCGGTGACCCCTCTTCAAGGGGGGGGGTACTGTTGTGAATTCTGCTCTTGGGTTCCCTCCGGTGGTTGTTGGTAGTAATGCAGTTGTCCCTGGGTTGCAATCCTGGGCAGGTGTCCCTGCTGATTGCAGCTCTGACTGGGATATTTAGGTGTGCAGGATTCATTAGCCCTTGCCAGTTGTCCATTGTTCTTGGAGGTTTTGCATCTCTGTCTGGTTCCTCAAGCCCTGCTGCCAAATCAGCAAAGATAAGTGTCTGGTTTTGTTTCTACAGCCACATGCTGTGTGCTTTACAATTCTGTACTATTCAATGTTTTTTCTTGTCCAGCTTAGACTGTGTTTTGATATTTCAGTCTAGCTGGATTCTCAGGAGATGCAGATATACATTCCATGTCTTTAGTTAGATGGTGGAATTTTTGTATTATCTGCTGTGGATATTTTTAGGGTTTTAATACTGATCGCTTAGTATTCTGTCCTATCCTTTCCTATTTAGCTAGCGTGGCCTCTTTTGCTAAATCCTGATTTCTGCCTGCGTGTGTCTTTCCTCTAATACTCACAGTCAATAATTGTGGGGGGCTGCCTATCCTTTGGGGTTCTGCTCTAAGGCAAGATAGAAATCCCATTTCCATCTAAAGGGGTATTTAGTCCTCCGGCTGTGTCGAGGTGTCTAGGATGTGTTAGGTACACCTCACGGCTACTTCTAGTTGCGGTGACAGTTTAGGGTTTGTGGTCAGTACAGGTTCCACCTACTCCTGAGAAAGTCTCATGCGGCTCCAAGGTCACCGGATCATAACAGACTCCATTTTGTCTCATATCAGAATTCACCTGGTCACACGTCTGCAGGGACATGAGCACTCCTGGCCCCCACCTTTTTCCTACTTGAATGAAGACCCTTTAGTATGGTAATGGACTGAGACCAGTGTAGCAGGCAGATGGCACTTCAAAGCTTGAATGAGGATGCCAAGCCAGCAGGAGGCATTGAGGTGCCTGGGGGCTCAATTAAAGCATACATGCCAGATGGCTACAGGAGGACACGTCTATTGCCTTCCCAGCTGGACCATCTACAACATGAAATTATGAATTATGGATGCATCATCCAAGGTACAGGCTCATAAAAAATATCGTCATCGCCCTGAAGAAATTGCGCATCTGACAGTGCAACTCCCAGGTCAGTGAGCATTCTGGAACCTGAGATATAGAGATCAGCCTCCCACAGCGATCAAATGGGTCCAGGTTTGATCCCTGTATGACCACATGTGCTGGTACCACCCGTGTACTGATCCGATCATCCTGAGAGAAGTTATTCCATTTATTAGGTATTGGGAATAGATTCTGCAGGGAAGCTGAAGGATGGAGATTGTTAGCCCACCCAGGTACAGGGGGGAGGGACACAGAAGGATTAAGAGCTGAGGACACATGGACAGTCAGACACAACAGAAGATGATGATGAAATAAGGAACAGGGCATATGCCACTCAGAGGGGAGCAAGCACATGCTTTTTGGGGGCTGCCCGGCAACTAGAAGTCTTGTACCTGTGGAACGCAGAGCTCCCCGGCCTCCACAAGCGACCTTCTACCTGGCAAATTGACCTCCAGCTTTATACCTCTAAGCCTTGTACTATTATTGTTATATTTTACTCTGACTGTAACCCTTGGTATATTTTTACTGTATATTTCTTGTAATTATCTAGTGCGCCCTTAAGGCAATTAAACCATAATTTTGTTCTGATCCTTTTATTCTGATTGCGAATCTTAGAATACCCAGCGTGGGTAACAGGGCAGTTCCCCAGTGGCCATTTGCTCTAGGTGCAATTCCCTTACTGACCTGAGAGACAAAGGGGGCACCGGAGAGCTGTGCCTGTGCGGTTACGTCACGGATTGGTGACGTGGGAGGAACCAGTTTCCTTCACAAGTATATTCACTCATCAGTCATCACTAATAAAAACTCAATATTAATCCGATAATGCTGTAATCGCACCAACCCAAAGAATAAAGTCGCCTACTCACTTACACCGCACAAGGAATGGCGTAAAAAATAAATAAAACCAATTCTTCACCTATTACTGATTTGTCTATTCTACCTCTCAAAGATCGCAGTAAGGCTTGGCTCACATTTATCCTGTGCTCTGCGCGGAGTGCTTACACCTGGGCTTCCATGTAAATCTCTGAAATATGTGATTCACATGGAACCCCCCGCAGAAGATTCCCTATAATGAGGCAAATGGAGACACTGTGGACGCCATCTAGCCTATGATCCAGCGGTGTCCGTCTTTTTAGGCGCTGGGCTTCTCGGACCTTTCCCGGCACCTGCGCACTGCAGTACTTTGCTCTGCCCTCAACAGGGCAGATAAAGTGCACCTGCACAGTAGCTGTGACAGGAAGCAAGGAAGAAGATGTCATGGTATGAAGATGGGAGGCGCCGGACCGCCCCCCAGGTGAGTATAATCTAACTTGTTTTTCTTAACTTTCAGGTTACATTGGATGCTTATATACAGCATTACAAAATGCTGTAGATAAGCCCCTGATGGTTGTAGCCAGAGCTTATATACGAAAAAGTAGGTGACAGATTCCCTTTAATATTATTATTAATTGTTATAGCGTCATTTATTCCATGTTGTTTTCCATGTGAAAAGGGTATACATAATAAGAACAAGTACAATAATCTTAAAGAATACAAGTCACCAACTGGTACTGGAGGAGAGAGGACCCTGCCTTTAAGGACTCACAGTCTACAAGGGATGGGTGAGGATATAATAGATGAGGGTAGAGCAGATTGTGCAATGGTATAGTGGAACGATAGCTTATGTAGGTTGTAGGACTGTCAGAAGAGGTGATTCTTCAGGTTCATTTTGAAGGTTCCCATGGTGGGCAAGAGTATGATATGTTGGGTTAGACTGTTCCAGAGTAGAGGGCATCTACGGGAGAAATCTAATAAGCGATTGTAGGAAGAGGAGATAAAAGGGGCCATGGGGAGCCAGTGTAGGTATTGACAGAGGGCAGAAGCCAGGAAATAGCAAGGCAACAGTTATATTAGTCAGACAGCAGAGTTTAGGATAGAATGGATGGCTGCCAGAGTGTTCAAAGGGAGGCCACAGAGCAGGAGGTTGCAGTAGGCGAGGCGGGGGATGATGAGGGCATGCATTAGTGTTTTTTGCAAATTCATGGTTTAGGAATGTGGTAATCCAGAAATTAATTTTTGAGTTGGAGTCAGCAGGAAGTGAAAGGGATTGGATCTCAGATTTGATGGAGAGCTCAAAGTCAAGCTTGGGACAGTTGGCAGTCATTGACTTTGATGGATAGGTTAGTTAGGGGGGTTGAATGATATGGTGGAAAGATGATGAATTCGATTTTATCAATGTTAAGTTTTAGAAAATTTTAGAGTTTTTGATGGTGACAGCAACTAGTGTGGGGTTATCGTGGAGATAGCAGTAATTGTAAGGCGGTATATATACATTTACAGTACCAGTTGCCCAGTCACCATTACTTCTCTAAGAAAGATGTGCATGCCCTACACCAGTATGCCACAGACAACATCACCTGTTACTTGAAAAAAATCTATGTCTGCCAGGATGCATTTCACCACAAACATCTGAACGAGCAAGCATGGCCAGGGGCGTTAAATCTCAATGACTATGATGGATGTGGGGGCAGAGATGAAGGGTCTTCTCCATAAGTCATGGAATCCCCAAGGTTTGCTGGGCCCTTGGGGATGTAGAACTAAACCACTATACACCAGAGGATGGAGAACTAAACTACTAGACAACAGGGGTTGGAGAACTAAACTACTAAACACCTAGGGTTGAATAACTAAACCACTACTCTCCAAGGGATGATACGCTAAACCAATAGACACCAAGGGATGGAGATCTAAACTACTAGACACCAGAAGATGGAGAACTAAACTACTAAATATCAGAGGTTGGAGAACTACGCTACTAAACTCCTGTGTTTGGAGAACTAAACTACTACACACAAGAAGACAGAAAACTAAACTGCTAGACAACAGGGGTTAGAGAACTAAACTGCTAAACTGGAAAACTAAACTGCGACAAACCAGTGGATTGAGAACTAAACCACTAAACATCAAGGGATAGTGAACTAAACCACTAGCCAGCAAGGTGTCATTAGACACCAAGTCTTGGAATCCCCAAGGCTTGCGGGACAATCCTCTGTATCTAACACTTCCTCCACTGCTTTTGCCTTCTCCATACCCTCTGGGGCCTCCACCTGCATCCTCAACCACTCCCTTAATGAGATACATATTCCAAAAATGCAGAGAATCCCCCCACCTCTATACTGCAAAGCCAGGGCTCATCACATTCAGGCAGTGTTTAAATTAATATGCTTTGGAGATTGCAGTCACATAGCTCAAGAGTTGTTGACAGATATCCAGTTCGAGTTTGAGCAATGGCTGTCTCCACTGAACTTGGAGGTAGAGAAGGGCATGAAAGTTAATAGTGGCGGGTGGATCGCGATTCCACCCGCCGCTATTGCGGGCACATGTCAGCTGTACAAAACAGTTGACATGTCCCGACTCTGACGTGGGCTCACCGCCGGAGCCCGCATCAAAGCCGGGCTTCTGACCTCGGACGTACTATCCCATCCAAGGTCAGAAAGGGGTTAAAAATTGTGCATCGTGTGTTAATAAAACATTGATACCATATGTGCTACACAAAGGAAAAAAAAAGGAAAAAAATATAAAGTGTATAATTATATGAAAAATTAGGTCTAATATTTCCCCTTAATAGTGTAACATAATATCCTTTTGTAAATTGAATCCCTTAGATGTACGTGTATCCAAGCGAAATATCCACCAAGCTTCTTTGTGCTGCAGTATTTTCTTCTTTCCTCCTATTCTTAATTTTTTCAATTATGTAGAACTTAAGTGTGATAGTGTTTCCCATTTAAATTTTTACAAAATGTTTTGCAGCTTGTGACATATGTACAGATAGTGTTTTTGTTAATGTTATTAATATGTTCCGTGAACCTTGCATATGCATGTCTCTTTGTACTCCCAATATACTTTTAATTTGCATTGTGTGCATCTGATGGTGTAAACTACACATTTAGATTTAAGGTACCGTCACACTCAGCAACTTTGCAAAGAGAACGACAACAATCCGTGACGTTGCAGCGTCCTGGATAGCGATCTCATTGTGTTTGACACGCAGCAGCGATCTGTATCCCGCTGTGATATCGCTGGTCGGAGCTAGAAGTCCAGAACTTTATTTCGTCGCCAGGTCGGCGTGTATCGTCATGTTTGACATCAAAAGCAACGACGCTAACAATGGTTGTAATGGAGCTAACAACCAGCGAGAACGAGAAGTGAGTCGCCGTTACATCACTGGATCGCTCCTGCATCGTTCTGGAGCTGCTGTGTTTGACGTCTCTACAGCGACCTAAACAGCGACGCTCCAGCGATCTAGTTTAGGTCGGCTCGTTGTCTATATCGCCGCAGCGTCGCTGAGTGTGACGGTACCTTTACAGTTTACAAACTAACCAATTTTAAAATGTTCCTTATTGTCTACATCTCCAAATGAATCACAATTTTTAGCATAAGGACATAATTTGCAGTTTCTCTCTTAAAATCCTTTTAGCATGGTGTATTTATACCATGTTATTATTAAATACACTTTGGTTTTTTTATTCTGGTGTGATTTTCTTTCATTTTTCTGTGTTATTATTGCATGTGTTTTTCATAATTTTGGTGTGTGATTTTGTTTATATAAATATATATATATACATATATATATATATATATATATATATATATATATATATATACTGTATATATATATATATATATATATATATATATATATATATATATATATATATATATATATATAATATAGATAATTTGGACATACAACACCATTCTGATTCCAGGCCAGAAGGGGGAGCTCTACACATGACTTCAGGGGAGCTGTTCTCTCTGGTCGGGAGGAGGAGTTAGTTGCTAGGCAGTTGCTAGGCAGTTGGGACGAGTTAGACAGTTGGTGCCAGGCAGCAGACTGGTGCAGTCTGAGGCAGAAGGACGAGTGAGAGGCCATGCAGCTGCAGCTCCTTGATAGCGGGATACAGAAGGAAGAACAGCTTTTATCGAATGTGCCAGAGAGCAAAGCACAGGAGAGTGACAGCAAGGGAGAATAGGCTGCGATTGGCCTAGATCCCTGATAGAGCGCAGATAATAACTGGAAGACCGAGGTTGTGTCATACTCTAGGAAGCACAACAGAAACCGGTAGGACAGCTAGACTACACGTAACCTGTCCGCCCTAATGCCCAGGAGACACACTGACACATAGAGCCCGGGCAGGGGTGGATTAAGGGTAGCCAGGGCCCCGGGCTGTTCAGACACTGTGGGTGCCCCGGTCGTGTGATGGGGTCATGTGATGGGGTCATGTGACGGGGTTATGCGACGGGGTCATGCGACGGGGTCATCATATACCTGAACCAGATTATTCCAGAAAAATAGTTGCTGTGTGAAACTATAACCTGTCAAACATCCTTTGATCTAGTCAATTTACCCTTCAGTTAGGAAGAAAAAAAACAAAAAAACACAATACTATCACCATAAGTGCCAGTATTCACAGGAGATTTGTACTTAGTATGCAGTGTCTGTGTAGAGGTAATACAGTGATCACCGGTGACATTGTACACAGGACCTCTGTATATAGTATACAGTGTATAGTGTCAGTGTATAGGTAACACTGACTCACCAGGGACGTCTCTAGGTGAAGCTCATCTTTCATCCAGCACAGACCGCCATCACTTCATCCAGCCAGGACTCGTCTCTGCAGGAAATAACACAGTTATCTCGAGCTCCGCTTGCAGAACACATTACTTAATTTTTCCTAACTTCAACATTACACCACATGAAGAAAAAGAGGCAACATAGTGTCACTCTACACAGTAACAGGACCGCCCCGCCCCCATTTAAAACAGTGTCCTCAAAAAATAAAATAAATAGATCACTGCAGTAATAATATCCCTTAATTAGCCCCTATTATAATAATAATATCCCCCATCCTGGCCCCGTGCATCTCATTCCTGGCTCCAGCCATATGTTATCCCATCCTGCCCTCATGAGTATCCATTCTGCCCCATATGATCTCCCTGTCCTGCCCCATCAGTCTCCATCATATCCATCCTGCTCAATGATCCTGCACGACCTGTCTCCAATCCTGCCCCATGTCTTTCATTCTGCCGCGTGTCTCAAATCATCTACATTCTGCCCATGTCTCCAATCCTGCCCCATCTGTCTCCAGTCCTGCCCCCAGTGTGTCCAAAATCTCTGCCCCCAGTGTCCAGCATCTCTGCCCCCAATGTCCAGCATCTCTGCCCCCAGTGTGTCCAGCATCTCTGCCCCCAGTGTCCAGCATTTGTGCCCCCAATATCCAGCATCTCTGCCCCCAGTGTGTCCAGCATCCTGCCCCAGTGTGTCCAGCATATTGCCCCCAGTGTGTGCAGCAATCTGCCCCAGTGTCTCCAGCATATTGCCCCCAGTATGTCCAGCATATTGTTCTCAGTGTGTCCAGCAATCTGCCCCAGTGTCTCCAGCAATCTTCCCCAGTGTGTCCAGCATATTGCCGCCAGTGTGTCCAGCTTATTGCCCCCATTGTGTCCAGCATATTGCCCCCAGTGTGTCCAGCATCTCTGCCCCCGGTGTGTCCAGCATACTGGCCCAGGCCCCCGGATTGCCGTTCACAATAAAAATAAAAAAAAGTTCTCCTCACCTGTCAGTGCTCCAGCGGCGAAGCTCCCTCCAGCAGCACGCACTCGCCGGCGACTGACAATGACATCAGACACCGGCGACATGCGCGCTGCGGCTGATGTCAGCTGCCAGCCTCTGATTGGCTGGCGGCTCTTAACTATTGACGTGTGGGCGCTCGCCTGCAAATCAATAGCGTTTAACTGCCACAGCGCTGGCAGGGGCCCGGTGAGCAGATGAGACAGGGCCCGATGCGGGCCCCCTCTGCCCACTGGGCCCATATGCCAGTCAGGCCAGTAATGGCCTGATGGCGGCGGGCAATCTGAGTGGTAGCCCAGGGCTCCCCACACCACTGGGCCCTGGGCTACCGCCCAGATTGACCCTATTATAATTCGCCCCTGAGCCCGGGTCATGATAGAGATCCTGTAAAAAAAAGCTTGAGCCACTTGTCATACGGGTTTGTGTCCTACTTCAACAAAGGACGGAGAGAACTGAGAGGACCTTCCTACAAAGCTATAGGCAGTAAGGGACTAAATCAACACAGCGCTGGAAGGAAGGCTTTTAACTCCACCTGGTAAAGCTGAACTCTGAACTCGCTTCCAAGCCGGCCGGACTCTGCCTGCACCTGTGATCTGATGCCCTGGACTGTGGCTGCCTGCTACCATCAGTAAACCAGGTAACAAGACTGCACAATTGCGTCCTTCGTTCTTTACTGCACCACTCACCATCTTCTATCTATTCACCAGGAGCCCTGGGGACATACTTCACCTGTGGGAAGTTATACCATCTAACATAACATCACCCCAGAGGACCCCTTTAAGCAGCGTTGGTCACCTCTGACCGAATAAAACAGGTGGCGTCACGAACTTTCTTTATTTCAAAAACCCCTTTATAGACCTTCCCTTTAACATGGCGCCAAGGGCCACAGACCGGGTCGTTGCCGTCATGACACATCCATTTAAGTACCGGACCCGGTACCGAGTATCCCACGGCCCTGGCAGGCGACTAACCTACTTAAAGGAACAATCAAGAGAGCTGAGGCTAGAAGGCCTTGAGCTACGCTCTTGCAGCTGTGATAGCTTATTTGTGCAGGGAGTCACCAGTATCCTGAAGCGCAAGACTTGTGGTCTAACAAGAAAATAGAGTTGATTCTCATTTGGACCTGCTGCAGTCATCACAATGACAATCTAAAAGGTTAGGTGAGAACCATACTAGTTACGATATGAATTTTGGCTGACTACAGACCAGTGCTTTGTTTCATAAATATCATTTGTTATATTATTCAGCCAACTTTGCGATTTAGATTGTATTGTATAAGGCAGTGCTTATGTACATACAGCATATCCAAAACAATAATTTGTTTCATTGCATAGCCGTTCAATGCTTTTTTGTGATTTGCGAGTTGTCAAAATTAGTGTTGAGCGATACCGTCCGATACTTGAAAGTATCGGTATCGGAAAGTATCGGCCGATACCGGCAAAATATCGGATCCAATCCGATACCGATACCCGATACCAATACAAGTCAATGGGACTCATGTATCGGACGGTATTCCTGATGGTTCCCAGGGTCTGAAGGAGAGGAAACTCTCCTTCAGGCCCTGGGAACCATATAAATGTGTAAAAGAAAGAATTAAAATAAAAAATATCGCTATACTCACCTCTCCGACGCAGCCGGGACTTCAGCGAGGGAACCGGCAGCGTTGTTTGTTTAAAATTCGCGCTATTACTTGGTTACGTGAATTCCCGGCTTGTGATTGGTCAGGTCGGCCATGTTGCCGGGACGCGGACCAATCACAGCAAGCCGTGACGAAATTACGTCACGGCTTGCTGTGATTGGTCCGCGTCCCGGCAATATGGCCGCCCTGACCAATCACAAGCCGTGACGTCACGGGAGGCTGGACACGCGCTCATTTTAAAATGGGCGCGTGTCCAGCCTCCCGTGACGTCACGGCTTGTGATTGGTTGCGCCGCGGTCAACCAATCACAAGCCGGGAGGCTGGACGCGCTCATTTTAAAATGGGCGCGTGTCCAGCCTCCCGTGACGTCACGGCTTGTGATTGGTTGCGCCGCGGTCAACCAATCACAAGCCGGGAGGCTGGACGCGCTCATTTTAAAATGGGCGCGTGTCCAGCCTCCCGTGACGTCACGGCTTGTGATTGGTTGCGCCGCGGTCAACCAATCACAAGCCGGGAGGCTGGACGCGCTCATTTTAAAATGGGCGCGTGTCCAGCCTCCCGTGACGTCACGGCTTGTGATTGGTCAGGGCGGCCATATTGCCGGGACGCGGACCAATCACAGCAAGCCGTGACGTAATTTCGTCACGGCTTGCTGTGATTGGTCCGCGTCCCGTCAACGTGGCCGACCTGACCAATCACAAGCCGGGAATTCACGTAACCAAGTAATAGCGCGAATTTTAAACAAACAACGCTGCCGGTTCCCTCGCTGAAGTCCCGGCTGCGTCGGAGAGGTGAGTATAGCGATATTTTTTATTTTAATTCTCTCTTTTACACATTTTAACATTAATGTTGTTGCGATACCCGATACCCGATACCACAAGAGTATCGGAATCCCGGTATCGGAATTCCGATACAGCAAGTATCGGCCGATACCCGATACTTGCAGCATCGGAATGCTCAACACTAGTCAAAATGCAAGACATCACACTTTTGATTACTTAAACTGTTAATTGCCAATAAATAACCAGTTTGTTTACTTTACCATTGAGTCTGCATATTCTGTGCCGTTGCATCCGCATTCCTGTTTATACAGGAAGGCAAAAGGTTGTCCCATCAAATATTGATTTGATTTAGTATTCTCTTTTGCTCATTCACTTTGTATTTTGCTAAGTGATAAAAATAAACTATTAACACTTTTTTTTTAAGTTTTCTTACTTTGCAGCATTTTTTCCCACAGCTACCTACAATGTTTTCACAGTACTACAGTATATGTAGCATTCATTACATATGTTGCTTTAACAACACATGCTATAGAACAGGTTTCAGGAAATATATTTAATGTAATCTTTATGCATTAATGTCAATGTAGCATGGAAATAAATATTTTAATCTGCATATTTCCTTTTTTATAATGGTTAACTTTTTTGAGAAAATTTTAGGTCTTAATTTGCAAAATTACTCATTTGGAAAACCGAAGCTGACAGGGTGCAAGTGCAAAGCTGTTTTAATAGTTTTGTGTTCATTTAAAATTATCCTTCAAAAATGTTAACCTGAGTGGCTGAGTGCCTAGGAACAGACAAATGCTTTTCATATCCCATTCAGAACAGACCTTTTGATGAGTGCTGACTGCAGAACGGAGGTACTGTAGAGCTGTATGCGCTGCATAATCCTTCCTTGCAATTATTGTCAGCACTCTCTGCCTATTCTCTCCCACGTTCTATAAACTATTTCGGGATGTTTTCTAGCTCTGTCTTCACATTACACATACATAATAAAGTTAATTTGTTTGCTCCCTGAGCTGTTTTCATCCCTGGTAAAGCGGACTACTTGTTATGCTGTGTAGCAGCCGTACACCTCAATGCTGTAGAGGCTAATGGCTCTGTAAAGTCTACGCTGCTAATATGAATGCAAACTTCCACATACAAAACTAAACAGTTGGTATATCATTTATTTATTTAGAAGATTTGCTGAGGCAGGTGCTGGACCGAGCGTTCTGCAGTGAAGAGCTTTATTTTTTCATAGCTTTGTTAGTTGTAATATAATAAAGTTATAACAGTTTCTTGTATTTAAAGGGGACAATAGCTTTTGTTACAAGCTATATCTTAGGCTAGGGTCACATTACGTTATGTGACCGCGTTTAACGGACTACGTTACACCGCGGCATAACGCGGTGTTAACGTAGTCCGTTAACGCCGCCATAGCCTGTAATGGTGAACGCGTCGCTAGCGCCCGCCCACATTGGGCGTGCGCTAGCGATGTGCCGTCATTTGAGTGACGGCCCACGAACGCTGCTTGCAGCGTTCGCGGTCCGTTCCTCGCTAGCGCAGATCGGGGATCTGAGCTAGCGGGATCGGCTAACGCGATCCCATTTGGGACATTGCGTTAGCGCAGTCCATAGCGCTATGCACTAAACGGACTGCCTTAACGCAATGTGACCCTAGCCTTAGAATTAAATGGACCGGCTTACAGACAAATCAAAATAGCTAGCAGGAATCTATTTACAGCAATGCCCCATAGATAGAAACTCAACCATATTTGATAATTATGTTGTTCTAATAAGATACTCATTAATTTATTTAAAAGCCCTCAGCTTGATCTTCAGCCATGGCGACTTGATGGATGAATGCTATGTACGAAGCTCGATCTTGTGCAAGCCTAAATAGGTCTTCTCTGCCGTTATCTTGATAGTATCAAACCATTGGGTTGCTGGTCTTCCATTTCTTCTTGTTCCTTTTATTCTTCTCATCATGATCTCCTTTTTCAGTGATTGCTCTCTTTGTATGAATGCTCACTACATGTAATTAATATAATCATGTCTTTTTCTACAGAGGCAGACTTTATTTTGCCCTCATTTGAGTATTATGATTGACTGATTTACCTAAGGTTTGATTAGAGATAGAGCCGATGCACAGTTTACGAAACTGAGGATTCAAGGAATAATAGTGATAAAGCTGCGGTAATTGTAGTAGTGTATATGTGGCACTTCAGGAGTTCAGGTACCACAGTGGTATTGCCTTCCTTTCGGGGAGGGTGAGGCCATGCCTGGAGATGAGGAGGATCCCTTTGACAGGTAACCTGTACATGCAACATATTCTGACTCCAGGCCAGAAGGGGGAGCTCTGAACCCGGTTTCAGTGGAGCTTCCCTAGATAATATACATTCTGGTCTGGAGGAGGAGTTAGTTAGTCTGGAGCAGACAAGGAACAGTGAAGGAGCAATGGAGAAATGAAGGAGCTAGAGGAGAGCTGCAAGTGAGCTCCCTCTAAGCTGAGGCGCAGAAACCGGGCCCCGGGAGCCCAAGGCTGTGTGGAACTACATGTCCCATGGCAGAACCAGAGGACAGGAAATTGAAAGTGATTTACCCACATTATACCCTGAGGTACAGCAACATTCAGAGCCCGGAGTCACCGTGGATAGAGACCCCAATGAAACGGCTTGCGTTGCCTACCATGCAGGAGCTGTCCCAGGACAGGGAGTAAGAGAGGACCTTGACAGAAGCTGCAGGCAGCAAGGGACTATTATCTAGTACATAGTGGAAGGCTCCCAATCTGGCTTGCCAAAGGGAATCCCACTAATTTTCAGGGCCTGGACTCCATTGACATCTGTTGCTGGTATCCTGGACTTAGGCTTTCTACATCAGTAAACCAGGTAAAGAGACTGCAACCCTGTGTCCTCTGTTTATTTGTGGCACCACACCATCCCTGCCAAACACATCAGGAGCCCTGGGGACCCAGCTTCACCTGTGAGAAGCCATACCATCCCTGCTGCCATAACACCACCTCAGATGATCCCTTTAAGCAGCGTCGGTCACCCCTGAATGAGCACTACAGGTGGTGCCATGAACTTTTATTATTTCACAAACCCCTTTAAAGACCATCCCTTTTACTTGGGCGCACAGGGCCACAGACTGGGTCACCGCTGCAGTGACACTTCCCTTTAAGTACTGGACCCGATACCGAATACCCCACGGCCCTGGCGGGCATTCCATATAAATACTGTCTCTCTCATACAGTAGATAGATAGATAGATAGAGAGAGAGAGAGAGAGAGAGAGAGATAAAAGTTGTAGTCATAACTGCCCACACAAGCACCGCTAATACACCTTAGGCACAATATTCCATTGATGTGCCAAAACGCTAAAGTCTGGACCTTCGGTGCCTATCCAGAAATAACAGTAGTAATAGTCCATATGAAAAGAAAGATGGATAGACCTCACTGGTCTGTAAAATCCAGTATTTATTTCAAAGATTAAAGCATCTTCAACGGGAGAATGGGAGAAGGAGTGTGGGAGCGATGACGGCCGTCATATGGTGACAATATAGCAGTAGATACCAATCCTGCAGAACATGAGAGATAACAGTACAGTTACAGACATTGACTTACAGCTGACGTTCTTTCTTATTGAGTAGTTCACTTTTCCAGTCTTTTGCATCTGGCACAAACCAACATGATAACTTTTTCCAGGCAAGTCTCATCTGAAGAGATTACAACAAAGACACATTTGACAACTCACATTTCCAGGACCCTCCCCATCTATTACCAATTTGTACAAGTTCCTCATCCTACTAATAATGGCAATACTGAGTTGCTACTGATATATGTGTCCCTATTACTGCACTTGCGTAAGTGGTACAAAAAACAGCCTTCCTCTTACTGTCCCACATAATAATGTCCAATACTGTGCCTCATACAAAAGAAGATGCCTCCTCGGTGTCCTCTAGATGGTAATATTGCCCCCTAGAAAACAATATCCTGTGCAAGTGCCCTAAACAAGTGTCCACATTTTGCCACAGATAGTATTTAAGCCCTCATGTGCACCTTAGATGGTCACAATACTCTGAGTGTCCTTGAAACAATAATGTTTTTGTGCACATTTAACATTTAATAATGTCCACTGAGTCCTCCCATATACAGCTGCCCTATACACAGTATGGTGGGCCTACAGCTCCCCTATACACAGTATGATACCCATCCAGCTTACCTATAGTATGATGTCCTCACTGCTCCCAAAAACACAGTATAATGACCCCCACAGTAGTCCTCATACTGTATAATGGCCCTACCCTGCTCAATGACTGCCACAGTAGTCCCCACACTGTATGATTGCTCCCACAGTAGCCTCCAAACAGTATAATGGCCCTCACATTAGCTCCCACACTGTATAATGGACCTTCACAGTAGCCCCCACACCGTATAATGGCTCTCACAGTAGTTCTCAACACTTTTTGGGGGTCTTCCATACTGTATGAGGGCCATCCACAGTGGCCTTGAAACTGTATAATGGCTCTCACATTAACTACCACACTGTCTAATGGACACTACAGTAACTCCCACACTGTATGAGGAACACCTCAGGAGTCCCTAAATTTTACGACTGTCCACACAGTAGCCCCCCACACTGTATAAAGGCAACTACATAATTCCTCCAGGCTGTATGAGGGCCCCCAACAGTCTCCACACTATATGAAAGCCCTCACAAAAGCCCTCAAACTATATAGTTGTCCCGTATTAGCTCCCACACCTCATGGTGGACCCCTCAATGGTCTGCACACTTTTTGATGGCCCCCCAAACTGTATGAGGGTCCCTCACAGTGGTACCCACACTGTGTGATGGCCCCAACATTAGCTCCCACACTGTATGAAGAGATTCTAAATTGTCCCCACGCTGTATGATGGACTTCTAAATTGTACCCACATTGTGTGATTGACCCCTCAGTATTCCCCACACTTTATAATGGCTCACCACAGTAGCCTTCACACTGCATGATGGCCCCCATATTAACTCTCACACTGTATAATGGCCCCCACAGTAGTTCCCATGGTAGCTGTTGTGAATTCCGTTCTCGAACTCCCTCCTGTGGTCATGAATGGTACTTCGGTGAGTTCTGTCCGTGAACTCCCTCTGGTGGCTGTGAGTGGAGCTGCTGGTTCTGAGATTCCTTCCCCACCTGCCCTCATTTAGGGCTAGGCTGGATTCTCTATTTAACTCCACTCAGATCGTTACTCCATGCCAGCTGTCAATGTTCTAGTACTGGTTCAGATCTCTCCTGGATCTTTCTGAGGACCTGTCTACTCCAGCGAAGCTAAGTTCCTGCTTGTTCATTTGTTACATATGGTTTTGCTTGCCTAGCTGGAAGCTCTGGGGGTGCAGAGTGGCACCACCGCACCGTGAGTCGGTGCGGGGGTATTTTTTGCACACTCTGCGTGGTTTTGTAGTTTTTTGTGTTGACCGCAAAGATCCCTTTTCTATCCTCAATCTGTTTAGTTAAACTGGCCTCCCTTTGCTAAAGCCTATTTCATCCTGTGTTTGTGATTTCCTCTTAACTCACAGTCAATACTTGTGGGGGGCTGCTTTTACCTTTGGGGAAATTTCTCTGAGGCAAGTGAGGCTTTGTTTCCTTTCTTTAGGGGTAGTTAGCTCTTAGGCTGTGAAGAGGCGTCTAGGCAGAGTCAGGCACGCTCCACGGCTATTTCTAGTTGTGTTGATAGGAGTAGGGTTTGCGGTCAGCCGAGTTCCCATTTCCCCAGAGCTCGTCCCGATTCCGTGTTTAACTATCAGGTCATTCCTGGTGCACCTAACCACCAGGTCCATAACAGTACAGCTGGCCCACAAAGTGTTAATGCATCTCAATAGAGGGAAAAGAGAAGTTCTGAGACCATTTTTTTTTCTCTGCAGTGTGTTTTGCCTTTCTTTTCCCCTTAAACTCTGGGTGGTTCAGAACTCAGGTGTGGATATGGACATTCAAGGTCTGTCCTCTAGTGTAGATCAACTCGCTGCAAAGGTACAAGACATTCAAGATTATGTAGTTCAGAATCCTATGTTGGAGCCTAGAATTCCAATTCCTGATTTGTTTTCTGGGGATAGATCTAAATTTCTGAATTTCAAAAACAATTGTAAACTGTTTCTTGCTCTGAAACCCCGCTCTTCTGGTGACCCTATTCAGCAAGTAAGAATCATTATTTCTTTGTTGCGTGGCGACCCTCAAGACTGGGCATTCGCCCTGGCACCAGGAGATCCTGCATTGTGTAATGTAGATGCGTTTTTTCTGGCGCTGGGATTGCTTTATGATGAACTGAATTCTGTGGATCAGGCAGAGAAAATTTTGCTGGCTTTGTGTCAGGGTCAGGATGAAGCGGAGGTATATTACCAGAAGTTCAGAAAGTGGTCTGTGCTTACTCAGTGGAATGAGTGTGCCCTGGCAGCAATTTTCAGAAAGGGTCTTTCTGAAGCCCTTAAGGATGTTAAGGTGGGGTTCCCCACACCTGCTGGTCTGAATGAATCAATGTCCTTGGCCATACAGATCGATCGGCGCTTACGTGAGCGCAAAACTGTGCACCATTTGGCGGTATCCTCTGAGCAGAGGCCTGAGCCTATGCAATGTGATAGGACTTTGACCAGAGCTGAACGGCAAGAACATAGACGTCAGAATGGGCTGTGTTTTTACTGTGGTGACTCCACTCATGCTATCTCTGATTGTCCTAAGCGCACTAAGCGGTTCGCTAGGTCCGTCACCATTGGTACTGTACAGCCTAAATTTCTTTTGTCCGTTACTCTGATTTGCTCTTTGTCATCCTATTCTGTTATGGCATTTGTGGATTCAGGCGCTGCCCTGAATTCGATGGACTTAGAGTTTGCCAGGCGCTGTGGTTTTTTCTTGGAGCCCTTGCAGCATCCCATTCCTTTGAGGGGAATTGATGCTACGCCTTTGGCCAAGAATAAGCCTCAGTACTGGACCCAGTTGACCATGTGCATGGCTCCTGCACATCAGAAGGATATTCGCTTTTTGGTGTTGCATAATCTGCATGATGTGGTCGTGTTGGGTTTGCCATGGCTGCAGGTCCATAATCCAGTATTGGATTGGAAATCAATGTCGGTGTCCAGTTGGGGTTGTCAAGGGGTACATGGGGATGTTTCATTGTTGTCAATTTCTTCCTCCACTCCTTCTGAAGTCCCTGAGTTTTTGTCGGATTACCGGGATGTATTTGATGAACCCAAGTCTAGTACCCTACCTCCTCATAGGGATTGTGATTGTGCTATTAATTTGATTCCTGGTAGCAAGTTCCCTAAGGGACGACTTTTCAATTTGTCTGTGCCAGAACACGCCGCTATGCGGAGTTATATAAAGGAGTCCTTGGAGAAAGGACATATTCGCCCGTTGTCGTCACCATTGGGAGCAGGGTTCTTTTTTGTGGCCAAGAAGGATGGTTCTCTGAGACCTTGTATAGATTACCGCTTTCTTAATAAAATCATGGTCAAATTTCAGTACCCTTTGCCTCTACTGTCTGATTTATTTGCTCGGATTAAGGGGGCTAGTTGGTTCACCAAGATAGACCTTCGAGGGGCGTATAATCTCGTGCGTATTAAACAGGGCAATGAATGGAAAACAGCATTTAATACGCCCGAGGGCCATTTTGAGTACCTGGTGATGCCATTCGGCCTTTCTAATGCTCCCTCTGTGTTTCAGTCCTTTATGCATGACATCTTCCGAAAGTATCTGGATAGATTCATGATCGTATATTTGGATGATATTTTGGTCTTTTCGGATGATTGGGAGTCCCATGTGAAGCAGGTCAGAATGGTGTTCCAGGTCCTTCGTGCTAATTCCTTGTTTGTGAAGGGATCTAAGTGTCTCTTTGGAGTTCAGAAGGTTTCCTTTTTGGGTTTCATTTTTTCCCCTTTTACTATCGAGATGGATCCTGTTAAAGTCCAAGCTATTTATGATTGGACTCGGCCTACATCTGTGAAGAGCCTTCAGAAATTTCTGGGCTTTGCCAATTTTTACCGTCGCTTCATCGCTAATTTTTCTAGTGTTGTTAAACCGTTGACTGATTTGACCAAGAAGGGTGCTGATGTGGTGAATTGGTCCTCTGCGGCCGTTGAGGCTTTCAGGAGTTGAAACGTCGTTTCTCTTCGGCTCCTGTGTTGTGTCAGCCAGATGTTTCGCTCCCTTTTCAGGTCAAGGTTGATGCTTCTGAAATTGGAGCAGGGGCTGTTTTGTCTCAGAGAAGTTCTGATTGCTCTGTAATGAAGCCATGCGCTTTCTTTTCAAGAAAGTTTTCGCCTGCTGAGCGTAATTATGATGTTGGCAATTGGGAGTTGTTGGCTATGAAGTGGGCATTCGAGGAGTGGCGACATTGGCTTGAAGGAGCCAAGCATCGCGTGGTGGTCTTGACAGATCACAAGAATCTGACTTATCTCGAGTCTGCCAAGCGGTTGAATCCTAGACAGGCTCGTTGGTCGCTGTTTTTCTCCCGTTTCAATTTTGTGGTTTCGTACCTTCCGGGTTCTAAGAATGTGAAGGCTGATGCCCTTTCAAGGAGTTTTGTGCCTGATTCTCCTGGGGTTCCTGAGCCAGTTGGTATTCTCAGAGAGGGGGTAGTTCTGTCTGCCATCTCCCCTGATTTGCGGCGGGTGCTGCAGGAGTTCCAGGCTGATAGACCTGACCGTTGTCCAGCGGAGAAACTGTTTGTCCCTGATAGATGGACTAATAGAGTTATCTCTGAGGTTCATTGTTCGGTGTTGGCTGGTCATCCTGGGATTTTTGGTACCAGAGATTTGGTGGCTAGGTCATTTTGGTGGCCTTCTTTGTCGCGGGATGTGCGTTCTTTTGTGCAGTCTTGTGGGACTTGTGCTCGGGCTAAGCCCTGCTGTTCTCGTGCCAGTGGGTTACTTTTGCCCTTGCCGTTCCCGAAAAGGCCCTGGACGCATGTTTCCATGGATTTTATTTCAGATCTTCCTGTTTCTCAAAGGATGTCGGTCATCTGGGTGGTTTGTGATCGCTTCTCTAAAATGGTCCATTTAGTACCCTTGCCTAAATTGCTTTCTTCCTCTGCTTTGGTTCCATTATTTTTCCAACATGTGGTTCGTTTGCATGGCATTCCGGAGAACATCGTGTCTGACAGAGGTTCCCAGTTTGTTTCAAGGTTTTGGCGTTCCTTTTGTGCTAGGATGGGCATTGATTTGTCTTTTTCTTAGGCTTTATATCCTCAGACAAATGGCCAAACCGAACGAACCAATCAGACTTTGGAAACTTATCTGAGATGCTTTGTTTCTGCGGATCAGGATGATTGGGTGACCTTCTTGCCATTGGCTGAGTTCGCCCTTAATAATCGGGCCAGTTCGGCTACTTTGGTTTCACCTTTTTTTGTAATTCTGGTTTTCATCCTCGTTTTTCTTCAGGGCAGGTTGAGCCTTCGGACTGTCCTGGTGTGGATTCTGTGGTGGACAGGTTGCAACAAATTTGGACTCATGTGGTGGACAATTTGACCTTGTCCCAAGAGAAGGCTCAACGTTTCACTAACCGCCGTCGCCGTGTTGGTCCCCGACTTCGTGTTGGGGATTTGGTTTGGTTATCATCTCGTTATGTTCCTATGAAGGTTTCTTCTCCTAAGTTTAAGCCTCATTTCATTGGTCCTTATAAGATTTCTGAAATTCTTAATCCTGTATCATTTCGTTTGGCCCTTCCTGCTTCTTTTGCCATCCATAATGTGTTCCATAGGTCGTTGCTGCAGAGATATGTGGCGCCTATGGTTCCCTCCGTTGATCCTCCTGCTCCGGTGTTGGTCGAGGGGGAGCTGGAGTATGTGCTGGAGAAGATTTTGGATTCTCGTATTTCGAGACGAAAACTTCAGTACTTGGTCAAATGGAAGGGCTATGGTCAGGAGGATAATTCCTGGGTTGTTGCCTCTGATGTCCATGCTGCCGATTTAGTTCATGCCTTTCATTTGGCTTGTCCTGATCGGCCTGGGGGCTCTGGTGAGGGTTTGGTGACCCCTCCTCAAGGGGGGGTACTTGTTATGATCCTAGTGGTAGAGGATCTCAGAAGTTCCAGCTAAGTCTGCAAACACAAAAAACAGCTCATAGGGAGGTGGTAACTTGGCTGACCGTATATCTAATCCTGGCACAACAACTAGAAGTAGCCGGGGAACGTACCTACTTTGATTCTAGACGTCTCGCACCAGCCGGAGAACTAACTAACCCTTTCAGAGAAAATAAGACCTCACTTGCCTCAAGAGAAAGGACCCCAAAGTTATAATACAAGCCCCCAACAAATAATAACGGTGAGGTAAGAAGAAAAGACAAACGTAAGAATGAACTAGATTTAGCAAAGAGAGGCCCACTAATTAATAGCAGAAATAGGAAGGAGACTTATACGGTCAGCAAAAACCCTACAAAAATATCCACGCTGAATATCCAAGAACCCCCGCACCGACTAACGGTGTGGGGGGAGAATATCAGCCCCCTAGAGCTTCCAGCAACAATCAGGAATCACATTATGAACAAGCTGGAACAAAATAGAAGCAAAGCGAATAAACAAAAATAAGAAAGCAGGACTTAGCTTATCATGCAAAGAACAGGAGACCAGGAGTCAGGAGCAAACAGACATAGACTGACTACATCGATTCCAGGCACTAGACTGAGTTTCCAGGAAGTCTAAATAGGAACACCCAAGGCCTAACGAACCAGGTGGGTACCAACCTGGAGAAAGATGATCCAAGTGTAATACCGCTAGTGACCACAAGAGGGAGCCAAGAAATATAGTTCACAACAGGTACTGTTGTGAATTCCGTTCTCGAACTCCCTCCTGTGGTCATGAATGGTACTTCGGTGAGTTCTGTCCGTTAACTGTTGTGAAATTGGATTTTGGGCTCCCCCGGTGGCCACTGGTGGAATTGAACTGGTGTGCATCATCCTCTCTGTTCACCTGTTTCCATCAGGATGTGGGAGTCGCTATTTAGCCTTGCTCCTCTGTCACTTCCATGCCGGTCAACATTGTAATCAGAAGCCTTTCTGTGCATGTTCCTGCTGCTAGACAACTCCCAGCTAAGTTGGACTTTTGTCCTTGTTTGTTTTTGCATTTTGTTCCAGTTCACAGCTGTAGTTTCGTTTCTGTGTCTGGAAAGCTCTTGTGATCTGAAATTGCCACTCTGATGTTATGAGTTAATACTAGAGTCTTAAAGTAATTTCAGGATGGTGTTTTGATAGGGTTTTCAGCTGACCATGAAAGTGCCCTTTCTGTCTTCCTGCTATCTAGTAAGCGGACCTCAATTTTGCTAAACCTATTTTCTTACTACGTTTGTCATTTCATCTAAAATCAGCGCCAATATTTGTGGGGGCCTCTGTCTGCCTTTCGGGGAAATTTCTCTAGAGGTGAGCCAGGACTATATTTTCCTCTGCCAGGATTAGTTAGTCCTCCGGCCGGCGCTGGGCGTCTAGGGATAAAACGCAGGCTACGCTACCCGGCTACTGTTAGTTGTGCGGCAGGTTTAGTTCATGGTCAGTTTAGTTTCCATCCTTCCAAGAGCTAGTTCTTATGTTTGCTGGGCTATGTTCTCTTGCCATTGAGAACCATAACAGTTTGACCGGCCCTAAAGGGTTAAATTAATTGACAGAGAAAGGAGAGAAAAGAGAAGTCTGCTGAAGATTTTTTTTTTTTTTTCCTTCAGTTCTGAGTGTGCTTGTAATTGAATCTCTTGCAAGTCTGCCTATATTGCAGCCTTTCTCTCTCTCTCTCCTTCTAATCCTGGAATGGCTCTGTGTTCACCTGTTTAAAATGGATATTCAGAGTTTAGCTGCAGGTTTGAATAATCTCACCACGAAAGTTCAAAATTTACAAGATTTTGTTGTTCATGTTCCTATATCTGAACCTAGAATTCCTTTGCCTGAATTTTTCTCGGGGAATAGATCTTGCTTTCAAAATTTCAAAAATAATTGCAAGTTGTTTTTGTCCCTGAAATCTCGCTCTGCTGGAGATCCTGCTCAGCAGGTCAGGATTGTGATTTCCTTGCTCCGGGGCGACCCTCAGGATTGGGCTTTTGCATTGACTCCAGGGGATCCTGCGTTGCTCAATGTGGATGCGTTTTTTCTGGCCTTGGGGTTGCTTTATGAGGAACCTCAGTTAGAACTTCAGGCGGAAAAGGCCTTGATGTCCCTATCTCAGGGGCAAGACGAAGCTGAAATATACTGCCAGAAATTCCGTAAATGGGCTGTGCTTACTCAATGGAATGAGTGCGCCCTGGCGGCGAATTTCAGAGAGGGTCTCTCTGATGCCATTAAGGATGTTATGGTGGGGTTCCCTGTGCCTGCGGGTCTGAATGAGTCCATGACAATGGCTATCCAGATCGATAGGCGTCTGCGGGAGCGCAAACCTGTGCACCATTTGGCGGTGTCTACTGAGAAGACGCCAGAGAATATGCAATGTGATAGAATTCTTTCCAGAAGTGAACGGCAGAATTTTAGACGAAAAAATGGGTTGTGCTTCTATTGCGGTGATTCAACTCATGTTATATCAGCATGCTCTAAGCGTACTAAGAAGCTTGATAAGTCTGTTTAAATTGGCACTTTACAGTCTAAGTTTATTCTATCTGTGACCCTGATTTGTTCTTTATCATCTATTACCGCGGATGCCTATGTCGACTCTGGCGCCGCTTTGAGTCTTATGGATTGGTCCTTTGCCAAACGCTGTGGGTATGATTTGGAGCCTCTTGAAACTCCTATACCCCTGAAGGGGATTGACTCCACCCCATTGGCTAGCAATAAACCACAATACTGGACACAAGTAACTATGCGGATTAATCCGGATCACCAGGAGATTATTCGCTTTCTTGTGCTGTATAACCTACATGATGTGTTGGTGCTTGGATTGCCATGGCTGCAATCTCATAACCCAGTCCTTGACTGGAAAGCTATGTCTGTGTTAAGCTGGGGATGTCAGAGGACGCATGGGGACGTACCTGTGGTTTCCATTTCATCATCTATTCCCTCTGAGATTCCTGAATTCTTGACTGAATATCGTGACGTTTTTGAAGAACCTAAGCTTGGTTCATTACCTCCGCACCGGGAGTGCGATTGTGCCATAGATTTGATTCCGGGTAGTAAATACCCTAAGGGTCGTTTATTTAATCTGTCTGTGCCTGAACATGCTGCTATGCGAGAATATATAAAGGAGTCCTTGGAAAAGGGACATATTCGTCCTTCGTCATCTCCCTTAGGAGCCGGTTTTTTCTTTGTGGCTAAGAAAGATGGCTCTTTGAGGCCGTGCATTGATTATCGGCTTTTGAATAAAATCACGGTTAAATATCAATATCCGTTGCCACTGCTGACTGATTTGTTTGCTCGCATAAAGGGGGCCAAGTGGTTCTCTAAGATAGATCTCCGTGGGGCGTATAATTTGGTGCGAATTAAGCAGGGGGATGAGTGGAAAACCGCATTTAATACGCCCGAGGGCCACTTTGAGTATTTGGTGATGCCTTTTGGTCTTTCAAATGCCCCTTCAGTCTTTCAGTCCTTTATGCATGACATTTTCCGTGATTATTTGGATAAATTTATGATTGTGTATCTGGATGATATTTTGATTTTTTCGGATGACTGGGACTCTCATGTCCAGCAGGTCAGGAGGGTTTTTCAGGTTTTGCGGTCTAATTCCTTGTGTGTGAAGGGTTCTAAGTGCGTTTTCGGGGTTCAAAAGATTTCCTTTTTGGGATATATTTTTTCCCCCTCTTCCATCGAGATGGATCCTGTCAAGGTTCAGGCTATTTGTGATTGGACGCAACCCTCTTCTCTTAAGAGTCTTCAGAAATTTTTGGGCTTTGCTAACTTTTATCGTCGATTTATTGCTGGTTTTTCTGATGTTGTTAAACCATTGACTGATTTGACTAAGAAGGGTGCTGATGTTGCTGATTGGTCCCCTGCTGCTGTGGAGGCCTTTCGGGAGCTTAAGCGCCGCTTTTCTTCCGCCCCTGTGTTGCGTCAGCCTGATGTTGCTCTTCCTTTTCAGGTTGAGGTCGACGCTTCTGAACTCGGAGCTGGGGCGGTTTTGTCGCAGAGAAGTTCCGATTGCTCCGTGATGAGACCTTGTGCTTTTTTCTCGCGTAAATTTTCGCCCGCCGAGCGGAATTATGATGTTGGGAATCGGGAGCTTTTGGCCATGAAGTGGGCTTTTGAGGAGTGGCGTCATTGGCTTGAGGGGGCTAGACATCAGGTGGTGGTATTGACTGATCACAAAAATCTAATTTATCTTGAGTCCGCCAGACGCCTGAATCCTAGACAGGCGCGCTGGTCGTTGTTTTTCTCTCGGTTTAATTTTGTGGTGTCCTACCTGCCGGGTTCTAAGAATGTTAAGGCGGATGCCCTTTCTAGGAGTTTTGAGCCTGACTCCCCTGGTAATTCTGAACCTACAGGTATCCTTAAGGATGGAGTGATATTGTCTGCCGTTTCTCCAGACCTGCGGCGGGCCTTGCAGGAGTTTCAGGCGGATAGACCTGATCGTTGCCCACCTGGTAGACTGTTTGTTCCTGATGATTGGACCAGTAAAGTCATTTCTGAGGTTCATTCTTCTGCGTTGGCAGGTCATCCTGGAATCTTTGGTACCAGGGATTTGGTGGCAAGGTCCTTCTGGTGGCCTTCCCTGTCTCGAGATGTGCGAGGCTTCGTGCAGTCTTGTGACGTTTGTGCTCGGGCCAAGCCTTGTTGTTCTCGGGCTAGTGGATTGTTGTTGCCCTTGCCTATCCCAAAGAGGCCCTGGACGCACATCTCGATGGATTTTATTTCGGATCTTCCTGTTTCTCAGAAGATGTCTGTCATCTGGGTGGTGTGTGATCGTTTCTCTAAGATGGTCCATTTGGTTCCCCTGCCTAAGTTGCCTTCTTCTTCCGAGTTGGTTCCTCTGTTTTTTCAAAATGTGGTTCGTTTGCATGGTATTCCGGAGAATATCATTTCTGACAGAGGTACCCAATTCGTGTCTAGATTTTGGCGAGCATTCTGTGCTAGGATGGGCATAGATTTGTCTTTCTCGTCTGCTTTCCATCCTCAGACTAATGGCCAGACCGAGCGGACGAATCAGACCTTGGAGACATATTTGAGGTGTTTTGTGTCTGCAGATCAGGATGATTGGGTTGCTTTTTTGCCTTTAGCGGAGTTTGCCCTCAATAATCGGGCCAGCTCTGCCACTTTGGTGTCTCCTTTTTCTGTAATTCGGGGTTTCATCCTCGATTTTCTTCTGGTCAGGTGGAATCTTCGGATTGTCCTGGAGTGGATGCTGTGGTGGAGAGGTTGCATCAGATTTGGGGGCAGGTAGTAGACAATTTGAAGTTGTCCCAGGAGAAGACTCAGCTTTTTGCCAACCGCCGGCGTCGGGTTGGTCCTCGGCTTTGTGTTGGGGACTTGGTGTGGTTGTCTTCTCGTTTTGTCCCTATGAGGGTTTCTTCTCCCAAGTTTAAGCCTCGGTTCATCGGCCCGTACAAGATATTGGAGATTCTTAACCCTGTGTCCTTCCGTTTGGACCTCCCTGCATCTTTTTCTATTCATAATGTTTTTCATCGGTCATTATTGCGCAGGTATGAGGTACCGGTTGTGCCTTCCGTTGAGCCTCCTGCTCCGGTGTTGGTTGAGGGCGAGTTGGAGTACATTGTGGAAAAAATCTTGGACTCCCGTGTTTCCAGACGGAAACTCCAGTATCTGGTCAAATGGAAGGGATACGGTCAGGAGGATAATTCTTGGGTGACTGCCTCTGATGTTCATGCCTCCGATTTGGTCCGTGCCTTTCATAGGGCTCATCCTGATCGCCCTGGTGGTTCTGGTGAGGGTTCGGTGCCCCCTCCTTGAGGGGGGGGTACTGTTGTGAAATTGGATTTTGGGCTCCCCCGGTGGCCACTGGTGGAATTGAACTGGTGTGCATCATCCTCTCTGTTCACCTGTTTCCATCAGGATGTGGGAGTCGCTATTTAGCCTTGCTCCTCTGTCACTTCCATGCCGGTCAACATTGTAATCAGAAGCCTTTCTGTGCATGTTCCTGCTGCTAGACAACTCCCAGCTAAGTTGGACTTTTGTCCTTGTTTGTTTTTGCATTTTGTTCCAGTTCACAGCTGTAGTTTCGTTTCTGTGTCTGGAAAGCTCTTGTGATCTGAAATTGCCACTCTGATGTTATGAGTTAATACTAGAGTCTTAAAGTAATTTCAGGATGGTGTTTTGATAGGGTTTTCAGCTGACCATGAAAGTGCCCTTTCTGTCTTCCTGCTATCTAGTAAGCGGACCTCAATTTTGCTAAACCTATTTTCTTACTACGTTTGTCATTTCATCTAAAATCAGCGCCAATATTTGTGGGGGCCTCTGTCTGCCTTTCGGGGAAATTTCTCTAGAGGTGAGCCAGGACTATATTTTCCTCTGCCAGGATTAGTTAGTCCTCCGGCCGGCGCTGGGCGTCTAGGGATAAAACGCAGGCTACGCTACCCGGCTACTGTTAGTTGTGCGGCAGGTTTAGTTCATGGTCAGTTTAGTTTCCATCCTTCCAAGAGCTAGTTCTTATGTTTGCTGGGCTATGTTCTCTTGCCATTGAGAACCATAACAGTTAACTCCCTCTGGTGGCTGTGAGTGGAGCTGCTGGTTCTGAGATTCCTTCCCCACCTGCCCTCGTTTAGGGCTAGGCTGGATTCTCTATTTAACTCCACTCAGATCATTACTCCATGCCAGCTGTCAATGTTCTAGTACTGGTTCAGATCTCTCCTGGATCTTTCTGAGGACCTGTCTACTCCAGCGAAGCTAAGTTCCTGCTTGTTCATTTGTTACATATGGTTTTGCTTGCTAAGTTCTAGTCCAGCTTGCTATCATGAAACTGCCTGCCTAGCTGGAAGCTCTGGGGGTGCAGAGTGGCACCACCGCACCGTGAGTCGGTGCGGGGGTATTTTTTGCACACTCTGCGTGGTTTTGTAGTTTTTTGTGTTGACTGCAAAGATCCCTTTTCTATCCTCAATCTGTTTAGTTAGACTGGCCTCCCTTTGCTAAAGCCTATTTCATCCTGTGTTTGTGATTTCCTCTTAACTTAACTCACAGTCAATACTTGTGGGGGGCTGCTTTTACCTTTGGGGAAATTTCTCTGAGGCAAGTGAGGCTTTGTTTCCTTTCTTTAGGGGTAGTTAGCTCTTAGGCTGTGAAGAGGCGTCTAGGCAGAGTCAGGCACGCTCCACGGCTATTTCTAGTTGTGTTGATAGGAGTAGGGTTTGCGGTCAGCAGAGTTCCCATTTCCCCAGAGCTCGTCCCGATTCCGTGTTTAAATATCAGGTCATTCCTGGTGCACCTAACCACCAGGTCCATAACAGGTAGCTATGCTACTAAAACTTACACTTTAACCCCTTAACGACCGCCAATACGCCTTTTAACGGTGGTAGTTAAGGAAACTAAAACCACGGCGCTGTTAATTAACGGTGCAGTGGAAAAAGTGTATTGCTCCCCCAGAGATGGATTTTTTCCGAGGTCTCAGCTGCCGGGGGTAGCCGAGACCCCAGAGAACATGTTTCGGGTCGGTTTTTACTGACCCCGGTTTTGCGATATTTTGCGGTATTAATCTACCGGCGACCGCCAAAAAAAAGTCCAATGTGCCATTTAATATCTCTCTCCTCTGATGTGATCACACATCAGAAGAAAGAGAAATAGGGTCCCCGATCCCCCTGTACCCCCCGGTGCTCCTTGGCCCTCCTGCTTCCTTTGGTGGGCGCCACCATCTCGATCAGGGAATAAAATGGCAGGCACATGCACAGTGCGCCCACCAAGATCTGCCGGCCAGCACCCGGCAACAATAGGAAGATTTTTCCTATTGGTTCATTTTGGTCACTGTGATAAACCCTATCAAAGTGATCAAAATAAAAAAAATAGCAAATAACCCCCCCTTCATCACCCCATTATTTAGGGAATAATAATAAAATAAAGAAAATGTATTATTTCCATTTTCCCATTAGGGTTAGAGTTGAGGTTAAGTTAGGGGTAGGGTTGGGGCTAAAATTAGGGTTAGGGTTAGGGTTGGGGCTAAAATTTGGGTTAGGGTTGGGGCTAAAATTAATGTTAGGATTAGGGTATGGCTTCTTTTACACTTACCGTGGTTTTGCGTCCTATTTTTGCGGTCCCAATAGATCTCTATGGGGCCGCAAAAACGGGCCGCAATAATTCCATGGAGCGCCATACGCCATATGTCCAAGAGGGCCGTAAAAATTGCGGCAATGCAGCCCACAAAAAGGCCCGCAATATTGGGCCGCAAAAAAAACTGTAAGTGTAAAAGAAGCTTTAGATTTGGGATTAAGATTAGGTTTGGGATTAGGGTTATGGTTAGGGATGGGATTAGGGTTAGGGTTGGGGTTAGGATGAGGGTTGGGATTAGGGTTAGGTTTTGGATTATGGTTAGGTTTGGGATTATGGTTAGGTTTGGGATTAGGGTTTGGTTTGGGATTAGGGTTATGGTTAGGGTTGGGATTAGGGTTATGGGTGTGTTGGAATTAGGGTTAGGTTTGTGGTTAGGGTTGGGATTAGGGTTAGGGGTGTGTTGGGGTTAGGGTTGTGACTAGGGTTAGGGTTGGGATTAGGATTAGGTTTAAGGGTGTGTTGGGGTTAGGATTGTGATTATAGTTATGGTTAGAGTGGGAATTAGGGTTAGGGGTGTGTTGGGGTTAGGGTTTTGAATACAGTTATGGTTAGGGTTGGGATCGATCAGGGTTAAGGGTGTGTTGGGGTTAGGGTTGGAGTTAGAATTGGGGGTTTCCACTGTTTAGGTACTTCAGTGGGTATCCAAACACGACATGGCTCCACCATTGATTCCTGCCAATTTTGCATTGAAAAAGTCAAATGGTCTCCCTCCCTTCTGAGCTCTGCCGTGCACCCAAACAGTGGTTTACCCCCACATATGGGGCTTCAGTGTACTCAGGAAAAATTGGACAACAACTTTTGGGGTCCAGTTTCTCCTGCTACTCTTGGTTAAATAAAAAAAATTGGGAGCTAAAAAATCATTTTTGTGGAAAAACATTTTTTTTAATTTTCACGGCTCTGCGTTATGAACTTCTGTGAAGCACTTGGGTGTTCAAAGTGCTCACCACACATTTAGATAAGCTTCCTGTGGGGTCTAGCTTCCAAAATGGGGTCAATTGTGGGGGGTTTCTACTGTTTAGGCACATCAACAGCTCTGCAAACACAACATGACTCCCGCAGACCATTCCATCAAAGTCTACATTCCAAAACATCACTACTTCACTTCCAAGCTCTGCCATGCACCCAAACCGTGGTCCCCCCCACATATGGGGTATCAACGTCCTCAGGACAAATTGCACAACAACTTTCATGGTCCAATTTCTCCTGCTACCCTTGTGAAAGTAAAAATTTGGGGGTGAAAAATCATTTTTGTAGAAAAAATATGATCTTTTATTTTCAAGGCTCTACGTTATAAACTTCTGTGAAGCACTTGGGAGTTCTTAGTGCTCACCACACATCTAGATAAGTTCTTTGGGTAAATAGCTTCCATAATGTGGTCAGTTGTGGGGGGTTTCTACTGTTTAGGCACATCAGGGGCTCTGCAAATGCAACATGATGCCCGCAGACCATTCTATCAAAATCTGCATTCCAAAACGGCACTCCTTCCCTTCCAAGCTCTGCCATGCACCCAAACAGTGGTCCGCCCCACATATGGGGTATCAACGTACTCAGTACAAATTGCACAACAACTTTTGGGGTCCAGTTTCACCTGTTACCCTTGTTAAAGTAAAAATGTGAGGGCTAAAAAATTATTTTTGAGGAAAAAAAGATTCTTTATTTTCACGGCTCTACGTTATAAACGTCTGTGAAGCATTTGGAGGTTTAAGGTGCACAACACACATCTAGATAAGTTCCTTATGGGGTCTAGTTTCCAAAATGGTGTCACTTGTGGGGGGATTCCACTGTTTAGTCACATCAGGGGCTCTCTAAATGCAACATGGAGTCCGATCTCAATTCCAGCCAAATCTGCATTGAAAAAGTCAAACAGCGCTCCTTCCCTTCCGATATCTGCAGTGTGCCCAAACAGTGGTTTACCCCCACATATGTGGTATCGGCATACTCAGGACAAATTGCACAACAACGTTTGTGGTCTAATTTCTGCTGTTACCCTGGTGAAAATAAAAATTTGGGGGCAAAAATATCATTATTGTGGAAAAAATGTGATTTATTATTTTATCGGCTCTACGTTATAAACTTCTGTGAAGCACTTGGGGGTTCAAAGTGCTCACCAGTCACCACATATCTAGATAAATTTCTTAAGGGAGTCTAGTTTCCAAAATGGTGTCACTTGTGGGGGGTTTCCACTGGTTAGGCACATCAGGGGCTCTCTAAACACAACATGGCGTCTGATCTCAATTCCAGCCAATTCTGCATTGAAGAAGTCAAACGGCACTCCTTCTATTCCAAGCTCTGCCGTGTGCCCAAACAGTGGTTTACCCCCACGTGTGGGGTTTCAGCGTATTCAGGAGAAATTGCACAACAAATCTTGTGTTTCATTTTCTCTTTTTACACTTGTGAAAATAAAAATAATTGGTTCTGAAATAAAATGTTTGTAAAAAAAAGTTAAATGTTAATTTCGTCCTTCCACATTGCTTCACTTCCTGTGAAGCACGTAAAGGGTTAATACAATTCTTGAATGTGGTTTTGAGCACCTTGAGGGGTGGATTTTAGAATGGTGTCACTTTTGGATATTTTCTGTCATGAACACCCCTCAAAGTGACTTTAAATATGAGATGGTCCCTAAAAAAAATGGTTTTGTAAATTTTGTTGTAAAAATGAGAAATCGCTGGTCAACTTTTAACCTTTATAACTTCCTAACAAAAAAAATTTGTTTCCAAAAATGTGCTGATGTAAAGTAGACATGTGGAAAGTTATTTATTAACTATTTTGTGTGACCCTCTGATTTAAGGGCATAAAAATTCAAAATTTGAAAATTGCAAAATTTAAAAAATGTTCGCCATATTTCCATTTTTTTCATAAATAAACGCAAGTAATAGGGAAAAATTTTTACCACTAACATGAAGGACAATATGTCATGAAAAAATAATCTCAGAATCAGCGGGATCTGTTAAGGCTTTCCAGAGTTATAACCTCATAAAGTGACAGTGGTCAGAATTGTAAAAATTGGCTTGGTCATTAAGTACCAAATTGGCTCTGTCACTAAGGGGTTAAAGGTGAGAGAAAGTGAGTACCACGCTGATCATGAGCGCTTACAATCTACAGGCGTGTGCATGAAAGAGAGAGGACCCCATTGACCATAAAAGCTTACACACTACAGCAGAGAGCGGATCCTACTGACCTTAAGAGATTACACTTTACAGGCAATAGAGATAGAGGCGCCCGCTAACCATAAATGCTTTACACTCTGCAGGTGAGAGAGAAAATCTCAATGACTACAAGCGATTACACTGTACAGAAGAGAGATGACCCCGCTGATTATAAGAGCATATACACTACAGGTGAAAAGAAAGGACCTTGCTGAGCATTAGAGCTTACACTCTACAGGAGAGGGAAAGATAGGTGCACGCTGACCATATATTGATTTGATTTAGATTTCTCCTTTGTTCATTTGCTTTGCATTTTCTTAATGGATAAACTATTAACACCTTTTTTTAATTCATACTTTGCAGTATGCTTTGACTTTTATTTTTTCACATTTATAATATGCTCCAATATATCTGGACACCTGACCACCAAACCTATATGAGGTTTTTTGAACATAACATTCCAGAAAATTGATTTGGCCCCCTTTGCAGCTATAAAAACGTCCACTCTCTTGGAAATGCAAATTGCCTCTTCAGAGAGAAAGAGGACTTGAACTCTAGCGCCACCTAGCGATTCTACAAGTCACAATCAACCCTTTAACGAGTCTTACAATATGACTTGGGATAAAAGCCAAATCAGAATTATCAATTTGCAGACACGGTGTTTGGGCTATTGGCCCTCGTCAGTGCAAAGTATGAGGTCTGATTTGGCTAGGTAAGAGGCTCTGGACTGAGGTCTAAGTGGTAAGGTTTCTTCTCCTTGTGGGGAGTGACATACCAGCTCTGGCTTGTTAAGGTAAGGAGGTTTATTAGCCATGCAATGCTCCCCTGGGAAATTTAATATGCAAATTGCCTCTTCAGAGAAAAAGAGGACTTGAAATCTATATCACCACCTGTTGGAAGTAGCGATCCTACAAGTCACAATCAACCCTTTAACCCCTTCACCCCAAAGCCTGTTTTCACCTAAGTGACACGGCCAATTTTTACAATTCTGACCACTGTCACTTTATGAGGTCATAACTCTGAAACGCTTCAACGGATCCTGGTGATTCTGAGATTGTTTTCTCGTGACATATTGTACTTTATGATAGTGGTAAAACTTCTTCGATATGACTTGCATTTATTTGTGAAAAAAACAAAAATTTGTCGAAAATTATGAAAATTTAGCAATTTTCAAATTTTTCGTTTTTATGCCCTTAAATAAGAGAGTTATATCACATAATATAGTTAATAAACAACATTTCCCACATGTCTGCTTTACATCAGCACAATTTTGGAAACATATTTTTTTTTTGTTAGGGAGTTATAAGGGTTAACAGTTGACCAGCGATTTCTCATTTTTGCAACAAAATTTGCAAAACCATTTTTTTTACGGACCACCTCACACTTGAAGTGACTTTGAGGGGTCTATATGACAGAAAATGCCCAAAAGTGACACCATTCTAAAAACTGCACCCCTCAAGGTACTCAAAACCACATTCAAAAAGTTTATTAACCCTTCAGGTGCTTCACAGGAATTTTTGGAATGTTTAAAAAAAATTGAACATTTAACTTTTTTTTCACAAAATTTTTACTTCAGATCCAATTTGTTTTATTTTACCAAGGGTAACAGGAGAAATTGGACCAAAAAAGTTGTTGTACAATTTGTCCTGAGTACGCCGATACCCCACATGTTGGGGTAAACCATTGATTGGGCACATGGCAGAGCTCGGAAGGGAAGGAGCGCCATTTGACTTTCCAATGCAAAATTGGCTGGAATTGAGATCGGAACCCATGTCGTGTTTGGAGAGCCCCTGACGTGCCTAAACAGTGGAAACCCCCACAAGTGACACCATTTTGGAAAGTAGACCCCCTAAGGAACTTATCTAGATGTGTGGTGAGCACTTTGAACCTCCAAGTGCTTCACAGAAGTTTATAATGTAGAGCCGTAAAAAAAAAATTAATATTAATTTTCACAAAAAATGATCTTTTGCCCCAAATTTTTTATTTTCCCAAGGGAAGCAGGATAAATTGGACCAAAAAAGTTGTTGTGCAATTTGTCCTGAGTACGCTGATACTTCATATATGGGGATAAACTACTGTTTGGGCGCATGGCAGAGCTCGGAAGGGAAGGAGCGCCATTTGACTTTTCAATGCAAAAATTGGCTGGAATTGAATCGGAACCCATGTCATGTTTGGAGAGCCCCTGACGTGCCTAAACAGTGGAAACCCCCACAAGTGACACCATTTTGGAAAGTAGACCCTCTAAGGAACTAATCTAGATGTGTGGTGAGCACTTTGAACCTCCAAGTGCTTCACAGAAGTTTATAATGTAGAGCCGTAAAAAAAAATAATATTAATTTTCACAAAAAATGATCTTTTGCCCCAAATTTTTTATTTTCCCAAGGGAAGCAGGATAAATTGGACCAAAAAAGTTGTTGTGCAATTTGTCCTGAGTACGCTGATACTTCATATATGGGGATAAACCACTGTTTGGGTGCATGGCAGAGCTCGGAAGGGAAGGAGCGCCATTTGACTTTTCAATGCAAAATTGGCTGGAATTGAGATCGGAACCCATGTCGTGTTTGGAGAGCCCCTGATGTGCCTAAACAGTGTAAACCCCCACAAGTGACACCATTTTGGAAAGTAGACCCTCTAAGGAACTAATCTAGATGTGTGGTGAGCACTTTGAACCTCCAAGTGCTTCACAGAAGTTTATAATGTAGAGCCGTAAAAAAAATTAATATTAATTTTCACAAAAAATGATCTTTTTGCCCCAAATTTTTTATTTTCCCAAGGGAAGCAGGATAAATTGGACCCCAAAAGTTGTTGTGCAATTTGTCCTGAGTACGCTGATACTTCATATATGGGGATAAATCACTGTTTGGGCGCATGGCAGAGCTCGGAAAGGAAGGAGCGCCATTTGACTTTTCAATGCAAAATTGGCTGGAATTGAGATCGGAACCCATGTCGTGTTTGGAGAACCCCTGACGAGCCTAAACAGTGGAAACCCCCACAAGTGACACCATTTTGGAAAGAAGACCCCCTAAGGAACTTATCTAGATGTGTGGTGAGCACTTTTAACCCCCAGTTGTTTCACTAAAGTTTAGAATGTAGCGCTGTGAAAATTAAAAAATCATTTTTTCTTTCCACAAAATGAAGTTTTAGCCCGCAATTTTTTTTCCCCAAGGGTAACAGGAGAAATTGGACCACAAAAGTTATTGTCCAATTTGTCCTGAGTACGCTGATACCCCATACATTGGGGGGAACCACTGTTTGGGCGCACGGCAGAGCTCGGAAGGGAAGGAGCGCCGTTTGAAATGCAGACTTAGATGGATTGGTCTGCAGGTGTCATGTTGCATTTGCAGAGCCCCTGATGTACCTAAACAGTAGAAACCCCCCACAAGTGACCCCATATTGGAAACTAGACCCCCCACGGAACTTATCTAGATGTGTTGTGAGAACTTTGAACCAACAAGTGTTTCACTACAGTTTATCACGCAGAGCCGTGAAAATAAAAAATATATTTTTTTTTCCACGAAAATTATATTTTAGCCCCCACGTTTTTATTTCCCCAAGGGTAACAGGAGAAATTGGACCACAATAGTTATTGTCCAATTTGTCCTGAGTACGCTGATACCCCATACATTGGGGAGAACCACTGTTTGGGCGCACAGCAGAGCTCGGAAGGGAAGGAGCGCCGTTTGAAATGCAGACTTAGATGGATTGGTCTGCAGGTGTCACATTGCATTTGCAGAGACCCCGATGTACCTAAACAGTAGAAACCCCCAACAAGTGACCCCATATTGGAAACTAGACCCCCCACGGAACTTATCTAGATGTGTTGTGAGAACTTTGAACCCCCAAATGCTTCACTACAGTTTATAACGCAGAGCCGCGAAAATAAAAAATATATTTTTTTCCACGAAAATTATATTTTAGCCCCCATGTTTTTATTTTACCAAGGATAAGGCTGGTTTCACACTTGCGTTTTTATCTGCATGCATTTTTAAAAAAAACGCATGTGGAAAAAACGCATATAAACGCGGTAAAACGCATGCGTTTTTTAGACGCATGCGTTTTTATAGAAAAACACAAGAAAACAAGAAAAAAACAAAAAACCCTAACCCTACCCCTAACCCTACCCCTACCCCTAACCCTAACCCTACCCCTAACCTGAAATACGTGGCACTGAAATACGTGGCACTGAAATACGTGGCACTGAAATACGTTTATATACGTATATATGTATATAAGTGCCACGATATTTCAGTGGCCATGTATATAAGTGCCACGTATATAAGTGCCACGTATATAAGTGCCACGCATATAAGTGCCACGTATATAAGTGCCACGTATATAAGTGCCACGTATATAAGTGCCACGTATTTCACGTAAATGCCACGATATTTCAGTGGCCACATATTTAAGTGCCACGTATATAAGTGCCACGTATATAAGTGCCACGTATATAAGTGCCACGTATTTAAGTGCCACATATTTCACGTAAATGCCATGATATTTCAGTGCCATGTATTTCACTGAATTATCGTGGCACTTAAATACGTGGCACTGAAATACGTGGCACTGAAATATCGTGGCACTGAAAGACGTGGCACTGAAATACGTGGCACTGAAATATTGTGGCACTGAAAGACGTGGCACTGAAATACGTGGCACTGAAATATCGTGGCACTGAAAGACGTGGCACTGAAATACATGGCACTGAAATATCGTGGCACTGAAATACGTGGCACTGAAATACGTGGCACTGAAATACGTGGCACTATGACTGTCAGAAAATGTTCATTAAACGGTTAAGGGTGAGTTTAGGGGTAGGGTTAGGGTTAGGGTTTGGATCCCTTTATCACCTTGATGGTGGTGGGTGACTTTTCAGTGTGTGTTCTATTTTTTTTCTATAAAAACGCATGTGTTTTTAACGCAAACAAACGCGTTGAGATCGGACGCCATGTCGCGTTTGGAGAGCCCCTGATGTGCCTAAACAGTGAAAACTCCCCAATTCTAACTGAAGCCCTAACCCCAACCCTAACCCCAGCCCTAACCCTAGCCCTAACCCCAACCCTAACCCTAGCCCTAACCCTAGTCCTAACCCTAGCGCTACTTTCACACTAGCGTTTTTTTGCATACGTCGCAATGCGTTGTTTTGGCGAAAAAATGCATCCTGCAAAGTCATCTGCAGGATGCGTTTTTTCCCCATAGACTAACATTAGCGACGTATTGACACACGTCGCAAGCGTCGTGCGACGGTTGCGTCGTGTTGTGGCGGACCGCCGGCAGCAAAAAACATTACATGTAACTTTTTTTGTGCCAACGGTCCACCATTTCCGACCGCGCATGCGCGGCTGGAACTCCGCCCCCACCTCCCCGCACCTCACAATGGGGCAGCGGATGCGTGGAAAAACAGCATCCGCTGCCCCCGTTGTGCGGCGCTTGCACAGTATGCGTCGGTATGTCGGGCCGAAACAGCGCGACGGCCCCGTACCGACGCTAGTGTTAAAGTAGCCTAACGGGAAAATGGAAATAAATATATTTTTTTAAATTTTATTATTTTTCCCTAACTAAGGGGGTGATGAAGGGGGATTTGATTTACTTTTATAGCGTTTTTTTTGGCGGATTTTTATGGTTGGCAGCCATCACACACTAAAAGACGCTTTTTATTGCAAAAAATAGTTTTTGCATCACCACATTTTGAGAGCTATAATTTTTCCATATTTTGGCCCACAGAGTCAAGTGAAATCTTGTTTTTTGCAGGACGAGTTGACGTTTTTATTGGTACCATTTTTGGGTACATGACATTTTTTGATCGCTTTTTATTCCGATTTTTGGGAGGCGGAATGAACAAAAACCAGCAATTCCTGAAATTCTTTTAGGGGGGGCATTTATACCGTCCCGCATTTGGTAAAAAGGATAAAGCAGTTTTATTCTTCAGGTCAGTACGATTACAGCGATACCTCATTTATGTAATTTTTTTATGTTTTGGCGCTTTTACACAATAAAAACTATTTTATATAAAAAAATAATTGTTTTTGCATCGCTTTATTCTGAGGACTATAACTTTTTTATTTTTCTGCTGATGATGCTGTATGGTGGCTTTTTTTTGCGGGACAAGATGACGTTTTCAGCGGTACCATGGTTATTTATATCCGTCTTTTTGATCGCGTGTTATTCCACTTTTTGTTTGGGGGTATGAGAATAAAGCGTTGTTTTTTGCCTCGTTTTTTTTTTTTTTTTTTTTACGGTGTTCACTGAAGGGGTTAACTAGTGATATAGTTTTATAGGTGGGGTCGTTACGGACATGGCAATACTAAATATGTGTACTTTTATTGTGTGATTTTTTTAAATTTAGATAAAGAAATGTATTTATGGGAATTTTTTTTTTTTTTCTTTATTTAGGAATTTTTTTTTTTTTTTTACACATGTGGAAAATTTTTTTTTTTACTTTGTCCCAGGGGGGGACATCACAGATCGGTGATCTGACAGTGTGCACAGCACTCTGTCAGATCACCGATGTGACAGGCACATTGCAGAGGCTTGCCGGCGCCTGGTATGAGGAATTCTCAGCAGACGCTGGCAAGCAGGGTCATCTCATGACCCGGAAGGAGTCCCGCGGCCATCTTGGATCCGGGGACTCCTTCCAGGTCACCGGAGCAGCGCGATCTCATCGCGCTGCTCCGGTGGGAGAGCGCAGGGAGCCCCCGTCCCTGCGCGATCCCCCTCTATGCCGCTGTCACTATTGACAGCGGCATCAGAGGGGTTAAATGCCCACGATCGGTGACAGCGCCGATCGTGGGCATTGCTGCCGGCTGTCAGCTGTCATATACAGCTGACACCCGCACCCGATCACCGCGGCGCTCAGCGCGAGACCGCGGTGATCGGGGCGCCATACTAGTACTGCGGCTGGCACTAATGCAGTGCCGGCAGCGCCGTACTAGTACGGCGCATGGCACGAAGGGGTTAATGAGTCTTGCAATATGATTTAGAATAAAAGCCAAATCAGTATCTCAATGTGCAGACACGGTGTTTCTTTTTTTTTAAACCATTCAGGTTAGCTATAAACAAATCAATATACGCTCATCAACTTAAGTGTCCTTGTTTCAAACTCTCATCATCATGGTTCATATTTATTTTAGTATAACAAACCAAAAGTATAAACAAAAGACATCTTAAAACCCTATAGCTAAGCCAATGAAATCCACTGATATTTGACCAGGTGCTGCCATTTTTTAAATTTCCAAATGCCCTCTGCATCAGAACCACCACTGCCTTTGCTGTCTAATTTATAAATCAAGAATAATCTAGAAAGGATCAGCCCAACACACTTATTCACAGATACATGCTTCTCTTAGAAAAGTCCTAAATTCCTCACATCCCACAAACTCTGCATCACACAAGTCATAATTAACCATAGTATTCTATTTTTCTCATGACCACATGGACCAATTACAAAAATCTCAACACGCCAATCAATAAAACTCACACCCGCTAACTCCTTACACAACCCACCTACACACTTCCACACACTGTACGCGTAATCACAGTCCCATGTAGTATGCCACACAGTCTCACATCCACCACATCCTTCTCTCGGGCACACATCCGTTCTGGTCAGACCTCTTCTCATCTGAACCTGTCGCACAAGCAAAATATTGTGCAAGGGCTTCCATACAATATCCCTTTATCTACTAGACATCCCATGCGTTCCCAAACTGTTCCATGCAACCGAAATTTCATTCCCTCTCAAACCCACAATACTACATTCCACATCATTTTTACATATTATTTTCATCACATTCTTAGCCATTCTAAAATCATACATTGGCACACTCAGTAAATGATGCTTCCTCACAAACTTTTCAATCACCTCATACCAGATCGGACACTTGAAAGCAACAGGCACTCTAGCATCCCTCTTTCTCCAACAAAAGCCATATAACATTCAACCAGCAGAATAACTTGCCATATATGCTCCCTTAGTTTTTTAATTCAACAAAATAACTACACTTTTGATACACTGAAGTCCCAGAAAAATCTCAATGTTTGGAAAGGCTATGCCACCATGGTAACAAGCCTTGAAAAGACTCTGTCTTTCTTAAGTTTCTCTATTTTACTGCTCCATAAAAAGCAAAAACTAACTTTTCCACTCTTTTTATTTTTCTATAAGATAGTGGAAAAACAGTTGCAATAAAAAGCAAAATCGGAAGAATCACCGCTTTTATGATCAAAATCTTACCACCCAAGGTCAAGTCTCTCAGTTGCCAAAAATTTAACTTACGTTCGATGCACAATCCACACTCCTCCCAGCTATCCTTACCTTCCAAGTCCTTATTAAATAATACTCCCAGTACTTTGATAGCACCCCCCTCACACTCTACCCCTTCCATTTTAACCCTGTCATCCCCAAAGCATTTAAAACTATATTTATTCCAATTCACTCTAAAGCTCTACTAACCTACCTTTGCCTGACATTGCCATCTCCGTGTGCGGTTCCACCATTTCTCCAAAGCAACATGCCCGCTGCCTTGGGGTCATCCTTGATTCCGAGCTTTCATTCACCCCCCACATCCGATCACTGGCTCGCTCTTCTTATCTGCATCTCAAAAACATTTCTAGAATTCGCCCTTTTCTTACTTTCGACTCTGCAAAAACTCTTACTGTTTCACTTATTCATTCTCGTCTGGACTATTGTAACTCTCTACTAATCGGCCTCCCTCTTACCAAACTCTCCCCGCTCCAATCTGTCCTGAATGCTGCAGCCAGGATCATATTCCTCACCAACCTTTACACCGATGCCTCTACCTTGTGCCAGTCATTACACTGGTAGTGGCTACCCATCCACTCCAGAATCCAGTACAAAACTACTACCCTCATCCACAAAGCACTCCATGGCTCAGCACCACCCTACATCTCATCTCTGGTCTCAGTCTACCACCCTACCCGTGCCCTCTGCTCCGCTAATGACCTCAGGTTAGCATCCTCAATAATCAGAACCTCCCACTCCCGTCTCCAAGACTTTACACGTGCTGCGCCGATTCTTTGGAATGCACTACCTAGGTTAATACTATTAATCCCCAATCCCCACAGTTTTAAGCGTGCCATAAAAACTAATTTGTTCAGGTTGGCCTACCACCTCAACGCATTAACCTAACTATCCCTGTGTGGCCTATAAAAAAAAAACAATCAGGTTCTTCGCATCATGTTCTCATACACTTTATTGAGTTAACAGCACTCTGTGTCTGTACTGCTACATACTTAGGCAGTTAACTGGTTCATGCAGCTTTACATGAACACCTGAGCCTTACACTATGGCTGGTCCAAATAACTAAAGCAATTGTTACCATCCACCTCTCGTGTCTCCCCTTTTCCTCATAGTGTGTAAGCTTGCGAGCAGGGCCCTCAATCCTCCTGGTATCTGTTTTGAACTGTGATTTCTGTTATGCTGTTATGTCTATTGTCTGTACAAGTCCCCTCTATAATTTGTAAAGCGCTGCGGAATATGTTGGCGATATATAAATAAAAATTATTATTATTATTATAAGCCAGACGCAACACGGAAAAACTCAAAAAGCAACTTAACACTACTTATAGACGCAACACTTTCACTTACAGCCACAACATCCTCCATATATCCAAGAATTTTCACATGCTTACCACCACTCCCAGGTACCAACAAACCTCACACCATTTTATCACATCTCATCAAGCATAGCAAACGTTCAATCACACATACAAACAAGACAGGGGACATGGGACACCCCTGCCTTACACCAGACATAATATTCACTTTCTCACTCAACCACCCATTAACAAGAAACTCACTTGACACACCATCATACAAAGACATTATTCCATTCACAAATGTTTTAGGAAATCCCATTCTCTCCAGAACTGTAAACAAAAACACATGCGAGACCCTATCAAATGCTTTCTCAAAATCAATTGTCAAAACCATACACTTCTGTTTCTTTCCCATGCAGTCTCCAATCAAATTACTTAATAACAATAATTTATCACTAATACTCCTTCCAGGCACAGCACACACTTGATCCTCATCAACAACACTACCAATCACATCATGCATACGATTCGCCAGCAATTTGCTATAGATTTTGTAATCTGAGTTCAGCAACGTCATTGGTCTCCAATTCTCTAAGCACTTTCTCTCACCTTTCTTATACACAATACACCAAAGAAGAAAAACTCATTCCCAAAAATGGGTTAACCCCTTCATGACCCAGCCTCTTTTGACCTTAATGACCTGGCCGTTTTTTTCAATTCTGACCAGTGTCCCTTCATGAGGTAATAACTCAGGAACACTTAAACGGATCCTAGCGGTTCTGACACTGTTTTTTTGTGACATATTGGGCTTCACGTTTGTGGTAAATTTAGGTCAATAATTTTTGCGTTTATTTGTGAAAAAAATGGAAATTTGGAAAATTTTGGAAATTTCGCAATTTTCAAATTTTTAATTTTTATTCTGTTAAACGAGAGAGTTATGTGACACAAAATAGTTAATAAATAACATTACCCACATGTCTACTTTACATCAGCACAATTTTGGAAACACATTTTTTTTGCTAGGAAGTTATAAGGGTTAAAATTTGACCAGCAATTTCTCATTTTTACAACGAAATTTACAAAACCATTTTTTTTAGGGACCACCTCACATTTGAAGTCAGTTTGAGGGATCTATATGGCTGAAAATACCCAAAAGTGACACCATTCTAAAAAACTGCACCACTCAAGGTGCTCAAAACCACATTCAAGAAGTTTATTAACCCTTCAGGTGCTTCACAGCAGCAGAAGCAACATGGAAGAAAAAAATGAACAATTAACTTTTTAGTCACAAAAATGATCTTTTAGCAACAAGTTTTTTATTTTCCCAAGGGTAAAAAGAGAAACTGGACCCCAAAAGTTATTGTACAATTTGTCCTGAGTACGCCGATACCCCATATGTGGGGGGGAACCACTGTTTGGGCGCACGGCAGGGCTCGGAAGGGAAGGAGCGCCATTTGACTTTTTCCATGAAAAATTGGCAACAATCGTTAGCGGACACCATGTCGCATTTGGAGAGCCCTTGTGTGCCTAAACATTGGAGCTCCCCCACAAGTGACCCCATTTTGGAAACTAGACCCCCCAAGGAACTTATCTAGATCATAGTGAGCACTTTGAACCCCCAGGGGCTTCACAAATTGATCCGTAAAAATGAAAAAGTACTTTTTTTTCACAAAAAATTTCTTTTAGCCTCAATTTGTTCATTTCCACATGGGCAACAGGATAAAATGGATTGTAAAATATGTTGGGTAATTTCTCCTGAGTACACCAATACTTCACATGTTGGAGTAAACCACTGTTTGTGTACACGGCAGGGCTCGGAAGGGAAGGAGTGCCATTTGACTTTTGAATGAAAAATTAGCTACAATCGTTAGCGGACACCATGTCGCGTTTGGAGAGCCCCTGTGTGCCTAAACATTGGAGCTTCCCCACATGTGACCCCATTTTGGAAACTAGACCTCCGGTGGAACTAATCAAGATGTGCGGTGACCACATTAAACCCCCAAGTGCTTCACAGAAGTTTATAACGCAGAGCCGTGAAAATAAAAAATCATTTTTCTTTCCTCAAAAATTATTTTTTAGCCCACAATTTTTTTTTCACAAGAGTAACAGGAGAAATTAGACCGCAATAGTTGTTGCACAGTTTGTCCTGAGTATGCTGGTACCCCATATGTGGGGGTAAACCACTGTTTGGGTGCACGTTGGGGTTCAGAAGGGAGGGAGCACCATTTGACTTTTTGAACGCAAGATTGGCTGGAATCAGAGGTGGCGCCATGTTGCATTTGGAGACCCCTGATGTGCCTAAACAGTGGAAACCCCTCAATTCTAACTCCAACACTAACCCCAACACACCCCTAACCCTAATCCCAACCCTAACCCAACCCTAACCACAACTCTAACCCCAACACACCCCTAACCACAACCCTAACCCCAACACACCCCTAACCCTAACCATAACCCTAACCACAAGCCTAATCTTAACCCTGTTTCCCTAGCCCTAATTCCAACCCTAATTCTAATTCCAACCTTAACCCTAAGGCTATGTGCCCATGTTGTGGATTCATGTGAGATTTTTCCACACCATTTTTGAAAAATCCGCAGGTAAAAGGCACTGCGTTTTACCTGTGGATTTACCACGGATTTCCAGTGTTCTTTGTGCGGATTTCACCTGCGGATTCCTACTGAGGAACAGGTGTAAAAGGCTGCGGAATCTGCACAAAGAATTGACATGCTGTGGAAAATACAACGCAGCGTTTCCACGCAGTATTTTCCGCACCATGGGCACAGCGAATTTAGTTTTCCATAGGTTTACATGGTACTGTAAACCTGATGGAAAACTGCTACGAATCCACAGTGGCCAATCCGCTGCGGATCAGCAGCCAAATCCGCACCGTGTGCACATAGGCTAATTCTAAGGGTATGTGCACACGCTGCGGAAAATGCTGCAGATCTGCACCGTTTCCGCAGCTGCGGGTCCACAGCAGTTTCTTATGAGTTTACAGTTCAATGTAAACCTATGGGAAACAAAAAAGGCTGTGCACATGCTGTGGAAAAATTTTCTACTTTATCCATAATCACTGTTATGATCTGGTGGCCTAGGAGCAGCATGAGACGTGCTCTGGAGGAGGTGGCATCTGTACTGACCGCAGACCCTGAACTTAACACAACAACTAGAAGTAGCCGTGGGATGTTCCTAACATGGCCTAGACACCTCGACACAGCCGGAGGACTAAAGATAGAAACAGGAAAGCTATCTTGCCTCAGAGAAAATCCCCAAAGGATAGACAGCCCCCCACAAATATTGACTGTGAGAGGAGAGGGAAATAACATACGCAGAATGAAACCAGGATTTAGCAAAGGAGGCCAATCTAGCTAAATAGAAGGCTCAGTGGAGCTGAAACGTCGCATTGATATGTGGGTATAATTAAATCCTACACCTTTTGAAGAAATGGAGTGCTGCCTTCTTTTTTGATATTATAAATAGAAAAGACAGGACAGAGTACTGTGCGGTCAGTATAAAAATACTAGAAAATATCCACCACAGAGAATACCAAAATCTCCACACCTAACTAAAGGCATGGAGGGTAAATCTGCTTCTCCAGAGCTTCCAGCTTGACTGAATAAATCCACACTGACAAAGCTGGACAAGAAAAGACATAGAAATGCACTGAACAATAAAGTCCACAGTACGTGGACTGCAAAAACCAAGCCAGGACTTATCTTTGATGATTTGGACAGAATAGCAGGAGAATCCAGGAAGAGATGTGAATCCACCAAGAAACAATGGACAACTGGCACTAACTAAAGGATCTGGCCAGACTAAATAGCCCAGTCAGAATTGGTAATAAGTGGAAGCACCTGATGGCTGCTGAAATCCAAAGGAGCAGCAGTACCACTTATAACCACCGGAGGGAGCCCAAGAGCAGAATTCACAACAGTACCCCCCCTTGAGGAGGGGTCACCGAACCCTCACCAGAGCCCCCAGGCCGATCAGGACGAGCCAAATGAAAAACACGAACCAAATCAGAAATCAGCCGCATGAACATCGGAGGCAACAACCCAAGAATTATCCTCCTGGCCATAACCCTTCCATTTGACAAGATACTGAAGCCTCCGCCTCGAAAAATGAGAATCCAAAATTTTCTCAACCACATATTCCAACTCCCCATCAACCAACACCGGGGCCGGAGGATCAACAGAGGGAACAACGGGCACCACATATCTCCGCAATAAAGATCTATGGAAAACATTATGGATGGCAAAAGAGGCTGGAAGGGCCAAAAGAAAAGACACAGGATTGATAATCTCAGAAACCTTATAAGGACCAATAAACCGAGGCTTGAACTTAGGGGAAGAAACCTTCATAGGAACATGACGGTAAGACAACCAGACCAAATCCCCAACCCGAAGACGGGGACCAACACACCGACGACGGATAGCAAAACGTTGAGCCTTCTCCTGAGACAACGTCAAATTGTCTACCACATGAGTCCAAATCTGCTGCAACCTGTCCACCACAGAATCCACACCAGGACAATCAGAAGGCTCAACCTGCCCTGAAGAAAAACGAGGATGGAAACCAAAATTACAAAAGAAGGGCGAAACCAAAGTAGCTGAACTAGCCCGATTATTAAGGGCAAACTCGGCCAATGGCAAGAAAGCCACCCAATCATCCTGATCAGCAGAACCAAAGCACCCCAAATAAGTTTCCAAAGTCTGATTAGTTCGCTCGGTTTGGCCATTTGTCTGAGGATGAAACGAGGAAGAAAAAGACAAATCAATGCCCATCCTAGCACAAAAGGCCCGCCAAAACCTAGAAACAAACTGGGAACCTCTGTCCAACACAATATTCTCAGGAATGCCATGCAAACTAACCACATGCTGAAAAAACAACGGAACCAAATCAGAAGAGGAAGGCAACTTAGGCAAGAGTACCAAATGAACCATCTTAGAAAACCGATCACAAACCACCCAGATAACAGACATCTTCTGGGAAACAGGGAGATCTGAAATAAAATCCATAGAAATATGCGTCCAAGGCCTCTCAGGGACCGGCAAAGGCAAAAGCAACCCACTAGCGCGGGAACAGCAGGGCTTGGCCCGCGCACAAGTCCCACAGGACTGCACAAAAGAACGCACATCCCGTGACAAAGAAGGCCACTAAAAGTACCTACCAACCAAATCTCTGGTACCAAAAATCCCAGGATGGCCAGCCAACACAGAACAATGAACCTCAGAAATCACCTTACTAGTCCATCTATCAGGAACAAACAGTTTCCCCGCTGGATAGCGATCAGGTTTATCAGCCTGAAATTCCTGAAGCACCCATCGTAAATCAGGGGAGATGGCAGAAAGAATCACCCCTTCCTTGAGAATACCAACCGGCTCAAGGAGTCCAGGAGAATCAGGCAAAAAACTCCTAGAGAGGGCATCAGCCTTAACATTCTTAGAACCCGGAAGATACGAGACCACAAAATCAAAACGGGAGAAAAACAGGGACCATCGAGCCTGTCTAGGATTCAAACGCTTGGCAAACTCGAGGTAAATCAGATTCTTATGATCGGTCAAGACCACAACACAGTGCTTGGCCCCCTCAAGCCAATGTCGCCACTCCTCAAATGCCCACTTCATAGCCAGCAACTCCCGATTGCTAACATCATAATTGCGTTCCGCAGGCAAAAACTTTCAGGAAAAGAAGGCACACGGTTTCATCAAGGAACCATCAGAATTCCTCTGAGACAAAATGGCCCCTGCCCCAATCTCAGAAGCGTCAACCTCAACCTGAAAAGGAAGAGAAACATCCGGCTGACGCAACACAGGGGCAGAAGTAAATCGGCGTTTAAGCTCCTGAAAGGCAGAAACAGCCGCAGAGGACCAATTCGTCACATCAGCGCCTTTCTTCGTCAAATCGGTCAGGGGTTTAACCACACTGGAGAAGTTGGCAATGAAACGGCGATAAAAATTAGCAAAGCCCATAAATTTCTGAAGGCTCTTCACAGATGTGGGTTGAACCCAATCATGAATGGCCTGAACCTTAACAGGATCCATTTCTATAGACGAAGGAGAAAAAATGAAACCCAAAAAAGAAACCTTCTGAACTCCAAAGAGGCACTTAGACCCCTTCACAAATAAAGCATTATCACGAAGGATCTGAAATACCATTCTGACCTGTTTCACATGAGACTCCCAATCATCGGAAAAAATCAAAATATCATCCAAATATACAATCATGAATTTATCAAGATAATTGCGGAAAATATCATGCATGTAGGACTGAAACACAGATAGAGCATTAGAAAGCCTGAAAGGCATCACAAGGTATTCAAAATGGCCTTCGGGCGTATTAAACGCAGTTTTCCATTCGTCACCCTGTTTAATATGAACAAGATTATACGCCCCTCGAAGGTCAATCTTAGTAAACCAACTAGCCCCCTTAATCCTAGCAAACAGATCAGAAAGCAAAGGCAAAGGGTATTGAAATTTGACCGTGATCTTATTCAAGAGGCGATAATCAATACAGTGTCTCAAGGAGCCATCCTTCTTGGCAACAAAAAAGAATCGCGCTCCCAATGGTGATGAAGATGGCCAAATATGCCCTTTCTCCAAGGACTCCTTAACATAACTCCGCATGGCGGTATGTTCTGGCACAGACAGGTTGAAAAGTCGGCCTTTAGGGAACTTACATCCTGGAATCAAGTCAATAGCACAATCACAGTCCCTATGCGGAGGAAGGGAACTGGACTTGGGCTCATCAAACACATCCTAGAAATCTGACAAAAACTCAGGAATTTCAGAAGAGGGGGAAGAGGAGATTGACATCAAAGGAACGTCATTATGAACCCCCTGACAACCCCAACTAGTCATAGACATAGATCTGCAATCCAGCACCGGATTATGTACCCGTAACCATGGAAAACCCAGTACAATAACATCATGCAACTAATGCAACACCAGAAAACGACAATCTTCCTGATGTGCTGGCGCCATGCACATGCTCAGCTGTGTCCAAAACTGAGGCTTATTTTTAGCCAAAGGTGTAGCATCAATGCCCCTCAAAGGAATAGGGTTCTGCAAAGGCTGCAAGGGGAAACCACAACGCTTGGCAAATTCTAAGTCCATCAAGTTCAAAGCGGCGCCTGAATCCACAAACGCCATGACAGAAAATGACGACAATGAGCAGATCAAGGTCACAGATAAGAGAAATTTGGGCTGTACAGTACTGATGGTAACAGACCTGGTGACTCTCCTAGCATGCCTAGGACAATCAGAAATAACATGAGCAGAATCGACGCAGTAAAAACACAACCCATTCTGACGTCTGAATCCATGCCGTTCAGCTCTAGTCAAAATCCTATCACACTGCATAGGCTCAGGACTCCGCTCAGAGGACAATGCCATCGTGTGCACAACTCTGCGCTCGCGCAAGCGCCGATCAATCTGAATGGCCAGAGACATAGAATCACTCAGACCAGCAGGCGTGGGGAACCCCACCATAACGTCCTTAACAGATTCAGAAAGAACCTTTCTGAAAATTGCCGCCAAAGCATCCTCATTCCATTTAGTGAGCACAGACCATTTTCTAAATTTCTGGCAGTATGATTCTGCCGCTTCCTGACCCTGACACAGGGTCAACAAGGTTTTTTCTGCATGATCCACTGAATTAGGTTCATCATACAATAACCCTAGCGCCTGAAAAAAGGTGTCTACATTAAGCAAGGCCGGATTCCCTGATTCCAGGGCAAATGCTCAGTCCTGAGGATCACCACGCAGCAGAGAGATGACAATTTTAACTTGCTGAATGGGCTCACCAGAGGAACGGGGTTTCAGAGCAAAAAATAGTTTGCATTTATTTTTAAAGCTCAAAAACTTGGACCTGTCCCCAAAAAGCAAATCAGGAGTAGGAATTCTAGGCTCTAAAACCGGAGTCTGGACAACATAATCAAAAATACCCTGTACTCTTGCAGCAAGTTGATCCACACGTGAAGCCAAACCCTGAACATCCATGCCAGCGCCAAACTCCCGAACCACCCAGAGATTAAGAGGGAAGAGAAGACAAAGTAGACTGCAGAAAAAAAAATGGCTCAGCACTTTTCTTCCCTTCTTTTGAGATGCATTTAACTCATTGTAGGCCAGTTGTACTGTTATGATCTGGTGGCTTAGGAGCAGCATGAGACGTGCTCTGGAGGAGGTGGCACCTGTACTGACCGCAGACCCTGAACTTAACACAACAACTAGAAGTAGCCGTGGGATGTTCCTAACACGGCCTAGACATCTCGACACAGCCGGAGGACTAGATACCCCTAAAGATAGAAACAGGAAAGCTATCTTGCCTCAGAGAAAATCCCCAAAGGATAGACAGCCCCCCACAAATATTGACTGTGAGAGGAGAGGGAAATAACATACGCAGAATGAAACCAGGATTTAGCAAAGGAGGCCAATCTAGCTAAATAGAAAAGACAGGACAGAGTACTGTGCGGTCAGTATTAAAATACTAGAAAATATCCACCACAGAGAATACCAAAATCTCCACACCTAACTAAAGGCATGGAGGGTAAATCTGCTTCTCCAGAGCTTCCAGCTTGACTGAATAAATCCACACTGACAAAGCTGGACAAGAAAAAACATAGAAATGCACTGAACAATAAAGTCCACAGTACGTGGACTGCAAAAACCAAGCCAGGACTTATCTTTGATGATTTGGACAGAATAGCAGGAGAATCCAGGAAGAGATGTGAATCCACCAAGAAACAATGGACAACTGGCACTAACTAAAGGATCTGGCCAGGCTAAATAGCCCAGTCAGAATTGGTAATAAGTGGAAGCACCTGATGGCTGCTGAAATCCAAAGGAGCAGCAGTACCACTTATAACCACCGGAGGGAGCCCAAGAGCAGAACTCACAACATTACCACTTATAACCACCGGAGGGAGCCCAAGAGCAGAATTCACAACAAATCACATCCTCATTCAAAATATCACATTCTGCACTATCCAACTTGTTCTCTAACCCATTCAACACTTCTGAAACAAGACCAGAATCAATCCATTTTCTATCATATAACTTATCATAGAACCTATTCACCTCCTTTATCACATTCTCACCTGATACCCACAAACCATTCCTATCCAGGACTTTATTCATATCAACCTTTCTCCTATTCATTTTCTTAAAAAAGAACCTCGTGCACTTTTCATCTTTCTCAAGATGTTCTATTTTGGTGCGATAGATGATTTCTTTCCCTTTTTCATCCATAACACTCTTTAATTCACTCTTTGTCTCAAACAGCAGATCAGACACATCCATCCCACTTTTTCCCTTCTGTGCTTCAATTAAAGTCTCCAAATAAAACTGTAGGCATTTTGCCCGGAAGAAAAAAACTTAATTTTTCTAAAAGAGCCAGATGCTCCTTTTTTCTATCATTTCCCGATGGACAGTACACATTAATAATTCTAGCCCACCATCCCCTATAGCTAACATACGCAATTATACATCTACCCACCTCTACCACGTGTAGCTATCTAAACTAATCTCCCTGTTACCTAATAATATCCCTACCCCATCATTCCTATTAACACATGAGCCGGACCATACATGCTGTCCGTAAGGCCAGTCTTATCGCTTGGAGAGTCCTCAATCCCACATTCCTGCATTCATCTGTTTGATATAATCTAGAACAATTGCCCTCCTGGATTTGGATCTAATTAGCCTGATATTCAGGGATGCAATTCCCCAACCAGCTTGGGGAGCCATAACATGATGGTGCTATTTACACAATGACAAACAGGCCACTTCTGCTACAGCCATTTTCGTCTTCCATCTGGAACTGCAACTGTCATGATTCCAATGGCAGGGAATCACCAAAAGGGCAAGCACAAAAATAGGACAAGCTCTAGGGTGATGGAACCTGAGCTGACCGCGATCCTGAACTTAACACAAACACTATCAGCAGCCGGGGAACGTACCTACGTGGACTCTAGACGTCTCGCGCCAGCCGGAGAACTAACTTCCCCTAGAAGATGAAAAGCAGACCTCTCTTGCCTCCTAGAGAAATACCCCAAAGGGATAGCAGCCCCCCACATATAATGACGGTGAATTAAGAGGAAGGCACATACGCAGGTATGAAAACAGTTTTAGCAAAATGAGGCCCGCTACAGCTAGATAGCAGAAGGATACAAAAGAGATCTAGGCGGTCAGCAAAAAACCCTTTCTTCAAAAAACCATCCTGAAATTACTGGGACCCATGTGCCAACTCATGGTACATGGGGAGTAATTTCAGCCCACTAGAGCAACCAGCAGCAAAGATTCATATGTATGCAAGCTGGACTAAAAACATGATAAGGCAGAACACAAAAAACAGGAAAATCAGAACTTAGCTTGTCCAGCAGATTATAGGAGCAGGTAGCAGAGGCAAACAGAGACACTCTGATTACATTGATAGCCGGCAAGGGAATGACAGGAAAGCCAGGTTAAATAGGAAATACCCAGCCTATGATGGACAGGTGGAAACCAGAGACCGCAACCCACCAAAGTCACCCAGTACCACTTCTAACCACCAGAGGGAGCCCAAAAACAGAATCCACAACAGTACCCCCCCCTTGAGGAGGGGTCACCGAACCCTCACGAGAACCCCCAGGGCGATCAGGATGAGCTCTATGGAAGGCGCGGACCAAATCAGTCGCATGAACATCAGAGGCGACCACCCAGGAATTATCCTCCTGGCCATAACCCTTCCACTTAACCAAATACTGGAGTTTACGTCTGGAAACACGAGAATCCAAGATCTTCTCAACAACATACTCCAATTCTCCCTCCACCAGCACTGGAGCAGGAGGCTCAACCGAAGGAACAACGGGCACCTCATATGTTATGGTTTCCAATGGCAAGGAAACATCAGAAGCATATAATAAACGGACAAGCTCTCGGGTGATGGAAACTAGAGCTGACCGCGATGCTAAACCTACACACCACACTAGAAGTAGCCAGGGGGCATTCCTGCGTTGTCTCTAGATGCCGCGCGCCAGCCGGAGAACTAACTACCCCTGGTAGAAGAAAACACAGTCCTGGCTTGCCTCCAGAGAATGTCCCCACAGGAGATAGCAGCCCCCCACATATAATAACGGTGAGAGCAGATGAAAAGACGCACGTAGTATGAAAGCAGATTTAGCACAGAGAGGCCCGCTAACTAAATAGCAGAAAGATACAACAGAGGACTTCGCGGTCAGCTGCAAAACCCTTCAAAACACCATCCTGAAATTACCTTAACTCATGTGACAACTCATGACACCGGAGTGGTAATTTCAGCCCAACAAGAGCTTCCAGCTGCAGAGATTCACATAAGTGCAAACTGGACAAAACATACAAAAATAGACTTAAGGACTAAAGTGTCCAACTTAGCTGAGCAGAAAACTGGGAGCAGGAACATGCAACAGAATCACTCTGGATACATTGATGGCCAGCATTAGAATGACTGAGGAGCAAGGTTAAATAGGATACTCCCACATCCTGATAGGAACAGGTGAACTGAGAAGGCAAAGCTTGCAGGACACCAGTACCACAAGAGACCACCGGGGGAGCCCACGAACCGAATCACAACAGTACCCCCCCCTTAAGGAGGGGGCACCGAACCCTCACAAGAACCACCAGGGCGATCTGGATGAGCCCTATGAAAGGCACGGACCAAATCAGAAGCATGAACATCAGAAGCTCTAACCCAAGAATTATCCTCTTGACCGTAGCCCTTCCATTTCACCAGATATTGAAGTCTCCGTCTGGAAACACGGGAGTCCAAGATTTTCTCCACCACGTACTCCAATTCACCCTCAACCAGCACAGGAGCAGGAGGCTCAACAGAAGGCACAAGTGGTACCTCATACCTCCGCAATAATGACCGATGGAAGACATTATGGATAGCAAAGGATGCTAGGAGGTCCAAACGAAAAGACACAGGGTTAAGAATTTCCAAAATCTTATAAGGACCGATGAACCGAGGCTTAAACTTAGGAGAAGAGACCCACATAGGGACAAAACGGGAGGACAACCACACCAAGTCCCCAACACGAAGACGAGGACCAACACGACGATGACGATTAGCAAAACGTTGAGTCCTCTCCTGGGACAACTCCAAATTGTCCACCACCTGCCCCCAAATACGATGCAACCTATCCACCATGGTATCCACTCCAGGACAATCCGAAGACTCCACCTGACCAGATGAAAAACGAGGATGGAACCCTGAATTGCAAAAGAAAGGGGAGACCAAAGTGGCAGAACTGGCCCGATTATTAAGGGCAAACTCAGCCAACGGCAAAAAGGAGACCCAGTCATCCTGATCAGCAGACACGAAACACCTCAAATAAGTCTCCAAGGTCTGATTAGTACGTTCCGTCTGGCCATTTGTCTGGGGATGAAACGCAGACGAAAAAGACAAATCAATGCCCATCCTGGCACAAAACGCCCGCCAAAATCTGGACACAAACTGGGATCCCCTGTCGGAAACGATATTCTCCGGAATACCATGCAGCCGAACCACATTCTGAAAAAACAGGGGCACCAACTCAGATGAGGAAGGCAGCTTGGGCAAGGGCACCAAATGAACCATCTTAGAAAAGCGGTCACACACCACCCAAATGACGGACATCTTCTGAGAAACAGGGAGATCAGAAATAAAATCCATAGAGATGTGTGTCCAAGGCCTCTTAGGAACAGGCAAGGGCAACAACAACCCACTAGCCCGAGAACAACAAGGCTTGGCCCGAGCACAAACATCGCAAGACTGCACAAAAGTACGCACGTCCCGAGACAGGGAAGGCCACCAGAAGGACCTAGCCACCAAATCTCTGGTACCAAAAATTCCCGGATGACCTGCCAACGCAGAAGAATGAACCTCCGAGATGACTCTATTGGTCCACTCATCCGGCACAAACAATCTACCAGGCGGACAACGATCAGGCCGATCCGCCTGAAACTCTTGTAAAGCACGTCGCAGGTCTGGGAAGACAGCAGACAATATCACCCCATCCTTAAGTATACCCGTAGGTTTAGAATCACCAGGGGAATCAGGTTCAAAACTCCTAGAAAGGGCATCCGCCTTCACATTCTTAGTACCTGGCAGATACGAAACCACAAAATTAAACCGGGAGAAAAACAACGACCAGCGCGCCTGTCTAGGATTCAGACGTCTGGCCGACTCAAGATAAATCAAATTTTTGTGATCAGTCAAGACCACCACCTGATGTTTAGCAACCTCAAGCCAATGACGCCACTCCTCGAATGCCCACTTCATCGCCAAAAGCTCCCGATTACCGACGTCATAATTTCGCTCGGCGGGCGAAAATTTTCGAGAAAAGAATGCACAAGGTCTCATCACTGAACAATCTGAACTTTTCTGCGACAAAACCGCCCCCGCTCCGATCTCGGAAGCATCAACTTCCACCTGAAAAGGAAGAGAAACATCAGGCTGGCACAACACCGGAGCAGAAGAAAAACGGCGCTTAAGCTCCCGAAAGGCCTCCACAGCAGCAGGAGACCAATCTGCAACATCAGCACCCTTTTTAGTCAAATCAGTCAAAGGCCTGACAACGCTAGAAAAACCAGTTATGAATCGACGATAAAAGTTAGCAAAGCCCAAAAATTTCTGAAGGCCCTTAAGAGAAGTCGGTTGCGTCCAGTCACAAATAGCCCGAACCTTCACAGGATCCATCTCAATAGAAGAGGGGGAAAAAATGTACCCCAAAAAAGAAATCTTCTGAGCCCCAAAAACACACTTTGAACCTTTAACAAACAGAGAATTGGTCCGCAAAACCTGAAAAACCCTCCTAACTTGTTGAACATGAGATTCCCAGTCATCCGAAAAAATCAAGATATCGTCCAAATACACAATCATAAATTTATCCAGATATTCACGGAAAATATTGTGCATTAAAGACTGAAAGACCGAAGGGGCATTTGACAGACCAAAAGGCATCACCAAATACTCAAAATGGCCCTCGGGCGTATTAAATGCGGTTTTCCACTCATCCCCCTGCTTAATTCGCACCAAATTATACGCACCGCGAAGATCAATCTTAGAGAACCACTTCGCCCCCTCAATGCGAGCAAATAAATCTGTCAGCAATGGCAAAGGATACTGATACTTGACTGTGATCTTATTCAAGAGTCTATAATCAATACAAGGTCTCAAAGAACCATCGCTTTTAGCTACGAAAAAGAACCCCGCTCCAAGAGGAGACGAAGAAGGACGAATATGTCCCTTTTCCAAGGACTCCCTAATATACTCTCGCATGGCAGCATGTTCAGGTACAGACAGATTGAATAGACGACCCTTAGGAAATTTACTGCCAGGGATCAAATCTATGGCGCAATCGCAATCTCTGTGAGGAGGAAGAGAATTAAGAGTAGATTCCTCAAAAACCTCACGATAATCAGACAAAAACTCAGGAATTTCAGAGGGAATAGATGAAACAATGGAGACCAAAGATGTGTCCCCATGATTTCCCTGACATCCCCAGCTTAGTACAGACATTGTTTTCCAGTCAAGGACTGGGTTATGAGTTTGCAACCATGGCAATCCCAGCACCAACACATCATGTAGATTATACAGTACAAGGAAGCGAATCACCTCTTGATGGTCTGGAGTCATATGCATAGTCACTTGTGTCCAGTATTGTGGTTTATTACTAGCCAATGGTGTAGAATCAATACCCTTTAAAGGTATAGGAACTTCCAGAGGCTCTAGATCAAACCCACAGCGCCTGGCAAAGGACCAATCCATAAGACTCAAAGCGGCGCCAGAATCCACATACGCATCCGCAACAATAGAAGATAACGAACAAATTAGAGTTACAGACAAAATAAACTTGGACTGCAAAGTGCCAATAGCAGAGGATTTATCAACTTTCTTTGTTCGTTTAGAGCATGCTGATATAACATGAGTAGAATTTCCACAATAGAAGCACAAATGATTTTTGCGCCTATAAATCTGTCGTTCGCTTCTGGACAGAAAGCTATCACATTGCATACTCTGTGGTGCCTCTTCAGAAGACACCGCCAACTGGTGCACAGGTTTGCGTTCCCGTAAACGCCGATCAATCTGAATTGCCATTGTCATGGACTCATTCAGACCAGTAGGCGCAGGAAACCCCACCATGACGTCTTTTACAGCATCAGAGAGACCTTCTCTGAAAATTGCCGCCAGAGCGCACTCATTCCACTGAGTAAGCACAGACCATTTTCGAAATTTTTGGCAATATACTTCGGCTTCATCTTGCCCCTGAGAGAGGGCTATTAGGGCTTTCTCAGCCTGAATCTCCAAATTTGGTTCCTCATAAAGCAACCCCAAAGCCAGAAAAAACGCATCCACATTGAGCAACGCAGGATCCCCTGATGCCAATGAAAATGCCCAATTTTGGGGGTCACCCCGCAGTAAAGAAATAACAATTTTTACTTGCTGGGCAGGATCTCCAGCAGAATGAGATCTCAGCGAAAGAAACAATTTACAATTGTATTTAAAATTTAGAAAACAAGATCGATCTCCAGAAAAAAACTCCGGTATAGGAATTTTAGGTTCAGACCGAGGAGCATGTAACAAAAAATCTTGTATATTCTGAACTTTAGAGGCAAGATTATTCAAATTGGTAGCCAGACTCTGGGGATCCATATTTCAACAGATAAAGTCTGAGCCATTCAGGGGTTAAGAGGAGAGGAAAACAGGAGACTGCAATTAGAGCTGGAGTGCAACTTCAGAGGAAGGAAAAAAAAAAAAAAAAGTTTCACACAGTTCCTTTTCTCTCCTGCTTCAGCCTATAGATTAAACATTTGGGCTGGCCATACTGTTATGGTTTCCAATGGCAAGGAAACATCAGAAGCATATAATAAACGGACAAGCTCTCGGGTGATGGAAACTAGAGCTGACCGCGATGCTAAACCTACACACCACACTAGAAGTAGCCAGGGGGCATTCCTGCGTTGTCTCTAGATGCCGCGCGCCAGCCGGAGAACTAACTACCCCTGGTAGAAGAAAACACAGTCCTGGCTTGCCTCCAGAGAATGTCCCCACAGGAGATAGCAGCCCCCCACATATAATAACGGTGAGAGCAGATGAAAAGACACACGTAGTATGAAAGCAGATTTAGCACAGAGAGGCCCGCTAACTAAATAGCAGAAAGATACAACAGAGGACTTCGCGGTCAGCTGCAAAACCCTTCAAAACACCATCCTGAAATTACCTTAACTCATGTGACAACTCATGACACCGGAGTGGTAATTTCAGCCCAACAAGAGCTTCCAGCTGCAGAGATTCACATAAGTGCAAACTGGACAAAACATACAAAAATAGACTTAAGGACTAAAGTGTCCAACTTAGCTGAGCAGAAAACTGGGAGCAGGAACATGCAACAGAATCACTCTGGATACATTGATGGCCAGCATTAGAATGACTGAGGAGCAAGGTTAAATAGGATACTCCCACATCCTGATAGGAACAGGTGAACTGAGAAGGCAAAGCTTGCAGGACACCAGTACCACAAGAGACCACCGGGGGAGCCCACGAACCGAATCACAACACTCATACCTCCGCAATAACGACCGATGGAACACATTATGAATAGCAAACGATGCTGGGAGATCCAAACGAAAAGACACAGGGTTAAGAATCTCCAAGATCTTATAAGGACCGATGAACCGAGGCTTGAACTTAGGAGAAGAGACCTTCATAGGGACAAAACGAGAAGACAACCACACCAAGTCCCCAACACGAAGTCGGGGACCCACGCGGCGACGGCGATTAGCAAACTGCTGAGCCTTCTCCTGAGACAACTTTAAATTGTCCACCACCTGATTCCAAATCTGATGTAGCCTGTCCACCACCACGTCCACTCCAGGACAATCCGAAGGCTCCACCTGACCAGAGGAAAAACGAGGATGAAACCCCGAATTACAAAAGAAAGGAGAAACCAAAGTGGCAGAACTAGCCCGATTATTAAGGGCAAATTCGGCCAGCGGCAAAAAGGCAACCCAGTCATCTTGATCAGCAGAAACAAAACACCTTAAATAAGTTTCCAAGGTCTGATTAGTTCGCTCCGTCTGGCCATTCGTCTGAGGATTGAATGCAGACGAGAAAGACAAATTAATGCCCATCTTAGCACAAAACGTCCGCCAAAATCTAGACACAAACTGGGATCCCCTGTCAGAAACGATATTCTCCGGAATCCCATGCAAACGAACCATGTTCTGAAAAAACAAAGGGACCAACTCAGAGGAGGAAGGCAACTTAGGCAAGGGTACCAAATGAACCATCTTAGAAAAGCGGTCACACACAACCCAGATGACGGACATTTTCTGTGAGACAGGGAGATCTGAAATAAAATCCATGGAAATGTGCGTCCAAGGCCTCTTCGGGATAGGCAAGGATAACAACAACCCACTGGCCCGAGAACAGCAAGGCTTAGCCCGAGCACACACTTCACAAGACTTCACAAAGGTACGCACATCCCTTGACAAGGAAGGCCACCAAAAAGACCTGGCCACCAAGTCTCTAGTACCAAATATTCCAGGATGACCAGCCAATGCAGAAGAATGGACCTCGGAGATGACTCTACTGGTCCAATCATCCGGAACAAACAGTCTTTCTGGTGGACAACGATCAGGTTTATCCGCCTGAAACTCCTGCAATGCACGTCGCAAGTCTGGGAAGACGGCGGACAATATTACCCCATCCCTAAGGATACCAGTAGGCCCAGAGTCTCCAGGAGAGTCAGGCACAAAACTCCTGGAAAGAGCATCTGCCTTCACATTCTTTGAACCTGGCAGGTATGAAACCACAAAATTGAAACGAGAAAAAAACAATGACCAACGAGCCTGTCTAGGATTCAGACGCCTGGCAGACTCAAGGTAAATCAGATTTTTGTGATCAGTCAAGACCACCACACGATGTCTAGCACCCTCAAGCCAATGACGCCACTCCTCAAATGCCCACTTCATGGCCAAAAGCTCCCGATTACCCACATCATAATTCCGCTCGGCGGGCGAGAATTTTCTAGAAAAGAACGCACATGGCTTCATCACCGAGCCATCGGAACTTCTCTGTGACAAAACCGCCCCCGCTCCAATCTCGGAAGCATCAACCTCAACCTGAAAAGGAAGTGAAACATCTGGTTGACATAACACAGGAGCAGAAGAAAACCGGCGCTTAAGTTCCTGAAATGCCTCCACAGCCGTAGGAGACCAATCAGCAACATCAGCACCTTTCTTAGTCAAATCAGTCAAAGGTTTAACAACACTGGAAAAATTAGCAATGAAACGACGATAAAAATTAGCAAAACCCAAGAACCTCTGAAGACTCTTAACAGATGTAGGTTGTGTCCAGTCACAGATCGCCTGAACCTTGACGGGATCCATCTCAATAGTAGAAGGAGAAAAAATGTACCCCAAAAAAGAAATCTTCTGAACTCCGAAGAGACATTTTGAGCCCTTCACAAACAAAGAATTGGCCCGCAGGACTTGAAACACCTTCCTGACCTGTAGAACATGAGACTCCCAGTCATCAGAAAAAACCAAAATATCATCCAATTACACAATCATACACTTATCCAGATATTCACGGAAAATATTGTGCATAAAGGACTGAAAGACTGAAGGAGCATTAGAAAGTCCAAAAGGCATTACCAAATACTCAAAATTGCCCTCAGGCGTATTAAATGCGGTTTTCCACTCATCACCCTGCTTTATCCGCACAAGATTATACGCACCGCGAAGATCTATCTTAGTGAACCACCTAGCCCTCTTAATGCGAGCAAACAAATCAGTCAATAATGGCAATGGATACTGATATTTGACTGTAATCTTATTCAGAAGGCGATAATCTATACAAGGCCTCAGGGAACCATCTTTTTTAGCCACGAAAAAAAAACCTGCTCCCAGAGGGGACGAAGATGGACGAATATGTCCCTTTTCCAAGGACTCCTTAATATAATTCCGCATAGCAGTATGCTCTGGCACTGACAGATTAAATAAACGACCCTTAGGGAACTTACTGCCAGGAATTAAATCTATAGCACAGTCACAATCCCTATGAGGAGGGAGCGAATTGAGCTTAGGCTCCTCAAAAACATCCCGATAGTCAGACAAAAACGCAGGGACCTCAGAAGGAGTAGATGAAGCGATTGAAATCAGAGGTGCATCATCATGAACCCCCTGACATCCCCAGCTTAACACAGACATTGTTTTCCAATCCAGGACTGGATTATGAGTTTGTAACCATGGCAGACCAAGCACTAGTACATCATGTAAATTATACAGTACAAGGAAGCGAATCACCTCCTGATGAACGGGAGTCATGCGCATGGTCACTTGTGTCCAGTACTGCGGTTTATTCATAGCCAATGGTGTAGAGTCAATTCCCTTCAAAGGAATAGGAACTTCCAGAGGCTCCAGACTAAAACAGCAGCGTTTGGCAAATGACCAATCCATAAGACTCAGGGCAGCGCCCGAATCCACATAGGCATCGACGGAAATGGATGACAGTGAACAAATCAGAGTTACAGACAAAATGAACTTAGACTGCAGAGTACTAATGGCAAAAGATTTATCAACCTTTTTTGTGCGTTTAGAGCATGCTGATATAACATGAGCTGAATCACCACAATAAAAACACAATCCATTTTTCCGCCTATAATTTTGCCGTTCACTTCTGGACTGAATTCTATCACATTGCATAGTCTCAGGTGCCTGTTCAGAAGACACCGCCAACTGGTGCACAGGTTTGCGCTCCCATAAACGCCGATCAATCTGAATGGCCATAGTCATAGACTCATTCAGACCTGTAGGCGCAGGGAACCCCACCATAATATCCTTAATGGCCTCAGAAAGACCATTTCTGAAGTTTGCAGCCAGGGCGCACTCATTCCACTGAGTAAGCACCGACCATTTCCGAAATTTTTGACAATATACTTCCGCTTCATCATGCCCCTGAGAGAGGGCCAATAAAGCCTTTTCAGCCTGAATCTCCAGGTTAGGTTCCTCATAGAGCAATCCCAGTGCCAGAAAAAACGCATCCACACTGAGCAATGCAGGATCCCCTGGTGCCAATGCAAATGCCCAATTCTGAGGGTCACCCCGCAGGAAAGATATAACAATCTTGACCTGCTGAGCAGGGTCTCCAGAGGAGCGAGATTTCAAAGAAAGAAACAATTTGCAATTGTTCCTGAAATTCAAGAAGGTAGATCTATCTCCAGAAAAAAACTCTGGAATAGGAATTCTAGGTTCAGACATAGGAGTGTGAACAACAAAATCCTGTATATTTTGAACCTTAGCAGCAAGATTACTCAGGCTGGAAGCCAAACTCTGGACATCCATGTTAAACAGCTAAGGTCAGAGCCATTCAAGGGTTAAGAGGAGGTAAGAAGCAGCTAGACAGCAATTAAGGGCTAGGCAGCAAAACTCTGAGGAAAGAAAAAAAAATCCCCCTCAACACTTCTTTTTCTCCTGCTTCAGCCCAAACTTTCGGGCCGGCTATACTGTCATGATTCCAATGGCAGGGAATCACCAAAAGGGCAAGCACAAAAATAGGACAAGCTCTAGGGTGATGGAACCTGAACTGACCGCGATCCTGAACTTAACACAAACACTATCAGCAGCCGGGGAACGTACCTACGGGGACTCTAGACGTCTCGCGCCAGCCGGAGAACTAACTTCCCCTAGAAGATGAAAAGCAGACCTCTCTTGCCTCCTAGAGAAATACCCCAAAGGGATAGCAGCCCCCCACATATAATGACGGTGAATTAAGAGGAAGGCACATTCGCAGGTATGAAAACAGTTTTAGCAAAATGAGGCCCGCTACAGCTAGATAGCAGAAGGATACAAAAGAGATCTAGGCGGTCAGCAAAAAACCCTTTCTTCAAAAAACCATCCTGAAATTACTGGGACCCATGTGCCAACTCATGGTACATGGGGAGTAATTTCAGCCCACTAGAGCAACCAGCAGCAAAGATTCATATGTATGCAAGCTGGACTAAAAACATGATAAGGCAGAACACAAAAAACAGGAAAATCAGAACTTAGCTTGTCCAGCAGATTATAGGAGCAGGTAGCAGAGGCAAACAGAGACACTCTGATTACATTGATAGCCGGCAAGGGAATGACAGGAAAGCCAGGTTAAATAGGAAACACCCAGCCTATGATGGACAGGTGGAAACCAGAGACCGCAACCCACCAACGTCACCCAGTACCACTTGTAACCACCAGAGGGAGCCCAAAAACAGAATCCACAACATGCAACACCCCAAAACTGTTTATATCTGCGGGAATGCCTAAAAAAGCATTGGTGTCAGGAGTAAAAACATTCTGAGGGTAACTATGTTCACTCACCGGACTTAAACAATCTTCACCGGCATCTGCCCAATGCGTTCAGGGCTTCTTATAGGAAGTCCCAGGCTCATCGTCCTCAGAGGGCCTCATAAGAGTGAAGTCACCTTGATCTCCACAACTAGCCAACTCCTCCTCAGTAGTTATCCAAGATGCACAGGGGGAACTGCCAATCGAACTAGCCAACTCCCCCTCTCCACAGATAGCAGACTGATGAGGGAGCTCACATTCAACCTCAGCAAGTTCCATAACTGCCGCCTCTGGGCTGGGAGACTCCTTTTGGGGCAGGGCCTCCTCATCTGCATCCATGATTCAGGTTCCTCAATAAGATCAGGGCCTGTAACCTGTGGAATGTCTGCAGCAGGGGGAGCAGCTGCCCCACCTGAGACCTCAACATAAGATCTAGGACTTTTCCTGACCTTACAGTTCCGATACTTATGGCCCTCCTCACCACAAGCATGACACATAACAGGATTTGTGCACTCTTTTGCCATATGGCCAGAGCCATTGCAATTCCTGCAAGTTGGCATCTCCCTGCAACTATCCTGGGTATGCCCAAAAGTTTTACACTTCCTGCAGTACATCGGGTCATCTTGGAAAAACAAAAAAACAGTGTTTTTCCCAATTGAAAAATTAAGAGTGGGTAATGGATACTTCCCGGGCCTTGGGGATCCACCCTAAATCTCACAAAAAATTTGTACTTCCCGATCCAGAGCCTTTCTCCATTCAGGACCCTGTGGGAGTACTGAACATGAATGCAATGTCTTTTCAAAAATAAAGTAATGTCATCCAGGCAAAAACAAGGGTTGTGCATGAAAACTACAAGTGGGATATCCTCCTAAGAGTACAGCACAGTAAAGGTAAGACCTTCCAGCAAAGGATTTGCAATTCCATTTTTCAGGGCAGTAAACAAATTCTGGCAAGCAGCCATAGAAGATAGCACCAGCACATACCTGCCTTCCTTTCTGAACTCCTGAGGCAAATTATCTCAGACTTCCGAATCTTCAGGATGTCATAAAACACCATGTTGACCAAATATCTCAGAGAAAAATAAAACTTCTTATCTTCAGCAAAGTCAATCCTGAATTCATTTTTGACCCAGCCATCACCGGTCCCAGAGAATTGAAGTCGGACTCCTATCGTCCACAACTCCTAGGATCTCCTTACCGAATCCTCTTGGCTATCTCCCAAAAGCAGCGACTGACTTAAGCCACTAAAGTGACGATGCCGGAAGGCCAAGAGACAGGACTCAACGTATTCAGAAGACTTTGCACTTCGTCAGTGCAAAGCATGAGAACTGATTTGGCTAGGTAAGAGGCCCTGGACTGAGGTCTAAGGGGTAAGGTTTCTTCTTGTGGAGAGCGACATACCAGCTCTGGCTTGTCAAGGTAAGGAGGCTTATTCGCCGTGCAATGCTCCCCTGGGAAATGTAATTTGCAAGTTGCCTCTTCAGAGAAAAAGAGGACTTGAACTCTATAGTGCCACCAGTTGGAAGAAGCAATCCTACAAGTCACAATCAACCCTTTAATGAGTCTTGCAATATGATAAGGATAAAAGCCAAATAAGTATCTCAATTCACAGACTCAGTGTTTAGGGCTGTTGGCCCTCATCAGTGCGAAGCATGAGAACTGATTTGGCTAGGTAAGAGGCCCTGGACTGAGGTCTAAAGGGGTAAGGTTTCTCCTTGTGGAGAGCGACATACCAGCTCTGGCTTGTCAAGGTAAGGAGGCTTATTCGCCGTGCAATGCTCCCCTGGGAAATGTAATTTGCAAGTTGCCTCTTCAGAGAAAAAGAGGACTTGAACTCTATAGTGCCACCAGTTGGAAGAAGCAATCCTACAAGTCACAATCAACCCTTTAATGAGTCTTGCAATATGATTAGGATAAAAGCCAAATAAGTATCTCAATTCACAGACTCGGTGTTTAGGGCTGTTGGCCCTCGTCAGTGCGAAGCATGAGAACTGATTTGGCTAGATGAGAGGCTCTGGATTGAGGTCTAAGGGGTAAGGTTTCTCCTTGTGGAGAGTGACATACCAGCTCTGGCTTGTCAAGGTAAGGAGGCTTATTCGCCGTGCAATGCTCCTCTGGGAAATTTAATAGGCATATTGCCTCTTCAGAGAAAAACAGGACTTGAACACTATAGTGCCGCCTGTTGGAAATTGTCATCTGAGGAAAGACATTCCACAAGATTGTGAGTCTGGGATAAGTTTTGCCCATTCAGTCAAAGCATCATTTGTGAGATCAGACACTGATGGATAAAAAAAATAGCCATCAATCGATGTCCCAATTAAGCGCATGTGTGTTCAAGGCAGTTGAGGCCAGGACTTTGACCACTTTGTGTTCCTATGCACAAAACTTATCAAATCATGCCTTTATGAACCTTAATTTGTACACTGGGTCACATGCTGAAACAGGTAAGGATATTCCCTAAACTGTTGCAACAAAGTTGAAAACATATAATTTTGTACATTTTTCATGCTATAGAATTTTTCAGCTATCAATGCATACTTGACACTCTGGTCAAGCCTCATCTGGAATACTGTGTCCAGTTCTGGGCACTACAATATAAAAATTACATTGAAAAACTGGAGAAAGCTCAGAGAAGAGCTACCAGGATGTTAAGCAGACTGCAAAGTATGTCTTACAAGTAACAGTTAAAGGATCTGGGAATGTTTAGCTTGCAAAAAAGAAGACTAAGAGGTGACACTTAGTGACAGAGCCAATTTGGTACTTAATGACCGAGCCAATTTTTACAATTCTGACCAGTGTAACTTTAAGAGGTTATAACTCTGGAACGCTTTATCGGATCCTGCTGATTCTGAGAATGTTTTTTCGTGACATATTGTACTTCAAGTTAGTGGTAACACTTCTTCGATATTACTTGCGATTATTTATGAAAAAAATGGAAATATGGCAAAAAAATTAAAAATTTTGCAATTTTCAAACTTTGTATTTTTATGCCCTTAAATCAGAGAGATATGTCACAAAAAATAGTTCATAAATAACATTTCCCACATGTCTACTTTACATCAGCACAATTTTGGAAACAATTTTTTTTTTGTTAGGGAGTTATAAGGGTTAAAAGTTGACCAGCAATTTCTCATTTTTACAACACCATGTTTTTTTTAGGGACCACATCACCTTTGAAGTCATTTTGAGGGGTCTATATGATAGAAAATAACCAAGTGTGACACCATTCTAAAAACTGCACCCCTCAAGCTGCTCAAAACCACATTCAAGAAGTTTATTAACCATTTACGTACTTCACAGGAACTGAAACAATGTGGAAGAAAAAAATAAACATTTAACTTTTTTTTGCAAACATTTTACTTCAGAACCATTTTTTTTAATTTTCACAAGTGTAAAAACAGAAATTTAACCACAAATTTTGTTGTGCAATTTTTCCTGAGTACGCCGATACCCTATATGTGGAGTTAAACCACTGTTTGGGCGTACCGCAGAGCTTGGAAGTGAAGGAGCACCGTTTGACTGTTTCAATGCAGAATTGGCTGGAATTGAGATCGGACGCCATGTCGCGTTTGGAGAGCCCCTAATGTGCCTAAACAGTGGAAACCCCCACAAGTGACACCATTTTGGAAACTAGACCCCCTAAGGAACTTATCTAGATGTGTGGTGAGCACTTTGAACTCCCAAGTGCTTCACAGAAGTTTATAATGTAGAGCCGTGAAAATAAAAAATCGCATTTGTTTTCACAAAAATGATTTTTTCGCCCACAAATTCTTATTTTCACAAGGGTAACAGGAGAAATTAGACCACAAAAGTTGTTGTGCAATTTCTCCTGAGTACGTCAATACCCCATATGTGGAAGTAAACCACTGTTTGGGCGCACCGCAGAGCTTGGAAGTGAAGGAGCACCATTTGACTTTTTCAATGCAGAATTGGCTGGAATTGAGATCGGATGCCATGTCGCATTTGGAGAGCCCCTGATGTGCCTAAACAGTGGAAACCCCCCACAAGTGATACCATTTTGGAAACTAGACCCCTTAAGGAACTTACCTAGATGTGTGGTGAGCACTTTGAACCCCCAAGTGCTTCACAGAAGTTTATAACGTAGACCCGTGAAAATAAAAAATCGCATTTTTTCTACAAAAATGATCTTATTGCCTCCAAATTTTTATTTTACCAAGGGTAACAGGAGAAAATGGACCCCAGAAGTTGTTGTACAATTTGTCTTGAGTATGCCGACACCCCATATGTGGGGGTAAACCACTGTTTGGGCGCATGGCTGAGCTCAGAAGCAAAAGAGCGCCATTTGACTTTTCAATGCGAAATTGACTGGAATTGAGATCGGACGCCATGTCGCGTTTGGAGAGCCCCTGATGTGCCTAAACAGTAGAAACCCCCCAAAAGTGACCCCATTTTGGAAACTAGACCCCCCATGGAATTTATCTAGATGTGTAGTGAGAACTTTGAATGCCCAAGTGCATCACAGAAGTTTATAATGCAGAGTCGTGAAAATAAAAAATATATTTTTTTTAACAATAAAGATTTTTTAGCCCCCAAGTTTTTATTTTCGCAAGGGTAACAAGAGAAATTGGACCACAAAAGTTGTTGTCCAATTTGTCCTGAGTATGCTGGTACCCCATATGTGGGGGTAAACCACTGTTTGGGCGCACGGCAGAGCTCGGAAGGGAAGGAGCGCCATTTTGGAATTCAGACTTTGATAGAATTGTCTGCGGGCGTTATGTTGCGTTTGCAGACCCCTAATGTACCTAAACAGTAGAAACCCCCAACAAGTGACCCCATTTTGGAAAATAGACCCCCCAAGGAACCTATCTAGATATGTGGTGAGAACTTTGAATGCCCAAGTGCTTCACAGAAGTTTATAATGCAGAGTAGTGAAAATAAAAAATATTTTTTTTTCCCACAAAAAAGATTTTTTTAGCCCTCAAATTTTTATTTTGACAAGGGTAACAAGAAAAATTGGACCCCAAAATATGTTGTCCAATTTGTCCTGAGTATGCTGGTACCCAATATGTGGGGGTAAACCACTGTTTGGGTGCACGGCAGAGCTCGGAAGGGAAGGAGCGCCATTTTGAAATGCAAAAAAACCCTGTTTGGGAAAGAAGAACAGACAAATCGCGGCGCCCTAAGTGCGTAAACACAATATTATAGTCTTTAAAGGGTGCACAATTTTATGCACTCACCTGATAAAAGACTGAAATGGCTTTAGATTATGTATCCTCAGAATTCCCTCTGAGATACTTTTCAGTATACAGGGCTTGCAGCTTGCCTCGGGTGGATCCAAGTGAAAGAGCCAGAGTAAGGCTCACACAGGATGAGTAATTCAAGAAAAGCACATCCAGCCCATGAATGGCAGCGCTTCCCAGGACTCACATTCAAAGATGATATTTCATATTTTTTTATTTCATAACTTAAAATATAAGAGATACTGCGGTATCTCTTATATTTTAAGTTATGAAATAAAAAAATATGAAATATCATCTTTGAATGTGAGTCCTGGGAAGCGCTGCCATTCATGGGCTGGATGTGCTTTTCTTGGATTTTGAAATGCAGGCTTTGATAGAATGGTCTGCGGTCGTTATGTTGCGTTTGCAGAGCCACTGATGTACCTAAACAGTAGAAACCCCCCACAAGTGACCCCATTTTGAAAACTAGACCCCCCAATGAACTTATCTAGATATGTGGTGAGAACTTTGAATGCCCAAGTGCTTTACAGAAGTTTATAATGCAGAGTAGTGAAAATAGAAAATATTTTTTTTTCCACAAAAAAGATTTTTTAGCCCCCAAGTTTTTATTTTCACAAGGGTAACAAGAGAAATTGGATGCCAATATTTGTTCTCCAATTTGTCCTGAGTATGCTGGTACCCCATATGTGGGGGTAAACCACTGTTTTGGCACACGGCAGAGCTCGGAAGAGAAGGAGCGCCATTTTGGAATTCAGACTTTGATAGAATTGTCTGTGGGTGTTATGTTGTGTTTGCAGAGCCCCTGATGTACCTAAACAGTAGAAACCCCCCACAAGTGACCACATTTTGGAAACTAGACCCCCTAAGGAACTTATCTAGATATGTGATGAGAACTTTGAATGCTCAAGTGCTTCACAGAAGTTTATAATGCAGAGTAGCAAAAATAAAAAAATATTTTTTTTTCCCACAAAAAAGATTTTTAGCCCCCAAGTTTTTATTTTCACAAGGGTAACAGGAGAAATTGGACCTCAAAAGTTGTTGTCCAATTTATCCCGAGTACGCTGATGCCCCATATGTGGGGGTAAACCACTGTTTGGGCGCACGGCAGAGCTCAGAAGGGAGGGAGCACCATTTGACTTTTTTAGCGCAAAATTGGCTGTCGTGTTTGGAGACCCCCTGATGTACCTAAACAGTGGAAACCCCCAAATTATAACTCCAACCCTAACTCCACCACACCCCTAACCCTAATCTCAACCCGATCCATAATCCTAATCACAACCCTAACGATAATCACAACCCTAACCCCAAAACAGCCCTAATCTCAACCCTAACCATAACCCTAATCAAAACCCTAAATCCAACACACCTTTAACCCTAATCCCAACCCTAATCCCAACCCTAACCCTAATTCCAACCCTAATCCCAAACGTAACCCTAATCCCAACCCTAATCCCAAACGTAACCTAATCCCAACCCTAATCCAAATGCTAACCCTAATCCCAACTCTAATCCTAACTTTAGCCCCAACCCTAACCCTAACTTTAGCCCCAACCCTAACCATAACTTTAACCCCGTCGTCACAAAAAAAGTTCAATGTAACCTTTTTTTTGTACGTCGCGTCCGCCATTTCCGCGCATGCGTGGCCGTAACTCTGCCCTTTCCTCCCCAGGACATAGACTGGGCAGCGGATGCGTTGAAAAACTGCATCCGCTGCCCACGTTGTGCACAATTTTCACAACGTGCGTCGGTACGTCGGACCGACGCATTGCGACCACCCTGTACCGACGCAAGTGTGAAAGAAGCCTAAGGCTACTTTCACACTAGCGTCGTACTCGGCCCATCGCAGTGTGTCGGGCCGACGTACCGACGCTAGCGTTGTAAGCGTCACACAACGGGTGCAGCGGATGCTGTTTTTTCAACGCATCCGCTGCCCCATTGTGAGGTGCGGGGAGGCGGGGGTGGAGTTCCGGCCGCGCATGCGCGGTCGGAAATGGCGGACACGTCGCACAAAAAAGTTACATGTAGCTTTTTTTGTGCCGACGGTCCGCCAAAGCACGACGCATCCGTCGCACGACGGATGCGACGTGTGGCAATCCGTCGCAATGCGTCACTAATGCAAGCCAATGGAGAAAAAATGCATCCTGCAAGCACTTTTGCAGGATGCGTTTTTTATCCAACGACGCATTGCGACGGAAGCCAAAAAACGCTAGTGTGAAAGTAGCCTAACCCTAACCCTAGCCCTAACCCTAAATTTAGCCCCAACCCTAACCCTAACACTAGCCCTGAGGAAAAAGCCGGCCGGCAGGAGGAGACAGAAGAGGACCCAGGGACACCGGGTGAGTATGATAGGGTCCCCGAATCCCCCTATTTCTCTGTCCTCTGATGTGCGATCACATCAGAGGACAGAGAATTACAGATCGCTTTTTTTTTTTTTTTTTTGCGGTTGCCGGTAAACTGTTAATTACCGGCGATCGCAAAACAGGGGTCGGTGCAAACCGACCCCGATCATGTTCTTTGGGGTCTCGGCTACCCCCGGCAGCCGAGACCCCAAAGATGTTCCGGGTGCCGGGCGGCGGGCGCACTACACGTGCGCCCGCAATTTTTTCCCCGGAAAAAAGATGGCGGCGCCCATCGGGAGCCACGAGGAGCACCGGGGGAGGTAGGTGAGTATTGGGGGGCTATCGGGGGCCATCGGGGACCCTATTTCTCTGTCCTCCGATGTGCGATCACATCGGAGGACAGAGAAATTAAATGGCAAATCGCGTTTTGTTTTTTTTGTTGCGACCGCCGGTAAACCGTTAATTACCGGTGATCGCAACTCGGGGGTCGGTAAAAACCCCCCGAATCATGTTCTCTGGGGTCTCGGCTACCCTCGGCAACCGAGACCCCAGAGAAAATCCGACTCTGGGGGGCGCTATTCACTTTTTCCACAGCGCCGTTAATTAACGGCGCTGTGGTTTAAGTACCCTTAGCGGCCGCCGTTAAAAGGCGTATCGGCGGTCGTTAAGGGGTTAATAGTTGTCTACAAATGTCTGAAGGGATGTCACACAGTGTAGAGGGATCATCCTTATTTTCATTTCCACATGGAAACATGAGAAGCAATGGAATGAAACTGAAAGGGAGAAGACACAGATTAGATATTATAATTTTTTTTGACAGGGTGATCAATGAGTGGAACAGGCTGCCAAGATAGGTGGTGAGTTCTCCTTCAATGGAAGTCTTCAAACAGAGGCTGGACAGACATCTGTCTGAGAGTGAATCCTGCTTTGAGCAGGGGGTTGGACATTATGACCCAGGAGGTCACTTCCAACTCTAACATTCTATGATTCTATGATACTGCTGAGAACCCAACCAATAGAAAGAAGAGGGGTCCTGACTCCCATATTACACTCCATATGCATGACATAAGCCAGGACGAGTTATACCAAGCCATGTTGCTCTATTCAAAGTTTATCTATGGAAATAGCAGTGTGATGCACTATTAAAAATCGTTATCTAAATGATTATGAGTGACGTTCAGTAGTCATAACTTTGTTCACATGTAGTAGTCGCTAAATGTACTTTAGTGTAACTGACCTAACGAACTTGATTGAGGTAAAGTGTTTATATTTTTTATAAATTTTATTTTATACTAGAAACTCACCATATTACCAAGAAATTATCTAAAAATCTCCATCTGTGTGAAACTGATATAGATGACTTTGTGGTCAATGAATTAAAAGTTGACAGTGCCCCTTTCTTCAAGCCATGCCATAGTTTTTGTTCTAGGTATTTGCATAAAGCAGAAATCTGCATTAGAGCCTGACATTTATTCTATGGCTTGGAATTGGGCTGTGTATTAATAAACAATAAAGCTATTAGGGCACATTAATGCTGCACAATGAACTTGTCAAAGTGGATAATGTATAAATCAATGTAAATAACACTGACAAGAGATAATTGAATTTCACTGGTCCCTCAGCCCATTCTAAATACGAGAAGATGTGACATGTTGAAAGGAACTAAAGATGATGAAACATATAAAATTAACTTAAGTGTCCTTGTAATTTTTATTGGAGTCAAAATGTTAAGATACTAGAAATGTCTTTTCTTTAACGCAAACAGGAAGACAATGCAAATATTAGCAAGTTTGAAATTAATTTCACAAATCACATAATGTGTTTCTTCTGAAGCAAATTTGTTAAATAAAAAGAGAGCTTGGGCCAGTGTTACAAAACTAAAATTAAGATTGTTTATCATTCACATAAAACAGATTGAAAAATACAAAAAAGGATAGCTAGAAGCAATGTCACATTGCTCATTTGTTACTGTTACTCTTCTTGTACTTTGCAAATAATTACTTGTTTGTCTAGCTCAGGATTTCAGCTTTTATATTCCAAGTGATAAGGCCCTGTAGCAGAACAGGAATGTATTTTTAAAGAAAACTTGTCAGGATGACTGTAATACTGAAGCTAGTGGGATGGCAGCATAGGTCCTAGTACAGCAATAACTAGGATTCTGGTCCTGTAGTAAACCAATATGGTATCACTGAAAATCAAGTTTTAACCCCTTCCCGCCACGGCCCTTTTTCGTTTTTGCGTTATCGTTTTTTGCTCGGCGATACCAAATATGTGTAGGTTTGATTTTTTTTTTTTTTATTGTTTCATTTAGGATGGGGCAAAAGAGGGGTGATTTAAACTTTTATATTTTTTTATTTTTTTCATCTTTTTAAAAACTTTTTTTTTAACTTGTGCCATGCTTAAATAGCCTCCATGGGAGGCTAGAAGCTGGCACCACTGGATCATCTCTGCTTCATAGCAGCGATCATCAGATCGCTGCTACGTAACTAAAATGCAGGCTTGCTATGAGCGCTGACCACAGGGTGGCGCTCACAACAGGCTGGCATCAGTAACCATAGAGGTCTCAAGGACCTCTATGGTTACTGTTCTGACACATCGCCGACCTCCGATCATGTGATGGGGTCAGCGATGCGCTGATTTCCGGCCGCACTGCCGGAAGCGGTAGTTAAATGCCGCTGTCAGCGTTTGACAGTGACATTTAACAGGTTAATAGCTGCGGGTGAATCGTGATTTCACCCGCCACTATTGTGCGCACATGTCAGCTGTACAAAACAGCTGACATGTCGCGACTTTGATGTGGGCTTACCGCCGGAGCCCACATCAAAGGGGGAGACACAACATGCACAGTACTAGTGCGGCGCATGTCGTGAAGGGGTTAAAGGACAGAGTCACCTGAATTTGGAGGGAACAATTTTCAGTCATATGGGTGGGGTTTTCGGGTGTTTGATTCACCCTTTCCTTACCCGCTGGCTGCATGCTGGCTGCAATATTGGATTGAAGTTCATTCTCTGTCCTCTATAGTACACGCCTGCGTAAGGCAAGATTGTTTTTGGGTGGGCCATTTATATGGATACACCTTAATCAAATGGGAATGGTGACAGTTTTCTTGGGTAGGGTGTCTTGCATTAAAATTGGCTGCAATGACCCGGGTACTGTGTTCACTAGAGATCAACACAATTTCTAACCACTTCTCACGTGTTAACCTCTGCGACATGTCAATGGTTGTAAACAAAGAGAAACTTGTAAATAACTAATGAAAGAATAAAGATACTTTGAAACCAAGCACACCATTGTTTTTCTTGTGAAATTCTCAATAAGTTTGATGTGTCACATGACCCTCTTCCCATTGGAAAAAATAAAGATGGATCCAAAATTGCTGACTTCAAAATGGCCGCCATGGTCACCACCCGTCTTGAAAAGTTTTCCCCCTCCCATATACTAATGTGCCACAAACAGGAAGTTGATATCACCAACCATTCCCATTTTATTTAGGTATATCCATATACATGGCCCACCCTGTATAATAGGTTAAGTGGGCAGCAATTTATTCTTCTTGAAACTGTATTTTAGTGTCAGGAGGCTGCATTATAGGTAGGTGGAGTGGGTGTGCTGAGTGTGGGAGTGTGTGCTGTGGGATAGATGCAGCTCTGCTTCTTGGGAAATGTTGTCCACAGGCCCAGAGGGAAACAATGAGAGACCACAAAGATGTCTGCAACATCCAAAGGGGAGCTACAAGAAAGAAGATAAATATAACAGAGATGGGAGAAGGAGGTTGGTGGACTCATTACAGGGACACACAGAACACTTTTTGTTTGTTTGTTTTATTAATGCCCCAAAAAATCCTTTTAAGGGTTATTAACTCCTTCCAAGTGCCAAACATATAAGATGGAGCATCAGAAACCGTCAAAAACAGTTAAAAATGTGTTGCAAAGGACAAAGTAGTTTTCTCTTAACTTCCTATTTATTTAGTGCCATAATGTATACTGTTTTCTAAAGTGAACAAAATCCAGCTCTCAAACGGTGAATGAATTTTGTTCACATTAGTGCAAATTGAGGATTAAATAAAGGAATTTCATGGTAACAATGACATCGGTAGCAGCAGCATCAACGTTTTTCGTGTGACACAACACTTAGTCATGGACTGCTTTGTAATTCGAATTTTTGTGACAGGTTCCCTTTAAGTTATCACATTTGATCTCTATTTGACAAGCATAGTAAGAAATTCACAACACTTATAAATACCATTCTTATTATTGCTCCTATTATTAGAGACGGTAATAACAAGATGATAAAGAATCAGAACATGCAAACTGTATGTATGAATAAATTCTTTAAATGAAATGGAATAGAAAATCATCTCTGATAATAGGAAATGTTTTTCTTTTGGATCACTCAACAAGAAAAAATGGCAAATAAAATATCTCTGTTTCAAAACCCACAACACACCAATAAACTGGCCTTATTATTTCCACAAAATTATCAAACCATTAGCCCATTTATTTGAATGCCTCAGGAGGCATCTCTTTCATTTTACTTATTGTCTACCTATCATCCCACTCATGTGTGAATAATTAGTAATAATGCCATGACGAATGTTTTTGCATACCAAAGATGGGCTTGGAGAAAAGAAGAGGGAAATGGTTGCCAGGATTAGACAAATGGAATCTTATCTGCAACCATATAAAAAGGCCAAGGCTGAATATCTGTGAAGTGAAGCAGAGGAATGAAAAAATGGCTGTTTTTCAGTTATAAAACTGCAGACATTAGGAAATAAAAGAGAAAGAATCAAAACATATTTTGAGGGAATGTCCATCTGCTTCATTTTGTGGCATTTGTATCTTTTTACTCTGGGGACAGAGTTAAAATTTGATGGAAAGACAGTGAAAAATATCTCAGCTATAGCAATTTCTCTGTGTTCACTCAATTCTTGGTGGGAATAATGCAACAGAAGGTGGGGGAGTTATACAAAAAAGAATTGGAGTATTCCTGGGAGACTGCCTGGAAACATACTTTTGATTATTTAATGTCTCAACAAACCCATTCGCCATTAAAATATGATGAAAAGCAGGGACCAGGAGAACCTCACCATTAACAAGGATTTCATGGAATGAAATCTTTCCCAGCTAGAATAGTTGTTTAGGTTCCTGAAATGATAGGTGAGATTTGATGGATGAAAAGACAATATTAAAATGTCGGATAGTATAAGACAGCAAATTGAGAGTAATCACCAGAATTTATTGGCCAGAAAAAAGCAGCCTGGTTTTGGCAAGCAGGGAAGGCTTATCTAGTAAATCAAAACATCAATGGATAGCAAGGTGTTACTGCAGTGTGACTGTCGCATAAAAATACTCTTAGAATCTTTATAGGACCAGCTATAACAGTGATACCTCGAGAATAAAATAATGGGAGTGAAAATGAAACATAAAGTGAAAACGGAGTATAAAATACGTAATCTACCTTTCTCCTATGAAGCAATATAAATCTGTTCCTGCTGTGTTATTTTGATAAATTATTGCACTGTTTATGAGCAAAAGTGTTTTTGAAAAATAGACCTACAGAAACTTAGGTGCATTTTTATAAATTTTATTCATAACTTATCGGTTGTGATGAGTTTATTACTGTATTATTTTTATTGCGTTCTTTACATGAAAAATATAATTGAGTGCTGTCTAATATAATTTTCTTTCAAATTCCCCTACAGTATGTTCTATTTGTTGCAATGAAATGTTCATTATTCATATGCACTTATTTATTATTGAATAGTGTATGTTATATGTATCATTACCTTTCGATAAAACCTCATACAAGTTCAGTGTTGATCCGCATCACATAGTGAACGCTACATGTGTCCGCAGTCTTTGGTCGTCTAAACTCTTCCTCTTGTCTCATTGTAGATCCCTGTATCTGCTCTACCTTCTACTCTATACAATAAATTAGCCATGATTTGAATAAGCATCTGAGATCTGTAGCGCTCATGCGTACAACATAACATGAGTTGTTTCCTATGTTAGATAAACCACTAGTAAAAATAAACAAACTCTTTAATTTTTGTATGTATTCTTTGATTTTTCAATAAAAAAGTAAAAGTATAGATAGTTATATGTTATTTTTACAATTCCTATTGAACTCAATATTGGCTGTATAAATCCAAATAAAAAAATCACCATGCTAGCAGCTGCAAGCAAAAAGAATTGTGTCCGCTGTATGGTTGTGTGGTTGCCTTGTAGGGAGGAGAGCCAAGCTAACGGTCTCTCTTGCATGTCTGGGCCGGAACTGTCGGGGCTGTCACCATTGTTGCAGGTGGAAGAGATTTTTAACCGGAGCAGTTTAGGACACCTGACTGATGGGGGCGTGTCCGACATAAATAGCTGTCTGAGTGGGAAGATGGGACACTTGGCGGGGAACGCGCTTGTGAGCAGTGAGACGGTTGACTCCTTCTCGATGGACCCACGCCAGCTAGCTGCGCCTGTGTTCCTGGCTAGCGAGACTGCCGACACATCCTACCCTCAGCCCAGAGAGATTTCCACACCAGGTAGTGACCAGGATAGAGCACATTCCTTTGCTCCACTCGCCATCGCGAAGGCACAGCTTAGTCCCATCCTTGCGGTGCCTGCTGAGGACTGGCGGGCACCTGTGGCTGTGTCCGCTGGACTGTGTGCTTCTACTGTGGCCTTGCCTACTGAACTTTCTGCTTCTTTCACTGTGCCGCCAACCATCATCTCTACCCCATCGTGTGCCCGGATCAGGAGACCACATGCTGAAGGACCTAGAGGATTTATCATTGCAAGGAGACAGTGCATCGCCCTTCTGCAGGATCGGATCAGAGACAACTCGCGCTGCCTGTAGAGCTACCAAGGGATCTTCCAGCCACCTTCTTTCACCGCAAAGAGACTGATAAGTTAACCTGTTTTTACGTTCTGCATTTGACATTACCCATCCACAAGTTCACACCCTTTACCCCCCTGCTTGTACTATCACTGTTTGATATAAAAGATCCTGTTAACCCTTGCTCTGCCTCCTGTGTGTCACTGCATCCTACGCACCTGCTAGCATACTACAGCCTCTCCCAAACTGCACTTTTCTACATGAGAACCATCCCTGTCCCTTGGGCATTGACAGTTGCAGTCAATTTTATTTAACCTCCATTGAAATTATATTTATTATCAAGAATGGAAATAATACATATTTTCTGCTGTTTGTAATAAATCAATCAAGCAAGAATACTTAAATAACTCAACACAATTAATATATCAAATGGCTTCTCCAAATTCATTGCAAAATGTCACTTTTACTGATTGCTAGAGTTGGTATGAATTAATTTAAAGGATCCAGCTCATCAGCAACATCGGCTGGAAGAGAGACCTGAAAACAAATTTCTACATTTCGTTATCTGCAACTCTTACTTTGATTAGCCGACCTTGCATGACATCACTGTTGCAGCCAACATGATTCACATGTGACAGGGAACAGGCAGGCTAATGGAAAGGAGATGCCATCAGGTTGGAAGCAATTCTCAGGACTCTCAACCAGCGGCCAGAGATTACTGATGTGGCCAACAGACTGAGTCCTGCAAATCAATTTGCACCATCCATACTGACTGCTGCTGTGTCAGAATTATCTATCTCCTGAATCCCTCATAAGAGAAAACATTTGCACACCAAGTGTCTCGACAACACATGATGGAACTAAACAAGGGTTTCATTAGTGTACCTATCAGATATGCATCAGGTATGCGTGAACCAAAGCTCAGCAAATACCAGCAATTTTTTTTTAGGGGAGAAATATTGCCTGCGTCCTTTGGGGTTCTAACTTCATTGTAGATTATGTTGTTTGACAATTTCTGTCATTTATCACTTTCCATATTTTGCCATATTTGACTTTTTGTTTTCTAATAATTAAAATAGCAGCATACCCCTTATTTTTGCATTTTGTATACTGTATATAATCGAGTATAAGCAGACCAGAGTATAAGCCAAGACCCCTAATTTTGCCACAAAAAACTGGGAAAACTTATTGACTCGAGTATAAGCCTAGGGTGGGAAATGCAGCAGCTACTGGTAAATTTCAAAAATAAAAATAGATACCAATAAAAGTAAAATTGATTGAGACATTAGTAGGTTAAGTGTTTTTGAATATCCATATTGAATCAGGAGCCCCATATAATGCTCCATAAAGTTCATGATTGTCCCCATAAGATGCTCCATATTAAAATATGCCACATATAATGCTGCACAAAAGGTTAATGATGGCCCCTTAACTAAAAGAGCCAACTTGTGCAGCACTAATGCTGCATTCTGACAAGGTGGCTCTTTTAGTTCTTGTTCCTGACACTGCTGAAATAATCGTTTTTTAAATTTGTCCCTCATACCTTGAAATCATCCAGGGGTAGGTCTTTCCCCCCTAACATAGACGCACCACAGCCATCACTCATGGCCTCTGCACGCCAGGCGCCACCTCCTCTTCCATCACTAGCGTTCCCGGCGCCTGCGCTGTTATTTTTTTTCGGGCATGCGCAGTTGCGCTGCCCTTCAAACTTACAGCAGACCTGCCTCTGGGACGATTTCAAGGTATGAGGGAAAAATTTAAAAAACGATTATTTCAGCAGTGTCAGGAACAAGAACTAAAAGAGCCACCTTGTCAGAATGCAGCATTAGTGCTGCACAAGGTGGCTCTTTTAGTTACAAACACCTGGGGGGGTGACAGGTTCCCTTTAAGATGCTCCATAGAATATTATGCCCCATATAATGCTGCACAAAAGTTGATGGCCCCATAAGATGCTCCATGGATTATGCCCCATATAATACTGCACAAAGGATGATGGCCCCATAAGATGCTCCATAGAATATTATGCCCCATTTAATGCTGAACAAAGGTTGATGGCTCCATAAGATGCTCCATAGATTATGCCCCATATAATGCTGCATAAAGTTTGATGGCCCCATAAGATGCTGCATAGATTATGCCCCATATACTGTAATGCTGCACAAAGGTTGATGGCCCTATAAGATGCTCCATAGATTATGCCCCATATGCTGCTGCACAAAGGCTAATGGCCCTATAAGATACTCCATAGATTATGCCTCATATGCTCCTGCACAAAGGTTGATGGCTCCATAAGATGCTCCATAGATTATGCCCCATATGCTGCTGCTGCAATGAAAAAAAAAATTACATACTCACCTCTCGTTGCTTAGGCCCCTGGCACTTGCAATATTCACCTGTCCCCGTTCCACCGCCGTGAGCTGCTAAGTCTTCCAGCTCTCTGACTTTTCAGACAGAGGGAACGCACTAACCACGTCATCATGCCCTCTGACCTGAACGTCACAGCCAGAGGATGTGGAAGATGGAGCTCAGCGGTGGAACGGGGACAGGTGAATATCGCAATGACCACCCTCCCCCGTTATACTCACCCTCCCGGCGCGGTCCCTGCTTCTCCATTGTCCAGGGCCGGCAGCTTGTTCCTGTGTTTAGCGGTCACTGGTACGGCTCATTAAAGTAATGAATATTCACTCCACACCTATGGGAGTGGAGTCGCGTCCATATTCATTACTTTAATGAGCGGTACCACGTGACCGCTGAACACAGGAAGAGCTGCCAGCACCCAGAGACCATCGCATCAGAGAAGCAGGGACCGCGCCAGGAGCAGGTGAGTATGATATAACCTCCGCCGCTCCCCCGCCAACCCCTGGGAATGACTCGAGTATTTTCTGAGATAGGCACTTTCAGCGTAAAAAAATGGGCTGAAAATCTCGGCTTATACTCGAGTATATACGGTATCTGCTTATTGTGGTTAATGGTCAATACAGTCCATATTCCTTACAGATAATACTTGTATTCTTCTGGTTACACCAGTGGAACTGCACTTGTCAAATACATATTATCTGGATAGTGATCATAATTATGACTTCTTTGACTGTTTTATAGTAAACTTTGCATTGCTTAGTTTCCTATAGTTGCGAAGACCCTAAATTATATAGTAGCTTTAAGTTGTATTCTTAACTCACTACCACCTACTGTCTCTTTTGCGGTTTCCCCATCTTTTCCTGACTTTCTTACTCACCGTGAATTCTATACCAATACTAAATCCTTACTTCTTTCACCTTTGTACCTGCTTCTCCTCCATATGATATCTATCTCTCCACTCCTTCCACAGCATGCTCCCTTTGTTCCTGAGATAAGAGGAAGTCAATATGTCAGTAGCATACCAAGCAGCAAGGTCAGTGGATCCCATAGAATGTATTAACACAATCTGGCTTGTCAATTATTTAACATTTCTCTCTCATTCTCTCTGCATCAAGTGGAAACATTTTCCACATTTGATATGTATTTGAAAAGGAAGCTCTGTTAATGAGACCTTACATGTGGTGTTTTTATTACCTCCTAAGATGTAAGCTACAATTTCCACTGATATTTATTTCTACTTATAATTCCAGTTCTCGCTAAATAAAAAATTAGTTATACAGCAAATCACTGAAAACAAACAAGCAGGCAACATATGTAAGAAATGGCTGTCAATTTCAAGACTTTAAATGTAATATGTGCTATAAGAAATTTTCATACATTATATTTTACCAGAATATTTCAGGAGAGAGAGTTAATGTGAACGAAGGACTGAACAAAATGAGTTTTCGATGCACTAATTTCCTATCTTTATTAATTTATTATCAATTAATAAATCTTTCATTTATTTTTCCTATAGACAAGTAGCTGACACTGATATTCCGGCTGTGATGATGTTACATGTAGAAATTGTCCTTTTGCTGGTGATTTATATTTGAGAATTGTCACTGCAAACAGAAAAGCAGGAACGTGACCTCACTGTCAGTAATATGAAATATCAAGATAGGAGCAGGATAGTTCATGTTTTCAGCTTGAAAATGGTTGTTACTGCAGGATGGAAAAGTGGAGGTGGGAAATAACTGTAGCCGGAAGGAAACAATCACTGTGGACTGGGCTCTAAAAGCATAAGGCTTAAGAGAATTGAAATAATAGACTGGGGTAAAAATCAACAAGTCATTTTCCAAAGAAGTGTATCCTTGGGTTCACTTTGCTAAATTTGCACCTAACATACTGTATGTTCCTGCTATTGAATTAATTGATGCTGTGGATTACATCTGTTAGCCTCAAAAGCATTAGGTAAATTAAAAGAAATAGTTTAGCTATATTTGCTATATCTTTGGAAAGAGTGCTCCCGTGTAGTTAACTAGAGTCCAATAGGACCCAGAGCAAAATGTTGACCGTGACCCCCCATCTGCATGTTGGTCAGATGTATGGGCCCTTGTAGCATTCTAAATCCTGTAGGTACATACATGTTGCCCCCTCTCACCCATTATGTAGTAATATCCCCCATTCTGGTATATATGTCCCTCTTCCTGGCTCCATCCTGATATATATCCCCATCCTGGGCCCCTGCATGGTATATATGTCATTATTAACTGTACACCACTGACATTATACACTGTAAACTATGTGCACAGCTTCTGTGTATAATGTCACTTATGGTAATATTTGTATTGTGTTTTTTTGTATAAATGATCAGTATTGTAGCATTCAGTCACTATATGATGTAAAATGTTATCAGGTCATGGTGTGGTGGTATGTGTTCCTTGTGTATTATTCGGTCACTAAGTATATGTCAGTTGTATGTGGTATTATTGGTCATTTTATAAAATGTATGTGACACATAGCCTTAACCCCTTCCCAACCTTTGACGCCACGTAGGCGTCATGAAAGTCGGTGCCAATCCGACCTGTGATGCCTATGTGGCGTCATGGAATGATAGCGTCCCTGCAGATCGGGTGAAAGGGTTAACTCCAATTTCACCAGATCTGCAGGGACAGGGGGAGTGGTACTTCAGCCCAGGGGGGGTGGCTTCACCCCCCCCCCCCCCCGTGGCTACGATCGCTCTGATTGGCTGTTGAAAGTGAAACAGCCAATCAGAGCGATTTGTAATATTTCACCTATGAAAATGGTGAAATATTACAATCCAGCCATGGCCGATGCTGCAATATCATCGGCCATGGCTGGAAAACCTAATCTGCCCCCCACCGCCACCGATCGCCTCCCCAGTCCTCCTTTCTGCCCCGTACTGTGGTCTGCTCCCCTCCGTCCTCCTGTCCACTCCCCCGTCCTCCTGTCCGCTCCCCCCGTGCTTCGATCCACCCCCCAGTGCTCTGATTCCCCCCGTGCTCCGATCTCCCCCCCTCATACTTACCGAGCCTCGCGGTGTCCGTTCGTCTTCTTCATGGGCGCCGCCATCTTCCAAAATGGCGGGCGCATGCGCAGTGCGCCTGCCGAATCTGCCGGCTGGCAGATTCATTCCAGGTACATTTTGATCACTGTGATAAAACCTATCACAGTGATCAAAATAAAAAAATAGTAAATGAACCCCCCATTTATCACCCCCATAGGTAGGGACAATAATAAAAATAAAGAAAAAATATTTTTTTTTTTCTTCCCCCACTAGGGTTAGGGTTAGGGTTAGGGCTAGGGTTAGGGCTAGGGTTAGGGTCAGGGTTAGGACTAGGGTTAGGATTAGGGTTAGAATTAGGGTTAGAACTAGAGTTAGGGTTAGATTAGACTATGTGCACACATGGTGCAGATTTGGCTGTGGATCCGCAGCGGATTGGCCGCTGCGGACTCATAGCAGTTTTACACCAGGTTTACAGTACCATGTAAACCTACTGAAAACCAAATCCACTGTGCCCATGGTGCGGAAAATACTGCACGGAAACGCTGTGTTGTATTTTCCGCAGCATGTCAATTCTTTGTGCGGATTCCGTTTTACACCTGCTCCTCAATAGGAATCCGCAGGTGAAATCCGCACAAAAAACACTGTAAATCTGGGGTAAATGCGCAGGTAAAATGCAGTGCCTTTTACCTGCGGATTTTTCAAAAATGGTGCGGAAAAATCTCACACGAATCCGCAATGTGGGTACATAGCCTTAGGGTTAGGGTTGGAATTAGAGTTAGGGTTGGAATTAGGGCTAGGGTTGGAAACAGGGTTAAGATTAGGCTTGTGGTTAGGGTTAGGGGGGTGTTGGGGTTAGGGTTGTGGTTAGGGTTGGGATTAGGGTTAGGGTTGGGATTAGGGTTAGGGGTGTGTTGGGTTAGGGTTGTGGTTAGGGCTGTGTTGGGGTTAGGGTTATATCTAGAGTTGGGATTAGGATTTGGGGTGTGTTGGGGTTAGTGTTGGAGTTAGAATTGAGGGGTTTCCACTGTTTAGGCACATCAGGGGTCTCCAAACGCAACATGGCGCCACCATTGATTCCAGCCAGTCTTGCGTTCAAAAAGTCAAATGGTGCTCCCTCCCTTCCGAGCCCCGCCGTGCGCCCAAACAGTGGTTTACCCTCACATATGGGGTACCAGAATACTCAGGACAAACTGGGCAACAATTATTGTGGTCCAATTTCTCCTGCTACCCTTGTGAAAATAAAAAATTGCTTGCTAAAATATAATTTTAGAGGAATGAAAAATTATTTTTTCTTTTCATGTCTCTGCGTTATAAACTTCTGTGAAGCACTTGGGGGTTCAAAGTGCTCACCACACATCTAAATAAGTTCTTTGGGGGGTGTAGTTTCCAAAATGGGTCACTTGTGGGGGGTTTCTACTGTTTAGGCACATCAGGGGCTCTGAAAATGCAACATGACACCCGCAGACCATTCCATCAAAATCTGCATTTCAAAACGTCACTGCTTCCCTTCCGAGCCCAGACGTGTGCCCAAACAGTGCTTTACACCCACATATGGGGTACCAGCGTACTCAGGACAAACTGTACAACAACGATTGTGGTCCAATTTCTCCTGTTACCCTTGTGAAAATAAAAAATTGCTTGCTAAAACATCATTTTTGAGGAAAGAAAAATGAGTTTTTTATTTTCACGGCTCTGCGTTGTAAACTTCTGTGAAGCACTTGGGGGTTCAAAGTGCTCACCACATATCTAGATAAGTTCCTTGGGGGGTCTAGTTTCCAAAATTGGGTCACTTGTGGGGGGTTTCTACTGTTTAGGCACATCAGGGGCTCTGCAAACGTAACATGATGCCCGCAGACCATTCCATCAAAGTCTGCATTCCAAAACGTCACTACTTCCCTCCCGAGCCCCGGCATGTGCCCAAACAGTAGTTTACCACCACATATGGGGTATCATCGTACTCAGGAGAAACTGGACAACAACTCTTGGGGACAAATTTCTCCTGCTACCCTTGGGAAAATTAAAAAATTCTGGGCTAAAAAAATATTTTTGAGGAAAGAAAACACATTTATTATTTTCACGGCTCTGCGTTATAAACTTCTGTGAAGCACTTGGGGGTTCAGAGTGCTCACCACACATCTAGATAAGTTCCCTTCGGGGTCTAGTTTCCAAAATAGGGTCACTTGTGGAGAGTTTCTACTGTTTAGGCACATCAGGGGCTCTGCAAACGCAACGTGACGCCCGCAGAGCATTCCATCAAAGTCTGCATTTCAAAACATCACTACTTCCCTTCCGAACCCCGACGTGTGCCCAAACAGTGGTTTACCCCCACAAATGGGGTATCAGCATACTCAGGAGAAACTGGACAACAACTTTTGGGGTCCAATTTCTCCTGTTACCCTTGGGAAAATAAAAAATTGTGGGCTAAAATTCATTTTTGAGAAAGAAATTTTTTTTTTTAATTTTCATGGCTCTGCGATATAAACTTCTGTGAAGCACTTGGGTGTTCAAAGTGCTCACCATACATCTAGATTAGTTCCGTGGGAGGTCTAGTTTCCAAAATGGGGTCACTTGTAGGGGAGCTCCAATGTTTAGGCACAAGGGTCTCTCCAAACACGACATGGTGTCCGCTAATGATTGGAGCTAATTTTCCATTCAAAAAGCCAAATGGTGTGCCTTCCCTTCCGTGCCCTGTCGTGCGCCCAAACAGTGGTTTACCCCCACATATGGGGTATCATCGTACTCAGGACAAACTGGACAACAACATTTGGGGTCCAATTTATCCTGTTACCCTTGGGAAATTAAAAAACTCTGGGCTAAAATTCATTTTTGAGGAAAGAAAAATTATTTTTTATTTTCTTGGCTCTGCGTTATAAACTTCTGTGAAGCACCTGGGGGTTTAAAGTGCTCACTGTTCATCTAGATAAGTTCCTTGGGGGGTCTAGTTTCCAAAATGGGGTCACTTGTAGGGGAGCTCCAAAGTTTAGGCGCACAGGGGCTCTCCAAACGCGACATGGTGTCCGCTAACGATTGGAGCTAATTTTCCATTCAAAAAGTCAAATGGCGCGCCTTCCCTTCCAAGCCTTGCCGTTCACCCAAACAGTGGTTTACCCCCACATTTTAGGTATCTGCGTATTTAGGAGAAATTGCCCAACAAATTTTAGAATCCATTTTATCCTGTTGCCCATGTGAAAATGAAAAAATTGAGGCTAAAAAAAATCTTGTGTGAAAAAAAAGTACTTTTTCATTTTTACGGATCAATTTGTGAAGCACCTGAGGGTTTAAAGTGCTCACTATGCTTCTAGATAAGTTCCTTGGGGGGTCTAGTTTCCAAAATGGGGTCACGTGTGGGAGAGCTCCAATGTTTAGGCACACAGGGGCTTTCCAAACGCGACATGGTGTCCGCTAATGATGGAGATAATTTTTCATTCAAAAAGTCAAATGGCGCTCCTTCCCTTCTGAGCCTTACCATGTGCCCAAACAGTGGTTTACCCCCACATGTGAGGTAACGGTGTACTCAAGAGAAATTGCCCAACAAATTTTAGGATCCATTTTATCCTGTTGCCCATGTGAAAATGAAAAAATTGAGGCTAAAATAATTTTTTTGTGAAAAAAAAGTACTTTTTCATTTTTACGGATCAATTTGTTGAGCACCTGAGGGTTTAAAGTGCTCACTATGCTTCTAGATAAGTTCCTTGGGGGGGCCTAGTTTCCACAATGGGGTCACTTGTGGGGGAGCTCCAATGTTTAGGCACACAGGGGCTTTCCAAGCGCGACATGGTGTCCGCTAACGATGGAGATAATTTTTCATTCAAAAAGTCAAATGGCGCTCCTTCCCTTCCGAGCCTTACCATGTGCCCAAACAGTGGTTTACCCCCACATGTGAGGTGATGGTGTACTCAGGAGAAATTGCCCAACAAATTTTAGGATCCATTTTATCCTGTTGCCCATGTGAAAATGAAAAAATTGAGGCTAAAATAATTTTTTGGTGAAAACAAAGTACTTTTTCATTTTTACAGATCAATTTGTGAAGCACCTTGGGGTTTAAAGTGCTCACTATGCTTCTAGATAAGTTCCTTGGGTGGTCTAGTTTCCAAAATGGGGTCACTTGTGGGGGAGCTCCAATGTTTAGGCACACGGGGGCTCTCCAAACACGACATGGTGTCCGCTGAAGATTGGAGCCAATTTTTCATTCAAAAAGTCAAATAGCGCTCCTTCCCTTCCGAGCCCTGCCGTGCGCCCAAACAGTGGTTTAGCCCCACATATGAGGTATCAGCGTACTCAGGACAAATTGGACAACAACGTTCATGTCCAGTTTCTCCTTTTACCCTTGGGAAAATAAAAAAATTGTTGCTAAAAGATCATTTTTGTGACTAAAAAGTTAAATGTTCATTTTTTCCTTCCATGTTGCTTTTGCTGCTGTGAAACACCTGAAGGGTTAATAAACTTCTTGAATTTAGTTTTGAGCACCTTGAGGGATGCAGTTTTTAGAATGGTGTCACTTTTGGGTATTTTCAGCCATATAGAACCCTCAAACTGACTTCAAATGTGAGGTGGTCCCTAAAAAAAATGGTTTTGTAAATTTTGTTGTAAAAATGAGAAATCACTGGTCAAATTTTAACCCTTATAACTTCCTAGCAAAAAAAATGTTGTTTCCAAAATTGTGCTGATGTAAAGTAGACATGTGGGAAATGTTATTTATTAACTATTTTGTGTCACATAACTCTCTGGTTTAACAGAATAAAAATTCAAATTGTGAAAATTGCTAAATTTTCAAAATTTTCGCCAAATTTCCATTTTTTTCACAAATAAACTCAGAAATTATCAACCTATATTTACCACTATCATGAAGTCCAATATGTCACGAAAAAACAATCTCAGAACCGCTAGGATCCATTGAAGCGACCTTGAGTTATTACCTCATAAAGGGACACTGGTCAGAATTGCAAAAAACGGCCAGGTCATAAAGGTCAAAATAGGCTGGGTCATGAAGGGGTTAAAGAAAAATAAACAAAAATATACCTAAAAAGAGTATTGTATATTTTAAGAAATGTTTAAAAACTTAGAGTAGAGTAGGGCCCAGCCAAAAGAGTTCACCTTGTTGTGGTGGTGGCTTAAAAAATCTTTTGGCGAAAAAAAAAATCTGATTACTATGTATGTGATATGGTGTTTGATGGGAACTGTTAATGTGTGATTGATGAGGATGTGGTGCAGAAGTGGAATTTTTCGTAGGGTGTGTGGAGGGACTATGGAAGGTTTGAGAGGTGGCGCCTGGGTGGGGTATCAAGGGGGCCTGTTATGACCCCAGTGGACAGGGTCTCAGAGGAACGTGTAAGTCTGCGAGATTCAAAAATCCAGCTCATAGGGCTGTGGTAACTGGGTTGACCAAATAGCTACTCCTAACGCCAACACTAGAAGTAGCCGGGGATCATGCCTACGGTGATCGCTAGATGACTCGCGCCAGCCGGAGAATCTAACTACCCCTAGGAGAAGAAAACAAAGACCTCTCTTGCCTCCAGAGAAAGGGACCCCAAAGCAAGATACAAGCCCCCCACAAATAATAACGGTGAGGTAAGAGGAAATGACAAACACAGAAATGAACCAGGTTCAGCAAAGAGAGGCCAGCTTACTAATAGCAGAATATAGCAAGATAACTTATCTGGTCAACAAAAACCCTATAAAAATCCACGCTGGAGATTCAAGAACCCCCGAACCGTCTAACGGTCCGGGGGGAGAACACCAGCCCCCTAGAGCTTCCAGCAAAGGTCAGGATACAGATTGGAACAAGCTGGACAAAAATACCAAACAAAACAAAAGCAAAAAGCAAGGAAGCAGACTTAGCTTGAAATACAGGAACCAGGATCATAGGACAAGAGCACAACAGATTAGCTCTGATTTCAACGATGCCAGGCATTGAACTGAAGGTCCAGGGAGCTTATATAGCAATGCCCCTGAACTAACGGCCCAGGTGAGGATATAGGAAAAGACAGAAGCTCCAGAGTCAAATCACTAATGACCACTAGAGGGAGCAAAAAGCAAAATCACAACAGTACCCCCCCCTTAGTGAGGGGTCACCGAACCCTCACCACGACCACCAGGGCGATCAGGACGAGCGGTGTGAAAGGCACGAACTAAATCGGCCGCATGAACATCAGAGGCGACCACCCAGGAATTATCTTCCTGACCATAGCCCTTCCACTTGACCAGGTACTGAAGCCTCTGCCTGGAGAGACGAGAATCCAAGATATTCTCCACCACGTACTCCAACTCGCCCTCAACCAACACCGGAGCAGGAGGCTCAGCAGAAGGAACCACAGGCACAACGTACCGCCGCAACAAGGACCTATGAAACACGTTGTGGATAGCAAACGACACAGGAAGATCCAGGCGAAAGGATACAGGATTAAGGATTTCCAATATCTTGTAAGGACCAATAAAACGAGGTTTAAATTTGGGAGAGGAAACCTTCATAGGAACAAAGCGGGAAGAAAGCCACACCAAATCCCCAACACGTAGTAGGGGACCCACACCGCGGCGGCGGTTGGCAAAGCGCTGAGCCCTCTCCTGTGACAACTTCAAGTTGTCCACCACAAGATTCCAGATCCGCTGCAACCTATCCACCACAGAATCCACCCCAGGGCAGTCAGAAGGTTCCACATGACCCGAAGAAAAACGAGGGTGGAAACCAGAGTTGCAGAAAAACGGCGAAACCAAGGTGGCGGAACTAGCCCGATTATTAAGGGCAAACTCAGCCAACAGCAAGAAGGTCACCCAATCGTCCTGATCAGCAGAGACAAAACACCTCAAATAAGCCTCCAAAGTCTGATTAGTTCGCTCCGTCTGTCCATTAGTCTGAGGATGGAAAGCAGACGAAAACGACAAGTCAATGCCCATCCTACTACAAAAGGATCGCCAGAATCTGGAAACGAACTGGGATCCTCTGTCTGACACAATATTCTCAGGGATGCCGTGCAAACGAACCACGTTCTGGAAAAACACAGGAACCAGATCGGAAGAGGAAGGCAGCTTAGGCAAAGGAACCAAATGGACCATCTTGGAGAAGCGATCACATATCACCCAGATAACAGACATGCCTTGAGACACCGGAAGATCAGAAATGAAATCCATGGAGATATGTGTCCAAGGTCTCTTAGGGACAGGCAAGGGCAAGAGCAACCCGCTGGCACGAGAACAGCAAGGCTTAGCTCGAGCACAAGTCCCACAGGACTGTACAAATGACCGCACATCCCTAGACAAGGAAGGCCACCAAAAGGATCTGGCCACCAGATCTCTGGTGCCAAAAATTCCTGGGTGACCTGCCAACACCGAGGAATGAACCTCGGAAATGACTCTGCTGGTCCACTTATCAGGCACAAACAGTCTGTCAGGTGGACAAGAATCAGGCCTATCAGCCTGAAATCTCTGCAACACACGTCGCAGATCTGGAGAAATAGCTGACAAGATAATACCATCCTTAAGAATACCAACAGGTTCAGCGACTCCAGGAGCATCAGGCACAAAGCTCCTGGAAAGAGCATCGGCCTTCACATTTTTTGAACCTGGTAAATACGAGACAACAAAGTCAAAACGGGAGAAAAACAATGACCAGCGGGCCTGTCTAGGATTCAGGCGTTTAGCAGACTCGAGATACATCAGATTTTTGTGATCAGTCAAGACCACCACACGATGCTTAGCACCCTCGAGCCAATGACGCCACTCCTCAAATGCCCATTTCATGGCCAACAACTCCCGATTGCCCACATCATAATTTCGCTCCGCAGGCGAAAACTTCCTAGAGAAAAAGGCGCAAGGTCTCCTAACAGAGCAACCAGGGCCTCTCTGCGACAAAACGGCCCCTGCTCCAATCTCTGAAGCATCCACCTCAACCTGAAAGGGAAGCGAGACATCAGGCTGGCACAAAACAGGCGCCGAAGTAAACCGACGTTTCAACTCCTGGAAAGCCTCCACGGCAGCAGGAGCCCAATTAACCACATCGGAGCCCTTCTTGGTCATATCCGTCAAAGGTTTCACAATGCTAGAAAAGTTAGCGATAAAACGATGGTAGAAGTTAGCGAAACCCAAGAACTTCTGAAGACTCTTAACTGACGAGGGCTGAGTCCAATCAAGAATAGCTCGGACCTTGACTGGGTCCATCTCCACAGCAGAAGGGGAAAAAATGAACCCCAAAAAGGGAACCTTCTGTACACCAAAAAGACACTTTGAGCCCTTGACAAACAAAGAATTTTCACGCAAAATTTTAAAGACCATCCTGACCTGCTCCACATGCGAGTCCCAATTATCAGAAAAAAACAGAATATCATCCAGATAAACGATCAAAAATTTATCCAGATAGTTACGGAAAATGTCATGCATAAAGGACTGAAAAACTGAAGGGGCATTAGAGAGCCCAAAAGGCATCACCAAGTACTCAAAATGACCTTCGGGCGTATTGAATGCGGTTTTCCATTCATCCCCTTGCTTAATGCGCACAAGGTTGTACGCACCACGAAGGTCTATCTTGGTAAACCACTTGGCACCTTTAATCCGGGCAAACAAGTCAGACAACAGCGGCAAAGGATACTGAAATTTGACAGTGATCTTATTTAAAAGCCGATAGTCAATACAAGGCCTCAAAGATCCGTCCTTTTTAGCCACAAAAAAGAATCCCGCACCAAGAGGGGAAGAAGACGGACGGATGTGTCCTTTCTCCAGAGACTCCTTGATATATGAACGCATAGCGGTATGTTCAGGTATCGACAGATTAAACAGTCTTCCCTTAGGAAATTTACTGCCTGGAATCAAATCTATTGCACAGTCACATTCCCTATGAGGAGGCAATGCACTGGACCTGGACTCGCTAAAGACATCCTGATAATCAGACAAATACTCCGGAACTTCCGAAGGCGTAGAAGAAGCAATAGACACAGGCAGGGAATCCTCATGAATACCACGACAGCCCCAACTAGACACTGACATAGCCTTCCAGTCAAGGACTGGATTATGGGTCTGTAACCATGGCAGCCCCAAAACAACCAAATCATGCATTTTATGTAGAACGAGAAAACGTATCACCTCGCGGTGTTCAGGAGTCATGCACATGGTAACCTGTGTCCAATACTGCGGTTTATTTTCTGCTAATGGCGTAGCATCAATACCCCTAAGAGGGATAGGATTTTCTAATGGTTCAAGAATAAAACCACAGCGCTTAGCAAATGAGAGATCCATAAGACTCAGGGCAGCACCTGAATCTACAAACGCCATGACAGGATAAGATGACAGTGAGCAAATCAAAGTTACAGACAGAATAAACTTAGGATGCAAATTACCAACGGTGACAGGACTAACAACCTTAGATATACGTTTAGAGCATGCTGAGATAACATGTGTAGAATCACCACAGTAGTAGCACAAGCCATTCCGGCGTCTATGAATTTTCCTCTCATTTCTAGTAAGGATTCTATCACATTGCATCAAATCAGGTGTCCGTTCAGACAACACCATGAGGGAATTTGCGGTTTTTCTATCACATTGCATCACATCAGGTGTCTGTTCAGACAACAACATGAGGGAATTTGCGGTTTTGCGCTCCCGCAACCGCCGGTCAATTTGAATAGCCAGGGACATGGTATCATTCAGACCTGTGGGAATGGGAAAACCCACCATAACATTCTTAATGGCCTCAGAAAGGCCATTTCTAAAATTAGCGGCCAGTGCACACTCGTTCCAATGTGTCAGCACGGACCATTTCCGAAATTTTTGGCAATACACCTCAGCCTCGTCCTGGCCCTGAGACATAGCCAGCAAGGCTTTCTCTGCCTGAATCTCAAGATTGGGTTCCTCATAAAGTAAACCGAGCGCCAGAAAAAACGCATCAATATCAGCCAATGCCGGATCTCCTGGCGCCAACGAAAAAGCCCAATCTTGAGGGTCACCCCGTAAGAATGAAATAACAATTTTTACTTGTTGAGCAGAGTCTCCAGACGAACAAGGTTTCAGGGACAAAAACAATTTACAATTATTCCTGAAATTCCTAAACTTAAATCGGTCTCCTGAAAACAGTTCAGGAATCGGAATCTTGGGTTCAGACCTAGGATTTCTGGTAACATAATCTTGTATACCCTGCACACGAGCGGCAAGCTGGTCCACACTTGTAATCAAGGTCTGGACATTCATGTCTGCAGCAAGCTTAAGCCACTCTGAGGTAAAGGGGAAAAGAAAAAAAAAAAAAATGAGAGAGGGAAAAAAAAAAACTCAAAATTTTCTTTCTTATAATCCCACTTCTGCAATGCATTAAACATTTAATACTGGCCTGGCATACTGTTATGACCCCAGTGGACAGGGTCTCAGAGGAACGTGTAAGTCTGCGAGATTCAAAAATCCAGCTCATAGGGCTGTGGTAACTGGGTTGACCAAATAGCTACTCCTAACGCCAACACTAGAAGTAGCCGGGGATCATGCCTACGGTGATCGCTAGATGACTCGCGCCAGCCGGAGAATCTAACTACCCCTAGGAGAAGAAAACAAAGACCTCTCTTGCCTCCAGAGAAAGGGACCCCAAAGCAAGATACAAGCCCCCCACAAATAATAACGGTGAGGTAAGAGGAAATGACAAACACAGAAATGAACCAGGTTCAGCAAAGAGAGGCCAGCTTACTAATAGCAGAATATAGCAAGATAACTTATCTGGTCAACAAAAACCCTATAAAAATCCACGCTGGAGATTCAAGAACCCCCGAACCGTCTAACGGTCCGGGGGGAGAACACCAGCCCCCTAGAGCTTCCAGCAAAGGTCAGGATACAGATTGGAACAAGCTGGACAACAATACCAAACAAAACAAAAGCAAAAAGCAAGGAAGCAGACTTAGCTTGAAATACAGGAACCAGGATCATAGGACAAGAGCACAACAGATTAGCTCTGATTTCAACGATGCCAGGCATTGAACTGAAGGTCCAGGGAGCTTATATAGCAACGCCCCTGAACTAACGGCCCAGGTGAGGATATAGGAAAAGACAGAAGCTCCAGAGTCAAATCACTAATGACCACTAGAGGGAGCAAAAAGCAAAATCACAACAGGGGCCCAAAAGTGTTGCTGGTATGGGACCCTGAAAATCCTGATGGCAGCTTTGGTGTAAAGTTTAACTAATTAGAGTCCTCTAGTGTTGATACTTATGCTGATGCTGAACCATCATACTAACAGTCCTTTTAGCAGTCCTGTCTTTTTCTGTTTGTATCAGATACATTTTTCATTTAGCCTAGGGACAGTTGCAGGGAGATTGACACAATACAGCCTCAAGGCAAGGCTTAGTGTTTTGCAGTCCATTATTAAATATATAGCTGTTGCATGTGAACAAATTTTTTTTGGGGGGTGACCAAATTGACTATATTGTCATCTCTGCAGTGTAACATGCTTAGTGTTTGATTATGGTGAAATTACTCTGCAAAAAAAATTAATAAAACTTTCTGAATTGAATTAGTAATCCATACTGTGGAACATGCTTAGAGTTAAGTTACGGTGGTATCAGCCTCCAAAAAATATTTAAAAAATCTTTCTGGATTAAACTACTAATCCATACAGTGTAATGTACTTAGTGTTACATTACAGTAAAATTAACCTCCAAAACACATTAAAAAAAATATTCTGGATTGAATTTGTCATCCATAGAGTCTAAAGGTACCGTCACACTCAGCGACTCTGCAGCGATATAGACAACGAGCTGATCGCTGCAGCGTCGCTGTTTAAGTTGCTGGGGAGCTGTCACACAGACAGCTGTCTCCAGCGACCAACGATCAGGGGAACGACTTCGGCATCGTTGAAACTGTCTTCAACGATGCTGAAGTCCCCCTGCAGCACCCGGGTAACCAGGGTAAACATCGGGTTACTAAGTGCAGGGCCGCGCTTAGTAACCCGATATTTACCCTGGTTACCATTGTAAAAGTAAAAAAGAAAACACTACATACTCACCTTCTGATGTCTGTCACGTCCCCCGGCATCCACAGGGTTACGCGCTGCTGCTCAGAGCTTCCTGCACTGAATGTGTCAGCGCCGGCAGTAAAGCAGAGCACAGTGGTGACGTCAATGCTGTGCTCTGCTTTGACACAGTCAGTGCAGGAAGCTCTCGGCAGCAGCGCGTAACCCTGTGGACGCCGGGGGACGTGACAGACATCAGAAGGTGAGTATGTACTGGTTTTTTTTTTACTTTTACAATGGTAACCAGGGTAAATATCGGGTTACTAAGCGCGGCCTTGTGCTTAGTAACCCGATGTTTACCCTGGTTACAAGTGAACGCATCGTTGGATCGGCGTCACACACGCCGATCCAACGATGGACAACGGGTGATCAGCGACGAAATAAAGTTCTGGACTTCTAGCTCTGACCAGCGATATTACAGCGGGATCCAGATCGCTGCTGCATGTCAAACACAACGAGATCGCTATCCAGGACGCTGCAACGTCACGGATCGTCGTCGTTCTCGCTGCAAAGTCGCTTAGTGTGAAGGTACCTTAACATGGTTAGTGTTATATTTTGGTGCTATTTAAAACTGCAAAAGAAGTTCCAATTTTTATTCTGGATTCAGTTAGTCATCCATACAGTATAACGTGGCTAGTATTACATTATGGTGGTATATAGACCTCCAAATAAATTTTCTGGATTCAATTAGTCAAACATAGAGTTTAACGTGGTTACTGTTACATTACGATGGTACAGTATATAAAACACCTAAAAAAGTTCTAAAATTTTCTGGATTCATTTGGTCATACATGGAGTTTAAGGTGCTCTGTGCAAAATTACGGTGTTTTAAAATTTAAAACTGCATGGCCTGCTACAATTGACCCAAATTTTTGGTTTGAAAAATTGACTACTGTTATCCATATAATTTAACCTACTGTGTCTAAAAGTATGGTGATTTAATATTTTAAAAATTGCTTGACCCACTACAGTTGACCAAATTTTTTGGTTCAATAAAAATTTTTTAGTTTCAATTAGTAAAGAAATCTTGGTTTCCAGAGTGCTAGCAATTAGAAATGCGTCAGATGTGCGGTAAGGGACGAGGATGTGAAAGTGTTGATGATCGTGCATACAGATGCCAAAGACATAGGACAGGTGCAAATATGCCTGTTGCTGGAGCACAAGAAAAATCCCAATCCACAACACATAGCTTCCTATACCACACCAGTGCAAACAGGTGCTCAGTTGGATTGCAGATAATGTTTCCAGCATGCTTGCCAGCATCACCCAGTCTTCCACTCAGACCAGTCTTCCCAGCCAACAGTCTGGATCACTTACTCCTTACCTTGATCCTCCTTCCTCCTACCATTTTGAGTCCCAAAAAATAAGTAGACCCACACTAAGACACTCTGAGTAGCTCTTTACAACATAATTTCTTGTTTTGTGGACTCTCACACTGTCCAAGATCAGCAAATGTCTGACCACTTAGAGCCTAACCACCATCAACATGATCAGGCACATATCATCTAAGCACCTGACGTGGTCGGTTTAAACACTTGAGTCCACGATTGGTGCAGTGGGTGACACCACTGCATCGTTCCCTGTGCTAGGTGCTTCCCTGTTAGGGTTTCCAATGGCAAGGAAACATCAGAAGCATAGAATAAACGGACAAGCTCTCGGGTGATGGAAACTAGAGCTGACCGCGATGCTAAACCTACACACCACACTAGAAGTAGCCAGGGGGCATTCCTGCGTTGTCTCTAGATGCCGCGCGCCAGCCGGAGAACTAACTACCCCTGGTAGAAGAAAACACAGTCCTGGCTTGCCTCCAGAGAATGTCCCCACAGGAGATAGCAGCCCCCCACATATAATAACGGGGAGAGCAGATGAAAAGACACACGTAGTATGAAAGCAGATTTAGCACAGAGAGGCCCGCTAACTAAATAGCAGAAAGATACAACAGAGGACTTCGCGGTCAGCTGCAAAACCCTTCAAAACACCATCCTGAAATTACCTTAACTCATGTGACAACTCATGCCACTGGAGTGGTAATTTCAGCCCAACAAGAGCTTCCAGCTGCAGAGATTCACATATGTGCAAACTGGACAAAACATACAAAAATAGACTTAAGGACTAAAGTGTCCAACTTAGCTGAGCAGAAAACTGGGAGCAGGAACATGCAACAGAATCACTCTGGATACATTGATGGCCAGCATTAGAATGACTGAGGAGCAAGGTTAAATAGGATACTCCCACATCCTGATAGGAACAGGTGAACTGAGAAGGCAAAGCTTGCAGGACACCAGTACCACAAGAGACCACCGGGGGAGCCCACGAACCGAATCACAACAGTACCCCCCCCTTAAGGAGGGGGCACCGAACCCTCACAAGAACCACCAGGGCGATCTGGATGAGCCCTATGAAAGGCACGGACCAAATCAGAAGCATGAACATCAGAAGCTGTAACCCAAGAATTATCCTCTTGACCGTAGCCCTTCCATTTCACCAGATATTGAAGTCTCCGTCTGGAAACACGGGAGTCCAAGATTTTCTCCACCACGTACTCCAATTCACCCTCAACCAGCACAGGAGCAGGAGGCTCAACAGAAGGCACAAGTGGTACCTCATACCTCCGCAATAATGACCGATGGAAGACATTATGGATAGCAAAGGATGCTGGGAGGTCCAAACGAAAAGACACAGGGTTAAGAATTTCCAAAATCTTATAAGGACCGATGAACCGAGGCTTAAACTTAGGAGTAGAGACCCTCATAGGGACAAAACGGGAGGACAACCACACCAAGTCCCCAACACGAAGACGAGGACCAACACGACGATGGCGATTAGCAAAACGTTGAGTCTTCTCCTGGGATAACTCCAAATTGTCCACCACCTGCCCCCAAATACGATGCAACCTATCCACCATGGTATCCACTCCAGGACAATCCGAAGACTCCACCTGACCAGATGAAAAACGAGGATGGAACCCTGAATTGCAAAAGAAAGGGGAGACCAAAGTGGCAGAACTGGCCCGATTATTAAGGGCAAACTCAGCCAACGGCAAAAAGGAGACCCAGTCATCCTGATCAGCAGACACGAAACACCTCAAATAAGTCTCCAAGGTCTGATTAGTACGTTCCGTCTGGCCATTTGTCTGGGGATGAAATGCAGACGAAAAAGACAAATCAATGCCCATCCTGGCACAAAACGCCCGCCAAAATCTGGACACAAACTGGGATCCCCTGTCGGAAACGATATTCTCCGGAATACCATGCAGCCGAACCACATTCTGAAAAAACAGGGGCACCAACTCAGATGAGGAAGGCAGCTTGGGCAAGGGCACCAAATGAACCATCTTAGAAAAGCGGTCACAGACCACCCAAATGACGGACATCTTCTGAGAAACAGGGAGATCAGAAATAAAATCCATAGAGATGTGTGTCCAAGGCCTCTTAGGAACAGGCAAGGGCAACAACAACCCACTAGCCCGAGAACAACAAGGCTTGGCCCGAGCACAAACATCGCAAGACTGCACAAAAGTACGCATGTCCCGAGACAGGGAAGGCCACCAGAAGGACCTAGCCACCAAATCTCTGGTACCAAATATTCCCGGATGACCTGCCAACGCAGAAGAATGAACCTCCGAGATGACTCTATTGGTCCACTCATCCGGCAGAAACAATCTACCAGGCGGACAACGATCAGGCCGATCCGCCTGAAACTCTTGTAAAGCACGTCGCAGGTCTGGGAAGACAGCAGACAATATCACCCCATCCTTAAGTATACCCGTAGGTTTAGAATCACCAGGGGAATCAGGTTCAAAACTCCTAGAAAGGGCATCCGCCTTCACATTCTTAGTACCTGGCAGATACGAAACCACAAAATTAAACCGGGAGAAAAACAACGACCAGCGCGCCTGTCTAGGATTCAGACATCTGGCCGACTCAAGATAAATCAAATTTTTGTGATCAGTCAAGACCACCACCTGATGTTTAGCACCCTCAAGCCAATGACGCCACTCCTCGAATGCCCACTTCATCGCCAAAAGCTCCCGATTACCGACGTCATAATTTCGCTCGGCGGGCGAAAATTTTCGAGAAAAGAACGCACAAGGTCTCATCACTGAACAATCTGAACTTTTCTGCGACAAAACCGCCCCCGCTCCGATCTCGGAAGCATCAAATTCCACCTGAAAAGGAAGAGAAACATCAGGCTGGCACAACACCGGAGCAGAAGAAAAACGGCGCTTAAGCTCCCGAAAGGCCTCCACAGCAGCAGGAGACCAATCTGCAACATCAGCACCCTTTTTAGTCAAATCAGTCAAAGGCCTGACAACGCTAGAAAAACCAGTTATGAATCGACGATAAAAGTTAGCAAAGCCCAAAAATTTCTGAAGGCCCTTAAGAGAAGTCGGTTGCGTCCAGTCACAAATAGCCCGAACCTTCACAGGATCCATCTCAATAGAAGAGGGGGAAAAAATGTACCCCAAAAAAGAAATCTTCTGAACCCCAAAAACACACTTTGAACCTTTAACAAACAGAGAATTGGTCCGCAAAACCTGAAAAACCCTCCTAACTTGTTGAACATGAGATTCCCAGTCATCCGAAAAAATCAAGATATCGTCCAAATACACAATCATAAATTTATCCAGATATTCACGGAAAATATTGTGCATAAAAGACTGAAAGACCGAAGGGGCATTTGACAGACCAAAAGGCATCACCAAATACTCAAAATGGCCCTCGGGCGTATTAAATGCGGTTTTCCACTCATCCCCCTGCTTAATTCGCACCAAATTATACGCACCGCGAAGATCAATCTTAGAGAACCACTTCGCCCCCTCAATGCGAGCAAATAAATCTGTCAGCAATGGCAAAGGATACTGATACTTGACTGTGATCTTATTCAAGAGTCTATAATCAATACAAGGTCTCAAAGAACCATCGCTTTTAGCTACGAAAAAGAACCCCGCTCCAAGAGGAGACGAAGAAGGACGAATATGTCCCTTTTCCAAGGACTCCCTAATATACTCTTGCATGGCAGCATGTTCAGGTACAGACAGATTGAATAGACGACCCTTAGGAAATTTACTGCCAGGGATCAAATCTATGGCGCAATCGCAATCTCTGTGAGGAGGAAGAGAATTAAGAGTAGATTCCTCAAAAACCTCACGATAATCAGACAAAAACTCAGGAATTTCAGAAGGAATAGATGAAGCAATGGAGACCAAAGATGTGTCCCCATGATTTCCCTGACATCCCCAGCTTAGTACAGACATTGTTTTCCAGTCAAGGACTGGGTTATGAGTTTGCAACCATGGCAATCCCAGCACCAACACATCATGTAGATTATACAGTACAAGGAAGCGAATCACTTCTTGATGGTCTGGAGTCATACGCATAGTCACTTGTGTCCAGTATTGTGGTTTATTACTAGCCAATGGTGTAGAATCAATACCCTTTAAAGGTATAGGAACTTCCAGAGGCTCTAGATCAAACCCACAGCGCCTGGCAAAGGACCAATCCATAAGACTCAAAGCTGCGCCAGAATCCACATACGCATCCGCAACAATAGAAGATAACGAACAAATTAGAGTTACAGACAAAATAAACTTGGACTGCAAAGTGCCAATAGCAGAGGATTTATCAACTTTCTTTGTTCGTTTAGAGCATGCTGATATAACATGAGTAGAATTTCCACAATAGAAGCACAAATGATTTTTGCGCCTATAAATCTGTCGTTCGCTTCTGGACAGAAAGCTATCACATTGCATACTCTGTGGTGCCTCTTCAGAAGACACCGCCAACTGGTGCACAGGTTTGCGTTCCCGTAAACGCCGATCAATCTGAATTGCCATTGTCATGGACTCATTCAGACCAGTAGGCGCAGGAAACCCCACCATGACGTCTTTTACAGCATCAGAGAGACCTTCTCTGAAAATCGCCGCCAGAGCGCACTCATTCCACTGAGTAAGCACAGACCATTTTCGAAATTTTTGGCAATATATTTCGGCTTCATCTTGCCCCTGAGAGAGGGCTATTAGGGCTTTCTCAGCCTGAATCTCCAAATTTGGTTCCTCATAAAGCAACCCCAAAGCCAGAAAAAACGCATCCACATTGAGCAACGCAGGATCCCCTGGTGCCAATGAAAATGCCCAATTTTGGGGGTCACCCCGCAGTAAAGAAATAACAATTTTTACTTGCTGGGCAGGATCTCCAGCAGAATGAGATCTCAGTGAAAGAAACAATTTACAATTGTATTTAAAATTTAGAAAACAAGATCGATCTCCAGAAAAAACTCCGGTATAGGAATTTTAGGTTCAGACCGAGGAGCATGTAACAAAAAATCTTGTATATTCTGAACTTTAGAGGCAAGATTATTCAAATTGGTAGCCAGACTCTGGGGATCCATATTTCAACAGATAAAGTCTGAGCCATTCAGGGGTTAAGAGGAGAGGAAAACAGGAGACTGCAATTAGAGCTGGAGTGCAACTTCAGAGGAAGGAAAAAAAAAAAAAAAAAAGGTTTCTCACAGTTCCTTTTCTCTCCTGCTTCAGCCTATAGATTAAACATTTGGGCTGGCCATACTGTTAGGGTTTCCAATGGCAAGGAAACATCAGAAGCATAGAATAAACGGACAAGCTCTCGGGTGATGGAAACTAGAGCTGACCGCGATGCTAAACCTACACACCACACTAGAAGTAGCCAGGGGGCATTCCTGCGTTGTCTCTAGATGCCGCGCGCCAGCCGGAGAACTAACTACCCCTGGTAGAAGAAAACACAGTCCTGGCTTGCCTCCAGAGAATGTCCCCACAGGAGATAGCAGCCCCCCACATATAATAACGGTGAGAGCAGATGAAAAGACACACGTAGTATGAAAGCAGATTTAGCACAGAGAGGCCCGCTAACTAAATAGCAGAAAGATACAACAGAGGACTTCGCGGTCAGCTGCAAAACCCTTCAAAACACCATCCTGAAATTACCTTAACTCATGTGACAACTCATGCCACTGGAGTGGTAATTTCAGCCCAACAAGAGCTTCCAGCTGCAGAGATTCACATATGTGCAAACTGGACAAAACATACAAAAATAGACTTAAGGACTAAAGTGTCCAACTTAGCTGAGCAGAAAACTGGGAGCAGGAACATGCAACAGAATCACTCTGGATACATTGATGGCCAGCATTAGAATGACTGAGGAGCAAGGTTAAATAGGATACTCCCACATCCTGATAGGAACAGGTGAACTGAGAAGGCAAAGCTTGCAGGACACCAGTACCACAAGAGACCACCGGGGGAGCCCACGAACCGAATCACAACACTTCCCAATCTTCTGTCCATGACACTGGAGTAGATGCCTCCTGCCCTGCACCTGTCCCTGTACATTCTGAGGCACCATCATCTGGCACTTCCAAAAACTTGTCCCAGCACAGCAATGATCTGTCCCTTCCCTAGGTCTTGGAACAAAAGAGAAAGTTCTTAACCACTCAACCACAGGCCCAAACTCTAAATGGGCAAATTTCCAGGCTACTTTCCTTGTTGACGTTTAGGCTTGGAGATATGGAGGATTTCTGCCAACTCATGGTGGCAGCTCTCCCTTGGTACTTGGTCCTCAGTTGCCACTATTTCTGTGTGGCATCCCTGCCTTGTACCAGCACATGATCAGGAACATCACCCATGCTTTTACCAATGCAGTTACTGGGATTGTACACTTAACAACCAACACATGTACAAGCACTTGTGACCAGGGACGCTACATTTCCATGATTGCACACTGATTGAACATTGTGGAGTCAGGGGCCATGTCCCACCTTGGCACGGCACATATGCTACCAACATTGAGGATTGCTGGCCCAACATCTATCAGGGTTTCCTCTACCTCCTACACGAGTTCTTGCACCCCCTCCTGCTCCTCCTCATCCCTAATCTCTGATGTGGTATCTCAGAGCATATTGCAAACATCAGCCAGAAGCTGGAAGCTCTACAGCAAATCCTCAGCAAACCAGAAACAGGCTCCGCTGAAGCTAATTTGCCTAGGAGACAATAAACACACCGTGGCACAGTTATTGAAAGGAATAACATACCAGACAGATCAGTAGCTCTTGCTGCTTAACCTCCAACCAGGCATGATTATGTGTGATAATGGCCTCAACCTGGTGCCGGCTGTGAAGCTTGACAAGCTCACACACGTGCCATGCCTGGCCCACACGCTCAACTTGGTAATAGAGATGAGCGAATATGTTTGAAAAATGATTGCCAAACATAAATATGGCACATTCTGATTCGTGATCAGAAAAAAGAGCAAAATTTCATAAATTCGTGAAAAATCAGTAACATTCAGTAAAAAGTGCAGTAAAATATTTGCATTGCCGCTAAAATAGTGTGAGCTCTTTGGCTAGGATAGTGGTGGTGTATGATGAGCATGGAGCGTGTGTTTGATAATGGTTGGGGGTGACAGGAGCTCAGAGGGGAAACGTCCTTGTAAAAAAATGTTTTTCTAACTTTATGTGTACATATTGCGGCTAGCCAATCAGGGTACAGGAAGCAAGCACAATGTCCAGACACAATGGCTTGTGTCATTAGCTGCTGAAATCACATGTTCCTCTCTATGTAAAGTGCGGACATGTTGTTTTAACGCTATTTTGTCACTAGCAAAGCGCAGAGAGGCCACTCCTGATGCTGGGCCTGGGTGCTGATAGATTTTAGCTAGCTAGCTAGGCTGTTGTTTCAAAGTCAGATAGTTTAGATACCTAGTGTTCTGTGTGGCTATGAAATCGACCTTCCAACAAATTTTTTTTTGTGCCATTACTGAGGTCCATGGACGAAGACATAGTACTGGCACACTTCATAGAACTGGTGTTGTGCACTGCTTTCATTGTGCTCTATGCACAAGTAGACCTTTCTAAATCTTATTTTTTCAGTTGCTAAACGTGATACAGCACACCATATTCCACCTTGTCATTTAGTGGAGGTGAAATTGTTCTGTGATTTGACCTGTTGCACAGTAAAAATATACATATTTTGTCAGCCGCTAACGTGATTCAGAACTGCATTTCTCACCTTGTCATTTAGTGGCAGTGAAATTCATCTTTTTGCAGAGAAAAAAGCCTGTTTTTTTATGTTAAAAATGTGATACAGCACACCATATCCCAACTTGTCATTTAGTCACTGTGAAATTGTTCTGTGTACAGAGCTGTTGCACAGTAAAAAAAATTGTTCGGTTACAAACATAATACAGCAAGCTGGAATTGAGTTTGAAATAGTTTGGAGCATATCTTCTAAGTTATACGGGCCTCATCCTGACTAAAAATGTCTTTCTTCTGTTCTAACGTGATACAGACCTCAGTTTGGAGCATATACACTATGTTATATAGGCCTCATTCCCACAAAACAAAATCTGTTACTAATGTGATACAGTAGGGAAGATTTATTTTTTAGAATTGTTTGGAGCATATTTTTTTTTTGTTATACAGGCCTCATCCACACTGAAACAATTCTTTCTTCCGTGACTAATGTCATACAGTACTGGAGATCTGTGTTTAAAATTGTTTGGAGCATATCTTCTTTGTTATAAAGGCCTCATCCACACTGAAAAATTAATTTCTTCTGTTACAAATGTCATACAGTAGGAGAGATCTTAATCTTATTTTTATAATTGTTTGGCGCATATCTTCTTTGTTATACAGGCCTCATCGACACAGACACAATTCTTTCTTTTGTGACTAACCTGATAAGGTAGGGGAGATCTTTGTTTGAAATTTATTGGAGCATATCTTGTTTCTCATACAGGTCTCATCCATACTGAAACAATTCTTAACCCCTGGGGAGGGAGGTGATCCTGATGAGAATCAGATATCTGAGGCACACGTGAACTGTACTGTGCTGTCAGGGCAGAAAGGGAAGGAGGGTGACTCTCAGGGCGAGGAATGTGATAACACAGAGGATGATGATGATGCTGTAGATCCCACTTGATGTGAACACAGAGGCACGCAGCTGAGTAGGTCATCTAAAGAGGTGGAGGAAGACAAGGAGATTATATTGCGCCATATGGCGCATACACAGAATGATACAACCACGAAGAGCACTGCATCCTCAGCCACAACTGTGGCTGTGGCCAGCCAGCAGCATTCGCGGGTCTGCAGCTCACAGGGGCAGCAAGGGTTTCCTAGCCTGGGCCATTTTTGACACTGCAAAGGATGAACCAACTCACATAATCTGCCAACTTTGCAATAAAAAGAGTTGAGGTAAAAACTGCAATAATTTGACTGCTACATGTATGAACCTTCACATGCGCAATCAAGATGCTTTAGTGTGTCCGATAACAGTGTGAACCTGGTGGTGTCCCTATGGCGAGGCAAGCTTATACACATTCTTTGTATGGCTCACTGTCATGGTTCCCAATGGCAAGGAAACGTCAGAGAACTTAAATAACAGACTAGCTCTTGGGTGATGGAATCTCGAGCTGACCGTGAGCTAAACCTACCACACAACTAACAGTGGCCGGGTGACGTACCTACGTTTTATCCCTAGACGCCCAGCGCCAGCCGGAGAACTAACTAACCCTAATAGAGGAAAAAACAGACCTGGCTTACCTCTAGGGAAATTCCCCCAAAAAGGAGACAGAAGCCCCCCACATATATTGACGGTGAGTTCAGAGGAAAAGACATAGGCAGTATGAAGGTAGGTTCAGCAAAGCGAGGTCCGCTTACTAGATAGCAAGAAGATACAATAGGGAACTGCACGGTCAGCTGAAAACCCTATTAAAATACCATCCAGAAATTACTTTAAGACTCATGTGTCAACTCATGACACCGGAGTGGTAATTTCGGCCCACAAGAGCTTCCAGCTACAGAAACATAACATAACTGTGAACTGGAACAAAAATGCAAACAAACTTAGGACTAAGAGTCCAACTTAGCTGATAGTAGTCTAGAAGCAGGAACATGCAACAGAAAGGCTCTGGTTACATTGATGGCCGGCACTAGAATAACTGAGCAGCAAGGCTAAATAGGATACTCCCATATCCTGATGGAAACAGGTGAACAGAGAAAGTGAAGCACACAAGTCCAGTACCACCAGTGACCACCGGGGGAGCCCAAAAACCAAATTCACAACAGTACCCCAACCTCAAGGAGGGGGCACCGAACCCTCACAAGAACCACCAGGGCGATCAGGATGAGCCCTATGAAAGGCACGGACCAAATCAGAGGCATGAACATCAGAGGCTGTCACCCAAGAATTATCCTCCTGACCGTAGCCCTTCCACTTGACCAGATACTGAAGTTTCCGTCTGGAAACACGGGAGTCCAAGATCTTCTCCACAACGTACTCCAATTCACCCTCAACCAACACCGGAGCGGGAGGCTCAACGGAAGGCACAACCGGTACCTCATACCTGCGCAATAATGACCGATGGAAGACATTATGGATAGAAAAAGATGCCGGGAGGTCCAATCGAAAGGACACAGGGTTAAGAATCTCCAAAATCTTATACGGGCCGATGAACCGAGGCTTAAACTTAGGAGAAGAAACCCTCATAGGGACAAAACGAGAAGACAACCACACCAAGTCCCCAACACGAAGACGAGGACCAACACGACGACGGCGGTTAGCAAAATGCCGAGTCTTCTCCTGGGACAACTCCAAATTGTCCACCACCTGTCCCCAAATCCGATGCAACCTATCCACCACAGTATCCACTCCAGGACAATCCGAAGACTCCACCTGACCAGAAGAAAAGCGAGGATGAAACCCCGAATTGCAAAAGAAAGGAGAAACCAAAGTGGCAGAACTAGCCCGATTATTGAGGGCAAACTCCGCCAACGGCAAAAAGGCAACCCAGTCATCCTGATCCGCAGACACAAAACACCTCAAATAAGTCTCCAAGGTCTGATTAGTAGTGTTGAGCATTCCGATGCTGCAAGTATCGGGTATCGGCCGATACTTGCTGTATCGGAATTCCGATACCGGGATTCCGATACTCTTGTGGTATCGGGTATCGGGTATCGGAACAACATTAATGTTAAAATGTGTAAAATAGAGAATTAAAATAAAAAATATCGCTATACTCACCTGTCCGACGCAGCCGGGACCTCAGCGCAGGAACCGGCAGCGTTGTTTGTTTAAAATTCCCGCTTTTACATGGTTACGCGAAGTCCCGGCTTGTGATTGGTCAGGGCGGCCATGTTGCCGGGCCGCGGACCAATCACAGCAAGCCGTGACGAAAATACGTCACGGCTTGCTGTGATTGGTCCGCGTCCCGGCAACATGGCCGCCATTAACCAATCACAAGCCGTGACGTCACGGGAGGCTGGAAACGCGCTCATTTTAAAAAGGGCGCGTGTCCAGCCTCCCGTGACGTCACGGCTTGTGATTGGTTGCGTCGCGGTCAACCAATCACAAGCCGGGAGGCTGGACACGCGCCCATTTCAAAATGAGCGCGTCCAGCCTCCCGGCTTGTGATTGGTTGATCGCGGCGCAACCAATCACAAGCCGTGACGTCACGGGAGGCTGGACACGCGCCCATTTCAAAATGAGCGCGTCCAGCCTCCCGGCTTGTGATTGGTTGATCGCGGCGCAACCAATCACAAGCCGTGACGTCACGGGAGGCTGGACACGCGCCCATTTTAAAATGAGCGCGTGTCCAGCCTCCCGTGACGTCCCGGCTTGTGATTGGTCAGGGCGGCCATATTGCCGGGACGCGGACCAATCACAGCAAGCCGTGACGTAATTTCGTCACGGCTTGCTGTGATTGGTCCGCGTCCCGGCAACATGGCCGACCTGACCAATCACAAGCCGGGAATTCACGTAACCAAGTAATAGCGCGATTTTTAAACAAACAACGCTGCCGGTTCCCTCGCTGAAGTCCCGGCTGCGTCGGACAGGTGAGTATAGCGATATTTTTTATTTTAATTCTTTCTTTTACACATTTATATGGTTCCCAGGGCCTGAAGGAGAGTTTCCTCTCCTTCAGACCCTGGGAACCATCAGGGATACCGTCCGATACATGAGTCCCATTGACTTGTATTGGTATCGGGTATCGGTATCGGATTGGATTCCGATACTGTGACGGTATCGGCCGATACTTTCCGATACCGATACTTTCAAGTATCGGACGGTATCGCTCAACACTACTGATTAGTTCGCTCAGTCTGGCCATTAGTCTGAGGATGGAACGCAGACGAAAAAGACAAATCAATGCCCATCCTAGCACAGAACGCCCGCCAAAATCTAGACACGAACTGGGTCCCCCTGTCAGAAACGATATTCTCCGGAATACCATGCAAGCGAACCACATTTTGAAAAAACAGAGGAACCAACTCGGAAGAGGACGGCAACTTAGGCAAGGGCACCAAATGAACCATCTTTGAAAAACGGTCACACACCACCCAGATGACAGACATTTTCTGAGAAACAGGGAGATCAGAAATAAAATCCATAGAGATGTGAGTCCAAGGCCTCTTTGGAATGGGCAAAGATAACAACAATCCGCTAGCCCGAGAACAACAAGGTTTGGCCCGAGCACAAACATCACAAGACTGCACAAAAACTCGTACATCTCGAGACAGAGAAGGCCACCAGAAGGACCTAGCCACCAAATCCCTGGTACCAAAGATCCCGGGATGACCTGCCAACGCAGAAGAATGAACCTCCGAGATGACTCTACTGGTCCAATCATCAGGAACAAACAGTCTACCAGGCGGGCAACGATCAGGTCTATCCGCCTGAAACTCCTGCAAAGCCCGTCGCAGGTCTGGGGAAACAGCAGATAATATCACCCCATCCTTAAGGATACCTGTAGGTTCAGAATCACCAGGGAAATCAGGCTCAAAACTCCTAGAAAGGGCATCTGCCTTCACATTTTTAGAACCTGGTAAGTATGAGACCACAAAATTAAACCGAGAGAAAAACAACGACCAGCGCGCCTGTCTAGGATTCAGGCGCCTGGCAGACTCAAGATAAATCAAATTCTTGTGATCGGTCAATACCACCACCTGATGTCTAGCCCCCTCAAGCCAATGACGCCACTCCTCAAAAGCCCACTTCATAGCCAAAAGCTCCCGATTACCAATATCATAATTTCGCTCGGCGGGCGAAAATTTTCGAGAAAAGAACGCACAAGGTCTCATCACAGAGCAATCGGAACTTTTCTGCGACAAGACCGCCCCAGCTCCGATCTCGGAAGCATCGACCTCAACCTGAAAAGGAAGAGTAACATCAGGCTGACGCAACACAGGGGCGGAAGAAAAGCGGCGCTTAAGCTCCCGAAAGGCCTCCACAGCAGCAGGGGACCAATCAGCAACATCAGCACCCTTTTTGGTCAAATCAGTCAAAGGTTTAGCAACATCAGAAAAACCAGTTATAAATCGACGATAAAAATTAGCAAAGCCCAAAAATTTCTGAAGGCTCTTAAGCGAAGAAGGTTGCGTCCAATCACAAATAGCCCGAACCTTGACAGGATCCATCTCAATGGAAGAGGGGGGAAAAAATGTACCCCAAAAAAGAAATCTTTTGAACCCCAAAAATACACTTAGAACCCTTCACACACAAGGAATTAGTCCGCAAAACCTGAAAAACCCTCCTGACCTGTTGGACATGAGAATCCCAGTCATCCGAAAAAATCAAAACATCATCCAGATACACGATCATGAATTTATCCAAATATTCCCGGAAAATGTCATGCATAAAGGACTGAAAGACTGAAGTGGCATTTGAAAGACCAAAATGCATTACTAAATACTCAAAATGACCCTCGGGCGTATTAAATGCGGTTTTCCACTCATCCCCCTGCCTAATTCGCACCAAATTATACGCCCCACGGAGATCAATCTTAGAGAACCACTTAGCCCCTTTTATTCGAGCAAACAAATCAGTCAGCAGTGGCAGGGGATACTGATATTTGACTGTAATTTTATTCAAGAGTCGAAAATCAATACACGGCCTCAAAGAGCCATCTTTTTTAGATACAAAGAAAAAACCGGCTCCTAAGGGAGATGAAGAAGGATGAATATGTCCCTTTTCCAGGGACTCCTTAATATATTCTCGCATAGCAGCATGTTCAGGTACAGATAGATTAAATAAACGACCCTTTGGAAATTTACTGCCCTGAATCAGATCTATGGTACAATCGCAATCTCTGTGAGGAGGTAGTGAACCAAGCTTAGGCTCCTCAAAAACATCACGATAATCAGATAAAAATTCCGGAATCTCAGAGGGAATAGATGACGAAATGGAAACCAAAGGTACGTCCCCATGAGCCCCCTGACATCCCCAGCTTAACACAGACATTGCTTTCCAGTCAAGAACTGGGTTATGAGATTGTAACCATGGCAATCCGAGCACCAAAACATCATGTAGATTGTACAACACAAGGAAGCGAATCGTCTCCTGATGGTCTGGATTCATACGCATAGTCACTTGTGTCCAGTATTGTGGTTTATTACTAGCCAATGGTGTAGAGTCAATACCCTTCAGAGGTATAGGAACTTCCAGAGGCTCTAGATCAAACCCACAGCGCCTGGCAAAGGACCAATCCATAAGACTCAAAGCGGCGCCAGAGTCGACATAGGCATCCGCGGTAATTGACGATAATGAACAAATCAAGGTCACAGACAGAATAAACTTAGACTGTAAAGTGCCAATTGAAATAGAATTATCAACCTTTTTTGTACGTTTAGAGCATGCTGATATAACATGAGTTGAATCACCACAATAGAAACACAACCCATTTTTTCGCCTAAAATTCTGCCGTTCGCTTCTGGACAGAATTCTATCACATTGCATATTTTCTGGAGCCTTCTCAGAAGACACCGCCAAATGGTGCACAGGTTTGCGCTCCCGCAAACGCCGATCAATCTGAATAGCCATTGTCATGGACTCATTCAGACCTGTAGGTGCAGGGAACCCCACCATAACATCTTTAATGGCATCAGAGAGACCCTCTCTGAAATTCGCCGCCAGGGCGCACTCATTCCACTGAGTAAGCACAGACCATTTACGAAATTTTTGGCAGTATTTTTCAGCTTCATCTTGCCCTTGAGATAGGGCCATCAAGGCTTTTTCAGCCTGAATCTCTAAGTTAGGTTCCTCATAAAGCAACCCCAAAGCCAGAAAAAACGCATCCACATTGAGCAACGCAGGATCCCCGGGTGCCAATGCAAATGCCCAGTCTTGAGGGTCACCCCGCAGCAAGGAAATTACTATCCTAACCTGCTGTGCGGGATCTCCAGCGGAGCGAGATCTCAGGGAAAGAAATAATTTACAATTATTTTTGAAATTCAGGAAACGAGATCTATCCCCGGAGAAAAATTCTGGTATAGGAATTCTAGGTTCAGATATAGGAGCATGAATAACAAAATCCTGTAAATTTTGAACCTTCGTAGCAAGATTATTCAAACCTGTAGCCAAACTCTGAGGATCCATTTTAATCAGGTGAGATCAGAGCCATTCAAGGATTAGAAGGAGAGAGAGAGACAAAGGCTGCAATTAGAGCAGAAATGCAACTAAGTCAACTATAGAGCAAGCTCAGAGGAAAAAAAAATAAAAATCTGCAGACTTCTTTTTCTCTCCTTTCTTCTGCCAACGGTTTTAACCCTTGGCCGGCCATACTGTCATGGTTCCCAATGGCAAGGAAACGTCAGAGAACTTAAATAACAGACTAGCTCTTGGGTGATGGAATCTCGTGCTGACCGTGAGCTAAACCTACCACACAACTAACAGTGGCCAGGTGACGTACCTACGTTTTATCCCTAGACGCCCAGCGCCAGCCGGAGAACTAACTAACCCTAATAGAGGAAAAAACAGACCTGGCTTACCTCTAGGGAAATTCCCCCAAAAAGGAGACAGAAGCCCCCCACATATATTGACGGTGAGTTCAGAGGAAAAGACATACGCAGTATGAAGGTAGGTTCAGCAAAGCGAGGTCCGCTTACTAGATAGCAAGAAGATACAATAGGGAACTGCACGGTCAGCTGAAAACCCTATTAAAATACCATCCAGAAATTACTTTAAGACTCATGTGTCAACTCATGACACCGGAGTGGTAATTTCGGCCCACAAGAGCTTCCAGCTACAGAAACATAACATAACTGTGAACTGGAACAAAAATGCAAACAAACTTAGGACTAAGAGTCCAACTTAGCTGATAGTAGTCTAGAAGCAGGAACATGCAACAGAAAGGCTCTGGTTACATTGATGGCCGGCACTAGAATAACTGAGCAGCAAGGCTAAATAGGATACTCCCATATCCTGATGGAAACAGGTGAACAGAGAAAGTGAAGCACACAAGTCCAGTACCACCAGTGACCACCGGGGGAGCCCAAAAACCAAATTCACAACAGCTCACGTCCTCAAATTGGTGGAGCATTTTCTCAGCCACTATCCTGGCCTGGGTGACATGCTCCAGAAAGCACGTAAGCTATGTGCTCATTTCCGCTGTTTGCACCTCTCTGATCATCAACTTGCATCGATACAGATGTCTTTGTCCATGCCAGTTAACAGATTGATATGCGATGTGCTGACACAGTGGAATTCCACTCTGCACATGTTGCAGTAACTGTGGCAGCAGCAATGAGACCTGACGCAGTATGTCATGTCACATAGCCATGGCCAACGCAGTATGGAGGTTGTTATGATCCCAATGGCAAAGGATCTCAGAGATTACAACAAAGTCTGTAAACATAAATACCAGCTCATAGGGATGTGGTAACTAGGCTGACCATATACCTGATCCTAACACAAACACTAACAGTAGCCGGGGAACGTGCCTACGTTGATCCTAGACGTCTCGCGCCAGCCGGAGAACTAACTAACCCTATCAGGGAAAATAAGACCTCTCTTGCCTCCAGAGAAAAGACCCCAAAGTAATACAAGCCCCCAACAAATAATAACGGTGAGGTAAGAAGAAAAGACAAACGTAAGAATGAACTAGATTTTAGCAAAGAGAGGCCCACTGACTAAATAGCAGAAAATAGTAAGATGACTTATATGGTCAGCAAAAAACCCTGCAAAATATCCACGCTGAATATCCAAGAACCCCCAAACCGACTAACGGTGAGGGGGGAGAATATCAGCCCCCTAGAGCTTCCAGCAATATCAGGAATCACATTTTGTACAAGCTGGACAAAAATATGAACAAAGCAAAATAACAAAAAATAAGAAAGCAGGACTTAGCTTATCTTGCAAAGAACCAGGACCTGAAGACAGGAGCAAACAGAAATGAACTGATTACAACGATGCCAGGCACTGGACTGAGAATCCAGGAAGTTTAAATAGCAACACCCCAGGCCTAACGAAGCAGGTGAGTACCAACCTGGTAAAAGACAATCCAGGTGCCAAATCACTAGTGACCACAAGAGGGAGCCAAGAAGTATAGTTCACAACAGTACCCCCCCTTTAAGGAGGGGTCACCGAACCCTCACCAAGACCACCAGGGCGACCAGGATGAGCAGCGTGGAAGGCACGAACCAAATCGGCCGCATGAACATCAGAGGCGGCCACCCAGGAATTATCCTCCTGACCATAGCCCTTCCATTTGACCAAATACTGAAGCCTCCGTCTAGAGAGACGAGAATCCAAGATCTTCTCTACCACGCACTCCAACTCGCCCTCAACCAACACCGGAGCAGGAGGCTCAACAGCAGGAACCACAGGCACAACGTACCGCCGCAACAAAGACCTATGGAACACGTTGTGAATGGCAAACGACACCGGAAGATCCAAACAAAAAGAAACCGGGTTAAGAACTTCCAAAATTTTATAAGGACCAATAAAGCGAGGCTTAAACTTAGGAGAGGAAACCTTCAGAGGGACATACCGAGAAGACAACCAAACCAAATCCCCAACACGAAGTCGGGGGCCCACACCGCGGCGGCGGTTGGCAAAACGCTGGGCCTTCTCCTGTGACAACTTCAAGTTGTCCACCACATGATTCCAAATCCGCTGCAACCTATCCACCACGGAATCCACCCCAGGACAGTCAGAAGACTCAACATGACCCGAGGAGAAACGAGGATGAAAACCAGAGTTGCAGAAGAATGGCGAAACCAAAGTAGCGGAACTAGCCTGATTATTAAGGGCAAACTCCGCCAATGGCAAGAAGGTCACCCAATCATCCTGGTCCGCAGAAACAAAACATCTCAAATAAGCCTCCAGTGTCTGATTAGTTCGCTCCGTTTGACCATTAGTCTGAGGATGGAAGGCAGATGAAAACGACAAATCAATGCCCATTTTAGCACAAAAAGATCGCCAGAATCTGGACACAAACTGGGATCCTCTGTCAGACACGATATTCTCCGGAATGCCGTGTAAACGAACCACATTCTGAAAAAACAAAGGAACCAGATCGGAAGAGGAAGGCAACTTAGGCAAGGGTACCAAATGGACCATCTTGGAAAAACGATCACACACCACCCAGATGACAGACATTCCTTGAGACACCGGAAGATCAGAAATTAAATCCATGGAAATGTGTGTCCAAGGCCTCTTCGGGACGGGCAAGGGCAAAAGCAACCCGCTAGCACGAGAACAACAAGGCTTAGCCCGAGCACAAGTCCCAAAGGACTGCACAAATGACCGCACATCCCGTGACAAGGAAGGCCACCAAAAGGACCTAGCCACCAAATCTCGGGTACCAAAAATTCCCGGATGCCCTGCCAACACCGAGGAATGAACCTCAGAAATGACTCTGCTGGTCCATTTATCAGGAACAAACAGTCTGTCGGGTGGAGAAGAGTCAGGTCTACCAGCCTGAAATCTCTGCAACACACGTCGCAAATCAGGAGATATGGCTGACACGATTACTCCCTCTTTAAGAATACCAGCTGGCTCCGAGACTCCAGGAGAGTCAGGCACAAAGATCCTAGAAAGAGCATCAGCCTTAACATTCTTCGAACCAGGCAGGTACGAGACCACAAAGTCAAAACGAGAGAAAAACAATGACCAACGAGCCTGTCTAGGATTCAGGCGCTTAGCAGACTCGAGATACATCAGATTTTTGTGATCAGTCAAGACCACCACACGATGCTTAGCACCCTCGAGCCAATGACGCCACTCCTCAAATGCCCACTTCATGGCCAACAACTCCCGATTACCAACATCATAGTTCCGCTCAGCAGGCGAAAACTTCCTAGAGAAAAAAGCACATGGTCTCATCACAGAGCAACCAGAGCCTCTCTGTGACAAAACAGCCCCAGCACCGATCTCAGAAGCATCCACTTCAACCTGAAAGGGAAGTGAGACATCAGGCTGGCACAAAACAGGCGCCGAAGTAAACCGGCGCTTCAGCTCCTGGAAGGCCTCCACGGCTGCAGGGGCCCAATTAGCCACATCAGAACCTTTCTTGGTCATATCCGTCAAAGGTTTAACAATGCTAGAAAAGTTAGCGATAAAGCGACGGTAGAGATTAGCAAACCCCAAGAACTTCTGAAGACTCTTAACAGACGTGGGCTGAGTCCAATCATGAATAGCTCGGACCTTGACTGGGTCCATCTCCACAGCAGAAGGGGAGAAAATAAAACCCAAAAAGGAAACCTTCTGCACTCCAAAGAGACACTTTGAGCCCTTCACAAACAAAGCATTATCACGCAAAACCTGAAACACCATCCTGACCTGCTTTACATGAGAATCCCAATCATCCGAGAAAACCAGAATATCATCCAGATAAACAATCATAAATTTATCCAGATACTTCCGGAAGATATCATGCATAAAGGACTGAAACACTGAAGGAGCATTAGAGAGCCCAAAGGGCATCACCAAGTATTCAAAATGACCTTCGGGCGTATTGAATGCAGTTTTCCATTCATCTCCCTGCCTAATGCGCACAAGGTTGTACGCACCACGAAGATCTATCTTGGTGAACCACTTGGCACCCTTAATCCGAGCAAACAAGTCTGACAATAGTGGCAAAGGATACTGAAACTTAACAGTGATTTTATTCAGAAGCCGATAGTCTATACAAGGTCTCAAAGACCCGTCCTTCTTGGCCACAAAAAAGAATCCCGCACCAAGAGGGGAAGAGGATGGACGAATATGCCCCTTCTCCAAAGACTCCTTGACATAAGAACGCATCGCGGCATGCTCGGGTACAGACAAATTAAATAATCGTCCCTTAGGAAATTTACTGCCAGGAATCAAATCTATAGCGCAGTCACAGTCCCTATGAGGAGGAAGATCACTGGACCTGGACTCACTGAATACATCCTGATAGTCACACAAATACTCAGGAACCTCTGAAGGAGTAGAAGTAGCAATAGACACCGGCGGAGAATCGCAATGAATTCCCTGACAACCCCAACTCGACACAGACATAGCCTTCCAATCCAAAACAGGATTATGGGTCTGTAACCATGGCAGACCTAACACGACCAAATCATTCATTTTATGCAGAACAAGAAAACGAATCACCTCCCGATGTTCAGGAGTCATGCACATGGTCACTTGTGTCCAAAACTGCGGTTTATTTTCCGCCAGTGGCGTAGCATCAATTCCTCTGAGAGGAATAGGAACTTTTAAAGGCTCCAGGACAAAACCACAGCGCTTGGCAAACGACAAGTCCATAAGACTCAGGGCAGCACCTGAATCCACAAACGCCATAACAGGGTAGGAAGACAATGAACAAATTAAAGTCACAGACAAAATAAATTTAGGCTGCAAATTACCAATGGAGACAGGACTGACAACCTTGGTTAGGTGTTTAGAGCATGCTGATATAACATGTGTAGAATCACCACAGTAAAAACACAGCCCATTCTGTCGTCTATGATTTTGTCGTTCGGTTCTAGTCAGGATTCTATCACATTGCATTGCTGGATCGGGGTTTCTATGACATTGCATTGTTCTGTTCAGACAACACCGCCAGAGGATTAGCGGATTTGTGCTCCCGCAAACGCCGATCAATCTGAATAGCCAACGCCATAGAATCATTCAGATTTGTAGGAATTGTGAAACCCACCATCACATTCTTAATGGCTTCAGAAAGGCCATTTCTGAAATTTGCGGCCAGAGCACATTCATTCCATTGAGTAAGCACGGACCATTTCCGAAATTTTTGGCAATACACTTCGGCTTCATCCTGGCCCTGAGAGATAGCCAGTAGAGCTTTTTCTGCCTGAATTTCAAGATTAGGCTCCTCATAAAGCAATCCGAGCGCCAGAAAAAACGCATCAACATCCGCCAATGCCGGATCTCCTGGCGCTAACGAGAAAGCCCAATCCTGAGGGTCGCCACGCAAAAAGGAGATAACAATTTTAACTTGCTGAGCTGAATCTTCAGACGAACGAGGTTTCAAAGATAGAAACAATTTGCAATTATTCCTAAAATTCCTAAATTTAAATCGATCTCCAGAGAAAAGCTCAGGAATAGGTATCTTAGGCTCAGACATAGGTCTGCTAACAACAAAATCCTGAATGCTCTGCACTCGTGCAGCAAGCTGATCCACACTAGTAATCAAGGTCTGAACATTCATGTCTGCAGCAAAGCTTACAGCCACTCTGAGAAAAAGGGGAAGGAAGAAAGAGAAGAAAAAAACAAAACAAAACTCAGAACTCCTTTTCTTTTAATCCCACTTCTGCAATGCATTAACTATTAATAGGCCTGGCATACTGTTATGATCCCAATGGCAAAGGATCTCAGAGATTACAACAAAGTCTGCAAACATAAATACCAGCTCATAGGGACGTGGTAACTAGGCTGACCATATACCTGATCCTAGCACAAACACTAACAGTAGCCGGGGAACGTGCCTACGTTGATCCTAGACGTCTCGCGCCAGCCGGAGAACTAACTAACCCTATCAAGGAAAATAAGACCTCTCTTGCCTCCAGAGAAAAGACCCCAAAGTAATACAAGCCCCCAACAAATAATAACGGTGAGGTAAGAAGAAAAGACAAACGTAAGAATGAACTAGATTTTAGCAAAGAGAGGCCCACTGACTAAATAGCAGAAAATAGTAAGATGACTTATATGGTCAGCAAAAAACCCTGCAAAATATCCACGCTGAATATCCAAGAACCCCCAAACCGACTAACGGTGAGGGGGGAGAATATCAGCCCCCTAGAGCTTCCAGCAATATCAGGAATCACATTTTGTACAAGCTGGACAAAAATATGAACAAAGCAAAATAACAAAAAATAAGAAAGCAGGACTTAGCTTATCTTGCAAAGAACCAGGACCTGAAGACAGGAGCAAACAGAAATGAACTGATTACAACGATGCCAGGCACTGGACTGAGAATCCAGGAAGTTTAAATAGCAACACCCCAGGCCTAACGAAGCAGGTGAGTACCAACCTGGTAAAAGACAATCCAGGTGCCAAATCACTAGTGACCACAAGAGGGAGCCAAGAAGTATAGTTCACAACAGGAGGTGGCGCATATCACGTTTACAGAGTGGGCACAGATTAAGGACCTCTGTACCCTTCTTCACAGTTTTAAAATGGCTACTAAGATGGTTAGCGCCGATGACGCCATCATCAGCATCACTGTTGTGGATTCTGTTTTTGGGCTCCCTCTGGTGGTTACAGCTGGTACTGGGTGACTTTGGTGGGTTGCGGTCTCTGGTTTCCACCTGTCCATCAGAGGCTGGGTGTTTCCTATTTAACCTGGCTTTCCTGTCATTCCCTTGCCAGCTATCAATGTATCAGTGTGTCTCTGTTACCTTTGCTACCTGCTCCTAGGCCTTCAAGACAAGCTAAGTCTGGATTTCCCTGTTTCATGTTTGCTTTCATGTTTTTAGTCCAGCTTGCAGATATGTAATTCTCTGCTGCTGGTTGCTCTAGTGGGCTGAAATTACCACTCATGTACCATGAGTTGGCACATGAGTTCAAGTAATTTCAGGATGGTATTTTGAAGGGTTTTAAGCTGACCGCGCAGTTCACCTTTTGTATCCTCTGCTATCTAGCTTAAGCGGGCCTCATTTTGCTGAATCTGTTTTCATGACTACGTTTGTGCCTTCCTCTCATTTCACCGTCATTATATGTGGGGGGCTGCTATTTCTGTGGGAATATTTCTCTGGAGGCAAGATAGGTCTGTGATTCTTCTGATAGGGGTAGCTAGATCTCCGGCTGGCGCGAGACGTCTAGAGTCCCCCCAGGAACATTCCCCGGCTGCTGTTAGTTGAGTGTTGAGGTTCAGGATCGCAGTCAGCTCAGGTTCCATCACCCTAGAGCTCGTCCTGTTTTTGCCCGTGTTATGTGTTTAATTCCCTGCCATTGGGAACATGACACATCACTATTCCAGTTTTTTATATGCTGGAGCAGACTTTGAATAGCCTGTGGGAGGAGATGGTGGTACCAGAAGAAGAGGAGGAAGCAGAGGAGGCTGCGGAAGGGATAAGATAGTCTAAAAGTTCAAGACTGCATTTTTTAGTGTGATGCATTACTGTCACGTAACTGCACTCTGTGGAAATGTGAATAGTCATGGTTGGTCTACATCTGCTGAGTTAGCTATAGTGGAAGATGTGTCTGTCCCAATTATACTATTTCTATTCTCGTGAAAGTTGTTCCACTTTGGTGGTGTCAGGCCCTCATTTTTTATAATGTGAACACTCCAAGTTGGGTGTCCATCTGCTGGATTGGGTGTAGTAGAAGACCTGTCCCTATTCTACTATTTCTACTGTGTTGAAATTGATGATACTTTGGTGGTGTATGCCAATAATTTTTGGAAATGTGAACACTCTTTGTTGACTGTCTATCTTCTGGATTGGGTGTAGAGAAAGACCTGTTGGCCCCTATTAGACTATTTCTACTGTGGTGAAATTGATGCCACTTCTGTGGTGTAAAGCCCTCATTTCTTTGGTCTCCTTCATATGTGTTGCCTGTTGCAAATAGAAGAAAAATCCACTGATGCATATCAAAATATCAAAAGGTTCATAAGCCAGATTTATAGACCAATATTAAATACTCTAGACATTCCAAAACATCATATACAGTACAGACCAAAAGTTTGGACACACCTTCTCATTTAAAGATTTTTCTGCATTTTCATGACTATGAAAATTGTACATTCACACTGAAGGCATCAAAACTATGAATTAACACATGTGGAATTATATACTTAACAAAAAAGTGTGAAACAACTGAAATTATGTCTTATATTCTAGGTTCTTCAAAGTAGCCACCTTTTGCTTTGATGACTGCTTTGCACACTCTTGGCATTCTCTTGATGAGCTTCAAGAGGTAGTCACCGGGAATGGTTTTCACTACACAGGTGTGCCCTGTCAGGTTTAATTAGTGGGATTTCTTGCCTTATAAATGGGGTTGGGACCATCAGTTGTGTTGTGCAGAAGTCTGGTGGATACACAGTTGATAGTCCTACTGAATAGAATTTGTATTATGGCAAGAAAAAAAACAGCTAAGTAAAGAAAAACGAGTGGCCATCATTACTTTAAGAAACGAAGGTCAGTCAGTCCAAAATATTGTGAAAACTTTCAAAGTGTCCCCAAGTGCAGTGGCAAAAATCATCAAGCGCTACAAAGAAACTGGCTCACATGAGGACCGCCCCAGGAAAGGAAGACCAAGAGTCACCTCTGCTTCTGAGGATAAGTTTATCTGAGTCACCAGCCTCAGAAATTGCAGGTTAACAGCAGCTCAGGATAGAGACCAGGTCAATGCCACACAGAGTTCTAGCAGCAGACACATCTCTACAACACTGTTAGGCCGGCGTCACACTAGCGAGTTTTACGGACATATGAGCGCAGAAAATATGTCCGTAAAATACGCATTACACACGGCCCAATGAATCTCTATGGAACTGCTCCTTTCAGCCGTATATTACGCATCCGTAATATACGGTATTGTATGGCCGTAGAAAATCACAGCATGCTGCGTTTGTCAGCGTATTGCGCAAAAAATACGCCAATGAAAGTCTATGGGGGAGAGAAAAATATGGATTACACAAGGACCAGCAGTGTGACTTGCGATAAATACGCAGCGGTGTTCTATAGAAAAGCCGGTAATTCAATTGCCGGCTTTTCCTCTCTCCTTCACAAACCCGACAGGATATGAGACATGGTTTACATACAGTAAACCATCTTATATCCCTTTTTTTCATTTTCCACACTACTAATGTACTAATCTTCCAGATGTGCCTTTTCTTGGGTGGCTGGGGGCAGATGTTTTTAGCCAGGGGGGCCAATAACCATGGACCCTCTCTAGGCTATTTATATCTGCTCTCAGTCACTGGCTTTACCACTCTGGCGGAGAAAATTGTGCGGGAGCCCACGCCAATTTTTTCCGCGATTTAACCCTTTATTTTTCAAGCTACAGCGTCCAAATATTGCACATACACACTACTAACATTAGTAGTGTGGAATATGCAAAAAAAAGGGATATGAGATGGTTTACTGTGTGTAAACCATGTCTCATATCCTGTCGGGTTTGTGAAAGAGATAGCAAAAGCCGGCAATTGAATTCCCGGCTTTTGTGCTATCTCGCACTGAATTAAATATAAATACAGTATATATATATATATATATATATATATATATGTGTCTCAATGATATATATATATATATATATATAGAGAGAGAGAGAGAGAGAGAGACTGTATATATGTTTTAACGAACATTTCAGCCCATAAATCCATTAGATGTCGGTTTTGCAAGCCTGCGAGAATATATCGCAGTACGGATGCCATACAGATTACATACGGTGGATGCCATGCGCAAAATACGCTGACACACCCTGCCTACGTATGACATACGGATCACTATTTTGGGAACATTTCTGCGTATTACGGCCGTATTACGGCCGTAAAAAACAGACCGTATTGTCTTACGCCTAGTGTGACGCCGTCCTTAAGAGGAGACTTTGTGCAGCAGGCCTTCATGGTAAAATAGCTGCTAGGAAACCACTGCTAAGGACAGGCAACAAGCAGAAGAGACTTGTTTGGGCTAAAGAACACAAGGAATGGACATTACACCAGTGGAAATCTGTGCTTTGGTCTGATGAGTCCAAATTTGAGATCTTTGGTTCCAACCATTCTGTCTATGTGCGATGCAGAAAAGGTGAACGGATGGACTCTACATGCCTGGTTCCCAACATGAAGCATGGAGGAGGAGGTGTGTAGGTGTGGGGGTGCTTGTCTGGTGACACTGTTGGGGATATATTCAAAATTGAAGGCATACTGAACCAGCATGGTTACCACAGCATCTTGCAGCGGCATGCTATTCCATTCGGTTTGCGTTTAGTTGGATTATCATTTATTTTTCAACAGGACAATGACCCCAAACACACCTCCAGGCTGTGTAGGATTGAATTTTGAAATATTCACTTATCTCTAATCAGGAGGAGGAGTGTTGTTCAGGCACAATATTTAAGAAAGTAAATAGTGATTGTTCACTTAGTGACAAGTAGGGTTGAGCGAAACGGGTCGGCCATTTTCAGAAGTCGCCGACTTTTGGCAAACACGGGTTTCATGAAACCCGACCCGACCCCTGTGTGGGGTCGGCCATGAGGTCGGCGATCTTCTGAATCTGGTATCGGAATTCCGATACTGAGTTCCGATATGTTTGCGATATCGGAAATCGGTATCGGAATCCACATTTAAGTGTAAAATAAAGAATTAAAATAAAAAATATTGATATACTCACCTCTCCGGAGGCCCCTGAACATCGCCGCTGGTAACCGGCAGCCTTCTTTGCTTAAAATGAGCGCGTTTACGGCCTTAGATGACGTCACGGCTTCTGATTGGTCGAGTGCCGCTCATGTGACCGCCACGCGACCAATCACAAGCCGTGACGTAATTCTCAGGTCCTAAATTCCTAGAATTAGGAATTTAGGACCTGAGAATTACGTCACGGCTTGTGATTGGTCGCGTGGCGGTCACATGAGCGGCACGCGACCAATCAGAAGCCGTGACGTCATGGAAGGCCCTGAACGCGCTCATTTTAAGCAAAGAAGGCTGCCGGTTACCAGCGGTGATGTCCAGGGGCCTCCGGACGGGTGAGTATATCAATATTTTTTATTTTAATTCTTTATTTTACACATTAATATGGATCCCAGGGCCTGAAGGAGAGTTTCCTCTCCTTCAGACCCTGGGAACCATAGTATCCCATTGCATTGCATTGGGTTTCGTGTTTCGGCCGACCCCGACCCCGACTTTTTTATAGGATCGGCCGATTTCGCTCAACCCGACTTTTGAGAAAGTCGGGTTTCGTGAAACCCGACCCGATCCTATAAAAATAAAAGTCGCTCAACCCTAGTGACAAGTGGGTTGACATGTGTGGGCCTAATGTTGTGAAACAGCAGGTTACAAGAAGGGAAGGGTAAATACAGCATGAGTGGGGAAAAAGCGAGGTCATGGTGGAAGGGGGAATTCTCTTGATGTTTGACGTGTACACCATTTCATCCTATCCAAAGACCACTGACAATATCTGTTACTGGATGGGCTACTCCACTCCCCTTTTTTGGCAGCCTCACAGCGGTATGCCTTGTAGATGAAGGCCAAAAAGAGCATGTGCTCCAGGGGATGGCAAGCACTGCATCAAGTGCCTCTCCTCCTCCTTCACCTTAATATCACCCGCAGTACAATCCTCAGAGGTGGAACCCTAATCACCCTTGTTTCCCCCCGCTTCACAAATTTCTAAATGCAAAACTGACTGTGGGGAACCACAGATGGGTCATTCTGCAGAGCCATTTAAACATTCTATTCCATGAGCATAAGAGGTCACAGAATTCAGAGGAGGAAAGAATTTGCACGGACGCCCCAAATTTTTTCATGTCGAATCCGGGGCCGGATGAAGTAGGGTCCGAGCAGAATCCAGACTGTTGTGAAATTGGATTTTGGGCTCCCCCGGTGGCCACTGGTGGAATTGAACTGGTGTGCATCATCCTCTCTGTTCACCTGTTTCCATCAGGATGTGGGAGTCGCTATTTAGCCTTGCTCCTCTGTCACTTCCATGCCGGTCAACATTGTAATCAGAAGCCTTTCTGTGCATGTTCCTGCTGCTAGACAACTCCCAGCTAAGTTGGACTTTTGTCCTTGTTTGTTTTTGCATTTTGTTCCAGTTCACAGCTGTAGTTTCGTTTCTGTGTCTGGAAAGCTCTTGTGATCTGAAATTGCCACTCTGATGTTATGAGTTAATACTAGAGTCTTAAAGTAATTTCAGGATGGTATTTTGATAGGGTTTTCAGCTGACCATGAAAGTGCCCTTTCTGTCTTCCTGCTATCTAGTAAGCGGACCTCAATTTTGCTAAACCTATTTTCATACTACGTTTGTCATTTCATCTAAAATCACCGCCAATATTTGTGGGGGCCTCTGTCTGCCTTTCGGGGAAATTTCTCTAGAGGTGAGCCAGGACTATATTTTCCTCTGCCAGGATTAGTTAGTCCTCCGGCCGGCGCTGGGCGTCTAGGGATAAAACGCAGGCTACGCTACCCGGCTACTGTTAGTTGTGCGGCAGGTTTAGTTCATGGTCAGTTTAGTTTCCATCCTTCCAAGAGCTAGTTCTTATGTTTGCTGGGCTATGTTCTCTTGCCATTGAGAACCATAACAGTTTGACCGGCCAAAAAGGGTTAAATTAATTGACAGAGAAAGGAGAGAAAAGAGAAGTCTGCTGAAGATTTTTTTTTTTTTTTTTTTTTTTCCAGTTCTGAGTGTGCTTGTAATTGAATCTCTTGCAAGTCTGCCTATATTGCAGCCTTTCTCTCTCTCTCTCCTTCTAATCCTGGAATGGCTCTGTGTTCACCTGTTTAAAATGGATATTCAGAGTTTAGCTGCAGGTTTGAATAATCTCACCACGAAAGTTCAAAATTTACAAGATTTTGTTGTTCATGTTCCTATATCTGAACCTAGAATTCCTTTGCCTGAATTTTTCTCGGGGAATAGATCTTGCTTTCAAAATTTCAAAAATAATTGCAAGTTGTTTTTGTCCCTGAAATCTCGCTCTGCTGGAGATCCTGCTCAGCAGGTCAGGATTGTGATTTCCTTGCTCCGGGGCGACCCTCAGGATTGGGCTTTTGCATTGGCTCCAGGGGATCCTGCGTTGCTCAATGTGGATGCGTTTTTTCTGGCCTTGGGGTTGCTTTATGAGGAACCTCAGTTAGAACTTCAGGCGGAAAAGGCCTTGATGTCCCTATCTCAGGGGCAAGACGAAGCTGAAATATACTGCCAGAAATTCCGTAAATGGGCTGTGCTTACTCAGTGGAATGAGTGCGCCCTGGCGGCGAATTTCAGAGAGGGTCTCTCTGATGCCATTAAGGATGTTATGGTGGGGTTCCCTGTGCCTGCGGGTCTGAATGAGTCCATGACAATGGCTATCCAGATCGATAGGCGTCTGCGGGAGCGCAAACCTGTGCACCATTTGGCGGTGTCTACTGAGAAGACGCCAGAGAATATGCAATGTGATAGAATTCTGTCCAGAAGTGAACGGCAGAATTTTAGACGAAAAAATGGGTTGTGCTTCTATTGCGGTGATTCAACTCATGTTATATCAGCATGCTCTAAGCGTACTAAGAAGCTTGATAAGTCTGTTTCAATTGGCACTTTACAGTCTAAGTTTATTCTATCTGTGACCCTGATTTGTTCTTTATCATCTATTACCGCGGATGCCTATGTCGACTCTGGCGCCGCTTTGAGTCTTATAGATTGGTCCTTTGCCAAACGCTGTGGGTATGATTTGGAGCCTCTTGAAACTCCTATACCCCTGAAGGGGATTGACTCCACCCCATTGGCTAGCAATAAACCACAATACTGGACACAAGTAACTATGCGGATTAATCCGGATCACCAGGAGATTATTCGCTTTCTTGTGCTGTATAACCTACATGATGTGTTGGTGCTTGGATTGCCATGGCTGCAATCTCATAACCCAGTCCTTGACTGGAAAGCTATGTCTGTGTTAAGCTGGGGATGTAAGGGGACGCATGGGGACGTACCTGTGGTTTCCATTTCATCATCTATTCCCTCTGAGATTCCTGAATTCTTGACTGAATATCGTGACGTTTTTGAAGAACCTAAGCTTGGTTCATTACCTCCGCACCGGGAGTGCGATTGTGCCATAGATTTGATTCCGGGTAGTAAATACCCTAAGGGTCGTTTATTTAATCTGTCTGTGCCTGAACATGCTGCTATGCGAGAATATATAAAGGAGTCCTTGGAAAAGGGACATATTCGTCCTTCGTCATCTCCCTTAGGAGCCGGTTTTTTCTTTGTGGCTAAGAAAGATGGCTCTTTGAGGCCGTGCATTGATTATCGGCTTTTGAATAAAATCACGGTTAAATATCAATATCCGTTGCCACTGCTGACTGATTTGTTTGCTCGCATAAAGGGGGCCAAGTGGTTCTCTAAGATAGATCTCCGTGGGGCGTATAATTTGGTGCGAATTAAGCAGGGGGATGAGTGGAAAACCGCATTTAATACGCCCGAGGGCCACTTTGAGTATTTGGTGATGCCTTTTGGTCTTTCAAATGCCCCTTCAGTCTTTCAGTCCTTTATGCATGACATTTTCCGTGATTATTTGGATAAATTTATGATTGTGTATCTGGATGATATTTAGATTTTTTCGGATGACTGGGACTCTCATGTCCAGCAGGTCAGGAGGGTTTTTCAGGTTTTGCGGTCTAATTCCTTGTGTGTGAAGGGTTCTAAGTGCGTTTTTGGGGTTCAAAAGATTTCCTTTTTGGGATATATTTTTTCCCCCTTTTCCATCGAGATGGATCCTGTCAAGGTTCAGGCTATTTGTGATTGGACGCAACCCTCTTCTCTTAAGAGTCTTCAGAAATTTTTGGGCTTTGCTAACTTTTATCGTCGATTTATTGCTGGTTTTTCTGATGTTGTTAAACCATTGACTGATTTGACTAAGAAGGGTGCTGATGTTGCTGATTGGTCCCCTGCTGCTGTGGAGGCCTTTCGGGAGCTTAAGCGCCGCTTTTCTTCCGCCCCTGTGTTGCGTCAGCCTGATGTTGCTCTTCCTTTTCAGGTTGACGTCGACGCTTCTGAAATCGGAGCTGGGGCGGTTTTGTCGCAGAGAAGTTCCGATTGCTCCGTGATGAGACCTTGTGCTTTTTTCTCGCGTAAATTTTCGCCCGCCGAGCGGAATTATGATGTTGGGAATCGGGAGCTTTTGGCCATGAAGTGGGCTTTTGAGGAGTGGCGTCATTGGCTTGAGGGGGCTAGACATCAGGTGGTGGTATTGACTGACCACAAAAATCTAATTTATCTTGAGTCCGCCAGACGCCTGAATCCTAGACAGGCGCGCTGGTCGTTGTTTTTCTCTCGGTTTAATTTTGTGGTGTCCTACCTGCCGGGTTCTAAGAATGTTAAGGCGGATGCCCTTTCTAGGAGTTTTGAGCCTGACTCCCCTGGTAATTCTGAACCTACAGGTATCCTTAAGGATGGAGTGATATTGTCTGCCGTTTCTCCAGACCTGCGGCGGGCCTTGCAGGAGTTTCAGGCGGATAGACCTGATCGTTGCCCACCTGGTAGACTGTTTGTTCCTGATGATTGGACCAGTAAAGTCATTTCTGAGGTTCATTCTTCTGCGTTGGCAGGTCATCCTGGAATCTTTGGTACCAGGGATTTGGTGGCAAGGTCCTTCTGGTGGCCTTCCCTGTCTCGAGATGTGCGAGGCTTCGTGCAGTCTTGTGATGTTTGTGCTCGGGCCAAGCCTTGTTGTTCTCGGGCTAGTGGATTGTTGTTGCCCTTGCCTATCCCGAAGAGGCCCTGGACGCACATCTCGATGGATTTTATTTCGGATCTTCCTGTTTCTCAGAAGATGTCTGTCATCTGGGTGGTGTGTGATCGTGTCTCTAAGATGGTCCATTTGGTTCCCCTGCCTAAGTTGCCTTCTTCTTCCGAGTTGGTTCCTCTGTTTTTTCAAAATGTGGTCCGTTTGCATGGTATTCCGGAGAATATCGTTTCTGACAGAGGTACCCAATTCGTGTCTAGATTTTGGCGAGCATTCTGTGCTAGGATGGGCATAGATTTGTCTTTCTCGTCTGCTTTCCATCCTCAGACTAATGGCCAGACCGAGCGGACGAATCAGACCTTGGAGACATATTTGAGGTGTTTTGTGTCTGCAGATCAGGATGATTGGGTTGCTTTTTTGCCTTTGGCGGAGTTTGCCCTCAATAATCGGGCCAGCTCTGCCACCTTGGTGTCTCCCTTTTTCTGTAATTCGGGGTTTCATCCTCGATTTTCTTCTGGTCAGGTGGAATCTTCGGATTGTCCTGGAGTGGATGCTGTGGTGGAGAGGTTGCATCAGATTTGGGGGCAGGTAGTGGACAATTTGAAGTTGTCCCAGGAGAAGACTCAGCTTTTTGCCAACCGCCGGCGTCGGGTTGGTCCTCGGCTTTGTGTTGGGGACTTGGTGTGGTTGTCTTCTCGTTTTGTCCCTATGAGGGTTTCTTCTCCCAAGTTTAAGCCTCGGTTCATCGGCCCGTACAAGATATTGGAGATTCTTAACCCTGTGTCCTTCCGTTTGGACCTCCCTGCATCTTTTTCTATTCATAATGTTTTTCATCGGTCATTATTGCGCAGGTATGAGGTACCGGTTGTGCCTTCCGTTGAGCCTCCTGCTCCGGTGTTGGTTGAGGGCGAGTTGGAGTACGTTGTGGAAAAAATCTTGGACTCCCGTGTTTCCAGACGGAAACTCCAGTATCTGGTCAAATGGAAGGGTTACGGTCAGGAGGATAATTCTTGGGTGACTGCCTCTGATGTTCATGCCTCCGATTTGGTCCGTGCCTTTCATAGGGCTCATCCTGATCGCCCTGGTGGTTCTGGTGAGGGTTCGGTGCCCCCTCCTTGAGGGGGGGGTACTGTTGTGAAATTGGATTTTGGGCTCCCCCGGTGGCCACTGGTGGAATTGAACTGGTGTGCATCATCCTCTCTGTTCACCTGTTTCCATCAGGATGTGGGAGTCGCTATTTAGCCTTGCTCCTCTGTCACTTCCATGCCGGTCAACATTGTAATCAGAAGCCTTTCTGTGCATGTTCCTGCTGCTAGACAACTCCCAGCTAAGTTGGACTTTTGTCCTTGTTTGTTTTTGCATTTTGTTCCAGTTCACAGCTGTAGTTTCGTTTCTGTGTCTGGAAAGCTCTTGTGATCTGAAATTGCCACTCTGATGTTATGAGTTAATACTAGAGTCTTAAAGTAATTTCAGGATGGTATTTTGATAGGGTTTTCAGCTGACCATGAAAGTGCCCTTTCTGTCTTCCTGCTATCTAGTAAGCGGACCTCAATTTTGCTAAACCTATTTTCATACTACGTTTGTCATTTCATCTAAAATCACCGCCAATATTTGTGGGGGCCTCTGTCTGCCTTTCGGGGAAATTTCTCTAGAGGTGAGCCAGGACTATATTTTCCTCTGCCAGGATTAGTTAGTCCTCCGGCCGGCGCTGGGCGTCTAGGGATAAAACGCAGGCTACGCTACCCGGCTACTGTTAGTTGTGCGGCAGGTTTAGTTCATGGTCAGTTTAGTTTCCATCCTTCCAAGAGCTAGTTCTTATGTTTGCTGGGCTATGTTCTCTTGCCATTGAGAACCATAACACCAGACCCTCATCGCCAGACATTAACCACTGGGTGTGAAGATGATCTAGATGCAGCATAGAAACCTGAAACACACACGGACTGTACTGAGGTGTCAGTGCAGGAAGAGGAGGAGGGGGAGTCTCAGGGTGAGGAGTGGGAGAACAGAGAGGATGACGATGGGGTTGTAGATCCCACTTGGTGTGAGCCCAGAGTACCTCAGCAGTGGAGGTGTAGGAGGAGGAAGATGAGGAGGTTACAGTGTGGTCTCCTGCACAGACACGGAGTGATGCAACCACAACAAGAACTGCATCCCCAGCCACAATTCTGGCCCTGGCCAGCAGCAACTGGGAGTCTGCAGTTCGCAAAGGCAGCAAGAGTTGCCTAGCCTGGGGCTGTTTTGAGAATGCAAAGGATTGGCTAAACTCACGTTATCGGCCGAATTTGCAAAAAAAACTCAGTAGAGGCAAAAATTGCAATAATTTGACAATTACATGCATAAACTGGCACATGCGTGATCATGCACTTACATGCCTTAGTCTGGGAATCTCACTGTGCTAAAATGCCAACTAGCAGGCTTCTCCAACCACATTTGTACTGCACAACCAGTACTCAAAGTAATTAGGCAGTGTTAAAATTAATATGCCTTGGAGATTGCTGTCACACAGTTCAAGAGTTCTAGATAGTTTTCCAGGCCAAATTAGAGCAATGGCTATCTCTTCTGAACCTGGAGCCAGGGAAGGCCATGTGCAATAATGGTGCAAACCTGTTTGCGACCCTACACCATTAAAACCTGACACATGTGCCTAGCAAGGCTCACATCATCCTCAGCCTGGTGGTACAGCAACTTCTCTGCCACTATCCCAGCCTGGATGCACTGTTGTAGAGGTGGTTCAGATGAAGGACCTCTGCAACCTTCTGCACAGTTTCGAAATGGCTACTCAGATGATTAGTGCTGATGATGCCATCATCAGCATCACTATTCCAGTCATCTACATGCTGGAGCACACTTTGAAAAGTCTGCGTGAGGATGAGGTGGTGGTCCCAGAGGAAGAGGTGGAAGCAGAGGAGGATGCGGAAGGGATGACAATATTTCTAAGTTCTGGACTGTCGTTGCACAGGCAGATGCCATGGGAGGGTAGATTACAGCAATCTAGGGGGATCATGGTACCTGACAAACTGTTAGTAAAGGTGCAGGAGCTGAGGAACAAATTGAGGAGGATGAGGAGGAAAAGGTCATGGATGTGCAATAGTCAGGAGATAAAAAGAAAAAAGCCCAAAGCTATGAACTGGAATATAAACTGGTGTGCAGGCAACGTGTAAGCATAAGTTCACACTTGGCCACTGGAGACAGAAATTAAACAAAGACAGAAACATAATGATTAAATACCCTGCAGTAAATAAATAGCATAGTGCTTGAAAATATACAGCACTTATTTAACATGTTTGTTGATAAAAGAAAATGCACGGTGACTGTAATTGGGACAATAATATTTATAATATTAAAAACCTTACCTTTTGTCAAGTGACAAATGTGGATAAGGGCTGAGATGGACTGGGCCCTGTAGTGGACACACAACCATGAGAGACCACATAAACATAATGGAGGGCAATGTTCAAGCACCCAGGCTTACAAGAGCTTTTCATTAGAGACATCCTGAGATGCCAACGCCTGAGATGTCCAGAGGCCATCCTTGAAGGGGGGGGAGTACTGTCAGGATTTGAAACCAGCTGCTCTTGTGCACCAGGCAGCAGCTCTTCCTGCTGAGCTATTCCGCTCACTGGAAATTTCCCTCTTAACCCAGATACAAGTGCCTGTGTTGTTTCTTATTGTCTCCACTCTGAGTTTCTGATGTGCTCCACCCTGATTGAACACCCTACTTAAATCCAGCATTGTACTTCATTCCTTGCAAGATTTTAGAGCTACTAGACTTTAGTCAAGCTTCCTTTCCCCTGCTGATCCTGTAAATTACATTGCTGTTCCTGTGCTCTGTCCCCTGTCTGTTCCTGACTACATTACCTGCCGGTGCTGCCCCTAAAAGAATGTTGCTGGTGCACTACTATCCGTATATTGGTAAGGTCAAAGAAGGGGGTGCAGATAAGTAGCGAGTAATAATGACTACCCCAAGAAGAAAAGAAGCCACTTAAAAAGTCCGCACACCACCGATCAGTTGTATGATAAAGGAACAGCTTTATTGATAACAAATGCTAAAAACAGTTTAAAACCAATACAAACAAGAACCTCCACCATAAGGTCTGCTCATAATACATTCTACATGAATAATCAAATAACTCCACTTGGCACAAAACAACAGTACAATAGTGCACATATACTGCAGTATGCAGCTTGGGTAAAGTACAAACACCTATGCCGTTATAAAAGGGAAATAGGCCCTGTGAGCCTGCTAACATACAGCAGATAACACAAAACCCACTGGTGATGCATGGATCTGACCCAAATGAAAGAAAAAGTGGTCCCAATCCCAACGTACGATAGCCACTGATGTAAATGAATACAGACCAGTGTGGCAGTCCTGAAACCCCTAGCAGGACCGCAGCCCAGGCAGCGTGCAAGTTTGCCCAAGAGTAACCTGAGGTAAGGTGAGTCACCTGGGAGTCCAGTGGGAAGAGCAAGACCGGTGGGTAGGAGGACTCAACGCGTATCGCGGTATCAAAGACCGCTTCGTCAGGGGAAGTTACCTGCCGGTGCTGCCCGTAGTAGTTGGAATGCCACTACTTTAACCCAGGTCAATCCATAATGGAGGGATTCTATCTGCACTGTTGGAACGTGTGTCTGATTAAGGGAGATGTTGAAGGCACAAGTGGAGGCTCTAGAGGAAATGGAGGAGCCAGAAACAGTGGAAGAAGTGTAAGTTTGTCCCACAAGCCTTGGGGATTCAAAGACTTGTAGAGCAGCCCCTTGACCCCCTGCCCCTGCAGCCACCAGAGTCACCAGTGCCCAGTCAGCGAGATGTAACGTCCTTGGCCATGCTTATTCATCCAGGTGTCTGTGGTGAAATGCACACTGGCAGACATAGATTGAGTCAAGGTACGGGTGATGTGGCCTGTGACATGCTGGTGTACCGCAGGCACAGCTTTCTTAGAAAAGTAATGTGACTATGCAATTGATTCTGGGGGACTGTGACGGCCACCAGCTTTCGGAAACCATCTGTATATACCAGGCGGAAAGGCAGCATTTCCGTGGTCAAGAGATAGGAGATGGTGGAGATAAACCTCTTAGCTTTGCCATGCATAGGAGGAAACAATCTTTTTCTGTGACCACAACTGTGGTACCGTGGGCTGGCTGCAGTGCTGAGAGAGGGCGGAGTATGGTGAACCGGACAAACTGCTGGACCGTGAGAGAGGTGCAGGCAGAGATGTAACGGTGGATTGAAAAAGTTGTGGTGTGCACGTATTCTGAATTAGGTCAGCGTTACTGGAGCAGGTAAGGAACCCGAGGTTCTGCGGTCGAAGACCTGCATCTCAAAAGTTGTCCCGGTTACAGAGGAGAAGGAATAAGCAGCAGATGTGATTGATAGGGCGGCTGATGGTTGTTGAGGTCCGATGTTCCACATTTTAGCTCAGTGGGTTTCCCAGAGTAAACATGTTCATTGTGCATGTGAAGATTCATACATGTAGTAGTCAAATTACTGCACTTTTTACCACTATGCAGGTTTTTTTGCAAAGTCGGCACATTATGCGAGTTGGCTCATCCTTTGCAGTGTCAAAAAATGAACAGGCTAGGCAACCCTTGCCACCTCTGCGAGCTGCATACCCGCGTATGCTGCTGGTCACAGGCACAGTTGTAGCTGAGGATATATTGCTCACTGTGGCTGCATCACTATGTGTCTGCAGAGTATGGCGCAATGTAACCTCCTTGCCACTATGTTCATGCCAAATGGGATCTAACACGTCATCATCACCCTCCTCCTCGTCCTGCCCTGACATCACAGTACAGTCCATGTGACCCTCAGACATCTGAGTCTCATCAGGATAACCTCCCCCTCCAGGGGTTAACGTCTGATGATGAGGGTCAGGATGCTGTTCGGACCCTACTTCCTGGATCCAAGCTAAAAAAAACTTTTGGGCATTGGTGCATATTTCCTTCTCTTGACTCTGTGAAGCTTTTGAGTACACTTCTGATGGCCATGGCATAGAATGTATGAACAGCTCTTCAGACTCATCCATCTTTGGTTCCGTACAGTCAGTTCTATGGTTAGAGAGTTGGGATGCAAGTGGAAGCAAGGGGAATTTGGGTGCCGCTTCTGTGGACTGTACTGGGTGTGATGTTGAGATGGAGGAAGAGGAGGAGAGGCAACTTGAAGCTGTGCTTGCCATCCACTCGAGCACATGCTCTTCCTGGGCCTCATCATCAACAAGGCGCACCGCTATGGGTCTGCCAAAGAAAGGTAGTGGAGTAGCCTGTCCAGTAACAAAACCTGTCAGATGTCTTTGCATAGGATGTGATATTGTTGGCTCACTAGTGCTTTTACTAACCTACCCCACATACACCTTGAACAGCAAGCCTAATTCCCCTTCCACCACGGCCTTGCATTTTCCAAGGCATGTGGCTCAGATAGTGTGGTAGGAGCACAGTTGTAGTATGGCATGCTGTATCAAGTTAATCACAGAAGAAAGAATTGTTTGAGTGTGGATGAGGCTTGTATGAGAAAGAAGATATGCTACAAACAATTTGAAATCAAGTCCATCACTTTCTTCCATTGGTGCACATTGGTTGATATATATATGCATGTGTCCTCCTTTGTAATTTGTGCACTGTGCCTTGAGGCTCATTTAAACAATTTGAAAGTCAGATGTCCACTACTGTATGACATTAGGAACACAAGAATTTTTTGTGACCTCTGGATCAGGCCTCTATAACACACTAAATGCTACAAACTATTTTAAAGTCAGGTCCCCTACTGTATGACACTAGGAACAGAAGAATATTTTGTGGCCTCTGGATCAGGCTTCCATAACACACTAGATGCTATAAAGTATTTTAAAGTTATGTTCCCTATTATATGACACTAGGAACAGAAGGATTTTTTGCTGGCCTCTTTATCAGTCCTCTATAACACACTAGATGCTACAAACTATTTTAACGTCAGAAACTATTTTAAGTCAGGTCACTGATTTGTCAGTCTCCACAAGGAGAAACCTTACCCCTTAGACCTCAGTCCAGAACCTCTCACCTAGCCAAATCAGTTCTCATGCTTCGCACTGACGAGGGCCAACGGCCCGAAACACTGTGTCTGCGAATTGAGATACTGATTTGGCTTTTATCCTTAGTCATATTGCACGACTCGTTAAAGAGTTGATTGTGACTTGTAGGATCACTACTTCCAACAGGTGGCGCTATAGAGTTCAAGTCCTCTTTTTCTCAGAAGAGGCAATTTGAATATTTAATTTCCTAGAGGAGCATTGCATGGCGAATAAGCCTCCTTACCTTGACAAGCCAGCTGGTATGTCACTCTCCATAAGGAGAAACTCTACCCCTTAGACCCCAGTCCAGAGCCTCTCACCTAGCCAAATCAGTTCTCATGCTTCACACTGACGAGTAGTGTTGAGCGATACCTTCCGATACTCAAAGGTATCGGTATCGGATGGTATCAGCCGATATCCGAAAAATATCGGATATCGCCGATACCGATACCCAATACCAATGCAAGTCAATGGGACACAAGTATCGGAAGGTATCCTGGATGGTTCCCAGGGTCTGAAGGAGAGGAAACTCTCCTTCAGGCCCTGGGATCCATATTCATGTAAAAATAAAGAATTAAAATAAAAAATGTGGATATACTCACCCCTCCGGCGGCCCCTGGACCTTACCGATGTAACCGGCAGCCTCCGTTCCTAAGAATGAGGAGTGAAGGACCTTCGATGACGTCGCGGCTTGTGATTGGTCGCGTGACCGCTCATGTGACTGCTCACGTGACCAATCACAAGCCGCGACGTCATCGCAGGTCCTAAACTCACTGCATTCTTAGGTACGGAGGCTGCCGGTTACATTGGTAAGGTCTAGGGGCCGCCGGAGGGGTGAGTATATCCATATTTTTTATTTTAATTCTTTATTTTTTACATGAATATGGATCCCAGGGCCTGAAGGAGAGTCTCCTCTCCTCCAGACCCTGGGAACCATACACTGGGAACTTCCGATTCCGATTTCCGATATCACAAAAATATCGGAACTCGGTATCGGAATTCCGATACAGCAAATATCGGCCGATACCCGATACTTGTGGTATCGGAATGCTCAACACTACTGATGAGGGCCAACAGCCCGAAACACCGTGTCTGCGAATTGAGATACTGATTCGGCTTTTATCCTAAGTCAAATTGCAAGACTTGTTAAAGGGTTGATTGTGACTTGTAGGATCACTACTTCCAACAGGTGGCGCTATAGAGTTCAAGTCCTCTTTTTCTCTGAAGAGGCAATTTGCATAGTAGTAGTGTGATACGGTGGGCAGTCTAACTTTTTGCAACTGTAAAATTATAATTTTTTTATGTGCCTTAGGTCTGCAAACAGTTTCACACTTTGGTAGTGAAAAAAATATTATCTAGAATGCAATACTCATGCATGGAGCACAATAGGAGCAGTACATAACACACTTGTAGGATTTGTGCCCTGCTGGTTTTGTCTGTGGACCTCAGTAATGGCAAAAAAAATGCTGGAAGGTAAATTTAACAGCCACACTGGACACTAGCTAGCTCCACTATCTGACTGACATACAACCGCCTACCTAACTAGCTAAAATCTTGCTGCTAACAGAGCCAGTGTCAGGAGCAGACTCTCTGCACTGTTACAGTGTCATAATGGCGCTAAAACAAGATTTCTGCTCTTTATATGGAGAGGGACATGTGATTTCAGCAGCCAATAACACAAGCCGTTGTCTCAAGACATTGTGGGAGTTTCCTGCACCCTGATTGGCTAGCCCGCATTGAGCACACATAAAGTTAGGAAATAAAAATGACTGTTTACAACAATGTCGCACCTCTAAACTCTGCAAATCCCCTCCCCTCATCAAACACAAGCCATATGCTGATGATACACCACCATTATCGTTCCTGAAGTGCTGAAAATACTTTTGTGGCAACCCAAATATTTTTCAACACTTTTTACAGAATGTTACCGTTTTTTCCGATTTTATAAAATTTTGCTCATGTTTCCGATCACAAATCCGAATGTACCATATTCATGCCGAATTTATGTTTGGCAGTTGTTTTCTGAACAAATTCGCTCATCACTATTAAAGAGTACTAGAGATGGGCGAAACCAAACAGTAAAATTCGGCGTCTGTACCGAACACCTACTGTTCGGGCACGGACACTAAACACCAAACATGGACTTCATTAGGAAGTCTGTGTTACTGTCGTGTTCGGCTGCCCGAACACCGGGTGTTTGTCATGCTGTCATGTGCATGACAATGCGGCAAACACCGCTTTTGAACGGTGGTGAAATCATCCCCGCCGGACAGAGAGCCGTGGTTCCCACGCTGTCAAAAGACAGCGTGAACACCCAGCTGTGATTGGAGGTATAAAGTTTACCTCCGGCCACTGGTGTCAGCTGAGGGGACTACAGATCCCATCAGCCGATGTGACTACAGATCCCATCAGCTGATGTGACTACAGATCCCATCAGCTGATGCCTGCTGCTGCTAACTTTGCTCAAACGTCAGGCCATTTTGGGGGACATTAGAGTGACTTTTTGGATTTAGACAATTTAATGATCTTGAGCTCCTCACTGTTTTATTATATACAGTAAATAGGCCAGCCCTAGATTACTAACAGGAAAGAGAGAGTTCTCGTGAGATTTCCCTCCTTCCATTAATCATCCACTGGCAGTTAATTTCTTAATTTGTTACTGATTGGTTTCTGCTGTAAAGTTGTTAAAGTTCAGTAGCAGCTTAATAAAACATGAGGTAGGGCTGGATTAATGGAAAGAGCAAGATTTCTCTCTCTCACTTTGATAGTGGCCGCGAAGGGTTGAAGGATCCCACTTTGCATGCCGGGATCCCACAATCCAGAAGTTTTATCAAGACGTATGGACAACAGAATATCTCTATGGAGCTTTTGCCTTGATAGTATCATTTATTTATCAGAAGCATAATTTCGGTTTCTGAAAGCACCACTCCAGCGTTTTGTTTTTTTTCACCACTGGAGTGGTACTTTGAGTGTAAGTTCTATGCCCCCAGTCAAGTACTCACTCTATGGTGTCTTCATCGGCTTTCGGCGCTGATTCAGTCCCGCGGTGCCATCTTGTGAGTGCAGATTCTGAGTGGCCGGAACTCAGAAGCTATATCACAAGCTCTCAATGCAAGTCTATGAGAGCCAGAAAGAGGCTAGAACAACATTCTCATAGACTTACATTGATTAATGTTGTTCGGCTCACTCTATGAAACACTGGAGCAGCCGGCAGGTCACAAACTTCAGAAGATGGACCGGAGCATCGGAGAAAACAGACAAAAACATTGGAAGGTGAGTATCAGACAGGGGGCACCACTCCCATGGCAAAATTTAAAAAAATGCTGCAATGGTGCTTTAAGGGAAGGTGCAGATGGCCATAAATTCTCTCATCCAAGAGAATTGGGCTGATTATGCAAATGTTTGATCAAACTCAGAGTTTGATCAGATTATGAACAGAGTGTGATCCGATTCTCTTGCATGAGGAGATTATGTAAAAATAATTGCCTCCATCTTCTTCATTGTGTCAGTTCGTGGAAATTGGATTGCATTCAGATGTTATCCAAGTGCAGTCTGATGGTTTCCACAGACTAATTGACTTGCATGCTCTAGTGTGATCCGAATATTGGCTCGGTCCAATCAAATAAATCTGACGTGCACGGCCTCATAGAATAATATTATTCCAAGTGTAACCCAAAGCTTTGTTTGATTGCACTCTGACTGAAAACATGGCTGTGTGCAAGAGCTGTAAGAAATATCAATTAAATTCCCAGATGCAGCAATTGCATCATTTCAACCCATCACACTACAAATTCCAACATCTGTGTCTGAATGGAAACCACAACTTCAACAGTTAAAAGTTCACCAACCTTTCTCACAAATAGTATATCACACCACAGCATTTGTTCCAGAATCTGCTTGCTTTTTAATGATGGTTTATTAATAAAAAAAAAATGTGTGTATTTTCTAATGTCTCTTCTCCAATAAAATAGTGGAAAAAGGTAAAACATTCTAAAATAAAATTATTTGTCTGTCACAAAAAGTAAAATATAAAGCTTCAAACAACAATAGGACCTGGCAAATGAAGGTAGCAGGCTTTCATATTTAAATTGTGTTTATTTCTTCACATTTGACACCAGTATATGATGAATCTCACATTATGAGGAAGTAGATCATTTGAATATGAAAGCTGCCTCATTTTCCTGACCTCATTCCCCTTTTGTGTATTTATTCACTGTTAGAGAATAATAAGGCAAATGGCACCTTATCGTCCTGATTGTTTTCTGGTTTCTTTCCTTTGTTATGTTTTAATATTTTCAGATCCTTCAGTAAGAATGCTGACGCTTGTTCTTTCACACTAGACGGCAGGCAATAAAATGTATGTCTGTCTGTGTGCCAAACCACTTCCCCGGTCCTGGAAGAATGAATGATTTCTATTTTTTACCTTGCACCTTTCTGACCTTGGCAAATCCTCAGAACATTAGTAAAGATTGTATGACTTAATTTGTGCAGCCTCCAGGATTGTACAGAACACAATGTATTTCCAGTCATCCCCCAGTCTCTATGATCAGTGGAATATGGATTGTTTCTGTGTGGATTGAATTGCTCATTCAGTCAACATGTGACTGCTACAATGTTCCTGAACTCATACGGAAGACTAAAGGTACCTTCACACTAAACGATTTACCAACAATCACGACCAGCGATACGACCTGGCCGTGATCGTTGGTAAGTCGTTGTGTGGTCACTGGGGAGCTGTCAAACAGACAGCTCTCCAGCGACCAACGATGCCGAGGTCCCCGGGTAACCAGGGTAAACATCGGGTTACTAAGTGCAGGGCCGCGCTTAGTAACCCGATATTTACCCTGGTTACCATTGTAAAAGTAAAAAAAAAAAACAGTACATACTCACCTTCTGCTGTCTGTCACACGTCCCTCGCCGTCTGCTTCCCACACTGACTGTGATTGCCGGCCGTAAAGTACAGCACAGCGGTGACGTCACCGCTGTGCTCTGCTTTTACTTGACAGCCGGCACTCACAGTCAGTGCGGGAAGCAGATGGCGAGGGACGTGTGACAGACAGCAGAAGGTGAGTATGTACTGTTTGTTTTTTTTACTTTTACAATGGTAACCAGGGTAAATATCGGGTTACTAAGCGCGGCCCTGCGCTTAGTAACCCGATATTTACCCTGGTTACCACTGTAAAACATCGCTGGCATCGTTGCTTTGGCTGTCAAACACGACGATACACGCCGATCTGACGACCAAATAAAGTTCTGAACTTTCAGCAACGACCAGCGATATCACAGCAGGATCCAGATCGCTGCTGCGTGTCAAACACAACGATATCGCTATCCAGGACGCTGCAACGTCACGGATCGCTATCGTTATCGTTGTAAAGTCAGTTAGTGTGAAGGTACCTTAACTCTGAAAGTTCACAATGACGCCTTATGCTAATTATAGTTAGCAAACAATAGAAAGCAATTGGATATTTTATGCTAAAAATTGAGAATAACAATAAAAGAAATACAAAAATTAATAATTTTAGTGTCACCTTTTCTTTTTTACTGTCATGTGTATAGAGTTATAATCATAAATGAATAAAAATGGCAAGTCCACAAATATTTACACACAGACCGGACATTCCGGGTCTCCCTCTCCCACTCCACCTCCTCATCTCGCCCTTGTCTTTCGGTGTTCCCCAAGGCTCAGTTCTAGGACCCCTACTCTTCTCCATCTACACCTTCGACCTGGGACAGCTCATAGAATCCCACGGTTTACAATATCATCTCTATGCTGATGACACGCAGATCTACCTATCTGGACCTGACCTCATCCCCTTACTGACCAAAATCCCACAATGTCTGTCTGCTATTTCATCTTTCTTGTCTGCTCGCTTTCTAAAACTGAACATGGATAAAACAGAATTCATCATCTTTCCCCCACCTCACTCTACCCCTCCTCCCAACCTAACCATCAATGTCAATGGCTGCTCACTTTCCCTGGTCCCGCACGCTCGGTGCCTCGGGGTGATCCTCGACTCTACCCTCTCTCTTCAAGCCACATATCCAAGCCCTTGCCTGTTCCTGCCAATTCCAACTCAAAAACATTTCCCGGACCCGTGCATTCCTTGACCATGAAACATGTTGTGAATTCTATTTTTGGGCTCCCTCTAGTGGTCACAAGCGGTACTGTGTAGTGTTGTCTTTCTGCAGGTTGGCTGCATCAGCTGGTTCGTTATCCTTGGTTGGTTTCCTATTTAGCTCACCTGGAGACTCAGTTCCTTGCCTGCTATCAATGTATTCAGTGCTCTTCAGATTCCTTGTGGCTACCTTGCTCCCAGTCTCTCCAAGACAAGCTAAGTTTTTGTTTGATCATTTTTTGATTATCAGTGTTCATTATGTTTTTAGTCCAGCTCGCTAAAATGTGATTTCCTCGCTTGCTGGTTGCTCTAGGGGACTGAGTTTCTCCCCCCACACCGTTAGTTGGTGTGGGGGTTCTTGAAATCTCAGAGTGGATATTTTGTAAGTGTTTTTTACTGACCGCATAGATTCCCTTTTCTATTTTCTGCTATCTAGTATTAGTGGGCCTCATTTGCTGAATCTGCTTTCACCCCAGTGTATGTGCCTTCCTCTTACCTCACCGTTATTATCTGTTGGGGGCTTCTATATCTTTGGGGATTATTTCACTGGAGGCAAGAGAGGTCTTTCTTTCTCTCTAGGGGTAGTTAGTTCCTCAGGCTGGCTCGAGACGTCTAGGATTTTTAGGCACGTTCACCGGCTACTTCTAGTGTGTTTGGATAGGTTCAGATTTGCGGTCAGTCCAGTTTGCCACCTCCCTAGAGCTTGTCCTATGTTTGTTACTTAGCTGGAGTAATTTGTGATCCTCAACCACTAAGGATCAAAACAGAAACCACAAAAACACTAGTACATGTCCTTATCATCTCCCGCCTCGACTACTGCAATCTCCTACTCTCTGGCCTCCCCTCTAGCACTCTGGCACCACTCCAATCCATCCTAAACTCTGCTGCCCTTCTAATCCACCTGTCTCCCCATTATTCCCCAGCCTCTCCTCTCTGCCAGGCCCTTCATTGGTTTCCTATTGCCCAGAGACTACAGTTCAAAACACTAACAATGACATACAAAGCCATTCACAACCTGTCTCCTCCATACATCTGTGATATGGTCTCCCGGTACCTACCTACACGCAACCTTCGATCGTCTCACAATCTTCTTCTCTACTCCTCTCTCATCTCTTCCTCCCACAACCACATCCACAACCAATAGCTACAAAAGGTTTGTGATACTATTGGTTTTACATCTTTGGGCACATCCAGTGTCTTTTTGTGAAAAAAAAGTAAATAAAGTTCACCAAACACTCCACTTTACAGTTGTGTAGGCCACATTAGCTCATATTAAAGTCTAGTCCACACTTTATACTATTAGTGTTTCTTATACCTGTTAGCAGCTGTTCAGGAATAAGCACACTAAGCCCTTAGTACTTTTCTGCCTATCTTTATCAGTCTACCAAGATGAAGAAGGCAGGGAGTAAGGCACGTGGTCGTGGGTGTGGAGTTTCTGCAGGGAGAGGACGTGGGGATTCTGTGCCTGCTGCGGGCACCAGTGACTCAGCATCCCCCAGTTTTACCAGGGAACAGTCCTTTACCAGGGAACAGTCCTTTACTCCATGGATTTTTACTCCTTTGTAGCTCGCCGTACCCCACTGCTGCGGGAGGACCAAATTGAAGCCGTTGTCGGATGGATGGCTGCTAACACATCAACTTCAATTAGTTCCAGATCCTCTCAGGTCCTGATCACTGAAGAGCACCCATCTGTCTCTTCACCACCTGCCAAATTGCCCAGGCAGTCAGAGAGCCCTGGACAGGAGCCATCTCTACTTCTGTTCTCTGAATCTCTTGGCTTGGAAAGAGGGGGCCAGCCAAGCAGCATTCAAGAATTTGAAGAAGAGGTAGTATGCAGTGATGCGCAACTGCTTTGTCTCTCTGAATCTGAAGATGGGTGGGCCAGTGCCTCCGGTCAGAAAACCTCAGTACGCATCTGATGATGAGACTCAGGTGCCACTTTCTGGTGCGTACTGTGCTGTCGAGAATACCCAGGAGAAGCAGTTGTTTGAAAAGGGTAGTGTAGATGATGAGGTCCCTGACCCATCATGGCATGAGGTACAGGAAGGTGGTGGGAGCAGCTCTTAGGAAGAGATTCCCTGAACAGCCCTTGGTTGCCTGTAGCCTCCACTTCAGCACCCATTAGGATCATGCATCTTCCAAAACCCAAAACGGGCGCTCCCAAGACTTGCAGTGCCTGGTCTTTTTTTGACACAGTTGCAGATGACATTTGCTTTGTCAAATGCAAGCTGTGTAATCAGAAAGTGAAAAGAGGGAAAAGAGTCAGCAACCTCAATACCACAAATATGTAGAAACATGTGCGGACCAAGCATGTGGTGAAGTTACAAAGACACACTGAAGACCTAGGCCAACCTACAGCACCACCTACCACCTCTTCAGCTTGTGTTGTAGCCTCTTCCTCCAGCTCACACACCGCTGGTTCGGCTTCCTCACAGGATCACCATGGGAGAACCTCTGGCACTGTTTACTGAGACACAGTGTAATCCCACCCACAGCACCACGTTCCCTGTCATCCTCACACTCCCAGGCCCGTCTACAGCTATCGGTAGCACAGGCATGGGAGAAAAGGCGCCCATATTCAGCAAACCACCCCCGAGCAAAGGCTCTGAATGCTGGCATTGCAAAACTACTGTCCCTTGAAATGCTATCATTCAGGCTGGTGGAGACTGACATCTTCCGTAACTTAATGGCATTGACAGTCCCACAATACAATGTGCCCAGCCGCGTTTATTTCAGCAGGCAAGCTGTCCCTGCCCTGTAAAAGCATGTGGAGGGAAAAATTAAACATGCGCTACTAAACGCCGTCAGTAGCAAGGTCCACCTGACCACCGATGCGTGGACCAGTAAGCATGGACAGGGACGATACCTTTCCCTCACTGCCCATTGGGTAAATGTTGTGGAGCCGGGTATAGATCTTGAGAGTGGCATTGTACGTGTTCTGCCAACTCCAAGAATTGCAGGAATCCAGTCTGTACACATTGACTCCTCCTCATACTCCAGTTACTCTGAATCAGCGCTGCAGGAGCCGTCATGGTCTACCTTCACATGGACCCGTGAAAGCTTACCTGTTACGACCGATATGAGCACAGCCGTGGCCAAATGTCAACAGGCCATATTGAAATTAATTTCTTTGGAGAATCGAAGCCACACAGCGCAGGAGCTCTGGAATGCCATCAAGCAGCAGAGCGACATGTGGTTTGTGCCAGCGAATCTCCAGCCAGGCATGGTAGTTTGTGACAAAATGTGTGGCCGAAAACTGGTGGCAGCTCTGGGCCTAGGCAACCTCACTCACATCCCATGTCTGGCACATGTGCTCAACTTGGTCATGCAGAGTTTTTTGAGGGACTATTCGGATCTTGATGCACTGCTGCACAAGGTCCGCATAGAGTGCACTCACTTGCTGCGTTCCAGCGTGGCAAGATCGCGCATTGCAGCTCTGCTGCACCGATTCTGCCTTCCGGAACATCGCATCATATGTGACCTACCCACCAGGTGGAATTCAACGTTACATATGTTGGAGAGGTTGTGTGAGCAGCAGGCAGCAGTAATGGAGTACCAGCTGCATCAGGTGCAAACAAGTCGCACTGCGCACCGTTCACACTTCACCACCACTGAGTGAGCCTCTATGAAGGACATCTGCCACGTTTTGCGTGCCTTCGATGATTCCATGCAGATGGCGAGTGCAGATGATGCACTAGTCAGCATGACTATCCCCCTTATCTGCCTGCTTGAAAAAACACTGCAAGCACTAAGGGAGGAGGTTTTGGAAGAGGTGGAGGATGAGGAGTCACAAATGCCATCTGCTTCTGGACAGTCTGCGCAACGTGGTTCCTCACAAAGGCCTAGGCAGGGGACACTTTGTGAGGAGGATGAGGAGGAGTCAATGGAGGAGGAAGACATCTGTCCAGAGGAGGGAGGTACACAATGCTCTAGTAGTCAGTATGTAGAACGAGGGTGGGGTGATGGAGAGCAGGCAGAGATGATGCCTCAAGCAGGGGACAGCATTTCTTGGCCAGTTGGCAGTCTGCAGCACATGGTTAATTTCATGCTGCAGTGCCTTTGAAATGACCACCGCATCACCCACATTCTCAACATGGCTGATTATTGGGTGTCCACCCTCCTAGATCCTCGCTACTGGGACAACTTACAAAGGCTCATAACACCATTGAACTGGGAGCGTAAAATGCGGGAGTACCAAGACACACTTGTGCATTCCATCATGTTCTCCATTCCACCCGAGAGCAGTGCTGCTAGTTCTTTACAAAGCAGCTCAGTGCGTTGAGGCAGTGGAGGAAGCTCTGCACAAAGAGAAAGCAGAAGCAGCGCCTCAGCACAAGGCAAGACCAGTATGGCCCAAAGGTGGCAAAGTTTTGTGTCCCCGGCACAAATGTCTACACCTTCACAGATGGCTCCAGTCAGCAGGAGGCAACGTTCCCATCAGATGGTGACAGACTACATGTCTTGCCCTCTCAGTGTACTCCCAGACTGCTGTTCCCCCTTCAAGTTTTGGGTCTCTAAGCTGGATACATGGCCAGAGCTTAGCCAGTATGCATTGGAGGTGCTGGCTTGCCCTGCTGCTAGTGTATTATTGAAACGCATCTTTAGTGCCGCAGGTGGTGTACTAACAGACCGTGGCGTGCGACTATTCTCCAATAATGTTGACCGGCTTACTTTTCTGAAAATGAACAAGGCCTGGATCTCGCAGGAATTTGCCAGTCCTCTTCCAGATTAAATAATTGGTTGGCAACAGTATCGAGGTCTCCTGTTGAGTTCATGTTTTTACCACCTGAACTGTAATCCCTGGGCTCCAACACCGCCAGTTGCTGCTCAGAAGAGCCGTCTGCACAGTCAACACTTGCTCCTGTGTTATTGGGGTTCAGTAATGTCAGCTGATTCCCTGCTGTGTGTCTGGCAATTTCTCCTGCTCTGTCCACATTCACACTACTAATGATTTTAAACTAGCTCCAATTAGGCCTCTGGCTCCACTCTGTTTTTAGTATTTATCCTGGGTTCCAGCACCGCCAGCTGTTTCCCAGCAGTGTCTTTGGCACGGGTACTCCCTCCTGCCCAGCCTGGTTCCAGCACGCCAGCTGTTTCCGGGTAGTGTCAACGTCACTTTGCCTCCAATACGTTGTCCTGTCGTGTTGCGGTCGGGTTAGCTGACTCTATGGTGCCTGCAGTTTAGGTGCTTCCTATGCGGGCTGTGGGATCTGGCAATGAGGGCTGTTTCCGTAGTGTCAATAGGACAAGCACCCCCTGCAGGACTGTGGGTTCCGGTAACTCCGGCCGGCTCGCGGCCTTGCAACTTTTTTTTCATGTGTACCTTCTGCTGCCTATCTGAGTTCCAGTACCATTAGCTGGTTCTTTGGAAGTCAATCTTGAATATGTCCCCTTTGGTTCCAGTAACATCAGCTGGTTCCAGGCAGTGCCTTTGGCTTAGGTGTCTCCTTCTTGGTATCTGAGTTCCACCAACGTCTGCTGGTCCTTGGTAGTGCTTTCTGGAACAGGTACCTCCTGCTTAGTAACCAGGTTCCAGTACCATCAGCTGGTCCTCAGTAGTTCCATTGGCTCTTGTACCTTTTGCTACCCATTCAGGTTCCAGTACCATCAGCTGGTTCTCGGCAGTTCCTCAGCCTTCTTGTACCTTCTGCTACATTTCCAAGTTCAAGCTTTTTTAAATGTTTTATGGTAATCACTCTGGATCTCCCTGATGATGACCCTGAAGGTGACGACCCTAAAGACCACCCTGAAGAAGACGATGACCCTGAAGACGACGACCCTGAAGACCACCCCAATGAAGACCAAGAAGATGACCGTGAAGAGGATGATGAAGGAGAAAGTGTGGGAGAAGTAAAAAAGAAGGTAGTGAAACATAAATATCTGACAAAATATAAAAAAGCTTAACATAATCAATATCTTTGTAACTCCGAACATCTTAAAAAAATGTAATTCCTGCTATTCCATTTGATTGGGCTAAACCTCTATGCCTTTAATGTCTCCTCCACCTCCCCCAATACATTCTACATTATTCTTAGTTTTCCTTCATGTAGAATTAACCTACAAGAAAAGAAAGGGTTTATTTTTTATTCCAATATTTGTGTCCCATTGACTTGCATTGGTTTCCGGTATCGGAATCGGCGATATCCGATATTTTTTGGGGTATCGGTCCAATCCAATCCGATCCGATATTTCCCGATATCGGAAGGTATCGCTCAACACTAATAGTCAGTAATGAATTGGAGGGGGAGGACATAGTAGGTAAATAGTATGAAAGAACAGTTGGTAATAAAGGTAAGCACAGTGGGGGATTGGGCGGAGTATAGTAACTAATTAATTTGAGGAAACGAGGCTGCACTCACCAATCTTCTTATGCAGGAAATTTATTAGGAGAATCTTCACGGCATACATGCAGGGGAATGTGCAAGCGGAACGACGGCCGTTTCGCACCTGTCCGGCGCTTCAACGGGTTCAATGTGAAGACAGGACGTGACGCCTTAAGAAGTGCACGAAAAGGTGTTACCCCCCGCGGCTTCACTCCTCCCCCACATGGTACAAAATATAAAAACAATTAAAAACAATGTTTACTATGAACACCCTAAAGCACTCGACCGAATAAAGGTACGATGATTCATCAACAATATTCTGACTAACCATGTGTAAATACTATATATCGCAGAAAACAAGAACAGAGATAGAAGAATGATATTTTCTTAGTTCTATTGCGTTACCCTTTGCCAAGGCTAACTAAAACCAAAAAGGGGAAAGAGAAACATTATATCAAAAAAGGGGAAAGAGAAACATTATATCAACACCTGGGACCTAATGTTAATCTCCATTTAATAACTATAATCCAATATTATGTAGACTATATAAAACCGCAATGTCTGAACAGGTAACACGGAGGTACAACTTATATGTCTACAAAAAGATGGACATATCTACCTTGTCATTAAGACCTGCGGGGCCCATTGCCCCTGTTCTCATGATCCAAGTCGCTTCTCGTCGTAGTAGCATGTTGTGATGGTCCCCTCCGCGTCTAAGGAATTTAACCTGTTCTATCCCCGCAAAAGTCATCATATCAGGGTCACCATTGTGTACTTCTCGTATATGGCTAATTAGCCGTGGTACCCCCTTCCCTGTTTTGATGGACCTGTAGTGTTCACTGAAACGAATATAAAGGCATCTGATGGTTTTGCCAATATAAAATTTGCCACATGGGCATAAAACAATGTAGACAACACGTTTGGTCTGACATGTAATAAGTTGTCCCACTTTATGTAAGATCGGACCACATTGTAGGGTCTGCCCCGTGATGTGATGTCTACAGTGAGTGCAGTGTCCACAACGATAATTACCTGTAGGGGTATTACATCCCAACCAGTGCCCGCGTTTATTGTCTGTGATCCGATTATGTACTAAGATGTCCCTAATTCTAGTACTTCTCCTATTGGAGATCAAAGGACCTTTTGCAACCATCTCAGATAGCTCCCTATCACTGTCCAACAGATGCCAGTTGTTTCTAATAGCGGATCTAATCTGCTGGTCCATGGGACCGTATTGGAAACAAAATGTAAATCTCTTATCTTTGGGGCCTGGCTTGTTATTACCTTTATTCATTGGCCCCATCGTTTTGTTACGAATACCCTGCCACATCTGTTTGGGATACCCTCTGTATTGCAGTCTCTGTTCCAGTTCGCCTAATTGTCGGGCTAGCCCTTCTTGTGTATTATTAGCCCTCCTGGTTCTTACCATCTGTCCATAGGGCAGCGCACGTTTTGTGTGGTTGGGGTGGTAGCTGTCAAAGTGCATAAGTGCATTGGTGGCTATGGTTTTCCGGTACAGTGAAGTGCGGATCTCTCCCTCTGCTATATCTAAAGACACATTCTTCGAAATGACCCAAATATAAATTTGCGAATGTGCATGCTGCCGGAGTCCCCATCGCGGTGCCAACTATTTGGAGGTACCAGAGGTCCATGAACGTAAAAGCGTTGTGTGTAAGAATAAACTTAAGGCTGTCACAAATAAAATCAATTACTTTACTCTCTGTATTAGTAGTAGTCAGAATATGTCGAACGGATGCCACTCCCTGCTCTTGCGGTATACGAGTATATAAGTTTACCACATCTATAGACTCTAATGTAAACGTAGGTTGCCATGTAAATTGCTGTATCTGCTGAAGGAACTCGCCGGTATCTTTAATGTATGCCGGAATGTGTACCAGCAGGGGGCGCAATAACCAGTCGACATATCTGGAGAGTGGTTCGGTAAGAGAACCCACCCCCGACACAATCGGTCGACCGGGTGGGTTAAGTACTGCCTTATGAATTTTCGGGACGTGGTACCAATGTGGCTTGATGGGGAACTCCGGCAGCAGCTTTTCCACTTTATTTCGGGAGAGAACCTCATTTTCGACTGCATGCCTGAGTAGGGTTCTCAACTCACACTTATACCTGTTAGTGGGATCACTCGACAATCTTATGTAGGTGCTATCCTCCCTCAACTGTCTCAAAGCTTCCTTTATATAGTCCTCTCTAGGGATTAGGACAGTTTTTCGCCCCTTATCGGCAGGTCGAACTATCGTATCCTCCCACCCTGATATATCTCTCAGAGCCCTGAATTCCTCGGGTGTGAGGTTAGAGGGTGCTATAGGATAAATCAAAGCCTCAACGTCTCTGATGACCTGTGTCTCAAATAAATCAATAGCATTACCAGGAGATATAGGGGGCATGTATCGAGACGCTACCCCCCCATGTAAATGGTGTTATGGTTGTTAAATGGTCTACCGGAGCCTGTATTGTTTCATCCATGAGGCTTAACAAAAGCGTGGCTTCTTCGTGAGTATCTGCCAGGGTGTGCAATCCTGCACCCGCCATAAAACCAAGGGGGCCAATACTACATGGTTTCTCCCCTTCTAAACTGTCTCGGACTATAGGGTTGCGATGAAAGTGTTTGTACAAATGGATCTTGCGGACGGATTTAAATAAATCAACTTTAAATTGTGTGAAATCAAAAACCGTGGGGATACAAAAATTCAAACCCTTAGCTAACAGTGACAGATGTGCCGCATTCAGCGTGTGGTCGGTCAAATTAACCACATGCTGTCCATGGAGGTCGCTCAACGTCTCTGCCTCCACGACACAAATTTTCGTTTGCGCTCCTGCATAATGCGACCTCCTCTTGCCTCCTCGGCGCGTCCTTCGCCTCCTAAAGGGAGGTCTGTGCTGGAAATCGCCGCTACAGCTGATCCTTCTGCTGAGCTACCAATAGCAGCCGCGCTTTCACTTTGATTTGAATCAGACTCGGTAGTCACATAATCTCTCTTTTGAGAAGGGTTACGTTTACCAAACCTCCTTCTGTTCCGACTTGGTCTCACCGAATCATAGTTATATTTCCCATCAGTTTTCAATTGTTTATTCCAGGTAAAAATTAAACCCTGTTCAAAATCTCTTTTATCGCGTATGAACTTGTCACGCTTTCTCTGTTTGATATCCACTTGTATAGGAATAAGTTTCATTTCCATTTTCTTAATGAATTGTGACCACTGAGCCTCAGTAAGTCTTGTTTGTAACTCTGTTTGTATCTTTTGTATGTCCGTTTCAATAGTCTCATAATTCTGGATGTTTGATTTCAATACTAATTGTAACAACTCTTGTGAGCACTTTAGCATTATTTGCTCCCATTGTGTCCGAAAACCGGGGTCGTTTGGCAGGTGAGATATATCTTTCCAAACTCTCAATCCCCGTGGGACTCTTCCACATTCAACATATGAGGTTAAAGAGTTATTAGTCCAGAATAATTTCACTTCCCTCTTGGATAGATTAGTTAGTTTCAGTTCGAGTGCTTTGGTGCTTAAAGTATGTACCTCTTCAGCTTGTTCACATTCCCTGAAGTAATTACTCACATCCGCCCGGCCGGCTTGTAAACCTGTTATCACGGATCCAGCTTCTGCCTCCATGTCAATTATATGTTGCGATAATTTGTGTCCGTGGTTCAGAATGCGGTGTGCTGGGTCTAATCAGGCTAATAAATATTAACGTGACTCGGGAGAAAAAAGAGAAAAACAATCACCCGCACCACCGCAGAACGTAAGAACTTATTGGTCACAGCTGGTCCTCAGATGTCGGGTGCAAAAAGCCTCAGAGACTTCCAATGTAGCATACGAGTAAAAGAGAAAACGAGGCTGCACTCACCAATCTTCTTATGCAGGAAATTTATTAGGAGAATCTTCACGGCATCGGGGGTGAGTACATGCAGGGGAAAGTGCAAGCGGAACGACGGCCGTTTCGCACCTGTCCGGCGCTTCAACGGGTTCAATGTGAAGACAGGACGTGACGCCTTAAGAAGTGCACGAAAAGGTGTTACCCCCCGCGGCTTCACTCCTCCCCCACATGGTACAAAATATAAAAACAATTAAAAACAATGTTTACTATGAACACCCTAAAGCACTCGACCGAATATATACTTCTTAAGGCGTCACGTCCTGTCTTCACATTGAACCCGTTGAAGCGCCGGACAGGTGCGAAACGGCCGTCGTTCCGCTTGCACATTCCCCTGCATGTACTCACGAGTCACGTTAATATTTATTAGCCTGATTAGACCCAGCACACCGCATTCTGAACCACGGACACAAATTATCGCAACATATAATTGACATGGAGGCAGAAGCTGGATCCGTGATAACAGGTTTACAAGCCGGCCGGGCGGATGTGAGTAATTACTTCAGGGAATGTGAACAAGCTGAAGAGGTACATACTTTAAGCACCAAAGCACTCGAACTGAAACTAACTAATCTATCCAAGAGGGAAGTGAAATTATTCTGGACTAATAACTCTTTAACCTCATATGTTGAATGTGGAAGAGTCCCACGGGGATTGAGAGTTTGGAAAGATATATCTCACCTGCCAAACGACCCCGGTTTTCGGACACAATGGGAGCAAATAATGCTAAAGTGCTCACAAGAGTTGTTACAATTAGTATTGAAATCAAACATCCAGAATTATGAGACTATTGAAACGGACATACAAAAGATACAAACAGAGTTACAAACAAGACTTACTGAGGCTCAGTGGTCACAATTCAATAAGAAAATGGAAATGAAACTTATTCCTATACAAGTGGATATCAAACAGAGAAAGCGTGACAAGTTCATACGCGATAAAAGAGATTTTGAACAGGGTTTAATTTTTACCTGGAATAAACAATTGAAAACTGATGGGAAATATAACTATGATTCGGTGAGACCAAGTCGGAACAGAAGGAGGTTTGGTAAACGTAACCCTTCTCAAAAGAGAGATTATGTGACTACCGAGTCTGATTCAAATCAAAGTGAAAGCGCGGCTGCTACTGGTAGCTCAGCAGAAGGATCAGCTGTAGCGGCGATTTCCAGCACAGACCTCCCTTTAGGAGGCGAAGGACGCGCCGAGGAGGCAAGAGGAGGTCGCATTATGCAGGAGCGCAAACGAAAATTTGTGTCGTGGAGGCAGAGACGTTGAGCGACCTCCATGGACAGCATGTGGTTAATTTGACCGACCACACGCTGAATGCGGCACATCTGTCACTGTTAGCTAAGGGTTTGAATTTTTGTATCCCCACGGTTTTTGATTTCACACAATTTAAAGTTGATTTATTTAAATCCGTCCGCAAGATCCATTTGTACAAACACTTTCATCGCAACCCTATAGTCCGAGACAGTTTAGAAGGGGAGAAACCATGTAGTATTGGCGCCCTTGGTTTTATGGCAGGTGCAGGATTGCACACCCTGGCAGATACTCACGAAGAAGCCACGTTTTTGTTAAGCCACACGGATGAAACAATACAGGCTCCGGTAGACCATTTAACAACCATAACACCATTTACAGGGGGGGTAGCGTCTCGATACATGCCCCCTATATCTCCCGGTAATGCTATTGATTTATTTGAGACACAGGTCATCAGAGACGTTGAGGCTTTGATTTATCCTATAGCACCCTCTAACCTCACACCCGAGGAATTCAGGGCTCTGAGAGATATATCAGGGTGGGAGGATACGATAGTTCGACCTGCCGATAAGGGGGGAAAAACTGTCCTAATCCCTAGAGAGGACTATATAAAGGAAGCTTTGAGACAGTTGAGGGAGGATAGCACCTACATAAGATTGTTGAGTGATCCCACTAACAGGTATAAGTGTGAGTTGAGAACCCTACTCAGGCATGCAGTCGAAAATGAGGTTCTCTCCCGAAATAAAGCGGAAAAGCTGCTGCCGGAGTTCCCCATCAAGCCACATTGGTACCACGTCCCGAAAATTCATAAGGCAGTACTTAACCCACCCGGTCGACCGATTGTGTCGGGGGTGGGTTCTCTTACCAAACCACTCTCCAGATATGTCGACTGGTTATTGTGCCCCCTGCTGGTACACATTCCGGCATACATTAAAGATACCGGCGAGTTCCTTCAGCAGATACAGCAATTTACATGGCAACCTACGTTTACATTAGAGTCTATAGATGTGGTAAACTTATATACTCATATACCGCAAGAGCAGGGAGTGGCATCCGTTCGACATATTCTGACTACTACTAATACAGAGAGTAAAGTAATTGATTTTATTTGTGACAGCCTTAAGTTTATTCTTACACACAACGCTTTTACGTTCATGGACCTCTGGTACCTCCAAATAGTTGGCACCGCGATGGGGACTCCGGCAGCATGCACATTCGCAAATTTATATTTGGGTCATTTGGAAGAGGTTTACTTTTATTTGACTAGGAATAGCTTTATGAAACATATCAGGCTATATTTACGCTATGTCGATGACATGTTTGTAGTATGGGATGGGTCTCAACAAGAATTTGAGGAATTCGTAACCCAATTGAATGACAATGCAATGGGTATGGCTTTTACCTCCGTATTTGGTGGATTACATCTAGATTTTTTAGATGTGTCTTTAGATATAGTAGAGGGAGAGATCCGCACTTCACTGTACCGGAAAACCATAGCCACCAATGCACTTATGCACTTTGACAGCTACCACCCCAACCACACAAAACGTGCGCTGCCCTATGGACAGATGGTAAGAACCAGGAGGGCTAATAATACACAAGAAGGGCTAGCCCGACAATTAGGCGAACTGGAACAGAGACTGCAATACAGAGGGTATCCCAAACAGATGTGGCAGGGTATTCGTAACAAAACGATGGGGCCAATGAATAAAGGTAATAACAAGCCAGGCCCCAAAGATAAGAGATTTACATTTTGTTTCCAATACGGTCCCATGTACCAGCAGATTAGATCCGCTATTAGAAACAACTGGCATCTGTTGGACAGTGATAGGGAGCTATCTGAGATGGTTGCAAAAGGTCCTTTGATCTCCAATAGGAGAAGTACTAGAATTAGGGACATCTTAGTACATAATCGGATCACAGACAATAAACGCGGGCACTGGTTGGGATGTAATACCCCTACAGGTAATTATCGTTGTGGACACTGCACTCACTGTAGACATCACATCACGGGGAAGACCCTACAATGTGGTCCGATCTTACATAAAGTGGGACAACTTATTACATGTCAGACCAAACATGTTGTCTACATTGTTTTATGCCCATGCGGCAAATTTTATATTGGCAAAACCATCAGATGCCTTTATATTCGTTTCAGTGAACACTACAGGTCCATCAAAACAGGGAAGGGGGTACCACGGCTAATTAGCCATATACGAGAAGTACACAATGGTGACCCTGATATGATGACTTTTGCGGGGATAGAACAGGTTAAATTCCCTAGACGCGGAGGGGACCATCACAACATGCTACTACGACGAGAAGCGACTTGGATCATGAGAACAGGGGCAATGGGCCCCGCAGGTCTTAATGACAAGGTAGATATGTCCATCTTTTTGTAGACATATAAGTTGTACCTCCGTGTTACCTGTTCAGACATTGTGGTTTTATATAGTCTACATAATATTGGATTATAGTTATTAAATGGAGATTAACATTAGGTCCCAGGTGTTGATATAATGTTTCTCTTTCCCCTTTTTTGATATAATGTTTCTCTTTCCCCTTTTTGGTTTTAGTTAGCCTTGGCAAAGGGTAACGCAATAGAACTAAGAAAATATCATTCTTCTATCTCTGTTCTTGTTTTCTGCGATATATAGTATTTACACATGGTTAGTCAGAATATTGTTGATGAATCATCGTACCTTTATTCGGTCGAGTGCTTTAGGGTGTTCATAGTAAACATTGTTTTTAATTGTTTTTATATTTTGTACCATGTGGGGGAGGAGTGAAGCCGCGGGGGGTAACACCTTTTCGTGCACTTCTTAAGGCGTCACGTCCTGTCTTCACATTGAACCCGTTGAAGCGCCGGACAGGTGCGAAACGGCCGTCGTTCCGCTTGCACATTCCCCTGCATGTACTCAACCCCGATGCCGTGAAGATTCTCCTAATAAATTTCCTGCATAAGAAGATTGGTGAGTGCAGCCTCGTTTTCTCTTTTACTCGTATGCTACATTGGAAGTCTCTGAGGCTTTTTGCACCCGACATCTGAGGACCAGCTGTGACCAATAAGTTCTTACGTTCTGCGGTGGTGCGGGTGATTGTTTTTCTCTTTTTTCTCCCGAGTCACGTTAATTAATTTGAGGGAAAGTGGATATTGGATGTATATATACAATGGGGGTGCACAGTGGCTAATTAATACATATTTTAATAGGAAAAAGTGGCTTATTAATTTGTTGTTAATAGAGGGCACGAAGTGCAGGCTAATTATTCTATATTTGCGATGGGAATGCAGAGTGGTTAATCATATATTGATAAAGTGGTGTATATTTCCTTTGAGTGATACAGTGTGCAGCATTTCTTATTCAGCGGTTTATACTGTGTATTTATACAGAATAATATTTATTTGGAAATGTTCCTTTCGCAACATTGCAATCTGCTGAGAAAGCAAGGAACAGAAGACTAAAGCAAATTTTGCAGAGAAGAGTTGTAACTGGGAGAGGTCTTTATGAAGGTCTGGAATAGGTGGAGAAGAAAATAAATAAAATGACGGCAAGCAGATGAGACTAGAGTTGAGCGACTTTTACTTTTTTAGGATCGAGTCGGGTTTAGCGAAACCCGACTTTCTCAAAAGTGAAATGGGCCGATTATTGCGAAAAGTCGGGGGCCGACTGAAACACGAAACCCAATGCAAGTCAATGGGGAATCAAAGTCGGCAGAGAGTGAAGGACAGGAAAATTCATATGGTGCCCATTTTAATGTCAAAAACATCAATTCTTGTTACTTAAGCTTGTCAATCTTAATTTACCTTATAATAATAGTTAGGCATTGAAAATTGGGAGTCATTTGGCTAAAGTTTTGGGGGGGTAGGGCTGGTTCAAGCTTTTCGTGGGCCCAGTAAATGCGAACTACGTCACGGCGGTGGAGCAGGCAGAGGTAAGTATTTTAACTTTGCAAGTGCTGTGATCCTGAGCAAGCAGGGGGGGCACACTCGTTTGCATTGGCACTGGCACAGGGCCCCTCAAAGTACGGCGGTGTGCTTGACAGCAGTGGCGCCTCCCACCGGCAGAGACACTTTTGCGTACTATGAGGGGCCCTGTGCCAGTGACGTCGCCAACGAGTATGCCCCCCCACCTGATGAAGGAACCTGCACTTTCATCTGCACCTTCCTCTTTGTCCCCATGTAAGGTGGTATAGTATGCGGGAAGGGGAACCTGACTTTCAGCAGGATCAGATTCTGGCTGTGTAGAGTGCAAGGGGAATGTAGTGGTCTGGGTCAATGTACCAGCAGACTCATCTAGCAGTGGCTGGGCAATGGGCAGAATGAGGAGGAAAAACAGAGATGGAGGCCCAAATAATAAAGTAGGCTAAATGCAGTTCAAAATTGGTAACAGGACTAAACAGGTGGGATTGCTTTGTTCAGTGGAGGAAAACTGTAATGAGTGGCAGACACAGTAAGTAGGCCCAAGTAATAAAGTGGGCCAAATGCAGTTCAAAATTTGTAACAGGAGTAAACAGGCGGCACAGCTTTGTTCAGTGGAGGAGAACAACAAGCAGCTGCAGACACCGTTAGTAGGCCCAACCAAACAAGTAGGCCAAATGCAGTTTAATATTCGAAACAGGATGGAAATTGCGGCTCAGCTTTCTTCAGTGGAGGAGAAAAGCAAGGAGCGGCAGACACCGTAAGTAGGCCCAATCAAGCAAGTCGGCTAAATGCAGTTTAATATTCGAAACAGGATGAAAATTGCGGCTCAGCTTTGTTCAGCGGAGAAAAGCAAGGAACGGCAGACACCGTTAGTAGGCCCAACCAAACAAGTAGGCCAAATGTAGTTTAATATTCGACACAGGATTAAAATTGCGGCTCAGCTTTGTTCAGTGGAGGAGAAAAGCAAGGAGCAGCAGACACCGTTAGTAGGCCCAACCAAACAAGTAGGCCAAATGCAGTTTAATATTCGAAACAGGATGAAAATTGCGGCTCAGCTTTGTTCAGTGGAGGAGAAAAGCAAGGAGTGGCAGACACCATTAGTAGGACCAACCAAATAAGTAGGCCAAATGCTGTTTTATATTCGACACAGGATGAAAATTGCGACTCAGCTTTGTTCAGTGGAGGAGAAAAGCAAGGAGTGGCAGACACCGTTAGTAGGCCCAACCACACAAGTAGGCCAAATGCAGTTTAATATTCGACACAGGATGAAAATTGCAGCTCAGCTTTGATCAGTGGAGGAGAAAAGCAAGGAGTGGCAGACACCATTAGTAGGACCAACCAAATAAGTAGGCCAAATGCTGTTTTATATTCGACACAGGATGAAAATTGCGACTCAGCTTTGTTCAGTGGAGGAGAAAAGCAAGGAGTGGCAGACACCGGTAGTAGGCCCAACCACACAAGTAGGCCAAATGCAGTTTAATATTCGACACAGGATGAAAATTGCAGCTCAGCTTTGTTCAGTGGAGGAGAAAAGCAAGGAGTGGCAGACATCATTAGTAGGACCAACCAAATAAGTAGACCAAATGCTGTTTTATATTCGACACAGGATGAAAATTGCGACTCAGCTTTGTTCAGTGGAGGAGAAAAGCAAGGAGTGGCAGACACCGTTAGTAGGCCCAACCAAACAAGTAGGCCAAATATAGTTTAATATTCGAAACTGGATGAAAATTGCGGCTCAGCTTTGTTCAACGGAGAAAAGCAAGGAACGGCAGACACCGTTAGTAGGCCCAACTAAACAACTAGGCCAAATGCAGTTTAATATTCGACACAGGATGAAAATTGCGGCTCAGCTTTGTTCAGTGGAGGAGAAAAGCAAGGAGGGGCAGACACCGTTAGTAGGCCCAACCAAACAAGTAGGCCAAATGCAGTTTAATATTCGAAACAGGATGAAAATTGCGTCTCAGCTTTGCTTAGTGGAGGAGAAAAGCAAGGAGTGGCAGACACCATAAGTAGGCCCAAACAAGTAGGCCAAATGCAGTTTAATATTCGAAACAGGATGAAAATTGCGTCTCAGCTTTGTTTAGTGCAGGAGAAAAGCAAGGAGTGGCAGACACCGTTAGTAGGCCCAACCAAACAAGTAGGCCAAATGCAGTTTAATATTCGAAACAGGATGAAAATTGCGGCTCAGCTTTGTTCAGCGGAGGATAAAAGCAAGGAGCGGCAGACACCGTTAGTAGGCCCAACCAAACAAGTTGCCAAATACAGTTTAATATTCGAAACAGGATGAAAATTGTGGCTCAGCTTTGTTCAGTGGAGAAAAGCAAGGAGCGGCAGACACCGTTAGTAGGCCCAACCAAACAAGTATGCCAAATGCAGTTTAATATTCGAAACAGGATGAAAATTGAGGCTCAGCTTTGTTCAGTGGAGGATAAAAGCAAGGAATGGCAGACACTGTAAGTAGGCCCAACCAAACAAGTAGGCCAAATGCAGTTTAATATTTGAAACAGGATGAAAATTGCGACTCAGCTTTGTTCAGTGGAGAAAAGCAAGGAACGGCAGACACCGTTAGTAGGCCCAAACAAACAAGTATGCCAAATTCAGTTTAGTATTCGACACAGGATGAAAATTGCGGCTCAGCTTTGTTCAGTGGAGGAGAAAAGCAAGGAGCGGCAGACACCTTTAGTAGGCCCAACCAAACAAGTTGCCAAATGCAGTTTAATATTCGAAACAGGATGAAAATTGTAGCTCAGCTTTGTTCAGTGGAGAAATGCAAGGAGCGGCAGACACCGTTAGTAGGCCCAACCAAACAAGTAGGCCAAATGCAGTTTAATATTCGAAACAGGATGAAAATTGAGGCTCAGCTTTGTTCAGTGGAGGAGAAAAGCAAGGAGTGGCAGACACCGTTAGTAGGCCCAACCAAACAAGTAGGCCAAATGCAGTTTAATATTCGAAACAGGATGAAAATTGCGCCTCTGCTTTGTTCAGTGGAGAAAAGCAAGGAGCAGCAGACACCATTAGTAGGCCCAACCAAACAAGTAGGCCAAATGCAGTTTAATATTCGAAACAGGATGAAAATTGCGGCTCAGCTTTGTTCAGTGGAGGAGAAAAGGAAGGATCGGCAGACACCGTTAGCAGGCCCAAACAAACAAGTAGGCCAAATGCAGTTTAATATTCGACACATGATGAAAGTTGCGGCTCAGCTTTGTTCAATGGAGGAGAAAAGAAAGGAACGGCAGACACCGTTAGTAGGCCCAACCAAACAAGTAGGCCAAATGCAGTTTAATATTCGACACAGGATGAAAATTGTGGCTCTGCTTTGTTCAGTGGAGGAGAAAAGCAAGGAGCGGCAGGCACCGTTAGCAGGCCCAAACAAACAAGTAGGCCAAATGCAGTTTAATATTCGACACAGGATGAAAATTGCGGCTCAGCTTTGTTCAATGGAGGAGAAAAGCAAGGAGCGGCAGACACCGTTAGTAGGCCCAACCAAACAAGTAGGCCAAATGCAGTTTAATATTCGACACAGGATGAAAATTGCGGCTCCGCTTTGTTCAGTGGAGGAGAAAAGCAAGGAGCGGCAGACACTCTTAGTAGGCCCAACCAAACAAGTAGGCCAAATGCAGTTTAATATTTGAAACAGGATGAAAATTGCGACTCAGCTTTGTTCAGTGGAGAAAAGCAAGGAACGGCAGACACCATTAGTAGGCCCAACCAAACAAGTAGGCCAAATGCAGTTTAATATTCGACACAGGATGAAAATTGTGGCTCTGCTTTGTTCAGTGGAGGAGAAAAGCAAGGAGCGGCAGGCACCGTTAGCAGGCCCAAACAAACAAGTAGGCCAAATGCAGTTTAATATTCGACACAGGATGAAAATTGCGGCTCAGCTTTGTTCAATGGAGGAGAAAAGCAAGGAGCGGCAGACACCGTTAGTAGGCCCAACCAAACAAGTAGGCCAAATGCAGTTTAATATTCGACACAGGATGAAAATTGCGGCTCCGCTTTGTTCAGTGGAGGAAAAAAGCAAGGAGCGGCAGACACCGTTAGTAGGCCCAACCAAACAAGTAGGCCAAATGCAGTTTAATATTCGACACATGATGAAAATTGCAGCTCAGCTTTGTTCAGTGGAGGAGAAAAGCAAGGAGCGGCAGACACTCTTAGTAGGCCCAACCAAACAAGTAGGCCAAATGCAGTTTAATATTCGACACAGGATGAAAATTGCGGCTCAGCATTTCGGACTTGCAGTGGATACCGCGTCTCCTCTCCTACCCTCCAGCCTGCTACAGGTGCGATCGGCTTGCTTAGCCCTCTACCCTCAAGACCCTCCTTGTGTTATTTACAGCGCTCGACTGGCCAGTGACAGCCCTCTATTTTAAACAGCTATGCCTGTTTACTCCAGTACCTGATGCAAAATCTTTATATAAAGGGTGAATAGCTCACACCCCCCAACTCAAAATAATAGAGCACACTGATGAAGGTCTTCACAGACCGAAACATTTGTAAATATAATACTGTATGTATTAAACACCCCTTTTGCATCAGACTTCCTGGAGTGTGCTGAGTATATATCCTATATCACAGTTTAAGGTCTGGGCATCTATTCTCACGCACCTCCACCCCGGGCTGTGCTGAACATTTACTTTACTAAAATAAAAAAGTAGGCTAAATGCAGTTCAAAATTGGTAACTGGAGTACACAGGCGGCATAGCTTTTTTCAGTGGAGGACAGCTGTATTGAGTGGCGCAGACAGACACAGGTAGTAGGCCTAAAATAAAAAAGTAGGCTAAATGCAGTTCAAAATAGGTAACTGTAGTACACAGGCGGCATAGCTTTGTTCAGTGGAGGACAGCTGTATTGAGTGGCGCAGACAGACACAGGTAGTAAGCCTAAAATAAAATAGTAAGCTAAATGCAGTTCAAAATTGGTAACTGGAGTAAACTGGCGGCATTGCTTTGTTCTGTGTGGGAAAATTGTAATGAGTAGCAGACTAAGTTAGTAGGCCCAAATAATAAAGTGGGCTAAATGTCTGCCAAAAAATTGTTCATAAGTAAAATGGTGGCATAGCTAGGTACAGGGGTGGGTTCCTCTGCTGAGTAGCAGACAGTGGTAGTAGGCGCAAAGTATTAACTGGTCTAAATGGAGGCCAGGGCCCCTGTATATATTAACTATCATCTATCATTTCAACAAATTTGTATTGGCAGTGCCATTGAAGGATTTAACAGCACAGACTACACAGTGGTGGAGCAGGGAGAGGTAAGTATTGCAAGTGGTAAAGCACTTTGAGCAAGGGGGAACACTCTCTCGTGGGTGGCAGTACAGGCACAGGGCCCCTCACATTACGACGGTGTGTCTGATGTTGTTTGTGCACCACCACCGTCAGAGACACTTCTTTGTACTATGAGGGACCCTGTGCCAGTGCCATCGCTGTTATGACCCCAATGGCAGAGGGTCTCAAAAGTACATACCAAGTCTGCAAACATAAAAAACCAGCTCATAGGGCAGTGGTAACTGGGCTAACCGTATATCTAATCCTAGCACCACAAATAGCAGCAGCCGGGGAACGTGCCTACGTTGGTTCTAGACGTCTCGCGCCAGCCGGAGAACTAACTAACCCTAGAAGGGAAAAGATAGACCTTTCTTGCCTCCATAGAAAAGACCCCAAAAGTTGGATACAAGCCCCCCACAAATAATAACGGTGAGGTAAGGAGAAAAGACAAACGTAGAATGAACTAGATATTTAGCAAAGAGAGGCCCACTGACTAATAGCAGAATATAGTAAGATGACTTATACGGTCAGCAAAAACCCTATCAAAATTTCCACGCTGGATATTCAAGAACCCCCGAACCGTCTAACGGCCCGGGGGGAGAATACCAGCCCCCTAGAGCTTCCAGCAAAATCAGGAATCACATTTAGTACAAGCTGGACAGAAAATAAGAGCAATACAGATAACCAAAAAACAAGGAAGCAGGACTTAGCTTAATTTTGCATGAACCAGGACCAGCAGACAGGAGCAAACAGAAAGGATCTGATTACAAAGATGCCAGGCACTGGACTGAGGATCCAGGAAGTTTATATAGCAACACCCCTGGACCAACGACCCAGGTGGGTGCCAAACTGAGGAAAGACAATCCCAGAGTCATATCACTAGTGACCACAAGAGGGAGCCAAAAAAGTCTAATTCACAACAGTACCCCCCCTTTAAGGAGGGGTCACCGAACCCTCACCAGGACCACCAGGGTGATCAGGATGAGCAGCGTGAAAGGCACAAACTAAATCGGCCGCATGCACATCAGAGGCAACCACCCAGGAATTATCCTCCTGGCCATAGCCCTTCCACTTGACCAGATACTGAAGCCTCCGTCTGGAGAGACGAGAATCCAAGATCTTCTCCACCACATACTCCAACTCGCCCTCAACCAACACCGGAGCAGGAGGCTCAACAGAAGGAACCACAGGCACAACGTACCGCCGCAACAAAGACCTATGGAACACGTTGTGAATGGCAAACGACACCGGAAGATCCAAGCGAAAGGACACAGGATTAAGGATTTCCAATATCTTGTAAGGACCGATGAAGCGAGGCTTAAATTTAGGAGAGGAGACCTTCATAGGAACAAATCGAGAAGACAGCCATACCAAATCCCCAACATGAAGTCGGGGACCCACACCGCGGTGGCGGTTGGCAAAACGCTGAGCCTTCTCCTGTGACAACTTTAAGTTGTCCACCACATGATTCCAGATCTGCTGCAACCTATCCACCACGGAATCTACCCCAGGACAGTCAGAAGGCTCCACATGTCCCGAGGAAAAACGAGGATGGAAACCAGAGTTGCAAAAAAAAGGCGAAACCAAAGTAGCGGAACTAGCCCGATTATTAAGGGCAAACTCAGCCAACGGCAAGAAGGTCACCCAATCATCCTGATCTGCAGAAACAAAACACCTCAAATAAGCCTCCAGAGTCTGATTAGTTCGCTCCGTTTGTCCATTAGTCTGAGGATGAAAGGCAGATGAAAACGACAAATCAATGCCCATCTTAGCACAAAAGGATCGCCAGAACCTGGAAACAAACTGGGATCCTCTGTCAGACACAATATTCTCAGGAATGCCGTGTAAACGAACCACATTCTGAAAGAACAAAGGAACCAGATCGGAAGAGGAAGGCAGCTTAGGCAAAGATACCAAATGGACCATCTTGGAAAAGCGATCACATACCACCCAGATGACAGACATGCCCTGAGACACTGAAAGATCTGAAATGAAATCCATGGAAATGTGTGTCCAAGGCCTCTTCGGGACAGGCAAGGGCAAGAGCAACCCGCTGGCACGAGAACAGCAAGGCTTAGCTCGAGCACAAGTCCCACAGGACTGCACAAATGACCGCACATCCCGTGACAAGGAAGGCCACCAAAAGGACCTAGCCACCAGATCTCTGGTGCCAAAAACTCCCGGATGCCCGACCAACACCAAGGAATGAACCTCGGAAATGACTCTGCTGGTCCACTTATCAGGAACAAACAGTCTGTCAGGTGGACAAGAGTCAGGTCTACCAGCCTGAAATCTCTGCAACACACGTCGCAAATCCGGAGAAATGGCTGACAAGATAACTCCCTCTTTAAGAATACCAACTGGTTCTACGACTCCAGGAGAGTCAGGCACAAAGCTCCTTGAAAGAGCATCAGCCTTCACATTCTTTGAACCTGGTAAATACGAGACCACAAAGTCAAAATGGGAGAAAAACAATGACCAGCGGGCCTGTCTAGGATTCAGGCATTTAGCAGACTCGAGATACATCAGATTTTTGTGATCAGTCAAGACCACCACACGATGCTTAGCACCCTCGAGCCAATGACGCCACTCCTCAAATGCCCACTTCATGGCCAACAACTCCCGATTGCCAACATCATAATTCCACTCAGCAGGCGAAAACTTCCTAGAGAAAAAGGCACATGGTCTCATTACAGAGCAACCAGGGCCTCTCTGCGACAAAACGGCCCCTGCCCATATCTCAGAAGCATCCACTTCAACCTGAAAGGGCAGTGAGACATCAGGCTGGCACAAAACAGGCGCCAAAGTAAACCGGCGCTTCAACTCTTGGAAAGCTTCCACGGCTGCAGGAGCCCAGTTAGCAACATCAGAACCTTTCTTGGTCATATCCGTCAAAGGTTTAACAACGCTAGAAAAATTAGCGATAAAACGACGGTAGAAGTTAGCAAAACCCAAGAACTTCTGAAGACTTTTAACTGACGTGGGCTGAGTCCAATCATGAATAGCTCGGACCTTGACTGGGTCCATCTCCAACGCAGAAGGGGAAAAAATAAAACCCAAAAAGGGAACCTTCTGTACTCCAAAGAGACACTTTGAGCCCTTAACAAACAAAGCATGCTCACGCAAAACCTGAAACACCATTCTGACCTGCTCTACATGCGAGTCCCAATCATCAGAAAAAAACAGAATATCATCCAGATAAACAATCATAAATTTATCCAGATACTTCCGGAAAATATCATGCATAAAGGACTGAAACACTGAAGGAGCATTAGAGAGCCCAAAAGGCATCACCAAGTACTCAAAATGACCTTCGGGCATATTAAATGCAGTTTTCCATTCATCTCCTTGCTTAATGCGCACAAGGTTGTACGCACCACGAAGATCTATCTTGGTGAACCACTTGGCACCTTTAATCCGGGCAAACAAGTCCGACAACAGAGGCAAAGGATACTGAAATTTAACAGTGATTTTATTCAGAAGCCGATAGTCAATACAAGGTCTCAAAGATCCGTCCTTCTTGGCCACAAAAAAGAATCCCGCACCAAGAGGTGAAGAGGATGGACGGATATGCCCCTTCTCCAGAGACTCCTTGATATACGAACGCATTGCGGCATGCTCAGGCACAGACAGATTAAATAGTCTTCCCTTAGGAAATTTACTACCTGGAATCAAATCTATGGCGCAGTCACAGTCCCTATGAGGAGGCAGAGCACTGGACCTGCACTCGCTGAATACATCCTGATAATCAGACAAATACTCAGGAACTTCCGAAGGAGTAGAGGAAGCAATAGACACCGGCGGGGAATTACCATGAATTCCCTGACAGCCCCAACTTGACACAGACATTGCCTTCCAATCCAAGACTGGATTATGGGTCTGTAACCATGGCAGACCCAAAACGACCAAATCATGCATTTTATGCAGAACAAGAAAACGAATCACCTCCCAATGTTCAGGAGTCATGCACATGGTTACCTGTGTCCAAAACTGCGGTTTATTTTCCGCCAATGGCGTAGCATCAATACCTCTAAGAGGGATAGGATTTACCAAAGGCTCAAGAACAAAACCACAGCGCTTGGCAAATGACAGATCCATAAGACTCAGGGCAGCACCTGAATCCACAAACGCCATAACAGGGTAGGAAGACAATGAGCAAATTAAAGTCACAGACAAAATAAATTTAGGTTGCAAATTACCAATGGCGACAGGGCTAACAACCCTTGTTAGGCGTTTAGAGCATGCTGATATAACATGTGTAGAATCACCACAGTAAAAACACAACCCATTCTGACGTCTATGATTTTTCCGTTCATTTCTAGTCTGAATTCTATCACATTGCATTAAATCAGGTGTTTGTTCAGACAACACCACCAGAGGATTAGCAGTTTTGCGCTCCCGCAAACGCCGGTCAATTTGAATAGCCAGCGCCATGGAATCATTCAGACTTGTAGGAATGGAGAAACCCACCATCACATTCTTAATGGCTTCAGAAAGGCCATTTCTGAAATTTGTGGCCAGAGCACACTCATTCCACTGAGTAAGCACGGACCATTTCCGAAATTTTTGGCAATACACTTCAGCTTCATCCTGGCCCTGAGAAATAGCCAGCAAGGCTTTTTCTGCCTGAATTTCAAGATTGGGTTCCTCGTAAAGCAATCTGAGCGCCAGAAAAAACGCATCAATATTTGCCAATGCCGGATCTCCTGGTGCTAGCGAGAAGGCCCAATCCTGAGGGTCGCCCCGTAAGAAAGAGATAACAATTTTAACTTGCTGAGCTGAGTCTCCAGATGAACGGGGTCTCAGAGATAGAAACAATTTACAATTATTCCTGAAATTCCTAAACTTGAATCGGTCTCCAGAGAACAGTTCAGGAATAGGTATTTTAGGTTCAGACATTGGACTACTGGTAACAAAATCTTGTATGCCCTGCACACGAGCAGCAAGCTGATCCACACTTGTAATCAAGGTCTGGACATTCATGTCTGCAGCAAGCACAAGCCACTCAGAGGTAAAGGGGAGGAACAAAGAGAGGGAAAAAAAAAAAAAACTCAGAATTTCCTTTCTTATTATCCCACTTCTGCAATGCATTAAACATTCAACTTTGGCCTGGCATACTGTTATGACCCCAATGGCAGAGGGTCTCAAAAGTACATACCAAGTCTGCAAACATAAAAAAACAGCTCATAGGGCAGTGGTAACTGGGCTAACCGTATATCTAATCCTAGCACCACAAATAGCAGCAGCCGGGGAACGTGCCTACGTTGGTTCTAGACGTCTCGCGCCAGCCGGAGAACTAGCTAACCCTAGAAGGGAAAAGATAGACCTTTCTTGCCTCCAGAGAAAAGACCCCAAAAGTTGGATACAAGCCCCCCACAAATAATAACAGTGAGGTAAGGAGAAAAGACAAACGTAGAATGAACTAGATATTTAGCAAAGAGAGGCCCACTGACTAATAGCAGAATATAGTAAGATGACTTATACGGTCAGCAAAAACCCTATCAAAATTTCCACGCTGGATATTCAAGAACCCCCGAACCGTCTAACGGCCCGGGGGGAGAATACCAGCCCCCTAGAGCTTCCAGCAAAATCAGGAATCACATTTAGTACAAGCTGGACAGAAAATAAGAGCAATACAGATAACCAAAAAACAAGGAAGCAGGACTTAGCTTAATTTTGCATGAACCAGGACCAGCAGACAGGAGCAAACAGAAAGGATCTGATTACAACGATGCCAGGCACTGGACTGAGGATCCAGGAAGTTTATATAGCAACACCCCTGGACCAACGACCCAGGTGGGTGCCAAACTGAGGAAAGACAATCCCAGAGTCATATCACTAGTGACCACAAGAGGGAGCCAAAAAAGTCTAATTCACAACAGTACCCCCCCTTTAAGGAGGGGTCACCGAACCCTCACCAGGACCACCAGGGTGATCAGGATGAGCAGCGTGAAAGGCACGAACTAAATCGGCCGCATGCACATCAGAGGCAACCACCCAGGAATTATCCTCCTGGCCATAGCCCTTCCACTTGACCAGATACTGAAGCCTCCGTCTGGAGAGACGAGAATCCAAGATCTTCTCCACCACATACTCCAACTCGCCCTCAACCAACACCGGAGCAGGAGGCTCAACAGAAGGAACCACAGGCACAACGTACCGCCGCAACAAAGACCTATGGAACACGTTGTGAATGGCAAACGACACCAGAAGATCCAAGCGAAAGGACACAGGATTAAGGATTTCCAATATCTTGTAAGGACCGATGAAGCGAGGCTTAAATTTAGGAGAGGAGACCTTCATAGGAACAAATCGAGAAGACAGCCATACCAAATCCCCAACATGAAGTCGGGGACCCACACCGCGGTGGTGGTTGGCAAAACGCTGAGCCTTCTCCTGTGACAACTTTAAGTTGTCCACCACATGATTCCAGATCTGCTGCAACCTATCCACCACGGAATCTACCCCAGGACAGTCAGAAGGCTCCACATGTCCCGAGGAAAAACGAGGATGGAAACCAGAGTTGCAAAAAAAAGGCGAAACCAAAGTAGCGGAACTAGCCCGATTATTAAGGGCAAACTCAGCCAACGGCAAGAAGGTCACCCAATCATCCTGATCTGCAGAAACAAAACACCTCAAATAAGCCTCCAGAGTCTGATTAGTTCGCTCTGTTTGTCCATAAGTCTGAGGATGAAAGGCAGACGAAAACGACAAATCAATGCCCATCTTAGCACAAAAGGATCGCCAGAACCTGGAAACAAACTGGGATCCTCTGTCAGACACAATATTCTCAGGAATGCCGTGTAAACGAACCACATTCTGAAAGAACAAAGGAACCAGATCGGAAGAGGAAGGCAGCTTAGGCAAAGATACCAAATGGACCATCTTGGAAAAGCGATCACATACCACCCAGATGACAGACATGCCCTGAGACACTGGAAGATCTGAAATGAAATCCATGGAAATGTGTGTCCAAGGCCTCTTCGGGACAGGCAAGGGCAAGAGCAACCCGCTGGCATGAGAACAGCAAGGCTTAGCTCGAGCACAAGTCCCACAGGACTGCACAAATGACCGCACATCCCGTGACAAGGAAGGCCACCAAAAGGACCTAGCCACCAGATCTCTGGTGCCAAAAATTCCCGGATGCCCGACCAACACCGAGGAATGAACCTCGGAAATGACTCTGCTGGTCCACTTATCAGGAACAAACAGTCTGTCAGGTGGACAAGAGTCAGGCCTACCAGCCTGAAATCTCTGCAACACACGTCGCAAATCCGGAGAAATGGCTGACAAGATAACTCCCTCTTTAAGAATACCAACTGGTTCTACGACTCCAGGAGAGTCAGGCACAAAGCTCCTTGAAAGAGCATCAGCCTTCACATTCTTTGAACCTGGTAAATACGAGACCACAAAGTCAAAACGGGAGAAAAACAATGACCAGCGGGCCTGTCTAGGATTCAGGCATTTAGCAGACTCGAGATACATCAGATTTTTGTGATCAGTCAAGACCACCACACGATGCTTAGCACCCTCGAGCCAATGACGCCACTCCTCAAATGCCCACTTCATGGCCAACAACTCCCGATTGCCAACATCATAATTCCGCTCAGCAGGCAAAAACTTCCTAGAGAAAAAGGCACATGGTCTCATTACAGAGCAACCAGGGCCTCTCTGTGACAAAGCGGCCCCTGCCCCAATCTCAGAAGCATCCACTTCAACCTGAAAGGGCAGTGAGACATCAGGCTGGCACAAAACAGGCGCCGAAGTAAACCGGCGCTTCAACTCTTGGAAAGCTTCCACGGCTGCAGGAGCCCAGTTAGCAACATCAGAACCTTTCTTGGTCATATCCGTCAAAGGTTTAACAACGCTAGAAAAATTAGCGATAAAACGACGGTAGAAGTTAGCAAAACCCAAGAACTTCTGAAGACTTTTAACTGACGTGGGCTGAGTCCAATCATGAATAGCTCGGACCTTGACTGGGTCCATCTCCACCGCAGAAGGGGAAAAAATAAAACCCAAAAAGGGAACCTTCTGTACTCCAAAGAGACACTTTGAGCCCTTAACAAACAAAGCATGCTCACGCAAAACCTGAAACACCATTCTGACCTGCTCTACATGCGAGTCCCAATCATCAGAAAAAAACAGAATATCATCCAGATAAACAATCATAAATTTATCCAGATACTTCCGGAAAATATCATGCATAAAGGACTGAAACACTGAAGGAGCATTAGAGAGCCCAAAAGGCATCACCAAGTACTCAAAATGACCTTCGGGCATGTTAAATGCAGTTTTCCATTCATCTCCTTGCTTAATGCGCACAAGGTTGTACGCACCACGAAGATCTATCTTGGTGAACCACTTGGCACCTTTAATCCGGGCAAACAAGTCCGACAACAGAGGCAAAGGATACTGAAATTTAACAGTGATTTTATTCAGAAGCCGATAGTCAATACAAGGTCTCAAAGATCCGTCCTTCTTGGCCACAAAAAAGAATCCCGCACCAAGAGGTGAAGAGGATGGACGGATATGCCCCTTCTCCAGAGACTCCTTGATATACGAACGCATTGCGGCATGCTCAGGCACAGACAGATTAAATAGTCTTCCCTTAGGAAATTTACTACCTGGAATCAAATCTATGGCGCAGTCACAGTCCCTATGAGGAGGCAGAGCACTGGACCTGCACTCGCTGAATACATCCTGATAATCAGACAAATACTCAGGAACTTCCGAAGGAGTAGAGGAAGCAATAGACACCGGCGGGGAATTACCATGAATTCCCTGACAGCCCCAACTTGACACAGACATTGCCTTCCAATCCAAGACTGGATTATGGGTCTGTAACCATGGCAGACCCAAAACGACCAAATCATGCATTTTATGCAGAACAAGAAAACGAATCACCTCCCGATGTTCAGGAGTCATGCACATGGTTACCTGTGTCCAAAACTGCGGTTTATTTTCCGCCAATGGCGTAGCATCAATACCTCTAAGAGGGATAGGATTTACCAAAGGCTCAAGAACAAAACCACAGCGCTTGGCAAATGACAGATCCATAAGACTCAGGGCAGCACCTGAATCCACAAACGCCATAACAGGGTAGGAAGACAATGAGCAAATTAAAGTCACAGACAAAATAAATTTAGGTTGCAAATTACCAATGGCGACAGGGCTAACAACCCTTGTTAGGCGTTTAGAGCATGCTGATATAACATGTGTAGAATCACCACAGTAAAAACACAACCCATTCTGACGTCTATGATTTTTCCGTTCATTTCTAGTCTGAATTCTATCACATTGCATTAAATCAGGTGTTTGTTCAGACAACACCACCAGAGGATTAGCAGTTTTGCGCTCCCGCAAACGCCGGTCAATTTGAATAGCCAGCGCCATGGAATCATTCAGACTTGTAGGAATGGAGAAACCCACCATCACATTCTTAATGGCTTCAGAAAGGCCATTTCTGAAATTTGTGGCCAGAGCACACTCATTCCACTGAGTAAGCACGGACCATTTCCGAAATTTTTGGCAATACACTTCAGCTTCATCCTGGCCCTGAGAAATAGCCAGCAAGGCTTTTTCTGCCTGAATTTCAAGATTGGGTTCCTCGTAAAGCAATCCGAGCGCCAGAAAAAACGCATCAATATTTGCCAATGCCGGATCTCCTGGCGCTAGCGAGAAGGCCCAATCCTGAGGGTCGCCCCGTAAGAAAGAGATAACAATTTTAACTTGCTGAGCTGAGTCTCCAGATGAACGGGGTCTCAGAGATAGAAACAATTTACAATTATTCCTGAAATTCCTAAACTTGAATCGGTCTCCAGAGAACAGTTCAGGAATAGGTATTTTAGGTTCAGACATTGGACTACTGGTAACAAAATCTTGTATGCCCTGCACACGAGCAGCAAGCTGATCCACACTTGTAATCAAGGTCTGGACATTCATGTCTGCAGCAAGCACAAGCCACTCAGAGGTAAAGGGGAGGAACAAAGAGAGGGAAAAAAAAAAAAAAAACCTCAGAATTTCCTTTCTTATTATCCCACTTCTGCAATGCAATAAACATTCAACTTTGGCCTGGCATACTGTTATGACCCCAATGGCAGAGGGTCTCAAAAGTACATACCAAGTCTGCAAACATAAAAAAACAGCTCATAGGGCAGTGGTAACTGGGCTAACCGTATATCTAATCCTAGCACCACAAATAGCAGCAGCCGGGGAACGTGCCTACGTTGGTTCTAGACGTCTCGCGCCAGCCGGAGAACTAACTAACCCTAGAAGGGAAAAGATAGACCTTTCTTGCCTCCAGAGAAAAGACCCCAAAAGTTGGATACAAGCTCCCCACAAATAATAACGGTGAGGTAAGGAGAAAAGACAAACGTAGAATGAACTAGATATTTAGCAAAGAGAGGCCCACTGACTAATAGCAGAATATAGTAAGATGACTTATACGGTCAGCAAAAACCCTATCAAAATTTCCACGCTGGATATTCAAGAACCCCCGAACCGTCTAACGGCCCGGGGGGAGAATACCAGCCCCCTAGAGCTTCCAGCAAAATCAGGAATCACATTTAGTACAAGCTGGACAGAAAATAAGAGCAATACAGATAACCAAAAAACAAGGAAGCAGGACTTAGCTTAATTTTGCATGAACCAGGACCAGCAGACAGGAGCAAACAGAAAGGATCTGATTACAACGATGCCAGGCACTGGACTGAGGATCCAGGAAGTTTATTTAGCAACACCCCTGGACCAACGACCCAGGTGGGTGCCAAACTGAGGAAAGACAATCCCAGAGTCATATCACTAGTGACCACAAGAGGGAGCCAAAAAAGTCTAATTCACAACACATCGCCCAACAGTGGGCACACCCACCTGTCCAGGCAAACGGCACTTGCACGGGTTCTTGCGCCAAGTGGTGACCACGGCCCTGTGGGGGGAGTCAGCCCATTTAGGGAGGTATAAAAATGGCCTATAGTGGACATTCAGGAGCTGCAAATGGAGGAATTGGAGCAGTCAGTAAGAGGAGGCCAAAAGCAAGACATTTTTCAGGCAAGCTACGTTTCAGCAGGGTAAGGTGGGGCAAAATAATTTTAAATCCATGATTGGTTCATTTTAATGAAGGTTAGATCATCAACATTTTGGGTAGACGAATCCTTTTTTCGGTCAGTATTGAACCAGCAGCACTGAAGACTCTTTCTGATAGCACACTAGCAGCAGGGCAAGCGAGTTCCTGTAATGCATATTCAGCCAATTCAGGCCAGGTGTCTATTTTAGATGCCCAGTAATCAAAGGGGAATGACCTGTGAGGGAAAACATCGATAAGGGAGGAAAAATAGTTCGTAACCATACTGGACAAATGCAGTCTCCTGTCGCTTTGAATTGAGGCAGCAGTACCTGTCATGTCTGCGGTCATTGCAAAATAACTCCACAACCTGGTCATAAAACCCCTCTGTCCAACGCCACTTCTGATTTGTGCACCTCTAACACCTCTGCCATGTTGCCCCCTACAGCTCGTGAGAGAACCATCACCGCCGCTGTGTGCTGGAATTGCCTAAACCAAATGGTCTACAAGAGTTGCTTGTTTGGTAGCCAATATTTGCTCAAGGTTCTCATGTGGCATGATATTTTGTAATTTTCCTTTATATCGTGGATCCAGGAGGCAGGCCAACCAGTAATAGTCATCAGTCATCATTTTGATAATGCGGGGGTCCCTTTTTAGGATACGCAAGGCATACTCAGCCATGTGGGCCAATGTTCCAGGTGTCAATTCACTGCTTGTGCTGGGTTGAGGAGCACTGTCTTGCAAATCAACATCACTTGTCTCCTGCAAAAAATCTGTACCTGACCTTGCAACGCCAACAGTTTCTATTGCCCCCTGAGAAGCATCCTCCTCCCATAAATATTCATCCCCATCATCCTCCTCCTCCTCCTCTTCATCCACCACCTCGTCCAGGAGAGTTCCCTGAGCAGACAATGACTGACTGTCGTCAAGGCTTCCCTCCTCCTCGGCTGCAGATGCCTGCTCCTTAATGTGCATCAAACTTTGCATCAGCAGTCGCATTAGTGGGATGCTCATGCTTATGATGGCGTCATCTGCACTTACCAGCCGTGTGCATTCCTCAAAACACTGAAGGACTTGACAGAGGTCTTGTAGCTTCGACCACTGCACACCTGACAACTCCATGTCTGCCATCCAACTGCCTGCCCGTGTATGTGTATCCTGTTGTGAATTCTGCTCTTGGGCTCCCTCCGGTGGTTGTAAGTGGTAGCACTGCTGTCTCTGAATCGCAGCATTTATCAGGTGTGTTCACTTTTTGCAATTTTGACTGGGCTATTTAGTCTTGCTCCACCCTTTGGTCAGTGCCAGTTGTCCGTTGTTCCTGGAGGATTCACATCCCTGCCTGGTCTCTTCTGCTTTGCAGTTCATTTCAACAAAGATAAGTTCTGGCCTTCATTTTTGCTGTCCACATGCTGTGGCCTTATTGTTCAGTTCTTTTCCATGTTTTTGCCTTGTCCAGCTTGGTCTGTATAAGGATTTGTTTAACCAAGCTGGTATCTCTGGAGATGCAGATATACCCTCCGTATCTTTAGTTAGCTGTGGAGATTTTGTATTTTCTGTGGTGGATATTTTCTAGTGTTTTAATACTGACTGCATAGTACTCTGTCCTATCCTTTCTATTTAGCTAGAAGTGGCCTCCTTTGCTAAATTCTCATTTCAGTCTGTGTATGTTTTTTCCCTCTCCTCTCACAGTCAATATTTGTGGGGGGCTGTCTATCCTTTGGGGATTTTCTCTGAGGCAAGATAGTTTTCTCTTTTCTATCTCTAGGGGTAATTAGTCCTCCGGCTGTGTCGAGATGTCTAGGGAGCGCTAGGTACATTCCACGGCTACTTCTAGTTGCGGTGTTAAGTTCAGGGTCTGTGGTCAGTACAGGTACCACCTTCTCAAGAGTACGTCTCATGCTGCTCTTAGGCCACCAGATCATAACAGTATCCTCCTACAAATACATTACAGCACGCCTCTGTTCGCAAAGCCTCTGAGTCAAGTGCAGTGTGGAGTTCCACCTTGTTGCAATGTCGATTATTAGGAGGTGCTGGGGAAGATTCAGCGATCGCTTATGGTTCAGCATACGGCTGGAGTGTACGGGTGACCGGCGGATGTGCGAGCAAAGCCTTCGCACCTTCAGGAGTAGGGCTGGTAACCCCGGATAATTTTTCAGGAAGCATTGCACCACCAGGTTCAAGGTGTGAGCCAGGCAAGGTATGTGTTTCAGTTCTGAAAGGGCTATGGCAGCCATAAAATCCCTTCCGTTATCACTGACTACCTTGCCTGCCTTAAGATGTACACTGCACAGCCATGACTGAGTTTCTTGCTGCAAGAACTCAGCCAGAACTTCCGAGGTGTGTCTGTTGTCGCCCAAACACTTCATTTCCAACACAGCCTGCTGACGCTTACCACTAGCTGTTCCAAAATGGGACACCTCGTGTGCAACACTGGCAGCTCGGATGGAGTGGTCGTGCAACTGCGCTCTGTGGATGAGCTTTTGCTTCTGCTGGAGGAGGAGGGGTAGCGAATGCCTACAGCCAACTGTTTCCAAGACCGTGGACTAGGCAGAACTGTCCCACTATGGCTGTCCCCTGTGGACCCTGCATCCACCACAGTAACCCAGTGTGCCGTGATGGATACGTAACGTCCCTGGCCATGCCTACTGGTCCATACATCTGTTGTGAGGTGCACCTTTCTACTAACTGATTGCCTCAGTGCATGGACAATGCGGTCTTTGACATGCTGGTGGAGGGCTGGGATGGCTTTTCTCGCAAAGAAGTGTTGACTGGGTAGGTCATAGCGTGGTACTGCATAAGCCATCAGGGCTTTGAAAGCTTTGCTTTCAACCAACCGGTAGGGCATTATCTCTAATGAGATTAGTCTAGCAATGTGGGCGTTCAAATGCTGTGTACGTGGATGAGAGGATGAGTAGTTTCTTTTCCTAACGAGAATCTCTTGTAGGGTGAGCTGCACTGGAGAGGTGCATATGGTGGAACTAGCGGTGGTGGTGGTGGTGGACATAGCAGATTGAGAGAGGGTTGGTGAGGCTATTCTTGATGTTGACCTACATACAGTGTTTCCTACCAAAAACCTTGTGATTTCCTGACTGCTTTGGCCTTGCGATGATACCTCCACATTTGGTGCTGGTGGTTTCCTAACTGGTGGGCTTACATTGAGGGAAGTAATGTAGCGTTGCTGATTACCTTCATTCTGAGCAGGTGCACCAATGGTACATGACGTTTGGTAGTTAGTCCAGGCTTGCAATTGCATGCTGGTTAAATGTCTATGCATGCAGATGAAGGAGGATTACTGGAAACTGGAGTATGCAGCAGAAACTCAGAGCAGAGTAGCAGGATCACCACACAGGTTCACAGGAGCAGGTATATAGCCAGGGAGTAATCAGAGGTCAGGAGCTGGATGCAAGGCAGAATACTCTAGCACAGACTGAAGGCTGGGGTGGAGTTTTATAGCAGGAAGACACAGTGCACATGAGACCAAAGATGCCATCTTGGAAAAGGGCAGTAATGCACAAAAGGTAAGAAATGTCCTGACAAAGTGGCTGGTTGATACACCACAAACTAAGAGGACTGAGGAATATCCACTTTGGGAGAATTTCAATCTCACTTTTTTTTTGGGACACAGAACCCAAACTCAGGCCCAGTGTATTTTACAACGCAATGTGAGTGGCAGCAAGTGGCTGGCTGAAACACCACAAACTAAGAGGACTGAGGTATATCCACTTTGTGAGAATTTCAATCTCACTTTTTTGGGGGGGAAACTGAACCCAAACTCAGGCCCACTGTATTTTACAACACAATGTAAGTGGCAGAAGGTGGCTGGCTGATATACGACAAACTAACAGAACTGACGTATATCCACTTTGTGAGAATTTGAATCTCCCATTTTTTGGGGGGAGACAGCACCACAACTCAGGCCCAGTGTGTAACACAACGCAATGTAAGTGGCAGCGAGTGGCTGAAAGATATCTGAGAAAATCCAAGGACTGTAGTACAATTTCTATCTCCCTACAATGATCTCAGGATAAGTATGGCAGCAACAAAAAGGACTGCTGCACACAAAAGTGTGGACAAATACACAAGATAACTGCAGAAAGGAGCAACAGGATTTTTGCTTTTAAAAAAGCAGTTGGTTTGCACAGCAGCGGTGCAAACAGCAATGAAGCTATCAGGGAGCCTTATAAGGCAGCCTAATAAGCTACATAGCAGATGCACAAAGATATAGCCTCCACTGTCCCTGCAAAAAAAAGGTGGTGTTGTATAATGAGCTGGCCGGCTTTGACTGTTTTGTGATCATTGACATAGAATCTGTGACAGACACTGCCCCCGTGTGGCCAGAAGTTGTACCTATGTCGAATGTGATTACAGGGAAACCAACTGTATTTGCAAAACTCCCCCCTGCTGTGTCATGTGATCAGGAAGGAGAGGAAGAAAAAGCCCGGGAAGTCTGTCTGTGCAGAGAGAGATCAGTGTGTGATCTGGTGTCCTCCCATATATGCGACATAGGAGATTGCCTGGATGATTCCCCTCCCTTGAAAGCTGACTTCCAGATTGTTCCCAGATCCCACACTGCAGAGCACTCAGCGGTGACATCTCCACAGATCCTGTACCCACGAACTGTAAGCGGGTCCTCTGTTGAGAGGCCGAACATTCCACCCTTACCTGCCGTACCCCAAGGACTACAGTTTGGACCTGAGAGACGGAATTTTGTTTAATCCCTGTTGTTTTCTCTTCGGCTGGAGCGTCCCCCTGCAGTGACAGGCCTGCGACGTGGGAAGATAGCCTTCTGGAGCAAAGAGACTGGTAACGTGTGGATAGGGAAAGTGAGGGACAGTTTGTATTACACGTTATTTCTGTGGATAGGCATATTTTGTGTTGTTTATTATTGTGTTCCGCTGTGTTAAGGAAAAATGTATAACAGTAAAGATATGTTTATTAAAATGGAATCTGGGTGTGGAAGTTTTGCTGAGCCAGATCATGGATATGCATGGGCGGCCTTGCCCTCGCCCACTTCATCTGGCGTAGTCGGCAGGATTTGTGCTCAGCAGGATTCCCACCAAGGCCCAGTATACAGTCAGAAACCGCCGCCGGTGTCCATTGTAAACCAGGTCATGAAATTTAGCGGGCTATTACCGCCGATTTGTCAAGGACTTTGCCCGGCTTGCGGAACCACTGCATGAGACCCTCCGAGGAACCGCGAACAGTCCCAGAGGATGACGCATCAGCTGGGGGCCCGACCAAGAAAAATCCTTCCAGGCGCTTCAAGCTGCTCTGACGTCACCCCCTATTCTGGCATTTGCAGACTACACCTTGCCGTTCCAGTTATACACCGACGCCAGCCTTCAAGGTCTCGGGGCGGTCCTCTCCCAAGTCCAAGATAACAAGGAACGCGTAATAGCCTATGCCAGTAGATCCCTCCGTGACACCGAAAAGAACCCAGTCAACTACAGCTCTTTCCGCCTGGAACTCCTGGCCCTGACCTGGGCTATGACAGAGAAATTTGCTGGCTACCTGACAGGGGCGGAGGTGCTGGTCGTGACAAACAACAATCCTCTTGCCCACCTAGAAAATGCCAAATTAGGGGCAATGGAACAGCGCTGGATGGCAAGGCTCTCTAGATTCCAATACAAAATTAAATACAGAGCGGGGAAGGAGAATCAGAATGCTGACAGCCTTTCCAGAGTGACCTCATCCCCGCCAGTGGGGAACCGGGATGAAGAGTTGGAGGAAGATGAACTGCCCGACTTTGCCCGGCTAGCTAAACAAATAGAAGATAGCCGCCAGTATGCTGTAGGTGGGATCGAAGCCGTTGTGGGGTCCCCCCTGTCCCAACAAGAATGGGCCAAGCTTCAAGATCGAGACCCTGAACACGTCTTACTGAAACAGTACATGACGACACAAGAGAAACCACCCTCCGAAGTAAGAGCCCGACTATCAACCAGGGCCTCTGCCCTACTTGCCCAATGGGATCGGCTGATCGTGAAGGATGGAGTCTTGTATCGCAGGGCCCTTTTATCCCATATGCTGGAAGAATGTCTGCAGATTGTCGTCCCGGTGCAGCTAGCTCATGAGATGGTGGCTGAAGCCCACAGAAGGAATGGCCACTTCGGCATAGACAAGACCCTCCGGTGGACCCAGCAATTCATTTTTTGCCCAGGACTCCGTAAGCTGGTTGAAAACGTCTGCCTAAGATGTCGTACATGTGAACTCCACAAGTCTACTGAGCAACGTGCACCCGTCCAGACTATTAGCACATCCAGGCCCCTTGAATTGTTGATGGTGGACTATCTGTTGATCGGAATGGCGAATAGTGGCTACCAGTACTGTCTGGTGATGGTGGACCACTTCACGAAATTTGCCGTCGCTGTTGCTACCAAAGATCAGACTGCCGAATCAGCTGCACAGGCCATCTGTCAACACTTCGTTCGGGTCTACGGGTGTCCGGAGCGGCTGCACTCGGATCAGGGGGCGTGTTTCGAAGGGCGAGTCATTGAAGAACTTCAGCAGATGTATGGAATCAAGAAGTCCAGGACCACCCCGTATCATCCACAAGGGAATGGCGCGTGTGAACGTTTCAACCGGACTCTCTTACAACTGATCCGAACCTTAGCAGAAGACAAAAAGCCCGACTGGCCTCGATTCCTCCCAGAACTGCTGTGGGCCTATAACAACCAAGTCCATTCTGTCACCGGATACACGCCTTACACCCTCCTTTTTGGACGCCCAGGCAAAAGCATCCTTGAGCTACACCTGTCTAACCCTGATGAAGACACCTGTGGTACCTATCCTTCCTGGCTACAAGCACACCGTCAAAGGATGGAAACTGTCTACCGGCTGGTGGAACAGCAGATCCAGGACCAGGTCCACGCTGATCCACTTCCAATACAAGAAGACCTACTGAGTGTGGGTCAACTAGTCCTAGTTCGTGTAAAGAAACCACAAGGAAAACTCCGGCCCAAGTGGGAGACCGAAGTCTATCGAATCATTGGACACCCGTACCCTGGTGGCCCCGTCTACCAAGTACAAGGCGAAGACAGCGGCAGCCTTCGCACCCTGCACCGTAACATGTTGCGCCCCTGTCGTTCTCAGACTGACTCCCCTCCTATAGTGCCTAGAGAGACCGATGTCACTAATACTGTGGGAGACACCGACACCGGGGATGTAGAGGTAGAAGACATACCTATCCCGGCTCGCCTGACTGACGCGTCTGAACCCCTTGCCTCCTCGACTGACTTACCGACTGGGGCAGAGAGTGGGGTGACTCATCGGGGAGAGAGATTAGCACCCGTTAGGCGGACAGCTAGGACCAACGCAGGAGTGCCCCCGGGACAGTCCTACAGAGACCAATATGTGTGGCCCTCTTCACAGCCAGGTCCTGCAACCTCCACAGCCATCGCCGCCCTGGAGTCAGTCGTTGACAGGGACTGCCAACCTTCAAGTGGGGGGGCGTGTAATGAGCTGGCCGGCTCTGACTGTTCTGTGATCATTGACATAGAATCTGTGACAGACACTGCCCCCGTGTGGCCAGAAGTTGTACCTATGTCGAATGTGATTACAGGGAAACCAACTGTATTTGCAAAACTCCCCCTGCTGTGTCATGTGATCAGGAAGGAGAGGAAGAAAAAGCCCGGGAAGTCTGTCTGTGCAGAGAGAGATCAGTGTGTGATCTGGTGTCCTCCCATATATGCGACATAGGAGATTGCCTGGATGATTCCCCTCCCTTGAAAGCTGACTTCCAGATTGTTCCCAGCTCCCACACTGCAGAGCACTCAGTGGTGACATCTCCACAGATCCTGAACCCACGAACTGTAAGCGGGTCCTCTGTTGAGAGGCCGAACATTCCACCCTTACCTGCCGTACCCCAAGGACTACAGTTTGGACCTGAGAGACGGAATTTTGTTTAATCCCTGTTGTTTTCTCTTCGGCTGGAGCGTCCCCCTGCAGTGACAGGCCTGCGACGTGGGAAGATAGCCTTCTGGAGCAAAGAGACTGGTAACGTGTGGATAGGGAAAGTGAGGGACAGTTTGTATTACACGTTATTTCTGTGGATAGGCATATTTTGTGTTGTTTATTATTGTGTTCCGCTGTGTTAAGGAAAAATGTATAACAGTAAAGATATGTTTGTTAAAATGGAATCTGGGTGTGGAAGTTTTGCTGAGACAGATCATGGATATGCATGGGCGGCCTTGCCCTCGCCCACTTCAGTTGGACAGTGGAAATCGCTACAGCACAAGCGGTTTGGGGGTTAATCTTCCCTCCCTAACTATATCCCTGCTTCTGACAAAGCTGCAGCAACCTCTCCCTATGCTGAGATCGGCAGAAGTAAGATTGCGGTCGGCGTGCACGCCCCTTAACCCCTTCCCGACCCATGACGCCACGTAGGCGTCATGAAAACCCGTGCCAATCCGACCCATGACGCCTATGTGCGTCCCTGCAGATCGGGTGAAGGGGTTAACTCCTATTTTACCCGATCTGCAGGGAGAGGGGGAGTGGTACTTCAGCCCAGGGGGGGGTGGTTTCACCCCCCCGTGGCTACGATCGCTCTGATTGGCTGTTGAAAGTGAAACTGCCAATCAGAGCGATTTGTAATATTTCACCTAAAAAACTGGTGAAATATTACAATCCAGCCATGGCCGCTGCTGCAATATCATCGGCCATGGCTGGAAATACTGAAGTGACCCCCCCCCCCACACCCACCGATCGCCCCCCCAGTCCTCCGTTATGGGGTCCGGTCCCCTCCGTCCGCCTGCCGGCTCCCCCGTCCTCCTGTCCGCTCCCTCCTTGTTTGGATTCACCCCCCCTGTGGTCCGATTACCCCCCCTGTGCTCCGATCCACCCCCCCACCACCCCTTCATACTTACCGATCCTCCTGGTGTCCGTACGTCTCCTCGCTGGGCGCCGCCATCTTCCAAAATGGCAGGCGCATGCTCAGTGCGCCCGCCGAATCTGCCAGCCGGCAGATTCCTTACAAGTACATTTTGATCGCTGTGGTAGGTTCTATCACAGCGATCAAAATAAAAAAAATAATAAATAACCCCCCCCTTTATCACCCCCATAGGTAGGGACAATAATAAAATAAAGAAAATTTTTTTTTTCTTTTTCCACTAGGGTTAGGGTTAGAACTAGGGTTAGAACTAGGGGTAGGGTTAGGGGTAGGGTTAGGGTTACGGGTAGGGTTAGGGGTAGGGTTATGGCATGTGCACACAGAGCGGATCGGCCGCGGATCCGCAGCGGATCGGCCGCGGATCCGCAGCGGATCGGCAGCGGATCGGCAGCGGATCGGCAGCGGATCGGCCGCGGATCCGCAGCGGATCGGCCGCGGATCGGCAGCGGATCGGCCGCGGATCGGCAGCGGATCGGCCGCGGATCCGCAGCGGATCGGCCGCGGATCCGCAGCGGATCGGCAGCGGATCGGCAGCGGATCGGCCGCGGATCCGCAGCGGATCGGCCGCGGATCCGCAGCGGATTGGCCGCGGATACACAGCGGATTGGCCGCTGCGAATTCGAAGCAGTTTTCCATCAGGTTTACAGTACCATGTACACCTAAGGAAAACCAAATCCGCTGTGCCCATGGTGCGGAAAATTCCGTGCAGAAACGCTGCGTTGTATTTTCCGCAGCAGGTCAATTCTTTGTGCGGATTTCGCAGCGTTTTACACCTGTTCCTCAATAGGAATCCGCAGGTGAAATCCGCACAAAAAAACACTGGAAATCTGCTGTAAATCCGCAGGTAAAACGCAGTGCCTTTTACCTGCAGATTTTTCAAAAATCGTGCGGAAAAATCTCACACGAATCCGCAACGTGGGCACATAGCCTTAGGGTTAGGGTTGGAATTAGAGTTAGGGTTGGAATTAGGGCTAGGGTTTGAAATAGGGTTAAGATTAGGCTTGTGGTTAGGGTTATGGATAGGGTTAGGGGTGTGTTGGGGTTACAGTTGTGGTTAGGGTTGGGATTAGGGTTATGGTTGGGATTAGGGTTAGGATTAGGGTTGGAATTAGGGTTACGGGTGTGTTGCGGTTAGGGTTGTGGTTAGGGGTGTGTTGGGGTTAGGGTTGTGATTAGGGTTATGGCTACAGTTGGGATTAGGATTAGGGGTGTGTTGGGGTTAGTGTTGAAGTTAGAATTGAGGGGTTTCCACTGTTTAGGCACATCAGGGGTCTCCAAACGCAACATGGCGCCACCATTGATTCCAGCCAATCTTGCGTTCAAAAAATCAAATGGTGCTCCCGCCCTTCCAAGCCCCGACGTGCGCCCAAACAGTGGTTTACCCCCACATTTGGGGTACCAGCGTACTCAGGACAAACTGGGCAACAACTGTTAGGGTCCAATATCTCCTGTTACCCTTGCAAAAATAAAAAATTACTTGCTAAAACATAATTTTTGAGGAAAGAACAATTAGTTTTTATTTTCACGGCTCTGCGTTATAAACTTCTGTGAAGCACTTGGGGGTTGAAAGTGCTCACCACACATCTAGATTAGTTCCTTGGGGGTCTAGTTTCCAAAATGGGGTCACTTGTGGGGTGTTTCTACTGTTTAGGCACATCAGGGGCTCTGCAAATGCAATGTGACGCCCGCAGACCATTCCATCAAAGTCTGCATTTCAAATGTCACTACTTCCCTTTCGAGCCCTGACGTGTGCCCAAACAGTGGTTTACCCCCACATATGGGGTATCAGCGTACTCACAACAAATTGGGCAACAAATATTGGGGTCCAAATTCTCCTGTTACCCTTGTGAAAATAAAAAATTGCTTGCTAAAACATCTTTTTTGAGGAAAGAAAAATGATTTTTTATTTTCACGACTCTGCGTTGTAAACTTCTGTGAAGCACTTGGGGGTTGAAAGTGCTCACCACACATCTAGATTAGTTCCTTCGGGGGTCTAGTTTCCAAAATGGGGTCACTTGTGGGGGGTTTCTACTGTTTAGGCATATCAGGGGCTCTGCAAACGTAACATGATGCCCGCAGACCATTCCATCAAATTCTGCATTCCAAAACGTCACTACTTCCCTTCCGAGCCCCGGCATGTGCCCAAACAGTGGTTTACCCCCACATATGGGGTATCAGCGTACTCAGGAGAAACTGGACAACAACTTTTGGGGTCCAATTTCTCCTGTTACTCTTGCAAAAATAAAAAATTCTGGGCTAAAAAAATATTTTTGAGGAAAGGAAACACGTTTATTATTTTCACGGCTCTGCGTTATAAACTTCTGTGAAGCACTTGGGGGTTCAAAGTGCTCACCACACATCTAGATAAGTTCCCTTGGGGGTCTAGTTTCCAAAATGGAGTCACTTGTGGGGAGTTCCTACTGTTTAGGCACATCAGGGGCTCTGCAAACGCAACCTGATGCCCGCAGAGCATTCCATCAAAGTCTGCATTTCAAAACGTCACTACTTCCCTTCCGAACCCCGACGTGTGCCAAAACAGTGGTTTACCCCCACATATGGGGAATCAGCATACTCAGGAGAAACTGGACAACAACTTTTGGGGTCCAATTTCTCCTGTTACTCTTGCAAAAATAAAAAATTCTGGGCTAAAAAAATATTTTTGAGGAAAGGAAACACATTTTTTATTTTCAAGGCTCTGCGTTATAAACTTCTGTGAAGCACTTGGGGGTTCAAAGTGCTCACTATACATCTAGATAAGTTCCCTTGGGGGTCTAGTTTCCAAAATGGAGTCACTTGTGGGGAGTTCCTACTGTTTAGGCACATCAGGGGCTCTGCAAACGCAACCTGACGCCCGCAGAGCATTCCATCAAAGTCTGCATTTCAAAACGTCACTACTTCCCTTCCGAACCCCGACGTGTGCCAAAACAGTGGTTTACCCCCACATATGGGGTATCAGCGTACTCAGGAGAAACTGGACAACAACTTTTGGGGTCCAATTTCTCCTGTTACCCTTGGGAAAATAAAACATTGTGGGCTAAAAAATCATTTTTGAGAAAAGAAAAATTATTTTTTATTTTCATGGCTCTGCGTTATAAACTTCTGTGAAGCACTTGGGGGTTCAAAGTGCTCACCACACATCTAGATTAGTTCCTTGGGAGGTCTAGTTTCCAAAATGGGGTCACTTGTGCTGGAGCTCCAATGTTTAGGCACACAGGGGCTCTCCAAATGTGACATGGTGTCCGCTAATGATTGGAGCTAATTTTCCATTCAAAAAGCCAAATGGCGTGCCTTCCCTTCCGAGCCCTGCCGTGCGCCCAAACAGTGGTTTACCCCCACATATGGGGTATCATCTTACTCAGGACAAACTGGACAACAACATTTGGGGTCCAATTTCTCCTATTATCCTTGGGAAAATAAAAAATTCTGGGCTAAAAATCATTTTTGAGGAAAGAAAAATTATTTTTTTATTTTCACGGCTCTGCGTTATAAACTTCTGTGAAGCACCTGGGGGTTGTAAGTGCTCACTATGCATCTAGATAAGTTCCCTGGGGGGTCTAGTTTCCAAAATGGGGTCACTTGTAGGGGAGCTCCAATGTTTAGGCACACAGGGGCTCTCCAAACGCGACATGGTGTCCGCTAACGATTGGAGCTAATTTTCCATTCAAAAAGTCAAATGGCACGCCTCCCCTTCCGAGCCTTGCCGTGCACCCAAACAGTGGTTTACCCCCACATATGAGGTATCGGCATACTCAGGAGAAATTGCCCAACAAATTTTAGGATCCATTTTATCCTGTTGCCCATGTGAAAATGAAAGAATTGAGGCTAAAAGAAATTTTGTGTGAAAAAAAAGTACTTTTTCATTTTTGCGGATCAATTTGTGAAGCACCTGGGGGTTTAAAGTGCTCACTATGCCTCTAGATGAGTTCCTTGGGGGGTCTAGTTTCCAAAATGGGGTCACTTGTGGAGGAGCTCCAATGTTTAGGCACACAGGGGCTTTCCAAACGCGACATGGTGTCCGCTAACGATGGAGATAATTTTTCATTCAAAAAGTCAAATGGCGCTCCTTCCCTTCCGAGCCTTACCATGTGCCCAAACAGTGGTTTACCCCCACATGTGAGGTATTGGTGTACTCAGGAGAAATTGCCCAACAAAATTTAGGATCCATTTTATCCTGTTGCCCATGTGAAAATGAAAAAATTGAGGCTAAAATAATTTTTTTGTGAAAAAAAAGTACTTTTTCATTTTTACGGATCAATTTGTGAAGCACCTTGGGGTTTAAAGTGCTCACTATGCTTCTAGATAAGTTTCTTGGGGGGTATAGTTTCCAAAATGGGGTCACTTGTGGGGGAGCTCCAATGTTTAGGCACACGGGGGCTCTCCAAACGTGACATGGTGTCCGCTAAAGATTGGAGCCAATTTTTCATTCAAAAAGTCAAATGGCGCTCCTTCCCTTCCGAGCCCTGCCGTGCGCCCAAACAGTGGTTTACCCCCACATATGAGGTATCAGCGTACTCAGGACAAATTGGACAACAACGTCCCTGGTCCAGTTTCTCCTTTTACCCTTGGGAAAATAAAATAATTGTTGCTAAAAGATCATTTTTGTGACTAAAAAGTTAAATGTTCATTTTTTACTTCCATGTTGCTTCTGCTGCTGTGAAACACCTGAAGGGTTAATAAACTTCTTGAATGTGGTTTTGAGCACCTTGAGGGGTGCAGTTTTTAGAATGGTGTCACTTTTGGGTATTTTCAGCCATATAGAACCCTCAAAATGACTTCAAATGTGAGGTGGTCCCTAAAAAAAATGGTTTTGTAAATTTTGTTGTAAAAATGAGAAATCACTGGTCAAATTTTAACCCTTATAACTTCCTAGCAAAAAAAAAAATTGTTTCCAAAATTGTGCTGATGTAAAGTAGACATGTGGGAAACGTTATTTATTAACTATTTTGTGTCACATAACTCTCTGGTTTAACAGAATAAAAATTCAAAATGTGAAAATTGCGAAATTTTCAAAATTTTCGCCAAATTTCCATTTTTTTCACAAATAAACTCAGAAATTATCGACCTAACTTTACCACTAACATGAAGCCCAGTATGTCACGAAAAAACAATCTCAGAATCGCTAGGATCCGTTGAAGCGTTTCTGAGTTATTACCTCATAAATGGACACTGGTCAGAATTGCAAAAAACGGCAAGGTCATTAAGGCCAAAATAGGCTGGGTCATGAAGGGGTTAATAGCCCCTGTGACGCTGCAGAAAGCAAGCCAATCACTGTCTTACCCTTCTCTAAGATGGTGGGGACCGAGACCTATATTATCACCCTGCCCACACTCTGCATCCTCCTTCATTGGCTGAAAAATGGTGGTGAAAGCGTCATACGAAACGCGACTTTGGCGCGATGATCGCCGACCTCATGGCCGATCCCACACTGGGATCAGGTCGGGTTTCACGAAACCCGACTTTGCCGAAAGTCGGCGATTTTTGAATTTATCCTATCCGTTTCGCTCAACCCTAGATGAGACATCACTGGTAAGCCACTAGATGTAAATATTTTTATAAAGTGGTAGAGAAGTGATTGTAGTAACAGTCATGTTTTAAAAACAACCTAGCTACAACAACTAGCTACATGATATAGGGGCTTCTTTGCTTCTTCTTGTGTTTGTAGTAGGACAAGGATCACCTTTTTGAAGATGTAACTGATCAGCAGGAAGTCAACCTATTTGTTCTGTAAAGTGTTTTTTGTAATGTTGCATTCATTACTATTGTGATTAAATATTCGTGACCGTGAGCAATAGCATGTGGAAATATCAAACAAGGTAATCACTTGATCACCTTTAAATACAATGAAGATATTATATTTTAGAATAATTTAGATATACTTTTCTGAACGCATATATTTTTTATTAGGGATTTTTTCCAAACAAATTTATTGCAGTATCATTTCTTTACTTATATTCTGTATCCTATCAATTATACTTAGCTCATGTGAGATGTTGATGCTTTCTGATATACCTTGCTAGTTTATGGGGAAAAACAAAACTGTAATTATAGCCAGTGATGCAGGCTGCCTCATTCATGGTGACAAGTGACCGTAGGGCATATGGCATGTCAAAACATTGTAAAGATGGGATTACAATTTTGCATGGCATTGGCAAGTCACAAACCATAGAACATGGCATTTGATGTAAACTAAAAAGAAAAACAAAGAAAAAGTCATTGGGTATCAATGCTCTCAGTTGCTGAAGAAGAAACAGTTTTGTGTCTTTTGAGTTTAACTGTTACTTTAGCAAAAGTGGTCCATATCAAATACATATGTTTAAATGCAAAATTTTGGAACTAAGCAATGTCTGCTCTTTTGAACGATTGGGATGTATTTTTCAGTTTACTATTAAACACATGTCTCTTACTTACTGTAAAAATATGTATTTTTAATATAATTTTTATTGCAAGACTTTCCAGTTTTATACTAAACAAACACCCCTCATAACACGCCTGATAATAGATTAGCTGATTTTTTAAATTTGAAATTCATGGATATCACCAAATTTTCTTCAAAATTTGGACCAGTAGTGGAAGAATTTGCACAAATCTCAATACTGGAAAGTTTGCAATTGCTCGGAAAATATACGTGGGAAAGAGGAGAGAGAGAGAGAACCATGCTGACCATAACAGCTTACAATCTACAAGAAAGAGAGAGAGAGGACTCTGCTGACCATAAGAGCTTATACTGTACAGTAGGGTTGAGCGAAACGGATCGGTCATTTTCATAAGTCGCCGACTTTTGGCAAAGTCGGGTTTCATGAAACTCGACCCGATCCCTGTGTGGGGTCGGCCACGCGGTACACGACTTTCGCGCCAAAGTCGCGTTTCAATGACGCGAAAACTGCCATTTCTCAGCCAATGAAGGTGGACGCAGAGTGTGGGCAGCGTGATGACATAGGTCCTGGTCCCCACCATCTTAGAGAAGGGCATTGCAGTGATTGGCTTGCTTTCTGCGGCGTCACAGGGGCTATAAAGGGGGGTTCCCGCCGACCGCCATCTTACTGCTGCTGATCTGAGCATAGGGAGAGGTTGCTGCCGCTTCTTCAGAAGCAGGGATAGCGTTAGGCAGGGTACATTAACCCCCAAACCGCTTGTGCTGTAGCGATTTCCACTGTCCAACACCACCTTTTGTTTGCAGGGACAGTGGAGGCTACTTTTTTTTTTTTTCCTCAGCGCTGTAGCTCATTGGGCTGCCCTAGAAGGCTCCCTGATAGCTGCATTGCTCTTTGTACGCCGCTGTGCAAACCAACTGCTTTTTTCAAAGCACAAATCCTGTTGCTCCTTCCTTTCTGCACAGCTATCTTGTTTGTTTGTCCACACTTTTGTGTGCAGCAGTCCTTTTTATAGCTGCCTGCCATACTTTTCTGAGATTACTGCAGGGAGATAGTAATTGTAGGACAGTCCCTTTTTTTTTTTTTTTTCGTTATATCTCTTCAAGCCACTTTCTGCCATATAAAATATACTCTAATACAGTGGCCCAGATTTATTCACTAGTCTCCCTGAAGAAAAAAAAAAGGGTGCAGATTAAAATTGGCAAATCTGCATCAGTGGCAGTCCTGTGTGTGGCATCTGTGTCTCATTTTCTGGCACAGAAAACATACAGTCTAACAGTGGGCCTGATTTCTTGCCAATTCTCCCATAAATAAAAAAAAAATAGTGGGAGATAAAGATTGGCAATTTGGCAATTCTGCCTCAGTGCCAGTGCTGTGTGTGGCATCTGTCTCTCATTGTGTGCCACAAAAAACCTAGTGTGTAATACTGGGCCATTTTTTTTTTTAAATTCTCCCAGGAAAAAAAAAATAGTGGGAGATAAAAATTGGCAATTCTGCCTCTGTGCCAGTGCTGTGTGTGGCATCTGTCTCTCATTGTGTGCCACAGAAAACCTAGTGTGTAATACTGGGCCATTTTTTTTTTAATTCTCCCAGGAAAAAAATAAATAAATAGTGGGAGATAAAGATTGGCAATTCTGCCTCTGTGCCAGTGCTGTGTGTGGCATCTGTCTCTCATTGTGTGCCACAGAAAACCTAGTGTGTAATGCTGGGCCATTTTTTTTTAATTCTCCCAGGAAAAAAAAAAATTGTGGGAAATAAAGATTGGCAATTCTGCCTCTGTGCCAGTGCTGTGTGTGGCATCTGTCTCTCATTGTGTGCCACAGAAAACCTAGTGTGTAATACTGGGCCATTTTTTTTAATTCTCCCAGGAAAAAAGAAATAAATAGTGGGAGATAAAGATTGGCAATTCTGCCTCTGTGCCAGTGCTGTGTGTGGCATCTGTCTCTCATTGTGTGCCACAGAAATCCTAGTGTGTAATACTGGGCCATTTTTTTTTAATTCTCCCAGGAAAAAAAAAATAGTGGGAGATAAAGATTGGCAATTCTGCCTCTGTGCCAGTGCTGTGTGTGGCATCTGTCTCTCATTGTGTGCCACAAAAAACCTAGTGTGTAATACTGGGCCATTTTTTTTAAATTCTCCCAGGAAAAAATAAATAAATAGTGGGAGATAAAGATTGGCAATTCTGCCTCTGTGCCAGTGCTGTGTGTGGCATCTGTCTCTCATTGTGTGCCACAGAAAACCTAGTGTGTAATACTGGGCCATTTTTTTTAAATTCTCCCAGGAAAAAATAAATAAATAGTGGGAGATAAAGATTGGCAATTCTGCCTCTGTGCCAGTGCTGTGTGTGGCATCTGTCTCTCATTGTGTGCCACAGAAAACCTAGTGTGTAATACTGGGCCACTTTTTTTTTAAATTCTCCCAGGAAAACAAAATAGTGGGAGATAAAGATTGGCAATTCTGCCTCTGTGCCAGTGCTGTGTGTGGCATCTGTCTCTCATTGTGTGCCACAGAAAACCTAGTGTGTAATACTGGGCCATTTTTTTTAATTCTCCCAGGAAAAAAAAAATAGTGGGAGATAAAGATTGGCAATTCTGCCTCTGTGCCAGTGCTGTGTGTGTCATCTGTCTCTCATTGTGTGCCACAGGAAACCTAGTGTGTAATACTGGACCATTTTGTTTAAATTCTCCCAGGAAAAAAAAAATAAATAGTGGGAGATAAAGATTGGCAATTCTGCCTCTGTGCCAGTGCTGTGTGTGGCATCTGTCTCTCATTGTGTGCCACAGAAAACCTAGTGTGTAATACTGGGCCATTTTTTTTTAATTCTCCCAGGAAAAAATAAATAAATAGTGGGAGATAAAGATTGGCAATTTGGCAATTCTGCCTCTGTGCCAGTGCTGTGTGTGGCATCTGTCTCTCATTGTGTGCCACAAAAAACCTAGTGTGTAATACTGGGCCATTTTTTTTTAATTCTCCCAGGAAAAAATAAATAAATAGTGGGAGATAAAGATTGGCAATTCTGCCTCTGTGCCAGTGCTGTGTGTGGCATCTGTCTCTCATTGTGTGCCACAGAAAACCTAGTGTGTAATACTGGGCCATTTTTTTTTTAATTCTCCCAGGAAAAAAAATAGTGGGAGATAAAGATTGGCAATTCTGCCTCTGTGCCAGTGCTGTGTGTGGCATCTGTCTCTCATTGTGTGCCACAGGAAACCTAGTGTGTAATACTGGGCCATTTTTTTTTAATTCTCCCAGGAAAAAATAAATAAATAGTGGGAGATAAAGATTGGCAATTTGGCAATTCTGCCTCTGTGCCAGTGCTGTGTGTGGCATCTGTCTCTCATTGTGTGCCACAAAAAACCTAGTGTGTAATACTGGGCCATTTTTTTTAATTCTCCCAGGAAAAAATAAATAAATAGTGGGAGATAAAGATTGGCAATTCTGCCTCTGTGCCAGTGCTGTGTGTGGCATCTGTCTCTCATTGTGTGCCACAGAAAACCTACTGTGTAATACTGGGCCATTTTTTTTTTATTCTCCCAGGAAAAAAAAAATAGTGGGAGATAAAGATTGGCAATTCTGCCTCTGTGCCAGTGCTGTGTGTGGCATCTGTCTCTCATTGTGTGCCACAGGAAACCTAGTGTGTAATACGGGACCATTTTGTTTAAATTCTCCCAGGAAAAAAAAAATAAATAGTGGGAGATAAAGATTGGCAATTCTGCCTCTGTGCCAGTGCTGTGTGTGGCATCTGTCTCTCATTGTGTGCCACAGAAAACCTAGTGTGTAATACTGGGCCATTTTTTTTTAATTCTCCCAGGAAAAAATAAATAAATAGTGGGAGATAAAGATTGGCAATTTGGCAATTCTGCCTCTGTGCCAGTGCTGTGTGTGGCATCTGTCTCTCATTGTGTGCCACAAAAAAACCTAGTGTGTAATACTGGGCCATTTTTTTTTAATTCTCCCAGGAAAAAATAAATAAATAGTGGGAGATAAAGATTGGCAATTTGGCAATTCTGCCTCTGTGCCAGTGCTGTGTGTGGCATCTGTCTCTCATTGTGTGCCACAAAAAACCTAGTGTGTAATACTGGGCCATTTTTTTTAATTCTCCCAGGAAAAAATAAATAAATAGTGGGAGATAAAGATTGGCAATTCTGCCTCTGTGCCAGTGCTGTGTGTGGCATCTGTCTCTCATTGTGTGCCACAGAAAACCTACTGTGTAATACTGGGCCATTTTTTTTTTATTCTCCCAGGAAAAAAAAAATAGTGGGAGATAAAGATTGGCAATTCTGCCTCTGTGCCAGTGCTGTGTGTGGCATCTGTCTCTCATTGTGTGCCACAGGAAACCTAGTGTGTAATACGGGACCATTTTGTTTAAATTCTCCCAGGAAAAAAAAAATAAATAGTGGGAGATAAAGATTGGCAATTCTGCCTCTGTGCCAGTGCTGTGTGTGGCATCTGTCTCTCATTGTGTGCCACAGAAAACCTAGTGTGTAATACTGGGCCATTTTTTTTTAATTCTCCCAGGAAAAAATAAATAAATAGTGGGAGATAAAGATTGGCAATTTGGCAATTCTGCCTCTGTGCCAGTGCTGTGTGTGGCATCTGTCTCTCATTGTGTGCCACAAAAAAACCTAGTGTGTAATACTGGGCCATTTTTTTTTAATTCTCCCAGGAAAAAATAAATAAATAGTGGGAGATAAAGATTGGCAATTCTGCCTCTGTGCCAGTGCTGTGTGTGGCATCTGTCTCTCATTGTGTGCCACAGAAAACCTAGTGTGTAATACTGGGCCATTTTTTTTTTAATTCTCCCAGGAAAAAAAAAATAGTGGGAGATAAAGATTGGCAATTCTGCCTCTGTGCCAGTGCTGTGTGTGGCATCTGTCTCTCATTGTGTGCCACAGGAAACCTAGTGTGTAATACTGGGCCATTTTTTTTTAATTCTCCCAGGAAAAAATAAATAAATAGTGGGAGATAAAGATTGGCAATTTGGCAATTCTGCCTCTGTGCCAGTGCTGTGTGTGGCATCTGTCTCTCATTGTGTGCCACAAAAAACCTAGTGTGTAATACTGGGCCATTTTTTTTAATTCTCCCAGGAAAAAATAAATAAATAGTGGGAGATAAAGATTGGCAATTCTGCCTCTGTGCCAGTGCTGTGTGTGGCATCTGTCTCTCATTGTGTGCCACAGAAAACCTACTGTGTAATACTGGGCCATTTTTTTTTTATTCTCCCAGGAAAAAAAAAAATAGTGGGAGATAAAGATTGGCAATTCTGCCTCTGTGCCAGTGCTGTGTGTGGCATCTGTCTCTCATTGTGTGCCACAGGAAACCTAGTGTGTAATACTGGGCCTGATTTCTTGACAATTCTCCCACAATAAAGTTAAAAAAGGGGGAGATTAAGATTGGCAATTCTGCCTCAGTGCAATTCATGTGTGTGTCATCTGTCTTTCATTTTATGCCACAGAACGTATACTGTATAAGAGTGGCCCACATTTCTTAAATATTCTCCCAGAAAAACTAAAAAGGGGGAGATTTTTATTGGTAGTGTCTGCATCAGCGTCAGTCCTGTTAGTGGCATATCTGTCTGCCACAGAAGCTGTGTACTGTTATACATTGGGCCTGATTTTACCTGCAGTCTCAGCCACCTACAAAGGGATATATAAATCCTACATAAGTTTGAGTGTTTGAGTTCACCTTGTAACTGGTTTTACAGTAACAAATACCATTACTTTGGTTACGTTTTGCAAACAATGAGGAAGTCTGGTGGAAGAGGTCGTGGCCGTGGGCGGTCATTGTCAGCTGGTAATGATGGTAGTGGTGGTGGAGCATCAGGTGGTCGTGGGAAAAGCAATATATCACCTAAGTCTCGAGTTGTTGAGCCAGGTTCGTCGTCTGGCTACACAAGGCCTCGAACGCTCCCTTTTCTAGGAGTAGGAAAACCGCTTTTAAAGCCGGAGCAGCAAGAACAAGTTTTGGCTTTCCTTGCTGACTCAGCCTCTAGCTCTTTTGCCTCCTCTTCTGAAACTGCTAAATGTAAAAGCAGCGCATCGTTAGTGGATGTTCACAGTCAGGGACAAGTCGCTTCCTTGTCTTCTTCACCCAGAACAAGAGAGAAGGATGCGTCAGGCGACACAATGGGTTACTCCATGGAGCTCTTTACACATACCGTTCCTGGGTTAGAAAGTGAAACAGTTAACAGGCCATGCCCATTAGAAGTTGAATCGGACATGGAGTGCACAGATGCACAGCAAGATTACTATGCTGTTCCTTTGACTCAGACCAGAACATTGCCCTCGCAGTGTACTGAGCCAGAATCAAACCCAGCTGAGACTATGTTGCCCCGTCACGAACGCTATACCACCGGCTTACACGGTGACACAGACGAAGTTGCACACGAGATAGAAGAGGAGGTCATAGATGACCCAGTTGTTGACCCAGATTGGCAGCCATTGGGGGAACAGGGTGCAGGCAGCAGTACTGAAGTGGAGGAGGAGGAGCCGCAGCAGGCATCAACATCGCAACAGGTTCCATCTGCCGGGCCCGTATCTGGCCAAAAATGCGTGGCAAAACCAAATCCAGTTGGAGGACAGCGTGGCCATCCGGTTAAAGAAGCTCAGTCTGCAATGCCTGAAAAGGTATCCGATAGTAGAAAGAGTGCAGTCTGGCATTTTTTTAAACAACATCCAAATGATCAGCGCAAAGTCATCTGTCAAAAATGTTCAACTACCTTAAGCAGAGGTCAGAATCTTAAAAGTCTAAATACAAGTTGCATGCATAGACATTTAACCACCATGCATTTGCAAGCCTGGACTAACTACCAAACGTCCCTAAAGGTTGCAGCACCCTCGGCCAATGAAGCTAGTCAGCAACGCTACATCCCTTCCCTCACTGTAAGCCCACCATTTCCCGCACCACCTGCAGTATCTGTGCAGCTTTCGTCGCCAGGCCAAAGCAGTCAGGGAATCACCAGGTTCGTAGTAGGAAACACTGCATGTAGGGCACCGGCAAGAATACCATCTCCAACCCTCTCTCAGTCTGCCATGTCCACCGGCACCCCCGCTAGTTCCAAGATCTCCAGCTCTCCAGTCCAGCTCACCCTACATGAGACTCTTGTTAGGAAAAGGAAGTACTCATCCTCGCATCCACGTACACAGGGTTTGAACGCCCACATTGCTAGACTAATCTCATTAGAGATGATGCCCTACGGGTTAGTTGAAAGCGAAGCTTTCAAAGCGCTGATGGACTACGCTGTACCACGCTACGAGCTACCCAGTCGACACTTCTTTTCAAGAAAAGCCATCCCAGCCCTACAACAGCATGTTAAAGACTGCATCGTCCATGCACTCAGCCAATCTGTGAGTACAAAGGTGAACCTGACAACAGATGCATGGACCAGTAGGCATGGGCAGGGACATTACGTGTCCATCACGGCACACTGGGTTAATGTGGTGGATGCAGGGTCCACAGGGGACAGCAATATTGGGACAGTTCTGCCTAGCCCACGGTCTAGGAAACAGTTGGCTGTTGGCGTTTGCCCACCCTCCTCCTCCTCCTCATCCTCCTGCAGAAGCGAGAGGTCGTCCACAGACCGCAGTCGCACAATCACTCCATCCGCAGCTGCCACTGTTGCACACCAGGTGTCCCATTATGGGACAGCTATTGGCAAGCGTCAGCAGGCTGTATTGACAATGAAGTGTTTGGGCGACAACAGACACACCGCGGAAGTTCTGTCCGAGTTCTTGCAGAAAGAAACTCAGTCATGGCTGGGCACTGTACATCTTGAGGCAGGCAAGGTAGTGAGTGATAACGGAAGGAATTTCATGGCTGCCATAGCCCTTTCCCAACTGAAACACATTCCTTGCCTGGCTCACACCTTAAACCTGGTGGTGCAGTGCTTCCTGAAAAGTTATCCGGGGTTACCCGACCTGCTCCTCAAAGTGCGCAGACTTTGCTCGCATATCCACCGTTCGCCCGTACACTCCAGCCGTATGCAGAACTATCAGCGGTCTTTGAACCTTCCCCACCATCGCCTAATCATCGACGTTGCAAAAAGGTGGAACTCCACACTGCACATGCTTCAGAGACTGTGCGAACAGAGGCGTGCTGTTATGTATTTGTGGGAGGATACACTTACACGGGCAGGCAGTTGGATGGCAGACATGGAGTTGTCAGGTGTGCAGTGGTCGAAGGTACAAGACCTGTGTCAAGTCCTTCAGTGTTTTGAGGAATGCACATGGCTGGTTAGTGCAGACAACGCCATAATAAGCATGAGCATCCCCCTAATGCGTCTGCTGATGCAAAGTTTGACGCACATAAAGGAGCAGGCGTCTGCAGCTGAGGAAGAGGAAAGCCGTGATGACAGTCAGCCATTGTCTGGTCAGGGCAGTGTAGAGGACGCGTTAGTGGGCGAAGAGGAGGAGGAGGACGAGGAGGATGATGGGGATGAGTATTTTTTTTATGAGGAAGCTTCTCCTGGGCCAATAGAAATTGGTGGCGCTGCAAGGCCGGGTTCTGGTTTTTTGAGGGAGACAAGTGACGTAGATTTGCCTGTAACTGCCCCTCAACCTAGCACAACCGCAGATTTGACAACTGGAACTTTGGCTCACATGGCGGATTATGCCTTAAGTATCCTCAAAAGGGACCCACGCATTATTAAAATGATAACCGATGACGATTACTGGTTGGCCTGCCTCCTTGATCCTCGCTATAAAGGCAAATTGCAAAATATTATGCCACATGAGAACCTCGAGCAAATATTAGCAACCAAACAAGCAACTTTTGTAGAACGTTTGATTCAGGCATTCCCAGAACACAGCGCCGGTGATGGTTCTCACACGAGCTGCAGGGGGCTACAGGGCAGAGGTGTTAGAGGTGCACAAATCAGAAGTGGCGTTGGACAGAGGGGTTTTCTGACCAGGTTGTGGAGTGATTTCGTAATGACCGCAGACAGGACAGGTACTGCAGCATCTATTCAAAGTGACAGGAGACAACATTTGTCCAGTATGGTTACTAACTATTTTTCATCCCGTATCGATGTTCTCCCTCAACCGTCATTCCCATTTGATTACTGGGCATCTAAATTAGACACCTGGCCTGAATTGGCAGAATATGCATTGCAGGAGCTTGCTTGCCCAGCAGCTAGTGTACTATCTGAAAGAGTATTCAGTGCTGCTGGTTCAATATTAACCGAAAAAAGGACTCGTCTGGCTACCCAAAATGTTGATGATCTAACCTTCATTAAAATGAACCACTCCTGGATTTCGAATTATTTTGCCCCACCTTTCCCGGCTGACACCTAGCTTTCCTATAAAAAGGTCTTGCTTGTGGACTGGTCTTACTGAGTGTTCCAATCTCTTACTTTGCAGCAGCTGTTTGTCCAGCATACGACATGTTTACACCTCCCTAAATGGGAAAACTCCCCCCACGGGGCCGTGGTCTCGCCTCTTGGCGCAAGCACCCGTTAGAGTGCCGTTTGTCTGAAGAGGTGGGTGTGCCCGCTTTTGGTCGACGGCACTGCCACTGGGTCCCTCATAGTACAATAAAGTGTCTCTGGCGGTGGTGGCGGGCACCCAACGTCAGACACACCATTGTAACATGAGGGGCCCTGGGCCTGTACCGCCGGCCACAAGAGAGTTTCCCCCCCAGCTCAAACTGTGCTCTACCACATGCAAAATTATCTCTCACAGCTCCACCAATGTTTAGTCTATGCGCTGACATCCTTCAATGCCTGGCACTGACAATACCAATTTATGTATGATGTCCATCCATGTATGATGCTAGTTTAAATAGTCAGGGTCAGTGTCCTATATTGACACCAGTAAATGCTTAGCGCCAAATAACTATGTCTGAAACTCAGCAGAGGAGCCCACCACTGTACCTAAGTATGCCACCCTTTTGTTTTGTTTTTTGTTGTTTTGCGAGACATTAACATCTATTTATTTTTTGGGAGTACTAACTGTGTCAGACACTCCTTCCAATCATCCTCCGCTGACCACACCAATGCTGCCTGTGTACCCCTGCAAGATAATTCAAACTGCATTGAGCCTAATGTTTTTTATTTTAGGCCTACTAAGTCTGTCTGCGGTCCCTCCTTCCAATTGTCCTCCACTGACCACACCAATGCTGCCTGTGTACCCCTGTTGGCAAATTGAAGCTGCATGGAGCCTATTTTATTATTTTAGGCCTAGGAAGTCTGTCTGCGGTCCCTCCTTCCAATAGTCCTCCACTGACCACACCAATCCTGCCCGTGTACCCCTGGAACCTATTTTAAAGTGCATAAAGCCTTTTTTTTATTTTAGGCCTACTAAGTCTGTCTGCGGTCCCTCCTTCCAATAGTCCTCCGCTGACCACACCAATGCTGCCTGTGTACCCCTGTTGGCAAATTGAAGCTGCATGGAGCCTATTTTATTATTTTAGGCCTAGGAAGTCTGTCTGCGGTCCCTCCTTCCAATTGTCCTCCGCTGACCACACCAATCCTGCCCGTGTACCCTGGAACCTATTTTAAAGTGCATAAAGCCTACTTTTTTAATTTATTTTCTATTTATAAAGCCCTGATGGACTATGCTGTACCACGCTACGAGCTACCCAGTCGACACTTCTTTTCGAGAAAAGCATTCCCAGCCCTCCACCAGCAAGTAAAAGATCGCATTGTCCATGCACTCAGGCAATCTGTGATTAGAAAGGTGCACCTGACAACAGACGCATGGACCAGTAGGCATGGCCACGGAAGGTTACGTGTCCATTACGGCGCACTGGGTTAATGTGGTGGATGCAGGGTCCACAGGTGACAGCCTACTAAGTCTGTCTGCAGTCCCTAATTCAAATTGTCCTCCGCTGACCACACAAATGCTGCCTGTGTACCCCTGTAACCTTTTTTAAACTGCATTGAGCCTACTTTTTTGTTTAAGGCCTACTACCTGTGTCTGTCTGCGCCACTTAATACAGCTGTCCTCCTCTGAAAAAAGCTGAGCTTCAATTGTCAGGTTTTCAGCCTATAGGAATTTGAAAACTGCAGTGGGGCTACTAGTTTGGTTGGGGCCTACTAACGGTGTCTGCCGCTCCTTGGTCTTCTACACTTTGCAAAGACTAGCTTCAATCTTCAGGCTTTAGGGCTATTTTTAAAAATAGGAAACTGCATTTGGGCTACTACTTTGGTTGGGGCCTACTAACGGTGTCTGCCGCTCCTGGGTGTTCTCCTCCAGGTTTCCTTGTCTGAGCTTCAACCTTCAGGCTCTCATTAAGTAGTTGTTTAGATAGGAAACTGCATTTGGGCTACTAGTTTGGTTGGGGCCTACTAACGGTGTCTGCCGCTCCTGGGTGTTCTCCTCCAGGTTTCCTTGTCTGAGCTTCAACCTTCAGGCTCTCATTAAGTAGTTGTTTAGATAGGAAACTGCATTTGGGCTACTAGTTTGGTTGGGGCCTAATAACGGTGTTTGCTGCTGCTTGGTGTTCTCCTCCACTTTACATAGACTAGCTTCAATCTTCAGGCTTTAGGGCTATTTTTTAAAATAGGAAACTGCATTTGGGCTACTACTTTGGTTGGGGCCTACTAACGGTGTCTGCCGCTCCTGAGTGTTCTCCTCCAGGTTTCCTTGTCTGAGCTTCAACCTTCAGGCTCTCATTAAGTAGTTGTTTAGATAGGAAACTGCATTTGGGCTACTAGTTTGGTTGGGGCCTAATAACGGTGTTTGCTGCTGCTTGGTGTTCTCCTCCACTTTACATAGACTAGCTTCAATCTTCAGGCTTTAGGGCTATTTTTTAAAATAGGAAACTGCATTTGGGCTACTACTTTGGTTGGGGCCTACTAACGGTGTCTGCCGCTCCTGAGTGTTCTCCTCCAGGTTTCCTTGTCTGAGCTTCAACCTTCAGGCTCTCATTAAGTAGTTGTTTAGATAGGAAACTGCATTTGGGCTACTAGTTTGGTTGGGGCCTACTAACGGTGTCTGCTGCTGCTTGGTGTTCTCCTCCACTTTACATAGACCAGCTTCAATCTTCAGGCTTTAGGGCTATTTTTTTAAATAGGAAACTGCATTTGGGCTACTAGTTTGGTTGGGGCCTACTAACGGTGTCTGCCCCTCCTGGGTGTTCTCCTCCAGGTTTCCTTGTCAGAGCTTCAACCTTCAGGCTCTCATTAAGTAGTTGTTTAGATAGGAAACTGCATTTGGGCTACTAGTTTGGTTGGGGCCTACTAACGGTGTCTGCTGCTGCTTGGTCTTCTCCTCCACTTTACATAGACTAGCTTCAATCTTCAGGCTTTAGGGCTATTTTTTAAAATAGGAAACTGCATTTGGGCTACTACTTTGGTTGGGGCCTACTAAAGGTGTCTGCTGCTGCTTGGTGTTCTCCTCCACTTTACATAGACTAGCTTCAATCTTCAGGCTTTAGTGCTATTTTTAAAAATAGGAAACTGCATTTGGGCTACTAGTTTGGTTGGGGTCTACTAACGGTGTCTGGCGCTCCTTGGTGTTCTCCACTTTGCAAAGACTAGCTTCAATCTTCCGGCTTTAGGGCTATTTTAAAAAATAGGAAACTGCATTTGGGCTACTTGTTTAGTTGGGGTCTACTAACGGTGTCTGCCGCTCCTTGCTGTTCTCCTCCACTGAACAAAGCAGTGCCGCCTGTTTAATACTGTTAGCAATTTTGAATTGCATTTAGCCTAGTTACTTATTTGGGCCTACTCACGGTGTCAGCCTCTCATTACCATTGTCCTCCACTGAACAAAGCAATGCTGCCTGGTTAGTCCTGTTACCAACTTTGAACTGCATTTAGGCCACTTTATTATTTGGGCCTATATCTGTGTTTCCTCCTCATCCTGCCAATTGCCCAGCCAGTGATAGATGAGTCTGCTGGTACATTGACCCAGACCACTACATTCCCCTTGCACGCTACACAGCCAGAATCTGACCCTGCTGAAAGTCTGGTTCCCCTTCCCGCATACTATAAAATCTTACACGGGGACAAAGAGGAAGGTGCAGATGAAAGTGCAGGTTCCTTCATCAGGTAGGGGGGCATACTCATTGGCGACGTCACTGGCACATGGCCCCTCATAGTACGCAAAAGTGTCGCTGCCGGTGGGAGGCGCCCCCGCCGTGCAAACACACCACTGTACTTTGAGGGGGCCCTGTGCCAGTGCCAATGCGAATGAGTGGGCCCCCCCTGCTTGCTCAGGATCACAGCACTTGCAAAGTTGAAATAATTACCTCTCCCTGCTCCACCGCCATGACGTAGTCCACCTTTCCTGGGCCCACTAAAAACTTGAACCAGCCCTACCCCCCACAACTTTAGACCCCCAATTTCCAAAGCCTAAATATTATTATAAGGTAAATTAAGATTAGCAAGCTTCAGTAACAACAATGGATGTTTTTGCCATTAAAATGGGCACTCTAGGTGTTTTCCTGGCCCCCACTCACTGCCGACTATGCTTCCCCATTGACTTGCATTGGGTTTCGTGTTTCGGTCGATCCCGACTTTTCGACATAATCGGCCGATCTCACTCGACTCGACTTTTGAGATAGTCGGGTTTCACGAAACCCGACTCGACCCTAAAAAAGTAAAAGTCGCTCAACCCTACTGTACAGGAGAAAGAAAGAGAGGACCCTGTTAACCATAAGAGCATACAATCTACTAGAATGAGATAGACTTACCCAGTGACTATATAGATGGAAAAGAACTCTCCCATACAAACTCTGCTCTACTTGGAACTGGTGATCTCAGATAACCCATGTACTGACCCCCACTGTACAAGGCATGATAATCCGTAAAGATGTCATAGCTGCAGGGCATTATGGGGAGGCCCATGCAGCAAAACAAAATTATGTTAGCTTTCTCTCTCATATTTCAGCAGTGTGGGGAATTATGCAGGACACGTTTTTTTTTTTGCAAACTTCAAATCGAATCTCAAAATGTTCGAATCTGCATGAATCAGTAAATTTCAGGAAATTTGACTCAAAGTCTATCCTATGTGTATCAGTCCGCTTATCTCTACCCCTGACAGATGTAAATATACAGTTAAACCTAACGAACCAACATATACAACGCAGTTAGTTTCAATAATAGTCTGGTTAATCTTAACTGTCCAAAACCAGCTATTTGGAATACCGTATATACTTGAGTATAAGCCAACCAGAGTATTAGCCGAGGACCTAATTTTGCCACGGAAAACTGGGTAAGCTTATTGACTCAAGTATAAGCCGTGTATGAATTGTCCCCTCATCCCTGTCCTGCTATGTGTGGCTTCCCCTGTTGTATGCATGGCTTGGCATCCTCCTCCTTGTATGCATGGCTCCCCTGTACCCCACATGTATGCATGGCTCCCCTGTACTCTCCCGTGTATGCATGGCTCCCCCATACTCCCCCATGTATGCTTGGCTCCCTCATACTCCTTTGTGTATGCATGTCTCCCCCATACTCCCCCGTGTATGCATAGCTTCCCCGTACTCCCCCATGTATGCCTGGCTCCCCCGTACTTCCCATGTATGCATGGCTCCCCCGTCTTCCCCCATCCCCCTTGTATGCATGGCATGACTCAGCTCTGCTCGGTTCCCCTGCCCACCCCCATCATACTCACCCCCTCCTGGCACGGTCTCTGCACTTCCCTGCTTCACGGTTGTCCTGGGGCTGGCAGCTTCTTCCTGTGCAGAGCGGTCTTGTTGTACCGCTCATTAAGGTAACGAATATGCGCTCTACGCCTATGGGAGTGGAGACCTGTAAATATTCATTACCTTATTGAGCGGTACCACGTGACCACTCTGCACATAAAGAAGCTGCCGGTCCCGGGACAACGGAGATGAAGGGATAGAGATCCAGCAGTGACAGAGGGTGAGTATTGATGTCTGACTTGTGTATAATCCGAGGGGGGCATTTTCAGTACAAAAAATGTGCTGGAAATCTCGGCTTATACACGAGTATATACGGTAATCTAAATCTTAAAGAGAAAGCACATAAGCTACAGTTAGGTCCATATATATTTGGACAGAGACAACATTTTTCTAATTTTGGTTATAGACATTACCACAATGAATTTTAAACAAAATAATTCAGAAAGCAGTTGAAGTTCAGACTTTCAGCTTTCATTTGAGAGTATCCACATTAAAATTTGATGAAGGGTTTAGGAGTTTCAGCTCCTTAACATGTGCCACCCTGTTTTTAAAGGGACCTAAAGTAATTGGACAATTGACTCCAATGCTATTTCATGGACAGGTGTGGGCAATCCCTTCGTTATGTCATTCTCAATTAAGCAGATAAAAGGCCTGGAGTTGATTTCAGGTGTGGTGCTTGCATTTGGAAGGTTTTGCTGTGAAGTAAACATGCGGTCAAAGGAGCTCTCCATTCAGGTGAAACACGCCATCCTTAAGCTGCGAAAACAGAAAAAACCCATCCGAGAAATTGCTACAATATTAGGAGTGGCAAAATCTACAGTTTCATACATCCTGAGAAAGAAAGAAAGCACTGGTGAACTCATCAATGCAAAAAGACCGGGGCACCCACGGAAGACAACAGTGGTGGATGATCGCAGAATAATCTCCATGGTGAAGAGAAACCCCTTCACAACAGCCAACCAAGTGAACAACACTTTCCAGGAGGTAGGCGTATCAATATCCAAATCTGCCATAAAGAGAAGACTGCATGAAAGTAAATACAGAGGGTTCACTGCACGGTGCAAGCCACTCATAAGCATCAAGAATAAAAAGACTATACTGGACTTTGCTAAAAAACATCTAAAAAAGCCAGCACAGTCCTGGAAGAACATTCTTTGGACAGATGAAACCAAGATCAACCTCTACCAGAATTATGGAAAGAGAAAAGTATGGTGAAGGCGTGGTAGAGCTCATGATCCAAAGCTTACCACATCATCTGTAAAACACGGCAGAGGCAGTGTGATGGCTTGGGCATGCATGGCTGCCAGTGGCACTGGGTCACTAGTGTTTATTGATGATGTGACACAGGACAGAAGCAGCTGAATGAATTCTGAGGTATTCAGAGACAAACTTTGTGCTCATTTCCAGCCAAATGCAGCAAAACTGATTGGTCGTCATTTCATGCTACAGATGGACAATGACCAAAAACATAAAGCCAAAGCAACCCAGGAGTTTATTAAAGCAAAGAAGTGGAATATTCTTGAATGGCCAAGTCAGTCACCTGATCTCAACCCAATTGAGCATGCATTTCACTCGTTAAAGACTAAACTTCAGACAGAAAGGCCCACAAACAAACAGCAACTGAAAACCACCGCAGTGAAGGCCTGGCAGAGCATCAAAAAGGAGGAAACACAGGGTCTGGTGATGTCCATGAGTTCAAGATTTCAGGCAGTCATTGCCAACAAAGGACTTTCAACCAAGTACTAGAAATGAACATTTTATTTAAAATTATTTAATCTGTCAAATTACTTTTGGTCCCTTTAAAATTCAGGGTGGCACATGTTAAGGAGCTGAAACTCCTAAACCCTTCATCCAATTTTAATGTGGATACCCTCAAATGAAAGCTGAATGTCTGAACTTCAACTGCATCTGAATTGTTTTGTTTAAAATTTATTGTGGTAATGTCTATAACCAAAATTAGAAAAATGTTGTCTCTGTCCAAATATATATGGACCTAACTGTATATGTGTAAAAAACATTAGTTGTAATGACAATTAATTGTAGACAATTTAACCTATAGATAACATTCAGTGCCTTGCAAAAATATTCGGCTCCCTCAAACTTTTCATCCTTTTCCCACTGTGATGCAGTGACCCCTGTTATAGGTAGGGGGCACTGCATGGTCATCCCAGATTACACATGGAGGCATATTGAGGACATAAGAATGCATGGCAGTCACAGGTATAACTATGGTGATGAGACAAAGTCCGGCATTATTGTGAATGGCCGGTATGTGTGTCACAGAGGAAGATACTCTGCACTGTCAGCCTGAAGTAAGGATGTTCTGGGACCTGTAGTCCCGCAAGTAATTGTGTTGTTTTAGAGGGAGGCTGGCAGGGCTAGTGCTGAGAGCTGGGCGGGTCGAACTAGCCACACACACACCACCCATCTATGGGAGTGGTTGCAGCTTGATAATGTGACCAGGGTGTGGGTCACATGGTCAGCAGTGGTTCCTGTGTATGGACCTGAGTGGTCTTTGTAATGGAGACTGTGTAGATCCTGGACAGCTTGTATGTTGGGAGGTTCTGAGTGTGGACAGATCCCTGAAGAGCGCACTGTGAAGATCTGAAGACCTGTGTGTTGAAAGATCCTGGGAGTAGGATTGGCTCCCTATTAAGCACACTTAGAGACTTGTGTGTTGGACGGTCCCAGGGATCAGACGGACTTCCTGAAGAGCACACGGAAAGGCGAGTGTATGCAGAGTCTGTGATGGCACTGCACTGGGGGAGCTACAGCCCGTCTGAGGATCTGGACTGTCAGGTGACCTAGTGAGCAAGGCATTGTCCGGGATGGTGATCCCAGGTCAGCAGCTTCCCTGAGAGAGAGAAGACTGACAAGAGGTCAGCGTGTGGAGCAGGAGCTCCAGAAAGGTAACACCTGGAAGGGGGTTATCATAACAGCAGAGACGTATCTGCCAGTGGAACAGACTGTTGGTGCTTGCTGTGTTCCACAAACATTGATGAACTGTTCAGTTACCCATGGTAACTGGACGAAGTGAGAAGTCCAGCATGTTTAGTGTCTGTAAATTGAAGCCGAATATGAAATGTATATAATGAACTGGGCATGCCCCGGTTTATGCTGCATAAAATAAACCGGATAGACTGTTTAAGTGAAAAACCATGCCTGTCTGAGTGCATCCCATTGCCAAGCGAGTGTTCCCCAATACATGCAGTGAGCGCTATCTCACACCACATATCATGCTGCAAACATAAAGATACCAAATGTTAATTTTTGGTGAAGAATCAACAACAAGTGGAACATAATTGTGAAGCTGAAAGAAATTTATTGGTTATTTTACATTTTTGTGGAGATTCAAAAACTGAAAAGTGGGGTGTACAGTATTATTCGGCCCCTTTACTTTCAGTGCAGCAAACTCACTCCAGAAGTTCATTGTGGATCTCTGAATGATCCAATGTTGTCCTAAATGCCTAATGATGATAAATATAGTCTACCTGTGTGTAATCAAGTCTCCGTTTAAATGCACCTGCTCTGTGATAGTCTCAGAGTTCTGTTTGAAGCACAGAGAGCATCATGAAGGCCAAGGAACACAACAGGCAGGCCCGTGATTGAAATGGAAGGAGTATCATACCACTGCAAATCTACCAAGACCCGACCGTCCCTCTAAACTTTCATCTCAAACAAGGAGAAGACTGATCAGAGATGCAGCCAAGAGGCCCATGATCACTCTGGATGAACTGCAGAGATCTACAGCTGAGGTGGGACAGTCTGTCCATAGGACAACAATCGGTGGTACACTGCACAAATCTGGCCTTTATGGAAGAGTGGCAAGAAGAAAGCCATTTCTCAAAGATATCCATAAAAAGTGTTGTTTAATGATTGCAACAAGCCTCCTGGGAGACACACAAAACATGTGGAAGAAGGTGCTCTGGTCAGATGAAACCAAAATCAAACTTTTTGGCAGCAATGCCAAACGATATGTAAGGCAACACAGCTCATCACCCTGAACACACCATCCCCACTGTCAAACATGGTGGTGGCAGCATCATGGTTTGGGCCTGCTTTTCTTCAGCAGGAACAGGGAATATGTTTAAAATTGATGGGAAGATGGATGGAGCCAAATACAGGATCATCTTGAAGAAAACCTGTTGGAGTCTGCAAAAGACCTGAGACTGGGACAGAGATTTGTCTTCCAACAAGACAATGATCCCAAACATAGAGCAAAATCTACAATGGAATGGTTCACAAATAAACATATCCAGGTGTTAGAATGGCCAAGTCAAAGTCCAGACCTCAATCCAATCCAATCGAGAATCTGTGGAAAGAGCTGAAAACTGCTGTTCATAAACGATCTCCATCAAACCTCACTGAGCTCGAGCTGTTTGCCAGGGAAGAATTGGCAAGAATTTTAGTCTCTCGATGTACAAAACTGATACAGACATACCCCAAGCGACTTGCAGCTGTAATCGCAGCAAAAGGTGGCGCAACAAAGTATTAAAATAAAAGGGCCGAATAATATTGCACATCCCACTCAGTTTCTGAATTTTCACAAAAATTTAAAATAACCAATAAATTTCATTCAACTTCACAATTGTGTTCCACTTGTTCTTGATTCTTCACCAAAAATGTACATTTGGTATTTTTATGTTTGAAGCATGATATGTGGGAAAAGGTTGAAAAGTTCCATGGAGCCGAATACTTTCGCAAGGAACTGTAAGTAGTGGGATGTCACCTAGATATTCTGCAATCTGGATTTGAGAGCTATAAAAAGATTAATAAGAGGAATGGGAAATTGTGGCAATACCAAAAGCGTTTAAAACAAGCATGCCATTAGAGTCTGACGAGACCTACATGAGATTAGCCCATCTAAGCTAAAGATATGCATAGTATACATGTACAGTAGGTCAATCAAAGAGTCATAAAGAGTCGCAAAGAGACACAAGTACCCACAGAACTAAATCTCCTCATCCTGCCATTACTCATTGAGTTGTATTGGGCAGCCCCATAAGGTTTCTTCAAAGCAATTTGCTCTACAGCTGGTTGAGCAGTTTCTACATTAAGAGTAGAGAGTCTAAAATGATTTAAAGAATATCAGTAAAATCTAATATGTTCAGCCAGAGGGCATAAATCTTCTACATGCTCCTGCTAGGATATATGCCTCAAGAAAAGTTTGCACTTGTGAATATGTGTGATGAATAGTGTTGAGCGATACCGTCCGATACTTGAAAGTATCGGTATCGGAAAGTATCGGCCGATACCGGCAAAGTATCGGATCCAATCCGATACCGATACCCGATACCAATACAAGTCAATGGGACTCAAGTATCGGACGGTATCCCTGATGGTTCCCAGGGTCTGAAGGAGAGGAAACTCTCCTTCAGGCCCTGGGATCCATATTAATGTGTAAAATAAAGAATAAAATAAAAAATATTGCTATACTCACCTCTCCGACGCAGCCTGGACCTCAGCGAGGGAACCGGCAGCGTTGTTTGCTTAAAATTCGCGCTTTTCCTTCCTTACGTGAAGTCCCGGCTTGTGATTGGTCGCGTGCCGCCCATGTGGCCGCGACGCGACCAATCACAGCAAGCCGTGACGTAATTTTAGGTCCTTCAGGATTTTAAAATTACGTTCTGGCTTGTGATTGGTCGCGTCACGGTCACATGGGTGACGCGACCAATCACAAGCCGTGACGTCACGGGAGGCTGGACACGTGCGCATTTTAAAATGCGCGCGTGTCCTGCCTCCCGTGACGTCCCGGCTTGTGATTGGTCGCGTCGCCCATGTGGCCGCGACGCGACCAATCACAGCAAGCCGTGACGTAATTTTAGGTCCTTCAGGATTTTAAAATTACGTTCTGGCTTGTGATTGGTCGCAAATCCTGAAGGACCTAAAATTACGTCACGGCTTGCTGTGATTGGTCGCGTCGCGGCCACATGGGCGACGCGACCAATCACAAGCCGGGACGTCACGGGAGGCAGGACACGCGCGCATTTTAAAATGCGCACGTGTCCAGCCTCCCGTGACGTCACGGCTTGTGATTGGTCGCGTCACCCATGTGACCGTGACGCGACCAATCACAAGCCAGAACGTAATTTTAAAATCCTGAAGGACCTAAAATTACGTCACGGCTTGCTGTGATTGGTCGCGTCGCGGCCACATGGGCGGCACGCGACCAATCACAAGCCGGGACTTCACGTAAGGAAGGAAAAGCGCAAATTTTAAGCAAACAACGCTGCCGGTTCCCTCGCTGAGGTCCAGGCTGCGTTGGAGAGGTGAGTATAGCAATATTTTTTTATTTTAATTCTCTCTTTTACACATTTTTACATTAATGTTGTTTCGATACCGATACCCGATACCACAAAAGTATCGGATCTCGGTATCGGAATTCCGATACCCGCAAGTATCGGCCGATACCCGATACTTGCGGTATCGGAATGCTCAACACTAGTGATGAACAGAGAGGACCAGGTAAGCATTCCATCTTATTTACATTTTAAACTACTGATTGGTCAAACCCAATACACAGATGATGATCAAGTGGAAATAAACCTTACGTATACTTGGTGAAAAGGTAAGGTGGAAAAAGGCAACAAAATATAAAAGGAAATTGATAAGAATGTACGTGTCACGACCCATGTTTTTAATGTTGCTTTTTCCGTTCAGGACCATCGGGGGTTAATGTCAGTTTTTCCTCCATTGGCAACCTGGTGTAATTGCAGTGCTGTTAGGTCAGCTGATGTGGTGGTGACCACTGCCATCATCCTTTATATGGTCACCTAATGCATCAGCTGACTGTTGGTGATTTTATCATAAGTCCAAGAACATTGTTGTGCACACCTCAAAGCATACATATTTATACAAAATTCCCCATATAAATGAAAATGGGGAATAAAGAGGCATAGGCAAAAAAATCACAAGGTTAAAAACATTTATTTAATGCAAAAATAAATAAAAATACAATAATGTCAAACAGGGAAATGTAGTATAAAAACAAACCGCTGGGGACTATATCATAAATAATCTAGTAAAGTAACAGCAACCATGCATAATATGTGGAATGTATGAATAGCAAAAAGGAGTAAGGCTCTATATATATCTCTATAAAAAACCCCTAGCCTAACAATGCCTTAAAATAAGGCCATGTATATAATGGTAATTGGATAAGAGACAAGTCTAAATATCCAGAAACACGTGTTCCCGTAAACCTATATACAGCCCTAAATATATGGAAAAATCCCTTAATAGAGCAAAGGCATGTGGCAAGGGGCCATATGGCAGATAAACATACTAATGATGAAGAGCCATGATACATCACGATTGCTGTAACCAAATGTATTAAGCAAACATGCCAATAGTTGCTGAAATAAGGTGAACTTACATTGATGTGGATAGCAATGTCCCACCGCGACCCCGACAGCGCCGTTTCGCCAACTGGCTTCCTCACATAAGGGGCATAAATGTCTATAATGCAAGGCTCAGCATTTATATCTCGCTAAAACAGCTGTGGCTAGTGTCGGCATAATTGATCAAAGACGTGCGCATGCGCCTGTACAAATGCCTCCCATAGTAACAAGTGACTTCCGTAACCCTGCGCCTGGAACGCAAGCGTGGAACGCTACGCCTTCCTGGTGGTACAGGGCAGGAAGTCACTGGGACGCCATCAACCTGCGCATGCGCCGACAAAAAGCCGAGACTCTGAAAGGAAAAAGATACTAACGCCGTGATCATGGGATATCTGATAGAAATAGAATAGAATAAAAGCGGGCAGCAACTCAAAAAACCTTTTTAAAACCTCTCTGTCCTAATGCTAGAACTAGGAAATGACTACACAGTAAACTAATTAGATATAATAAACAAGACACCGAAATATATATATAGTGAATGATTAATGTATATAGAAATCCATCCTAAAAGAGTGATAACTAATATATAAACCTAAATTAATTGTGGAAACTATATAATATAAAATACCACAATAATCTTGGAAATAATTAATATATGTTAATATAACATATCATACAAGTGAATACCCATTAATGAAACAAATATAAATATACATACCTAGTGCCAATGATGTATAAAAAACATATATAAATATATAAATATACATATACATACAAATAAATATATACATATGTGCACCCACCAACATGCAAAATGCCACAATTATCCTGATAATACTAAATATGTATATATAACATATCACACAAGTGAATAGCTATTAATGGAACCCATATACACATATACCGCCAATGATGTATAAAAAACACATATAAATATATATATACATATCTCCAAATATATATCAGGTGAACAAAAATATATAATACACGTATAAAAAAAATTATACATAAATATAAAGTGCAAAGTGGTAATAAATAATGTAGTCTTCTAATTATTTCCTTTTTTCTATTTAGTTTTTAATCTTCTATATCCAACTCCGGATGCCCGAGGATACATCTCCAGAGCGGAACACGACAGGAGAGGCCCCAAAAAAGGTAAGTTGCCACCGATACTAATGCAATAAATACATAAATAAATAGATAAAATTAGTATACGACATATAGACACAGACAATTAAAACAGGACCATCATCATATGACCCAAATAGGGTACAGGAAAAATACTAAAAGTATTACGGGACACAGTACATTTGATGCAGATAAATAAGACAAATAAGACAAGATGGAGAATGACCAGAGAATTTATAAAAATGCATTTATGCCTAAAGTCTCATTAAGACCTTGTGGCGCCATTGTTCCCAGAAGATAGATCCATTTACTCTCCCTTTGGGCCAGGGCTTTGGCCAAATTTCCCCCTCTTACTCCCAAGTGGACCTGATCTATTGCTTTAATTTTTAGGCCCCTAGGGTCCGAATGGTGATGTAATCTAAAATGCCTAGGTAAGGTCTTTAATGTACTGGGATCGAGTTCAGTTGCGGACTTCTCTATATCTCTGACGTGCTCTCTGGTCCTTATTTTTAGTTCACGTGTTGTTAATCCGATATATATTTTTTTACACGGACAACTGGCATGATAAACAATACCTTTAGATGAACATGTGAGTTTTTTTCGTATATCAAAGGTCCTTGAGCCATCAAAATTAGTAAAGGTTTTACATTTAACTAAATTATAACATCCTTTGCACATATTGCATGGAAAGAAACCATTACCTTCAGGGATTGTAGACATCTGGCCCGCCTTAGAGTAATGGCTGTGTACAAGCAGATCCTTCAGATTTTTGGATCTTCTCGCAACCAATGAAGGGCGATTGGGTAGCAACTGCTTAAGTACAGGATCCGATTGTAAGATCCCCCAATGTTTCTGCATAATATTGGTTAGTTCCGGCCATTGCTTGTTAAATCTGGTAATAAATCTAACTTCACTCTTATTATCCTTTGACTCCTTTTTACGTCCGGTGCCATATATAAGTTCTTCTCTAGGGGTTTTGTTAGCTTTCTTGAGTCCCTTTTTAATCTGTCGGTTGCTGTAACCTCTGTCATGAAACCGTCTAGAAAGATCAGATGATTGTTTTTCATAATCTTCCCCAGTTGAACAGATCCTCTTGATCCTAAGGAATTGTCCTGTGGGTATTCCATTAATAGTGGATCTATGATGAGCAGAAGAAGCGTGTAATAAGGTGTTAGTGGCTGTAGCTTTTCTGAAGACGTCTGTCACTATCTTACCATCTCCCAAAGTTTTTATTTTAAGATCTAAAAAATCAACAGTTCTTCCATATTTATACGTTAAATTTATATTGAACTGATTCTGATTTAACTTGGTCATAAATGCATCTAATTTCTCAATGGAATCTTCCCAGATAAACAGGATGTCGTCTATATAACGACTCCACCCTTGTATGGCTTGACTATCTTCATCCTCTACTTGAAAAATGAGGCGTTCCCAATAACCCATAAACAGGTTTGCATACGAGGGGGCACAAGTGGCCCCCATCGCCGTACCCTGTTTCTGGATAAAAATATCCTTGTTAAAAATGAACACGTTATGCTCTAATACAAATTTCAAGAGAATAAGAATAAGCTCAATAAGTGAAGATTCTAGATTACTTTCTCCCAAATAGTGAGATACTGCTCTTAGACCATCTTCGTGTCTAATGGACGAATACAGAGCTTCAACGTCCGCTGTAACTAGGACGGCCCCTTTCTCCAACTGTACAGAGTCAAGTTGTTTTAACATCATAGTTGTATCTTTAATGAAGGATGGCAACGTCTGTACTAACGGTTTAAGGTAATAATCTATAACTGTACAGATTACTTCACACAGGCTGCCATTCCCTGCCACTATGGGCCTACCGGGAGGGTCTATCGGATTTTTATGTAGTTTCAGCAATAAATAGAATGTTGCCATCCTGGGCTGTAATTTTGTCACCACCTCAACCAGTTTTTCAGGGATGATACCGTCATCAAAAGCAGACTCAAGAATCATGACCAATTCATGTTGAAATTCAGTTAAAGGATTATAGCATAATTTTTTATAACAGCTAGTATTATGGAGAATCTTATGAGCCTGTTTTTCATACATTCTACTCGGCCACAATACCGTGTTGCCACCTTTATCTGCTTGTTTAATGACGATATCATCCCATGTCTGCAGTTCTCTAAGGGCCCTCCTCTCACTAGCATCAAGATTAGAAATCCAGTTAGGAACAGGTGATAGGCTTTCAACCTCCCTAGTCATGACCTTGACAAAAACATCCACCGCTGGACATGTACTAAGGCTAGGGAATTTGTTAGATTTTCCTAACAATTGTATGGGAAACTTACCCTCAGCCTCTTTATTATTTTCCTCCATGAGTTCTTCCAAACATCTCAAAGCCTCTTTCTCAACCTCAGTGGGGAAAAGTTCATCCAAATCAGACCTGTGGTGCATTTTCTGCAAGATAACCTTGCGCGCAAACAAATGTAGGTCTTTAACTACTTCAAACTTATCTAGATGTGAAGAAGGTGAGAATGTTAAACCCTTTTCTAATAAGTGTACCTGTGATGTCGTCAAAATTCTATCTGATAAGTTGATTACCTTCAATTTGTCATTGCCACGTCTATTATTTTTCTTGTTATCGAAGATATCAGGATATCTCCTATTTTCTCTGTTTGACCCTCTAGTACGTGCCGAGTATTCTCCAGAACTCTCAGCCTCACTACAAGAGGTACTGCTCTCAGCATATGAGGCTTGTTCACGAAATGTACTTGCCATGTTGGATCCGGAAATAATAGAAGATTTTTTCTTCTTTGGGAGTTGCCATCTGAAAATTTTATCCATTTCAAAATCATTAGTGTCTCTAATAAATTTCTTCAGTTTGAGATCACTAATTTCAGCCTCTTTTTTATCTATCTCTTTCTCCAAAGTTTGTATAAAATTCTCCATCTTATCGCGGCTTTTTTCCACCTCAATATCATAATAATAAGACTCAGAATTGATATTGAGGTGGAAAAAAGCCGCAATTTCTTGTTCAATAGAATTTATGAAAATCATCATTGACAAAAATACCATGAGCATGAATATGTTAGATAAAGAGATTGAAGAATTACACCAAATTTTGAAAAAACAATTAGTGGCTGATAAGATGGAGAATTTTATACAAACTTTGGAGAAAGAGATAGATAAAAAAGAGGCTGAAATTAGTGATCTCAAACTGAAGAAATTTATTAGAGACACTAATGATTTTGAAATGGATAAAATTTTCAGATGGCAACTCCCAAAGAAGAAAAAATCTTCTATTATTTCCGGATCCAACATGGCAAGTACATTTCGTGAACAAGCCTCATATGCTGAGAGCAGTACCTCTTGTAGTGAGGCTGAGAGTTCTGGAGAATACTCGGCACGTACTAGAGGGTCAAACAGAGAAAATAGGAGATATACTGATATCTTCGATAACAAGAAAAATAATAGACGTGGCAATGACAAATTGAAGGTAATCAACTTATCAGATAGAATTTTGACGACATCACAGGTACACTTATTAGAAAAGGGTTTAACATTCTCACCTTCTTCACATCTAGATAAGTTTGAAGTAGTTAAAGACCTACATTTGTTTGCGCGCTAGATTATCTTGCAGAAAATGCACCACAGGTCTGATTTGGATGAACTTTTCCCCACTGAGTTTGAGAAAGAGGCTTTGAGATGTTTGGAAGAACTCATGGAGGAAAATAATAAAGAGGCTGAGGGTAAGTTTCCCATACAATTGTTAGGAAAATCTAACAAATTCCCTAGCCTTAGTACATGTCCAGCGGTGGATGTTTTTGTCAAGGTCATGACTAGGGAGGTTGAAAGCCTATCACCTGTTCCTAACTGGATTTCTAATCTTGATGCTAGTGAGAGGAGGGCCCTTAGAGAATTGCAGACATGGGATGATATCGTCATTAAACAAGCAGATAAAGGTGGCAACACGGTATTGTGGCCGAGTAGAATGTATGAAAAACAGGCTCATAAGATTCTCCATAATACTAGCTGTTATAAAAAATTATGCTATAATCCTTTAACTGAATTTCAACATGAATTGGTCATGATTAGTGTTGAGCATTCCGATACTGCAAGTATCGGGTATCGGCCGATACTTGCTGTATCGGAATTCCGATACCGAGATCCGATATTTTTGTGATATCGGGTATCGGTATCGAAACAACATTAATGTAAAAATGTGTAAAAGAGAGAATTAAAATAAAAAATATTGCTATACTCACCTCTCCGACGCAGCCTGCACCTTACCGAGGGAAGCGGCAGCGTTCTTTGTTTAAAATTCGCGCTTTTCTTTCCTTTACGTGAGTCCCGGCTTGTGATTGGTTGCGTGCCGCCCATGTGACCGGGACGCAACCAATCACAGCAAGCCGTGACGTAATTTCAGGTCCTTCAGGATTTTAAAATTACGTTCCGGCGTTGTGATTGGTTGCGTCGCAGTCACATGGGCGACGCAACCAATCACAGCAAGCCGTGACGTAATTTCAGGTCCTTAAGGATTTTAAAATTACGTCCCGGCTTTGAGATTGGTTGCGTCGCAGTCACATGGGAGACGCAACCAATCACAAGCCGTGACGTCACGGGAGGCTGGACATGCGCGCATTTTAAAATGGGCGCGTGTCCAGCCTCCCGTGACGTCCCGGCTTGTGATTGGTTGCGCCGCGATCAACCAATCACAAGCCGGGAGGCTGGACACGCGCCAATTTTAAAATTTTAAAATGCGCGCGTGTCCAGCCTCCCGGCTTGTGATTGGTTGATCGCGGCGCAACCAATCACAAGCCGGGACGTCACGGGAGGCTGGACACGCGCCCATTTTAAAAAGCGCGCGTGTCCAGCCTCCCGTGACGTCACGGCTTGTGATTGGTTAATGGCGGCCATGTTGCCGGGACGCGGACCAATCACAGCAAGCCGTGACGTAATTTCGTCACGGCTTGCTGTGATTGGTCCGCGTCCCGGCAACATGGCCGCCCTGACCAATCACAAGCCGGGACTTCACGTAACCAAGTAAAAGCGCGAATTTTAAACAAACAACGCTGCCGGTTCCCTCGCTGAGGTCCAGGCTGCGTCGGAGAGGTGAGTATAGCGATATTTTTTATTTTAATTCTTTCTTTTACACATTTATATGGATCCCAGGGCCTGAAGGAGAGTTTCCTCTCCTTCAGACCCTGGGAACCATCAGGAATACCGTCCGATACTTGAGTCCCATTGACTTGTATTGGTATCGGGTATCGGTATCGGATTGGATCCGATACTTTGCCGGTATCGGCCGATACTTTCCGATACCGATACTTTCAAGTATCGGACGGTATCGCTCAACACTAGTCATGATTCTTGAGTCTGCTTTTGATGACGGTATCATCCCTAAAAAACTGGTTGAGGTGGTGACAAAATTACAGCCCAGGATGGCAACATTCTATTTATTGCCGAAACTACATAAAAATCCGATAGACCCTCCCGGTAGGCCCATAGTGGCAGGGAATGGCAGCCTGTGTGAAGTAATCTGTACAGTTATAGATTATTACCTTAAACTGTTAGTACAGACGTTGCCATCCTTCATTAAAGATACAACTATGATGTTAAAACAACTTGACTCTGTACAGTTGGAGAAAGGGGCCGTCCTAGTTACAGCGGACGTTGAAGCTCTGTATTCGTCCATTAGACACGAAGATGGTCTAAGAGCAGTATCTCACTATTTGGGAGAAAGTAATCTAGAATCTTCACTTATTGAGCTTATTCTTATTCTCTTGAAATTTGTATTAGAGCATAACGTGTTCATTTTTAACAAGGATATTTTTATCCAGAAACAGGGTACGGCGATGGGGGCCACTTGTGCCCCCTCGTATGCAAACCTGTTTATGGGTTATTGGGAATGCCTCATTTTTCAAGTAGAGGATGAAGATAGTCAAGCCATACAAGGGTGGAGTCGTTATATAGACGACATCCTGTTTATCTGGGAAGATTCCATTGAGAAATTAGATGCATTTATGACCAAGTTAAATCAGAATCAGTTCAATATAAATTTAACGTATAAATATGGAAGAACTGTTGATTTTTTAGATCTTAAAATAAAAACTTTGGGAGATGGTAAGATAGTGACAGACGTCTTCAGAAAAGCTACAGCCACTAACACCTTATTACACGCTTCTTCTGCTCATCATAGATCCACTATTAATGGAATACCCACAGGACAATTCCTTAGGATCAAGAGGATCTGTTCAACTGGGGAAGATTATGAAAAACAATCATCTGATCTTTCTAGACGGTTTCATGACAGAGGTTACAGCAACCGACAGATTAAAAAGGGACTCAAGAAAGCTAACAAAACCCCTAGAGAAGAACTTATATATGGCACCGGACGTAAAAAGGAGTCAAAGGATAATAAGAGTGAAGTTAGATTTATTACCAGATTTAACAAGCAATGGCCGGAACTGTTGTGAAATTGGATTTTGGGCTCCCCCGGTGGCCACTGGTGGAATTGAACTGGTGTGCATCATCCCCTCTGTTCACCTGTTTCCATCAGGATGTGGGAGTCGCTATTTAACCTTGCTCCTCTGTCACTTCCATGCCGGTCAACATTGTAATCAGAAGCCTTTCTGTGCATGTTCCTGCTGCTAGACAACTCCCAGCTAAGTTGGACTTTTGTCCTCGTTTGTTTTTGCATTTTGTTCCAGTTCACAGCTGTAGTTTCGTTTCTGTGTCTGGAAAGCTCTTGTGATCTGAAATTGCCACTCTGATGTTATGAGTTAATACTAGAGTCTTAAAGTAATTTCAGGATGGTATTTTGATAGGGTTTTCAGCTGACCATGAAAGTGCCCTTTCTGTCTTCCTGCTATCTAGTAAGCGGACCTCAATTTTGCTAAACCTATTTTCATACTACGTTTGTCATTTCATCTAAAATCACCGCCAATATATGTGGGGGCCTCTGTCTGCCTATCGGGGAAATTTCTCTAGAGGTGAGCCAGGACTATATTTTCCTCTGCCAGGATTAGTTAGTCCTCCGGCCGGCGCTGGGCGTCTAGGGATAAAAAACGTAGGCAACGCTACCCGGCTACTGTTAGTTGTGCGGCAGGTTTAGTTCATGGTCAGTTTAGTTTCCATCCTTCCAAGAGCTAGTACTTATGTTTGCGGGGCTATGTTCTCTTGCCATTGAGAACCATAACAGTTTGACCGGCCCAAAAAGGGTTAAATTAATTGACAGAGAAAGGAGAGAAAAGAGAAGTCTGCTGAAGATTTTTTTTTTTTTTTTTCCCTTCCCTTCAGTTCTGAGTGTGCTTGTAATTGAATCTCTTGCAAGTCTGCCTATATTGCAGCCTTTCTCTCTCTCTCTCTCCTTCTAATCCTGGAATGGCTCTGTGTTCACCTGTTTAAAATGGATATTCAGAGTTTAGCTGCAGGTTTGAATAATCTCACCACGAAAGTTCAAAATTTACAAGATTTTGTTGTTCATGTTCCTATATCTGAACCTAGAATTCCTTTGCCTGAATTTTTCTCGGGGAATAGATCTTGCTTTCAAAATTTCAAAAATAATTGCAAGTTGTTTTTGTCCCCGAAATCTCGCTCTGCTGGAGATCCTGCTCAGCAGGTCAGGATTGTGATTTCCTTGCTCCGGGGCGACCCTCAGGATTGGGCTTTTGCATTGGCTCCAGGGGATCCTGCGTTGCTCAATGTGGATGCGTTTTTTCTGGCCTTGGGGTTGCTTTATGAGGAACCTCAGTTAGAGCTTCAGGCGGAAAAGGCCTTGATGTCCCTATCTCAGGGGCAAGACGAAGCTGAAATATACTGCCAGAAATTCCGTAAATGGGCTGTGCTTACTCAGTGGAATGAGTGCGCCCTGGCGGCGAATTTCAGAGAGGGTCTCTCTGATGCCATTAAGGATGTTATGGTGGGGTTCCCTGTGCCTGCGGGTCTGAATGAGTCCATGACAATGGCTATCCAGATCGATAGGCGTCTGCGGGAGCGCAAACCTGTGCACCATTTGGCGGTGTCTACTGAGAAGACGCCAGAGAATATGCAATGTGATAGAATTCTGTCCAGAAGTGAACGGCAGAATTTTAGACAAAAAAATGGGTTGTGCTTCTATTGCGGTGATTCAACTCATGTTATATCAGCATGCTCTAAGCGTACTAAGAAGCTTGATAAGTCTGTTTCAATTGGCACTTTACAGTCTAAGTTTATTCTATCTGTGACCCTGATTTGTTCTTTATCATCTATTACCGCGGATGCCTATGTCGACTCTGGCGCCGCTTTGAGTCTTATGGATTGGTCCTTTGCCAAACGCTGTGGGTATGATTTGGAGCCTCTTGAAACTCCTATACCCCTGAAGGGGATTGACTCCACCCCATTGGCTAGTAATAAACCACAATACTGGACACAAGTAACTATGCGGATTAATCCGGATCATCAGGAGATTATTCGCTTTCTTGTGCTGTATAACCTACATGATGTGTTGGTGCTTGGATTGCCATGGCTGCAATCTCATAACCCAGTCCTTGACTGGAAAGCTATGTCTGTGTTAAGCTGGGGATGTAAGGGGACGCATGGGGACGTACCTGTGGTTTCCATTTCATCATCTATTCCCTCTGAGATTCCTGAATTCTTGACTGAATATCGTGACGTTTTTGAAGAACCTAAGCTTGGTTCATTACCTCCGCACCGGGAGTGCGATTGTGCCATAGATTTGATTCCGGGTAGTAAATACCCTAAGGGTCGTTTATTTAATCTGTCTGTGCCTGAACATGCTGCTATGCGAGAATATATAAAGGAGTCCTTGGAAAAGGGACATATTCGTCCTTCGTCATCTCCCTTAGGAGCCGGTTTTTTCTTTGTGGCTAAGAAAGATGGCTCTTTGAGACCGTGTATTGATTATCGGCTTTTGAATAAAATCACGGTTAAATATCAATATCCGTTGCCACTGCTGACTGATTTGTTTGCTCGCATAAAGGGGGCCAAGTGGTTCTCTAAGATAGATCTCCGTGGGGCGTATAATTTGGTGCGAATTAAGCAGGGGGATGAGTGGAAGACCGCATTTAATACGCCCGAGGGCCACTTTGAGTATTTGGTGATGCCTTTTGGTCTTTCAAATGCCCCTTCAGTCTTTCAGTCCTTTATGCATGACATTTTCCGTGATTATTTGGATAAATTTATGATTGTGTATCTGGATGATATTTTGATTTTTTCGGATGACTGGGACTCTCATGTCCAGCAGGTCAGGAGGGTTTTTCAGGTTTTGCGGTCTAATTCCTTGTGTGTGAAGGGTTCTAAGTGCATTTTTGGGGTACAAAAGATTTCCTTTTTGGGATATATTTTTTCCCCCTCTTCCATCGAGATGGATCCTGTCAAGGTTCAGGCTATTTGTGATTGGACGCAACCCTCTTCTCTTAAGAGTCTTCAGAAATTTTTGGGCTTTGCTAACTTTTATCGTCGATTTATTGCTGGTTTTTCTGATGTTGTTAAACCATTGACTGATTTGACTAAGAAGGGTGCTGATGTTGCTGATTGGTCCCCTGCTGCTGTGGAGGCCTTTCGGGAGCTTAAGCGCCGCTTTTCTTCCGCCCCTGTGTTGCGTCAGCCTGATGTTGCTCTTCCTTTTCAGGTTGAGGTCGACGCTTCTGAAATCGGAGCTGGGGCAGTTTTGTCGCAGAGAAGTTCCGATTGTTCCGTGATGAGACCTTGTGCCTTTTTCTCGTGTAAATTTTCGCCCGCCGAGCGGAATTATGATGTTGGGAATCGGGAGCTTTTGGCCATGAAGTGGGCTTTTGAGGAGTGGCGTCATTGGCTTGAGGGGGCTAGACATCAGGTGGTGGTATTGACTGACCACAAAAATCTAATTTATCTTGAGTCCGCCAGACGCCTGAATCCTAGACAGGCGCGCTGGTCGTTGTTTTTCTCTCGGTTTAATTTTGTGGTGTCCTACCTGCCGGGTTCTAAGAATGTTAAGGCGGATGCCCTTTCTAGGAGTTTTGAGCCTGACTCCCCTGGTAACTCTGAACCTACAGGTATCCTTAAGGATGGAGTGATATTGTCTGCCGTTTCTCCAGACCTGCGGCGGGCCTTGCAGGAGTTTCAGGCGGATAGACCTGATCGTTGCCCACCTGGTAGACTGTTTGTTCCTGATGATTGGACCAGTAAAGTCATTTCTGAGGTTCATTCTTCTGCGTTGACAGGTCATCCTGGAATCTTTGGTACCAGGGATTTGGTGGCAAGGTCCTTCTGGTGGCCTTCCCTGTCTCGAGATGTGCGAGGCTTTGTGCAGTCTTGTGACGTTTGTGCTCGGGCCAAACCTTGTTGTTCTCGGGCTAGTGGATTGTTGTTGCCCTTGCCTATCCCGAAGAGGCCCTGGACGCACATCTCTATGGATTTTATTTCGGATCTTCTTGTTTCTCAGAAGATGTCTGTCATCTGGGTGGTGTGTGACCGTTTCTCTAAGATGGTCCATTTGGTTCCCCTGCCTAAGTTGCCTTCTTCTTCCGAGTTGGTTCCTCTGTTTTTTCAAAATGTGGTCCGTTTGCATGGTATTCCGGAGAATATCGTTTCTGACAGAGGAACCCAATTCGTGTCTAGATTTTGGCGAGCATTCTGTGCTAGGATGGGCATAGATTTGTCTTTCTCGTCTGCTTTCCATCCTCAGACTAATGGCCAGACCGAGCGGACGAATCAGACCTTGGAGACATATTTGAGGTGTTTTGTGTCTGCAGATCAGGATGATTGGGTTGCTTTTTTGCCTTTAGCGGAGTTTGCCCTCAATAATCGGGCCAGCTCTGCCACCTTGGTGTCTCCTTTTTTCTGTAATTCGGGGTTTCATCCTCGATTTTCTTCTTGTCAGGTGGAATCTTCGGATTGTCCTGGAGTGGATGCTGTGGTGGAGAGGTTGCATCAGATTTGGGGGCAGGTAGTGGACAATTTGAAGTTGTCCCAGGAGAAGACTCAGCTTTTTGCCAACCGCCGGCGTCGGGTTGGTCCTCGGCTTTGTGTTGGGGACTTGGTGTGGTTGTCTTCTCGTTTTGTCCCTATGAGGGTTTCTTCTCCTAAGTTTAAGCCTCGGTTCATCGGCCCGTACAAGATATTGGAGATTCTTAACCCTGTGTCCTTCCGTTTGGACCTCCCTGCATCTTTTTCTATTCATAATGTTTTTCATCGGTCATTGTTGCGCAGGTATGAGGTACCGGTTGTGCCTTCCGTTGAGCCTCCTGCTCCGGTGTTGGTTGAGGGCGAGTTGGAGTACGTTGTGGAAAAAATCTTGGACTCCCGTGTTTCCAGACGGAAACTCCAGTATCTGGTCAAATGGAAGGGATACGGTCAGGAGGATAATTCTTGGGTGACTGCCTCTGATGTTCATGCCTCCGATCTGGTCCGTGCCTTTCATAGGGCTCATCCTGATCGCCCTGGTGGTTCTGCTGAGGGTTCGGTGCCCCCTCCTTGAGGGGGGGGTACTGTTGTGAAATTGGATTTTGGGCTCCCCCGGTGGCCACTGGTGGAATTGAACTGGTGTGCATCATCCCCTCTGTTCACCTGTTTCCATCAGGATGTGGGAGTCGCTATTTAACCTTGCTCCTCTGTCACTTCCATGCCGGTCAACATTGTAATCAGAAGCCTTTCTGTGCATGTTCCTGCTGCTAGACAACTCCCAGCTAAGTTGGACTTTTGTCCTCGTTTGTTTTTGCATTTTGTTCCAGTTCACAGCTGTAGTTTCATTTCTGTGTCTGGAAAGCTCTTGTGATCTGAAATTGCCACTCTGATGTTATGAGTTAATACTAGAGTCTTAAAGTAATTTCAGGATGGTATTTTGATAGGGTTTTCAGCTGACCATGAAAGTGCCCTTTCTGTCTTCCTGCTATCTAGTAAGCGGACCTCAATTTTGCTAAACCTATTTTCATACTACGTTTGTCATTTCATCTAAAATCACCGCCAATATATGTGGGGGCCTCTGTCTGCCTATCGGGGAAATTTCTCTAGAGGTGAGCCAGGACTATATTTTCCTCTGCCAGGATTAGTTAGTCCTCCGGCCGGCGCTGGGCGTCTAGGGATAAAAAACGTAGGCAACGCTACCCGGCTACTGTTAGTTGTGCGGCAGGTTTAGTTCATGGTCAGTTTAGTTTCCATCCTTCCAAGAGCTAGTACTTATGTTTGCGGGGCTATGTTCTCTTGCCATTGAGAACCATAACACGGAACTAACCAATATTATGCAGAAACATTGGGGGATCTTACAATCGGATCCTGTACTTAAGCAGTTGCTACCCAATCGCCCTTCATTGGTTGCGAGAAGATCCAAAAATCTGAAGGATCTGCTTGTACACAGCCATTACTCTAAAGGTACCATCACATTAAGCGACGCTGCAGCGATAGCGACAGCGATGCCGATCGCTGCAGCGTCGCTGTTTGGTCGCTGGAGAGCTGTCACACAGACCGCTCTCCAGCGACCAACGATGCCGAGGTCCCCGGGTAACCAGGGTAAGCATCGGGTTGCTAAGCGCAGGGCCGCGCTTAGCAACCCGATGTTTACCCTGGTTACCAGCGTAAAAGTTAAAAAAAACAAACAGCACATACTCACCAGCGCGTCCCCCAGCCTCTGCTTCCTGACACTGACTGAGCTCCGGCCCTAACAGCAGAGCGGTGACGTCACCGCTGTGCTTTCACTTTCAGTTTAGGGCCGGCGCTCAGTCAGTGTCAGGAAGCAGAGGCTGGGGGACGCGCTGGTGAGTATGTGCTGTTTGTTTTTTTAACTTTTACGCTGGTAACCAGGGTAAACATCGGGTTACTAAGCGCGGCCGTGCGCTTAGTAACCCGATGTTTACCCTGGTTACCAGTGTAAAATATCGCTGGTATCCTTGCTTTTGCTGTCAAACACGGCGATACACGGCGACCTAGCGACCAAATAAAGTGCAGACCTTCTAGCAGCGACCAGCAATTTCACAGCGGGATCCAGATCGCTGCTGCGTGTCAAATACAGCGATATCGCTATCCAGGTCGCTGCAACGTCACGGATCGCTGGCGATATCGCCTAGTGTGACGGTACCTTAAGGCGGGCCAGATGTCTACAATCCCTGAAGGTAATGGTTTCTTTCCATGCAATATGTGCAAAGGATGTTATAATTTAGTTAAATGTAAAACCTTTACTAATTTTGATGGCTCAAGGACCTTTGATATACGAAAAAAACTCACATGTTCATCTAAAGGTATTGTTTATCATGCCAGTTGTCCGTGTAAAAAAATATATATCGGATTAACGACACGTGAACTAAAAATAAGGACCAGAGAGCACGTCAGAGATATAGAGAAGTCCGCAACTGAACTCGATCCCAGTACATTAAAGACCTTACCTAGGCATTTTAGATTACATCACCATTCGGACCCTAGGGGCCTAAAAATTAAAGCAATAGATCAGGTCCACTTGGGAGTAAGAGGGGGGAATTTGGCCAAAGCCCTGGCCCAAAGGGAGAGTAAATGGATCTATCTTCTGGGAACAATGGCGCCACAAGGTCTTAATGAGACTTTAGGCATAAATGCATTTTTATAAATTCTCTGGTCATTCTCCATCTTGTCTTATTTGTCTTATTTATCTGCATCAAATGTACTGTGTCCCATAATACTTTTAGTATTTTTCCTGTACCCTATTTGGGTCATATGATGATGGTCCTGTTTTAATTGTCTGTGTCTATATGTCGTATACTAATTTTATCTATTTATTTATGTATTTATTGCATTAGTATCGGTGGCAACTTACCTTTTTTGGGGCCTCTCCTGTCGTGTTCCGCTCTGGAGATGTATCCTCGGGCATCCGGAGTTGGATATAGAAGATTAAAAACTAAATGGAAAAAAGGAAATAATTAGAAGACTACATTATTTATTACCACTTTGCACTTTATATTTATGTATAATTTTTTTTATACGTGTATTATATATTTTTGTTCACCTGATATATATTTGGAGATATGTATATATATATTTATATGTGTTTTTTATACATCATTGGCGGTATATGTGTATATGGGTTCCATTAATAGCTATTCACTTGTGTGATATGTTATATATACATATTTAGTATTATCAGGATAATTGTGGCATTTTGCATGTTGGTGGGTGCACATATGTATATATTTATTTGTATGTATATGTATATTTATATATTTATATATGTTTTTTATACATCATTGGCACTAGGTATGTATATTTATATTTGTTTCATTAATGGGTATTCACTTGTATGATATGTTATATTAACATATATTAATTATTTCCAAGATTATTGTGGTATTTTATATTATATAGTTTCCACAATTAATTTAGGTTTATATATTAGTTATCACTCTTTTAGGATGGATTTCTATATACATTAATCATTCACTATATATATAATCGGTGTCTTGTTTATTATATCTAATTAGTTTACTGTGTAGTCATTTCCTAGTTCTAGCATTAGGACAGAGAGGTTTTAAAAAGGTTTTTTGAGTTGCTGCCCGCTTTTATTCTATTCTATTTCTATCAGATATCCCATGATCACGGCGTTAGTATCTTTTTCCTTTCAGAGTCTCGGCTTTTTGTCGGCGCATGCGCAGGTTGATGGCGTCCCAGTGACTTCCTGCCCTGTACCACCAGGAAGGCGTAGCGTTCCACGCTTGCGTTCCAGGCGCAGGGTTACGGAAGTCACTTGTTACTATGGGAGGCATTTGTACAGGCGCATGCGCACGTCTTTGATCAATTATGCCGACACTAGCCACAGCTGTTTTAGCGAGATATAAACGCTGAGCCTTGCATTATAGACATTTATGCCCCTTATGTGAGGAAGCCAGTTGGCGAAACGGCGCTGTCGGGGTCGCGGTGGGACATTGCTATCCACATCAATGTAAGTTCACCTTATTTCAGCAACTATTGGCATGTTTGCTTAATACATTTGGTTACAGCAATCGTGATGTATCATGGCTCTTCATCATTAGTATGTTTATCTGCCATATGGCCCCTTGCCACATGCCTTTGCTCTATTAAGGGATTTTTCCATATATTTAGGGCTGTATATAGGTTTACGGGAACACGTGTTTCTGGATATTTAGACTTGTCTCTTATCCAATTACCATTATATACATGGCCTTATTTTAAGGCATTGTTAGGCTAGGGGTTTTTTATAGAGATATATATAGAGCCTTACTCCTTTTTGCTATTCATACATTCCACATATTATGCATGGTTGCTGTTACTTTACTAGATTATTTATGATATAGTCCCCAGCGGTTTGTTTTTATACTACATTTCCCTGTTTGACATTATTGTATTTTTATTTATTTTTGCATTAAATAAATGTTTTTAACCTTGTGATTTTTTTGCCTATGCCTCTTTATTCCCCATTTTCATTTACATGGGGAATTTTGTATAAGCTGACTGTTGGTGATAGAGTTTCTCTGGAGACCAGCGATGCAGGAGCAGTTCTCTGATGTCAGCCACTTTGGGTGTTTTGGAGTCCAGTTGCTGTGCTTTCTTCAGTGTGGAGCTTGGCAGTGTTGTCTGAAAGCTAAGTGTGGTGTTTTCTCCTCGTCCCTTTTGTGTTTGTCACTGTCCCCTGTTTGTTACTATCTGCAGTGATGAGGCTAGCGCTCCTTGCCGGCCAGTGCACTAGCCAGGGCAGTGCTAGGTGTCAATGAGGGACAAAGTTTCTGATGGCACTGGGGGGAAGGACGCACTTAGGGCCTTAGGGGAGTGCAGGTACAGGCTCAGATTTGAGCAGGAGCTGACCATTCCTTCACTTTCCTATTGAAGAGTTTGTCTACCAGATCTAGGGGCTAAAAATACAAGAGCTATCACATATGACTAGAGATGAGCAGTGTTCGAGTCGAACTGTTCGCCAATTTCAAATTCGAGCTGTTTTGGGCGGTGTTCGAGTCGTTCGACGAACCCGAACAATTTGCTTAAAATTCGGCTGTTCGAGTTTCTGTTCAATAACTGTTCGTTCACCAAAAGCCTAGCTTGATTTGCACATTAAAACTGTTTATCATTGTTAATGGACTGTTTCAGTGTATAGTGGGCAGGGGGGGGCGGGGGTTAGATCTGTGCTGAAATAACACCGATCTCCATTTTTTTTTCTTTCCCGCATTTACAGAGGGGCGGTGCAGTCTCTAAGCCTATCAGCAGTGTGCACACACACAGCAATGTGCATGTGATGCAGACAAGCAAGGGCATGTGTCATTGGCTGTGTATGTCACATGTCACTCCTTGCCCAATGAGAATGAGCCATTTTCCCCGTCGTCACCATTTCCTCACTGCTGCAGCTTAGTGTTAGACGGCACCGCTGCTGCTGTGGGCGCTATACAGTCAAAGAGTCTTTTTTTTCCAGTGAATTTTCTGAGAGATAGGTTTAGGGAGTCAGGAGTTGGGACTAGTTGTAATATCAGCCCTTTTCAGGGTAGGTTACAGCAGTTCATAGCACTGTTTGCCAGGCAGGTCTGAGCCAGTGCTGTGCAAGTGTTAGTCACAACATTTGGTGTAATCTAGCTCAGCCAATCCTTTTGGGCTAGTAGCATTGTCTGATAGTCATCTGAGTAGCCCGCCTGTGAAGCTAGCTACACCGCCTCTGTATCTCAATTTTTACCGCATCTAACCCAGTAAATCGTTTTGGGGTTTTGGGCTTAGTAGCAGTGTCTGCACGTCAGCAGAGTAGCCCGCCTGTGAAGCAAACTATACCACCTGTGTATCTCTATTTTCACTGCATCTAATCCAGTTGATAGTTTTGGGCCTAGTAGCATTGTCTGCACGTCAGCAGAGTAGCCCGCCTGTGAAGCTAGCTACACTGCCTGTGTATCTCAATTTTTACGGCATCTAACCCAGTAAATCATTTTGGGGTTTTGGGCTTAGTAGCAGTGTCTGCACGTCAGCAGAGTAGCCCGCCTGGGAAACAAACTATACCGCCTGTGTATCTCTATTTTCACTGCATCTAATCCAGTTGATAGTTTTGGGCCTAGTAGCATTGTCTGCACATCAGCAGAGTAGCCCACCTGTGAAACAAACTATACCGCCTGTGTATCTCTATTTTCACTGCATCTAATCCAGTTGATAGTTTTGGGCCTAGTAGCATTGTCTGCACGTCAGCAGAGTAGCCCACCTGTGAAGGTAGCTACACCGCCTGTGTATCTAAATTTTTACGGCATCTAACCCAGTAAATCATTTTGGGGTTTTGGGCTTAGTAGCAGTGTCTGCACGTCAGCAGAGTAGCCCGCCTGTGAAACAAACTATACCGCCTGTGTATCTCTATTTTCACTGCATCTAATCCAGTTGATAGTTTTGGGCCTAGTAGCATTGTCTGCACGTCAGCAGAGTAGCCCGCCTGTGAAGCTAGCTACACTGCCTGTGTATCTCAATTTTTACGGCATCTAACCCAGTAAATCGTTTTGGGGTTTTGGGCTTAGTAGCATTGTCTGCACGTCAGCACAGTAGCTTCCCTGTGAAGCTAGCTACACTGCCTGTGTATCTCTATTTTCACTGCATCTAATCCAGTTGATAGTTTTGGGCCTACAGTAGTACCACAGTTTGGCCACTCAGTTCTGCTCGGTTTTCATCCATCGGTTGTTGCGCCAACAACTTCAGATACAAAGTTGCCAATTAAGCACTAAAATGAGTGGCAAAAGGCCTGCTGCTGGTGGAAAGGGGAATAGGCATGTTGGAAAGGGAAAAAAAGGTTGTGCCGTGGGGTAGGTGGTAAAGCAACAGTAACATCTGCAGAAGAAAGAACATCTTCCAGCCAAAGTAAGATGTCTACTTCTTTTCATGGACAATCTGATATGATCCCTTTCTTACGACCATCGCTACAAGCATCGCCAAAAATTCCAGATGAGGCACAAAAACAGCAGGTGCTTGAATGGATATCAAGTGCTCGTTCAAGTGGGCTCTCCTCCATGTCAACTTCAACATCACAACTACTCCAGTCCTCAGAGTTGTCATCCCAATCGCACTTGCTTCCTTACAGCTCCCAAGTCTCCAGCTGCCCATCTGAGCATGGGGTAGCACACATGGTTGAGTCTGTAGAGCTGTTTATGCATACTATAGCCTGGGAATCAGAGGTCTGCTCCAGAGCTTCTGTGAATCTAGACGAGGAAATGATCTGCACTGATGCCCAGAATCTTTGTGAGTTGGATCCAGGCCCAGATTAAGAAGGTTCTGAGCATAATGTAGACCCTCGTTCCCAAACTGTAACTCCTGTTGGTGGAGACAATGATGAAGATGATGAGGAGACTGAGATACCTGATTGGAACGAAAACTTTACTTTTCGGTTGGGGCAGGAAGAGGTTGGCTCTGAGGACGACGGGTGTGAGAACACACAGGATGATGATGACGAGGTTGTAGACCCCACTTACTGTCAACCCCCAGTCCACCAGTCCATGAGGTCAGCAGAGGAGGTGGAGGAGGATGCTAGTGCTGAGTCTGACTATGAGGTAACGGTGCGCCTTCCTGGACAGAGACGGAGTACTGGAAGCACATCAACAACTGCATCCTCAACCCCAAATGTGCCTCAGACCAGAAGTCGTGGTGGCTCTTCAGGTCGCACGGGCTCTAAGCCTTGCATAGCCTGGGCATTTTTTGACATCGCAAAGGATGACCAAACTCATGTTGTCTGTAAGATTTGTCAACAAAATCTCAGTAGAGGCCAAAAAATCACTAGCTTGAGTACTTCATGCATGAACCGTCACATGGATATGAGGCATAAGTTGCAGTGGGAAGCTCACTGTGCTACAATGCGGCCTAGTGGGCCGGGTCAACCACCGTCTGCCCCATCAAGTGCATCCGCGTCCTTTTCATCCTCTGTGACTGTGGGGACAGCAGTCGCACATGGTTTTGGAAGCAGACCTTCCACCTCTTTACCCGCAACAGCCAGTGTGATTGGCAGGTCGTCAGGACATTTGCAAGTGGAAACACCTGCTGGTGTTGAGCGCTCTCCGACATCGACACCACATTTTGATCAAGGCAACATAACATCTCTGCCTGCACCTTCCTCACAGACCAGCAGTTTGCCGGGGACACCCTACTCCACTCCGTCTAAGCATGGCAGCCAGCCCTCAGTCCCTGAGATGTGGACAAGTAAAAGACCATTTCCTCCTAGCCATGACAATGCTAAGAGGTTGAATTTCTCCATCTGCAAGCTGTAGGCTACAGAAATGCTGCCTTTCCACCTGTTGGACACAGAGGATTTTCGAGACCTTATGTCCGTCGCAGTGCCCCAGTACCAGATGCCCAGTCGCCACTACTTCTCAAAGAAAGCTGTGCCTACGCTACACTAGCATGTCACACACAACATCACTGCTTCCTTGAGAAACTCTGTGTGTGACAGGGTGCATTTCACCACAGACACTTGGACGAGTAGACATGGACAGGGGCGTTATATGTCGGTGACTGGGCACTGGGTAACTACGGCGACATCAGGAGAAGGGGCTGCTGTCCAAGTCTTGCCGTCCCCACGAGTTGCTCGTCGATCCTCTGTATCTAGAAGTTCCTCCACTGCTTCTGCCTCCTCAACCTCCTCTCGGTCCTCCACCTGCACCCAAAGCCTGTCTGGTAATGCCACCTGCGTTGTAACTGCGCAGAAGGAGTCCTGCACACCTCCTCACTATGCTGTCACCAGGGCTCAATGGCATCAGGCAGTGTTTACATTGAAATGTCTGGGAAATGTGAGTCACACAGCTGAGGAGTTGTGGTCAGCTCTGGAGACCGAGTCCCATCAATGGTTGTCTCCACTCAAACTGCAGCCAGGGAAGGCCGTGTGCGACAATGCTGCAAACCTGGGTGCAGCCCTTCGCCGGGGCAATGTCACACACGTGCCTTGTATGGCTCATGTTTTGAACCTGGTTGTCCAGCAATTTTTATCCCACTATCTCGGACTAGATGGGTTTCTGCAGAGGGCACGGTCGCTGTGTGCTCACTTCCGCCTTTCACATCCCGCAGCTCGACAACTTGCATCTCTACAGAAGTCATTGGGCCTGCCAGTTCACCGGCTGAAATGCGATGTGCCCACATAGTGGAATTCAACTCTACACATGTTGCAGCGACTGTGGCAGCACTGACAAGCCCTGGTGCAATACGTTATGACGTATAGCCTGGGCCAACAAGATCAAAAGGTGGGGCAAATCACGCTGCAGGAGTGGTCTCAGATCAGGGACCTATGCACCCTTCTGCACAGTTTTGAAATATCAACGAAGATGTTTAGTGCTGACAATGCCATTATCAGCATGACCATTCCGGTGATTTACATGCTGGAGCACACCTTACACAGTGTTCGGAGTCAGGTGGTGGAACAAGAGGAGGAGGAGGAGGACGAAAAGGAGGAGTCGTATGTGAAAGGGATCATATCTCCAAGGTCAAGAAGGTTGGCAGCACCAAGGTGGCTGGCATTGGAGGCTGGGGGAGAGGGATTACCGAGGGCACATGGTAGCAGCCAAACTGTTGAGGAAGGTACAGGAGGCGAGGAAGAAGTGGAGGACAAACTGGCGCTGGGCATGGAAGACTCATCAGATGAGGGAGACCTTGATCAAATTTCTGTTGTGCGAGATTGGGGGGAGAGGGCAGACGATGGAAGCATGATTCTCACCTCGCCACTACCAAGACAACAAGGACTTGGTCCTCCTGGATGTGCAAGACACATGAGTGCCTTCTTGCTGCACTACCTGCGACATGACCCTCAGATTGTCAGAATCCGAAGTAATGCCGACTACTGGGTTGCCACACTCTTAGATCCCCGGTACAAAAGCAAATTTGGCGAAATAATTCCTGCCATAGAAAGGGATTCATGCATGCAGGAGTATTAGCAGAGACTGTTACAGAATCTAACATCTGCTTTTCCAGAAAACACCAGTGGTGCACGTAGTGAATCTCTGAGTTCTAACTTGCCAACCGTGGGACTATCGAGTCATCACTCAAACCGTAACAGTAACATCGTATCTGGTGGTAACAGCAATTTTTTCCAATAGTTTCAAGATTTTTTTAGACCATCCTTTGCAAGGCCACAGGAGACAAGAAGTCTGATGCACAGCCAACGCCTAGAGAGGATGGTACAAGAGTATCTCCAAGTTAACATCAATGCCATGACTGTGGAACTGGACCCTTGCTCATTTTGGGCTTTCAATCTTGAAAAATGGCCTGAGCTCGCCACTCACGCCTTGGAGACCTTGTCGTGCCCCGCAGCCAGTGTTCTCTCTGAACGTGTGTTCAGCGCTGCTGGTGGTGTGCTGACAGATAAGCGCACACGGCTGTCCAGTGACAATGTAGACAGACTAACGTTCATCAAGATGAACAAATCCTGGATTCACAAGGACTTCTACCCCTGTGTCATCTTGGGGAGACTAAAAGCTTGATGATTTTTGAAAATCACCTCACCAACCATTTTAAAAAACTCTGGCGAAATTTATGCCACTTAAGTGGTTTCTGTGGCCGAATTTTTGGAAAAAAAGGAAACTCTTTGATTTAGTCTCGTTGCTGAGTTTTACATGATGTTGCCATCGTCAATTCCAGGTGGGTGGGGTCGTCTGCAGAGTTGTTTACTCATACTATGGCCTGGGATTCAGAGGTCTGCTCCAAAGCTTCAGTGTCTGCTAGTCAGCAGAGTAGCCCAGCCACCCACCACCTGTTTACCTAAGTACTATTTTTAACAGGAGAAGAAAGGAGATCCAGCTCAACGATGCAGTGAAAAATCCATAACTTTATTCACTTCCAATAGTATAGTGTAAGGATAAAACATCAGCGTGCAATAGAATAAAATCCAAGATCAACGCGTTTCCGGTGGCACAGCACCCTTAATCATGATACCTGGTATGTGTCAAAACTCATGCTTTTATACTAAGATCCGGTGAACACACCGGCATGGCAATTAGGTTGGTAAATCCAACAAAGTAGAAACACATGAGAGTGAACACAACTATTGACTATTTTTAACAGCATCTGGCCCAGGAAATCCTTTGGGGCCTAGTAGAATTTGGTGCTACTCAGCAGCGTACTTCACCCATGAAGCAAGCTACACCGCCTGTTTACCTAACTACTATTTTGTAACAGCATCTAGCCCAGGAAATCCTTTTGGGCCTAGTAGAATTTAGTGCTACTCAGCAGCGTACCCCACCCATGAAGCAAGCTACACCGCCTGTTTACCTAACTACTATTTTGTAATGGCATCTAGCCCAGGAAATCCTTTTGGGCCTAGTAGAATTTGGTGCAACTCAGTAGCGTACCCCACCCATGAAGCAAGCTACACCACCTGTTTACCTAAGTACTATTTTGTAACGGCATCTAGCCCAGGAAATCCTTTTGGGCCTAGTAGAATTTAGTGCTACTCAGCAGCGTACCACACCCATGAAGCAAGCTACATCGCCTGTTGATCTAATTACTAATTTTTAACTGATCTAGCCCAGGAAATCGTTTTGTACCTAATAGCATTTTGTGCTACTCAGCAGAGTACCCCACCTATGAAGCAAGCTACACCGCCTGTTTACCTAACTACTATTTTTTAATGGCATTTGGCCAAGGAAATCCTTTTGGGCCTAGTAGCAATTTCTGCTACTCAGCAGAGTACCCCACCCATGAAGCAAGCTACACCGCCTTCTTTCTTTCTCAATCTAACCCCTCGGCTCTGGGGTGTCCACTCTCCCTCCAGCTCTCTCCTTCTCACAGGTGGACTACCGCGTGTTTTCACACTGTGGCGAATCTTTTGGGCCCAGGCATAAAAAGTCGTCGAGGTAATGGATAATATGTGCCGCCTTACAAACGTCCATGATGACACATTCGAGGAAGTAACTAAACACCTCAAATAGTGAGCAGGATATGGAGCACCCCATGGGCAAACATCGATCTATGTAGTATGCTCCTTCACAGAAGCAGCCCAATGGGAGGACACTATTCGGAGGCACAGGTAGTAACCGGAACCCCCCCTCAATGTCTGTTTTGGCCATTAGGGTGCCCTTTCCCAACTTCTTGACCCACCTGATTGCCTCATCAAAGGAGGTACAGTACATAGTACTGTACTTGGTTCCGCTTCGATGTTGTCGTTTACTGACCTGCCCCTTGGATATGACAAATGGTGGATTAGTCTGAATGTATTGGGTTCATTTTTTGGCACAACTCCCAACGGGGGTACCACTACGTCTTCTAAGGAAAGTGTTCTGAATGAACCCGCCGCCATTCTACCTAAAGATATTTCTTTTTTTTTTTTTGTCAAGACGTCTGGGTGTTGGTAGAGTGAGTTTAGATTTTTACTCCAGCCTTTCTTAACTTTAGAAGGGCATGACATGCCTATATCTGTGTCTCCTCCTCCTTTTACTCCTCCACCTCTTTCCTTTTCACATGACTATGTGTAGTTGTGACTTTTCCATGTGTTTGTTGTGTCTTCTGAGCAGTTTGTCAGCTTTTGGACACCTTTTAAGGTGTTTTCTATGTGTTTTCCATGTGTTTGTATGTGTTTGTGTTTGCCTGCCATTGGTTTCAATGGGGTTCAATGGTGTTCGTCGAACAGTTCGACGAATAGTTCGGCGAACATCTCCCTGTTCGACGAACCGAACTGAACCCGAACACTAGGGAGGTGGCTCATCTCTACATATGACATGGGAATGTGGGTCAGCCAATAACCTCCAGATTTACATCATCACAATGAATATATATGCAAGCCGTAACACATCTGCTAGGAGTTTCGTTCTTCCATCTACTGTATCAGATGGGTGAACAAAGGCATTGGAATCACCTTGACACTGACCTAAGTGCCTGTCATTTAATAAGTGGTGCTGCACTGAAAAATTGCAAGTCCGGTCTCCAAACTCTGCCTGCACGCTGTATGTATACTCCTTTCTCCACCCTGGCTACACATGTGGCTACACATATTTACCTGCTGGTAGTCAGTTTGGCCATGATGCAGGTTTAGGCTACTTTCACACTTGCGTCGGTACGGGTCCGTCAGTACGGGTCCGTCGCAAAGCGTCGGCGACGCACGTTGTGAAAATTATGCACGATGTGGGCAGCGGATGCAGTTTTTCGACGCATCCGCTGCCCATTCTAAAGTCCGGGGAGGAGGGGGTGGAGTTCCGGCCACGCATGAGCGGTAGAAAATGGCGGATGCGACATATGAAAAAACATTCCCTTGAACGTTTTTTTGTGCTGACGGTCTGCCAAAACACGATGGATCCAGTGGACGACGGACGCGACGTATGGCCATACGTCGCGTTCCGTCGGCAATACAAGTCTATGGGAAAAAAACGCATCCTGCGGGCACATTTGCAGGATCTGTTTTTTCCCAAAACGACGGATTGCGACGTATGTCACACGACGCAAGTGTGAAAGAAGCCTTAGTAAAAACTCTAGAAATCAAGGCAAAGCCAGATAGTCTTTGAGGCTTCAGTGTACTGTATGGGGCCTTGCTTTATAGTGCCAGTACATTATATTATCAAAGTGAAAATCAAAAGAAACTGGATATTCAGCATACCTGAAAGCACAGCACACTTTAAGAGGGAATTTGTAATGTTCAAAGACGTTGATGATTTCTACTTAATTTTTTAATGCTGACATACTGGAGTGATGTGTAGGTGGGAAGAACATATTGAATTCTCTTACTAAAGTAAATTATGTTCTCACCTTTCCACAAAACTATTTTATACAAAGAATTAAAATACCACAATTTGTAGAGATTTATTGATTCCAAGCAGTAATGAGCAGCATGATCAATTCAAATTTGTAACGTTTATGACATCCATTGACTTAACATAACTGTGTAAAGGTAATTTAATTATAAAGATTACATTTTCCTAGCGGTACATATTTTAAAATGAGGCAAACTTAAAATGTAAGCAATAGTTAGTAGTACAGATGAATGAAAAGTTTTGGTGGACTTCAGTTTCTTTGTGAACTTGAACAGCCAATCAGTAATGTTATATCCTAGCGCTTTTTTCATTACATTTAGGTTGAGTTTAGTCGAGCATATGAAATAACATCTTTTGCACCCTATAAAAATAAAACATCTTCATCTTTATGGTGCGCTGCATATGCTAAAATCATATCAATATATGGTCCTTAGTAGTGATGAGCGTGTATACTCGTTACTCGAGATTTCCAGAGCATGCATGAGTATTTGGATGTGCTCGGATATTTAGTTCCTGTCGCCATAGCTGCATGATTTGCGGCTGCTAGACAGCCTGAGTACATGTGGGGGTTGCCTGTCTGTTAAGAAATCCCCACATGTATTCAGGCTGTCTAGCAGCCGCAAATCATGCAGCTACGGAGACAGAAACTAAATCTCTGAGCATATCCAAATATTCGGAGATCACCCGAGCATGCTCGGGAAATCTCGAGTAGCGAGTATACTCGCTCATCACTAGTCCTTAGGTGCATTTTTGAAATTTGTATGGCATCGTTTCTTTACATCCACTTAAAAAGTACAATTTTGTTCATTTTTACACTATATCCTTGAGAAACAGATACCATACAGATAGTATCCATATGGTTCGCTGATGGGACTTAACCAGTGCATGTGTAAGAGTATGGCAGAAGAAGGAACACCACCTGAAAATATTATGGTGACTGTAATGTGTTATATTGCTGCATTTTCTACATGTGATGTTTCATACAATTTTTTAATGTGCATTAATGTCCCTCTGTGTACTCATATTTTTAAAGTGAAAGTACCAGTGTAGATGCAGGGTACAGAAGAATTCACAGTTAGCTGGCCCTGCAGAAGGGAGTATTTGGGAGTAAGGAAAGCGTTGCTTACTGGTTTACAGTGAGTTAGCATTTAGTGAGTAGTTCTAAGGTTATGTGCACACGTAGAATGGAGCTCTGCGAATTTTTCCGCAACGGACTTTAGAAATCCACAGGTAAAAGGCACTGCGTTTTACCTGCGGATTTACCGCAGATTTACCATGGTTTCTATGCGGATTTTGTGCGGATTCCACCTGCGGTTTTACACCTGCGGATTCCTATTATGGAGCACAGCTGCGGAATCCGCACAAAGAATTGACATGCTGCGAAATGTAACCCGCAGCTTTTCCGCGTGTTTTTTTCCGCAGCATGGGCACTGCGGATTGCGGTTTCCATAGGTTTACATTGTACTGTAAACGCATGGAAAGCTGCTGCAGATCCGCTGCGGATCCGCAGCAAAATCCGCAACGTGTGCACATAGCCTTAGAAAAGGGTACAAGTCACATTATTGAAGTGTGTGAACTAGGAAGATTGCTGAGGTAGTAAGCCCTGAAAGTACCTACACTGGAGACATCCCAACACGGCCAGAAAATCCTTGGCACTGAGAAGTGAGCCAACTGTAGTGAGTACGGCCTGAAGTTAGAAATAGAGCTGTTGGTTGTGGGGTTCGAGACAGAAGGAATGGGATTGAAAAGTCAACTTGTAAGCCAGACCAGGGAGTTATAGTGAAGAAATATTACACTTTCCAGGCTCGGGCAAGGGTACTACTGCAGAAGTAGCCTATAGCCAGTCAAGAAGGCATACAACATGGAGATGAAGAGTTTACGTTATTTATGCTGTGAAATTGACAAGTACTGTGCAAACTCTATGCCAAGCTCTGTGCCTGTTACCTACTGTATATATGTTATTGCAGCTCCAACAATAAAGAATATTCAATGTTAACAAAGTGGACTGAGATCTTGTGTACTATATATGCTGGGGTTCCTATACTATCATACAGTATGTGGCCTGAATGAGGGATACCGGAGTCAAACCGTAACACACACATCTAATTAACCTGTTTCACTGGTGCCTAGGGTTGCAGTGCTACATTTTGACCCATGTGATCTCTATACATGCTCAGACTATTTTTCACATAGACCATATGGTAAAACATTTGTTGAGAATTTTGTCAGCTGTCTATGTGCAGTCAGTCCTTCACATGGTCAGTATATGGGCTGAAATGAAACTCAGTCTTAGGGGACTGATTAGACCTCAGCTAGTTGTACCATTTTGGTTTTGACTTTCACCTTGATAGTATGCTTGACCTTACAATCATAACTGGCAGTTTCAAATCCATATACAGCCAAATTCAGTGTCTATTGTATTTAAAGGGAGACCAAAAAGTGCAGGGTAAAATTCAATCATCAACAGCAATGGCACAAGCAGGCTAGAATCCCAACATTCACAGCAATTAGGGTTACTTTCACCCTCTGGTTGTTAGTATTCAGGCCAGCAGCTCAGTCATGCTGCCAATCCAACATGACAGTTGTCAGAAGCACAGACCCTTTCTGGAAAGCGGTAAGCTGAGTGGTAAGGGAATGATGATCTCCTGAAGATAGGGTCCTGAGAAAATCTCTTTAAATAGTTCATGCACCCAACGGTAAACTCCTCCAATATCGTGAAAGCTAGAAGATTATCCTACTGTGCTTATATATTTTGTACGCTTACTTCCATATTGTATCTTTTGATATCTTTCATTTTTCCTTGTATTTCGTTAATGCATTACCTAAGTCAGATGAATATTTCTGGCAATTCACTTAGTAATTGTATTTTGCTATTTATTCTCCTAGTCCTTGAACTCACTGCCAGAAGATGCTTTCCAAGACTTCAATACCTTTCCAAGACCTGTCTGTACATTTAACCCATGATCGCCTCAGAATGACTATGCATATTTGACCTATGTTATGCGACTTAAGAAAGGCCAATCACATTGCTAAATTACCAAAGAAGGCTTTTCTCAATGTCTCAGCTTTAAATCAAGAAAATAAAGCATGTTGACGCTGTATCACAGTCATTTTTAGACAAAAATGTTCCAAGACATCCTGGATCCAACCTTTGGATAAAAATAGAAGTGATACAGGATTAATGTGCTCTGAAAATGTATGGTAGTGTACATAAATAAGTCATTCATTCAAGATCTCATTTGTGGAATATTAAGATACTGAGAAATGCCAAATAATAACCTCACTAAATCTCTAAAGTCCATTACAATTCTCAACCTTTAAAATCATTGAGTTCATTCTCCGTGCAAACTTGGGACACAAATGAATGCATTTTCTTTGTGTTGGAACATGGATTTGTTAATTATCCCTACATTTTGACATCACATGATTATAGCATTTCTCGGCAGTGAAATTGCTGAAATACAGTCCTCAATATTGAAATTGCAATACCAAGAAGGAAAAATAATGGAATTATGGAAATCAACAGATGGATAGACTTCTGAATTTGATAGCTCCCTGAGGAAGCCAACGCGAAATGCCCATTGGGGCTTTGCATCGTGGCACCCTAAACATCAGACAATGGGTAAGAACCTGGAGGGCATGGGATGTATATATGTGTTTGGGGCGGTGATTACTTTACACATTACCCTTATGTTATATTAATGTTTACCGTACTCCAGTAGATCCCTCAGATCTAAAACTGCACTATGCACTTTATTATATAATTACCTGATGTATTAGGATTGTACATGTCACCATCCACTTGACCTCAAATCTTTATATGTCTCTTGTACTATTTGTAAATTTTGATAATATGTAAAAACAAAATTGTTTACATGAGCAAATTTTTTGTAATAAACACATATATTTTTTTTACATGATTCTTTGGACATTATGTTCTAATTTTTTTCTTCTATCAGACTTGCGAATTATATGCAAATGTAGAAAACATGTAAACAACATTTTCAAAACATCTCCATTTATTCAGTATCGAGTATAAGTATGCAAAGATGAATTCACTTACCAAGGTTATTGGTAGTTGTCTAAGGAAAGTTGGACCACATTGAATGCACTTGGGCACACAAATCATCAAGATCCGGCCCTGACAGTTCTTTTTGCAATTGCCGACCAATGACCTCCAATTATGTGCCATGGTAACATATTTAAACCACGCATGTTTATCAGTGTAGCTTTAGTGACATGAGGCCTGGTATTTTTGTGTTGAGAAAAAGCTCCAAGGACAATTTGGAAAAGTGTCCATACTACTGGTTCCATGATTGATCAATTCTATACTGAAAGTGAATTTGGCATACCATTACATACCAAGCCTAAGGCATCTGACAGTGTTTATTAGAGTTGAGCGACTTTTACTTTTTTCGGATCGAGTCGGGTTTCGCGAAACCCGACTTTGTCAAAAGTCGGGTCGGGTGAAATCGGCCGATTATTGCAAAAAGTCGGGGGCCGACTAAAACACGAAACCCAATGCAAGTCAATGGGGAATCAAAGTCGGCAGTGAGTGGAGGACAGGAAAACACCTACAGTGCCCATTTTAATGCCAAAAACATCAATTCTTATTACTTAAGCTTGTCAATCTTAATTTACTTTATAATAATAGTTAGGCATTGAAAACTGAGGGTCATTTGGCTAAAGTTGTGGGGGGGGGGTAGGGCTGGCTCAAGATTTTCGTGGGCCCAGGAAACGCGGAATACGTCACGGCGGTGGAGCAGGGAGAGGTAAATATTTCAACTTTGCAAGTGCTGTGATCCTGAGCAAACAGTGGGGGTCCACTCGTTGGCATTGGCACTGGCACAGGGCCCCTCATAGAACGGCGGTGTGTTTTATGGCGGGTGGCGCCTCCCACTGGCAGAGACACTTTTGCGTACTATGAGGGGCCCTGTGCCAGTGACGTTGCCAACGAGTATGCTCCCCCACCTGATGAAGGAACCTGCACTTTCATCTGCACCTTCCTCTTTGTTCCCGTGTAAGGTGGTATGGTATGCGGGAAGGGGAACCTGATTTTCAGCAGGGTCAGATTCTGGCTGTGTAGAGTACAAGGGGAATGTAGTGGTCTGGGTCAATGTACCAGCAGACTCATCTAGCAGTGGCTGGGCAATGGGCAGGATGAGGAGGAAACAGATATAGGCCCAAAATAAAAAAGTAGGCTAAAAGCAGTTAACAGGCGGCACTGCTTTGTTCAGTGGAGGACAACTGTAATGAGTGGCAGACACAGTTAGTAGGCCCAAATAATAAAGTAGGCTAAATGCAGTTCAAAATTGGTGACAGGACTAAACAGGCGGCATTGCTTTGTTCAGTGGAGGACAACTGTAATGAGGGGCAGACACAGTTAGTAGGCCCAAATAATAAAGTAGGCTAAATGCAGTTCAAAATTGGTAACAGGACTAAACAGGCGACATTGCTTTGTTCAGTGGAGGACAACTGTAATGAGTGGCAGACACAGTTAGTAGGCCCAAATAATAAAGTAGGCTAAATGCAGATCAAAATTGGTAACAGGACTAAACAGGCGGCATTGCTTTGTTCAGTGGAGGACAACTGTAATGAGTGGCAGACACAGTTAGTAGGCCCAAACAATAAAGTGTGCTAAATGCAGATCAAATGTGGTAACAGGACTAAACAGGCGGCATTGCTTTGTTCAGTGGAGGACAACTGTAATGAGTGGCAGACACAGTTAGTAGGCCCAAATAATAAAGTAGGCTAAATGCAGTTCAAAATTGGTAACAGGACTAAACAGGCGGCATTGCTTTGTTCAGTGGAGGACAACTGTAATGAGCGGCAGACACAGTTAGTAGGCCCAAATAATAAAGTGGGCTAAATGCAGTTCAAATGTGGTAACAGGACTAAACAGGCGGCATTGCTTTGTTCAGTGGAGGACAACTGTAATGAGCGACAGAGACTGTTAGTAGGCCCAAATAATAAAGTAGGCTAAATGCAGTTCAAAATTGGTAACAGGACTAAACAGGCGGCATTGCTTTGTTCAGTGGAGGACAACTGTAATGAGTGGCAGAAACAGTTAGTAGGCCCAAATAATAAAGTGGGCTAAATGCAGTTCAAAATTCGTAACAGGACTAAACAGGCGGCATTGTTTTGTTCAGTGGAGGATAACTGTAATGAGTGGCAGACACAGTTAGTAGGCCCAAATAATAAAGTGGGCTAAATGTCTGCCAAAAAATTGTTCATAAATAAACAGGTGGCATAGCTAGGTACAGGGGTGGGCTCCTCTGCTGAGTAGCAGATAGTGTTAGTAGGTGCAAAGTATTAACTGGTCTAAATGGAGGCCAGAGCCCCTGTATATTTTAACTATCATCTATCATTTCAACAAATTTGTATTGGCAGTGCCATTGAAGGATTTAACAGCCCAGACTACACAGTGGTGGAGCAGGGAGAGGTAAGTATTGCAAGTGGTAGAGCACTGTTCGAGCTGGGGGGAACACTCTCTCATGGGCGGCGGTACTGGCACAGGGCCCCTCATATTACGACGGTGTGTCTGACGTTGGTTGTGCACCACCACCGTCAGAGACACTTCATTGTACTATGAGGGACCCTGTGCCAGTGCCGTCGCCCAAGAGTGGGCACACCCACCTGTCCAGGCAAACGGCACTCGCATGGGTGCTTGCGCCAGGTGGTGAACACAGCCCTGTGGGGGGAGTCAGAACATTAAAGGAGGTATAAAAATGGCCTATGGTGGACATTCAGCAGCTGCAAATGGAGGAATTTTTAGCAGTCAGTAAGAGGAGGCCAAAAGCAAGACATTTTTCAGGCAAGCTACATGTCAGCAGGGGAAGGTGGGGCCAAATCATTTGAAATCCATGATTGGTTCATTTTAGTGAAGATTAGATCATCAAAATTTTGGGTAGCCAGACGTGTCCTTTTTTCGGTCAGTATTGAACCAGCAGCACTGAATACTCTTTCTGATAGCACAGTAGAAGCAGGGCATGCGAGCTCCTGTAATGCATATTCTACCAATTCAGGCCAGGTGTCTATTTTAAATGCCCAGTAATCAAAGGGGAATGACCTGTGAGGGAGAACATCGATAAGGGAGGAAAAGTAGTTCGTAACCACACTGGAGAAATGCTGTCTCCTGTCACTTTGATTCGATGCAGCAGTACCTGTCGTGTCAGCGGTCATTGCGAAATCACTCCACAACTTGGTCATAAAACCCCTCTGTCCAATGCCACTTCGGATTTGTGCACCTCTAACACCTCTGCCATGTTGCTCCCTACGGCTCGTGTAAGAACCATCACCACCGCTGTGTGCTGGGAATGCCTGAACCAAATGGTCTACAAGAGTTGCTTGTTTGGTTGCCAATATTTGCTCAAGGTTCTCATGTGGCATGATGTTTTGTAATTTTCCTTTATATCGTGGATCCAGGAGGCAGGCCAACCAGTAATCGTCATCGGTCATCATTTTGATAATGCGCGGGTCCCTTTTTAGGATACGCAAGGCATACTCAGCCATGTACGCCAATGCTCCAGGTGTCAATTCACTGCTTGTGCTGGGTTGAGGAGTACTTTTTTGCAAATCAACATCACTTGTGTCCCACAAAAACCCTGTACCTGACCTTGCAACGCCACCAGTTTCTATTGCCCCCTGAGAAGCATCCTCCTCCCATATATATTCATCCCCATCATCCTCCTCCTCTTTGTCTGCCACCTCATCCAGGACAGTTCCCTGGGCAGACAATGGCTGACTGTCATCAAGGCTTCCCTCCTCCACAGCTGCAGATGCCTGCTCCTTAATGTGCGTGAATCTTTGCATCAGCAGACGCATTAGTGGGATGCTCATGCTTATGATGGCGTCATCTGCACTTACCAGCCGTGTACATTCCTCAAAACACTGAAGGACTTGACAGAGGTCTTGTAGCTTTGACCACTGCACACCAGACAACTCCATGTCTGCCATCCAAGTGCCTGCCCGTGTATGTGTATCCTCCCACAAATAAATTACAGTACGCCTCTGTTCGAACAGCCTCTAAACCATGTGCAGTGTGGAGTTCCACCTTGTTGCAATGTCGATTATTAGGCGGTGCTGGGGAAGATTCAGCGATCGCTGATGGTTCTGCATACAGCTGGAGTGTATGGGCGACTGACAGATGTGCAAGCAAAGTCTTCGCACCTTCAGGAGCAGGGCTGGTAACCCCAGATAATTTTTCAGGAAGCACTGCACCACCAGGTTCAAGGTGTGAGCCAGACAAGGTATGTGTTTCAGTTCTGAAAGGGCTATGGCAGCCATAAAACTCCTTCCGTTATCACTGACTACCTTGCCTGCCTCAAGATGTACACTGCCCAGCCATGACTGAGTCTCTTGTTTCAAGTACTCGGCCAGTACTTCCGTGGTGTGTCTGTTGTCACCCAAACACTTAATTTTTAACACAGCCTGCTGATGCTTACCACTAGCTGTTCGAAAATGGGACACCTCGTGTGCAACACTGGCAGCTGCGGATGGAGTGTTTGTGCGACTGCGCTCTGTGGGCGAGCTTTCGCTTCTGGAGGAGGAGGAGGGGTGGCAAACGCCTACAGCCGACTGTTTCCTAGACCGTGGGCTAGGCAGAACTGTCCCACTATGGCTGTCCCCTGTTGACCCTGCATCCACCACATTAACCCAGTGTGCCGTGATGGACACGTAACGTCCCTGGCCATGCCTACTGGTCCATGCATCTGTTGTGAGGTGCACCTTTACATAGTTACATAGTTATTAAGGTTGAAGGAAGACTGTAAGTCCATCTAGTTCAACCCATAGCCTAACCTAACATGCCCTAACATGTTGATCCAGAGGAAGGCAAAAAAAACCCATGTGGCAAAGAGTAACTCCACCATGGGGAAAAAAATTCCTTCCCGACTCCACATACGGCAATCAGAATAGTTCCCTGGATCAACGCCTTATCAAGGAATCTAGTGTATATACCCTGTAACATTATACTTTTCCAGAAAGGTATCCAGTCCCCTCTTAAATTTAATTAATGAATCACTCATTACAACATCATACGGCAGAGAGTTCCATAGTCTCACTGCTCTTACAGTAAAGAATCCGCGTCTGTTATTATGCTTAAACCTTCTTTCCTCCAGACGTAGAGGATGCCCCCTTGTCCCTGTCTCAGGTCTATGATTAAAAAGATCATCAGAAAGGTCTTTGTACTGTCCCCTCATATATTTATACATTAAAATAAGATCACCCCTTAGTCTTCGTTTTTCCAAACTAAATAGCCCCAAGTGTAATAACCTATCTTGGAATTGCAGACCCCCCAGTCCTCTAATAACCTTGGTCGCTCTTCTCTGCACCCGCTCCAGTTCAGCTATGTCTTTCTTATACACCGGAGACCAGAACTGTGCACAGTATTCTAAGTGTGGTCTAACTAGTGACTTGTATAGAGGTAAAATTATATTCTCCTCATGAGCATCTATGCCTCTTTTAATACATCCCATTATTTTATTTGCCTTTGTAGCAGCTGCCTGACACTGGCCACTGAATATGAGTTTGTCATCCACCCATACACCCAGGTCTTTTTCATTGACGGTTTTGCCCAGAGTTTTAGAATTAAGCATATAGTTATACATCTTATTACTTCTACCCAAGTGCATGACCTTACATTTATCCCCATTAAAGCTCATTTGCCATTTATCAGCCCAAGCTTCTAGTTTACATAAATCATCCTGTAATATAAAATTGTCCTCCCCTGTATTGATTACCCTGCAGAGTTTAGTGTCATCTGCAAATATTGAAATTCTACTCTTAATGCCCCCTACAAGGTCATTAATAAATATGTTAAAAAGAAGAGGGCCCAATACTGACCCCTGTGGTACCCCACTGCTAACCGCGACCCAGTCCGAGTGTGCTCCATTAATAACCACCCTTTGTTTCCTATCCCTGAGCCAGCTCTCAACCCACTTACACATATTTTCCCCTATCCCCATTACTCTCATTTTATGTAACAACCTTTTGTGTGGCACCGTATCAAAAGCTTTGGAAAAGTCCATATACACTACGTCCACTGGGTTCCCTTTGTCCAGTCCGGAACTTACCTCTTCATAGAAGCTGATCAAATTAGTCTGACATGAACGGTCCCTAGTAAACCCGTGCTGATACTGGGTCATAAGGTTATTCCTCTTCAGATACTCCAGTATAGTATCCCTTAGAATGCCCTCCAGGATTTTACCCACAGTAGAGGTTAAGCTTACTGGCCTATAATTACCAAGTTCAGTTTTTGCCCCTTTTTTGAATATTGGCACCACATTTGCTATACGCCAGTCCCCTTTCTACTGACTGATTGCCTCAGTGCATGGACAATGCGGTCTTTGACATGCTGGTGGAGGGCTGGGATGGCTTTTCTCGCAAAGAAGTGCCGACTGGGTAGGTCATAGCATGGTACTGCATAGGCCATCAGGTCTTTGAAAGCTTCGCTTTCAACCACCCGGTAGGGCATCATCTCTAACGAGATTAGTATAGCAATGTGGGCGTTCAAACCCTGTGTACGTGGATGAGAGGATGAGTACTTTCTTTTCCTAACGAGAGTCTCTTGTAGGGTGAGCTGGACTGGGGAGCTGCATATGGTGGAACTAGCGGTGGTGGTGGTGGTGGACATGGCGGATTGAGAGAGGGTTGGTGATGGTATTCTTAATGTTGGCCTACACACAGTGTTTCCTACCAAAAACCTTGTGATTCCCTGACTGCTTTGGCCTTGCGACGATACCTCCACATTTGCTGCTGGTGGTGTCCTAACCGGTGGGCTTACAGTGAGGGAAGCAATATAGCATTGCTGACTACCTTCATTCTGAGCAGGTGCACCAACGGTACGGGACGTTTGGTAGTTAGTCCAGGCTTGCAAGTGCATGCTGGTTAAATGTCTAAGCATGCACGTTGTATTTAAATTTTGAAGATTATTCCCTCTGCTAAAGGTCTTTGAGCATTTCTTACAGATAACTTTTGACTGATCATTCGGATCTTGGTTAAAAAATTGCCACACTACACTCTTCCTACTATGGAATACCTTTTCAGGCATTGCACGCTGTGCTACTTTCACCGGATGGCCACGCTGTCCTAAAACTGTTTTTGTTTTTGACAAACGTTTTTGGCCTGATATGGGCCTGCCAGATGACAGCTGTTGCGATGTAGATGGCTGCTGCCGATCATCCTCCTCCGCTTCTGAGCTACTGGCAGCGGCACCCTCTTCCCCCAATGGCTGCCAATCTGGGTCAACAACTGGGTCATCTGTTATGATCCGGTGGTAGGATCACCAAACTGACCTGATAGGTAAACCTGAATGTTAGGACAAGCTCCGGGGATGTGGGAACTATACCGACAGCAATCCTGATCCTATCCACACACACTAAAGGCAGCCGTGGAGCGTTACCTAAAAACCTAGACGCCTCTTCACAGCCTGAGAAACTAACTACCCCTAGAGAGAAAGCAAAGCCTCACTTGCCTCAGAGAAATGACCCCAAAGTTTAGACAGCCCCCCACAAATAATAACGGTGAGTTAAGGGGAAAATACAAACGTAGGAATGAAAAACAGGTTTAAGCAAATGAGGCCCGCTAACACTAAATAGACAGAAAATAGCAAGGAGTCTGTGCAGTCGGTACAAAAACTATCAAAACAATCCACGCAGAAAGTGCAAGAACCCCCACACCGACTCACGATGTGAGGGGCGCACTCTGCACCCCAGAGCTACCAGCAAGCGAAAAATCACATATAAGCATGCTGGACTGAACTCATCATATACTGAGAAACATTTTCAAGGAAACAATGAGCAAAAGAACTAGCAAGACTTAGCTTCTCCAGCAGGAGACAGGTCACAAGGAAAATCCAGGAGAGGTCAAAACCAGTACTGAGTACAACGACAGCAGGCAACAAGTGAAGGTCCAGGTGGAATTAAATAGGGACCAGCATAGCAGGAAATGAGGCAGCTGAGCCCTGCTACAGACCTGCAGTATCGCTAAAGGCCACCAGAGGGAGCCCAGACGGAAGTCACAACAGTACCCCCCCATTGAGGAGGGGTCACCGAACCCTCACCAGAGCCCCCCGGCCGATCAGGATGAGCCAAATGAAAGGCACGAACCAAATCGGCCGCATGGACATCAGAGGCGACAACCCAGGAATTATCCTCCTGACCATAGCCCTTCCACTTAACCAAGTACTGAAGCTTCCGTCTCGAAACACGAGAATCCAAGATCTTCTCCACCACATACTCCAATTCTCCCTCGACCAAGACCGGAGCAGAAGGATCAACAGAAGGAACCACAGGCACCACATATCTCCGCAACAATGACCTATGGAACACATTGTGAATGGCAAACGATGCTGGGAGGTCCAAACGAAATGACACAGGGTTGAGGATTTCCAAAATCTTATAAGGACCGATGAAACGAGGTTTGAACTTAGGAGAGGAAACCTTCATCGGAACATAACGAGAAGACAACCATACCAAATCCCCTACAAGAAGTCGGGGACCCGCACAGCGACGGTGGTTAGCAAAGCGCTGAGCCTTCTCTTGTGACAACATCAAATTGTCCACCACGTGGTTCCAAATCTGCTGCAACCTATCCACCACAGAATCCACCCCAGGACAGTCAGAAGGCTCAACCTGACCTGAGGAAAAACGAGGATGAAAACCAGAATTGCAAAAAAAAGGCGAAACCAAAGTAGCAGAACTAGCCCGATTATTGAGGGCGAACTCAACCAATGGCAAAAAAGTCTCCCAATCATCCTGATCAGCAGAAACAAAACATCTCAGATAAGTCTCCAAGGTCTGATTAGTTCGTTCGGTTTGGCCATTCGTTTGAGGATGGAAGGCCGATGAAAAAGATAATTCAATGCCCATCTTAGCACAAAAGGACCGCCAAAATCTGGACACAAACTGGGATCCTCTGTCAGACACAATGTTCTCAGGAATGCTATGCAAACTAACCACATTCTGAAAAAACAGTGGAACCAATTCGGAGGAGGAAGGCAGCTTAGGCAAGGGCACCAAATGGACCATTTTAGAAAAACGATCACAAACCAACCAGATAACAGACATCCTCTGAGAGACTGGAAGATCCGAAATGAAATCCATGGAAATATGCGTCCATGGCCTCTTAGGGACAGGCAAAGGCAAAAGCAACCCACTGGCATGAGAACAGCAAGGCTTGGCCCGAGCACAAATCCCACAGGACTGCACAAAGGAACGCACATCCCGCGACAAGGAAGGCCACCAAAAGGACCTAGCCACCAAATCCCTGGTACCAAAAATCCCAGGATGACCCGCCAACACCGAAGAATGAACCTCAGAAATGACTCTACTGGTCCATCTATCCGGGACAAACAGTCTCTCTGGTGGACAACGATCAGGTCTATTGGCCTGAAATTCCTGCAGCACCCGTCGCAAATCAGGGGAGATGGCAGACAAAATCACCCCCTCTCCGAGGATACCAGCCGGTTCCGAAACTCCCGGAGAGTCTGGCACAAAGCTCCTAGAAAGGGCATCAGCCTTCACGTTCTTCGAACCCGGAAGGTATGAAACCACGAAATCGAAATGGGAGAAAAACAGCGACCATCGAGCCTGTCTAGGATTCAGCCGTTTAGCCAACTCGAGATAAGTCAAATTCTTGTGATCTGTCAAGACCACCACACGATGTTTGGCTCCCTCAAGCCAATGTCGCCACTCCTCAAATGCCCACTTCATTGCCAACAACTCCCGATTACCAACATCATAATTCCGCTCTGCAGGCGAAAACTTTCTTGAAAAGAAAGCACATGGCCTCATCACAGAGCCATCAGAGCTTCTCTGTGACAAGACAGCCCCTGCTCCAATCTCAGAAGCATCAACCTCGACCTGGAAGGGAAGAGAGACATCCGGCTGATGCAAGACAGGAGCCGAAGAAAACCGACTTTTCAGCTCCTGAAAGGCCTCCACGGCCGCAGGAGACCAATTAGTCACATCAGAACCCTTCTTGGTCAAATCCGTCAAAGGCTTAACCACACTGGAGAAATTAGTGATGAAGCGATGGTAAAAGTTAGCAAAACCCAAGAACTTCTGAAGACTCTTTACCGATGTAGGTTGAGTCCAGTCATAAATAGCCTGGACCTTAGCTGGGTCCATCTCAATAGTAGAAGGAGAAAAAATAAAGCCCAAAAAGGAAACCTTCTGGACTCCGAAGAGACATTTAGAGCCCTTCACAAACAAGGCATTGGCTCGCAGGACCTGAAATACCATCCTGACCTGCTTCACATGAGACTCCCAATCCTCAGAAAAGACCAAAATATCATCCAGGTACACAATCATAAATCTATCCAGATACTCTCGGAAGATGTCGTGCATGAAGGACTGGAACACAGAAGGGGCATTAGAAAGCCCAAAAGGCATCACCAAGTACTCAAAATGGCCTTCGGGCGTATTAAATGCTGTTTTCCATTCATCGTCTTGCTTTATACGCACAAGATTATACGCTCCACGAAGATCTATCTTGGTGAACCAACTGGCCCCCCTAATCCGAGCAAACAGGTCGGACAACAGTGGCAAAGGATACTGAAATTTGACCGTGATGTTATTCAGAAGGCGATAATCTATACAGGGTCTCAGAGAACCATCCTTCTTGGCCACAAAAAAGAACCCGGCGCCCAAAGGGGACGAGGACGGGCGAATATGCCCCTTCTCCAAAGACTCCTTTATATAACTCCGCATAGCGGCATGTTCTGGTACAGATAAATTAAAAAGTCGTCCCTTAGGGAACTTACTACCAGGAATCAAATTTATAGCGCAATCACAATCCCTATGAGGAGGTAGGGCACTGGACTTGGGCTCATCAAATACATCCTGGTAGTCCGACAAAAATTCAGGGACTTCAGAAGGAGTAGAAGAAGCAATTGACACCAAAGGAGCATCGCCATGAATTCCCTGGCAACCCCAACTTGACACAGACATTGCTTTCCAATCCAGAACTGGATTATGAGCCTGCAGCCATGGCAGACCCAACACGACAACATCATGCAAATTATGTAACACAAGAAAGCGAATCACCTCCTGATGTGCAGGAGTCATGCACATGGTCACTTGAGCCCAGTACTGAGGTTTATTCTTGGCCAATGGCGTGGCGTCAATTCCCTTTAGTGGAATAGGGAATTGCAAAGGCTCCAAGATAAAACCACAGCGCCTGGCAAAGGACAAATCCATCAAATTCAGGGCAGCACCTGAATCCACAAAAGCCATAACTGAATAGGATGACAGAGAGCAAATCAAAGTAACAGACAAAATGAATTTAGGCTGTACAGTACCAATGGTGACAGACTTAGCGAAGTTTTTTGTGCGCTTAGAACAATCTGAGATAACATGAGCAGAATCACCACAGTAAAAGCACAACCCATTCTGACGTCTGTGATTTTGCCGTTCATTTCTGGTCAGAATCCTGTCACATTGCATAGACTCAGGCTTCTGCTCAGAAAATACCGCCAGATGGCGCACAGGTTTGCGCTCCCGCAAACGCCGATCAATCTGAATGGCCAAAGACATTGACTCATTCAGACCCGCAGGCGTGGGGAACCCCACCATAACTTCCTTAAGGGCTTCAGAAAGACCCTTTCTGAAAATCACTGCCAGGGCACACTCATTCCACTGAGTGAGCACAGACCATTTCTTAATCTTCTGACAGTAAACCTCTACTTCATCCTGACCCTGGGAGAGAGCCAGCAAAGCCTTTTCTGCTTGGTCTACCAGATTAGGTTCCTCATAGAGCAATCCAAGCGCCAGAAAAAACGCATCCACATTTAGCAATGCAGGATCTCCTGGCGCCAGAGAGAATGCCCAATCTTGAGGGTCACCACGCAACAAAGAAATAACAATTTTAACTTGCTGGACAGGATCACCAGAGGAACGAGGTCTCAGAGAAAGGAATAATTTGAAATTATTTTTAAAGTTCAAAAACCTAGATCTGTCTCCGGAGAACAGCTCAGGAATAGGTATCTTAGGCTCTGACATAGGACTGTGGACCACATAATCCTGAATGCCCTGTACCCTTGCAGTGAGACAATCCACACTAGAAGACAGACTCTGAATGTCCATAGCTGCAGCTGTATTCTGAACCACCCAGAGATTAAGGGGAGGAGAGTGGCTGGACACACTGCAGAGGAAAAAAAAAATGAACTCAGGATTTCTCTTATCCCTCTTTTGCGATGCATTAACTCTTTACTGGCCTGCTGTACTGTTATGATCAGGTGGTAGGATCACCAAACTGACCTGATAGGTAAACCTGAATATTAGGACAAGCTCCGGGGAGGTGGGAACTATACCAACCGCAATCCTGATCCTATCCACACACACTAAAGGCAGCCGTGGAGCGTTACCTAAAAACCTAGATGCCTCTTCACAGCCTGAGAAACTAACTACCCCTAGAGAGAAAGCAAAGCCTCACTTGCCTCAGAGAAATGACCCCAAAGTTTAGACAGCCCCCCACAAATAATAACGGTGAGTTAAGGGGAAAATACAAACGTAGGAATGAAAAACAGGTTTAAGCAAATGAGGCCCGCTAACACTAAATAGACAGAAAATAGCAAGGAGTCTGTGCGGTCGGTACAAAAACTATCAAAACAATCCACGCAGAAAGTGCAAGAACCCCCACACCGACTCACGATGTGAGGGGCGCACTCTGCACCACAGAGCTACCAGCAAGCGAAAAATCACATATAAGCAAGCTGGACTGAACTCATCATATACTGAGAAACATTTTCAAGGAAACAATGAGCAAAAGAACTAGCAAGACTTAGCTTCTCCAGCAGGAGACAGGTCACAAGGAAAATCCAGGAGAGGTCAGAACCAGTACTGAGTACAACGACAGCAGGCAACAAGTGAAGGTCCAGGTGGAATTAAATAGGGACCAGCATAGCAGGAAATGAGGCAGCTGAGCCCTGCTACAGACCTGCAGTATCGCTAAAGGCCACCAGAGGGAGCCCAGACGGAATTCACAACAGTCATCTATCATCTCCTCTTCAATGTCATGTGCACCTTCCTCTGTGTCACCTTTGCAAGGTGCTATAGCGTTCGGGACGGGGTACCATAGTCTCATCAGGGTCAGATTCAGGCTCAGTACACTGCGAGGGCAATGTAGTGATCTGAGTCAATGGAACAACATAATAATCTTCCTGTGGCTGTGCATCAGTGCACTCCATGTCCGATTCCCCTTGTAATGGGCAGTTAACAATTTCCCTTTCTAACCCAGGCATGGTATGTGTAAAGAGCTCCATGGAGTAACCTGTAGTGTCGCTTGATGCATCCTTCACTTTTGGTTTGGATGAAAGACACAAGGAAACGTCTTGTTCCTGACCGGGAGCATCCACTGACGACTCGCTGCTTTTATATTTGAAACTTTCTGAGGAGGAGGCGAAAGAGCTAGAGGCTGAGTCAGCAAGGAAAGCCAAAACTTTTTCCTGCTGCTCCAGCTTTAGAAGCTGTTTTCCTACTCCCAGATAATGGAGCCTTCGAGGCCTTGTGTAGCCTGACGATGACGCTGGCTCAACACCTCCAGCCTTAGGTGCTATTGTGCTTTTGCCACTACGACCAGATGCACCACCACCACCATCAGTACCAGCTGGCAACGACCGCCCACGGGCTCTTCCACCAGACTTCCTCATTTTTTGGAAAATCTAACCAAAATAACAACCGTTATATGGTACTGTAAAACATGGTAGAAGGTGTACATAAACTTGTTGAGAATTTAAATCTCCCTTTTTTTTTGGGAGACTGAATTAAAACTCAGGCCCAGTGTATAAAACAACACAATGTAAGTGGCAGAAAGTGGCTGGCTGATATACGACAAACTAACAGGACTGAAGTATATCCACTTTGTGAGAATCTGAATCTCCTTTTTTGGGGGGAGACTGAACCAAAACTCAGGCCCAGTGTATAAAATAACACAATGTAAGTGGCAGAAAGTGGCTGGCTGGTATACGACAAACTAACAGCACTGTAGTATATCCATTTTGTGAGAATTTGAATCTCACTTTTTTTGGGGGGAGACTGAACCAAAACTCAGGCCCAGTGCATAAAACAACACAATGTAAGTGGAAGAAAGTGGCTGGCTGATATATGACAAACTAACAGGACTGTAGTATATCCACCTTGTGAGAATTTGAATCTCCTTTTTTTGAAAAGACAGAACCAAAACTCAGGCCCAGTGTACGAAACAACACAATGTAAGTGGCAGAAAGTGGCTGGCTGATATATGACAAACTAACAGGACTGTAGTATATCCACTTTGTGAGAATCTGAATCTCACTTTTTTTTGAGGAGACTGAACCAAAACTCAGGCCCAGTGTATAAATCAACACAAAGTAAGTGGCCGAAAGTGGCTGGCTGATATACGACAAACTAACAGGACTGTAGTATATCCACTTTGTGAGAATTTGAATCTCCCTTTTTTGGGGGGAGACTGAACCAAAACTCAGGCCCAGTGTATAAAACAACACAATGTAAGTGGCAGAAAGTGGCTGGCTGATATACGACAAACTAACAGGACTGTAGTATATCCACTTTGTGAGAATTTGAATCTCCCTTTTTTGGGGGGCAGACTGAACCAAAACTCAGGCCCAGTGTATAAAACAACACAATGTAAGTGGCAGAAAGTGGCTGGAAGATATATGAAAACATACAAGGACTGTAGTACAATATCAATCTCCCTACAATGATCTCAGGACAAGTATGGCAGCAATAAAAAGGACTGCTGCACAAAAAAGTGCACTGTGGACAAATAAACAAGATAACTGTGCTGAAAGGAGCAACAGGATTTTTGCTTTTAAAATAGCAGTTGGTTTGCACATCAGCGTGCAAACAGCAATGCAGCTATCAGGGAGCCTTATAAGGCAACCTAATAAGCTACAGAGCTGATGCACAAAAATATAGCCCCCACTGTCCCTGCAAAAAAGAGGTGGTGTTGGACAGTGGAAATCGCTACAACACAAGCGGTTTGGGGGTTAATCTTCCCTCGCCAGCTATATCCCTTCTTCTGACGAAGCTGCAGCTACCTCTCCCTATGCTAAGATCGGCAGAAGTAAGATGGCGGTCGGTGTGCACGCCCCTTTATACCCCCTGTGACGCTGCAGAAAGCAAGCCAATCACTGTCATGCCCTTCTCTAAGATGGTGGGGACCGAGACCTATGTCATCACGCTGCCCACACTCTTCATTGGCTGAAAAATGGCGGTGAAAGCGTCATATGAAACGCGACTTTGGCACGGAGATCGCCGAACTCATGGCCGATCCCACACTAGGATCTGGTCGGGTTTCATGAAACCCGACTTTGCCGAAAGTCGGCGATTTTTGAATTTGTCCAATCCGTTTCGCTCAACCCTAGTGTTTATAAAGACTATCAAAAAGTATTTGCATAACATTGGGCTATGAGCCAGATGTCCAGCTACAGGTGCTGCATTGACCTCACGCCACTATTATCAAAAGCAATATGGTGCAGTACAAGATGGCATTGGAGGCTGGAATCAAGCAGTGAGACTGAAATGGAGCAATGGAGAGCTGGAATGGAGATGAAACATTTTCCATGATGCGTCTTGCTTTTGCCTTGAATGCAATTATAAGCTGAAATTGGTCTGGAGACTACCTGGGCAACATCATGAAGAGGCCTTTGCGTGAAAACTTAATACCGGTCATACTTCTAGGATAATGGTGTGTGGTGGCATAATGTATGGTGGTAGCCAGATCCCTTAAGTCTTCATTCCTGTTATATTACAGCTGTGTATTACATTGATTTGGTCATGGAATGATCATTTCTTTAAAGGGCCTCAATGGGCAGAACTCATCATATACTGAGAAACGTTTTCAAGGAAATAATGAGAAAATGAACAAGCAAACTTAGCTTCTCATAGCAGAAGACTGGTCACAAGGAATATTCAGGAGAGCACAGAATCAAGACTGAATACACCGACAGCAGGCGACAAGTAAAGGTCCAGGTGAGTTAAATAGCCCAGCCTAGCAGGAAATGAAACAGCTGAGCCCAGCCAAGACCAGCCATATCGCTAAAGGCCACCAGAGGGAGCCCAAGAACAAACTCACACAGTACCACTCATGACCACAGGAGGAAGCCCGAGAACGGAATTCACAACAGACTACCTCTTGAAGCTCATCAAGAGAATGCCAAGAGTGTGCAAAGTAGTCAACAAAGCAAAAGGTGGCTACTTTGAAGAACCTAGAATATAAGACATAATTTCAGTTGTTTCACACTTTTTTGTTAAGTATATTATTCCACATGTGTTAATTCATAGTTTTGATGCCTTCAGTGTGAATGTACAATTTTCATAGTCATGAAAATACAGAAAAATCTTTAAATGAGAAGGTGTGTCCAAACTTTTGGTCTGTACTGTATATATTTATATTTCATAGAGAGTTAGGTAGCAGAATAGCAGATAATTCCATTGTCGGCTTCTGTAAAATCATTGCAGAAGCTGACAGGATGTGACACATGGTTTACATACAGTAAACCATTGCATATCAGTTAGATTTATATATCTCCCTGACTAATAATTTTAGTACTATGTGTTTTTTAAATTTTGGAGATGTAGGTGTTAAATTAACAAATTTATTCAGGGAAAAAAAAATTGCGTGGGCTCCCGTGCAATTTTCTTCACCAGAGAGGGAAAGCCAGTGACTGAGCGCAGATATTAATAGCCTAGAAAGGGACCATTGTTATTGCCCCCCTGGCTAAAATTATCTGCCCCCAGCCACCCCAGAAAAGGCGCATCTGTAAGATGCGCTAATTCTGGCACTTAGCCTCTCTCTTGCCATTGTCCTGTAGTGGTAGCATATGGGGTAATAAGGGGTTTATGTCATTGCTATTGTAAGGTGACATTAAGCCCGGTTAATAATGGAGCGGTGTCAATAAGACACCTATCTATTATTAATCCAATAGTATGAAAGGGTTAAAAAATACACACACATTAAAAATAAAGTCTTTTAATGAAATAATTAAACACAGAGGTTTTTCATCTTTATTACACTCCCAATCCAAGTGAAGCCCTCGTTCTCCTGTAAAAAAATAAAAAATAAAAAAGCAACAATATTCCATACCTGCCTGCTGTACAGTCAAATCCCACACTGCAATCCATTTCAAGGGGTTAAATGGTTTACAACCGGGAGCTGTGCTAATGCTACCGTCCCTGCTGTAAACCACTGTGTATTGATCAGGCCTCCCCGCCTGACCAGACATGAACTCTGTAGCTTGGGAAAGTTTCTGAACTTTTTCCCACGCTGTCAAGTTCACCTCAGGTCAGACGGGGCCGCAGCGCAGCCTCAGTGACAACAGCTGATGTCACTGAGCATGTGCAGATTCACAGTCTGACCTGTGGTGACCTCAGCAACATGGGAAAAACTTCAGAAACTTTCCCACGCTATAGAGTTCATGTCCAGTCAGGCAGGGAGGCTGCGCAGGCAGCTTTTCATTCATTACACAGTGGTTTACAGCTGGGGTGGTAGAGCTCCTGGTTGTAAACTATTTAACCCCTTGAGATGGATTGCAGTATGGGACTTGACTGTATGGTGAACAGGTATGGGATATTGTTGCTTTTTATTTTTTACAGGAGAACGAGGGATTTGCTTGGATTGGGAGTGTAATAAAGATGGAAAATCTGCGTGTTTAATCATTTCATTAAAAGACTTTATTCTTAATGTGTGTGTATTTTTTTAACCCTTTCATACTATTGGATTAATAATAGATAGGTATCTTATTGACACCTCTCCATTATTAACCAGGCTTAATGTGACCTTACAATAACAAGGTGACATTAACCCCTTATTACCCCATATGACACCACTACAGGGCAGTGGGATGAGAGAGGCTAAGTGCCAGAATTGGCCCATCTTATAGATGCGCCTTTTCTGGGGTGGCTGGGTGCTGGTATTTTGGTATTTTTAGCCCGGTTGGGTCAATATCCATGGCCCCTTCCTAGGCTATGAATATCAGCCAGCAGCTGTCTGCGCACCCTTTCTGGCTATTAATTATAAGGGGACCCCACATCATTTTTTAAAGGCTAAATATACAGCTGCAGGCTGATATTCATAGACTGGGAAGATCCATGGGTATTAACCTCTTCCCAGGCTACAAATATCGGCCCTAGCCATCGTCTTTCCTTCTCTGGCAAAGAAAATTGTGTGGGAGACCACGCAATTTTTTTTTTGCTTGTAGGATGAAACTTGTGGAGCCAATAAATAGGCTTCCATATTATATATTCATGATTTTCTCGGGATCCACTATATGTCCATTTTGCAAGCCAGTGAGAAAATCTCGCCATACGGATATCACAAGGGTTTCACTCGGATCCTTAGATGCAAGAAAATTGCATTCTCGCAGTGCACACGGATGACATACGGATCACTGTTCAGGGAACATTTCTGCGATTCTCGGCTGTGAAAAACTGACAGATTTTTTATACGCTATGTGTGACGCTGACCTTAGCGACAGGATGCCAGTCGCTGACTTGATATACGGCAAGGTCTCCCACTTTCAGCTCTTTCCAGTTTAGCTGTAGACCAGTATTTTAGGCACAAAACAACACTGAAGTCAGAGACGTTGATTAAATCACTGGACACCAGGTACTTGAATCAGAAATATTCCCATTAACCTATTAACCCATTCATTTTCATAGTTCACGAAGGTTGCTTTAATTAATTTCTTCAGTATCCATCACCTATTGTGATTTTTTTAATTGATTTGATGACTACAGGCAGTAACTACCCTTTTTTTGGTCCTAATATCACAATGTGCACAATTCCTATGATGTGACATCACTAAGTGCATTCTGTCCGCACGGTGACGTAATAACCTGTTATTCTTGTATTTTGACATCACTATGTGCATTATGTTTGTTCTGTTGTGTGCATTGGGTGGATCAGTGCCAAAAACAAGATTTTTTAACACCTTCCTGACCAGATGATTTTTCATTTTTGCGCTTTTGTTTTCTCCGCCTCTTATTCTAAGAGCCATAACTTTTTTATTTTTCTGTCCAAGTACCTGTGCGAGGGCTTGGTTTTTACAGGGTGAATTGAATTTTGAATGGCACCATCCGTTTTATCATGTGATGTACTGTACAATGGGAAAAATAATTCAAGTGTGGAAAAATAATGAAAAAAAAAGCACAATTTTTTTTTATTTACAACATTAATGCTATAGTAAAAATGACCTGGTAATATCATCCTCCAGCTCAGTATGATCACACAACTGCCAAACATGGATTGCTTATCATTTATTGAAGTGTGGCAAAATAATGAAAAAAAACTTTTTTTATTTACAGCATAAATTTTATAGTAAAAAATTACCTGGTAGTATGATTCTCCAGCTCAATATGATTACACACATACCAAGTATGGATTGTTTTTAATTTATTGAAGTAATGAAACAAATTCAAAAATGTTTTAATTTTTTTTTTCTTGTGGTACCGTTTTCCTGAAAGCTGTAAAGTTTTCAATTTTCAGGATATGGACCTGTGTGAGGGCTCGTTTTTTGCACTCAAGTCGCTGCTTATATTAATATCACATTGGTTTAGATACAATGTTTTGATCGCTTGTTATTACATTTTTTGTGTTATTACAGTGGCAAAAAAACGTATTTACGCTTCAATTTTTTTTCTCGTTAAGTCATTTACCAATCAGAAGAATTTATTTTATTTTTTGATGGATTGGACTTTTACAAATGCAGTGATACAAAAGATGTGTATTTTTTATGTATTTATTAATTTTTAATGGGGAGAAATGAGATGATTTGAACTGTTATATTTTTTAAAACATTTTTTCACATTTCATTGTACTTGTTAATCCGATTTGAAGTTGTGATTCACTCACTGATCAGCATTGCTATGTATTGTGAAAATGATGGTCTCCCACGAACGTCAACAACAGGTTGTCTTTCACAGGAGTACCGTGCTGATAGGCACATGGGTCTTCAGGAGGCGTCATATAAAGTACCAGTATGCAATATATCAGTAAGGGGTTAAAATGTTTTTATGCATAGCTTTCTTTTTTAATAAGGTGTTTTTAGTAAAAATCAGCCGTGCTTTTCTAGTCACATACAACATTTTTAAAGTTAAAGTTTTAAAGTTGTGTATGATTAGTATAATACACCCTCACCAAAACAATTAATCATTTGCTCTCTGAAAGATAAAGTCATGAACACTTTTACTTATGCAATGTTTTGCTCCGATACTGAAAAATAACTGTTTTAATTCACATGCAATATGTGACCTCTGTTTTACAACAATGGATTTTTTTTTATCATAGATCAATAGTACACATGAAAATAAGAAAAGTTGTAATACAGCTTATCAGAAAAATCTGCTTTTTTCCCCTCCAGTACTAATCTTTCATTCTCAATATTCTCAAATCATGGGTAAATTTTGTCTTCAGTGAAGACAGACATAGGAGGTGGGACAAAGAAGGATGCACACAGGCATTCTGCTATAAGTTCTCTTGAAACGATAGTTACACCTTAAGTGCTCTTGGAGAGTGAAAGCACTTTCCAATCTTTGCCTCCCTTAGCTTTTTTCCACATCCAGCCCAACCTTCTTCTGCTTGATTGACCAGCATACACAGCAGGTAAAAATGTAAGTCAAGCAGATGAAGATGGGGCTGGGTAGAGAACTAAGCCAGTGAGGTGAAGTCATGGGAAGTGCTTTGGCTCTCCAAGAGCACTTAAAGGGAACCTGTCACCCCCCCCCCAGGCGTTTGTAACTAAAAGAGCCAACTTGTGCAGCACTAATGCTGCATTCTGACATCACTTGATGTCTTGTTTACTGCGCCTGTGTGCACCCGCGGGATCTTGGGCCGCACGTGCATGCAGGTGCAGTAAACAAGACATCAAGTGATGTCAGTTGTTGGGCAGCGCGAACTGCGCATGCCCAAGGCAGAATATGACCACGCAGGTGCCTGGACAACTGAATAACGCCGAGGAGGCGGCGCTCTTCTCGCAGAGTAACTGCTGTGTTGTGTCTGGATGAGGGGGGAAAGACCTGCCTCCCTGGCGATTTCACAGGTATGAGGGACCAAATTCAAAAGCGATTATTTCTGCAGTGCAACGAACAATAACTAAAAGAGCCATCTTGTGCAGCACTAATGCTGCATTCTGACAAGGTCGCTCTTTTCGTTACAAACGCCTGGGAGGGTGACAGGTTCCCTTTAAGCTGTATTTGCATATAATAATCTTTTATTTTTATTTTTATATAGCGCTAACATATTCCGCAGCACTTTACAGTTTGCACCCATTGTCATCGCTGTCCCCGATGGGGCTCACAATCTAAATGTATTAAAACTTCAATTTTTTCAGTCAGGAAGCAACAAATTACACCAGTAAAGGGAGGGATGACATCATTTATCAAGGAGCCACAAGCTCACATAATAGTTGAGGGGGATCATTCCGACAAATTCTTAAAACATTTTTATGTATAACGAGAAAAGTAACACATTTGTGTTAAATCATCAAACACTTTATTTTTTTGTATCTAAAAATGTTACCAGGCAATGATTTGCAGTAATATTTGGTTTGAATTGAATAATGAATTGTTAGAGAGAAAGTATTTTAGTGTAATGTCTATTGTGCACAAAACTGGATAATGGTAGATACTTACATTCTTTTGTTCTAAGCTGGTCTAAGCTGTCATCAAACTATGTAGTGTTTTGTATAAATATATGCAAAAAGAGTGTGAAGCCGGTGCCAATATCTTGATTGTTAAGTGTCTAGTCAGTGCTGGATTGCATCATTTTGTTGTTGTTTTTTATATCTGTGGTTGAGGAATTTAACTGAGGCTCTTTAGATAAATGATGATGGTTAGATAAGACTGGATTTTGTATTTTGAGAATTTCCTGTGCTATAATGTATTTTGGTCTTTGTTCTGTGTTGTTTGCTGCTCATGTTGTGATTTTACAGGATCTGCTTCCAATTTATAGCTTTAAAATGTGAAATTTCAATAGAGCTTGTGAGAGATTTTCCCACACAGTTTAAAAATTGTGAGATAAGTCACTAAACATAGCAAAATCAAGGTCTGTAGATGTGAGAGGAGATACTTCTTTAGGAGTAGAGCATGGATCAGTATGGTAAGAAGAAAGTGATATGCTATGACTAGTGATGAGCGAGCGTGCTTGCCACTACTCGGTACTCACCCGAGTATCACTATGCTCGGTGTATTCGGCGAGCACCGAGTATTTCCGGGATTATCCGCCGGGAGCTCTGGTCTCCTCCTTTTAATTTTGTTGCTTTTTAGAGCGCTAATCAGCATGCAGGGATTGTCTGCCATGCACTGTAATACCGCAGCCATCTTTGTTGTGGTATTACAGGGACTGGCTGGCCACACAGCGTCATCAGGTCTATAAGAGGCCTGACACCGCCCTGCTCACAGCATTCTGCTCCGGACTAAGGTAGTGTAGGGAGAGCTGCTACCGAGATAGGGTCAGAATCATCCTTTTAATAGTTAGTGTGGGTCTGCTAGTGTTCAATGCACAAATCCTGATAAACCAACAGTCCCTTTTAGTGCTAATTCGGGGGTACATAGATTCAGCCCTAGATAGGCAGGGGTGTCTATGTGCACATATCCACATCAGTGGAGTGTATGTGATTATATAGATCTCACTGCATACCTCAAAAAGCTCCATTATTGTCTGCTGCTGCGAATTTTGTATAAATGTAGCTGCAGGTATCCGTGGTAATTTTTAGTTTTTTTTGCAGCTTATACCTGCTAATTTTATTAGAAAGCAATCCATAGCCCCCTTTTTTCTACATTTATTTGCTAGGCCACGCTGCAGACTATAGCCAGGTCATTGCAATACAAGAGCGTGAAAATCTAAAAATTTAAAAAAAAATTTGTCACAGGCATCAGATGTGAGTGCGCAGAAAAATCTGGCTTTTTTTGATACTATATTATTTTTGGAGTGTCTTACAACCTTTTTGGACTTGGCCCCAAAACATGTAGCTACAGTTCTTATATGTATCACTGTGATTTGTATGCCACACACATCACATATCATTGCACTAAATATTTAAAAATGTTAGTACTCCATTTTTTTTTTAGTGTCATAGCCTACTTATTGACATCAAGGCCACATTTTGATCAGTCTGTTATCTCCGTCTGACACCTGGTCTATCTGTGGTCTCCAAATTCTTGCTTTTCAGGCATACATTGCATTTTTTGGACTGCTAGCCTTGGTCTACTCAGTATTTAGTGTTAGTGGTTTAAAAAAAATATTTTTTTTTTAAAAGGCTACATATTTTAAAAGTCTGTTATCTCCGTCAGACGCCTGGTGTATCTGTGGTGTCAAAATCCTCACTTTGCAGGCATACATTGCATTGTTTTGTCTGCTAGCCTTGGTCTACTCATTATTTTGTTGTTTAATTTTTTTTTTTTTTTAAAGGCCACATATTGAAACAGTCTGTTATCTCTGTTAGATGCCCAGTGTTTCTGTGGTGTCAAAATCCTCTCTTGCAGGCATAGATTGTATTTTTTTTGTCTGCTAGCCTTGGTCTACTCAGTATTTAGTGGTTTAAGAAATTAAAAAAGGCCACATATTTAAACAGTCTCTTATCTCCGTCAGACGCCCGGTGCATCTGTGGTGTCAAAATCCTCACTTTGCAGGCATACATTGCATTGCTTTGTCTGCTAGCCTTGGTCTACTCATTATTTTGTGGTTTAATTTTTTTTTAAAAAAGGCCACATATTTAACCAGTCTGTTATCTCCGTAAGACGCCTGGTGTATCTGTGGTGTCAAAATCCTCGCTTTGCAGGCTTACATTGCATTTTTTGTCTGCTAGCCTTGGTCTACTCAGTATTTAGTTGTTTATTTTTTTTTTTTTAAAAAGGCCACATATTTAAACAGTCTGTTACCTCCGTCAGATGCCTGGTGTATCTATGATGTCAAAATCCTCCCTTTGCAGGCATACATTGCATTGAAGTCACTTAGCCACCACCACATCTTCCACACGGTCAAGTCTGAGTAGCCGTGAATGTGGACTGCATATTACTCACCTTGATCCTCCTTCCTCCCACTATGCCGAGTGCCCTGAGACAACTAATCCCACACTTGGACACTCCGAAGAGCTGTTCAGTTTTCCCTTTAAAGATTCTGGACTCTCAGCCGGTCACCTTGAAATGGGGCCAGATGAAATCGCATGTAGTGATGCCCAAAGATTTGAACTGCCATGGTCACATGAAGGCAATGGTGGGAAAGTGTCACAAGAGGTGGACAATGAGACACAATTGCCAGAATGTCAGGAGGAGGAGCAGGGTGCGGTTGTGGATGAGGAGGTGGTGGATGACATAGTAACTGACCCAACCTGGCAGGAGGACATGCAGAGCGAGGACAGCAGCACACATGGGGAAGCACTCATAGCACCCCAAAAGGCAGGAAGAAGCAATGTGGTGACTACAGACAGAAGGCGTGCATTCGTTCCCCATAACACCAACATGACGGAAGTTGCCATTCCAACTGTTAGATCCTCCCGAGTCTGGTTATTTAAAAAAAAACTCTGCCAATAACCTCAAACAGGCCACTTACAGCACCTGCCATGCCCGCATCAGCAAGGGTAGCAAAGCAAGCAACCAGCCTGACCACCGCCAGCATGATCAGGCACATGACAGCAAAGCACCTGACTTTGTGGGCCGAACCTCAGGCTCCAGAAACACTGTCTGCAGGTGATACCACTGCTTCTTCCACTGTGCATGTGAAGATGCCTCATGCCCCGCACCTGTTGTTGCCCACAGTCAACCAGCACCATTATCAAGCCCATTCACATCCTTGTCCCAGTGCAGCCTCCAGTTGTCTGTACCCCAGTCATTGGAACGCAAGCGGAAATACCCAGCCAACGCCCCACTGAGTCACTTTTCACGGACAGTCAGGATAGTCGAGTCAGAGGTCAATAGCAAGAAGGGTGAGTCATAAACAGAGGAAAGAGACAAAGTTGTAGTCAGGTAACGGTCTGATGTGAAAATACCAGGAGAATAGCAGATCAGAGCAAAGGGGTTAAACAGACGGATGTTTAAAACGAAGTCCAAGGTCAGGTAGCAATACACCAACAAACAAAATACAAGGCACAAAGTAAACCAACCACACTTAGCTGAAGCTACGACTGACAGCTAGCTGGGACTTCTGTGGCACCCCATGAGTTTGGGTACCACAGTGGTGCTGCCTTCCTCTCGGGGAGGGTAATGCCATGCCTGGAGACAGGAGGGATCCCTTTGTCAGGTAATCTTACATTCAACACATTCTAACTCCAGGTCAGAAGGGGGAGCTCTGAACCCGGTTTTTGGGGAGCTTCCCTGAGATATACATCCTGGTGTGGAGGAGGAGTTAGTAGTAGACAGTTGGTAGCAGACAGTGAAGGAGCACAGAGGAACCTAGGAGCTAGAGGAAGGCTGCAACTGGGCCCCTCTAAGCATAGCACAAAAATCAGCCATTGGGAGCAAGAGGCTGTGGGGAACTGCAAGTCCCACAGCAGAACTGGAGGGCAGGAAGCTAAAAGTGACTTGCCCACATTAAACTTGAGGTACAGCAGCATTCCAGAGCCTGGAGTCACCGTGTAAAGAGACCCCAGAGAAACAGCTCAAGCTGCCTACCATGCTGGTACTGTCCCAGGACAGGCGAGCAAGAGAACCTTGGTAGGACACCACAGGCGGCAAGGGACTAGAAAGCAGCGCATAGTGGAGGGCTCCCAAACTAATCTGTCAAGGGGATTCCCACTTGTTTTTGGGCTGTTTGGATTCCATCTACACCTGCTGCAGGTACCCTGGACTGAGACTGACTACAACATCAGTAAACCAGGTAAAGACTGCAACCCTGTGTCCTCCATTTATTTGCCAGCATTCACCATTCCTGCCAAACAAACCGGAAGCCTTGGGGACCCCGCTTCACCTGTGGAAAACGTCACCATCTTTGCTGCAGTAACATCGCCCCAGAGGACCCCTTTAAGCAGCGTTGGTCCCCTCTGACCGAGAACCACAAGTGGCGTCACGGACACAAACTATATCAAAATCCCTTTAAAGATCTTTCCCCTTTTACTTGAGTACCCAGGGCCACGGACCGGATCGCTGCCACCGTGACCACCCCTGTAATTGTGACCAGACCCGGTGCCGAGTATCCCCATTGCCCTGGTGGGCAACTCAACCTTGGCGTCACGAACAGGATTTCGTGCCCTGGCATTGCCAGGTACTGTGTGCCAGAGACTGTGACAATTTTCCTTTAAGCTGCCATTTCTGTGCCACGTGGAGTGCAAGGGGAAGAAGGAAGCTTACCTTCATGGGCAGAACTTGCAAAAGAGCGCGAAGAGGAAGCGGGTGCCGTGCTGGAGAACGCCATGCAGGAGAGCCGCAAGTGAGGACGCCGGGAGCCTTGGAAGGAGGATCAGGAGAAGCACCTGACCGTGCGCAGGAGGAACCACTGCAGACTCTGAAAGAGAGACGTCAGGCCTCTGCAAGGTTATCATGGGGAGGAGAACTGGTGGCAGTCGCAGCCACAGGCCCCATGATGCCCCCAGGCCCCTTGGTGGATGCAGCTGCAGGCCCCATAATGCCACCAGGTCCCGCGGTGCCCACAGTTCCTGCAAGCCGGTCAGACCCCGTCACAGTAACAGCTCCTATAAAGCCACTATCCATGCTCTATATACCAGGAGCGGCCTGGCTGCCACATACGCTAAGTGACTTTAAGGAAAGGCTCTGCAGCCTATTTGAAGTATACCCCCTGACAGAACATCAAAAGGTCAGCATCCTAACTGGCCAACTAATTGGCGCAGCCCTAAGAGAAGTAAAATCCTGGCTGGATATGGAAAAAGAAACTGTTAAGCAGATATTTGCAAAACTTAAAACCACTTTTGACACCCGCACCACTGCAGAAATCAAAATGAGGTTTTTCGGGTGCAAACAAAGAGCACAGGCTAACATACAGGACTATGCACTTAATCTCCAGGAAGCACCATGGGCTGTTAAACAGGTTGACCCTAACAGCTTGCAGGATGGGGACAAGCTATTAAAGGAGCATTTCATTGAGGGACTCCTGTCCAGCACCCACAGGACACAGCTGCGCATCCTGGCCTTAAAAAATACATACCATGAGATATGGCCTTCCCAAAACCCTGTCTGATGACAAATGCACACTTAGCAGGATGCAGCAGGCCTCCACTGATAAAGGCTAGGGGCGGCACAGGTGCAAAATACTTGATAAAAACAGCCACCCCCACACCAACCAAACATTGCAGGGGTTGGCTGCCTAGCAGAAAAAATGCACATTGATATAACTCACATAGGACGCCAGTGACACTGGTAAGTGTGGTGCACAGTGTCTGGTATGCAGCCTATTAATGATGCCCCTTGTATTAACAGGCGGGCTGCCCAGCACTATAATATGCAGCACACAGTGACAGATGCCCCTGAAAAACCTAATCAACATAAAGAGGCCTGGCCACATCCTACAAAAAAAAGATATGATATAGTGCAAAAAAAATGTATGCATATGATAAACACATGCATTATATGAGGTATTGGTTAAATATTTTGGCCAAAATAAAGTAAGCCGGCAACCCAACGTCAAGGGTCCTCATGATATTGCGGGTCCTACCACTAATATCAAAAAACAGCTAACATAGAAAAAACTCAGAAAAAATACATACCATGTTTTTTCTATGTTAACTGTTACCAATCAGAGGAAGAGACAATGACTGCTGTCATCAGGACGGGCAACCCATCTACCGCCGCTGCAACCAGGCAGGACACGTCGCAAGGATCTGACATTTAAATGAGCGACCCCTGGGGCAGTGGGCCAACCCCCAGGAATAAGATGACCAGGCCCACAAAACTGGTGAGCCAAGTACGTTGGAGGATGACCGGTCCTCCCCACTGTGATCGACGGCATCCCGATGAACGCTTTATTGGACACCGGCTCTCAGGTGATGACTATGCCTTACATTATCCACAAATGGCATTGGGCTGACTCTGACATTACTCGTGGCCCAGATAGTGATTTAACAATAGTAGCCAGTAGTGGCTAGCCTTTGCTACAGGTGGGGTACAAGGATGTAACCATTAAGGTGGGGGGTAGAATTGAAGGCCCAAGGACTCGTGATTGTTGATATTGACCAATGAGAATGTAACCCCATGATGACCTTAGGTACTAATGTCATAGAAAACTGTCTTGCCGAGGTTATTGTCTTGGTACAACAGGTGGCCGAAACTGCTGGTTCCAGTGAGCAGCGTGTCCTGCAAAAAGAAATCAGAGCCCTGATGCAGAGACAACAGGTAGAATTGTCTGGTGGAGAAGTTGGACGTGTCACAGTGAGTGATCCGATCCCGATTGCAATACCCCCCAGGAGTGAAATGTTAAAGGGAACCTGTCACCTGAATTAGGCGGGACCAGTTTTGGGTCATATGGGCGGGGTTTTTGGGTGTTTGATTCACCCTTTCCTTACCTGCTGGCTGCATGCTGGGCACAATATTGGATTGCAGTTCATTCTCTGTCCTCCGGAGTACACGCCAGCGCAAGGCAATATTGCCCCTGCACCAGACTAGACAACTGAGCTGTCAATCACTGCACAAACAGACTGCACAGACAGCTCAGCACTGAGGGGTGGAATTATTACAGTACAGTAGGACCTCAAGATTTCCCAGGAAACTTCAGATGGAAGGCCTTGACTAGGCACTCGGCCTTCGCATCTCACGCTGGAACCCAGGATCTCTCCTCGGTTCCATATCCCCTCCACTGCATGAGGTAATGGAGGGAATTTTGGATCCTATGAGAACTCACAACTATCTGCAACTCATATACTAAACTGCCATTAACTGCAGCAGGAAGGGCCAGGGACAAAGGCAACTCCACCAATGGGACAAACTCCTTCAACAGGGATTTATGGAAGACGTTAAGGATGGAGGAAGCTTCAACCTAATGACCATAGGATTGACCCCTTCCAAAATTTCATAGGGAACAATGAACTTCAGATCCAACTTTGCTGATGGTACCTTAGGTTTTTTTTGGATGACAGTCATACCCTATCCATAACCCTAAAAGCAGATCATGACAAGTCAAACCCCAATTTGCAACAACAAACTCTCCAAAAATGAGAGACAAATTGCACTTCCCTATCAGACACAATGTTGAGAAAGACCCATTGTAACCTTACAATATGAGAAATAAGCAACCTACAGAGTATCTCTGCATTTGGTATTCCTGACAAATGGCCAACTACCAACTAAGCAGCAATTTTCCCACAAGACAGAGGCAAATCCGTAGTGAAATCCATAGACAGATGAGTACATGGTCTTTCTGGAATTGGCAGTGGAGCCAATTCCCCAGTCGGCTGGCTATGACTGACTTCAGTGTGTGCACAGACTTCACAAGCGGATTCAAAATCTTAGACTTTTTTTGGAGGCCATCCATGCATAATGAATAGTGATGAGCGAGTGTACTCGTTGCTCGGGTTTTCCAGAGCACGCTCGAGTGACCAAGTATGTGTTATTGCTCGGACATAAAGTTTTCATCGCCTCAGTTGCATGATTTACGGCTTCCAGATATGCTGAATACATGTGGGGATTCCTTAACAAACAAGCATTCCTCACATGTATTCAGCGTATCTGGAAGCCGTAAATCATGCAACTGAGGCGATGAAAACTATATCTCCGAGCAATAACAAGTACTCAAAGGTCACCCGAGCGTGCTCGGGAAAACCCAAGCAATGAATACACTCGCTCAACAATAATAATGAAATCAATCAATGGCTTTTCGTTTAGCAGTAACCCCAGGGTGACCACTCAAGACTAGTGTTGAGCATTCCGATACCGCAAGTATCGGGTATCGGCCGCTACTTGCGGGTATCGGAATTCCGATACCGAGATCCGATACTTTTGTGGTATCGGGTATCGGTATCGAAACAACATTAATGTGTAAAATAAAGAATTCAAATAAAAAATATTGCTATACTCACCTCTCCGACGCAGCCTGGACCTCACCGAAGGAACCGGCAGCGTTGTTTGCTTAAAATGCGCGCTTTTACTTCCTTCCGTGACGTCACGGCTTGTGATTGGTCGCGTGCCGCCCATGTGGCCGCGACGCGACCAATCACAGCAAGCCGTGACGTAATTTTCAGGTCCTCAATGCCTAATTCTAGGCATTCATGATTTTAAAATTACGTTCCGGCTTGTGATTGGTTGCGTCACGGTCACATGGGCGACGCGACCAATCACAAGCCGTGACGTCACGGGAGGCAGGAGACGCGCGCATTTTTAAAATTACGTCACGGCTTGTGATTGGTTGCGTGCCGCCCATGTGACCGCGACGCGACCAATCACAGCAAGCCGTGACGTAATTTCAGGTCCTGATGCCTATTTCTGCATTCAGGACCTGAAATTACGTCACGGCTTGCTGTGATTGGTCGCGTCGCGGTCACATGGGCGGCACGCAACCAATCACAAGCCGTGACGTAATTTTAAAAATGCGCGCGTCTCCTGCCTCCCGTGACGTCACGGCTTGTGATTGGTCGCGTCGCCCATGTGACCGCGACGCGACCAATCACAAGCCGGAACGTAATTTTAAAATCATGAATGCCTAGAATTAGGCATTGAGGACCTGAAAATTACGTCACGGCTTGCTGTGATTGGTCGCGTCACGGCCACATGGGCGGCACGCGACCAATCACAAGCCGTGACGTCACGGAAGGAAGTAAAAGCGCGCATTTTAAGCAAACAACGCTGCCGGTTCCCTCGGTAAGGTCCAGGCTGCGTCGGAGAGGTGAGTATAGCAATATTTTTTATTTTAATTCTTTATTTTACACATTAATATGGATCCCAGGGCCTGAAGGAGAGTTTCCTCTCCTTCAGACCCTGGGAACCATCAGGAATACCGTCCGATACTTGAGTCCCATTGGCTTGTATTGGTATCGGGTATCGGTATCAGATTAGATCCGATACTTTGCCGGTATCGGCCGATACTTTCCGATACCGATACTTTCAAGTATCGGACAGTATCGCTCAACACTACTCAAGACGGAATCATGAAACACCTTTAACAGATGCAATTTGCGGTAAACAGGCACAAATAATTTGGATACTGGAGTAGCGAAAAGAGCCAATGACTGGACTATATGGATCTCCTATTCCAACTCCCAGGATACCATAGAAACCACATTGCCCTGAGGGAGAATGGAGGATGGAGCTTCTGGAGGAGAACTGAATCGAGATTGCGTTATAACGCGTCAGCTTTCACATTCTTAGAACCAGTCCTGAATGTGATAGAGAAATTTAAGGCCAATTTAACACCAAGTAACTCACGATTCCCAAGGTGATAATTTCACTCCACAGATGAGAATTTTTTAGAAACAAAGCGCATGGAAGCAGGTTAGGCAGAGATTTGTGCCCCTGCAATAAAACGGCCCCTAACCAAACCTCCGAAGCATCCACCTCCACAATGAAAGGCTCTTAGCGATCATGTTGCATTAGAACAGGAGCAGACATAAAATGCTATTTCAATTTCTTAAAGGCCTTTATAGCATCCGGTGACCAAACCCCCTTATGTGTAAGGTCAGTAAGAGGTTTAGCAATTTGATAAAAACCCTTGATAAATTTGCTATGATAGTTGGGGAATCCCAAAAAATGTTAGGCTACGTTCACATTAGCGTTAAGCTAATGTGCGTCGGGTTTGCGTCGGCGACGCAGCGGCGACGCATGCGTCATGCGCTCCCTATACTTAACATTGGGGACGCATGCGTTTTTTTTTGTTGCGTTGTGCCACACATGCGTCTTTTTTGCCGCAAGCGTCGGACCAAGAAAACGCAACAAGTTGCATTTTTCTTGCGTCCGATTTTCGGCAAAAACCGACGCATGCGTCGCAAAACGCAGCGTTTTTGCGTGCGTTTTGCCGCGTTTTTGCGTGCGTTGTGCGTTGCGTCGCCGACGCAGCGGCGCACAACGCTAGTGTGAACTTAGCCTAACAAAGCCATGAGCTCACAAGGTTTAACCCAATCAAGGGATACAGGAGGACCTGAGGAAAGCGCAGCACCTCCCAGTCTCAGAATAGATGGCCGAGCTATCAATAAAAGCACAGACAGCTCAGCACACCCCTGCACCAAACTGATTTGGCTGTAGCCTAACCAGATCTCACGCTTTGCACTGACGAGGTGCAGTACCTCGAAACACAGTGTCTGCAAATTGAGATTCTGGTTTGGCTTTTATCCTAAATCATGTGACAAGGCTCAATAAAGGGTCTTCATTGACTTTTAGGATTGCTACTTCCAATAGGTGGCACTAGAGTTCTAGTCCTCTTCCTCTCTGAAGAGACAATTTGCATATTTCCCACAGGAGCATTGCGGCTTTAAGTCTCGTCATCTCAGCATGCTTAACATGTCATTCTCCACAAAAAGAAATTATACTTCTTGGATCCCAGCACTTATTGAGGAAAGCTACAATTAGCAAATGTCTGTTACTTGTCAGTGCTAAATAATCCTCTTATCCAAAAAAAGAAGAGAGAAAAAGACTAAACTAATAATAATATGCACATCCTCATGGTAAAATTTTAAAAACCTTTATTTCACCTTGAACACAATAAATTTAAAAACATTTAAAATATAACATGTAACCCAATAACCATCACCCCCATGAAGGCGATTTAAATGGACCTATAAATGAGGTTCATAAATGTAAGACAGACACATATATGTATATAATAATCCAAATTATTATATACTATAATAAGCCATACCCATGACAAATAAATTATACCCTGAGGAAAACCATGCAAACATGGGGAGAACATACAAACTCCTTGCAGATGTTGTCCTTTGTGGGGTTTGAACCCAGGACTCCAATGCTGCAATGCTAACCACTGCACCACCGTGCTGACCATATCTACCAGAAAGGATATATATTTCCTGGGAGAAGACAAAATATTAACCAAATGTGAAGATAAATCTGAGACCTATTTATCTTATTCTTCCAGTCGAACCCAGGAGAAAGACAGGGGAAAGAGATTCCAAATATAAAGCCTGATATCTGGAACAGGGTCCCATAACTGAAGAGCACTATGAAAGCTTAAATAACCATAAGGTCCCAAATAGTCAGCACATAGTCACAATGTAGCCAGCTCTGCTCAGGCACAAGAAAGGGCCATGGTTGAAACCACATGGATGCGCTATCCTGATGAAGGAAAAAAAAGCTACCCATTTCTTGGCGGCACATAGGGGCTCCCCCAGGAACTTAAAAATGATTGGGTTACAAAAAGTCACTTCAAACGGTAAGGGCAGCAGTCTTCATAAACTATTGTTACAAATAGAATCCCAGTGGATCTATGCATTAAACTCAATGGGACTCATTGAGGAACTCCGTTTTGCAGATTTCCTAGGATAAATAATTCTGGAGTTCTATTCCATCATTTACCTCTGAATTTTCTTTCCTCCCTATAGTGATATGGAATGGCAATATCTTATTACATACTTATGACAACCAATCTGGAGGCGGTCTTCGCGAGCCCTACATGGTTTCTACTTTGTCCACTGAATTGGATATCAGGTCATGGTTTCTCAGGACTAGCATAGACAACTTTTGTTGGTTTCTACTTTTCCAGCTGGATTGGATATTCAGGTCATGGTATCTCAGGAATCGTACAGACCACCTCAATTGGATGAAATCATATAATCGGGTGGTGATATCTACAACAAAGGGAATTGGAAGTACTTCAATCAATGGGATCCAACGGACTGACCCGCACAGAGCAGAAGTATTCCTTAATCTACATCTTGCATCCATCTTTTTGAATGACTGATGAGCTACTGTATTTATCAAAACATAATAACTTAGGACACTTGATCTGCTAGTGGGTTGCTATATAAAAATAAGGATACAAATTTAGGACTATTGCCAGGCTATCTTATTGATTTGCTATACTGTGTTGGGTTTTGGCTAAATTCGGATGGGATCCTATTTTGCATGAAGGGATATGTGGCAAAGAAATGTGGAGCGATTGCTTCGTCATATTGGAGTTTTTCTTAAACATTGACGGTTTACGGTATTCACCTGGGGATATTATCTTTGATTATTATCAGACTATATATCTATTTGCTATATCTTGTTGGTTTGGGTTTAATTAGGGTGGGAGTTAATGCATCAAGAACGGCTAACATGAAGTTACTCATTGATAATACTAGAATCTGTAATTATATACAAATTTTTATCCAGACTATTTCCATTATCCAATGTCAACATCAAATTTTCATTCTTTTTTTTTTTCATTCTCATACAGTACATTGTGGGGTTGACATGCCCTGTATGACTGGTATATCTTCTTGTTTTCAAAAACCTTGGGCACGCCTGTTTTCATAATTCATTTTTTCATAAGGTTCGATTATTATATCTACTTTATCGGGGTAAATCATATGCTCCTATCATATGAGTTCTTTACCCATCATAACCCACAGCATCAGGGGGATACATCATTGTCTACAAAGGTTTTTTCATTCAGATACCCTTTGCACTTACCCCCATGCTTGACTTAGTAAGGTGTTTGATATAGCGAGCGTTTGCATAAATGAATTATACTAAAACTAAAACTAAAGTACGATATTTTGACCATTTTGTCCGTAATTTACATTTTATGTTTATTATTATGGTTACAATTGTTTCCACTACTATGGATGGGCTCTATCTTGGGACAAATAATAATTTGGATTGCACCCGTATCCATCTTTATATGTTTTCTTAATGTATCATCTGTAGTGTTGAGCGATATCTTCCGATATCCAAAAGTATCGGTATCGGATTGGATCGGCCGATATTCAAAAAAAATCAGATATAGCCGATACCGATACCCGATACCAATGCAAGTCAATGGGACCAAAATATCGGAATTAAAATAAACCCTTTCGTTCCTTGTAGGTTCATTCTACATGAAGGAAAACAACTAAGAATAATGTAGGATGTATCGGGGGAGGTGGAGGAGACATTAAAGGCATAGAGGTTTAGCCCAATCAAATGGAATAGCAGGAATTAAGGGGTTTTTTTAAGACGTTCGGAGTTACAAAGATATTGACTATGTTAAGATTTTTTATATTTTGTCAGATATTGATGTTTCACTAATTCCATGCTCTTCACCATCTTTTTTACTTCGACACTTTCTTCTTCATCATTCTCAGCAGCAGCATCTTTTACATCAACTTCTTCACCTTATTCATCTTCTTCTTCATCTTCTACCTATTATTCTTTTTTGTTACATTCTTCATATTCTTTTTATTCAACTATTATTATTCTTCATATTCTACTTCTTCATCATATTCTTATTTGTGACAGGCATTCCTGTAGTTGTTATCTATAAAAGTTTGAAGATTACACCTTCTGTTCTGCCTGTTACAAAAGAGTTACAACAACAGGATTTGTCCGTGTTCAGTTAGGCCTGCAGCAGCAGGCTTTTTCCAGGGGCACCACCAGGAGGAATGGACTCACCCCCATACACTGCTTAGTCTTCTTCTGCTTATAATTTAGATAATATATTTTGCTCTGATGTTTAGTCTTATGCTTAATGTTCTTCTGCTCTTTGTTCTGCAGCTTCTTGTTCTTCTGCTTCTCGGTCTTCAGGGTCGTCATCTCCAGGGTCGTCGTCTCCAGGGTCGTCGTCTTCGGGGTGGCCTTCAAGGTCGTCGTCTCCAGGGTCATTGTTTCAGGGGTCGTTGTCTCTGGGGTCGTCGTCATCTTAGGGGTGGTCTTCAGGGTCGTCGTCTTTAGGGTCTTGAACTTAGAAATGTAGCAGAAGGTACAAGAAGGCTGAGGCAATGCCGAGAACCAGCTGACGGTACTGGAGCCCGGATGGCTACCCAAAGGTCCAAGAGCCAATGGAACTACTGAGGACCAGCTGACGGTACTGGAACCCGGTTACAAAGCAGGAGGTACCCGTGCCAAAAAGCACTACCAAGGACCAACTGACGTTGGTGGAACTCAGATACCCAGTAGGAGGCACCTAAGCCAAAGGCTCTGTCCGGAACCAGCTGACGGTACTGGAACCAGGATGGGGAGCAGAAGGTATAAGAGCCAAAGACACTGCCGAGAACCAGCTGACGGTACTGGAACCTGGATGGGTAGCCGAAGGTACAAGAGCCAATGGAACTACCGAGGACCAGCTGACGTTACTGGAACCCGGTTACTAAGCAGGAAGTACCCATGCCAGAAAGCACTGCCAAGGACCACCTGACGTTGGTGAAACTTGGATACTCAGAAGAAGGCACCTAAGCCAAAGGCTCTGCCTGGAACCAGCTGATGATACTGGAACCAGGGGGACCTATTCAAGATTGTCTTCCTAAGAATCAGCTAATGCTGCTGGAACTTTGATAGGCAGAAGAAGGTCCACAGGAAAAACAAAAGTAGCTAGTCCTCATCAGGAAAAAGGATGGTACAATGAGGATGTGTGTTGATTACAGGCAGATAAACCTCATTACACACAAGGATGCCTACCCGTTGCCCAGAATTGAAGAGTCATTAGCTGCTTTAAAATCTGCTATTTCTCCACCTTAGATCTCACTAGTGGGTATTGGCAGGTTCCCGTGGCAGAGGCGGATAAGGAAAAGACTGCCTTCACTAAACCGATGGGCCTCTCTGAATTCAACTACATGCCGTTTGGAGAGTGCAACGCACCAAGAACATTCCAGAGGATGATGGAGTGCTGTCTCGGGCACAAGAATTTTGAAACCGTCTTATTGTACCTGGATGATGTCATCATCTTCTCCAAAACTTATGAAGACCACATAAAGCACCTGGCCGAGGTGTTTGAAGGTCTGTCTAACTTTGGCCAGAAGGTAAAGCCATCCAAATGTCACCTGTTAAAGCCCAAAGTACAGTACCTGGGCCATGTGGTAAGCTCTGAAGGAGTGGCACCAGACCCTGACAAGGTCACCGTGATCAGGGACTGGCCGAAACCCAGCAACATCCATGAAGTCCGGCAGTTCCTCCGGTTGGTAGGCTGCTACTGAAGTTTCATTAAGGACTTCACTAAGATTGCAGCACCCCTGCAAGACCTGTTAGTGGGCCAATCCAAGAAGACCAAGAGCAAGGGCCCTCCATTTGAGTGGAACGACAAGCTGGAAGGATACTTCACTCGGTTGAAGTTGGCTCTCACAGGAGATGAGGTACTGACCTACCCTGATTATGACCAACTGTTTGTGCTCTACACAGATGCCAGCAATGTGGGATTGGGAGCAGTGTTGTCCCAGGTGCAGTAAGGCAAAGAAAGAGTAATTTTCTACGCCAGCAGGAAGCTTTGTCTCATTGAAAGGAACCCCGAAAACTACAGTTCCTTCAAGTTGGAGTTCCTCGCCATAGTCTGGGTGATAAAAGAGTGGTTCAAACACTACCTGGCCTCAGCAAGATTCACCATTTTCATGGACAACAATCCGCTTACCCACCTAGAAACTGCAAAGCTAGGTGCATTGGAGCAGTGATGGATGGCCCGGTTGCCCAACTATGAATTCTGTTATGACCTGGTGGTTACGGAGTGGTACTGAGATGACCTGGTGGGTAAAACCAATCATGGACAAGCTCAGAGGAGGTGGCAGCTCTACAGACAGTAATCACCTATATGACCTAGTGATTACGGAGCAGCACTGAAATGACCTAGTGAGTAAACAAATAATGTACTAGCTCTGAGGAGGTGGTAACTTTACTGACCGCAATCCCTACTCCTGACACCAACACTAGAAATAGCCGTGGAGCGTTCCTATCTCTGCCTAGACGCCTCTTCACAGCCTAAGAACTAGCTACCCCTGAAGATGGAAACAGAAAACTATCTCGCCTCAGAGAAACCCCCAAAGGAAAGATAGCCCCCCACAAATATTGACGGTGAGTGAAGAGGGAAATGACAAACTCAGAAATGAAACTAGATTTTAGCAAAGGAGGCCACTACTATCTAAATAGACAGAGAAAGAAAAGGCTACTGTGCGGTCAGTATAAAAACTAAATGTCCACGCAGAGTTTACAAAAATAATCTCCACACCGACTCACGGTGTGGAGGGGCAAATCTGCAACCCCAGAGCTTCCAACTAGCCGGAATATTTCATGATGACAAGCTGGACAAAAGAGACATAACTTAAACTGAACAAAAGGTCATAGGCAGGGAAACACCCAAAAACTAGCAGAACTTATCTTAAGCTGAAATGGACTGGCCAACAGAGAACTTCCAGGAAAGGACTGAATCCACAGGAAGGAACATTGACAGCTGGCATCAACTACAGCCTAAAGCCCAGTTAAATAACAAGGCCAGGGCACCGATTAGTGAAAGCAGCTGCTAAGTTCCACTTGAAACCACCAGAGGGAGCCCAAGAGCAGAACTCCCAAAAATACCATTCATGACCACAGGATGGAGCCCAAGAACAGAATTCACAACAGTACCCCCCTTGAGGAGGGGTCACCGAACCCTCACCAGAGCCCCCAGGCCGATCGGGACGAGCCAAATGAAAAGCACGCACCAAATCGGCAGCATGGACATCGGAGGCAAAAACCCAAGAGTTATCCTCCTGGCCATAACCCTTCCACTTGACCAGATACTGAAGTTTCCGCCTTGAAAGACGAGAATCCAAAATCTTCTCCACCACATATTCCAGCTCCCCCCCAACCAACACCGGAGCAGGAGGGTCAACGGAGGGAACCACGGGCACCACATATCTCCGCAACAAAGATCTATGGAACACATTATGAATGGAAAACGAAGCTGGAAGGGCCAAACGAAAAGACAATTGACAATTTCCGAAATCCTATAAGGACCAATAAAACGAGGTTTGAACTTAGGGGAAGAGACCTTCATAGGAACATGATGAGAAGACAACCAGACCAAATCCCCAACCCGAAGCCGGGGACCAACGCACCGACGGCGGTTAGCAAAACATTGAGCCTTTTCCTGAGACAATGTCAAATTGTCCACCACATGAGTCCAAATCCGCTGCAACCTGTCCACCACAGAATCTACCCCAGGACAGTCCAAAGGCTCAACCTGCCCTGAAGAAAAGCGAGGATGAAAACCAAAATTACAAAAAAAAGGCGAAACCAAGGTAGCAGAACTAGCCCGATTATTAAGGGCAAACTCGGCCAACGGCAAGAAGGTAACCCAATCATCCTGATCAGCTGACACAAAGCATCTCAAATAGGTTTCCAAGGTCTGATTGGTTCTCTCCGTCTGTCCATTTGTCTGAGGGTGAAACGCCGAAGAAAAAGACAAATTAATGCCCATTCTACCACAAAAGGACCGCCAAAACCTAGAAACAAACTGGGTACCTCTGTCAGACACAATATTCTCCGGAATACCATGCAAACGAACCACATGCTGGAAAAACAAAGGAACCAAATCAGAGGAGGAAGGCAACTTAGGCACAGGTACCAAATGGACCATTTTAGAAAAACGGTCACAAACCACCCAGATGACAGACATCTTCTGAGAAACAGGAAGATCAGAAATAAAATCCATGGAAATATGCGTCCAGGGCCTCTCAGGGATAGGCAAAGGCAAAAGCAACCCACTAGCACGAGAACAGCAGGGCTTAGCCCGGGCACAGATCCCACAGGACTGCACAAAGGAACGTACATCCCGTGACAAAGAAGGCCACCAAAAGGACCTGGCAACCAAATCTCTGGTACCAAAGATCCCAGGATGACCAGCCAACACTGAACAATGAATCTCAGAAATCACCCTACTAGTCCATCTATCAGGAACAAACAATTTCCCCACAGGACAGCGGTCGGGTCTATCAGCCTGAAACTCCCGAAGCACCCGCCGTAAATCAGGGGAGATAGCAGAAAGAATCACCCCCTCCTTGAGAATACCAGCCGGCTCACGGACTCCAGGAGAATCAGGCAAAAAACTCCTAGACAGGGCATCAGCCTTCACATTCTTAGATCCCAGAAGATACGAGACCACAAAATCAAAACGGGAGAAAAACAAAGACCACCGAGCCTGTCTAGGATTCAACCGCTTGGCTGATTCAAGGTAAATCAGATTCTTATGATCGGTCAAGACCACAACACGATGCTTGGCTCCCTCAAGCCAATGTCGCCACTCCCCGAATGCCCACTTCATAGCCAACAACTCCCGATTGCCGACATCATAATTACGCTCAGCAGGCAAAAACTTTCTGGAGAAGAAAGCACACGGTTTCAACACAGAGCCATCAGAACTTCTCTGAGACAGAACAGCTCCTGCCCCAATCTCAGAAGCGTCAACCTCAACCTGAAAAGGGAGAGAGACATCTGGCTGACGCAACACAGGGGCAGAAGTAAAACGACGCTTAAGCTCCTGAAAGGCCTCCACAGCCGCAGAGGACCAATTCATTACATCAGCACCTTTCTTGGTCAAATCGGTCAGAGGTTTAACCACAGTAGAAAAATTAGCAATGAAGCGGTGATAAAAATTAGCAAAGCCCAAAAACTTCTGAAGGCTCTTCACAGATGTGGGCTGCGTCCAATCATAAATAGCATGGACCTTAACAGGGTCCATTTCAATAGCCGAGGGAGAAAAAAATGAACCCCAGAAAAGAAACCTTCTGAACTCCAAAAAGGCACTTAGACCCCTTCACAAACAGTGTATTAGCATGAAGAATCTGAAATACCATCCTGACCTGCTTCACATGAGACTCCCAATCATCGGAAAAAAACCAAAATATCGTCCAAATATACAATCATAAATTTATCCAGATACTCCCAAAAAATATCATGCATAAAGGACTGAAACACAGATGGAGCATTAGAGAGCCCGAAAGGTATCACAAGATATTCAAAATGGCCTTCGGGCGTATTAAATGCTGTTTTCCATTCATCACCCTGTTTGATGCGGACAAGATTATACGCCCCTCGAAGGTCAATCTTGGTAAACCAGCTAGCCCCTTTAATCCGAGCAAACAAATCAGAGAGCAAAGGCAAAGGGTACTGGAATTTTACCGTGATTTTATTGAGAAGGCGATAATCTATACAGGGCCTCAAGGAACCATCCTTCTTGGCAACAAAAAAGAATCCCGCTCCCAATGGTGATGAAGACGGGCGAATATGCCCCTTCTCCAAGGACTCCTTTACATAAGTCCGCATAGCGGCATGCTCTGGCACAGACAGATTGAAAAGTCGACCCGTAGGGAACTTACAGCCAGGAATCAAATTAATAGTGCAATCACAGTCCCTATGAGGAGGCAGAGGACTGGATTTAGGCTCCTCAAATATATCCTGGAAATCCGACAAAAACTCAGGAACTTCAGAAGAAGGGGACGAGGAAATTGACATCAGAGGAATGTCACTATGTATCCCCTGACAACCCCAACTAGTCACAGACATAGATTTCCAATCCAGTACTGGATTATGTACCTGTAACCATGGAAACCCCAGCACAACCACATCATGCAAATTATGCAACACCAAAAAACGAATATTTTCCTGATGTGCTGGAGCCATGTTCATGGCTAACTGTGTCAAGTACTGAGGTTTATTCTTGGCCAATGGCGTAGCATCAATCCCCCTTAAGGGAATAGGACTCTGCAAAGGCTCCAAGGAAAAACCACAGCGCTTGGCAAATTCTAGGTCCATTAAGTTCAGTGCAGCGCCAGAATCCACAAATGCCATTACAGAAAAGGATGACAGTGAGCAAATCAGAGTAATAGACAAGAGAAATTTAGGCTGTACAGTACTGATGGTAACCGAACTAGCAACCCTCATAGTTCGCTTCGGGCAATCAGAGATAGCATGAGTAGCGTCACCACAGTAAAAACACAGCCTATTCTGACGTCGGAACTCCTGCCGTTCTGCTCTTGTCAAAACTCTATCACATTGCATAGGCACAGAACTCTGTCCAGAGGACACCGCCATATGGTGCATAACCTTACGTTCACGTAAGCGCCGATCAATCTGAATGGCCAGAGACATTGATTCGTTCAAACCAGCAGGTGTGGGAAACCCCACCATAACATCTTTAAGAGCTTCAGAAAGACCCTTTCTGAAAATAGCCGCCAGGGCATCCTCATTCCATTTTGTAAGCACAGACCACTTCCTAAATTTCTGACAATATATCTCTGCCGCTTCCTGACCCTGACACAGAGCCAGCAAAAATTTTTCTGTCTGATCCACAGAATTGGGTTCGTCATAAAGCAATCCAAGTGCTTGAAAAAATGAATCTACATTGAGCAATGCAGGATTCCCTGGCTCAAGAGAGAATGCCCAATCCTGCGGGTCACCACGCAGCAGAGAAATAACAATCTTCACCTGCTGAATGGGGTCACCAGAGGAACGGGGTCTCAGAGAAAAAAACAATCTGCAATTATTTTTAAAATTCAAAAACCTAGATCTATCCCCAGAAAACAAATCAGGGATAGGAATTTTAGGCTCAGAAACAGGAGTTTGAACAACATAATCTTGGATACTCTGTACCCTTGCAGCGAGATGATCAACACGCGCAGACAGACCCTGAACCTCCATATCAGTACCAAGCTCCTGCACCATCCAAAAATCAAGGGGAAAAAAAAAGACGAAACAAGCAACAAGGAAAAAAAAACTATGACTCAGAACTTTCTCTTCCCTCTTTTGAGATGCATTTAACACTTTGCGGGCCAGCTGTACTGTTATGACCTGGTGGTTACGGAGTGGTACTGAGATGACCTGGTGGGTAAAACCAATCATGGACAAGCTCAGAGGAGGTGGCAGCTCTACAGACAGTAATCACCTATATGACCTAGTGATTACGGAGCAGCACTGAAATGACCTAGTGAGTAAACAAATAATGTACTAGCTCTGAGGAGGTGGTAACTTTACTGACCGCAATCCCTACTCCTGACACCAACACTAGAAATAGCCGTGGAGCGTTCCTATCTCTGCCTAGACGCCTCTTCACAGCCTAAGAACTAGCTACCCCTGAAGATGGAAACGGAAAACTATCTCGCCTCAGAGAAACCCCCAAAGGAAAGATAGCCCCCCACAAATATTGACGGTGAGTGAAGAGGGAAATGACAAACTCAGAAATGAAACTAGATTTTAGCAAAGGAGGCCACTACTATCTAAATAGACAGAGAAAGAAAAGGCTACTGTGCGGTCAGTATAAAAACTAAATGTCCACGCAGAGTTTACAAAAATAATCTCCACACCGACTCACGGTGTGGAGGGGCAAATCTGCAACCCCAGAGCTTCCAACTAGCCGGAATATTTCATGATGACAAGCTGGACAAAAGAGACATAACTTAAACTGAACAAAAGGTCATAGGCAGGGAAACACCCAAAAACTAGCAGAACTTATCTTAAGCTGAAATGGACTGGCCAACAGAGAACTTCCAGGAAAGGACTGAATCCACAGGAAGGAACATTGACAGCTGGCATCAACTACAGCCTAAAGCCCAGTTAAATAACAAGGCCAGGGCACCGATTAGTGAAAGCAGCTGCTAAGTTCCACTTGAAACCACCAGAGGGAGCCCAAGAGCAGAACTCCCAAAAATACCATTCATGACCACAGGATGGAGCCCAAGAACGGAATTCACAACAGAATTCCCCATCAAGTACCGTGCAGGGCACAAGAATGCAAATGCTGATGCGCTGTCCAGGATGCCCAACTTACCAGAGGTAGAAGAAGATCTGGAAGCACTTGAGGAGATACCTTTCCCCTTTTACTTGAGTGCCCAGGGCCACGGACCGGGTCGCTGCCACCGTGACAGCCCCTTTAATTGCAATCGGACCTGGTACCAAGTATCCCCATTGCCCTGGTTAAATAGTTGAACAATCAATGGAACCAGGAGTACCTGATGAGCTCAGATCAGCCCAGTCTCAGATTAGATGGCTGAGCTGTCAATAAAAACACAGACAGCTCAGCATGCCCCTGCACCAGACTAGACAACTGAGCTGTCAATCACTGCACAAACAGACTGCACAGACAGCTCAGCACTGAGGGGTGGAATTATTACAGTACAGTAGGACCTCAAGATTTCCCAGGAAACTTCAGATGGAAGGCCTTGACTAGCCACTCGGCCTTCGCATCTCACGCTGGAACCCAGGATCTCTCCTCGGTTCCATATCCCCTCCACTGCATGAGGTAATGGAGGGAATTTTGGATCCTATGAGAACTCACAACTATCTGCAACTCATATACTAAACTGCCATTAACTGCAGCAGGAAGGGCCAGGGACAAGGGCAACTCCACCAATGGGACAAACTCCTTCAACAGAGATTTATGGAAGACGTTAAGGATGGAGGAAGCTTCAACCTAATGACTAGTGTTGAGCATTCCGATACCGCAAGTATCGGGTATCGGCCGATACTTGCGGGTATCGGAATTCCGATACCGAGATCCGATACTTTTGTGGTATCGGGAATCGGTATCGGGATTAATATCAATGTGTAAAATAAAGAATTAAAATAAAAAATAGGGATATACTCACCTCTCTGGCGGCTCCTGGACTTTACCGCCGTAACCGGGAGCGGTTGTACCTAAGAATGCGCGCTTGCAGGGCCTTAGATGAGGTCACTGCGCTCTGATTGGTCCGTAGCGGTCGCGTGACCGCTACGCGACCAATCACAAAGCAGTGACGTCACCTAAGGTCTTTCAAGTGCTTGAAATACCTTAGAAGACGTCATTGCTTTGTGATTGGTCGCGTAGCGGTCACGCGACCGCTACGCGACCAATCAGAAGCTGCGGACGTCTTCTAAGGTATTTCAAGCGCTTGAAAGACCTTAGGTGACGTCACTGCTTTGTGATTGGTCTCGTAGCGGTACGCGACCGCTACGGACCAATCAGAGAGCAGTGACCTCATCTAAGGCCCTTCAAGCGCGCATTCTTAGGTACAACGGCTCCCGGTTACGGCAGTAAAGTCCAGGCTGCGTCGGAGGGTGAGTATATCCCTATTTTTTATTTTAATTCTTTCTTTTACACATTGATATGGATCCCAGGGCCTGAAGGAGAGTTTCCTCTCCTTCAGACCCTGGGAACCATCAGGGATACTGTCCGATACTTGAGTCCCATTGACTTGTATTGGTATCGGGTATCGGTATCGGATTAGATCCGATACTTTGCTGGTATCGGCCGATACTTTCCGATACCGATACTTTCAAGTATCGGACGGTATCGCTCAACACTACTAATGACCATAGGATTGACCCCTTCCAAAATTTCATAGGGAACAATGAACTTCAGATCCAACTTTGCTGATGGCACCTTAGGTTTTTTTTTGGATGACAGCCATACCCTATCCATAACCTTAAAAGCAGATCATGACAAGTCAAACCCCAATTTGCAACAACAAACTCTCCAAAAATGAGAGACAAATTGCACTTCCCTATCAGACACAATGTTGAGAAAGACCCAATGTAACCTTACAATATGAGAAATAAGCAACCTACAGAGTATCTCTGCATTTGGTATTCCTGACAAATGGCCAACTACCAACTAAGCAGCAATTTTCCCACAAGACAGAGGCAAATCCGTAGTGAAATCCATAGACAGATGAGTACATGGTCTTTCTGGAATTGGCAGTGGAGCCAATTCCCCAGTCGGCTGGCTATGCACAGACTTCACAAGCGGATTCAAAATCTTAGACTTTTTTTGGAGGCCATCCATGCATAATGAATAGTGATGAGCGAGTGTACTCGTTGCTCGGGTTTTTCAGAGCACGCTCGGGTGACCAAGTATTTGTTATTGCTCGGAGATATAGTTTTCATCGCCTCAGTTGCATGATTTACGGCTTCCAGATATGCTGAATACATGTGTTGATTCCTTAACAAACAAGCATTCCTCACATGTATTCAGCGTATCTGGAAGCCGTAAATCATGCAACTGAGGAGATGAAAACTATATCTCCGAACTCCGGAGGAACTCCGTTTTGCAGGTTTCCTAGGATAAATAATTCTGGAGTTCTATTCCATCATTTACCTCTGAATTTTCTATCCTCCCTATAGTGATATGGAATGGTAATATCTTATTACATACTTATGACAACCAATCTGGAGGCGGTCTTCGCGAGCCCTACATGGTTTCTACTTTGTCCACTGAATTGGATATTCAGGTCATGGTTTCTCAGGACTAGCATAGACAACTTTTGTTGGTTTCTACTTTTCCCGCTGGATTGGATATTCAGGTCATGGTATCTCAGGAATCGTACAGACCACCTCAATTGGATGAAATCATATAATCGGGTGGTGATATCTACAACAAAGGGAATTGGAAGTACTTCAATCAATGGGATCCAACGGACTGACCCGCACAGAGCAGAAGTATTCCTTAATCTACATCTTGCATCCATCTTTTTGAATGACTGATGAGCTACTGTATTTATCAAAACATAATAACTTAGGACACTTGATCTGCTAGTGGGTTGCTATATAAAAATAATGATACGAATTTAGGACTATTGCCAGGCTATCTTATTGATTTGCTATACTGTGTTGAGTTTTGGCTAAATTCGGATGGGATCCTATTTTGCATGAAGGGATATGTGGCAAAGAAACGTGGAGCGACTGCTTCGTCATATTGGAGTTTTTCTTAAACACTGATGGTTTACGGTATTCACCTGGGGATATTATCTTTGATTATTATCAGACTATATATCAATTTGCTATATCTTGTTGGTTTGGGTTTAATTAGGGTGGGAGTTCATGCATCAAGAACGGCTAACATGGAGTTACTCATTGATAATACTAGAATCTGTAATTATATACAACTTTTTATCCAGACTATTTCCATTATCCAATTTCAACATCAAATTTTCATTCTTTTTTTTTTTCATTCTCATACAGTACATTGTGGGGTTTACATGCCCTGTATGACTGGTATATCTTCTTGTTTTCAAAAACCTTGGGCACGCCTGTTTTCATAATTCATTTTTTCATAAGGTTCGATTATTATATCTACTTTATCGGGGTAAATCATATGCTCCTATCATATGAGTTCTTTACCCATCATAACCCACAGCATCAGGGGGATACATCATTGTCTACAAAGGTTTTTTCATTCAGATACCCTTTGCACTTACCCCCATGCTTGACTTAGTAAGGTGTTTGATATAGCGAGCATTTGCATAATTGAATTATACTAAACCTAAAACTAAAGTACGATATTTTGACCATTTTGTCCGTAATTTACATTTTATGTTTATTATTATGGTTACAATTGTTTCCACTACTATGGATGGGCACTATCTTGGGACAAATAATAATTTGGATTGCACCCGTATCCATCTTTATATGGTTTCTTAATGTATCATCTGTAGCGATATCTTCCGATATCCAAAATTATCGGTATCGGATTGGATTGGCCGATATTCAAAAAAATCAGATATAGCCGATACCGATACCCGATACCAATGCAAGTCAATGGGACCAAAATATCGGAATTAAAATAAACCCTTTTGTTCCTTGTAGGTTCATTCTACATGAAGGAAAACAACTAAGAATAATGTAGGATGTATTGGGGGAGGTGGAGGAGACATTAAAGGCATAGAGGTTTAGCCCAATCAAATGGAATAGCAGGAATTAAGGGTTTTTTTTAAGACGTTCGGAGTTACAAAGATATTGACTATGTTAAGATTTTTTATATTTTGTCAGATATTGATGTTTCACTAATTCCATGCTCTTCACCTTCTTTTTTACTTCGACACTTTCTTCTTCATCATCCTCAGCAGCAGCATCTTTTACATCAACTTCTTCACCTTATTCATCTTCTTCTTCATCTTCTACCTATTATTCTTTTTTGTTACATTCTTCATATTCTTTTTATTCAACTATTATTATTATTCATATTCTACTTCTTCATCATATTCTTATTTGTGACAGGCATTACTGTAGTTGTTATCTATAAAAGTTTGAAGATTACACCTTCTGTTCTGCCTGTTACAAAAGAGTTACAACAACAGGATTTGTCCGTGTTCAGTTAGGCCTGCAGCAGCAGGCTTTTTCCAGGGGCACCACGAGGAGGAATGGACTCACCCCCATGCACTGCTTAGTCTTCTTCTGCTTATAATTTAGATAATATATTTTGCTCTGATGTTTAGTCTTATGCTTAATGTTCTTCTGCTCTTTGTTCTGCAGCTTCTTGTTCTTCTGCTTCTCGGTCTTCAGGGTCGTCATCTCCAGGGTCATCGTCTCCAGGGTCGTCGTCTTCGGGGTGGCCTTCAGGGTCGTCGTCTCCAGGGCCATCGTCTCAGGGGTCGTTGTCTCTGGGGTCATCGTCATCTTAGGGGTGGTCTTCAGGGTCGTCGTCTTTAGGGTCTTGAACTTAGAAATGTAGCAGAAGGTACAAGAAGGCTTTGGCAATGCCGAGAACCAGCTGACGGTACTGGAGCCCGGATGGCTACCCAAAGGTCCAAGAGCCAATGGAACTACTGAGGACCAGCTGACGGTACTGGAACCCGGTTACAAAGCAGGAGGTACCCGTGCCAGAAAGCACTACCAAGGACCACTTGACGTTGGTGGAACTCAGATACCCAGTAGGAGGCACCTAAGCCAAAGGCTCTGTCCGGAACCAGCTGACGGTACTGGAACCAGGATGGGGAGCAGAAGGTATAAGAGCCAAAGACACTGCCGATAACCAGCTGACGGTACTGGAACCTGGATGGGTAGCCAAAGGTACAAGAGCCAATGGAACTACCGAGGACCAGCTGACGTTACTGGAACCCGGTTACTAAGCAGGAAGTACCCATGCCAGAAAGCACTACCAAGGACCACCTGACATTGGTGGAATTCGGATACCCAGAAGGAGGCACCTAAGCCAAAGGCTCTGCCCGGAAAAAGCTGACGGTACTGGAACCAGGATGGGGAGCAGAAGGTATAAGAGCAAAAGACACTGCCGAGAACCAGCTAACGGAACTGGAACCCTGATGGGTAGCCGAAGGTACAAGAGCCAATGGAACTACCGAGGACCAGCTGACGTTACTGGAACTCGGTTACTAAGCAGGAGGTACCCGTGTCAGAAAGCACTACCAAAGACCACCTGACGTTGGTGGAACTTGGATACTCAGAATCAGGCACCTAAGCCAAAGGCTCTGCCCGGAACCAGCTGACGGTACTGGAACCAGGGGGACCTATTCAAGATTGTCTTCCTAAGAACCAGCTAATGCTGCTGGAACTCCGATAGGCAGAAGAAGGTCCACAGGAAAAACAAAAGTAGCTAGGCCGCGAGCTGGCCGTGGTTACCGAAAATTCACTGTCCTACAGGGGGAGCTTTTCCTATTGGCAGTACAGAACCAGACTTGATTGCCAGTTCCCGCAGCCCACATAGGAAGCACCTAAACTGCAGGCACCATGGAGTCGGCTAACCCGACCTCAATCCGACAGGACAACGTATTGGAGGTCAAGTGACCTTGACACTACCCGGAAACAGCTGGAGTGCTGTAACCGGGCAGGGCAGGAGGGAGTACCTGTGCCAAAGACACTTCTGAGCAGCAACTAGCGGTGTTGGAGCCCAGGGACAGCAGGAGGAGCAGAGTGTAGGCCAAAGCCTGCACTCAAGGCAGTTTAATATCTGTTGTTGTGTCAGCGTGGTGGTCGTAGGACACATTGCAGGATACACAGCTGGGGATCAGCTGACGTTACTGAAACCCAATAACAGAGGAGCAACTGTTGACTGTGCAATCAGAACTTCCGAGCAGAAAGTAGCGGTGTTGAAGCCCAGGGTCAGCAGGAGGAGCAGAGTGTAGGCCGAAGCCTGCACTCAAGGCAGTTTAATATCTGTTGTTGTGTCAGCGTGGCAGTTGCAGGACACATTGCCGGACACACAGTTGGGGATCAGCTGACGTTACTGAAAACCAATAACAGAGGAGCAACTGTTGACTGTGCAGACAGCACTTCCGAGCACCAACTGGCAGTGTTAGAGCCCAGAGAATGCAGGGGGAGCAGAGTGTAGGCCAAAGCCTGCACTCGAGGCAGTTTAATATCTGTTGTTGTGTCAGCGTGGCGGTCGCAGGACACATTGCTGGATACACAGCTGGGGATCAGCTGACGTTACTGAAACCCAATACCAGAGGAGCAACTGTTGACTGTGCAGACAGCACTTCCGAGCACCAACTGGCGGTGTTAGAGCCCAGGGAATGCAGGAGGAGCAGAGTGTAGGCCGAGGCCTGCACTCGAGGCAGTTTAATATCTGTTGGAGTGTCAGCGTGGCAGTCGCAGGACACATTGCCGGATACACAGCAGGGGAGCAGCTGACATTACTGAACCCCACTAACACAGGAGCAAGTGTTTTTCTCTGTGCAAACAGCACTTCTGGGAAGCAACTGGTGGTGTTGGAACCCAGGGAATGCAGGAGGAGAAGAGTGTAGGCCGAGGCCTGCACTCGAGGCAGTTTAATATCTGTTGTTGTGTCAGGGTGGCGGTCGCAGGACACATTGCAGGATAAACAGATGGGGATCAGCTGACATTACTGAAACCCAATAACACGGCAGCAAGTGTTGACTGTGCAAACAGCACTTCCGGGCAGCAACTGGCGGTGTTGGAGCCCGGAGACAGCAGGAGGAGCAGAGAGTAGGCTGAGGCCTAATTGGAGCAAATTGAAAGTGAACCTTTAAACCCCCCCAGGTGTTAGTAACTAGAAGAGCCACCTTGTGCAACACTAATGCTGCACAAGGAAAAGGTGGCTCTTTTAATTATGCTCCTTGCACACGCTGAACGAAACACTTATAAAATTGTGCCCCTCATACTGTGAAACCGTCACGGAGGCGGGACTTTCCTTCTTAATGAGACACAGCACAGCTGTCAAAAATACCCCCTTGGCGCTGGGCGCAGCCTCCTGAGCGTTGCTTTTTTGTGTACCGGACTCTGCGCTGTTATGTTATCCCTTGGCCATGCGCTGTTAGCACTGCCCGTCTTCTGACATCATTTGATGTGAGCCTGTGTGGGCGCGCTGCCCATGAATCCCAGCCCCACAGTGTTTTCTGATTTATTCACACTGCGGGGCTGAGATTCATGGCCTTGCGCAGTAAATATCTTCACCTCTCACTCATGTCCTTACCCCTGCTTCAGAATGTGCGACATCAGTTGATCCCTACTCACATGCCACGGCCGTGAAGCCACACAGTCTAAAGAAGGCGGAAGGAGATGAGTGAGAGGCGAAGATATGCACCGCACATGCCCATGAATCCCAGCCCCGCAGTGTCTTCTGATTTTTTCACACTGCAGGGCTGGGATTCATGGCCATGCGCAGTAAATATCTTCGCCTCTCACTCATGTCCTTACGCCTGCTTCAGACTGTGCGGCGTCAGCTGTTCCCTACTCACATGCCATGGCCGTGAAGCCGCACAGTCTAAAGAAGGCGGAAGGAGATGAGTGAAAGGCGAAGATATGCACCGCACATGCCCATGAATCCCAGCCTCGCAGTGTCTTCAGATTTATTCACACTGCGGGGCTGGGATTCATGGCCTTGCGCAGTAAATATCTTCACCTCTCACTCATGTCCTTATGCCTGCTTCAGACTGTGCAGCTTCAGCTGATCCCTAATCACATGCCACGGCCATGAAGCCGCACAGTCTGAAGAAGGCGGAAGGAGATGAGTGAGAGGCCAAGATATGCACTGCGCATGCCCATGAATCACAGCCCCGCAGTGAGAATAAATAAGATGCTGCGGGGCGTTATCTCGTGCAGGGCGGCCGCACAGGCGCAGCCAGCCTGACAACAAATGATGTCAGAAGACGGGCAGCGCTAACTGCGCATGGCCAAGGGATAACATAACAGCGCAGTCTCCGGGACAGATTCAAACAACGCTGAGGAGGCAGCGCACAGTGCCAAGGGGGTTGCTGCTTGTCATTACGAAGGAAAGGCACACCTCAGGGACGGTTTAACAATATCAGGGGAAACATTTTATATGTGTTTAGTTCTGCGTGTGCAAGGAGAATAACTAAATGAGCCACCTTGTCAAAATGCAGCATTAGTGCTGCACAAGGTGGCTCTTCTAGTTACAAACGCCTGGAGGGGGACAGGTTCCCTTTAATTTGTGTTGTAGTGTCAGCGTGGCGGTCGCAGGACACATTGCCGGATACACAGCTGGGGATCAGCTGACATTACTGAAACCCAATAACACGGCAGCAAGTGTTGATTGTGCAAACAGCACTTCCAGAAAGCAACTGGCAGTGTTGGAACCCAGGGAATGCAGGAGGAGCAGAGTGTAGGCCGAGGCCTGCACTCGAGGCAGTTTAACATCTGTTGGAGTGTCAGCGTGGCGGTCGCAGGACACATTGCCGGATACACAGCAGGGGAGCAGCTGACGTTACTGAACCCCACTAACACAGGAGCAAGTGTTTTTCTCTGTGCAGACAGCACTTCCGAGCACCAACTGGCGGTGTTAGAGCCCAGGGAATGCAGGAGGAGCAGAGTGTAGGCCGAAGCCTGCACTCGAGGCAGTTTAATATCTGCTGTTGTGTCAGCGTGGCGGTCGCAGGACACATTGCCGGATACACAGCTGGGGATCAGCTGATGTTACTGAAACCCAATAACACGGCAGCTAGTGTTGACTGTGCAAACAGCACTTCTGGGCAGCAACTGGCGGTGTTGGAGCCCAGGGTCAGCAGGAGGAGCAGAGTGTAGGCCGAAGCCTGCACTCGAAGCAGTTTAATATCTGTTGTTGTGTCAGCGTGGCGGTCGCAGGACACATTGCCAGAAACACAGCTGGGGATCATCTGACGTTACTGAAACCCAATAACACGGCAGCAAGTGTTGACTGTGCAAACAGCACTTCCGGGCAACAACTGGCAGTGTTAGAGCCCAGGGAATGCAGGAGAAGCAGAGTGTAGGCCGAAGCCTAATTGAAGCAAGTTGAAAGGGCACCTTTAACCCCCCAGGCGTTTGTAGCTGAAAGAGCCACCTTGTGCAGCACTAATGCTGCAAAAGGAAAAGGTGGCTCTTTTAATTATGCTCCTTTCAAATGCAGAACTAAACACTTATAATATGTGTCCCCTGATACCGTGAAACCGTCCCGGAGGTGGGACTTTCCTTCGTAATGGGACGCAGCACAGTCGTCATTCCTACCCCCTTGGCGCCGTGCGCCGCCTCCTCAGCGTTGTTTGAATCTGTCCCTGAGCCTGCGCTGTTATGTTATTCCTTGGCCATGCGCAGTTAGCGCTGCCCGTCTTCTGAAATCATTTGTTGTCAGGCTGGCTGCGCCTGTGTGGCCGCGCTGCCCGAGATCCCGCCTCGCAGTGTCATCTAATGTAATCACACTATGGGCCTGGGATCCATGGGCATGCGCAGTGCATATCTTCGCCTCTCACTCACCTCCTTCCGGATTCTTCAGACTGTGCGGCGTCATGGCCGTGGCATGCTATTAGGGATCAGCTGACAGCGCACAGTCTGAAGAAGGCGGAGTGAGATGAGTGAGAGCCTGAGGTGAAGATATGCACTGCGCATGCCCATGGATCCCAGGCCTGCAGTATGATTAAATCAGAAAAGACTATGAGACTGGATCTCGGGCAGCGCAGCCGCACAGGCCCAGTCCGCTTGACAACAAATGATGTCAGAAGACGGGCAGCGCTAACTGCGCATGGCCAAGGTTGAACATAACAGCGCAGGCTACGGGACAGATTCAAACAATGCTGAGGAGGCGGCGCACGGTGCCAAGGCGGTAGGGATGAAGGCTGTGCTGCGTCCCATTATGAAGGAAAGTCCCACCTCCGGGACGGTTTCACGGTGTGAGGGGACACATTTTATAAGTGATAAGTTCAGCTTGTGCAAGGAGCAAAACTAAAAGAGCTACCTTTTCCTTGTGCAGCATTACTGCTGCACAAGGTAGCTCTTTCAGTAACAAACGCCAGGCACTGCATCATGTAATCAACCATGTGCTGCAGACTGCCAACTGGCCAAGAAACGCTGTCCCCTGCTTGAGGCGTGATCTCTGTCTGCTCTGCATCACCCCACCCTCGCTCTACACACTGACTACTGGAGAATTGTGTAACTCCCTCCTCTGGACCGATGTCTCCCTCCTCCATTGACTCCTCCTCATCCTCCTCACAAAGTGTCCCCTGCCTAGGCCTTTGTGAGGAACCCCGTAGCACTGACTGTCCAGAAGCTGATGGAATTGGTGACTCATCCTCCACCACTTCCACAACATCATCCCTTAGCGCTTGCAGTGTTTGCTGAAGCAGGCAGATAAGGGGGACAGCCATGCTGACTAGTGCATCATCTGCACTCGCAATCTGAGTGGAATCATTAAAGGAACGCAAAACCTAGCAGACGTCCTTCATAGTGGCCCACTCTGTGGTTGTGAAGTCCGAACGGCGCGCAGTGCGACTTCTTTGCGCCTGATGCATCTGGTACTCCATTACTGCTTCCTGCTGCTCACACAACCGCTCCAACATATGTACTGTAATGTGGAATTATACCTGGTGGGTAGGTCATATATGATGTGATGTTCCGGAAGGCAGAATCGGCACTGCAGAGCTGCAATGCGCGATCTTGCCATGCTGGAACGCCGCAAGTGAGCACACTCTATGCGGACCTTGTGCAGCAGTGCATCAAGATCCGGATAGTCCCTCAAAAAACTCTGCACGACCAAGTTGAGCACATGTGCCAGACATAGGATGTGAGTGAGGTTGCCTAGGGCCAGAGTTGCCACCAGATTTCGGCCATTGTCACACACTACCATGCCTGGCTGGAGATTCGCTGGCACAAACCACACGTCGCTCTCCTGCTTGGTGGCATTCCAGAGCTCCTGCGCTGTGTGGCTTCGATTCCCCAAAGAAATTAATTTCAAGACGGCCTGTTGGCGTTTGGCCACGGCTGTGCTCATATCGGTCGTAACAGGTAAACGTTCACGGGTCCATGTGGAGGTGGACTGTGATGGCTCCTGCAGCAATGATTCTGAGGAACTTGAGTATGAGGAGGAGTCAATGCGTACAGACTGGATTCCTGCAATCCTTGGAGTTGGCAGAACACGTCCTGCGCCACTCGCACGATCTGTACCTGGCTCAACAACATTAACCCAATGGGCAGTGAGGGAAAGGTATCGCCCCTGTCCATTGTGACTGGTCCACGCATCGGTGGTGAGGTGGACCTTGCTACTGACGGCATTCTGTAGCGCGTGTTTTATGTGTCCCTCCACATGCTTGTGCAGGGCAGGGACAGCTTGCCTGCTGAAATAAAAGTGGCTGGGCACATTGTATTGTGGGACTGCCAATGCCATCAAGTTACGGAAGCTGTCAGTCTCCACCAGCCTGAATGACAGCATTTCAAAGGACAGTAGTTTTGCAATTCCAGCATTCAGAGCCTGTGCTCAGGGGTGGTTTGGCGAGAATGGCTGCCTTTTCTCCCATGCCTGTGCTACCGATGGCTGTGAACGTGGTGCTGTGAGTGGAATTACACTGGGTCTGTGGACAACAGTGCCAGAGGTTCTTACATTGTGATCCTGTGAGGAAGCCGAACCAGCTGTGTGTGAGCTGGAGGAAGAGGCAACAACACGAGCTGAAGAGGTGGTAGGTGCCGCTATTGGTTGGCCTAGGTCTTCAGTGTGTTTTTGTAACTCCACCGCGTGCTTGGTCCGCATATGTTTCCACATATTTGTGGTATTGAGGTTGCTGACACTTTTGCCTCTTTTGACTTTTTGATGACACACCTTGCATTTGACTAAGCAAATGTCATCTGCGACTGTGTCAAAAAAGGACCAGGCACTGCAAGTCTTGGGAGCGCCCGTTTTGGCTTTTGGAAGAGGCATGCTCCTAACGGGTGCCGAAGTGGAGCCTACAGGAACCGCAGTCTTCCCCCTCCCTCTCCCTCTTTGACCTGTTCGGGGAATCTCTTCCTCAGAGCTGCTCCCACCACCTTCCTGTACCTCACGTCATGATGGGTCAAGGACCTCATCATCTACACTCCCCTCTTCCACCAACTGCTTCTCCGGGGTAGTCTCGGCAGCACAGTACGCACCTGAAAGTGGCACCTGAGTCTCATCATCAGATGCGTACTGAGGTGTGCTGACCGGAGGCACTGGCCTGTTATGGACCTGGTGGTTAGGTGCACCAGGAATGACCTGATAGTTAAACATGGAATCAGTACGAGCTCTGGGGAAATGGGAACTCTGCTGACCGCAAACCCTACTCCTATCAACACAACTAGAAATAGCCGTGGAGCGTGCCTGACTCTGCCTAGACGCCTCTTCACAGCCTAAGAGCTAACTACCCCTAAAGAAAGGAAACAAAGCCTCACTTGCCTCAGAGAAATTTCCCCAAAGGTAAAAGCAGCCCCCCCACAAGTATTGACTGTGAGTTAAGAGGAAATCACAAACACAGGATGAAATAGGCTTTAGCAAAGGGAGGCCAGTCTAACTAAACAGATTGAGGATAGAAAAGGGATCTTTGCGGTCAACACAAAAAACTACAAAACCACGCAGAGTGTGCAAAAAATACCCCCGCACCGACTCACGGTGCGGTGGTGCCACTCTGCACCCCCAGAGCTTCCAGCTAGCCAGGCAGTTTCATGATAGCAAGCTGGACTAGAACTTAGCAAGAAAAACCATATGTAACAAATGAACAAGCAGGAACTTAGCTTCGCTGGAGTAGACAGGTCCTCAGAAAGATCCAGGAGAGATCTGAACAGTACTAGAACATTGACAGCTGGCATGGAGTAACGATCTGAGTGGAGTTAAATAGAGAATCCAGCCTAGCCCTAAACGAGGGCAGGTGGGGAAGGAATCTCAGAACCAGCAGCTCCACTCACAGCCACCAGAGGGAGTCCATGGACAGAACTCACCGAAGTACCATTCATGACCACAGGAGGGAGTTCGAGAACGGAATTCACAACAGTACCCCCCCTTGAGGAGGGGTCACCGAACCCTCACCAGAGCCCCCAGGCCGATCAGGACGAGCCAAATGAAAGACACGAACTAAATTGGCAGCATGGACATCAGAGGCAACAACCCAGGAATTATCCTCCTGACCATAGCCCTTCCATTTGACCAAGTGCTGAAGTTTTCGTCTCGAAATACGAGAATCCAAAATCTTCTCCACCACATACTCCAACTCCCCCTCGACCAACACCGGAGCAGAAGGATCAACGGAGGGAACCATAGGTGCCACATATCTCTGCAGCAACGACCTATGGAACACATTATGGATGGCAAAAGAAGCAGGAAGGGCCAAACGAAATGATACAGGATTAAGAATTTCAGAAATCTTATAAGGACCAATGAAACGAGGCTTAAACTTAGGAGAAGAAACCTTCATAGGAACATAACGAGATGATAACCAAACCAAATCCTCAACACGAAGTCGGGGACCAACACGGCGACGGCGGTTAGCGAAACGTTGAGCCTTCTCTTGGAACAAGGTCAAATTGTCCACCACATGAGTCCAAATTTGCTGCAACCTGTCCACCACAGAATCCACACCAGGACAGTCCGAAGGCTCAACCTGCCCCGAAGAAAAACGAGGATGAAAAACAGAATTACAAAAAAAAGGCGAAACCAAAGTAGCCGAACTGGCCCGATTATTAAGGGCGAACTCAGCCAATGGCAAGAAGGTCACCCAATCATCCTGATCCGCAGAAACAAAGCATCTCAGATAGGTTTCCAAAGTCTGATTGGTTCGTTCGGTTTGGCCATTTGTCTGAGGATGGAAAGCCGAAGAAAAAGACAAATCAATGCCCATCTTAGCACAAAAGGAACGCCAAAACCTTGAAACAAACTGGGAACCTCTGTCAGACATGATGTTCTCCGGAATGCCATGCAAACGAACCACATGTTGGAAAAATAATGGAAACAAATCAGAGGAAGAAGGCAATTTAGGCAAGGGTACCAAATGGACCATTTTAGAGAAGCGATCACAAACCACCCAGATGACCGACATCCTTTGAGAAACAGGAAGATCTGAAAGAAAATCCATGGAAACATGCGTCCAGGGCCTTTTCGGGACCGGCAAGGGCAAAAGTAACCCACTGGCACGAGAACAGCAGGGCTTAGCCCGAGCACAAGTCCCACAAGACTGCACAAAAGAACGCACATCCTGCGACAAAGAAGGCCACCAAAAGGACCTAGCCACCAAATCTCTGGTACCAAAAATCCCAGGATGACCAGCCAACACCGAACAATGCACCTCAGAGATAACTCTATTAGTCCATCTATCAGGGACAAACAGTTTCTCCGCTGGACAACGGTCAGGTCTATCAGCCTGGAACTCCTGCAGCACCCGCCGCAAATCAGGGGAGATGGCAGACAGAACTACCACCTCTCTGAGAATACCAGCTGGCTCAGGAACCCCAGGAGAATCAGGCACAAAACTCCTTGAAAGGGCATCAGCCTTCACATTCTTAGAACCCGGAAGGTACGAAACCACAAAATTGAAACGGGAGAAAAACAGCGACCAACGAGCCTGTCTAGGATTCAACCGCTTGGCAGACTCGAGATAAGTCAGATTCTTGTGATCTGTCAAGACCACCACGCGATGCTTGGCTCCTTCAAGCCAATGTCGCCACTCCTCGAATGCCCACTTCATAGCCAACAACTCCCGATTGCCAACATCATAATTATGCTCAGCAGGCGAAAACTTTCTTGAAAAGAAAGCGCATGGCTTCATTACAGAGCAATCAGAACTTCTCTGAGACAAAACAGCCCCTGCTCCAATTTCAGAAGCATCAACCTCGACCTGAAAAGGGAGCGAAACATCTGGCTGACACAACACAGGAGCCAAAGAGAAATGATGTTTCAACTCCTGAAAAGCCTCAACGGCCGCAGAGGACCAATTCACCACATCAGCACCCTTCTTGGTCAAATCAGTCAACGGTTTAACAACATTAGAAAAATTAGCGATGAAGCGACGGTAAAAATTGGCAAAGCCCAGAAATTTCTGAAGGCTCTTCACAGATGTAGGCCGAGTCCAATCATAAATAGCTTGGACTTTAACAGGATCCATCTCGATAGTAGAAGGGGAAAAAATGAAACCCAAAAAGGAAACCTTCTGAACTCCAAAGAGACACTTAGATCCCTTCACAAACATGGAATTAGCATGAAGGACCTGGAACACCATTCTGACCTGCTTCACATGGGACTCCCAATCATCCGAAAAGACCAAAATATCATCCAAATATACGATCATGAATCTATCCAGATACTTTCGGAAGATGTCATGCATAAAGGACTGAAACACAGAGGGAGCATTAGAAAGGCCAAATGGCATCACCAGGTACTCAAAATGGCCCTCGGGCGTATTAAATGCTGTTTTCCATTCATTGCCCTGTTTAATACGCACGAGATTATACGCCCCTCGAAGGTCTACCTTGGTGAACCAACTAGCCCCCTTAATCCGAGCAAATAAATCAGACAGTAGAGGCAAAGGGTACTGAAATTTGACCGTGATTTTATTAAGAAGGCGGTAATCTATACAAGGTCTCAGAGAACCATCCTTCTTGGCCACAAAAAAGAACCCTGCTCCCAATGGTGATGACGACGGGCGAATATGCCCTTTCTCCAAGGACTCCTTTATATAACTCCGCACAGCGGCGTATTCTGGCACAGACAAATTGAAAAGTCGTCCCTTAGGGAACTTGCTACCAGGAATCAAATTAATAGCACAATCACAATCCCTATGAGGAGGTAGGGTACTAGACTTGGGCTCATCAAATACATCCCGGTAATCCAACAAAAACTCAGGGACTTCAGAAGGAGTGGAGGAAGAAATTGACAACAATGAAACATCCCCATGTACCCCTTGACAACCCCAACTGGACACCGACATTGATTTCCAATCCAATACTGGATTATGGACCTGCAGCCATGGCAAACCCAACATGACCACATCATGCAGATTATGCAACACCAAAAAGCGAATATCCTCCTGATGCGCAGGAGCCATGCACATGGTCAACTGGGTCCAGTACTGAGGCTTATTCTTGGCCAAAGGCGTAGCATCAATTCCCCTCAAAGGAATGGGATGCTGCAAGGGCTCCAAGAAAAAAACACAGCGCCTGGCAAACTCTAAGTCCATCAAATTCAGGGCAGCGCCTGAATCCACAAATGCCATAACAGAATAGGATGACAAAGAGCAAATCAGAGTAACGGACAAAAGAAATTTAGGCTGTACAGTACCAATGGTGACGGACCTAGCGAACCGCTTAGTGCGCTTAGGACAATCAGAGATAGCATGAGTGGAGTCACCTCAGTAAAAACACAGCCCATTCTGACGTTTATGTTCTTGCCGTTCAGCTCTGGTCAAAGTCCTATCACATTGCATAGGCTCAGGCCTCTGCTCAGAGGGTACCGCCAAATGGTGCACAGTTTTGCGCTCACGTAAGCGCCGATCGATCTGTATGGCCAAGGACATTGAATCATTCAGACCAGCAGGCGTGGGGAACCCCACCATAACATCCTTAAGGGCTTCAGAAAGACCCTTTCTGAAAATTGCTGCCAGGGCACACTCATTCCACTGAGTAAGCACAGACCACTTTCTGAACTTCTGGCAATATACCTCTGCTTCATCCTGACCCTGACACAAAGCCAGCAAAATTTTCTCTGCCTGATCCACAGAATTCGGTTCATCATAAAGCAATCCCAGCGCCAGAAAAAACGCATCTACATTACACAATGCAGGATCTCCTGGTGCCAGGGCGAATGCCCAGTCTTGAGGGTCACCACGCAACAAAGAAATAATGATTCTTACTTGCTGAATAGTGTCACCAGAAGAGCGGGGTTTCAGAGCAAGAAACAGAAACAGTTTACAATTGTTTTTGAAATTCAGAAATTTAGATCTATCCCCAGAAAACAACTCAGGAATTGGAATTCTAGGCTCCAACATAGGATTCTGAACTACATAATCTTGAATGTTTTGTACCCTTGCAGCGAGTCGATCCACACTAGAGGACAGATCTTGAATGTCCATATCCACACCTGAGTTCTGAACCACCCAGAGTTTAAGGGGAAAAGAAAGGTAAAACACACCGCAGAGAAAAAAAAATGGTCTCAGAACTTCTCTTTTCCCTCTATTGAGATGCATTAACACTTTGTGGGCCAGCTGTACTGTTATGGATCTGGTGGTTAGGTGCACCAGGAATGACCTGATAGTTAAACACGGAATCGGGATGAGCTCTGGGGAAATGGGAACTCTGCTGACCGCAAACCCTACTCCTATCAACACAACTAGAAATAGCCGTGGAGCGTGCCTGACTCTGCCTAGACGCCTCTTCACAGCCTAAGAGCTAACTACCCCTAAAGAAAGGAAACAAAGCCTCACTTGCCTCAGAGAAATTTCCCCAAAGGTAAAAGCAGCCCCCCCACAAGTATTGACTGTGAGTTAAGAGGAAATCACAAACACAGGATGAAATAGGCTTTAGCAAAGGGAGGCCAGTCTAACTAAACAGATTGAGGATAGAAAAGGGATCTTTGCGGTCAACACAAAAACTACAAAACCACGCAGAGTGTGCAAAAAATACCCCCGCACCGACTCACGGTGCGGTGGTGCCACTCTGCACCCCCAGAGCTTCCAGCTAGCCAGGCAGTTTCATGATAGCAAGCTGGACTAGAACTTAGCAAGAAAAACCATATGTAACAAATGAACAAGCAGGAACTTAGCTTCGCTGGAGTAGACAGGTCCTCAGAAAGATCCAGGAGAGATCTGAACAGTACTAGAACATTGACAGCTGGCATGGAGTAACGATCTGAGTGGAGTTAAATAGAGAATCCAGCCTAGCCCTAAACGAGGGCAGGTGGGGAAGGAATCTCAGAACCAGCAGTTCCACTTACAGCCACCAGAGGGAGTCCATGGACAGAACTCACCGAAGTACCATTCATGACCACAGGAGGGAGTTTGAGAATGGAATTCACAACACTGGCCCACCCGTCTCTTCAGAGTCAGAGAGACAACGCTGTTGGGCATCACTGCATACTGCCTCTTCTTCCATTTCTCCAATGCTGCTTGGCTGGCCCCCTCTTTCCAAGCCAAGAGATTCAGAGAACAGAAGTAGAGATGGCTCCTGTCCTGGGCTCTCTGACTGCCTGGGCAATTTGGCAGGTGGTGAAGAGACAGATGGGTGCTCTTCAGTGCTCTGTGCCTGAGAGGATGTGGCACTAATTAAAGTCGATGCGTTAGCTGCCATCCATCCGAGAATGGCTTCAATTTGTTCGTCCCACAGCAGCGGGGCACGGCGAGCTCCTACAAAGCTGCACATGAAGGACTGTTCCCTGCTAAAACTGGGGGATGATGATTCACCGGTGCCCGCAGCAGGCACAGAATCCCCACATCCTCTCCCTGCTCCACGCCCATGCCCACGTGCCTTACTTCCTGCCTTCTTCATCTTGGTAGACTGATAAAGATAGGCAGAAAAGTACTAAGGGCTTAGTGTGCTTATTCCTGAACAGTCTCAGGCCTCCAAAAGTCGGGTCGAGTGAAATCGGCCGATTATTGCGTAAAGTCGGGGGCTGACTGAAACATGAAACCCAATGCAAGTCAATGGATAATCAAAGTCGGCAGTGAGTGGAGGACAGGAAAACACCTACAGTGCCCATTTTAATGCCAAAAACATAAATTCTTATTACTTAAGCTTGTCAATCTTAATTTACTTTATAATAATAGTTAGGCATTGAAAACAGGGGGTCATTTGGCTAAAGTTGTGGGGGGTATGGCTGGCTCAAGATTTTCTTGGGCCCAGGAAACGCGGAATACGTCACGGAGGTGGAGCAGGGAGAGGTAAGTATTTCAACTTTGCAAGTGCTGTAATCCTGAGCAAGCAGGGGGGCCCACTATTTGGCACTGGCACAGAGCCCCTCATAGTATGGCGGTGTGTTTGACGGCGGGTGGCGCCTCCCACTGCCAGAGACACTTTTGCGTACTATGAGGGGCCCTGTGCCAGTGCCAACGAGTATGCCCCCCACCTGATGAAGGAACCTGCACTTTCATCTGCACCTTCCTCTTTGTCCCCGTGTAAGGTGGTATAGTATGCGGGAAGGGGAACCTGACTTTCAGCAGGGTCAGATTCTGGCTGTGTAGAGTGCAAGGGGAATGTAGTGGTCTGGGTCAATGTACCAGCAGACTCATCTAGCAGTGGCTGGGCAATGGGCAGGATGAGGAGGAAACAAAGATATAGGCCCAAAATAAAAAAGTAGGCTAAAACCAGTTAAAAATTGGTAACAGGAGTACACAGGCGGCATAGCTTTGTTCAGTGGAGGACAACTGTAAGGACTGGCTGACACAGTTACTAGGCCCAAATAAGTAAGTAGGCTAAATGCAGTTCAAAATTTGTAACAGGAGTACACAGGCGGCATAGCTTTGTTCAGTGGAGGACAACTGTAAGGACTGGCGCAGACACAGGTAGTAGGCCTAAAATAAAAAGGTAGGCTAAATGCAGTTCAAAATTGGTAACAGGAGTACACAGGCGGCATTGCTTTGTTCAGTGGAGGACAACTGTCATGGTTCCCAATGGCAGGGGAACGTCAGGACACATAAATAACGAACGAGCTCTTGGGTGATGGAATCTCGAGCTGACCGTGAGCTAAACCTACCACACAACTAATAGTGGCCAGGAGGCGTGCCTACGTTTTATCCCTAGACGTCTCTCGCCAGCCGGAGAACTAACTTACCCTAGTAGAGGAAAAAACAGACCTGGCTTACCTCTAGGGAAATTCCCCCAAAAAGGAGACAGAAGCCCCCCACATATATTGACGGTGAGTTCAGAGGAAAAGACATACGCAGTTTGAAGGTAGGTTCAGCAAAGCGAGGTCCGCTTACTAGATAGTAGAAAGATACAAAAGGGAACTGCACGGTCAGCTGAAAACCCTTTTAAAATACCATCCTGAAATTACTTTAAAACTCATGTGTCAACTCATGACACCGGAGTGGTAATTTCAGCCCACAAGAGCTTCCAGCTACAGAGAAAGACTTAACTGTAAACTGGAACAAAAATGCAAACAAACTTAGGACTAAGAGTCCAACTTAGCTGATCAGAAGTCTAGGAGCAGGAACATGCAACAGAAAGGCTCTGGTTACATTGATGGCCGGCAAGGCAATGACTGAAGAGCAGGATTAAATAGAAACTCCCCACTACTGATGAAAACAGGTGAACTGAGAAAGAAAACACACCCGAGTCACCAGTACCACTAGCCACCACCAGAAGGAGCCCAAAAGCAGATTCACAACAGACAACTGTAAGGACTGGCTGACACAGTTACTAGGCCCAAATAAGTAAGTAGGCTAAATGCAGTTCAAAATTGGTAACAGGAGTACACAGGCGGCATAGCTTTGTTCAGTGGAGGACAACTGTAAGGACTGACGCAGACAGACACAGGTAGTAGGCCTAAAATAAAAAGTAGGCTAAATGCAGTTCAAAATTGGTAACAAGAGTACACAGGCGGCATAGCTTTGTTCAGTGGAGGACAACTGTATTACTGGCTGACACAGTTACTAGGCCCAAATAAATAAGTAGGCTAAATGCAGTTCAAAATTTGTAACAGGAGTACACAGGCGGCATTGCTTTGTTCAGTGGAGGACAACTGTAAGGACTGGCGCAGACAGACACAGGTAGTAAGCCTAAAATAAAAAAGTAGGCTAAATGCAGTTCAAAATTTGTAACAGGAGTACACAGGCGGCATAGCTTTGTTCAGTGGAGGACAACTGTAAGAACTGGCGCAGACAGACACAGTTACTAGTCCCAAATAAGTAAGTAGGCTAAATGCAGATCAAAATTGGTAACAGGAGTACACAGGCAGCTTTGCTTTGTTCAGTGGAGGACAACTGAAAGGACTGGCACAGACAGACACAGGTTGTAGGCCTAAAATAAAAAAGTAGGCTAAATGCAGTTCAAAATTGGTAACAGGAGTACACAGGCGGCATAGCTTTGTTCAGTGGAGGACAACTGTAAGGACTGGAGCAGACAAACACATGTAGTAGGCCTAAAATAAAAAAGTAGGCTAAATGCAGTTCAAAATTGGTAACAGGAGAACACAGGTGGCATAGCTTTGTTCAGTGGAGGACAACTGTAAGGACTGGTGCAGACACAGGTAGTAGGCCTAAAATAAAAAGGTAGGCTAAATGCAGTTCAAAATTGGTAACAGGAGTACACAGGCGGCATTGCTTTGTTCAGTGGAGGACAACTGTAAGGACTGGCTGACACAGTTACTAGGCTCAAATAAGTGAGTAGGCTAAATGTCTGCCAAAAAATGTTCATAAATAAACAGGTGGCATAGCTAGGTACAGGGGTGGGCTCCTCTGCTGAGTAGCAGACAGTGGTAGTTGGCACAAAGTATTAACTGGTCTAAATGGAGGCCAGGGCCCCTGTATATTTTTACTATCATCTATCATTTCAACAAATTTGTATTGGTAGTGCCATTGAAGGATTTAACTACACAGACTACACAGTGGTGGAGCAGGGAGAGGTAAGTTTTGCAAGTGGTAGAGCACTGTTCAAGCTGGGGGGAACACTCTCTCATGGGCGGCGGTACTAGCACAGGGCCCCTCATATTACGACGGTGTGTCTGACTTTGGCTGTGCACCACCACCGTCAGAGACACTTCATTGTACTATGAGGGACCCTGTGCCAGTGCCGTCGCCCAAGAGTGGGCACACTCACCTGTCCAGGCAAACGGCACTCGCACGGGTGATTGCGCCAAGTGGTGACCACGGCCCTATGGGGGGAGTCAGCCCATTTAGGGAGGTATAAAAATGGCCTATGGTGGACATTCAGCAGCAGCAATTGGAGGAATTAGAGCAGTCAGTAAGAGGAGGCCAAGCTACGTGTCAGCAGGGGAAGGTGGGGCAAAATAATTTGAAATCCATGATTGGTTCATTTTAATGAAGGTTAGATCATCAACATTTCAGGTAGCCAGACATGTCCTTTTTTTGGTCAGTATTGAACCAGCAGCACTGAAGACTAGTGTTGAGCGATACCTTCCCATATGCAAAGGTATCGGTATCGGATTGGATCGGCCGATATCCAAAAAATATCGGATATCGCCGATACCGATACCCGATACCAATGCATATCAATGGGACACAAAATATCGGAATGGTTCCCAGGGTCTGAAGGAGAGGAAACTCTCCTTCAGGCCCTGGGATCCATATTCATGTATAAAATAAAGAATAAAAATAAAAAATATTGATATACTCACCCCTCCGACGGCTCCGGCTCTCACCGGTCCAAGCGTCTGCCTCCGTTCCTAAGAATGCAGAGTGAAGGAACTTCGATGACGTCGTGGCTTGTGGGTGGTCGCGTGACCGCTCATGTGACCGCTCACGCGATCAATCACAAGCCGCGACGTCATCGAAGGCCCTTCACTCCCTGCATTCTTAGGAACGGAGTCACCGCTAAGAGCCAGGGGCCGCCGGAGGGGTGAGTATATCAATATTTTTTATTTTTATTATTTATTTTTTACATGAATATGGATCCCAGGGCCTGAAGGAGAGTCTCCTCTCCTCCAGACCCTGGGAACCATACGCATCGCACACTTCCGATTCTGATTTCCGATATTGCAAAAATATCGGAACTCGGTATCGGAATTCCGATACAGCAAATATCGGCCGATACCCGATATTTGCAGTATCGGAATGCTCAACACTACTGAAGACTCTTTCTGATAGCACACTAGCAGCTGGGCAAGCAAACTCCTGTAATGCATATTCTGCCAATTCAGGCCAAGTGTCTATTTTAGATGCCCAATAATCAAAGGGGAATGATCTGTGAGGGAGAACATCGATAAGGGAGGAAAAATAGTTTGTAACCATACTGGACAAATGCTGTCTCCTGTCACTTTGAATTGATGCAGCAGTACCTGTCGTGTCTGCGGTCATTGCGAAATCACGCCACAACCTTGTGATAAAACCCCTCTGTCCAACGCCACTTCGTATTTGTGCACCTCTAACACCTCTGCCATGTTGCCCCCTACAGCTCGTGTGAGAACCATGACCGCTGCTGTGTGCTGGGAATGCCTGAACCAAACGGTCTACAAGAGTTGCTTGTTTGGTTGCCAATATTTGCTCAAGGTTCTCATGTGGCATGATATTTTGTAATTTTCCTTTATATCGTGGATCCAGGAGGCAGGCCAACCAGTAATTGTCATCGGTCATCATTTTGATAATGCGGGGGTCCCTTTTTAGGATACGCAAGGCATACTCAGCCATGTGGGCCAATGTTCAAGGTGTCAATTCACTGCTTGTGCTGGGTTGAGGAGCACTTTCTTGCAAATTAACATCACTTGTGTCCCGCAAAAACCCTGTACCTGACCTTGCAATGCCTCCAGTTTCTACTGCCCCCTGAGAAGCATCCTCCTCCCATAAATATTCATCCCCATCATCCTCCTCCTCTTCATCCGCCACCTCGTCCAGGAGAGTTCCCTGAGCAGACAATGGCTGACTGTCATCAAGGCTTCCCTCCTCCTCGGATGCAGACGCCTGCTCCTTAATGTGCGTCAAACTTTGCATCAGCAGACGCATTAGTGGGATGCTCATGCTTATGATGGCGTCGTCTACACTTACCAGCCATGTGAATTCCTCAAAACACTGAATGACTTGACAGAGGTCTTGTAGCTTCGACCACTGCACACCAGACAACTCCATGTCTGCCATCCAACTGCCTGCCCGTGTATGTGTATCCTCCCACAAATAAATTACAGCACGCCTCTGTTCGCACAGCCTCTGAAGCATGTGCAGTGTGGAGTTCCACCTTGTTGCAACGTCGATTATTAGGTGGTGCTGGGGAAGATTCAGCGATCGCTGATGGTTCAGCATACGGCTGGACTGTACGGGCGACCGGCAGATGTGCCAGCAAAGTCTTCGCACCTTCAGGAGCAGGGCTGGTAACCCCGGATAATTTTTCAGGAAGCACTGCACCACCAGGTTCAAGGTGTGAGCCAGGCAAGGTACAGTATGTGTTTCAGTTCTGAAAGGGCTATGGCAGCCATAAAATTCCTTCCATTATCACTGACTACCTTGCCTGCCTCAAGATGTACACTGCCCAGCCATGACTGAGTTTCTTGCTGCAAGTACTCGGCCAGTACTTCCACGGTGTGTCTGTTGTCGCCCAAACACTTCATTTCCAACACAGCCTGCTGACGCTTACCACTAGCTGTTCCATAATGGGACACCTTGTGTGCAACACTGGCAGCTGTGGATCGAGTGGTCATGCGTCTGCGCTCTGTGGACGAGCTTTCGCTTCTGGAGGAGGAGAGGTGGCGAACGCCTACAGCCAACTGTTTCCTAGACCGTGGGCTAGGCAGAACTGTCCCACTATGGCTGTCCCCTGTGGACCCTGCATCCACCACATTAACCCAGTGCACCATGATGGACACGTGACGTCCCTGGCCATGCCTACTGGTCCATGCATCTGTTGCGAGGTGCACCTTTCTACTGACTGATTGCCTCATTGCATGGACAATGCGGTCTTTGACATGCTGGTGGAGGGCTGGGATGGCTTTTCTCGCAAAGAAGTGTCGACTGGGTAGGTCATAGCGTGGTACTGCGTAGGCCATCAGGGCTTTGAAAGCTTCGCTTTCAACCAACCGGTAGGGCATCATCTCTAATGAGATTAGTCTAGCAATGTGGGTGTTCAAACCCTGTGTACGCGGATGAGAGGATGAGTACTTCCTTTTCCTAACAAGAGTCTCTTGTAGGGTGAGCTGGACTGGAGAGCTGCATATGGTGGAACTAGCAGGGGTGGTGGTGGACATGGCAGATTGAGAGAGGGTTGGTGATGGTATTCTTGATGTTGGCCTACATACAGTGTTTCCTACCAAAAACCTTGTGATTCCCTGACTGCTTTGGCCTTGCGACGATACCTCCACATTTGCTGCTGGTGGTGTCCTAACCGGTGGGCTTACAGTGAGGGAAGCAATGTAGCGTTGCTGACTACCTTCATTCTGAGTGGGTGCACCAACGGTACGGGACGTTTGGTAGTTAGTCCAGGCTTGCAAGTGCATGCTGGTTAAATGTCTACGCATGCACGTTGTATTTAAATTTTGGAGATTCTTCCCTCTGCTAAAGGTCTTTGAGCATTTCTTACAGATAACTTTTGACTGATCATTCGGATCTTGGTTAAAAAATTGCCACACTGCACTCTTCCTACTATGGATAACATTTTCAGGCATTGCACGCTGTGCTACTTTCACCGGATGGCCACGCTGTCCTAAAACTGTTTTTGTTTTTGACAAACGTGTTTGGCCTGATACGGGCCTGCCAGGTGACAGCTGTTGCGATGTAGATGGCTGCTGCAGATCATCCTCCTCCACTTCTGAGCTACTGGCAGCGGCACCCTCTTCCCCCAATGGCTGCCAATCTGGGTCAATAACTGGGTCATCTATCACCTCCTCTTCAATGTCATGTGCACCTTCCTCTGTGTCACCGTGTAAGGTGCTATAGCGTTCGGGATGGGGCACCATAGTCTCATCAGGGTCAGATTCTGGCTCAGTACACTGCGAGGGCAATGTAGTGATGTGAGTCAATGGAACAGCATAATAATCTAGCTGTGGCTGTGCATCTGTGCACTCCATGTCCGATTCATCTTGTAATGGGCTGTTAACAATTTCCCTTTTTAACCCAGGCACGGTATGTGTAAAGAGCTCCATGGAGTAAACTGTAGTGTCGCCTGCCGCATCAACACTTTTGGTTTGGGTGAAGGACACAAGGAAGCAACTTGTTCCTGACCGGAAGCATCCACTGACGACTCGCTGCTTTTATATTTCGAACTTTCGGAAGAGGAGGCGAAAGAGCTAGAGGCTGAGTCAGCAAGGAAAGCCAAAACTTTTTCCTGCTGCTCCGGCTTTAAAAGCGGTTTACCTACTCCCAGATAAGGGAGCCTTCGAGGCCTTGTGAAGCCAGACGATGACGCTGGCTCAACACCTCAAGACTTAGGTGCTATTTTGCTTTTCCCACTACCATCAGATGCTCCACCACCACCACCATCATTACCAGCTGGCAACGACCGCCCATGGCCTCTTCCACCAGACTTCCTCATTTTTGGGAAAATGTAACTAAAATAACAACCATTATATGGTACTGTAAAACAAGGTAGAAGGTGTATATAAACTTGTTGAGAATTTAAATCTCCCTTTTTTTGGGGGGGAGACTGCACCAAAACTCAGGCCCAGTGTATTACACTACACAATGTAAGTGGCAGAACGTGGCTGGAAGATATATGACAAACTAACAGAACAGACGTAGATCCACTTAGTGGCAATTTAAATCTCCCTTTTTTGGGGGGGAGACTACACCAAAACTCAGGCCCAGTCTATTACACTACACAATGTAATTGGCAGAACGTGGCTGGAAGATATACAACAAACTAACAGAACTGACGTAGATCCACTTAGTGGCAATTTAAATCTCCCTTTTTTAGGGGGGAGACTGCACCAAAACTCAGGCCCAGTGTATTACACTACACAATGTAAGTGGCAGAACGTGGGTGGAAGATATACGACAAACTAACAGAACTGACGTAGATCCACTTAGTCGCAATTTAAATCTCCCTTTTCTTGGGGGGAGACTGCACCAAAACTCAGGCCCAGTGTATTACACTACACAATGTATGTGGCAGAACGTGGCTGGAAGACATACGACAAACTAACAGAACTGACGTAGATCCACTTAGTGGCAATTTAAATCTCCCTTTTTTGGGGGGGAGACTGCACCAAAACTCAGGTCCAGTGTATTACACTACACAATGTACGTGGCAGAAAGTGGCTGGCTGATATACCACAAACTAACAGGACTCTAGTATATCCACTTTATGAGAATTTGAATCTCCCTTTTTTGGGGGGGAGACTGCACCAAAAAAAGGCCCTGTGCATAAAACACCACAATGTACATGGCAGAAAGTGGCTGGCTGATATACCACAAACTAGAGGACTCTAGTATATCCACTTTGTGAGAATTTGAATCTCACTTTTTTTGGAGGGAGACTGAACCCAAACTCAGGCCCAGTGTATTTTACAACGCAATGTGAGAGGCAGCAAGTGGCTGGCTGATACACGAGAAACTAAGAGGACTGAGGTATATCCACTTTGTGAGAATTTGAATCTCACTTTTTTGGGGGGAGACTGAACCCAAACTCAGGCCCAGTGTATTTTACAACACAATGTTTGTGGCAGCAAGTGGCTGGCTGATACACGACAAACTAAGAGGACTGAGGTACATCCACTTTGTGAGAATTTGAATTTCACTTTTTTGGGGGGGAGACTGAACCCAAACTCAGGCCCAGTGTATTTTACAATGCAATGTGAGTGGCAGCAAGTGGCTGGCTGATACACGACAGACTAAGAGGACTGAGGTATATCCACTTTGTGAGAATTTGAATCTCACGTTTTTGGGGGGGAGACTGAACCCAAACTCAGGCCCAGTGTATTTTACAACGCAATGTGAGTGGCAGCAAGTGGCTGGCTGATATACGACAAACTAACAGAACTGACCTATATCCACTTTGTGACAATTTGAATCTCCTTTTTTGGGGGGGAGAATGAACCCAAACTCAGGCCCAGTGTATTTTTCAACGCAATGTAAGTGGCAGAATGATATCCACTTTGTGACAATTTGAATCTCCCTTTTTTTGGGGGGGAGACTGAACCACAACTCAGGCCCAGTGTGTAACACAACACAATGTAAGTGGCAGAAAGTGGCTGGAAGATATCTGAAAAAATCCAAGGACTGTAGTACAATTTCAATCTCCCTACAATGATCTCAGGACAAGTATGGCAGCAACAAAAAGGACTGCTGCACACAAAAGTGTGGACAAATAAACAAGATAACTGCAGAAAGGAGCAACAGGATTTTTGCTTTTAAAAAAGCAGTTGGTTTGCACAGCAGCGGTGCAAACAGCAATGCAGCTATCAGGGAGCCTTATAAGGCAGCCTAATAAGCTACAGAGCTGATGCACAAAGATATAGCCTCCACTGTCCCTGCAAAACAAAGGTGGTGTTGGACAGTGGAAATCGCTACAGCACAAGCGGTTTGGGGGTTAATCTTCCCTCCCTGACTATAGCCCTTCTTCTGACGAAGCTGCAGCAATCTCTCCCTATGCTAAGAAGTAAGATGGCGGTCAGCGTGCATGCCCCTTTATACCCCCTGTGATGCCGCAGAAAGCAAGCCAATCACTGTCATGCCCTTCTCTAAGATGGTGGGGACCGAGACCTATGTCATTACGCTGCCCACACTCTGCGTCCTCCTTCATTGGCTGAGAAATGGCGCTGAACGTGTCATACGAAACGCGACTTTGGCGCGAAGATCGCCGACCGCATGGCCGATCCCAAACTAGGATCGGGTCGGGTTTCATGAAACCTGACTTTGCCGAAAGTCGGCGATTTTTGAATTTGTCCGATCCGTTTCGCTCAACCCTATCGGTGACTATTTGGGACCTTATGGCTATTTAAGCTTTCATAGTGCTCTTCAGTTAGAGCACCCTGTTCCAGAGACCAGGCTTTATATTTGGAATCTCTTTCCCCTGTTTTTCTCCTGGGTTCGACTGGAAGAATAAGATAAATAGGTCTCAGATTTATCATCACATTTGGTTCATTTTTTGTTTTCTCCCAGGGAATATATATCCTTTCCGATAGATATTGGTCATCCCATGGATCTATATAGGTCTATCTCTGCCTAGGGATATACATGTATATATACAGTATATATATATATATATATATATATATATATATATATATATATATATATATATATACTGTATATATACATTTATTTTTTTCAATCTCTACACATTATTCTTCTTTATTAATGTTCTATGACTGACATGGTATAATTTATGAAGGTTATGGTACATATTATATTTGTCATGGGCATGGCTTATTATAGTTGTGTATGTCTTACATGAATGGGCCTCATTTATAGGTCCATTTAAATTGCTTTCATGGGGGTGATGGTTATTGGGTTAAGTTTTATATTTTAAATGTTTTAAAATTTACTGTGTTCAAGGTGAAATAAAGCTTTTACAAATTTTACCATGAGAATTTGCATACCATTATTAGTTTAGTCTTTTTCTCTCTTCTTTTTTTAGATTATCATTGTACAGACTAGATTTTGCACTCGGCTTTAAATATTTCTGACCTGAAGTGCACTCTCTCCTTATCATTTCAAATAATCCTCTTATCACCCAAAATGGATGACACCAGAAGGAGATCACACAGAACCAGCCGGATAGGACAGCTGAGTTATCATTCTCAATACTCACACCTCAGCCTCAGATTGAGCTGTTGAACTGTCCCTTGTAATGTAGTTGCTCAGCAAGCCCTTGATCCCTTAGGGTGATGGAGCTGTCATTCACAACGTCCATAATCCACTGTGAGTGGTGGAATCATGACAACGACCCTGCTTAGCAAGGCCCAAAAGTCCTTATGTTTCATCATAATTAGGGTTGAGCGAAACGGGTCGTTCATTTTCATAAGTCGCCGACTTTTGGCAAAGTCGGCGTCTCATGAAACCCGATCCGATCCCAGTGTGGGTCGGCCACGTGGAACGCGAACTTGGCGCCAAAGTCGCGTTTCGAATGACGCCTTCCCCGCCATTTTTTTGAGCCAATTAATTGTGGGCAGCGTGATGACATAGGTTCCGGCTCCTGCGGCATCATAGTGCTATGTTACGTTTTCGGACGTAGTAATTTCCGGAGTCAAAAAATAACATATGCCTTGCACGGAGGAGAGAGAGAGAGAGAGAGAGAGAGAGAGAGAGAGAGAGGGAGAGAATAAAAAAAATTATTTCATTGACATACATTGGGTTTCGTGTTCCGGGTCCGGAACCCGACTTTACAGTAGAATCGGCCGATTCCATACGATCCGACATCCGAGAAGGTCGGGTTTCACAAAACCCACCTCGATCCTAAAAAAGCTAAGGTCGCTCAACCCTAATCATAATCCATCAGTATTTTAAATGGAACTTTGTAGGTAATAACACATTATACATCTTGCTTTATGGCTCAATAAATTATGGCATTTGGATATGGTTATTTAAGAAGTGGGTCTTACTCATTTTCAAAGCAAACATAAAAATGGTTTAGTGATTTTGATCAGTAATGTTGTTACTTGATTTCAGTCTGCAGACAATTCATGGAAAAGTATGTCTTTTAATTTGTAAATGATCATTATTTTAAATAGCTGCTGTTAATATTTCTCATTCAACCTTAAGCAATACACTGGAAATATAGAGCCAGTAAATTCAGACCAAGAAAGTCACTTCGTGTCTGTTCTCCATTTTTTTGTAACCTCTAAGAATGATACATTTGCTGGCCGGAGTCATCAGTAAAGCAAATTAAGCAAATGAACAGACTGCCATGTGTAATAAATCTGTGACCTTGAGCGAGTTGGAATACGGCATTGTGTCAGGGCAGACCTGAGGCTGGACAAGGACAAGGCGATGCATCCATCACTTTACCAGCAATTCATTGAGACTGCGAACAGACAATTTTTCTTGATGTTATTTTCAGATTGATGTATGAAGAGATATTTCCCTGTGCCAAGCACAGTTCATACATAATTTTATATTGCCACTCAATAAATCTCAACAGTGATAGAACCTTTCACAGCTGACAGGGTATGCAAATAGCAGTGAGCAAGCAGTAAAGAAAAACCTTGGCCCTCTTTCATGCACGGAGAAAAAAGGCGGAAAAACTGTTGAAACTTGGAGATATTGTAAGCTTTATCTTCAATAATTCTTCTCAAAGAAAAATATGTAAAGAACAACTGTCAGTTTTATTTCAGTCTCTGTAAAAGGGGGTAGATTAAGATTTACTGGTATGTGTTTGCTTTATTCAGATGAGCATGGAAATCTAAATTACTGTGGGAGAACCGAGATGACATATGCACGGCCACTTATACAATAGCGGCTGCCTGGCGTCATAACTCCCAGCCACACAAATCTACCAGAATAACACAGTCTTTGATGTACATTCAGCTGGTAAAACTCTTAAGTCTTGCTAAGTAAATTATTTCTTCTGCACATATTGAAAATGACAGTTCCAAGGAGCATTTACTGTGATAAATGCCAGGTACTAATATTAATACCTTGCAAACACGGACACAAGTTCCTTACATCTCACTTTCTTTGGCACAAAAGTTGAAAAAAGACTGTAGGCCTATTCGCCAGCACCTTGATATACACTGCTCAATAAAATAAAGGGAACACTAAAATCCCACATCCTAGATATCACTGAATGCAATATTTCAGTTGCAAATCTTTATTCATTACATAGTGGAATGTGTTGAGAACAATAAAACATAAAAATGATCAATGTAAATCAAAATGAATATCCCATGGATGTCTGGATTTGGAATGATACTCAGAATCAAAGTGGAAAATCAAATTACAGGCTGATCCAACTTCAGTGGAAATGCTTCAAGACAAGGAAATGATGCTCAGTAGTGTGTGTAGCCTCCACTTGCCTGTATGACCTCCCTACAATGCCTGGATATGCTCCTGATGAGGCGGCAGATGGTCTCCTGAGGGATCTCCTCCCAGACCTGGAATAAAGCATCCGCCAACTCCTGGACAGTCTGTGGTGCAACGAGACGTTGGTGGATGGTGCGAGACATGATGTCCCAGATGTGTTCAATCAGATTCAGGTCTGGGGAACGGGTGGGCCAGTCCATAGCTTCAATGCCTTCATCTTGCAGGAACTGCTGACACACTCCTGCCGCATGAGGTCTGGCATTGTCCTGCATTTGGAGGAACCCAGGGTCAACCGCACCAGCATATGGCCTCACAAGGGGTCTGAGGATCTCATCTTGGTACATAATGGCAGTCAGGCTACCTCTGGCGAGCACATGAAGGGCTGTGTGGCCCTCCAAAGAAATGCCACCCCAAACCATTACTGACCCACTGCCAAACTGGTCATGCTGAAGGATGTTGCAGGCAGCAGATCGCTCTCCATGGCGTCTCCAATCTCTGTCTCGTCTGTCACATGTGCTCATTGTGAACCTGCTTTCATCTGTAAAGAGCACAGGGCACCAGTGGCGAATTTGCCAATCCTGGTGTTCTGTGGCAAATGTCAATCGTCCTGCACGGTGTTGGGCCATGAGCACAACCCCCATCTGTAGACATCAGGCACTCAGTCCATCCTCATGGAGTTGGTTTCTAACCAATTTTGCAGACACATGCACATTTGTGGCCTGCTGGAGGTCATTTTGCAGGGCTCTGGCAGTGCTCTTCCTGTTCCTTATTGCACAAAGGCTGAGGTAGCGGTCCTGCTGCTGGGTTGTTGCCCTCCTACGGCCCCCTCCACGTTTCTTGGTGTACTGGCCTGTCTCCTGGTAGGGCCTCCAACCTCTGGACACTACGCTGACAGACACAGCAAACCTTCTTGCCAGAGCTCACAATCATGTGCAATCCTGGATGAGCTGCACTACCTGAGCCACTTGTGTGGGTTGTAGAGTCCGTCTCATGCTACCACGAGTGTGAACGTACAACCAACATTCAAAAGTGACCAAAACATCAGCCAGAAAGTATTGGTACTGAGAAGTGGTCTGTGGTTCCCACCTGCAGAACCTCTTCTTTATTGAGTGTGTCTTGATAATTGCCAATAATTTCCATCTGTTGCCTATTCCATTTGCACAACAGCATGTGAAATTGATTGTTAATCAGTGTTGCTTCCTAAGTGGACAGTTTGATTTCACAAAAGTTTGATTTAGGCCGGGATCACACATGCGAGAAATACGGCCTAGTATTGCATGTTAACACCGGTCATTGCCGCCATCACTCAGGAGCGGAGCGTGCGGCTGCATGTATTGCTATGCGGCCGCAAGCTCCGTTCCTGAGTGACGGTGGCAATGCCAGGTATTAACATGCGAGACTCGGACGTATTTCTCGCATGTGTGATCTGGCCTAAATTGGAGTTATATTCTGTTGTTTAAGTGTTCCCTTTATTTTTTTTGAGCAGTGTACTCAGTGTCTATGCCAGACAAAGTTATGGCTTCCTGGCTAACTATGTCTGTCTTCTTTAGACCGTGTTCACATCTAGCGTAAATGCTCCTTTTTTTCTGCAAGTTTTCTGCAGATGTCCGCATCAAATTATACAATAACAATCTTCTCTGGTTATGACATGTTTGTTGCATTTTTTATGCTTATTTGATGTATTTTTGGTGCAGATCTGATGCATCTCTTTTAATTCATTTAATAGTGCAGGAAACCTTTGATTCGGCACATAAAAGGACTTTTTTTTTTATATATATGTACTTTTTATTAGGCTTCCCATAGTCTATGCAGCAAAATCGTACCAAAAACACACAGCTCAATAGCATTTGTAGATGAATAGTGAGCAGGAGTTTTCATGAAATCACATCCACTTTGCTTGGACAATTAAACAAAGCAGATTTTTTGAGGAAAAAAAGACCATCACACAAAAACAGTACGTCTAAAAATGAACCATACGGCGGTGCTTAGTTGCTCCAGGTGAATAAGCAGCAAATATATGGACGAGATCACTCCCAATCGTCCCAGAAGTGGTAAGTCAAAGAAAGCTATATGTAATATTTGCGCTAAGGACACATATATGAAGCCATAAATAGTTAAAATGCTAGGACATGTCATAAGCATGGTTCTTCGTTAAAGACTAGGATTAACAAGATGTGTTTACCTTAATATCAAGGAAAAGGAAAACTGTATCCAGTGCTGGCATGCGGAAAGGTCCTTCACTCATGCACTTAAAGTTTGGTATCTGAAGCCTTCTCTGAATCTCTGTTCCAAAAATATCCAATATGTTGCAGAGCAAATGGTGGTATAGGAGACGCTGTCCCGGCCGGCGACTAGCGTACTCCCCCAGAGCTTGGTGACTGCCGTGAACAGGCAGTGGCGGCCGCGTGTGTATAGCTAAAGCCGACAAGGTGCAGGACCTTGTGTGACGTCACAGTCACGTGATGTGTACATGTGACCAGCTACAGAGCTGCGGAGCTAAGGAGCTACGAATAGCACACAGGACCAACTAATCCTACGCGTTTCAGAGTCACTGACTCCTTCATCAGGGAGTGTGCTATTCGTAGCTCCTTAGCTCCGCAGCTCTGTAGCTGGTCACATGTACACATCACGTGACTGTGACGTCACACAAGGTCCTGCACCTTGTCGGCTTTAGCTATACACACGCGGCCGCCACTGCCTGTTCACGGCAGTCACCAAGCTCTGGGGGAGTACGCTAGTCACTGGCTGGGACAGCATCTCCTATACCACCATTTGCTCTGCAACATATTGGATATTTTTGGAACAGAGATTCAGAGAAGGCTTCAGATACCAACCTTTAAGTGCATGAGTGAAGGACCTTTCCGCATGCCAGCACTGGATACAGTTTTCCTTTTCCTTGATATTAAGGTAAACACATCTTGTTAATCCTAGTCTTTAACGAAGAACCTTGCTTATGACATAAAAACAGTATTTGATCTTCATGTTAGGGCGTATAAATCGGACGAGTGCAATGTGCTTTGCACTCTGATCAATGTTATTCAATGAGGCAGTGTTCGCTAACATTGTGTTACAAAGGTTATGTCCCTCAGACAATTTTGAGTGTTCCTGATAGATGTTTTTCATGCTGATTTCAGAAATAACTTCAGATTTTTCCTATCATGTAAGGTTTTTGAGAAATAATACGAAACATAATATTCTGTTATAATTCTAAAAACACAGATTACACTGCGCAACAAATTTCAGGGAAGTTCTTGTCCCCTGAGAAAATTTTATTGTATGTTATAGATTTTGATATGCTGAACACGAATATGTGCTCCAAAAGTCTGTATCACGTAAGGGTATTAACCCCTTCATGACCGAAGCCTTTTTCGATTTTTCGCTCCCTTTTTTCCAGAGCCATAACTTTTTACTTTTCCATCAATATGGGCGTGTGAAGGCTTATTTTTTGTGGGACGAGTTGATGTTTTTAATTATATCACTTTTGTGCAGATACATTCTTTTGATTGCCCGTTATTGCATTTTAATGCAATGTCGCGGTGACCAAAAAAACATAATTCTGGCGTTTTACTTTTTTTATCGTTACGCCAGTTAGCGATCATGTTAATTCTTTTTTTTATTGATAGATCGAGCAATTCTGAATGCGGTGATACCAAATATGTGTAGGTTTAATTTTTTTTTACTTTGGACATGCTTCATAGCTGCCATAGCGCGATCGCCTCTGCTACATAGAGGTGATGCTCAGATCACCTCTATGCAGCAGAATTACAGGCTTGCTATGAGCGCCGTCACAGCGCAAGTGCTCACTACTTGAGTTTGCATCGGGGGCTTGTGCATGCATGAGTCCCCGCCCTGCATGTTTTGCATCTGTTACACAGCCAAAAAACATGTGGGGATTGCCCATGTATGGCAGGCCATACTCAGTGCATACCCAAGCACTCAATGCAATTTCGGGTCTAGTCAACACTAGTCATCAACTCGACATATCATCCTCTTTTTTTTTAAACTTTTGAAAAAACCCTAACCCTTAGCCCAACCCTAACCCCAACCCTAATCATAACCCTAGCAGCAAAGAAATGAAAAAATAAAAATTATTAAAAAAAACAAAAATAATCTGATGAAGGGGATGACATAGGGAGGATTATTTACTAATCTTTCGCTATTGATCACTGTGATAGAGTCTACAACAGTGATCAAAACGAGTCAATAAGAAAAATCACTGCTATTGCCATGAGCCGGCTGACAGATATCAGAGTACACACTGTGCATATGCCTGCCTTTTTTTCAGGAAGAGGAGGCAGAGGGCCAGGAGATGAAGCAGGAGGGACCGGGTGTCAGAAGAGAGAAAAATGATTATTATAGCAGACACACTTTTTTTTTACTTGATCGCCGTTATTCAGGGAATCGTAAATTTCGTGGATCGTGAACCCTGATTGTAATTTTTGGACTCTGGAGAGCACTAAACCCTTATTCCCGATTGCTGTTTTAAAATGGCGAGGAGGGAATAAGGTCCCTTAGTGGCTGCTGTTTAAATACGTATCGACGGTCGATAGCAGGTTAAAATACTCCATACCAGTAACATGCTTGTCACTCACTGATCATTTAATAGCCTGCCTAAACATGTCCACCATTTTTCATATGTGCAGCGAATGACCTGTAATAGAATGTTCAAAGAGCACAGGCTGCCAATGTTTACTCGATGATTTGATTCTAAGAACAATTATCTTTTTTCTGCTGGTCAAAAGATCATATAACAACTATAGGATTAGTAATGGATAGTTGTTTTATAGACACCTCTCCCATTTTTAATCTGTGGGCTCGATGTCATTTGACAATGCAAAGGAGACATCAACCCTACAAATATGAACCCCACTTGCCACCTCTACAGGGCAAGTGGGAAGAGTCGAGCAAGGCGCCAGAAAAGGTGCATCTAATAGATATGCCTTTTCTGGGCAGCTGTGGGCTGCTATTTTTAGGTTGGGGGGCAATATGCATGAACCCTTACCAGTCTGAGAATACTACCCCCCCCCCCAGTTATTCAAAAGTAGGATGACTATATTGGTCACTAATATTTTTTTAAATGTTAGAAATGCATTTTTGTACATTTTGAGTTATTTGGTTATCATTTTTACTTTAACAGATGAAAATAAACAATTGGTATTGGAAAATTAATATTTCATTTAGTTGCATAATAATTCTGCACTCTAATAGTTGCCCAATAATTCTGCACACATAAATATTCTCCTATTAAAGACAAAACCTCACTTTTACTTTCTTACATTCAGTTTTCAAGTTTATTAATCTTTTGGATTGACCGACAGCATTGTAGTTGTTCATTAATAAATATAATCATCAAAAGTACCAGGGGCCTAATAATTGTGGACACATGCTTGCAAGCGACACAATTGCATATGTTGTTACTGGTGTATTTTATCACATTTTTATTGCCATTCTATAAATTAATGGCATATCAATGAAGTACATCATGACTTTATGCCATCATACCATTGGAGGTTCTTTACTCCCTCCACGCAATGATTGCTAACAGAAAGCGCCGTTGTACCTTTGTGTGCTGCCTGCAGCTGCTGTGCACTCTACTATGCATCACTGACATCCTGAATAAAATAACTTCATAGCAGATCCACATCCCCGACGCATCAGCTGCACTTCTCATTTATAAGGCATCTTTCCTGAGCTATTTAATGTCTCTTCTATATAACATTTTGTAAATAGTTTACACCGCAGAACTTGAAGGTATAGCAAGGTGTTTATGGAAATGACTTTGTAGCAGTTTGAATGTCATTCATCATTTTTACTTAATGGAAATCACTTTGGTACAGTATCTATCTGTGACCCAGGCATCCATATTACATTATGCGCTCCCCCAGACTGGGTTACACTGCTGTTTTCCATTTATGCTTACACAATATGGTTATTGAACCCGTGAATTTAGAGCTCAGGCATGGAGGCTGTAATTTCATAAATCTCATGCTGCAGGAAAAGGAAATTATAGAACACATTATTGTGATTATATATGAGTAAACATATTTTCCAAGATGTGAGAACATGGTTTTCACCTTTTGCTTCAATATTGTATGCTGATACTTTTACCACATCTCCCAGATAACTGTACACTGGCACATAATGTTACAAATTCAACATTAACCGTTTCCTATGATAAATACTCAGGTTAAACTGAAAACCCAACCACCCTGTAGCTGCTGGAGCATCATTCTAATTAGCTGGTTATGGAGTATCATAGTAACAAGAAATCCTGAAAAGAAATTAGCATATTTATATACCTGTCCATATCATGGATCTATGTGGTACAGATCCAGAAGAGTGCACCCACAGGCTGTTAACCAGTACCATAGCTCAGAGTGATCTTCTATCACACAGCCAATTTTGGATTTCCATAGATTCAATGACAGTGTTTGGGAAATTGGGACCCCTCTCTTTTCCTAAAGTTCTAACAATAGACTTCTTCCTTTTGCACTTGTGACACACTGCATTATTTCCAAATTACTTCTCAGCATGTTATGAAAGTTGGGCACTGCCTTGACATGTTATAATGTATTATTTTTACAACAGCAAAATAAGCACAAATTGTAGTGCTTATTAATCTTTAGAGGGTGTGCACACTGCTGTCACACAACACAAGGGAGAATCACTTGTTCATACTGAAGAGAGCTCCTGTGGTCCTAAAAGTGTGGGAAACAACTGCTTGTATCTCTGATCCCACATTTGCATGAATGTATGGAAATTTTCCTAGATCACTGATAGTGTAATGTTATTTGGGCACCGTTGGGTTTCACTGAGAGAGTCCATAGAAGTTATTAAACAGCTTATAAACCAAAATAGGACTAGGCGTAATTGTACATCACTGATCAAATACCCATAAGCACCTCAAAAGGTGTATAAATAGCTGACTGCCATATCGCGAAGCAATAAATGCAAAAATAAATTAGCGCATGGTCAGAAATTAATTGCTTACCAGTGATCAACTTTGCAGTTGGCCTATGAGGAAATAAAACCGAATAGGTCATAGTGCAAAGAAAAAAATTACATGAGCCAAAACAAGGGGTTCTAGCAGGGGCGTAACAACAGCGGTCGCAGGGGTCGCAGCTGAGACCGGGCCCAGAGTGCTTAAGAGCCCGGCCCGCCCAGTGGCGCATTTAGGGGTTTTCAGGGCCAGGGAGCGGGGGCTGTCTAATTATACTCACCTACTCCTGGTGCGGTCCCTGCAGGTCCCTGGCTGCCCGGCGCCCCAGCTTCTTCCTGTACTGAGTGGTCACATGGTACCGCTCATTACAGTAATAAATATGTGGCTCCACCTCCCATAAGGGTGGAGCCGCATATTCATTACTGTAATGAGCGGTAATGGTGACCGCTCAGTACAGGAAGCAGCAGCGCCGGGAAACCAGGGACTGCCAGGAGCAGGTGAGTATAACGGGGAGGGGGAGCGCTGCGCGATATTCACCTCTCCTCGTTCCAGCCGCTGCTCTTCTGCAGTGACGCTGAGGTCAGAGGGCGCGGTGACGTAGTTAGTGCGCGCCTCTGCCTGAGCGTCAGTGCGGAGGAGGCGGAAGATGCAGTGGCGGCTGGAACGAGGAGCAGCCTGCAGGTGAATATTGAAAGTGTCGGGGGCCTGAGCGACGGAGAGGTGAGTATGTGTTTTTTTTTTATCGCAGCAACAGCAAATGGGGCAAATATCTGTGTGGAGCATCTTATGGGGCCATAACATTTGTGTAGCATTATATGGGGCAAGTGCCTGTATGGAGCATCTATGGAGCCCTAAATTTTGTGCAGCACTATAATGGGGCAAGTGTCTGTATGGAGCATCTTATGGGGCCATAACATCTGTGCAGCATTATATGGGGCAAGTGCCTGTATGGAGCATCTATGGGGCCATAGCGTTTGTGCAGCACTATAATGGGGCAAGTGTCTGTATGGAGCATCTATGGGGCCATAACGTTTGTGCAGCACTATAATGGGGCAAGTGTCTGTATGGAGCATCTATGGGGCCCTAACGTTTGTGCAGCATTATATGGGGCAAGTGTCTGTATAGAGCATCTTATGGGGCCATAAGGTTTGTGCAGCACTATATGGGGCAAGCGTCTGTATAGAGCATCTTATGGGGCCATAATTGTTTATGCAGCACTATAACGGGGCAAGTGTCTGTATGGGGCATAACGTTTGTGCAGCACTATATGGGGCAAATGTCTCTATGGAGCATCTTATGGGGCCATAATCAATGTTTCTGTAGCACTATATGGGGCAAATATCTTTATGGAGCATCTTATGGGGCCATAATCAACGTTTCTGCAGCACTATATTGGGCAAATGTGTCTACGGAGCATCTTATGGGGCCATTATTAACCTTTATGCAGGATTATATGGGGCTCCTGATTCATTATGGATATTCAAAAACACTTAACCTACTGATGTCTCAATTAATTGTATGCAGGACTCTGCTGTGCTGATTGTCATGGTGCTGAATGAGGGGAAGTTTATGTGTGGGGTCAGGAGGGGTTTATAGTGTGGATGTAGCAGAGCCGTGTGTGTACAAGGTGTACAGAGCGGAGTCGTGTATGTGTGTAGTGGAGCAATGTGAACGAGGTGTACAGAGCAGAGTCAGGTGTGTACGAGGTGTACAAAGCTGAGCCGAGTGTGAAAGAGGTGAGCGGAGTCGTGTATGTATGGGGTGTATGGAGTGGTGCTGCGTGTTTACGAGGTGTATGGAGCGGAGCCGCTTGTGTACGAGGTGTGCGGAGCCGCATGTGTACGGGGTGGACGGAGCGGAGCCGTGTGTGTATGGAGTGTATGAAGCGGAGCCGCGTGTGTACGGAGCGAAGCTGTGTGTGTGAGGTGTACGGAGTTGATCCGCGTGTGTATGAGGTGTACGGAGCAGATCCGTGGGTGTAAGGAGCGGAGCCACGTGTGTACAAAGTGTACGGAGCAGAGCCCTGTGTGTACGGGGTTCACGGAGCGAAGCCGCGTGTGTACGGGCTGTAAATTTCCGAGTCGGGAAGAATGGTACACGGCTGTGGGCAGAGCCCAGCATGTGCACTGTGGGGGAGGATTGGGTGTACTCGCCAGTGTCAGAATGTGCAGTGCATATGCTCCGGAGCCGACCAGTACACCCAATACACCCCCACACTGAACAGGTCCAGAAATGACGCACTGCAGCGTCATACCAGGAAGAAACAGCACACAGATTTCAAATGCCGGGAATGCGCTTGGAATTAGGGCGAGGAAGGACATGAACGCACAGTCTGCACTTCCGAAGACATCACCATAACTAGTATAGGGACTTGTTAGTTATAAAATCATTTTTCTCAGCGATTACAGGGCATTATTAGGTCAGACTATACAACAAAGCAACAAAACTATAGTGTGCGAAATGAATAGGGAAAATGTGAATTTCAGTGGGAAATATTTTGGCGCGGGGGGGCCCCATTTGAAAGTTCGCATCGGGGCCCCTCACTTTGTAGTTACGCCACTGGGTTCTAGAAAAAAAATCCCAAAGTGTATTTTTTCTGGATCACTGGAATATTAATTTACCTTTAATGATGAACAGAGACATAGTTAGATATAAGTAAATCAGAAACTGAGTTATGCCAGGTGTACACATCTGTGCTTGTAGAAAATAAAATATCCAGCTACTGCAAAATGAATTCTATATTTCTATAAAACATTTTTATTGATATTCTCTACAATAGATAATTTAAAAAAAATGGAAACATTTTTCGAATGTAGAGACACTCTTAGTGATAGCACTGAATTGCTATAAATTATCATCTTAAATACAGTTTATCAATTGAAAGCTTGCGGATGTGCGATTTTCTCTATTGTCCCGTAGTATACAGTCATGGTCGAAAGTGTTGGAAATTGAAATTGTTCCAGAATATTAAGTATTTATCCCAGAAAATTATTCGACACATTTTGTTATGCATGTTTATTTCCTTATTTTGGTATTGGAACAACACAAAAAAGAGAAAAAAAGGCAAATTGGACCAAATTTCACACAAAATCCCAAAATGGGCTGCACCAAATTGTTGGCACCCTCAACTTATATACACTGCTCAAAAAAATAAAGGGAACACTTAAACAACAGAATATAATTCCAAGTAAATCAAACTTCTGTGAAATCAAACTGTCAACTTAGGAAGCAACACTGTTTGACAATCAATTTCACATGCTGTTGTGCAAATGGATAGACAACAGATGGAAATTATTGGCAATTGTCAAGCCACACTCAAAAAAGGAGTGGTTCTGCAGGTGGGGACCACAGACCACATCTCAGTACCAATGCTTTCTGGCTGATGTTTTGGTCAGTTTTGAATGTTGTTTGTGCTTTCACACTCATGGTAGTGGAGCGCCCCCAGACGCAGGGCCGCGGGGTACTCAGTACCGGGCCTCTCAGTCTCGGTCCTAGGGTTGTCACGGTGGCTAGACCCGGTCCGTGACCCTGCTAAGGGGCGTCCAATGACAGGTGTGGTGATGGTGCATGGTGCAAGGTGCGATGAATAACGAGGACACAGGGTTGCAGTCTCTTTACCTCTTTACTGAAGGTTTCAGGGTCCGCAATCCAGAGTACTGCTAACAGGGCTGGCTGAGACCGGCCGGTCCGAAGGCACATCCAGAGTTTCCTTTGCAGGTGGAAATCAGCGCCTACCTTCTAGCGCCTGTGTGTTGTAGTACCTCCCTGCTGAGCACCACGGGATAGTCCTCACAACTGTTGTGTCTGTTCCTGATGTTCTTTCTCACAACTTGTATCTGTTCTGATGTTCTTCTCCGTCCCCCAGATGATATGGCTAGGACACACCCGTATGACGGGTAGGCCTGGAGTTCTTCCGGGACCCTAGCGTCGCCCCTCTCCCACAATTGCCCCCTATGTCTGCTTAGGTGATTTAGGTGAGACAGCCAACCTATAATCAACTGTCTTGCCGCTGTTTGAAGTACTGCTTGGAGCCCAATACTTCCTCGGCATTCCGGCCACAGGCTACGCGCCTCAGTAGGATGTTGCCACGATCTTAAGGCACGACTCCTACTGGCTTTATCTCCTTTTTGCTGCGATCTCGTTTCTCACTTCTCCACAATAAACCTCGCTTCATTCCCTTTCTTAGGAATTATTCAAGTGCAGGTGCGGCTCCTTAACGTTCTGTTCTGTTCGCTAGGTCACTGTCAGGAACCCACCCCTGACAGAGACCCCCCTGAATCTTCCCCTGCAACACCCTCTGCCACAGGATGTTGCCTGGTTCCAACCCAGTCAGCTTCTGGCTAACTTCCTATCCAGCCCCCAGTTTTACCAGATTGTGAGGAGTGGCCTAATACATAGAACCCTTTGCTCCCCCTGGTGGCCAGAGTGTGAAGTGTAATGTGTGACTGTGATACCTGGTCAGGTGAACTCCTTTAGTGCCATCAGACGTACCATCACTCCCCTTAGTGGCGGAGCGTCAGTACTGCAACGACCAGGTCTCTGGGGCGCTGCACTCCCCCCTGTTAAATCCAGTACTCCCGGACTGGGAAGAAAACAACAATACATGTCAGCAAAAGACATACAAAATTTTGAAATGCAATGAACAAGTAAATATAACAGTGCTTCCCTTTATGGGAGGTTGAGGACTCTTGAATGTTACAAACAAAAACATGGTTAAATATTTAAAATAACATACTATAAATAACTTCTAATACCCAGCCGGGTATTCTACTAAGTGCAAATTCTGAACAATAATTTAACTTTTCCTTTAAGGGCGTATAAGCTGAACCCACTAAAGGCCTACTATAAAACTCTAAAATATAAATTAACTTCTCTTTTCTAAGTGCAACATTTTTCTTTTTACTCTCTGATTTTTCATATGCAGGACCGCCTGTCTATCTGCCCAGGCCTACTGCCTCTTTTCTTAGTACAGGATCAATTAACCATCTCTCTATGGCTCTCAGGAAGACTCACTAACTAACCCCTATGGGTTTACTTTATTGAAATTCGGCTTTCAACTCTTTCCTGTCCTCAATCTCTAGTAACATTATCAAATATTCTCTATAACTATCTAACTAACTACATATTACTTCTATGTAAAACATCATTTCCATTTACTTTCTTTAAGGCAACATTATACTTTAAGTGCAACTAGTGAACGTTCCCTTTAAGAGGGAACCAAGTCTCTTTGAGGTAATGCAGACTTTCTCTATCTGCAAGTCCATTTAAGGCAAGAGCTTCCATGCTGTACTCAGGAACAGTCTCTTCAAAAAGCACTCTCTTTTGTAAAACCAGTAAAGGGCACCTTTAAGAAGGTGCAAACTATTTACAATACAGTTTGTGAACCATTCACCGTCCATGATTCGGCAGTCTTTGTAACATTGATGAACAAAAGCAAAAATAAAAACAAGAGCAAAAATAAAAAGCAATAGGGATCCCGGGTAAACAAAGGGATCCCTTTAAGAATAACCCTGGTCGGGTATTAGCAGCAAAAGGCAGGGAAACAAACAGTTAACTATTTACAGTTTCAGAGCATTAGGATCTTACACCGGTGGCCGTAGCTCTGCAGGCAGCATTGGGCGGGGCCATCCATCGGGGTGCCTGCGGCTGCCAAGTGTTGTACCAGAAGCCCCCTCGCTCCAGTCAGGGGTCTGGGTACCCACAGTTTTAGATCCTGAAATGACCTGGGTACTGGTCATCACCGCGGCCAAGCTTCCAGCTACCACAGTGGTAGCAACAGTGCAGGTGGTGGTCTTGACAATGGTGCAGGTTGGGGTAACCACCGTGGTCTTTGTGGTAATGGTAGACCGGTCACAAGAGGGTGCCTTCGCCACAGGGGACGGCTTCACTGGCACCTTAGTCAGGGGCGTCACGGAGTCCCGCCTCTTGTGGACGTTCAGGGCGAACCACCCCTTTTCCCCAAAGTGCGGGTGTAGGTGACTTCATCCCCCGGGTAGAGATCCCGATCCGGGTGGCCCTCTCTTAGGTGGGACTCGACATCCCTCCGATTCATGAACACTTCGGCGTACAGGCCTGGCTCCTTAATAAAGCCCCAGCCCCCGCAGAGTTTAAAGGCGATGATAATGCCCTGCCGACGAGTGGCACAGTCCTTGAGGGCCCGGTCCTTCACCGCTAGGTCCCGCTGGTGATGGGCCTCTCACCTGGCCTGGTACTCTTTCTCCTTCTTCTCCCACTGTTGGTTTAGCTGGACCTGGTACTCTTCCCAGCTGAGGGCCTCCACCATCTCCCATTCCTGCGTCTTCAGCCCGGGGAACCCCATGAAGTTGGACCCCGGGTTCACCCAGCGGCACTCCGTGCTCTCTGCATAGACCGCGCCCGGCAAGGTGATCGGCGAGATCGGGGCCTTTAGGAGGTGCTCCATGCCCGTGGCCTGGTCCCAGGGAAAGAGGCGCTGGAATCGATAGGTCCCAGGGGAAAGTGGCGCTGCAACTGGGCCTATCAGCAGGTCCTCCACTAGCGGGGCAGGGTCGGCGGGCTTACCGGCAGGTGCGGCGTCCTCCCTCACGGCTGACTCCGCTGGTGGTGACATCGGTGGAGACATCGGCAGCAACTCGAGCAGCGGTACAGGAACCGATGTCGGGGAATCCTCCGCTGGCGTCTTCTGGGGTGCGGCCTTGGTCTCCACCCGCAGTTGGAGGAGTTGTTCAATTAAGTCCTCTATCTCGAGCTGCAGGAGACCCAAAATCGGCTGTGGAAACTGGGCCTCTATGCTCCTCTGGGTAGCTGGGGGAGTTCTCCACTTCAACCCCACACTCTGGGTCTGAGCGGTCAGCCATCGCGTCCTCAACGTGGGTCACTTCCTGGCATTTTTCCCGCTCTCTCCTTCGTGGGCGGTTTCTTTTTCTTTGTCTCCGCCCTCCATTGAGGATTAGGAGGCGGATCTCGGCTGCTGACTGACACGTCCTCAAGGTACAGAAATATTTAGACTGGGCGGCCATTGTCTTTCACGCTCTTCAGCTTGTCTACGAACACTTCCATGCCCTTCTTCTTCTCCTGCGCTCCCCTTGGCGCTGTAATGGCGGCGGTTTTGGTGGGAATCGGCAATGCACAGTCTTTGCAATAAGTCACAGTTCAAGCACAATTCAGACACAGTTCCAAGGCACACATGACCTGATTCTTCAGGCTTAAGTAGATCCTGTTCGTGATGCCAAGTTGAAGCTCCCCCAGACGCAGGGCCGCGGGGTACTCAGTACCAGGCCTCTCAGTCTCGGTCCTAGGGTTGTCATGGTGGCTAGACCCGGTCCGTGACCCTGGAGTGGCCTAATACATAGAACCCTTTGCTCCCCCTGGTGGCCAGAGTGTGAAGTGTAATGTGTGACTGTGATACCTGGTCAGGTGAACTCCTTTAATGCCATCAGACATACCATCACTCCCCTTAGTGGCGGAGAGTCAGTACTGCAACGACCAGGTCTCTGGGGCGCTGCAGTAGCATGAGACGGACTCTACAACCCACACAAGTGGCTCGGGTAGTGCAGCTCATCCAGGATGGCACATTAATGCGAGCTGTGGCAAAAAGGTTTGTGTGGCTGTCAGCGTAGTGTCCAGCGGCTGGAGGCCCTACCCGGAGACAGGCCAGTACACCAGAAGATGTGGAGGGGGCCATAGGTGGGCAACAACCCAGCAGCAGGACCACTACCTCAGCCTTTGTGCAAGGAGGAACAGGAGGAGCACTGCCAGAGCCCAACACAGTCCAAGATGCTTGGCATTTGCCACAGAACACCAGGATTGGCAAATTCAACACTGGCGCCCTGTGCTCTTTACAGATGAAAGCAGGCTCACACTGAGCACATGTGACTGACTTGACAGAGTCTGGAGATGCCATGGAGAGTGATCTGCTGCCTGCAACATCCATCAGCATGACCAGTTTTGCAGTGGGTCAGTAATGATATGGGGTGGCATTTCTTTGGAGGGCCGCACAGGCCTCCATGTGCTCACCAAAGTTAGCCTGACTGCCATTAGCTACCGAGATGAGATCCTCAGACCGCCGATCCACAGCAAACTTTGTAACCTTGCTAAGTTACGGCCAGAAGCTTGTAATCTTCATGGCCCTGACAAGCCATAGCTAGCTGTTTTGAAAAATTTTTCTTGGACCTGCCGATCCACAGCAATCACCTCCACATGTGCTTCCTGGACCACTGCCTGCAGTCTAGCACCATACTTAGTGCAGTGATTACTGCATGTCTTGAGGGGACACTCGCTTGGCAACGGGATGAAGGCACACAGGCACATTTTTCTCACAGTCCTTGCAGTTTATTTAAACTCAGCATAAACCACTGTAGGCTACGTTACACATCAGAGACCTCACATAGTCCATAGCACTTCCTAGAATACGGCTTTAACTCACAGCCACTAAACCCACCAGACCACTCCTTGCCCAGTTACCATCGGCAACTGCATGCCACATCAACGTCTCTTTCATGGCTCCACTCCGTGACACCCAATATTAGGTTGCAGTCTCTAAACATGCTGGACCTTGCTTTGTCCAGTTACCGTGGGTGACCGCACAGTTCATTACCTTCCACGGAACATAACAAGCACCAACAGTCTGTTCCAATGGCAGATACTTGTCAGCCCTTACTATAACCCGCTTGTCTGGTGTTACCTTACAGGGGCTCCTGCTCCACACGCTGACTCCTCATCAGTAGTGATGAGTGAATATACTCATTACTCGAGATTTCCCGAGCACACTGGGGTGACCTCCGAGTATTTTTAGTGCTCGGAGATTTAGTTTTCCTCACCTCAGCTGAATGATTTACATCTCTTAGCCAGCTTGATTACATGTGGGGATTCCCTAGCAACTAGGCAACCCCCACATGTACTTATGCTGGCTAACAGATGTAAATCATTCAGCTGCGGTGATGAAAACTAAATCTCCAAGCACTAAAAATACTCGGAGGTCACCCGAGTGTGCTCGGGAAATCTCGAGTAATGAGTATATTCGCTCATCACTACTGATGAGGAGTCAGCATGTGGAGCAGGAGCCCCTGTAAGGTAACTCCGGACAAGCGGGTTATAGTAAGGGCTGACAAGTATCTGCCATTGGAAAAGACTGTTGGTGCATGTTATGTTCCGTGGACACCCGAGCGTGCTTGAGAACTCTCGAGTAACGAGTATATTGACTCATCATCAGTCATCACTACTCATCAGTCCTGGCTTCTAGGGAAGATGACTCACTGGGATCACCATCTCATCAGATGCCTTAGGACAACGGCAGTCCTGACAGTCCAGACCCTCAGAAGGTCGGCAGCTTCCTCAACGCACTGCTGTCACAGACACTGCAAGTACATGGTCTCCCCCTGTGCTATGCAGGAATCCAGTCCACTCGCAGGACCTGCCACAGCAACCATCCAGGTACATGGTCTTTCCATGTGCTCTTCGTGAAGTCCATCCACTCATAGGACCTTCCAACACACAGGCCTTCCAGGTGCATGACCTGACCATGTGCTCTTCAGGAAGTCCATCCACTCATAGGACCTTCCAACACACAGGACATTACCACCTTGAACATGTGACCCAAATCACAGTCACATTATGTAGCTGTAACCACCCCCATAGGTGGGAGGTGTGTGTGTGTTTAGCCAGTCCTGCCCAGCTCTCCGACTAACCCTGTAAGCCGACCTTTATAAACAAAAACAAGGCTCATGGAGCTGCAGGTCGCAGAGCAACATTTCAGGCTTATAGCGCAGAGGATCTCCTCCTCTGCGAAACATTTACAACAATGCCGGTCACTGTCTCACAATAAATGTATACATATATATATTTATATATATATATATATATATATACAGTATATATATATATATATATATATATATATATATATATATATACAGTATATATTTATATATGCTTAGCTTTGTCACCATAAAAGGAGGGGGCCCAGACACATTTCTTGCACAGTGGCCCCAAGCTGTCAGTGTCCACCCCTGGGCTGTGCTGTGACGTGTGCCTTTAATTAAATGTGCGCGCCGCAATCACTCTGTACCTGGCTCCTCCTAACTCCTCCATTCTACTCCTGCACTGCCCCTGGCTGAACTGTCTGGCTGAATTTGCATAAGGATACGATGCCTCCTGGCTGACGTAGCTTTCCAGCCAGAGAGAGCAATGTATACTGGGCCCGGCTGGAAGTAGTTGCACATGTGAGGGCGGCTGTCGGCTGTTGGAGGCAGAGCGTGAGGAGCTGAGTCCATGTGGAGATGCAAGATGGTGAGCTGGGCCCAGTGGTGATTTTTTTTGGGGGGGCCCCATTCAGACCATTGCTATGGGGCCCCATGATTTCTATGTACGCCCCTGGCTGAAAGGCTATATACTGTATATACACAAATCTTGACATAACCAAAATAGAGCTAATGTCTAACCTCTGATAACTGCAAAAATCAGAGACACTGGACACAGATAGCAGAGAGAAACAAAACGATTTCCCAAAGGTGTGTTGGTATGATAACCCCATAGGGCAATATAATAGCTAACATGGCAATGCTGCTTCAAAAGTACACTGATGAAGTGCTAAAGAGCAATGTATAGATGATGAAATATAGAAGGTAACTGTGCCATATAATACATGTATGGAGATGATTTATATCCAATAAGACAAAAAGATTAAAATCACTATTGTAGCAACAATAGACATGTATCGGAAAAATACCCAATATAACTTTACCAAGCATACGTAAAATAATTACGTCTAATGGCGTTATAGCACAGATAAAGCAACAGCTAAACTTCTAATGTACAAGCGATAATGTTTCTTGCATAAAATGGCATACGTAAAATATCAGTAAATGGCATAATGAGAAAAAATCTAATTGCCAAAATTTATTGCTTTGGGCCACTAAAACAATGCAAAAAGATGCAATAGGAGGCGATAAAAATATTATATCTGCTCCAAAATAGTATACATTTTTATGCGGGCTGAGAGCACAAAAAACAAGCCTTCACATAGCCACATTGACCGAAAATTTAAGCTCACGGTAGAAAGAAGAACATTTTTACAAATACCAAAATTTAATCATACTGACCTAGAGAATCATATTGCCAGGTAATTTTTACCAAATAAAAACAACACCAATCCCCCAAAAATTGTGGGACTGTGCTATTTTTCCAATTTTGGAGCTCTTAGCTTTAGAAAGAGGGTGAACATCTGTCAATTTAATATGATTAGACTCATTATCATCTTTCTCTAAATATAATTGTATATGTCTATTTGCTCATATGTATCTATGGAGTACCTATATTATTAAGTCTGTAAAAGAAGATGATGGAAGGAGAACCTTTGTGTGGAGATGGATAGCTTTTACCTTCTGCTGAAAAATGCTTCTAGTCGGTAATGCAAATTGCCTCTTCTGAGAAAAAGAGGACTTAACTCTATAGCGCCACCTGTTGGAAGTAGCGATCCTACAAGTCACAATCAACCCTTTAACGAGTCGTGCAATATGACTTAGGATAAAAGCCAAATCATTATCTCAATTCGCAGACACGGTGTTTCGGGCTGTGGGCCCTCGTCAGTGCGAAGCATGAGAACTGATTTGGCTAGGTGAGAGGCTCTGGAGTGGGGTCTAAGGGGTAACGTTTCTCCTTATGGAGAGTGACATACCTAGTCGGTAATAAATACATGAAGACAAAGCTGTCAGTGTGACTTCAGTGTATTATTGATGTACAGTAGAAAAGATAGTGTAATGTGGTATTTTTAACATTTATTTAAGTTTTATAAACATATTAATGTGAAATGAACTTGGCGTGCCATTTATGCATTTGATTTTTATCCGATCTATTAGACACATAGAATAAAGTTTTAGCATTTTTCATATGTACAACGAGAAGACTTCCCCCTTTGACATGTGATAAACTTGGTCGACAGTTGCATTGACGTCTAGCTTTTATTATTATTATTTATTATAGCGCCATTTATTCCATTAAATATGAGGAGGGGTGTGCATAATAAAAAACAAGTACAATAATCTTAAACAAAACAAGTCACGACTGGTACAAGAGGAGAGAGGACCCTGCCCACGAGAGCTCACAATCTACAAGGGATGTATAAAGCTATATGTGCAGGAATGAAAAACACACATTTGTTTAGCTATCTGTAGAGCTGAAAGGTTACTTTGAATAAAATACTTTGTTGAAAATTAATGCATTTATAAATATATAAGCAGATGTAAGACAAATCAAAAACTCATGATAACATGTTTGGTTTCCTACTGGTTAAATTGCTGGCTTTGTCTAGATACATTTTGTGGTTTCTAGAGAATGTTTATGCATTGTTTGTGCAAATAAGATCACGAGGCATCAATTGTAGCGCATCTGTCTCGGACTAGCAGCGGATGGCTCACAATTGTCTTCCATGGCAGGACGAGCTTATTTGTAACAAGGTTTTTGCACTGAAAAGCTAAGTCATGGCAGTGCTGGATGACACGAAAGTCACTTCCTCAGAGTTTCTCTATGATTATCCTCCATAGGCCTCCAGGGGCAATCATTAATTCATACATCATCACTGAAGGTATCTCTCTCATGGTACATGCAGGAAATAGACCTCTTTACAGAATTGCCTAGGGACAGATGTGAAATTTGTACAGAAAATCACAGCAGATAGTCAATCTCATAAAAGCATTGATATTACAAACTAAATACAAGTGATCTATTTGTTTAAGGTTATTACTGTTTCAGACGGGGTATTAAAACAAGCTTTTTACAGGCAAAAGGTGTTGGTGCTCTATTTCCATTTGATGCTACTAAATGCGATCAATGCTTCTTTTTTTTATTATTGCAGCCATGGAGCTATGGGGCTGATAGAACCAAAGTAAGTCTGATTAAAATACACCAACGTGCCTATTAAAAGTTATGTCAGAAAAGAATAAGAAATCTAACAGTTTTACCTTTTATATGTGAAGACGTAAAAAACTTTAACTTTGCATGCCAGTCTTTCATTCATTCTCCTTGATTCACTTTTCATCCAAGTTTTTAAGCGCCTTCTCTACTTTTCATCGGGCCAACAGGAAAATTATACATGAATATTTTTACTTGATGTTCAAGACATGTAGGTCACATTATCACATCACAATTTTTCTCACTTGCAGTTATCTTAAGGAAAATTGGTTGTTATTTTTTTGTTTTATCTAAGATGTTCATGTAACTGCAAGTGACAGGCAGAGGCTGTAGATATAATCATTTATAGAAAACATATGTGACCCAATAATTTGCTTCTGACGGAAGTAGTGTTGAGCATTCCGATACCACAAGTATTGGGTATCGGCCGATACTTGCGGGTATCGGAATTCCGATACCGAGATCCGATACTTTTGTGGTATCGGGAATCGGTATCGGGATTAATATCAATGTGTAAAATAAAGAATTAAAATAAAAAATAGGGATATACTCACCTCTCTGGCGGCTCCTGGACTTTACCGCCGTAACCGGGAGCCGTTGTACCTAAGAATGCGCGCTTGAAGGGCCTTAGATGAGGTCACTGCACTCTGATTGGTCCGTAGCGGTCGCGTGACCGCTACGCGACCAATCACAAAGCAGTGACGTCACCTAAGGTCTTTCAAGCGCTTGAAAGACCTTAGGTGACGTCACTGCTTTGTGATTGGTCGCGTAGCGGTCACGCGGCCGCTACGGACCAATCAGAGCACAGTGACCTCATCTAAGGCCCTTCAAGCACGCATTCTTAGGTACAACGGCTCCCGGTTACGGCGGTAAAGGCCAGGCTGCATCGGAGGGTGAGTATATCCCTATTTTTTATTTTAATTCTTTCTTTTACACATTGATATGGATCCCAGGGCCTGAAGGAGAGTTTCCTCTCCTTCAGACCCTGGAAACCATACAGGATACCGTCCGATACTTGAGTCCCATTGACTTGTATTGGTATCGGGTATCGGTATCGGATTAGATCCGATACTTTGCTGGTATCGGCCGATACTTTCCGATACCGATACTTTCAATTATCAGACGGTATCGCTCAACACTAGACGGAAGCAAAATTTTAAAGAAATGATATATTACTAATGAAATCCAACTTGCAGTTATGTGTTACTATTTGTAAAAACATGGAAAGGTACACTTCAAGAAAAATGTATTCACAATGTTAAAGAGATTGCCCAGAGTGAAAGCTAGTTTTAGACAAATTAGGGCCCTGGGTAAAAGTTTAAATAGGGGCCCTAAATCAGGGATGGACCTATCATTGATGCAACTTGTGCGGCCTATTTCTATCTCCAAAGCAGGAGGAATTTTGCATTTTGTGAGCTATTGAACTGCAAGTGGCGCATACATTGTTCTTACACAGGGGCTCTTTTTCGTCTATGTCCGCCAGTGCCATAAATGCTCACATATTGAACCATCACAGTCAAACATTAACCCCTTTCCAACATTGGGCGTAATAGTACACCACTGTCGGATTCCCTCCCTTTGATATCCTAATGTCCCACGGATGCTCAAAGTCAAAGTGGAAAATAAACTTACAGGCTGATGCAACTTTAGTGGAAATGCCTCAAGACAAGGAAATAATGCTCAGTAGTGTGTGGTCTCCATGTGCCTGTATGACCTCCCTACAATGCCTGGGCATGCTCCTGATGAGGCAGCGGATGGTCTCCTGAGGGATCTCCTCCCTGACCTGGACTAAAGCATCTGGAAACTCCTGGACAGTCTGTGGTGCAATGTGATGTTGGTGGATGGTGCGAGACATGATGTCCCGCATGTGTTCATTCAGATTCAGGTCTGGGGAACGGGCGGGCCAGTCCATAGCTTTAATGCCTTCATCTTGCAAGAACTACTGACACACTCCAGCCACATGAGGTCTGGCATTGTCCTGCATTAGGAGGAACCCAGGGCCAACCGCCCCAGCATATGGTCTCACAAGGGGTCTTAGGATCTCATCTCAGTACCTAATGGCAGTCAGGCTACTTCTGGTGAGCATATGGAGGGCTATGTGGCCCTTCAAAGAAATGCCACCTCACACGATTACTGACCTACTGCCAAACGGGTCATGCTGAAGGATGTTGCAGGCAGCATATCGCTCTCCACGGCATCTCCAGACTCTGTCACGTCTGTCACATGTGCTCAGTGTGAACCTGCTTTTATCTGTGAAGAGCACAGGGCGCCAATGGTAAATTTGCCAATCCTGGTGTCCTGTGGCAAATGCCAAGCGTCCTGCATGGTGTTGGGCTGTGAGCACAACCCCCATCTGTGGACGTCGGACACTCAGACCATCCTCATGGAGTCGGTTTCTAACCGTTTGAGCAGACACATGCACATTTGTGGCCTGCTGGAAGTCATTTTTCAGGGCTCTGGCAGTGTTCCTCCTGTTTCTCCTTGCACAAAGGCTGAGGTAGCGTACCTGCTGCTGGGTTGTTACCCGCCTACGGCCCCATCCATATCTCCTGGTGTACTGGCCTGTCTCCTGGTAGCACCCCCCAGCCTCTGGACACTATACTGACAGACACAGCAAACTTTCATGCCACAGCTCACATTCATGTGCCATCCTGGATGAGCTGCACTACCTGAGCCACTTGTGTGGGTTGTAGAGTCCGTCTCAAGAGACCACGAGTGTGAAAGCACAATCAACATCATTCAAAAGTGACCAAAATATCAGCTAGAAAGCATTGGTACTGAGATGTGATCTGTGGTCCCCACCTGCAGAACCACTCCTTTACTGAGTGTGTCTTGATAATTACCAATAATTTCCATCTGTTGTCTATTCCATTTTCACAACAGCATGTGAAATTGATTGTCAAACAGTGTTGCTTCCTAAGTGGACAGTTTGATTTCACAGAAGTTTGATTTACTCGGAGTTATATTGTATTGTTTAAGTGTTCCCTTTATTTTTTTTGAGCAGTGCACCTTCTGTCTCATTTCTTCTATCCATGCCACTAATATTTGACTGCCAGTGTATTATGCTTCGTTCCAAACATAGATAAGGTGATACAGGATACCTGCTGCTAGAGCGACTCAATTTCTAAATGAAGCCCTCTCTCTGAAGTCCTGAGTGCAGCATGTTCTGTGACACCTAACAATCACCTCAATATTTGAAGTGCTGCTGTATAACCATGTTTTCAGAGGATCACACAGGTATGGATCTTACCTCTAGCATTCAGATATTTATCATTATCATTATCTGCAAAGGGTTTTACTTTTGACCTTCTCATTAGCTTAGCTTATGAATTAGATAGAAATTAAATATCAGACATCTAAGTGATTTCCTCTCATCACTTGACATTTATTCATGCCTTCCTTATGAGATTCCCATTTCATCTTAATGTGCTCGTTATTCCAAATTCAAATATTTTTGTGAAGTCGAGGGAGCTGATCTTCAGGGCCAGTTTTTAATTCATGTCACATCCAATTACACCATGTAATTAAAAAAGTCAAACAAAGGCCATTGGTCAACAAAGGGTAAAATTTGAAATTTACAAATAAAATGTAGATTTTTTAAATTTATTTTTCTACTTTCTTGATGCTCTTTGCTCTAAATGACCTTTACCTGATCTTCTATGAAATAAATGAATCTCATTAGACAGTTTCTTTTAAGTCCAACATCAAGGAAGATGCAAATTGGTTTTGTCCATCATAAAATGAAATTCAGACAGTTAATTAAATGGCAAAGTAAATTCTTACCCATGCAGCTCAAATTAAGCTCTGGATAACTGCACAATGTTTAACCCATTAAGTGTTGAAAGACATTGAAAAAAATTACTTTTCAATCTCTACCATAACATTCATTATTACCCAGTGGTATCAAGGGATTGGGAGCTTTGAATAATTTAATAAAGCACTTTTCATGTCTGATGGAGGGTGGGATCGTATCTTCAGCACTTTCCATTTCTGACATTTTTTGCAGCCGTTTTTAATGTCCTTTGATACTAGTCAATATATTCAAACATATAGTATATATTAATTTACATCTGTAAAGGGGCTGTCTTGGGCAGAGTTAGAGAAATGTGTTTCCTTCCAATTTATGACCCTTGCCTATGGTGCTTTGCATTGTATTGCTGGTACAAATGAATCCTCAGAAGAACACTTTAGCTCTGAATACAATAACAGGTACAGTACATGCTTTTTTTATATGTGCTGTAATCTAGTATTGATCTTCTGAAATGGGTTCCAAGATAGTACTAAATCCATTTTTCAGTAAAGTAAAAGTTATTTTTCCGTATGTAAAGTTGGTGCAGTTGGTGTCAAATTCCACATGTATAATATGTACAGTCATGGTGGAATGTGTTGGCACCCTTGAAATTATTCCAGAAAATTACGTATTTTGCCCAGAAAATTATTACATTTAAACATGTATTATCATACACAAGTTTATTTCATTTGTGTGTATTGGAACAACAAAAAAGCAGAAAAAAAGGCAAAATGGACATAATTTCACACAAAGCCCCTAAAATAGGTCGGACGTAGTTGTTGGCACTTTTCCAAAATTGTGGATAAAAACTTTGTTTTAAGCATGTGATGCTCGTTGAAACTCACCTGTGACAAGTAACAGGTAGGGCCAATATGAAAATCACCCTGAAACCAGTTAAAAAGGGGAAACTTGACAATCTTTGCATTGTGTGTCTGTGTGTGCCACACCAAGCATGGAGAAGAGAAAGAAGAGAAGAGAAGAGAACCGTCTGAGGATTTGAGAACCAAATTGTTGAAAAATATCAACCATCTCAATGTTGCAAATCCATTTTCAGAGATCTTGATGTTCCTTTGTCCATGCAAGTTCATCTCCAGAGATCTTGATGTTCCTTTGTCCACAATGCACAACATAATCTAGAAGTTTACAATCCATGGCTCTGTAGCTAATATTCCTGAAGGTGGATGGCAGAGAAAAATAGATGAAATGTTTGAAGGCAGGATAGTGGATAAGCAGCCCCAATCAAATTCCAAAGAAATTCAATCTGTCCTGCAGGCTCAGTGTGCATTAGTGCCAGTGCAAACTATCCGAAGACATTTGAATGAAATTAAACTCTATGGCAGGAGAAGCTTGTTGATGGTTATAGAAAGCGATTGATTGCAGTTATTTATACTAAAGGGTGTGCAACGAAATATTAAGTTGAGGGTGCCAACAATTTTGTCCAGCACATTTTTGTTTGCTTTATTGTGAAATTATGTTCAATTTGCTTTTTTTTCTTTGTTTTTGTGTTGTTCCAATACACACAAAGGAAATAAATGTCAATTACAAAACGTGTAATTGCAAAAAATTTCTGGGATAAATATTTCATTTTCTGGAAAAATGGCATGTGTGCCAACACTTTTGGCCATGATTGTATATACCCACTTATTCCAAAATATATTCCTCTAATCTGAATCACTCAATTTTGTAACAGAACCAATGTGTCAAAAGCTATCAACAGAATACGGGACCTAGTTACGCTAGTGCCGATAGGTGATAAAATTCACATATCATGAAGGACATCTGTTTATGGCACCATGGACCACAACTTTTTTGTAGAATTCCTCACTCTTAGGCCAGTGTTACACTTGCGAGTTCAATGCGAGAAACTCGCACGAGTCTCTCGCATCAAGTCCCGGCACTGCCACCGGCACTCGGACTGGAGCGTTCTGCTGCCTAGAAATACATGCAGCCGCACGCTCCAGTTCTGAGTGACGGCGGCAGTGCCGGGACTTGATGCGAGAGACTCTGGCGAGGTTTCTTGCATTGAACTCGCACGTGTGACACCAGCCTTATACAGAGAATCAGGCAATTAATTGCTACATATCTAATTGCCTAATATGCATTTACTGGTTCACCAAATTTTACTTAAAAGTGCAAGATTTTGAAGAACCTTGGATAAACCACATGAAAAATATTCTCCTCACAGCATCTATATTCATTCACCTTGGACCTCCTGTCATCTCATCTTCTCATATGGCAATGCTGCTCCTGGAGTTTTGTCGTACCACAGGTGTATACAAGTTTGTAAAAGGATGGGTTTTTGCCCCCTAAAATTATTAAACTTACAGTTACCAAAAGGGGGAACTCTCCTTACACCTCTATTGAGGTCCGATATTAACTATTAATGCCAAACTTGACTAATTATAATTAATATCCACTAAATGCGCCTCAACATTATCTTTTCCTTATACTGTATACTAACTTTATTACACACACAGTCTGCAGTCTATAACATACAGTTGTGGCCAAAAGTATTGACACCACTGCAATTCTGTCAGATAATACTCAGTTTCTTCCTGAAAATGATTGCAATCACAAATTCTTTGGTATTATTATCTTCATTTAATTTGTCTTAAATGAAAAAACACAAAAGAGAATGAAGAAAAAAGCAAAACATTGATCATTTCACACAACATTCCAAAAATGGGCCAGACAAAAGTATTGGCACCCGCAGCCTAAAGGTACCTTCACACTGAATGATATCGCTAGCGATCCGTGACGTTGCAGCGTCCTGGCTAGCGATATCATTGAGTTAGACACGCAGCAGCGATCTGGATCCTGCTGTGCCATCGTTGGTCGGAGCAGAAAGGCCACAACTTTATTTCGTCACTGGATCTCCCGTAGACATCGCTGAATCGGCGTGTGCGACGCCGATTCAGCGATGTCTTCACTGGTAACCAGGGTAAACATCGGGTTACTAAGCGCAGGGCCGCGCTTAGTAACCCAATGTTTACCCTGGTTACCAGCGTAAACGTAAAAAAAATAAACACTACATACTTACATTCCGGTGTCTGTCCCTCGGTGACGTCACCACTGTGCTTTCTGGCTGGCGCTTACACAGTGCAGAGAAGCACAGCGCCGGGGGACAGACACCGGAATGTAAGTATGTAGTGTTTGTTTTTTTACGTTTACGCTGGTAACCAGGGTAAACATCGGGTTACTAAGCGCAGCCCTGCGCTTAGTAACCCGATGTTTACCCTGGTTACCAGGGGACTTCGCATAGTTGGTCGCTGGAGAGCTGTCTGTGTGACAGCACTCCAGCGACCACACAGCGACGCTGCAGCGATCGGGATCGTTGTCTAGATCGCTGCAGCGTCGCTAATTGTGACGGTACCTTAATACTTGGTTGCACAACCTTTAGCCAAAATAACTGCGACCAACTACTTCCGGTAACCATCAATGAGTTTCTTACAATGTTCTGCTGGAATTTTAGACCATTCTTCTTTGGCAAACTGCTCCAGGTCCCTGATATTTGAAGGGTGCTTTCTCCAAACTGCCATTTTTAGATCTCTCCACAGGTGTTCTATGGGATTTAGGTCTGGACTCATTGCTGCCCACCTTAGAAGTCTCCAGTGCTTTCTCCAAACCATTTTCTAGTGCTTTTGAAGTGTGTTTTGGGTCATTGTCCTGCTGGAAGACCCATGACCTCTGAGGGAGACCCAGCTTTCTCACACTGGGCCCTACATTATGCTGCAAAATTTGTTGGTAGTCTTCAGACTTCATAATGCCATGCACACAGTCAAGCAATGCAGTGCCAGAGGCAGCAAAGCAACCCCAAAACATCAGGGAACCTCCTCCATGTTTGACTGTAGAGACCGTGTTCTTTTCTTTGAATGCCTCTTTTTTTCTCCTATAAACTCTATGTTGATGCCTTTGCCCAAAAAGCTCTACTTTTGTCTCATCTGACCAGAGAACATTCTTGCAAAACGTTTTAGGCTTTTTCAGGTAAGTTTTGGCAAACTCCAGCCTGGCTTTTTTATGTCTCGGGGTAAGAAGTGGGGTCTTCCTGGGTCTCCTACCATACAGTCTCTTTTCATTCAGACACCGACGGATAGTATGGGTTGACACTGATGTATCGTCGGACTGCAGGGCAGCTTGAACCTGTTTGGATGTTAGTCGAGGTTCTTTATCCAACATCCGCACAATCTTGCGTTGAAATCTCTTGTCACTTTTTCTTTTCCATCCACATATCTAGGGAGGTTCACCACAGTGCCATGGGCTTTAAACTTCTTGATGACACTGCGCACGGTAGACACAGGAGCATTCAGGTCATTGGAGATGGACTTGTAGTCTTGAGATTGCTCATGCTTCCTCACAATTTGGTTTCTCAAGTCCTCAGACAGTTCTTTTGTCCTCTTTCTTTTCTCCATGCTCAATGTGGTACACACAAGGACACAGGACAGAGTTTGAGTCAACTTTAATCCATGTCAACTGGCTGCAAGTGTGATTTAGTTATTGCCAACACCTGTTAGGTGCCACAGGTATGTTACAGGTGCTGTTAATTACACAAATTAGAGAAGCATCACATGATTTTTTGAACAGTTCCAATACTTTTGTCCACCCCCTTTTTTATGTTTGGCGTGGAATTATATCCAATTTGGCTTTAGGACAATTATTTTTGTGTTTTTTCATTTAAGACAAATTAAATGAAGATAATAATACCAAAGAATTTGTATTTGCAATCATTTTCAGGAAGAAACTGAGTATTATCTGGCAGAATAGCAGGGGTGTCAATACTTTTGGCGACAACTGTACATATATATGTACAGTTAATAAAATAAAATATTTTTTGCAATAAAAAGCGTCTTTCAGTGTGTGACGGCTGCCAATCATAAAAATCCGCTAAATAACCCGCTATAAAAGTAAATCAAACCCCCCTTCATCACCCCCTTAGTTATGGAAAAATAAAAAAAATAAAAAAATGTATTTATTTCCATTTTCCCATTAGGGTTAGGGTTAGGGTTAGGGCTAGAGTTAGGACTAGAGTTAGGGCTAGGGTTAGGGTTAGGGCAAGGGTTAGGGCTAGGGTTAGGGCTAGGGTTGGGGCTAGGGTTAGGGCTAGGGTTGGGGTTAGGGTTAGGGTTAGGGCTAGGGTTAGGGCTAGGGTTGGGGCTAGGGTTAGGGCTAGGGTTAGGGCTAGGGTTAGGGCTAGTTTACGGCTAGTGTTAGGGCTAGTGATAGGGCTAGGGTTATTGCTAGGGTTAGGGCTAGGGTTATGGCTAGGGTTGGGGCTACGGTTAGGGTTGGGGCTAAAGATAGGGTTAGGGTTTGGATTACATTTACGGTTGGGAATAGGGTTGGGTGTGTCTGGGTTAGAGGAGTGGTTAGGGTTACTGTTGGGATTAGGGTAAGGGGTGTGTTTGGATTAGGGTTTCAGTTATAATTGGGGGGTTTCCACTGTTTAGGCACATCAGGGGCTCTCCAAATGGGACATGGCATCTGATCTGAATTCCAGCCAATTCTGCGTTGAAAAAGGAAAACAGTGCTCCTTCCCTTCAGAGCTCTCCCGTGTGCCCAAACAGGGGTTTACCCCAACATATGGGGTATCAGCGTACTCAGGACAAATTGGATATCATCTTTTGGGGTCCAATTTCTCCTGCTACCCTTGGGAAAATACAAAACTGGGGGCCAAAAAATAAGTTTTGTGGGAAAAAAAGGATTTTTTATTTTCACGGCTCTGCGTTGTAAACTGTAGTGAAACACTTGGGGGTTCAAAGTTCTCACAACACATCTAGATAAGTTCCTTTGGGGGTATAGTTTCTGATATGGGGTCACTTGTGGGGGGTTTGTACTGTTTGGGTACATCAGGGGCTCTGCAAATGCAACGTGACGCCTGCAGACCAATCCATTTAAGTCTGCATTCCAAATGGCGCTCCTTCCCTTCCGAGCTCTGTCATGCACCCAAACAGTGGTTCCCCCCCATATATGGGGTATCAGCGTACTCAGGACAAATTGTGCAACAACGTTTGGGGTCCAATTTATCCTGATACCCTTGTGAAAATACAAAACTGGGGGCTAAAAATCATTTTTGTGAAAAAAAAAAGAATTTTTATTTTCACGGCTCTGCGTTATAAACTGTAGTGAAACACTTGGGGGTTCAAAGCTATCAAAACACATCTAGATAAGTTCCTTAGGGGGTCTACTTTCCAAAATGGTGTCACTTGTGGGGTTTTTTAATGTTTAGGCACATCAGGGGCTCTCCAAACGCAACATGGCATCCCATCTTAATTCCAGTCAATTTTGCATTGAAAAGTAAAATAGCGCTCCTTCCCTTCCGAGCTCTGCTATGCGCCCAAACAGTGGTTTACCCCCACATATGGGGTATCGTCGTACTCAGGACAAATTGCACAACAACTTTTGTGGTCAAATTTCTTCTCTTACCCTTGGGAAAATAAAAAATTGGGGGCAAAATGATCATTTTTGTGAAAAAATATGATTTCTTTATTTTTACGGCTCTGCATTATAAACTTCTGTGAAGCACTTGTTGGGTCAAAGTGCTCACCACACATCTAGATAAGATCCTTAGGGGGTCTACTTTCCAAAATGGTGTCACTTGTGGGGGGTTTCAATGTTTAGGCACATCAGGGGCTCTCCAAATGCAACATGGCGTCCCATCTCAATTCCAGTCAATTTTGCATTGAAAAGTCAAATGGCGCTCCTTTCCTTCCGAGCTCTGCCATGCGCCCAAACAGTGGTTTACCCCCACATATTGGGTATCAGCGTACTCAGGACAAATTGTACAACAAATTTTGGGGTCTATTTTCTCCTGTTACCCTTGGTAAAATAAAACAAATTGGAGCTGAAATAAATTTTGTGTGAAAAAAAGTTAAATGTTTATTTTTATTTAAACATTCCAAAAATTCCTGTGAAACACCTGAAGGGTTAATAAACTTCTTGAAAGTGGTTTTGAGTACCTTGAGGGGTGCAGTTTTTAGAATGGTGTCACACTTGGGTATTTTCTATCATATAGACCCCTCAAAATGACTTCAAATGAGATGTGGTCCCTAAAAAAAATGGTGTTGTAAAAATGAGAAATTGCTGGTCAACTTTTAACCCTTATAACTCCGTCACAAAAAAAAATTTTGGTTCCAAAATTGTGCTGATGTAAAGAAGGCATGTGGGAATTGTTACTTATTAAGTATTTTGCGTGACATATGTCTGTGATTTAAGGGCATAAAAATTCAAAGTTGGAAAATTGCGAAATTTTCAAAATTTTCGCCAAATATTCATTTTTTTCACAAATAAACGCAAGTTATATCGAAGAAATTTTACCACTATCATGAAGTACAATATGTCATGAGAAAACAGTGTCAGAATCGCCAAGATCCGTTAAAGCGTTCCAGAGTTATAACCTCATAAAGGGACAGTGGTCAGAATTGTAAAAATTGGCCCGGTCATTAACGTGCAAACCACCCTTGGGGGTGAAGGGGTTAAATATGAACTATGCAAATTATGTTTAACAAATTAAATACATAATTTTCATGCTTGATCTTCAGAATTGTTCACAGGTCTGTATGCTACTTTGTGTTTTTATCTACTTGAATTCAATTTACTCTTGTTATTGTATATGCTGCTTTTGTCTTTAAATACACTAATAAAAAGTTTATTGAAAAAAAAGAGTATATAAAGCAAAAAATCTCTGGAGCAAATATGGAGTAAGAACACCCACTCTCCAATTAGCTTAAATCTTCATTGGTGTAGAAAAATCTGGGGGCACACCATTCAGCATTCAGGAGAGTCATGGAGTAGCTGAGGCTCAAACTCTGATTACTACACAATCAAACTTTTCACATAAACTGTTAATTCACTTCTTATTAGCCTGCCCACACTAATGTGTATTGTGTGTCATTTTAACTAAATTATATACGGTAATCTAAATGTTAAAAGTGGGGGGATAAACTTAATAGACAGCAGCACTGCCTATATCATCACCAGACCTGGTAGCATTGGGTATATTATAAGGTTACCAGCTGATTATTATATAAAGGATTATAGGCCTTTAGAAATATTCAAATCAATTTGACGCAAGTCAAAATCATATTGAATTTCATGAAAGTCACTGGTCTCTGCGAATTCAGGTAATTGGCAGATCGAATCACACAAATCGCTAAAAAAATGCCCTGCACCTTTTTACACATTGCCTAAGATCAACTCTGGGTGAGATCATTCTGATTCACAAATCTGTGTGAATGCAATTGCAGACTGATGCTTCCCGCTCTTACACAGGTCTGTGAAACAGAACGATCTCATCGGTCAGACCTGTGAGCGCAGGTGGAAGAACACTGACATGCTTCTGTGCTTCCACAGCAATATGCTCGCTGTCAGACCTGTGGGAGGTGAGTGCTGGGAGCATACGTTGTGAACACTGGGGGTGAGGAGTTGGGGGGGACATCTTATAATGACAGGAACTGCGCATGCTCGGCCAGCTGATCAGCCACTGGAGGACGGATAAAGCTTGCAGATGGACTAACGCCAGAGGCCATATTTCAGCAGATGAAAGCTTGTTATCTTTTGAACTGAACATCATTTTTAATAGCTGTAAATAACAAATCCATTTATTTCCTCCTATTCTGTATAGCTAAATGTATTCTTTATGGTGATTGGTGACACAACTCCTTTAACTGGAAACAAAGGAAAAGAAAGCCACTATACTATGCACACCATGGACATATAAACATCGCCCCCAGCCCCCTTCCCCTGACGAAGCCCTATTTGGAGGGCGATACGCGTTGGGTCGTGTTGCTTGGTCCGTGTCAGCCTGACTGTGTCCCTGGCTACTCCCCTGGGTAATATTATATATCTCTTACTCTAGTCATGGGTGACTTTTTCTGCTTATACACTGCGCATTTCTTGCGGTGATTCATCTTTGCGGTGCACTTTCCACCGTTTATGCCCAGGTGGCTCATTATTGAGGGCTGCAGTCAGGGCTATTCTCTGCCTCGGTTGGATATCTCGCCATTATATTTATGGCTGGGGGCGATCTATAGGTGCTAAGGCCATAAATACACATTTTATCCTTTAGTCCCATGAGCCAAGGGGTAGGTATATATCAGTGTTGTTGTGCAGGCTTGCTTTTGTTTATCTAAATACTCCAAATATTATATGTTACCATCTGTATATGGATCAAGTTTTCTTGTGTATTGTTTTTAATTATGTTTTAATATTTTTTGTGTGGTGTGCCAATAAATTCTTGTTTCTACATTTGCTTCATTATTGTTTATATGTCCGTGGTGTGCATAGTATAGTGGCTTTCTTTTCCTTTGTTTCTTGCTACTTGATTATTGCTACTTTTTGCACCCCGGTTGTTATTTATTTATTTATTTATTATAGTAGTGCGCTCGGTTTTTTTTGTTGTTTTTTTGTTTCTTCTACAACTCCTTTAACTGTTCACAATAACAGTAATTTTGACCAGGGGTGCCCAAACTTTTATAAGCCATTATATACTATCATTTTGAGTTAGGTACAGGATTTTCATTAAGTAAGGGTTCCCCACAGTTTGGGTTAACATAACTGTATAGAAAATTCAGTGAAAGATTTTCTGCTAACGCCATCTTTACCTGCCAAAGAAAGTTCATTCATTTTAGTTTGCCTTAAAACAAGTTTTTTTTCTATTGGGATAATTTTATTGATTTTATAGAGAACATTTTTTAGGAAAATATCTGGCTGTTTGGAATTCAGTTACAATATTTTACCTTTATATTCAATGCAGAGAACAAAAATAGATGTCTTGTTAAACTGGATTTGTACAATCCGAATGTGCAGCAAAAGCTTAGTTGGTAAGTCTTTCCTTAGAACACAGTACTGCTCCCATGAAACAGGGATTTAAATATAATGGGCAGTTTCTATAGGATTAACACGTTAAGCCCTCCTCTCCTTTAGGCCATGTGCACACGTTCAGTATTTTTCGCGTTTTTTTCGTGTTTTTTCGCTATAAAAACGTGATAAAAACGCGAAAAAAACGCTTACATATGCCTCCTATTATTTTAAGTGTATTCCGCATTTTTTGTGCAAATGTAGCCTTTTTTTCCGCGAAAAAATCGCATCGCGGAAAAAAAAGCAACATGTTCATTAAAATGCGGAATTGCAGGGGATTCCGCACACCTAGGGGTCCATTGATCTGCTTACTTCCCGCACGGGGCTGTGCCCACCATGCGGGAAGTAAGCAGATTATGTGCGGTTGGTACCCAGGGTGGAGGAGAGGAGACTCTCCTCCACGGACTGTGCACCATATAAGTGGTCAAAAAATAAGAATTAAAATAAAAAATAGTCCTATACTCACCCTCGATGTCTTCCCGCCTCCACTGCACGCTGCCGTTCGGTTCCTGTAGCTGGTGTGCGGCGAAAGACCTGCCGATGACGTCACTGTCCTGTGATTGGTCGTGAGCGGTCATGTGACCGCTCACGTGACCGTGACGTCACGGAAGGTCCTGTGCGCACAGACCAGCTATAGGAAGAGGAGCCGGACGCCGGTGAGGAGATGTCTGGGTGAGTATAAGCATTTTTTTATTTTTTTTATTATTTTTAAACATTCTATCTTTTACTATAGATGCTGCATAAGCTGCATCTATAGTAAAAAGTTGGTCACACTTGTCAAACGCTATGTTTGACAAGTGTGACCAACCTGTCAGTCAGTTTTCCAAGCGATGCTACAGATCGCTTGGAAAACTTTAGCATTCTGCAAGCTAATTACGCTTGCAGAATGCTAAAAAAACACGAAAAAAACGGAAAAAAAACGCAAAAAAAAAAATGCGGATTTCTTGCAGAAAATTTCCGGTTTTCTTCAGGAAATTTCTGCAAGAAATCCTGAACGTGTGCACATATACTCTTGGATTTTCAAGAGATGCTAACACTATTATGTAAAATCCTTTCTGAGAACCAAGTCATTCTGAGCAAATCTGTAAAGCGTTGCTGTAACATAATGTAGTTCATCCATTCCTAGTCTTGTCTATAGATCTTTGTGTTTATAGACTGATAAGATTATTCATAGTTGTTGTTCTCTGTGAACCTTAATAAGGGTATGTGCACACGTTGCGGATTTCTTGCAGAAATTTCCTGAAGAAAACCGGAAATTTTCTGCAAGAAATCCGCATTTTGTTTTTTGCGTTTTTTTTCCGTTTTTTTCGCGTTTTTTTAGCATTCTGCAAGCGTAATTAGCTTGCAGAATGCTAAAGTTTTCCAAGCGATCTGTAGCATCGCTTGGAAAACTGACTGACAAGTTGGTCACACTTGTCAAACATACTGTTTGACAAGTGTGACCAACTTTTTACTATAGATGCAGCTTATGCCGCATCTATAGTAAAAGATAGAATGTTTAAAAATAATAAAAAAAATAAAAAAATGCTTATACTCACCCAGACATCTCCTCACCGGCGTCCGTTCCTCTTCCTATAGCTGGTCTGTGCGCACAGGACCTTCCGTGACGTCACGGTCACGTGAGCGGTCACATGACCGCTCACGACCAATCACAGGACAGTGACGTCATCGGCAAGGTCCTTCAGCGTACATCAGCTACAGGAACCGAAGCGGCAGCATGCAGTGGAGGCGGGAAGACATCGAGGGTGAGTATAGGACTATTTTTTATTTTAATTCTTATTTTTTGACCACTTATATGGTGCCCAGTGCGTGGAGGAGAGTCTCCTCTCCTCCACCCTGGGTACCAACCGCACATAATCTGCTTACTTCCCGCATCGTGGGCACAGCCCCGTGCGGGAAGTAAGCAGATCAATGGACCCCTAGGTGTGCGGAATCCCCTGCAATTCCGCATTTTAATGAACATGTTGCTTTTTTTTCCGCGATGCGATTTTTTCGCGGAAAAAAAGGCTACATTTGCACAAAAAATGCGGAATACTTTTAAAATAATAGGAGGCATATGTAAGCGTTTTTTTCGCGTTTTTATCACGTTTTTATAGCGAAAAAACGCGAAAAAAACGCGAAAAATACTTAACGTGTGCACATGGCCTAAGAACCACAAAGGTCAGCTCATATTGATTGCTTCCACAAAACAGTAATTTCCCAGATCACCTGCAGCAAACATCTGAAGAAGGGCTCCTTTGTGGGTTTCACAACGTGTGCACAACATCACTTGATGAATAATTTCAATGTTGGTTCCTGGTAAAGGGGTCCCAGGATAGAAAAGTGTAGATATTCAATACTGACGGCTGGTAGTTATACACAAGTAAACCTTTAAATTACACATAAATCTGGTTTCTTAAAAATCTTCACATTAGTTGTCCTGTTGGCTGGATTATTGGCATTATGTTATGGAAGATCTATAAATTAAATAAAATATAATAGACTTGGAGTTTGCCCAGGTTTGAGGCAAAAGATTCATTTATACACAAAGATTCAGTTTTCTTACGCCACTCGACATATGTAACTCTTGCAGGAAATAGATAAAAGTACATTCACATTAGATTTGTAGAAATTCCCTCAATGTTTTATCACATACCAGGTTAAAATCAATACAACCATTAAACCTGGAAAAACACAGTTTATTCATTTCAAGCACCAAGCAACCCTAGGCACGGCAAACATGGAACAAATAAAAGATACTTCAGACCGGATATATGTGGATTTGTTGCCATAATCAATGTCTCTGAGTATTTATATGTAGAAATGCCATATATAATTTTCAGAACTTATTTCTTTAATTGCTTGTAGAATATTTGAGGACAGCATCTAACTGTTTGTGTACTATAGGTCGTGATGTACAGGAATAAACAGTACCGGTCTGATCCGTGTCTGTGTGCTGCTTCTGTGTGTCCGTAGATCCATGTCTATGTGATATCCATATGTCCGTGTGCAACGTCCATGTGCCATCCTTGTTGCATCCATGTGTCCATATGTCTGTATCCACGTGCCATCTGTGTGCCCATTTGCAACGTCCAATGTTTTGCCCTGGGAAAAAAACATGTGATAGTTAAGCTATTGTTTTAATCCATATAAGCTGAGGAAAATTTCCAAGGTTCCTTTATAAACCAGCCAATTAAAGGTATTGTGTTTTTTTTCTATACTTGAACCTATTGGATAAATAAATTAATACATTTATTTAAAAAAAACAGTGTGGGCTACCGTGCATTTTTCAAAATTAGCGACCGCTAAGAGCTGATATTAATAATCTGGGAAAGGGGCCATTAGCCCCAAATGTTCCCAGGCTATTAATAACAGGCCACATCTCTTTGCTTAGCCTTTACTGGTTAGCTTACAGGGAGACCCCAGAGAAAAAAATAACGTAGAGTCCCCCTATAAATTCTAACCAGCAAAGCTAAACAGACAGCTGTGGGCTGATATTAAGAGCCAGAAAACCACCTCCCAGGCTAACATCAGCCCTCAGTGACCCCATAAATGGAGCATCAATAATATACACTAAATCTGGCACTTATTCTCACTCTTCCCACTTGCCTTGGTGAGGTGGCAAGTGGGGTAATAGGGTTTGGTTGATGTCAGCTTTTTTTATGGCCGCTGACATCAATCCCAGGGGCTAATAATGGAGAGGCGTCTGTAAGATGCCCAATTACTAACCCCATAGTACTATTGTAAAAATTACACAACCAGAATAAAGTCATTTAATTAAAAGAAAGACACAGAATTCTGTATTTGAAATAAGCACTCCACACCTTATTTTACCTATTAATTAGTGTATCCATTTGTCTCACAGCATAAATCATCTCTGCTTTATCTGGATACCTTGCTGAATGGTGGCATGATGCAACCGTTCAGCCTGACATCTAGGAGACACTGATCTGAGCATCAGAGCGCAGCTTCAGTGACCTGTGGTGACTTCATTGTGGTTACCGCAGGTCACTGAAACTGCAGTTCCCAAAGGTACCTCTTTGTGAGTGGCCCGATGAACTGCGATGACCTGAATGAGATCACTGCAGGTCACTGAAGCTGCGCTCTAATGTTTAGCGCCTCTTTGATGCCAGGCTGAATGATCGCATCATGCCACTGTTCATTAAGACATCCTGATGAAGCAGAGATGGATTATGTCATGGGACAAATGTATTATCATCGGACAGGTGAGGAATATGTTTTTTTATTTTTCATTTTACACTAATAAGTAGGTTAAAGGGGGTGGGGAGTGTTTATTTCAAATAAAGGACTCTATGTCATTCAATTAAAGGACTTTATTATGGCTGTGTATTTTTTACTATATGACTCTCCATCATACTAACCCCTGGACTTGATGTCCGTGGCCATAAAAAAGGTGACATCAACTCCAACTCTATTACCCCACTTGCCACCACACCAGGGCAAGTTGGAAGAGCGAGGCTGCCAGGTTTGGTGCATCTTATTATTTCTGGGGCCGCTGAGGGCCGACATTATAAGACTGAGAGATAAACTAAGGCACTTAACTTATATGTAGTTTTTGCAATTTATTGTAGTCATCAAATAAACGTTTCGGCCCAAATACAGGGCCTTCTTCAGTAACAATAACTTCAGGGACAAAGGAGCGTTTTCATGAACGTAATGGAGTATCAGCGGCACAATAGAAGTAAATGCTTGTAGCAAGGTATAATGTCCACGTTGGAGTGTCCAATATAAGTGGGAAGCCCTAGGAGATGTGCCGGCGTGTCTGGCAGTGATGCAGCATCTACCGCTCGTCAGCTGCGTGGATGCCGCATCACTGCCAGACACGCCGGCACATCTCCTAGGGCTTCCCACTTATATTGGACACACCAACATGGACATTATACCTCGCTACAAGCATTTACTGCTATTGTGCCGCTGATACTCCATTACGTTCATGAAAACACTCCTTTGTCCCTGAAGTTATTGTTACTGAAGAAGGCGGTGTATTTGGGCCGAAATGTATATTTGATAACTACAATAAATTGCAAAAACTACATATAAGTTGAGTGCTTTAGTTTATCTCTCACTATTTGGTTTTGGACCCTACTTTGGCACCACCCCTGGTAGTGCATACAGTTTTTCTTAGCATGACGTTATAAGACTGGGAGGGGCCAATATCCATGGCCCCTTCCTTGGTTATTAATATCAGCTCACAGCTGTCTGTTTAGCCATTGCTGGTTAGAATTTATAAGGGACCCTAGATAATTTTTTTTCTGGAGTCCCCCTGTAAACTAACCAGTAAGCAAAGAGCTGTAAGCTATTATTAAAAGCCTGGGAACATTTAGGGCTGATGGTCCCTATGAGGGAGCCCACTTTTTTTATTTTTATTATTATTTATTTAATACACGGTAGTCACATGCCAGCTGCTGACTACAGCTATCATCAGAGTCGCCTGCTCTGGCAGATCGCAGGGAGAGCAGGCAACAGTGATGAGTTGCCTTCAGTGCCTGGGAACAGTACGAATTGTACAGCTTTTCCCAGGCACCGGTATGTGTCACCCTGATGACACACAGATGTTATCCGTGTATCATTGGTGTGCACATGCGTGGCACGCATTTCGTCCTTGGTGCTGGGTAAAAATGGACATCTGTGGGTTTTTCACATGGGCAGCATACGGACATAAAAAACGGGCATGTGAAAGGGGCCTTAGTGAAGAGCAAAATCCATATTGGAATTATAACTAAAAAAAAGAATAATTTTGCTCTTTTTCTTGTTGCCGTAAAGAATATTTTAACTGCAACTTCAAGAAAGAGTTACATATAATAAATTCTCAATTCTGAAAAAAAATAATAATAGTACTAACTCTGCTGAAGTTAGGTTAAACCATCTGTGAGACATTTGTTCAAATTGTAATTGTATTGTTTTTTCTCATTGGTGCCCACCAGCATCCAGAATCTCATTCTGTGGCTGTAGATTTTTATAGATTAGTGGGGTGACTCAGATAATGTTGGCAGAAGGGTGGATAACAGGTTTCAGCTGTGCAACGTGCTGCCACCAGCATGACCTGTTAGATATAAATATGTAGCACATAACACCAATATTGAGAAATTATACAGTGCTGTGAGCGGAATAGTAACTGCTCTCTTTACAACTTTAAGATTGGATTATAACTGTTTGCTTATTGTTCGACAATATTTGGCTTCATGTCAGTGATTTGAACTTATAGTAAATGTTTTATTTATGTCACAATGTATAAAAAACATTGTAAAATATAATTTGTCATGTTTGTTTTTCATACAAGAAAGACAGCAACTTTAAACAAGACTTGTTCTTTCCTCTCCATCTCTTTATGATGTTGTTCCTCCCAGTGATTTCCATGGAGACAGAACATTGCATATTGATGAAAAAAGACCCTGACATTAGTACAGAAAAAGAATTCTGAAACATAGAAATTAAATCACCATCTATGTTGCTAAACCAATGAGCTATTTTGTGTATCTATCATTATTGGGCTCTTTTGTAGTCCCTATCATTATGGTGATTCACATCATATCTGGAAGTAAATTAGCGTGATTAGGAGACTGTCACAGCTTCCCAGAAGCAGAGAAAGCAGAATATAAGACAAAAAAAGGATCCCATTTATTTTTATTTATCAAATGCGACTGCACTTCCAATAGACTTCCTTAGATATGAAGCAAATACTAATTCTGAGTCCTGGATTCGAAGGCACAAGAGCAAGCTATAGCTTAAAGTGGTATTCTCTAGTTTTGGAAGTTATCCCTTATCTATTGGATAAAGGACAACTTATTGATCCAGGGGCGTCTAACCATAAACCCACCAATCCTAAAAACCAAGGCACTGAAGGTTTTTATTTCCTGAAAATGTGGGTTACACTTCAAAACGCGTAGAAAAAAATAAAAGAATTCATTACTTTATATTATCTCTGATGTTTGACTATAATTAAGGTTGTTATTTTTTTCACCAGAAATGCATCAGTAAGTCATGGTTATCATGTGAAATTGGTTCTATTTCCTGAAAAAAGTGGGTTACACTTCAAAACGCGTAGAAAAAAATAGAAACCGTTACTTTTATAATATCTCCGGTGTTTGACGTTTCCTCACCAGCTGGCAACGTGGATACAGGCCACAAACTTTCCATGCTTTTTATCTCTATGTTGATGACACCCAATTATACATCTCTTCTCCTGACATCACTGCTGCATTATTACAAAATAGCGGGATTGTCTTTTCGCTGTTTTCCCTGACATTATGTCCTCCCTCTATCTAAAACTAAATCTGTCAAAAACTGAACTCCTTGTGTTTCCTCCCTCCACTATCCTACCTATGCCCGATATTGCCATTTCCGTGTGAGGTTCTACCATCAGATTTCTCATTCACTCCTACCTCCAATCACTTACATGCTCATGTCACCTACACCTCAAAAACAGCTCTACAATTCAACCTTTTCTTACCTTTGGCACTGAAAAATCTCTAACTGTTGCACATATTCATTCTCGTCTGGACTATGGCAACTCTCTCTCTTACTAAACTCTCCCCTCTCCAATCCTTCCTGAATGCAGCAGCCAGGATCATATTTCTTTCCAACCTCTACAACAATGACTCTATAATGTGCCAGTCATTGACCATCTGCTACAGAGTTCATTATAAACTTATCACTCTAACCCTCAAAGCTCTCCTCAGTTCAGCACCACCCTACATCTCCTCCCTCATCTTAGTCTGCCACCCTACCAGCACCCTCCATTCTACAAAAGACCTAAGTCTAACATCCTCAACAATCCGAACCTCCCACTCCAATCTCCAAGACTTCTCATATGCTGCAACAATTCTTTGGAATTCACTACCCAGGACAATTTGATTTTTGCAGATGTCCATACCAAACTGCACAATAACAATCTTACCTGATTAATGTTGCATTTGTTTATGTATTTTCCCCTTATTAGATGTGTTTTAGTGCAGATGTGAAGACACATTTTTAAGTGCTTTTATAGTACAGAAAAGCTTTGTTTTTGCACTTAACTGGTTCCTGACTACCCATTGTAGATAAACATCGGCGCTTCCAGGGCTTTGTGCAGTGCCGACATTTATCAACCGTTGTGGTCTCGCAGCACTCAGGACCCCCAGGGTCCTGCAAGTGCTGTGATTCCAGTGCAGAGTGGTAGCTCTGACAGGTGACATCATCGGGACCTGATTGGATCAGGTCTCAATTATTTTAATCTTTTGCTATCTTGTATCAGTATTGCAATGCATGAGACCAGAGATCAGAAAAATATAAATTGAAGTCCCACACAGAGACAGGTAAAAAGTTTTTAAAAAAAGTTAAAAAAAAATGTTTTAAAACTTAAAAAAAATCACAAAATAAATATAAAAAGAAAAAAAAAAGAAAACCAATAAATATGTATATTTATGTAAAAACAAAAGTACATATATTTGGAATAACTGCATCCGGAACAACTGACCTATAAAACTGACACTAGTTATCTCCTCATGTGCATATCGTAAAAAGAAAAAAAGATGGAAAAAAACTTTACTTTTTCTGCTGTATCACCAAGCAAAATGTGGAATAAAACGCGATTAAAAAGTCAAATGGAAATAAAAATGGCACCGATGAAAACTTCATCTTGTTCTGCAATAAAAAAGTCCGCCATACAGCTCCATCAGTGGAAATATAAAAGGTATAGCTCTCAGAATAAAGAGATGCAAAATCAATTTTTTTTTCTATAAAATTGTTTTTATTGTGCAAAAACGGCAAAACATAAAAAACCTATTTACATATGGTATTGCTGTAATCATACTGACCAGAAGAATAAAGCTGCCTTATTAATTTTTCCACAAATGGATCAGCATTAAAAAAAAACCTAAAGAAATTCCTGAATTGCTGGTCTTTGTTTATTCTGACTCCCAAACATCTGAATAAAAATCAAAAGCCGACATGATCCTGAAACTGGTACCAATAAAAACGTCAACTCGGCCTGTAAAAAACAAGTCATTACATGACTCTGTCGACAGAAATGGAAAATTATAGCTCTCAAAATATGGCAATGCAATACTTGCTTTTGTAAAAAAACAAAAAAAAGCGTTTTTTTAGTGTGACATTAGCCAAACATAAAAAAATTATATAAATCTAGTATCACTGAAACTAACCCGAATAATAAAGTCTTCTAATCACTTATTCCACATGAGTAATAGTGTAAAAAATAAATAAAACCAATTCTTCACCTGCTGTTGATCTGTTAATTCTGCCTCCCAAAGATCGCAGTAAGTCACAGCTCACATTTATCCTGCACTCTGGGTGAATGCTTACACCTGGGTTTCCATGTAAATCTCTGAAATATGGGATTGAGATGGAACCCACAATGGCAGATTCCTTATAATGATGCAGATGGTGGCACTGTGGACACCATATGGCCTGTGATCCGGCAGTGTCTGTCTTTTTAGGCATGCATAAAAGCGCAGTCCGCCACAGTTCTGTGCACTTCTGAAAAGAAGAACAATACTGCAAAGAGGCCAGACGGAGTCCAGAGTAACTCTGCTGCCACATCATAGTGAATGGATCCTTTGGAGGTTTAATCAGAATCACATCATTCATAAATTTATATGGAAACTCCAATGTAAGTGCTCAACGTAGAGCGCTAGTTAAATGTGATCCCAAACATTATGTAAAATGTTCCCAGTAAAAGCTTCAACTCAATCCACAAAAATTAGCCCCATTTAGGTCCATCATCTGTTACAGGAAATATAGGGGGCTTCCAATTTCCTGGAAGTAAAAAGGGTTTGGAAAAAAGTAATGGCTCCTCACCCCCCCAAAAAAGAAATCAAACAAAGTCTGAGCTCACAAATCATGCCCCATTTCTTCTAATCCCCACAGTGTGCCTAAATGACTAAACAGTAAAGTTTGGCATATCTGTAGCAATTTACGGGTTCATGTCTCCAGAAGCATGAGCAGTACTAGTGACTGCAATGTACTGCTCACTACAATGTACTGGTCACTATAATGTACTGGTCACTGTAACGTACTGAACACTACAACGGCAGTTTGCAATTTTCACTCAGCAACATCCTTCTTCTGCTTCTTGTTTATGGAAAACACTTATGGAGTCAAAATTGTCACTACACCTGTAGATAAGTTCCCAGAGGGGTGTAATTTCCACAATGGGGTCACTTATGAGGGGAGTCTGCAAATTATTCTGCAATAATTTGTTCTTCAAGAGTCAAATGGCAATTCTTCCCTCCCGAGTCTCGCTGTGTGGCAGAAATTGTGTGACACATTTTGGCACTATTTTTACCCATTTTCACTTATAAAAATTTAAATCATGGGCTAAAACAATTTTTTTGTGGTAAAAATGTAATTATTTTTTCTTCACTTACCAATGGTATATAATTCTGTGACACACATGTGGTTCACCCATAGATGAATTCATTGAGAGGTATAGTTGTAAAATGAGATCACTTATGATAGTTTATGCTGTTCTAAAACTCCATTGCCTCTGCCAATGTGACTTGGCACCCGCAATCGCAAACCATAATAGCAAAATTTGCACTGTAATATGGCGCTCCTTCTTTTCTGAGCTTTGCACTGTACCTCAAAAGTAGTTTTCGACTCCTTATGGAGTGTTGATGTACTCAGGAGAAATAATTGAAGCCAAATTGTAGTGTTCATTTTCTCCTGCTGCTCCTATTATTTAAAAACTGCAAACTTGGGGTCAAAGCAACATGTGGAAAAAATATACAAACACAAAGAACAAAAACCGAACTGATGTCCATATAATAATTAAATTTATTAAGACAAAATGACACTACATAAATTGGTAGGGGGGGAAAAAGAAACCAAAAAAGTATGGCACAAAAAGGAGATACAGCAGCATGAGATACACAGTCCCAAAAAATAGCAGTACTATATGAATAAATAAATAAATAAATACATACATATCATACAATAAAGGACTGGTAAATGTTAATGTTACTCTGTTTGTAACAGCATAAAGTGCCACAAAAAAATAAATATATATATATGTAGCCAAAGTGCAAAGACAAGTGCAAAAATAAAGTGCACAGGTGCAAAAATTAATTAAATAAGCTGCTCGGGTAACTAATTACTACAGGTAACTGCCATCTGGTATATTAGGCACTGATCCATGTATCACTCCAAGTACTCCCCATGAATGATTAGATATTTACATGTGTAGCAATCATAATAGGAGGAAAAGAAAGTGGAGCGGAGGAAAAGTGCCCCGGGCAGATTTTTACCTGAAATGCTGCTGTCTCCAGGATGTGCCAGTCCCCGACGCGCGTTTCGGCGCTAGCCTTCGTCAGGGGGTGGCAACATCCAGCAGAGAGGGAGGCTATAAAGGAGGAACACCCAATAGGCGGCGGGCACGCATGTGGAGCGACGCACAACGCTACTGGATAGTGTCCAGACACACACCGCCGCCGGACCACGTGATCCCCAGAGCCGCGTACCAATGACGCAGCGCTGGGGGACATGAGACCGGAAAGCGGGGATGCCGGGAATCCAGCAGCGATGCGCGTACCATCCGGTCCGCCGTCATTGGCTAATGTGGAACATGTGATCTAAGGTCCTAGAGGGATAAAGTGGGACAAGAAGGAACATGTGACCAGAGGTCCTAGAAGGGTAAAACAAGAAGGAAAAAACGAAATAAAACAATAAGGTCCTAGTAATAATGAATATAGAAGCAAGGAAGAGTTATTATGGACTTGTGGATGTATAAATCTGGCAGAAAAACATATACAGATTATATATATATATATATATATACGCCAGAAATCTGGACAAGGAACAGGAAAAAAGAAAAAATGTAAAGGAAAAATATATATATATGCTTAAATAAAAATAAAAATAAAAATATGAAAATATATATATATAAATATATGAGAAAGCAAAATAAATAAAATAAAATAAAATAAAACAAAACAAAATGAAATGCTGTGTGCGGGAACAATAAGTGACATAAACTAATTGAGTGTAGAAAACAAAAAATATGGAAGATTAATACTGTGAATGAAAAACCCCCTTGTTTGTTCTGCTGGTTTTCTGACCTTTGGTTCCCTTTCTGACTACCCCTCCGCCTCACCCCTTGGTTACTGCCTTATCTCCTTGTTTTGATCTTGGCACATTTATCTACTCTCTCGTTTATATCCTCACCTCTGCTCCCTGGTATCTGGCGCCGCCCTCGACCACCTGCTACCCTGTCACGTGATTCAGGTCCTGTTTGCTACCTGGTGACTTCCCCGACTCTCTGCTCTCAGCTCCCTTTCTGAGGCACGCTGCTCTCCCCACAGCAGTAATATCCAGGAGTTGTGACATTGTAGCTGACCATACAGTCTTTCCCTGGTGGTGGGGTGTTAGTATATTATGGATCCGGTACAGGGCAGGTTAATGAGCTCTCCCAGCTTAACCAGAAGCTGTCCATGGAGCAGCAAGTCCTGGTTTGCTCGCACCAACAGGTGCAGGGAGATGTGGCATGTGCTCTACAGGGGTCTGCTCCATCGGGGTTCTGGGAGGGGGGCCCCACTGATGTATCCATAGCGGACCCCAAGCCACCGGTAAAGTTACCCGACAGTTTTTCTGGAGATAAAAAATTGTTTAGGGCCCCTGGAAATGAAAGGCAGAGGGTGGGGGTCATAATGTCCTTGTTAAGGGGGGCTTCACCGGCATGGACTTTCTCTCTCTCTTCCTCTGCTCCTGAACATATGTCTGTGAACCTGCTCTTTGAGGCTCTGGGGCACATTTATGATGAGCCTGATAGAGTGTGCCTGCCAGAGGATATGGTGATGAGTGTGACACAGGGGAGGCACTCCACTGAATGGTTCTGCTCAGAATTTAGGCATTGAGCAGCCGAAGTATCTTGGAATGACACCGCACTGATGGGTTGCTCAGCAGAGGCCTGTCTGACCATCTACAGGATGCTCTGGCATTAAATCTTCCTCCTGATACCCTGGAGGACGCCATGACACAGGCGGTCCGTATGGATTGGAGACGCCGTGCTAGAGGAGGGATGCAACAAGAAACTCCCTTGTACTCCAAATTGTGTGACACTACACCCGTACCTGAGCCCATGGAGATTAGGGCTATCTCGGTAAAGGAAAGAGAGAGAAGACATCATAGATACAACCTACTATGCTTTTACTGTGGAGCCTCTGGACATTGGAAAAGGGACTGTCCCTCTTGCCCTTCTTCAGTGAAACCGTCAGAAAATGACTGAGTTTGGGCAACAATCGAGGAGATTGTCCAGTCTCCAATGTACATTTTTCATCACTTGCTAAAATTGTGCTCCAGGTGGAATTGGGACTTGCCGGCGGTCCTGTTGTGACCACCGCCTTTGTTGACTGCGGTTCCTCCATTAATCTGATTGATGCACAAGTTGTGACACTTAATAAGATAAGGACAGTCAGGCTGAAAGACCCTGTTAAAATTGTGGCTGTTGATTCATCCCCTCTTTCTCGGGATGGAATTTGTTTCATGACTGATGTCTTTTCTCTGAAAGTGGTTTTCACTCTCGTGGAAAAATTAAGTTGTTTCTTTATGAATAATCTGTCTGCAGGACTGGTACTGGGGATGCCCGGGCTGCAGCGCCACAATCCTGTCATTGATTGGGTGACAGGGGAGATCACTTAATGGGGATGTAAGGATAGCGGTCCATGTTGTAACTTGGGACCTTTTGTCAATCCGGTAAAATCGGTATCTGTGTCGTTTGTCGGTCTGGAAGGTATTCCTTAAGGATTTTGAAGACGTGTTCTCCGAAAATGAGGCTGAGTCTCTTCCACCACATCGACCTTTGGATTGTGCCGTTGATTTAGTCCCAGGAGCCAAATTACCCAAGGCTCATCTAATTTGTCTGGGCCTGAGCGCCAAGCCATGATAGAGTACATCTCAGAGAGCCTTCGCAAGGGGCATATTTGGCCTTCTGTCTCACCCATGGCAGAAGGGTTTTTCTTTGTAAAGAAAAAGGATGGTGGTTTGCAACCGTGCCTTAACTTTCGGGAACTGAACAAAATGACTGAAAAGAACACGTACCCTCTTTCTCTGATTCCCGATTTATGAAGCCAACTCACGGGTGTCAAATGGTTCTCTAAGCTCGATTTACAGGGGGCTTATAACCTTATAAGGGTCCGGGAGGGGGATGAATGGAATACAGCATTTCTGACGACCGAGGGTCTGTTTGAAAACCTGGTAATGCCTTTAGGTCTCACTAATGCCCCTGCTGTTTTCCAGAATTTTATTAATGTTATTTTTTCTGACCTGATTGGGCGTTATGTAGTCATCTACCTGGATGACATTCTGATATACTCAGAGAACAGTCAATCTCATTTACACCATCTGCGTATGGTTTTTATGAGACTGAAGAAGAACCATTTATACGCTAAACTGGATAAATGCTCATATTTTGTGCAGGAACTGTCTTTTCTGGGATTAATTATATCAGGGGAGGGGTTCCACATGGATCCTGGGAAGGTTCAGGCCATTAGCGATTGGGTGCAGCCTCATGACCTAAAGAGGATGCAGAGATTCCTGGGCTTCGCTAACTTCTATAGGAAGTTCATTAAAGGGTTTCCGCAGGTGGTGAAACCCTTGACGGACCTCACTCTCAAAGGGGCGGATGTAAAAAATTGGTCCGTGGCTGCAAAAAATTCCTTCCTGACATTGAAGAAATGTTTTACTTCAGCTCCTGTGTTCGTACAACCCGATTTGTCGAGACCTTTTATTGTAGAGGTTGACGCTTCTGAGGTGGGGGTGGGGGCAGTGTTATCCCAAGGCCCTCCCACTCTCAGTAACCTCAAACCCTGCATCTTTTTCTCTAAAAACATCTCTTCGGCTGAGAGAAATGATGATGTCGGCAACAGGGAATTGTTGGTGGTTAAATTGGCCTTCAAAGAATGGAGGCATTTTTTGGAGGGGGCCGTTCATCCCATTACGGTCATCACTAATCATAAAAATTTGGCCTATATCGAGTCCACTAAGGGATTGACCCCCAGGCAGGCTCGGGGGGCACTTTTTATTCTCAATTTAATTTTACCATTACGTTCCAACCAGGGTCTAAAAATGTAAAGGCGGATGCCTTATCCCCAAATTTTGATTCTTTGTCCTCTCCAGAACCTCCTTCCTCCATTCTTCAACCGGGAATGGTTGTGGCAGAAGTCTCATCTGAGTTACAAAGAGAGATTCTGGTAGCACAAGCATGAGCTCCCAGGAATAACCCCCCCCGGTAAATTGCTTGTACCCGAACACTTCCATCTCACTCTCCTGCAAAAGTTTCATGATGCTGTGTTAAGTGCATACCCTGGGATTGCAGTTACTCTGGGGCAGTGGCTTTTGGTGGTCCTCTATGGTTGCTGATATCAAAACATTTGTGAATACTTGTGGGGTATGTGCTCTCTCTAAATGCTCTCAGGTCTGGCCGGCTGAGGAATTGGTGCCTTTGCCAATTCTGGATAAGCCATGGACACATCTGTCCATGGACTTTATCACTAATCTCCCTCCTTCCAAGGCCAACTTAGTGGTATGGGTGGTGGTTGATAGGTTTTCTCAAAAAGCCCATTTTTTACCATTACCCACGTTACCGGCTGCTGAAACCTTGTCCCACTTATTTATACAGCACATAGTTCGATTGCATGGGGTACCGTTGAATGTGGTGTTGGACAGGGGTGTGCAAATTATGGCCAGGTTTTGGAGAGTGCTTTGTAAGAAGTTGGGGGTCACATTATCATTCTCTTCTGCTTATCACCTGGAATCTAATGGAAGGACTGAACACACGAATCAGTCATTGGAGCAAATTCTGAGATACCTGGCCTCGTCCAGACAGGAAGACTACTGTGAGGTATTACCCATGGCAGAATTTGCGTTCAATTATCGCATTAATCAGTCTACTGGAAAGTCTCCCTTTCAGGTCAATTATGGGTTTATCCCGCAGGTTGAGGAATTTTTCAGCATGTATTCAGGTTGTCCTGGTGCCGAGGCCATGGTACAACATTTTAGAACCCTTTGGAGGGAGGTCCAGGGGAACATCTCTAAAGCCCAGAAAAGGTACAAATGATTTTGCAGACAGGAGGAGGGGGTCAGCTCTGGTGTTGGCAGTGGAGGAGAAGGTTTGTTTGTCCACCCGTAACATCAAGCTTAAGATACTCTCTATGAAGCTGGGCCCCAGGTTTATAGGTCCGTACAAGACTGTGGAGGTGATCAACCCGGTGGCCTATAGATTACAATTGCCCACCTCTTTCAAAATATCTAATGTCTTCCACAGGTCCCTATTAAAACCTGTGGGGATGGTTAGAGAAGATTCCTCATCCAATGTTCCGCCAGTGTTGGTAGAGAGTAAGCTGGAGTATGAGGTACGGCACATCATTGATTCATGGTGGGTGCGGCGAAGGCTTCAGTACCTAATACATTGGAAGGGATATTCCCTTGAGGATCAGTCATGGGTTCTGGCCAGTTCTGTGCACGCTGATCGACTTTTGCAGGCTTTTCATGCCAGATACCATGAGAAGCCTGTGGTCCAGTGGCCCCCCGTTAAGAGTGGGGTACTATCATGGTATAAGACATGGTCCATGTTCTGCTCTCTCTGGGTTACTATTGCTCGCCTCTCTTTGGAGGGATATTTTTACACATTCCATACTAGGATTCCCTGTCAGCTATACTTTCGTTTAGTCTGTGTGTCTGACCCCTTGAGTGTGTGCTTGGTTGCATTTGCTTGTTTTGCTCTCCGTGCTTTACTCTGCTTGTTTCTTCTGCTGGTTTTCTGACCTTTGGCTGCCTTTCTGACTACCCTTCCACCTCACCCCTTGGTTACTTCATTATCCCCTGGTTTTTGATCTTGGCACGTTTAACTACTCTCCAGTTTATATCGTCACCTCTGCACCCTGGCATCTGGCGCTGCCCTTGACCACCTCCTGCACTGTCACATGGTTCAGGTCCTGTTTGCTACCCGGTGAGTTCCCCGCCACTCTGCTTTCAGCTCCCTTGCTGCGGCGCGCTGCTCTCCCCTCAGCAGTAACTTCCGGGAGTCGTGACAAAAACAATGTGATTTTTTATTTTCACGGTTCCACATTATAAAAGTCTGTGAAGCCCCTGTTGGTTCAAGTTTCTCACAACACATCTAAATACATTCCTTGAGGAGTCTAGTTTCCAAAAATGGGTCATTTGTGGGTTGTTTCCACTGTTTAACACCTCAGGGGCTCTGCAAATGTGACATGGTGTCCGCTATCGATTCCAGCCAATTTTGTATTCCAGTTGTCAAATGGTGCTGCTTCCTTTCTGAGCCCTGCCATTGACCCAAACAGTATTTTTACTCCACATATGTGGTATCAGTGTACTCAGTAATTGCACAAATTTTGGGGTCCATTTTTACTTGATACCTTTACTTGATTCCCTTGTGAAAATAACAAATTTTGGGCTAAAATAACATTTTTGTGGGAAAAGTGTGTTTTTCAATTTTCATGGCTCAACATTGCAAAATTCTATGAAGCCCCTGAGGGTTCAAGGTGCTTACCACATATCTAGATAAATTCCTTGAGGGGTGTAGTTTCCAAAATGTGGTAATTTGTGTGAGGTTTCCACAGTTTAAGGAACATCATGGGCCCTTCAAAAGCGACATGGCAACCGCTATCGATTCCAGGCAATTTCGCATTCTGCAGCACAAATGGCACTCCTTCCCTTCTAAGTCATGAAGTGCACCCAAACAGTAGTTTTCCACCACATATTGGGTATTGGCTTGTTCAGGAGAAATAGCACAACAAATTTTATGATGCATTTCTCCTGTTACCCCTGTGAAAATGAAAAAATTGGGCCTAAATTTGTTGGAAGAAGTTAAATGTTCATTTTTTTCTTTCACATTCCATTAATTCCTGTGAAGTACTTGAAGGGTTAATGAACTTCTTCAATGTGGGATGGAGCACCTAGAGGGGTGTAGTTTTAACAATGATGTAACTTTGGGGTATTTCCTATAATACAGGACCCTCAAAGTCACTTGTGATGTGGTCCGTAAAAAAAATGGTTTTGTAAATTTTATGGGAAAATGAGAAATTACTGATCAACTTATAACCCTTCTAACTTTGTAACTAAAAAAATTGTTTCAAAAATTGTGTTGATGTAAAGTAGACATGTCGGAATTGTTATTTATTACTGTAACTATTTTGTGTGATATAATTCTCTGGTTTAAGGGCATGAAAATTAAAAGTATGAAACTTGCAACTTTTTTGCCAAATTTCTAATATTTTCAGAAATAAATGCAAATTATATTGAACAAATTTTACTACGTTCATGAAGTACAATATGTTATGAAAAAACAATTTCAGAATCATTGGGATACGTTGAAATGTTCCAGAGTTATTACCTTATAAAGTGACACTGGTCAGAACTAAAAAAAACTGGCCAGTTCACGAAGGCAAGAAAGGGATAAAAAAAAAAGCAGTTTTTTTCATGCGTTTTTTAAAGGCTCCACATAAAAGTCGCTAGAGAAAACAGAACCAAAATCGCACAGTTCAGCAGTGTCTATAGACCACAGGGGGCACAGTTTTCATGAAATCACATCCGCTTTGCTTGGACAGTTAAACACAGCAGAATTTCTGTGCAAATAAAGCAGCAAAAAATGCAGCATTTTTACTGCATGTAAACATGGTCTAAATGTCTAAGCAAAGTATATGTGATTCTATGAAATCTCCACTCTTGTGCGTCTAAGAACGCTGCTGTACTCTGTGGTTTTGGTGCAATTTGCCCTATAGGCCGGTGTCACACTTGAGAGTGCAATACGAGAAACTCACGCGAGCCTCTAGCATCAATACCCAGAACTGCCGCCGGCACTCGGGACCGGAGCATTCAGCTACATAGAAAGACATGCAGCCGCACACTCTGTTCCCAAGTGCCGGTGGCAGTGCCAGGTATAGATGCGAGAGACTCGCGCGAGTTTCTCACAATGCACTCACAAGTGTGACACCAGCCATAGTGTTCTTCTGAACAAAAACACATGAAGAAAAAAGACGCAATTGCATTTTTAAGCACAGAATCAAAGCTTTTCTGTAGTTTCTGTTAAAACCATTAAACATGGATTCACATCTTCACCAAGAATGCAACTGTCATAGAAGATTGTTATTGTGTTAGCAGGGAGGACATCTGCCGAAATAAAAAGCTGTGGAAAAAAAGACACATATGAACACAGCCTCAGAGTAACCTTTCTTTTTTCCTTTTTTTGTGGGCTAGAAGGCTGGCGTCACACCTAACATTTTCAAAATATGGTCCGTTTTTTTACGGGAAAGAGATACGCAGAAATTTTCTTGAACAGTGATCCGTATTCAGTGCGAGAATGCAATTTTTTATCCAAAAATTATCCGTTTGGCATCCGTATGGCATCCGTATGGCATCCGTACGGTGAGATTTTCATGCCGGCTTGCAAAATAAACATAGAATGGATTCATGGGCTCTCTCTATATATATATATATTTGTCAGTGAGACACACACACACACATATATATATATATATATATATATATATATATATATATATATATATATATTTCATAGAGAGCTAGATAGCATAAAAGCCGGTAATTCAATTGCCTGCTTTTGCTATCTCCTTATCAAACCCGACAGGATATGAGACATGGTTTACATACAGTAAACCATTTCATATGCGTTATATTTTTACATATTCCTCACTAATAATTTTAGAAGTGTCTGTATATAAAATTTGAGCTCTAGGTGTTAAAATAAAGGGTTAAATCACGGAAAAAACTGGAGTGGGCTCCCGCACAATTTTCTCTGCCAGAGTGGGAAAGCAGCCAATGACTGAGGGCAGATATTAATAGCCTAGAGAGGGACCATGGTTATTGGCCCCCCTGGCTAAAAACATTAAAGAGGTAGTAGAGAATAGCGGCGCTGTTACGTTTGAAAGAGGCGGACTGCAGCAGGTGGAACCCTATATCACTACTAGGGTATAAAAAACTAAAAAGGTAGAAATATGTACACACACAGTGTACACACACCCGCGCTACGTCCTACGTTGCATTTAAGTAATATATCACTATTAATGTGAAATTTACCTGCTTGATAGAGTGAGATGAGCGGTTTTGATAGTGGCACAGGTCAAATCAAAGATAGTATAAATGTATTTACTATAAAAGAAAAGTAAGGGGATTTAGTTAGTTACAGTCATGGCCAAAAGTATTGACACCCCTGCAATTCTGTCAGATAATACTCAGTTTCTTCCTGAAAATGATTGCAAACACAAATTCTTTGGTATTATTATCTTCATTTAATTTGTCTTAAATGAAAAAACACACAAGAGAATGAAGCAAAAAGCAAAATATTGATCATTTCACACAACTCCAAAAATGAGCCAGACAAAAGTATTGGCACCCTCAGCCTAATACTTGGTTGCACAACCTTTAGCCAAAATAACTGCGACCAACCGCTTCCGGTAACCATCAATGAGTTTCTTACAATGCTCTGCTGGAATTTTAGACCATTCTTCTTTGGCAAACTGCTCCAGGTTCCTGATATTTGAAGGGTGCCTTCTCCAAACTGCCATTTTTAGATCTCTCCACAGGTGTTCTATGGGACTCAGGTCTGGACTCATTGCTGGCCACCTTAGAAGTCTCCAGTGCTTTCTCTCAACCATTTTCTAGTGCTTTTTGAAGTGTGTTTTGGGTCATTGTCTTGCTGGAAGACCCATGACCTCTGAGGGAGACCCAGGTTTCTCATACTGGGCCCTACATTATGCTGCAAAATTTGTTCGTAGTCTTCAGACTTCATAATGCCATGCACACGGTCAAGCAGTCCAGTGCCAGAGGCAGCAAAGCAACCCCAAAACATCAGGGAACCTCCGCCATGTTTGACTGTAGGGACCGTGTTCTTTTCTTTGAATGCCTCTTTTTTTCTCATGTAAATTCTATTTTGATGCCTTTGCCCAAAAAGCTCTACTTTTGTCTCATCTGACCAGAGAACATTCTTCCAAAACGTTTTAGGCTTTTTCAGGTAAGTTTTGGCAAACTCCAGCCTGGCTTTTTTATGTCTCAGGGTAAGAAGTGTGGTCTTCTTGGGTCTCCTACCATACAGTCCCTTTTCATTCAGACGCTGACGGATAGTAGGGGTTGACACAGGGGCGGACACAGACAGCTTGGGGCCCCTGTGCAGGAAACGTGTCTGGGCCCCCCTCCTTTAAAGGCGACAAAGCTACAATATATATATATATATATATATATATATATATATATATATATATCTCCACACACATACATGTATATATATTAAATAGTCTCCTTTATTATGTATATTGCCGTCCCTTATTATACAGTGCCCTCTCCTATTATGTACTACACAGACCCTTACATATTGGATTTTATAGAGCCCTGTGTTTTTATTACATACCATCCTGTCTTGTTAGATGTAAAATGCAGAAGAAAGCTTCTTTTCTAAAGGAGGAGCTGATGGACTGGTAGTCTGGTCACCGGCTCCTCCATCAGTAGTCATTTTATATCTAACAAGAGAGGGGACTATGTAATAAAAGAAGGCGCTGTGAATAATAAAAATATCAAGAATACACTATGTAAGAGACTGCACTGTACATAACAGCAGAGGAAGCTATATAATAGAGGGCATCATACATAGCTAGAGAGGATGGAATAAGGGACGGTGTTATACATAACAAAAGAGGAAACTATGTAACTAAGGATGGTTTTATACATAATGAGTACACTATACACTAAGGGACTGTGCTAAAGATAAGTGAGTACACTATATACTAAGGGACTGTGCTATACATAATAAGTGAGTACACTTTATACTAAGGGACTGTGTTAGACATAATAATTATCGATAATAACGTCTTTCTCCACCTCCCCCTGTTCCTAAATCCATTATAAATCCCCCTTCCTCCCATCCCAATCCCCCTTCCTCTCACCCAAATCCCCCACATTCCTCATTGTTCTCCTCCCCCCGCATCCCATCATTGCCCTCTTCCCCACCTCCTTAATTGCCCTCTTCACCACCTTCATAATTGCTTTCTCCCCACCACCCCATTATTGCCCATTCCACCACCTCCATCATTGCCTTCTCCCCACCACCCTATCATTACCCATTCCATGACCTCCATCATTTCCTCCTCCCCACCACCCCATCATTAAACATTCCAGGACCTCCATCATTTCCTTCTCCCCACCATCCCATTATTGCCCTTTCTACCACCCACATAATTGCTTTCTCCCCACCACCCCTATCATTGCCCTCTCCGTTAACCCAATCATTGCCTTCTGCCCCATCACCCCCATAATTGCCCACTCCGTCAACCCAATCATTGCCTTCTGCCTCATCACCCCCATCATTGCCCTCTCCTCCACCAAGGGCTGCCACTAGGAATTTCAGAGCCCCACGCTGTCAAAATTTTCGGGCCCCTTGAGACTCCGCTAAGGCTTCACCCCAGCTCTGCCTCCACAACTCGAACCTTCCACAGTCTCATTGCCCACTCTTGGAAAAACTCCACTTCTGCACCACGTCCTCACCAATCACACATTAACAGTTCCCATCAAACACCAAATTACATACATAGCCTGCAGCTTTCGTTTTGGCAAAGTCAGGAGTAGAACAATCAGAGGAGAAGTATAATAGAAACACGTCACCACTTCCGCATTTATCGCCGCTCCTGGTTTTGGCTTACAAATACTAATGTATAATACTGACCATATACTGAACTTATGAACGTGGCCTTAGGATAGGTGATTACTTGTTTTCACAGGAGAACAAATGTAAGTGCATCTTTTCTACTGTGTAATAGTCACAGGACAGGGAGGGGTAAAACCTCCAAGTATTTCGACTGTATTGGAAATCAATAATCTTCCCCTTATTGATATCAGTGAGAACAAGTGACCTCAATACACAACACAGTCCCCTATACCAAGACAAATAATACCAAATAAAAGCAACAAATACCACCACACCGTGACCAGACCACAAATTACCACCACATAGTGACCAAATAATATCACATACAGGGGACACATACCGCCACACCATGACTAAACCACATGTTACCACCATATAATGACCGAATATCACATACAGGAGACAAACACTGCCACACCGTGACCAGATCACATTTAACCACCAGAGTGACCGAATAATATCACATACCAGGGACAAATACCGCCACACTGTGACCAGACCATATTATCATCATACATCATATAGTGAACGAATAATACCACATACAAGGTAGAATTACCACCACACTATGACCACGACACGCCATTACTGATGTAGTGATACCAAAGATGTGTATTTTTTTTGTACTTCCTAACTTGAAGGAGGGTAAGTTGAACTTTTTTTCATATTTTTCAAAGCATTTTTCTTTTACTTTTCTCTGTATTGTTAGTACTCTTAGGGGGCTTGAACCTTCAATAATCCGATTACTTGTGCTATATTTAGCAGTGCCACAGTATTGCTGATTATTGTAAAAATCACAATCTCCTATGAAAGTCAGCTGCAGGCTGGTTTTCACAGAAATCTGTCATGACAGGCACAGGCTGTCAACAGGCCTCTGGCCATCATGGCAACCCATCAGCTCCCCACCATCATGTCACAAGAGTGCCAATGGATGCATTGATCAACACTCTCCCCTGCCGACATGCTGTAAATGCTGCTGTCACAGATCCACAGCGGTGTTTAACAGGTGAACAGTTGCTGTTAGTGACAGATGATGGCTGAATATCACTGCCATCATTTGTCAGGAAATATGCGGGATCAGCTTGCGAACCCGCATGAAGGCAGGAAGGCAACATATGATGTAAGCAGTATGTCATATTTCGTTAAGGGCTTATACAGTCTGTGGAGATTTTTCAAAACTAGTAGTAGGCAAAAATGATGTAGCTGACTACAGTATATCAATGCATCAGTGTATAACTATATATGAAGTGCACTCATAGTACATACCTATATAAAATGCATACATATACTGTAGAATATGCCCATGTATAATAAACACCTGTGTCTACTGCATATGTGACATACTATACATTAATGTATAAGGGTATGGTTCCACGGTCAGGAATCGGCAGGACTCTTGGATGCAGCACACGTCCGATCGGTCCGAAGCACTGCCGGCTTTTGTACGAGTGATGATTCCGCATGTGTTCATTGAACCATGCGGAACCACCGCATCCTATACATTGGACTGTGATATTTATCTTGCGGAGACTGAGCGTCTCCGCAAGATAAATAGACATGCTACGGTCTAGAAAGAAGCGCCGCATGTCCGTCTTCGCAGGGAAGCTGCGGGTGCCGCTGCATACATAGTGGACATTGGATTCCTTGAAATCTCATGCACTATGCTGTAACATCCGGCTGCTGCGGATTGGATGCTGTGGATGTACACAGCGTCCAATCTGCAGAGTTTACTGACAGTTTAAACATACCCTTATATGTGTCTATGTATTGTACCTGTGTGTTTAATGCAACAGATACAGTATATGTGAAAAAGTCTCCACTGGGGGATGGGCTCAGGGGTCAGTCCCAGCCTGGATCTGATACTGCAGTGATGACTGGAGTCCCATCAGAGAATAGACCCAGTGATTTAGTGACTGTGTTCCCGAGTTCTGAGCTCTCTGGTTCCTGCTCTGTGTGGATGAGAATTCTGCACTGACCAGAGAACACAAAGCTCCGGGGGTCATAGTCAGTAAATCACTGCTTCTAGTTTCTGACTGCAGCCCCTGCCTCCCCTCTTTACTCTGCAAACAATCCGTCACATTCAGACCGTTCTTTACCTCCTGTTCGGGGGGTGATTGAGGTCCTGCACACAGCTGCAGCTTCTTTCCAGGCATGAGTGTGCAGACGCAGTTCTGCACAGGCTGGAAGTGTGTGCAGGGAGAAGGGGGTGATCTAACAACAAGCACCAGACAGGAGGAGCAGCTGTGAAGAAGACAGGAGATGTCTCACCTCTGCGCACGGATCCTATCCTGCAGCTGCACGCCGGCAGCTTCCTGTCTCGCACAGCCGCAGCGCAGAATGATGATGTCATTCAGCCGCTGCTGTCTGTGTGAGAAAGGAAGCAGGATGGATTCATTCCCTGCAGATCCGTTGCCATTTTCTCTTGCAGGCAGCGGAGCTGCAGGGATTGCTCCCTGCCTGCCGCACATGAGGGCAATCTGGCCAGGGGGCCCTCGGGGCCGGATAGACTGGCCAGATTGCCCTCTATATTAGCCGCCCTGCAGGGGCCCCCCAGAGCCTCCGGGCCCCGGTGCAGCCGCACCGGTTGAACCGGCGGTATGTCCGCCCATGGGTTGACACTGTTATACCCTTGGACTGCAGGGCGGCTTGAACTTGTTTGGATGTTAGTCGAGGTTCTTTATCCAACATCCGCACAATCTTGCGTTGAAATCTCTTGTCAATTTTTCTTTTCCGTCCACATACAGGGAGGTTAGCCACAGTGCCATGGGCTTTAAACTTCTTGATGACACTGCGCAGGTTAGACACAGGAACATTCAGGTCTTTGGAGATGGACTTGTAGCCTTGAGATTGCTCGTGCTTCCTCACAATTTAGTTTCTCAATCCTCAGACAGTTCTTTGGTCTTCTTTCTTTTCTCCATGCTCAATGTGGTACACACAAGGACACAGGACAGAGGTTGAGTCAACTTTAATCTATGTCAACTGGCTGCAAGTGTGATTTAGTTATTGCCAACACATGTTAGGTGCCACAGGTAAGTTACAGGTGCTGTTAATTACACAAATTAGAGATGCATCATATGATTTTTTGAACAGCGCCAATACTTTTGTCCACCCCCTTTTTTATGTTTGGTGTGGAATTATATCCAATTTGGCTTTAGGACAATTCTTTTTGTGTTTTTTCATTTAAGACAAATTAAATGAAGATAATAATACCAAAGAATTTGTGTTTGCAATCATTTTCAGGAAGAAACTGAGTATTATCTGACAGAATTGCAGGGGTGTCAATACTTTTGGCCATGACTGTATATGTAAAAATGGTCTGTCTGAGTGCATGAATATATACACACATTGATGGCGTTGTTCTATAATCAAGAGCTGGATCGCTCGTACTCAAGGTGTCTGTAATGTAGACTAATGCACTCAGGATATCTATCTGAAAGAAAAAAAAAAAACTATATATATTCCTTAATTAGTGTCATAGTCTCTCACAATTACAGAGTAAAAGGTTCCTGAATACCTGTTCCTAATATGCGCTGGTACAAAGTCCTCAGATCATGCGCTGCTTGATAACTATATGCTGCGTGTGTACATATTTCTACCTGGCTAAAAACATCTGCCCCCAGCCACCCCAGAAAAGGCATATCTGTAAGATGCGCCTATTCTGGCACTTAGCTACTCTCTTCCCACTCCCTAGTAGTGGTGGGATATGGGGTAATAAGGGGTTAATGTCACCATGCTTATGTAAGGTGACATTAAGCCAGGTTAATAATGGAGAGATGTCAATAAGACACCTATCCATTATTAATCCAATAGTAATAAAGGGTTAAATAAACAGACCCATTATGAATAAAGTATTTTAATGAAATAAATAAACACATGGGGTTTTAATATCTTTATAGTACTCTCAATCCAACGGACGACCCTCGATCTTCTGGAAAAAAGGAAAAATAAAAAAGCAACAATATCCCATACCTGTCCGCCGTACAGTCATGTCCCACGATGTAAATCCATCTGAAGGGGTTAAATAATTTTACAACCAGGAGCGCTGCTAATGCTGCCACTCCTGGCTGTAAAAACTGGGGAATGAATGGAATGCAGCTTCGTTGACTTGCGGTGCTGCGCGTGTGAATTTTTCTGAATATTTTCTCACGCTAGAGTTCATATGAGTTTTTTTAAGAAGATTGAGGGTCGTCAGTTGGATTGAGCGTACAATAAAGATATTAAAACCCCATGTGTTTATTTATTTCATTAAAATGCTTTATTCATAATGTGTGTGTGTTTATTTATCCCTTTATTACTATTGGATTAATAAAGGATAGGTGCCTTATTTACATCTCTCCATTATTAACCTGGCTTAATGTCACCTTACATTAGCAAGGCGACATTAAGCCCTTATTACCCCATATCCCACCACTACTAGGGAGTGGGAAGAGGGTCGCTTAGTGCCAGAATAGGTGTATCTTACAGATGTGCCTTTTCTGGGGTGGCTGGGGGCAGATGTTTTTAGCCGGGGGGGGGGCAATAACCATGGTCCTTCTCTAGGCTATTAATATCTGCCCTCAGTCACTGGCTTTCCCACTCTGGCGGAGAAAATTGCATGGGAGCCCACACCAGTTTTTCCATGATTTAACCCTTTAACACCTAGAGCTCCCAAATTTTACACACAGACACTTCTAACATTATTAGTGAGGAATATGTAAAATATAACGGATATGAAATGGTTTACTGTATGCAAACCATGTCTCATATCCTGTCGGGTTTGGTAAGGCGATAGCAAAAGCCGGCAATAAAATTACCGACTTTTAAGCTATCTAGCTCCTTATTAAATAAAAATGAAAAAAAAAATATATATATATATATATAAATATATATATATATATATATATATATATATATATACACATATATATGTGTGTTTGTGTCAATGACATATATATATGTACAGTACAGACCAAAAGTTTGGACACACCTTCTTATTTAAAGATTTTTATGTCTTTTCATGTCTATGAAAATTGTACATTCACACTGAAGGCATCATAACTATGAATTAACACATGTGGAATTATATACTTAACAAAAAAGTGTGAAACAACTGAAATTATGTCTTATATTCTAGGTTCTTCAAAGTAGCCACCTTTTGCTTTGATGACTGCTTTGCACATTCTTGGCATTCTCTTGATGAGCTTCAAGACGTAGTCACCGGGAATGGTCTTCCAACAATCTTGAAGGAGTTCCCATAGATGCTTAGCACTTGTTGGCCCTTTTGTCTTCACTCTGCGGTCCAGCTCACCCCAAACCATCTCGATTGGGTTCAGGTCTGGTGACTGTGGAGGCCAGGTCATCTGGCGTAGCACCTCATCACTCTCCTTCTTGGTCAAATAGCCCTTACACAGCCTGGAGGTGTGTTTGGGGTCATTGTCCTGTTGAAAAATAAATGATGGTCCAACTAAACGCAAACCAGATGGAATAGCATGCCGCAGCAAGATGCTGTGGTAGCTATGCTGGTTCAGTATGCCTTCAATTTTGAATAAATCCCCAACAGTGTTACCAGAAAAGCACCCCCACACCATCACACCTCCTCCTCCATGCTTCATGGTGGGAACCAGGCATGTAGAGTCCATCCGTTCACCTTTTCTACGTCGCACAAAGACACGGTGGTTGGAACCAAAGACATCAAATTTGGACTCATCAGACCAAAGCACAGATTTCCACTGGTCTAATGTCCATTCCTTGTGTTCTTTAGCCCAAACAAGTCTCTTCTGCTTGTGGCCTGTCCTTAGTAGCGGTTTCCTAGCAGCTATTTTACCATGAAGGCCTGCTGCACAAAGTCTCCTCTTAACAGTTGTTGTAGAGATGGGTCTGCTGCTAGAACTCTGTGTGGCATTGACCTGGTCTCTATCCTGAGCTGCTGTTAACCTGCAATTTCTAAGGCTGGTGATTCGGATAAACTTATCCTCAGAAGCAGAGGTGACTCTTGGTCTTCCTTTCCTGGGGCGGTCCTCATGTGAGCCAGTTTCTTTGTAGCGCTTGATGGTTTTTGTCACTGCACTTGGAGACGCTTTCAAAGTTTTCCCAATTTTTCGGACTGACTGACCTTCATTTCTTAAAGTAATGATGGCCACTCATTTTTCTTTACTTAACTGCTTCTTTCTTGCCATAACACAAATTCTAACAGTCTATTCAGTAGGACTATCAGCTGAGTATCCACCAGACTTCTGCTCAGCACAACTGATGGTCGCAACCCCATTTATAAGGCAAGAAATCCCACTTATTAAGCCTGACAGGGCACACCGGTGAAATGAAAACCATTCCCGGTGACTACCTCTTGAAGCTCATCAAGAGAATGCCAAGAGTGTGCAAAGCGGTCATCAAAGCAAAAGGTGGCTACTTTAAAGCACCTAGAATATAAGACATAATTTCAGTTGTTTCACACTTTTTTGTTAAGTATATAATTCCACATGTGTTAATTCATAGTTTTGATGCCTTCAGTGTGAATGTACAATTTTCATAGTAATGAAAATACAGAAAAAATTTTAAATGAGAAGGTGTGTCTAAAGTTTTGGTACTGTATATATATATATATATATATATATATATATATATATATATATATATATATATATATATATATATATGCTAGACTGTGGCCCGATTCTAACGCATCGGGTATTCTAGAATATGCATGTCCCCGTAGTATATGGACAATGATGATTCCGACTGTGCCCGTCGCTGATTGGTCGAGGCAACCTTTTTGACATCATCGTCGCCATGGCAACCATTATGACATCTACGTCGATACTGTGCCCGTCGCTGATTGGTCGAAGCCTGGCGGCCTCGACCAATCTGAGACACGGGATTTCCATTATGACATCATCGTCGCCATGCTATGCCCGTCGCTCATTGGTCGAGGCCCAGGCGGCCTCGACCAAGCAGCGAATGAATAAACGGGACAGACAGACAGACAGAAAAACCCTTAGACAATTATATATATAGATATATATATATATATATATATACCTATACTATGTGTAGACATTAACTTTATCTATTCTATTCTAACCTGTCAGTGTAATTTTACTGTGCACTGCACTGAATTACCGGCTTTTCTATAGAACACCGGCACGTATTTCTCACAAGTCACACGCACGGTCCGTGTGTAATCCAAATTTTTCTCGCCCCCATAGACTTTCATTGGTGGATTTTTTGCTCAATACGCTGACAAACGCAGCATGCTGCGATTTTCTCAGCCCGTAAAATGCGGCCAATAAATATATGGCTGATGGGAGTTGGCCCAGAGAGAAGCATTGGTCCGTGTGCAATGTGTTGTTTTTGTTCCTCTCCCTTGTCCATATTCCTTTCTGGTGTGACCCAGGCCAAACAGAGAAAAATATTGTTGTCGCCTTTTTTATGCCATTTACTGATCCCCGAAAATAAGCTAATCACTGTGATGTGCGTGTTGGTGCAATTACAAGGACACCAAATATGTCTGTTATTTACAGACTTGTGATCTTCATTATTTTATGATTATGCTCATAAAAGAGCATTAGAAATGACAATATTTTAAGTATTTTTCATTAGTTTTTTAGTAATTTTATAGGATGAAAGCATCTTTTTTATTCTCCTTCTAGAATACAGAAACATAGAAATACTCTGCTGTGTACAATGTATCAGTATAGTCTATCTGTGGAGTCAGAGCCTGCACTACAGCTCAAGTATACAAAATTCTCCCAAATACATTACCAGAGCCTGTGGTTCAATTGCTTTAGCTCTTTTCTCTAAAGTTGAGGGTTGAGAATTCGATTACAGTGGAGACTCACAAAAAACTTTTTTGTAATTGCTTTTTATTATTTTTAACAGGTTTATAGGAGCAAAAAAAATCGGACTTTTTCTTTGCCTCAGTATACAATGACCTTGTGTCTAGATGTTGTGGATGGTTTCTGCACCCTGATTGGCTGCCAGAGGGAGTCCTGATTATAGGAGAAGAAGCAGTGAATTTTATCATTTTAATGTATGCACTGAGCAGAGACAAGTTACCCCTCGCCCCAGGGAAGAGGAACTATGAAGATGTTGGAGATTGGTGAGTATTTAGATTGGTGAGTATTTAGAAGCTGGGATAAAGCTGTGATGTGGAGGGAATGAGCCATCAAAGCAAGGCCGTCTCACTGAACCCAGGACGGTTCGTAGCTATGGCTACTCTGTGTAATAATTATAGGGGACAACTCAGGAGACTCTTTGCATGGAACAAGACAACTACAGGACACAGTTTTATAAGTGGTAAAGTCTATATTATCACACGGTGATTCAAACAGGTGCAGAGAGAAACTCAAGTCCACAACACTTGGAGTAAATATTAAACACAGCTTAGCAGTCTATAGGAAACTTCAGAGGAAAATGCAATCACGCAGAAAGTCTATGAAGCACAATAATTCTTGAGGATACTTGACACGAATAAGTCCTTGTTTTAGTCCAAACACAGATAGATATGCTTATAAGGCAGTTCAAATAATATCTTAGCTCAACCAGGGAGGCCTGGGTAATAGTCTCAGGTTTTTGCAGAGTAGCAACAGCTTACATGTCCAGCAAATGCAGATGGAAGTAAACACGAGCAGCAGATGAAGGAGGATTATTGGAAACTAGTATATGCAGCAGGAACTCAGAGCAGAGTAGCAGGATCACCACACAGGTTCACAAGAGCAGGTATATAGCCAGGGAGTAATCAGAGTCAGAAGCTGGATGCAAGGCAGAATACTCTAGCACAGACTGAAGGCTGGGGTGGAGTTTTATAGCAGGAAGACACAGTGCACATGAGACCAAAGACGCCATTTTGGAAAAGGGCAGTAATGCACAAAAGGTAATAAAAAATGTTCAGAGTCCTGACACTCTGTCTTAGAAGGTCCCCAGTTCTCTATATTAGTCTTTGGAACTTCTGATGCATTTTCTCCAACGCTTAGGCCAGTGGTTGACTGAAAGAGATATCCGAGTGCAGCATCATATGCAAAGAATGGAACAGTGCGGACCATGCATAATCAATGCTTACAGATCAGGTAATCTAAAGTCTTCTGATTTACAGCTAATCATCATCCACATAAGTTGCTTTCATGAATGTGGCCGACTTATACATGCACATACAGGTTAGCAAGGCAATTCACATCTAGGAGATGAGAAGATTACTCAAGGGGCAGTGCTCTATCATGGTTTGTAGTACAACAGTAATTTAAATTTCCCACTAAATACATTAATCACCTATAGGGATCAGCGAGTAGTGAAATATTCGGACTCGCTATACTCGTAACAAGTAGGTCCTAATACTCGGGTATTTGTAACGAGTAGTGAGTCCAATGCAGGTAAATGGGAAATGCGAGTCATTTTCTGCTGGACCCTATAAAGCGGTCTGGGGGCCTGAGGAAAACTGGGTGCATTTACATATATATATATACCGTATATACATATAAATATATATGTATACTGTATATTTTTTTTAAAATGACCATTAATACCACATAAAAGGGACAAAAAACATCACACCTTGACCAGACCATATATTACCACAACATAGTGACCAAATAATACCATATACAGGGAACAAATACCTCCACACCAGGACCAGATCCCATATTACTGTCACATAGTGACAAAATAATACCACATACAGGGAGAAATACAGCCACACCATAACCAGATGACATACTACCACCACCACATAGCAACTGAATACTACTATACTGATCATTAAAAAAACACAACACTAATGCCATTATACACAGGAGCTCTGTATATAATGTCAGTGTACAAGTAATACAGTGATCACCAGTGACATTATATACAGGAGCTCTGTATATAGTGTATAGTGTACAGGTAATACAGTGATCACCAGTGACATTATACACAGGAGCTCTGTATATAGTGTCAGTGTACAGATAATACAGTGATCACTGGTGACTTTATACACAAGAGCTCTTTATATAGTATCAGTGTATAGGTAATACAGTGATTACCAGTGACATTATTTACAGGAGCTCTGTATATACAGTAGTATACAGTGAACAGGTAATAAGAGTGTATAGTGTCAGTGTACAGGTGACACACTGACTCACCAGTGATGTCTCTAGCTGAAGTCCTTTATCTTTGCCTTTCTTTTTCATGCAGAGCAGACCACCATCATTTCTTTTAGCTAGGACTCGTCTCTGCATAAAATAACACATAGTTACCTAGAGCCCCGCTTCCATAGCACTTCCCCTCTTTTTCCCTTTCTTTTACATTACACATTTGAATACAGACGTGCACCCACTATTAACATATTAACATATAATTAGTTTTTATGCAATCCACCATTCCAAACATAAATTATCATCCACCACTGCGCCCTTACCAGCTATAAATAGCCATTTTCCCGACCTAATAAATATATACATTAATTAGCCCTTGTACTCTTCCCCCAATTCATTACCAGTCACTGCGTCATCAACTCCCCCACTATGTGCCTCCCACTCCCCCAATTCATTATATTTGCATGCCCATTCCATCCCAATTCATTGTCATGTCTTCGCTCTCTCACCTCCACCCTCTATTCATTATCAACTGCTCGCCCTCCACATTCAATACATCATTTACTCCCACCACCCTCAAAAGTCATCATTATTTGCTCTCCTCCAGGTCCTCATTTGCTCTCGCCATCCCCCACCTTCAATTCAATTGCTGTCCCCCATCCCTCACTTCATCATTTGCAGTCCCCCTCACTTTATCGTTTGCTGTCCTCCTCCCCACTCACTTCATCATTTGCAGTCCCCCTTGTCCCTCACTTCATCATTCACAGTCCCCCTCCACCTCACTTCATCATTTGCAGTCCCCCATTCTCCCCCCACTTCATAATGTGCAGTCCCTTCCGTTCATGTGCAGTCCCGTCACCTCCCTCACATCATCATTTGCAGCCCCTCAATCATTTACAGCCCTCTTAATCATTTGCAGCCCCGACTCCATCATAATTTGCCAATTGCTGCCCCCTCCACCATTTGCAGCACCTCTCCTTCAGTTGCAGCCCCCTTTATCATTTGCAGCACCCCTCCTTCAGTTGAGGCTAATTACGTGCACCCTGGCGTCACAAATCCTTTCCTTTTGTCAATGCCATGGAGGAGTGGTAACTTCTGCACATCAACATGATAAGGAGGTCCGGGTACAGCTCTTTTCTCCTCAGCTCCATGCCATCACAACATGTCTGCCGGGCATCTTTTCCTCACACACTTCATTTCTATCTCCTTCTTACAGGAAGACTTTGCATGGACTCTGACTACACCCTCTTAAGGGGTAGCAGTACATGTAATTAGCTGATGAGGTTTTCATTTACAGGTTGTTTCTAGAAGTTTCCTGGTCTGCACTATATCACTTTAACAATCTGACATGTTATTAACCCAATAGTATCCTGAGCATATTAGTGCAAACATCAGTGTTTTTTACCTAGCAGTATAGGACGTCTGCATCCTGGTAGAATCTACTATATAATTGTCTAAGGGTCACTTCCGTCTGTCCTTCTGTCTGTCTGTCTGTCTGTCACGGATATTCATTGGTCGCGGCCTCTGTCTGTCATTGAAATCCAAGTCGCTGATTGGTCGTGGCAAAACGGCCACGACCAATCAGCGACGGGCACAGTCCGGCGGCAAATGGCCGCTCCTTCCTCCCCGCAGTCAGTGCCCGCTCCATAATCCCCTTCAGTCAGCGCTCACACAGGGTTAATGGCAGCGGTAACGGACCGCGTTATGCCGCGGTGTAACGCACTCCGTTACCACTGCTATTAACCCTGTGTGACCAACTTTTGACTATTGATGCTGCCTATGCAGCATCAATAGTTAAAAGATCTAATGTTAAAAAAAAATAAAAAATAAAAAATCGTTATATACTCACCGTCCGTCAGCCCCTCGGATCCAGAACCGGCCTTTCCCGGTCCTCGCGACGCTCCGGTGACCGTTCCATGCATTGCGGTCTCACGAAATGATGACGTAGCGGTCTCACGAGACCGCAATGCAGTCTTGGGACCGGAGCGCACGAGGAGCATCGGTAAATGCCTCGCTTGGATCTGGGGCCAACGGAAGGTGAGTATATAACTATTTTTTATTTTAATTCTTTTTTTTAACAGGGATATGATGCCCACATTGCTATATACTGCGTGGGCTGTGCAATATACTACATGGGCTGTGCAATATACTACGTGGGCTGTGCAATATAATATGTGGGCTGTGCTATATACTACGTGGGCTGTGCAATATACTATGTGGGCTGTGCAATAAATACGTGGGTTGTGTAATATAATACGTGGCCTGTGCAATATAATACGTGGGCTGTGCAATATACTACATGCGCTGTGCAATATACTACGTGGGCTGTGCAATATAATACGTGGGCTGTGAAATAAAATACGTGAGCTGTGCAATATACTACGTGGGCTGTGCAATATAATATGTGGGCTGTGCAATATAATACGTGGGCTGTGCAATATACTACGTGGGCTGTGCAATATAATATGTGGGCTGTGTAATATAATACGTGGGCTGTGCAATGTACTACATGGGCTGTGCAATATAATACATGGGCTGTGCAATATAATACCTGGGCTGTGCAATATAATATGTGCGCTGTGCAATATACTACGTGCGCTGTGCAATATACTACGTGGGCTGTGCAATATACTACGTGGGCTGTGCAATATAATACGTGGCCTGTGCAATGTACTACATGGGCTGTGCAATATAATACATGGCCTGTGCAATGTACTACATGGGCTGTGCAATATAATATGTGGGCTGTGCAATATACTACGTAGGCTGTGCAATATAATACGTGGGCTGTGTAATATAATACGTGGGCTGTGCAATGTACTACGTGGGCTGCGCAATATACTACATGGGTTGTGCAATATACTACGTGGACTGTGCAATGTACTACATGGGCTGTGCAATATACTGCATGGGCTGTGCTATATACTACGTGGGCTGTGCAATATACTACGTGGGCTGTGTTTTACACTACGTGGCCTGTGTTATACACTACGTGGCCTGTGTTATACACTACATGACCTGTGTTATACACTACGTGGCCTGTGTTATACACTACGTGCCCTGTGTTATACAATACGTGGGCTGTGCCATATACTGCGTGCGTGGGCTGTTATATACTACGTGAGCTGTGTTATATGCTATGTGGGCTGTTATACACTCCGTGGGATGTGCTATATACTACGTGGCTGTGCTATATTCTCCATAAGCTGTGTTATATACTACGTGACTGTGCTATATACTCCATGGGCTGTGCTATATACTCCGTGGGCTGTGCTATATACTACATGGCTGTGCTATATACTACGCGGCTGTGCTATTTACTACGTGGGCTGTTATATACTACATGGCCGGCTGCGAACAATCAGTGACAGGCACAGTCTGGCCGCGAATTGGCGTGGGATTTGAACCACGCTTCGCTAATTGGTCGCGGCCGGCCGAATCCTGTGTATTCAATGTATTATTCTAAAATCTTCATAAATAAACTACATACATATTCTAGAATACCCGATGCATTGGAATCGGGCTACCATCTAGTAAGTGTATAAACATTTACACAATACAATAGAGGGTGATATAAAAACAGATAACAGTAAACATTCTGTTGTACCCTGCGTTGAGGTACTACAAATGAACATTTTGCTTGGTCACCAGGTGATCAGCAGCTTCTTTACACTCAGTGGCATAACCAGGGGGGGCATCCGGGGCATGTGACCCAGGCGCTGCCGACGGGGGTGCCAGTGGGCCACCTGATGATGCGGTGGTCCAAGGAGGCTCCTTGTCGGCGGCATTCTGCCGCCCCCACACTGACATAATCCCGTTCTCTGAGCTGGTTGTCAAATTGACAGCCGGCTCAGAGAAAGTGCTGAGCATCGAATCCCAAGTGTACAGTGACGACACCGACGCTGTCGCTAGTACCCTTCCTTGGCTTGCCTTGTGATCCCTTCTCTTTAAGCCTTGACCGCTGAGGCGCTGACCGCCGCTGGCACTTCTGCATCAGTGAAGCGCCAGCAGCGGCTGACGTCACTCTTCACAGACAAAGCAGGGCAAGCACAGGCTGCGTTGCAGTGTTGGTGGTAAGTTCTCCAGGCTCCAGCTCCAGACCGCAGGGAAATGGAGCTGAAGACACCGACCGAAGAATCAGATAATGATTGAAATTTAAGGAGGCTGGTTGGGGTCGGCTATATGGACCCTGCAGGATAGGGAGGGAGCAGGGGCCATGGTCAATGTAGTAAATTGTGTCACTGAGTGTGAGGACTGAAGCAAAGCCAGGGGGCTGGATGAAATCTGAGGAACATATGATATGGGGGGATGGGGGCAGAAATCAGAACATTATGGGGGCAGAAATCTGGAAAGTACAGGGGAAGAAATCTGGACAGTATGGGGGCACAAATCTGGACAGTATGGGGGCAGAAATCTGGACAGTATGGGGGCAGAAATCAGGACATTATGGGGGCACAAATCAGAACATTATGGGGGCAGAAATCTGGAAATTATGGGGCAGAAATTTGGACAGTATGGGGGCAGAAATCAGGACATTATGGGGGCACAAATCAGAACATTATGGGGGCAGAAATCTGGACATTATGAAGGCAGAAATCTGGACATTATAGGGGCACAAATCAGGACATTATGGGGGCAGAAATCTGGACAGTATGGGGGCAGAAATCAGGACATTATGGGTGCACAAATCTGGACATTATGGGTGCACAAATCAGGACATTATCGGGGCACAAATCAGGACATTATGGGGCAGAAATCAGGACATTATGGGGGCAGAAATCTGGACATTATGGGGGCAGAAATCAGGACATTATGGGGGCACAAATCAGGACATTATCGGGGCACAAATCAGGACATTATCGGGTCACAAATCAGGACATTATGGGGCAGAAATCTGGACATTATGAAGGCAGAAATCTGGACATTATAGGGGCACAAATCAGGACATTATGGGGGCAGAAATCTGGACAGTATGGGGGCAGAAATCAGGACATTATGGGTGCACAAATCTGGACAATATGGGGGCAGAAATCTGGACATTATGGGGGCAGAAACTAGGACATTATGGGGGCACAAATCAGGACATTATGGGGCACAAATAAGGACATTATGGGGGCACAAATCTGGACATTATGGGGGCAGAAATCAGAACAATATGGGGGCAGACATCTGGACATTATGGGGGCAGAAATCAGTACATTATGGGGATTCAGGAATGTACCTTGGCTTGGTCATACAGTTTCAACAGAGTTAAGGTTCAAATGGGGGAGGTTTGGGGAGGGTGCCAAACTGATCCTTTGCCCCGGGTGCAGGAAAGGCTAGATACACCTCCGTTTATACTGAAAGGTTAACATGAAACAAGCTTTCCTAGAATCTCTTGTTCAGGATAATCTTTCAGTATCAATACACCTGAAAAATATTTGTTCTGTATGAGTCTGATTTTCAGAAGTTTTTTATCTTAAACTTTTATTTTGCCATGTCATTATTGTCTTTGCATCTAATTGGTAGAAGATTGATGTATAGCCTGGCACAGAAGTTTTTGGGTGCCTGTGAAGTCATGGCATTGACGTACCCTGTAAATGGTTGATAAAATGAACTGTAAACTAAGAGAATATTAAGAATCATAAGAACAGTAGCCCATTATTCTAGATATTGATGGATCATACAGCAGGTGCTGATTTCAGCTGTAAGGTAAGGAAAATATTTCAATAATATAACTATCCACACAGTACATAATCAGTAATTACAGCTTTATTTCATTGTCTCCCACATGAATCTTTAAATCCACAGTGAAGAGTTGAATAGTTCCCATGGTCAAGCTGTGTTTGTCAGCAGATGATAAATCTGCCACTCAGGTTCAATGGCAACATGAAAAACTATCTCAAGCAGGGGAAACATGATTAACATCTTTAGTTACAACGTAAGTACTTGACTTAGTGATTTTATGGCAGGTAAAAGCTGCTAAGAAAATAAGCAATGTAAAAATGTACTTTAACAAGCAGAAAAACTTGGCCGAGATCTAATACACATTGATCTTCATTGTTTACCTGGGAGAATTGCTATATCCACATTTCGGCTTTCTTGCATTTTTTTGTGTATTATTAACAAGCAAGTTGTCTTAAAAAGATATACAGATGGAACAGAGATTGATGGAAATGGTGTTTGCTAAATTGGGTAAATGTCAGCAATATTTCATGTTTTGGTTGGGTTTAGCATTTAGTAATCTTTGAAGTTCTCTTTCAACACTTACGTCTGTACTTTGAATCAGTTAAGCAGATTATTTCTTGCAGAAGGTTAAACATATAAGAGATAGGCAAAAGCGGACTCTTAAGGCCATGTTCACACGCTGCGGTTTTTACCGCGGAACCGCCGCGATTTTGATGCTGCGGGTCCGCAGCAGTTTCCATAGCATGTAAACCCTATGGAAACCGCAAACCGCAGTGCACATGCTGCGGGAAAAACCGCGCAGAAATGCAGCGGTTTACAACCCGCAGCATGTCACTTCTTTGTGCAGAATCGCTGCGATTCTGCACCCATAGAAATGCATTGAACCGCTTACTTCCCGCATGGGGCTGTGCCCACGTTGCGGGAAGTAAGCGGATAATGTGCGGGTGGTACCCGGGGTGGAGGAGAGGAGACTCTCCTCCAGGCCCTGGGAACCATAAAATAGTGTAAAAAAAAGAATTAAAATAAAAAATGAAGCTATACTCACCTCTCAGCGCTGCCCGCGGCCGGCCGGTCTCAGTTGCTGTGCCGAACAGGACCTGTGGTGACGTCGCGGTCACATGACCGTGATGACGCCGCGGTCACATGACCGTGACGTCACGAAGGTCCTTGTCGGCACAGCCGCTTGCAGCGCCGGGGAGATCGCGACGTCAGAGGGTGAGTATAGCCAATTTTTATTATTTTTTACATTACTATTGATGCTGCATATTGCTGCATATGCAGCATCAATAGTACAGCAGTAATCCCGCAGCGGAAACCGCGGAACAAACCGCGATAAATCTGCAGGGATAACCACAGCGGTTTTGCCCTGCAGATTTTCAATTCCGCTGCGGGATTAACCCGCAGAGGAACCCGCAGCGTGTGAACATGGCCTTATGGGTATGTTCTCTGCCCTGTGAGGTGTCTCAGCATAAGATGCATTTTAAAGAGAACCTGACAGTGGATGCATGCTTTCTGATCTAAGGGCAGTGTGTATCATACACTGTCTGCAGGATTTCGGCCAGGTATATGTGACTCTGAAGCTCTACGGCGAGAGAGAAAAGCAGAGGTGTATCTAGCGTTTCTGGCACCCGGGGCAAAAATTCATTTTGGTGCCCCCCCCAAGGACATATGCCCCCCGGCAGCCCCATCATTGCCCTCTCCTCCTCCACCATCCCCATCATTGCTCTCTCTCCGTCAGCCCCATCATTTCCCTCTCCTCCCCCCACACACACACCATTCACTTCTCTGCACATTCCCCTGCAGCGCGATACACACACACACACCCCCAATACTGAGCCACACACACACATACACACATTCACACACACACATACACACACATACACACATTCACACACACATACACACACATACACACACACTCATATACAGACACACACACATACACACATTCACACACACATACACACACATACACACACACTCACATACAGACACACACACTCACATACACACACACACACACATTCACACACACACATACACACACACATACACACATTCACACACACACATTCACACACACACACATACACACATTCACACACACACACACACACACACACACAAACACCTCTCACCTCTCCTCGTGCTCTGCCGCAGCATCTCATCACCTTCCTCTGACACAGCCTGCCGCTGAATGATGACGTCATCCAGCGGCGCGTCTGTGTGAGAGGAAGCAAGAGGAAGCAGGAAGATAGATCGCTGGGCAGCAGAGCTGCAGGGATTTCTCCCTGCCCGCCGCAGCCACTCTGCAGGGGCTCCCCTCCTTCTCTCCACACATTTGGAGCCAGCACTCTGCAGCTTGTCTGTGCCGGCTGTCAGGTTGACAGTCGGCACAGAGAACAGCTGACACCCAGACCGGGGGCGGCAGAATGCAGCCGCCGGGGGAGACACTGCGGACCGCTGAATTAGGCGGCCTGACTGCGCCCCCCTGCCAGCTGCGCCCGGGGCACATGCCCCGGCTGCCCCCCCCTAGATACGCCACTGGAGAAAAGCATAATTTTAGTGCCACCGTGGATCTCAGCCACACAGGAGACTAATGAGACAGGTGGTTTTCCAGCTGCTTCACTCGCACGCTGACAGTGATTGACAGGTCTTTTCTTGCACCCGCACACGGAGAGACATGTCAATGGGCAAGTTTTATACACTGGGGAACCTTCTGTTTGACTAGTTCATGTGTGGCTCAGTCTCTGGTGGCTCTCAAAGTATGTTTTTCTCGCACTGTTTCAGAGTCAAATATACATGGCTGAATCATACAGCCAATGTCATATACATGCTGCCCATGGATTGGGCAACATGTATCAGCTGTCATGTTCTCTAGAACGATGGAGAAATTAGACATTTAAAGTAATTATTCATAAATGAATAAAACAGGATGTGAAGTGATTGTTTCTGAGGTTGTTTTCAGTAATAATAATAATCTTTATATAGTAGCGCTATATTCCGCAGCGCTTTACAGGTTGCACACATTATCATCGCTGTCCCCATTGGGGCTCACAATCTAAATTCCCTATCAGTATGCCTTTGGAATGTGGGAGGAAACCCACGCAAACACATCTTTGCAGATGGTGTCCTTAGTGTGGCTAGAACCCAGGACTCCAGCGCTGCAAGGCTGCTGTGCTAGCCACTGCGCCACCGTGCTGCAGTAGGTTTTCAATAATTGTATTAGTGAAAGCTCATTGTGGGCAAGGTGGCTAAACAATACTTAAATCTTAAAGTGCTCACTACTTTGCTTACCATACTTGTTTTGTGTTAGCTTTAGGCAAAAGTAGAAACCAAACTAAACCCTAAATCTCCTTGTCCCTCTGTAAGGAGACAGCAGGCACGTAGGATGCAGTAATGGAACGTAGTCAGAGCAAGGGTTAACACGGGATTTAATTTTACAGTGGATACTCCACGCAGGGAGAAGTAGAGGGAAATTTTCTGAATACAAATTACTGTAACTTGGAACACGGCAGTAAAAAGGCTCTGATGAAAGTCTCCATTTATCGCCCTCTGGCCTTCAAGTCTTAGGCCTGCACTCTCATGATACTCCATGTTAGGAGCCTCTACTCTGACCTCTTGCATGCTGCAGGTACCAGACGTAACTTTCAGATTACTCGCACGCTGCAGTTCCCTCAGCTTAACCAATCCCCCTTTTCTCAACTGCTGGGAACGGTCCAGGGCCTTAACCTTTCCCCCCTGCAACATAGGTGACAGCCCCAACGGTTCCGGACCCGTCACAGAGGAAGCACGCCCAGTTGGGTTCTTCTCCTTACACCTCTATAAAGGTTTAGGCCATATGCACAATTCCATGTTTCCTAGTCTTTACATGGGCCAGCAGTGAATCTCTTGACCCAAGTGCAACAGCTTCCTAAGCATATATGAGGATGAGGAGTTCAGGACAGGAGTTTTTTAATTGATCTATGCATAGTGGTCCAAACATGGACTGCATAACACGGTTCATGAATCTGCCCTTTTACGGATTAAAACTTAATGTCAGATATAAAAATATATATCAAAAGTATACAAAAGTTTATGAATATCATCAAGAAATTTTAATAATTAGGTAAGGTCACTTTCCTAGTCCTCTGTTCATACACCTTGACAGTAACTGCTATTCAAGATTGCAGTTTTCCATAAATTATTGAAAAGTCACAGTAAATACAGTTCAGAGTAATTGTGTGAATTAGTATCTAAAATACAGATATATGTCGTCTTATTGGGATCGGCTGATCCTGCATTCCTTCCACAACTTATCATTTTTTTATTTTGCTGAGGACGGACTACCGTCCGGCAAGGCTTCTGTGACACTCATTACACCCCAGCTCAGTGAAGACTGACCCAGATATATGTTACTCCTGCAAACTTACTTCAGCATCAATACAAAACAATAGTCTTCATTAATCATGGCCCTAGTACTTTATATTTAAACTTTTTCATGAAGGTATGTCAAAAAGCAAAAGAAAAGTCAAAGATGCTATAGGTTTTTTTTTTTACATGATGAAAAGGGCAAAGTGGTCAAAAATGATGTTGAGAAGGCCGAACTGTGAAATTTCGAATTTAGATCTGTGTTCCCTTAAAAAGCAATTGTAACATCAACTGATCTTAACCGTGTCATCAAAGGAATAAATTATCCAAATAAGGGAACTGAAGGTAAAATGATCAAATTTGCAGGTGATGAAAAGCTAAATGGGATAGTTAACACTAGAGAAGACAAAGGAAAAGATTCAGAAAGATCTAGATAAGCTTGAACAATGGGCAGTGACTAATAGAATGGTACTTAACAGGAAGAAATGCAAGATTCTACATCTGGGCAAGAAAAACAAAAATTACATCTACAGGATGGGAGGAATAGAACTAAGCTACAGCACATGTGAAAAAGGACTTGGGTATACTAATAGATCACAGACTACACATGAGTCAACAGTGTAATGCAGCAGCAAAAAAGGCAAACACATATTTAGGATGTATCAAGAGAAGCACAGAGTCTAGATCACGTGAAGTAATTATCCCTCTCTACTACTCCTTGGTCAGGCCTCATCTGGAATAGTGTGTCCAGTTATGGGCACCACATTTTAAAAAAGGCATTAAAAAACTGGAGCAAGTTCAGAGAAGAGCTACTAGGATGGTGAGCGGACTGCAAACTATGTCCTATGAGGAACGATTAAAGGACCTGGGAATAACTTACAATAAAGAAGGCTAAGATAGCTGTCTACAAATATCTAAAGGGATGTTACAGTGTAGAGGGATCATCCTTATTCTCATTTGAACATGGAAACATGAGAAGATTAGAAAGTAGAAAAAACTTTTTGATAGTGAAAGTGATCAATGAGTGGAACAGGCTGCCACCTCAGGTAGTGAGTTCTCCTTCAATGGAAGTCTTGAAATAGAGACTGGACAGATATCTGTCTGAGATGGTTTAGTGAATACTGCTCTGCATTGAGTAGAGACTTGAGGTCCCTTCGAACTCTAACATTCTATGTTTCTATGAAGGAACTGGTGAGATGTTCTTTAACCCGTAACGACCGCCGATACGCCTCTTAACGGCGGCAGTTAAGAGTACTTAAACCACAGCGCCGTTAATTAACGGCGCTGTGGAAAAAGTTAATAGCGCCCCCCAGAGTTGAATTTTCTCTGGGGTCTCGGTTACCTGGGGTAGCCGAGACCCCAGAGAACATGATTCGGGGTTTTTTTACCGACCCCCGAGTTGCGATCGCCAGTAATTAACCGTTTACTGGCTGTCGCAAAAAAAAAAACGATTTCCCATTTAATTTCTCTGCCCTCCGATGTGATCGCACATCAGAGGACAGAGAAATGGGGTCCCCGATCACCGCCGATAGCCCCCCAATACTCACCTGTCTCCCCCGGTGCTCCTCGTGGCTCCCGATGGGCGCCACCATCTTGTTCCGGCCAAAAAATGGGCGCATGCGCAGTGCACCTGCCGGCCAGCACCAGGAAGATCTTTGGGGTCTCGGCTGCCGGGGGTAGCCGAGACCCCAAAGAACATGATCGGGGTTGGTTTTTACCAACCCCTGTTTTGCGATCGCCGGTAATTAACTGTTTACTGGCGACCGCAAAAAAAAAAAAGCGATGTGTAATTCTCTGTCCTCTGATGTAATCGCACATCAGAGGACAGAGAAATAGGGGGATTCGGGGACCCTGTTATACTTACCGGTGTCCCTGGGTCCTCCTGTGTCCTCTCCTGGCCGCCGGCTTCTTCCTCCGGTAAAAAAATGGCGGCCGGCAGCTAGAGGAGTTGGGGCTAAGATTAGGGTTAGGGTTAGGGTTGGGGCTAAAGTTAGGGTCAGGGTTGGGGCTAAAGTTAGGGTTAGGGTTGGGGCTAAATTTAGGGTTAGGGTTAGGGTTGGGGCTAAATTTAGGGTTAGGGTTGGGGCTAAATTTAGGATTATGGTTAGGGTTGGGGCTAAATTTAGGGTTAGGGTTTGGGTTGGGTCTAAAGTTAGGGTTAGGGTTGGGTCTAAAGTTAGGGCTAGGGTTAGGGTTGGGGCTAAATTTAGGGTTAGGGTTAGGGTTGGGCCTAAAGTTAGGGTTAGGGTTGGGGCTAAAGTTAGGGCTAGGGTTGGGGCTAATGTTAGGACTAGGGTTGCAGCTAAAGTTAGGGTTAGAAATGGGATTAGGGTTAGGGTTTGGATAAGGGTTGGCATTAGGGTTACGTTTGGGATTAGGGTTAGGTTTGGGATTAGGGTTAAGATTAGGGTTGCGATTAGGGTTAGGGGTGTATTAGGATTAGGGTTAGGTTTGAGGTTAGGGTTGAGATTAGGATTAGGGGTGTGTTGGATTTAGGGTTCTGATTAGGGTTATGGTTGTTTTGGGGTTAGGGTTGTGATTATCGTTAGGGTTGTGATTAGGATTATGGATCGGGTTGGGATTAGGGTTATGGGTGTGTTGGTGTTAGGGTTGGAGTTAGAATTGGGGGGTTTCCACTGTTTAGGTACATCAGGGGGTCCCTAAACGCCACAGCCAATTTTGCGCTCAAAAAGTCAAATGGTGCTCCCTCCCTTCTGAGCTCTGCCGTGCGCCCAAACAGTGGTTTACCCCCACATATGGGGCATCAGCATACTCAGGATAAATTGGACAACAACTTTTGCGGTCCAATTTCTCCTGTTACCCTTGTGAAAATAAAAACTTGGGGGCTAAAAAATCTTTTTTCTGGAAAAAAAAATATTTTTTATTTTCACGACTCTGCATTATAAACTTCTGTGAAGCACTTTAGCATTCAAAGTTCTCACAACACATCTAGATAAGTTCCTTGGGGGGTCTAGTTTCCAAAATGGGGTCACTTGTGGGGGGTTTCTACTGTTTAGGTACATCAGAGGCTCTGCAAACGCAACATAATGCCCGCAGACCATTCTATCAAACTCTGCATTCCAAAACGGTGATCATTCCCTTCCGAGCTCTGCCATGCGCCCAAACAGTGGTCCCCCACACACATGGGGTATCAGTATACTCAGGACAAATTAGACAACAACTTTTGGGGTCCAATTTCTCTTGCTACCCTTGTGAAAATAAAAACTTGGGGGCTAAAGAATATTTTTTGTGGAAAAAAAAAATATATTTTATTTTCACGACTCTGCATTATAAACTTCTGTGAAGCACTTGGGCATTCAAAGTTCTCACCACACATCTAGATAAGTTCCTTGGGGGGTATAGTTTCCAAAATGGGGTCACTTGTGTGGGGTTTCTACTGTTTAGGTACCTCAGGGGCTCTGCAAACGCAACATAACGCCCGCAGACCATTCTATCAAAGTCTGCATTCCAAAACGGCGCTCCTTCTCTTCCGAGCTCTGCCATGCGCCCAAACAGTGGTTTACCCCCACATATGGGGTATCAGCCTACTCAGCATAAATTGCACAATAAATTTTAGGGTCCAATTTCTCCTGTTACCCTTCTGAAAGTAAAAATTTGGGGGTGAAAATATCATTTTTGTGGAAAAAATATGATTTTTCTATTTTCATGGCTCTACATTATAAACTTCTGTGAAGCAGTTGGGGGTTCATAGTGCTCACCACACATCTAGATAAGCTCTTTCGGGGGTCTGGTATCCAAAATGGTGTCACTTGTGGGGGGTTTCTACTGTTTAGGTACATCAGGAGCTCTGCAAATGCAACATGACTCCCGCAGACCATCCCATCAAAGTCTGCTTTCCAAGCGGCACTCCTTCCCTTCCGAGCCCCGATGAGTGCCCAAACAGTGCCCCCCCCCCACATATGGGGTATCAGCATACTCAGGACAAACTGGTCAACAGATTTTGGGGTCCAGTATCTCCTGTTACCCTTGAGAAAATAAAAAATTGCAAGCTAAAAAATCATTTTTGAGGAAAAAAAAGGATTTTTTATTTTCACGGCTCTACGTTATAAATTTCTGTGAAGCACTTGGGAGTTTAAAGTGCTCACAACACATCTACATAAGTTCCTTAAGGGGTCTAGTTTCCAAAATGGGGTCACTTGTGGGGGGTTTCTACTGTTTAGGCACATCAGGGGCTCTCCAAACGCGACATGATGTCCGATCTCAATTCCAGCCAATTCTACATTGAAAAAGTAAAACGGCACTCCTTCACTTCCACGCTCTGCGGTGCGCCCAAACAGTGGTTTACCACCACATATGGGGTATCGACGTACTCAGGAGAAATTGCTCAATAACTTTTGTGTTCTAATTTCTCCTGTTACCCTTGTCAAAATAAAAATTTTGGGGCAAAATGATCTTTTTTTTTAGAAAAAATGTGATTTTTTCTTTTAACGGCTCTACGTTATAAACTTCTGTGAAGCACCTGGGGGTTTAAAGTGCTCACCACACATCTAGTTAAGTTCCTTAAGGGGTCTAGTTTCCAAAATGGTGTCACTTGTGGGGGGGTTTCCACTGTTTAGGCACATCACGAGCTCTCGAAACGCGACATGGCGTCCGATCTCAATTCCAGCCAATTCTACATTGAAAAAGTAAAACGGCACTCCTGTTCCAAGCTCTGCGGTGCGCCCAAACAGTGGTTTACCCCCACATATGGGGTATCGGCATATTCAGGAGAAATTGCATAACAAAATTTATGGTTAAATTTCTGCTTTTACCCTTGTCAAAATTAAAAAAAATGGTTCTGAAGTAAAATGTTTTCAAAAAAAAGTTAAATGTTCATTTTTTCCTTCCACATTGTTTCAGTTCCTGTGAAGCACATAAAGGGTTAATAAACTTCTTGAATGTGGTTTTGAGCACCTTGAGGGGTGCAGTTTTTAGAATGGTGTCACACTTGGTTATTTTCTATAATATAGACCCCTCAAAATGACTTCAAATGTGATGTGGTCCCTAAAAAAAACTGGTGTTGTAAAAATGAGAAATTGCTGGTCAACTTTTAACCCATATAACTCCCTAACAAAAAAAAATTTTGGTTCCAAAATTGTGCTGATGTAAAGTAGACATGTGGGAAATGTTATTTATTAACTATTTTTTGTGACATATCTCTCTGATTTAAGGGAATAAAAATACAAAGTTTGAAAATTACAAAATTTTTAAAATTTTCTCCATATTTCCGTTTTTTTCATAAATAATCGCAAGTAATATCGAAGAAATGTTACCACTAACATGAAGTACAATATGTCACAAAAAAACATTCTCAGAATCAGCAGGATCTGTTAAAGCATTCCAGAGTTATAACCTCATAAAGTGACAGTGGTCAGAATTGTAAAAATTGGCTCGGTCATTAAGTACCAAATTGGCTCTGTCACCAAGGGGTTAAACAAAATAGACATAAATGAAGTATCTAAGGCTACATGGCCACAATCAGGAATAGTAACATTTTGGACATAGCGTTTTTTCGGTGCGCCCAAAACACTGCATTCTACATTACAAGAACAGTGAATGGGATTTAAAGAATTCCCATGCCCACTGTGCTTCTTTTTAACACTGTGTGAACTCACCTGTGGTGTGGGTTTCCGAGCCGCAGCATGTAAATTTGTATAGCTCCCAATAGACTGTCATTAGATATATCCACATAGTTCCAAAACACAAGTGCGTTATGTAGAATGCAGCGCTTTGGTCCCAGCGAAAATACGCTGCGTCCAAAGCGCTACTATTCCTGATCATGGGCAAGTAGCCTATCTGTGGGTCAATGATGTAATTTTATCGGTGACTGGAAATTAATCTAAAGGGTCATTTATACAGACCCTGTGGGCATAACATAATTTACAAGAGCTGGCAACATCGCAAGCGTCCTATTTTCGTCGCCCATGCGCGTGGCTTCATTCCTGCTCATCATTGATTCTCTGAGCCGGGGTGTATGTGTCCCAGCTTCAGAGAGGCACATTGTGCAGGATCTGGTGGTCTGTGCAAGTCTCCAGTGACGGCGGTTATGTGACTACAATAATACAATATGCATACTCCCCGCCACATTCCGACTATATGGGTGCAGCCTTGCTAATGCAAATGTATTGAGCGAGGCCAGAAACAGTCTAGTCGGAATATGGCAGGGGCATGTATATAGCATGCTTGTAGTCACATGAACACTTTTCCCGGCTCCACAGAATCTGCGCAGTGCATGTAATATGAGGATTCACAAGTCTGCAATCACATAGAGTACCCCACTTTCTCTTGTAGCGAGGCACATTTGTATGACCACTTCTGAAAATCATTGGGATAAAAGATAGCACTGATCTCAATTTTCTTGGTGAGAAAAATAAGGTGAACTCTGCAGAAATTACTTTTATTGAGGCAAAGATATGACTTATTACAACGACTTATTACAACCATCCTAAGAACGCTCATTTCCCAAAGATCAGTCAGTGTAAACAGGCTGCCAATCAGCTGATGAAGGAGTGAAAGATTTTTAAGTTTAAAAATCATTGTTCTCCACAGTGCACCATTTTATATAAACAGGACAAGTGCTCCCAAGAACAATAATAGGCTATGCATACAGAATTATCTATTCGGCCGGCATCACATCTAAAATATAAAAATATGGTCCGTTTTTTACGGTCGTAATAAGCAGATCCGTACGTCATCCGTTGGCAAGGTGTGGCTGCGTATTTTGCGCATGTAATCCTCCATATGTCATCCGTATGGCATCCATATAGCGTTTTTTTCTCGCAACCTTGCAAATGGACATTTAACGGTTTTGAGGCCTGAAAATAATTTAAATCTTCATCAGCAACCCTATTTATTGCCTCTACAACAGGTGGCAGTCTCCAATCTGGCCATTTTGTTGCTCTGCTTGTGTTGGTGTATTGGTGGTTTGTTGGCAACCTGTCAGACAGACTTAGGTTCACCCAAACTGAGTGTGTTCTATACAACTGGGTTTTGTCACGCCGCTTTGGGCAGCCATACCCAGGAATAGTGGATCCGAGGAGGAGGAGACAAATGTGGGTTCATCTGCTTTTGAGGCAAAGCCTCACTAAAGGCCATTTCCACCATCTCTATGCATCTCTGCGGACACATCCCGACAAGTTTTATCAATATTGTCGCATGAGCCTTGCCACCTTTGATCTTTTGTTGGAGACAGTGTGCCCTGAGATAACCTTTCAGGACAACAGGATGCGCAAATGTATATCTGCTGAGGAGCTTCTTCTCCTTACGTTATGGTATGTATTCCTCTTCCTCATACTCTATGTTGATGATGTGTCTCTAAATGTCTTATCTAGTTCTGCTTACCAGTTTTGGTTCTTTTATTCTTAATATATCTCAAATCTATACTCTTAGTAATAAGAATATGTTATTTATGTTAAATTCACATAGCCAGTGTAATTTTTTAAGGTTGTGATAGCCTGGCTTGTTAGTTCCACACAGTACTTGTGCTCTATATGAATTGTTTAAAATCGTGAACCAGTTTTAATGTTTTTTTGTCAACATTTGTTTTCTTTTAGCTTACTTACAACCAGTCTATCCTATGCAGCAATCCATCACAAATTTTTGATTGGTAAGTCTACAATCTCAGGCATAGTCCAGTCTACCTTTTCATTAATCTGGTCATGACATCATCAAGTGGTCATGCCTGAGCCCAAGATGGAAGACTGGTTGCGTATTGCCTGGGGATTTGAGGAGCACTGCCAATTTCCCAATTGTATTGGAGCCATTTATGGGAAGCACATCCGTGTGCGTAACCCGCCGAACTCAGGGTCCCAATTCTATAACTATAAACAATATTTTTCTGTAGTGTTGTTGGCTCTGGTTGAAAGTCACTACAGGTTTATAATTGTAGACATTGGGCCTATTGAAGAACTGGAGACTCAAGAGTCTTCAATTCTTCCATTATGGGTCGGCGGCTGTGCAATTGTAATAATTATAGGGGATAATTCAGGAGACTCTTTGTGTGGAACAAGACAACAGGACACAGTTTTATAAGTGGTAAAGTTTATATTATCACACGGTGATTCAAGCAGGTGCAGAGAGAAACTCAAGTCCACAACACTTGGTGCAAATAATAAACGCAGCTTAGCAGTCAATAGGAAACTTCAGAGGTAGATGCAAACAAATAGAAAGTCTATGAAGCACAGTTATACTTGAGGAAACTTGACACGAATAGATCCTTGACTTAGTCCAGACACAGATAGATATGCTATTAGGCAGTTCAAATCATATCTTAGCTCAACCAGGGAGGCCTGGTTAATAGTCTCAGGTTTTGCAGAGCAGAAACAGCTTACATGTCCAGCAAATGCAGATGGAAGTAACACGAGCAGCAGATGAAGGAGGATTACTGAACACTGGTGTATGCAGCAGGAACTCAGAGCAGAGTGGCAGGATCTCCAACACAGGTTCACAGGAGCAGGTGCAGGTGCAAGGCCAGGGAGTAATCAGGAGCTGGATGCAAAGCAGAATAATCTAGCACAGACTGAAGGCTGGGGTGGAGTTTTAGAGCAGGAAGACAAGTGCACATGAGACCAAAGACGCCATGATGGAAAAGGGCAGTAATGCACAAAAGGTAAAAAATGTTCAGAGTCCTGACATCACTCCCTCCTTAGAAGCGGCCTTAGGACGATCCTGGACCTGGTTTCTCAGGGAATCTCTGATGAAAACAAGAAATCTTCTGTTGGGCATTGATGTTTTCCACAGGTTCCCAAGAGTCTTCCTCAGGGGGATATCCCTGCCATCTTATCAGATATTGGAGCCGATTCCTGCGAATCCTGAAATCAATAATTTCCTCCACCATGAATTGTTCTTGCCCATCAATCACCACAGGCTGCGGAGGTGGCACAACACATCCCTGGAAGGTATTAGGAGATACAGGCTTGAGTGTTGTGAATTAGACTTTTTGGCTCCCTCTTGTGGTCACTAGTAGTGTTGAGCGATACTTTCCGATATCGGAAAGTATCGGTATCGGAAAGTATCGGCCGATACCGTCAAAATATCGGATCCAATCCGATACCGATACCCGATCCCAATGCAAGTCAATGGGACGAAAATATCGGAATTAAAATAAACCCTTTATAAACTTGTAGGTTCATTCTACATGAAGGAAAACAACTAAGAATAATGTAGGATGTATTGGGGGACGTGGCGGAGATATTAAAGGGACAGAGGTTTAGCCCAATGTAATAGAATAGCAGGATTTTTAATTTTTTTTTATGAAGTTCGGCGTTAGAAAGAATTTGACTATGTTATTTTTTTTTTTTTTTATGTCAGATATTGATGTTTCACTACTTCCACGCCCTTCACCTTCTTTTTTACTTCTCCCACGCTTTCTTCTTAATTATCCTCATCATCAGCTTCTTTGACATCAACTTCTTCACCTTATTCATCTTCTTCTTCATCTTCTACCTATTATTTTTTGGGTTACATTGTTCATATTCTTTTTATTTTACTATTATCTTCATCATATTCAACTTCTTCATCATATTCTTATTTGTGACAGGCATTCCCGTAGTTGTTATCTATAAAAGTTTGAAGATTACACCTTCCGTTCTGCCTGTCACAAACCAGTTACATTTGTCCGCGTTCAGTTTGGCCTGCAGCATCAGGCTTTATCCAGGGGCACCACGAGGAGGAACGGACTCACCCCCATACACTGCTTAGTCTTCTTCTGCTTATAATTTACATAATATTTTTTTGCTCTGATATTTTGTGTTATGCTTAATGTCCTTCTGCTCTTTGTTCTGCAGCCTCTTGTTCTTCTGCTTCTCGGTCTTCCAGGTCGTCGTCGTCTCCAGGGTCGTCGTCTCCGGGGTCGTCGTCATCGGGGTGGTCTCCGGGGTCGTCGTCATCGGGGTGGTCTTCAGGGTCATCGTCTCCAGGGTCGTCGTCATCACGGTGGTTGTCGTCTCTGGTGTCGTCGTCATCTTAGGGGTGTTCTTCCGGGTCATCGTGTTTAGTCTCTTGAACTTGGAAATGTAGCAGAAGGTACAAGAAGGCTGAGAAAATGCCGAGAACCAGCTGATGGAACTGGAACTCGGATGGCTACCCGAAGGTCCAAGAGCCAATGGAACTACCGAGGACCAGCTGACGTTACTGGAACCCGGTTACTAAGCAGGAGGTACCCGTGCCTGAAAGCACTACCAAGGACCACCTGACGTTGGTGGAACTCGGATACCCAGAGGGAGGCACCTAAGCCAAAGGCTCTGCCCGGAACCAGCTGACGGTACTGGAACCAGGATGGGGAGCAGAAGGTACAAGAGCAAAAGACACTGCCGAGAACCAGCTGACGGTGCTGGAACCCGGATGGGTAGCCGAAGGTCCAAGAGCCAATGGAACTACCGAGGACCAGCTGACGTTACTGGAACCCGGTTACTAAGCAGGAGGTACCCGTGCCTGAAAGCAGTACCAAGGACCACCTGACGTTGGTGGAACTCGGATACCCAGAGGGAGGCACCTAAGCCAAAGGCTCTGCCCGGAACCAGCTGACGGTACTGGAACCAGGATGTGGAGCAGAAGGTACAAGAGCAAGTGTCTGCGTGGCTTTTGCAGGACACGTTGCCGGCTGCACAGCAGGGGAACAGCTGGCGGTGCTGGACCCCACTGACACATTGGCGAGGTGTTTGGCTCTGTGCAGCCAGCACTTCCGGACAGCAACGAGCGGTGTTGTAGCCCGGGCTCTGCAGGGGGAGCAGAGTGTAGGCCGAAGCCTACTTGAACCAATTTCAAAGGTAACCTTTAACCCCCCCTCAGGGGTTAGAAAGTAGAAGAGCCACAGCTTATGCAGCAGTAGTGCTGCACAAGTCAAAGGTTGCTCTTTTAATTTCGCTCCTTGCACACGCTGAATGAAACACGTATAACATTTAGCCCTTTATACAGTCAAACTGTGTTGGAGGCGCGAGTTCCCTTTGTAATGAGACGCAGCACAGATGTCAAGAATCCCACCTTGGTGCTGGGTGCAGCCTCCTGAGCGTTGTTATTTGCTGTACAGGAGTCTGCGCTGTCGTGTTATCCCCTGGCCTAGCGCCGTTAGCGCTGCCCATCTTCTGACCTCATTTAATGTTGGCCGGTGCGGTTCGCGATGCCCATGAATCACAGCCCCGCAGTGTATTGACATAGTTTAAACACTGCGGGGCTGGGATTCATGGCCTGGCGCAGTACATATGTTCGCCTCTCGCTTGGGTTCTTACACCCGCTTCAGACTATGCGGCGTCATCTGATCCCTTATCGCATGCCACGGCCATGAAGCCGCACAGTCCGAAGAAGGCGGAAGGAGAGGAGGGACAGGCGAACTGATGCACTGATCCTGCCCATCAATCACACCCTCGCAGTCCCAATAAATAAGACACCGAGGGGCGTTGTGTGGGTCAGGGCGGCCGCAGAGGCGCAGGCAGCCAAACCATGATGCCAGAAGACGGGCAGCGCTACCAAGGGGGTTGCAGCGTGTCATTACAAAGGAAAGTCACACCACCGGGACGGTTAAATGGTCACACCGAGGACACATTGCAGACGTGTTTTCAGTTCCACATGTGCGAGGAGAATACGTTTCTGAGCCACCTTGCACACATGCAGCATTACCGCTGTACAAGGTGGCTGGATAACGTAAAAACGCCTGGGGGAGGGGGGACAGGTTCCCTTCAATTTCAGTTCTTGTGTCTGCGTGGCTTTTGCAGGACACGTTGCCGGCTGCACAGCAGGGGAACAGCTGGCGGTGCTGGACCCCACTGACACATTGGCTGGTGTTTTTCTCTGTGCAGCTAGCACATCTGGGCAAAAACTGGCGGTGTGTTAGAGCCCAGGGACAGCAGGAGGAGGAGCAGGAGGAGGAGGAGCAGGGGGAGGGGAGTGTAGGCCGAAGCCTGCACAGGCGGCAGCTTTGGGTGTGTTGTGTCTGCGTGACTTTTGCAGGACACGTTGCCGGCTACACAGCAGGGGAACAGCTGGCGGTGCTGGACCCCACTGACACATTGGCGAGGTGTTTGGCTCTGTGCAGCCAGCACTTCCGGACAGCAACTAGCGTTGTTGGAGCCCGGGCTCTGCAGGTGGAGCAGAGTGTAGGCCGAAGCCTAATTGAACCGATTTCAAAAGTCACCTTTAACCCCCCCTCAGGGGTTACAAAGTAGAAGAGCCACAGCTTATGCAGCAGCAGTGCTGCGCAAGTCAAAGGTTGCTCTTGTAATTTTTCTCCTTGCACACGCTGAATGGAACACGTATAACATTCAGCCCTTTAGACAGTCAAACTGTGTAATGGAGGCGAGAGTTCCCTTTGTAATGAGACGCAGCACAGGTGTCAAGAATCCCACCTTGGTGCTGGGTGCAGCCTCCCGAGCGTTGTTATTTGCTGTACAGGAGTCTGCGCTGTCGTGTTATCCCCTGGCCTAGCGCCGTTAGCGCTGCCCATCTTCTGGCATCATGTAATGTCGGCCGGTGCGGTTCGCGATGCCCATGAATCACAGCCCCGCAGTGTATTGACATAGTTTAAACACTGCGGGGCTGGGATTCATGGCCTGGCGCAGTACATATGTTCGCCTCTCGCTTGGGTTCTTACACCCGCTTCAGACTATGCGGCGTCATCTGATCCCTTATCGCATGCCACGGCCATGAAGCCGCACAGTCCGAAGAAGGCGGAAGGAGAGGAGGGACAGGCGAACTGATGCACTGATCCTGCCCATCAATCACACCCTCGCAGTCCCAATAAATAAGACACCGAGGGGCGTTGTGTGGGTCAGGGCGGCCGCAGAGGCGCAGGCAGCCAAACCATGATGCCAGAAGACGGGCAGCGCTACCAAGGGGGTTGCAGCGTGTCATTACAAAGGAAAGTCACACCACCGGGACGGTTAAATGGTCACACCGAGGACACATTGCAGACGTGTTTTCAGTTCCACATGTGCGAGGAGAATACGTTTCTGAGCCACCTTGCACACATGCAGCATTACCGCTGTACAAGGTGGCTGGATAACGTAAAAACGCCTGGGGGAGGGGGGACAGGTTCCCTTCAATTTCAGTTCTTGTGTCTGCGTGGCTTTTGCAGGACACGTTGCCGGCTGCACAGCAGGGGAACAGCTGGCGGTGCTGGACCCCACTGACACATTGGCTGGTGTTTTTCTCTGTGCAGCTAGCACATCTGGGCAAAAACTGGCGGTGTGTTAGAGCCCAGGGACAGCAGGAGGAGGAGCAGGAGGAGGAGGAGCAGGGGGAGGGGAGTGTAGGCCGAAGCCTGCACAGGCGGCAGCTTTGGGTGTGTTGTGTCTGCGTGACTTTTGCAGGACACGTTGCCGGCTACACAGCAGGGGAACAGCTGGCGGTGCTGGACCCCACTGACACATTGGCGAGGTGTTTGGCTCTGTGCAGCCAGCACTTCCGGACAGCAACTAGCGTTGTTGGAGCCCGGGCTCTGCAGGTGGAGCAGAGTGTAGGCCGAAGCCTAATTGAACCGATTTCAAAAGTCACCTTTAACCCCCCCTCAGGGGTTACAAAGTAGAAGAGCCACAGCTTATGCAGCAGCAGTGCTGCGCAAGTCAAAGGTTGCTCTTGTAATTTTTCTCCTTGCACACGCTGAATGGAACACGTATAACATTCAGCCCTTTAGACAGTCAAACTGTGTAATGGAGGCGAGAGTTCCCTTTGTAATGAGACGCAGCACAGGTGTCAAGAATCCCACCTTGGTGCTGGGTGCAGCCTCCCGAGCGTTGTTATTTGCTGTACAGGAGTCTGCGCTGTCGTGTTATCCCCTGGCCTAGCGCCGTTAGCGCTGCCCATCTTCTGGCATCATGTAATGTCGGCCGGTGCGGTTCGCGATGCCCATGAATCACAGCCCCGCAGTGTCTTAACATTGTTAAAACACTGCGGGGCTGGGATTCAGGGCCTGGCGCAGCACATATGTTCGCCTCTCACACTCGGGTCCTTACACCCGCTTCAGACTGTGCGGCGTCATCTGATCCCTTATCGCATGCCACGGCCATGAAGCCGCACAGTCCGAAGAAGGCGGAAGGAGAGGAGGGACAGGCGAACTGATGCACTGATCCTGCCCATCAATCACACCCTCGCAGTCCCAATAAATAAGACACCGAGGGGCGTTGTGTGGGTCAGGGCGGCCGCAGAGGCGCAGGCAGCCAAACCATGATGCCAGAAGACGGGCAGCGCTACCAAGGGGGTTGCAGCGTGTCATTACAAAGGAAAGTCACACCACCGGGACGGTTAAATGGTCACACCGAGGACACATTGCAGACGTGTTTTCAGTTCCACATGTGCGAGGAGAATACGTTTCTGAGCCACCTTGCACACATGCAGCATTACCGCTGTACAAGGTGGCTGGATAACGTAAAAACGCCTGGGGGAGGGGGGACAGGTTCCCTTCAATTTCAGTTCTTGTGTCTGCGTGGCTTTTGCAGGACACGTTGCCGGCTGCACAGCAGGGGAACAGCTGGCGGTGCTGGACCCCACTGACACATTGGCTGGTGTTTTTCTCTGTGCAGCTAGCACATCTGGGCAAAAACTGGCGGTGTGTTAGAGCCCAGGGACAGCAGGAGGAGGAGCAGGAGGAGGAGGAGCAGGGGGAGGGGAGTGTAGGCCGAAGCCTGCACAGGCGGCAGCTTTGGGTGTGTTGTGTCTGCGTGACTTTTGCAGGACACGTTGCCGGCTACACAGCAGGGGAACAGCTGGCGGTGCTGGACCCCACTGACACATTGGCGAGGTGTTTGGCTCTGTGCAGCCAGCACTTCCGGACAGCAACTAGCGTTGTTGGAGCCCGGGCTCTGCAGGTGGAGCAGAGTGTAGGCCGAAGCCTAATTGAACCGATTTCAAAAGTCACCTTTAACCCCCCCTCAGGGGTTACAAAGTAGAAGAGCCACAGCTTATGCAGCAGCAGTGCTGCGCAAGTCAAAGGTTGCTCTTGTAATTTTTCTCCTTGCACACGCTGAATGGAACACGTATAACATTCAGCCCTTTAGACAGTCAAACTGTGTAATGGAGGCGAGAGTTCCCTTTGTAATGAGACGCAGCACAGGTGTCAAGAATCCCACCTTGGTGCTGGGTGCAGCCTCCCGAGCGTTGTTATTTGCTGTACAGGAGTCTGCGCTGTCGTGTTATCCCCTGGCCTAGCGCCGTTAGCGCTGCCCATCTTCTGGCATCATGTAATGTCGGCCGGTGCGGTTCGCGATGCCCATGAATCACAGCCCCGCAGTGTATTGACATAGTTTAAACACTGCGGGGCTGGGATTCATGGCCTGGCGCAGTACATATGTTCGCCTCTCGCTTGGGTTCTTACACCCGCTTCAGACTATGCGGCGTCATCTGATCCCTTATCGCATGCCACGGCCATGAAGCCGCACAGTCCGAAGAAGGCGGAAGGAGAGGAGGGACAGGCGAACTGATGCACTGATCCTGCCCATCAATCACACCCTCGCAGTCCCAATAAATAAGACACCGAGGGGCGTTGTGTGGGTCAGGGCGGCCGCAGAGGCGCAGGCAGCCAAACCATGATGCCAGAAGACGGGCAGCGCTACCAAGGGGGTTGCAGCGTGTCATTACAAAGGAAAGTCACACCACCGGGACGGTTAAATGGTCACACCGAGGACACATTGCAGACGTGTTTTCAGTTCCACATGTGCGAGGAGAATACGTTTCTGAGCCACCTTGCACACATGCAGCATTACCGCTGTACAAGGTGGCTGGATAACGTAAAAACGCCTGGGGGAGGGGGGACAGGTTCCCTTCAATTTCAGTTCTTGTGTCTGCGTGGCTTTTGCAGGACACGTTGCCGGCTGCACAGCAGGGGAACAGCTGGCGGTGCTGGACCCCACTGACACATTGGCTGGTGTTTTTCTCTGTGCAGCTAGCACATCTGGGCAAAAACTGGCGGTGTGTTAGAGCCCAGGGACAGCAGGAGGAGGAGCAGGAGGAGGAGGAGCAGGGGGAGGGGAGTGTAGGCCGAAGCCTGCACAGGCGGCAGCTTTGGGTGTGTTGTGTCTGCGTGACTTTTGCAGGACACGTTGCCGGCTACACAGCAGGGGAACAGCTGGCGGTGCTGGACCCCACTGACACATTGGCGAGGTGTTTGGCTCTGTGCAGCCAGCACTTCCGGACAGCAACTAGCGTTGTTGGAGCCCGGGCTCTGCAGGTGGAGCAGAGTGTAGGCCGAAGCCTAATTGAACCGATTTCAAAAGTCACCTTTAACCCCCCCTCAGGGGTTACAAAGTAGAAGAGCCACAGCTTATGCAGCAGCAGTGCTGCGCAAGTCAAAGGTTGCTCTTGTAATTTTTCTCCTTGCACACGCTGAATGGAACACGTATAACATTCAGCCCTTTAGACAGTCAAACTGTGTAATGGAGGCGAGAGTTCCCTTTGTAATGAGACGCAGCACAGGTGTCAAGAATCCCACCTTGGTGCTGGGTGCAGCCTCCCGAGCGTTGTTATTTGCTGTACAGGAGTCTGCGCTGTCGTGTTATCCCCTGGCCTAGCGCCGTTAGCGCTGCCCATCTTCTGGCATCATGTAATGTCGGCCGGTGCGGTTCGCGATGCCCATGAATCACAGCCCCGCAGTGTCTTAACATTGTTAAAACACTGCGGGGCTGGGATTCAGGGCCTGGCGCAGCACATATGTTCGCCTCTCACACTCGGGTCCTTACACCCGCTTCAGACTGTGCGGCGTCATCTGATCCCTTATCGCATGCCACGGCCATGAAGCCGCACAGTCCGAAGAAGGCGGAAGGAGAGGAGGGACAGGCGAACTGATGCACTGATCCTGCCCATCAATCACACCCTCGCAGTCCCAATAAATAAGACACCGAGGGGCGTTGTGTGGGTCAGGGCGGCCGCAGAGGCGCAGGCAGCCAAACCATGATGCCAGAAGACGGGCAGCGCTACCAAGGGGGTTGCAGCGTGTCATTACAAAGGAAAGTCACACCACCGGGACGGTTAAATGGTCACACCGAGGACACATTGCAGACGTGTTTTCAGTTCCACATGTGCGAGGAGAATACGTTTCTGAGCCACCTTGCACACATGCAGCATTACCGCTGTACAAGGTGGCTGGATAACGTAAAAACGCCTGGGGGAGGGGGGACAGGTTCCCTTCAATTTCAGTTCTTGTGTCTGCGTGGCTTTTGCAGGACACGTTGCCGGCTGCACAGCAGGGGAACAGCTGGCGGTGCTGGACCCCACTGACACATTGGCTGGTGTTTTTCTCTGTGCAGCTAGCACATCTGGGCAAAAACTGGCGGTGTGTTAGAGCCCAGGGACAGCAGGAGGAGGAGCAGGAGGAGGAGGAGCAGGGGGAGGGGAGTGTAGGCCGAAGCCTGCACAGGCGGCAGCTTTGGGTGTGTTGTGTCTGCGTGACTTTTGCAGGACACGTTGCCGGCTACACAGCAGGGGAACAGCTGGCGGTGCTGGACCCCACTGACACATTGGCGAGGTGTTTGGCTCTGTGCAGCCAGCACTTCCGGACAGCAACTAGCGTTGTTGGAGCCCGGGCTCTGCAGGTGGAGCAGAGTGTAGGCCGAAGCCTAATTGAACCGATTTCAAAAGTCACCTTTAACCCCCCCTCAGGGGTTACAAAGTAGAAGAGCCACAGCTTATGCAGCAGCAGTGCTGCGCAAGTCAAAGGTTGCTCTTGTAATTTTTCTCCTTGCACACGCTGAATGGAACACGTATAACATTCAGCCCTTTAGACAGTCAAACTGTGTAATGGAGGCGAGAGTTCCCTTTGTAATGAGACGCAGCACAGGTGTCAAGAATCCCACCTTGGTGCTGGGTGCAGCCTCCCGAGCGTTGTTATTTGCTGTACAGGAGTCTGCGCTGTCGTGTTATCCCCTGGCCTAGCGCCGTTAGCGCTGCCCATCTTCTGGCATCATGTAATGTCGGCCGGTGCGGTTCGCGATGCCCATGAATCACAGCCCCGCAGTGTCTTAACATTGTTAAAACACTGCGGGGCTGGGATTCAGGGCCTGGCGCAGCACATATGTTCGCCTCTCACACTCGGGTCCTTACACCCGCTTCAGACTGTGCGGCGTCATCTGATCCCTTATCGCATGCCACGGCCATGAAGCCGCACAGTCCGAAGAAGGCGGAAGGAGAGGAGGGACAGGCGAACTGATGCACTGATCCTGCCCATCAATCACACCCTCGCAGTCCCAATAAATAAGACACCGAGGGGCGTTGTGTGGGTCAGGGCGGCCGCAGAGGCGCAGGCAGCCAAACCATGATGCCAGAAGACGGGCAGCGCTACCAAGGGGGTTGCAGCGTGTCATTACAAAGGAAAGTCACACCACCGGGACGGTTAAATGGTCACACCGAGGACACATTGCAGACGTGTTTTCAGTTCCACATGTGCGAGGAGAATACGTTTCTGAGCCACCTTGCACACATGCAGCATTACCGCTGTACAAGGTGGCTGGATAACGTAAAAACGCCTGGGGGAGGGGGGACAGGTTCCCTTCAATTTCAGTTCTTGTGTCTGCGTGGCTTTTGCAGGACACGTTGCCGGCTGCACAGCAGGGGAACAGCTGGCGGTGCTGGACCCCACTGACACATTGGCTGGTGTTTTTCTCTGTGCAGCTAGCACATCTGGGCAAAAACTGGCGGTGTGTTAGAGCCCAGGGACAGCAGGAGGAGGAGCAGGAGGAGGAGGAGCAGGGGGAGGGGAGTGTAGGCCGAAGCCTGCACAGGCGGCAGCTTTGGGTGTGTTGTGTCTGCGTGACTTTTGCAGGACACGTTGCCGGCTACACAGCAGGGGAACAGCTGGCGGTGCTGGACCCCACTGACACATTGGCGAGGTGTTTGGCTCTGTGCAGCCAGCACTTCCGGACAGCAACTAGCGTTGTTGGAGCCCGGGCTCTGCAGGTGGAGCAGAGTGTAGGCCGAAGCCTAATTGAACCGATTTCAAAAGTCACCTTTAACCCCCCCTCAGGGGTTACAAAGTAGAAGAGCCACAGCTTATGCAGCAGCAGTGCTGCGCAAGTCAAAGGTTGCTCTTGTAATTTTTCTCCTTGCACACGCTGAATGGAACACGTATAACATTCAGCCCTTTAGACAGTCAAACTGTGTAATGGAGGCGAGAGTTCCCTTTGTAATGAGACGCAGCACAGGTGTCAAGAATCCCACCTTGGTGCTGGGTGCAGCCTCCCGAGCGTTGTTATTTGCTGTACAGGAGTCTGCGCTGTCGTGTTATCCCCTGGCCTAGCGCCGTTAGCGCTGCCCATCTTCTGGCATCATGTAATGTCGGCCGGTGCGGTTCGCGATGCCCATGAATCACAGCCCCGCAGTGTCTTAACATTGTTAAAACACTGCGGGGCTGGGATTCAGGGCCTGGCGCAGCACATATGTTCGCCTCTCACACTCGGGTCCTTACACCCGCTTCAGACTGTGCGGCGTCATCTGATCCCTTATCGCATGCCACGGCCATGAAGCCGCACAGTCCGAAGAAGGCGGAAGGAGAGGAGGGACAGGCGAACTGATGCACTGATCCTGCCCATCAATCACACCCTCGCAGTCCCAATAAATAAGACACCGAGGGGCGTTGTGTGGGTCAGGGCGGCCGCAGAGGCGCAGGCAGCCAAACCATGATGCCAGAAGACGGGCAGCGCTACCAAGGGGGTTGCAGCGTGTCATTACAAAGGAAAGTCACACCACCGGGACGGTTAAATGGTCACACAGAGGACACATTGCAGACGTGTTTTCAGTTCCACATGTGCGAGGAGAATACGTTTCTGAGCCACCTTGCACACATGCAGCATTACCGCTGTACAAGGTGGCTGGATAACGTAAAAACGCCTGGGGGAGGGGGGACAGGTTCCCTTCAATTTCAGTTCTTGTGTCTGCGTGGCTTTTGCAGGACACGTTGCCGGCTGCACAGCAGGGGAACAGCTGGCGGTGCTGGACCCCACTGACACATTGGCTGGTGTTTTTCTCTGTGCAGCTAGCACATCTGGGCAAAAACTGGCGGTGTGTTAGAGCCCAGGGACAGCAGGAGGAGGAGCAGGAGGAGGAGGAGCAGGGGGAGGGGAGTGTAGGCCGAAGCCTGCACAGGCGGCAGCTTTGGGTGTGTTGTGTCTGCGTGACTTTTGCAGGACACGTTGCCGGCTACACAGCAGGGGAACAGCTGGCGGTGCTGGACCCCACTGACACATTGGCGAGGTGTTTTTCTCTGTGCAGCTAGCAGTACCGGGCCCCAACTGGCGGTGTTGGAGCCCAGGGTCAGCAGGAGGAGCAGGGGGAGCGGAGTGTAGGCCGAAGCCTGCACTCGAGCAAGTTGAAAGGAAACCTTTAACCCCCCCCCCCCCCAGGCGTTTGTAGCTGAAAGAGCCATTGTGTACAGCACTAATGCTGGAAAAGGTAAACTTAGCTCTTTTAATTATGGTCCTTGCACATGCGGAACCTAACAGTTATGAAATGTGTCCCCTCACAGCGTTAAACCGTCCGGTAGGTGGAACTTTCCTTTGTCGTGTGACGCAGCACAGCCATCATCTTTACCCCCTTGGCGCCGTGCGCCGCCTCCTCAGCGTTGTTTTAATCTGTCCCGGAGCCTGCGCTGTTAGGTTAGCCCTTGGCCATGCACACATTTTGCGCTGCCCGTCTTCTGACATCATTTGGTGTCAGGCTGGCTGCGCCTGTGCGGGTGCGCTGGCCGAGATCCCGCCTCGCAGTGTCGTCTAATGTAATCCCACCGCGGGCCTGTGATCCGTGCCCGTGCGCAGTGCATATCCTCTCCTCTCACTCCCCTCCCTACGGCTTTTTCAGACTGTGCGGTGTCACGGCCGTGGCATGCTATTAGGGACCAGCTGACATCGCACAGTCTGAAGAGGCCGTAGGGAGGGGAGTGAGAGGAGAGGATATGCACTGCGCACGGGCACGGATCACAGGCCCGCGGTGGGATTACATTAGACGACACTGCGAGGCGGGATCTCGGCCAGCGCACCCGCACAGGCGCAGCCAGCCTGACACCAAATGAGGTCAGAAGACGGGCAGCGCAACATGTGTGCATGGCCAAGGGCTAACCTAACAGCGCAGGCTCCGGGACAGATTAAAACAACGCTGAGGAGGCGGCGCACGGCGCCAAGGGGGTAAAAATGATGGCTGTGCTGCGTCACACGACAAAGGAAAGTTCCACCTACCGGACGGTTTAACGCTGTGTGGGGACACATTTCATAAGTGTTTGGTTCAGCATGTGCAAGGAGCATCACGAAAAGAGGCACTTTTTCCCTTTGCATCATTACTGCTGCACAAGGTGGCTCCTTCAGTAACAAACGCCTGGGGGGGGGGGGGTCAGGTTCCCTTACATTTAACTTGTTGTGCCTGCGTGGCGGTCGCAGTACACGTTGCCGTATACACAGCAGGGGAACAGCTGGCGGTGCTGAACCCCACTAACACATTGGCGAGGTGTTTGGCTCTGTGCGTACAGCACTTCTGGACGGCAACTGGCGGTGTTGGAGCCCAGGGACGGGTGGAGGAGGAGGAGGTTGGAGGAGGTAGGAGGGATTGCCACACACACAGCAGGGGAACAGCTGACGTTACTGAACCCCAATAACAGAGGAGGGACTGTTGACTGTGCGTACAGCACTTCTGGACGGCAACTGGCGGTGTTGGAGCCCAGGGACGGGTGGAGGAGGAGGAGGTTGGAGGAGGTAGGAGGGATTGCCACACACACAGCAGAGGAACAGCTGACGTTACTGAACCCCAATAACAGAGGAGGGACTGTTGACTGTGCGTACAGCACTTCTGGACGGCAACTGGCGGTGTTGGAGCCCAGGGGCAGGTGGAGGAGGAGGAGGTTGGAGGAGGTAGGAGGAGGTAGGAGGGATTGCCACACACACAGCAGGGGAACAGCTGACGTTACTGAACCCCAATAACAGAGGAGGGACTGTTGACTGTGCGTACAGCACTTCTGGACGGCAACTGGCGGTGTTGGAGCCCAGGGGCAGGTGGAGGAGGAGGAGGTTGGAGGAGGTAGGAGGAGGTAGGAGGGATTGCCACACACACAGCAGGGGAACAGCTGACGTTACTGAACCCCAATAACAGAGGAGGGACTGTTGACTGTGCGTACAGCACTTCTGGACGGCAACTGGCGGTGTTGGAGCCCAGGGGCAGGTGGAGGAGGAGGAGGTTGGAGGAGGTAGGAGGAGGTAGGAGGGATTGCCACACACACAGCAGGGGAACAGCTGACGTTACTGAACCCCAATAACAGAGGAGGGACTGTTGACTGTGCGTACAGCACTTCTGGACGGCATCTGGCGGTGTTGGAGCCCAGGGACGGGTGGAGGAGGAGGAGGTTGGAGGAGGTAGGAGGGATTGCCACACACACAGCAGGGGAACAGCTGACGTTACTGAACCCCAATAACAGAGGAGGGACTGTTGACTGTGCGTACAGCACTTCTGGACGGCAACTGGCGGTGTTGGAGCCCAGGGGCAGGTGGAGGAGGAGGAGGTTGGAGGAGGTAGGAGGAGGTAGGAGGGATTGCCACACACACAGCAGGGGAACAGCTGACGTTACTGAACCCCAATAACAGAGGAGGGACTGTTGACTGTGCGTACAGCACTTCTGGACGGCAACTGGCGGTGTTGGAGCCCAGGGGCAGGTGGAGGAGGAGGAGGTTGGAGGAGGTAGGAGGAGGTAGGAGGGATTGCCACACACACAGCAGGGGAACAGCTGACGTTACTGAACCCCAATAACAGAGGAGGGACTGTTGACTGTGCGTACAGCACTTCTGGATGGCATCTGGCGGTGTTGGAGCCCAGGGACGGGTGGAGGAGGAGGAGGTTGGAGGAGGTAGGAGGGATTGCCACACACACAGCAGGGGAACAGCTGACGTTACTGAACCCCAATAACAGAGGAGGGACTGTTGACTGTGCGTACAGCACTTCTGGACGGCAACTGGCGGTGTTGGAGCCCAGGGGCAGGTGGAGGAGGAGGAGGTTGGAGGAGGTAGGAGGAGGTAGGAGGGATTGCCACACACACAGCAGGGGAACAGCTGACGTTACTGAACCCCAATAACAGAGGAGGGACTGTTGACTGTGCGTACAGCACTTCTGGACGGCAACTGGCGGTGTTGGAGCCCAGGGACGGGTGGAGGAGGAGGAGGTTGGAGGAGGTAGGAGGGATTGCCACACACACAGCAGGGGAACAGCTGACGTTACTGAACCCCAATAACAGAGGAGGGACTGTTGACTGTGCGTACAGCACTTCTGGACGGCAACTGGCGGTGTTGGAGCCCAGGGACGGGTGGAGGAGGAGGAGGTTGGAGGAGGTAGGAGGGATTGCCACACACACAGCAGGGGAACAGCTGACGTTACTGAACCCCAATAACAGAGGAGGGACTGTTGACTGTGCGTACAGCACTTCTGGACGGCAACTGGCGGTGTTGGAGCCCAGGGACGGGTGGAGGAGGAGGAGGTTGGAGGAGGTAGGAGGGATTGCCACACACACAGCAGGGGAACAGCTGACGTTACTGAACCCCAATAACAGAGGAGGGACTGTTGACTGTGCGTACAGCACTTCTGGACGGCAACTGGCGGTGTTGGAGCCCAGGGACAGGTGGAAAAGCAGAGGAACACAATGTAGGCCGAAGCCTGAGAAAGTCGAAAGGGAACCTTTAACCCCCCCCCAAGGCGTTTGTAGCTGAAAGAGCCAGCTTGTGCAGCACAAAAGATGCAAAAGGAAAAGGTGGCTCTTTTCATCATGCTCCTTGCAAACACAGAACTAAACACTTATAAAATGTGTCCCCTGCAACCGTAAAACCGTCCCGGAGGTGGGACTTTCCTTCGTAATGTGACGCAGCCCAGCCGTCATTCCTACCCCCCCGGCGCCGCGCACCGGCTCCTCAGCGTTGTTTTATTCCGTCAAGGAGCCTGCGCTGTTATGTTATCCCGTGGCCAGGCACACTTAGCGCTGCCCGTCTTCTGGCATCATTTGGTGTCTGGATGGCTGCGCCTGTGCGGCCGCGCTGGCAGAGAGCCCGCCTCGCAGTGTCTTCTGATTTAATCCCACTGGGGGCCTGGGATCCATGGACATGCGCAGTGCATATCTGAACCTCCACCTCTCACTCATCTCCCTATGGCTTCTTCAGACTGTGCGGTGTCACGGCCGTGGCATGCTGTTAGGGACCAGCTGACACCGAACAGTCTGAAGAAGCCATAGGGAAATGAGTGAGAGGTGGAGGTTCAGATATGCACTGCGCATGTCCATGGATCCCAGGCCCCCAGTGGGATTAAATCAGAAGACACTGCGAGGCGGGCTCTCTGCCAGCGCGGCCGCACAGGCGCAGCCATCCAGACACCAAATGATGCCAGAAGACGGGCAGCGCTAAGTGTGCCTGGCCACGGGATAACATAACAGCGCAGGCTCCAGGACGGAATAAAACAACGCTGAGGAGCCGGTGCGCGGCGCCGGGGGGGTAGGAATGACGGCTGGGCTGCGTCACATTACGAAGTAAAGTCCCACCTCCGGGACGGTTTTACGGTATCAGTGGACACATTTTATAAGTGTTAAGTTCTGCGTGTGCAAGGAGCTAAACAAAAATAGCTACCTTTTCCTTGGGCAGCATTACTGCTGCACAAGGTGGCTCTTTCAGTAACAAACGCCTTGGGGGGGGGGGGACAGATTCCCTTACATTTCAGTTGTTGTGTCAGCGTGGCGGTCGCATGACACATTGCCGGCTACACAGCTGGGGATCAGCTGACATTACTGAAACCCAATAACACTGGGTCGTATGTTTTGACTGTGCAGACGGCACGTCTGAGCCTCAACTGGCGGTGTTGGAGCCCAGGAATTTAAGTTCAGGTGGTAGAAAGATGAACACAACAGGAGACCTGGATAACGTATACAGTGACCTAATTATTCAATCAGGAGGAGGAGTGGCAAATTCCGGCGAGATCCAGGCCTTGTTCATTTTCAGGAAAGTAAGCCGGTCAACGTTATCGGAGGATAGTCGCATGCGACGGTCAGTTAGTACACCACCTGCAGCACTAAAGACACGTTCCGATAATACACTGGCCGCAGGGCAAGACAGCACCTCCAATGCATACTGGCTTAGCTCTGGCCATGTATCCAGCTTTGAGACCCAAAACTTGAAAGGGGAAGAGCCGTCTGGGAGTACAGCAAGAGGGCAAGACATGTAGTCTGTCACCATCTGACGGAACCGTTGCCTCCTGCTGACTGGAGCCGTCTGTGATGGTGTAGACTTTTGTGGCGGGCACAGAAAACTGTGCCACAGTTCGGCCATACTGGTCTTGCCTTGGGCAGAGGCACTGCTTCTGCTCCCTCTTTGTGCAGAGCCTCCACCACGGCCTGGACGCACTGAGCTGCTTTGGAATGCACTAGCAGCACTTCTCTCAGTTGGAATGGAGAAGATGATGGAATTGACCAGTGTGTCTTGGTACTCCCGCATTTTTCGCTCCCGGTTCAACGGTGTGATGAGGCTTTCTACGTTGTCCCGGTAGCGAGGATCGAGGAGGGTGAACACCCAATAATCAGACATGTTGAGAATGTGGGCGATGCGGCGGTCGTTTCTCAGGCACTGCAGCATGTAATCCACCATGTGCTGCAGACTGCCAACTGCCCAAGAAACGCTGTCCCCTGCTGGAGGCGTGATCTCTGCCCGCTCGTCATCACCCCACCCTCGCTGTACACACTGAGTACTGGACAATTGTGTAACTCCCTCCTCTGGACGGATGTCTTCCTCCTCCATTGACTCCTCCTCATCCTCCTCACAAACGGTCCCCTGCCTACGCGTTTGTGAGGAACCACGTGGCGCTGACTGTCCAGAAGATGATGGAAATGGTGAATCCTCATCCTCCACCTCTTCCACAACATCATCCCTTAGCGCTTGCAGTGATTTTTCAAGCAGGCAGATAAGGGGGACAGTCATGCTGACTAGTGCATCATCTGCACTCGCCATCCGCGTGGAATAATCAAAGGGACGCAAAACCTGGCAGACGTCATTCATAGTGGCCCACTCTGTGGTTGTGAAGTCTGTACGGCGCTGACTGCGACTTTTTTGCGCCTGAAGCAGCTGGTACTCCATTACAGCTTGCTGCTGCTCACACAACCGCTCCAACATATGTAACGTGGAATTCCACCTGGTAGGTAGGTCACATATGATGCGATGTTCCGGCAGGCGGTGTCGGCGCTGCAGAGCCGCAATGCGCGCTTTTGCCGTGCTGGAACGCCGCAAGTGAGCACACTCTAGGCGGACCTTGTGCAGCAGTGCATCAAGATCCGGATAGTCCCTCAAAAAGCTCTGCACGACCAAATTGAGCACATGTGCCAGACATGGGATGTGAGTGAGGTTGCCGAGGCCCAGAGCTGCCACCAGATTTCGGCCATTATCACACACTACCATGCCTGGCTGGAGATTCGCTGGCACAAACCACACATCGCTCTCCTGCTTGATGGCATTCCAGAGCTCCTGCGCTGTGTGGCTACGATTCCCCAAGAAAATTAATTTCAAGACGGCCTGTTGACGTTTGGCCACGGCTGTGCTCATGTCGGTCGTAACAGGTACACGTTCATCACGGGTCCATGTGGAGGTGGACTGTGACGGCTCCTGCAGCGATGATTCTGAGGAACTGGTGTAAGAGGAGGAGTCAATGCGTACAGAATGGATTCCTGCAATCCTTGGAGTGGGCAGGACACGTCCTGCGCCACTCGCACGGTCTGTACCCGGCTCAACGACATTAACCCAATGGGCAGTGAGGGAAAGGTATCGCCCCTGTCCATGTTGACTGGTCCACGCATCGGTGGTGAGGTGGACCTTGCTACTGACGGCGTTCAGTAGCGCGTGTTTTATGTGTCCCTCCACATGCTTCTGCAGGGCAGGGACGGCTTGCCTGCTGAAGTAAAAGCGGCTGGGCACTTTGTACTGTGGGACTGCCAATGACATGAAGTCACGGAAGCTGTCAGTCTCCACCAGCCTGAATGACAGCATTTCCAGTGACAGAAGTTTGGCAATGCCTGCAGTCAGAGCCTGTGCTCGTGGGTGGTTTGACGAGAAAGGCCGCCTTTTCTCCCATGCCTGTACTACCGATGGCTGTAGACTGGGCTGGGAGTGTGTGGATGACTGGGAAAGTGGCGCTGCGGGTGGAATTACAGCGGGTCTCTGGACAACAGGGGCAGAGGTTCTTCCACGGCGATCCTGGGAGGACGCCGAACCAGCTGCGTGTGAGGTAGAGGAAGAGGCAACACGAGCTGAAGAGGTGGTAGCTGCCGCTGTTGGTTGGCCTACCTCTTCAGTGTGTTTTTCTAACTCCGCCGGGTGCCTGTTGCGCACATGTTTCCACATGTTGGAGGTATTGAGGTTGCTGACATTTCGACCTCTTTTGACTTTTTGATGACACACGTTGCATCTGACATAGCAAATGTCATCTGCAACTGTGTCAAAAAAGGACCAGGCACTGCAAGTCTTGGGAGCGCCCTTTTTGGCTTTTGGAAGAGACATGCTCCTAACGGGTGCCAAAGCGGAGGCTGCAGGATCCGCAGTCTTCCCCCTCCCTCTCCCTCTTTGGGCCGTACGGGGAATCTCTTCCTCAGAGCTGCTCCCACCACCTTCCTGTCCCTCACGCCAAGATGGGTCGAGGACCTCATCATCTACACTACCCTCTGCCCCCAACTGCTCCTCCTGGGTAGTCTCAGCAGCAGAGCACGCACCAGTAAGTGGCACCTGAGTGTCATCATCAGCTGATGCGGCCTGCGATGTGGTGACCGGAGCCACTGGCCCACCCGCCTCTTCAGAGGAAGACAGAAAAAGCTGTTGGGCATCACTGCACCCTGCCTCTTCTTCCATTTCTCCAATGCTGCTTGGCTGGCCCCCTGTTTCCAAGCCAAGAGATTCAGAGAACAGAAGTAGAGACGGCTCCTGTCCTGGGCTCTCTGTCTGCCTGGGCAATTTGGCAGGTGGTGAAGAGACAGATGGCTGCTCTCCAGTGCTCTGTGTCTGAGAGGATGTGGCACTAATGGAAGTTGATGCATTAGCTGCCATCCATCCGACAACAGCTTCAATTTGTTCTTCACGCAGCAGCGGTGTACGGCGCTCGGACACAAAGCTTCGCATGAACGACTGTTGCCTGGTGAAAGTGGGTGCTGATGAGTCACCGGTGCCCGCAGCAGGCACAGAATCCCCACGTCCCCTCCCTGCTCCGCGACGGCTCCCACGCCCCCGTGCCTTACTCACTGCCTTCTTCATCTTGGTTGACTGATAAAGATAAGCAGAAAAGTACTAACGGATTTGTGTGCTTATTCCTGAGCAACTCCTCCTAACAGGTATAAGAAGCACTAATTATCTAAAGTGTGGACTAGACACAAATATGAGCTAATGTGGCCTACAGAAATGTAAAGTGGTGTAACTGGTGTGTTTGGTGAACTTTATTATTTATTTATTTTTTGGGGGCTGAACTGACAACAGATAGAGCTGCAGTCACACGGAGACCGTGCAGACAGACGTAAACGGCGCTACAAGGCCCAAAAACCCTCCTCTACTTTATCCTATGTAGTGTTTTTCCACAAATTAGCTGGAGACGGGTGGAAAGACACTAATAGGATTTTTTTGAATAAATTAGCAGCAGACTACACTATTTTGAAAAAAAAGAAAATTGATTTGGCGGTATGACGCAGTGAAAAACCCTGAGCTGGAGACAACCAGGCTATAGCTGCTCACAGATTACAGGGCGAGCTGCAGTCACACGGAGACCGTGCAGACAGCCGTAAACGGCGCTGCAAGGCCCAAAAACCCTCCTCTACTTTATCCTATGTAGTGTTTTTCCACAAATTAGCTGGAGACGGGTGGAAAGACACTAATAGGATTTTTTTAAATTAATTAGCAGCAGACTACACTACTTTGAAAAAAAAGAAAATTGATTTGGCGGTATGACGCAGTGAAAAACCCTGAGCTGGAGACAACCAGGCTATAGCTGCTCACAGATTACAGGGCGAGCTGCAGTCACACGGAGACCGTGCAGACAGCCGTAAACGGCGCTGCAAGGCCCAAAAACCCTCCTCTACTTTATCCTATGTAGTGTTTTTCCACAAATTAGCTGGAGACGGGTGGAAAGACACTAATAGGATTTTTTTAAATTAATTAGCAGCAGACTACACTACTTTGAAAAAAAAGAAAATTGATTTGGCGGTATGACGCAGTGAAAAACCCTGAGCTGGAGACAACCAGGCTACAGCTGCTCACAGATTACAGGGCGAGCTGCAGTCACACGGAGACCGTGCAGACAGCCGTAAACGGCGCTGCAAGGCCCAAAAACCCTCCTCTACTTTATCCTATGTAGTGTTTTTCCACAAATTAGCTGGAGACGGGTGGAAAGACACTAATAGGATTTTTTTAAATTAATTAGCAGCAGACTACACTACTTTGAAAAAAAAGAAAATTGATTTGGCGGTATGACGCAGTGAAAAACCCTGAGCTGGAGACAACCAGGCTACAGCTGCTCACAGATTACAGGGCGAGCTGCAGTCACACGGAGACCGTGCAGACAGCCGTAAACGGCGCTGCAAGGCCCAAAAACCCTCCTCTACTTTATCCTATGTAGTGTTTTTCCACAAATTAGCTGGAGACGGGTGGAAAGACACTAATAGGATTTTTTTGAATAAATTAGCAGCAGACTACACTACTTGGGAAAAAAAAAAAAAAAAGGAACAGTATGAGGCAATGAACCACCCTCCCTGAACTGAATACAACCAACTATGGATGGCCTATGTGGCTGCACTCAGACTGGAGACTGGGCTGCACTCACACACACACACACACAGACCCTGCAGATCGCTGTGAAAACAGCGCTACAAGGCAAAAGCAAGGTGAATAGTAGGTGAACACAGCGGTTGCTAAATTAGCCTTTGGAAAGCACAAAGAAGCAAATCGCTATCTCTAAACTGTCCCTCAGTCAGCAAACAGCGTCCTGTCACTAACTGAATTCACAGCAGAGTGATCGCAAAATGGCGCCAGCGACTTTTAAACTGCATCATGACATCATTACACCAGCCAATCACAGCCTTGCCAGTAGTTTCATGCCCTCCATGCTAAACAGGATGTGCCCACACTTGGAATCAATCTCATTGGCTGAATTTCTGCTTTTTGAATCTTAGAACTTCCGATTCCGGTATCCGATACGCGGCAAGTATCGGAATCCCGGTATCGGAATTCCGATACCGCAAGTATCGGCCGATACCCGATACTTGCGGTATCGGAATGCTCAACACTAGTCACTAGTGATATGACTCTGGGATTGTCTTTCCTCAGTTTGGCACTCACCTGGGTCGTTAGCCCAGGGGTGTTGCTATATAAACTTCCTGGATCCTTAGTCCAGTGCCTGGCATCGTTGTAATCAGATCCTTTCTGTTTGCTCCTGTCTGCTGGTCCCGGTTCTTGCAAAATTAAGCTAAGTCCTGCTTCTTTGTTTTTTGGTTATTTGCTTTGCTCTTATTTTTGTCCAGCTTGTACTAAATGTGATTCCTGACTTTGCTGGAAGCTCTAGGGGGCTGGTGTTCTCCCCCCGGGCCGTTAGACGGTTCGGGGGTTCTTGAATATCCAGCGTGGATATTTTGATAGGGTTTTTGCTGACCATATAAGTCATCTTACTATATTCTGCTATTAGCTAGTGGGCCTCTCTTTGCTAAATACCTAGCTCATTCTTACGTTTGTCTTTTCCTCTTACCTCACCGTTATTATTTGTTGGGGGCTTGTATCCAACTTTTGGGGTCTTTTCTCTGGAGGCAAGAAAGGTCTTTCTTTTCCCTTCTAGGGTTAGTTAGTTCTCCGGCTGGCGCGAGACGTCTAGAACCAACGTAGGCACGTTCCCCGGCTGCTGCTATTTGTGGTGCTAGGATTAGATATATGGTCAGCTCAGTTACCACTGCCCTATGAGCTGGTTTATTGTGTTTGCAGACTTAGTAATTATTTCTGAGACCCTCTGCCATTGGGGTCATAACACTTGAGTAAAGATACATGAAAAACTGGGTGTACCTTCATTGTCCTAGGTAGCTTCAGCCGGCAGGCCACAGAGCTCACAATACCGTTGATCTTGAAAGGGCCAATGAATTTCTGTCCAAGTTTTTGTGAAGGAACATTTAACTTCAGATTCTTAGTTGCTAACCACACGGAATCTCCTACCTTGAACATGGGTGCAGGTTTACGGAATCTATCAGTAGATCTCTTATAACGTTCTTGAGCCGTGGTCAGGGATTCCTTCAGAACCTCCAGATTTTGTCTCATCGCAGTCAGCCTTTCCTCCACTGCTGGAACCGGAGAATTGGAAACCTAGGTAAAATACACGGATGATAACCCAGATTGGCAAAGAAAAGTGTAAATTTAGTGGAGGCGCTCTGAGAATTATTATATGAAAATTCGGCTAACGGCAACAACTCCAACCAATCATCCTGGAGATGGCTGACATAGCATCTTAGATATTGTTCCAGCGTCTGGTTGGTACGCTCAGTCTGACCATTTGTCTGGGGATGGTAACCAGAAGAGAGACAGACATTAATATTGAGTGCAGAGCAAAACCCCTTCCAGAATCTTGAAGTGAACTGTACTCCACGGTCAGAGATGATCTCATCCGGAACCCCATGCAACCGAAAGACATTCTGTATAACCAAGTTCACTGTATCTTTAGCAGAGGGGAGGCCGGTGCACGGAACAAAATGAGCAGCTTTAGTCAGGCGATCAACTACCACCATGATTGTATTCATGCCCCTTGATGTAGGCAGCTCCACAATAAAGTCCATTGATATAGACCCCCAAGGACGGGATGGAACAGGTAATGGTTGTAGAAGACCCGTAGGTGCCACATGAGGAGTCTTGTAATGGGCACATACCTCACAAGAGAGAACATAGTCCTTGGTATCCTTCAGGCAAGTTGGCCACCAGAAGAATCGGCTCAGGAACTTTTGTGTCTTCTGTACCCCCCTGTGACCAGCCAACTTGGAGTCATGTACCAACTTGAGGATCTGCAGACGGACAACCTCCGGGACGTAGATACGTCGATCTCTGAACCACATGCCACCCTCAAAGACAAGATTAATATCCACAGGTGGGTTGGCCAGAAATACATCACCTTCATAGGCCTCCCTGCACTCCTTCCACAAGTCCTGATCGTTGATAACTCAGATGAAATTGGCATCAGATAGAATGGTCTTGGACGGGGCTCCAGGTACGGAATCCGCAGCATGGATTCGGGATAAAGCATCAGCCTTCCCATTATGAGAACCTGGACGGTACGAGATAACAAAGTTAAATTGATTTAAGAATAAGTTCCAACGAGTCTGACGAGGAGAAAGGCATCTAGCGGATCTAAGGAACTCTAGATTGCGATGGTCAGTTAGCTCTATGATCTGTTGTGCAGCTCCTTGCAGATGATGCCTCCATTCTTTGAAAGCCGCAATAATAGCCAGCAAGTCCTTGTCTCCCACATCGTAATTCTTCTCTGCTGAGGTTAGTCTATGGGAAAAGAAAGCACAAGGATGTAGCAGACCCTTCTCTCCAATTCTTTGGGAGAGAATAGCCCCCAAAGCATTATCAGAAGCGTCCACCTCCACAATGAAAGGATGTGTTGGATCTGGGTGTATCAACAGCGGTGCTGATGTGAAACAGATCTTCAGCCAATCAAAAGCTTCTTGAGCCTGTGATGACCACTTAAAGGGCTTTTCCTTCTTTGTCAAGGAAGTAATGGGACGGACAATATCAGAAAAATTTCGAATGAAGCGTCTGTAGAAATTTGCAAAACCAATAAAAGGTTGGACCTCCTTAACGTTCTTGGGTGCCGGCCATTCAAGGATAGCCTGAATCTTACCAGATTCCATGTTCAGCCCCTGGGGAGAGATGATATAACCCAAGAACTGTATCTCAGAATGATGGAACTCGCATTTCTCCGGCTTGATATACAGTTGGTTCTCTTTCAGACGTCTTAAAACAGTTTTGACATGTTCTTCATGTTCCTGTAGAGAGTCAGAAAAGATTAGTTTATCGTCCAAATAGATCACCACAAACTGGTCCAACAAATCTCTGAAGATGTCATTAACAAGGTGTTGAAATGCTGCAGGAGCGTTACAAGGCCCAAAGGGCATCACAAGAGATTCAAAGTGTCCATACCGGCATCTGAATGCTGTCTTCCACTCATCCCCTGGACGAATACGCACCAAATTATAAGCCCCACGAAGATCCAGCTTAGAGAACACCTTAGCGTGGCGGACTCTTTCCAGTAATTCGGGAATCAGAGGCAAAGGGTAACGGTTTCGTACGGTTACCTTATTGAGTTCCCGATAGTCAACACAGGGTCTCAGGGTCCCATCCTTCTTCTTTATTAAAAAAATTGGTGCCCCTGCTGGTGAGGAAGAAGGACGTATGAAGCCTTTGGCCAGATTTTCATCAATATACTCATTTAAGGCTTGAAGCTCAGGTGCCGCCAAAGGGTATACGTGACCAAAAGGAATATCTGCCCCAGGAAGTAACTCAATGGAACAGTCATAATGCCTGTGTGGAGGAAGTTGATCTGCATTCTTCTTGTCACAGAGGTCAGAGAACTCTTTATATGCTGGAGGTAAAGAAGATACCTGTACATGTGGTTCCGTAGCCGTGGACTCAGGGACAGCTTCTGTTAACGCTGAGTTGCTCCTTGTTGGAAAGATAATCTCCTTTGTCTCCCAGTTGATAATTGGGTTCTGAGAACGCAACCAAGGAATCCCTAAAATCACAGGAAAATGAGGAGAAGAAATTAGCAAGAAAGAAAGTTGCTCCTGATGATTAGGCTCCAACAAAATTTCAAGGGGTATGGTCTCCTGATCCACAGGCCCAGAGATTAAAGGTGACCCATCCACTGTTTCCATGGTAATTGGAGAGGCTCTTTGCTGAATTTTAATACCATGTTCCTTGGCAAATGCGATATCCATGATATTGCCACCTGCACCGGAGTCAATCATAGCTGAACTGGAAATCCACTTTCCTGAACACAGGATCTTAATAGGGAGAGAACAGTGAGAGTTCTTTTCCTTCAGCTCCTTGGGGGGTGAAGTCATAGAAAGTGAATGGAATACAGCGTTTAAAGGCAGGCTACATTCAGAGATGTCAGATTCATCATCACAGTTGTCATACTCCCCTATCTCTGCTAGCACCTTGTTAGGCCGTCTAGGACACTTAGGACAATTGATCAAGAAGTGGTCAGACTGGCCGCAGTAGAAACATAGACTTTCACGAAGGCGATGCTCCCGGCGCTCATTGATCTCGCGTCTCTGAATGGAATCAATTTGCATGGGCACCTCCTCCACTTCCCGAGATGTTTTACCTGCAGGCTCTTTGGAAGGAAGGGAAAAGTTAGAAATATGGTTATATGCAGCAAATTTCTCCTGCCTACGCTCAGTAAGGCGAATGTCTATGCGCACACAATGCTGTATAAATGTCTCTAGCTCTTGTGGTGACTCTGAGCGAGCTAGTTCATCTTTTATAATACTAGACAGACCCCTTTTAAAAATAGGCAATTGTGCATAACTGTCCCAATTGGTATCTACCGCCAATCTCCTGAATTCAGTGGCATACTCAATAACAGAACGTTTAGCCTGGCATAAAGACAACAAAGCAGATTCAGCGTTTGCACGGCGATTAGGGTCATCAAACATTAATGCCATAGCGGCCAAGAAATCATCCAAGTCATTTAACCGTGGGTCACGAGACTCAATCATTGTATTTGCCCAGGCGAGCGCTCGTGAGGTCAGTAGCATTATTACACACAATACTTTGGATCTATCAGTAGGAAAACGGTCAGCATGCACATCAAAATATAGCATACATTGATTCACAAAGCCACGAAATTTGTCACGATCACCATTAAATCTGAATGGGGGCAACTTAGGTGGGCTAGCTGGTGGCAGTTGCCCAGAGGGTAAAGTCACTTGTGCAGCTATTTGCGTGCTTATGTCCTGAAAAGCCCATCCATACTGGGACTCTATGCCAGCAAGTTTGTTTTCCTGGGCTGCCATGCGATTGCTTAAAGAGCCACTGTCACCCCCTCCAGCCGTTCTAAACTAAAAGAGCCACCTTGTGCAGCAGTAATGCTGCAGTCTAACAAGGTGGCTCTTTTAGTTTTTGATTCAGTTATTACCTCAATAAAGTGTTTTAAAAATTGGCCACAAATACCAGATTTTGTACCTGGAGGCGGTCCGAAACCTCCTCTATGAATCTCCCAACTGCCGTCACTCTTCTCTTCTGCGGCGCTGGTCGCCGCCCCCTGAGTGCTGTTTCTTCTTAAATCCGACGCCTGCGCTGTGCGTGCCTGCCTGGGGCCTGCGCAGTCTTCATTGTCAGTCACAGCTCAGATGCAGGGTGCCTGACTGCGCCTGTGCGGGCAGTGCGGCCACCCTGTTGCTGAATCCCCGCCCCGCACTGTGTTATTCATTATGCACAGTGTGGGGCTGGGGTTCCTGGGCATGCGCAGTGCGCTGTTTAGACGCTCCCCAGCTCAGACGCTCCCCAGCTCAGACGCTCCCCAGCTCAGACGCTCCCCCAGCTCAGATGCTCCCCAGCTCAGACGCTCCCCCAGCTCCCCCACCTTCCCAGGAACCCCAGCCCCGCACTGTGCATAATGAATAACACAGTGCGGGGCGGGGATTCAGCAACAGGGTGGCCGCACTGCCCGGATTTAAGAAGAAACAGCGCTCAGGGGGCGGCGACCAGCGCCGCAGAAGAGAACAGTGATGGCAGTTGGGAGATTCATAGAGGACGATTCGGACCGCCTCCAGGTACAAAATCTGGTATTTGTGGCCAATTTTTAAAACGCTTTATTGAGGTAATAACTGAATCAAAAACTAAAAGAGCCACCTTGTTAGACTGCAGCATTACTGCTGCACAAGGTGGCTCTTTTAGTTTAGAACGGCTGGAGGGGGTGACAGTGGCCCTTTAAGTCCTGCAAAGTTTGTCCAAACACTTGTTGATTGTGTTCAAAGCTTCCAAACTTCTTTTGCAGACCTTCCACATCTTTCTGCAGTGATCTAATTATGGAAAACACCTGCTCTAATCTGCTCTCTGCAGTCATTGTTCCAGCAGTCTCCTTTTTTTATGGCTAGATTATCCTGTAATAATTATAGGGGATAATTCAGGAGACTCTTTGTGTGGAACAAGACAACAGGACACAGTTTTATAAGTGGTAAAGTTTATATTATCACACGGTGATTCAAGCAGGTGCAGAGAGAAACTCAAGTCCACAACACTTGGTGCAAAAAATAAACGCAGCTTAGCAGTCAATAGGAAACTTCAGAGGTAGATGCAAACAAATAGAAAGTCTATGAAGCACAGTTTTACTTGAGGAAACTTGACACGAATAGATCCTTGACTTAGTCCAGACACAGATAGATATGCTATTAGGCAGTTCAAATCATATCTTAGCTCAACCAGGGAAGCCTGCTTAACAGTCTCAGGTTTGCAGAGCAGAAACAGCTTACATGTCCAGCAAATGCAGATGGAAGTAACACGAGCAGCAGATGAAGGAGGATTACTGAACACTGGTGTATGCAGCAGGAATTCAGAGCAGAGTGGCAGGATCTCCAACACAGGTTCACAGGAGCAGGTGCAGGTGCAAGGCCAGGGAGTAATCAGGAGCTGGATGCAAAGCAGAATAATCCAGCACAAACTGAAGGCTGGGGTGGAGTTTTATAGCAGGAAGACAAGTGCACATGAGACCAAAGACGCCATGTTGGAAAAGGGCAGTAATGCACAAAAGGTAAAAAATGTTCAGAGTCCTGACAGCAATAACCAGTTGGAACTACCACCACCATGTCGGCTTCCAGGCTCCAATCAAGATTCTGTGCCTTATGTCCTTGTTGCCGATGAGGCCTTTCAATTAACCAGGCATGTAATGAGGCCATATCCCCGTTGAAACCTGGACCACCGGCGTAGGATCTTTAACTTGCTCCTATCACGCGCACGGCGACTGGTGGAATACACCTTTGGCATTCTTTGTGTCAAATGGCGGGTCCTCCAGTCAGCCATTCATCTGAGTGAAGCCAACGTAAATGAGGTCATCAAAGTATGTGTGGTCCTCCATAACTTCACCCGACTTCATGATTGCTCCTCATCTGATGGTGCTGAAGGTGTGTTGGGCAATGTGGGTAGCCTTAGACCACATGTGATCCCTCAGCTTCATTCGCGCTCCGGACTGAAAGTAAGTGATATTTTCACTAATTATTTTGTGACACCTCAGGGTGCTACTCCCTGGCAAGAACATGCTGTATCTATGTTGTAAGTTTAAAATGTTTGTGTATATAAATATCATTTTTTCCTTTAAGTTGTTGTGTGTGTTCAATTACTTTATCTTATAGATGTTTTTTTTTTATTTTGTAGTAATTAATTCAATAAGAGACAAGACTTGGCGTTTTTTAAATTTTTATAAAGCCAAAATATAACTTTTGTTAACGAAAACCATATTTCCGTCATATGGCTTTTGTGCCCAGAGAAATTTGGGCATACCTTTTTTTCAAAATTTGTAAAACAAAATAATCAAACATAAACATAAATTTTCTAAAGCAAAATCAGATACCAAAATAAATTACAAATCTTGGTACGTTGGTGGAGGTGATGGCAGGAGTCCAGCCTCTTTGTTGCTGGCTTTGGTGTCCAACTTGTCCTTCACCCTGTGGGGGTGCATAATCTGGGCCCTGATGTATGATGTGGCAAAGGATCAGATTGCTGAGCGGCAAAGTGTCCATAGGGATCATTTACATTATACTCCTAGGGATTCTGGAAGCCACGTGCCTCATACCCCCAATATGACCATGTCGTCCAAAGCCAGGTTTGGACCAGCCTCCAACACTGGGTCTGTACAAGTGGCCATATTGGGAAGGTGGGTTATAGGATGCTATTTGGGCCTGTTGTGGCCAAGGTTGGTTTGGGGGGGAAATGGGTTGAGGTGTAGGCACCCGTGGAGGAGGTGCCTCAGATCCATATTGACCATGCACTTCTTTTGATGGGGTTAACTCAGAACAGGTTACTGAGTGATATCTGCCACCTCTCCAAGAACTCAAATACCCCATATGGGGTATTGGGGGGTGTGCATGCATCAATGAGGATCTGAATTGATCCTCACACATGTAGCCTCACCTCACAGGGTAGGGGACGGAGGTACTGGGCCAGACTGCAGGAATATGCCTCCTCACCCTCATCCTGGGCAGCCCTGGACAGGTAATTGAGCACCCCCATGTCAACATGCCTCCTGGTATCAGAAACAGGGATCTCTCACCTTTGTCGCCCATGGTGAGATATAACAGCAGGCTAGGGGGATCCCTCAAGATGAACAGTAGGGCTGCTGCTGTTGCCTGGTTCCTCAAGGCTACCGGGTACTGGTGTAGCTGCTGGTACAGGTCCTGGTACATGTACTGTTGCAGGTACTGGTGCTGGTGCAGGTGGAGCTTGGGCGATGCAGCTGGAAGGCACAGAAGATGGGCCAGCTACCTCTTCACCTTCCCCGACCGGATCTATAATGGCCTCAGAATCCGGCCCTGTCTCCCTCTCAGTGAGGTTGGACTGAGTTCTGTTATGAAATTTAATTTAAAAAAAGAAGGTTGGAGATATGACCCTAAATAGCATATGTGTAATGTGGTGTGATATATGTACTTACGGTCTGAGATACATAATGGAAGTCAGAAATGCCAGGCGTCGGTGCTGCATCACCACTCCTGGCCCGCTGCTGACGTTCCCGCCTGTATTGGGTGCGGATGCTGTGCCAGCGTCTCATAACATCTTCCACTGCAATGTCACACAATAATAATGTATTAGGACATTGTGCACATTGGATCAACATGTTTATAGACATTTTACATCGTCACGTGGCCTAGTAAGGTGTCATTTATAAACATAATCTAGATTACACATAATGATCAAAAAATAGACATAATAGGATTTAAGGGGATAGTGTGAAAACGTGATATTTAGTGCAGTTAATATGATTTATAAAACATGAGAGAACTTACTAATTTGTTCCTGTCCCTCACGTGGACGGTCCATAAAATCTCCAAACAGTAGCCCACAGATCCTCCTCCATGCCGCATCTTTTCTGGCCCGGTCGGAATAATGTGCATCCCTTTGATCCCAAATTAATGGCCTTTCCTGGACCAGAACGATAAGCATTTATGTAGGAAGACATGCTGCAGGACTCCGTGGAGGCATTCTTCCGGGATGTCTGGTGCGGTTTTTGAGCTAATTAGCAAGTCTACGCTTCCTGATAATGGCTTGGCCCATTTCCTGTCACCTGGAAAAGTCTTGCATATTTCTCGCAAGTCACATTCATGGTCCGTGTGTAATCTTTATTTTCTCGCCCCCATAGACCTGCATTGGCGTATTTTTAGTTAACAAAACCTGACATAGCGGAAATACCTAAATAACTCAGATTTGCACTAAGCAAAATGAGTGGCTCCCCAAAGACATATATAACCTACATGAAAAAAGGAGCTCCGTACTCAAAACATAATTCTAGTGTGACAACCTTTTTAGATTTTATCAAAAATAACCTTTATTAAGCTCACACATATACAAAGTACATAAATTGGGCTCAACAAAACCCAGTGTATAATAGAAATATTGGACAGATGTACATTTTGGGGAAAAGAGTACAAAAAAGGCAAAATGCACAGTCAATGCACATACACCACCCTTTTAGACAGGTAAGGAAATTATTATATTGTTTTTAAATTAGACCTAATCCTGCCAATAAACCAAACTTGCAGATGTCACAAAAATCACAGACCGGGTATACATCCCGGATATCTGTAGACATCTGCCCGCTCTTGTCCATATACGATTACTACAGTAACAAAAAAAGTGCAAGTGCAAAAGTGCAATAGTGCAAGAGCAGCAATGATAGGTTTCGTTAATTCTTACCCATAGTTGGGAGGGTGGTATAGCCAGACCGTGCATAAGCCATTGCCCAGACGCGCGTTTCGCATTGCGGGCTTCTTCGGGGGGCCATGTGGGTAACCCGAACATATCAGAGCCTTAATTAGGTCTCATGTGTGGTGCACCTGTGAGCGCATGTGAAGCGGGACCGGGGCCGCCATGCAACACATCCGTACATCCAGCTTCCAGTGCGGGTCAAGGATAAACTTCCTGTGATGTCATAGACCCGCACCGGGTTTTGGACGAGGTCTTTGGGGAAGAACAATCGGTGGTTTTTAATTCCAAGGAAATAGATTATGTACCCAGCCTTTTAAAAACCTCCTTAACGAAAAAACTCGATTGTGGTGGAATAAGGCATTCCTGGAGCGTTACGTGGCCAAGGGACTGACACCCCGCGGTCTACGCGTCCAGGTTTTCCCATCCTTCACAATCGATGATGAGAATTTTAAAAAACAATGGGAGGATTTAGCCACCAACTGTTCAAAGGGATTTATGGAATTGCTCATAAAATCCAATGAGACCTCATTAAAAGAGTTAGAGACTAGCATTAACTCTGCTCAAGCGACTTTGCGGTCGAAATTATCAGCAGAAGCTCTTGCAAACTTCAAAAAAGAACTGGAAGCTGAATTTAACAAGTGGGAGAAGGATATAGTGGCGTTTAAAACAAAACAATTACAGGGAGATCTGAGTGACCTTTCGAGTAATCAAGTCTACAGATGGAAGAGGAAGTTTAGACAGGTCACAGCAACAGCAAGGCCGCATCGTAATTCCTTCTCCTCTGTATCATCTATGGAGGAGGAACCACCCACTAGCAGTAGCTCTGGTTTCCACTGCAACGAATGCTTGGGCCTTGGTAGACATGTTTCTAAAAAAGGAAATAATCAGAACAAGAGGAAACTGACACCCCCTCAATCATTGGAAAGGAAATCCAAAGTCAATTCGACTCTGGAGGTAATTAACTTGTCAAAACATGTCTTATCAGATTCACAAGTGGAGGTGCTCAGTTTGGGTTTGATTTTTGCACCAACTAATAGCTTCAATTTCTTTACAGCCATGAAAGATGTACAACTATTTCTACGTAAAGTGGTCCTGCGTAGGCTCCATGCTAGACCAGTGGAAATTGATGGTCTCAATTCTACAATGGATCAAGAGGCTCTATCTATTTTGGAAGAGCTGGAAAGGGAAAGCGCTCCTACTGCCTCAGGTACATTCCCCACCTCCGTCGCCCCTAGATCCACCACTTTCCCCCCCTTGTCACTATATCCACAGATTGAGATTTTTAATAAACTTGTCCTGGAGGAGTTCAGGACACTCTCTAAAAATAAAAGGGGAGATAATCTCACATAGATGCAGAGAAAGGCTTTAAAAGAATTGAGGTTAATGAAGGATATCGTGATTAAATCAGCAGACAAGGGGGGGAACGTGGTCCTGTGGCCAACAGAGATGTATGAGAGGGAATCATTTCGGCAGTTGAAGGATAAAGAGGCATATATTATGCTGCCTCATAACCCCACTGCTAGGTTTGCAGAAATTCTTGGTGAAATCCTTGATAGAGCCTTAACACAGGGTATCATCCCTAAGAAGATTTTTGATGGCCTTAGTACTAAAAATCCGGTAGTCCCTACCTTCTATCTCTTGCCCAAGATCCACAAGGATCCCCTGATTCCCCCGGGGTGTCCCATTGTCTCTGGCATTGGAGGGCTGTGTGACTCTGTGTGTAAATTTATCGAATATTATCTACACCCACTTGTGGAGACGCTGCCCTCCTATGTCAGAACGTCCTGGGGAAAATTAGTGGTCTCTCCCTCGAATCGGATATGCTGTTGGCGGCGATCGATGTGGAATCCTTGTACACTAGTATAGAATATATTGATGGCTTGAGAGCCACTGCCTTTTATCTCCAAAACAGTAACCTGGATGCTGACCTGTGCTCCCTGATCCTGGAGCTCCTGGAATTCGTACTTACACATAACTAGTTTACTTTTAAAGATAGATTTTTTCTCCAACAGCGCGCCCTCATACGCAAATCTCTTTCTTGGTTACTGGGAGAGGGAGATTTTTGGGGAGGGAGCACAGGCCGCTTCCCAGGCGCAGTGCTGGTATCGCTATATTGACGATATTTTCGTCATGTGGCAGGGGACCGAGCCTGGTTTTCATGGCCTCATCCAGGAGCTAAATTCTAATCCTTATAACATCACATTGACGTATAAAATTGCTCAAAAAGAGATTGACTTTTTGGACATCAAGATTTTGGTGCATAATGCAGGGAACGTTCAGAGTAATGTTTTCCTTAAAGAGACCTCGGTAAACTCACTTCTACATGCTACTTCAGCACATGCATCCTCAACATTAAGGGCGGTCCCAATCAGACAATTTTTGAGGATGAAAAGAATTTGTTCTCTGGATGGGGCGTTTGAGGACCAGGCTCGTGACCTTTCCAGGAGATATCGGGATCAGGGGTACAGCATCAAGAATGGTTACTCTCGTGCTAAAAGAACACCACGGGATAAATTACTGTGTAGAGCTCCGCCCCGGGTGCAGAAAGATCCACCTTTGAGATTTATTTCAACATATAATAATCATTGGGATCTGATGCACCAAATACTTCAAAAACACTGGGCTATCCTTAGAACAGAGCCTACCCTAAGGCGAATTATTCCAGATCGACCATTGCTAATGGCTAGACGAGGGAGGAATTTAAAGGACATGCTTGTCAGGAGCCACTACATGGTGAATCCTCCAAATTTCTTTGGTACATCCAAGCAGAGATGGGGCTGTTATCCCTGTGGCTCTTGCATGGCATGCCTGTTGTGAATTCCGCTCTTGGGCTCCCTCCGGTGGTTATAAGTAGCATTTTTGTGAGTTCTACTCTTGGGCTCCCTCCTGTGGTTTTGAGTGGTATGGCTGCTTCTTGGATTTAGCATCAGCAGCTGTTTTCACTGATCGTCTTTCTGGCTCTGCTATATTAGTCTGGCCTTTTCCCTAATTCAATGCCAGTTGTCAATTGTTGAGCTTGGAGTCATGGCTCTCTGAGGGTTTCCCTGTCACTCTGACCATTTCAGCAAAGCTAAGTCCTTGCTTGTCTTTTTGCAGTTCACTTGTTGTGGACTTTGTTGTTTAGCACTTTCTATGTTTTGCTCATTTGTCCAGCTTATCAGTATGTATCTAGTCAGCAAAGCTGGAAGCTCTGGGCAGCAGAGTTTGCCCTCCACACCTTTAGTCAGGTGTGGAGATTTTTGCATTTCTCTGCGGTGGACTTTTTCTAGTTTTTATTACTGACCGCACAGTGTTCTGTCCTGTACTAATTCTTTCCAGCTAGTAGTGGCCTCCTTTGCTAAATCTTGTTTCATACTACGTATGTCATTTCCATCTCCTCTCACAGTCATTATTTGTGGGGGGCTGTCCTATCCTTTGGGGATTTTCTCTGAGGCAAGATAGCTTTCCTGTTTCTACCTTTAGGGGTAGCTAGATCTCCGGCTGTGACGAGGTGTCCAGGGAGTGACAGGAACATCCCACGGCTATTGCTGGTGTCTGTGTTAAGATCAGGAACTGCGGTCGGTATAGTTACCACCTGCTCAGAGCTAGTCGCATGTTGCTCCTTAATCACCAGACCATAACAGTACAACTGGCCGAAAATGAGCTGAATGCATCTCAAAAGAAGGAAAAGAAAAAGAGTTCTGAGCCATTTTTTTTTTCTTTAGTCTGTTTTGTCTTTTTCCTTCCTCTTAATCTCTGGGTGATTCAGGATTTGGATGCGGGCATGGATGTTCAGGGGTTGTTTTCTCGTGTGGATCAGCTTGCTGCAAGAGTACAGAGTATTCAAGATTATGTTGTTCAGACTCCGGCCTTAGAGCCTAGAATTCCTACTCCAGATTTGTTTTACGGGGATAGATCTAAGTTTTTGAACTTTAAAAATAACTGCAAATTGTTTTTTGCTCTGAAACCCCGTTCTTCTGGTGACCTCATTCAGCAAGTAAAAATAGTTATTTCTCTGCTGCGTGGTGACCCTCAGGACTGGGCATTCTCCCTTGAGTCAGGGGATCCGGCATTGCTTAATGTAGATGCATTTTTTCAATCGCTTGGATTATTGTATGACGAACCTAACTCTGTAGAGCATGCTGAGAAAACACTGTTGGCCCTGTGTCAGGGTCAGGAAGCGGCAGAATTATACTGCCAGAAATTTAGAAAATGGTCTGTGCTCACTAAATGGAATGAGGACGCTCTGGCAGCAATTTTCAGAAAGGGTCTTTCTGAAGCCCTTAAAGATGTTATGGTGGGGTTCCCCACGCCTGTTGGTTTGAGCGAATCTATGTCTCTGGCCATTCAGATTGATCGGCGCCTGCGCGAACGCAAAGTGGTGCACCATATGGCAGCGTCCTTGGAGCAGAGTCCTGAGCCCATTCAATGTGATAGGATTTTGACTAGAGCAGGACAGAGGGGATACAGACATCAGAATGGGCTGTGTTTTTACTGTGGGGATTCTGCTCATGCTATTTCTGATTGCCCTAAGCGTATTAAGAGGGTCGCTAGATCTGTTACCATTAGTACTGTGAAGCCTAACTTTCTCCTGTCTGTGACCCTGATTTGCTCATTGTCATCTTTTTCTGTCATGGCATTTGTGGATTCGGGCGCTGCTCTGAACTTAATGGACTTAGAATTCGCTAGGCGCTGTGGTTTTTCTTTGCAGCCTTTGCAGAGTCCCATACCCTTAAGGGGTATTGATGCTACACCGTTGGCCAAGAATAAACCTCAGTATTGGACTCAGCTGACTATGTGCATGGCTCCAGCACATCAGGAAGATTGCCGTTTTCTGGTGTTGCATAATTTACATGATGTTGTTGTACTGGGTTTTCCATGGTTACAAGTACACAATCCAGTGCTGGATTGGAAATCAATGTCTGTGACTAGTTGGGGTTGTCAAGGGGTACATAGTGACGTTCCTTTAATGTCAATTTCCTCTTCCCCCTCTTCTGATGTTCCTGAATTTTTGTCAGATTTCCAGGATGTATTTGATGAGCCCAAGTCCAGTTCCCTTCCTCCACATAGGGACTGTGATTGTGCTATTGACTTGATTCCTGGCTGTAAGTTCCCTAAGGGCCGACTTTTCAACCTGTCTGTGCCTGAACATACCGCCATGCGGAGCTATGTAAAAGAGTCTTTAGAGAAGGGGCATATTCGGCCATCTTCGTCACCATTGGGAGCGGGATTCTTTTTTGTTGCCAAGAAGGATGGCTCCTTGAGACCCTGTATTGATTATCGCCTTCTTAATAAGATCACGGTCAAATTTCAATACCCTTTACCTTTGCTCTCTGATTTGTTTGCTCGGATTAAGGGGGCTAGTTGGTTTACCAAGATTGACCTTCGAGGGGCATATAATCTTGTTCATATTAAACAGGGTGACGAATGGAAAACTGCATTTAATACGCCCGAAGGCCATTTTGAATACCTGGTGATGCCTTTTGGGCTTTCTAATGCTCCTTCTGTATTTCAGTCCTTTATGCATGATATTTTCCGCAACTATCTTGACAAATTCTTGATTGTGTATTTGGATGATATTTTGATTTTTTCCAATGATTGGGAGTCTCATGTGAAGCAGGTCAGGATGGTATTCCAGATCCTTCGTGATAATGCTCTATTTGTGAAGGGGTCTAAGTGCCTATTTGGAGTTCAGAAGGTCTCTTTTTTGGGGTTTATTTTTTCTCATTCGTCTATAGAAATGGATCCTGTTAAGGTCCAAGCCATTCATGACTGGATTCAACCCACATCTGTGAAGAGCCTTCAGAAATTTTTGGGCTTTGCTAATTTTTATCGCCGTTTCATTGCCAACTTCTCTAGTGTGGTTAAACCCCTGACCGATTTGACGAAGAAAGGCGCTGATATGACTAATTGGTCCTCTGAGGCTGTTGAGGCCTTTCAGGAGCTTAAACACCGATTTACTTCTGCCCCTGTCTTGCGTCAGCCAGATGTTTCTCTTCCTTTTCAGGTTGAGGTTGACGCTTCTGAGATTGGGGCAGGGGCCGTTTTGTCACAGAGGAATTCTGATGGTTCCTTGATGAAGTCATGTGCCTTTTTTTCCCGAACGTTTTTGCCTGTGGAACGCAATTATGATGTCGGCAATCGGGAGTTGTTGGCTATGAAGTGGGCATTTGAGGAGTGGTGACATTGGCTTGAGGGAGCCAAGCACCGCATTGTGGTCTTGACCGATCATAAGAATCTGATTTACCTCGAGTCGGCCAAGCGGCTGAACCCTAGACAGGCTCGGTGGTCCCTGTTTTTCTCCCGTTTTGATTTTGTGGACTCATATCTTCCAGGATCTAAGAATGTTAAAGCGGATGCCCTCTCTAGGAGTTTTTTGCCTGATTCTCCTGGAGTCCTTGAGCCGGTTGGCATTCTTAGGGAAGGGGTGATTCTGTCTGCCATCTCCCCTGATTTGCGGTGGGCGCTTCAGGAATTTCAGGCTGATAAACCTGACCGCTGTCCTGTGGGGAAGCTGTTTGTTCCTGATAGATGGACAAGTAAGGTAATTTCTGAGGTCCATTGTTCTGTGTTGGCTGGTCATCCTGGGATTTTTGGTACCAGAGATTTGGTTGCTAGGTCCTTTTGGTGGCCTTCCTTGTCGCGGGATGTGCGTTCTTTTGTGCAGTCCTGTGGGACTTGTGCCCGGGCTAAGCCTTGCTGTTCCCGCGCTAGTGGGTTGCTTTTGCCTTTGCCTGTCCCGGAGAGGCCTTGGACGCATATTTCCATGGATTTTATTTCGGATCTACCTGTGTCCCAGAGGATGTCTGTTATCTGGGTGGTTTGTGACCGGTTCTCTAAAATGGTCCATTTGGTACCTTTGCCTAAATTGCCTTCCTCCTCTGATTTGGTACCATTATTTTTTCAGCATGTGGTTTGTTTGCATGGCATTCCAGAGAATATTGTGTCTGACAGAGGTTCCCAGTTTGTTTCCAGGTTTTGGCGGGCCTTTTGTGCTAAGATGGGCATTAATTTGTCTTTTTCTTCGGCGTTCCATCCTCAGACAAATGGCCAAACTGAGCGAACTAACCAAACCTTGGAAACCTATTTGAGATGCTTTGTGTCTGCTGATCAGGATGATTGGGTGGCTTTCTTGCCGTTGGCCGAGTTTGCCCTTAATAATCGGGCCAGTTCGGCTACTTTGGTTTCGCCTTTCTTTTGTAATTTTGGTTTCCATCCTCGTTTTTCTTCAGGGCAGGTTGAGCCTTCTGATTGTCCTGGTGTGGATTCTGTGATGGACAGGTTGCAGCAGATTTGGACTAGTCAGGTGTGGAGATTTTTGCATTTCTCTGCGGTGGACTTTTTCTAGTTTTTATTACTGACCGCACAGTGTTCTGTCCTGTACTAATTCTTTCTAGCTAGTAGTGGCCTCCTTTGCTAAATCTTGTTTCATACTATGTATGTCATTTCCTTCTCCTCTCACAGTCATTATTTGTGGGGGGCTGTCCTATCCTTTGGGGATTTTCTCTGAGGCAAGATAGCTTTCCTGCTTCTACCTTTAGGGGTAGCTAGATCTCCGGCTGTGACGAGGTGTCCAGGGAGTGACAGGAACATCCTACGGCTACTGCTAGTGTCTGTGTTAAGATCAGGAACTGTGGTCGGTATAGTTACCACCTGTTCAGAGCTAGTCGCATGTCGCTCCTTAATCACCAGACCATAACACATGCCACAATATTGATAGGGCCACTTCTTTTACAACAGCGGATGGAGGTAGGGACTACCGGATCACTAATTATATCACCTGTAGTACCACATACGTGGTCTACTATGCCGTATGTCTCTGCAACTTAATCTATATTGGGCTTACCTCACATGAATTGTGGATACGGACTAGGGAACACTTGAGAGACATCATAGCGGCAAAAAATTGTGTGGATCCTTCTGAACTAAAGACGATCCCTGGGCACTTCAGGCTGCGCCATAACTGCGACCCCTTGGGTTTACGTGTAAGAGGCATTGATAAAGTGCACTGTGGCATACGAGGTGGTGATTCTAAACGGGTTCTGGCGCAGCTTGAGTGCCGATGGATCGTCTCTCTGGGCGCGATGTCCCACCATGGCCTAAATAAAAAACTTTCCTTTGCCCCATTTTTATAATTATATCAGTTGATGTATGGCTATTTATTCTTCTTTTTCTTGTTTTTAGTATTGTATGTCTTTATGTATTGTTTTTTGATGTGCTTCACTTTTTAATCCTTGTATAGTGCCTTATCTTTGTGTGGTATTCTTTATCATTCCTCGTAAAATTAACATCATGAAGTGGAATAGTATCTTGGAGGAATTTTTGTAATCCCCGGGATGGTAATTACATTGTGGAGCCAGATCTGAGCAAGGAGAAATTGGAATAGTCTAAGGCCATGTGCACACGTTCAGTATTTTTCGCGTTTTTTTTGCGTTTTTTCACTATAAAAACGTGATAAAAACGAGAAAAAAACGCTAACATATGCCTCCCATTATTTTCAGTGTATTCCGCATTTTTTGTGCAAATGTAGCCTTTTTTTCCGCGAAAAAATCGCATCACGGAAAAAAAAGCAACATGTTCATTAAAATGCGGAATTGCAGGGGATTCCGCACACCTAGGAGTGCTTTGATCTGCTTACTTCCCGCACGGGGCTGTGCACACCATGCGGGAAGTAAGCAGATTATGTGCGGTTGGTACCCAGGGTGGAGGAGAGGAGACTCTCCTTCACGGACTGGGCACCATATAATTGGTCAAAAAAAAAGAATTAAAATAAAAAATAGTCATATACTCACCTTCGATGTCTTCCCGCCTCTCCGCTGCATGCTGCCGCTTCGGTTTCTATAGCTGGTGTGCGGTGAAGGACCTGCGATGACGTCGCGGTCTTGTGATTGGTCGAGACCGGTCATGTGACCGCTCACGTGACCGCGACGTCATGGAAGGTCCTGAACCACACCAGCATCTATTGGAACGGACGCCTGCAGGTGAGTATAACCATTTTTTTTATTTTGTTTATTATTTTTAAACATTCTATCTTTTACTATAGATGCTGCATAGGCAGCATCTATAGTAAAAAGATGGTCACACTTGTCAAACGCTATGTTTGACAAGTGTGACCAACCTGTCAGTCACTTTTCCAAGCGATGCTACAGATCGCTTGGAAAACTTTAGCATTCTGCAAGCTAATTACGCTTGCAGAATGCTAAAAAAACGCAAAAAAAACGGAAAAAAAACGCAAAAAAAAAATGCGGATTTCTTGCAGAAAATTTCCAGTTTTCTTCAGGAAATTTCTGCAAGAAATCCGGACGTGTGCACATACCCTAATATGCTCGTATTTCCTCTCTATATATGAATGGCTCCCACTGCATAGCTATACTGTGACTCTGATAATGATCAGCATCATCCATGGGATCTGGATACTTCACATTGTGTTTTTATATGTCTATTTGTTTACTGTATAAGTAGCTATTTTTCTTTATTTCTTCTTTTTTCTTATGTGATATATACATACTATACTTTTACCTTTGTGCCCGACATGTCTGAAATGATATCTGCAGTGGTTAGAGTAGTGCATTCCCCCCTCTGCAAGTATGTTGAAGCCGGTGTAAGGTGCTGCCAGACGCGCATGTGTTGTGGTGTCCTGGGCCAGCCTGCATCTCAGAAGTCATCCTCTCGGCTTCGGTGCGTGTCTGTGACGTCACAGGAAGTTTTTCCTTGACCCGAACCCGGAAGCTGGATGTACGGATGCGCCGCATGGCGGCCCTGGTCCCGCTTCACATGCGCTCACAGGTGCACCACACATGAGACCTATTTAAGGCTCTGACATATACAATAATAACCTGTCTAAAAGGGTGGTGTATGTGCATTGACTGTGCATTTTGCCTTTTTTGTTCTCTTTTCCCCAAAATGTACATCTGTCCAATATTTCTATTATATACTGGGTTTTGTTGAGCCCAATTTATGTACTTTGTATATGTGTGAGCTTAATAAAGGTTATTTTTGATCAAATCTAAAAAGGTTGTCACACTAGAATTATGTTTTGCGTATGGAGCTCCTTTTTTCATGTAGGTTATATATTGGCGTATTTTTGGAGGAATATACTGACAATGGCAGCATGCTGTGATTTTCTCAGCCCATAAAATACGGCCGAGAAATATACGGCTGATGGAAGCTGCCCCCATAGAGAAACATTGGTCCGAGTGCAATGCGTTGTTTTTGCGCCTCTCGCTCGTCCGAATTTCCAGTGTGATGCCGGCCAAACTCTTAAACTCTTACCTGTCCAATCACTTTTTGTGTAGCTGAAGATGTATAGGGACAGATTGGTTCCCCAAAGAAATGAGAATATCAGGCGAAATTCTGTCAAAATTGTCTGGATATATATCCAGCACATACCATACATGCTACAACCTAGGCAACTTTGAGATGTGATTAAATCATACATTCCTATCTATTCTCTTGTGTAACCCAGGTTTACTTTAGAAGAAAAATGGATATATGATGACTGACGGAGACATACAATGATGTCACTGACACACAATGCAAGTGTAAAGCAAATAGCTCTAGTAGAAATGGTGGCAATTGTACAATATGTCGGTGGTATACAGTGTGTACAGCAAATCTTTGTTGTCTAAAATGAGTTATCTCCCATGGCAGCTTTTAGTTGTTACCTAATATGTAATAATAATTTCCTATATACTAATCTTTATGTCATAGTGAAGTCTAGTGTAAAATTCATACTGCTGGTAGTGGTTGGTGATTACCTGCCATGTGTACAATTCTCTTTATCAGACCTCCTCAGACCAAGCAGAAAAAACAAGCAGGAGTAGAAATGTAACATTCTTCTTATTGGGAGCTGGATCCATTCCATCAGGAGCTATTTCAGCATGACCTTAGCAAGGTTGACTTTCCGTGACCTTCTCCCTTTTTTCCCCCTTGAATAAACACGCCACACCAGTACTTATGGATACGAACGGCCACAGCAGCCAATTTATTATTATTAATCATAATAATAATATTAATATTAATTAAAAACACTTGGTGGGGCCCTCGAAGCTAACCCGATCCTGGTCTGGTTATTAAAACCGTCGGCATTGCCTCTTCCCCAGCCTTACTTCCTGCCGCGTTTTCCTCCGGCTCGGGAGCACCATGACTTGAGGGAAGAGGTTGCCTCCACACCGTTAAACCTGTACCCGACTTCCATCGTCGGGTACCCACCCATCAGTACCGCGCACCCGACCTCCAACATCGGGTGGCCCTCCGGGTCCCATGATAATGTGACCCCGACTTGCCTCGTCAGGTATCACCCAAGTCTCACCAGACCAGTAACCATCCACTGTAGGGGGGCCCGCAATGCAAGACCCCCCCATACCGAACTTTTTTGCCTGCTTCGAGGACCCACCAGCGCTCAAATCACTTTTCGTTGATTATAACAGAACCTCAGGCTCACGAAGAGCCATCCGCGACCAGTCAGGAGAGGAAAAACCCCCTGTGGGGGAAACCTCCAGGGAACCATGGCGTTGGATTGCCCTTCCCCTGGGCTTAGAGGTAACTGCCAAATTAAACACGTTTGCATAATTATCCTTCATATCATTATTCGAATAGTTGGTCCGGCTACTGCGACTCCGCTGTTCTTCTCCTCCTCTGGGATGGGTGGGTGGGGCTTCGTTGTCCTGCCGTCCTGGGAGTGAAAAGAGGGTTATGGCTAATCCCTGCATCCTTTTATCCCCTTGACCCCCCTTCCCCCCCATGCCTAGGTCACTTCCCCTATGTCATTTCCTCCTTTGTCAATCCTTTTACTTCCTCCCCCCCTCCTTCTTTGTCATTCTCCCTGCCTTTTCCCAAAAACCCAATCACCTGGTCACTGGCAACCTGCCCGGTCATGCCCCCCTCCTTCCGACCCTCCGTGCCTCATCCGGGGGTTACTTGACCTTAGCAAGGTTGACTTTCCGTGACCTTCTCCCTTTTTTCCCCCTTGAATAAACACGCCACACCAGTACTTATGGATACTAACGGCCACAGCAGCCAATTTATTATTATTAATCATAATAATAATATTAATATTAATTAAAAACACTTGGTGGGGCCCTCGAAGCTAACCCGATCCTGGTCTGGTTATTAAAACCGTCGGCATTGCCTCTTCCCCAGCCTTACTTCCCGCCGCGTTTTCCTCCGGCTCGGGAGCACCATGACTTGAGGGAAGAGGTTGCCTCCACACCGTTAAACCTGTACCCGACTTCCATCGTCGGGTACCCACCCATCGGTACCGCGCACCCGACCTCCAACATCGGGTGGCCCTCCGGGTCCCATGATAATGTGACCCCGACTTGCCTCGTCAGGTATCACCCAAGTCTCACCAGACCAGTAACCATCCACTGTAGGGGGGCCCGCAATGCAAGACCCCCCCATACCGAACTTTTTTGCCTGCTTCGAGGACCCACCAGCGCCACACCGAGAGCACCTGACCCCCCTTTAGGTGCTCGAGACCCCACCAGACCGCCCTGCTGTGGCCCTTCGTATCCCCTCTCACAAGCCGTCAATCCACAAATCCATCCCTATAGTGTTCAAATGCACTCTATCCCCTAACCAGCAATCTCTTACCGTAGCATCTAAGCCTGCGTGACATATTGCCAGCCCCTCTCCCCATTTCTTTCTAGGTACCGTGTCAGACCACACTAGCCTCATACTTGGATACGCTAATTCCAGCTGACGTACATCCCTTCTAATGTTGGAACTCCGTCATTTTTCCAAGCTGGGTCCCAGGTCATTACCCCCTGCGCGTACTACTAATATATATCTGTGGTCCCTTAAAGGTATACCGCCCGAGATACACGTATAGTACCCGGCCCCATGTTAAACCCCTGTCGCCCAGCCACCTAATCACCGCTCTTACTCTTGCAAAAACCAACTGTCTCCCACCCGTCCGTCTGTCAGCCCACTGTGCTCCTCAGAAACGTATGAATGTCCTAAAATCCAGATCACGATCGGGCCTTGTCCTGTAATAAACCAAAGAAATTATTACTGGGCACCATATCCAGGACAGATTGCTGCCTCATAACCTGATGTCGTACGTAAGACTCCGTTGGGACTCCCCCGGCCATTAAACATAATTGGTCATGGGCTCAGTCCCCCACCGTGGCCTCTGTTGCCGCCCCCAATCCAAAAGGAATTCCCGCATATTTGCCAGGATCCGTGCCTGTCCCTACCAGGCATTTCCAGAATACTTTAATAAATTGCTACTTGGACAAGAAGGACCCCTCCTCTTGACATAGCAGCGGTTCATCCCGTTGAGGCTTGTCAGCCAAGAATATCCTAAAACACTTCCAAGGACACCTGATAGAACCGCTGACCTTTTCCAATAGCACTCTTTTCCTTTTTTGCTCTTCTGATATGTAACTCTAATAATTTCTGCCTAACCATGATGTCTTTAGCTAGATTGCCCCCACCTCTTCGCTCCGTTTGGTGCTTCTAATTCCCCTATCCTCATTGCTCCGAAAAATGCTGATGTGAATGCCAGGCTAAACAGCCTCACCTCAAAACGTGACATGCACCCCGCTTCTAAATGTAATCCTAGGTTCTCCAATAAACCAAATGGCACAGGCCGCCTGTTATCCTTCCTGGCTTTTCCTTTCCGGCCCCCTTACTGGCCTGTCTTACTAAACAATTCTTTTTTAAGTCCGTTCTGTTCCCCAGTTGAAGCCCGACACTAACCCTGAAATTAATTGATTTTTTCTATGCTGTAGACCACTTACCAACCGTAGCCTGCCTACTTCCCATCAATAAAAAAAAATCCCTGTCTGTTAAGTCCTCCCTCCCTTGCCCAACCAGTATTCCCCTAGCTGCCATGTGCAAAGATAAGCCGTCCACGCGCTACTTGCTAAGGATGAATTGATCCGTGGCTTGGCAGCCCTGATGCCCCCCTCCAGAGTCCGGGAGGGCAGGGTAGGCCCGCTTCTTCTGCTTCCGGGGCCCAATGTCTGAAACCGCCCTCATCTTAGTCACTTCCCGTGGCTGGAGGGCACTGGGAATAGGCCTATTGTCCTTTGTGTTAATGCATGTGATCACTTTTTCCTTTTTTCACTCCCCCAGACCGAAGGTCCCCCGATTAGGTATACCACTCTTCAGTTTATTGCACTGGATTACTACTTGTGCCGACGACAGCCTTAAAGAAACAAGACTTGGTCAGTATAACAGTCCATAACATCAGACCATACCCATTAGACCCCTGCGTTGACTAATTCCTCATCCACTATATTACCTAACTTACGGTAATTCATCTATATTACGGTCAACCATATAGGATAAAGGCACCGCTCATGACTCTTGCCTAATTTCTCAGGGTGTTAAAATAAAAACTTGTTGTTTGTCTCTGCTAGCCCTTAGTAATGGCCAGCAGTGTTATGTCCTTAAATTTTGCACTTCCATTTGCTACTTCCCATGGTGGGACTAGAACCGTGATCTCCCATGCTGCAAGCAGCAGTCTTAACCCCTGGGCTAGCGTGCTGCTTATGGTTCTGCCTGCCCTCGGTGATGCTGGCATGTGTGTTTTTGGCTCTGCTTCTTGGTTGCAGCAGAGGCTATACCCATTAAACACGGAGCCTTTTTTGGCTCTGCCTCTTGGCCATATATACTGGGCTTCTGGAGTATGGATATATAATGTATATCCCCGGGTAGCACTATACTTTCAGGGTCCTATTATACATATAGAGGGAGTGCCATATAAACTATTTAGATTGTGCGCCCCAATGTGGACAGCAATGACCATGCGTCCCAACTGCTATGCGCCGTGGACCTGCCAGCGTGACACAAAGACCATTTTTCATTATTATTATTATTATTATTATTATTATTAAGTCCACCCATGTCCTGTGGGCCTGCCATAAGTCTGGGGTAAAAGTATACATATATAGAGCCAAACATACCGGGGGGCGCCTGTATATTTTATAGCTCAGGAGGTACAACAGATAGGGAGACTGCTATATATATATATATATATAATGTCGGAATATTTCCAGTATGTAAGTCCGCAAGGGCAGGGTCCCATCCCTTCTGTACCAGTCTGCCATTGTAAAATTTGTTTACTGTATCTATAATCCTGTATGTAACCCCTTCTCATGTACAGCACCCTGGAATTAATGGTGCTATATAAACCAATAATGATAATATATGCCGAGGTCCAGCCGTATACATACATATATATATATATATATATACACATATATCCACACCCACACTGAGGTGCAGCTATTCTCAGGGGTACGACATATAAAGGTGAAGCGAATATACTCCCAGCAGAACTGGCATGGATAGATAGCCTCCATATGGACCATACGTTAAGCATATGTCACAGGGCCGGCTTCCCCCCTTCCCTTGGGAGTGTGTGTGCAATTCCCTTCAGGCCTCACCCCTCCCCCAGCATACAGCCTGGTGTAATGGGGATCATAAAACTGGAAGTACAGGTTGGGACACAAGGTAATAGCGTCTCTTCAGTAATGGTGCTAAGATGGTTGTAGTATCTACATGGCTTTATGCCCTACACTATACTGAATTATCTGATATATCAGCAATGAATCAAGCAAAATATCTGTAGATCCGCCCCACGTATATATACATATACATACCTGCAAAACCCACAAACATATTTATATGTATATACACCCACATATCTATACCCATACGTCCCGTGTCCCACAATAGGCCTTGTATGCTCCAGAAATATCTGGATAATGTAATATCGATCTGTCCGCCATGAATCCTACAGCAATATGTATATACCATCATGTATTAAACCCAGTGTCTATGATATGTAATAACACTAATGCATGCAGATATTAATAGAGGGTGATGTTGATGTAACCCCTTTGGACCATAAAATTAATGGCGGCATATCTATCATCTAATATCGAAATATATAATCCAGAACCCATATATCAGATATTTTGCCTATTAGCACTTGTGATATGCCTGCTATCACCCCTCACAGTAAAAGTATGTATCCAAGCGCCATGCACTGTACTGTGGTATCAATATATACCCCTGGCCTCAATTGCAGCATATACATACATGACATGCATTATATTGAAGAATCCCATATATTCGCCATGCACTCATTCGCAATATGTAAATCTCATCGGCATACACCAACATGCTACAGTATCTATAAATACCCCCAGTCCCATGTATACCCTATGGCAGTATGTATATATATATATATACCTGCTATCAATAATCAGATAGTAATCCAAGGTATAACAGCCATGCGGTACATAATATGACAGCATTGTCTATATATATTACCTTACATGTACCCGTGTCTGCAGCCATGCCACCGGGACGCATGAGGCAGGTAACATATAGAGATCCCTGAGGACACAGATCTCCCAGGAGATAATGATCCTATATATATATATACACTGTACATATATACATAACAAATCCACAGTGTGATCACTTTTGTTGTGTATATTCCCCTGGACCTCTCATGGTGAGAGTAGTATGGCCTGTGCCATCGTCTGGTCTGCCAGAGCACAGACACTGGGGAACCAGGCCACCATTACCACAGGAGTGCCAGGTGAGGCAAATAAAAGCACAAATCTGCACCAAAATCCACCAGGGTTGGTACAGATTGGCAGTCACGTATTATCTTACAGTTACAAGCTATGCCGCTATGTGTGAATACTCCCCAAGCAGGAAAACTCCATGTTGTTTCTGCATGAAGACACTATATTGTATATTGTGTACTGTATATATGTACCCGCATCCCCCATACTTATATCCCCCATATTATACTCCCTGAAGCAGCAGACATGCTTCCTGTCTTCTTTGTTTGTTTGAAGGAATGTGCATGTGAAATGATGAGGAGAGTAGTTGTTCTGAGGATTTCTGTAATGTCCTTCCACTTGAATCTCCAGGAGGTGTGGTATCTTGCTTGCTGTCCATTGTCTTTCCAGAAGTCTTCTTGCTTGCTTCAGAGGCTTGTGTTAGCTTCGTTGTCCTGCCGTCCTGGGAGTGAAAAGAGGGTTATGGCTAATCCCTGCATCCTTTTATCCCCTTGACCCCCCTTCCCCCCCATGCCTAGGTCACTTCCCCTATGTCATTTCCTCCTTTGTCAATCCTTTTACTTCCTCCCCCCCTCCTTCTTTGTCATTCTCCCTGCCTTTTCCCAAAAACCCAATCACCTGGTCACTGGCAACCTGCCCGGTCATGCCCCCCTCCTTCCGACCCTCCGTGCCTCATCCGGGGGTTACTTGATTGTTATCTAGCATCTGATAGGAAAGCCGGCCAACTTGTGTCTGGATAATAAAGCATTTCAGCCACTAGATAAGAAGCTTTTCTGAAATGCCCACTTCTTAAAATGCGTAGACAGTGATTTTATGAGCGAAAATTACATAGGATGCTACCAGCTTTATAACAGCTTGGTTGCAGAATTTATTTGTGTGTAGAGGAAAATATGGCTTCTAACAAGCACAATAGCAAGATTTTGTGTAACCCTTTAAATCTAGAGAAGATAAAATATATAAAATGACTCAGTGTCCAGTGCCGAATTAAAAGAAATCTGTCACCAGGTTTTTGCTATTTAATCTGACAGCAGCTTAATGAGGGGGAAGAGACCCTGATTCCAGTGATGTATCACTTAGTTTACTGGGTAAAACAGTTGTTATAGAATCATAATTTTCTCTGCTGCAGATCAAGCAGAGCTCTGAATGCTGAGCTCTGTATAACCCCGTTCACATCACTGAATGACATCTTTCTGTGTACACACTACACTGCACAATTAATAAGGTAATAAGTGAGTGTTTGACCATATCATCCTTTTTATGCAGATTTTCCAACTTCAAGAAATATAAACTTGAATGATTATTGGATGACGCAGTTCACGTGATGTGTATTTGTGCAATGCGGGAGAATGGGGCCTAAGTAGGAGGGGCATTCATTAAAGATTTCCCCTAACCCACTTCCTGTGGACTGAGTGCAATGAAACCTGGCACAGTTATTAGTCCTTCTGTACATAGGAGCCACCTAGGGACACGCACTTCGCCCATCTCTTTAAGCAACTGTAAACACCTCGCTTGTAGAAGTCGACTGGTTGCTCCAAAACCCACGCTGTGACTTTGGAAATCAGAGTCTCATTATCTGGAAAATGTTTGCCTTCCAAAAATAACTTAATTGTTGTAAAAAGATGGAAGTCCAATGGTGCGAGGTCGGGTGAATAAGGGGGATGCGGTAGAATTTCAAAGCCACAGGAACATGTTTCCATTTCGGCAACACGTGAGTTGTGAACTGGTGCAATGTCTTGCAGAAGGCAGACACCTTTGGTGAGCATACCACGTCTGATGGCCTCTCGCAATTTCTGCAGCAGTGAAGCAAAGTATGCCCCACTGATCATGGTACTTGTTGCTAGGAAATCCATCAATACTACTCCGTGCTGGTCCCAAAATACTGTGAGCATAACTTTGACTGCTGAGGGTTGGGCACGTGCCATCTTCAGAGGGCGTGAGTCATGATGCTTCCATTGCATCAACTGGACTTTAGTCTCAGGATCATAGTGATGGACCCAGCTTTCATCCTATGTGATCAGTCTGTTGAAAAAGTCCTCCTGGTTTCCATGGCATATTGTCAATAGAGCCTGAGAGCATTTGACTCGTTCCTGCTTCTGGAAAGGTGAGAGCAGCCGAGGAACCCAGCGAGCGGATACCTTATGCATGTGAATATGGTCTTGGATGATTTTTTCCCACGGACCCCACCCTAATCTTGGGATTTTGGGCTAGGTGGTGAATGGTTACTTGGCAATTTTCCAAAATGGTGACCTCCACTTGCTGGATGGTGTGTTAATCAATAGCAGAGTGGTGTCGCCCTGGAATTGGAGCTGTTTGCACCGAAGTCCAACCACATTTGAATTGACTATGCCAGTTCTTGACTACATCATATGATGAGGAATCATCACCATAAACCTCTTTCATCTCATTGAACGTCTCCTTTGGTGTACAGCCTTTCAAGTAAAGGAACTTTATGACTGCTCTGTATTTCACTGGGTCCATTATCAAACCTCACACCACTCCAGCACCTGTAAAATCAAGACTGTTATCAGTTCTGAGTTGCAAATTGGCACGTAACCTATAGAGACTTATATCATTACACATGTTCAGGCTTAGCATCCTGTGATGAATAGAAATGGATCAGGGGAAATTGTAATGAACGCCCCTCGTATATCTACACCTTTTGTCAAGATTAGTGTTGAGCGATACTTTCCGATATCGGAAAGTATCGGTATCGGAAAGTATCGGCCGATACCGTCACAGTATCGGAATCCAATCCGATACCGATACCCGATCCCAATGCAAGTCAATGGGACGAAAATATCGGAATTAAAATAAACCCTTTCTTTCCTTGTAGGTTAATTCTACATGAAGGAAAACAACTAAGAATAATGTAGGATGTATTGGGGGAGGTGGCGGAGACATTAAAGGCACAGGGGTTTATCCCAATCAAATAGAATAGCAGTATTTTTAATTTTTTTATGACGTTCGGCGTTAGAAAGAATTTGACTATGTTAATTTTTTATTTATTTTGTCAGATATTGATGTTTCACTACTTCCACGCCCTTCACCCTATTTTTTACTTCTCCCACACTTTCTTCTTCATTATCCTCATCATCAGCTTCTGTGACATCAACTTCTTCACCTTATTCATCTTCTTCTTTTCTACGTATATATATATTTTTTTTTTTACATTGTTCATATTCTTTTTATTTAACTATTATCTTTTTTATATTCAACTTCTTCATCATATTCTTATTTGTGACAGGCATTCCCGTAGTTGTTATCTATAAAAGTTTGAAGATTACACCTTCCGTTCTGCCTGTCACAAAACAGTTACATTTGTCCGCGTTCAGTTTGGCCTGCAGCATCAGGCTTTATCCAGGGGCACCACGAGGAGGAACGGACTCACCCCCATACACTGCTTAGTCTTCTTCTGCTTATAATTTAGATAATATCTTTTGCTCTGATATTTAGTCTTATGCTTAATGTTCTTCTGCTCTTTGTTCTGCAGCCTCTTGTTCTTCTGCTTCTCGGTCTTCCAGGTTGTCGTCGTCATCTCCAGGGTCGTCATCTCCAGGGTCGTCGTCATCGGGGTCGTCGTCATCGGGGTCGTCGTCATCGGGGTCGTCTTCAGGGTCATCGTCTCCAGGGTCGTCGTCATCTCGGTGGTTGTCGTCTCTGGTGTCGTCATCATCTTAGGGGTGGTCTTCCGGGTCATCGTCTTTCGGGTCTTGAACTTGGAAATGTAGCAGAAGGTACAAGAAGGCTGAGAAAATGCCGAGAAACAGCTGATGGAACTGGAACTCGGATGGCTACCCGAAGGTCCAAGAGCCAATGGAACTACCGAGGACCAGCTGACGTTACTGGAACCCGGTTACTAAGCAGGAGGTACCCGTGCCTGAAAGCACTACCAAGGACCACCTGACGTTGGTGGAACTCGGATACCCAGAGGGAGGCACCTAAGCCAAAGGCTCTGCCCGGAACCAGCTGACGGTACTGGAACCAGGATGGGGAGCAGAAGGTACAAGAGCAAAAGACACTGCCGAGAACCAGCTGACGGTACTGGAACCCGGATGGGTAGCCGAAGGTCCAAGAGCCAATGGAACTACCGAGGACCAGCTGACGTTACTGGAACCCGGTTACTAAGCAGGAGGTACCCGTGCCTGAAAGCACTACCAAGGACCACCTGACGTTGGTGGAACTCGGATACCCAGAGGGAGGCACCTAAGCCAAAGGCTCTGCCCGGAACCAGCTGACGGTACTGGAACCAGGATGGGGAGCAGAAGGTACAAGAGCAAAAGACACTGCCGAGAACCAGCTGACGGTACTGGAACCCGGATGGGGACCTATTCAAGCTTGTCTTCCTAGGGCCCCAACTGGCGGTGTGTTAGAGCCCAGGGACAGCAGGAGGAGGAGCAGGGGGAGGGGAGTGTAGGCCGAAGCCTGCACAGGCGGCAGCTTTGGGTGTGTTGTGTCTGCGTGGCTTTTGCAGGACACGTTGCCGGCTACACAGCAGGGGAACAGCTGGCGGTGCTGGACCCCACTGACACATTGGCGAGGTGTTTGGCTCTGTGCAGCCAGCACTTCCGGACAGCAACTAGCGTTGTTGGAGCCCGGGCTCTGCAGGTGGAGCAGAGTGTAGGCCGAAGCCTAATTGAACCGATTTCAAAAGTCACCTTTAACCCCCCCTCAGGGGTTACAAAGTAGAAGAGCCACAGCTTATGCAGCAGCAGTGCTGCGCAAGTCAAAGGTTGCTCTTGTAATTTTTCTCCTTGCACACGCTGAATGGAACACGTATAACATTTAGCCCTTTATACAGTCAAACTGTGTAATGGAGGCGAGAGTTCCCTTTGTAATGAGACGCAGCACAGGTGTCAAGAATCCCACCTTGGTGCTGGGTGCAGCCTCCCGAGCGTTGTTATTTGCTGTACAGGAGTCTGCGCTGTCGTGTTATCCCCTGGCCTAGCGCCGTTAGCGCTGCCCATCTTCTGGCATCATGTAATGTCGGCCGGTGCGGTTCGCGATGCCCATGAATCCCAGCCCCGCAGTGTCTTAACATTGTTAAAACACTGCGGGGCTGGGATTCAGGGCCTGGCGCAGCACATATGTTCGCCTCTCACACTCGGGTCCTTACACCCGCTTCAGACTGTGCGGCGTCATCTGATCCCTTATCGCATGCCACGGCCATGAAGCCGCACAGTCCGAAGAAGGCGGAAGGAGAGGAGGGACAGGCGAACTGATGCACTGATCCTGCCCATCAATCACACCCTCGCAGTCCCAATAAATAAGACACCGAGGGGCGTTGTGTGGGTCAGGGCGGCCGCAGAGGCGCAGCCAGCCAAACAATGATGCCAGAAGACGGGCAGCGCTACCAAGGGGGTTGCAGCGTGTCATTACAAAGGAAAGTCACACCACCGGGACGGTTAAATGGTCACACAGAGGACACATTTCAGACGTGTTTTCAGTTCCACATGTGCGAGGAGAATACGTTTCTGAGCCACCTTGCACACATGCAGCATTACCGCTGTACAAGGTGGCTGGATAACGTAAAAACGCCTGGGGGAGGGGGGACAGGTTCCCTTCAATTTCAGTTCTTGTGTCTGCGTGGCTTTTGCAGGACACGTTGCCGGCTGCACAGCAGGGGAACAGCTGGCGGTGCTGGACCCCACTGACACATTGGCTGGTGTTTTTCTCTGTGCAGCTAGCACATCTGGGCCCCAACTGGCGGTGTGTTAGAGCCCAGGGACAGCAGGAGGAGGAGCAGGAGGAGGAGGAGCAGGGGGAGGGGAGTGTAGGCCGAAGCCTGCACAGGCGGCAGCTTTGGGTGTGTTGTGTCTGCGTGGCTTTTGCAGGACACGTTGCCGGCTACACAGCAGGGGAACAGCTGGCGGTGCTGGACCCCACTGACACATTGGCGAGGTGTTTGGCTCTGTGCAGCCAGCACTTCCGGACAGCAACTAGCGTTGTTGGAGCCCGGGCTCTGCAGGTGGAGCAGAGTGTAGGCCGAAGCCTAATTGAACCGATTTCAAAAGTCACCTTTAACCCCCCCTCAGGGGTTACAAAGTAGAAGAGCCACAGCTTATGCAGCAGCAGTGCTGCGCAAGTCAAAGGTTGCTCTTGTAATTTTTCTCCTTGCACACGCTGAATGGAACACGTATAACATTTAGCCCTTTATACAGTCAAACTGTGTAATGGAGGCGAGAGTTCCCTTTGTAATGAGACGCAGCACAGGTGTCAAGAATCCCACCTTGGTGCTGGGTGCAGCCTCCCGAGCGTTGTTATTTGCTGTACAGGAGTCTGCGCTGTCGTGTTATCCCCTGGCCTAGCGCCGTTAGCGCTGCCCATCTTCTGGCATCATGTAATGTCGGCCGGTGCGGTTCGCGATGCCCATGAATCCCAGCCCCGCAGTGTCTTAACATTGTTAAAACACTGCGGGGCTGGGATTCAGGGCCTGGCGCAGCACATATGTTCGCCTCTCACACTCGGGTCCTTACACCCGCTTCAGACTGTGCGGCGTCATCTGATCCCTTATCGCATGCCACGGCCATGAAGCCGCACAGTCCGAAGAAGGCGGAAGGAGAGGAGGGACAGGCGAACTGATGCACTGATCCTGCCCATCAATCACACCCTCGCAGTCCCAATAAATAAGACACCGAGGGGCGTTGTGTGGGTCAGGGCGGCCGCAGAGGCGCAGCCAGCCAAACAATGATGCCAGAAGACGGGCAGCGCTACCAAGGGGGTTGCAGCGTGTCATTACAAAGGAAAGTCACACCACCGGGATGGTTAAATGGTCACACAGAGGACACATTTCAGACGTGTTTTCAGTTCCACATGTGCGAGGAGAATACGTTTCTGAGCCACCTTGCACACATGCAGCATTACCGCTGTACAAGGTGGCTGGATAACGTAAAAACGCCTGGGGGAGGGGGGACAGGTTCCCTTCAATTTCAGTTCTTGTGTCTGCGTGGCTTTTGCAGGACACGTTGCCGGCTGCACAGCAGGGGAACAGCTGGCGGTGCTGGACCCCACTGACACATTGGCTGGTGTTTTTCTCTGTGCAGCTAGCACATCTGGGCCCCAACTGGCGGTGTGTTAGAGCCCAGGGACAGCAGGAGGAGGAGCAGGAGGAGGAGGAGCAGGGGGAGGGGAGTGTAGGCCGAAGCCTGCACAGGCGGCAGCTTTGGGTGTGTTGTGTCTGCGTGGCTTTTGCAGGACACGTTGCCGGCTACACAGCAGGGGAACAGCTGGCGGTGCTGGACCCCACTGACACATTGGCGAGGTGTTTGGCTCTGTGCAGCCAGCACTTCCGGACAGCAACTAGCGTTGTTGGAGCCCGGGCTCTGCAGGTGGAGCAGAGTGTAGGCCGAAGCCTAATTGAACCGATTTCAAAAGTCACCTTTAACCCCCCCTCAGGGGTTACAAAGTAGAAGAGCCACAGCTTATGCAGCAGCAGTGCTGCGCAAGTCAAAGGTTGCTCTTGTAATTTTTCTCCTTGCACACGCTGAATGGAACACGTATAACATTTAGCCCTTTATACAGTCAAACTGTGTAATGGAGGCGAGAGTTCCCTTTGTAATGAGACGCAGCACAGGTGTCAAGAATCCCACCTTGGTGCTGGGTGCAGCCTCCCGAGCGTTGTTATTTGCTGTACAGGAGTCTGCGCTGTCGTGTTATCCCCTGGCCTAGCGCCGTTAGCGCTGCCCATCTTCTGGCATCATGTAATGTCGGCCGGTGCGGTTCGCGATGCCCATGAATCCCAGCCCCGCAGTGTCTTAACATTGTTAAAACACTGCGGGGCTGGGATTCAGGGCCTGGCGCAGCACATATGTTCGCCTCTCACACTCGGGTCCTTACACCCGCTTCAGACTGTGCGGCGTCATCTGATCCCTTATCGCATGCCACGGCCATGAAGCCGCACAGTCCGAAGAAGGCGGAAGGAGAGGAGGGACAGGCGAACTGATGCACTGATCCTGCCCATCAATCACACCCTCGCAGTCCCAATAAATAAGACACCGAGGGGCGTTGTGTGGGTCAGGGCGGCCGCAGAGGCGCAGCCAGCCAAACAATGATGCCAGAAGACGGGCAGCGCTACCAAGGGGGTTGCAGCGTGTCATTACAAAGGAAAGTCACACCACCGGGATGGTTAAATGGTCACACAGAGGACACATTTCAGACGTGTTTTCAGTTCCACATGTGCGAGGAGAATACGTTTCTGAGCCACCTTGCACACATGCAGCATTACCGCTGTACAAGGTGGCTGGATAACGTAAAAACGCCTGGGGGAGGGGGGACAGGTTCCCTTCAATTTCAGTTCTTGTGTCTGCGTGGCTTTTGCAGGACACGTTGCCGGCTGCACAGCAGGGGAACAGCTGGCGGTGCTGGACCCCACTGACACATTGGCTGGTGTTTTTCTCTGTGCAGCTAGCACATCTGGGCCCCAACTGGCGGTGTGTTAGAGCCCAGGGACAGCAGGAGGAGGAGCAGGAGGAGGAGGAGCAGGGGGAGGGGAGTGTAGGCCGAAGCCTGCACAGGCGGCAGCTTTGGGTGTGTTGTGTCTGCGTGGCTTTTGCAGGACACGTTGCCGGCTACACAGCAGGGGAACAGCTGGCGGTGCTGGACCCCACTGACACATTGGCGAGGTGTTTGGCTCTGTGCAGCCAGCACTTCCGGACAGCAACTAGCGTTGTTGGAGCCCGGGCTCTGCAGGTGGAGCAGAGTGTAGGCCGAAGCCTAATTGAACCGATTTCAAAAGTCACCTTTAACCCCCCCTCAGGGGTTACAAAGTAGAAGAGCCACAGCTTATGCAGCAGCAGTGCTGCGCAAGTCAAAGGTTGCTCTTGTAATTTTTCTCCTTGCACACGCTGAATGGAACACGTATAACATTTAGCCCTTTATACAGTCAAACTGTGTAATGGAGGCGAGAGTTCCCTTTGTAATGAGACGCAGCACAGGTGTCAAGAATCCCACCTTGGTGCTGGGTGCAGCCTCCCGAGCGTTGTTATTTGCTGTACAGGAGTCTGCGCTGTCGTGTTATCCCCTGGCCTAGCGCCGTTAGCGCTGCCCATCTTCTGGCATCATGTAATGTCGGCCGGTGCGGTTCGCGATGCCCATGAATCCCAGCCCCGCAGTGTCTTAACATTGTTAAAACACTGCGGGGCTGGGATTCAGGGCCTGGCGCAGCACATATGTTCGCCTCTCACACTCGGGTCCTTACACCCGCTTCAGACTGTGCGGCGTCATCTGATCCCTTATCGCATGCCACGGCCATGAAGCCGCACAGTCCGAAGAAGGCGGAAGGAGAGGAGGGACAGGCGAACTGATGCACTGATCCTGCCCATCAGCCACACCCTCGCAGTCCCAATAAATAAGACACCGAGGGGCGTTGTGTGGGTCAGGGCGGCCGCAGAGGCGCAGCCAGCCAAACAATGATGCCAGAAGACGGGCAGCGCTACCAAGGGGGTTGCAGCGTGTCATTACAAAGGAAAGTCACACCACCGGGACGGTTAAATGGTCACACAGAGGACACATTTCAGACGTGTTTTCAGTTCCACATGTGCGAGGAGAATACGTTTCTGAGCCACCTTGCACACATGCAGCATTACCGCTGTACAAGGTGGCTGGATAACGTAAAAACGCCTGGGGGAGGGGGGACAGGTTCCCTTCAATTTCAGTTCTTGTGTCTGCGTGGCTTTTGCAGGACACGTTGCCGGCTGCACAGCAGGGGAACAGCTGGCGGTGCTGGACCCCACTGACACATTGGCTGGTGTTTTTCTCTGTGCAGCTAGCACATCTGGGCCCCAACTGGCGGTGTGTTAGAGCCCAGGGACAGCAGGAGGAGGAGCAGGAGGAGGAGGAGCAGGGGGAGGGGAGTGTAGGCCGAAGCCTGCACTGGCGGCAGCTTTGGGTGTGTTGTGTCTGCGTGGCTTTTGCAGGACACGTTGCCGGCTACACAGCAGGGGAACAGCTGGCGGTGCTGGACCCCACTGACACATTGGCGAGGTGTTTGGCTCTGTGCAGCCAGCACTTCCGGACAGCAACTAGCGTTGTTGGAGCCCGGGCTCTGCAGGTGGAGCAGAGTGTAGGCCGAAGCCTAATTGAACCGATTTCAAAAGTCACCTTTAACCCCCCCTCAGAGGTTACAAAGTAGAAGAGCCACAGCTTATGCAGCAGCAGTGCTGCGCAAGTCAAAGGTTGCTCTTGTAATTTTTCTCCTTGCACACGCTGAATGGAACACGTATAACATTTAGCCCTTTATACAGTCAAACTGTGTAATGGAGGCGAGAGTTCCCTTTGTAATGAGACGCAGCACAGGTGTCAAGAATCCCACCTTGGTGCTGGGTGCAGCCTCCCGAGCGTTGTTATTTGCTGTACAGGAGTCTGCGCTGTCGTGTTATCCCCTGGCCTAGCGCCGTTAGCGCTGCCCATCTTCTGGCATCATGTAATGTCGGCCGGTGCGGTTCGCGATGCCCATGAATCCCAGCCCCGCAGTGTCTTAACATTGTTAAAACACTGCGGGGCTGGGATTCAGGGCCTGGCGCAGCACATATGTTCGCCTCTCACACTCGGGTCCTTACACCCGCTTCAGACTGTGCGGCGTCATCTGATCCCTTATCGCATGCCACGGCCATGAAGCCGCACAGTCCGAAGAAGGCGGAAGGAGAGGAGGGACAGGCGAACTGATGCACTGATCCTGCCCATCAATCACACCCTCGCAGTCCCAATAAATAAGACACCGAGGGGCGTTGTGTGGGTCAGGGCGGCCGCAGAGGCGCAGCCAGCCAAACAATGATGCCAGAAGACGGGCAGCGCTACCAAGGGGGTTGCAGCGTGTCATTACAAAGGAAAGTCACACCTGAGGGACGTTTTAATGGTCACAGAGGACACATTTTAGACGTGTTCACTTCAACATGGGCAAGGAGAATAAGTTTCTGAGCCACCTTGAACACATGCAGCATTACTGCTGTTCAAGGTAGCTGTAAAACATAGAAACACCTGGGGGAGGGGGGACAGGTTCCCTTCAATTTCAGTTCTTGTGTCTGCGTGGCGGTCGCAGGACACGTTGCCGGCTACACAGCAGGGGAACAGCTGGCGGTGCTGAACCCCACTGACACATTGGCTGGTGTTTTTCTCTGTGCAGCTAGCACATCTGGGCAAAAACTGGCGGTGTTAGAGCCCAGGGTCAGCAGGAGGAGCAGGGGGAGCGGAGTGTAGGCCGAAGCCTGCACTCGAGCAAGTTGAAAGGAAACCTTTAACCCCCCCCCCCCCCAGGCGTTTGCAGCTGAAAGAGCCATTGTGTACAGCACTAATGCTGGAAAAGGTAAACTTAGCTCTTTTAATTATGGTCCTTGTACATGCGGAACCTAACATTTATGAAATGTGTCTCCTCACAGCGTTAAACCGTCCGGTAGGTGGAACTTTCCTTTGTCGTGTGACGCAGCACAGCCATCACTTTTACCCCCTTGGCGCCGTGCGCCGCCTCCTCAGCGTTGTTTGAATCTGTCCCGGAGCCTGCGCTGTTAGGTTAGCCCTTGGCCATGCACACATGTTGCGCTGCCCGTCTTCTGACCTCATTTGGTGTCAGGCTGGCTGCGCCTGTGCGGGTGCGCTGGCCGAGATCCCGCCTCGCAGTGTCGTCTAATGTAATCCCACCGCGGGCCTGTGATCCGTGCCCGTGCGCAGTGCATATCCTCTCCTCTCACTCCCCTCCCTACGGCTTTTTCAGACTGTGCGGTGTCACGGCCGTGGCATGCTATTAGGGACCAGCTGACATCGCACAGTCTGAAGAAGCCGTAGGGAGGGGAGTGAGAGGAGAGGATATGCACTGCGCACGGGTTCCCTTACATTTAACTTGTTGTGCCTGCGTGGCGGTCGCAGTACACGTTGCCGTATACACAGCAGGGGAACAGCTGGCGGTGCTGAACCCCACTAACACATTGGCGAGGTGTTTGGCTCTGTGCGTACAGCACTTCTGGACGGCAACTAGCGGTGTTGGAGCCCAGGGACAGGTGGAGGAGGAGGAGGTTGGAGGAGGTTGGAGGGATTGCCACACACACAGCAGGGGAACAGCTGACGTTACTGAACCCCAATAACAGAGGAGGGACTGTTGACTGTGCGTACAGCACTTCTGGACGGCAACTGGCGGTGTTGGAGCCCAGGGACAGGTGGAGGAGGAGGAGGTCGGAGGAGGTAGGAGGGATTGCCACACACACAGCAGGGGAACAGCTGACGTTACTGAACCCCAATAACAGAGGAGCGACTGTTGACTGTGCGTACAGCACTTCTGGACGGCAACTGGCGGTGTTGGAGCCCAGGGACAGGTGGAGGAGGAGGAGGTTGGAGGAGGTTGGAGGAGGTAGGAGGGATTGCCACACACACAGCAGGGGAACAGCTGACGTTACTGAACCCCAATAACAGAGGAGGGACTGTTGACTGTGCGTACAGCACTTCTGGACGGCAACTGGCGGTGTTGGAGCCCAGGGACAGGTGGAGGAGGAGGAGGTTGGAGGAGGTAGGAGGGATTGCCACACACACAGCAGGGGAACAGCTGACGTTACTGAACCCCAATAACAGAGGAGGGACTGTTGACTGTGCGTACAGCACTTCTGGACGGCAACTGGCGGTGTTGGAGCCCAGGGACAGGTGGAGGAGGAGGAGGTTGGAGGAGGTAGGAGGGATTGCCACACACACAGCAGGGGAACAGCTGACGTTACTGAACCCCAATAACAGAGGAGGGACTGTTGACTGTGCGTACAGCACTTCTGGACGGCAACTGGCGGTGTTGGAGCCCAGGGACAGGTGGAGGAGGAGGAGGTTGGAGGAGGTAGGAGGGATTGCCACACACACAGCAGGGGAACAGCTGACGTTACTGAACCCCAATAACAGAGGAGGGACTGTTGACTGTGCGTACAGCACTTCTGGACGGCAACTGGCGGTGTTGGAGCCCAGGGACAGGTGGAGGAGGAGGAGGTTGGAGGAGGTAGGAGGGATTGCCACACACACAGCAGGGGAACAGCTGACGTTACTGAACCCCAATAACAGAGGAGGGACTGTTGACTGTGCGTACAGCACTTCTGGACGGCAACTGGCGGTGTTGGAGCCCAGGGACAGGTGGAGGAGGAGGAGGTTGGAGGAGGTAGGAGGGATTGCCACACACACAGCAGGGGAACAGCTGACGTTACTGAACCCCAATAACAGAGGAGGCACTGTTGACTGTGCGTACAGCACTTCTGGACAGCAACTGGCGGTGTTGGAGCCCAGGGACAGGTGGAGGAGGAGGTTGGAGGAGGTTGGAGGAGGTAGGAGGGATTGCCACACACACAGCAGGGGAACAGCTGACGTTACTGAACCCCAATAACAGAGGAGGGACTGTTGACTGTGCGTACAGCACTTCTGGACGGCAACTGGCGGTGTTGGAGCCCAGGGACAGGTGGAGGAGGAGGAGGTTGGAGGAGGTTGGAGGAGGTAGGAGGGATTGCCACACACACAGCAGGGGAACAGCTGACGTTACTGAACCCCAATAACAGAGGAGGGACTGTTGACTGTGCGTACAGCACTTCTGGACGGCAACTGGCGGTGTTGGAGCCCAGGGACAGGTGGAGGAGGAGGAGGTCAGGGGAGGTAGGAGGGATTGCCACACACACAGCAGGGGAACAGCTGACGTTACTGAACCCCAATAACAGAGGAGCGACTGTTGACTGTGCGTACAGCACTTCTGGACGGCAACTGGCGGTGTTGGAGCCCAGGGACAGGTGGAGGAGGAGGAGGAGGTTGGAGGAGGTTGGAGGAGGTAGGAGGGATTGCCACACACACAGCAGGGGAACAGCTGACGTTACTGAACCCCAATAACAGAGGAGCGACTGTTGACTGTGCGTACAGCACTTCTGGACGGCAACTAGCGGTGTTGGAGCCCAGGGGCAGGTGGAAAAGCAGAGGAACACAATGTAGGCCGAAGCCTGAGAAAGTCGAAAGGGAACCTTTAACCCCCCCCCCCAAGGCGTTTGTAGCTGAAAGAGCCAGCTTGTGCAGCACAAAAGATGCAAAAGGAAAAGGTGGCTCTTTTCATCATGCTCCTTGCAAACACAGAACTAAACACTTTTAAAATGTGTCCCCTGAAGCCGTGAAACCGTCCCGGAGGTGGGACTTTCCTTCGTAATATGACGCAGCACAGCCATCATTACTACCCCCCCGCCGCCGTGCCCCGGCTCCTCAGCGTTGTTTGATTCCGTCCCGGAGCCTGCGCTGTTATGTTATCCCGTGGCCAGGCACACTTAGCGCTGCCCATCTTCTGACATCATTTGGTGTCAGGCTGGCTGCGCCTGTGCGGCCGCGCTGGCCGAGAGCCCGCCTCGCAGTGTCTTCTGATGTAATCCCACTGGGGGCCTGGGATCCATGGCCATGCGCAGTGCATATCCTCGCCTCTCACTCCCCTCCCTACGGCTTCTTTTTCAGACTGTGCGGTGTCACGGCCGTGGCATGCTATTAGGGACCAGCTGACACCGAACAGTCTGAAGAAGCCATAGGGAGATGAGTGAGAGGTGGAGGTTCAGATATGCACTGCGCATGTCCATAGATCCCAGGCCCCCAGTGGGATTAAATCAGAAGACACTGCGAGGCGGGCTCTCGGCCAGCGTGGCCGCACAGGCGCAGCCAGCCTGACACCAAATGATGCCAGAAGACGGGCAGCGCTAAGTGTGCCTGGCCACGGGATAACATAACAGCGCAGGCTCCGGGACGGAATCAAACAACGCTGAGGAGCCGGGGCGCGGCGCCGGGGGGGTAGGAATGACGGCTGTGCTGCGTCATATTACGAAGGAAAGTCCCACCTCCGGGACGGTTTTACGGTATCAGTGGACACATTTTATAAGTGTTAAGTTTTGCGTGTGCAAGGAGCAAAACCAAAATAGCTACCTTTTTCCTTGTGCAGCATTACTGCTGCACAAGGTGGCTCTTTCAGTAACAAACGCCTTGGGGGGGGGGGACAGATTCCCTTACATTTCAGTTGTTGTGTCAGCGTGGCGGTCGCATGACACATTGCCGGCTACACAGCTGGGGATCAGCTGACGTTACTGAAACCCAATAACACTGGGTCGTATGTTTTGACTGTGCAGACGGCACATCTGAGCCTCAACTGGCGGTGTTGGAGCCCAGGAATTTAAGTTCAGGTGGTAGAAAGATGAACACAACAGGAGACCTGGATAACGTATACAGTGACCTAATTATTTAATCAGGAGGAGGAGTGGCAAATTCCTGCGAGATCCAGGCCTTGTTCATTTTCAGGAAAGTAAGCCGGTCAACGTTATCGGAGGATAGTCGCATGCGACGGTCAGTTAGTACACCACCTGCAGCACTAAAGACACGTTCCGATAATACACTGGCCGCAGGGCAAGACAGCACCTCCAATGCATACTGGCTTAGCTCTGGCCATGTATCCAGCTTTGAGACCCAAAACTTGAAAGGGGAAGAGCCGTCTGGGAGTACAGCAAGAGGGCAAGACATGTAGTCTGTCACCATCTGACGGAACCGTTGCCTCCTGCTGACTGGAGCCGTCTGTGATGGTGTAGACTTTTGTGGCGGGCACAGAAAACTGTGCCACAGTTCGGCCATACTGGTCTTGCCTTGGGCAGAGGCACTGCTTCTGCTCCCTCTTTGTGCAGAGCCTCCACCACTGCCTGGACGCACTGAGCTGCTTTGGAATGCACTAGCAGCACTTCTCTCAGTTGGAATGGAGAAGATGATGGAACTGACCAGTGTGTCTTGGTACTCCCGCATTTTTCGCTCCCGGTTCAACGGTGTGATGAGGCTTTCTACGTTGTCCCGGTAGCGAGGATCGAGGAGGGTGAACACCCAATAATCAGACATGTTGAGAATGTGGTCGATGCGGCGGTCGTTTCTCAGGCACTGCAGCATGTAATCCACCATGTGCTGCAGACTGCCAACTGCCCAAGAAACGCTGTCCCCAGCTGGAGGCGTGATCTCTGCCCGCTCGTCATCACCCCACCCTCGCTGTACACACTGAGTACTGGACAATTCGGGAACTCCCTCCTCTGGACGGATGTCTTCCTCCTCCATTGACTCCTCCTCATCCTCCTCACAAACTGTCCCCTGCCTACGCGTTTGTGAGGAACCACGTGGCGCTGACTGTCCAGAAGATGATGGAAGTGGTGAATCCTCATCCTCCACCTCTTCCACAACATCATCCCTTAGCGCTTGCAGTGATTTTTCAAGCAGGCAGATAAGGGGGACAGTCATGCTGACTAGTGCATCATCTGCACTCGCCATCCGCGTGGAATAATCAAAGGGACGCAAAACCTGGCAGACATCCTTCATAGTGGCCCACTCTGTGGTTGTGAAGTCTGTACGGCGCTGACTGCGACTTTTTTGCGCCTGATACAGCTGGTACTCCATTACAGCTTGCTGCTGCTCACACAACCGCTCCAACATATGTAACGTGGAATTCCACCTGGTAGGTAGGTCACATATGATGCGATGTTCCGGCAGGCGGTGTCGGCGCTGCAGAGCCGCAATGCGCGCTTTTGCCGTGCTGGAACGCCGCAAGTGAGCACACTCTAGGCGGACCTTGTGCAGCAGTGCATCAAGATCCGGATAGTCCCTCAAAAAACTCTGCACGACCAAATTGAGCACATGTGCCAGACATGGGATGTGAGTGAGGTTGCCGAGGCCCAGGGCTGCCACCAGATTTCGGCCATTATCACACACTACCATGCCTGGCTGGAGATTCGCTGGCTCAAACCACACATCGCTCTCCTGCTTGATGGCATTCCAGAGCTCCTGCGCTGTGTGGCTACGATTCCCCAAAAAAATTAATTTCAAGACGGCCTGTTGACGTTTGGCCACGGCTGTGCTCATGTCGGTCGTAACAGGTACACGTTCATCACGGGTCCATGTGGAGGTGGACTGTGACGGCTCCTGCAGCGATGATTCTGAGGAACTGGTGTAAGAGGAGGAGTCAATGCGTACAGAATGGATTCCTGCAATCCTTGGAGTGGGCAGGACACGTCCTGCGCCACTCGCACGGTCTGTACCCGGCTCAACGACATTAACCCAATGGGCAGTGAGGGAAAGGTATCGCCCCTGTCCATGTTGACTGGTCCACGCATCGGTGGTGAGGTGGACCTTGCTACTGACGGCGTTCAGTAGCGCGTGTTTTATGTGTCCCTCCACATGCTTGTGCAGGGCAGGGACGGCTTGCCTGCTGAAGTAAAAGCGGCTGGGCACACTGTACTGTGGGACTGCCAATGACATCAAGTCACGGAAGCTGTCAGTCTCCACCAGCCTGAATGACAGCATTTCCAGTGACAGAAGTTTGGCAATGCCTGCAGTCAGAGCCTGTGCTCGTGGGTGGTTTGACGAGAAAGGCCGCCTTTTCTCCCATGCCTGTACTACCGATGGCTGTAGACTGGGCTGGGAGTGTGTGGTTGACTGGGAAAGTGGTGCTGCGGGTGGAATGACAGCGGGTCTCTGGACAACAGGGCCAGAGGTTCTTCCACGGCGATCCTGGGAGGAAGCCGAACCAGCTGCGTGTGAGCTAGAGGAAGAGGCAACACGAGCTGAAGAGGTGGTAGCTGCCGCTGTTGGTTGGCCTAGCTCTTCAGTGTGTTTGTCTAACTCCGCCGGGTGCCTGTTGCGCACATGTTTCCACATGTTGGAGGTATTGAGGTTGGCGACTTTTTGACCTCTTTTGATTTTTTGATGACACACCTTGCATCTGACATAGCAAATGTCATCTGCAACTGTGTCAAAAAAGGACCAGGCACTGCAAGTCTTGGGAGCCCCCCTTTTGACTTTTGGAAGAGACATGCTCCTTACGGGTGCCAAAGCGGAGGCTGCAGGATCCGCAGTCTTCCCCCTCCCTCTCCCTCTTTGGGCCGTACGGGGAATCTCTTCCTCAGAGCTGCTCCCACCACCTTCCTGTCCCTGACGCCAAGATGGGTCAAGGACCTCATCATCTACACTACCCTCTGCCCCCAACTGCTCCTCCTGGGTAGTCTCAGCAGCAGAGCACGCACCAGTAAGTGGCACCTGAGTGTCATCATCAGCTGATGCGGCCTGCGAGGTGGTGACCGGAGCCACTGGCCCACCCGCCTCTTCAGAGGAAGACAGAAAAAGCTGTTGGGCATCACTGCACCCTGCCTCTTCTTCCATTTCTCCAATGCTGCTTGGCTGGCCCCCTGTTTCCAAGCCAAGAGATGATTCAGAGAACAGAAGTAGAGACTGCTCCTGTCCTGGGATCTCTGTCTGCCTGGGCAATTTTGCAGGTGGTGAAGAGACAGATGGCTGCTCTCCAGTGCTCTGTGTCTGAGAGGATGTGGCACTAATGGAAGTTGATGCATTAGCTGCCATCCATCCCACAACGGCTTCAATTTGGTCTTCACGCAGCAGCGGTGTACGGCGCTCGGCGACAAAGCTGCGCATGAACGACTGTTCCCTTGTGAAAGTGGGTGCTGATGACTCACCGGTGCCCGCAGCAGGCACAGAATCCCCACGTCCCCTCCCTGCTCCGCGCCCACGCCCACGCCCACGTGCCTTACTCACTGCCTTCTTCATCTTGGTTGACTGATAAAGATAAGCAGAAAAGTACTAACGGCTTTGTGTGCTTATTCCTGAGCAACTCCTCCTAACAGGTATAAGACACACTAATTTTCTAAAGTGTGGACTAGACTTGAATATGAGCTAATGTGGCCTACACAAATGTAAAGTGGTGTAACTGGTGTGTTTGGTGAACTTTATTATTTATTTATTTTTTTGGGGCTGAACTGACAACGGATAGAGCTGCAATCACACGGAGACCGTGCAGACAGCCGTAAACGGCGCTGCAAGGCCCAAAAACCCTCCTCTACTTTATCCTATGTAGTGTTTTTCCACAAATTAGCTGGAGACGGGTGGAAAGACACTAATAGGATTTTTTAAAATAAATTAGCAGCAGACTACACTACTTTGAAAAAAAAGAAAATTGATTTGGCGGTATGACGCAGTGAAAAACCCTGAGCTGCAGACAACCAGGCTACGGCTGCTCACAGACTACAGGGCGAGCTGCAGTCACACGGAGACCGTGCAGACAGCCGTAAACGGCGCTGCAAGGCCCAAAAACCCTCCTCTACTTTATCCTATGTAGTGTTTTTCCACAAATTAGCTGGAGACGGGTGGAAAGACACTAATAGGATTTTTTAAAATAAATTAGCAGCAGACTACACTACTTTGAAAAAAAAGAAAATTGATTTGGCGGTATGACGCAGTGAAAAACCCTGAGCTGGAGACAACCAGGCTATAGCTGCTCACAGATTACAGGGCGAGCTGCAGTCACACGGAGACCGTGCAGACAGCCGTAAACGGCGCTGCAAGGCCCAAAAACCCTCCTCTACTTTATCCTATGTAGTGTTTTTCCACAAATTAGCTGGAGACGGGTGGAAAGACACTAATAGGAATTTTTGGAAAAAATGTGCAGCAGCCTGCACTACTTCAAAAAAAAAAAAAAAAAAGGACAGTATGAGGCAATGAACCACCCTCCCTGAACTGAATACAACCAGCTATGGATGGCCTATGTGGCTGCACTCAGACTAGAGAGTGGGCTGCACTCACACACACACACACACAGAGAGACCTTGCAGATCGCTGTGAAAACAGCGCTACAAGGCAAAAGGAAGGTGAATAGTAGGTGAACACAGCGGTTGCTAAATTAGCCTTTGGAAAGCACAAAGAAGCAAATCGCTATCTCTAAACTGTCCCTCAGTCAGCAAACAGCGTCCTGTCACTAACTGAATTCACAGCAGAGTGATCGCAAAATGGCGCCAGCGACTTTTAAACTGCATCATGACATCATTTCAGCAGCCAATCACAGCCTTGCCAGTAGTTTCATGCCCTCCATGCTAAACAGGATGTGCCCACACTTGGAATCTTTCTCATTGGCTGAATTTCTGAATTTTGAATCATTGAACTTCCGATTCCGGTATCCGATACGCGCCAAGTATCGGAATCCCGGTATCGGAATTCCGATACCGCTAGTATCGGCCGATACCCGATACTTGCGGTATCGGAATGCTCAACACTAGTCAAGATGTGCAGAAGTATTAGGCAGCTAATTTCACTCATGTAAAATGGGCTAAAATTTAAAAAAAAATTACAAGTATTACAGAGGGATGAAGTACTCTTGAAATTGCTAAGATATTGGGGCAACATCACAGAACCATGAAGAGTTTTGTTGCAATTAGTCAACAGGGTCACAAAAAATGTGTGGAGAAAAATAGATGTACATTAACTGCTAAACATTTGAGAATAATTAAACATGAAGCGAAAAGGAAGCTATTATCCATGCCATGTTGAAGAACTGTAACCTCCCTGAAGAGCCCAGAAGTACAAGGTGTTCAGTGCTCAGAGACATGGCCAAAGTAGAGAAGGCTAAAACCTGATCACCACTGAAAAGGATGCCAAAGTTGAAATGTCAAAACTGGGCCAAGAAATATCTGACAACAGATTTTTCAAAGGTTTTATTTTATCTCATGAAATGAGAGTAACTCTTGATAAAGCAGATGGGTGGGCCCGTGGCTAGAGCAGTAACAGGCACAGACCTCCACTCCAACTCAGACACCAGCATGGTGGAGGTGGGGTACTGCTATGGGCTGGTATTATTGAAGATTAGCTAGTTGGACCTTTTCAGGTAGAAGATGGACTCAAAATAAACTCCCAATCCTACTGCCTGTTTTTAGCAGTTTCCTCATGCAGTGGTTCAGGAAAAAGTCTGAATCTTTGAAGAAACATGATTTTATGCAGGACAATGGTCCACTGCAATACTCCACTGCTTGGATGCCAGTAAAGGCCTTAAACATGAAAGAATAATGACAAGGCTTCTTCCTCACCTGACCTAAAACCTATTTCTCAGCCCTTTTCAAAAGGATTAATGGTGAGGAAAACTGTACACCACTGTGAACATTGTCTGGGAGACTCTGGTTGGTGCTGCCAAAAAATGATAATTGTCATCATATTAGGAAACTGACATAGTCAATGGATGGAAGACTTATGACTAATATTGAAAAGAAGGGGCGTTATATTGGTCTTAATACAGCAGTGTTTACCTTCCCACATCTCCAAACAAATGCACTATCAGGATGCAGCAAACCCATATAGCAAAGATGGCGGCAACACAGGTGCAAAACACTGATCTATTAGACATACCCATACTATTCGATCAGGCCAATACCTCACATATTTATATGTATTTTTTGCACTTTATTTTTCAGGGTGCAGCCAAGCCCAGCACGTTAGGTCTTGTAAACAAGGGTGTCCACATGGGATGCATTTAAAGAGTGCTGGCCAGCCCGCCTGATCTAATAGTATGGGTGTGACTAATAGGCTGCAAACCAGACACTGTGCATTACCTGCATGTGAACAACGCCCTATACAAGCCTCTTTTGCACAATCATATACTAAGCAGCTACCGCCTCCATGAATTGGTAGGCTGGTTGTCTTATCAGTAGTTTGCACCTGTGTTGCCGCCATCTTTGCTATATGGATTTGCTGCATCCTCATAGTGCATTTATTCGGAGCCCTGGGCAGGTGAGCGGTGCTGCCCCTTTTCTGCTGTATTCATTCTTGAATTTTTTGAGGATTTTTAGTCCTCTTTTGCAGCTTTGCTATTGAGTTTAGTGTTAGGACTCGCAAGCGTGAGGACCCTTGACGTTGGGTTGAGAGCTTGCATATCTTGGGCAAAATATCAACCAATTTTTAGTCCTCTTTTGTGGCTGCGCTATATTGGTCCTTGATTTTTTTCAAACTGTCAGAAATATTTTGTACATTTTGAGTTGTTTAGTTGTTATTCTTACTTTAACAGATGAAAATAAACATTTTAAATAGGAAAATTTGCATTTTACATTTAGTCGCACAATAATTCTGCACACAACGATATTCTCCTAAGAAAGACAAAATCTCACTTTTACTTTTTTAAATATTCTGGTTTCTGAATTATTAACCTTTTGAATTGACCACACAGTAGTTTGTCAATAATAAAATTAATAATCAAACATGCAAATTGCCAAATAAATGTGCACAAAATCTAGACTGACAGAAAGCTGATAATTAGTGGTGGAGGCAAGATTACATAGAAAGGGTTGACCAGGAAGTACACAACACCTAGCCCTGTAATGATATTCTCCTGCTGATAAAACACTGTTTTTATTGAAACACAAAAACACATCTCAAGAAGTGACATATCAATGGAATCAGGGTCTCTGTCCATACATAATACTGCTCTCAGATTACATAGCAAAAACATGTTAACATGTTCCCTTTAGAAAAATTAGATGTTCAGGTATTGCCATGAAATTTTAAATCTCTTGAACTTTGAATAAAACACAATGTGCAATTATTTCCTAACCCATTACAGACTAAACATTGCTGCATGCGATATATAATATTGTGACATATTGTAATGTTTTTCTTTAGGCTAGCGCTGCACCGCAACTTTGGTCATTACAGTTGTCCTACAAACAAACTTTGTTCTATGACTCCGCTTCATAGCGGTGCTATAGAAGAAAATGAAGGTTGCATTGCTACACATGCTACAGTGACAAACAAGTTCCACAAAATTCCACAAAGTCTAATTTTTCCACTTGCTTGTCATGGTCAGGGTAGTAAAGGTGTCTTAATAAGACTCCATTTTTTTATAGCGCTATGATGTTCTAGCAGTAACAAGAGATCTTCATTTGCAGCCAAAGACGCGTTGTAGACCTAACCTTAAGGGGTTTTCACACAAACAAAAGCTCAATTTAATCAATAGGTCTTGGAATAATAATAATTTCCACAATTGGATGTGATTAAATAAAATGTTGCTGTGCTGAGATAATCTTATAAATGTGCCCCTGTTGTGTACTGTGCAATGGCTGTGTCTGACCATACAGGGACATGGTCTAATCATACCACAACTCCTGGGTAGGGGTGGAGGCAAAAGAGTATACAGACAGGACAGCACTGGAAAAATTGTTTAAAAACAGGCTGGAAAATGTTTTACCTTACAAAAATAATAAGTTGTGATCACGTGATGTAATGTCTATATACTCTTTTGTTTCCTCCCCTGCCCAGGAGCTGTGGTTTGATCAGACCATGTCCCTATATGGTCAGACACAACCATTACACAGTACACATATCAATGACTGACCGTCACTTCCAAACACAGACCAAGTGTGAACAGGTGTATACTTAGAGAAGTCACCTCCATATATAACTAACAAATAAAGTTGCACTCTGCTTAGCATGCAAACATGAAATATATGAAATTGAAATTGCATTACTGTGCTAGAAAATAGTAAAAAATAAAGATGCTTAGCACATATATTGGCCTATTCATGTGTGCCTAGCCACCAACGACAAGGCGATCCTCTGCTGGGAGCCTACCCTAATGTGATTCCTCTCCTAGGCTGACAGTCTACATTTATGTGGGCAGGTAGGATCCTGCTGTGATTAAAACTGTCATAGGCTGATGGGTGGAGTGTATACAAATATCAAAAGGCTGACCGTCACTTCCAAGCAGAGACCAGGTGAGAACCGGCGCATACAAAGAGTAGCCACCTCCATACATAACTAACAAATGCTGTAATGCTACAGCATGCAAACATCTAATATATAATTGCCTAGAATACTACTTCCTGCAATTTGTGCCAACTTCCGTGGCTTTGTCCGGAGCTAATGTCCGGAGCTAATGTCTGGAGCTAATGTCCGGAGATAAGTGACGTCACCAGTGTCCTACACCCAGGCAGAGCACAGTGGCCCCAGGCAGAGCACAGGGGCCCCAGGCAGAACATGGGGCCCCAGGCAGAGCACAGGGGCCCCAGGCAGAGCACAGGGGCCCCAGGCAGCATATGGGGCCCCAGGCAGAGCACAGAGCACATCGAAGGCCGAGCGGCCCCGCCCACCAAAGCGGAGGCCGAGGGGCCCGGCCCCGCCCACCAAATCGGAGGCCGAGGGTCCCCGCCCACCAAATCGGAGGCCGGGGGTCCCCGCCCTCCAAATCGGAGGCCGAGGGGCCCCGCCCACCAAATCGGAGGCCGGGGGTCCCCGCCCTCCAAATCGGAGGCCGAGGGGCCCCGCCCACCACATCGGAGGCCGAGGGGCCCCGCCCACCAAATCGAAGGCCGAGCGGCCCCGCCCACCAAAGCGGAGGCCGAGGGGCCCGGCCCCGCCCACCAAATCGGAGGCCGAGGGTCCCCGCCCACCAAATCGGAGGCCGGGGGTCCCCACCCTCCAAATCGGAGGCCGAGGGGCCCCGCCCACCAAATCGGAGGCCGGGGGTCCCCGCCCTCCAAATCAGAGGCCGAGGGTCCCCGCCCACCACATCGGAGGCCGAGGGGCCCCGCCCACCAAATCGGAGGCCGAGGGTCCCCGCCCACCAAATCGGAGGCCAAGGGTCCCCGCCCACCAAATCGGAGGCCGAGGGTCCACACCATCCAAATCGGAGGCCGAGGGGCCCCGCCCACCAAATCGGAGGCCGATGGGCCCCACCCACCAAAGCGGAGGCCGAGGGTCCCCGCCCACCAAATCGGAGGCCGAGGGTCCCCGCCCACCAAATCGGAGGCCGAGGGTCCCCGCCCACCAAATTGGAGGCTGAGGGGCCCCACCAACCAAATCGGAGGCCGAGGAGCCCCGCCCACCAAATCGAAGGTCGAGGGGCCCCGCCCACGAAAGCGGAGGCCGAGGGTCCCCGCACACCAAATCGGAGGCAGAGGGACCCCGCCCACCAAATCGGAGGCCGAGGGGCCCTGCCCACCAAAGCGGAGGCCGAGGGTCCCCGACCACCAAATCGGAGGCCGAGGGTCCCTGCCCACCAAATCGGAGGCTGAGGGTCCCCGCCCACCAAATCGAAGGCCGAGCGGCCCCGCCCACCAAAGCAGAGGCCAAGGGGCCCGGCCCCGCCCACCACATCGGAGGCCGAGGGGCCCCGCCCACCAAATCGGAGGCCGAGGGTCCCAACCCACCAAATCGGAGGCCGAGGGTCCCCGCCCACCAAATCGGAGGCCGAGGGTCCCCGCCCACCAAATTGGAGGCCGAGGGTCCCCGCCCACCAAATCGGAGGCCGAGGGTCCCCACCAACCAAATCGGAGGTCGAGGGGCCCCGCCCACCAAATTGGAGGCCGAGGGTCCCTGCCCACCAAATCGGAGGCCGAGGGGCCCCGCCAACCAAATCGGAGGCCGAGGGGCCCCGCCCACCAAATCGGAGGCCGAGGGGCCCCGCCCACTAAATCGGAGGCCGAGGGGCCCCGCCCACTAAATCGGAGGCCGAGGGTCCCCGCCCACCAAATCGGAGGATAAGGGGCCCCGCCCACCAAATCGGAGGCCGAGGGGCCCCACCAACCAAATCGGAGGCCGAGGAGCCCCGCCCTCCAAATCGAAGGCCGAGCGGCCCCGCCCATCAAAGCGGAGGCAGAGTGACCCCGCTCACCAAATCGGAGGCCGTGGGGCCCCGCCAACCAAAGCGGGGGCCGAGGGTCCCCACCCACCAAATCGGAGGCAGAGGGACCCTGCCCACCAAATCGGAGGCCGAGGGTCCCCGCCCACCAAATCGGAGGCCGAGGGTCCCCGCCCACCAAATCGTTGGCCGAGAGTCCCCGCCCACCAAATCGGAGGCCGAGGGGCCCCGCCAACCAAATCGGAGGCCGAGGGGCCCCGCCAACCAAATCGGAGGCCGAGGGGCCCCGCCCACCAAATTGGAGGCCGAGGGTCCCTGCCCACCAAATCGGAGGCCGAGGGGCCCCGCCAACCAAATCGGAGGCCGAGGGGCCCCGCCCACCAAATCGGAGGCCGAGGGGCCCCGCCCACTAAATCGGAGGCCGAGGGGCCCCGCCCACTAAATCGGAGGCCGAGGGTCCCCGCCCACCAAATCGGAGGATAAGGGGCCCCGCCCACCAAATCGGAGGCCGAGGGGCCCCACCAACCAAATCGGAGGCCGAGGAGCCCCGCCCTCCAAATCGAAGGCCGAGCGGCCCCGCCCATCAAAGCGGAGGCAGAGTGACCCCGCTCACCAAATCGGAGGCCGTGGGGCCCCGCCAACCAAAGCGGGGGCCGAGGGTCCCCGCCCACCAAATCGGAGGCAGAGGGACCCTGCCCACCAAATCGGAGGCCGAGGGTCCCCGCCCACCAAATCGGAGGCCGAGGGTCCCCGCCCACCAAATCGTTGGCCGAGAGTCCCCGCCCACCAAATCGGAGGCCGAGGGGCCCCGCCAACCAAATCGGAGGCCGAGGGGCCCCGCCAACCAAATCGGAGGCCGAGGAGCCCCGCCCACCAAATCGAAGGCCGAGCGGCCCCGCCCACCAAATCGGAGGCCGAGGGTCCCCGCCCACCAAATCGGAGGCCGAGGGGCCCCGCCAACCAAATCGGAGGCCGAGGGGCCCCGCCCACCAAATCGGAGGCCGAGGGTCCCGCCCACCTAATCGGAGGCCGAGGGGCCCCGCCAACCAATTCGGAGGCCGAGGGGCCCCGCCCACCAAATCGGAGGCCGAGGGGCCCCGCCCACCAAATCGGAGGCCGAGGGTCCCTGCCCACCAAATCGGAGGATAAGGGGCCCCGCCCACCAAATCGGAGGCCGAGGAGCCCTGCCCACCAAATCGAAGCCCGAGCGGCCCCGCCCATCAAAGCGGAGGCAGAGGGACCCCGCCCACCAAATCGGAGGCAGAGGGACCCCGCCCACCAAATCGGAGGCCGAGGGTCCCCGCCCACCAAATCGGAGGCCGAGGGTCCCCGCCCACCAAATCGGAGGTCGAGGGTCCCCGCCCACCAAATCGGAGGTCGAGGGTCCCCGCCCACCAAATCGGAGGCCGAGGGTCCCCGCCCACCAAATCGGAGGACGAGGGGCCCCACCAACCAAATCGGAGGCCGAGGAGCCCCGCCCACCAAAAGTAAGTGCGGCCCCAAAGGTAAGTGCGCCCCCGGGTGCAAAAGTAAGTGCGCCCCCGGGTGCAAAAGTAAGTGCGCCCCCGGGTGCAAAAGTAAGTGCGCCCCCGGGTGCGAAAGTAAGTGCGCCCCCGGGTGCAAAAGTAAGTGCACCCCCGGGTGCAAAAGTAAGCGCACCCCCGGCCCCTGGTGCAAAAGTAAGCATGCCCCCCAGTCCCGTGTGTGAAAAGTGCTGCTGTAAAGCTGGTAGCGCTGTTCAAGCACCATGTATTTCCTTCAGGAAATGCCCATCTAATATATAATTGCCTAGAATACTACTTCCTGCAATTTGTGCCAACTTCCGTGGCTTTGTCCGGAGCTAATGTCTGGAGATAATGTCCGGAGCTAATGTCCGGAGATAATGTCCGGAGCTAATGTCCGGAGCTAATGTCCGGAGATAAGTGACGTCACCAGTGTCCTACACCCAGGCAGAGCACAGGGGCCCCAGGCAGCATATGGGGCCCCAGGCAGAGCACAGGGGCCCCAGGCAGCATATGGGGCCCCAGGCAGAGCACAGTGGTCCCAGGCAGAGCACAGGGGCCCCAGGCAGCATATGGGGCCCCAGGCAGAGCACAGGGGCCCCAGGCAGCATATGGGGCCCCAGGCAGAGCACAGTGGCCCCAGGCAGAGCACAGTGGCCCCAGGCAGAGCACAGGGGCCCCAGGCAGAGCACAGGGGCCCCAGGCAGAGCACAGAGGCCCCAGGCAGCATATGGGGCCCCAGGCAGAGCACAGGGGCCCCAGGCAGCATATGGGGCCCCAGGCAGAGCACAGGGGCCCCAGGCAGCATATGGGGCCCCAGGCAGAGCACAGTAGCCCCAGGCAGAGCACAGGGGCCCCAGGCAGAACATGGGGCCCCAGGCAGAGCACAGGGGCCCCAGGCAGAGCACAGGGGCCCCAGGCAGCATATGGGGCCCCAGGCAGAGCACAGGGGCCCCAGGCAGCATATGGGGCCCCAGGCAGAGCACAGTGGCCCCAGGCAGCATATGGGGCCCCAGGCAGAGCACAGTGGCCCCAGGCAGAGCACAGGGGCCCCAGGCAGCATATGGGGCCCCAGGCAGAGCACAGTGGTCCCAGGCAGAGCACGGGGGCCCCAGGCAGCTTATGGGGCCCCAGGCAGAGCACAGTGGCCCCAGGCAGAACATGGGGCCCCAGGCAGAGCACAGTGGCCCCAGGCAGAGCACAGGGGCCCCAGGCAGAACATGGGGCCCCAGGCAGAGCACAGGGGCCCCAGGCAGAGCACAGGGGCCCCAGGCAGAGCACAGGGGCCCCAGGCAGCATATGGGGCCCCAGGCAGAGCACAGGGGCCCCAGGCAGCATATGGGGCCCCAGGCAGAGCACAGTGGCCCCAGGCAGAGCACAGGGGCCCCAGGCAGCATATGGGGCCCCAGGCAGAGCACAGTGGTCCCAGGCAGAGCACAGGGGCCCCAGGCAGCCTATGGGGCCACAGGCAGAGCACAGTGGCCCCAGGTAGAACATGGGGCCCCAGGCAGAGCACAGGGGCCCCAGGCAGAGCACAGGGGCCCCAGGCAGCATATGGGGCCCCAGGCAGAGCACAATGGTCCCAGGTAGAGCACAGGGGCCCCAGGCAGCCTATGGGGCCCCAGGCAGAGCACAGGGGCCCCAGGCAGCATATGGGGCCCCAGGCAGAGCACAGGGGCCCCAGGCAGCATATGGGGCCCCAGGCAGAGCACAGTGGCCCCAGGCAGAGCACAGGGGCCCCAGGCAGAGCACAGGGGCCCCAGGCAGAGCACAGGGGCCCCAGGCAGCATATGGGGCCCCAGGCAGAGCACAGGGGCCCCAGGCAGCATATGGGGCCCCAGGCAGAGCACAGCGATATTTTGGACCACTGTGCGGTGTTTCAGACCCCCTGTGTGCTGTCTGGGGCCCTGTTCTTAAGTATATTAAAGATTAAAGTAATGTATATTAAAGTATATTATAGATCAAATTTGACACGTTTATGAGCACCATTGAGTGATATACTCAAGAATGACATAATTTTTCAACATTTTATGGTTTCAAACTGTAAACACTCAGAGTTTTTTTTACTTCAACCAGAAAACCTTAACGGTTCATAAAAAACTTGACTGTTCAGGATATGATAAAAGTCATAGTATTCTGAATCTTTAACTTATAAAGATACCTTTACATGGGGTGATTATTGGTTCCAGAGAGGCTTTCGGCCGATAATCGTACACATGGCTGGTGACAGGACAATACAATATAAACGTTCAAAGGTAAACACTGATAACATTAAAATCTAATATATAATTGCCTAGAATACTACTTCCGGCAATTTGTGCCAACTTCCGTGGCTTTGTCCGGAGATAATGTCCGGAGATAAGTGACGTCACCAGCATCCTACACCCGCTCAGGGTGGACAAAGATATATGCCTTCGTGGTGCGCGGCACTTTTCTGATTGGTTGCCGCCTGCCGCGAGCGACCAATCAGAAATGTGCCGTACTGTCAAGAATTGTCAAGAGCTGGTGAGTGCAGCCATTTTTTGTTCTTTCTTACTATTATTTATTAATTGTATTATTCTTACATTTGAATAAATAAAGTATATATGGATTCTAGACTCCCGATTCTTTAGAATCGGGCTGCCATCTAGTGTAATATATGAAATTGGAATTGCATTACTGCTCTACAAAGTAGGCAAAAAAATAAGATCCTTAGCTGATAAATTGGCCATAGTTTATGTTTGCATGTTATAGCGTTACAGACTGCAATTTTATTTCTTTATTTCTTAAACAAACATAGCAGGAGCACATTTATAAGATTATCTCAGTGCAGGAACATTTTGAACAAACATCCAGTTGTAGAACTTATTTTTATTCCAAGATTTATTGGTTAAAATGAACTTTGTTCATGGGACAGCCCCTATAAGGCTGTAAGAGAGGCTCCCTATCAGAGTTAGGGCAAGAAGAGATATGAAAAATAAGTGAAAAGTAGACAAATAAGTATGGGAAAAAGTAGACCAAATTCTAGTGTGTTTTGCATTGTGTTTATATCATTCCACCTCTCTCAGTAATATAAATCATTATTATACAGTAATTTTGCCCTCGCTCTAAGAACCACGCAAATGTTCACAAAGAGATTCATATGATTTACAGAAGATTTTTTCATTTCAAAATTGTATTTCAACCTCATTTTCTTTCTATGACTTCTTCAAATGGTCCCCCCATTCCTTCATATTGTACCCCATGCCCCCCTCCTTTCCATACGATCCTAGCACTTCTCCATATGGTCCCCCCACTCCCACCCTACTCCCTCTCACAATTTTACCACTGTCCCATAATAAGTGAGTCGCCCCACAGGCTAGGGGTTACTCGGTACAAGGTCCGGTGTTCACAGGGGGATGTCACGGTGGCTGCGACCCCGTCCGTGGCCCTGGGCGCCCATGTAAAAGGTAAAGGTCTTTAAAGGGATAAAGTTTATGTTTGTGATGCCACCTGTGGTATTCAGTCAGGGTGACCGACGCTGCTTTAAGGGGTCCGCTGGGGTGATGTTATGGCAGCTAGATGGTATACCTTCCCACAGGTGAAGTATATCCCCAGGGCTTCCCAGTGTGTAGATGGTAGAATGTTGAGAGGTGCAGTAAGGAACGAGGACACAGGTTTGCAGTCTCTTTACCTCATTTACTGAAGACTTCAGCAGCCACAGTCCATGGCACTGGACCACAGGGCAGATAAGGTCCGGCCGGTTTGGAGGCAAGTCCAGAGTCCCGTTATCCAGGTGGAAAGTAAAAGCCTTCCTTTGCGCTGTAGTGGTGTAGTCCCTTACTGCTAAAAGCTTCACATAAGGTCCTCACAGATGTTATCTCTTTCTCACTGTCCCCCGGATAGGATAGGACAAAACCCGTATGACTGGTGACTTGAGCCTGTTTATAGGGTCTCTTAGATGACCCGGCTCTGTGGGATGTCACCGTGCATCCTGGGTGTGGGTGCGGACAGGTAACGTGTAATTAGCTGTCCTGACGGTCTCTGATGTAAGGTGTGGAGGTCCTCACAACCTCGGTATTCCGGCTACCAGTGTTTCTGCGCCTCAGAAGAAGGTAGCCTGCTCGGGGCTGGTCCCCTTCTGGTATCTTCTCCTGTGCTCTGCTTTCCTGCATGCTCACTGCAATCAATTCGGCTTTCTAAATGTCTCTTTCCGGGAGCTGCAGCTCTGGGGGCATGCACAGCTCCGTGAACTGTCTGTCCTCCTCAGACTGCTGTCTGGAACTTACTGTATCAGGAACTGACTGACTTTCCCTACAGACTACCAGTTATATATATATATGGGGAGTCACCTAGTAAATAGGATCAAAAGATCCCCCTGGTAGCCTGGAGTATGAATGTGTTGCATGTTTGTGGTACCTGGATGCAGCAATCCTTCTTTGCTTCCGAATGTTGCATCACTCTCCCCTGGAGGACAACGATACCACTGTGACGACCAGGCCCCGGGGGCGACACCCCCCCTTTAAATCCAGTACTCCCAGACTGGGAAAAGAAGAACAACGATACATGTTAATGCAAAAAGACATACAATTTTTAAAATACTATAAACTTATAAAACAAATTAGTTATATAAACTAGAGCTTCCCTTTATGGGAGGTGAGAGCACTTGAACGTTGCAATAACATATTTACACTATAGGCCTACTTTTAGGAACAATTTAATAAAACAGGACATTAACTAACTATGAAGAGCTATTACCCACTACGGGTATAATTTCTTAGGACTTCAAAGTGCAAAACAATCATTTTATCTTTACTCATCTTCAAGTGCAAAACTTTTGACTAACCCCCACGGGTTTACTATATCTTCTTCTCAATTTTATTCAAAAGTAGATCATCATGAATTATCTGTATATGATACTATCTAACTTCAACTCTCAATTTTATTATTATTTACTATATTAACTCTGTAATATCTTTACCTTCTATCTTGCAACATATAAGCCTATCTGGCAAAGTGCAACAAGTAAACATTCCCTTTAAGGGCTCAAACAGTATTCAAGTCTTTTAATGAGGTAGTGCAATTAATACTCAAGTCAATCATTAACTCTAAAACAGCAGCAACGATGTGAGGGACCCGTCATTAATCCCCAATATTGGCCTTGGGCAGGCTACAAGGCGTGTATCCAGACCTGGAATCCTGCTGTGCCAAACGGGTTTTTCTTCAGGTCTCTGGAAAACAAACCCACTCTCAAAGCAGTATTAGTCGGAGTCTCTTTAAAAGCTTCTTTGTAAAACCAGTAGGAAGTACCTTTAAGAAGGTGCAAACTATTTACAAGTGAACGTTTTTGAGCCATTTACTGTCCATGACTCCAGTGTCTTTAAATGAAAGGCAACTGTGCAAAACATAGGATCCCTTTTAACGTGGGACCCCTTTAAGTGGAAGCCCTGTTCAGGTTCAATTAACTTAAAACGGTAACAGTCATTTCAAACTTGCAGCAAAAGATGAACATGCAACTATTTACAGTCATTTTCAGATTTTCTTTGTTCTATTATAGCAGTTGCCAAGGCACCAGTCTGTATCGAACACGTCCTGGCCCGGAAAGATTTGTATCCAGATCTTCATCTGATGCCAGATCAACGTCATGGGTTTGCCTCTCATGTATGGTCAAGTCATTAGCTGCTATCAAAGTGTGTGTGGCTTGAGTACGTATGTCAGCTAGTGCATTTGCCACAGCAGTTGTCTCAGTGGTGGTGATTATGGACACAGTAGTAGTAGTGAGGATTTGAGGAGTTGCAGGCTCTGTAACCAGAGGGATAGTAGTGGTATCAACTTTGACACTAGGTAGCGTTGTGGTGGGTACGCATTTCCTAATGTTCTGAGCGCACCAGCCCTTTTCATCCCGGTGATGGGTGTAGGTCACATGATCCCCACGGCATAGATCCCGTTCAGGATGTCCCTCCCAGAGATAAGATTCCACATCACTGCAGGTGACATAGACCTTTGTCGGTAGCCTGGATTCCTGAATGAAACCCCAACCCCTTTTAGGGTAGAAGGCTACTACTATACCCCATCTTGCTGGGCTTTTGTCACCTCGCTGGGTGTTATGGGTCTGCGCTTTTGCGTTGGACCTAACTCCCATTTCCTTCTTCCCATTTTAGCACCAGACGTCGATTATATTCTTCCCAGGTGAGGGCTTCAATATGGGACCCTTCTGGTTTGGACTCCCCAGCGGACCCGATTGGTTCTGCTCTCAGATTGTCCCATTGGAAAACCACCCCTCAGGGCTCACCTCCAGTAGTGTGCCTATGGGTGTTGGGAGCGGGCCTGTCAGCCTCTCGTCGGTGGAGGTACTAGTTGCTGGAACAAGGCCTTCATCTGGGGCAGGAGCTGCCGCTGATGCAGGATCAGTGACTGGGGGAAGAGCGGTCGCTGGAGCGTGATCGGTCACTGGGGCAGGGTCGCTTTCTGTACCTGCGTCTGATGTGGTTCCACCGATGCCGGTCTGCTCCGCTGATGAGGATGCTGGAGTCGGCTGCTGCACAGACTGCGACTCTTCCAGAGCAATCTTCCTGCACAGGACTGACTTCCATTTCTTCACCGCAGTCAGTTCTGTGTCCAGGAGCTGCCGCTCAGCTCCTCCACCTGCGGTTCCAAGAAGTCCGGATCCTCTGGCAGCGGTGAGTTCAGGTCCTCCTCCGGTGGCTTGGGATGGTCCTGGGTCACTTCGCCGTCTTTCGGGTACATGCTGGTTGCCATCTCTTCTTCCGGATCTGCGGCCACACACTCACGCTGCTCCTCCATCTCTCGGGGGCGGGGCCCCTTCTCCTTGTTCCCGCCATTACAGATCAGGAGGCAGACGGGCACATCCTCAACGAATAGTAGCATTCATAGGGGGCGTTCATCACTGTTCGTGCCGCTTTGGTAGTCTAGTCTCCTCCCATGATGGCACGCCCTTCTTCTCCGGCGCTCCTCATGGTGCTGTAATGGTGGTGGTTTTGGCAGCAACTTTGGCGGTCTTTTGCGATACACAGTCTCACAATAAAGCATGGTTCAGGCACAGTCCTTTAGGCACACATGACCCAATTTGCTGGGTCAGTCCATCCTGTTCATGACGCCAAGAATGAGTTGCCCCATGGGCTAGGGGTTACTCGGTACCGGGTCCGATGTTCACAGGGGGATGTCACGGTGGCTGCGACCCGGTCCGTGGCCCTGGGCACCCATGTAAAAGGGAAAGGTCTTTAAAGGGATAAAGTTTATGTTCGTGACGCCACCTGTGGTATTCGGTCAAGGTGACCGACGCTGCTTTAAGGTGTCCGCAGGGGTGATGTTAAGGCAGTTAGATGGTATACCTTCCCACAGGTGAAGTATATCCCCAGGGTTTCCCAGTGTGTAGATAGAATGGTGAGAGGTGCAGTAAAGGCCCCGTCTCACATAGCGAGATCGCTAGCGAGATCGCTGCTGAGTCACAAGTTTTGTGACGCAACAGCGACCTCCATAGCGATCTCGCTATGTGTGACACGTACCAGCGATCAGGCCCCTGCTGCGAGATCGCTGGTCGTGTCGGAATGGCCTGGACCTTTTTTTGGTCGTTGAGGCCCCGCTGACATCGCTGAATCGGTGTGTGTGACACCGATCCAGCGATGTCTTCACTGGTAACCAGGGTAAACATCGGGTTACTAAGCGCAGGGCCGCGCTTAGTAACCCGATGTTTACCCTGGTTACCAAAAAAAACAAACACTACATACTCGCCTTTCGGTGTCCAGGTCCCTTGCCGTCTGCTTCCTGCTCTCACTGACTGAGATCCGGCCGTACAGTGAGAAGTGAGAGCGCAGCAGTGACGTCACCGCTGCGCTCTGCTCTCAGTGTACGGCCGGATCTCAGTCAGTGAGAGCAGGAAGCAGACGGCAAGGGACCTGGACACCGAAAGGCGAGTATGTAGTGTTTGTTTTTTTTGGTAACCAGGGTAAACATCGGGTTACTAAGCGCGGCCCTGCGCTTAGTAACCCGATGTTTACCCTGGTTACCCGGGTGCTGCAGGGGGACTTCGGCATCGTTGAAGACAGTTTCAACGATGCCGAAGTCGTTCCCCTGATCGTTGGTCGCTGGAGAGAGCTGTCTGTGTGACAGCTCCCCAGCGACCACACAGCGACTTACCAACGATCACGGCCAGGTCGTATCGCTGGTCGTGATCGTTGGTAAATCGCTTAGTGAGACGGGGCCTTAAGGATTGAGGACACAGGTTTGCAGTCTCTTTACCTCGTTTACTGAAGACTTCAGCAGCCATAGTCCAGGGCACTGGACCACAGGGCAGGTAGGGTCCGGCAAGTCCAGAGTCCCCTTATCCAGGTGGAAAGTAAAAGCCTTCCTTTGCACTGTAGTGGTGTAGTCCCTTACTGCTAAAAGCTTCATATAAGGTCCTCACAGATGTTATCTCTTTCTCTCTGTCACCCGGATAAGATAGGACAAAACCCGTATGACTGGTGACTTGAGCCTGTTTATAGGGTCTCTTAGATGACCCGGCTCTGTGGGGTGTCACCGTGCCTCCTGGGTGTGGATGCGGACAGGTAACATGAAATTAGCTGTCCTGCTGGTCTCTGATGTAAGGCGCAGAGGTCCTCACAACCTCGGTATTCCAGCTACCAGTGTTTCTGCGCCTCAGAAGGAGGCAGTCTGCTCGGGGTTGGTCTCCTTCTGGTATCCTCTCCTGTGCTCTGCTTTCCTGCACACTCACTGCAATCAATTCAGCTTTCTTAATGTCTCTTTCCGGGAGCTGCAGCTCTGGGGGCATTCACAGCTCCGTGAACCCTCTGTCCTCCTCAGATTGCTGTCTGGAACTTACTGTGTCAGGAACTGACTGACTTTCCCTACAGACTACCTGTTATAGATATATGGGGAGTCACCTAGTAAATAGGATCAAAAGCTCCCCCTGGTGGCCTGGAGTATGAATGTGTTGCATGTTTGTGGTACCTGGATGCAGTTATCCTTCTTTGTCTCCGAACGTAGCATCACTCTCCCCTGGAGGACAGCAATACCACTGTGACGACCAGGACCCTTGGACGCCACACAAGCACAATGCGTCCTTGCCACGTCTGCAGCTAAATAGTCACAGTAGCAGAGTGATGAGGTCAGTAGTGTGCGACCTCACCACTTAATTGCACGTTGGAGCAAGGAAATGATGAGCTCTGCCCTACCTCCCAGGACTGCAATATAACTCAGCTGTATTCATGATGTGAATACATCTGAGCACAGGGAAAAAAGGAGTAGCATGCTGTGCAGTCCTGGCTTAACCACATCGACTCGCTGTGCACTCTGATATACTTAAGTGTAGCATAGCTCCAGGTGATCGCCCCGCGGTGGGCCCCCCTGAACACGAGGCCCGAGGCAACTGCACCCTCTGCCTTATACTTGTTCTTTGACATCACCCTGTGCCCCATTAATGTACTCTGATATCACTATGCATTAGATACATTATCCTTATGTTAAGAAATCAATGAATGCATTACGTCATGAATGTTTGTCAGGGTGCAAAAAAGGTACAATGTTTTGGAGGGGCAGAATATCAAATACAGATTTTATTAAGGGGGGTGTGTTATGCAGCTGTCTAGGTCCCGAAACTTATAGGTGGTGTTAATCCTTGAAACAGCTGTCAGGAGTCAGACTCCAACAATCTAATATTAATGGCCTGTCCTAATAATGGGCAATTCACTTTCATAAACTGGAAAAACCCTTTAACCTTCTTTCTCCACTAGACCATCACTGATTCTGGAATATAACCCTTCTCTGCCCTAGATCATTGGGGATTTTTAAATTAACGTTGTAACTGGGGCCAGGGTGGTAGTTGTACCGAGGGGCTGCTGCTGTTCCAACACACCCCAGGGCCCGCTGCATTAATAAAATGTTCTTTTTCTGGTGTGTTGTGTGTGTTGTGCATTTCACCCACCTGTAGGTCAGAGTTTTTCTCAAGCTGCAGAGTACAAGCTTTCTTCAGCAACACACAGAGTCTCAAAGTCCAGATTCATTTTCAACAGAACTTTACTGAGCTTATTCAGCTTCATTACAGACACTGACCAACAGTCTTCACATATCACAGATGTTTCACCTTCTAAACTGTTCTTGGTCTTTCTTAACAACACTTCATCTGGAGCCATGATCTCCATTTTCTCAGTTCTCTGGATTGCCTGTCTAGCTGATCTCCGGTGCTCCCCGTCCACTTTCTCCTTCCTTGGGTGAAATTACAGGATTATGCTTCTAATCCTTGTCGGACCGTAGGTCCTGGACATCACGGGAGTTCCCAAAGGCCTAACTGCTGACCTCTCCAACTGCCCAGATCACACCAGTCACCAAGATGGACGTGTCACCTTTCTAATCTTCTAGAACAATCCTCACAGACTTGTTCCTCTTACAACCTGACAGCTCTGCTCAACTCTACTAACTGACTGATTACCTCAGGGAGACACTCTTCCTGCCTCTACACTGGCCTCGCCCCTTTTTCAACTGTCACAACTCTGGCTGAAACCAGATCTTTTGTCAATCTAATCTCTTACTCTACAGTGCCCCCCAGTGTTTTAACCTGCAACTACACTGCCATAACCCTTACTAATGCTGACCTACCACTGCCACTGACTGTCCCTATTTTTGTCCCTAACACACAAATATCAGAACAGTGTCAGCCATTATTATATTATACAGTGTCAGCTATCATATATTACACAGGGCACATAGTAAACACAAAACGTACCGGGTATCATTAGTTAGGCATGTACAGGAATGCAGGGCCCAAACCAGCAACCTGCACACATCCTTACTAGTCCATGAGCCGGGCCAGATATCGGTACCACCCGGAGTGACTAATTTTCTTTGGTATTTTTAGGTAGATGCATGTCTGTAGTTTATTTTTTGATATGATAGCCCTTACATATACGTAGCTTATTAACCCCTTCAGCCCTAGGCCTATTTGTACCCAAGTGCCTAAGCCAATCTGACCTGTGCCACTTCATGGGCTAATAACTTTGGAACGCTTTCACCTATCCAAGCCATTCTGAGATTGTTTTCTCGTGACATATTGTACTTCACGTCAGTGCTAAATGGGAGTCAATATATTTTACCTTTCTATATAAAAAAATGCTAAATATTCGGAAATTTTGGAAAAATCGGCAATTTTTTAACTTTGAAATTCTCTGCTTTTTACAAAAATACTGATACCCCCCATAATAGTTATTAATTTACACTCCCCACATGTTTACTTCATATTGGCATCATTTTGAAAATGAAACCTTATTGTTTTACGACGTAATAGGGCTTATAGTTTTATGCGCAATTTTTCACATTTACAGCAAAACCCACTTTTCAAAGGACCAAGTCACTTCTGAAGTCACTTTAAGGGGCTTACATAACAGAAACCACCCATAAATTACCCCATTTTGCAAACTACACCCCTCAAGCTGTTCAAAACTCATTTTTAAAAACTGTTAACCCTTTAGGTGTTCCACAGGAATTTTAGCATGAGCCAAGAACCAAATATGACGATATCGGTACCACCCGGAGTGACTAGATGTAGTATTTGTAACAAAATTTAATCCAAGTTATGTAAATACACACTGAACATGTCATGTGCATATATATATATATATATATATATATATATATATATATATATATATATATATGTTACTCCATAATATCTTCAACATCGGACTCTGAATCTGACTGTTGTTCTACTGGCTCGTCTTCAGTACCCTTGTTCTGGCATGTCTGTAATCTGCACATGTCTGTGCACTTCAGGCCATTGCTGAGGCAAGTACACTGAGGAAGTTCACATGACCGCACACACTTGCAGGACAGTAGCTGTATAATAGCTTCTGGTGCTGGTGCCCCTTGCATCCACTTGACAACAAGCTTTCCGTCGTTATCTATCATCCAACCGCAGTCTGTTGGGTTTGCAACCCATGGCTGGCTCTGCAGACTTCTCCTCCAGATCGCAGCCTGGTAGTTTGCACGCAGTGCATGCATGAAAAGGCAGTCCTGGCAAGGAGGGAGTTGACTTGACTCTACCACTCCACGTCTGGCACAGAACAGCTGATAACGGAGCCTGTTTACCTCAGTTGTTTGGGTAGTTGGCAGGTACATGTGGCAGGTGATTTCCTGTAACTTCTCAAAAAGTTCGGTAGACACTTCCCATGAACGACCAACTTCCTGAAAGGCATCCTGGTATGTCTTGTTCATCTTCAACTGCTTGAGTGTCGTCATCTTCCCACGGCCAGCGAATGCACTGACGGTGTCACAGCCTGTAAATGCATGCATACCAATCAATGAATCACATACGCTGCCTCCCAATGTTCGGCTCAGAGTGGTGATATCCAGGAATCTTGTCCGGTTCTGTGTACCGCATTTCTGGAACAGGTGGGATGGGATTTTGTGGCACATGCCCAGACACAGGACCATGACATCAGTATCCTCCGAAGTGATGATGACCGACTTGTAACCAGATTCTGCTGCATGAAGAGCATGGAGAAGGAGGCGTGTGTCTGCTTCTTCTTGATTTGACTTAAGGTCAGCAGCCTCTTCCCACTGTTCTTTGGTGATCTTAAAGCAGAGCTGCTCACATGTGACATACAGCTCCTTCTCCTCAAGCTTCTCCCTGTGGTGTTTCGCCTTCCATTCTTCTACCAGAAACTTTATGAGACTTGCCTTGTTGGAGGAACTACTTAGAAGCTTTTTCCACTGCTGGATGTTGTGCCCATGTTGAATGTTCTTGAAATGGATCCCTGTGCCTTCATATCTGTTGACTCTTTCTGTATCTTTGATGGATGTCTCCTTGTAGACGTCAAAGACAATATCAATGCGCTTGCTCTTAGCACCCTCATGGATAGCGCGACTCATTGCTGTGCCTGCTAGCTGGCCAAATGTTGCATTGTTTCCCTTCAGTTTCTGAACCAGGCTCATCCCATCAATGATGGTTGCAGAGGGCTCGGGGATCACTTCTGCAGGACGAGCATTCCTCTCCAACTCCCTTGCGAGGGCAGCCTTGTTGGTCTTGCGGATAGACCCATCACCATTGGCAAGTGCCCATGGCAATGGACCCAGGGGATGAGTCAAGACATCACTCATTTGTAGCTTTCTGTTCTCAGCTACAAGTATCATCTGGCCAAATAGGTTTCTGTCAGCCTTCAAAATTACCTCCTTGCCAAGACCTTGTCTGCGTGTCTTCATTTGGATGTTAGAGAACGTTTTAAGTTTGTTCTTCGTCATCTTGTCATGAAACAATGTAGTTGGCTTATCGGTACCCAAACGCTCATCCTTGAATGTTTGATATGCATCCTCTCCTATACTGTATGCCCCTTGAAGGTCTTTGGCTACATCTGGTGGTGCTACAGTCGCTGTTGACAAACTGATAAGTTCACCATTATGCTCTTTGTTGAAGGGGTTCACCCAACCTGTCTCCAGCAGTTGAACGAAAGATTGGACATCGGCTTCATCTCTTCTAATCCTAGACACCTGTAGGTCTGAATGGCTGAAGTCAGTATATTGTTGGCCTACCAGGGCCCTCAGCTGCCTCAAGTACATACTGCGGTACTCTGATGTCAGGTAGAACCTGGAAACAGCTCCAACTTTGAGGCTGAAGCCTTTTGTGCCCCCTGGTGTCTGGGTGTCTTTGTTGATTGTCTCTTCAATGGTCTGGTCCACAGGAATTCGTCCAAAAGGATTCTTGCTACCGATCTGGACCGAAAAGCCACCTTGCATGAAGTATTCATGGACCTCTGGGTGTTCTATGGGCAGCCGAGACATTGTGGCATAGTAATAGGTTAGGTATCGGGCATAGTTGACCTTGTCATAGGCAAAACACCATGGTATCATCTGTCGGATTGCTCCTAGGTGAAGCATCCAGTTGCCTTCTCTTGAAGCTCGAACCAGGGCCAGCATGGTCTCGACCATGTCCAAGTATGACATCCAGAATGCTGAGAGTTGTTCATTTCTGAGGGTCTCAAGATAAACTTGTCGATGGTTTCAGTTGGATGATACCACGGGATATCATTAATCTCTCAAGCCTAGATGTGAGGTTTATCATAGGCAGTACTTCTGGGTTTGGGAACAATTTAGTCCTTATATACAAGAAGAGTTCTTCAAGGGCCTCTTTCTCTGCCTCTTCGTAGCGTACTTCCTCGCTTTCGACCTGATTTTCAGCTGCACTAGACCTACAGGCCACTTGGGAATCATCTTTTGTGAATAGTTTGTAGCACGACTTGTGGTAGTGCCCCTCTGCAGCAACAAGGTCTCTGCTAAGTAAACCAAGTATTCTCTGTGTGCCTTTCCTTATCGCTGCTCTGCGGATCGTCTCATCTGCTCGTAGCTCAACACACTGGACAATTGGCTCCCTTGTTTGTTTTCCTTTTAGGTACTTGCTTGACTTCTCACAGAAGATACATACTTTGGCATACACCCTGCTATCACTGGGGGCACCCCTCGGTAGCTTCCTCATGGAGATTTTGCTTGCTGTTTCGACATTGACACCCTTGCCAAGGATAGAATCCAGTGACTTCTTCATTGTAAAGATACTACGACATTTACGGTGATATTGTATGTGTGGTATTTCTCCTTCTTCAAGGCCCTTAGCTGCTACCAGGACTGATTCATGCTGCCTGATCTCTGCAGCCCTAAGCAATGTTTTCCAGGAGTCCAAATCCTTAAGGGACGCCAGATCATCGCTGTCATCATTAGAGCAGTGTATGATACAGTCGATCCGTGATTTCTTCCTTGCTGGTACTTCCATCATGCCGTTAGATAGTCAGTAAACACCTGCAAACACAAAGAAAAACATTAAAATTTTATTTACCGTATTTCCTGGCGTATAAGACGACTTTTTAGCCATGAAAAACATGGCTCCAAGAGGGCGGTTGTCTTATACGCCGAATACAGCCGCCGGGGGGAAAGGCCGCCGCGCAGGGAAGGAGGAGGCAGGGGCCCACCTTCATGAGGCGCTCGTTCTTAGAGCTGGGAGCGCTGGTGCTAGGTGACTGTTCCCCCTCTCTCCACAAGTTCCTTACCAGCAGCAGCACACAGTACAGGACTACAGGACCTGTGGTGATGTCACGGCCATGTGATCAGTCACAAGCCTGGGAGGTGTCAGCCTCTACAGAGGGAGATAGGAGCTCTGCAGAGAAGACCGGAGAGTCCTGTTCAGCACAGAACGTGTATGTGTCAGTGTGTGTGCGTGTGTTGGGGCACCTCAGGGTGTCTTCAAATGTGACATAGCCCCCTAGATTTCTTCCAGTAAAATTTGCACTCCAAAAGTCATTTGGCGCTCCTTCCCTTCCGAGGCCTGCCGTTCCCCAATACTGCAGTGTACGACAACATATCGGGTGTTGTTGTGTTCGGGAGAGATTGGTGAACAAATAGTGGGGTGCATTTTTTGCTGGTACACCTCTTAAAAATAAAAAAATGAGCCTAAAATGACACCTTCATGTAAAAAATGCACTTTTTCCATTTTCTCAACCAAGTGTTTCCAACTACTGTGAAACACTGGTTGGGTCAAAGTGGTCACTATACCCCCTAAAAGATTCCTTGGGGGTGTAGTTTCCAAAATAGGGTCACTTTTTGGGGTTTCCACTGTGGGGGTACCTCAGGCAGCCTTCAAATGTGACATGGCCCCCTAGATTTCTTCCAGTGAATCCGCCACCCAAAAACCACATAGCGCTCCTTCCGTGTTGAGCTGTGCTGTGTGCCCATACTTTAGTTTACGAGTACATGTGGGGTGTTTCTATAAACTGCAGAATTAGGGTAACCAAGTTTGGGTTTGCCGTTAACCCTTGCTAGGTTGCAGGTAAAATTGGATTACAATGTAATATCTGGAAAAAAAATGAAATTTTGAAATTTCGCCTTCATTCTGCTAAAATTCCTGTGGAACACCTAAAGGGTTAACAGTTTTTAAAAATGAGTTTTGAACAGCTTGAGGGGTGTAGTTTGCAAAATGGGGTAATTTATGGGTGGTTTCTGTTATGTAAGCCCCTTAAAGTGACTTCAGAAGTGACTTGGTCCTTTGAAAAGTGGGTTTTGCTGTAAATGTGAAAAATTGCGCATAAAACTATAAGCCCTATTACGTCGTAAAACAATAAGGTTTCATTTTCAAAATGATGCCAATATGAAGTAAACATGTGGGGAGTGTAAATTAATAACTATTATGGGGGGTATCAGTATTTTTGTAAAAAGCAGAGAATTTCAAAGTTAAAAAATTGCCGATTTTTCCAAAATTTCCGAATATTTAGCATTTTTTTATATAGAAAGGTAAAATATATTGACTCCCATTTAGCACTGACGTGAAGTACAATATGTCACGAGAAAACAATCTCAGAATGGCTTGGATAGGTGAAAGCGTTCCAAAGTTATTAGCCCATGAAGTGGCACAGGTCAGATTGGCTTAGGCACTTGGGTACAAATAGGCCTAGGGCTGAAGGGGTTAATAAGCTACGTATATGTAAGGGCTATCATATCAAAAAATAAACTACAGACATGCATCTACCTAAAAATACCAAAGAGAATTAGTCACTCCGCTTGGTACCGATATCGTCAAATTTGGTTCTTGGCTCATGGACTATACAACAGGATAACTCTTTTTCTGCCATGGACTCCTATATATTTACACTTTCTGTGCACAATACAGCAATACTGACACTAAAGGGATTAGATTTATGTACTAAATATAATTGGAATGTTTTTCTTTCCATAACACAATTTTTATTAGCAATAAAATTAGAAATCTTACAATTTTCATACTGTTCACTGCGGCCTTTTAGACTTTAATTCCTTACTATTTCAGGAAATATACTTGTACATTAGATGTAATTAACAGACCATATATTTTGTACTGAAGCATCTAATGAACACATGCAAAGGTCATTGTGGAGGGGGAGGAGCAGGGTCATCTGTGATATCACCTATTGTGATTGGTGGATCCTGTGTTTATGTATAGAGGTGTTACTAGACATTGTAATCCTGTCTCTGATGATAAGGAAATGCTATTGGAAAGGACAATACATATTTCTAGAGATTCTGGATTTTAAGTTAATTTAGGGATTTGGTTTGTGGTCTGAAAGAATTTAGAGACTTGGTCTGGGAGTCTGAATTTATTTGTCTTGCTATAGAAGCTGGGGATAGGCTGCAGAAGTGAAGAGCAAAAACCATCTCAAAGTCTGCAAAACTTGTATAGCCTTGTGCTATTGGATCGTTTTTGCCACATATCTCCAGGTCCAAAAGAGCCTGAAGACCCACCTCTTCCGACAAGCCTACAACCTGCAGTAACCACCGATCGACCAAACCGCTGCATGACCAGCTCTATCCTCGCCTACTGTATTCTCACCCATCCCTTGTAGATTGTGAGCCCTCGCGGGCAGGGTCCTCTCTCCTACTGTACCAGTTATGACTTGTATTGTTTAAGATTATTGTACTTGTTTTTATTATGTAAGTGCAGCGCCCCAGAGTCCTGGTCGTTGCAGTACTGTGGCTCCGCCACTAAGGGGAGCCATGGTGCGTTCGATGGCACTGAAGGAGTTCCTCTGATCAGGTATCACAGACACCAATATGTTTCACAGCAGGGCCTCCGGGGGGAGCTAAGGGTGCTATTCATTAGGCCACTCCCCACCATAGTGGGTAAACTGGGGGTCAGGCAGGAAGTTAGGGAGAACGCTGACTGGATTGAACGAAGCAACACCTAGTGAGAGAGGGTGTTGTGGAGGAAGAGACAGTAGGGTCTCTGCCAGGGGTGGGATCCTGGCAGAGGCTTGGCATTGGAAAGAACGTAACGGGACCGTGCCTGCTCAGCATAGCGGCGGTGCCCAAGAAAGGACTAGAAGCGAGATAGATTGTGCTGAGTGAGAAACGAGATCAAGCAGACGGAGAATACCAGCAGGGGTTTTGTTGAAAGAGGCAGCATCTTGCTGAGGCGCATTACCGGTGGCCGGAATGCCGAGGGAGTGGAATAATATACAGCTTTAAGCCATACTCCAAACAGCGGCAGGACAGTCAGTCTCAGGCGGGCTGTCTACCACATATCACCTATGAAGTCTTGGGGGGCAATTGCGGGAGAGGGGCGTCACTAGGGTCCCGGAAGAACTCCAGGCCTACCTGACAAACGGGTGCCGTTCCAACCTGAATAACAGGGAGGGATGGAATAAGAGAGGAACATCTAATCGAGTTGTGAGGGAACTTAAGAAACAGACACAACAGTTGTGGGGTACTTTCCGTGAGCACAGCAGGGAAGGACTACAACACACAGCGCTAAGAAGGAAGGCACTGATTTCCACCTGTGAAGAGAACTCTGGAGGTGCCATTGGACCGGCCGGACTTGCGCAGCCTGGTGAACCGTATTCTGGACTGAGGACTCAGAGATCTCCAGTAAAGAGGTAAAGAGACTGCAACCTGGTGTCCTCGTTATTTACCGCGACCTGCACCCCACAACTGCACCGCTACACCATCGTTATCACCACCTATTTCACCGGACGTCCCCCACTGACGGACAGGGCCACGGACCGGGTCTAGCCACCGTGACAACCCCAGGACTGAGATCCCAGAGGCCCGGCTCCGGGTACCCCTCGGCCCTGCGGCGGTGTGGGGGCGCTCCGCATATACCCCTCCTTACATGTAAAGCGCCATGGAATAAATGGCGCTATAACAATAAATAATAATAATAATAATAATTTTGATACCTAGATTCATGTCAGTATGATAGTGCAAGGCTATACAAGTTTTTGCACTCTTGTAGTATCACAAACACAGGGGCAGATTGTGCCTTTAGCCAGTGCGGCTTTGTTTTACCGATTAGAACTTTTTTGTAGGGTAAGTGCTGGTGTTTTTATTTTATTTATCAAGTATAACTATCTCAAAGTCTGTTATGTGTAGGAGAAGATGTCACAGCAGTCTGGACTTGATACAGAAGAAAGAAAATGCCTACAGTCAGAGAAGACATTGACTGTGTGTCACTAGTTTGTGTACTAGCTCACAGGCAATCGTCTGCTAAATCACCACTAGACAGCAACACCACCTGCACAGAATAGAAGCAACAGTGGACATAGTATTGAGCTTAGATGCTTGAGGAAGCATGTTGCCTCCCAAAATGGATGTCACCTGTCTACACTTTGTGAAAGAAGCGTTTCTATAAAGGACTTTTGAGCTCTAATACCTGATGTTTTTGTGAGTGGAGTAAATATCTTGTACTGACGCATGGCAGAAGAAAGATGCAGCAAATTAATTGAGAGGTGCATGCCTCTTAATCAATTTAGAGAATTATACTCGAATTAACCCTTCATTCAGGGTTCATTCGAATACTGCAGTAAATTTCTGTCTAAATGTATTCCTGTTTTGTGGAGTAAATTATGATGAATTTCTCCCCTGCACTCAGCCATGCCCACTCTTGGTAACGCATTGCCAATTTTCAAATACTTGATGGAGCTGGTTGGGACTGACATAAAAAGTATAAATGTCGCAAAATTTTCGAGTGACCATAAGTTGAGCAAAAATATTGTTTCATTTCAAACAATTTTACACCAGATTCCTGATAAAAACTGTCTTAAGAATTCGAGCCCAAATATTTGTCCATTGCATTCCTGTTCTCAATTTAAGCACCACTCCAGCCTTTCCAGGAACAGGGAACTTAGATTAGGAGCACCACTCCAGCGCTGCAATAATAAAAAGCACTGAATTGGTGCTTTACGAAAGTAATGAAAGGATATTGATAAAATATTATTGATAGTGTTGAATGCAGCCGCAAGCACAGTGTTGGCATAAGCAGCAACAGCAGTAAGGTCACATTGCATTTGGGTAGCAACATTTGAAATTGCTGCAGTGCTATAGTGTATTAACATATCAAGTTATATTATATGTTCTTGAGTCGTTAACTTTATATGGCTTCTATCATAAATATGATCCACAGAAAACATTGGGGCTTATTAATAAAGTAGCTGCATCTTGCCTTCACTATCATTAACAGAGCAGCAGTGCTGTCTTCAATATAGCACATTTGCTGAAGCATTCACAATAAGATGAATTTACATGAAAGATCTTCTTTTACAACACATAAAGAACGGTTAATGGAAAGCAATACACAGAATAGTTTTATTTCCAGTTGCCAGCGCATTTAATATGTGAAACATGAATTACTCTCAATATATCACTAGTGGGCCAAGTTGAAAGATTATCTTGTGTCATTCCAGTTGTCCTAAGCAGCCAAGTTGAATATCTTCTCTAATCCATCATTTATCTCTATGTACCCATCATTCACATTATTTAGAATTTTATTCCATTATAGTGTGGGAGATGAGCAAAACTCTGGACATTTATACATTTAAACGATTCAATATCTGTCATGATCAATCTTTCGTTATTTTCAGTCCAATCTCAGTCGTTTTACTTGCATGCCAAAAGATGGACGTAATTACAATAAGAAAAAAAATAACACTATGTAAACAACAAGATAAGAACTTCTCCTATAGAAACATAATATAACGCATTTAAAATTAGAGTTCTTTTCTACCACTACATTTGTAACATAAAAAGCGGTGCAATTTCAGCATATTATGTTACAAATTCAGAAATGCATGTTAATTTGCCTGCAGAGATGAGTTAATCTTTTGAAATTCGAATTTGTCATCTTTGCCCCAAAATTTGATTTGAATCTCTATACTGGAAAGCTTGTGATTACTTGGAAAATACATGTGGGGGAGAGGAGAGAGAGAGAGAGACCCTCACTGATGGTAAGGGCTTACACTTTACAGGAGAGAATGAGAGGATGCCACTGACAATAAGAGCTTAGGGTACTGTCACACAGTACCATTTTGATCGCTACGACGGCACGATCCGTGACGTCGCAGCGATCGTATGAATATCGCTCCAGCGTCGTAGACTGCGGTCACACGTTGCAATCACGGCGCTGGAGCGATGCTGAAGTCCCCGGTAACCAGGGTAAACATCGGGTAACTAAGCGCAGGGCCGCGCTTAGTAACCCGATGTTTACCGTGGTTACCAGCGTAAACGTAAAAAAAACAAACAGTACATACTTACATTCCGGTGTCTGTCCCCGGCGTTCTCCTTCTCTCCACTGTGTAAGCGCCATAGCCGGCAAGCACAGCGGTGACGTCAGACGTCACCGCTGTGCTCGCTTTCCGGCTGGCAGACGCTCACACAGTGGAGAGAAGCTGAGACGCTGGAGGACAGACACCGGAATGTGAGTATGTACTGTTTGTTTTTTTACGTTTACGCTGGTAACCACGGTAAACATCGGGTTACTAAGCGCGGCCCTGCGCTTAGTTACCCGATGTTTACCCTGGTTACAAGCGAACACATCGCTGGATCGCTGTCACACACAACGATCCAGCGATGTCAGCGGGTGATCAAGCGACGAAAGAAAGTTCCACACGATCTGCTACGACGTACGATTCTCAGCAGGATCCCTGATCGCTGCTGCGTGTCAGACACTGCGATATCGTAACGATATCGCTAGAACGTCACGAATCGTACCGTCGTAGCGATCAAAATGGTACTGTGTGACAGTACCCTTAGACTCCACAGGCGAGAGACAGAAGACCCTGTTGAATATAGGAGCTTAACCCCTTTACCCCCAAGGGTGGTATGCACATTAATGACCGGGCCAATTTTTACAATTCTGACCACTGTCCCTTTATGAGGTTATAACTCTGCAGCGCTTCAACGGATCCTGGTGATTCTCACAGTGTTTTCTCGTGACATATTGTACGTCATGATAGTTGTAAAATTTCTTTGATATTACCTGCATTTATTTGTGAAAAAAGGGAAATTTGGCGAAAATTTTGAATATTTCGCAATTTTCCAACTTTGAATTTTTATGCAATTAAATCACAGAGATATCTCACACAAAATACTTAATAAGTAACATTTCCCACATGTCTACTTTACATCAGCACAATTTTGGAACCAAATTTTTTTTTTGTTAGGGAGTTATAAGGGTTAAAAGTTGACCAGCAATTTCTCATTTTTACAACTCCATTTTTTTTATGGACCACATCTGATTTGAAGTCATTTTGAGGGGTCTATATGATAGAAAATAACCAATTGTGACACCATTCTAAAAACTGCACCCCTCAAGGAGCTCAAAACCACATTCAAGAAGTTTATTAACCCTTCAGGTGTTTCACAGGAATTTTTGGAATGTTTAAATAAAAATGAACATTTAATTTTTTTTCACAAAAAATTTACTTCAGCTCCAATTTGTTTTATTTTACAAAGGGTAACAGGAGAAAATGGACCCCAACAGTTATTGTACACTTTTTCCTGAGTACGCCGATACCCCATATGTGGGAGTAAACCACTGTTTGGACGCATGACAGAGCTCGGAAGTGAAGGAGCGCCATTTGACTTTTCAATGCAAAATTGACTGGAATTGAGATGGGACACCATGTTGCGTTTGGAGAGCCCCTGATGTGCCTAAACATTGAAACCCCCCCACAAGTGACACCATTTTGGAAAATAGACCCCCTAAGGAACTTACCTAGATGTGTGGTGAGCACGTTGACCCATTAAGTGATTCACAGAAGTTTATAATGCAGGGCCGTAAAAATAAAAAATCATATTTTTTCACAAAAATGATGTTTTTGCCTCCAATTTTTTATTTTCCCAAGGGTAAGAGAAGAAATTGGACCCCAAAAGTTGTTGACAAATTTGTCCTGAGTACGCTGATACCCCATATGTGGGGGGTAACCACCGTTTGAGTGCATGGCAGAGCTCGGAAGGGAAGGAGCGTCATTTGGAATGCAGACTTAGATGGATTGGTTTGCAGTCGTCACATTGCGTTTGCAGAATGTACCTAAACAGTAGAAACCCCCTACAAGTGACCCCATATTGGAAACTAGACCCCCAAGGAACTTATCTAGATGTGTTGTGAGAACTTTGAACCCCCAAGTGTTTCACTACAGTTTATAACGCAGAGCAGGGAAAATAAAAAATCTTTTTTTTCCACAAAAATTATTTTTAGCCCCCAGTTTTGTGTTTTCCCAAGGGTAACAGGAGAAATTGGACACCAAAAGTTGTTGTCCAATGTGTCCTGAGTACGCTGATACCCCATATGTTGGGGTAAACCCCTGTTTGGGCGCACGGTAGAGCTCGGAAGGGAAGGAGCACTGTTTTACTTTTTCATCGCAGAATTGGCTGGAATTGAGATCAGATGCCATGTTGTGCTTGGAGAGCCCCTGATGTGCCTAAACAGTGGATAACCCCCAATTATAACTGAAACCCTAATCCAAACACATCCTTAAACCTTATGCCAATGGTAACCCTAACCACACCCCTAACCCTAACACACCCCTAACCCTAATCCCAACCCTATTCCCAACCTTAAATGTAATCCAAACCCTAACCCTAACTTTAGCCCCAACCCTAACCCTAACTTTAGCCCCAACCCTTACTGTAGCCTTAACCCTAGCCCCAACCCTAACCCTAACCCTAGCCCTAACCCTAGCCCTAACCCTAGCCCTAACACTAACCCTATCCCTAATTATAACCCTAACCCTAATCCTAGTCCTAACCCTAACCCTAGCCCTAACCCTAACCCTAACCCTAACCCTAACCCTAGCCCTAACCCTAATAGGAAAATGGAAATAAATACTTTTTTTTTCCCTAACTAAGGGGGTGATGAAGGGGGGTTTGGTTTCCTTTTATATCGGGGTTTTTAGCGGACTTTTATGATTGGCAGCCATCACACACTGAAAGATGCTTTTTATTGCAAAAAATATTTTTTGCGTTACCACATTTTGAGAGCTATAATTTTTCCATGTTTTGGTCCACAGAGTCATGTGATGTCTTGTTTTTTGCGGGACGAGTTGATGTTTTTATTGGTACCATTTTCGGGCAGGTGATATTTTTTGATCGCTTTTTATTCTGATTTTTGTGAGGCAGAATGACCAAAAACCAGCTATTCATGAATTTCTTTTGGGGGAGGCATTTATACCGTTCCGCGTTTGGTAAAATGAATAAAGCAGTTTTATTCTTTGGGTCAGTCCGATTACAGCGATACCTCATTTATATCATTTTTTTATGTTTTGGTGCTTTTATATGATAAAAACTATTTTATAGAAAAAATAATTATTTTTGCATCGCTTTATTCTGAGGACTATAACTTTTTTATTTTTTCTTTGATGACACTGTATTGTGGCTCCTTTTTTGCGGGACAAGATGACGTTTTCAGCGGTACCATCTTTTGATCGCGTGTTATTCCACTTTTTGTTTGGCGGTATTATAATAAAGCATTGTTTTGTGCCTCGTTTTTTTAAATTTTTTATGGTGTTCACTGAAGGGGTTAACTAGTGGGACAGTTTTATAGGTCGGGTCGTTACGGATGCGGCGATACTAAATATGTTTACTTTTATTTATTTTTTTATTTAGATAAAGAAATGTATTTATAGGAACAATATATATATATATATTTTTATTTTTTTTATTTTTTTTACACATGTGAATATATATTTTTTACACTATAACATTGCCCCAGGGGGGGGGCATCATGTTATAGTGTAAGATCGCTGATCTGACACTTTCCTGCGCACTGTGTCAGATCAGCGATCTGACGTGCACAGCTCCAGGCTTCCCGGCGCCTGCTCTGAGCAGGCGCTGTGAAGCCACCTCCCTGCAGGACCCGGATGCAGCGGCCATTTTGGATCCAGGCCTGCTGCAGGGAGGAGGAGGTAAGAGACCCTCAGAGCAACGCGATCATATCAGGTTGCTCCGAGGGTCTCAGGGAAGCCCGCAGGGAGCCCCCTCCCTGCGCGATGCTTCCCTATACCGCCGGAACACTGCAATCATGTTTGATTGCAGTGTGCCAGGGGTTAATGTGCCTGGGGAGGTCCGTGACCACTCCTGGCACATAGTGCCGGATGTCAGCTGCGACAGTCAGCTGACACCCGGCCGCGATCGGCCGCGCTTCCCCCGTGAGCGCGGCCGATCACATATGACGTACTATCCTGTCGGTGGTCATACGGGCCCACCCCACCTCGACGGGATAGTACGTCTAATGTCAGAAAGGGGTTAAACTCTATAGGAGAGAGACCCTGCTGATCATAAGAGATTACTCTCTACAGGAGAGAAAGTGATTGATAGAACACTGTTGACCATAAGAGTTTACACACTACCAAAGAGAGAGGGAGGATCCTGCTGACCAGAAGACCTTACACTCTACAGGAGTGACTTACCCAGTGATTTTGTCATACAAACTGTGCTCCACTGGGAACCATTGATCTCTGATGGCCCCAGTACTGACCACCACAGTACAAAGTATGATATGATGTCATAGCTGCAGGGTGTTCTGGACAGGCCCATGCGGCAACACAAAATGACGTTATACCACTTTCTGATGCTTCTGCAGTGTGGGAAATGATGTAAGGCAAGTTTTTTTGGGGGAAACCACAAATCAAAACGCAAAATGTTTAAATTCTTATGAAATGGCTAATTATAGGAAATTTGACTTGCGCTCATTCCTCTGTGGATCAATCTGTTCATTTCTATTTGGCTGTACAGACCTTTAGAAAACAATCATGTTCTGTATGACATCCATTTAAGTTCGAGTGTTGTGTGTGGAAAAACTGACCACATTCTAATGTTATTTAATAGGGCTTTTCAAGAGGAAATGACTGTATGCACTATTCTCTTCCATATTTTAGATAAGTCTCACCTATTCAAGTTGGTAGATACTTGAAAAAAAATTAGATTCCAAAAGAATCAACCGTATATTATCTGATTTTTGTGGCTGTGTTGCAATTCTCAACATAGGAAACTATATTTGGTCATGTACATTTTATTCATTGCTGACGTATAAAAATACAGTAAATGCCATACACATGTATGGCATACAGATGGCAGTACCGATGAAAACTCGCCTATTTTTTGCATAAAAATGTGTTGATTTTTTATGCACTTTTAGACGAATTTTCTTAAATTCAAACACTTTGAAATTTGATTTGCAAATATTGCTGAAAAAAATTAATGCCTGGCGCCATTTCACACACATCTGAAGACAAAGAGAGCAGGTTAATGATGCAAGATATTATGGCAGCAATACTGGTTTCCCCATAATGCCCTGCAGTTATCACATTATGTGGTCTAATGCAGTCAATAAGGGGTACTATCATAGTAACTATAAAAATTAGGGCCAGCCAGGCAGTGCCATGTTAGGATTCAGCATTCGCACTGTATGTGGCTCATAAAGCAACTGCAATACGCTACCTCATGACCCTACACCAGCTATGGAGAGGGAAGGACAGGTGAGAAGAGTCATTTTTTTCCTTCAATGTGTATGCTAAGAGCATCAGGGTGGGGAACATTATTATAGTCTGGGGGTCAGGACAGGTAATAATATAAAAGAAAAAGTCCAGAACAGGGGACATTAAGTCAATATGGGGGCCATGATGTAGGACATTATTTCAGGATGATGGACACTATTCAGGAAAGGGGCCAGGACAGGTGGACATTACTATGATACAACACATTATTAACGGATGGATGATGTTATTATAAGATAGGAGCCAGAATAGGGAACATTTATTATTAGTATGTGAAACCAAGTGGGGGAACAATATTACTGTATTGGACTAGCTACATTAATGTATTAGGTCAATTAGGAATAAAAAGAATTGTGAAAGTTAAAAAATATATCAACATAAAATATGAAAATAATAACAGAAAAATATTTTGCCACTAAAAAAGCTATTTGATGTAAAAATGAAAGCAAAAAAAATACACATATTGGCATCTCAACATACAGAACAGTACAAAAAAAAGAAGATGCATGCCAAAAATGTAACTTTTTCATTATACTGAAATACAATATGGACTAAAAAATGAGATCAAAAAGTCTTATAGAAAACAAAATGGCATCATCGAAAGTGTCAACATGTCCGGCAAAGAATGCAGCTTGTCAAATTCAATTTTTTTCTATATGCACCCATTTACCCAGTCGATTTTGAGAGCCCTGTACTGTAATGTACTACTGCTGGGAAACATAAAAGTGCTTCTCACTAAATTAGAATATCATCAAAAAGTAAATTTATTTCAGTTTTTCAACGCAAAAAGTGAAACTCATATATGATATAGAGTCATTGCAAACAGAGTGATCTCTTTCAAGTGTTTATTTCTGTTAATGTGGATGATTATGGCTTACAAGTACCAATGAAAACTCAAAAATTACAACACTTTATAACACCAGCCTTAAAAAATGATTTTAAAATCTGAAATGTTGGCCTGCTGAAATATATGTTCAGTAAATGCACTCAATACTTGGTCGGGGATCCTTTTGCATCTATTACTGCATCAATGCGGTGTGGCCTGTGGCACTGCTGAGGTGTTATGGAAGCCCACGTTGCTTTGATAGCAGCCTTCAGCTCATCTGCATTGTTGGGTCTGGTGACTCTCATCTTCCTCTTGATAATACGAGATAATACGATAAGGCGAGTTTGCTGTCCAATCAAACACAGTGATACTGTTGTTTTTAAACCATGTATTGATACTTTGGCAGTGCAGAGAGGTGCCAAGTCCTGCTGGAGAATACATTTTCCATCTCCAAAGGATTCTCGGCAGAGGAAAGCAAAATTTACATTCATCTGAAAACAACACCTTAGACCCCTGAGCAATAGTCCAGTTCTTTTTCTTCTTGGCCCAGCTAAGACGCTTCTGGCGTTGTCTATTGGTCATGAGTGGCTTGTCACAAGGAATGCAACACTTGTAGCCCATGTCCTGGATACGTCTGTGTGTGGTGGCTCTTGAGGCAATGACTCCAGCAGCAGTCCAGTCCTTGTGAATCTCTCCCAAATTTTTGAATGGCTTTTTCTAAACAATCCTTTTCAAGGCTTAACAATCCTTTCCACTCAACTTCCCATTATTATGCTTGGATACAGCACTCTGTGAACAGCTAGCTTCTTTAGCAATGACCTTGTTAGGTGTCGAGTTGCCGCCGCTGCACAGGGGCGAACCATGTTTACTGCGGTCTCCCATTCTCCTCCCGCCGCAGTGGAACCTGCTCAGCAGAGACGTAGATCCCAGTGTCTGACTCAAGCTGATACTGTGCGCTTGGTTACTGCTGCCTTTCCAGGCTCTGCCTTTGTAGCCAGCACTGATCAGCAGTGAGCAGGTGTTTCTGGGTCTAAGTCCAGCTTTTTCCATACTGAGCATGCCCATGGGACGACCTCCCATTGGAGGTTGGGGTCACATGCTCAGGTCCTGTTGCGGCTCCTATTGGACCATCTAGAAGGTCCTGGAGCGCTACTTCTGTAAAAGGTTCACATGGTCGCTCGGCCATGCGCTAGTATAAAATTGATAATGTGTGTGTGTAGACGGATGTATGTCGATGGATGAAAGCTCCTTAATCATTCCCATTCCTTGTGTTGATGACTGCTCGCGAATGGTGGAAGCTACCTAGCGCCTGCCAGTGCGACCTGCACACTTTGCACACGTTTCAGCATCTAATTGCAGTGCCCGCTTGTACGGCACCATGCGTAATCCGTGCGCTTTCCTTACAGCTGGTCAGTGTAGGGTGGGAACTCCCGCTTGGACTCAGCATCTGACTCAGGGCGTCCTCAGGCATGGGCTCAAAAGCCACTGAGGGTCAAAGCAAATCCAATCACCAGTTTAGTTAGTGGTGGTGACTCATAGGCATCCCACTAGTGTCTTTCAGCTGCACCCTGTGACTGCTAACAGGGCGCAGCGTATTTATGGCGACTCTGTGAAGCAACAGAGTTCGCTTCTATTCACACTGGGTGAGGTCTAACCCACGTGTGAGCAAACGTCCATCTGCCATTACTCAGCAGCAGGTGTCATCTCTGTACAGTGGACCCCGGACTGCGAACGCACCTCATATTCCTAGCAGACCTTTTGTGGCTCGCCCTCCTTGTGGAGTGTGTCAATGACTGCCTTCTGGACATCTGTCAAATCAGCAGTCTTCCCCATGATTGTAGAGCCTACTGAAACAGACTAAGGAACCTTTTAAATGCTTAGGGAGCCTTTGCAGGTGTTTTTTGTTAATTATTCTAATTTACTGAGATAATGACTTTTAGGTTTTCTTTGGCTGTAAGCAATAATCATCAATATAAACAGAAATAAACACTTGAAATAGATCACTCTCTTTGTAATGGCTCTATATAATATATAAGTTTCACTTTTTGCATTGAAGAACTGAAGTAAATTAACTTTTTGTTGATATTCTAATTTTGTGAGAAGCACTTGTACTTGAGGGTACACAAGCAAAAAATGGCTCTAAAATAGGACTCATTTTTGAAAGGTTGGTTGACAAGTTATTTTCTCTTTACTTTGAAAACAGCTATCCTATTCCTGCTCCCTAAAAAGAAAACTTATTTCTGAATGGCTCAATAAAAGGCCTTTGTAATTGTTCAATCATTTTGACAATATCAAACCTGTTGCAGATCTTGAAAAAGGAATAATTTTTTTGCACCAGTTGAGAAGTGATTACTTCTTGACTTTCAGAACGGTACAACAGTTTTTGCTCCGTAAATAATGGAATATATTTTGGACAGTTTGTGAAAATCAATTGCTTCTTCATTTAGCTTAGGAAGAAGCTCTGACACTCCCCAAACAAGGATAATTTTTACATCAACCTGTGTGAAAAAGCCACGGCTTTTTACATTTGCACAGTGTGTGTAAATGCCTCCATGCCCCATATGCCACCAAAAAGGGATCATTTTTGGACTATTTTTACAATATAAATAGCCTAAAAAGTCTTACACTGCATTGTGCTATTAAATAGGCTGTTGTTAACCCATGGTTATAATCCTTTTTCCTGTAGTCAGATAGGTTGAGGTCACTTTGATACTAAGAGGGCTGTGTTTGCATTGGAGAGCACAAATTGGGTTCATTACACTCCTAGTAGACCACCAATTATTATATACATAATTACAAACAATAAAAGATTTTGCAGCATTGCAATATACATTTTTGAGAAAAGTTAGCAAAGTTGGCAAAATTGAATATTGAAGATCTGCTCATCCTTATTATATACCTTTTTATATCACCGCAGCTTCCAAGGCCAACAGGATATTATCATGTATTAAAAAATACATTAACTCATAGGTAGAGGTGATCAAACATATTGGAGTGGATTTGAATTTTCGCATTTTGCTCATTCATAAAGGGTCATAAAAAGGTTAAATATACATACTGGCATCTCCTTTTCACTGTCCATTGAGACCCAGTGCATCTTTACTCTAGGCCATGATGTCTGGGTCTGATGAAGGGCATTTCGGCACAAATGCACACAAAGTCACAGCGCATGTCGTAATTTTAACCCCTTCATGACCTTGGGATTTTCCGTTTTTCCGTGTTCGTTTTTCACTCCCCTCATTCCCAGAGCCACAACTTTTTTATTTTTCCATCAATTTTGGCCATGTGAGGGCTTATTTTTTGCAGGACAAGTTGTACTTTTGAACAACATCATTGGTTTTACCATGTCGTGTACTAGAAAATGGGAAAAAAATAATTCCAAGTGCAGTGAAATTGCAAAAAAAGTGCAGTCCCACACTTGTTTTTTGTTTGGCTTTTTTGCTAAGTTCACTAAATGCTAAAACTGACCTGCCATTATGATTCTCCAGGTCATTACGAGTTCAAAGACACCAAAAATGACTAGGTTATTTTTTATCTAAGTGGTAAAAAAAAAAAAAATTGCGCCATATTCCGATACTCGTAGCGTCTCCATTTTTCATGATCTGGGGTCGGTTGAGGGCTTATTTTTTGAGTGCCGAGCTGGCATTTTTAATGATACCATTTTGGGGCAGATACGTTCTTTTGATCGCCCATTACTGCATTTTAATGCAATGTCACGGCGACCAAAAAAACGTAATTCTGGCGTTTCTAATTTTTTTCTCGCTACGCAGTTTAGCGATCAGGTTACTGATTTCTTTTATTGATAGATTGGGCAATTCTGAACGTGGCGATACCAAATATGTGTAGGTTTGATTTTTTTTATTGATTTATTTTGATTGGGGCGAAAGGGGGGTGATTCAAACTTTTATATTTTTTTTATTTTTTTCACATTTTTTTTACTTTTTTTTTTTTTACTTTTGCCATGCTTCAATAGCCTCCATGGGAGGCTAGAAGCTGGCACAACGCGATTGGCTCTGCTACATAGCAGCGATCTGATGTTCGCTGCTATGTAGCAGAAATGCAGGTGTGCTGTGAGCGCCGACCACAGGGTGGTGCTCACAGCTACCGTGGATCAGTAACCATAGAGGTCTCAAGGACCTCTATGGTTACAATGTAGAAGCATCGCCGACCTCCGATCATGTGATGGGGTCGGCGATGCGCTCATTTCCGGCCGCCAGGCCGGAAGCGCCGGTTAAATGCCGCTGTCTGTGTTTGACAGCGGCATTTAACTAGTTAATAGGCACGGGCAGATCACAATTCTGCCTGCGCCTATTACGTGCACATGTCAGCTGTTCAAAACAGCTGACATGTCCCGGCTTTGATGCGGGCTCACCGCCGGAGCCCGCATCAAAGCGGGGCTTCTGACCTCGGACGTACTATCCCGTCCGAGGTCAGAAAGGGGTTAATAAGTCATAAAAAAATAAAATAAAGGAAAAACTGATGAAACTTTCCCAGGCTTGTTTTAGTTGGACATGGTTTTCTCTTCTAAGGGAGAGCGTGAGAATTTCATACTGAATAGGAATTGATGGACAGTACAACAAGCAAACCCATCAGTTTAATAAATGGTTATCAAACAAATCAACATCACAGCTTTGAGTTGTAATGGTAAAATGAATGAAATGGAATAAAATTATGGTTTACAAATCCACTTAATCAGCATTCATGAATACATTCTAATAAATAGAAAATGTCCTGCTATTATGGCAATACAACCTGAAATCCCCCAATAATCCCCTGCTCAACAGAACATTTTATCTGGAATTTAATGAATTAGTCAAACTTAGTCAGAAATATCCCAGCAATCGTTCTCCTCACTTCCCAGACATTTACAGACTGTTACGAAAAGAAGAAGGAATGCTACACAATAGGAGACATTGCCCTGTCCGTCCAACTTTTTTTTAGATGCAATGCTGCCATCAATTTTTAAATAAGTTTAAGGGAGCTTGCCATGTGAAAAATTATTAACTTGTAGATATGTGGTTAATCTACTGGGTTAATAGCATTCTGAACCTGCCCAGCACTGGTACTTAGACCCCCGTTTCCAAGAGGAAATGAACTGTAGTCCTCCCATTAGCATTCAGATTTTAGCCATAGTGATGGCGCTGCTGCTGGATTAGTCACTGGTGGCTGTAATCGCACTTCCGGCACTAACTGACAGCTGGCCCTAATGCTGAATGGCTGTCAGTCAGGGCCATGTGTGTGGTTACAGTCGCCGCTCTCTATACTCTGAGCACGTTCCCTTTAATTTTTTCAAATGAAATTTTAAAAATGCTTAACTTTCAACTTCTGATCTGTGTTCTTTGTTCTGTTGTGACTGGAATATGACTATAAGGGATTTTGAAATGATTGCGTTCTTTTTTATTTACATTTTACAAAGAGTCACAACTTTTGGGGCATTATAATTATGTATACATTTTTGTTCTGAATGCTGATCCAGATAATTGACAGTTGGGATCCAGTGGGAAAATTTGCTATGTCAGAGCAATTTAATTACATGTGGTATGGTTGTACCTATTCCCTAGGCTTTTTTTTATCCTCTCACTTTCTTCTAATGAACCTGATGGAAATTTGTCCTCTTTCTACAGCACTTTATCACTATGTATAGTACTAACTGTGACTATGTATGGTCATTAGTTTCAGTTTTGGCACTGAAGAGCTACTATTGACTCTAGCTAAAAATGTTTAGAAATTCACTGAGCTAAGTCCCCTATCATTCAACATTTCAGATTATCTGACTATTGATTATGTACATGGGACATTATTCTGTGGTTATTCTGTGTAGGGATAGAGTCTAAGACTATGTGCACACGATGCGGATTTGTTGCGTTTCCGCAGAGTTTTTTCCGCTCAGAAATGCTCCAAACGTGCAATGGATTATTTAAGTAATGTTAATCAATGACATTCCTGAAGTGCTGTGCACATGAGCTGGAAATTTCCGTCTTTATTTGCAGCATTTTATTTTCCGCAGCATGTCAATTCTTTTTGTCGATCTGCAGCCTTTCTGCACCTATTGACTTCCACTGAGTCAGTCAAATCCGCAGCAAAAACGGTTTGTGGATTTTCTGCTGATTTACTGCCAAAGGCAGCAGGATATGTCCCATTTATATACAACTCCCTATGGTATGTTCATGATGAGTTTGTTCATCTGTGTCACGGTTCATACTGATTCATATATGGACTCTATTTATTCCAGGGATGTGATTGTGTTGTTTCATATTGTTTTTAAATGTTTTTAATCATCTTGGGTGTTTTTTTTCTGTCCTCAATAAAGTATATTGATTTTTTTTTTCTCATCCAGGAGTGCGCTATGTTCATGCATTGACTTTTTCTCCCCTCTTTTGGCAGATTTGCTGCCAAAGAACGCTGCAATTTGTCAGAAAGAGGAGGAGTGTGTGAGTGGAGAATATGTGTGTGTGTATCTGTGTGTGGGTGGAGAATATGTGCGTCTGTGTGTATCTGTGTGCGTTTGTCTCTCTGTGTGTCTATATGTGTGTGTGTACCCATGCGACGTGTGTACCCAGGCGTCATCTGATGGGACTACTACTCCCATCCGGCTACGTGTTGTCGCAAATAACAGAGACAGCATGTGCTGATAATGGGAGAATAGTTTCATCATCCAGCGCCTGTGTTCAATCAAAACATTTAAATAATTTACATATTCACATACACAATACATACTCACCGAAAACCTAATCCCTGACACCTGGGTCTCCTGCAAACAATCAAAAATAATAAACCAAAATATACTTCCTGTCTGCCGTAGTCCATTTAATACTCAGTGTCCCACGTCGATCTCATTGTATCACTGAGCTGCAGTGAGAGTTCACCGGAGTTCATCAGCTGATCAGCTCTGGTGCTCTCACTTACGGCACCGCTGCGTGGGAAAGTTCTCACACAGTGGTAGTGCCGTAAGTGAGAGCACAGGAGCTGATGAACTCTGGTGAACTCTCATGGCATTTCAGCGATAATCTCCTGTCTGTGTATCGTCGGAGGCCAGGTAGAGCAGTCACATCTCCCTATGTGACTGTTCTACATGAGAGATCGCCGTGGGACACTCGGTATTAAATGGACTACATCTGACAGGATAGTATTATATGTTGATTTATTATTTTTTGATTATTTGCAGGAGATGAGGTCGTCTGGGATTAGGCGTTCAGTAAGTATGGTAAATTAAGATTCAATAAAGGAGTCTGTGTGACTAATTCAGATAAATGACTTTATTGTGGCTGTGTGTTTATTTACCATATAATTATAGGATTAGTAATGGTGTCTTGTAGATGCCTCTCCATTACTAAGCCATGGGCTTGATGTCACCTGACAATACAAAGGTGACATGAACCCCACAAATATGAACCCCACTTGCCACAGCTACAGGGCAAGTGGGAAGAGCGAGGCTGGGGTGGCTGTAAGAAATCCCAGCTGCATACTGAATGCCAGGGTGGCGACATGAATCATGATCCACCCTCAAACCAACACCCACTCCAAAGAGTCATGAAAAGCAAAGGAGAAAATGGGAGTATCAGGTGATATAGGATAAAATAAAGTATAAACTTTATTCAATATCATGTAGAGAAATAAAGTGCATATCTGTAACAGAACACCAAGACAATACAGATTGGCCAAAGTCACCCAAGAAAAAAGGCTAAAATTTTACTAGAAATAACAGAGAAAATACAAAGCCATAAGCCGCATGGTGAGCCTAAACCAATGGAGGCATAAGAAGTATATAGTAGCCAATGGCTCAATAGTGAATGATGCCAGAGAGCATGGCTTACCAGCAGTGTAAGCAGTGACCCTGGACCAAGGACTGGATGACAGACCCCGGAGGACCCCCAAGATTTTAATAACAGTTGCTGATTTTTACAGCATATGTAGGTTAATTATGTAAATACTCCTACATAGGCTGGTGACTGTGTGTGGGTGTGTGTGTGTGTGTTTTTATTAATTAATATTAATGGCTGAAGAGGTTGAACAAGGAAATTACATCACAAGTTTTTTATTAATATTGTATCTTCACCCCTGAGGAGGACACTTGTTAGTGTCAAGATGCGTGGGAATTCTATCCTCCAGGCTGCACCTATCACCTTATCTCCAAATGGTTATTCTTAGCTGCCCTGCACTCCTTTTGATCGTACTGGCTGGTTCTTTATCTGGTAATAGCTTTGCTGTCTCTTAAAGGGTACTGTTTAGATTTTTATTCATTTACCTTACCGTAACATTTTTTTTTCAATAGGGTTGGCAACATACCATCTACCTTTCTTTGGAGTTTATTTATGGTGCCACGGCACAGATTTATATTTCTACTGTTTACATTATCTCTAGCTATTTAGGTGCTGACTTTACTAAATGCTATTGTTTGATTGTGCTATGTGAGCCTTGGTTAGGGCTGACCACATTTGGTCAAGTGCTCGTTGGCATTTTAAATGTTTTTATAATGTGGTGTATTTTTGCTGTGTGTAGGACTCCAATAAATATTTGTTGTGATCCCTGCATTTGTGCATATTCTTTTTCTTTTCATGTTTTTCTATATCTTTATTTAGCTTACAAAAACGCATACAAAACCGCATGAAAATCTGCATCAAAAACGCATCAAAACCTCATTAAAAACCGCATAAAAACCTAGCAGAATTTCCACTGCATTTTCTGCCAAGAAATTTCCACGAGCAAATCCGCAATGTGTGCACATAGCCTTAAAGTAGAGGGGTTGCCCTTTGTATGTGGAAAACCTCCAAATAGTTCTGGATTCACTGTCCTCCTGTCCCAGCAGCATATCCCAATTTGAACTATATCTGTGTTTTCTGGCAGGCTCAGGGAGGAAGTTACTGCACATGCCCAGTCCCCGGAAATGATGGCAATGAAGGCGCCTGTGTGAGATATCAACCATAGGAGGCGAGTCATAAATAAGCAGTGAGCTATAAGTCATAGATCAGAGGCAGGTGGGATAGTGGATCAGAATGGTAGAAGAAGACCAAGTGCTGCATCCAGCCCAATCTCATCAGCATAAAATTTCCACGACTGATTACAGAGGAATGACAAAATGGATTAATTCAAAAAAGGTAACATTTAAACCATCTTCAAAGCACCATAATAGCTATGTCTGTAGTTAAGAGTCCAAAACCCTGACGACAAGTCTCTATAATGATTACTATTAACCCCTTCCTGACATGGCTGTTTTCCTATTTTGTCTATCCTCGCCTTCGTCCAACAGTCATAATTTTTCTGTTGACATAGGCATGTGAGATCTTGTTTTTCAGAGAGAGTTTTGACACCGTTCATTTTATCATGTGATGTAATGTAAAGTTGGGAGAAAATCCAAGTAAAATTTAGAAAAAAGCGTAATTCCACATTTTTTAAAAAAAATGTATTTACTGTGTTCACTATATGGTACATATTACCCAGCAATATGATTTTCCAGGTTAGTACAATCTCGGAGATAACAATCAAGCATAGTCTGTATTTTTTTTTTATTTAAGTAGAGAACAAAATTGCTTGTCTCGCCATTTTCTGATACCAATGACATCTTCAGTCTATGGAGCTGTATAAGGGCTTTTTTTCAGACCGGAGCCAACCTTTCTATCTTTTGGATTTTTTTTAATTATTTCATTTACCAATTGGTTTGATACATTTTATATTTTGATAGATCGGACTTTTATGGATGTAACAATTCCACATATGTTCCTTTCAATATATATATATATACAGTATACCGTATATACTCGAGTATAAGCCGAGAATTTCAGCCCATTTTTCAGGCTGAAATTGCCCCTCTCGGCTTATACCCGAGTCATACCCAGGGGTCGGCAGAGGAGGTGGAGCAGCAGCTGTGTAATCATACTCACCTGCTCCTGGCGCAGTACCTGCTTCCCCGGCGCCGGCAGCTTCTTCCTGTAGTGAGCGGTCACTTGGTACCGCTCATTACAGTAATGAATATGGACCCCACTCCACTTCCATAGGGGTGGAGCAGCATATTCATTACTGTAATGAGCGGTACCATGTGACCGCTCAATACAGGAAGAAGCTGCCGGGGAACCAGGGACCGTGCCAGGAGCAGGTGAGTATAATGCAGTGCACAATATTCACCTGCTCCCCCTTCCACCGCCGGCCGCCGCTGCATCTTCCCCGTCCTCTGCACTGACACTCACGTCAGAGGGCGCAATGACGCGATTAGTGTGCGCGCCGCCCTCTGCCTGAACAGTCAGTACAGAGGACGGGGAAGACGCAGCGGCGGCCGGCGGCAGTGGAACAGGGAGTAGGTGAATATAGCAAGTGCCGGGGGCCTGCGCAATGAGAGGTGAGTATGTGATTTTTTTTATCACAGCAACAGCATATGGGGCAAATGTCTACATGGAACATCTTATGGGGCATAATCAATGTTTGTGCAGCTTTATATGGGGCAAATGTCTATATGGAGCATCTTATGGGGCATAATCAATGTTTGTGCAGCTTTATATGGGGCAAATGTCTACATGGAGCATCTTATGGGGCATAATCAATGTTTGTGCAGCTTTATATGGGGCAAATGTCTACATGGAGCATCTTATGGGGTATAATCAGTGTTTGTGCAGCTTTATATGGGGCAAATATCTTTATGGAGCATCTTATGGGGCCATTATCAACATTTGTGGAGCATTATATGGGGCAAATGTCTGTATGGAGCATCTTATGGGGCCATAATCCGCATTTGTGCAGCATTATATAGGGCATATTTTAATATGGAGCATCTTATGGGGCCCATCATAAACTTTATGGAGCATTATATGGGGCTCCTGATTCAATATGGATATTCACTTAACCTACTGATGTCTCAATTAATTTTACTTTTATTGGTATCTATTTGTATTTTTGACATTTACCGGTAGCTGCTGTATTTTCCACCCTAGGCTTATACTCGAGTCATTAAGTTTTCCCAGATTTTTGTGGCAAAATTAGGGGGGTCGGCTTATACTGGGGTCGGCTTATACTCGAGTATATACGGTGTATATATATATTTAATGGGTAAAAAGGAGGGTCAGTTGAACTTTTATTTTTATATATATATATATATATATATATATATATATATATATATATATATTACAGTCACTTTTTTCATTTTTCACCTTACTTGTTAGTTTCCTTAAGGGACTGGAACCTGAAATCATCTTTATAGAACAAAAATCACTGTCTCCTATGAACACAGCTAGAAGCTAGCATTCACAGAAGTACAGTTGTGACAGGCACAGGGGTCTTTAGCAGACTCCAGCCCTCATGGCAACCCATCGGCATGCTGCAATTGTGTCACAGAGGTGCCGATGGGCTCATAGAATGACATGCCCAATACCAGGAAGCTGCGAATCAAGCAGTCGGGGATCAATAGACTAACAGCCACAAGCTCCACTCCTCTCCACATGTGGCTTTTAGAGGCAAATGATGGCTGAATATCACAGCTATCCTCTGCCAGGAAAAATGTGTGCTCAGGAACTGAGCCTGAATCAGTCAGGGAGCCGGTATATGACATAACTGTACGCCTTTTATCAGTAAGGGGTTAAAAGGGAAATGGTTACCATGTAACTGGCATTTACGGCAGATTCAAACCTAAACTTTTACGTAGCATGCAGCTATTTTATTGATGCCTTAGCACTGTATCCCTGCGAATGAGCAAATTGCAGAATTTTAGTCTCTGAACTACCCACTTCATCATGGTTTAATAACTTTTGTTTGAGATTAGGATCGCTTGACAGTGCAGTTGTTTTCCCAACAATCTAGTAACTTAAGTAATGTTTAAGCCAGGTCTGTAATAACAAGATAAGTTATTCTGTCATGACATATATCTGTCTAAGGTTATCGCTAAAAATAATCACAGCAAGCCATAAAATAAATTGTCCTTCATTCTGAAAAAATAATCGTTTTGCTTTTGCATGTGTAGAGTCAGATAAGTGAGGATATCTCTTATTTTGACATGTTATATACTAACGATATGCTGTTGTACAGATAAACAAAGAAATAAAATGTATCAAAGAAGCATATTGTAGAATGCATGTAAAGGAATTGAGTTGCTGAATAGTCACGTAAGGCCCACATGCTAGATCTTTCCACTAATGTGTCTGGTTAATCCTATCATGGCAATAGACAGTCCTAAAAATCAATTGCTACGTATAAAGTAATGATGATGGAAAATAATTACAGGAACAAGATTGCCAGATATTGTCTATATGTAGAGAGAACTTGCAGCACAACATCAACATTCAATATCAATCTAGGCCAATCTTTTTCCAAGACAGGACCAGAGAGTAATTACTGAACACCAGTTTCCAGATGTCTTCGAGTTGACTCGTAGAAATGGAGAAAGTGGCTTTCCAAGGTGCTAGACTATGTGATTTGCATTCTGTTTTTGCTGTGAAATATATATTTGTTTCATTTAATTTATTCCAAAGAAAAGGTCGGTTGGAAGGAGGAAGACAGATGGAAGTTAGGGAAGCATTGTATTCGAATGTTTGATTTTGACCTCCATTAAAAGTGAAGGCTCTTCACAAAGTTGACATGGCTATTACCATTATAATCTCTGCCTGAATTGTATTATTATGTGAGTCATGTTGGCTGGCTTCCTTTGGAGACGTTAGATTACAATCATGCTGAAGCAGCCACTGTGCCCATAATGGAGATCCCGTGATATACAGCACACAGCGTACTTGTAAATGAAGAATACTTGATTATTGTTTCAATGCATTGTAAAAAAGCCTTTGTCTCATGATTCCAGAGGTATATGAAGAATATAATTATGAACACGAGTCTGCTGGGTGACATTTACCCACTAACTGGCATATTAAATCCTGTATTTATTAAAACATAAAGAGACACAGAGCCTTGTGGAATTACTTAATTTGTCTATATGTTTGTTCTTTACAAGATACAATGAGGCTTTAGTTTAATGATGAAAACAATAGATTCAGGGCTTCATTAGGAAGAAAACTCAGGCAGTTACCAATAATCAGAGCAGATGGTATCTTTCTCATTTCCTAGCACAGATTTACAACACAATTTCAGGAAAAGAGATATAGAACAGTAAGTTTTTTTGTGTAATTTTTGCATAATGAACATATTCTATGTAATGTAACCCTGTTATCATATATAATATGATGTGGACAGCACATCAATGCACTTCATTTTATTTATCTTTGACTTTATGATATGGTGAGATGGTTATAGAACGTTTTCTGCAGAGAATAAACTCAGAATATGTCACTGATGACAGGTCCTATCGCCAAGAGACTTCACATTCAGAAGTTTTAGCATTCTCCGGTGCCCAGACAAAGCAGTGTCTTTCTAAAAATTATTAAGGAACTGATCATTTACAGATACGCCAAAAAAGTGGTTATCTCTCTGGATAAACTCTGAGTCATAGTTTGGCAGATTTTGATATTCTGTAAACCCTGGCAAAAGACAGATTCTCGCTATCACAGTTTTGTTTCATATACAAAATGATATGATCAGGTAACTTTTTTTACTTAATAGGTGTTTCCTGCATTATCAAAATTACTTTCCCTATATATGCACTGTCTCACCTGCCCAATGCTAGAGGTCAGTTCAACTGAACTGAATGCGGTTGATCTGCAAGGAAATCTCCGAATCACCATATCTAAAGGCTTCAGAGAATTGTAGCAAGGCCTCCTTCAGACGTCTTTGAAAGAGATGAGTGAACATGTATGGAAAACATATGCCAATCTCAAATTTGGCATGAATGTAGCATATTCAGATTCATGTTAGCTTTCACGAGCAGTTTTACACAAAGTCAGCGAAAATCAGTCACATTTCGGTAAATCATCACGTTTCCACTTGTTAGGTGTCGATTTCCTGCTGCTGCACAGGGGGAATCTCGAACCATGTCCGCTGCAGTCTCCCATTCTTCTCCAGCCGCAGTGGAACCTGCTCAGTGGAGACGTTGGTCCCAGCGCCTAGCTCGGACAGATACTGCACGTATGGTTACTGCTGCCCTTCCAGGTTCAGCCATTATAACCAGTACTGTTCGGCGGCGAGCAGGCGCTCCTGGGACTAAGTCCTTCTTTTCTCCTTCTGAGCATGTCCAAGGGAAGACCTCTCATTGGAGGTTGGGGGTCACACGCTCAGGTCCTGTAGCAGCTCCTATTGGTCCACTAGGAATGTCCTGGAGAGCTACAACTATAAATGGTTTGCATGGCCGCACGACCATGCGCTAGTATCATTTGTGTTTGGCTGTTGCCAGTGGGTACTCTACCACTCTGTATATATGTGGTGTGAGTCTGTTTAGCTTTGGGGCTGTACACTCAGGCAGGCAGCTAGCGTCAGTGGGGGCAATTAGCCTTGGCTTAGCCTCTGGTTCCTTCATGTGTGCAGTTAGCACAGAAGAGTTCCAGAGCAAGCCCAGCCCTAGTTAGGGTATTAGTTTCTGTGTGCTACATAAATACTCTGGTGATAGTAAATCTTGTAGGGGTTTCGTGAGCCAGTGTGCAATACACCTCGAGCTCCTGGCTGCATGTTTTCCCACAGAGCAGGTAAAGGTGGGATTTATTATTTCTCTCCTGTCAGACAGGGCGTTGGAGTGAGCTACGCCGCTGTGGGAGCATGGCGATCATGTGGTGCAGAGTGCTCCGCTGTTCTTGAGCACTCTAAAACAGGTCTTTTTAGGACCTAGAGTCACCCATGATACGTCACTCCAACTGTTGGCATTGACTCAGGGCTCGCCAATGGTCAGCCATTTTGCCATCCACTTCCAGACTTTAGCATCTGAGCTGGAGTGGTCGGATAAAGCCCTCATCCCTGTATTTTGGAGGGGGCTGGCTGACCATGTGAAGGACGCTTTGGCCAATAGGGAGATTCCCGCCAGACTGGAGGAGCTAATAGCTGTATCTACTCACATAGATCTTTGTTTTACCGAACAAAGGTTGGAGCGAGCCCAGGGTAGGCAGAGGTTTTGGCTGGCTCCCACCTTCGCCAAACCTTTGGGATCTCTGGTCCAGGCACCCAAGTCACATGAGGCCATGGAGGTGTCACGAGCGGGATCTAAGTCCCGGACCGCTCATGCACTCAAGGTCTGTCATGTCTGCCGGCAGTCAGGACATCTTGCCTCCAGATGTTCCCAGTGGTTGGGAAAACGTCAGCATCTAGTGGTTGTAGGAGGAAGTACACTAGACACGGCGACGTTTTCCTCCAAACTGTCCTTTAAGGGGACAATTACTATATGCTCATCCACTCTTTTTGTAGGGCTTTGTGTGGATTCCAGATCGGAGGGCAATTTTATGTCTTCTTCCTTCGCCCAACGACATGCAATACCCCTGGTGATGCTCGCTAAACCAGTGACCGTACGAGTGGGGAATGGGTCAACACTGCCCTCACAGACAACACACCAGAACATCCCATTTACTCTATCTATGTCGCCATCTCATCAGGAGATTATTTCTTTACTCATCATTCCTGAGGAAATTGATGAGGTCCTGTTAGGGATACCTTGGCTACAGTTCCACTCCCCTCATATAGAGTGGTCCACAGGCAGAATTTTGGGATGGAGTGAATCTTGTGAGGTAGATGTCAGAGGGAGTGAGTTCAGGTTGCTACTACTGAGGTACCCACAGATCTTTCCTCTCTCCCCAAGCAATATTGGCCCTATGAGGACGTGTTCTCCAAAAGGGCTGCGGAGACCCTTCCGCCTCACCGCTCCTATGACTGTCCTATTGACCTCTTGCCTGGTGCTAAGCCTCCCAGGGGTCGAGTCTACCCGTTATCTCTCCCAGAGATGGAAGCAATGTCTCAGTACATCCAGGAGAATCTGGCAAGAGGATTCATTAGGAAGTCAGTGTCACCTGCAGGGGCTGGGTTCTTCTTCATGCAGAAGAAGAACGGAGAATTATGTCCATGCATAGATTACAGGGGTCTTAACGCCATCACCGTTAAGAACAAGTACCCACTGTCCCTGATATCTGAGCTCTTTGATAGGCTTCGGGGAGCAAGGGTATTTACTAAACTAGATCTGCGGGGTGCTTACAACCTGATTGGCATCTGTGATGGGGACGAATGGAAGACAGCTTTTAACACCAGGGATGGGCACTATGAATACCTGGTGATGCCCTTCGGGCTCTGTAATGCCCCAGCCGTTTTTCAAGACTTTGTGAATCATATCTTCCATGATATGCTCTCCACCTCAGTTGTAGTCTATCTGGATGATATTCTCATCTACTCTTTAGATGTAGACTCCCACCGGAGAGGTGTTTGCAAAGTCTTCGACCTCCTACGGGCAAACTCCCTCTATGCCAAGTTGGCGAAGTGTGTGTTTAAGCAGGAATCTATGCCTTTCCTGTTCTATATCATCTCGGCCCATGGATTGGCTATGGATCCCGCCAAGCTACAGGCTGTTATGGACTGGCAGTAACCCCATTCTCTCAAAGCGGTGCAGCGCTTTTTGGGGTTCATCAACTATCATCGCCCGTTCATTCCTCACTTCTCAGCTTTGGTAGCTCCTCTGGTTGCTCTCACCAAGAAGGGAGCAAATCCCAAATAGTAGTCGGAGGAGGTCTCCAAGGCCTTCCTCTCTATTAAGTCCCATTTTGCTAGCATTCCCATTCTACTTCGCTGCGATGTAATAAGCCATTTATAATGGAGGTGGATGTCTCATTTGTCAGTGCAGGAGCAGTCCTCTTCCAAAAGTATGCTCAAGGTCAGAAGCATCCTTGCTTCTTTTTCTCCAAGACCTTTATACTCTCAGAGGGGAATTACTCCATCGGGGACAGGGAGTTCCTAGCTATGAAGTTGGCTTTTTCAGAATGGAGACTGTTATGATCCCAATGGCAGAGGATCTCAGAGATTACAGCAAAGTCTGCAAACATAAATACCAGCTCATAGGGAAGTGGTAACTAGGCTGACCATATACCTGATCCTAGCACAAACAACTAACAGTAGCCGGGGAACGTGCCTACGTTGATTCTAGACGTCTCGCGCCAGCCGGAGAACTAACTAACCCTATCAGGGAAAATAAGACCTCTCTTGCCTCCAGAGAAAAGACCCCAAAGTTATAATGCAAGCCCCCAACAAATAATAATGGTGAGGTAAGAAGAAAAGACAAACGTAAGAATGAACTAGATTTTAGCAAAGAGAGGCCCACTGACTAATAGCAGAAGATAGTAAGATGACTTATATGGTCAGCAAAAAACCCTACAAAATATCCACGCTGAATATCCAAGAACCCCCGAACCGACTAATGGTGAGGGGGGAGAATATCAGCCCCCTAGAGCTTCCAGCGATATCAGGAATCACATTTTGTACAAGCTGGACAAAAATATGAACAATGCAAATAAACAAAAATAAGAAAGCAGGACTTAGCTTATCTTTCAAAGAACCAGGACCTGAAGACAGGAGCAAACAGAAATGAACTGATTACAACGATGCCAGGCACTGGACTGAGAATCCAGGAAGTTTAAATAGCAACAACCCAGGCCTAACGAACCAGGTGAGTACCAACCTGGGAAAAGACAATCCAAGTGCCAAACCACTAGTGACCACAAGAGGGAGCCAAGAAGTATAGTTCACAACAGTACCCCCCCTTTAAGGAGGGGTCACCGAACCCTCACCAAGACCACCAGGGCGATCAGGATGAGCAGCGTGGAAGGCACGAACCAAATCGGCCGCATGAACATCAGAGGCGACCACCCAGGAATTATCCTCCTGACCATAGCCCTTCCATTTGACCAAATACTGAAGCCTCCGTCTAGAGAGACGAGAATCCAAGATCTTCTCCACCATGTACTCCAACTCACCCTCAACCAACACCGGAGCAGGAGGCTCAACAGCAGGAACCACAGGCACAACGTACCGCCGCAACAAAGACCTATGGAACACGTTGTGAATGGCAAACGACACCGGAAGATCCAAACGAAAAGAAACTGGGTTAAGAACTTCCAAAATCTTATAAGGACCAATAAAGCGAGGCTTAAACTTAGGAGAGGAAACCTTCAGAGGGACATACCGAGAAGACAACCAAACCAATTCCCCAACACGAAGTCGGGGACCCACACCGTGGCGGCGGTTGGCAAAATGCTGAGCCTTCTCCTGTGACAACTTCAAGTTGTCCACCACATGATTCCAAATCCGCTGCAACCTATCCACCACGGAATCCACCCCAGGACAGTCAGAAGACTCAACATGACCCGAGGAGAAACGAGGATGAAAACCAGAGTTGCAGAAGAATGGCGAAACCAAAGTAGCGGAACTAGCCCGATTATTAAGGGCAAACTCAGCCAATGGCAAGAAGGTCACCCAATCATCCTGGTCCGCAGAAACAAAACATCTCAAATAAGCCTCCAGTGTCTGATTAGTTTGCTCCGTTTGGCCATTAGTCTGAGGATGAAAGGCAGATGAAAACGACAAATCAATGCCCATTTTAGCACAAAAAGATCGCTAGAATCTGGACACAAACTGGGATCCTCTGTTGGACACGATATTCTCAGGAATGCCGTGTAAACGAACCACATTCTGAAAAAACAAAGGAACCAGATCGGAGGAGGAAGGCAACTTAGGCAAGGGCACCAAATGGACCATCTTGGAAAAACGATCACACACCACCCAGATGACAGACATTCCTTGAGACACCGGAAGATCAGAAATGAAATCCATGGAAATGTGTGTCCAAGGCCTCTTCGGGATGGGCAAGGGCAAAAGCAACCCGCTAGCACGAGAACAACAAGGCTTAGCCCGAGCACAAGTCCCACAGGACTGCACAAATGACCGCACATCCCGTGCCAAGGAAGGCCACCAAAAGGACCTAGCCACCAAATCTCGGGTACCAAAAATTCCCGGATGCCCTGCCAACACCGAGGAATGAACCTCGGAAATAACTCTGCTGGTCCACTTATCAGGAACAAACAGTCTGTCGGGTGGACAAGAGTCAGGTCTACCAGCCTGAAATCTCTGCAACACACGTCGCAAATCAGGAGATATGGCCGACACGATTACTCCCTCTTTAAGAATACCAGCTGGCTCCGAGACTCCAGGAGAGTCAGGCACAAAGCTCCTAGAAAGAGCATCAGCCTTAACATTCTTCGAACCAGGCAGGTACGAGACCACAAAGTCAAAACGAGAGAAAAACAATGACCAACGAGCCTGTCTAGGATTCAGGCGCTTAGCAGACTCGAGATACATCAGATTTTTGTGATCAGTCAAGACCACCACACGATGCTTAGCACCCTCGAGCCAATGACGCCACTCCTCAAATGCCCACTTCATGGCCAACAACTCCCGATTACCAACATCATAGTTCCGCTCAGCAGGCGAAAACTTCCTAGAGAAAAAAGCACATGGTCTCATCACAGAGCAACCAGAGCCTCTCTGCGACAAAACAGCCCCAGCACCGATCTCAGAAGCATCCACTTCAACCTGAAAGGGAAGTGCGACATCAGGCTGGCACAAAACAGGCGCCGAAGTAAACCGGCGCTTCAGCTCCTGGAAGGCCTGGCATACTGTTATGATCCCAATGGCAGAGGATCTCAGAGATTACAGCAAAGTCTGCAAACATAAATACCAGCTCATAGGGAAGTGGTAGCTAGGCTGACCATATACCTGATCCTAGCACAAACAACTAACAGTAGCCGGGGAACATGCCTACGTTGATTCTAGACGTCTCGCGCCAGCCGGAGAACTAACTAACCCTATCAGGGAAAATAAGACCTCTCTTGCCTCCAGAGAAAAGACCCCAAAGTTATAATACAAGCCCCCAACAAATAATAACGGTGAGGTAAGAAGAAAAGACAAACGTAAGAATGAACTAGATTTTAGCAAAGAGAGGCCCACTGACTAATAGCAGAAGATAGTAAGATGACTTATATGGTCAGCAAAAAACCCTACAAAATATCCACGCTGAATATCCAAGAACCCCCGAACCGACTAATGGTGAGGGGGGAGAATATCAACCCCCTAGAGCTTCCAGCGATATCAGGAATCACATTTTGTACAAGCTGGACAAAAATATGAACAATGCAAATAAACAAAAATAAGAAAGCAGGACTTAGCTTATCTTGCAAAGAACCAGGACCTGAAGACAGGAGCAAACAGAAATGAACTGATTACAACGATGCCAGGCACTGGACTGAGAATCCAGGAAGTTTAAATACCCCAGGCCTAACGAACCAGGTGAGTACCAACCTGGGAAAAGACAATCCAAGTGCCAAACCACTAGTGACCACAAGAGGGAGCCAAGAAGTATAGTTCACAACAGGAGACACCTTCTGGAAGGGGCTCACTTTTCCTTCCAAGTCTACACGGACCACAAGAATTTGGTATATTTGCAGACAGCCCAGCGGCTGAATTCTCGTCAGGCCAGATGGTCCCTGTTCATCTCCCAGTTCCACTTCACCCTTCATTTCCTATCTGGGGAGAAGAACATTCATGCAGATGCTCTCTCCCGCTCCGTAGTATCGTCAGAGGAGGAGGAGGAGGAGCTCGGCTAATTGTTCCCTCTGAGAGTCTGAGAACTGTTGCTCCGGTGTCGCTAGCATCTGTCCCTCCGGGCAAGACTTTCGTGCCATCCAATTTGCGACCGGAGGTTCTCTCTTGGGCTCACTTGTCCAGGGTGGGTGGACATTTTGGGATCAAAAGGACATCTGAGCTTCTGGCGAGGACGTACTGGTGGCCGCATATGGCCCATGACATTAGAGAATATATTCAGATGTGCGTCTCCTGCGCCAAGAATTGGTCTCCTCGGCAATGGCGTGCTGGGCTAAATTACCCCCTGCCGGTAGCAGACAGGCCCTGGGAAATGGTTGGGATGGACTTCGTGGTGGGCTTACCCAAGTCTCGTAGCTGCACCATTATCTAGGTAGTTACCGACCATTTTTCTAAAATGGTGCACTTGGTGCCGCTTCCACGGTTACCTTCTGCACGGGCCTTGGTGGCGTTGTTCATTAAACATGTTTTTTGTCTACATGCCTGACAAAATTGTCAGTGACGCTGGGACCCCAGTTTGCTTCTCAGTTTTGGAGAGAGCTCTGTCGTTTACTCAGCAGTGAGCTGAATCTCTCTTCTGCGTACCATCCCGAGACGATTGGGTTGGTAGAGAGGGCCAACCAGACTCTGGTCACATACCGGCGACATTTTGTCTCCTCTAGGCAGGATAACTGGGCATCTTTGTTACCTTGGGTGAAATTTGCTTTGAACAATGCCGTAGTCGACTCCACCGGGCAGACTCCATTTCTCCTTAATTACGACCAGCATCCATGTGTCCCTGTGCCCATGCCCGTATCATCCACCGATTCTAGGGTGGCAGACTGGGCGGTGGAGGCACGTTACACAGGAGTTGCCAAGTGACAGCCTCAAAATCTAAATGATTTAGAGATGATCCGCAAAGAGGAGTGGATTAAAATTCCTCCTGACATGTCCACAAACCTCATCATCAACTACAAAAAAGTCTAACTGCTGTGCTTGCCAACAAGGGTTTTGCCACCAAGTGTTAAGTCTTGTTTGCCAGAGGGATCAAATACTTATTTCTCACTGCAAAATGCAAATAAATGTATATAATTTATACAATGTGATTTTCTGGATTTTATTTTTTATTTTCTATCTCTCAATGTTAACATTAGCCTACTGTTAAAATTATAGACTATTCATGTCTTTGTCAGTGGGAAAACTTACAAAATCAGCAAGGGATCAAATACTTAAAAGAAAGAAAAAAAAAATGAAACCAGCTCACCTGCTAGGCATTTGCTGTGGGGAAGCTCGGATACCGTGCAGTCATCACGTAAATAGTAGAGCAAAACAAGAAAAAAATCCAGCTTCCAAAATGAATCCAATTTATTGAGAGTAAAATGCAAAGTCCAAAAAACGTGGTGAACGAGAGTGAGTAGCAGCAGGCTACGCGTTTCGAACAGTGTGTTCTTTTTCAAATACTTATTCCCCCCACTGTACATGAGGAAAACAATGTATCAGAATTAGTGTTGAGCGATACCTTCCGATATCGGAAAGTATCGGTATCGGAAAGTATCGGCCGATACCGTCAAAATATCGGATCTAATCCGATACCGATACCCGATCCCAATGCAAGTCAATGGGACGAAAATATCGGAATTAAAATAAACCCTTTATAAACTTGTAGGTTCATTCTACATGAAGGAAAACAACTAAGAATAATGTAGGATGTATTGGGGGAGGTGGCGGAGACATTAAAGGCACAGAGGTTTAGCCCAATGTAATAGAATAGCAGGATTTTGGGGTTTTTTTTATGACGTTCGGCGTTAGAAAGAATTTGACTATGTTAATTTTTTTTTTATTTTGTCAGATATTGATGTTTCACTACTTCCACGCCCTTCACCTTCTTTTTTACTTCTCCCACACTTTCTTTTTCATTATCCTCATCATCAGCTTCTTTGACATCAACTTCTTCACCTTATTCATCTTCTTCTTCATCTTCTACCTATTATTTTTTTGGTTACATTGTTCATATTCTTTTTATTTTACTATTATCTTCATCATATTCTACTTCTTCATCATATTCTTATTTGTGACAGGCATTCCCATAGTTGTTATCTATAAAAGTTTGAAGATTACACCTTCCGTTCTGCCTGTCACAAAACAGTTACATTTGTCCGCGTTCAGTTTGGCCTGCAGCATCAGGCTTTATCCAGGGGCATCACGAGGAGGAACGGACTCACCCCCATACACTGCTTAGTCTTCTTCTGCTTATAATTTAGATAATATTTTTTGCTCTGATATTTAGTGTTATGCTTAATGTTCTTCTGCTCTTTGTTCTGCAGCCTCTTGTTCTTCTGCTTCTCAGTCTTCCAGGTCGTCGTCGTCTCCAGGGTCATCGTCTCCGTGGTCGTCGTCATCGGGGTGGTCTTCAGGGTCGTCGTCTCCGGGGTCGTCGTCATCGGGGTGGTCTTCAGGGTCATCGTCTCCAGGGTCGTCGTCATCACGGTGGTTGTCGTCTCTGGTGTCGTCGTCATCTTAGGGGTGGTCTTCCGGGTCATCGTGTTTAGTCTCTTGAACTTGGAAATGTAGCAGAAGGTACAAGAAGGCTGAGAAAATGCCGAGAACCAGCTGATGGAACTGGAACTCGGATGGCTACCCGAAGGTCCAAGAGCCAATGGAACTACCGAGGACCAGCTGACGTTACTGGAACCCGGTTACTAAGCAGGAGGTACCCGTGCCTGAAAGCACTACCAAGGACCACCTGACGTTGGTGGAACTCGGATACCCAGAGGGAGGCACCTAAGCCAAAGGCTCTGCCCGGAACCAGCTGACGGTACTGGAACCAGGATGGGGAGCAGAAGGTACAACAGCAAAAGACAGTGCCGAGAACCAGCTGACGGTGCTGGAACCCGGATGGGTAGCCGAAGGTCCAAGAGCCAATGGAACTACCGAGGACCAGCTGACGTTACTGGAACCCGGTTACTAAGCAGGAGGTACCCGTGCCTGAAAGCACTACCAAGGACCACCTGACGTTGGTGGAACTCGGATACCCAGAGGGAGGCACCTAAGCCAAAGGCTCTGCCCGGAACCAGCTGACGGTACTGGAACCAGGATGGGGAGCAGAAGGTACAAGAGCAAGTGTCTGCGTGGCTTTTGCAGGACACGATGCCGGCTGCACAGCAGGGGAACAGCTGGCGGTGCTGAACCCCACTGACACATTGGCTGGTGTTTTTCTCTGTGCAGCTAGCAGTACCGGGCCCCAACTGGCGGTGTTGGAGCCCGGGCTCTGCAGGGGGAGCAGAGTGTAGGCCGAAGCCTAATTGAACCAATTTCAAAGGTAACCTTTAACCCCCCCTCAGGGGTTACAAAGTAGAAGAGCCACAGCTTATGCAGCAGTAGTGCTGCACAAGTCAAAGGTTGCTCTTTTAATTTTGCTCCTTGCACACGCTGAATGAAATACGTATAACATTTAGCCCTTTATACAGTCAAACTGTGTTGGAGGCGCGAGTTCCCTTTGTAATGAGACGCAGCACCGATGTCAAGAATCCCACCTTGGTGCTGGGTGCAGCCTCCTGAGCGTTGTTATTTGCTGTACAGGAGTCTGCGCTGTCGTGTTATCCCCTGGCCTAGCGCTGTTAGCGCTGCCCATCTTCTGACATCATTTAATGTCGGCCGGTGCGGTTCGCGATGACCATGAATCCCAGCCCCGCAGTGTCTTAACATTGTTTAAACACTGCGGGGCTGGGATTCATGGCCTGGCGCAGCACATATGTTCGCCTCTCACACTCGGGTCCTTACACCCGCTTCAGACTGTGCGGCGTCAGCTGATCCCTTATCGCATGCCACGGCCATGAAGCCGCACAGTCTGAAGAAGGTGGAAGGAGATGAGGGACAGGCGAACTGATGCACTGATCATGCCCATCAATCACACCCTCGCAGTCCCAATAAATAAGACACCGAGGGGCGTTGTGTGGGTCAGGGCGGCCGCAGAGGCGCAGGCAGCCAGACAATGATGCCAGAAGACGGGCAGCGCTACCAAGGGGGTTGCAGCGTGTCATTACAAAGGAAAGTCACACCACCGGGACGGTTAAATGGTCACACAGAGGACACATTTTAGACGTGTTTTCAGTTCCACATGTGCGAGGAGAATACGTTTATGAGCCACCTTGCACACATGCAGCATTACCGCTGTACAAGGTGGCTGTAAAACGTACAAACGCCTGGGGGAGGGGGGACAGGTTCCCTTCAATTTCAGTTCTGGTGTCTGCGTGGCTTTTGCAGGACACGATGCCGGCTGCACAGCAGGGGAACAGCTGGCGGTGCTGAACCCCACTGACACATTGGCTGGTGTTTTTCTCTGTGCAGCTAGCAGTACCGGGCCCCAACTGGTGGTGTTAGAGCCCGGGGTCAGCAGGAGGAGGAGAGGGAGCAGAGTGTAGGCCGAAGCCTGCACTGGCGGCAGCTTTGGGTCTGTTGTGCCTGCGTGGCAGTTGCAGGACACATTGCCGGCTGCACAGCAAGGGAACAGCTGGCGGTGCTGAACCCCACTGACACATTGGCTGGTGTTTTTCTCTGTGCAGCTAGCAGTACCGGGCCCCAACTGGCGGTGTTGGAGCCCGGGCTCTGCAGGGGGAGCAGAGTGTAGGCCGAAGCCTAATTGAACCAATTTCAAAGGTAACCTTTAACCCCCCCTCAGGGGTTACAAAGTAGAAGAGCCACAGCTTATGCAGCAGTAGTGCTGCACAAGTCAAAGGTTGCTCTTTTAATTTTGCTCCTTGCACACGCTGAATGAAACACGTATAACATTTAGCCCTTTATACAGTCAAACTGTGTTGGAGGCGCGAGTTCCCTTTGTAATGAGACTAGTGTTGAGCGATACCGTCCGATACTTGAAAGTATCGGTATCGGAAAGTATCGGCCGATACCGGCAAAGTATCGGATCCAATCCGATACCGATACCCGATACCAATACAAGTCAATGGGACTCAAGTATCGGACGGTATTCCTGATGGTTCCCAGGGTCTGAAGGAGAGGAAACTCTCCTTCAGGCCCTGGGATCCATATAAATGTGTAAAAGAAAGAATTAAAATAAAAAATATCGCTATACTCACCTCTCCGACGCAGCCTGGACCTCAGCGAGGGAACCGGCAGCGTTGTTTGTTTAAAATTCGCGCTTTTACTTGGTTACGTGAAGTCCCGGCTTGTGATTGGTCAGGGCGGCCATGTTGCCGGGACGCGGACCAATCACAGCAAGCCGTGACGAAATTACGTCACGGCTTGCTGTGATTGGTCCGCGTCCCGGCAACATGGCCGCCATTGACCAATCACAAGCCGGGACGTCACGGGAGGCTGGACACGCGCCCATTTTAAAAAGCGCGCGTGTCCAGCCTCCAGTGACGTCCCGGCTTATGATTGGTCACGGCGCCATGTTGCCGGGACGCGGACCAATCACAGCAAGCCGTGACGAAATTACGTCACGGCTTGCTGTGATTGGTCCGCGTCCCGGCAACATGGCCGCCATTAACCAATCACAAGCCGTGACGTCACGGGAGGCTGGACACGCACGCTTTTTAAAATGGGCGCGTGTCCAGCCTCCCGGCTTGTGATTGGTTGACCGCGGCGCAACCAATCACAAGCCGGGACGTCACGGGAGGCTGGACACGCGCCCATTTTAAAAAGCGCGCGTGTCCAGCCTCCCGTGACGTCACGGCTTGTGATTGGTTGCGTCTCCCATGTGACTGCGACGCAACCAATCACAAAGCCGGGACGTAATTTTAAAATCCTTAAGGACCTGAAATTACGTCACGGCTTGCTGTGATTGGTTGCGTCGCCCATGTGACTGCGACGCAACCAATCACAACGCCGGAACGTAATTTTAAAATCCTGAAGGACCTGAAATTACGTCACGGCTTGCTGTGATTGGTTGCGTCCCGGTCACATGGGCGGCACGCAACCAATCACAAGCCGGGACTCACGTAAAGGAAAGAAAAGCGCGAATTTTAAACAAAGAACGCTGCCGCTTCCCTCGGTAAGGTGCAGGCTGCGTCGGAGAGGTGAGTATAGCAATATTTTTTATTTTAATTCTCTATTTTACACATTTTTACATTAATGTTGTTTTGATACCGATACCCGATATCACAAAAATATCGGATCTCGGTATCGGAATTCCGATACAGCAAGTATCGGCCGATACCCGATACTTGCAGTATCGGAATGCTCAACACTAAATGAGACGCAGCACAGATGTCAAGAATCCCACCTTGGTGCTGGGTGCAGCCTCCTGAGCGTTGTTATTTGCTGTACAGGAGTCTGCGCTGTCGTGTTATCCCCTGGCCTAGCGCTGTTAGCGCTGCCCATCTTCTGACATCATTTAATGTCGGCCGGTGCGGTTCGCGATGACCATGAATCCCAGCCCCGCAGTGTCTTAACATTGTTTAAACACTGCGGGGCTGGGATTCATGGCCTGGCGCAGCACATATGTTCGCCTCTCACACTCGGGTCCTTACACCCGCTTCAGACTGTGCGGCGTCAGCTGATCCCTTATCGCATGCCACGGCCATGAAGCCGCACAGTCTGAAGAAGGCGGAAGGAGATGAGGGACAGGCGAACTGATGCACTGATCATGCCCATCAATCACACCCTCGCAGTCCCAATAAATAAGACACCGAGGGGCGTTGTGTGGGTCAGGGCGGCCGCAGAGGCGCAGGCAGCCAGACAATGATGCCAGAAGACGGGCAGCGCTACCAAGGGGGTTGCAGCGTGTCATTACAAAGGAAAGTCACACCACCGGGACGGTTAAATGGTCACACAGAGGACACATTTTAGACGTGTTTTCAGTTCCACATGTGCGAGGAGAATACGTTTATGAGCCACCTTGCACACATGCAGCATTACCGCTGTACAAGGTGGCTGTAAAACGTACAAACGCCTGGGGGAGGGGGGACAGGTTCCCTTCAATTTCAGTTCTGGTGTCTGCGTGGCTTTTGCAGGACACGATGCCGGCTGCACAGCAGGGGAACAGCTGGCGGTGCTGAACCCCACTGACACATTGGCTGGTGTTTTTCTCTGTGCAGCTAGCAGTACCGGGCCCCAACTGGCGGTGTTAGAGCCCGGGGTCAGCAGGAGGAGGAGAGGGAGCAGAGTGTAGGCCGAAGCCTGCACTGGCGGCAGCTTTGGGTCTGTTGTGCCTGCGTGGCAGTTGCAGGACATGTTGCCGGCTGCACAGCAGGGGAACAGCTGGCGGTGCTGAACCCCACTGACACATTGGCTGGTGTTTTTCTCTGTGCAGCTAGCAGTACCGGGCCCCAACTGGCGGTGTTGGAGCCCGGGCTCTGCAGGGGGAGCAGAGTGTAGGCCGAAGCCTAATTGAACCAATTTCAAAGGTAATCTTTAACCCCCCCTCAGGGGTTACAAAGTAGAAGAGCCACAGCTTATGCAGCAGTAGTGCTGCACAAGTCAAAGGTTGCTCTTTTAATTTTGCTCCTTGCACACGCTGAATGAAACACGTATAACATTTAGCCCTTTATACAGTCAAACTGTGTTGGAGGCGCGAGTTCCCTTTGTAATGAGACGCAGCACCGATGTCAAGAATCCCACCTTGGTGCTGGGTGCAGCCTCCTGAGCGTTGTTATTTGCTGTACAGGAGTCTGCGCTGTCGTGTTATCCCCTGGCCTAGCGCTGTTAGCGCTGCCCATCTTCTGACATCATTTAATGTCGGCCGGTGCGGTTCGCGATGACCATGAATCCCAGCCCCGCAGTGTCTTAACATTGTTAAAACACTGCGGGGCTGGGATTCATGGCCTGGCGCAGCACATATGTTCGCCTCTCACACTCGGGTCCTTACACCCGCTTCAGACTGTGCGGCGTCAGCTGATCCCTTATCGCATGCCACGGCCATGAAGCCGCACAGTCTGAAGAAGGCGGAAGGAGATGAGGGACAGGCGAACTGATGCACTGATCATGCCCATCAATCACACCCTCGCAGTCCCAATAAATAAGACACCGAGGGGCGTTGTGTGGGTCAGGGCGGCCGCAGAGGCGCAGGCAGCCAGACAATGATGCCAGAAGATGGGCAGCGCTACCAAGGGGGTTGCAGCGTGTCATTACAAAGGAAAGTCACACCACCGGGACGGTTAAATGGTCACACAGAGGACACATTTTAGACGTGTTTTCAGTTCCACATGTGCGAGGAGAATACGTTTATGAGCCACCTTGCACACATGCAGCATTACCGCTGTACAAGGTGGCTGTAAAACGTACAAACGCCTGGGGGAGGGGGGACAGGTTCCCTTCAATTTCAGTTCTGGTGTCTGCGTGGCTTTTGCAGGACACGATGCCGGCTGCACAGCAGGGGAACAGCTGGCGGTGCTGAACCCCACTGACACATTGGCTGGTGTTTTTCTCTGTGCAGCTAGCAGTACCGGGCCCCAACTGGTGGTGTTAGAGCCCGGGGTCAGCAGGAGGAGGAGAGGGAGCAGAGTGTAGGCCAAAGCCTGCACTGGCGGCAGCTTTGGGTCTGTTGTGCCTGCGTGGCAGTTGCAGGACACATTGCCGGCTGCACAGCAGGGGAACAGCTGGCGGTGCTGAACCCCACTGACACATTGGCTGGTGTTTTTCTCTGTGCAGCTAGCAGTACCGGGCCCCAACTGGCGGTGTTGGAGCCTGGGCTCTGCAGGGGGAGCAGAGTGTAGGCCGAAGCCTAATTGAACCAATTTCAAAGGTAACCTTTAACCCCCCCTCAGGGGTTACAAAGTAGAAGAGCCACAGCTTATGCAGCAGTAGTGCTGCACAAGTCAAAGGTTGCTCTTTTAATTTTGCTCCTTGCACACGCTGAATGAAACACGTATAACATTTAGCCCTTTATACAGTCAAACTGTGTTGGAGGCGCGAGTTCCCTTTGTAATGAGATGCAGCACAGATGTCAAGAATCCCACCTTGGTGCTGGGTGCAGCCTCCTGAGCGTTGTTATTTGCTGTACAGGAGTCTGCGCTGTCGTGTTATCCCCTGGCCTAGCGCTGTTAGCGCTGCCCATCTTCTGACATCATTTAATGTCGGCCGGTGCGGTTCGCGATGACCATGAATCCCAGCCCCGCAGTGTCTTAACATTGTTTAAACACTGCGGGGCTGGGATTCATAGCCTGGCGCAGCACATATGTTCGCCTCTCACACTCGGGTCCTTACACCCGCTTCAGACTGTGCGGCGTCAGCTGATCCCTTATCGCATGCCACGGCCATGAAGCCGCACAGTCTGAAGAAGGCGGAAGGAGATGAGGGACAGGCGAACTGATGCACTGATCATGCCCATCAATCACACCCTCGCAGTCCCAATAAATAAGACACCGAGGGGCGTTGTGTGGGTCAGGGCGGCCGCAGAGGCGCAGGCAGCCAGACAATGATGCCAGAAGACGGGCAGCGCTACCAAGGGGGTTGCAGCGTGTCATTACAAAGGAAAGTCACACCACCGGGACGGTTAAATGGTCACACAGAGGACACATTTTAGACGTGTTTTCAGTTCCACATGTGCGAGGAGAATACGTTTATGAGCCACCTTGCACACATGCAGCATTACCGCTGTACAAGGTGGCTGTAAAACGTACAAACGCCTGGGGGAGGGGGGACAGGTTCCCTTCAATTTCAGTTCTGGTGTCTGCGTGGCTTTTGCAGGACACGATGCCGGCTGCACAGCAGGGGAACAGCTGGCGGTGCTGAACCCCACTGACACATTGGCTGGTGTTTTTCTCTGTGCAGCTAGCAGTACCGGGCCCCAACTGGCGGTGTTAGAGCCCGGGGTCAGCAGGAGGAGGAGAGGGAGCAGAGTGTAGGCCGAAGCCTGCACTGGCGGCAGCTTTGGTTCTGTTGTGTCTGCGTGGCAGTTGCAGGACACGTTGCCGGCTACACAGCAGGGGAACAGCTGGCGGTGCTGAACCCCACTGACACATTGGCGAGGTGTTTGGCTCTGTGCAGCCAGCACTTCCGGACAGCAACTGGCGGTGTTGGAGCCCGGGCTCTGCAGGCGGAGCAGAGTGTAGGCCGAAGCCTAATTGAACCGATTTTAAAAGTAACCTTTAACCCCCCCTCAGGGGTGAAAAACTACAAGAGCCACAGCTTGGGCAGCAGTAATGCTGCACAAGTGAAAGGTTGCTCTTTTAATTTTGCTCCTTGCACACGCTGAAAGGAACACGTACAACATTTAGGCCCTTACACAGTCAAACTGTTTTGGAGGCGTGAGTTCCCCTCGTAAGGAGACGCAGCACAGCTTGCAAAAATGCCACCTTGGTGCTTTGCGCGGCCTCCTGAGCATCGTTATTTGTTGCACAGGAGTCTGCGCTGTCGTGTTATCCCTTGGCCTTGCGCTGTTAGTGCTGCCCGTCCTCTGACATCATTTGATGTCGGCCGGTGCGGTTCGCGATGCCCATGAATCCCAGCCCCGCAGTGTCTTGACATAGTTAAAACACTGCGGGGCTGGGATTAATGGCCTGGCGCAGCACATATGTTCACCTCTCACACTCGGGTCCTTACACCTGCTTCAGACTATGCGGCGTCAGCTGATCCCTTATCGCATGCCACGGCCATGAAGCCGCACAGTCCGAAGAAGGCGGAAGGAGATGAGGGACAGGCGAAGAAATGCACCGTTCATGCCCGTCAATCACACCCTCGCAGTCAAAATAAATAAGACACCGAGGGGCGTTGTGTGGGGCAAGGCGGCCGCAGAGGCACACCCAGCCAAACAATGATGCCAGAAGACGGGCAGCGTTACCAAGGAGCTTGTTGCGTGTCAATACAAAGGAAAATCACACCTGAGGGACGTTTTAATGGTCACAGAGGACACATTTTAGACGTGTTCAGTTCCACGAGTGCAAGGAGAATAAGTTTCTGAGCCACCTTGCACACATGCAGCATTACTGCTGTACAAGGTGGCTGTAAAACATAGAAACACCTGGGGGAGGGGGGACAGGTTCCCTTCAATTTCAGTTCTTGTGTCTGCGTGGCGGTCGCAGGACACGTTGCCGGCTACACAGCAGGGGAACAGCTGGCAGTGCTGAACCCCACTGACACATTGGCTGGTGTTTTTCTCTGTGCAGCTAGCACATCTGGGCCAAAACTGGCGGTGTTAGAGCCCAGGGTCAGCAGGAGGAGCATGGGGAGCGGAGTGTAGGCCGAAGCCTGCACTGGAGCAAGTTGAAAGGAAACCTTTAACCCCCCCCCCAGGCGTTTGTAGCTGAAAGAGCCATTGTGTACAGCACTAATGCTGGAAAAGGTAAACTTAGCTCTTTTAATTATGGTCCTTGCACATGCTGAACCTAACACTTATGAAATGTGTCCCCACACACCGTTAAACCGTCCGGTAGGTGGAACTTTCCTTTGTCGTGTGACGCAGCACAGCCATCATTTTTACCCCCTTGGCGCCGTGCGCCGCCTCCTCAGCGTTGTTTGAATCTGTCCCGGAGCCTGCGCTGTTAGGTTAGCCCTTGGCCATGCACACATGTTGCGCTGCCCGTCTTCTGACATCATTTGGTGTCAGGCTGGCTGCGCCTGTGCGGGTGCGCTGGCCGAGATCCCGCCTCGCAGTGTCGTCTAATGTAATCCCACCGCGGGCCTGGGATCCGTGGCCATGCGCAGTGCATATCCTCGCCTCTCACTCCCCTCCCTACGGCTTCTTCAGACTGTGCGGTGTCACGGCCGTGGCATGCTATTAGGGATCAGCTGACACCGCACAGTCTGAAGAAGCCGTAGGGAGGGGAGTGAGAGGCGAGGATATGCACTGCGCATGGCCACGGATCCCAGGCCCGCGGTGGGATTACATTAGACGACACTGCGAGGCGGGATCTCGGCCAGCGCACCCGCACAGGCGCAGCCAGCCTGACACCAAATGATGTCAGAAGACGGGCAGCGCAACATGTGTGCATGGCCAAGGGCTAACCTAACAGCGCAGGCTCCGGGACAGATTCAAACAACGCTGAGGAGGCGGCGCACGGCGCCAAGGGGGTAAAAATGATGGCTGTGCTGCGTCACACGACAAAGGAAAGTTCCACCTACCGGACGGTTTAACGGTGTGTGGGGACACATTTCATAAGTGTTAGGTTCAGCATGTGCAAGGAGCACCACGAAAAGAGGCACTTTTTCCCTTTGCATCATTACTGCTGCACAAGGTGGCTCCTTCAGTAACAAACGCCTGGGGGGGGGGGACAGGTTCCCTTAAATTTAACTTGTTGTGCCTGCATGGCGGTCGCAGTACACGTTGCCGTATACACAGCAGGGGAACAGCTGGCGGTGCTGAACCCCACTAACACATTGGCGAGGTGTTTGGCTCTGTGCGTACAGCACTTCTGGACGGCAACTAGCGGTGTTGGAGCCCAGGGACAGGTGGAGGAGGAGGAGGTGGAGGAGGTAGGAGGGATTGCCACACACACAGCAGGGGAACAGCTGACGTTACTGAACCCCAATAACAGAGGAGGGACTGTTGACTGTGCGTACAGCACTTCTGGACGGCAACTAGCGGTGTTGGAGCCCAGGGACAGGTGGAGGAGGAGGAGGTGGAGGAGGTAGGAGGGATTGCCACACACACAGCTGGGGAACAGCTGACGTTACTGAACCCCAATAACAGAGGAGGGACTGTTGACTGTGCGTACAGCACTACTGGACGGCAACTAGCGGTGTTGGAGCCCAGGGACAGGTGGAGGAGGAGGAGGTGGAGGAGGTAGGAGGGATTGCCACACACACAGCAGGGGAACAGCTGACGTTACTGAACCCCAATAACAGAGGAGGGACTGTTGGGACTGTGCGGACAGCACTTCTGGACGGCAACTAGCGGTGTTGGAGCCCAGGGACAGGTGGAGGAGGAGGAGGTGGAGGAGGTAGGAGGGATTGCCACACACACAGCTGGGGAACAGCTGACGTTACTGAACCCCAATAACAGAGGAGGGACTGTTGACTGTGCGTACAGCACTACTGGACGGCAACTAGCGGTGTTGGAGCCCAGGGACAGGTGGAGGAGGAGGAGGTGGAGGAGGTAGGAGGGATTGCCACACACACAGCAGGGGAACAGCTGACGTTATTGAACCCCAATAACAGAGGAGGGACTGTTGACTGTGCGTACAGCACTTCTGGACGGCAACTAGCGGTGTTGGAGCCCAGGGACAGGTGGAGGAGGAGGAGGTGGAGGAGGTAGGAGGGATTGCCACACACACAGCTGGGGAACAGCTGACGTTACTGAACCCCAATAACAGAGGAGCGACTGTTGGGACTGTGCGGACAGCACTTCTGGACGGCAACTAGCGGTGTTGGAGCCCAGGGACAGGTGTAAAAGCAGAGGAACACAATGTAGGCCGAAGCCTGAGAAAGTCGAAAGGGAACCTTTAACCCCCCCCAAGGCGTTTGTAGCTGAAAGAGCCAGCTTGTGCAGCACAAAAGATGCAAAAGGAAAAGGTGGCTCTTTTCATCATGCTCCTTGCAAACACAGAACTAAACACTTATAAAATGTGTCCCCTGAAACCGTGAAACCGTCCCGGAGGTGGGACTTTCCTTCGTAATATGACGCAGCACAGCCGTCATTCCTACCCCCCCGGCGCCGTGCCCCGGCTCCTCAGCGTTGTTTGATTCCGTCAAGGAGCCTGCGCTGTTATGTTATCCCGTGGCCAGGCACACTTAGCGCTGCCCATCTTCTGACATCATTTGGTGTCAGGCTGGCTGCGCCTGTGCGGCCGCACTGGCCGAGAGCCCGCCTCGCAGTGTCTTCTGATTTAATCCCACTGGGGGCCTGGGATCCATGGCCATGTGCAGTGCATATCCTCGCCTCTCACTCCCCTCCCTACGGCTTCTTAAGACTGTGCGGTGTCACGGCCGTGGCATGCTATTAGGGACCAGCTGACACCGAACAGTCTGAAGAAGCCATAGGGAGATGAGTGAGAGGTGGAGTTTCAGATATGCACTGCGCATGTCCATGGATCCCAGGCCCCCAGTGGGATTAAATCAGAAGACACTGCGAGGCGGGCTCTCGGCCAGCGCGGCCGCACAGGCGCAGCCAGCCTGACACCAAATGATGCCAGAAGACGGGCAGCGCTAAGTGTGCCTGGCCACGGAATAACATAACAGCGCAGGCTCCGGGACGGAATCAAACAACACTGAGGAGCTGGGGTTACAGCGCCGGGGGGGTAGGAATGACGGCTGTGCTGCGTCATATTACGAAGGAAAGTACCACCTCCGGGACGGTTTTACGGTATCAGTGGACACATTTTATAAGTGTTAAGTTCTGCGTCTGCAAGGAGCTAAACAAAAATAGCTACCTTTTCTTTGTGCAGCATTACTGCTGCACAAGGTGGCTCTTTCAGTAACAAACGCCTTGGGGGGGGGGACAGATTCCCTTACATTTCAGTTGTTGTGTCAGCGTGGCGGTCGCAGGACACATTGCCGGCTACACAGCTGGGGATCAGCTGACGTTACTGAAACCCAATAACACTGGGTCGTATGTTTTGACTGTGCAGACGGCACTTCTGAGCCTCAACTGGCGGTGTTGGAGCCCAGGAATTTAAGTTCAGGTGGTAGAAAGATGAACACAACAGGAGACCTGGATAACGTATACAGTGACCTAATTATTTAATCAGGAAGAGGAGTGGCAAATTCCTGCGAGATCCAGGCCTTGTTCATTTTCAGGAAAGTAAGCCGGTCAACGTTATCGGAGGATAGTCGCATGCGACGGTCAGTTAGTACACCACCTGCAGCACTAAAGACGCGTTCCGATAATACACTGGCCGCAGGGCAAGACAGCACCTCCAATGCATACTGGCTTAGCTCTGGCCATGTATCCAGCTTTGAGACCCAAAACTTGAAAGGGGAAGAGCCGTCTGGGAGTACAGCAAGAGGGCAAGACATGTAGTCTGTCACCATCTGACGGAACCGTTGCCTCCTGCTGACTGGAGCCGTCTGTGATGGTGTAGACTTTTGTGGGGGGCACAGAAAACTGTGCCACAGTTGGGCCATACTGGTCTTGCCTTGGGCAGAGGCACTGCTTCTGCTCCCTCTTTGTGCAGAGCCTCCACCACTGCCTGGACGCACTGAGCTGCTTTGGAATGCACTAGCAGCACTTCTCTCAGTTGGAATGGAGAAGATGATGGAATTGACCAGTGTGTCTTGGTACTCCCGCATTTTTCGCTCCCGGTTCAACGGTGTGATGAGGCTTTCTACGTTGTCCCGGTAGCGAGGATCGAGGAGGGTGAACACCCAATAATCAGACATGTTGAGAATGTGGGCGATGCGGCGGTCGTTTCTCAGGCACTGCAGCATGTAATCCACCATGTGCTGCAGACTGCCAACTGCCCAAGAAACGCTGTCCCCTGCTGGAGGCGTGATCTCTGCCCGCTCGTCATCACCCCACCCTCGCTGTACACACTGAGTACTGGACAATTGTGTAACTCCCTCCTCTGGACGGATGTCTTCCTCCTCCATTGACTCCTCCTCATCCTCCTCACAAACTGTCCCCTGCCTACGCGTTTGTGAGGAACCACGTGGCGCTGACTGTCCAGAAGATGATGGAAATGGTGAATCCTCATCCTCCACCTCTTCCACAACATCATCCCTTAGCGCTTGCAGTGATTTTTCAAGCAGGCAGATAAGGGGGACAGTCATGCTGACTAGTGCATCATCTGCACTCGCCATCCGCGTGGAATAATCAAAGGGATGCAAAACCTGGCAGACGTCATTCATAGTGGCCCACTCTGTGGTTGTGAAGTCTGTACGGCGCTGACTGCGACTTCTTTGCGCCTGAAGCAGCTGGTACTCCATTACAGCTTGCTGCTGCTCACACAACCGCTCCAACATATGTAACGTGGAATTCCACCTGGTAGGTAGGTCACATATGATGCGATGTTCCGGCAGGCGGTGTCGGCGCTGCAGAGCCGCAATGCGCGCTTTTGCCGTGCTGGAACGCCGCAAGTGAGCACACTCTAGGCGGACCTTGTGCAGCAGTGCATCAAGATCCGGATAGTCCCTCAAAAAGCTCTGCACGACCAAATTGAGCACATGTGCCAGACATGGGATGTGAGTGAGGTTGCTGAGGCCCAGAGCTGCCACCAGATTTCGGCCGTTATCACACACTACCATGCCTGGCTGGAGATTCGCTGGCACAAACCACACATCGCTCTCCTGCTTGATGGCATTCCAGAGCTCCTGCGCTGTGTGGCTACGATTCCCCAAAAAAATTAATTTCAAGACGGCCTGTTGACGTTTGGCCACGGCTGTGCTCATGTCGGTCGTAACAGGTACACGTTCATCACGGGTCCATGTGGAGGTGGACTGTGACGGCTCCTGCAGCGATGATTCTGAGGAACTGGTGTAAGAGGAGGAGTCAATGCGTACAGAATGGATTCCTGCAATCCTTGGAGTGGGCAGGACACGTCCTGCGCCACTCGCACGGTCTGTACCCGGCTCAACGACATTAACCCAATGGGCAGTGAGGGAAAGGTATCGCCCCTGTCCATGTTGACTGGTCCACGCATCGGTGGTGAGGTGGACCTTGCTACTGACGGCGTTCAGTAGCGCGTGTTTTATGTGTCCCTCCACATGCTTGTGCAGGGCAGGGACGGCTTGCCTGCTGAAGTAAAAGCGGCTGGGCACATTGTACTGTGGGACTGCCAATGACATCAAGTCACGGAAGCTGTCAGTCTCCACCAGCCTGAATGACAGCATTTCCAGTGACAGAAGTTTGGCAATGCCTGCAGTCAGAGCCTGTGCTCGTGGGTGGTTTGACGAGAAAGGCCGCCTTTTCTCCCATGCCTGTACTACCGATGGCTGTAGACTGGGCTGGGAGTGTGTGGATGACTGGGAAAGTGGTGCTGCGGGTGGAATTACAGCGGGTCTCTGGACAACAGGGCCAGAGGTTCTTCCACGGCGATCCTGGGAGGAAGCCGAACCAGCTGCGTGTGAGCTGGAGGAAGAGGCAACACGAGCTGAAGAGGTGGTAGCTGCCGCTGTTGGTTGGCCTAGCTCTTCAGTGTGTTTTTGTAACTCCGCCGGGTGCCTGGTGCGCACATGTTTCCACATGTTGGAGGTATTGAGGTTGCTGACATTTTTCCCTCTTTTGACTTTTTGATGACACACCTTGCATCTGACATAGCAAATGTCATCTGCAACTGTGTCAAAAAAGGACCAGGCACTGCAAGTCTTGGGAGCGCCCTTTTTGGCTTTTGGAAGAGACATGCTCCTAACGGGTGCCAAAGCGGAGGCTGCAGGATCCGCAGTCTTCCCCCTCCCTCTCCCTCTTTGGGCCGTACGGGGAATCTCTTCCTCAGAGCTGCTCCCACCACCTTCCTGTCCCTCACGCCAAGATGGGTCAAGGACCTCATCATCTACACTACCCTCTGCCCCCAACTGCTCCTCCTTGGTAGTCTCAGCAGCAGAGCACGCACCAGTAAGTGGCACCTGAGTGTCATCATCAGCTGATGCGGCCTGCGATGTGGTGACCGGAGCCACTGGCCCACCCGCCTCTTCAGAGGAAGAGAGAAAAAGCTGTTGGGCATCACTGCACCCTGCCTCTTCTTCCATTTCTCCAATGCTGCTTGGCTGGCCCCCTGTTTCCAAGCCAAGAGATTCAGAGAACAGAAGTAGAGACGGCTCCTGTCCTGGGCTCTCTGTCTGCCTGGGCAATTTGGCAGGTGGTGAAGAGACAGATGGCTGCTCTCCAGTGCTCTGTGTCTGAGAGGATGTGGCACTAATTGAAGTTGATGCATTAGCTGCCATCCATCCGACAACGGCTTCAATTTGTTCTTCACACAGCAGCGGTGTACGGCGCTCTGACACAAAGCTGCGCATGAATGACTGTTGCCTGTTGAAAGTGGGTGCTGATGATTCACCGGTGCCCGCAGCAGGCACAGAATCCCCACGTCCCCTCCCTGCTCCACGCCCACGCCCACGCCCACGTGCCTTACTCACTGCCTTCTTCATCTTGGTTGACTGATAAAGATAAGCAGAAAAGTACTAACGGCTTTGTGTGCTTATTCCTGAACAACTCCTCCTAACAGGTATAAGAAACACTAATTTTCTAAAGTGTGGACTAGACTTTAATATGAGCTAATGTGGCCTACACAAATGTAAAGTGGTGTAACTGGTGTGTTTGGTGAACTTTATTATTTATTTATTTTTTGGAGGCTGAACTGACAATAGATAGAGCTGCAGTCACACGGAGACCGTGCAGACAGCCGTAAACGGCGCTGCAAGGCCCAAAAACCCTCCTCTACGTTATCCTATGTAGTGTTTTTCCACAAGTTAGCTGGAGACGGGTGGAAAGACACTAATAGGAATTTTTTGAAAAAATGTGCAGCAGCCTGCACTACTTAAAACAAAATGAAAATTGATTTGGCGGTATGATGCAGTGAAGAACCCTGAGCTGGAGACAACCAGGCTATGGCTGCTCACAGACTACAGGGCGAGCTGCAGTCACACGGAGACCGTGCGGACAGCCGTAAACGGCGCTGCAAGGCCCAAAAACCCTCCTCTACGTTATCCTATGTAGTGTTTTTCCACAAATTAGCTGGAGACGGGTGGAAAGACACTAATAGGATTTTTTTGAATAAATTAGCAGCAGACTACACTACTTGGAAAAAAAAAAAGAACAGTATGAGGCAATGAACCACCCTCCCTGAACTGAATACAACCAGCTATGGATGGCCTATGTGACTGCACTCAGACTAGAGAGTGGGCTGCACTCACACACACACACACACACACACAGACCTTGCAGATCGCTGTGAAAACAGCGCTACAAGGCAAAAGCAAGGTGAATAGTAGGTGAACACAGCGGTTGCTAAATTAGCCTTTGGAAAGCACAAAGAAGCAAATCGCTATCTCTAAACTGGCCCTCAGTCAGCAAACAGCGTCCTGTCACTAACTGAATTCACAGCAGAGTGATCGCAAAATGGCGCCAGCGACTTTTAAACTGCATCATGACATCATTTCAGCAGCCAATCACAGCCTTGCCAGTAGTTTCATGCCCTCCATGCTAAACAGGATGTGCCCACACTTGGAATCATTCTCATTGGCTGAATTTGTGCATTTTGAATCTGGGAACTTCCGATTCCGGTATCCGATACGCGGCAAGTATCGGAATCCCGGTATCGGAATTCCGATACCGCAAGTATCGGCCGATACCCGATACTTGCGGTATCGGAATGCTCAACACTAATCAGAATATTATAGTCTCTAGCTATGGAAGTGAACACGTTATCAACATTAAATTATAGCTGTTAGGCAATCAAAGCAAATGCTCTAGGGATAACAGTTCAAATATATGACAAATCTTTAACTATATTATTAATTTTATAATTGTTCTTCTCATTAACTCTTGCACTATTGAGAATTCCTGCCTATAGTTATAGGAAAAGAGCACCATATTCTTCAACTTACTATGGCAAATTCTAAGAAAAGTCCAGAAATTAGAGAAATAAAAATGTATGACCAGTGCACTTATCTCTGAGCGAAAGAAAGTAAATTGCATCAAGTCTCACATTAGTACAATGCTATTTTTTTGGATAATGTTCCCTCGTATCTAAGAATAACTTAATGTATGGTGCACATTAAACTGCCTATTTGTATATCCTTACTGAATTACAGAAGAACTTTCAGAAAATATCAAGCTCACTTTTAGAGATATGTAGAGGAATTATATAAAAGGACCAATTTACTTAAAACTTTTTCAGTAGGGCACCCTAGAAAACCTATTGAAATGTGTTTCATACAGTATTCTTAGCTGATCCTCTGATGGCACTTTGGCCTTATACAAACATAACAGGGATGGGCATTGCAGATATTTGTGCCATTGATGGTCTATGGACAAACAAAGTTGCACTCTTTAGTACTATAGCATGTAAACATGAAATATATAACATGTGAATTGCCTTACTGCTCTAGATAATAAGAAAAAATGAAGACACTTAGCACATAATTTGGTCAATTCAAGGTGATATCCGGTTGCTGGGAACCTATTTAATGTGAATCCTCTCCTAGGCTGAAGCCTGCATTTATGGGTAGGTAGGTCTCTGCTGCAATTAAAACCGCCACAGGCTGGAGGGTGGAGTTCTCAGTCAGAAAGCCAATACACAAATAATAAAAAACTGACTGTCAATTCCAAACAAAAGGTTCCAAAAACTGGTGTGTACAGGTGCAAACTAAGAGTAGCCATCTCTATACATAACAAACAAAGTTGCACTCTGTTGTGCTATAGCATGTTAACATGAAATATATGACATTTCAATTGCATAACATCTTTAGATCATAACAAAAAATGGGGATGCTTAGCACATAATTTGACCATATCATGCAGTCCTGGCAGCAAATGACAAGGCAATCTCCAGTTGCTGGGAAACTAATGTAATTCCTTTATTAGGCTGAAGGACGAGGTCAAAAAAGCATGTTGGGGTACAAGCCACACTTACAGAGCTCACCATCGGGTAACCATGCTCCTATACCGTATACTATGGGTTATAGACCCTGCTTACGAATGCAGTACTAGATGATATGTGATATGCTGCTACTATAATACTTGCATCTAGGTCTTCCTATATATACAGTGTATACACAGGGTGGGCCATTTATATGGATACACCTAAATAAAATGGGATTGGTTGGTGATATCAACTTCCTGTTTGTGGCACATTAGTATATGGGAGGGGGAAAACTTTTCAAGATGGGTGGTGACCATGGCGGCCATTTTAAGTTGGCCATTTTGGATCCAACTTTATTTTTTTCAATGGGAAGAGGCTCATGTGACACATCAAACGTATTGAGAATTTCACAAGAAAAGCAATGGTGTGCTTGGTTTTAATGTAACTTTATTCTTTCATGAGTTAGAAAATGTGTTCAAAGTGCTGCCCATTGTGTTGGATTGTCAATGCAACCCTCTTCTCCCACTCTTGACACACTGATAGTAACGCCGCAGAAGAAATGCTAGCACAGGCTTCCAGTGTCTGTTGTTTCAGATGCTGCACATCTCGTATCTTCACAGCATAGACAATTGCCTTCAGATGACCCCAAACATGAAAGTCTAAGGGGGTCAGATCGGGAGACATTGGTGGCCATTCAACTGGCCCACGACGACCAATCCACTTTCCAGGAAACTGTTCATGTAGGAATGCTTGGACCTAACACCCAAGATGGTGTCAACCAATTAAAAAAAATCATAATTTTTCTTTTGATTTAAAAAATACAGTATCTTTATCTAGCAGTTGTGCGACTAGTGCAATCTGGGTAGAAATAATCTTACGTGACAATTTAGCAGGGGCAATAATCTTCATTACTCCGCATTTGGAGTGTATTAGCAAGGTTATTGAAAAAAATCTTAATTTTCTATTGGTTCAAAAAACAGCGTTTCTTTATCTACCAGTTGTGCGACTGGCTCAAAGCCTACAGAGATACGCAAATGTGATTATTTACCTGCAATTTACATCAGTCTGCTGTTGCTGTGTATAATCAATCTCCAACAAAATAGTTACACATTGCTAGATACAGTGAGTTTGTAAGTAAGACCTTTATAAGGGTACTTGTGAAAAATAAAGCCAATATTTTTTTGTTTCATAAGGATAATGGATTCAAGATGAGAAAGGGTGATGCTAAGGGACATGGATGTGCTGGTGCTCGCCATGGCCATGTGACAGATCCGAAGGTGACTGTATCTCATTTTAGGTTCCTGTCAAAACTTGGTCAGCGCTCTACACCACAGACAATTGCAAGGATGTTGTGGGTTGGATGGCAGACAAAGGCTCAAGTGTGTTGACAAGAAGCACCACAAAGTCTTCCACATGGTCGAGTCTCAGTAGGCAAGAGGGTGCGCCTCTGAATCCTCAACCTGGTCCTTCTTGCTCCCACGATCAAGAGTCCAAGAAGACACATGACCCCAACGCTGGCCACTTGAGGAACTGTTTACGTTCCCTTGTAATTTGTCAGGCCTCTCAACGTGCACCATTAAAGAGGGTCATGAGAAGGTGGAGTGCAGTGATGCCCAAAACTTTGAGCACCCATGGCCAGGTGAAAGCCATATTGGGAAAGATCAATTTATGCCTGAAGAGGTGGAGGATATCAATGAGGCACAGTTGCCATCAGGTCAGCCTCAAATCGTAACTTACAAGAAGGATCAGATTGAGGAATTGGAAAATATCATGGTAGATGAGGAGGCCAAAGATCCAACCTAGCACGGTGGCACACCTAGCGAGCACAGCAGTAGAGAGAGGGATGAATCTGCTCCAAGAAAACAGGCAAGAAGAGGTAGTGGTTTGACCAGAGGTAGAACTCGGTCAACTGAGCCCCCCCTCTCGGCTAGATAACATGCCAAGAGTGTGTTGTTTCCCTGTATGGCAGGTTTTTTTCTGAAAGTCCTTCAGATAAAACAACTGTATTTTGCAGCATCTGCAAAACCAAGCTAAGAAGAGGCAAGAACCTGCCAACCTGAGCACCACCAGCATGAAAAAGCACATGGCAACCAAGCACCCCAGTAGGTGGGTGAATTGCCTGGGTACAAAATCTGTGTCTGAGGGTGAAACCCTGCCCCTTTCCCTGTGTTGCATCCTTCCCAATCTCCTGACTATGAAGCAGGCGCTAATGCCTCCTGCCCACAACCAGTGGTTGCACACACTGTCGCAACAGTCAGTAACCACGTCCATTTCGCTGTCCCAGCCCAGAATTCAGCTGTCACTGCCCCAGACATTTACCAGAAAGCAGAAATATCCAGCTACCCATCCACAGACCCAAATGCTAAACACCCACATTGCCAGATTGCTAGCCCTGGAAATGTTGCCGTTTCGACTTGTGGGAACTGAGTCTTTCTGCGACCCCTTGGTGGTGCCATCGTACTCGATTCCCAGCCGCCACTATTTTTCCTGGTGTGCCATCCCCTCATTACATAAGCACATGTTACACAATATTAGCCGTGCTCTGGCCAACGCAGTCACAGGGAAGGTCCACCTAACCACAGATGCGTGGTCAAGTTCTTTTGGACAGGCACAATACATTTCCCTGATGGCATACTGGGTTAACCTGGTGGAGTCTGGGACAGAGTCAGAGGCTGGGACATCACACATTTTACCCACACCACGACCATCAGCATTTCAGTCTCCTCGTATTCCACTTCCTGACTCACCTCTTCCTCCTCCTCAGCACAATTAGCCTCCCCATCACTCTCAGCTGGAAAATTTGCAGCACTGCCTTGGCGAAGTGGCAGCATGCTCTGCTGAAGCTCATGTGTTTAGGTGATAAAACTCACAATGCAGCTGAGCTGTTGAAAGGGATAAAAGAACAGACCGATGAGAGGCTCTCCCCGCTGAACCTCCAACCAGGTCTGGTTATGTGTGATAATGAGTGAAACTTGGTGGCAGCTTTAAAGCTCGGCAAGCAGGTACATGTTCCATGCATGGCCCATGTGCTGAACTTGGTTGTACAGAGATTTTTAAAAGCATACCCTGACTTGCCTTACCTTCTTGCCAAGGTACACCGTGTCAGTGCACATTTCTGAAAGTCATCTTAGGCATTTGCTGGTATAGCTTCACTTCAGTAGTGCTTTAATTTGCCTCGTCACCTACTGATTTGTGACCTGCCCACACATGGGAATTTGACCTTCCATATGTTGGCAATGCTTAGTGAGCAGCAGAGGGCAGTCTCTGAATTCCAGCTTCTCAATGCCCATCAGAGTAACACTCATCCCCCACACATAACTGCCGAATGGGTGTGGATGGATGAACTATGTGAGATTCTTCAAAATTTTGAGTACTGCCGCAAGATGGTGAGCGCTGATGACGCTATTAGGAGCATTACCATCACACTGCTCTGTCTATTAAAACTTTTACTGCAGAATTTTAAAGAGGAAGCTTTGAATTCTGAGAAGGTGGCTATGGAGCAAGATTGCACCGTAACTGATACCTCACAGCCCAGTCTCACACAGTATTCTCAGGCCACATTGGGTGATGGCAAGGAACAAGAGGAGGAGGAACAGGAGTTTTTGCTCTGCATTACAGAGGGAACTTCCAATCCCAGGTTCATGCCTGTCCAGCATGGATGTCCTGAAGAGGAGGAGGCTATGCGTTGTGAGGAGGAGAGGATGTTAGTGTTCTTCCTGGTGAGGACACTGACCATTTGACTCTTTGTAGTCTGCCACACATGGCAGATTTCATGTCCAGATGCCTTTCCCAATACCCTCATATGATTGACATTTTGTCCACCATGAAGTACTGGCTGTGTACCTTTCTTGACCCATGGTGCAAGGAGAAATTTGCTTCTCTGTCAGAGGCAGACATACCATTTTCAGTGCATGCATGCCAGAGAGCCATAGTGGAAGACTTGCTCAAAAGATTACCCTCATACAATGCTGGTAGCAGAGGTACCAGCTCTTTTCACCCACATAGATTAGAGGGGGTGCCACAAACCCCAGGTTCAACTCAGGGGGGGGAATGTCCACCAACTGGGCCATTTTCATGAGACCATCCCATCAGCAAAGGCTATCTGTGAGTGTAACTATGACGAGGAGAGAGAAGTTGGCCAAGATGGTGAAGGAGTAATTAAGTGACCATACCAGCACCCTTCCTGATTTTTCAGTGCCCTTTAACTATTGGTTGTCCAAGCTACATGCTTGGCCCAACCTCTCCTTATATGCCTTGGAGGTGCTGCCATGCCCTGCTGCGAGTGTGTTATCTGAACGGGTTTTTAGTTCAACAGGTGCAAGCATAACAGATAGGCACACATGGCTGTCAACAGAAAATGCAGACAGGCTGACTCTTCTAAAATTGAACAAGGGCTGGATTTCCTCCGACTTTGTAAGCGCTTTGGATGACAGGAATGTTATGTAAATGCAGACCAAATGTTTATTTTTGGAAGTTGTCTTATCCCTTACCATCCAAAACCATTTTGTTCAAGAAATCAACTTCTCATCCTTCTTTAGCTTCTGCAACAAGTACTTAGCGTTCATCTATGTATACCCCACATGGATATTGTTTTGTACTTTTTGAAACCTTTGCACATTGTGCAATGGTGAAACTTGTACTCTCTATCTCTACCTCTTGTAATAATAACTGCTAAGTGAATTGTGATGTCCCCATCACAGCATCTTTCAGCGGTCTGAGAAAGACCCCTTGGCTAATTTTTTTTAAACCTTTGCACATTGTGTAATGGTGAAACTTGTACTCTCTATCTCTACGTCTTGTAATAACTGCTAAGTGTATTGTAATGTCCCCATCATGGTGGCGTCTTTCAGCAGGTCTGAGAAAGGCACCTTGGCTAATTTTTTAAAATCTTTGTAGAGCAATGGTGAAACTTGTACTCTCTATCTTTGACTCATGTAATAACTACCAAGTGTATTGTGATGTCCCCATCATGGCATCTTTTAGCTGGTCTGAGAGAGACCCAATGGCTATTTTGTTTAATTCTTTGCACATTGTTAAATGGTGAAACTTGTACTCTCTATCTCTACCTATTGCAGTAACTGCAAAACGTATTGTGAGGTCCCCATCACGGTCTCTTTCAGCGTGTATAATACAGCCCCCTTGGGGTAATTTTTGGAAACATTTGTACATTGTGCAATGGTAAAATATCTACTATTAATCTCTATATATTCTATTATTATAATTTTTATTGTGTTGCCCTCTTCATGGTCTCTTTAAGCATGTATCTGGTGTCCTAATGTTGTTTTTTTAGGTCTGCACTTGGACACTTTGGAACATACTGTAAATGCATTAATATGCTCCACAAAATTCTTAAAGTTTCAGGATTACAGAGAATAATAAAATGAGTAATGAAATAAGCTCTATATATATGCTGCTAGTTCTCAGCTCTTACCCACACATGCCTTTTTAAAGGGGAATTTGACATAATACCTCTGTTAGCATACACCATATACTGCTCATATATGCAGCACTCCAGCAGGTGGGTGAAATGTTGTGAATTTGGTTTTTGGGCTCCCCCGGTGGTCACTGGTGGTACTGGACTTGTGTGCTTCACTTTCTCTGTTCACCTGTTTCCATCAGGATATGGGAGTATCCTATTTAGCCTTGCTGATCAGTTATTCTAGTGCCGGCCATCAATGTAACCAGAGCCTTTCTGTTGCATGTTCCTGCTTCTAGACTACTATCAGCTAAGTTGGACTCTTAGTCCTAAGTTTGTTTGCATTTTTGTTCCAGTTCACAGTTATGTTATGTTTCTGTAGCTGGAAGCTCTTGTGGGCCGAAATTACCACTCCGGTGTCATGAGTTGACACATGAGTCTTAAAGTAATTTCTGGATGGTATTTTAATAGGGTTTTCAGCTGACCGTGAAGTTCCCTATTGTATCTTCTTACTATCTAGTAAGCGGACCTCGCTTTGCTGAACCTACCTTCATACTGCGTATGTCTTTTCCTCTGAACTCACCGTCAATATATGTGGGGGGCTTCTGTCTCCTTTTTGGGGGAATTTCCCTAGAGGTAAGCCAGGTCTGTTTTTTCCTCTATTAGGGTTAGTTAGTTCTCCGGCTGGCGCTGGGCGTCTAGGGATAAAACGTAGGTACGTCACCCGGCCACTGTTAGTTGTGTGGTAGGTTTAGCTCACGGTCAGCTCGAGATTCCATCACCCAAGAGCTAGTCTGTTATTTAAGTTCTCTGACGTTCCCTTGCCATTGGGAACCATGACAGTATGGCCGGCCAAGGGTTAAAACCGTTGGCAGAAGAAAGGAGAGAAAAAGAAGTCTGCAGATTTTTTTTTTTTTTTTTTCTTCTGAGCTTGCTCTATAGTGACTCAGTTGCATTTCTGCTCTAATTGCAGCCTTTGCCTCTCTCCTTCTAATCCTTGAATGGCTCTGATCTCACCTGATTAAAATGGATCCTCAGAGTTTGGCTACAGGTTTGAATAATCTTGCTACGAAGGTTCAAAATTTACAGGATTTTGTTATTCATGCTCCTATATCTGAACCTAGAATTCCTATACCAGAATTTTTCTCCGGGGATAGATCTCGTTTCCTGAATTTCAAATATAATTGTAAATTATTTCTTTCCCTGAGATCTCGCTCCGCTGGAGATCCCGCACAGCAGGTTAGGATAGTAATTTCCTTGCTGCGGGGTGACCCTCAGGATTGGGCATTTGCGTTGGTACCCGGGGATCCTGCGTTGCTCAATGTGGATGCGTTTTTCTGGCTTTGGGGTTGCTTTATGAGGAACCTAATTTAGAGATTCAGGCTGAAAAAACCTTGATGGCCCTATCTCAAGGGCAAGATGAAGCTGAAATATACTGCCAAAAATTTCGTAAATGGTCTGTGCTTACTCAGTGGAATGAGTGCGCCCTGGCGGCGAATTTCAGAGAGGGTCTCTCTGATGTCATTAAAGATGTTATGGTGGGGTTCCCTGCACCTACAGGTCTGAATGAGTCCATGACAATGGCTATTCAGATTGATCGGCGTTTGCGGGAGCGCAAACCTGTGCACCATTTGGCGGTGTCTTCTGAGAAGGCTCCAGAAAATATGCAATGTGATAGAATTCTGTCCAGAAGCGAACGGCAGAATTTTAGGCGAAAAAATGGGTTGTGCTTCTATTGTGGTGATTCAACTCATGTTATATCAGCATGCTCTAAACGTACAAAAAAGGTTGATAAGTCTATTTCAATTGGCACTTTACAGTCTAAGTTTATTTTGTCTGTGACCTTGATTTGTTCATTATCGTCAATTACCGCGGATGCCTATGTCGACTCTGGCGCCGCTTTGAGTCTCATGGATTGGTCCTTTGCCAGGCGCTGTGGGTTTGATCTAGAGCCTCTGGAAGTTCCTATACCTCTGAAGGGTATTGACTCTACACCATTGGCTAGTAATAAACCACAATACTGGACACAAGTGACTATGCGTATGAATCCAGACCATCAGGAGACGATTCGCTTCCTTGTGTTGTACAATCTACATGATGTTTTGGTGCTCGGATTGCCATGGTTACAATCTCATAACCCAGTTCTTGACTGGAAAGCAATGTCTGTGTTAAGCTGGGGATGTCAGGGGGCTCATGGGGACGTACCTTTGGTTTCCATTTCGTCATCTATTCCCTCTGAGATTCCGGAATTTTTATCTGATTATCGTGATGTTTTTGAGGAGCCTAAGCTTGGTTCACTACCTCCTCACAGAGATTGTGATTGTACCATAGATCTGATTCCGGGCAGTAAATTTCCAAAGGGTCGTTTATTTAATCTATCTGTACCTGAACATGCTGCTATGCGAGAATATATTAAGGAGTCCCTGGAAAAGGGACATATTCGTCCTTCTTCATCTCCCTTAGGAGCCGTTTTTTTCTTTGTATCTAAAAAAGATGGCTCTTTGAGGCCGTGTATTGATTATCGACTCTTGAATAAAATTACAGTCAGATATCAGTATCCTCTGCCACTGCTGACTGATTTGTTTGCTCGAATAAAAGGGGCTAAGTGGTTCTCTAAGATTGATCTCCGTGGGGCGTATAATTTGGTGCGAATTAAGCAGGGGGATGAGTGGAAAACCGCATTTAATACGCCCGAGGGCCATTTTGAGTATTTAGTAATGCCTTTTGGTCTTTCAAATGCCCCTTCAGTCTTTCAGTCCTTTATGCATGACATTTTCCGGGAATATTTGGATAAATTCATGATCGTGTATCTGGATGATATTTTGATTTTTTCGGATGACTGGGATTCTCATGTCCAACAGGTCAGGAGGGTTTTTCAGGTTTTGCGGGCTAATTCCTTGTGTGTGAAGGGTTCTAAGTGTATTTTTGGGGTTCAAAAGATTTCTTTTTTGGGGTACATTTTTTCCCCCTCTTCCATTGAGATGGATCCTGTCAAGGTTCGGGCTATTTGTGATTGGACGCAACCTTCTTCGCTTAAGAGCCTTCAGAAATTTTTGGGCTTTGCTAATTTTTATCGTCGATTTATAACTGGTTTTTCTGATGTTGCTAAACCTTTGACTGATTTGACCAAAAAGGGTGCTGATGTTGCTGATTGGTCCCCTGCTGCTGTGGAGGCCTTTCGGGAGCTTAAGCGCCGCTTTTCTTCCGCCCCTGGTTGCGTCAGCCTGATGTTACTCTTCCTTTTCAGGTTGAGGTCGATGCTTCCGAGATCGGAGCTAGGGCGGTCTTGTCGCAGAAAAGTTCCGATTGCTCCGTGATGAGACCTTGTGCGTTCTTTTCTCGAAAATTTTCGCCCGCCGAGCGAAATTATGATATTGGTAATCGGGAGCTTTTGGCTATGAAGTGGGCTTTTGAGGAGTGGCGTCATTGGCTTGAGGGGGCTAGACATCAGGTGGTGGTATTGACCGATCACAAGAATTTGATTTATCTTGAGTCTGCCAGGCGCCTGAATCCTAGACAGGCGCGCTGGTCATTGTTTTTCTCTCGGTTTAATTTTATGGTCTCATACTTACCAGGTTCTAAAAATGTGAAGGCGGATGCCCTTTCTAGGAGTTTAGAGCCTGATTTCCCTGGTGATTCTGAACCTACAGGTATCCTTAAGGATGGGGTGATATTATCTGCTGTATCCCCAGACCTGCGACGGGCTTTGCAGGAGTTTCAGGCGGATAGACCTGATCGTTGCCCGCCTGGTAGACTCTTTGTTCCTGATGATTGGACCAGTAGAGTCATCTCGGAGGTTCATTCTTCTGCGTTGGCAGGTCATCCCGGGATCTTTGGTACCAGGGATTTGGTGGCTAGGTCCTTCTGGTGGCCTTCTCTGTCTCGAGATGTACGAGTTTTTGTGCAGTCTTGTGATGTTTGTGCTCGGGCCAAACCTTGTTGTTCTCGGGCTAGCGGATTGTTGTTATCTTTGCCTATTCCAAAGAGGCCTTGGACTCACATCTCTATGGATTTTATTTCTGATCTCCCTGTTTCTCAGAAAATGTCTGTCATCTGGGTGGTGTGTGACCGTTTTTCAAAGATGGTTCATTTGGTGCCCTTGCCTAAGTTGCCGTCCTCTTCCGAGTTGGTTCCTCTGTTTTTTCAAAATGTGGTTCGCTTGCATGGTATTCCGGAGAATATCGTTTCTGACAGGGGGACCCAGTTCGTGTCTAGATTTTGGCGGGCGTTCTGTGCTAGGATGGGCATTGATTTGTCTTTTTCGTCTGCGTTCCATCCTCAGACTAATGGCCAGACTGAGCGAACTAATCAGACCTTGGAGACTTATTTGAGGTGTTTTGTGTCTGCGGATCAGGATGACTGGGTTGCCTTTTTGCCGTTGGCGGAGTTTGCCCTCAATAATCGGGCTAGTTCTGCCACTTTGGTTTCTCCTTTCTTTTGCAATTCGGGGTTTCATCCTCGCTTTTCTTCTGGTCAGGTGGAGTCTTCGGATTGTCCTGGAGTGGATACTGTGGTGGATAGGTTGCATCGGATTTGGGGACAGGTGGTGGACAATTTGGAGTTGTCCCAGGAGAAGACTCGGCATTTTGCTAACCGCCGTCATCGTGTTGGTCCTCGTCTTCGTGTTGGGGACTTGGTGTGGTTGTCTTCTCGTTTTGTCCCTATGAGGGTTTCTTCTCCTAAGTTTAAGCCTCGGTTCATCGGCCCGTATAAGATTTTGGAGATTCTTAACCCTGTGTCCTTTCGATTGGACCTCCCGGCATCTTTTTCTATCCATAATGTCTTCCATCGGTCATTATTGCGCAGGTATGAGGTACCGGTTGTGCCTTCCGTTGAGCCTCCCGCTCCGGTGTTGGTTGAGGGTGAATTGGAGTACGTTGTGGAGAAGATCTTGGACTCCCGTGTTTCCAGACGGAAACTTCAGTATCTGGTCAAGTGGAAGGGCTACGGTCAGGAGGATAATTCTTGGGTGACAGCCTCTGATGTTCATGCCTCTGATTTGGTCCGTGCCTTTCATAGGGCTCATCCTGATCGCCCTGGTGGTTCTTGTGAGGGTTCGGTGCCCCCTCCTTGAGGGGGGGGTACTGTTGTGAATTTGGTTTTTGGGCTCCCCCGGTGGTCACTGGTGGTACTGGACTTGTGTGCTTCACTTTCTCTGTTCACCTGTTTCCATCAGGATATGGGAGTATCCTATTTAGCCTTGCTGATCAGTTATTCTAGTGCCGGCCATCAATGTAACCAAAGCCTTTCTGTTGCATGTTCCTGCTTCTAGACTACTATCAGCTAAGTTGGACTCTTAGTCCTAAGTTTGTTTGCATTTTTGTTCCAGTTCACAGTTATGTTATGTTTCTGTAGCTGGAAGCTCTTGTGGGCCGAAATTACCACTCCGGTGTCATGAGTTGACACATGAGTCTTAAAGTAATTTCTGGATGGTATTTTAATAGGGTTTTCAGCTGACCGTGAAGTTCCCTATTGTATCTTCTTACTATCTAGTAAGCGGACCTCGCTTTGCTGAACCTACCTTCATACTGCGTATGTCTTTTCCTCTGAACTCACCGTCAATATATGTGGGGGGCTTCTGTCTCCTTTTTGGGGGAATTTCCCTAGAGGTAAGCCAGGTCTGTTTTTTCCTCTATTAGGGTTAGTTAGTTCTCCGGCTGGCGCTGGGCGTCTAGGGATAAAACGTAGGTACGTCACCCGGCCACTGTTAGTTGTGTGGTAGGTTTAGCTCACGGTCAGCTCGAGATTCCATCACCCAAGAGCTAGTCTGTTATTTAAGTTCTCTGACGTTCCCTTGCCATTGGGAACCATGACAGTGAAACCCCTGCTGTTGTGAATTCTGTTGTGGGTTCTGCTCTTGGGCTCCTTCACAGCAGTCATCAGGTGCTTCCAATTTTGACGGGGCTATTTAGTCTGGCTTCACCCTTTAGTGAGTGCCAGTTGTCCATTGTTTTTCTGGAGGATTCACATCTCTGCTTGGTTTCTCCTGCTGGATTGTCCAAATCATCAAAGATAAGTCCTGGCTTTGTTTTTGCAGTCCACATGCTGTGGACTTTATAGTTCAGTGAATTGCTATGCTTTTTCTTGTCCAGCTTTGTGTCATGATCTCCATGGCCAGAGAACTAGCATAAGCCTCAATAGGAACAAGCTCTTGGAAGATGTAACTATACTGACCATGAACTAAACCTACCGCATCATCTAGAAGTAGCCAGGTAGCATGTCCTACTTTTTATCCCTATATGCCCAGCGCCGGCCGGAGAACTAAATAATGCTAGCAGAGGGAAATATAAGACCTGACTCACCTCTAGAGAAATGCCCAAAAAGGAGACAGAAGCCCCCCACATATATTGGCGGTGATATGAGATGAAACAACAAACGCAGCAGGAAAATAGTTTTAGCAAATTTGAGGTCCGCTTTCTAGATAGCAGAAGACAGAAAGCATACTTTCATGGTCAGTAGAAAACCCTAACAAAACACATCCAGAAATTACTTTAGGACTCTGGCATTAACTCATAATACCAGAGTGGCAATTCCTGATCAACAAGAGCTTTCCAGACACAGTAACGAAACTGCAGCTGTGAACTGGAACCAAAATACAAAAACAAAACATGGACGAATGTCCAACTTATCTAGTAGATGTCTGGGAGCAGGAACAAGCACAGAGAGGCTTCTGATAACATTGTTGACCGGCAAGCATCTAACAGAGAAGCCAGGTTATATAGCGACACCCAGATCTAATCAGAACAGGTGAACAGGGAAGATGATGTCACAAGTTCAATTCCACCAGTAGCCACCGGGGGAGCCCAGAATCCAAATTCACAACAGTACCCCCCCCTCAAGGAGGGGGCACCGAACCCTCACCAGAACCACCAGGGCGATCAGGATGGGCCCTATGAAAGGCACGAACCAGATCAGAGGCATGAACATCAGATGCAGTGACCCAAGAATTATCCTCCTGGCCGTATCCCTTCCACTTGACCAGATACTGGAGTCTCCGTCTGGAAACACGGGAGTCTAGGATTTTTTCCACAACGTACTCCAACTCACCCTCAACCAACACCGGAGCAGGAGGCTCAACGGAAGGCACAACCGGTGCCTCATACCTGCGCAATAACGACCGATGAAAAACGTTATGAATAGAAAAGGATGCAGGGAGGTCCAAACGGAAGGAAACAGGGTTAAGAATCTCCAATATTTTATACGGACCGATGAACCGAGGCTTAAACTTAGGAGATGAGACCCTCATAGGGACAAAACGAGAAGACAACCACACCAAATCTCCAACACAAAGCCGAGGACCAACACGACGGTGACGGTTGGCAAAAAGCTGAGTCTTCTCCTGGGACAACTTTAAATTGTCCATCACCTGCCCCCAGATATGATGCAATCTCTCCACCACCGCATCCACTCCAGGACAATCCGAGGATTCCATCTGACCGGAGGAAAATCGAGGGTGGAACCCCGAATTACAGAAAAACGGGGACACCAAAGTGGCAGAGCTGGCCCGATTATTGAGGGCGAACTCCGCCAATGGCAAAAAAGCAACCCAATCATCCTGGTCAGCAGACACAAAACACCTCAGATATGTCTCCAGGGTCTGATTAGTCCGCTCGGTCTGGCCATTAGTCTGAGGGTGAAAAGCAGACGAAAAAGACAAATCTATGCCCATCCTAGCACAGAATGCCCGCCAAAATCTAGACACAAATTGGGTTCCTCTGTCAGAAACGATATTCTCAGGAATACCATGCAAACGAACAACATTTTGAAAAAACAGGGGCACCAACTCGGAAGAAGAAGGCAATTTGGGCAGGGGAACCAAATGGACCATCTTAGAAAAACGGTCACACACCACCCAGATGACAGACATCTTCTGAGAAACAGGCAGATCTGAAATAAAATCCATCGAGATGTGTGTCCAAGGCCTCTTAGGAATAGGCAAGGGCAACAATAATCCACTAGCCCGAGAACAACAAGGCTTGGCCCGAGCACAAACGTCACAAGACTGCACAAAGCCTCGCACATCTCGTGACAGGGAAGGCCACCAGAAGGATCTTGCCACCAAATCCCTGGTACCAAAAATTCCAGGATGACCTGCCAATGCAGAAGAATGTACCTCAGAGATGACTCTACTGGTCCAATCATCAGGAACAAACAACCTATCAGGCGGACAACGATCCGGTCTATCCGCCTGAAACTCCTGCAAGGCCCGCCGCAGGTCTGGAGAAACGGCTGACAAGATAACTCCCTCCTTAAGAATACCTGTGGGGTCAGAGTTGCCGGGTGAATCAGGCTCAAAACTCCTAGAAAGGGCATCCGCCTTAACATTCTTAGAACCCGGTAGGTACGATACCACAAAATTAAACCGAGAGAAAAATAATGACCAGCGCGCCTGTCTAGGATTCAGGCGCCTGGCGGTCTCAAGATAGATCAAATTTTTGTGGTCAGTCAATACCACCACCTGATGTCTGGCCCCCTCGAGCCAATGGCGCCACTCCTCAAACGCCCACTTCATGGCCAAAAGCTCCCGATTCCCAACATCATAATTCCGCTCAGCGGGCGAAAATTTACGGGAAAAGAAGGCACAAGGCCTCATCACGGCGCAGTCAGAACTTTTCTGCGACAACACTGCCCCAGCCCCGATCTCAGAAGCGTCGACCTCAACCTGAAAAGGAAGAGTCACATCAGGCTGACGCAACACAGGGGCAGAAGAAAAACGGCGCTTAAGCTCCTGAAAGGCCTCCACAGCATCAGGGGACCAATTAGCAACATCAGCACCCTGTCTAGTCAAATCGGTCAATGGCTTAACGACATCCGAAAAACCAGAAATAAATCGACGATAAAAGTTGGCAAAGCCCAAAAATTTCTGAAGACTTTTAAGAGAAGAGGGCTGCGTCCAATCACAAATAGCTTGAACCTTGACAGGATCCATCTCAATGGAAGAGGGAGAAAAAATATATCCCAAAAAGGAAATTCTCTGAACCCCAAAAACGCACTTAGAACCCTTGACACACAGAGAATTAGACCGCAAAACCTGAAAAACCCTCTTAACTTGCCGGACATGAGAGTCCCAATCATCCGAAAAAATCAGAATATCATCCAGATACACTATCATAAATTTATCCAAAAAATCGCGGAAAATATCATGCATAAAGGACTGGAAGACTGAAGGGGCATTAGAAAGACCAAAAGGCATCACCAAATACTCAAAGTGGCCCTCGGGCGTATTAAATGCGGTTTTCCACTCATCCCCCTGCCTGATCCGCACCAAATTATACGCCCCACGGAGATCAATCTTAGAGAACCACTTGGCCCCCTTTATGCGAGCAAACAAATCAGTCAGCAACGGCAATGGGTATTGATATTTAACCGTGATTTTATTCAAAAGCCGATAATCAATACATGGTCTCAAAGAGCCGTCTTTTTTTGACACAAAGAAAAAAACGGCTCCTAAGGGAGATGACGATGGACGAATATGTCCCTTTTCCAAGGACTCCTTTATATATTCTCGCATAGCAGTATGTTCAGGCACAGACAGATTAAATAAACGACCCTTTGGGTATTTACTACCCGGAATTAAATCTATAGCACAATCGCACTCACGGTGCGGAGGTAGTGAACCCAGCTTGGGTTCTTCAAAGACGTCACGATAATCAGACAGGAACTCAGGGATTTCAGAGGGAATAGATGATGAAATGGACACCAAAGGTACGTCCCCATGAGTCCCCTTACATCCCCAGCTCAACACAGACATAGCTCTCCAGTCAAGGACTGGGTTGTGAGACTGCAGCCATGGCAATCCCAGCACCAAATCATCATGTAGATTATACAGCACCAGAAAACGAATAGTCTCCTGGTGATCCGGATTAATACACATAGTCACTTGTGTCCAGTATTGTGGTTTATTATTAGCCAATGGGGTGGAGTCAATCCCCTCCAGAGGAATAAGAGTCTCCAAAGGCTCCAAATCATACCCACAACGATTGGCAAAGGACCAATCCATAAGACTCAAAGCGGCGCCAGAGTCGACATAGGCGTCCGTAGTAATAGATGACAAAGAGCAAATCAGGGTCACAGACAAAACAAACCTAGACTGCAAAGTGCCAATGGGAACGGATTTATCAAGCTTTTTAGTACGCTTAAAGCATGCTGATATAACATGAGTAGAATCCCCACAATAGAAACACAACCCATTTTTCCGTCTAAAATTCTGCCGCTCGCTTCTGGACAGAATTCTATCACACTGCATGTTTTCTGGCGTCTTCTCAGTGGACACCGCCAGATGGTGCACTGGTTTGCGCTCCCGCAGACGCCTATCGATCTGAATGGCCATTGTCATGGACTCATTCAGACCCGCAGGCACAGGGAACCCCACCATAACATCCTTAATGGCATCAGAGAGACCCTCTCTGAAAGTAGCCGCCAAGGCACACTCATTCCACTGAGTAAGCACAGACCATTTACGGAATTTTTGGCAGTAAATTTCAGCTTCATCTTGCCCCTGCGATAGGGACATCAAAGTTTTTTCTGCCTGAAGTTCCAAATGAGGTTCCTCATAAAGCAAGCCCAAGGCCAGAAAAAACGCATCCACATTGAGCAACGCAGGATCCCCTGGTGCCAATGCAAAAGCCCAATCTTGAGGGTCGCCGCGGAGCAAGGAAATCACAATCCCAACCTGCTGTGCAGGGTCTCCAGCAGAACGAGATTTCAGGGACAAAAATAACTTACAATTATTTCTAAAATTCTGAAAGCTAGATCTATTCCCTGAGAAGAATTCCGGCAAAGGAATTCTCGGCTCTGATACCGGAGCATGAACAACAAAATCTTGCAAACTTTGTACTTTCGTGGCGAGATTATTCAAACCTGCAGTTACACTCTGTAGATCCATTATAGACAGGTGAACATAGAGCCATTCAAAGATTAGAAGGAGAGAGAAAAAAAAGAAAGACTGCAGCATAGACAGACTGGCAAGTGATCCAATTAAGAGCACACTAACTACTAGAGAAAAAAAAAAAAAAAAAAATTTTCAGCAGACTTCTTATTTCTCTCCTTTCTCAGCCAAGGATTTTAACCCTTTAGTGGGCCGGTCAAACTGTCATGATCTCCATGGCCAGAGAACTAGCATAAGCCTCAATAGGAACAAGCTCTTGGAAGATGTAACTATACTGACCATGAACTAAACCTACCGCATCATCTAGAAGTAGCCAGGTAGCATGTCCTACTTTTTATCCCTATATGCCCAGCGCCGGCCGGAGAACTAAATAATGCTAGCAGAGGGAAATATAAGACCTGACTCACCTCTAGAGAAATGCCCAAAAAGGAGACAGAAGCCCCCCACATATATTGGCGGTGATATGAGATGAAACAACAAACGCAGCAGGAAAATAGTTTTAGCAAATTTGAGGTCCGCTTTCTAGATAGCAGAAGACAGAAAGCATACTTTCATGGTCAGTAGAAAACCCTAACAAAACACATCCAGAAATTACTTTAGGACTCTGGCATTAACTCATAATACCAGAGTGGCAATTCCTGATCAACAAGAGCTTTCCAGACACAGTAACGAAACTGCAGCTGTGAACTGGAACCAAAATACAAAAACAAAACATGGACGAATGTCCAACTTATCTAGTAGATGTCTGGGAGCAGGAACAAGCACAGAGAGGCTTCTGATAACATTGTTGACCGGCAAGCATCTAACAGAGAAGCCAGGTTATATAGCGACACCCAGATCTAATCAGAACAGGTGAACAGGGAAGATGATGTCACAAGTTCAATTCCACCAGTAGCCACCGGGGGAGCCCAGAATCCAAATTCACAACAGCTTTGTCTGTGTAAGGATTTATTCAGGCAAGCTGGAAGCTCTGGAGTCGCAGAGTTACCCTCCATGCCTTTAGTTAGGTGTGGAGATTTTTGTATTCTCTGTGGTGGATTTTTGTAGTATTTTAATACTGACCGCACAGTACTCTGTCCTGTTTTTTCTTTCTAGGTAGCATGGCCTCCTTTGCTAAATTCTGTTTTCAGTCTGCGTTTGTAATTTCCCTCTCCTCTCACAGTCAATATTTGTGGGGGGCTGTCTTTCCTTTGGGGATTTTCTCTGAGGCAAGATAGTTTTCCTGTTTCTTTCTTTAGGGGTAATTAGTCCTCCGGCTGTGACAAGGTGTCTAGGGAGTGACAGGAACATCCCACGGCTACTTCTAGTTGCGGGGTTAAGTTCAGGGTCTGCGGTCAGTATAGAGGCCACCTACTCCAGAGCTCGTTCATGCTTCTCCTAGGCCACCAGATCATAACACCCTGCGTACAAAATATGAGTCTGACAGTGAAACCACTGACTTTTACATCATTCCCACTCTGCTGTTTAGGAAGGAGGCGCTGAGGCCTCCTGTCCACAACCTGCAGTTGCACAGACATAACAGTCAGCAACCACATCCAGTTTATTGTCCCATCGCAGCGTTCAGTTCTCCCTTGTCAGCATATACTGTATGTCTGTTCACAAATTGTTAGATAGATAGGGCATAATATTCGTTAGCAATTTACATTGTCCGGTGCTGGATAAAGACCATTGCTGACTTTTCCAGGCTCCTAAATTGACTTTTGTCTCTTTATTAAACTGTTGCTTCCCTTACATTTTCTAAATTTGGGTCCTTACAAAAAAAATGATGGTGGGGTATTGATCAGTTTATGTATATTTTAATAAAGTCTAAGAGACTGGGTTAATACGCTCCACAGACCTATTCAGGCCGCAGCCTTACACATATTGAAACATTGTCATTGCCACGCTAAGGCCTTTACCTGAGCTCTGTGACATTGCCTGTCACCTGAGTAATACACTCCACAGACCTCGACACTCTCTGGGACATATCCTGTAATTCCTCCATTGTTGCTCAAAACCAAGCAAAAGATACATTCTGCCTGGTTGGGTAGTTTCCAGAAGAAGTGTTTAGGCTTGTGCAGATTGGTCAATGGCACACCTGACATTGATCTTACAGCTCACCCAACTACTGTATTATATTTACCTTACAGCGGCTTCACCTGCTATGACAGTGGTTCCATTGGCATCCAGTGGCAAAAATGAACAATGGACCTTACAAAATGCAGGTTTCACAGCACCTGGTGGCCTTCTGAAAATTGAAAGTGAGGACCGCATAATGGCATGGCGGTGGACATGGTGGCATATTTGAAATGGCATTGCAAAGGGATGATGAATATGTATTCCACTATATTGCTAACAATTTGGAATGAGGCAGGAACCTCCCAAGTGTAGGAGTGAGAGCTCTCACAAATGTATGATATAGGGCCATATGACGGCCCTTCCCAATCTCAGGTTTTACGGCACCTGCTGGAACTCGCATAATGACATGGAGGTGGACATGGTGGTGGCAGGCAAAGCCCAAAATTCAAATGGGTATGTTTGAAATGGCATTGCAAAGGGATGGGAAATATGTATTCCACTATCTTGCTAACTATTTGGCATGAGGAAGGGACCTTCCAAATGTAGGAGTGAGAGCCCTCACAAATGTTAATGGAAAAACTAAAGAAAAAAAGCTCTGTGTGAACACATGCTAAAAGGGAGGTATAATTTTTTTCTTAATTTTTATTTTTATTTGGTTCTTAGCATTTTTCCCTTTAAAAAAATGTTGGGTTGGTTTGGTAGGTATTTTTAAAAATCCTTAAAACCAGCACAATATTCTGACAGCATTATTCTCAGATACCATATGTGAGACAGAAAGGCATGCAGGCATCTTCTCCATGCTGTTCCCATTTAGTTTTAGTTCTTTCCCATCCATTTCAGCTTTTTCCTCAGGCTCCCAGACCTGTTGTTTGTTGGGTCCAGCAGAAAAATATTCGGCTTTCCCACTGACTAGCATTGGATTCGTTATTCGTTACTAAAACACGGATAATAGAAATTATTCGTGCCAATTTTCCAGAATATTTCACAATTCGATCATCACTAATAAATACCATGAAAATAGAAATAAATAAAAAGGCCAATATCTTTGGAACAGTATAGCAGATTTAAAGAAGCATTCCAATTAACATTTTAATCCTCTTAATATATTGCAGTCATCATATTATATAGCATTGTGTACTTACAATTGCTCATTTTGCCTTTCTACCCACTAATTCTTCTATTTTCTCTGCTCTATATAGAAACAGGAAGTCTCTTGACCCTGAATTATCATTCTCTTCATCATCATATGACCCAGCTGCTCCCTTTCCATCACTTAAGGGGTTTTTACAGTGACTCATGACTCATGCAGGGAAAATGGATGCTCAGTTTCTACATAGAGATTAGAAGGATTCAGCTAGTCAGTTTTTTAATCATGTGATGTTGTAGACATGATGGAAAAGAAAAGAATTAGCTGGGTATAAAGGCAAAATGAGCAATTGTAAGTACATAGTACTATATAATATGATAATTGCAATATATTAAGGGGATACAATTGTGATGGGAGTAGTGCTTCTTTAAATAAAACAAAAACTGGAGCACTTATGGAATTGGCGGAAATATAATAAGTGCAAACACTGTCCACTTTTGACTTGGTGACAGGTTCTCTTTAGGATACTGTACATATTCTTTATCTTTATCTACTTGTTATACATTGAAAAAACATATTTGAGTTCATGCTTTTGAAGTATAATTCAAAAGCAATGTATGCATTTAAAGATGGTGCTAGGTTTAACCAAGTGGTAGTCTGTGACCTTAAATTCACACCAAGAATGGGCATTAAATAGTGAACAAATACTTCTTCTAAGCATCCATTAATTTCTATGTCAGTGCTGGAGCAATTTAATCACTCATGTGAAATTACCCCGAGGGTAAAGCACTGACACTGAAATTCGGAGCCAGTTACTATAACATTTGTAAATTCAAGTTTTAATCCATTACTATGTGTCAGTACCTTAGTGATATACAGTAATAGAGATTGAGTGGTGCAATTTTATTTTACCCTGTTAATAATACTTTATGTATAAAATGCAGGTGGATAATGCCCATGTTAAATAGTCCACATATATTCACTTGTCTGGGAGGGAAATGGCTAAATTGGTAACTATAAGGCACAAAGTAAACAATAATATACAGTGTCAGTCTCAAAATACATGGCACTCTGTGTGTAATTTCCCTTTGGAGTCAACCCAGCACCAGTCAGTGAGAAAAATAGAAAATAAAAATCAATCTATGTGACAGTTGTCTAGCACTATTGGGGAGATATGTTATTCTACACTGATATTTGTTTGGTGCTGCTGGGAAGGTATTGTATGCTGCACTTTTATCTTTGATGCTTACAATCATAGAACCATAGAATGCTAGATTTGGAAGGGACCTCCAGGGTCATCACGTCAACCCCCTGCTCAATGCAGGATTCACTAAATCATCTCAGACAGATTTTCTGTCCAGCCTCTGTTTGAAGACTTCCATTGAAGGAGAACTCACAACCTATCTTGGCAGCCTGTTCCACTTATTGATCACATTCACTGTCAAAAAGTTTTTTCTAATATCTAATCTGTATCTTCTGCCTTTCAGTTTCATTCCATTGCTTCTCGTGTTTCCATGTTCAAATGAGAATAAGGATCATCCCTATACTGTGACATCCTTTCAGATATTTGTAGACAGCTATTAAGTCTCCTCTTAGTCTTCTTTTTTGCAAGCTAAAGATTCCCAGATCTTTTAACCTTTCCTCGTAGCCATACTTTGTAGTCTGCTTACCATCCTGGTAGCTCTTCTCTGAACATGCTCCACTTTTTCAATGTCTTTTTTAAAATGTGGTGCCCAGAACTGGACACAGTATTGCAGATGAGGCCTGACCATTACTTCACATGATCTAGACTAGGCTTCTCTTAATACATCCTAGAACTGTGTGCCTTTTTTTCTGCTGCATAACACTGTTGACTCATGTGCAGTCTGTGATCTATTAGTATACCCAAGTATTTTTGCTTAGTTCTATTCCTCTTATTCTGTAGATGTAATTTTCATTTTTCTTGCCCAGATGTAGAAAATTGCATTTCTCCCTGTTAAATACCATTGTTCAAGCTTATCTAGATCCTTCTGAATCCTTTCTCTGTCTTCTTTGTCTAGTGTTCGCTATCCCGCCTAGCTTTGCATTGTCTGCAAATTTGAATACCTTCAATTTCCTTATCTAGATTATTTATAAAAATTTTGAACAATACTGGTGCCAGACAGAGTCTTATCTGGCACCCCACTTGAAGCACTCTTCCAACTGGATGCGCAACCATTTATTACCACTCTTAAGGTACCGTCACATTAAGCGACGCTGCAGCGATAGCGACAGCGATGCCAATCGCTGCAGCGTCGCTGTTTGGTCGCTGGAGAGCTGTCACACAGACCGCTCTCCAGCGACCAACGATGCCGAGGTCCCCGGGTAACCAGGGTACGCATCGGGTTGCTAAGCGCAGGGCCGCGCTTAGTAACCCGATGTTTACCCTGGTTACCAGCGTAAAAGTTAAAAAAACAAACAGCACATACTCACCAGCGCGTCCCCCAGCCTCTGCTTCCTGACACTGACTGAGCTCCGGCCCTAACAGCACAGCGGTGACGTCACCGCTGTGCTTTCACTTTCAGTTTAGGGCCGGCGCTCAGTCAGTGTCAGGAAGCAGAGGCTGGGGGACACGCTGGTGAGTATGTGCTGTTTGTTTTTTTAACTTTTACGCTGGTAACCAGGGTAAACATCGGGTTACTAAGCGCGGCCCTGCGCTTAGTAACCCCATGTTTACCCTGGTTACCAGTGTAAAATATCGCTGGTATCCTTGCTTTTGCTGTCAAAAACGGCGATACACGGCGACCTAGCGACCAAATAAAGTGCAGACCTTCTAGCAGCGACCAGCAATTTCACAGCGGGATCCAGATCGCTGCTGCGTGTCAAATACAGCGATATCGCTATCCAGGTCGCTGCAACGTCACGGATCGCTGGCGATATCGCCTAGTGTGACGGTACCTTTAGAGTACGATCACTGAGACAGTTATAAATCCACTTAACCGTAGCCTTGTCAATTCCATACTTGGACATTTTTTCAATGAGGATAGTATGAGATACTTTATGAAATGCTTAGCTGAAGTCGAGATATAGTATATCTACTGCATTTCCCTGATTCACCCAGTCAGTGATTAAATCATAGAAGGAAATTAGATTAGTATGGCATGACTTGTTTGCTACATATCCATGCTGGCTTTGGTTAATTACTGTATTCTTATCCAAGTACTTACTGTAGTGCAGAGGGGTTGGTGCAGTGCGATAGATAAGCAGGGACCACAAAAAAGTTCAACGTAAACAGTGTTATTTTCAGACTCACATACAGGAGTGATAGCCTCTGGATCCACAAAAACAGTCTGTGTTCAAAACCGTTGCCATGGACAATGGCACTGCTGTGCCTCTTGGGTGCTTCAGCTGCCTTGAAGTCCCTGGCTCTGTGTTAGCTCCACACAGACCTGGAGCCTCCTGCTCTGCAGCTTGCAAACTCCTAACTGACAAACCCAAGGCCAAACTGACAGATTTTAAATAGAATTGTGGCCACAGAGCCATTTCCAAAACCCAGAGTGGAGAGAGGGATTCGCCGCACTACAAAACCTATAAAAGCCAATAAAACCAATAAAAGCCTTTGACAGATTTTCCTAAAACTCTGACTGGGTTAATTACTTGGACCCAATCCACTCTTTCTTTTATTTTGCCTTGTGATTCTCAGGCGTTCTGCTGTGAACACAAGGCACTCCAGCGAGTTTAATAAGACTCCATCTGACATGCTTTTTAATTATTTGTGCAAAGATCTTTCCAAGCATAGAAGTATGGCTCACTGGCCTATAATTTCTTGGCACCTTCGTCTTTCCTTTTTGAAGATTGGGACATTTGCCTTTCTCCAATCTTCTGGGACTTTTCCTGTTCACCAAGATTTTTCAAAGATTCTGGCTAGTGGTTCTGCAATTTCCTTTGCTATCTCTTTCATTACCCTAGGATGTAATTCATCCGGACCAGAAGATTTATAGTCATTTAAATTAGCTAAGTTTTCCCTCACCATCTCTCTGTTTCTAGGTAGTGTGGATTCTTTAATTCCTTCGATAGCACTGTGAAGATCAGTTGATGTTACAATTGCTTTCTTAGAGAACACAAATGCAAAATAGGAATTTAAAAGTTCGGCCTTCTCAACATCATTTTTTACCACTTCACCATTTTTATCCTGTAAGAATGGTATAGCATCTTTGATTTTTCTTTTGCTTTTTACATACCCCCAAAATCCTTTTTAATTTTTTTTTGTCTCCCTTGCAAGCCTCAATTCATTACTGGCTTTAGCTCTTCTTGCGATTGCCCTGCATTCCCTGCAAACAGCATTTTATTTTTCTTCAGGTATGCCCCCTTATTTCCATTCAATCTACTTTTTTCATTTTAAGCAAATTGTATCCTTCCTGGTCTCTTTAATTGATTTCATCTCTTCCTTCTTTTCATGATTGTTACCGATTGTGCAGTGAGAATTTCATTTAGTAAAATATCCCATCCATCTTGGACATTTCTGTACTTTAGAACAACCAGCCATTGGACCTTTTTCTACCCTCTTTCTGAGTCCATTAAAATCTGCCTTTCTGAAGTCCGACCTTTAAGTCCGAGTCCTCGCTGGTCTTCCTACTCGTGTAATGCAAAATTTGAGGATAGCATGAACTCTGCCTCCTAAATTGCTAGCCACCATTACTTCTTCAACCATTTCCTCCCTGTTGGTAATAATTAGGTACAAGATTGCAGATCCTTTTGTCCTCTCTTCTACCCTTAAAAATATAAATTTGTCAGCAAGAGAAGATAAGGATTTTATGAACCCAATACTTTTGCCTTGTGAGAGATTCCAAACAAATACCTGGATAGTTAAAATCTCCCATGACCACTATTTCATTCATCCGAATCTTCAGTCTGTCCAGGTGGCCTATAGTATAGTGAACACCTACAATAGTGTCCTTTTTGTTCTTCTCTTTTTGTATTCTTACCAAAACAGTTTCTGTAGTGCTACCATTCTCTAAAGCTTGGATCTCTGTGGAGATATACATTTTCCTAACACACAATGCAACACCTCCTCCCCGCTTGTTAATCCTGTTTCTAATAAATAAGTTGTAGCCCTCAAAGTTTGAACTCCAATCATGTGTATCATCCCACCAAGTTTCAGTGATGCCTATGACATCTTATCTCTCTTCCTGCATTAGCAGCTCCAATTCCCCTTATGTCTTTCCCATGCTCTGTACATTTGTATATACAAATTCTAGTTTGTAGTTGGTTTCTCTTCCTGTATTTTCAGTCAGAATTTGTTGGTTTTGTTCTTTATTTCCTCTTCTATTAGTAGGCTTCTCAAATGAATTCATTAGCTACATATTTTTTCACGGCCATATATTTTCCATCCCTTCTAATATTGCTTTAGTTAAAAGCTCTCCTGATGAGTGTAGCAATGCGTCTACCTAATAGGTTTCCATCATCAGGTAATTCTCACTCCATGGTCAAGAAATCCAAAACGTTGCTCATTGCACCTTCGCCGTAGCCAGTTGTTCACCTGAGGAATTCTGTTTAATCTCCTTGGTCCATTTCCATCCACTGGGAGGTTGGTTGAGAAGTCGAACTGTTCCTTCACTTTCCGGCCTAGTTCTTCAAAGTCTCTGCATATAGCTTCCAAGTCCTTTTTGTTGAAGTATCTTGTTCTTCTCTGATGTATTTGTTTGACATTTCTAGAAAAAAGGTATTTTGTGTTAAACTCTATAATTTGTTTTCACCTTATGGGAAAGTACTTTGCATTGTACTGTTTATCTCTTCTCTGAAGGTATTTGGTGCTGCATTCTGGCATACAGTGGTTTGTGAAAGTATTCACCCCATTAGCATTTTTCCTGTTTTGCTGCCAAACAACCTGGAATTTCATTATTTTTTTTTTAAATATTTGCATCAGTTCATGTAAAGAACATGCCTACAAATGTGAACATCTGATTTTCTTTTTATTATGAAGTAAAAAATAAATAGAACAAAACAACTGAAATCTTCAATGTGCATAAATGCTCTGAGTCATAGTTTGGCAGATTTTGATATTTCGTAAAACCTGCCAAAAGACAGATGCTTGCTGTCACAGTTTTGTTTCATATGACAAAATAATATGATGATCAGGTAAAAAATGTTTACTTAATAGATGTTTCCTGCATTACAAAAATTACTTTCATCTATATGTACTCTCTGAACTGTCCAATGGCTGTGTCTGCTAGAGGTCATCTCAATTGAACCTAATGCAGTTGATCTGCAAGGAAATCTCCGAGAAATCACCATGTCTAAAGGCTCCAAAGAATTGTAGTAAAGCGTCTGTGATTCATGAAAGTGTTCTATTTATCATTTTCACAGGTAAAACAAGTAACTATTAGAATCAATGAGGCTGGTGACATCTGGTGCTTTTTGTGGACTGAGTCTATGGGCAAGGTAAAAAAAAAATGGACAGCACGTGGATATGGATGCCATCCAGCTGTCATACAAGTACTGTCCTTTTTTAGATTTTTGAGTAACATAACATTGGAATATACGTTTTAGGTTAATTTTGCATGTAAGAAAAACAGATGCAACACTGATGGTTAAAACAGGCAATTGTATAAAAAGGATGACAATTGGATAAAAACTACTTATCAAAACTAATTTTTCTACTATGCAAAAAAATTAATGTGTGAATAAGGCCTAATGTTCTTCACTAAGTCAAAAACTGAACTAGATAGTCACCTCTATAACATGACATGGCCTTGAGCTTTCAAAATATCTATCATGGACTAGTATAGCCACGCTTCATTTAACCCCTTTCTGACATCAGATATAATAATCTGTCCATATGATCTGGGCCTATTTGACAACTGGTGGATTATTACCTCTGCGCGATTACAAGTGATGTGCAGTCGATCGCCGCCAGGTGTCAGCTGATATTCAAAGCTGATACCCGGCACTAAGTGCCAGGAACAGTCACACACAGCTCCCTGCACTTCAACCCCCAAAATGCTGCGATCATAAAAGATTACAGCATTATGGAAGCCGGCAGAGGGCTTACCAGCCCTTCTGCCTTTGGATCAGAGACACACACGACATGACAGAAAGTCCCGATCATTGCCATGATGTCATGATGACATTCGGGTCACCAGAGCTAGGAAACAGGCTGATCATACGCAGTGCATGATCAGCAAGTTTATCTGTCAGTGCAGAGCTGACAGTTTCTGCAGCATGTGGATGCTCCTGCATCCCCATGCTGTAGAAGCTATCAGCCTGCAAAAAAATGATAGTATAATAGTGGGACACACTAAAAAAGTTAAAAAAAAAAAAAGAAAAACTTTTTTAAACAATTGCAAAAATGTAGAAAAAAATTTAAAATAACAATAAAAAAGCAAAAGATATTGTATCTATAAAGAAATATTTGAATGAAAATAAAAATAAAAGTACACATATTTGGTATCGCCGCATCCGTAATGACCCAACCTATAAAACTGTCCCACTAGTTAACCTCTTCAGTGAACACAATAAAAAAAATAAAAAACACTGTGTAAAAGCCTCACATTATCTCCCACACTGAATGATGGCCCTCTAACTGTAATATATAGTATAATGCACTCCCATATTCCTCTATAAAGGAAGGCAGACTCTATACAGTATAATGCCTTCCCCATAGGCAAACTCTATATAGTATAATGCCCTCCCCAGAGGCAAACTCTATATAGTATAATGCACTGCCCATAGGCAGTCTCTATATAGTATAATACACTCCCCATAAAAAATTACAATACTCACCTCTCCTCCTCATTTTCTGGCTGCTTCGAGTGCTTGCACATCTGAGGACAGTGTATGCCAAGTAGTGACATCAACGCTGTCATTGTCTGCATCAGGGTTGTCAGGCACAGAGATGCAGACGCAGAGGGGGAATCATGGGAGGGGGAGTGTCACACTCACACCACTCACACACTCTCCCTGTCTCATCAGTGCTGTCAACTGTATCAGCATACAGGCCCCCCTCCTGCTCAATGGGTCCATAGTGGCCAGGTGACAGTGCAGGGAGAACAAGCCTCCTTGCTCTGCTGCAGAGTAACTGTGTGGGCGCGCTGCGCACGGTCATACGGTTATACAGTAGCGTAGCTCCGGGCGGACCCTCAGAGAGCGATGCCCTGGGAAACTGCCCCCTATGTTCACATCCCGGTAACTGCTACTGGCACAGAATGAATGTGAGCTGAGCCTTACTGCGATCTTTGAGAGGCAGAATGAAAAAATCAACAACAGGTGAACAATAGGTATAATTTATTTTTTTATGCAGTTTCTTGTGCAGTATTCATGATTAGACAACTTTATTCTTCAGGTCGGTGCGATTACAGTGATTCCAGAATTATATTGTGTTTTTATGTTTGGCTGTTGTCACACACAAAAAGACACTTTTTATTGCAAAAACACATAGCCATATTTTGAGTATAATTTTTACATATTTCTGCCGAAAGAGTCATATGAGGGCTTGTTTTTTTGCAGGATGAGTTGATGTTGTTATTGTTACCATTTCAGGTCACGTGACATTATTTGATCGCTTTGTATTCCAATTTTGGGGAGGCAGAATGAATAAACATCAGCAATTCAGGAATTGTTGGAGGGGTTTATGCCGTTACGCGTGTGGTAAAAAAGTGATAAGACAGCTTTATTCTTCGGGTCAGTACGATTGCAGCAATACCACATTTATATATTTTTGTGTGTCTTGGCTCTTTTACGCAATAAAAACTATTTTATAGAAAGAACAATTATTTTTGCATCACTTTATTCCGAGAGCTATAACTTTTTTATTTTTCTGCTGATTTGGCCATATCGTAGCTTGTTTTTTGAGGCACAAGGTGATATTTTCAGTGATACCATTTTTATTTAAATCCGTATTTTTTATAGCGTTTTATTATACCTTTTGTTCAGCAATATAATGAAAAACATCATTTTTTACCTGTTTTTTATGGTGTTCATTGCTGGCACAGTTTTATAGCTCGGGTCATTCTGGAAGCGGCAATACCAAATATGTGTACTTTTTTGTTTTTTTTGTAAAATATTATTTTATGGGTACAACATCTTTTTCATTTCTTTCACTATTCTTTTATCATTTAAAAAAATATAGATTTTTACACTTTGTTTAACTTTTTTTAAAATTTTTTACTAAGTCCCTCTATGGAAGTTTCACTTTCTGCAGTCTGAACGCTGTTGTAACGAATTGCAATGCATTAGCAGTGACAGTCATCTCGCACACAAACGTATTAAATAATGCGCTGAGCATGATCTAACAAGTTTGTTACAGCCTGGTGACCCGAATGTTGTCTTGACTACATCGGGTCACTATTGCAACAATCGGACCCCGCGATGATGTTTTGGGGGAGCCAATTGTAGTGCAGAGGGGCTCCCTCCCTCTGCATGCCTGTTAAATGCTGTGATAGTGGTATTTAGGGGGTTAAAGTTATTGGAGTGGTACAGGCACCACTCCTGCACCGAGTGCCGCGTGTCAGCTGTCAGAATCAAACATTAAGTTGAGGGTGCCAGCAATTTTTTACAGTCCATTTGGGGGTTTTTGTGTGAAATTATGTCAAATTTACTTTTTTTCCTCTGATTTTTTTTGTGTTGTCTCAATACAAACACAGGACATAAACATGTCTATAACAAAACATGTATAATTGCAATAATTTTCCTGAAATAAATTCAAGAGTGCCTATACCTTCCCTTCAGCCATGACTGCATGTCACTAGGTTTATAATGATGGTATTTCTGGACTAGGATGTGTGTTCCCTCTTTAGTTGTACATATTCATAGGTTTTCTTCTTATGCACATACTAAGGAGAAGTCTGCCAATCAGTAACGAGTAGGCAGTCATTGGACATCACATACAATTATGAGAACTCCTAGGACACATACAGTGGGGGAAATAAGTATTTGATCCCTTGCTGATTTTGTAAGTTTGCCCACTGACAAAGACATGAACAGTCTATAATATTAAAGGTAGGTTAATTTTAACATTAACCCCTTCACCCCCAAGGGTGGTTTGCACGTTAATGACCGGGCCAATTTTTACAATTCTGACCACTGTCCCTTTATGAGGTTATAACTCTGGAACGCTTCAACGGATCTTGGCGATTCTGACATTGTTTTCTCGAGACATATTGTACTTCATGATAGTGGTAAAATTTCTTTGATATTACCTGCGTTTATTTGCAAAAAAAATGGAAATTTGGCGAAAATTTTGAAAATTTTGCAATTTTCCAACTTTGAATTTTTATGCCCTTAAATCACAGAGATATGTCACACAAAATACTTAATAAGTAACATTTTCCACATGTCTACTTTACATCAGCACAATTTTGGAACCAAAATTTTTTTTTGTTAGGGAGTTATAAGGGTTAAAAGTTGACCAGCAATTTCTCATTTTTACAACACCATTTTTTTTTAGGGACCACATCTCATTTGAAGTCATTTTGAGGGGTCTATATGATAGAAAATACCCAAGTGTGACACCATTCTAAAAACTGCACCCCTCAAGGTGCTCAAAACCATATTCAAGAAGTTTATTAACCCTTCTGGTGCTTCACAGGAATTTTTGGAATGTTTAAATAAAAATGAACATTTAACTTTTTTTCACAAAAAATTTACTTCAGCTCCAATTTGTTTTATTTTACCAAGGGTAACAGGAGAAAATGGACCCCAAAAGTTGTTGTACAATTTGTCCTGAGTACGCCGATACCCCATATGTGGGGGTAAACCACTGTTTGTGCGCATGACCGAGCTCGGAAGCGAAGGAGTGCCATTTGACTTTTCAATGCAAAATTGACTGGAATTGAGATGGGACGCCATGTTGCGTTTGGGGAGCCCCTGATGTGCCTAAACATTGAAACCCCCCACAAGTGACACCATTTTGGAAAGTAGACCCCCTAAGGAACTTATCTAGAGGTGTGGTGAGCACTTTGACCCACCAAGTGCTTCACAGAAGTTTATAATGCAGAACCGTAAAAATAAAAAATCACATTTTTTCACAAAAATTATTTTTCGCCCCCAATTTTTTATTTTCCCAAGGGTAAGAGAAGAAATTGGACCCCAAAAGTTGTTGTACAATTCGTCCTGAGTACGCTGATACCCCATATGTGGGGATAAACCACTGTTTGGGCGCATGGGAGACCTCGGAAGGGAAGGAGCGCCGTTTGACTTTTCAATGCAAAATTGACAGGAATTGAGATGGGACGTCATGTTGCGTTTGGAGAGCCATTGATGTGCCTAAACATTGAACCCCCCCACAAGTGACACCATTTTGGTAAGTAGACCCCCTAAGGAACTTATCTAGATGTGTGGTGAGCGCTTTGACCCACCAAGGGCTTCACAGAAGTTTATAATGCAGAGCCGTAAAAATAAAACTAAAATTTTTTCCCACAAAAATTATTTTTCAGCCCCCAGTTTTGTATTTTCCCGAGGGTAACAGGAGAAATTGGACCCCAAAAGTTGTTGTCCAATTTGTCCTGAGTGCGCTGATACCCCATATGTGGGGGGGAACCACCGTTTGGACGCATGGAAGGGCTCGGAAGTGAAGGAGCACCATTTGGAATGCAGACTTAGATGGAATGGTCTGCAGGCGTCACATTGTGTTTGCAGAGCCCCTAATGTACCTAAACAGTAGAAACCCCCCACAAGTGACACCATGTTGGAAAGTAGACCCCCTAAGGAACTTATCTAGATGTGTGGTGAGCGCTTTGACCCACCAAGGGCTTCACAGAAGTTTATAATGCAGAGCCGTAAAAATAAAACTAAAATTTTTTCCCACAAAAATTATTTTTCAGCCCCCAGTTTTGTATTTTCCCGAGGGTAACAGGAGAAATTGGACCCCAAAAGTTGTTGTCCAATTTGTCCTGAGTGCGCTGATACCCCATATGTGGGGGGAACCACCGTTTGGATGCATGGGAGGGCTCGGAAGGGAAGGAGCGCCATTTGGAATGCAGACTTAGATGGAATGGTCTGCAGGCGTCACATTGCGTTTGCAGAGCCTCTAATGTACCTAAACAGTAGAAGCCCCGCACAAGTGACCCCATTTTGGAAACTAGACCCCCCAAGGAACTTATCTAGATGTGTTGTAAGAACTTTGAACCCCCAAGTGTTTCACTACAGTTTATAACGCAGAGCCGTGAAAATAAAAAATAATTTTTTTTCCCACAAAAATTATTTTTTAGCCCCCAGTTTTGTATTTTCCCAGGGGTAACAGGAGAAATTGGACCCCAAAGGTTGTTGTCCTATTTGTCCCGAGTAGGCTGCTACCCCATATGTTGGGGTAAACCCCTGTTTGGGCACACGGGAAAGCTCGGAAGGGAAGGAGCACTGTTTTACTTTTTCAACGCAGAATTGGCTGGAATTGAGATCGGACGCCATGTCGCGTTTGGAGAGCCCCTGATGTGCCGAAACAGTGGAAACCCCCCAATTATAACTGAAACCCTAATCCAAACACACCCCTAACCCTAATCCCAACAGTAACCCTAACCACACCTCTAACCCTGACACACCCCTAACCCTAATCCCAACCCTATTCCCAACCGTAAATGTAATCTAAACCCTAACCGTAACTTTAGCCCCAACCCTAACCCTAACTTTAGCCCCAACCCTAACTGTAGCCTTAACCCTAGCTCCAACCCTAGCCCTAATGGGAAAATGGAAATAAATACATTTTTTTTTCCCTAACTAAGGGGGTGATGAAGGGGGGTTTGATTTACTTTTATAGCGAGTTTTTTAGCGGATTTTTATGATTGGCAGCCGTCACACACTGAAAGACGCTTTTCATTGCAAAAAATATTTTTTACGTTACCACATTTTGAGAGCTATAAATTTTCCATATTTTGGTCCACAGAGTCATGTGAGGTCTTGTTTTCTGCGGGACGAGTTGACGTTTTTATTGGTAACATTTTCGGACATGTGACAGTTTTTGATCGCTTTTTATTCCGATTTTTGTGAGGCAGAATGACCAAAAACCAGCTATTCATGAATTTCTTTTGGGGGAGGCGTTTATACCGTTCCGCGTTTGGTAAAATTGATAAGCAGTTTTATTCTTCGGGTCAGTACGATTACAGTGATACCTCATTTATATTATTTTTTTATGTTTTGGCGCTTTTATATGATAAAAACTATTTTATGGAAAAAATAATTATTTTTGCATCGCTTTATTCTCAGGACTATAACTTTTTTATTTTTTTGCTGATCATGCGGTATGGCAGCTCGTTATTTGCGGGACAAGATGACGCTTTCAGCGGTACCATGGTTATTTATATCTGTCTTTTTGATCGCGTGTTATTCCACTTTATGTTCGGCGGTATGATAATAAAGCGTTGTTTTTTGCCTCGGTTTTTTTTTCTTTCTTACGGTGTTTACTGAAGGGGTTAACTAGTGGGCCAGTTTTATAGGTCGGGTCGTTACGGACGCGGCGATACTAAATACGTGTACTTTTATTGTTTTTTTTATTTTATTTAGATAAAGAAATGTATTTATGGGAATAATATATTTTTTTTTTTCATTATTTTGGAATTTTTTTTTTTTTTTTTTTTACACATTTGGAAAAATTTTTTTTAACTTTTTTACTTTGCCCCAGGGGGGGACAATACAGATTGGTGATCTGCCAGTTTGCATAGCACTCTGACAGATCACCGATCTGAGAGAAGTGCAGGCTGCTTCACAGTGCCTGCTCTGAGCAGGCTTCTGTGAAGCCACCTCCCTCCCTGCAGGACCCGGATCCGCGGCCATCTTGGATCCGGGTCTGGAGCAGGCAGGGAGGGAGGTAAGACCCTCGCAGCAACGCGATCACATCGCGTTGCTGCGGGGGGCTCAGGGAAGCCCGCAGGGAGCCCCCTCCCTGCGCGATGCTTCCCTGCACCGCCGGCACATCGCGATCATGTTTGATCGCGGTGTGCCGGGGGTTAATGTGCCGGGAGCGGTCCGTGACCGCTCCTGGCACATAGTGCCGGATGTCAGCTGCGATAGGCAGCTGACACCCGGCCGCGATCGGCCGCGATCGGCCGCGCTACCCCCGTGAGCGCCGCCGATCGCGCTGGACGTACTATCCCGTCCGTGGTCATGGGGGCCCACCCCACCTCGACGGGATAGTACGTCCGATGTCAGGAAGGGGTTAAGAGATAGAATATCAAAAATTAAATGAAGAAAATCACATTGTATTTGCATATAATTTTTACAATGTGATTTTCTGGATTTTATTTTTGATATTCTATCTCTCAATGTTAAAATTAACCTACCCTTAAAATTATAGACTGTTCATGCTTTTGTCAGTGGGCAAACTTACAAAATTCAGCAAGGAATCAGATCATTAATTCCTTCACCGTAGCACTCAGCTTCTGATAAACTGTAATTTATTAAATGTGCACCAAATTGACAAGCCAGAGACATACGGCTGAAATGAAAGTAGCTATCACTACTGTATGTTCAGATAGAGCAGCAAAAACGTTTTAAGATTTCATTTACAATAGGAGCAGCAAAGTGAGACTTCAGAAGACTGGACAAGAGCAAATGTTGTTCCTATCTTCAAAAAGGGGAAGAAGGTGGACCCAGGAAACTATGGGCCGGTGAGTCTGACTTCTATACCAGGAAAGATCTTTGAACAAACTATTAAACAACATGTATGTAAGTACATGATGGAATCTCTAGAGGATACTATAGGGCGCCGGTCATGTCGGACGCTATTCACACTAGGGCGTCCGACAGACAGCGGTAATTCCACATTCATCCACTATACGCTCAGTGGTGCCGGCTAGACTTTATCCAGGTTGTCCAGGGTTAATCTAGCTGGTAATCGGGTTGGAGGCTGGGTCACGCCCATGGCCTTTAAATAGCCATTCTGGACTTTGGGCGTCGCCGATTATAGCTTGTGTCTTGTGCCTGGTGATCTCGGTCTGGAGTGGTGGTGTAGGAGAAGAAATATCGTATCTGGTGGTGTATTATCCTTTGTCATATTTCTCCTTCCTATATTTGTATTTGTTTTGCCCTTTGCACATTATAGTGTTTTCCTGTGAGTCTGCGGCGTGGTGCGCTTTTAGTTTTCCCTGTCTGTGCTTTCTGTACGGTTGGTGTGTGGTCTTATCACTGGGTGGCGGGTGGAGGTTTCAGCATAGTACTGAAACAGGAGTCAGGGTCAGGCTTGGCAGCCCAGACAAGCACACCATCAGTGTAAATTCTGGGAGAGGGACAGACAGGGTTTTCCCTAGTCTGAGGGATATCGCAGGGGCCCGGGTAATCAGCTGTAGTCTACCCAGTACCCGCGTGACAGCGCCCAGTTGGTTTGTGGAGCCTCTTATGTATCTTGGGTAAAACATAAAACACTGTTATTCATTATTGCATTTGTACATTTTTTGTCTAATTTTCGGTGTTTTTTGCCTGTTTATCATGTGTACCTACTTCTTGTTATTTGTATGTTTTTTATAGTCTATTTTATACATGTTCATCTGTTTTCTTATTTATATACGTCATTGTGGTCAGAATTTAGAGATTCCAAATATTTTCACCCTATTCATTTATGACTATTAGAAAAGTCACAACATTTTTCACAAACGTACTCCAGTTCCCACCTGTATTTTATATTTCATTTTCTTGTGCAATATTTTTGCCATTTTGCAAGATGCGTGACTTTTTGCACTAAAAGGTCACAAAAAGGCTAAAGGCAAAAAAAAAGAGCATTTTTGAATATGTGCAAAATTCATGAACCGCATGGGTCAATCTGAATAATTGGGTACTAAAAATGGCAATGAATACCACAAGTGAAAAAAGAAAAGTGACTCAAAGAGGTAAATGAAAATGTAGCTATGTACTATATGGAGTGTTAAGCGGGGGTCACACTTACGAGTGCAATGCGAGAAACTCACACGAGTCTGGCTACATGTATTTCTATGTAGCTGAACGTTCTGGTCCCGAGTGCCAGCAGCAGTGCCGGGTATTGAAGCAAGAGACTCGTGCGAGTTTCTCGCATTGCACTCGCAAGTGTGACCCCGGCCTTAGGCACACTATCAGTAGTATACATTAGGAGTGCCTGGTGTGCATTATCACAAGATGCATTGTTTTTAGTTCACCTCTTATTTATAGTACAGAATAGACACCTGCTTGGAAAAAACACATTTGGTTTTATAGATAATTGCAGTAGTTTCTGAAATTTGTGTACATTTTTTGCTATTGCTTTTGTAGTAAGAACCATGTCACAATTAGTGCATGCCAATATGTTATTAGGCTACATTCATATGCTGTGGCAGTGGTGCAGCTACAAAGTTGATGAAAACTGCAGCAGTGTTCTGTGTATTGATCGGCTTTTCAGCTTTGCATATCAAACAGTGTAACTTCTACACATATTTGCAAAGACTGCAGTCAATCAGCAACCGCCGACTGACTGCAGTGGTCACATGACATTGTTTATTCCATGTGACTGGCAAGGCATAGAGGGCTCAGTGCATAGGAACCATGTTGGGTAAATATACTTTTTTTTTTTTAATTTATGCAGCATGTGGTAAGTGGTAACAGTAAGGGTACTGTCTCACAGTGGCACTTTTGTCGCTGCGACGGTACGATCCATGACGTTCCAGCGATATCCATACGATATCGCTGTGTCTGACACGCAGCAGCGATCAGGGACCCTGCTGAGAATCGTACGTCGTAGCAGATCGTTTGGAACTTTCTTTCGTCGCTGGATCTCCCGCTGTCATCGTTGGATCAGTGTGTGTGACACCGATCCAACGATGCGTTCGCTTGTAACCAGGGTAAACATCGGGTTACTAAGCGCAGGGCCGCGCTTAGTAACCCGATGTTTACCCTGGTTATCATCGTAAAAGTAGAAAAAAAAAAACAGTACATACTCACATTCCGGTGTCTGTCAGGTCCCTTGCAGTCTGCTTCCCGCTCTGACTGAGTGCCGCCGTAAAGTGAAAGCAGATCACAGCGGTGACGTCACCGCTGTACTCTGCTCTTACATTCCGGCCGGCAGTCAGTCAGAGCGGGAAGCAGACTGCAAGGGACCTGACGGACACCGGAATGTGAGTATGTACTGTTTGTTTTTTTTTACTTTTACGATGGTAACTGTTATGATCCTTAGTGGCTGAGGATCACAGATTGGACTAGCTAAGTTACTGAACATAGAACAAGCTCTAGGGAGGTGGTAACTGGACTGACCACAAAACCTGATCCTATCCAAACACACTAAAGGTAGCCGGTGAACGTGCCTAAATACCTGGACGTCTCGACGCAGCCTGAGAAACTTGCTACCCCTATAGAGAAAGTAAGACCTCACTTGCCTCAGAGAAATGACCCCAAAGATATAGGAAGCCCCCAACAAATAATAACGGTGAGGTAAGGGGAAAATACAAACGCAGAAATGAAAACAGATTCAGCAAATGAGGCCCACTAATACTAGATAGCAGAAGACAGACAGGGAACTGTGCGGTCAGTAAAAAACCCTATACAAAATATCCACGCTGAGAATACAAGAACCCCCACACCAACTAACGGTGCGAGGGGAGGAACTCAGCCCCATAGAGCTACCAGCAAGCAAGGAAATCACATATTAGCAAGCTGGACAAGGACAAATAAATAACCAAGAAACATATTGAACTCTGATGAGCAAAAAATAACCAAACAGAAACTTAGCTTCTCTTGGCGAGACTGATAGCGAGGGAATTCAGGAGTGATCAAAATAGCACTGAATACATCGACAGCAGGCAACAACTAATAGTCCAGGTGAGCTAAATAGGAAACCAGCTAACAGATAACGAGCCAGCTGATCCAGCCTCAGACCTGCAGAATGACACAAAGAGCCACCAGAGGGAGCCCAAAGCCAGCACTCACACAGTACCACTTGTGACCACAAGAGGGAGCCTAAAAACAGGAGTTCACAACAGGTAACCAGGGTAAACATCGGGTTACTAAGCGCGGCCCTGCGCTTAGTAACCCGATGTTTACCCTGGTTACCCGGGGCCTTCGGCATCGGTGGTCGCTGGAGAGCGGTCTGTGTGACAGCTCTCCAGCAACCACACAACGACTTTCCAACGATCACGGCCAGGTCATATCGCTGGTCGCGATCGTTGGAAAGTTGCAGAGTGTGACAGTACCCTAAGAGTTAGTTATCTAACTAGCAGCAACAGAGTGTGAATGCACTCTGTTGCTGCTAGTTAGATAACTAACTACTGTTACCACTTACCACATGCTGCATAAATTTAAAAAAAAAAGTATATTTACCCAACATGGTTCCTATGCATTCCTTACTGCATTAGGGTGTGCTTACACATACATTTTCATTAGCATTGTGGAGAAAATAATTAGTATCAGGAGACAAATTTATTAGGCCAGTTTCAGTTTTTTTGGTATTTTTTTAAGGAAAAACAATTATTCCGTTATTTAGTAAAATTTCAAAGATTCAGTATCCAGTAAATTCTATTAGTAAGCAGTGTATCATTGACAAAAATACACTATTAATGGCTGATATATTGCCAGTATGGAGCCTTTGTGCTTCGGTATCCAGGTGCTGAGCATTAGCGCTGAGTACATCAATTAGTGGATTGAGGTGATATTGGAGCAGCAACAGAGGAAGGAAGGAATTGAGGATTAATGAGAGGTTTCAATGCAGCAATGTAATGAATCACAGTTTTAGTCAATTAAATCCACTAGATCTAAGCTAGTGTTTTTTCCTCTTTCCTGAAATCAATCATTTGGAATTCCTGCAATCTTGTCCAAATATTAGTGAGAAATTCTTCAACTGCAAAAAAATATAATTATTCCACCATTATGTATACATATGTATTTAGAAAATGAATGTACGTGAGGTGATCAGCCCAATATATTTAGGATATTAAGTAAGTCCTTGTATTTAGTGCTTTCAAACGAGCTTAGACTATGTGAACATGATGTCTTGTAAACTAAGGCTATGTTTCCACGTGGCGTACCGGAAGCACTTTGAGTGCAGCGGATCCCCACGGATCCCGCGCTGCCGGCATTTGTACGCTCGGTGATTCCACATGTGTTCGCTCAACGCATGCGGAATCTCCGCATCCTATACATAGCATGGTGCTATTTATCTTGTGGAGACTGACCCCAAAAGTTGATGTCCAATGTGTCCTGAGTACGCTGATACCCCATATGTTGGGGTAAACCCCTGTTTGTGCGCACGGGAGAGCTCGGAAGGGAAGGAGCACTGTTTTACTTTTTTAACGCAGAATTGGCTGGAATTGAGATCGGACGCAATGTCGCATTTGGAGAGCCCCTGATGTGCCTAAACAGTGGAAACCCCCTAATTATAACTGAAACCCTAATCCAAACACACCCCTAACCCTAATCTCAACTGTAACCCTAACCACACCCCTAACCCTGACACACCCCTAACCCTAATCCCAACCCTATTCCCAACTATAAATGTAATCCAAACCCTAACCCTAACTTTAGCCCCAACCCTAACTTTAGCCCCAACCCTAACCCTAACTGTAGCCCTAACCTTAGCCCCAACCCTAACCCTAGCCCTAACCCTAGCCCTAGCCCTAACCCTAACCCTAGCCCTAGCCCTAACCCTAACCCTAGCCCTAACCCTAACCCTAGCCCTAACCCTAACCCTAGCCCTAACCCTAGCCCTAACCCTAACCCTAATGGGAAAATGGAAATAAATACATTTTTTTAAAATTTTTCGTAACTAAGGGGGTGATGAAGGGGGGGTTTGATTTACTATTTATAGCGGGTTTTCTAGCAGATTTTTATGATTGGCAGCCGTCACACACTAAAAGACGCTTTTTATTGCAAAAAATGTTTTTTGCGTTATCACATTTTGAGTGCTATAATTTTTCCATATTTTGGTCCACAGAGTCATGTGAGGTCCTGTTTTTGTGGGACGAGTTGACGTTTTTATTGGTAACATTTTTGGGCACGTGACATTTTTTGATCGCTTTTTATTCCAATTTCTGTGAGGCAGAATGACCAAAAACCAGCTATTCATGAATTTATTTTTTTGGGGGGGCGCTTATACCGTTCCGCGTTTGGTAGAATGGATAAAGCAGTTTTATTCTTCGGGTCAGTACGATTACAGCGATACCTCATTTATATCAATTTTTTATGTTTTGGCGCTTTTATACGATGAAAACTATTTTATAGAAAAAATAATTATTTTTGCATTGCTTTATTCTGAGGACTATAACTTTTTTAATTTTTCGCTGTTGATGCTGTATGGTAGCTCGTTTTTTGCGGGACAAGATGACATTTTCAGCGGTACCATGGTTATTTATTTCCATCTTTTTGATCGCATGTTATTCCACTTTTTGTTCGGCGGTATGATAATAAAGCCTTGTTTTTTGCCTCGTTTTTTTTTTACGGTGTTCACTGAAGGGGTTAACTAGTGGGTCGTTACAGATGCGGCGATACTAAATATGTGTACTTTTATTGTTTTTTTATTTTTATCTAGCTAAAGGAATGTATTTATTGGAACAATATATATTTTTTATTATTATTTATTTAGGATTTTTTTTTTTTTTTTACACATGTATTTTTTTTTTTTTTTTTTTAACATTTTTACTTTACCCCAGGGGGGGACATCACAGTAAAGTGACAGATCACCGATCTGACACTTTGCTGTGCACTGTGTCAGATCGGCGATCACACAGCACAGCAGGGAGGCTTCCTGGCGCCTGCTCCGAGCAGGCGCTATGAAGCCACCTCCCTGCAGGACCCGGATGCAGCCCCGCAGCCATTTTGGGGACTGCAGGGAGGAGACACTCGGTACAAGGTGAGCACATCACCTTGTACCGATCGTCTCAGGGAAGCCCGCAGGGAGCCCCCTCCCTGCGCGATGCTTCCCTATACCGCCGGCACACTGCGATCATCTTTGACCGCAGTGTGCCGGGGGTTAATGTGCCATGCCGGATGTCAGCTGTGATAGTCAGCTGACACCCGGCCGCGATCGGCCGCGCTCCCCCCGTGAGCGCGGCCGATCGCGCTGGACCTACTATTCCGTCCTTGGGAAGTAGGGCCCACCCCACATGGACGGAATAGTACGTACGATGACAGAAAGGGGTTAAAGGACGATCTAAAGCTTGAACATACGAAAAGCAAGTCGTTTTTACTTACATAGAAATCCATATGCTCATTCTTTTTAGTGTTTTCAGATTGTTGGCTTTTCAAGTGGTTTCCACTGCACAATCTGTCTGAAAAAGATGTTGTGTGCGCGTACCCATAGAGGGGAACTGTCCTCATTTTTTACTATTTAACTAATGCCACGATGGTTCAGTGAGTTGACACACATTGTTAAAAAAGCCTATGTGTAAATCAACATGAACTGGGTATGCCTGACTCCATTCAATCACTTTTCTTATAAACCACCCAACAACATCCAACAGCTCAAGGTCACATCTACCTAGATGTTGCCCAACATTATCGTCCAACTGAGATATTCCCATCAATTCATCAAATACTTGTATAACCTTGAGTGCAGCCATTGATCTATTTGCTATATGACTTTTTTGGTTATGCACCAGTTCAGATTAGATTGCTGTACGGTCAGTTTTCTTATATTTACTATGTATGGGCAGCACGGTGGCGCAGTGGTTAGCACAGCAGCCTTGCAGCGCTGGAGTCCTGGGTTCTAATCCCACCTTGGACAACATCTGCAAAGAGTTTGTATGTTCTCTCCGTGTTTGCGTGGGTTTCCTCCGGGCACTCCGGTTTCCTCCCACATTCTAAAGACATACTGATAGGGAATTTAGATTGTGAGCCCCATCGGGGACAGCGATGATAATGTGTGCAAACTGTAAAGCGCTGCGTAATATGTTAGCACTATATAAAAATAAAGATTATTATTATGTATTATTTTTCTGGCTTGAACGCTCCGCCCTTCACCATGCTGTGATTTTAATTACATCCTAACACAGTTGGTTCTGAGCTTCCTATAAAAGCAGGCTTTACCATGTTATTAGCCATAGGTAAGTGTTCACACTAGGCAGTCAGCTCAGTTACCCATCCGATCTGAGATTACCTTGACGTTTGGTGGATGGGCTCACAACTTTTGGCCAAATCTTGTGCTAAGAATCTCATGTGTTTTTTCATAAATTTCCCTAGCCATTATGCTATTCACATTTCACATATTGCACATTCCCTTGCCTTAGCACAGTAAATTTTGAGTGCAGCCATTGATCTATTTGCTGTATAACCTCGTACATTTAATAGGACCAGAATTCCCATGAAATTTACCTCCTTCAAAGTGACATTTTTTTTTTATATAGAAAAACAGAAGGAGGGCAAGTACCATCTCCCATTCACATGACTACAAAGTGACTAACTGCAGTGGTCAAGTTTTAATGTTTAGGATGTCATTTGTGTAGTACGTAGAGACCAGCTGGGGACCCAGGAAGCATCAAAAGTACATCAGTAGGGGGTCAGTAAAGTAACTGTGGATTCTTCTGTTATTTTATAACCTTTGAAGTTGTTTTCGATATGATTTTGCCTGACTGGATAAGCTCTGTAATTTTGTAGTGATGAGACCTCATAATGGCTTTAAGGTGGAGTTGCCTTATGTAAAGACTGACTAAAGCAACAGCAGACTCATAGATATGAAGCCAGGGAATAAGCTGCTGTCTCTCCTTACCCATCAGGACAGTGATAAATCACCAGTCTGAGGGTGGTGGGACTCTCGGAAGGAAGGATGGTACTGCAATGTGTACCATTGGAAATGTAGTGTCAGCCTCAGGACACGCTCGGGTAAGGAGATCAACTGGGCCAGTCCGAGCGCTGCAATACGATTGTCTTCTATGCTATATGGCCATCTGACTGGGCCCTCACACTGACACTACTGACAGGCATCCTGTTGCTGCCACTTCAGGATATCAAAAAGCAGCATGGCGAGTGAACCAAAAACTAGATGAAGAAAAAATTTAAAGATTATGATAAGGAGACACTAAAAAAGATTATTTTTAGAAACTCTAAGTTTCTATTCTATTTCTCAAAAAGGTTGCACAGAATCAGGTAGAATCAGGTATATAACATCAATAATCATGTTCATTTCATAACATTCAATGTAGAGCACATGATTTTCCCAGGAACTTTATAGTGCCCTTTAGTATAAATTGGTGATGGGAAAACCTATTCTGTGGATAGGCATAGTTTCCTAATTTCATTATATTTAAGGTAGAGGGTAGACATAAGTCCATTAAGTTCAACCTGTATTTGTGATTATGATTAAACCTTCTTTTCTCTGGATACAGAGGATGCCCCTTTCATAATTCTAGATGTAAAAAGATAATTAGAGAAATAACTATACTGCCCATTCGTTTATTTGTACATTATTATTATTATTATTATTTATTTATATAGCACCATTAATTCAATGGCGCTGTACATGAGACAGAGTTCCTACAAAATACAAATATTGCTTACAGTAAACAAAACTAATAATTTCAGACTGGTACAGAGGGAGAGGACCCTGTCCTTGCGGGCTTAGATTCTACAGGATTATGGGGAAGGAGACAGTAGGTCGGGGGTTGCAGTAGCTCCGATGGTGTTGAGGTGGTCATGTGGTCATTACAGGTTGTAAGCTTTTTTGAAGTGGTGGGTTTTCAGGTTCCCTTTGAAGGATCCAAATGTGGTGGATAACCGGCTTGTTGGGGCACAGAATTCCAGAGGATGGGGGATATTCTGAAGAAATCTTGGAGGCAATTGGGTGAGCCCTGTTATGTTGGGCTGGTGGTTAGGAACACTAGAAATGACCAGATGAGCAAACTAGCGACACAGGACGAGCTCTGGGAAGTGGGAGCTCTGCTGACCGCAACCCCTAATCCTATCACAACAACTAGAAATAGCCGTGTAGTGTTCCTGACTCTGCCTAGACGCCTCTTCACAGACTAAGAGCTAACTACCCCTAAAGATAGAAAATACAGCCTAGCTTGCCTCAGAGAAATTCCCCAAAGAAATAGGCAGCCCCCACATATATTGACTGTGAGTTAAGATGGAAGTCACAAACACAGGAATGAAATAGGTTTCAGCATAGGAGGCCAGACTTGACTAAACAGACTGAGGATAGAAAAGGTATCTTTGCGGTCAGCATAAAAAACTAACAAAAAACCACGCAGAGTGTGCAAAAGAAACCACCGCACCGACTCACGGCGCGGTGGTGCCACTCTGCATCCCAGAGCTTCCAGCTAACAAAATAAATTCATTAAAGCAAGCTGGACAAAAACACAGTGGTAACAAATGAGCTAGCAGGGACTTAGCTTTTGCTGAAGTAGACAGGTCATCTGAAAGATCCAAGTGAACTGAACCAGTACTAGGACATTGCCAGCTGGCATCAAGTAACGATCTGAGTGGAGTTAAATAGAGCAGCCAGCCAAGACCTGAACGAGATTAGCTGGAGAAGGAATCTCAGAACCAGCAGCTCCACTCACAGCCACCAGAGGGAGTCCATGAACAGAACTCGCCGAAGTACCATTCATAACCACAGGAGGGAGCTCGAGAACAGAATTCACAACAGTACTCCCCCTTGAGGAGGGGTCACCGAACCCTCACCAGAGCCCCCAGGCCGCTCCGGGCGAGCCAAATGAAAGGCACGAACAAGATCGGCAGCATGAACATCAGAGGCAACCACCCAGGAATTATCCTCCTGACCATAACCTTTCCACTTGACTAGATACTGAAGTTTCCGTCTCGAAATGCGAGAATCCAAAATTTTCTCCACCACATACTCCAACTCCCCCTCAACCAACACCGGGGCAGGAGGATCAACGGAGGGAACCATAGGAGCCACATATCTCCGCAACAACGACCTATGGAACACATTATGGATGGCGAAAGAAGCTGGAAGGTCCAAACGAAATGACACAGGATTAATAATTTCAGAAATCTTATAAGGACCAATGAAACGAGGCTTAAACTTAGGAGACGAAACCTTCATAGGAACAAAACGAGACGACAACCAAACCAAATCCCCAACACGAAGTCGGGGACCAACACAGCGACGGCGGTTAGCGAAATGTTGAGCCTTCTCCTGGGACAATGTCAAATTGTCCACTACGTGAGTCCAAATTTGCTGCAACCTATCCACCACAGAATCCACACCAGGACAGTCCGAAGGCTCAACCTGCCCTGAAGAAAAACAAGGGTGGAAACCAGAATTACAGAAAAAAGGCGAAACCAAAGTAGCCGAGCTGGCCCGATTATTAAGGGCGAACTCAGCCAAAGGCAAGAAGGACACCCAATCATCCTGATCAGCAGAAACAAAGCATCTCAGATATGTTTCCAAAGTCTGATTGGTTCGTTCGGTTTGGCCATTTGTCTGAGGATGGAAAGCTGAAGAAAAAGACAAATCAATGCCCATCTTAGCACAAAAGGACCGCCAAAATCTTGAAACAAACTGGGAACCTCTGTCCGACATGATGTTCTCCGGAATGCCATGTAAACGAACCACATGCTGGAGAAACAATGGAACCAAATCAGAGGAGGAAGGCAATTTAGGCAAAGGTACCAAATGGACCATCTTAGAGAAGCGATCACAAACCACCCAGATAACTGACATCCTCTGAGAGACAGGGAGATCTGAAATAAAATCCATGGAAATATGCGTCCAGGGCCTTTTCGGGACCGGCAAGGGCAAAAGCAACCCACTGGCACGAGAACAGCAGGGCTTAGCCCGAGCACAAGTCCCACAGGACTGCACAAAAGAACGCACATCTCGTGACAAGGAAGGCCACCAAAAGGATCTAGCCACCAAATCTCTGGTACCAAAGATTCCAGGATGACCAGCCAACACCGAACAATGAACCTCAGAGATAACTCTACTAGTCCATCTATCAGGGACAAACAGCTTCTCCGCTGGGCAACGGTCAGGTCTATCAGCCTGAAACTCCTGCAGCACCCGCCGCAAATCAGGGGAGATGGCAGACAAAATTACCCCCTCTTTGAGAATACCAGCCGGCTCAGGAACTCCCGGAGAATCAGGCACAAAACTCCTAGAAAGGGCATCAGATTCTTAGAACCCGGAAGGTACGAAACCACAAAATTGAAGCGGGAGAAAAACAGCGACCATCGAGCCTGTCTAGGATTCAAACGCTTGGCAGACTCGAGATAAGTCAGATTCTTGTGATCCGTCAAGACCACCACGCGATGCTTGGCTCCTTCAAGCCAATGTCGCCACTCCTCAAATGCCCACTTCATAGCCAACAACTCTCGATTACCCACATCATAATTGCGCTCAGCAGGCGAAAACTTTCTAGAAAAGAAAGCACATGGTTTCATTACAGAGCCATCAGAACCTCTTTGAGACAAAACAGCCCCTGCTCCAATCTCAGAAGCATCCACCTCGACCTGAAACGGGAGCGAAACATCTGGCTGACACAACACAGGGGCAGAAGAAAAATGATGCTTCAGTTCCTGAAAAGCCTCAACGGCCGCAGAGGACTAATTGACCACATCAGCACCTTTCTTGGTTAAATCAGTCAATGGTTTAACAACACTAGAAAAATTAGCGATGAAGCGACGGTAAAAATTAGCAAAGCCCAGAAATTTCTGAAGGCTCTTCACAGAAGTAGGCTGAGTCCAATCATAAATGGCCTGAACTTTAACAGGGTCCATCTCGATAGTAGAAGGGGAAAAAATGAAGCCCAAAAATGAAACCTTCTGAACTCCAAAGAGACATTTAGACCCCTTCACAAACAAGGAATGAGCACGAAGGACTTGGAACACCATTCTGACCTGCTTCACATGAGACTTCCAATCGTCCGAAAAGACCAAAATATCATCCAAATATACAATCATGAATCTATCCAAGTACTTTCGGAAGATGTCATGCATAAAGGACTGAAACACAGATGGAGCATTAGAAAGCCCGAATGGCATCACCAAGTACTCAAAATGGCCCTCGGGCGTATTAAATGCTGTCTTCCATTCGTCGCCCCGTTTAATACGCACAAGATTATACGCCCCTCGAAGATCTATCTTGGTGAACCAGCTAGCTCCCTTAATCCGAGCAAACAAATCAGACAGTAGCGGCAAAGGGTACTGAAATTTGACGGTGATTTTATTAAGAAGGTGGTAATCTATACAAGGTCTCAGAGAACCATCCTTCTTGGCCACAAAAAAGAACCCTGCTCCCAACGGTGACGACGACGGGTGAATATGCCCTTTCTCCAAGGACTCCTTTATATAACTCCGCATTGCAGCGTGTTCTGGCACGGATAAATTGAACAGTCGGCCCTTCGGAAACTTACTACCAGGAATCAAATTAATAGCACAATCGCAATCACTATGAGGAGGTAGGGCACTGGATTTGGGCTCATCAAATACATCCCGGTAATCTGACAAGAACTCAGGGACTTCAGAAGGATGGGAGGACGAAATAGACAACAATGGGACATCCCCATGTACCCCTTGACAACCCCAACTGGATACAGACATTGATTTCCAGTCCAATACAGGATTATGGACCTGTAGCCATGGCAAACCCAAAACGACCACATCATGCAGATTATGCAACACCAAAAAGCGAATATCCTCCTGATGTGCAGGAGCCATGCACATGGTCAATTGAGTCCAGTACTGAGGCTTATTCTTGGCCAAAGGTGTAGCATCAATTCCTCTCAATGGAATAGGATACTGCAAGGGCTCCAAGAAAAAACCACAGCACCTGGCAAACTCCAAGTCCATCAAATTCAGGGCAGCGCCTGAATCCACAAATGCCATAACAGAATAGGACGACAAAGAGCAAATCAGAGTAACGGACAAAAGAAATTTTGGCTGTACCGTACCAATGGTGGCAGACCTAGCGAACCGTTTAGTGCGCTTAGGACAATCAGAGATAGCATGAGTGGAGTCACCACAGTAAAAACACTTCCCATTCTGACGTCTGTATTCTTGCCGTTCAGCTCTGGTCAAGGTCCTATCACATTGCATAGGCTCAGGCTTCTGCTCAGGAAACACCGCCAAATGGTGCACATTTTTGCGCTCACATAAGCGTCGATCGATCTGAATGGCCAAGGACATAGACTCATTCAGACCAGCAGGCGTGGGGAATCCCACCATAACATCCTTAAGGGCTTCAGAAAGACCCTTTCTGAAAATTGCCGCCAGGGCACAATCATTCCACTGAGTAAGCACAGACCACTTCCTGAACTTCTGACAATATACCTCCGCTTCATCCTGACCCTGACACAAAGCCAGCAAAATTTTCTCTGCCTGATCCACTGAATCTGGTTCATCATAAAGCAATCCAAGCGCCAGAAAAAACGCATCTACATTACGCAATGCAGGATCTTCTGGTGCAAGGGAAAATGCCCAGTCTTGAGGGTCGCCACGTAGCAGAGAAATAATGATTTTTACTTGCTGAATGGGGTCACCAGAGGAGCAGGGTTTCAAAGCAAAAAACAGTCTACAATTATTTTTGAAATTCAGGAACCTAGATCTATCCCCAGAAAACAAATCAGGAATTGGAATTCTGAGTTCTAACATCGGGTTCTGAACTACATAATCTTGAATGCTTTGTACCCTTGCAGTGAGTTGATCCACACAAGAGGACAGACCTTGAATGTCCATATCTACACCTGTGTCCTGAACCACCCAGAGGTTAAGGGGAAAAGAAATACAAAACACACTGCAGAGAAAAAAAAATGGTCTCAGAACTTCTCTTATCCCTCTATTGAGATGCATTAACACTTTGCAGGCCAGCTGTACTGTTATGTTGGGCTGGTGGTTAGGAACACTAGAAATGACAAGATGAGCAAACTAGCGACACAGGACGAGCTCTGGGAAGTGGGAGCTATGCTGACCGCAACCCCTAATCCTATCACAACAACTAGAAATAGCCGTGGAGCGTTCCTGACTCTGCCTAGATGCCTCTTCACAGCCTAAGAGCTAACTACCCCTAAAGATAGAAAATACAGCCTAGCTTGCCTCAGAGAAATTCCCCAAAGAAATAGGCAGCCCCCACATATATTGACTGTGAGTTAAGATGGAAGTCACAAACACAGGAATGAAATAGGTTTCAGCATAGGAGGCCAGACTTGACTAAACTGTTATGACCCCAATGGCAGAGGGTCTCAGAAATAATTACTAAGTCTGCAAACACAAAAAAACAGCTCATAGGGCAGTGGTAACTGAGCTGACCATATATCTAATCCTAGCAACACAAATAGCAGCAGCCGGGGAACGTGCCTACGTTGGTTCTAGACGTCTCGCGCCAGCCGGAGAACTAACTAACCGTAGAAGGGAAAAGAAAGACCTTTCTTGCCTCCAGAGAAAAGACCCCAAAAGTTGGATACAAGCCCCCAACAAATAATAACGGTGAGGTAAGAGGAAAAGACAAACGTAAGAATGAGCTAGGTATTTAGCAAAGAGAGGCCCACTAGCTAATAGCAGAATATAGTAAGATGACTTATATGGTCAGCAAAAACCCTATCAAAATATCCACGCTGGATATTCAAGAACCCCCGAACCGTCTAACGGCCCGGGGGGAGAACACCAGCCCCCTAGAGCTTCCAGCAAAGTCAGGAATCACATTTAGTACAAGCTGGACAAAAATAAGAGCAAGCAAATAACCAAAAAACAAAGAAGCAGGACTTAGCTTAATTTTGCACGAACCAGGACCAGCAGACAGGAGCAAACAGAAAGGATCTGATTACAACGATGCCAGGCACTGGACTAAGGATCCAGGAAGTTTATATAGCCACACCCCTGGACTAATGACCCAGGTGGGTGCCAAACTGAGGAAAGACAATCCCAGAGTCATATCACTAGTAACCACAAGAGGGAGCCAAAAAGTCTAATTCACAACACTAAACAGACTGAGGATAGAAAAGGTATCTTTGCGGTCAGCATAAAAAACTAACAAAAAACCACGCAGAGTGTGCAAAAGAAACCACCGCACCGACTCACGGCGCGGTGGTGCCACTCTGCATCCCAGAGCTTCCAGCTAACAAAATAAATTCATTAAAGCAAGCTGGACAAAAACACAGTGGTAACAAATAAGCTAGCAGGGACTTAGCTTTTGCTGAAGTAGACAGGTCATCTGAAAGATCCAAGTGAAGTGAACCAGTACTAGGACATTGCCAGCTGGCATCAAGTAACGATCTGAGTGGAGTTAAATAGAGCAGCCAGCCAAGACCTGAACGAGATTAGCTGGAGAAGGAATCTCAAAACCAGCAGCTCCACTCACAGCCACCAGAGGGAGTCCATGAACAGAACTCGCCGAAGTACCATTCATAACCACAGGAGGGAGCTCGAGAACAGAATTCACAACAGAGCCCACCCACATTCCACCTTCATTAATTATGCTCAGATCATTAGCTAAGCTACTATCCCCACCTGTATAGCAATTACTTTCACTCCAGTCCCTAGTTTAAACACTCCTCCAATTTTCTAGCCATTTTTGCCCCTAGCACATCTACACCCTCCCCATTGAGTTGCAGCTGAAACCTACCATAAAGGCTGCAGCCAATAGAGTTGATGTCCAGGAACCCAAAATACTCCCTCATATACAAATTCATGAGCCACTTATTCACCTACCTAATCTAGCAATGCCTCTGCTGCGGCATGTGGTTATAGGCAATATTTCAGAGAAAACTACTTTTGAGGTCCTTGCCTTAAGCTGTTACTGCCTAACTTCTTGAAATCATTCATAAAAACCTTCCACCTGCCTCTAACTTGGTAATTGATGCCAAAATACACCATGACCATTGGGTCCTCTTCAGCCCCTTCCAATAATCTGCCAATTCAATCTGTGAGGCATCAAAAGTGATCACCACCACACACCATTCACCACATCAAGTCTTATTGAAAGATTACCATGTATGTTCCCCTAATAATTAAATCCCCCAATACTAGCAGCTGTCTAGCCTGCTTTCACTTTTATTCCTTTTTCCCTCCTCCATACTGGAGCAGAAACTTTTCTGGCTTTCTGAAGATGTGTCTTCCTGCAGCAAAGCAACTCCTGTACTGACACCCTCTAATCTGACAATTTATCAAACTTATTGGGCTGTGTCAGATCAGGACTAGACTTCCTGACACTTTTCCACTACCCCGCTTTCTGTGACCAAGCTAACTTCCTCACTGTCCAGCAGTTCTGGGCCACAATACCACCCCTCCCCCCAATATATGTCCCGAGTGTCTGCTCATTAAGCAGCAAGCACCTTTCCATATTGTTGAGTCCACAGCGTATCGTTTACAACCGCAAACGCAATGCAAAATGCACGCAATCGCATGATAACGCTTTTTTTCTGCAAAAACATTTGCATGATAGATATAAAACGCAATGTTTGCACGCATTTAAATGCGTTTTTGCATGCATTCGTGTTTTTATGCGCATGCATTTGAAAGGAAACATTGTTTCAAGAAGAATTTCCTTGAAACAAGCCATGCCAAATGGGCGTGGCTCATGGAATTTCTCTATATAAACCCTTGGACAGATGAAATCCTCACATTTTTGCTCCTGTATTCTATTGGAATCTGGATTTGGATGTCAACTTGTTTCTTTCCTTTGCATTTGCTTGTGAACAAGAATGGAAAAGAGAAAAACAGAGAAGACGGCGTCGGCGCTTTTGGCAGCACCCGATTCTTGAACTCCGACAGAGCCGTGGAGCCTACCACTCCTTATTCAGTGAGCTCCGTGAAAACCCACAGAAATATTTCTAGTACACGAGGATGTCTCAAGACACCTTTAGAGGATGTCTCAAGACACCTTTATGGAATTGCTGGACCGTGTACAAGGAGCCATCAGGAGGCAGGACATCCAGCTCTGTAGAGCAATTCCTGCTATGGAACGTCTGCTGGTGACAATAAGGTAGTAATATTTAAACATTAATGCCTGTCATAATTATTATTGTTCTGCAATGCACTTAATATTTCCCCCTTTTTTGTTACGCTTAAATACTGTCCTAAATTTTATTGCTCTAAAAGCCATGATCTCTTTCTTTCTTTCTTTCTTTCTTTCTTTCTTTCTTTCTTTCTTTCTTTCTTTCTTTCTTTCTTTCTTTCTTTCTTTCTTTCTTTTTTCAAAACCCCAAGTCATAAAAATCATTGTTCTGATTTATATTTTTCTTTCTCTTTTCGGCAGGTTCCTGGCTACCAGAGAGAGCCTATCATTGCTCCATTTCTAGTTCCGGATAGGAATTTCCACACTATCTGGGATTGTTGCAGACATCTGCTGGGCTTTGTGGGATGTTCTCCATGCGGAATTTATCCCCCTACCCACCACGGAAATCTGGCAGCAAACTGCAGACCAATTTTTTGAAGTTTGTGATTTCCCCAACTGTTTGGGAGCAGTGGACGGGGAAACATATGAGGATTACCAAACCGGCTTGAACTGGATCAAAGAACTTTAATTATAAAATATATTTTCCATAATGCTCATGGCGATTGCAGCTGCGGACTGTAGGTTTGTGGACATTGGATCTTTTGGTCGTGGTAATGACTCCCACACATTTAAAAACTCAGACATGGGCCAAAGGTTCTATGGGAATCATTTTAATTTCTCCCTGCCACAACCTCTTCCCAACACTCAAGGCCCACCAATGCCATTTGTTGTGGTTGGGGATGAGGCCTTTCAGATGTGTGGAAACCTCCTGAAACCATACTCCAGTTGGGACTTGAACCACACAAAAAGAATTTTTAATTAAAGACTGACTAGGGCAAGAAGAACTGTTGAGTGTGCCTTTGGTATCCTTGTCTCAAAATGGTGCATTTTAGGGATAGCAATTAATCTAAAAATTGAGACAGTCGATGAGGTGGTCAAGGCGTGTGCTGCACAACTATATAATGGCTAAAGAGTGACCCATCATTGAACTCAATGAACCCGTTTCTAACCCATTGCCAGATTACCATCACCCTTTCAGGACAACTGTTGAAGTTGCCCAAATGAGGGATACATTTGCATCCTACTTTGTTTCTGAGAGTGGACGTCTGTCCTGACAAGATGACCTGGTTTAGTGTTCTTGTAATGTTGTGCAATGTTATGTACCTGACATTATTAACCCCTTCACCCCAAAGCCTGTTTTCACCTAAGTGACACGGCCAATTTTTTGAATTCTGACCACTGTCACTTTATGAGGTCATAACTCTAAAACGCTTCAACGGATCCTGGTGATTCTGACATTGTTTTCTCGTGACATATTGTACTTCATGATAGTGGTAAAACTTCTTCGATATGACTTGCATTTATTTGTGAAAAAAACAAAAATTTGTCGAAAATTATGACAATTTAGCAATTTTCAAACTTTTAGTTTTTATGCCCTTAAATTAGAGAGTTATATCTCATAATATAGTTAATAAACAACATTTCCCACATGTCTGCTTTACATCAGCACAATTTTGGAAACATAATTTTTTTTTGTTAGGGAGTTATAAGGGTTAAAAGTTGACCAGTGACTTCTCATTTTTGCAACAAAATTTGCAAAACCATTTTTTTTACGGACCACCTCACACTTGAAGTGACTTTGAGGGGTCTATATCAGGGGTCCCCAACTCCAGTCCTCAAGGCCCACCAACAGGTCATGTTTTCAGGATTTTCTTTGTATTGCGCAGGTGATGCAATTATCACCTGGGCAAGACTAAGGAAATCCTGAAAACATGACCTGTTGGTGGGCCTTGAGGACTGGAGTTGGGGACCCCTGGTCTATATGACAGAAAATGCCCAAAAGTGACACCATTCTAAAAACTGCACCCCTCAAGGTACTCAAAACCATATTCAAAAAGTTTATTAACCCTTCAGGTGCTTCACAGTAATTTTTGGAATGTTTAAAAAAAATTGAACATTCAACTTTTTTTTCACAAAATTTTTACTTCAGATCCAATTTGTTTTATTTTACCAAGGGTAACAGGAGAAATTGGACCAAAAAAGTCGTACAATTTGTCCTGAGTACGCCGATACCCCACATGTTGGGGTAAACCATTGATTGGGCACATGGCAGAGCTTGGAAGGAAAGGAGCGCCATTTGACTTTTCAATGCAAGATTTGCTAGAATTGAGATCGGAACCCATGTCGCAATTGGAGAGCCCCTGATGTGCCTAAACAGTGGAAACCCCCACAAATGACACCATTTTGGAAAGTAGACCCTCTAAGGAACTAATCTAGATGTGTGGTGAGCACTTTGAACCTCCAAGTGCTTCACAGAAGTTTATAATGTAGAGCCGTAAAAAAAATTCATTTAATTTTCACAAAAAATGATCTTTTTGCCCCAAATTTTTTATTTTCCCAAGGGTAACAGGATAAATTGGACCCCAAAAGTTGTTGTACAATTTGTCCTGAGTACGCTGATATTTCATATATGGGGATAAACCACTGTTTGGGCGCATGGCAGAGCTCAGAAGGGAAGGAGCGCCATTTGACTTTTCAATGCAAAATTGGCTGGAATTGAGATCGGAACCCATGTCGTGTTTGGAGAGCCCCTGACGTGCCTAAACAGTGGAAACCCCCACAAGTGACACCATTTTGGAAATTAGACCCTCTAAGGAACTAATCTAGATGTGTGGTGAGCACTTTGAACCTCCAAGTGCTTCACAGAAGTTTATAATGTAGAGCCGTAAAAAAAAATTCATATTAATTTTCACAAAAAATGATCTTTTTGCCCCCAATTTTTTATTTTCCCAAGGGTAACAGGATAAATTGGACTCCAAAAGTTGTTGTGCAATTTTTCCTGAGTACGCTGATACTTCATATATGGGGATAAACCACTGTTTGGGCGCATGGCAGAGCTCAGAAGGGAAGGAGCGCCATTTGACTTTTCAATGCAAAATTGGCTGGAATTGAGATCGGAACCCATGTTGTGTTTGGAGAGCCCCTGACGTGCCTAAACAGTGGAAACCCCCACAAGTGACACCATTTTGGAAAGAAGACCCCCTAAGGAACTTATCTAGATGTGTGGTGAGCACTTTTAACCCCCAATTGTTTCACTAAAGTTTAGAATGTAGCGCTGTGAAAATTAAAAAAATCATTTTTTCTTTCCACAAAATGATGTTTTAGTCCGCAATTTTTTTTTCCCAAGGGTAACAGGAGAAATTGGACCACAAAAGTTATTGTCCAATTTGTCCTGAGTATGCTGATACCCCATACATGGTGGGGAACCACTGTTTGGGCGCACGGCAGAGCTCGGAAGGGAAGGAGCGCCGTTTGAAATGCAGACTTAGATGGATTGGTCTGCAGGTGTCATGTTGCATTTGCAAACCCCCTGATGTACCCAAACAGTAGAAACCCCCCACAAGTGACCCCATATTGGAAACTAGACCCCCCAGGGAACTTATCTAGATGTGTTGTGAGAACTTTGAACCAACAAGTGTTTCACTACAGTTTATCTCGCAGAGCCGCGAAAATAAAAAAAAAATTTTTGTCCACGAAAATGATATTTTAGCCCCCACGTTTTTATTTTCCCAAGGGTAACAGGACAAATTGGACCCCAAAAGTTGTTGTCCAACTTGTCCTGAGAATGCTGATACCCCATATGTTGGGGGGAACCACTGTTTGGGCGCACAGGAGAACTCGGAAGGGAAGGAGCACTGTTTTAGTTTTTCAAAGCAGAATTGGCTGGAATTGAGATCGGATTTCATGTCACGTTTGGAGAGCCCCTGATGTGCCTAAACAGTGAAAACTCCCCAATTCTAACTGAAACCCTAACCCCAACCCTAACCCCAGCCCTAACCCTAGCCCTAACCCCAACCCTAGCCCTAACCCTAGTCATAACCCTAGCGCTACTTTCACACTAGTGTTTTTTTGCATACGTCGCAATGCGTCGTTTTGGCGAAAAAACGCATCCTGCAAAGTCATCTGCAGGATGCATTTTTTCCCCATAGACTAACATAAGCGACGCATTGTGATGTATTGACACACGTCGCAACCGTCGTGCGACGGTTGCGTCGTGTTGTGGCGGACCGCCGGCAGCAAAAAACGTTACATGTAACTTTTTTTGTGCCGACGGTCCACCATTTCCAACCGCGCATGCGCGGCTGGAACTCCGCCCCCACCTCCCCGCACCTCACAATGGGGCAGCGGATGCGTGGAAAAACAGCATCCGCTGCCCCCGTTGTGCGGCGCTTGCACAGTATGCGTCGGTATGTCGGGCCCGGGGCCGACGCTAGTGTGAAAGTAGCCTAACAGGAAAATGGAAATAAATATATTTTTTAAAATTTTATTATTTTCCCCTAACTAAGGGGGTGATGAAGGGGGATTTGATTTACTTTTATAGCGTTTTTTAGCGGATTTTTATGGTTGGCAGCCATCACACACTAAAAGACGCTTTTTATTGCAAAAAATAGTTTTTGCATCACCACATTTTGAGAGCTATAATTTTTCCATATTTTGGTCCACAGAGTCATGTGAGATCTTGTTTTTTGCGGGACGAGTTGACGTTTTTACTGGTACCATTTTTGGGCACATTACATTTTTTGATCGCTTTTTATTCCGATTTTTGGGAGGCGGAATGAACAAAAACCAGCAATTCCTGAAATTCTTTTAGGGGGGGCGTTTATACCGTTCCGCGTTTGGTAAAGAGGATAAAGCAGTTTTATTCTTCGGGTCAGTACAATTACAGCGATACCTCATTTATGTAATTTTTTTATGTTTTGGCGCTTTTACACAATAAAAACTATTTTATATAAAAAAATAATTGTTTTTGCATCGCTTTATTCTGAGAGCTATAACTTTTTTATTTTTCTGCTGATGATGCTGTATGGTGGCTTTTTTTTTGCGGGACAAGATGACGTTTTCACTGGTACCATGGTTATTTATATCCGTCTTTTTGATCGCGTGTTATTCCACTTTTTGTTTGGCGGTATGAGAATAAAGCGTTGTTTTTTGCCTCTTTTTTTTTTTTTTTTTACGGTGTTTACTGAAGGGGTTAACTAGTGATATAGTTTTATAGGTGGGGTTGTTACGGACGCGGCGATACTAAATATGTGTACTTTTATTGTGTGATTTTTTTTTTTATTTAGATAAAGAAATTTATTTATGGGAATATTTTATTTTTTTTTCTTTATTTAGGAATTTTTTTTTTCTTTTTTTTTTACACATGTGGAAATTTTTTTTTTAACTTTTTTACTTTGTCCCAGGGGGGGACATCACAGATCGGTGATCTGACAGTGTGCACAGCACTCTGTCAGATCACCGATCTGACAGGCACATTGCAGAGGCTTGCCGGCGCCTGCTATGAGGAATTCTCAGCAGACACCGGCAAGCAGGGTCATCTCATGACCCGGAAGGAGTCCCGCGGCCATCTTGGATCCGTGGACTCCTTCCAGGTCACCGGAGCAGCGCGATCTCATCGCGCTGCTCCGGTGGGAGAGCGCAGGGAGCCCCCGTTCCTGCGCGATCCCCCTCTATGCCGCTGTCACTATTGACAGCGGCATCAGAGGGGTTAAATGCCCACGATTGGCGATAGCGCCGATCGTGGGCATTGCTGCGGGGTGTCAGCTGTCATATACAGCTGACACCCGCACCCGATCACCGCGGCGCTCAGCGTGAGACCGCGGTGATCGGGGCGCCGTACTAGTACTGCGGCTGGCACTAATGCAGTGCCGGCAGCGCAGTACTAGTACGGCGCATGTCGGGAAGGGGTTAAAATTTACTTTAATGTTTGCTGACAATAAAACACCTATAGTTAAACATCTGTTCCAAGTGTCTTCCATATTATAATAATCATTTTTAGAGGTTAATAATATGATCACCGGTTCACAACTACAGATTTGATATAGCTCACTTGCTGTATCATGCAGATTGCATGAGACAGGGATTGGAATATAAACCAAATTGGGTTATGTAACCCATGCTTTACACTACACTTCTTCTCTCTGAGGTCAGTGCTATAGTAGGTGACATTGGATTAGCTCCATTGTCTCTTCAGTCTGCTTCTCTCTATTTCTATATATTACTGCAGACTGAAGAGATGATGGAGCTAATCCACCTCAAATCTTTACTCACCTGCCCATGTGTCAGAACTAGTGCACTTAGGATGCAGAAAACACTGCATCCTGAGTGCACTAGTGCTGACACCTGGGCAGGTAAGCATTGTTGACCCCTGACCTTTTTTACTGTATTAATATACATTTTTTGAGGATTTTCATTCCTCTTTAAGTTTTTGCCACCTCATAGCTCCATTACACACACAACAAGCAATGCTGCTGTGTAAAGCAAATAAAAAAGAGGAGCTTTTGAAAACCAGTGAAAGGGAATATAACACACCAAATTATTAAAAAAAAAAAAATTGTATTCTAATATTAAAAGTATAGTACAAAAAAATAACACATGACAGAATACATAAAAAATCTGACATGCAAAGAGGAAGAAAAAAACTACCGATATACTAAGGGTATTCATGGATAAATGGATATACTAAGGATATTCATGGGATAAAGTGTATGCTCACCCATAATTGGTACGGACTGCTAGGTGGCCTTCCCACAGCCACTGACGCGCGTTTCGTGTGATCGCTTTCTCAAAGGGGATATATTAGATTAGACATCATGGGTTTATGGTGTTTGATAGATGTATTGACTCATTGTCAATATGTATTGACTCATGATTGCTAATACTTGAGCATTCTTTGCTTACTCACCCTGGTCGTACTGTGGACTTGTGTCCTACCCTTAGTATATCGGTTGGTTTTTTCTTCCTCTTTTCATGTCGGATTTTTTATGTATTCTGTCATGTGTTATATTTTTTTGTACTATACTTTTAATATTAGAATAAAATTTTACATTTTATTATAATTGGGTGTGTTATATTCCTTTTCGCTGGTTTTCAAATGTTCTAATTTGAACTAGTGCACCTACGAACATATATTTCCTTTTGATTTTTGGGAGAGCTAAGACCATTGAATATGCTCTCGGCTGCTTATACAACTATGTGCTTGTTGATTATTGTGTTTGCTAAAAAAGAGGAGCTGTAGATTGTGTGTCATGGAGATATGAGGTGGCAAAAACAGTGTGTGTATACGGCGACATGTGTGTTGATGGCGACAATAGAGACAAAGATCAAGCAGTGATTTGGGGAAAACAACACAAATTTATTTACAAAAAAAAAAAATTAACTTTTACGAACAGAGGGGGAAATGTTATGGACCTGGGGTGTGGAGCTGGGAGGATTGGCTACGGGTGGACGATGAAGGGGGTTCCAGGGGAAGGGGTAACTAAACTTGTGGGGTCTGGGAGGTCAAGGATGGAAGTATACACATTAGGAGTGTAAGAATGGGACAGGAGAGACACATTGGAAGGGAGAGATAAACTTGACAACACAGACACATTGGGAGGTGAGGGTGGTGTTAGCACCACACTTCTGCCCTTAGTCCTTTTTAATTTATGTCCACTTTTCAGTGACATCCTCCTTTTTTTGTTTCTCTTTGGGAGGGTGGGAGTGGTGGGGTCAGTAGGGCGTGTATCTACTCAACCCAACCTGGTGGTGGCGGTGGACAGCCATGCAGCATCTTCCGGCGGCCTACTGATAGTGTGATAGTGGCGGTGGTCAGCCGTGCAGGAGCAGGACTCGGCATAGTGGTCGTGGTGGAGTGGATTGCAGCAGCACCTGGCATGGTGGTGGCGGTGTAGTGGTGTGTGGCAGGACTGGGCATGGTGGTGGCTGTACAGTAGTATGCAGCAAAACTCGGTATAGAGATTAAGTGTGTAATTGGTGGCACAGGTGGAAATACCACCTGAGCCTGGTGGTAGTACCAAGTCTGCTGCATAGCCTGAACATAAGCAGCATTGCAGGCCTGCATCACGTTGAGCTGGAGTTCAGGCGTAAGGTGTTCCAACATGCCCTGCTCTATCTTGTTAAAAAATGGTGTGCTGGTCTATGGAGGTCGGCTTCCAGACGGTTAAGGCACTGGTTGACATCCTGGAAATGTGTGTTAATATGGCTCAGACCACTTTACAGTCTATCTCCCAGCACCTTTAAGCCATTCTGGAAGACCGAGCTCAAATGAATAAACTCGGGCATGAGTGACCTGTCCAAGGCCTTCTGCTGCTGGTGGGAAGAGCCAAAAAAAAAGAGGCAGAAGACTGGGACAGGGGAACACCTACAAGACCAGCTGCCTGTTCTCCAGCCTGTGACGCCAGCCCACTTGATGCTTCGCTGGTGGATGACTGGGACTGGTCCATGGCAGTTCGATGAGAGACCGCTCCAGAGGAAGATCCAGGTTCGAGGCTGCTGCTACAGGTTCTGTGAAAAGAAAAGAAAAACATTACTACCAAAAAATAACAATTGTAAAAACGCCAACTCCTGTGGAATAGAAAAATACAGATTAGGGAATGCAACACAATGGAATCCAACACAAAAATACTTACGTTCTCTGAGCAAGGACAGGCCTCAGGAAATCGAGCACACGGAGGTATTTGTATTTCCCGATCCTTGCTGCAGCACCACTGCCAACTTGGATCTCCTGTCTCAGTTCCTTGTTGAAGCAATCCTTGATCGAACGCAAACGGGTTTTGACTTTGATCACTGTAAATAGGGAAAAAAAGATATTGTTAAACAATGCATTTTAGGCAGGGATCCCACAACAGTGTGTGATGCGACAAACTCGCAGGAGTTTATCGCATCACACACAGTTGTGTGATCCCGGCCTTCAGGTTCACTGCCGCATCAAACCACACTAAAATACTTATGAAAAGCCTTTCTGACATGTGACGTGGCATTGTCCCAGTCATCCATCAGTGCTTGGGCCACCTCATTCCACAACCACCGAATCACCACAGCGTCCGAGTGCTGCTGCTCCCGGGTGTCCCACAACGCAACTCGCTCCTGCACCAGGGTGATGAGGAGGTCATTGTCAATAAAGTCCTCCTCACGTTGTGGGACCTAGAAATGAAAAAAAAAATGTTAGAAAGATAAAACACTAGGGCAGAGACACACTGCCGTATCCCTCTTGCGAGAATCGCATTGTAAAACTCGTACTGGCTGTCAGCTCTCCTGACTTGAGCTTGACAGCTGCATAGTAATCCATCATGCTGTCATGCTTGGGTCAGGAGAGGTGCCGGCCAGTCCGTGCAGTGCGATGTGATTATCGCAGGAGGAATACAGCAGTGAGTCTCTGCCCTTAAAAGAAAAACAGTCAAAAAAAAAGGTCAAGCATCCCAAAAACAGTCAAGAATAAATTAAAATAGGCGAGAGTACCAACAACAGTCAAAAATAAATAAAAACAGTCAAGAATACTTACACACCGTCTTGCCACTGGAGCTTGGGCCTGAGTATGCTGCTCCTGTTCATCTACACTGGGTTCTGCAAAAATAAAAATAAATATTTTGCCACATGTGTATAATAGTGACAGTGAATAGTTACCAATCAGCAGCAAATGTACTCTCTTCAGTTTCCCGTCCACTCTGTGAGGTCTGCTCTGCACTGGAGGACATGATGAGGAATGCTGCAAGAAAGATAGTAATGATTACAGACTGCAGGGAGAAAAGAAGACAGGCAGACATATAGCTTGTATACTTACATTTTGCTAGAGTCTTCCACACTTGAGACTGCAAGTCTTGTATCGCTTCCAGAGTCTTGAGAGTAATGGACTTCCACTGCCCACACCTTCTTTTATAACCTTTGTTTGGGTGTGTGGCTTCAAATAAGTTCCTAGACATGTTTATTCAGAAGAATGCATGCGTATGCAAACGCAAGCTAACGCAAGCACTTGCATACGCATGCATTCCCACAGACTGTAATGCGCTTTTTTGACCCTTTCCTTCTGCAAGCGTCTGGCTGCATATAGCGGTGGAAATTTGCCGCCACAAAAATTCTAACATCATGCGTCAGCAGCGCCCGGCCGCACACCGCCAAAATACGCATGCGTAAGCAAACGCGGCCTAACGCATGCAAACGCATGCACCTGCATCTACAATGTTAAAGATATGAAATCAAGAAAAATGCAGATGTATGCGTCCGAAACGCTGTGGACACAACCACAAATGTGAAACCAGCCTAAGAGAAACTTCATTTTCTGAAACAATTTCAAGAGTGCTAACACTTTCGGCCATGATTGTATATCTTTAGATGATTATTATGATATGTTTGAAGGAGAGACATAAATCATGAAAGTGTGTTGCTTAATATAATTTTTTAAGTTATTTATTAAAATGTACAATATCATAACATGCATCCTATATTTCCTACGAGGTAGCAGTCAGTCAGTGCCGAGGGCATTGTGACGGGGTATGCGACAGAGCAGGAAGAGACACCAGGCCGATAAAAAATCCAAAAGATTTATTGGAACAGGGATCTGAAACAACTCGAAAGTAATTCAGCAGCATCCGTAAGTAGTCCACAATGAGTTCCCACAATGTGTCCACACAAAGAGAGCAGATCCGGGGGCGTCACCCGGCAATCTGACGCCAGGGAATTAGAAATAGTCCTTGAGTTAATTTAATGGCTCCAGCAGATGAGGGACACAACACAGTCCCACGTGACAGCTTCTCACAATACACACGGTCACCGGGATCTCGCCTCAGCATAAGATCCAGCCCTTTGCAAGTCATCACACAACAACAGTCTTCAGATTCAGTCCTTAAATCCAGTAGGGTGGTGAGACATCACAATTCCATGTGGCAAAATGATCCCCAATCTCCATACATGATACCAGGATCCAGCTGCAGCAGCAGATCCTTGTCCTTCAAAGCACACAGCATCAACTAACAGAAGATGTGGCTTATTGTAATACCACTCTTAGTATCTCTGCCCAACAAAAGGGGCTGATCCCAACACCCACCCCCTTAAATATAGCTCCAAGGACTAAGAATGTTCCAGAAACCCTGTCTGCAGTCTCTCTACAGTTTTGTCTATTGGAGATGCCCCCTACATAGGGGAACAAAGACAAGCATGCCCCCACCAGATACAGGACAAGGAATGCTAATGTAAGCCTGATTACAGTATGGTCCATGTATACAGGCTGGGGATGACACTCTGTTACAGGCATGGTTATAGCTCCCACTCACTATGCCCTTAGTGGTGACGGAAGCCACACTAGCCCATACATAAGACTGAAAGCCCGAGGCTACCGGTAGGAAGAAAGTTAATTTCCTCCTGACAGCGGGGCTCTCAGTACGGGAATTAAGCAGGTTCAGAAAGCTATTAACCTCATATCTGCAAGTTAGTTGCATTTTTTCACATGACAGGTGCTCTTTAAAAAAAAAATGTGTAAAAGGCTCAAGATAAGTTTTTACTGAAGATTCAACTTTTTACCATTTCTCTACTAAGTTTTCTGGGCTAATGATAGCATTCGCTATACCAGTAGCGTAACATTGGAAAATATTCATTCTCATGCTTTCAATCAAAATGTTGTGCTTTAGCGATTCCTTAAAGATGAATTTTACTATTATTTAATTCAGATCATGTAACTAGAGCTTTAAGATACATGAGAGAATAGGAACTGATCACTGGGTCATGCCCACACTAATATATCTTTTGTGGCTGATATATGCAGGTGATTGCCATATGCCTGCAGAAAAGTTCACATAGTGCTATAATTTTTAGAATCTGAACTTCTATGAAAAAATACCCTTTAAACTTACCTTTTATTATTGTGTATTAAAAGCCTTCATTAAGGATACTAAAATTATAAAATTAGTTACTGCCTCTGAGAAAATGAGGTGTATATATAGTCTCTTTGCATCCCAAATGCCAGTCTTTACTGATATCAAGCCTTCAAAAAAAGAAAAAAAAAGGGGGGTTGGCACCCTAACAAGCATACGCAGTGGTCACCCACTCCGTGTTTTCTACATGAAGGTTGAGATTAAATAATAAAATAGGTACACAGGATAGTATGCAGTCTTGTGACCAGTTATCATGATGAGTAGATATGCAGTAGTACATCAATAATGGTCATTTCAGACCTTGCAGTACTTGGGGAGGCAAACAGATAAAATAGATCAAATAGTCAATACAACCTAATGTTTTTTCTATATATTACATTTTAATTAAACCCTCCAGCTGATAAATAAGTAAAGAATAGAACAAACATCATACTCAATATGACATCAGTATGTGCCAAAGTGTCTACTGTACTGTATAAGGCTTTGTTCGCAAATGCAGAAATGCAGTTTTTTCTACAGCATTTTCCACCAGTGTCAGCACCAACATACGTTAATGCAATCTGTTATGTTTATTGCATTTTTGCTGTTTATTTTGTATTTTCCATTTTTTTATGTGCTTACGATTTAGATTTCATATTGCTGGCTTTTTTTATTCTGTTTTAGTGCATAAACGCTTTGAGTCTGTACTTAAAAACGCAATTGCAATTTTTCATGCATTTTTTGCAGGCTCCCCGTAGAATCTGCAGTAATTCCGCAGGAAATCCGCAGTACGGTTTACCTGCATTTCCTCCCCTGTTTCGGGAATTCATCAGGGGAAGTTTTAAGTCGGCTCAAAAAGTTGCCTGCAGTGGCAAGTGCAACCTGATTGCACCAACTGGTGTTGTAGGTGCCTCTCAATGGGGAAAGTGATCTCAGAGAGAGAGGTTGCACTTGCCACTGCAGGCAACTTTTTGAGCCGACTTAAAACTTCCCCTGATGAATTCCCGAAACAGGGGAGGAAACGCGTTGGGAGGACACACCATATAGGGAGGCTATATTGTTCATGGGTATTCTTTAAGCAGGATTACACTTGGGTACTGCTCTTGTCAGGGCAGGAGATACACAGGGGCACGACAAGGAGAAATAGACCCTAAGGTCCCCCTTTATGTATTGTCCTGCTAGAGCGGTTTATTTCCAAAGAATAAACTGTGAAAAACAAGAAGGAGAAACTCATTTGGGTGAGATTGAACCAAATCTTTTTACTTGAGCACTGGTGATCATGAGCACGTGTGTGGTTTAATATTGACTGTATGCTGGTCTTAGATTTTAATGTGATAATAAATGTTAAGTTTTAATACATTTTGGGTTGACCATGCTGTAATTTATAGTTCTTTTTGATTGGTCATTTGCTTGTGGAGCAGATTATGCTGGTCCTTTGTGCTGGATTCTTTTGCTCAATCACATTACATTTCTGAGATAGAAGTATTTTTGTTATTATATTATTTCTGTATTTTCAATGTATGTCGTTTTTCCTTTTATTTCCATTTCTTTGCTTGTCTTACTTAATTGTGAATTTTTTTTACAGGGACAACATCAGTAAAGATTTTAGTGAGTTTTGTGGGAAGGAGTATTGACAGTGCAGTCAACCAATGACTGCTCCTTGGAAAGTCACATGTTGTGGGGAGGAGCTAACTGTTATGAGACGGAAAGATTTGAATCTGTCAGGAACACAGTATGGTACTCACACTGTGCATTCGTGCGCGTGTCCTGAGCAGGGACAGTAAAGACCGGGATGTCCAGATAGTTGGTGCAGCTGCGGAGATGAGTTATGCAGCAGGTACAGGACCTGAAGCACGTGACCCCCAGAGGTGTGGCAAAGGGGGCGGAGCCTAACCCCGGAGCCCTTGGGAACAGAGTATCATCAGAGAGTGCAGGACAGGGTGCGGGAACCACATGGGTACAAACAGAGAGTTAAGAGATACCAAAGGGGGCACACTACAGACAGATTCGGTAACAGGTCATGGCCAGAACTGGAGATAAACTGAAGGTACTGAATCAGATAGCCAAAGCAACAATGTAAATGGACCAGGTCATACACAGGCAACATGGACACAATCATTCTGTTACCACAGAAACACGAGGGGGTCAAAACTCAGCCGAGGATCAGAGGATAACTGACAAAGAATCCCGCTTCAGTGTAAGTATAAGCAACCCTCCCAGAACCAAAAGGAGGCCACAACCATTAACCCTGTGAAGGCAGGGCATGAACTCAGACCATTCCATGACAGAATCAGTCAGAAAAGGATGGTGATGGCAGCAAGGACTGGTATGTGAGACTCTGAAAGGAGACATGACTCTATAGGGATCTGAGCCCTGCCACAGGGACATAGAAGGGAAGGCAGTGGACAGCAGCCACTGTGAGAGGATTTTCACTGCATTTCTGGGAGGGCAAGTTGCCTCAGAGGGAAGAAAACAGCTCACCACAGATGTGAGTGGTTCTTTAACACCAAAAGGCCAAGTACATTTAATCACTCATGACATTAAAAAGATGTATCAGATGTACTTTAAGTGTCCCTTTGGTGATCAAGACAAAAGGTGGGCCTCTCATGTGATATGATCAAGTTGTTCAAATGGTCTTCATGACTGGTTGAATATGAGGATAGTGGCTATCCATTTGAGGTTCCCATGATTTGGAGAGAACCCAAAAATCATAGTGATGACTGCTACTTTTGTTTTGTCAAACCGAAGGGCTTTTCTACAAAGAACAAACATAAGATTAATTACCCTGAACTTGAATCTGCGATTAGGCCAGTTCCACATGATGGTACCTTGCCAGTTCCTGTACCACCATTGTCTGGATTGGATGAAAATGAAGTAGAATATGAAGACTATGGAGCTGAAGCTACTGGCAAAGACATGGAGACCTCAAGTCAAGATGAGTATGTACCTGATGGAGCAACCGAGCAGCCAGAATGCTTTACTCAACATGAATTAAATGATCTCATCAGAGACCTTTCATTGTCAAAAGATATAGCTGAACTTCTTGCATATAAGTTTAAACAGAAGAATGTTCTTCATGATTAAGTCAAAGTGTGTTATTACCGAAACAGAAGTAACACTTTAACACAATTTTTCACAGTTGATGGACCAATAGTGTACAGTAACAATGTGAATGGCCTCTTTAAAGAACTGAATCAAGAGTTTTTTGTTGCAGATTGGTGATTGTTGATTGACTCATGCCAGAGAAGTTTGAAAGCAGTGTTGCTTCATAATGGAAATATGAAACCATAAATCCCTATTGCTCACTAGGGTTGAGCGACCTTTAGTTTTTTAGGGTCGAGTCGGGTTTTGTGAAACCCGACTGTCTTAAAAGTTGAGTCGAGTGAAATCGGCCGACCACCGTGAAAAGTCGGGTTTCGGCCGAAACACGAAACCCAATGAAGGATTTTTTTTTTTCTTCTCTCTCTCTCTCTCTCTCTCTCTCTCTCTCTCTCTCTCTCTCTCTCTCCCCCTCCGTCCCAGCACAGAAAATTTCGTTTTGCACATTCCAAATCCCTACTGCGCACAAGCGATAACATGACGATAGGCGTTCACTCCCCTAAGACCTATGTCATCACTCTGCCCACGCTCATTCATTGGCTGTAAAAATGGCGCTAAATGCGTCATACGAAACGCGACTTTGGCGCCAAGATCGCGTACCGCATGGCCGACCCCGCACAGGGATCGGGTCGGGTTTCATGAGACGCCGACTTTGCCAAAAGTCGGCGACTTATGAAAATGAACGACCCGTTTCGCTCAACCCTACTCACTAATGTCATATAAAGAAAAGTTATGAAAATCTGTCAGTTGTTTTGGATGCTATACAATATTAGCATCATCGATGGAATATCTGTGGTGATTTGAAAGTGATTAGTTTGCTAATAGGAATGCAAGGAGGTTTCACAAAATATTGTTGCTTCTTGTATTTATGGGACAGTAGAAATACAGTAGAGCATTATGTTCGTCATGATTGGGGACAGAGAAACATCTATGCTCCAAGTAGAAACAATAATCCTTTAGTTGCTCCAAAAAAAATCTTTCTACGTCCACTGCATATAAAGTTGGGCTTGATTAACAACTGTGTGAAAGCCATGGCAAAGACAAATTCACAAGAGTTCCAGTACATTTCACAGAAATTCTCCAGCAGTTCACCAACAAAACTGAAGGAAGGGTATTTGTTGGTCCTCAGATCAGAGAGCTTATGTGAGATGATGTGTTTGAAGGAACTCTAAATGATAAGGAAATGAGATCTTGGAAAAGCTTCAAGTGGATTTGTGAAAACTTCTTAGGAAAAAAAAATCTCCAGAATATGTTGAAGGTGTTGGGGAGCTGATAAATGCATACCAATGTCTTGGATGTCGCATGTCTCTGAAAATGCCCTTTTTGCATTCACATTTAGATTTCTTCCCTCAAAATGTTGGGGATGTAAGCGATGAAAAAGGTGAGCGGTTTCACCAGAACATTAAAGTAATGGAACACCGCTACCAGAGATTTTAGAATGACTCATTGATGGCAGATTTCTGTTGGATGTTATATAGGGACAACCCTGAAAAATTGTATCAACAACAGTTTAATGTCAAGCACTTTTAATTTATGTCCATATTTTGGTTTCTATTTTGCATGTGAAATTATTTTGGTTCAATAAACACAGTTTTTTAAGGTGAAGAGTTTTTTTTATATGTAGATTACTGTTTTCTTAATGTCGCCAGTATATTTCCCATACCTTATAATAATGATGCAGCTCCATGGAAACTATACGTGCTACAGAAAAACTATATACATTTTTTAAATCGGGACAAAAAGATGATTCAGAAAAGTAGAAAGTCACCTGCGATGATTGCAAAAAATATTTTTTTTGCAGAAGTGCTGTTAATATCAGTCTGCAGCTGTCTGCATAGCCTTTGCTGGTTATTAATTATAAGGGGACCCTACGTCATTTTTTTAGGGTCCCCCATTTTAATAGCCAGTAAAAGCTAAGTATACAGTTGTGAGCTGATATTAATTGCCTGGGAAGCTTCATGGGTATTACTCCCTTCCCAGGCTATAAATATCAGTCCCCAGCCATCGGCTTTCCCTCTGCTGGTTATGAAAAGCCCACGTAATTGTTTTCCGAAAAATAATCTTTTATTAATTAAATACATGCACACTTAGCTGCACGCACACTGTACTAATTGAATTTGTCACATACATCTATAAATGTACCTATTCTATTTGTATTTACTGTATGTAATCCATCTCTTCTACCCTATCGGCTCCCTGCAGTGAATTTACAGTATGCGGCACATGAATTGCCAGCTTTTCATCTATCTGTCTATCTATCTATCAATTGATCTATGTAATATACAGTATATATACTGTATGTGTGTGTCACTAACATCTATATATCTATGTATTCTATGTGTATACTGTATATCTATTCTATTCTATCCTGTCAGTGTGATTTTACTATATGTGGCACATGAATTGCTGGCTTTTCAAAGGACCGGTGCATAAAAATCAGACAGCACTCACATGGTTCGAGTGCTGTGCAATTTTTTCCTCACAACTATAAGCTTGCATTGGTGAGTCTCAGTGACAATCACAGCATGCTGCGATTTTACACGCACACTGAATACGCCTGAGAAAATAAACGGTGATATGAGCTGCCCCATAGATTAACACTGGGCCAAGTACTATGCAGTGTTTTCTCACATAACACTCACTCATATTCTACAGTAGTGTGATGCTGGCCTAAGGAAAAGCTCCTTAATGCATTTGGATGCCCAGATTTTTGTCAGGCTGACTGGATGGCATTCTTATCTTTTGCTAAAAGGTAAAGTAGCCTTAGAAGTGATAAGTTAAAAGAAGCAATACTTCAAGTTTATCATCAGAATAAGAACTTCAGAAAAACATGTTTTTATTACACCTAATGAGAAAACACAACTGAGCAATCTTAGAAAACAGATGCAAGAAAATTGCCAATAAATTGAAGACAGCTGTTAAGCAGAGAGGTGAAGGTTTTAGAAAAAAATAAGATGATACAAAATGATAGTGTTTAGAAAAAAGAGTTTTATATCTCCCTTTACTTTTGTCAAAATCATTGATGTGCCATCCCTAAGAGGGAATATCTGCTTATTATCATCCGTAGATATTGTTTTCTTCACACTAGAGGTAATACACAGGATTATCAACAAACGCTGTAGAGTATTAAAATTGCAAATCAAAACATGAACATACTACAGCGAGTTACAATGAAATTATTTTGTTTATATTTTTATTGTCTGTATATTGACCATGAAAGCAAACTGCCTGAGTCTGTTCAATTTGCACAGGGAAGCTTCCTTAAATCAAATTTGGGTTTCAAGAGAGAGCGAGAAAACAAGAAATAAACAGCAATGCGACGCTGCGTAAAATGCCTATTCAACAATCATCATCCGCTCTGACAGGTAGAACAAGATGTTTGAGGCAGATATTGAATATGAACTGCTTCCCCTGTTATTTAGCAATGCACCAACATATCTATCTGACATGTGACTCTTCTCAAAGGTCATTTCTCTATTCATTTGTTTTGCCAATGAAAATACCTGTCATTTTCAGCCCATACAGTCACAAAATATTCTGTAGAAAAGATTGTATTTAGGAGAAAATATGAGAAAGGGTACATTTTCTATTGGATTTGAGGAAATGTAAATGTAGGACTTGCTTCCTACAGGTGTCTACATTTACATTGATTAAATCTTAGAGATGTTCCTGGAGATGTGAACAAACGCTAAAGGTGCATTTACCAAGTTCCAATGAACACTTGGTTCCCGATAATCATGCAGTGTAAACAGTCTGCTGATGAGCTAACAAACAAGCAAAACACTCAGGTGAAATGGTCATTTGGCTTGGATGAAAGATCATAGTTCTCAGCTATATGTTTAAACAGGACCTGTGCATCCGAGAACAATGGCAACTAGAGATGAGCAGATCTCTTCACGCGACCTCAGTCCATGGTCCAGGTCAGTTCTCTCTAGCTGTAGACAGATACACAAATTTCCTGAGTGTCCAAGTTCTCTGGTGTGTTGCTTGAATTGCCAGCCTGGCATGACTTCACCTCTGGGATGTGCAGCGCACAGATAACATTGTGCCAGCCTGGCAAATTATAAGCCAAGAGGGTAAGAAAATATGCACAGTTCATGTGTACGGCCAAACAGCACTGATCATGGATCAGGCTGTGCGCAGTGATCCGCTCATCTATAATCAGGGCCGGCGTTATGGGCAGGCAGACCAGGCAGCTGCCTAAGGCCCCCAGGCACAGAAGGGCCCCCCTGCTGGTTCCACATTGGAGCTCACAATTCAAATAGCACAAAGTAGTGCTTCGCTTTGCAGAAGAGGCAGATATAAGTGCATCTTATCTGTTCTGCATTGCAAACCATTTCCCAGCGCTGCACTGCCTAGTGTTATTTATAGTAATGTTGGCAGCGATGGGGCATGGAGGCAGAAGCAGTCAGGCATGTACTACTGACCTGGCCTGCATCTTCTCCTGTTCTGATATATGGCCGTCCATCATCACTCATACAGGCTTCAGTGTTACCATTTACACTGTGTCCTGACCACTGCTGTTCAGCGTCAGGACTTTACTATGTGACACCTGACCACTGACGTAGTCCTGACGCTGCACAGCAGCGCCTGTCAGGACACAGTACAGTAGCTGTGCTGCCACCCAGGAGAAGTGTTCCCATGTAGATAGCACTACATCACTGGTCACTGGTGAGTTTTCTTTACTGCCCCTCCACACCCGTCACACTCTGTACAGCAACATAAACCTACAATGTAATGAACATAACAAAAATGAAAAAATAAAACACACAAAATGTTATAAAAAATTGATTGATACCTGCTGTCACTCATCAGGATTCTACACAGGCCGCTGTAGTGTGCGCTGGCACCAGGAGTGATGACTGTGATCGCTCACACTAGTGAGAGAATCGCGCCAATTATCCTAATGACACTCAACACAAACTCTCATCAGGCTTTAAGCAGAGTGTAAGTTCCCTGTGATCTGATTCTCTCACATGAGAGAATGGTATCACAGGTGCACAGAAGACAGAGAACTTAATTTCTCCATCTTCTCCATTGTCTCTGTGTGCGTCCATCAGGCCGCGCTCGGATAACATCTCAGTGCAGTCTTAAATGCACCTATAGACTTGTATAGATGCATACGGTCTGATTTGTGGAGCACTCGCTGCCATTGTCTTCTTATTAAGGTCTGCACTGCCCCACAGTATAACTATAGGTCGAGTGCTATCCAAACAAACATCGCATAGCACTTGGGTGTTATACACTAATGTGAGTGAGCCCATAATCTACATCAGTCAGGTGACTTGTACTATCTATCATCGTATGTTTTCATAATGACACTCTGCTCAAGTCACCTGAGTGATGCAGCTTATAACAGAACACAGTGGTCCTGTGGTCAGAGGTCACAGTGGCGTCATCAACCTGGTGCCAGCGCACACCACAGAGAGGCTGGTGCAGGATCCTAATGAGTGACAGCAGGTATCAATAATTTAATTATTTCTAGTTAATTCAAGCCGCCATGTAATATTATGTTTAGCCCAGACAACACTTTTCAAGGGGAATTCTCAAGATTAGAAGATATCACTTATCCACGGGATAATGTTCAGATCTCCAGGGTCCAACTGTCATGGCCCCCACCAATCCCAAGAATCAGGGCTCTTCAGAGCCCCAGCTGAATGGATCAGAGATCGATCATGTGCTCCATCAGTTCATTCATTTTTAATGGGAGCACCAGAGATTGCTGAGCACAGTGCTTGGCTGACCTCCTATTAGAACAAGGGTCTCAAACTCAGCTGGGTATATGGGCCACATATAGAAAAAAATAGAATTTAGGGGGCCGCATTCTTTGAAGGACAAAGTGATATTTTCAGTGATATCATTTTTTTCTGCACACCTTTTGAACATGTTTGCCGTGTTTTTTTAATTTCTTTAGAGCTTGGGTCATTATGGATGTGGTGATAACAAATGTGCACTCATATTGTAGTTATGTCCCCATATTGTAGTTACGTGCCTAGGTTTTAGAGGAGGAAAATAGAGAAAACATGAAGCAAAAAATGTGGTCAATTCTGTACTAATATTCCCCATCCTGGTATATACATGACCCCCTCATCCCTGTCCTGGTATGCATGGCCTCCTCATCCCTATCCTGGTATGCATGGCCCCCTCATCCCTATCCTGGTATGCATGGCTCCTCATCCCTATCCTGGTATGCATTGTGCCCATCCTCATCCCTATCCTGCTATGCATGGCACCCATCCCCATCCTGGTATACATGGTTCCCTCTTCCCTTTCCTGGTATGCATGGCCCCATCATCCCTATCCTGGTATGCATGATCCCCTCATCCCTATCCTGGTTTGCATGGTTCCTCATCCCTATCCTGGTATGCATGGCCCCCTCATCTCTATCGTGGTATGCATGGCCCCCTCATTTTTATCTTGGTATGCATGGCCCCATCATCCCTATCCTGGTATGTATGGTCCACTCATTGGACAGAAATGTTGTCGTTGCTACTAGCTTAAAACTCCCTTCAATGCACTGAATTGACTATAATGCTGTGGTTAGTGCAATATTTCAGAATCTGGGGCCCCACTTTGAATTTTGCCTAGGGCTACAATTTGTCTAAAACCGGCCCTGTCTCTAATGGCAGCCTATGTGTACAGAAAGATCTATTACTGATATTCTATGTTCATATTTAATGCAGTCTGTCTAAACAGGCTATTAAATGACCACTGATCAGCAAGACTGGTGGTCTGTTAGTGTAGCAAGTGGTGTAAAATCACCTTAAGTCAATGCTCATGATAAATGTCTCTAATATTACACTTTTTATAAAACAGATTATCCCTTGTCTGATGTGAAATATCTGTCCAATTTAACATATTCTTTTGCAGACAAATTTGAAAAGTCTTATGTTTCTTAAATGTTATCTATGACCAGAAAATTTCAAGTTTCGATTCATAGAAAAAAAGGTGCATGGTCCATAGGCAAGAAGCAGGGTTGCCAACTTGATTTTTCATTTTTTCTGGGCAGCTTATCAAAAAATCAGGGATAGACAATAGTTTTTACGAAAGCATTGGAAAACCATAACTAATTGCTATGATTTTAAGTGATACGTGTCTACAGCCCTTAATTCTGGTATGAAGACATCAGCTGCAATCACTGTAAACGTAAAATGATGATAATTACAGTCAAAATATTCTTAATAAGTTTCTTCAGCTTCAAAAAAATCAGACACCTTAATTTATTTTTTTACGGACGTGGCAAAAAAGTGCCCAATTTTAACGGACTGTCCTGGAATTTCTGTCAACCCTGAAAGAGGGACACCAGCTAGTTGTCTTCTCCATTTCCTGAATAGACCTGTACAGGCCTACCTCAATATTAACAAATAATAGAGAAGAGAAACAACTGAAGGCTTACAGCTACAAGGATTGTACGTCAGCTGGCATCTTTTGTCCCTTTTTTGTAGTCTCATGGAACAAGTACCTTCTCTCCACAATAAAAGTTCCTGACAGGAACACAACTTTTTTGAAGATCACAGAGAGACATTTATGGTTCATTGTGTGAAAGATCGATTCTAATGTGAAGCTATACACTTGAATAATTTTTCAGACTAATGTTAACCGACTAAATCATCTACAGAGAAATTTTCAAGGACAAAATTTCATGAAACTAATGTTTGAAACTAATGTGTAACTGAGCCAAACAGATGTTTTCTGATTCAATGTAAAAGATTTATTTCTGAAAATCTATATAGCAGGTCAAATAGAGGAAAGTACTGTTTAAGGATCAACGCAGGACAAATACATTTTAGTAAAAAAAAGGACTCCTGTGCTAAAGTATGCTTAACATAAAGGCACCCTATGTAGTTGTCATTGGCATATATTAGATTACGGTAGTTCGATCTCCATTTCAATGCAATTTGCACACATGTGATCTCCACACAGGCTGCAATGTAAGAAAACAAGGACATGGAGAAAGTTATGTAGTCATAAAAACTGAATGGAAGGACCAAGATCTCTTGCTTAACGTGAACTTGTCATCAGGTCAAATGTGGGCAGTTTTTGCTTTTATTTTATTCCTGCTGCTCCCCTATGTCATACATTTTTTGTTCTTTCTTTTTCTTATTTGCCATACATTTCCTGAGATATCAGCCTCTTTATTTAGTACTGATTTTATAGTGTTTAGCAAAAGGGTTTGGCTCAAAGGATTCTCTGGAGGGGTGCCTTTACAATTCTCTGCCTATTACTCTGACTCTGTGACGTAAATTACGGCGTGGAACAGAATGACGGACAGGTGAGTGATATGGTTGTTTTTTATTTTACTTTTTTTTACAGCTGGCATTTGCTTCAGTGGAGTGGGTGTTAGGTAAGTATAACTTTGTTTGTTATTTTTAAATAAAAAAGTAAAAGGGTGTTTTTTTAATTTCAAACAAAGGACTTTATTCTGGCTGTGTGTTTATTTACAATATAACTGTAGGATTAGTAATGGAGAGGTGTCTTATAGACATCAAGCCGTGGTCTTAATGTCATGGACAATACAAAGGTGACATCAGCCCCACAAATATGAACCCCACTTGCCATTGCCACAGGCAAGTGGGAAGAGGCAGGTAAAGCACCAGAATTGGTGTAGGTGAGTCTTTTCTGAGGCGGCTGTGGGCTGCTACTTTTAGACTGGGGGGCAATATCCATGGCCCTTACCAGCCTGAGAATACCAGTTGTCCATTACCAGTACCCAGGTGTCTGCTTTAGCTTGCATGGTTGTCAAAAATGGGGAGAACCCAAGCTGTGTTTTTAAATTATTTAAATAATTTAAAAACATAGCATGGGGACCCTTCTATTCTTGATAACCAGCCTTACTTAAGCTGATAGCTGAGGGTTGCAGCCCGCAGCTGTCAGTTTTGGATGGCTGGTTATCAAAAATACAGGGGAACTCACTGTTTTTTTAATTATTTTTGTAGATTTCAGTCATCGGCTGATGAATACTCCCATCAGCCACCGCCTGTTCTCACTGTTATTAGTGGCAGCAGGTGTAGGCTGATAAGAGGAGTAGTCTCACCATCTGATGCCTGTGACCAGACGTAAACTTTTTACCTCTGGTCATAGCTGTGAGCTTACGCTGTCAATTTGACAGTGTGGGAAACGCAGATATCTGATAGGCAGTAATGATTTTACTGCCGATCAGAGGCAGTGTTTACCTCACTGTCATGCACAAGACAGCATGGCAAACACTGGATGTCTGGGCCCCCCATTCAAGTGAATAGAGTTCAGGTTTGGGTACTGTTCTGGCACCCAAACCAAACTTTTTTAAAACCGTTCAACCAAACCCGCTGTAGCTGAACATCCAGAGGTTCACCCATCACTATTCCAGATCAAACGGTCTTTGCCAAGACTGGAAATACTGACGTCTCATTCTTCACTCACCTGACCTCTAAAGCCTGAAAATGGCTGCAGCAGTCAAGTGAATAGTACAGGGTGTCATCAGTTGTGCCTTGCATAAAATTCTATTCCAGTTACCAGATCTCATTATTAAGGCCGCCCTTGTCATCTAAGCTCTTCAATGCACTGGGGTATTAATATAGTCATTGCATAACTTTGCATATTACTCATTCCTTAACTTTACAACCCACATTGAGCTTTACATACTACTCATTCCTTAACTTTACAACCCACATTCAGCTTTACATAATATTCATTCCTTAACTTTATTATTATTTATTTATCTATTTATTTATTTAGATAGCACCATTGATTCCATGGTGCTGTGCATAAGAAGGGGTTACATACAAATTACAGATATCACTTACAGTAAGCAAACTAACAATGATACAGAGGGGCGAAGACCCTGCCATTGCGGGCTTACAACTTTACAACCCACTTTGAGCTATTTGAGTTGTATGCAGATTGTTCTAGGTTAACCTGAAAAGTGACTGGGCAGGCAAGGATGCTATCTAGAGGGACTGAAAAAGTCAAAGTAGATCACATTAGGGATGAGCTGAGGTTTGAGTCAATTTTCCTGAAATTTGTGGTGTCACATAAATTCGAACATTTTGAGATTCAATTTGCGGTTTGCAAAAAAAACTTGCCTGCCACTATTTCCCACACTGCTAAAGTATCAGAGATTGGGCTAATGTAATTTTGCATGGCCACACAAATTTCCCCATAATGCCATGTAGCTGTTGCATGTTATGGATTATAAAAATTTGTAGTGAGTACCTATGCCATCAGAGATCATCAGTTCCTACTGGAGCAGTTCCCAGTGGAGCACAGTTTATATGAAAAAGTATTTTTTAATCTCCAAAGTCACTGGGTAAATCTCTATCCACACTAGACTGTAAGCTCTTATGGTCAGCAGGGTCCTCTTTCTCTTATGCCTATAAAGTGTGAACTCTTACTGTGAGCTCTAGGGTTCACTCTGTGTTTTTTTCCCACATGTATTTTCCTAGCAATTACAAGATTTTCAGTATTGAGATTTCTGCAAATTTATTTGGTGCGAATCAAATTTTGGTGGAAAATTAATTGAAATCGCCGAATTTGAATTTCAAAAGATCTGCTCCTATCTACACATACTCTCAGGTGTTTACCATCTCTCATTGAGTTCTCATGTAGACATCACGCAAGTACACATTAGAAGATAAGTGCAATGAAATTAGAATTGTTTTTCAAAGTCTGCAAAAAAATTACTAACTCTTTAAATTACTAACCTATTTTAACATGAAATTTCCTCTTTGATGATCTAAAGCACAATATTAATGTCACAGTATCTTTAAATATACCAATCTTGTAGATTGTATACTTGTAAACTGCTAATAATATTTATGCAAATTACCAATTGACAACATTGACAACTGCATCTTGAATTTAAATATTTACAAATGGATAATAAATGCAATGATACATCTTTAGTATTTGGAGTACTGTAGAGTGTATTGGCGAGTTGATAAAAGTTAAGGACTTTATTCAATTCTTACTATAAATCTACATTAACAGATTCCATTTACATATCTAGGCTCCAATGTATTCATTGGCTGAATAACATTAGCTGACTCAAAGACATGACAGATGAAAAGACTTACAATTTGTTTGCACATTTTCTTGCAAGCAAAAATCAAACAGCTCTTAAAAACCCAATTGTTATCTGGCAACAACAGACACACACTGACTTGACTGAAGTTGAAATAAACAGCTCCAACATGCAAAAGGTTATTACACAATTTGCGTGGAAAAATAAAGTCATTTAAGCAATCTTTGCCCATGAAGTCTGAGTCAGTTAATTTTTACGAGTAAACTTTAAACACAATGGGTTGATTACTTATACAGACTTTCAAAGTGTAGAAAAAGAAAGGCTGCCTCATTGTAGTGCATAATATCTGTGATTCCAGGCACTGGTCTTTTGACCAGAGAATCTTCACTGTTAAAAATAACTGTTCTTACTTTCTCGCAACACCAGAAGCTTTATTGTGTAGACACTGCCATCCTGTGTTCATTGTGTGAAGAATAGAAATTAGGCAGCGACAATACCGTAGAAGCAATTGCTCCATTGTCACTCATTCTGTAGAGGGTTCCAAGTCTAAACACATGCAAGGAATTATAATGATCTTCTTCCCAACACATTTCCTAAAAACAAAGGAAGTAGTTTTTATAAAAGTAAAATAATATCTCAATAAATAGATAACATACACCTATGAAGAATGAAAGACTTTTGCTGCATGTACAGAACACTTCCCATTAAACCCTTATTATAGAATCAGATATAGGAGGCAAATGATCTTTTAACATGAAGGGACAAGAGTGTAGATGACCAGATAATACAGAAGCAGGTCTGCATATTATTTTTGTGATTTTCATTATTAGCTCTTTCTATTAAAGGAATTAACAGTACCGGTTTTTTTTTGTTAGATTATCGTGTGAACCAGAAGTGGCATGATTTCATTAAAGGGAACCTGTCACCCCGTTTTTTGAAGATGAGCTAAAAATAGCGTTAAATAGGGGCAGAGCTGGGCGTTACATTAGTGTCTTTTGTGTGCCTTTATTACCCACCTATGCTGCCGAAATACCTTTGTAAAGTCGCCGTTTTCTGCTGTCACTCACGCTGGTCTGGTCCTATGGGCATGGTGACAGCGCTGTTTCTCCCCCAGATCAGGCTCATCATTACGTTGGTGGCGTAGTGGTGTGCGCATGTCCAACAGAAAAATGCTCCGAAACACAAAATTAGATCAATGAGAAAGTGACAGGGAATAATTATAACAAAATTAATTTTTATTTGGTGACAATAGTGACAAGCATAAAAATGTACATGTCTTTTAAAAAAATATATATATATCATAAATAAAATACAATACAGAATGTGCACAAATTAAGCCGCTTATAATAAGGCAAGCCAATTCATATCTAGTTATAAGGTAATCTATAGCATATATTATCCAGAGACTAAAGGAAAATCTATATAAAAAATATGTATCTATATATATATATATAAATATAAATATTAATGAATGAAAATATATTTGTGTATAAATGTGCATATAAACACTCAAATCAATATAATATAGTGCCTTGAAGGGAGGTAAATCTGTCAACCCTGCTTATTGGTGATGATACATGTGCTTTTGTCGAGCGCCTATGAGAAGCAGCTCATCTATTGGTTGGGTTGATTGTTTTGTAAACAGTATATGGATCGTATTCGGTGATTGGTAGATTTAGGACATGAGCCATTGTGGGTATGGTGATTAATTGGTGGGCACATATGAGGCACGCATTGGTAGAATATGCACATGTGGGGTAATAGGGTGGTAAACTGAACCTGATTAGCTGTGAAGTAGTGCGTTAAATGTAATATGCATTGTGATTGGTGCTTTGTTGCCATGGACACCTGGACAAGATCGTAAGTTGTTCTTCCGAAAGGAACTATATAAACTATTGGTGTATCTGTAAAGAATTTTTGGACTTTGCCTTGATATTTGATATGTGTATAATATGGACTCTATTTGTATGTATGGATATGTTGTTTTAAATTATATGTATTATATGGGCGGTTAGTGTATGGGGATTGAAGGATGCTAATCCACTTCCTATATAAGTCCGCCATTACCAATGTATTGTATGCTTGAAAAAGGCCCTTGTGGTTGAAACATCGCATTTGGCAAATAAAGAAATATTGTTTGGATATTTCACCTGGATTGGATGCTGTCCTTCATTGCTTCTTCGGTGTTATATTTGCATCAAGAATTTGTTGAAATTTCGTTCAATCCATTCTTCCTTCTACCCGTGAAACATTTCCCATGTCATTGGCTGCAACACAAACCCAAAGCATGATTGATCCACCACCATGCTTAATGGTTGCGAGATATTCTTTTCCTGAAATTCTGTCCAGTTTTTTCTCTACACATACCTTTGATCATTGTGACAAAAGAGTTCTATTTTAACCTCATCGATCCACAGGACTTTCCAAAATGCATCAGAATTGTTTAGATGTTCTTTTGCATACTTCTGAGGACACAGGTGAGGTTTTCTTCTCATGACTCTTCATGAAGGCCATATTTGTGCAGGTGTCTCTGAACAGCAGAACAATGTACCACAACTCAAGAATCTGCTAAATCTTTCAGAAGGTCTTTTGCTGTCAAGCGATGGTTCTGATTTGCCGCTCTAGCAATGTTACGAGCAGCTCTCACTGAAATTTTACTTGGTCTTCCAGACATTATCTTAACCACTACTGCTCCTGTTAACTGCCATTTCTTAATTGCATTTCAAACTGAGGAAAGGGCAACTTGAAAACGCTTTGCTATTCTCTTATAGCATTCTCCCGCTTTGTGAGCCTCCACCATTTTCATTTCTAGAGTGCTCGGCAGTGGCTTAGAAGAACCCATGGCTGCAGTTTTTTTGGCACAAGGTTAGAGGAGGCTAGGCATTTATAAAAGTGGGAAATTTGCATCACATGGCCTTTCCTAATGATGATAGTGAGAAAGCCATAACCATAACAGACTAATTAAGGTATGAAACCTTTGTCAAAGTTTGTCACCCCAAAGATTTTAAATGGGATTGAGGTGAGGACTCATTACTGGCCACATTAAAACAGTCCATTATTTCTTACACAATCATTCCTATGTACTTTATAGACATGATCTTTGGGTCATTGTCTTGCTGGAGGACCCATGATCTTTGACTCAAAGCAAGTTTTCTTACACTGAAGAGGACATTTTGCTCTAAAATCTCTTGAAAATTATCTGATTTAATGATTCCTGTGATATGGTTAGGGTCTCCAGTACCATATGCAGCAAAGGAACCCCACAGCATTATACACTCACCGGCCACTTTATTAGGTACACCTGTCCAACTTCTTGTTAACACTTAATTTCTAATCAGCCAATCACATGGCGGCAACTCAGTGCATTTAGGCATGTAGACATGGTCAAGACAATCTCCTGCAGTTCAAACCGAGCATCAGTATGGGGAAGAAAGGTGATTTGAGTGCCTTTGAACGTGGCATGGTTGTTGGTGCCAGAAGGGCTGGTCTGAGTATTTCAGAAACTGCTGATCTACTGGGATTTTCACGCACAACCATCTCTAGGGTTTACAGAGAATGGTCCGAAAAAGAAAAAAAATCCAGTGAGCGGCAGTTCTGTGGGCGGAAATGCCTTGTTGATGCCAGAGGTCAGAGGAGAATGGGCAGACTGGTTCGAGCTGATAGAAAGGCAACAGTGACTCAAATCGCCACCCGTTACAACCAAGGTAGGCCTAAGAGCATCTCTGAACGCACAGTGCGTCGAACTTTGAGGCAGATGGGCTACAGCAGCAGAAGACCACACCGGGTACCACTCCTTTCAGCTAAGAACAGGAAACTGAGGCTACAATTTGTACAAGCTCATTGAAATTGGACAGTAGAAGATTGGAAAAACGTTGCTTGGTCTGATGAGTCTCGATTTCTGCTGCGACATTCGGATGGTAGGGTCAGAATTTGGCGTAAACAACATGAAAGCATGGATCCATCCTGCCTTGTATGGAGCATCTTTGGGATGTGCAGCCGACAAATCTGCGGCAACTGTGTGATGCCATCATGTCAATATGGACCAAAATCTCTGAGGAATGCTTCCAGCACCTTGTTGAATCTATGCCACGAAGAATTGAGGCAGTTCTGAAGGCAAAAGGGGGTCCAACCCGTTACTAGCATGGTGTACCTAATAAAGTGGCCGGTGAGTGTAGATCCTCCATTTTGCCCATTATGCTTAACTGTTGGTAGGCTGTTCTTTTCCTTATACGCTTCATTATGCTGTCTGTAAAAAAACTGTTGCTTTGTATTGAAAAAAAAGCTCTATTTTTGCTTCATCTGTCCACAGAACATTTTCCTAGGAGGATTGTGGTTTGTCACGGTACTCTTTTGCAATGATCAGTCATTCCTTTCTATGTCTTTTCTTCAGCAATGGTTTCTTTCTTTCTTGTCTTTCACCCATAAAGCTCTGCTTAGTTTAGTGTGCGACATATGGTACTTATTGAAACTATGAATCCAGACTTAAAAGCAAAAGAGAAAGAGGCAGCATGCATAGAGAAAGGGATCACCATAAGATCTATCAAAAATTGATACAAAATTTATTTAGTCACACCTTTAACACTGCAAACATAGTTAAAACCAATTAAAATTGCATAACACAGCAAAGTATGAAACTAAAGACCCAAAATAAGGTCCTACCACAATGCCACCCCAGATTCAAACAGATACATATTATCATTAATCCATAAATGGCTATGTCAAACCATAACATATATTTCAAATACAGCAGCGGTTTAAATAGAGGCACAAGAAAAAAATCAAGAGTCACAGATACAATATTGACCCATAGAATAATATCCCTTAGGATTAAGAGTATCACATAGTATAGTGCCCTATACAACCTGCGGCTGTTAGCAGATACTTCCAAGGAGGTGTCCCTATAAAGCACAACAGTGCATTGGAAGATGATGATACAAATGGGGTGGCACTGGGCACAGAAGCCCAACGCGTGTCGCCAGTAATGCTGGCTTCCTCAGGGGCACCTCCTTGGAAGTATCTGCTAACAGCCACAGGTTGTATAGGGCACTATACTATGTGATACTCTTAATCCTAAGGGATATTATTCTATGGGTCAATATTGTATCTGTGACTCTTGATTTTTTTCTTGTGCCTCTATTTAAACCGCTGCTGTATTTGAAATATATGTTATGGTTTGACATAGCCATTTATGGATTAATGATAATATGTATCTGTTTGAATCTGGGGTGGCATTGTGGTAGGACCTTATTTTGGGTCTTTAGTTTCATACTTTGCTGTGTTATGCAATTTTAATTGGTTTTAACTATGTTTGCAGTGTTAAAGGTGTGACTAAATAAATTTTGTATCAATTTTTGATAGATCTTATGGTGATCCCTTTCTCTATGCATGCTGCCTCTTTCTCTTTTGCTTTTATGCCATGTTTTTGTAGCATGCTATAGGTGATCCCTGGCGGTGGTGCCCGCCTAACATTGTTGTATGAATCCAGACTGTTCCAGGTTGGCCTTCAGGTGTTTGGATGTTTGACATGGTGTTTTCTCCACCATTCGCACCAACCTTCCAAGACATCTCTTGTCAATTTTCCTCTTTCCTCCATATCCAGAGAAGTTCTTGACAGTACCATGCTTGGCAAACTTCTTAATAACATTGCACACTATTGAAACTGGGATACCAAGGTCTTTGGAGATGGGCTTGTACGCTTTGGAAGTCTTGTGTTTGCTAATAGGAGCAGTTCTGATGTCCTCAAGCAGCTCCTTTGTCTTCAAAGTTGTGACAACAGAACAGGGCCTACCATGTGGCTTTTTAAAACACTGAAGTCATCATTCATTGGCTAATTTATGTTACATGGGCACGGACAATTAATCACACTTGATTCTCATTTGTGATTTACCACAGGTGAGTCAAAATGTGTTTCCTTACTAATTTTATGTAATTGGTGCCAATACCAGTGTCACAGCTGGCTTTAGGTTTTTCTATTTCTCACTTCCATTGTTTTTACTTTAAATTATTGTTCATCATTTGCTGTTTGTATTTAAATAGTATTTAACGCGAGTGCTCTATACAAAAAACTGTTTCACTTGATTCATTTTTTCAAGAGATATTTCATATTATGTACTAAAACTTCATGAGTGCCAATGATGATGAGCAGGACTGAATATATATGTATATATAAATATATATATATATATATATATATATATATACATACACCACAGACCAAAAGTTTTGACACACCTTCTCATTTAAAGATTTTTCTGTATTTTCATGACTATGAAAATTGTAAATTCACACTGAAGGCATCAAAACTATGAATTAACACATGTGGAATTATATACTTAACAAAAAAGTGTGTAACAACTGAAAATATGTCTTATATTCTAGGTTCTTCAAAGTAGCCACCTTTTGCTTTGATGACTACTTTGCACACTCTTGGCATTCTCTTGATGAGCTTCAAGAGCTAGTCACCAGAAATGGTTTTCACTTCACAGGTGTGCCCTGTCAGGTTTAATAAGTGGGATTTCTTGCCTTATAAATGGGGTTGGGACCATCAGTTGTGTTGTGCAGAAGTCTGGTGGATACATAGCTGATATTCCTACTGAATAGACTGTTAGAATTTGTATTATGACAAGAAAAAAGCAGCTAAGTAAAGAAAAAGAAATGGCCGTCATTACTTTAAGAAATGAAGGTCAGTCAGTCCGAAAAATTGGGAAAACTTTGAAAGTGTCCCCAAGTGCAGTTGCAAAAACCATCAAGCGCTACAAAGAAACTGGCTCACATGAGGACCGCCCCAGGAAAGGAAGACCAAGTCACCTCTGCTTCTGAGGATAAGTTTATCCGAGTCACCGGCCTCAGAAATCGCAGGTTAACAGCAGCTCCGATTAGAGACCAGGTCAATGACACACAGAGTTCTAGCAGCAGACACATCTCTACAACAACTGTTAAGAGGAGACTTTGTGCAGCAGGCCTTCATGGTAAAAGAGCTGCTAGGAAACCACTGCTAAGGAAAGGCAAAAAGCAGAAGAGACTTGGTTGGGCTAAAGAACACAAGGAATGGACATTACACCAGTGGAAATCTGTGCTTTGGTCTGATGAGTCCAAATTTGAGATCTATGGTTCCAACCACCGTGTTTCTGTGAGACCCAGAAAAGGTGAACGGATGGACTCTACATGCCTGGTTCCCACCGTGAAGCATGGAGGAGGAGGTGTGATGGTGTGGGGATGTGTCATGATCTCTGCAGGCAGAGATCATAGCAAGCCTATAGAGGGACAAGCTCTCGGAAGATGAAACTATACTGACCATGAACTAAGCCTGCCGCGCAACTAGAAATAGCCAGGTAGCATTTCCTATTTATCGCTAGATGCCCAGCTCTGGCCTAAGACCTAAATAGCTAGCAGAGGGAAATATAAGACCTGGCTCACCTCTAGAGAAATATTCCAAAGAAGACAGTAGCCCCCCACATATAATGACGGTGAGTTCAGATGAAACAACAAACGCAGCAGGAAAATAGTCTTAGCAAATTTGAGGTCCGCTTACTAGATAGCAGAAGACAGATAGTATACTTTCATGGTCAGCAGAAAAACACTAACAAAACACCATCCAGAGATTACCTTAAACTCTGGCATTAACTCATAACGCCAGAGTAGCAATCCCTGATCAACGAGAGCTTTCCAGACACAGTAACAAAACTTCAGCTGTGAACTGGAACAAATAGGCAAAACGAAACATGGACAAAAGTCCAACTTATCTAGTAGTTGTCTAGAAGCAGGAACAAGCACTGAGAGGCATCAGATAACATTGATGACCGGCAAGAAACCACCAGAGAAATGAGCTTAAATAGCGACACCCACTACTGATGGAACCAGGTGAAACAGGAAAGAGGATGACAAGTCCAATTCCACAAACGGCCACCGGGGGAGCCCAGAATCCAAATTCACAACAGTACCCCCCCCTCAAGGAGGGGGCACCGAACCCTCACCAGATCCACCAGGGCGACCAGGATGAGCCCTATGGAAGGCACGAACAAGATCAGAAGCATGAACATCAGATGCATTGACCCAAGAATTATCCTCCTGGCCGTAACCCTTCCAGTTGACCAGATACTGGAGTCTCCGTCTGGAAACACGAGAGTCCAAAATTTTCTCCACAACGTACTCCAACTCACCCTCAACCAACACCGGAGCAGGAGGCTCAACTGAAGGTACAACAGGTACCTCATACCTGCGCAATAACGACCGATGAAAAACGTTATGAATGGAAAAGGACGCAGGGAGGTCCAAACGGAAAGAAACAGGATTAAGAATCTCCAATATTCTATAAGGGCCGATGAACCGAGGTTTAAACTTAGGAGAAGAGACCCTCATAGGGACAAAACGAGAAGACAACCACACCAAATCTCCAACACAAAGCCGAGAACCAACACGACGATGACGGTTGGCAAAACGCTGAGTCTTCTCCTGGGACAACTTCAAATTGTCCATAACCTGCCCCCAGATGTGATGCAATCTCTCCACCACCGCATCCACTCCAGGACAATCCGAGGATTCCACCTGACCGGAGGAAAATCGAGGGTGAAACCCCGAATTACAGAAAAACGGGGACACCAAGGTGGAAGAGCTGGCCCGATTATTGAGGGCGAACTCTGCCAATGGCAAAAAAGCAACCCAATCATCCTGGTCAGCAGAGACAAAACACCTCAGATATGTCTCCAGGGTCTGATTAGTCCGCTCGGTCTGGCCATTAGTCTGAGGGTGAAAAGCAGATGAAAAAGACAAATCTATGCCCATCCTAGCACAGAATGCCCGCCAAAATCTAGACACAAATTGGGTACCTCTGTCAGAAACAATATTCTCAGGAATACCGTGCAATCGGACAACATTCTGAAAAAACAGAGGAACCAACTCAGAAGAAGAAGGCAACTTGGGCAGAGGAACCAAATGGACCATTTTAGAGAAACGGTCACAGACCACCCAGATGACAGACATCTTCTGGGAAACAGGCAGATCTGAAATAAAATCCATCGAGATGTGTGTCCAAGGCCTCTTAGGAATAGGCAAGGGCAACAGCAGTCCGCTAGCCCGAGAACTACAAGACTTGGCCCGAGCACAAACGTCACATGACTGCACAAAGACTCGCACATCTCGTGACAGGGAAGGCCACCAGAAGGATCTTGCCACCAAATCCCTGGTACCAAAAATTCCGGGATGACCTGCCAATGCAGAAGAATGTACCTCAGAGATAACTCTGCTGGTCCAATCATCCGGAACAAACAGTCTATCAGGCGGACAACGATCCGGTCTATCCGCCTGAAACTCTTGCAAGGACCGCCGCAGATCAGGAGAAACGGCCGACAAAATTACTCCCTCCCTAAGGATACCTGTGGGTTCAGAATTACCAGGAGAGTCCGGGTCAAAACTCCTAGAAAGGGCATCTGCCTTAACATTCTTAGAACCCGGTAGGTATGACACCACAAAATTAAAGCGAGAAAAAAATAAAGACCAGCGCGCCTGTCTAGGATTCAGGCGTCTGGCAGTCTCAAGATAAATCAAATTTTTGTGGTCAGTCAATACCACCACCTGATGCCTAGCCCCCTCGAGCCAATGGCGCCACTCCTCAAACGCCCACTTCATGGCCAAAAGCTCCCGATTCCCAACATCATAATTCCGCTCTGCGGGCGAAAATTTGCGAGAAAAGAAGGCACAAGGCCTAATGACGGAGCAGTCGGAACCTTTCTGCGACAACACTGCCCCAGCTCCGATCTCCGAAGCGTCAACCTCAACCTGAAAAGGCAGATTCACATCAGGCTGACGCAACACAGGGGCAGAGGCAAAACGGCGCTTAAGCTCCTGAAAGGCCTCTACAGCATGAGAGGACCAATTAGCAACATCAGCGCCTTGTCTGGTCAAATCAGTCAGTGGTTTAACGACATCCGAAAAACCAGCAATAAATCGGCGGTAAAAGTTGGCAAAGCCCAAAAATCTCTGAAGACCCTTAAGAGAGGAGGGCTGAGTCCAGTCACAAATAGCTTGCACCTTGACGGGATCCATCTCAATGGAAGAGGGAGAAAAAATATACCCCAAAAAGGAAATTTTCTGGACCCCAAAAACGCACTTAGACCCCTTCACACATAAAGAATTAGACCGCAAAACCTGAAAAACTCTCCTGACCTGCTGGACATGAGAGTCCCAGTCATCAGAAAAAATCAGAATATCATCCAGATATATTATCATAAATTTATCCAGAAAATCGCGGAAAATATCATGCATAAAAGACTGGAAAACTGAAGGGGCATTAGAAAGACCAAAAGGCATGACCAAATACTCAAAGTGGCCCTCGGGCGTATTAAATGCGGTCTTCCACTCATCCCCCTGCCTGATCCGCACCAAATTATACGCCCCACGAAGATCAATTTTAGAGAACCACTTAGCACCCTCTATACGAGCAAACAAATCAGTAAGCAATGGCAATGGGTATTGATACTTAACAGTGATCTTATTCAGAAGCCGATAATCAATACATGGTCTCAAAGAGCCGTCTTTTTTTGAGACAAAGAAAAACCCAGCTCCCAAGGGAGAAGAAGATGGACGAATATGTCCCTTTTCCAAAGACTCCTTTATATATTCCCGCATAGCAGCATGTTCCGGCACAGACAGATTAAACAAACGACCCTTTGGATATTTACAACCCGGTATCAAATCTATGGCACAATCGCACTCACGGTGCGGAGGTAACGACCCAAGCTTGGGTTCGTCAAAGACGTCTTGATAATCAGAGAGGAACTCAGGGACTTCAGAGGGAATGGACGACGAAATAGAAACCAAAGGTAAGTCCCCATGAATACCCTTACATCCCCAGCTCAACACAGACATTGCTCTCCAGTCCAAGACTGGGTTGTGAGACTGCAACCATGGCAATCCCAGTACCAAATCGTCATGTAAATTATACAGCACCAGGAAACGAATAATCTCCTGGTGATCCGGATTGATACGCATGGTTACTTGTGTCCAGTATTGTGGTTTATTATTAGCCAATGGGGTGGAGTCAATCCCCTTCAGAGGAATAAGAGTCTCCAAAGGCTCTAAATCAAAACCACAACGATTGGCAAAGGACCAATCCATAAGACTCAGAGCGGCGCCAGAGTCAACATAGGCGTCCGTGGCAATGGATGACAAAGAGCAAATCAGGGTTACAGACAAAATAAACTTAGACTGAATGGTGCCAATGGAAACAGACTTATCAAGCTTCTTTGTACGCCTAGAGCATGCTGATATAACATGAGTAGAATCCCCACAATAGAAACACAATCCATTCTTCCGTCTAAAATTCTGTCGCTCGCTCCTGGACAGAATTCTATCACACTGCATACTTTCTGGCGTCTTTTCCATAGACACCGCCAGATGGTGCACCGGTTTGCGCTCCCGCAGACGCCTATCAATCTGAATAGCCATTGTCATGGACTCATTCAGACCTGCAGGCACAGGGAACCCCACCATAACATCCTTAACGGCATCAGAGAGACCTTCTCTGAAAGTTGCCGCCAAGGCGCACTCATTCCACTGAGTAAGCACAGACCATTTACGGAATTTTTGGCAGAAAACTTCAGCTTCGTCTTGCCCCTGAGATAGTGCCATCAAAGTTTTTTCTGCCTGAAGTTCCAAATGAGGTTCCTCATAAAGCAAGCCCAAGGCCAGAAAAAACGCATCCACATCGCGTAACGCAGGATCCCCTGCTGGCAATGAGAAGGCCCAATCTTGAGGGTCACCCCTGAGCAAGGAAATCACAATCCTAACCTGCTGAGCAGGGTCTCCAGCTGAACGAGACTTCAGGGACAAATAAAGCTTACAATTATTTCGGAAATTCTGGAAGCTAGCTCTATTCCCTGTAAAGAACTCCGGCAAAGGAATTCTCGGCTCAGATACCGGAGCATGTACCACAAAATCTTGTAAATTTTGTACTTTCGTGATGAGATTATTCAAACCCGCAGTTACACTCTGGAGATCCATTATTGTCAGGTGCACACAGAGCCATACAGAGATTAGGAGGAGAGAGAGAAAAAAGACTGCAGCAAGGCAGACTGGAGGGAAAAAAAAAAAAAAAAAAATTCCAGCAGACTTCTTATAACTCTCCTTTCTCAACCTGGGTCTTTAACACTTTACTGGCCGGTCAAACTATCATGATCTCTGCAGGCAGAGATCATAGCAAGCCTATAGAGGGACAAGCTCTCGGAAGATGAAACTATACTGACCATGAACTAAGCCTGCCGCGCAACTAGAAATAGCCAGGTAGCATTTCCTATTTATCGCTAGATGCCCAGCTCTGGCCTAAGACCTAAATAGCTAGCAGAGGGAAATATAAGACCTGGCTCACCTCTAGAGAAATATTCCAAAGAAGACAGTAGCCCCCCACATATAATGACGGTGAGTTCAGATGAAACAACAAACGCAGCAGGAAAATAGTCTTAGCAAATTTGAGGTCCGCTTACTAGATAGCAGAAGACAGATAGTATACTTTCATGGTCAGCAGAAAAACACTAACAAAACACCATCCAGAGATTACCTTAAACTCTGGCATTAACTCATAACGCCAGAGTAGCAATCCCTGATCAACGAGAGCTTTCCAGACACAGTAACAAAACTTCAGCTGTGAACTGGAACAAATAGGCAAAACGAAACATGGACAAAAGTCCAACTTATCTAGTAGTTGTCTAGAAGCAGGAACAAGCACTGAGAGGCATCAGATAACATTGATGACCGGCAAGAAACCACCAGAGAAATGAGCTTAAATAGCGACACCCACTACTGATGGAACCAGGTGAAACAGGAAAGAGGATGACAAGTCCAATTCCACAAACGGCCACCGGGGGAGCCCAGAATCCAAATTCACAACAGGGATGCTTTTCTGGTGACACTGTTGGGGATTTATTCAAAATTGAAGGCATACTGAACCAGCATGGCTACCACAGCATCTTGCAGCAGCATGCTATTCCATCTGGTTTGCGTTTAGTTGGACCATCATTTATTTCTCAACAGGACAATGACCCCAAACACACCTCCAGGCTGTGTAAGGGCTATTTGACCAAGAAGGAGAGTGATGGGGTGCTACGCCAGATGACCTGGCCTCCACAGTCACCAGACCTGAACCCAATCGACATGGTTTGGGGTGAGCTGGACCGCAGAGTGAAGGCAAAAGGGCCAACAAGGGCCAACAACTCAGCACATAATGGGAACTCCAGTGTCACCCCTTAAAGCCACTTCAAAGATGTATGAAGATTCCAAAACTGGATGAAGATCAGATTTGTAGATGATCAGTTGCAATAGTGGAGGATGGAGGAGACAATCACAGTAGATAATCAAGAGTCATCAAAAATAAAAAAGTGAAAAAGCAGAAAAAAGACATTAAAATTCAAACCTAAAAGAAAAAATTCTAAAAAAAAAAGGAACAACACTTAATTGTACATTAAGGCCGGATGTTACATTAGTACCCAGAATAGTTATCCAACAGCATTCCAGCTGTGCTAATAAGCACTTCATATCCCTACCTCTTACCAGATACCAGATCGCACTTCGTCAATGCCTGAAATTTTTAAATCAATAAGGTTGCAATTGTGGCATGCCTTAAAGTGTCTTGCAGGCAGCCATTACCATTATATCCCTCACATGCTCACTGGTAAGTACTCTCAATTTGTGAGATGTGAGACCCACATAGATAAGCTTACACGTAGCGTAATTAACAACATCAGTCGTATTACAGGAGATATAATCTGTAATTTTAAATTCCCCAGAGCTGTCCGCAGAGATGAATGACATGGCACATATTAGATTCCTGCATGCTTAACAGTACCTGCATGGGCAGCAACCCCATTTTCATCTACACACCTTAATGGAGTCTGGGGGCTTAGCCACATAATGACTTTTTACTAGAACATCTTGAAGATTTTCTTGCAATCGCTAGTGGCAAATTAGAGAGGCTTCTAGACAGAGTGGGTTCAGTCTTTAATACCGACCAATGTCTATTCATAATCTTACGAATAGCTTTCCATTTTTGGTTGTAATCTGAAATATAGCATATCTCAGGGTCAACATATCATAATTTACATAACAGAATTTTAAATCTATTAATGGCATCTGTATATTTTCTGCCCTACTACCGTAACCCACAGCACACTGTTGCGTAATGAAGATGCTTCACAAGAATAACTTCCTCCACTTGATTTTTTGAAAGAAATTAATAGTCAACCTTTGTACTTAGATGACATGGGGCCTTAGAGGATGTATGACATGATTCAAAAGACTAAGAGTGTTATTGTCTGGATTTAGGGGCCCTCCAAGTGGTAGCAGCACTCTAAGCCAGGGCACATCTCAAAGTGGAAACTTCTTTTCCTTCAGTCAGCTAGGCATCAGGCAGTGTGGCATGTACTGTTTGTGGAGAAAGCTCATTAGCATCTGAAAACCCTGGTCATGGTTGTACAACTTGTACATGCAGGCATCTCGGTTATGGACGTTCTTTTGCACGTTGCTGACAGATGAAACTTTAGCAGTTTGTAAGCTCTGTAGGAAGGAAATAGGCTGTGGATGTTTAAGCTCACTTAAACTAGGATATGAAGCAACATCACCTGTTCATTTGAGAAAAGCATGCCGACCAGTAATCAGAGCAAGCCTCAAGTTGTCTTCCTTCTCCTTCTCCTCACGTTCGTCTTTCTGTCAGCCAGAAAATATTTTCATATAATACCTGGTCAGTGTCACCATAACCATTATTGTTATCCACCACTACCGCTTGTTTGTTCGTTCAAATACTCCTCCTTTGCCGTCGCATGACCAAGTTTCCATCCCTCATTGTGTGTGTCGAGGAACCAGGAGTACCAGAAGAAGCAGGAGTGTCTTTCTAGCAATCTACTTGTGTTCCAATTAAACTTCATCCTAGTAAAGCTGCTGGTAGTTTAATCACTGCTGTTCGACATAGTGGAACACAGCTGTCTTTTGAGAAATTATGACATACTCTCAGACTCAGCTGCCATTATTTCTTGCACAAAGTGATAACTGCTCTGTGCTCTCATGTGCAGGAGAACATAAGCCACTCTTTTGACTTGTTTTTGAGCTCTAAAGTTCCCTGCACTGTAGACACCTTGAGCGGCAACTAGGGCAGGAGTGGCCACAGATCACCCGTATTTTTTTCATTCATGCAAGGTAAAGCACTGCCAGCAGGTCATAGAGGACAAAAGCCATCTAGGATGTGAGTTGCTGTGCGCATTGAACAGCAATTCTCATGCTGGATGGCTCCAGTCCTAGTCAACTCTAACTAAGCACTGTCGTGAGAGACAATGCCCAGAACAATCTTGCCGGCCTTACTTTAGAGCAAAATAACACACTTTACCTGCATGTTACACATGCTAAATTTAATCATTCAAAATTTCTTAAATAAAAATCCTCAATTGAGTAAGGTGGTTGCTATGGCCTGGAAAGTGTCTGCTCATTTCACTTATTCTTTGCAGAATGTTGTAGCATCTAAACAAGCAGTAAAAAGCAGTGACAGACTATACCATGCAACAGCCAAACTGCAACATGGGTTACTTTGAGATCTGCCATTGATATGTGATCCCCCCCATATCTATTTTGCAATTAACACTAACTAGGAGTCAAGAGAGGATGGAAGAGGAACAGCAACTTGTGTATGGTCACTGCCATCATGGGAACTCTGAAGGTCAATGTTGCATGCAGGAGGATGTGGTGGAGGGAAAGGAGGAGTACCAGTAGCAGCAGATCAATGTGGAGAGGGACACATGCACAGATAGGGTGTGAGGCAAATAGTCAAAGTGAAAATGACAGCATTGATGCTAGCCATGACAACTATTGGGGGCCGCTCTTGGACATGCCGGCAATCTGTATATTGAAATGCTTATAGTATGACAGCTATATCATTACCATCAAGCAAAGGAATGTCTATTGGATAGCCATTATTTTCAACTTTCGCTATTGATGGAAAATAGGGGAATTTTTTCCAGCTGCCAGAAGTAAGCCAAATTGGCGTATTACTAGGATGAACTGTGTTCACTGTTTGGCGAATCTTCAGCCAAGTCTGCTAATACATGGCTGACCAGGAGACTACTGTTGTGAATTAGACTTTTTTGGCTCCCTCTTGTGGTCACTAGTGATATGACTCTGGGATTGTCTTTCCTCAGTTTGGCACCCACCTGGGTCATTAGTCCAGGGGTGTTGCTATATAAACTTCCTGGATTCTCAGTCCTGTGCCTGGCATCGTTGTAATCAGTTCCTTTCTGTTTGCTCCTGTCTGCTGGTCCTGGATCTTGCAAAATTAAGCTAAGTCCTGCTTCCTTGTTTTTTGGTTATTTGCATAGCTCTTATTTTTTGTCCAGCTTGTACTAAATGTGATTCCTGATTTTGCTGGAAGCTCTAGGGGGCTGGTGTTCTCCCCCCGGGCCGTTAGACGGTTCGGGGGTTCTTGAATATCCAGCGTGGAAATTTTGATAGGGTTTTTGCTGACCGTATAAGTCATCTTACTATATTCTGCTATTAGTCAGTGGGCCTCTCTTTGCTAAATATCTAGTTCATTCTTACGTTTGTCTTTTCTCCTTACCTCACCGTTATTATTTGTTGGGGGCTTGTATCCAACTTTTGGGGTCTTTTCTCTGGAGGCAAGAAAGGTCTATCTTTTCCCTTCTAGGGTTAGTTAGTTCTCTGGCTGGCGCGAGACGTCTAGAACCAACGTAGGCACGTTCCCCGGCTGCTGCTATTTGTGGTGCTAGGATTAGATATATGGTCAGCCCAGTTACCACTGCCCTAAGAGCTGGTTTTTTTGTGTTTGCAGACTTGGTATGTACTTTTGAGACCCTCTGCCATTGGGGTCATAACAGTATGCCAGGCCAAGGTTGAATGTTTAATGCATTGCAGAAGTGGGATTACAAGAAAGGAAAGTCTGAGTTTTTTTTTTTTTTCTTTCCTCTCTTTTTTCCTCCCCTTTACCTCTGAGTGGCTTGTGCTTGCTGCAGACATGAATGTCCAGACTTTGATTACAAGTGTGGATCAGCTTGCTGCTCGTGTGCAGGGCATACAACATTTTGTTACCAGTAGTCCAATGTCTGAACCTAAAATACCTATTCCTGAACTGTTCTCTGGAGACCGATTTAAGTTTAGGAATTTCAGGAATAATTGTAAATTGTTTCTATCTCTGAGACCCCGTTTATCTGGAGACTCAGCTCAGCAAGTAAAAATTGTTATCTCTTTCTTACGGGGCGACCCTCAGGATTGGGCCTTCTCGCTAGCGCCAGGAGATCCGGCATTGGCAAATATTGATGCGTTTTTTCTGGCGCTCGGATTGCTTTACGAGGAACCGAATCTTGAAATTCAGGCAGAAAAAGCCTCGCTGGCTATTTCTCAGGGTCAGGATGAAGCTGAAGTGTATTGCCAAAAATTTCGGAAATGGTCCGTGCTTACTCAGTGGAATGAGTGTGCTCTGGCCGCAAATTTCAGAAATGGCCTTTCTGAAGCCATTAAGAATGTGATGGTGGGTTTCTCCATTCCTACAGGTCTGAATGATTCCATGGCGCTGGCTATTCAAATTGACCGGCGTTTGCGGGAGCGCAAAGCCGCGAATCCTCTGGTGGTGTTGTCTGAACAAACACCTGATTTAATGCAATGTGGTAGAATTCAGACTAGAAATGAACGGAAAAATCATAGACGTCAGAATGGGTTGTGTTTTTACTGTGGTGATTCTACACATGTTATATCAGCATGCTCTAAACGCCTAACTAGGGTTGTTAGTCCTGTCGCCATTGGTAATTTACAACCTAAATTTATTTTGTCTGTGACTTTAATTTGCTCATTGTCCTCCTACCCTGTTATGGCGTTTGTGGATTCAGGTGCTGCCCTGAGTCTTATGGATCTGTCATTTGCCAAGCGCTGTGGTTTTGTTCTTGAGCCGTTGGTAAATCCTATCCCTCTTAGAGGTATTGATGCTACGCCATTGGCAGAAAATAAACCGCAGTTTTGGACACAGGTAACCATGTGCATGACTCCTGAACATCGGGAGGTGATTCGTTTTCTTGTTCTGCATAAAATGCATGATTTGGTCGTTTTGGGTCTGCCATGGTTACAGACCCATAATCCAGTCTTGGATTGGAAGGCAATGTCTGTGTCAAGTTGGGGCTGTCAGGGAATTCATGGTGATTCCCCGCCGTTGTCTATTGCTTCCTCTACTCCTTCGGAAGTTCCTGAGTATTTGTCTGATTACCAGGATGTATTCAGCGAGTCCAGGTCCAGTGCTCTTCCTCCTCATAGGGACTGTGACTGCGCTATAGATTTGATTCCAGGTAGTAAATTTCCTAAGGGAAGATTATTTAATCTGTCTGTACCTGAGCATACCGCAATGCGTTCGTATATCAAGGAATCTCTGGAGAAGGGGCATATCCGTCCATCCTCTTCCCCTCTTGGTGCGGGATTCTTTTTTGTGGCTAAGAAGGACGGATCTTTGAGACCTTGTATTGACTATCGGCTTCTGAATAAAATCACTGTTAAATTTCAGTATCCTTTGCCTCTGTTGTCGGACTTGTTTTCCCGGATTAAAGGTGCCAAGTGGTTCACCAAGATAGATCTTCGTGGTGCGTACAACCTTGTGCGCATTAAGCAAGGAGATGAATGGAAAACTGCATTTAATACGCCCGAAGGTCATTTTGAGTACTTGGTGATGCCTTTCGGGCTCTCTAATGCTCCTTCAGTGTTTCAGTCCTTTATGCATGATATTTTCCGGAAGTATCTGGATAAATTTATGATTGTTTATCTGGATGATATTCTGTTTTTTTCTGATGATTGGGACTCGCATGTAGAGCAGGTCAGGATGGTGTTTCAGGTTTTGCGTGAGAATGCTTTGTTTGTTAAGGGCTCAAAGTGTCTCTTTGGAGTACAGAAGGTTCCCTTTTTGGGTTTTATTTTTTCCCCTTCTGCGGTGGAGATGGACCCAGTCAAGGTCCGAGCTATTCATGATTGGACTCAACCCACGTCAGTTAAGAGTCTTCAGAAGTTCTTGGGTTTTGCTAACTTCTACCGTCGTTTTATCGCTAATTTTTCTAGCGTTGTTAAACCTTTGACGGATATGACCAAGAAAGGTTCTGATGTTGCTAACTGGGCTCCTGCAGCCGTGGAAGCTTTTCAAGAGTTGAAGCGCCGGTTTACTTCGGCGCCTGTTTTGTGCCAGCCTGATGTCTCACTTCCCTTTCAGGTTGAAGTGGATGCTTCTGAGATTGGGGCAGGGGCCGTTTTGTCGCAGAGAGGCCCTGGTTGCTCTGTAATGAGACCGTGCTTTTTTCTCTAGGAAGTTTTCGCCTGCTGAGCGGAATTATGATGTTGGCAATCGGGAGTTGTTAGCCATGAAGTGGGCATTTGAGGAGTGGCGTCATTGGCTCGAGGGTGCTAAGCATCGTGTGGTGGTCTTGACTGATCACAAAAATCTGATGTATCTCGAGTCTGCTAAACGCCTGAATCCTAGACAGGCCCGCTGGTCATTGTTTTTCTCCTGTTTTGACTTTGTGGTCTCGTATTTACCTGGTTCAAAGAATGTGAAGGCTGATGCTCTTTCAAGGAGCTTTGTGCCTGACTCTCCTGGAGTTGCAGAACCTGTTGGTATTCTTAAAGAAGGAGTTATCTTGTCAGCCATTTCTCCTGATTTGCGACGCGTGTTGCAGAGATTTCAGGCTGGTAGACCTGACTCTTGTCCACCTGACAGACTGTTTGTTCCTGATAAGTGGACCAGCAGAGTCATTTCCGAGGTTCATTCCTCGGTGTTGGCAGGGCATCCGGGAATTTTTGGCACCAGAGATCTGGTGGCTAGGTCCTTTTGGTGGCCTTCCTTGTCACGGGATGTGCGGTCATTTGTGCAGTCCTGTGGGACTTGTGCTCGAGCTAAGCCTTGCTGTTCTCGTGCCAGCGGGTTGCTCTTGCCCTTGCCTGTCCCGAAGAGGCCTTGGACACACATTTCCATGGATTTCATTTCAGATCTTCCGGTGTCTCAGGGCATGTCTGTCATCTGGGTGGTATGTGATCGCTTTTCCAAGATGGTCCATTTGGTATCTTTGCCTAAGCTGCCTTCCTCTTCCGATCTGGTTCCTTTGTTCTTTCAGAATGTGGTTTGTTTACACGGCATTCCTGAGAATATTGTGTCTGACAGAGGATCCCAGTTTGTTTCCAGGTTCTGGCGATCCTTTTGTGCTAAGATGGGCATTGATTTGTCGTTTTCGTCTGCCTTTCATCCTCAGACTAATGGACAAACGGAGCGAACTAATCAGACTCTGGAGGCTTATTTGAGGTGTTTTGTTTCTGCAGATCAGGATGATTGGGTGACCTTCTTGCCGTTGGCTGAGTTTGCCCTTAATAATTGAGCTAGTTCCGCTACTTTGGTTTCGCCATTTTTTTGCAACTCTGGTTTCCATCCTCGTTTTTCTCGGGACATGTGGAGCCTTCTGACTGTCCTGGGGTAGATTCCGTGGTGGATAGGTTGCAGCAGATCTGGAATCATGTGGTGGACAACTTAAAGTTGTCACAGGAGAAGGCTCAGCGTTTTGCCAACCGCCGCCGCGGTGTGGGTCCCCGACTTCGTGTTGGGGATTTGGTATGGCTGTCTTCTCGATTTGTTCCTATGAAGGTCTCCTCTCCTAAATTTAAGCCTCGCTTCATCGGTCCTTACAAGATATTGGAAATCCTTAATCCTGTGTCCTTTCGCTTGGATCTTCCGGTGTCGTTTGCCATTCACAACGTGTTCCATAGGTCTTTGTTGCGGCGGTACGTTGTACCTGTGGTTCCTTCTGTTGAGCCTCCTGCTCCGGTGTTGGTTGAGGGCGAGTGGAGTACGTGGTGGAGAAGATCTTGGATTCTCTTCTCTCCAGGCGGAGGCTTCAGTATCTGGTCAAGTGGAAGGGCTATGGTCAGGAGGATAATTCCTGGGTGGTTGCCTCTGATGTGCATGCGGCCGATTTAGTTTGTGCCTTTCACGCTGCTCATCCTGATCGCCCTGGTGGTCTTGGTGAGGGTTCGGTGACCCCTCCTTAAAGGGGGGGTACTGTTGTGAATTAGACTTTTTTGGCTCCCTCTTGTGGTCACTAGTGATATGACTCTGGGATTGTCTTTCCTCAGTTTGGCACCCACCTGGGTCGTTAGTCCAGGGGTGTTGCTATATAAACTTCCTGGATTCTCAGTCCTGTGCCTGGCATCGTTGTAATCAGTTCCTTTCTGTTTGCTCCTGTCTGCTGGTCCTGGATCTTGCAAAATTAAGCTAAGTCCTGCTTCCTTGTTTTTTGGTTATTTGCATAGCTCTTATTTTTTGTCCAGCTTGTACTAAATGTGATTCCTGATTTTGCTGGAAGCTCTAGGGGGCTGGTGTTCTCCCCCCGGGCCATTAGACGGTTCGGGGGTTCTTGAATATCCAGCGTGGAAATTTTGATAGGGTTTTTGCTGACCGTATAAGTCATCTTACTATATTCTGCTATTAGTCAGTGGGCCTCTCTTTGCTAAATATCTAGTTCATTCTTACATTTGTCTTTTCTCCTTACCTCACCGTTATTATTTGTTGGGGGCTTGTATCCAACTTTTGGGGTCTTTTCTCTGGAGGCAAGAAAGGTCTATCTTTTCCCTTCTAGGGTTAGTTAGTTCTCCGGCTGGCGCGAGACGTCTAGAACCAACGTAGGCACGTTCCCCGGCTGCTGCTATTTGTGGTGCTAGGATTAGATATATGGTCAGCCCAGTTACCACTGCCCTAAGAGCTGGTTTTTTTGTGTTTGCAGACTTGGTATGTACTTTTGAGACCCTCTGCCATTGGGGTCATAACAGACTACACTCTGTTCACTGCTGAACCAATATAACACATAGCCGAGGTCGCAGTATCAGCAAATACAGAATATCTGATATGATGGATTCGATGTTTTATGTCCCAATCTGCCAACCTGTGGCACTTCAGCAAATTGAGATGCATGAGTGGAAAACATTGCATTTTAAAAAAGGAATCAGTGCCAACTGTCATTTACACGTGGCTGATGCCAACTATTAGATAGTAGCATCCACCAGTGCCGATGGCCCAGGTCAACTGAGCATTTACTAACTGTCCATTCTGTCATCTGTACTGTACTGCTGTTGAGGTTGCTAATACCAGCCCTAGACTGATAAACATTTCCTTGCCTGCACCATCATATTTCTATACTTTGTTTCTTCTGCTACTGCCACTGCAATTAGACAGCCACATCATCAAAACATTTCCTGCCTGCCATTGTGTTTCATAATGTTGCTGGGACTGCCAAACCAGAGCCTACATTGTCAGACATCTCCTTGCCCGCCCAGTCTTATCCTACACTTTGCAGATGATGCCACTTCCATTGTTACTGCCGCTAGATGCCCACATGCATGGGTGCTTGTTCAGAGTGTTGAACAGCTATATTGTAATGCTGCTAAGAAGCATATCCTCTTCAAGGTAAACAAACATGAAACTGCTTCCAAAATAGGGATAATTTTTGCACTGCTTGTTGACAAGTCATTGCTTCTTCACTAACCTGTTCCTGCTCCTTAATTAAATGGATAATTTTTGGACATCATATTAAAAAGCTATTGTAATTGTTCATTAATTTGGTGAATAGCAAAACTGTTGCAAATCCTAAAAAATGTTCACTCATTGCTTTTAATGCTGGTTGAGAAGTCATTGCTTCTTCATTTGTTTCTGATCCCTAAATAAAGTGATCATTATTGCACAGGTTGAGAATACACCATAGTTTCTTCATTTTGAAAATGGAAAAACTCTGGTGCATTCCAAAACACAGATCATTTTTGGAACATAGAAACCCTTGTGGACCCTGTTTGAAGAATTGTTGCTAACCCCCCATATCTCCACCTACAGAGCCAGCACCACGGTGTGCTGACAGGATTTTGGTGATGTCACAGTCATGTGATCAGTCACAAGGTTGAAGAGTAACATGGTCTGGGCTTACATGGCTCAAGGAAAGAGCTTTCAGTGTTCAGTGTGTGCGCCTGGAGATGGAGCACTCCAGGAAAGTGTTGCATGGACTTGTGAAGCTGAACAGTGTGCGTTCTGACAGCTGTGAGCGGGAGGAACCCCGCTCACAGAAAGACTGTGTTTGTTCTGCCACCATTTTGTTTTGTTTTCCTGTTTTGCCCAGAGGGCTGTATTTTCTAGTTGTGATTAAAAGTTTACATACCCTGGCAGAATTTTTGCTTTTGTGGTCTTTTTTCAGAGAATATGAATGATAACACCAAAACTGCGCATGGGACGTACTTGGACATTCCAACATGACAACGATCCAAAACACAAGACTAAGTCGACCTGTCATTGGCTACTGCAGAACAAAGTGAAGGTTTGGAAGTGGCCATCTCAGATTCCTGACCTAGGTCATTTGGATGTTTTGGGTTATCATTATGATTTAAAAAGAGAAAACACAGTAGTTTGACAATAAATGGCTTCACCCAACCACTAACCATGAGTGGAACAAAAGTTTTGGTGCTATCAGTCATATTCTCTGAAAAAGGGCCAAGCAAGCAAAAATTCTGAAATTCTGCCTGGGTATGTAAATTTTTGAGCACAACTATATATATATATATATATATATATATATATATATATATATATATATGTGTATATATATATAATATTTGACCTTTTGACGAAGCTTTCAGAGCGAAACGCGCATCTGGTGTGGTGGGCACCTGGATACCTACACTCTGTGGTAAATATGCAATGCTGTACTTGACTTTTTATGTATTGCCTATACCTGGTTCCATTAGCAGGACACTTTGTTTTATTATCCTTGACCCTGTTATATACACTAATACTTGGTGTCTAATCCAACTTTGTGGCTTGTTATGTTTACAGCACATGCACCTTATTTATAAATATATGGACACTTTTTATGTATAGGCACTTGACATTCCTCTGGGAATAGGCAACTGATACTTGTGTTATATTTACATATTGCTTTGCTATATCCAGGTGTTCCCACCTCTATTCCTGTCCCTGTTTCTATGTATCCACGCTATTGCTTTATTTATTGGTATATACCGTATATACTCGAGTATAAGCCGACCCGAGTATAAGCCGACCCCCCTAATTTTGCCACAAAAAACTGGGAAAACTTATTGACTCGAGTATAAGCCTAGGGTGGAAAATGCAGCAGGTACCGGTGAATTTCAAAATTAAAAATAGATACTCCATACCATTCATTATGGCCCCATAGATGCTCCACATAAAGCTGTGCCATATATATAATGCTCTGCACCGTTGCCCCATAGCTGTGCCATATATATAATGCTCTGCACCGTTGCCCCATAGCTGTGCCATATAGTGCTCTGCACCATTGCCCCATAGCTATGCCATATAGTGCTCTGCACCATTGCCCCATAGCTGTGCCATATAGTGCTCTGCACCATTGCCCCATAGCTGTGCCATATAGTGCTCTGCACCATTGCCACATAGCTGTGCCATATAGTGCTCTGCACCATTGCCCCATAGCTGTGCCATATAGTGCTCTGCACCATTGCCCCATAGCTGTGCCATATAGTGCTCTGCACCATTGCCCCATAGCTGTGCCATATAGTGCTCTGCACCGTTGCCCCATAGCTGTGCCATATAGTGCTCTGACCATTGCCCCATAGCTGTGCCATATAGTGCTCTGCACCGTCCATTATTGCCCCATAGCTGTTGCTGCTGCTGCAATAAAAAAAAAAAAAAACATACTCACCTCTCTTGCAGCTCCTCGGCGCCATCTTCCCGGCGCCATCTTCCCGGCGTCTCTCTGCACTGACTGATCAGGCAGAGGGCGGCGCGCACACTATATGCGTCATCGCGCCCTCTGCCTGAACAGTCAGTGCGGAGAGACGCCGGGAAGATGGCGCGACGCCCGGCGTGTGGAACGAGGACAGGTGAATATGCGATACTTACCTGCTCCCGGCGTCCCGCTCCTTCCCCCGGACAGCTGGTCTTCGGTGCCGCAGCCTCTTCCTCTATCAGCGGTCACCGGCACCGCTTCATTAGAGAAATGAATAGGCGGCTCCGCCCCTATGGGGGGTGGAGCAGCCTATTCATTTCTCTAATGAGTGGTCCCACGTGACCGCTCAGGGGAAGAGGCTGCGGCACCCGGAGACCGTGGAACGGGCAGGGGGAGCGACAGGATCGCCGGAAAAAGGTAAGTATATGACAGTGCTCACCCGCCGACCCCACCACCGATCATGACTCGAGTATAAGCCGAGAGAGGCACTTTCAGCCCCAAAATTTGGGCTGAAAATCTCGGCTTATACTCGAGTATATACGGTTTATATGACCATTATTGTATATTTTAAATTGTTTAAATAAAAAATATATTTTTAGCCCATTCCGGAATGGTTGTTCTTTCTTAGTGTTTGCTTCAGTTTTCCCCTTTCCTTGGGTCTTTTTATATTGGAATTGAAGATTTCCGTTGTTGTTATTTATATTTATATATACATATATATATACTGTGTACATATATATATACAGTGTGTATATATATATATATATATATATATATATATATATATATATATATGAAGCGGTGGTTAAATATATTGATGCAGGGTGCCAGACCTCCAAGGCAAATGTTCAAAAAGTCTTATATTAAAAAAAAGCGGGGGCAATACTTCAATAAATTATTTTGTGCAAAAAGGTGGACTTTTTATTAGCCCATAAGTGGCAATGTTTCAGTCCTATCACAGAACCTTTTTAGCAAAATCAATAGATTGAATAATACCTTCAACATTTTTTTATTAATGTCTATAAGGCACAGATGCAAAATATAGGCAATGGCATGCATTTCTTTCCTTCTTGCAAATGTTAGTAGCAAAATTTTTTAAAGGATCCTATAAAAATATTTAGAATTGAGAGTCCTCAGTGGTTGATACCTTTTAATGGCTAACTGAAAAGATGGTAACAAATTGCAAGCTTTCGAGACTACATACGTCTCTTTATCAGGCAAAGACTAAAACAAATTCTGAAGAATCACATATTTATGCACAACATAGTATAGGAAAAAAAAAAAAAAGGGGAAAAAACCATGGATAAGCCAGGTGACATGAAGCAGGAGGAAGGATCCTGTCAGCTGGATTTGCCTTGAATGATGTGGTGCAGCAGTGCTTGTAAATGCTATTTCAGGCATGTCCATGCAAAAACCAGCAGTTTTATAAGTAGGTTGAAAGTGGTTTTAACACAGTGGCCTTCAAAAGTCATATGGTTGATGCTGACATGATTGTAATAAAAGTCTTGGTAGTAATCATTCCTACTCTTCCATGACTGAAGTCCAGCTCAGTGTGTCTCACCAGTTGTCTCAATTACATATAATGGCCTATTTACACTTCCTGACTGCGGCCATTAAATGCCCACAGATCCCATAGACAAGCCATCCAACAATTAGCAGTTTAATGACCTGTAAAGAAAATCTGACCAGAATTCTATGCACACAGAATGATCACTAATATTATTGTTCTGTGCTCATAGAATATTCTTGTTATCATCAGCACACCACCTGCCATAATGATGAGTATAACGTCAGCATGAAGGATCCAATCACTTGATTTTAATGAATGCTTATTCCCGATTACTGGCTCATCTAAATGAGACTTTAGTGGCTACCAAGACCAATGTGATTTTCTATGTACAGCGCTGCCAAATATATTGGTGCTATATAGCAAGAAATGAAACAAAAATGATATATAATAAGAGAGCATCAAGGTATCATTTCTGGAATTGTGACCGACCTCATGTAAGTAGCTTAACAGGTAGTGTGAGATACATGTGTCACTCTGCAGCTTACAAATGACAAGTAGAGTGACAGTCTGATAAACAACATCTTAAACGTCCCCCCTCCAATTGCAAATAACAGCTAATCCTGTGAGAGTGAGCCTGGAGCACAGTAATTTATGCTGACAGTACTAAGTACACTCTACAAGACAAACCATACATCGAGGAAGATAGTTTAACTCTAAAAAAAATCCTCATGTATACTGAATTCTAAACTCCTATATTCTAAAAAATAATATACAGTCTATATATATATATATATATATATATATATATATATATATATATATATATACAGTACAGACCAAAAGTTTGGACACACCTTCTCATTTACAGATTTTTCTGTATTTACATGACTATAAAAATTATACATTCACACTGAGGGCATCAAAACTATGAATTAACACATGTGGAATTATATACTTAACAAAAAAGTGTGAAACAACTGAAATTATGTCTTATATTCTAGGTTCTTCAAAGTAGCCACCTTTTGCTTTGATGACTCCTTTGCACACTCTTGGCACTCTCTTGATGAGATTCAAGGGGTAGTCACCGGGAATAGTTTTCACTTCACAGGTGTGCCCTGTCAGGTTTAATAAGTGGGATTTCTTGCCTTATAAATGGGGTTGGGACCATCAGTTGTGTTGTGCAGAAGTATGGTGGATACACAGCTGATAGTCTGTTATGATCCCAGTGGCTGGGGATCACAGGAAATACCAGCTAAGTTACTAAGCAAAGAACAAGCTCTAGGGAGGTGGTAACTGGACTGACCGCAAATCTGATCCTATCCAAACACACTAAAGGTAGCCGGTGAACGTGCCTAAAATCCTGGACGTCTCGACGCAGCCTGAGAAACGGACTACCCCTAAAGAGAAAGCAAGACCTCACTTGCCTCAAGAGAAATAACCCCAAGGATATAGGAAGCCCCCAACAAATAATAACGGTGAGGTAAGGAGAAAAGACACACGTAGGAATGAAAACAGATTCAGCAAATGAGGCCCGCTAATACTAGATAGCAGAAAACAGATAGAGAACTGTGCGGTCAGCAAAAAACCCTACCAAAATATCCACGCTGAGAATTCAAGACTCCCACACCAACTAACGGTGTGGGGGGGAGAAACTCAGCCCCCTAGAGCTACCAGCAAGCTGGGAAATCACATATTAGCAAGCTGGACAAGAAACATATTGTACACAGATGATCAAAAAATGAACAAAATGGAAACTTAGCTTCTCTTGAAGAGACTGGTAGCAAGGTAGTCAGAAGGAATCAGAATAGCACTGAATACATTGACAGCAGGCATGGACTGAGAGTCCAAGTGAGCTTAAATAGAAAACCAGCCCACAGATAACGAGACAGCTGATGCCAGTCACAACCTGCAGAAAGACAGCACTCACACAGTACCACTTGTGACCACAAGAGGGAGCCCAGAAATAGAGTTCACAACAATAGTCCTACTGAATACACTGTTAAAATTTGTATTATGGCAAGAAAAAAGCAGCTAAGTAAAGAAAAATGAGTGGCCATCACTACTTTAAGAAAAGAAGGTCAGTCAGTCCGAAAAATTGGGAAAACTTTGAAAGTGTCCCACAAGTGCAGTGGCAAAAACCATCAAGCGCTACAAAGAAACTGGCTCACATGAGGACCGCCCTAGGAAAGGAAGACCAAGAGTCACCTCTGCTTCTGAGGATAAGTTTATCCGAGTCACCAGCCTCAGAAATCACAGGTTACCAGCAGCTCAGATTAGAGACCAGGTCAATGACACACAGAGTTCTAGCATCAGACACATCTCTACAACAACAGTTAAGAGGAGACTTTGTGCAGCAGGCCTTCATGGTAAAATAGCTGCTAGGAAACCACTGCTAAGGAAAGGCAAAAAGCAGAAGAGACTTGGTTGGGCTAAAGAACACAAGGAATGGACATTAGACCAGTGGAAGTCTGTGCTTTGGTCTGATGAGTCCAAATTTGAGATTTTTGTTTCCAACCACCATGTCTTTGTGCGACGCAGAAAAGTTGAACGGATGGACTCTACATGCCTGTTTACCACCATGAAGCATGGAGGAGGAGGTGTGATGGTGTGGGGGTGCTTTGCTGGTGACACTGTTGGGGATTTATTAAAAATTGAAGGCATACCGAACCAGCGTGGCTACCACAGCATCTTGCAGCGGAATGCTATTCCATCCAGTTTGCATTTAGTTGGACCATCATTTATTTTTCAACAGGACAATGACCCCAAACACACCTCCAGGCTGTGTAAGGGCTATTTGACCAAGAATGAGAGTGATGGGGTGCTACACCAGATGACCTGGCCTCCACAGTCACCAGACCCAAACCCAATCGAGATGGTTTGGGGTGAGCTGGACCGCAGAGTGAAGGCAAAAGGGCCAACAAGTGCTAAGCATCTCTGGGAACTCCTTCAAGATTGTTGGAAGATCATTCCCGGTGACTACCTCTTGAAGCTCATCAAGAGAATGCCAAGAGTGTGCAAAGCAGTCATCAAAGCAAAAATGTGGCTACTTTGAAGAACCTAGAATATAAGACATAATTTCAGTTGTTTCACACTTTTTTGTTAGGTATATAATTCCACATGTGTTAATTCATAGTTTTGATGCCTTCAGTGTGAATGTACAATTTTCATAGTCTTGAAAATACAGAAAAATCTTTAAATGAGATGGTGTGTCCAAACTTTTGGTCATTTTTGTAAAATGTTTCCAATAAAAGCTTCAACTTAATCCACAAAAAGCAAGCCCTCACTCTGGTCCATCATCTGTTAATGGAAATACAGGGGCTTCCACGTTACTGGTAGCACAAAGGCTCTGGAAAAGCGAAATGGCTCTTCACCTCCCGAAAGAAATTCAGCAAATTCTCCGCTCCCAAATCCAAATTCCCCCCACCCTTCTGAGCCCCAGTGTGCCTAAACCACATTTAGCGTCTGCATGTTTTGCATTTCTGTAGTGATGAGAGCCCATCTAATTTACAGGTGCGTGTCTCCAGAAGAATGAACTGGGCATAGTCACTACAACGGCAGTTTGCAATTTTCACTCCGCAACATCCACTGCTGCTTGTTTCTGGAAAACACCCATGGAGTCAAAATAGTCACTACATACGATACGATACGATACACTTTAATGATCCCGGGGGAAATTACTTTATTATAGCAGCAATGCAAACAGCAGTACATAAAATATTAGGACACAAATCTTGCCAAGTATATCAACATTACATAACAAATAAATGTAGGTAGTACAGGTATATAAGTCACTGTTAATTGACATTATTACACAATCAGTCATTGTTGTCTACCACCCTTAGGAAATTATTATACATCCCCATAGCAGTGGGCACAAACGATTTCCTGAATTTCTCCCACTTGAACCTAAGTAGGATTAGACGACTGCTGAATGTGCTCTTCTGCTTCAATAACAGCTCGTATAGTGGGTGTGTATTATTGATCATTATAGCCCTACACTTCTTCTGAATCCTATCCTCCAATACCTCCTCAAAAGATTCCAGATGGAGGCCAATAACCGCGCTTGCCTTCTTGATAAGTTTGTTGAGCTTATTAGCGTCAAATACTAGCACACTACTGCCGCAGCATGATAGCAAAAAATGGCGCTTGCCACAACAATTTGTCTACATCTGTAGATAAATTCTCAAAGGCTATTATAATTTCCAAAATGGGGTTACTGGAGAGGGGATTCTGCTTTTCTAGCACTTAGGGGCTCTGTATATGGAGTCTGCAAACTATTCTAGGAAAATCTGCGCTCCAGGAGGCAAATAACCCTCCATTCCTCCTGAGTCTCTCCGTATGGCAAGCAGTACTGTACAGCCACTTATGGGCCATTTTTACCATTTTCCCAGTAAGAAAATGTAAAATTTGGGGCTACAAACCTACAATTTTGGTGTAAAAATTGTAATTATTTTTTCTTCAGTGCCCAATGGTATAAAATTCTGTGTCACACATGTGGTGTCAATATAATCACTGCACCCCTATATGAATTCATTGAGAGGTTTAGTGTGTAAAATGGGGTCACTTATGGGGGGTTCTGCTGTTCTGGCACCTCAGCTGCTCTGCCAATGTGACATGGCACCCTCAAATTTGTGTAGCAAAATCTGCACTGAAATATAGCACTACTTCCCTTCTGATTTTTGCACAATGCCTCAAAAGTAGTTTTCAACCACATATGGGGTATCAGTGAACTCAGGAGAAATTGCAAAACAAATTTTGGGGTCCATGTTTTCCTGTTACCCTTGTGTAAATACAAAATTTGGAGCTAAAAAAGGTTTTTGCAGGAAAACGTGATTTTTTTCTGTTTTCATGGCTTAACGCTATAAACTTCTGTAAAGCACCTGGGGGTTCAAGGTGCTCACCACACATCTAGATAAGTTCCCAAAAGGGTCTAGTTTCCAAAATGGTGACACTTGTGGGGGTTTCCACTGTTTAGGCACATCAGGGACTCTTCAAATGTGACATGGCAACCGCTAATTATTCAAGTAAATTTTACTTTCAAAAAGTCAAAATGGCAAAATTCTCTTCCAAGCCCTGCCGTGCACCAAAACAGTTGTTTTCCTCCACATGTTGGGTGTCTGCACACTCAGGAGAAATTGAACATCAAATTTTATGGAGCAATTTCTCCTTTTACCCTTATGAAAATGGAAAATTTGGAGCTAAAAAAAGATTTATATGAGAAAAATTAGATTTTTTATTATTTTCACAGCTCTATGTTATAAGCTTCTGTGAAGCACCTGTGGGTTTAAGGTACTCAATACAGACCTAGAAAATTCTCTAAGGGGTCTAGTTTCCTGGTGTCACTTATTGGGGGTTTCCACTGTTTAGGCACATCAGGGGCTCTCCAAATGCGACATGGCGTCTACTGATTATTCCAGTAAATTTTAACTATTTTTTGCAATATGACTCTGATTTAAGGGCATAAAAATTAACAGTTTGAAGATTGAGAAATTTTCAAAATTTTTGCCAAATTTTATGATTTTTTCACAAAGAAACACAAGTCATATCAAATAAATTTTACCACTTTTGTGAAGTACACTATGTCAGGAGTAAGCAATTTCACAATCAGTGTGATCCATTGAAGCATTCCAGAGTTATGACCTCATAAACTGACAGTGGTCAGAATTGTAAAAATTGGCCTGATCAGGAAGGTGAAAGCAGGTTTCGGGATGAAGGGGTTAAAATGTGATTTGGTTCCCAAAAAACTGTTTTTGTAAATTTTGTTGGAAAAATGAGAAATTGCTGGTCAATTTTTAACCCTTCTAACTTCGTAACAAAATAAAATTACATCAGCACAATTTTTGAAATGTAAACTAAACATGATGGAAGCGTTATTTATAAACTATTATTTTCAAAAATAAACGCAAGTCATATTGAAGAAATTTTACCACTATCATGAAGTACAATGTGTCATGAAAAAAAAAACTCTGAATCAATAGAATCTGTTGAAGCGTTCCAGAGTTATTACCACATAAATTAATAATGGTCAGATTTAAAAAAAAAAAATTGCCCTGGTTATTAAGGTCAAAATTGTCTCGATCACTAAAGAGTTAACTTATCTATCTAAAACCTGCCTAAACACTGAACCACTGTGTCTTTCATGGGCCTTCCATTCACCAGAAGATATTTTATTTTATTATTTTTCATTGACCTTCCTCCCTTCATAAGAGGCAACAATATGGATTAATTAAATACAGCCAGTTATTGATTTAAAGGGAACCTATCACCCCGTTTTTTAAAAATTAGATAAAAATAGTGTGAAATAGGGGCAGAGCTGGGCTTTACATTAGTGCCTTTTTGGTGCCTTTACACCCCCGTTAGGCTGCCAAAATACCTTTGTGAAGTGGCCGTTTTGTCCTGTCACTCAAGTTGGTCAGGTCGGATGGGCGTGGTCACAGTGCTGTTTCTCCCCCAGAATCCTGCTCATCATTACGTTGGTGGCATAGTGGTGTGCGCATGTCCAAAGAGAAGATCCACTGCCCAGGAGATTCAAAACAGCGCGGTCTTCGCTATTCGTCGTTTACCGGTGGGCGCGGCCATCTCTCCTGTGGCTGCGCGTGCACAGATGGAGCGCTCTGCTGCCCGGGGCTTCAGGAAAATGGCCGCCGCGATCTCCATCTGCGCACGCGCGGAATCCCGCGGCCATTTTCCTGAAGCCCCGGGCAGCAGAGCGCTCCATCTGCGCACGCGCGGCCACAGGAAAGATGGCCGCGCCCACCGGTAAACGGCGAATAGCGTAGACCATGCTGTTTTGAATCTCCTGGGCAGTGGATCTTCTCTTTGGACATGCGCACACCACTACGCCACCAACGTAATGATGAGCCTGATCTGGGGGAGAAACAGCGCTGTGACCACGCCCATCCAACCTGACCAACTTGAGTGACAGGACAAAACGGCCACTTCACAAAGGTATTTCGGCAGCCTAACGGGGGTGTAAAGGCACCAAAAAGGCACTAATGTAAAGCCCAGCTCTGCCCCTATTTCACACTATTTTTATCTAATCTTTAAAAAACGGGGTGATAGGTTCCCTTTAAGGTTTCACCAATCCCAGATTTATTGCACCACTAAACCAGCACAGACGTCATCACTGATATTTTTAGATTAGCCCAAACTGCAGCCCAACCAAAATAGCTTTTGTCTGTTCTCCTTTTGTGCTTCCTAGCTAATCCTCTCTTCAATAGCAATGTGCAGGTTTTAAAAAGTACATATATCTTTAGATAATAGAAATCTATTCCTTTCTGAATGCAGTTATTTGTTTTTTTATTTTCAATTTTCAGACTAAAACAGAAACATAGAACATTGCCTGGTCAATTTCGAAAACAAGACCTTTAGGCTTTAGATTTTCATAGGTTTATAAAAATGACATGAATTTAATGTTTTTTCTATAAGCTTTCTTTGGGGCTTTTTTTTATTTAGCCATGCTCTTTTTATGTGTTCTTCTTGTCCTATTAGAAAGTGCAAGAAAAAAAAACTCACCTAGAATATGCATCAAATAAAGGCATCAAAGTGAGAAAGAACGCTACCAAAATACGAGCAGTTTGTAGTAGGAGTTTTCATGTTTGCTATTTTCTTTGCCACAAAAAAAACACCATGGAAAACTGCGTCATCTTAAAAAAAACACTGCTGGAAAGCTCACATGGAATTTCACAGATATGTCTTCAAGAAAATCTGCTGTATGTGAACATACTCTTAGGCCCCATTCACACGTCCGTGTTGTACATGCGTGTTATATCCATTGCATTCACGGATACCACAAGTACCCATTTTAATCTATGGTGTAATTCACGTCTCTGTTTTTTCATGGACCGTGTGTCCATGCAAAGCACAATGAGACATGTTCGTTTGCTTCCGGAAACACGGCCAATACAACTTTATGGGTCTCTGAAAAACACAGAGCAAAGTACTGCAGTGCGCAGGCGCCGAGAAAGGTTCAAGAAGCCCAGCGCCTGTGCACTGCAGTACTTTACGCTGCCCTCAGCAGAGCAGATTAAGTACGCCTGAGCAGGAGCCGCAGCAGGAAACAAGGAAGAGGACGTCATCTCATGAATATTGGAGGTGCTGAACTGGACCACGACGCCCATCGTATCGGACCGCGACGCTCATCGTATCGGACCGCACAGGACCGCACAGGTGAGTATAATCTAACTTGTTTTTCTTATCTTTCAGGTTACATCGGAGGCTTATCTACAGCATTACAGAATGCTGTAGATAAGCCCCTGATGGCGGTAGCCTCAGCTTATATATGAAAAAGTAGGTGACAGATTCCCTTTAACTTTTCAAAGTATAGAAGAAGATTTATAATTTATTTATTTCTTTATCCATCCATGAAAATCACAATGATGACCCACACTGATGGTAAAAATGGACACACTGATGGTAAAAATGGACATATGGACGATACACTGACGACACACTGATGCACAACACTGATGACACTAATAGCATTTTCTCTTGTACTTGTTTAAACACAGACTTGTGAATGAGGCTTTAACCCCTTAACCCCAGGGCCATTTTCCATTTTTGCATTTTCATTTTTTGCTCCCCTTCTTCTCAGTGCCATAACTTTTTTACTTTTTGGTCACAATGGCCATGTGAGGGCTTGTTTTTTGCAGGAAGAGTTGTACTTTTGAAAAACACCATTGAGTTTACCATATCATGTACTGGAAAATGGGAAAAGATTCCAAGTGCGTTGAAATTGAAAAAAAGTGCAATCCCACAGTTGTTTTTGTTACCATGTTCACTACATGCTAAAATGACCTGCCCTTATGATTCTCCAGGTCATTACGAGATAACAGACACCAAACATGTATAGTTTCTTTTTTATTTGGGTGGTGAAAAAAATTCCAAAGTTTGTTAAAAGAAAACTATTGTGACATTTTCCGATACCCGTAGCATTTCTAGAATAATGAGAGAGAGAGCAAGAGAATGTTTAAAGGCATTTTTATTACTTACTGCAAAGTCAAAAGTTTACATACACTAAGAATACTATGTCGTTAAACAATTTTGGACTACCCATATGATGATGTCATGTGTTTGGAAGCTGCTGATAATTTTTTGGGCAACATCTGAGTTAATTAGAGACACACCTGTGGATGTATTTTAATGCACACCTGAAACACACTGATTCTTTATATAGCATCATGGGAAAGTCTCAGGAAATCAGCCAATATATCAGGAAGAGAATTGTGGACTTGCATAAGTCTGGCTCATCCTTGAGTACAATTTCAAGATACCTGAAGGTGCCTCGTTCATCTGTACAATTATATGCAAATAGAAACAAGATGGGAATGTCAAGCCTTCATACCACTCAGGAAAGAGATGGATTCTGTGTCCCAGAGATGAACATGCTTTCGTCAGACATGTGGATATCAACCTAAAGACAAAAGCAAAAGACCTTGAGAAGATGATGACAGAAGTTGGTAAGATTGTGTCAATATCCACAGTGGAACGAGTACTGTATCAACATGAGCTGAAAGACCACTCAGGCAGGAAGAAGCCATTACTCCAAAAGAAACATAAACAGCCAGATTATTGTTTGCAAATGCGCACAGGAACAAAGATGGTAATTTTTGGAGACATGTCCTGCGGTCTGATGAAACTTAAATTGAACTTTTTTGGGCATAATGACCATTGTTATGTTTGGAGGAAAAAGGTGTCACGGGGGAACTAGGTGAGCGAGAGCTAATAACCCGGGCCCCTGTAATTTTCCCTCAGACTAGAAAAATCCTGACTGACCCTCTACCTGAAGTTTACACTGATGGTGTGCATGTCCAGGCCTCGAACCTCACCCTGTCTCCTGTTTCAACCCTAGGCTGAAACCTTCGCCCACCACCCAGTGAAGAGGTAATACACCAATACCCACAGTTAGCACAGACAAGGATAAAGGAAAATATACACCACGCCGCAGTCACTCAGGAATACACTATAAATGTGCAGGGCAAAATAAATACAAATATAGGAAGGAGTAAATAAGACTAAGGAAAATACACCACCAGCAACGAATCTCCAACAACCAGCTCTCCACTCCAGACCGAGATAACAACGCACAAGACAGAAGCTATAATCGGCGACGCCCAATGATCAGGAGAACTATTTAAAGGCAATGGGCATGGCCCAGCTTCCAATCCGAGGATCAGGTAAATTAACCCCGGAACAGCTAGATAAAATCTAGCCGACGCCAATGAGCAAATAGTGGTCAAAAGCAGAATTACCGCTGTCTGTCGAACGACCTGGTCTGAACAGCGTCCGACATGACATTACCCCGCCTTCTACGAGGGACCCCAGGGCCCTCACGGCTTATATGACCCGGCATGTCTGGATGGCGATGATGAAAAAACCTGACCAGCCGATCCGCATGAATATCCGAGGCTGGTACCCAGGACCTCTCCTCAGGCCCATAACCACGCCAGTGTACCAAGTACTGTAAAGTGCGACGCACTACATGAGAGTCAACCACCTTGGAGACTTCAAACTCCAAATTACCATCCAAGACTGGAGGTGGCATAGGTGCCGCGTCCACAGAACCCACCACCTTCTTTAGAAGAGACCTGTGGAACACGTTGTGTATCTTATACACCGTAGGGAGCTCCAATCGGTACGCTACTGGGTTAATGACGGCGGTGACCCTAAATGGACCAATAAACCGTGGACCCAATTTAAGGGACGGTATTTTGAGTCTTATGTTTTTTGTGGATAACCACACCCAGTCATCCACACTCAGGTCCGGACCTGGCACACGCCTACTGTCAGCCACACGTTTGTACCTAGCATCCACACTCAACAGGCGCTGTTTAACTCTCCTCCAGACTGATGACAATTGTGTTCCTAACTGATCCTCCTCCGGAACGCCGGAAGAGCCCCTCTGACTCAAGGTACAAAATTGAGGATGTAGCCCGTAAACACAAAAAAACGGAGACTCCCCAGACGACTCCTGGCGGTGATTATTGATGGCAAACTCAGCCAAAGGAAGAAAGGTAGACCACTCCTCCTGGTTGTCAGAGACAAAGCAGCGTAGGTACTGTTCCAAATTTTGGTTCATACGCTCAGTCTGACCATTTGACTGAGGATGGAACGCAGAAGAATGAGACAACTTGATCCCCAGCCGTGAGCAAAATGCTTTCCAAAATTTTGCCACAAACTGAGACCCCTTATCAGACACGATGTCAGACGGACCCCATGAAGTCTGACCACCTCCTGCACAAATACCTGAGCCAGTCTTAGCATTAGGCAATGACGGCAAAGACACAAAGTGCGACATTTTAGAAAACCAATCAACAATCACCAAGATGACCGTGTTCCCAGCTGATGAGGGCAAATCAGTGATGAAATCCATGGAGATTTCCGTCCATGGCTTACTAAGTACTTCAAGAGGAAGAAGTGTGCCAACAGGACGGGAGAGGGGCCTCTTAGCCCTAGCGCACGTGGTACAAGCTGACACGTATGAGACCACGTCCTGTCGGATCTTGGGCCACCAAAACCGACGTGACACCAACTCCAAGGTACCTCTAACCCCTGGGTGGCCAGCCAGGACAGCATCATGATGCTCCGCCAAAACCTTTAAGTGGAGATGAAGCGGTACAAAAGATTTGTTGATGGGAAGCTCAGATGGTACCTCCTCCTGAGCCTCGGCAATCTCAGCCTCAACCTCGGTAGTGAGAGCCGAAACCACAACACCCTTTTGGAGGATGGGTACTGGATCTTCCCAAGGTTCACCCCCTGGAAAACACCTGGACAGAGCATCCGCCTTAGTGTTTTTAGACCCCGGTCTGTAAGTGACAACAAAATTGAACCGCGTGAAAAACAATGCCCAGCGAGCCTGCCTGGGGGACAGACGCTTGGCTGACTCCAAATACAGCAGATTCTTATGATCGGTAATAACAGTAACCTGATGTACCGACCCCTCCAAGAAGTGTCGCCATTCCTCAAAGGCCAACTTGATTGCCAACAACTCCCTGTTGCCGAACTGCCCCCCTCAACTCAGTGACCTGTAGAGACAGCGCCTCCAACTGGCGGGTTAAGGAAGTCATGGGATCCATGACAAAAGAAAAAAAAAGAAACCCCTTTTTTCTTTTTTTCTTTTTTGTTGTTGGGCCGATTATAATGTCACGGGGGAACTAGGTGAGCGAGAGCTAATAACCTGGGCCCCTGCAATTTTCCCTCAGACTAGGGAAATCCTGACTGACCCTCTACCTGAAGTTTACACTGATGGTGTGCATGTCCAGGCCTCGAACCTCACCCTGTCTCCTGTTTCAACCCTAGGCTGAAACCTCCGCGCACCACCCAGTGAAGAGGTAATACACCAAAATGCACCACCAGCAACGAATCTCCAACAACCAGCTCTCCACTCCAGACCGAGATAACAACGCACAAGACAGAAGCTATAATCGGCGACGCCCAATGATCAGGAGAACTATTTAAAGGCAATGGGCATGGCCCAGCTTCCAATCCGAGGATCAGGTAAATTAACCCCGGAACAGCTAGATAAAATCTAGCCGACGCCAATGAGCAAATAGTGGTCAAAAGCGGAATTACCGCTGTCTGTCGAACGACCTGGTCTGAACAGCATCCGACATGACAAAAGGAGAAGCTTGGAAGCCTAATAACACCATATGAACTGTGAATACACAGGGGTGGCAGCATCATGTTGTGGGGTTGTTTTGCTGCAGGAGGGTCTGGTGCACTTCACAAAATAGATGGCATCATGTGAAAAGAAGATTATGTGGCAATACTAAAGCAACATCTCAAGACATTAGCCAGGAAGTTAAAGCTTGGGCGGAAATGGGTCTTCCAAATGGACAATGACCCGAAGCATACTGCCAAAATGGTAACAAAGTGGCTTACAGATTACAAGGTCAATGTTTTAGATTGGCCGTCACAAAGCCCTGATCTCAATCCTATTGAAAATTTATGGACAAAGCAGAAAAGGCAGGTGTGAGCAAGGTGACCTACAAACCTGGATCAGTTACACCAGTTTTGTCAGGAGGAATGGGCCCAAATTCCGGCCAACTATTGTGAGACGCTTGTGGAAGGATATCCCAAACGTTTTAGGGCAATGGTACCAAATACTAATGAAATGTAGATAATCTTTTGACTTTGCAGTAAGTAATAAAAATGCCTTAAAACATTCTCTCTCTCATTATTCTGGCATTTGGCAAATATTAATAATTATGGTAATCCTAATTGACCTAAACGGGAAAGGTTTAGTCTGATTTCATGTCAGATATTGACAAAAACATGCAAATGTGTCTTTTTATAAAGTGTATGTAAACTTCTAGTTTCAACTGTAATTAATATATATTATACATTTTCCCATTAGAAGTGTATTAATAGGAAATAGTGTTCAGAATGTAATTTAAGGAGGATTTCCAAACTCTAAAATAAATGTATGGTACATCCATAGGAGGGGCACAGCCACTGCTCCATCTATTCGCTGACAGAATGCAAATTGGATTTGATGGAAAACAAAGGACCCCCATTTTTCACAAATGTGCAGATCTCAGTGGAGGGACCAGTATCTTTTATACATTTACGAACCTATACAGTAAATATCTGAGCTGGGACTAATCCTTAAAGAGGGTTTAAGAGAGGTAATCATTCCTACACAGGCTCAATGCTATCATTGCTAAAGTTGCTCCAGTGTAATATGATTATTAACAGTGCATTTAGATTTTTATGTATTTAGTTCCAGTTTAATTACAATAATGATACATTCATTACACAGTTAATTACAATAATGATACACTCATCATAGAATAATGAATTACCAAAACAAAAAGGTAATGACAAAAAAGCAAGATAATTCAAGACAACTAGGAAAAAAAACTCGCCCACCCATTTACTAACTTAGAAAGTACTTTTCAGTATAAATCATTTATTGTCTATAGAAAACATGAATGAGTGAATGAATGAATGAATGAATGAATGAATGAATGAATGAATGAATTCTGGCACAACTTGCACCATATTTATTATGCATTTTAGACCCTTTCTTTGCCTTGTCTAATAAAGGGCATGGCTTCACTGAAAAGGGCCTAACATGCTACACTGTGCTCCAAAATTGTACCAAAACAGTGGCACCCATTTCTGGCCCAAAATAAGCCAACTAGTAGGCGGTGTTAACATAGGCCCGACTCATTCAGACTGGCATTTTGAACTCCAGTCACACTGAATGGAGTGCTGGAATAAAATGTGCCAAATTCATTAAGCAGTGTGTGCCTCATTAATAAATTTGGCTCATCTTTCAACTGCCATGTGCCATTGCCTGAAATGTAACTCAGTCATAGGCTGACATGTATTTCTGTCATAATTTGCACCAGCTATGTAATGTAAATTATGCTGATTTTATTGGTGAATGTGCTCAGTCACGCCTCATCCATGTGAATTCCAGTCACTTTTAAAAATGTTACGAAGACTGGCGCAGAAAGCAAGGGGTCCAATTCACCAATGCTTCCATGCCAGAATTTAAAAACCTTTGAAAAGTCACCAAATTCAGTTGCCTAAATTTTGCGACTTTTGGCATTTTCACACCAGTTTCTCCCAGCTCTGCCAAGGTAGGTAGAGATGAGGCAGTAAAGGGCGTCATAACTCGTCTAATGCACAATGGTCTGTGGTGTTCTGTACACCAGAAATCTCACTCCAGTCCCTTACTGGAATAAGATTCCTGGCATAGCGCACAGAGGTTCTCGCCCCTTGTCAGTTATGTGTGCACCTCTTCATGAATCAGGAGCATCTGACTCTAGCACCCCCTTCCCCAGCAAAGATTGGTGTGAAAAACGCAGTCTAATCAGGCCAAAACTGGTTTGTATGTGTGTAAATGGGTAATTGATCCAACTGAAATCTCTCTCGTCTGAAGAATGACCGGTCTTGGTTAAAAATCTTTCTGCCAACTCAATGATTGTAGAATGTAAACAGATTTCAGATACACAGCTCCATCATAAGGAACAGGAAGATTACAACAGATAAAAATGATGAGATTTTTGTGTGTTTTGCACATTTTTTGTTTACACTCATTTCATTATTCTATTTGCACTTTTTTGACATCTATTTTATATGTGCTTGTGTGTTTCTTTTTTGTTTTCCACTTTGTGGACTGAGTTTAGTGATTTCAGATGTTTTTGCCTGATTTATCAATTGCAACTTTTTAAAAATTTGCAACATTTTGGCGCAACTCCACTCCAGTCCTCCCATGGTGCATTTTTTATTACGCCAGGAATTTTTGCACTACTTTGTGAAATCTGTGACTTTTGGCTCCAAAAAGTCGCAAACAGAAATTGAAGTAAAACGTTTTAACTTTGAGCCAAATTCATGAATCACGTGCGCATTTTTAAGAAGTTGGCATACAAAATGGCAACTCATACCAAAAAACAAGAAAGGAAAAGTGACTTAAAATGCAAATAATAAATTGGGCCTATCTGTTGGTGTAAATGGCTAATTCAGACCAGATTTATCATCTGCAAATAATCGGCCATTGTAAAAAACTGCCAATCATCCTATGAATCAGCAAAACACTCGTTTGTTAGGTAAAATGATTTTTAAGGTTTCTTGTAAACAGGACATGTGATGCCAAGAACAATACCACTGTATGCTCATAGAACAATCGTATTAGCCATCATTCAGTGCACACAGGGCCGGCGTTAGGGGCAGGCAGACTAGGCAGCTGCCTGGGGCCCCCGCTGCCCTAGAGGCCCCCAGCCAGGGGCAGACATACTGTTGATGGCACTGCTCCGGGGCCCAGAGGTGGAGGGGGGCCCCTGCAGGCAGGCCCGGTATCATGCAGGGTCGGGCCCCTCTCACTCCCTCCTGTAATCATGGAACACCGAGTGTCGGGGAGAGAGCGGGGCGCGAAGTGCAGGAGATCAAAAAGGGGGCGTGTCATGCAGGGAGAGACGCTGGCCAATGAACGCTTTCCTTACCTCACAGTGACCAGACTGAGGAGAGCGCTCACTGGCTGCCGTCTGTCCCCCTGCATGGAGCATCCCAATGGTGAGTGCTGCTCGCCTACAGTCAGGGGCCCCGGCTGCACAGCACATAGAGACATCAGTGGAGGAAGAGCAGGACTTACAGGGGGTCTTCTGCTCCCTCCACTGTTCTGTTCAGAGCAGGCTGCAGCGTCTCCTCACAGAGAAGAGATGGGGGAGGAGCTCACTGCAGGGGCAGCACGGCAGCAAAATGTATGCTGTGAAGTGACCTGAAAAGTAATGTGCAGTTATAGTGCTCTTTATAACTTATCTCTTTATAATTTTAGTCATGGAACTTTTTGAATTTGAGTCTTTTCCTCCCTTACTGGGAATTTATCATCAGGTGCTGCCTGCTCTGTGCCCCATCCCCCACAGTGGGGTCTGCAGCCTTCTCCAGCTGAACTGACCTGCAGGGCTCATCTGATCACCTATACAAGATTAGTATGTGTGTATGTATATGCTTGTATATGTATGTGTGCATCTGTGTGTATGTTTCTATCTGTGTGTGTATCTGTGTATGTACAGTATATGTGTGTATGTATGGTATAGTTGTATGGCTGTGTGTGTATGCATGTACATTATGTGTGTATGTGAAATAAATTTGTATAGATATATGGTATATATGTATGTTTATGTGCATGTACATACAGTATATGTGTATGTATATGTGTGTACGGTATGTGTATATACTGTATGTGTGTATGTATGGTATGTGTATGTGTATCTGTATGTTCGGTATATGTGTGTGTATGCATTACGGTATATGTATGTACGGTATGTGCATTTGGGTGTATTTTATATGTATGTACGGTATGTGTGTACTATATGTATATAACTGTATCTGTGTCTGTACGGTATATGTGTGTGTATCTGTGTGTATGTACGGTATATGTGTGTACGGCATTTGTGTGAATGTACGGTATATGCATGTGTGTATGTACGGTATGTGTATGTATGATGGTATATGTATGTGTATCTGTGTGTATGTATGGTATATGTATGTGTTTGCATATACTGTATTTGTATGTGTATCTGTGTGTACGTACGATGTATGTATGTGTATTTGTGTGTATGTATGGTATATGTATGTACGGTATGTGTATACTATCTGTGTATATAACTGTATGTGTGTATGCATGTAAGGTGTATGTCTGTGTATGTACGGTATGTGTACCTGTGTGTATGTACGGTGTATGTATGTACAGTATATGCCGGAACAAAAATCATTGTTCTCATCAGCACATCGCCCAGTTAAAACTGCAGATATTCTGCTAAGATGATACTGTATGGGGACAGATTGATTTACTAGTGATCATTCTGTCCCCAGCCAGTGTAAAGAGGCTGGAAACAAGTGGCGAATGACTTCAATATTGTTGATCACGCTCATTTAGTGGCCTGAAATCAGCGCATGTAGCTACAACCAAAATGTTTCTGTTGGTGCAATATGTTAGCATTTGGGGCCCCATTTTAAACTTTTGCCTAGGGCCCCACTTTGCCTAAAACCGGCCCTGAGTGCACACAGATGTGCAGTTGGCCTATTTAAACAGGCTACTAAACAACGACCACTGATCGGCTTACATGTAGCCAATTGTTTATCAGCTGCTGTGGAATAGTGTAAATGTATCATAAGACTGATCAGATTGGACAAAAAAATTGATCAGATATATACAGCTCTGGCAAAAATTAAGAGACCAGTGCTAAATGTTCAGTTTGTCTGATTTTTCTCTTTATAGGTATATTTTTGAGTAAAATGTAAATTGTTCTTTTATTCTATGAACTTCTGACAACATGTCTCCGAATTTCCAAGCAATAAATTTTGTATTTTTTTTCTGAGGAGAAATGTACAAAATTAAAAAAACAGTGCTTTCAGACCTCAAATAATGCAAAGAAAACAAGTTCATAATAATTTAGAAACAACAATACTAATGTTTTCAGTCAGGAAGAGTTCTGAAATCAATATTTTGTGAAATAACCATGATTTTTAATCACAGCTTTCATGCGTCTTGGCATGCTTTCCACCAGTCTTTCACACTGCTCCTGGCGCAAAAATGTAAGCAGTTCTTTGTTTGATGGCGTGTGACCATCCATCATCCTCTTGGTCACAGTCCAGAGGTTTTCAATGGGATTCAGGTCTGGAGATTGGGCTGCCCATGACAGGGCTTTGATGTGGTGGTCTCATAATTTTTGCTAGAGCTGTATATGTGTAAAGATATCTTAGATTTGCATTACAAGAAATTAGGCAGTATTGATTAATATGCCCTCATTATGTGTTAGTGTCATAAGTGAAGAAACAATATAGCAATAGGGTCTTATCTGGTGTATAATGGGGATCAGGGTACTGGGAATTTATCACCTGCTGGAGTTGTGTGAGACACAACAACTCAAGCATCATGAGAATGTCAGATGCTTCAGACCCACAAATAAATCCAAGGAGAAAAACAATGGAGAGATGGGGTGTTATGCACGCAGGTCAGGCTTACCCAGGAGGGGCATAGCCAAGTGGCTACCTGGTGTTCACTGGATCTCCTGAAGGTGGAGTCAGACATTAGCTGCAGGTAGCCATCAGGTACCACACCTAGGTAGTTCCCTGTAAAAGAGCACAAAAAGTCCCAAATAAAATCAGAATCATATTTTATTTAAAGTTACATATAAAGCAAACAAATTATTAACAACAAGAGTTCACAGACAAAGTAGAATAGCTGATTTCACAGGTATTAGACCCAGGAACCCCCTATGTAATAGTGGATGGGAGAACAAAAAAAGGCACCACATAAAGTAAAACTGGTGTAGTGAAAAGTATATTGGGTCATCAAGGGATTTGGTACGGCCTAACTACAGCCACAAAAAGGTAAATGTAAATACCAGTAATATTTGATATATGTATTAGGGCAAGAAGAGGCAGCACAATAATCCCACTAAACAAGAACAGGTAGTCTAAAAATAGAGTATGTATCACTTTAAACACCACGAACATCTCCACTTCTTGACTATGGGTAAGAAATTTTTCTGGCACTTCCAGCGATGTTCGTGGTGATTCAAGTGATACATACTCTATTTTTAGACTACCAGTTCTTGTTTAGTGGGATTATTGTGCTACCTGTTCTTGCTCTAATACATATATCTAATATTACTGGTATTTACATTTCCTGGGTCTAACACCTGTGAATTCAGCTATCATACTCTGTCTGTGAACTCTTGTTGTTAATAATTTGTTTGCTTCATATGTAACTTTAAATAAATTATGATTCTGATTTTATTTGCGACTTTTTGTGCTCTTTTTCATTTGTGTGGAATGGCTATCTGAGAGTGTCCTGTGCCACTGTAGCACCCTTACCACGTGGTCTTAGGGAGATATTAAATTAGGAAATGGTGTTTGTTTTGAAGTTTTTGTTTCTAGGGCCCTGTTTAGACTACTGAGATCTGGATCCTCTGCAGAACGGTTACTGACACAGACATGGACTCAGGCTCCATTCAGGCTACTAGGTTCAGGTTCAGGACTAGCCACACAAGGACCAGGGACTTTGGGTTCAGGATGAACCATACCAGACTAGGGAAATTGAGTTCAAGACTGGCCGCACCAAGACCAGGGACTACGGGTTCAGGACATTGGTCGCACCAGGGCCATGGGACCTTACAACTCATTAGTAGACAAAAACACTACCTAATGATTCACAGTTGCTTGGCACCTCCCTATTGGGGAGGGTGCCTTTTAATTAAGATGCCTCCTAGATATTGGCTGGGAGCCATCTTGCAGGTGTACTCTTATACTAAACGCCTCCTAACCTTTGACTGGGGGCATTTAACTATGAGTGAACGTGCCCCTTTAAGAGCAGGGGAGTACGCAAGCGCACAAGGCACATCACCGGGAGCTGTGACACACACAAAGCCAGAAGGCAGGAAGCACTCCAGGAACCACGGTGAGTGAGTCGCCGTCCCAGCATGAAGTGAGTAAAGGGAAGCATGAAGGGGCACCAGCAAATAGTGTTACAGTATACCCCCTACATCCCCTCTTAATGTTGCAATGTGATGACAATAAACTGCAGAAATATCCTTGCACTCCTAGTTTCATCTATCAGTATTTTCTGGTTTCATCTACTGGTATCATCAGCAGCGCAGTTAAGATTAGCACCTTGGCATAAGTTCGATACAGGAAGGATATATATCTTGGTACCATGTTAGCCAGTAGATAGAAACATATTTAGAATTGAGAGTCCTCAGTGGTTGATACCTTTTAATGGCTAACTGAAAAGATGGTAACAAATTGCAAGCTTTCAAGACTACTCAGGCCTCTTCATCAGCCATATAGTAATACAAAATCTGAAGAATCACATATTTATACACAAGATAACTTCTAAACTTGTTTAGAATTTTTTAAGAATTTTTTGCATGTTTCTAAAGCTGGTTCTGGTTTGGTTATACCTTTTTCTTTCCTGATTGAGCTGTAGATAACACTCTCGCCCTCCCCACTGTTTTTAATGCAGTGAAAATCAACAAACCATTAGCCCTAAGGGAAGGGAATGAAAAGATTAGTATTGCTGCTTTCCACAATGCTTGTCATATTGATGCAGTACATCAAAACAGATAGCTGTACTTACAGAAACACACGTTTATCATAGTGTTCAATAGAAATCAGCAAAATTAGCAGTTATTTCCCCTGTGTTCCATCTTCAGACCTCCTGAATAAACTAGGAAACAACAAAAGAAGATAAGGTAGAACTGATTTTGTTTAACCCCTTAACGACCGCCGATACGCCTTTTAACGGCGGCCGCTAAGGGTACTTAAACCACAGCGCCGTTAATTAACGGCGCTGTGGAAAAAGTGAATAGCGCCCCCCAGAGTCGGATTTTCTCTGGGGTCTCGGTTGCCGAGGGTAGCCGAGACCCCAGAGAACATGATTCGGGGGGTTTTTACCGACCCCCGAGTTGCGATCGCCGGTAATTAACCGTTTACCGGCGGTCGCAACAAAAAAAAAAACGCGATTTGCCGTTTAATTTCTCTGTCCTCCGATGTGATCGCACATCGGAGGACAGAGAAATGTGGTCCCCGATGGCCCCCAATAGCCCCCCAATACTTACCTACCTCCCCCGGTGCTCCTCGTGTCTCCCCATGGGCGCCGCCATCTTTTTTCCGGGAAAAAATGGCGGGCGCACGCGCAGTGCGCCCGCCGCCCGGCACCCGGATGTTCTTTGGGGTCTCGGCTGCCGGGGGTAGCCGAGACCCCAAAGAACATGATCGGGGTCGATTTGCACCGACCCCTGCTTTGCGATCGCCGGTAATTAACAGTTTACCGGCGACCGCAAAAAAAAAAAAAAAAAAAAAAAAAAGCGATCAGTTATTTCTCTGTCCTCTGATGTGATCGCACATCAGAGGACAGAGAAATAGGGGGATTCGGGGACCCTATCATACTCACCCGGGGTCCCTGGGTCCTCTTCTGTCTTCTCCTGCCAGCCGGCTTTTTCATCATGGCGGGCGCATGCGCAGTGCGCCCGCCATCTGCTGCCATCTGCCGGCCGGCAGGAGAAGACAAGTTGGGGCTAAAATTAGGGTTAGGGTTAGGGTTAGGGTTAGAGTTAGGGTTAGGGTTAGGGTTAGAGTTAGGGTTAGGGTTGGGGCTAAATTTAGGGTTAGGGTTAGGGCTAGGGTTAGGGTTAGGCTACTTTCACACTAGCGTTTTTTGGCTTCCGTCGCAATGCGTCGTTGGAGAAAAAACGCATCCTGCAAAAGTGCTTGCAGGATGCGTTTTTTCTCCATTGGCTTGCATTAGCGACGCATTGCGACGGATTGCCACATGTCGCATCCGTCGTGCGACGGATGCGTCGTGCTTCGGCGGACCGTCGACACAAAAAAAACTACATGTAACTTTTTTGTGCGACGTGTCCCACATATTTCAGTGCCACGTGCCACGTATTTAAGTGACACGTGCCACGTATCAAAGTGCCACGTGCCACATATTTCAGTGCCACGTATCAAAGTGCCACGTGCCACGTATCAAAGTGCCACGTGCCACGTATCAAAGTGCCACGTGCCACGTATCAAAGTGCCACGTGCCACATATTTCAGTGCCACGTGCCACGTATCAAAGTGCCACGTGCCACGTATCAAAGTGCCACGTGCCACATCTTTCAGTGCCACGTGCCACGTATTTAAGAGACACGTGCCACGTATCAAAGTGCCACGTGCCACATATTTCAGTGCCACGTGCCACGTATTTAAGTGACACGTGCCACGTATCAAAGTGCCACGTGCCACATATTTCAGTGCCACGTATCAAAGTGCCACGTGCCACGTATCAAAGTGCCACGTGCCACATCTTTCAGTGCCACGTGCCACGTATTTAAGAGACACGTGCCACGTACCAAAGTGCCACGTGCCACATATTTCAGTGCCACGTGCCACGTATTTAAGTGACACGTGCCACGTATCAAAGTGCCACGTATCACGTATTTCAGTGCCACGTATTTAAGTGACACGTATCACGTATAAGTGCCACGTGTCACGTATTTAATTGCCACATATTTAAGTGCCACGTATCAAGATTTTCCATGGAGAACAGACACATCCAGAGATATGTCTGCTCTCCACGGCTGCAGCAACACACTGACAGGAGCCATAGTTCCTGTCGGTGTGTCACTGCGCATGCGCGAGCGAGTTTACCGGCGGTCATTGACCCCGGCTCTCTCGCTTAACGGCAGTGCTGCGTGGGAAAGTTCAACGCAGCTGTACTGCTGTTAACCGAGACGCCGGAGTCATTGAACTCCGGAACAGTACGCGATACACTGCTAGGAGCTTCGCTCCTGGCAGTGTATCGCCGGAGAGCAGCCGATCGGCGTGGGACACTCGTTTTATGGATTCTGCGGACAGGGAGTATGAATTTGGTTTATTATTTTTGGATTTTTTCCTGGAGGATCGAGGGCTTCGCCTACAAGTGTGCTGTTGGTGAGTATATACTCTGTGTTATATGTTGTATGTACTGTGTGTCATGTATGTGTATTGTGTGTAGGTGTTTTGTGTAACTTTACAATTGTGCTAAGTCGCCGGACACAGGGACAACTCTCCCATCCTAATACCGGATGGGAGTAGTAGTCCCATACGGCGACTTAGCACAATGGTGGCACTAGCGTCGCATGGGGACACACACACGCACACACACGCACACACACACACACACAGAAGGACTCCATGCTGCTTCACTGGGGGGCGGGGGCTTCCCTCTTCCTGTCCGACGTCACGTCCGGTCCTGGGTGTCAACCCCTCCGTACAAAGACGCCGACACCCAGGACAAAGGCGCTGTGTGTGGAAGGTAATATGGGGCCCTAGGGGGATACGCAGACACGCCGCTGCGTAAAGAATTGACATGTCAATTCTTTTTACGCCGGCGTGTTTGCAGACAAAAGCGCCGCGTTTTTTTGCGGTGTGTCTGAACGGCAAAGTGAATTTCTCATTCACTTTGCCGGCAGACGAAAATGACATTGCGCATTTTTGAAAAGCGCCCGCAAAATAGCGCTCAAAAATGCACTATGTCTGAAAGTAGCCTAAGGCTTCTTTCACACTTGCGTCGGTACGGGGCGGTCGCAATGCGTCGGCCCGATGTACCGACGCACGTTGTGAAAATTGTGCACAACGTGGGCAGCGGATGCAGTTTTTCAACGCATCCGCTGCCCAGTCTATGTCCTGGGGAGGAGGGGGCAGAGTTACGGCCACGCATCCGCGGAAATGGCGGACGCGACGTACAGAAAAAAGGTTACATTGAACTTTTTTTGTGACGACGGGGGCTAAAGTTATGGTTAGGGTTGGGGCTAAAGTTAGGGTTGGGGCTAAAGTTAGGGTTAGAGTTGGGATTAGGGTTAGGGTTAGGGTTTGGATTAGGGTTGGGATTAGTGTTACGTTTGGGATTAGGGTTGGGATTAGGGTTAGGGTTGGGATTAGGGTTAGGGGTGTGTTGGATTTAGGGTTTTGATTAGGGTTATGGTTAGGGTTGAGATTAGGGCTGTTTTGGGGTTAGGGTTGTGATTATCGTTAGGGTTGTGATTAGGATTATGGATCGGGTTGAGATTAGGGTTAGGGCTGTGTTGGGGTTAGGGTTGGAGTTAGAATTGGGGGGTTTCCACTGTTTAGGTACATCAGGGGGTCTCCAAACACGACAGCCAATTTTGCGCTAAAAAAGTCAAATGGTACTCCCTCCCTTCTGAGCTCTGCCGTGCGCCCAAACAGTGGTTTACCCCCACATATGGGGCATCAGCGTACTCGGGATAAATTGGACAACAACTTTTGTGGTCCAATTTCTCCTGTTACCCTTGTGAAAATAAAAACTTGGGGGCTAAAAATCTTTTTTGTTGGAAAAAAATATATTTTTTTATTTTCACTACTCTGCATTATAAATTTCTGTGAAGCACTTGAGCTTTCAAAGTTCTCACCACATATCTAGATAAGTTCCTTAGGGGGTCTAGTTTCCAAAATTTGGTCACTTGTGGGGGTTTCTACTGTTTAGGTACATTAGGGGTCTGCAAACGCAACATAACGCCCGCAGACAATTCTATCAAAGTCTGCATTGCAAAATGGCGCTCCTTCCCTTCCGAGCTCTGCCGTGCGCCCAAACAGTGGTTTACCCCCACATATGGGGTACCAGCATACTCAGGACAAATTGGACAACAACTTTTGGGGTCCAATTTCTCTTGTTACCCTTGTGAAAATAAAAACTTGGGGGCTAAAAAATCTTTATTGTTAAAAAATATATATTTTTTATTTTCACGACTCTGCATTATAAACTTCTGTGATGCACTTGGGCATTCAAAGTTCTCACTACACATCTAGATAAGTTCCATGGGGGGTCTAGTTTCCAAAATGGGGTCACTTTTGGGGGGTTTCTGCTGTTTAGGCACATCAGGGGCTCTCCAAACGCGACATGGCGTCCGATCTCAATTCCAGTCAATTTTGCATTGAAAAGTCAAATGGCGCTCCTTTGCTTCCGAGCTCAGCCATGCGCCCAAACAGTGGTTTACCCCCACATATGGGGTGTCGGCGTACTCAAGACAAATTGTACAACAGCTTCTGGGGTCCATTTTCTCCTGTTACCCTTGGTAAAATAAAAATTTGGAGGCAAAAAGATCATTTTTGTAGAAAAGATGCGATTTTTTTATTTTCACGGCTCTACGTTATAAACTTCTGTGAAGCACCTGGGGGTTTAAAGTGCTCACCACACATCTAGATAAGTTCCTTATGGGGTCTAGTTTCCAAAATGGTGTCATATGTGGGGGGTCTCTACTGTTTAGGCACATCAGCGGCTCTCCAAACGTGACATGGCGTCCGATCTCAATTCCAGCCAATTCTACATTGAAAAAGTAAAACGACACTCCTTCTCTTCCAAGCTCTGCGGTGCGCCCAAACAGTGGTTTACCCCCATATATGGGGTATCGACGTACTCAGGAGAAATTGCACAACAACTTTTGTGGTCTAATTTCTCCTGTTACCCTTGTGAAAATAAAAATTTGGGGGCAAAAAGATCATTTTTGTAGAAAAAATGAGATTTTTTATTTTCACGGCTCTACGTTATAAACTTCTGTGAAGCACTTGGGGGTTCAAAGTGCTCACCACACATCTAGATAAGTTCCTTGGGGGGTCTAGTTTCCAAAATGGTATCACTTGTGGGGGGTTTCCACTGTTTAGGCACATCAGGGACTCTCCAAATGCGACATGGCATCCGATCTCAATTCCAGCCAATTCTGCATTGAAAAAGTCAAACGGTGCTCCTTCACTTCCAAGCTCTGCGGTGCGCCCAAACAGTGGTTTACCTCCACATATGGGGTATCGACGTACTCAGGAGAAATTGCACAACAACTTTTGTGGTCTAATTTCTCCTGTTACCCTTGTGAAAATAAGAATTTGTGGGCGAAAAAATCATTTTTGTGAAAACAAATGCGATTTTTTATTTTCACGGCTCTACGTTATAAACTTCTGTGAAGCACTTGGGGTTCAAAGTGCTCACCACACATCTAGATAAGTTCCTTGGGGGGTCTAGTTTCCAAAATGGTGTCACTTGTGGGGGGTTTCCACTGTTTAGGCACATTAGGGGCTCTCCAAACGCGACATGGCGTCCGATCTCAATTCCAGCCAATTCTGCATTGAAACAGTCAAACGGTGCTCCTTCACTTCCAAGCTCTGCGGTGCGCCCAAACAGTGGTTTACCTCCACATATGGGGTATCGGCGTACTCAGGAAAAATTGCACAACAAAATTTGTGGTTAAATTTCTGTTTTTACACTTGTGAAAATTAAAAAAAATGGTTCTGAAGTAAAATGTTTGCAAAAAAAAGTAAAATGTTAATTTTTTTCTTCCACATTGTTTTAGTTCCTGTGAAGTACGTAAAGGGTTAATAAACTTCTTGAATGTGGTTTTGAGCAGCTTGAGGGGTGCAGTTTTTAGAATGGTGTCACACTTGGTTATTTTCTATCATATAGACCCCTCAAAATCACTTCAAAGGTGATGTGGTCCCTAAAAAAAACATGGTGTTGTAAAAATGAGAAATTGCTGGTCAACTTTTAACCCTTATAACTCCCTAACAAAAAAAAAAAATTGTTTCCAAAATTGTGCTGATGTAAAGTAGACATGTGAGAAATGTTATTTATTAACTATTTTTTGTGACATATCTCTCTGATTTAAGGGCATAAAAATACAAAGTTTGAAAATTGCAAAATTTTAAAAATTTTCGCCATATTTCCATTTTTTTCATAAATAATCGCAAGTAATATCGAAGAAATGTTACCACTAACTTGAAGTACAACATGTCACGAAAAAACAATCTCAGAATCAGCGGGATCCGATAAAGCGTTCCAGAGTTATAACCTCATAAAGTGACACTGGTCAGAATTGTAAAAATTGGCTCGGTCATTAAGTACCAAATTGGCTCTGTCACTAAGGGGTTAAACCTCTCAATGTCATGTTGCTATGTTACAGATTCAATATGATTTAAAAATTAGTTCCACAACACCAATGAAAATGTCATGCTGAGACTCTGAAATCATGCCGAAATTACGCTACAACATCAGAAGTGTAATCCCATTAGAGTAGGCCATTTCATAGTCACTTCTGTAGAGGGAGCCAGGTCTCATTCTTATACACTCGTAATATGTAATGTATTCGGGCAACACCACTTCTTCATGACATGGAGCTGTTATATAGCAAGACAATGCATTTAACATAGAGTAATACTTTTTTTTACCTCTTCCCCCTTCACCAGAATTCTACGGCTAAAAAGAGTACCTCTTCACCTTTCCTCATTTCATCCCTGCACATGTCTCAATATGTGAGCACCGAAGAGGTAAACTGACATATATTAAAAAACTACAAGCAAATGTGAAATAACTACAGCAGCATTTCAACTGATTCTATCCCTGGCGATCCAGTGTTTCTACATTGAAGCTACCAGTCTTTGTTTTTGATTATTAGTCTAATAGCGCATTCAGATGTGCAATGCACAAGAACTGGACCGCAATGCACAGACTGGACGCAGCTCTCCTGACTCGAGCATGAAAGCTCATAGAAATATATGAAGCTGCCAGTCTATGCATTGCGGTCCTTGCTTGGGACGATTTACACTGATGTCTGCATGATCCCTTAGGCCTCTTTCACACTACAGTCTTTTTGTTTCCGTCACAATCCGTCATTTTGTGAAAAAAACGGATCCAGCAAATGTTGGTGCTGAATCCGTTTTTTTCGCATAGACTTGTATTAGCGATGGATTGTGACAGATGGCCTTCCATTTCATCCATCATATAACGGATCCGTCATAAAATCTGTGTCCGTCGGGCAGAGACAACGCACATAGAAATGTTTTTTGTGTACGCCGGAAAATCGCTCAGCGACGGATCCTGCGCTGTCCATCGTAGGCTATAATGGAAGCCTATGGACGCAGGATCCATCGCTGTGTGTCAAAACTGAGCATGCCTGGAAGGATTTCTGATACTTTTCCATTCAGGGAAAAAAATCTCTCTCTCTCAAATTTTATTCCTAAAAATTCAGGCAGCACCAGCTTCGACGGATCTGTCAAAAAAACGGATCCAGTGCATCAGTTTTTTACAATCAGCATAGGATCCGTCTTTCCAACACTTTGACGGATTGTGACTGATTGCAAAAAACGGAAGTGTGAAAGAGGCCTAAGACACATTGTTCTATTTTTTATACACCAGTCCTAATCATAAATGTGGATGGACTTCACCTTACCATTACTGCTCCCTTGGTGGCCACTTGTCTTGGCATGGTGTACCCCCTGGAAGCTGTTACTCGCATAGAAACAGGAAAAGCTGTAGTTTTTAAAAACAGAATTCTGTATACTGGAAAACTTGAACAGAAACAGGTACAGATAATATCAGGCACAAATCTATGCATATCTCACTTTTATTACACAGATGGATAGACTTGGTGCACACATCTTCCTCAATCTATGGCAAAAATATGGTTCCAGCAGCTTCTTCCTAATGTCACTGCTAGGCAAGATTTAGATTTTATTCACTTATTTCTTCCTAAATAACTCTGCAATATAAATGGCAACTATTCTCTAACCCCAGTGATCCTCTGGACTCTCCTATCTGAACAATACTTTCCATTTAACTCCAAGCAGCCTCCTCTCTCTGCTCTATGGGGCACGCAGACGTCACTCCAATGCCATCCTCTACAAGTTGTGCTTCTCTCAAAGCCTTTGCCACCAATTCACTAGGTCTCTATGAGCTTCTCCTTTCAGCTCCAGCAACACTATTTGCTTACATTCACACTGCTTTAAAACATCGGCGTCGGGAGGATGCTGTCGTCCATTCCACTCCTGCTCCCATCCTCCTGACGCCGATGTTTTAAAGTATTGGAAAAAAGAAGGTTTTTTAACCAGTGAGTGCCATCGGTTCCTTTCAATTTGTGTATCCATTGTGGCTATTTCTTTGGAGTGGCACCCCGGCTCACGGAGCACTTACTGCTGTATATACACTTGCACTATCGGTTCACGCAATACCTGTGCACTGAGTGGGCTTCCCCGCTGTGCGGATTTATACTTCGTTGGAGTTACATTCACACTGCTCTCTCTCTTTTTCAATACTATGGTTGTCTGAACTGTAACTAAACCAACATGTCTATTGACAATATACTAGACATGATTACTAATTCCGTCACAATGATTCTATAGGGCAATTGAAAACACAATTTTTCTATTATAATCACAATGTGCTTGTTGCAACCGCACAATAATAATTCTCAACATAATGTCATGGCAAAGGAAAAATGCCCTAAGTAAGTATAGTAGTACTTAATGTTGAAATGCCAACAGTCATATCACTAAAAAGGAAAAATGCCAGAATAAGATGATAATTAACAAGTTGATATCACTGCACAGAGAAAATGCAGCTCTAGATCCAGACAAATGCGCAATCTAATCATCTAACTGACCACTTGAGGTCACAGTGTAATGACATTGCTTCTACTGAATTGTAGCTTACAAAGAATAAACTGATAATTAATGCTCTACTTTGAAATGACAGGTTGACTGTAGCATATCAGAGTACACCATCAAGCATATATACTTTTAGGGTGCCTCTAGACAAGCAACTCACTATTATAACATGTTAGAGAAGCAATAGCACTCTTTGAGGTTCTCAAGCTGAGGCAATCAGATGTTTATATTCACCTTTGCATAGTAAAAGTACACTATATGGACAAACTGATTCAGACACTGCTTCCACTCTTCTGAGAAGACGTTATATAAGATTTTCAAGTACGTATTTGGGAATATTTGCCCATTTATCTAGAAGAACATTTCAGAGTTTACTGATGTTGTTTGAGAGGGCCTGTCCTGCAATCTTCATTTTACTTCATTACAAAGGTGTTCAATGGGGTTTATTTCAGATCTCTGTGCTGGTCAGTCAAGTTTTTCTATATCAATCTCACCAACTCATGCCTTTATGGTCCTTGCTTAGTACACGGGGCCACAGTCATTCTGGAATAGAAAGCGATCTTTTTCAAACTGTTTCCAAAAAGTTGGGAGTATAAAATTTTTAAAAATATCTTGGAATGATAAAGCTTTAAGGTTTCCCTTCATGGAAACTATAAGGTCTAGGTCAAGACCAGAAAAATAACCTTGTAGCATTCTATCTCTTCCACCCAACTTCACAGTTGGCACAAAGCAGATACCGGTAATTTTCTCCTCTTATTTGTCAAACACAGACTTATTTATCAGACTTCCAGATGGAGAACAACCAGATAAAGTGATTTATCACTATACAGAACATGTTTCCAATTCTCTGGAGTCCGGTGCTTTACACTACTATATTTGTGACACTGCATGCAGCCACTGGGCCATGGAAACCCATTCTATGAAGCTCCTAGTGCACAGCTTTTGTGTTGATATTTATGCAAGAGGTTTGGAATGCTGCATAGCATTCCAAACAAAGCGCTGGTGACTTTTATGCAATTCATGCCTCAGCACTAGGGATGAGTAAAACCCGAACTGGAAAGTTTGAGGTTCGTACCGGACACCTAGTGTCCAGTACAAACCCCGAACATGGACTTTTTACTGTATGTCTGGTTTCCTGTTCGGGTTAGCCAGTCTTATAAAGCCTCTTGAAAGGCTGTTGCTATGGCTGTGACTGTCAGTCCCAGCATGTGACCCGGCCTGTATAAAGGATCACAAGTGCTGCTGCCATTATGCTCTCATTAGTCTAGTGATAGGACGCAGCTGGAGTGAGGGACAGATAGTGACTGCGCACTCTGGAAAAACAAAAAGTAGTGTGTATTCTGCAATCCATATCAGTTGTAGTACAGTGCTAGTACTGTGCTAAAAGCCGCTGTGTGTACTTTGAGAGTACTGCCATTTAAGCCACTGTGTCTTCTCTGCACCCCCCGCCTGTCAGAGTACTATCCTTTAACCTGCTGTGTGTACTCTGCAACTCCCTGCCTGTGATAGTACTGTCCTTTAAGCGGCTTTGTGTACTCTGCACCACCCTGCCTGTAGAAATACTGTCCTTTAAGCTGCTGTGTGTACTCTGCACCCCCTCACCGATGGGAGTATTTCACTTTAAGCTGCTGTGTGAACTCTGCACTCCCCTTCCAGTGGGAGTACTGTTACTTGAAGGCGCTGTGTGTTTTCTTGTAGTCTGAGAAATACATAATTGGCATCAGCCATCTCATTTCATTAGCAGGCCAAAGAAATTATTTTACAGAAACCGTGTGTGTTTTCTAGTAGGAAAAAAATAATAATTGTCAGCCATCTCGTTAACATTTATAGACCAAATAAATAATTTTTCTGGACCGGTGTATGTTTTTTAGCAGTCTGGGAAATAAAAAATTGTCATCAGCCATCTCGTTGCCATTGCTAGGCCAAAACAATAATTTTTCAAGAACGGTGTGTGTTTTCTAGTAGTCTGAGAAATAAATAATTTGCATTATCCATCTCATTGCCTTTAGTAGGTTAAACATATAGGTTTTCAGAAACGGTGCTTTGTAGTAGTCTGAGAAATAAATAATTGGCATCAGCCATCTCATTGTCAATAGTAGATGAAGGAAATAATTTTTCAGGATCAGTGTTTGTTTTCTAGTAGTTTCTGAAAAAAGTAATTGTCATCAGCCATCTTGTTGCTTTTTATAAGCCAAAGAAATACTTTTTCTGGAACGATGTGTGTTTTTTAGTAGCTTGTGAAATACATTTTGGGCAGGCTCTGTTAGTTTTTTTAGTGTCTGACCTATTAATCATGAGTAAATTGCTTCACAAGCATAATGAAAATGCTAGCTCATGCTAACACGAACCACTTCAGATGGTGGTGCTGAATGTTGCGATGTGCTGAGTAAGGTTTTACGCATTTCTGCCATGTTAACTATTTTGTCCACGGTGGTGACAGTGCCCCAGCTGTGTTGGCAGCTTTCTCTTCCTCCTCTGCCTTGTGCTTGCACTGAGCCCCCTGTCAGGTGAGAACACCTTCAGTAGTGCATCTATCAGAGTGCACTCGAATTCCCGCATTTTCTGATCTCACTCTAGTGACTGAAGTAAGGATGGCACATTTTGCTTGTATCGGGGATCCAGCAGGGTGGCCACACAGTAATCAGCACTTGTAAGGCCATGTTCACACTTTGCGTTTTTTACCGCGGAACCGCCGCGATTTTGATGCTGCGGTTCTGCAGCAGTTTCCATAGCGTTTCCATTTACATGTAAACCCTATGGAAACCACAAACCGCTGTGCACATGCTGCGGGAAAAACCTCGCAGAAACGCAGCGGTTTAAAACCCGCAGCATGTCACTTCTTTGTGCAGAATCGCTGCGATTCTGCACCCATAGGAATGCATTGAACCGCTTACTTCCCGCATGGGGCTGTGCCCACCTTGCGGGAAGTAAGCGGCTAATGTGCGGGTGGTACCCGGGGAACCATATTTGGGGTAAAAAAAAGAATAAAAATAAAAAATCATGTTATACTCACCTCTCAGCGCTGCACGCGGCCGGCCGGTCAGAGTTGCTGTGCGAACAGGACCTGCGGTGACGTCGCGGTCACATGACCCTGACGTCGCGGTCACATGACCGTGACGTCACGAAGGGTCCTTCTTGCACATCATCTTTGGAACCGGACCGCCGGGTGCAGCGCCGAGGAGATCGGACGTCAGAGGGTGAGTGTAACTAATTTTTATTATTTTTAACATTACTATTGATGCTGCATATTGCTGCATATGCAGCATCAATAGTATAGGCAGGAACCCGCAGCGGAAACCGCGGAACAAACCACGATAAATCTGCAGGGATAACTGCAGCGGTTTTGCCCTGCAGATTTATCAAATCCGCTGTGGGAGAACCCGCAGAGGGACGCCGCAAAGTGTGAACATGGCCTAACAATCCCACCAATTCAGCGGTTGTTGCGCAGGCACAGCCCATGTATTGCCTCATATGTGTCAGGCTTACTAGAGGAAATGACAATCGGTTCTCGGTTGGAGGTGTATGGTCTGGGTCCTCTGTATCATCTGTATCCCCCTCAGCCATGCTCCAGTGAAGCCCATGAGCTGCTTTGAGTACCACCCTGCTTGTTCCCCATCCTCCTCCTTCTACTCCTCCTATTCCTCTAATACTGTCCCCTGGCTGGATATTTGTGTATCTAACTGCTGTTCCTACGGGAACCCATCCTTCAAGACATGTGTGGACGCCTGGCCTGATAATGGTGTGAATAATGCCAGTTTCTCATACCTCCTGTACCACAACCTCATCCATTATCGCCTGAAGCTTTGTTTTTCTAGGAGGCATAGAAGTGGGATAATAATACTGATCATGCCATCATCAGTGCTGGTCATGTTCATGGAGTACTCAAAGCAGCGCAAGAGCGCATATTGTCTCCAGCACATGTAAGGTGGAGTTCCAGCTTGAGGCTATGTTAATTAAGAGCAGGAAGGCAGAAGTGATGCTGCACCGCAGACAGAGTGAGAACCCTAAAAGCGCACATTGACGACCTGCACTTTCTGACCGGATGAGGAGATGGTGGAGGAAGCTGAGTAGGGGGAGGAGGCAACATGGACACAGACATCTGACTTAATGGCTAGGGGCTGGCCTCTGCACTTTGTAGCAGCTGACGTGCTAGCTAGGGACCAGCCAAAGAGTGCTGTAGCAGAAAACTTAAGGCTAGAGGCTGGCCTTGGTGCTCTTAAACCCTGCTCAAACTTTGGCTGTGCCGCTGGCCTTGGTGGATTGTAGAAGCTGACGTAATAGCTAGGGGATGGCTGCGGTGCTCAGTAGCAGCCAACACAAGGGCTATGAGCCGTCCTTGTCGCTTTGTAGCAGCTGATATAATAGCTTGGGGCTGGTTGCAGTGCACAGTAGAAGCCAACATAATGGCTATGGGGCAGCCTCATCGCTTTGTAGCAGCTGATGTAATAGCTAGGGACTGGCCAAGGTGCTCAGTAGCTGCCAACTTAATGGCTAGGGGCCGGTGGATGGCCTTGGCGCTTGGGCACCCTGCACCCTCTTTTGCTGTGCAGGTGGGGCAGCGTGCCCACCACCTCTTCCTCCAAATTGTCCACATCACTTGGATAGCCTTGACTCCATGTGGGGTCTAGGACCTCATCATCCCCCATAGCATTATCACACCTCTCCAATCTGTCCTAATTCTGCTGCCCTAATAATCCACTTCTGTTCTCACTACTCCCCTCTGTTAATCCCTTCATTGACTCCTAGTTCCACAACATATCTACTTCAAGCTGCTAACACTGACCTACAAAGCCACTCATAATCCCCCATATATCTCATAACTAATCTTCTGATATCTCCCATCATGTAATCTTTGGTCCTCCCAAGACCTCCTTTACTCCTCCATAATCGTACATTCCTCATCCAATCGCCTGCAAGACTTCTCTCGAGTATTCCCATCCTGTAGAATTCTGTGGCTCAACACACCAGTTTATCCACTACATCCTGAAATTTCAAAAGGATCTTTAAAACCAATATCTTTAAAACAACCTGCAATGACCCCACTGCCATCTCACCAACAGCAGAGCTGCTGCAGCCTCCTGAACCTACTGTCCCCTTCCCAATTATTCTGTAGAATTTAGGGCCACAAGGGTATGGTCCCCTCCCCTCTGTACCTGTCTGTCTATTAGTTTGTTCATTGTAATTTCTATTTGTGTTTTGTATGCAACCTCTCCTCACATACAGTACCATGGAATCAAAGGTGCTCTAAAAAATTAATAATAATAATGGCATTTGGCACCTGTGTTTCATAATCAGAGATGTGCTGCAGTGGTCCGCTGACTATTTGCACTACCCCTCCCACGTACTCGTACCCCAACAGAACAAATGCTTTGGCATCAGTGCAATCAATTTCTTCCAATTGTTGGCCAGGTCCAGGTGGATGGGCCACGGAACCACAGCCAGCAGTCATCAAAAAGAAAAAATTACTGATGCATGACTTGGGATTCAGATTGCTGGCCTGATTTACAAGGAGGTGAAGTGAATGACAGAAGCCTTTGGACTGCCAGTTAAAAATCTGGGCTTTCAGTAGGTGACCGCGTTGAATACAAAGAAAAGGAACTTAAGGCACTCTCAGCCAACTAATCTAAAACCACCTCAGCTAGTTCTGGCCACACTATTTGTCCAGTGGTACTCATGCCTACAAAATTAAGCAGAACGTCATTTTGCCTGCGTGCACCAGAGGAAGTTGTTTAATTTGACTGCTATAGCTATCGCCCTATATCACTTCTCCCCTATGCCTCAAAACTACTGGAACAACACATCTACCTTGAACTGTCCTCCCATTTCTCTTCTTGCTCCCTCTTTGACCGCTTACAATCTGGCTTCTGGTCACACCATTCCACTGAAACTGCCCTAATTAAGGTCACCAATGACCTCTTAACCGCCAAGAGCAAGCGATACTACTCCGTTCTCCTCCTCCTCGACCTGTTGGCTGCCTTTGACACAGTGGACCATTCCCTATTATTACAGACGCTCTCATCCCTGTTGTGAATTTGCTTTTTGCTCCCTCTAGTGGTTACTAGTTTTTTGACTCTGGTTTTTCTGTCATTCCTTTTATCCGCACCTGGGTCGTTACTTAGGGGTGTTGCTATATAAGCTCCCTGGACCTTCAGTTCAATGCCTGGCAACGTAGTTATCAGAGCTAGTCTGCTGTGCTCTTGTCTACTGATCCTGGTTCCAGTTATATCAGCTAAGTCTGCCTTTTGCTTTTTGCTATTTGTTTTGGTTTTGTATTTTTGTCCAGCTTGTTCCAAATCTATATCCTGACCTTTGCTGGAAGCTCTAGGGGGGCTGGTGTTCTCCCCCCGGACCGTTAGACGGTTCGGGGGTTCTTGAATTTCCAGTGTGGATTTTAATAGGGTTTTTGTTGACCATATAAGTTACCTTTCTTTATTCTGCTATCAGTAAGCGGGCCTCTCTGTGCTAAACCTGGTTCATTTCTGTGTTTGTCATTTCCTCTTACCTCACCGTCATTATTTGTGGGGGGCTTCTATCCAGCTTTGGGGTCCCCTTCTCTGGAGGCAAGAAAGGTCTTTGTTTTCCTCTACTAGGGGTAGCTAGATTCTCCGGCTGGCGCGTGTCATCTAGAATCAACGTAGGAATGATCCCCGGCTACTTCTAGTGTTGGCGTTAGGAGTAGATATATGGTCAACCCAGTTACCACTGCCCTATGAGCTGGATTTTTGTATTCTGCAGATTTCCACGTTCCTCTGAGACCCTCGCCATTGGGGTCATAACAGTTTGCCAGGCCAGTATTAAATGTTTAATGCATTGCAGAAGAGGGATTATAAGAAAGAAGATTCTGAGTTTTTTTTTTTTTTTCTTCTTCCCCTTTACCTCAGAGTGGCTATGCTTGCTGCAGACATGAATGTCCAGACCTTGATTACAAGTGTGGACCAGCTGGCTACTCGTGTGCAGGGCATACAAGACTATGTTATCAGAAATCCTAGGTCAGAACCTAAAATACCGATTCCTGAACTGTTTTCCGGAGACAGGTTTAAGTTTAGGAATTTCGTGAATAATTGTAAATTGTTTTTGTCCCTGAGACCCTGTTCATCTGGAGATTCTGCTCAGCAAGTAAAAATTGTTATTTCGTTCTTACGGGGCGACCCTCAGGATTGGGCTTTTTCGCTGGCGCCATGAGATCCGGCATTGGCTGATCTTGATGCGTTTTTTCTGGCGCTCGGTTTACTTTATGAGGAACCCAATCTTGAGATTCAGGCAGAAAAGGCCTTGCTGGCTATGTCTCAGGGGCAGGACGAGGCTGAAGTGTATTGCCAAAAATTTCGGAAATGGTCCGTGCTGACACATTGGAACGAGTGTGCACTGGCCGCTAATTTTAGAAATGGCCTTTCTGAAGCCATTAAGAATGTTATGGTGGGTTTTCCCATTCCCACAGGTCTGAATGATACTATGGCACTGGCTATTCAAATTGACCGGAGGTTGCGGGAGCGCAAAACCGCAAATTCCCTCATGGTGTTGTCTGAACAGACACCTAATTCGGTGCAATGTGATAGAAAAACCGCAAATTCCCTCATGGTGTTGTCTGAACAGACACCTGATTTAATGCAATGTGATAGAATCCTGACTAGAAATGAGCGGAAAATTCATAGACGCCGGAATGGCTTGTGCTACTACTGTGGTGATTCTACACATGTTATCTCAGCATGCTCTAAACGTATAGCTAAGGTTGTTAGTCCTGTCACCGTTGGTAATTTGCAACCTAAATTTATTCTGTCTGTAACTTTGATTTGCTCACTGTCATCTTATCCTAATCAAATATAAAGGAGGGACAGCACCACAGCAGTTGTGAAGACGAAAAAATTATGTTTTTATTCCACCTCCTGCAACGTTTCGGTCCGCAGACCTTTTTCAAGCATGCTTGAAAAAGGTCTGCGGACCGAAACGTTGCAGGAGGTGGAATAAAAACGTAATTTTTTCGTCTTCACAACTGCTGTGGTGCTGTCCCTCCTTTATATTTGATTTGGACTTGGATACCGGGATGGATCCCCTGGTAAGGACGTGCACCCCTATATCCATAGAGATATGTAATTTTTAAACTTATTTATACGGGTGCGGCTGGACCAGCGTTCTATTGGTCTTGTCATCTTATCCTGTCATGGCGTTTGTAGATTCAGGTGCTGCCCTGAGTCTCATGGATCTCTCATTTGCTAAGCGCTGTGGTTTTACTCTTGAACCATTAGAAAATCCTATTCCTCTTAGGGGTATTGATGCTACACCATTGGCAGCAAATAAACCGCAGTATTGGACACAGGTTACCATGTGCATGACTCCTGAACACCGCGAGGTGATACGTTTCCTGGTTTTACATAAAATGCATGATTTGGTTGTTTTAGGGCTGCCATGGTTACAGACCCATAATCCAGTCCTGGACTGGAAGGCTATGTCAGTCTCAAGTTGGGGCTGTCGTGGTATTCATGGGGATTCCCTGCCTGTGTCTATTGCTTCTTCTACGCCTTCGGAAGTTCCGGAGTATTTGTCTGATTATCAGGATGTCTTCAGTGAGTCTGAGTCCAGTGCACTGCCTCCTCATAGGGACTGTGACTGTGCTATAGATTTGATCCCAGGCAGTAAATTTCCTAAGGGAAGACTGTTTAATCTGTCGGTACCTGAACATACCGCTATGCGTTCATATATCAAGGAGTCTCTGGAGAAAGGACATATTCGTCCGTCTTCTTCCCCTCTTGGTGCGGGATTCTTTTTTGTGGCAAAAAAGGACGGATCTTTGAGACCTTGTATTGATTATCGACTTTTAAATAAGATCACTGTCAAATTTCAGTATCCTTTACCGCTGTTGTCTGACTTGTTTGCCCGGATTAAGGGTGCCAGGTGGTTCACCAAGATAGACCTTCGTGGTGCGTACAACCTTGTGCGCATTAAGCAAGGTGATGAATGGAAAACCGCATTCAATACGCCCGAAGGTCATTTTGAGTACTTGGTGATGCCTTTTGGGCTCTCCAATGCGCCTTCAGTTTTTCAGTCCTTTATGCATGACATTTTCCGGAACTATCTGGATAAATTTTTGATTGTTTATCTGGATGATATTTTGGTTTTTTCTGACAATTGGGATTCGCATGTGGAGCAGGTCAGGTTGGTCTTTAAAATTTTGCGTGAAAATTCTTTGTTTGTCAAGGGCTCAAAGTGTCTCTTTGGTGTGCAGAAGGTTCCCTTTTTGGGGTTCATTTTTTCCCCTTCTGCTGTGGAGATGGACCCAGTCAAGGTCCGAGCTATTCTTGATTGGACTCAGCCCTCGTCAGTTAAGAGTCTTCAGAAGTTCTTGGGCTTCGCTAACTTCTACCGTCGTTTTATCGCTAATTTTTCTAGCATTGTGAAACCTTTGACGGATATGACCAAGAAGGGCTCCGATGTAGCTAACTGGGCTCCTGCTGCCGTGGAGGCTTTCCAGGAGTTGAAACGCCGGTTTACTTCGGCGCCTGTTTTGTGCCAGCCTGACGTCTCACTTCCCTTTCAGGTTGAGGTGGATGCTTCGGAGATTGGGGCAGGGGCCGTTTTGTCGCAGAGAGGCCCTGGTTGCTCTGTTATGAAACCTTGTGCCTTTTTCTCTAGGAAGTTTTCGCCTGCCGAGCGAAATTATGATGTGGGCAATCGGGAGTTGTTGGCCATGAAATGGGCATTTGAGGAGTGGCGTCATTGGCTCGAGGGTGCTAAGCATCGTGTGGTGGTCTTGACTGATCACAAAAATCTGATGTATCTCGAGTCTGCTAAACGCCTTAATCCGAGACAGGCCCGCTGGTCATTGTTTTTCTCCCGCTTTGATTTTGTTGTCTCGTATTTACCAGGTTCAAAGAATGTGAAGGCCGATGCTCTTTCTAGGAGCTTTGTGCCTGATGCTCCTGGAGTCGCTGATCCTGTTGGTATTCTTAAAGATGGAGTTATCTTGTCAGCTATTTCTCCGGATCTGCGACGTGTGTTGCAGAGATTTCAGGCTGATAGGCCTGAGTCTTGTCCACCTGACAGACTGTTTGTCCCGGATAAGTGGACCAGCAGAGTCATTTCCGAGGTTCATTCCTCGGTGTTGGCAGGTCACCCGGGAATTTTTGGCACCAGAGATCTGGTGGCCAGGTCCTTTTGGTGGCCTTCCTTGTCAAGGGATGTGCGGTCATTTGTGCAGTCCTGTGGGACTTGTGCTCGAGCTAAGCCTTGCTGTTCTCGTGCCAGCAGTTTGCTCTTGCCCTTGCCTGTCCCGAAGAGACCTTGGACACATATCTCCATGGATTTCATTTCTGATCTTCCGCTATCTCAGGGCATGTCTGTTATCTGGGTGATATGTGATCGCTTCTCCAAGATGGTCCATTTGGTTCCTTTGCCTAAGCTGCCTTCCTCTTCCGATCTGGTTCCTGTGTTTTTCCAGAACGTGGTTCGTTTGCACGGCATCCCTGAGAATATTGTGTCAGACAGAGGATCCCAGTTCGTTTCCAGGTTCTGGCGATCCTTTTGTAGTAGGATGGGCATTGATTTGTCGTTTTCGTCTGCTTTCCATCCTCAGACTAATGGACAGACGGAGCGAACCAATCAGACTTTGGAGGCTTATTTGAGGTGTTTTGTCTCTGCTGATCAGGACGATTGGGTGACATTCTTGCCGTTGGCTGAGTTTGCCCTTAATAATCGGGCTAGTTCCGCCACCTTGGTTTCGCCTTTTTTCTGCAACTCTGGTTTCCATCCTCGCTTTTCTTCGGGTCATGTGGAGCCTTCTGACTGTCCTGGGGTGGATTCTGTGGTGGATAGGTTGCAGCAGATCTGGAATCATGTGGTGGACAACTTGAAGTTGTCACAGGAGAAGGCTCAGCGCTTTGCCAACCGCCGCCGCGGTGTGGGTCCCCGACTACGCGTTGGGGATTTGGTATGGCTTTCTTCCCGCTTTGTTCCTATGAAGGTCTCCTCTCCCAAATTTAAACCTCGTTTTATTGGGCCTTACAAGATATTGGAAATCCTTAATCCTGTATCTTTTCGTCTGGATTTTCCTGTGTCGTTTGCTATTCACAATGTATTTCATAGGTCCTTGTTGCGGCGGTACATTGTGCCTGTAGTTCCTTCTGCTGAGCCTCCTGCTCCGGTGTTGGTTGAGGGCGAGTTGGAGTACGTGGTGGAGAAGATCTTGGATTCTCGCCTCTCCAGGCGGAGGCTTCAGTACCTGGTCAAGTGGAAGGGCTATGGTCAGGAGGATAATTCCTGGGTGGTCGCCTCTGATGTTCATGCGGCCGATTTAGTTCGTGCCTTTCATGCCGCTCATCCTGATCGCCCTGGTGGTCGTGGTGAGGGTTCGGTGACCCCTCACTAAGGGGGGGGTACTGTTGTGAATTTGCTTTTTGCTCCCTCTAGTGGTTACTAGTTTTTTGACTCTGGTTTTTCTGTCATTCCTTTTATCCGCACCTGGGTCGTTACTTAGGGGTGTTGCTATATAAGCTCCCTGGACCTTCAGTTCAATGCCTGGCAACGTAGTTATCAGAGCTAGTCTGCTGTGCTCTTGTCTACTGATCCTGGTTCCAGTTATATCAGCTAAGTCTGCCTTTTGCTTTTTGCTATTTGTTTTGGTTTTGTATTTTTGTCCAGCTTGTTCCAAATCTATATCCTGACCTTTGCTGGAAGCTCTAGGGGGGCTGGTGTTCTCCCCCCGGACCGTTAGACGGTTCGGGGGTTCTTGAATTTCCAGTGTGGATTTTAATAGGGTTTTTGTTGACCATATAAGTTACCTTTCTTTATTCTGCTATCAGTAAGCGGGCCTCTCTGTGCTAAACCTGGTTCATTTCTGTGTTTGTCATTTCCTCTTACCTCACCGTCATTATTTGTGGGGGGCTTCTATCCAGCTTTGGGGTCCCCTTCTCTGGAGGCAAGAAAGGTCTTTGTTTTCCTCTACTAGGGGTAGCTAGATTCTCCGGCTGGCGCGTGTCATCTAGAATCAACGTAGGAATGATCCCCGGCTACTTCTAGTGTTGGCGTTAGGAGTAGATATATGGTCAACCCAGTTACCACTGCCCTATGAGCTGGATTTTTGTATTCTGCAGATTTCCACGTTCCTCTGAGACCCTCGCCATTGGGGTCATAACACATCCCTTGGCATCACAGACTTGGCCCTATCCTGGATCTCCTCATACCTAACAGACCGGACATTCAGCGTCTCCCACTCACACACCACCTCCTCACCTCGCCCCCTATCTGTCGGAGTCCCACAAGGTTCAGTCCTTGGGCCCCTGCTCTTCTCCATTTACACCTTTGGCCTGGGACAGCTCATAGAATCTCATGGCTTTCAGTATCACCTCTATGCTGATGACACACAGATCTACATCTCTGGACCAGATATCACCTCCCTACTAACCAGAATCCCTCAATGTCTGTCCACTATTTCATCCTTCTTCTCCGCTAGATTTCTCAAACTTAACATGGACAAAACAGAATTCATCATCTTTCCCCCATCTCACGCGACCCCCCCAACGAACCTATCCATTACAGTAAATGGCTGCCCACTCTCCCCAGTCCCACAAGCTCGCTGCCTCGGGGTAATCCTTGACGCTGATCTCTCCTTCAAACCACATATCCAAGCCCTTTCCACTTCCTGCCGACTTCAATTCAAAAATATTTCACGAATCCGTTCATTCCTCAACCAAGAATCTGCAAAAACCCTAGTCCATGCCCTCATCATCTCTCGCCTCGACTACTGCAACCTCCTGCTCTGTGGCCTCCCCTCGAACACTCTCGCACCCCTCCAATCTATTCTAAACTCTGCTGCCCGACTAATCCACCTGTCCCCCCGCTATTCTCCGGCCCCTCCCCTCTGTCAATCCCTTCACTGGCTCCCCATTGCCCAGAGACTCCAGTACAAAACCCTAACGATGACATACAAAGCCATCCACAACCTGTCTCCTCCATACATCTGTGACCTCGTCTCCCGGTACTTACCTACACGCAACCTCCAATCCTCACAAGATCTCCTTCTCTACTCCCCTCTTATCTCCTCTTCCCACAATCGTATACAAGATTTCTCTCGCGTATCACCCCTACTCTGGAACCATCTACCACAACACATCAGACTCTCGCCTACCATCAGAATCTTCAAAAAGAATCTGAAGACCCACCTCTTCCGACAAGCCTACAACCTGCAGTAACCACCGATCAACCAACCGCTGCACGATCAGCTCTATCCTCACCTACTGTATTCTCACCCATCCCTTGTAGATTGTGAGCCTTCGTGGGCAAAGTCCTCACTCCTCCTGTACCAGTTATGACTTGTATTGTTTAAGATTATTGTACTTGTTTTTATTATGTATACCCCTCCTCACTTGTAAAGCGCCATGGAATAAATGGCGCTATAACAATAAATAATAATAATAATAATTTGGGCACATAGCAGGCTGGACTGTAGAGTCAGAAAACCAAACCTCCAATTCCTTAATTTCCGACTCCAACTCCACAGCACTGCCTCACTACTCAGCATGTACATAAAGTGCATCACAGATTTAACTAAACTAGAAGCCTACATCCTTAGATCAGTAATAAAACAGACATTTATAGGACATTTCATAACTTTCCCAAATTCTTATGAAAAAAATTGCAGCACATCCTGCATTGAACTACTGTACCCAATTTATTACATATTTTAGAAGTGGGAGTCAGTCCATTTTATAACAACTCCTACTTCACCAAAATGGACACCAACTCAGACTCTACAACCCTGGTAGCAGTCACAGATCAATTTTGTCCTCTCTCTCCCTGCAGCAGGTACACCACCATCAGCAGCAACACGGCCACGTCCCCTATTTGATGCTCTCCTCATTGTTTTCAACCCAAAAAAGTGCAGAGAGCATTCCTCCCCCCTACAAAAACAACACACACAAAACCTGTGTTGGCTATCTCATCCTCGTACGCTTTTTCCACCTACACCTCCACATCCACTTCCTCCACTTGGACCTCCACCTCCTGGTTCATGATTATTATTTTTATTTTCTTTTATTCTGTGTTATTTTAAATCAGTTCCCCACTATTGTTTTTAAAATCATTATCAACTTTTGTTTGCAGGACAATTGTCCTGCTCTTACCCCCATTTAGCTTCCTTTTTGCAGCCCCCTAGCCCTGACTATGGCCATTTTAAAGCACCGAAGTTCAGGTCCCCATTGACTTCTATTGGATTTGGGTCCAGGATCAAGTTCGGCTTCAAGATTGGACCCGAACCGAACTTTTTACTGTATGTTCATCGAACCTAGCGAACCAGAACATCCACGAGTTCGCTCATCTCTACTCAACACTCGACAAACCAGCTCTGTAACTTTACTTGGTCTGCCACTTTATGGCTGATTTCCTGAAGTTAATGAATGCTTTCAATTTTCAGCAACTCATAGCTGATTGTGGAATTTTTAGTAGTGACAAAATTTCACAAGCTAACTCGTTACAACAGTGGCATCCTATTACAGTATCACACTCAAATTTAATGAGCTCTTTAGAGCAATTCACATTTAGTCTAGTTATATTCAGAATGCATGATTCATTACTTTATTTTCTACACCTCTATACTTTTGTCCATAAAATGTATGCTCTGTGATGTACACGTATGTACACGTAGCGCACCGCGGGGGGTTCAAAAGCTCCCAATTTGTTGATTAATAAATTTTAAGGGGTGATCTGAAACTTACATTGATGTTAATTTTAAATGTTTATATACTTAATTTAATAATCTAATAGCTTTTCTAATAAACCTTAATTAAAAAGTCCTTATTGTTCCCTCTCCTTATCTAGCTAACTGCATTATTTTTTTCCACCTACTTCCAGTGTCTGTTGGGATACTCAAACGGAAGGTCATCAGGGGGCAGAGGTTGTGGTCCCTGCCCCAAGATCTGCATAAAATAAATCTAGTGATCAATGACATCTGTTCCATCAATCCCTATCCCCACTGCTCAGCCATCACTCCCCCACAACTTTACTGACCTCCTGCCTCCTTTTTAATTGTACTTATCTCTATTCTTACACTCCAATTTGTGATCCATCACATTCTAGGTTCCCTTTTTTCTTTGAGATTACTGGTGGGGATGTACATCTTACATTTCTCAACTACTGATTTTATTATATCTACCGTATTTCCTGATATATTCATGTTATTTTAAGAAAGTGCTTAGCAAATCTGTCAGCAAGATTAAATTTGATTGCATAATAATAATAAAGTTCTAAAGCATGCTTTCACTTTAAGTTTAAACAAGTGTAATCACATGAATGATGTAACCAGTTTTATTACACGGAAGAACTGAACACAACATCAAGTGACAGCTGAGTGGACGTTGGACACAATGAGGGAATCTATATGTAAATTTATTTTTTCCATTACAAATGTACTTGGTTTTAATAAAACTGTTAAACATTATCCACACAGGACCAGATGGGATTTTCTACAACCCTAAAGGTACCTTCACACGAAGCGACGCTGCAGCGATAGCAACAACGATGCCGATCGCTGCAGCGTCGCTGTTTGATCGCTGGAGAGCTGTCACACAGACCGCTCTCCAGCGACCAACGATGCCGAGGTCCCCGGGTAACCAGGGTAAACATTGGGTTGCTAAGCGCAGGGCCGCGCTTAGTAACCCGATGTTTACCCTGGTTACCAGCGTAAAAGTAAAAAAACAAACACTACATACTCACCTGCGCGTCCCCCAGCATCTGCTTCCTGACACTGACTGAGCTCCGGCCCTAACAGCACAGCGGTGACGTCACCGCTGTGCTTTCACTTTCACTTTAGGGCCGGCGCTCAGTAAGTGTCAGGAAGCAGACGCTGGGGGACGCGCAGAGGTGAGCATGTACTGTTTGTTTTTTTAACTTTTACGCTGGTAACCAGGGTAAACATCGGGTTACTAAGCGCGGCCCTGCGCTTGGTAACCCGATGTTTACCCTGGTTACCAGTGTAAAACATCGCTGGTATCGTTGCTTTTGCTTTCAAACACAACGATACACAGCGATCGGACGACCAAATAAAGTTCTGGACTTTATTCAGCGACCAGCGACATCACAGCAGGATCCTGATCGCTGCTGCGTGTCAAACGAAACGATATCGCTAGCCAGGACGCTGCAACGTCACGGATCGCTAGCGATGTCGTTTCGTGTGAAGGTACCTTAATGGTAATGGCAATGTAAGCAACTGAAATATTTTATATTTTTATAAACACCCGCACAGTAGTTTATTGTCTGAGTTGTTTTGTAATGATCTTTTTACACCTAGGCCACCAACCATGACAAGAGGTCATCCTGTAAATCTAGAAGAAATAAGGTGTAATCATCACAGGCAGTGATTCCTTACTGTAAGAGCAGTGAGACTATTGAACTCTCCACCTGTTGTAATGGTCGATTCCCAAAAAAAGTTCAAGGAGGCCTGAAAGCCTTTTATGAAAAATATAATATAACAAGTTATGTGTACTAGATTATGTGATGGCTGATGGGACATTGACCCAGGGAACTAGTCTGATGTGGAGTCAGATAGGAATTTTTCCGCTAATATGGGGCAGTTAGCATCTGCCTCATCTAGTTTTTGGCTTCCTCTGGACCAACATGTTAGAATTAAAGATTGGATCCACTAGACCCATGTATTTTTTCCACATTAACTACAAAACAGTGTCATTAGGTTTGTGATCACGGCTACAGTGAAAATGGAACCTATGGCACGGTATAGTTTAATTGATTTGCTACATTGCTTATACATTATTTTTTTAAAGCTTCATTTTGGTTTAGCAATCCATTGATGGTCTTTGGTTTTAAAAAGAGTATTTTAAGATTACCAAATCGATATATATCTGCTGCTCAGTAACATGCTATCAGTAGATATAACAGCATGCTCAATGTGACATGTTCCCAATTAGCCAAAGTAATTGTACCTTTGTTATGTGGCTACTGATTTAACACTTTATGGTAGAAGTAATAAGAATAAGAATTATTATTGTTATTATTATTGACATTGCTATGAGAAATCAAGTTTCTGCAAAGAAAAGAGCCTTCTAAATATAATAATAACAATAATAATAACGTAGTAGTATTATTATTATTTTTATTATTTTATTTCACTTGGAAGACTCCTTTCTTTCCAGAAATTTGACTTGTCATCTGCGTCTAACAATTTGTCAGTATTCTATGTCTCAGAATGACATGTTAGACTATACTTACAAAAGAGCCAGAAACTGTTGACATACAAATAATGAACTTGATCCTAACACTAACAGGCTGAATGTTGTCTAACAAAATATTGCATGGCATTGCAGTTTCAACATCATCACCCATTATTTTCAATGAAAACTGACACCTGAAAATCTAAAGGGCTCATAAATATTTACAGATAGCTGGAGATATTGTCACTTTTTTTGTGACAAAAACTGACTACTTGGCAAGTTTAGATACTTCAAATCTGTAAGGATAACACTTGTGTGACATCAAATTGAGTTCCTTACAGGCATATACTGGGCAGTTAACGATGCAGATAGGCTGTTGCGCTATCTACAGACTGTGTGAAAAAATATTGGCAGTTTTATGGGGGGAGTTCACTGCCTCATTGTAGTTTTGTTGTGAGTTTTAGCTCAGGTTGTCGATCTCTAATACATACAGTACAGACCAAAAGTTTGGACACACCTTCTCATTTAAAGATTTTTCTGTATTTTCATGACTATGAAAATTGTACATTCACACTGAAGGCATCAAAACTATAAATTAACACATGTGGAATTATGTACTTAACAAAGAAGTGTGAAACAACTGAAATTATGTCTTATATTCTAGGTTATTCAAAGTAGCCACCTTTTGCTTTAATGACTGCTTTGCACACTCTTGGCATTCTCTTCATGAGCTTCAAGAGGTAGCCACCGGGAATGGTCTTCCAACAATCTTGAAGGAGTTCCCAGAGATGCTTAGCACTTGTGGGCTCTTTTGCCTTCACTCTGTGGTCCAGCTCACCCCAAACCATCTTGAGTGGGTTCAGGTCCGGTGACTGTGGAGGCCAGGTCATCTGACATAGCACTCCATCGCTCTCCTTCTTGGTCAAATAGCAATTACACAGCCTGGAGGTGTGTTTGGGGTCATTGTCCTGTTGAGAAATAAATGATGGTCCAACTAAACGCAAACCAGATGGAATAGCATGCTGCTGCAAGATGCTGTGGTAGCCATGCTGGTTCAGTATGCCTTCAATTTTGAATAAATCCCCAACAGTGTCACCAGAAAAGCATCCCCACACCATCACACCTCCTCCTCCATGCTTCACGGTGGGAACCAGGCATGTAGAGTCCATCCTTTCACCTTTTCTGCTTCGCACAAAGACACAGTGGTTGGAACCACAGATCTCAAATTTGGACTCATCAGACCAAAGCACGGATTTCCACTGGTCTAATGTCCATTCCTTGTTCTTTAGCCCAAACAAGTCTCATCTGCTTGTTGCCTGTCCTTAGCAGTGGTTTCCTAGCAGCTATTTTACCATGAAGGCCTGCTGCACAAAGTCTCCTCTTAACAGTTGTTGCAGAGATGTGTCTGCTGCTAGAACTCTGCATGGCATTGACCTGGTCTCTAATCTGAGCTGTTGTTAACTTGCGATTTATGAGGCTGGTGACTCGGATAAACTTATTCTCTGAAGCAGAGGTGACTCTTGGTCTTCCTTTCCTGGGGCGGTCCTCATGTGAGCTAGTTTCTTTGTAGCGCTTGATGGTTTTTGCAACTGCACTTGGGGACGCTTTCAAAGTTTTCCCAATTTTTCAGACTGACTGACCTTCATCTCTTAAAGTAATGATGGCCACTTGTTTTTCTTTACTTAGCTGCTTTTTTCTTGCCATAATACAAATTCTAACAGTCTATTCAGTAGGACTATCAGCTGTGTATCCACCAGACTTCTACTCAACACAATTGATGGTCCCAACCCCATTTATAAGGCAAGAAATCCCACTTATTAAACCTGACAGGGCACACCTGTGAAGTGAAAACCATTTCCGGTGACTACTTCTTGAAGGTCATCAAGAGAATGCCGAGAGAGTGTGCAATGCAGTCATGAAAGCAAAAGGTGGTTACTTTGAAGAACCTAGAATATAAGACATATTTTCAGTTGTTTCACACTTTTTTGTTAAGTATATAATTCCACATGTGTTAATTCATAGTTTTGATGCCTTCAGTGTGAATGTACAATTTTGATAGTCATGAAAATACAGAAAAATCTTTAAATGAGAAGGTGTGTCCAAACTTTTGGTCTGTACTGTATGTTAACAAAGCATATATAGTCGGATATCTTTGATAGCTTGTATAACATATAGTAGGCACAGTGGGAAGTGAGTTAGTCAGTGAAATGTGCCAGAATTCTTGCTCAATTTGCACCAAAATATTAGAGATGCTAAAACAAATTTGCTTTAAATTTTGCAAAAAACTCAGATTCACAAGATTTTGAACTTAATCCAACACAAATGGTAGGTAGCAGCCATTTTGCTGAATTCTAAAGGTCTAGAAAAGGGTCTAGAAAGGCAAGCAATCAGACGATCACGGGTTAAAATCCCCTATTCACCAACAAGTACAGTGAAAAGTAAAAAAAAATGTTTTGAAAAAGTTTATATGACCCACCTTTTCTCCCATTAAAAATAAAGATAGTGAGAAAGATAAAAACAATATGGTATTGTTGCATTCAGAATGGTCCGATCTATCAAAATATAAAAACAAGTAACCTGATCGGTAAACATCATAAACGTAAAAAATTAAAGAACTACAAAATTATGGGTTTTTAGTCACTGTAAATCTTCACAGTGTCATATTGATTTCAAAATGGTATAAATAAAAACATAATCTTGCAAAAAATAAACCATCCCACGGCTCCATCGACAGAAAAATAAAGACATTATGTTGACATGTTTGGTATTGCTATAACCATACGGATGAGCAGACTCATACTGCAAGGTTATTTTTACCACAAAATATATGCCATAAATCAATTCCCCAAAAAACAATATCAGAATTACGATTTTTTCACAATTTCACTGCACTTACAATTTTGTACCCATGTCCAGTACAATATGTGGTAAAATGAATGGTTTCATTCAAAAGTACAACCCGTCCTGCAAAAGAAGGTCATGTGGACAGAAAAATAAAACATTACGGCTCTGGGAAGAAGGGGAGGAAAAAATTAAAACGAAAAAATGGAAATTGGCCACAGTGTGAAGGGGGTTAAACTATCTATATTTATGACAATAAAATTTACATCCCATTGTTGATAATTAATTTGCTCATAAATTTATGATGCAGCATCCATCAACATTTTTGCAATAAATGCAAAATATATGTATTTTAAAGTGAAATATTCACCAAAAGTAGAGGTTGTATAGATCACACTCAAAAATACACTGAATTGGTCTAAGCCTATGTGAAACCAGTAAATTAGGATCGAAATTATGATTAAATACTATGTCTATACAACATTGTGGCATCTGTAGGTGATACAAGTATAAGTAACAACAAATAAATAATAGTTATGGATGGCTGCTGTCTTTTAAATATACATATAATGCTGTTATAAATCAGTTTTAATTAGTTGTATTTGTATTCATCATAAAATACAGCATTTTTCTCTATGAAATAATTTAATACAAATGACTTAATATAATCTTTCATCTATTTTAAAATGCTTATCATTAAAGTTATAGCAGAATAACCATAGTGAAAGACCTAAAATAAGAAATAATACCTAGAAGAATAGCAATACGTATATCCGTGCTCGGCTTCCAGACTACACTTCAATCTGCAATGAAGGTGTTCACTTTGGATATGCATCCTGGCTTCTGTTACTTATAATCACTCAATGTCATCTTGAACAAATCACTTTGTCTCCGAGTACATCAGTTTAGCCAACTATAATTGGGTTTCAATTATATCATTGCCATGCAGACCACAGCTCTGGGAAAGTGCTGATGTTACACTTTTAACACCCCTGAAGTATAAGCAAAAACTGGAGATCAAAACTCTTGTAATAAATGGCCAGTATCTAATAAAGTTTGAACAGCTGTTGTGATACTGAATTGGGACAATCTAGAAAACATAATGAGTTATGTAAATGACAGCACACGTAATATATGGGCAGAAGTCAAGTTGTGTATGGAGAGGTTGCACGGTGCTTTACAATATTGTTATTTCCTATTATATTACCTAGTACACATGTGTCGATGCAGAAAAGCAATTCCACTGGTTAATTAACTAAATGAAATCTTCAACAACAACAAAAAATTAAGAGAAGATTTTAGTTTTCAGGGGCTTTATATATTAAATATCTGTTGGCCCTACAGTTATTCCTCCGAACTATGAAATGAAAAAGATTACTCAGACTGAGCGTGTCTGCTTTTTACAGTATGGGGAGAGGGATAAACCAGTGCCAGATTACAAACAGTATTATTACTCACTACCCTATTCTCCAGCACTAATCTTTCTCATCCGTTTGTTAGGTCACACGACCATTTTTCTCTCATCTCAGAAAATCGGTCCGATTATGCTAATCGCACTATGATCAGAGTGTGATCCAATTTTCTCAGATGTGCAGAATGAATAAAATTTCTCAATATATTCTTCATTCTGCTAATTTGTGAAAATTGAATTGCACGCTAATGTCGTCAGCGCGAAGTCTGTTTTTTCCAATGGACCCATAGACATGATTGCCCGAGTGCATTCCAATTATTGGAGGCAAAGCATGCATGCTGCGATTTTTTTTCTGTCGGGCCACTCGGTCTGAGAAAAAAAATAGGGCAAGTGCATGGCCTCATTGAATAACATTGGGAGGAGTGCTATCTACAAATCCACAGATGGCACTCGTCTGATTTTTACGGTCGTGCGCCCAAGCCCCTATGGTGATTACACCTGCTGGCATGCAGTTTTGTTCACACTCTTGAATCCGGCTATTGGTGCAGCGTCTGGCTGCCATCTGGTGTCTTATCTAGGGACAATGACATATTGATACACTGCAGAAAAATTCTGGTCTCTGCATGGAATCAATGGGTGTAGTCCAGGGCTACCTTAAATTCCAGACTTTGGTTTAGCCGGTTGCCAAATTGGTTGCAGCCTCAAGTGTCTATACACTTAGAAATTAAACACTCAGCACTCAGCTCATAGATCCAAATGGCACTTTCAAAGAATCCATTTTGCCTGTGGAAATGTATGTTTTGGCAGATCAAGTCAAACAACAAGGATAATGTTGTCAGCATGACTACCAATGCTGCAGTAACTACAGCCAATTTTACCTTGTTTGAAGGCTGTAATCAATTAGCAGCCTGTAATAGGCCTTAGCACACACATTACATGACAGTGCCTGATTTCATTGGAATGTCACCAGCCCAGGAGGTGAATATGTGCTTTTATTTTATTTGTGGCACCACAGCATTAAAAAGAGTAATTGTAATTTCAAAAAACTATTCATAATAAGCTGACTTCTCTGTGTGTGTACATGTACAATAACACTATTTCTGGAAATTACATCACTGGTCTCCAGCATTTGATCATTTTCTCCCTACAAGCTCTATCTATAATTTTCAATCGACTTTAAACTGGTAAAAGGAGACTAACTGCTGTGAGCTGTGGTATACACATCACAGCACGCAGGGATAGGTTCCAGGTAAAGATGAGCGAGTATACAGGTATGGGTTCCAGGTAGAGGTGAGCGAGTATACAGGTTTTCCCGAGCACGCTCGGGTGATCTCTGAGTATTTGTTAGTGCTCGGAGATTTAGTTTTTGTCGCCTCAGCTGCATGATTTACAGCTGCTGGACAGCCTGAATACATGTGGGGGTTCCCAGGTTGCTAGGGAATCCTCACATGTATTCAGCCTGTCTAGCAGCCATAAATCATGCAGCTACGAGGACAAAAACTAAATCTCCGAGCACTAACAAATATTTGGAGACCACCCGAGCATGCTCGGGAAAACGCGAGCAACTAGTATACTCGCTCATCACTAGTTCCAGTTCTTCACTCCTTTTAAGGACACAGAGAAGAGCTGCAGAGGCATAGAAGACATTATACATCAGTCATAAGTCCATGTGAATGTGAAGACTTGTTAGAAGGCTCAGCATTATCTTTCTGTGTCTCCCTCTGCCTGTTTTCTCTCTCCACCTCAGCAGTGCATCTATGTACTCAGTGGTGACTGAAGCAGCTCTGGTCAACCCTCTGTGGCTGAAAGTGGAAAGCTGCTGGGAGAAATAAAGTTAATTTCCTCACAGCAGCCGGGTTTTCATTGCTGTGATGGAGCAGCCCTGGAGTGCTATTAACCTGATGATTACCCCAATATCTGCAGATTCATAGCATTTTGGGAAGAGACAGGTTCCCTTGAAAGGGTGCTTAATTAAAATGTATTTCTTAACTTACTGTATGCTCTGTAGCATGCTAGTCCTGATACTAGATCTTGGGGGATACATCAACAGGAACAGTGATGATATCTCACACGTCCACAAGTAGCTTTTGACTCCCTATACAGGTCTTCCATACACTCTGTGATCAAATATCTTTTTTATACTATCTAGAAGACGCTTGCTCCAAAGCCTAATTTAGCAAAGTCCATATCATGAAACAATGTACCAAGGGATTTAAAGCACTGGATACTTTGCATTTGTGTGATACTTTATTGGTAACTTGTTCTAAAGTCCAGTTGTGGAATGCTGAAGCTCAATATATTAATTTGACAGCTGAAGTTCATTCGTGAGTCTTTCTCTAATGCCGGGATCACGTTAGTGTATAACACAGCCGAGTGCTATGCGAGAAAACATCTCATAGCACTCAGACCCAGTGTTAATCTATGGGGCAGATCACATTTGCGATTATTTTCTCATGTTGAATCAGCAGGCGAGAACAATTGCAGCATGCTGGGATTGGCACCGAGACTCGGCCGAGTCTCGGCTCACTCGCACCCATATAAGTCTATGGGTGCGAGTGACACAACGCACATCACTCGGATATCATCCGAGTGCTGTGCGATATTTAGCAATGCTGGTAGTGGAGGAGATTGGTAAATTAGTTTCTCCGCCTCCTCCACAGCTGTGCTCCGATTCTGTCTGTGCAAGAGGCTCGGAGCACAGTAGCATGACACTCGGTTCTCGCTCGCAGCAAAGCAGGAGCCAAGGGTCATTAGCATCTCGCATCCGATGTCATACGCTAGTATGACCCCGGCCTAATGAATGTTCTCACCACAGGGAATATTTGATAAACCTTGTTCAGGAAGAGGGTAACTCACTCGTGGTTATATCTCTTTCTCATCCACACTTCTCAATAATGCTTGGATCATAAGGGCGTCTCCTTCCCAAAAGAAAGTCAGATTGCGGGAGCGCATCCAATCTTGTCATTATATTAACAGAAGGCTCATCACTTCACTGAAGCACTGACACCTGAGCAACACCTGAAAACAATCATTTTTACCATGCCTGAGGAGACAGTTTAAGATGATGTATCAAAAAGGTTAACCCACTAGAGAAAAATGTAATAAATGAGCTTCCACCAATAGGGCAAAAGTTACAGAGAGACTGATCATCACATCTAAATTCAAATTAGACTTTGATTTTGAGTTGTATTGTGAATTTATAATAGCTTTACATTATGTTTCATTATCTTACTAGCTGTGATGTAAAGGAATTGTATAGTAATCTACAAATTAAAGGTAAAACAAGACATGATCCAAAACTACAGACATTCCAGATCTCAAAAATGATCAAATGAAGATTTATTAATCCTTATATTCCTTATATCTACATTCCCTGAATATCCATACCATGTCTGTACTATCGCACATACAATTGTATCATGCTCAATAGTGGAAAGGATACCTATAGACAGGCTCTGATACACTAGACAGGATGGTAAGGAGCAGAAAACCAAGAATCGCATATATTGCAGTGACCAAGTTGAATTGCGTACATTAGGCAGTTCTAGCAAATTGGTGATGGTTTACTATGGGTGTGGAGGTTAAGGAGCAACTATGCCTTCATCCCAGAGGAATTAGAACTGCATGGGAACACCCAGGTTGCAACTGTCAAGAGGCATCAGAAGGGTGCAGAAACATTGTCAGGCAATATGGGTGAGTAACTTGTAATGGTACCAGATTTTTTAAGGCTCACCTTGTGAGGTGGATCTTCTAAGCCCAGCTCCGGGTGGACATACGGATCCTGGGCATTAATGCTGTCGCAGAAAGGCATATATGGTGCAAGAACTTGAAATACTGGAGGCCACAGGCAGAAAAGTCACAGGAAAGCAGGTACGAAGCAGGAACTTGAAGCACTGGTGACCACAGGGAGACAGGACAGGAGAGCAGGTAGTGGTACACAGTCAAAGAAATGGAACTTAGTCAAACAAAACTTAAAGTCTTAATACCAAGAAATAGGTGTGTATCTTGGTGGTCCTTATATAGGCCTAGGCAGATGATCACATGAGACTACACCAGGCCACTTTAAAACCCGAAGTGGAGCACAACAGAGGGCAGCCATAGGAGAAGGTGATGAAGCCCCGCCAATCTGAGGCAGACAGTTAAAATTGCGATTCTGGAAGTAAAACAATAAATAACTTAGTTGAAGTGAATCAAGATGAGAAACACACGGGGAATAAGAAGAGCTGAGTTAACACCAGAAAATCTATAAGATTGGCAAGATAATACAAAAATCACCTGTAGTTGGAGTGTTAGTTTAAGGCTTTTTTACCACGCAGCAATGTGTGGGCCCCATATGTGTTGGCACTGCCTTGGCTAGGTTACACCAAGCCAACATTGTGCATGCCCTCCATCTTCTAGCTACTAGCAGCAGTGAGGTCCTGACAGTGAACATTAACACTACGCCTTTTCACTTTGCTGACCAGTAGTGTTACTATGACAAATTGTTTGAGATTTCTGATATTTAGGTACCCAACAAGAAATAATAATGATACCCCGTCTGCCGCCCTCTCACCACCCCCCAAAAAAACTACATGATAACAACTATTGTTATAAACCATCGAATAGTCTGGAAATATTCAGAATCTGCAAGCAAATCAGTTTGTAGAAAATTAGTGGAAATAGTTTTTACATTAAATCACCTTCTTATCGTGTCACAGGCAGCATGTGGATTTCACCTTAGGTTTTATTGAGCACAGCTGTCTCCTGTGCAACATGTTCAATATCTGAATGGAGGCAAACAGGTAATGCATATTTAGTTACTTAATAGCCCAACTAGATATTAAATAGCAGGCTCTCTTAGCAGTATGGTGGCTAATGAACTATTCAATCATGTATGAATGTGCGTGAACAGAATCAAAGATTAGTAATAATGCCTTTCTTTAAATGCCACAATGAATGTCGGATAGCAGGTAAGCTGCTTATTATAAGTGCTTATTAACTCCATTATTAAGTACCAGGTCAATGTATTTGTGTCACACTACTCAATCACTCTTGTCAGAGGTCTTAACTCTATATTTGCAGAGAATGTGTCAACATAAGGCCGGCCTCACACTAGCGAGTTTTACGGACGTAAGAGCGCAGAAATTACGTCCGTAAAACTCGCAATATAAACGGCACAATTATTCTCAATGGGGCTGCTCCTATTAGCCGTATATTACGGTTCAGTATTATACGGCTTTCTACGGCCGTACAAAATCGCAGCATGCTGCGTTTGTCAGCGTATTGCGCAAAAAAATCGCTAATGAAAGTCTATGGGGGCGAGAAAAATACGGAATCCACACGGACCAGCAGTGTGACTTGCGAGAAATACGCAGCGGTGTTAGTGAAAAGTCGGTAATTCAATTGCCGGCTTTTCATTTCTCCTGCACAAACCCGACATGATATGAGACATGGTTTACATACAGTAAACCATCTCATATCCCCTTTTTTTTTGCATATTCCACACTACTAATGTTAATAGTGTGTATGTGCAAAATTTCAGCGCTGTAGCTGCTGAAATAAAGGGTTAAATGGCGGAAAAAATTGGCGTGGGCTCCCGCGCAATTTTCTCCGCCAGAATGGTAAAGCCAGTGACTGAGGGCAGATATTAATAGCCAGGAGAGGGTCCATGGTTATTGGCCCCCCCGTGGCTACAAACATCTGCCCCCAGCCACCCCAGAAAAGGCACATCTGGAAGATGCGCCTATTCTGGCACTTGGCCACTCTCTTCCCACTCCCTGTAGCGGTGGGATATGGGGTAATGAAGGGTTAATGCCACCTTGCTATTGGAAGGTGACATTAAGCCAGATTAATACTGGAGAGGCGTCAATTATGACACCTATCCATTATTAATCCAATTGTTGGAAAGGGTTAAAAAAAACACACACATGATTTAAAAGTAGTTTAATGAAATAAACACAGCGGTTGTTTTAATAATTTATTGTTCTCTCAATCCATCAGGAACACCCTCGCTTGGAAAAATAATAAGGGTGTTTTACTGTTACTTCACGCTGTATGGAATTGTTATTTAGGCACTCTTTGGATCTTTCTTTTATCAAATGTGTGAGGTTGTTGCCTACTACATATGAATTTATATTAATTTTAACTTCTTGAAACCTGACAACTCTGACAATAATTCACTTGTATACAGTTGCGCCCATGTAATTTTCAGAAACACTGCGTGGCACATTTAGGCTGTGTTCACACGTTGCAGATTATTCGCGTTTTTTTCGCATTTTTTCCCTATAGAAACGCTATAAAACCGCAAATAATCTGCTTATATTATGCATCCTATCATTTTTAATGAATTCTGCACTTTTTGTACACATGATGCGTTTTTTTCCGCGGTAAAAACGCATCGCGGTAAAAAATGCAGCATGTTCCTCATTTTGCATTTTTTTTGCGGATTTCCCACTTAAAATGCATTGGGAAGTGTCCGGAAAAAACCGCGGCAAAAACGTGTCAAAACCGCGGCAAAAACGCGTCAAAACCGCGGCAAAAACGCACGCGGTTTTCTTGCGGATTTCTTGCAGAAAATGTCCGGATTTCTCCAGAATTTTCTGCAAGAAATCCTGAACGTGTGCACATAGCCTTATTCTGCACTGTGCAAAGCAGAATTATTTGTAATTCATTGTATAGCACTGTTATTAAGGTAGTATATGGGACAATAGACCTATGAAGGAGTTCTATGTTAGGCTCCCAGAGTCCAGCTATGCAGCCATATTCCCACTCTCGAAGCTATATGATAATGTGTAGCTGTACTTCTTTGAAGTGACGTTTTAGAACGTCACTTCAGAGTAGGATCAGGACTGCTCGTAGGTTTTAGAACGTCACTTCAGAGTAGGATCAGGACTGGTCGTAGGTTTTAGAACGTCACTTCAGAGTAGGATAAGGACTGCTCGTAGGTTTTAGAATGTCACTTCAGAGTAGGATAAGGACTGCTTGTAGGTTTTAGAATGTCACTTCAGAGTAGGATAAGGACTGCTCGTAGGTTTTAGAATGTCACTTCAGAGTAGGATCAGGACTGCTTGTAGGTTTTGAAACGTCACTTCAGAGCAGGATAAGGACTGCTCGTAGGTTTTAGAACGTCACTTTAGAGTAGGATAAGGGCTGCTCGTAGGTTTTAGAATGTCACTTCAGAGTAGGATCAGGACTGCTAGTAGGTTTTAGAACATCACTTCAGAGTAGGATAAGGACTGCTCGTAGGTTTTAGAATGTCACTTCAGAGTAGGATAAGGACTGCTCGTAGGTTTTAGAATGTCACTTCAGAGTAGGATCAGGACTGCTTGTAGGTTTTGAAACGTCACTTCAGAGTAGGATAAGGACTGCTCGTAGGTTTTAGAAGGTCACTTTAGAGTAGGATAAGGACTGCTCGTAGGTTTTAGAATGTCACTTCAGAGTAGGATCAGGACTGCTAGTAGGTTTTAGAATGTCACTTCAGAGTAGGATCAGGACTGCTCGTAGGTTTTAGAACGTCACTTCAGAGTAAAATCAGGACTGCTCGTAGGTTTTAGAATGTCACTTCAGAGTAGGATAAGGACTGTTTGTAGGTTTTAGGACATCACTTCAGAGTAGGATAAGGACTGCTCGTAGGTTTTAGAATGCCACTTCAGAGTAGGATAAGGACTGCTCATAGGTTTTAGAATGTCACTTCAGAGTAGGATCAGGACTGCTTGTAGGTTTTGAAACGTCACTTCAGAGTAGGATAAGGACTGCTCGTAGGTTTTAGAATGTCACTTTAGAGTAGGATAAGGACTGCTCGTAGGTTTTAGAATGTCACTTCAGAGTAGGATCAGGACTGCTAGTAGGTTTTAGAACGTCACTTCAGAGTAGGATCAGGACTGCTCGTAGGTTTTAGAATGTCACTTCAGAGTAGGATCAGAACTGCTCGTAGGTTTTAGAACGTCACTTCAGAGTAGGATAAGGACTGCTCGTAGGTTTTAGAATGTCACTTCAGAGTAGAATCAGGACTGCTTGTAGGTTTTAGAATGTCACTTCAGAGTAGGATCAAGATTGCTGGTAGGTTTTAGAATGTCACTTCAGAATTGGATCAGGACTGCTTGTAGGTTTTAGAACATCACTTCAGAGTAGGATAAAGACTACTTGTAGGTTTTAGAATGTCACTTCAGAGTAGGATCAGGACTGCTTGTAGGTTTTAGAACGTCACTTCAGAGTAGGATAAAGACTGCTTGTAGGTTTTAGAACGTCACTTCAGAGTAGGATCAAGATTGCTGGTAGGTTTTAGAATGTCACTTCAGAATAGGATCTGGACTATTTCATAGGTTTAATATGGTCAATTAACATGCTCAAATACCCTGATCATAACAAAAAGATAACCAAAAAAAGTAATGAAAATGATGTCTGTTTATTAACAGCACAAGACAGTACAAGACATATTTAAATAACTATATGTCTGTCTGGGAGAACAGGAGGAATAAATTAATGCCAAAGAGTCATAAAATTATAGGAAAAAATATTTATAAACCTGGGAATCTGAATTAACTAGTGAACATATATCCCCTTAAAAAATTAAATTTTATTGTGAATATCTTAAAAATACACCACCCAGTGCTATTTAGGCACAATTAGGCCTAAAGATAAAAACAATAAAGACCAAGGTCTAGCGCATACCCTGCAATGGCCTACTCTGTCACCTGCCTGGCTGTGGAGGTTGGCACCCTAATTACGATGTTTTGGCGCCCCCACTCAACGTGGACTACCCCTCACTGCCCTAGATCACCCTATGCTGCAGGTGTGAAAACAAAATACATAAGAACAGAGATGAAGAAAGCAAAAAAATGGTCAAAAAAACACAAAAAACTCAATAGAAGAAAATTAGCAAAAAAACAGAGGCAAAAGCAGGATATTAGATAAGACCTATATAGGCTCCAGCCCCTTTCATAAACCAATTTGCTAAACACCAATAATAGGCAATGGGTATGCTGTCAGATGTGCCACATAGAAATTTATAGCATCAATCACTACAGCCTATACCACATATACTCATAATACTGCAGTTTGTCTAGCTATTATTAGCATAAATTATACCCATAAGGGATTAAAACCTGCAGTTAATATTAAACACGACCCAAATAGATAACCAGGGCCAAGTATTTAAGGTATCTCAGTGGTGTAGGTAGAATTATATGTTATTTATCATGATATATTGCACTTCGCCTCATAGCCTTAGCATAGATAACTGCATTCAAAATTGCAAATTATACCATATACATTTTCTTCTTCATGGACTATCAAGCCATAGATACACCAGCCCTAAGGGGTTGCCCCCATATATAAACAGGGCTAAACAGTCACAGAGATACTAGTGCAAAAGCCTAAAAAAGGCAAGACTGTACAATTTTACAATGGTATAAGCAGAATGGCGTGTTACTTATCATGATACACTGTGCCTCGCCTCAACGCGTTTCCCCGTAGTTCGGTTCATCAGGAGGCCCGTCAGAGGGTTCTCAAATGTTAGATGCCATAGATGAGTAGCATGACCAGTGGCTTATACGGGTGGAATTAAATACCCCCGCTCATACACATGCTCCAATCAGCATCGCCACCAATAATCATGGCCAGAAAAAGCCTGAGTGATGAACTATTTACCTGCCAAATCCAAAAGGATTGATGTACCAGTATGCCATGCTTCTCCAGCGTCAGGGTGCTGCTACCGCGCAAGTGCGGAAGTATCATTCACGTCATCAGGAGATTATTGCCAGCTAGGCGCCAGTGCGCCTGCGCATTAATCGGAGCAAACTGATCGCTACTGCGTTTCATTCTAAGTCGCTGATGTGTTACATTCTCGGCTGCGATCCGCAAAACTGGTCACTACAGCGTTTCATTCTCCACGCAACAGCGCATGACCGGAAAGCAGAACTGATCGCTACAGAGTATCATTCTCCACGTAGCAGCGCATGACCGGAAACGCTCCAAGTGCACCTAATAATGCAGGCACCAGAAACAAAGAGCTAATATGCAAAGGTGCCAGTCCCGGTGCCCGCAAATAGTCACGCAAACCTGCGCTCCATAGTCCTGCCAGGAAAACACTGATATATACAAAGTACTAGACAGAGACAAGTTGATCAAAACTTGTATCCAATAGATTTTCATAAAGAGTCATAAAATGCAGAACAATAAATTATGTTTAGGGAAATATAAAGATGAATAACGTGCTAAACCCAATGTGAATCTAAGTTGTCAATCATTATAGTGCTCATGAACCACAGAAAGTAATAAATGAAAGTACTATAGAAATATAGGTGGGGAAGGTGCAACTGATAAATAAATGCCTTTATACAGAGATTGCACATAGGAGTGTTAGCCAGACACACAACCCCAACATGCATTTCGTATAACCTTCGTCAGGGGGTGAGGTGATATTCTTATGTAGCACGGATGACTGATGTGAATGATTTCTCCCTTAAATTAGATAAAAAATTGTTGCATTGCAAATTTCCAGTGGAAGTTATTTTGTACAAAAGCATTACAATTTTGATGCAATAATTTTACAGACAAGGCTAGAGATATCCTAGTAAGTTATATTTTGATTTGTATCAGCTTAAAGTATATGGTGACCTGCTCAACTCTTTCTAGATATCTAAATGAGTTTGAGCTTGGGACTCCTGCCCTCAAGGACTTGAGATTTAAGTCTTCTGGTTCACTGTACTTCTCTATTAATCAGTCATCTCCTCACTGTTAATGTGTAAAATCGGTAAGTAAGTCAATGGCTATCACCAGGCAGAGGTTTATTGCTGAGGCAGGGACTTTACATTCATCTTTCATTCAATACACTTTGTAAAATGTGCTACCTTGCTCTTTATCTTGATGCTATAGATATGATTACAGACATGCTGTCACACAGTAGATAATTGATGCTTATTTGTTCAGCCTCTATAGCTACTAACACTAGACCTCAATAAATTAGATTGCTCTAGCAATCTAGCAAACTTTTCATTCTAAGAGAAAGAACTTGTACTAACATTTGGTGCCAAAAAAACACAAGTACAAACATTTATATTGGAGCCTATCATCACATCCAAAAAAAGAAACAAAAGTCAATGTAAGGGTATGTGCACACGTCCGGATTTCTTGCAGAAATTTCCTAAAGAAAACCGGAAATTTTCTGCAAGAAATCCGCATTTTTTTTTGCGTTTTTTTCCCGTTTTTTTAGCATTCTGCAAGCGTAATTAGCTTGCAGAATGCTAAAGTTTTCCAAGCGATCTGTAGCATCGCTTGGAAAACTGACTGACAAGTTGGTCACACTTGTCAAACATACTGTTTGACAAGTGTGACCAACTTGTTACTATAGATGCTGCTTATGCAGCATCTATAGTAAAAGATAGAATGTTTAAAAATAATAAAAAAAATAAAAAATGGTTATACTCACCCAGACGATCTCCTCAGCGGCGTCCGTTCCTATAGATGCCGGTGTGGTTCAGGACCTGTGATGACGTTGCGGCTTGTGATTGGTCACGTGAGTCACATAAGCGGTCACGTGACCAATCACAAGACAGTGACGTCATCACAGGTCCTGAACCACACCATCTATAGGAACCGAAGAGAGAGCATGCACCGGAGAGGCGGGAACACTTCGGCGGCCATCGGAGGGTGAGTATAGGACTATTTTTTATTTTAATTCTTTTTTTTTGACCAATTATATGGTGCCCAGTCCGTGGAGGAGAGTCTCCTCTCCTCCACCCTGGGTACCAACCGCACATAATCTGCTTACTTCCCGCATGGTGGGCATAGCCCCGTGCGGGAAGTAAGCAGATCAATGGACTCCTAGGTGTGCGGAATCCCCGCAATCCGCATTTTTTAATGAACATGTTGCTTTTTTTTCCGCGATGCGATTTTTTCGCGGAAAAAAATCGCAACATTTGCACAAAAAATGCGGAATACCCTCTAAATAATAGGAGGCATATGTAAGCGTTTTTTTCGCGTTTTTATCACGTTTTTATAGCGAAAAAACGCGAAAAATCCTGAACGTGTGCACATGGCCTAAATGTTTCAGAAAATTATCAAAACATGTAGTGTTTGATAAGCTATGAATAGTAATTAAAGGGGTTTTCTGGGACCAACAATTGCTGATCTAAGATAGGTCATCAATATGAGATCAATTGAAGTCTGCTAGGAGTTTCCCCACCGCTCAGCTGAAACCTCCCCTAGCAGTTGTCGTTTATGTACGTTCATTAATTCAGACAAATAAAAATAATGCCTTGGTTTATTTTATTGAATATTAAGTACAAAGAAAGAAAAAAAGCCAGCTCACCGATATATGCAAGAAGCACGGAACTTCGTCCTGACTCGACGTGATACAAATCCAAGTAAAAGAGAAAAATCTTCCAGCTTCTTTGATAAAATGTAAAACTTTAATCCATCATATAAAATAGTAGAGGACACACTCCTGGGACAATGCCATATCACAAGTGAAGAAAGCTACACGTTTCGACCATACGGTCTTTGTCACAGCTGATCTGCTCAGCAGTCCATCCGGTATAAGAAGGACTGACCTACCAATGAAAAGGTACAGCAAAAAAAAAAAAAAAAAAAAAAAAAGGAGCTCACCTGACCAGCAGTGCTTTGAATCACAAACACATATAGATCATTGCCAAATATTCTAAAAAATATGAACAATATATATATACATATACAATGGTAAGATACAATAAATCCCATATATACAAAAAAAAATACAGAAAAAACACACAAAAAAAAGGGCTAAAAAACATGCAATATACAAATACATGAATCTATGCCTGCACTGCAATTTACCGTGTTATATATATTGTTCATATTTTTTAGAATATTTGGCAATGATCTATATGTGTTTGTGATTCAAAGTACTGTTGGTCAGGCGAGCTCCCTTTTTTTTTTTTTTTTTTGCTTTACCTTTCCATTGGTAGGTCAGTCCTTCTTATACCGGATGGACTGCTGAGCAGATCAGCTGTGACAAAGACCGTATGGTCGAAACGCGTAGCTTTCTTCACTTGTGATATGGCATTGTCCCAGGAGTGTGTCCTCTACTATTTTATATGATGGATTAAAGTTTTACATTTTATCAAAGAAGCTGGAAGATTTTTCTCTTTTATTTTATTGAACACAATATTACAGTCATCGATCAGTACAAAGTCAACGTGGCTGTAAGCATGCCCCGACACTTTGACAGGTTGCTATACACAGATGCACTGAAGAATGAGCTGTCAATCAAAGTGTCAGGGCGTGCTTACATTTGTCGCTCACTGTATACTGAGCGGTGACAGTAGTCACTCTGGGCATGCCTGTATGGGTGAGCGTCGGCAGTTCTGGGAAGGAATAAAGTTACATTTCTCTCGATAGCCTCACTGTCAGTAAAGTGGCCAGACAGCATTGGTATGTTACTCACCTGCAGATGAACCCTATACAGGGCCATATTTACCACTAGGCACTTGAGGGCACGTGCCTAGGGCAGCAGGATGCGGGGGGCGCACTTGAGCAAGGTTTTTTTTTCTTCTTTTTATAAAGTCCGGGGTCAAGCACCTGCACAGGGTGGGAGGATGAGGGAGCCATGCACAGAGGGTGGGAGGATGGGGGAGCCATGCACACAGGGTGGGAGGATGGGGGAGCCGAGCCATGCATACAGGGTGGGGGAGCCATGCATACAGGATGGGAGGATGGGGGAGCCATGCATACAGGATGGGAGGATGGAGGAGCCATGCATACAGGGTGGGAGGATGGGGGAGCCACGCATACAGGATGGGAGAATGGGGAAGCCATGCATACAGGGTGGGAGGATGGGGGAGCCAAGCCATGCATACAGGGTGGGAGAATGGGGGAGCCATGCACACAGGGTGGGAGGATGGGGAGCCGAGCCATGCATACAGGGTGGGGGAGCCATGCATACAGGAGGGAGGATGGGGGAGCCATGCATACAGGATGGGAGGATGCAGGAGCCATGCATACAGGGTAGGAGGATGGGAGAGCCATGCAAACAGGATGTGAGAATGGGGGAGCCATGCATACAGGGTGGGAGGATGGGGGAGCTGAGCCATGCATACAGGATGGGAAGATGGGGGAGCCATGCATACAGGATGGGGGAACCATGCATAGAGGGTGGGAGGATGGGGGAGCCGAGCCATGCATACAGGATGGGAGGATGGGGGAGCCGAGCCATGCATACAAGATGGGAGGATGAGGGAGCAGAGCCATGCATACAAGATGGGAGTATAGGGGAGCCGAGCCATGCATACAGGATGGGAGGATGGGGGAGCTGAGCCATGCATACAAGATGGGAGGATGGGGGAGCCTAGCCATGCATACAAGATGGGGGAGCCGAGCCATGCATACAGGATGGGAGGATGGGTGACATGTATGAGGAAACAGTACTGGGAAATGGGGACATGTATGAGGAAACAGTATGGGGGAATGGGGGCATATATGAGGAAATAGTATGGGGGATGGGTGCAGACAATATGGGGAGCGAACGAGGGAATGTGTGTGGACACAGTATGAGTAGCAATGTCCAAAATGGATGTGGACAGAGTATGGAGAGTGAGGGTGATGGGATGTGTGCAGACAAAGTATGGGGAGTCAGGTGAGCAGGCAGTATAGAAAGTGAGGGGGTAAAAATATGAAGAAACAGGATGGTGAACAGGGGGGATGTGAGAGGAGACAGTATGAGGAGGGAGGGGAATAGTCTGAGGAGACAGTATGGGGGCAGAAAAGTGAGTGGGCACAGAATAGAAACTGTGTAGTGGGGGCGAAGCATGGAGGGACAGTGTAAGGGCACAGCCAGGAGGGGACAGTATACCAAGGAGGGGGAGTGTGATGAGAGAGCACAGTATAAATACTGAGCCCTATAGGGGGACAGTGTGAGAGGACAATGTGAAGAGGGGGCTGGTATGGAAAGGAGAGGTCAGTGTGAAGAGCATGTACCATAAGCATAAGCGGGACAGTGTGGGGGTCATATTTTGTGCAGACAATATAGTGAGGGGAAATTTTTTATTCAGGAGCATTATAATGACACTTGTATCTTTAAGGGCGTCATGTGGAGATTTTCTGCAAAAGAGCAGAGAAGATGGAAGTCTGCAGAGACGGCTGTGGATGAGAAAACTCATCATGGGATCTGGACAAGATGAAGAAAAGAAGAAAGGCTCCAGAGGCGACGTCATCTATAAGGTACCTGGATGTAAATGTTATTTGTGATACTAACTAACTCTCATGTTTTTATTTATATTAGGAGCATTAAAGGGGATGTCCAGATTTGTCATGAGTCTGCAGTCATTCTTTGTGACTGCAGACTTCTGAATTCTCACAGTGCGCACTGCGCGCTGTCAGGATTCTCTCGTGCTGGGGATTTACATTAATGCGGTCACATGACTAGACATATGTGGCCTCCGTCAATGAAAATGAACTGAGCGAGGCCGGGCACGTCTAGTGAGAATGTGGTCAGAAGTATACAAATCACATGCTTGTGCTGACATGACTGTCCACCAACAAGGGAGAATCCTAAAAGTGTGCAGTGCATTAGCTGTGAGAATTCGGAAGCCTGCGATGTCAGGATTCAGCTCTGCATGTTCCAGTAGTTGTCACATGGACACTTCACTCATATGCGATTTTCATACTTTGGTCCTGTGACAACGAGCTTCTCTTTTGCTTCTCTGTTTTTCACTGATCATTGAGAGCATTAGGGAGAGGAGCTCGTCGGTACATGACTAAGTGTGCAAATCACATATGTCCTGTGGGGGGGAAGGCACCAAAATGAATTCTTGCCCCTGGTGCCAGAAACCCTAGATACACCTCTGCCGGTATGCCATTGCAAGCGGTGATTACCGGGTCCGGTGGAGGGATGTCTGTGCACAGGCAGTGAGGCAGGGACTGAGGGTGTGCACAGAGAGAATGGAGACCCGGAGACTGCCCGTCCCAGTCTACGCCGTAGCCTGGAGCCTCATTAGCATAGGAATATGTCAGTTAATAAATTGTTTTCCTAAAGCTTTATAGAGTAGTTTTAGGTCAGAGAGGGATGGTTAGGGATGAGCTAGGAAGGTGCAGGGACAGGTAGTGATGGCTACTTGCGGACATGTGCGGCACTTGCGGTTTTGCACTTGCGGTGATACAAATAACACTGCTAGCAGTGTTTTTTTCCATTGCTGCAAGTACCGCATTTGCCGGATCGCGGCAAAACCGCAAGTGGCGCACATGTGCACAAGTCCCATAGGGAATGAATGAGGCCGAACGCAGCGTTGCCGTAAGTGATCCGTTACACGGCAGATGCTGAAAAACTGCCGGATCTTCTGCAAAAGGCGACTTTCACATCAGCGATTTATGGCAAAGTCACTGCCGATAGTGTCATACTCACCAAAGGGGGAGGCAGCACTAAAAGTGCCTAGGGCAGCAGAAACTCTAAATACGGCCCGGACCCTATATATGCAGATTAATAGCAATTGAGGATATAACAGGTTCCCTGTAATAGCCGTGGTCAAGCATGCAACATTCACTATTCATAAAAATCCAAACTCTAGAACTTCAAGCTCAAAAGTTAAAATTAAAGCGACAGCAAATGTAGCAAAAAGTTTTTTACATGTCTCAGAAAAATGAGTTTGGTCCACACCTCTATGTGGGTGGAAATGTTGCATTTTTTGTTGCATTTTTAGTGGACATGTACATGCATTTTAACACTTTTCGCATAACAAACATTGTCACATCATTTTTACTAAAATTAAATTGGATCTCCCTTGGCCACCATTCTTCCCTCATTAAAGAACGAGCAGTAAACTTCCCCATTATGCAGCAAATAAAGTCTTTTAGGTTAAATAGTAAATACTTTTAGTAGCCTAGAAATATTTCTTAGTGTATGCCCATCTATTAGAAATGCCTTCCCCCTAGTAGCTTTCAGTGTAATTCTTCATTAGTACATTGACACTAGAAACGTAATGCCTGCAGTCGCCTTTTCTCCCTCACAGCTGTCATAAGGAATGAAAAACACTTATTTGTGCATTTCTCATCTGCTCTGCTGTTTACTTGCTCGCACCGCTTTAGAGAATCAAGAAACTGGTTAGCATAGGCAGCAATAATACAATTCCCTGCAAATTTAGACAGATAAATAACAGACAAAAATGACAAGTAAGTGTTAACCGTTCACTTTGCCAGAGGAGTGGTTGCAGTCATAAGAGTAAGATCGGCAAGACGCTAAAAATGGTTAATGCTGTAGAAATAATGTAGAATTGAAACCATGGAGACATCAAGAATGGCTTTGATGAGCACTAATGTCCCCATCTGTCATAGCTCTCCTGCTCCATTATCATATGAAAACACAACTTGCATGTGACTCATTTTAGACATGCAAATTTACTGCATATTAAGAAGTTAAGTTAGGCCCTTAACGCATTTCTAGACCTTCCATTCCTTACCAATAAGACGTATTTGGCAGTTCAGCCCACTTCCGAAAAATAAATTGCTGAAACTGTCTATCACAATCCTGCAGGACCAACATTAAAAAAACAAACTCTGGTCATTTCGATACGTGCGGCAACAATAACAAAGAAGGAAGGAGATGAATTCTGGTCTTTAATTGCTGCTAGCACCAGCAGAAAATACAAGCACTTCCCAAAGCTTCAAGGTTTTATTTCCAATTTACTGCAGGTTATCTCAGACATGAATTAACGCTGATAGATTTTTGACATAGTTTTTAATGCTTCTCAATAGCAAACAACTCAATTACTTCAAGCACCTAGATCTTTACTAACTTACAGGGAGGGAAGCATCGCCCGACACCAATTATACCAGCGAGTCTCGCACTGACTCATTCTGTCTGCAGTATTCAAATGAAAACATGGCCGTATATATCCAGCCACAGCATGAAAATCAACTCATTCTAAGCTACAAAAGCCACTTAGTGTTTCCTTCGTCTTGTTTGGGTAATTTTCTACCCACAATCCCTTTTTCTCGGAACTAGAACATAGCTATGATATTAAGGCTATTAGATGTTCACTTACTCATTCGACTGTACACTTTCGGTGGCTGCAGGCTACAAAAGGAAGCCTAGAATGCCTTTATGTCTGTGAATAAAGTTGCGTACGGAAGGAAGAATAAAAACACTCTCTCATGATATCCACATATTTTATGTCCCTAGCTAAAAGCAATTATATAAGCATATCTCTATTAAGCAGAAATTGAAACCTATGTAAAATGTCACCATTTTGGCAGCAAGGGAATATCTGTCTGTGTTAGATATTATTCTTCTGATTGTTATGAGAGCGTTTACAAGCCTGAAAGAGACATTCTAAGTACCGCAAACTACGAGAGCCGTCTGTTGTGAATTTGGATTCTGGGCTCCCCCGGTGGCTACTGGTGGAATTGAACTGGTGTTGTCATCTTCTCTGTTCACCTGTTCCCATCAAGATGTGGGAGTCGCTATATAACCTTGCTGCTCTGTTAGTTGCTTGCCGGTCAACAATGTTATCAGAAGCCTCTCTGTGCTTGTTCCTGCTCCTAGACAACTACTAGATAAGTTGGACTCTTGTCCATGTTTGTTTTTGCATTTTTGTTCCAGTTCACAGCTGAAGTTTCGTTACTGTGTCTGGAAAGCTCTTGTGAACAGGAATTGCCACTCTGGTGTTATGAGTTAATGCCAGAGTTTTAAAGTAATTTCTGGATGGTGTTTTGATAGGGTTTTCAGCTGACCATGAAAGTGTCCTTTCTGTCTTCTGCTATGTAGTAAGTGGACCTCAAATTTGCTAAACCTATTTTCATACTACGTTTGTTATTTCATCTTAATTCACCGCCAATACATGTGGGGGGCCTCTGTCTCCTTTCGGGGTATTTCTCTAGAGGTGAGCTAGGACTAATATTTTCCTCTGCTAGCATTATTTAGTCCTCCGGCTGGTGCTGGGCATCTAGAATCAACGTAGGCATGCTACCCGGCCACTGCTAGTTGTGCGTTAGGTTTAGTTCATGGTCAGCTCAGTTCCCATCTTCCAAGAGCTAGTTCCTATATATGCTGATGCTATGTTCTCTTGCCATTGAGAACATGACAGCCGTCTAAGCAATCGTGTGGCAATCCATTCCTGAATTCATTTTTATTTTTGTAGAGAAGTGCACGTTACTTTGAGAGACCGAATCATTTTGGATTGAGTTTCCTTTCTTCTAAAAATAAATAAATAATAAGCAGTTTTTATTCTTATTAAGTTTCATCTCTTATCCTAACAGAGGGTTTATTCATATTTATTGGAATCTGTTCCTAAAGGGTTCCCATCCAGTGAATACAGGATCCATCTACCACTGGGCTAATCCTAAATTATATCCTGATTTAGAGCCCTAAATTACATTCACAATTCTAGTGGATGCCATTGAAAATAGCCATTCGTTTTGTGGTCAGTCACAAGATATTGGAACTATTGTATATCCTAGGTACAGCTCCCAGCCCATTATACCATTCATGATGTATTTGTATCCTTTATAATTCATGTAAAGGAAGCTGTGAAAGAAAGTTATAAGAAATTAAGCTTAAGCTTTAGAATACAAAACTATGTATAGTTTAAGAGTGATTGTCATTTAAGAAGATGCTTTGACCTGTCATAATGGCATGTCAGAAGTTGAGTGACCAATTCTGAAATGATGGGGCCGAAGTACTTAGTTGCCCATTGCTGTTCTTGGGTAGGTAGCTAAATAATTGCTCTTAGATGTTCTAGTAGAGAGAACAGCACTTGACTAACCACCTATGTCCACTCATTTCAGAAATCAGTGGTCAAGGTATCAATTATCAAAACTCCTGGCATGATTCTCTGATATGTCAAGACTTTTTTATAATTGACAGACAGCAATCAGATGACCATTATAGTAGCCATATTTTAGATTCTGTGTTCAAGCCTGATTTGTAGGTCTTCTGAGCCAAACTCTAGAACAAGCAGCTTCATGTATGAGGTTGTTAACTTGAGTAAGGAAACCCACAATGGTTATAAAACAGATCATAAAATAAATTTGCAATGTGGTCATCTGAATCTATCCTTAGCCTTTAGAAGCAGAAGAACTCAACTAACGTGTACAGTATCCTGACTCTAATACTACATTTAAGAAGAATTAGAAAGCCAAATACCATTCAGATGGCAGCAACAAATATTGATGAATGTCCTTATTAATGCTCTTGTGACCATGTTATTTATGAATTGAACATGAGGGTAGTGTGGTAAAATAATGGAATACACTAGAGCCGTAACAAAGATTGATGCCCCTGTTGAAATTGCTGTGAATTAAAAATATTGTCATCTATTATACAATACCTTATCAGTGACATAGATGGCAATCATGCCTCTCTTCCCTGAGCACATAGAGATTCCGTGTAGTTATCTCACTTCTGGCAACCTCTATGAACTAAACAATTATAATGCTACCTTTCCCCTTTCAAACATAATAGGTACAAGCAAAATTATATATGTACGGTATGACTCATTTGCAAAGGCAGCTGCCAGCAACGGATCTTGATGATTTGTTTGCCAAAGTGCATTCAGCATTGCAGGACATCCCTCAGACAACCATTAATATTCTCATTAATAGTATGCCAAAGTGTGTAAGTACGTGTATCTCTGTGCGTGGTGCCCATACTTGAAATGAAGTAAATCGAAATGTTTTGAAAATTTGGGACATCGGGATATTAAAATAATTTTTGCATCTTCTTTTGCAATATTTAAGGTATAATTTTTTTTAATTTTTTTTATATTTCTTTTCTTGTTGATATCAGGGGACTAGATATGGAAAAAACTAAAAGCCCATGATTTTGGCTGATGCCTATTTCTGCATTGAGGACCTGAAATTACGTCACGGCTTGCTATGATTGGTCGCGCCGTGGTCACATGGGCGGCACGCAACCAATCACAAGCCGTGACGTAATTTTGAAAATGCGCGCGTCTCCTGCCTCCCGTGACGTCACGGCTTGTGATTGGTCGCGTCGCCCATGTGACCGCGACACGACCAATCACAAGCCGGAACGTAATTTTAAATTCCTGAATGCCTAGAATTAGGCATTGAGGACCTGAAAATTACGTCACGGCTTGCTGTGATTGGTCGCGTCGCGGCCACATGGGCGGCACGCGACCAATCACAAGCCGTGACGTCACGGAAGGAAGTAAAAGCGCCCATTTTAAGCAAAGAACGCTGCCGGTTCCCTCGGTGAGGTCCAGGCTGCGTCGGAGAGGTGAGTATAGCAATATTTTTTATTTTAATTCTTTATTTTACACATTAATGTTGTTTCGATACCGATACCCGATACCACAAAAGTATCGGATCTCGGTATCGGAATTCCGATACCCGCAAGTATCGGCCGATACCCGATACTTGCGGTATCAGAATGCTCAACACTATTAACCATCTCAGAGGGGCATGATTTCACACTAACTTAAACTTTCAGCCTAGTAGGTAATATTTCAGTGTATACACTGCCCATTTTATGCTAAGCACTCCTTCTCAACAATGGCATAATTTCCAGGTCACCACCTGACAGCACACTGGAGGACGTCCTTCTTATCCATGATGGGATAGGAAACACGAGAGGTTAAAAGGACCCTCCCCCTACCACCCTTCAGTGTTTTTCCTGTCCCATTATGGATAGGAACGGCGAGAGGAAGCTACCGTTCTGTGCGGGGGGATGTGGATCGGGGGGCTTTGCCTCACCCTTCCCTCCATGAGGCACCCGCTGGCCGACACCCGCCCGAGGGTCCCTCTCCCTACCAGTGTAGCGCTGCTCCTGGTATGAGGATCGCTTCTCCCTGTCGGGGGCTCTCGATCCTTCCGTCGCGCCCCCTGGTGCATGCGATCCCACCGGCGGCCTCTGCTGATGTCAGCGTCTCCATGCGGCCGGCATGGGGAAGCAAATCCTCGCTGCACCATCCTCTCTTTCCGGCCGCGTGTCACTTCCGGTTTGCGGCTGAGGGGGGCGGGCGGCGTCTCTGCAACAGGAAGCGGTAGTGAGCGCAGGAGCGCTGTACAGATGAACAGAGGAACAGAAATATAAGGTATGTGCGAGGGCAGTAAGCGATCTCCAGTGCATCATGGAGGACGCAGCTAGAGCAGAGGGGCAGGAGTCCACGGCGCTAGTAAGTAGAGCAGGGACCCTGTATTATGGATATCTATAAAAAAAAATAAATAAAAAAATGGGGCATTATGCTAGACTTTGTTATTTCCTATAGGCGGCCTCATTACCTGAAAAACCGTTAAAGAAGCCTGGCAAAAGCAAAAAGTGTCCTATTTGTGCAGCCAAGCTGAAAGATACCTGGCAGAAATCCCTATGTGAAGCGTGCACCTGCAGAATCATAGGAGAGGAGCAGGCTTCTCTTATGTCAAATATGAGAGCCATGATAAGAGAGAAGGTTCAGGCTTCCGTATCAGGTCTGGTACTACCTCAAGCCTCACCTTCGGAGAGACCGAGCAAAAGGCAGAGGGTCGATTATTCTTCAGGCTCGTCATCTTCTGTGTCAGATATAGAGGAGGAAGAGGAGAGCAGAGACCTTCCGGAGAAAGGGAGAAGATACTTATTCTCCGCAGCGGACACAGGAGAACTGTTGGAAGCTGTTCGGCACACTATGCAAATTGAGGAACCACAACCATCTTGTTCGGTCCAGGATGAAATGTTTGGTGGCTTGTGTAATGAGCTGGCCGGCTGTGACTGTTCTGTTATCATTGACATAGAAGAATCTGTGACAGACACTGCCCCCGTGTGGCCAGAAGTTATACCTATGCCGAATGTGATTACAGAGAAACAAACTGTATTGGCTAGACTTCCCCCCTGTTATGTCATGTGACCAGGAAGGAGGGAGAGAAGAAGGAGAGCCCGGGAAACTTCTCTGTGCAGAGAGAAGTCTGTGTATGCTGGTGCCCTCCTGTAGATGCGACATAGGAGATTGCCTGGACGATTCCCCTCTCTTGGGAGCTGACATCCAGATTGTTCCCAGCTCCCACACTGCAGAGCATTCAGCGGTGACATCTTCACAGATCCTGGAGCCCATGAACTGTAAGCGGGTCCTCTGTTGAGAGGCCGAACACCCCACCTTTACCTGCTGAACCCCCAAGGATTACAGTCTGGACCTGAGAGACAGAGTTTTGTTTACTCCCTGTTGTTTTCCTCTTTGGCTGGAGCGTCTCCCTGCAGTGACAGACAGGCCTGCGACGTGGGAAGATAACCTCCTGGAGTAAAGGAACTGGTAACGTGTGGATAGGGAAAGTGAGGGACAGTTTGTATTACACGTTATTTCTGTGGATAGGCATATTTTGTGTTGTTTATTATTGTGTTCCGCTGTGTTAAGGAGAAATGTATAACGGTAAAGACATGTTTGTTAAAATGGAATCTGGGTGTGGAAGTTTTGCTGAGCCAGATCATAGATATGCATGGGCGGCCTTGCCCTCGCCCACTTCATCTGGCGTAGTCGGCAGGATCTGTGCCCAGCAGGATTCCCACCCAGGCCCAGTATACAGTCAGAAACCGCCGCCGGTGTCCATTGTAAACCAGGTCAGGAAATTTGGCGGGCGAAACTACCCCGTACCAGAGTGGGCGGAACAAGTGCGGATACTGGGAGAAATGTATAATATTGACCCTAAGACCTTGGCAGAAATGGCGGTACTGACGCTAGAGGGGGAGGCATGGACGACAGTCAGACTGGAGACGGTCAGGGGGCAGCGTGTGTTGGAGGATTTGGTGCAGGTGCTGGAAAAGACCTATGGACCTACTACATACCAGGGAACACTGCGATACCTGTTCTTCAGACGGACACAGCTTGAATGTGAAGACATTCCCCAATATGTAAATGCCCTTCAGGTACTCCTTGAACAAGTCTGTGCAAAAGTGGAACAACTGGCTACTATGGCTCCTCGTGACCTGGTACTGAGAGACCAATTCGTTATAGGGCTGAGAGACCAGTATCTTAACCGTACGCTACAGGACTTGATTCGGATGATGCCGACTCTCACCTTCGCTGAAGTCAAACAGGAAGCCATAGAACGTTCTAGGGGACCCGTCATGGATGTGGGGACTCAGAGCGCTGCGTGCAGATCCATATTAAACAGTAAACAGCCCAACAGTGACACCGAGGAACTGAAACAGATGGTAGCAGATTTACAGCAACAGGTGTCACAGTTAACACTAGAACGACAGAGAGACCAGCGGATACGACCTAGCCGTCCCGCGGGACCGTGTTGGTCATGTGGCGACCCTCACCACAGGGCGAATCGTTGTCCTCAACGAACAAACCATCAGTTACCACGACGAACAGAATATCGGCTACATCCACAAGCAGAGCCACCACGCCAGGTCTCACCACAATGGCCGCCGTTAAACTAGACACCCCTGCAGCTGAGGTTCGAGCAGCAGGGGGGGACAGAGAACGGGGTGTAGAAAAACAGAACCAGCAACGGAGTACTCTTGCCTCGAGTAGTCCTATACTTGAAGTTATTCTGGAGGGAGTTGCGGTGCAAGGATTGATGGACACTGGGTCGCAAGTGACCACGATCTCTGAACAGTTTTATGAAAAGTACCTCAAACCAAGAACTGCTTGTGATCCAGATACCACCATTAAGATAATTGCGGCTAATAACCTACCCATTCCAGTAACCGGAGTCGCCTGGATGGATACGAAGGCCTGTGGACAAGACCTAGGGAAACGAGGAATCGTCATTGTCAAGGAAGGCTTCGGCTCCGAGACCCCAGTAATAATCGGAATGAATATCTTGAAAGACCTGGATCTTATGCTGTTGACAAGAAAAGGGCCCAAGTACTGGCAGAAAGTTACCAAACATAAACCGACTCGTCTGGCGTTCCAGCGCGTAATCCGGACCGTTGGACCTCAACAGATGGCAAAGGAACAACTACCCCTAGCAGCCATTAAAGTGCCCCGCTGTACTCGGATTACTTTGCCCGCTGAAAAAGAGACAGTCATTTCCCTGCCTCTTAACACCAACCGACAACTTGAAGGAGTTGAAGTGTTAATCGAACCGAGGGCTCCAAGTGGGGGTAAGCTAAACCCACTAGTCGCCCGCACCCTAGCCGTCGTGAGGAACGGAAGAGTCCCTGTCAGGCTAAACAACACCGCAGACGTAGGTGTAGCTCTCGAGGCTGGCACGCAACTTGCCAGAGTATATGCTCTACCCACAGAAGTGAACCCCATGGGACCCTTACAATTCACCCCGTCTACAGAAGATGGCCGGACGGTAACTGTCTCAGCCATAAATGCTCAAGCAGATGATGAAGACATTGGGCGAAAGCTACTGGAAAAAGTGCAACTGGACCCGTCCCAGTACACCAAACAGGAAGTGTCTCAAATGGAGAAACTACTGCGAGAACACCAAGACTCCTTTGCAAAGCATGACACTGACTTCGGGTACACCACCAGTATCCAACACGAGATTCCCACGGGTGATGCTGCCCCTATTCGCGAGAGGTACCGACAAATACCACCTCAACAATACCAGGAGGTGAAAAGCCTCTTAGAATCTATGCTACACGCCGGAGTGGTGCGGGAAAGCCAGAGCCCATGGGCTGCACCCGTGGTGATAGTCAAAAAGAAAGATGGATCCCTGAGATTTTGCGTAGACTACCGTCGGCTGAACGCTTGCACGATCCGGGACTCCTATCCACTCCCCCGGATCGAAGAGTCACTGACCGCCCTGAAAAGGCCAAATATTTTTCGTCTCTAGACTTGGCCAGTGGATATTGGCAGGTCCCCATGAGTGAGAAGGACAGAGAAAAGACCGCCTTCATCCTTCCCATGGGCCTGTACGAGTTTGACCGGATGCCATTCGGCTTGAGTAATGCACCAGGGACCTTTCAGAGACTGATGGAACGCTGTCTGGGAGATTTCAACTTCGAATTCACGCTGATATACCTTGATGACATCGTGGTATACTCCGCCACCTTCGAGGATCATCTTAACAAGCTTGGCAAAGTGTTCCAGCGCTTGAAGAAACACGGCCTGAAGTTGAAGCCCAGCAAGTGCCGTCTATTCCAGCAGGAGATCGATTACCTGGGGCACCGGATCTCGGCCGAAGGTGTCCAACCCTCTCCAGAGAAGATAGCAGCTGTCCGAGAGTGGCCACAACCAACTACCATCAAAGAGGTCCAGGCTTTCCTGGGGCTAGCGGGCTATTACCGCCGATTTGTCAAGGACTTTGCCCGGCTTGCGGAACCACTGCATGAGACCCTCCGAGGAACCGCGAACAGTCCCAGAGGACGACGCATCAGCTGGGGGCCCGACCAAGAAAAATCCTTCCGGGCGCTTCAAGCTGCTCTGACATCACCCCCTATTCTGGCATTTGCAGACTACACCTTGCCGTTCCAGTTATACACCGACGCCAGCCTTCAAGGTCTCGGGGCGGTCCTCTCCCAAGTCCAAGATAACAAGGAACGCGTAATAGCCTATGCCAGTAGATCCCTCCGTGACACCAAAAAGAACCCCGTCAACTACAGCTCTTTCCTCCTGGAACTCCTGGCCCTGACCTGGGCTATGACAGAGAAATTTGCTGGCTACCTGACAGGGGCGGAGGTGCTGGTCGTGACAGACAACAATCCTCTTGCCCACCTAGAAAATGCCAAACTAGGGGCAATGGAACAGCGCTGGATGGCAAGGCTCTCTAGATTCCAATACAAAATTAAATACAGAGCGGGGAAGGAGAATCAGAATGCTGACAGCCTTTCCAGAGTGACCTCATCCCCGCCAGTGGGGAACCGGGATGAAGAGTTGGAGGGAGATGAACTGCCCGACTTTGCCCGGCTAGCTAAACAAATTGAAGATAGCCGCCAGTATGCTGTAGGTGGGATCGAAGCCGTAGTGGGGTCCCCCCTGTCCCAACAAGAATGGGCCAAGCTTCAAGATCGAGACCCTGAACACGTCTTACTGAAACAGTATGTGAAGACACAAGAGAAACCACCGTCCGAAGTAAGAGCCTGACTATCAACCAGGGCCTCTGCCCTACTTGACCAATGGGATCGGCTGATCGTGAAGGATGGAGTCTTGTATCGCAGGGTCCTTTTATCCCATATGCTGGAAGAATGTTTGCAGATTGTCGTCCCGGTGCAGCTAGCCCATGAGATGGTGGCTGAAGCCCACAGAAGGAACGGCCACTTCGGCATAGACAAGACCCTCCGGTGGACCCAGCAATTCATTTTTTGCCCAGGACTCCGTAAGCTGGTTGAAAATGTCTGCCTAAGCTGTCGTACATGTGAACTCCACAAGTCTACTGAGCAGCGTGCACCCGTCCAGACCATTAGCACATCCAGGCCCCTTGAATTGTTGATGGTGGACTATCTGTTGATCGGAACGGCGAATAGTGGCTACCAGTACTGTCTGGTGATGGTGGACCACTTCACGAAATTCGCCGTCGCTGTTGCTACCAAAGATCAGACTGCCGAATCAGCTGCACAGGCCATCTGTCAAAACTTCGCTCGGGTCTACGGGTGTCCGGAGCGGCTGCACTCGGATCAGGGGGCGTGTTTCGAAGGGCGAGTCATTGAAGAACTTCAGCAGATGTATGGAATCAAGAAGTCCAGGACCACCCCATATCATCCACAAGGGAATGGCGCCTGTGAACGTTTCAACCGGACTCTCTTACAACTGATCCGAACCTTAGCAGAAGACAAAAAGCCCGACTGGCCTCGATTCCTCCCAGAACTGCTGTGGGCCTATAACAACCAAGTCCATTCTGTCACCGGATACACGCCTTACACCCTCCTTTTTGGCCGCCCAGGCAAAGGCATCCATGAGCTACACCTGTCTAACCCTGATGAAGACACCTGTGGTACCTATCCTTCCTGGCTACAAGCACACCGTCAAAGGATGGAAACTGTCTACCGGCTGGTGGAACAGCAGATCCAGGACCAGGTTCACGCTGATCCACTTCCAGTACAAGAAGACCTACTGAGTGTGGGTCAACTGGTCCTAGTTCGTATAAAGAAACCGCAAGGAAAACTCCGGCCCAAGTGGGAGACCGAAGTCTGTCGAATAATTGGACACCCGTACCCTGGTGGCCCCGTCTACCAAGTACAAGGCGAAGACAGCGGCAGCCTCCGCACCCTTCACCGTAACATGTTGCGCCCCTGTCGTTCTCAGCCTGACTCCCCTCCTATAATGCCTAGAGAGACGGATGTCACTAATACTGTGGGAGACACCGATACCGGGGATGTAGAAGTGGAAAACATCCCTACCCCTGCTCGCCTGACTGACACGTCCGCACCCCTTACCTCCTTGACTGACTTACCGACTGGGGCTTAGAGTGGAGTGACTGATCGGGGAGAGAGACTAGCACCCGTTAGGCGGACAGCGTGGACCACCGCAGGAGTGCCCCCGGGACAGTCCTACAGAGACCAATATGTGTGGCCCTTTTCACAGCCGGGTCCTACAACTTCCACAGCCATCGCCGCCATGGAGACAGTCGTTGACAGGGACTGCCAACCTTCAAGTGGGGGGGCGTGTAATGAGCTGGCCGGCTGTGACTGTTCTGTTATCATTGACATAGAAGAATCTGTGACAGACACTGCCCCCGTGTGGCCAGAAGTTATACCTATGCCGAATGTGATTACAGAGAAACAAACTGTATTGGCTAGACTCCCCCCTGTTATGTCATGTGACCAGGAAGGAGGGAGAGAAGAAGGAGAGCCCGGGAAACTTCTCTGTGCAGAGAGAAGTCTGTGTATGCTGGTGCCCTCCTGTAGATGCGACAAAGGAGATTACCTGGACGATTCCCCTCTCTTGGGAGCTGACATCCAGATTGTTCCCAGCTCCCACACTGCAGAGCATTCAGCGGTGACATCTTCACAGATCCTGGAGCCCATGAACTGTAAGCGGGTCCTCTGTTGAGAGGCCGAACACCCCACCTTTACCTGCTGAACCCCCAAGGATTACAGTCTGGACCTGAGAGACAGAGTTTTGTTTACTCCCTGTTGTTTTCCTCTTTGGCTGGAGCGTCTCCCTGCAGTGACAGACAGGCCTGCGACGTGGGAAGATAACCTCCTGGAGTAAAGGAACTGGTAACGTGTGGATAGGGAAAGTGAGGGACAGTTTGTATTACACGTTATTTCTGTGGATAGGCATATTTTGTGTTGTTTATTATTGTGTTCCGCTGTGTTAAGGAGAAATGTATAACAGTAAAGACATGTTTGTTGAAATGGAATCTGGGTGTGGAAGTTTTGCTGAGCCAGATCATGGATATGCATGGGCGGCCTTGCCCTCGTACACTTCAGCTTGCGCTCACAAACTGCGAAGGTGTTTCCGGTAAATTCCCATATCAGATCCATGATTCTGGATGAATGGGAGGAGGCGGAGAAGAGATTGACTATCCCTAAAGATTTCCGACTCCGCTTGCCGTTTGACCCGGATGAAGTTAAAGAATGGGTCGATATTCCTAAGATAGACATTCCATTGGCCAAAGTATCCAGAAGAACCTCAATCCCCTTTGAGGACTCTTGCAATCTGAAAGAACCCATGGATAGGAAAGCAGATGGCCTTTTAAAAAGGGCCTGGGAGAGTTCTTCGGCAGTTATTGGTGCAAATATTGCAGCGACATCAGTTGCTCGCTCCATGGACCTGTGGCTAAATGATCTTCAGAATCAATTAATAGCCAAAACTCCTAGGGATACTATCCTGAAATCCCTGCCTCTGTTAAAACTGGCAACCACCTTTTTGGCAGACGCGTCCGCAGAGACTGTTAGGTTTGCGGCTAGAGGTCAATCTCTATCCAATGCAGCCCGGAGAGCTATCTGGCTCAAAAGCTGGTCGGGTGATATGCACTCCAAAAATAAATTGTGTTCCATACCCTTTTCTGGGGGCAGGGTCTTCGGACCGGTCCTCGACGATATCTTAGAGAAGGCCTCAGATGTAAAAAAGGGGTTCCCAGAAGAAAAGCCTAAAAAATTCCAGCCCTTTCGGAGACCCCGCTATAATCAAAAACCAGATTACAGGGGTAAAGGAAAACAAGGTAGATGGAGCTACCAGAAAGGGGGGGATAGTAGACCCAAAACCAAGGACTCGAGTTACTCAGGTCCGAGGTCTAGCTACCATAGAAAATGACGCCATCAGAGTAGGGGGTCGTCTAGCTGGATTCCTAGAAGGTTGGAAGGAAATAACAACAAGTCCTTGGGTGTTACAGGTGGTGTCCCAGGGATACAAAATCGAATTCACCTCCCTTCCGCCCGAAAGGTTTCTGGTGTCCAGCTCACATCTAAAATCATCATCCCCCATGTGGTCGGATATACAGGACCTCCTAAAAATGGCGGCAATTGTTCCGGTCCCCCCTCAAGAAGAGTACAGAGGTCATTACTCGAATCTCTTCTCGATAACAAAACCATCGGGAGAATCGAGAACAATAATAAATCTGAAGCACCTAAACAATTGGGTGGTATACAAAAGATTCAAAATGGAGTCAATTCGGTCTACCATTCCTCTGTTGGGAAGGGGTATGGTGATGTGCACTCTAGATCTAAAGAGTGCATATTACCATGTTCCCATTTACTTAAACCACCAAAAGTTCCTGCGGTTCGCGGTAAACATGGAAGGGAAGATCTACCACTTTCAATTTCATTGTCTCCCCTTCGGCCTGGCGTCGGCTCCCAGGGTTTTTACAAAACTCATGGTAGAGGTGGTCGCATATCTGAGAAATCAGAATTTGATGGTAATTCCTTATTTAGACGACTTTTTAATAGCTTCAGAGTCAGTAGACCAACTCAGGATCAACTGTCAATCCCTTATTTCCACACTAGAGAGTCTCGGATGGATTATAAATTGGAAGAAATCAGATCTAATACCGAAATCCAGAATAAAATTCCTAGGAGTCATGCTCGATTCAGAAACAAGAATGTCCTACCTTCCGGAAGACAGGCTAAAGGGTATAGTGAAAAAGGTCCATCACTTCTCCCGAGCCCGAAATACGATCAGGGACGGGATGATAATACTGGGGTTAATGACGGCCTGCATCCCTTGCGTGAGATGGAGCCAGTTTCATTCCCGGCAGCTTCAGCAGGGAGTTCTGAGGAGCTGGAACAGAAGACAGAACTCTCTAAATCAAAGACTGAACCTTTCATTTCAGATCAAGAGATCTCTGGTGTGGTGGACTCTCTCCAAAAATCTCCGGCTGGGGGTACCATGGCTTCAAACCCCGAGTGTGTCAGTCACGACAGACGCAAGTCAGCAAGGTTGGGGAGGTCATGTCCTAGGAAGATATTTCCAAGGTCATTGGGAAAGAAAGGACAGCAAGAAGTCTTCAAACCACAGAGAGTTGCATGCGGTTTGGAAGGTCTTAACGGCGGCACAACATTTGCTGAAGAACAAGCATGTAAAAGTATTCTCAGACAATATGACAACTGTAGCCTTCCTTCGACATCAGGGGGGCCCAAGACATTGGGCATTACAAGATCTGGCGGAACAGATCTTCAGATGGGCAGAGAAGTCGGTACTGTCAATCTCGGCTGTACATCTGGAGGGATCCAAGAACCAGTTGGCGGATTTCCTGAGCAGGAAAAGTGTATCCCCTACAGAGTGGGAACTGAACAGCGAAGTATTCAGGAGTCTTTGTCATCGTTGGGGGAAGCCGACTATGGATCTATTTGCTACAGAGCAAAACGCAAAGGTCAAAACCTTTTACTCCCTAAACCCCTGGGAAAGCCCAGCTGCGATCGATGCCCTGTCACAACCCTGGAACAATGGTCTTCTGTATGCGTTTCCGCCTCTGGCAATGATTCCAAGAACACTCAGGAAAATCTGCGAGGACGGGGCCAAAGTCATTCTCATAGCTCCTCATTGGCCGAAACGAAGTTGGTTTCCGTTGTTAAAAAAATTGTCAGTGGAAGAACCCCTCCTGTTACCAGAAAGAGAGGATCTTCTTCTACAGGGTCCAGTCCTACACCAGAACCCAGGAGCACTTCAGTTGGCAGCATGGATCCTGAACGGAAGATCTTGAAGGCAAAAGGTCTTTCAGATGACGTCATTTCTACCCTTCAAGCCAGCAGAAAGCCGGTGACATCTGCTATCTATACAAAAATATGGAAAACATTTTGTGGATTCTGCGGGGAGATGACAGTTGATACTGACCATCCAGATATCCCGAGAATTCTTGACTTCTTGCAGTCAGGATTTCAAAAAGGTCTTAGACCAAGTACATTAAGAGTCCAGATAGCGGCCCTGAGTGTATTTTTTTATTTTTCTCTATCTACCCACCCCTGGATTAGCCGATTCTCTAGGGCAGTCCAGAGGCTAAGGCCATTAATTAGGAAATCAGTCCCGCCGTGGGATCTTAATCTGGTCCTGAATTTTCTGTGCGATCAGTCCTGGGATATAACTGGAGACATAGATATTAACAAACTCTCTCTTAAAACCGCGTTTTTAGTTGCGATCACATCGGCAAAAAGATTGGGGTAACTACAGGCTCTTTCGGTACAAAACCCGTATTTACAAATCTTTGAGGATAAAATAGTGCTAAGGCTTGATCCGGCCTTTCTCCCTAAGGTCGTCTCAGATACTAATATGAATCAGGAGATTGTTTTACCGTCATTTTGCCAATTCCCTAAAAACCAAAAAGAGAGATTTTACCATAACCTTGACGTAAGAGAGTCAGTACTCAGGTACCTTGATTTATCTAGACCCTGGAGACAGGACAATAACTTGTTCGTTCAGTTCAGGGGTCCAAATAAAGGGAAAAAAGCGTCTAAAGCGACTATCGCACGGTGGATAAAATGTACAATTAATTTAGCCTACAAAGCTAAAGGTCTGAATTCCCCAGTTAATCTTAAAGCCCACTCATCTAGGGCCATGGCCACATCATGGGCGGAGAAAGGGGGGGCTACGGCAGACCAGATCTGTAGAGCTGCATCATGGTCTAATCTTAGTACCTTTTCTAAACACTATAAGTTAGATGTAGTTTCACCTCAGTTGGCCTTTGGTAGAAAGGTACTTCAAGCAGTGGTCCCACCCTAAATACCATTCTCCTTTGGTATTTCTCCAGTGTGCTGTCAGGTGGTGACCTGGAAAACAGTAATTAGACTTACTGGTAATTGTATTTCCAGGAATCCATCCTGACAGCACTGTTAGTTCCCTCCCTATTGTTTGATCTTTATACTTATGTGATGTAACATTTGTATGATTGATTATTTTGTTGGAATAAAACTTGTTTTTGCATCCATCCAGATGTGTTACTTTGGAAAAACACTGAAGGGTGGTAAGGGGAGGGTCCTTTTAACCTCTCGTGTTTCCTGTCCCATCATGGATAAGAAGGACGTCCTCCAGTGTGCTGTCAGGATGGATTCCTGGAAATACAATTACCAGTAAGTCTAATTACTGTTTTTTCTCGCAGGCAGAGCGTTTCTGGCTCAGGTACAGGATGGGATGCTCTTCCCCATTTATTTCCTGAGACAGCACAGCTCCCAACCTGACTTCTGAAGCATCTGTCTGGACCACAAATTCTCTGGTAAAGTCCAGTGTTTACACAGCACCTGCTTCAGCTCTTGAAATGCCATCTCTGTGTCAGCAGTCCACTCAACCATCATCAACTTAGTGCCCTTAAGGAAATCCGGCAATTATGGCAAAACTTGGGATAAACCGCCAGTAATATTCCACAATTACAAGAAATGCCCTCACTTGATTCTTGAAAAGTGGTTTGGCCACTTCTGAATCGCCTTGATCTTGTTTAACTGTGGCTTGATTTAACCTCTCCCAATGATGTGGCCTAAATACTTGTCCTCTTCCTTCCCTATGGCACACTTTTTTGGATTTACAGTGAACCCAGCTTTTCTCAACTCATCCAGGATTGCCTGTACTTTTGGTAGATGATCTACTCCAGTCAGGGCTGAAGACCACAATGTCATCAAGGTAGGTTGCAACATACTTCTTATGTTGATCCAAAATCCAATCCATAGCCCTCTGAAACATAGCTGGTGCCCCTGTAGTCCGAAGGGCATTCTGGTGTACTGGAAAAACCCATCAGGAGTGGAGAAGGCAATCTTCTCTTTGCCACTCCGGGACATGGGGATCTGCTAGTAGCCCTTAGTCAGGTTGAGGGTTGTAATGTATGTCGCGGATCCAAGTCTCTCAATGAGTTCATCCATGCTGGACATCGGATAGACATCAAAACTGGACACGTGGTTCAGCCTGCTGTAGTCACTACAAAACTGCCATTCACAATCTGGCTTCAGCACGAGGACAGTGGGACTTGGCCATTCACTTTTTGACTCCTCCCTCCCCCCGAGGTCTAGCATTCTCTTAAAATCATTTCATAGTATCTCCTGGAATGCTTTGGGAATTATATAGGGCTTGAGGTTCACCCATACATGTGGCTCTGTTAACATGTCATGCTCAACCACCTGTGTATGCCCTGGTCACTGTTCTTCTGCAGCAGTTCCCAACACTGTTGCTTCTGGGCTGGGGTTAGAGTCTCTGCAATTGTGACCTCCTCCACTCTAGCTTCAGTGTGGGCTCCCAGTCAAGGAGCTTTAGGCGATTCCTGATCTCGCTATGGCTTGAGCAAATTCAGATGATACACTTGGTGCGGCTTCCTTTGACCGGGCTGGTGTACCTTGTAATTCACCTCAGCTTATAATAAGAAAAAAAGAAATATTTAGTCAGCTCACCGTCCTCGTCTCACTCCAGGGATCCGTCCGTCAGCAAAGGTCGCAGCTCAGCAGCCGCAGCAACAAAATCTGGACAAAAAATATATGTGACCCAGCGATAAAGAATCCGCTGCACCTACAGAGGTCTTATTTGTATAAAACTTCCATTTTATTGAGAAATAGTTACAAAATGTAAAAAGCACAGTTACATGCAGGCAGATCAAACTAGTGGACATCTAGAGCAACATGTTTCGGCCTATAACAAGGCCTTTAGTCATGGTCTCACTGAACAGACACAAAAAGGCAATAAATAACTACAAAAAGCAAGTCCATACATAGGCTAGGTTCAGAGCAGGAATTCAGCTGTGCGAGTAACTCTTTCATATCCAGAAAGACTAATTTTCAAACAGTCTTGTTTACTGATGAGTGTCGAGCAACCCTGGATGCTCCAGATTGATGGAGTAGTGGATGGTTGGTGGATGGCCACCATGTCCCAACAAGGCTGCGATGTCAGCAAGGAGATGGAGGAGTCATGTTTTAGGCCGGAATCATGGGGAAACAGCTGGTAGGGCCCTTTAAGATGCCTGAAGGTGTGAAAATGACCTCTGCAAAGTATATAGAGTTTCTGACTGACAACTTTCTTCCATGGTATAAAAAGCAGAAACGTGCCTTCAGGAGCAAAATCATCTTCATGCATGACAATGCACCATCGCATGCTGCAAAGAATATCTCTGAGTCATTGGCTGCTATGGGCATAAAAGGAGATAAATCATGGTGTGGCCACCATCTTCCTCTGACCTCATCCCTATAGAGAACCTTTGGAGTATCATCAAGCCAAAGATCTATGAGGGTGGGAGGCAGTTCACATCAAAACAGCAGCTCTGGGAGGCTATTCTGACTTCATGCTAAGAAATACAAGCAGAAACTCTCCAAAAACTCACAAGTTCAATGGATGCAAGAATTGTGAAGGTGATATCAAAGAAGGGTTCCTATGTTAACATGTAACTTGGCCTCTTAGGATGTTTTGGAGTTAAATAGCTTTTTGTTCACTGAATGTGACCTCCTAATGCTGCAAATTCCACAAATGAACATTTTCAGTTCTTTAAACCATATCAAATGTTTAGAAATTCTACTGTGCCTAATAATTTGGAACAGTGCATTTTGAGTTTTTATTCATTTTGGAGATTATACTGTTATCATTGGGAGGTTTCTTCAATAAAATTCGATGTATACTCTAACAGGTGATGACTTTTATTAGACTGACTGTCATTTGCACCCACCATTTAGGAAAATCTGAGAAAAATATAATTCGCATAATAATTTGGAACATGGTGTACAATGGATTTGTTACAGATGACACAAAATTAACAATCAAACTTTAGTGTAATATATTGATGGTATTGTATGTGCACGGTACGTATTAATATTTTTTATCTTTTTTCATAAATAAATTGATACAAAAAAAGAAATAATTGGGATATCAAAATATGGACATATCTGTGCAACATACATTATCCACTGGTAAATGCCAAATCAAACAAGGTAATTTTCTGGATTTGTTTTCTCATTTTGACTCTCATAGTTGTGGTCTACCTATGATGTCAATTACAGGCTTCTCTCATCTTTTTAAGTGGGAGAACTTGCACAATTGCCAGCTGACTAAATACTTTTTTTCCCCACTGTACATCTATCGATCCTGTGATTTTCGTAATTCCACAAATTTTCTTTCTAGATGTTGCAATTTTAATGTTGTGAAATGTATATTAAACATTGTTTAGCAATTGCAGTCCGCATATTAGATTAAATGTACAGGTCCTTCTCAAAAAATTAGCATATAGTGTTAAATTTCATTATTTACCATAATGTAATGATTACAATTAAACTTTCATATATTATAGATTCATTATCCACCAACTGAAATTTGTCAGGTCTTTTATTGTTTTAATACTGATGATTTTGGCATACAACTCCTGATAACCCAAAAAACCTGTCTCAATCAATTAGCATATCAAGAAAAGGTTCTCTAAACGACCTATTACCCTAATCTTCTGAATCAACTAATTAACTCTAAACACATGCAAAAGATACCTGAGGCTTTTAAAAACTCCCTGCCTGGTTCATTACTCAAAACCCCCATCATGGGTAAGACTAGCGACCTGACAGATGTCAAGAAGGCCATCATTGACACCCTCAAGCAAGAGGGTAAGACCCAGAAAGAAATTTCTCAACAAATAGGCTGTTCCCAGAGTGCTGTATCAAGGCACCTCAATGGTAAGTCTGTTGGAAGGAAACAATGTGGCAGAAAACGCTGTACAACGAGAAGAGGTGACCGGACCCTGAGGAAGATTGTGGAGAAGGACCGATTCCAGACCTTGGGGAACCTGAGGAAGCAGTGGACTGAGTCTGGTGTGGAAACATCCAGAGCCACTGTGCACAGGCGTGTGCAGGAAATGGGCTACAGGTGCCGCATTCCCCAGGTAAAGCCACTTTTGAACCATAAACAGCGGCAGAAGCGCCTGACCTGGGCTACAGAGAAGCAGCACTGGACTGTTGCTAAGTGGTCCCAAGTACTTTTTTCTGATGAAAGCAAATTTTGCATGTCATTCGGAAATCAAGGTGCCAGAGTCTGGAGGAAGACTGGGGAGAAGGAAATGCCAAAATGCCTGAAGTCCAGTGTCAAGTAACCACAGTCAGTGATGGTGTGGGGTGCCATGTCAGCTGCTGGTGTTGGTCCACTGTGTTTCATCAAGGGCAGGGTCAATGCAGCTAGCTATCAGGAGATTTTGGAGCACTTCATGCTTCCATCGGCTGAAATGCTTTATGGAGATGAAGATTTCATTTTTCAGCACGACCTGGCACCTGCTCACAGTGCCAAAACCACTGGTAAATGGTTTACTGACCATGGTATTACTGTGCTCAATTGGCCTGCCAACTCTCCTGACCTGAACCCCATAGAGAATCTGTGGGATATTGTGAAGAGAAAGTTGAGAGACGCAAGACCCAACACTCTGGATGAGCTTAAGGCCGCTATTGAAGCATCCTGGGCCTCCATAACATCTCAGCAGTGTCACAGGCTGATTGCCTCCATGCCACGCCGCATTGAAGCAGTCATTTCTGCCAAAGGATTCCCGACCAAGTATTGAGTGCATAACTGAACATTATTATTTGATGGTTTTTTTGTTTGTTATTAAAAAACACTTTTATTTGATTGGATGGGTGAAATATGCTAATTTATTGAGACAGGTTTTTTGGGTTATCAGGAGTTGTATGCCAAAATCATCAGTATTAAAACAATAAAAGACCTGACAAATTTCAGTTGGTGGATAATGAATCTATAATATATGAAAGTTTAATTGTAATCATTACATTATGGTAAATAATGAAATTTAACACTATATGCTAATTTTTTGAGAAGGACCTGTATGTTACGGTTCATATGATCAAAGTGGAAAAGTTGAAAGCACTTGCTAACCTTTAATTTTTCAGAACTTTTTCTGCTTCATATTCACCATGGACATGTCATATATGTCATCAATAAAATATCATGAAATAAAATGTAAATTCAGATAACACAACTCAGCATTTATCTATCATGAAAATGTAAATGTAAAAAAAATTTAGATTAGAAATATAATCCTTTCTGAACTAGGACAATCAAAGTAATTGAGTGACCATATCTGCATAGAAAATCCATAAAAGAAACAAGGCTCTAAAGTGATTTAAACAAGCAATGCTTTATCCATTCTCTTCCCAGCACAGGTCTAATCCAAAGACATACAAAGTTATTTGATAACACTTCCCCAGGTTGTTCCCTCAAGGGATATAGCAAATAATTCACCAAACACTCAACTCCAATTCACTGTGTCATTTAATAAGCATGAAAAATCATCTCCTAATAGACATGACAATGTCTCAGACAATGCACCTTCAGACAAAATGACCTTCATCAGCTCTTATTATCCATAGTGAAAAAGACCAACTTACAATATGTCTCATAGGACTTTGCTTACTTTTGCATTCATGAGCCTCAAATCAACACAGAATAAGTATGTGATTCTCCAAACTGATTTATAAATTAGGTGTTGATGCTGGAAAGAAAATAGAAATAAAGAGTAGAATAAACATTTAAAACAGGCAATGTGGTAAAAAGATTGTTCAGAAGAATTGAATACGGTAAAAAAATAGCTTGGAGATATGAGGCTTAGATACAGAATTTTCCATAGATTTTCCAGCAAATTAACCACTGATCAATTAGGTCTAAAATAGATAATCCGATGTGATAGAGTTAAAATATTGTGGGTAATGCTTATAAAAAATAGTCTCTAAATGAATAAGCAAGAATATAAAGATTTTATTTTTCTTTAAGAAGCTGTCCTACTGTGCACTCATTACCTGCCTGGTACCTGTTTGAACTCTTTACCTATTTAAAAGACAGCTGTCCACACACTCAGTCAATCACACTCCAACCTCTCCACCATGGCTAAGACCAAAGAGCTGTCTAAGAACACCAAGGACAAAAATGTAGACCTGCACAAGGCTGGGATGGGCTACAGGACAATAGGCAAGCAGCTTAGTGAGAAGGCAACAACTGTTGGCGCAATTATTATAAAATGGAAACACAAGATGACTGTCAATCTTCCTTGGCCTGGGCTACATTCAAGATCTCGCTTTGTGGGGTAAGGATGATTCTGAGAAACGTCAGGAATCAGCCCAGAACTAAACGAGAGGACCTTAAGAGAGCTGGGACAGCAGTCTCAACTTCAAGTCTCAAAAATCGAGAGGAGGCATGGGAGAAGGTCATTTGGTCAGATGAGACCAAAATAGAACTTTTTGGTATCAACTCCACTTTGCCATGTTTGGAGGAAGAAGAAGGATGAATACAACCCCAAGAACACAATCCCACTTGTGAAGCATGGTGGGGGAAACATGATACTTTGGGGGTACTTTTCTGCAAAGTGGACAGGACAACTGCACCGTATTGAAGGGAGGATGGAAGGTGTCATATATGGCAAGATTTTGGCCAACAACCTCCTTCCCTCAGTAAGACCAATGAAGATGGATCGTGGCTGGGTCTTCCAGCATGACAATAACCCAAAACACACAGCCAGGGCCAATAAGGAGTGGCTCCGTAAGAATCATTTCAAGGTCCTGGAGTGGTCTAGCCAATCTCCAGACCTGAACCCAATAGAAAATCTGTGGAGGGAGCTAAAACTAAATGTTGCATAGCGACAGCCCAAAAACCTGAAAGATCTGGAGAAGATCTGTATGGAGGAGTGGGTCAGAATCCCTGCTGCAGTGTGTGCAAACTTGGTCAAGAACTACAGGAAATGTCTGACTTCTGTAATTGCAAGCAAAGGTTTCTCCACCAAATATTAAGTTCTGCTTTTCCACTGTATCAAACACTTAATTTATGCAATAAAATTAAATTATGTCAGTGCATCAAATGCTTATTTTCCCCACTATATATATATATATATATATATATATATATATATATATATATATATATAGTGGGGAAAATAAGCATTTATATATATACAGGGGTTGGACAAAATAATGGAAACACCTAACATTTTGGCATCATAATTTTCGAACATGTGACAAACATGCAAACCGTGACATATCGTAATGTTTTGTAGTTGAAATTATTTGTGTTATGTGATATGTGCATGTAAATTAACTGTTTTTTTTGCATAATTGTAAGAACATTGTTGAGAACCTGATACCAATGGCACACCTCTCGGATTTTCAAACAGGCCAAATTGTTGGTGCTCGTATGGCAGGCGCTAGTGTAACAGAAAGTGTCCAAATGCTTGGCGTGTCAAGAGGTACTGTCTCCAAAGTAATGACTGCATTTGAAAGAGAAGGAAAAACGTCCACAGCAAAGCACAGGTCCGGCCGAAAGTGAAAGTTGACTGAGAGAGACCGTCAGACTCTAAAGCGAATTGTGAGAGAGGATCGCAAGACCACGGCTCCGCAAATCACTGCTGAACTCAACGAACACCTACAGAACCCAGTTTCCATGAAAACTGTTTGTCGGGAGCTGCACAAATCTGGATTCCACGGAAGAGCTGCAATTAGAAAACCGCTGCTCTCAATGACAAATGTTTCCAAGCGTTTAGAGTGGTGTAGAAACCTTCAGAATTGGTCCCTTGAGCAGTGGAAATGTGATATTCTCAGATGAATCATCATTTACCCTATTTCCGACCTCCGGCCGAGTGTACGTTTGGAGACAGCCGAAAGAAGCATTCCATCCAGACTGCCTTCTCCCAACCATAAAACATGGTGGAGGTTCTGTGATGATCTGGGGTGCTATTTCATGGAGATCCGTGGGGCCAATGAAGGAAGAATTAACAGCCGAGATTATTTAGGCATTTTAGGCGACCAAGTGCATCCAATGGTTCAAGCATTGTTCCCGGAGGGGAACGCCATCTTTCAGGATGATAATGCACCAATTCATACAGCTAGAATCGTTAAAGCATGGCACGAGGAACATTCTAATGAAGTTGAGCATCTCATCTGGCCCCCACAATCCCCAGACCTCAACATTATTGAGCATTTATGGTCAATTTTAGAGATTCAAGTTAGACATCGATTTCCACCGCCGTCGTCGCTCAAAGAACTGGAGGGTGTTTTAACTGCAGAATGGGCTAAAATTCCTTGTATGAATCGATACCTCGGAAAATTGAGGCTGTAATCGACACAAGAGGTGGACCTACACCATATTAACCTAACTTTTGTTGATGTTTCCAGGTGTTTCCATTATTTTGTCCAACCCCTGTATATACATATTGTAGAGGGTTGACAGGCTTAGCTGCTCCTCGAGGTAGACTCAGGCACACGGGTGGTTAAAGTCTCTCAATGGTTTATTGCCTCATAAACCACAAAAATTAAAATAGTAATGGAAAACAGCCTGTCCGGCTCAAATGAAAATAGTCCATATACCATCCTGCCCAGGCCCTCTGGGACAACACATGCGGCAGCTCTCGCAGGAGCTAGCACTCCGGAGGCTTGCTTCCTCCACACACATGGACAAAGAAAAAAAAACTGGCTGGACATTTAACTCTCGTCCAGCCACACCCTGGAAAGCCATGCCATTAGTGATGAGGGAATATACTCATTACTCGAGATTTCCAGAGCACGCTCGGGTGATATCCGAGTATTTGTTATTGCTCGGAGATATAGTTTTCATCGCCTCAGTTGCATGATTTACGGCTTCCAGATACGCTGAATACATGTGAGGAATGCCTGTTTGTTATTGAGTTCCCACATGTATTCAGCGTATCTGGAAGCCATAAATCATTCAGCTGAGTCGATGAAAACTATATCTCCGAGCAATAACAAATACTCGGAGATCACCCGAGCGTGCTCAGGAAAACCCAAGCAACGAGTACATTCGCTCATCACTAATGCCCATATAACAACTGGATTGCTCTAGGCACATACCTTGCTGGAGAAAACACTTATGGCTTTCACATCACACAGGAAAGTAATCTTTGTGACACATATGTCCCCTCATGGACGACACCAGTGACCCTGCACAATATATATATACATTGATGTTATATGTTAAGATATCTATTTTTACTGAATGCAACACTGGAAGACTGGAAAGACTTGTGTGAGACAATAACTTGTCAATTCTCAGATCCGCAAGGAGTTATTTTCTAGTATACACCTTCACTTTCTCATTAGTGGAGGTTGACAGCATGGTCCTCAAATGATTCTGATAATGAAGGGACTGCAGTGATGGTTTAGTACAATAGTGTTATGTCTCCTACACAGTTTCTTCCTGCACTATGATTTTCCCAAGCCACTGACTGTGTAGAAAACTGCAATGAACTCATTTATTAGTTTGGATATGAGAAATGTAGCAATTCTTTAAAATGATAACTTGTATTGCATTCATCATAAGCATTGTTACTTAGTAGGTTTCAATGTAGGCCATCATGTATCCATGCTGTGAAATCAAGCTTTTTCACAGTCTGAGGAAGATGGACTGAAGTTGCCTGTGGATTGCTATAAGTGCTGCCACGTTCTTTGTACTAATTTTTTAAGGAGTGGAAACCAATAAATAAAATGCTTTGCAGCCTTTTTGGGGGATGTAGTTTTAGAAAGTCATAACTATTATCAGTCAATACAATTGTATGGATTAGGCTATGTGCACACGTTGCAGATTTGGCTGTGGATCCGCAGCAGATTGGCCGCTGCAGATTCACAGCAGTTTTCCATCAGGTTTACAGTACCATGTAAACCTATGGAAAACCAAATCCGCAGTGCACATGCTGCGGAAATTATCTCGTGGAAACGCTGCATTGTATTTTCCGCAACATGTCAATTCTTTGTGCAGGTTCCATCCCAGACTATAAACATCAGCTCTGAGCCACCCCAGAAATGGTGCATCCATAAGATGACCAAATCTGGCACTCAGACCCGCTCTTCCCACTTGCCCTCGTGCAGTGGCAAGTGGGGTGATAGCATTAGGGTTGATAGAAAATCCAAGATTCTGTGGCACCAGAGAAAAAGGGATAACACATAACCTTTATTCCATCCTTAAAAATTACATGGTGAAATACAACTGAGGTAACGAGTGAAGCAATGTTTCAGTCCAAAATAGTTTTTTCAAGACAGAAGTAATTTTTATTGTACTTCTGGCTTGAAAAAGGCCCTTTTGGGCAGAGACGTTGTTTCACTTGTCTACCTCAATTGTATTTCACTATGTGATTTTTAAGGATGGAATAAAGGTTATGTTTAAAGAAGAGAAAAAAGCACGTAATGCACTCACCAATCTTCTATAAATAGCAGCTTTATTTGAATCTTCATGAATAGAACTTCATAAACGGGGGAAGAGGAATGGGGCTTGAGCGAGCAGGAGGAGACGACGACCGTTTCGCGCAGTGCTGGCGCTTCAACGGGTCTGCATTTTTTTTTCTCTTCTTTCATCATATGGAATAACACTTCCATGGAGTTGCACCCGTGATCTTCTTTGCTATGGCTGTTCCAAACTAAAAACATACCGGCTTCATAAGTAACAAACTTTCGGTCAGTGCCGTTCATTATTCTTTTTTCTTTTTTTGTTATAAAGTTCATGTTTATCCCTATTTTCTCTGGTGCGTCGGAATCTTGGATTTTCTATGGCTTTGGACCTTGTGGGAGGTCTAACCAAGTTTTGGGGTTGATGTCACCTTTGTATTGTCAGGTAACATCAAGCCCTGGGGTTAGAAATGGAGAGGCATGTAGAAGATACCGCATTACTAACTCCACAGTCAAATTGTGAAAAAAATATACCCAGAATAAAGTCCTTTATTTGAACAAAAGACAGACTCCTTTGACTGTTAATTAACCAAAAACAGGACTATAGCAGCATTCTGCAATTTTTTTCAGTCCGATTTCAGCTGAGAAAAATATAGCAGAAGAGCCGGGACTCATAAATTAACATTGGTCAGAATGCAATCCCATTTTTTTATCAGATTGCACTAGTCTGTTTTTACTTAAAAGGGAATCTGTCACCCAGATTGTAATTCTCTATCTGAGTTCAGCATGGTGTACAGACGGAGACCCTACTTCCAGCAATGCATCTACTTCCAGCACTCATTGGGCTGCTTGCTGCAGTTTTGACTGCTGAACTCTGTATAACCCTGCACACACCATTGATTGACAGCTTTCTATGTACATTGTGCAAAAAGTCTGGAAAATTCCCCACACACTCTTTATTCAAAATACGAAGAAAAAGAAACAGAAATCCAGTCTGGTGCCGGCACTCCAGAAAATTGTAATGTGATAAATCGGCTTATTTTTAAAAAATATATATTTAAAAAGATTTTTATTCTGAAATGTACCAAGTAACAACGCGTTTCGGCTTAAAAAAGCTTTCATGAGGTAAAATATACATCCATACTGAAAGAATAATCATGTCTTTATAAACCCTTTTTACAAATGGAAAGGGAGGGGTGTTTGTTACTAGCACCAATCCTTCATTTAATTTGCATACTGCTCTTAATTGGTTTAACTCTTTAGCACAGGTGGATAAAAGATATAATTCACTAAAAGGTAAAAGGAACTTAGATGTAAATGTGAACCACATATCTTAAAAAGTTATGCTCTAATGAAATGTAATAATCCATTATAAAGCCAATATAATATTATATTCCCTATCCTCAAGGTACTATATAAAAATTATTTCAAAATACGTGTAGGTAGGCAGATATATGTTCAGAGATAATAATCGGGTGCAGGATATTGAGGCGACATAAGTAATGTTTTGACTCAATCCCCGGGTCTCATTCGTGCAATCGCTCTTGGAGTCTTTATCCTTAGAGGTAGACCCAGCAGGCGCACCAGAAGATCCAGGAAGCGGGACTCACTTCTCTTCCTAAGGTGTACCTACTACCTCTCCCACAGGGGCCACAAAGTCTTACTACCTGTAAGGCTAAAGTCTCCAAGAGCGATTGCACAAATAAGACCCGGGTGTTATGGTTCTCAATGGCAAGAGAACATAGCCCAGCAAACATAAGTACTAGCTCTTGGAAGGATGGAAACTAAACTGACCATGAACTAAACCTGCCGCACAACTAACAGTAGCCGGGTAGCGTTGCCTACGTTTTTTATCCCTAGACGCCCAGCGCCGGCCGGAGGACTAACTAATCCTGGCAGAGGAAAATATAGTCCTGGCTCACCTCTAGAGAAATTTCCCCGATAGGCAGACAGAGGCCCCCACATATATTGGCGGTGATTTTAGATGAAATGACAAACGTAGTATGAAAATAGGTTTAGCAAAATTGAGGTCCGCTTACTAGATAGCAGGAAGACAGAAAGGGCACTTTCATGGTCAGCTGAAAACCCTATCAAAACGCCATCCTGAAATTACTTTAAGACTCTAGTATTAACTCATATCATCAGAGTGGCAATTTCAGATCACAAGAGCTTTCCAGACACAGAAACGAAACTACAGCTGTGAACTGGAACAAAATGCAAAAACAAACGAGGACTAAAGTCCAACTTAGCTGGGAGTTGTCTAGCAGCAGGAACATGCACAGAAAGGCTTCTGATTACAATGTTGACCGGCATGGAAGTGACAGAGGAGCAAGGTTAAATAGCGACTCCCACATCCTGATGGAAACAGGTGAACAGAGGGGATGATGCACACCAGTTCAATTCCACCAGTGGCCACCGGGGGAGCCCAAAATCCAATTTCACAACAGTACCCCCCCCTCAAGGAGGGGGCACCGAACCCTCACCAGAACCACCAGGGCGATCAGGATGAGCCCTATGAAAGGCACGGACCAGATCGGAGGCATGAACATCAGAGGCAGTCACCCAAGAATTATCCTCCTGACCGTATCCCTTCCATTTGACCAGATACTGGAGTTTCCGTCTGGAAACCCGGGAGTCCAAGATTTTTTCCACAACGTACTCCAACTCGCCCTCAACCAACACCGGAGCAGGAGGCTCAACGGAAGGCACAACCGGTACCTCATACCTGCGCAACAATGACCGATGAAAAACATTATGAATAGAAAAAGATGCAGGGAGGTCCAAACGGAAGGACACAGGGTTAAGAATCTCCAATATCTTGTACGGGCCGATGAACCGAGGCTTAAACTTAGGAGAAGAAACCCTCATAGGGACAAAACGAGAAGACAACCACACCAAGTCCCCAACACAAAGCCGAGGACCAACCCGACGCCGGCGGTTGGCAAAAAGCTGAGTCTTCTCCTGGGACAACTTCAAATTGTCCACTACCTGCCCCCAAATCTGATGCAACCTCTCCACCACAGCATCCACTCCAGGACAATCCGAAGATTCCACCTGACCAGAAGAAAATCGAGGATGAAACCCCGAATTACAGAAAAAAGGAGACACCAAGGTGGCAGAGCTGGCCCGATTATTGAGGGCAAACTCCGCTAAAGGCAAAAAAGCAACCCAATCATCCTGATCTGCAGACACAAAACACCTCAAATATGTCTCCAAGGTCTGATTCGTCCGCTCGGTCTGGCCATTAGTCTGAGGATGGAAAGCAGACGAGAAAGACAAATCTATGCCCATCCTAGCACAGAATGCTCGCCAAAATCTAGACACGAATTGGGTTCCTCTGTCAGAAACGATATTCTCCGGAATACCATGCAAACGGACCACATTTTGAAAAAACAGAGGAACCAACTCGGAAGAAGAAGGCAACTTAGGCAGGGGAACCAAATGGACCATCTTAGAGAAACGGTCACACACCACCCAGATGACAGACATCTTCTGAGAAACAGGAAGATCCGAAATAAAATCCATCGAGATGTGCGTCCAGGGCCTCTTCGGGATAGGCAAGGGCAACAACAATCCACTAGCTCGAGAACAACAAGGCTTGGCCCGAGCACAAACGTCACAAGACTGCACAAAGCCTCGCACATCTCGAGACAGGGAAGGCCACCAGAAGGACCTTGCCACCAAATCCCTGGTACCAAAGATTCCAGGATGACCTGTCAACGCAGAAGAATGAACCTCAGAAATGACTTTACTGGTCCAATCATCAGGAACAAACAGTCTACCAGGTGGGCAACGATCAGGTCTATCCGCCTGAAACTCCTGCAAGGCCCGCCGCAGGTCTGGAGAAACGGCAGACAATATCACTCCATCCTTAAGGATACCTGTAGGTTCAGAGTTACCAGGGGAGTCAGGCTCAAAACTCCTAGAAAGGGCATCCGCCTTAACATTCTTAGAACCCGGCAGGTAGGACACCACAAAATTAAACCGAGAGAAAAACAACGACCAGCGCGCCTGTCTAGGATTCAGGCGTCTGGCGGACTCAAGATAAATTAGATTTTTGTGGTCAGTCAATACCACCACCTGATGTCTATCCCCCTCAAGCCAATGACGCCACTCCTCAAAAGCCCACTTCATGGCCAAAAGCTCCCGATTCCCAACATCATAATTCCGCTCGGCGGGCGAAAATTTACGCGAGAAAAAGGCACAAGGTCTCATCACGGAACAATCGGAACTTCTCTGCGACAAAACCGCCCCAGCTCCGATTTCAGAAGCGTCGACCTCAACCTGAAAAGGAAGAGCAACATCAGGCTGACGCAACACAGGGGCGGAAGAAAAGCGGCGCTTAAGCTCCCGAAAGGCCTCCACAGCAGCAGGGGACCAATCAGCAACATCAGCACCCTTCTTAGTCAAATCAGTCAATGGTTTAACAACATCAGAAAAACCAGCAATAAATCGACGATAAAAGTTAGCAAAGCCCAAAAATTTCTGAAGACTCTTAAGAGAAGAAGGTTGCGTCCAATCACAAATAGCCTGAACCTTGACAGGATCCATCTCGATGGAAGAGGGGGAAAAAATATATCCCAAAAAGGAAATCTTTTGAACCCCAAAAACGCACTTAGAACCCTTCACACACAAGGAATTAGACCGCAAAACCTGAAAAACCCTCCTGACCTGCTGGACATGAGAGTCACAGTCATCCGAAAAAATCAAAATATCATCCAGATACACAATCATAAATTTATCCAAATAATCACGGAAAATGTCATGCATAAAGGACTGAAAGACTGAAGGGGCATTTGAAAGACCAAAAGGCATCACCAAATACTCAAAGTGGCCCTCGGGCGTATTAAATGCGGTCTTCCACTCATCCCCCTGCTTAATTCGCACCAAATTATACGCCCCACGGAGATCTATCTTAGAGAACCACTTGGCCCCCTTTATGCGAGCAAACAAATCAGTCAGCAGTGGCAACGGATATTGATATTTAACCGTGATTTTATTCAAAAGCCGATAATCAATACACGGCCTCAAAGAGCCATCTTTCTTAGCCACAAAGAAAAAACCGGCTCCTAAGGGAGATGACGAAGGACGAATATGTCCCTTTTCCAAGGACTCCTTTATATATTCTCGCATAGCAGCATGTTCAGGCACAGACAGATTAAATAAACGACCCTTAGGGTATTTACTACCCGGAATCAAATCTATGGCACAATCGCACTCCCGGTGCGGAGGTAATGAACCAAGCTTAGGTTCTTCAAAAACGTCACGATATTCAGTCAAGAATTCAGGAATCTCAGAGGGAATAGATGATGAAATGGAAACCACAGGTACGTCCCCATGCGTCCCCTTACATCCCCAGCTTAACACAGACATAGCTTTCCAGTCAAGGACTGGGTTATGAGATTGCAGCCATGGCAATCCAAGCACCAACACATCATGTAGGTTATACAGCACAAGAAAGCGAATAATCTCCTGATGATCCGGATTAATCCGCATAGTTACTTGTGTCCAGTATTGTGGTTTATTACTAGCCAATGGGGTGGAGTCAATCCCCTTCAGGGGTATAGGAGTTTCAAGAGGCTCCAAATCATACCCACAGCGTTTGGCAAAGGACCAATCCATAAGACTCAAAGCGGCGCCAGAGTCGACATAGGCATCCGCGGTAATAGGTGATAAAGAACAAATCAGGGTCACAGATAGAATAAACTTAGACTGTAAAGTGCCAATTGAAACAGACTTATCAAGCTTCTTAGTACGCTTAGAGCATGCTGATATAACATGAGTTGAATCACCGCAATAGAAGCACAACCCATTTTTTCGTCTTAAATTCTGCCGTTCACTTCTGGACAGAATTCTATCACATTGCATATTCTCTGGCGTCTTCTCAGTAGACACCGCCAAATGGTGCACAGGTTTGCGCTCCCGCAGACGCCTATCGATCTGGATAGCCATTGTCATGGACTCATTCAGACCCGCAGGCACAGGGAACCCCACCATAACATCCTTAATGGCATCAGAGAGACCCTCTCTGAAATTCGCCGCCAGGGCGCACTCATTCCACTGAGTAAGCACAGCCCATTTACGGAATTTCTGGCAGTATATTTCAGCTTCGTCTTGCCCCTGAGATAGGGACATCAAGGCCTTTTCCGCCTGAAGCTCTAACTGAGGTTCCTCATAAAGCAACCCCAAGGCCAGAAAAAACGCATCCACATTGAGCAACGCAGGATCCTCTGGAGCCAATGCAAAAGCCCAATCCTGAGGGTCGCCCCGGAGCAAGGAAATCACAATCCTGACCTGCTGAGCAGGATCTCCAGCAGAGCGCGATTTCAGGGACAAAAACAACTTGCAATTATTTTTGAAATTTTGAAAGCAAGATCTATTCCCCGAGAAAAATTCAGGCAAAGGAATTCTAGGTTCAGATATAGGAACATGAACAACAAAATCTTGTAAATTTTGAACTTTCGTGGTGAGATTATTCAAACCTGCAGCTAAACTCTGAATATCCATTTTAAACAGGTGAACACAGAGCCATTCCAGGATTAGAAGGAGAGAGAGAGAGAGAAAGGCTGCAATATAGGCAGACTTGCAAGAGATTCAATTACAAGCACACTCAGAACTGAAGGGAAGGGAAAAAAAAAAAAAAAAAAATCTTCAGCAGACTTCTCTTTTCTCTCCTTTCTCTGTCAATTAATTTAACCCTTTGGGTCCGGTCAAACTGTTATGGTTCTCAATGGCAAGAGAACATAGCCCAGCAAACATAAGTACTAGCTCTTGGAAGGATGGAAACTAAACTGACCATGAACTAAACCTGCCGCACAACTAACAGTAGCCGGGTAGCGTTGCCTACGTTTTGTATCCCTAGACGCCCAGCGCCGGCCGGAGGACTAACTAATCCTGGCAGAGGAAAATATAGTCCTGGCTCACCTCTAGAGAAATTTCCCCGATAGGCAGACAGAGGCCCCCACATATATTGGCGGTGATTTTAGATGAAATGACAAACGTAGTATGAAAATAGGTTTAGCAAAATTGAGGTCCGCTTACTAGATAGCAGGAAGACAGAAAGGGCACTTTCATGGTCAGCTGAAAACCCTATCAAAACGCCATCCTGAAATTACTTTAAGACTCTAGTATTAACTCATAACATCAGAGTGGCAATTTCAGATCACAAGAGCTTTCCAGACACAGAAACGGAACTACAGCTGTGAACTGGAACAAAATGCAAAAACAAACGAGGACTAAAGTCCAACTTAGCTGGGAGTTGTCTAGCAGCAGGAACATGCACAGAAAGGCTTCTGATTACAATGTTGACCGGCATGGAAGTGACAGAGGAGCAAGGTTAAATAGCGACTCCCACATCCTGATGGAAACAGGTGAACAGAGGGGATGATGCACACCAGTTCAATTCCACCAGTGGCCACCGGGGGAGCCCAAAATCCAATTTCACAACACCCGGGATTGGTTCAAAATGTTACTTATGTCGCCTCCATATCCTGTATCAAATCATTACCTCTGAGCATATATCTGACTATCATCACGTGGTTTGAATTAAATGAATTTGCATTTTGAAATAAGAGTGGTGAATTTTCCTTACTTTATGTACTAGGGCCTGCTGCTTGCATCTACTACTGCGTGCATGCCAATCCTCTTCAACTACATTATGCATAGGCAGAAAGCTGCCAATCAGTGGTGCAGGCAGAGTTAAAGAGAGCTCATGAATATGAAGGATTACAGGGCAACAGATTTACTAGTCCTCTAGTGATTATATCCTATTGATCCTGTTATAAAGAAGCTCTTCTAGGATTGGTCCAGACAGGCTTTGCTTACCACATGCATTAATCAGACATAGGGGCTCATGACCCAGTCCATCCTTGGTCTAATTTTGGTAGTTGCTGACCTGGGAGCATTCCACATGACCTGCCACTTTGGAGATTCTCTGTTCCACTCATCTAACCATCACAATTTTATCAATGTTGCTCACATTTTTATGCTTGCTAATTTTTCTGTGTATAACAGTTGCATTCATTGGTGACCTGATATCTCATACTAAATCCCATAAAATATCTCGTATCAAATGTCATTGCCACAACGCAATAAATGCTACTTACTGCACATTTTTGTGGTTTTAATGTTATTGCTAATTGATTGTTTATGCTTAACTACACGTTTTATAATCTGTTTTAATTTTTTGAATCTTTCCTTACCACGACTATATGAGAAGCAAGTCACCTTGATCTAAAACATCAGTTTATTGCTGAGCAATATGGGAGAGTGCTGTGGACATGCGTGGTGACATGTGCAGAAGTCAAGAGCACAGAGGGAGAAAAGGTAGAAGGCGCTGACCAGCTCTCCTACTGCCGGCCTCCAGCTATATAGTGAAGCTGTACATATTCCATATGCTCACAAAGCTCTTGCAGCAGTCATTGGGTTTTGTTTGTTGTTTTTTTTGTTCTAATACTCAGGTGTCTTCCGTGAAGAAAAACTACCAGCAGTTCGGAAAATTTCAGTATTTTGTTTTTAGTAATTCTTTTTAGTTTTTATGAATTTCCACAAAGTACATCATGCACTTGTAAGGGCCTAAAATACAGAGGTAAAAGCGTAAAAGCAATCAGACACATGTAGTAAGTTCTTTGTGCTCTGTGCACTGTTTGTTTGACATGAGCTTGTCCATTTGTAACATACTGAAATCCACTCTTTTTTACTTCTAAATGAAATGTTATTTTTCATTGCTTTCACTTACATCATCCAACAGTACAACCTGAAAACAGATTTACTCCTGAAAGCAGTCAAATGTCAAAGCTGCTGAAAGTTGTAGACCAGTCTGCAGTCATTCATGGATGTTGATATTTGCATCTTATGGTATAACTAATTTGTGAATGCTCAGCATCTCACTGACTAAGTCAGGGCCGGCGTCAGCACCCGGCGCACCCGGGCAAGTGCCGGGGCCCTGTTCAGGCAGGGGGCCCACTCGCCGTCGGGGACACTGGTGTGCTATAGTGCCGACCCCCGCAAGTGGACCCCCGCCTGCTCCGGGCCCCGGCACTTGCGATACTTACCTCTCCCGGTTCCAGCGCTGCAGCGTCTTCCATCCTCTGACAGTGACGTGCAGGTCAGAGGGGGAGATGACGTCACCAGTGCGCGCCCTCTGCCTGAGAAGTCGCAGCACAGAGAGCAGGAAGACGCCGACGGTGAGGAATCCAGAGCAGAGCAGCGTCAAGCAACAAGAGGTGAGTATTTCACTTTTTTTATATTTGGAGCATTATATGGGGCCAATTTAATATGGAGCATCTTATGGGGCCAATTTAATATGGAGCAGTATATGGGGCCAATTACATATGGAGCAGTATATGGGGCCAATTACATATGGAGCAGTATATGGGGCCAATAATATATGAAGCATCTTATGGGACTCATTATATATGGAGCATTTTATATGGCCAATTATATATGAAGCATTATATGGGGCCCATTATACATGGAGCATCTTATGGGGCCAATTATTTTTGGAGCATTATATGGGACCCATTCTGTAAGGAGCATCATATGGGGCCAATTCAATATGGAGCAGTATATGGGGCCAATTACATATGGAGCAGTATATGGGGCCAATATTATATGAAGCATCTTATGAGACTAATTATATATGGAGCATTTTATATGGCCAATTATATATGGAGCATTATATGGGGCCCGTTATACATGGAGCATCTTATGGGGCCAATTATTTTTGGAGCATTATATGGGACCCATTCTGTAAGGAGCATCATATGGGGCCCATTCTGTATGGAGCAATATATGGGACTCAGTATACTGTATGGGGCCGATCATATACTGTATGGAGCATTATATGAGGCCCATTATATATGGAGCAATAGATGGGGCCCATCATATACTGTATGGAGAATTATATGTGGCTCACTATACTGTATGGAGCATTATATGGGGTCAATTCCGTATGGAGCAATATATGCGGCTCATTCTGTATGGAGCACTCTGTGGTGCCCATTATACTGTATGGAGCATTATATGAGGCTCATTATTCTGAATGGAGCATAATATTGGGCTCATTATTCTGTTTGAAGCAATATATGGGGCTCATTATTCTGTATAGAGGACTATGTGGTGCCAATTATACTGTATGGAGCACTATATGGGGCCATTATACTGTATGGGGCAATATATGGGGCTGATTATTCTGTTTGAAGCAATATATGGGGCTCATTATTCTGTATAGAGGACTATACTGTCCGGTTTCTGAGCTAATGTAGAATGCACAATATATATCACTCATGTATTGTAAGAAGTAAGTGAAATCTTTGGCATTGTACTATACCTATATTTCTCTGCCGTATCCGTGCATTATGAATTGTAGTATGTGTTAAAGGGGCCCACCGAGACTCTTTCGCCCAGGGCCCATGAAAACCTGGAGCCAGCCCTGGACTAAGGAACCGCTACCTTCATTTTGTAGACCATTCAAACATATTCTTCTCTTACTTGGTCACAAATGATTCCATGCTTTTCCTTTTTTTCTTCATTTCATTTGACCATCGAATATATTTTTTAATACTTACCTACACATTCTCAAGAAAATTATTAGCAGGACTCGTCATTTTTCAAAATCACTCTATTAGTGATTTTTGCCTATAATGCACAATACGTACCAGTCAAAGTCTGTGCTGAACTATGCAGCGTCCTGCTTGTCACTCTTGGCTACTGTCTTGCGTGCAAGTGCATGTGCTGAAAAATCCTTTGACCCCACACTGAAGATGATAGCCTAACAACAGGAGGAGGACGGTCCTTAGTTTAGTGTAGCCCAGACTTCGGCCGGCCCGTGATGTGAGTTATCAACAAAAAATAGAGTATTTGAAATAAATGATTATACTCCAGAGTCCTGAACTATACCTTTTGTCTTGCGAAAGTGTAGGTATGCTTTAATATTTCCAGCCTTCTGCTACTCTACAAGTTATTTTGCTTTAGCGAATGCAGACAGTGACATTTGACTAATATACTACAATACCTTCCTTATCTTTTGTGGTTGAATTTCACACTTTATAAATTGTGTGATTCTACTTTGCAATGTGTTTCGATGTCTCATGAAGGTGAGAGGTAAAGTTACACAACTACTTATAATGATTCCTTGTAACTTTATTTCTATATTTTGCAGCTTTTCAGAAACATAAAGTAATAAAAAAGAGCAAGATTATGAATATCAAAATGGACTCTCAGTTTCCGCACATAGTGAGAACCTTATAGATAATCACAAAGAAAGCAAAGTAGCAAAATATAGCGAAAGTACAACGATCAATACTAAAGAATAGTAGCTAAAGTTGTACATGGTAACATCTAACCTGGTATCTCCTTGACATTTTTCTCCATTCATACATTTCAGACCCCATAACTGACATCTTTATACTACAAACTAAATTACCCAGTAGCAGGGAAGCCTTCTGCCGATGTTTTACTGACAAACAGCTGTATGTAGTTGATGGGCAGAGGAAGAACATAAGCTCTAGAGCATGGTAAATGCGCATACTTGACTAGTTAGACCAAGAGCTAATGGAAGAAGTAACAAAGACCAACAAGAAACAAATGGATGTGGTATTTTGGAGGTCCGATCTGTAAAGATGACATATACAGCTCTGGCAAAAATTAAGAGACCACCACATCAAAACCCTGTCATGGGCAGCCCAATCTCCAGACCTGAACCCTATTGAAAACCTCTGGAATGTAATCAAGAGGATGATAGATAGTCACAAGCCATCAAACAAAGAAGAACTGCTTACATTTTTGCACCAGGAGCAGTGTGAAAAACTGGTGGAAAGCATGCCAAGACGCATGAAAGCTGTGATTAAGAATCAATCATTCCACAAAATATTGATTTCTGAACTCTTCTTGAGTTACAACATTAGTATTGTTGTTTCTAAATGATTATGAACTTGTTTTCTTTGCATTATTTGAGGTCTGAAAGCACTAGGTTTTTTTTTTATTTTGACCATTTCTCTTTTTCAGAAAAAAATAAATAAATAAATGTATTGCTTGGAAATTCGGAGACATGTTGTCAGAAGTTTATAGACTAAATGAACAATTTACATTTTACTCAAGAATATACCAATAAAGAGAAAAATCAGACAAACTGAACATTTTGCAGTGGTCTCTTAATTTTTGCCCGAGCTGTATATTCAGATGTTTACAACATTCATAACAAGGTGATATGCCACATTTACAATGAGAAACCTATCACAAGAAGGAAACAAGGGAAACACTACTATCCTGTTACAGTTCTGCGACTGCATCACAAACGTATCCTATGTGATGTGGCTTCAGTTCTTTGTCTCTGATCCATTGCTCCTGCCAATAGATAGGGCCCAGAGTTTAACAACCTTATGTGATAAGGCTTTCCTCTATGCAAAGCCAGAGTCTTCATGGCAGATGTAGCCTGCATTAATGAAATCATCACAATGGGGAAGAAGGTATATTTGATAATAGCCTATGCTGCATTGTATAAGAGGAAAAAAAGTATTACGAAAAAAAGGGTTTTCACCAGGATGCAAGACACAAACTCAAAGGTAGCTGAAGAGTCTTTGTTCGAAATTTAAGAAAGTAGTTAAATGCATAAATACTGTAGGGATTCAAGCTCTAGCAGCCGTTAGGGTACACACAGGAAATATGTTCTTGTGTCAAGCAGTGTAAGATTTATTATATTTCATAAACTTACACAGCGCTCAAATGAAAAGAAGCAACAGACTTTTTCCAGCACAAACGAATAACACTACAGTCCTCTTACTGGGTAAGCAAAATATTTCAAAACAGTCTTACCCATTCAGGTTTGAATCCACCTTTCAAGCTCTGGCAGAGACTGTCCACTATTAATGGTCTTGTTTCTCTCCAAACACCAGAGACACTGCTGAGTTAGCCCAATTGCCTGTTATTAGACAAGCAAACCCCAGGCTGGAGTGTATGGGAGGGACGTTTCCCACACTGGCTTTTTTGATCGCTCATAAATCCCAGCCCCAAAATCTGGTCCACTGAAAAATCATATCAGTAAACGGTTGAAACTATTGTACTTCTTTTGAGACTTTCATCACTGAGGCAAGCCACCTCAGTAACACATACCTGCCATCTAGTACTTTACTTCCTGCTTCCCTACATATCCCTCTCTGCCCAAAGCCGTGGGACTTGGCACCTTCTGTCACCAAATAATAAACCCTTGACAAGACGTCAGAATTCCCATATAGCTTTCCAGGTCTATGCACTACATAAAAATTGAAATCCTGCAGAGTCAAAAACCATCGAGTTACCCGGGCATTATTCTCCTCTTTCTCCCTCATCCACTTTAGCAGGGCATAATCCGACACAGCAGAAAACCTTCAGCTCAACAGGTAGTAACTCAAGTGTCCAATGCCCATTTGATGGCCAGGCATTCATTTTCTACAATTGAATAGGTTTTTTGGCACAGTGTAAGCTCAAGTAGATTATTGGCTATTCCTCCCCATTGATCTTCTGAGACATCATAACCTCTAGTGCAACATCCGACACATCTGTCTGGACTATGAACTCTTTGCATATGTCCAGTGCTACCAACACTGGCTGCCCACAGATGGCTAGTTTTAGCTCCTGAAAGACCCCCTCAACTTCTGGAGGACACTTAGCCATCACTGATTCCGTGCCTTTTAGGAGATTGGTTAGAGGGACTGTTATCATAGCAAAATTAGGGACAAACCTTCTGTAAATAACCCACAATTCCCAGGAATGCTCCTACCTGTTTTTTTCATGAGGGGTCATTGCCAATCCAGTATGGCCTACAACGTAGACCAAATACTTGGCTTTCTCCATCAACATGGCACATTTTTTTGTATTAATAGTAAAGCCAGCTTTCTTTACAGCATCAAATATTGCCTGGACTTTACTCAAATGACTTCCTCAATCCTAGCTGAAGATGAAAAGTTCAACCAAGTAGGCAGCTGCATACTTTTTGTGAGGGGCTAGGATATGGTCCATGGCTCTATGAAACATGGCCAGAGCCCCCTGTAACCCAGAAGGCATCTTGACATATTGATAACAACCCTGGCATTGAAAGGCTATCTTTTTCTTGGCCTCCTTGGAAAGGAAAATCTGCTAGTATCCTTTCGTGAGATCTAAGGAGATGTACCGAGACAGCCCAAGCCTTTCAATAAGCTCATCTACATAGGGCACTAAGTATGCATCAAACTTAGGGACATCATTGAGTTTTCAGTAGTCATTGCAGAATCTCCATTCCCCTCCAGGCTTTAGCATCAGTACTATGGGGCTTGACCACCCACTCTTGGATTACTCAATTTTCCCCAGGTTCAGCGTACATGTGCAGCGCCCCAGAGACCTGGTCGTTGCAGTAACATCGCTCCGCCGCTAAGGGGAGTGATGGTACGTCTGATGGCACTGAAGGAGTTCACCTGACCAGGTATCACAGACACCAATACACTTCATAGTCTGGCCTCCAGGGGGAGCAAAGGGCACTATGTATTAGGCCACTCCTCACAGTCTGGTAAAACTGGGGGTTAGATAGAAAGTGAGACAGAAAGCTGACTGGGTTGGAACCAGGCAACATCCTGTGGCAGAGGGTGTTGCAGGGGAAGATTCAGGGGGTCCCTGTCAGGGGTGGGATCCTGACAGAGGCCTAGCGAACAGAAAGAACGTTACGGGACCGCGCCTGCACTTCATCGTGGCGGTACTCCAAGAAAGGACAAGAAGCGAGGTTTATTGTGAAGAGTGAGAAACGAGATCAAAGCAACAAGGAGAAAACACCAGTAGGAGTCGTGCTGTAAGATCGAGGCAACATCCTACTGAGGCGTGTAGCCGGTGGCTGGAAACGCCGAGGAAGTACTGGCTCCAAGCCTTACTTCAAACCAACGGCAGGGCAGTCAGTTATAGGCGGGCTGTCTCACCTAAATCACCTAAGCAGACATAGGGGGCAACAGTGGGAGAGGGGCGACTCTAGGGTCCCGGAAGAACTCCAGGCCTACCCGTCATACGGGTGCGTCCTAGCCATATCATCTGGGGGACGGAGAAGAACATCAGAATCAGTTGTGAGGGAACATCAGAAACAGACACAACAGTTGTGAGGACTATCCCGTGGTGCTCAGCAGGGAAGGACTACAACACACAAGCGCTAGAAGGAAGGCACAGATTTCCACCTGCAAAGGGAGCTCTGGAGGTGCCATCGGACCGGCCGGTCTCAGACAGCCCTGTTAACCGTACTCTGGATTGAAGATCCTGAAGCCTTCAGTAAAGAGGTAAAGAGACTGCAACCCTGTGTCCTCGTTATTCATCGCACCCTGCACCACACATCATCACTCTCAACTTTTACTGGACGCCCCTTAGCAGGGTCACGGACCGGGTCTAGCCACCGTGACAATCCCAGAAACGAGACAGAGAGGCCCGGTACTGGGTATCCCTCGGCCCTGCGACTGTGGGGGCGCTCCAACTTGGTGTCACGAACAGGATCTATTTAAGCCTGAAGAATCAGGTCATGTGTGCCTTGGAACTGTGATTTATTGTGCTTGGACTGTGACTTATAGCAAAGACTGTGTATTGCCACTTGCCGCCAAAACCGACGCCATTACAGCGCTAAGGAGAGCGCAGGAGAAGAAGAAGGGCGTGGAGTGGGCGTAGACAAGCTGAAGAGCGCGAAAGACAATGGCCGCCCAGTCTAAGTATTTCTGTATCCTGAGGACGTGTCCGTCAGCAGCTGAGGTCCGCCTCCTTATTCTCTTTGGAGGGTGGAGACCATGGAGACAAGGCCGCCCACGAAAGAGAGTGCGGGAAGAAGATACCGAGGAGGAGGCAAAAATGGCGACGTCGGAAGCACCGCATGGGGACGACCCGACCCAGCATGAGGCTGCACTACCCGTCACAGCCCCAGACTCGCCATCGTTGCAGGGACTGGCCCTCACGGAGTTACCGCCGGGCAGACCCAACTGGCCGCCGTCTGAGGAGTGTGTGGCTGCAGCTGAGGCCCGACAGATAGCACGCCGCCGGGAGGTCGACGCTTGTGTGACCGCTCGGCTGGGCCAGCCTATGGAGGTCCGCCTATCTCCGGTGTCCCCTGCTTCCTCCATCCCGGCCGTGGCAGAGTGCGAGCTGCAGGCACAGGGCCTGAGGATCCTGAGGAACATCTGCGGCGCCTGATGACGGCATGGAGGAATAGACCCCAACCTGCGGTCCGGATCGACCTGACGGGTGCTGAGGAGGCTCCACCGTCACACTGGGGTGTAGTGGTATTCTTTAATTCCCGAGAGGGCAGGGGAGTCATCCAGGAAATTGGAGAGCCGCTGCAGGTCCGTGTTGACCGGGAGGAAGTGGAGCCCTGCGGTGCAAAATATGCCAAAGACCGCGATTTGGAGCCCGGAGACGCAGTGACCTTTACCCGATGGAGGAGGGAAGTCGGCTGGATGGCTCGGGGAGTTCAGCGGTGCATCACTCTCCAGGCTGCTGCCAGAACGCCAGAGGACGAATTCCCTGCGGAATAGGCCGCGGAACCCGCCACCGCGGAGCCCCAGGATATCCCGGCCCACAGTGTATCTATGGGTCGCGCCCGCTCCCGGTCGAGGAAGGTGGCCCAGAGAGGAGTGGTGCCGCTGCCTGGACGGGGATCGGGCCTTTCTATACCATCACGGGCCGTTTGCCGGGTGAGGCCCGGAAGGAGGCCCCCTCTGGATCAGCCAGAATCTGAGTAAGCATAAATGCTTTACAAAATGTATATAGTTAACTGTTTGTCTTTTTGTGTTTCTCTGCTGCTATAACCCGACTTGGGTTAACTCTTAAAGGGATCCCTTAGTTTACCCAGGATCCCTATTTTTGCCTTTTTGTTCTGTTTTCGTTTATCACTGTTGAAAAGAACTGCTGGATCATGAACACTGCATGATTACAAACTTATTGTAAATAGTTTGCACCTTCTTAAAGGTGCCCCTTACTGGTTTTACAAGAAACAGAACTCTTTGCGAAGAAACTGTTCCTGGAAACAGTACAGAAATTACTGCTGCAAACGGATTTGCAGCCTGAGAGGTTGCACTACCTCAGAGAGATTTGGTTCCCTCTTAAAGGGAACGTTCACCAATAACACTTAAAGTATAATGTTGCCTTAAAGGAAGAAGTAATAATGTTTATATGTAGAGGTAACCTGTAGTTAGCTAGTTAGTTAATTGTAAGAAAATGTTTGATAATGTTGTTAGGGGTTGAGGACAAGGAAGTGAACCCATATGGGGTTAGATGGTGAGTCCTCCTAGGAGCCATACAGAGATGGCTCAGTGATCTTGTGCTGAGAGAGGGGTTGATAAGTCCTATACTGTGTATAGAAAGAGAAAGGCAGTAGGCCCAGACGAGGAACTAGGCGGTCCTGAAAAAGGGCGAGAGGCAGTAGGCCTGGGGCAGATAGACAGGCGGCCCTGCGAATGTAAAGTTGGAAAAATGAAGAAAAGTTGATTAGCATTGTAGTGTTTTATGAGTAAGTCTTTAGTGGGTTTAGCTTATACACCCTTAAAGAAAAAGTTAGTCTTATAGTAAGCCTTTAGTGGATTCAGCTTATACGCCCTTAGAGGCAAAGTTAAATTATTGTTCAGAAATTGCACTTAGTAGAATACCCGGTTGGGTAATAGAAGTTATTTATAGTCTGTTATTTAAAATATTTAACCATGTTTGTAACGTTTATGAGTCCTCACCTCCCATAAAGGGAAGCACTGTTCTTATTACTTATTACTTGTTATTGCATTTCAAAATTGTATGTCTTTTTGCTGACATGTATTGTTGTTTTCTTCCCAGTCCGGGAGTACTGGATTTAACCGGGGGGGAGTGCAGCGCCCCAGAGACCTGGTCGTTGCAGTAACATCGCTCCACCGCTAAGGGGAGTGATGGTACGTCTGATGGCACTGAAGGAGTTCACCTGACCAGGTATCACAGACACCAATACACTTCATAGTCTGGCCTCCAGGGGGAGCAAAGGGCACTATGTATTAGGCCACTCCTCACAGTCTGGTAAAACTGGGGGTTAGATAGAAAGTGAGACAGAAAGCTGACTGGGTTGGAACCAGGCAATATCCTGTGGCAGAGGGTGTTGCAGGGGAAGACTCAGGGGGGTCCCTGTCAGGGGTGGGATCCTGACAGAGGCCTAGCGAACAGAAAGAACGTTACGGGACCGCGCCTGCTCTTCATCGCAGCGGTACCCCAAGAAAGGACAAGAAGCGAGGTTTATTGTGAAGAGTGAGAAACGAGATCAAAGCAACACGGAGAAAACACCAGTAGGAGTCATGCTGTAAGATCGAGGCAACATCCTACTGAGGCGTGTAGCCGGTGGCCGGAAACGCAGAGGAAGTACTGGCTCCAAGCCTTACTTCAAACCAACGGCAGGGCAGTCAGTTATAGGCGGGCTGTTTCACCTAAATCACCTAAGCAGACATAGGGGGCAACAGTGGGAGAGGGGCGACTCTAGGGTCCCGGAAGAACTCCAGGCCTACCCGTCATACGGGTGCGCCCTAGCCATATCATCTGGGGGACGGAGAAGAACATCAGAATCAGTTGTGAGGGAACATCAGAAACAGACACAACAGTTGTGAGGACTATCCCGTGGTGCTCAGCAGGGAAGGACTACAACACACAAGCGCTAGAAGGAAGGCACAGATTTCCACCTGCAAAGGGAGCTCTGGAGGTGCCATCGGACCGGCCGGTCTCAGACAGCCCTGTTAACCGTACTCTGGATTGAGGATCCTGAAGCCTTCAGTAAAGAGGTAAAGAGACTGCAACCCTGTGTCCTCGTTATTCATCGCACCCTGCACCACACATCATCACTCTCAACTTTTACTGGACGCCCCTTAGCAGGGTCACGGACCGGGTCTAGCCACGTGACAATCCCAGAACCGAGACAGAGAGGCCCGGTACCGGGTATCCCTCGGCCCTGCGACTGTGGGGGCGCTCCACATGTCATCTCCCTCAGGATTTTCACCGAGCAGGCTTCTGGAACCCTATAGAGTTTTAAATTGATCTAAACATGAGGCTCAGTGAGAACCTCATGATCAATGACTCGAGTGAGACATGGAACTTCAAGAACATGTCCATATTTTGGTGAAAATATACAGAATACGCCCAGACAAGCCATAATCTCTACCTTCAGATTACTGTACTACACAGCATCCCATAGGACAAGGTCAATGTATGACTTCTGTGGTTCCCCAGTCAGGTATGGAGACAGGAACACTGGTCATTGCTCTGGGAGCAGTTCTTTGCCTCCCGCTCAAAGATAGTTAGGAAAGCCTCGTCATCCTCCAGAGTCATTTTCTGCAAGGCCACCTGTATCATTTGCCTCACATAGTTACTGTAACGTTGGCTGGTGGGAGGTGCAGTCTCCCTGTCGTGGGCAGTTTCTGCCAAGAGAGAAATCTGCTGCTGCTGTTGCTGAAGAAATTGCTACTGTTGCAACTGCTGGATCAGGAGTTTCTTGTTGGGTCTGCTGCAGCTGCTGCATACTGTCCTGGACCAGTTGCTTACCAAACTCCTCCATGCTTTCAGACCATGTTTGGACTCCTGTAGCTGCCTTTACCCAGGATATTCAGTATTTACACTGCAATCACCTGTGTTCCTTGGGACTTCATGTCCGTATCAACACCAATTATAGGGATTCAAGCTCTCTGGCACACACACGCATTAGGTTCTTGTGTCAAACTGTGTAAGATTTTTTATTATTACTTCATAAACTTCCACAGGGCTAAAACGAAAAGAAACAACACACATTTTCCAGCACAAAGAATAACAAAACAGTCCTTTCACTGGCTAAGCAAAATATTTCAAAACGGCCTCACCCATTCAGTTTTTAATTCACTTCTTAGGCTCTTGCAGAGACTGTCCCGCAAAACAGTCTACCCTCTCCAAACACTTATTAGATGAGCAAACACCGGGCTGGAGGGCATGTGAGGGACCATTCCCACCCAGGCTCTTCTGGCCTTTCCTAAATCCAAATCCCGAAATCCAGTCCACTAAAAAATCCTTTCAGCAGCCTGTTGTTACTGATGTGCTTTTTTACATCATCGAGGTGGCTGACACATAACTGCCATCCAGTACTTTACCTAATGCTTCCCTGCAATGCTTAACAACACAGAAAAATGTAACAAAGTGTTTTGAAGGTGGTACAGAACACAATGCTAATAAAAAGTGAACATACAATTGCAAAAGGGCCTAAGCTAAAATAAGTAAATCAAAAAGTGCCACCTAGCCTAATTCCTCATCCAAGGGACTAAGTGGACACAGTGAGCACTGAGAACATGTACATAAATATATTCTTTTATTTGTAGAAAAAATTACAACAGAAATCAATAAAAACAGATGCCTCTTGTGTGAGAGACACAAGAACAGATATCCAACATACATGAGTAAAGTACACCCAGTGTATACAGCATGAAATATCTCCTTAAATATCTTTAAATGTAATAGTGCAAACAATAGAGGATTTCCAGTGGAAAGAGTTAATAGAATAATAGCGTAACTGCATGAAAGACTGATGGAAGTATGCTATCTACTGAGAGATATAGTGTTTAAAGTGTATTGTGCATATCCCAGATTTGCTAATTTTCCCCTGTTGGATAATGCTGTCCTATACTAGTGCAATTATAGGAGCCTGTGTGCATGGGAGTCAAAGGAGTCAGCCTATATATAGATATATTATGTACAGGGTTGGCCATTTATATGGATACACCTAAATAAAATGGGAATGGTTGGTGATATCAACTTCCTGTTTGTGGCACATTAGTATATGGGAGGTGGAAAACTTTTCAAGATGGGTGGTGTTGTAAACTCCGTTTTCAGGCTCCCTCTTGTGGTCACAGATGGTATTGTGTGACTTTGGTTTTTTGGCTCCCCCTGGTGGTTTGGTTTATTATCCTGCGGGTCTGCTGGATCAGCTGCCTCGTTATTCACCAGGGAGGCTCCTATTTAGCTCTGCTTCACTTCCACTTGTTGCCAGCTGTCAATGTATTCAGTGCTATTCTGATTACTCCTGATTATCTCGTTTTCTGCCTCTTCAGGATAAGCTAAGTTCTGTTTGAATATTTTTTGCTCATCTGCCTGCAATATGATTTCTGTGTATGATGAGTCTAGTCCAGCTTGCTAACATGTGATTTCTTTTTGCTGGTAAGCTCTGGGGTACGGAGTTGCTTCCCCCGCACCGTTAGTTGGTGTGGGGGCTCGAGCAATCTCTGCGTGGATATTTTGAATAGGGTTTTTTATTGACCGCACAGTTTCCTTCCTATTTTCTGCTATCTAGTAATAGCGGGCCTCATTTGCTAAATCTGATTTCATCTCTGCGTTTGTGCTTTCCCCTTAACTCACCGTTAATATTTGTGGGGGGCTATTCTATATCTTTGGGGTCTTCCACTGAGGCAAGTGAGGACTTACTTTCCCTCCAGGAATAGTCAGTTTCTCAGGCCGTGACGAGACGTCTAGGATTTTTTAGGTAACGTTCCACGGCTGCCTATAGTTGTTTGCGGATAGGATCAGGTTGCGGTCAATCTAGTTACCACTTCCCCAGAGCTAGTAGTCTGTTCAGTTACTTAGCTAGTCCAACCTGCGATCCTTGCCACTAGGATCATAACAGGGTGGTGACCATGGTGGCCATTTTGTAGTCGCCATTTTGGATCCAACTTCATTTTTCCAATGGGAAGAGGGTCATGTGAGACCTTGGTGGCCATTCAACTGGCCCACGACGACCAATCCACTTTCCAGGAAACTGTTCATGTAGGAATGCTCAGACTTGACACCCATAATGTGGTGGTGCACATCTTGCTGGAAAAACTCAGGGAACGTGCCATCTTTAGTGCATAAAGAGGGCAACACATCATCATGTAGCAATTTCAGATATCCAATGGTATTGATGTTTCCATTGATGAAGAATGGCCCCACTATCTTTGTACCCCATATACCACACCTTACCCATACCACCCCATACAAAGATAGTCGGGCCATTCTTTATCAATGGAAACCTCAATGCCACTGGATATCTGAAATTGCTACATGATCATGTGTTGCCCTCTTTATGCACTGAAGATGGCATGTTCCCTGAGTTTTTCCAGCAAGATGATGCATCACAACATTATGGGTGTCAGGTCCGAGCATTCCTACATGAACAGTTTCCTGGAAAGTGGATTGGTCGTCGTAGGCCAGTTGAATGGACACCAAGGTCTCCTGATCTGACCCCCTTAGATTTTTATCTTTGGGGTCATCTGAAGGCAATTGTCTATGCTGTGAAGATATGAGATGTGCAGCATCTGAAGCAATGTATAGTACAGACCAAAAGTTTGGACACACCTTCTCATTTAAAGATTTTTCTGTATTTTCATGACTATGAAAATTATACATTCACACTGAAGGCATCAAAATTATGAATTAACACATGTGGAATTATATGCTTAACAAAAAAGTGTGAAACAACTGAAAATATGTCTTAAATTCTAGGTTCTTCAAAGTAGCCACCTTTTGCTTTGATGACTGCTTTGCACACTCTTGGCATTCTCTTGATGAGCTTCAAGAGGTAGTCACCGGGAATAATTTTCACTTCACAGGTGTGCCCTGTCAGGTTTAATAAGTGGGATTTCTTGCCTTATAAATGGGGTTTGGACCATCAGTTGTTTTGTGCAGAAGTCTGGTGGATACACTGCTGATAGTCCTGCTGAATAGACTGTTACAATTTGTATTATGGTAAGAAAAAAGCAGCTAAGTAAAGAAAAATGAGTGGCCATCATTACTTTAAGAAATGAAGGTCAGTCAGTCCAAAAAATTGGGAAAACTTTGAAAGTGTCCCCAAGTGCATTGGCAAAAACCATCAAGTACTACAAAGAAACTGGCTCACATGAGGACCGCCACAGGAAAGGAAGGCCAAGAGTCACCTCTGCTTCGAGGATAAGTTTATCCGAGTCACCAGCCTCAGAAATCGCAGGTTAACAGCAGCTCAGATTAGAGACCAGGTCAATGCCACACATAGTTCTAGCAGCAGACACATCTCTACAACAACTGTTAAGAGGAGACTTTGTGCAGCAGGCCTTCATGGCAAAATAGCTGCTAGGAAACCACTGCTAAGGACAGGCAACAAGCAGAAGAGACTTGTTTGGGCTAAAGAACACAAGGAATGGACATTAGACCTGTGCTTTGGTCTGATGAGTGCAAATTTGAGATCTTTGGTTCCAACTATCATGTCTTTGTGCAACACAGAAAAGGTGAAAGGATGGACTCTACATGCCTGGTTCCCACCATGAAGCATGGAGGAGGTGTGATGGTGTGGGGGTACTTTGCTGGTGACACTGTTGGGGATTTATTCAAAATTGAAGGCATTGAACCAGCATGGCTACCACAGGATCTTGAAGCGGCATGCTATTCCAACCGGTTTGTGTTTAATTGGACCATCATTTATTTTTCAACAGGACAATGACCCCAAACACACCTCTAAGCTGTGTAAGGGCTATTTGACCAAGAAGGAGAGTGATGGAGTGCTACGCCAGATGACCTGGCCTCCACAGTCACCAGACCTGAACTCAATCGAGATGGTTTGGGGTGAGCTGGACCACAGAGTGAAGGCAAAAGGGCCAACAAGTGCTAAGCATCTCTGGGAACTCCTTCAAGATTGTTGGAAGACCATTTCCGGTGACTACCTCTTGAAGCTCATCAAGAGAATGCCAAGAGTGTGCAAAGCAGTCATCAAAGGAAAAGGTGGCTACTTTGAAGAACCTAGAATATAAGACATATTTTCAGTTGTTTCACACTTTTTTGTTAAGTATATAATTCCACATGTGTTAATTCAAAGTTTTGATGCCTTCAGTGTGAATTTACAATTTTCATAGTCATAAAAATGCAGAAAAATCTTTAAATGAGAAGGTGTGTCCAAACTGTTGGTCTGTACTGTATACTGGAAGCCTGTTCTAGCATTTCTTCTGTGGTGTTGCTATCAGTGTGTCAAGAGTGGCAGAAGAGGGTTGCATTGACAATCCAACACAATGGGCAGCACTTTGAACACATTTTATAAGTGGTCATAAACTTGTAAATAACTCCTGAAATAATAAAGTTAAGTTAAAACCAAGCACACCATTGTTTTTCTTGTGAAATTCTCAACTCAATAAGTTTGATGTGTCACATGACCCTCTTCCCAATGGAAAAATAAAGTTGGATCCAAAATGGCCGACTTCAAAATGGCCGCCATGGTCACCACCCATCTTCAAAATTTTCCCCCTCCCATATACTAATGTGCCACAAACAGGAAGTTGATATCACCAACCATTCCCATTTTATTTAGGTGTATCCATATAAATGGCCCTCCCTATATATTTAAGGTTGAGATATTCAGGTGCTATGAACAAATTGCTAGCTTGTGTGGCTATACCAATGGGGACCACTATATGAAGTGAAAAGCAACTATAACAGATGTGAAAGTTATTAAATAGAAGGGGTATAGTACCCAGATCAATAGTTGCCACTTACTAGACTCATAATGAGGCTGGATGAGTCATGTGTCCCTCTGCCCCGACGCATGTTTCGTCCATACTTCTTCTGGATAGCAGCATTGGCATCTCTATTAGATGCTCTCAGTCATGGCATCTTTCCTATTATATTTTGTATTATGTGTATCATATAAATATACAGATATTTTATGTGCGGAAAAAACATCAGCATTCCAATTGAGATTTAGTGGAATAAAAATAGAATTGTATTCACTCATATGTGTGCTGTTTCAGCTCATTCTGGGCCTTTCTCAAGAAGCTATATTGGTATTTGTCTGAAGTTTATGTAGGCAATACAATATAGTCCTCAATGGAGCATATTATTATATAAAAATATGTATTATGCAAAACTAGAGTAACACTTGGTGAGTCAAAAATGACAAGGTGATATACAGGTGATGAAATACTGTAAGTATTGAACACATCACCAATTTTCTAAGTAAATATAGTTCTAAAGGTGCCCTTGACATGAAATTCTCACCAGATGTCGCTAACAGCAGATCCAATCCACATAGGCAAAGAAATCAAATTATAGTTGTCCATAAATTATGTTATGTGTAATAATAAGAAATGTCACTGAGGAAAAAGTATTGAACACGCTGAATGAAATGTATTTAATACTTAGCAAAAAAGCCTTTGTTGGTGATGACAGCTTAATGACACCTCCTGCATGGAGAAACTAGTCGCATGCATTGCTCAGGTGTGATTTTGTCCTAATCTTCCACACAAATACTCCTCAAATCCAGAAGGTTACGTGGGCTCCTTCTATGAATTCAGGTCAGATGAGTGGCTGGGCCATTCTAGCAGCTTTGTTTTCTCTCTCTGAAACCAATTCAGAGTTTCCTTGGCTGTGTGAAATGTCCACCTCGTTTCAGCTTCATCATCCTAGTAAATGGCAGCAGATTTTTATCAATAATGTCTAGGTACATTTGTCCATGCGTCCTTCCTTCAATCATAAGAAGTTTGCCAGCGCCATATACTGAAAAACCGCCCAACACTATGATTTTCCCACCTCCAAACTTCAATATTGGTATGTTGTTTTTGGGGTGATATGCAGTGCATTTTGACCTCCAAACATGGTGTGGATGATGGCATCCAAAGAGTTCAATTTTGGTCTCATAAGACCAGACTATATTCTCCCAGTATTTCTCTTATCTAAATGTTGTTTAGAAAACTTTAAAAGCTCTTGTACATGCTTTTTTTCAGCAATGGAGTCTTGTGTGGTCAGCATGCATACAAGCAAGGGGGTTTGAGTGTATTATTTATTGTTTCTTTGAAACAATTGTACCCGCTGATTTCAGGTCTTTCTGTAGTTCTCCACAGGTTGTCTGTGGCTCTTGGACAACTCTTTTGATAATTCTTTTAACTCCTTTGTCTGAAATCTTGCAGGGAGCACCTGGTCGTGGCCAGTTTACGGTGAAATTATGTTCTTTCCACTTCCGGATTATGGCCCTAACAGTGCACACTGGAACCTTCAGACAATGAGACAGCTCATTGGTTTTACCCATCATGAGTTACTTCTTGTGTGGCACCTTGGTAATGAGACACCTTTTAATAGGCCAGTTGAACCTCCTGATATTTTTTTACTAACCGATTGCTTTCTAATTAATGATAGATTTCCATGGCTTTTTGCACCTCTCTTTCTTCATGGGTTTAATACTTTTTCCTTGTGTCATTATTACATATAGCTTAATTTATGGACATCTATAGTTTGATTTCTTTGCTTGGGTAGATTGGATGGGTTGTCATTGGGCAAACTTTAAACGCTCTTGAACATGCTTTTTGTTCAGCAATGGAGTCTTGTGTGGTCAGCATGCATACAAGCAAGGGGATTTTACCGATATCTGGTAAAAATTTTATGTCAATAGCACCTTTAGAAATATATTTACTTAGAAAATTGTTGATGTGTTCAATATTTATTTCACCTGCTCTATAATATCAATCCCATGATTTTCTATAATAAATATTTTGTGTCTGTAATATCATAATATTACTAAACTTCCATAATTACCTAAGCCATATTCAGTGATAGCATTTGTGTATATAAAAACTAAAACATTAGTATAGCAATGACAGCATCTGACCCAAATAATGAGCCACATGGGCAGTAAATATTGGTGCTAAGTTTAATCCATTGCAACTGCTCAGTTCAGAGACAATTATATTATAGGGTCCTAAGAAGACTAGATTGAAGAGCTAGGCAGCAAAATTGCACTGAGAGCAGTCCTTTAAATATGAAGGACACTTAGGCCGGGGTCACACTTGCAAATTCAATGCGAGAAACTCGTGCATCAATACCCGACACTGCTGCCGGCACTCAGGAGCGGAGCTTTCAGCTGCATAGAAATACATGCAGCCGCACGCTCCAGTCCCAGCCTTAGATGGTCTCCATAGACTTGCCCCCAACACACTATGGGAATAGTCAGTATATATAGTGTGCCAATTAAAAAAAAGCAATTCTCAGTGTTCCATGGAATATGAAAGTCATATAACACAATCTTGCACCACGTTATCAGTTGTGTTTGATACGTATGTGGCTGCTGTTGCCTACATTTAATTTGGACATTTATAAAGAAATTTATAGTTAGGTGTGTTCTTAACCCCTTTATGACCGGAGGTGTTTTCGTTTTTTGTGTTTTCATTTTTTGCTCCCCTTCTTTCCAGAGCCATAACTTTTTTTATTTTTCTGTCAAAATGGCCATGTGAGGGCTTTTTTTTGCGGGACAAGTTGTACTTTTGAACAACATCATTGGTTTTAACATAGTGTGTACTGGAAAACAGGAAAAAAATTCCAAGTGCTGTGAAATTGAAAAAAAAAGTGCAATTCCACAGTTGTTTTTTGTCTGTTTTTTTCCATGTTCACTAAATGCAAAAACTGACCCACTATTATGATTCTCCAGGTCATTACGAGTTCATAGACATCAAACATGTCTAGTTTCTTTTTTATTTATGTGGTAAAAAAATTCCAAACTTTGGAGAAAAAATAGCGCCATTTCCTGAGACCTGTAGCATCTAAATTTTTTGTGATATGGGGGTGGGTGAGGGTTTATTTTTGCGTGCCAAGCTAACATTTTTATTGATATCATTTTGGTGTAGATGCAATGTTTTTCATCGTCCGTTATTGCAATGTAGCGGGGACCAAAAAAACCTAATTCTGGCCGTTTACCAATTAGGTTAATTCTTTTTGTATTGATAGATCGGGCAATTCTGAACTCAGCGATACCAAATATGTGTATTTTTGATTTTTCTGTATTGTTTTATGTTGAATGGGGCAAAAGAGGGGTGATTTGAACTTTTACATTTTATATATATATATATATATATATATATATATATATATATATATATATATCTTTAAAAACATTTTTTTTACCTTTTACATGCTTCAAAAGTCTCCATGGGAGACTAGATGCTGCAGTTGTCTGATCGGCTCTGCTGATGATGATCAGATCGCCTGTATGTAGCAGAAATGCTCACTTGCTATGAGCGCCGACCATCGGGCGTCGCTAATAGCAATCCGGCTATGACAACCATAGAGGTCTGCTGGTTGTCATGCCAACACATTGATGACCCACGATCATGTGACGAGGTCACCAATGGGTGGGATTTACGGCACGCTTACCAGAAGCGCGAGTTAAATACCGTTGTCAGAGATTGACAGCGGCATTTAACAGGTTAACAGCTGCGGGTGGATCGCAATTCCACCCGCAGCTGTTAGGGACACATGTCAGCTGTTCAAAAAAGCTGATGTGCTGGGACAGATGTGGGCTCACACCCGGAGCCCACATCAAAGTGAGGGATTCCAATGTGGGCGTACTATTACGCCCAACGTCGGGAAGGGGCTAAAGAGTCTGGAAATGTACTTTTTTTTGTCTTGGCTAAGAATTAGGACATATTTTGTTTTATAATTAAAATGTTATTCATTTGTATTGTGATACAGAAATGCATTTCAGGAGCTAACTAGCCTCTTTCTAAGGCAAATCTAACAGAAGTTATTAAAGGAACAGATAGGTTACTCAAAATGTGTTCTAATAAGACCTAGCGGCAGATGATTAATATACAAAGAATTATTTTTATTTGTCTTGAATAAAAAAACTGCATTGTCTATATTTTGTGTAGAGTGCTAACCTTTTCTTCCATTCTTTAAGTTCTGCAAAAAGCAGTGGTCTTTTAACTTTAGTCATTAAATTCAGATTTGACATCTTCTTTGGCTAGCTCATTTTGACCTTGAAAACAACATCACCATGGACTCGCCTGGGTAGCTTTCACGCTTTAAAGATTAGGTTTCCTATGTCAAGAACAGTCACTTTGATGACAATGAAAAAGTACAGTAGTAAGTTGATAAATTTATCAGCATTAATCTAACATTACTGTATCATAAACTATAAAGCATAAATTGTATTTTTCGACTACACAGCAGTTTACAAATACAAAACTAAAATATATTGATAAAATACACTATAATACATCAACTGTCTATTATATGTTGTCAGCAGCACACAAAATGACCATCATACACAACTGAGCACATAGTATTACTGATGAACCACAGTAATCAAGACTTAAAGCAATATTCTTATAGGTCACACAATAGCTGGCCATGATTCTTCTATAAATCTGCCTTTGTTGGCATTGCCTTGACCTACAACTTTCATTTCTCCCATTTATTCATGACACTTTTTTCCTATTATGTGTTTATTAATACATTTTTTCGCTTTCTCATTATATAGTGTTCTCAAATGCAAGAATAGTGACCTTTCTCTGTGGGAGGAACAGGGAAACACTAATTGCTGCCATAAAAATGTAGGTTAGACAAGGTATGGAATTTTTTAGGAATAGAGTTTCTAATGATTTATGTGGGTGCCAACTAAGAGACCGAGGTAAGGGTCAACACTATCTAACAAGAATAGCACTTTACAAATCTTTATTAGTAGAGATGTAAAACAATAAAAGAGCCTTGTTCTTCCTTTGTCTTCATAAGAGATAAAAAAAAAAAGCCAGCTGCAATGACTTTCTTAGAGTTATAACGGACATGGCTCATGTAGGACAATGATGTCCATGGCAATTACAGATATCACCCACACTTCCTATTCAGACGAGGTTCAGAGGTCAGCCATCATTACATACATCTCACCCAAACACCATCGTTTTAAGAATACACATAGTAAATGTTGGGTACGTTGGCTTTCTTTTTAACATCAGCTCTTTGAATTAATCCCATTGTTGACAGACGAGTTTGTTGCTAGCACATCTGAACTGGATAAATCAATAATAACTCAATATTTAGCATTATTGAGCCGCTCTTGTTCCTTTGTAGGTAATGATGGATAATGTAATCGTCCCCTTCCAGATGACACCTTGAGGGAACAAAGATTACTGGAGAAAATAAAATGTAAGCAATTTATTGCCGATTTGAATGCCTATTGTTCTTTCTGTGACACAGATTCCTCTCGGTGGGTGAAGCAATTGGATGGGGTGATTTTTCGGCTGTGCTTTGATAAGTTCTCATCATGGTGCAGTGAAGTGTAAACCTTCTATATACACATAGTATCACATTTTCTTGGCTCAGTGTCTAGATCTGCCAGCAGATGGAATAATAACTGAATTAGATGCACTATCACAGATGTTACTTTGGACCTTAGATCTATGTCCTTTACATTTCGTTCCTTCTCTCACCTTTCTGCCTCAAATTCAGTTTGTTGACTGTCTCATTTTTAACCAGCGATGCTTTTATGATGAAGTGCTTGCTGGAATTTTAGATGCCTGAAAGTCATTTCTGCCTTCCTACTTTCAACCTTGGCCAGGTTATTTTAACATTCAATCCGAAGAGCACATGTGGATTTCAGAGATAGCAGAGGATTGATTGACAATAAACTTTCCACATGATCAGCACCTTCCAGGTGGAAAGCGGCATAAATGTAGTTATTTTATTATGCTAAGATTGCACCTGATGTGGTCCAAGCCATCTCTAATCACATTACATAGCCAAGGTCACAGTAATATACAATGAGATGACAACGGAAAAGTTTATTTTATGCAATGATATACAGATAATAAAAAATAAAACTGGATTGTACAATCACTGTCAAAAATAAAAAATATATATATATATAACTTTGTGATTTAAACTACTAAAAAATACAATTAATATATCAATTTAATGATAAATATATTAGTAACAGTAAGACAATATGCATATATATATATCCAAGAAAATAAAACTGCACTCTGAAATGCTATAATATGCAACCAATGAATAAATGAAATTGAAACTTCATTACTACTATAGAAAATATGTTAAAAAATTAAGGTACTTAGTGCACAAATAGACCAAGTCATGAGATTCCATCAGCCACGACAAGGTGCGGAAGCCTACAAATTTAAGAGCAAGCAGGATCCAGCTCTAATTTACAATACCTTAAGCTGATGGGAGGAGCGCTCAGTCAGAAAGACTTATACTACAAAAATCAGCACCTCCAAACAGAATAAGACAAGTGTGAACAGGTACAAGCCATCATGACTATTTAATATAACCAAGAAAATACAGCTGCACTCTGAAATGCTATAATATTCAAACATTGATTATATGAAATTGAAACTACATTACTGCTAGAGAATATGTCTTTAAAAAAGTACTTAGCTCACAAATTGGCCAATTCATAAGTGCCCATCAACCATGACAATGTGTATCCCTTGGGAGGGACCTTAACTGTGACGACGCAGCATTTCTTCTTAAAGGGAACCTGTCACCCCCCCAGGGCGTTTTTAAGTAAAAGAGCTACCTTCAGCAGCACTAAGGCTGCATTCTGTGAAGGTGGCTCTTATGTTTAGCACCCCTAGGAATGCTGAATTAATCACTTTTATAAATTTGGCACCATACCTCTATTGAGTCAGGGAGATATGATTTCTCTCTGACTCAAGTGCCCCGCAGCCGTCCATCATCCCACCAGGCACCGCGTCCTCTGTCTTGACATCACCGAGGCCCCAGATCCCACGCCGCAGTGTGTTATGATGTATTCACACTGCGGGCTGGGAATCTAGTACCTGCGCAGTGGAGCGGGTCACCGTGCTTCATTGAAGAGAGTGCTGAAGTCTCATGAGACTTTGGGACTATGCAGTATGATTATTCTGTTTGGAGGTGCTGGTCAGTTTTGTTTTATTTTTAAGAGAGAGAGAGTACATGCAGTATGATTATATTTTAAGTAGATTAGTTTCCTTCTAAAGATTGGCTCAAAGGAGAAAAAACTAATTTGTTTTAATAAAATGTAGGGAAAACAATTCTTACAAAGCTGCAGAATGGCAAGCAATTGATGCTAGCAGCTGCTAGTGAAATGCCAGCGTATTAAGATAAAAGGAGAAACAATGTCCATGAAACAATATTTATAAAAAAATATACGCCATTGATCACAATATTCAATTACATGATATATCAATTATATGCCAAAAAAAATATTAATCTAAACAAACTAAAAGCAGAAAAAAATAGGGGCACAAATAGAAAATGCCCACCAATACGAGAAGTGAGCTTGGCATGATATAATGCTCCAAGGTCAAATACATGAAGTCAAGAACTTGCGGATTGCTCTGGCTTCTACGAGTAACTGGCCATATCTCCAGGTAATGCTCAACTATTCTGCCATCCATCCATCCATGCAGAGTAATGCATCCCAATGGGGAAACACATTATTTCATACTCTTTGATGCATATTAATGCAATAGGATAATGCTGAAGAGTTTTGTCCTGCCTGTGCACACCATTTATGGCAGCTAATGCTGTTCCAGTATTTTTGTGTTATTCTTGTATATTTGGCTCTGGTATTTTGTGTCATGAGCATTTCCTTTTTGTACATATTATTTTCTCTCTATGTGTGCTATATTTACATTTTTTATTAAGGTATTCCTTTATAATTGAGTGATGGCAGCGGTGACATTATTGCGAGATCCAAGTGTTAGTCTGTGACTTAGAGGTTAAGCATACGCGGTAGGAAGTATTGTCTTCTAGAAATTGGAAATAAGTACAAGTCTGGAAGTTTAATTGAATATTATTCAAGTTTTAAAAATAATGTTTTAAAGATGATGTAAAGGGAATATCCGTGTTGTAAGAGTGTCTCTTTATGATGAGATGTCTATATGTTAATTCCCCTGCAGTGCCACCACATGGCATTCTCATCATATGTGAGAACAGAAATGTTGGCGGAAGGAAGGGTTGAGCATGAGGGTTCTACCATGACCAGTCCTTTATTCCCAAAGCACACAAGCCAATGTCAGAGAGGTCTGGCCGCATTCCTCACCCTACTCTTAACCTTGAGAATATATGCATTTTCACAGTCCATATGTGTGGGAAAATTTGGCAGGATAGTCCTCGGCAAAACATGTTTTGCTTCTTGTGTTTTTTATTGGGCAAATACAAAATGTTTGCAAATGTATATGTTCCCTTTAAAAGTGATATTCCATTTGATCAATTTTGCTTCCTTTCTTTGCATTTCTTTCAACTCCAGGGCATATGATTTATGAACTAGTATCTCAAACTGAACTACATAATCAAAAAATGATAATAGCAGAAGATTGACATGGCATGATGTCATTTTTTTAGTCTTTCATCTATGCATAGAAACTCCTCCAGCAGTGAATCTTCCAATCTTAGGTCTCATTAACCCTACAATGCTTATCGGGGGCCTTTTATGCCCCTGTGCTTACTTTTTTGCTATTATCTGCAAAATTACTTTAGTTAGAATTTTGAAACTCTAGGTATTCCTCAAGTATGTCGTTGTTGGAAATATCCAGTTGTTCATATAATTTTTTTGATAGGCACTTTGGTGTAACAATGCTTTTTTGAGGAAAACCACACCTGTACGGAACGGGGGCCTTTTAGGCCCCTGCTATTTTATCATGTACTCGGTAGTGTTTGTGTCTCAAGTTACTTTATTTGTAGTCAGGGTTGCTGGTGGAGGGGCCGGGGGGGGGGGGGGGTAGATCATGCCATGTGAGAATGTCATATGATTTTGGGAGGGAGTGATAAGGCCATGACATCATCTCAGTTTCTTCTGAACACAGTAATGAGCTGCGTAGAGAGTACTGAGGACAGTATACACTGTGAGCTAATTGCTGAAGGACCTGTGATGATATGATGTTAGGAGGAAGTCTGACTCATTTTCAGTTTCTTTGTTTCTATAAGAAACTTACAAAGGGTGGAGCTTGTGAGCCACAAAAATCCAGAGAATTGTACACCGCCTAAAAGAAAGTATAAAAGGTAAGAGCTGCTGAGGATGAGAGGAGGAAGGGGGCACTTTACCCTTACAGTGTGTCACACACAAACAATAGTGGACAACCCTGATAGTGTTCAATATTTTTTCTTTTAGTTTGCTAACATCTTGTCAGCAATGGCACAGTCTTCCTCCAAGCATCTGACTGACCAAGATATTGAATCAATTATGTTTCAAAGTGATAATGAAAATGAACTATCTTTGTCCGATGAACAGTACCTGCCACCAGCTAATCAAACATCCTCATCCAGTGATTCTTCTGATGATGAAAAAGTGGATCCAGTGGATCCTGAAGAAGTGATAAGTAGAACATCCAAAACGAATGTTTATAGGGACAGTAATCCTTCATTAGTTGGACCTACTCCAATACATAATATTGTGAGACATGCTCAGGGAGCTGTGGGAAGTCCCAGGTACTTTTTCCCTAAAGACGCAGTCTGTACTTTTTTTTCTGACAATATTGCAGAAGAGGTCCCTTTAAGTTCAAACCTAGAAGGAAAAAGTGTCACTTCTGCAAAAAATAAGTCCTGGAAAAATATCTCAAAAGAGGAACTTTATACATATATTGGACTTTTACTGCTGGCAGAAAGTCAAAAATCGTATGATGTTCCAATCAGAGAATTATATCTGGACCCACTTTCTGATCCACACTATAAAGCGACAATGACAGTGGACAGATATGAGGAAATTAGAAGAAATATTCGATTTGATGATAAGCGAAATCATGCAGTGAGGTTTCAAACAGGAACAGGCACAGCTTGCATTTTTTGCCACGCTCAAGAGTTCATTTGAGTTCATGCTGGCAGGGAGCGCAGCTTCGGTGACGTCACCGCTAGTCTCTGAAGCTCCGCTCTCAGCATTTCATTCATTCCCCAGTAGTTTACAACCTGGACGGTCGCATTAGCACTGCTCCCAGTTGTAAACTGTATATACCCCAGATATGGATTACGGCGTGGGACTGACTGTACACCAGACAGGTATGGGTATATTATTGGTTTGTTATTTTTTCATTTATTACAGGAGATCGAGAACTTCATTTGGAATGGCAGAAGAGTAAAGATAGCAAAACTGTGTGGTCTTTCATTTCATTAAAATACTTTATTCTGCACGTGAGTGTTTATTTAACACTTTACAAACTTTAGGATTAGTAATGGATAGGTGTCTTATTGACACCTCTCCATTACTAATGGCCTTAATGTCACCTTACAATACAAAGGTGACATCAACTGCTTATTACCCCATATACCACTGCTACAGGGCAGTGGGAAGAGAGAGGCTAAGTGCGAGAATTGGTGCATCTTACAGATGCGCCTTTTCTGGGGTGGCTGGGGGCAGGTGTTTTTAGCCAGGGAGGGGGCAATAACCATGGTCCCTCTTTAGGCTATTAATATCTGCCCTCAGTCACTGGCTTTCCCTCTCTGGTGCAGAAAATTACACGGGAGCCCACACCAGTTTTTTCCGTGAATACATTCTTTTATTAAATACATACAGGTCCCAAATTTTACACACACATAGTACTAACAGTATTAGACACTGACATCTATAAATCTAACTGTTCTGCAATGGTTTACTGTATGTAAACCATGTCTCCTATCCTGTCAGCTTCTGCAATTATTCACAGAAGCCGACAAATGAATTACCGGCTTTTCTGCTATCTCTCTATGAAATATAAAGATAAATATGTGTGTGTCACTATATATTATGTGACGCCCGGGAGACCAAGGTACCCAGCACCAGACCAATGAGATCTGTCTCTTGAGGGGGATGTCACTAGTGGCTTGACCCGATGCTGTGGTCTCAGGCAGTGCACATTGTAAGGGATATTATGAAGGAACAGGCACTTACTTGATCGACAGTAGGTCTTCTCAGCAGTGATGATCCCGATTCCGGATAGATGACTATTATCCAAATGAAAGACTGAAGCACCGAAACGTTTAACCAGTTTACTTCAACATAAAGGGATTTGCAATCAGTACTGTCACCGGAGTCTGTATGAAAACTCTGAATTATCTTGACCCTGTCAGGATTTCCATCTCTTATTATGCGCAATTTCTATACGGCCCTGCTGCTGTATGTGAACTGGCTGCCGACCCAATCCGTCCCATCTGGGTCTTGGTTCGACGGGCAACCCGAGTCCTTTTATCGGTTTACTCCCTCAGGGAGTACCACTGAACACTCTGTCTGTTGCTGCGTCCGACCCTAGTGAAGCTGATATCACCTCACGTCTTTCCGGTTGTTATATCTAATATATAATTGCCTAGAATACTACTTCCTGCAATTTGTGCCAACTTCCGTGGCTTTGTCCGGAGCTATTGTCCGGAGCTAATGTCCGGAGCTAATGTCCGGAGATAAGTGACGTCACCAGTGTCCTACACCCAGGCAGAGCACAGTGGCCCCAGGCAGAGCACAGGGGCCCCAGGCAGAACATGGGGCCCCAGGCAGAGCACAGGGGCCCCAGGCAGAGCACAGGGGCCCCAGGCAGCATATGGGGCCCCAGGCAGAGCACAGGGGCCCAAGGCAGCATATGGGGCCCCAGGCAGAGCACAGTGGCCCCAGGCAGAGCACACACCAAATCGGAGGCTGAGGGGCCCCGCCAACCAAATCGGAGGCCGAGGAGCCCCGCCCACCAAATCGAAGGCCGAGCGGCCCCGCCCACCAAAGCGGAGGCCGAGGGGCCCCGCCCACCAAAGCGGAGGCCGAGGGGCCCCGCCCACCACATCGGAGGCCGAGGGGCCCCGCCCACCAAATCGGAGGCCGAGGGGCCCCGCCCACCAAATCGGAGGCCGAGGGTCCCCGCCCACCAAATCGGAGGCCGAGGGTCCCCGCCCACCAAAGCGGAGGCCGAGGGGCCTGGCCCCACCCACCAAAGCGGAGGCCGAGGGGCCCCGCATACCACATCGGAGGCCAAGGGGCCCCGCCCACCAAATCGGAGGCCGAGGGTCCCCGCCCACCAAATCGGAGGCCGAGGGTCCCCGCCCACCAAATCGGAGGCCGAGGGTCCCCGCCCACCAAATCGGAGGCCGAGGGTCCCCGCCCACCAAATCGGAGGCCGAGGGTCCCTGCCCACCAAATCGGAGGCCGAGGGTCCCCGCCCACCAAATCGGAGGCCGAGGGTCCCCGCCCACCAAATCGGAGGCCGAGGGTCCCCGCCCACCAAATCGGAGGCCGAGGGTCCCCGCCCACCAAATCGGAGGCCGAGGGGCCCCTCCAACCAAATCGGAGGCCGAGGGGCCCCGCCCACCAAATCGGAGGCCGAGGGTCCCCGCCCACCAAATCGGAGGCCGAGGGGCCCCGCCAACCAAATCGGAGGCCGAGGGGCCCCGCCCACCAAATCGGAGGCCGAGGGTCCCCGCCCACCAAATCGGAGGATAAGGGGCCCCGCGAACCAAATCGGAGGCCGAGGGGCCCCGCCAAACAAATCGAAGGCCGAGCGGCCCCGCCCACCAAAGCGGAGGCCGAGGGGCCCGGCCCCGCCCACCAAAGCGGAGGCCGAGGGGCCCCGACCACCACATCGGAGGCCGAGGGGCCCCGCCCACCAAATCGGAGGCCGAGGGGCCCCGCCCACCAAATCGGAGGCCGAGGGGCCCCGCCCACCAAATCGGAGGCCGAGGGTCCCCGCCCAACAAATCGGAGGCCGAGGGTCCCCGCCCACCAAATCGGAGGCCGAGGGTCCCCGCCCACCAAATCGGAGGCCGAGGGTCCCCGCCCACCAAATCGGAGGCCGAGGGTCCCCGCCCACCAAATCGGAGGCCGAGGGTCCCCGCCCACCAAATCGGAGGCCGAGGGTCCCCGCCCACCAAATCGGAGGCCGAGGGTCCCCGCCCACCAAATCGGAGGCCGAGGGTCCCCGCCCACCAAATCGGAGGCCGAGGGTCCCCGCCCACCAAATCGGAGGCCGAGGGTCCCCGCCCACCAAATCGGAGGCCGAGGGGCCCCACCCACCAAATCGGAGGCCGAGGGTCCCCACCCACCAAATCGGAGGCCGAGGGGCCCCGCCAACCAAATCGGAGGCCGAGGGGCCCCGCCCACCAAATCGGAGGCCGAGGGTCCCCGCCCACCAAATCGGAGGATAAGGGGCCCCGCCAACCAAATCGGAGGCCGAGGGGCCCCGCCAAACAAATCGAAGGCCGAGCGGCCCCGCCCACCAAAGCGGAGGCCGAGGGGCCCGGCCCCGCCCACCAAAGCGGAGGCCGAGGGGCCCCGACCACCACATCGGAGGCCGAGGGGCCCCGCCCACCAAATCGGAGGCCGAGGGTCCCCGCCCACCAAATGGGAGGTCGAGGGTCCCCGCCCACCAAATGGGAGGCCGAGGGGCCCCGCCCACCAAATCGGAGGCCGAGGGGCCCCGCCCACCAAATCGGAGGCCGAGGGTCCCCGCCCACCAAATCGGAGGCCGAGGGTCTCCGCCCACCAAATCGGAGGCCGGGGGTCCCCGCCCACCAAATCGGAGGCCGAGGGGCCCCGCCCACCAAATCGGAGGCCGAGGGTCCCCGCCCACCAAATCGGAGGCCGAGGGTCCCCGCCCACCAAATCGGAGGCCGAGGGTCCCCGCCCACCAAATCGGAGGCCGAGAGTCCCCGCCCACCAAATCGGAGGCCGAGGGGCCCCGCCCACCAAATCGGAGGCCGAGGGGCCCCGCCAACCAAATCGGAGGCCGAGGAGCCCCGCCCACCAAATCGAAGGCCGAGCGGCCCCGCCCACCAAATCGGAGGCCGAGGGGCCCCGCCCACCAAATCGGAGGGCGAGGGTCCCCGCCCACCAAATGGGAGGTCGAGGGTCCCCGCCCACCAAATGGGAGGCCGAGGGGCCCCGCCCACCAAATCGGAGGCCGAGGGGCCCCGCCCACCAAATCGGAGGCCGAGGGTCCCCGCCCACCAAATCGGAGGCCGAGGGTCTCCGCCCACCAAATCGGAGGCCGGGGGTCCCCGCCCACCAAATCGGAGGCCGAGGGGCCCCGCCCACCAAATCGGAGGCCGAAGGTCCCCGCCCACCACATCGGAGGCCGAGGGGCCCCGCCCACCAAATCGGAGGCCGAGGGGCCCCGCCCACCAAATCGGAGGCCGAGGGGCCCCGCCCACCAAATCGGAGGGCGAGGGTCCCCGCCCACCAAATGGGAGGTCGAGGGTCCCCGCCCACCAAATGGGAGGCCGAGGGGCCCCGCCCACCAAATCGGAGGCCGAGGGGCCCCGCCCACCAAATCGGAGGCCGAGGGTCCCCGCCCACCAAATCGGAGGCCGAGGGTCTCCGCCCACCAAATCGGAGGCCGGGGGTCCCCGCCCACCAAATCGGAGGCCGAGGGGCCCCGCCCACCAAATCGGAGGCCGAGGGTCCCCGCCCACCAAATCGGAGGCCGAGAGTCCCCGCCCACCAAATCGGAGGCCGAGGGGCCCCGCCCACCAAATCGGAGGCCGAGGGGCCCCGCCAACCAAATCGGAGGCCGAGGAGCCCCGCCCACCAAATCGAAGGCCGAGCGGCCCCGCCCACCAAAGCGGAGGCCGAGGGGCCCGGCCCCGCCCACCAAAGCGGAGGCCGAGGGGCCCCGCCCACCACATTGGAGGCCTAGGGGCCCCGCCCACCACATCGGAGGCCGAGGGGCCCCGCCCACCAAATCGGAGGCCGAGGGTCCCCGCCCACCAAATCGGAGGCCGAGGGTCCCCGCCCACCAAATCGGAGGCCGAGGGTCCCCGCCCACCAAATCGGAGGCCGAGGGTCCCCGCCCACCAAATCGGAGGCCGAGGGTCCCCGCCCACCAAATCGGAGGCCGAGGGTCCCCGCCCACCAAATCGGAGGCCGAGGGTCCCCGCCCACCAAATCGGAGGCCGAGGGTCCCCGCCCACCAAATCGGAGGCCGAGGGTCCCCGCCCACCAAATCGGAGGCCGAGGGTCCCCGCCCACCAAATCGGAGGCCGAGGGTCCCCGCCCACCAAATCGGAGGCCGAGGGTCCCCGCCCACCAAATCGGAGGCCGAGGGTCCCCGCCCACCAAATCGGAGGCCGAGGGGCCCCACCCACCAAATCGGAGGCCGAGGGTCCCCACCCACCAAATCGGAGGCCGAGGGGCCCCGCCAACCAAATCGGAGGCCGAGGGGCCCCGCCCACCAAATCGGAGGCCGAGGGTCCCCGCCCACCAAATCGGAGGATAAGGGGCCCCGCCAACCAAATCGGAGGCCGAGGGGCCCCGCCAAACAAATCGAAGGCCGAGCGGCCCCGCCCACCAAAGCGGAGGCCGAGGGGCCCGGCCCTGCCCACCAAAGCGGAGGCCGAGGGGCCCCGACCACCACATCGGAGGCCGAGGGGCCCCGCCCACCAAATCGGAGGCCGAGGGTCCCCGCCCACCAAATGGGAGGTCGAGGGTCCCCGCCCACCAAATGGGAGGCCGAGGGGCCCCGCCCACCAAATCGGAGGCCGAGGGGCCCCGCCCACCAAATCGGAGGCCGAGGGTCCCCGCCCACCAAATCGGAGGCCGAGGGTCTCCGCCCACCAAATCGGAGGCCGGGGGTCCCCGCCCACCAAATCGGAGGCCGAGGGGCCCCGCCCACCAAATCGGAGGCCGAGGGTCCCCGCCCACCAAATCGGAGGCCGAGGGTCCCCGCCCACCAAATCGGAGGCCGAGGGTCCCCGCCCACCAAATCGGAGGCCGAGAGTCCCCGCCCACCAAATCGGAGGCCGAGGGGCCCCGCCCACCAAATCGGAGGCCGAGGGGCCCCGCCAACCAAATCGGAGGCCGAGGAGCCCCGCCCACCAAATCGAAGGCCGAGCGGCCCCGCCCACCAAATCGGAGGCCGAGGGGCCCCGCCCACCAAATCGGAGGGCGAGGGTCCCCGCCCACCAAATGGGAGGTCGAGGGTCCCCGCCCACCAAATGGGAGGCCGAGGGGCCCCGCCCACCAAATCGGAGGCCGAGGGGCCCCGCCCACCAAATCGGAGGCCGAGGGTCCCCGCCCACCAAATCGGAGGCCGAGGTTCTCCGCCCACCAAATCGGAGGCCGGGGGTCCCCGCCCACCAAATCGGAGGCCGAGGGGCCCCGCCCACCAAATCGGAGGCCGAAGGTCCCCGCCCACCACATCGGAGGCCGAGGGGCCCCGCCCACCAAATCGGAGGCCGAGGGGCCCCGCCCACCAAATCGGAGGCCGAGGGGCCCCGCCCACCAAATCGGAGGGCGAGGGTCCCCGCCCACCAAATGGGAGGTCGAGGGTCCCCGCCCACCAAATGGGAGGCCGAGGGGCCCCGCCCACCAAATCGGAGGCCGAGGGGCCCCGCCCACCAAATCGGAGGCCGAGGGTCCCCGCCCACCAAATCGGAGGCCGAGGGTCTCCGCCCACCAAATCGGAGGCCGGGGGTCCCCGCCCACCAAATCGGAGGCCGAGGGGCCCCGCCCACCAAATCGGAGGCCGAGGGTCCCCGCCCACCAAATCGGAGGCCGAGAGTCCCCGCCCACCAAATCGGAGGCCGAGGGGCCCCGCCCACCAAATCGGAGGCCGAGGGGCCCCGCCAACCAAATCGGAGGCCGAGGAGCCCCGCCCACCAAATCGAAGGCCGAGCGGCCCCGCCCACCAAAGCGGAGGCCGAGGGGCCCGGCCCCGCCCACCAAAGCGGAGGCCGAGGGGCCCTGCCCACCACATCGGAGGCCTAGGGGCCCCGCCCACCACATCGGAGGCCGAGGGGCCCCGCCCACCAAATCGGAGGCCGAGGGTCCCCGCCCACCAAATCGGAGGCCGAGGGTCCCCGCCCACCAAATCGGAGGCCGAGGGTCCCCGCCCACCAAATCGGAGGCCGAGGGTCCCCGCCCACCAAATCGGAGGCCGAGGGTCCCCGCCCACCAAATCGGAGGCCGAGGGTCCCCGACCACCAAATCGGAGGCCGAGGGTCCCCGACCACCAAATCGGAGCCCGAGGGTCCCCGACCACCAAATCGGAGGATAAGGGGCCCCGCCAACCAAATCGGAGGCCGAGGGGCCCCGCCAACCAAATCGAAGGCCGAGCGGCCCCGCCCACCAAATCGGAGGCCGAGTGGCCCCGCCCACCAAATCGGAGGCCGAGTGGCCCCGCCCACCAAATCGGAGGCCGAGGGTCCCCGCCCACCAAATCGGAGGCCGAGGGTCCCCGCCCACCAAATCGGAGGCCGAGGGTCCCCGCCCACCAAATCGGAAGCCGAGGGGCCCCGCCCACCAAATCGGAGGCCGAGTGGCCCCGCCCACCAAATCGGAGGCCGAGTGGCCCCGCCCACCAAATCGGAGGCCGAGGGTCCCCGCCCACCAAATCGGAGGCCGAGGGTCCCCGCCCACCAAATAGGAGGCCGAGGGTCCCCGCCCACCAAATCGGAGGCCGAGGGTCCCCGCCCACCAAATCGGAGGCCGAGGGTCCCCGCCCACCAAATCGGAGGCCGAGGGTCCCCGCCCACCAAATCGGAGGCCGAGGGTCCCCGCCCACCAAATCGGAGGACGAGGGTCCCCGCCCACCAAATCGGAGGCCGAGGGTCCCCGCCCACCAAATCGGAGGCCGATGGGCCCCGCCCACATCGGAGGCCGATGGGCCCCGCCCACCAAATCGGAGGCCGAGGGGCCCCGCCCACCAAATCGGAGGCCAGGGGTCCCCGCCCACCAAATCGGAGGCCGAGGGGCCCCGCCCACCAAATCGAAAACCGAGTGGCCCCGCCCACCAAATCGAAGGCCGAGCGGCCCCGCCCAACAAAGCGGAGGCCGAGGGGCCCGGCCCCGCCCACCAAAGCGGAGGCCGAGGGGGCCCCGCCCACCACATCGGAGGCCGAGGGGCCCCGCCCACCAAATCGGAGGCTGAGGGGCCCCGCCCACCAAATCGGAGGCCGAGGGTCCCCGCCCACCAAATCGGAGGCCGAGGGTCCCCGCCCACCAAATCGGAGGTCGAGGGTCCCCGCCCACCAAATCGGAGGCCGAGGGTCCCGCCCACCAAATCGGAGGCCGGTCCCCGCCCACCAAATCGGAGGCCGAGGGTCCCCACCCACCAAATCGGAGGACGAGGGGCCCCACCAACCAAATCGGAGGCCGAGGAGCCCCGCCCACCAAAAGTAAGTGCGGCCCCAAAAGTAAGTGCGCCCCGGGTGCAAAAGTAAGTGCGCCCCCGGGTGCAAAAGTAAGTGCGCCCCCGGGTGCAAAAGTAAGTGCGCCCCCGGGTGCAAAAGTAAGTGCGCCCCCGGGTGCAAAAGTAAGTGCGCCCCCGGGTGCAAAAGTAAGTGCGCCTCCGGGTGCAAAAGTAAGCGCGCCCCCCAGTCCCGTGTGTGAAAAGTGCTGCTGTAAAGCTGGTAGCGCTGTTCAAGCACCATGTATTTCCTTCAGGAAATGCCCATCTAATATATAATTGCCTAGAATACTACTTCCTGCAATTTGTGCCAACTTCCGTGGCTTTGTCCGGAGCTAATGTCCGGAGATAATGTCTGGAGCTAATGTCCGGAGCTAATGTCCGGAGCTAATGTCCGGAGATAAGTGACGTCACCAGTGTCCTACACCCAGGCAGAGCACAGGGGCCCCAGGCAGCATATGGGGCCCCAGGCAGAGCACAGTGGCCCCAGGCAGAGCACAGGGGCCCCAGGCAGATATGGGGCCCCAGGCAGAGCACAGTGGTCCCAGGCAGAGCACAGGGGCCCCAGGCAGCCTATGGGGCCCCAGGCAGAGCACAGTGGCCCCAGGCAGAGCACAGGGGCCCCAGGCAGCATATGGGGCCCCAGGCGGAGCACAGGGGCCCCAGGCAGCATATGGGGCCCCAGGCAGAGCACAGGGGCCCCAGGCAGCATATGGGGCCCCAGGCAGAGCACAGTGGCCCCAGGCAGAGCACAGGGGCCCCAGGCAGAACATGGGGCCCCAGGCAGAGCACAGGGGCCCCAGGCAGCATATGGGGCCCCAGGCAGAGCACAGGGGCCTCAGGCAGAGCACAGGGGCCCCAGGCAGCATATGGGGCCCCATGCAGAGCACAGGGGCCCCAGGCAGCATATGGGGCCCCAGGCAGAGCACAGTGGCCCCAGGCAGAGCACAGGGGCCCCAGGCAGAACATGGGGCCCCAGGCAGCATATGGGGCCCCAGGCAGAGCACAGTGGCCCCAGGCAGCATATGGGGCCCCAGGCAGAGCACAGTGGCCCCAGGCAGAGCACAGGGGCCCCAGGCAGCATATGGGGCCCCAGGCAGAGCACAGTGGTCCCAGGCAGAGCACAGGGGCCCCAGGCAGCTTATGGGGCCCCAGGCAGAGCACAGTGGCCCTAGGCAGAACATGGGGCCCCAGGCAGAGCACAGGGGCCCCAGGCAGAGCACAGGGGCCCCAGGCAGCATATCGGGCCCCAGGCAGAGCACAGTGGTCCCAGGTAGAGCACAGGGGCCCCAGGCAGCCTATGGGGCCCCAGGCAGAGCACAGGGGCCCCAGGCAGCATATGGGGCCCCAGGCAGAGCACAGTGGTCCCAGGTAGAGCACAGGGGCCCCAGGCAGCCTATGGGGCCCCAGGCAGAGCACAGGGGCCCCAGGCAGCATATGGGGCCCCAGGCAGAGCACAGGGGCCCCAGGCAGCATATGGGGCCCCAGGCAGAGCACAGTGGCCCCAGGCAGAGCACAGGGGCCCCAGGCAGAACATGGGGCCCCAGGCAGAGCACAGAGGCCCCAGGCAGAGCACAGGGGCCCCAGGCAGCATATGGGGCCCCAGGCAGAGCACAGCGATATTTTGGACCACTGTGCGGTGTTTCAGACCCCCTGTGTGATGTCTGGGGCCCTGTTCTTAAGTATATTAAAGATTAAAGTAACGTATATTAAAGTATATTATAGATCAAATTTGACACGTTTATGAGCACCATTGAGTGATATACTCAAGAATGACATATTTTTCAACATTTTATGGTTTCAAAATGTAAACACTCAGAGTTTTTTTTACTTCAACCAGAAAACCTTAACGGTTCATAAAAAACTTGACTGTTCAGGATATGATAAAAGTCATAGTATTTTGAATCTTTAACTTATAAAGATACCTTTACATGGGGTGATTATTGGTTCCAGAGAGGCTTTCGGCCGATAATCGTACACATGGCTGGTGACAGGACAATACAATATAAACGTTCAAAGGTAAACACTGATAACATTAAAATCTAATATATAATTGCCTAGAATACTACTTCCGGCAATTTGTGCCAACTTCCGTGGCTTTGTCCGGAGATGATGTCCGGAGATAAGTGACGTCACCAGCGTCCTACACCCGCTCAGGGTGGACAAAGATATATGCCTACGTGGTGCGCGGCACTTTTCTGATTGGTTGCCGCCTGCCGCGAGCGACCAATCAGAAATGTGCCGTACTGTCAAGAATTGTCAAGAGCTGGTGAGTGCAGCCATTTTTTGTTCTTTCTTACTATTATTTATTAATTGTATTATTCTTACATTTGAATAAATAAAGTATATATGGATTCTAGACTCCCGATTCTTTAGAATCGGGCTGCCATCTAGTTATATATAATCAATATAGCCACGGATCCGGTATCCGTCTCTGCGCCTATTCTGGATAACGATTAATGCTACCCGGTTCTCACAATGTCCTTTTTGCTCTATTCTCCTTTTCCTCAGTTGTATGACCTCTCACTACGAGCTCCTTAGCCCAACTGCCAGTCCTTATCTCAGACCAGAATAGATCAAGGGGAGTCTCTGGAGCTCCCCCTTCTGGCCGGAGATGGTAGTGCAGTCTTGCTATTTTAGTATTTGTATTTAGTGTCAATAACTATTTTTGTGGCAAATACCCCTAGGGGCGCCACATTTATATGCACCTATACTATGTGTATATTTCTATTCTATCTATTCTATTCTAACCTGTTCTATTCTATACTGTACATGGCATCTGCCGGCTTTTAATCTATCTAATATAAATATATATATATATATATACACTGCTCAAAAAAATAAAGGGAACACTTAAGCAGCAGAATATAACTCCAAGTAAATCAAACTTCTGTAAAATCAAACTGTCCACTTAGGAAGCAACACTGTTTGACAATCAATTTCACATGCTGTTGTACAAATAGAATAGACAACAGATGGAAATTATTGGCAATTATCAAGACACACTCAATAAAGGAGTGGTTCTGCAGGTGGGGACCACAGACCACATCTCAGTATCAATGCGTTCTGGCTGATGTTTTGGTCACTTTTGAATGTTGGTTGTGCTTACACACTCGTGACAGCATACGATGGACTCTACAACCCACACAAGTGGCTCAGGTAGTGCAGCTCATCCAGGATGGCACATCAATGCGAGCTGTGGCAAGAAGGTTTGCTGTGTCTGTCAGCGTAGTGTCCAGAGGCTGGAGGTGCTACCAGGAGACAGGCCAGAATAGCAGGAGATGTGGAGAAGGCCGTAGGAGGGCAACAACCCAACAGTAGGACCGCTACCTCAGCCTTTATGCAAGGAGGAGTAGGAGGAGCACTGCTAGAACCCTTCAAAATGACCTCCAGCAGTGCACAAATGTGCATGTGTCTGCACAAATGGTTAGAAACTGACTCCATGAGGATGGTCTGAGTGCCCAACGTCCACAGATGGGGGTTGTGCAAACAGCCCAACACCGTGCTTGATGATTGGCATTTGTCTCAGAACACCAGGATTGGCAAATTCTCCACTGACGCCCTGTGCTCTTCACAAATGAAAGCAAGTTCACACTGACCACATGTGACAGAGTCTGGAGACACCATGGAGAGCAAACTGCTGCCTGCAACATCCTTCAGCATGACCGGTTTGGCAGTGGATCAGTAATGGTGTGGGGTGACATTTCTTTGGAGGGCCACACAGCCCTCCATGTGCTCACCAGAGGTAGCCTGACTGCCATTAGGTACCGAGATGAGATCGTCAGACCCCTTGTGAGAGCATATGCTGGTGCGGTTGGCCCTGGGTTCCTCCTAATGCAGGACAATGCCAGACTGCATTTGGCTGGAGTGTGTCAGCAGTCCCTGCAAGATGAAGGTATTGAAGCTATGGACTAGCCCGCCTGTTCCCCAGACCTGAATCCGATTAAACGCATCTGGGACATCATGCCTCACACTATCCACCAACGTCACGTTGCAACACAGACTGTCCAGGAGTTGGCGGATGCTTTAGTCCAGGTCTGGGAGGAGATCCCTCAGGAGACCATCCGCCGACTCATCAGGAGCATGCACAGGCATTCTAGGGAGGTCATACAGGCACATGGAGGCAATACACTACTGAGCATCATTGCCTTGTCTTGAGGCATTTCCACTGAAGTTGTATCAGCCTGTAATTTGATTTTCCATTTTGATTTTGAGTATCATTCCAAATCCAGACCTCCATGGGATATTCATTTTGATTTACATTGATCATTTTTATGTTTTATTGTTCTCAACACATTCCACTATGTAATGAATAAAGATTTGCAACTGAAATATTTCATTCAGTAATATTTAGGATGTGGGATATTAGTGTTCCCTTTATTTTTTGAGCTGTATATGTTTTGAAGATTATTTGGTTTTAAAATGATGTGTACAGTTGTATTTTACAATGCGATTTTAACATGAGCTTTTACATACAGAGAACTGCTGTATGTAAAAGCTCATGTTAAAATCGCATTGCATACGGATGCCATACGGATGTCACACTGTTACTAGATGTGAGGAAATCACATCCTCGCATTGCAAACGGATTACATACGGATCACTGTTCTGGGACATTTGTACGATTCTCGGCTGTCATAATCAGACAGTTTTTATATGGTAAGTGTGACTCCAGCCAAAGTTCTGCTCTTCCTCCACTGCTGTCCCTGTGTGCTGTGTGGCCCGGGTTCCTGACTACAGATGAGTACTCACTATTAGGACGCGCCATGCAGGAGGACAGAGACTGCAGCCAGTGAGCGATTTCCTCAGTCTGGTGGGGAAAGCATTCTTTCGCCAGCATCTATCCCTGCATGAAACGCCCTCTTCTTGAACTCCTGCACTCAGAGCTCTGCTCTCTACCCGGCTCTGGATAGTGGCATGATTATGGGAGGGAGTAAGAGGGGCCTGATGCGGCATGACACTGGGCCCCCTCACTCCCACCCATAATCTTTGCCGCTATGGGCAGTATGCCCCTGCCTGCAAGGCCCCCTCCACCTTCAGACACCGGTGGTATGTCTGCCCCTGGCTGGGGGCAGCAGGGGCCCTAGGCAGCTGCCTAGTCTTCCTGCACCCATCGCCGACCCTGCCTACAGTGAAACATGCTGTGGGATGTTTTTCAGCAGCAGAAAGAGGGAAAAAGGTCTCAGTTGAGGGGAAGATGGACGGTGTGAAATGCAGGGAAATTCTTGCGCAAGACCTGTTTCAGTCTGTCAGCGATTTGAGACTGGGATGGAGGTTCACCTTCCAACAAGACTATGACCCAAAGCATACTGCTAAAGCAACATGCTGAAAAAAAAATGGACAGCACCTCCAAAAATCACACATTGATCTAATGCCGCTAGGCAAAATTATATATAACTGAACATGATATTCTTAGTTTGGTGCTGTGTGGTGGCCATTGTTGCTGTGGATTTATGCTGGTGGGGCAGTGTGGTCTGGAGTCATGGGGACTCAGTCTTGCAGCATGGGTGCTGTGGGGGACCAGGCCATCTCTCCTGCTGGTGCATTGTCACTGCAGCGGTGGTCACCATACGACTCTGCTCTGTTAAGGCTATAGGGACCCACTGAGAGGTTCGCTGTGACGTGGCAGTGGGCTTCATACAGTCTGATCAGAATGTTAAACTAAGAACCTCATGTTCAGTAATATATATTTTGCCTAGTGACATTAGATCAACTTATGTATTTTTGGAGGTGTTGTCCATGCTCTTTTTTTTGTGTACTTCTAAAGCAACACTCATGCGGTTTAAGGCCGGCGTCACACTAGCGAGTTTTACGGATGTATGAGCGCAGAAAATACTTTCAGAAAATACGCATTGCACACGGCCCAATGATTCTCTATGGCCAAGCTCCTATCTGCTGTATATTACACATCTGTATTATACGGTCTTGTACGGCCATAGAAAATCGCAGCATGCTGCGTTTGTCAGCGTATTGCGCAAAAATTCTGCCAATGAAAGTCTATGGGGGCGAGAAAATTACGGATTACACACAGACCATGTGTGTGACTTGCGAGAAATACCACCAGTGTTCTATAGAAAAGCCGGCAATTCAGTGCGGTTTACAGTAAAATCACACTGACAGAATAGAATAGAATAGGTAGAATAAATGTGTACACATAGAATAGGTATATATATATATATATATATATATATATATATATATATATACATATATATATATCAGTGAGACACATATATATATACAGTATGTATTTATATTTAATTCAGCGCTAGATAGCAGAAAAGCCGGTAATTCAATTGCCGGCTTTTTCTTTCTCCTTCACAATACCGACAGGATATGAGACATGGTTTACAGATAGTAAACCATCTCATATCCCTTCTTTTATTACATATTCCTCTTTACTAATGTATGAAGTGTCTCTGTGTAAAATTTGGGGGCTCTAGCTATTAACCCCTTCATGACCCAGCCTATTTTGGCCTTAATGACCTTGCCGTTTTTTGCAATTCTGACCAGTGTCCCTTTATGAGGTAATAACTCAGGAACGCTTCAACGGATCCTAGCGATTCTGAGATTGTTTTTTCGTGACATATTGGGCTTCATGTTAGTGGTAAATTTAGGTCGATAATTTTTGAGTTTATTTGTGAAAAAAACGGAAATGTGGCAAAAAATTTGAAAATTTCGCAATTTTCACATTTTGAATTTTTATTCTGTTAAACCAGAGAGTTATGTGACACAAAATAGTTAATAAATAACGTTTCCCACATGTCTACTTTACATCAGCACAATTTTGGAAACAATTTTTTTTTTTGCTAGGAAGTTATAAGGGTTAAAATTTGACCAGTGATTTCTCATTTTTACAACAAAATTTACAAAACCATTTTTTTTAGGGACCACCTCACATTTGAAGTCATTTTGAGGGTTCTATATGGCTGAAAATACCCAAAAGTGACACCATTCTAAAAACTGCACCCCTCAAGGTGCTCAAAACCACATTCAAGAAGTTTATTAACCCTTCAGGTGTTTCACAGCAGCAGAAGCAACATGGAAGTAAAAAATGAACATTTAACTTTTTAGTCACAAAAATGATCTTTTAGCAACAATTTTTTTATTTTCCCAAGGGTAAAAGGAGAAACTGGACCAGGGACGTTGTTGTCCAATTTGTCCTGAGTACGCTGATACCTCATATGTGGGGGTAAACCACTGTTTGGGCGCACGGCAGGGCTCGGAAGGGAAGGAGCGCCATTTGACTTTTTTAATGAAAAATTGGCTCCAATCTTTAGCGGACACCATGTCGCGTTTGGAGAGCCCCCGTGTGCCTAAACATTGGAGCTCCCCCACAAGTGACCACATTTTGGAAACTAGACCCCCCAAGGAACTTATCTAGAAGCATAGTGAGCACTTTAAACCCCCAGGTGCTTCACAAATTGATCCGTAAATATGAAAAAGTACTTTTTTTTCACAAAAAAATTATTTTAGCCTCAATTTTTTCATTTTCACATGGGCAACAGGATAAAATGGATCCTAAATTTTGTTGGGCAATTTCTCCTGAGTACACCAATACCTCACATGTGGGGGTAAACCACTGTTTGGGCACATGGTAAGGCTCGGAAGGGAAGGAGCGCCATTTGACTTTTTGAATGGAAAATTATCTCCATCGTTAGCGGACACCATGTCGCGTTTGGAAAGCTCCTGTGTGCCTAAACATTGGAGCTCCTCCACAAGTGACCCCATTTTGGAAACTAGACCCACCAAGGAACTCATCCAGAGGCATAGTGAGCACTTTAAACCCCCAGGTGCTTCACAAATTGATCCGCAAAAATGAAAAAGTACTTTTTTTTCACACAAAATTTCTTTTAGCCTCAATTCTTTCATTTTCACATGGGCAACAGGATAAAATGGATCCTAAAATTTGTTGGGCAATTTCTCCTGAGTATGCCGATACCTCATATGTGGGGGTAAACCACTGTTTGGGTGCACGGCAAGGCTCGGAAGGGGAGGCGTGCCATTTGACTTTTTGAATGGAAAATTAGCTCCAATCGTTAGCGGACACCATGTCGCGTTTGGAGAGCCCCTGTGTGCCTAAACATTGGAGCTCCCCTACAAGTGACCCCATTTTGGAAACTAGACCCCCCAAGAAACTTATCTAGATGCATAGTGAGCACTTATAACCCCCAGGTGCTTCACAGAAGTTTATAACGCAGAGCCGTGAAAATAAAAAAATAATTTTTCTTTCCTCAAAAATGATTTTTAGCCCAGAATTTTTTATTTTCCCAAGGGTAATAGGAGAAATTGGACCCCAAATGTTTTGTCCAGTTTGTTCTGAGTACGATGATACCCCATATGTGGGGGTAAACCACTGTTTGGGCGCACGGCAGGGCTCGGAAGGGAAGGCACGCCATTTGGCTTTTTGAATGGAAAATTAGCTCCAATCATTAGCGGACACCATGTCGCGTTTGGAGAGCCCCTGTGTGCCTAAACATTGGAGCTCCCGCACAAGTGACCCCATTTTGGAAACTAGACCTCCCAAGGAACTAATCTAGATGTGTGGTGAGCACTTTGAACCCCCAAGTGCTTCACAGAAGTTTATAACGCAGAGCCATGAAAATAAAAAATAATTTTTCTTTTCTCAAAAATGATTTTTTAGCCCACAATTTTTTATTTTCCCAAGGGTAACAGGAGAAATTGGACCCCAAAAGTTGTTGTCCAGTTTCTCCTGAGTACGCTGATACCCCATATGTGGGGGTAAACCACTGTTTTGGCACATGTCAGGGTTCGGAAGGGAAGTAGTGACGTTTTGAAATGCAGACTTTGATGGAATGCTCTGCGGGCGTCAGGTTGCGTTTGCAGAGCCCCTGATGTGCCTAAACAGTAGGAACTCCCCACAATTGACTCCATTTTGGAAACTAGACCCCCAAGGGAACTTATCTAGATGTGTAGTGAGCACTTTGAACCCCCAAGTGCTTCACAGAAGTTTATAACGCAGAGCCGTGAAAATAAAAAATGTGTTTCCTTTCCTCAAAAATATTTTTTTAGCCCAGAATTTTTTTATTTTTGCAAGAGTAACAGGAGAAATTGGACCCCAAAAGTTGTTGTACAGTTTCTCCTGAGTACGCTGATACCCCATATGTGGGGGTAAACCACTGTTTTGGCACACGTCGGGGTTCGGAAGGGAAGTAGTGACGTTTTGAAATGCAGACTTTGATGGAATGCTCTGCGGGCGTCAGGTTGCGTTTGCAGAGCCCCTGATATGCCTAAACAGTAGAAACCCCCCACAAGTGACCCCATTTTGGAAACTAGACCCCCCAAGGAACTTATCTAGATGTGTGGTGAGCACGTTCAACCCCCAAGTGCTTCACAGAAGTTTACAACGCAGAGCCGTGAAAATAAAAAATCATTTTTCTTTCCTCAAAAAAGATGTTTTAGCAAGCAATTTTTTATTTTCACAAGGGTAACAGGAGAATTTGGACCCCAATATTTGTTGCCCAGTTTGTTGTGAGTACGCTGATACCCCATATGTGGGGGTAAACCACTGTTTGGGCACACGTCAGGGCTCGGAAGGGAAGTAGTGACATTTGAAATGCAGACTTTGATGGAATGGTCTGCGGGCGTCACATTGCATTTGCAGAGCCCCTGATGTACCTAAACAGTAGAAACACCCCACAAGTGACCCCATTTTGGAAACTAGACCCCCGAAGGAACTTATCTAGATGTGTGGTGAGCACTTTCAACCCCCAAGTGCTTCACAGAAGTTTATAACGCAGAGCCGTGAAAATAAAAAATAATTGTTCTTTCCTCAAAAATTATGTTTTAGCAAGTAATTTTTTATTTTTGCAAGGGTAACAGGAGAAATTAGACCCCAGCAGTTGTTGCCCAGTTTGTCCTGAGTACGCTGGTACCCCAAATGTGGGGGTAAACCACTGTTTGGGCGCACGTCGGGGCTTGGAAGGGCGGGAGCACCATTTGACTTTTTGAACGCAAGATTGGCTGGAATCAATGGTGGCGCCATGTTGCGTTTGGAGACCCCTGATGTGCCTAAACAGTGGAAACCCCTCAATTCTAACTTCAACACTAACCCCAACACACCCCTAATCCTAATCCCAACTGTAGCCATAACCCTAATCACAACCTTAACCCCAACACACCCCTAACCACAACCCTAACCGCAACACACCCGTAACCCTAATTCCAACCCTAATCCTAACCCTAATCCCAACTGTAACCCTAATCCCAACCCTAACCACAACTGTAACCCCAACACACCCCTAACCCTATCCGTAACCCTAACCACAAGCCTAATCTTAACCCTATTTCAAACCCTAGCCCTAATTCCAACCCTAACTCTAATTCCAACCCTAACCCTAAGGCTATGTGCCCACGTTGCGGATTCGTGTGAGATTTTTCCTCATGATTTTTGAAAAATCTGCAGGTAAAAGGCACTGCGTTTTACCTGCGGATTTACAGCAGATTTCCAGTGTTTTTTTGTGCAGATTTCACCTGCGGATTCCTATTGAGGAACAGGTGTAAAACGCTGCGGAATCCGCACAAAGAATTGACATGCTGCGGAAAATACAACGCAGCGTTTCTGCACGGAATTTTCCGCACCATGGGCACAGCGGATTTGGTTTTCCTTAGGTGTACATGGTACTGTAAACCTGATGGAAAACTGCTTCGAATTTGCAGCGGCCAATCCGCTGCGGATCCGCGGCCAATCCGCTGCGGATCCGCGGCCAATCCGCTGCGGATCCGCGGCCAATCCGCTGCGGATCCGCTGCGGATCCGCTGCCAATCCGCTGCGGATCCGCTGCCGATCCGCTGCGGATCCGCTGCGGATCCGCTGCGGATCCGCTGCGGATCCGCTGCCGATCCGCTGCCGATCCGCTGCCGATCCGCTGCGGATCCGCTGCGGATCCGCGGCCGATCCGCGGCGGATCCGCTGCCGATCCGCTGCCGATCCACTGTGGATCCGCTGCGGATCCGCGGCCGATCCGCTCTGTGTGCACATGCCATAACCCTACCCCTAACCCTAACCCTACCCGTAACCCTAACCCTACCCCTAGTTCTAACCCTAGTTCTAACCCTAACCCTAGTGGAAAAAGAAAAAAAAATATTTTCTTTATTTTATTATTGTCCCTACCTATGGGGGTGATAAAGGGGGGGATTTATTTATTATTTTTTTATTTTGATCGCTGTGATAGAACCTACCACAGCGATCAAAATGTACCTCTAATGAATCTGCCGGCCGGCGGGCGCACTGAGCATGCGCCCGCCATTTTGGAAGATGGCGGCGCCCATGATGGAGGCGGACGGGGACCGGGAGCCTCGGTAAGTATAAGGGGGGGAGATCGGGGCACGGGGGGGGCGTCGGAGCATGGGGGGGTGACATAGGAGCAGGGGGGGAGCGGGCAGGAGGACGGGGGAGCGGACAGCAGGACGGGGGAGCCGGCAGGCGGACGGAGGGGACCGGACCCTATAACGGAGCACTGGGGGGGCGATCGGTGGTTTGGGGGGGGGTCACATTAGTGTTTCCAGCCATGGTCGATGATATTGCAGCATCGGCCATGGCTGGATTGTAATATTTCACCAGTTTTTTAGGTGAAATATTACAAATCGCTCTGATTGGCAGTTTCACTTTCAACAGCCAATCAGAGCGATCGTAGCCACGGGGGGGTGAAGCCACCCCCCCTGGGCTGAAGTACCACTCCCCCTCTCCCTGCAGATCGGGTAAAATAGGAGTTAACCCCTTCACCCGATCTGCAGGGACGCGATCATTCCATGACGCCACATAGGCGTCATGGGTCGGATTGGCACGGGTTTTCATGACGCCTATGTGGCGTCATGGGTCGGGAAGGGGTTAAATTAAAGGGTTAAATCCCGGAAAAAATTGGCGTGGGCTCCCGCACAATTTTCTCCGCCATCTAGCGCTGAATTAAATATAAATATATATATGTGTCTCACTGACACATATATATATATACACTCACCGGCCACTTTATTAGGTACACCATGCTAGTAACGGGTTGGACCCCCTTTTGCCTTCAGAACTGCCTCAATTCTTCGTGGCATAGATTCAACAAGGTGCTGGAAGCATTCCTCAGAGATTTTGGTCCATATTGACATGATGGCATCACACAGTTGCCGCAGATTTGTCGGCTGCACATCCCAAAGATGCTCCATACAAGGCAGGATGGATCCATGCTTTCATGTTGTTTACGCCAAATTCTGACCCTACCATCCGAATGTCGCAGCAGAAATCGAGACTCATCAGACCAAGCAACGTTTTTCCAATCTTCTACTGTCCAATTTCGATGAGCTTGTACAAATTGTAGCCTCCGTTTCCTGTTCTTAGCTGAAAGGAGTGGTACCCGGTGTGGTCTTCTGCTGCTGTAGCCCATCTGCCTCAAAGTTCGACGCACTGTGCGTTCAGAGATGCTCTTAGGCCTACCTTGGTTGTAACGGGTGGCGATTTGAGTCACTGTTGCCTTTCTATCAGCTCGAACCAGTCTGCCCATTCTCCTCTGACCTCTGGCATCAACAAGGCATTTCCGCCCACAGAACTGCCGCTCACTGGATTTTTTTTCTTTTTCGGACCATTCTCTGTAAACCCTAGAGATGGTTGTGCGTGAAAATCCCAGTAGATCAGCAGTTTCTGAAATACTCAGACCAGCCCTTCTGGCACCAACAACCATGCCACGTTCAAAGGCACTCAAATCACCTTTCTTCCCCATACTGATGCTCGGTTTGAACTGCAGGAGATTGTCTTGACCATGTCTACATGCCTAAATGCACTGAGTTGCCGCCATGTGATTGGCTGATTAGAAATTAAGTGTTAACAAGAAGTTGGACAGGTGTACCTAATAAAGTGGCCGGTGAGTGTATATATACAGGTCCTTCTCGAAAAATTAGCATATAGTGTTAAATTTCATTATTTACCATAATGTAATGATTACAATTAAACTTTCATATATTATAGATTCATTATCCACCAACTGAAATTTGTCAGGTCTTTTCTTGTTTTAATACTGATGATTTTGGCCTACAACTCCTGATTACCCAAAAAACCTGTCTCAATAAATTAGCATATCAAGAAAAGGTTCTCTAAACGACCTATTACCCTAATCTTCTGAATCAACTAATTAACTCTAAACACATGCAAAAGATACCTGAGGCTTTTAAAAACTCCCTGCCTGGTTCATTACTCAAAACCCCCATCATGGGTAAGACTAGCGACCTGACAGATGTCAAGAAGGCCATCATTGACACCCTCAAGCAAGAGGGTAAGACCCAGAAAGAAATTTCTCAACAAATAGGCTGTTCCCAGAGTGCTGTATCAAGGCACCTCAATGGTAAGTCTGTTGGAAGGAAACAATGTGGCAGAAAACGCTGTACAACGAGAAGAGGTGACCGGACCCTGAGGAAGATTGTGGAGAAGGACCGATTCCAGACCTTGGGGAACCTGAGGAAGCAGTGGACTGAGTCCACTGTGTGCAGGAAATGGGCTACAGGTGCCGCATTCCCCAGGTAAAGCCACTTTTGAACCATAAACAGCGGCAGAAGCGCCTGACCTGGGCTACAGAGAAGCAGCACTGGACTGTTGCTAAGTGGTCCCAAGTACTTTTTTCTGATGAAAGCAAATTTTGCATGTCATTCGGAAATCAAGGCGCCAGAGTCTGGAGGAAGACTGGGGAGAAGGAAATGCCAAAATGCCTGAAGTCCAGTGTCAAGTACCCACAGTCAGTGATGGTGTGGGGTGCCATGTCAGCTGCTGGTGTTGGTCCACTGTGTTTCATCAAGGGCAGGGTCAATGCAGCTAGCTATCAGGAGATTTTGGAGCACTTCATGCTTCCATCGGCTGAAATGCTTTATGGAGATGAAGATTTCATTTTTCAGCACGACCTGGCACCTGCTCACAGTGCCAAAACCACTGGTAAATGGTTTACTGACCATGGTATTACTGTGCTCAATTGGCCTGCCAACTCTCCTGACCTGAACCCCATAGAGAATCTGTGGGATATTGTGAAGAGAAAGTTGAGAGACGCAAGACCCAACACTCTGGATGAGCTTAAGGCCGCTATTGAAGCATCCTGGGCCTCCATAACATCTCAGCAGTGTCACAGGCTGATTGCCTCCATGCCACGCCGCATTGAAGCAGTCATTTCTGCCAAAGGATTCCCGACCAAGTATTGAGTGCATAACTGAACATTATTATTTGATGTTTTTTTTGTTTGTTATTAAAAAACACTTTTATTTGATTGGACGGGTGAAATATGCTAATTTATTGAGACAGGTTTTTTGGGTTATCAGGAGTTGTAGGCCAAAATCATCAGTATTAAAACAATAAAAGACCTGACAAATTTCAGTTGGTGGATAATGAATCTATAATATATGAAAGTTTAATTGTAATCATTACATTATGGTAAATAATGAAATTTAACACTATATGCTAATTTTTTGAGAAGGACCTGTATATATATATATATATATATATATATATATATATATATATATATATAGATAGAGAGAGAGAGAGAGAGAGACTGTATATATGTTTTTAAGAATATTTGAGCCGATGGATCCATGATATGTCCATTTTGCAAGCCTGCAAGAAAAAATTGCCGTACGGAAGCCATACGGATGCCATATGGATGACACACAGATAAATTTGTGCATAAAAATCGCATGCTCGCATTGAATACGGAACAGTGTTTTGGGACAATTACTGCGTATTACGGCCGTAAAAAATGGACCGTATTTTCATACGCTGAGTGTGACGCCGGCCTAAGGGGAAACGTGTAAATGTTTTGGAGTGGCCCAGTCAAAGCCCAGACCTTAGTCCAATTGAATATCTGTGGTCAGGCAGGAAGATTATTGTTCACCAGAGGAAATCATCCAACTAAAAGAAGCTGGAGCAGTTTTGCCCTGAGGAATGATCAAAAATCTCAGTGGCAAAATAAGGAAAGCTCATAGAGACTTATCCAAAGCAACTTTCAGCTGCAATTACCACAAAAAGATGCTCTACAAAGTACCGACATTAGGGGTTGAATAGTTATGCACACTGAAGTTTCCAGTTATTTTAGTCTATTTGTTTGCTTCACAATAAAAAGAAAACCAAATGTTCACAGTTGTAGGCATGTCCTTTACAAGAACTGATGCAAACCCTCAAAAACTAGTGAAATTCCAGGTTGTGAGGTAGCAAAACACGAAAAAATCTCAAGGGGGTGAATACTTTTGCAAGCCACTGTATGTTTAACTTAACATCTCTCTATATTGCTAGTTTCAGTACTGGATGGACCAGTATAAAACTATTCCCAATCTGATGCCTCCTTAATCCCATGCTCTGATTTATGATGAATCAGAAAATGCCATTATATCATTTTCTGGAATGTTGCATTTCAGTGATCGTTGCACTAACAATAAAGACAAAAGTTTGGAGTTTGTTATTGGTGCTTTGCTACTGAAGGTTTAGATTGGAATATTTCAGTGAGGTCTGCAGAGGGCTGTAGAACAAAGAAGTGTGCTACAAAGAATAGAATTCATATTTGAAAAGTCTTCTGATGCATTCATGAGAGGAAGCCATAGGTGTTGAAAAATAGAAAAGGTCATGGGAAATACAGGTTGTAAAAAAGAGAAACAGAACAATTTTTAATAAAGGTAGAGAGAATAGATACTGTAGAGGGATTCATAAGCACGAGTCAGGTTCCATTTGATTACATTGTAGATGGGTGCCCAGCAGTAAAGGAATACCATATTATGGAGCGACAGAATAAAAGCTCTTAATGTTACTGAAGAGTATATTCTCAGAGTTTCACATGAGACATCACATGGCAAAATACTGTGCTTTCCTGCTTTCTTTTTTGGCCAAATCTTTGTATATCTATGACCCTTAGAAATCTTCACCGCACTTTATATATGTTATCTCTTGTACTACAATACTTGTACTACAACACTTCCTACTTCTACTCTCACTAGACTGACTCTCATAAAAAAAGAACTTTAAAAAATAACAAAAAAAGTCACCAAGGTCAAAATATTTAGTTTTGGCAAGTTCTTAAAGAAAAAATTCAGCTTTAGTCAATGCACATAATATTGTGGTGTTTTTTCACCAACCTTGCTTTAGGGATTGTCCGAACTTAGGTAATAAAGTATACCAAAATGTTAGGGTACCGTCTCACAGTGGCACTTTTGTCGCTACGACGGTACGATCCGTGACGTTCCAGCGATATCCATACGATATCGCAGTGTCTGACACGCAGCAGCGATCAGGGACCCTGCTGAGAATCGTACGTCGTAGCAGATCGTTTGGAACTTTATTTCGTCGCTGGATCTCCCGCTGTCATCGCTGGATCGGTGTGTGTGACAGCGATCCAGCGATGCATTCGCTTGTAACCAGGGTAAACATCGGGTTACTAAGCGCAGGGCCGCTTAGTAATGTTTACCCTGGTTACCATCGTAAATGTAAAAAAAAAAAAAATGTACATACTCACATTCCGGTGTCCGTCAGGTCCCTAGCCGTTGCGCTTAGTAACCCGATGTTTACCCTGGTTACCCGGGGACTTCGGCATCGTTGGTCGCTGGAGAGCTGTCTGTGTGACAGCTCCCTTAGACAACGGTCTAATCTAATTTACCATCTATGTCCTCAACACTTAGGGTACCGTCACACAGTACCATTTTAATCGCTACGACGGCACGATCTGTGACGTCGCAGCGATCATATGATTATCGCTCCAGCGTCGTAGACTGCGGTCACACGTTGCAATCACGGCGCTGGAGCGATGCCGAAGTCCCCGGGTAACCAGGGTAAACATCGGGTAACTAAGCGCAGGGCCGCGCTTAGTAACCCGATGTTTACCCTGGTTACCAGCGTTAAACGTAAAAAAAACAAACAGTACATACTCACATTCCGGTGTCTGTCCTCCGGCGTCTCAGCTTCTCTGCACTGTGTAAGCACCATAGCCGGAAAGCAGAGCGGTGACGTCACCGCGTCACCGCTGTGCTCGCTTTCCGGCCGGCAGGCGCTCACATTGCAGAGAAGCTGAGACGCCGGAGGACAGACACCGGAATGTAAGTATGTACTGTTTGTTTTTTTTACGTTTACGCTTGTAACCAGGGTAAACATCGGGTTACTAAGCGCGGCCCTGCACTTAGTTACCCGATGTTTACCCTGGTTACAAGCGAACACATCGCTGGATCGCTGTCACACACACCGATCCAGCGATGTCAGCGGGTGATCAAGCGACGAAAGAAAGTTCCAAACGATCTGCTACGACGTACGATTCTCAGCAGGATCCCTGATCGCTGCTGCGTGTCAGACACTGCGATATCGTAACGATATCGCTAGAACGTCACGAATCGTACCGTCGTAGCGATCAAAATGGTACTGTGTGACGGTACCCTTACTTGCAATCAGTGAATGGAAAAATGATCACTTAAAGTTCGGGGTCACACGAGCGTAGACTCGGATCGATTATGTAAATGACACTCGGATCAGAGTTTGATCAGAGTGTCAACTTAGTGTGATCTGATTCTCTTGGATGAGAGAATCGCTGCACAGGTGAGGAGAAGATGTAGAACAAGATTTCTCCATCTTCTCCATTGTGAGTGTGAACTGATATGCACATGAAATCGCAGCATGTTGCACATTTTTTTCTAATGCGGAATCGGCATGAGAAAAAAGAAGCTGACCAGCGCTCCCCCATAGCACTGCCCCACACATTGGTCCGTGTGCTATCCAATAAAACATCAGATAGCACTTGTCTGATGTATATGCTCATGTGATGAGCCTAAACATTGAGGACGGAAACCTTTCTGATCAGTTTAGTTTGTGTAAAGAGCAGCAGAAGCTCTTGCCTTTCTTCAGACTAAAAAGCTCTTTACTCTATGACAAATCATCCATTGAATGAAAGAAAAACTGGGTCTGGATAGGGTTTTTTGCCTCTGAATGAAAACTAAAAAGTTTCCAATCAATGACAACCAGCACATATTTTATAAAAGGTGAACGTTTGAAGGTGCCTATTAAACAATCTGTGTAAACTAAAAGACTCTGAAGAACTGTGGTCCTCGTGGCATCCATTACGTTGGCTGCACTATTTTGCTTTATATAATTCAATACAAAAAAAAAATCACTGGGTGTCTGGCACATTCATAACATAAGAATCACAGTCACACCCTCCACATTTTAGCAGAATATTTTACCCTTTGTTCTTTTTACATATTCTCTGTAATAAAAATACATTCCTCCTATATGTACAGTAAAATCCTCCAAGGAACTGGGGTTAAATTCTTTTAGTTTATTTTACCTTCAGCTGTCAGTAACAGTATGCCAATGTACTGGGCACCCAAGCGTCAATGTGACATTCTTATATTCTTTTAGATCCCCAAGATGTAATGTATTAGTGAGAAAATATTGTACAATATATACTGCAGGAGATTTGATATTTAAAGTTATCTAACGTGCATGGCTTTTCTATACATAGAGCATGTCACTATGTAAAGGACTTGATAGTAACTGTAATATCACAACGATGACATTTTGCTGTAATTTGCTCATCGATAGCCACATGTAAATTGGTGGGCTACATGATATGCTGCTGGTGTAGTTCTGCAGCTTTATTTTTAAATCTGTTTCATCCCTAAGGCCATGTGCACACGTTCAGGATCTTTCGAGTTTTTTTGCGTTTTTTCGCTATAAAAACGTGATAAAAACGCGAAAAAAACGCTTACATATGCCTCCCATTAGTTTCAGTGTATTCCGCATTTTTTGTGCAAATGTTGCATTTTTTTCTGCGAAAAAAACGCATCGCGGAAAAAAAAGCAACATGTTCATAAAAATGCGGAATTGCGGGGATTCCGCACACCTAGGTGTGCATTGATCTGCTTACTTCCCACACGGGGCTGTGCCCACCATGCGGGAAGTAAGCAGATTATGTGCGGTTGGTACCCAGGGTGGAGAAGAGGAGACTCTCCTCCACAGACTGGGCACCATATAATTGGTAAAAAAAAAAGAATTAAAATAAAAAATAGTGATATACTCACCCTCTGATGGCCCCCGAAGTGTTCCCGCCTCTCCGGTGCATGCTCTCTCTTCCGTTCCTATAGATGGTGTGGTTCAGGACCTGTGATGACGTCGCTGTCTTGTGATTGGTCGCGTGACCGCTCATGTGACTCACGCGACCAATCACAAGCCGCGACGTCATCGAAGGTCCTGAACCACACCGGCATCTATAGGAGCGGACACCGCTGAGGACATCAGCTGTGTGCAGAGGGTGAGTATAACCATTTTTTTATTTTTTTTATTATTTTTAAACATTCTATCTTTTATTATAGATGCTGCATACGCAGCATCTATAGTAAAAAGTTGGTCACACTTGTCAAACAGTATGTTTGACAAGTGTGACCAACTTGTCAGTCAGTTTTCCAAGCGATGCTACAGATCGCTTGGAAAACTTTAGCATTCTGCAAGCTAATTACGCTTGCAGAATGCTGAAAAAAACGGAAAAAAACGGAAAAAAAAAAATGCGGATTTCTTGCAGAAAATTTCCGGTTTTCTTCAGGAAATTTCTGCAAGAAATCCGGACGTGTGCACATACCCTAAAGGAACTACAAAGTTTTGCTGATCACTAGCACTTGGTTTTTATCTTTCGTTATCTAATTTAAGACAGTGGAGCCGAGTTCCCCTTTGACATGTAAATAGACCAAATAGACCATTAGGCCATGTGCACACGTTCAGGATTTTTCGTGTTTTTTTCGCGTTTTTTCGCTATATAAACGTGATAAAAACGCGAAAAAAATGCTAACCTATGCCTCCTATTATTTACAGTGTATTCCGCATTTTTTGTGCAAATGTTGCGATTTTTTCCGCGAAAAAATCGCATCGCAGAAAAAAAAGCAACATGTTCATTAAAAATGCGGAATTGCGGGGATTCCGCACACCTAGGGGTGCATTGATCTGCTTACTTCCCGCACGGGGCTGTGCACACCATGCGGGAAGTAAGCAGATTATGTGCGGTTGGTACACAGGGTGGAGGAGAGGAGACTCTCCTCCACGCACTGGGCACCATATAATTGGTCGAAAAAAAAGAATTAAAATAAAAAATAGTCATATACTCACCTTAGATGTCCCTGGAGTGTTCCCGCCTCTCACCGCTGCATGCTGCCGCTTCTGTTCCTATAGATGGTGTGGTTCAGGACCTGCGGTGACGTCACTGTCTTGTGATTAGTCGCGTGACCGCTCATGTGACCGCTCGCGACCAATCACAAGCCGTGACGTCACCGAAGGCCCTGAACCACACCGGCATCTATAGGAACGGAGGCTGCAGAGGGTGAGTATAACCATTTTTTTATTTTTTTTATTATTTTTAGACATTCTATCTTTTACTATAGATGCTGCATAAGCAGCATCTATAGTAAAAAGTTGGTCACACTTGTCAAACAGTATGTTTGACAAGTGTGACCAACCTGTCAGTCGGTTTTCCAAGCGATGCTACAGATCGCTTGGAAAACTTTAGCATTCTGCAAGCTAATTACGCTTGCAAAATGCTAAAAAAAACGCGAAAAAAAACTGAAAAAAACGCAAAAAAAAAAATGCGGATTTCTTGCAGAAAATTTCCGGTTTTCTTCAGGAAATTTCTGCAAGAAATCCGGACGTGTGCACATTCCCTTATATCTTCCTTCTTTCCAGTTTTGTACATTGGTAGAGCCCTGGTCCACGTGAGGAGTCAGACAGGACAAAAATGACCACTTGGCCTCCTATGCTCATGCTGTTCATAAAGCTTGCAAACCGAAGATGGTTTTTAAGCCATTGTCATGTTTTATTTTAGCGATAAACTATTGCCCACCCCAAGTAATTCCAAATTCTCTTATTTCTTCCCTCTAAAGCATTAACCTTTACAACCTCTGCTAAAAGGCTATTTCTTCCTACCTGTAAAATACCATTTCACTACATTTATCTTGAGCCTACTAACAACCGGCTTCAGTGTGACCTCTCATTCTAGTGAAATACTGTGTGGTTCCTCCTCTTGCTATTTTTCAAGTTTTGAAATACCATTTTCCTCCACTAATAAAGTCATGCGAGTTGTTTTGCCAGCTGTGTTTTATTTTTGCATCTTCTGTGCTTCTTTCATATTCTTGTACAAGGTTTTCTACATTTTGGGCTATAAAAAAATGTCTTCTTGTGTGCTTTTACCTACTAATAACATGTAAAAAGACATTTAAATCAAACTAAAGAGGAAGAACAAGCATGACTCAGACAAACAGGGGTTTATAAAATGGATATTATGGGCATAAACTCTATTTCCAGTGCTTCATGCAGAAATAAAGACCATGCTTGCAGCTGTGTAGGTACTTCAAGTGCCCAGGTATGCAGGTATGGTGCTCCTCACTGCAACAAAGACATTTTGCTCTAGGAACACTACTGTAATATGGATACACAGGTGCAGTTAAAAGGAGTTGCCCACTACTAGGACAACCCCTTCTCGATCTGAATGTTTGCCCCTGTGAAAATAAAAATACTTATACTCACCTTCCGTGCTAGCCTCATTCCAGCAGTGTCAGCACTTGCATTCCTGGGGCTCATGTGCAGTTGTTATGACACGTGAGCCCTGTGCCCAATCAGCGCTGGTGCCACTGTCCCCATCTGTGGGCATACAAAGTAAGCAAGAAGAAGTGAGAAACCAGCCGCAAATCTCAATTCCTCTTCATTGCGTATAAGTCTGAAGGCTTGGGATTTTCCGTTTTTGCATTTTCATTTTTTTCTCCCTTTCTTCACAGAGCCATTACTTTTTTATTTTTCTGTCAACATACCCATGTGAGAACTACTTTTTTTGGGGGATGAGTTGTACTTTTGAACGACACCATTCATTTTACCGTATAGTATACTAGAAAACAGGAAAAAATTCCAAGTACGGTGAAATTGCAATAAAAGTTCTATTTCGCAATTATTTTTTGTTTTATTTTTTTATTTACCATGTTCATTTAATGCTAAAACTGAGCTGCCATCATGATTCTCCAGGTCATTATGAGTTTGTAGATAACTAACATATAGATTCTTTTTTTATTTACCGTATATACTCGAGTATAAGCCAACCCGAGTATAAGCCGAGGTCCTAATTTTGCCACAAAAAACTGGGAAAACTTATTGACTCGAGAATAAGCCTAGGGTGGGAAATGCAGCAGCTACTGGTAAATTTCAAAAATAAAAATAGATACCAATAAAAGTAAAATTAATTGAGACATCAGTAGGTTAAATGTTTTTGAATATTTGTTTAAAAGAAAAACATTAAACAGGCACTGTTAGTGGAAAAAAGGGTCAACAAAAACAATATGGTAGCAACAATAACTTTAAAAGTACAAAAACCTTAGCTCAATCAGAAACCCAGCTAAAACACAAGAGTTAAAATCCTTCTAATTCACTGGATTCCTCATCTGTATGTCCAAAGAGAGCTTCAGCTTCAGCTGGTAAGAGGTTATCAGCATAGACATTGTCATCATCACTGAGTTTGTCATCACCGCCACTGCTGTCGTTCTAATACAAAGCGTTGTCTTCACTGCCATCCATAGCGTTACTAATGCCACACTTCTTGAAGGCCCGTTGCACCATGTCCTCTGGAATCTCTTCCCATGCATCACGAACCCACTTTGCTATTAATTCTATGTCCGGCTTCACCAGATTTCCAAGTTTTGTCAGTCGGGCTTGACCAGATGACATCCATTCATGCCACTTCCTTCGCACACGGTCTTTGAAAGGTTTATTTAAGCACACATCTAGGGGCTGCAATACAGATGTAAGTCCACCTGGAATAACCGCTAAAGTAACTTGAGAAGACTTTGCCAGTATTTTTATGTCATCAGATGTGTGGGCTCTGAACATATCCCAAACTAGCAATGATGTTTTTTTCTTTAAGGTTGCTCCTGGTTGTCCTTTCCAAATTTCTTCCAGCCATTTTTTTGTTCTGTGTTCATCCATCCAGCCTTTAAGGTGTGCACGCACTGTAATTCGTGGTGGGAATTTGACCTTTTTAGGCAAGGTCTTTCTTTTAAAAATAATGACAGGCCGCAGCTTAGTTCCGTTAGCCAAACATGAAAGAACGACTGTGAAAAGTTTTTTTTTATTTCCTGTGGTTCTGAGTAAAATAGTTTTGTCTCCCATATTTGCCACAGTTCTGTTGCTTGGAAGATCAAAAGTCATAGGTGTTTCATCCATATTTCCAATATCTCCCAGGTCATAGTTATGGATCCTTCTTTGTTTGATGAATGAATGGAATGACATCACTTTTTCATCAAGGTCTTTTGGCAACTTCGGTGAAATCTTTGTTCTTTGCCACAAACATAGACCAAATCTATTCATGAAACAAAATTTTCAATGCCTGGTGCTTTCAATTTGTCTTCTTTAGCCATTTGAAGGGCACGTAAGCGAATTCCCATGCGTGTTATGCAGTAACCATTTTGACGACACTCCATAACCCATTCATGCAATTCAGTCTCTAGAGTCTCGTATGACATCTTTAAACCACATCGAGCTTTATTTGCTTTTGGAATCTTTCCAAAGTCAGCTTTTTCGTTAACACAATTTTCCCTACTTGCAATACTGTTATTACTTTCTTCTGCTCTTGACACAACCTTAAGTTTGAAACCAGCTTCGTATGACCTGCGTTTTTGTTTTGGTCTAGGATTAGAGGTATTGGGATGCATTTCTTACGAGATTAAAAAAAAGAAATCCATACCATATTGATTAAATTCTCAAAATACGGTACATACTGTATATCCAAGACCAGAGACCATATAATGCTCCATACAGTTCATGATGGGCCGCATAAGATGCTACATACAAAATATGCCCCATATAATGCTCTATAAAGTTCATGATGGGCCCATATAATGCTCCATAAAGTTCATGATGGGCCCATATAATGCTCCATAAAGTTCATGATGGGTCCATATAATGCTCCATAAAGTTCATGATGGGTCCATATAATGCTCTATAAAGTTCATGATGGGTCCATATAATGCTCCATAAAGTTCATGATGGGCTCATATAATGCTCTATAAAGTTCATGATGGGTCCATATAATGCTCCATAAAGTTCATGATGGGCTCATATAATGCTCCATAAAGTTCATGATGGGTCCATATAATGTTCCATAAAGTTGATTATGGCCCCATAAGATGCTCCATAGAAAATATTCCCCATATAATGCTGCATATAAGTTGAACATGGCCCCATAAGATGCTCCATAGAAAATATGCCACATGTAATGCTGCATAAAAGTTGATTATGGCCCCATAAAATGCTCCATAGTAAATATGCAACATGTAATGCCCATCATACCAGTGCAGTTTATGCTGATATGATTACCGTACTGTATATCTGCTGCTACTGCAATAAAAAAAAGACATACTCACCTCTCATCACTGCCCCTCAGTGTCCCGTCTCTCAGCAGTGACTGTTCCGGCAGAGGGCGCCAACTAACATGTCATCGCGCCTCTGACCTGAACATCACAGCCAGAGGACATGGAAGACAGAGCCTGGCGGTGGAATGGAGACAGGTGAATATCACAATGCTCACTCTCCCCTGACATACTGACCCTCCTGGTGCAGTCCCTGCTTCTCCGATGGTCTCCGGTGTGCGCCGGCAGCTTGTTCCTGTGTTCAGCGGTCACATGGTACCGCTCATTAAAGTAATGAATATGCGCTCCACCCCTATGGGAGTGGAGTCGCGTCCATATTCATTACTTTAATGAGATGTACCATGTCACTGCTGAACACAGGAAGAACTGCTGGCTGCCGAGACCATCTGGAAGTGAGAAGCATGGACCGCGCCGGGAGCAGGTGAGTATGATGTGACAGCTGCCACTCCCCCACCGACTCCCTGGGACAATGACTCTAGTACAAGCCAAGAGGGGCACTTTCAGCCTAAAAAAATGGGCTAAAAATCTTGGCTTATACTTGAGTATATACGGTAAGTGGTGAAAAAAAACTCCAAAGTTTGCAAACAAAATAAAAATTTCCAAGACCTGTAGAGTCTCCATTTTTTTAAATCTGGGGCTGGGTGAAGGCTTAATTTTTTTTTTGCACAGAAATTATGTTTTTATTGATACTATTTTGGTGTAGATAAGATGTTTTGATAGCCTGTTATTGCAATGTTGTGGCTACCCAAAAAAAGGAAGTCTGTCATTTTGATTTTTTTTCTCATTACGACATTTACTGATCAGATTCATTCATTTTATAATTTGATAGATCGGGTGTTTTTAAAAACACGACAATACCAAATATGTGTATCTTTTATTTTTTATTGTTTTATTTTAAATGGGGCAAAAGCAGGTGATTTGAACTTTTATATTTAAAAAAAAGTATGTATTTTTAAAAACTCTTTTCTTTTTTTTACTTTTCACTTGCTTCTTAGGAGACTTGAAGCCCTGATCAGACAGATCGCTTGTGCTACACTTAGCAGGGCTTCAAATGAATTCTGAAGTGTGCAGGGCTATACTTTTTGCTCAGATTCAACCAAATGCAGCAAGGTTGATTGGACTGTGCTTCACAGTACAGATGGACAATGACCCAAAACATAATGCAAAAGCAACCCAGGAGGTTTTAAGGAAAAGAAGTGGAATATTTTGCAGTGGCAGAGTCAGTCATCAGATCTCAACCCTATCGAACATGCATTTCACATGCTTAAGACAACACTTAAAGGGCCACTGTCACCCCCTCCAGCCGTTATAAACTAAAAGAGCCACCTTGTGTAGCAGTAATGCTGCAGTCTAACAAGGTGGCTCTTTTAGTTTTTGATTCATTTATTACCTCAATAAAGCGTTTTAAAAATTGGCCACACATACCAGATATTGTACCAGGAGGCGGTCCGAAGTGTCCTGTATGAATCCCCCAACTGCCGTCACTCATCTCTTCAGGGCCGATGGTCCCCGCCCCCTGAGCGCTGTTATCGTCTGAAATCCGGCGCCTGCGCTGTGCGTGCCTGCCTGGGGCCTGCGCAGTGTTCTTTGTCAGTCACATCTCAGATCCCGGGTGCCTGACTGCGCCTGTGCGGGCAGTGCTGCCGCCCTGTTACTGAATCCCCGCCCCGCACTGTGTTATTCATTATGCACAGTGCGGGGCTGGCATTCCTGGGCATGCGCACTGTGCTGTTTAGGCGCTCCCCCATCTCGGACGCTCTCCCATCTCTGACGCTCCCCCGCCTTCCCAGGAACCCCAGCCCCGCACTGTGCATAATGAATAACACAGTGCGGGGCGGGGATTCAGTAACAGGGCGCAGTCAGGCACCCGGCATCTGAGATGTGACTGACAAAGAACACTGCGCAGGCCCCAGGCAGGCACGCACAGCGCAGGCGCCGGATTTAAGAAGCAACAACGCTCAGGGGGCGGCGACCATCGCCCCTGAAGAGAAGAGTGACGGCAGTTGGAAGATTGATAGAGGACGATTCGGGCCGCCTCCAGGTACAAAATCTGGTATTTGTGGCCAATTTTTAAAACGCTTTATTGAGGTAATAAATGAATCAAAAACTAAAAGAGCCACCTTGTTAGACTGCAGCATTACTGCTGCACAAGGTGGCTCTTTTAGTTTATAACGGCTGGGGGGGGGTGACAGTGGCCCTTTAAGGCAAGAAAGACTCACAAACAAGCAACGACTGAAGTCAGCTGCAGTAAAGACCTGACAAAGCATCACAAAGGAGGAAACCCAGCGTTTTGTGATGTCCATGGCTTCTAGACTTCAGGCAGTCATTGCCTACAAAGGATTCTCTACAAAGTTTTAAAAATGAACATATTATTTATGTTAAAGTTAATTTGTTCAATTACTTGTGAGCCCCTGAAATGAGTAAGCTTTGTAGAAAATGGTTACAATTCCTAAAATTTTCACAAGATATTTTTGCTCAAACCCTTTACATAAACCTGAAAGTCTACACTTCAATTGCATGTCATTGATTTTATTTTAAATGAGAAATAGTTGCATGTAGACTAGAGCCCAAATTAGCTGTCCTTCAGAGGAGTACCAAGATGGCAACAAAGTAGACCTTCAGGGAGCCCCCCGGCCACTGTAATAATAATAGGAGCCCTGCCATCACATCACATGGCGCTAATGCAGAGGTGTATCTAGGGTTTCTGGCACCCGGGGCAAGAATTCATTTTGGCGCTCCCCCCCCCCCCCTTCAACCAAGAACATATGCGATTTTCACACTTAGTCATGTACCCACAAGCTCCTCTCCCTAATGCTCTCAGTGATCAGTGAAAAACAGAGAAGCAAGAAGAGAAGCTCTTGTCACAGGACCATAAGTATGAAAATCGCATATGTGTGACGACTACTGGAACCTGCAGAGCTGAATCCTGACATCGCAAACTTCTGAATTCTCACAACGAATGCACTGCACACTTTTAGGATTCTCCCTTGCCGGTGGACAGTCATGTCAGCCCAAGCATGTGATTTGTATACTTCTGACCACATTCTGACTAGACGTGCCCGGCCTCGCTCAGTTCATTATCATTGAGTGAGGCCACACGTCTAGTCAGCACGTGACCGCATGTATGTAAAATTGCCAGCACGAGAGAATCCTGACAGCGTGCAGGGCGCACTGTGAGAACTCAGAAGTCTGGAGTCACAAAGAATGACTGCAGACTCAATACAAACCTGGACATCCCCTTTAATGCTCCTAACATAAATAAAAACATGAGAGTTAGTCAGTATCACAAACAACATTTACATCCAGGTACCTTATAGATGACGTCGTCTCTGGAGTCGTTCTCCTTCTTTTCTTCATCTTGTCTAGATTCCATTATGCGTTTTCTCATCCACAGCTCGTCGCTGCAGACTTCCATCATCTCCGCTCTTTTGCAGAAAATCTCCACATGATGCCCTTAAAGATACAAGTGTCATTAAAGTGCTCCTAAATAAAAAATTGCCCCATCCCCAAATTCTCCCCACACATAATAAATCCCCCTATCCCCACTCAAATTGTCCACACACATATTATTGTCCTCTACCCCACCCCATCATTGCTCTCTTCACCACCTCCATCATTGCCTTCTCCGTCACGCCCATCATTGCCCATTTCACCACCTCCAGCATTTCCTCCCCCCAATCCCATCATTGCCCTTTTCACCACATCCATCGTTTCCTCCTCCCCCACCATCCCCATCTTTGCCCATTCCACCACTTCCATCATTTCCTCCTCTACCACCATCCCCATCATTGCCCATACCACCACTTCCATAATTTCCTCCTCCCCCACCACCCCCATCATTGCTCTCTCCAAGAAGAGAAGCTCTTGTCACAGGACCATAAGTATGAAAATTGCATATGAGTGACGACTACTGGAACCTGCAGAGCTGAATCCTGACATCGCAAACTTCTGAATTCTCACAACGAATGCACTGCACACTTTTAGGATTCTCCCTTGCCGGTGGACAGTCATGTCAGCCCAAGCATGTGATTTGTATACTTCTGACCATATTCTGACTAGACGTGCCCGGCCTCGCTCAGTTCATTATCATTGAGTGAGGCCACACGTCTAGTCAGCACGTGACCGCATGTATGTAAAATTGCCAGCACGAGAGAATCCTGACAGCGTGCAGGGCGCACTGTGAGAACTCAGAAGTCTGGAGTCACAAAGAATGACTGCAGACTCAATACAAACCTGGACATCCCCTTTAATGCTCCTAACATAAATAAAAACATGAGAGTTAGTCAGTATCACAAACAACATTTACATCCAGGTACCTTATAGATGACGTCGTCTCTGGAGTCGTTCTCCTTCTTTTCTTCATCTTGTCTAGATTCCATTATGCGTTTTCTCATCCACAGCTCGTCGCTGCAGACTTCCATCATCTCCGCTCTTTTGCAGAAAATCTCCACATGATGCCCTTAAAGATACAAGTGTCATTAAAGTGCTCCTAAATAAAAAATTGCCCCATCCCCAAATTCTCCCCACACATAATAAATCCCCCTATCCCCACTCAAATTGTCCACACACATATTATTGTCCTCTACCCCACCCCATCATTGCTCTCTTCACCACCTCCATCATTGCCTTCTCCGTCACGCCCATCATTGCCCATTTCACCACCTCCAGCATTTCCTCCCCCCAATCCCATCATTGCCCTTTTCACCACATCCATCGTTTCCTCCTCCCCCACCATCCCCATCTTTGCCCATTCCACCACTTCCATCATTTCCTCCTCTACCACCATCCCCATCATTGCCCATACCACCACTTCCATAATTTCCTCCTCCCCCACCACCCCCATCATTGCTCTCTCCCCATCAGCCCCATCATTGCCCTCTCTTCCCCCACCATCCCCAACATTGCTCTCTTCCCGTCAGCCCCATCATTGCCCTCTCCTCCCCCACCATCCATCCCCATCATTGCTCTCTCCCCATCAGCCCCATCATTGCCCTCTCCTCCCCCACCATCCCCATCATTGCTCTCTCCCTGTCAGCCCCATCATTGCCCTCTCTTCCCCCACCATCCCCAACATTGCTCTCTTCCCGTCAGCCCCATCATTGCCCTCTCTTCCCCCACCATCCCCAACATTGCTCTCTTCCCGTCAGCCCCATCATTGCCCTCTCCTCCCCCACCATCCATCCCCATCATTGCTCTCTCCCCGTCAGCCCCATCATTGCCCTTTCCTCCCCCACCATTGCTCTCTCCCCGTCAGCCCCATCATTGCCCTCTCCTCCTCCACCATCCCCATCCTTGCTCTCTCCCATCAGCCCCATCATTGCCCTCTCCCAGTCAGCCTCATCATTGTCTTCTCCTCCCCCACCATCCCCATCATTGCCCTCTCACCCCCCTACACACACACCATTTACTTTTCTGCACATTCCCCTGCAGCGCACCACACACACACACACACACACACACACACACCCCTCTCTCACTTCTCCTCGCGCTCTGCCACAGCATCTCCATCGCATTCCTCTGACACAGCCAGCCGCTGAATGATGACGTCATCCAGCGGCGGGTCTGTGTGAGAGGAAGTGCGGGCAGGAAGACAGATCGCTGCAGCTCCCCTGCTATTTTGTCTTGTAGGCAGCGGAGCTGCAGGGATTTCTCCCTGCCCGCCGCAGCCACCCTGCAGGGACCCCCTCCATCTCCGCATATGTTGGGAGCCGGCACTCAGCAGTTTCTCTGTGCTGGCTGTCAGCTTGACAGTCAGCATAGAGAACAGCTGACTCCCAGACCGGGGGCGGCAGAATGCCGCCGCCAGGGGAGACACTGCGGACCGCCACATTAGGCGGCCCGACTGTGCCCCCCTGCCGGCTACGCTCGGGGCACATGCCCCGGCTGCCCCCCTAGATACGCCACTGCGCTAATAGGAGACGTTAAGCGTAAGCAATGGCAGACATTCCATTTAAAAGTCACTGTCAGAGATTGACAGTGGGATTTAAATGGCAACAAGCAGGGCCAGAGCTCATCTCCAGCTGTATTTCTTAGAGTCAGATGCTGGCTACTCATTATAGCCGATACCTGCGGTTTGTGGAGAGAGGTCAGCCACGTTTTTGTTTGATTTTATTTAATGGGGAGGTTTATTTTGCAGATAATCATTTTGCCACAAAAAGACATGTTAAAAGACACATTTATTGTAATAGGTCTGTGATCTATCAGCAAAAATTATGGCTAGCACACCAAAATAAAATGATCTGTGAAACTAGCCTTAGAAGTGCTTGCAAGGGATCTTGAAATTAATGGAAGTGATTGAGTAAAGCTATATACCTAAATCTAAAATCTTTTAACAGATACACGATGCTGTATAATAACTTTTCATAGTTTTTTTTTTCTTTAATTAAAGGGAATCTGTCAGTAGGATCATCCCTTCTAAGCCGTCTATATGTGCATGAAGGTCATAAGACGCGGAATAAAAAGACACCTTGGTATCTACAATCCGGTATCTTTTTCCAGAGAAATCCACGTTTTTTTTTATATGTAAATGAGCTGTTCCAGGCTGTAGGCCAGACCCAGATCTGCATGAGAATCTACCTCCAAATATTATTGTAAATGAAAAGGGATGTTACCAGTGTGAAGTGTAATGGTTAATCTCTGCTTTCCTGATCCTGGACAACGACTTCTCCAGGAGATCCGTGTTACTGTTCGGGTTCGACACCCCAAACATCGGGTGTTTCCCACACTGTCATCTGCTATTTTCTGTTTTTTTTCCAGGGGACATGGGCATCAATGGATTATGGATTAGGCGTAAAGTGAGGATAACTGCATTTTTATTTCAAATAAAGGAGTCTGTGCCTTCCTTTCAATTAAAGGTTTTAATTCTGGCTGTGTATTTTTTACAATCTAATCTGTGGGGATAGTAATGGGGGTATCTTACGGATGCTTCTCCATTACTAGCCTGTGGGCTTGATGTCAGTGGCCATAAAACAGCTGACATCAACCCCACAACTATTACCCCACTTGCCACCACACCAGCGCAAGTGAGAAGAGGCGGGCAATCTCCAGAATTGGCGCATCTAATAGATGCACCTTCTCTTTGGCAGCAGCAGCAGTCTGCTATTTTTAGGCTGGGGGCCAAGATCCCTGACCCCTTACGAGTCTGAGAATATCAGCCCCCAGCTGTTTGCTTTAGCTGGGCTGGTTGTCAAAAATTGGGGCGACCCTTCTATTGATAACCAGCCATGATAAAGCTGACAGCTGATGGCCCGCAGCTGTCAGTTTTGTCTGCCCTGGTTATGAAAAATAGAAGAGATCCCACATTTTTTTGTATTATTTATTTATAGCACAGGCGCCAGCTGATGAATACTACCATCAGCGGGACCTACTCTTGCTGTTATCAGCAACAGCAGGCGTAGGCTGATGGGAGTAGTACTCTCATCAGCCGACACATGTGATCGGAGGTAATCTTTTTTCAACCCTACCACTGATCAGAGCCACCATTGTTTCTTGCGATGTCATGCAGATGACAATGTGGGCAACACCAAATGTTCGGGGTGCCGAACCCTGAATGGGTTATGGGTTCAGATTCGGGTACCGTTCTGGCACCTGAACCAAATTTTTTTTTAGATATTCAGCCACACCAGAACATCCACAGGTCCACCCATCATTACTTAGGAGAGTTGAAGCTACTGATAGATTCCCTTTAAGTAATATTAGAAATTATTTACTCTGTGCTTTGATTCTATTACCCCTACTATTATACTAGAAAGATAGTAGCAGGAACCTGAAGTGGATTCACTGTTTTAGAGTCCATTATTGAAATAAAAGCATCTTATCATGTGAATTTATTACTGATGATTTCCCCATGAAAAGACAGATCAGAAGATATTTATCTATGTTTCCATCTGAAGACCTTATATTCATATGAATTCTGTTTTGTACATTTAAAAACTAATTGGATTACCCAGAATGCAGATAGCTGCTTCATGTGAATAGATTTCTACAAGCCTCATTCAAGAGAACTGATACAGGAAAGATATATATCTTGGTACCGTGTTAGCCAGTAGATAGAAAAATATTTAGATTTGAGAGTCCTCAGTGGTTGATACCTTTTAATGGCTAACTGAAAAGATGGTAACAAATTGCAAGCTTTCGAGACTACACAGGCATCTTCATCAGGCAAAGACTAAAAGAAATTCTGAAGAATCACATATTTATGCACAACATAGCACAGAAAAAAAACCATGGATAAGATAGGTGACATGAAGCAGAATTACCATGAGTGATAAACCGTTATGTCCATAAATATTGGACCAGTTCTTAGATAAGGAATGTTTTATTGTCCTCTGATTGGGGTCTGGTTCTGTTGTGATGACCCCTCATAGTCTGAGGGGCAAGTTCCTTAGTTGATGTAAAAAGACATAAATCCATGCGACACATTCATTCCTCCACTAAGACTGTCAAAGGTCATCATCAGTTTATATTCCCATACTCTTCTGTCTCTCTTAGATTTGAAGCTACCTTTTAACACAAGTAATTTCATGTCCATAATGTTATGATTGGGGAGACAAAAATGTATTTATTTATTTAGATCCATTCTTTTTTCTCTTATTGTGTGGCGGTGAGAATTCATTCTTGTGCTAAGCTTTTGCCCTGTCTCCCCCACATACAGACCCCCAGTTGGACATTTAGTACAAATAATTAAGTATACAACATTAGAAGTGTCGCAGCTGAAAGTACCTGGTATCTTGAAGTCCTGATGTGAATTGGGGATCTTTATCTTGTCCGTGGTCATTATAAATGGACAGGTTTTACATTTTTTCTGATTGCAAGGAAAGGTTCCTGCAGCTGTTGGAGAGGAGAGGGAGCTTCTGACAATGATGCTTCTTAGATTTGGGGGCTGCCTAAAACACAGTAGTGGGAGGTCTGGGAAAATGGATTGTAAGCGGGCATCTTTTTGCAGTAAAGGTTGTAATTTCCGTGCAGCTCCCCTTAGCACCTCCAGATTTGGATCGTAGGTAACTACTAGAGGTACCCGGTTATTTTCTTCTTTAGCTTTGTAATGTAGCAGGTGATTCCTTGATATTCTGGAGGCTCTTGTAATCTGGTTTTCAATTGTTCTTGGATGGTAGCCCTGATTCAAAAAGGTCTTTCTGAGGCGACCAAGGTGTTCATCCTTATTCATTGTGTTGGAACTAGTGTTGAGCGATACTTTCCGATATCGGAAAGTATCGGTATCGGAAAGTATCGGCCGATACCGTCAAAATATCGGATCCAATCCGATACCGATACCCGATCCCAATGCAAGTCAATGGGACGAAAATATCGGAATTAAAATAAACCCTTTATACACTTGTAGGTTCATTCTACATGAAGGAAAACAACTAAGAATAATGTAGGATGTATTGGGGGACGTGGCGGAGACATTAAAGGCACAGAGGTTTAGCCCAATGTAATAGAATAGCAGGATTTATTTTTTTTTGGATGACGTTCGGCGTTAGAAAGAATTTGACTATGTTAATTTTTTTTTTTTTTTATGCCACATATTGATGTTTCACTACTTCAACGCCCTTCACCTTCTTTTTTTCTTCTCCCACGCTTTCTTCTTCATTATCCTCATCATCAGCTTCTTTGACATCAACTTCTTCACCTTATTCATCTTCTTCTTCATCTTCTACCTATTATTTTTTGGGTTACATTGTTCATATTCTTTTTATTTTACTATTATCTTCATCATATTCTACTTCTTCATCATATTCTTATTTGTGACAGGCATTCCTGTAGTTGTTATCTATAAAAGTTTGAAGATTACACCTTCCGTTCTGCCTGTCACAAAACAGTTACATTTGTCCGCGTTCAGTTTGGCCTGCAGCATCAGGCTTTATCCAGGGGCACCACGAGGAGGAACGGACTCACCCCCATACACTGCTTAGTCTTCTTCTGCTTATAATTTAGATAATATTTTTTGCTCTGATATTTAGTGTTATGCTTAATGTTCTTCTGCTCTTTGTTCTGCAGCCTCTTGTTCTTCTGCTTCTCGGTCTTCCAGGTCGTCGTCGTCTCCAGGGTCGTCGTCTCCAGGGTCGTCGTCTCCCGGGTCATCGTCATCGGGGTGGTCTTCAGGGTCGTCGTCTCCGGGGTCGTCGTCATCACGGTGGTCTTCAGGGTCATCGTCTCCAGGGTCGTCGTCATCACGGTGGTTGTCGTCTCTGGTGTCGTCGTCATCTTAGGGGTGTTCTTCCGGGTCATCGTGTTTAGTCTCTTGAACTTGGAAATGTAGCAGAAGGTACAAGAAGGCTGAGAAAATGCCGAGAACCAGCTGATGGAACTGGAACTCGGATGGCTACCCAAAGGTCCAAGAGCCAATGGAACTACCGAGGACCAGCTGACGTTACTGGAACCCGGTTACTAAGCAGGAGGTACCCGTGCCTGAAAGCACTACCAAGGACCACCTGACGTTGGTGGAACTCGGATACCCAGAGGGAGGCACCTAAGCCAAAGGCTCTGCCCGGAACCAGCTGACGGTACTGGAACCAGGATGGGGAGCAGAAGGTACAAGAGCAAGTGTCTGCGTGGCTTTTGCAGGACACGATGCCGGCTGCACAGCAGGGGAACAGCTGGCGGTGCTGAACCCCACTGACACATTGGCGAGGTGTTTTTCTCTGTGCAGCTAGCAGTACCGGGCCCCAACTGGCGGTGTTGGAGCCCGGGCTCTGCAGGGGGAGCAGAGTGTAGGCCGAAGCCTAATCGAACCAATTTCAAAGGTAACCTTTAACCCCCCCTCAGGGGTTACAAAGTAGAAGAGCCACAGCTTATGCAGCAGTAGTGGTGCACAAGTCAAAGGTTGCTCTTTTAATTTGGCTCCTTGCACACGCTGAATGGAACACGTATAACATTTAGCCCTTCATACAGTCAAACTGTGTTGGAGGCGCGAGTTCCCTTTGTAATGAGACGCAGCACAGATGTCAAGAATCCCACCTTGGTGCTGGGTGCAGCCTCCTGAGCGTTGTTATTTGCTGTACAGGAGTCTGCGCTGTCGTGTTATCCCCTGGCCTAGCGCTGTTAGCGCTGCCCATCTTCTGACCTCATTTAATGTTGGCTGGTGCGGTTCGCGATGCCCATGAATCACAGCCCCGCAGTGTATTGACATAGTTAAAACACTGCGGGGCTGGGATTCATGGCCTGGCGCAGTACATATGTTCGCCTCTCGCTTGGGTTCTTACACCTGCTTCAGACTATGTGGCGTCAGCTGATCCCTTATCGCATGCCACGGCCATGAAGCCGCACAGTCTGAAGAAGGCGGAAGGAGATGAGGGACAGGCGAACTGATGCACTGCTCATGCCCATCAAACACACCCTCGCACTCCCAAGAAATAAGACACCGAGGGGCGTTGTGTGGGTCAGGGCGGCCGCAGAGGCGCAGGCAGCCAAACAATGATGCCAGAAGACGGGCAGCGCTACCAAGGGGGTTGCAGCGTGTCATTACAAAGGAAAGTCACACCACCGGGACGGTTAAATGGTCACACAGAGGACACATTTTAGACGTGTTTTCCGTTCCACATGTGCGAGGAGAATACGTTTATGAGCCACCTTGCACACATGCAGCATTACCGCTGTACAAGGTGGCCTTAAAAACGTACAAACGCCTGGGGGAGGGGGGACAGGTTCCCTTCAATTTCAGTTCTGGTGTCTGCGTGGCTTTTGCAGGACACGATGCCGGCTGCACAGCAGGGGAACAGCTGGCGGTGCTGAACCCCACTGACACATTGGCGAGGTGTTTTTCTCTGTGCAGCTAGCAGTACCGGGCCCCAACTGGCGGTGTTGGAGCCCGGGGTCAGCAGGAGGAGGAGAGGGAGCAGAGTGTAGGCCGAAGCCTGCACTGGCGGCAGCTTTGGGTCTGTTGTGCCTGCGTGGCTGTTGCAGGACACGTTGCCGGCTGCACAGCAGGGGAACAGCTGGCGGTGCTGAACCCCACTGACACATTGGCGAGGTGTTTTTCTCTGTGCAGCTAGCAGTACCGGGCCCCAACTGGCGGTGTTAGAGCCCAGGGTCAGCAGGAGGAGCAGGGGGAGCGGAGTGTAGGCCGAAGCCTGCACTGGAGCAAGTTGAAAGGAAACCTTTAACCCCCCCCCCAGGCGTTTGTAGCTGGAAGAGCCATCGTGTACAGCACTAATGCTGAAAAAGGTAAACTTAGCTCTTTTAATTATGGTCCTTGCAGATGCTGAACCTAACACTTATGAAATGTGTCCCCTCACAGCGTTCAACCGTCCGGTAGGTGGAACTTTCCTTTGTCATGTGACGCAGCACAGCCGTCATTTTTACCCCCTTGTCGCCGTGCGCCGCCTCCTCAGCGTTGTTTGAATCTGTCCCGGAGCCTGCGCTGTTAGGTTACCCCTTGGCCATGCACACATTTTGCGCTGCCCGTCTTCTGACATCATTTGCTGTCAGGCTGGCTGCGCCTGTGCGGGTGCGCTGTCCGAGATTCAGCCTCGCGGTGTCGTCTAATGTAATCCCACCGCGGGCCTGGGATCCGTGTCCATGCGCAGTGCATATCCTCGCCTCTCACTCCCCTCCCTACGGCTTCTTAAGACTGTGCGGTGTCACGGCCGTGGCATGCTATTAGGGATCAGCTGACACCGAACAGTCTTTAGAAGCCGTAGGGAGGGGAGTGAGAGGCGAGGATATGCACTGCGCATGGACACGGATCCCAGGCCCGCGGTGGGATTACATTAGACGACACCGCGAGGCTGAATCTCGGACAGCGCACCCGCACAGGCGCAGCCAGCCTGACAGCAAATGATGTCAGAAGACGGGCAGCGCAAAATGTGTGCATGGCCAAGGGGTAACCTAACAGCGCAGGCTCCGGGACAGATTCAAACAACGCTGAGGAGGCGGCGCACGGCGACAAGGGGGTAAAAATGACGGCTGTGCTGCGTCACATGACAAAGGAAAGTTCCACCTACCGGACGGTTGAACGCTGTGAGGGGACACATTTCATAAGTGTTAGGTTCAGCATCTGCAAGGAGCACCACGAAAAGAGGCACTTTTTCCCTTTGCATCATTACTGCTGCACAAGGTGGCTCCTTCAGTAACAAACGCCTGGGGGGGGGGGGGGGACAGGTTCCCTTAAATTTAACTTGTTGTGCCTGCGTGGCGGTCGCAGTACACGTTGCCGTATACACAGCAGGGGAACAGCTGGCGGTGCTGAACCCCACTAACACATTGGCGAGGTGTTTGGCTCTGTGCGTACAGCACTTCTGGACGGCAACTGGCGGTGTTGGAGCCCAGGGACAGGTGGAGGAGGAGGAGGTTGGAGGAGGTAGGAGGGATTGCCACACACACAGCAGGGGAACAGCTGACGTTACTGAACCCCAATAACAGAGGAGGGACTGTTGACTGTGCGTACAGCACTTCTGGACGGCAACTGGCGGTGTTGGAGCCCAGGGACAGGTGGAGGAGGAGGAGGTTGGAGGAGGTAGGAGGGATTGCCACACACACAGCAGGGGAACAGCTGACGTTACTGAACCCCAATAACAGAGGAGGGACTGTTGACTGTGCGTACAGCACTTCTGGACGGCAACTGGCGGTGTTGGAGCCCAGGGACAGGTGGAGGAGGAGGAGGTTGGAGGAGGTAGGAGGGATTGCCACACACACAGCAGGGGAACAGCTGACGTTACTGAACCCCAATAACAGAGGAGGGACTGTTGACTGTGCGTACAGCACTTCTGGACGGCAACTGGCGGTGTTGGAGCCCAGGGACAGGTGGAGGAGGAGGAGGTTGGAGGAGGTAGGAGGGATTGCCACACACACAGCAGGGGAACAGCTGACGTTACTGAACCCCAATAACAGAGGAGGAACTGTTGACTGTGCGTACAGCACTTCTGGACGGCAACTGGCGGTGTTGGAGCCCAGGGACAGGTGGAGGAGGAGGAGGTTGGAGGAGGTAGGAGGGATTGCCACACACACAGCAGGGGAACAGCTGACGTTACTGAACCCCAATAACAGAGGAGGGACTGTTGACTGTGCGTACAGCACTTCTGGACGGCAACTGGCGGTGTTGGAGCCCAGGGACAGGTGGAGGAGGAGGAGGTTGGAGGAGATAGGAGGGATTGCCACACACACAGCAGGGGAACAGCTGACGTTACTGAACCCCAATAACAGAGGAGGGACTGTTGACTGTGCGTACAGCACTTCTGGACGGCAACTGGCGGTGTTGAAGCCCAGGGGCAGGTGGAGGAGGAGGAGGTTGGAGGAGGTAGGAGGGATTGCCACACACACAGCAGGGGAACAGCTGACGTTACTGAACCCCAATAACAGAGGAGGGACTGTTGACTGTGCGTACAGCACTTCTGGACGGCAACTGGCGGTGTTGGAGCCCAGGGACAGGTGGAGGAGGTAGGAGGGATTGCCACACACACAGCAGGGGAACAGCTGATGTTACTGAACCCCAATAACAGAGGAGGGACTGTTGACTGTGCGTACAGCACTTCTGGACGGCAACTGGCGGTGTTGGAGCCCAGGGACAGGTGGAGGAGGAGGAGGTTGGAGGAGGTAGGAGGGATTGCCACACACACAGCAGGGGAACAGCTGACGTTACTGAACCCCAATAACAGAGGAGGAACTGTTGACTGTGCGTACAGCACTTCTGGACGGCAACTGGCGGTGTTGGAGCCCAGGGACAGGTGGAGGAGGAGGAGGTTGGAGGAGGTAGGAGGGATTGCCACACACACAGCAGGGGAACAGCTGACGTTACTGAACCCCAATAACAGAGGAGGGACTGTTGACTGTGCGTACAGCACTTCTGGACGGCAACTGGCGGTGTTGGAGCCCAGGGACAGGTGGAGGAGGAGGAGGTTGTAGGAGGTAGGAGGGATTGCCACACACACAGCAGGGGAACAGCTGACGTTACTGAACCCCAATAACAGAGGAGGGACTGTTGACTGTGCGTACAGCACTTCTGGACGGCAACTGGCGGTGTTGGAGCCCAGGGACAGGTGGAGGAGGAGGAGGTTGGAGGAGGTAGGAGGGATTGCCACACACACAGCAGGGGAACAGCTGACGTTACTGAACCCCAATAACAGAGGAGGAACTGTTGACTGTGCGTACAGCACTTCTGGACGGCAACTGGCGGTGTTGGAGCCCAGGGACAGGTGGAGGAGGAGGAGGTTGGAGGAGGTAGGAGGGATTGCCACACACACAGCAGGGGAACAGCTGACGTTACTGAACCCCAATAACAGAGGAGGGACTGTTGACTGTGCGTACAGCACTTCTGGACGGCAACTGGCGGTGTTGAAGCCCAGGGGCAGGTGGAGGAGGAGGAGGTTGGAGGAGGTAGGAGGGATTGCCACACACACAGCAGGGGAACAGCTGACGTTACTGAACCCCAATAACAGAGGAGGGACTGTTGACTGTGCGTACAGCACTTCTGGACGGCAACTGGCGGTGTTGGAGCCCAGGGACAGGTGGAAAAGCAGAGGAACACAATGTAGGCCGAAGCCTGAGAAAGTCGAAAGGGAACCTTTAACCCCCCCCCAAGGCGTTTGTAGCTGAAAGAGCCAGCTTGTGCAGCACAAAAGATGCAAAAGGAAAAGGTGGCTCTTTTCATCATGCTCCTTGCAAACACAGAACTAAACACTTATAAAATGTGTCCCCTGCAACCGTAAAACCGTCCCGGAGGTGGGACTTTCCTTCGTAATGTGACGCAGCACAGCCGTCATTCCTACCCCCCCGGCGCCGCGCACCGGCTCCTCAGCGTTGTTTTATTCCGTCCCGGAGCCTGCGCTGTTATGTTATCCCGTGGCCAGGCACACTTAGCGCTGCCCGTCTTCTGGCATCATTTGGTGTCAGGATGGCTGCGCCTGTGCGGCCGCGCTGGCAGAGAGCCCGCCTCGCAGTGTCTTCTGATTTAATCCCACTGGGGGCCTGGGATCCATGGACATGCGCAGTGCATATCCTCGCCTCTCACTCCCCTCCCTACGGCTTCTTAAGACTGTGCGGTGTCACGGCCGTGGCATGCTATTAGGGACCAGCTGACACCGAACAGTCTGAAGAAGCCATAGGGAAATGAGTGAGAGGTGGAGGTTCAGATATGCACTGCGCATGTCCATGGATCCCAGGCCCCCAGTGGGATTAAATCAGAAGACACTGCGAGGCGGGCTCTCTGCCAGCACGGCCGCACAGGCGCAGCCATCCTGACACCAAATGATGCCAGAAGACGGGCAGCGCTAAGTGTGCCTGGCCACGGGATAACATAACAGCGCAGGCTCCGGGACGGAATAAAACAACGCTGAGGAGCCGGTGCGCGGCGCCGGGGGGGTAGGAATGACGGCTGTGCTGCGTCACATTACGAAGGAAAGTCCCACCTCCGGGACGGTTTTACGGTATCAGTGGACACATTTTATAAGTGTTAAGTTCTGCGTGTGCAAGGAGCTAAACAAAAATAGCTACCTTTTCCTTGTGCAGCATTACTGCTGCACAAGGTGGCTCTTTCAGTAACAAACGCCTTGGGGGGGGGGACAGATTCCCTTACATTTCAGTTGTTGTGTCAGCGTGGCGGTCGCATGACACATTGCCGGCTACACAGCTGGGGATCAGCTGACGTTACTGAAACCCAATAACACTGGGTCGTATGTTTTGACTGTGCAGACGGCACTTCTGAGCCTCAACTGGCGGTGTTGGAGCACAGGAATTTAAGTTCAGGTGGTAGAAAGATGAACACAACAGGAGACCTGGATAATGTATACAGTGACCTAATTATTTAATCAGGAGGAGGAGTGGCAAATTCCTGCGAGATCCAGGCCTTGTTCATTTTCAGGAAAGTAAGCCGGTCAACGTTATCGGAGGATAGTCGCATGCGACGGTCAGTTAGTACACCACCTGCAGCACTAAAGACACGTTCCGATAATACACTGGCCGCAGGGCAAGACAGCACCTCCAATGCATACTGGCTTAGCTCTGGCCATGTATCCAGCTTTGAGACCCAAAACTTGAAAGGGGAAGAGCCGTCTGGGAGTACAGCAAGAGGGCAAGACATGTAGTCTGTCACCATCTGACGGAACCGTTGCCTCCTGCTGACTGGAGCCGTCTGTGATGGTGTAGACTTTTGTGGGGGGCACAGAAAACTGTGCCACAGTTGGGCCATACTGGTCTTGCCTTGGGCAGAGGCACTGCTTCTGCTCCCTCTTTGTGCAGAGCCTCCTCTACTGCCTGGACGCACTGAGCTGCTTTGTAATGCACTAGCAGCACTTCTCTCAGTTGGAATGGAGAAGATGATGGAATTGACCAGTGTGTCTTGGTACTCCCGCATTTTTCGCTCCCGGTTCAACGGTGTGATGAGGCTTTCTACGTTGTCCCGGTAGCGAGGATCGAGGAGGGTGAACACCCAATAATCAGACATGTTGAGAATGTGGGCGATGCGGCGGTCGTTTCTCAGGCACTGCAGCATGTAATCCACCATGTGCTGCAGACTGCCAACTGCCCAAGAAACGCTGTCCCCTGCTGGAGGCGTGATCTCTGCCTGCTCGTCATCACCCCACCCTCGCTGTACACACTGAGTACTGGACAATTCGGTAACTCCCTCCTCTGGACGGACGTCTTCCTCCTCCATTGACTCCTCCTCATCCTCCTCACAAACTGTCCCCTGCCTACGCGTTTGTGAGGAACCACGTGGCGCTGACTGTCCAGAAGATGATGGAAATGGTGAATCCTCATCCTCCACCTCTTCCACAACATCATCCCTTAGCGCTTGCAGTGATTTTTCAAGCAGGCAGATAAGGGGGACAGTCATGCTGACTAGTGCATCATCTGCACTCGCCATCCGCGTGGAATAATCAAAGGGACGCAAAACCTGGCAGACGTCATTCATAGTGGCCCACTCTGTGGTTGTGAAGTCTGTACGGCGCTGACTGCGACTTTTTTGCGCCTGAAGCAGCTGGTACTCCATTACAGCTTGCTGCTGCTCACACAACCGCTCCAACATATGTAACGTGGAATTCCACCTGGTAGGTAGGTCACATATGATGCGATGTTCCGGCAGGCGGTGTCGGCGCTGCAGAGCCGCAATGCGCGCTTTTGCCGTGCTGGAACGCCGCAAGTGAGCACACTCTAGGCGGACCTTGTGCAGCAGTGCATCAAGATCCGGATAGTCCCTCAAAAAGCTCTGCACGACCAAATTGAGCACATGTGCCAGACATGGGATGTGAGTGAGGTTGCCAAGGCCCAGAGCTGCCACCAGATTTCGGCCATTATCACACACTACCATGCCTGGCTGGAGATTCGCTGGCACAAACCACACATCGCTCTCCTGCTTGATGGCATTCCAGAGCTCCTGCGCTGTGTGGCTACGATTCCCCAAAAAAATTAATTTCAAGACGGCCTGTTGACGTTTGGCCACGGCTGTGCTCATGTCGGTCGTAACAGGTACACGTTCATCACGGGTCGATGTGGAGGTGGACTGTGACGGCTCCTGCAGCGATGATTCTGAGGAACTGGTGTAAGAGGAGGAGTCAATGCGTACAGAATGGATTCCTGCAATCCTTGGAGTGGGCAGGACACGTCCTGCGCCACTCGCACAGTCTGTACCTGGCTCAACAACATTAACCCAATGGGCAGTGAGGGAAAGGTATCGCCCCTGTCCATGTTGACTGGTCCACGCATCGGTGGTGAGGTGGACCTTGCTACTGACGGCGTTCAGTAGCGCGTGTTTTATGTGTCCCTCCACATGCTTGTGCAGGGCAGGGACGGCTTGCCTGCTGAAGTAAAAGCGGCTGGGCACATTGTACTGTGGGACTGCCAATGACATCAAGTCACGGAAGCTGTCAGTCTCCACCAGCCTGAATGACAGCATTTCCAGTGACAGAAGTTTGGCAATGCCTGCAGTCAGAGCCTGTGCTCGTGGGTGGTTTGACGAGAAAGGCCGCCTTTTCTCCCATGCCTGTACTACCGATGGCTGTAGACTGGGCTGGGAGTGTGTGGATGACTGGGAAAGTGGCGCTGCGGGTGGAATTACAGCGGGTCTCTGGACAACAGGGCCAGAGGTTCTTCCACGGCGATCCTGGGAGGAAGCCGAACCAGCTGCGTGTGAGCTAGAGGAAGAGGCAACACGAGCTGAAGAGGTGGTAGCTGCCGCTGTTGGTTGGCCTACCTCTTCAGTGTGTTTTTCTAACTCCGCCGGGTGCCTGTTGCGCACATGTTTCCACATGTTGGAGGTATTGAGGTTGCTGACATTTTTCCCTCTTTTGACTTTTTGATGACACACGTTGCATCTGACATAGCAAATGTCATCTGCAACTGTGTCAAAAAAGGACCAGGCACTGCAAGTCTTGGGAGCGCCCTTTTTGGCTTTTGGAAGAGACATGCTCCTAACGGGTGCCAAAGCGGAGGCTGCAGGATCCGCAGTCTTCCCCCTCCCTCTCCCTCTTTGGGCCGTACGGGGAATCTCTTCCTCAGAGCTGCTCCCACCACCTTCCTGTCCCTCACGCCAAGATGGGTCGAGGACCTCATCATCTACACTACCCTCTGCCCCCAACTGCTCCTCCTGGGTAGTCTCAGCAGCAGAGCACGCACCAGTAAGTGGCACCTGAGTGTCATCATCAGCTGATGCGGCCTGCGATGTGGTGACCGGAGCCACTGGCCCACCCGCCTCTTCAGAGGAAGACAGAAAAAGCTGTTGGGCATCACTGCACCCTGCCTCTTCTTCCATTTCTCCAATGCTGCTTGGCTGGCCCCCTGTTTCCAAGCCAAGAGATTCAGAGAACAGAAGTAGAGACGGCTCCTGTCCTGGGCTCTCTGTCTGCCTGGGCAATTTGGCAGGTGGTGAAGAGACAGATGGCTGCTCTCCAGTGCTCTGTGTCTGAGAGGATGTGGCACTAATGGAAGTTGATGCATTAGCTGCCATCCATCCGACAACAGCTTCAATTTGGTCTTGACGCAGCAGCGGTGTACGGCGCTCTGACACAAAGCTGCGCATGAACGACTGTTGCCTGGTGAAAGTGGGTGCTGATGAGTCACCGGTGCCCGCAGCAGGCACAGAATCCCCACGTCCCCTCCCTGCTCCGCGCCCACGCCCACGCCCACGTGCCTTACTCACTGCCTTCTTCATCTTGGTTGACTGATAAAGATAAGCAGAAAAGTACTAACGGATTTGTGTGCTTATTCCTGAGCAACTCCTCCTAACAGGTATAAGAAACACTAATTTTCTAAAGTGTGGACTAGACTTTAATATGAGCTAATGTGGCCTACAGAAATGTAAAGTGGTGTAACTGGTGTGTTTGGTGAACTTTATTATTTATTTCTTTTTTGGGGGCTGAACTGACAACAGATAGAGCTGCAGTCACACAGAGACCGTGCAGACAGACGTAAACGGCGCTGCAAGGCCCAAAAACCCTCCTCTACGTTATCCTATGTAGTGTTTTTCCACAAATTAGCTGGAGACGGGTGGAAAGACACTAATAGGATTTTTTTAAATTAATTAGCAGCAGACTACACTACTTGAAAAAAAATTAAAATTGATTTGGCGGTATGATGCAGTGAACAACCCTGAGCTGGAGACAACCAGGCTACGGCTGCTCACAGACTACAGGGCGAGCTGCAGTCACACGGAGACCGTGCAGACAGCCGTAAACGGCGCTGCAAGGCCCAAAAACCCTCCTCTACTTTATCCTATGTAGTGTTTTTCCACAAATTAGCTGGAGACGGGTGGAAAGACACTAATAGGATTTTTTTAAATTAATTAGCAGCAGACTACACTACTTGAAAAAAAATTAAAATTGATTTGGCGGTATGACGCAGTGAACAACCCTGAGCTGGAGACAACCAGGCTACGGCTGCTCACAGACTACAGGGCGAGCTGCAGTCACACGGAGACCGTGCAGACAGCCGTAAACGGCGCTGCAAGGCCCAAAAACCCTCCTCTACTTTATCCTATGTAGTGTTTTTCCACAAATTAGCTGGAGACGGGTGGAAAGACACTAATAGGATTTTTTTAAATTAATTAGCAGCAGACTACACTACTTGAAAAAAAATTAAAATTGATTTGGCGGTATGACGCAGTGAACAACCCTGAGCTGGAGACAACCAGGCTACGGCTGCTCACAGACTACAGGGCGAGCTGCAGTCACACGGAGACCGTGCAGACAGCCGTAAACGGCGCTGCAAGGCCCAAAAACCCTCCTCTACTTTATCCTATGTAGTGTTTTTCCACAAATTAGCTGGAGACGGGTGGAAAGACACTAATAGGATTTTTTTAAATTAATTAGCAGCAGACTACACTACTTGAAAAAAAATTAAAATTGATTTGGCGGTATGACGCAGTGAACAACCCTGAGCTGGAGACAACCAGGCTACGGCTGCTCACAGACTACAGGGCGAGCTGCAGTCACACGGAGACCGTGCAGACAGCCGTAAACGGCGCTGCAAGGCCCAAAAACCCTCCTCTACTTTATCCTATGTAGTGTTTTTCCACAAATTAGCTGGAGACGGGTGGAAAGACACTAATAGGATTTTTTTGAATAAATTAGCAGCAGACTACACTACTTGAAAAAAAAAAAAAAAAAAAAGAACAGTATGAGGCAATGAACCACCCTCCCTGAACTGAATACAACCAGCTATGGATGGCCTATGTGGCTGCACTCAGACTAGAGAGTGGGCTGCACTCACACACACACACACACAGACCTTGCAGATCGCTGTGAAAACAGCGCTACAAGGCAAAAGCAAGGTGAATAGTAGGTGAACACAGCGGTTGCTAAATTAGCCTTTGGAAAGCACAAAGAAGCAAATCGCTATCTCTAAACTGTCCCTCAGTCAGCAAACAGCGTCCTGTCACTAACTGAATTCACAGCAGAGTGATCGCAAAATGGCGCCAGCGACTTTTAAACTGCATCATGACATCATTTCAGCAGCCAATCACAGCCTTGCCAGTAGTTTCATGCCCTCCATGCTAAACAGGATGTGCCCACACTTGGAATCATTCTCATTGGCTGAATTTCGGAATTTTGAATCTGGGAACTTCCGATTCCGGTATCCGATACGCGGCAAGTATCGGAATCCCGGTATCGGAATTCCGATACCGCAAGTATCGGCCGATACCCGATACTTGCGGTATCGGAATGCTCAACACTAGTTGGAACATAAACGATTGTATCTGATGGCTTGGCTGTAGACAATGGAGTTTTTTGTGTGTTTTGGATGGAAACTGTCCCATTTAAGGTATGTTGTACGGTCGATTGGCTTCTGATACAGTGATGTCTCTATTTTATTGTTCTGCAGCTTAATGATGGTGTCCAAAAAGTTAATTTCAGTACAGGAGTAGTTGAGTGTCAAGTTGATGGTGGGATGAAATTGATTAAACTGTTCATGGAACGTCTTTAGCTGTGGCTCAGACTCCATCCAGATGATTAAAATATCATCAATGTAGCGGTAGTACGCCAGAGGCCTGATGAGACATGAGGACAAAAAGTTACTTTCAAGCTTGGCCATGAAAAGATTTGCATACTGTGGGGCCATTTTACTTCCTATTGCTGTGCCAGTCTCCTGTAGATAGATCGTCTTGTCAAATTCAAAGTAATTGTGGTCCAATAAACTGTAAAAGTAAACTGGTCCAATATTTATGGACATAACTGTTTATCACTCATGGTAATTCTGCTTCATGTCACCTGTCTTATCCATGTTTTTTTTTTTTTCTATGCTATGTTGTGCATATGTAGCGCCCCCACCGCCGCAGGGCCGAGGGAATACCCGGTACCGGGCCTCTGAGTCTCTGCTCTGGGGTTGTCACGGTGGCTAGGCCCGGTCCGTGACCCTGCCGAGGGGCATACAGTAAATAAGTATGACGGATGATGGTGGTGAAGCTGTAGTGGTGCGGTGCAGTAAATAACGAGGACACCAGGTTGCAGTCTCTTTACCTCTTTACTGAAGATCTCTGGGTCCTCAGTCCGGAATCCGGATAACCAGGCTGTGCAAGTCCGGCCGGTCCAATGGCACCTCCAGAGTTCTCTTAGCAGGTGGAAATCTGTGCCTTCCTTCTAGCGCTATGTGTTGCGGTCCTTCCCTGCTGTGCTTACGGAAAGTCCCCACAACTGTTGTGTCTGTTTCTTAAGTTCCCTCACAACTTGATTAGATGATGTTCTGCTAATCCTCCGTCCCTCCCTGATGTTATGGTTGGGACAGCACCCGTTTGATGGGTAGGCTCGGAGCTCTTCCGGGACCCTAGAGTCGCCCCTCTCCACAAGTTGCCCCCCAAGACTGCATAGGTGATTTAAGTGAGACAGCCCGCCTTAGACTGACTGTCCTGCCGCTGTTTAGAGTATCGCTTGAAGCTGGATGTTGTAATACTCCCTCGGCGTTCCGGCCACCGGTAGTGCGCCTCAGTAGGGTGTTGCCTCGGTCTTACAGCACGACCCCTACTGGTATTCTCCTTATTGCCTTGATCTCGTTTCTCACTCAGCACAATCTATCTAGCTTCTGGTCCTTCCTTGGGCACCGCCGCTATCCTGAGCAGGCACGGTCCCGTTACGTTCGTTCAAGTTGCCAAGCCTCTGTCAGGATCCCACCCCTGACAGAGACCCTACTGTATCTTCCCCCACAACACCCTCTGCCACAAGGTGTTGCCTGGTTCCAACCCAGTCAGCTTTCTGACTAACTTCCTGCCTGACCCCCAGTTTATCCACTATGGTGGGGAGTGGCCTAGTGAATAGAACCCTTAGCTCCCCCCGGAGGTCCGGCTGTGAAATGTATTGGTGTCTGTGATACCTGATCAGATGAACTCCTTTAGTGCCATCAGATGCACCATAGCTCCCCATAGTGGCGGAGCCACAGTACTGCAACGACCAGGACTCTGGGGCGCTGCACTCCCCCCTGGTTAAACACAGTACTCCGGAACTGAGAAGAAAACAACAATACAAGTTAGCAAAAAGACATACAGTTTTGTCGAGTGCAATAACAATAAGTATATTAAAACAGAGCTTCCCTTTATGGGAGGTGAGGACACTTGAACGTTACAAACATGGTAAAATATCATAGCAACATGCTATAAATAAAACTTTCTTTTACCCAACCGGGTATTCTACTAAGTGCAAAATTGTTGAACAATAATTTAACATTGCCTTTAAGGACGTACACTCTGAATCCGCTAAAGACCTTCTTATAATCACATTATAAGGCAATTTAACTTTTACATTCTCCTTCTTTAAATCTGCAGGACCGCCTGTCCTAACGGCACCAGACCTACTGCCTCTCCTTTCTTACAGGACCGCTCCTTTCAGCCCGAGCCTTCTGTCTTTTCAACTACTATACACAGTATAGAACATAACATCACTTTTAGTTTAAGAGCACTGAGCCATCTCTATATGGCTCCTAGGAGGACTCAGGGTTCACCTTCCATCCTCGTTGTCTATCAACATTATCAAACATTTTCTTTACAATTAACTAGTTGGATACATATAACTTTCTCATGTAAACATTATCATCACTTTCTTTCGTCAAAACATTATTGCCACCTGTCTTAAAGCAATATCACCATTTAAGTGCAACAAATGAACATCCCCTTTAAGAGGGGACCATGTCTCTATGAGGTAGCATATCTTCTCAAGCTACCAGTCCATACTCAGCAAAGGTTCCAGTGTGGTATCTTCACAAAGAGTCCTTTTTGAAGTAAAACCAGTAGGGAGCACCTTTAATAAGGTGCAAACTATTTACAAAAAGTTTGTATCATGCACTGTTCATGACTGCGGCAGTTCTGGAAACTTGTGCAAAACTTAGAAAAACAAACAAAACAATAGGGATCCCGGGTCAACAAAGGGATCCCTTTAAGAGTTAACCCTAGACGGGTTTTAGCAGCAAAATCAGGAAAACAAACAGTTAGAAGAACTATGTACATGTTCAGAATACTAAGACATTTATTTGAACCAATCAGGAGGCAGCACCCATGCTGGTAGTTGGTCTCTCAGGCGCCATCAGATCAGCCGGTGTCTGGATTTGAAGGCTAATCCTGTTTGCAAGTTCAGTAGCCGCTACAAGGCGTACGGTGGTGATAGGAACAAGATCTGGCAAATCGGGATCAGTCATGAGCGGGGCAACAGGGGGCGCTCTCTCAGGCTCACACCGTCGAACGTTCCGGGCGCACCATCCTTGTGCATTCCGATGACAGGTGTAGGTTACCTGATCCCCCCTTTGTAATGGGTCACCATCTCGACTGCAGCAGGGGGTTTTCACGTTGTAACTAGTAACAAAGACATCAGTTGGTAGTCCCGGTTCCTGTATGGAGCCCCATCCCCTCTTCGGGTGGTAGGCCAGCACAATTCCCCGCTTTACCACGTCTTTCCTGCCGTGCGCAGACTTTCTACGTTGTGTATCATGTTGTTCGGCCCCGTCTCGATCCTTCCAGTGGTGGATTAGACATTGCTTATATTGCTCCCAAGTGAGCACGGCAAGGGTGAGGCCATCCTCCCGGGTTCCGTCCGGCCCGGTCCAGGGGGTGTCCCACCGGAGGATCACCCCGTCTGTGCCCACATCTATGGGTTCTCCCATCTTGGTTGGTAGCGGAGGCACTAACTTCCCCATCACGTTAGAGGTGAAGATCACCCACTCCACAAAGAAGGAACGATTATTGCTGGGGTGAGGAGCGGTCACAGGAGCGGGATCGGTCAGGGGAGCCGGATCGGTCGGGGGAGCAGGATCGGCCGGGGGAGTAGGGGTGCCGTCCATACCTGCGCCTGATGTGATTCCACCGATGTCGATCTGTCCCGTTGACAAGGACACTGGAATCGGCCGCAGCCCGGACCGCGGCTCTTCCGGAATCACCTCTTGATGTGGCTCCGCCCTCCATGGTTTCGTGGCTGGGATAGGTAGGCTCGGCTCCTCCACTAGCGGCTCCAAGGAGTTCAGGTCCTTCACCGGCAGTGGACGCGAGTCCGCCTCTGATGGGTGAGGGCAAGCCGAGATCACCTCGCCGTTGCTCGGGCACTTGCTGCTCATCGTCGCTGTCTGGCATTCGGCGGCAATGCATGCACCTGGCTCCGCCATTTCTCCGAGGTCGAGCTCCTCCTTCACCTCGTTCCCGCCGTTGCAAGTCAGGGGGCGGTTCTCCTCTGCTGCTGGGTAGGTCGTCCTCTCGCAGCAGGAGTCGGAGGGGGCGGTCGCTACTTCTGGCGCCGCTTTGGTAGTCTCCTCCCATGGCACGCCCTTCTTCTTCCTCTGCGCTCCCTGTGACGCTGCAATGGCGGCGACTTTTGGCGGGAACTTTTGGCGGTAAATGGCGCAGCACAGTCTTTGCAATAAAGTACAGTCCAAGCACAGCAAATCACAGTTCCAAGGCACACATGACCTGATTCTTCAGGCTTAAGTAGATCCTGTTCGTGACGCCAAGTTGTAGCGCCCCCACCGCCGCAGGGCTGAGGGAATACCCGGTACCGGGCCTCTGAGTCTCTGCTCTGGGGTTGTCACGGTGGCTAGGCCCGGTCCGTGACCCTGCCGAGGGGCGTACAGTAAATAAGTATGACGGATGATGGTGGTGAAGCTGTAGTGGTGCGGTGCAGTAAATAACGAGGACACCAGGTTGCAGTCTCTTTACCTCTTTACTGAAGATCTCTGGGTCCTCAGTCCGGAATCCGGATAACCAGGCTGCGCAAGTCCGGCCGGTCCAATGGCACCTCCAGAGTTCTCTTAGCAGGTGGAAATCTGTGCCTTCCTTCTAGCGCTATGTGTTGCGGTCCTTCCCTGCTGTGCTTACGGAAAGTCCCCACAACTGTTGTGTCTGTTTCTTAAGTTCCCTCACAACTTGATTAGATGATGTTCTGCTAATCCTCCGTCCCTCCCTGATGTTATGGTTGGGACGGCACCCGTTTGACGGGTAGGCTCGGAGCTCTTCCGGGACCCTAGAGTCGCCCCTCTCCACAAGTTGCCCCCCAAGACTGCATAGGTGATTTAAGTGAGACAGCCCGCCTTAGACTGACTGTCCTGCCGCTGGTTAGAGTATCGCTTGAAGCTGGATGTTGTAATACTCCCTCGGCGTTCCGGCCACCGGTAGTGCGCCTCAGTAGGGTGTTGCCTCGGTCTTACAGCACGACCCCTACTGGTATTCTCCTTATTGCCTTGATCTCGTTTCTCACTCAGCACAATCTATCTCGCTTCTGGTCCTTCCTTGGGCACCGCCGCTATCCTGAGCAGGCACGGTCCCGTTACGTTCGTTCAAGTTGCCAAGCCTCTGTCAGGATCCCACCCCTGACAGAGACCCTACTGTATCTTCCCCCACAACACCCTCTGCCACAAGGTGTTGTCTGGTTCCAACCCAGTCAGCTTTCTGACTAACTTCCTGCCTGACCCCCAGTTTACCCACTATGGTGGGGAGTGGCCTAGTGAATAGAACCCTTAGCTCCCCCCGGAGGCCCGGCTGTGAAATGTATTGGTGTCTGTGATACCTGATCAGATGAACTCCTTTAGTGCCATCAGACGCACCATAGCTCCCCATAGTGGCGGAGCCACAGTACTGCAACGACCAGGACTCTGGGGCGCTGCACATAAATATGTAATTCTTCAGAATTTCTTTTAGTCCTTGCCTGATGAAGAGACCTGTGTAGTTTCGAAAGCTTGCAATTTGTTACCATCTTTTCAGTTAGCCATTAAAAGGTATCAACTAGGGTTGAGCGAAACGGGTCGGCCATTTTCAGAAGTTGCCGACTTTTGGCAAAGTCGGGTTTCATGAAACCCGACCTCTGTGTGGGGTCGGCCATGAGGTCGGCAATCTTCTGAATCTGGTATCGGAATTCCGATACCGAGTTCCGATATGTTTGCGATATCGGAAATCGGTATCGGAATCCACATTTAAGTGTAAAATAAAGAATTAAAATAAAAAATATTGATATACTCACCTCTCCGGAGGCCCCTGGACATCGCCGCTGGTAACCGGCAGCCTTCTTTGCTTAAAATGAGCGCGTTCAGGGCCTTCCATGACGTCACGGCTTCTGATTGGTCGCGACTGCCCATGTGACCGCCACGCGACCAATCACAAGCCGTGACGTAATTCTCAGGTCCTAAATTCCTAATTCTAGGAATTTAGGACCTGAGAATTACATCACAGCTTGTGATTGGTCGCGTGGCAGTCACATGGGCGGCCGCGACCAATCACAAGCCGTGACGTCATCTAAGGCCCTGAACGCACTCATTCTTAAGAAGGAAGGCTGCCGGAAAGAAGCAGGGCGCGTCCGCGGGTGAGTATATACCTAATAGAAATATACTCACCCTCGGCTTCTTTCTGGCAGCCTTCCTTCCTAAGAATGAGCGCGTTCAGGGCCTTAGATGACGTCACGGCTTGTGATTGGTCGAGGCCGCCCATGTGACCGCCACGCGACCAATCACAAGCCGTGACGTAATTCTCAGGTCCTAAATTCCTAGAATTAGGAATTTAGGACCTGAGAATTACGTCACGGCTTGTGATTGGTCGCGTGGCGGTCACATGGGCGGCCGCGACCAATCAGAAGCCGTGACGTCATGGAAGGCCCTGAACGCGCTCATTTTAAGCAAAGAAGGCTGCCGGTTACCAGCGGTAAGGTCCAGGCTGCGTCGGAGAGGTGAGTATATCAATATTTTTTATTTTAATTCTTTATTTTACACATTAATATGGATCCCAGGGCCTGAAGGAGAGTTTCCTCTCCTTCAGACCCTGGGAACCATAGTATCCCATTGCACTGCATTGGGTTTCGTGTTTCGGCCGACCCCGACCCCGACTTTTTTATAGGATCGGCCGATTTCACTCGACCCGACTTTTGAGAAAGTCGGGTTTCGTGAAACCCGACCCGATCCTATAAAAATAAAAGTCGCTCAACCCTAGTATCAACCACTGAGGACTCTCCATTCTAAATATTTTTCAAGAGAACTGGACAGTCACTGAAATGTATACTTTTTAAAATGGCCTAAACCTATGCAGCAGAGCAATATTATTGGCCCTCCAAACAATGCAGAAATTAAAATAATCTACATTTTTGCACATTTTTGCATTTACAAATCCAATTCATTATGCTGCGTTTTTTTGTTTGTTTTTATAACAGATGTCACCTTTTCCTGTCCAGACACTTTGTAGAATAAGTTCTCAGCTTTGTTAGACTTGTTAGCTCTGTTTAAGTCAGAAACAGCTTTCACACAGACCTCTGCTGCTCTCTGCTGTCAGCCTAGTGTAGTTTACCTATTGGAAGTGGAAATAAGGGTTTATGATTAATGTAATCAACTGATAAAAAAAATTGTATTCCCAACGTGCAGGATTTATTGCAATTTGTTTGCCAGATTTGAGACATTCATACAACCACAGCCTCCGTACAAACTATGATATTGTTCCCACACTATCATGTATAAAAACACAAATCAGCCATAACATTAAAACCACTGAAAGGTAACGTGAATAAAATTGATTATCTGGTGATAATGATATTTTTCAAGAGATAGGATACATTAGGCAGAAAGAGAACAGTCAGTGCTTGAAAGGCTTGTAAAAATAGACAAACGTAACAATCTGAGTGACTTTGACAAGGGTCGGTTTGTGATGTCTGGAGCAGACCGCCGTGTCGGAGCATTTCCAAGATGGTAGAATCCGTGGGTCTTTTCTATATGTAGTGGCTAGTACCTACCATCAGTAGCCCAATGAAGAACAGCCGAGTAACTAACAAAAGGGTTACAGGCCTCAAGGCTGATAAATACACTAAAGAGAAGACTTCTTAAAATGGAATGGCTTTTATGTACTTTAATACACAATTCAGTTACAGTAAACAATCTAAATGCCCAAAAAATGTAAAGGTCAGGTTGGATGAAACTATTAAAGTGCAAATACGGAGTTGTTCTGCAGGTTAATAGCGTTATGAAGGTACCTGGCCACTGTACTGAATGTGCGACACCCAGGAGAAAATTAATTTTATTCCTCCTGGGAACTGCCAGCTTTCAGTCATACAGGTGTGGCTGCAGTCAGTCACAGCACTGAGAGCGGCGGCTGTAAACACACCCCACCCATCATTTTGACTGACAGCCAGTTCTGCACTTATGCACTGCACCGTGAGTTGTGAATGAAAGTGTCAGGACATACAGCCGCAGCTCTCAGTGCTGTGAGTGGTGACCATAGCCGCCCCAGCATGCCTGTATGACTGTCAGCCAGTGGTTCTCAGGAGAAGTAAAGTTCATTTTCTCCTTGGTGCGAAACTTTCAGTACAGTAACTGGGCACTTGATTAACCCTGTTAACCTGCAGATTAACCCTATATCTGCAGGTTAGCAGGATAGCATTAACCTACTTGACAGATTCCTTTTAAAAAGTAAAAATACTTTTTTTTAACGCTGTGCTAGGCACTGAAACACCCCTCAGGAAGGATGGAGGTCTGGTTGTGCAATACACTTTTCTAAAGTGCGCTGCTCATGAAGCAGAAGAGGTCTGCATCTTTCGGAGATTACAGACAGAGTGGTGTACTTGTAATAGAGTGCAGGGTAGACTATGTCACCACAGAACAGGCAAATAAACTGTTGAGGGGGGTTTATTAACAGGGGCGATATTCTCCTCGCAGGGAGAAAACAGTAGAATATAAACTGCAGAAATAATGGTGCAAAATATATGGGAAGCAGTATAACAGAAGTAGGGCATTCATGAATTGGGTCACAGTCTCCCCCTCTCTTTGTACCCGGGGAAACAGTCGCATGCGAAGTTCCCCTACGTCAGTGGGGTCCCCATGCGTCTCCTCCAGTATGCACAGCACTTTGTCTAGGATATCTCTCTCCCGGGGGGACCTATGCATGACAGAATCCCGTGCCTCCCCCTCCAGGGCCATCAATGCAATTTCTGCCTCCAGGGCTGGTGTCATAGGATGCATCCGCATCATTCCCCAGATACGCTCCGTCCAGCTCCACAGCATCACATTGCTCCCAGTGAACCTTGGCAAATTATTCAACATGGCTCCCAGGGAAATGCTAGACCTGGGAGCTTTCCCAACTGCTTGGTCGGCCCTTTCCACGCTACCGTGTGACATCCTGCCAACTACGCCAAATGTAATAGAGTGCAGGGTAGACTATGTCACCACGGAACAGACAGACCAACTGTAGAGGGGGGTTTATTAACAGGGGCAATATTCTCCTCGCAGGGAGAAAACAGTAGAATATAAACTGCAGAAATAATGGTGCAAAATATATGGGAAGCAGTATAACAGAAGTAAACGGAAGTTCTTGGGAAAAAACACTTCTCAGTCTGATGAGGACTTGCTTGTAGGGTCATCTGCTCCAACGTAGGCACCGGGAAACAGCGGCACTTGTCGTCCCTCTATTATCCGTGAGCTGTGTAGTCTCTGGGAACCATCAACCTGGGGTTTGAGGGGTTACTGTGGTGAGTAGAGGGGATGCTAGAAAAAAAGGGTCCCCTGTGCTCTGAGTCTTCTGCCTCAACAGTGTAGCCTATCTCGGGAGAACAATGCTCAGTCTATTATTGGGTCTCCCAACAGGAATCAGGGGCTCAGCACTAATGCCGTGGGTGCTAGGGGCCACTGTCTCTGCACGGGTCACTCTCTTTGCATGGGTCAATGTCTTTGCACGAGCGTCAGGGCGCACCTCTCCAGTCACAGCAGAGTCCGCTTTCACGTACTCACAAGATGCAGTCTTTCTGGACAATCTTCCTGTCTCAGTCCTCCGACCAGGAGCTCTCTCTCTCCTCCCCGGAGCGCAGCTGCACGCTGTATCCGCTGCTCTCTCTGCTGCACACACTGCTCTCTGCTGCACACTCTGCTCTCTCTGCTGTGCACGCTGCTCTAGCCCTGGAAAGCGCGCCTCTTTTCTCTCTCAGCCAGGCTTCTTTCCTGTCCCGGCCTCTAAGTCTGCCCCCAGGGAAACCTGCTGCACAGCTAAGTTGTTCCAGGCATGGAGCAGAGAAGGTAACCCCCTTACAAACTGACTCAATACAAAGTCTATGAGCCCCATACTCATACTGTACAGGTTCATAGACTTTCTATTGAGCCTATACATCTATCTGCGCATACTGCAAGTATAGTTTTTAATATTTTACACATTTTATGGAAAATAATGTTTTTATGTTGCTATATTTGAAGAACGTTAACATTTTTTTAATAGCTGTAGCCATATTAAGGCTATTTTTTTACAAGAACACTTACTTTTTTTCATAGAACCATTTTGGGGTTCCAATTATTGGTTACCTTTTATGATGTTTTTGCAGGGAAAAATGGTAAAAGTGGGAAAAAAAAGGAAATGCTTTTTTTTCCTAATTTTTTTTAACACAATTCCCCACATGGTTTACATAATATGTTAACGATGTTCGCCATAGTTGTCCCGTCACTTTATCTGGCATATTATTGTATAGCAGACAAATGTCACAAGGGCATTGCTGCTGCTGAATGTTTTCCTGGAATATAGGAAATCACCGATTCTTATCTCATTTGTAACATAGCCTGTTCATGGCACTAGAATTTCAAATTGTAAATCTAGTTTTCTGGACAACACATCATTACCCAGGAGATTGGCTCACAACGATTCAGATGAAATGTCCAGTGACTGGAAGCTTTAAAGCCAAATTCTGAACTAGGACTCAGAAATGTGAGAATAATATTAGGCTTACTTTCAGAGTGGGCATAGCTGCAGAGCTTATTATGGGTACATGTGGTAACCATGAAAAAAACGGATATCACAGATAAGAAAATACAGATGTGTAAACGGGGACTAATGGTGAGAGTCCAGCCTTTTAGAATCCAATTTATAGAAACACTTAAAGGGCACCTGTACTTCCCTTTTTGCTATTAAACTGCCCCCAATGGTGCACATTGCATCACTGTTTTTCTCAAGCAAAATGTCCCAGTATTTATCGCAAAAATCTCTTATTATACTTTGATGATTACCAAACATACCTTCTGTATCAGTCAATGGGGTGGGGATATGTAGCTTTCCAGTCACGCTCAGTCAAAAGCCTTTTCAAATTTTCCACACCCATCAAATTATAATTCCTTCCCTTCACTGCTCCCTACATCACCGAAATCTCCCAGCAGATCCCACGCTTGCGTAATGACTATCAGTTCCCTGGGCATGGGCCCTGAATTTGGGTGTACGTCCCAGCTTCATTGTATATGTGCGCATCCGTGCATGCTCCAGAGTCGCTGATCGTCACAATGATGCACGCTTCCAGCAGTCACTGACTCTCAGCGGCCCGGAGCATGCGCACATATGTAATGAAGCTGGGATGTACACCCAGATTCAGCGCGCATGCCCAGGGAGCAGATAGTGATTACACAAGCGCGGGATCTGCTGGGAGATTTTGGTTAGGTAGGTAGCAGTGACGGAATTACAGTGTGATGGGCGTTGAGAATTTGAAAAACTTTTTGACTGAGCATGACTGGAAAGCTAGATATCCCCACCACTATGACTGAAACAGAAGGTATGTGGGGCAATCATCAAAGTATAAAAAGTGTTTTTTGCTATAAATACTGGGACGTTTTGCTTGAGAAAAACATGTCACTAAAGCAATGAGCACCACTAACAAGACATTTGGGGCAGTTTAATAGCAAAAAAGAATGTGACAGGTTCTTTTTAAGGCAAAAACTATGTGATACTTTACCAAGTTGAGGGCCAGAAAAACTGATGCATGACACAGGGATTCAAAGGAACAGGAAATAGAATCATTAAACTTGTTTTAAAAAGTGATTTTTTCTCATGTGTTATTTAAAATTTTCATTACAAACAAAATCTTACTAAAATAAAAGCAATTTTAGGTGATAAACAAATGTATTGATAGTATATGGTGTGCATATAAATATATAGCTATAAAATGCATAGCTATAGAGGATATTTACTAAAAAAAAATGCTGACAACAAAATAATATACAAATTGATTGCATCTTTATTTTTGAATAATAAGAACATAATATACAGGGTTGGCCATTTATATGCATATAACTAAATAAAATGGGAATAGTTGGTGATATCAACTTCCTGTTTGTGGCACATTAGTATATGGGAGGGGGAAAACTTTTCAAGATTGGTGGTGACCATGGCGGCCATTTTGAAGTTGGCCATTTTGGATCCAACTTTATTTTTTCCAATGGGAAGAAGGTCATGTGACATCAAAATTATTGAGAATTTCACAAGAAAAACAATGGTGTGCTTGGTTTTAACGTAACTTTATTATTTCATGAGTTATTTACAAGTTTATGACCACTTATAAAATGTGTTCAAAGTGCTGCCCGTTGTGTTGGATTGTCAATGCAACCCTCTTCTCCCACTCTTGACACACTGATAGCAGCATCGCAGAAGAAATGCTATTAAAGTCTTCCAGTATCCATTGTTTCAGATGCTGCACATCTCGTATCTTCACAGCATAGACAATTGCCTTCAGATGACCCCAGCATCTGAAACAACAGATAGCCAACTCCATGAGGATGGTCTGAGTGCAAGACGTCCACAGATGGGGGTTGTGCTCACAGCCCAACACCGTGCAGGACGCTTGGCATTTGCCACAGAACACCAGGATTGGCAAATTCGCCACTGGCGCCCTGTGCTCTTCACAGATGAAAGCAGGTTTACACTGAGCACATGTCACAGATGTGAGAGTATAGAGACGCCGTGGAGAGTGATCTGCTGCCTGCAACATCCTTCAGCATGACCAGTTTGGCAGTGGGTCAGTAATGGTGTGGGGTGGCATTTCCTTGGAGGGCCACACAGCCCTCCATGTGCTCGCCAGAGGTAGTCTGACTGCCATTAGGTACCGAGATGACATCCTCAGACCCCTTGTGAGACCATACACTGGTGTGGTTGGCCTTGGGTTCCTCCTAATGCAGGACAATGCCAGACCTCATGTGGCTGGAGTGTGTCGGCAGTTCCTGCAAGATGAAGGCATTGAAGCTATGGACTGGCCTGCCCTAAATGCGATTGAACACATCTGGGACATCATGTCTCACACCATCTTCCAACGTCATGTTGCACCACAGACTGTCAAGGAGTTGGCGGATGCTTTAGTCCAGGTCTGGGAGGAGATCCCTCAGGAGACCATATGCTGCCTCATCAGGAGCATGCCCAGGTGTTGTAGGGAGGTCATAAGGAATGTGGAGGCCACACTTACTGCTGAGCATCATTTTGACTTGTTTTAAGGACATTACATTCCACTATAATTTTGTGTGTGACTCCAAATCCAGGCCTCCATTGGTTAATAAATTTGATTTCCATTGATGATTTTTGTGTGATTTTGTGGTCAGCACATTCAACTTTGTACAGAACAAAGTATTCAATGAGAATATTTCATTCATGCAGATGTAGGATGTGTTATTTGAGTGTTCCTTTTATTTTTTTGAGCAGTGTATATTATTGTCAATTTTAATACCATGCATTTACGTTTCTTGCTCCTTTTGGCAAGGATTATTTGGGTCCATTGCACTAGCTTCGTTTAGCGTTAGTGTGTATGTGTGTCTACTAATGTCTTTTTTAAGTTAAAGTGTTTGGAGTGCTGACCATGCAGCAAGATTACTCAAATATAATGATATATTCAATTAAGTTTGATAGGGTGTAGAAAGTGACACTGAAATAATTTTGTGCAATTTCTTCTGGTCTCGTATCCTGTTGCAAAACATTTTTTGCATGCAATTTTCCAGTTCAATTTACAAACTTTCGCTCCATAGAGCATGAAAAATTACCACTAATACAGCCATTCTACTGCAGACAATAAATAGGTTCAGACAAAATTACACGCGGTGAAGTTGGATTTCCATTAAGTCTACTCAGTGAGGCACAATGGCTGCCTGCTCACAGAATGCAATTGATAAAGAAAATTGTCAGTGCCCATATGAACAAGTAATTCTCTTCTCAATACCACAAACAAGTAGTTCAGTTGTCACTTTACATGAACATGTTTGCACTTCTCAGCCCACAAGAACAGGTCATTCATTTCTTATTACATATTAATATATATATCTTCACCTGCAATGAACACAAACTACAGATATACAGAAATATACTGTAAAAGATCTCTTCTTTAGATCTAATATTTGTATGTATTCTGTAACCTATCATTGCCTGCATTACATTTTTCAGCAATTTTTGCTGCAATAGCCTTTCTGTGGAATCAGAATAGACAACTGTCAGGCCATCAATTAATTATATCTTCATTTCTTGCCCAAGGCCCTTGTCATCTATATTCTTCTCAATGTTGTACCTAAAGTTTTATCTTTTGGGTGTTTATTTCCAGACCGTCAGAGTCTCAATAGAAACTCCATTTACCAGATGTGAAAAGAACCAGTATTATACAGTGGGTACGGAAAGTATTCAGACCCCTTTACATTTTTCTCTCTTTCTCAATTGTAACATGTGTCAGCTGGAAAGGGAGAGGGAGTACCACCTGGTACCTGACGGCGTCCGCATCTCATCTTTTGATCAGGTGGTCTGACACGACATCACGTGTCATGCCACAGCGATGATGTGAAGCCAAGAGGACGCAGTTAGGTAAGGCTACTTTCACACTAGTCCGTCGGTACGGGCCGTTGCAAACCGTCGGCCCGACGGACAGTGTGTTAATGTAGCACAACATGGGCAGCGGATGCAGTTTTACATGCGCGGTCGAAAATGGCAGACCCGACGCACAAAAAAAGTTACATGTAACTTTTTTGTGCCGACGGTCCGCTAAAACACGACGCATCCATCGCACGACGGATACGTCGTGTGGCCATACGTTGCAATGCATCGCTAATGCAAGCCTATGGAGAAAAAACGCATCCTGCGGGCAACTTTGCAGGATGCATTTTTTCTCCAAAACGACGCATTGCGACGTACAGCAAGTGACGCTAGTGTGAAAGTAGCCTAAGAGGCAGAACTCTCTCTTCCATTCCAGTGACCACACACCACTGTCATGGCTAATAGAGTTGAAAGTGGAAATAAATTCACAATAACTCAAGCCTGGAGTGGTGAAAAAACATTTTTTTTAAAAAAGATACTCTGTTTTCAGACTAGCACAATGCACTTTGTCCCCGGCCTGTCTTCTGGCCACAGTTTATCCCAAAGGCAGAGCATTAGTGCCGATGTGACAATTCTTATCTATACTCCCCCCACCCCAGGCCCATTTAGACTGCGAATTTAAAGCACTGGATAACCGCTTTAAAATGCATTTCCAGAATGTGTTTCTTCTTTTCCAAGGTCCATGAAAATAGGCAAAGGGTATGCAAAAACGTTACAGATAAATGGATTAACCCCTTCATGACCTTTGGATTTTCCGTTTTTCCGTGTTCGTTTTTCGCTCCCCTCCTTCCCAGAGCCATAACTTTTTTTATTTTTCCGTCAATATGGCCATGTGAGGGCTTATTTTTTGCAAAACGAGTTGTAATTTTGAACGACATCATTGGTTTTACCAAGTCGTGTACTAGAAAATGGGAAAAAAATTCCCAGCGCGGTGAAATTGCAAAATAAGTGCAATCCCACATTTGATTTTTGCTTGGCTTTTTTACTAGGTTCACTAAATGCTAAAACTGACCTGCAATTATGATTCTCCGGGCCATTACAAGTTCATAGACACCAAACATATCTAGGTTCTCTTTTATCTAAGTGGTGAAAAAAAATTCTAAACTGCTAAAAAAAAAAAAGATTGTACCATTTTCCAATACCCGTAGCGTCTCCATTTTTCATGATCTGGGGTCGGTTGAAGGCTTATTTTTTGCGTTCCAAGCTGATGTTTTTATTGATACCACTTTTGTGCAGATACGTTCTTTTAATCGCCTGTTATTGCATTTTAATACAATGTCGCGGCGACCAAAAAAATGTAATTCTGGCGTTTCAAATTTTTTTCTCGCTACGCCATTTTGCGATCAGGTTAGGCTGGTTTCACATTTGCGGTTGTGTCCGCAGCATGTGTGCCTCAATTTTCCACATGCGTCGTGTATTCCTATATTTAACATTGGGGACGCATGTGACTGCGATCGGTTGCGTTTTGCCGCGTTTGACGACACATGCATCATTTCGTCGTCTGCGGTTTGGCGCAGTAAACACTACATGTAGTAATTTTGGAGGCGTCAATTTGCCGCCTAGAAACGTATGCGGTTGTTAGCGGCATGAATGTGGAAAAAAACGCATTGCTGTCTATGTGAACGCATGCGTTGCACCACAGGAAAACTTGTCTAGACACTCATTAGCCACTCCCCACATACAAAGTGATAAAGGGAGGGAGTGGAAATTTGCAGATCACTACCCAGCAGACAGACAAGCAGAGCAGACGCAGGCAAGAACCTTGGAGGAAACAAGACACTGAACAATGTGAGTATATCCTAGCCAATCTCTTTATTTTCTATTTTCTGTCTCTATATGTCCTAATTTCTGCCATTTTTTTCCTTCTGCATACATCAGAATGTCATCTTCTTCTGAGGAGGAGCAACAGCCTGGGCCTGCACAAGCCGAACATGTCAGTGAAGTGAGTACTCACCTCCTCAGATTGGTAAGTATTCACTGTCACATCTACATATATGACAATTTTTTTTTTCCTTTCTTTTAGAGCACTTCTTCCACTGCGGCAGAGGCTGAGCAGGAGCAGCGGGGTCACAGTCGGGTGGCAAGGCGGCAGTGTGTACATATACGTGACTGACTGTTTATTGTATCCTCACTTTACCATTCTTGAATATTCATTTCTTTACTTTCCTCTTTCTTTACTTTTTTCTTCTTGACTCCTTTCTTTTCTTGAGTTTCAATATTCATGCCAGTTTTCTGTCTCTGTTTTCTTTCTTTTCCTTATGTTAATGTCTCCAACATTAATGTCTTTATTTATTATTTAGGTTCCAGAACAGGATGAGGACCTCATTGAAAATGACCTCCTTATCTCCCTGGTCCATGAGTGAGTCCCGTTGAGGGACACCCGGGTTCTGCAGCACTCAGACGTGACGATCCGGCGGCTATGGAATGAGGTGGCCAAAGCGATGTGGGATGGCTGGGACAATGCCCCGACTCGAGTCCGAAATGCATTTTGTAAGTATTGCAATGCAGTGTGATGCAGCAGTGACCTTGGCCGGGATCACACAACTGTGTGTGATGAGAGAAACTCTCAGGAGTTCCTTTTATAACACACAGTTGTGTGATCCCAGCCAAAAGTCCATTATCTAACCATTCATAAGTTTTTTTTGTGTATTAGGTTGTGTTGTATTGTCTTAATCTGTATGTTTCTATTCCACAGGAGTTGGGAGCGGTCCTTCATCCGACAGCCACGGACCCGTCCCAGCCATCCAGCAGCGCTGCAGCAAGTGGGCCTGCCACACAGACTGGAGACCAGGAAGCTGGTCCATCAGGTGTTCCCCTATCCCAGTCCTCTGACCATTTTGTTTGGGGCTCTTCCCGGCAGCGGCAGAGGTCCTCGGACAGGTCACTCATGCCTGAATTTTTGCACTTGAGCTCGGTCTTTCATGATGGTCTCAAGGCGATGAGTGACCGACTGGATACTGCCATTAGCCATATGAATACACATATCCAGGAGGTTACCAAAAGCCTTGACCAAGTAAAAGCCGACCTCCAGAGGCCAGCACATCATTTTTTTAATCAAATTGAACAGGGCATGTCGGAACACCTTACTCCTGATCTCCAATTTAGTGTCATGAAGGCCTGCAATGCTGCTTACGTGCAGGCTATGCAGCAGAGTTGGTATTTTCAGCAGTGGCGGCATATCAACCTGTGCCTACATGGTCACGCTTGACGTCAATGCCGAGCTCTGCTGCATACCACTGTATGGCCACCTCCATTCCAACACTGCCAGACACCACTACAGCACCACCACCATGCCGAGTGCTGTTGGACAGCCCACCGCCACCACCATGACAACTGCTGCTCCTGCTTGGACATCCTCCACTGCCACCAGCATGCAGCAGCAGCAACAGCAGCACCCGGACCCTGTTATGGCTTTCCACACCACCACAACCATGCAGCAGCAGTCCAACCCTGGCATGGCCTTCCCCACCACCACCATGCAGCAGTAGCCGGACCCTGGCATGGCCTTCCCCACCACCATGTAGCAGCAGCAGCCGGACCCTGGCATGGCCTTCCCCACCACCACAACCATGCAGCAGCAACGGCGGCACACAGACCCTGACAGGTCGGCCACCATGACCAGGCCGCAAGAAATGAGCCCACTGAGGCTCCCCAGACTGCAGCGTTGATCCCAAAAAGTGAAAAAAAAAATAAAAAGCAGCGGACTATCTTGATTCCTCCCCCCTCACCTCCCAATGTGTCTGCAATGTCAGGGTCATCCCTGGACTGCCAGACCCCAGTACTTTAATTACCCCTTCTCCTGCCACCCCTGCGTCATCCACAGTTAGCCAGGCCTCACAGCTACACACACCCCTTTCCAGCACTCTACCCCAAGCAGGCACAGTTAAATAAATTTGTTTGTTGTTCAAAATTAAATAATAATGTTTTTTGCCCCAAATAATGTTTGGTTAATTGTGTATTTTGCCACCGGCAACACACACCGTGCCCCTAATAAAACAATACGCCGCACACTTTATTTTTTTTGCCAACGCATAACTCCAGTAGTTATTAAATAGAACACGGCACCTTTGTGTGTTTAGTATAGAGCTATGAGGTGACAAAAAAAAAAAAATTACTTGTATTTTCTCCATAATCTCTTAAGTATGATTAATCTGTGTCGCACACTGAAGAGAAAATGGCAGTAATACAAAGCAGAACCATACTGAACAGGTCATGTTTAAAAAAATAATAATTATTATTTAGGACACCTGACCTGGTGAGTATAGAACTGCCTTGTATCACCTCCATTTTCTCTTCTGTGTACGTAATCTATTTCACACAAAGTGAAGGGACGATGGAGGTCATACAAGGCATATCTATAGTCACCTGGACATGTGTTAGAAATAGTGAATTCACGAGGTTATTATTTGTGCATCGTGAATTCATTGTTTCGGACACCTGACTTGATGAGTATAGATCTGTTTTATAGTAAGCCCCCATCGTCTTTTCAGTCTGCGTCCAATAGATACTGCAGAACAGAATCAGGACGCAATGATGTCAACTACCTTATCACTAGCAACCTAAGTGGTTTTTAGAGGAAATACATAGGAGACAAGGTCAATATATCAAAATACGTAGTTTATTAACAACAAATATTAGTAACATTTAAAACATAACTGGTACAGACCCAAACCCAACATGAAATTTTACACAATATTGTCTTGCCATGCCACACGTCCAATATCAGAATCAAAAAAGGCAGCAAATTGGTCCCGCATGTGGCCAACTTCAACAGTTGACCGCAGCGGGTGATGCTGGTAATCTGGCAATGGGTTTGCAACTGGTTCACCCAGTTCAATGTTGGGTCGCTCCTTAGCCATTATGTAATTGTTGAGACCCACACAGGCTTTGACCACCTCATCGACTGTCTCCATTTTTAGATTAATGCGCCATTTTGAGACTAGAATCCCAAAGGTACACTCTACTGTTCCTCTGTCCCTGGTCAGTCTGTAGTTATAGATCCTTTTAATGTGGTTCAAGTCTTGACTGGAATATGGCTTCAGTAGGTTTTAACACATCTGAAAGGCCTCATCCCCAACCATAACAAATGTCATCAGTGGGCCTTGAGTGATGGGGAAAGGACGTAGCAGTGGAAAATTAAAATTTTTGCCATACACACGTCGGCCCATATCAGAGTTCTTGAAAGTCTGGGAGTTGTTGCCACGGCCAAAAGCTCCAATGTCCACGGCGATGAAGTGACAGTCCGCATCTGCTATTGCCATGAGCACAACAGAAAAATATTTCTTGTAGTTAAAGTACTCTGATCCCGTTCTGGTGGGTTTGATAATGCGTATGTGCTTTCCGTCCACCGCACCCAAACAGTTGGGGAAATCACACACATTCCAGAATTTCTCTGCAATTTCCATCCACATTTCCTTGATGGGTATGGGTATAAATTCATCCCGAAGAACGTTCCACAAAGCCCGGCAGGTGTCCGCAACTATTCCAGACAGGGTGGAAATTCCAAGCCGGTACTGAAAGTGGAGGGATGATAAGCTCTCTCCGGTTGCCAGAAATCTGAAAAAAATAAAATTACAATCAATTCCATTTATGGTGGTGTTCTGCTAAAGACATAAAGGAAAATACAAATAATACATGGTAGACCATCAATAATTATAACTGGCATTTGTTTAGAATTATTACGTACCTTAGTGTGACCAGGAGACGTTCCTCTGCAGGAATCGCTCTACGGAGCTGGGTGTCCTGTCTCCGGATGGCTCCTTGGACACGACCAAGCAAATCCAAAAAAGAGTCTTGAGACATCCGAGTATATTCCGGGAATTTGTCCGGGTTGGCATTAAGCTTGCCATATAGCATGTGATAGGCTCTACGGCTCTCCCGGAGTTCAATAATGGGGTGTCTCCAAAACCACCGACGCCGTGTCCTTCTCTGTCTTTCTCGATTTCTTTGTTGCTCCCAAGCAAGCGCCCAGGCAAGAAACAGCTTGATGCTCAAATCCAGGTTGAAATAAAAGCTCTCCATGCGAAGATCCATCATCACACAGGATACAGTAGCAAACTGTTAAGATTTCTGCAATCCAAGGGTCTACATATAGATATCTCATAATACATGCCCACTGTATTCCCATTGGCGTTTTCTGTTTATCTAGATTTTTCTCCTGTTAAATTTTCCACCTGTGCACAGAAAACGCAAATGCATGGAAAAGCTCGCCGCCGGAGCCCGCATCAAAGCAGGGGTTCTGACCTCGGACATACTATCCCGTCCGAGGTCAGAAAGAGGTTAAATTCATGATTGGGAAATGTTATTAATTAAAAGAACGTTTACGTACTCTTATTCTTAGAGCTGATTATCATAAAATGGTTTTTTGCTTCTTGGGCAGAAAAGGCTTCTGCCTTAATAAGGATAGTTTCACATTTGCGGTCGGGAGGGCTGGGGATGGCAGTGTACTTCCTCCTTGAAGCCCCACCTATGCTCCGCCTACTGCTCCATGCATCCTGCCTTGCCGTGCGTACCTATCTTTAACATTGGGTACGCAGGGACGTGCGTTGTATGCGGATGTGTCTGCATGCGGCGATTGGATGTGTGCGGCGACCGCACGGAAACGCTAAATTTTCCAATGTTAAAGATAGGTACGCAGGGCAACGCAGGACACATGGAGAAGTAGACGGAGCATAGGTGGGGCTTCAAGGAGGAAGAAGGGAGGAAGTACGCTGCCATCCACAGCCCTCCCAACAGCAAATGTGAAACTACTCTTACAGATTCCTACATCTTGGTCAAAACTTTGTACTTCTGTAAAGCACTAAAGGATCAATAACTAAATCTGCATAAACTCTTTGGTAAGCACAGTACTACCCTCATAACACTCCTGTGTTGTTTGGTGTCTGATATTTTGTTCCATTTAGTGCTGCCATAGAAATGTGAGTTGCCCGCCAGGGCAATGGGGACACTCGGTACCGGGTCCAGTCGCAATCAAAGGGGTGGTCACCGTGGCAGTGACCCGTTCTGTGGCCCTGGGAACTCAAGTAAAGGGAAAGGTCTTTTAAGGGGAGTTGTAATAAAGCTTATATTTGTGACACCACCTGTGGTTCTCGGTCAGAGGAGACTAAAGCTGCAGAGGGGTCCTCTGGGGTGATGCTACTGCAGCATAAATGGTGACGCTTCCCACGGGTGAAGCGGGGTTCCCAGGGCTCCCAGTGTATATGACAAGGGTGGTGAATGCCGGAAAATAAACGGAGGACACAAGGTTGTAACATCTTTACCTGGTTTACTGGTGGTAGCAGGCAACAGTCCAGGGTACCAGGAGCAGATGGTGATATGGTCCAGCCGGCCTGGAGAGAAAGGTGGATCCCTCTCCCAGGTGAGGTCTATAAGACTTCCTACTCGCTCTCGTATGCAAGGTCCTTGCTGCCTGTGGCTTTCTGGCAAATTCCTCTCTCCTGTCCTGGGACAGTTACCCGTATGGTGGACAGTGCGAGCCTTTTTATAGGGTCTCTATCACGACCCGGGCTCTTCGTGTACTGCTGCACCTTCCGGTGTGGGTGTGGGTGTGGGCAAATTACATAAAGTCCTATGCCCTCTGGTTCTGCTGTGCGACCTAGAGTTCACACAACCTAGGGCTCCCGGTGCCCGGTTCCTGCGCTTCGGCTTAGAGGGTGCCCGGTCACAGTTCCCCAGTCACAGTTCCCCACTAAGCCTTGTTCTTCTCCTGTGCTTCATTCCTCAGATGCTATCTACATTACAACCCTTCAGGTTATCTTCCGTTCCTGGAGCTGCAGCTCACCCGTGGCTGCTCAGCTCCCTGTCTGCTCTCACTCCTCTCTCTTCCACTATCTGCTCCAGACTAAACTAACTCCTCCTCCAGGCCAGAATACTTAAAGCTGGGGAAGCGCCCCTGAATCTGGGTTCAGAGCTCCCCCTTCTGGCCTGGATTCAGAATGTGTTATATGTAGGTGCGTAATCTGGTAAAGGGAATCCTTCTTGCCTCCAAGCATGATATCGCTCTCCCCGAAAGGAAGGCAACATCACTGTAACAACCGGTTACCTGGGGTGTTACAAATGTAAGAGAGCATTTGTTTTGCATGTAAATTTCTTTTGATTAATACAAGCCTGTCACCTCCAAAAATGCTATTTGCCAGCAGACAAAGTGGTAATCTGCAGGTAAATACCATGATGTAAATCATGTCTGGCTGGCTTACTGGAAGTGTGGCTGCAGGGAGAAAATGAAATTATATTCTCCTATTACCACTGGCTTCCAGTCATATGAGCAGTGCAAGAAGCTGTAACAGTCACCGCTCACTATACAGTGAATGGGTGGTTATCAAATCCCTGCACATTTACAGTCTTCTCCTATGAAAATAAGTCCAGCCAGAGAAGATGTCACCTATAAGATACCTGGATCTAAGGATGCATTCATACTGGCCAATCATGGCCTTTAACCCCTTAGTGACAGAGCCAATTTGGTACTTAATGACCGAGCCAATTTTTACAATTCTGACCAGTGTCACTTTATGAGGTTATAACTCTGGAACGCTTTATCGGATCCCGCTGATTCTGAGATTGTTTTTTCGTGACATGTTGTACTTCAAGTTAGTGGTAACATTTCTTCGATATTACTTGCGATTATTTATGAAAAAAATGGAAATATGGCGAAAATTTTTAAAATTTTGCAATTTTCAAACTTTGTATTTTTATGCCCTTAAATCAGAGAGATATGTCACAAAAAATAGTTAATAAATAACATTTCTCACATGTCTACTTTACATCAGCACAATTTTGGAAACAATTTTTTTTTTTGTTAGGGAGTTATAAGGGTTAAAAGTTGACCAGCAATTTCTCATTTTTACAACACCATGTTTTTTTTAGGGACCACATCACCTTTGAAGTGATTTTGAGGGGTCTATATGATAGAAAATAACCAAGTGTGACACCATTCTAAAAACTGCACCCCTCAAGCTGCTCAAAACCACATTCAAGAAGTTTATTAACCCTTTACGTACTTCACAGGAACTAAAACAATGTGGAAGAAAAAAATTAACATTTTACTTTTTTTTGCAAACATTTTACTTCAGAACCATTTTTTTTAATTTTCACAAGTGTAAAAACAGAAATTTAACCACAAATTTTGTTGTGCAATTTTTCCTGAGTACGCCCATACCCCATATGTGGAGGTAAACCACTGTTTGGGCGCACCGCAGAGCTTGGAAGTGAAGGAGCACCGTTTGACTGTTTCAATGCAGAATTGGCTGGAATTGAGATCGGACGCCATGTCGCGTTTGGAGAGCCCCTAATGTGCCTAAACAGTGGAAACCCCCCACAAGTGACACCATTTTGGAAACTAGACCCCCCAAGGAACTTATCTAGATGTGTGGTGAGCACTTTGAACCCCCAAGTGCTTCACAGAAGTTTATAACGTAGAGCCGTGAAAATAAAAAATCGCATTTGTTTTCACAAAAATGATTTTTTCGCCCACAAATTCTTATTTTCACAAGGGTAACAGGAGAAATTAGACCACAAAAGTTGTTGTGCAATTTCTCCTGAGTACGTCGATACCCCATATGTGGAGGTAAACCACTGTTTGGGCGCACCGCAGAGCTTGGAAGTGAAGGAGCACCGTTTGACTTTTTCAATGCAGAATTGGCTGGAATTGAGATCGGATGCCATGTCGCGTTTGGAGAGTCCCTGATGTGCCTAAACAGTGGAAACCCCCCACAAGTGATACCATTTTGGAAACTAGACCCCCCAAGGAACTTATCTAGATGTGTAGTGAGCACTTTGAACCCCCAAGTGCTTCACAGAAGTTTATAACGTAGAGCCGTGAAAATAAAAAATCTCATTCTTTCTACAAAAATGATCTTTTTGCCCCAAAATTTTTATTTTCACAAGGGTAACAGGAGAAATTAGACCACAAAAGTTGTTGTGCAATTTCTCCTGAGTACGTCGATACCCCATATGTGGAGGTAAACCACTGTTTGGGCGCACCGCAGAGCTTGGAAGTGAAGGAGCACCGTTTGACTTTTTCAATGCAGAATTGGCTGGAATTGAGATCGGATGCCATGTCGCGTTTGGAGAGTCCCTGATGTGCCTAAACAGTGGAAACCCCCCACAAGTGATACCATTTTGGAAACTAGACCCCCCAAGGAACTTATCTAGATGTGTGGTGAGCACTTTGAACCCCCAAGTGCTTCACAGAAGTTTATAACGTAGAGCCGTGAAAATAAAAAATCTCATTTTTTCTACAAAAATGATCTTTTTGCCCCCAAATTTTTATTTTCACAAGGGTAACAGGAGAAATTAGACCACAAAAGTTGTTGTGCAATTTCTCCTGAGTACGTCGATACCCCATATATGGGGGTAAACCACTGTTTGGGCGCACCGCAGAGCTTGGAAGAGAAGGAGTGTCGTTTTACTTTTTCAATGTAGAATTGGCTGGAATTGAGATCGGACGCCATGTCACGTTTGGAGAGCCGCTGATGTGCCTAAACAGTAGAGACCCCCCACATATGACACCATTTTGGAAACTAGACCCCTTAAGGAACTTATCTAGATGTGTGGTGAGCACTTTAAACCCCCAGGTGCTTCACAGAAGTTTATAACGTAGAGCCGTGAAAATAAAAAAATCGCATTTTTTCTACAAAAATGATCTTTTTGCCTCCAAATTTTTATTTTACCAAGGGTAACAGGAGAAAATGGACCCCAGAAGCTGTTGTACAATTTGTCTTGAGTATGCCGACACCCCATATGTGGGGGTAAACCACTGTTTGGGCGCATGGCTGAGCTCGGAAGCAAAGGAGCGCCATTTGACTTTTCAATGCAAAATTGACTGGAATTGAGATCGGACGCCATGTCGCGTTTGGAGAGCCCCTGATGTGCCTAAACAGCAGAAACTCCCCAAAAGTGACCCCATTTTGGAAACTAGACCCCCCATGGAACTTATCTAGATGTGTAGTGAGAACTTTGAATGCCCAAGTGCATCACAGAAGTTTATAATGCAGAGTCGTGAAAATAAAAAATATATATTTTTTAACAATAAAGATTTTTTAGCCCCCAAGTTTTTATTTTCACAAGGGTAACAAGAGAAATTGGACCCCAAAAGTTGTTGTCCAATTTGTCCTGAGTATGCTGGTACCCCATATGTGGGGGTCAACCACTGTTTGGGCGCATGGCAGAGCTCGGAAGGGAAGGAGTGCCATTTTGGAATGCAGACTTTGATAGAATTGTCTGCGGGCGTTATGTTGCCTTTGCAGACCCCTAATGTACCTAAACAGTAGAAACCCCCAACAAGTGACCCCATTTTGGAAAATAGACCCCCCAAGGAACTTATCTAGATATGTGGTGAGAACTTTGAATGCCCAAGTGCTTCACAGAAGTTTATAATGCAGAGTAGTGAAAATAAAAAATATTTTTTTTCCCACAAAAAAGATTTTTTTAGCCCCCAAATTTTTATTTTCACAAGGGTAACAAGAGAAATTGGACCCCAAAAGTTGTTGTCCAATTTGTCCTGAGTATGCTGGTACCCCATATGTGGGGGTAAACCACTGTTTGGGCGCACGGCAGAGCTCGGAAGGGAAGGAGCGCCATTTTGCAATGCAGACTTTGATAGAATTGTCTGCGGGCGTTATGTTGCGTTTGCAGACCCCTAATGTACCTAAACAGTAGAAACCCCCACAAGTGACCAAATTTTGGAAACTAGACCCCCTAAGGAACTTATCTAGATATGTGGTGAGAACTTTGAAAGCTCAAGTGCTTCACAGAAATTTATAATGCAGAGTAGTGAAAATAAAAAAATATATTTTTTTCCAACAAAAAAGATTTTTAGCCCCCAAGTTTTTATTTTCACAAGGGTAACAGGAGAAATTGGACCCCAAAAGTTGTTGTCCAATTTATCCCGAGTACGCTGATGCCCCATATGTGGGGGTAAACCACTGTTTGGGCGCACGGCAGAGCTCAGAAGGGAGGGAGTACCATTTGACTTTTTTAGCGCAAAATTGGCTGTCGTGTTTGGAGACCCCCTGATGTACCTAAACAGTGGAAACCCCCCAATTCTAACTCCAACCCTAACCCCAACACAGCCCTAACCCTAATCTCAACCCGATCCATAATCCTAATCACAACCCTAACGATAATCACAACCCTAACCCCAAAACAGCCCTAATCTCAACCCTAACCATAACCCTAATCAAAACCCTAAATCCAACACACCCCTAACCCTAATCCCAACCCTAACCCTAATCCCAACCCTAATCCCAAACGTAACACTAATCCCAACCCTAATCCAAACCCTAACCCTAATCCCAACTCTAACCCTAACTTTAGCCCCAACCCTAACTTTAGCCCCAACCCTAACCATAACTTTAGCCCCCGTCGTCACAAAAAAAGTTCAATGTAACCTTTTTTTTGTACGTCGCGTCCGCCATTTCCGCGGATGCGTGGCCGTAACTCTGCCCCCTCCTCCCCAGGACATAGACTGGGCAGCGGATGCGTTGAAAAACTGCATCCGCTGCGTTGAAAAACTGCATCCGCTGCCCACGCTGTGCACAATTTTCACAACGTGCGTCGGTACATCGGGCCGACGCATTGCGACCGCCCCGTACCGACGCAAGTGTGAAAGAAGCCTTAGGCTACTTTCAGACATAGCGCATTTTTGAGCGCTATTTTGCGGGCGCTTTTCAAAAATGCGCAATGTCATTTTCGTCTGCCGGCAAAGTGAATGAGAAATTCACTTTGCCGTTCAGACACACCGCAAAAAAACGCGGCGCTTTTGTCTGCAAACACGCCGGCGTAAAAAGAATTGACATGTCAATTCTTTACGCAGCGGCGTGTCTGCGTATCCCCCTAGGGCCCCATATTACCTTCCACACACAGCGCCTTTGTCCTGGGTGTCGGCGTCTTTGTACGGAGGGGTTGACACCCAGGACCGGACGTGACGTCGGACAGGAAGAGGGAAGCCCCCGCCCCCCAGTGAAGCAGCATGGAGTCCTTCTGTGTGTGTGTGTGTGCGTGTGTGTGCGTGTGTGTGTCCCCATGCGACGCTAGTGCCACCATTGTGCTAAGTCGCCGTATGGGACTACTACTCCCATCCGGTATTAGGATGGGAGAGTTGTCCCTGTGTCCGGCGACTTAGCACAATTGTAAAGTTACACAAAACACCTACACACAATACACATACATGACACACAGTACATACAACATATAACACAGAGTATATACTCACCAACAGCACACTTGTAGGCGAAGCCCTCGATCCTCCAGGAAAAAATCCAAAAATAATAAACCAAATTCATACTCCCTGTCCGCAGAATCCATAAAACGAGTGTCCCACGCCGATCGGCTGCTCTCCGGCGATACACTGCCAGGAGCGAAGCTCCTAGCAGTGTATCGCGTACTGTTCCGGAGTTCAATGACTCCGGCGTCTCGGTTAACAGCAGTACAGCTGCGTTGAACTTTCCCACGCAGCACTGCCGTTAAGCGAGAGTGCCGGGGTCAATGACCGCCGGTAAACTCGCTCGCGCATGCGCAGTGACACACCGACAGGAACTATGGCTCCTGTCAGTGTGTTGCTGCAGCCGTGGAGAGCAGACATATCTCTGGATGTGTCTGTTCTCCATGGAAAATCTTGATACGTGGCACTTAAATATGTGGCAATTAAATACGTGACACGTGGCACTTATACGTGATACGTGTCACTTAAATACGTGGCACTGAAATACGTGATACGTGGCACTTTGATACGTGGCACGTGTCACTTAAATATGTGGCACGTGGCACTGAAAGATGTGGCACGTGGCACTTTGATATGTGGCACGTGGCACTTTGATACGTGGCACGTGGCACTGAAATATGTGGCACGTGGCACTTTGATACGTGGCACGTGGCACTTTGATACGTGGCACGTGGCACTTTGATACGTGGCACTGAAATATGTGGCACGTGGCACTTTGATACGTGGCACGTGTCACTTAAATACGTGGCACGTGGCACTGAAATATGTGGCACGTGGCACTTTGATACGTGGCACGTGTCTCTTAAATACGTGGCACGTGGCACTGAAAGATGTGGCACGTGGCACTTTGATACGTGGCACGTGGCACTTTGATACGTGGCACGTGGCACTGAAATATGTGGCACGTGGCACTTTGATACGTGGCACGTGGCACTTTGATACGTGGCACGTGGCACTTTGATACGTGGCACGTGGCACTTTGATACGTGGCACTGAAATATGTGGCACGTGGCACTTTGATACGTGGCACGTGTCACTTAAATACGTGGCACGTGGCACTGAAATATGTGGGACACGTCGCACAAAAAAGTTACATGTAGTTTTTTTTGTGTCGACGGTCCGCCGAAGCACGATGCATCCGTCGCACGACGGATGCGACATGTGGCAATCCGTCGCAATGCGTCGCTAATGCAAGCCAATGGAGAAAAAACGCATCCTGCAAGCACTTTTGCAGGATGCGTTTTTTCTCCAACGACGCATTGCGACGGAAGCCAAAAAACGCTAGTGTGAAAGTAGCCTAACCCTAACCCTAGCCCTAACCCTAACCCTAAATTTAGCCCCAACCCTAACCCTAACTCTAACCCTAACCCTAACCCTAACTCTAACCCTAACCCTAACCCTAACCCTAATTTTAGCCCCAACTTGTCTTCTCCTGCCGGCCGGCAGATGGCAGCAGATGGCGGGCGCACTGCGCATGCGCCCGCCATGATGAAAAAGCCGGCTGGCAGGAGAAGACAGAAGAGGACCCAGGGACCCCGGGTGAGTATGATAGGGTCCCCGAATCCCCCTATTTCTCTGTCCTCTGATGTGCGATCACATCAGAGGACAGAGAAATAACTGATCGCTTTTTTTTTTTTTTTTTTTGCGGTCGCCGGTAAACTGTTAATTACCGGCGATCGCAAAGCAGGGGTCGGTGCAAATCGACCCCGATCATGTTCTTTGGGGTCTCGGCTACCCCCGGCAGCCGAGACCCCAAAGAACATCCGGGTGCCGGGCGGCGGGCGCACTGCGCGTGCGCCCGCCATTTTTTCCCGGAAAAAAGATGGCGGCGCCCATGGGGAGACACGAGGAGCACCGGGGGAGATAGGTAAGTATTGGGGGGCTATTGGGGGCCATCGGGGACCACATTTCTCTGTCCTCCGATGTGCGATCACATCGGAGGACAGAGAAATTAAACGGCAAATCGCGTTTTTTTTTTTTTTGTTGCGACCGCCGGTAAACGGTTAATTACCGGCGATCGCAACTCGGGGGTCGGTAAAAAAAACCCGAATCATGTTCTCTGGGGTCTCGGCTACCCTCGGCAACCGAGACCCCAGAGAAAATCCGACTCTGGGGGGCGCTATTCACTTTTTCCACAGCGCCGTTAATTAACGGCGCTGTGGTTTAAGTACCCTTAGCGGCCGCCGTTAAAAGGCGTATCGGCGGTCGTTAAGGGGTTAAATAACCACTGATTGGCATTGAAAGCCAATCACAATAATTTAATAGCCTCTTATGACATTTTGACTATACTTTCATGTGCACAGATCGTTATTATCGTTCTGTCCACATAGAATAGCCTTGTTCTCAGCATCACATGTTTACGCAGGACACTGCCAAGAGAGATATTTTTAGCAAGCTTAAACATCATTTCATCCAATGAACAAACATTTTGCTCGTACATCAGGTGATTTCCAGACATTTTAGTTAGACGAATAATCATTTCCTAATTATTGGTCAGTTTAAACTGACCTTAAAGAGTAACTAAACTTTTGGAAGATTTTTTCTGTTTTAATTCTGAGCAGATTGCACAATAGGTATGTGAAGTGCGCATCTCACTTGACAGAAGGGCATAGAAAGTGTTCTACTGATTTTCTACTGCATGTGTTTTGTGTGTGTGTGTGTGGCACCCCAGGAGGTCAGGTACCACAATAGTACTGCCTTCCTCTCGGGGAAGGTGATGCCATGCCTGGAAACAAGGAGGATCCATTTGACAGGTAATCTTACATGCAACACTTCCTGACTCCAGGCCAGAAGGATATACATTCTGGTCTGGAGGAGGAGTTAGTTAGTCTGGTGCAGACAAAGAACAGAGAAGAAGCACAGGAGAAATCAGGAGCTAGAGGTGAGCTGCGAGTGGGCTCACTCTAAGCTAGAGCGCAGAAACCGGGCTCCAGGAGCCCAAGGCTGGGTGGAACTACAAGTCCCATGGCAGAACCGGAGGGCAGGAAATTGGAAGTGACTTATCCACATTACACCTGAGGTACAGCAACATCTAGAACCCGGAGTCACCGTGGAGAGAGACCCCAAGGAAATGGCTCGAGTTGCCTACCATGCAGGTACAGTCCCAGGAGAGAAAAAGGACCTTGTCAGGAAGCCGCAGGCAGCAAGGGACTAATATTCAGCGCATAGTGGAAGGCTCCCAATCTGACCTGACCAAGGGGGTTCAATTCATTTCCAGGATGCCTGGACTCCACCGTCACCTGTTGCCGGTACCCTAGACTGAGACTGTCTACCAACAGAAAACCAGGTAAAGAGACTCCTCCGTTTATTTCCAGCACCACACCATCTTTGCCCAAACACATCGGGAGCCCTGGGGACCCAGCTTCACCTGTGGGAAATGATACCATCTTTGCTGCAGTACTATCACCCCCAGAGGACCCCTTTAAGCAGCGTCGGTCACTCCTGACCGAGTACCACAGGTGGCGTCACAAACATTTCCTATTTTACAGACTTTATTCAAACACCTTTAAAGACCGTCCCTTTTACTTGGGCGCCCGGGGCCATAGACTGGGTCGCTGCCACCTTGACCACCCCTTTAATAATGACCGGACCCAGTACTGAGTACCCCACTGCCTTGGCGAGCGTTCCAACTGTCCCTGTGGTGGTCTAGGTCTCAGCAGAAGCGATCAAAGTATTGCAGCTTCTAGTCTCCCATGCAGGCTGTTGAAGCATGCAAAAAGTAAAAAAAAAAGTTTTTAACCCCTTTACCCCCGAGGATGGTTTGCACGTTAATAACCAGGCAAATTTTTGCAATTCTGACCACTGTGCCTTTATGAGGAAATAACTCTGGAACGCTTCAATGGATCCCGGTGATTCCAAGAAGGTTTTTTTTCCTGACATATTGTACTTCATGATAGTAGGAACATTTCTTTGATATGACTTGCATTTATTTGTGAAAAAAATGAAAATTTCTCAATTTTCTAACTTTGAATTTTCATGCCCTTAAATCACAGAGATATGTCACACCAAATATCTATTTTTTTGTTAGGAAGTTATAAGGGTTAAAAGTTCACCAGCGATTTCTCATTTTTACAACACCATTTTTATACATTTGAAGTCACTTTGAGGGGTTTATACAACCCCTGGCAAAAATTATGGAATCACTGGCCTTGGAGGATGTTCATTCAGTTGTTTAATTTTGTAGAAAAAAAGCAGATCACAGACATGGCACAAAACTAAAGTTATTTCCAATGGCAACTTTCTGGCTTTAAGAAACACTAAAAGAAATCCAGAACAAAAAATGTGGTAGTCAGTAATGGTTACTTTTATTAACCAAGCATAAGGGAAAAATTATGGATTCACTCAATTGAGGGAAAAAATTATGGAATCATGAAAAACAATAAAAAAAAAACACTCCAACACATCACTAGTATTTTGTTGCACCACCTCTGGCTTTTATAACAGCTTGCAGTCTCTGAGGCATGGACTTAATGAGTGTCAAACAGTACTCTTCATCAATCTGGCTCCAACTTTCTCTGATTGCTGTTGCCAGATCAGCATTGCAGGTTGGAGCCTTGTCATGGACCATTTTCTTCAACTTCCACCAAAGATTTTCAATTGGATTGAGATCCGGACTATTTGCAGGCCATGACATTGACCTTACGTGACTTTTTTCAAGGAATGTTTTCACAGTTTTTGCTCTATGGCAGTGTGCATTATCATCTTGAAAAACGATCTCATCATCCCCAAACATCCTTTCAATTGATGGGATAAGAAAAGTGTCCAAAATATTAACATAAACTTGTGCATTTATTGAAGATGTAATGACAGCCATCTCCCCAGTGCGTCTACCTGACATGCAGCCCCATATCATCAATGACTGTGGAAATTTGCATGTTCTCTTCAGGCAGTCATCTTTATAAATCTCATTGGAACGGCACCAAACAAAAGTTCCAGCATCATCACCTTGCCCAATGCAGATTCGCGATTCATCATTGAATATGACTTTCATCCAGTCATCCACAGTCCACGATTGCTTTTCCTTAGCCCATTGTAACCTTGTTTTTTTTCTGTTTAGGTGTTAATGATGGCTTTCGTTTAGCTTTTCTGTATGTAAATCCCATTTCCTTTAGGCGGTTTCTTACACTTCAGTCACAGACGTTGACTCCAGTTTCTACCCATTTGTTCCTCATTTGTTTTGTTGTGCATTTCCAGTTTTGGAGACATATTGCTTGAAGTTTCCGGTCTTGACGCTTTGATGTCTTCCTTGGTCTACCAGTATGTTTGCCTTTAACAGCCTTCCCATATTGTTTGTATTTGGTCCAGATTTTAGACACAGCTGACTGTGAACAACCAACATCTTTTGCAACATTGCATGATGATTTACCCTCTTTTAAGAGTTTGATAATCCTCTCCTTTGTTTTATCTGACATCTCTGGTGTTGGAGCCATGATTCATGTCAGTCCAATTGGTGCAACAGCTCTCCAAGGTGTGATCACTCCTTTTTAGATGCAGACTAACGAGCAGATCTAATTTGATGCAGGTGTTATTTTTGGGTATGAAAATTTACAGGGTTATTCCATAATTTTTTCCTCAGAATTGAGTGATTCCATAATTTTTCCCCTATGCTTGGCTAAAAAAAAGTAACCATTACTGACTACCACATTTTTTGTTCTGGATTTCTTTCAGTGTTTCTGAAAGCCAGAAATGTGCTATTTGAAATGACTTTAGTTTTGTGCCATGTCTGTGATCTGCATTTTTTTCTACAAAATTAAACAACTGAATGAACATCCTCCAAGGCCGGTGATTCCATAATTTTTGCCAGGGGTTGTATGATATAAAATACCCTAAAGTGACACCATTCTAAAAACTGCACCCCTTAAGGTGCTCAAAAACCACATTCAAGAAGTTTATTACCCTTCAGGTGCTTCACAGGATTTTTTGGAATATGGAAAAAAAATGAACATTTAACTTTTTTTCCCTAAAAATTTACTTCAGATCCAAAATTTTTACTTTGACAAAGGTAACAGGAAAAAAATAGACACCAAAATTTGCTGTGCAATTCCTCCTGAGTACGCTGATACACCATATGAGGGAGAAAACCACTGTTTTGTGTAAAGCAGAGCTCAGAAGGGAAGGAGCGCCATTTGACTTTGAATGCAAATTTGCTGGAACAATTGGCAGACGCCATGTCACGTTTGGAGAGCCTCTGATGTGCCTAAACAGTGAAAATCCCCCACAAGAGACACCATTTTGGACACTAGACCCCTCAGGCAACTGATCTAGATGTGTGGTGAGCACATTGAACCCACAGGTACTGGACAGAAGTTTATAATGTTGAGTCGTAAAAAAAATATATATATATATCATTTTACCTACAAATATATTTTTAACACAAAATATTGCATTTTCACAAGAGTAGCAGAAGTTATCGCACCATACAGTTTGTTGTGTAATTTCTGAGTACGCTGATACCCCATATGTCGGGGAATACTACTTTTGAGGCACAGTGCAAAGCTCAGAAAGGAACAGGCTCCATATTGGAGTTCAGATTTTGATGGAATGGTTTGAGAGAGCCTGTCACACTGGCAGAGGCCCTGAGGTTCCGAAACAACAGAAACCCCCTATATGTGAACTCATTTTACAAACTACACTCCCCAATTAATTCATCTAGGGGTGCAGTGATCATATTAACACCAAATGTGCCTCACAAAGTTTTATACCACTGAGCAGTGAAGAAAGAATAAATTACATTTTTAATACTAAAATGTTGCTTTAGCCCCAAGTTTTTAATTTTTCTAAGGGCTAATAATAATTTTTTTTTACAACAAACTGAGGTCCATTTCTTCCTGAGTGCGCCAATACCCTACATGTAATTGGGAAATATTTTTCATGCAGAGTGCAAAGTTCAGAAGGCAAGGAGCACCAGATTTTACTGTTATGGTTTGCAGGTGTCATGACCCACTGGGAAAGTCCATGAGGTGCCAGAACAGCAGAACCCCCCCATAAGTGACCCCATTTTACAAACTACACCTCTCAATGAATTCATCTAGGGGTGTAGTGATCATATTGACACCATGGGTGTTTCACAGAATTTTATTCCATTGGGCAATGAAGAAAAAATACTACATTTTTACCACCAAAATGTTGTTTTAGCCCCATATTTTACATTTTCACATAAGTGGGTAAAAATGACACCAAAATTTGGCCCACAATTTCTGCTGAACGTGGCAATACCCCAAATGAGGCTGTACAGTACTACTCTGCCATACGGAGAGACTCGAGAAGAACAGAGAGCTATTTGCTTCCTGGAGCACAGATTTTCCTAGTTTGCAGACTCCATATACAGAGCCCCTGATTGCTAGAAAAGCAGAATCCCCCCTCAAGTGACCCCATTTGGGAAACTATACCCTTTGGGGAATTTATCTACAGGTGTAGTGATGATTTTGACTGCATAAGTATTTTCCAGGAACAAGCAGCAATAAATGTTGCCGAATGAAAATTGCAAACTGCCATAGTTCTGACCAGTACGCTGTGGTAGCCAATATGTTGCACTCATCAGTGCGTTATGCCCAGCCCCGTGCTTCTGAAGGCATGCACCCGTAAGTTAGGCGAGCTCTCATCACTTCAGAAATGCCAAGCGTTGGCGCAATATGTGGTTTAGATACACTGTGGGGCTCAGAAGGAAGAGGGGCATTTGGGAGCGTTGAATTTGCTGAATTTCTTTTGGCAGGTGAGGAGCCATTTCGTTTTCCAGAGCCTTTGTGCTACCAGTAACGTGGAAGCCCCTATATTTCCGTTAACAGATGATGGACCTGAGCCAGGGCTTGCTTTTTTTGTGGATTAAGTTGAAACTTTTATTGGGAACATTTTACATAACATTTGGGATCACATTTATCCGCCGCTCTATGCTGAGCACTTACTTTGGAGTTTCCTTCTAAATCTCCAAGTGACGCAAATTAGATGCAACCCTGGAGGGAGCCATTCACTATAATGTGGCAGCAGAGTTTCTCTGGACTGTGTGACCTCTGTTCAGCATTGTCCTTCTTTTCAGAAGTGCACAAAACCGTGTCCGACGGCATTTTTATGCAATCCTAAAAAGACGGGCACCGCCAGATCACAGGTCCTATGGAGTCCACAGTGCCTCCATCTGCCTGATTATAGTGAATTTTCCACTGGGGGTTCTGTCTGAATCACATATTTCAGAGATTTACACGGAAACCCCGGTGTAAGAGCTCAACGCAGAGTGCAAGTTAAATGGGGCCGAACCTTGCTGCGATCTTTGGAAGGCAGAATTAAAAAAATCAGCAGCAGGTGAAGACTTGCTGTTATTTATTTTTTACGCCGTTCCTCATGCAATATAAGTAATTATAGTCCAGTCAAAATACGAAAAAAAAATACTTTACCTTGAACAAATTCCAAGAAAGCGTTTTATTGTTATTTTTGGTAGTATTACATGTAGGGAAAACCATACTTAAAGTTTACCAAGATAGGGTTACCACAAAGGGTCCAAATGTGACGTCAAAGAATATGGCTGCCAAAGCTGTAAAATGTTAAATGCGACTCGCCTTTCAGTATCTATCATATTTCTCTTACAATTACTACTATTATTATATTTATTATTTAACGATTTATTTATCTTCTTTTACAGAGCTGAGAATGATGGAAAGTCAAGAAACTTGCCCCTTATGCAGCCATGAAGTAGAAGATGACGGAGAAAGAGTGGTGATTGGTGCGAAAGGAGCTGAAGGGATCAATAAAGCCAGTATTGAGAGGGGCGTTAGCACTGTGGTAGCTGCTGGAACAGTGGTGCACCAGAGATGTCGTATAAACTACATAAACAAGAAGCAAATAGACTTGCATAAGAAAGCTGCTTCCGTTCATCGTTCACCTGCCAAGAGAGGTATACAGGTGTCTACTGGATCCTATGATAGCACAACACAGTGTTTGTTCTGTGGACATGAAGTGGTGAAGACAAGATCTAGTAGTGATTTCGATGACTATAGCTTTGTTAAAACGGATGGATTTGTAAGGTCCATCATGTCACATTGCAAACAGCGTAATGATGACTGGGCAATCACCATTCAAGGGAGAATCGCATACTTTGGGAAGGACTTACATGCTGCAGACTGTCTGTATCATTGTTCATGTGACATTAACTTTCTGACAAATTACGGAATTCCTATGCATCGTGGTGGTGGATCTACTACAAAGAAACCGCAGAAGGTAGGGAGGCCGATGAACATGGACCAAGAGCAAGCGTTCTTGAGAATGTGTGCATTTCTCGAGGACAACGATGAAGAGCAACTGACTGTCACAGATCTTGCAAAGAAAATGATGGGGTATCTTTTAGAAGGAGACAGTGCTGCCTATAGTAATAAATGGCTGAGGTATAGGCTGGAGGAGAGGTATGGCGATTCGCTATTCATAGCAGAGTGTGAAGGGTTGCCTAACATTGCAACGTTCCGTGAAAAGACCAGAATAATCCTGAGGGACTATTTCTGTAGTCAGGAAATGGATGAAGAAGCCCAGAAGAGAGCCATCATATCGACTGCGGCCAAACTAATCAAGAGCGATATCAAGTCAAAGATCCCATCTTCAACCGATGAATATCCGAAGACTTCTTTGCTTGAATGTCAGTCTGTCTTAGATTATCTCCCCCTGAGTTTGCTTTGCTTGCTTAAAACCCTCTTTGTTGGAAAGGACATTCACAGGAAGGTCACAAGCATTGGACAATCAGTTGTTCAGGCTGTACGTCCCAGGGCTGTAGTAGCTCCTGTTGTGAATTAGACTTTTTGGCTCCCTCTTGTGGTCACTAGTGATATGACTCTGGGATTGTCTTTCTTCAGTTTGGCACTCACCTGGGTCGTTAGTCTAGGGGTGTCACTATATAAACTTCCTGGATCCTTAGTCCAGTGCCTGGCATCGTTGTTATCAGATCCTTCTGTTGCTCCTGTCTGCTGGTCCTGGCTCTTGCAAAATTAAGCTAAGTCCTGCTTCTTTGTTTTTTGAGTTACTTGCTTTGCTTCTATTTTTGTCCAGCTTGTACTAAATGTGATTTCTGACCTTGCTGGAAGCTCTAGGGGGCTGGTGTTCTCCCCCCGGCCGTTAGACGGTTTGGGGGTTCTTGATTATCCAGCGTGGATATTTTAATAGGGTTTTTGCTGACCATATAAGTCATCTTACTATATTCTGCTATTAGCTAGTGGGCCTCTCTTTGCTAAATACCTAGCTCATTCTTATGTTTGTCTTTTCCTCTTACCTCACCGTTATTATTTGTTGGGGGCTTGTATCCAACTTTTGGGGTCTTTTCTCTGGAGGCAAGAAAGGTCTTTCTTTTCCCTTCTAGGGTTAGTTAGTTCTCCGGCTGGCGCGAGACGTCTAGAACCAACGTAGGCACGTTCCCCGGCTACTTCTATTTGTGGTGCTAGGATTAGATATATGGTCAGCCCAGTTACCACTGCCCTATGAGCTGTTTTTTTGTGTTTGCAGACTTGGTATTTATTCCTGAGACCCTCTGCCATTGGGGTCATAACAGTATGTCAGGCCTACATTGAATGTTTAATGCATTGCAGAAGTGGGATAATAAGAAAGGAAATTCTGAGTTTTTTTTTTTTTCCTCTCTTCCTCCCCTTTACCTCTGAGTGGCTTGAGCTTGCTGCAGACATGAATGTCCAGACCTTGATTACAAGTGTGGACCAGCTTGCTGCTCGTGTGCAAAGCATACAAGATTTTGTTACCAGTAGTTCTATGTCTGAATCTAAAATACCTATTCCTGAACTGTTTTCTGGAGACCGATTTAAGTTTAGGAATTTCAGGGATAATTGTAAATTGTTTCTATCTCTGAGACCCCGTTCATCTGGAGATTCAGCTCAGCAAGTTAAAATTGTTATCTATTTTTTACGTGGCGACCCTCAGGATTGGGCTTTCTCGCTAGCGCCAGGAGATCCGGCATTGGCAAATATTGATGCGTTTTTTCTGGCGCTCGGATTGCTTTACGAGGAACCCAATCTTGAGGTTCAGGCAGAAAAAGCCTTGCTGGCTATTTCTCAGGGCCAGGATGAAGCTGAAGTGTATTGCCAAAAATTTCGGAAATGGTCCGTGCTTACTCAGTGGAATGAGTGTGCTCTGGCCGCAAATTTCAGAAATGGCCTTTCTGAAGCCATTAAGAATGTGATGGTGGGTTTCTCCATTCCTACAAGTCTGAATGATTCCATGGCGCTGGCTATTCAAATTGACCGGCGTTTGCGGGAGCGCAAAACCGCTAATCCTCTGGTGGTGTTGTCTGAACAAGCACCTGATTTGATGCAATGTGATAGAATTCAGACCAGAAATGAGCGGAAAAATCATAGACGTCAGAATGGGTTGTGTTTTTACTGTGGCGATTCTACACATGTTATATCAGCATGCTCTAAACGCCTAACAAGGGTTGTTAGTCCTGTCGCCATTGGTAATTTGCAACCTAAATTTATTTTGTCTGTGACTTTAATGTGCTCATTGTCCTCTTACCCTCTTATGGCGTTTGTGGATTCAGGTGCTGCCCTGAGTCTTATGGATCTGTCATTTGCCAAGCGCTGTGGTTTTGTTCTTGAGCCGTTGGTTAATCCTATCCCTCTGAGGGGTATTGATGCTACGCCATTGGCGGAAAATAAACCGCAGTTTTGGACACAGGTAACCATGTGCATGACTCCTGAACATCGGGAGGTGATTCGTTTTCTTGTTCTGCATAAAATGCATGATTTGGTCGTTTTGGGTTTGCCATGGTTACAGACTCATAATCCAGTCTTGGATTGGAAGGCAATGTCTGTGTCAAGTTGGGGCTGTCAGGGTATTCATGGTGATTCCCCGCCGGTGTCTATTGCTTCCTCTACTCCTTCGGAAGTTCCTGAGTATTTGTCTGATTATCAGGATGTATTCAGCGAGTCCAGGTCCAGTGTGTTGCCTCCTCATAGGGACTGTGACTGTGCCATAGATTTGATTCCAGGTAGTAAATTCCCTAAGGGAAGACTATTTAATCTGTCTGTACCTGAGCATACCGCAATGCGTTCGTATATCAAGGAATCTCTGGAGAAGTGGCATATCCGTCCTTCCTCTTCCCCTCTTGGTGCGGGATTCTTTTTTGTGGCCAAGAAGGACGGATCTTTGAGACCTTGTATTGACTATCGGCTTTTGAATAAAATCACTGTTAAATTTCAGTATCCTTTGCCTCTGTTGTCAGACTTGTTTGCCCGAATTAAAGGTGCCAAGTGGTTCACCAAGATAGATCTTCATGGTGCGTACAACCTTGTGCGCATTAAGCGAGGAGATGAATGGAAAACCGCATTTAATACGCCCGAAGGTCATTTTGAGTACTTGGTGATGCCTTTTGGGCTCTCTAATGCTCCTTCAGTGTTTCAGTCCTTTATGCATGATATTTTCCGGAAGTATCTGGATAAATTTATGATCGTTTATCTGGATGATATTCTGTTTTTTTCTGATGACTGGGACTCGCATGTAGAGCAGGTCAGGATGGTGTTTCAGGTTTTGCGTGAGAATGCTTTATTTGTTAAGGGCTCAAAGTGTCTCTTTGGAGTACAGAAGGTTCCCTTTTTGGGGTTTATTTTTTCCCCTTCTGCGGTGGAGATGGACCCAGTCAAGGTCCGAGCTATTCATGATTGGACTCAACCCACGTCAGTTAAGAGTCTTCAGAAGTTCTTGGGTTTTGCTAACTTCTACCGTCGTTTTATTGCTAATTTTTCTAGCATTGTTAAACCTTTGACGGATATGACCAAGAAAGGTTCTGATGTTGCTAACTGGGCTCCTGCAGCCGTGGAGGCTTTCCAGGAATTGAAGCGCCGGTTTACTTCGGCGCCTGTTTTGTGCCAGCCTGATGTCTCACTTCCCTTTCAGGTTGAAGTGGATGCTTCTGAGATTGGGGCAGGGGCCGTTTTGTCGCAGAGAGGCCCTGGTTGCTCTGTGATGAGACCTTGTGCCTTTTTCTCGAGTAAGTTTTCGCCTGCTGAGCGGAATTATGATGTTGGCAATCGGGAGTTGTTGGCCATGAAGTGGGCATTTGAGGAGTGGCGTCATTGGCTCGAGGGTGCTAAGCATCGTGTGGTGGTCTTGACTGATCACAAAAATTTGATGTATCTCGAGTCTGCTAAACGCCTGAATCCTAGACAGGCCCGCTGGTCATTGTTTTTCTCTCGTTTTGACTTTGTGGTCTCGTATTTACCAGGTTCAAAGAATGTGAAGGCTGATGCTCTTTCAAGGAGCTTTGTGCCTGACTCTCCGGGAGTCGCAGAGCCGGTTGGTATTCTTAAAGAGGGAGTTATCTTGTCAGCCATTTCTCCGGATTTGCGACGTGTGTTGCAGAGATTTCAGGCTGGTAGACCTGACTCTTGTCCACCTGACAGACTGTTTGTTCCTGATAAGTGGACCAGCAGAGTCATTTCCGAGGTTCATTCCTCGGTGTTGGCAGGGCATCCGGGAATTTTTGGCACCAGAGATCTGGTGGCTAGGTCCTTTTGGTGGCCTTCCTTGTCACGGGATGTGCGGTCGTTTGTGCAGTCCTGTGGGACTTGTGCTCGAGCTAAGCCTTGCTGTTCTCGTGCCAGCGGGTTGCTCTTGCCTTTGCCTGTCCCGAAGAGGCCTTGGACACACATTTCCATGGATTTCATTTCAGATCTCCCAGTGTCTCAGGGCATGTCTGTCATCTGGGTGGTATGTGATCGCTTTTCTAAGATGGTCCATTTGGTGCCTTTGCCTAAGCTGCCTTCCTCTTCCGATCTGGTTCCTGTGTTCTTTCAGAATGTGGTTCGTTTACACGGCATTCTTGAGAATATTGTGTCTGACAGAGGATCCCAGTTTGTTTCCAGGTTCTGGCGATCCTTTTGTGCTAGGATGGGCATTGAGTTGTCGTTTTCGTCGGCCTTTCATCCTCAGACTAATGGACAAACGGAGCGAACTAATCAGACTCTGGAGGCTTATTTGAGGTGTTTTGTTTCTGCGGATCAGGATGATTGGGTGACCTTCTTGCCGTTGGCTGAGTTTGCCCTTAATAATCGGGCTAGTTCCGCTACATTGGTTTCGCCATTTTTCTGCAACTCTGGTTTCCATCCTCGTTTTTCCTCGGGACATGTGGAGCCTTCTGACTGTCCTGGGGTAGATTCTGTGGTGGATAGGTTGCAGCAGATCTGGAATCATGTGGTGGACAACTTAAAGTTGTCACAAGAGAAGGCTCAGCGTTTTGCCAACCGCCGCCGCGGTGTGGGTCCCCGACTTCGAGTTGGGGATTTGGTATGGCTGTCTTCTCGATTTGTTCCTATGAAGGTCTCCTCTCCTAAATTTAAGCCTCGCTTCATCGGTCCTTACAAGATATTGGAAAACCTTAATCCTGTGTCCTTTCGCTTGGATCTTCCGGTGTCGTTTGCCATTCACAACGTGTTCCATAGGTCTTTGTTGCGGCGGTACATTGTACCTGTGGTTCCTTCTGTTGAGCCTCCTGCTCCGGTGTTGGTTGAGGGCGAGTTGGAGTACGTGGTGGAGAAGATCTTGGATTCTCGTCTCTCCAGGCGGAGGCTTCAGTATCTGGTCAAGTGGAAGGGCTATGGTCAGGAGGATAATTCCTGGGTGGTTGCCTCTGATGTGCATGCGGCCGATTTAGTTCGTGCCTTTCACGCTGCTCATCCTGATCGTCCTGGTGGTCTTGGTGAGGGTTCGGTGACCCCTCCTTAAGGGGGGGTACTGTTGTGAATTAGACTTTTTGGCTCCCTCTTGTGGTCACTAGTGATATGACTCTGGGATTGTCTTTCTTCAGTTTGGCACTCACCTGGGTCGTTAGTCTAGGGGTGTCGCTATATAAACTTCCTGGATCCTTAGTCCAGTGCCTGGCATCGTTGTTATCAGATCCTTCTGTTGCTCCTGTCTGCTGGTCCTGGCTCTTGCAAAATTAAGCTAAGTCCTGCTTCTTTGTTTTTTGAGTTACTTGCTTTGCTTCTATTTTTGTCCAGCTTGTACTAAATGTGATTTCTGACCTTGCTGGAAGCTCTAGGGGGCTGGTGTTCTCCCCCCGGCCGTTAGACAGTTCGGGGGTTCTTGATTATCCAGCGTGGATATTTTAATAGGGTTTTTGCTGACCATATAAGTCATCTTACTATATTCTGCTATTAGCTAGTGGGCCTCTCTTTGCTAAATACCTAGCTCATTCTTATGTTTGTCTTTTCCTCTTACCTCACCGTTATTATTTGTTGGGGGCTTGTATCCAACTTTTGGGGTCTTTTCTCTGGAGGCAAGAAAGGTCTTTCTTTTCCCTTCTAGGGTTAGTTCTCCGGCTGGCGCGAGACGTCTAGAACCAACGTAGGCACGTTCCCCGGCTACTTCTATTTGTGGTGCTAGGATTAGATATATGGTCAGCCCAGTTACCACTGCCCTATGAGCTGGTTTTTTGTGTTTGCAGACTTGGTATTTATTCCTGAGACCCTCTGCCACTGGGGTCTTAACAAGCTCCATTGCAGCTTGGGTTAGCAGTCCAGCTCATCATCAATTCAGGTCTTGATTTCTTGTAGACAGTCTCTCAGCCATGGGATATTGCTCATCATATTCGGAGATTCAGCGATTCGAGGAAAACGTTGCCGCTTCTGTTGGCCTCTATGGTACTTGGTGGTACCATAGACAGACTGGATATGGCACTGCTGTTCGCTGCGGACAATGTTGATCATAATATCATCACATTAGATGGGAAGGGGACTTTCCACGGCATGGGGATGGTAGCTACTGTGACTCCAGGAAGGAAGGTCAGTCGCACCGTTCTCAGACGGAAGACTGCGGACTTGGAGATAGTTGAATAAAGCAGAGTTGATGTAAGGGAATACCGTTTCGTAAAACACACTTGCCGAAACATAAAATAGAAGCCCTTGCCATTTCTCTACGCCATTGACCATTGTGTTGATGTATTGTGGGAGATGTCTTTACGCTTCAAACAGCCTGCACCGAGCTGGAATGGAATGATGCACATGCTACATAAAGACTGTGATCATCCGGGGTCGTCTTCGGTAATCTTCCTGCCCATCATTGACATGTATTCCAGAGACAAGTCATGCATCTTCTCTACTCTTGAGTATCTGTGCAACCTTGCTGATGAACACCGATCCGCTGCAGTTGTTACATTCAATCAGCCACTCTAATGGAAAGCGTCAGAAATCAAACATGAGGTGCCTGAAGACAGCCCGGTTCGAGATGTTTTCTTGATGCTCGGGAGCTTCCACACATTGATGAATCTTATGGGTGCAATGGGAACGTTGATGGATGGGAGTGGAATCAAAGAGATCTTGGGAACAATTTAGTGACAATGTTGTGCAACACATCATGACTGGAAAGGCAGTTCAGCGTGCAGTTCGTGGCCATCTCCTCCTTGATCAGTGTCTTACTCAGCAAGTTGCAGACAAAGTACTTTGCGACCATCCCGGTTTTGCAGACCTGTTGCAAGAACTTGAGCAGTTGTATGCTCGGACACTGACGGGGAGAGTGACTTGAATTCGGTCATCACTTCTACCTGCCTTCGTGAAATTGTCCACCTCTTGTCCACCAAAAGAAACGGATTATCTATTCACTTTCGCACCAGTAAACTATGGCTGAATTACCAACAGATGGTTGGAATTGCAAGGTAGCTTATCGAGGCCGATCGCACAGGATCCTGGCTGATGCACCTTCATGCTGTAGCCAAATGTTTGCCCATTCTTGCAGATGCTGGGCATGGGAACTATGTGAAAGCCGCCTACCTTTACCTCCAGTCTATGGCCACTCTGGAAGATGATATGCCATCAGTCTTCCATAAACTTATAAATGGCTTGCATGTTGTAAGGCGGACTGATCAGTACTGGGCAAACCTGGGTTGCGACCTAGTCATCGAGCAAGCTCTGATGCACTCCCTAAAAACTGCAGGAGGACTCACCAGAGGAAGTGGAATGTCCGAACATCAGAGGGCCTTGTGGACTCTGTCTGTGCCAGTGTCCTCTTCCTACAGTGATACAATGCAGGGTTTCACTCGCCAGAGCTTTGTCACCAGTGAACAACACAAGGAGGCAAGAACGTCAAGGACTAGAAGAGATCGTGAAGACCTGGAGAAAATTGCAGATAAACTCAAGACCTTTTCACCTTTCTCTGATGAAGTGTCTCTTCGCAACATTATCACCGGGTCAATGCAAATAAGGATGTGAATGTCCATAACCTGTTCACTATTGGCAGAGAAATAGTGGCAACAATGGAGGGTCAATCACTGTTTTCAGTTAAGTACAAGCGGTCAATGAAAGCCAAGACCCTGGCATCCAGTGTGGCTATTGACATTGCTAAGGACAAAACAATAGACCCCGCTCTTTTGTTCCAAAGGTTTCTTGTGGTGTCTCAAACTGCTGATCTTTCCCTTGATGAGGTGATGGCCTATGAACTTTCACCATACCCACCATCCCTCTTCGAGGCAAAACATCTCTTACGCAAACCAAACAAAGCACAACTGATGGCTACTATAAAAGAACAGAGTTCAAATGACGCAGTACTCAAGGATGTACCAGAAGTGGAACATTATGTTCTTGATGGAGGTTCTCTTCTCCATCGACTGAAGTGGTCAGAAGGAAACAGATATTGTTCAATCGCTGAAGACTATGCATCTTTCACACTAAAGCACTATGGTAAGGCTACAATAGTATTTGATGGTTACATTGGAGGACCAAACACTAAGGACATTACCATCAGCGATGGTGCAAAAAGCGAACAAGTAACAAAGTGAACATTGCTGAAGGACCGAAATTTGTCAGGAAAAAGGAGGATTTCCTTTTGAATGTGGAGAACAAACAGTCTCTTATCAAGCTCGTTTCACAGCGCATGAATGACAGAGGTTGCCACATAATGCAATCAGAGGGGGATGTGTTGTGAATTCCGTTCTTGGGCTCCCTCCGGTGGTTGTAAATGGCACTTTTGTGAATTCTGCCCTTGGGCTCCCTCCGGTGGTTTTAAGTGGAACTGCTGCTCCTTGGATTTAGCTTAGCAGCTGCTTCCACTGATCGTCTCTCCTGCTCTGCTATTTAGCCTGGCTCTGATCTTCAGCCAGTGCCAGCTGTCAATGTTTCTTGGTTGGATTCAGATCTCTCCTTGGATTTCCTTGATAGTCGGTCCTGTTCAGCAAAGTTAAGTCCTTACATTTTCATTTGTTGTCCTCTTGCTGTGGACTTAATCATTCAGCTCATTTTATGTTTGCTCTAGTCCAGCTTGTCAGTATTCTATATTCAGTTAAGCTGGAAGCTCTGGGGAAGCAGATTTGCCCTCCACACCGTTAGTCAGGTGTGGAGATTTTTTGTAAACTCTGTGATGGATTTTTCTAGCTTTTAATACTGACCGCACAGTATCCTTTCCTATTCTGTCTATCTAGTTAGAAGTGGCTTCCTTTGCTAAATCATGTTTTCATTCTGTGTATGTCATTTCCCTCTCCACTCACAGTCCATATTTGTGGGGGGCTGTCTGTCCTTTGGGAGTTTTCTCTGAGGCAAGATAGCTTTCCTGTTTCCATCTTTAGGGGTAGCTAGTTCTCCGGCTGTGATGAGATGTCTAGGGAGTGACAGGAACATTCCACGGCTACTTCTAGTGTTGTGTTAGGTTCAGGAACTGCGGTCAGTAAAGATACCATCTCCTCAGAGCTCGTCCCATGTTGCTCCTTAACCACCAGGTCATAACAGTACAGCTGGCAGACAATGTATTGAATGCATCTCAAAAGAGGGAAAAAAAAAGTTCTGAGCCATTTTTTTTTCTCTGCAGCCTGTTTTGTCTTTTTTTTCCCCTTAATCTCTGGGTGGTTCAGGATTTTGGCGCTGACATGGATGTTCAGGGTTTGTCTTCTCGTGTGGATCAACTTGCTGCAAGGGTACAGAGTATCCAAGATTATGTTGTTCAGACTCTGGTTTTGGAGCCTAGAATTCCTACTCCTGATTTGTTTTTTGGGGATAGATCTAAGTTCTTGAACTTTAAAAATAACTGCAGATTGTTTTTTGCTTTGAGACCCCATTCCTCTGGTGACCCCATTCAGCAGGTGAAAATTGTCATCTCTCTGCTGCGTGGAGACCCTCAGGATTGGGCATTCTCCCTTGAGTCAGGGGATCCGTCATTACTTAATGTAGACGCATTTTTTCAAGCGCTCGGATTACTGTATGATGAACCTAATTCTGTGGATCAGGCAGAAAAAACCTTGTTGGCCCTGTGTCAGGGTCAGGAAGCGGCAGAAGTATACTGCCAGAAATTTAGAAAATGGTCTGTGCTCACTAAATGGAATGAAGATGCTCTGGCTGCAATTTTCAGAAAGGGTCTTTCTGAAGCCCTTAAAGATGTTATGGTGGGGTTCCCCACGCCTGTTGGTTTGAACGAATCTATGTCTCTAGCCATTCAGATTGATCGGCGCCTGCACGACCGCAAGGTTGTGCACCATATGGCGGTGTCCTCTGAGCAGAGTCCTGAGCCTATGCAATGTGATAGGATTTGGACTAGAGCAGAACGGCAGGAATTCAGACATCAGAATAGGCTGTGTTTTTACTGTGGTGATTCTGCTCATGCTATTTCTGATTGCCCTAAGCATACTAAGAGGGTCGCTAGGTCTGTTACCATTAGTACTGTGCAACCTAAATTTCTCCTGTCTGTTACCCTGATTTGCTCATTATCGTCCTTTTCTGTCATGGCATTTGTGGATTCAGGCGCTGCACTGAATTTAATGGACTTCGAGTTCGCCAGACGCTGTGGTTTTTCCTTACCGCCTTTGCAGAGCCCTATTCCCTTAAGGGGAATTGATGCAACACCATTAGCCAAGAATAAACCTCAGTACTGGACTCAGCTGACCATGTGCATGGCTCCAGCACATCAGGAAGATTGTCATTTTCTGGTGTTGCATAATTTGCATGATGTGGTTGTACTGGGTTTTCCATGGTTACAGGTACATAATCCAGTGCTGGATTGGAAATCCATGTCTGTGACTAGTTGGGGTTGTCAAGGGGTACATAGTGACGTTCCTTTGATGTCAATCTCCTCTCCCCCCTCTTCTGAAGTTCCTGAGTTTTTGTCGGATTTCCAGGATGTATTTGATGAGCCCAAGTCCAGTTCCCTTCCTCCTCATAGGGACTGTGATCGTGCTATTAACTTGATTTCTGGCTGTAAGTTCCCTAAGGGCCGACTTTTCAATCTGTCTGTGCCAGAGCATGCCGCCATGCGGAGTTATATTAAGGAGTCCTTGGAGAAGGGGCATATTTGGCCCTCTTCGTCACCGTTGGGAGCGGGATTCTTCTTTGTTGCCAAGAAGGATGGCTCCTTGAGACCCTGTATTGATTATCGCCTTCTTAATAAGATCATGGTCAAATTCCAATACCCTTTACCTTTGCTTTCTGATTTGTTTGCTCGGATTAAGGGGGCTAGTTGGTTTACTAAGATTGACCTTCGAGGGGCGTATAATCTTGTTCGTATTAAACAGGGTGATGAATGGAAAACTGCATTTAATATGCCCGAAGGCCATTTTGAATAACTTGTGATGCCATTCGGGCTTTCTAATGCCCCTTCTGTGTTTCAGTCCTTCATGCATGATATCTTCCGGAATTATCTTGATAAATTCATGATTGTATATTTGGATGATATCTTGATTTTTTCCGACGATTGGGAGTCTCATGTGAAACAGGTCAGGATGGTATTTCAGATCCTTCGTGCTAACACTTTATTTGTGAAGGGGTCTAAATGCCTATTTGGAATTCAGAAGGTTTCTTTTTTGGGTTTTATTTTTTCTCCCTCGGCTATAGAAATGGATCCTGTTAAGGTCCAAGCCATTCATGATTGGATTCAACCCACTTCTGTGAAGAGCCTTCAGAAATTTTTGGGCTTTGCTAATTTTTATCTCCGTTTCATTGCCAACTTTTCCAGTGTGGTTAAGCCCCTGACCGATTTGACGAAGAAAGGCGCTGATGTGATGAATTGGTCCTTTGCGGCTGTTGAGGCCTTTCAGGAGCTTAAACGTCGATTTACTTCTGCCCCTGTGTTGCATCAGCCGGATGTTTCTCTTCCTTTTCAGGTTGAGGTTGACGCTTCTGAGATTGGGGCAGGGGCCGTTTTGTCTCAGAGAAGTTCTGATGGTTCTTTAATGAAACCGTGTGCATTCTTCTCCAGAAAGTTTTCGCCTGCGGAGCGTAATTATGATGTTGGCAATCGGGAGTTGTTGGCTTTGAAGTGGGCATTTGAGGAGTGGCGACATTGGCTTGAGGGAGCCAAGCACCGCATTGTGGTCTTGACCGACCATAAGAATCTGATTTACCTCGAGTCTGCCAAGCGGTTGAATCCTAGACAGGCTCAATGGTCCCTGTTTTTCTCTCGTTTTGATTTTGTGGTCTCGTATCTTCCGGGATCTAAGAATGTTAAGGCTGATGCCCTCTGTAGGAGTTTTTTGCCTGATTCTCCGGAAGTCCTTGAGCCGGTTGGTATTCTCAAGGAGGGGGTGATTCTTTCTGCCATCTCCCCTGATTTACGGCGGGTGCTTCAGGAATTTCAGGCTGATAAACCTGACCGCTGCCCAGTGGGGAAACTGTTAGATGGACTAGTAAGGTAATCTCTGAGGTTCATTGTTCGGTGTTGGCTGGTCATCCTGGGATTTTTGGTACCAGAGATTTGGTTGCTAGGTCCTTTTGGTGGCCTTCCTTGTCGCGGGATGTGGGTTCTTTTGTGCAGTCCTGTGGGACTTGTGCCCGGGCCAAGCCTAGCTGTTCCCGCGCTAGTGGGTTGCTTTTGCCTTTGCCGGTCCCTGAGAGGCCCTGGACGCATATTTCCATGGATTTTATTTCGGATCTTCCTGTTTCCCAGAAGATGTCTGTTATCTGGGTGGTTTGTGACCGGTTTAAGATGGTCCATTTGATACCTTTGCCTAAATTGCCTTCCTCCTCTGATTTGGTTCCATTGTTTTTTCAGCATGTGGTTCGTTTGCATGGCATTCCGGAGAATATTGTGTCTGACAGAGGTTCTCAGTTTGTTTCTAGGTTTTGGCGGTCCTTTTGTGCTAGGATGGGCATTGATTTGTCTTTTTCTTCGGCGTTTCATCCTCAGACAAATGGCCAAACTGAGCGAACCAATCAGACCTTGGAAACCTATTTGAGATGCTTTGTGTCTGCTGATCAGGATGATTGGGTGGCCTTCTTGCCGTTGGCCGAGTTTGCCCTTAATAATCGGGCTAGTTCGGCTACTTTGGTTTCGCCTTTTTTTTGTAATTTTGGTTTTCATCCTCGTTTTTCTTCAGGGCAGGTTGAGCCTTCTGATTGTCCTGGTGTGGATTTTGTGGTGGACAGGTTACAGCAGATTTGGACTCATGTGGTGGACAATTTGACGTTGTCTCAAGAAAAGGCTAAACGTTTTGCTAACCGCCGTCGGTGTGTTGGTCCCCGGCTTCATGTTGGGGATTTAGTTTGGTTATATCTTCTCGTCATGTTCCTATGAAGGTTTCTTCCTCTAAGTTCAAGCCTCGCTTTATTGGTCCCTATAAGATTTCTGAGATTATCAATCCGGTATCTTTTTGTTTGGCCCTTCCTGCCTCTTTTGCCATCCATAATGTTTTCCATAGATCTTTGTTGCGGAGATATGTGGTGCCTGTTGTTCCCTCTGTTGATCCTCCTGCCCCGGTGTTGGTTGAGGGGGAGTTGGAATATGTGGTGGAGAAGATTTTGGATTCTCGTTTTTTGAGGCGGAGACTTCAGTATCTTGTCAAGTGGAAGGGTTATGGCCAGGAGGATAATTCTTGGGTTGTTGCCTTCGATGTCCATGCCGCCGATTTGGTTCGTGCCTTTCACTTGGCTCATCCTGATCGGCCTGGGGGCTCTGGTGAGGGTTCGGTGACCCCTCCTCAAGGGAGGGGTACTGTTGTGAATTCCGTTCTTGGGCTCCCTCCGGTGGTTGTAAATGGCACTTTTGTGAATTCTGCCCTTGGGCTCCCTCCGGTGGTTTTAAGTGGAACTGCTGCTCCTTGGATTTAGCTTAGCAGCTGCTTCCACTGATCGTCTCTCCTGCTCTGCTATTTAGCCTGGCTCTGATCTTCAGCCAGTGCCAGCTGTCAATGTTTCTTGGTTGGATTCAGATCTCTCCTTGGATTTCCTTGCATTTTCCTGCATTTTCATTTGTTGTCCTCTTGCTGTGGACTTAATCATTCAGCTCATTTTATGTTTGCTCTAGTCCAGCTTGTCAGTATTCTATATTCAGTTAAGCTGGAAGCTCTGGGGAAGCAGATTTGCCCTCCACACCGTTATTCAGGTGTGGAGATTTTTTGTAAACTCTGTGATGGATTTTTCTAGCTTTTAATACTGACCGCACAGTATCCTTTCCTATTCTGTCTATCTAGTTAGAAGTGACCTCCTTTGCTAAATCCTGTTTTCATTCTGTGTATGTCATTTCCCTCTCCACTCACAGTCCATATTTGTGGGGGGCTGTCTGTCCTTTGGGAGTTTTCTCTGAGGCAAGATAGCTTTCCTGTTTCCATCTTTAGGGGTAGCTAGTTCTCCGGCTGTGATGAGATGTCTAGGGAGTGACAGGAACATTCCACGGCTACTTCTAGTGTTGTGTTAGGTTCAGGAACTGCGGTCAGTAAAGTTACCATCTCCTCAGAGCTCGTCCCATGTTGCTCCTTAACCACCAGGTCATAACAGGGATGCAGATGTGGAGATTGTTAAGACACCAGTGTCAATGTCATCCAACAAAAGTACAAGTCTCATTGGCAAAGATACGGATCTTTTGGTGTTGTTACTTCATCACGCGTCAACCAGCAATGGCAACAAGCTTTATTTCTACTCGGATAAAGGGAGTCCTGCAACAGTATACGACATTAAGGTTATGAAGAAGTTCCTGGTAAACCATGTCTGCAGCAGTCTTCTGTTCCTTCATGCATTCACGGGTTGCGATACCACTTCCGCGGTTTTTGGAATCTGAAAAAAACTCGGTCTACACAAGGTTTTGAAGGTAGACTCAGTCTTAAATAGCTGTGCTAAAATCTTTTCCACACCTAACAAAAACAGAGCTGAGATTGAAGAAACTGGGTGTAAAGCGATGGTGGCATTGTTCGGGGGCAAACCTGGAGACAATCTGTCTGCAATGAGGTATTCTACTCTCTGCAAAAAAGTTGGTTCAGCCAAAATCTTTGTTACACCTGAATGACTGCCACCGACCTCCTCTGCAATGAAGTATCATGCCCTTCGGAGTTACCTCCAAGTGATGCTTTGGATGGACAATGGTGAGGCCATGGACACTACTGAATGGGGATGGGAATTGCAGAACAACAGTCTATTTCCAGTGATGATGGATACTTCACCCACGCCAGAAACACTTCTGAAAATAATTCACTGCAATTGTTCTCGTGGTTGTAGTACACTTCGGTGCACTTGCAAAAGAAACGGACTTACCTGTTCACGGGTATGCGGACCATGTCAAGAAGGGCATTGTGACAATATGAGTGAGGAAGCAGTGTCTGATGATGAAAATAGTGACTATTGACCTGACACGCTTATTCAGTGATGAAGTAGGTCTTAAAATGCACTGTGTATTAATTCTATAATTTCTAGAAATGTACATATATGTCATGACGTCATTGATGACGTCATGACCTCACCTGTCCATGTAGTTAGTATAAAACTTTGTATAAAAATTGTTATATGAAAATATATAGTGTACAAAATGCAAACTCTTCTGTAACCTAAAGCTACAGCTTTGAAATAGGGAAATATTCGTTATTTTTAGTGCGATGGCTGTCATCATCTTATGACGTCATAGTTAGGACCTTTGTGGTGATCAATCTTTGGAAAACTTTTAATATGTTGTTCCCCACATATAATAGTAATAAAAAAAAATCATAAAACGCTTTTATTTTGACTGGACTATTAGGCGAATTTATTCTTTGGATCTACAACTACAACTACAGCGATTCCAGATTTATATCGGGTTTGTATGTTTGGCTGCTGTCACACACTAAAAGACACTTTTTATTGCAAAAAATATTTTTGCATCCCCACATTTGGAGAGCTATAATTTTTCCATATTTCGGCCAACAGAGTCATATTAGGTCTTTTTTTTACGGGACGAGTTGATATTTTTATTGGTACCATTTTTGGGCACATTACTTTTTTATCGCTTTCTAGTCCGACTTTTGTCAGGCAGAACGAACAAAAACTAGCAATTCAGGAATTTCTTTTGGGGGGAGGGGTTTATGCCTTTCAATGTGTGGTAAAACTGATAAGACAGTTTTATTTTTCATTTCAGTACGATTACAGTTATACCAGACCAGAGTTAAATCTTTTTTTTTTGGCGCTTTTATACATTATTTTTGCATGGTTTTATTCTTAGATCTATAACTTTTTTCTTTTTCCGCTGATGGAGCTGTATGTGGCTTATTTTTTGCGAGACAAAATGACGTTTTCAGTGGTAGGCCAGGGTCACACTTGAAGTGCAAAGCGAGAAACTCACACGAGTCTCTCGCATCAATACCCAGCACTGCCGCCAGCACTCGGGACCGTAGTGTGCGGCTGCATGTATTTCTATGCAGCTGAACGCTCCGGTCTCGAGTGCCGGCGGCAGTACCGATTTGATGCGAGAGACTCGTGCGACTTTCTCGCTTTGCACTCACAAGTGTGACCCCGGTCATACCATGTTTATTTACATCCGTCGTTTTATTCCACTTTGTGTTCAGCAGTGTGATGATAATGCATTGTTTTTTGCCTTGTTTATTTATTTTTCATAGTGTTCACTAAAGGGGTTAATTTATGTGACAGTTTTATAGGTCAGGTCATTGCGGACGCAAAGATTCCAAATATGTGTACTTTCATTGTTTTTTGCTTTTTTTATGCAAATTTTTTTTTAGAGATACAATATCTTTTGATTTTTGTGTTATTATTTTTTTATATATATTCACAATTATTAAAAAAAAAATGTTCTAACTTTTTTATTTTGTCCCACTATGGGCCAATAATATTTTGCATGCAGATTACTTCTATAGCATGGAGATACAGCAGCATCCCCATGCTGCAGAAACTGTCAGCTCTGCACTGACAGAAACTTGCTCATCATGCACTGGGCATGATCCGTAAGTTTGCTAGGTTTGGTGACCTGTATGTTATCATGATGACATTGGGGCACCATAGCAACCATCGGGACCCCACGTGGTCTCCAATCCAAAGGCACAGGGGCTGTCAGCCCTCTGCTGAATTCCGGAATGCTAAGATCGTGTTAGATTGCAGCATTTCAGGGTGAAAGTGCCAGGAGCAGTTTGTGACCTCTCCTGGCACCTACTGCCTGGTGTCAGCTATCAGAATCAGCTGACATCCTACGACAATTGCCCGCACACCCCCTGGCGATCGCTCAGATGTAATAATCAGTCCCTGGTCAAATAGGCCCAGGGCACATGGACAGATTATTACGTCTGATGTCAAAAAAGGGTTAAAAATAATAAAAAAAACAAAACAATAGATAAAAGTCCAAATCACCCTCATTTTGCTCCATTCAAATTAAAACAAAAAAAATCAAATATACACATATTTGGAATCGCTGCTGTTACGCCACGGCTGATGGGTGACCCGGGATCAGGAGCTCCTTCCCTGATCACTGCAGTACACCAACCCGACAAACAAGGCTACACAAACAAGCGTTAATAGAAAACTCCAAACATACAAAATATTCACTAACATATAACAGAGGAGTGCACCGTGGAGTGAAGGATGGGAATAAATAAAAGTAGAGAAGGGAATTACCACGCGTACAAGCTACTCAACAGTCACAGATAACTCGTCCAACACTCCTCATATGAACACCTCTCCCTCCTGAAGGTATGAAGCAAATGCTAGCTCTCACATGGATTTGCATCGGAGCCCAGATTATAAAGGGGAAGAGAGTGGCTAACTGAGCTCAGCTGCGAGCTCAGAGCTTTCTAACATGGCCGGATAACCTGTTCTGCCAAAAGGAATAAACACCATTAAAAGGAAGGAGAAGTTTCTTCTCAGCGCCGGAGTAGGCGCAATCAGACGCTGCGGTCCTCTGGCTCCACGCTGTCACGGTAACCCCATGACAGCTGCATTCAGAATCGCTTGATCTATCAATATAAAAAAAATTAACCCAATAGCTAAACGGCTCAACGAGAAAAAAATTCAAAACGCCAGAATTACGTTTGTTTGAGTGCCACTACATTTCAATAAAATGCATTAACAGGCAATCAAAAGAGTGTATCTACAGCAAAATAGTATCAATATAAATGCCAGCTCGGTACTCAAAAAATAAACCCTCACCCAGCCCCAGATCACGAAAAATGGAGAGGTTACAGGTGCCAGAAAATGGCACCATTTAGTTTTTTTAAACAAATTTTGGATTTTTTTTTCACCACTTAAATAAAAAAGAACCTAGACATGTTTAGTGTCTGTGAACTCGTAATGACCTGGAAAATCATAATGTCAGGTCAGTTTTACAGTAGCGTGTAGTGAACATGGTAAAAAGAAAAAAAAAACAACTGTGGAATTGCACTTTTTTTGCAATTTCGCCGTACTTGAAATTTTTCCCAACACAATATGTTAAAACCAATGGTGTTATTCAAAACTACAACTTGTCCTGCAAAAAACAAGCCCTCACATGTCCGTATTGACAGAAAAATAATAAAGTTAAGGCTTTGGGGAGAAGGGGAGCAAAAAACAGAAATTCGATTAACCTGTTAAATGCAGCTGTCAATCTCTGATACAAAACCTACAAGAAACAAAATAAGCAAAAAAACCCTGCTGTAACTAGATAAATAAAAAGAAAGTGCATTTAAATAACTCAGGGTTCTTAGTAACACTGTTTTTGATCAAAAATAGCATAAAAGTCATTCCGCCATCATCAAGGTGCCCTGATTGGGACGGTCCTACACTGTCTAATATTAAAAACCTTACCATGTGTCAGAGCTGACCTCAGTGTGTGAATAAGGGCAGACAAAAGGACCAGGTCCCGACCTGTGGACACCAGCCTAGGGAGGCTTTTAATAATAATAATAATAATAATCTTTATTTTTATATAGCGCTAACATATTCCGCAGCGCTTTACAGTTTTTACACACATTATCATCGCTGTCCCCGATGGGGCTCACAATCTAAATTCCCTATCAGTATGTCTTTGGAGTGTGGGAGGAAACCGGAGAACCTGGAGAAAACCCACGCAAACACGGGGAGAACATACAAACTCCTTACAGATGCTGTCCAAGGTGGGATTAGAACCCAGGACTCCAGCGCTGCAAGGCTGCAGTGCTATCCACTGAGCCACTGTGCTGTGCTGCTTTTAAATGTAATTACCAGCTCAGAAAAGGGAGGCCAAGGTCCGGCATGCACAGATTGCAAAAATACAAAGAGAAACACCAAAAACTGAGCTTGGATTAACTTGGTATACATGCAGCACATAAACACATGTTCACATTGGCCATAAAGTGCACAAAACCTACAAGAAACAAAATGAGCAAAAAAAAACCTGCACGTTATAGCCCAGCACGTTATAGCTTGGCCGCAGATGCTGCTGGCACAGGAACAAGATGCTGCAAGGGCGCGCAGGGAAGGTAAGTAAGATTTTTTTAATGTTTTTCTCATGGAGGCCATAGGATAGGGATGAGGAACCATGCATACAACGATAGGGATAAGGTGCCATGCAGACAAGGATGAGGATAAGGAGCCATGCATACAAGGATGGGGATAAGGAGCCATGCATACAAGGACGGGGATGAGGAGCCATGCAGACAAGGATGGAGATAAGGAGCCATGCATAGAAGGATGGGGATAAGGAGACATGCATACAAGGATGGGGATAAGGAGACATGCATACAAGGATGGGGATAAAGAGCTATGCAGACAAGGATGGGGATAAGGAGCCATGCATAGAAGGATGGGGATAAGGAGACATGCATACAAGGATGGGGATAAAGAGCTATGCAGACAAGGATGGGGATAAGGAGCCATGCATACAAGGATAAGGAGCCATGCATACATGCATACAAGGATGGGGATAATGAGCCATGCAGACAAGGATAGGGATGAGGAGCCATCCATACAAAGATGAGGATAAGGAGCCATGCAGACAAGGATGGAAATAAGGAGCCATGCATACAAAGATAGGGAAGAGGAGCCATGCAGACAAGGATGGGGATGAGCCGTGCATACAAGGATGGGAATAAGGAGCCATGCATACCTGGATGGTGATAAGGAGCCATGCATACAAGGATAGGGATGAGGAGTCATGCATACAAGGATGGGGATAAGGAGCCATGCATACAAGGATGGGGATAAGGAGCCATGCAGACAAGGATGGGGATAAGGAGCCATGCAGACAAGGATAGTTGATGAGGAGCCATGCAGACAAGGATGGGGATAAGTAGCCCTGCATACAAGGATGGGGATAAGGAGCTATGCATACAAGGATGGGGATAAGGAGCCATGCATACAAGGATGGGGGATAAGGAGCCATGCATACAGGGATGGGAATAAGGAGCCATGCATACAAAGATAGGGATGAGGAGACATGCAGACAAAAATGGGAATAAGGAGCCATGCAGACAAGGATGGGAATGAGGAACTATGCATGCCAGAATGTGGATGAGGGGACAGTGTATACTTGGCTTATACTCGGGTCAATAAGTTTTCCCAGTATTTCGTTGCAAAATTAGGTGCCTCGGCTTATACTTGAGCTGGCTTCAATTCTGAATATTAGGCAATGGTCATGTTACTTTGGGGCATTATTTGGAATGCACATTTGAACTATAAATGCTAGTTAACTGCAAATGTATGCAAATAGGTGTGAGTGAATGTATCATTGCATCCTTTTGTATGGTGAACATACAGAAAGGCATCGTCAATGCTCTTTTCAAAAAGGCATACGTTGTATATTAGAGTTTATAGGGACATCATCAAGAAAATAGGGGAAACTTTTTAGCCTGCATATAACTGGTCTGGTTGAAATATATGAATATAAATGAGTCAGACAGAGAAACTTTTAAACTTGCTTTTTGAGCATTTCGTATGCTACAGATAACAAATTTCAAAACTCAAAATATGTATTGGAATAAGATAAAATCTTGTAGGTGAATATGATTCTGTGCACTGCGGTGTGAAGGAGAGAGCGGCCAATATTTCCTAAATAAACAAATTATCTGCAGTGCGCCTAAGGGTATTTATGAAAAAAACTTTAAGACTTAAGAGGCAATTTGTTGGTGTATTTCTTTATACCATGCTGCAAGTTGTTACATATTCGTGACATGTCACACAAGACCAGGTTTCCAAGTCAGACGTTCTGTGGCTGTGTGATAATTAAAGACAACCACACTGGTGTAAAAAGAAAAGGGCTTTAGGTAGCATAGATGACAGTTTCTTGGACCTGCTAAATACATGATTTGTACCTATCTGTAAAACATCCTGTGGTGTTAGCGGCGTCCCATAATGTGAAATTCTACAATCACATTGAGTCAGTCTGTGTTACGGAAAAAGACTCAGCAGTCAGCTTTTACTTTTACAACCCTAGCTGAAAAGGTCTCAACGTACAAATAAAAGTATTACAAAATCCCTAGGTAAACTGTAAACCAACCAACTAATCGAAGAATTAAGAAAGGGGAATCTTTTTTTCAAAAGGAGCAGAAGTTTAATATGTCTCTATAATTTAACTTCATACCTCCCAACTGTCCCAAGTTCAGAAGAACATCCCTGGATTTGGAAACCTGTCCTACTTTCCTGGAAGGTTGCCGATATGCCCTGGTTTAAATTGTATATGCATTCTTAAGAAACTGAATCCAATGGTGGAACAGGGAGCCGTCAGCTTTCAGACTAATATTGCTCCACCATACAGCCTCTGCGTGCCTTCTGCACTGTCAAAGGCTCAGCACAAAAGGTCTAATGACATGGCTAGAAGGTGCCTGCTGTGACTTAAAGAGAATAAATCAGGTTTGCTTTGCGCATCGTGGGAACAGAGCTAGAGGAGTATTTGGGTTTTTAACAGCCGATTCTGAATAAGGTAACACCATGAAGGTATCACACTGTGTGAGCGGCACTGTGGGGGCATCATACTGTGTGGGTAAACACTGTGGAGGTGTCAATGTGTGCCATGGGGGGGCATAGTGAGGGACATACTATACAATGGCCATGAATGGGGTATTTGTAGCAGTTGGGAAAACTATGGGGCTTTACTAGAGGCCCTATTTCTGTGTGGGTGCACAAAAAGGACTGAACAAGATACTGTATGGAAGATATGGGGTGTGGACTAGCTAAGAAAAGATTTTTGATGCTTCAATACATGTCCCTCTTTCTTGTCTTTCAAAGTTGGCAGGTATGTAAGTAGGTAAATATAGAATAAGAGAATGCAAAAAGGACACAATTTAAATCATATTTACAAATGTCAGGCTTGACATGTCACTCTCTGCAAGGAGAAAGTTACCCCTTAGATCGCAGTCTTAGACTCCCACTCAGCCAAACCAGATCTGACACTTTGCACTGACGAGGGGCAGTACCCCAAAACACAGTGTCTGCAAATTGAGATTTTAGCTTTGGCTTTTATCCGAAGTCATGTGACAAGGCTCGTTAGAGAATCGATATTGACTTTTAGGATCGCTACTTCCTATAGGTGGCACTAGAGTTCTAGTCTTCTTCCTCTTTCAAGAGACAATTTGCAATTTTCCCAGATGAGCATTGTGACTTAAAAGTCTCCTCTCCTTGGCATGTCAGGCTTGACATGTCACTCTCCGCTAGGAGAAATGTTACCCCTTGAATCCTGATCAGGCGCCTCTCACCCAGCCAAACCAGATCTCACACTTTGCACTGACGAAAGGCCGTAACCCAAAAAACAGTGTCTGCAAATTGAGATATTGGTTTTGGCTTTTATCCTAATTCATGTGACAAGGCTCTTTAGAGAGACGATATTGACTGCCTAGAACGATGACTTTTTTTTTAGTAAACCAAAAGATCATTTCCCCTAACATGTGCTTTGCTTGTTCATCGGTTGATTGACAGCCTGTTTAAACTGCACAATTATTCTAGAATTCTTGCTCATGATAATCGTGCAGTGTAAATGCACCTTGTCACTTGTTGCTACTCATACTCCAGATCCCTCTTCCTGAACATATCAGACTCCCTCCAACTGTCCAAACCTTCAGAAGCAACCTGAAAGCCATTCTCTTCATAGAAGGGTACAGTGTACAATAGGCCAGTGTCCACTTTATTACTAGCATTCACCTGTCTCTTTTCCTAGATTACACTGGTCAACAGCATTCGAATTTAGGGTATTTTTGGGGTGCAAAGCATGTATCGAATTATTACAAAAATGGAGCAAAGGACAAAGAAAAAGCTTCAAATTTGGTGTTCCAATGGTGTGGAGAGAGCCAAAAAATCATCATGATGACTGTTATTTATGGTAAACACAGGTACAGGCACATCTTCACAATGAGGGACAGGCCTTCTTGCAGATTCCATGTTACTCCCATTTTCGTTTCTTATGCTTATTGAATCCTTGCACTTGCACTGCACAGAAATAACAGTCATCATGATGATTTTTTGGCTCTCTCCACACCATTGGAACACCAAATTTGAAGCTTTTTCTTTGTCCTTTGCTCCATTTTCGTAATAATTCGATACATGCTTTGCACACTATGTGTGGTGCCCAAAACTTGTCTTGGTCCCCAAGCATAACCCCAAAATAGGCAAAATACACTTTTTTTACGAAGTCTGTTATGTTTCTTCTATGTTTTGGCAGTGTGTATTCACCACAAATGTAACAGAATGAGTCTGGATCGTTAAGACAACTTCTTCTTGATGAGTTCATGCTTTTCACTGGAAAACAGACGACAACATAAAGTTAGTGCAAAAATCAAGCTATGAACAAACTTTTAGAACACTAATTAACACAACACAAAACTATATTGAGAACTGCTCAGTTCAAGTACTAATCCAAAGAAATTAATGAGATGATGCGTCGCATTTACCAACAAGTGCTATAAATAAGATACCAAAAATGTCAAAAACTTGAGCCAATCTGGCAAAACTGATAGCATATTCAGAATCAGCACCCCAAAAATACCCCAAATTCATTAAAATATTTTGGACACCAGAAAAAAAAATTTTTTTTGTTGACCTGTGTTATAAATCCTGCAGGGCTGAACCAATCCATAAACTGATGGTTATTGTACTTGCCTCTGATGATTCTTTAAACTCTTTTGTGTGAATTAGCGCATTGGGAGCTACTAGCACAATGCAGCAATGTTATTGATGACTTTCCATTCCTAATCTGCAGAGCAATAGTCTAGGTAACCAAATCGGATTCAAGTAATCAAATGCCTTATAACTTCCCTAGAAATCTAGGGGGCGATTCATCAAGACTGGTGTAGTGCATGTTAGCGCTATGCTAGCCTTGATGGAGTGGAAGAGACATGAAATTCATTAAAAGGCGCATGTCACTTAATGAATTTGTTGCTTCTTCTGGGTGGTGTATGCATCGCGCCAGAAATGCTGTTCCACTCAGGGACTTGAGTAGAATTACTAGCTAAAACAACATTGCCACTTTTCATGAATCAGACTGGTGCCCTGTCATGTTCTTCTCCAGCTCCACCCATTATGGTGAAGCTGATCCAAATAGCCATGAAAAATGGAAGTTTTGATGAATCGGCCCCCAAGTGTTAGCTTAATACTGCTGTTAGTCCAATGATGCAGTTTTCAGTAATACAGTAATATGGCATTGTGCTCATTAAATTGTGATCCACTGCTTTAGTCTAGCTCCAGGCAGCCAAATGTTTAATTACATGAGAATCCAGGATCTTGATGCTTAGTTTTCCTATTGTCACATTAATTGTGAACCTAATTAGATGCATGGGGTTATAAAACATCGATTATTGGTCACATTACTGCAAAAACAGTGCTTCCCAATCTAAAAAGCTTTATTTCCTGAAAAGCAAAGTGTAAAAAGGTCAAATGTCTAATATAAAAAACAGGTCATTGTGACTACAACATAATAAATAATGTCCACTACAGTTGAGCGACTTTAATTTTTTTAGGATCGAGTCGGGTTTCGCGAAACCCGACTTTCTCAAAAGTCGGGTTGGGTGAAATCGGCCGATTATTGCGAAAAGTCGGGGATCCGACTGAAACACGAAACCCAATGCAAGTCAATGGGGAAGCAAAGTCGGCAGTGAGTGGAGGCCAGTAAAACACCTACAGTGCCCATTTTAATGCCAAAAACATCCATTCTTGTTTCTGAAGCTTGTCAATCTTAATTAACTTTATAATAATAGTTGGGCATTGGAAATTGGGGGTCATTTGGCAAAAGTTGTGGGGGGTAGGGCTGGTTCAAGGTTTTAGTGGGCCCAGGAAATGTGGACTACGTCACGGCGGTGGAGCAGTGAGAGGTAAGTATTTCAACTTTGCAAGTGCTGTGATCCTGAGCAAGCAGGGAGGCCCACTCGTTCACATTGGCACTGGCACAGGGCCCCTCAAAGTATGGTGGTGTTTGACGGTGGGGGAGCCTCCCACCGGCAGAGACACACTTGCGTACTATGAGGGGCCCTGTGCCAGTGACGTCGCCAACGAGTATGCCCCCCCACCTGATGAAGGAACCTGAACTTTCATCTGCACCTTCCTTTTTGTCCCTGTGTAAGGTGGTATAGTATGCGGGAAGGGGAACCAGACTTTCAGCAGGGTCAGATACTGGCTGTGTAGAGTGCAAGGGGAATGTAGTGGTCTGGGTCAATGTACCAGCAGACTCATCTAGCAGTGGCTGGGCAATGGGCAGGATGAGGAGGAAACACAGATATAGGCCCAAAGAATAAAGTAGGCTAAATGCAGTTCAAAATTGGTAACAGGACTAAACAGGCGGCATTGCTTTGTTCAGTGGAGGACAACTGTAATGAGTGGCAGACAGCCAGACACAGTTAGTAGGGCCAAATAATAAAGTGGGCCAAATAAAGTTCAAAATTGGTAACAGGAGTAATCAGTCGGCACTGCTTTGTTCAAGCAGCGGCAGACACCGTTAGTAGGCCCAACCAAACAAGTAGGCCAAATGCAGTTTAATATGTTATACAGGCCGAAAGACTGAAGATTGAAGCTCAGCTTTGATCAGTGGAGGAGAACACCAAGGAGTGGCAGACACCGTAAGTAGGCCCAACCAAACTAGTAGGCCCAATGCAGTTTCATATTCTAAATATAGGCCAAAAGCCTGAAGATTGAAGCACAGGAGAAAAGCACAGGAGAACACCAAGAAGCGGCAGACACCGTAAGTAGGCCCAACCAAACTAGTAGGCCAAATGCAGTTTCATATTCTAAATATAGGCCAAAAGCCTGAAGATTGAAGCACAGGAGAAAAGCACAGGAGAACACCAAGAAGCGGCAGACACCGTAAGTAGGCCCAACCAAACTAGTAGGCCAAATGCAGTTTCATATTCTAAATACAGGCCGAAAGCCTGAAGATTGAAGCTCAGCTTTGATCAGTGGAGAACACCAAGGAGCAGCAGACATCGTTAGTAGGGCCCAACCAAACTAGTAGGCCAAATGCAGTTTCATATTCTAAATACAGGCCGAAAGCCTGAAGATTGAAGCTCAGCTTTGATCAGTGGAGGAGAACACCAAGGAGCAGCAGACACCGTTAGTAGGGCCCAACCAACCTAGTAGGCCAAATGCAGTTTCATGTTCTAAATACAGGCCGAAAGCCTCAAGATTGAAGCTCAGCTTTGTTCAGTGGAAGACAGCTGTAATGACTCGAGTGGCGCAGACAGACACAGGTAGTAGGCCTAAAAAAAGTAGGGTAAATTCAGTTCAAAATTGGTAACTGGAGTAAAGTGGCGTCATTGCTTTGTTCAGCAGAGGACAGCTGTAATGAGGGGCAGACACAGTTTGTAGGCCCAAAAAAGTAAGTAGGCTAAATCCAGTTCAAAACTGGTAACAGGAGTGAATGGGCGGCATTGCTTTGATCAGTGGGGGACAGCTGTAATGAGTGGCGCAGACAGACACAGGTAGTAGGCCTACAATAAAAAAGTTGGCTAAATGCAGTTCAAAACTGGTAACAGGAGTGAACTGGCAGCATTGCTTTGTTCGGTTTAGTATTGAACCAGCAGCACTGAATACTATTTCTGATAGCACACTAGCAGCTGGGCAAGCGAGCTCCTGTAATGCATATTCTGCCAATTCAGGCCAGGTGTCTATTTTAGGTGCCCAGTAATCAAAGGGGAATGATGGGTGAGGGAGAACATCGATAAGGGAGGAAAAATAGTTTGTAACCATACTGGACAAATGTTGTCTCCTGTCACTTTGAATTGATGCAGCAGTACCATCGGTCATTGCAAAATCACTCCACAACCTGGTCATAAAACCCCTCTGTCCAACGCCACTTCTGATTTGTGCACCTCTAACACCTCTGCCATGTTGCCCCCTGCAGCTCGTGTGAGAACCATCACCGCCGCTGTGTGCTGGGAATGCCTGAACCAAACGGTCTACAAGAGTAGCTTGTTTGGTAGCCAATATTTGCTCAAGGTTCTCATGTGGCATGATATTTTGCAATTTCCCTTTATAGCGTGGATCCAGGAGGCAGGCCAGCCAGTAATCGTCATCGGTCATCATTTTGATAATGCGGGGGTTCCTTTTTAGGATACACAAGGCATAATCAGCCATGTGGGCCAATGTTCCAGGTGTCAATTCACTGCTTGTGCTGGGTTGAGGAGCACTTTCTGGCAAATCATCATCAGTTGTCTCCCGCAAAAACCCTGTACCTGACCTTGCAACGCCACCAGTTTCTATTGTCCCCTGAGAAGCTTCCTCCTCCCATAAATATTCATCCCCATCATCCTCCTCCTCCTCTTCGCCCGCCACCTCGTCCAGGAGAGTTCCCTGGGCAGACAATGGCTGACTGTCATCAAGACTTCTCTCCTCCTCGGCTGCAGACACCTGCTCCTTAATGTGCATCAAACTTTGCATCAGCAGACGCATTAGTGGGATGCTCATGCTTATGATGGCATCGTCTGCACTTATCAGCCATGTGCATTCCTCAAAACACTGAAGGACTTGACAGAGGTCTTGTAGCTTCGACCACTGCACACCTGACAACTCCATGTCTGCCATCCAACTGCCTGCCCGTGTATGTGTATCCTCCCACAAATACATTACAGCATGCCTCTGTTCGCACAGCCTCAAGCATGTGCAGTGTGGAGTTCCACCTTGTTGCAACGTCGATTATTAGGCGGTGCTGGGGAAGCTTCAGCGATCGCTGACGGTTCTGCATACGGCTGGAGTGTACGGGTGACCGGCGGATGTGCGAGCAACGTCTTCGCACCTTCAGGAGCAGGGCTGGTAACCCCGGATAACTTTTCAGGAAGCACTGCACCACCAGGTTCAAGGTGTGAGCCAGGCAAGGTATGTGTTTCAGTTCTGAAAGGGCTATGGCAGCCATAAAATTCCTTCCGTTATCATTCACTACCTTGCCTGCCTCAAGATGTACACTGCCCAGCCATGACTGAGTTTCTTGCTGCAAGAACTCGGCCAGAACTTCCGCAGTGTGTCTGTTTTCGCGCAAACACTTCATTTCCAACACAGCCTGCTGATGCTTACCACTAGCTGTTCCATAATGGGACACCTCGTGTGCAACACTGGCAGCTGCGGATGGAGTGGTAGGGCGACTGCGCTCTGTGGACGAGCTTTCGCTTCTGGAGGTGGAGGAGGAGGAGGGGTGGCGAACGCCTACAGCCAACTGTTTCCTAGACCGTGGGCTAGGCAGAACTGTCCCACTATGGCTGTCCCCTGTGGACCCTGCATCCACCACAATAACCCAGTGTGCCGTGATGGACACGTAATGTCCCTGGCCATGCCTACTGGTCCATGGATCTGTTGTGAGGTGCACCTTTCCACTGACTGATTGCCTCAGTGCATGGACAATGCGGTCTTTGACATGCTGACGGAGGGCTGGGATGGCTGTTCTCGCAAAGAAGTGCCAACTGGGTAGGTCATAGCGTGGTACTACATAGGCCATCAGGTCTTTGAAAGCTTCGCTTTCAACCAACCGGTAGGGCATCATCTCTAACGAGATTAGTCTAGCAATGTGGACATTCAAACCCTGTGTGCGCGGATGAGAGGATGAGTACTTTCTTTTCCTAATGAGAGTCTCTTGTAGGGTGAGCTGGACTGGAGAGGTGCATATGGTGGAACAAGCGGTGGTGGTGGTGGTGGACATGGCGGATTGAGAGAGGGTTGGTGATGGTATTCTCGATGTTGACCTACATACAGTGTTTCCTACCAAAAACCTTGTGATTCTCTGACTGCTTTGGCCTTGCGACGATACCTCCAAATTTGCTGCTGGTGGTGTCCTAACCGGTGGGCTTACAGTGAGGGAAGCAATGTAGCATTGCTGATTACATTCATTCTGAGCAGGTGCACCAACGGTACGGGACGTTTGGTAGTTAGTCCAGGCTTGCAAGTGCATGCTGGTTAAATGTCTACGCATGCACGTTGTATTTACATTTTTGACATTCTGCCCTCTGCTAAAGGTCTTTGAGCATTTCTTATAGATAACTTTGCACTGATCATTCGGATCTTGGTTAAAAAATTGCCACACAGCACTCTTCCTACTATCGAATACCTTTTCAGGCATTGCACGCTGTGTTGCTTTCACCGGATGGCCACGCTGTCCTAAAACTGGTTTTGTTTTCGACACACATTTTTGGCCTGATACGGGCCTGCCAGATGAAAGCTGTTGCGATGTTGATGCCTGCTGCGGCTCATCCTCCTCCGCTTCAGAGCTACTGCTAGCAGCACCCTGTTCCCCCAATGGCTGCCAATCTGGGTCTACCACTATCACCTCCTCTGAAATGTCCTGTGCACCTTCCTCTGTGTCACAATGTAAGGTGCTACAGCGTTCGGGACGGGGCACCATAGTCTCATCAGGGTCAGATTCTGGCTGAGTACACTGCGAGGGCAATGTTGTGATCTGAGTCAATGGAACAGCATAAAAATCTAGCTGTGGCTGTGCATCTGTGCACTCCATGTCCGATTCATCTTGTAATGGGCTGTGAACTATTTCCCTTTCTAACCCTGGCACGGTATGTGTAAAGAGCTCCATGGAGTAAACTGTAGTGTCACCTGCCACATCCTTCACTTTTGCTTTGGGTGAAGGACACAAGGAAGCGACTTGTCCCTGAACGTGAGCATCCACTGACGACTCTCTGCTTTTAAATTTGGAACTTTCGGAAGAGGAGGCGAAAGAGCTAGAGGCTGAGTCAGCAAGGAAAGCCAAAACTTTTTCCTGCTGCTCTGGCTTTAAAAGCGGTTTTCCTACTCCCAGAAAAGGGAGCCTTCGAGGCCTTGTGTAGCCAGACGATGACGCTGGCTCAACAACTCGAGCCTTGGGTGCAATTTTGCTTTTCCCACTACCACCAGATGCTCCTCCACCACCACCACCATCATTACCAGCTGGCAATGACCGCCCATGGCCTCTTCCACCAGACTTCCTCATTTTTGGGAAAGTGTAAACAAACTATCAACCGTTATATGGTACTGTAAAGCAAGGTAGAAGGTGTATGTAAACTTGTTGAGAATTTAACTCTCCTTTTTATGTGTGGGAGACTGCGGCAAAAATAAGGCCCACTGTATTACACTACACAGTATAAGTGGCAGAAAGTGACTGGCAGATATACGCCAAACAGAACTGACCCAGATGCACTTAGTGGCAATATAAATCTCCCTTTTTATGTGTGGGAGACTGCGGCAAAAATAAGGCCCACTGTATTACACTACACAGTATAAGTGGCAGAAAGTGACTGGCAGATATACGCCAAACAGAACTGACCCAGATGCACTTAGTGGCAATATAAATCTCCCTTTTTATGTGTGGGAGACTGCAGCAAAAATAAGGCCCACTGTATTACACTGCACAGCATAAGTGGCAGAAAGTGACTGGCAGATATATGCCAAACAGAACTGGCCCAGATGCACTTAGTGGCAATATAAATCTCCCTTTTTATGTGTGGGAGACTGCGGCAAAAATCAGGCCCACTGTATTACACTACACAGTATAAGTGGCAGAAAGTGACTGGCAGATATACGCCAAACAGAACTGACCCAGATGCACTTAGTGGCAATATAAATCTCCCTTTTTATGTGTGGGAGACTGCGGCAAAAAAAACAGGCCCACTGTATTACACTACATAGTATAAGTGGCAGAAAGTGACTGGCAGATATACGCCAAACAGAACTGACCCAGATGCACTTAGTGGCAATATAAATCTCCCTTTTTATGTGTGGGAGACTGCGGCAAAAATCAGGCCCAGTGTATTACACTACACAGTATAATTGGCAGAAAGTGACTGGCAGATATACGCCAAACAGAACTGAACCAGATGCACTTAGTGGCAATATAAATCTCCCATTTTATGTGTGGGAGACTGCTGCAAAAAAAAAAGGCCCACTGTATTACACTACACAGTATATGTGGCAGAGAGTGGCTGGGAGACATATAAAAAAAAGGGACTGTACTACAATAACAATCTCCCTACAATGATCTCAGGACAAGTATGGCAGCCAGCAGTAAAAAGGACTGTGTGGACAAACAAAGAAACAAGAGAACTGTGCAGAAAGAAGCAACAGGATTTTTGCTTTGAAAAAAAGCAGTTGGTTTGCACAGCGGCGTACAAACAGCAATGCAGCTATCAGGGAGCCTTATAAGCTACAGAGCTGATGCACAGAATTCTAGCCTCCACTGTCCCTGCAAAGAAAAGGTGGTGTTGGACAGTGGAAATCGCTACAGCACAAGCGGTTTGGGGGTTAATCTTGCCTCCCTAACAATATCCCTAACAATATCCCTGCTTCTGACGAAGCTGCAGCAACCTCTCCCTATGCTCAGTTCGGCAGAAGTAAGATGGCAGTCGGCGTGCACACCCCTTTATAGCCCCTGTGACGCCGCAGAAGGCAAGCCAATCACTGTCATGCCCTTCTCTAAGATGGTGGGGACTGAGATCTATGTCATCACGCTGCCCACACTCTGCGTCCACCTTCATTGGCTGAGAAATGGCGCTGAAAGCGTCATACGAAACGCGACTTTGGCGCGAAGATCGCCGACAGCATGGCCGATCCCACACTGGGATCAGGTCAGGTTTCACGAAACCCGACTTTGCCGAAAGTCGGCGATTTTTGAAATTGTCCGATCCGTTTCGCTCAACCCTAATGTCTACTACTGCTCACCCATAGTCACAGTGGGATCTAACTGCTTCTCTGGTATTTTTAGCCGAATATCAAATATTTTGATATAATATTAATTAATTTAATGAGAAGACATTCCCACACGAGAACATGATTCTTTGAAGGTATTTCATTAGGACATTTACTATATTTCAAGCTTTGAAAATCTTACTGAATTCCCACTGGACTGAATAACTCAGATGAAAATTATTGCCATTTATAATCAAAACCTGCTCGATAAATTCCCTCTTTCCTGTATATAATTATGGTGGAAGGCATAGGGGATCAAAGACTACTAGTGATTATCTATCCTTTCAGGTTCCTGTCAGGGACTTCTGTATTAATGATGGCATGTGAAGCATTTTTTAAGAATCTATAGATTCACCTATAAGATTTTATGATATGATCATATTAAACCCATTGTGTAAATAAGTAGCAGAATTTACTATAGCCCAAAGTCATGGGACCATTTAGTGTATTTACTTCTTTGTATAGTCATTCAGATACATTTGAAACCTATTACTCAAACATGTCTTTCCATAAAATGTACTGAGGCTGTCAGCAGAGACTCTGGCAGCAATGTGAACAGCTTCTAATACAACACAGTGAAGTCACAGTATAATGATAAAGCACACCATGGTATCACGGTGAGGAACAGTACACAAAGAAATGTCACAGTACGGGGTTAATGTACAAGGCCATTTTACAGTACAATGAAAATTCTGTAATATCACTGTACAGGGAAAATGTACAAGGACACAAATCAGATATGGTCAGGCCACAGTCACAGGAATAAGTATATACACGCTCCATGCTATCCTCCACCTGCACTGCAGTACAAGGCAACTCGTCTCCACTTGGAGAGGCACAGATCTTTCCACAATGCACACCGTGCAATTTATAATTACATTACCAGCACAGCAATAATGTTTCTCTGACAAGTCTACAATTCCTTCCTTATCATGAGAATGCTTAGTCCGATCTTGCTCAACACATTGACAACGTCCTAAGGTTCACACTGTGACATGTGCATTCCTGAATAACGCCATCCATTTCTTTTTTTACCTGTAACCCCTCCTCTTACCTTGGAAGTGTGTTCCAACTTACTACTACACCAAACCCAATGTCTCTTTAATTTAGAGGCCTTAGTACACATCCATAGGGATACACCTTGACTGACTTTTAGAGGAAAAAACTTGGAGTATGCAACAGCTGCAGGCATATTCTGTGGCAGGACTGTGTTAAGCAGATACCAAATGGTGCTATGTTAGCTGGTCTCTTTACATAGGATGATGCAGAATGATGGGCTCAGAACAATCATGAAAAGATCAATCTGTCCCCATTAGTGTTGAGCGATACCGTCCGATACTTGAAAGTATCGGTATCGGAAAGTATCGGCCGATACCGGCAAAGTATCGGATCCAATCCGATACCGATACCCGAAACCAATACAAGTCAATGGGACTCATGTATCGGACGGTATCCCTGATGGTTCCCAGGGTCTGAAGGAGAGGAAACTCTCCTTCAGGCCCTGGGAACCATATTAATGTGTAAAAGAAAGAATTAAAATAAAAAATATTGCTATACTCACCTCTCCGACGCAGCCTGCACCTTACCGAGGGAAGCGGCAGCGTTCTTTGTTTAAAATTCGCGCTTTTCTTTCCTTTACGTGAAGTCCCGGCTTGTGATTGGTCGCGTGCCGCCCATGTGGCCGGGACGCAACCAATCACAGCAAGCCGTGACGTAATTTCAGGTCCTTCAGGATTTTAAAATTACGTTCCGGCGTTGTGATTGGTTGCGTCGCAGTCACATCGGCGACGCAACCAATCACAGCAAGCCGTGACGTAATTTCAGGTCCTTCAGGATTTTAAAATTACGTCCCGGCTTTGTGATTGGTTGCGTCGCGGTCAACCAATCACAAGCCGGGAGGCTGGACACGCGCGCATTTTAAAATGCGCGCTTGTCCAACCTCCCGTGACGTCCCGGCTTGTGATTGGTTGCTTCGCGGTCAACCAATCACAAGCCGGGAGGCTGGACACGCGCGCATTTTAAAATGCGCGCTTGTCCAACCTCCCGTGACGTCCCGGCTTGTGATTGGTTGCTTCGCGGTCAACCAATCACAAGCCGGGAGGCTGGACACGCGCGCATTTTAAAATGCGCGCTTGTCCAGCCTCCCGGCTTGTGATTGGTTGATCGCGACGCAACCAATCACAAGCCGGGATGTCACGGGAGGCTGGACAAGCGCGCATTTTAAAATGCGCGCGTGTCCAGCCTCCCGTGACGTCACGGCTTGTGATTGGTTGCGTCGCCCATGTGACTGCGACGCAACCAATCACAAAGCCGGGACGTAATTTTAAAATCCTTAAGGACCTGAAATTACATCACGGCTTGCTGTGATTGGTTGCGTCGCCCATGTGACTGCGACGCAACCAATCACAAAGCCGGGACTTCACGTAAGGAAAGAAAAGCGCGAATTTTAAACAAAGAACGCTGCCGCTTCCCTCGGTAAGGTGCAGGCTGCGTCGGAGAGGTGAGTATAGCAATATTTTTTATTTTAATTCTCTCTTTTACACATTTTTACATTAATGTTGTTTCGATACCGATACCCGATACCACAAAAGTATCGGATCTCGGTATCGGAATTCCGATACAGCAAATATCGGCCGATACCCGATACTTGCGGTATCGGAATGCTCAACACTAGTCCCCATACATATATGCAGTTTGCACTAGGTGATGTGTTGCTGAAAAACAATAATTATTGTTTCAGCATATACAATTCAATCACCTGCCGATCTTTACACCTATGAACTCAGGTCTGTGCTGACGGTATTTTTAAATGTGGATACTACAGACGCACATCGTAAGGGGACTCAAACACTGTACGTTGCACACACATATACACACACTGCTTGTTACATATACATATGTACTGTATATACACATAGCACACACACAGACATATATACATAGAGCACATACACTCACATTTACTGTATGTATACAGAGAGAGCACATGCATACAAATACATATATATATATATATATATATATATATATATATATATATATATATATACAGAGAACATACAGATGCATGCACACATAAAGCACCTACATACAGATGCATGTATATACAGATCATATACCTATAGGCATGTACATAGAAGTGCATATATGCAGAGCACTTAAGGTACCGTCACACTAGGCGATATCGCCAGCGATCCGTGACGTTGCAGCGACCTGGATAGCGATATCGCTGTATTTGACACGCAGCAGCGATCTGGATCCCGCTGTGAAATTGCTGGTCGCTGCTAGAAGGTCTGCACTTTATTTGGTCGCTAGGTCGCCGTGTATCGCCGTGTTTGACAGCAAAAGCAAGGATACCAGCGATATTTTACACTGGTAACCAGGGTAAACATCGGGTTACTAAGCGCAGGGCCGCGCTTAGTAACCCGATGTTTACCCTGGTTACCAGCGTAAAAGTTAAAAAAACAAACAGCACATACTCACCAGCGCGTCCCCCAGCCTCTGCTTCCTGACACTGACTGAGCGCCGGCCCTAAACTGAAAGTGAAAGCACAGCGGTGACGTCACCGCTGTGCTGTTAGGGCCGGAGCTCAGTCAGTGTCAGGAAGCGGACGCTGGGGGACGCGCTGGTGAGTATGTGCTGTTTGTTTTTTTAACTTTTACGCTGGTAACCAGGGTAAACATCGGGTTACTAAGCGCGGCCCTGCGCTTAGTAACCCGATGTTTACCCTGGTTACCCGGGGACCTCGGCATCGTTGGTCGCTGGAGAGCGGTCTGTGTGACAGCTCTCCAGCGACCAAACAGCGACGCTGCAGCGATCGGCATCGCTGTCGCTATCGCTGCAGCGTCGCTTAATGTGACGGTACCTTTACATAGATACAGGCTTACATGGAGCACCTACATTCAGATACATGCTTACATATACTGTAGATGCATGCACATACTGTACATACAAAGACATGCATGCACAGACACATACATACTGATACATGCATGCAAAAAAATATAGAGACATGCATGCACAGGCATATATACTATATACAGAGACATGCATGCATATACATACAGAGACACGCATGCATAGGTACATACATTAATTAATGCAACAAGCCCACTTAATAAAGATGGAGGCAACATAGGTGCAAAATACTGATGAGACAACCACTCACAACCTCCCTGAATTGATAGGTTGTGAGAGGTTGTTTCCTCAGTATTTTGCACCTGTGTTGCCACCATCTTTAACTTATGGGTTTGCTGCATCCTGATCGTGCATTAGTTCTGTGACCTGGGCAGGAAAACACTGTTTCCCTTTTTTGCTGTGTTGCTTCTTGAATTTATTGGGGAACTGAAATTCCTCTTTTTGTGCCTTTGCTTTTAATTTTAGTACAGGCACATACATACAAATACTTGCACACAAAGGTCACATGTCATGACACAGCTGACCCGGGACCAGGGTCTCCTTTCCAGGCCCTAGCTTGCCCTGTTCCCCGGGACACTTCAGATTGCAAAGACGCCGGAGCCTACGCTCTTGCATTATCTCCTAACTCAGCCCTCCGTCTGTTCTCTTCCCCCACCCAGGGAAAAGGGGGCTCTACTGTACACCAACCCGATAAACAGGGCAACAAAAACAAGGGGCAACTGAAAACTCCACACACATATAAAAGACCTGACCTATCTATCGCAATCAATGACATCATGCTTTCCCCCGTACCGGAAGTCCGCTGCTTCGGAGTAACCTTCGACTCTGCCCTGTCCTTCAAACCTCACATCCAAGCTCTTTCCACCTCCTGTCGCCTCCAGCTCAAAAACATCTCCAGAATCTGTCCTTTTCTCAACTGTCAATCTACTAAAATGCTTGTGCATGCCCTCATCATCTCCCGCCTTGACTACTGCAACATCCTTTTCTGAGGCCTCCCTGCTAACACCCTTGCACCTCTCCAGTCCATCCTTAACTCTGCTGCCCGACTAATTCATCTCTCTCCTCGCTACTCCTCTGCTTCCCCCCTCTGCAAATCTCTTCACTGGCTCTCATTCCCTCAGTGTATCCAGTTTAAATTACTAATACTGACCTACAAAGCCATCCATAACCTGTCTCCTCCATATATCTCTGAACTAATCTCCCGATATCTTCCCTCACGTAATCTCTGGTCCTCCCAAGACCTCCTTCTTTCCTCCACACTTATTCGCTCCTCATCCAATCGCCTCCAAGACTTCTCACGAATATCCTCATCCTCTGGAATTCTTTGCCCCAACACGTCCGACTACCAACCACATTCGGATCCTTCAGACGGAACCTGAAAACCCATCTCTTCAGGAAAGCCTACAGCCTGCACTGACCCCGCTGCCTCCTCATCACTACCGAAGCTACCGCCTCACCAACGCCGGAGCTGCAGCAACCCTCAATCTATTGTCTCCTTCCCCATAATCCTGTAGAATGTAAGCCCGCAAGGGCAGGGTCCTCGCCCCTCTGTATCAGTCTGTCATTGTTAGTTTGTTTACTGTAAGTGATATCTGTAACTTGTATGTAACCCCTTCTCATGTACAGCACCATGGAATCAATGGTGCTATATTAATAAATAATAATAATAACAGAGGAATCCACCGAGGTGTGTAGGAAGGGGAAGAAACCAAAATAGAGAAGGATAAGGAATTACCAAGCGTACAAACCAAACAATAGTCGCTTATAACTCCTCCAGCACTCCTTCTCATACCAACTTCTCTCCCTCCTTTAGCCGTGCAGCAAAAGCTAACTCTGATGAGGATTAGTAATAGAGCCCAGCTTATATAGGGAAAAGGAGTGGCTAACCAAGCACAGCTGAGGACACGGATTTCCAATATGGCCGATTAACCTGTGTTCTGCCATAAGAAATAAACACGTTTTAATAAGATGGAGAAGTGCTTCTCCTCAGCGCCGGAGTAGGAGCATCCAGCCGCGGTCTTTTGGCTCCCCTCCGTCATGGTAATCCCGTGACAGCACATACATATACACACGCACACACTCTAGAATATTTACCAGTTTTTTCTTCTTCAATTCTTCTACGCTCCTGCACGATACAGGACCTGTGGTGACATCACGGTCACATGACTGTGATGTCACCAAAGGTCCCTAGGCAGGCTCAACACCTGAAATTACATTGAAAATAGCAGAGCTATTATCAATATAATTTCTACTGTAGGTTCTGGGGAAGTATGAGGGAGTGGGGTTCCTGGGCAATTGTCCACTTTCTCTCCCAATGCCAGCCCTGCCCACCTGACACAAACAACCCACATTATTTCCCATCTAATGTGATGTTTGGAGTCCCATCACTTGAAGAATCATTTTCAAAAGGACACAGCCTCAAAGGGAAAATCCCAAAAGCTTATGTATATATAATACAGTGCTAAATAAAGACATATCTATTAACTATTACTTAAATACACATTATCCAGCTTACTCAATAGACGCCAATGATAATAACGCACATCATGTGGGTGCACAGAACTGTTTGACATGGGCCTGATGAACAAAACAAATTTCCAGTCAGCCAGCCAGAATACCAGCATGGCTGCCTGACTGAGCAGAGACTTAGGAGCGCTCATTCTTAAATCCTCCGCTCCTAAGGAAAAAAGACAAATAAAGAGATGCTGCGGTTGCTTAGATACCAAGATACTTGGCACTTTAGCATGCATCCTAAACACATGTCACAATAATTAACTATGTGTGTTCCGACTAGATGACAGTAAACCCAAAAATGAAAGCTTAGAAGAACAACTAAAATACACTTGGCAATCATTGTGTGTCATTGTAATGTAAATTTATAGTAAAGTGCCAGTACAGCCAGGAATTAACATACCTGACATCGATAAAGGCTGTAGCTGAAGGAAAGAGGGTTCCCATATCAAATTAAAAATAAAATATGAAGAAAATGATCCTTTACACTGTTAATAACATGTATCATTATCCAATTATTCACAAGTTACAATTTTATTACTGTTTCCATAGTAACCAAATTATATAAAAATATACTTTTGTCTGCATGTAAAGTAAAAATGTAAAGTTATGTGCTAAAAGTAAATATATGAGTAGGACAAAGGACTGTAATTTATTACCAGTGTATACACTCACAAAGACAGTACAAAATTATCATTATTTTTTGCTCACTAGTAGAGGAGAAAGCTCATTTACTCGCTTATTTAGCACCAGCATTTTTGGCACGTTCTACAGAAATCACTGTCCCCATAGGGGTTTACAATCTAGATTCCCCATTGGTATGTTTTTGTGGTGTGGGAGTACGACACCCACCAGGGTCGTGGGATACTCGGAACCAGGTCGGACAGTTCATTGGGGATGTCACAAGGCCGTGACCCTACTCCGTGACCCTACTCCGTGACCCTGGGCGTGCAATTAAAATGCAACAGGAAAAGTTATATGGGATTGATTCGTGATGCCACCCGTGGTGTTTGGCAAGGGATGGCCGACGCTGCGGTTCAGGTTCACTGGGGTCGATGATGATGCAGCAATGGTGGTACAGCTCCCCACGGGTAGAGCGAGGCCCCAGAGCAGTTACAGGGCAAATTTGATGATGGGGACTGTTGTGATGCAGGGAAGGTGACACAGTAAATAATTCTGAGGACACAGCGGGGTGCAGTCTTCACACTTGACTCACAGTCTTTAGGTTAAAATCACAAGCCGGGTGCTGTGTCCTCCAGGTCGGTGGTCCAGCCAGCTCTCGTGTAATTTGGGTGCACTTTTCCAGGACCCCCTTGTGTACCTTTCAAGGTCGTCTCTCTGCACTGGCTCACACACTCCTGCCCTGCGCCTCACACACAGTGTCCCAAGCCAGCAGCCTCAGGTCCTGTCGGGCGACGTCCTCCTGGTCACCTTGACCCTATGTGGCTGCCTTTTTGGCAAATGTGTGTAGATTTGGCTGTGGTACATACAGATACCACCGCCTCCGGTTCGCTATCTGAGTCCTACAGTCTTCTCCACTAATCTGGGGCTGGTCCCCACTGCGACCTGGTCATTCCACTCATTCCTCACTTCTCTGGCCCCTAGGAGGCCTTCTCTCTGGAGCTCCTCTCCAACTCCTCCATCCTCCTCTCACCGACCAACCAACTCCTTAATGACTCCTCCTCCCATTTCCATGACAACCCTGTCACTCTACCTCATCCACCCACACCCTATACCTAGTTCCCCCTCCAGCCTGAGATGGGGCCCTCCATAAATAGGGTCTGCCCAGATGCCCTGGCCTGGAGTGGTGTTGGATGCTAGTGTGCGGGTACTGGGTAGTGCCCCCCTCCTTACCCGAGAGTGGGATACCACACCTCTGGCTGAGGTGCAGTACCTCTGTGGTGACTGGACCCTCAGGGGCACCACAGGAGTGGAAGAGTCCTCACATCAGTCAAGGTGTAACCCTGAAATGCCAGGCACCAGTGACCGACCACATATTGCTGGATGTCATAACAAACAAGGACCCAGTAACCACATAAGGAAGGAATACAAAAGTAAATGGTTGTTTACTGAAAGAATAGGTAAAACATATGTAGAATAGGCAGCAGGAATGAAAGTTGACTTTAGCATCTTCTGCACAATCCAGAGGTTCACGTTTTATGGTTGCTCTTGGTGGCACATATCTTGTGAACAGCATTGCAGCAATATAAGGTAAAGTCCATCAGGTAGATCGGAAAACCCAGGATTTTGATCAAAAGACAAACACACCAGTTTGTCTTGCAAAGATTCCCATTTACCGTAATATGCGAGTGACCCAACATTGTATAGGTTGTTTGCATAATACATTGCAAAAGATAATTCATAATAGTTGCATAATGGCGAAATAAATCATCTGATTAATAACTCAATTGATTAATAGCTAAGACAAAATATCAATAGTTGGGGGAGCAGACTTTATGACGCCTGGCTTATGCACAAGATAATATTGTAAACCTTTTGTCTTTGGTAGAATTAGAAGTTTAGACATTTTACACAAAAGGGAAATTTTATTCACTGTTGCTCCAACAAAACTTCTACTTCTTTGAGGTCAGTATTGAGAAAAATGTAAAGGAGACAAATTTAGGAATTCTGTATTTTTTATTGTTTTTTGCTCCAATATCTTTGAGGAAATGTAATTAAATTGTAATTATTTTTTTCACATACAGTAGACATCATCAGGGTCCTCCAGCTACAGCTCACCTCATCCATAGCTCACTCCCTTACAGTACTTGTGCCTCAGTCTATCATGGCCACCAATACTCCCAGGCCTGGCCTACACGTCAGCCTCAGTCTCTCTGATCCACTGTGTAGTCTCAGGGTTCCCAGATATCCACAGCTATCTCATTAAGACTTCCAACTCTGTACTTCAGAAGCTTTACGCTAGTCTACTATTTCTCGAACACACAAGGTTCCCCAGCTTGCTTGCTGTCTTCAGATCTTTCTGCCACGCCCACTAATGAAATCCAGTTTGCGTGCTACCTGTGTTTCTCGACCTTCCCCTTAACACATACACACACACCCAGATGCTGGTCTAGAAATGTCACCTTCTTCACTTCACTACTCTCACACTCTGACTGACTAAAACCAGGAAATAACTTCCTTCTAGTTCCCTTTTTCAGTTTTACGTTTTCCGCTCCCCTCCTTCCCAGAGCCATAAGTTTTTTTATTTTTCCATCAATATGGCCATGTGAGGGCTTGTTTTTTGTGGGACAAGTTGTACTTTTGAACGACATCATTGGTTTTAGCATGACGTGTACTAGAAACTGGGAAAAAAATTCCAAGTGAGGTGAAATTGCAAAAAAAGTGTCATTATGAGTTCATAGACACCAAACATGTCTAGGTTATGTTTTATCTAAGTAGTGAAAAAAAATTCCAAACTTTGCTAAAAAAATTGCACAATTTTCCGATACCCATAGCATCTCCATTTTTCGTGATCTGGGGTCGGATGAGGGCTTATTTTTTGCGTGCCGAGCTGGCGTTTTTAATTATACCATTTTGGTGCAGATACGTTCTTTTGCCAATAAGTAGAATATTAGGTGCACCACTATTACAAAAAAACTATAACATGTAAATATATATTGCTCTTATCACTAATAATAAGCAGTAGATCAGGGTGCTACAACATGCATGGAAAGTACCAATATCAGAATGAAAAAGAGAAAAGCCAATGCATAAATATGTGCACACCTGCTACAAGATGAAAGAATTATCAAAATTTTATTGTATACATACAAGGACACATATATCACATAAAACCAATTAAAAACATAATAACAAAACACCCTTCCCCATAAGATGTTTTCAAATAAACTCCTCTATATATGATTATACATCTGGGCCCAAAGAAACTACTACAGGCAAGAAAGTTGCATCAATAGTGGTATAATACAAAATACACGATCATATATGTGCATGCACAAAGCTATAACAGATAAGAGATAAAGCCTGTATGTAGTCAAATGAAGGATTTAATCCTATATTTAAAGACAAAGTGAGGGCGTCCCCACAATTCCTCCAGAGTAAATAACCCTAATGCCTGTAAGGCAACGCCCAGATAGATATGAGCCCTGTTGGAGTCAAAAAGATATATCAAATAAATGGGGTATATCCTTAGTGGAGTTTTAAGGCAGTAATTGGCAAATTGCCATCAATGAAATCAGTGTCAAAGCACCGAAAAATATGAGCCCTACCCCAAGCATGGATAACCCATGAGCCACACAATCCAGAGGGAAATGAATCTGCAGATGGACATGAGACAAACTGCAGAGAATCCAATTCCGAATACAGAACCCAGAGGAGTAAGAGGAGAGAGAAGGGTGTGGGAAATCCCACACGTATCGCTGCTGCTGGGCAGCTTCGTCAGGGAGAATTTACTCTGGACGAATTGTGGGGACGCCCTCACTTTGTCTTTAAATATAGGATTAAATCCTTCATTTGACTACATACAGGCTTTATCTCTTATCTGTTATAGCTTTGTGTATGCACATATATGATCGTGTATTTTGTATTATACCACTATTATACCACTATTGATGCAACTTTCTTGCCTGTAGTAGTTTCTTTGGGCCCAGATGTATAATCATATATAGAGGAGTCTATTTGAATACATCTTATGGGGAAGGGTGTTTTGTTGTTGTGATACGTTCTTTTGATCGCTGTTATTGCATTTTAATGCAATGTCGTAGTGACCAAAAAACGTAATTCTGGCGTTTAAATTTTTTTTATCTCTACGCCATTTAGCGATCAGGTTAATCCTTTTTTTAATTGATAGATCGGGCGATTCTGAATGCGGCGATACCAAATATGTGTATGTTTGATTTTTTTTTTTTATTGTTTTATTTTGAATGGGGCGAAAGGGGGGTGATTTAAACTTTTATATATTTTTTTTTTTTACTTTTGCCATGCTTCAATAGCCTCCAAGGTAGACTAGAAGCTGGCACAACTCAATCGGCTCTGCTACATAAGAGCGAAGCTCAGATCGCCCCTATGTAGTAGATTTGCTGCATTGCTATGAACGGTGACCACAGGCTGGCGCTCATAGCAATCCGGCATCAACAACCACAGAGGTCTCCAGGAGACTTCTGGTTGTTATGCCGACGCATCGCTGACCCCCGATCACATGACAGGGTCGGCTATACGCTAATTTCTGGCCCGATGGATGGAAGCGCTAGTTAAATGAAGCTGTCAGCGTTTGACAGCGGCATTTAACTAGTTAATGGCAGGGGGTGAATCGCGATTCCACCCGCCGCTATTGCTGACATGTCCCGGCTTTGATGTGAGCTCACCACCTCTGCAGTACTAGTATGGCGGAGGTCGGTAAGGGGTTAATCTCCACAGCCCAGAACTATGAAATGGTATAAAATGCCAAACTGTGTATCATGAATATCAACATTTCAAACTTACAGCATTAAAAAAAGTCTTCAGACAGAGTCAGATATGAATCAAACCTTCACACTCCATTAAAGGAGGAGGTTACAAAAGAAGGAGCTTAGATAAAGACAGGGAGAACATACAAACTCCTTGTTGATGTTGTCATTGGTGGGATTTGAACCCAGGTTCAAGTATGTTACCTCTGGCAAGCCAACTTTAGGATACAGCAGGTGTGACTTTCTGGCAAAAATTCCAAATGCATTACATTTTTGTACATTATGTTTTATGGCTTATCACCATTTTTTATATAAGTAAAAATGCAATATACCTGCAATTATGCAATTTCATTAACATGGCTTTCCCTTCTCAAGAGCAGAGTAATGTTATATTTTATTGTTTAAGGCTCATCACAAAGTATACTGACCACCACATGCAGTGCCTACAAGCTCTTTCCAGTGGATTTTGTAAGTACTGCCCTGAAGCCTGCCAGGATTACTGAATTAACCTGTTCGCTCCCGATCCTGGCAAGCTTCGGTGTCACTATGCTCCTCCAAAGCTGCAGAGGAAAAACTCCCTCGTATAGCAACATTGGAGCATGTACACTTAGGGTCAGCAGTGCAATGATGCGGCTGATCCAAACTGTCAAAAAACAGAGCACCCCCCAAACATCAAAGAAGTCACTGAAGCTTCAGGCCCCTGATAGAAGCGTTTTGAGCCTTTATCACATCAGATAATGAGGACTATCATATAGCAATAGTTCATAACTGAACCCATGTTCTGCTGGAACCATCGTACAATATTTAGCCACTTGTGATTGACAAACTGTCAAGTCTTGCTGTGATTTCCGTTACGTTGGAGAGGAGTAGCACTGCAAACAGCACTCACTATTCCTTTCATTAAATCTGCACAGACTGCCAGTTGCACCTTTGATGGTAGTGTGTACAGTGCCTAAAGTAATAGGTAACCTGCTATATTTTCAAAAAGCAGATATGTCATACTGAATATTTGAACTATATATCTAGTAAATGAATTGAAATCTAAAGAATGGCAATGGAGATTCATATTTTTCCTTCTGCATTTTTTACATCATATTTCACAAAACTTCCTATTTGCTGTGAACTCCTCCAACAGTTGTCTGTTTTTGTAAAATATTGATGCACAAACGAATTGTTAGATTTCCACAGGTTGCAAACTTTTAATCCAGCGCAGGTCACTCCGACTTATATGTAATAGTAATTACAACTCTTTTTACACATTAAATCACTTTCATTCATACTTTTCCTTACTGCCTTTTTTACCACCTTCAATGTTTATTTCCTTATTTAATAATTCATTTGGAATTGACTTCACTGATCGCAGCAAAGAAAGTTATCTCACTGTTCCAATGATATACCAAAAAATAACTAGCAGGCAGTAGTTGTAAGTTTCTGGTCTTTTTTTCTAGCAGGGAGATCAATTAGCAATCCATGGTAGCTATGTGCAAGAAATAATAAGAGTCTGACAGCTTTACCACCATCATAAACATTTACATGCGGGGGATTTTTGTTGGGGAACAGGGGTAAGGGGAATAATCCACTACCAATCACTCCTGGCAAAAATCTTGTTAAAGGGAGGTTATCATCAGAAAAGTACCTATTCCTTAATTCAGGTTTGTGCATGTGGGCAGCGGATTAGTATCTGCATAATCCAGCCATTCAACAGTGAATGCATATTTATTCAGGAACAAAAAGCTTACAACTGGTATTTCTTACAGCTTAGGATCTTAGCATTTTGTCTGTCAGCTTGCAAAGTGAATGTGCTCCAGCATCAAACACTGAGTGAACAAGAACTTCTGGTGAGGGGGGGGGGTTGTTTTTTTTATTGCTTTTAATAGTGTTTAACTGGCAATATAACACTATTGTTATCCTTATCAGAAGAGGTTTGATTACAATGAAAGGTAACACCTTTATTCACAGCTGATAGCATTGGATCCACCAATTAAAATAGGACTTAGGGTACCGTCACACAGTGGCATTTTTATCGCTACGACGGCACGATTCGTGACGTTGTAGCGATATCGTTACGATCTCGCAGTGTCTGACACGCTACTGCGATCAGGCACCCAGCTGAGAATCGTACGTCGTAGCACATCGTTTGAAACTTTCTTTCGTCGCTGGATCTCCCGCTGTCATCGCTGGATCGTTGTGTGTGACAGCGATGCGTTCCCTGGTAACCAGGGTAAACATCGGGTAACTAAGCGCAGGGCCGCGCTTAGTAACCCGATGTTTACCGTGGTTACCAGCGTAAAAGTAAAAAAAAAACAAACAGTACATACTCACCATCTGATGTCCGTCAGGTCCCTTGCCGTCTGCTTTCCGCTCTTACTGTCTGCCGGCCGGAAAGTGAGAGCAGATCACAGCGGTGACGTCGCCGCTGCGCTCTGCTCTCACTGTACGGCCGGATCTCAGTCAGAGCAGGAAGCAGACGGCTAGGGACCTGACGGACATCAGATGGTGAGTATGTACTGTTTTTTTTTTTTTACATTTACGCTGGTAACCAGGGTAAACATCGGGTTACTAAGCGCGGCCCTGCGCTTAGTTACCCGATGTTTACCCTGGTTACCCGGGGACTTCGGCATCGCTCCAGCGCCGTGATTGCAACGTGTGACCGCAGTCTACGACGCTGGAGCGATAATTATACGACGCTGCGACGTCACGAATCGTGCCGTCGTAGCGATGTAAATGGTACTGTGTGACGGTACCCTAACCCTGCTCCCCAACCCTTCATAATTACCCTGCACAGACTCATTACATTAGACATTTCAATGCAAAAGATAAAGTCGGGGTCTGACCATTGTTGCTTTGTACATGTGTTGTTTCCTGAAACTAAAGGAAGTTTAAGTCTTGAAAAGCCCCCGCTACTAGTGTGAAAATTGCAAGATTTCTATTTTTTTATGTTTAATACAGCTTGTGATATGTTAAAAAAGAGTCTTATTTATTGTATGTTATACAAGTTTATGAATACTTCTGCAGACCAATATCATTGCACAGATACATGCCAAAAATTGACTTTTATTTTTTGCGAAAACCCGGTGAGTCACGAGATGAGCCTCTCAAAAAACTTGATGGGTTTACTTGACTTCCAATGTGTATAGCTACTTTTAATACAGGCAGAAAATGATATTTTGAAATGTAAATGGTTATGCATTTTCCCCTCATCCCTATTGTGGTATGAATGATTCCTCATCCCCATCCTTGCATGCATGACTCCTCATCCCCATCTTTGTCTGCATGGCTCCTTATCCCAATCCTTGTCTGTATGGCTCCTTATCCCAATCCTTGTCTGCATGGCTCCTTATCCCCATCCTTGTATGCATGGCTCCTCATCCCCATCCTTGTCTGCATGGCTCCTCATCCCTGTTCTGGTAAGCATGGCGCCTCATCTCTATCCTTGTATGCATTGCTCCTCATCCTTATCCTTGTATGCATGGTTTCTCTTCCCTATCCCTGTATGCATGACCTCCATGAGAAAAGCATTAAAAAAAACATCCTACTTACCTTCCTGCACGCCATCGCAGCATCTTGTTCTGGTGCCAGTAGCTCCTGCAACCTAACGATCATGTGTCCCCGCTCATTAAGGTAATAAATATTCACTCAATTCCATGCCTAAGAGTGAAGAGAAGTGAATATTCATAACTCTTTAGTAGTGCACACCCATGAGAGCCCGGCTGCTGCTGGAAGCCAGCGGCTGTGGCTTACACTGTGCGCGTTATAAAGAGAAATGAATATTCACTGCCAGTGCAGTGAATATTCATTTCTCTTTATCAGCGGGCATAGGCTTTAGCAGTATCAGCCGGCTCCTGCCTCCTTTGACCAGCTGCTCCGTCACTTCCCCTCTCCGACGTCTTCTGTGACAATGACTGGAGTATAAGCTGAGGGGGGCGTTTTCATCACAAAAAAATGTGCTGAAAAACTCGGCTTATACTCAAGTCTATATGGCATGTTTATTTGTGAAAATATCAGAAATTTGGAGAAAATGTTGAAATTTTTATATGCCCTTAAACCAGAGAGACATGACACACAAAATAATTAATAAATAATATTTGCCACATACCTACTTTACATATGCATCATTCCTTAATCATCATTTGTTTTTATTTGGAAGTTAAAAGGGTTGAAATTTGATCAGCAATTTCTCATTTTTCCAACATAATTCACAGAAACATTTTTTTAGGAACCACATCATATTTGAAGTTACTTTGAGGGATCTATGTGACAGATAAAACCCAGAAGTAACACTGTTGTAAAAACTGTACCCCTCAAAGTGCTCAAAACCACATTCAAGAAGTTTACTAACCCTTCAGGTGCTTCACAGGAATTAAAGCACAATATTACTTTAGCACCAGATATTTTATTTTCACAAGAGTAACAGGAGAAAATGGACAACAACATTTGTTGTACAATTTCTCCTGTGAATGCTGATATATCACAAGTGACCCCGTTTTGGCAACTAGACCCTTCAACAAACTTATCTAGCTGTGTGTTGAGCACCTTGAACCCCCCAGGTACTTCACAAAAGTTTATAACAATGAGCTGTAAAAAAAAGACATAAGTCCCGCAAAAATGTTGATTTAGCCAATTTTTTATTATCACAAGGGTAAAATGTACACCCAAAATTTGTTGTGCAGTTTCTCCTGAGTACACCAATACTCCACATGTGGGGAGAAAACTACTGTTTGGGCACATGGCAGAGCTTGGAAGGGAAGAAGCACAGTTTCACTTTTGAATGCAAAAATGGCGGTAATCGAGAGCAGATGCCATGCTGTAATTGGAGAGCCCCTAATGTGTCGAAGCAGTGGAAACTCCCATAAGGGCCCCCATTTTGGAAAATATACCCCTCCAGAAATTTACCTACATGTGTGGTGAGCACCTTGAACCCACAGGTGTTTCACAGGAGTTTATAAGGTTGAGCCATGAAAATAAAAAATCCAATGTTGTTGTTTTAGCCCCCAATTTTTACTTTCACAAGGGTAGCAAGATAAAATGGACCCCCAAATTTGTTGTGCAATTTCTCCTAAGTACACTGATACCCCAAATGTGGTCAAAAACTCAGAAGGTAAGAAGCGATATATTGAAGTCCATTTTTTTCTGGAATGGTTTGAGGGTGGTATGTCACATTGACAGAGTCCTGGAGGTGCCAGAACAGCATAAATCCCCTAAAAGTCATGTCATTTTACAAACTATATAGCCACCAATGAATTCATTTAGGGTGCAGTGAGCTTGTTGACACCACACGTGCCTCACAGAATTTTATACCATTGGGCAGTGAAGAAAAAATTAATTACATTTTTACCACTAAAATGTTGTTTTAGCCCCAAATATTTAATTTTTCTAAGGGCTAATAGGAAAAAATGGACCTCTCAGTTTATTGTGAAATTTTTCTTAAGTGTGCCAATACCCTACATGTAATTGGAAACGACTTTTCAGTCACAGTGCAAAGCTCAGAAGGCAAGTAGCGCAATATTATAGAAGAAATTTTGCTATTATACTGTAGTTTGTGGGTGCCATGACCCAAGGGAGAGCCCATGAGGTGCCAGAACAGTAGAAGCCCCCATAAGTGACTCCATTTTATAATCTACACCTCTCAATGAATACATTTAAGCATGCATTGATCATATTGACACCCCGGGGGTGTCACAGAATTTCATACCATTGGGTAGTGAAGAAAAAATAATTACATTTTTTCCACAAAAAATTAGTTTTAGCCCCAGACTTTACATTTTCACACTGATAAATGGCCCAAATCCAAACCTAACACCTACTATCAAGATGCTACACACCACAAAAAAAATTCCCATCTTTTAGTAAGAATGCTAGCTAACGTTTTTGACTAGTGATGCTAGGACTAAATGAGTAAAGTGTCACAGTGCAATTAAGTGAATGAAAAAGGAAGAAATATCGTGGCTCTCACCCAATTGAATTGTTCCCTGGGTCACGTCCATACGAGTAGAAGCATCCCTCACTCTGCCCTGTCGTGCATTCTGCTGTTGTTCCTGCTCTTACAAGGGCAGTACCCAAGTGGAGATATTATGCCAAAAAGAGGATTCCCTCCAACGCGTTTCTTTCTCCATTAGGAGAAATCATCAGGGGAGTGTACTTTCTATTGGGAGGCATCAGCTTGAAGAATAAAGTGTCTCTGTGCTTATGAAGTGCCTTTGCTTGAAAACATATAAGGAATCCAACAGTGGTGGGTATTCCCTCAAGGCACAGAGTGCTGTTATCAGGGTATATACTGCTACTGCCATATATAATCCAATCACCCGATGAATGAGCAGCATTTTGCTCGTTTGTTGGACGATTGCCAAGATGTTTATATATATGATCTCTTGTCTGTGCAGCCGGTATTTAAAAATGTGTATGCCACACACAGTGTGTTATATACTGTCACTGTGTTTCTATACTCGGCCAGCTACATATACTATTAACATATATACAAGTTAGAATAATGCAAAAAATTATACACACATATACAGCTCTGGCAAAAATTAAGAGACCACCACATCAAATCCCTGTCATGGGCAGCCCAATCTCCAGACCTGAACCCCATTGAAAACCTCTGGAATGTAATCAGGAGGATGATGGATAGTCACAAGCCATCAAACAAAGAACTGCTTAATTTTTTGTACCAGGAGTGGCATAAGGTCACCCAAAAGCAGTGTGAAAGACTGGTGGAAAGCATGCCAAGATGCATGAAAGCGATGATTAAAAATCATGGTTATTCCACAAAATATTGATTTCTGAACTCTACCTGAGTTAAAACATTAGTATTGTTGCTTATAAATTGTTATGAACTTTTTTTTTTGCATTATTTGAGGTCTGAAAGCCCTGGGTTGTTTTTTTTTTAAAATTTTGACCATTTTTCTTTGTCAGAAAAAAAATACAAAATTTATTGCTTGGAAATTCAGAGAGACATGTTGTCAGAAGTTTATAGAATAAAAGAACAATTTACATCTTACTCAAAAATATACCTATAAAGAGAAAAACCAGACAGACTGAACATTTTGAAGTGGTCTCAATTTTTGCCAGAGCTGTATATATATTATATATACCGTATATATATATATATATATATATATATATATATATATATATATATATATATATATATATATATATACACACACACACACATACATATGTAGCTCACACTTATACACACACACGTACATTGTACATGTGGCGCCCCAGGGTCCTGGTCGTCACAGTAGCATTGCTTTCCTCACGGGGAGAGTGATGTTACGTTTGGACAAGAGCAGGAGGAGCTGACAGTTGGACGGAGCCATCTTTACCAGGAGCAGCACACACACTGGGTGCTGTTCTACTTATCTGACTGCTCAGGTTGGTAGGTACTGGGTCTCCAGCTCTCCCTCCCCCTCAGAGGTGCCATGCAGGACAACAGGAGCACTGGCCAATGAGCACTTCTATCACTCTGATGGGGAGGTTCAGTGGCCGGTGTTTTGTCCTTCACTGACCACTCCTTTTTCAATGCCAGGCCCTCACCAAAGGTCCTGACATTCCCAGAGTACATGGCCTGTGGTAACATCACGGTCACATGGCAGGGGTCACTTGTTCATAATGTCACTACAGGTTCTCAACCCGTCTCTACATCAGAAGCTTCACTGATAATGCTATTTTCAGTGAAAGTTTTGCTGTAGATGCTGGGGGCCCCTAAGGTAATGGGGCCCTAGGAAGATGCCTAATCTGTCCTGCACTAACACTGGCCCTGCTTGGAAGGGTGAGGATTTGCTGCTGAGACCAGATCCTAGTACCAGTGTATGGACTATAGGAGACTGGGAATCATCTCAACAAAAGTTTGAGAACATTTAGCCACAACTGTATATACAGTAATGTGCAGCTTTTTAAACAGGTGTGAAAAAATTAAAAAGTAAGAATGCTTTAAAATAGATTATGTGTAGGAGGTATAGAACTGGATGAAGAACAGCCAAACAAAGGTGAGGTTGTGGAAGACAGTGTCATGTCACAGAGCATACACTATGGCAAAACTGTGCACTGCAACAAAGGAAAATATATATTTATAGGCAAAATGAGCCTATTTACCCTGTCATTCCAGCACTGTCTCTCTGCTACTACCCCAAGTCTTTCTTACAGCCATTGACTGGGCTCAGCAATCAAGCCGATGTCATCTGCTGAGCGCAGTTATTAGATAGAGCAGCCATATCTTGTAGTTGTTACATTAACGCTGAAGCCGTACCAACAAGAATCCAAATTAGCAGCAAATAAACAACACAGGAGCCCCAAAGAATAAGTACCGCTCATTTTCTAATTATTATGTAGAGGATATCCATTAAAGAAAACATATCCTGGAAAAAACCCTTTGAAGAAAAAGGAAATTTCTCACTGCAAATAAATTAATTGCCACGTGTAGTCAGCAGTCTAGAATGGATGGATTAGATAAGATAATAGTGGGGCATCCTCCTTTTTTTTTTTTTTTTAATAACAATGGCTTGTCCTTACAGGAGACCCAAGGCAGCCAATTATTTGTACTTCTTTCAAAAATGCTTTGTGGCAGAGCACAATATAAATTGGATAAAAGCCTTGTAATAATGTGCCCCTGGACAAAAAAAGATATGTTTTTGATATACTCACCTAAATGGATAGCAGAGCACAACAGTACTATGTCTTAATGATAAAATAAAGTGAAATAAACCCATTTATTCTACTTTATAAAGATACCACGACAATTCCACCCTGGATTATTTATCAGAGAATATTTGCACAAGTCAATGCACAACTGACTTAAGTAAAGTTGTCTTTGTTCGGACACCATAGGAGCAGTAGAAAATAGTGGCCATTAGTCAGGAAAAGACAGAGAAAAGTAGTGAAGTGTCACTTCTTTAGAAAGCCTTTTTTTCCTGTCAACAAATTTATCATGGTTATATCAGGACTACTGGGAAATGAAACACGGATGCTGAGCTGTATCATACTGGCACCTTCTATTTACTGTAGAATTGGAACATTTAGCAAAAACTTACAAGATGAGCAGCTCCACATTCATAATATAATATTTCAAAGAGCTGTGTTCGCTATATCTGGATGATAAGACTATTACGAGGAGCAGCTATCATGCGCAAAACTCTTCAGGAGGATAATTCACAGTAATTTGTCTATTGTATTGCTTTTTGTAATACTGGGATAACTACCCGTCCTAGTCCAAATACAATTCTATCATGCTAAGTCTCACGCAAATACCACCTACCCATCGTTCAATATCCTACATACAATTACATACTCTCCTTTAGGTTAACTACTAAGATGAAGTTTCATGAAACTTTTGCCAATGACAAATTGATTCACACTTTCTTGTTCTTAAAATGCTTAAAAAATTATATAACTTCTGTAATTTCAGCTGAGAGCAATCTCAGGTAAATGGCTACCTTAAATAGGTTGTCCATGTAAGCAAAAATGAAGTAAATGCACTTTTAAAATTACTAATATAATTTTCCTCCAAAAGATTCCCCAGTTTTCAGTTACAAGCTCAGATTCTGATTTTCTAGCCGGTGCTCTTCAGATTTATAATAAACATTATGTATCAATTCACACCACATTCCTCATAACTAGGGATGGGCAAACCAGAATGGTAAAATTCGAGGTCCGCACCGAACACCTAGAGTCTGTGCATGGAACCAGAACTCTTACTGCTCAGGTTCAGCAGCCTGAATAAAGTTTGTTGAAAGGCTGGGGGCTGGTATTCTCAGACTGGGAAGGGGCCATGCATATTGACCCCCCAGCCTAAAAATAGCAGCCTATAGCTGCCACAGAAAAGGTGCATCTATTAAATGCACCAATTCTGATGCTTTGTCTGGCTCCACTGATAATTGATTAATGGCCATGCCCTACGACGATCCAGATGGTTTGGAGAGTGGTCACATCAATGATGAGACCGCTCTCCAAAACAGCCGGCTCACCCAGAGCAGAGCATGAGGGCAAGTGGGAAGAGCCGGAAAAAGTGCCAGGATAGGCATAACTAATGGATGTGCTTTTTGTGGGGTAGCTGCACTCTGCTACTTTTAGGCTGGGGGGGACAATATCCATGGCCCCTTACCAGTTTGAGCATACCAGCCTCCAGCTGTCTGCTTTAGCTTGGCTGATTGTAAAAAATGGGGGGGACCCCTTGCCATTTTAATTTATTGAAATAATTAAAAAAAAAATACAGTATTGGGACCCCTTTAGTTTTGATAACCAACCAAGATAACGCTGACAGTTGATGGATGCAGTCCGCAGCTCTCGGTTTTGCCAGTGCTGGTTAGCAAGAATAGAGGGGACCCCATGACAGTTTTTTTTATTTATTTATTGAACAGCCGCCGGCTGATGAATACTCATCATCGTATGCCTGCTCTCACTGCTATCAGTGAGACCAGGTGTATGATGATGGGAGTAGTACTTTCATTAGCTGATGTTTGTGACCGTTTTACCACCTGTCACAGCTGCTGGTTCACATGCTGTCATCTGTTTGACAGCGTGGAAACTGCAGCGCTGCGACTGGCCATAACGGACTTACCGCCAATCAGATCCGGTGTTTCTCATGCTGTCATACAGCGTGGGAAAAGCCGGATGTTCAGGCACCCCATTCATTTAAATGGGGTCCAGGTTCGAGTTACCGTTCCCAAACCAAACTTTTTTTTTTTAATGTGCGGCCGAATGGACCCAAACATCCAAAGGTCCGCCCATCACTACTCATAACCCAAAAATTCTGCACTGCTGCACAGCAAATAAAAGTCGCTTCATCTTTTATTAATAAAGAATGTGTCTGTGAATTGTGAACTTGGCCCTTATTCAGATAGTTGAGAAATATTCCCAAGTGCAACTTCACACCTCTTCTGAAGTGCCAGGCACTATGGCAGCTTTCTTATTATGCCACACTTCGGTAAGACTTTCCACACCCCGTTAATAATCCCAGTGTATTTGGAACAAGCCCTTCTTCCCATAAAAAAAACTGAAAATAAGTCTTCCAATAGGGAAAACACTGCAGTAAGATTTCTTCCGAAATAAGTATGTATTATACTAAAAAGAATTGTGACTGACAGAAGACAGCATTTTCTGTGTGCACGTGACCTGAGCTTTATGCGAAGGGGTTATCTGACTGCTCAATTTAATAGCTAAGCTAGACCCTGTCTTTGTATCACCTAAGATAAATACGTCTCTAGTCTCTCTGGAGACAAAGGCAACAATATCCTGCAAACTAAAGGTACCGTCACACTCAGCAACTTTGCAGGGAGAACGACAACGATCCGTGACGTTGCAGCGTCCTGGATAGCGATCTCGTTGTGTTTGACACGCAGCAGCGATCTGGATCCCGCTGTGATATCGCTGGTCGGAGCTAGAAGGCCAGAACTTTATTTGGTCGTCAGGTCGGCGTGTATCGTCATGTTTGACATCAAAAGCAACGATGTCAGCAATGCTTTACATGGAGCGTGAACGACCTGTGAGAACGATAAGTGAGTCACCGTTACGTCACTGGATCGCTCCTGCATCGTTGTGGAGCTGCTGTGTTTGACGTCTCTACAGCGACCTAAATAGCGACGCTCCAGCGATCGGCTCGTTGTCTATATCGCTGCAGCGTCGCTGAGTGTGACGGTACCTTAAATTAGTAAGCTGTATACTTTACTAATTTAAGCTCATTTAATTCCTTTTTTTACAATGGCAACTGCTTTACGGTAGCCATACAGCATAGATGGCTCTCAGCCTAAGGCTCATTCAGCAGTATGCACACCCTGCTAGTTTATGGGTACAGGAGCTCCTTACTGGAGAGAGGGGAGTAAATTCTGGTGACAGTTTATCAAAAAGGATCAGAAATGTTGAAATCAAACAAATTATCCTTCTTGCCACAAAAACGTGCTGTGGGGAGAGAATAAAAAAAAACACCCCACACAAAACTGGCAATGTATCTCATCTTGGGTACCAGCGGAAACCTCTTCACCCTGATAAATGGTTAAGTGTTTGATTTCTGCCTATTTCTTATTTATCTTAAGTTTAGTGCTCCATTAAGACCGTTGAAAATGATGGAGCGGTAAAGTATGAACTGAAAGAAAATATGTGATTAGTGTCAAGAATTTATCAGGGGAGCAAAATCTCTGGAAATAATTAGAAAAGTATTGGTCTTAAGTATAAAAGTAAAGTTCCACTTTTTTCCATATAATATAAATTCATAAACAGAAGTATATTTCAAAATGGCAACATTGTAAACCTTATAAAATTGGCAAAATTGAGTGCAGCAAGGCCTGTAGTTATAGTTGTAAAACCTATAATTGGCAATTTAGTAGAAACAATAAGTAAAAATTCTATATTAGGGTATGTGTCCACGTTCAGGATTGCATCAGGATTTGGTCAGGATTTTCCATCAGTTTTTGTAAGCCAAAACCAGGACTGGAACAATTAGAGGAAAAGTATAACAGAAACATATGCACCACTTCTGCATTTATCACCCACTCCTGGTTTTGGCTTACAAATACTGATGTAAAATCCTGACCAAATCCTGATGCAATTCTGAACGTGGACACATACCCTTAAATTGCCAAGATATATAAATAGTAAATAAGTTCAACTTGTCTATGAGACAGTTATTATCAACATAGTTGCAAGACTACAGCAAGTCACTAAGGGAGTCCCACCGCAGCAGACGCACGTTTCGCATGCATATCGGCAGAGAGCAGTATTGAAGAAGTTGCGTTTCATTACAAACACTTCTAGTAGCTCTCTTCTCAAATTGAAATGTGCTTTATTGCCAGGACAAAATACACATTAGTATTGCCTGAGCAAGTGTAGTGCTGACAACAATGCTGTACTGCCCTTCCCCCCCCAGACTGACTGCTGGAAATGAAAGATGAAACCTGCTAATCACTCTCAGGACCATATCAGTCTGGCACAAGTAATCACTTCACAGTGATTAGAACAGACCATTTCTAAATGTCTCACATAAAGCTATGTGAGGGCGTGCTTTTTTTCTCTTGTATGTGGATGCTTGCTCATGATTGGCAGAGCTGGCAACACATTAAGAGGAGAAGTGCTAGATGTGTTTGGATAGTAAACTCTGCAATTTCACAAACCATCCCTTCTACCAACTGACTGCTGGAGATGAAAGCTGACAGCGAATCACACTCAGGTCTGCTGTGCTCCAGCACGTTATCACTCTACAGTAAAGGCCCCGTCACACATAGCGATTTACCAACGATCACGACCAGCGATACGACCTGGCCGTGATCGTTGGTAAGTCGCTGTGTGGTCGCTGGGGAGCTGTCACACAGACAGCTCTCTCCAGCGACCAACGATCAGGGGAACGACTTCGGCATCGTTGAAACTGTCTTCAACGATGCCGAAGTCCCCCTGCAGCACCCGGGTAACCAGGGTAAACATCGGGTTACTAAGCTACTAAGCGCAGGGCCGCGCTTAGTAACCCGATGTTTACCCTGGTTACCAAAAAAAACAAACAGTACATACTCACCATCTGATGTCCGTCAGGTCCCTTGCCGTCTGCTTCCTGCTCTGACTGAGTGCCGCCGTACAGTGAGAGCAGAGCGCAGCGGTGACGTCACCGCTGTGCTGTACTTTCACTTTGCGGCGCTCAGTCAGTGTGGGAAGCAGACGGCAAGGGACCTGACGGACATCAGATGGTGAGTATGTACTGTTTGGTTTTTTTTACATTTACGCTGGTAACCAGGGTAAACATCGGGTTACTAAGCGCGGCCCTGCGCTTAGTAACCCGATGTTTACCCTGGTTACCAGTGAAGACATCGCTGGATCGGTGTCACACACACCGATTCAGCGATGTCAGCGGGACCTCAACGACCAAAAAACGGCCCAGGCCATTCCGACACGACCAGCGATCTCACAGCAGGGGCCTGATCGCTGGTACGTGTCACACATAGCGAGATCGCTACTGAGGTCGCTGTTGCGTCACAAAACTTGTGACTCAGCAGCGATCTCGCTAGTGATCTCGCTATGTGAGACGGGGCCTTAAGGAAAGCAGACCGCTTTCCCCATACTACATGTCCCATACTGAGCCTGTTGTAAGTTATTATGTGGTGTGTTCTTTCCTCAGTGTGTTGCTGTTTGCTTATGATTGGCGTGAACTGGAAAGAGAAGTACATGACCCCAGTTAAATCTTTTAGGTAATACCCCTTGGACTTAAAAAATAACTATTTAAAGGGAACCTGTCACCTCGTTTTTTCAGTATGAGATAAAAATACTGTTAAATAGGGCCTGAGCTGTGCATTACAATAGTGTATTTTGTGGACCCCGATTCCCCACCTATGCTGCCAAAATACGTTACCAAAGTAGCCGTTTTCGCCTGTCAATCAGGCTGGTCTGGTCAAAAGGGCGTGGTGTCTTCCCCCAGATCTTGCTTAGTTTTCCGTTGGTGGCGTAGTGGTTTGCGCATGCCCAAGGTCCCGAATCCACTGCACAGGGGAGTTAAAAGAGCGCGATGTGCACTATTTCATAGGTCATCGGTGGGGGCGGCCATCTTCCTTTGGCCACGCGTGCACAGAAGCGGCGCTCTGCTGGCCGCGGCTTCAGGAGAATGGCCGCGGGATGCCGCGCGTGCGCAGATGGAGATCGCGGCGGCCATTTTCCTGAAGCAGAGATGCGAACTCTGCTTCAGGAAAATGGCCGCCGCGATCTCCATCTGCGCACGCACGGCATCCCGTGGCCATTTTCCTGAAGTGACCAAAAACTTTGATTTCCAGTATGATGACGTTTAAAAAAAGTCTTATTCTGCTCTGCAGCACCTATTGCATCATGTAGTAAGTTCAACATGAAAAAGTTGGTGAGAGGTCCTTTTTGAATGACATGAGTAAACAGTGAATTAAGCACCAAGAACATCTACTGTATATAATAACCCCTACCTTTTTCAACAGTAACAATTTAGACATTAACATTTTCTTGCCATAATATTGTTTTACTCGTTAAGTATCATGTATTTGGACTTTTAAAATGTAAACTTGTTCTAACATCCCAAACTCTCCCGTCTGTAGGAATGTGGACAACTGTTGTCATGTCCCATGACTTGAAAATCATGCAGTATTATTATTATTTTATTATTTATTTATTTATATAGCACCATTAATTCCATGAGACGGGATTACATCAAAATACAAATATCACTTACAGCAAACAAACTATCAATGATCGACTGGTACAGAGGGAAGAGGACCCTGCCCTTACGGGCTTACATTCTACAGGATTATGGGGAAGGAGACAGTAGGTCGGGGGTTGCAGTAGCCCGTGGTCATTGCAGGCTGTAAGCTTTTTTTGAAGAGATGGGTTTTTAGGTTCCAAATGTGGTGGATAACCGGATGTGTTGGGGCACAGAATTCCAGAGAATGGGGGATATTCTGGAGAAATCTTGGAGGCGATTGGGTGAGGAGCAAATAAGCATGGAGGAGAGAAGGAGGTCTTGGGAGGACCAGAGATTACGTGAGGGAAGATATTGAGAGATTAGTTCGAAAATATGAGAAAGGTTATGGATGGCTTTGTAGGTCAGTGTTAGTGATTCAAACTGGATACGCTGTGAAAATGAGTAAATGCAGTATTGTATTGTTATTATAATTTCACTGCTATTTGCTTGTTGTGCAGCGAGGTTTGCCCCTTTAGAAGTCTGTCCTTCTGGAATCTTTACACGTGCCTCTGCAGTCGAGTCAAACTATCTGATGAAATCACTTTATGAGGAACAGTACATAGAGAGCCACAGAAACAGTCTCTCACGTGTCCCACAGACTCAGCCTAGTTATGGAGTCAGAATAGTAAAAAGAACTTCTGCCGGATATATCTGTAAAGCGAGTCCACAGCTCTTATACAGATACAGCACAGACAGCAGAACATAGGCATCCAAGCATATAGCAATCATCAGTGTATGTGTATAAAGTTCACAGCACAGCCCCCTCCCCCAGCTTTCACCTTGCAGCTCGCATTACTATGTAGATCCATTCTGCCTGTGAGTCACAATGGCTGAGGGAAAGACTGTACTGTCTTTGCAAGACGAAGAATCTGTAAAATTTTATTATAGAATCATAGAATGTTAGAGTTGGAAGGGACCTCAAGGGCCATTGTGTCCAACCCCCTGCTCAATGCAGGATTCACTAAACCATCTCAGACAGATTTTCTGTTCAACCTCTGTTTGAAGACTTCCATTGAAAGTGAACTCACTATCTCTCATCTTCTCCCTTTCAGTTTCATTCCATTACTTTTCGTGTTTCCATGTGCAAATGAGAATAATGATGATCTCTCTACAATCCGTAGTCCAGTGAGAAGGCTATGCGCTCTGCTAAGCTAACATGGATGGCCAGAGAAAACCTGGAGCATGTTAAATATGAACTTTCATGTAACTGAACTAGAATCAATGGGGGCACCACGGTCACTGGGACTCAAACCAAGGCCAAATGAAGTGTCATATATATACTAAGAGAAAAAGGTAGGCCTTATGAACGGGAGTCACCACTTATATGAATGAATAAATAAATAGCACAGCTTTATTAAACATATATGCAAGAGACAAAACACACTAAAAACATTTAAAACAACAAAGGGATATACAATACCCCCCTATTTACACAAAACCTGTAATAAGGCAAAAAACCGCACCTCCCACAACAGAGTATGATTCACATGTCAATAATTCAATACCACCTGAATGGCACAAAAATAAGATAACAACCTGGCCAGTCTCCTAAAATAATCTCATGCACCGTGTGGACCAACAGCCGTTAATGCCACAAGAAACGTGCTGACATATAGGACTATTGATCGCCCATGTAAGCTGTGAAGGACAAAAATGCAGGTTAAATGAAAACTAATATGTATACTGACCCATGTCCATCATACATTGAACCAGCGGCACCTCTGTCCGCACCTCCTTTTTGCACACAGGGTACATATGCTTCATTGACCTGGCCTGACCCTGTCTCACATTGGCACCTGAGGGACATCACAGGTTCTTTTGGCTATTGGTTTATCTTTATCCCGGGCTGTTGGTTCAATGTATGATGGACATGGGTCAGTATACATATTAGTTTTCATTTAACCTGCATTTTTGTCCTTCACAGCTTACATGGGCGATCAATAGTCCTATATGTCAGCACGTTTCTTGTGGCATTAACGGCTGTTGGTCCACACGGTGCATGAGATTATTTTAGGAGACTGGCCAGGTTGTTATCTTATTTTTGTGCCATTCAGGTGGTATTGAATTATTGACATGTGAATCATACTCTGTTGTGGGAGGTGCGGTTTTTTGCCTTATTACAGGTTTTGTGTAAATAGGGGGGTATTGTATATCCCTTTGTTGTTTTAAATGTTTTTAGTGTGTTTTGTCTCTTGCATATATGTTTAATAAAGCTGTGCTATTTATTTATTCATTCATATAAGTGGTGACTCCCGTTCATAAGGCCTACCTTTTTCTCTTAGTATATATATGGAACTTTCATGTAACGTAACAGTCTCATGACAAAAATTGATGAGTTATATCACCATCATCTCTCACCTGGCTTCGCACTAAATACCACCAGCGGAAGCTTGAGGACAACTGTGTGCAGATTATAACATCTATACTAGAAAGAGCAGGGAACACACTACAACTCCGGAGAAACGTAATACGCGATTCTCGTGAAGAGCTGCAAAGTTTCTAGCAAATAAATTTTGAGAGAGTTTGCACAACAATAAGTGATATTAAGTCCTAGAGGCAAGTACCGCACAAATACCAGAGACGCCTTCTTGGTTTTCTGGGTCCTCCAAGCAGTCAAAGCGGTCATCCAGGTTGCGCTCTTCAAAATCTTCAACTCTCAGTGAACAGGTTATAAGGGCACGTACAGATGCTGAGGCTACTAAGATACACACCTTTAAGGGCATGACCTATAGGCAGGCAAGGGGCTGTGCCATGAGAACGAGATTCGCTCCCAGTTATGCCAATCTCCACATGGGGTGGTTCAAGTCTCTTCACATTGGGCGATTCTTCCTGCCAGTGGGTCACATCTGTTTGTATATAAGAATCATAGATTTACCATTCATCTGGACAGTAACAGCGTATGAGGCTCAGTTCTTTGTACTTTGTTGTAAGAACCTGTAGGGGTTGGAATTATGTCCACCTTTTCAGGAAGATTGCATAGAATCTCCCGATTTGATTATTTTGAAGCGTGAGGATGGTGAAATCTATACGTCCACTCATTTCTAGAAAGTGGACAACAACAGTTATTTAGATTACTTCAGTGGGCACCTCCATAAGTGAATAAAAAATGTGCCATATGGACAATACTGGCGCATTAAAAAAAACTGTACGAGGAATGACGATTTTCAGAAAGAGTCACATATCCTGAATAGGAAGTTTAGGGAGAAGGGTTACCCTAAAAATATTCTGAAGGTTATGGAACATTCACCATTGGATTGTTGGGTTGCTGGAAGTGTTTGCAAGTTGCGGCTTCTCCAATTTAGAACCAATTCACATGATAAATATAACCATATAAGATAGAAACTCAATTAAATACAATATAAATCGTTATTAATCTAAGGTTAAAAAATACAATGCAATACAATACACACAAGGTGTCGACAGACAAATAGCAGGAGGAGATGTGTAAATAAACCAATAGACATATATTCAAAAGTTAATCCATATACAGTGAAGGAAATAATTATTTGATCCCTTGCTGATTTTGTAAGTTTGCTCACTGACAAAGACATGAACAGTCTATAGTTTTAAGGGTAGGTTAATTTTTAACATTGAGAGATAGAATATCAAAAATAAAATCCAGAAAATCACATTGTATAAATTATATAAATTTATTAGCTGTTTCCAGCCAGCTAACGCTCGGCATGATCATTGCTATCTAATTAACGCTGCTGGTGATTAAACTAAAGTAAATAATGACAACATTCAATTAAATGTACGTTTACCTTGGCTGAGGTGGTTGAATTACATAGAAAGGAAGTGCTGCGTGTGGTAATGTGGGGGGGTGGAGCCTCGTGTGGTAATGTGTGGGGACGGAGCCTCGTGTGGTAATGTGTGGGGACAGAGCCTCGTGTGGTAATGTGTGGGGACAGAGCCTGGTGAGTTAATGTGTGGGGACGCAGCCTCGTGTGGTAATGTGTGAGGACGGAGCCTCGTGTGGTAATGTGTGGGGACGAAGCCTCATGTGGTAATGTGGAGGGACGGAGCCTCGTGTGTTAATGTGTGAGGACGGAGCCTCATATGGTAATGTGTGGGGACAGAGCCTCATGTGGTAATGTGTGGGTACAGAGCCTCGTGTGGTAATGTGTGAGGACGGAGCCTCGTATGGTAATGTGTGAGGACGGAGCCTCGTGTGGTAATGTGTGGGGATGCACCCTCGTGTGGTAATGTGTGAGGCCGGAGCCACGTGTGGTAATTTGTGGGGACGGAACCTCGTGTGGTAATGTGGGGGGACGGAGCCTCATGTGGTAATGTGTGGGGACGGAGCCTCATGTGGTAATGTGTGGGGACGGAGCCTCATGTGGTAATGTGTGGGGACGGAGCCTCGTGTGGTAATGTGTGGGGACGGAGCCTCGTGTGGTAACGTGGGGGGCGGGATTATGTGTGGTAATGTGGTGGGGTGGCGGGATTATGTGTGGTAAGGTGGTGGGGGGTGGAATTATCTGTGGTAATGTGGTGGGGGGGCGGGATTGTGTGGTGATGTGGTGGGGGGCGGGATTGTGTGTGGTAATGTGGTGGGGCGGCGGGATTATCTGTGGTAATGTGGTGGGGGGGCGGGATTATGTGTGGTAATGTGGTGGGGGGGCGAGATTGTGTGTGGTAATGTAGTGGGGGGCAGGATTATCTGTGGTGATGTGGTGGGGGGCGGGATTATGTGTGGTGATGTGGTGGGGGGGTGGGATTATGTGTGGTGATGTGGTGGGGGGGCGGGATTGTGTGTGGTAATGTGGTGGGGGGGGTGTTATGTGTGGTGATGTGGTGGGGGGCAGGATTATCTGTGGTGATGTGGTGGGGGGTGGGATTATGTGTGTTGATGTGGTGGGGGGCGGGATCATGTGTGGTGATGTGGTGGGGTGGCGGGATTATGTGTGGTAAGGTGGTGGGGGGTGGAATTATCTGTGGTTATGTGGTGGGGGGTGGGCTGTGTGTGGTAATGTGCTGGGGGGCGGGTTATGTGTGGTGATGTGGTGGGGGGGCGGGATTATGTGTGGTGATGTGGTGGGCGGGCAGGATTATGTGTGGTGATGTGGTGGGGGGCGGGATTGTGTGCTGATGTGGTGCGGATTGTGTGTGGTGATGTGGTGGGGGGCGGGATTGTGTGTGGTGATGTGATGGGGGGCGGGATTGTGTGTGGTAATGTGGTGGGGGCAGGATTGTGTGTGTGGTAATACGGTGGGGGCGGGATTGTGTGTGGTAATGTGGTGGGGGCAGGATTGTCTGTGGTGATGTGCTGGGGGGGCAGAGCTACTGTGCAGGAGGCGGGATTAGCAAGTAATCATGATGCCTCATATATATAGATTTGCATTTTGCAGTGAGAAATAACTATTTGATTCCTCTGGCAAACATGACTTAATACTTGGTGGCAAAACCCTTGTTGGCAAGCATCTATTACGTACAGAGAGATGCTACTGTGCAAGCGCCGCCTCCATTTTGCTGTAGTATACATTTTTTTGGCTGTAGCAACAAGGAGCCGGCGGTGGCGCTGGCGCAGTAGCATCTATCGGAAGCTGATAGATGCTAATGCGCAGGCGCACCCGATGACACCATATTGATGGTGATTTTTTTCTTTAAGACACAGGAAGATCATAGCCACTAACCGATAAGAGAAAGTGCACAGGTGCCGTCATTTGGATAAAGTGACATGCTTTTTTCAAATACACACATTAGTACACTGCTCAAAAAAATAAAGAGAACACTAAAATCTCACATCCTAGATGTCACTAAATGAAATATTCCAGTTGTAAATCTTTATTCATTACATAGTGGAATGTGTTGAGGACAAAAAAACCTAAAAATTATCAATGTAAATCACAACTAATATCTCACGGAGGTCTGGAGTTGGAATGATGCTCAAAATCAAAGTGGAAAATGAAGTTACAGGCTGATCCAACTTCAGTGGAAATGCCTCAAGACAAGGAAATGATGCTCAGTAGTGTGTGTGGTCTCCATGTGCCTGTATGACCTCCCTACAACACCTGGGCATGCTCCTGATGAGGCAGCAGATGGTCTCCTGAGGGATCTCCTCCCAGACCTGGACTAAAGCATCCGCCAACTCCTGGACAGTCTGTGGTGCAACGTGACATTGGTGGATGGTGCGAGACATAATGTCCCAGATGTGTTCAATCGGATTCAGGTCTGGGGAATGGGCGGGCCAGTCCATAGCTTCAATGCCTTCATCTTGCAGGAACTGCTGACACACTCCAGCCACATGAGGTCTGTCATTGTCCTGCATTAGGAGGAACCCAGGGCCAACCGCACCAGCATATGTCTAAGGATCTCATCTCGGTACCTAATGACATTCAGGCTACCTCTGGCGAGCACATGGAGGGCTGTGCGGCCCTCCAAATAAATGCCACCCCACACCATTACTGACCACTGCCAAACCGGTCATGCTGAAGAATGTTGCAGGCAGCAGATCACTCTCCACGGCATCTCCAGACTCTGTCACATGTGCTCAGTGTGAACCTGCTTTCATCTGTGAAGAGCACAGGGAACCAGTGGCGAATTTGTAATCCTGGTGTTCTGTGGCAAATGCCAAGCGTCCTGCACAATGTTGGGCTGTGAGCATAACCCCATCTGTGGACGTCGGGCACTCAGACTATCTTCATGGAGTCGGTTTCTAACCGTCTGTGCAGACACATGCACATTTTTAGCCTGCTGGAGGTCATTTTGCAGGGCTCTGGCAGTGCTCCTCCTGTTCCTCATTGCACAAAGGCTGTGGCCCCCTCCATGTCTCCTGGTATACTGGCCTGTCTCCTGGTAGTGCCTCCAGCCTCTGGACACTACGCTGACAGACACAGCAAACCTTCTTGCCACAGCTCGCATTGATGTGCCATCCTGGAGGAGCTGCACTACCTGAGCCACTTGTGTGGGTTGTAGAATCCATCTGAGTGTGAAAGCACAACCAACATTCAAAAGTGACCAAAACATCAGCCAGAAAGCATTGGTGCTGAGATGTGGTCTGTGGTCCCCACCTGCAGAACCACTCCTTTATTGAGTGTGTCTTGATAATTGCCAATAATTTCCATCTGTTGTCTATTCCATTTGCACAACAGCGTGTGAAATTGATTGTTAAACAGTGTTGCTTCCTAAGTGGACAGTTTGATTTCACAGAAGTTTGATTTACTTCGAGTTATATTCTGTTGTTTAAGTGTTCCCTTTATTTTTTTGAGCAGTGTATATTCATTATGCAAACTAGGGGGCAGGTCAGTGAGGGTTCAGTGACCTGTCAGCAGTCTGCATTATGAATACCTAATCAGAGCACCACATGCATGAACCCCGCCTTAGGGCACGAAAATCTCATTAACACAAAACTGAAAATAAAGATTAACCCCTTCACTCCGCTGCCCTTTTTCGTTTTTGCTTTTTGTTCCCCTCCTTCCCAGAGCCATAACTTTTTTATTTTTCCGTCAATATGGCCGTGTGAGGGCTTATTTTTTGTGGGACGAGTTGTATTTTTGAACAACACCATTGGTTTTACCATGTCTTGTACTAGAAAACGGGAAAAAAATTCCAAGTGTGGTGAAATTGCAAAAAAAAGTGCAATCCCACACTTATTTTTTATTTGGCTTTTTTGCTTGGTTCACTAAGTGCTAAAACTGACCTACCATTATGATTCTCCAGGTCATTACGAGTTCATAGACACCTAACATGTCTAGGTTATTTTTTATCTAAGTGGTGAAAAAAAATTCTAAACTTTGTTAAAAAAAAAGCGCCATTTTCCGATACCCGTAGCGTCTCCATTTTTCGTGATCTGGGGTCGGTTGAGGGCCTATTTTTTGCATGCCGAGCTGATGTTTTTAATGATACCACTTTTGTGCAGATACATTCTTTTGATCACTCGTTATTGCATTTTAATGCAATGTCGCAACGACCAAAAAAAACTTAATTCTGGCGTTTCTAATTTTTTTTATCTCCATACTGTTTAGCGATCAGGTTAATGCTTTTTTTTATTGATAGATCGGGCAATTCTGAACGCGGCGATACCAAATTTGCGTAGGTTTGATTTTTTTTATTGTTTTATTTTGGTTGGGGCGAAAGGGGGGTGATTTAAACTTTTATTTTTTTTATTTTTTTCATATTTTTAAAACATTTTTTTTTACTTTTGCCATGCTTCAATAGCCTCCATGGGAGGCTAGAAGCTGGCACCACTCGATCGGCTCAGCTACATAGCAGCGATCATTAGATCGCTGCTATGTAGCTGAAATGCAGGCTTGCTATGAGCACTGACCACAGGGTGGAGCTCACAGCAGGCCGGCATCAGTAACCATAGAGGTCTCAAAGACCTCTATGGTTACCATCCTGACGCATCGCCGACCCCCGATCATGTGACGGGGGTCGGCGATCCGCTCATTTCTGGCCACGCGGCCGAAAGCGGTAGTTAAATGCCGCTGTCAGTCATTAGATTCATGCTTCTAAAACAGATTTCTGACAGTTATATTATCATCTGTTTCAGAGAAGGTATACTTTAAAGATCCTTAATTGGAAACCAGGCTAGTCTGATTCCACCCCTCGGTCGACTCGTCCCAAGATACTGTATGTGATTGACAGGTCTTTTGAAGTGAGACACGTGTCAATCAATTAGAGCAGTGATGGGAGAAAACAGCTGGGGAGAATCCAGCTATAGTTCCCAACCAGATCTTTAAAGTATATTACTCAGAATTTTTTGGGGGGGTTAATAGGTGGAGGCTCTATAGGGGGCAATGATGTTTCCCTCTGATGCCGCCCCTTATATCTTACTCACACCCATATCCCCTGCGCAGATGAAAACACGGACCGGACGGGACGTAGTTTTATCACCGCCGACTGATGCGTTCCATATAATGGAAGTCACGTGCTCACAGCCAGAAATGACTCCAGAGATCAGCTCGCGGGTCACCAATGACCGATGCATTCCATAAACCGAAAGTGACACGGGCAAGGCCGGAAGTGACTCCTATGAATAGAGAAACACGGGAGTTTATAACCTAGGTAGCGCAGACTGACAGCACCACACAGCCATAAAACATAGTGGTGACAAGGTGACAACAGAGGGGATGGTGACCCCTCATTTAATACAAGTCTCTCCTGATGAATCAAGGGTAGAGGAAATGTGTGGAGAGCAGCGCACCAATAATTGCATCCTGGACCCGACAGGCTGAGAATTAGACCTGCGCCAGGGGTACCTGTTGGACTGGATTACACAACCCATAGAAGTCACAAACATGGTGACAGCGTTCCAATTTTACTACCTAATATAATTCCATGCCTCTCACCATTTGATAGGGGAAGACATTTAGCCACTGTGTTGTTGTTAGTGCAAGACAGATTGCACCAACAGGTAGCAGTGATATTTGTACCCAATACTGAAGGAGTATATATGGTTGGAGGGTTTGCCAGTGCTGGTACCCTTAGGGGGTAATAGAAATAACCCCCAAAACTCTGTATGAATGGTAGAGTGGCTTGTTCTGCACTGTTTTCAGCACTTTAGGCCCAATTGGGCTTTACTCTGTGTTTGTTTCTAGAAAGCAATATTTTAATTTAACTATAATAAAAATTAAGTTATATACCATTCATCTGCTATTGCACAGCGGTGTACTCCACTCTCCCCAATGAAAACACACGTCTGCTAGACTGAACTGAGCATACATGACCTTCTTTGCAAGAATAAAATATGAAGATCCCCATTGACCCCAAGGGTATAGAAACAATTTATTCTTCTCTCTGTGAATTCATCTGCTTGCATATTCCTTTATCAGCTAAATAAGCCCAAAGGTATGGGCAAACTCTAAATATTTCCTGCGCTTTTGTCACATTTTTTTCCACGCAGTTTTGTCACAAAAACTGAAGAATTTCCTAGTACCAGCAAAGAGAAAGATGTTCTTGAAGTCTCATGCAGACATTGCTTATTTTTCTTTGCAGGTTAGAAGGAGTTTCCAATTTGGAGCATATCAATTCTTTTAGCGTTTTTGCTGCGTTTTTCACCTATTCTAATGGACCAAAAAACACGTCTAAAAATGCATCAAATATGAGGCAAAAAAATGCGCATTGTATGTTCCATTTTTCCTGCCAACACCTAAGTATTTGTTGCAGACATTTGTGATGCAAATACTGAACGTGTGCACACAAGGCTGCCACCATAAATTTCAATGCCTCATACTGGCAGAAAATGTTGAGACGTTGAGACTCCACACCCTCGAACCTTCCACAGTCCCACCGCCCACTCTTGGAAAAATTCCACTTCTGCACCACATCCTCACCAATCACACATTAACAGTTCCGTCAAACACCAGATCATACACATAGCCATCAGCTTTTGTTTTTGCCAAAAGATTTTTTAAGCTGCCACCATGGCACGTCACTTATTAGCTCCTTAGTGATTGGGCAAAGGCCCTATTTATATGCAATCTCCTGTTTTTGATTAAACACCCCCCATCCCCCCGTAAGGCTGAAATGCACGTTGAGACCTGGAAGCACTTTTTTAGGTAAACAATGCCCCTTTGATTATTTGGATTCTGATATGCATTCTTTCCTAAACAGCACCTTACACTAATGACCACAGAGCTGTGCATGCACTGTAGCACTTTGTTCTCATTAGCACCTTGTGATACATTATTTATCACAGTTTTGTGCACAGTAAATTCTTTTTGTTTCTTAGTTGATTATGCACTTTGTTACTATTTTTGGCACCTTGATATTAGTTTTCATTGTGTATCACTTGATTTTCTAGATTCATTTTGGTGGTATTCAATTTTTTTTTTTATTTTTTATGGTGCTTTGTTGGGGTATGCATTTTCTGTGAGCTATACATGTATTTATTATTGTTATTTATTGTTTTTTATTTTGGGCATATCTATGATATTATATTTTAATATTGTGCACTTTATATAAAACATGTGCCATTATTTGATTCAGCTATTACTATTTATCATTTTTTAACTTTAATAAAACTTTATCAATTATATCCTTATTTGTCTTTATTGCACAATTTCTTTTATATGATCTTAATTTATTTTTGTGCTTGACGTTTATTTTTTATACAATTTGTTCCACCTTTGATAATTGCCACCATGACAAGGTAGACTCTTTTGGCCGGGCCCTGCTCTACTCTAACCTATGAAAATTTCTAAAAATATCCAATACGCTTTCTTAGGCTACTTTCACACTAGCGTCGGGAACAACCCGTCGCTGTGCGTCGGGCCGACGTTCCCGACGCTAGCAAGGTCTCCGCCGCACAACGGGGGCAGCGGATGCATTTTTCCCACGCATCCGCTGCCCCATTGTGAGGTGCGGGCAAGTGCGGGGAGGTGGGGGCGGAGTTCCGGCCACGCATGCGCGGTCGGAAAAAGCGGACCGTCGGGAGCAAAAAACGTTACATGTAACGTTTTTTTTTCCCGACGGTCCGCTACCACACGCCCAAGCGTCGCAAAACGGACGCAACGTTTTGCAATGCGTCGCAAATGCGTCGCTAATGTTAGTCTATGACGAAAAAACGTATCCAGCAAGAACTTTTGCTGGATGCGTATTTTCGGCAAAACGACGCATTTGCGACGTATTGCAGTTAACGCTAGTGTGAAACTAGCCTTAGGTATATTTTTCAATTTCTTTAGGGGAATGTGTCACATGCATAGTAACCGAATAATACCACATACAAGGAACAAATACCTCCACACTATGACCAGACCACATATTACCAAAACATAGTGATCGAATACTACAATATATAATTGCACATCCCTGCTTCTCTGGGTGCCGGCAGCTTCTTCCTGTAGTGAGTGGTCACATGGTACCACTCATTACAGTAATGAATATGGACCCGGCTCCACTCCCATAGGGGTGGAGCCGCATATTCATTACTGTAATGAGCGGTACCATGTGACCGCTCACTACAGGAAGAAGCTGCCGGCGCCGGAGAACCAGGGACTGCACCGCACCAGGAGCAGGTGAGTATAACGCAGTGCGCGATATTCACCTGTTTCCCGTTCCACCGATGGCCGCCGCTGCATCTTCCCCGTCCTCTGCAGAGACGCTCAGGTCAGAGGGCGCGGTGACGCAATTAGTGTGCGCGCCGCCCTCTGCCTGAACGTCAGTGCACAGGACGGGGAAGACGCAGCGGTGGCCGTAGGTGGAACGCAGACCAGTGAATATAGCAAGTGTCGGGGGCCTGAGAGGTGAGAATGTAATTTTTTTTAAAAATCGCAGCAACAGCATATGGAGCAAATTTCTGTTTGGAGCATCTTATGGGACCATGTGCAGTATTATATGGGGCAAATATCTGTATGGGGCCATGTGCAGCATTATATGGGGCAAATATCTGTATGGGGCCATGTACAGCATTATATGGGGCAAATATCTCTATGGAGCATCTTATGGGGCCATGTGCGGCATTATATGGGGCAAATATCTCTATGGGGCCATGTGCAGCATTATATGGGGCAAATATCTGTATGGAGCATCTTATGGGGTCATGTGAAGCTTATATGGGGCAAATATCTCTATGGAGCATCTTATGGGGCCATGTGCAGTATTTGTGGAGCATTATACGGGGCAAATGTGTCTATGGAGCATCTTATGGGACATAATCAGCATTTGTGGAGCATTATATGGGGCAAATGTCTGTATGGAGCATCTTATGGGGTAATAATCAACATTTTTGCAGCATTATATGGTGCATATTTTAATATGGAGCATCTTATGGGGCCCATCATCAACTGTATGGAGCATTATATGGGGCTCCTGATTCAATATGGATATTCAAAAACACTTAACCTACTGATGTCTCAATTAATTTTACTTTTATTGGTATCTATTTTTATTTTTGAAATTTACCAGTAGCTGCTGCATTTTCCACCCTTGGCTTACATTCGAGTCATTAAGTTTTCCCAGTTTTTTGTGGCAAAATTAGGGGTCTCGACTTATACTCGGGTCGGCTTATCGTCGAGTATATACCGTAAGTCACATGCTGTCAATTTCCTTGTGATCCTCCTTGAGATGGTTCTACGCCTTCATTGGAGTCCAGCTGTGCTTAAATTGATAGGACTTGATTTGGAAAGGCACACACCTGTCTATATAAGACCTCACAGCTCACAATGCATGTCAGACCAAATGAGAATCATGAGGTCAAAGAAACTGGCCAAGGAGCTCAGAGACAGAATTGTGGCAAGGCACATATCTGGCCAAGGTTACAAAAGAATTTCCGCAGTACTCAAGGTTCCTAAGAGCACAGTGGCCTCCATAATCCTGAAATGGAAGAAGTTTGGGACCACCAGAAGTTTTGCTAGACCTCGCCATCCAGCTAAAGTGATCAATTGAGGGAGAAGAGCCTTGGTGAGAGAGGTAAAGGAGAACCACAAGATCACTGTGGCTGAGCTCCAGAGATGCAGAAGGGAGATGGGAGGAAGTTCCACAAAGTCAACTATCACTGCAGTCGGGACTTTATGGCAGAGTGGCCCAACGGAAGCCTCTTCTCAGTGCAAGGAAAGGGTTATTTGGCGTGCACTCAGCCTAGATTAAGGCGAGGTGCTGGTGTAATGGACCAGTGGTCCTGATACAGTCGAATTATCAAAATTCACCGCACTCTCTTGTAGATTAGTTTATGCAAAAAATTATCAGTTTATTGGGAGCGTAACAGAATATTGCAGCATATGCGATTAACAACGTTTCGGCTCAGCCAGAGCCTTTGTCACATATTCGCTTGTTCCAAGCGGCGCTCCCGCGCTGTGCTCAGGTGCAGCGTGTGCCTGGACCAGGCACACGCTGCACCTGAGCACAGCGCGGGAGCGCCGCTCTAGACCCAGCTACCACAGGTCCACACCATCTGAAGGGAGCCTTCACAAGCATACTCAGTACATTGCTTAAGAGCGTATACACCCCACCGCTGGGACTTTTTTCCCTCTCTGCACACTATCCTCTAATTGGAACAAGCAAATACGTGACAAAGGCTCTGGTTGAGCCGAAACGTTGTTAATCGCATATGCTGCAATATCCTGTTACGCTCCCAATCAACTGATAATTTTTTGCATAAACTAATCTACAAGAGAGTGCGGTGAATTTTGATAATTCGTCTTCTCAGTGCAAGACATATGAAAGCCCACATAGAGTTTGCTAAAAAACACATGAATGACTCCCAGACTATGAGAAAGAAGATTCTCTGGTCTGATGAAACGAAGATAGACCTTTTTGGTGATAATTCTAAGCGGTATGTGTGGAGAAAACCAGCTCATCACCTTCCCAATACAATCCCAACAGTGAAACATGGTGGGGGCAGCATCATGCTATCAGGGTGTTTTTCAGCTGCAGGGACAGAACGACTGGTTGCCATTGAAGGAAACATAAATGCGGTCAAAAAGAGATATCCTGGATGAAAACCTCTTCCAGAGTGTTCTGGACCTCAGACTTGGCCGAAGGTTCAACTTCCAACAAGACAATGACCCTAAGCACACAGCTCAAATAACTAAGGAGTGGCTTCAGAACAACTCTGTGACCATTCTTGACTGGCCCAACCAGAGCCCTGACCTAAACCCAATTTAGCATCTCTGGAGACACCTAAAAATGGCTGTCCACCAATGTTTACCATCCAACCTGATGGAACTGGAGAAGATCTGCAAGGAAGAATGGCAGAGGATCCCCAAATCCAGGTGTGAAAAATTTGTTGTATCATTCCCAAGAGAAGTCATGGCAGTACTAGTTCAAAAGGGTGCTTCTACTCAATAATGAGCAAAGGGTCTGAATACCTATGACCATTTGATATTTTGTTTTTTCTTTTTTAACAAGTTTGCAAAAATTTCTACATTTCTGTTTTTTTTTTCAGTTAAGATGAGGTGCAGGCTGTACATTACTGAGAAAACAAATGAACTTTTTTAAAATTTACCAAATGGCTGCAATGAAACAGAGTGAAAAATTTAAAAGGGTCTGTATACTTTCCGTACCCACTGTATATAGTGTCAGTGTACAGGTAATACAGTGATCACCAGTGATATGATACACAGGAGCTTTGCATATAGTATACAGTGTATAGTGTCAGTTTACAGGTAACACACTGACTCACCAGTAAAGTTTCCTGTTGAAATCCTTCATGTTTGCATTTCTTTCTCATCCAGCGCAGACCACCATCATTTCTGCCAGCCAGGGCTCGTCTCTACATAAAATAACAGTTATTTAGAGCACCGCTTCCAGAGCACATTCCCCACTTTTTTCCTTTATTCTACAATACACAGCTAGATACAGAAGTGTACCCACCATTAATATAAAATTAGTAGTGATGAGCGAATATACTCGTTACTCGAGATTTCTCGAACACGCTCGGGGTTCCTCCGAGTATTTTTTAGTGCTCGGAGATTTAGTTTTTCTTGCCATAGCTGAATGATTGTAATAATTATAGGGGATAACTCTCAGGAGACTCTTTGCGTGGAACAAGACAACTACAGGACACAGTTTTATAAGTGGTAAAGTCTATATTATCACACAGTGATTCAAACAGGTGCAGAGAGAAACTCAAGTCCACAACACTTGGAGTAAATATTAAATGCAGCTTAGCAGTCTATAGGAAATTTCAGAGGAAAATGCAATCACACAGAAAGTCTATGAAGCACAATTATTCTTGAGGATACTTGACACGAATAAGTCCTTGCTTAGTCCAAAACAAATATAGATATGCTTATAAGGCAGTTCAAATAATATCTTAGCTCAACCAGGAAGGCCTGGGTAATAGTCTCATGTTTTTGCAGAACAGCAACAGCTTACATGTCCAGCAAATGCAGATGGAAGTAAACACGAGCAGCAGATGAAGGAGGATTACTGGAACTAGTGTATGCAGCAGGAACTCAGAGCAGAGTAGCAGGATAACCCCACAGGTTCACAGGAGCAGGTATATAGCCAGGGAGTAACCAGAGGTCAGGAGCTGGATGCAAGGCAGAATACTCTAGCACAGACTGAAGGCTGGGGTGGAGTTTTATAGCAGGAAGACAGTGCACATGAGACCAAAGACGCCATCTTGGAAAAGGGCAGTAATTCACAAAAAGTAATAAAAAATGTTCAGAGTCCTGACATTACTCCCTCCTTAGAAGCGGCCTCAGGACGATCCTGGACCTGGTTTCTCAGGGAATCTCTGATGAAAACATGAAATCTTCTGTTGGGCATTGATGTTTTCCACAGGTTCCCAAGTCTTCCTCAGGGGGATATCCCTGCCATCTTATCAGATATTGGAGCCGATTCCTGCGAATCCTGGAATCAACAATTTCCTCCACCACAAATTGTTCTTGCCCATCAATCACCACAGGCTGCGGAGGTGGCACAACACGTCCCTGGAAGGTATTAGGAGATACAGGCTTTAGTAAAGATACATGAAAAACTGGGTGTACCTTCATAGTCCTAGGCAGCTTCAGCCGGCAGGCCACAGAGCTCACAATACCGTTGATCTTGAAAGGGCTGATGAATTTCTGTCCAAGTTTTTGTGAAGGAACGTTTAACTTCAGATTCTTAGTTGCTAACCACACGGAATCTCCTACCTTGAACATGGTTACAAAGTTACATAGTTATTAAGGTTGAAGGAAGACTGTAAGTCCATCTAGTTCATGGTTGCAGGTTTACGGAATCTATCAGCCGATCTCTTATAACGTTCTTGAGCTGTGGTCAGGGATTCCTTCAGAACCTCCAGATTTTGCCTCATCGCAGTCAGCCTTTCCTCCACTGCCGGAACCGGAGAATTAATTGGAGACCTAGGTAAGATACACGGATGATAACCCAGATTGGCAAAGAAAGGTGTAAATTTAGTGGAGGCGCTCTGAGAATTGTTATATAAAAATTCGGCTAACGGCAGCAACTCCAACCAATCATCCTGGAGATGGCTGACATAGCATCTTAGATATTGTTCCAGTGTCTGGATGGTACGCTCAGTCTGACCATTTGTCTGGGGATGGTAAGCGGAAGAGAGACAGACATTAATATTGAGTGCAGAGCAAAACCCCTTCCAGAATCTTGAAGTGAACTGCACTCCACGGTCAGAGATGATCTCATCCGGAACCCCATGCAACCGAAAGACATTCTGTATAACCAAGTTCACTGTACCTTTAGCTGAGGGGAGGCCGGTGCACGGAACAAAATGAGCAGCTTTAGTCAGGCGATCAACTACCACCATGATTGTATTCATGCCCCCCGATGTAGGCAGCTCCACAATAAAGTCCATTGATATAGACCCCCAAGGGCGGGACGGAACAGGTAATGGTTGTAGAAGACCCGTAGGTGCCACATGAGGAGTCTTGTAACAAGCACATACCTCGCAAGAGAGAACATAGTCCTTGGTATCCTTCAGGCAAGTTGGCCACCAGAAGAATCGGCTCAGGAACTCTTGTGTCTTCTGTACCCCCCTGTGACTAGCCAACTTGGAGTCATGTACCAACTTGAGGATCTGCAGACGGACGACCTCAGGGACGTGGATACGTCGATCTCTGAACCACATGCCACCCTTAAGGACAAGATTAATATCCACAGGTGGGTTGGCCAGAAATACATCACCGTCATATGCCTCCCTGCACTCCTTCCACAAGTCCTGATCGTGGAGAACTCCGATGAAATTGGCATCAGATAGAATGGTCTTGGACGGGGCTCCAGGTACAGAATCCGCAGCATGGATTCAGGATAAAGCATCAGCCTTCCCATTACGAGAACCTGGACGGTACGAGATAAAGTTAAATTGATTTAAAAATAAGTTCCAACGAGCCTGACGAGGAGAAAGACATCTAGCGGATCTAAGGAACTCTAAATTGCGATGGTCAGTTAGCACTATGATCTGTTGTGCAGCTCCTTGCAGATGATGCCTCCATTCTTTGAAAGCCACAATAATAGCCAGCAATTCCTTGTCTCCCACGTCGTAATTCTTCTCTGCTGAGGTTAGTCTACGGGAAAAGAGAGCACAAGGATGTAGCAGACCCTTCTCTCCAGTTCTTTGGGAGAGAATAGCCCCCAAAGCATTATCAGAAGCGTCCACCTCCACAATGAAAGAAAGTGTTGGATCTGGGTGTATCAACAGCGGTGCTGATGTGAAAGAGATCTTAAGCCGATCAAAAACTTCTTGAGCCTGTGATGACCACTTAAAGGGCTTTTCCTTGTTTGTCAAGGAAGTAATGGGACGGACAATATCAGAAAAATTTCGAATGAAGCGTGTGTAGAAATTTGCAAAACCAATAAAACGTTGGACCTCCTTAACGTTCTTGGGTACCGGCCAGTCAAGGATAGCCTGAATCTTACCAGATTCCACGTTCAGCCCCTGGGGAGAGATGATATAACCTAAGAACTGTATCTCAGAATGATGGAACTCACATTTCTCTGGCTTAATATACAGATGGTTCTCTTTCAGACGTCTTAAGACAGTTTTGACATGTTCTTCATGTTCCTGTAGAGAGTCAGAAAAGATTAGTATATCGTCCAAATAGATCACTACAAACTGGTCCAACAAATCTCTGAAAATGTAATTTGCAAGGTGTTGAAACGTTGCAGGGGCATTACAAAGCCCAAAGGGCATCACAAGAGATTCAAAGTGTCCATACCGGCATCTGAATGCTGTCTTCCACTCATCCCCTGGACGAATACGCACCAAATTATAAGCCCCACGAAGATCCAGTTTAGAGAACACCTTAGTATGTCGGACTCTTTCCAGTAATTTGGGAATCAGAGGCAAAGGGTAACAGTTTCGTACGGTTACCTTATTGAGTTCCCGATAGTCAACACAGGGTCTCAGGGTCCCATCCTTCTTTACAAAAAAAATAGGTGCCCCTGCTGGTGAGGAAGAAGGACGTATGAAGCCTTTGGCCAGATTTTCATCAATATACTCCTTTAAGGCTTGAAGCTCAGGTGCCGCCAAAGGGTATACGTTACCAAAAGGAATAGCTGCCCCAGGAAGCAACTCAATGGTACAGTCATAATGCCTGTGTGGAGGAAGCTGATCTGCATTCTTCTTGTCACAGATGTCAGAGAACTCTTTATATGCTGGAGGTAAAGAAAATACCTGAACATGTGGTTCCGTAGCCGTGGACTCAGGGACAGCTTCTGTTAACGCTGAGTTGCTCCTTGTTGGAAAGATAATCTCCTTGGTCTCCCAGTTGATAATTGGGTTCTGAGAACGCAACCAAGGAATGCCTAAAATCACAGGAAAATGGAAAGAAATTAGCAAGAAAGAAAGTTGCTCCTGATGATTAGGCTCCAACAAAATTTCAAGGGGTACAGTATCCTGATCCACAGGCCCAGAGATTAAAGGTGACCCATCCACTGTTTCCATGGTAATTGGAGAGGCTCTTTGCTGAACTTTAATACCATGTTCCTTGGCAAATGCGATATCCATGAAATTGCCACCTGCACCAGAGTCAATCATAGCTGCACTGGAAATCCACTGTCCTGAACACAGGATCTTAATAGGGAGAGAACAGTGGAAGTTCTTTTCCTTAAGCTCCTTGGGGGGTGAAGTCATAGAAAGTGAATGGAATAGAGTTTAAAGGCAGGCTACATTCAGAGATGTCAGGTTCATCATCACAGTTGTCATACTCCCCTATTGCTGCTAACCACTTGTTAGGCCGTCTAGGACACTTAGGACAATTGATCAAGAAGTGGTCAGACTGGCCGCAGTAGAAACACAGACTTTCACGAAGGCGATGCTCCCGGCGCTCATTGATCTCGCGCCTCTGAACGGAATCAATTTGCATGGGCACCTCCTCCACCTCCCGAGATGTTTTACCTGCAGGCTCTTTGAAAGGAAGGGAAAAGTTAGAAATACGGTTATATGCAGCAAACTTCTCCTGCCTACGCTCAGTAAGGCGAATGTCAATGCGCACAAAATGCTGTATAAATGTCTCTAGCTCTTGTGGTGACTCAGAGCGAGCTACTTCATCTTTTGCAATACTAGACAGACCCCTTTTAAAAATAGGCAATTGTGCATAACTGTCCCAATTGGTATCTACCGCTAATCTCTTGAATTCAGTAGCATACTCAATAACAGAACATTTTGCCTGGCGTAAAGACAATAAAGCAGATTCAGCGGTTGCACGGCGATTAGGATCATCAAACATTAATGCCATAGCGGCCAAAAAATCATCCAAGTTATTTAACCGTGGGTCACGAGACTCAATCATCGGATTCGCCCAGGCGAGCGCTCGTGCAGTCAGCAGCATTATTACACACAATACTTTGGATCTATCATAAGGAAAACGGTCAGCATGTACATCAAAATATAGCATGCATTGATTCACAAAGCCACGAAATTTGTCGCAATCACCATTAAATCTGAATGGGGGCAACTTAGGTGGGCTGGCTGGTGGCGGTTGCCCAGAGGGAAAAGTCGCTTGGTCAGCTATTTGCGTGCTTATGTCCTGAAAAGCCCATCCATACTGGGACTCTATGCCAGCAAGTTTGTTTTCCTGGGCTGCCATGCGGGTGCTTAAGTCCTGCAAAGTCTGTCCAAACACTTGTTGATTGTGTTCAAAGCTTCCAAACTTCTTTTGCAGACCTTCCACATCTTTCTGCAGTTATCTAATTATGGAAAAAACCTGCTCTAGTCTGCTTTCTGCAGTCATTGTTCCAGCAGTCTCCTTTTTTTTCTTAGGCTAGAGTATCCTGTAATAATTATAGGGGATAACTCTCAGGAGACTCTTTGCGTGGAACAAGACAACTACAGGACACGGTTTTATAAGTGGTAAAGTCTATATTATCACACGGTGATTCAAACAGGTGCAGAGAGAAACTCAAGTCCACAACACCTGGTGTAAATATTAAATGCAGCTTAGCAGTATTTTTTAGTGCTCGGAGATTTAGTTTTTCTTGCCGCAGCTGAATGATTTACATCTGTTAGCCAGCATAAGTACATGTGGGGATTCCCTAGAAACCAGGCAACACCCACATGTACTTACTATGGCTAACAGATGTAAATCATTCAGCTGCGGCAAGAAAAACTAAATCTCCGAGCACTAAAAACTACTCGGGAGGACCCTCGAGCGTGCTCGAGAAATCTCGAGTAACGATTATATCCACTCATCACTAATAATTAGGTATTATGCAACCAACCATTCCAAATATAAATTATAATCCTCCACTGTGCCCCCACCAACTATAAATAGCCACTTTCCCCACCTAATATATAAATTAATCAGAACCTGTACTCTTTCCCAAAATTCAACACATCACTGCATCAACACCCCCCACTCTGTACCTTCCGCTCCCCCAATTCATTATATTTATATACCCCTTCTGCCTCAATTCTTTGTCATATCTTCTCGCTCTCCCACTCTCACCCTCTATTATCAACTGCTCTCCTCCACATTCAATACATCATTTACTTTGCCCCATCCTCAATTTATCATTATTTGCAGCCCCACACCCAGTTCATCATCAGTCACTTGTTGTCCCTCATCACCAGTCTCAAAACATCATTTACTCCCCTGCCCTGAAAATTCAATTCATTATTTGCTCCCCCACCTTTAATTCATCATTTGCAACTACCCCCCACCTTCAATTCATTTACTGTTCCCTGTCTCCCACACCCAATTCATTTGCCGTCCCCCATTCCCTACCCTCAATTCATCATTTGCAGTCCCCCACTCTGAATTCATCATTTACTGTCCCCAATCCCCCAATTCATCATATGAAGTGCCGTCTCAACCCTCAATTCATCATTTGCAGGAACGCTCAGTCAAGAAGACATTTCCAGTGTACGGGTGGGTGAGGCAAAAGGTCAAGTGTTCCTTTGTCTAGATGCCTTATGCATAAAGAGACACAGATATCCATGTCCCTTATTGATTAGTAGGGTCGATGCTGGTGTACTAATCATGCTCCACCGGCCCCTCGATTATGGTAATTGTTGTGCAGTTCTCCCCTACTTTATCATTTGCAGTCCCCCCTCACTTCATCATTTGCAGTCTCCCCCTTCACTTCATCATTTTTAGTCCCTCCCCTCACTTCACCATTTGTAGTCCCTCCCCTCACTTCATCATTTGTAGTCCCTCCCCTCACCATCATTTGCAATCTCCCCCCTCAGTACATCATTTGCAGTCCCCCTCACTTTATCATTTGCAGTCCCCCCTCACTTCATCATTTGCAGTCTCCCCCTTCACTTCATCATTTGTAGTCCCTCCCCTCACTTCACCATTTGTAGTCCCTCCCCTCACTTCACCATTTGTAGTCCCTCCCCTCACCATCATTTGCAATCTCCCCCCAGTTCATCATTTGCAGTCCCCCTCACTTTATCATTTGCAGTCACCCCTCATTTCATCATTTGCAGTCACCCCTCATTTCATCATTTGCAGTCCCCCCTCACTTCATCATTTGCAGTCCCCCCTCACTTCATCATTTGCAGTCCCCCCTAACTTCATCATTTGCAGTCCCCCCTCACTTCATCATTTGCAGTCCCCCCTCACTTCATCATTTGCAGTCCCCCCTCACTTCATCATTTGCAGTCCCCCCTCACTTCATCATTTGCAGTCACCCCTCACTTCATCATTTGTAGTCCCTCCCTTCACTTCACCATTTGTAGTCCCTCCCCTCACTTCATCATTTGCAGTCCCCCCTCACTTCATCATTTGCAGTCCCCCCTCACTTCATCATTTGCAGTCACCCCTCACTTTATCATTTGCAGTCTCCCCCCTCACTTCATCATTTGTAGTCCCTCACTTCATCATTTGCAGCCTCCCCCCTCACTTCATCATTTGTAGACCCTCCCCTCCCCTCACTTCATCATTTGTAGCCCCTCCCCTCACTTCATCATTTGCAGTCTCCCCCCTCACTTCATCATTTGTAGACCCTCCCCTCCCTACATCATTTGTAGTCCCTCCCCTCACTTCATCATTTGCAGTCTCCCCCCTCACTTTATCATTTGCAGTCACCCCTCACTTCACCATTTGTAGTCCCTCCCCTCACTTCATCATTTGCAGTCTCCCCCCTCAGTTCATCATTTGCAGTCCCCCTCACTTCATTTGCAGTCTCCCCCTTCACTTCATCATTTGTAGTCCCTCCCCTCACTTCACCATTTGTAGTCCCTCCCCTCACTTCATCATTTGCAGTCTCCCCCCTCACTTTATCATTTGCAGTCCCCCCTCACTTCATCATTTGCAGTCCCCCCTCACTCCATCATTTGCAGTCTTCCCCCTCACTTCATCATTTGCAGTCTCCCCCCTCACTTCATCATTTGCAGTCCCCCCTCACTTCATCATTTGCAGTCCCCCCTCACTTCATCATTTGTAGTCCCTCCCCTCACTTCATCATTTGCAGTCTCCCCCTCAGTTCATCATTTGCAGTCTCCCCTCACTTCACCATTTGTAGTCCCTCCCCTCACTTCATCATTTGCAGTCTCCCCCTCACTTCATTTGCAGTCCCCCCTCACTTCATCATTTGCAGTCCCCCCTCACTTCATCATTTGTAGTCCATCCCCTCACTTCATCATTTGCAGTCTCCCCCCTCAGTTCATCATTTGTAGTCCATCCCCTCACTTATTTAAATCATTTTATAAAGGAAAATAAAGTTTTTAATACTTATCTCACTGACAAGCCCCTGCATGTGCAGCTCCGCTTCTGGTGTCTTGGCACCAGCCAGTGGCACGTGTACATGACGTACGCGCTGTCACCAGACATCCAGAAAAGGTGAAGGGTGCTGGAGCTGCGCAGCCATTCAGGTTTGATGGCCGTGGAGCTGCGGGAAAGCTCCCAGCACCGAGGTGTGCACTGGGATGCACAGCCCTTTATTACACCCTGGTGTTCAGTGAGCAGAAGCACAAAAGGGAGGGCCCGGACTGGCAGCCCTGTGTGCACATACCACAATTAGGGCATGTTGAAGGAGATTGATGGCAAGTAGACATTTACTTAAGTATATGAGGCAAAATCACAATCACTGTATCAGTCTGCCAGGCAAAATTTCCAGCATATAGCCAAACTATTTTTCGTTTGCATTTTGAAATGTTTGTTCCGACTCTCTAAATAGTTCTATGCACTTTTAATGTGAATAAATACACCAGACCTGCTGTCCAAATAAAATCAAATGCTAATGTTACAGCTAATTCAGAAAATACCTTCTTGTTTTCATGATGAGACTTCACAGCCTAATGGCGAAAATGCGTTATTACTGTGTAAATACTGCCATCTAGTGGTAGAGCTTTAGATTTTATCAGTGAGCAACAAATCTTATGAGGTGCTTATTATAATGATAAATTGCATTGCAAAAGGCAGTAATAGCGTATGAAAAAGCATTGTTAATACCTTTTAACAAATTCATATAAACACAAATCAGCCATGACTGTGAAAGTGCCTATCTGGGCATCTACATTATACATGCAAACAATGACGAATATATATTATAAATTCATGCCACACTAACCTTCAGGCTTACTGATTGCTACGTAAATAAATTAATTAACATATTTGGATGGCATCACAAGGGAATACTAAAAAAAACTTGCTGAACATGTATGTAAGTTTCACAAGACAAAATTGTAATATTGGATCAATGTGCTAAGTCTGCCCTGGTTTTTTTGTGGTGCACTCCCAAATCCTACCAACAAACACTTCTTTCATCCAGTTATACATACAGGCACAGGCCATATACTTACATGGTCTCATACACAGTAAGTATTAATTACAATTTTATATAAAGTAGCTTAGTTTGTTGATGTAGGACCACAATTCCATTTTGGATGGACAGTAACAACTATTAGTGCTGTCATACTATACACAATAATTGTACTTCTACACAGTATTGAACATGTGTCCAATTTTCTAAGTATATATATTTCTGCAGGTGCTATTGACATGAATTTCTAATGAGATGTCAGTAACAACCCATCCAATTACACAGGCAAAGAAATAAAACCATAGATGTCCATAAATTATGTATAATAATGAGAAATGACACAGCAAAAAAGTATTGAACACATGAAGAAAGAGGTGCAAATTGAAAGCCATGACACCAGATTAAATCTATCAATAATTAGAAAGCAAACATGCCACTTAGTGAAAAATAATATCAACCGGTTCAACAGATCGCCTATAAAAAGGTGTTAACAAGGTCCCACACAAAAAAACATCTCATGATAGGTAAAGCCAGTGAGCTGTGTCAAGACCATCACAACCTTAGTGTTGCAAAACATACTGATGGCATTGGTTACAGAATAGTTGTAAAACTACTGAAGTTCCAGTGAGCACTGTTGGGGGCCATAATCCAGAAGTAGAAAGAACTTTATTTTACCACAAACCGGCCACATCCAGATGCTCTCCGCAAGGTTTCAGACAGAGGAGTGAAAAGATTTATCAGAAGAGTTGTCCAAGTGACAAGGACCACCTGGTACAGAAAAACCTGGAATCATCAGGCACAGTTGTTTTAAACAAAACTATAAGCAACACACACCCTCCATGGCCTGTATGCAAGCTCACCAAGTAAGACTTCAATACTGAACAAAAAGTTCTTCAGTAATGGAGTCTTGGTTAGTGTGTTTATCCTTATCCTCTCTCAAAATTGTTTGTGCCGCCTATTCCTCCTGTTTCCCACAGTTTATTTTGTGATTGTATATGTATGATTGTAGTTTTCTTTTATCCCGGTATTTTACCCCATCTGTCTGGTTAGTGGTGAGTGTTTTTTAATACACTTCGGCCTCACACCTCCCTGGTTGGAGGAGGGAACAGATAAGGGTTAAGATAGGAGCATAGTAATGTCAGAGACCTCAGCATCTCCACCATCCAGGGTAATCCGGGGGACAGAGATAGCCTAGGGTGCACCTAGTTCGAGGGATAGGGTAGGTGCCCACAGTCTCTTGTCACTACGTGACACACCATATCAACAGTGAAGTTTGGAGGTGGGAATATCATGGTTTGGGGTTGCTTTCCGGCATAAGGCACTGGATAGCTTTGTGTAATTGAAAGAAAGCTGAATAGACAAATGTACCTAGACATTCTTGATAAAAATCAGCTGCCACCTACCAGGATGATGATTATCAAATGAGGGTGAGCAGTTAAGTAAAGCAAAGGACATGCTCAATTGGTTTCAGAGAAAGAAAATAAAGCTGCTAGAAAGGCCCAGCCACTCATCTGACCCGAATCCAATAGAAAATTTATAGAAGGAACTAAAGCTCAGAGTTCATAGGAGAAACCTGAGGGACCTTCAGGATTTGACAAGTGTTTTTGTGGAAGAATGGGCCAAATTCACACCTGAACAATGCATGTGACTAGTTTATCCATACAGGAGGCAACCTGAAGCTGTCATCAATAAATGTCTTTGGTTCAAAGTATTAATTACATTTCAGTAAGTGTGCTCAGTACTTTTCCCCCGTGTCATTTCTCATTATTACACATAAAGTAAGTTATCGACATCTATGGTTTGATTTCTTTGCCTGTGTGGATTGGATTTATTATGTCAGACATCTGGTGAGAATTTCATGTCAATTGCACTTTTAGAACTACAGTGCTCCCTGGAACTTTTCAACCTTTTCCCACATATACTTCAAACAAAGATACCAAATGTAAATTTTTGGTGAAGAATCAAAAACAAGTGGAACACAATTGTGAAGTTGAATGAAGTTTATTGCTTATTTTAAATTTTTGTGGAAATTCAAAAACTGAAAAGTGGGGCGTGCAATATTATTTGGCCCCTTTAACTTAATACTTTGTTGCCCACCCTTTGCTGCGATTACAGCTGCAAGTCGCTTGGGGTATGTCTCTATCAGTTTTGTACATCAAGAGACTGAAATTCTTGTCCATTCGTCCTTGGCAAACAGCTTGAGCTCAGTGAGGTTTGATGGAGATCGTTTGTGAACAGCAGTTTTCAGCTTTTTCCACAGATTCTCGATTGGATTGAGGTCTGGACTTTGACTTGGCCATTCCAACACCTGGATACGTTTATTTGTGAACCATTCCATTGTAGATTTTGCTTTATGTTTGGGATCATTGTCTTGTTGGAAGACAAAATCTCCATCCCAGTCTCAGGCCTTTTGCAGACAAACAGGTTTTCTTCAAGAATGGTCCTGCATTTGGCTCCATCCATCTTCCCATCAATTTTAACCTTCTTCCCTGTCCCTGCTGAAGAAAAGCAGGCCCATACCATGATGCTGCCACAACCATGTTTGACAGTGGGCATGGTGTGTTCAGGGTGATGAGCTGTGTTGCCTTTACGCCAAACATATCGTTTGGCATTGTTGCCAAAAAATTCAAATTTGGTTTCATCTGACCAGAGCACCTTCTTCCACGTTTGGTGCGTCTCCCAGGTGGCTTGTTGCAAACGTTAAACAACACTTTTTATGGATATCTTTGAGAAATGGCTTTCTTCTTGCCACTCTTTCATAAAGGCCAGATTTGTGCAGTGTATGACTGATTGTTGTCCTCTGGACAGACTGTCCCACCTCAGCTGTAGATCTCTCCAGTTCATCCAGAGTCATCATGGGCCCCTTGGCTGCATCTCTGATCAGTCTTCTCCTTGAGATGAAAGTTTAGAGGGACGGCCGGGTCTTGGTAGATTTGCAGTGGTATGATACTCCTTCCATTTCACTATGATCGCTTGCACAATGCTCTTTGGGATGTTTAAAGTTTTGGAAATCATTTTGCATCCAAATCCGGATTTAAACTTCTCCACAACAGTATCAGACCTGCCTGTTGTGTTCTTTGGTCTTCATGATGCTCTCTGTGCTTCAAACAGAGCCCTGAGACTATCACAGAGCAGGTGCATTTATACAGACTTGATTACACACAGGTGGATTATATTTATCATCATTAGGCATTTAGGACAACATTGGATCATTCAGAGATCCACAGTGAACTTCTGGAGTGAGTTTGCTGCACTGAAAGTAAAAGGTCCTGAATAATATTGCACGCCGCACCTTTCAGTTTTTGAATTTCCACAAAAATTTTAAATAAGCAATAAATTTCATTCAACTTCACAATTGTGTTCCACTTGTTGTTGATTCTTCACCAAAAATTTACATTGGGTATCTTTATGTCTGAAGCATGATATGTGGGAAAAGGTTGAAAGGTTCCAGGGAGCCGAATACTTTTGCAAGGCACTGTATATTAACTTAGAAAATTGGTGTGTATAGTTATATATCCTATACTCTTTATACATACTGAGCCTGATTAAGAGACCCGAGTAGTCTCGAAAGCTATTTGTTACTTTTTTAACCCTTCATGATCCTGGGTATTTTCGGGTTTTTGTTTTTCGCTCCCCTTCTTCCCAGAGCCATAACTTTTTTATCTTTCCGTCAACATGGCCATGGGAGGGCTTTTTTTTGCGGGACGAGTTGTACTTTTGAACGACATCATTGGTTTTACAATGTCTTGTACTAGAAAATGGGAAATAAAATTCCAAGTGCGGTAAAATTGCAAAAAAAAGTGCAATCTCACACTGGTTTTTTGCTTGGATTTTTTGCTAGGTTCTCTAAATGCTAAAACTCACCTGCCATTTTGATTCTCCAGATAATTACGAGTTCATAGACACCAAACATGTCTACGATATTTTTTATCTAAGTGGTGAAAAAAAATTCCAAACTTTGCTACAAAAAATAAATAAAAATTGTGCCATTTTCCAATACCTGTAGCGTCTCCATTTTTCGTGATCTCGGGTCAGGTGAGGGCTTATTTTTTGCGTGCCGAGCTGACGTTTTTAATGATACCATTTTGGTGCAGATACATTCTTTTAATCACCCGTTATTGCATTTTATTGCAATGTCGCGGTGGCCAAAAAAATGCAATTCTGGCATTTCAAATTTTTTTCTCGCTACGCCATTTAGCGATCAGGTTAATCTTTATTGATAGATCGGGCGATTCTGAACGCGGCAATATCGATATTTGATTTTTTTATTGGTTTATTTTGAATGGGGCGAAAGGGGGGTGATTTAAACTTATTTTTTTTATTTTTTTCATATTTTTTAAAACTTTTTTTTTTTTCTTTACTTTTGCCATGTTTCAATATCCTCCATGGGAGGCTAGAAGCTGGCACAACTTGAATGCCTCTGCTACATAGAGGTGATGCACAGATCACCTCTATGCAGCAGAATTAGGCTATGTGCACACGGTGCAGATTTGCCTGCAGATCCGCAGCAGCGAATTGGCAGCAGTTTTCCATCAGGTTTACAGTACCATGTAAACCTATGGAAAACCAAACCCGCTGTGCCCATGGTGCAGAAAATACAGCGCGGACACGCTGCATTGTATTTTCAGCAGCATGTCAGATTCTGCAGCATGTCAATTCTTTGTGCGGATTCCGCAGCGTTTTACACCTGCTCCTCAAAAGAAATCCGCAGGTGTAAAACTGCTGGTGAAGTCCGCACAAAAAACGCAGGAAATCCGATGTAAATCCGCAGGTAAAACGCAATGCGTTTTACCTGCGGATTTTTCAAAAAGGTGTGGAAAAATACGCACACGAATCCACAACGTGGGCACATAGCCTTACAGCATTGCTATGATTACCAACAACAGGGTGGTGCTCATAGCAATCCGGCATCAACAACCAACCTCTGGTTGTTATGCTGACGCATCGCTGACCCCCGATCATGTGATGAGGGTCAGTGATGAGAGCATTTACGGCCGGTTGGCTGGAAGCGCTAGTTAAATGCCGCTGTCAGCGTTTGACAGCGGCATTTAACTAGTTAATAGCGGCACAACCCTCCGCTATTGTGGGCACGTCAGCTGTTCAAAACAGCTGACATGTTCCAGCTTTGATGCTGGCTCACCGCCGGAGCCCGCATCAAAGCAGGGGATCAGACCTCGGACGTGCTATCCCGTCCAAGGTTAGAAAGAGGTTAATGGCCAACTGAAAAGATGCTATCAACCACTGAGGAGTCTAAATTTTTTATATTTTTTCAGATTTAGCAATGTTGATCTGTCAGATCTCACAGGGGAAGGGGGTGTTGCCTTCGCTCACCTCGGGGAAAGGGAGAGAAGAGCCCAGCAGGGGTCAGCTCTCTGGCGCCACCACTTGCCTCAGGTCAGTTAGTCAGGGATCTGCACCGAGGGCAAATAGTTTCCAGAAAAGCTTCCCTTATAGGTACAAGTTAGTGAGGCGCTCCCAATGAGGGGGAATATATATCACCAGTTCAGGCTGGGGATATATATCTAAACCTCCCGGCCGTCACTGCCAGAGTCCCTCACTAAACAATACGGTATTCTGCCACCAGTTCCTCATTTAAAATAAGCCCCGTCCGCAGTAGTTTCCCATGCGTTTACAGTACAATGTAAACCTATGGGAAAGTCAATCCGCAGTGCACATGCTGCGGAAAAAAACGCGCGGAAACGCAGTGGTTTACATTCCGCAGCATGTCAATTCTTTGTGCGGAATCCGCAGCGGTTTTACACCTGCTCCATAATAGAAAACAGCAGGTGTAAAACCGCAGTGGAATCCGCACAAAAACCGGGGTAAATCCGCAATAAATCCGCAGGAAAAAAGCAGTGCTTTTGCCCTGTGGATTTATCAAATCCGCTGCAGAAAAATCCGCAGTGGACCATTCTACGTGTGCACATACCCTTACAGGCTTTCCGGGCTGCGCCAGCAAATGCAACCTCCGGCCATCAGAAAGACACTGACTAAAATGAGGGGCTACCTTATATCCCCTAGGCTGCTACCTCACACATCTGCTCCCACCCCCTGATATTTTCTGCCTAGAACCGTGTCTGGCCCTTATCTTGGCGCCCGAAGCTTTGATTGGGGTGGTTGTACCGCCACTGGATTCTGCTCGATTTTATCTGCGCATAGAGACTAAAATGTGACTACCGTATGTAATTATTGCTAGCTATGTGTTATAACCAGTGGCGTAACTACCACCCGGCAAGGTAAGGGGCCCGGCAGGTCAGAGGCACCCAACACCATGTTGCAGTGCAGGAGATTCCTCCCGCATGGCAACAGTCCGAGGCATATCTAGGGGGAGGGGGCAGCCGGGGCATGTGAGAGATAGGAAGCAGCTCCAGTCAGCACAGTGAGACAGATTCTCCTGCTCTGCAGCCCCGGGACAGAAGGCGAGAGCAGGGGGGAGGTGCGAGACAGAGCTGCTATAGTCAGGAGAAACTGAGGAGCTGCGCCACGGTTATATCAGCCTCCCCTGTACCAGAGAGGAGAGTGAGATGTGTGTGTGTGTGTGTGTGTGATATCTGTGGTGTGTGTGATATCTGTAGTGTGTGTGTGTGTGTGATATCTGTAGTGTGTGTGTGTGATATCTGTAGTGTGTGTGTGTGTGTGATATCTGTAGTGTGTGTGTGATATCTGTAGTGTGTGTGTGATATCTGTAGTGTGTGTGTCTGTGTGATATCTGTAGTACGTGTGTGTGATATCTGTAGTACGTGTGTGTGATATCTGTAGTACGTGTGTGTGATATCTGTAGTATGTGTGTGAGATATCTGTAGTATGTGTGTGTGATATCTGTAGTATGTGTGTGTGATATCTGTAGTATGTGTGTGTGTGTGATATCTGTAGTGTGTTGGTGTGTGTGTGTGTGTGAAGCAGGGGCGTAAATACTACGGTCACAGCGGTCACCGCTGCAACCGGCTCTGGCAGGTCAGGGGCCCGACAGGTCTGAGGCACACGACTCCCCCCGCCGCAGTGAACTATACCGGCATCTATGATGACGGTACAGTTCAAAGCAATGATGGAGGAGAGAGCGTCAGCTGATACTCCCTCTCCCATCATTCCCCTCTGCCTCTGACACGGCGGGTGCGTGATGACATCACTTCATCACGCACCCGCTGTGTGCAGGGCCCAGGCAGTGCAGCATCTGCACAGGTGATGGTGGCCGCCATATTGGCAAAGCCTGTTGCGGCTGCTAGGATCGGGAACAGGTGGCTCCGGAGCTGGTGGGGGGCACGTGGACCGAGCCGCCCAGGAGGGGGATGCCGCAGTGGCTCAGCCATGTGGAGGATCCGGGGATGAACATGGAGGTGTACGGGACCGGTGGAAGTGAGGTGTCTGCTGCCCGTGTGTCGCCATCCTTGGCCCCCAGCCTCCTGTGACACCAGCCCCGTTTCCTCCCTGCTCTCCCGTGCCCCATGTCCTAGTAGGTCCCCAGGTTCAGGTCATTGTGTTCCTCTGGGCCCCCCATACACGCCTTGTTCCTCCTCCCCTGGTCCCCCAATGCTCCCCATCTTCCATGCCGAGTCCTCCTGCACCCCCATGCATTCCCTGCCCCTTGTCCCCATGTGACTCGTCTGCCCTGCTCTCAAGTCTCCCCTGTCCCCTTTCTCACCGTGTTCCCCATCTACCCTGTCCTCGTAATCCCTGTGCCCTTCTTCCCTCCTCCCAAGTCTCCCCCCCCCCCCGTCTCCCCGTGTATTCCTATCTACTCTGCCCTCGGAGTCCCCTTGTGTCTTCTTGTGCCCTTCTCCCCTTCCTCCTAGTCCCCATGAGTCCACTTGTGCTTGTGTCCCTTGATCCGTGTGTAGACTTGTGTCAGTCTCCCTTGCCCACTAGTCCCTGTGTGTCCCTATGTGCCTGTCTCCTTTGTCCTCTTGTGCTTGTGTCAGTCTCCCTTGCCCACTAGTCCGTGTGTCCCCTTGTGCTTGTATCCCTTGTCCCCGTGTGTCCCCTTGTGTCAATCTCTCTTGCCAACTAGTCCCTGTGTGTCCCCTTGTGCCTGTCTCCCTTGTCCCCTTGCGTTTGTCCCTTGTCCCCGTGTGTCCCCTTGTGTCAGTCTCCATTGCCCACTAGTCCCCTTGTGCCAGTCTCCCTTGTCCACTAGTCCCCGTGTGCCCCTTGTGTCAGTCTCCCTTGCCCACTAGTCCCCGTGTGCCCCTTGTGTCAGTCTCCCTTGCCCACTAGTCCCCGTGTGTCCCCTTGTGTCAGTCTCCCTTGTCCCCTTGTGTCAGTCTCCCTTGCCCACTAGTCCCCTTGTAACCTTTTCCCCTGCCTCCTATGTTGTGAATTCTGTTCTCGAACTCCCTCCTGTGGTTATGAATGGTACTTCGGCGAGTTCTGTCCATAGACTCCCTCTGGTGGCTGTGAGTGGAGCTGCTGGTTCTGAGGTTCCTCCTCCAGCTGATCTCGTTTAGGCCTTGGCTGGCTGCTCTATTTAACTCCACTCAGATCATTACTCGATGCCAGCTGTCAATGTCCTAGTACTGGTTCAGTTCTCTTGGATCTTTCAGATGACCTGTCTACTTCAGCAAAAGTCCCTGCTAGCTTATTTGTTACCACTATGTTTTTGTCCAGCTTGCTATTATGATTTTGTCTTGTTAGCTGGAAGCTCTGGGATGCAGAGTGGCACCACCGCGCCGTGAGTCGGTGCGGTGCTCTCTTTTGCACACTCTGCGTGGTTTTTTGTTAGTTTTTTATGCTGACCGCAAAGATACCTTTTCTGTCTTCAGTCTGTTTAGTTCAGTCCGGCCTCCTTTGCTGAAACCTATTTCATTCTGTGTTTGTGACTTCCATCTTAACTCACAGTCAATATATGTGGGGGGCTGCCTATTTCTTTGGGGAATTTCTCTGAGGCAAGGTAGGCTGTATTTTCTATCTTTAGGGGTAGTTAGCTCTTAGGCTGTGAAGAGGCGTCTAGGCAGAGTCAGGAACGCTCCACGGCTATTTCTAGTTGTTCTGATAGGATTAGGGTTTGCGGTCAGCAGAGCTCCCACTTCCCAGAGCTCATCCTGTATCACTAGTTTGCTCATCTGGTCATTTCTAGTGCTCCTAACCACCAGTTCAATCATAACACTCCTAGCCCCCATGTGTCCCCTTGTGCCTGTCTTCCATGCTCCATAGCCCTCCTATGTTACCCTTGTGCCTGTCTCCCCTAGCCCCCTTGTGCCCTGTCCCCTTGTCACCATTTGCTTGTGTCTTTCTCACTGCCCCTGTATGGAGGGGCTGCATTATATTCTATGGGGGTTACATTGAATTGTATGGCAGGGCTGCAGTATAATCTGTGGGGTGGCTGCATTATACTCTGTGGGGTGGCTGCATTATACTATATGTGGGCTGCATTATACTGAATCGAGGACTATGGGGAATATATTATACTATATGAAGAACTATGGGGTGCATTATACTGTGGGAAGTGAATTGTGTGACATGGATGACGATGGCAGTGCATTATACTATATGGAGCACTATGAGGAGTGTATTATACTATATGGAGGTCTGAGCAGTGTATTTTAATATATTGAGGACTATGTGGAGTGTATAATACTAAATGGAGGACTGAGGAGTGTATTATACTATATGGAGGACTATGAGGGGTGCATTATACTATATGGAGCACTATGAGCAGTGTATTATACTATATGGAGGACTGAGCAGTGTATTATACTATATGGAGGACTGAGCAGTGTATTATACTATATGGAGCACTATGAGGAGTGTATTATGCTATATGGAGCACTATGAGGAGTGTATTTTAATATATGGAGGACTATGAGGAGTGTACAATACTATATGGAGGACTATGGGGAGTGTATTATACTATAAGGAGGACTATGGGGCGTGTATTATACTATAAGGAGGACTATGGGGAGTGTATTATACTATAAGGAGGACTATGGGGAGTGTATTATACTATAAGGAGGACTATGGGGAGTGTATTATACTTCTTATATGGATCCCCATGACTATGTTAGCCCCTGATGAGTATAATGGTTTATTTTCTTTTATACATTACATAACAATGGTAGTACAGGGGACAAATATATCCCAGGATGGGGAACCGGACAGTTATGCAACTGAGGTCACACTATACAACTTTGCAATAAAGCTATATTGTGAGAAATGAATAGGGAAAATGCGAATTTGGAAGGAAAATGTTTTGGCATGGTGTGTGTGTGTGTGTGGGGGGGCATTTGAAAGTTCGCACCGGGGCCCATAACTTCGTAGTTACGCCACTGGTTATAACCCCATGATCCAGAGTGCTACAAGTGGATAAATAATATGGGCACGTGGAAAAAGGGATGCTGATTCGGAATATGCGCTTGGTTCATCTTACACATATTGCATTATGTTATTATAGTCATTTCCCATATTCAATACCTCCTAGCCTTGCTTTCCCATGTGCTTGGTCACACAGAGGTTCAGATTTCCACAGCTGCCCAACAGTTTGCACCCTTGTGTTAACTTCAAAAGAGCTGTCCTAGCTCGTTTAATTAAAAGAAAACTAAGAGCCTGGGAAATCCCAAGGGTGGGGGAACATTTCAAGAGTGGAGGAGACTTAAAATCCAAAATGGATTCTCCCTTGTCCCTCACAGTAGCATAGCTGAGAAAGCTGCATTCATCCACATCAGACTCTGTATTTATATTGTTTACAGCCAGTAAACTGCTTATCACAGGAGTGATTGTGCGCCAGCTAGTCACAGCAATGATGTCCTAGTGGTAAAACTTTCAGTGTAATTAAACAGAACACACCCTGACATGTGACACATTGTTGCATTCTGTGTTGTAACCCCTACCTCATGCAGTTAGATTACATTGCAAAAATCTGCTGACAGATTCCCTCTAACATTCTAGTCATAGGGATGGCACTGACAACTATTCACCTTGGAAGCCAAATGTTGTCCAGGAAACACATTCCAGTAGAGGTCAGAAATATTTAGATGGACAATTGGACAGAAGAAAGGAAAGCTATGGAGTCCAGCAGAGTAAGTGTGTTAAAGCTAGGCAAAAGTGGGTGTGAGTAACACTTCCCATATGTAGTGCACAACCCCAGGGCTATAGAGAATATTAGAGCAGAGAAACCAAACTGTACTGCCGAATATTGTCCCAGAAGTGAGAGACCAGCTCACCTGCTCAAAAGTACCAACTTTGCCCAGATCAAGTTCAAGGATTGCTACAAGCAGGAGCAAAAAGGCTTCTTCATGTGAGTAAATAGAGCATCTACCAAGAGACCGCACAACGGTGGCTCAATATGTAGCACTTGCACTTTGCAGTGCGGAGGTCCTGGGTTCAAATCCCACTAAGCACATATGCAAGAAGTTTATAAGTTCTCCCTGTGTTTGCCAGGATTTCCATACAAAGGCAACTTATAGGGAGTTTAGATTGCGAACCCCAATGCAGATAGTGATGAAAATGTCTGTAAATCAAAAAAAGAATAATGTGACTCGGTGACAGATATAGCGAAGAGGCTGGCAACCAGAGGCATAAGGAGGCTGTCCCTCCAAATATGAAAAACTGACGTGCACCCCTGCTGCCTACTCACTCATTTACTGTATAAGATTTCTGAAAGTATTCAGTGTGAGAGACTAAAGTTCAAAAGATAGAAACTCTCTCAACATCCCAAGGATGTGCTTGAGCAACACGAAGGCTTGTACCGAAAAGAGAATGGTATCCAGCATATATAATACGGCATTAAGGGTTGGGCTAGCTTGCACCCACTATAAAGATAAGGTTGCAGCCCCTTTTCAGCATATTTCTACGTATTGGTTCCAAGTTATTTCAGGACAGTTCCAATCAGATTTGTAAAATCACTACACCCTCCACTTGTATTGTTGTAATATGCTAAAATGGGATGGTGTGACCGCTTCATGAGGCCAAAAACAGAACGGGAATTTTTAAAGTTCCTTTTATTTCTTTTGTTTTTATTTTTATTTTAGTGTAGGGACTTGCAGGATAGAGAGAACCCTTGACACGAGTTGCGGGCTTCTGTATGTTGGCCAAAATATTAACCAATACCTCCTAATATTTTTTTTTCCCACGTTTTCTCTTTGCAGGGTGCAGCCAAACCCATCAGTGGTGGTCTTGTAAACTAGGGACTTGCACCTGTGATGCACTTATAGTGTCGGGCAGCCCACCTAATCTAATAATAGGGACATGCAGTAGTCTGTTAATTGGGCACTGTGCTCTACATGTGTGTGACTTATGCCCTATTGCAAGTGTCATCTGTGTATAAATCTAATACTAGGCAATCAACCCCTCCATGGATTGTTGAGAGTGGTTGTTTCATCTGTATTTTGCACCTGTGTTACCTCCTTTAGTAAGGGGTCTGCTGCATCCTGGTTGTGCATGTTCCTTGGTTGGTAAACACCATTGTGTTTTTGCTAGATCTATAATTTAATTATTTGGAGATTTTTTTTAAGTTCCTTTTATTTCATTGGCTGTGCTTTTATTTTCCTGAGGCCAAAAACCCAACCTTTTCCATCCAGAAAATGGAGAAATGCATCATTTTAATAGACTTTACTGCTGCAAAAACAAGTAGGAAATGCATTGTAAGTTAAAGTTTTCTGTTAGGGAACTCATACATCATGCATACAGTATGCTGAATCCTACTGTTCAACTGCTCCTAAGCGCAAATCCACAAACGATTTTGTAGAAAGCTGTATATTTCACTCAACAGAAGAAAGGTCTAAGGCAGGGGTGTCAAACTCAAATATACAGAGGGCCAGAATAATAAATTGGACAAAGTCACGGACCATCCTTGATAGATATATATATATATATATATATTATATATATATATATATATATATATATATATAGATAGATAGATAGATAGATAGATATATAGATATATAGATAGATAGATATAATATATATATATATATATATATATATATATATTTTTTATTTTTTTTATTTTTTTTTAACATCTTCAATTGAGGAAATTTTTCCTTAAATATAATGATGAACCTTTTCATATGGAAACAAAGGGGTTGTCCCACAAACAAATTACATTTTAATTAATAGATCTCAAGAGTCAGATCACATGACCAAAGCGGGTGAACAAAAAAAAAATATTTGGTGGGGTGACAGAAGAGCATATCTTACATCTTTCCAGCAATTACAAATTATTTTTCCTTTTATTAAAGCACCTAGATATCCCACAAAGTATGATGCCAACAAAAGTATCTCCCAAACACAGTATGATACCGCACGCATGGAGATATTCACCGTGGGAGTATGAATACCCCACTGTACCCCTCCACCCTTTCAAAACCCAAGGTACATTGTGGTGACCCCCAAGAGTATGATGCCCTGTGACCCCCACACAGTACTCCATATAGTATAAAGGGCCCCACACAGTTCTCCATACAGTATAATGGGCTCCAAATAGTCCTCCATACAGAATATTTCTCCCCACATAGTCCTCCATAGAGTATAATGGGCCACATATTAAAAAATAAATTCACCTCTCCTCGTTCCCCACTGCTGCGGTCTCAACAGCTAGCACGCTGAATTTCTTCACTGCTCGGCACAGCAGGCGCAAACTGGTGACCTCATCACATCCGCGGCACTGATACATCAGACGTAGAGGGAGAATGATGGGGAGAGAGCGGGCGGCTTCCCTCCTCCATAATTACTTCCAACTGTATCAGCATCAATAATGCTGGGGGATGGGCCAAATATAATTACCCTGCAGTGGCAGCGGAAAGGTATTGAGGTAGACTACCCACTTTTGGACCTAGCTCCACACTCAAGGGAATTGACCTGTTCTAGACACCAAGTCTGGGTCAGTTACCACTGCCCAAGCTCTGCTTAGTGTAGTTTTGATAAAAATCACTGTTTTACTCAAACAGATCACTAGAGAATTAGTAAACCTGCAGCCATGTTGACCGCCATGTTCATGAGCTCTGTAAAACCCTGCCACCAGCACCGATAGGCAGCTGCAAATCTAATCATTGATGTAGGTAGGGTTATAAAGAGCTCAGCATTCAGAGAACTGGTAGATTTGCAGCAGATAAAATTCATTTTAAATCAAAACTGCAACATCATGCTGCTCTCAGAAAAGGTAGCAAAAACCCGATGATAGATTGCATTCAACATAACGGACATTTTCCCATTTTATACTTTTTATAAAATCTCATTCACTTTGAAATGAAATTACTAGTCAGTTTTTGTGTGAACAAGTCTTCGTTTTGGAGCTTTAGCGAGGGCTCTGACCAATCAGATTTAGTGTAGCTTAGCAGAGTCTAAAATCACATTACTGAGCAAATCCAGTATTCAAAGTGGGCTGGAAAAGTGTTGAGCCCTTTCTGAATATTCAGAAGCAGCTATTTTTCTAAGATGCAGAGATAAAATTCAGGACAGCTGCAGTGTCTTTTAGACTACATCCAAACTGGCGTATGTTTAATCAATGTGCTGTTCATGTGCACATTAGAGATTGTCTCCCAAAAATAGAAACGTTCAAGTCTGTTGTGAAGATGGAAGATCGTTCCCGCACTTGTCCATAATACAGTCTACAACGTGCAGGCTTGACAAGTCCAATAATTGCAACTTTCGTCTGCCATAAGCCTCACTGGAAGAATAAGGTAGAACAAAGGGTTACAAAAGTGCACTAAAGGACTTCGCATCCCCAGCATAAGAAAAAAACAACAACATCTTCATTCATTTTCATCAAAATGAGATTTTATTTTTTTTTACAAGACTTTCTTCAACTTTTTGTTAAACAATAAAGATCATTTAAAAAATGTACAGGGCATGTTAATCTTCTTACATACAAGTTTGTTATTAGATAGAATTATTCACAACTTCAAAAAAATAGACTTTCAGACTTCACACATAGAAATAGTAACATCGTTCTAATGTAGTCTGGTACAAGAAATAATAACCGCTCAGATTTATAGTTTAGTAAAAACTAAACATTTCTATACATAAGAGACAAATGTCAAAAAATATATATACAATTCATTCTTGAATGCTCAAGAAACGCATGTCTGTGCTGCCACTCCCTTTCATAGTAATCAGTTTTGTAAAATTGAGGCTGCCATCTGTCCATCAGGTCAGGAGTATGGTAAAGCTTTCAGAATGATACAGAATGACTAAGTGTATTGGTAAAGAAGTCTATGTGTCCTTCATGAAAGGTCACAAGCCAAGGATATAGTTCTACTAAATAGTTTAAAAGCCAAAAAAAAAAAAAAAAAAGCAAAACGGCACCAGGATGTGGCAGCAGCTGATGAATCACATTAGGCAACACATATTAGTCAGATCCTATTTTAACTGCATAGCGGTGGTGGTTTTCAAACACACGGTGGTGCTCAACTTTAAAGTAGCATATAGGAGAAATTCGTAGAAAAATAGATGTGGCACTCACCAAACGTGTTATAAAAGTCCTTTTATTCTCCCACTTTGTTAGGGTTGAGGACGTTACATCAAGGGCGACAGGTACAAACGAGGGTGCAAGGAGGTGAAAATAGGACAATAGGTCCTATTTTCACCTCCTTGCACCCTCGTTTGTACCTGTCGCCCTTGATGTAACTTCCTCAACTCTAACAAAGTGGGAGAATAAAAGGACTTTTATAACACATTTGGTGAGTGCCACATCTATTTTTCTACGAATTTCTCCTACTAAATAGTTTTGTTCCATAACTACCACCTGAGAACTTCTCAATAAAACCCATTATTCTAGAGTGTATAGAAAAAAATTTCCTTGGTAGACCACACCAAAGCTACAGCTGAGGGAAAAATCATCACATGCAAGTCAAGCTCACAAACTTCAAAACCAATCCTTTGCACTAAAGTTCTCGCATGACAACAACTCCTTTTTCAGACACGACAATCCAACCAGCACCCTATCACTCGATTGCCACCAATTTGCTGAGAAATGTGGTGGGGGACATGTATTGGAAAGTGCCAATAAAAAGTCAACAGAATATTTCATAGCAAGTCTCTGCAGTCCATAGGTCTTAGGCTACGTTCACATTTGCGTTGTTGGGCGCAGCGTCGTCGACGCATACCGACGCATGCGTCATGCGCCCCTATCTTTAACATGGGGGCGCATGAACATGCGCTGGTATGCGTTGTACTGCGTTTTACGACGCATGCGTCATATAGACGCACAAGACAGGGCTCAGGGGACGCTACTTGTAGCGTTTTCCCTGCGCCGAAAGTCCCGATCTGTAGGATCTTATGACAACGCATGCATCGCAAAACGCTGCGTTGTGTACATGGGTTGTTGGTTGCGTCGCCGACGCTGCGCCCAACAACGCAAATGTGAATGTAGCCTTATAGGGGCTCTGTCCGCACTGGAGAAGGACTATTGATACCAAGTCCCGCCGCTCGGTGCTTCTCGGTAGGTTCAAACATTTAAATATACCTTCCCAATTGCTTGTTTTCCTTCCATCTCTGAGCAGGTGGGAAGGTGAATATAAATTATTGGCCCGCAGTGAAGCACTGAGCACTTGTACTTGGTTTGAAAAGTCACTCTGTGCTGACAAAGTCACTAAGAGAAAAAAGGGTTGTGTATATACAGGGTGGGCCATTTATATGGATAGACCTGGGTGGGCCATCTATATGGATACACCTAAATAAAATGGGAATGGTTGGTGATATCAACTTCCTGTTTGTGGCACCTTAGTATATGGGAGGGGAAAAACTTTTCAAGATGGGTGGTGACCATGGTGGCCATTTTGAATCCAATTTTATAACTGGCCCACCCAGGTGTATCCATATAAATGGCTCACCCTGTAGATTGTTTCTGTTTGACATTCTGTACACAATGTCACAGACATCTTTAGGTTGGTCTCGCTGACCGGTAGGAATCTTAGTAGAATTAAAATTTTAAAGTATCACAAACAAGAAGTCCACTATTCATGTCTACTAGATCTTCGATATCTCCTACGTTAATTAAAAAAGACCTTCGGCATCCACTTAAGGGTATGTTACAGTCATGAAACCTATGCAACTCTCAATCTTACATGAGATAATCTGTTCAACAAGGTCGACAGATAGATATATATGTATCAGGTATGTCAATTTTGAAGTGATGCGCATGTTCATTCACTTATGGTGTAGTTGTGGACATACAAAACCCTAAATAACATTATGGAAACAGAACAAGACCAAAGCCTTACTAAAGAATATTGCACATCATTGCTTTCTATGCCATGTAACAGAATAAAATCCAATGGTGGCCATGGATAAGAACATTCCAGAAATCATATACTGCCCATGTGATGCACTTTGTTCTTCATCACATTTGACCCATATCAGCGAGTACGTAGACCATTTGTATTACAATAAAAACCATCACATAGTCATAACCGGAAAGTAGAAACACATGGTGCACTAATCAGGCTGTCTTCATTTCCCCTTACAATGGTAATGAGACTCCGACAAGCCAGAGTGATTGCAAAGACACAAACTGCAATTATCCCAAACATACATTATTGAAAACCTTTTATAAAAAAGGCAAACTGCAATATAAACAGAAATCCACATTTCTCAGTTAAACGTCAGCACTGCAAAACTAATACAGCAGTCAACTTTCTACATAGTGCTTTCTCTCATCAGAAAAGTCAGCCCAGTGTTTTGTAACATTTGGTCATACTGGAACGTCTAGTGACAAGCTTACAAAATTGGGAAAATCCCTGACATTTATTTAAATGGAAGGTCATTGTTTATATAATATGAAAACTTTTACGGTTCACATTTAGAACCTGTACCACAAGAAAGGTTTTACAATAATTTACAAAGTAAATCTGAATATTTCTTTATGACATCCACTAGGTATTTTCATTCTACAAAATTCAGGCCACACATATTACATTAGATAAAGCTCCATTACTATACCAGTTCTCCGTGGAACAGCATACAACGCAACACTGGTACAATGCTCCTCCACACTAGGAAGGAATACAGGTAAGTAATACTTTAAGGTGGCCAGCGGTAATGAAAGCTGGTATGTAAAGCTGTGTTTTTGTGTCCCGCATGCAGAAAATGTCATGTAGCAAAAGAAGCCAGCCACGTATGTGCCACCCAAGTTGATTACGTGGCAATGACTATTTCAGATGAGCCTGAAACTTTGTGGCTTTTCAGCACCATCTACTAAGGAGAGCAGTACCGGGTATAAAGAGAAAATCAGAGAAAGTGCTACAGAACTTCACACGTATTGCATATTATGTTGTGGAAACTTCAGATTTTAACGCAATTTAACCCTCTGTTAAACATGTGGAATCGCTGCAGAAAATACTGCCTCAACCAAGTGGAGATGGCAGGTGTGCTCTACTGCAGACATCTCTATATTCACTTTGCAGCAACTAAAGCACAAACTGTTGAAATTGGCACTGCAGAAAAAATACCTAGACGAAAGAACATTTTTGCTACCGGTGATCGACAGTACAGTGAGCAATTACACTAATCATTAAGCAGATCTGTAAAAAATGATGGACCACCAGAAAACTATGGAGCCTGGAAGCATTATCTGTACATCATTTACTGTAATTATAAGGCAGCAAACTAAGAGCCCTACACCACACAAGATAAGGGCCTGTTATGAGGGCGCTAACCCCCCCAATAGCTCAAATTCATTGGCCAGTATTAAAAAGTGCAGCCATTATGTTTTTGTCATCTATCACATCTTTTCTGTTCATGGAAAAATCAAAGTGTGTGAGCAAAACATCTGTAACTAAACAAGTATCTGTGTGGGGTTTGTGATGTAAGCACATGAGAGGGGGAATACAAATATTAATACTTAAATTGCCCATGTAAAAGGACCTACACTGGGTAAGTTCATAGAGGTACGGGGGACACCCTGTATCTTCTGGTAGAGGGTGTGCTTGACTGACATCTTTATAAAGGATAACTCAGCTGTTCAGGGACAACTAAGTAAAAGTTAGAAAGCATATGTTCATTGTTACAATGTCACCAGTCATCATAAAATAAGACTACATAAGGTAACAGGTAATTCCCTGACCTACAGTATTTTGGGACAATAAAAAAAAGCTATAACTCAGCAGATATTAAGTAGTGTATGCGTTCTATAATGCACAGAAAAAGGGGGCCTAGTGTCACCAGACTTCCCAGACTAGTTCCCTAATTATAGGGCAGAGATCATAAAAGTACTCTGCAGCTCTTCTAACCTAGGCCACCAAAAACAAGTACTACCCAAGACAGCCAAAAAATGAAATAGTAACCTGCTGTTCTACCCAAGACCACCTATAAATCATACATTATAGAGTTAATCTAAAAATATTAAGTGAATCCATATCCATGTAACTACTCACTTTCTTTGACAGTTCCATAGACAATTGACAGAGCAAAGGTCAAACATGTTCATGTCCGCTCCATTCAAGATGGGGCTCTACAGAGTCTAGTTTTGAGTTGCAAAGCCTCAATCAGAGGATTTCAGAGGGTCCCAGGGTCTAGATCACCAGCAATCCATAACTTATCCCCTATCCAATGGAGAGGTAGTTACTTAATATTTTAGGAATAACCATATAACTTCTAATTTACCATAGATCTCAAGAGTTGCTTGTTGTTCTAAGGTAGTGAAGTGAAGAACATCAGTGAAGTCCTAATTAGCCCAAAATAATTTTTTTTCCTTAATTTTCCGTTGTATTAAAGAGACAATCTGTATTGCAACTAGGCTGCTTTTACAATTCCAAAGGCTTCAGGGGCTTCTGGGAAAAAAGTCTTTACACCAGGCGCTGTACCTTTATCTAAGGAGAACACTTCACAGTGCCAATGCATTAAAAGTCGAAAAAGAAAAGGTTTTGATCCTTGTTAGCCAGCTGAGAGCAATCAGTCTAACTGCAGTATAAGAAAATAGCACAAATAGTTACAATATTGGATTCATTGGTATACAGTATACTGTAACACGTTTTACTTGGAGAATAACAAAACGAAAGTCATCCAGGATATAAGGTACTGAAATACAAAGTCAGATAAGTCAGGGAGAGGGGGGAATCAGCTAACAGCTGTAGTTTCCCAGTGCAATATCCTCTTTGGGGGGACTAACTACTGGCACTTCTGATAGACCCACGTTATTCTCCAGATTGAGCTGTGACACTATATAGAGCCGAATAACCAGTGCCTTTATGAATATACCCTACCAGCACCCTCACAGGGGAAACCAGGAATTTATTTTGTTTTACAGGTAGGGGACTGTGGCGAGAGTAATCGTAAAAAGATTGTATCTCTACTGTACAAGATATGAAAGGAGTGCAAGACGATAAAATTACTAAATACCCATCACCAACCAATATTTGTGACCCGTGACAAATTAAATCATGTAATGAAACAGTGTAAACTTTTCTAGCATATATTGTGACTGAGGAGATCTTGCACATTTAAACTTAAAGGGAACAAATCACGTAAGAAAATGGCAGATATAGGCAGATATAGGGTTAATCTGCAGGTAAAAAGCATTACAATGCTGCTAGGCTACCATACTGAACGTGTGGCTTCCGGGAGAAGATTAACTTATTTCTTCCTGGGAGCTACTGCACTCCAGCCATAGGGGTATGCACGGAGGGGCTTCAGTCATCGCTATACTGCGAATGGTGGCTGCAAGCATACCTTGGCAGTTTGATTGACGGATCGCTCTGCACAGATGCACTGCACAGATGCACTGCACAGCCGGCTGAAAAAGTGTAGGGGCATGCATGCAGCTGCTTCTCACAGTAAGAGCAAAGCTGTGAGCAGTGACAGTAATCCATGCGCACGCCCTTATGACTGAAATTTGGCAGCTCCTGAGAGGAAATACATGAATTTTTTCCAGTAGACGCAACTTCAGTAAGGTGGCCGGGCAGCATTATAACACTATTCACCTGCAGATTAACCCTATATGTGCTGTTAAATGGCATTTTCCAATGCTAAAGGTTCCCTTTACATTGCTATACTGACTTTTTTAATCTAGTTGAACATTACGTACAACATTACAGTTCTCAGGATATCACAATTCCTTGCCCATGCTCGAAACAAAGGGAAGATTCTGAAGTTTACAAATGGATTTGACCATTACCACCAAATTAGCCAAAGATTAATTAAACTAGAATTACTTATTAGTAAGTTATCTTCTATACTGTGGTAACTTTAAAGACAAATGAGAGATACTAAAGTGATCCCGTTACATTCATTGAAAATACCAATAGCCAAGAACTACTGAGTGAAGCTTTTCTTATTTAACACCCTTGTAGAGGACAGAAAGTGAACGCATTATATTTGACCTTCCCTCTCCAGACGCCGATTCAGCCATTTACCAAACCAAGAATTATATAGAGCTCTTCTTCTGAGACATCAAGGTGCCTCATTCCTCTGACCCCATAATTAGCACCCCGCTATGCTCGCATGGGGTGCCAAAGTGCCCAATATTTCTGACAAAAATAAATTATGTAAACCTCTCAAAGTGACAGAAAACCTTTCAATAGACAGTAGTTATAAGTTGTACATTAATTAAAATGGTATAATAGAAGTATTATAATAGAAATTGCTTATTTATCAAGTTTGTACCATTTAATTTATACGATTCATTTAAAGGCTCTACAAAATAAGACAGCTATAAAGGGAAAACTTTTATAAAAAAAATGATGCTTATGGCAGTGTTCCTAGACATCAGACCGGCTGCTGGAATTACTACTGTACGGCTACATTTTATCTTTAGCATTTCTAATAGGATGTTGTTTACTGGCCGACATCGTGATTCATGATGGTCTGCAAAGTCACAAATCAAAAATAGAAAATTATTGTAATCTCTCCACCCCTCTCACCCGTTTAAGTGCAGATATTGAAAATATCGAAAATGCTGACATTATCTACACAATGAACACCTTGGGGGTAAAAACATTTTTTTTTTTTTACAATAAAATGCATCACTGCATGCTTACAGCTAATTCTACTTTGGGAAAGTGAAATGTGGAAGTATTGGGCAGGATAGCTTTAGACATACACAAATGAGAGCATATTACCGATAAAAGATATTGAGGCGCTTTCCTGTTTGAATGCAAAACTTTGATGTCCACAGGAGAGTGGGAAATGCACGCAGCGGTCATTAGGTCAGGCTTTAGCCAGAAGCTTATCTTTAGGCAAAGCTCCAAATTACACCTTGAGCAGGACACTAATCAGACAAAATTTGTGAGAGCCTTAAGGCTATGTTCACACTTTGCGTTTTTTGCTGCGGATCCGCAGCGGATTTGCAGCTGCGGATCTGCAGCCGTTTTCCATGCAGGGTACAGTACAATGTTACCCTCTGGAAAACAAAAACCGCTGTGCCCACTTTGCGTTTTTCCGCGGAAAAAAAGAAGTAGCAATGCAATTCTTTCTGCGGATTCCGCAGCGGTTTTCCACCTGCACCAATAGGAAAGTGCAGTTGGAAACCCGCAGTGGAATCCGCAGTAGAAACCGCACAAAAAAACGCAGTGAAAACCAGCCCGGTTTTGCACTGCGGGTTTTCAAATCCGCAGCTGAAAAATCCGCAGAAAAAAAAGGATAGTGTGAACAAGCCCTAACTCTGGATAATCAATTACACTGAAAACTCTTTAGTTTCAGCATTTTTCTAAACTAGTGACATTTAACTAACAAACGTCAATGGATCTCTGTTCAATTTCTCCCGAGAGGGGCGGCTTCAAATATTTCAATGAGGCTGGCATGCACAGGTCTGGAGACCCTTGACCAGACCATTCTTTAGCAATCTGTGCGCCGACATCAGCTTAATGACCTCACGGTAAAGAACACTATTAGTTTGGAGAACCTTAAAATCTAGAAACAAGGGATGAATTAAACCCTATGACGAATGAAAAATTTTGCAGTTTATGGTTTGGTTCACCTCCTATTAACTGTATATAGCAAGTATCAGGAACTACAGCTACTCTGAACACTACACAAAGTACCAGCAAATAGGGGTTGAGGGTAAAAAATTGTTCACTAGTTTAAAGGGAACCTGTTGGCAGTGTTTTAGGGTGAAATCAGAGATAATCTACTAATCAATGTGTAACAATTAAAACGACACCAATATCTTCCTGATCCGTTGCAGTCGAACTGCAAGTTCACAGGGCGTTGCAAGCGCACATGCAGTCCACAGTTACCCTTCATTTTTTCCAGTCCAGAGCCACCTCCGGTAATTGACAGACACAGAGGCTGTGATCTGTGAACACTGTCAGAGAAAGCAACCTCTGTCTCAGGACTGCAAGTCCACTTGCAATAACCAAAGCACTTGAAGTTCAATTTTCATGTGGATAATAATGAGGATTTCTCTGCAAGGAAGCAACTAATGTGTATAGTTTTAATTAATGAACAAATACCTGTACATCACTACCACTGGTTTTCCCCAAAACACTGCTGAGAGGATTACAATATTTAAAAGCTTGTTTTTAAATGTATATTAGAAAATGAACAAGCAAAATGTATTCTTTGAACTTTTTTATCAATATCCTAAAAAGAAAAATGGACGACAAACAGCAATGATGAATTCTAGAGTTACTGATGGGCATTATAGTTTGCAAAGCCTACATAATTCATTATTTTTAAACTGAAACACTAAAACAGGTAAAACAACTATAAGTGCAATTTTTTATGTTTCATAATTTACCGTTAGGAGATACTTTGTAGAAAAGGTTATCCATTATTTATCTGGATTTTGCCAGCATGAAAAGAAACCTTTCTGTGTAACAAATTCTCTCTAAGTAGTACTATGGTACCACATATCTGACTGAAACCCAATCAATATGTCAGACTTTACAAAGTACATACAAACATTAAAAATTACATAAAAATAATAAATACATGAAACAGGAGAACAACTGTTAGCAAGGGTAATCATTTCATGTGCATTATTACTTTTAGCATATATATATATAAAAAATATATATTAGGGCAGAGTACATAAAACACAGAATGCTTGCTCTCTGTGACAGCAAAAAAATACCCTCTTCATGAAAATTATTGCAAAATGGACTAAAGAAGTGGAAGGCAAAAAGAACAATATAAAGTCATGGTGAAGAATCACAGTATCTTATGTGTCACTGCTCGTTGCTGCTGAAGTGATTTTCATATATTGGTTAAAGATGGTCTCAAATGCTTCATCTCTGTGCACCATGGCGCCAAAAATAAGAGGCTGCAAGAAAAGGTTTGAGAAGATTAAACAGAATAATAGCACAAGCCAACATTACAACGTGGCCTCATAACTAGAGATCATAGAATCATAGAATGTTAGAGCTGGAAGGGGTCTCCAATGTCATCGTGTCCAACCCCCTGCTCAATGCACCGCAGGATTCACTAAACCATCTCTGACAGATGTCTGTCCAACTGGTTGGAAGACTTCCATTGAAGGAGAACTCACCACCTCTCACGGCAGCCTGTTCCACTCATTGATCACCCTCACTGTCAAAAGTTTTTTCTAATATCTAATCTGTATCTTCCCACTCTTTCATTCCATTGCTTCTTGTGTTTCATGTGCAAATGAGATGATCCCTCTATACTGTGACATTCCTTTCAGATATTTGTATATAACTCTTAAGTCTCCTCTTAGTCTTTTTCGCAAGCTAAACCTTCCCATATCCTTTAACTGTTACTCGTAGGACATACTTTGCAGTCCTTTCACCATTCTGGCAGCTCTTCTCTGAACTTGCTCAAGTTTTTCAATATGGTTTTCAAAATATTGTGCCCAAAACTGGACACAGTATTCCAGAGTAGGCCTGACCAAGGAGGAGAAGAGGGGGCTAATTATTTCACGTGATATAGACTATGGTCTACACTCTATGCTTCTCTTAATACATCCTAGAACTGTGTTTGCCTTTTTTACTGCTGAATCACACTTAACTCATGTGCAGTTTGTGATCTATTATTATACAAAAGTCTTTTTCACACATGCTGTTGCTTAGTTCTATTCCTCCCATTCTGGTATGAGTGGATGACTTCACGCAACCCCGGTCAGGGTCAGTGCTTCTGGCCGTGGACCGGAGCTGTGCAAATTTCCCCAGCGTCAGGGTTCCCTGGCGCGGTGTTTGATTCACCGGCCTGGCATGATATCTGTGAGTGCAACTTAACTGTGCTTTAAATCAGGGCTGTGGAGTAGAGTCGTGGAGTCGGAGCCCATTTTGGTGGAGTCGGAATAAAATGGACCGACTCCTAAAATATATAATAAATTGGGTATAGTAGTTCAATGCAGTTTGTGGGGAAAATTCTTTTCATAAGAATTTGGGAAAGTTATGAAATGCCCTATAAATGTCTGTCCTATTCCTGACCTAAGGTCTAGACTTTTAGCTGAGATGAATCTGTGCTCCAGTTTATGTTCATGATAAGTAGTGAAGCTCCTCCTCTACAGATAACGGGAAAAAATAAACACAGGGAACGAAAGCCTACATTCATCTCAAAATTTCTGGAGTGAACAGGATAGTAGGATTAAAGAAGGTACTTCCCAAAGCATATCTAAACTCTCAATAAACTGTGCATAAATCAATAGTCCAGTATATGTTGTCTTTGTATGCTTGATGTTTTAGTTTGTTTTTCCTCTTATCTCATGTTTGGAGAAATTAGCTCCTCTGATGACATATAGACTATACATAAAATATAAGGGGACAAAATGTTTTCTAACATCTCAAATTCGGAAATACAGTAACAGGATCGATGAGAACCTGTGTGTTCTGGAATGTGATTCAGCACAAACATGCTCCCTCCCTCCATCCTCCCCTCTTTATAGACTGTGAAGAAATATGATGTGAAGCATTTAGTGAAGTGTACCCTGCTGAGACAAGCCTTGACATTGAAAGCTCAGAGTAAAGCTATTTAACAACACATTTAAAAAAAACTTTATACTTATCATCTGTCCTATTGATTTATGCAAAGATTGTTGTATTTCTGTCTCAAATTTTACAATGCTCGATTCCATATTCTTGCAAGAATTACAATATAATTTACTTTTTACAGGACAAAATTATTTTGAAAGCGAATTTACATAATTACAAAATGTCTAAGAAGCATCTTATGAAGTCCTCTGTATTTGAATATTTCACAGTGACTCAAGATAATAAACATTTTGTTTGTAAGTGTATATATAAGTGACCTAGATGAAAACAAATGCAGTGATGCCAGAATCAGTGCATACTCAGGCAGTGGCAAAAATGCTCCTTCAAGAGCTTCCAATCTAAAAAGACATTCATAACGCTGCGACCAAGACGTTTACAAAGCTGTGACTGAAAAAGATCACAGCAGCACCAAGAAACCAGAGACCAGCACTTCCTGCCAGACAAAGGAGGAGGAAAGAGCATCTCAAAGGTCAGTTACAAGATATTTTGTGACAAAGTTACTGTAACAATGACAGCTGATGTTTAAAAGACAGCTCATCGAGCTTGTTGTGAAGGACTGTGTACCATTATCATTATTTGCATGACCAGCTTTTACAGCTCTTAATGGAGAAATGGCTTGCAAACTTGGTGTGTATCTGGAAAGAGAAAGTATTAGAAAATTAGTGATTGAAGAAGCCCTTAACCAAAAGGAAGATCTTAAAAAGACTCTCAAGAGACGCTTTGTATTTCTAAAAATGGATGCCTGCACTTCACAGAGTGAACTATTTTAATATCAACGTTCAATATCTTTGTGACAACAACAAAAATTGTTACTAAGACAATGGCAGTAAAAGATACTAAAGCTCAGCTAGTTTCTCCAGACCCTAGTGGAAAAAGTTCTGCAAGATTATGAACTAAAAAAGAACAGGTTCTTGCTATTGTAACTGATAATGCTTCAAACATGAAGGAACAATTAAACGGATGGGATGAATGAGAATAATGAAGGTGAACAGCAACTAGAAGAACATTTTACATTCAGTATGTTGGAGATGGAAGGCCACACTTCTGTTCCCACAACGGAGGAACAGATATTACTACAGAAGAATAGCAAAATGATTCTTTAGATGATCTTGTTGAAGCTGCTTCACACCTCTTTCCTATTCATCACATGCGCTGTGTTGTGCATACGTTGCAGCTGGCAATAAGAGAAAGTCTGCAAGAGGGACAATCTGGAACTCTGATTAGCAAAGTGGACTGCCAGAACACCTAAAATTGATTCCATCTTGAAGAGACATGCATGAAAAAGGGCAATTGTAGATCAAGCCACTCGGTGGGGTAACACCTATTTAATGATTGAGCGATTGCTTGAGCTGAAACCCTTCCTTGTAGATATGGCCAACCCTCAGATAACACTACATGAAGGTCAATGGACACAGGTGGCTGAATTGAAGGAATTTCTTCATCACCCATTTACAGTGACTAAAAAATTACAAGCGGAGGATTTAACTCCTGGCATTTTTTATAAAGGAGTGGAAGAACTTTTTGTTTTGACTGTCCCAAAGAGGAGGTTTAATCGCAGATGGCATTGCTGCTTCAATGAAATGGAGAGAGACACTGCTATTAGAAAATAAAATTCTTCTGGCAGCTGTTTATGTGGACCCGAGTCATCGTAAATTGCTGGATGTTCAACAGCTTACTAAAGGAAAAGAAGCTTTGATTGAGGTAGCAGTTAGGATGAATGGGCTACAGGATGGCCAAGAGCAAGAGGACTCCGGTCCTGCCAGTGCTGCTGCTGCTGCCCTTCCTTCATTCTCATCAGATGAGGAGTTTGATTTCGACAAGTATTTTGACGACATGGAGCAGGCAAAGAGTTGCCGCAGTGAAAAAGATTCCACTCCCATAGAAAACAGATTGACCATATTTCAGCAAAATTTTTCACTTGCTCTCAAAGAAGTAGAAGAGTTCAATCGTTCATCAAAACTGACTGTGCACGAGGCAATTCCTTTATACCCTGAAATTGTTAGAGATGTTGCCCATGTGGTTACTGCTTTGCCACCAACCCAAGTTAGTGTAGAGAGGTTGTTCTCTAGCCTCAGAATAATTAGGTGAGATTTGAGGTCATCTATAAAGGAGGATCTGATGGAGGCGATACTATTTCTCAGAACAAATTCATATGCTTTTCAGTACATTTTTGTTGATAACTTTTTTTCCCCACTTACTGCAGAGTGCATAATAAATTGGAAATATGCAAAGTTTATTTGTTCTAAAGTTGTATTTCCAATAAATATATTTTATGTTCTATCTAAATGGCTTGATTATTGTATCATAATACAGTCCAAAAGAGAAAAAAATGAATGAATGGCACCAGGTGATCATATGCTATTGTGTACCAGATCCATTTAACCCCTTCATGACCCAGCCTATTTTGACCTTAATGACCTTGCCATTTTTTGCAATTCTGACCAGTGTCCCTTTATGAGGTTATAACTCAGCAACTCTTCAACGGATCCTAGCGATTTTGAGATTGTTTTTTCGTGACATATTGGGCTTCATGTTAGTGGTAAATTTAGGTCGATAATTTCTGTGTTTATTTGTGAAAAAAATCGGGAATTTGGCTAAAATTTTGAAAATTTCGCAATTTTCACATTTTTTATTTTTATTCTGTTAAACCAGAGAGTTATGTGACACAAAATAGTTAATAAATAACTTTTCCCACATGTCTACTTTACATCAGCACAATTTTGGAAACAAAATTTTTTTTTGCTAGGATGTTATAAGGGTTAAAATTTGACCTGTGATTTCTCATTTTTACAACAAAATTTACAAAACCATTTATTTTAGGGACCACCTCACAAATGAAGTCAGTTTCAGGGTTCTATATGGCTGAAAATACCCAAAAGTAACACCATTCTAAAAACTGCACCCCTCAAGGTGCTCAAAACCACATTCAAGAAGTTTATTAACCCTTCAGGTGTTTCACAGCAGCAGAAGCAACATGGAAGGAAAAAATGAACATTTAACTTTTTAGTCACAAATGATCTTTTAGCAACAATTTTGTTATTTTCCCAAGGGTAAAAGGAGAAACTGGACCACGAAAGTTGTTGTCCAATTTGTCCTGAGTACGCCGATACCTCATATGTGGAGGTAAACCACTGATTAGGAGCACGGCAGGGATCGGAAGGGAAGGAGCGCCATTTGACTTTTTGAATGAAAAACTGGCTCCAATCTTTAGCGGACACCATGTCGCGTTTGGAGAGCCCCTGTGTGCCTAAACATTGGAGCTCCCCCACAAGGGACCCCATTTTGGAAACTAGAACCCCCAAGGAACTTATCTAGATGCATAGTGAGCACTTTAAACCCCCAGGTGCTTCACAGAAGTTTATAACGAGAGCAGAGCAGTGAAAAAAAAAAAAAATTCTTCTTTCCTCAAAAATGATTTTTTTGCCCGGAATTTTTTATTTTCCCAAGGGTAACAGGAGAAATTGAACCCCAAATGTTGTTGTCCAGTTTGTCCTGAGTACGCTGATAACCCATATGTGGGGGTAAACCACTGTTTGGGCGCACGGCAGGGCTCGGAAGGGAAGGCAAGCCATTTGGCTTTTTGAATGGATAATTAGCTCCAATCATTAGCGGACACCATGTCGCGTTTGGAGAGCCCCTGTGTGCCTAAACATTGGAGCTCCCCCACAAGGGACCCCATTTTGGAAACTAGACCTTCCAAGGAACTAATCTAGATGTGTGGTGAGCACTTTGAACCCCCAAGTGCTTCACAGAAGTTTATAACGCAGAGCCATAAAAATAAAAAATAATTTTTCTTTTCTCAAAAATGATTTTTTTAGCCCGCGATTTTTTATTTTCCCAAGGGTAACAGGAGAAATTTGACCCCAAACGTTGTTGTCCAGTTTCTCCTGAGTACGCTGATACCCCATATGTGGGGGTAAACCACTGTTTGGGCACACGTCGGGGTTCGGAAGGGAAGTAGTGACGTTTTGAAATGCAGGCTTTGATGGAATGCTCTGAAAGCGTCACGTTGCGTTTGCAGAGCCCCTGATGTGCCTAAGCAGTAGAAACTCCCCACAAGTGACCCCATTTTGGAAACTAGACCCCCAAGGGAACTTATCTAGATGTGTGGTGAGCACTTTGAACCCCCAAGTGCGCTCACAGAGGTTTATAACGCAGAGCCGTGAAAATAATAAATATGTTTTCTTTCCTCAAAAATATTTTTTTATTTTCCCAAGAGTTACAGGAGAAATTGGACCCCAAAAGTTGTTGTCCAGTTTCTCCTGAGTACGCTGGTACCCCATATGTGGGGGTAAACACTGTTTGGGCACACGTCCGGGCTCGGAAGGGAGAGAGCACCATTTGACTTTTTCAACGCAAGATTGGCTGGAATCAATGGTGGCGCCATGTCGCGTTTGGAGACCCCCTGATGTACCTAAACAGTGGAAACCCCTCAATTCTAACTTCAACACTAACCCCAACACACCCCTAACCCTAATCCCAACCCTAACCACAACCCTAACCCCAACACACCCCTAACCCTAGTCTTAACCCTAATTCCAACCCTAACCCTAAGGCTATGTGCCCACGTTGCGGATTTGTGTGCGGATTTTTCGGCTCCGTTTTTGGAAGGCGCTTAGGACAGGACGGAGGGGTAGGGAACACTGACGGCAGCTGCAGATCGCCGCTGGATTGTAATATTTCACCAATTTTCATAGGTGAAATATTACAGATTGCTCTGATTGGCTGTTTCACTTTTAACAGCCAATCAGAGCGATCGTAGCCACGGGGGGGCGAAGCCACCCCCCTGAGCTGTAGTACCACTCCTCCTGTCGCTGCAGGTCGGGTGAAATTGGAGTTAACCCTTTCACCCAGCCTGCAGGGACGCGATCCGACCATGACGCATATGCTGCGTCACAGGTCAGATTGGCACTGGTTTTTATGACGCATACGCTGCGTCAAAGGTCGGGAAGGGGTTAAAAAAACGATTGTCAGCGATACAATGCAAAGGGTATCAGGTGCTCAGCAAAAAAGAGCCTTAAGCCAATATATAAATATCAAGAAGATGCGGCACTCACCCATTTGTAATGGAAAACGATGTCTTTATTGTACCATATCACAGTTAAAAGGCAAAGTCCATAGGAATGGCACGCTGCGCGAAACGGTCGTCGTCCACCTTCTTTCCCCGCATCCCTCTACACACCTGCCGTACCTATGGACTTTGTCTTTTAACCGTGATAAAGACATCGTTTTCCACTGCAAATGGGTGAGTGTTATGACCTGGTGGTTAAGAGGCCACACTGATATGACCTGGTGGCTAAAACGCAACATGGAACGAGCTCTGAGAAGGTGGTATCTCTACTGACCGCAGTCCCTAATCCTAACAACAACACTAGTAATAGCCGTGGGATGTTCCTGACTCTCCCTAGACACCTCTTCACAGCCTAAGAACTAACTACCCCTAAAGAAGGAAATAGAAAGCTATCTTGCCTCAGAGAAAACCCCAAAAGGAAAGACAGCCCCCCACAAATATTGACTGTGAGTGGAGAGGGAAATGACGTACACAGAAATGAAATCAGATTTCAGCAAAGGAGGCCAATACTAAACTTGATAGACAGAGAGAAAAGGATACTGTGCGGTCAGTATTAAAAACTACAAAATCCACGCAGAGGTTACAAAAATGAACTCCACACCGACTCACGGTGTGGAGGGGCAAATCTGCTTTCCCAGAGCTTCCAGCTAGCCTGAATATTACATAATGACAAGCTGGACAAAAAGAGACATATTTGCAGAGCAATAGAGTCCAAGCAAATGGACAAACAAGAACTAGCAAAAACTTATCTTTTGCTGACAAGGACAGGCCATATGAGAAATCCAAGGAGAGAACCAAATCCAACCAAGAACATTGACAGCTGGCATGAACTAAAGCCCAGAGCAGTTTTAAATAACAAACCCAGGCAAGGCGATTAGTGAAGGCAGCTGCTACAGCTACCTAAAGGAGCAGCAGTTCCACTCGAAACCACCAGAGGGAGCCCAAGGGCAGAACTCACAAAAATACCATTAGCAACCACAGGAGGGAGCTCCAGAACGGAATTCACAACAGGTGAGTGCCGCATCTTCTTGATATTTGTATCATAATAAAGATTAAAAGCCTGATGTTACCATTTTACTACAGTAAATTTATCACTGAAACATGAGCCATGTATGAGGAAGTCTGAGTCGTTGAGTCTCTGTCATGGGAATTGAGGAGTCGGAGTTGGCTTCAAAGGTTTTTGCTTACCGACTCCACAGCCCTGCTTTAAATTCAGTCTCACAGAGAAAAGGACTTCAAGTGGAAAACGATCTGTTAGTTTGCATTCATTTTGTAATAGATTTGTTTTCCATATCAATTCCTATATTGCAATGGACAAACAGAGGTTAAAACGCATGTGTGAAAAAAGCCATTACAAAGTTAAATACCTTTTGTGTTGAGGGGGTTGTAACTGCAATTCCCATACCAGATCCTGGGAGAACTGAAAGAACTTTATACTAGAGAAGATAAAAAAAAAAATGTTGCTAAATATTTTTTAGGTTGAATACACAAATCCAAATACAAAGAAATATTCAAAAAAAAAAAAAAATCACTCAAAAAGACTTTATATACAGTGGCATGTAAAAGTTTAGGCACCCATGGTCAAAATTACTGTTATTGTGAACAGTTAAGCAAGTTGAAGATTAAATGATCTCCAAAAGGCCGAAAGGTAAAGATGACACATTTCCTTTGTATTTTGGGCAAAAAAATAAAATATATTGTCATTTTTTACATTTTAAAAATTACAAAAAGGAAAATGGGCCTATGCAAAGGTTTGGGCACCCTTGGATATTTCTGTGCTAAAATAACTTAGACCAAGGTTTCAGACCTTAATTAGCCTGTTAGAGTTATGGCTTGTTTACTATCATTGTTAGGAAAGGGCAGTTGATGCAAATTTCCCAGCTTTATAAAAACCTAGCCACCTCTAACCTTGTGCCAAAATACAACAGTCATGGGTTATTCTGAGCAGCTGCCTTGCACTCTGAAAATGAAAATGGTGGTGGTCCACAAAGCAGGAGAAGGCTATAAGAAGATACTAAAGCTTTTTCAAGTTGCTCTTTTCCCAGTTTGAAATGAAATTAAGAAATGGCAATTATCAGGAACAGTGGAGGTCAAGATAAGGTCTGGAAAAGCAAGCAAAATTTCAGTGAGAGCTGCTCGTAGGATTGCTAGAGAGGCAAACTAGAACCCCTTCTTGACTGCAAAAGACCCTCAGAAAGATTTACCAGACTCTGGAGTTGTGGTACATTGTTCTACTTTTCAGAGACACCTGTACAAATATGGCCTTCAGAAGAAAACCTCTCCTGCATCCTCACTATAAAATTCAGCATCAGAAGTTTGCAAAAAAACATCTAAACAAACCTAATGCATTTTGAAAACAAATCCTGTGGACCGATGAGGTTAAAATAGTACTCTTTGGCCACAATGATTAAAGGTTTGTGTGGAGTAAAAAAAGCACTGAATTTCAGGAAAAAAATTATCTCTAACCATTAAGCTTGAGGGTGGCTCAATCATGTTTTGGGGTCGTTCTGTAGCCAATGGCACGGAGAAGATTTCACTGGTAGAGGGAAGAATGGATTCAATGAAATTTCAACAAATTCTTGATGCAAACATAACACAATCTGTAAAAAAGCTGAAGTTGAAAAGAGGAGGACTTCTGCAAATGTCAAAATCCACAATAGACTACCTCAAATGGTGCAAGGTGAAGGTTTTACAATAACCCTCACGGTCCCCTGACCTGAACATCATTAAAAATTTGTGGCTAGACCTCAAAATAGCAGTGCATGTAAGATGACCCAAGAATATCACAGAACTGGAAACATTTTCCAAGGAAGAATGGATGAAAATCCCTCAAGCAAGAATTGAAAGACACTTGGCTGGCTACAAGAAGAATATACAAGCTGTGATACTTTCAAAAGCGGGAGCTACTAGGTACTAACCATGCAGGGTGCCCAAACTTCTGCATCGGCCCATTTTCCTTTTTGTAATTTTTAAAATGTAAAAAAATTACAATATATATATATTTTCCTAAACTACAAAGGAAATGTGTAATCTTTAACTTTAGCCCTTTTAGAGATCATTTTATCTTCAACTTGTTAAATTGTTCACAATAAAAGTTATTTTGACAAGGGGTGCCCAAACTTTTACATGCCACTGTACCAGTATTTTATTGGGAACACTTGATGCTTGTTAAATTGTAATCTGTCACATAGCTGAAACGCACAATTAACCATTTTTTGGATGTCTTTTAATGTAATGTGGAAATAAAGGAGCAATTTGTACTCGCATGGATGTGCCGACCTGACCCTATTTGATATATTAGTTGTCTTACTTTGTTCCAGAAATTTTGATAAAAATTTTAGCACATGGCATTGCACTTTAGGCCACTCCTGTTACTGATAAACCATACCCTTTTTCAGAGAGGCCCTGCCCCATTGTTGGACTATGCGGAAAAAGTGTCCAACACATGACAAATCACCTGGGACAAGTCATGAAAGTCGTGGTTCAAATTGCAGGAGAATTTTGGCACATTTAGCTTTAAAAACATGCCTTGGAAAATAGAAATAATTTTATTCTTGTCCTCAGGGCCAGGACAACGTATTTTGGTGCCCTAGGCAGATCAAGCCAATGGCACTACTGATGAACTCTAACCTCCCCAAGTAAAGGAATGGGTCAGGGAGACTAAAGTAAAAAGATTCCCAACACATCCCCCTCCAACTCCGACTGGTCAGGTAATAAGCTCTGTCAGCAACTTCCACTAGAATTGTAACCGAATATAATCAAAAGTAAGAAAAAAATAGGTGTGTTAGGGGTAAGTCTCAACAGGGAATGAGTTTTCAAAGTTAGATATACAATCGTTATATACAGTGGGTGCAGAAAGTATTCATGCCCCTTTAAATTTTTCACTCTGTTCATTGCAGGAATTTGGTAAATTCAAAAAAGTTCATTTTTTCTAATTAATGTACACTCTACACCCCATCTTACCTGAAAAAAAACAAATGTACAAATTTTTGCATATTTATTAAAAAAGAAAAACTGAAATATCACATGGTCATAAGTATTCAGACCTTTTGCTCAGTTTTGAGTAGAAGCACCTTTTTGAGCTAGTACAGCCATGAGTCTTCTTGGGAATGATGCAACAAGTTTTTCACACCTGGATTTGGGATCCTCTGCCATTCTTCCTTGCAGATCCTCTCCAGTTCCGTCAGGATGGATGGTGAATGTTGGTGGACAGCCATTTTCAGGTCTTTCCAGAGATGCTCAATTGTGTTTAGGTCACGGCACTGGCTGGGCCAATCAAGAATGGTCACAGAGTGGTTCTGAAGCCACTGCTTTGTTATTTTAGCTGTGTGCTTAGGGTCATTGTCTTGTTGGAAGGTGATCTGTCGGCCAAGTTTGAGATCCAGAGCACTCTGGAAGAGTTTTTCATCTAGGATATCTATGTACTTGGCCACATTCATGTTTCCTTCAATGACAACCAGTCGTCCTGTCCCTGCAGCTGAAAAACACCCCCATAGCATGATGCTGCCACCACCATGTTTCACTGTTGGGATTGTATTGGGCAGATGAGCAGTGCCTGGTTTTCTCCACACATACCGCTTAGAATTATCGCCAAAAAGATCTAGCTTCGTCTCATCAGACCAGAGAATCTTATTTCTCATAGATTGGGAGTCCTTCATGTGTTTTTTTTTTTTAGCAAACTCTATGCAGGCTTTACTATTCCTATGGATTGCACTGAACTGTGGAACTTTCTCCCATCTCCCTACTGCATCTCTTGAACTCAGCCACAGTGATTTTGGGGTTCTTTGTTACCTCTCTCACCAAGGCTCTTCTCCCATGATTGCTCAGTTTGGTTGGACGGCCAAGTCTAGGAAGACTTCTGGTGGTCCCAAACTTCTTCCATTTAAGGATTATGGAGGCCATTGTGCCCTTAGGAACGTTAAGTACTGCAGAAATTGTTGTAACCTTGGCCAGGTCTGTGCCTTGCCACAATTCTGTCTCTGAGCTCCTTGGCCAGTTCCTTTGACCTCATGATTCTCATTTGGTCTGACAAGCACTGTGAGCTGTGAGGTCTTATATAGACAGGCGTGTGCCTTTCCAAATCAAGTCCTATCAGTTTAATTAAACATAGCTGGACCCCAATGAAGTGTAGAACCATCTCAAGGATGATCACAAGGAAATGGACAGCATGTGACTTATAAATATGAGTGTCTGAGCAAAAGGTCTGAATACTTATGACCATGTGATACTTCAGTTTTTCTTAAATTTGCAAAAATTACTACATTTCTGTTTTTTTTTCAGTCAACATGGGGTGCAGAGTATGCATTAACCCCTTCATGACCCAGCCTATTTTGGCCTTAATGACCTTGCCATTTTTTGCAATTCTGACCAGTGTCCCTTTATGAGGTAATAACTCAGGAACGCTTCAACGGATCCTTGCGGTTCTGAGATTGTTTTTTCGTGACATATTGGGCTTCATGTTAGTGGTAAATTTAGGTCGATAATTTCTGAGTTTATTTGTGAAAAAAACGGAAATTTGGCGAAAAATTTGAAAATTTTGCAATTTTCACATTTTGAATTTTTATTCTGGTAAACCAGAGAGTTATGTGACACAAAATAGTTAATAAATAACATTTCCCACATGTCTACTTTACATCAGCACAATTTTGGAAACAAATTTTTTTTTTGCTAGGAAGTTATAAGGGTTAAAATTTGACCAGTGATTTCTCATTTTTACAACAAAATTTACAAAACCATTTTTTTTAGGGACCACCTCACATTTGAAGTCAGTTTGAGGGTTCTATATGGCTGAAAATACCCAAAAGTGACACCATTCTAAAAACTGCACCCCTCAAGGTGCTCAAAACCACATTCAAGAAGTTTATTAACCCTTCAGGTGTTTCACAGCAGCAGAAGCAACAAGGAGGGGAAAAATGAACATTTAACTTTTTAGTCACAAAAATGATCTTTTCGCAACAATTTTTTTATTTTCCCAAGGGTAAAAGGAGAAACTGGACCACGAATGTTGTTGTCCAATTTGTCCTGAGTACGCTGATACCTCATATGTGGGGGTAAACCACTGTTTGGGCGCACGGCAGGGCTCGGAAGGGAAGGAGCGCCATTTGACTTTTTGAATGAAAAATTGGCTCCAATCTTTAGCGGACACCATGTCGCGTTTGGAGAGCCCCCGTGTGCCTAAACATTGGAGCTCCCCCACAAGTGACCCCATTTTGGAAACTAGACCCCCCAAGGAACTTATCTAGATGCATAGTGAGCACTTTAAACCCTCAGGTGCTTCACAAATTGATCCGTAAAAATGAAAAAGTACTTTTTTCCACACAAATTTTCTTTTAGCCTCAATTTTTTCATTTTCACATGGGCAACAGAATAAAATGGATCCTAAAATTTGTTGGGCAATTTCTCCTGAGTACGCCAATACCTCATATGTGGGGGTAAACTACTGTTTGGGCACATGGTAAAGCTCGGAAGGGAAGGAGCGCCATTTGACTTTTTGAATGAAAAATTATCTCCATCATTAGCGGACACCATGTCAGGTTTGGAGAGCCCCTGTGTGCCTAAACATTGGAGCTCCCCCACAAGTGACCCCATTTTGGAAACTAGACCCCCCAAGGAACTTATCTAGATGCATAGTGAGCACTTTAAACCCTCAGGTGCTTCACAAATTGATCCGTAAAAATGAAAAAGTACTTTTTTTTCACACAAAATTTCTTTTAGCCTCAATTTTTTCATTTTCACATGGGCAACAGGATAAAATGGATCCTAAAATTTGTTGGGCAATTTCTCCTGAGTACGCCGATACCTCATATGTGGGGGTAAACCATTGTTTGGGTGCACGGCAAGGCTTGGAAGGGAAGGCGCGCCATTTGACTTTTTGAATGGAAAATTAGCTCCAATCGTTAGTGGACACCATGTTGCGTTCGGAGAGCCCCTGTGTGCCTAAACATTGGAGTTCCCCTACAAGTGACCCCATTTTGGAAACTAGACCCCCCAAGGAACTAATCTAGATGTATAGTGAGCACTTAAAACCCCCAGGTGCTTCACAGAAGTTTATAACGCAGAGCCATGAAAATAAAAAAATATTTTTCTTTCCTCAAAAATGATTTTTAGCCCGGAGTTTTTTTATTTTCCCAAGGATAATAGGAGAAATTGGACCCCAAATGTTGTTGTCCAGTTTGTCCTGAGTACGATGATACCCCATATGTGGGGGTAAACCACTGTTTGGGTGCACGGCAGGGCTCGGAAGGGAAGGCACGCCATTTGGCTTTTTGAATGGAAAATTAGCTTCAATCATTAGCGGACACCATGTCGCGTTTGGAGAGCCCCTGTGTGCCTAAACATTGGAGCTCCCGTACAAGTGACCCCATTTTGGAAACTAGACCTCCCAAGGAACTAATCTAGATGTGTGATGAGCACTTTGAACCCTCAAGTGCTTCACAGAAGTTTATAACGCAGAGCCATGAAAATAAAAAAATTATTTTTCTTTCCTCAAAAATGATTTTTTAACCCACAATTTTTTATTTTCCCAAGGGTAACAGGAGAAATTGGACCCCAAAAGTTGTTGTGCAGTTTCTCCTGAGTACGCTGATACCCCATATGTGGGGGTAAACCACTGTTTTGGCACACGTCGGGGAGCGGAAGGGAAGTAGTGACGTTTTGAAATGCAGACTTTAATGGAATGCTCTGCGGGTGTCACGTTGCGTTTGCAGAGCCCCTGATGTGCCTAAACAGTAGGAACTCCCCACAATTGACCCCACTTTGGAAACTAGACCCCCAAGGGAACTTATCTAGATGTGTGGTGAGCACTTTGAACCCCCAAGTGCTTCACAGAAGTTTATAACGCAGAGCCGTGAAAATAAAAAATGTGTTTCCTTTCCTCAAAAATATTTTTTTAGCCCAGAATTTTTTAATTTTCCCAAGGGTAACAGGAAAAATTTGACCCCAAAAGTTGTTGTCCAGTTTCTCCTGAGTACGCTGATACCCCATATGTGGGGGTAAACCACTGTTTGGGCACATGGCGGGGCTCGGAAGGGAAGTAGTGACGATTTGGAATGCAGACTTTGATGGAATGGTCTGCGGGAATCATGTTACGTTTGCAGAGCCCCTGATGTGCCTAAACAGTAGAAACCCCCCACAAGTGACCCCATTTTGGAAACTAGACCCCCCAAGGAACTTATCTAGATGTGTGGTGAGCACGTTCAACCCCCAAGTGCTTCACAGAAGTTTACAACGCAGAGCCGTGAAAATAAAAAATCATTTTTCTTTCCTCAAAAAAGATGTTTTAGCAAGCAATTGTTTATTTTCACAAGGGTAACAGGAGAAATTGGAACCCAATATTTGTTGCCCAGTTTGTTGTGAGTACGCTGATACCTCATATGTGGGGGTAAACCACTGTTTGGGCGCACGTCAGGGCTCGGAAGGGAAGTAGTGACATTTGAAATGCAGACTTTGATGGAATGGTCTGCGGGCGTCACGTTGCATTTGCAGAGCCCCTGATGTGCCTAAACAGTAGAAACACCCCACAAGTGACCCCATTTTGGAAACTAGACCCCAAAAGGATCTTATCTAGATGTGTGGTGAGCACTTTCAACCCCCAAGTGTTTCACATAAGTTTATAACGTAGAGCCGTGAAAATAAAAAATAATTGTTCTTTCCTCAAAATTATGTTTTAGCAAGTAATTTTTTATTTTTGCAAGGGTAACAGGAGAAATTGGACCCCAATATTTGTTGCCCAGTTTGTTGTGAGTACGCTGATACCTCATATGTGGGAGTAAACCACTGTTTGGGCGCACGTCAGGGCTCGGAAGGGAAGTAGTGACATTTGAAATGCAGACTTTGATGGAATGGTCTGCGGGCGTCACGTTGCATTTGCAGAGCCCCTGATGTGCCTAAACAGTAGAAACACCCCACAAGTGACCCCATTTTGGAAACTAGACCCCCGAAGGAACTTATCTAGATGTGTGGTGAGCACTTTCAACCCCCAAGTGTTTCACATAAGTTTATAACGTAGAGCCGTGAAAATAAAAAATAATTGTTCTTTCCTCAAAATTATGTTTTAGCAAGTAATTTTTTATTTTTGCAAGGGTAACAGGAGAAATTGGACCCCAATAGTTGTTGCCCAGTTTGTCTTGAGTACGCTGGTATCCCATATGTGGGGGTAAACCACTGTTTGGGCGCACGTCGGGGCTTGGAAGGGAGGGCGCACCATTTGACTTTTTGAACGCAAGATTGGCTGGAATCAATGGTGGCGCCATGTTGCGTTTGGAGACCCCTGATGTGCCTAAACAGTGGGAACCCCTCAATTCTAACTTCAACACTAACCCCAACACACCCCTAACCCTAATCCCAACTGTAGCCATAACCCTAACCACAACCCTAACCCCAACACACCCGTAACCCTAAATCCAACCCTAATCCTAACCCTAATCCCAACCCTACCCACAACTGTAACCCCAACACAACCCTAACCCTATCCTTAACCCTAACCACAAGCCTAATCTTAACCCTATTTCCAACCCTAAGGGTACCGTCTCACAAAACGATTTACCAACGATCACGACCAGCGATACGACCTGGCCGTGATCGTTGGAAAGTCAATGTGTGGTCGCTGGGGAGCTGTCACACAGACCGCTCTCCAGCGACCAACGATGCCAAGGTCCCGGGTAACCAGGGTAAACATCGGGTTACTAAGCGCGGCCCTGCGCTTAGTAACCCGATGTTTACCCTGGTTACAAGTGAACGCATCGCTGGATAGCTGTCACACACAACGATCCAGCGATGACAGCGGGAGATCCAGCGACGAAAGAAAGTCCCAAACGATCTGCTACGACGTACGATTCTCAGCAGGGTCCCTGATCGCTGCTGCGTGTCAGACACAGCGATATCGAATGGATATCGCTGGAACGTCACGGATCGTACCGTCGTAGCGATCAAAGTGCCACTGTGAGACGGTACCCTAACTCTAATTCCAACCCTAACCCTAAGGCTATGTGCCCACTTTGCGGATTCGTGTGAGATTTTTCCGCACCATTTTTGAAAAATCCGCAGGTAAAAGGCACTGTGTTTTACCTACGGATTTACAGCGGATTTCCAGTGTTTTTTTGTGCGGATTTCACCTGCGGATTCCTATTGAGGAACAGGTGTAAAACGCTGCGGAATCAGGTGTAAAACGCTGCGGAATCCGCACAAAATTGACATGCTGCGGAAAATACACAGCGTTTCCGCACGGTATTTTCCGCACCATGGGCACAGCGGATTTGGTTTTCCATAGGTGTACATGGTACTGTAAACCTGATGGAAAACTGCTACGAATTCGCAGCGGCCAATCCGCTGCGGTTCCGCGGCCAGTCCGCTGCGGATCAGCGGCCGATCCGCTGCGGATCCGCGGCCGATCCGCTGCGGATTCGCAGCCAAATCCGCACTGTGTGCACATGCCCTAACCCTAACCCTAATTCTAACCCTAATTCTAACCCTAGTTCTAACCCTAACCCTAGCAGAAAAAAAAAAAAAAAAAAATATTTTATTTATTTTTATTATTGTCCCTATGGGGGTGATAAAGGGGGGTCATTTACTATTTTTTTTATTTTGATCACTGTGATAGGCTATATCGCAGTGATCAAAATACATCTGAAACAAATCTGCCAGCCGGCAGATTCGGCGGGCGCACTGCGCATGCGCCCGCCATATTGGAAGATGGCGGCGCCCATGGAGAAGCCGGACGGACACCGGGAGGCCCGGTAAGTATGAAGGGGGGGTGATCGGATCACGGGGGGGGGGACCGGAGCACAGGGAGGGGGCACCGGAGCACGGGGGCAGCGGACAGGAGGACGGAGGAGCGGACAGGACGAATTAGGGGGGCGGCCACGTAACGGAGCACTGGGGGGGCGATCGGTGGGGTGGGGGGGAGGCAGATTAGGTTTTCCAGCCATGGCCGATGATATTGCAGCATCGGCCATGGCTGGATTGTAATATTTCACCGTTTTTTGGGGTGAAATATTACAAATCGCTCTGATTGGCAGTTTCACTTTCAACTGCCAATCAGAGCGATCGTAGCCACGAGGGGGTGAAGCCACCCCCCCTGGGCTGAAGCACCACTCCCCCTGTTCCTGCAGATCGGGTGAAATTGGAGTTAACCCTTTCACCCGATCTGCAGGAGCGCGATCTTTCCATGACGCATACGCTGCGTCACAGGTCGGGAAGGCACCGACTTTCATGACGCAGCGTATGCGTCAAAGGTCGGGAAGGGGTTAATGTGAACAAATGAACTTTTTGGAATTTACCAAATGGCTGCAATGAAACACAGAGTGAAAAATTTAAAGGGGTCTGAATACTTTCCTTACCCACTGTATATAATATTTAAATGTCTGGCTCAAGGGCGGTCATGTAAACTAATATGACTTGACAGTAATGTTGGCCAATTGGTTTCAATTAAGGTTCAGCATTTAGCAGATACCCTAATGGAAACTAAAACCCCAGTATAAAGAGAACTAGATTGTTTTTACAACAGTGATGTGACAAATACAGTCTGCAACAAAATTGATGGTGGTTCTTGAGCCGTATTCCTGTTCTGATGGTGGTTCTGGTGACACGTTCATGTGGTGATGGTTGTTCTGGTGCTGTATTCATATACTCCTGACCTCTCTTGTGATGTTTCATGTATTTATGACAGTTCTGGTGCTGTATTCATCAATAAAACTATCAGTATATGAATACAAAACCAAAATCATCATCAGTACATAAATAGACCACCAGAGCCATCATTAGTACATAAATACAGCACCATAACTAAAAATCCATAAATAGGTCACTAGAACCACCATCAGCACATCAATTCGGAACCAGAACTATCATAAGAACATGAATACATCGCTAGAAGTATCAGAACATTAATGAATCACCAGAACCCCCATCACTACATGAATACATGACCAAGCTTAGGACAGCAAGTCCGACCCATATACATTTGTATCATTAACCAACAATTCTCAGTATGTCCTTAACAATGGAAATGAAATGCTGGGAGTTGGTATCAGTCTTTTTCAGACTGCAGACCATACAGGAACCACAATACTACTGAGATGTAGTCAGTAGCATATCAACAAGTAAACATTTACATTCTGGTACTTTGTAGGTGACATCTTCTCTGAGTAATTTCTTTCTTTTCGTCGCCATCTTGTTCTGACGCCATGATTACTTCACATCCACCACTCTTCTCCCCCGATTCCCTCTTCTCCAGTCTTCTGCAGCACATTCCGACACAGTGCACTTAAAAATAAGTCATTATAATGCCCTCTGCATAAAAATATCTGTCCACACTGTACCCTACATAAGCCTTCAATGGTATATGGCCCACCACACTGTCCGCCTTTATGATCTATAACCACCCCACTGCCATTAAGATATAACCGCCACATCGCCAATGCTTATGAACCACGGTCTATTCCATGGTTGTCCCCTCTCCACCGTTTTCCCTTACACTCTCTACATCTCCACACTGTCCCCCCCGCCATGCTAACCTGTCTCCATACTGTGCCCCCATTGCCCCCTCTCCATATCCATTATGTGCTCCGTTTTCATATTATGTTCACCACGTTGTCCTCCCCAAACTGTATCCCCTCCTCACACTGTCCCCCTACACAGAATGTTGGTCACCACAGGAGCCCAAACAGTATATCTACAACAGCCCTCTAATATACATTGATATGTACACCACAGTCCTCTATGCAGTAAATTGTCTACTACAGCCCCCCAATATACAGTATAATGTCCATCACTGCTCCTTATAAAATATGGTCAACACAACCCTCTATACAGTATGATGTCTCCAGTCTTCAGTATAATTTTCCTCACAATCCACTATACATTGTGATGTCCACCCAAAGCTAATAATGTATAGGGGATTATGGTGGGGCATCATACTACAGTATTATGTCCTCCACAGCCCCCAGTATAATGTCCCCTACAGACCCCTATACAGCGTGATGCCCTCCACATATTGTATATAGCATGATGTCCCCACAGCCCAGGTATAATGTCCCCCACAGGTTCCACTATAATATTTCTCACAGTCTCCCATATAATAGGATATCCCCCACAACCCCTCTTATGTTCCCACAGCCAGCTACAAGTGTATAGAGTTGTGCTCAAAAGTTTACATACCCCGGCAGAATTTTTGCTTTCTTGGCCTTTTTTCTGAAAATATGAATGTTAACGCCAAAACTTTTTCTCCACTTGTGGTTAGTGATCGGGTGAAGCCATTTATTGTCAAACTAATGTGTTTTCTCTTTTTAAATCATAACGACAACTCAAAACATCCAAATGACCCTGATCAAAAGTTCACATACCCCATTTCTTAATACTGTGTATTGCCCCCTCCAACATCAATGAATAATAAAAAGACAATTGTCATCTCAATTGTCATACATATGCAATTGACATTGCATTGCATCAGCTTTTACACTGCAACAGCTATTCAAATTTACAAGACTAATAAAGAATTGCAATGTATCTGCACAAGTTGGATGCTAGACATTTGATCTGTATGGGATCAGATTTTCTTTTTTTGCGCACCTATGGACTTGAAAAGGCAAGTCTCAGACATGCAGAAGAAACTAGTGCATGCAGCGATTTTTCCATGTGCATTTTCAGTCATCTCAACCTCCTACTTCAATAACATTAGTGCTAGTGCAGTCCATGTGTCATGGTTTGCCTGGGATGCTTAGGCCTGGAGCTGCTGGGGTTAACCTTGGGAGCATCTCTTTGGTTTCAGCTAGGCTTTTTATAGCCTCTTTGTGGATCTAGGCGTCGTCTGTTATAGTTTTGCCCTCAGCTGACTACGTCGACCCCCGTGTGCCTTTGTGCCCGAGTCCTCTTCTGTATGTTTGGTTTTGACCTGGTTTGTTCCCCGTTGTGATTCTGCCTACTGATTCTGTACCTCATCTGCTTCTCTGGTTTCTGACTTCGGCTGTGTCCTAGGGCTTTTGCTGCTTGTCTTGTGATTCGGTACTTCCTCGTCTGACCCGGCTTCCCTGACCTCGCCTTCCTTTGACTATTCTTCCCTTGTGCCCTTCCCCCTCTGTTTTCCCGTGGTTACCGTTCCCCTCCAAACCTCTGGTATTTGCTGTGTGCTCCACTGTCTCCTCTGACAGCTTTGCGCTTGGCCCCGCCCCCTTCCCTTGTGACCTGCGGTCACATGATCGCAGGTCCTGTTCCTGCATTCTACTCACTCTCCCGGCTGCTCTGCCTGCACCGCGACACTGCTGACGCTGCCCTCAGTTCCTGGACAGCGTGGGAGCTACTGTCCGTCCTGGGGCATCTGTGACTCTGACCTCCCGGAGCTCGGACCGCTCAGGCTCCTGGTGAGTGTTCGCCTGGCAGGTCCCAGTACCATGTGGTGTCAGTTTTTTCAAAGACAGCACTTGGACCAAGGGTGAACTTGGCCTTACAGTGATGGATGAATATTCCTTCTCGATTCAACTGAGTTAATATTCTTGGATGAGTTTAATGTAATTACTCTGGCTTATGCCAATTCTGAAATTAAAATAAGAATTCGCCCCCGAGATAAATTTGTCGCTTGTTTTTAAATTCCATCAATGCTTTTACCATGTCTGCCTTGTGCTACTCTACCTTACTATGTCAATTATGGAAGTGAGATTGCTCAACATGTACATGTTGTCTCCTACACAATGTACAGATAAAAATGAGAAATCATATTTCCCGATCAAGAAAATTTTAAAACGTATCACATATTACGCTCATCACCCACTAGCTAAACCTCTTAGGCTGGTTTCACATTTGCGTCTGTGCGCGCAGCGTTTGATCCGCATACATCCACATGCGTCATGCGTACATATATTTAACATGGTGTACGCATGGACATGCGTTTGCTTTTGCATACGTTTTTGCGCAGTGTGGAGCTGGGTGTGGCGAACGCAACATGTTGCATTTTTTGAGGCGTCAGAAGTCCGTCAAATAAGCGCAGGCATGCGCATGCAGGTGAGTGCATTAAAAAAATGAATTACTGTCTATGGGAACGCATGCGTTTGATGCGCTTGCGTACTTCGGACTGCGCATGTCCAGGAACTGATTTGAGACACACCCATTGAGACACGCCCTCCTAGAAATATCAAACGCATACGCATAAAACACACAAACGCAAGCAAAAAACGCATACAAACGCATAAACATGCAGCATTTTTTTGCCACACTGCGTAAACACGCGTTTTGGCACACGTTTGCGTATGCAGATGAGATGATACGCTGCGCACATATACACAAATGTGAACTTAGCCTTAGAGAATACTTTACGCTATTCCATTCACAACGACAAACAACCGTTTTTACAAAGCTGTATAAAAGCTAAGGGCATTTATAATAATTCTAGCATAATGACGATAGGAACTATGTGCAAGCAGTTGCCCTTTTGGTCAGATGACTTAGGACTTGTGGTACTTTCTAAAAAAATTATCTTATGAAAACAAAGTCGAACAAGCAATAAAAATATTTTTGTAAACTGAAGACAAAATTGGAGACAATATAACAAAACTTAAAAATAAACAACTGAGAACATGAACAAATGAGAACAGTTGCATGTAAAGATGAACAGAGGGACAGCTAAAGTACCTTCTGGATGTCTGTAATATCTGTTAATTTTATGACTTTGTTCCTCTTTGATGACCCAGATTTGGAGCTCTCAAAGCACAAGTAGCTGAAAAACAAGGTTACCGTAATTAACAGCAGAAATAAGCACAAAAACAAAAGTTTTTTTTATTCTGTTTTGCTTGTATGACAATACAAAAACAATACTATGTCTTTTCTTGGACCTCGATATTGATGGCCTTTCCCAAGGATAAGCCTTTGATAACAAATGGATGGGAATCCCACACCTTGCCACCTATTCAGCTGGTATAGAGTCTTTCATTCTGGTGCACCTGTGCATGGGACTGCAGCACTGTGCAACTCAGTCCTATCATTCTCCCCTGCTCTGCGATCAGCGCGAGCAGGGGAGAATGATGAGTATTATATTCAACTGCAGGCGCGGTCTGATGGTGCTGCGAAAAAGTCACCGAGTTCACCACAGATCAAAGATCTGTGGTGAACTCAGTGACTTTTTCTCATGGTGACATTAACCCCACAAATATTAACCCCACTTACCACCACTACAAGGCAAATGGGAAGAACCGTGCAAAGCGACAGAATTGGCGCATCTAGTATATGTGGCTTTTCTGGGCGGCTGCAAGCTGCTATTTTTAGGGTATGTGCACACGTTGCGGATTTCTTGCAGAAAATTCCTGAAGAAAACCGGAAATTTTCTGCAAGAAATCCGCATTTTTTTTTTGCGTTTTTTTTCCGTTTTTTTCGCGTTTTTTTAGCATTCTGCAAGCGTAATTAGCTTGCAGAATGCTAAAGTTTTCCAAGCGATCTGTAGCATCGCTTGGAAAACTGACTGACAGGTTGGTCACACTTGTCAAACATAGCGTTTGACAAGTGTGACCAACTTTTTACTATAGATGCAGCTTATGCAGCATATATAGTAAAAGATAGAATGTTTAAAAATAATAAAAAAAATAAAAAAATGCTTATACTCACCCAGACATCTCCTCAGCGGCCGTCCGGCTCCTCTTCTAGCTGGTCTGTGCGCACAGGACCTCCCGTGACGTCACGGTCACGTGAGCGGTCACATGACCGCTCACGACCAATCACAGGACAGGACGTCATTCGGCGAGGTCCTTCAGCGCACACCAGCTACAGGAACCGAACGGCAGCGTGCGAGGAGGCGGGAATACATCGAGGGTGAGTATAGGACTGTTTATTATTTTATTTCTTATTTTTTGACCACTTATATGGTGCCCAGTGCGTGGAGGAGAGTCTCCTCTCCTCCACCCTGGGTACCAACCGCATATAATCTGCTTACTTCCCGCATGGTGTGCACAGCCCCGTGCGGGAAGTAAGCAGATCAATGGACCCCTAGGTGTGCGGAATCCCTGCAATTCCGCATTTTTAATGAACATGTTGCTTTTTTTTCCGCTATGCGATTTTTTCGCGGAAAAAATCGCAACATTTGCACAAAAAATGCGGAATACCCTGTAAATAATAGGAGGCTTATGTAAGCGTTTTTTTTCGCGTTTTTATCACGTTTTTATAGCGAAAAAACGCGAAAAAAACGCTAACAATCCTGAACGTGTGCACATGGCCTCAGGCTGGGTAGGGAGGGGGGATGGGGAGTGGGTCAATATCCATGGCCCCTTATCAGCCTGAGAATACCAGACTCCAGCTGTTTGCATCAGCAAGGCTGATTGTCAAAAAAGAGGGGAACCCCACAACAGTTTTTTCAAATTATTTAAATAATTAAAAAAACAATGTGGGGACCCCTCTATTCTTGATAAACAGCCTTGATGAAACCGACAGCTGACGGTTGCAGCCCCCAACTGTGAGGTTTGACTGACTTGTTATAGAAAATACAGGGGAAACCACGCAGGTTTTTTTAATGTATTTGTTTAGATATAACACAAGAGGCGGCTGATGAATACTCCCATCAGCTGTCTCCTCACTGTTATTAGCAACAGCACGTGTAGTCCTATAAGCCGCCGCCTGCTTTTGCTCTCATCACTTGAATATAACTTAACATTCTCCCCTGCTCTAGAGCAGAGGAGAATGAAGAGAGCGATCTACAGCACCCGGTGCTGGGGAACAGCGCTAACTGCACCGTTGCTTCTCAGGTGCTGGTACGTGTGGTACTTATGCGGCACACGGTTGCCACACGTGTGCCACAAGTATTAAAGACACAAACACGGATATCGTCGTTACCGCTTTTTCCGATATCACAAACATCAGGACGTGTGAAACCAGCCTAACTGATTCTAGGTCCGACCAGAGGTAGAGTTACAAAAACAGCTGAATGAAGTAGTGCTAGATGTTTTTCCTGACTTACATAGAAATGAATAGGAGTTACAAAACTGCGTAGCAAAGAAAATTATGCTCTTGGTGTAACCCCTTAAAATTGGAGAAATTTCCAAAACCCCCATTCATTTATATGCAAGTTACACAAACAACATGGTACAGCTGTTTAGATATTTAATTTTGGTGGCTAGGACCTAAATGACGTTACTTCTCAGCCATGAAAACAAAGAAGGGAATAAGCCAAGTTATTTTAAGGTTTTCATCATACAAGAAAAGTCTAGACAAAGAGGTTGTCCCATACACACAATACATTTTAATCAATAGATCTTGAAATGATAAGTTCCACAATTGGATTTGTTAGGCCATGTGCACACGTTCAGTATTTTTTGCGGGTTTTTTGCGTTTTTTCGCTATAAAAACGTGATAAAAACGCGAAAAAACCGCTAACATATGCCTCCTATTATTTACAGTGTATTCCGCATTTCTTGTGCAAATGTTGCATTTTTTTCCCGCGAAAAAATCGCATCGCGGAAAAACAAAAGCAACATGTTCATTAAAAATGCGGAATTGCGGGGATTCCGCACACTTAGGAGTGCATTGATCTGTATACTTTCCGCACGGGGCTGTGCACACCATGCGGGAAGTAAGCAGATTATGTGCGGTTGGTACCCAGGGTGGAGGAGAGGAGACTCTCCTCCACGGACTGGGCACCATATAATTGGTAAAAAAAAAAAAGAATTAAAATAAAAAATAGTGATATACTCACCTTCGTTGTCTTCCCGCCTCTCAGGTGCATGCTGCCGCTTCGGTTCCTATAGCTGGTGTGCGGTGAAGGACCTGCGATGACGTCGCGGTCCTGTGATTGGTCGCGAGACCGGTCATGTGACCGCGACGTCATGGAAGGTCCTGCGCACACACACCAGCTATAGGAACGGACGCCGCTGAGGAGATCAGCTGTCTGCAGGTGAGTATAAGCATTTTTTAATTTTTTTATTATTTTTAAACATTCTATCTTTTACTATAGATGCTGCATAAGCAGCATCTATAGTAAAAAGTTGGTCACACTTGTCAAACAGTATGTTTGACAAGTGTGACCAACTTGTCAGTCAGTTTTCCAAGCGATGCTACATATCGCTTGGAAAACTTTAGCATTCTGCAAGCTAATTACGCTTGCAGAATGCTAAAAAAAAAACGCAAAAAAAACCCGCAAAAAAAAAAATGCGGATTTCTTGCAGAAAATTTCCGGTTTTCTTCAGGAAATTTCTGCAAGAAATCCGGACGTGTGCACATACCCTGAATGTTATAAATTTACTCCTGTTATTTGCAGAATCTGACCATGCAGAGCTGCTCCAATTCATGGTCAGTACATACCACAGCTGCTGGCTGGGGTTGAAAGGGGGCAGAAGTCACGTATACGCAATTAGGCTACGTTCACATTTGCGTTGTGCGCCGCAGCGTCGGCGCCGCAGCGCACAACGCAAACAAAAACGCGGCAAAACGCACGCTAAAACGCTGCGTTTTGCGCCGCATGCGTCCTTTTTGGCCGAAAGTTGGACGCAAAAAAAATGCAACTTGAAGCGTTTCTTGCGTCCAACGCTTGCGGCCATGCGGCGCAAAACGCAGCACAACGCATGTCCATGCGCCCCCATGTTAAATATAGGGGCGCATGACGCATGCGGCGCCGCTGCGGCGCCCGACGCTGCGGCGCTGACCGCAAATGTGAACGTAGCCTTATACAGACAAAATAACGGCGGGTTCACAAATACTATTTTCTCAGGTGACACGTTTCCCTGCCTGTTTTATCACAGTAGCGAGCGTCTCTGCCACATCTCCAGCCCTCTGAAACTCCTACATCACTGACTTGATTTAGGACGAGCTCAGAAGGCAGGAAGACGTGGAATAAACACTCACTGCTGTGAAAAAAAATAGGCAGGGAAATGTGTTACCTAAGAATGCATCAGCTGAGTGTCCCCTAATGTTTTATCTGTATACTCACTTTTTGTAAGTGACATGCTTCCTCCCCTCGCCAGAAGCTGTGGTATTTGCTGACCATTACCTTGAGCAGCTCTGCATGGTCAGACTTGGCAAACAATATATGGAAGGGCACATTTATAAAAGATCTCAGCAAAGCAATATTTTCTAAGCACATCCAATTTTGGAATGTATTATTATTCCAAGATCTATTTATTAAAATTTGCTTCGTGGGTTAACCTCCTTTAATCTTCAGTCACAAAATAAAATCACCGACTGGGTTAAACCAGACATGTGTAGGGTGATGCCAAAAACTCAAATACTTTCCATGTGAGGAATTCTGGAGTATTTCTTATGGATGTTTGTGGTGCCCTTCCTCCCCTTTACTACTCCTTCCAACAATTCATTAAGAAATTTATAACTGGGAGTTCTCAATCCACTTGTCAAGGTGATAAGTCTCTTAAGTCTGGTGCTCTCAGCGCTGATTGGAAAGTGTGACAGCGAGGTATACATCCCCAAATGGGAACACCTACGTTTCATTTTATTCATAAGTTTTCAGGACAAGTAACAAAAGAACATGAAAACCCGAAGAACAGTTACTCCAGAATTATTATATCATCAGAAATACAATTCCTATTCCCTAAAACTGACCAGTTAAGGCAGCTGATGGGTCTAAGGATCCTCAGATCTAGAAGCTATACAATTGTTATGGTAGCTGCCTGCACAGCCCATTACTATATCTTATGTCTGATATGCTGTCAGTGTAGCAGATTGATGATCCTTGCTAGATCTTGTAGTCATGCTACCTACAGTATACTAAAGACACCCCACTTGCTTTTGTAGACTGGCTGCTGGTATGTGAGGTCATCTAAATGAGACCACATAGGGAAGGAGAAAACTGACTATTTAAGCCAGAGGAAGCAGAACAGCTGCGCAGAGGCAAGAAAATAAGCACAAAAGTTCAGCAATATGTACATTACTTTTCATTGTTACCTAGTTAATGGCTGCAGGAGATATTTAAAAAAAAGCTACAAAACTCTGTTTATAGTTAGGAGGTCCACAGGACTGCTGTCATTTACAATGGTAAATCTATTGTGAACACTTACTTTTCTGTAACATAAAGTACACCATTTCGGATGTAGTCTGTTGGCATTTTCCGATCTCTGTTAATCAAACAGCAGCGCCAGCCTGTGTCACAAGCTAGAAGAAAAACGGTGGGAAAGGTAACCAACACAGAACACTAAAATCTGACTGCCCATATGCATGGCCAAGTACAACTAGACTATCTCTGCAACATCGCGCAAGTCATTTACCTCTTAATAATTGCAATATGCCAGGATTGAAAATTAGTAGCTGCTTTTTTTCCCCCACCAGGATGAAGTTTTATGAAATTTGAGTGAGCCATTGAAAATTCTAATTTATTTGTCTGCAACCATTTTGGATCCGATAAAATGAAAATCTCTGGTCACCTCTACATCTATTTGCCTTTCATGTGTCTGTTACTAACATGGGTATCGTATTGTTCACGAGAGTTTAGGGCTTGTTTACACGATGCGTATTTGCCACGTTTTTACCATGGAAAAAATAGTGGTTTTTTTTACAGTACCTGCAAAGCAATAGAAATCTTACGCACATGTTGTCGATTTTTCCCTTGCAGAAATCATCCAAAGGACTTTTTTGTTTGCTTTTTTTCAAAATCTGCAGCATGGCAATTCTGTCAGCATGTTTGCAGTATTTTCACACATTCAGATCAATGCAAGTAAAAAATGTGGCAAAAATGCAAGTTTTTTTTTTTCCAAGTGCTTTTCCTGCAAATACGAATTAAGTGCACATAGCCATAAATGAGAAAAAAAACTAAGGAAAAAAAAGCTTTTCTAAGTGTATACCATCAGACAGTCCTTAGAAAATGTGCCATTTATGTTGTGGCCCATTTTTAAACAGACCCATTTACTTGAACAAGTTCGGTCATGTTGGAAATATCTCCATTTAGCGGACTAATTAAAATGACAATATCCATCAGTGACGATGGGAATAAGGCGGCAGACAGATGGCCATATTTCTTGTGCCAGGATCGCATCACAATCTTCAGACTGACCATCAGCTCTCCTGACCCGAGCATGACCGCTGCATAGAAATACATCGCACTCAGGTCTGGAGAGGTGCCAGGGCCAGACCGGGCACTGCAATGTGATTCTCGCATTCCCACTATATTACTTAGCCACATCTGTGTCTCCCAGCAGCTGCTGGACGGAGGGGTTCTGATTGTTTAGAAGTTACATTTTTTTTCCAGTATAAAATGAAAATCATCCCTTTCCACCCATTAAAAATAAACTATTAACAAAAAAAAACAAAAAAAAAGAAGGGGAAAGGAAAATCGGGATGAAGATACACGTCGGTAATATGAAAATATGATAATCGTAAAATAGATAGAAGGGAAAATTCCCTACTAACACCATATGTGTATTTATGGATCAATGACGGACCCATGGATAAGCATGCAAGAGAAGAAGAAAAAAATGAAAATGCAAGTCCAAATAGGTAAATAAAATATACAACTTTATTGGTCAAAGACAATAGCATAAAAAAGTGTGGGGTGGGGAAAATAACTGGTAGTGCAATGGACGCAATTCGATGCGACACTCATACATGAGTTATAAATATATAGCATATACATCAAAACTGTAATAGATAATTGCCATAGATTAACATTATTAAATTTACCATCCATATTGGTCTCTACATTAAAGTGCTATTTAAATCCATATATTGGTGTCCACACGGCGGATGTATTAACCACTGAGATATACATGCAGGCAATGTGAAGAACACAAAGTATTTATGAGCAGCATGTATGGCTGAACAAAAGTGCATGTGCATGGTTCTGTGCATATAGGTCCAGTATCACACAGAAGTCACTGTGAGAAGGATAAATATATAATACATTAAGGATTGCCCGCAGGCTATGCAAGGTAATATTAAATGGGACCCCGCAGCACACTGTACCTGAATGGCAGAGGGCGAGATGAGTGTGGTGATGAATCGTCCTCCCGACCCTTTATTCTACTTTAATAGGGAACTTTTAAAGAAAAAAAAAAGAAAAAAACGACTTCTGATGTTACTTCTTTTATCCTTTTTATTTATTTACCTGGCAAGGGGCGCTCTGTTTCCGTTAAACTGAAGACCTCATGAAAACTGCTCTTTTTTGTTGTATGGCATCTTCCACCTTCGTCTTCTCGGCTTGTTGCTGGAGGCGCACCAGAGGTTACATTAACTTTTGATACTGACTGCATCTGAAAATGAACAACAATACCTTATTCTTCCTGAAACAAAACAAGTGGCTCAATATCTGGCCAAGACGGAATCACAGCTAGCACAGATACATAAAGCAGCTAGCAAGGGTCTAAAAGAGCAGATTAGTAATATGACAATTAGCTTAGGATGTGAAGATAAGATCAGACTACGACTTGTATCTGCAGAGTAAAAACCTATAGAAATTGAGAGCCTGGAAGGGGGTATGCCAACATTTGGTAGACAAATCTGGAAGATAGATGGCATTTTGCTTTAAAAGAACCCTTAATGACAAGTTTCACAGGGAGAGGGTGGGCTGACTGCTACTGCCAAGAATGGTTATCACAAAAGCATACATATTCCAATGAGGTTTTTGGCATTTTCATAATATATGATGTATGTTATTCAAAATAGAAGCTCCAGTATTTCATCTTTGAGACCCACAACTTTCCTAAAGACAAACGTGGCTATTTACTACAAAAAGTCTCTGCACACTTTCCTTAGCCAAAGCTTGAGCATTTACTAAAAAACTAATTACCACCGTTGACAGTTGTCGCTCTAAGGCTACTTTCACACTAGCGTCGTGCACTGCGTCGCTATGCGTCGTTTTGGAGAAAAAACGCATCCTGCAAAAGTGCTTGCAGGATGCGTTTTTTTCTCCATTGACTTGCATTTGCGACGCATTGCCACACGTCACAACCGTCGTGCGATGGTTGCGTCGTGTTGCGTCGGACCGTCGCCACCAAAAAACGTTGCTTGTAATGTTTTTTGGTGCGTCGTGTCCGCCATTTCCGACCGCGCATGCGCGGCCGGAACTCCGCCCCGCACCTCACAATAGGGCAGCGGATGCGTTGAAAAACTGCATCCGCTGCCCCCGTTGTGCGGCGCTTCCACAGTATGCATCGGTGCGCCGCAACGTCGTATTGCGACGTGCAGTGCACGACGCTAATGTGAAAGTAGCCTAACCAACTAAAGAAAGTCAACATTAGTAAAATGCAAAATACATTTTATCTGTTGACCAACAACTTTACAATAGATGCATCATATCTACACATTTTTTGTTACATAACATGTACGGTATATACTATCAGTTCCGAGAAGCACTATTTTCACATACATTCAACATTGTAATTAAAACAAGGAAAAGTTATGGAGATTATGGAATTGATAGACATGTTAAGTGGTATGTAAATTAAAAAATGATAACAATGTTTAAAACACCTCAACTTTTCTCAGAATCAAGTATGAAAGCAGTGCGCAGAAACTGACACACAGATTGACACACCATGGCGTGCTATGAATAAGGTTATTAATAGTTGTCTGAGGAAGGTTCTGTCATGCTAAACGTACTTGGGCACACAAATAATCAAGATCCACTGCTGGCGGTTTCTTTGCAATTGCTGACCAATGATGTCTCAGATGAGCTCAAAGGGAGAGAGGTCTGGAGACGCTGCAGATCATGGAAGCACATTTAGGTCATGCAGGCTGTTCACAGTAGAATGAGCAATGTGTGTACTGGCGTTGTTGGGTTAAAAACAGCTACTAGAATACTTTTACATTCCCTCGTGAAGGCCTCTTCATAGCGTTGCACACACGGTCTCCAATGCGGATATCAATGCATTCAAGACTAAAGAGGAACTCAACATGGAAAGGATAGTCCTTCATTTCAGACTCAATTGTGTCTTGCTCTGCAACCTGATAAAGACTTATAGACCAGTGGCGTGAGGTAAGGTGGGCACCTGGCTAATAGCCCACTGTGTAAACACCTTATGATAGTTTATGTAGACACTTTTTGACACCACAGGCTTGGTATGTGACATCCAATATCACTTGCAGTAGAGAATGGATCACTATGCGCCATTCTTTGAATTTGAGGAGACCACATGAGTAAAACCATTAGGTAGTTCTTCATGAAGGAACGTCACAATAGTAATACTCCTGGGATTGTAGTGTTGGTGGCATAACATGCGATAGCTAGACCCCACTATTGTCATTTCAGGTACAACAGCTCGGTGTTACATGGATTTGGTTGTGAAACCAGTGGTACAGCCATTTCTCTAAGGTGTCCCAAAAGCCTTAATTTTTTTTACATAAAACCAGGCCGCATGTTGCTCGTACTACTGTAACCAGCCTGCGTGGCCTAAACTTGCTAACATGGCATGAAGTGTCTCCAGATTGCTTTGCACGGACCACATCTGGGACGTCATCATTATTACTATTTATTTATATAGCACCATTGATTCCATGGTGCTGTACATGAGAAGGGGTTACATACAAATTACAGATATCGCTTATAGTAAGCAAACTAACAATTACAGACTGATACAGAGGGGCGAGGACCCTGCCCTTGCGGGCTTACATTCTAGAGGATGTTGGGGATGGAGACAATAGGTTGAGGGTTACAGGAGCTCCGATGCTGGTGAGGCGGTAGCTCCGGTAGTGGTTAGGAGGCAGCAAGGTCAGTGCAGGCTGTAGGCTTTCCTGAAGAGGTGTGTTTTCAGGTTCCGTCTGAAGGATCCGAATGTGATTTATAGTCGGACATGTTGGGGAAAAGAATTCCAGAGGATGGGGGATATTCGGGAGAAGTCTTGGAGGCGGTTGGGTGAGTAGCGAATAAGTGTGGAGGAGAGAAGGTGGTCTTGGGAGGACCAGAGATTACGTGAGGGAAGATATCGGGAGATTAGTTCAGAGATATATGGAGGAGACAAGTTATGGATGGCTTTGTAGGTCAGTATTAGTAATTTGAACTGGATACGCTGAGGGAATGGGAGCCAGTGAAGAGATTTGCAGAGGGGGAAGCGGAGGAGTAGCGAGGAGATGAATTAGTTGGGCAGCAGAGTTAAGGATGGACTAGAGAGGTGCAAGGGTGTTAGCAGGGAGGCCACAGAAAAGGATGTTGCAGTAGTCAAGGCGGGAGATGATGAGGACATGCACAAGCATTTTAGTAGATTGATTGACGGTTGAGGAAAGGACGGATTCTGGAGCTATTTTTGAGCTGGAGGTGACAGGAGGTGGAAAGAGCTTGGATGTGCGGTTTGAAGGACAGGGCAGAGTCGAGGGTTACTCTGAGGCAGCGGACTTCCGGTAGGGAGGAAAGCGTGATGTCCTTTAATGCGATAGATAGATCTTCCTTAAAACCTGACCTATGAGATGGAGGAAAGATGATGAGTCCAGATTTGTCCACATTCAGTTTGAGGAAGCGAGAGGAGAAGAAGGAGGATATGGCTGATAGAAACTCCAGGATTCTGGACAGCAGAGAGGTGACGTCTGGGCCAGAAAGGTAGATCTGAGTGTCATCAGCATAAAGGTGGTACTGGAATTCATGAAACTTTATGAGTTGTCCCAGGCCGAGTGTATAGATTGAGAAGAGTAGGGGTCCCAGAACAGAACCTTGGGGGACTCAACAGAGAGAGGGTGGGATGAGGAGATAGTGTGGGAGTAGGAGACGCTGAATGTGCGGTTGGAAAGGTATGAGGAGATCCAGGATAGGGCGAGGTCTTTGATGCCAAAGGAGCAGAGGATCTGTAGTAGGAGGCAGTGGTCAACGGTGTCGAAAGCAGAGGACAGGTCTAAAAGGAGGAGTACAGAGTATTGTCCATTAGCTTTGGCTGTAAGTAGGTCGTTAGTGATTTTGGTCAGGGCTGTCTCAGTTGAGTGATGGGGGCGGAAACCAGATTGCAGATTGTCAAAGAGCACGTTAGATGAGAGGTAGGAGGAAAGTTCAGCGTGGACGTGCTGCTCCAGGAGTTTGGAAGCGAATGGGAGCAGCGATATTGGGCAATAGCTGGACATAGCTGCTGGATCGAGGGTTGGCTTTTTAAGGATAGGCGTGATTGTGGCATGTTTGAAAGCAGAAGGGAAGGTGCCAGAAGTTAGTGATAGGTTGAAGAGGTGGGTTAGGGACGGGATAAGAGTAGTGGTGAGGTTGGGGAGGAGGTGGGATGGGATGGGGTCGAGCGCCCATTAGTTGGCAACTGCAAAAGGGAGCTGCCAGCAGTGGATCTAGACCATTTTCTTTATCAAGTGCATTCAGCAAGCCAGCACATTCCTCAATCAATAATCTCATTGATCGCATGCCAAGTTATGCAGGTGCAGGTATTTCTGATCATAGCGCTCATACATGATGACAAAAAACAAACAATCAAAATGTTTCTTTGATTCTTTTTCGGGGGGGGGAGGGGGCAGTGGGAGAAAGCATTTGTTTTTTCATCATTTGCATATCAGTAACTTGTCTATCCATCCTCTGATTTTCATAATTCCATGACTTTCTTCTTGGTGTTACAATTTCAATATTGATGAGTGTATATTCAAAAATTCTTCAAGGAAACATTAATCTTTCAATCAAATTTGGGCTAGAACATTTGTGTTGTCATAATATCCATGGGTACTCAACAGCCAGATCATGGTCCAAATGTGGGCTGGGACACCAGCTGTTCAGACCCCACAGATCTCAGTTCAACAAGCAAAATTCTTATAAATCATTGATCAGATTTGAGCTTGCTTGATAGTGCCTCCCACTAGGTCCAAGACATTAGAAATCCAAGCGACCCAAGGCACTAATGAATAATCCTTATAAAACTTGATCTTTATTCCATCATCTTTAATAAGTACGGTGTGACCGCTTTATAAGTTATTTATCATTTTTGATTGGGGCTTAAAAACTAACTGGCACATAATTAATCCCAATAGATGCACACTATCCATTGGACATATTAAACAATCATGTATTCTTATGATCAATCACATTGGATTTGTGGCATTCCTAGGGTACAATGTTCCTTTCATTATTGTATACAGCAATTACTTACATATACAATATGTTTTTATGGTGTTTTTAACTTTGTTGTTTATTTAATGTACTAGATTTCTACCATGACAAACAGGATGGGCTTTAAGGAAGAGATGGAGGCCATTTTGCTATGAGATGTATAGCTCTGGCAAAAATTAAGAGACCACTGCAAAATGTTCAGTATGTCTAATTTTTCTTTTTATAGGTATATTTTTGAGTAAAATGTAAATCTTTCTTTTATTCTATAAACTACTGGCAACATGTCTCCAAATTTCCAAGCAATACATTTTGTATTTTTTTTTTCTGAAAAGGAGAAATGGTCAAAAAAAAAACAAAAAACCAGAAACCAATATTTTGTGGAATAACCATGAATTTTAATCACAGCTTTAATGTGTCTTGGCATGCTTTCCACCAGTCTTTCACACTGCTCCTGGCACAAAAATGTAAGCAGTTCTTCTTTGTTTGATGGCTTGTGACTATCCATCATCCTCTTGATTAAATTCCAAAAGTTTTCAATAGGGTTCAGGTCTGGAGATTGGGCTGCCCATGACAGGGTTTTGATGTGGTGGTCTCTTAATTTTTGCCAGACCTGTATATAAAGCTTTGTCATGCTATACGTGATTCATAGTTGTATGTTTTTAGCCTTGAGAACGTTGCCCTGTCTTTCTATTGTTGTGACCGCTTTTTAACCATTATGGAAAAAAGATGACTTTTTTTTTTTTTTTTTTTAAGGATTATTCATTGGTGCCTCGGATCTCCTGGATTTCAGTCCTGGCTTAACAGGTCAGCCATAAGGAAAGGAACTAGGACTGCAGCACAGTACATAAGCCCTTGACACTGGCCAGTATCAGGATATTGTGAATGGCAGTCCCTGGAATGAAGGCGATATGAGCACAACTAGTATACACAGTTGCAATCAAAATTATTCAATCCCCAATTGGAAATTAGATTTATTAGCAAAAGTTACAGACTTTGTAGTTTGCAGTAAACCAATAATACAAGAACAGTTTAAATACCTCAACACAACTTACATAAGCAGTTACTCCAAATTATTCACAAAGTTCCATTTTCAATGACTACTGCAGTTTTAGAGTTATTCAACGCCTTCATAAGAAGCAGCTTACTTGCTGTTATGAATTGCTGCTAGCCTGATGCTTCTTCTGGTGTTTTAAGGAATCTTAGACCATTCCAAATAGGCTATGGCCTTCAGTTTACTAATATTCCTGGGTTGTCCAAAAAGAGAAGGGATAATTGCCTTGCTCACACAAGAAAAAGGCAATAAGAGATAGAAAAGACACCAAATCTTCCTAGATATACAATTGGAAGCATACTGTGCAAGTACAATATTAAAAGAAACAGGCTACACTACACAGACGTAGTGGAATGAGGAAGGTATTACCACATTTTTGAGGAGGTGGGTGATCAAAAAACGCTCAATTGACTGCAAAAACACCTGAAGCAAAATTTGGTGGTAGTAGGCTCTTTTTTCAATATTGCGCATCACTGAATGTTGAAGGTCTCAATTCCCAAACTTGAACACGTACAACTCTACTGAACCAAAAGCACAAGAAAAGTCAGCTCAAATACACTTGAACAAAAAGAAAAAAAAAAGAACATATAAAAAAGAAGCCACAGACGTTTAAGGACTATTGTATCAGTCAATGTAACAAAAAGGAACTTTTCAAGCCTATGACTCCACGTAATCACTGGAGGAAGAAGAATAAGCTGAAAAGAACATCCTGCCTACCGCGAAGTATCCCAGTAGTTCTGTGAACCTTTGGTTGTGCTTTCCATGCTCTAAACACAGGAAACCTGCACCGTATGTAGAGCAAGATGAATGCCATGAAGGATTAGGATATCCATTGAGAACTTTGAAAGCACACAGAGCCTTGGTTTCAGATATAGCCGTGGAAGATTCTGGAGTGGCCGTAACAGTCACCTTACTTGAACCCCATAGTAAATCTTTGGTGGGATTTGCAGAAGATAGTTTGAGCACTCAAACCCATAAGGTGCTCACAATCCACAACTAGCAGCAATTTGGACGCAGTGTATGCCTTCTATTGAACACAGGGGAATCCGCATGTGTTCATTGAACCATGTGGATTTACTGCATCCAATACATTTCTATTGATGCAATTTCCCTTGCGTAGACTAGTGTCTCCGCAAGACAAATACACATGCTGAGGTCTGGAAAGACGTGCCGCAAGTCAGTCTCCGTGGGTGATCCGCGGGCGTCTGAGGACCCATAATGCATACAGGATTTCTTGAAATCCCATACACAATGTAACAGCTGGACGCTGCGGGTTTGACGCTGCATAAATACAGTGTCCAACCTGCAGCAGTTCCTGATCGTGGGCACGTACCCTTATTATTACTGAACTGGAGACCGTTACCCCTGAGGAATGGGCCAATCGTACTCAAAACGCTGCCAGAAGCTGGTGTCTGCCTATACATCACATTCACAAAACAGCAAAAGGGACTTTATTAAGTTTTAAAGATGCTTGAGATGAGTGCTTAATAACTCAAACTGCAATTATCAGGAACAGTGGCATTTTTTTGAAAAATTTGGAGACACCACTGCTGATATCAGTTGTGTTCAGCTATTTAAATTGTTCTTGACTGGTTTATTGCAAACAGCAGAAAGTTTGTAAATTGTGCTACAGCAACAAATTTGTAACTAGGTTTGAATAATTTATTGCAGCTGTATTTTTATGCTTTTCTTACTTTTGATCTAAGCTAATTTTCAGAATCTGAATTAATTTGTGTAGCAGGTAAGAGGTCTGAATTTTACGAGTATATCTAGGATTCGGACTATGTTCAGGAGCTAGTTTGGGATTTGACCAATTGCAGCAGTCTGGTTTGGGGGTCTGACTAATTGAAGTAGTCGAGTCTGAATAACTGTAGGGGTCTGCTCTCTGGGATTGAATTAATCTAGGGAGTTTGGTCTAGAGTCAGATTAACTTTAGGGACTGGCTTGGAGTCTAAGCAACTTTAGGAATCTGATTTGTGGTTACAGATCATGATATGGAGTTTAAAAGTCTAATCTGGACATGCAATGACTTATGGGTCTGGGCTGTTAGTTAATTTGCAAGCATCGGGTTCAAATGACTTCACGAATGTGACACATATTTTGGTTTGGCCTCAATTAATTTAGATGTCTAGACCATTTTTCCCACGAACAAGTAAGAAGTTTTCTTTTGCTAATAGTCGAGGTTGCCTTGAAGGACATTTTTACATTTTCATTATATTCTTAAGGCTCTCTTGCCTACATCCACAAGGTGAATAGTATCCAACTATACATAAGTTTCATGCTACACCCCTGATTCGGCCCATTATCATGGCACAGTGGTTATTTGCCCGAGAATGTGTGAAGGAGGAAGAAATCTGAATTCACAAGACATTCATCCAGGTGTTTTACAGAGGCCCCACACAAATTTAATAAATTAGATAAACCCATCGAATTTGGTATGGCCGGTCTTCATCTGACATATTTGGGGGTATCCAGATTTTGTCACCCTACTATCATTTGTTGCAGAAAAAGATTGGGTCTTTGGAATTTCATAGCAGATTTTTTGTTTGCAGGGGAGAAAAGCAACTTCTCTCTCACCATGTGAAGCCAGACCCGCTCTCCCAAACAAAGCCAATGACTCGTGGTGGATGTTGGGAAAGGAGTCAGTAGATAGCCACCTGCCAGCTCAAGTATATGGCCAGCTTCAGAAGCTTACGTAATGTGGACATACACCAACATGAACAGTTCTGAAGGGAAATGTTAGCTTGGTGTATTTTTGTAACAGTTTATAACATAATTCAAAATCTACATGTATACAGTCAAGTTGGATTATTACCATTTTACTAACTATGATACTCTCTTCAAAACTTGAATCTACTTATAATACTTGAAAGTGTTCAGCATGAAGGATTTTTCCTTTATTGACATAAATAAATATCTCAATACATATTTTCATTGTATTGAATGGCTGTAAGCATGAAAGGAATTGCTAGCCAGATAAATACCGAAAACCAAAATGTATACTCCCAGAGATTTGAAAAACTGATTAATGAAAAGGGATCAATATATTAATTTAATTATGTGACCAGCCCATGCGACATACAAACGGAAATGACATGCACAAGTACAGCGTTTAGTGGCAATGGAAAAATAGCCCTGAAAGTGAGCACACAGATTAGAAGAAATGTGGAGCAAAACAAAGTAAAACAAACTGGTCAAGCAGACTAGATTAGGTGGTTAATGGAATCCAAAAGAACCAACAGCACTCTAGAGATCCGTACCTTTTCATGCCCTGACAGCTAGCAGGAAAGGAAAAACACATATGTGACAGTGACAAAAGAAAAAGTGACAGCGTCGACATTTTATCCACGCAATACACACAGGAGCTGAGCAGAAAAATGCACAAACACTACAGATATGCACAATTAAAATCAATACTCTACTACTGGTTGCTGCAGTGAAATGCAGGGAATAAAATGTAACAATGGACGGAACAGTAAATGTTGATGTATCGACCATTCCATCAGCCCCAGACCTCCAGGACAACATTCTCCATACCCATATGGTAGATATTCTGTTAATACTGCTTGTACGGTCAAAAACCTACAATATAATCGATTTCAGATGACTGTCGGCCAGTGTAAGAACCACTGGAAGAAGCTCATAGAAAGCACTGAAAAATCTTTATGATTTAAAATATCCATTCATATTCTTATATAAGGTTTTTATTTTCCCTTAATCTGATAAGAAATCAGTTTGCGCATTTGCCCACTGTAGCAGACCTGTTCTTATACATGCACATCTGTAGGAAAATGCATCAAAGACCATCTGCTACAGCTGCACAGAATGCACAGCCTGGGCCACGTATGTGGTCTGTCCGCAAGCATACACAGAAAAGCTTGCCTCCTGCATCAGATGGAGCATGCTGGGATTTGTTGTTTTTTGTTTTTTCAGACGACTAAATAAACTTACAGCGAAGACAATGAAGTGCATAAAGAGATTAGGGCGACTTTGGGATTTTTTCCACATAGAAAGCATACTTTTCTATAACATGATCATGTACAGCCATCAGATAAAAAAGGTCAACCCAAAAGAGTCACTACTAGTTTAACCTTACCTGCAACATAGCACGTATCCCACACAGTGAGCATGTTTACCACACTGAAGAGTTATTTTAATCAAAAAACAAAAGTTTTAAATAAAATATAAACCATGGTTATATAGCATACACTACTTAAACTACATTGCAGAACAGAGCGATGAATTAAAGGTTCCCAGACAAGGGGAGTACTTGCTTGTCCTCACATGTATAAACATATACAAACATGACTGCATTACTAGATTGGTAACACAAGAAATAACGGGACTAGAACAAGAAACTAGAATACAAGTTCGGTAAATGTCAGGTTTGCTCTCCTTAGTTGCTCAATGCAACTTCTATGGACAGATTTACAGCATCAACTACATGTAATGTAAGACAACAAGACTTTCCTTTTAAAGAGGACCTTTCACCAAATATTTCATGTTCAATTGGACACAAGAGATAATAGTGGCTGCAGAGCAAAATTTTTTTTTTTTTTTAGTTTTGCCTCTCCATTGCAGAAATGTCAACATTCAAAGTATCTGGCACCTAATGAGTAACCTTTTAAGTTCAAGTAGGTATTATCAGATGGAATTTGCTGGGAGCTTGTACTTCTACTTGTATGGCGATGACCAATCATAATCGGGCAACAAAACTCACAGAGAAGACAATCGTAACCTGTGGCAGAAAATTCCCTATAATGAGGCAGATGGAGGCACTGCGGACGTCATGTGACCGGTTAACCGGCGGTGTCATTTTTAGGATTGCATAAAAGTGCAGTCAGCCAGTTTTGTGCACTTCTGAAAAGAAGGACACCGCTCAACAGAGGCCAATCGCAGTCCAGAGTAACACTGCTGCCTCACTATAGTGAATGGATCCCTCAGGGGTTTCATCTGAATCACGTCACTTGGAGATTTAGATGGAAACCTCAAAGTCCTCAGCGTAGAGCGGCGGATAAATGTGATCCCAAACATTATGTAAAGTGTTCCTAACAAAAGCTTCAACTCAATCCACAAAAAAAGCTAGCCCTGGCTCAGGTCCGTCATCTATTAACAGAAATATAGAGGCTTCCACGTTACTGGTAGCACAAAGGATCTGAAAAAGTGAAATGGCTCCTCACCCACCAAAAGAAATTCAGCAAATTCTCCGCCCCCAAATCCAAATGCCCCCCACTAACGGTACGCGGTAGATAAAATCTACAGGTGAAGACTCCCTGCTAGAAATTCCATATTTGCAGTTTTGTCGCAATAAGACGGAAAAAATACTAGTACGGCAAGCGAGAGAACCTGACATTGTCAGTGTGGGTCTCCCGGGACCCCTGGGGCCCCTTCTGCTTCCAAAAAGATCTCAGAAGTAGTGGAAGAGGGGTTATGGAAATTGGTACCATGGAAGAACCGAGCATGCACTGCGATGGTCTTGGATCTCGAGGTCGAACCATGAACTGGAATACATTGGTGTTCAATTTGGACGCCATCCGACGTACATTTGGAATACTCCAGTGAAGGCAGATCTGATGGAAGACTTCCGAGTGAAGTTCCCACTCACTTGAGGAGAAAACCCTGACGGCTGAATAAGTCTGCCGCCCAGTGTTCTACTCCAGGGATATGTACTGCTGAGATCACCGAGTGATAGATCTCGGCCCATCAGAGAGTGCGAGGTACCTCGGCCATGGCGCTTGACTGTGGGTACCTGCTAGATGGTTGACGTATGGCGCAGCCGTGACATTATCCAATTGAAGATGGACGGTTGACCCGCCTGAAGGCAGTGGACCTGCTGTAGGATTAGCCGTACCGTTCGGATCCCCAGTGCAATGATCGGGAGAAGAAGACTGGCATTGGTATTCCCTAATAACCATTGGACCAGGAGAAGGCTCTAGATGAGGAAGGAGCTTAGAGATTGCTCTTTGAAAGCCTGATTGACTTGCTGAAAACGAGCGGAGCCAAAGAAAACTCCTTCCATTGTCGTCTTTTTCCCCAGAACCCTCCTAGGGAGTAGAATGAACCGAGGGAATGAGTGACCAAGTGCCGAGCTCCCTGTTGAAAGGCCACGACCTTGACTCGAGAGAGGATTACCATCCTTCTTGTGCAGGATCAACCTCAAAAAGGATCTGCTGGGCTGTGAATGAGGAAAGAGAAACCATGGGTTGCGGTTAGTGACAAAGTCCACTGAAGGGGACTAGGTACTCTGAGATAAACTGGGATCAGCGGCAGAGGGCTCCAGAGCTCAGTTAGGGTGACCAGCTTCGGATTGAACATGTGACCTTAAGACCAGTGAATACTGGTCATGCGCCTTTAAGACTAGGGAATACTGGTCGTGCGCCTTTAAGACTAGGGAATACTGGTCGTGCGCCTTTAAGACTAGGGAATACTGGTCGTGCGCCTTTAAGACTAGGGAATACTGGTCGTGCGTCTTTAAGACTAGGGAATACTGGTCGTGCATCTTTAAGACCAGGGAATACTGGTCTTGTGCCTTTAGGGGGGCATACTGTTCATGTGCCTTTAAATGGTCATGTGCCTTTAAGAACCAGGGCATACTGGTCATGTGCCTTTAAGAACCAGGGCATACTGGTCATGTGCCTTTAAGACCAGGGCATACTGGTCATGTGCCTTTAAGACCAGGGCATACTGGTCATGTGCCTTTAAGACCAGGGCATGCTGGTCGTGTGCCTTTAAGACCAGGGCATGCTGGTCATGTGCGTAAGACCAGGGCATACTGGTCATGTGCCTTTAAGACCAGGGCATACTGGTCACGTGCCTTTAAGACCAGGGCATACTGGTCACGTGCCTTTAAGACCAGGGCATACTGGTCATGTGCCTTTAAGACCAGGGCATACTGGTCATGTGCCTTTAAGACCAGGGCATACTGGTCACGTGCCTTTAAGACCAGGGCATACTGGTCATGTGCCTTTAAGACCAGGGCATACTGGTCATGTGCCTTTAAGACCAGGGCATACTGGTCATGTGCCTTTAAGACCAGGGCATACTGGTCATGTGCCTTTAAGACCAGGGCATGCTGGTCGTGTGCCTTTAAGACCAGGGCATGCTGGTCATGTGCGTAAGACCAGGGCATGCTGGTCACGTGCCTTTAAGACCAGGGCATACTGGTCACGTGCCTTTAAGACCAGGGCATACTGGTCACGTGCCTTTAAGACCAGGGCATACTGGTCATGTGCCTTTAAGACCAGGGCATACTGGTCATATGTCTTTAAGACCGGGGCATTTTTCAAGGATTACGCCAGAGGTGAAGCCCCTTGAGGGGAACTAGGTACTCTGGGAAGAGCCGGGATCGGCGGCGGCGGGCGGCTCCTGAGCTCATTTGAACTAAGTACTCTGGGAAAGGTGACCGGCTTCTGGCTGGTCATGACTTACAGAGCAGAGAATGCTGGTAATGTGCCCCTTTTAAACTAGGGAACCTTTAAGCCCAGGGAATGCTGGTCATGTGTTTTTACAAAGCCAGGGAAAGCTGGACATGTACCTATAAGCCCAGCGACTACTGGGCATGCGTCTTTAAGACCAGGGAATGCAGTCATGTACCCTTAAGACCCGTGCCTTTAAGACCAGAGCTTGCTGGACAACCAGAGATTACAGGTCTTAAGTATTAAAAATAGGGAACGCTAGTCCCTTTATGCTGCCGGGGTGCGTGCGGGGGAGGGGTGCGTGCGGGGGAGGATTCTCCTTACCGAGATTCTGAGTCCCCCGTCTGGAACAGCGCTGTGTGAGTACCACCGGTGCGATGCAGCAGCCACTTCCGGATGAGCTCGTGTCCGGAAATGGCAGGAGGATGAAGATGGCCGCCGAGAATAGAGCTCTTGTCCTGAATGAGAGGTGCCTGAATAGGGGGGCGGAGCCTGAAGCGCGGCCTAGCATGGGCTGGAGTTCCAGGTTGCGGCCTAGATAAACCCGAAGCCGGGGGCTAAATTTTTTAAGCCAGCCGGCGCCGAACGGGGGAAAATGCGCAGAGCCCTCCAACCGCTCGAGTCCCGGCACTTACCCCAGTATGCAGCTTTGTTCAGCAGGTCAGAAGGTAGAAAAAAGATCCTGTGCTGTTGCTGCTGTTTGAACGGTGCAGAGACAAAGAAAAAACCCTCAATCCATTGTCCCTTTAGCAGGGAGGAGGAGAGGAACCGTCCGCCTCCTTGTACCATCCGCTCTTAATAGTGGTGGTGCAGTGGGGGCTGCTCGGACGCCACGCTGGAGAGTGCCTCTGAACAGCCGAGGGTAAAACCTGGTGGCGTGTTATCCTCCCCCTGAGGAAGTGGTTATACACGAACGCGAAACGCGCGTTGGGGTACGAATCTAGGATCCAGACGGGCCACTACGGATACTCATGGTTAATTAACCCCTTTATCTTTTTACTAACATGTTACATATTGCGGGGTGTTAGCGTATGATGCGTGATATGGTTGGTGTCATTGTGCCATTGTAATATGTACTTTAATTGTTATGCATCAGAACTAATTGCACACATGCAGAGGTTATAAGTACTTGCTGCCGCAATAATTAATATATTATTGTCCGCCTTGTGAACCTGGAGCACTGGTTGCACTTTGGATTTAGTCACGATTTACTGCTTATAATATGTTTTATACTACGTATGATGTTTTTAGGTGAAAAATGAATTTTCAATACATACATTTCAATGTTACCTTTTTGGCCAGTTTTTTTGACTCTTGTTTCTCCAATGCTAGTCATGTGTTATTGAGTCGCCGTATGTATTAATTTACTGACGTCTATGTTTATATATTCATTTCTGCTTGTTTCTGGAAAATACTCATGGAGTCAAAATACCTATAGATGAATTCCCCAAGTGGTATAGTTTCCAAAATGGGGTCACTTGAGGGGGGATTCTGCTCCTTTTGCAACTAGTGGCTCTGTATATGGAGTCCGCAAACTGTTCTAGGAAAATCTGCGCTCCAGGAGACAAATAGCGCTCTGTTCCTCTGTGTCTCTCCATGTGGCTAAGTAGTACTGTACAGCCACATATGGGGTATTGCCACGTTCAGTAGAAACTTTGAGACAAATTGGTGCCATTTTTACCCACTTCTTATGTGAAAATGTAAAATCTGGGGCTAAAACAAAATTTTGGTGGTAAAAATGTAGTTATTTTTTCTTCACTGCTCAGTGGTATAAAATGCTGTGACACACCTGTGGAGTCCATATGGTCACTGCACCCCTAGATTAATTCATTGAGAGGTGTAGTTTGTAAAATGGGGTCACTTATGGGGGGTTCTGCTGTTCTGGCACCTCATGGGCTCTCCCAGTGGGTCATGGCACCTGCAAACCATAGCAGTAATATCTGGTGCTCCTGGCCTTCTGAGCTTTGCACTGTGCCTGAAAAATATTTCCCGATTACATGTAGGGTATTGGCGCACTCAGGAAAAAAATGAACCTCAGTTTGTTGTATAAAAAAATCCTATTAGCCCTTAGAAAAATTTAAAACTTGGGGCTAAAACAACATTTTAGGCTACGTTCACATTTGCGCCTTTGGGCGCAGCATCGTCGACGCATAGCGACGCATGCGTCATGCGCCCCTATCTTTAACATTAGGGGCGCATGGACATGCGTTGTTATGCGTTTTCGTGCGTTTTGCGACGCATACGTTTTTTTGGCGCACCATACAGGACGCGGAGTACGCTACAGGTTGCATTTTTGATGCGTCACATTTACGAAGAAAAACGCATGCAACGCACCTGTGTCGTAAATGCGCCAAAAAAACACATTAGTGTCTATGAAAAACGCATAGGGCGCAGGTGCCTGCGTTGAGCTGCGTTTTTTGACGCATGCGTCTTTTGACTTAATGTATTTTTGGGGGGCGTTTTGGATCTTCAATTGTATAGGACAACGCATGCGTCAAAAAACGTTGCGTTGTGTATGCGTTTGCCATGCGCTGTGCGTTGCGTCGACGACGCTGCGCCAAACAACACAAATGTGAACGTAGCCTTAGTGGTAGAAATGTAATTTATTCTTTCTTCACCGCTCAGTTGTATAAAACTCTGTGAGGCACATGTGGTGTCAATTTGATCACTGCACCCCTAGATGAATTCATTGGGGAGTGTAGTTTGTAAAATAAGTCCACATATAGGGGGTTTCTGTTGTTTTGGCACCTCAGGGGTTCTGCCAATGTGACATGGCACCCTCAAACCATTCCAGCAAATCTGAACACCAATATGGAGCCTCTTCCCTTCTGAGCTTTGCACTGTGCCTCAAAACTAGTATTCCCCCACATATTGGATATTGGCGTACTCAGGAAGAAAATGCACAACAAATTTTAGGGTGCAATTTCTCCTGTTACCCTTATGAAAATGCAATATGTTGTGCTAAAAACATATTTGTGGGGAAAATTAGATTTTTTTTTTTTAGTTTTTACGGCTCAACGTTATAAACTTCTGTAAAGCAGCTGTGGGTCAAAGAGCTCACCACACATCTAGATCAGTTCCTTGAGGGGTCTAGTTTCCAAAATGGTGTCACTTGTGGGGGATTTTCACTGTTCAGGCACATCAGAGGCTCTCCAAATGCGACATGGCGTCTGCTAATTGTTCCTGTAAATTTTGCATTCAAAAAGTCAAATGGCGCTCCTTCCCTTCCAACTCTGCCATGCGCCCAAACAGTGGTTTTCTCCCTCACATTGTGCATATGGTTTAAAAGCTTTATGACCAGACAGGAAAACGATTTTGAAAAAAAATAGCATATTTTCACAGCAAGTCCATAGCCTCATCAGGAATCGAGATCTATTTAGTAATGGGTGAAGTTTATAATGCCAAGTCTCTTGACACATTTGCTTAGATGTCAAGTGTAATATAAGCTAGCATGAATTTTCTGCAATATTATTACTATTTTGGATTGCAGACTTTTTCATGATTGAAATATTACTGATTGATCAGTGGGTATTGGAAAAATTTATCTAGTACTCCGGTCTTATGGCAGAGTACGCTGGAGTGAACCGTGACAAATTTATTAGCAGTTAGGCGACTTTATTTTTTTACGCCCAAAAACGTCTGCAAAAGGATTGGGCAAATGCTCCCCATTATCTTGTTGTACAGGAATATTTAGCAGTTGGTGCATGTTTAATTCAGGAGACACCACATTTTATATTGCGTCTTCTATGCTCACCCTTCTAGACGCAGTTACATTTGTTCGTTCTTTAAGTTGAGGATCTGTAGGGAGATTTGTCCAGATAATGTATGGAGTGTCATACTTGTCACGGAGCCTTGGACACCGCTTGAAAACGAAATCGATGAGGAAAAACTTAATTCCGGCATATAGCCCTAAAAAGCAAAAAAGGATCACATGAGCAAGCAATATAATAAGTCTAGGGAATTCTACATGTTGATGTTAACCCCTCCAGGACCAGCAAATGGTCACGTTTTTGTGCTTTTCATTTTCCCCCTACTTCCAAAAGACAAAACTTTTTTTTTTTCAATTATCCATAAAGAAAGCCATATGAGGGATGTTTTCTGCAGAACAATTTGTAGTTTTGAATAGGACAGTTCACTTTACCTTGTACTATCCTAAAAATGGGGCCAAAATTCCAAGTATGGCAAAAAAAATTTTTTCTATAGGCTGAGCTTTAAAGGAAGTCTGACCAAGACAGCATTTACTGGGGCTTGCAGCAAATTCCCAGCTGAAACGACAACCCTCCTGTTCAATGCGATCGTGTTACGGGGAGATGATGATAGCTGGTACATGGGTGCACACCAGCAGTCATTTACATGTTACGGTCAGCGACTAAACAGCTTTTAAATGCTGATTGTGTAGGCAGATGATGGCGGTGTAACATAGGAAGCATCTGCTGGGTATCATGCAGGCTCATACACCCACCACAACCATATGACATCATTTTACATGATGTGGCTGTGAAAGGGTTAAGGGATTCACAGTGTGTCAAATAGATATTTATGGTATTAGAATTCAGCTGTACGTCAAAGAGAACCTGTCAGCACAATTTTGTAATGTAAAGTAAAGCCATGGCTGTAATGGCCTGGTAATACGGATTACATTGGTACCTTTGGTGAAGAAATCAGATTTGTGGTTCTTTAACCATTTGAAATTTTCTGCTAATTAGATTTCAGGGGACAAGAGTCAGATTGTACACAGGGTCGTCTCCTCCCTGTCAGTGATTCCCGCCCCCTCCGCCTGCCTGTGATTCCCGCCCCCTCCGCCTGCCTGTGATTCCCGCCCCCTCCGCCTGCCTGTGATTCCCGCCCCCTCCGCCTGCCTGTGATTCCCGCCCCCTCCGCCTGCCTGTGATTCCCGCCCCCTCCGCCTGCCTGTGATTCCCGCCCCCTCCGCCTGCCTGTGATTCCCGCCCCCTCCGCCTGCCTGTGATTCCCGCCCCCTCCGCCTGCCTGTGATTCCCGCCCCCTCCGCCTGCCTGTGATTCCTGCCCCCTCCAGTCTGTGATTCCTGCCCCCTCCAGTCTGTGATTCCTGCCCCCTCCAGTCTGTGATTCCTGCCCCCTCCAGTCTGTGATTCCTGCCCCCTCCAGTCTGTGATTCCTGCCCCCTCCAGTCTGTGATTCCCGCCCCCTCCAGTCTGTGATTCCCGCCCCCTCCGCCTGCCTGTGATTCCCGCCCCCTCCGCCTGCCTGTGATTCCCGCCCCCCTCCGCCTGCCTGTGATTCCCGCCCCCTCCGCCTGCCTGTGATTCCCGCCCCCTTCGCCTGCCTGTGATTCCCGCCCCCTCCGCCTGCCTGTGATTCCCGCCCCCTCCGCCTGCCTGTGATTCCCGCCCCCTCCGCCTGCCTGTGATTCCCGCCCCCTCCGCCTGCCTGTGGTCTGTGATGCCCGCCACTCCAGTCTGTGATTCCTGCCCCCTCCACCTGCCTGTGGTCTGTGATTCCAATCCCCTCCGCCTGCCTCCAGTCTGTGATTCCTGCCCCCTCCAGTCTGTGATTCCTGCCCCCTCCAGTCTGTGATTCCTGCCCCCTCCAGTCTGTGATTCCTGCCCCCTCCAGTCTGTGATTCCTGCCCCCTCCAGTCTGTGATTCCTGCCCCCTCCAGTCTGTGATTCCTGCCCCCTCCAGTCTGTGATTCCTGCCCCCTCCAGTCTGTGATTCCTGCCCCCTCCAGTCTGTGATTCCCGCCCCCTCCGCCTGTCTGTGGTCTGTGATTCTTGCCCCCTCCGCCTGCCTCGGGTCTGTGATTCTCGCCCCCTCCGCCTGCCTGTGGTCTGTGATTCCCGCCCCCTCCACCTGCCTCCAGTCTATGATTCCCCGGCCTCTCCACCTGCCTGTGGTCTGTGATTTCCGCCCCCTCCACCTGCCTGTGGTCTGTGATTTCTGCCCCCTCCGCCTGCCTGTGGTCTGTGATTCCCGCCCCCTCCGCCTGCCTGTGGTCTGTGATTCCCGCCCCCTCCGCCTGCCTGTGGTCTGTGATTCCCGCCCCCTCCAGTCTGTGATTCCTGCCCCCTCCAGTCTGTGATTCCTGCCTGTGGTCTGTGATTCCCACCCCCTCTGCCTGTCTGTGGTCTGTGATTCTCGCCCACTCCGCCTGCCTGTGGTCTGTGATTCCTGCCCCCTCCACCTGCCTCCAGTCTATGATTCCCCGGCCTCTCCGCCTGCCTGTGGTCTGTGATTTCCGCCCCCTCCACCTGCCTGTGGTCTGTGATTTCTGCCCCCTCCGCCTGCCTGTGGTCTGTGATTCCCGCCCCCTCCGCCTGCCTGTGGTCTGTGATTCCCGCCCCCTCCGCCTGCCTGTGGTCTGTGATTCCCGCCCCCTCCAGTCTGTGATTCCTGCCCCCTCCAGTCTGTGATTCCTGCCTGTGGTCTGTGATTCCCACCCCCTCTGCCTGTCTGTGGTCTGTGATTCTCGCCCCCTCCGCCTGCCTGTGGTCTGTGATTCCTGCCCCCTCCACCTGCCTCCAGTCTATGATTCCCCGGACTCTCCGCCTGCCTGTGGTCTGATTCCCGCCCCCTCCACCGGCCTCCAGTCTGTGATTGCCAACCCCTCCGCCTGCCTGTGGTCTGTGATTCCCGCCCCCTCCGCCTGCCTGTGGTCTGTGATTCCCGCCCCCTCCGCCTGCCTGTGGTCTGTGATTCCCGCCCCCTCCAGTCTGTGATTCCTGCCCCCTCCAGTCTGTGATTCCTGCCTGTGGTCTGTGATTCCCACCCCCTCTGCCTGTCTGTGGTCTGTGATTCTCGCCCCCTCCGCCTGCCTGTGGTCTGTGATTCCTGCCCCCTCCGCCTGCCTCCAGTCTATGATTCCCTGGCCTCTCCGCCTGCCTGTGGTCTGATTCCCGCCCCCTCCACCGGCCTCCAGTCTGTGATTGCCAACCCCTCCGCCTGCCTCCAGTCTGCGATTTCCCGGCCCCTCCACCAGCCTCCGGTCTGATTCCCGCCGCCTCTGCCGGCCTACAGTCTGATTCCCGACCCCTCCGCCTGCCTGCAGTCTGTGAATGACAGGTCATTGCTGAGATTTCAAACTAAGGAGGCATGTTATTCACAGACCGGAGGCAGGCGGAAGGGTCGGGAATCGCAGACAAGGAGGAGAAGACCCCGGGTACAGTCCAGCCCCCGTGCACCCAAATCTAATTAGCAGAAAACATCAAATGCTGACTACAGATGAACAACAAAGGGTATTTCTTCACCAAAGGTATCAACTTAATCAGTATTAGAGCCCCATTCCAAAATCATGCTGACTGGTTCTCTTTAAAGGATAATTTTATGATTGGTGGCGTCTAACTTTTGGGATACTCATTGCTGTTGACAAAGAAGAGGCTGCAACACTGGTTAACAGAGTGTCCGCTTCTGCGTTTTCCCAAAGTTCCATGAGAAGCAGCACCGGCCCATTCACCTGAAGTGCTGCATCCATTAGATCTCATTATTGATATTGGTTGCGGAGATCAGGCCTTTGCTAAATAACAGTAATGGCATAACTTGGCACTCAACACTGAAGAAACTGCACACATAGTAATGACTGGCTGGGAAATGTTCCTACAAGAAAACTGAAGGAGAACTATGTTGGAGTTCCAGAATAGAAGAAAAAATACTCAGCAAAACAACACAAATTATTGTACTACTTACCTATACAGAGCCCGATCAGTCTATATGGAAAAAAGCAGGATGCGATGAAGGCCGCCCATAAGCCAACATATAGTTTCTGCGTAATTTCTGGCTGGACCCACATGAATAGGCTAAAGTTGGAACATAAAAGGAACAGATTTGTAATATATACACACATACATACATGCGCACAAACTAAAGCTTTAAAAATAACATACTTTTTTATTTTTTCCAGTATGTCTGCCATCTTTCCAAACAGGTTCTGAGAAAGGAGCACAAGTATTACTATCTTTTCTTGCAAAGTGTAACTAGACATAATATACCAAAGTATTGAAATGAAAAACACCATATTGATAGGAGTGTGACAACTTATAAGACATTTATAAGACATTAACTTCATTTATTAATGGACATATATTTTTCTCAAAGGTCACACTTCAGCAACTTTGTAAGACAGACGACTTCTAAGGCCACGTTCACATGCTCAATATTTGGTCAGTATTTTACGTCAGTATTTATAAGCTAAAACCAGGAGTGGGTGATAAATCCAGAAGTGGTGACATGTTTCTATTATACGTTTCCTCTGACTGTTCCACTCCTGGTTTTGGCTTATACACACTGAGGTCAAATACTGACCAAATACTAATAGTGTGAACATGACCTAAGGGGATACTGGATCCTGTAGTAAACATACAGACTAGTACAGAGAGGTGTACAACTTAGCTGCCATTAAAGGGACCATCAGCACAGAATGACTGTTCAAACCAAGCACAGGCGCTCGGTGCTTCATGATGGAGCCACATACACCTTCCCACCTGCTTGTTTTCCCTCTATCTCCACCCCCCATCTTTGATTGACAGCTCTGGATGCATAGAGCAGGAAAACAAACAGGTGGCAAGGTAGATTTAAAGGTTTGGCCCCACCATGGTGCACAGTGCTTGGTTCGAACAGTCATTCTGTGCTGACAGAGTCCCTTTAATAAGTCTCATAGCCAGCCTTACTGCATTTATCTACAATAATAATTATGGGCCTTGAAGATCTCAGCCGCAGATGGTTGATCTGGAAATTACTATCTCTCTGGGGCAGCCACAGCTGGGTAGGGCTCTGGAAACAGTTGAGGGGGCCACACTATCTACTGTTTCAATAGCTCCTATAAAACACAGTAAATATAAAATAGGTGGTTGTGCGCGTTTTTGGTGCAGATTTTCCCCACTCAGTATGAATGAAATCTGAAACTAAAACACTGAAATAATTGATTCACATCTGCAAGTCCCCATTAATTATCGTGTGCATGACATTTCAGGATTCACATTCACTTTGCTGGCATCAGGAAACCCTTCAGGTTTTGTAAAATCTGCACAGAAGACAAAAACACGACAAATCTGCAACGTGTCCAAGCCCTTGATCAGTTTTAGTAACTCCTATTAACATCTATGCAGCTTCTGCAGGCGCACATGTCTGGTACAGTGATGAACGGCTCCGCAGTGAGAACCCCCGAGACACCAGGCAGCGATGGCTGTACTGCTGGTCTAGGAGCATACGCTCAGTCCAGTGAGGATGAACAGACCTGGGCTTTCTGTGCTACATCCAGAACCAACTGGAACTTCTCAGACACAGTAAGGTCTTCCTTTGGAGGCTCCTGGAAAGTTAAAAAAAGGGCGATCATCATTTTGACTTCAGAAATTCCCAACTTTCTTCTCATTTCCTACACAAATATGACGTCATTGGCCTATAGTAAAGCCTAGAACAGTGGCTGGAAAAAGAGGTTTATGCACAGTGGCTGCCCCTAAACACCAGGTAGACTATGCCCACATCACATTTTGGTCAGGTGTATGACGACAGAATGATGGTGACCACTGTCATGGAGAAAGGGCCATCCTGATTGTTTGCAGCAGTTTCCTTGGGGTAGGGGAATAAAACAGTTCCCATTGCACACTTTGTATGAACATGTGCTATGCAAAGTGGTTCACTTTTTGTAGGGGGCTAGCTGGTTCCTATCATGTAAAAGTCTGACATGACAGAGGTTAGATGGGTAAAGGTCTGGGGTCAGAAACCTCCACTGATTGCTAAACTGAAGAGCACTGTGCTCCTCCATTTATGATCGGCTCTGCTGGACTCCTCAGAGCTCGGTGTACAGACTAAAGATCTATAAGAGTGCTGTGATGAACTCAATGTACAAATGTATCAACAAGTCACTGGTGGCATGAACGCATCCCAAACCCAACGCTGTGACTGTCCTCTATTATCACACACTTGTATAGCACAATGCATGGGAATGTTTGCATGATAGCCGATGCCGCATAACACATGCTGATCTTCAATCATGCCTCAAATGAATGCTGCAGTCAGCCAAGCCAGAAATTCATCAAACTTTAACATTGTATTGGTTTTATTTTGCAACAGATACACATTTTCACAACACAACAGGTCACACAGCTGTGTAATCACTACGATAAACTATTGGACAAAGAACAATAAAAATGGACACATTTTACTGAAAGAGTCTAGAGCCCATCTGACTATTTCATTTAAAAAGTGAACAGTTTCCGAGGGTAAATGAATGAAAAAGCAGCACAGATGCAGTCCGTAATTCATCACTGTGCCACTAGGTGTCAGCACAACCCAATGATTCTACATTAAAGCCAAGAGCTACACAGCCTAGTTGTGCACAAGCTGTAACCTGCAGGGCATGCTCGCTAACCAAAGTGTGAACTTACCTGTATAAATAATCCCCAGCAGATATACGTGTCTCCAAACAACAATTGCTAACATTACATCTGTTTCATTTCATGGTTTCATTAAAGCTGCACTTCAAACAGGTTAAGTGCCGCCAAAACTCATCACAAAATGGTCTTTTAGGGGTCAATATAAATACATAGGTTAAAAAGGAATTAAAAATCCGCTAAAAAGATGATGCCCTCAGGATAGTGTTCTCTAAAGGGCGACCTTTGACCATATGACGTCACCAGCTAGACGGACCCAGTGATGGCATCAGCTGCCGTGACATTATCAGCAGGCACAATGTAAGCACTTACTGCAGGGGACATGTGATGGCTGCCATCGAGTCACCTCTGACTAGAAAAACACACTGATTTTAATATCTATACGCAGTAACAAACTGATATACAAGTTATAGTAAGCTAAAACTTCAATTTGGGCGTTCTATTGTTTGCGGGTTTTGGCCTAAAGCCCGAGGCTACAACACTGAGAAATGTTATTAAATTACCCTTTACATCAGGTACATTGCTGCCATGGGAACTGCATATAACCCAAGGCACCATCTGCACGACATCCTATACCCTAGAAGGCTTGGATGGCGCCCAGCTCGCCATGTATATCTCCACAAAGGTCCGGAATAAAAAAAACACAGCAACACTACATCTAACAAAAAAGGAGAAGCTATTAATGGAAAACAAATGTGTCACCAGATTGAAGCCCTTAATCTGAGGGCAGCATACTGTAGAGACAGAAACCTTGATTCCAGCGATGTGTCACTTACTGGGCTGCTTGCTTGAATTTGCTGAAATCCCTGTTTTACCAGCAGGAGATTTATCACTAGAGGACTAGTACACCTGCCATGTAGTCCTCCATATTCATGAGCTCTGTATAACCGCGCCCGCAACACTGATTGGCAGCTTTCTGTGTACACTGTGCATAGGCAGAAAGCTGCCAGTCAGCAGCGTGGGCAGGGTAATACACAGCCTAAATGGGTGTCCCCCATCTCCAAAATTCTACATAGTAGGTGTAATAATAATAGTCTGCCTTCCTTTGAGCTGGGCTTTATTGATGTGGTCAGTCTTGGCCGTGTGTCCACTAGTTGGGCCCAGTCCCTCTCAACCCTTATATACATTCATGTCACTTGACAAACGATAATGTTTTTAATATTAAAGTTAGGACTGTCCCAATTACGGTCCCGTGATGAGGTGGGATGGCTTTCGCAATTTTTTTTCTTTTATCAAAAAACATGTTAACTAAGTACCGTATATTATTTTCATGCACTATGCTATTAATTTATTTACTGCAGGGTAATTATTCATTATGTTTCTGTCACTGGTTTTTTTTTCAGTTTAGTGGCTAGCGTGAACGTGCACTTACTTGCTGCAGGCACACCAGTTTATATCCCAGTTCATACCTTTGGGGTTTTTTTTTTTTTTTTTTAATAATAATAATAATAATAATAATAATGATAATAATAATATTAGCAAATCCCTCCAATTATAAATGTAGTATAGTGCTTCTGATTCACTGTCGCCTTCCTCATATATAGGGCATTGCTGTAGCTTAGGTATCCTTGGTTTCGACCATTCATATAATGACAGTTAATTGTTAGTGGTCGTAGCCATGGATACCTAAGCTACTGAAATGCCCTGCACATGGGGTAAGCAACATAGCAAATCAGAAGGACTATGCTACATTTCTAATTGGAGGTATTTGCAATATTGTTATTATTACCCCTACTATATATTGGATAAAATCTTGGAGATAGTAATACCTCTAACATTCTGAGAACTGATAGATCTGGAGCAGATGAAACGGATTTTATTGAAGCCCAGTAAATGACAAATCACACATCAGATGGGGGTAGTAAAAAGCAGGCGAGTGATTCTCTAAGGCCATGTGCACACGTTCAGGATTTTTCGCGTTTTTTCGCTATAAAAACGCGAAAAAAACGCTAACCTATGCCTCCTATTATTTACAGTGTATTCCGCATTTTTTGTGCAAATGTTGCGATTTTTTCCGTGAAAAAATCGCATCGCGGAAAAAAAAGCAACATGTTCATTAAAAATGCGGAATTGCGAGGATTCCGCACACCTAGGAGTCCATTGATCTGCTTACTTCCTGCACGGGGCTGTGCACACCATGCGGGAAGTAAGCTGATCATGTGAGGTTGGTACCCAGGATGGAGGAGAGGAGACTCTCCTCCACGGACTGGGCACCATATAAGTGGTAAAAAAAAAAAGAATTAAAATAAAAATTAGTCATATACTCACCTGCGATGTCTTCCCGCCTCTCAGGTGCATGCTGCTGCTTCGGTTCCTGTAGCTGGTGTGCGGTGAAGGACCTGTGATGACGTCGCGGTCCTGTGATTGGTCGCGAGACCGGTCATGTGACCGCTCACGTGACCGCGACGTCATGGAAGGTCCTGCGCACACACACCAGCTATAGGAACGGACGCCGCTGAGGTCTGCAGGTGAGTATAAGCATTTTTTTTATTTTTTTAATTATTTTTAACATTCTATCTTTTACTATTGATGCTGCATAGGCTGCATCTATAGTAAAAAGTTGGTCACACTTGTCAAACAGTATGTTTGACAAGTGTGACCAACCTGTCAGTCAGTTTTCCAAGCGATGCTACAGATCGCTTGGAAAACTTTAGCATTCTGCAAGCTAATTACGCTTGCAGAATGCTAAAAAAAAAAATCGCGAAAAAACCGGAAAAAAAACGCAAAAAAAAAAATGCGGATTTCTTGCAGAAAATTTCCGGTTTTCTTCAGGAAATTTCTGCAAGAAATCCGGACGTGTGCACATACCCTAAGTGTTTATCAGGCCTCAAGTAGTTTTAAACATACATAGGTAGAAAGACACAAAAGAAACTTAGCCTGCAAACTGGACACAACCTCCTGATCACTTTCTGCACCTTGTAGGAGAGGGAGTATTATGTAATTACTAGTGATGAGCGAGTATACTCGTTGCTCGAGTTTTCCCAAGCATCATCGGGTGGGCTCCGAGTATTTGTGACTGCTCGGAGATTTGGTTTTTGTTGCCGCAGCTGTATTATTAGTGACTGCTAGGCAGCATAAGTACATGTGGGGGTTGCCTGTTTGATAGGGAATCCTCACATGTATTCAGGCTGTCCAGCAGCCGTTAATCATGCAGCTACAGAGACAAACTAAATCTCCAAGCATATCCAAATACTCGGAGACCACCCCAACATTCTCGGGAACACCCAATTAACGAGTATACTCGCTCATCACTAGTAATTACACAATCAGTTCCCATAATTCACAACCCCATAATTGTACAACTTGTGAGGGGGAGGGCTCTTACTGCTCATCATTAGCGCTTCTTACAGGTATTTACAATAGAGGATTGTCTAGTGACAAGGGGTTATCCCACAAAGTACACTTTAATAAATAGATCTTGGAATAATAATAAGTTCCACATTTGGATATGATTAAATAAAATGTTCCTGTGCTGAGATAATCTTATAAATGTGCCCCTGCTGTGTACTGTGTAATGGCTGTGTCTGACCGTACAGGAACATGGTCTGATCATACCACAGCTCCTGGGCAGGGGGGTGAGGAGTATTAAGAGAGTCTACAGACTGGACAGCCGGGGAGCGCATTCGATTCTTTCTTGAGGTAAAACATTAAAACAGTCAGGGGAATATTTGCCTCACAAGAAGAATCATCTGCGATCTCATGCAGTCCTGTCTGTAGACTCTTTTCCTTCCTCCCCTGCCCAGGAGCTGTGGTATGATCAGACCATGTCCCTGTACGGTCAGACACAGCCATTACACAGTACACAGCAGGGGCACATTTATAAGATTACTAGCTGTACTACCCGGCTTCGCCCGGGTTAATGACTGCTGTTAGCAAAATAGAATGTGTTAACAAAAATTTATTCTGCACACAAAAACCACAAAACAAATAGATAGAAATGTAATTATTAAAAGGCAAAAACTAAGCAAATAGAAGCATTTCACAACATATATTAGCTTTGTTATACTGAGAATGTCTTTGTTGCCTATATTAACCAATCAGAGCTCAGGTTAATTAACTGTAGCAAAATAGAAGCTGAGCTGTGATTGGTTGCTATTGGCAGCCTGATAAATCCCCAGCCAACAGGAAGCCCTCCCCCCTGGCAGTATATATTAGCTCACACATACACATAATAGACAGGTCATGTGACTGACAGCTGCCGTATTTCCTATATGGTACATTTGTTGCTCTTGTAGTTTGCTTATTAATCAGATTTTTATTTTTGAAGGACAATACCAGACTTGTGTGTGTTTTAGGGCGAGTTTTATGTGTCAAGTTGTGTGTGTTGAGTTGCGTGTGGCGACATGCATGTAGCGACTTTTGTGAGATGAGTTTTGTGTGGCGACATGCGTGTAGCAACATTTTGTGTGTTGAGTTGCATGTGACAGGTTAGTGTAGCAAGTTGTGTGCAGCAAGATTTGTGCATGGCGAGTTTTGCGCGTGGCGAGTTTTATGTGTGGTGCATTTTGAGTATGTGCAAGTTTTGTGTGAGGCAACTTTTGCATGTGGTGCAACTTTTGTACATGTGGCAATTTTTCTGTGTGTGCAAGTTTTGCATGAGGTGAGTTTTCCATGAGGTGAGTTTTGCACGTGTGGCGAGTTTTGCGTGAGCCTAGTTTTGCATATGGCGAGTTTTGCATGTAGCGAGTTTTGAGTGGTGACTTTTGTGTTTCGACTTTTATGTGGCGAGGTTGGTGTGTGTGTGTGGTGAAATGTGTGCTGAGGGTGGTATATGTGTTCAAGCACGTGGTAGTGTGTGGCGCATTTTGTGTTTGTGTTCATATCCCCGTGTGTGGTGAGTATCCCATGTCGGGGCCCCACCTTAGCAACTGTACGGTATATACTCTTTGTCGCCATCGCTCTCATTCTTTAAGTCCTCATTGTTCACATCTGGCAGCTGTCAATTTTCCTCCAACACTTTTCCCTTCACTTTTTCCCCATTATGTAGATAGGAGCAAAATTGTTTGGTGAATTGGAACGCGCGGGGTTAAAATTTCACCTCACAACATAGCCTATGACGCTCTCGGGGTCCAGACGTGTGACTGTGCAAAATTTTGTGGCTGTAGCTGCGACGGTACAGATGCCAATCCCGGACATACACACATACATACATACACACATTCAGCTTTATATATTAGATATACCTGTATGTAATCTCCTGTATATAGTATATACCTGTGTGTCATCTCACCTATATATAGTATATATCTGTGTGTCATCTCCTGTATATAGTATATACCTGTATGTCATCTCCTCCTATACATAGCATATACCTGTGTCATCTCCTCCTGTATATACTATATACCTGTAGGTAATCTGCTCCTGTATATAGTATATACCTGTGTGTCATCTCCTCCTGTATATAGTATATACCTGTATGTCATCTCCTCCTGTATGTAGTATGTACCTGTATGTCATCTCCTCCTCTATATAGTATATACCTGTGTGTCATCTCTCCTGTATATAGTATATATCTGTGTGTCATCTCCTCCTGTATATAGTATATACCTGTGTGTCATCTCCCCTGTAAATAGTATATACCTGTGTGTCATCTCCTGTATATAGTATATAGCTGTATGCCATCTCCTCCTGTATTAGCCCTCGTTCACACGTTATTTGGTCAGTATTTTTACCTCAGTATTTGTAAGCTAAAATGGCAGCCTGATAAATCCCCAGCCAACAGTAAGCCCACCCCCTGGCAGTATATATTAGCTCACACATACACATAATAGACTGGTCATGTGACTGACAGCTGCCGGATTCCTATATGGTACATTTGTTGCTCTTGTAGTTTGTCTGCTTATTAATCAGATTTTTATTTTTGAAGGATACCAGACTTGTGTGTGTTTTAGGGCGAGTTTCGTGTGTCAAGTTGTGTGTGTTGAGTTGCGTGTGGCGACATGCATGTAGGGACTTTTGTGAGATGAGTTTTGTGTGGCGACATGCGTGTAGCAACTTTTTGTGTGTCGAGTTGCATGTGACAGGTTAGTGTAGCAAGTTGTGTGCAGCAAGTTTTGCGCATGGCGAGTTTTGCGCGTGGCGAGTTTTATGTGTGGTGCCTTTTGAGTATGTGCAAGTTTTGTGTGAGGCAACTTTTGCATGTGTTGCAACTTTTGTGCATGTGGCAATTTTTCTGCGTGTGGCAATTTTTCTGCGTGTGCAAGTTTTGCGTGTGGCGAGTTTTGCACGTGTGGCGAGTTTTGCATGTGGAGAGTTTTGCGCGTGGCGAGTTTTGAGCGGCGACTTTTGTGTTTCTACTTTTATGTGGCGAGGTTGGTGTATGTGTGGTGAAATGTGCACTGAGGGTGGTATATGTGTTCGAGCACGTGGTAGTGTGTGGCGCATTTTGTGTGTGTGTTCATATCCCCGTGGTGGTGTGATTATCCCATGTTGGGGCCCCACCTTAGCAACTGTACAGTATATACTCTTTGGTGCCATCGCTGTCATTCTTTAAGTCCCCCTTGTTCACATCTGGCAGCTGTTAATTTGCCTCCAACACTTTTCCTTTCATTTTTTCCCCATTATGTAGATAGGGGCAAAATTGTTTGGTGACTTGGAAAGCGCGGGGTTAAAATTTCACCTCACAATATAGCTTTGACGCTCTCAGGGTCCAGACGTGTGACTGTGCAAAATTTTGTGCCTGTAGCTGCGACGCCTCCAACACTTTTCCTTTCACTTTTTCCCCATTATGTAGATAGGGGCAAAATTGTTTGGTGAATTGGAAAGCGCGGGGTTAAAATTTCACCTCACAACATAGCCTATGACGCTCTCGGGGTCCAGACGTGTGACTGTGCAAAATTTTGTGGCTGTAGCTGCTACGGTTCAGATGCCAATCCCGGACATACATACATACATACATACATACACACACACACACATTCAGCTTTATATATTAGATCTCAGCACAGGAACATTTTATTAAATCACATCCAATTGTGGAAATTATTATTATTCCAAGATCTAGTGATTAAAATGTTGATTAACATTAACTTGGTTTGTGGGAAAATGCCTTTAAGTCTCAGGAAGAAAAAGATACTATACACCCATGCAATCCGTAGTAACACATCTGCTGAAGAACTTACTATGGGTTCTGAAACTTGAGGCACAATGCACCACTGTATCCTCCAACCCCTATGTACAGAAAGGCACACCATGAATATAAAATAACAAATGGGAAAATTAAAGCAAACGCCAAAATGGTTACCAACTTTTACAAGTAAGTGACAGGTTTAATATTAATACAGTAAACCATTTACTGGTAACAGGAGCCAGTCAGCTGATTAATGCTGCCCAAACCACAGACCACATGAATAAAAAAAACGGCTACTGTATTAAAACCTTCTCTGAACTATTGTGAATCGCTGCTGTGCTTAGGAAGAATACAAAGTGCAGCCATGGATGAGGTGACTAGTCCAGGAATCAGGTGACTAGTCCAGGAATCAGGTGACTAGTCCAGGAATCAGGTCCCTGCCGGCTCCTCCCGGATGCTCTGCTACACCGACAGCTCTGTCCATGCTTGTGTATATGGGGAGAAACCAGTCAGGCTACATGGCAGACGGGGGATGCCGGCAGGACCCGACTCGGACTAGTCACCTCTGCCACGGCCGTGCTTCTTGCTAGGGTTGCTCTAAAACACAGCATGGTTTCAGAGCAAAGTTTCGATGTTTGTAATGCTGAAGGCGGCCATGGATCCATGTTGCACGTGATTTGGGCAGAATGAATGATGTGACTGGTTCCCACATCTCTCTATACAAAGACCGCACAAACAAAGCTCTAAAAAACAAACAAAACAGATGAAAATATTTAAAATAGCAGAAAAATCAGAACAATGAAGATCATCAGGCAAATAAATGCACAGTAAAAACGAAGCATATAGCACATATAATAATAATAACAAGGGACTACACAGTTATTTCTATAGTCACTACAGGGAGATGCTATTTGGACAAGGTTGTACATACTGCACAGCACATAATATCTTCTGTACAGAAAGGACATGGTGAAGGGAATTAATCAGTGGGATCAACCCTCCTAAGCCATCAATATGGGCATGTAGGCCGTAGGAAGCTGAATACAATGATACCTTGATATCTGCAATCCCTTGTCTTATTACAGAGAAATTCACATTTTTCTTAATATTTAAATCAGTTGTTAAGATTAATGGTGTCCTCCGAGTATTTTTTAGTGCTGTGAGATTTCGTTTTCCTTGCCGCAGCGAAATGATTTACATCTGTTAGCCAGCATAATTACATGTGGGGATTCCCTAGCAACCAGGCAACCCCCACATGTACTTATGCTGGCTATCAGATGTAAATCATTCAGCTGCGGCAAGAAAAACTAAATCTTCGAGCACTAAAAAAATACTCGGAGGACACCCAAGCATGCTCGAGAAATCTCGAGTAACGAGTATATTCGCTCATCACTAGTTAAGATCTAAGGGCCGGACATAGATCTCCCAGAGAATCTGCCTCCATTACTTGTTTTAAATAAAAGAGGGCATTACCAGTGTGAGACATGTACATCAGGGGAGCAGACGGTCAGTCATTACATGTCTCACACTGGTAACTCCCTTTATATTTAAAATAAGCTCTGGAAGCAGATTCTCGGACAGATCTGTGTCTGACCAATAGATTTTAGCAGCTCATTCACATATTAAGAAAAATGTGGATTTCTCTGGAATAAGGCATCTGATCGCAAATAGAAATATATAACTTTATTCATCTTTTTTTTTTTTTTTATTACCTGCTGACCATTGCATGCCCAAATAGCAGTAAGAGTGACATGGAGGGCCTGAGAGCGCCTGTTTTCAAAATAGGCTAACAATGGTCTTATAAAAATGTCCATAATAACATGTACATATTTTCTAAGGAGGTATGAAGACAATATCCCATTATTGCCCTTCAAAAATCCTTTTTCAGAAGGCAGATGCCCCACAGGAAAACATTTTAAAGAGAATGTGACAGTAGTCGTAGCCCCTTTAAAACAGCGCCATGACTTAGTATGCACCTTTTCCTACATTATTTTAAGCCCCTTTTTGCTGCACAGCAATTGCTAAATAATTGTACAATTAAATCTTGCACAGTATAGGGGAGCTAGGGCAGCTGTGGGGTTCCCTTTAAACACAGCTGACTTAATTCCAGACCGCCCCTGATCGGTTGGCTAAAACTATGGTTTGGGATTTTCCCTAACAGACATTAACGTCATCTTTAGGTGCGTGTAGCAGATTAGATTCCTGGGGTGATTAAAAGATCGTACTGGTATATTCAAGAAATATGCCAGTAACATTTGTTTTGCACAGGTAGTGACATTAAGGAAGTGTATATCTGAGCATCAATATACAAAACTGATACCTATATGATAGAAAACACATTATATACACAGAGGTTTAGCAGAATGTCTGTAAAGCGCTGCGGAATATGTTAGCGCTATATAAAAAATAAAGATTATTATTATCTAAAGGTTTGCAGAGCAAATGCTTAAAATGTTACGTTGATTAATACGTATTATTAAAATGTTTTGTAAAGACCATATTTCATCTTTTTTAAGCTTTATTGCATTTTTCTTATATTTTAGTCATACTTACAGGTTGAACATTTTAATTAGACATCAATTTTAAATTACAAGTGTGAATATACAGAATAATTCTCTGGTTTCTAAAGTCAGTTTGTGAAATGTCCTTACTTGTTCATGTCCAATGCAAATCTAGCAAAGTAGTGGGGGTCATAAAAATCCATATTAAATTAAACGAGGCTTAGCTTGTATTCTAGTGATTTAAATCTCTACTTATTGTGGGATTTGTAGTCCTGAGGGTGGTCCTTCTCAGTGCTTGAATAACTGTATGCAGAAATGGCTAGATTAAAGCTTTTTCCACAAAGCAATACAACCAATTTGACCAGTGACTTCTCTAAACCCTGCGGCCTACGGATGGGACAGAATGTGCATCATGATAGGTTTCTTCTAAAGCACCACTCCAGCGCTATGTGCTCAGCATTGGAGCGGTGCTACTAACCTACTGGCCATAATCTTGTACTTACCCACGCTGGCATCTTCACCTTCTAGCTGCGTCGCTTCGGTCCCACAGCCCCATCTTGTGACCACAAATTCTGAGTGTCAGGAAGTCAGAGTTAACAGTCTCTAGTGCTGCTCAGTGCATTAAAAAGTAACCTTTCACTCACTCCAGCAAACACTGGGGTGACATGCCAGGTCACAAACTGCTGGAGATCAATGGGAGCGGTGATGATAGAAGGTGAAGCCGGTGGCGGATAAGGATAACACTAGTAGCAGCGACCTTTGATTAGAAGCACCACTCCAGCAGTGAAAACAAAACAAAACGCTGGAGTGGTGCTCTGAAGAAAATTCTGACTGCCTGCAATCACCACTAGAGACAGTAATTGTACATTGTCCAAAGGAAACTGGTCATATGAAAAACTGAACATGGAGAGATGGTTGTCAATCACTGACTAGGACCGCCCACTGGACTGAATCTTTTCCCACAAACTTATACATCACTCTGCTCATCGTCTCCTTCACTATGCTGGTCACAAAGACTGCAAGCACAATGTGACATATGACAGGGTCCCTTTAATTAATGAGTTCAATAGAGCATGCCTCTAGCGATGGCCAACGAAAGCTATAATTTTATCATGTACGTTTATGAACATGGAAATTTGGAGTTTTATGTACTAAAAACTGTTGTCAAGCTGTGGACTGCTCATAACTGTGCACTGGGAAACAGAGCAACGTGTGTATTCAGGTAGCCTCTAATAATGGCCGTCACTGCAATCGGAACAAATTCATTACATCCCTGAATTCCATATTCTTTATTGGGAAGGCAATACTATAAAAGGCTTAGACCGGTCTACTGTTCAAGAGACCTCCATCTCTCAGCTTTTGTTTTCATGGGGTTTTTAAAAAAAAAAAATTTAAGTTTTAGTTACCGAAATAAACATTCATCAGGACAAAAGGAACAAGAAAAAGAGCGTAGTTTGTAAATTGCAGTAACAGCTGTGCTTAAGCCAGGAATTTCATATATACCAACCTTTAATTGGCATACCAGCTAGTAATTAGGAAGGAATGGGACAAACCTTACCTGGCAATGAGGTAATTTAGTGACAACCTCAAAATAGCTAAGAATAAAAACATAGGGATGGCCCAGCCATGCCATACAGCATTCATGTACATCTAAAAAATGAAAACAAATTAATTAGTATTACACAATTGTGTAACCTAAAAATACTATTAGCAGCAGCTATCTACTAATTCAAAGACTATGCAAGTGTGCTTCAGAAAAAGATGACATATTTAGCTTATGCCGGAAACATTGAAATACTAAAAACCATATAAAAATATGCAAGGATTTTAAAATAAAGAGCAACTACTTACAATAAAGGCAATTGCAGACGTATAAACAGAATGCCAGTCTGATAAGGCAGAAAGGTTCTTCACAAAATTTGTAACAGGTTTGGCACCTCTCTCTAATAGGAAGAAATGCTTCTGTTAATAAAACAAAAGGACGTTCTGGCATCCCACTGTCAATTGCAAATAGTTTTTTGTTTTTTTTTCCCATGGCCATATTTAAAAGTCTGCCATTTCATATGGGTTGACCTGGATAAGGCAGCCCTCGGAAACACACCATGCCTCTGAACCTCTGGTCAGGAGAAGACACACATAGAAGAGGGCTCTCATGCAAGAACAGTATATGAGCGTTTGCGGTCTGATCACTCATCATAATTAACATTTCTACAAGTAGGCCCTCTTACTGCTCTGGAGGTAGAAAAGGTCCTCCTTACTACTCTGGAGATGGAAATGTGCGGCTGTCCAGATTGCACAGATGGTATGTCTGCCCCTGCTCTGGCTGTAAGCAACAGAATACGTAGATTCCATACAAATCAGACCCCACTAAGATGTTACACCCTCTTAACATATGCATTCCAGTTTATATTTTGTTTGGAATATGTTTTTTCTTCCTTTAAGAGGAATTGGGAAATGAAAAGTTCAATACAAGCCATCTCCGGCTAGTTAGAAAAAATGTCGCCAAGCCTTGTAATTAGATTTCATAGGTTCTCAAGCTGTATAATCAAATCACAGTTCTAAATTTTGATGTAATGATGTACAGCACTGGTCAAACGAGTGGCAATCTTCTTATTAGAAAACCCATCACAACATATGCCAGCAAGAATAGTTGGTACTTACTTAATCTTCTCATATTTTCAGTCAACCTTAGGGGGGAAAAAATGGTATGAAATCGTTATAGAAGGGATTCCCATTGCTCCTTTATCATGAAGGCATTTTCTGCATGTATAAGACTATTATAAAGAATTTTACTATAGAGTTTGGTGAACATGTGGTGGCAACGTAAAACTAAAAGGGAAATGGCCAGCTGCCCTAGCCACCACATATATCCACTGCACCCTATTGCTTCAGTCTAGATCCTTCTCATGCTTTAGTGGTAGATCTAAAAATTGTGAAATTAATTTTAATCTGCTCTCGTGTTCTGGAAATGTGAGGACTAGTTTGATGGGGCGTCGTTTTCCCCAGACTAATCCTTCTTCTGATCTTGTAAGCATGCGCCGACGCATGTTTGACATGATTTATAAGAGCGCTGGATCCTTTCAACACTAGCGTATGCGTGCAATCATCACTATTGAGGTGTGAAATGAAGTCTGGCCCAATCGTATGCCCCACGTACATGCATGAGATTTTCAGAGAGCCAATGGCGATATAGTTCTTACAAATCAAGTCAATGACGCAATGGGGGAGATGGAGGAAGGATTAGTCCAGGATGGGAGAGACACTACCCTGGTCGGACCAGTCCTCACAAACTTGCAAGATTTTACAATTCTAGAGCAATAATGGATAAGAAGGAACTTGTTAAAATGTAGAAATAGGGAGCAGTGGAGACATGGTGGCAGTTTAGGGGGGTAGGACAGCTGACATTCCCTTTAATGGAAAATCTATTCAACCTCACACTACAGATTGGCAGTGTAAATTTACCTTCGAGCACTCAGCGGCTCTTCTGTTTCAACTGTGTTCTCCTCTGGCTGAAATCGAAAGTCCTCAATATATTCACCGAATCGGTCATAAAACCATTTCTGAACTTTAGAGCAAATAGTTTGCTTTTTGGGTTTATCTTGAAAAGAAAAAAAGAAAAAAAAGAAAGTGTCATATGAAATATAAGGTTCCATGTGCAACTGAACTTTTACAGCTTTTGGATGTCAGAAGTTTTGATTGGTGGGCATCTAGGTGCAGACAACCCCACCACCAATCACTAAAATGAAGGAGCAGAAACCAGCAAGCCGAACACTGCTCTCCTACAACGCTCAAGCTAGGCTCGAAAGTAACCAAAAGAAAAAGTGCAGCAGCAGCATCGGGTATCAGTGGATGTGGTGCCGGCCTGAGAGAACCAGAGATCTAGGAAAAACAAAAATTTCATCCAACAGTTTAGCATACACTTGAGAAAAATCCTTTGAACTGAAACATTACATGAGTGGGGGAAAAAACTAACTGATTTTTTAAGAAATGTGCTGCCGGTCATCCATCTCCAAGGAGAGCAGCGGTCAACTGAGAACTTCTGCTCTTGTATTAGCTATCCGTGTGGAGATTACTACATCTCATCAGTGAGCCACATTAGGAGGATACATTACTTAAACTTGGAAATGTGGAAAGCTACTTTGTGTTGGTATATCACATAAAACCCCATTTAAATTTGTGGGTGTAACACGAAAAAAAAAGTTATCAAGTCAGTCAGCTCCATGCCAGATTCCTCATCAGATTTGGCATCCTCTTAACCTTGGGGAACCAGAGGGACAACTTTCTGATGCGAGTAGTGCAGTCTTTAGATTTAAAGAACACCTTTTACTATTTTGAACACGTTAAGGCTGGGTTCACATTACGTTCTAGCAGTCCGTTAGACGGCGTGCGCTAGCGATGTGCCGTCATTGAGTGACGGACCCTGGGACGTGGGCTGCAGCGTTTCCGGGTCCGTCACCGCTAGCGCAGATCGAGCATTTGCTAGCTCGATCTGCGCTAGCATGACGGCACTTGCGTTAACGCAGCCCGTTTAACGCATGTGTTGAACGGGCTGCTTTAACGCAATGTGAACTTAGCCTTAGAAATCAAGACTCCACTGCGGATTCAGGCGAAATGCACAGTAAGGGCAAATGTGCATATCTTGTGATGTATGTGTAGATCATGTTTAATATGTGTATATATTATTATTATTATTTATTGTTATAGCGCCATTTATTCCATGGCGCTTTACAAGTGAGGAGGGGTATACATAATAAAAACAAGTACAATAATCTTGAACAATACAAGTCATAACTGGTACAGGAGGAGTGAGGACCCTGCCCGCGAGGGCTCACAATCTACAAGGGTTGGGTGAGAATACAGTAGGTGAGGATATATATAGTATGCATGTGCGTGTAATAGGTGTACTTTTTCATGTAGGGATCTTCATTTTAAGACTGAATCTAATCATGGTGCAGTGAGGTATTAGAATTAGATGCATACAACTTCTAATTACCGTAACTTTACTTTCAGCCTACACTTGATTAGATACTGATTATCAAGTATTAGAGGCAAATTCATCAGTGTGCTGGAAAAATACCTGCTCCATTGTTCTGAGACTGTCCCTTCGAAGATTGTTGTGTCACAGGTTCTTCACTCCTTATAAGAGAATAGAGAACAAATCATTAATAAAGTGCTCAGGACAACAGATGGCACATTAAATGCGTTAAAGGGAACCTTTCGCTCAATCCATGCTGCCCAAGCCACAGGCAGCATGAATCAGAGTCTGGCTGCACGATTGCAGGTAAGTTTTACTCTTAAACACCTTGGCATGTCAGAGAAAACAAAGCTTGAATAGCCAACCGGGGAGCATAGACAGATAGGAGAGACCTGTTAACCCCTTTACCCCCAAGGGTGGTTTGCACGTTAATGACCGGGCCAATTTTTACAATTCTGACCACTGTCCCTTTATGAGGTTATAACTCTGGAACGCTTCAACGGATTTTGGCAATTCTGACACTGTTTTCTCACTACATATTGTACTTCATGATATTGGTAAAATTTCTTCGATATAACTTGTGTTTATTTGTGAAAAAAACGGAAATTTGGCGAAAATTTTGAAAATTTCACAATTTTCCAACTTTGAATTTTCATGCCCTTAAATCACAGAGATATGTCACACAAAATACTTAACAGGTAACATTTCCCACATGTCTACTTTACATCAGCACAATTTAGGAACCAACATTTTTTTTTGTTAGGGAGCTATAAGGATTAAAAGTTGACCAGCAATTTCTCATTTTTACAACACCATTTTTTTGGGGGGACCACATCTCATTTGAAGTCATTTTGAGGGGTCTATATGATAGAAAATACCCAAGTGTGAAACCATTGTAAAAACTGCACCCCTCAAGGTGCTCAAAACCACATTCAAGAAGTTTATTAACCCTTCAGGTGTTTCACAGGAATTTTTGGAATGTTTAAATAAAAATGAACATTTTTTTTTTTTTTTTACACAAAATTTACTTCAGCTCCAATTTGTTTTATTTTACCAAGGGTAACAGAAGAAAATGGACCCCAAAACTTGTTGTACAATTTGTGCTGAGTACGCTGATACCCCATATGTGGGGGTAAACCACTGTTTGGGCGCATGGCAGAGCTCGGAAGGGAAGGAGCGCCATTTGACTTTTCAATGCAAAATTGACTGGAATTGAGATGGAACGCCATGTTGTGTTTGGAGAGCCCCTGATGTGCCTAAACATTGAAACCCCCCACAAGTTACACCATTTTGGAAAGTAGACCCCCTAAGGAACTTATCTAGATGTGTGGTGAGCACTTTGACCCACCAAGTGCTTCACAGAAGTTTATAATGCAGAGCCGTAAAAATAAAAAAATCAAATTTTTTCACAAAAATTATCTTTTCGCCCCCAATTTTTTATTTTCCCAAGGGTAAGAGAAGAAATTGGATGCCAAAAGTTGTTGTGCAATTTGTCCTGAGTACACAGATACCTCATACATATGTGGGGGTAAACCACTGTTTGGGCGCATAGCAGAGCTCGGAAGGGAACGAGCGCCATTTGACTTTTCAATGCAAAATTGACTGGAATTGAGATGGGACACCATGTCGCGTTTGGAGAGCCCCTGATGTGCCTAAACATTAAACCCCACCACAAGTGACACCATTTTGGAAAATAGACCCCCTAAGCAACTTATCTAGATGTGTTTTGAGAGCTTTGATCCCCGAAGTGTTTCACTACAGTTTATAACGCAGAGCCGTGAAAATAAAAATTCTTTTTTTTTTTTCACAAAAATGATTTTTTAGCCCCCAGTTTTGTATTTTCACAAGGGTAACAGGATAAATTGGACCCCAAATGTGGGGGGGAACCACTGTTTGGGCGCATGGCAGAGCTCGGGAGGGAAGGAGCGCCATTTGGAATGCAGACTTAGATGGATTGGTTTGCAGGCGTCACGTTGCATTTGCAGAGCCCCTGATGTACCCAAACAGTAGAAACCCCCCACAAGTGACCCCATATTGGAAACTAGACCTCCCAAGGAACTTATCTAGATGTGTTGTGAGAACTTTGAACCCCCAAGTGTTTCACTACAGTTTACAACGCAGAGCCGTGAAAATAAAAAATCTTTTTTTTCCCACAAAAATGATTTTTAGCCCCCCAAATTTATATTTTCCCAAGGGTAACAAGAGAACTTGGACCCCAAAATTTGTTGTCCAATTTGTCCCGAGTACGCTGATGCCCCATATGTTGGGGTAAACCCCTGTTTGGGCGCACGGGAAAGCTCGGAAGGGAAGGAGCACTGTTTTACTTTTTCAATGCAGAATTGGCTGGAATTGAGATCGGACGCCATGTCGCGTTTGGAGAGCCCCTGATGTGCCTAAACAGTGGAAACTCCCCAATTCTAACTGAAATCCTAATCCAAACACACCCCTAACCCTAATCCCAACTGTAACCCTAACCACACCCCTAACCCTGACACACCCCTAACTCTAATCCCAACCGTAAATGTAATCCAAACCCTAACTTTAGCCCCAACCCTAACCCTAACTTTAGCTCCAACCCTAGCCCCAACCCTAACCCTAGCCCTAACCCTAATGGGAAAATGGAAATAATTTTTTTTAATTTTATTATTTTTCCCTAACTAAGGGGGTGATGAAGGGGGGGTTGATTTACTTTTATAGCATTTTTTATAGCGGATTTTTATGATTGGCAGCCATCACACACTAAAAGACGCTTTTTATAGCAAAAAAGTTTTTGCGTCTCCACATTTTGAGACCTATAATTTTTCCATATTTTGGTCCACAGAGTCATGTGAGGTCTTGTTTTTTGCGGGACGAGTTGACGTTTTTATTGGTAACATTTTCGGACACGTGACAGTTTTTGATCGCTTTTTATTCCGATTTTTGTGAGGCAGAATGACAAAAAAACAGCTATTCAAGAATTTCTTTTGGGGGAGGCGTTTATACCGTTCCACGTTTGGAAAAATTGATAAAGCAGTTTTATTCTTCGGGTCAGTACGGTTACAGCGATACCTCATTTATATCATTTTTTTATGTTTTGGCGCTTTTATACGATAAAAACTATTTTATAGAATAAATAATTATTTTGGCAACGTTTTATTCTGAGGACTATTACCTTTTTTGCTTTTTCTTTGATGACGCTGTATGGCGGCTCGTTTTTTGCGGGACAAGATGACGTTTTCAGCGGTACCATGGTTATTTATATCCGTCTTTTTGATCGCGTGTTATTCCACTTTTTGTTCGGTGGTATGATAATAAAGCGTTATTTTTTGCCTCTTTTTTTCCTACGGTGTTCACTGAAGGGGTTAACTAGTGAGACAGTTTTATAGGTTGGGTCGTTACGGACGCGGCGATACTAAATATGTGTACTTTTATTGTTTGTTTTTTTATTTAGATAAAGAAATGTATTTATGGGAATAATATATATTTTTTTCTTTATTTAGGAATTTTATTTTTTTTTACACATGTGAAAATTTTTTTTTTTTACATTTTTACTTTGTCCCAGGGGGGGACATCACAGATCGCTGATCTGACAGTTTGCACAGCACTCTGTCAGATCGGCGATCTGACTTACAGTGCTGCAGGCTTACCAAGCGCTTGCTCTGAGCAGGCACTCGGTAAGCCACCTCCCTCCCAGCAGGACCCGGAAGCCGTGGCCATTTTGGATCCGGGGACTGCAGGGAGAGGAGGTAGAGACCCACGGAGCAACACAATCACATCGCGTTGCTCCGGGGGTCTCAGGGAAGCACGCAGGGAGCCCCCTCCCTGCGCGATGCTTCCCTGTACCGCCGGCACACCGTGATCATGTTTGATCACGGTGTGCCGGGGGTTAATGTGCCGGGGGCGGTCCGTGACCGCTCCTGGCACATAGTGCCGGATGTCAGCTGACACCCGGCCGCGATCGGCCGCGCTCCCCCCGTAAGCGCGGCCGATCGCGCTGGTCGTACTATCCCGTCGGTGGTCATACGGGCCCACCCCACCTCAACGGGATAGTACGTGCAATGTCAGAAAGGGGTTAATCACTGTGAGTGGAGGTGGTAGAAGCCAGCCAGGGTGGCACCGGAATGGTCACTTCTCGCCCTGTAATTCCTATCCACAGCGTCTCAGAAAGAAATGTACATGGTTGCAACCGGATTCTGATTCCTGCTGCCTATGGTTTGGACATTATGAATCAAATGACAGGGACTCTTTGAATCACTGTAATAAAAGACGCTAATGAAAATGACAGGGAAGGCTCCTTGTTTTATGTACAAGCTGCTTGTTATCTGTGTTTTTTGGTAAAATATAAAAGTCTACCCATTTCATTATACAGGTTTTTTGGTGTGTTTTTTTTTTTATTTTTTTATTTATTTATTTTTATTTTTTTACACACTAAGCAGTCAAGCCTTTATGAAATACCAAGTATTTGCTAACGCATTTAAAAAGTCCTATATTTACTGCTCTGCATGTATGAAATTATGATACAACACAAACTTTTGTCGGGATCTAAATTCTGTAGCAGAATTGAAGCCTGACCCGGATTGCGGAGACAACCAATATGTACACTCCTTGACAGAAGTTCTCGCTTATCCATGTTATGTAAAAAAAAAAGCTTATAACGTGACGTTAAATTCATCAATTGGTTGTATAAATTCTTCTTTTGAAAGCTGTGAGGCAGTGACCCGTTACAGCTAGGGGGCGCTGTATGTGCTCTGCAGAATGTGCATGGAAGCGTAGTGAGGCATGAGGGCGTACTACAGACACAGGTGTGGCTGTAATTAGAATAGTGAAGCAGTGACTGATTAAAAAGCCCTGTAGTAGTGGGGGAGGTGTGTCAGTGTGTTCTTGGAAGCAGACAGGGCAGTTGTCTGCAGAGCTCTCTCTGTGTGGAGTAACAGAGGCTAAAGGAACCAGAGAGACTGACACCCTGCGTCTTGGGCTGTCTTATGTGTACCCGGCTGCACTCTAGAGGATAAAGAGTGCAGTGCGCTGAGTGAGTACAGAGACTTGTTACCGGCGTGCGGTCACCCAGGGAAACTGGACAGAGGGAAGTTCGGCCTGTGTATTAACTGCATCATATAGCCATGCATTATTAATGGACTGTATGAAGAAGCTGTATACTATATTGACTGTGTGAAGTAACACAATAAAAGAACGTTTTGTTTGAACTTGCTTGGGTCACTGCCGTTTCACTGTGTATGGTCCTACCTCTGCATCACGAAGCTGAAACCCTCCGAAATGTGGTTTAGGTTAAGAAAATAAATTGGCATCAATGCAGAAATATTGATCACTTAATGGACACAGAATGGTCAGATTTTGGCAAGACAAAAGTTTTGTCGCCCACAGAAAGTAATGTGATATTCAAACAAATAATTAACTTAAAATACAGTACAGACCAAAAGTTTGGACACACCTCATTTAAAGATTTTTCTGTATTTTCATGACTATGAAAATTGTACATTCACACTGAAGGCATCAAAACTCTGAATTAACACATGTGGAATTATATATTTAACAAAAAAGTGTGAAACAATTGAAATTACCGTATATACTCGAGTATAAGCCGACCCGAGTATAAGCCGACCCCCCAAATTTTGCCACAAAAAACTGGGAAAACTTATTGACTCGAGTATAAGCCTAGGGTGGAAAATGCAGCAGCTACCGGTAAATTTCAAAAGTAAAAATAGATACCAATAAAATAAAATTAATTGAGACATCAGTAGGTTACGGGTTATTGAATATCCATATTGAATCAGGAGCCCCATATAATGTTCCATACAGATCATGAAGGGCCCCATAAGATGCTCCATACAAAATACGCCCCATATAATCCTGCACAAAGGTTAATAATGGCCCCATAAGATGCTCCACACATTATGGCCCCATGAGATGCTCCACACATTATGGCCCCATGAGATGCTCCACACATTAGGGGCCACATGAGATGCTCCACACATTAGGGGCCCCATGAGATGCTCCACACATCATGCCCCATAAGATGCTCCTCATATTATGCCCCATAAGATGCTCCACACATTAGGGGCCCCATGAGATGCTCCAACATTAGGGGCCCCATGAGATGCTCCACACATTAGGGGCCCCATGAGATGCTCCACACATTAGGGGCCCCATGAGATGCTCCACACATTAGGGGCCCCATAAGATGCTCCTCATATTTGCCCCATTTGCTGGTGCTGCGATTAAAATAAAAAAAAAAAAATCACATACTCACCTCTCTTCGCTTAGGCCCCCAGCACTTGCGATAGTCACCTTCCACGTTCCATCGCTGCGCGCTGCTCTGTCTTCCATCCTCTGCACTGACTGTTCAGGCAGAGGGCGGCACGCACACTAATTGCGTCATCGCGCCCTCTGACCTGAACAGTCACAGCCAGAGGACGGAAGACAGAGCAGCGCGCAGCGAAGGAACGGGGGACAGGTGACTATCGCGCAATGCTACCCCTCCCCTGATATACTCACCTGCTCCCGGCGCGGTCCCTGGCAGCGTCTCATTGTCAGATGGTCTCCGGGAGCCGGCGGCATCAGCGATCACGTACCGCACATTACAGTCATGAATATGCGTGCATATTCATGACTTTAAGGAGCGGTACCACGTGACCGCTGAACACAGGAAGAGCTGTCCGGAGACCATCGGAGATGCAGGGACAGCGCCAGGAACAGGTGAGTATATCACAGCCGCCGCTGCCCCTCACCCGCCGACCACACACCGACACTGACTCGAATATAAGCCGAGAGGGTCACTTTCAGCCCAAAAAAGTGGGCTGAAAATCTCGGCTTATACTCGAGTATGTACGGTATGTCTTATATTCTAGGTTCTTCAAAGTAGCCACCTTTTGCTTTGATGACCGCTTTGCACACTCTTGATGAGCTTCAAGAAGTAGTCACCGGGAATGGTCTTCCAACAATCTTGAAAGAGTTCCCAGAGATGCTTAGCACTTGTTGGCCCTTTTGCCTTCACTCTGTGGTCCAGCTCACCCCAAACCATATCGATTGGGTTCAGGTCTGGTGACTGTGGAGGCCAGGTCATCTGGCGTAGCACCCCATCACTCTCCTTCTTGGTCAAATAGACCTTACACAACATGGAGGTGTTTGGGGTTATTGTCCTGTTGAAAAATAAATAATGGTCCAACTAAACGCAAACCAGATAGAATAGCATGCACTGCAAGATGCTGTGGTAGCTATGCTGGTTCAGTATGCCTTCAATTTTGAATAAATCCCCATCAGTGTCACCAGCAAAGCACCCCCACATCATCACACCTCCTCCTCCATGCTTCACAGTGGGAACCAGGCATGTAGAGTCCATCCGTTCACCTTTTCTGCGTCGCACAAAGACCCTGTGGTTGGAACTAAAGATCTCAAATTTGGACTCATCAGACCAAAGCACAGATTTTCACTGGTCTGATGTCCATTCCTTGTGTTCTTTAGCCCAAACAAGTCCCTTCTGCTTGTTCTTAGCAGTGGTTTCCTAGCAGCTATTTTACCATGAAGGCCTGCTGCACAAAGTCTCCTCTTAACAGTTGTTGTAGAGATGTGTCTGCTGCTAGAACTCTGTGTGGCATTGACCTGGTCTCTAATCTGAGCTGCTGGTAACCTGCGATTTCTGAGGATGACTCGGATAAACTTATCTTCAGAAGCAGAGGTGACTCTTGGTCTTCCTTTCCTGGGGCGGTCCTCATGTGAGCCAGTTTCTTTGTAGTTCTTGATGTTTTCCCAATTTTTCAGACTGACTGACCTTCATTTGTTAAAAGTAATGATGGCCACTCGTTTGTCTTTACTTAGCTGCTTTTTTCTTGCCATAATTATAGCAGTCTATTCAGTAGGACTATCAGCTGTGTATCCACTAGACTTCTGCACAACACAACTGATGGTCTCAACCCCATTTATAAGGCAAGAAGTCCCACTTATTAAACCTGACAGGGCACACCTGTGAAGTGAAAACCATTCCCTGTGACTACCTCTTGAAGCTCATCAAGAGAATGCCAAGAGTGCACAAAGCAGTCATCAAAGCAAAAGGTGGCTACTTTGAAGAACCAAGAATATAAGACAATTTCAGTTGTTTCACACTTTTTTGTTAAGTATTTAATTCCACATGTGTTAATTCATAGTTTTGATGCCTTCAGTGTGAATGTACTTTTTTCATAGTCATGAAAATACAGAAAAATCTTTAAATGAGAAGGTGTGTCCAAACTTTTGGTCTGCACTGTATGTTGCATAACATTGGAGAATGAAGTTGTGGTGCTATTAGAGTCATATTTAATATTTTGTGTGACTTCCATGAGCTTGAAGGACTGCATACATGCGGTTCAACAATGATTCATACAATGTATTAATGAAGTCATCAGGAATAGCAAAGAATGCAGTCTCCCAGAGTTCATCTAGATTCTTTGGTTTTGTCTTCCAAGCTTCCTCTTTCATCCTACCTCAAACATGCTCAATGATGTTCATGTCTGGTGACAGGGCTGGCCAGTCCTTGAGCACCTTGATCTTTTTTGCCTGGAGGAACTTTGTTGTAGAGATGGATATATGAGATGGAGCACCATCCTGCTGCAGAATTTGACTCCTTTTATGATTTGGAATATAAGAGGTAGCTAATACTTCTTGATATTTTAGGCTATTGATATTGCCTTCTACCTTGCAAATGTTTCGCACCCCCCCATACTGAATGTAACCCCAGACCATGATCTTTCCACCACCAAATTTAACTGTTTTCTGGGTGTATTTTGGATCCATACGGGCTCCAGTAGGTCTCCTGCAGTATTTGCGGCGGCTGTGGTGTAATTCTACTGAAGATTCATCAGAGAAATCCACCTTCTGCCACTTTTCCAACGTCCATCTGTTTAGCAGGCTGTGGGACGTTGCAAATGCCACACGTTTTTTTATTTGCCTTTTGTTTAGTGCGGTCTTCTGGGCACTGATTCGACCATGGAGGCCATTTCGAGACAGAATCCTACAAACTGTTCTAGTTGACACAGGGACTTGAGGTGACCAGGCCTATTGGAGCTCTGCTGCACTGGAAGAGGGGCTTGCTTTGGATTTTCTAACCAACAAACATTCCTCCTGAGCACTTATCTTGTGGGGTCTGCCGGACCTGGGCTTGTCAAATACATCTCCAGTCTCTTCAAATCCTTTTTTAATTCTTTGTACTTTACGCTGAGACACATTAAGGGTGCCAGCCACCTCTGCAGTGGATCTGGTCTTCAGCCTCTTTATAATCCAGGCTTTGGTCGCAGGGTGGATTTTTGGCATGTTGTCAGAGCTCAAGTTGCAGTTCAAGTGAAGGTCTGGGGTGCTGGGTTTCTTTTTATACACACACACTAATTAACCGATCGTTTACTGAGCACAGGTGAGGATGTAAACTAGGATTGGGTGCATTATATATATATATATATTTGTCTTGTCAAAATCTGACCATTCTGTGTCCATAAACTGATCAATATTTCTGCATTGATGCCAATTTATTTTCTTAACCTAAACCACATTTCGGAGGGTTTCAGCTTTCAAAAGAATAATTTATACAACAAATAGATGAATTTAACGTCAGGTTATAAGCTTTTATTTACATAACATGGATAAGCGACATATCTTCTGTCAGGGAGTGTATATACCTGGACAATACAGAGGAATATAACCAGGTAAGCATGAATGCTGCTCTGAGAGTCATGTTATCTTATACCATTTATATTGCTCTCCTATGTATTGACCTTCTCACAGATAAGTGTGAACTAATGAGCAGGATGCGATGTGATCACCGGCAGACATCAGCAACACAGTCTTCCAAGAGCAGCAACCAGCAAGGTACATCACAAGATCGAAAAGCACACGTTGTGGGAGGCGGAAGGAGCGCAGGCATCACATTCTATTAATACTCTCCTAACATCTAAGGGTATGTGCAGACAATCAGTAAATGCTGCGGGTTGAATGCTGCATACTTGTGCAGCATCCAGATGTTACAGCATAGTGGATGGGATATCAAAAGATGCCCACAAACGCCCACGGCTCAGCTGCTGAGACGGACATGTGGCGCGTCTTTACAGACCACAGTATGTAAATTTCACCAAAAGAATGTATTGGACGCGCTGAATCCACACGGTTCAGTGAACCCATGCAGATTCACCCGTGTTCAATAGAAGGCAGCACTTTGGAGTCAGCGCTGCCATTTCTAGATCATCTGCACATACCCCAAAGGATCACACAGACATTGTGACTAAAGAGCAATTATAACCAGTCACTAGAAGAGCAGCTGGTTGCTTAAAAAGAATAAAAGAAAGTGAAAACACAATTTGATATTATTGGGTTATTCTCAATTCCATTCTTCAGGAGCACACTACTCCCCTGTCTTTTGGCTTCCTGCTTACCAGTGGAGGTACGTTCCCGATGACTGACAGCAGCATGGTAGGGTTGTGCCACTGGTCTGCACCGTGCGCTCTGCCATGCTGCAAGATGAGAGAGCTTTGCCTCTATTGCATTGGAGGTATACAGAAGCTGGCGATCAGGCCAGTTTCCGAGCAGCACAGCAAAGAGATTAAAACCACTTCTTTCTTAGAAGAACTGCCACAGCTGGGCATGCTCACATGTAGATTTTGTTTTTTTGATGCATAAATAAATTTAAAAAAAAACAGTGTCTAACTTGAAAGCTACAGCGAAAATTACAAGTATTTTCATGCATACTTTCACGCTTTTTTTTTTTTGTACCAAGCTATTTTGATCACAATGTGAAAATGCTGAAATAGTTTACACACAGTATTCAAAAGGCAACTAAAAAGGCCCACTAGTCAAAAGATGCTAGGAAAAGTAACCTCTCAGTGAAATTTTAGAAAACTCATGCAATTGGCCAGTTTTGTGTGTGGAAAAACTGCACAAAAACACTACATGTGACAAGCCCAAAGACTGCAGAGATGGGCTGTAACCTAGGCATCAAGCAGCAAACTACAGAACTAAAAATACCTCTATTCTTGAGATGGAGAAAGTTACTTGTATATATGAGCATTTTACATTTTTTCTCATTTAAGAAGATTTGACAACCCTTTTATGAAAAAGCTGCTGACTATATAACCTTGTAATAAAATGACCTGACAGGACATTCTTCTAAAAGGGTTAATTTGACAGCAGCAGGTCCCTCTCCTCCTTTTTGATGATCATGAGGCAGATGCCTAGCCTGAGCTGCCGCTATTAGCATACAAATAGGTGCTTTACAGCAGCCACATAGACCATAGGCAGCTAGTGTCTGGATATGACTCCTTGTTCCAGGCATGCTCTATGACCTGTGCAGACACCCCTGCGCAAGGAAGGAGAAGAGAACATGTGATCCACAACTACTGACAGTGGATCTTGTGTTCTCTGCCTCCAGCTTTATAACAGAGGTAATACTGGTAATGGAAATACTGCCTGTAACAATGAAATGACTGTGGAGACAATCAAAACAGTAATAAGGCGATTTTGAGTCTCAATGGCCAGTAAACTGCAATATTAAAAGGTTATTAATACAATCACATGGAACATTTAAAAAAATTAATAAATTAAAAAAAAGAACCGTGCCAAAAATTGCAATGTTTAATGTAGGTATTAACTACTGAGGACTCAATTTTGATAGTTTTTTAGTTTTTATGTTAAACATTAGAAAAATAAAATAACTAACAAAAATATGGCGATTCCTGCTTGAGAAGCCTACTATACTTATACTGTAACCTTTACACATTTCTTTATGCACAGGTGAACCATTGTATAGGATTAGACATCTAGGTGTGTTACAATGTTTTGAAACGTTATAAAATGTACGGTTATATAAAATTTATACATACCCCAAATAATTCACCATATTACATGTGTACTAAAAGATGGACTAAAAAAATATATATTTTGTCATGCTTCTCAGTATTTCTCTCAGGTAATTAAAGAAACTTGAAGGCTGAGGGGAACTTCATAAAAGCCAGTGACTACTAGCAGGCAGCTAGGCTCCCAAGAGCAACATCTAGCAAGGTGTATGGCCAGCTAGCCGAGTCGTGCATGTTGTGAGAAGGCGCACAGGCTCTTAACATCTGCATCATTGCACTGACAGTGTGACAAAACAGCGATTAGAACTACATTGTCAGTGTAAAAGCATCTGGCTACATGAAGAGAAGGAAGGAAACGCTGCGTGTACACAAGTGGCCAATGGAGGCTTTACACAAGAGACTCAAGGTACTTCATAAAAAGAACCTAAAAGTATAAAGGTTCATGACTAAAACAACAAACAAATAACAATAAGGAACTCAGTGCAAAACTCATGTCTCTGAGACGGCACATCAGATAAGGGTATATGCTCATAAGCTGCTTATTTGATGCACATTTCTTCTGCATGAAAAAACACAGACTATGGCAAGAAAAGGACAGCTATAATTACGTGCACTTATGGCACAGTTTTCTAGTTTGTTATTTGCCCCTAACCCATTTTGATCTCAATTGAGACAAACTGCAGTAACATTGCTGAGAAAACCGACATACTGAGGGGCCAGGTGCACACGGTCAGTATAGACAGTGCTTTGGACGAAGCACATGTCCGCTGTGTCTAAAGTGCTGCCCGGCTTTTGAACACAAGTGATTTCGCATGCGTTTACTGAACCGTGTGGAATCACAGCTCCCAATACATTGTACGGGTGATATTTATCTTGCAGAGACTTGCATCTCCACAAGATAAATAGACATGCTGCGGTCTGGAAAGACGCACCGCATGTCCGTCTTCGCAGGTGAGCTGCGGGCGTCTATGCACGCATAGTGCACATGGGGTTTCTTGAAATCCCATCCACTATGCTGTAACATCTGACCGAAGCGGGTTGGACACTCCAGATATACACAGCGTCCAACCCACAGAGTTTACTCACTGTGGGAACAAACCACTTCATTTACACTTGCCGTGATTTTTGCGGCCCGTTATTGTGGGCTTTTTTGCGGGTCGTATTGCCGTAATTTTCACGGTCTGCCGCAAAAATCTTGCTAATAGCCGTTTTTATGGTTTAGAATAGTAAGGGAAAAGTAGGGGGAAAAAAACGCCTATCCACAAACACAGTCAACACGATGCACCTCAAAAACAAGCTTCCGTTGTTTTTGCGGCCCTATTTATTTTCAATGGGGACCGTGTCCGTAACCCGTGAAAAATATCAAGCAGGCTCGATATTTTTTTCACGGCCGTAAATATGGCCCTCATGGCCATACAGTGTACGGCGCTCCGTCAAATTATTGTGGCCTGTTATTGCGGCTCCATAGAAATCTATTGGGGCTGCAAAAACAGGATGAAAAACCACAGCAAGTGTAAAAGAAGCCTTAGTTTTTTTGTTTGTTTTTTTTGTAAAAAAAGGGGAAAAAAACCCACACCACATGTGAAAAATGCAAAGAGGAGTGGGGGAGGGGGGAATGAATTTTAGAAATCTCATTAATTTTGCCATTAATTTTAAATAATATCTTTCTGCATGAAAAAAAGCACTTCTGTTGTACAACGTACACTGTCATACAATTAGTTCGTCACACAAACCGTATCCCTTTAATGGCGTCACTTGTCAATGCAAAATTTAAGGGGTTCTCCAAGCAACCAATACTATATAATGTGGGTACAGGAAACGCCAATAATAGCTTCTAACTCAGAAGGTTCTAATGCATTTTATGCAGCCCACCCATACAGTGATTAGAAAATAACTAGCTGTTTCCAGCCAGCTAACGCTCGGCACGCTCATTGCTATCTAATTAATGCTGCTGGTGATTAACCCCTTCATGACCGTGGGATTTTTCGTTTTTCCGTGTTTGTTTTTCACTCCCCTCCTTCCCAGAGCCATAACTTTTTTATTTTTCCGTCAATTTGGCCATGTGAGGGCTTATTTTTTGCGGGACGAGTTGTACTTTTGCACGACATCATTGGTTTTACCATGTCGTGTACTAGAAAACGGGAAAAAAATTCCAAGTGCGGTGAAATTGCAAAAAAAAGTGCAATCCCACACTTGTTTTTTGCTTGGCTTTTTTGCTAGGTTCACTAAATGCTAAAACTGACCTGCCCTTATGATTCTCCAGGTCATTACGAGTTCATAGACACCTAACATGACTAGGTTATTTTTTACCTAAGTGGTGTAAAAAAATTCCAAACTTTGCTAAAAAAAAAAAAAAAATTGCGCCATTTTCCGAAACTCGCTGGCGTTTTTAATGATTCCAATTCGGTGCAGATACGTTCTTTTGATCGCCCGTTATTGCATTTTAATGCAATGTCGCGGTGACCAAAAAAATGTAATTCTGGCGTTTCGATTTTTTTTCTCGTTACGCCATTTAGCGATCAGGTTAATGCTTTTTTTTTTATTGATAGATCGGGCGATTCTGAACGTGGCAATACCAAATATGTGTAGATTTGATTTTTTTATTGATTTATTTTGATTGGGGCGAAAGGGGGGTGATTTAAACTTTTATATTTTTTTCAAATTTTTTTTAACTTTTTTTTTTTTTTTAACTTTTGCCATGCTTCAATAGCCTCCATGGGAGGCTAGAAGCAGGCACAACACGATCGCCTCTGCTACATAGCAGCGATCTGATGTTCGCTGCTATGTAGTAGAATTGCAGGTGTGCTGTGAGCGCCGACCACAGGGTGGCGCTCACAGCTACCGGCGATCAGTAACCATAGAGGTCTCAAGGACCTCTATGGTTACTGTCCTGACACATCGCCGACCCCCGATCATGTGACGGGGGTCGGCGATGACGTCATTTCCGGCCGCCCGGCCGGATGCGGTAGTTAAATGCCGCTGTCTGCGTTTGACAGCGGCATTTAACTAGTTAATAGCGGCGGGTGAATCGCGATTTCACCCGCCGCTATTGCGGGCACATGTCAGCTGTTCAAAACAGCTGACATGTCCCGGCTTTGATGCGGGCTCACCGCGGAGCCCTGCATCAAAGCAGGGGAGCTGACATCGGACGTACTATACCGTCCGATGTCAGTAAGGGGTTAAACTAAAGTAAATAATGACAACATTCAATAGCGCTTACGCAGGTGGTAAATTAACTTAAAATGAAGTTAATAACAATAGTGTGGTGATGTGTTGGCGGGATTATGTGTGGTGGGGGGCGGGATTATGTGTGGTGATGTGGTGGGGGCGGGATTGTGTGGCAATGGGGTGGGGGGCGGGATTATGTGTAGTAATGTGGTGGGGGTGGGATTATGTGTGGTAATGTGGTGGGGCGGGATTATGTGTGGTAATGTGGTGGGGGTGGGATTATGTGTGGTAATGTGGTGGGGGGCAGGATTGTGTGTGATGTGGCGGGGGGCGGGATTGTGTGTGGTGATGTGGTGGGGGAGCAGGATTATGTGTGGTGATGTGGTGGGGGGATGGGATTATGGGTGGTAATGGGGTGGGGGCGGGATTATTTGTGGTGATGTGTTGGGGGGCGGGATTATGTGGTGATGTGTTGAAGGGGCGGGATTATGTGTGGTGATGTGTTGAAGGGGCGGGATTATGTGTGGTGATGTGTTGAAGGGGCAGGATTATGTGTGGTGATGGTGTGGGGGGGCGGGATTTGTGGGGGGCGGGATTGTGTGTGGTGATGTGGTGGGGGGGTGGGATTTGCGGGGGGCGGGATTGTGTGTGGTAATGTGGTGAGTGGCGGGATTGTGTGTGGTGATGTGGTGGGGGGGTGGAGCTACTGTGCAGGGGGGGCGGGATTAGCGAGTAATCACGATGTCTCTTATATATATAGATGTGAACATAGCCGAACAAATGCTGGACACACCGCTGATCCTCAATGGACATTTCAGCATGGCTTCCGCATTTTTTCATGAAAATGGCAGTACGCTTTGAAAAGCCCTGCATGCAGTGCAGTCCTGCCACCATGTCTGAATCCAGGTTAGGCTACTTTCACACTTGCGTGGTACGACGCACGATGAATTGCGTCGTTGCGATGTACCGATGCAAGCAGTGAAAGCGCCGCACAACGGGGGCAGCGGATGCTGTTTTTCAACGCATCCGCTGCCCCATTGTGAGGTGCGGGGAGGAGGGGGCGGAGTTCCGGCTGCGCATGCGCGGTCAGAAAAGACGGGAACGACGCACCAAAAAATGTTACATGCAACGTTTTTTGGTGGCGACGGACCGACGCAACCGTCACACGACGGTTGCGACGTGTGGCAATGCGTTGCACTCCGTTGCTAATGCAAGTCTATGGAGAAAAACGCATCCTGCAAGCACTTTTGCAGGATGCGTTTTTTCTACAAAATGACGCATTGCGACCTGCAGTGCACGACGCTAGTGTGAAAGTAGCCTTAATGGCGCCCAGACTGTTTTACCACCAGGTTGGCAGTGTATTTTTGGCCCTGCAGATTCTACAGGTGAAGCAGAAGTGGTCAGCGCTCTGCACCTGTACAATCCATGTGGCTGAGCGTCACATTACATATTTGGACAAGTTTGCAGGACATCAGCGTATGGTGTAGGACAGATTCACCATATGAATAGGCTGCGTAACTGAAATGCAGATTACCCAAGCATTATCCGTAAAGGACCATCATCTGCAGATTCACAAACTGTATATCCTTGTGTTGTTACTGGAGATTTAATAAAAAACATGTTACCACTTCGAATATTCCTTGGATGTAATTTATAATAAACAATTGTGCATAAATCAGTTATTACTTTGAGCATATGGGCCCGGCAACTCTGGTCTGGGTAATTATCAAGAAGTCATTTAGGAAATTGGATATATTAGAAGGAGAATTAAAACAATGTCTCTGGAAAATACAGGACTTTATGCTAGGATTCTCCAGTGGAACATCATGGCCTCAAGGTCACTTTTCATTACAGGACTGATGCGTAATGTTCAATAGCATTCCTCCTACATCAATAACAATTTCATCATAGTAATCAACGTTACACTATATTTAACCCCTTAGTGACAGAGCCAATTTGGTACTTAATGACGAGCCAATTTCTACAATTCTGACCACTGTCACTTCATGAGGTTATAACTCTGGAACACTTTTAACAGATCCCGCTGATTCTGAGATTGTTTTTTGTGACATATTGTACTTCATGTTAGTGGTAACATTTTTTCGATATTTGCGATTATTTATGAAAAAAACGGAAACATGGCGAAAATTTCTAAAATTTTGCAATTTTCAAACTTTGTATTTTTATGCCCTTAAATCAGAGAAATACGTCACAAAAAATAGTTAAAGGGAACCTGTCACCACGTTTTTGGAAGATGGGATAAAAATAGCGTTAAATAGGGGCAGAGGTGGGCGTTACATTAGTGTGTGTGTTATGCGTTTATTACCCACCTAAGTTGCCGAAATAACTTTGCAAAGTCTCAGTTTTCGCCTGTCAATCAGGCTGGTCAGGTCGCATGGGCGTTGTCTTCCCCCAGATTTGGCGTAGTTTTCCGTTGGTGGCGTAGTGGTGTGCGCATGCCCAAAGTCCGGAATCCTCTTCCAGGGGATTTAAAATAGCGCGGTGTTCGTTATTGCATTGGTGATCGGTGGGCGCGGCCATCTTACTTTGGCCGCGCGTGCGCAGAAGCGGCGCTCTGCTGGCCGCGGCTTCAGGAAAATGGCCGCCGCGATATCCATCTGCGCACGCGCGGCATCCCGCGGCCATTTTCCTGAAGCCGCGGCCAGCAGAGCGCCGCTTCTGCGCACGCGCGGCCAAAGGAAGATGGCCGCGCCCACCGATCACCAATGCAATAACGAACACCGCGCTATTTTAAATCCCCTGGAAGAGGATTCCGGACTTTGGGCATGCGCACACCACTACGCCACCAACGGAAAACTACGCCAAATCTGGGGGAAGACAACGCCCATGCGACCTGACCAGCCTGATTGACAGGCGAAAACGGAGACTTTGCAAAGTTATTTCGGCAACTTAGGTGGGTAATAAACGCATAACACACACACTAATGTAACGCCCACCTCTGCCCCTATTTAACGCTATTTTTATCCCATCTTCCAAAAACGTGGTGACAGGTTCCCTTTAAACCTTTACGTGCTTCACAGGAACTGAAACAATGTGGAAGGAAAAAATGAACATTTAACTTTTTTTTGCAAACGTTTTACTTCAGAACCATTTTTTCTTTATTTTCACAAGTGTAAAAACATAAATGTAACCAAAAATTTTGTTGTGCAATTTCTCCTGAATACGCCGATACCCCATAAGTTGGGGTAAACCACTGTTTGGGCGCACCGCAGAGCTTGGAAGAGAAGGAGCGTCGTTTGACTTTTTCAATGCAGAATTGGCTGGAATTGAGATCGGACGCCATGTCACGTTTAGAGAGCCCCTGATGTGCCGAAACCCCCCACAAGTGACACCATTTTGGAAACTAGACCCCTTAAGGAACTTCTCTAGATGTGTGGTGAGCACTTTGAGCCCCCAAGTGCTTCACAGAAGTTTATAACGTAGAGCCGTGAAAAAAAAAAAAAAAAAAAAAAAAAAAAAGGAAAAAAAAAAAATCGCATTTTTTCTACAAAAATGATCTTTTTGCCCCTAAATTTTTATTATGACAAGGGTAACAGGAGAAATTAGACCACAAAAGTTGTTGCGCAATTTCTCCTGACTACGTCGATATCCCATATGTGGGGGTAAACCACTGTTTGGGCGTACCGCAGAGCTTGGAAGAGAAGGAGTGCCGTTTAACTTTTTCAATGTAGAACTGGCTGGAATTGAGATCGGACACCATGTCGCGTTTGGAGAGCCCCTGATAAGCCTAAACAGTAGAAACACCCCACAAGTGACACCATTTTGGAAACTAGACCTCTTAAGGAACTTATCTAGATGTGTGGTGAGCAGTTTAAACCCCCAAGTGCTTCACAGAAATTTATAAAGTAGAGCCGTGAAAATAAAAAATCCTTTCTTTTTTCCACAAAAATGATTTTTTAGCCTGCAACTTTTTATTTTCTCAAGGGCAACAGGAGACATTGGACCCCAAAATCTGTTGACCAGTTTGTCCTGAGTACGCTGATACCCCATATGTGGGGAGGGGGGCACTGTTTGGGCACCCATCGGGGCTCGGAAGGGAAGGAGCGCCGCTTGGAATGCAGACTTTGATGGGATGGTCTGTGGGCGTCATGTTGCATTTGCAGAGCTCCTGATGTGCCTAAACAGTAGAAACCCCCCACAAGTGACCCCATTTTGGAAACTAGACCCCCCAAAGAGCTTATCTAGATGTGTGGTGAGCACTATGAACCCCCAACTGCTTCACAGAAGTTTATAATGTAGAGCCATGAAAATAAAAAAAATCATTTTTTTTTTCCACAAAAATTATCTTTTCACCCCCAAATTTTTACTTTCACAAGGGTAACAAGAGAAATTGGACCCCAAAAGTTGTTCTCCAATTTGTCCTGAGTATGCTGGTACCCCATGTGTGGGGGGGACCACTGTTTGTGCGCACGGCAGAGCTCGGAAAGGAAGGAGCGCCTTTTGGAATGCAGACTTTGATAGAATGGTCTGCGGGCGTTATGTTGCGTTTGCAGAGCCCCTGATGTACCTAAACAGTAGAAACCCCCCACAAGTGACCCCATTTTGAAAACTAGACCCCCCCAAGGAACTTATCTAGATGTGTGGTGAGAACTTTGAATGCCCAAGTGCTTCACAGAAGTTTATAATGCAGAGTCGCGAAAATAAAAAATATTTTTTTCCCACAAAAAAGATTTTTTAGCCCCCAAGTTTTTATTTTCACAAAGGTAACAGGAGAAATTGGACCCCAAAAGCTGTTGTACAATTTATCCCGAGTACGCTGATGCCCCATATATGGGGGTAAACCACTGTTTGGGCGCACGGCAGAGCTCAGAAGGGAGGGAGCACCATTTGACTTTTTGAGCGCAAAATTGGCTGTCCTATTTGGAGACTCCCTGATGTACCTAAACAGTGGAAACCCCCAAATTATAACTCCAACCCTAACTCTAACACACCCCTAACCCTAATCTCAACCCGATCCATAATCCTAATCACAACCCTAACGATAATCACAACCCTAACCCCAAAACAACCCTAATCTCAACACTAACCATAACCCTAATCAAAACCCTAAATCCAACACACCCCTAATCCTAATCTCAACCCTAACCCTAATCCCAATACACCCCTAACCCTAATCCCAAACCTAACCTTAACACTAATCCCAAATGTAACCCTAATGCCAACCCTAATCCAAACCCTAGCCCCAACCCTAGCCCCAACCCTAACCCTAAATTTAGCCCCAACCCTAACCCTAAATTTAGCCCCAACCCTCAGGGCTGTGGAGTCGGTAAGCCACAGTTGCGACTCCGACTCAGACTCCTGAATTTTATCAGGTTCCGACTCCTTCATAAATGGCCAATTCATAACAATAAATTTACTGTTGTAAAATATTAAACATCGTGCTTATTCTGTTTCTCACCATCATAGAATACAATTAGAATATAGCAAATAACTTTTATGAACTTTTCTAAACTCTTGTAAGTAAATATGCAATAAACACGGTTATGCAGTTAATAAGAAGAAATCTATAAATTTCTCCTCAGAAAAAGTATTGCCTCTGTCAGATCCTCCTTCATGGATGCCCTCAAATCTGATCTAATTATTTTGAGAGCAGAGAACAACCTCTCTACACTAACTTGGGTTGGTGGCAAAGCAGTAACCACTCGGGCAACATCTCTGACAATGTCAGGATACAGAGGAATCGCTTGTTGCACTGTTATTTTTGATGAACGGTCAAATTTCTCCATTTCTTTTAGTGCACATGAAAAATTCTGCTGAAATGTACCGGCTGTGTTCTTTGATGGGGATGACTTCTATGCGGGAACGCTTTGCACAGTCCTTGTGTTCCAATATTTTTCGAAGTTAAATTCTTCATCAGTTCATGAGGGTGAAGATGTGGCAGGACAACCAAATTATTCTTGTTTCTCCTGACTGTTCTGCAACCCTTTCATCCTTACTGCTATTTCAAACAGAGCTTCTTTTCCTTTAGTTAGATGTTGATCATCTAGAAGAATCCGATGCATTGGGTCTACATAAACAGCTGCCAAAAGAATGTTATTTTGTAATAGTAGCTCCTCTCTCTGTTTCATTGATGTAGCAATGCCACTTGCAATTAACCCTCCTCTTTGGGACAGGCGAAACATCAGGTTCTTCCACTCCTTTAAGAAAATACCTGGAGTTAAGTCCTCTGCTTGTAATTTTTTAGTCACTGTAAATGGGTGCTCTAGCAATTTTTCCAGCTCAGTCACCTGATTCCACTGACTTTCATTTAGCATCAGTTGAGGGTTAGCCATGTCTACAAGAAAGGTTTTCAGTTCAACCAAGCGCTGAATCATTAAGTAAGTACTGCCCCATCGTGTGGCTTGATCAATAATTGCCCCTTTTCCAGCACATCTCTTCAAAATTGAGTAAACTTTAGGGGTTCTGGCAACAGTAGCCAATTTTCTCACCTAGCCAATCAGTGCAGCAGCATGTCCTTTTGCAGACTGTCTCTTATGGCCAGGTGTAGCGTATGCACAACACAGCGCATGTGATGAATGAAAGAACGTATTGACACAGTTTCAACAAGATCTAAACTACCATGTTGCTGTTCATCTGAAGCAACTTCAGTTTGCTCCTCAGTTACAATACTGTGTTCCTCTATTTCAAACATTTGTGTCTGTGGACCCAGAATGTTCTTCTAGCTGTTGGTCACCATCATTACTCTCATTCATTAGCTTAATAGTACTTATCATATTTGAAGCACTGTCAGTTACGACAGAAAGAACTTGCTCTTTTTTAAGTTCATAGTCTTGCAGAACCTTTTCCACCAAGACCTGGAGAAACTCACTGGTGTGATGAGCTTTGGTGTCTTTTACTGCCAATGTCTTGGTAACGATTTCATTTTTGTCACAAACAAATCGGACATTGATGGCAAAATAGTTCACTCTGAACAGGCATCCATTTTAAGAAACAGAAAGCGTCCCTTGAGAGTTTTTTTAAGTTCTTCCTTTTGTTTAAAAGCTTCTTCGATTACTAATTTTCTAATACTCTCTCTCTCTCCAGAGAAACACCAAGCTAGCGGGCCATTTCCCCATTCAGACACATAAAAGCTGGTCGTGAAAATAATGAAATAGGCACACTATCCTTTACAACAAGCTCTATGATCTGTTTTTTACATGTATCTACTGTCATTGTCACAGTAACTTTGTCACTGACAAAATATCTTGCAACTGATGGCTGCAAAGTTCTCTGCTCCTTTGTTTGGCTGGAAGAACTGGGCACTGGTTCATTGGTTTGGATGCAGTCTTTCTCATCCACTGCTTTCAGTGCTTCTGGATGAAAGCGCTGTAAATGTCTCTTTAGATTAGAAGCTCTGGTAGGAGCATTTTTATCTTTGCCTGAATATGCACTGATCTTAGCTTCACAACATTTGTTATCGTCTGGATCATTTGTCATACACTGACAGACATAATGTTTTCTATCTTGAGTGATGGTGAAATGTTCAAATACAGCTGATTTAATGTGACGCTTCTTTGACATTCTCAGGTTTTTAATTCTGCATTCACAATCCAAATGACAATTGTTTTTCCTAAAAACAATTGTACAAAATTATTGCCAGGTCGTACAACTGATATAGTGGTCAGTAATACTGTTATTCCTCATGTACTCACAGCTAACTGATGCAAAGTTTGTTGAAAGGATAATACTCCTTACAGTCTTCCTCTTCTGAGTAGCAGCTGTGAGATGCTTGGAAGACGCACACCTAGCAAACATCTAGTCTAGAGGAGGAGCTTTACTACTAAGAATTTGCAACACATTTTCACTTTCAGTTTCATACATTGTAAGTAGGGGGGTTGGGGCACCATGAGATTAACCAAGTATAAGATTAGATAAGGGTAGTGGAGAACAGTGACACACAAGAAGTAAAGCCCCCGTCTCACATAGCGAGATCGCTAGCGAGATCGCTGCTGAGTCACTAGTTTTGTGACGCAACAGCGACCTCCATAGCGATCTCGCTATGTGTGACACGTACCAGCGATCAGGCCCCTGCTGCGAGATCGCTGGTCGTGTCGGAATGGCCTGGACCTTTTTTTGGTCGTTGAGGCCCCGCTGACATCGCTGAATCGGTGTGTGTGACACCGATCCAGCGATGTCTTCACTGGTAACCAGGGTAAACATCGGGTTACTAAGCGCAGGGCCGCGCTTAGTAACCCGATGTTTACCCTGGTTACCAAAAAAACAAACAGTACATACTCGCCTTTCGGTGTCCAGGTCCCTTGCCGTCTGCTTCCTGCTCTGACTGAGATCCGGCCGGAAAGTGAGAGCAGATCACAGCAGTGACGTCACCGCTGCGCTCTGCTCTCAGTGTACAGCGGCACTGTCAGAGCAGGAAGCAGACGGCAAGGGACCTGGACACCGAAAGGCGAGTATGTACTGTTTGTTTTTTTGGTAACCAGGGTAAACATCGGGTTACTAAGCGCGGCCCTGCGCTTAGTAACCCGATGTTTACCCTGGTTACCGGGTGCTGCAGGGGGACTTCGGCATCGTTGATGACAGTTTCAACGATGCCGAAGTCGTTCCCCTGATCGTTGGTCGCTGGAGAGAGCTGTCTGTGTGACAGCTCCCCAGCGACCACACAGCGACAAAACAGCGACGCTGCAGCGATCAGCATCGTTGTCTGTATCGCTGCAGCGTCGCTGTGTGAGACGGGGCCTTAAGAAATGTCTCTATCTCCAGCAGAACTGCTTATCACTATTGTTCATCGTTTGATAGATCATATATTTGAGTAACATTTATAAAATTCATATGAAAGTTCAATTATGAAATATTAATACTTTTTTTTTAAAGCTGGAGTCGGTACATTTCTACCGACTCCAACCAAAACTAACTCCAACTCCGACTCCACAGCCCTGCCAACCCTAACCCTAAATTTAGCCCCAACCCTAACCCTAAATTTAGCCCCAACCTTAACCCTAAATTTACAGGAAGTACACACGGCACTCGAGGCTCCTTGGTCGTGCACAAGTCAGGTTTCCAGCCCGTGAGTAAATAGTAGTAAATCACTTGGAACTCAAAGGTTCTTTTGCAAGATGAAAGTGAACATTTCGTTCATTTGTGCATCCAGTTCAAAGATTTTTAAACGTTTTCGGTCCAATCACAAGACCTTCATCAGAAACATCTTTTATAATACTGGAAGCAAGATAGCACAATATATTTGCCCAGACAGCCTTCGCACAAATGTAACCAGACGAATACACCTCTGGGGTCCTGGAGGGTATATTTGAGGTAAGGCGCAAGGGAAAGGCGAGGAATCGAAAGGAGAAATGGCCCTGATGTGTCCAGGTCCGTGACGCTGAGGTGCAAAGGAGCCGGTATCACCAATCCGAAAACATTTAAAAATCTTTGAACTGGATGCACAAATAAACGAAATGTTCACTTTCATCTTGCAAAAGAACCTTTGAGTGCCAAGTGTTTTATTACTATTAACCCTAAATTTAGCCCCAACCCTAACCCTAAATTTAGCCCCAACCCTAACCCTAAATTTAGCCCTAACCCTAAATTTAGCCCCAACCCTAACCCTAAATTTAGCCCGAACTCCTCTAGCTGCCGGCCGGCAGATCATGGCGGGCGCACTGCGCATGCGCCCGCCATTTTCTTACCGGATGAAGAAGCCAGCGAGCAGGAGGGGACGCAGGAGGACCCAGGGACACTGGTAAGTATAACAGGGTCCCCGAATCCCCCTATTTCTCTGTCCTCTGATGTGCGATCACATCAGAGGACAGAGAATGACACACCGCTTTTTTTTTTTGCGGTCGCCGGTAAACAGTTAATTACCGGCGATTGCAAAACAGGGGTCGGTAAAAACCGACCCCGATCATGTTCTTTGGGGTCTCGGCAACGGCAGCCGAGACCCCAAAGATTTTCAGGGTGCCGGCCGGCGGGCGCACTGCACATGCGCCTGCCATTTTTGTCAAGCAGTCACCATGTGTCAGACATCATAATTTCATTTTGTACAAGTGGCAGAAAATTGGTGAGAATGGACAAAATGCTGTTTACATCATTCATTTCCCGAGACTCCAGAAAATATTCTTTCACCCCTTTCAAACCCCCCCCCCCCTCAAAAAAAAAACCCTCATCTTATCTTTTGGAACTAAAAATGGTAACTTATTGGGGGCAGTGAATGAAGTGGACTCACAAGGCCAAGCACTGTCGGTAGACAAGGGAAGACATAAACAAGAACTAAGATAACGGAGACCTTTTACTTACTGAGTGCTTAGAGAATTAATTCTTAATATGATGACAAGTAAGATGAATTAGTCACTTTTTTGATTCATACATTAATACAGTCTCTTTAAAAAAAAAAAAACTTAAGGACAAAATGTAGGAAGCACTTAGACGTAATGTACGGCTCACACATCTTCCTTTACAATATAGTGCTCAGGGATACATCTGTAAATGGATAAAGGGTGAACGAGTCGTGCTAAATTAAAAACCAGGCAGCATCTGTTACCATAAGGTTCAGCTGAGGCTGCACTGGGAGCATTAAGGCAAAGAGTTTGTAAAGAAAAGAATACCACCCCAGCCTTTATGCAGGCATGTCAATGTAATCCTCGCACACATTATTCAGCCACACTAGACTCCCTTTTCCAATAAGCTTGGGCATATTACAAAGATAAAAAGATGCAGCGGAAGAAATGTGATTACACCACATGTAGGACAAAATAAAATTACATTGGTCAGTAAGAAGGAACAATCAAGAACCTTTGCAACACGATTGCTGGGTCCGTGCTGGAATAGCATAGCTTTTGGGGGGTAGGTGACCTAGATCAGCTCTGCCACATTGGGGGCTGTTTTCACCCTCAATTGGGGTACCTATGGATGCACCGCAGTAACAGAATTACAGTGAGAAAAACATGAATTAAAAAAAATTCCCCAGAGATTTAATGAGCTCTTAGGACAGATTATATATATATAAAAATAAAATAAAATAAAGACCATGTATACACATGTCAACTTTTATTTTTTTTTTTTTTTTTATTTATTGTATTTTTTTTTTATTTATTTATTTATTTTTTTTTTAAATAAAACAATTGTTAGATAGCTACACAACTGTAGAAACACGGTGAACTAATTTCATAGGTTACATGGTATGAAACATGAATATAAAAACAGAAAAAAAAATGTTTTCTACATGTGCGTTGCACAACATACACATACGTGTGTGAATTATGGCTGCTGAAAAGAAGGGATGCAAAATCTAAGAAAAGTGGCAACATTGGCTTCATCAGGCTTGTTCACTATGGGGTTGAATTACTCAAAATGGTTTAATATACTGCTAGCAGATTAGTCAATTGGTCAGGCTTCTAGCATTGGGACACCTTAGTGTTAGCACACTGTCAGAGGAGCCCTAAAAAACAGGACCGTCCATTGTTAATAAGCATTGTTAATAAAAATTCTACTATGTTTAACAAAAAATGTATTATTCTTTCTATTAAATAGACATAAGAAAAAGTGTTGCTTATAGATAAGATGCTAGTGAGATACAGGCTTTTGGCAGATAAATCTTGGTATGCGGTGACGAGTAGTGTGGGAATATAGGCCAGAGATAAAATATGCTTGTGAGGTCTTGGAACATTGGATATGTATGGAAAATTAGGAGCCAAGTTATATCGCACACTAGGAAAGAAACAGACTTTCACCTATAATGCCTCAGTGGCGTGCTCCCATCTTCGACATTTCTCACATATCCAAGGTATAATCGTAATAACCACAAATAGGTTTGATTGACTGAAAATGGAAAAATCATAAGAGGCAATATCCAGCAGCTAGGTAGGTGAACTAACATTTAGTGCCAACGCGTGATAAACTGTATACACTTTGTAAATGATATTTGTGCTAAACAAAAAGGGACAGATGGAAAAAGTCCCCATAAATCACATCCTCTGATGATCCTGTGGCAAACAATAGGATATGGAAGTGTGATGTGTACAGCTGCAGCTAAAGCAGGTAATCAGCAGGCATACATCTCATCTGTCCCTGTGGAAAACAGCGCCGTCAGCCAAGTTATTAGCAAGCAGATCTATTTTTGCAGCTGATGTCTGACGCGGTTATGCTGGAGAGTTTACTGTGATAACTATGGGATTTTATGTCTTCACTCATAGCTCCTGGAGGTGACATGATGACAATAAGTAACTTTCCTGATCTTCCTCACCCAACTATTCCTGGTATGTCCGCTGGCTGTACCCCAAATCCCATCACCATCACCCAACTTTCCTGATCTTCCTCACCCAACTATTCCTGGTATGTCCGCTGGCTGCTATTACTGTTTTTTTTTTATTATTATTTATTTATTTTTATTTTTTCTCCTTCCCCTGCATGTTTTCTCATTTTAATTCCCTGATGCCAATACACAGTTTGGCTTTATCTTTCCATTTAGATCTATTTCCCCTTGCACTTTCCCTTCTGACCTAATTAATCCCCTCCTGTGTCTGTGATCAGTCTTCCTGCTGCCCCTCCCTCCTGATCACATCTAGCCTATTTCATGAGCACTTAGGGTACCGTCACACAGTGGCACTTTGGTCGCTACGACGGTACGATCTGTGACGTTCCAGCGATATCCATACGATATCGCTGTGTCTGACACGCAGCAGCGATCAGGGATCCTGCTGAGAATCGTACGTCGTAGCAGATCGTTTGGAACTTTCTTTCGTCGCTGGATCTCCCGCTGTCATCGCTGGATCGTTGTGTGTGACAGCGATCCAGCGATGCGTTCGCTTGTAACCAGGGTAAACATCGGGTTACTAAGCGCAGGGCCGCTCTTAGTAACCCGATGTTTACCGTGGTTACCAGCGTAAAAGTAAAAAAAAAAAAAACGTACATACTTACATTCCGGTGTCTGTCCCCCGACGTTCTGCTTCTCTGCACTGTGAGCGCCGGCCGGCCGGAAAGCGAGCACAGCAGTGACGTCACCGCTGTGCTTTCCGGCTGGCACAGACACAGTGAAGAGAAGCAGAACGCCGGGGGACAGACACCGGAATGTAAGTATGTACGGTTTGTTTTTTTTTACTTTTACGCTGGTAACCACGGTAAACATCGGGTTACTAAGCGCGGCCCTGCGCTTAGTAACCCGATGTTTACCCTGGTTACCCGGGGCCTTCGGCATCGTTGGTCGCTGGAGAGCTGACTGTGTGACAGCTCCCCAGCGACCACACAACCACTTACCAACGATCACGGCCAGGTCGTATCGCTGGTCGTGATCGTTGGTAAATCGTTATGTGAGACGGTACCCTTAGGCTACTTTCACACTTCCGTCTTACGGCGTACGTGGCAATGCGTCATTTTGGAGAAAAAACGCATCCTGCAAAGTTGCCCGCAGGATGCGTTTTTTTCTCCATAGACTTGCATTAGCCACGTATGGCCACACGTCGCATCCGTCATGCGACGGATGCGTCGTGTTTTGGCGGCCGCGACGCACAAAAAAACGTTCAATGTAACGTTTTTCTGTCCATCGGTTCCGCTTTTTCAGACCGCGCATGCGCGGCCGGAACTCCGCCCCCTTCTCCCCGCTCATCACACTGGGCAGCAGATGCGTCGTAAGACTGCATCCACTGCCCACGTTGTGTTAAATTTAGCACAACGTCCGTCGGTACATCGGGCCGACGAAAGTGTGAAAGTAGCCTTAGCCTGTTATAAATTCAGAGACACAGGTCTGTCTGGACCGTGGTCTGTCTCTAGAAGGATGTCTCTAAAAAGGATAACAGCAAATATGACAGCAGAAATATGCTCTAAAAGGATAACAGCAAATCTGACAGCAGAAATATGCCAGAAATGAGCCAGAAGTGAACAGAAGGTAAGACTAACCACTGTTAATAAATGTACTAAATTTCTTTCCCTTTCCACCACACTTACTCTCACCATGCTGACATATGCTTTAACAGTTTTGGCTCCATTACTCCTCAGTCTCCTTCGCTATCCCCAAACCCCAGCACCCTCTAACCAAATAATCTCTCCTTCCCTCCTGCCTCCCCACCTGTCCTCCTTTGCTGAGCTCCTCATCAACCTCAGACCTCTCCTAATAAAACACAAAACAAGCCGCCCACTCTCCTTCTCCCACCTGCTCTCTCTCTCTCTGCTTCTCCTCACTGCTGGAGACATATCTCCCAATCCTGGACCCCCACAGCTCATACCTCCTATTATTACCCCCTCCTATCGCTCCCAACCCACTATAAACACCCAAAAATCCGTGCCCATGACGCCCACCCCCCTGTACCCTCTCTCTGGATCACTATGGAATGCCAGCTCCATCTGCAATAAACTCCATGTGATTCACGACCTCTTTACCTCTCGCAATCTTTTCTTTCTGGGCATCACAGAAACATGGCTGACACCCTCTGACACAGCCTCCCCCGCTGCACTATGTTACGATGGCCTCCACTTCACCCACACGCCTCACCCTGGCAATAAACATGGTGGAGGAGTGGGTCTTCTCCTTTCTTCCAACTGTACCTTTAACCCAATCCCACCTCTACCCTCCCTTATCCTCCCTTCTTTTGAAGTCCACACTGTCCGCATCTACTCCCCCCTACAACCTCCAAATGGCCGTCATACCGACCTCCGGGACCGACCACTGCCTTTATTGACCAATTCTCCACCTGGCTCCTTCACTTTCTCTCTGCTGACATTCCCACCATCATCATGGGTGATTTCAACATCCCCAATGACACCCACCAGTCAGCAGCCTCCAAACTCCTGTCCCTTGCTTCATCCTTTGGACTTACTCAGTGGTCCTCCTCAGCCACCCACACAGACGGACACACATTAGACCTTCACCCGTTTCTGCTCTCTATCTAACTTCACAACCTCCCCCTCTCCCTCAATCTGACCACCACCTACTCACTTTCTCATCCCTGTCCTCCTCACCTATCACCCATGTCCAGCAACATGCGCACCCACGCAGGAACCTCGCACACCTAGACACCCACACACTCTCTGACTATCCTACCACTAGCATCCATATCCTCACTCCACGACACATACACTGCTTTCTACAATGCCACTTTTGCATCAGCTATTGACATGGTCGCCCCTGACATGCATAGCAGAGTGCGACGAACCAATAGACAACTCTGGCACAATAACATCACTAAAAAGCTTCGGCAAGCATCCAGAATTGCAGAACGGCGTTGGAAGAAAACTCATTCGCAAGATGATTTCACTGCAAGCAATACTCGCATTCAAATCAGCTCTCACCTCTGCTAAACAGGCCTACTTTACAACCCTGGTATCTTCCCTATCCCACAACCACAAACAGTTGTTCAACAGTTTTAACTCCCTCCTCCGCCCACCACTGCCCCCTCCGCGTTTCCTAATCATGGCCGAGGACTTTGCCACGTACTTCAAAAATAAGATCGACCAAACAAGGCAAATGTTTGTCGTCAAACCACCACAACCCCTTTGTATACAAGACCAATGCCCAAACCCCATAACTTCCCTCTCCAAAATCACTGAAGGGGAGCTTGCTCATCTCTCAAAATCACACCTCACCACTTGTGTACTTGACCCCATCCCATCCCACCTCCTCCCCAACCTCACCACCACACTAATCCCATCCCTAACCCATCTCTTCAACCTATCACTAACTTCTGGTACGTTCCCCACTGCTTTCAAACATGCCACAATCACACCTATCCTCAAAAAGCCACCCCTAGACCCAAGAACTATGTCCAGCTATCGCCCCATATATTTGCCCCATTTGCATCCAAACTCCTTGAGCAGCACATCCATGCTGAACTTTCCTCTCACTTTGTATCTAACTCGCTCTTCGACAACCTACAATCTGGCTTCCGTCCCCACCATTCCACTGAGACTGCCCTGACCAAAATTACTAACGACTTACTTACAGCCAAAGCTAACAGACAATTCTCTATACTCCTCCTTCTAGACCTGTACTCTGCCTTCGACACAGTTGACCACTGCCTCCTACTACAGATCCTCTCTTCCTTTGGGGGTCAAAGACCTTGCCCTATCTTGGATCACCTCATACCTTACCAACCACACATTTAGCGTTTCCTACTCCCATACCACCTCTTTCATCTCGCCCCCTCTGTTGGTGTCCCTGAAGGATCTGTCCTTGGACCCTTACTCTTCTCAATCTATACACTCGGCCTGGGACAACTCATAAGGTCATATGGCTTCCAGTACCCTCTATATGCTGATAACACTCAGATCTACCTCTCTGGCCCAGATGTCACCTCTCTGCTCTCCAGAATCCCATAGTGTCTATCAGCCATATCCTCCTTCTCCTCTCGCTTCCTCAAGCTCAATGTGGACAAATCTAAACTAATTATCTTTCCTCCATCTCGCATATCTTCCCTACCTGATCTATCTATCAAAATAAATGAAATCACGCTTTCCCCTGTCCCCAAAATCCGCTGTCTCGGAGAAACCCTGGACTCTGCCCTATCCTTCAAACCGCACATCCAAGCTCTCGCCACCTCCTGTCGCCTCCAGCTCAAAACTATTTTCAGAATCCGTCCTTTCCTCAATCCGCACTCTACCAAAATGCTTGTGCATGCCCTAATCATCTCCTGCCTCGACTACTGTAACATCCTCCTCTGTGGCCTACCTTCTAACACTCTCGCACCCCTCCAGTCCATCCTTAACTCTGATGCCCGACTAATTAATCTCTCTCCTCGCTACACTCCTGCTTCCCCTCTTTGCAAATCCCTTCACTGGCTCTCAATTTCCCAATGTATCCAGTTTAAACTACTAACAATGACCTACAAAGCCATCCATAACCTTTCTCCTCCGTATATTTCCAAACTAATCTCTCAATATCTTCCCTCACGTAATCTCCGGTGCTCCCAAGACCTCCTCCTCTCCTCCACGCTTATTCGCTCCTCACCCAATCCCCACCAAGACTTCTCCTGAATATCCCCCATCCTCTGGAATTCTGTGCCCCAACACGTCCGGTTATCCACCACATTTGGATCCTTCAAAAGAAACCTAACCTGAAAACCCACCTCTTTAAAGAAGCTTACAGCCTGTAACGACCACCTCAACACCATCGGAGCTACTGCAACCCTCGACTTACTGTCTCCTTCCTCATAATCCTGTAGAATGTAAGCCCGCAAGGGCAGGGTCCTCTCCCCTCTGTATCAGTCTGTCATTGTTAGTTTTGTTTACTGTAAGTGATATTTGCATTTTGATGTAACCCCTTCTCATGTACAGCATCATGGAATTAATGGTGCTATATACATAAATAATAATAAGTAGCATTGTTTTACTTTCATTATATATCTCCTACTTAATACAGTATTTAGAACATTTAAAGGGGTTGTTTACTGCTTGGACAACTGTTTCTGAACTCCTTTGTTTCCCCCCAGTAATAAAACACCAGTTATACTCACCTCCGGTGCCAGAGCTGTTCCAGGGATGTCAGCACCCGTGTCACGCGATCCCTGCAGCCAATCAGTCCTGGCTCCACTCTGGACATAATAGACATCTGGAGGAAGTGAGAACAGCCGCAGCGCTCTCTTCATCGGACGTCCGATTTGTCCATAGGAGAGAGTGAAGCCAGCGCTGAATGATGAATCACGCGATCCCTGCTTCAGGCAAATTCAAGACATCTAAAGGTAGTGTGAGCTGCTCACGCGCTCTCCCCAATTACATCCATAGGAGAAGAGAGTAGAACCTGGACTGACTGGCCACAGGGATCAGCAGAGCGCGTGCCAACATTACTGTAAGGTACTGGCACTGGAGGTGGAGAGAGTGTTATTAATTTAAGAGGGAGGAACATATGGATTAAGAAGGGGTTGTTGCAGTAGTGGACAACCTCTTTAAGTTATCTCCCCTGTACGACTACTGAAAAAAACATTGCTATTGCGTTGAGTATGAAACCAACATCTGTGCCACCAAGCATATTCAACATATGAATTGAGCCCTTGAGTAATGCTGAGCTGTTCTTTCTGATGGAAGCCTCTGTTACACGAGAAGAATGCACTGTGAAATAATTGTCAAAGCAAACAGGCTTAATTTGCAAGCTCAGTGGCATGACCAAGCATAAGAAATAAGACACCAATGTTCACACATGGAATCCTACAGTAAAACACTTTTTCCGAACAGCCCACTCTACTCACACTACTAAGGTGGCAAAATGCTAGTTTATTTAAGACCTAACTGTAACCTGCAATGAGACTGTACTGATGAACTATGATGTAGTATCCATATAATGAACAAGTGCATATGAGGGTACCTTAAAAAAAAAAAAAAAAAAAAAGATACTTTCGTGGCATAATAAGCGAAAACACTAAATGAAAATGTTCTATGGTCATTAAAAACTAGAGGATCTCCACCTAAATTTCCCCAAAACATATACATTAGGTCAGTAAATGTGTCGTTCTAAATACTGTGTCCTAATCTGTCTTGTGCTGGGCACATTAACAATGAAGGGATGTAATTCTTAAAGCGGCTGTGTCACGACATGGGAGACATGATTCCTACACCAGAAGTATTATGGTGCTGCAAAACAATAGTGTGTAGATCTGTAGTTGCCCTGAAGAGCAGTAATAGGATCCATAATGGTTCAAAAATGGTTTCGATCAGAACTAATGTCATGACTCAGCTGTCAGGTGACCCGAGACCAGGGGCTCCTACCCTGTCCCTAACTAGGGCTCGCCCTATTTCCCAGGTTACTTCTGAAGGTGAAGATGCCAGGGCCATCAACCTTGCCATATCTCTTGTATCCACTCTCCATCTGAACCCTTCCCCCACCCAGGGAAGAGGGGAGCAACCGTGCACCCCAGTACACCAACCAGACGAACAAAGCAACAAGAACAAGGACAGCTGAAAATACCAGGCAAATATTCACTCACATAACAGAGGAATGCACCGGGGAGTGGAGGATGGGAAAAACAAAGTAAGATAAGGGAAGAGAATTATTACACTTACAATCCCACGCAACAGTCACAGATAACTCTTCCAAACTCGTTCTCATATAACCAAACAACTCTCCTCGAAGCCATGCAGCATAAGGAATCTCTGACAATGTGCTTCAGTCAGGACATAAGATTATAAAGGGGATAGGAGTGGCTAACCGAGCTCAGCAGAGAGCTCACAGTCCCAGAGCTCCCAACATGGCCGATTAACCCGTTCTGCCAAAAGAAATTAACACCATTTAAAAAGAAGGTGAAGTGCTACTTTTCAGCGCAGGAGTAGGAGAAATCAGAGGCTGTGGTCTTCTGGCTCCACACTGACGCGGTAACCCCGTGACAGGTTGTCTTGGCACAAGATATCAATGACCATTCCATGAGACATCTCTGATTAGTGAGGGTCCGATTGGTGCCGAATTTCCCCCAGCAATCTTTGTGACATCCTGTAGGCAGGTCATTAATACCATTTGAACACAACCTCTAAACTGACAACAAATTAAAAGGTAACCTGACATCATGTAAATGCAGGCCAATCTGCAGGCACCATGTTATAGAGCAGCGGAGCAGATGTATAGTTACGTGAAAAGGATTCATCATAACCTGTGTTTGATTCATTTCAACCGCTACTCTTTCTGGGATTTTTGGTCCAGTGGGTAGTCCTATCAGTGACTGTCAGCATTGTAAGAGTGTATATACAGAGAAGATAGCTGTCAAATCACTGATAGGACCACCCAATGGACTGAAAATTCCAGAAAGAGCAGAGGGTTAAATGAATAAAGCGCAAGTTATACTGAATCCTATGTCACAAGACTATATATCCATCTTCTCAGCTTCCCCCCCTGCTGTATAACATGGTACCTGTAGATTGGACTGCATTTTCATGGTGACCGGTTCCCTTTGAACATTGGCCAAACCCATTCCAAATGATGGATCAGATTTTCATACGATTTAACAAATCTGACATGTAATCTTATCCTATGTTGGCAAAGAACATAAATCATAGCCTTTTACCAAACACCTCACGGCACTGACTATTAAATCAGACCTGTTTTCAATAAATATATTCTGGTGGAGAATTTCTTGAATGATTATTTAACACAGGAGCTGAGGTTACCTTGCTTTCGCCAGTTCAGTCATTTTCTGTTCCAATTCTAGCCTTTTTTGCCTTTCCTTTTCAAGGTCCTGTTTTAATGTTTCAACATTGGTCTCTTCCCGAAGTTTCCTGAGCTCTTCCTCTGTCATAAAACAAACACAGAAACAGATGCTTAAAATTAAAAACAGATCTAGAAGAGGTTATAAAAGCAAGGACACTAAAAAAGGAACAACGATGCACTTTGGAGTAACTGTATACTGTACATTAGAGAACAAAAGTAGCAGCAACTCCTGTGTATAACATACTTATTAGCACCACTCTTTACAGCTAGCCAGTACAACCCTCCGCAGAGCACAAGCGCCACTTGTGGCAGTCTGTAGTCTGTGAATGGCTTTGTAAAGCATCTTTATTCTGCATCTCCAAGCACAGCATTTTAGTGCCACTGCTAGATAAGCCAAGACATGTTTTCATAAACACAGTCTTGCAGAAAGCTTAATTTAAAGTGTCCCATCACTCCAAACCTAAGAATAAAGATAAGACAGGAGAAAAAGTTAGCATCCCTCCAAAGTCATACAGTGCCAGAAAGCAGATATCTCAGCTGCTATATTCAGAGTCCTTGAACTCGAAGATTAGTTAAGATATACCTGCAGACTGCATGAAGAACGACTTGGGGGGGAGGGGGGGTTATTTTGTTAAAAGAGAAAGATACAGTAAAATCCTGCAGGTAAGGTGTTACATGCATCGCTCCATCTGCGCTATGCTGCTGAATACACGGCACTTTTACTAGAAGGAACAAATAGATGAAAATCACATCACAAGGCATATGCTTCAACATTAGAAGCCCTGGCCATGGTGTCAGGGTGGAAAAACACAAGACTGTAAGGTGCTGTAACCTTAAGGCTATGTGCACACGTGGAGTATTTGCTTGCAGAAATTTCTGCAAGGTTTCTGCATCTCTTGGTAGCAAAAACACTGCAGCAAAAATGTGTGTTTTGCCGCAATTTTTGGTGCGATTTGCCGCAGTTTTGTACAGCAATGAAGGCTTTTTTGAGCTAAATAAGGATATGAATAAAAAAAAAAATTGTGATGTAATTTCTTGGTTCAACACCACCTTTTTCATTCTGATGCAGTAGCATCAGAATAATGGGATTAAGGCTTGGTGTCAGCAGCTGTCATTGACACCTAGGCTTAGTAATGAAAAGGTGTCTGCCTGACACTCATTACTAAGCGGATAAGCAAAACACTAACACACACGCACACACACAGTCACCACAGCCTATGTAGGAGTGCTAACAGAATGAACCTACATAGGCTGTAACCAAACGGGAACTCTTAAATTAAAGAAAAAAAAATTGCACTGGCTCCCGTGTAATTTTCATAACCAGCATAGGGAAAGCCAACGGCTGAGGGCCGATGTTAATATTCTGGGAAGGAGCCAATAGCCATAAAAGTTTACAGGCTATTAATATCAGCTCACAGCTGTCAGATTATCCTTTACTGGCAAGTTTACAGAGAGACCCGAGAAAAAAAAACAATGGACATAGGGTCACTCTATAAAATCTAACCAGCAAAGTCTAGGCAGACAGCTGTGGGCTGTTATTAATAGTCTAGGAAAGGGCCATGGATATTGCACCCCCCAGGCTAAAAACATCAGCTCTCAGCCGCCCCAGAATGATGACATCTATAAGATGCGCCAAATCAGGTGCTTATTCTCGCTCTTCCCACTTGCCCTGTAGCGGTGGCAAGTGAGGTAATGGTTTGGGGGGTTGATGTCACCTTTGTATTATCAGGTGACATCAAGCCCACAGGTTAGTAATGGTGAGGCGTCTATAAGACGCCCCATTACTAACCACATAGTGATTTTAAAAGAAAACACCCAAAATAAAGTATTTTCTTTGAAATAATGACAGACTCCTTTATTGACTGTAAATTAAATAATACTCACCGAATGACTAATCCACTGAAGCCAATGTCTCCTGCAACAAAAATAAAATAAAACCACAATATTCCTCACCTGTAAGCAGAGAAGATAATCCATAATGTCCCATAACAATCCTGATGATTTTGAGAGCAGTCACTGATGTGACTGCTTTCAAATACAGCCGGCTATACACTGAAACAGAAGGTAATCACTCCTGCAAGTGTATCACTGAGCTGCTGTGAGAGAGTTCACCAGCTTCAGTGATCTCCCTTACGGCACCACTGCTGCGTGAGAAAGCTCTCACACAGCGATAGTGCTGTGAGTGAGTGGACCGGCGCAGATTAGCTGATGAACTCCAGTGAACTCTCTCATGACAGCTCAGTAATACACTGCGGGAGCGATGACGCTCCTGTCAGTGTATCACCGACGGCCGGGTAGAGAAGTCACATCTCCCGATGTGACTGTTGTACACATGAGATCGTCGTGGGACACTCGGGAGTATGTGAAATACAGTAGACAGGTGAGTATATGGTGGTTTATTATTTTTGATTATTTCTATGAGACATGGGTGTCAGGGATTGGGAGTTAGGCGAGTATATCTTTTTTATTTGATTATGTATGTAATTATTTTACATGTTTTTTTAGTGTGTGAGCACAGGCGCCAAGCTGACGAGAGACTACATCTCCCATCACTGATCAGTGACGGCAGACGTAGGCTGATGGGAGCAGTAGTCTCATCAGCCGACCCCTACTGACCTGCGATAAGCATTCTGACCAACGACAGCGTGGGAAACACCATGGGAAGCCCATAAAAAACGCAAACAATAACTCACCAAATCCGCAAACATTTTTATACCTACGTTTTTGCTGCGGATTTGACTGACTCAATTGAAGTCAATGTGGCGAAAACACATAAAAAAAGCACTGTGTGTACATAGCCTTACAGTAGCAACCATAAGCCTCATCTACAAAAGAAATCTGCATGCTTTTCCTATTTGACATTTATACAGCATTTACATGGCATGTCAACATTGGAAAGGTTTACATCTAGAACTAGTGATGAATTTTCTCTGTAGTTAATTTTTCTTCTTGTTCAACTGTAAGCAAACAAATATAGTGAAGGCTGAGACCAGCTAATAGTCACTTGTCTCCTAAATGTAAATTAATCTACATTCACGTCTATGGGAGGTGAAAAAACTGCCAAAAACACCACCGACAGCAGCGTTATGTGAACTAGCTGCCCCCTATAGTTCTATTATATAGCCTTTTGTTTATGGGGGAACGATAGGTGAATATGTTTCGCTTTAACTTGGTTCTTTTTACTCTCTAGTAACCTTCTTTATGTGTGGGTTTGGTTCTCCTTTAACATTTATTTTGAGGGTACTTTTTTTATTTTTTTATTTCTTTTTTGAATTCTGATTGAAAAGAGGTTTCAATTGTAACGCTAGTGACTGGTGCTTTAATGATGTGAAAATTATAGCTACCGGTATGTATTTCCTATTTCTTTTTTCATTAGGTGAGTCCACATCCATTTGTTAAAAATATTGTCTCTACTGTTGTTGTGTCTGTTATATGATTATGATTGATAGATAGTTATGATTTTTTTGGATTTCTCGCTATGTCTTTGTATAGTAAAATACCCTTGAAAAAGGCCAACAAGGCCGAAACGTTGGGGAAAGAATTTTCTGTTTGATTATCGGCTGTGGATTTCATAAATAAAGACAAATTCTTCATTAAAAATTATATGTTGAGTGCTTGAGGTTACTTCATTAATTGCCCCCATTGAAAGCCATATTATGTGAAATAGCTGTACGACTGCCATCATTGGTATTATGTGAAAAAGCTGCCAGAATGCCACCATTGACATGGACTACTGCAACTCTTCTGCCTGACTAATCCACCTGTCCCCCCGCTATTCCCCGGCCTCTCCCCTCTGTCAGTCCCTTCACTGGCTCCCCATTGCCCAGCGACTCCAGTTCAAAACCCTAACCATGACGTACAAAGCCATCCACAACCTGTCTCCTCCATACATCTGTGACCTAGTCTCCCAGTACTTACCATCACGCAACCTCCAATATTCACAAGATCTCCTTCCCTACTCCCCTCTTATCTCCTCTTCCAACAATCACATACAAGATTTTACCAGTGAATCCTCCCTATTCTGGAACGGTCTACTTAAACGCTCGCCTACTGTGGAAACATTCAAAAAGAACCTGAAGACCCACATCTTCCAAAAAGCCTACAACCTACAGTGACCCCCGAACCACTGCACGACCAGGTCTACCCTCACCCATCCCCTGTAGACTGTCAGTCCTCACGGGCAGGGTCCTCTCTCCTTCTGTACCAATCGGTGACTTGTTTTGTTCATGATTATTGTACTTGTTTTTTTATTATGTACACCCCATTTCACATGTAAAGCGCCATGAAATAAATGTAGTAATAATAATAATAAGCCGTCTTATGTGAACTAGCTGCCAAACTGCCATCATTGACAGCCGTATTGTGTGAAATAGTTACTAGACTGCAACTATTGACAGACGTATTATTTCTCATGGAGCCATCACAAACCACATTGATCACAAATTCACAAAATAGAAGAGATAAGATTATGATAGCCAAGGGACCGACTTCTTAGACACCCAGCAATTAGAAGGGGGGACCCAAATTCCCCTATATGAATGAAGGAGTAGGGTGGTACATTGTGTTGTGACCACCACTCCATTCACTTCTATGGGTGTACAGAAGTGATTGGTCACATATGTACGCTCTGTTCTTATAGACAGGGAATGGCGCTCTAGTCACACAACCACTCCATTCATACCGGACACTACACTTACATATCGCCATTATCACTTCAGTTCTCACTGATCGGAGTAATAACATGTTGTTTATGGGACAAGTGTTGGATCAAATGATCAAGCAGAGGATTGTTCCTCTCCATATGAAAGATCTCTCCAAGAACAGTATTACAGTGAAAAAAAACCTGTATAAAGGTAATCTGGTACCAAGTTTTGATCCCTCATCTTCGAACAGCCTGATGGGGAAGAGATCTCGATTCTAATGATGTATCACTTAGTTTACTGGGTGCAGCAGTTGTTATAAAATCAATTTTCTCTACTGCAGATGCAGCAGTGTTCTGAATTCTGAGCCCTGTATAATCCCACGCACACCACTGAATAGCAGCTGTCTGTCAATATACAGTGTACACAGAAAGCTGCCAAGAGGCACAAGACCCCTAGTGATAAAATCTGGGTTTAATCAGCAGATTATTGAAACAAAACACACAGCCCAGTAAATAATACATTGTTGGAACCAGGTTCGGAGTACCTACATAATGATGCTCGCAGATTACATAGCAAAAACCTACTAAAAAAAAATTACTTTATAATAGTATTTGCTAATATGGCTGGCGGAACAGTGCAAAAGAACAAACCATTTCATTCTTGGTACCAGAGTTGCTTCCTGATCACATGCCAATTACAGATAAAAGAACATTTTGATTAAATTTCAGACTTCCCTTGAACTGTACAAGAATGAATACAAGAATAGTTGATTGAAACACAAAAGAACAATTTTGACGAGCGCAAGAAAAACTCAAATGCTACCAGGACAAACCTATGATAAAAGCAGTAACAAGAAACCAAGGTTCTGTGAGCTTGGTGACACAGCTAAATACCAAAAGGGGTTGTATGGTAAACCATACTGATGACCTATTCACCATAAAGATCATCAATATGTGATCGGTGGGGCTCTGACAATCGGAGACCCCCTCCCCCACCCATCAGATGTTATACCTCTGCTAGTGGCAGAATGTAAACACTTTAAACGAAGCTACGAAGATCAGCTACATTATAAAGTGTGGCAGCCGCTGCCAGGTACTGCAGAACAGCGCATATTCAAGTGAACACTTAATTGCTGTTGGAACAAATAACAGTTGATGCCGATCCCGCACTGATCTTATATTGATGACCTCTCAACTACAGGTCACTAATGTGGAGTGACTACACGACCTATTTAAGCTGCTTAATATCTTTACAGCATCTAAAAGGTCTAGAAGTATGGGGCATTTTCATAATTTTGCCTCTGTACACCAGTACAATGCAGTTGTAACAAAATCAAGAAGATGTTATTTAAGTTTACAGTGTTAATCAGCTTTAGTTTAAAGGGGCTATAAAAAAAAAAATCTTAATTGACTTTAGAAATAACAAGGCTCCATTTATTAATTGGACAATGGACACCTAAGCCTCTCCGTGGTTTGATGTCGACTGTTATACCACTGAAAGAAGTGGAGTCTTTCTCCAAATATTTGCAAACAGTAGTGGTTCATAAAAAGCCTACATATATTGTGCAACACTGCAAGCGAGAGAAGCCATTATTTGGTTAGTGTTTGGGAGGGGGGTGTAGGTAGTAGAAATATCGGGGAGTTGAATCAACAATTTGGTACATTCAAAAAGAGGAAATTCACTGACAAGCTAAAGAAACCCAAAATGTCTGGATAAGCCTGGAAAACAAAGTGGTTGATCGCAAAATTATAACTAGAGGCAAAACGCCTCTACAATATCCAGCCAAGTGAAGACCAGTCTTGAGCAGGTGGGTGCATTACTGACAAAGTCTACAATCAAGAGAATAAAACTCAGTAACAAAAAAGGCTAAAAAAGACTGGTGAGGTGCCGCCTCACCAACCACCCGAGCTGCCGCCTCACCAACCAACCGAGCTGCCGCCACATCACCAACCACCTGAGCTGCTGCCACATCACCAACCACCCGAGCTGCCGCCACATCACCAACCACCCGAGCTGCCGCCACATCACCAACCAACCGAGCTGCCGCCTCACCAACCAACCGAGCTGCCGCCTCACCAACCAACCGAGCTGCCGCCTCACCAACCAACCGAGCTGCCGTCTCACCAACTACCAGAGCTGCCGCCTCACCAACCACCAGAGCTGCCGCCTCACCAACCACCAGAGCTGCCGTCTCACCAACCACCAGTCAAGTAAAAAAGGCAGCACACTGCAGCGCTAAGACATGCAAACATGAAACATGAAAACTGAACTGCAATACTGCACTAGAAATATGAAAAATGAGAGCGTTTAGCGCATAAAAATGGCCAATTTTATGTGTACCTGATAGCCCCTTTACGGCATCTCTCTTATATCAGGTCCTACGCTTGCCTACCTCGCTGAGAATAAACGTCTCCATGTGAATGGGTACCTGTGAAAAACCTCTTCCTAGACTCATATTCTCTCTCTCTGTGGAGGGGTACTGGACCTGCTGTAATTAAAACACCTGAGGCTAGGAGGCGGAGTGCTCAGTCAGAAGGCTAAATAATATATTTGAAAAAACTGACCGTCACATCCATACATAGACTAAGTGTGAACAGGTGCTGAACCTAGAGTAACCAACTCATATACAGTCAAGTAAAAAAGGCAGCACACTGCAGCGCTAAGACATGCAAACATGAAACGCTCTCATTTTTCATATTTCTAGTGCAGTATTGCAGTTCAGTTTTCATGTTTCATGTTTGCATGTCTTAGCGCTGCAGTGTGCTGCCTTTTTTACTTGACTGTATATGAGTTGGTTACTCTAGGTTCAGCACCTGTTCACACTTAGTCTATGTATGGATGTGACGGTCAGTTTTTTCAAATATATCACCAACCACCAGAGCTGCCGCCTCACCAACCACCAGAGCTGCCGCCTCACCAACCACCAGAGCTGCCACCTCACCAACCACCAGAGCTGCCGCCTCACCAACCACCAGAGCTGCCGCCTCACCAACCACCAGAGCTGCCGCATCCCCGACCTTCTGTTTCTTCCCCAGTATCCCGTAGAATTTAAGCCCGCAAGGACAGGGTCCTCTCCCCTCTGTACCAGTCTTTCATTGTAAATTTTTGTACTGTAAACGATATCTGTAACCCCTTTCTGATGTACGGCACCATGGAATTAATGGTGCTATATAAATAAATAATAATAATAAGCAAAAAAAACCAAAACTTATTTTAGTAACAAAACTCTATAGCAAGATGAAACCAAGATGACAGAATGATGAGAAAGAACAGCACAACGATGGAAAGGAAGAACTCATGATGGTGCTGGTGCTGTCGTATGCATATGTAAATTTGTGAAAATGCTGTAGAACCTAAACTGTTAATTCAATATTTTGGTCAATTGAATGAAAGCTGGTGATGAGTATACATGTCAGTACCATCAAATTCACTGTACTAGTGTACAAAAGTCAAAATTATAAAAGTTCTGTCACTGTCCAAACATTTCTGAACTTGGCTGTGTAATGCTAAACACTAGTGATGAGCGAACGTGCTCGGTTATCATCCGAATATCTTTGGCGTGTTTGGATAATATGTTTGAGTCCCCGCGGCTGTTAGACAGCTGCAATACATGCGGGATTGCCTGGTTTGTTAGACAATCTCTGCATGTGTCGTTGCTGTCTAACAGCCGCAGATCATGTAGCTGCGGGGACCCGAAACATATTACCCGAGCACTCCCAAGATACTCTGATAACACCAGAGCACGTTCGCTCATCACTACTACACACATCTTATTAACTCTAATTGCAGGAAACAGTCATTAACCCGCATGCCATTCTTACATTATTTAAATTAGGCAATTACTGCAACATTGCAATAGATATTAAAAAATAATTTGCGATCACACAAAATGACAAAATGTTGAATGACTGTATAAGCCAAATGTGAACGTATTCCAGTATATAAAGTGACAATATAAAGATAAGCCTTGGAATAACGAATAATACAAAATATAAGCCATTATTAACAGCCAATAGAGTCTGTTTATACCATACGAACAGTATTTTCAATGTATCAAAACAGGTTAAAACACCATGGATAAGTTAGAGTACAGATGCAACACCAATTGCACCAGAGAATGCTCAATGTGCAGCCTACTGCCTCACTCAGACGTGAATCACGTATGTGTTTTATTCGGATAGCACATGTACGCTTATAATCTATGCTTCAGTATATTAGCAAAAAGACAAGGACAGATAGAAAAAAAAAAATCAAAGATACATCTTACATATTCACACATCTGTAACTTATTTCTGATTAATAGAAAATGCATAAAAAAAAAAAAAAAAAAAAAAAAAAAAAAAAAAAAAAATCACTATTCCTGACCAAAATTATCCCAATTATAGTTGTTTGGCAAAGGGAAAAATCGCAATCTTTCACAGCTTGGGCTGGGGCCCCCAATAGATTACCAATAGCTCAGTCTCTAGTTTATTGAGATACTGCTTTTCCCTGAGGCTGCCCCTATTAATTACAAGGAAGGGAAAAAAAATTCTCCTAGATGAAGCAGGGTTCGTGTTGGGACGTTGGTCCCGACCATTCGATTAGGAAGAGATTCTTCATGGATAGATAGTAAACCTACTTGTCACGCTGTGGTCAGCAGCACGCTAAAGAGTTGCCAAAAGCCGGCATATTGCCATTTACTAAGATGTGCATGCAGATGGACAGGATACATAGTGTAGCCACCAATAGACATGTGGCCGGCATCATTCACCATGTTGATCCAGCACAAGAATAGTACTAGACACTTTACGAGCCAGAACACATACTGCGGCCACAATTAAATGCATGTCGCCAGTAATATGCACTATAGCTATCCACCACCAGCATAATTATACATTGTGCCCAATATTGTGTAATACACAGTTACAATCACACAAATTGACAACATACAGTGTAGTGAAACTAGGTGCTATGATATAGTTATGAGTTATGACAGTCAATAATAATGATATAATTATTTTCCACAGCATGATCATTAGGTGACATACAGTCAGAATTAATTAAGCTTGGCAGTGCTTGAGCAATAACATTGCATGGGGACAGATTCAAACCCATTATCGCTTATCTCGCTGTCACTCATTCTAAAAATATAATAAGGACCCACGTTTAACCAGATTGTTATCTCTCCTTTCCCCAAACATTGCGACACTCATCGTCAGGAATAGCGAATGAATTGTAAAAACTATTTTTAATGATCAGAACTAAAAGTTACATTTTATAAATTTACACATGCACACCTTTGACCTTTCTTGTACCTGTCCTGGTCATCCGGATTTGACTAATTTTGCTTATATAAAATTTTGATTTAGTGGTTTACATTACATGTGAATAATTGATATCCTAATCCATGAGGCCGCTCACATGTCCATATGTTCTTGCAAATCAAACGGTAGACAGAGAACCAGAGATATTTCCATTGTTGATCTGAATCACACATCAAATATCCCATACACGGGCAGCACACGGATGGTATCTGTGTGCAACCGGTGTGCTTCTGGATGGGAGAAGCTTTGCAGTTACATTTTTCATCAGTGAAAATCACTGATGAAACATGGATGGTAAAAAACAACCAAACAGAAGAGAATCAGATCCAAAATACTGATAATTAATACTTAAGAGCGAACGTGCTTGGACAAGGATATCTGAGCATGCTTGTGCGCAAACTAGTGATGAGCGAGTGTGCTCGTTACTAGGTTTCTTCGAGCATGCTCGGGTGTTCTCCGAGCATGCTCGGGTGTTCTCCGAGCATCTTGGGTGTTCTCCGAGCATCTTGGGTGTTCTCCGAGCATCTTGGGTGTTCTCCGAGCATCTTGGGTGTTCTCCGAGCATCTTGGGTGTTCTCCGAGCATCTTGGGTGTGCTCGTAAATTTAGTTTGTGTCGCTGCAGCTACATGATTTGCGGCTGCTAGACAGCCTGAACACATGCAGGGATTGCCTGTTTGTTAGAAAATCCCCACATGTATTCAGGCTGTCTAGCAGCCACAAATTATGCAGCTGCGGCGACACAAACTAAATTTACGAGCACGCCCAAATACTCGGAAACCACCCGAGCATGCTAGGGAAAACTCGAGTAATGAGCACACTCGCTCTTCACTAGTGCTAACCGAATGTCTTCAGCGGGCTTGAAAAATCTACTCGCGTCCCCGTGGGGGCATTGCTCACGGCTGATCGACAGCCACAACACATGCAGGGTAGCCTAACTCGCACATATTATTCGAGTACGCTCAAGACACCCGGTTAGCACACGAGCATGCTTGGATAACACCTTATCCGAGCACGTTCGCTCATCACTAATAATTAACAGTCCGTGTTCTTAAATATCAGAAAAACCACGGACGAATGAATGACGGCAAAAGTAAAGGACGGGTGAAAAATGCCTTACCAAAAGGAAAGAGAAGGAAAAAAAATGCCCAATGTCAACGCTAATAATTGTGAACTAAATAATCCTACCCAGAGGAATACACAAAGAGGAACCCTCTCCACACCTTTTCCATGGCCAAATCCCCCCCTGGAGAGCAAGTCATGTGCATTTTCCTGCAAACCATACCATTGCGGAGCTCCATGGATTACTTACCTATATTATACTTGCTTATACTTGGTTACTTTGTAAGGGACATAAAACATACATGAACAATTCAATTTTAATTAAAAACCAACAATGCAACACAATAGAGGTAAACCATTATATTAGCAGTCATTCATACCTAAATTAGATAAAGATGCATTCTGCTCAGGCATAAAAACATAGGATACAAAGAACTTACGTAGAAAGTGTTTTTCCAATAGGGCGATTTCCAGATGGCCCTTAACCTCGTTAAGCCTGTCCGTCTCGGTCCGGTTATATTCCGGTATTCCAGAAGCCATGATGATGGTCACTGAAGTAGCCTAGGAAAGAGTTAAGCAGCAAATTCAGCAGGGAAAAGATTTATAATGCAAACTTTACTTATGGACATAGAGGAGAATTTTCCTTTGTATACACCTAGTCAAATCACAGTGCTGGGCTCTAAATAAAGCAGGCCTGGCACTCTGCTCCAGGAACACAGGGAAAGAAGGGTTAACGCTATACCTTGAGTGGCGGTCTCAGCACAAATCCTGTAGGGGTGTCATGTAAGGAAGAACCGCAGCATTGTGTGGAGGTCCAGACCCAAGCAGAAAGCCTTTTCTACCAGCTTAGACAGTAGGAGAAATAGGAGTGCTACATCCAGGCAGACATGAACAGTCAGCATTCCTGCAGCAGTAAGAGGAGCCCAGACGTCACCGATGCCTGAGAAAACCATAGGGAGGGACCACAGGAAACACTGCAGGACTGCAAGACCTGGCCGGGATAGAATTAGAGAGCCACAACAGGACAAGTAGAGAACCTGATGAATGAAGAAATGAGCCACAGGTCTGCATACTGCTGTGCCTGGGAGCGTATAATGAGCTCTAATACTGCACACACATATAGTCCGGGAAAAGCGTGTGCCCGCTAGGCTTTTATGGAATTCATTAGAAGTCACAGGCAAAAATATTGTGCTGTATGAGATAATGATAGATTCCAAGTCAATGACAGAGCATAACAAACATATGCCACAAGTCGGAAACCTCAGCCCTGCATGTGGCTGCTGCTTGGTTTCAAGTACATATTATAGGAAGCAAAGAAACACATTAAACAGGGTTTTACAAACACAAGCAACATGTGTTATTCCACTTAATGACCAGACTGGTTTTTTGTTTTAGTCTTTGGCAGTTAAGTAAGCATGTGTGAAATGTATTATACAATTATATTGAAACTCAAGCTAAAGTTATGATCACAGCGTAAAAGGAAAAAAAAAATCCAAATCTGGTTACTGCAAGGTAATCCCCAAAAAAGGTTTTCACTCCTGGATAATCCCAATTGTCATCCCGTAAAAGCCTGCATCAAAGAAGCTTGCCGGAAGTGGGTGGGTAAAGCATTTTGAAGCAGAATTTGGCATGTCAAATATATTTAGAGCTTTCCTATGATTTTTAGGAAAAAATAGGATTTTAGCCTGCTCTATTTTCTTTACTATTGTGAAAGTACCAGTCTTCTTGTCGTGCTCTAGTGATTCCCCTGATCAGGGCTCAAGGAACCCCCAGAGTTCCTGGAAATAATGGATGGAAAAAACACAATAATGGGGATAAACAATGCATAAATGAGGAAACCGGCATTGTACACATAGCAAAAAGTATTGCAGAACTCTCATCCAACAACCACAATGGTAGTCAATGGTTACAGGCCCACAGCACTGTGACCCTCCTATCTGCAGCATGCCCAGTGCCTGTAGGGCCCATGGCGCCATTATACTTTGGCACAATGCACGCATGACATTGCAAGGGCCTATTAATCAGATGAGGTATAGGGCATCAACATAAATTCGGCATTTACATAGTAATGAGAAAGATCAACAGAAGTTAAGGTGCCCTATACACAAGCGAAAAAGTCTGCCACATACACGCTAGTAGGACGGCCAACTGTGTGCCGACTCCACTGATGGAGGTGAAAAGAATAGCAAACGGTGGATATCATGCACATCCCCTGTTATAGGCTGCAAAGTGAGCATACAACACACTGGTTTTTAGAAAAAGTATTTCTACAGTCCGCTTATGATATGTAAATGTGGTCTTTGACTAGTTGATGTGGCGTTTGTTTCCATGGACTTGTCGGCCCAGTTAAATGTTATCAAGCCCCTGTGGACATGAAAACATAACTTACAAGCATTATGCACAGTGCGGGGCTGGAAGGCGGGGGACCTGGGAAAGCGTCTGACAAGCGCAGTGCGCATGCCCAGGAATCCCAGCCCCGCACTGTGCATAACGCATAACACAGTGCGGGGCGGGGATTCAGTAGCTGGGTGTCCGCACTGCCCGCACAGGCGCAGTCTGCAACCCAGCAGGTGAGGTCAGACGGCCAATGCTCAATGCGCCTGCCCAAGGCAGGAGAGCACAGCGCAGGCACAGGATTTCCGAGGAAAACAGCGCTGAGGGGGCGGCGACCAGCGCCCCAGAAGATATGACTGACGGTAGTTTGGCGCTTCAAAGACGGGGGTTCAGACCTGCCTCCAGGTCTAAAGAAAGGTATTTGGGCAGAATTATAAATACCTTTATTTGGGGGATAACCGCAACAAAAACTAAAAGAGCCACCTTGGTAGAATGCAGCTTTAGGGTATGTGCACACGTCCGGATTTCTTGCAGAAATTTCCAGAAGAAAACCGGAAATTTTCTGCAAGAAATCCGCATTTTTTTTTGCGTTTTTTTTTTCAGTTTTTTTCGCGGTTCTTTTAGCATTCTGCAAGCGTAATTAGCTTGCAGAATGCTAAAGTTTTCCAAGCGATCTGTAGCATCGCTTGGAAAACTGACTGACAGGTTGGTCACACTTGTCAAACATAGTGTTTGACAAGTGTGACCAACTTTTTACTATAGATGCTGCTTATGCAGCATCTATAGTAAAAGATAGAATGTTTAAAAATAATTAAAAAAATAAAAAAATGCTTATACTCACCCAGACGATCTCCTCAGCGGCGTCCGTTCCTCTTCCTATAGCTGGTGTGTGCGCGCAGGACCTTCCATGACGTCGCGGTCATGTGAGCGGTCACGTGAGCGGTCACATGACCGCTCACGACCAATCACAAGACAGTGACGTCATCACAGGTCCTTCACCGCACACCAGCTATAGGAACCGAAGGGGCAGCATGCAGCGGTGAGAGGCGGGAACACTCCGGGGGACATCGAAGGTGAGTATAGGACTATTTTTTATTTTAATTCTTTTATTTTTGACCAATTTTATGGTGCCCAGTGCGTGGAGGAGAGTCTCCACCCTGGGTACCAACCGCACATAATCTGCTTACTTCCCGCATGGTGTGCACAGCCCCGTGCGGGAAGTAAGCAGATCAATGGACTCCTAGGTGTGCGGAATCCCCGCAATTCCTCATTTTTAATGAACATGTTGCTTTTTTTTCCGCGATGCGATTTTTTCACGGAAAAAATCGCAACATTTGCACAAAAAATGCGGAATACACTGTAAATAATAGGAGGCATATGTTAGCGTTTTTTTCACGTTTTTATCGCGGTTTTATAGCGGAAAAAACGCAAAAAAAACGCAAAAAATCCTGACGTGTGCACATACCCTTACTGCTGCACAAGGTGGCTCTTTTAGTTTATAACGGCTGGAGGGGGTGACAGTGTCCCTTTAAAGGGAATCTGTCACCCCAAAATTCACCTATAAGCTAAGCCCACCGGCATCAGGGGCTTATCTACAGCATTCTGTAATGCAGTAGATAAGCCCCTGATGTCACCTGAAAGATAAGAAAAACAGGTTATATTATACTCACCCAGGGGCGGTATATACACACACACATACACACTATATAATTGTCTAAGGGTCACTTCCGTCTTTCTGTCTGTCTTTCTGTCTGTACCGGAAATCCCAAGTCGCTGATTGGTTGTGGCTGTTTTGCCGCGACCAATCAGCGACGGGCACTGTCCGTCGGCAAAATGGCAGCTCCTTCCTCCCCGCAGTCAGTGCCCGCTCCATACTCCCCTCCAATCAGCCCTCACACACGGTTAATGGCAGCGTTAACGGACCGCGTTATGCCGCGGTTTAACGCACTCCGTTAACGCAGCTATTAACCCTATGTGACCAACTTTTTACTATTGATGCTGCGTATGCACCATCAATAGTAAAAAGATCTAATGTTACAAAGAATAAAAAAAAAAAAAAAAAAAGTTATTTTCACCTTCAGACATCGCGCGCTGTCCTCGGCAGTGCAAGCGGCAGGTTCCGGTGCCAAGGATGCTATGCGAGAAGGACCTGCCATGACATCACGGTCATGTGACCGCGACGTCATCACAGGTTCTGCGCTCATACCAACCCTGGGACCGGAAGCTGCCACAGGCGCCAGGACTTCAAGGGGCCTTTGGAAGGTGAGTATATGTTTATTTTTTATTTTAAGTCTTTTTTAACCACGCATATAGTGCCCACATTGCTATATACTACGTGGGCTGTGTTACATACTGCGTGGACTCTGTTATATACTACATCTCTGTGCTATATACTATGTAGATGGGCAATATATAACGTGACTGTGCAATATACAACGTGACTGTCCAATATACTACGTGGCTGTGCAATATACTACGTGCTCTGTGTTATATACTACGTAGCTGTGCAATATACTATGTGGCTGTGTCGGTTCTGTTATATACTACGTCGACTGTGCAATATACTACGTGGCTCTGTTATATACTAGGTGGCTGTGCAATATACTACGTAGCTATGTTATATACTACGTGGCTCTGCTATAAACTACGTCGCTGACCAATATACTACGTGCCTGTGCAATACACTAAGTGACTGTACTATATACTACGTGACTGTGCAATATACTACGTGGCTCTACAATATACTATGTGGCTATGTTATATACTACGTGGCTCTGCTATATACTATGTGGCTGACCAATATACTACGTGCCTGTGCAATACACTACGTAGCTGTGCAATACACTACGTGGCTATGTTATATATTACGTAGCTCTGCTATATACTACGTACGCTGTGTTACATACTACGTAGCTGTTCTATACTACGTAGCTATGTTATATACCATGTTGGTTGTGTTATATACTACGTCACTGTGCAATATAGTACGTAGCCTGCGCTATATACTACCTACATATTCTAGAATACCCAATACGTTAGAATCGGGCCACCATCTCGTGTGTGTGTGTATATGTATATGAGTGTGTGTGTGTGCGTGCGTGCGTGTATATAATATATATATTAATATATATATATATATATATATATATATATATATATATATATATATATATATATATATATATATATATATATATATATATATATATATACACATACATACATACACTAGATTGTGGCCCGATTCTAACACATCGGGTATTCTAGAAAATGCATGTCCCCGTAGTATACCTTTATGACATCATCGTCGCCTTGGCAACCATTATGACATCTACGTCGATACTGTGCCCGTCGCTGATTGGTCAAGGCCTGGCGGCCTCGACCAATCAGAGACACGGGATTTCCAGGACAGACAGACAGACAGACAGACAGACAGACAGACAGACAGACAGACAGAGACGGAAAAACCCTTAGACAAATATATATATACTAGACTGTGGCCCGATTCTAATGCATCGGGTATTCTAGAATATGCATGTCCCCGTAGTATATGGACAATGATGATTCCAGAATTTGCGGCAGACTGTGCCCGTCACTGATTGGTTGAGGCAACCTTTATGACATCATCGTCGCCATGCTGTGCCCGTCTCTGATTGGTCGAGGCCTGGCGGCCTCGACCAATCAGAGACGCGGGATTTCCAGGACAGACAGACAGACAGACAGACAGACAGACAGACAGACAGACAGACAGACGGAAAAACCCTTAGACAATTATATATAGATATATATATATATATATATATATATATATATATATATATATACATATACATACATACATATACACACACACACACAATCAGTGAGACACATACCTCTGTTTTCATCATCTCATTAAATACATTTACATTTGACCAGCTTCATCTTCCTGAAATTGCCTGCGCCCCCGGCAACCAATGTGTGAAAATTTCACACGGGCCAACTGGTCTAATGTTATATTACCGATATTATAATTTTCCTTACAGGGGATTTCAATACATAAAATATAAACAACCATGATGATGTTATTTTTTTTTTTATTAGTCTAGCAACGTAGATGAATGTTACACAACATATGAAAAATAGAAGAAATCCAAATTTTGGAATATCATATCTAGGGAATATATGGTATATAATCAAGAATCAATTGAGATATGATTCACCGAAAGAAAGCTCTATTAGATACTACCCCACCAAAACTGAAGCAACGGTCAAGATCCAGTATTACTTTTGTTAGTTTAAGAAAGGCAGTGCAAACAAAGTGAATTCTTGCCCAAGTTCCACATTTAAGGTTATGCCCACACATACCCTAATGTATATTTGGTAATTTCTTCATAAACTCAGGAAACCTATGTAACGCTCACTTTAACAGCACCACTAACAACACTTTGGTTTTTTATTTCACGCCTGAGGTGGCATCATTAACCCCTTAACGACCAGCGATATAGCCTTTAAAGGGCCTTATTCCTCCTGACCGCTTTTTAACGGCGCTGAGAAACAAATGTATAGCGCCAACAAAATCTCCCACGGTGGCCGAGACCCCGGAGAACATGATTGGGGTTGGTATTTATAGTCCCCAGTCACGTGATCGCCGTTCTTCACCGAATAACGGCGATCACCAAAAAAAAAAAAAGTCTGATTTTCCATTCATTTCTTTCTCCCATGCTATGAACTAGCATACCAGAGGAGAGAAAAATGGGGTCCACTGATAACCCCGGTATCTCCGCTATCCCAGTACCCTGCTGCTCCGTGCTGCGGCCCTCCACATCATCTTCCTAGAAGAAAATGGTGGGCGTATGCGCAGTGCACCCGCCGAGATCTGCCAGACGGTACCCAGCAACAATCGATTTTTTCTATTGGTTTATTTTGATCAATGTGATAGGGTCTGTCATAGTGAACAAAATAAATAAAAATAGTAAATCAACTCCCCCTTTGTTAGAAAAAAATAAATAAAACAAAAAAATTATAATTTTTTTCCATTCTTTGCAGTTAGGGTTAGGGTTGGGGCTAGTGTTACGGTTGGGGCTGGGGTTACAGTTGGGGCTAGAATTGGGGGGGGGGGGGGTTTCCACTGTTTAGGCACATCAGGGGCTCTCCAAATGCGACATGATGCCTGCCATCGATTCCAGCCAATTTTGCTTGTCAAAGTCGTAACGGTGCTCCTTCCCTTCTGAGCCCTGCCATGCACCCACATACAGGGTGATGGCGTACTTAGGAAAAATTGCACAACACATTTTGTGGTCCATGTTCTCCTGATACCCTTGTGTAATTACCTTTGTTTGGGTCTAAAGTAAAACATTTTTTTCTTCCACATTGCTTTAGTTCTCGGGAAGCACTTGAAGGGTTAATAAACTTCTTGAATGTGGTTTTGCTCACCTTGAGGGGTGCAGTCTTTAGAATGGAGTCACTTTGGGGTATTTTCTGTCATATTGACCCCCCCCCCCCCAAGTCACTTCCATTGTTAGGTGGTTCCTTAAAAAAAAAAATATGGTTTTGTCAATTTTGTTGGAAAAGTGAGAAATCGCTGGCCAACTTTTAACCCTTATAACATCCTACGAAAAAAAATTATGTTTCCAAAATTGTGCGGATGTAAATTCACATGAGGAAAATGTTATTTATTAACTATTTTGTGTGATATGACTCTCTGATTTAAGAACACAAAAATGAAAAGTTTGAAAATTGCTAAATTTTCAAAATTTGCCAAATTTCAGTTTTTTTACATATCGAATAAAGGTTACCACTAACATGAAGTACAATATTTCATGAAAAAACAAGCCCAGAATCAGTGCAATCCGTTGAAGCTATAGCCTCAAAGTGACAGTGGTCAGAATTGTAAAAATTCGCTTGGTTATTAAGGTTAAAATGGGCTCAGTCACTAAGAGGTTAATGTATAAAGAATATTCCCTGCCCGCAGTAAGATACCAGTCGCTGTCTTCTGCCGTTTTTGGTACGGCTACGGTAATCGTATGACTAGCCAGATTGCTCTAGGGTTTACTGTGCAGACTGGAAGTCACTTCCCAATGTAAGTCTATGACAGCTAAAACAAGGATCTCGTAGACTTGCATTGAAAGCAGGGAACCATAAGTTGTGGTCAGTTGCTGCAGTCACAAGATGGCGGAGCAGGATTGCAGTGGCGCCAGTTAGAACAGAAGACGAGCAGCTCTGACAGCGGCATTTAACACGATTGCATCAGAAGCGCGTCACTAATCCCGCCCATCTGCACCTGTGTCACATGACCGCGGGTCGCCGATGGCTTGGCATGACAACCCAGATGAAGCCCTGCTATGTGTAGCACAAGCAATCGAATGATTGCAGCTTCTAGTTTCCCATGGAGACTATTGACGCAAGTAAAAAAAAAAAAAAAAAGTTTTTAAAAATAGAAAAAAAATATATATAAAAGTTTTAATCACCCCCTTTCACCGCATTCAAAATAAAACAATTAAAAATAAATAAACACACATTTGGAATCGTCCAGTCAATATATAAAAAATTAATCAGCAGTAAATAGCGTAACAAGAAAAAAAAAAATCAAAACACCAGAATTACGGGTTTTTTTGTCGCCGCAAGATTGCATTAAAATGCAATAACGGGAGATCAAAAGATCGTATCTACACTAAAATGGTATAAATAAAAACATCAGAACGACATGCAAAAAAATAAGCCCTCCAGATCACGAGAAATGGAGACTCTACGGGTCTCGGAAAAGGACGCAATTTTTTTAATTTTATTTATTTTAAACAAACTTTGGATTGTTTTTTCACCCCTTACATAAAAAAAAGAACCTATACATGTTTTGTGTCTACAAACTCAATGACCTGGAGAATCATAATGGCAGGTCAGTTTTAGCATTTGGTGAACAATGTGGAATTGCACCTTTTGGCAATTTCACAGCACTTGGATTTTTCTTCCCCATTTTCCTGTACACTGCATGGTAAAACCAATGGTGTCATTCAAAAGTACAACTCATCCCACAAAAAACAAGCCCTCACATGACCATACTGACAGAAAAAAAAAAAAAGTTATGGCTCGGAGAAGGGGAGCAAAAAAAAACAAATGAAAAATGAAAATGGCTGTGGCATGAAGGGGTTAAAGACGGTAGATGAGGACCAGATAGCTTCCCTACAAATATGATCAATTAATATCTCCGCTTTTTCTGCCCAGGAGGTTGCCATGGCTCTAGTGGAGAGAGCCTTGATGACTTCAGGAACCGAAGCACCACTTGCAGTGTAAGACAAACTAATGGCCTATATGATCAATCTGGCAATGGTACCCTTGGATAATCCATACCCCTTTCTGCTACCCTGAATAGCTATAAACAGGAACTGGTCCTTCCTCCACTGACTGGTCATGGACATATATTCCAACAGCGACCTCCTCACATCTAACCTATGGAATCTTTAATCTCCTGGATTCCTAGGACTATCACAAAAGGAGGGCGAAAATTTCTTGTATCCTATGGAACTTAAGGGCCACTTTGGGAAGTTAGTCGGGTTAAGTCGGGTCAAGTCTTCGTACAACCCTATCTTCATATATCTGAGTATAGGAAGGGCATACAGACAGGGCCTGTATATCGCTCACCCTGTTGGCCGATGTTAGAGCCACTAATAAGCCGGATTACTCACCGGTAATGCTCTTTTAGTGAGTCCACGACAGCACCCTACTGGAGAGAGAGGGATCCGCCCCGCAGGAACAGGAAACCTATTGAGAAATAAATGGGGGCGGTCCGCCTCTCCTCCTCAGTTTTGATTTCAGAGTACCCGGAGGACCGCCAGTATTAGGCAAATATCATTTATTTCATTGTTTAAACTTATTTGCTTATGATTAAAAGGATTTTACTCAAATAATATGTATTATATTAATCTAGGGAGGGATGTAAGAGGGTGCTGTCGTGGACTCACTAAAAGAGCATTACCGGTGAGTAATCCGGCTTTTTACTCTTCGCCACGACAGCACCCTACTGGAGATCTTTCAGAGACCATCACCTAGGGAGGGGACCACCGTGCTGAGGACAGTCCTGCCAAAGTCTAGGTCAGAAGTTGACGATAGGTCTAGCCTATAGTGGTTATAAAATGTAGAAGGGTTTGACCACGTTGCCGCCTTACATATAGTTTCAATCGGGACGTCTCCCCTCTCTGCCCAGGAGGATGCCATCGCTCTGGTAGAGTGTGCCGTTATGCCTTCCGGAGGGTTTTCTTTCCTCGCGGAGTAAGCCAGTCTGATAGCCTCTCTGATCCACCGGGATAAGGTGCTTTTTGTTACTCCATGACCCTTCTTGACGCCCTGGAAGGAAATAAACAGAGCCCTACTCTGTCGCCAGCTGCTGGTCTTTTCAATGTATTTTAACACTACTCTTTTAACGTCTAGAGTGTGATATTTTTGTTCTTCAGGAGTGGATGGATTACTGAAGAAAGTGGGCAAGATTATTTCTTGTGACCTGTGGAATTTTTTTGCTACTTTGGGCAGGTAGGAAGGGTCTGGTTTAAGAATTAGCTTATCCTGAAAGGTTAACAAAAAAGGTGGATCTATAGAGAGTGCTTGGATGTCACTGATTCTCCTAGCTGAAGTCAGTGCTACCAAGAGGGCCGTTTTTAGTGATAGACATTTAATTGGTATTGAGTCTATTGGCTCGAATGGAGAGTCTGTTAGGGCTTGTAAGACTAAATTTAAATCCCAGGGTGGAATCCTAGGTATGTTAACTGGATTCATTCTTTCGCAGGCCGTAATAAATCTGGATACCCATCTATCCCCCGCGATGTTATGGCCATAGAGGGCTCCTAGCGCTGAAACATGAACCTTTAAGGTGTTTACAGTTAGACCTAGTTCTCTCCCTTTTTGAAGAAACTCCAGGATAGAATGTATCGGAATTTCTGATGTGTCGGTAGATGTATGGAATTGAAAAAATTTTCTCCATACTCTTGTATAGATTTTTGTGGTGGAGGGTTTTCTACTATGGAGAAGCGTATCAATTAAACCCCCCGAGAATCCTCTCGATCTTAACATCTGCCTCTCAAGTTCCAGGCCGTCAGGTGTAGATTGTCCACCTGAGGGTGGAAAAACGGACCCTGGAAGAGAAGGTTGGGCGTTGAGGGGAGGACCCAAGGATCTGAGACCGACATGGTCTGTAACCATGAGAACCATGGTCTCTTGGGCCAGAATGGAGCTATCAGTACAACTCTCGCCCCTTCTTCCCTGATTTTGCGTATAACTTGAGGAAGCAATATGATCGGAGGAAACGCGTACGCCAGACTGAACTGCCAAGGGGCTTGGAGAGCGTCCAGAATGTCCGGATGATCCGCTGGAGATAGAGAAGCAAATCTCCGGACTTTTCTGTTTTTCCTTGTGGCGAAGAGATCTATCTGAGGACGGCCCCAAAGAGATATTATGTCCAGAAATATCTGCTGGTTTAGACACCACTCTCCTTGCCTCAGGGTGTGTCTGCTTAAGAAGTCCGCCTGCTGATTGCTTGCTCCCCTTATGTGCAATGCAGTAAGGGATGTTAGGTGACTTTCTGCTAGATTTAAGATTTCCGTAGCAGAAGACATCAGAGTCTCTGATCGCGTACCTCCTTGCCGATTTAGATACGCCACCGTGGTGGTGTTGTCGGACAGGACTCTGACGTCTTTCCCCCGAATCTGTGGGAGGAAATGGTATAAGGCGTATTTTACAGCATTCAGTTCTTTAAAGTTAGAGGAGCTGCAATTTTCTTCCCTGCTCCATAAACCCTGGCAATAATCGTTCCCCATATGAGCGCCCCATCCATGAGGACTGGCGTCAGTGGTTATGGTGTGAGATGGCGTTATTACCCATGGAACCCCACTCAACAAATGGTTTGAGTCTAGCCACCACTCTAAGGAAGTTAAAACCTCCTGAGATAAGGTTATTTTTGTATTTAGGTGACCAAATAACCGTCTATCCTCTTGTAAAATTTGATGTTGTAGGACTCGAGTGTGGTGTTGAGCCCATCTCACTGCTGGTATACAAGAGATAAGAGACCCTAGTAACGACATAGCTTGTCTTAGGGATATACGAGGATTAGTTATTGCGGCTAGGACTTTGTGTCTGATCAGTAGGATTTTTACCTGCGGCAGGAGACACTTTTGAGATATGGAGTCTAACTGGAACCCCAAAAACGCCTGACGGGAAAGCGGAGTGAGTCTGGATTTGTCGGTATTGATTATCCAGCCCAGGTCCTGTAGAGAGGAAATTGCGTGAGCCAAACGATCGGCACATTGAGTAACTGAATTTCCTATTACCAAAAAGTCATCCAGATAGGGCATAATCAAAGTTTCCTTCTGGCGTAGGTATGCCATCACCTCTAGCATTATCTTGGTGAAGATCCTCGGCGCTGTTGAGAGGCCGAAGGGTAAGGCCGCATACTGGAAGTGACGAACCTCGTTGTTGATTTTTACCGCCACTCTGAGGAATTTTTGGTATCTGTTATGAATGGGGAGATGATAGTAAGCATCCTTTAGATCAATGCCCCCCATCATACAGTTTGGGAAGAGGAGTTTTATGGTGGACCTAATGGACTCCATTTTAAATGTATAATTTTCAATGAATGAATTGAGTTTTTTAAGGTTTATGATGGTTCTGAAAGAACCGTCGGGCTTAGAGATTAAGAATAGGGGAGAATAGAATCCCCTACCCTCCTGTCCCACTGGCACTTGGACTAGGACCCGTTTTGATATTAGGGTTTGAATTTCAAGCTCTAAAGCCTGTTGCTGTATAGGCGAGCTGAGAGTTGTTATAATATAAGACTCGTGGGGTACACGAGAGAATTTTAATTTAATTCCATCTCGGACGATATTTAAAACCCACGAGCTAGATGTTATCTTCTCCCATTGGGTGGTGAAAAATTTAAGTCTGCCCCCAACTGGTATGTCCTCAGTATTTGTCTTTTGGGGGGTTGGGTCTTCTAAACATGGTACCTCTCTGCTTGTCGTCTTTAGGGGTCCATGTTGTAGACCTATCCGTTTGCCTCCTTTTGCCAAACGGCCTCCTTTTAAAGGCTCTCCTGTAAAACGGAATAGAGGTTTCAGGAAAAGCTTTCTTCCTGTCCTTTGCCTTTTTGAGTATCTCATCTAAGGTTTTACCAAAGAGGTACTCACCCTCACATGGGATTGCGCATATTTTAGACTTAGATTGCGCGTCCCCTTTCCAACTCTTCATCCATAGGGCTCTTCTTGCGTTATTTACAAGGCCCGCAGATCTTGCTGCTAAACGGAGTGAGTCGGCGGAGGCGTCTGCCAGAAAGGCCGCTGCTCCTCGTATTAAAGGGATGGCTGCTCTTAGTTTTTCCCTCGAGCTTTTCTTTTCAATTTGCTGGTCTAACTGATCAATCCAGATGATCATTGACCGGGCCGCGCAAGTGCTGGCTACTGCAGGTTTGAATATCCCTGTAGCCGCTTCCCAGGAACGTTTAAGGGATGATTCAGCCTTACGATCCAAAGGATCGACCAATAGTCCCGCATCCTCCACAGGTAGAGTGGATTGTTTGGAGGTAGAGGCTACAGCTGCGTCGACCTTAGGGACTTTGGTCCAAGTAAGAAGCTCCTCGTCACTAAACGGATATTTGCGTTTTGAGGCTGAGGGTAGAAAGCCTCTCTGATCTTGCTTCTCCCACTCTCTTTTAATCAATGTTTTCACTGCTGGAATAACCGGAAAACATCTCCTCTTTCTGTCTGCCAAACCCGCGAACATTATTTCTTGCGCGGTTTGCGCACCCTTAGACTCCTCACACCCCATGGTATTTCGAATAGATTTTACCAAGTTGTCCACACTGTCCAAGGGGAAACATGAGCGTCCCTCAATCTCTGATGAGGATGATGACGCTGGACATGATGATAGGGAGGCATCTGACAGTATCGGTTGGTCACTGTCGGAGTCTGACACAAGTGTTGGCGTTTTAGATTTAGAACTACGCGGTTTTTCCTGGGTCATATTTTTTAGTTCTTCTCTAATAATGGCCCGAAGGTCCGTAATGGACACTGCTGCTCCCTGTGTTTCTTTTAAACAGTCCTCACAAAGTTTTTTGGGGTATGAGTCAGGGAGGGGCTGGTTACACAAGGCACATTCCCTGTGCTTCGTTTTTTGTCGTTTTTTGCTCTAAGCGTGTAAGTAGAGAGAGAAAGGGGAAAGAGAGAGATAGGGAGACAGCGTTAGCTTAATAGGTAGAGTTCACAACTCACCCAGTGAAGCAAATAATACCGGATCAGAAGGCCGAGATCCTGTTCTGGAACCGTCGCTTTTACGAGCGGTGTCCGAGGATCCTCTGGCGTGATCTTTGGCGGGGGGTACTGGAACTCCGGTTGTAGGGTCCATGGCACCTGGGGATGACATCTCTGCATCGCCGATTCAGCGTTAGTGAGCGCTTTAAATAGAGCGCCAAAACGTTTTTTTTTTTTTTTTTTTTTTTTTCCCGCGCATGCGCAGATCAGTGCCGGCTCCCCCGCCCTGGATCCGGCCTAGGCGCCCCGGAAGTCCAAGAACCACTTCCGGGGTAGCCTGTATGTGCGGCGGTCGGCGCACGCGCGGCCCAGGATTCAACGCCGGCCGCTGGAAGGTCACCTTACCCGGCTCCTGCTGCCGTACCGCACGCTGGGAAGGACGCCGGTCGGCCTTTCCCGGACCCGGCCGTCTGCCCACTCCATCAGACGAGGGGGGAGCCGTCTAACGGAACTCCCCCGACGCTGCTTCTGAGCCGCAGCCCCTGCCGTTCTCACGGATACTGCGCAGGCGGCATGCAAGCCCAGGTATGTCTTCTCAGTAAGAGTCCTGTCGTTCCCGCAGGAACAGGAAACCTAAACTGAGGAGGAGAGGCGGACCGCCCCCATTTATTTCTCAATAGGTTTCCTGTTCCTGCGGGGCGGATCCCTCTCTCTCCAGTAGGGTGCTGTCGTGGCGAAGAGTAAAAGAATGGTCTTAAACGTGAGGAATTTGGCAGATAAAACCTGAAGGGGCTCGAATAGATCTTTAGTTAGTGCCTCTAGTACCAGATTTTGATACAATGGTGAAATTTTTGGCATTATAACCAGTCTGGACCTACCACTGGATTTTATAAATTGTGACACCCATCTATTTGCAGCCAAATTACAGTTATATAAGGCGTCTAAGGCAGACACCTGTACCTTGAGGGTGTTGGTTGCTAACCCCAGCTCATGTCCTGCCTGCAGACAGTCTAGAATGGATCCTACTGGGGCCTTTTCCCCTGGAGACTTCCCTGAATATTCCAGAAATTTCTTCCATGTCCTGCCGTAAATTCTTGAGGTGAGAAACCTTTCTGACTCAGTATTGCCCTCTTAAATTCCACACTGCTAGATGGAAGCCCTGGCACAGTGGCATACTGGCCCCTGTGTGAGAAGGTCCGAGATCTCCAGCAGGTTTCAAGGATCTGACATCGACATTAAGGGAAAACCATGGCCTCTTTGGTCAGAATGGAGCAATGAGAATCACCCTTGCCTGATCTTCCTCACGACTGTTGGAATCATCGCTTTTGGAGGGAAGGCATAAGCAATCCAGAATTTCCAGAGAATCTGAAGAGCATCTACTGCAAATGGTTTTTCCCTTGGGTCTAACAAACAGAAGTTCCTCATTTTCCTGTTCTGTAAACTTGCAAATAGATCTCCGGCCGCCCCATGCATGAACTATCTGCTGAAAGATATGGGAATTTAAAGACCATTCTCCCTTTTTAGAGTCTCTCAGCTCAGGAAGTCTGCCTTTGTTTTCTCTACTCCCCTTATATTAAAAGTGCTGTAAGGGACAACAGGTGTTGTTCTGCTAGCTGGAGTAGATGGTCTGCTGCCATAACTAGGGTATGGGACCTGGTTTCCCCTTGGTGATTGATATAAGCCACAGTAACTCAGTTGTCTGACATGACCTGGACATGGCAACCCAAGAGGAAGGGAAGAAAGTGTTAGAGCCCTTTCCACAGCCCATAGTTATTTCAGGTACAATCCCTGGATTCTCTCTAGAGAAGACCAAGTCCCCTGAACTGTGTGATTCCTCAGGTGGGCTCCCCCCAACCAGTGCTGCTCACATCTGTTGTAATTATGTCCTGTACTGGCCTTACCAACTGGACCCCTGACAGCAAGTTTTCCCTGTCTGTCCACCAAGAGAGGGAATTTGACTGTTGAAGAAAAATCTACCTATCCTTCTAAATGTCCTCTTAACCTCTGTGCAGACAGAATTGCCCACTGAAGCTGCCTCAGGTAGAATTGGGCCCATATTACTGCCGGGATGCAAGATGCCAGGGATCCTTGCAGGGACATTGCTCTTAGGGTCATCCTTGGATGATCCATTGCTGACAGAGCTAGGTTCATTATTTTGTCCTCTGGTAAGAGACAGATTTAGCGCTCAGAGTTCAAAACCATGCCTAGGAAGGACTATCTTTTCTGGTTTTAGTCTTGACTAAAGGGCGTTCACCATCAAGAACCATTGTTACATCCTTTAGCTGCTCTGCACAGTGGTGTTCCGATTTTCCCACTATGAGGGTATGTGTCCACGGTCAGTTAACGCTGCGTGTTTGACGCTGCGTGGGGCCGCAGCGTCAAACACGCAGCGTCCAGATGTTCCAGCATAGTGGAGGGGATTTTTTTAAATCCAGTGTCCACTATGCGTGGAAACACGCACGCGGCGGCCCTGCGACTCCGGACATGCTGCGCGTCTTTTCAGATCGCAGCATGTCCGTGTTCCTTGCGGCGACGCCGCAAGGAATATCACAGGGCCCTATGCGAGGAGTGCGATGATCCCGGATGTGTACAGTTAACACATCCGGCATCATCGCGTCCCAGAAGGGGGCGGGGCTTAGCGCCGAGCGGCTTAGCCGCTCCGACGATACCGCCGGCCATCCTGAACGTGGACATGCACCCTAAGAAAGTCGTCCAGGTAAGAGAAGATACACCGGATTACGTACCGGTAATGCTCTTTTATAGAGCCACGACAGCACCCACAGAGAGGGGATCCGCCCCTAGGAACAGGAAACCCTACGGAGAGATAAAAGGGGCGGTCCCCCTCGCTCCCACAGTTTGGGTTACAGAGATTGCGAGGAACCGCCCACAAGTTTTAGTAGGTCATTCTATATTAACATTTCATCTTTGACTTAATCACGTATATTTACAAGAACCAATCACCCTTATCAGTGCTCATATGCAAATTAATATATATAAGGGAGGGAAGTAAAGGGGTGCTGTCGTGGCTCTATAAAAGAGCATTACCGGTACGTAATCCGGTGTTTTCTCTTCGCCACGACAGCACCCACTGAGAGACTTTCAGAGATAGTTATTTGGGGGGGATTATCGTGTTAAGAACTGATCTACCGAAACACAAATCAGTGGAAGCAGATAGATCTAATCTATAGTGACTATAGAAGGTAACAGGCGAAGACCAGGTTGCGGCCTTACATATGAGTTCTATTGGAACCTCTGCTCGCTCTGCCCAGGATGATGCTATCGCCCGGGTTGAATGTGCCTTTACAGTCTCAGGTGGATCTTCCCCTTTAGATGAATAGGCAAGGTATATCGCCTCCCGAATCCATCGAGATAATGTGCCTTTTGTGACACCAGCTCCTTTCCTTTGACCCTGGAAGGAAACAAAGAGAGCCCTGCTCTTCCTCCAGGCGCTAGTCCTGTCTAAGTAAGTCATTACAGCCCTTTTCACATCTAAGGTATGGTATTTCTCCTCTTCCTGATTTGTAGGATTATCATAAAAAGTAGGAAGAAGAATTTCTTGAGATCTATGAAATTTAGTACACCTCTTAGGTAGGTAGGAAGGGTCTGTTTTCAGGACGATTCTATCTGGAAATATTGACAGAAAGGGAGGATCTACTGATAGTGCCTGCATGTCACTTACCCTTCTTGCCGATACTAATGCGACAAGAAGAGCAGTTTTGAGAGTAACGTGTTTAATGTGAGCTGAGTGTAGTGGCTCAAATGGGTGACCTGTCAAGGCTTCAAGGACTAGATTAACATCCCAAGGCGGTATGCGGGGAATCTGAACTGGTTCTGACCTCTGGCAGGCTGAAATAAATCTAGTTATCCACCTATCACCCGCTACATTGTGACTATACAATGCCCCTAGAGCAGAGACTTGTACTTTTAAGGTATTAACTGAAAGACCTAAGTCACGTCCTTTCTGGAGAAATTCTAAAATGTTAAGTATAGGAATTTCGTTTGACAAGGCCAATGGATAAAGACTTAGAAACTTCCTCCATACTCTTACATATATAGAAGTAGTGGATCTTTTCCTACTTAATAATAGAGTATTAATCACTTGATCAGAGAAACCCCTTAATTTCAACAATTGCCTCTCAAATTCCAGGCTGTCAACCGTAGACCCTTCACATGAGGGTGGTTGAATGGCCCCTGGAAGAGAAGATCCTGATCCTCTGGGAGAATCCATGGATCTGAGATGGACATAGCTCTGAGCAGGGAGAACCATGGTCTCTTTGGCCAAAATGGGGCAATCAGGATTATATTGGCTTTGTCCTCTCTTATCTTCCTGATTACTGTTGGTAGAAGTATCAGAGGAGGAAAGGCATACGCTTTCTGAAATGTCCATGGTACCTGGAGAGCATCGAGAAAATCGGGTTTGTCGGATTGGAACATTGAAGCGAACTTTTTTAATTGCCTGTTGTCTCTTGTAGCGAAGAGATCTACCTCTGGTAAACCCCATTTTACGGTTATCATTTTGAAGATTCGATGATTTAAAACCCACTCCCCTTGGTGGAGGGTATGGCGACTGAGGAAGTCCGCTTTTGAATTGTCCACTCCTCTGACATGTAGTGCTGATAGAGACAGTAGATGTTTCTCGGCTATAGTTAGGATGTCTTCGGCTATAGACATGAGTGTTCCTGATCTTGTTCCTCCTTGATGATTGATATAGGCTACTGATGTCATGTTGTCTGACAGAATCCTTGTATGTGTTCCGTGTAGCTGCGGAAGGAATTCACAAAGAGCGTGATGGATAGCTTTCAGCTCTCTTATATTAGATGAGTCGTCTGACTCCGTAACCGACCATAGACCTTGGGCTACCTGATCTCTCATATGTGCTCCCCAACCACTAGGACTGGCATCCGTGAATATTGTGTTTGAAGGTTTAACTACCCAGGGGACCCCACTAACCAAGTGATCTGGTTCTAGCCACCAGGATAGAGATTTAATTACGTCTTCAGAAAGGGAAATTTTACCTTCTAGATGACCTTGTAATTTTATTTCCTCATGTAAAATTGCATATTGTAAACACCTTGAATGAAATTGGGCCCATGGTACTGCTGGGATACATGACGTGAAGGAGCCAAGGAGGGACATGCCTTGTCTTAAAGATATTAGAGGTTTATCTATTACCGACTGTAACTTATTTCTTATTGTCAATTGCTTGGATTGTGGTAGGAAACATTTTTGGCTTATGGAGTCTATTATAATTCCCAAGAATGTTTGTCGAGTAGTTGGAAGAAGTCTAGATTTTTCCCAATTCACCAACCACCCTAGCCTCTGCAGGGACGAGACCATATTACACAATCGTTGGTGACATTGTGAAGGGGAACTTCCTACCACTAAAAGATCATCAAGGTACGGAATTATGAGGGTATCTTTTACTCTTAGGTATGACATTACTTCCGACATTAACTTAGTGAATACCCTTGGAGCTATTGATAGTCCAAAGGGCATTGCTGTATACTGAAAGTGTCGTATACGTCCATTCAACACAATCGCCACGCGGAGATATTGTTGATGTTCTATAAAAATTGGCAGATGGTAATACGCATCTTTTAGGTCGAGTACCGTCATAAAACAATGGGGAGACAACAGTTTTATGGTGGATCGGATAGACTCCATTTTAAAGGTTTGATTCTGCAAAAAGGTGTTCAATTTTTTAAGGTTCAATATGGTTCTGAAAGATCCATCTGGCTTTGGGATTAAAAATAGAGGGGAATAGAACCCCTTTTTTTGCTGAAGAAATGGGACTTCCACCAAAACCCCTTTGGCTAGAAGGTTCATTACCTCCTGCTCCAAAGCCTCCTGTTGTAACTGGGTTTTTAAAGAAGTCAATAGAAATTAGTCCGGCGGGACTCGGGAAAATTTTAATTTTAGGCCGAAGGTGATGATACTATTTGCCCAAATGTTCGAAGTTATTTTCTGCCATTGATCTGAGAAGGAAGACAATCTACCTCCGACAGGCAGATCTGTTCTAACGGGGTTTTTCCTCAGTTTTGTAAGGGCGCTTCCCAAAAAGTGCTCCTCTCTGTCTGGTGTCTCTAGTGGCCCAGCGATCTTGGTTCTTGAAATCCTTCCTCTTGTTAAACATGGGCTTTCGGAACGCCCTCCTATAAGATGGAAGGTAATTATTATTAGGGAAGCCCTTTTTCCTCTCCCCTGCTTTAGTCAGGATCTCGTCCAGCTTAGTACCAAATAGGTACTCACCCTGACATGGAAGACCACACAATTTGGATTTTGTCTGGGGATCGCCTTTCCAGCCCTTAAGCCACAGGGCTCTACGTGCTGCATTAGTCAGCCCCGCCGACTTGGCCGCTAAACGTATTGAATCAGCAGATGAGTCTGCCAGGAAGGCTGTAGCACCCCTAATTAAAGGTATAGAGGCTCTCAACTTGTCTCTAGAGAGACCGTTTTTAAGTCCTTCTTCCAAGTCACTTAGCCAGACTAGCATGGACCTAGCGGTGCATGTAGCTGACACAGCCGGTTTTAGGGCTCCCGCACAAGATTCCCACGCTCTTTTAAGGAGAGAGTCGGCTTTGAGGTCCAGAGGATCTTGTAGTGAACCTGAATCCTCCACAGGTAGCAGGGATTTTTTAGATGTGGAAGCCACTGCTGCGTCTACTTTTGGGGCTTTTGACCAGGTCGAGAATTCCTCATCATTAAAGGGATAACGTCTCTTTGAAGATGGTGGTAATCCCTTCTGCCCCTGGTTTTCCCACTCTTTTTTAATTAAATTTTTTACTGCTGCTATCACCGGAAAGGAGGGTCTTTTCCTTTCGGACAGCCCAGCGAACATTATGTCCTGCTGTGTTTTAGGGGTCTTAGAATCCTCGATGCCCATAGTGTTACAGACGGATTTCACCAGGTTATCTATACTGTCGGTGGGGAAGCACGTATCTTGATCCTCATCCGAGGAAACATAATCCCTAGAAATATCCGAATCTGCATTCTCTAATTCGGAAGATTGGTCAGATATGGGTGAAACATACTCTCTTGTCCACTTAGGACGCGTTTCTTTTCCCAAACTATGCAGGGCTTGTAGTTCTTCTCTAATCAACACTCTAATGTCCTCAGATTTAACCGAGGCCTCTTCCCGTAAGGTGGAATCAATGCATGGTTTACAAAGTTTCTTTGTGTAACTTTCCGGACGGGGCTGAAGACATATCGCACACTGTTTGTGTTTCGTTTTTTCAGTACATTTTGCCTAGAGTGTTAGAGAAGAGGGGACAGCAATCAGCTTAATAGGGTAGATGTACACTCACCCCAGTGAAGCGTCTGTGAAGGTACCGGCTGACGAGGAGGAGACTGCAGAGGCTTGCTCTTTTTAGAAGATCCGCTCCGCTTGGAGCGGCTGCTGCTGCTGGTATGGCTGTGAGGAGTAGTTGCGGTGGCCTCAATAGAAGACATCGCAGGGTCCTGTGCCGAATCCATATTGGACGCCGGAGCGTTACTGCCGGCGTCCTTTTCACATGGGGGCCGCCATCTTCTTCCTGTTGAACCCGGAAGTGCTAATCACTTCCGGGTCGCGGCCATATTCCATATGCCCGCGCTGTCACCGGCACCAGCGCCGGCGCCGTCTCCTCCCTCTCCTCGGAAGCTTTTTAGCTTATACTTCCGGGGGGCATACTGGGGCTCCACGCCGTATAAGCGCTCGCCGAGGACGGCGCAGCGTTCCCCAACTACAGCGCTAACTCCCCGCAGACGTTCCGGATGAATTTCTGTGAGCCAGCACTCTCCAGCCCTGGCCTCACAGCGTCTGCCAGCAGAGGGGGGAAGCTGACACCAGGACCCCCGACGCTGCTTCCAGCTCTGGAGCCCTTGCCGTCCTCACAGGTAAACCGCGCAAGCGGCATCCAGGCTAGGCATCCTCTTCTCCGTGGATTCCCATAGGAACAGGAAACCAAACTGTGGGAGCGAGGGGGACCGCCCCTTTTATCTCTCCGTAGGGTTTCCTGTTCCTAGGGGCGGATCCCCTCTCTCAGTGGGTGCTGTCGTGGCGAAGAGAAAAATGGTGTTTCGAGTACGCAGGTAAGCAGTCACCTTGGATATTACATTATCAAGGTGAAAAGTATCAAAGCTACTGACAGACCGAATGGAAGAGCTGTGTACTGATAATCATTGACCTGTCCCCGGCCATACAGAGCTACCTTCAAATATTTTTGATGGTCCGGATAGATTGGGATGTGATAATACGCATCCTTCAAATCCATGACTGCAATGAAACCGTTGTGATATAACAGCTTTATAGCAGTGTTCACCAATTTCATCTTGAAGGTGCGATTTACAATCCAACAGTTGAGTTTCCTCAGATTGATAGTAGTTCTGAAGGAACCATCTGGATTTTTTATCAAAAAGAGGCAAGCATAAAATCCCCTTCCCTTTTCTTCCTCTGGGATTTCGCACAAAGTTTGTTTTCCCAAGAGTCCTATGATCTCTGCTTTCATGGGAAGTTGTTCTTTTGGTGACCTCCTAAGAGGTGTCACTATGCAGGTCTGACGTGGCAGACAAAGTCTATCTTTAGACCCTCCTTCACAATATTCGAGACCCAGCGACTGGGGAAGATATTCACCCAGGCAGGGAGAAACAGGGAGAACATTCCCCCTGCAGCTGACCTAGCATCATTGGGAGGATTTTTTGGAAGATTTAGAGGGCCAGCTGAACATAAAACCGGACTCCTTTCTGCTGTTGAACACCCACTTAAAATTTCTCCTCCGAAAGGAAGGTTTCCTAGCATCAGTGGGGAATCCAGGAAAGCCCTTCTTTTTGTCCCCGGCTTTTTCCAAAATGTCCTCTAATTTCTTCCTAAAAAAAAATTGTCTATCGCATGGGATGGAGCAAAGTCTCTTTTTTTTATTGCAAATCCTCAGGATAGCCCTTAGCCATAAGGCCTGTCTGGCTGCATTTGATGGGCCTGCTAGCCTCACCGAGTCTGCAGAATTGAGAGACAGAAAAGCTGCCATTCCATGTAACAGAAGCATATTGGCCAGGATTTTATCCCTTGGGGTCTTGTCCTTAAGCTGCTCCTCTATTTGTTGCAGCCAAATCATAAGGGAGCAAGCAGTACAGGTTCCAGCAATTGCCAACTTCAGACCCCCAGCAGCTGTCTCCCAGATAAGAAACCCATGTGCTTTTTTGTCCAGCGGATCCCTAAGCACCCCGGAATCCTCAAAGGGCAGAGTCGACCTCTTAGAAGATTTAGCCACTACTCTGTCAATTTTAGGGACTTTATCCCAGATCGGAGCCCTTTTCCTCAAAGGGGTATCTCCTCATTGAGGATGAGGGCAAGACACCAGACTTTTTCTGATTTTTCCCACACTCTATTTATGAGAGCCTGCATCTTGCTATTAACCGGAAAGGTGTGCTTTTTTTCTCTCCTCCAACCCTCTGAACACTATATTCTCCAGGGACTTAGATGTTCTTTCTTCCTTGAGGCCCATTGTTGATTTAACGGTTCTAACTTGTCTATCCGTATCCTCAGCTGGAAAGCATGGTCTGCACCCTATATCACTGTCCGAGGAGGAGGACGTGGAGTCACTGCAACATTCTCCTTCCGACAGTGGAAAATCCTCTGACTCAGTAGAAACCTCTTTAGCTCTTTTTTTCCTTTCTTTAACAGGGTCTTTAGGGAATCTTCAACCTCAGCCTTGATCTCAGACCTAAAGCTTGCGGCAATGTCTGAAATCTCATCCATGTTAGTTTTCTGGATGCAGTCTGAGCAGAGACTCTTCTGTTAGTGCACTGCTAGCAGAGTCTTACATAGGGCAGACTCTATTCTTGTTTGTGCTAGCTTTCCTAGTGATTTAAGCAAGAAAATGGCCATATTGAAAAGGATGACATTCATGTAGATCACTTACATCCCGCTGTCACAGTAAGGGTACAGGATTCAGAGGCTGATAAGGGGAACATACAACATCCCTCTTGGATACCGATGAGTCCTGGGACCTTCCACTCCTTTGACTGGGACAGCTGCGACTCCTGCCACTTGAGCGGCTGCTCCCTTTACTGTGCCCATGCTGGTGAGCAGTCAACGATATTGGTGGATGCTACTGCTGCGATGGCTGCTGCTGAATTCTCAAATCCTCCATGATGGAGTGAGCTGACATAAGTGATATCCCGTGGTCATCCCCCCACTTTTTAAGGTGGATCCACAGCACTATCATCGGTTCCGCCTCCACCAGTCCAAAAAAAGCCCCTCCCCACTCCGGCTGGCATGCTGGCCGAGGTCGCCACCATCTTGCTTCCAGCGCACCCCCTCCAACATCCCTTGGGCACACCCATTCCAAGCGTACCTTGCCTGTGACATCAGAGGAGTGCACTCAGGAAGTGCAGCTCACCACGGAGTCTGTCAGCAGGAAGAGGGAGGAGGGAGAGTGGCGCAGCAGATCCAGACATGCACAGCATAATCGTCTGTGCCGCCCACACATGCACTAAAGCCCTATCTGGACCAGTGGACGTCGCTTCCATCTCCATAAGGCCGGCGTCTGCTCTTCCAGCACCGGGACAGGAGTGGGTAAGTCATACACAAAAAATAAACTCTTAATCACAGAGTTTCAGCATGAAGGTTCCCATCAAGGACAGGAAACCAACTGAAGCAGGGGAGAGGTACCGTATATACTCGAGTATAAGCCGACCCGAGTATAAGCCGACCCCCCTAATTTTGCCACAAAAAACTGGGAAAACTTATTGACTCGAGTATAAGCCTAGGGTGGAAAATACAGCAGCTACCGGTGAATTTCAAAAATAAAAATAGATGCTCCATACCGTTCATTATTGCCCCAAAGGAGGTTCCATATAAAGCTGTGCCATATATAATGCTCCATACCGTTGATTATTGCCCCATAGATGCTCCATATATAGCTGTGCCATATAGAATGCTCTGCACCGTTCATTATGGCCCCATAGATGCTCCTTATAAAGCTGTGCCATATATAATGCTCTGCACCATTCATTATGGCCCCATAGATGCCCCATATACAATGCTCTGCACCGTTCATTATGGCCCCATAGATGCTCCATATAAAGCAGTGCCATATATGCTCTGCACTGTTCATTATGGCCCCATAGATGCTCATTATTAAGCTGTGCCTTATATGCTCTGCACCGTTCATTATTGCCCCATAGATGCTCCATATAAAGCAGTGCCATATATGCTCTGCACTGTTCATTATTGCCCCATAGATGCTCCTTATTAAGCTGTGCCTTATATGCTCTGCACTGTTCATTATGGCCCCATAGATGCTCCATATAAAGCAGTGCCATATATGCTCTGCACTGTTCATTATTGCCCCATAGATGCTCCATATAAAGCAGTGCCATATATGCTCTGCACTGTTCATTATTGCCCCATAGATGCTCCTTATTAAGCTGTGCCTTATATGCTCTGCACTGTTCATTGTTGCCCCATAGATGTGCCATATAAATCTGTGCCATCTATAATGCTCTGCACCGTTGCCCCATAGATGTGCCATATAAATCTGTGCCTTATATATAATGCTCTGCACCGTTGCCCCATAGATACTCCACATAAATCTGTGCCATATATAACGCTGCTGCTGCAATAAAAAAAAAAAAAACATACTCACCTCTCTTGCTTGCAGCTCCTCAGCGTCCCGTTCCGGCGTCTCTCCGCACTGACTGATCAGGCAGAGGGCGGCGCGCACACTATATGCGTCATCGCGCCCTCTGACCTGCACAGTCAGAACAAGAGGACGCGAAGACAGGGCGGCGCCCGGCGTGTGGATCGTGGACAGGTGAATATAAAATACTCACCTAGTCCCAGCGCTCCTGATGCTCCCCCTGCCTGTCACACTGTCTTCGGGTGCCGCAGCTCTTCCTCTGTCAGCGGTCACCGGCACCACTGATTAGAGAAATGAATATGCGGCTGCACCCCTATGGGAGTGGAGTCCATAATCATTTCTCCAATGAGCGGTCCCACGTGACCGCTGAACAGGGGAAGAGCTGCGGCACCCGAAGACAGTGTGACAGGCAGGGGAAGCGTCAGGATCGCCGGGACTAGGTGAGTATGCCTCAGCGCCCTCTCCCCCTCACCCGCCGACCCCACCGCCGACCGTGACTCGAGTATAAGCCGAGAGGGGCACTTTCAGCCCAAAAATTTGGGCTGAAAATCTCGGCTTATACTTGAGTATATACGGTACATCCCTTTTATTTTAGTAGGTTTCCTGTCCTAGCTGGGCAGATCCCTCTCTCAGGTGTGCTGCCATGGGTGAAGGAAAAAACGATAAATTTACATGGAACAGTATAGCAGAAAAATAAATGAGAGTCAGCACAACAGGTTGTGTGTAAGAATTGAGAACCTGGAATTCTGGATAAATTTGCTTTTGCCAAGTCAACAGTCCTCTCCCATCTGTCAGTGTTAAAACCTGATGTAGATATTTTTTTTGCCTACTTCCGGGTTTGCTTCTTTAGAAGCGTCACACTCAGAAAGCACTGACATGATGCATTACAGCCACAGCTGGATATCGAGGAATAAATACTTCCATAGAAGTGAGATGTAAAATCTCTCTAAAAAACAGTTTATGCTAAGAGATACTTTTTTAGTACAACATACAGAAAAAAAAACAAAATATGGGACACAAAGATGAGCACTTACAGGGTCCTTCAACTCCTCATTTTCTTTAGAAGATCGGGATAACTTCAGGGTGATTTCTTCGCCACATTCTGTATCGGAAGCATTGGGAGACTCGGCCAAGTAAGGAAACTCGTCTCTCTTCTGACCTCTGAACCTGATCTTGTCCAGTCTCCTTAGCATGTTCTGCACAGCACCTCTCTGCTTCACTTTAACATGACTGTTTACATCGCTGTGTAGAGGAAAATAGGAAGACATTTAGAAAACAAGTAAATCTTCAGCATTTCTCACATTTCTGGCTGCACATACTTAACTTTCCTAATTCCACACCCAACTAAAGCATGTGACGGATTAACACTGGCTGCAAACCTTATCATGCTGATATAGTTTCTTAAGTCCACAGAATGGAGCCAGCAATGCACACATGGTAAGACACATAGTGACTCCCAACACAGGTATAGTAACTTTCACTGAGTTCAGGTCATTAAAGGAATATTCCTATATCCAAGATCATATCCCAATATGCAGTAGGTGCAATAATAATATTAGCAAATATCTCCCATTAGAAATGTGTAGTTTTTTTGATTTGCTATGTCTTTCCTCATGTGCAGGCTTTGCAGGACCATAGCCATCTATGGTTATGACCACTTGCACCTAGCCGTCACTTCATCAGTGGACGTAACCATGGATAACTAAGATCTTGCATTGCATGCACATAAGGAAAGAGACATAGCAAATCAGAAAACTATACTACATTTCTAATTGGAGGTATGTGCTAATATTATTATTAATACACCTACTACATATTGGGATAGGATCTTTGAGATGGGAACACCCCTTTAACAGTTAACAAATGTGTAGCACTTTATTTCTTCAAGTTAGTGGTGTGTGAAAAAGTATCCAACCGTGCCCACTTGTGGAAATTATTGCAGAAGACAGTTGGGTTGGTATCCATAGCACTGCAATCACTACTACTATCATTTTCATACTATTTTTAGTTAGGTTTGTGACTATTTTGTACATAGCATCAAAAGATTTGTTAAAATTGCCACAATTCACACAAAAGATTTGGCACAAATAATGCAATTCAATCAATATGGGTAAAACAGTCACTGAAAGACTTGGGTGCATGGGTGGATGTGAAACTCCACTTTAGTGACCACCAGTGTGTGGCAGCTGCTGCCAAGGCAAATAAAATTATGGGATGCATTAAAAGAGACATACATGCTCATGACGAGAACATAGTTTTGCCTCTACACAAGTCACTAGTGCGCCCGCATTTAAAATACTGTGTATTAATTTGGTCTCAGTGTATAAGGATGCCGTAGCTGATGTAGAAGGGGAGCAGAGAAGAACAACCAATGTCATTAGAAGGGGTTTTCCTCTACTAGGACAACCCCTTCTTATTCCTTATGTTTGGCCCTGATAAAATGAAAAAACATTTTTACTCAACTGCCATGCCGTTCCAGCCGTTTAGTCACCTTAATATGCTCTCAAGCAGCTTCATCAGGTAGTCACCATGAACGGCTCTGCAACAGTCTTGATAGTACTCTCAGTGGTGCCAAGCACCTTTTGGCATTTTTGCTTCTCTGCTGCAGTCTAACGCATCTCATAACATCTCCTTATTGGTCACATAGTCCTTACAAAACCTCAAGGTGTTGTTTAGATCATTGTTCTATTTCAAAACAAATCGTGGTCCCACTAAGTAATGTAATTGGGATGCCACATCATTACAGAAAGTAGCGGTAGCCATACTGGGCAAGTGTGCTTGGGCCAAGCAAGTCTACTAATCTTGTTTGCGGTCCTCAGCAGTGGCTTCTTTGTGAGAAGTAGTCATTTATGATCAAACTACTGCAGTCTCCTCTGAATAGCTGATGTTGAGATGTATCTGCACCAGATGTCTGTGCATCATTAATGAGGGCTGTTATCTGAGGTGCTGTCAATTTGAGTTTTCAACAAAGGTAACTCTTGGCCTTCAACTCATGGGGAGTCCATCCAGCTAATGTCAGCATAATGATTGTTGGTTTTCAATACTGCACATTTGGATACCATCAAGCATTCAGCAATTTTACAGATTACTTTAAGACATGCAGGTCAGTCAATGATAGACTGTTTCTCTTTACTAAGTTGAGAGATTCTCGCCCTGTTCTGGCTTTGAATAGTTGTAACACAGGTCTCAGCACTGTATAGAACTGTCCCTGCAAAACACACCTGATGGTCACAAACACTTTCTGAAGGTTGAGGAGTCCACAAATGAATACTCGACAAGTCGTACCTATTTACTGGAAGCCATTCCAGTTGAAGGAGCTTGAGAGAACACCAAGGGAGCGTAAAGATGTCTTAAAGGGAACCTGTCACCGCCAAAATCGTGGGTGAGGTAAGCCCACCGGCATCAGGGGCTTATCTACAGCATTCTGTAATGCTGTAGATAAGCCCCCGATGTACCCTAAAAGATTAGAAAATCGGTATTAGTCTTACCGGTAATTATGTTTCCAGGAGTCCATACTGACAGCACCACGGAGGACGTCTCCCCTCCTCCTTGCTGGGACAGGAAACACACGAGAGTTTAAATATCCGGTACCACCCCTCACTCCTCAGTGTTGTAACAAGGACCAACTCATGGAATGATGCAAATAAAACATTTTAATGAATGAATCATATAACAAATAGTATATAGGCACACAAACTGATTATACCAAAAATACAGATAGAATGGGGGGAAGTACCGGTGCTGTCAGTATGGACTCCTGGAAACAATTACCGGTAAGACTAATACCGATTTTCCAGGACGTCCCTCCTGACAGCACCATGGAGAGTACCAAAGACCCTCCTTAGGGTGGGATTACCGCTTGGAGGACTTTCCTCCCAAAAGCCGTGTGCTGGCTGGACATAACATCAAGCTTATAATGTCTACAGAATGTGTCAGCCCTGGCCCATGTAGCCGCCTTACAGATTTGTTCTACTGAGGCTCCTGCATGCTCCGCCCAAGAGGCAGATACTCCCCGAGTAGAGGGCTTTTAAACCTACTGGAGGTGACATGCCTTCTGACTGATAGGCTTCTGAGATCACGGCCGTGATCCAACGTGCAATTGAGGCCTTAGAGGCCTTCTTACCCTTGTTCTTACCCCCAAAAAGAATAAAAAGATTTGGATCTATACGCCAAGAGTCTGTAGCTTTAAGATAGTCCAGGACCCCCTGTCTGACATCCAGGGAATGGAGGACTCACTCTCTCATTAGAAGGGTTATTACAAAAGGAAGAAAGTATTATTGCCTGGTTCCTATTTTTGATAGAGGCTACCTTCGGGATAAATGACGGATCTAATTTTAGAATTAGACTATCATCTCTGATCTGGAGGTAGGGATCCCTTGTACATAAGGCCTGAATTTCTCCAACCCTCCTGGCCGTAGTGACAGCTACTAAGAAAGCCGTTTTCCGGGTGCGGATAGAAATGGGCATATCATCCCCCATAGCGGAAGCGCCTTTACACAGGGCTCTAAGGACTAAGTTAAGGTCCCATGATGGTAATAGCTGCCTAATGGTAGGACGCATTCATTGGGTGGCCCGAATGAACCTTATTATCCATGGGTGAGATGCCAACGGATAGTCCAGAAATGAGCTTAGTGAAGATATCTGGACTTTTAATGTGCTGGGACGAAGACCCAGGTTGAATCCCTTTTGAAGGAAGTCCAGTATGCAGGGAATGTCCGGAGATCCTGATACGACGTCGGACCTGCCACCTTCTAGACAAAAAACGCTTCCAGATTTTCTGGTAGATGGCTGAAGTAACAGGTTTTCTACTACTTTGGATAGTAGTTATGACCTGATCTGATAGGCCTTTTGATTTCAGGATGTCCCTTTCAGGATCCAGGCTGAAAGACGAAGTCTGCTGGGGTCTGGATGGTATACTGGACCCTGGTGGATGACTCTCCCCTTGATAGGCAGTTCAACGGGATGGTCGACTGCTAAGGTCCCCAGTACGGGAAACCAGCTTCTTCTCGGCCAGAACGGGACAATCAGGATGACCTTTGCTTGATCCTCCTTGATTTTCCGTAGGACAGCTGGAATTAATGCCAGGGGAGGGAACGCGTATGAGAGAGGCTGGTTCCACTGCTGGCTCAGTGCATCTATCCCTTCTGGGAGATCCGCAGAGTTCAGAGAGAAGAATCTTGGGGTCTTCGCGTTTCTTCTGTTTGCGAATAAGTCGATATCGGGGGTTCCCCATCGGTGACATAATGTCCGGAAGATGCTCTGCTCCAATTCCCACTCTGTTGGACGCAGATCCCGTCTGCTTAGATAATCCGCTACCACATTTTGAGAGCCTTCTAGGTGGATAGCAGTTATCGATAACACTGTGTCTTCTGCCCAGTTGAAAATCGTCTCTGCCAGATCCTGCAGTGGCTGATATCTTGGGCCTCCTTGATGGTTTAGAAAAGCGACCGTCGTTATATTGTCGGAGAAGATTCTTACGTGTTGATCTGAGAGCGTAAGCTGATTGTGTCTTAGTGCTTGCCAGACAGCATATAGCTATTTGAAATTGGAAGATCTGCTTCTGATGCTTGCTGGCCACCTGCCTTGCAGGATTCTGCCCTGTAGATGGGCTCCCCATCCCCATGCGCTGGCATCCGTGGTAACGACCACGTAGGGGGAGGTGGTCCATAGGACACCCACCTTCAGGTTCTCTGTATGTGTCCACCAGTGGAGAGACTTCCGTGCTAAGCTCGACACCCTTAGTGGAGCCTCTAGGGAAGACTGACGTCGATCCCACACTGACAGGATCTGCCTCTGCAGGTGTCTTGAATGGCTCTGAGCCCACCTGATACATGGTATACAAGCTGTCATTAGACCGAGAACTTTCATTGCCATCCTTACGGTGACACGATGTTCCAATAGATACTTGACCCGCACCTGAATTGTCACTCGCCTGACATCTGGCAAAAAGGACGTTCTTAGTCTGGAGTCTAGACACACACCCAGGAAAGTTTTCCTCCGTTCTGGTAGTAAATCGGACTTCTGCCAATTTAGTACCCATCCAAGATGTTCCATTACTGCGATTGTTCGAGCTCTGTGAGCCACCAATAGATCTACTGAATCTGCCACGAGAAGAAAGTCGTCCAGATACGGAATTATTATAACGCCTTGGTTTCGCAGGAAGGCCACCATTTCCGATACAAGCTTTGTAAAAATACGAGGAGCTGAAGCCAGTCCGAACGGGAGGCCCTGGAACTGATAATGGAAGGTCCCTGATGGCAGCGCTACTGCAAACCTCAGCAGATTCTGAGATGAGGGATGTACTGGGACCTGATAATAGGCCCTCTTTAGGTCGATAGTACACATAACCGCATCCTGATTTATGAGCTGAACTGCTGATCGAATGGATTCTATTCGAAACCGTTTGTATCTCACCCAGGCATTCAAAGGCTTTAGATTTATTATGGTGCGAGTGTCGCCCGACGGCCTTGCGATAGTAAATAGGGAGGAGTAGTGCCCTTTTCCTATCTCTGACTGAGGGACCGGGATTATTACCTCTGTCCTGAGCATGACCTGTAAGTCTTTTAGTATGGCCGACTCTGCCGTGACTATAGTAGGAGCGATGTACCTTTCTGGGGGAGGGGAGTAAAACTCTATGCTGTATCCGTCTGACACAGTTCTGCGAACCCACTGGCTCTGAGTAATCTGAGCCCAGTTTTTTGCAAACCCCCGCAGTCTTCCCCCAATGCTGGTGGCGCCATTGTGGCTTATTTCTAGTGGATGGACTAAAGAAAAAGCCTTTGTTTCTGCCACCCTGTCCACGGGAGCCTCTGTAGGATCCTCTGCTGGACCGACCTTGGCCTCTCGGATCAAACTGTCTCTTGGAGAAGAAACTTCTCCGAAAAGGCAGGGGTCGTTTAGGTTTATCCTCTGGAAACCCTTTCTTTTTATCGGATGCTGACTCAAGGATAGAGGCCAGAGCCGGTCCAAACACCCTCTGTCCCGAAAATGGAATAGAACAGAGTTTGGACTTAGATGCATTGTCACCAGACCAGGATCTCAGCCATACTGCCCGCCTAGCTGCATTAGATAGAGAGCTGTTACGAGCTGAAAATCTGACTGACTCTGCTGTCATATCTGAAAGGAATGCCATAGCGGACTTCATGATAGGAAGAGAATGCTAAATATCTGATCTAGGGGTCTTATTAGCTAATTGCTCTTCCAACTGCCCCATCCACAGATACACAGACCTGGCTACCGAGGTGGCTGCTATGTTTGTTCTGATCAGGGCCGCAGATGCCTCCCAGGCCCTTTTCAGGAGAATGTCCGCCTTCCTATCCATAGGGTCACGAAGACTGGAGGAGTCTTCAAATGGTATAGCCGTTTTCTTGGTGACTTTAGCAACAGGAACGTCAATTTTAGGGACTTCCTCCCATAAATTGACTTCCTCGAGATCGAATGGCAAGCGGCCTTTAAAGTCACGTGAGAGAACCAATCGACGCTCGGCCTCTTTCCACTCTTCCAGGATCATAGCTTTGATATGATCACTTATAGGAAATACAGTCTGATTCCGAGCCACTAGTCCCCCAAACATCAAGTCCTGTCTGGACTGCGGTTTGGAAGTGTCCTCGATCTGCATCGTATTTCGTACTGCCTGTACGAGTTCGTCCGTTTCTTCAGACTGGAAGAGATACTTCCTGTTCTGATCCTGGCTTCCTACTGGGATTTCTCCCTCTTCTTCTGATGGCGAATCCCTGAGTTCGGAACCTTCATCAGAAGAATACTCTGGCTCCCCCTGGGGTTCCTCCCGTCTGGCACGTTTGCGACCCACTATAGGACTGGCCGGGCGTGAATGTGAGAGGCTGGATATAGAGGCCTGAACCTCTTCCCGTATTAGGGACCTCATCTCAGATAGCAGAGACGACTGCTCGTCCTTCATGACCTTAGAAGTACAGGCTGTACAGAGGGTCTTGCCATGGGAATCTGGGAGCTTTACATGGCATACAGGACATCTGATGCTCTTAGCCGTGGCCTTCCCAGATTTTTTAGCCGTAGCAGGGAGACAGCAGGGTTTCCCTTATCCTAGACAACATAAGATAGGGAGTAATAGGCTAGAAGGTGTGCGGTATTTTGTGATGTAAGGGTATACTGCCACAGGCAGACTTACCCCTTCCTCTTCAATTCGGTCTTCCATATCCGATTTCGAGGTATATAACGCACCACCGCCCGAAGCTGGACGCTACACACCAGCGACCGCTCTGCTCAGCGTTCTCCACCGTGGAGTGTTTGAATTCCCCGCTCTTAGAACGCCACCGGAAGTGACGTTTTGCCGGCTCTGACGAAACCGGAAGTGACGCGGCTCCTTAGATCAGGAAGTGCCGGCCGGCTGTAGCGACTCCCGAACCACGCCTGCAGCCTGGAGACCTGTCGGGATCGCTGCCGCGTCGTGAACCGAAAGCCTCCCACCGGGAGGAGCGGTTCAATCCCGGAGCTTAGTCCCGCTCCGGGCCTTTGGGGTAGAGGGACTCCCCGCTGGGGAGTTTCGACCCTGAGCCACTTGACAGGGGGAAGGCTCTGGATGACCGCACGATCCCCCTGAGCTCGGTAAGCATGCTGCTCCTCTTCGTGTGTCCCTCCATGCAGGGACAGGAAAAACACTGAAGAGTGAGGGGTGGTACCGGATATTTAAACTCTCATATGTTTCCTGTCCCAGCAAGGAGGAGGGGAGACGTCCTCCATGGTGCTGTCAGGAGGGACGTCCTGGAAAAAGACGTTAGATTATACTCACCCAGGGGCGGTCCCGCTGCTGGTCCGGGTCCGGCGCCTCCCATCTTCATCAGATGACGTCCTCTTCTGGTCTTCACGCTGCGGCTCCTGCGCAGGCGTACTTTGTCTGTCCTGTTGAGGGCAGAGCAAAGGACTGCAGTGCGCAGGTGCCAGGAAAGGTCAGAGAGGCCCAGCACCTGCGCACTGCAGTACTTTGCTCTGCCCTCAACAGGCCAGACAAAGTACGCCTGCGCAGGAGCCGCAGCGTGAAGACCAGAAGAGGACGTCATCTGATGAAGATGGGAGGCGCCGGACCCGGACCAGCAGCGGGACCGCCCCTGGGTGAGTATAATCTAACGTCTTTTTCTAATCTTAAAATACATCGGGGGCTTATCTACAGCATTCCAGAATGCTGTAGATAAGCCCCTGATGCCGGTGGGCTTACCTCACCCACGATTTTGGGGGTGACAGATTCCCTTTAAGAGTAAAAGGGGGGAGGCGACTTTGAGGAATTGAAAATGCAACACGTTTTGTTCCACATGGGTTTCTTTACTTCTTGTTTCCATACATCTACCTTTGTAGATCCAGACTGAAGGCAGCAAAACCACAATCTGTACATTCCAATAGGAATATAAAAGGAAAAAAAAAACCACAACATTGCATGATCATGTGTGATCGAACTTTTTCTTTATACAGAATTCAAAACTATTTTTTGAAAACTATAGTTTATCAAGTTATCTGGCTATTAAATATATGATGAGACAACCCCTTTTACAATGCTGGGGCAAGTGTAAGCCAGACAGTGGTAGCTACAGTGAAAATGTTTTACAGTATATGGCAGCCATTTCCGGGAATTGACGTCACATAACTTAAGGAAGGCTTGATAAGGCTTACCAGAAAGAAAGCTTCTCTATAATGAGGAAATACTGAAAGGCTTCATTAAGAGTCATTAATTCCCTATACTCAGAATTCTATTCACATTTTTCAACTTGATGCGTTTTGTAGGCTGGTTTAACCAACAGTGTTAGTTTTGTTGGGAAGGCTGCGGAAAGGTGCACGATTATAGAATCTGGTGGCTCCTATTTTTGGACACTGAATTTATAAGCGCCACGTTTATGGGATCCTTGAGCTACATTGCATTTGGAAAAATTACAAGCAGATCATTTTCAGATTTGTTCTACCCACTGCCTGATAAGTTGAAGTAAAAAAGCTAAATCTCTAAAAAAAAATCCAAATACATTCCTTCTCGCATTACACATCATCTCAAGCTACATGAACTTTGGTACACTGAGCAGAAGAAGTCAAGACAAACTGTATTGTGAAAGAGCGGAAAGTTGCAATTACAAGGATTCCCACTTCTAAACAAAACCACAAACAAGGATCATGAGGTCGCAAGCAAAGCAAAATACAGCACAGTGTATTTATCCTTGCACTTCCCTTACATTGTGATACTGCTCACTTGGGCAAAACTTGTTTTTACTTTTCTTTGATTCAATGGGGTAAAAGTCACTGAACTGCAAGAGGAAATAAAATACCGTACACAAGCTCAAAAATAATAGCTCTCCAATAAAATTTAGGAGACTGGCAGTTTGGTGAACTACTTGAATTGTAGTCATGCAAAAGCATGCATACTAAAAATATACCTTCAGAAGCACAGTTATAGATTATTTCAGACTACTGTACAAACTAAGGCATCAGTTTTTCTGAGGTGTAACTGGTGAGTCAGTTTAGACAGAAGTGACCATGAAAGAGCTCTTTCTATTGTAGCATTATTTAGTTTAGTAACAAAATTAACTTTTGTTTTTTAAATTAATGATTAGGCTTGGCAAAGTTATTCATCTTTGTTATTACCTTATTTTGCTTACTTCTCAAACACCACACTAGAAGTTTAGTTTTAACTGCCTTGTTCAAGCTCCTTTTGTTACAAAACGATATTTCAATGAAAAGCCCGGCTATGTGTGCACAAATTGGTCTCCGACCATTAGAGCTTTCTAGGACTTAGAAATACATTTGTTTTTCTGCGCTTGTAACACTCTCTTGACACATTCTTACCTCTTGTGCTTCTAACCTTTGGTGAGCATATAAAAAGGTGCCTCTCGTTACAGACAGACATACTCCGATTTTGGCATCATGACTCCAAGAAACTACCCTGTAGAAAAGAGATATAAGGCACTCCTGGTGAGTGACTCTGGTGCCCAGGTAGGATTCCAACCCGTAATCCAATAGTAGCAATAAACCTGGCACTCGGTACTATTTTAACGTACAGGTCATGTTTTCAGGATTTCCATAGTGCTGCACAAGTGAGAGAACTCCTGATAATTCCATCACCTGTGCAATACTAAGGAAATCCTGAAAACATGACCTGTTGGGGTCCGTGAGGACTGGAGTTGGGAAACACTGGTTTAGACCTTCATCAGAATTGACTGCGGCAGAAAGGTGCTTTCTACGGCAATTCGGATCGTTCTGTGTCAGCGCTCATTTCTGACGGGTTCCACATGGCAATTAGTTCTGATGAAAGTCTAAACAGACCGAAACTTTAAATTTATGAATTGTCAATAAATTTGTTATACGTTCAAACAATCCTGAGTACCAGGTTCATTGTTACTCCAAGAAACCACCCATCTACTACCTGTTAATTCCTCCTGATAAATCAGCATTATAAATAGCGAAAGACGTCGAGGTTGCAGTATTTTGGTAGCCATGTGAAATAACTTTGTATCTGGCCTGGGTCAGTCTTGTTAATCCAGATTACCCCACATGGGTTTAATATAAGTGGATATCTCTGCATAAATTTGATCTAGCACAATCTGAACTTCATTATATGCACTGACACTTTTTTTCATGCAACACACGTTGTGGAGTTGTACGAGTTCTCATCAGTATCTAATCAGGGGTTATATACAGTATAACAGACATTGGGCTAGACCAGAGACCTCTTTCCAGATCTCTATATATATTATATATACAGCTCTGGCAAAAATTAAGAGACCATTGCAAAATGTTCAGTTTGTCTGATTTTTCTCTTTATAGGTATATTTTAGTAAAATATAAATTTTACTTTTATTCTATAAACTACTGGCAAAAAAGTGCTTTCAGACCTCAAATAATGCAAAGAAAACAAGTTCATAATAATTTAGGAACAACAGTACTAATGTTATAACTCAGGAAGAGTTCAGAAATCAATATTTTGTGGAATAACCATGATTTTTTAATCAGAGCTTTCATGCGTCTTGGCATGCTCCAGTCTTTCACACTGCTCCTGGTGCAAACATGTAAGCAATTCTTTTTTAATGGCTTGTGACTTTCCATCATCCTCTTGATTACATTCCAGAGGTTTTCAATAGGGTTCAAGTCTGGAAACTGTGCTGCCTATGACAAGGTTTTGATGTGGTGATCTCTTAATTTTTGCCAGAGCTGTATGTCAGAGTGTTGGACAGGACTGTCATATTCCTACCACCTGAGGACAACAACCTCATTATGTGTCTTGCTTCTTTGTTTACATTGTGCCATGGTAATAGTGTTGTAATGTATCGTGATATGGTTATGCATAGTGTATAAGACAGGTACTGTAGGAACAAAGTTTAGGGCTTAGTACATAGCATAAGTAGTATAAGACTATAGCTTAGGTAGTCACATTAGGGTTAGTTAGCAGTTAATATTTGAGATTAGCTTCCTGTAAAAAGTTAGGGTCCAGTTCAAGTGCAAATAGAAAGTGTTATGTGAGCAGTGTCTTCTACAAGAGAAGGAAACTAAGGGACAGGGGAGAAGCGAGATCCTGAAGTGACAAACGAAAGAATCGACGTCCGGAAATAAGAGCCCTTGGATAGGACAACAAATCATGAAGAACCCTAAGCTTGCAAAATGCCTAAGGTGACGGGCCTAAACAGGACTCAGATTGTGGTACAAGTGGGCGTCCCAAGCAGTAGATCCAGGGCACCAGACGTGGAACCGCTGAGAGAGTAGAGACTTGCTGATCAGGACTGTGGCGAAAAGCAGACTTGTGATGAAGTAGGGTGAAACAATATTCCCTGGAGTAGACTACAGAGTAAAGCTACTGTTAGAATGAAAAAAAAAACTTCTCATCGTACTGCTACTCCTTGTACATAACCCTTTCCAATTATCCGTTCAGTAAAGACTGTTAAAGAACGGGAGTCTCCTTTACTGAACCGTGCAACCTATAGTACTGGTCAGCTAACACCATCAGCAGCTACAGGTGGCCTGCACAGGTGCAAGATCTTCACAGCACCAACTCACACACCCAGGGAGGACACACACTCATGTAGCACACTGGGGCATAAAAAACGAAGAGTGCCTCGCCCGCGGCTACTGCCCCGTGCTACACTTACGCACACAGATATAATTATATCTGAATGTAGCTGCCAGAGGTCTATATATGAATATAATTTTATAATGTGTCATGGGGTTGTGCAATTACGAGGGAGGATCCCCCCCCCTCCTCCATTTTTTGCAATCAGCAAAGGTAAAGCTAACAGCTGATATCAGGCTGGGAGGGTCCATGGTTATTGGGGCCATACCAGCCTGTAACCTCCCCAGAATTGGAGCACCACATGAGATGCTCCAAATCAGGCACTTAGCTTTGGCTTTCCATGATGCGTTAGTAATGGGGCTTTAGGCTGATGTCAGCTGTGAATTGTCAAAAAACACAGCTCACATGAAGCCCTAGTGTTCATAATGGAGAGGTGTCTATCAGACACACCCAATACTAACCCAGTAAATTAAAAAAAAAAAAAAACATATAAACACTCCCTCACACTTTTCATGGTTCACCATTTTATTTAAAAAAAAAAAAATAATCCAATGCAGGTTCGACGTAGTCCAGTGAATGAAAACCTCAAAAGAACATACACACAAAACACAGAAAAAGAAAGCAAAGACACTTTCCCTTGTTCACCACTGTATTTGGATTTGGTCTCATTGTCCGATAAGAACCGGTAGCTTTTTGCCAATATATGGTCCCTTAAGATGGAGTCTTCTTCCGTGAGTTTGTATGCGTGCATCCGCAGCTCTTAATGATCTAATCAGGAAGATAGTTGACACTCAGGTTCTCGGACAAATCCGATGTGCGAATGCCTGACATGCGTGTTTCCATCAATGGGTTTAAGGTACCGTCACATTAAGAGACGCTGCAGCGATATAGACGAGCCGATCGCTGCAGCGTCGCTGTTTAGGTCGCTAGGAGAAGTCAGACACCGTCAGTACGTCAGTGACGTACTTATCGTTCTCGGTGGTTGTTCGCTCCAGTTCGCTCCATGTAAAACATCGCTGGTATCATTGCTTTTGCTGTCAAACACGACGATACACACCGTTCTGACGACCAAATAAAGTTCTGGACTTCTAGCTCTGACCAGCGATATAACAGCAGGATCCAGATCGCTGCTGCGTGTCAAACACAACGAGATCGCTATCCAGGACGCTGCAACGTCACGGATCGTTGTCGTTCTCGTTGGAAAGTTGTTTAGTGTGAAGGTACCTTTACAAACATGGCGCCTTAACACAACTTTGGAGCATGTGCAATGAGCACTTTGGCACTGACCTCATTGTAGATGGCGCAGGTGACATCATTTCACCCAGTGAGCCTGAATGATGGAAGCATTTTCTGTTTTTTGTTTTTTGACATGCGCAATTGATCTTAGGCACTCATTCTGAATGCACAATGGGGCGATAATAGCTTCAAATTATACACACCTGACAAGATCAATTGACATTTATACTTTGTATGAATTCGGATTATGAGAAATTCACATGTATGCACTTTATATTATCTAGTATTTGAAAATATGTATTTTGATAAGCACTGTGCATAAATGCAGAAACTTTACACTTTATTGTAATTATTGATATGCAGTGGATGTACCTATAAAGGGTTCTGTTAGTTGAACTGAAACATCAACAAGCCCAAATGGGCTTTTAAAATCTCAATTTCTACTTTTTACAAACAGTGTCCTTTAATTTTTAGAATTACAAAGAAGCCTATAACTACTCTACCAAAATGGATCCATGCTTCTTTCTCCTTTTTTGAGGAGGCTGAGAAACTCTTGACACTTTCTAACTTTTTTGATTTAAGAACCAACAAAAATTCCAGCTTTAACGTTTGCTTCTGAAAGCTTTGGGAAGAGATCTTGTAGATACTTGAATGCCACCGATTCCTTGTACAAAGCTGTGAATTTGTTTTATTAGGCCTAGTTTTAAAGTGCAAAGGTGGCATTTGTATTTTGAGGGTCTACAAGTGGCTCCCATTTAATATTGTTATTTCCCACAGAAAACTCAGTACGTTCAGGCCAATAATGGCCGGTAGTGTGCTTTAGAGGCCCTGCTATCGCAAAGACAAAAAAAGCATGGAAACTTAGTATATCTTCCAGGAAGACCCATCAAGAATGCAACCATGTTAAAATCTCCAATTACTGCTGAACCATATTCCTAATGTTTCAATGCATTTAGCAATCTCTTCACATCTTCATAGTCGTCTTTAAGCTTCGCTGAATAGGCAAGGGGAAGAGAAGGATACTTGTTACTATTATGGAGTAATACTGCTTTAAGACTCTTTGATGAACTGTCAGTGAAGAGGCACCACTCACTAGGATCAAAAGGAATTCCAATATTCTGAAACAGACCAGTTATATCATGATGTTTAAGATCCGCATTAGACTTTGTAAGCTCCCTGGTTAAATCATTAAGGTAATTATGTTTGAGATTCATTGGTTTTATCTGTAGAACTGTAATTCTGATCTTCAAAATCTGTAGAACCTGAGCTACTACTTTCATCACTAGGTTTATCTCTCTGCGGATGAGTAGGAACAGGAAGATCAGGGCCATGTGGCACAGGAGCAATGGTTGATGGCATGTTTGGATTTATGACTGTAGGTGCATTCTTGCCAGCATGTCGTTTAGCGAGGTCTACCATACAAAAGTAACAGGTCATGGAAGGATCTATGGGTTTTTGCCATATTCTTGGAATACCAAACTTCGTAGTCCTCTTTTCCCCTCTGTACCACTCTTACACAGTTTTCTTACACATCTCAAGAGTGAAATGTGGAGTCCAGTATTTGCCCTAGTCTCCAAGAGGAATCTCGAAGTATGCCTTGTATGCTTGACTCATCTTAACTGATGATGAAATGGAGAACTCTCCTATTTTCCGCTTTAATACATTCTCAACAGATATAACAAAAGGCATCTGCTGGATGCTTGCAACCTCTTGAAACCACATCTGGAGTTGAATCAACAATGAGACAGTTGTGGGAAAACTAACCTGAATGATGATGATGATGAACATACTGTTTCTATAGCTTTGAACGATGGAAAATTAGGAATCCTGAAGTACTGAACACCTTGCACACTTTGGTTACTACGAAAAGTGAAAAATCTTATCGGACTAGTGAAACAGACAGCAATGTGTAGTTTACATGAACAATGAAATTTGAATATAGTAGGTTTACTATTGGACTACGCAAGTATCATATCATTGTGACAGCCACAAAAGCAAAGTTTCAGGGGTATTTCACCTTTTTTTTTCCAAAATAAGTAATACAAAATGAAACAGAAAATAACACTTAAATCAGAAACAGATTTTTTTTTGATACAGTGTTTCTATCTACATCTTTATATAAGTTTGATAACAACCACAAGAGTAGCTCCAGTTCTGGCGGACGCAGCCTGATCTTGCATTATATAGGCCGTTAATTTAAGATTGTGGAGGTTCTTTTCTCTGGTGATAACAATGGCTTTTCTGTGGTCTTTATTGCCTATAAGTGACACTACACAACATGATAACTCCCAGGGCAAATATACTAGAACAGCCTTCAGGGTACAGGATTTGAATACTTTAAGGGACTGATGAATATGTTCCCGTACTATGAATTACACGGAGAATCTGTCAGTTGAAGCAATGTCATATTGATTAACGATCAATCTTACTAGAGTCAGACCAATACACGGAATGGAGAGAAAGTTCACATCTGTGTCACTCTACAATTCAGTCACGCATAGGACTGCAAGAGCAATAGAAGAAAAAAAAAATAGTTCAAGAGCAAAAACTAGCCTAATATTTTCATTAAGGCTATGTTCACACGGTGCATTTTTTATGCCACGTTTAAGCAAGCAAGTTTTGCTTAGTTTTTGATGTGCTTTTTACTGCGGTTTTGTCAGGGTACATTTGTCTCTTGTGCCTACTGAAAGTTTAGTGCATATAGAAAAAAAAAAAAAAAAAACCTGATTCAACTTTATCATGTTTTAATACCAAAACTTGATACCTGCGTTTTTCGCATAGTTTTTGCAGCGCTTTTGCACTACCCATTGCTTTCAATGGGTTAAAAAAAAGCATGAAACAAGTGACATGCTGCATTTTGGAAAAAGCAGCTCTTTGACAAATGTCAGGGGAAAAAAAACAAAAAACGTTTGTGCTTGAGATTTCCGAAATCTCATTTACTTTGCTGGTACTGTGAAACACAGCAGAAAATTTGCAATAAAAAACGCAACATGTGAACATGGACTAAAGGTACCGTCACACTAGGCGATATCGCCAGCGATCCGTGACGTTGCAGCGACCTGGATAGCGATATCGCTGTATTTGACACGCAGCAGCGATCTGGATCCCGCTGTGAAATTGCTGGTCGCTGCTAGAAGGTCTGCACTTTATTTGGTCGCTAGGTCGCCGTGTATCGCCGTGTTTGACAGCAAAAGCAAGGATACCAGCGATATTTTACACTGGTAACCAGGGTAAACATCGGGTTACTAAGCGCAGGGCCGCGCTTAGTAACCCGATGTTTACCCTGGTTACCAGCGTAAAAGTTAAAAAAACAAACAGCACATACTCACCAGCGCGTCCCCCAGCGTCTGCTTCCTGACACTGACTGAGCGCCGGCCCTAAACTTAAAGTGAAAGCACAGCGGTGACGTCACCGCTGTGCTGTTAGGGCCGGAGCTCAGTCAGTGTCAGGAAGCAGAGGCTGGGGGACGCGCTGGTGAGTATGTGCTGTTTGTTTTTTTAACTTTTACGCTGGTAACCAGGGTAAACATCGGGTTACTAAGCGCGGCCCTGCGCTTAGCAACCCGATGCTTACTCTGGTTACCCGGGGACCTCGGCATCGTTGGTCGCTGGAGAGCGGTCTGTGTGACAGCTCTTCAGCGACCAAACAGCGACGCTGCAGCGATCGGCATCGCTGTCGCTATCGCTGCAGCGTCGCTTAATGTGACGGTACCTTAAGAGTAATCTGTAGACCCAACATGAGTAGACCACACGTTCTTAAAAGAACCTGTCATGTCCCCAATAGCTATTGACCTGAAGTTGTGGGGTTTATCAACATGTTAATAGCGTTTTAATGCTATTCGGCTGCTCTACTGAAATAGTGGCTACTGCGGAAAAAAAAAAAATTACTCCTACCAAGAGTCGCCGGCTTTGAGTTGTAGAGGCGTACCTAGAGCGGCTTCAGTTATCACTCACAGCATGAGTGGTGGCTGTGAGCACGCCCCGAAACTGGTACTATAGCTTCTCGGCATAGATACACAGTAGAGCGAGCTGTCAAAGTGTGATTACATCCACCACTCACTGAGTACTGAGCAGTGACCGTAGACAATCCGGAACAACTCTGACTGATGGCGGAATTTTCTCCTGGTAGCCAAGTTTTCGTCAAGGCATCTCCAAAGCACTGGAATGCTAGTAACCTGGAAATTAACAATCCTTGGGGGCATGGCAGGTTCCCTTTACAGGGAACCTGTCTAGTTGTACAGTCTGATCTGTGATCATCATAGTATAAAGGAGAAGCGGAGCAGATATATAGGATTGTTGGAATTATTCAGTATAAGGGGATATGAGCAGTTTTTCTTACAGGGTTTGTAGGATAAATTCTGCAACTACTCCTCAAAAGTTTCAAAACCTTGGAACTTCTGCTCAGTTTGTACTCCAGAAACTCAGCAAAAATACTCGGTCTGCACACTGACAAACTTGTATTTCATTGCTTGAATTTGATGGCATTTGTATGCAGGAAAGCCACTGGGTGGTCCCAGCAGTGATTAACAGCTATCTCCGCATGCAGTCACACAGTGAAGACCTGCCACTGTACTCATGCTTACTGACAAATAAAATGCAAAGATTGCTGAAACTTTTCCCACAAAACCCACTCTGAAATCAATCTGATCAACTCCTCCTGCCTGCTGATCAGACGCCATTTTCAAGTTGCAGGTCCCATTTAAAACATATGTTTTAAGACATTAAAACTAGAATTCCACTTAGTGTAATACCCAAGTATCAGACACAAGACTACAGAAACCCCTGCTAAAAAGCAATTTTATTTGAAAGCAGATTGCCAATTTTACATAGTCTCAGGTTTGATTTTCTTATTGCCCATAGCTGTTACTTACCACAGGCGAGTTTGTTTCAAGCATGTGATGCTTGTTCAAAGCGGTTTACCAACATTTTTGGAAAGTTGCCAACAATTTTGACCAGCCAATTTTTGGGGTCTTTGTATGAAATTATGTCCAGTTTACCAATATATACAGCACATACCAAAAGTTTGGACACACCTCCTTTAAAGATTTTTCTGTATTTTCATGACTATGAAAATTGTAAATTCACACTGAAGGTTTCAAAACTATGAATTAACACATGTGGAATGATATACTTAACAAAAAAGTGTGAAAAAACTGAAAATCTGTCTTATATTCTAGGTTCTTCAAAGTAGCCACCTTTTGCTTTGATGACTGCTTTGCACACTTGGCATTTTCTTGATGAGCTTCAACAGGTAGTCACCGGAAATGGTTGTCACTTCACAGGTGTGCCCTGTCAGGTTTAATAAGTGGGATTTCTTGCCTTATAAATGGGGTTGGGACCATCAGTTGTGTTGTGCAGAAGTCTGGTGGATACACAGCTGATAGCCCTACTGAACAGACTGTTAGAATATGTATTATGGCAAGAAAAAAAGCAGCCAAGTAAAGAAAAACGAGTGGCTATCATTACTTTAAGAAATGAAGGTCAGTCAGTCCGAAAAATTGGGAAAACTTTGAAAGTGTCCCCGAGTGCAGTTGCAAAAACCATCAAGTACTACAAAGAAACTGGCTCACATGAGGACAGCCCCAAGAAAGAAAAACCAAGAGTCACCTCTGCTTCTGAGGATAAGTTTATCCGAGTCACCAGCCTCAGAAATCGCAGGTTAACAGCAGCTCAGATTAGAGACCAGGTCAATGCCACACAGAGTTCTAGCAGCAGACACATCTCTACTACAACTGTTAAGAGGAGACTTTGTGCAGCAGGCCTTCATGGTAAAATAGATGCTAGGAAACCACTGCTAAGGACAGGCAACAAGCAGAAGAGACTTGTTGGGCTAAAGAACACAAGGAATGGACATTAGACTAGTGGAAATCTGTGCTTTGGTCTGATGAGTCCAAATTTGAGATCTTAGGTTCCAACCACCGTGTTTCTATGTGACGCAGAAAAGGTGAAAGGATGGACTCTACATGCCTGGTTTCCACCGCGAAGCATGGAGAAGGTGTGATGGTGCTTTGCTGGTGACACTGTTGGGGATTTATTCAAAATTGAAGGCATACTGAACCAGCATGACTACCACAGCATCTTTCAGCGGCATGATATTCCATCCGGTTTGCGTTTAGCTGGACCATCATTTATTTTTCAACAGGACAATGACCCCAAACACACCTCCAGGCTGTGTAAGGGCTATTTGACCAAGAAGGAGAGTGATGGGGTGCTACACCAGATGACCTGGCCTCCACAGTCACCAGACCTGAACCCAATCGAGATGGTTTAGAGTGAGCTGGACCGTAGAGTGAAGGCAAAAGGGCCAACAAGTGCTAACCATCGCTGGGAGCTCCTTCAAGATTGTTGGAAGACCATTTCCAGTGACTACCTCTTGAAACTCATCAAGAGAATGCCAAGAGTGTGCAAAGCAGTCATCAAAGCAAAAGGTGGCTACTTTGAAGAACCTAGAATATAAGACATATTTTCAGTTTCACACTTTGTTAAGTATATAATTCCACATGTGTTAATTCATAGTTTTGATACCTTCAATGTGAATGTACAATTTTCATAGTCATGAAAATACAGAAAAATCTTTAAATGAGAAGGTGTGTCCAAATTTTTGGTCTGTACTGTATATTTCCTTAGTGTGCAACAAAACATGCAACAATTTTCTGTGAGAAATACTTTATTTTATAAAACAGTATCAAGGGTGCAAACACTTTCCACCATGACTGTGTACTAATAAAAATATATAATTATATTTTATTTTTACACACAAACCCTTTAAATTCTTTACAGTTAGACTGAATTTGACACTACACAAAAGATGGCATAAAAGTGATTTGAACGTGTTCCAAGAAGTGAATAAGCATTAGTCATGCATGGAATTCACCCATCTTTACAAAAAAATAATAATAATGTTACATAGTTACATCACATGAGAGGATCTCCATCCCTTGTAATAATCTATTTGCCTGCCTTTGAACTGACTAATTTCTGAATGCTCTTTTTTAAATTTGGGGCCCAAAACTGGATCCCATATTCTAGATGTGGTCTCAAGTGATTTATAAAGCGGTAAAAATACGTTGGGCTTGCGGGATTTTCTCGCTCTTTTTATACACCCTAAAATCTTGTTTGCTTTTGCAGCTGCTGATTGACATTGAGTACTGCTGCTCAGCTTACGTGTAAGGCTACTTTCATACTAGCGTCGGGCACTGCACGTCGCAATGCGTCGTTGAGAAAACGCGCATCCTGCAAAGTTGCCCGCAGGATGCGTTTTTTCTCCATAGACTTTTATGAGCGACGCAGTGCCACACGTCGCAACCGTCGTGCGACGGTTGCGTCGTGTTTTGGCGGACTGCCGCCACAAAAAACGTTACATGTAACGTTTTTTTCTGCGTAGAGTCTGCCATTTTCGACCGCGCATGCGCGGCCAAAACTCCGTCCCCTCCTCCCCGGACCTTGCAATGGGTCGGGCATTTCTTTCACGGGCCCGTACCGACGCTAGTGTGAAAGCAGCCTAACCAGAATACCCAAGTCCTTCTCTTGATCTGTAGTTCCGAGTATACTCCCATTTAATGAATAGGCAGCAATAGGATTACTCTGTCCCAGGTGCAGTACACTACATTTCATCTCATGTATCAATAAATACAGCAGTTAGCTTGTATATATTTCAAGCAGACAAAAATAAATCCCTTTGCGATGTGCTAATTTTTAGCAGAAAAAAGTTTATAGTCTGTAAGGGGACCCTTAGGCCTGACATGTGGCACCATACGACCGCTGATCAGTAAATGTTTACACTGGCAGACCAACAAACATTGCGCACTGAGTGCACAGGCTGCCACTTCTCAGCAGCACAAGTCAAGTTTACACAGGATGATGCACCACAGAGGTTTATGCTGCATATAAAATGAATTTCACCAGACGATATGAACAGGTTGCAGTATAAGTGACCCTTAAAGGGAATCTGTCAGCAGGTTTTTGCCAAATCTTATGAGAGCAGCCTGATGCCAGCAGGTTTTTGATAACTCATCTGAAAGCAGCATTTAGGAAATGAAATCCAGATTCCAGCCATGTGTCACTTAGTTTACTGGGTGCAGCAGTTGTGAAACAATTCATTTTCTCTGATGTATATGTAGCAGTGCTCAGAAAGCTAAACCCACCCACAACACAGCATTCTGTGTAGATTGCATATAGACAGTAAGTTGCTAATCGGTGCTCATGGTTGGACCAGGAGGCATGAGGGCAGCTAGTCCGGCAGTGATAACATTATCGCCTGCTGATAAAACACTTGTCTTGAAACAAAAATAAGCCTAATAAGTGATAATGCTCAAATCAGTGTCTCAGCCCCTACCACATGCTGCCCTCACATTATAACGCAAAACCCTGCTGACAGACTCCCTTTAAAAGGGATATTCCCAGTTCCAAAATCCTATGTCAATATGTAGTAGGTGTAATAATAACAATGATATTAATAAATACTTCCAAATAGAAATGTAGTATAGTTTTTCTGATTCGCTATGTCTCTTCCTGTGCAGGCACCTTAGGTATCCATGGTTGTGAGTTAGCTAGTTGCTAGTGGTTGTAACCATGGATACCCAAGGTTGTGCAATGCCGTCACATGAGGAAAGAGACATAGCGAATCAGAAAAACTATACTAGATTTCTAATTGGAGGTATTTGCTAAGATTATACCTACTACATACTGAGACAAAGAAAGATTCCAAGTGTCGGCAACTGAATAAAATCTTCAAAGCTTTATTTCAAAACATAAAATTAAAATTCATGGTGGTAGATAGAAAAATATTTAGAATTGAGAGTCCTCAGTGATTGATTCCTTTTAATGGCTAACTGAGAAGATGGTAACAAATTGAAAGCTTTCGAGACTACTCAGGTGTCTTCATCAGGCATAGACTAATATAAAATCTGAAGAATCACATATTTATACACAAAACAGCACAGAAAGAAATAATGCAATAGATAAGATAAGTGACGTGAAGCAGAACTATCATTATGGGAGAGTGATAAACAGTTGTGGCCATAAATACTCAAGCTACTTACCAGGTAGCGGTGTTTTTCAGGAGCCCATGACAGCACTAACGAGAGGGGATCCGCCCTTCAGGAACAGGAAACCTACAGAGATAAAAGGGCGGCACCTCTCTCCCACATCAGTTGGATTACAGAGCATGAGAGGACCTCCTTAGTTAGTAACACATAAATAATTAACACATTTCACCCTGTGACTAAACTTTAAAAATTAATATCAATAAGTGGTGATAAGTCCTGCCAGCCTAAAAGGGAGGGAATATAGGAGTGCTGTCATGGGCTCCTGAAAAACACCGCTACCTGGTAAGTAGCTTGAGTATTTATTCAGTCGCCATGACAGCACTAACGAGAGAATTACAGAGAAAAGAGTTTCAGGGAGGGACTACTGCTTCCAACACCCTTCTACCAAATGTGAGATTGTTGGAGCCACCCAGATCTAATCTGTAATGCTTAAAGAAAGTAGATGGAGATGACCATGTGGCCGCCTTACATATATCCTCAATGGACACCTCCGACTTTTCTACCCAGGAAGTCGCCATGGCCCGAGTGGAATGAGTTTTTATGCCTCCTGGGACTTCTAGGCCACCTGCTGAATAAGACAAAGAAATCGCTTCCCTAATCCATCTACCTAAGGTGTTTTTGGACACCCTAAACCCTTTCCTGACTCCCTGAAAGGATATGAATATAGAACTCTCTTTTTTCCAGGGGTCTGTTAAAGATATATACCTAAGTAGACATCTTTTGACATCTAACGAATGGAGTTTGAGTTCTTTTTGATTTTTAGGATTAGGACAAAAAGTGGGGAGACTTATTTCCTGAAATCTGCCGAACTTTGACGCTACCTTCAGAAGATAGAGGGGATCAGTTCTTAATACTACCCCATCTTCTTTAAACTGAATATATGGATGTTGTCTAGAGAGAGCCTGTAAGTCACTAACTCTCCTCGCAGATGTGAGAGCAACCAAGAGAGCTGTTTTTAAGGACAGGACTTTTATAGGAGCAGATTCTATAGGTTCAAAGGGGGCTTCAATCAAAGCTGTAAGTACCAAGTTTAAGTCCCATGGGACCAGTGTTTTCTTAATAATTGGTCTTGATCTAGCCGCTGCTTTGATAAATCTAGCAATCCAATAATTGTTAGCTAAATTACAATTATACAAAGCCCCTAAAGCCGATACATGAACTCTAAAGGTACCGTCACACTAAACAATATCGCTAGCGATCCGTGACGTTGCAGCGTCCTGGCTAGCGATATCGTTGAGTGTGACACGCAGCAGCGATCAGGATCCTGCTGTGATGTCGCTGGTCATTGAAGAAAGTTCAGAACTTTATTTGGTCGTCAGACCGGCGTGTATCATCGTGTTTGACACCAAAAGCAACGATACCAGCGATGTTTTACACTGGTAACCAGGGTAAACATCGGGTTGCTAAGCGCAGGGCCGCGCTTAGTAACCCGATGTTTACCCTGGTTACCAGTGTAAAATGTAAAAAAACAAACAGTACATACTCACCTTCGCATCCCCCGGCGTCCGCTTCCCACACTGACTGAGCGCCGGCCGCAAAGTGAAAGTACAGCACAGCGGTGACATCACCGCTCTGCTGTTAGGGCCGGGCTCAGTCAGTGCAGGGAAGCAGACGCCGGGGGACGCGAATGTAAGTATGTAGTGTTTGTTTTTTTTACATTTTACGCTGGTAACCAAGGTAAACATCGGGTTACTAAGCGCGGCCCTGCGCTTAGTAACCCGATGTTTACCCTGGTTACCCGGGGACCTCGGCATCGTTGGTCGCTGGAGAGCGGTCTGTGTGACAGCTCTCCAGCGACCAAACAGCGACGCTGCAGCGATCGACATCGTTGTCTGTATCGCTGCAGCGTCGCTAAGTGTGACGGTACCTTAAGGGTGCTTGTAGCTAGACCCATCTCTAGACCTCTCTGCAGGAACTCCAGAATCTTAGTAATACTGACTTTTTGACCCATCTCTGATCCTGAAACAGTCATGAATTTTTTCCAGACTAACAAATATTTGTCGTGGAAACCTTCCTGCTTTTTAATAGAGTATTAATAAGACCTTGTGAAAAAAAACCTTTTTCTTAGTAATGACCCTTCAAATCCCATGCCGTCAGATGTAAATTGGACACTCGTGGATGGAGAACTGGACCCTGTGAGAGGAGGTCTGGGAGAATCCAAGGCTGAGAAATGGACATTTTCCTCAGCTATGGAAACCACGGCCTCCTGGGCCAGAATGGCGCTATCAGGATTACTCGAGCTCTGTCCTCCCGAATCTTCCTCAGAACAATCGGGATCAAGTTCAATGGGGGAAAGGCATTGGCCATATTGAAATGCCATGGAATTAGGAGGGCATCCACCGCGTACGGATTGTCTCTGGGGTTTAGGGAGTAAAACCGGCGACACTTTTTGTTCTCTTTGCTGGCGAAGAGGTCTATCTCTGGGCACCCCCAAAGAAGGGTGATCTGGTCGAAGATGGTCTGATTGAGAACCCAATTTCCTTGTCCGAGTTTTCTGCGACTTAGGTAGTCGGCCATGATGTTGTGTTTTCCTTTTATATGAAGCGACGTGAGTGACAGTAGATGAGTTTCGGCTATCTGTAAGATACGACCCGCCACTTCCATTAAAGATCTGGATCGGGTTCCCCCCTGATGGTTAATGTAAGCTACAGTTACCTGATTGTCTGAGAATAGCCTGACGTGATGGCCCTGTAAGGACATAAGGAAATGGCACAGAGCTTGTTCTACTGCCAATAACTGTTTAAGGTCAGAGGACAAACTTTGTTCGGAACGTGACCAAACCCCCTGGACCCACATATCACCCATATGTGCTCCCCATCCCCTGGGGCTAGCATCTGTGGTCACCACTCGAGATATATGGTTTATACAGGGAACACCTGTACACAGGTTTGGAGTGTGTAACCACCAACGTAAGGACTGAATAGAGGCAACGGACAAGGAAAAGGTACTATCCAGGTGGCCCTCTAACAGACGAGTATTGTACAATACATCCCACTGTAGGACTCTGGTGTGGTACTGGGCCCAAAGAACCGCTGGGATACACGACGTGAGTGAGCCCAACAGTGACATCGCTCCTCTTAATGTTACCAATGGATTATTAACAACCCTGAGTATTTGTTGTTGAATTTTTTCTACCTTTGTATCTGATAGACGGCATTCCTGCAACCTTGAGTCCAATATGAGACCCAGGAATTCTTGAACCTTTAGGGGCTGTAATCGTGATTTTTTAAAGTTAATTATCCAACCCAACCTCTGTAAGGCTGCAATTACTTTATCTAGTTGGGCCGAGCAGTGTGATTTTGAGTTCCCTATTATCTACAGGTCATCCAGATATGGAACTACGAGAATATCCTGTTCATGAAGATGTGCCATGACCTCCACCATGAAGATGTGCCATGACCTCCTACTCGGTCCGGCAGTCATTGTGGCTTTCTGTTGTCCCGAAAGGAGTTGAACATGTAGCCTCTACCTTTCTTCCTATTGGCGTCATATCTGGGTTTTTCTTTATTCGACCTTGTTCGGTCAAACCATCTTCTGTTAGCGCCCAGTCTGTAAGTGGGTCTACCCAGGTAGGGGAATCGTTTTTTACTATCTCCCGCTTTTTCTAATAACTCATCCAGAACTGGACCGAATAAGTGCGCCCCTTCACACGGAATGCTGCACAACTTTGATCTGGCCTGCATGTCCCCCTGCCAACATTTCAGCCAGATGGCTCTACGGGCCGAATTAGAAAGTGTCGCCGATCTGGCTGCCAATTTTACCGAATCTGCTGATGCATAAGCCAGATAAGCAGCAGCCCCCTGAATCATAGGGAGGGAGGATAAGATTTTGTTTCTCGGGGTCTTATTTTTAAGCTGATCTTCCAGGCTGTCTAGCCACACCATCATAGAGCGTGCTGTACAGGTGGCTGCAATTGACAGTCTGAGAGCCCCTGCTGAAGTTTCCCAAGCTCCCTTAAGAAACACATCCGCTCCCCTGTCTAGCGGGTCCTTTAAAGTTCCCAGATCCTCAAACGGCAGTGAGGATTTCTTGGAAGCCTTAGCCACGGCTGCATCAAGTTTTGGGGCTTTATCCCATGTCGCAGATGCTGTCTCCTCGAACGGATACTTTCTCTTAAATGATGGAGGAAGAGAACCTTTCCCTTCAGTTTTTTTCCCACTCTCGAGTAATGAGGGAGCTTACTTTATCTACTACCGGAAAGCATCTGCGGGATTTAAGGTCTAATCCTTTAAACATCACATCCTGCATAGATTTCTCTGACGGAGTTTGTTCGATTCCTATTGTGTTATTTACTGCCTTGACGAGGCGGTCTATCCGGTCAAAGGAAAAACATGAATGACCGTACTCAATCTCTGAGGAAGATGATGATGTATGAGAACACCGACTTCAGTTCGCCTGAGTCACTGTACTCAAATGAACTTGGGGATCTAGGTTCTAATACTCTAGACCCTCTACTTTGGATAGGGATTTTGCTGAACCCCTAATCTCCTGCCTGACCATTTGCCTTAGGCTGGTAGTGAAATCTGGCGTTTCCTCTGCTATTAACCGTTGAATACACGGTCCACATAATTTTCTTATGTAGTCATCCGGAAGAGGAATTCCACATTCTGCACATTCCTTGTGTTTAGATTTAGAGGATCGCTTTTTTCCCTGATCGATATGGAGAGAGGGAATATAAGGGGAGATATACATCACTAAGTGAACTTTCTTGGCGATCACTTACCCCTATAGTGACCAAGTGGTACCGTAGATTGCGGGGGGATCCTCTCAACCGTTGTAACATCCTTACGGCCTGAGGATTTTCCGGCTCTATCACCTCCAGGATGACTACTGCCACTAGATCGCAGCTGGGTGCTTATTTGGGGCTTCTCCAGGGATTGACACTGTTGCTCAGACTGCAAAGGTTCCTGCTCCTGAGACACCATTGTAATACGGATAGGAAGCATGTGGTAGCCCAAATTTAAATAGCCGGCCCCTGTAGGTACCTCCCCCGGATGGGGTCAACAGATTAATCCAGGTGAACTGCCTGGTACATTGCATATGGGAGGCCCCTCCCCCAGAAGCCCGCACGCTTATCGGAACCTTCACAGCTGTGCCGTATGCCTTTAACCCCGCATTCCTCCGCTGAGTGCTGCAGGGCGCCGCCATGTTCAACTGTGCCTGTGTCGTGTGTCATTAGCCCTCGCCGGCCCCAATCACCAGACGCCGCCATCATCACCGCCGCGGCCCTACTGCGCATGCATTTCATCACCACAGGACGCCCAATCACGCATGCGCCGCGCGTCATCACCACAGGACGCCGCCATCATCACCGCCGCGGCCCTATCGCGCATGCGCCGCCATCGCTCTACAGCGCACACATGGCGCCGACACTCTCCAGGCTTCTGCTCTGCCGCCACCCGTGCCCCCACCGTCGCAGAACTTCGGAGACAGGGCCTCCCACAGCATACATACCTGTACCTGCGGCGATGGGACACTCCAAAGTCAGCACTCCCCCTGAAGGCTGCTTTTATCTGCTGTTGCCTACCCCCACAGCCCTCTGTGGTGTGGCACTTCCAGCGCATCGGACCCGACCGTGGACGGGGAACCCCCGCTTCCAGAACCGGCCTGCCGAGCCTGGGTACTGTCTTCAGTCTTCACCTTCTTCATAAGGCAAGTCTGTAGGGTCCCCTGTCAGGGACAGGAAACCAACTGATGCGGGAGAGAGGTGCCGCCCTTTTATCTCTGTAAGTTTCCTGTCCCTGAAGGGCGGATCCCCTCTCGTTAGTGCTGTCATGGCGACTGAATAAATAGTGGATTAGTGGTACATAAGAAGTTTGGAAGTGACAGTCAGTCTTGATACTTGTATACATAGCTCTCTGACGGAGCATTCCACCCCTCAAGCCTCAGGTGTTTTTAGTTACAGCAGGATCCTACCTTCCCATATAAATGTAGACTTCAGTCTAAGAGAGGACTCACTTTAGATGGGTTCTCAGCAACGAGAATCGCCTTATCGTGGCTGCCGAGTATACATGAATGCACCAAGTATTCTCAATTTTTCATATTTTCTTGTGCAGTACAATTCAAATTTCATATATTTCATGTTTACATGCTATAGCACTACAGAGTGCTACTTTGTTAGTTATATATGGAGATGGCTATTCTTGGTAAGACGGTCTTTTGATATTGTTAGGTAACATCCAGACACGATTCAGATAAGAACAGCCCTTGATCAGTGAGTATAGCAAACAAACCCATGACAAAATAAAACAAGTGCTGACCAATCAAGAAACAGCAGAAACTGTACAGGCGTGCAATAATTAGAGAAATTAGAGTGTAACAGACACTAGTGCATATACATCAGTGTCATTTGTACCTTCATAATACAAAGTTGCAACAGTAATATCAAGCGACAGATTATTGGAGCTAATACACAGTATGAACAGTGTCATTTCTAAAAATCACAGTTCAACAGACAGTATCACACAGATTAAAGAAGTTGTCCACTACTATAACCTTTTTTTTTTTTTTTTTCATAAATCTTGCTATTATGTGCCACTGAAAACATCTACTGTGTTTATTTTAGCAATATTACCTTTTATCATGCTGTAGTAGCACATCTTCAGTGCTGGATCCAGCTCTCATGGGGTTAATCGACAACTTCCTTTCTCCTGACTTACTGTGCTCTAATACTACAAGTTCCATGATGCATTGCACTCGCCTGTAACTCTGCACCTGGCACACCCACTCCAAAACACACTCCAACCCCTCCCTCCTCTCCCCCTCTATCTTCAAATAGATTTGTGATGTAATTTCTGTCCAACCTCCTCTTTTACATTTGTCCAACCCACACTCCATTAAGGTACCTTCACACTAAGCGACTTTGCAGCGAGAACGACGACGATCCGTGACGTTGCAGCGTCCTGGATAGCGATCTCGTTGTGTTTAACACGCAGCAGCGATCTGGATCCCGCTGTGATATCGCTGGTCGAAGCTAGAAGTCCAGAACTTTATTTCATTGCTGATCACGCGCTGTCATCGCTGGATCGGTGTGTGTGAGGCCGATCCAGCGATGTGTTCACTTGTAACCAGGATAAACATCGGGTTACTAAGTGCAGGGTCGCGCTTAGTAACCCGATATTTACCCTGGTTACCATTGTAAAAGTTAAAAAAAACAAAAACACTACATACTCACATTCTGATGTCTGTCACGTCCCCCGGCGTCCACAGGGTTACGCGCTGCTGCTCAGAGCTGACTGCACTGAATGTGTCAGCGCCGGCAGTAAAGCAGAGCACAGCGGTGACGTCCTTTTGTGCGGATCTGCAGCGTTTCTGCACCTTTAGACTTTCATTGATTCGGGCACATCAGCATCAAAACCACAGATGTAAAAAAGATCTGCAGTTTTGCTGCGGATGTGGGTCCGAGAAACGCTGCAGTTTTGGGAGGAGGGAAGTGTGTGGGCGGAAAGTGGGCGGTGACTGTGTGCATGTATGTGTGTGCTGGGTTTGCGGGCTGCTCGGGTGTGTGCACGGCTGCTCGGGTGTGTGCACGGCTGCTCGGGTGTGTGCGGGGCTGTGCAGGGGGTCTTTTGGGGTGTGTGTGCAGGCATCATCCGATGGGACTACAAGTACGCAGCATCCAATCTGCAACTAATTCGGATGTAATCTGGACAGTGGACACACACCCTAAGCTATCCATACATCTATCAATAGATATATCTATCCATATATATCTATAGATAGATATAGGAATAGATAGATGTATGCATCTATAAATCTATCTATATGTAGATCTGTCTATCCATTTCATCTATCATCTATATGTTTATCTGTGTGTGTAATGGAGTGTGGGTTGGACAAATGTAAAAGAGGAGGTTGGACAATAACATCACAAATCTTTTTTTTGTTCAATAATACATCTTTATTGAGCTTTCAAAAACACACCAAAATGCATAAAAACCGTGCAAAAACCGCACCAAAAAAGAATTAAAAAATGCATCAAAACCGTGCAAAAAAACTGCATAAAAAACGCATCAAAACCGCACCCAAAACTGCATCAAAACCGCACCAAAAACTCCATCAGAACCGCACCAAAACTGCACCAAAAGCTGCATCAAAACTGCAAAACTGCACCAGGTTTTGATGCAGTTTTTGGTGCGGTTTTTGCGCGGTTTTGATGCAGTTTTTGGAAATAAATAAATGGAAAATGTGCATGATTTGAAAGGAAACATGCATGAAAAAACGGATTCCGAGGCCGGATTCATCATTTCACATCTCAGTTTCATATGTTTTATTGCCGGATCCGTCACTGTGCGTTTTTTCGCCGGACAGAAAAAACGTTCGTCTGTATGTGTTTTCCGTCCGGCAGAAACAGCTTTTTTGACCGATACGGCAAAAAACGGATGAAACGTGTGGCCATCAGGCGCAATCCGGCGCTAATACAACTCTATGAGAAAAAAACGGATCCGGCGGAAAAAATGGATCCGTTTTTTTTCAAAACTCGCCGGATTGTGCCTGACGGCAAAAACCTGATGTGTGAAAGCAGCCAGATATATGGATAGATACATCTATGTATCTACAGATATATCTATCTATAAATATATCTATAGATAGATATATCCATAGATATATAATAGAAAGGGCGATGTTTCTGAGGTTACTTTCACACTTGCGTTTTTAGCAATCCGTCTTTTTGGGAAAAAACGGATCCTGCAAATGTGCTCACAGGATGCGTTTTTTACCCATAGACTTGTCTTAGCGATGGATTACGACGGATGGCCACACGTCGCGTCCGTCGTGCAACAGATGCGTCGTGTTTTGGCGGACAGTTGGCACGAAAAAACGTTCAAGTGAATGTTTTTTGTCAGTCGCATCCGCCATTTTCTACCGCGCATGCGCGGCCAAAACTCCGCCCCCTCCTCCCCGGACTTCAGAATGGGCAGTGGATGCGTTGAAAAACTGCATCCGCTGTCCACGTGCACAAATTTAACAACGTGCGTCAGTAAGTCGGTCAGACGCATAGCGACGGACCCATACCGACGCAAGTGTTAAAGAGGCCTTAATAAGCGTTTAATTTAATAAAAAAAACGGAAAAAAACGGCATGGGCTCCCGCACAATTTTCTGCACCAGAGGAGGAAAGCCGACGGCCGGGGGCCAATATTTGTAGCCTGCTATAAATATTAGCCCTCAGCTGTCTGCGTAGCCTTTACTGGCTATTAAAATAGGGGGACACCCCCAAAAAAATGACGTGCGGTCCCCCAATATTTTATAGCCAGAAAGGCTACGCAGACAGCTGCGGGTTGATATTCATAGCCTAGAGAGGGGCCATGGATATTGGTCCCCCCCGGCTACAAATACCAGTCCGCAGCCGCCCCGGAAATGGCGTATCTGTAAGATGCGCCGATTCCGGCACTTAGCCCCTCTCTTCCCACTCCCGTGTAGCGGTGGGATATGGGGTAATAAGGGCTTAATGTCACCTTGCTATTGTAAGGTGACATTAAGCCGTGTTAATAACGGAGAGGCGTCAATAAGACGCCTATCCATTATTAATCCAATACTAATAAAGGGTTAATAAAACACACACACATTAGGAAAAAGTATTTTTATATTCTTCATTTCACCACACTTACCATACTTCAGCGCCTGCAAAAACGTAAAATAATAAACCGTATACTACCTGTCCGCCGTAGTCCAATTAATAATGAGTGTCCCACGACGATCTCCCCTATAGAACAGTGACATAGGGTGATGTCACTGCTCTATAGGACCTTCAGTGACACACTGACAGGAGACAATGGCTCCTGCAGTGCATCACTGAACTATAGTAACCTCTGAGTCTCACTTTATGGCAATTGCTGCCTGAAGAAATATCTCACACAGCAATGGCATAAAGTGAGACTAGGGACTATTTTCTCACAGGGGCGTAGGAATACATTGTGAGGAATACATTGTGGAAGGATACCTTCCATCATTGTATTCCTGGAGCCTCTGGAGAGCAGTCGCATCAGCAGATGCTCCTGTTCTCCACGGGAGATCGTCGAGGGACACACATTTTAATTGGATTTCTGCGGACAGGGAGTATATTGTTTGTTTATTATTTTCATATTTTTTACAGATGACACTGGCTTCAGGGATCAAGGTGACAAGTGATGGTGAGTATGTACTCTATGTTACATGTACTGTATGTATGTTGTATGTATGTACGTACTGTATGTGGCATGTTGCATGTCACATGTTGCATGTCGTCACATGTTGCATGTCATCGCATGTGGCATGTCATTGCATGCTGCATGTCATCGCATGTCACATGTTGCATGTTGCCGCATGGTGCATGTCACATGTCGTCGCATGTAATCGCATTTCATTGCATGTCGTCGCATGGTGCATGTCGTCACATGGTGCATGTCGTCACATCTCATCGCATGTGGCATGTCATTGCATGATGCATGTCATCGCATGTCACATGTTGCATGTCGTCGCATGTAATCGCATGTCATCGCATGGTGCATGTCGCATGGTGCATGTCGTCGCATGTAATCGCATGCTGCATGTCATCGCATGTTGCTGCATGGTGCATGTCGCAGCATGTAATCACAAGTCATCGCATGCTGCATGTCATCGCATGGTGCATGTCGTCGCATGGTGCATGTCACATGTTGTATGTTGCATGTTGTCACATGTTACATGTGTGTGTTGTATGTATGTGTGTATGTACTGTACATGTGTATGTGTTTTTTTTTTTACATTCAACACATTAGCCGGATGATGGGACTACCACTGTCCCATCATTGGCTAATGTGTCACTCACTGTCACTGTAGCAGGCAGAGCCCGAGACACACACACACACACACACACACACACACACACCCCAATGACCACCCCCGCAGCAGACCCTAGCACCGCCCATACTGCACATGCCGGCACACAGAGCCCCGGCCCGCACATACCGGCGCCGACACGCAGAGCCCCAGCACGCAGAGCCCCAGCCCGCACACACCGGCGCCGGCACACAGAGCCCAGGCCCGCACATACCGGCGCCGGCAGAGCCCCGGCCCGCACATACCGGCGCCGGCACGCAGAGCCCCGGCCCGCACATACCGGCGCCGGCACGCAGAGCCCCGGCCCGCACATGCCGGCATGCAGAGCCCCGGCCTGCACATACCGGCGCCGACACGCAGAGCCCCGGTCCACACATACCGGCACCGGCGCGCAGAGCCCCGGCCCGCACATACCGGCGCCGGCAAGCAGAGTCCCGCACATCACATCGTGGATTCCCTGCCTAGCCCCGCCCGCCCCCAGCACAGCCCCGCCCGCCCCCAGCACAGCCCCGCCCGCCCCCAGCACAGCCCCGCCCGCCCCCAGCACAGCCCCGCCCGCCCCCAGCGCCGCCCACAGCCCAGTCACTCTTTCATGAGTGACTGCTGACTGTGAGGCTGGCTCACGCCTGCTGCTGACGTCACGTCAATTTCCAGAGTCTGGAAATTGACGTGACTTCGGCGGAAATAAGCGGCGGCTGCAGCCTGGGGGTCACGTGCCCCAGACTCACCCGCCGGAATAGCGCCGCTCACAGGCGAAAACGGCAACGAAAGGTATTTGCACAATTCATTAGGGGCCCCGGGGGGATACATTGGGGGGTTAATTGAAGGTAGTGGACAACCCCTTTAAGCTACAGTGCCTTGTGAAAGTATTCGGCCCCCCGGAACTTTTCAACCTTTTCCCACATATCATGCTTCAAACAAAGATGCCAAATGTAAATTTTTGGTGAAGAATCAACAACAAGTGGAACACAATGGTGACGTTGAACGAAATTTATTGCTTATTCAAAATTTTTGTGGAAATTCAAAAACTGAAAAGTGGGGCATGCAATATTATTCGGCCCCTATAACTTAATACTTTGTTGCACCACCTTTTGCTGCGATTACAGCTGCAAGTCGCTTGGGGTATGTCTATATCAGTTTTGTACATCGAGACACTGAAATTCTTGCCCATTCTTCCTTGGCAAACAGCTTGAGCTCAGTGAGGTTTGATGGAGATAGTTTGTGAACAGCAGTTTTCAGCTCTTCCCACAGATTTTCATCATGTTTTCAGGATTTCCTTTTTATTGCACGTGTGATGGAATTATTGCGTGTGCAGGTGATGCAATTATCACCTGTGCAGTACTAAGGAAATCCTGAAAACATGACCTGATGGTGGCTCTTGAGGACTGGAGATGGGGAACACTGGTTTGGGGGCTTCATAGAAAAAGTTGTGAGGGGTGAATACATAAGTACATTCCAATTTTTAGTTATTTGATACCATACATTTTCTTTATATTATCAAGGTCATTATTTGTGTTTGCTTTTAATAAAGATAACATTGTACTGAAGGCTTCTACAGAGATGTATCTATCAGAAAATCATAGCATTGAAATCTGACAGCATGGATGGGGAAATCAAGGATTTCAATCAAAGCAGTAGCACATACATCTGACATGAGGCTGAGTCATCCATCACTATAGTGAATTTTCATCATGTTCTTGGATCAGTTTTTTTAACCAGTTAAAATTAGTTGTTTTTTTTTTAATTACCTTTTATGAGGAGTTTCTTGAAATTCAAGAGATATTTAATCACTACCTTCCTTGAAGTTCCCTCTTGCTTCTGTTTGACTGGCTTTGTCAATCTACACTTCACACGCATCCAGAACAGGTCAATTTCTCTTGTGAGTATGCAGAGTTATGTGCAGAATTCTCCCATAGAATTGCATCAGATGCAGGGGAAAAAAAACGCACATGCATTCTTAGAGTGCTTCCGCAGCTGAAACGCACTAACAGCATGTAATCCGCACAATTGTCAATAAAATTGGTCAAACTCAAATGCCAGGAACTATCAAAAACAAAGCAGCTTTATTAACCCCTTCCACAACCCATAACGTGTGTATACGTCATAGGTCGTGTCCCTGCACTCTATGTGGGCTGCGGTGATGAGCCCGCATGTTTTCCGGCACATTACACAATATATACAAAAGACATTTACATTACAGTACAACACAATGCGATTGGGGTCTTCAGTTACAGGAACGTGATAGCACAGTCCACCACCTTACACAGCCGCCAGCGCACACAGTTTTCACAAGTGTAGCCTTCTCCAGGAAAACGCTAGCGGTCGGTGGTATTGCTGTTGTTATTGCAGCAGCTCTGTCGTGGGAGCCGGAGAAGGAGCATGTCACTTTAGCACCTCGTGGTTTCCGAACCCTGAAGTGGTTAAAGGAAGTAATTACCGTAAGCTGTAACGTGCACAACAAGTCATTGGGACATTACTGTGCACTACCTTCATTTTATTGGGCCCTTTCTCGGGAAGGAATTTTTTTCCCCATGATGGAGCTTACTCTTACCACATGGGGTTTTTTTGCCTTCCCCTGGATCAACATGTTAGGGCATGCTAGGCTATATGGGTTGAACTAGATGGACTTCGGCTACTTTCACACTAGCGTTAACTGCATTACGTCGCAAATCTGTTTTTTGCCGAAAAAACGGATGCGTCAAAAAAAGTGAAAAATGTATGCAACGCATACAGCATTTCGACGGATCCGTCGCAAATCCGCTAAACGTTTCCGTCGAAATACTGGATGCGTTGCATACGTTGCATCCGTTTTTACCATCCGTTGCATCCGTTTTTCCGACGGATACGTTTTTAAAATGGGAGGCTCCCAAATTTGAAAAATACTGGAAAATATGGAAAACTATATAGTTACTGTTTTTACAGCCCATCTTTGAGGGTTTTAGTTTTGTGGCAGCGATGGAAGGTGTTCTTGGGAGGATTGCTAGTTTGGTTACCGACGTTATCTTTGAGACGAATCGCCTGGATATCATAGTGCGGGAGAAGGAGGCAGCAGCGGAAAGACGTAGGATGCTTCTGCAGCAACGGAGACGGAGGCGACTCTGGATACATCCGATTAATGAACTACAGATGATGATAAAGGGATCCAAACCCTAACCCTACCCCTAACCTCACACCTAACCGTTTAATGAACATTTTCTGACAGTCATAGTGCCACGTATTTCAGTGCCACGTATTTCAGTGCCACGTATTTAAGTGCCACGCATTTAAGTGCCACGCATTTAAGTGCCACGCATTTAAGTGCCACGTACTATAAATACTATAACCACGTGGTTATACGTGGCACTGAAATATCGTGGCACGTAAATACGTGGCACTTAAATGCGTGGCACTGAAATACATGGCACTGAAATATCGTGGCATTTACGTGAAATACGTGGCACCTATGTACGTGGCACCTATGTACGTGGCACCTATATACGTGGCACCTATATACGTGGCACTTATATACATGCCACGTATATAAGTGCCACTATATAGGTGCCACGTATATAAGTGCCACGTATATAGGTGCCACGTACATAAGTGCCACGTATTTCATGTAAATGCCACGATATTTCAGTGCCATGTATTTCAGTGCCACGCATTTAAGTGCCACGTATTTACGTGACACGATATTTCAGTGCCACGTATAACCACGTGGTTATAGTATTTATAGTACGTGGTACTTAAATACGTGGCACTGAAATACGTGGCACCTATATACGTGGCACCTATATACATGGCACTTAAGTACGTGGCCATATATGTGGGGTTGAAGGCCCAGGCCAGGTTTATATAGATTTGGGGGTGTCAGGCCAATTGGCAACAAAATCCAGCTTCTGAGCATGCTCAGTGTAAAAAAACGTATTGCAGCGCTGCATTGCGTCGTACGACGTGTCCCGACGCATCCGTCGCTCATAGGCTTCCATTGTAGCCAACGACGCATGCCGCAGGATGCGTCGCGACACGTTTTTTAGGCGGAGACAAAAAACGTTACAAGCAACGTTTTTTGCCGACGACGTGTCGCCAAATTTCGACGCATCGTTGTACGACGCACACGACGTATGCCAATCCGTCGCAATACGTCGCCAATACAAGTCTATGGGGAAAAAACGCATCCAGCAAAAACTTTTGCTGGATGCGTTTTTTCTGAAAAAAGACGTTTTGAGACGGTTTGCAGTTAACGCTAGTGTGAAAGTAGCCTTAAAGTCTTCCTTCAACCTTAATAACTATGTAACTATGTAACTATGTAACTTTTGTGTTACTTTTTCAGACAAAACCTCTGCAGAATCCACTTGAAAAAAACGTCCGATGCACATAGCCTAAAAGGGCTCATCCAGACGTCAGTGATTTTATGCGAAAACTAGGAGTGTCTCCAAAACACAGTTTATCTGTAGGTTTCGTTCCTGGTTTTGGCATTCAAACACGGATTAAAAATTTGAAAAAAATAAATAAAAAAATTCTGGATGAGCCTTAAGGGCCTGTGCAGACGTTGCAGATTTCTCACAAATTGGGACTTTTTCCTGTTCAGATTCATCACAAAACCTGAAGGGTTTCCTGATGCCAGCAAAGTGAATGAGAATCCTGACAGCTCAAGCACATTTGTGACTTGCAGATTTAAATCTGCTGCATGTCAATTCTTTCACCGTTTTTGCTTATTTTGCCCCATACTAATGAGTGTGGAAAAAGCAGCATTAAAAACACAAGTAAAACGACGCAGCATAGACGCGGCAAAATGGTGCCGTTTTCCTGCACATACCCCAACAGCCACACTCTAGACATGTAAAATCTTCTGCTTGAGCAAGATGAGTTCCTTCAACCCTACGGATAAGATAAAGCTGCCGGCAGCAAAATGACTGAAATGTCAAATTGCCTGCTGGAGGGTATAAGCTACTTCTGTCTAACCATAAGGCATTCATCACATGGATTTAGCATAAATAATGTTAGAGGTTTTTGGGAACAAGGAATAAAAAATAATTTGCCAATGGCTAACTGGACCAAATTGTTGTTCGTAAACCATCATGAAGGTCTTACCATTTTTTTGTTTTAAACATTAGTCCTGACAGCTGTGCAAACTTATTAAGTGGGCGATGCTAAGAATTCCTAAAAAGTCATCATAATTTACACCACGAAAGTCCAGTAAATTTCAAAAGAAATGTCCACCAGCCCCTGCCCGAGTACAATACTGGCTATGGCGCACAACGTAAAGATGTGCTACATTCAAGAAGGAATTTGCCGAACCTTACTCCAGCGCTCGCTCCATTGAAGCTGGCATTCAAACCGCCATTCAGAATAGTGTAGGACACAGGGTCTTTAGCACGAATAGGTGGAAATGTAGCAAAGATCAGATTATGAAGAGGTTAATGCTAATACCGGTCAGAGCATAGTTTAAACCCTTTGTTAAAGGTATCACTAAACCTCATACAAGTGAATTCTATATAAAGAGCAGCTAATGGCATTTACAAATATCAGTAATTGATTCTAGCGGTTTTCAGAACTGGAAGAATAAAAGGTAAAAGCAGTGATCATAAGGGCAGACATTTTTCAGGACTTCCTGAGAGTAATCCAATTAAAGCAGACCACTAAGCTTCTTTCAAGACTGCAGATATGGAGCAGCAGATTACACTCAGCTTAAAGGCTGTTGGATACGAGCTGAATTTTAGGTGGCTGTCCCGTCCTTCCAGACAATGGTTGCGGAATCACCTGTAAAGGAGATCTGTCAGTCACTGGCTCTCTTTCTCAATAAGTGCAAGTCCAAGATTTAGAACCTGGCTCCTATAACTCACAATAAGCAGCATTTAGATCAAATCTAAAGCGCCGATGTCTAAGGAAAGCACGAAAAGTCCAAATATGACAAGCAGACAAGTTATAGATAAGATGAACTACCTCATACTGAAATATTCTCAGGTCTCTCCCGGTAAGCAGCAATTATGTTTCAGTGCTGTATAGAAAGAATGTTGTGTCCCCGTTCTGGTCTCCAAAGTCGCACAGGGCTACTAGTCTCCAACAAGCAGTGCAGTCAATGAGCTGAAGAGGAACTACTGATTACATAGTTAAGAATGAGGAGACAAGCTTCTTTTTGGCCGGTCATTATAGGTCATCTCATCATAGGGTATAGGAGGACAAAAGAAAAACACTGTACAATATGAAGGCTATAGGGTGAGATTTGGGGGAGGGAAGAAGGGGAAGGGAGCTCTTTTACAAAGGCAGTAATTTGAAATAATTTAAATACAGATAATAAAATATTTTTTTCGCTCAATTGCCATTTTTAGTAATGCCAAGTGACAATAGGAATGATTTTACAAGACATGAAGGTAATAGATAAGCCAAAGCGGGAACAGAACAGACTTTTTCCTTAAAATATTACGAAAAGATACACATTTTATTTACAGGGGTTATTCAGAACTAAATTTATTTTTTGTTTTTTAACTATGACTCAAAAAACTAAACTGGCAGCTAGCTGCTTGTTCCATTCAGCGCCGGCTCAAGGGGATCACTGACCGCTGCGAGCGAATCAGCTACTACAGGTCAAAAGAGCAGCGCTGCTTCTTCCAAGTTGCTCTGTCGACAGGGCACAACTCAATTATGCAGCGGTAAGCCAACTATCAATCAGCATGACATTCACCATCACAACCTGAGGACAGCAGAGTGGAAGAGAAGCAGCTGCTCTGTCGACGTGATGTCTGCAGAATCGCCGCCAGGAGTGGTCGGAGACTTCCGATCATGCGCAATGCGCTTCTTTGAAGAAGGGACATATTCACCTGGCTTCAGAGGATCAATGATGAGTGGGGAAGCTGCGCGCATGCCCGAGGTAAGGCTAGCTTCACACTAGCGTTCGGCAGGACTGCAGATGGCAGCCTTCGTCCTCAGTTAAGCCCTGCCCACTGCCGCGCCTCTTCCTTCAGCTCCGCCTACTTCTGCATGCATCCTATCTTTAACATTGGGTGCGCAGGCCATGCGGATGTATGCGGATGCCTTCGCTTGCGTCTTTTTGAAGCTGCGCCGACCGCAGCAAAATGCAACATGTTGCGTTCAACGCAGGTCAGCGCAGCATCAAAACGACGCATGCAGAGGCATCCACATACATCCGCATGACCTGTGTACCCAATGTTAAAGATATGGGACGCATGCAGAAGTAGGTGGAGCTGATGAAGAGGTGTGGCAGTGGGTGGGGCTTAACAGAGGAAGAAGGCTGCCATCTGCAGCCCTGCCGAACGCAAGTCTGAACCAGCTTTATTATAGCGTTTGCAATGTTGTCAGTGCTTGCAAGTTAAGTTACAAAGCCCATAGGGGCATGACAACATGCTTAGGTGGTTGACTAGTCTGGGGACACTAACACCCCCTTGACTAGTCAAAGCCCTCATTTACATATCATAAACAGGGGATAGAAATACTTCTAAAAAGCTGTTTGGGTGTGTAATATAACACAGAGACTGGTTATGCAGTGTGTCTACATATGCAGACAACTGCTGGTGGTTAGGGGCATGGGAGACCTGACAGGTTCCCTTTAATTATTTGGATAGAGAAGCTAGTGGGATGGGCAATTAGAAGAAAAGACTAATGGCAGAAACCCAGATGTAGGAAAAAGCTGAGGAGCAAAAAGTGCAATCGAGTCTTATCTGGTGATAAAGGACAATAAGGTGCAGGGAATTGCTCACCTGGTAAAGATGTGTTATCACATAACAAGGATCAAGCTTAAATATGTCAACGATGAGAGAAACGATAGGTAGGTCGTCTGTGCTGCTGATGGAGAACCGAAAGAATGGTCCAGGATAGAAAGGAAACTTCAAGCGGTTTTATTATAAATTATTATTGATAATAAAACCGCATCAAGTCTACTTTGTATCCTGTACCATTCTGTCTCCATCAGCAGCACAGACGACCCACCTATTGTTTCTCTTGTGGCAGAAACCAAGGTGACAGCATAGCAGTAGCTCCCACTCTGAATTTTACAGACAGCGGCCGGTACTACAGAATATTTTATACTGCAGCTTGCTAGAATACACATTAGGCCTGGTTCACACCTCTGCAATTTTACTGGTGTGCAAAAAAAAAAAAAATACATGGTACAAATATCAATTATTTATGATCCAATTTTCAGCAGTGTCAGGTTTTACTCTTTTGTCCTTTCACAAAATCATAAAAAGGATAAGTAACCTATGAACTGTGATGGCAAAACAAATTTTACAGGCTTCTTGAAGACCAATTTATCTAATTGTATACATCAGGCTTGGACAGCTCACCCCATCAGGGCACAGGGAAAATATAAATAGGGGTGGAGGGAAGACATAATTCACAACAAAAGAGAATTTTCATACACGGCTCTGCAGTATCTCGGGCATATTGTAGCATTTGCTGTCAATTATTAGAGCAGGGAACGTGCTGACAGCACTCGTTAGCAGATAGAAAGGGTCTCTGGTTATACCAAGTGCCAAGTTACACATGATGACAAGCAGTAACTCCCTACATAGCTCTACTAGGCATACAACGAAAATAAAGTAGGAGACCAGCTGACAAGACTGCTAAAAAGAAGATAATGAAGTCACAATGAACAGGTAACAGGGTTTATTATGATCAGAGGTAACAGATCTGGACTATTACTTTGGCATTTCATGGCCTGCATGAAAACCATCCGCCAGTGACTTCTTTTAGTAAGGGAAACATAATCCCATGTATAATTATTACTCAATCATGGAATAAATATATCTGTGCCCTCTACAGAACACTTATGACCTTGTTCAGCATCCCTGGCAGGACTGCTCCTGTCTCCATTCAGCAGCCTGTCTCTGAAAGTTGGCAGCGCTTAGGAGGTAACACTATATGGAAATGACAATGCAACAGAAGACTTCACAATCTTTAGTAAGAGGCATTGGTGGCCACAAAAATTAATCCTAGTGTTTCTTTCTGGCTTTTTGTTTTTTGTTTTTTTAACTGAAAACAAAATAACAATTGGGCATTATTTTAGAAAGGACTAGAGATGTGCGGACAGCTGGATGTTTGGGTGCGGCGGGCCAGTCAGAGAGCCGCATTTCCCACGCTGTCAAAAGAGAGTGAGCACTGAGCTGTGATCGGAGGTATAAAGTTTACCTCCGGTCACTGGTGTCAGCGGATGGGACTACAGCTCCCATTATCAGACACCTGCTGCCACTAATAACAGCAAGAGCAGGAGCGTATTCTCAGACTGGTAAGGGGCCATGGATATTCCCCTCTCCCCCAGCCGCCCAGAAAATTCACATCTATTAGATGCACCAATTGTAGCGCTTTGCCCGGCTCTTCCCACTTGCCCTGTAGGGGTGGCAAGTGGGATTCATATTTGTTGGGTTGATGTCACCTTTGTATTGTCATGTGACATCAAGCCCACAGCTTAGTAACGGAGAGGTGTCTATAAGGCACCTATCCATTACTAATTCTATAGTTGTATTGTAAATAAAGACACAGTCAGAATAAAGTAATAAAGTATTTTATTCGAAATAAAACAAAACACTTTTTTATTTAAAAATAACAAACAGTTATACTCACCTAACGCCTATTCCACCGAAGCCTTCGTCATCTGTAAGAAAACAAAAATAAAAAACAACAATATCCCTCACCTCTCAGTAGTTCGAAATACATGATGTCACCTGACAATACAAAGGTGACATCAACCCCGCAAATATGAACCCCGCTTGCCACCGCTTCAGGGCAAGTGGGAAGAGCCGGGCAAAGTGCCAGAATTGGCGCATCTAATAGATGTGCTTTTTCTGGGCAGCTGCGGGCTGCTATTTTTAGGGGGGGGGGGGGGCAATATTCATGGCCCCCTACCAGCCAGAGAATACCAGCCCCCAGCTGTCAGCTTTAGCAAGGTTGGATGTCAAAAATGGGGGGATCCCATTTCATTTTTTTTAAATTATTTAAATAATTAAAAAAAAAAAAAAAAAACAGCATGAGGACCCCTCTATTCTTCATAACTAGCCTTGTTGAAGCTGACAGCTTAGGGTTGCAGCCTCCAGCCGTGAGTTTTGCTTGGCTGGTTAGCAAAAATAAAAGGGAACGCACGCTTTTTTTAAAAATTATTATTACTTATTTACAAGTCAGGAGCCGGCTAATGAATACACCCATCAGTTGCTCCTGCTCTCACTGTTATTAGCAGCAGCAGGTGACGGATGATGGGAGCTGTAGTTCCATCCACTGACACCAGTGACCGGAGGTAAAGTTTATACCTCCGATCACATCCAAGTGCTCACGCTGTCTTTTGACTGAGTAGGAATAGTTGGTGTTTGCAGCGCTATCATGCACATGACAGAATGGCAAACACTGGATGTTCGCCATTCAAGTGAATGGGGTCCAGGTTCAGGTACAGATTCTTTTCTGGTACCCAAACTTTTTGTAACTGTCCGACTGAACCCGAACATGCAGGGGTCCGCACTTCTCTGGTCCTTTGTAAAATAATGCCCAATTGTTATTTGTTTTCAGTTAAAAAAATTAAAAAAAATAAAAATAAAAAACGCGAGGGAAAAAAAAAAAAAAACACTAGGATTATTTTGTTCTGGCCACCAATGCCTCTAAAGATTGTGAAGTCTCCTGTTGCATTGTCATTTCCATGACCTCCCCTTGAGAAAGCATGCGAAAACATTAACAAGCGAAACGAGCATCGGGGTTGTTAAAAGGTCGGAGTGATCTGCCCTAAGCATTTGGTAAGATGATCTATGGTTATATTGCTGTATATTTGATAAGATGTATGATGTCTCTGTTTGAAATCTGTGTGTGACTCTTCTGATGTCTAACTATGTGAACATGCCTCTGTATACTATTGATCCACATATACTAAAAATTGTTTTAATTCATGGTGGACAGGTGGCTAATATTTATTGAGAGGCATTGTTTCACATATGTTTAAAAATCTATATGGCACATCTTACCAGTACAATTAATTATGCACTGCAATAAGTGATGATCACAAACAAATATTGCTGGGCGTCACTACTGTGTGTGGGGATAGGGGAAAATATGTGTAAGTGGGTTAAGAGCTTGCTCAGGGATAGGAAACAAAGGGTGGTTTATTAATGGAGCACACTCGGACTGGGTCGCGGTTAGCAGTGGGGTACCACAGGGGTCAGTATTGGGCCCTCTTTTTAACATATTTATTAATGATCTTGTAGGGGGCATACAGAGTGGAATTTCAATATTTGCAGATGACACTAAACTCTGCAGGGTAATCAATACAGAGGAGGACAATTTTATATTACAGGATGATTTATGTAAACTAGAAGCTTGGGCTGATAAATGGCAAATGAGCTTTAATGGGGATAAATGTAAGGTCATGCACTTGGGTAGAAGTAATAAGATGTATAACTGTGCTTAATTCTAAAATTCTGGGCAAAACCGTCAATGAAAAAGACCTGGGAGTATGGGTGGATGACAAACTCACATTTAGTGGCCAGTGTCAGGCAGCTGCTACAAAGGCAAATAAAATAATGGGATGCATTAAAAGAGGCATAGATGCTCATGAGGAGAACATAATTTTACCTCTATACAAGTCACTAGTGCGACCACACTTAGAATACGGTGCACAGTTCTGGTCTCCGGTGTATAAGAAAGACATAGCTGAACTGGAGCGGGTGCAGAGAAGAGCGACCAAGGTTATTAGAGGACTGGGGGGTCTGCAATACCAAGATAGGTTATTACACTTAGGGCTATTTAGTTTGGAAAAACGAAGACTAAGGGGTGATCTTATGTTATTGTATAAATATATGAGGGGACAGTACAAAGACCTTTCTGATGATCTTTTTAATCATAGACCTGAGACAGGGACAAGGGGGCATCCTCCACGTCTGGAAGAAAGAAGGTTTAAGCACAGTAACAGATGCGGATTCTTTACTGTAAGAGCAGTGAGACTATGGAACTCTCTGCCATATGATGTTGTAATGAGTGATTCATTACTTAAATGTAAGAGGGGACTGGATGCCTTTCTTGAAAAGTATAGTGTTACAGGTTATATATACTAGTTTCCTTGATATTGCGTTGATCCAGGGAACTAGTCTGATTGCCGTATGTGGAGTCAGGAAGGAATTTTTGTCCCCAAGGTGGAGCTTACTCTTTGCCACATGGTTTTTTTTTGCCTTCCTCTGGATCAACATGTTAGGGCATGTTAGGTTAGGCTATGGGTTGAACAAGATGGACTTAAAGCCTTCCTTCAACCTTAATAACTATGTTACTATGTTATTTGCACCTTTTATATGTTATGTCGCTTTTTGGCCAATTCTGTTAGCTGGGTTCACATTGCGTCCGAGCAGTCCGTCGAACGGACTAAGTTACACCGCGGCATAAACGCGGTGTAACGTAGTCCAATACGGCCGCCATTGACTGCAATGTCAGACACATCGCTAGCGCACGCCCATAATGGGCGTGCGCTAGGGATGTGCCGCCATTGAGTGACGGACTCTGAGACGTGGACTGCAGCGTTTCCGGGTCCGTCACTGCTAGCGCAGATAGAGCTAGCAGATGCTCTATCTGCACTAGCGGGATGTAAACGTCGGCACTTGCGTCACAGCAGCCCGTTAGCGTATGTGCTGAACGGGCTGCTGCTAATGCAGTGTGAACTTAGCCTTAATAACATTTTATACAAAAAAATAAAAAATAAAATACTCCTTTGTTTCTCCTTTTCTATTATGCCATTTTGGGAGTGGTTTTATTTTTGTGGCCAAGTGTATTTTGTGTACTTTGCTCACAAATCACTATGAGATTGGGTCTCTGTTTAAAGATTGTCTTTTGACTGCGTTGGAACCGTGGCTCTCTAACCGGCGGGGATGATTTCACTGCCATCAGAAACGGTGTTAGCCACTCTGTCATGCCCATGATAGCGTGACAAACACCCGGTGTTCGAACAGCTGAATGCGAACAGTAACACGGACGTCCTGATGAAGTCCGTGTTCGGTGTCTATGGCCGAACAGTAGGTATTTGGTATGGACGGCGAACTTTACTGTTCGGGTTCGCCCATCTCTACAAAGGACCTTTCACCAGATTAAGCATTTTAAAGGGAACCGGTCAGGTCTCCCATGCCCTCTAACCCAGCAGTATTCACATATGTACTACATTCCCAGCCTAACCCATGCCTTTATACCCTTAGTTACTTAAATCAATGTTTAATTAAAAAAAAGTATTTATAAGATCCGTTTTTCTTATGCCAATCAGTCCTCTGACTAGTCGTTGGAGAGTTTGTTTCCCCAGACTAGTCAGCCCTCTTTGCATGTTATCACACCCATGTGGGTGTGATGACGTGATTTCAAGAGCGCTCCATCCAGGTGTAGTAATATAAAAAAGGATTTATTCAGCCATAAAGAAGCAACGTTTCGACCATCAATAGGTCTTTGTCAAGCATGACATGCTTGACAAAGACCTATTGATGGTCGAAACGTTGCTTCTTTATGGCTGAATAAATCCTTTTTTATATTACTACACCTGGATGGAGCACTGTTCATCTATTTATTCAACTGCTTGGACTATCCAGGAGGGTTCCCTGGATTTGGAACGGGCGCCACAACTTAGTGAGTGCTGTCAGCCTTTTTTTATTTTTTTTATTTATTGAACGTGATTTCAAGAGTCCGCGTCATCGCCAGCACCCTGCAAATCTTGCGCATTCATGCGGCTCTATTGGGCAGCATCATTGCGCATTACGTATACCCGACTTCAGCAGCGCACTGTGCATGGCTGGAAGTGCAGATTACGTGAGCCAACTTCTGCACTTCCGGTCATGCGCAGTGCGCCTCTGAAGCTGGGAAGCATTCACCAGGCTTCAAATGCGCAATGATCCTGAATAATAGACCTGTTGATGTCTCTTGCAGGTACGCCAAGTTATACGTGAAAATTTTCCCTATAGAATTGCATTAGATGCAGAAAATCTACGTGTAAAAATACTGTATATGTAATCCACACGACTGTAAAACATCAACGCAAATTATGATCTGGATTTCTGTAGAGAGATACCCAACTGTGTATGCATAAATCCCATTCACTGAATGTCTCCAATCGAAGTCTCTCCTTTGCCAAGCTGAATCAGCTTTGTGATCGGTGTAACAAGTTCTTTTGTTAATCTGGTTTTATTTTATGTAATGGTATATGCTGTATTGTTTTGGCTTTCTCCCCTTTATAAAAAAATTATTCAAAAAAAGATTTTACAAACACTGCTTATCGTTCTGGATTAAATATAAAATGTAATAGCTCTGTTCCTTTTGTTCTGTAAACCACACCGAGAAGACACAATCCATCAGAATCAGACTTCTAGTCAGCCTGTATAAACGACTGGTGGTGGTGGCGAATAGTCTTGGGTTATCGTGACATTAGAAGTTAATGAACCGGGGGTATAAACACATATTCCGTGTGGTGGAATCAGAGATGTATGTACCATACGCTCACTGTTAGATTCCTGATAACCGGCATAGTAGTGGAAACAGCATGAGGCCTCCTCTCTTAATCGGTCAGTCGCATAATCGTCCAGACTATAGCGGGCATCAGAGAGCCATTTGCTCCAAAGATAACAGCAAATGGGTTCAGTTACGACTCACCGGTTGCGATCTTTGACATCTACCCATAATGGCTCGTTAAGAATGGCCAAATTATGGCATTACACGGCTACCGTTCGGCTATATGTTTGCAGATGTGCGGTCATTTAATAGACCATTTACACAAGCCAACTGTGCTTCCCTGGCACACGATCAATCATTAATAATGGAACACTCGTTCACAATATCAGCAGCACATCCCGTTTACATGGGCAATATGCTGCCTGTAACAATATTTACGGTTACAACATCCAATCCAGCAACAAATAATAGTTTCACGTTCATCAGGTGATTACCAAGCTTATAATGGCTAATAGTGTAGAACACTTGTCGAAATGTTCTAAAGATTTTCTTCAAGCCTTGAAGTTGTCCCCAACTCATGAGATAGGGGATAACTAACTTACGTATCGCTGGGGAGCTGACCCCTGTAACCTCCACTGATCCCGTATGAATGGAACGGTGGTCAACGATGTACACGGCCCATTCCATTTATTCTTATAAAAGTGCCAAAGACCTGTCGAGCGCAGCGCTAAGCTATCTCTAGTGTCTAGCGGCCCCATTAATAATGGGGGAAGGGTCAATGTACATGATGGATTCTTAAACACATCCATTTTGCTGCTACTGTAAGGCTATGTGCACACTTTGCGGGGTCCTCTGCGGGTTCTCCCGCAGCCGATTTGATAAATCTGCAGGGCAAAACCGCTGCGGTTATCCCTGCAGATTTATCGCGGTTTGTTTTGCGGTTTCTGCTGCGGGTTTACTCCTATACTATTGATGCTGCATATGCAGCAATATGCAGCATCAATAGTAAAGTTAAAAATAATAAAAAATGGTTATACTCACCCTCTGACGTCCCGATCTCCTCGGCGCTGCACGCGGCGGTCCGGTTCCAAAGATGCTGTGCGAGAAGGACCTTCGTGACGTCACGGTCATGTGACCGCGACGTCACCGCAGGTCCTGTTCGCACACCAACCCTGATACCGGACGGCCGCGTGCAGCGCTGAGAGGCGAGTATACCATTTTTTTATTTTAATTTTTTTTTTTTTTTTTACACTAATATGGTTCCCAGGGCCTGGAGGAGAGCAGATCGTGGGCACAGCCCCATGCGGGAAGTTAGCGGATCAATGCATTCCTATGTGTGCAGAATCGCAGCGATTCTGCACAAAAGAAGTGACATGCTGCGGAATGTAAACCGCTGCGTTTCTGCGCGTTTTTTCCCGCATCATGTGCACAGCGGATTGCGGTTTCCATAGGGTTTACATGTGAATGTAAACGCAATGGAAACTGCTGCGGACCCGCAGCTGCAAAAACGCTGCGGATCCGCGGTAAAACCCCCAAAGTGTGAACATAGCCTAATAAACTGCAGATTTTATATGCAGTTATGAAAATATTCAGGATCTGGGCTCATTGCCAAAAGCTTTTAATTGGGCAACGGATGCACCTGGTGATCTCCACTACATAAGAACAACACACAGCGCAATACAGGAAGCTATGCCAGGTAACATCAATATAACAAAAAAAGAGGTTTTCCGGAAATTTTTTTATTTCAATCTATTCACTTGTAATTATTAAAAATAAAGCAGTAAGGGCGCTTTCACACTGGCATCCCGTTCATTGCCACATTCAGGAATTACGTCCGAACTCCCCCAAAACACGATTCAGACGTATGTGCCGACGGGGCTATAGACTATAATGGTGCTCAGAGTGAACACGTGCTCTGTTGTGCCTCATTTTCGGGCACGCACACCTATTGGAAGTGGATAGTGATGAGCGAAAGTGCTTGGATAAGGTGTTATCCGACCAAGCTCGTATGCTAACAGAGTATCTTCAGCGTGCTCCAATACTACGTCTAGGTGTCCGTCTCCAGTAGGTGTACACGTCCGAAAATGATGCACGGCAGAGCTGTAGGTGTCTGCATCATTATAGTCTATAGACCTGTTGCTAATTTGCTCATATGTCCATATCCATTTTGTAGGGGGGGGGGGGGGGGGAGGTTTGAACGTAAGCCCCGGTGGGACCCACGAACAGGTTCCAAAACACCATGATGAAAGAACCCCAACATTCTCTGCTCCACTGTTGCCTCTGCTAAGGTTTTGGTGTTTGTTGACAGGCTGTAGCAGTGACTTCACAGTTTCAGCACATGTAACCACTGCAGCCAATCCCTGGGCTCAGCATTAATGCAGATGTAGACCACGTGAGCTCAACCAGAGCCTTGGTGGAGAGGAGTCACTGGAGGAGAAGAGGGTGAATAACTATTGAGCTTGTTATGCATGACGAGTAGAGTTGAGCGAATTTGATTGGAGCACGCCGGCTGATCAGCTGTTCGGGGCCACGGCTACGTGACTGTCACAGCACAAGCATGGAGAGCCTGTGTGTTGTGACTGACACAGCCGCGACACATGCAACTGCGGAGACGATCAGCCAGCACGCTCCAGGAAGCCAGGTTCCCACTGCAGCTTATTCGGTAAGCGCTATAGCAGGGACCCGATCAAATTCGCTCAACTCTAATGACGAGCGCAAAGCTGATGGACCAAAAATTAAACCAAGCACAGGTACTCAGTAGCGATGAGCGAACGTGCTCGGATAACGTGTTATCCGAGTGTCTCGAACGTGCTTGAAGGCCCGCAGCAGCATGTTTTGTGACTGTTCGACATACAGGGATTGCCTAACAGCGACAAACACGCAATCCGAGCACGTTCGCTCATTGCTAGTGCTCAGCTCACCTTAGGCATAGCCAAAAAGTTCAGCGCACCTTCTACATCCATTCACGCCATCCACCATCGCCATTTCTCAAGCCTCTGTAAAGCCAGAGCTGTCACTCAAGGAGGCAGGTTCTCAGATGGATGTAAAACCTGTAAGTGGGAAAATTCACTGAGCAACTTTGCTTGATTTCAACAGTGTGTTCGCAGACTCCCTTTAAAGGGGAACCAGTGGATTCATGCCGCTAAAACCATAGGCAGCATCAATCAATCAGAGGCCGGCCGCAAGATTACAGCCAGGTATAATCAAAATACAGTTTGGAGCAGGGCTGTGGATTCGGAGTCGGAGTCATGGAGTCGAAGTTAGTTTTGGTTGGAGTCGGTAGGAATGTACCGACTCCAGCTTTAAAAAAAAATGTATTAATATTTCATAGTTGAACTTTCACATGAATTTTATAAATGTTACTCAAATATATATGTTCTATCAAATTATGAACAACAGTGATAAGCAGTTCTGCTGGAGATAGACATTTCTTACTTCTTGTGCGTCACTGTTCTCCACTGCCCTTCTCTAATCTTATACTTGGATAACCTCATGCTGCCCCAACCCCCCTACTTACAATGTATGAAACTGAAAATGTGTTGCAAATTCTTAGTAGTAAAGCTCCTCCTCTAGACTAGATGTTTACTAGGTGTGCGTCTTCCAAGCATCTCACAGCTGCTACTCAGAAGAGGAAGACTGTAAGAAGTATTATCCTTTCAACAAACTTTGCATCAGTTAACTGTGAGTACATGAGGAACAACAATATCAACATTATTATTATACATTTTTATAGCGCCATTTTTTCCATGACGCTTTACATGTGAAATACGGGCAAATATAGACAACTACATTAAACCTAGAACGCATACCCATAGAAATCTACACATTCATGCACCTGGGGCCTTTTAGGCCTGTTTACAATTATCATGGAATAACTCAAATAAAAATACTTTTCAAAGTTTATTGCAAAGTAAGGATGCATTCCCACTAGCGCAGGGGTCCGCCAGGACGGGATTCCGTAATGGATCTGACCTCCTGGTGACCCCAGCTAAGGCTGGCGGACGCATACCTGGGGCCTCGCAGGCCTGCCAGGTTACTTGTTTTCTATTTTCTGTAAAATTACTTTAGTTAGAATTTTGAAACTCTAGGTATTCCTCAGGTATATAGTTGTTAGTAATTTCCAGTTGTTCATATATTTTTATGTTATAGGCATTTCGGTATAACCACCTTTTTTTGGGACTACCCCACATTCACGCACCTGGGGCCTTTTAGGCCTGTGTGCAAATAACACGGAATAACTCAAATTGATAGACCCGTAGAAGCGCTGTGCAACGCGCGAAACGGCCGTCGTCTCCTTCTGCACACTCCTCACACTGCCTTGTTCCCCCGTGCCGTGAAGATGTATATGGATATTTAATAAAGGAATCTTTGACTCCAGGACCGGTGAGTGCTCAGGCGTATTTCTCTATATCCACTAAACTCAAATAAAAATACTTTTCAAAATGTATTTTACAATTGCAAGGTAAGGATGCATTCCAACTAGCGCTGGGGTCCGCCAGGAGGGGATCCGTAATGGATCTGACCACCTGGTGACCCCAGCTAAGGATGGCAGAATCCCGCCATTCCGGCAGCCTTAGCTGGAGTTACCAGGAGGTCAGATCCATTATGGATCCCCTTCTGGCGAACCCCAGCGCTACTGGGAACACAGCCTAAGATGTGTATATTTCAAAACATAATTATGTGCATAAAACAAAAAAGTAAGTAAACGGGCACGCCAAATATAGGCATTCTATATGCAATTTTTTTAGGAAAACATTTTTTGGTTGTAGCAAACTTGGTGCAGGAATATTTATTTGTTACTTTACATATTCCCCCCACAATTCTCGCATATTATTTTTTCGGCTGAATGTTCCTTGCATACATTTTGTCCGCAAGTAGAACAGAAATGCTCCGATTTTCTTTCCTTCTTTGCTGGACAAATATAGCAGCGCTTTCTTTTTTTTTTCTCTTTGCTCTGGATGTTCCAGAAAGCGTATTCCACATCGGATCATTGCCTCCGTAATTTGCCTTGATAAGCATATCATGCTGCTTCTCTCCATCATAGTAGGCATCAAAAATTGATAACAAAGTTCTGTCAAAAATAGACATCTCTTGTCTTTCCTGTTGGCATGGAATTCTGGATTAGTTTGACAATAAACAATGTAGCTATTGAGGGCTGACACATCAAGGATATTGGAAAAAAGGGCAACAGGCCAACGTTTAGTCTGCCTTTTGCACGAATACTCTCCAATCATTTTGTCCATCTTGTCGACACCTCCTTTTGTCTTATTATAATGCAGTATGATTTCAGGGTTTTTTTTCCTGTCATTGGTGTCAATACTTCCATCATGATGCATTGTACTTAGTAATATCACGGATTTTTCTTTCTTGGCTTTATAAGACACCATTGTTGCTTGATTGCAGAAACCGAATACACTCTTGTAGATTGTTCGCTGTGCATTGTGCTTCATGATTGGAGGAATTTCGCGGCGGTTTGGCCTCATAGTACCAACAAATGTACCGTATATACTCGAGTATAAGCCGAGATTTTCAGCCCAAATTTTTGGGCTGAAAGTGCCCCCTCGGCTTATACTCGAGTCATGATCGGTGGTGGGGTCGGCGGGTGAGGACTGTCATATACTCACCTAGTCCCGGCGATCCTGTCGCTCCCCCTGCCCGTCCCACGGTCTCCGGGTGCCGCAGCCTCTTCCCCTGAGCGGTCACGTGGGACCGCTCATTAGAGAAATGAATAGGCGGCTCCACCTCCCATAGGGGCGGAGCCGCCTATTCATTTCTCCAATGAAGCGGTGCCGGTGACCGCTGATAGAGAAAGAGGCTGCGGCACCGAAGACAGGCAGGGGAAGGAGCGGGACGCCGGGAGCAGGTAAGTATGACATATTCACCTGTCCTCGTTCCACACGCCGGGCGCTGTCTCCATCTTCCCGGCGTCTCTCTCTCCGCACTGACTGTGCAGGTCAGAGGGCGCGATGACGCATATAGTGTGCGCGCCGCCCTCTGCCTGATCAGTCAGTGCGGAGAGACGCCGGGAAGATGGCGCCGAGGAGCTGCAAGAGAGGTGAGTATGTGTTTTATTATTTTTATTGCAGCAGCAGCAGCACAGCTATGGGGCAATAATGGACGGTGCAGAGCACTATATGGCACAGCTATGGGGCAATAATGGACGGTGCAGAGCACTATATGGCACAGCTATGGGGCAATAATGGACGGTGCAGAGCACTATATGGCAGAGCTATGGGGCAATGGTGCAGAGCACTATATGGCACAGCTATGGGGCAATAATGGTGCAGAGCACTATATGGCACAGCTATGGGGCAATAATGGTGCAGAGCACTATATGGCACAGCTATGGGGCAATAATGGTGCAGAGCACTATATGGCACAGCTATGGGGCAATTATGGACGGTGCAGAGCACTATATGGCACAGCTATGGGGCAATAATGGTGCAGAGCACTGTATGGCACAGCTATGGGGCAATAATGGTGCAGAGCACTGTATGGCACAGCTATGGGGCAATAATGGTGCAGAGCACTGTATGGCACAGCTATGGGGCAATAATGGTGCAGAGAACTGTATGGCACAGCTATGGGGCAATAATGGACGGTGCGGAGCACTATATGGCACAGCTATGGGGCAATAATGGTGCAGAGCACTGTATGGCACAGCTATGGGGCAATAATGGTGCAGAGCACTATATGGCACAGCTATGGGGCAATAATGAACGGTGCAGAGCACTATATGGCACAGCTATGGGGCAATAATGGCGCAGAGCACTATATGGCACAGCTATGGGGCCATAATGAACAGTATGGAGCATCTATTTTTATTTTTGAAATTCACCGGTAGCTGCTGCATTTTCCACCCTAGGCTTATACTCGAGTCAATAAGTTTTCCCAGTTTTTTGTGGCAAAATTAGGGGGGTCGGCTTATACTCGGGTCGGCTTATACTCGAGTATATACGGTAAGTTGCTTTTGAAGCAAAAAGTTGGCCATTTCAAAATTGGTAAAGTAATTATCCATTGTAGTATTTTTTCCCGAATTGAAAATTGGTAGAGCAAGTGTTTTTACTATGTCGGAACATAGGTCTTTCTGGACTGGAGCATCAGCTTCTTTGCCACAGTAAATCAGACCATTCATCCCATAATAGCTTGCTGAATCGCACATCCAGAAAATTTTTATGCCATACTTAGCTGGCTTACTGGGCATATACTGAATGAATTTGCAACGTCCCCTAAAGGCAAGAAGTTGCTCGTCCACTGTCACATTATCACTGGAATGGTAAAGCTTTGTACAGTTCTTGATAAAAAGATTCCAGATATAGCTAATAGGGGCTAATTTATCGGTTGCCAACCTCACAGGGCGAGTTCTCTTTTCAGCAAAACGAAGGCATCTCCGAATACCCTCAAATCTATTGATGGACATAGTAGCTTTGTAGTGTGGATCTGCAAATGGGTTCTGAAATAACTCTTCCCAGCAATAGCAGAGTCATAAAAGTTCTTCCCCAGCAACAATACAGACAAAAAGACTGAGTATCACATGTAAACCTAGTACAGGCCTAAAAGGCCCCAGGTGCGTGAATATGGGGTAGTCCCAAAAAAAGGTTGTTATACCAAAATGTCTGTAACATAAAAATATATGAATAACTGGAAATTACTAACAACTATATACCTGAGGATTACCTAGATTTTCAAAATTCTAACTAAAGTACTTTTACAGAAAATAGAAAACAAGTGACCTGGCAGGCCTGCGAGGCCCCAGGTATGTGTTCCAGGGTTAAACATGAGCAAAAAACAAGGCACACTGGTACATAAGGAGGGAGGACCCTGCCCGCAACGGCTCACAGTCTGCAGGGGATGGGTGATGATACACTAGGAGAGGGTAGAGCTGGTTGTGCAGCGGTTCAGTAGGTTCAGGATCACTGCAGGCTGTAGGCTTGTCGGAAGAGGTGAGCCTTCAGGTTCTTTTTGAAAGTTTCTAGGGTAGGCGAGAGTCTGATGTGTTGGGGTAGAGAGTTCCAGAGTATGGGGGAAGCACAGGAGAAGTCTTGGATGCGGTTGTGGGAAGAAGAGATGAGAGGGGAGTAGAGAAGGAGGTCTTGAGAGGATCGGAGGTTGCGTGTTGGTAGGTACCGGGAGATCATGTCACAGATGTATGGAGGAGATAGGTTGTGGATGGCTTTGTAGGTCATTGTGAGGGTTTTGAACTGGAGTCTCTGGGCGATAGGAAGCCAGTGACAGTATTACTGACCACTATATCAGTTGTACGACCTGGCAATAATTTTGTACAATTGTTTTTAGGAAAAACAATTGTCATTTGGATTGTGAATGCAGAATTAAAAACATGAGAATGTCAAAGAAGCGTCACATTAAATCAGCTGTATTTGAACATTTCACCATCACTCAAGATAGAAAACATTATGTCTGTCAGTGTATGACAAATGATCCAGACGAAAACAAATGTTGTGAAGCTAAGATCAGTGCATATTCAGGCAAAGATAAAAATGCTCCTACCAGAGCTTCTAATCTAAAGAGACATTTCCAGCGCTTTCATCCAGAAGTACTGAAAGCAGTGGATGAGAAAGACTGCATCCAAACCAATGAACCAGTGCCCAGCTCTTCCAGCCAAACAAAGGAGCAGAGAACTTTGCAGCCATCAGTTGCAAGATATTTTGTCAGTAAAAAAGTTACTGTGACAATGACAGTAGATGCATTTAAAAAACAGATCATAGAGCTTGTTGTAAAGGATAGTGTGCCTATTTCATTATTTTCACAACCAGCTTTTATGTGTCTGAATGGGGAAATGGCCCGCAAGCTTGGTGTTTCTCTGGAGAGAGAGTATTAGAAAATTAGTAATCAAAGAAGCTTTTAAACAAAAGGAAGAACTTAAAAAAACTCTCAAGAGACGCTTTCTGTTTCTTAAAAAGGATGCCTGCACACGTCACAGAGTGAACTATTTTGCCATCAATATCCGATTTGTGACAAAAATGAAATAGTTACCAAGACATTGGCAGTAAAAGACACCAAAGCTCATCACACCAGTGAGTTTCTCCAGGTCTTGGTGGAAAAGGTTCTGCAAGACTATGAACTTAAAAAACAGCAAGTTCTTTCTGTCGTAACTGACAATGCTTCAACTATGATAAGTACTATTAAGCTAATGAATGAGAGTAATGATGGTGACCAGCAGCTAGAAGAACATTCTAGGTCCACAGACACAGAAATGTTTGAAATAGAGGAACACAGTATTGTAACTGAGGAGCAAACTGAAGTTGCTTCAGATGAACAGCAACATGATAGTTTAGATGATCTTGTTGAAACGGTCAATACGTTCTTTCATTCATCACATGCGCTGTGTTGTGCATACGCTACAGCTGGCTGTAAGAGACAGTCTGCAAGAAGGACATGCTGCTGCACTGATTGGCAAGGTGAGAAAATTGGCTACTGTTGCCAGAACCCCTAAAGTTGACTCAATTTTGAAGAGACGTGCTGGAAAAGGGGCAATTATTGATCAAGCCACACGATGGGGCAGTACTTACTTAATGATTCAGCGCTTGGTTGAACTGAAAACCTTTCTTGTAGACATGGCTAACCCTCAACTGATGCTAAATGAAAGTCAGTGGAATCAGGTGACTGAGCTGGAAAAATTGCTAGAGCACCCATTTACAGTGACTAAAAAATTACAAGCAGAGGACTTAACTCCAGGTATTTTCTTAAAGGAGTGGAAGAACCTGATGTTTCGCCTATCCCAAAGAGGAGGGTTAATTGCAAGTGGCATTGCTACATCAATGAAACGGAGAGAGGAACTACTATTACAAAATAACATTCTTTTGGCAGCTATTTATGTAGACCCAATGCATCGGATTCTTCTAGATGATCAACAGCTAACTAAAGGAAAAGAAGCTCTGTTTGAAATAGCAGTAAGGATGAAAGGGTTGCAGAACAGTCAGGAGGAACAAGAAGAATTTGGTCGTCCTGCCACATCTTAACCCTCATCAACTGATGAAGAATTTAATTTTGAAAAATATTTGGATCACAAGGACCCTGCAAAGCGTTCCCGCATAGAAGAAGAGTCATCCCCATCAAAGAACACAGCCAGTACATTTCAGCAGAATTTTTCATGTGCACTAAAAGAAATTGAGAAATTTGACCTTTCATCAAAAATAACAATGCAACAAGCGATTCCTCTGTATCCTGACATTGTCAGAGATGTTGCCCGAGTGGTTACTGCTTTGCCACCAATCCAAGTTAGTGAAGAGAGGTTGTTCTCTGCTCTCAAAATAATTAGATCAGATTTGAGGGCATCCATGAAGGAGGATCTGACAGAGGCAATACTTTTTCTGAGGACAAATTTATAGATTTCTTCTTATTAACTACATAACAGTGTTTATTGCATATTTACTTACAAGAGTTTAGAAAAGTTTATAAAAGTTATTTGCTATATTCTAATTGTATTCTACTAAATATAGTGTTTGCTCTAAGTGGTCTGATTACTTATATGATGGTGAGAAACTGAATAAGCACGATGTTAATATTTTACAACAGTAAATTTATTGTTACGAATTGGCCATTTATGAAGGAGTCGGAACCTGATAAAATCCAGGAGTCGGAGTCGCAACTGTGGCTTACCGACTCCACAGCCCTGGTTTGGAGACGCTGAGCAAGAGACAAGAACCGTCTGATGCCACCCTGGCTGGCTACTCCCAGCGCTGTTCCAGGTGATGGATAGGTCTCTAATGTATGTACTTCACAAGATACCTGCCAATAAATAGCAAGGGTCCTAGTAGAAGCCGGCCTGTGCATTTCAGAGAAGACTAGTGGACCGGGCACGTCCATGGCTTCCCGGCAGCACTGCTCAGACACCTGTAAGTCACAGGCCTGAGCGGCGATCACAGATTGCATCCTTCATAGAAAGTTTCCAAATCCGCTCCCACCACCGAGACCGAGAACTAATAAATATATTCTACTTTCCATTGCTGGACTGGGTTGGGGAACGCGGTGTGAGATACATAGTAATCTAGGTTATGTCATGTTTGATAATATCAATTCCACACTATACACTGCTGCAGCAGAGGAAAGTACCGCATCACGGATGAGGCGAGAGTGAGGATGTCTCACTGCACCGCCCACGCACTTCCTACCAACCGTAAAGGTTGCGGCTCCACTGGGGGCAGAGACTTTCTCCTCAATGTCTGACAAACTACACAAGACACCGAGGAGAAGGCGATTCCCAGGGGAAAGTCACATTGTGGGATACAACAGATAGGTACAACGCTCCTGTGTCACTGGGGACGGCCAGAGCCTGCTCACACCTTCTATACGGACACCTAGGATCTCTCTATGAGGCACACACAGCACCCTCATACACACACACACACACGCACAGCACCCACACATACACGCACAGCACCCACACATACACGCACAGCACCCACACATACATACACGCACAGCACCCACACATACATACACGCACAGCACCCACACATACATACACGCACAGCACCCACACATACATACACGCACAGCACCCACACATACATACACGCACAGCACCCACACATACATACACGCACAGCACCCACACATACATACACGCACAGCACCCACACATACATACACGCACAGCACCCACACATACATACACGCACAGCACCCACACATACATACACGCACAGCACCCACACATACATACACGCACAGCACCCACACATACATACACGCACAGCACCCACACATACATACACGCACAGCACCCACACATACATACACGCACAGCACCCACACATACATACACGCACAGCACCCACACATACATACACGCACAGCACCCACACATACATACACGCACAGCACCCACACATACATACACGCACAGCACCCACACATACATACACGCACAGCACCCACACATACATACACGCACAGCACCCACACATACATACACGCACAGCACCCACACATACATACACGCACAGCACCCACACATACATACACGCACAGCACCCACACATACATACACGCACAGCACCCACACATACATACACGCACAGCACCCACACATACATACACGCACAGCACCCACACATACATACACGCACAGCACCCACACATACATACACGCACAGCACCCACACATACATACACGCACAGCACCCACACATACATACACGCACAGCACCCACACATACATACACGCACAGCACCCACACATACATACACGCACAGCACCCACACATACATACACGCACAGCACCCACACATACATACACGCACAGCACCCACACATACATACACGCACAGCACCCACACATACATACACGCACAGCACCCACACATACATACACGCACAGCACCCACACATACATACACGCACAGCACCCACACATACATACACGCACAGCACCCACACATACATACACGCACAGCACCCACACATACATACACGCACAGCACCCACACATACATACACGCACAGCACCCACACATACATACACGCACAGCACCCACACATACATACATACACGCACAGCACCCACACATACATACATACACGCACAGCACCCACACATACATACACGCACAGCACCCACACATACATACACGCACAGCACCCACACATACATACACGCACAGCACCCACACATACATACATACACGCACAGCACCCACACATACATACATACACGCACAGCACCCACACATACATACACGCACAGCACCCACACATACATACACGCACAGCACCCACACATACATACACGCACAGCACCCACACATACATACACGCACAGCACCCACACATACATACACGCACAGCACCCACACATACATACACGCACAGCACCCACACATACATACACGCACAGCACCCACACATACATACACGCACAGCACCCACACATACATACACGCACAGCACCCACACATACATACACGCACAGCACCCACACATACATACACGCACAGCACCCACACATACACGCACAGCACCCACACATACACGCACAGCACCCACACATACACGCACAGCACCCACACATACACGCACAGCACCCACACATACACGCACAGCACCCACACATACACGCACAGCACCCACACATACACGCACAGCACCCACACATACACGCACAGCACCCACACATACACGCACAGCACCCACACATACACGCACAGCACCCACACATACACGCACAGCACCCACACATACACGCACAGCACCCACACATACACGCACAGCACCCACACATACACGCACAGCACCCACACATACACGCACAGCACCCACACATACAGGTCCTTCTCAAAAAATTAGCATATAGTGTTAAATTTCATTATTTACCATAATGTAATGATTACAATTAAACTTTCATATATTATAGATTCATTATCCACCAACTGAAATTTGTCAGGTCTTTTATTGTTTTAATACTGATGATTTTGGCATACAACTCCTGATAACCCAAAAAACCTGTCTCAATAAATTAGCATATCAAGAAAAGGTTCTCTAAACGACCTATTACCCTAATCTTCTGAATCAACTAATTAACTCTAAACACATGCAAAAGATACCTGAGGCTTTTAAAAACTCCCTGCCTGGTTCATTACTCAAAACCCCCATCATGGGTAAGACTAGCGACCTGACAGATGTCAAGAAGGCCATCATTGACACCCTCAAGCAAGAGGGTAAGACCCAGAAAGAAATTTCTCAACAAATAGGCTGTTCCCAGAGTGCTGTATCAAGGCACCTCAATGGTAAGTCTGTTGGAAGGAAACAATGTGGCAGAAAACGCTGTACAACGAGAAGAGGTGACCGGACCCTGAGGAAGATTGTGGAGAAGGACAGATTCCAGACCTTGGGGAACCTGAGGAAGCAGTGGACTGAGTCTGGTGTGGAAACATCCAGAGCCACCGAGCACAGGCGTGTGCAGGAAATGGGCTACAGGTGCCGCATTCCCCAGGTAAAGCCACTTTTGAACCATAAACAGCGGCAGAAGCGCCTGACCTGGGCTACAGAGAAGCAGCACTGGACTGTTGCTCAGTGGTCCCAAGTACTTTTTTCTGATGAAAGCAAATTTTGCATGTCACTCGGAAATCAAGGTGCCAGAGTCTGGAGGAAGACTGGGGAGAAGGAAATGCCAAAATGCCTGAAGTCCAGTGTCAAGTACCCACAGTCAGTGATGGTGTGGGGTGCCATGTCAGCTGCTGGTGTTGGTCCCCTGTGTTTCATCAAGGGCAGGGTCAATGCAGCTAGCTATCAGGAGATTTTGGAGCACTTCATGCTTCCATCGGCTGAAATGCTTTATGGAGATGAAGATTTCATTTTTCAGCACGACCTGGCACCTGCTCACAGTGCCAAAACCACTGGTAAATGGTTTACTGACCATGGTATTACTGTGCTCAATTGGCCTGCCAACTCTCCTGACCTGAACCCCATAGAGAATCTGTGGGATATTGTGAAGAGAAAGTTGAGAGACGCAAGACCCAACACTCTGGATGAGCTTAAGGCCGCTATTGAAGCATCCTGGGCCTCCATAACATCTCAGCAGTGTCACAGGCTGATTGCCTCCATGCCACGCCGCATTGAAGCAGTCATTTCTGCCAAAGGATTCCCGACCAAGTATTGAGTGCATAACTGAACATTATTATTTGATGGGTTTTTTGTTTGTTATTAAAAAACACTTTTATTTGATTGGACGGGTGAAATATGCTAATTTATTGAGACAGGTTTTTTGGGTTATCAGGAGTTGTATGCCAAAATCATCAGTATTAAAACAATAAAAGACCTGACAAATTTCAGTTGGTGGATAATGAATCTATAATATATGAAAGTTTAATTGTAATCATTACATTATGGTAAATAATGAAATTTAACACTATATGCTAATTTTTTGAGAAGGACCTGTACACGCACAGCACCCACATATATACGCACAGCACCCACATATACACGCACAGCACCCTCATACACACACACACACGCACAGCACCCTCACACACACACACACACGCACAGCACCCTCACATACACGCACAGCACCCTCACATACACGCACAGCACCCTCACATACACGCACAGCACCCTCACATACACGCACAGCACCCTCACATACACGCACAGCACCCTCACATACACGCACAGCACCCTCACATACACGCACAGCACCCTCACATACACGCACAGCACCCTCACATACACGCACAGCACCCTCACATACACGCACAGCACCCACACATACACGCACAGCACCCACACATACACACACAGCACCCACACATACACACACACAGCACCCACATATACACGCACAGCACCCTCATACACACACACAGCACCCACATATACACACACACGCACAGCACCCTCACATACACACACGCACAGCACCCTCACATACACGCACAGCACCCTCACATACACGCACAGCACCCTCACATACACGCACAGCACCCTCACATACACGCACAGCACCCTCACATACACGCACAGCACCCACACATACACGCACAGCACCCACACATACACACACAGCACCCACATACACACACACAGCACCCTCATATACACACACAGCACCCACACATACACGCACAGCACCCACACATACACACACAGCACCCACATACACACACACAGCACCCTCATATACACACACACACACACACACACACACACACACACATATACACACACACACACACACACACACACACACACACACAGCACCCTCATAGCCCAGTCACTGGCTGCTTCACAAGTACAGTAATGAACTGTTGCACTGAGGACAGGACGCTGCCGGTGCAGTGTGTCACCCCGGGGGAGCCATTGTCCAGGACTTCCTGATGGGGAGCACACAGCCGGCGGCTCACGGTGAGGATGAGGAGGCTACAAGTGTGCAGCAGGTAAATTATTCAGCACCTGCACACACGGCCATAGCGGCAGCAGCCACACACGGAGAGGATTAACCCCTGCCCCGACGGACACACGGGCCTTCCTTACCCTGCACCGACATCACAGCAAACTTTCATCCAAGCAGCAGCGGCAGCTCCCGGTGCCCCCGACACAGCGCCGTGCCCTCTTCTCCCCTCTATAGAGCGCGGTGGTGTGGTGGCAGCATGGAGTCCTCGTACACGACAGAGGGATGAGCGGAGCCTCGGCCCCAGCCCCGCACATACACGCGAGCCGCACAACACTCTCCTTAGCCCCGCTATTCTTCCGTCACCTCCCTCTCGGCTGCCGGCTCCGCCACCTACTGACAGCGCCGGGCACACACACCGCTCTCCGGCTGCCTGTGCTGTGGTGACGTCACCAGAGCGCCAGACACAGCCCCGCCCCCTGATTATTCTATTTTTAATGCATTGCCGCTCCCCCTCTGTAGCCTGTACACAGTCACACTGCTCACCTGTGCGCTGCGTCTGCTACATGCATGTGCGGTGCCCGCTGCTGCCACATCCATGTGCGGTGCCCGCTGCTGCCACATCCATGTACGGTGCCCGCTGCCACATCCATGTACGGTGCCCGCTGCTGCTACATCCATGTGCGGTGCCTGCTGCCACATCCATGTGCGGTGCCTGCTGCTGCCACATCCATGTACGGTGCCTGCTGCCACATCCATGTACGGTGCCCGCTGCTGCCATATCCATGTACGGTGCCCACTGCCACATCCATGCACGGTGCCCGCTGCTGCCGCATCCATGTACGGTGCCCGCTGTCACATCCATGTGCGGTGCCCGCTGCCACATCCATGTACGGTGCCCGCTGCTGCTACATCCATGTGCGGTGCCCGCTGCCACATCCATGTGCGGTGCCCGCTGATGCCACATCCATGTACGGTGCCCGCTGCCACATCCATGTGCGGTGCCCGCTGATGCCACATCCATGTACGGTGCCCGCTGCCACATCCATGTGCGGTGCCCGCTGCTGCTACATCCATGTACGGCGCCCGCTGCTGCCACATCCATGTACGGTGCCCACTGCTGCCGCATCCATGTGCGGTGCCCGCTGATGCCACATCCATGTACGGTGCCCGCTGCCACATCCATGTGCGGTGCCCGCTGCTGCTACATCCAAGTACGGCGCCCGCTGCTGCTACATCCATGTACGGTGCCCTCTGCTGCTACATCCATGTACGGTGCCCGCTGCTGCCACATCCATGTACGGTGCCCGCTGCTGCCACATCCATGTGCGGTGCCCGATGCTGCCACATCCATGTGCGGTGCCCGCTGCTGCCACATCCATGTGCGGTGCCCGCTGCTGCCGCATCCATGTACGGTGCCCTCTGCTGCTACATCCATGTACGGTGCCCGCTGCTGCCACATCCATGTACGGTGCCCGCTGCTGCCACATCCATGTGCGGTGCCTGATGCTGCCACATCCATGTACGGTGCCCGCTGCCACATCCATGTACGGTGCCCGCTGCTGCCGCATCCATGTACGGTGCCCGCTGCCACATCCATGTGCGGTGCCCGCTGCCACATCCATGTACGGTGCCCGCTGCTGCCACATCCATGTGCGGTGCCCGCTGCTGCCACATCCATGTACGGTGCCCAATGCTGCCACATCCATGTGCGGTGCCCGCTGCTGCTACATTCATGTGCGGTGTCCGCTGCCACATCCATGTACGGTGCCCGCTGCTGCTACATCCATGTACGGTGCCCTCTGCTGCTACATCCATGTACGGTGCCTGCTGCTGCCACATCCATGTGCGGTGCCCGCTGCTGCCACATCCATGTGCGGTGCCCGATGCTGCCACATCCATGTACGGTGCCCACTGCCACATCCATGCACGGTGCCCGCTGCTGCCGCATCCATGTACGGTGCCCGCTGTCACATCCATGTGCGGTGCCCGCTGCCACATCCATGTACGGTGCCCGCTGCCACATCCATGTACGGTGCCCGCTGCTGCCGCATCCATGTGCGGTGCCTGCTGCCACATCCATGTGCGGTGCCTGCTGCTGCCACATCCATGTACGGTGCCTGCTGCCACATCCATGTACGGTGCCCGCTGCTGCCATATCCATGTACGGTGCCCACTGCCACATCCATGCACGGTGCCCGCTGCTGCCGCATCCATGTACGGTGCCCGCTGCCACATCCATGTGCGGTGCCCGCTGCTGCTACATCCATGTACGGCGCCCTCTGCTGCTACATCCATGTACGGTGCCCGCTGCTGCCACATCCATGTACGGTGCCCGCTGCTGCCACATCCATGTGCGGTGCCCGATGCTGCCACATCCATGTGCGGTGCCCGCTGCTGCCACATCCATGTGCGGTGCCCGCTGCTGCCACATCCATGTGCGGTGCCCGATGCTGCCACATCCATATGCGGTGCCCGCTGCTGCCACATCCATGTGCGGTGCCCGCTGCTGCCGCATCCATGTACGGTGCCCTCTGCTGCTACATCCATGTACGGTGCCCGCTGCTGCCACATCCATGTACGGTGCCCGCTGCTGCCACATCCATGTGCGGTGCCTGATGCTGCCACATCCATGTACGGTGCCCGCTGCCACATCCATGTACGGTGCCCGCTGCTGCCGCATCCATGTACGGTGCCCGCTGCCACATCCATGTGCGGTGCCCGCTGCCACATCCATGTACGGTGCCCGCTGCCGCCGCATCCATGTACGGTGCCCGCTGCTGCCGCATCCATGTACGGTGCCCGCTGCTGCCGCATCCATGTACGGTGCCCGCTGCTGCCGCATCCATGTGCGATGCCCGCTGCTACCACATCCATGTACGGTGCCCGCTGCTGCGACATCCATGTACGGTGCCCGCTGCTGCCATATCCATGTATGGTGCCTGCTGTCAAATCCATGTGCGGTGCCCGCTGCTGCGACATCCATGTACGGTGCCCGCTGCTGCCACATCCATGTACGGTGCCCGCTGCCACATCCATGTGCGGTGCCCGTTGCTGCCACATCCATGTACGGTGCCTGCTGCCACATCCATGTGCGGTGCCTGCTGCTGCCACATCCATGTACGGTGCCTGCTGCCACATCCATGTACGGTGCCCGCTGCTGCCATATCCATGTACGGTGCCCACTGCCACATCCATGCACGGTGCCCGCTGCTGCCGCATCCATGTACGGTGCCCGCTGTCACATCCATGTGCGGTGCCCGCTGCCACATCCATGTACGGTGCCCGCTGCTGCTACATCCATGTGCGGTGCCCGCTGCCACATCCATGTGCGGTGCCCGCTGATGCCACATCCATGTACGGTGCCCGCTGCCACATCCATGTGCGGTGCCCGCTGATGCCACATCCATGTACGGTGCCCGCTGCCACATCCATGTGCGGTGCCCGCTGCTGCTACATCCATGTACGGCGCCCGCTGCTGCCACATCCATGTACGGTGCCCACTGCTGCCGCATCCATGTGCGGTGCCCGCTGATGCCACATCCATGTACGGTGCCCGCTGCCACATCCATGTGCGGTGCCCGCTGCTGCTACATCCAAGTACGGCGCCCGCTGCTGCTACATCCATGTACGGTGCCCTCTGCTGCTACATCCATGTACGGTGCCCGCTGCTGCCACATCCATGTACGGTGCCCGCTGCTGCCACATCCATGTGCGGTGCCCGATGCTGCCACATCCATGTGCGGTGCCCGCTGCTGCCACATCCATGTGCGGTGCCCGCTGCTGCCGCATCCATGTACGGTGCCCTCTGCTGCTACATCCATGTACGGTGCCCGCTGCTGCCACATCCATGTACGGTGCCCGCTGCTGCCACATCCATGTGCGGTGCCTGATGCTGCCACATCCATGTACGGTGCCCGCTGCCACATCCATGTACGGTGCCCGCTGCTGCCGCATCCATGTACGGTGCCCGCTGCCACATCCATGTGCGGTGCCCGCTGCCACATCCATGTACGGTGCCCGCTGCTGCCACATCCATGTGCGGTGCCCGCTGCTGCCACATCCATGTACGGTGCCCACTGCTGCCACATCCATGTGCGGTGCCCGCTGCTGCTACATTCATGTGCGGTGTCCGCTGCCACATCCATGTACGGTGCCCGCTGCTGCTACATCCATGTACGGTGCCCTCTGCTGCTACATCCATGTACGGTGCCTGCTGCTGCCACATCCATGTGCGGTGCCCGCTGCTGCCACATCCATGTGCGGTGCCCGATGCTGCCACATCCATGTACGGTGCCCACTGCCACATCCATGCACGGTGCCCGCTGCTGCCGCATCCATGTACGGTGCCCGCTGTCACATCCATGTGCGGTGCCCGCTGCCACATCCATGTACGGTGCCCGCTGCCACATCCATGTACGGTGCCCGCTGCTGCCGCATCCATGTGCGGTGCCCGCTGCCACATCCATGTGCGGTGCCCGCTGATGCCACATCCATGTACGGTGCCCGCTGCCACATCCATGTGCGGTGCCCGCTGCTGTACGGCGCCCGCTGCTGCTACATCCATGTACGGTGCCCTCTGCTGCTACATCCATGTACGGTGCCCGCTGCTGCCACATCCATGTACGGTGCCCGCTGCTGCCACATCCATGTGCGGTGCCCGATGCTGCCACATCCATGTGCGGTGCCCGCTGCTGCCACATCCATGTGCGGTGCCCGCTGCTGCCGCATCCATGTACGGTGCCCGCTGCTGCCACATCCATGTACGGTGCCCGCTGCTGCCACATCCATGTGCGGTGCCTGATGCTGCCACATCCATGTACGGTGCCCGCTGCCACATCCATGTACGGTGCCCGCTGCTGCCGCATCCATGTACGGTGCCCGCTGCCACATCCATGTGCGGTGCCCGCTGCCACATCCATGTATGGTGCCCGCTGCCACATCCATGTACGGTGCCCGCTGCTGCCGCATCCATGTACGGTGCCCCCTGCTGCCGCATCCATGTACGGTGCCCGCTGCTGCCGCATCCATGTGCGATGCCCGCTGCTACCACATCCATGTACGGTGCCCGCTGCTGCGACATCCATGTACGGTGCCCGCTGCTGCCATATCCATGTATGGTGCCTGCTGCAACATCGATGTATGGTGCCTGCTGTCAAATCCATGTGCGGTGCCCGCTGCTGCGACATCCATGTACGGTGCCCGCTGCTGCCACATCCATGTACGGTGCCCGCTGCCACATCCATGTGCGGTGCCCGCTGCTGCCACATCCATGTACGGTGCCTGCTGCCACATCCATGTGCGGTGCCTGCTGCTGCCACATCCATGTACGGTGCCTGCTGCCACATCCATGTACGGTGCCCGCTGCTGCCATATCCATGTACGGTGCCTGCTGCCACATCCATGTACGGTGCCCGCTGCTGCGACATCCATGTACGGTGCCTGCTGCTGCAACATCCATGTGCGGTGCCTGCTGCAACATCCATGTGCGGTGCCTGCTGCTGTCACATACATGTGTGGTGCCCGCTGCTGCCACATCCATGTGCGGTGCCTGCTGCTGCCACTTCCATGTGCTGTGCCCGCTGCTGCCACATGTGCGGTGCCTGCTTCTGCCACATACATGTGCAGTGCCCGCTGCTGCCATATGTGCGGTGCCTGCTGCTGCCACATACATGTGCGGTGCCCGCTGCTGCCACATCCATGTGCGGTGCCTGCTGCTGTCACATCCATGTGCGGTGCCCGCTGCTGCCACATCCATGTGCGGTACCTGCTGCTGCCACATACATACGCGGTGCCCGCTGCTGCCACATCCATGTGCGGTACCTGCTGCTGCCACATACATACGCAGTGCCCGCTGCTGCCACATACATGTGCGGTGCCCACTGCTGCCACATACATGTGCGGTGCCCACTGCTGCCACATCCATGTGCGGTGCCTGCTGCTGTCACATCCATGTGCGGTACCTGCTGCTGCCACATACATACGCGGTGCCTGCTCCTGCCACATACATACGCGGTGCCCGCTGCTGCCACATACATACGCGGTGCCCGCTGCTGCCACATCCATGTGCGGTGCCTGCTGCCACATCCATGTGCGGTGCCTGCTGCCACATCCATGTGCGGTGCCTGCTGCTGCAACATCCATGTGCGGTGCCTGCTGCAACATCCATGTGCGGTGCCTGCTGCTGTCACATACATGTGTGGTGCCCGCTGCTGCCACATCCATGTGCGGTGCCTGCTGCTGCCACTTCCATGTGCTGTGCCCGCTGCTGCCACATGTGCGGTGCCTGCTTCTGCCACATACATGTGCAGTGCCCGCTGCTGCCATATGTGCGGTGCCTGCTGCTGCCACATACATGTGCGGTGCCCACTGCTGCCACATCCATGTGCGGTGCCTGCTGCTGTCACATCCATGTGCGGTGCCCGCTGCTGCCACATCCATGTGCGGTACCTGCTGCTGCCACATCCATGTGCGGTGCCTGCTGCTGTCACATCCATGTGCGGTACCTGCTGCTGCCACATACATACGCGGTGCCTGCTCCTGCCACATACATACGCGGTGCCCGCTGCTGCCACATACATACGCGGTGCCCGCTGCTGCCACATCCATGTGCGGTGCCTGCTGCCACATCCATGTGCGGTGCCTGCTGCCACATCCATGTGCGGTGCCTGCTGCCACATCCATGTGCGGTGCCTGCTGCTGCAACATCCATGTGCGGTGCCTGCTGCAACATCCATGTGCGGTGCCTGCTGCTGTCACATACATGTGTGGTGCCCGCTGCTGCCACATCCATGTGCGGTGCCTGCTGCTGCCACTTCCATGTGCTGTGCCCGCTGCTGCCACATGTGCGGTGCCTGCTTCTGCCACATACATGTGCGGTGCCCGCTGCTGCCACATCCATGTGCGGTACCTGCTGCTGCCACATACATACGCAGTGCCCACTGCTGCCACATACATGTGCGGTGCCCACTGCTGCCACATACATGTGCGGTGCCCACTGCTGCCACATCCATGTGCGGTGCCTGCTGCTGTCACATCCATGTGCGGTACCTGCTGCTGCCACATACATACGCGGTGCCTGCTCCTGCCACATACATACGCGGTGCCCGCTGCTGCCACATACATACGCGATGCCCGCTGCTGCCACATCCATGTGCGGTGCCTGCTGCCACATCCATGTGCGGTGCCTGCTGCCACATCCATGTGCGGTGCCTGCTGCCACATCCATGTGCGGTGCCTGCTGCTGCAACATCCATGTGCGGTGCCTGCTGCAACATCCATGTGCGGTGCCTGCTGCTGTCACATACATGTGTGGTGCCCGCTGCTGCCACATCCATGTGCGGTGCCTGCTGCTGCCACTTCCATGTGCTGTGCCCGCTGCTGCCACATGTGCGGTGCCTGCTTCTGCCACATACATGTGCAGTGCCCGCTGCTGCCATATGTGCGGTGCCTGCTGCTGCCACATACATGTGCGGTGCCCACTGCTGCCACATCCATGTGCGGTGCCTGCTGCTGTCACATCCATGTGCGGTGCCCGCTGCTGCCACATCCATGTGCGGTACCTGCTGCTGCCACATACATATGCGGTGCCCGCTGCTGCCACATCCATGTGCGGTACCTGCTGCTGCCACATACATACGCGGTGCCCGCTGCTGCCACATACATGTGCGGTGCCCACTGCTGCCACATACATGTGCGGTGCCCACTGCTGCCACATCCATGTGCGGTGCCTGCTGCTGTCACATCCATGTGCGGTACCTGCTGCTGCCACATACATACGCGGTGCTTGCTCCTGCCACATACATACGCGGTGCCCGCTGCTGCCACATACATACGCGGTGCCCGCTGCTGCCACATCCATGTGCGGTGCCTGCTGCCACATCCATGTGCGGTGCCTGCTGCCACATCCATGTGCGGTGCCTGCTGCTGTCACATCCATGTGCGGTGCCCGCTGCTGCCACATCCATGTACGGTGCCTGCTGCCACATCCATGTGCGGTGCCTGCTGCCACATCCATGTGCGGTGCCTGCTGCCACATCCATGTGCGGTGCCTGCTGCTGTCACATACATGTGGATGTGGCAGCAGCAGGCACTGTACATGTATGTGGCAGCAGGCACCGCACATGGATGTGGCAACAGCGGGCTTCCACTGCCCACCCTTTCTTTTATAATGTTTGTGTGGGGGGTGGCTTAAAACAGAAAGAAAGAAACAAACAAAACAAAGAACATGGCTTTTATAACAATAATATTTAGGACAGTATTTAAGCACACAGGATACAGGAGCAAAATGTGAGGATTTCATCTGTACAAGGGTTTATATACAGAAATCCCATGAGCCACGCCCATATGGCGTGGCTTGTTTCAAGGAAATTCTTCTTTGAAAACGTTTTCCTATCAAACGCATGTGCATCAAAAATGCGAACGCATGAAAGCGAGTGCAAACGTTGCGTTTTTTATCATTCATGCCTAAGTTGATGCGGATAAAAAAACGCAGCTTTATCATGCGTTTGCATGCGTTTTGCAATGCGGTTGCAGACGAGACGCTGCGGACACAACTGCAAATATGAACCTAGTCTTAAAGCGAATCTATCACCTACTTTTTCATATATAAGCTTCGGCCACTGCCATCAGGGGCTTATCTACAGCATTCTGTAATGCTGTAGATAAGCCCACGATGTAACGTGAAAGATAAGAAAAGCAAGTTAGATTATACTCACCCAGGGGCGGTTCCGGTTCGGCCTGGTCCGATGGGCGTCCTGGTCCGGCGCCTCCCATCTTCATACGATGACGTCCTCTTCCTCGCTTCCTGTCGCGGCTCCTGCGCAGGCGTAATTCTCTGCCCTGTTGAGGGCAGAGCAAAGTACTGCAGTGTGCAGGTGCCGGGAAAGGTCAGAGAAGTCCAGCGCCTGCACACTGCAGTACTTTGTGCTGCCCTCAACAGGGCAGAGAATTACGCCTGTGCCGGAGCCGCGACAGGAAGCAAGAGGACGTCATCACATGAAGAATATGGCCGTGGCCGTGGGTTACCACACAGTTCATGTTACAAGCACAAATAGTTCATGGAGATACCTTATGGGAGCTCCTGCTCCATCTGCTGACTCCTTGTCAGTCCTCTCTCCTGGGGAAACTGCCTTACGGGGTTCACCAACTTGCCTGGCCAGCACACCTCAGTCAGTCCAGAGCCACCGAAGGCCGGTAGCTTCCCCAACACCGATCATCCAGGTCCACAGTCTCTCAGGTGCTCCAAGAAGACTCCACTCACAGGAGCTTCTAACACAGACTGTCCAGGACCATGATCACACTGTGGTCTTCAGAACGTCCATCCCACCTGGGACCGTCCAACCACAGAGGCATGTGGCCTGTCTGGGTGCTATTCAGGACTTAGTCCAACACCACAGGCCACCAGGTCCAAACCAAGTGCTTTCCAGGAAGCCTCCTCCCAGGTCTTCCAACACAGGCTTCCAGGACCTTGCACTTGGACCTAACAGATCCAAACACTGGAACCACACAGGAACCATGTGACCCACACCCTGGCCACATTATGTACCCGTAAGCACACCCACAGTAATGGATCACCTGGGCTGGTCACGTGATCCTGACATCACTGCAGGTCGATTCTCACGGCCTCAATACGACTCCGTGCACATACCGGGGAGACCATGCAGCGCCCCCTACCTGTTACAGGGGTCACTGTATCACAATACATACATACTACATACATACTATATACATACTACATACATACATACTACATACATACATACTACATACACACAACATACATACTACATACATACAACATACATACTACATACATACTACATGCATACAACATACTACATACATACTACATACAACATACATAGTACATACATACTACATACAATACATTCATACATTACATACAATACATACATATAGACATACGGTACATATAACAGAGTACATACTCACCATCTCTTGTCACTTTGATCCCCGAAGCCAGTGTCATCTGTAAAAAATATTAAAATAACAAACAAACAATATACTCCCTGATCCGCAGAAATCCACGAGTGTCCCACGACGATCTCCCATGGAGAACGGCAGCATCAGCTGATGCGACCGCTCTCTAGGGGCACCAGGAATACAATGACGGGAGGAAGGTATCCTTCTGCACTGTATTCCTCCGCCGCTGTAAAAAAATAGTCCCTAGTCTCACTTTTGGCATTGCTGTGTGAGAAATTTCCCATGCAGCAATTGCCATAAAGTGAGACTCTGAACTACAGTAACCTCTCAGTGATGCACTGTAAGAGCCATTGTCTCCTGTCAGTGTGTCACTGAAGGTCCTATAGAGCAGTGACATCACCCGATGTCACTGTTCTATAGGGGAGATCGTCGTGGGACACTCGTTATTAATTGGACTACGGCGGACAGGTAGTATACGGTTTATTATTTTACGTTTTTGCAGGCGCTGAAGTATGGTAAGTATGGTTAAATGAAGAATATTAAAATACTTTTTTCTGGCTGTGTCTTTATTTTTTTTTTTAACTCGTTCACTACACTAGGATTAATAATGGATAGGCGTCTTATTGACGCCTCTCCATTATTAACCCGGCTTAATGTCACCTTACAATAGCAAGGTGACATTAACCCCTTATTACCCCATATCCCACCTCTACATGGGAGTGGGAAGAGAGGGGCTAAGTGCCGGAATTTACAGTTGCGCCATTTCTGGGGCGGCTGCGGACTGGTATTTGTAGCCGGGGGGGGTGCCAATATCCATGGCCCCTCTCTAGGCTATGAATATCAGCCCGCAGCTGTCTGCGTAGCCTTTCTGGCTATAAAATATAGGGGGACCCCATGTCATTTTTTTGGGGGGTCCCCCTATTTTAATAGCCAGTAAAGGCTACGCAGACAGCTGCAGGCTGATATTCATAGCAGGCTACAAATATTGGCCCCCGGCCATCGGCTTTCCCCCTCTGGCGCAGAAAATTACGGGGGAGCCCACGCCGTTTTTTCCGTTTTTTTTTTTCTAAATTAAATGCTCATTAAGGCCTCTTACACACTTGCGTCGGTATGGGTCCATCGCTATGTGTCGGGCCGGCGTACCGACGCACGTTATGAAATTTGTGCACGACGTGGTCAGCGGATGCAGTTTTTCAACGCATCCGCTGCCAATTCTGAATTCCGGGGAGGAGGGGGCGGAGCTACGGCTGCGCATGCGTAGTGGAAAATGGCGGACGCGATGGACAAAAAAAGTTCACTTGAACATTTTTTTGTTCCGACGGTCCGCCAAAACACGACGGATCCATTGCACGACGGACGTGACGTGTGGCCATCCGTCACGATCCGTCGCTAATGCAAGTCTATGGGTAAAAAAACGCATCCTGCGAGCACATTTGCAGGATCCATTTTTTCCACCGGATCCGTTTTTTTTCATAGAGTTGTATTAGTGCCGGATTGCGCCTGATGGTCACACGTTTCATCCGTTTTTTGCCGGATCCGTCAAAAAGCTGTTTCCGCCGGACGGAAAACACATACAGAGGAATAGTTTTTCTGTCCGGCGAAAAAACGCACAGCGACGGATCCAGCAAAAAACGGATGAAACGTGTGGCCATCAGGCGCAATCCGGTGCTAATACAACTGCCCACGTCGTGCACAAATTTCACAACGTGCTTCGGTACGTCGGCCCGACGCATAGCGACGGACCCATACCGATGCAAGTGTGAAAGAGGCATTAATGAGCGTTTACTGTAGTTTTAAAAAAAACGGAGTGGGCTCCCGCGTAATTTTCTGCGCCAAAGGGGGAAAGCCGACAGCCGGGGGACAATATTTGTAGCCTGCTATGAATATCAGCCCGCAGCTGTCTGCGTAGCCTTTACTGGCCATTGAAATAGGGGGACCCCCCCAAAAAATGGTGTGGGCTCCCACGCAATTTTCTGCGCCAGAGGGGGAAAGCCGGGGGCCAATATTTGTAGCCTGCTATGAATATCAGCCCGCAGCTGTCTGCGTAGCCTTTACTGGCTATTAAAATAGGGGGACCCCCAAAAAACAGCGTGGGCTCCCGCACAATTTTCTGCGCCAGAGGGGGAAAGCCGACGGCCGGGGGCCAATATTTGTAGCCTGCTATGAATATCAGCCCGCAGCTGTCTGCGTAGCCTTTACTGGCTATTAAAATAGGGGGACCCCAAAATAAAATGACGTGGGGTCCCCCTATATTTTATAGCCAGAAAGGCTATGCAGACAGCTGCGGGCTGATATTCATAGCCTAGAGAGGGACCATGGATATTTGCCCCCCCGGCTACAAATACCAGTCCGCAGCTGTATGTATGTTGTATGTATGTATGTAGTTTATAGTATGTTGTATGTATGCTATATGTATGTGGTATGTTGTATGTATATAGTATGTATGTAGTATGTTGTATGTATGTAGTATGTTGTATGTATGTATGCAGTATGTTGTATGTATGTTGTATATATGTAGTATGTATGTAGTATGTTGTATGTATGTAGTATGTATGTAGTATGTTGTATGCATGTAGTATGTATGTAGTATGTATGTTTGTGTTTTGTTTTTTTTTACATTCAACACATTAGCCGGATGATGGGACTACTACTGTCCCATCATTGGCTAATTTGTCAATCACTGCCATTGTAGCAGGCATAGCCTGATGGGACTTGTAGTCCCACCGGACGATGCCTGCACACAAAAACAAAGACCCCCGAGAGGCCCGTACAGACCCCCGGCAGGCCGCACAGACCCCTGGCAGGCCGCACAGACCCCTGAGAGGCCCGTACAGACCCCCGGCAGGCAGCACAGACCCCCGGCAGGCCACACAGACCCTGAGAGGCACGTACAGACCCCCGGCAGGCCGCACAGATCCCCGGCAGGCCGCACAGACCCCCGAGAGGCCTGTACAGACCCCTGGCAGGCCGCACAGACCCCCGGCAGGCCGCACAGACCCCCGAGAGGCCCCTACAGACCCCCGCCAGGCCCGCACAGACCCCCCACGGTCCCACACAGACACGCAGTCTCCACCCACGCACCGCCCACACTCTTCCCCTCTCCGGAACTGGATGTGCAAGGAAAGAAAGGGCTTATTTTCATTCCGATATTTGTGTCCCATTGACTTGCATTGGTTTCCGATATCGGTATCGGCGATATCCGATATTTTTTGGATATCGGCCGATCCTATCCAATCCCGATATTTCCCGATATCGGAAGGTATCGCTCAACACTAGTGAACACCATAAAAAAAAACAAAAAAAAAACAAGGCTTTATCATCAAACCGCTGAACAAAAAGTTGAATAAAACCCAATCAAAAAGACGGATGTAAATAAACATAGTACCGCTGAAAACATCATCTTGTCCTGCAGAAAAAAAACAGCTGCCAGCTGCGGAAAAATAAAAAAGTTATAGTTCTCAGAATAAAGGGATGCAAAAATAATTACTTTTTCTATAAAATAGTTTTTAATGTGTAAAAGCGCCAAAACATTTAAAAAAATATATAAATGAATTATTGCTGTAATCGTACTGACCCGAAGAATAAAACTGCCTTATCAATTTTTCCACACACGAAACGGCATAACCCGGCATCACCCGCCAAAAAAAATAAATTCCTGATTTACTGACTTACTAAAAACGTCAACTCCTCCTGCAAAAAATCAAGTACCAATAAAAACATTAACTCGTCACTCAAAAAAAGACCTCACATGACTCTGTGGACCAAAATATGGAAAAATTATAGCTCTCAAAATGTGATGATGCAAAAACTATTTTTTGCAACAAAAAGCGTCTCTTATTGTGTGACAGCTACCAAAACATACAAACCTGATATATATCTGGTATCGCACCGCCCCGAAGAATAAAGTCGCCTAATCACTTATGTGCTTGGTGCACATTTACCCTGCACTCTGCCCTGAGGCCTTGCACCAGAGTTTCCATGTAAATCTATAAAAAACGTGATTCAGACAGAACCTCTGGCGGAAGATTTGCTACGAGGCAGATGGAGGCACTGTGGACGCCGTCTGACCTGTGATCCCGCGGTGTCCGTCTTCTTAGGATTACATAAAAGTGCCGTCGTTCACAGTTTTGTGCACTTGAAAGAAGGACAACACTGAACAGAGGCCAGACGGAGTCCAGAGTAACTCTGCTGCCTCATTATAGTGAATGGATCCCTTGGGGGTTTCATCTGAATCACGTCACTTAGAGATTTAGTTGGAAACCCCAAAGTGCTCAGCATAGAGTGCCAGATAAATGTGATCCCAAACGTTATGTAAAATGTTCCCAATAAAAGCTTCCACTCAATACAGAAAAAAGCAAATCCCCACTCAGATCTGTCATCTGTTAATGGAAATATAGAGGCTTCCACGTTACTGGTAGTAAAAGGCTCTAGAAAAGCGAAATGGCTCCTCACCCGCCAAAAGAAATTCAGCAAATTCTCTGCTCTCGAATTCAAATGCCCCCTCCAGTGTATCTAAATCACATACGCATTCATGTTTGGCATTTATGAAGCGATGAGAGCCCGCCTAACTTATGGGTGCATGACTCCAGAAACAAGGGCTGGGCATAATGTACTGGTGACTACAGCGTACTGGTCACTACAATGGCAGTCTGCAATTTTCACTTGGCAACATTCATTGCAGCTGGTTTCTGGAAAATACCCATGGAGTCAAAATTGTCACTACACCGGTAAATACATTCCCCAAGGGGTATAGTTTGCAAAATGGGGTCACTTGAGGGGGAATTCTGCTCTTCTAGCAATTAGGGGCTCTGTATATGGAATCCACAAACTGTTCTAGGAAGAACTGCGCTCCAGGAGGTAAATAGCGCTCTGTTCCTCTGTGTCTCTCCATGTGGCTACGTAGTACTGTACAGCCACAAATGGGGTATTGCCACGTTCAGTAGAAATTGCGGGACAAATTGGTGCCATTTTTACCCACTTCTTGTGTGAAAATGTAAAATCTGGGTCTAAAACAAAATTTTGTTGGTAAAAATGTAGTTATTTTTTCTTCACTGCCCAATAATATAAAATTCTGTGACACACCTGTGGAGTCCATATGGTCACTGCACCCCTAGATAAATTCATTGAGAGGTGTAGTTTGTAAAATGGGGTCACTTATGGGGGGTTCTGCTGTTCTGGCACCTCATGGGCTCTCCCAGTGGGTCATGGCACCTGCAAACCATAGCAGTAAAATCTGCTGCTCCTTGTCTTCTGAATTTCCTATTATCCCTTAGAAAAATTAAAAACTTGGGGCTAAAACAACATTTTAGTGGCAAAAATGTAATTTATTCTTTCTTCTTCAGTGGTATAAAATTCCGTGAGGCACATGTGGTGTCAATATGATCACTGCACCACTACACGAATTCATTGGGGAATGTAGTTTGTAAAACAAGTTCACATATAGGGGGTTTCTGTTGTTCTGGCACCTCAGGGGTTCTACCAATGTGACATGGCACCCTCAAACCATTCCAGCAAATCTTACCTTCTGAGCTTTGCAATGTGCCTCAAAAGTAGTATTCCCCCACATATGGGGTATCGTCATACTCAGGAGAAATTGCACAACAAATTGTATGGTGCAATTTTTCCTATTACTATTATGAAAATGCAGAATTTGGAGCTAAAATTATTTATTTGGGAAAAATTTGATTTTTTTTAATTTCCATGGCTCAATGTTAAAAAATGAAGCACCTGGGGAATCAAGGTGCACATTACGCATCTAAATACATTCCATGAGGGGTCTAGTTACTTCCCTTCTAAGCCCTGCCGCACGGCCAAACAGTAATTTTCTGCCTCATATTGGGTATCGGCGTACTCAAGAGAAATTGCACAACAAATTTTATGGTGCAATTTCTTCTGTTACCCTTATGAAAATGCAATATTTGGGACTAAAAACATATTTGTGGGGAAAATTAGTTTTTATTTTTACGGCTCAACATTATAAACTTCTGTGAAGTACCTGGGGGTTCAATGTGCTCACCACACATTTAGATCAGTTCCCTGGGGGGTCTTGTTTCAAAAATGGTGTCACTTGAGGGGGATTTTCACTGCTCAGGCACATCAAAAGCTCTTCAAATGCAACATGGCGTCCGCCAATTGTTCCCAGCAGGGGCACATTTATAAGATTATCTCAGCACAGGAACATTTTATTTAATCACATCCAATTGTGGAAATTATTATTCCAAGATCTATTGATTATTAGATGTTCGTGGGAAAATCCCTTTAACAATATATCAGTTAAAACAGATGAAAATTGGATGGAAAACTGATATACATAGCCAGTCTTTCTTTTTTAAATGATGTATTTTTTATTAAAGCATATGACACGCCATTAACACAGTCCGATACAATTTCCAGACAAATACCGTACATTAGATACATGACCTGATAATATATTTTCATTTTACTAAACAACACCATTACCACCTAACCAACCCCCCTCTCCCTCCCCCCAATCTCTTGCCCATTATCCAATACAACCATCTGACAGCAGTTTAATCCATGTCTCTGGTATCCCCATAGGTATTAATAACTGGATCTGATCTGCAAAACTGGCAAGAATATGACATGCTCTGAGTCTCACAGACTGGACACACAGATTCTTTTTGAAAACTAATGTCATATGGCTCAGTGAAGCTCTAAGGGTCAGTGTGATGTCCAAGAAAAAATGGACAGGACTTGGTTGTCACGCCTCCCGCATTCCCCTCTGGCTCTTCTCATACTTACCTGTCCCGGCGCGCCGCTGCTGCCGCTTCTGCCAGGTCTTCTTCCGGCTCCCGGCGTGCGCATTCGTATCTGCGCGCTCCCGGACTGTGCGCGCGCCGCCTGGTCTCCTCTCCTCTTCCCTCCTCGCTTAGATCCTGGTTCTCGGCGCCGGCACGTGCGCACTTCATCTTCCTGCTCTGGCGGCGCATGCGCACTCCCTCTGACTGGTCTTCGCTCCCTCCGCTCCTCCCCTTCCTGATCTGGAAGCTCCTGACCTGGAAGGGCTGCGCTACTCCTGCTATATCAGGTAGCTTCTCCCCCTACTCTTTGTCTGTTTGTCATTTGTCCTCATTTGACCCAGGTCCCGCCATTCTTGCTCTGTCTTGTGCGTCGCCATACGTAGCTCTGTCTTGTGCGTCCGTCATACCCTGCCTGTTCTGTGTTACCACCATACCCTGTCAGTCCTGTGTCTCCGTTATTGCCAGTTCTGCATCTTCTCCACTCCTACTTTCTGTCCCCGAGTATCAGCTTCCACAGCAATAGTCTCCCTCGGGCCTGCCCCTAACATTCCCTGTATTGGGGGTGGTCCACCTGGTTAGCTCACCCTTGGGAGGTTCGTTGTCGCGGTACTGTTGGTTCACTCTAGGAGTTCGGAAGTTCTGACATTGGTGAATGTAGCCAAATGCTCATTGCAGGAGCTTAGCTTTAGGAGCAAAAATAAAAGAGATTTTATTGAAGTTACTGTTGACATTTACTACTACATTTTAGAAAATTAAGAAAAAAATTAAGGATCATTATCACACAGTGTGACTAAGCCTTTACTGAGGGTAGAGTAGATTCTTGAACTTTGTAAGACCAGTTTAGACACAGTAATTGTTGCTAACCTATAAACATTTGCCAGTGTTGTGATAATTGCTTGCTGTTCATGCAGAGAAATGTTACAGTACCATTATTATTTGTGCCATTGATTGCTCTACATCATATTGTACTCTATTAATAATTCAATGGATTATGCAAAACATTTGTTCATAGTTCTTTTATTCATCATTTAAGTCACATCAGTTTAAAGCAGAATGGACTTGTCTGTTGCAATGCTGGCAATCACTAGTTGATGTTTTATGATACATTAAAGAGCCCAAAAATACCATTGAAATTATTGGAACCTATTGTAAAAACCAATGATATAATAGCAGAAAACCATCCTATCTATAAACCCTTTCAGATTCTGGATTCTGCGCACTAATAGCTCTGACTGAGAATGAAACAAATACCTTTCATTTTTCAACATTTCTGATATCAAAATAAGCAAAATCTTTCAATCAGCAATGTTTTGCAAGGCAGCCTAATTATCTTCACTTTACTACTGGCCTTTGTCTGCCAGATATTGCCACCAATATATTACTTTTTATGACGCAGACTCTTGTTGGGGACGTACTTGTATAAGTCTAATGAATGTGTCCTCTTACCATGTATATTTTTAGCTGATCTTTGCCCGTAGGCTGTAATTGTTACATAACATTTAATGAATCAATATGTGTTCCGCATGGCATTAATTACTCTAATGATTATAAATCTAGTTTGTATGCTGTTTGCGGGAGGTTAGTGAGGCCGGAAGTTTCATATTCTGATGTAGGGGAGCTTCACTTTACAGGTGCATAACCAGAACCTGGTATCAGGATTGTATACCCCAAATTAATTGCCTGCATGTAAAGGAGCATTAATACTGATTCAATCCTTACATTATGTGTAGAAATGTGTTTTATAGAAAGCCATAGATGAACTGATATGCTACTCTTACCAATCTCCCACTCCTCTGCTTTTTCCCCACCCAATGCCTGCCTCCTGACTCTGACGGGTCACTGTAACAAAGTCATCTGTCAGTCTAACACGGGGGGCAGGGAAGCAGGAGAGAAGTAAAAGTAATGCCCACCCCACTGCACTTACAACTCATTAGCATACAGTTTCAACTATTGATTTCTCTAAGGCTACTTTCACACTAGCGTCGCTTGCTGTACGTCGCAATGCGTCGTTTTGGAGAAAAAACGCATCCTGCAAAGTTGCCCGCAGGATGCGTTTTTTCTCCATAGACTTGCATTAGCGACGCATTACAACGTATGGCCACACGTCGTGCGACGGATACGTCGTGTTTTGACGGACCGTCGGCACAAAAAAAAATTACATGTAACTTTTTTTGTGCGTCGTGTCCGCCATTTCCGACCGCGCATGTGTAGCGCCCCCACTGCCGCAGGGCCGAGGGGTACCCAGTACCGGGCCTCTGAGTCTCTGCTCTGGGGTTGTCACGGTGGCTAGGCCCGGTCCGTGACCCTGCCGAGGGGCGTACAGTGATAGATATGATGGATGATGGTAGTGGTGGTGGTGGTGCGGTGCAGTAAATAACGAGGACACCAGGTTGCAGTCTCTTTACCTCTTTACTGAAGATCTCTGGGTCCTCAGTCCGGAATACGGTTCACCAGGCTGCGCAAGTCCGGCCGGTCCAATGGCACCTCCAGAGTTCTCCTTGCAGGTGGAAATCTGTGCCTTCCTGCTAGCGCTATGTGTTGTGGTCCTGCCCTGCTGTGCTTACGGGATAGTACCCCACAACTGTTGTGTCTGTTTCTGATGTTCCCTCACAACTCGTTCGGATGATGTTCTTCTCCTCCGTCCCTCCCTGATGTTCTGGTAAGGACGGCACCCGTATGACGAGTAGGCTCGGAGCTCTTCCGGGACCCTAGAGTCGCCCCTCTCCTAGTGCGCCCCCCATGTCTTCATAGGTGATGTATGTGAGACAGCCCGCCTGAGACTGACTGTCCTGCCGTTGGTTTGAAGTATTGCTTGGAGCTAGATATATATACTTCCTCGGCGTTCCGGCCGCCGGTTGTGCGCCTCAGTAGAATGTTGCCTCGGTCTTACAGCACGACTCCTACTGGTATTTCTCCTCTTGCTTTGATCTCGTTTCTCACTCAGCACAATATATCTCGCTTCTAATCCTTTCTTAGGGCACCACCGCTATGCTGAGCAGGCACGGTCCCGTGACGTTCTTTCTTGTAGCCAGGCCTCTGTCAGGGTCCCAAACCTGACAGGGACCCTACCGAATCTTCCCCCACAACACCCTCTGCCACAAGGTGTTGCCTGGTTCCAACCCAGTCAGCTTTCTGAACTAACTTCCTGCCTGACCCCCAGTTTTCCCACAGTGGTGAGGAGTGGCCTAATAAATAGCACCCTTAGCTCCCCCTGGAGGCCCGACTGTGAAATGTATTGGTGTATGTGATACCTGGTCAGATGAACTCCTTCAGTGCCATCAGACGTACCATAGCCCCCCTTAGCGGCGGAGCCACAGTACTGCAACGACCAGGACTCTGGGGCGCTGCACTCCCCCCCGGTTAAATCCAGTACTCCGGGACTGGGAAGAAAACACCAATACAGGTTAGCAAAAAGACATACAATTTTTGTGAGTGCAATAACAGTAAGCATATTTAACAGGCTTCCCTTTATGGGAGGTGAGGGCACTTAAACGTTACAAAACATGGTTAAATATTATAGCAACATGCTATAACTAACTTTCTTTTACCCAACCGGGTATTCTACTAAGTGCAAAATTGTTGAACAATAATTTAACATTGCCTTTAAGGATGTACACTCTAAATCCACTAAAGACCTTCTTATAACACATTATAAGGCAATTAACTTCATACTCCTTCTTTAAATCTGCAGGACCGCCTGTCCTAGATGATCCAGACCTACTGCCTCTCCTATCTTTACAGGACCGCCCCTTTCAGCCCGGGCCTACTGCCTTTTCAACTACTATACACAGTATAGAACATAACATTTACTTTCAGTTTGAAATCACTGAGCCATCCCCATATGGCTCCAAAGAGGACTCGCTGACTAACCTCGTACGGGTTCACTTTTCTGTCCTCATTCTTCTATCAACATTATCAAACATTTCTTACAATCAACTAGTTGAATACACATAACTTTTACATGTAAGCATCATCATCACTTTCCTTTTTGTCAAGACATTATTGCTATCTATCAGTCTGGAAGCAATACCATTCTTTAAGTGCAACAAGTGAACATCCCCTTTAAGAGGGGACCAAGTCTTTATGAGGTAGCACATCTTCTCAAGCTACCAGTCCATACTCAGCAAAGGCTCCGGTGCGGTATCTTCACAAAGAGTCCTTCTTTAAGTAAAACCAGTAGGGAGCACCTTTAAGAAGGTGCAAACTATTTACAAGCAGTTTGTATCATGCACTGTTCATGATTGCGGCAGTTCTTGATAACAAAGAAGAGAATAGAAATAACCAAAAAGCAATAGGGATCCCGGGTCAACAAAGGGATCCCTTTAAGAGTTAACCCTAGACGGGTTTAGCAGCAAAAAGCAGGGAAACAAACAGTTTAAAGAACTATGTACATATTCAGAGTTTTAAGATCTTACTCTTGTGGTGCAGAAGGTGGTTTCCTTCCGGGCCTCACCAGACCAACGGGTCGCGCTGCCGATCCAAGGAGCGGTTCCTGCCCCAGCAATGACAGGATCCCTCGCCGTGATGCCCTTCTCACTGATGGACCAGCACGCCCCCAAGGTACATGGTGGGTCCGGGTTCCCCGCTGCTCCGCAGGGACAGGTTCCGTTGCCTTTTCAGCAGGAGGTTCATCTTCTGATGTTCCGGCAGCGGCTTGGAGTGCGACGCACCGCTGGACGCCCCGAGCTACCCAGCCAGCCTCACCGGTTTCCCTCCTCCACCTGGTGTAGGTCACAGCGTCACCTGGCTCCAGGTCGCGGGCGAACCTTCCTCCGCAGGACTCCACTTCCTCCCGGTCCACACGGACCTGTAACGGCTCCCCAATCTCCTGTATAACTCCCCTTCCGCGTCGGAAGTTAAAGGAGACCACTACACCCCAGTGTGACGGTGGGGTTTCTTCTACGCTGGTCAAGTCAATCTGGGCTGCAGGCTGGGGCCAGCTCCGCCACGCCGTCATCAAGCGCCGCAGGTGTTCGGCCTCCGGCAAGATCCTCATGCCTTGTGTTTGCAGCGTACCTTCAGCCGCGGCCGGGTTGGGAGGAGCCGGGGACACCGGAGATAGACGGACCTCCGTGGGCTGGCCCAGCCGAGCGAGACGCGGGCGTCAGCCTCCAAGCGGCGTGCTATTTGTCGGGCCTCGGCTGCGGCCACACACTCCTCGGACATCTGCCAGTTAGGTCGACCCATCGGTGGTTCCGTGAGGGCCAGTCCCCGCAACGATGGCGTCTTCGAGGCTGTGTCCGGTGATGCGGTTCCATGCCGAGTCAGGTCATCCCCACGCGGTGCTCCATCTTTATCTCCTCCCCAGCGTCTTCTTCCCGCGGTCTCTTTCGTGGGCGGCCCCGTCTCCATGGTCTCCACCCTCCGAACAGGATCAGGAGGCGGACCTCGGCTGTTGACGGACACGTCCTCAGGACACAGAAATATTTAGACTGGGCGGCCATTGTCCTTCGCGCTCTTCAGCTTGTCCACGCCCACTTCACGCCCCTCTTCTTCTCCTGCGCTCCCTGTGGCGCTGCAATGGCGGCGACTTTTGGCGAGAACCTTTGGCGGCAAGTGACAACACACAGTCCTTGCAATAAAGTACAGTCCAAGCACAATAAATCACAGTTCCAAGGCACACATGACCTGATTCTTCAGGCTTAAGTAGATCCTGTTCGTGACGCCAAGTTGTAGCGCCCCCACTGCCGCAGGGCCGAGGGGTACCCGGTACCGGGCCTCTGAGTCTCTGCTCTGGGGTTGTCACGGTGGCTAGGCCCGGTCCGTGACCCTGCCGAGGGGCGTACAGTGATAGATATGATGGATGATGGTAGTGGTGGTGGTGGTGCGGTGCAGTAAATAACGAGGACACCAGGTTGCAGTCTCTTTACCTCTTTACTGAAGATCTCTGGGTCCTCAGTCCGGAATACGGTTCACCAGGCTGCGCAAGTCCGGCCGGTCCAATGGCACCTCCAGAGTTCTCCTTGCAGGTGGAAATCTGTGCCTTCCTGCTAGCGCTATGTGTTGTGGTCCTCCCCTGCTGTGCTTATGGGATAGTACCCCACAACTGTTGTGTCTGTTTCTGATGTTCCATCACAACTCGTTCGGATGATGTTCTTCTCCTCCGTCCCTCCCTGATGTTCTGGTTAGGACGGCACCCGTATGACGAGTAGGCTCGGAGCTCTTCCGGGACCCTAGAGTCGCCCCTCTCCTAGTGCGCCCCTATGTCTTCATAGGTGATGTATGTGAGACAGCCCGCCTGAGACTGACTGTCCTGCCGTTGGTTTGAAGTATTGCTTGGAGCTAGATATATATACTTCCTCGGCGTTCCGGCCGCCGGTTGTGCACCTCAGTAGAATGTTGCCTCGGTCTTACAGCACGACTCCTACTGGTATTTCTCCTCTTGCTTTGATCTCGTTTCTCACTCAGCACAATATATCTCGCTTCTAATCCTTTCTTAGGGCACCGCCGCTATGCTGAGCAGGCACGGTCCCGTGACGTTCTTTCTTGTAGCCAGGCCTCTGTCAGGGTCCCAAACCTGACAGGGACCCTACCGAATCTTCCCCCACAACACCCTCTGCCACAAGGTGTTGCCTGGTTCCAACCCAGTCAGCTTTCTGAACTAACTTCCTGCCTGACCCCCAGTTTTCCCACAGTGGTGAGGAGTGGCCTAATAAATAGCACCCTTAGCTCCCCCTGGAGGCCCGGCTGTGAAATGTATTGGTGTCTGTGATACCTGGTCAGATGAACTCCTTCAGTGCCATCAGACATACCATAGCCCCCCTTAGCGGCGGAGCCACAGTACTGCAACGACCAGGACTCTGGGGCGCTGCACTTGCGCGGCCGGAACTCCGCCCCCTCCTCCCCGGACATTACAATATTACAATGGGGCAGCGGATGCGTTGAAAAACTGCATCTGCTGCCCCCGTTGTGCTACTTAACACACTGTTCGTTGGTACGTCGGGCCGACGGGTTGCGACGGCCCGTATCGACGGACTAGTGTGAAAGTAGCCTAAAGCAGGAAAACAGATTTGTGCAAGTGAACTAAGGATTTACTCAGCATACATGCTATTATTCTAAAAATCCTGATGACAGATTCTAAATTCACATGTAAACATGTAATAGGAAGCTGAATAAAATGATACCTTGATATTTGTGATCAAATTTCTTATTCCAGAGAAATCCACGTTTAACTTATATGTAAATGAGCAGTTAAGAACTATGGGAGAGAGATAGATCTCCCTGAAAATCTGCCTCCAGGGCTTATTGTAAATGTTAGGGGGCGTTATCAGTGTAAGACATGTAGTGACTGACAGTCTGCCCTCCTTATCTACATGTCTCACACTGGTAACACCTCCTTTCATGTAAAATTAGCTCTGGAGGCAGATTCTCAGGGAGATCAGTGTCCGGCTGATACATCTTTCACCTGGAATAACGATGTTAACCTGCAGGTATGGGGTTAACCTACAGGTTAACAGAGTTATGATGCGACTGCATGTAGCCGAATGCAGGGGGAGAAAATTATCTTTATTCTCCCCGCCAGCATTCGGAATTCAGTCACAGGGGTGGGGGCCAGCGCCATTTCAGTGACCACTCTGAGTATACAGAGCGGACACTGTAACCACGCCCCCCGGACCTGACTGACACTCCCTCTACATTGCAGCCGGCTTTTTACCTTAATTATAAAGACCTTCATTTAAAAACTGCATATTGTGTTTCCTTGTTATCTTTGTCTAATATATACATTTATTTGGTCATCTGAAACATTTAAGTGTGAAAAAACTTGCAAAAGAATAAGAAATCAGGAAAGGCCAAACACTTTTTTTCACACAACTATATAATCCTTATGTATTATTTCTAAACACTATTTTTCGGTGATGACTTTGTATCTCTGTTCATACTGCACCCACACACACAAATGATACACCATTTGAAAGGTAAACTTGCCCCCTTCAGCAAGAAAATAGCCAAACAAACATCCACGATGTGATCACAAAAAACAGTTTAAACATTAATTTTCATAAACCTGCAGTAAGGAAAAATTAATCTGCAGGTGGCACCACACTACCCCAAAGCACAATGCCACAAGGCTGCTTTCAGATATCACAAACAAATCCAAACAGATTGCACACTTCACTGCAGGTGAGTCACATATGCAAACACATTTGGAAACATGCACTGCTTATTCTATTGGAAACATCCACTGCCTATTGTACATTTCAAGCTGCATTTGGAGCACAGACCTGACATTGTTTGGGTTTAGAATTACTTTGCAGGATAACTAGGAAGAGGCATATAAAAAGCAGGCCTCGAGGCAGGCCAACACGAACGAGACATTCAAGACCTCCTCAGACACCATCTTAGCGAACATCAAACAGGCTACAACCTCATGAACAAAGGCAACAAAGACTTGAAAACCACAGACAGCCTCAACAGAAGCACAGACAACAGATAGTGAATCAGCGTAGAACACTACTGCAAGAGCACTGTATTGATTTAGTGCCACCTGATTACTTCCTGTGTCTACAACAAGACATCTGTGCAAGCAGGTGCCAACATTCACTTCCAAAGACATACTATTGTGCTCGCTTATCACCAGACAATGAAGTTAAAACCCACAGTGTTGGGAGTATGGATTAAGTATGTCCACATTGTTCAGCAAAGCTCTATTTAGGTGAAGTCTGCTTCCATCTGTTGCCACAAGGGAAAGGTTCAATTACATGTCATTACTGTTTGTAGAGGACTTCAGACTCTTATGGAAAAGAATGATCACGTAGCTCAAAACTATTTGCAAAATATACGTCTTTTGCATCAGTTCAAGTGAACTCTGTCAATATTCCTGGCAGGGGGCCATATTGTTTCAAAATACATGGCCAGGTTTATCACATGGTGGGAAGTTTACAACCACCTGAAGGGGTTAACCCAACTTACGCAGCCCTTTTCATTCTCGATTTTGACGCCGAGTTGCAGCATTGTATTGACAATCCAGCCAATAGAAAATGTCGACAAGATTTAATGGATAAATTGCAAACAATGCTAACAAACCATAACCCTTATGCACAGATGTTCAAGTATATCAAAGATGTCTCACACGATGCTTGTCAGTTGCAATTACAATTTACTACTACTACTGCATTCCATCCAGGCAGATCTAATGAACCCACAGTAAGTGGAGTGGCAGCTGTGTTTCTTAGTCATGACGGTGCACCACCAGGCAAATTTGATTTTTCTATCTACTCAAAATCAAATGGGCAACTTCATAAAATCTCTTACTTGAATCCACATTCTGATCCAATGTGCTACCCATTGCTTTTCCCATGTGGTGAATGTGGTGAAGCAGGTTGGCGTGAACGAAGGCAAAATGTCAATGTTCATGCTTCAGCTGTATGAACTGACACTATTCAGTTGCAGTACTACTGTTATCGATCACCTCCAATGTTGTGTTTAAGGAGGTTTTATAACAGCTATATTTTATTTTGCTGAGACATTTTTTCGCCTCTACATATCAAACCAATTTTTTGTATTAACAATCTACATATATAAATACCTGTCTGTGTTCATCATGTCATTAAATACATTTACATTTGACCAGCTTGCTTTTTTGGAAATTGCCTGCACCCCCGACGACCAATGTGCGAAAATTTTGCACGGGCCAACTAGTTTATTGAATAATTTTTATTTTGAGGGTGTTAAAATGTAAATAAATTGAGAAAACCAGAAACCATTATTGTACAAATAAAACTATTTTTTTCTAAATAATTTGTTTTGTGTTGCCACAATATAAGTGCCATGCATTTTTTTTTAGTTTAGCCATCCGTATAGCATTAGTGCTTGTTTTTTGTCCCACAATTTGAAGTGTCAGCGCTGTGTCCAGGCAAGAGCAGGAGTTGTGTCAAAGAATACCAAATTACACTGTACAGAGGGTGGTCTGTGACATTTTACATACTGCACATACAGTGGGGAAAAAAAGTATTTCGTCAGCCACCAATTGTGCAAGTTCTCCCACTTAAAAAGATGAGAGAGGCCTGTAATTGACATCATAGGTAGACCACAACTGTGAGAGTCAAAATGAGAAAACAAATCTAGAAAATCACCTTGTCTGATTTGGCAAGATTTATTTTGCAAATTATGGTGGAAAATAAGTATTTGGTCATTAACAAAATTTCATCTCAATATTTTGTTATATATCTTTTGTTGGCAATGACAGAGGTCAAACGTTTTCTGTAAGTCTTCACAAGGTTGCCACACACTGTTGTTGGTATGTTGGCCCATTCCTCCATGCAGCTCTCCTCTAGAGCAGTGATGTTTTGGGCCTGTCTCTGGGTAACACAGACTTTAAACTCACTCCAAAGGTTTTCTATGGGGTTGAGATCTAGAGACTGGCTAGGCCACTCCAGGACCTTCATATGCTTCTTACAAAGCCACTTCTTTGTTGTCCTGGCGGTGTGCTTGAGATCATTATCATGCTGAAACACCCATCCATGTTTCGTCTTCAATGCCCTTGCTGATGGAAGGAGGTTTGCACTCAAAATCTCACGATAAATGGCCCCATTCATTCTTTAATGTATACAGATCAGCCGTCCTGGTCCCTTAGCAGAGAAACAGCCCCAAAGCATGATCTTGCCACCCCCATGCTTCACAGTAGGTATGGTGTTCTTTGAATGCAACTCAGCATTCTGTCTTCTCCAAACATGACGAGTTTTGTTTCTACAAAATAGTTCTACTTTGGTTTCATCAGACCATATGACATTCTCCCAATACTCTTCTGGATAATCCAAATGCTCTCTAGCAAACTTCATACGGGGTCAGACATGTACTGGCTTAAGCAGGGGGACACGTCTGGCACTGCCGGATCCGAGTCCCTGGTGGCGTAGTGTGTTACTGATGGTAGCCTTTGTTATGGTGGTCCCAGCTCTATGCAGTCATTCACTAGGTCCCCCCATGTGGTTCTGAGATTTTTGCTCACCGTTCTTGTGATAATTTTGACCCCACGGGGTGAGACCTTGCATGGAGCCCCAGATCGAGGGAGATTATCATTGGTCTTGTATGTCTTCCATTAACTTATTATTGCTCCCACAGTTGATTTCATCACACCGAGTTGCTTGCCTATTGCAGATTCAGTCTTTCCAGCCTGATGCAGGGCTACAATTTTGTTTCTGGTGTCCTTCAACAGCTCCTTGGTCTTCACCATAGTGGAGTTTGGAGTGTGACTGTTTGAGGTTGTGGACAAGTGTCTTTTATACTGATAACAAGCTCAAAAGGTGCCATTACTACAGGTAATAGGTGGAGAACAGAGGAGTCTCGTAAAGAAGAAGTTACAGGTCTGTGAGAGCCAGAAATCTTGCATGTTTTTAGGTGACCAAATACTTATTTTCCACCATAATCTGAAAAATAAATCTTGCCAAATCAGACAAGATGATTTTCTGGATTTGTTTTCTCATTTTTATTTTCATATTTGTGGTCTACCTATGATGTCAATTACAGGCCTCTCTCATTTTTTTAATTGCAAAAACTTGCACAATTGTTGGCTGACTAAATACTTTTTTTCCCCACTGTAGGTGGACAGACACTAGTTGTCAGATACACAAGATCTTGTAGGTAATGAAGACTGGATGACAGTCTGACAGCTTCTTGGGGTGCATATGACTGACTATGCACCAGAGCTGGCCTTGCTGCCAATGTGTAAAACAAAGGAGTACGGGAGCACAAAATGCATATTGTGAAGTGAATTTTCATGGGCCCATCCAGTATGTGGGTTCCAAGGCCTAATGGGGTGTATATGACTATGCAGCAGGGCTGGCCTTCCTGCCAATGTATAAAACAAAGGAGTATGGAGCATAAAATGCATATTGTGAAGTGGATTTTCCTGGGCCCATCCAGTATGTGGGTTCCAAGGCCTAATGGGGTGCATATGACTGACTATGCAGCAGGGCTGGCCATGCTTCCAATGTGTAAAACAAAGGAGTATGGAGCACAAAATGCATATTGTGAAGTGGATTTTCATGGGCCCATCCAGTATGTGGGTTCCAAGGCGTAAGGGGGGGGGGGGGGCGTATAAATTGGTAGCAGGGCAGGCCTTGCATTCAATGCAACATTTTTCCAGGAGGTCCTCCTGGACATCTTATGAAAGGGGTATTGTGGTGCGTTGTAATTATTGGCAGCCCATCCACTCACAGCATAGGCTACAACAGCTTAGGAAACCCACTGTTTCATAATGGCCCTTTAAGAAGATTAAAGAAGTTGTCCACTACTATAACTTTTTTTTTTATAAATCTTGCTATTATGTGCCACTGAAAACATCCACTGTGTTTATTTTAGCAATATTACCTTTTATCATGCTGTAGCAGCACATCTTTAGTGCTGGATCCAGCTCTCATGGGGTTAATCGACAACTTCCTTTCTCCTGACTTACTGTGCTCTAATACTACAAGTTCCATGATGCATTGCACTCGCCTGTAACTCTGCACCTGGCACATCCACTCCAAAACACACCCCAACCCCTCCCTCCTCTCCCCCCTCTATCTTCAAAAAGATTAGTGATGTCATTTCTGTCCAACCTCCTCTTTTACATATGTCCAACCCACACTCCATTACACACACAGATAGATGGATAGATAGATAGATAATAGATAGACAGATAACAAATAGATAAATAGATAAGATAGATAGATAACAAATAGATAGATAGATGAATACATACAGATATATATATATGTCTATTTCCATAGATATGTCCACCATATCCATGTTTCTAAACCCCTTCACCCCTGGAGCTTTTTTCGTTTATCGCTCCCCTTCTTTCCGGAGCCATAATTTTTCCGTCAATATGGCCATGTGAGGGCTTATTTTTTGCGGGACAAGTTCTACTTTTGAACGACACCATTGGTTTTACCATGTCGTGTAACAGAAAATGTGAAAAAATTCAAAGTGCAATGAAATTGCAAAAAAAGTGCAATCCCACACTTGTTTTTTGCTTGGCTTTTTTGCTAGGTTCACTAAATGCTAAGGCTGTGTGCACACGTTGCGGATTTAATTGCAGATCCGCAGCGTTTTTTGCCGCACTGAATTGCATCAAATCCGCAGTGTAGTGCACAACCAATGTAAGTCTATGGGAGCCGCAGACTTGTTGTGCACATGCTGCGGAAAAAGCCGCACCGAAACGCAGCTTTTTTTTCTCGCAGCATGTCACTTCTTTTGTGCGGAACTGCAGCGTTTCTGCACCTTTAGACTTTCATTGAGTCGGGCACATCCACAGCAAAACCGCAGATGTAAAAAAGATCTGCAGTTTAGATGCGGTTGTGGGTCCGAGAAACGCTGCAGTTCGGGAGGAGGGAAGTGTGTGGGCGGAATGTGGGCGGTGACTGTGTGCGTGTATGTGTGTGCTGGGTCTGCGGGCTGTTCGGATGTGTGCGGGACTGTTCGTGTGTGTGCGGGACTGTTCCTGTGTGTGCGGGGCTGTTTGGGTGTGTGCGGGGCTGTTCGGGTGTGTGCGGGGCTGTGCGGGGGGGTCTTTTGGGGTGTGTGTGCAGGCATCATCCAATAATCATCATCCAAGTACAAGTACGCAGCATCCAATCTGCAGCTAATTCGGATGTAATCCGGACAGTGGACACACACTCTACGCTATCCATACATCTATCAATAGATATATCTATCCAGATATATCTATAGATAGATATATGAATAGATAGATGTATGCATCTATAGATCTATCTATATGTAGATCTGTCTAGCCATTACATCTATCATCTGTCTATCTGTGTGTGTAATGGAGTGTGGGTTGGACAAATGTAAAAGAGGAGGTTGGACAATAATGACATCACAAATCTTTTTTTTTTTGTTCAATAATACATCTTTATTTAGCTTTCAAAAACGCACCAAAACGCATAAAAACTGCGCAAAAACCGCACCAAAAGCGAATAAAAAAATGCATCAAAACCGTACAAAAAATGCATTAAAAAACGCATAAAAACTGCACAAACAATGCATCAAAACTGCACAAAAAACGCATCGAAACTGCACCAAAACCGCATCAAAATTGCATCAACACTGCACCAAAACCGCACCAAAAACTACATCAAAACTGCACCAAAAACTGCATCAAAACTGCGCAAAAACCGCACCAAAAACTGCACCAAAACCGCAACAAAAACTCCATCAAAACCGCACCAAAACTGCACCAAAAACTGCATCAAAACCGCAGCAAGAACTGCATCAAAACCGCACCAAAAACTGCATTAAAACCGCACCAAAACTGCAAAACAGCACCAAAAACTGCATCAAAACTGCACCAAGAACTGCATCAAAATTGCACCAAAAACTACATCAAAACCGCACCAAAACTGCACCAGGTTTTGATACATTTTTTGGTGCATTTTTTATGCTGTTTTTGGTGCGGTTTTGATGCAGTTTTTGGAAATAAACGAAAAATGTGCATGATTTGAAAGGAAACATGCATGAAAAAATGGATTCCGAGGCCGGATTCATCATTTCACATCTCAGTTTCATACGTTTTTTGCCAGATCCGACGCTGTGCGTTTTTTCGCCGGACAGAAAAAAACGTTCCTCTGTATGTGTTTTCCGTCCGGCGGAAACAGCTTTTTTGACGGATCCGGCAAAAAACGGATGAAACATGTGGCCATCAGGTGCAATCCGGCGCTAATACAACTCTATGAGAAAAAAACGGATCCGGCGGAAAAAAATTGATCGCCGGATTGTGCCTCACGGAAAAAACCTGATGTGTGAAAGCAGCCATGTTTTGGCGCACCGCCAGCACAAAAAAAGTTACATGTAACTTTTTTTGTGCGTCTAGTCAGCCATTTTCGACCGCGCATGCGCGGCTGAAACGCCACCCCCTCCTCCCCGAACCTTGCAATGGGGTAGCGGAAGCATCTTAAGACTGCTTCCGCTGCCTAAGTCGGGCATTTTTGTGACAGTATGCATCGGTACGTCGGGCCAACGCAGCGCAACGGCCCCGTACCGACGCTAGTGTGAAAGCAGCCTAAGGCTAATTTCACACTTGTGTTTTTAGCAATCCGTCTTTTGGGGAAAAAAAACGATCCTGCAAATGTGCTCGCAGGATGCGTTTTTTAACCATAGACTTGTATTAGTGATGAATCGCAACGGATGGCCACACGTCGCGTCCGTCGTGCAACGGATGCATCGTGGTTTGGCGGACCGTTGGCACGAAAAACGTTCAAGTGAACGTTTTTTTGTCCGTCGCGTCCGCCATTTTCTACCTCGCATGCGCGGCCAAAACTACGCCCCCTCCTCCCCGGACTTCAGAATGGGCAGCGGATGCGTTGAAAAACTGCATCCGCTGCCCACGACGTGCACAAATTTCACAACGTGCGTCGGTACGTCAGCCTGACGCATAGCGACGGACCTGTGCCGACGCAAGGGTGAAGGAGGCCTTTATGAGCGTTTAATTTAATTAAAAAAACGGAAAAAAAACGGCGTGGGCTCCTGTGCAATTTTCTGCACCAGAGGGGGAAAGCCGATGGCCGGGGGCCAATATTTGTAGCCTGCTATGAATATCAGCCCGCAGCTGTCTGCGTAGCCTTTACTGGCTATTAACATAAGGGGACCCCACCAAAAAATGACGTGGGGTCCTGTTATGGACTGGTGATTTAGGAGCGACATGCGACTAGCTCTGAGCAGGTGGTAACTATACAGACCGCAGTTCCTGATCTTAACACAACACTAGAAGTAGCCGTGGAATGTTCCTGTCACTCCCTGTACACCTCGTCACAGCCGGAGAACTAGCTACCCCTAAAGGTAGAAACAGGAAAGGTATCTTGCCTCAGAGAAAATCCCCAAAGGATAGGACAGCCCCCCACAAATAATGACTGTGAGAGGAGAAGGAAATGACATACGTAGTATGAAACAAGATTTAGCAAAGGAGGCCACTTCTAGCTAGATAGATAGTACAGGAAAGAACACTGTGCGGTCAGTAATAAAAACTAGAAAAAGTCCACCGCAGAGATATGCAAAAATCTCCACACCTGACTAAAGGTGTGGAGGGCAAAATCTGCTGCCCAGAGCTTCCAGCTTAGCTGAATAGATCCATACTGATAAGCTGGACAAATAAGCAAAACATAGAGTGTGCTGAACAATTAAGTCCACCACAAGTGGACTGCAAAAGGACAAGCAAGGACTTATCTTTGCAGAACTGGTCAGAGTGTCAGGGAAATCCAAAAGAGCAGTAACTCCAAGCAGGAACAATTGACAACTGGCATTGATTGAGGGATAAGGCCAGACTAAAATAGCCGAGCCAGAAAGACGATCAGTGGAAGCAGCTGCTGATGCTAAATCCAAGAAGCAGCTATACCACTCAAAACCACAGGAGGGAGCCCAAGAGCAGAATTCACAAAAGTGCTACTTACAACCACCGGAGGGAGCCTAAGAGAATTCACAACAGGGTCCCCCTAAATTTTATAGCCAGAAAGGCTACGCAGACAGCTGCGGGCTGATATTCATAGCCTAGAGAGGGGCCATGGATATTGGTCCCCCCCGGCTACAAATACCAGTCTGCAGCCGCCCCCGAAATGGTGCATCTGCAAGATGCGCCAATTCTGGCACGTAGCCTCTCTCTTCCCACTCCCGTGTAGCGGTGGGATATGGGGTAATAAGGGGTTAATGTCACCTTGCTATTGTAAGGTGACATTAAGCCGGGTTAATAACGGAGAGGCGTCAATAAGACGCCTATCCATTAGTAATCCAATACTAATAAAGGGTTAATAAAATACACACACATTAGGAAAAAAGTATTTTAATATTCTTCATTTAACCATACTTACCATACTTCAGCGCCTGCAAAAAACATAAAATAATAAACCATATACTACCTGTCCGCCGTAGTCCAATTAATAACGAGTGTCCCACGACGATCTCCCCTACAGAACAGTGACATTGGGTGATGTCACTGCTCTATAGGACCTTCAGTGACACACTGACAGGAGACAATGGCTCCTGCAGTGCATCACTGAGAGGTTACCTTAGGACAAAGTCTCACTTTATGGTAATTGCTGCCTGGGAAAATTTCTCAACAGCAATGGCATAAAGTGAGACTAGGGACTATTTTCTCACAGGGGCGTAGGAATACATTGTGAGGAATACATTGTGGAAGGATACCTTCCATCATTGTATTCCTGGAGCCCCTGGAGAGCGGTCGCATCAGCAGATGCTCCTGTTCTCCACGGGAGATCGTCGAGGGACACTCGTTTTAATTGGATTTCTGCGGATCAGGGAGTATATTGGTTGTTTATTATTTTAATATTTCTTACAGATGACAATGGCTTCGGGGATTAAGGTGACAAGTGATGGTGAGTATGTACTTTATGTTACATGTACTGTATGTATGTCTGTATGTATGTTGTATGTATGTACGTACTGTATGTGGCATGTTGCATGGTGCATGTCGTCGCATGGTGCATGTCGTCGCATGGTGCATGTCGTCGCATGTTGCATGTCGTCGCATGGTGCATGTCGTTGCATGGTGCATGTCGCATGTTGCATGTCGTCGCATGGTGCATGTCGTCGCATGGTGCATGTCGTCGCATGGTGCATGTCATATGGTGCATGTTACAAAAAAAGTAGTCAACCAACAGCACTCAGGTAATCACAGTGCACGCTCCAAAGTCCATGAATCCAACTGGACAAATACTCACAAAAGTTTGAAGAAAAGAGCAGCATCCGTTTCCAGGTGAAAAAATATAAAAAGCTTTATTCTGCCATTACATGATGCAACGTTTCGGCCAACAACCAGCCTTTATCAAGCATGCTTGATAAAGGCTGGTTGTTGGCCGAAACGTTGCATCATGTAATGGCAGAATAAAGCTTTTTATATTTTTTCACCTGGAAACGGATGCTGCTCTTTTCTTCAAACTTATATGGTGCATGTTGTCGCATGGTGCATGTCGTCGCATGGTGCATGTGATATGTCGCATGGTGAATGTCGTCGCATGGTGCATGTCGTCGCATGGTGCATGTCGTCGCATGGTGCATGTCATATGTTGCATGTCGTCGCATGTTGCGTGTCGTCGCATGGTGCATGTCGTCGCATGGTGCATGTCATATGTTGCATGTCGTTGCATGGTGCATGTCGTTGCATGGTGCATGTCGTTGCATGGTGCATGTCGTCGCATGGTGCATGTCATATGTTGCATGTCGTCGCATGATGCATGTCGTCGCATGGTGCATGTCGTCGCATGGTGCATGTCATATGTTGCATGTCGTCGCATGGTGCATGTCGCATGGTGCATGTCGTCGCATGGTGCATGTCGCATGGTGCATGTCGTCGCATGTCCCATGTCGTCGCATTTCGCATGTTGTCGCATGTTACATGTCTCATGTTCCATGTGGCGTGTCCCATGTCACATGTCCCATGTGGTCACATATTGCGAGTTATATGTTGCATGTCATATAGTGTATGTTGTATGTCTGTATGTACTGTATGTCTGTATGTATTGTATATATATATATATTTTTTTAACATTTTACACATTAGCCGGATGATGGGACTACTACTGTCCCATCATTGGCTAATGTGTCATTCACTGTCACTGTAGCAGGCAGAGCCCGATGGGACTTGTAGTCCCATCGGACGATGCCTGCACACAGAGACATACAGCAATGACACCCGCCCGCCGCAGACCCCTGCAGGGCCAGCGGACCCACCGCACAGCCCGGCACAGCCCCACGGCACATCCCGGCGGCGGCACATCACGGCACAGGCACCGGCACATCCCGGCGCCAGCACATACCGGCACCACGGCACATCACGGCGCAGGCACCGGCACATCCCGGTGCCAGCACATACTGGGACCACGGCACATCACGGCGCAGTCGCCAGCACATCCCGCAGACTCCTCCACGCCCGCCCATCCCAGAACACAGCGTTCACATCCCTGCCTACTACCTAGCCCCACCCGCCCCCAGCACAGCCCTGCAACCCCAGCGCCGCCCACAGTCCAGTCACTCTTGATGAGTGACTGCTGTCTGTGGAGCCTGGGGTCACGCCTGCTACTGACGTCACATCAATTTCCAGAGTCTGGAAATTGACGTGACGTCGGCGGAAATTAGCGGCGGCTGCAGCCTGGGGGTCACACGTCCCGGACTCATCCACCAGCATAGGGCCGCTCACAGGCGAAAACGGCAACGGAAGGTATTTACACAATTCATCAGGGGCCCCGGGGGGATACATTGGGGGGATAATTGAAAGTAGTGGACAACCCCTTTAACCCCTTTCTGCCATTGGACGTACTATTCCGTCCATGTGGGGTGGGCCCTAATTCCCAAGGACGGAATAGTACGTCCAGCAGGATCGGCCGCGCTCACGGGGGGAGCGCGGCCGATCGCGGCCGGGTGTCAGCTGCCTATCGCAGCTGACATCCGGCACTATGTGCCAGGAGCGGTCACGGACCGCCCCCAGCACATTAACCCCCGGCACACCGCGATCAAACATGATCGCGGTGTGCCGGCGGTACAGGGAAGCATCGCGCAGGGAGGGGGCTCCCTGCGGGCTTCCCTGAGACCCCCGGAGCAACGCGATGTGATTGCGTTGCTGCGAGGGTCTCTTACCTCCTATCCCTGCAGGCCCCGGATCCAAAATGGCCGCGGGGCTGCATCCGGGTCCTGCAGGGATTACTTCCGGGTGCCGTGCAGGTGCTGGTAAGCCTGCACGGCTGTAAGTGAGATCGGTGATCTGACAGAGTGCTGTGCACACTGTCAGATCACCGATCTGTGATGTCCCCCCCCCCCCCGGGACAAAGTAAAAAAGTTTAAAAAAAAAATTCCCACATGTGTAAAAAAAAAAAAGAAAAAAAAAATTCCTAAATAAAGAAAAAAATATATATATTATTCCCATAAATACATTTCTATATCTAAATAAAAAAAATCAAACAATAAAAGTACACATATTTAGTATCGCCGCGTCCGTAACGACCCCACCTATAAAACTGTATCACTAGTTAACCCCTTCAGTGAACATCGTAAAAAAAAAAAAAAAAAAAAACGAGGCAAAAAACAACGCTTTGTTCTCATACCGCCAAACAAAAAGTAGAATAACACACGATCAAAAAGACAGATATAAATAACCATGGTACTGCTGAAAACGTCATCTTGTCCCGCAAAAAACGAGCCACCAAATAGCATCATCAGCGAAAAAATAAAAAAGTTATAGTCCTCAGAATAAAGCGATGCCAAAATACTTATTTTTTCTATAAAATAGTTTTTATCGTATAAAAGCGCCAAAACATAAAAAAATGATATAAATGAGGTATCGCTGTAATCGTACTGACCCGAAGAATAAAACTGCTTTATCAATTTTACCAAACGCGGAACGGTATAAACGCCTCCCCCAAAAGAAATTCATGAATAGCTGGTTTTTGGTCATTCTGCCTCACAAAAATTGGAATAAAAAGCGATCAAAAAATCTCCCGTGCCCGAGCATGTTACCAATAAAAACGTCAACTCGTCCCGTAAAAAACAAGACCTCACATGACTCTGTGGACTCAAATATGGAAAAATTATAGCTCTCAAAATGTGGTAACGCAAAAAATATTTTTTGCAATAAAAAGCTTCTTTCAGTGTGTGACGGCTGCCAATCATAAAAATCCGCTAAAAAACCCGCTATAAAAGTAAATAAAACCCCCCTTCATCACCCCCTTAGTTAGGGAAAAATAAAAAAAATTAAAAAATGTATTTATTTCCATTTTAGCATTAGGGCTAGGGTTAGGGCTTGGGTTAGGGTTGGTGCTAGGGTTAGGGTTAGGGCTAGGGTTAGGGTTGGGGCTAGGGTTAGGGTTGGGGCTAGGGTTAGGGTTGGGATTAGGGTTGGGGCTAGGGTTAGGGTTGGGGCTAGGGTTAGGGTTAAGGCTACAGTTAGGGTTGGGGCTAAAGTTAGGGTTAGGGTTGGGGCTAAAGTTAGGGTTAGGGTTTGGATTACATTTACGGTTGGGAATAGGGTTGGGATTAGGGTTAGGGGTGTGCCTGGGTTAGAGGTGTGGTTAGGGTTACAGCTTGGATTAGGGTTAGGGGTGTGTTTGGATTAGGGTTTCAGTTATAATTGGGGGGTTTCCACTGTTTAGGCACATCAGGGGCTCTCCAAATGCGACATGGCGTCCAATCTCAATTTCAGCCAATTCTGCGTTGAAAAAGTAAAACAGTGCTCCTTCCCTTCCGAGCTCTCCCGTGCGCCCAAACAGTGGTTTACCCCCACATATGGGGTATCAGCATACTCGGAACACATTGGAGAACAACTTTTGGGGTCAAATTTCTCCTGTTACCCTTGGGAAAATACAAAACTGGGGGCTAAAAATTAATTTTTGGGGGAAATTTTTATTTTTTATTTTCACGGCTATGCGTTATAAACTGTAGTGAAACACTTGAGGGTTCAAAACTCTCACAATACATCTAGATGAGTTGCTTAGGGGGTCTACTTTCCAAAATGGTGTCACTTGTGGGGGGTTTCTACTGTTTAGGTACATTAGGGCCTCTGCAAAGGCAATGTGACGCCTGCAGACCATTCCATCTAAGTCTGCATTCAAAATGGTGCTCCATCCCTTCCGAGCCCTCCCATGCGCCCAAACAGTGGTTCCCCCTCACATATGGGGTATCAGCGTACTCAAGACAAATTGGACAACAACTTTTGGGGTCCAATTCCTCCTGTTACCCTCGGGAAAATACAAAACTGGGGGCTAAAAAATAATTTTTGTGGGAAAAAATTTTTGTTTTATTTTTACGGCTCTGCATTATAAACTTCTGTGAAGCACTTGGTGGGTCAAAGTGCTCACTACACCTCTAGATAAGTTCCTTAGGGGGTCTACTTTCCAAAATGGTGTCACTTGTTTGGGGTTTCAATGTTTAGGCACATTAGTGGCTCTCCAAAGGCAACATGGCGTCCCACCTCAATTCCTGTCAATTTTGCATTGAAAAGTCAAATGGCACTCCTTCCCTTCCGAGCTCTCCCATGCGCCCAAACAGTGGTTTACCCCCACATATGGGGTATCAGCGTACTCAGGACAAATTGTACAACAACTTTTGGGGTCTAATTTCTTCTCTTACCCTTGGGAAAATAAAAAATTGGGGGTGAAAAGATCATTTTTGTGAAAAAATATGATATTTTATTTTTACGGTTCTGCATTATAAACTTCTGTGAAGCACTTGGTGGGTCAAAGTGCTCACCACACCTCTAGATAAGTTCCTTAGGGGGTCTACTTTCCAAAATGGTGTCACTTGTGGGGGGTTTCAATGTTTAGGCACATTAGTGGCTCTCCAAAGGCAACATGGCGTCCCACCTCAATTCCTGTCAATTTTGCATTGAAAAGTCAAACGGCACTCCTTCCCTTCCGAGCTCTCCCATGCACCCAAACAGTGGTTTACCCCCACATATGGGGTATCAGCGTACTCAGGACAAATTGTACAACAACTTTGGGGTATAATTTCTTCTCTTACCCTTGGGAAAATAAAAAATTGGGGGTGAAAAGATCATTTTTGTGAAAAAATATGATATTTTATTTTTACGGTTCTGCATTATAAACTTCTGTGAAGCACTTGGTGGGTCAAAGTGCTCACCACACCTCTAGATAAGCTCCTTAGGGGGTCTACTTTCCAAAATGGTGTCACTTGTGGGGGGTTTCAATGTTTAGGCATATCAGGGGCTCTCCAAACGCAACATGGCGTCCCATCTCAATTCCAGTCAATTTTGCATTGAAAAGTCAAATGGCGCTCCTTCGCTTCCAAGCTCTGTCATGCGCCCAAACAGTGGTTTACCCCCACATATGGAGTATCGGCGTACTCAGGACAAATTGTACAACATCTTTTGGGGTCCATTTTCTCCTGTTACCCTTGGTAAAATAAAACAAATTGGAGCTGAAGTAAATTTTGTGTGAAAAAAAGTTAAATGTTCATTTTTATTTAAACATTCCAAAAATTCCTGTGAAACACCTGAAGGGTTAATAAACTTCTTGAATGTGGTTTTGAGCACCTTGAGGGGTGCAGTTTTTAGAATGGTGTCACACTTGGGTATTTTCTATCATATAGACCCCTCAAAATGACTTCAAATGAGATGTGGTCCCTAAAAAAAATGGTGTTGTAAAAATGAGAAATTGCTGGTCAACTTTTAACCCTTATAACTCCCTAACAAAAAAAAATTTTGGTTCCAAAATTGTGCTGATGTAAAGTAGACATGTGGGAAATGTTACTTATTAAGTATTTCGTGTGACATATCACTGTGATTTAATTGCATAAAAATTCAAATTTGGAAAATTGCGAAATTTTTAAAATTTTCGCCAAATTTCTGTTTTTTTCACAAATAAACGCAGGTAATATCAAAGAAATTTTACCACTAACATGAAGTACAATATGTCACGAGAAAACGGTGTCAGAATCACCAGGATCTGTTGAAGCGTTCCAGAGTTATAACCTCATAAATGGACAGTGGTCAGAATTGTAAAAATTGGCCCGGTCCATAACGTGCAAACCGCCCTTGGGGGTGAAGGGGTTAATGCCGCCTGATGCATCAGTAAAAATAGGCTTTGTGACTTTAAGAGTCCCTCCTTCATAGATGAAACAAGATGGGTCTGCTTATGTGTCACACACCACATGGCCCGCTAGGGGTGTTAAATGTTACAATGACATTTCCCAGTGAATGCATTTGTAATGGTTGAAAGCAATGTTAAAGTTGAAAAATGCTTCAAAAACGCTGCATCTGAACTAAGCCTAAGTGAGGGAGGAAATTTTCTGGGGTTAAATATTTGGCCTTACAGGCAAGTCATTAACCTGCAAAGGATGTACCTTGACATATTTCCCAGCAAAATCCGTTTTAGTTTCGTTTTAATGTGTTTTTTTTGTGGAATCGGAAAAAATGGCATGAATCTCTAAAATTTTTATTAAAGCTGTGAACTAGGAGTCAGGAATGCTTCCAGGGGCGATCCCCATGATGTCCCTGTGTCATTTGAGCAGTGTTTCCATCATTTTCAGGCCTTAAAAGGACCCCTGGGGGGGATCGCGGTAAAAATACTCGGGTCTCCCATAGACTTACATTGGGCTCGTTGTTCTGGCCGAGTACCCGAGTATTCCAATTTGCTCCACCCGAGCAACGAGCACCCGAGCATTTTAGTGCTCACCCATCACTAATAATTAACATAAAACACCTGCAGAGGCTTCCTAAGGTCCCTTAGTTTATTTCAGTAGGCTCCACAATCATGGGGAACACTGCTGACTTGACAGATGTCCAGAAGGCAATCATTGACACACTCCACAAGGAGGGTAAGCCACAAAAGGGCATTGCTAAAGAAGCTGGCTGTCCACAGAGTGTTGTATCCAAGCATATTAATGGAAAGTTGAGCGGAAGGAAAAAATGTGGTAGAAAAAGGATTACTGCCGCCTTGAAAGGATTGTTAAGAAAAGGCCATTCAAAAAATTGGGGGAGATTCACAAGGAATGGACTGCTGCTGGAGTCCACTCCTTGTGGACTCCAGCAGGAGTCCAGGAGAAATGGTAAAAAAAAAAACAGTGCTTTCAAACCTCAAATAATGCAAAGAAAACAAGTACATAATAATTTAGAAACAACAATAGTAATGTTTTTACTCAGGAAGAGTTCAGAAATCAATAGTTTGTGGAATAACCTTGATTTTTAATCACAGCTTTCATGCGTCTTGGCATGCTCCAGTCTTTCACACTGCTCTTGGCACAAATATTTAAGCAGTTCTTTGTTTGATGGCTTGTGACTTTCCATCATCCTCTTGATTACATTCCAGAGGTTTTCAATGGGGTTCAGGTCTGGAGATTGGGCTGCCCATGACAGGGTTTTGATGTGGTGGTCTCTTAATTTTTGACAGAGCTGTATATGAGTTTCATTTTTTGTATTGAAGTGCTGAAATAAATTAACTTTTTGATAATATTAAAAATTTTTGAGAAGCACCTATATCAGTGAGTGAGCAAGTACGTGTTGGCCATAATACTGTAGGACTGCATTATATTCTATGAGGGGGGCTGCATTATACTATATGAGGGCTGCATTATATTCTATGAGGGGGCTACATTATATTCTATGTGGGGGAGGGCTACCCCAACCACTGCTATATCATTAAGATGTGTACAACCTTATATTATAAAATTATATTAGTGTGTTTTACCGCACAATTGGTGGTTTTGTATTTATTTCTATGTAGCTACATAGTGAGCCCCAAGAATGATTTTCTCTGGTGGGCCCAAGGTGCTCCAGTCTGACGCTGTCTAAAGCTAACACTTAACCCGGAACTAGCTGGATTAACTACAAGACATATATATATATTGTAGTGTGACTGGTGGTCGCGTGGTTAATGGGAGGTATGTGTCACAGGGATGGATGCTCCCTGCGATGCAACCCGGAGTTTTTTGTCTTTAGTGCACGTGAGCACTAAAGATGTCGTTTAGTGCACCTGGGTCCGGGTTGCGGGTAGCTATGAGAGATGGGAGGGTCTGGCTACCAATATGCCTAGCCTCTGAGTGGGGGCGCTAACTGTACCCTTTTCCCTGCAGGAGTTTGAGGACCTGCAGTGATGTCATGATCACGTGACAGTGCATGTGATGTCACCTCACCTGTGGGTGTGGTTACAGGCTACCTAAGGGAGGTGTCATGACTAAGGGTGCTATGTCACCAGAAACGCGTAGATAGTGTTTTCAATTATATTGTGCTGTTGTTTTATCCTCTATTTTTTGATATGAAGTGAATAAAGTACCAAGACTTTGCTTTTTCACCACCTCGTTGAGCTGGATTTTTTTCTATTTTCTGCATTCCTCACGCCTTGACACAGTGTTTCCGTGCTCCGAGCCTCCAGGGACTACAACTATGGTGAGCTGGATTTTTTCTTTTGTCTTAGCAAATAAACCCACATGGACATTGAAGAGAATGTGCCTCCTGTTTCCTCCTACGCACCTGAATGAGTACAATCCTTACAATATGTTCTGACACTCCGGTCTCCAGTGTATGAAAACACACTTTAAAGGGAACCTTACAGTTGATGCATGCTGTCCATTCCACAGGCAGCATGTATCAGACACTGGTTGTATGATTTCAGCCATGGATGTTGGAGAAAAATATACTTTAAAAGCCTCTGAGGACCAAGCCATATGGGAGAAGTTGGTATTCCCTGGCTGCTTTTCCCTGCCCACTCTCCTAGAGTTTCAGGTCTCTCTCTAAATATGTATGCTGAGAGAGATCTGTCACTCAGGGAAGCTGTTGTAAGAAACTGATAAAACCCGCCTTTCCTGTGAGACTAGGTGCCCAATGGCTTTTAAAGAATATTTTTCTTCAAAACATCACAGCGTTTCAGAGTCAAAATGACATGGCTTAAATTATGGTGCCTGTGTCTGATACATGTTTCCCATTAATTATCAAAGACAATACAGCCAGAAACAGGTTCACAAGAACAAAAATCTAAATTGACTCCAAATACTGTATAAGTGGTAATTTCACCACACCATAGGCGAGACAACACCACACCACACCATGGGTGGACCTCACCACACCATGAACATTATCAAGAGAAGTGACTTTCATGGGAAAAATCTAACTATAGCATGGGTAAACTAAGTTCTTTTGTCATTTTGGCAGCAAAAAAATTTGCTATAAAACTGAAATCAATAAAAGCTTTAAGCCACCTAGCTTTTTCTAGATAAGATAAACAAATGGAGAGAAATACTTTTGCAGAATCATAAGGAATTACTTGTACATCTGGGTGGGAATCCTTAGACCTACCTAGGCCCTCTAGCTTTTTTGGTGACAATTTTCTCGAGCATGCATGTATTTGAAGTCCAGACTCTCACATAGATTTACTTGTCTCCTTGTTAATGGGATGCAGTAACCCCTATTAGAATGGACTCTTCAGTAAGTTTAGTAAGCACGAGTCACAGGTGAAGATAAAGAATTAGCAATGCGATCCTGCCTGCATTTGTGCAACCGCGTCTATCAAGTAGGTTTGCTAAGGCCATGGCTAAGTCAAGTGAATCACGAAGAGGAAACTGTACTAACAAGTCCTTGAGTTGGTCAGAAAGTCTAGTACATAAATTATAGTGAAGGGCCTAGTAATTCCAATGCAAGTCTTCCCAGTACCGAAACTCAGTACAGTATTCTTCAGCAGTACATCACTATGGCAAGTATGAGTGGTTGATATGGACTATAGCTGTTTTGTTTGACCGAGCTGGAGCTAGCTCAGCCATGTATGATTAGCCAGGGTCTGTTTTGTTTGGTTAGCGCCTGGATAAGGCTAAAGATTTATGTTTAAGATTTTGTTTTGGTGCTGTGTAACCTGTAGAAAACAATTAAAAACTGCACTTGTTTTGACCAAAACCGCATTGCCTGTATGAATGCTACCTAATGCTTACCAGATAGTGTGAATCCCTACAAGGGATGTTTACTCATTTTCTGCTAATACTGCACAGTCAGGGTCACCATAGATGAGTCCAAGGTCCTAAAAGAAGGAACTAGTGTGGAGAGTTCTGAGGCATCAAGCGATAGGGATGAGGGTTGAGGGGATTCGCCCTACAAAAGGGATATGATGAGTCACAGACACTGGCTCTCGAAAGCCACAAGATTGTGAACTGAGTCTGAAGTACAACTGACAACCGAAAAGTGTTTTTTATTGTGGTTTCTATAAAACTGATCTGTTAAATTGACCTTAGGTTTGGAACTAGTCGATAGTGCTGCAGCAGCTTTGGCATGAGCAACTTTTTGATACTGAATCCGCTGTGAAAGGTCTTGAAAAAAATAGGTCAGGTTCTGCATCTGATCAATGACAGCTTAAAATTGATCTATATTGTTATGTTTATGCTACTGGAAAGTAGTTCTGTTTTTGGTTGCATGACAGTAACAAATAAAGCTTTTTGCTAGCCATTCCAATTATCAAGTCCCACGGGAACCCTGGCCTTCACCATTTAAAACACAGCCATGTAGCACAGTTTCCCACAGAGATCTCGGCATAGAATCTGTACAGGTCTTGTCAGCTAAAATCCTTACTGATCTCAAATTGTTACTCTATATAAAGAATTTTCATTTGCATCAGCCGGTCAATTTGAGTTGGAGCGCCCCCAGACGCAGGACCGCGGGGTACTCGGTACCGGGCCTCTCTGTCTTGGTCCTGGGGTTGTCATGGTGGCTAGACCCGGTCCGTGACCCTGCTAAGGGGCGTCCAATGAAAGGTGTGATGGTGGTGCGTGGTGCAAGTCACGATGAATAACGAGCACACAGGGTTGCAGTCTCTTTACCTCTTTACTGAAGGCTTCAGGGTCCGCAATCCAGAGTACTGCTAACAGGGCTGGCTGAGACCGGCCGGTCCGAAGGCACATCCAGAGTTCCCTTTGCAGGTGGAAATCAGTGCCTACCTTCTAGCGCCTGTGTGTTGTAGTACCTCCCTGCTGAGCACCACGGGATAGTCCTCACAACTGTTGTGTCTGTTCTGATGTTCTTTCTCACAACTCTCATTTCTGTTCTGATGTTCTTTCTCTGTCCCCCAGATGATATGGCTAGGATGCACCCGTATGACGGGTAGGCCTGGAGTTCTTCCGGGACCCTAGAGTCGCCCCTCTCCCACAATTGCCTCCTATGTCTGCTTAGGTGATTTAGGTGAGACAGCCAACCTGAAGTCAACTGCCCTGCCGCTGTTTGAAGTAATGCTTGGAGCCCAATACTTCCTCGGCGTTCCGGCTACGCGCCTCAGTAGGATGTTGCTACGATCTTAAGGCACGACTCCTACTGGTTCTATTCTCCTTTGTGCTGTGATCTCGTTTCTCACTTCTCCACAATAAACCTCGCTTCTTATCCTTTCTTAAGATACCGCCGCAGTCAGGTGCAGGCGCGGTTCCGTAACGATCTGTCCTTTTCACTAGGCCTCTGTCAGGATCCCACCCCTGACAGGGACCCCCCTGAATCTTCCCCTGCAACACCCTCTGCCACAGGATGTTGCCTGGATCAAACCCAGTCAGCTTCTCTCTAACTTCCTATCCAACCCCCAGTTTTACCAGATTGTGAGGAGTGGCCTAATACATAGAACCCTTTGCTCCCCCTGGAGGCCAGAGTGTGAAGTGTAATGTGTGACTGTGATACCTGGTCAGGTGAACTCCTTATGTGCCATCAGACGTACCATCACTCCCCTTAGTGGCGGAGCAACAGTACTGCAACGACCAGGACTCTGGGGCGCTGCAGATTTATACCGCACTTTTTTTATGTTAATCGATTCACTAGACATAGATGTTAGTAAACATTTTATTACGGGTTTACCATGACAGAGAGGGGCCAAAAGACCGCAGGGTCTGATTTCAAGTACTCCTGCACTGATTAGAAGCACTTCTCCAGTGCTAGTTTCTGTTAGCAGTGCAAGGGTTAAATTGTTCAGCTTAGAGTCTCCTAAGCCTTCCTGCTTGGAGGATCTCAGCTGCTCAGTATTGGCCACTCCTCTCTCCTATATATACTGGATTGCCAGTGTCAGTTTTGTACTGCCTGGTGTGGAGTGGAGGAGTCGGGTGTTGGTAGAAGCGTTTAGAGTGTTGATCTGTGACTGTTGCTTGGTGTTTCAGCTGTGTGGATACAACAACAGCAGTTCTGCAAACATTTCAACAATTCATATGGGACAACTCACATATTTGGCTTACGGTAGATATAGTTTCACGGTAGACATTGCATAGTAATGAAACATGATGTAGCAATACAAGCACTAAAGTGTTTTTTGGAGACATGTAGCAATTATAATGAAGATCTTAGAAACCAGGCTTTGCCGTTACTTTTCTTTTGAAACATATTTTTTTTTCTCTTTGGTAGCCATTATTACTTACAAATTTATGGCACTTTTATGGGTTCCAAACTTTCCCCATCTTTAGTGATTAAATGGATGGCATATTGGGAGAAAAGATACATTTTTTCTGAGGTATGTACGAGGGTGCCGTCTAATTTGTTCACTTGAGAACCAGCTATTCGTTTAGGACATTGATGTGGTGGTCATAACTATTTTCCAGTTATATCTACAATAATTATATGGAGCTCAAATTTACTGTAAGTATTGGCTCTAATGAAATACATATTTTGGATTTGTTCCTTACAGCTGGTTCAAGTGCTATAATTACCACTACATACGTCATACAAAAATCTATTCCCTATACTTCTTCTTGGCATCCCTCCTAGATCATTAAAAGTATTCCAGTAGGTGAGATGATGAGGGACAGAAATTATACCACAAAATATAGCCTTCAGTTAAACAATAAGTTCAATATTGGATAAATTATCTAAACACAGTTATAATAAAGGGACTTTGAAGAGAGTATATGATATTGCAACCAGAAAGATAGAGAACAATTGATATCCAAAAATCGCATGACTGCTTCACATAATTGTAAATATCTTGTTGTCTCTTCCACTCTTTGTTGTGCTCAATTTCAGGAAATATATAGTGTTATACATAAATACATAATAGTGGTATATAATGATGAAATTTTAGATTAAGTCATGGAAAGGGCCGGAATAGCCATCAGGCAATTCTAGCGAATGCAGATGAGCCGGGCCTGCAGAGGGCCACATTTTTTTTAGACTTTTTTAACAGTACAGGCGCCATCAGGACACTGGTACTATTAACAGCTGGCAGAGCATGGAGACCCTGGTCCATGCTCTGCTACTTACTCCAGCATGCTGCAGGCTGGAGACTGGCACCAAACAGGTAACATCATGCGGCACCATGATGTCACTGCATCCCTTGCCTGTGTTTACTGCTAGACAGGATAGAAGAGGAAGCCAGAGGCTACGATGAACATGGAGCCTACATTAGGTGAATATAAGATTTGTTTATTTATTTGTGAGTTGTGGTGCCCATAATACTGTGTGGGGGGACAATCGTACTGTATTGGAGCTGTGAGGGGAACCATCATACTATATTGGAGGCGGTGGGGGACTATAATACTGTATTGGGCATGTGAGGAGGACCATCATACTATATAGAGGGCTGTAGTAACCATAATTCTGTATTGGGACTGTCAGGAGGGCCATCATACTATATGGGTGGCTGTGGGGAGGGATCATCATACTATATGTGGGGCTGTGGGGACATTCATACTGTATTATGGCCGTGGGAGACCATTATACTACAGTTGTGCTCAAAAGTTTACATACTCCGGCAGAATTTTTGCTTTCTTGGCCTTTTTTCAGAGAATATGAATGATAACACCAAAACTTTGTCTCCAATCATGGTTAGTGGTTGGGTGAAGCCATTTATTGTCAAGCTACTGTGTTTTCTCTTTTTAAATCATAATGACAACCCAAATCATCCAAATGACCCTGATCATAAGTTCACATACCCCATTTCTTAATACCGTGTATTGCCCCCTTTAACATCAATGACAGCTTGAAGTCTTTTGTGATAGTTGTGGATGAGGTTCTTTATTTTCTCAGATGGTAAAGCTGCCCACTCTTCTTGGCAAAAAGCCTCCAGTTCCTGTAAATTCCTGGGCTGTCTAGCATGAACTGCGTGCTTGAGATCTCCCCAGAGTGGCTCAATGATATTGAGGTCAGGAGAAAGAGATGGCCACTCCAGAACCTTCACTTTGTTCTGCTGTGACCAATGACAGGTCGACTTGGCCTTGTATTTTGGATTGTTGTCATGTTGGAACATCCAAGTACGTTCCATGCGCAGCTTCCGGGCTGATGAGTGCTAATTTGCCTCCAGTATTTGCTGATAAAGTGCTGCATTCATCTTTCCTTTAACTGTGACCAAGTTTCCTGTGCCTTTGTAGCTTACACAGTTCCAAAACATCAGCGATCCACCTCTGTGCTTTACAGTAGGAATGGTGTTCCTTTCATCATAGGTCTTGGTGACCTCTCTCCAAATGTAATATTTATGGTTGTGGCCAAAAAGTTAAATTTTGGTCTCATCACTCCAAACTATGTTGTTCCAGAAGTTTTGAGGCTTGTCTCTGTGCTGTTTTGTGTATTGTAGGCAAGATACTTTGTGGCATTTGCACAGTAATGGCTTTCTTCTGGCGACTCGACCATGCAGCCCATTTTTCTTCAGTTGCCATCTTGAAACAGCTACACCGCTAGTTTTCAGAAAGTCCTGTATTTCAGCTGATGTTATTTGTGGGTTTTTCTTTGCATCCCGAACAATTTTCCTGGTAGTTGTAGACAACATTTTTGTTGGTCTACCTGACCGTGGTTTTGCTTTTACAGAGCCCTTGATATTCCATTTGTTAATCACAGTTTGAATGCTGCTGACTGACATTATCAATTCATTGGATATCTTTTTGTATCCCGTTCCTGTTTTATACAGTCCAACTACCTTTTCTTGTAGATCCATTGACAATTCTTTTGCTTTCCCCATGACTCACAATCCAGAAACATCAGTGGCTCGATGAAAGATGCAAGAGTCTGTCTGGATCCCAGAAACTCAGCTTTTATACACACACACTGATTACAAGCAAACAGGTCACAGGTGAGGATGTCACCTTTAGTAGCCATTTAAAACCATTTGTGTCAACTTCTGTGCATGTTATCAGGCCAAAATCACCAGGGTATGTGAACTTTTGATCAGGGTCATTTGGATGTTTTGGGTTGTCATTATTATTATGTAAAAGAGAAAACACAGTAGTTTGACAATAAATGGTTTATCCCAACCACTAACCATGAGTGGAGAAAAAGTTTTGGTGTTATCATTCATATTCTCTGAAAAAAAAAAGAGGAGCAGAAAGATCAGCGAGCGGTAAGTGAGTATATTAATACATACACTCACACTAGATTACATGCACATGCAGGGTAGTTTAATTAATAGGGACCCCAATTTGGGGAAGGAGATCGAACCTGGATGGGCCTGTGTGCTTCCAAATGCCAGAGCTGAATTTTAGTCCCAGTCCGTCCCTGGTCATAATGGGTTATAAATGTGTAACTAAAAAAGCACCAACTTAACCCCTTTCTGACCTCGGACGGGATAGTACGTCTGAGGTCAGAAGCCCCGCTTTGATGCGGGCTCCGGCGGTGAGCCCGCATCAAAGCCGGGACATGTCAGCTGTTTTGAACAGCTGAGATGTGCCCGTAATAGGCGCCGGCAGAATCGCGATCTGCCCGCGCCTATTAACTAGTTAAATGCTGCTGTCAAATGCAGACAGCGGCATTTAACTACCGCATCCGGCCAGGCGGCCGTAAATGATGGCATCGCCGACCCCCGTCACATGATCGGAGGTTGGCGATGCTTCAGAATAGTAACCATAGAGGTCCTTGAGCCCTCTATGGTTACTGATACCCGGCAGCTGTGAGCGCCACCCTGTGGACGGCGCTCACAGCACACCTGATTTTCTGCTACATAGCAGCGAACAGCAGATCGCTGCTATGTAGCAGAGCCAATCGCGTTGTGCCAGCTTTTAGCCTCCCATGGAGGCTATTGAAGCATGGCAAAAGTTAAAAAAAAAGTACAAAAAAATGTGAAAAAAATAAAAAAAATATAAAAGTTTAAATCACCCCCCTTTCGCCCCAATCAAAATAAATCAATAAAAAAAAATTAAACCTACACATATTTGGTATCGCCGCTTTCAGAATTGCCCGATCTATCTATAAAAAAAAGCATTAACCTGATCGCTAAACGGCGTAGCGAGAAAAAATTCAAAACGTCAGAATTACTAAATTATTAAAATGCAATAACGGGTGATCAAAAGAACTTATCTGCACCAAAATGCTATCATTAAAAACGTCAGCTTGGCACGCAAAAAATAAGCCCTCACATGACCCCAGATCATGAAAAATGGAGATGCTACGAGTATCGTAAAATGGCGCAATTTTTTTTTTTTTTTTTTTAGCAAACTTTGGATTTTTTTTTTCACCACTTAGGTAAACAATAACCTAGTCATGTTAGGTGTCTATGAACTCGTACTGACCTGGAGAATCATAATGGCAGGTCAGTTTTAACATTCATTGAACCTAGCAAAAAAGCTAAGCAAAAAACAAGTGTGGGACTGCACTTTTTTTTGCAATTTCACTGCACTTGGAATTTTTTTCCCGTTTTGTAGTACACGACATGCTAAAACTAATGATGTTGTTCAAAAGTACAACTCGTCCCGCAAAAAATAAGCCCTCACATGGCCAAATTGACGGAAAAAAAAACGTTATGGCTCTGGGAAGGAGGGGAGTGAAAAACGAACACGGAAAAACGGAAAATCCCAAGGTCATGAAGGGGTTAAAGACAAAAAATTGTCCCCCGAGCCTATTTAAAACTGAATTATCCAGGTAAAATAATTGGTTACACCGAAGAGGGACATATAAATGTGGGCAAAATATATATATTTGTTATTCATCCGTCAATATATCCCAAACTTTTATATCATATAGGTTTAGTAAAAGCTTCAAATTCAGAAATGCAAAAACTGTCACTAAGAGTATGTTGTTTATCTGGTCTCATTCAAGTTATGTCATATTCAATATGTTGGCTGTATAACTTGCAGACATCTTTGAGATGCCACTAATGTATTTGGTAGGAACATTTCTGCGGTTCATGCCTTGAAGTCCAGGGCATTGATCTGTGAAGTGGTGATCATAAATGCAAGCTCCTTAATAGAGAGGCATTTTGGATTTTTTCGTTCTGAATGCTCCATGGTCTGAATTTAAAACAAGATCTTATTCTACATTACTGAATCTAGTTTATGATGTTAATTTTTTATGTATTTGTTGATTTTTTAAGTAATTTATCCTGTTTTTGTAAGGTATTTTTCACTTAATTTCAGAAAGCATATATATTTTTAATTAATCCACACCTGTTGTTTCTCACTTGTTTTCAGTGTGCTCTCTACCAATGATCTTCAGACATTACATGCTATGAGTAAGGATCATCTAAGATCTGAAACATGTCAGAAGATGCGCTACTGCATCTTTGTCCAGGTGATTTTTATGAATATTTAATAAAGCCAATTCAAGATTTTAAATACATTTGGTGCTGAATATTACATTTTTCTTATTTCACTCTTTAACCCCTGTATAGGGATCGAGATTTATGCAGGAGCCATGTGTTGGGTTCACTGAGTGGCTGCTGCCCAGGGGAACAGGGAATAGTTAGGTCGCCAGGTCAGAAACCAGAGGTAAGAATAAGGAACAAAACTGTCAGAAATAAAAAAAAAGCAGAAAATGAGCTGAGTTCAGAAACAGAAATACATTCTAGCATACAGGAGGAGAGAACAAAGTTGTTAACCAGGTTAAGCAGAACTTATAACTTACGGTGGGATTCAGGAGTTTATATAGTGAGCAGCCTCACCAAGGTTCATAACAGGGATGTGATAGTAAACAAAGATAGGTGTTCTGCCCATCTTAATGTGCAGAAAGTTAATTATCCTGTTATTCAAGTTGTGGCCACTGGAGGTCATCAGTTGCCTACTTTTCATGTTGTTTACCAACTCTTTCCTCAAAGAGCAATGTCTTCTGGGTAAGTTCCGCCCTCATTCTTCTTGTGGAAGACAAGCTTCAGTAGCCATTTCTCCTCAGGTCTGATGAGAGACACTAGTGCTCCTGTCTCACTTACTTTCCTACCCCTGTCCTAACGGATCTCGGTATGTTTATAGAGGGTTAAATGCATCTTATGTTTGTGTTAGTATCTGGGCCTTATGCAGCTCCTATAGTCTGATATAGTTAGGCAGATTGTGCTCTGCAGCTTGCATGTAGATAGATGCATCTTTGTATAGAATAGGGCAGTGCTGCTAGAATTACTGTGTAATGCACTCTGTATAATTCTTGCTGTAATGTCCCAGTTATTTATGTGATTGCACCCTGTATGTGCATATACTGATATGCTGTTATTCTTTACAGTTTTTCACCAGTCATCCACTATGATTATTCACTGAACATCCACTTTGTACATCAACATCATTCACTATTCGATCATCTACTATGAATACTATCCACCATTGTTGTTCAACGTTATAGTTTATGTTATCATCACCCTAATAAATAAGACTTGAGCTTCAATACAGTCTGTTTAATGGGATGTGGATGAAGGTTTAGCCGTATGTTGGAATCCACACAGCATCCTACGTGGAGGAAGGCAGAACAGTGAAAAACGAGACCGCCAGTCGCAGGCGGTGATTGTAAAGCAAGAACAGATTAGCTGCCTTCAGTGAAACTGATAGCCGGTCGGAGGCTGTAGTTGATCAGACTGTACGGAACCGCTAACACCCACACTGCTCCGCATTCGGGTACCACAGCAGCCGCCATACAGCCGCAGAACTATACTGCAGCCCGCCAAGAAGGGCTACATCATTCCCGCCACGAGGAAGCTCACCGCACATAGACTCAGTTTCCCGCCAAAACACTCAGCAGTACGCAGCTAAGCGCACAATGTCTCAAAACAGCACATCCTCACTGAAGACGAGATCACGAGTAAGCTCTAGCAGGTCATCATTAGCAGAGCTGGGTGCTGTCGCCCGTGCTGAAGCTGAAGCAGCCAAAGCGAGGTCCTCCTTCGCCGAGAAAGAAATGCATCTAAAGCTGAGACAAGCAGAGCATGAAGCAGAAAAAGCACGTTTGCGGGCAGAGCAAGAGGCAGAAAGTGCACGCCTGCAAGCCGAAACCGCATGTCTGCGGGCAGAACAAGAGACAGAAACCGCACGCCTACGGGCAGAACAAGAGGCAGAAAGTGCGTGCCTGCAAGTGTCTCTAGAAAGACTAATGGCAGACAAAGAGACAGCAGCTGCAATAGCTAAGGCAGAGTACTTGGAAGCCATGAAGGATCCTGATTATGGGAGACGCAGCAACGTTCTTGGAACAGATCTAGAGCAGCAAGATCCAGCTCAGCGCGTTGCAGAGTACGTCCATCGACACTCCAGCATGGACAACACCCTCGACAGACTACATCGATCAGCCTACGCCGATTATCATCGATCCAACCCCGAACTTCGCTACTACAAACAAGAAGACGTTCAGCACAGAGATGTCGACCACAGCTACCGTTCCACTGAGAAGAAGGTACAGCTCCCACCTCACCTTAAAGAGACATCTTCTTCACCAGAAAGGTACTATGCAGACTGTCCGAAGCCAAGAGCGTCTCACAGGTATGGTGATGCACCACACACTAGACATGACTATAACATACCGGCTCGTACCAACACTGATCAAGCCACCATAGACTTGGCAAAGTTCTTTGCCCGCCGAGAACTGGTAACAAAAGGACTTGTAAAGTTCACTGACAAAGCCGAAAACTATAGGTCATGGCGAGCTTCGTTCCAGAACGCCATTCAGGGACTGGACCTTTCTAGTAGTGAGGAGTTAGATCTCCTGGTAAAGTGGCTTGGAACTGAATCGGTCGAGCATGCTAAAAGACTGAGAGACATTAACATAGAATACCCACACATAGGTCTACGTAAAGTGTGGGAAAGACTTGACGAATGCTATGGGTCCATAGAAGTAATAGAGAATGCTTTATTCAAAAGAATTGATGATTTCCGTAAGATAGGGCCCAAAGGTTATCAAAGGCTTAGAGAATTGAGTGATTTATTGATAGAGTTACAGGTTGCCCAGAAGGAAGGTCACTTGCCTGGATTGGCATTCTTAGACACTGCTAGGGGTGTCAATCCAATAATACAAAAACTTCCTTACAATCTTCAAGAAAGGTGGATTATACATGGTTCACGGTATAAACAAATTCATAATGTACCATTCCCTCCTTTTACTGTATTTGTTGAGTTTGTCACCCAGCAAGCCAAGATCAGAAATGACCCTAGTTTTGATTTCACTTTGTCATGTTCCACTACCCCTGGTGTCAAACCCAGTAAGACACCTGTGGCAGTCCATAAAACTAATATTGATTCCACAGGTCCTCCTCACAAGACAACTAAGCCCCCTACGGAAGAGAGCAAACCTCAGGATGTCAGTAAGCAGTGTCCTCTACACAGGAAACCACATCCTCTACTAAAGTGCAGAGCCTTCAGGGAGAAGACTTTAGAGGATCACAAAGGTTTCCTCAAGGAAAACAACATCTGCTTCAAATGCTGTGCTACAACCTCTCACTTCGCCAGGAACTGTGAAGCTAGCGTGAAATGTGCAGAATGCAGCAGCACGGATCACAATACAGCCTTGCACCCCGGACCACCTCCACGAGTGTTGTCACAGGCAGAGGAGCACGACGAGAAGCAGAAGAACACCGACGAAGACACCCCTGCAGTCATCTCTAAATGTACGGAGATCTGTAAGGGACTCACAGGAGGAAGATCCTGTTCAAAAATCTGCCTTGTCCGAGTCTATCCAGCAGGCCACAGAGACAAAGCGCTCAAGATATATGCAATCCTGGATGACCAAAGTAATAGGTCTTTAGCCAGGTCCATCTTCTTTGACAACTTCAACATTGTAGGCCCCGGTTCTCCCTACTCCCTTAGGACATGTTCAGGTACCGTCGAGACGGCGGGGAGGAAAGCAACCGGATACAAAGTGGAGTCCATAGATGGCCAGACCTGCCTGTCACTACCGACCATCCTGGAGTGCAACCAGATTCCCGACAATAGGTCTGAGATACCTTCACCAGAGGTGGCAACATATCACCCCCACCTGAAGCATATAGCCCACTTGATACCTGAGTTGGAACTAAAAGCTCCAATAGCTTTACTTCTGGGAAGAGATATACTACGAGTCCACAAGACTAGAGAATATATCAACGGCTCCCGGAATGCCCCATATGCTCAGAGGCAAGACCTTGGATGGGTCATTGTAGGAGATGTCTGCCTAGGAGGAGCACACAAGCCGGTCTCAGTCAACAGTATGCTTACCAGCACACTAGAAAATGGACGTCCATCTCTCTTCCAGCCGTGTCACAATAGTCTGCTGGTAAAGGAACTACCGAGCAGCATTCCCCTACCTTGCCCTTTCTCAGTTCCTATCAACGAAGACCACGCCTGTGAAGGTGAACAAGACCACATAGGATGTACAGTCTTCCACAGGACAAAGGAAGACAACAAGGTAGCGATATCTATAGAAGACAGGATGTTCTTGGACATCATGGATGAACAAATAGTCAAGGATACGTCGAACAGTTGGGTCGCACCTCTACCATTTCGACCTCAGAGGAGACGCCTACCCAACAACAGGGAATTGGTCTACAGCAGATTCATCTCCCTAAGACACAAGCTTCAGAAGTCACCTGAGACGAGGGAACATTTCTTTACTTTCATGGGAAAGATATTCCAGAACCACCACGCAGAGATTACACCTGCACTTCGACACTCGGAGGAGTGTTGGTACCTGCCCATCTTCGGAGTGTACCATCCTAAGAAGCCAGGTCAAATTAGAGTGGTATTCGACTCAAGCGCCAAATGCGAAGATGTGTCATTGAATGACGTCTTACTGTCGGGCCCAGACCTCAACAACAGACTTCTGGAAGTATTACTCTGTTTTTGTAGAGATTCAGTGGCATTTATGGCTGACATACAGCAGATGTTCCACTGTTTTCTCGTCAAAGAGGAACACAGAAACTACTTGAGGTTCTTCTGGTACCGTGACAACGACCCAGACAAAGACATTGCAGAGTACCGGATGCGGGTACACATCTTTGGGAACAGCCCTTCCCCAGCAGTCGCAATCTACGGCCTCCGACATTCTGCCAAAAAGGGTGAAGAAGAGTATGGCTCGGACATTAGGTCCTTCGTGGAAAAGGATTTCTACGTGGATGACTGTTTGAAGTCCACACCGACAAGTGAAGCTGCAATCAGTCTACTAAAGAGGACTCGTGACATGCTCGCTCAGTCTAACCTAAGGTTACACAAGATTTCCTCCAACAGCCGAGAGTTGATGGAAGCCTTTCCCTCTGAAGACTATTCCAGCGATCTAAAGGATTTAGACCTCAGCATTGACTCCCTTCCCATGCAGCGGAGCCTCGGATTACTGTGGGACCTGAAGACAGATGCTTTCACCTTTCAGATCAGCAAGGATGAGAAACCCTTCACGCGCAGAGGAGTTATTTCCTTCGTGAATAGTTTATACGACCCCTTGGGATTTGTAGCTCCAGTAACCATCCAAGGAAAGCTGATGCTCAGGGACTTCACCCAAGACACTACTGATTGGGATGATCCACATCCAGCAGAAAAAGCTGACATATGGGCAGAGTGGAGGAAGTCTCTTGAAGCCCTGACCAACCTTCGTGTGAAACGACCGTATGCTCCTGTGCCATCCACAGAGGTCAAAACGCAAAGACTTTGTATTTTCTGTGATGCATCAGTCAAAGCGATTGCAGCAGTAGCGTACCTCAAAACCATAGATGTAAGCGGACAGTGCCATATCGGGTTCGTTATGAGCCGGACAAAATTGGCGCCACTTCGTGAACACAAGATACCCAGACTGGAACTCTGTGCTGCTGTCCTTGCAGTTGAGTTGGCCGAACTGATCTCGGATGCGATGAGTCTGAAGATCAAGGATGCAGAGTTCTACACCGATAGCAAGGTGGTACTGGGGTACATCTGTAACGAGACACGACGCTTCTACGTCTACGTCAGCAACCGGGTACTTCGGATAAGAAGATCCACCGGCCCTAATCAGTGGCACTACATACCTACTCACCACAATCCTGCGGACCACGCGACTAGATCCGTTGCACCCAGTTATCTGAAGGACACTACATGGTTCACAGGTCCTCCCTCTTTGTACCGTTCGATGCCCCACATCAGCAGGCCTGATACTTTTGAACTAGTGGGTCCAGACACAGATGAAGAGATCCGACCTCAAGTGTCTGCTCTACATACAGAGACTTCAAGCTGTCACCTCGAATCTCACCGGTTTAGCAGGTTCTCCACCTGGAAGTCACTTGTTCGAGCTATAGCTTGTCTATTTCATGTAACCCAGTCCTACAAGTCAACACTACCTGATAGCCCGAGACCTTGTAAAGGTTGGCATCACTGCAGGCTTGCGTTTACTGCTCCCGACCTGGAAAGAGCCAAGGTTATAATACTTCGTGTCGTACAAAGAGAAACTTATGGCAGAGAAATAGACAACCTCAACAAGGGACAACCCATTCCTGAAGTCAGTGGGCTGAGGAAGCTCGATCCGATTGTCGATCAGGATGGGCTGCTGAGAGTCAGTGGCCGTCTTCAAGAAGCTGAGGTAGAAGTTTCAGAGAAGCACCCGGTAATAATTCCTGGACGTCATCACGTAACAACCCTGCTAATTCAACATCATCATGTCTTAGTGAGACACCAAGGCCGTTTGTTTACTGAAGGAAACCTACGAGCGGCTGGTCTATGGATAGTTGAAGCAAAGAGAAGAGTGAGCAAACTCATCTACGACTGTGTTACGTGTCGCAAACTCCGGGGCACATTCCAAAATCCGAAGATGGCCAATCTTCAACCCGACAGACTCAGTACTGAACCCCCCTTCACCAACGTTGGATTAGATGTATTCGGTCCTTGGTCTGTGGCTACACGACGGACTAGGAAAATACTTACAGAAGCAAAGTGTTGGGCAGTTCTATTCACGTGTCTGTCCATCAGAGCCGTTCATATCGAGGTAATCGAATCGATGGACACATCAAGTTTTATAAACGCACTTCGACGCTTCATCGCAATCAGAGGCCCTGTGAAGCATATTCGTTCTGACCGAGGTACGAATTTCGTCGGAGCGGCAAGAGAACTCCAAATCCCTTCCAATCTGTACATCGCTAATGTGGAAAGGTATCTAGGCGAGCAAGGATGTACATGGACTTTCAATCTTCCACACTCTTCGCACATGGGAGGTGCATGGGAAAGGATGATAGGGATAGCACGCAAAATACTAGACTCTATCTTCTTGCAAGCTAACACCAGACTTACACAAGAGAGTTTAACCACGTTCTTGGCAGAGGTCTCAGCCATCATGAATGCCAGGCCACTGACAGCACTTTCTAGTGATTCCGGAGATCCATCCATCCTTACTCCGGCGATGTTACTCACACAGAAAACCTGTGTCCCGAAAGCTCCACTCGGAGAATTCAATGACAAAGACCTCTACAGACGACAATGGAGGCAAGTACAAAGCGTGTCCAACGTCTTCTGGGATAGATGGAGGAAACAGTATCTCTCCACTCTGCAAACCAGGACAAAGTGGCAGAAAGACCGCCCAAATATTCAATCTGGCAATGTTTTACTCGTCAAAGACAGTCAGTCGCATCGGAACGAGTGGTGTTATGATCCCAAGTGGCGGAGGATCACAAATAGATCAGCAAGTGATTAAACTAAGGACGAGCTCTAGGGAGATGGTAACTGAACTGATCGCAAATCTGAACCTATCCAAAACAACTAGAGGTAGCCGGTGAACGTGCCTAAAAAATTCTTAGACGTCTCGAGCCAGCCTGAGGAACTAGCTACCCCTAAAGAGAAAGAAAGACCTCGCTTGCCTCCAGAGAAATAATCCCCAAAGATATAGAAGCCCCCATCAAATATTAACGGTGAAGTAAGAAGAAGGCACATACATAGGGATGAAATCAGATTCAGCAAAAGAGGCCCACTAGTACTAGAAAGCAGAAAATAGAGCAGGGGTCTATGCGATCAATAAAAAACCCTTACAAAATATCCATCCTGAGATTTCAAGAACCCACACACCAACTAACGGTGTGTGGGGAGAAACTCAGCCCACTAGAGCAACCAGCAAGCGAGGGAATTACATTTTAGCAAGCTTGAACAGAAAACATGATAAACACTGCTGATCAAAAAATGAGAAAACAAAACTTAGCTTATCCTGGATGGACTGGGAGCAAGGTAGTCAGAAGGAATCTGAGTAGCACTGATTACATCGACAGCCGGCCACAAGTGGAAGTAAAACAGAGCTATATAGGAACCTCCCAGAGGATAACGAACCAGCTGATAGCCAGAGACCAGCAGGATAACAAACAAAGCCACCAGGGGGAGCCCAAAGCAAAAGTCACACCATACCACCAGTGACCACAAGAGGGAGCCCGAAAACAGAGTTCACAACAGTACCCCCCCCCATAAGGAGGGGTCACCGAACCCTCATGAAAACCCCCAGGGCGATCAGGATGAGCCACATGGAAGGCACGAACCAAATCGGCCGCATGAACATCAGAGGCGACAACCCAAGAATTATCCTCCTGACCATAGCCCTTCCACTTGACCAAATACTGGAGCCTCCGTCTAGAAACACGAGAATCCAAGATCTTCTCCACCACGTATTCCAATTCTCCCTCAACCAGCACCGGGGCAGGAGGCTCAACCGGAGGAACCACAGGTACCACATACCTCCGCAACAACGAGCGATGGAACACATTATAAATAGCAAATGATGCCGGGAGGTCCAGACGGAATGACACAGGGCCAAGGACTTCCAGAATCTTATAAGGACCGATAAACCGAGGCTTGAACTTAGGAGAGGAGACCTTTATAGGAACGAAGCGAGAAGACAACAACACCAAGTCCCCAACGCGAAGTCGGGGACCCACACAGCGACGGCGGTTGGCAAAGAGCTGAGCCTTCTCTTGTGACAACTTCAAATTGTCCACCACATGATTCCAAATCTGATGCAACCTATCCACCACAACATCCACTCCAGGACAGTCAGAAGGCTCCACCTGACCCGATGAAAAACGAGGATGAAACCCCGAATTACAAAAAAAAGGAGAAACCAAAGTAGCAGAACTAGCCCGATTATTAAGGGCAAACTCGGCCAACGGCAAAAAAGTAACCCAGTCGTCCTGGTCAGCAGAAACAAAACATCTTAAATAAGTCTCCAAGGTCTGATTAGTTCGCTCGGTTTGGCCATTCGTCTGAGGATGGAAGGCCGACGAAAAAGACAATTCAATGCCCAACTTAGCACAAAAGGTCCGCCAAAATCTAGACACAAACTGGGATCCTCTGTCAGAAACAATGTTCTCAGGAATCCCGTGCAAACGAACCACATTTTGAAAAAACAGTGGAACCAACTCGGAGGAGGAAGGCAACTTAGGCAAGGGCACCAAATGGACCATCTTAGAAAAACGATCACACACCACCCAGATGACAGACATTCTCTGAGAGACAGGGAGATCTGAAATAAAATCCATGGAAATGTGCGTCCAAGGCCTCTTCGGGACAGGCAAAGGTAACAGCAAACCACTGGCACGAGAACAGCAAGGCATCGCCCTAGCACAAATTCCACAAGACTGCACAAAGGAACGCACATCCCGTGACAAGGAAGGCCACCAAAAAGACCTGGCCACCAAGTCTCTAGTACCAAATATTCCAGGATGGCCCGCCAACACCGAAGAATGAACCTCGGAGATGACTCTGTTGGTCCATCTATCCGGGACAAACAGTCTCTCCGGTGGACAGCGGTCAGGTCTATCCGCCTGAAACTCTTGCAGCACACATCGCAAATCTGGGGAGATGGCAGACAAAATCACCCCTTCTCTGAGGATACCAGCCGGCTCTGAATCTCTAGGAGAGTCAGGCACAAAACTCCTAGAAAGAGCATCAGCTTTCACATTCTTCGAACCCGGCAGGCACGAGACCATGAAATCAAAATGAGAGAAAAACAACGACCAACGAACCTGTCTGGGATTCAGCCGCTTGGCCGACTCTAGATAAATCAAATTCTTGTGGTCAGTCAAGACCACCACACGATGTTTAGCTCCCTCGAGCCAATGTCGCCACTCCTCAAATGCCCACTTCATAGCCAACAGCTCCCGATTACCGACATCATAATTCTGCTCGGCAGGCGAAAACTTTCTTGAAAAGAAAGCACATGGCTTCATCACAGAGCCATTGGGGCTTCTCTGCGACAAAACAGCCCCCGCTCCAATCTCGGAAGCATCAACCTCCACCTGGAAGGGAAGTGAGACATCTGGCTGACATAAGACCGGAGCCGAAGAAAACCGACGCTTCAGCTCCCGAAAGGCCTCCACAGCCGCAGAAGACCAATTAGTCACATCAGAACCCTTCTTGGTCAAATCCGTCAAAGGCTTAACAACGCCAGAAAAATTAGCTATGAAGCGACGGTAAAAATTAGCAAAACCCAAGAACTTCTGAAGACTCTTAACAGATGTAGGCTGCGTCCAGTCATGAATAGCCTGAACCTTGACTGGGTCCATCTCAATAGTAGAAGGAGAAAAAATGAAACCCAAAAAAGAAATCTTCTGGACTCCAAAAAGACATTTTGAGCCCTTCACAAATAAAGCATTGTCACGTAGGACCTGAAAGACCATCCTGACCTGCTTAACATGAGACTCCCAATTATCCGAAAAAAACAGAATATCATCCAGATACACAATCATAAACTTATCCAGATATTCACGGAAGATGTCATGCATAAGGGACTGAAAGACTGAAGGAGCATTCGAAAGTCCAAAAGGCATCACCAAGTACTCAAAATGGCCTTCAGGCGCATTAAATGCAGTTTTCCATTCATCACCCTGTTTCATACGCACAAGGTTATACGCACCACGAAGATCTATCTTGGTGAACCAACTAGACCCCCTAATGCGAGCAAACAAATCAGTTAACAATGGCAAAGGATACTAAAATTTGACCATGATTTTATTCAAAAGGCGATAATCAATACAGGGTCTCAGGGAACCATCCTTTTTAGCCACAAAAAAGAATCCTGCACCAAGAGGGGATGAGGACGGGCGAATATGTCCCTTCTCTAAAGACTCCTTTATATAACTCCGCATAGCAGCATGCTCCGGCACAGATAAATTGAAAAGTCGTCCCTTAGGAAACTTACTACCAGGAATCAAATTTATAGCACAATCACAGTCCCTATGAGGAGGTAGAGAATTGAGTTTGGGCTCCTCAAATACATCCTGGTAGTCTGACAAAAACGTAGGGACTTCAGAAGGAGTGGATGAAGCAATTGACACCACAGGAGCGTCACCATGAATTCCCTGACAACCCCAACTGTCATGATCTCTGCAGGCAGAGATCATAGCAAGCCTATAGAGGGACAAGCTCTCGGAAGATGGAACTATACTGACCATGAACTAAGCCTGCCGCGCAACTAGAAATAGCCAGGTAGCATTTCCTATTTATCGCTAGATGCCCAGCTCTGGCCTAAGACCTAAATAGCTAGCAGAGGGAAATATAAGACCTGGCTCACCTCTAGAGAAATATTCCAAAGAAGACAGTAGCCCCCCACATATAATGACGGTGAGTTCAGATGAAACAACAAACGCAGCAGGAAAATAGTCTTAGCAAATTTGAGGTCCGCTTACTAGATAGCAGAAGACAGATAGTATACTTTCATGGTCAGCAGAAAAACACTAACAAAACACCATCCAGAGATTACCTTAAACTCTGGCATTAACTCATAACGCCAGAGTAGCAATCCCTGATCAACGAGAGCTTTCCAGACACAGTAACAAAACTTCAGCTGTGAACTGGAACAAATAGGCAAAACAAAACATGGACAAAAGTCCAACTTATCTAGTAGTTGTCTAGAAGCAGGAACAAGCACTGAGAGGCATCAGATAACATTGTTGACCGGCAAGAAACCACCAGAGAAATGAGCTTAAATAGCGACACCCACTACTGATGGAACCAGGTGAAACAGGAAAGAGGATGACAAGTCCAATTCCACAAGCGGCCACCGGGGGAGCCCAGAATCCAAATTCACAACAGTACCCCCCCCTCAAGGAGGGGGCACCGAACCCTCACCAGATCCACCAGGGCGACCAGGATGAGCCCTATGGAAGGCACGAACAAGATCAGAAGCATGAACATCAGATGCATTGACCCAAGAATTATCCTCCTGGCCGTAACCCTTCCAGTTGACCAGATACTGGAGTTTCCGTCTGGAAACACGAGAGTCCAAAATTTTCTCCACAACGTACTCCAACTCACCCTCAACCAACACCGGAGCAGGAGGCTCAACTGAAGGTACAACAGGTACCTCATACCTGCGCAATAACGACCGATGAAAAACGTTATGAATGGAAAAGGACGCAGGGAGGTCCAAACGGAAAGAAACAGGATTAAGAATCTCCAATATTCTATAAGGGCCGATGAACCGAGGTTTAAACTTAGGAGAAGAGACCCTCATAGGGACAAAACGAGAAGACAACCACACTAAATCTCCAACACAAAGCCGAGAACCAACACGACGATGACGGTTGGCAAAACGCTGAGTCTTCTCCTGGGACAACTTCAAATTGTCCATAACCTGCCCCCAGATGTAATGCAATCTCTCCACCACCGCATCCACTCCAGGACAATCCGAGGATTCCACCTGACCGGAGGAAAATCGAGGGTGAAACCCCGAATTACAGAAAAACGGGGACACCAAGGTGGAAGAACTGGCCCGATTATTGAGGGCGAACTCTGCCAATGGCAAAAAAGCAACCCAATCATCCTGGTCAGCAGAGACAAAACACCTCAGATATGTCTCAAGGGTCTGATTAGTCCGCTCAGTCTGGCCATTAGTCTGAGGGTGAAAAGCAGATGAAAAAGACAAATCTATGCCCATCCTAGCACAGAATGCCCGCCAAAATCTAGACACAAATTGGGTACCTCTGTCAGAAACAATATTCTCAGGAATACCGTGCAATCGGACAACATTCTGAAAAAACAGAGGAACCAACTCAGAAGAAGAAGGCAACTTGGGCAGAGGAACCAAATGGACCATTTTAGAGAAACGGTCACAGACCACCCAGATGACAGACATCTTCTGGGAAACAGGCAGATCTGAAATAAAATCCATCGAGATGTGTGTCCAAGGCCTCTTAGGAATAGGCAAGGGCAACAGCAGTCCGCTAGCCCGAGAACTACAAGACTTGGCCCGAGCACAAACGTCACATGACTGCACAAAGACTCGCACATCTCGTGACAGGGAAGGCCACCAGAAGGATCTTGCCACCAAATCCCTGGTACCAAAAATTCCGGGATGACCTGCCAATGCAGAAGAATGTACCTCAGAGATGACTCTGCTGGTCCAATCATCCGGAACAAACAGTCTATCAGGCGGACAACGATCCGGTCTATCCGCCTGAAACTCTTGCAAGGACCGCCGCAGATCAGGAGAAACGGCCGACAAAATTACTCCCTCCCTAAGGATACCTGTGGGTTCAGAATTACCAGGAGAGTCCGGGTCAAAACTCCTAGAAAGGGCATCTGCCTTAACATTCTTAGAACCCGGTAGGTATGACACCACAAAATTAAAGCGAGAAAAAAATAAAGACCAGCGCGCCTGTCTAGGATTCAGGCGTCTGGCAGTCTCAAGATAAATCAAATTTTTGTGGTCAGTCAATACCACCACCTGATGCCTAGCCCCCTCGAGCCAATGGCGCCACTCCTCAAACGCCCACTTCATGGCCAAAAGCTCCCGATTCCCAACATCATAATTCCGCTCTGCGGGCGAAAATTTGCGAGAAAAGAAGGCACAAGGCCTAATGACGGAGCAGTCGGAACCTTTCTGCGACAACACTGCCCCAGCTCCGATCTCCGAAGCGTCAACCTCAACCTGAAAAGGCAGATTCACATCAGGCTGACGCAACACAGGGGCAGAGGCAAAACGGCGCTTAAGCTCCTGAAAGGCCTCTACAGCATGAGGGGACCAATTAGCAACATCAGCGCCTTGTCTGGTCAAATCAGTCAGTGGTTTAACGACATCCGAAAAACCAGCAATAAATCGGCGGTAAAAGTTGGCAAAGCCCAAAAATCTCTGAAGACCCTTAAGAGAGGAGGGCTGAGTCCAGTCACAAATAGCTTGCACCTTGACGGGATCCATCTCAATGGAAGAGGGAGAAAAAATATACCCCAAAAAGGAAATTTTCTGGACCCCAAAAACGCACTTAGACCCCTTCACACATAAAGAATTAGACCGCAGAACCTGAAAAACTCTCCTGACCTGCTGGACATGAGAGTCCCAGTCATCAGAAAAAATCAGAATATCATCCAGATATATTATCATAAATTTATCCAGAAAATCGCGGAAAATATCATGCATAAAAGACTGGAAAACTGAAGGGGCATTAGAAAGACCAAAAGGCATGACCAAATACTCAAAGTGGCCCTCGGGCGTATTAAATGCGGTCTTCCACTCATCCCCCTGCCTGATCCGCACCAAATTATACGCCCCACGAAGATCAATTTTAGAGAACCACTTAGCACCCTCTATACGAGCAAACAAATCAGTAAGCAATGGCAATGGGTATTGATACTTAACAGTGATCTTATTCAGAAGCCGATAATCAATACATGGTCTCAAAGAGCCGTCTTTTTTTGAGACAAAGAAAAACCCAGCTCCCAAGGGAGAAGAAGATGGACGAATATGTCCCTTTTCCAAAGACTCCTTTATATATTCCCGCATAGCAGCATGTTCCGGCACAGACAAATTAAACAAACGACCCTTTGGATATTTACAACCCGGTATCAAATCTATGGCACAATCGCACTCACGGTGCGGAGGTAACGACCCAAGCTTGGGTTCGTCAAAGACGTCTTGATAATCAGAGAGGAACTCAGGGACTTCAGAGGGAATGGACGACGAAATAGAAACCAAAGGTACGTCCCCATGAATACCCTTACATCCCCAGCTCAACACAGACATTGCTCTCCAGTCCAAGACTGGGTTGTGAGACTGCAACCATGGCAATCCCAGTACCAAATCGTCATGTAAATTATACAGCACCAGGAAACGAATAATCTCCTGGTGATCCGGATTGATACGCATGGTTACTTGTGTCCAGTATTGTGGTTTATTATTAGCCAATGGGGTGGAGTCAATCCCCTTCAGAGGAATAAGAGTCTCCAAAGGCTCTAAATCAAAACCACAACGATTGGCAAAGGACCAATCCATAAGACTCAGAGCGGCGCCAGAGTCAACATAGGCGTCCGTGGCAATGGATGACAAAGAACAAATCAGGGTTACAGACAAAATAAACTTAGACTGAATGGTGCCAATGGAAACAGACTTATCAAGCTTCTTTGTACGCCTAGAGCATGCTGATATAACATGAGTAGAATCCCCACAATAGAAACACAATCCATTCTTCCGTCTAAAATTCTGTCGCTTGCTCCTGGACAGAATTCTATCACACTGCATACTTTCTGGCGTCTTTTCCATAGACACCGCCAGATGGTGCACCGGTTTGCGCTCCCGCAGACGCCTATCAATCTGAATAGCCATTGTCATGGACTCATTCAGACCTGCAGGCAAAGGGAACCCCACCATAACATCCTTAACGGCATCAGAGAGACCTTCTCTGAAAGTTGCCGCCAAGGCGCACTCATTCCACTGAGTAAGCACAGACCATTTACGGAATTTTTGGCAGAAAACTTCAGCTTCGTCTTGCCCCTGAGATAGTGCCATCAAAGTTTTTTCTGCCTGAAGTTCCAAATGAGGTTCCTCATAAAGCAAGCCCAAGGCCAGAAAAAACGCATCCACATCGCGTAACGCAGGATCCCCTGCTGGCAATGAGAAGGCCCAATCTTGAGGGTCACCCCTGAGCAAGGAAATCACAATCCTAACCTGCTGAGCAGGGTCTCCAGCTGAACGAGACTTCAGGGACAAATAAAGCTTACAATTATTTCGGAAATTCTGGAAGCTAGCTCTATTCCCTGTGAAGAACTCCGGCAAAGGAATTCTCGGCTCAGATACCGGAGCATGTACCACAAAATCTTGTAAATTTTGTACTTTCGTGATGAGATTATTCAAACCCGCAGTTACACTCTGGAGATCCATTATTGTCAGGTGCACACAGAGCATACAGAGATTAGGAGGAGAGAGAGAAAAAAGACTGCAGCAAGGCAGACTGGAGGAAAAAAAAAAAAAAATTCCAGCAGACTTCTTATAACTCTCCTTTCTCAACCTGGGTCTTTAACACTTTACTGGCCGGTCAAACTGTCATGATCTCTGCAGGCAGAGATCATAGCAAGCCTATAGAGGGACAAGCTCTCGGAAGATGGAACTATACTGACCATGAACTAAGCCTGCCGCGCAACTAGAAATAGCCAGGTAGCATTTCCTATTTATCGCTAGATGCCCAGCTCTGGCCTAAGACCTAAATAGCTAGCAGAGGGAAATATAAGACCTGGCTCACCTCTAGAGAAATATTCCAAAGAAGACAGTAGCCCCCCACATATAATGACGGTGAGTTCAGATGAAACAACAAACGCAGCAGGAAAATAGTCTTAGCAAATTTGAGGTCCGCTTACTAGATAGCAGAAGACAGATAGTATACTTTCATGGTCAGCAGAAAAACACTAACAAAACACCATCCAGAGATTACCTTAAACTCTGGCATTAACTCATAACGCCAGAGTAGCAATCCCTGATCAACGAGAGCTTTCCAGACACAGTAACAAAACTTCAGCTGTGAACTGGAACAAATAGGCAAAACAAAACATGGACAAAAGTCCAACTTATCTAGTAGTTGTCTAGAAGCAGGAACAAGCACTGAGAGGCATCAGATAACATTGTTGACCGGCAAGAAACCACCAGAGAAATGAGCTTAAATAGCGACACCCACTACTGATGGAACCAGGTGAAACAGGAAAGAGGATGACAAGTCCAATTCCACAAGCGGCCACCGGGGGAGCCCAGAATCCAAATTCACAACACCCAACTTGACACCGACATAGCTTTCCAATCCATGACTGGATTATGAGTCTGCAACCATGGTAGACCCAACACGACGACATCATGCAAATTATGCAGTACAAGAAAGCGAATCACCTCCCGATGAACAGGAGTCATGCACATGGTCACTTGTGTCCAGTACTGAGGTCTATTCGTAGCCAATGGTGTAGAATCAATTCCCCTTAGTGGAATAGGGAATTTTAAAGGCTCCAAATCAAAACCACAGCGCCTGGCAAATGACCAATCCATCAGACTCAGGGCGGCACCTGAATCTACAAAAGCATTAACCGGGTAAGATGACAGGGAACAAATCAGGGTAACAGACAAAATGAACTTAGGCTGTAAAGTACCAATGGTGACAGATTTATCAACCTTTTGCGCTTAGAGCATGCTGAGATAACATGAGCTGAGTCACCACAGTAAAAGCACAACCCATTTTGCCGTCTATAATTTTGCCGTTCACTTCTGGTCAGAATTCTGTCACATTGCATAGATTCAGGTGTCTGTTCAGAAGACTGTTGTGATTTTGCTTTTTGCTCCCTCTAGTGGTCATTAGTGATTTGACTCTGGAGCGTCTGTCTTTTCCTATATCCTCACCTGGGCCGTTAGTTCAGGGGCGTTGCTATATAAGCTCCCTGGACCTTCAGTTCAATGCCTGGCATCGTTGAAATCAGAGCTAATCTGTTGTGCTCTTGTCCTCTGATCCTGGTTCCTGTTTTTCAAGCTAAGTCTGCTTCTTTGCTTTTTGCTTTTGTTTTGTTTGGTATTTTTGTCCAGCTTGTTCCTATCTGTATCCTGACCTTTGCTGGACGCTCTAGGGGGCTGGTGTTCTCCCCCCGGACCGTTAGACGGTTCGGGGGTTCTTGAATCTCCAGCGTGGATTTTTATAGGGTTTTTGTTGACCAGATAAGTTATCTTGCTATATTCTGCTATTAGTAAGCTGGCCTCTCTTTGCTGAACCTGGTTCATTTCTGTGTTTGTCATTTCCTCTTACCTCACCGTTATTATTTGTGGGGGGCTTGTATCTTGCTTTGGGGTCCCTTTCTCTGGAGGCAAGAGAGGTCTTTGTTTTCTTCTCCTAGGGGTAGTTAGATTCTCCGGCTGGCGCGAGTCATCTAGCGATCACCGTAGGCATGATCCCCGGCTACTTCTAGTGTTGGCGTTAGGAGTAGCTATTTGGTCAACCCAGTTACCACAGCCCTATGAGCTGGATTTTTGTATCTTGCAGACTTACACGTTCCTCTGAGACCCTGTCCACTGGGGTCATAACAGTATGCCAGGCCAGTATTAAATGTTTAATGCATTGCAGAAGTGGGATTATAAGAAAGAAAATTTTGAGTTTTTTTTTTTTCCCTCTCTCATTTTTTTTTTTTTTTTTCCCCTTTACCTCAGAGTGGCTTAAGCTTGCTGCAGACATGAATGTCCAGACCTTGATTACAAGTGTGGACCAGCTTGCCGCTCGTGTGCAGGGTATACAAGATTATGTTACCAGAAATCCTAGGTCTGAACCCAAGATTCCGATTCCTGAACTGTTTTCAGGAGACCGATTTAAGTTTAGGAATTTCAGGAATAATTGTAAATTATTTTTGTCCCTGAAACCTTGTTCGTCTGGAGACTCTGCTCAACAAGTAAAAATTGTTATTTCATTCTTACGGGGTGACCCTCAGGATTGGGCTTTTTCGTTGGCGCCAGGAGATCCGGCATTGGCTGATATTGATGCGTTTTTTCTGGCGCTCGGTTTACTTTATGAGGAACCCAATCTTGAGATTCAGGCAGAGAAAGCCTTGCTGGCTATGTCTCAGGGCCAGGACGAGGCTGAGGTGTATTGCCAAAAATTTCGGAAATGGTCCGTGCTGACACATTGGAACGAGTGTGCACTGGCCGCTAATTTTAGAAATGGCCTTTCTGAGGCCATTAAGAATGTTATGGTGGGTTTTCCCATTCCCACAGGTCTGAATGATACCATGTCCCTGGCTATTCAAATTGACCGGCGGTTGCGGGAGCGCAAAACCGCAAATTCCCTCATGTTGTTGTCTGAACAGACACCTGATGTGATGCAATGTGATAGAAAAACCGCAAATTCCCTCATGGTGTTGTCTGAACGGACACCTGATTTGATGCAATGTGATAGAATCCTGACTAGAAATGAGAGGAAAATTCATAGACGCCGGAATGGCTTGTGCTACTACTGTGGTGATTCTACACATGTTATCTCAGCATGCTCTAAACGTATATCTAAGGTTGTTAGTCCTGTCACCGTTGGTAATTTGCATCCTAAGTTTATTCTGTCTGTAACTTTGATTTGCTCACTGTCATCTTATCCTGTCATGGCGTTTGTAGATTCGGGTGCTGCCCTGAGTCTTATGGATCTCTCATTTGCTAAGCGCTGTGGTTTTATTCTTGAACCATTAGAAAATCCTATCCCTCTTAGGGGTATTGATGCTACGCCATTGGCAGAAAATAAGCCGCAGTATTGGACACAGGTTACCATGTGCATGACTCCTGAACACCGCGAGGTGATACGTTTTCTCGTTCTACATAAAATGCATGATTTGGTTGTTTTGGGGCTGCCATGGTTACAGACCCATAATCCAGTCCTTGACTGGAAGGCTATGTCAGTGTCTAGTTGGGGCTGTCGTGGTATTCATGAGGATTCCCTGCCTGTGTCTATTGCTTCTTCTACGCCTTCGGAAGTTCCGGAGTACTTGTCTGATTATCAGGATGTCTTTAGCGAGTCCAGGTCCAGTGCATTGCTTCCTCATAGGGAATGTGACTGTGCAATAGATTTGATTCCAGGCAGTAAATTTCCTAAGGGAAGACTGTTTAATCTGTCGATACCTGAACATACCGCGATGCGTTCATATATCAAGGAGTCTCTGGAGAAAGGACACATCCGTCCGTCTTCTTCCCCTCTTGGTGCGGGATTCTTTTTTGTGGCTAAAAAGGACGGATCTTTGAGGCCTTGTATTGACTATCGGCTTTTAAATAAGATCACTGTCAAATTTCAGTATCCTTTGCCGCTGTTGTCTGACTTGTTTGCCCGGATTAAAGGTGCCAAGTGGTTTACCAAGATAGACCTTCGTGGTGCGTACAACCTTGTGCGTATTAAGCAAGGGGATGAATGGAAAACCGCATTCAATACGCCCGAAGGTCATTTTGAGTACTTGGTGATGCCTTTTGGGCTCTCTAATGCCCCTTCAGTTTTTCAGTCCTTTATGCATGACATTTTCCGGAACTATCTGGATAAATTTCTGATCGTTTATCTGGATGATATTCTGTTTTTTTCTGATAATTGGGACTCGCATGTGGAGCAGGTCAGGATGGTCTTTAAAATTTTGCGTGAAAATTCTTTGTTTGTCAAGGGCTCAAAGTGTCTTTTTGGTGTACAGAAGGTTCCCTTTTTGGGGTTCATTTTTTCCCCTTCTGCTGTGGAGATGGACCCAGTCAAGGTCCGAGCTATTCTTGATTGGACTCAGCCCTCGTCAGTTAAGAGTCTTCAGAAGTTCTTGGGTTTCGCTAACTTCTACCGTCGTTTTATCGCTAACTTTTCTAGCATTGTGAAACCTTTGACGGATATGACCAAGAAGGGCTCCGATGTGGTTAATTGGGCTCCTGCTGCCGTGGAGGCTTTCCAGGAGTTGAAACGTCGGTTTACTTCGGCGCCTGTTTTGTGCCAGCCTGATGTCTCGCTTCCCTTTCAAGTTGAGGTGGATGCTTCAGAGATTGGAGCAGGGGCCGTTTTGTCGCAGAGAGGCCCTGGTTGCTCTGTTATGAGACCTTGCGCCTTTTTCTCTAGGAAGTTTTCGCCTGCGGAGCGAAATTATGATGTGGGCAATCGGGAGTTGTTGGCCATGAAATGGGCATTTGAGGAGTGGCGTCATTGGCTCGAGGGTGCTAAGCATCGTGTGGTGGTCTTGACTGATCACAAAAATCTGATGTATCTCGAGTCTGCTAAACGCCTGAATCCTAGACAGGCCCGCTGGTCATTGTTTTTCTCCCGATTTGACTTTGTTGTCTCGTATTTACCAGGTTCAAAGAATGTGAAGGCCGATGCTCTTTCCAGGAGACGAAGGGAGAAATGGGGATTTCCAGCACATCCATCCAGTTTGAGTAAAATAATCAAAATTTATTTAGAACATTTTAAAAAACAACATTAAAAAGAAAGAGAGAGGAACTCTCTTTGCCTGACGCGTTTCTGGCGCACCACGGCGCCCTTAGTCATAGGAACTAATATGACATGAATACACAGGTTTATATATGACAAGGAACCAATCACAGACATAGCAATTAAATTTCATTGGAAAAAGCTGCAGCTAAATTCACATAACAAAACTTTACCTTATTTATCAAATGTCTTAGAAATACACTAACATCTGTTCTAAATTACCAAAAAATTCATTAGTTGTTCAATATATGTAAAAAAAAAAAAAAAAAAAAAAAAAAAAAAAATCATTTTTGTAATTCATACCATGTGGATATTTGGTGTCTAAAGTTAGAATCCAAAAGGCTTCCCGCAGAGCTAATCGCTTCCTCCAATCTCTACCTCTAGGTGACTGACTAACCCTTTCAATGCCAAAAAAGGAAAAATCTGACAGATCTCCCTGGTGCACAGAGATAAAACTTTACCTTATTTATCAAATGTCTTAGAAATACACTAATATCTGTTCTAAATTACCAAAAAAATTCATTAGTTGTTCAATATAAGTAAAAAAGATCATTTTTGTAATTCATACCATGTGGATATTTGGTGTCTAAAGTTAGAATCCAAAAGGCTTCCCGCAGAGCCAATTGCTTCCTCCAATCTCCACCTCTAGGTGACTGACTGACCCTTTCAATGCCAAAAAAGGAAAAATCTGACAGATCTCCCTGGTGCACGGAGATAAAACTTTACCTTATTTATCAAATATCTTAGAAATACACTAATATCTATTTTAAATTACCAAAAATTTCATTAGTTGTTCAATATATGTAAAAAAGATCATTTTTGTAATTCATACCATGTGGATATTTGGTGTCTAAAGTTAGAATCCAAAAGGCTTCCCGCAGAGCCAATTGCTTCCTCCAATCTCCACCTCTAGGTGACTGACTAACCCTTTCAATGCCAAAAAAGGAAAAATCTGACAGATCTCCCTGGTGCACGGAGATAAAATGTTTGGTGGCCCCAGAATAACCTGGATTTCTATTCCTTACATTGGCTATATGTTCAGAAATTCTCTTTTTGATTTTCCTAGTGGTATAACCTATATAACAAATATTACAGGCTTTGCATTTTATACAGTATATAACATGATCAGAATCACAGTTGATAAATGATTTTATATTATAAGTAACATTGTGATTTGAAGAAAAAGAAGTTCTCTTATTGTCTGCAAATTGGCAGACATTACATCTATTGCCAGAACATTTAAAGAAACCCTTCACTGATAGCCATGATGTGGGAGTTTTTTTCGGGTGCACCATACTGGGAGATAAAATATTCCCCAGTGTGCAACCTCTTTTGGCCACTACCCTGCAACCATTTTGGAGAATTGTGCACAAAGAACTATCTTGATTGACTACAGGAAGATATTTAAGAATAATCTGTCTGATTTTGTTGTATTGACTGCTGTACGCAGTAGAAAATGTAATGTGCGCTTCAGAAGCAGCATTTACTTTTTTGTTTTCAGAATGTAACAAATTGGTACGTGGAATTTTGGAAACCTGTCTGAATGCATGTTTTATATTAGATTGTTTGTACCCTCTGTCCAGCAGTCTATCAGAAATAATGCGACTTTCTTTATGAAACTTTTCATCGCTAGAGCAGATTCTTCTCGCTCTAGTAAGTTCCCCCCTAGGAATGGCGTGAATGGTGTGGCGAGGGTGTGAGCTCGAGGACATCAGGATAGTGTTACCAGAGTTGTCTTTTCTATAGAGTGAGGTGTTAACCCTTTGTGTTGTATTACTGCCTGTAAGGAGAACATCCAAAAATGAGACTTCATCTGAAGGAATGCCACTGGTGAAGCGTAGATTACACTGATTGTCATTGAGATAGGACATAAAATCAGGAAATTTTGTCACCTCCCCCTGCCAAATTAACAAAATATCATCCACAAATCTCCCATACCAATTAAGGCATGGGAGATTTCATCTAATCCTGCATATTATCCCCTCCAATCAAGAGTCCCTGCTCTAGACTTGTTTCAGACCTTAGTAGAACAGGATTTGAAAAAACTACATGCTGAAACACGAAATACTAACCATCGAAGTAACTTGAGTAAAATTCAATCCCAGCCTGTGATTGAATCCCAGGCTCGCCACACCATTCACGCCATTCCTAGGGGGGAACTTACTAGAGCGAGAAGAATCTGCTCTAGCGATGAAAAGTTTCATAAAGAAAGTCGCATTATTTCTGATAGACTGCTGGACAGAGGGTACAAACAATCTAATATAAAACATGCATTCAGACAGGTTTCCAAAATTCCACGTACCAATTTGTTACATTCTGAAAACAAAAAAGTAAATGCTGCTTCTGAAGCGCACATTACATTTTCTACTGCGTACAGCAGTCAATACAACAAAATCAGACAGATTATTCTTAAATATCTTCCTGTAGTCAATCAAGATAGTTCTTTGTGCACAATTCTCCAAAATGGTTGCAGGGTAGTGGCCAAAAGAGGTTGCACACTGGGGAATATTTTATCTCCCAGTATGGTGCACCCGAAAAAAACTCCCACATCATGGCTATCAGTGAAGGGTTTCTTTAAATGTTCTGGCAATAGATGTAATGTCTGCCAATTTGCAGACAATAAGAGAACTTCTTTTTCTTCAAATCACAATGTTACTTATAATATAAAATCATTTATCAACTGTGATTCTGATCATGTTATATACTGTATAAAATGCAAAGCCTGTAATATTTGTTATATAGGTTATACCACTAGGAAAATCAAAAAGAGAATTTCTGAACATATAGCCAATGTAAGGAATAGAAATCCAGGTTATTCTGGGGCCACCAAACATTTTATCTCCGTGCACCAGGGAGATCTGTCAGATTTTTCCTTTTTTGGCATTGAAAGGGTTAGTCAGTCACCTAGAGGTGGAGATTGGAGGAAGCAATTGGCTCTGCGGGAAGCCTTTTGGATTCTAACTTTAGACACCAAATATCCACATGGTATGAATTACAAAAATGATCTTTTTTACATATATTGAACAACTAATGAAATTTTTGGTAATTTAAAATAGATATTAGTGTATTTCTAAGATATTTGATAAATAAGGTAAAGTTTTATCTCCGTGCACCAGGGAGATCTGTCAGATTTTTCCTTTTTTGGCATTGAAAGGGTCAGTCAGTCACCTAGAGGTGGAGATTGGAGGAAGCAATTGGCTCTGCGGGAAGCCTTTTGGATTCTAACTTTAGACACCAAATATCCACATGGTATGAATTACAAAAATGATCTTTTTTACTTATATTGAACAACTAATGAATTTTTTTGGTAATTTAGAACAGATATTAGTGTATTTCTAAGACATTTGATAAATAAGGTAAAGTTTTATCTCTGTGCACCAGGGAGATCTGTCAGATTTTTCCTTTTTTGGCATTGAAAGGGTTAGTCAGTCACCTAGAGGTAGAGATTGGAGGAAGCGATTAGCTCTGCGGGAAGCCTTTTGGATTCTAACTTTAGACACCAAATATCCACATGGTATGAATTACAAAAATGATTTTTTTTTTTTTTTTTTTTTTTTTTTACATATATTGAACAACTAATGAATTTTTTGGTAATTTAGAACAGATGTTAGTGTATTTCTAAGACATTTGATAAATAAGGTAAAGTTTTGTTATGTGAATTTAGCTGCAGCTTTTTCCAATGAAATTTAATTGCTATGTCTGTGATTGGTTCCTTGTCATATATAAACCTGTGTATTCATGTCATATTAGTTCCTATGACTAAGGGCGCCGTGGTGCGCCAGAAACGCGTCAGGCAAAGAGAGTTCCTCTCTCTTTCTTTTTAATGTTGTTTTTTAAAATGTTCTAAATAAATTTTGATTATTTTACTCAAACTGGATGGATGTGCTGGAAATCCCCATTTCTCCCTTCGTCTACAGCAGCTGTTAATCACCGGCAGGTACGGCACCCATCAGTTACATTTATTTGCAACGGTTCTTAGATGCATGTTTCGGCGTGTCAAGCTTCAACCCTTCCTCTTCCCCCCTCCTCCTTTTTCTGAATTGCTCTTTCCAGGAGCTTTGTGCCTGATGCTCCTGGAGTCGCTGAACCTGTTGGTATTCTTAAGGATGGTATTATCTTGTCAGCTATTTCTCCTGATCTGCGACGTGTGTTGCAGAGATTTCAGGCTGATAGGCCTGATTCTTGTCCACCTGATAGACTGTTTGTGCCTGATAAGTGGACCAGCAGAGTCATTTCCGAGGTTCATTCCTCGGTGTTGGCAGGTCACCCAGGAATTTTTGGCACCAGAGATCTGGTGGCCAGATCCTTTTGGTGGCCTTCCTTGTCTAGGGATGTGCGGTCATTTGTACAGTCCTGTGGGACTTGTGCTCGAGCTAAGCCTTGCTGTTCTCGTGCCAGCGGGTTGCTCTTGCCCTTGCCTGTCCCTAAGAGACCTTGGACACATATCTCCATGGATTTCATTTCTGATCTTCCGGTGTCTCAGGGCATGTCTGTTATCTGGGTGATATGTGATCGCTTCTCCAAGATGGTCCATTTGGTTCCTTTGCCTAAACTGCCTTCCTCTTCCGATCTGGTTCCTGTGTTTTTCCAGAACGTGGTTCGTTTGCACGGCATCCCTGAGAATATTGTGTCAGACAGAGGATCCCAGTTCGTTTCCAGATTCTGGCGATCCTTTTGTAGTAGGATGGGCATTGACTTGTCGTTTTCGTCTGCTTTCCATCCTCAGACTAATGGACAGACGGAGCGAACTAATCAGACTTTGGAGGCTTATTTGAGGTGTTTTGTCTCTGCTGATCAGGACGATTGGGTGACCTTCTTGCCGTTAGCTGAGTTTGCCCTTAATAATCGGGCTAGTTCCGCCACCTTGGTTTCGCCGTTTTTCTGCAACTCTGGTTTCCACCCTCGTTTTTCTTCGGGTCATGTGGAACCTTCTGACTGCCCTGTGGTGGATTCTGTGGTGGATAGGTTGCAGCGGATCTGGAATCTTGTGGTGGACAACTTGAAGTTGTCACAGGAGAGGGCTCAGCGCTTTGCCAACCGCCGCCGCGGTGTGGGTCCCCGACTACGTGTTGGGGATTTGGTGTGGCTTTCTTCCCGCTTTGTTCCTATGAAGGTTTCCTCTCCCAAATTTAAACCTCGTTTTATTGGTCCTTACAAGATATTGGAAATTCTTAATCCTGTATCCTTTCGCCTGGATCTACCTGTGTCGTTTGCTATCCACAACGTGTTTCATAGGTCCTTGTTGCGGCGGTACGTTGTGCCTGTGGTTCCTTCTGCTGAGCCTCCTGCTCCGGTGTTGGTTGAGGGCGAGTTGGAGTACGTGGTGGAGAAGATCTTGGATTCTCGTCTCTCCAGGCGGAGGCTTCAGTACCTGGTCAAGTGGAAGGGCTATGGTCAGGAAGATAATTCCTGGGTGGTCGCCTCTGATGTTCATGCGGCCGATTTAGTTCGTGCCTTTCACGCCGCTCATCCTGATCGCCCTGGTGGTCGTGGTGAGGGTTCGGTGACCCCTCACTAAGGGGGGGGTACTGTTGTGATTTTGCTTTTTGCTCCCTCTAGTGGTCATTAGTGATTTGACTCTGGAGCGTCTGTCTTTTCCTATATCCTCACCTGGGCCGTTAGTTCAGGGGCGTTGCTATATAAGCTCCCTGGACCTTCAGTTCAATGCCTGGCATCGTTGAAATCAGAGCTAATCTGTTGTGCTCTTGTCCTCTGATCCTGGTTCCTGTTTTTCAAGCTAAGTCTGCTTCTTTGCTTTTTGCTTTTGTTTTGTTTGGTATTTTTGTCCAGCTTGTTCCTATCTGTATCCTGACCTTTGCTGGACGCTCTAGGGGGCTGGTGTTCTCCCCCCGGACCGTTAGACGGTTCGAGGGTTCTTGAATCTCCAGCGTGGATTTTTATAGGGTTTTTGTTGACCAGATAAGTTATCTTGCTATATTCTGCTATTAGTAAGCTGGCCTCTCTTTGCTGAACCTGGTTCATTTCTGTGTTTGTCATTTCCTCTTACCTCACCGTTATTATTTGTGGGGGGCTTGTATCTTGCTTTGGGGTCCCTTTCTCTGGAGGCAAGAGAGGTCTTTGTTTTCTTCTCCTAGGGGTAGTTAGATTCTCCGGCTGGCGCGAGTCATCTAGCGATCACCGTAGGCATGATCCCCGGCTACTTCTAGTGTTGGCGTTAGGAGTAGCTATTTGGTCAACCCAGTTACCACAGCCCTATGAGCTGGATTTTTGTATCTTGCAGACTTACACGTTCCTCTGAGACCCTGTCCACTGGGGTCATAACAGAAGACACCGCCAAATGGTGCACAGGTTTGCGCTCCCGCAAACGCCGATCAATCTGAATGGCCAGAGTCATTGACTCATTCAGACCTGCAGGCGTAGGGAACCCCACCATGACATTCTTAATGGCTTCAGAAAGACCTTCTTTGAAATTTGCAGCCAGGGCACACTCATTCCACTGAGTAAGCACCGACCATTTCCGAAATTTCTGGCAGTACACCTCTGCTTCATCTTGCCCCTGCGAGAGGGCCAATAACGTTTTTTCAGCCTGGTTCTAAAGATTCGGTTCCTCATAGAGCAATCCAAGGGCTAGAAAAAACGCATCTACACTAAGCAATGCAGGATCCCCTGGCGCCAATGCGAAGGCCCAATCTTGGGGGTCACCACGCAAAAAGGAAATGATAATCTTAACTTGCTGAACGGCATCACCAGAGGAACGAGGTTTCAAAGAAAGAAACAACTTACAATTGTTCCTAAAATTCAGGAACCTAGATCTATCTCCAGAAAACAACTTCGGAATAGGTATTCTAGGCTCTGACATAGGACTGTGAACAACAAAATCCTGAATACTTTGAACCCTAGCAGCAAGATGATCCAGACTGGAAGCCAAGCTCTGGACATCCATGTCAGCAGCTGAACTCAGAGCCACACCAAGATTAAGAGGAGGAGAGAAGCAGCAACAGCAGCTAGACACATGGCAACAACAACAACAACAAAAAAAAAAAAATTCTCAAGGCTTCTTTTCTCCTGCTTCTGCCATGCAATTAACACTTTACGGGCCGGCTGTACTGTTATGATCCCAAGTGGCGGAGGATCACAAATAGATCAGCAAGTGATTAAACTAAGGACGAGCTCTAGGGAGATGGTAACTGGACTGATCGCAAATCTGAACCTATCCAAAACAACTAGAGGTAGCCGGTGAACGTGCCTAAAAAATTCTTAGACGTCTCGAGCCAGCCTGAGGAACTAGCTACCCCTAAAGAGAAAGAAAGACCTCGCTTGCCTCCAGAGAAATAATCCCCAAAGATATAGAAGCCCCCAACAAATATTAACGGTGAAGTAAGAAGAAGGCACATACATAGGGATGAAATCAGATTCAGCAAAAGAGGCCCACTAGTACTAGAAAGCAGAAAATAGAGCAGGGGTCTATGCGATCAATAAAAAACCCTTACAAAATATCCATCCTGAGATTTCAAGAACCCACACACCAACTAACGGCGTGTGGGGAGAAACTCAGCCCACTAGAGCAACCAGCAAGCGAGGGAATTACATTTTAGCAAGCTGGAACAGAAAACATGATAAACACTGCTGATCAAAAAATGAGCAAACAAAACTTAGCTTATCCTGGATGGACTGGGAGCAAGGTAGTCAGAAGGAATCTGAGTAGCACTGATTACATCGACAGCCGGCCACAAGTGGAAGTAAAACAGAGCTATATAGGATCCTCCCAGAGGATAACGAACCAGCTGATAGCCAGAGACCAGCAGGATAACAAACAAAGCCACCAGGGGGAGCCCAAAGCAAAAGTCACACCATACCACCAGTGACCACAAGAGGGAGCCCGAAAACAGAGTTCACAACAGAGTGGCCACTCGGCCTAGTCATCAAGACCCTTCCCAGCAAAGATGGGAAAGTGCGGAAAGTAGAGGTCAGAGTGTGCAAGCTTGGGGAGAACAAACTGTTCCTCAGGCCCGTTACCGAGCTTGTATTATTATTTTCCCCAAAGGAACCTAATTGTGGCATCTGTTGACGCCAAGCAGGGAGTGTTCTGCCCATCTTAATGTGCAGAAAGTTAATTATCCTGTTATTCAAGTTGTGGCCACTGGAGGTCATCAGTTGCCTACTTTTCATGTTGTTTACCAACTCTTTCCTCAAAGAGCAATGTCTTCTGGGTAGGTTCCGCCCTCATTCTTCTTGTGGAAGACAAGCTTCAGTAGCCATTTCTCCTCAGGTCTGATGAGAGACACACATGCTCCTGTCTCACTTACTTTCCTACCCCTGTCCTAACGGATCTCGGTACGTTTATAGAGGGTTAAATGCATCTTATGTTTGTGTTAGTATCTGGGCCTTATGCAGCTCCTTTAGTCTGATATAGTTAGGCAGATTGTGCTCTGCAGCTTGCATGTAGATAGATGCATCTTTGTATAGAATAGGGCAGTGCTGCTAGAATTACTATGTAATGCACTCTGTATAATTCTTGCTGTAATGTCCCAGTTATTTATGTGATTGCACCCTGTATGTGCATATACTGATATGCTGTTATTCTTTACAGTTTTTCACCAGTCATCCACTATGATTATTCACTGAACATCCACTTTGTACATCAACATCATTCACTATTCGATCATCTACTATGAATACTATCCACCAATGTTGTTCAACGTTATAGTTTATGTTATCATCACCCTAATAAATAAGACTTGAGCTTCAATACAGTCTGTTTAATGGGATGTGGATGAAGGTTTAGCCGTATGTTGGAATCCACACAGCATCCTACGTGGAGGAAGGCAGAACAATAGGAATTAACCCTTAAGTTCCTTGTATGGACTGCACCACATGTCCCAGTAAATAAACAGGACTGCTTTGTTATTGACCTGTGTCAACAAATGCTGAAATAGTAGATGAGTCAATATACTGACATGGATGTTACAATCCCAGGTTGTCCCTGAGTTAATTCATGTCAGATATGTTATGATGTAATGTGAAATGCATAATTTTGCTCACACGACCTCTTCCATTAATGATAGACATTTTTTAAGGGCTGAACACTTTAAAAAAATCCATAATTTAAATGTAAGAATAGGTGAGACAACCTCCACTGGTCGTTTTCTAATACTTCTCAATATATATCTCCAATCATGACAGTGAGGTTACTAAATGCACAATCAGTTTTTTTGTATTAGGCTGGAGTCACACTAGCTTATTGCATCCGATGTGAGAGCATCGGATGCGATATGCTAATGACCCTCAGCTCCTGCTCTACTGGAGTGATGTGCGTTGTCTCACAGCCATAGGCTTATATGGGTGCGAGTGAGCTGAGAGTGTCGCATGTTGCGATTGTCTCGGACAGAGGAAAACAGCCGACAAAAAATCGGCTGCTGGGAGCTGCCCCATAGTTTAACATTGGTCTAAGTGCAATGCGATTTTTTATCGCATTGCACTTGTCCGTTTTAGTCACCAGTGTGACCCCGGCCTTATACTTCAGATCTGGACTTGTACTATGATTACAGGGGATTTTTTTAGCTTTTTAGCTCTCCTTGTTACGGGATGTTACCAGATGGAAGTGTCCTTACGCTGCCCAATCTGTGGTTGGCAGTGCTACACTGTGTGGGGACACTGTCCTGAATTGAATGGTAACAAAGTATAATACCCAGTAGCAAAGGAATGGCAAAATCCAGAATTAAAATAAACCACGCCCACCACTATTATTTAATTGGAAATAGCAATTGTAACTAAAACAGAAATGTCAGGAGAGCAAACACGGAAGTATATGCGGATCAATTTGAAAAAGTAGAAGTGCTGGGAATGATACTTACATTGGTGACATAAAAGACGAAAGGTCCAAAACAAATAGATAACAACTGTCTAAATCCGCTGACTTCTGTATCAGCAGCTAATACAATAATAAAGGGGTTTCCAACTCTCCCCTGAGAGATGATGTTCAGGGAGATAATCATTTTTTGCCCAAACTTTTGTTCTTCAGTGGCTTATTTTCCTATTCCCATATAGAAGACAAGAACATTCATGCTATGGGAGAGTCTGGAGATACTGCTGTCTGCTGAACATGTGTTCAGTTTACAGTTGCCTAAAGTGTGTGTAAATTCTGGTGTTTCGCCTTGGCTCTTCCCGATTGCCCTGCTGTGTTGGCAGTCAGGGTACAAGGGATTGGGGTTGATGTCAGCTGTGAATTTTCCAAAAACACAGCTGTTATCAATCCATGGTGTTAGAAATGGAGAGGTGTCTATCAGGTACCCCAATTACTAAGCCAGTAATAATAATAATAAAAAAAATTGAATACACATAAAAAAATCCTTTATTTAAATAAACACTCCGTGACACTTTCCCTGGTTCACCAATTTATTAAAAGAATAAACCCACACAGGTCTGACACAGTCCAGGGGATCCGACGCAGTGCACAAATGGAAACCTGAAAGACAAAAAGAGATTACAAACAATACACTGTCCCTCGTTCACCAGTTTATTATAAAAAAAAAAAAATACCCACACAGGTCCGCAGTAGTCCAGCACTTCCCACAACGTTCCCTGAATCTGGCTCACACTGCGCTCAGCAAGACCTGACAACTGTGAAGAACAGTTATGATACTGACGTCACTGCTCATCGGAGTAGCTGGATAACGATGCACTTGCGAGACTGTGAATAGCGGTGATGTCAGTAATGTTACTGCTTTCCACAGTCACCGGGTCTCGCGGAGCAGCGACCCTGGGGTGGCTGCGGGCTGGTATTTTTAGGCTGGGAAGTGCCCCATAACCAAGGACCTTCTCAGCCTGATAATATCAGCTAACATCTGTCTGCTTCACTTATACTAGTTACCAAAAAATGGGGAGACCCTACGTCATTTTTTGTCATTCATTTCTTTGGATAATCCATGTACAGTAAGCTACACATGCAAGGCACTAATATATCTCATAGATATCTATCTATCTATTTACCTCATATGTACAGTGGCATGTCAAAGTTTGGGCACCCCTGGTCAGGCCAGGTGATGCAAATTTCCCAGCTTTATGAAAAAATAGCCTCCTCTAACCTTGTGCAAAAATCAGCAGCCATGGGTTCTTCTAAGCAGCTGCCTAGCACTCATTTTCAGGAAAAAAAAACAACTCACTAACCATTAAGCATGGGCGTGGATCAATCAAGCTTTGGGGTTGTGTTGCAGCCAATGATATTTCACGGGTAGAGGGAAGAATGGATTCAAGGAAATTTTAACAATTTCTTGATGCAAACATAACATCATCAGTAAAAAAGCTGAAGTTGAAAAGAGGATGGCTTCCACAAATAGATAATGATACTAAACACATGTCAAAATCCACAATAGTGTTGTGAATTTGGTTTTTGGGCTCCCCCGGTGGTCGCTGGTGGTACTGGACTTGTGTGCTTCACTTTCTCTGTTCACCTGTTTCCATCAGGATGTGGGAGTATCCTATTTAGCCTTGCTGCTCAGTTATTCTAGTGCCGGCCATCAATGTAACCAGAGCCTTTCTGTTGCATGTTCCTGCTTCTAGACTACTATCAGCTAAGTTGGACTCTTAGTCCTAAGTTTGTTTGCATTTTTGTTCCAGTTCACAGTTATGTTATGTTTCTGTAGCTGGAAGCTCTTGTGGGCCGAAATTACCACTCCGGTGTCATGAGTTGACACATGAGTCTTAAAGTAATTTCTGGATGGTATTTTAATAGGGTTTTCAGCTGACCGTGAAGTTCCCTATTGTATCTTCTTACTATCTAGTAAGCGGACCTCGCTTTGCTGAACCTACCTTCATACTGCGTATGTCTTTTCCTCTGAACTCACCGTCAATATATGTGGGGGCTTCTGTCTCCTTTTTGGGGGAATTTCCCTAGAGGTAAGCCAGGTCTGTTTTTTCCTCTATTAGGGTTAGTTAGTTCTCCGGCTGGCGCTGGGCGTCTAGGGATAAAACGTAGGTACGTCACCCGGCCACTGTTAGTTGTGTGGTAGGTTTAGCTCACGGTCAGCTCGAGATTCCATCACCCAAGAGCTAGTCTGTTATTTAAGTTCTCTGACATTCCCTTGCCATTGGGAACCATGACACAATAGACTACCTCAAAAGGCTCAAGCTGAAGATTTTACAATGGCCCTCACAGTCCCCTGATCCAAACATCATTGAAAATCTGTGCCTAGACCTCAAAAGAGCTGGAAGAATTTATCACGGAAGAATGGATGAAAATCCCTCAAATAAGAATTGAAGGACTATTGGCTGGCTTCAAAAGAGAATTTACAAGCTGTGAAACTTGCAAAAGGGGCACTGTGATCCCGAGACATTGGAAATCCTCCCAATCTCCTAATGAGTCTGAATGGGTCAAGGAGATGACCAGCCTTCAAAGTATGGAGGAATTGTCCACTGAGGTTAACGGTTCAATGGACAAATATCTGCAGGTCTGGAGTCCTTGGATTTTGTATATGGACTCTCAGGACTTTCAAAGCCATAAGGAAGATAGATTGAACAATACGGATTAGACGGACGTCATTATAGGGGTCATTATAGGGGTGCAAGTTGCCCCTTCTATATCAGACTCCATGGTTCCTCCCCCACCCCCCTTTTTTTTCATCCTCTCTCCTCCCCCATATTCCTCTTCTTAGTCTCATTCTTTCCGTTTGTGTTTATACCATTATTACTTGTTTGGGTCGCTCTCTTTCAGAGGTTACCTCTGATGTATCATCAAAGGTCATACAGTCTCCCTGGATAGGGAATACTACATCCGCCATGGATTTTTTTTTTTTTTTTTTTTAAGATCTTGTTGGACTTGAATGAAAATGATTTTGACCTGAAAGTTATACTATTTCGGGACTTGTTGGTTACAGGTCTTGATATACAGTTGTATATGAGATTTCTTTTTGTACTCAATACTTTTGATGTTGTTGAATCCTTTGTTCCTTGTTTGTTTTGAAGTTCTTTTCAATAAAAACCAGATTAAACATAAACTTGCAAAAGGATGCTACTAGGTACTAATCAAGCGGGGGGCTGTAGGAACGCAGTTAAACGAAAGCTCCCCATGACTGCGTTGCCAAGGGAACTGGGGGAGCATCGTTTAAAATAAGTCAGTGGCAGTGGGGATTGGTTTAAGGGGATGGAGGAAAGGGGTGGTTCATAGCTTGCAGGGTGGGTCTGCAGGGAAAAGTGCGGGAAAGGGGGCATAACCTTTTACCTCAGTGAAGAGAGAAGACGTGCCTGGATGTCCTCTGTGGAGGCCATATTGGCGCAGCTGTGGGAGATGGCGCGGTCCAGGCGTGGCGGCTGGCTGGAGGACCAGCTGGCAACTCTGCTTGGTGGTCCTGCAAGCCACGGGACCAGATCAAGGAGGACCCGTCCCCCGGAGCGTCTGTCCCCTGAGTCAGGTACGCGCGTCAGACGCCGGCCACGGAGCCCCTCCCGGGACCCTGCGGAGGGCGCGGGCCGCGGGTCACCAATCCACCCCGGCACGCCCTCCTGCAGGAATCCTCCGGCCGGCGTTGGGCGGCGGTCTGGAGCAGCGGCGGTGCAGGCCCGAACAGCATGGGCTGCAGGCGCCGGCGACGAGGAGGAGCCTTCAGGGAGCAGCGGCGGCGCAGAGGGGAAGCAGCGATGGCGGCAGCAGTTCGGCGGCGGGTAACCCGGGGTCGGACCCACCGCGGGTGCCTGGCAGGACCGGCGATACTAGAGGCACGGATCTCAGCCCTTCAGTCTGGCCCAGTTTGGAGGGGTCGCAGTTCAACAGAGGCTGGGGCTTGCGGCAGGGCCCAGCAGGAAGACAGGCCTGGAGACGGACTGGCAGCCGCCAGGTCCAGGTCGCCCAGGAGGTCGAGTTAGAGGTCCGTTTCTTCTGCTCCGGTCCCCCCTGGTGACGAGGAGGCCAGGGGCGCGGGCCTGGAGCAACACAGTGGTGCGGAGGATTCCGGATCCGGGAGTGACCCACGCAAATTCGGAGATCGACAAGACTCTGGTCGCATGGCTGGGACACAGCACCTGCGCAGCTTCGTAAGTATGAGGCTGATTCTTTTGCGGTGATGGATAGTGGAGTTCGGTCTGGGGATAGTTGGTATGGGGGGGTCGATTTGGCTGGGAGAGGAGGGGCTAGCACTGTTGGGGTCCCGGGGGTCAGGGAGCTTTTGGCGGGTATGTCGCAGATTTTGAGGAGACTGGATGGGGGGGGCCTTGATAGTGCGCGGCCGTCTCCGGTAGGAGCATGGTTGCCGGCGTCTGGTCAGGGTGTAGGAGTGGAACTTATAGAAAAAAACCACGTATTTATGAACAAGTAACAAACTTTATTAAATTGTATAAAAACAGACAATTAAAAATAGCCAACAGTGCTACAAGTGAGCCAAAAGAAAAACACACAGGCATCACCAATAGATGGGTAAATAGATCACTAAAGTAGCAACCTGCATATAAATTCCTCAATACATAAATCATGGACACCGGGGTATAATATAGCACTGTGCATAAACAATAGTATACTCGTGCAAACCCTAATCCTTGAAACCCTTAGTCCCCAGTACAAAATTGTCTCTATGGGTAAACAGATACAGGGTTTAAAGTGAAAATAGCAAGCTACATACATGCACTAGTGCCATCCATAGGGCCACGAGAGGCCCCTAATGCTAGAACCCCTGAATCATTAGTATATAGAGATATGCAGAAGATTGTAAAATTGCATCAAATAACACTTACCAACATCCAAATGGTGATGCCACAGCCCCAATGCACATTTCGGCAATGTGCCTCCGTCAGGGGGAGTGGCATCACAACGGAACCATGCCCTTTTTGTATGAACGGTGGCCAATAGGAGAATACAGTGTCATAGATCACATGACCGGAAAATAGACCAGAGAGGATCATGGTACTTGTAGTAGGAAGCCAGACTCACATGGTCCCAAATGGCGCATGACGCCCGGCACCCCTAGGTAGAGTGAAGTCAGCGAGTGCGTCATGACTGGAGGCAGGACGCGGCGAGAACTCCCCGGCCGCACGCTGACAGGTGCGAGCAGGGAGCCGCCCCCGACATCCGCCCACAGCCAATAACAGACGCCGTCGCCGGCAACACCTACCGGGGCACCCGTGCGCATGCGCTCAGACCATCGAGTATATAATATCGGCCTATCCTACATATATGCAGAGACATATCGGTGACATAGACCGCAATTAACAAAAAACCCTAACACAAGTGGGTAGAAAAATAGAACAAGCCCCTGGTTTTATGACATAGTAAAATACCTCTTGAAGTAGCAGATACACTAAGTATAAGTAACATTCGCTGAGCTGAATATCACACATATATATGTATACACACATGCATATAGAACACACACTCCTTGAATCATTAAAAGAAAAAACATACACATATAAAATATGTGAAAAATGCAAAAAAGAGGGATAAACGTGAGAAAGGATGAAACAAATAATATATAAACGTAAAAAATGTGCTGGACTAAGAAATAAAAAAACTCCACTCGTATTTAAGTGAGAAATTACTAAAGTGATTAAATATAAAACGAAAGACTGGTAAAAAAATAAAAGTGAAAGATGGTATATAAGCCAGTGAATGCATAGCTTACCGGAACATATAATACTAATTAGTCTAATAAGATATAAACCCATCCCAAAGTGTAGCATACATAGATAAATATAAAAAAATAAAAAAGCAAAAAAGGACAAACAAAGACAAAAAGACCATGCATACAAAATAATATAAAACACATACACTCACTGGCCACTTTATTAGGTACACCTGTCCAACTTCTTGTTAACACTTAATTTCTAATCAGCCAATCACATGGCGGCAACTCAGTGCATTTAGGCATGTAGACATGGTCAAGACAATCTCCTGCAGTTCAAACCGAGCATCAGTATGGGGAAGAAAGGTGATTTGAGTGCCTTTGAACGTGGCATGGTTGTTGGTGCCAGAAGGGCTGGTCTGAGTATTTCAGAAACTGCTGATCTACTGGGATTTTCACGCACAACCATCTCTAGGGTTTACAGAGAATGGTCCGAAAAAGAAAAAAAAATCAGTGAGCAGCAGTTCTGTGGGCGGAAATGCCTTGTTGATGCCAGAGGTCAGAGGAGAATGGACAGACTGGTTCGAGCTGATAGAAAGGCAACAGTGACTCAAATCGCCACCCGTTACAACCAAGGTAGGCCAAAGAGCATCTCTGAACGCACAGTGCGTCGAACTTTGAGGCAGATGGGCTACAGCAGCAGAAGACCACACCGGGTACCACTCCTTTCAGCTAAGAACAGGAAACTGAGGCTACGATTTGTACAAGCTCATCGAAATTGGACAGTAGAAGATTGGAAAAACGTTGCTTGGTCTGATGAGTCTCGATTTCTGCTGCGACATTCGGATGGTAGGGTCAGAATTTGGCGTAAACAACATGAAAGCATGGATCCATCCTGCCTTGTATGGAGCATCTTTGGGATGTGCAGCCGACAAATCTGTGGCAACTGTGTGATGCCATCATGTCAATATGGACCAAAATCTCTGAGGAATGCTTCCAGCACCTTGTTGAATCTATGCAACGAAGAATTGAGGCAGTTCTGAAGGCAAAAGGGGGTCCAACCCGTTACTAGCATGGTGTACCTAATAAAGTGGCCGGTGAGTGTATAATATATCTAAAGTGTATACATATGTCATTATAAGCATAAAGTGCAAAAAGAAGGCAAAAAAGCCATACATATGGAATAAATATTAAGCAGATATACACTCACCGGCCACTTTATTAGGTACACCATGCTAGTAACGGGTTGGACCCCTTTTGCCTTCAGAACTGCCTCAATTCTTCGTGGCATAGATTCAACAAGGTGCTGGAAGCATTCCTCAGAGATTTTGGTCCATATTGACATGATGGCATCACACAGTTGCCGCAGATTTGTCGGCTGCACATCCCAAAGATGCTCCATACAAGGCAGGATGGATCCATGCTTTCATGTTGTTTACGCCAAATTCTGACCCTACCATCCGAATGTCGCAGCAGAAATCGAGACTCATCAGACCAAGCAACGTTTTTCCAATCTTCTACTGTCCAATTTCGATGAGCTTGTACAAATTGTAGCCTCAGTTTCCTGTTCTTAGCTGAAAGGAGTGGTACCCGGTGTGGTCTTCTGCTGCTGTAGCCCATCTGCCTCAAAGTTCGACGCACTGTGCGTTCAGAGATGCTCTTAGGCCTACCTTGGTTGTAACGGGTGGCGATTTGAGTCACTGTTGCCTTTCTATCAGCTCGAACCAGTCTGCCCATTCTCCTCTGACCTCTGGCATCAACAAGGCATTTCCGCCCACAGAACTGCCGCTCACTGGATTTTTTTTCTTTTTCGGACCATTCTCTGTAAACCCTAGAGATGGTTGTGCGTGAAAATCCCAGTAGATCAGCAGTTTCTGAAATACTCAGACCAGCCCTTCTGGCACCAACAACCATGCCACGTTCAAAGGCACTCAAATCACCTTTCTTCCCCATACTGATGCTCGGTTTGAACTGCAGGAGATTGTCTTGACCATGTCTACATGCCTAAATGCACTGAGTTGCCGCCATGTGATTGGCTGATTAGAAATTAAGTGTTAACAAGAAGTTGGACAGGTGTACCTAATAAAGTGGCCAGTGAGTGTATATATCTACAGTGCAGCCACACATTAATCAGTGCACAAATATGAATCATACAAATAGCAGCAATGCAAACAGAAGTGTAAAGTGCATAATGCCAAAAAATTCAAAAGTTCATGTAAGTCTGTCAGCTATCAGAAAGTAAAAAAATGCCAGTATATCAGCGTATAGCAAATGTTCAAATTTTCCTTGTTGTCACAGAATATAATCACGTAGAAGGCAGGCGATTGTATATCGGTCTCTCCTATGGGAGTCCACATCGTTGGATCGAAAAGAAATATATAAGGATTCACCACGAACATACTAAAGGGCATATAAAAATAGCACAAATTAGTATAAAATAAAAACACAATTAAAAAACAAACCACAACTCAAGAACACATAATTAAAAATATATAGAAGAAAACAGATGCCAAAAAAATAAAAATAACTAGGTGCACGGGGTCGAAATCTAAAGAAAAGGAGCAAAACTAAGGGATTCATTTAATCCATTGGGGTGGAGGGTACGTAGAGTCCAAATCCATTTGGCCTCCTTTGGGCCAACAGACGGCCAAGGTTACCTCCTCGGAGGTTGGATTTGATGTGGTCGATACCTTTTACTCGAAGACCAGATGGATCGCAGGCATGATGTTGCTTGAAATGCCTTGGAATTGTTTTCAGTTGTTCTAAGTCATCAATTTCAGCAGCTGCCACAATATCACGTACGTGTTCTCGGACTCTAACCTTCAAGGCTCGCGTGGTAAGGCCTATATAAATAAGGGAACACGGACAGGTTGCATGGTAAATCACTGTTTGTGTTGAACAATTGATTGAATGTGTGATGGCAAAGGTCCGTCCATCAGATGAGAGAAACTCTTTTGTCTTTTCAATATTCGGACATGCGACGCATTTGCCACAAGATACACATCCCCACACATTAGTTGTTCTTTTACCTATGTTACCAAACGGCCGAGGTTGGTTTGTAGGAGAATAATAACTTCTCACCAGGTGATCACGTAAATTGTCACAGCGCCGAGCTGTGACAACTGGTCTTTCGGGCAAGTATTGTCGCAAGATCTTGTCTGCCAGTAACACTGACCAGTGTTTTTGCATAATCTCATACATCCTCTGCCACTGAGAATGGTAACTTGTTACCATCCTTGGGGACTCCATTTTAGGTTTAGTTGTTTTTACGTACATCAACTCCTGACGATTGGCATTTTTGGCTCGATTATATGCGTGTTTAATAGAACGCTTACTGTAACCACGTTCATAGAATCTTTCTTTCATTTCTTTAGCACGATCTTCAAAATCACAATCCATCGAGCATAGACACCTAAGCCTAAGAAATTGGCCAACCGGAACGGATCTTACTTCATGAGCTGGATGGAATGATGTGGCATGCAGAATAGAGTTGACCGCAGTTTCCTTCTGAAACAAATCTGTCTGCAATAGGCCAGTATTATCTTTTTTAATTAATACATCCAAGAATTCGATTTGACAAGCATGATATTTGTAAGTTAATTTGATATTGAAAGGATTCCTGTTCAAATTGACAAAAAACTCCTCTAAATAAACTGGTGTGCCCCGCCAGATCAGAAATATGTCGTCGATGTACCGGGCCCAAAGGATGACCCGGTCCATCGACGAACTCTGATCTGACGAGAACAGGTCCCTCTCCCACAGCCCCAGGAACAGATTGGCATAGGAGGGCACGCACGCTGCCCCCATGGCTGTCCCCTGGAGCTGCAGGTAGAGGGACCCGTTAAAAAAAAAAAAAATTGTGGGTAAGAAGAAAATCCAAAAGTTGTAAAAGAAAACCTGTCTCGTCTTGGGAAAATTTGGTCATAGAAAGGAAGTAATTAACTGCCCTAATTCCATCCTGGTGTCGGATACTCGTGTAGAGGGACTCCACATCACACGTAATGAGAAGCATGTCCCCGTCCATGTGTATGGAGTCCACCCTACACAAGAAATCCGAGGTGTCCCTCAAAAAGGAAGGAATTGTTTCAACAAGTGGTTTCAAAAAAGAGTCAATGTACTTGCCAATATTTTCAGTTAGTCCCCCTATCCCAGAAATTATAGGCCTACCTGGAGGATTTCTGATGTCCTTGTGGACTTTAGGCAAAAGGTATAGAGTTGGAACAGATGGATCTTTAGTCCAAAGAAGGTTACGTGTCTCCTGAGTAATAATCTCCTTATCCAACGCTGTCTGAAGAATTTTGCCCAGAAGATCCCTATATGAAGACATTGGATTGTAAGTAAGTTTTTTATAACACAAGGGATCTCTGAGTTGCCGATACGCCTCACTCTCGTACATTTTGCAGGGCCACACCACCACATTTCCCCCTTTGTCAGCGGGTTTAAATACTACATCATCAAGTTTTTTAAGACGTTTCAGGCCAACCCGTTCAGAGGTGGTCAAATTGTCATTATGAATACTTTTAGGTATTTTTTCAAAATCGTTGGTGACAAGTTGAACAAAAATTTAAATATTAGGACACACTGACAAAGGGGGAAACTTTTGAGATTTTCGTTTCAAAGATGATGGTACTATACCTAAAGGTGGTAAGTCGTGTTCCCTGCTAAGTTCTTCCAAAATCTGGAGCGCTTCTTGCTCGTCCGGAAATGGAAACGTACGTTTTGTATCTTCGTTGTGGAACCATTTCTTAAAAATAAGGGATCTTGCGAAAATATGAAGATCCTTAACGGCCGTAAACGGATCAAACCTACTGGTTGGTGAAAACGTCAATCCTTTAGATAATAATTGTAATTCAATATCAGAGAAAGAATTTATATGCCCTTTAGTATGTTCGTGATGAATCCTTATATATTTCTTTTCGCTCCAACGATGTGGACTCCCATAGGACAGACCGATATACAATCGCCTGCCTTCTACGTGATTATATTCTGTGACAACAAGGAAAATTTGAACATTTGCTATACGCTGATATACTGGCATTTTTTTACTTTCTGATAGCTGACAGACTTACATGAACTTTTGAATTTTTTGGCATTATGCACTTTACACTTCTGTTTACATTGCTGCTATTTGTATGATTCATATTTGTGCACTGATTAATGTGTGGCTGCACTGTAGATATATATATCTGCTTAATATTTATTCCATATGTATGGCTTTTTTGCCTTCTTTTTGCACTTTATGCTTATAATGACATATGTATACACTTTAGATATATTATATGTGTTTTATATTATTTTGTATGCATGGTCTTTTTGTCTTTGTTTGTCCTTTTTTGCTTTTTTATTATACCTATTATACCTAATAAAGTGGCCGGTGAGTGTATAATATATAATAATAATAAGCATAAAGTGCAAAAAGAAGGCAAAAAAGCCATACATATGGAATAAATATTAAGCAGATATACACTCACCGGCCACTTTATTAGGTACACCATGCTAGTAACGGGTTGGACCCCTTTTGCCTTCAGAACTGCCTCAATTCTTCGTGGCATAGATTCAACAAGGTGCTGGAAGCATTCCTCAGAGATTTTGGTCCATATTGACATGATGGCATCACACAGTTGCCGCAGATTTGTCGGCTGCACATCCCAAAGATGCTCCATACAAGGCAGGATGGATCCATGCTTTCATGTTGTTTACGCCAAATTCTGACCCTACCATCCGAATGTCGCAGCAGAAATCGAGACTCATCAGACCAAGCAACGTTTTTCCAATCTTCTACTGTCCAATTTCGATGAGCTTGTACAAATTGTAGCCTCAGTTTCCTGTTCTTAGCTGAAAGGAGTGGTACCCGGTGTGGTCTTCTGCTGCTGTAGCCCATCTGCCTCAAAGTTCGACGCACTGTGCGTTCAGAGATGCTCTTAGGCCTACCTTGGTTGTAACGGGTGGCGATTTGAGTCACTGTTGCCTTTCTATCAGCTCGAACCAGTCTGCCCATTCTCCTCTGACCTCTGGCATCAACAAGGCATTTCCGCCCACAGAACTGCCGCTCACTGGATTTTTTTTCTTTTTCGGACCATTCTCTGTAAACCCTAGAGATGGTTGTGCGTGAAAATCCCAGTAGATCAGCAGTTTCTGAAATACTCAGACCAGCCCTTCTGGCACCAACAACCATGCCACGTTCAAAGGCACTCAAATCACCTTTCTTCCCCATACTGATGCTCGGTTTGAACTGCAGGAGATTGTCTTGACCATGTCTACATGCCTAAATGCACTGAGTTGCCGCCATGTGATTGGCTGATTAGAAATTAAGTGTTAACAAGAAGTTGGACAGGTGTACCTAATAAAGTGGCCAGTGAGTGTATATATCTACAGTGCAGCCACACATTAATCAGTGCACAAATATGAATCATACAAATAGCAGCAATGCAAACAGAAGTGTAAAGTGCATAATGCCAAAAAATTCAAAAGTTCATGTAAGTCTGTCAGCTATCAGAAAGTAAAAAAATGCCAGTATATCAGCGTATAGCAAATGTTCAAATTTTCCTTGTTGTCACAGAATATAATCACGTAGAAGGCAGGCGATTGTATATCGGTCTCTCCTATGGGAGTCCACATCGTTGGATCGAAAAGAAATATATAAGGATTCACCACGAACATACTAAAGGGCATATAAAAATAGCACAAATTAGTATAAAATAAAAACACAATTAAAAAACAAACCACAACTCAAGAACACATAATTAAAAATATATAGAAGAAAACAGATGCCAAAAAAATAAAAATAACTAGGTGCACGGGGTCGAAATCTAAAGAAAAGGAGCAAAACTAAGGGATTCATTTAATCCATTGGGGTGGAGGGTACGTAGAGTCCAAATCCATTTGGCCTCCTTTGGGCCAACAGACGGCCAAGGTTACCTCCTCGGAGGTTGGATTTGATGTGGTCGATACCTTTTACTCGAAGACCAGATGGATCGCAGGCATGATGTTGCTTGAAATGCCTTGGAATTGTTTTCAGTTGTTCTAAGTCATCAATTTCAGCAGCTGCCACAATATCACGTACGTGTTCTCGGACTCTAACCTTCAAGGCTCGCGTGGTAAGGCCTATATAAATAAGGGAACACGGACAGGTTGCATGGTAAATCACTGTTTGTGTTGAACAATTGATTGAATGTGTGATGGCAAAGGTCCGTCCATCAGATGAGAGAAACTCTTTTGTCTTTTCAATATTCGGACATGCGACGCATTTGCCACAAGATACACATCCCCACACATTAGTTGTTCTTTTACCTATGTTACCAAACGGCCGAGGTTGGTTTGTAGGAGAATAATAACTTCTCACCAGGTGATCACGTAAATTGTCACAGCGCCGAGCTGTGACAACTGGTCTTTCGGGCAAGTATTGTCGCAAGATCTTGTCTGCCAGTAACACTGACCAGTGTTTTTGCATAATCTCATACATCCTCTGCCACTGAGAATGGTAACTTGTTACCATCCTTGGGGACTCCATTTTAGGTTTAGTTGTTTTTACGTACATCAACTCCTGACGATTGGCATTTTTGGCTCGATTATATGCGTGTTTAATAGAACGCTTACTGTAACCACGTTCATAGAATCTTTCTTTCATTTCTTTAGCACGATCTTCAAAATCACAATCCATCGAGCATAGACACCTAAGCCTAAGAAATTGGCCAACCGGAACGGATCTTACTTCATGAGCTGGATGGAATGATGTGGCATGCAGAATAGAGTTGACCGCAGTTTCCTTCTGAAACAAATCTGTCTGCAATAGGCCAGTATTATCTTTTTTAATTAATACATCCAAGAATTCGATTTGACAAGCATGATATTTGTAAGTTAATTTGATATTGAAAGGATTCCTGTTCAAATTGACAAAAAACTCCTCTAAATAAACTGGTGTGCCCCGCCAGATCAGAAATATGTCGTCGATGTACCGGGCCCAAAGGATGACCCGGTCCATCGACGAACTCTGATCTGACGAGAACAGGTCCCTCTCCCACAGCCCCAGGAACAGATTGGCATAGGAGGGCACGCACGCTGCCCCCATGGCTGTCCCCTGGAGCTGCAGGTAGAGGGACCCGTTAAAAAAAAAAAAAATTGTGGGTAAGAAGAAAATCCAAAAGTTGTAAAAGAAAACCTGTCTCGTCTTGGGAAAATTTGGTCATAGAAAGGAAGTAATTAACTGCCCTAATTCCATCCTGGTGTCGGATACTCGTGTAGAGGGACTCCACATCACACGTAATGAGAAGCATGTCCCCGTCCATGTGTATGGAGTCCACCCTACACAAGAAATCCGAGGTGTCCCTCAAAAAGGAAGGAATTGTTTCAACAAGTGGTTTCAAAAAAGAGTCAATGTACTTGCCAATATTTTCAGTTAGTCCCCCTATCCCAGAAATTATAGGCCTACCTGGAGGATTTCTGATGTCCTTGTGGACTTTAGGCAAAAGGTATAGAGTTGGAACAGATGGATCTTTAGTCCAAAGAAGGTTACGTGTCTCCTGAGTAATAATCTCCTTATCCAACGCTGTCTGAAGAATTTTGCCCAGAAGATCCCTATATGAAGACATTGGATTGTAAGTAAGTTTTTTATAACACAAGGGATCTCTGAGTTGCCGATACGCCTCACTCTCGTACATTTTGCAGGGCCACACCACCACATTTCCCCCTTTGTCAGCGGGTTTAAATACTACATCATCAAGTTTTTTAAGACGTTTCAGGCCAACCCGTTCAGAGGTGGTCAAATTGTCATTATGAATACTTTTAGGTATTTTTTCAAAATCGTTGGTGACAAGTTGAACAAAAATTTAAATATTAGGACACACTGACAAAGGGGGAAACTTTTGAGATTTTCGTTTCAAAGATGATGGTACTATACCTAAAGGTGGTAAGTCGTGTTCCCTGCTAAGTTCTTCCAAAATCTGGAGCGCTTCTTGCTCGTCCGGAAATGGAAACGTACGTTTTGTATCTTCGTTGTGGAACCATTTCTTAAAAATAAGGGATCTTGCGAAAATATGAAGATCCTTAACGGCCGTAAACGGATCAAACCTACTGGTTGGTGAAAACGTCAATCCTTTAGATAATAATTGTAATTCAATATCAGAGAAAGAATTTATATGCCCTTTAGTATGTTCGTGATGAATCCTTATATATTTCTTTTCGCTCCAACGATGTGGACTCCCATAGGAGAGACCGATATACAATCGCCTGCCTTCTACGTGATTATATTCTGTGACAACAAGGAAAATTTGAACATTTGCTATACGCTGATATACTGGCATTTTTTTACTTTCTGATAGCTGACAGACTTACATGAACTTTTGAATTTTTTGGCATTATGCACTTTACACTTCTGTTTACATTGCTGCTATTTGTATGATTCATATTTGTGCACTGATTAATGTGTGGCTGCACTGTAGATATATATATCTGCTTAATATTTATTCCATATGTATGGCTTTTTTGCCTTCTTTTTGCACTTTATGCTTATAATGACATATGTATACACTTTAGATATATTATATGTGTTTTATATTATTTTGTATGCATGGTCTTTTTGTCTTTGTTTGTCCTTTTTTGCTTTTTTATTATACCTATTATACCTAATAAAGTGGCCGGTGAGTGTATAATATATCTAAAGTGTATACATATGTCATTATAAGCATAAAGTGCAAAAAGAAGGCAAAAAAGCCATACATATGGAATAAATATTAAGCAGATATACACTCACCGGCCACTTTATTAGGTACACCATGCTAGTAACGGGTTGGACCCCTTTTGCCTTCAGAACTGCCTCAATTCTTCGTGGCATAGATTCAACAAGGTGCTGGAAGCATTCCTCAGAGATTTTGGTCCATATTGACATGATGGCATCACACAGTTGCCGCAGATTTGTCGGCTGCACATCCCAAAGATGCTCCATACAAGGCAGGATGGATCCATGCTTTCATGTTGTTTACGCCAAATTCTGACCCTACCATCCGAATGTCGCAGCAGAAATCGAGACTCATCAGACCAAGCAACGTTTTTCCAATCTTCTACTGTCCAATTTCGATGAGCTTGTACAAATTGTAGCCTCAGTTTCCTGTTCTTAGCTGAAAGGAGTGGTACCCGGTGTGGTCTTCTGCTGCTGTAGCCCATCTGCCTCAAAGTTCGACGCACTGTGCGTTCAGAGATGCTCTTAGGCCTACCTTGGTTGTAACGGGTGGCGATTTGAGTCACTGTTGCCTTTCTATCAGCTCGAACCAGTCTGCCCATTCTCCTCTGACCTCTGGCATCAACAAGGCATTTCCGCCCACAGAACTGCCGCTCACTGGATTTTTTTTCTTTTTCGGACCATTCTCTGTAAACCCTAGAGATGGTTGTGCGTGAAAATCCCAGTAGATCAGCAGTTTCTGAAATACTCAGACCAGCCCTTCTGGCACCAACAACCATGCCACGTTCAAAGGCACTCAAATCACCTTTCTTCCCCATACTGATGCTCGGTTTGAACTGCAGGAGATTGTCTTGACCATGTCTACATGCCTAAATGCACTGAGTTGCCGCCATGTGATTGGCTGATTAGAAATTAAGTGTTAACAAGAAGTTGGACAGGTGTACCTAATAAAGTGGCCAGTGAGTGTATATATCTACAGTGCAGCCACACATTAATCAGTGCACAAATATGAATCATACAAATAGCAGCAATGCAAACAGAAGTGTAAAGTGCATAATGCCAAAAAATTCAAAAGTTCATGTAAGTCTGTCAGCTATCAGAAAGTAAAAAAATGCCAGTATATCAGCGTATAGCAAATGTTCAAATTTTCCTTGTTGTCACAGAATATAATCACGTAGAAGGCAGGCGATTGTATATCGGTCTCTCCTATGGGAGTCCACATCGTTGGATCGAAAAGAAATATATAAGGATTCACCACGAACATACTAAAGGGCATATAAAAATAGCACAAATTAGTATAAAATAAAAACACAATTAAAAAACAAACCACAACTCAAGAACACATAATTAAAAATATATAGAAGAAAACAGATGCCAAAAAAATAAAAATAACTAGGTGCACGGGGTCGAAATCTAAAGAAAAGGAGCAAAACTAAGGGATTCATTTAATCCATTGGGGTGGAGGGTACGTAGAGTCCAAATCCATTTGGCCTCCTTTGGGCCAACAGACGGCCAAGGTTACCTCCTCGGAGGTTGGATTTGATGTGGTCGATACCTTTTACTCGAAGACCAGATGGATCGCAGGCATGATGTTGCTTGAAATGCCTTGGAATTGTTTTCAGTTGTTCTAAGTCATCAATTTCAGCAGCTGCCACAATATCACGTACGTGTTCTCGGACTCTAACCTTCAAGGCTCGCGTGGTAAGGCCTATATAAATAAGGGAACACGGACAGGTTGCATGGTAAATCACTGTTTGTGTTGAACAATTGATTGAATGTGTGATGGCAAAGGTCCGTCCATCAGATGAGAGAAACTCTTTTGTCTTTTCAATATTCGGACATGCGACGCATTTGCCACAAGATACACATCCCCACACATTAGTTGTTCTTTTACCTATGTTACCAAACGGCCGAGGTTGGTTTGTAGGAGAATAATAACTTCTCACCAGGTGATCACGTAAATTGTCACAGCGCCGAGCTGTGACAACTGGTCTTTCGGGCAAGTATTGTCGCAAGATCTTGTCTGCCAGTAACACTGACCAGTGTTTTTGCATAATCTCATACATCCTCTGCCACTGAGAATGGTAACTTGTTACCATCCTTGGGGACTCCATTTTAGGTTTAGTTGTTTTTACGTACATCAACTCCTGACGATTGGCATTTTTGGCTCGATTATATGCGTGTTTAATAGAACGCTTACTGTAACCACGTTCATAGAATCTTTCTTTCATTTCTTTAGCACGATCTTCAAAATCACAATCCATCGAGCATAGACACCTAAGCCTAAGAAATTGGCCAACCGGAACGGATCTTACTTCATGAGCTGGATGGAATGATGTGGCATGCAGAATAGAGTTGACCGCAGTTTCCTTCTGAAACAAATCTGTCTGCAATAGGCCAGTATTATCTTTTTTAATTAATACATCCAAGAATTCGATTTGACAAGCATGATATTTGTAAGTTAATTTGATATTGAAAGGATTCCTGTTCAAATTGACAAAAAACTCCTCTAAATAAACTGGTGTGCCCCGCCAGATCAGAAATATGTCGTCGATGTACCGGGCCCAAAGGATGACCCGGTCCATCGACGAACTCTGATCTGACGAGAACAGGTCCCTCTCCCACAGCCCCAGGAACAGATTGGCATAGGAGGGCACGCACGCTGCCCCCATGGCTGTCCCCTGGAGCTGCAGGTAGAGGGACCCGTTAAAAAAAAAAAAAATTGTGGGTAAGAAGAAAATCCAAAAGTTGTAAAAGAAAACCTGTCTCGTCTTGGGAAAATTTGGTCATAGAAAGGAAGTAATTAACTGCCCTAATTCCATCCTGGTGTCGGATACTCGTGTAGAGGGACTCCACATCACACGTAATGAGAAGCATGTCCCCGTCCATGTGTATGGAGTCCACCCTACACAAGAAATCCGAGGTGTCCCTCAAAAAGGAAGGAATTGTTTCAACAAGTGGTTTCAAAAAAGAGTCAATGTACTTGCCAATATTTTCAGTTAGTCCCCCTATCCCAGAAATTATAGGCCTACCTGGAGGATTTCTGATGTCCTTGTGGACTTTAGGCAAAAGGTATAGAGTTGGAACAGATGGATCTTTAGTCCAAAGAAGGTTACGTGTCTCCTGAGTAATAATCTCCTTATCCAACGCTGTCTGAAGAATTTTGCCCAGAAGATCCCTATATGAAGACATTGGATTGTAAGTAAGTTTTTTATAACACAAGGGATCTCTGAGTTGCCGATACGCCTCACTCTCGTACATTTTGCAGGGCCACACCACCACATTTCCCCCTTTGTCAGCGGGTTTAAATACTACATCATCAAGTTTTTTAAGACGTTTCAGGCCAACCCGTTCAGAGGTGGTCAAATTGTCATTATGAATACTTTTAGGTATTTTTTCAAAATCGTTGGTGACAAGTTGAACAAAAATTTAAATATTAGGACACACTGACAAAGGGGGAAACTTTTGAGATTTTCGTTTCAAAGATGATGGTACTATACCTAAAGGTGGTAAGTCGTGTTCCCTGCTAAGTTCTTCCAAAATCTGGAGCGCTTCTTGCTCGTCCGGAAATGGAAACGTACGTTTTGTATCTTCGTTGTGGAACCATTTCTTAAAAATAAGGGATCTTGCGAAAATATGAAGATCCTTAACGGCCGTAAACGGATCAAACCTACTGGTTGGTGAAAACGTCAATCCTTTAGATAATAATTGTAATTCAATATCAGAGAAAGAATTTATATGCCCTTTAGTATGTTCGTGATGAATCCTTATATATTTCTTTTCGCTCCAACGATGTGGACTCCCATAGGAGAGACCGATATACAATCGCCTGCCTTCTACGTGATTATATTCTGTGACAACAAGGAAAATTTGAACATTTGCTATACGCTGATATACTGGCATTTTTTTACTTTCTGATAGCTGACAGACTTACATGAACTTTTGAATTTTTTGGCATTATGCACTTTACACTTCTGTTTACATTGCTGCTATTTGTATGATTCATATTTGTGCACTGATTAATGTGTGGCTGCACTGTAGATATATATATCTGCTTAATATTTATTCCATATGTATGGCTTTTTTGCCTTCTTTTTGCACTTTATGCTTATAATGACATATGTATACACTTTAGATATATTATATGTGTTTTATATTATTTTGTATGCATGGTCTTTTTGTCTTTGTTTGTCCTTTTTTGCTTTTTTATTTTTTATATTTATCTATATATGCTACACTTTGAGATGGGTTTATATCTTATTAGACTAATTAGTATTATATGTTCCGGTAAGCTATGCATTCACTGGCTTATATACCATCTTTCACTTTTATTTTTTTACCAGTCTTTCGTTTTATATTTAATCACTTTAGTAATTTCTCACTTAAATACAAGTAGTGTTTTTTAATTTCTTAGTCCAGCACATTTTTTACGTTTATATATTATTTGTTTCATCCTTTCTCACGTTTATCCCTCTTTTTTGCATTTTTCACATATTTTATATGTGTATGTTTTTTCTTTTAGTGATTAAAGGAGTGTGTGTTCTATATGCATGTGTGTATACATATATATGTGTGATATTCAGCTCAGCGAATGTTGCTTATACTTAGTGTATCTGCTACTTCAAGAGGTATTTTACTATGTCATAAAACCGGGGGCTTGTTCTATTTTTCTACCCACTTGTGTTAGGGTTTTTTGTTAATTGCGGTCTATGTCACCGATATGTCTCTGCACATATGTAGGATAGGCCGATATTATATACTCTATGGTCTGAGCGCATGCGCACGGGTGCCCCAGTAGGTGTTGCCGGCGACGGCGTCTCTTATTGGCTGTGGGCGGATGTCGGGGGCAGCTCCCTGCTCGCACCTGTCAGCGTGCGGCCGGGGAGTTCTCACCGGCGTCCTTCCTCCAGTCATGACGCACTCGCTGACTTCACTCTACCTAGGGGTGCCGGGCGTCATGTGCCATTTGGGACCATGTGAGTCTGGCTTTCTACTACAAGTACCATGATCCTCTCCGGTCTATTTTCCGGTCATGTGATCTATGACACTGTATTCTCCTATTGGCCACCGTTCATACAAAAAGGGCATGGTTCCGTTGTGATGCCACTCCCCCTGACGGAGGCACATTGCCGAAATGCGCATTGGGGCTGTGGCATCACCATTTGGATGTTGGTAAGTGTTATTTGATGCAATTTTACAATCTTCTGCATATCTCTATATACTAATGATTCAGGGGTTCTAGCATTAGGGGCCTCTCGTGGCCCTATGGATGGCACTAGTGCATGTATGTAGCTTGCTATTTTCACTTTAAACCCTGTATCTGTTTACCCATAGAAACACTTTTGTACTGGAGACTAAGGGTTTTGAGGATTAGGGTTTGCACGAGTATACTATTGTTTATGCACAGTGCTATATTATACCCCGGTGTCCATGATTTATGTATTGAGGAATTTATATGCAGGTTGCTACTTTAGTGATCTATTTACCCATCTATTGGTGATGCCTGTGTGTTTTTCTTTTGGCTCACTTGTAGCACTGTTGGCTATTTTTAATTGTCTGTTTTTATACAATTTAATAAAGTTTGTTACTTGTTCATAAATACGTGGTTTTTTTCTATAAGTTCCATTTGATATTTTGCGTAGAACTAGTTTCTATCCTTTTGAATTGGACACAGTTTTGATTTTTGTAGTTGATTTTGTAACTATTGTGCTACATATTTTAGTGTGTCCTTAGCAAGAATAACTATTGGCTAGGGTGTAGGAGTGGTAGTGGGGTCCGACAGAACGAGTGGCGTGGAGCAAGCATCGGCGGCGGAGGTGTCGGTGTCCGTTCAAACGGAAAAGGACAAAGGGGATACGATTAAATTGGACGATAGAGCAAAGGGGGAAGTTTATGTGTGTTTTGAAGGGCTGTTAGGGGCTCATTTAAAAAAAGAAATAAAAGAAAAAATTTGGAAAGATGAATATGTGGAGATTTTCTCCCTCCTACCTTTGGAGAAATTTAATTTAGACAAGGGTAGGAAGGAGGATAGTAAAAAGGAGGAGGAAGAAAAGAGGCGTTGGCGATTAATACCGCAGACATTTGTGAATTGGCAGCAGGCGTTTGCCATTTTGGCAAGTGTTATTGGTGAAAAGTTTCTGGAGAACTGTTCAGGCCTGTTTTGTTACTTGGATGCCATAGGGGAGGCACACAGGGCGTACAGGGCCCAGGCGTGGCTACGGTATGATGAGCAGTTTCGGCAAAGGAAGGCGGTCAGGCCCGAGATAAAATGGGATCAGAAAGATATAGGGTTGTGGTTGAAAGTTATGGCTCCAATGCGGTTTGGGCAGTCCTTTCATGGGGGGGGAGGGAGTAGCGGTCAGCAGTCGGGACAGGGAGCCGGGGGACAGGGGTCACAGGGGGTTAAGGACAAAACAGGGACGTGTTGGCAGTTCAGTGATGGCCAATGCAAATACGGCAATACATGCAAGTTCAAGCATGTCTGTTCTTACTGCAGCGGGGCCTCGCATGGAGCGGCCAAATGTTTTAAAAAGGCAAGGGGTAAACCAGCAGTGGGAGGCAGTCAAGGGGGTGACACCAGTGAAGGTTCAAAGGATGGCCCCTTATCTAAGTAGGTATTCAGATCGGGAAAAGGCGAGGCTACTGTGGGAAGGTTTTTCGGAGGGTTTTCGGATTCCTCATCTGGCTCATGCTATTCTATTTTCAAAAAAGACTTTGAGGTCGGCTAATTTACAGGCGGACGTGGTACGGCTAAATTGGCGAAAGAGGTTGAGTTAGGGCGTTTGGCGGGGCTGTTTAATGCTTTACCTGTGGAGGGGGTGGTTGTTTCGCCTTTGGGGGTTGTTCCTAAGAAAGAGCCTAATAAGTTTTGTTTGATTTAACATCTGTCATATCCAAAGGGCCAGTCAATTAATTACGGCATCGCTGAAGAGCTTTGTTCTGTGGTATATACTTCTTTTGATGCTGCGGTACAATGGGTGCGTAGATATGGCGCTGGTGCGTTAATGGCTAAGACAGATGTTGAATCGGCTTTCCGATTGCTTCCGGTTCACCCCGATAGTATCCCGCTGTTGGGATGTTTTTGGAATGGGGGGTTTTATTTGGATAGGTGTTTGCCTATGGGCTGTTCGATTTCATGCTCGCTGTTTGAGTCCTTTAGTACTTTTCTTGAGTGGGTTGTTCGGGATGTTTCCCAGGTTCAGTCTGTAATCCACTACTTGGATGATTTTTTGTCGGCCCGCCGGATTCTCTGTTGTGTGGAAATTTGTTGGCTAACATGGAATGGGTGGCGGGACATTTTGGTGTGCCTTTGGCGCGGGAAAAAACGGAGGGCCCTTGCACGGTGTTGAGTTTTCTGGGTATTCTCATAAACTCAGAGAGGATGGAGTGCAGGCTGCCTGGCGATAATTTGTTGGCTTTGCGGCAGGAGGTGCTGAGATGTGAAAAGTTGCGCAAGGTTACATTAAAAGAGTTGCAGTCGCTGTTGGGATGTTTGAATTTTGCGTGTCGTATCATGCCTATGGGCAGAATATTTTGCAGGAGATTATCCAGGGTGACTGCTGGAGTGCGGTCGGCACATCATTTCATTCGTTTGAACAAAGAGCATAGGGAGGATTTAGTCATCTGGCGGCGTTTTTTGGATAATTATAAAGGCAGGGCTTTGATTCAACAGGAAGATTTGAATGATTTTGACTGCGAAATTTTTACGGACACAGCGGGCAGTGTTGGCTATGGGGCCTATTGCGGAGGAAAATGGAGTGTTGGAGGATGGCCTGATTGGTGGTGCGAAACTGGTTTAACTAAAAATTTGGCGTTGCTTGAGCTGTTTCCAATTGTAGTTTCAGTGTTTATTTGGGGTAGTACGTTTAAGGATAGGCGGGTACGTTTCCATTGCAATAATTTGAGTGTGGTGGCGGTGATTAATAGTCTTTCTTCTTCCTCTCCCCCGGTAATCAGACTGGTTCAGGAGTTAGTCTTGCGGTGCCTGGAGTTGAATACATGGATTTTGGCTGTACATGTTCCCGGCGTTCAAAACTCTATAGCGCATGCTTTGTCTCGTTTGCAGTGGGAGCGTTTCTGGGAGTTGGCTCCAGAAGCGGAGGATGCAGGAACGACATGCCTTTCTCATTTGTGGTGGATTGTTGCGGACGAGGAGGTCGGTTGATACAGGCCTCGGTGTCGGGACGGACGTGGTCAGGTTACGAATCATGGCAGATGTGGGAATGGTGGTTGGAACAGTTGGGCTCGGTAGAATCAGATGGTGACAAGGTGATGGCGATTTTGCTTTTGATTGGGTCGGCGGAGAAATGGGGTTGGTCGGTGTCAAAGCTGAACAAATTTATAGCTGGTTTGGCTTTTGGTTTCAAGCTTCAGGGTTCCATGGATGTTACTAAGCATTTCTTGATTCGGCAGGCGTTAAAAGGTTTTCGGAAGGGTTCGTCAACTTGCGATGCGCGTAGGCCCATATCTTTTGGGACGTTGGATCATTTGGGGGAGGCGTTGGGGGGAATTTGTAGTTCTCACTTCGAGGCTGTTTTGTTTCGGTTGGCGTTTTCATTGGCCTTTTTCGGGGCGTTGAGACTCGGAGAGTTGGTGTCCCCTAATAGGTTTAAAGCGGGGGGTTTGTTAACTGAGGATATGGAATTTTAGGCTGGTGGAATCGCCTTTTGGATTAGGCGTTCAAAGACCGATCAGTTGGGTAAAAGAAAACGTGTGGTGTTAGGGAAGGTGGTTGGGGGTTTGATGTGCCCACATTGGTGTTTGGAGGATTATTGGGGATTGTGGCCTGATAGGTCTGGTCCACTTTTACGGCACCGACAAGGTGAGTTTTTGTGGCGGTTTCAGTTCACGGCAGTATTGAGAAAAGGTCTAGCATTGTTAGGCCTTGACCCATTTTCCTTTGGGTCACACTCATTTAGAATTGGGGAGGCATCTGAGGCTGCTGGTTTGGGTTTGGGGCCGGAGGTTATTTGGCGTCTCGGCAGGTGGTCGTCTAATCGGTATTTGTCTTATGTTTGACATTGATGTTGGTTACTTGTTTGGTGGGTATTAATTGTTGTTATATTTTGCAGGTCGGACCCCACTGCTGGCCTGGATATTCGGACACTCTTTTGTGCATTGGAGTGCGATTCGTGCCGATGCTAGGCGAGATGGTAGGCAACTAGGTTTTAAGAGAGATGCGGTGGTGGTTCGATGGCTGGGTTTTCGAGGCATGTTGTGGTGTAGGATACTATCTGAGTTTTCCCGCGCTGCTAGTTTGGATCGTTCCCCGGACATCGTTGTGGTGCATTTGGGTGGGAACGACTTGGGGTCTAAGCCGGTGTGAGAGTTGATTCGGGACATCCGTTTTGACTTTTTGAGATTGTGGGTATCCTTTCCAGGGTTGGTGACAGTTTGGTCTGACATCGTGCCTAGGAAAACTTGGAGGGCAGTACGTTCCCTTAAGGGGATCAGTAGGGCTCGGGTGAAGCTGAACAGGGCCGTGGCAAGTTTTGTCTCCCGGAATGGGGGTGTGGCAGTTCGGCATTTTGAATTGGAAGCTGGTGTGGGAAATTTTTGGAGGAATGATGGCGTTCATTTGAACGATATTGGTTTGGATTTGTGGATGTTGGCTATACAGGAAGGTCTTGAGAGAGCCATGGCGGTGGTGGGGCACTCACGAGCCTGAGGTGTTCAGTACTGCTCGTGGTTGGCGGGGGTGGGGTTCTTGGAGTTGGTGTTTTATGGGGCTGATCTGGCTTTGGTTTACGGGCTCTGGACGGGGAGTTTACCTCGGGAGCTTTGGGGTTTGTTTGCCCAGGAAAACGGGTTACATGGTGCCCTCGAGCTGGTGGTTATGGCTGAGGGTAAAGAAGGTTTTCGTTTTAAAAAGTTGGTTGGGGCTTTTGCCTATTGGGTGCCAGATTTATTAGCTCCAAGAACCCTCCCCTCAAGTTTTTTATACAAATGTATAAATGGTGTTATTTATGTTTGTTTTGTTAATAAAAATGGCCGCTGTGGCCAAATGGTAAGAAGAATAACTTTGGGGGAATGTGGTCGGGGGTAGGTACTATGCGGCATCTCGAATGACCAATCTTGGCGATACGCAGTCATGCAGGATGCCAAAATTTTGCATCGGAATACTTTCCCTTTTGTAATTATTAAAATGAAGTGTGGAAATTCCATTGTAAACTGTTCAGAGATTTAGATGGAATAACTAAATGGTGAACTTACAGCACATGCTTAAAAGAAGCTTGTGTTCACATTCCTTTTTTTGTAGTCCAAACTTATATATGTGTATCTCGTCTGTGGCCCAAACGTGATGTAAAGTGAACCTGACTGCAACATTAAAACAAAATGTATAATCATGTCACAATAGCCACTGCTCCACATTCAGTGTCCATCACTTGTCCTGGAGGTTTCTCTGAAAATAATTTCTTTCTTTGCACTCAGCACTTTGGTAACAGATGTACTGATAGTGGCATAATAGCCTTACATTCCCAGCAAGATCAGACTTTATTGTGTAAAGCAGAGGATGAAACCAATAATGAGTCAGCGACTGACAGATGTATGACATGAAAACACAAGGTCAGTGTCCAATTACCTTTCCTTACTGGACCAAAGAATTAGGGTGAGATAATAATATCCTTGGAAATTATCCAGTTCATGTGTGACCCCTTGGTAACCTTTATATTGAGGGACAGTACTTTCAAATACATGTGGCTTATAGGAACAAATATTTAGCCTAAATAATCAGTAATTAGAAGGCAGTATCTGCTTTAGACATTTCCGTGATGTACGAATAAGAATAATAAATTGAATAAATAAAAAGAATAAACATAATTTGTTGGTCCAAAAATATGAGGAAGTATAATAGGTTTCTTGGGCATTTAAGACATGGAATGAACATGGAATATATGTAAATAACAAGGGAATTAACACATATCCCATATATACAGGTGTAAATTATATTCTCTGTACTTTATAGGTGGGGAATGAACATAAAATATATGTAGATAATAGGGGAATGAACACATATCCCATATAAACAGGTGTGTATTATATTCCCTGTGCTTGATAGGAGGAGAATGAACATGGAATATATGTAGATAATAGGGGAATGAACACATATCCCATATAAACAGGTGTATATTATATTCCAGTAATAGGAAGTGGCGCCAAGTACCACAATTGGAGTTATCCTGCAGCAAAGCCAACAATTCCCCACAAAATGGAATTGTAAAATAAACTATAACGCAATATATATTATATTCCCTTTGCTTGATAGGAGGGGAATGAACACATATCCCATATAAACATGTGTATATTATATTTCCTGTGGTTGATAGGTGAGGAATGAACATGGAATATATATAGATAACTAGCTGTTTCCAGCCAGCTAACGCTCGGCACGCTCATTGCTATCTAATTAACGCTGCTAGTGATTAAACTAAAGTAAATAATGACAACATTCAATAGCGCTTACGCAGGTGGTAAATTAACTTAAAATGAAGTTAATAACAATAATAATAATTAAAAATCAGAATAATACTAATACATTTTATTCACAGTGTAAAATCAAAAGCAAACTGGATTCGTGTGGTAATGTGTGGGGACGCAGCCTCATGTGGTAATGTGTGAGGACGGAGCCTTGTGTGGTAATGTTTGGGGACGGAGCCTCGTGTGGTAATGTGGAGGGATGGAGCCTCGTATGGTAATGTGTGGGGACAGAGCCTCGTGTGGTAATGTGTGGGGACGGAGCCTCGTTTGGTTATGTGGGGGGCCGGGATTATGTGTGCTAATGTGGTGGGGGGATTGTGTGTGGTAATGGGGTGGGGGGCGATATTATGTGTGGTAATGTGGTGGGGGGCGGGATTATCTGTGGTAATGTGGTGGGGGGTGGGATTTTGTGTGGTAATGTGGTGGGGGAGCGGGATTATGTGTGGTAATGTGGTGGGGGTGGGGATATGTGTGGTAATGTGGTGGGGGTGGGTTACGTGTGGTAATGTGGTGGGGGGTGGGATTATGTGTGGTAATTTGGTGGGGGTGGGATTATGTGTGGTAATGTGGGGGAGCGGGATTATGTGTGGTAATGTGGTGGGGGGGCGGAATTATGTGTGGTAATGTGGTGGGGGGCGGAATTATGTGTGGTAATGTGGTGGGGGCAGATTATGTGTGGTAATGTGGTGGGGGGGTGGGATTATGTGTGGTAATGTGGTGGGGGGTGAGATTATGTGTGGTAATGTGGTAGGAGGCGGGATTACGTGTGGTAATGTGGTGGGGGGCGGGATTATGTGTAGTAATGTGGTGGGAGGCGGGATTATGTGTGGTAATGTGGTGGGGGTCGGATTATGTGTGGTAATGTGGTGGGAGGCGGGATTATGTGTGGTAATGTGGTAGGGGGCGGGATTATGTGTGGTAATGTGGTGGGGGGTGGGATTATGTGTGGTAATGTGGTGGAGGGGTGGGATTATGGGTGGTAAAGGGGTGGGGGCGGGATTATGTGTGGTAATGTGGTGGGGGTGGGATTATGTGTGGTGATGGGGAGGGGGTGGAGCTACTGTGCAGGGGGCAGGATTATCTGTGGTAATGTGGTGGGGGAGCGGGATTATGTGTGGTGATGTGGTGGTGGGCGGGATTATGTCTGGTAATGGGGCGGGATTATATGTGGTAATGTGGTGGGGGGTGGGATTATGTGTGGTAATGTGGTGGTGGGCGGGATGATGTGTGGTAATGTGGTGGGGGGGCGGGATTATGTGTGGTAATGTGGTGGGGGGCAGGATTATAGGTGGTAATGTGGTGGGGGGCGGGATTATGTGTGGTAATGTGATGAGGGCGGGATTATGTGTGGTAATGTGGTGGGGGGCGGGATTATGTGTGGTAATGTGGTGGGGGGCGGGATTATGTGTGGTAATGTGGTGGGGGAGCGGGATTATGTGTGGTGATGTGGGGGGCGGGATTATGTGTGGTAATGGGGTGGGATTATATGTGGTAATGTGGTGGGGGCGGGATTATGTGTGGTAATGTGGTGGTGGGCGGGATTATGTGTGGTAATGGGGCGGGATTATGTGTGGTAATGTGGTGGGGGGGCGGGATTATGTGTGGTAATGTGGTGGGGGGGCGGGATTATGTGTGGTAATGTGGTGGGGGGCGGGATTATGTGTGGTAATGTGGTGGGGGGGCGGGATTATGTGTGGTAATGTGGTGGGGGGCGGGATTATGTGTTGTAATGTGGTGGCGGGGCGGGATTATGTGTGGTAATGTGGTGGGGGGGCGGGATTATGTGTGGTAATGTGGTGGGGGGTGGGATTATGTGTGGTAATGTGGTGGGGGCCGGATTATGTGTGGTGATGTGGTGGTGGGCGGGATTATGTCTGGTAATGGGGCGGGATTATATGTGGTAATGTGGGGGGGCGGGATTATGTGTGGTAATGTGGTGGTGGGCGGGATTATGTGTGGTAATGGGGCGGGATTATGTGTGGTAATGTGGTGGGGGGGCGGGATTATGTGTGGTAATGTGGTGGGGGGCAGGATTATAGGTGGTAATGTGGTGGGGGGCAGGATTATGTGTAGTAATGTGATGAGGGCGGGATTATGTGTGGTAATGTGGTGGGGGGTGGGATTATGTGTGGTAATGTGATGAGGGCGGGATTATGTGTGGTAATGTGGTGGGGGGCGGGATTATGTTTGGTAATGTGGTGGGGGCGGGATTATGTGTGGTAATGCGGTGGGGGAGCGGGATTATGTGTGGTGATGTGGGGGGCGGGATTATGTGTGGTAATGGGGTGGGATTATATGTGGTAATGTGGTGGGGGCGGGATTATGTGTGGTAATGTGGTGGTGGGCGGGATTATGTGTGATAATGGGGCGGGATTATGTGTGGTAATGTGGTGGGGGGGCGGGATTATGTGTGGTAATGTGGTGGGGGGGCGGGATTATGTGTGGTAATGTGGTGGGGGGGGATTATGTGTGGTAATGTGGTGGGGGGCGGGATTATGTGTTGTAATGTGGTGGGGGGGCGGGATTATGTGTGGTAATGTGGTGGGGGGGCGGGATTATGTGTGGTAATGTGGTGGGGGTGGGATTATGTGTGGTAATGTGGTGGGGGCCGGATTATGTGTGGTAATGTGGTGGGGGGTGGGATTATGTGTGGTTATGTGTGGTAATGTGTGGGGACGGAGCCTCGTGTGGTAATGTGTGGGGACGGAGCCTCATGTGGTAATGTGGGGGTGGGATTATGCGTGGTAATATGGTGGGGGTGGGATTATGTGTGGTAATGTGGTGGGGGGATTATGTGTGGTAATGTGGTGGGGGGCGGGATTATGTGTGGTAATGTGGTGGGGGCGGGATTATGTGTGGTGATGTGGTGGGGGGCGGGATTATGTGTGGTAATGTGGTGGGAGGCGGGATTATGTGTGGTAATGTGGTGGGGGGCGGGATTATGTGTGGTAATGTGGTGGGGGGTGGGATTATGTGTGGTAATGTATTGGGAGCGGGATTATGTGTGGTAATGTGGTGGGGGGCGGGATTATGTGTGGTAATGTGGTGGAGGTGTGGGATTATGGGTGGTAATGGGGTGGGGGCGGGATTATGTGTGGTAATGTGGTGGGGGGTGGGATTATGTGTGGTGATGTGGTGGTGGGGAGGGGGTGGAGCTACTGTGCAGGGGGCAGGATTATCTGTGGTAATGTGGTGGGGGAGCGGGATTATGTGTGGTGATGTGGTGGTGGGCGGGATTATGTCTGGTAATGGGGCGGGATTATATGTGGTAATGTGGTGGGGGGGCGGGATTATGTGTGGTAATGTGGTGGTGGGCGGGATTATGTGTGGTAATGGGGCGGGATTATGTGTGGTAATGTGGTGGGGGGGCGGGATTATGTGTGGTAATGTGGTGGGGGGCAGGATTATAGGTGGTAATGCGGTGGGGGGCGGGATTATGTGTGGTAATGTGATGAGGGCGGGATTATGTGTGGTAGTGTGGTGGGGGGCGGGATTATGTGTGGTAGTGTGGTGGGGGGCGGGATTATGTGTGGTAATGTGGTGGGGGCGGGATTATGTGTGGTAATGTGGTGGTGGGCGGGATTATGTGTGGTAATGGGGCGGGATTATGTGTGGTAATGTGGTGGGGGGGCGGTATTATGTGTGGTAATGTGGTGGGGGGCGGGATTATGTGTGGTAATGTGGTGGGGGGCGGGATATTGTGTGGTAATGTGGTGGGGGGCGGGATTATGTGTGGTAATGTGGTGGGGGGCGGGATTATGTGTTGTAATGTGGTGGGGGGGTGGGATTATGTGTGGTAATGTGGTGGGGGGCGGGATTATGTGTGGTAATGTGGTGGGGGGTGGGATTATGTGTGGTAATGTGGTGGGGGCGGGATTATATGTGGTAATGTGGTGGGGGGTGGGATTATGTGTGGTAATGTGTGGGGACGGAGCCTCGTGTGGTAATGTGTGGGGACGGAGCCTCATGTGGTAATGTGTGGGGACAGAGCCTCATGTGGTAATGTGGGGGGGTGGGATTATGCGTGGTAATATGGTGGGGGTGGGATTATGTGTGATAATGTGGTGGGGGGATTATGTGTGGTAATGTGGTGGGGGGCGGGATTATGTGTGGTAATGTGGTGGGGGCGGGATTATGTGTGGTGATGTGGTGGGGGGCGGGATTGTGTGTGGTAATGTGGTGGGGGAGCGGGATTGTGTGTGGTGATGTGGTGGGGGGGCGGGATTGTGTGTGGTGATGTGGGGGGCGGGATTATGTGTGGTTATGTGGTGGGGGGCAGGATTATGTGTGGTTATGTGGTGGGGGGCGGGATTATGTGTGGTAATGTGGTGGGGGGCGGGATTATGTGTGGTAATTTGGTGGGGGGGCGGGATTATTTGTGGTAATGTGGTGGGAGGGCTGGATTATGTGTGGTAATGTGGTGGGGGTGGGATTATGTGTGGTAATGTGGTGGGGGGCGGGATTATGCGTGGTAATGTGGTGAGGGGGCGGGATTATGTGTGGTAATGTGGTGGGGGGGCGGGATTATGTGTGGTGATGGGGTGGGGGCAGAGCTACTGTGCAGGGGGCGGGATTATCTCTGGTAATGTGGTGGGCGGGATTATGTGTGATGATGTGGGGGATTATGTGTGGTGGTGGGGGGGTGGGATTATGTGTGGTAATGTGGTGGGGGGTGGGATTATGTGTGGTAATGTGGTGGGGGGCGGGATTGTGTGTGGTAGTGTGGTGGGGGGCGGGATTATGTGTGATAATGTGGTGGGGGGGCGGGATTTTGTGTGGTAATGTGGTGGGAGTGTGGTATTATGTGTGGTAATGTGGTGGGGGGGCGTGATTATGTGTGTTAATGTGGTGGGGGCGGGATTATGTGTGGTCATTTGGTGGGGGCAGGATTATGTGTGGTAATGTGGTGGGGGGGCGGGATTATGTGTGGTAATGTGGTGGGGGGCGGGATTATGTGTGGTAATGTGGTGGGGGGGCGGGATTATGTTTGGTAATGTGGTGGGGCGGAATTGTGTGTGGTAATGTGGTGGGAGGGCGGGATTGTGTGTGGTAATGTGGTGGGGGGCGTAATTATGTGTGGTAATGTGGTGGGGGGCGGGATTATGTGTGGTAATGTGGTGGGGGGCGGGATTATGTGTGGTAATGTGGTGGGGGGGCGGGATTATGTGTGGTAATGTGGGGGCGCGGGATTATGTGTGGTAATGTGGTGGGGGGGTGGGATTATTTGTGGTAATGTGGTGGGAGGGCTGGATTATGTGTGGTAATGTGGTGGGGGTGGGATTATGTGTGGTAATGTGGTGGGGGGCGGGATTATGCATGGTAATGTGGTGAGGGGGCGGGATTATGTGTGGTAATGTGGTGGGGGGGCGGGATTATGTGTGGTGATGGGGTGGGGGCAGAGCTACTGTGCAGGGGGCGGGATTATCTCTGGTAATGTGGTGGGCGGGATTATGTGTGATGATGTGGGGGATTATGTGTGGTGGTGGGGGGGTGGGATTATGTGTGGTAATGTGGTGGGGGGTGGGATTATGTGTGGTAATGTGGTGGGGGGCGGGATTGTGTGTGGTAGTGTGGTGGGGGGCGGGATTATGTGTGATAATGTGGTGGGGGGGCGGGATTTTGTGTGGTAATGTGGTGGGAGTGTGGTATTATGTGTGGTAATGTGGTGGGGGGGCGTGATTATGTGTGTTAATGTGGTGGGGGCGGGATTATGTGTGGTCATTTGGTGGGGGCAGGATTATGTGTGGTAATGTGGTGGGGGGGCGGGATTATGTGTGGTAATGTGGTGGGGGGCGGGATTATGTGTGGTAATGTGGTGGGGGGGCGGGATTATGTTTGGTAATGTGGTGGGGCGGAATTGTGTGTGGTAATGTGGTGGGAGGGCGGGATTGTGTGTGGTAATGTGGTGGGGGGCGTGATTATGTGTGGTAATGTGGTGGGGGGCGGGATTATGTGTGGTAATGTGGTGGGGGGCGGGATTATGTGTGGTAATGTGGTGGGGGGGCGGGATTATGTGTGGTAATGTGGGGGCGCGGGATTATGTGTGGTAATGTGGTGGGGGGGTGGGATTATGTGTGATGGGGGGCGGGATTATGTGTGGTAATGTGGTGTGGGGGCGGGATTGTGTGTGGTAATGTGGTGGGGGTGGGATTATGTGTGGTGATTTGTTGGGGGGGATTATGTGTGGTAATGCGGGGGGGTGGGATTATTTGTGGTAATTTGGTAGGGGGGCGGGATTGTGTGTGGTAATGTGGTGGGGGGGCGGGATTGTGTGTGGTGATGTGGGGGGGGAGCTACTGTGCAGGGGGCGGGATTAGCGAGTAATCATGATGCCTCTTATATATATATTATATGTATAGATAGGGGAACGAACACATATCCCATATAAATAGGTGTATATTATATTCCTTTTGCTTGACAGGAGGGGAACGAACATGAAACATATGTAGATAATAGTGGAATGAACACATATCCCATATGAACAGGTGTATATTATATTCCCTGTGCCTGATATGTGGGGAATGATCTTGGAATCTACGTAGATAATAGGGGAATGAACACATATCTCACATAAACATGTGTATATAATATTTCCTGTGCTTGATGGGGGGATATTAAATATATGTAGATAATAGGGGTAATGAACACATATCTCACATAAACAGGTGTATATTATATTCTCTGTGCTTGATAGGAGGGAAATGAACATGAAATATATGTAGATAATAGGGGAATTAACACATATCCTATATAAACAGGTGTGTATTATACTCCATGTGCTTGATAGGAAGGGAATTAACATGGAATATATATAGATAATAGGGGAATGAACACATATCCCATATAAATAGGTGTATATTATATTCCCTTTGCTTGATAGGAGGGGAATGAACATGAAATATATGTAGATCATAGGTGAATGAACACATATCCCATATAAACATGTGTATATTATATTTCCTGTGCTTGATAGGTTAGGAATGAACATGAAATATATGTAGATCATAGGGGAATGAACACATATCCCATATGAACAGGTGTGTATTATATTCCCTTTGCTTCATAGGTGAGGAATGAACATGAAATATATGTAGATAATAGGGGTAATGAACACATATCTCATATAAACAGGTGTATACTATATTCCCTGTGCTAGATAGGAGGGGAATGAACATGAAATATATGTAGATAATAGGGGAATTAACACATATCCTATATAAGCAGTAGGGTTGAGCGAAACGGATCGGACAAATTCAAAAATCGCCGACTTTCAGCAAAGTCGGGTTTCATGAAACCCGACCCAATCCTAGTGTGGGATCGGCCATGCGATCGGCGATCTTCACGCCAAAGTCACGTTTCATATGACGCTTTCACCGCCATTTTTCAGCCAATGAAGGAGTACGCAGAGTGTGAGCAGCGTGATGACATAGGTCTCGGTCCCCACCATCTTAGAGAAGGGCATGACAGTGATTGGCTTGCTTTCTGCGGCATCACAGGGGTATAAAGGGGCGTGCACGCCGACCGCCATCTTACTTCTGCCGATCTTAGCATAGGGAGAGGTTGCTGCAGCTTCATTAGAATAAGGGCTATAGTTAGGGAGGGAAGATTAACCCCCAAACTGCTTGTGCTGTAGCGATTTCCACTGTCCAACACCACCTTTTTTTTGCAGGGACAGTGGAGGCTATATTTTTGTGCATCAGCTCTGTAGCTTATTAGGTTGCCTTATAAGGCTCCCTGATAGCTGCATTGCTGTTTGCCCCGCTGCTGTGCAAACCAACTGCTTTTTTAAAAGCAAAAATCCTGTTGCTCCTTTCTGCACAGTTATCTTGTTTATTTGTCCACAGTGCACTTTTGTGTGCAGCAGTCCTTTTTATTGCTGCCATACTTGTCCCGAGATCATTGTAGGGAGATTGAAATTGTACTACAGTCCTTGTATTTTTTCATATATCTTCCAGCCACTTTCTGCCACTTACATTGTGTTGTTTTATACACTGGGCCTGAGTTTTGGTTCAATCTCCCCCCCAAAAAAGGGAGATTCAAATTCTCACAAAGAGGATATACTACAGTCCTGTTAGTTTGTCGTATATCAGCCAGTCACTTTCTGCCACTTACATTGTGTTGTTTTATACACTGGGCCTGAGTTTTGGTTCAGTCTCCCCAACAAAAAAGTGAGATTCAAATCCTCACAAAGTGGATATACGTCAGTCCTGTTAGCTTGTCGTATATCAGCCAGCCACTTTCTGCCACTTAGATTGCGTTGTTTTATACACTGGGCCTGAGTTTTGGTTCAGTCTCCCCCCCAAAAAAGGGAGATTCAAATTCTCACAAAGTGGATATGCGTCAGTCCTGTTAGTTTGTCGTATATCAGCCAGCCACTTTCTGCCACTTACATTGTGTTGTTTTATTTACTGGGCCTGAGTTTTGGTTCAGTCTCCCCTACAAAAAAGGGAGATTCAAATTCTCAACAAGTTTATATACACCTTCTACCTTGTTTTACAGTACCATATAACGGTTGTTATTTTGGTTAGATTTTCCAAAAAAAGAGGAAGTCTGGTGGAAGAGCCCGTGGGCGGTCGTTGCCAGCTGGTACTGATGGTGGTGGTGGTGCATCTGGTGGTAGTGGCAAAAGCACAATAGCACCTAAGGCTGGAGGTGTTGAGCCAGCGTCATCGTCAGGCTACACAAGGCCTCTAAGGCTCCCTTATCTGGGAGTAGGAAAACAGCTTTTAAAACCGGAGCAGCAGGAAAAGGTTTTGGCTTTCCTTGCTGACTCAGCCTCTAGCTCTTTTGCCTCCTCTTCATAAAGTTCAAAATATAAAAGCAGCGAGTCGTCAGTGGATGCTCCCGGTCAGGAACAAGACGTTTCCTTGTGTCCTTCACCCAAACCAAAAGTGAAGGATGCGTCAGGCGACACTACAGGTTACTCCATGGAGCTCTTTACACATACCGTGCCTGGGTTAGAAAGGGAAATTGTTAACTGCCCATTACAAGATGAATCAGATATGGAGTGCACTGATGCACAGCCACAGCTAGATTATTATACTGTTCCATTGACTCAGATCACTACATTGCCCTCGCAGTGTACTGAGCCAGAATCTGACCCTGATGAGACTATGGTGCCACGTCCCGAACGCTATAGCACCTTACACGGTGACACAGAGGAAGGTGCACATGACATTGAAGAGGAGGTGATAGATGACCCAGTTGTTGACCCAGATTGGCAGCCATTGGGGGAAGAGGGTACCGCTGCCAGTAGCTCAGAAGCGGAGGAGGATGATCCGCAGCAGCCATCTACATCGCAACAGCTGTCATCTGGCAGGCCCGTATCAGGCCAAAAACGTGTGTCAAAAACAAAAAGTTTTAGGACAGTGTGGCCATCCGGTGAAAGTAGCACAGCATGCAATGCCTGAAAAGGTATTCGATAGTAGGAAGAGTGCAGTGTGGCAATTTTTTAACCAAGATCCGAATGATCAGTCAAAAGTTATCTGTAAGAAATGCTCAAAGACCTTAAGCAGAGGGAAGAATCTTCAAAATTTAAATACAACGTGCATGCGTAGACATTTAACCAGTATGCACTTGCAAGCCTGGACTAACTACCAAACGTCACGTACCGTTGGTGCACCTGCTCAGAATGAAGGTAGTCAGCAACGCTACATTGCTTCCCTCACTGTAAGCCCACCAGTTAGGACCCCACCAGCAGCAAATGTGGAGGTATCGTCGCAAGGCCAAAGCAGTTAGGGAATCACAAGGTTATTGGTAGGAAACACTGTATGTAGGCCAACATCAAGAATACCATCACCAACCCTCTCTCAATCAGCCATGTCCACCACCACCACCACCGCTAGTTCCACCATATGCAGCTCTCCAGTCCAGCTCACCCTACAAGAGACTCTCGTTAGGAAAAGAAAGTACTCATCCTCTCATCCGCGTATACAGGTTTTGAACGCCCACATTGCTATACTAATCTCGTTAGAGATGATGCCCTACCGGTTGGTTGAAAGCGGAGCTTTCAAAGACCTGATGGCCTACGCAGTACCACGCTATGACCTACCCAGTCAGCACGTCTTTGCGAAAAAAGCCATCCCAGCCCTACACCAGCATGTCAAAGACCTTATTGTCCATGCACTGAGGCAATCAGTCAGTGGAAAGGTGCACCTCACAACAGATGCATGGACCAGTAGGCATGGCCAGGGACGTTACGTGTCCATCACGGCGCACTGGGTTAATGTGGTGGATGCAGGGTCCACAGGGGACAGCCATAGTGGGACAGTTCTGCCTAGCCCACGGTCTAGGAAACAGTTGGCTGTAGGCGTTCGCCACCCCTCCTCCTCCTCCTCCTCCTCCAGAAGCGAAAGCTCGTCCACAGATCGCAGTCGCACGACCACTCCATTCGCAGCTGCCAGTGTTGCACACGAGGTGTCCCATTGTCGAACAGCTAGTGGTAAGCGTCAGCAGGCTGTGTTACAAATGAAGTGTTTGGGCGACAACAGACACACCGCGGAAGTACTGGTCGAGTACTTGCAGCAACAAACTCAGTCATGGCTGGGCAGTGTACATCTTGAGGCAGGCAAGGTAGTCAGTGATAACGGAAGGAATTTTATGGCTGCCATAGCCCTTTCAGAACTGAAACACATACCTTGCCTGGCTCACACCTTGAACCTGGTGGTGCAGTGCTTTCTGAAAAATTATCCGGGGTTACCAGCCCTGCTCCTGAAGGTGCGAAGACTTTGCTCGCACATCTGCCGGTCGCCCGTACACTCCAGCCGTATGCTGAACCATCAGCGATCGCTGAATCTTCCCCAGCACCGCCTAATAATCGACGTTGCAAGAAGGTGGAACTCCACACTGCACATGGTTCAGAGGCTGTGCGAACAAAGGCGTGCTGTAATTTATTTGTGGTAGGTTACACATACACGGGCAGGCACTTGGATGGCAGACATGGAGTTGTCTGGCGTGCAGTGGTCGAAGCTGCAAGACCTCTGTCAAGTCCTTCAGTGTTTTGAGGAATGCACACGGCTGGTAAGTGCAGATGACGCCATCATAAGCATGAGCATCCCACTAATGCGTCTGCTGATGCAAAGTTTGACGCACATTAAGGAGCAGGCGTCTGCAGCCAAGGAGGAGGGAAGCCTTGATGACAGTCAGCCATTGTCTGCTCAGGAAACTGTCCTGGACGAGGTGGCGGATGAAGAGGAGAAGGAGGAGGATAATGGGGATGAATATTTATGGGAGGAGGATGCTTCTCAGGGGGCAATAGAAACTGGTGGCGTTGCAAGGTCAGGTACTGGGTTTTTGCGGGACACAAGTGATGTTGATTTGCAAGAAAGTGCTCCTCAACCCAACACAAGCAGTGAATTGACACCTGGAACATTGGACCACATGGCTGAGTATGCCTTGCATATCCTAAAAAGGGACTCCCGCATTATGAAAATGATGACCGATGACGATTACTGGTTGGCCTGCCTCCTGGATCCACGATATAAAGGAAAATTACAAATTATCATGCCACATGAGAACCTTGAGCAAATATTGGCTACCAAACAAGCAACTCTTGTAGACCGTTTGGTTCAGGCATTCCCAGCACACAGCGGCAGTGATGGTTCTCACATGAGCCATAGGGGGCAACATGGCAGAGGTGTTAGAGGTGCACAAATCTGAAGTGGCGTTGGACAGAGGGGTTTTATGACCATGTTGTGGAGTGATTTTGCAATGACCGCTGACACGAAAGGTACTGCTGCATCGATTCAAAGTGACAGGAGACAGCATTTCTCCAGTATGGTTACGAACTACTTTTCCTCCCTTATCGATGTTCTCCCTCACAGGTCATTCCCCTTTGATTACTGGGCATCTAAAATAGACACCTGGCCTGAATTGGCAGAACATGCATTACAGGAGCTCGCTTGCCCTGCTGCTAGTGTGCTATCAGAAAGAGTCTTCAGTGCTGCTGGTTCAATACTGACCGAAAAAAGGACACGTCTCACTACCCAAAATGTTGATGATCTAACCTTCATTAAAATGAACCAATCATGGATTTCTAATTATTTGGCCCCACCTTCCCCTGCTGACACGTAGCTTGCCTGAAAAATGTCTTGCTTTTGGCCTCCTCTTACTGACTGCTACAATTCCTCCATTTGCAGCTGCTGAATGTCCACCATAGGCCATTTTTATACCTCCCTAAATGGGCTGACACCCCCACAGGGCCGTGGTATCCACCTGGCGCAAGCACCCGTGTGAGTGCCGTTCGCCTGGACAGGTGGGCCCACTCTTGGGCGACGGCACTGGCACAGGGTCCCTCATAGTACAATGAAGTGTCTCGGACGGTGGTGGTGCACAACCGTCAGACACACCGTCGTAATATGAGGGGCCCTGTGCCAGTACCGCCGCCCACGAGAGAGTGTTCCCCCCAGCTCGAACAGTGCTCTACCACTTGCAATACTTACCTCTCCCTGCTCCACCATTGTGTAGTCTGGGCTGTTAAATCCTTCAATCGCACTGCCAATACAAATTTGTTGAAATGATAGATGATAGTTAAAATATTCAGGGGCCCTGGCCTCCATTTAGACCAGTTAATACTTTGTGCCTACTACCACTGTCTGCTACTCAGAAGAGGAGCCCACCCCTGTACCTAGCTATGCCACCTGTTTATTTAAGAACAATTTTTTGGCAGACATTTAGCCCACTTTATTATTTGGGCCTACTAACTGTGTCTGCCACTCATTACAGTTGTCCTCCGCTGAACAAAGCAATGCCGCCTGTTTAGTCCTGTTACCAATTTTTAACTGCATTTAGGCTACTTTATTATTTGGGCCTACACACCGCCGTACTATGAGGGGCCCTGTGCCAGTGCCAATGCCAACAAGTGGGCCCCCACTGCTTGCTCAGGATCACAGCACTTGCAAAGTTGAAATACTTACCTCTCCCTGCTCAACCGCCGCAAATCTTGAGCCAGCCCTACCCCCCCACAACTTTAGCCAAATGACCCCCAGTTTTCAATGCCTAACTATTATTATAAAGTAAATTAAGATTGACAAGCTTCAGTAATAAGAATTGATGTTTTTGGCATTAAAATGGGCACTGTAGGTGTTTTCCTGTCCTCCACTCACTGCCGACTTTGATTGAGTGTTGTGCAAGAAAATGTAGTCTTTTCAAAGCTTTTACAACACTTTTGTGGCATAACAGCTTTGACGAATCAGTCCTGTTCTGCCTTCCTCCACGTATGGTGCTGTGTGGATTTCAGCATACGGCTAACCCTCATCCACTTCAAAATAAGCAGACTGTAGAGATTCTTAAGTCTATATTTATTGAGATGACGAACAGTGGATGATAATGGGTAAAAACTACAAAGGGAATAAACAGTGTATCAGTACTGGCAGATAAGGGCCCCTTTCCACTTGCGAGAAAAAAAACGGTCCGTAATCTGGACCGAAAAAACGGATGTAACGTATGCGATAGTCATGCGAGTGTCATGCGAGTGCAATGCGATTTTTAATCGCATCATCCGTTTTTTGTAATCGCATCATCCGTATGACATCCGTATTACTGTCCGATTTGTATGCACTGGTGTCCTTTGAAAAGCCGGCAAATCAGTGCTGTGTACAGTAAAATCACACTGACAGGTTAGAATAGAGTAGATATATGCACATAGAATGTGTGTATATACATATATATATGTCAGTGAGACACCTATATATGTATATTTATATTTAATGCAGCGCTATATAGCATAAAAGCCGGTAATTCAATTGCCAGATTTTGCTCTCTACTTCACAAACCCGACAGGATATGAGACATGGTTTACATACAGTAAACCATCTCATATCCCTTCTTTTATTACATATTCCTCTTCACTAATGTAAGAAGTGTCTGTGTGTCAAATTTGGGGGCTCTAGCTATTAAATTAAAGGGTTAAATCACGGAAAAAATTGTCGTGGGCTCCCGCGCAATTTTCTCCGACAGAGTGGTAAAGCCAGTGACTGAGGGCAGATATTAATAGCCTAGAGAGGGTCCATGGTTATTGGCCACCCCTGGCTACAAACATCTGCCCCCCAGCCACCCCAGAAAAGGCACATCTGGAAGATGCGCCTATTCTGGCACTTGGCCACTCTCTTCCCACTCCCGTGTAGCGGTGGGATATGGGGTAATGAAGGGTTAATGTCACCTTGCTATTGGGTCATTCCACATCAAGTGGACCAGTTTTAAAAATCGTCCCCACTCGACCGTCTCCGATTTTGCTGAAAATTTATAAGGATGTACATGTATGTTTGAAAAGAGGTTCTGTAAATTTTTAGGGCCAGATCTCAAATACATTGGGCACTGTTGACCTTTCACTGGAGGTTCCACCAAGCCTGCGGCTTCAGCTAAGAGGATTTTGCAAACTTTGGCACATAGCCATTAGAGTTCTATACTGGCTATGATGCTGAAATTTGGCATACTAGCTCAACTTTTGCTGCTAAACACGATAAAATTATTACCGGCTATGACAAAACAATATTTCGGCCGCAATTTTGTGTCAAAGTAGCTTGAAAAACGTGTCGCATAAAATTTATGCCAAACTTTGCCCCTATATAACTCAAGACCAAAAACCAATAGTAACTGGTGCTTTGCCCTGTACACCAAACATCTACATGACTTTGCATTGCTGCAATATCACGGTCAAAGCATATGTATTTGTGGAAATATTCACACCCACATATGATGAAAAACGTAAAAAAAAGGAATTTTACCTATTTTTAGGTCAAATTTCCCAAAAAGGGTACCCCTAAAATTTATTAATTCTGATATCATTAGAAAAAGCACATTTTTCTCTAAAATTATCATTGGGGTTTTTTTTGGAGTCTCTCCGTTTAAGAAATGAAAAATGCCACTGAACATGGTGTTATTTATTAATACACAATGAATGTTAACTGCACTATTCAAACCCTTGCGTTGGTCCATGGTGGTTATACCACAACCAATTCCCTAAGAATTGGTATTATAATCCTATAGCTCGTGCCAGTCTTCAACGCCCAACTAAAAACCAAATACTGACCCCGGTGGATTTATTCAACTTTTGCAACGAGCAACTGCATGGAATCAAGAATTTTTTTGTTCCAAAAGAAAAAAATGACGAAATACGGGTAGTTCAAGAGGAAAGGTTCAAAGATGGACATACAATTGCTGGAACAAGAGAAAATCACCAGTTTGTGCCAATTGATGACCAAACGATTTGCACTTCAAGGGTGTCAAATGACCCATCATCTTTCATTGCCCATGTAGATAGATCTGTCAGATCAGAAATGCCTTTTGTGCCAATTGCAAACCTCCAGCCAGGGCAATACATTGCCTGCATTTACGATAGGAACTGGTGGATTGGAAATATTTCTGAAATTTCAGTCGACGAGCATGATGCATTAATAAATTTTATGCATCCTCATGACCAGCTAGCTTCTTTCACTGGCCTGTGAGAAATGATACATGCTGGATTCCTGAGCAGTCAATCATTGCAATAATTCCAGCACCAGCTGCAACAGCAATGGGCCGACAATACAGCTTCTCTGAACTGATTATGTTGCAAATTCAGCAACAATTCCAGACCAATTAGACTGAACATTATGGCTTGGGAACCAACAAAAGATACCCAATATTAGGCTTGGGATCCTAGGCAAAGACACCCACCCTCAGGCTTCGGAACCTGCGATAAAGAGACAGCCCGAGGCTCGTCTTGCACGGCTATCGGCCATGGCTCCTAGGCGATGGGGCTGCCAATTCTCGAAAGACAGCATTATTACAATTCTTAATAGGATTATAATACTAATTCTTAGGGAATTGGTTGTGGTATAACCACCATGGACCAACGCAAGGGTTTGAATAGTGCAGTTACCATTCATTGCGTATTAATACATAACACCATGTTCAGTGGTATTTTTCATTTCTTAAACGGAGAGACTCCAAAAAAAACACCAATGATCCTTGTAGAGAAAAATGTGCTCTTTCTAATGATATCAGAATTAATATATTTTAGGGGTACCCTTTTTGGGAAATTTGACCTAAAAATAGGTAAAATTCGTTTTTTTTACGTTTTTCATCATATGTGGGTGTGAATATTTCCACAAATACATATGCTTTGACCGTGATATTGCAGCAATGCAAAGTCATGCAGATGTTTGGTGTACAGGGCAAAGCACCAGTTACTATTGGTTTTTGGTCTTGAGTTATATAGTGGCAAAGTTTGGCATAAATTTTATGCAACACGTTTTTCAAGCTACTTTGACACAAAATTGCGGCCGAAATATTGTTTTCTCATAGCCGGTAATAATTTTATCGTGTTTAGCAGCACAAGTTGAGCTAATATGCCAAATTTCAGCATCATAGCCAGTATAGAACTCTAATGGCTATGTGCCAAAGTTTGCAAAATCCTCTTAGCTGAAGCCGCAGGCTTGGTGGAACCTCCAGTGAAAGGTCAACAGTGCCCAATGTATTTGAGATCTGACCCTAAAAATTTACAGAACCTTTTCAAACATACATGTACATCCTTAGAAATTTTCAGCAAAATCGGAGACGGTCGAGTGGGGACCACTGGTCCACTTGACATGGAATGACCCTATTGTAAGGTGACATTAAGCCAGATTAATAATGGAGAGGCGTCAATTATGACACCTATCCATTATTAATCAAATAGTATGAAATGGTTAATAAAACACCCACACACATTATTACAAAGTCCTTTAATGAAATAAAGACAGAGGGTGTTGTAATATTTTATTATACTGGTAATCCACCTGAAGACCCTCGTTCTGTAACAAAGTTAAAAAAAACAAACAACAATATTCCATACCTTCCGTCGTTATGTCCCACGATGTAAATCCATCTGAAGGGGTTAAATCATTTTACAGCCAGGAGCTGTGCTAATGCACTCGCTCGTGCCTGTAAAACCCCAGGTACTGAATGGAAAGCAGGGGATTGTCCTGTACTTACATCTGCTGGATGTCCTCATATGAACTCGAGCGTGGTAACTTTTCCCAGGCTCGAGTTCATATGAGGACATCCAGCAGAGGGCGCATCACCGCAACTCAAGGTAAGTACAGGACAATCCCCTGCTTTCCATTCAGTACCCGGAGTTTTACAGGCACAAGCGAGTGCATTAGCACAGCTCCTGGCTGTAAAATGATTTAACCCCTTCAGATGGATTTACATTGTGGGACATAACGACGGAAGGTATGGAATATTGTTGTTTGTTTTTTTAACTTTGTTACAGAACGAGGGTCTTCAGGTGGATTACCAGTATAATAAAATATTACAACACCCTCTGTCTTTATTTCATTAAAGGACTTTGTAATAATGTGTGTGTGTTTTATTAACCATTTCATACTATTTGATTAATAATGGATAGGTGTCATAATTGACGCCTCTCCATTATTAATCTGGCTTAATGTCACCTTACAATAGCAAGGTGATATTAACCCTTCATTACCCCATATCCCACCGCTACACGGGAGTGGGAAGAGAGTGGCCAAGTGCCAGAATAGGCGCATCTTCCAGATGTGCCTTTTCTGGGGTGGCTGGGGGCAGATGTTTTTAGCCAGGGGGGCCAATAACCATGGACCCTCTCTAGGCTATTAATATCTACCCTCAGTCACTGGCTTTCCCACTCTGGCGGAGAAAATTGCGCCAATTTTTTCTGTGATTTAACCCTTTAATTTAATAGCTAGAGCCCCCAAATTTGACACACAGACACTTCTTACATTAGTGAAGAGGAATATGTAAAAAAAGAAGGGATATGAGATGGTTTACTGTATGTAAACCATGTCTCATATCTTGTCGGGTTTGTGAAGTATAGAGCAAAAGCCGGCAATTGAATTAGCGGCTTTTATGCTATCTAGCGCTGCATTAAATATAAATATACATATATAGGTGTCTCACTGACATATATATATGTATACAGTTAGGTCCATATATATTTGGACAGAGACAACATTTTTCTAATTTTGGTTATGGACATTACCACAATGAATTTTAAACAAAACAATTCAGATGCAGTTGAAGTTCAGACTTTCAGCTTTCATTTGAGGGTATCCACATTAAAATTGGATGAAGGGTTAAGGAGTTTCAGCTACTTAACATGTGCCACCCTGTTTTTAAAGGGACCAAAAGTAATTGGACAATTGACTCCAAGGCTATTTCATGGACAGGTGTGGGCAATCCCTTCGTTATGTCATTCTTAATTAAGCAGATAAAAGGCCTGGAGCTGATTTGAGGTGTGGTGCTTGCATTTGGAAGGTTTTGCTGTGAAGTAAACATGCGGTCAAAGGAGCTCTCCATGCAGGTGAAGCAAACCATCCTTAAGCTGCGAAAACAGAAAAAACCCATCCGAGAAATTGCTATAATATTAGGAGTGGCAAAATCTACAGTTTGGTACATCCTGAGAAAGAAAGAAAGCACTGGTGAACTCATCAATGCAAAAAGACCTGGGCGCCCACGGAAGACAACAGTGGTGGATGATCGCAGAATAATCTCCATGGTGAAGAGAAACCCCTTCACAACAGCCAACCAAGTGAAGAACACTCTCCAGGAGGTAGGCGCATCAATATCCAAATCTACCATAAAGAGAAGACTGCATGAAAGTAAATACAGAGGGTTCACTGCACGGTGCAAGCCACTCATAAGCATCAACAATAAAAAGGCTAGACTGGACTTTGCTAAAAAACATCTAAAGAAGCCAGCACAGTTCTGGAATAACATTCTTTGGACAGATGAAACAAAGATCAACCTCTACCAGAATGATGGCAAGAGAAAAGTATGGCGAAGGCGTGGTACAGCTCATGATCCAAAGCATACCACATCATCTGTAAAACATGGTGGAGGCAGTGTGATGGCTTGGGCATGCATGGCTGCCAGTGGCACTGGGTCACTAGTGTTTATTGATGATGTGACACAGGACAGAAGCAGCCGAATGAATTCTGAGGTATTCAGAGACATACTGTGTGCTCAGATCCAGCCAAATGCAGCCAAACTGATTGGTCGTCGTTTCATACTACAGATGGACAATGACCCAAAACATAAAGCCAAAGCAACCCAGGAGTTAATTAAAGCAAAGAAGTGGAATATTCTTGAATGGCCAAGTCAGTCACCTGATCTCAACCCAATTGAGCATGCATTTCACTTGTTAAAGACTAAACTTCAGACAGAAAGGCCCACAAACAAACAGCAACTGAAAACCACCGCAGTGAAGGCCTGGCAGAGCATCAAAAAGGAGGAAACACAGCGTCTGGTGATGTCCATGAGTTCAAGACTTCAGGCAGTCATTGCCAACAAAGGGTTTTCAACCAAGTATTAAAAATGAACATTTCATTTAAAATTATTGAATCTGTCCAATTACTTTTGGTCCCTTTAAAAACAGGGTGGCACATGTTAAGTAGCTGAAACTCCTTAACCCTTCATCCAATTTTAATGTGGATACCCTCAAATGAAAGCTGAAAGTCTGAACTTCAACTGCATCTGAATTGTTTTGGTTAAAATTCATTGTGGTAATGTCTATAACCAAAATTAGAAAAATGTTGTCTCTGTCCAAATATATATGGACCTAACTGTATATACCTATTCTATGTGTATATATCTACTCTATTCTAACCTGTCAGTGTGATTTTACTGTACACCGCGCTGAATTACCGGCTTTTCAAAGGACACCGGTGCATAAAAATCGGACAGAACTCGCATGGGGCTAGTGCTGTGCGATTTTTTTCTCGCACCCATTGACTTGCATTGGCGAGTCTCGTCCGAGAATCGCAGCAATACGCAGCATGCTGCGATTTTTTTTCTCAGCCGAGCGATTTTTTTCTCAGTCCGATTTCGGCTGAGAAAAAAACGCAAATGAAAAGACACCTATTGAAGAACATTGCTCCGAGTGCAATCCGATTTTTTATCGGATTGCACTCGTCCGTTTTCCTCGCAAGTGGAAAGGGACCCTAACAGAGGCAACAGCATGATACAGAGTGCAATTACATCAGTAACTCACATTACAGAGGCTGCACAGTAAAATTACAACACAGGAATGCAGTTATAATATCTATCTAAGGCAAAATGTTTAGAATTGAGAGTCCTCAGTGGTTGATACCTTTTAACCCCTTTACCCCCAAGGGTGGTTTGCACGTTATGGACCGGGCCAATTTTTACAATTCTGACCACTGTCCCTTTATGAGGTTATAACTCTGGAACGCTTCAACTGATCCCAGTGATTCTGACACTGTTTTCTCGTGACATATTGTACTTCATGATAGTGGTAAAATTTATTTGATATTACCTGCGCTTATTTGTGAAAAAAACGGAAATTTGGCGAAAATTTTGAAAATTTTGCAATTTTCCAACTTTGAATTTTTATGCAATTAAATCACAGAGATATGTCACACAAAATACTTAATAAGGCCGGTTTCACACGTCAGTGGCTCCGGTACGTGAGGTGACAGTTTCCTCACGTACCGGAGACACTGACACACGTAGACCCATAAAAATCAATGCATCTGTTCAGATGTCATTGATTTTTTGCGGACCGTGTGCGGACCGTGTCTCCGTGTGCCAAACACGGAGACATGTCAGTGTTCGTGGGAGCGCACGTTTTACACGGACCCAATAGAGTCAATGGGTCCGTGTAAAACACGGACCTCACACGGACATTCTCCGTCTGGGGTCCGTGTGCGTGCCGGAGACAGCGCTACAGTAAGCGCTGTCCCCCCCACATGGTGCTGAAGCCGGTATTCATATCTTCCCTGTAGCAGCGTTTGCTATAGAGAAAATATGAAGAATAGTGTTAAAAATAAAGATTTAGGTGTCCGCCGCCCCCCCGCTGGTCAGAAAATACTTACTCGCTCCTTCCTGGTCTGGCCGCGCCTCCTACTGTATGCGGTCACGTGGGGCCGATCAATTACAATCATGAATAGTCGGCTCCGCCCCTATGGGAGGTGGAGCCACATATTCATGAGTGTAAATGATCGGGCCCACGTGACCGCATGCAGGAGAAGCCGCGGCAAGACCAAGAAGGAGCGACAGCCGACGGGGGACCCGGGTAAGTATTTTCTGACCAGCGGGGGGGCGCACAGGGGGTGGGGGGGCGGCGGACACCTAAATCTTTATTTTTAACACTATTCTTCATATTTTCTCTGCAGCAAACGTTACTGCAGAGAGGATATGAATCGCAGCTTCAGCACCATGCAGAGTGGGTACCACACGCTCCGTGTGGTACCCACTCGCCATACGGGCGGCACACGTGTGCCGCAGGTATGGCCTCCGTGAGTTCCCAGGCACACGGACACGGATAACTCCGGTACCGATTTATTCCGGTACCGGAATTATCTGGACGTGTGGGACAGCCCTAAGTAACATTTCCCACATGTCTACTTTACATCAGCACAATTTTGGAACCAACATTTTTTTTTGTTAAGGAGTTATAAGGGTTAAAATTTGACCAGCAATTTCTCATTTTTACAACACCATTTTTTTTTTAGGGACCACTGTTATGGGCCTGGTGGTTAGGTGCACCAGGAATGACCTGATAGTTAAACACGGAATCGGGACGAGCTCTGGGGAAATGGGAACTCTGCTGACCACAAACCCTACTCCTATCAACACAACTAGAAATAGCCGTGGATCGTGCCTGACTCTGCCTAGACGCCTCTTCACAGCCTAAGAGCTAACTACCCCTAAAGAAAGGAAACAAAGCCTCACTTGCCTCAGAGAAATTTCCCCAAAGGTAAAAGCAGCCCCCCACAAGTATTGACTGTGAGTTAAGAGGAAATCATGAACACAGGATGAAATAGGCTTTAGCAAAGAGAGGCCAGTCTAACTAAACAGATTGAGGATAGAAAAGGGATCTTTGCGGTCAACACAACAAACTACAAAAACCACGCAGAGTGTGCAAAAAATACCCCCGCACCGACTCACGGTGCGGTGGTGCCACTCTGCACCCCCAGAGCTTCCAGCTAGCCAGGCAGTTTCATGATAGCAAGCTGGACTAGAACTTAGCAAGAAAAACCATAAGTAACAAATGAACAAGCCGGAACTTAGCTTTTGCTGGAGTAGACAGGTCCTCAGAAAGATCCAGGAGAGATCTGAACCAGTACTAGAACATTGACAGCTGGCATGGAGTAACGATCTGAGTGGAGTTAAATAGAGAATCCTAGCCTAGCCCTAAACGAGGGCAGCTGGGGAAGGAATCTCAGAACCAGCAGCTCCCCTCACAGCCACCAGAGGGAGTCCAAGGACAGAACTCACCGAAGTACCATTCATGACCACAGGAGGGAGTTCAAGAACGGAATTCACAACAGTACCCCCCCCTTGAGGAGGGGTCACCGAACCCTCACCAGAGCCCCCAGGCCGATCAGGACGAGCCAAATGAAAGGCATGAACTAAATCGGCAGCATGGACATCAGAGGCAACAACCCAGGAATTATCCTCCTGACCATAGCCCTTCCATTTGACCAAGTACTGAAGTTTTCGTCTCGAAATACGAGAATCCAAAATCTTCTCCACCACATACTCCAACTCCCCCTCGACCAACACCGGAGCAGGAGGATCAACGGAGGGAACCATAGGCGCCACATATCTCTGCAGCAATGACCTATGGAACACATTATGGATGGCAAAATAAGCAGGAAGGGCCAAACGAAATGATACAGGATTAAGAATTTCAGAAATCTTATAAGGACCAATGAAACGAGGCTTAAACTTAGGAGAAGAAACCTTCATAGGAACATAACGAGATGATAACCAAACCAAATCCCCAACACGAAGTCGGGGACCAACACGGCGATGGCGGTTAGCGAAAAGTTGAGCCTTCTCTTGGGACAAGGTCAAATTGTCCACCACATGAGTCCAAATTTGTTGCAACCTGTCCACCACAGAATCCACACCAGGACAGTCCGAAGGCTCAACCTGCCCTGAAGAAAAACGAGGATGAAAACCAGAATTACAAAAAAAAGGCGAAACCAAAGTAGCCGAACTGGCCCGATTATTAAGGGCGAACTCAGCCAATGGCAAGAAGGTCACCCAATCATCCTGATCCGCAGAAACAAAACATCTCAGATAAGTTTTCAAAGTCTGATTGGTTCGTTCGGTTTGGCCATTTGTCTGAGGATGGAAAGCCGAAGAAAAAGACAAATCAATGCCCATCTTAGCACAAAAGGACCGCCAAAATCTTGAAACAAACTGTGAACCTCTGTCAGACACGATGTTCTCCGGAATGCCATGCAAACGAACCACATGTTGGAAAAATAATGGAACCAAATCAGAGGAAGAAGGCAATTTAGGCAAGGGTACCAAATGGACCATTTTAGAGAAGCGATCACAAACCACCCAGATGACCGACATCCTTTGAGAAACAGGAAGATCTGAAATAAAATCCATGGAAACACGCGTCCAGGGCCTTTTCGGGACCGGCAAGGGCAAAAGTAACCCACTGGCACGAGAACATCAGGGCTTAGCCCGAGCACAAGTCCCACAAGACTGCACAAAAGAACGCACATCCCGCGACAAGGAAGGCCACCAAAAGGACCTAGCCACCAAATCTCTGGTACCAAAAATCCCAGGATGACCAGCCAACACCGAACAATGAACCTCAGAGATAACTCTATTAGTCCATCTATCAGGGACAAACAGTTTCTCCGCTGGACAACGGTCAGGTCTATCAGCCTGGAACTCCTGCAGCACCCGCCGCAAATCAGGGGAGATGGCAGACAGAACTACCCCCTCTCTGAGAATACCAGCCGGCCCAGGAACCCCAGGAGAATCAGGCACAAAACTCCTTGAAAGGGCATCAGCCTTCACATTCTTAGAACCCGGAAGGTACGAAACCACAAAATTGAAACGGGAGAAAAACAGCGACCAACGAGCTTGTCTAGGATTCAACCGCTTGGCAGACTCGAGATAAGTCAGATTCTTGTGATCTGTCAAGACCACCACGCGATGCTTGGCTCCTTCAAGCCAATGTCGCCACTCCTCGAATGCCCACTTCATAGCCAACAACTCCCGATTGCCAACATCATAATTACGCTCAGCAGGCGAAAACTTTCTCGAAAAGAAAGCACATGGCTTCATTACAGAGCAATCAGAACTTCTCTGAGACAAAACAGCCCCTGCTCCAATTTCAGAAGCATCGACCTCGACCTGAAAAGGGAGCGAAACATCTGGCTGACACAACACAGGAGCCAAAGAGAAACAACGTTTCAACTCCTGAAAAGCCTCAACGGCCGCAGAGGACCAATTCACCACATCAGCACCCTTCTTGGTCAAATCAGTCAACGGTTTAACAACACTAGAAAAATTAGCGATGAAGCGACGGTAAAAATTGGCAAAGCCCAGAAATTTCTGAAGGCTCTTCACAGATGTAGGCCGGGTCCAATCATAAATAGCTTGGACTTTAACAGGATCTATCTCGATAGTAGAAGGGGGAAAAATGAAGCCCAAAAAGGAAACCTTGTGAACTCCAAAGAGACACTTAGATCCCTTCACAAACAAGGAATTAGCACGAAGGACCTGGAACACCATTCTGACCTGCTTCACATGGGACTCCCATTCATCCAAAAAGACCAAAATATCATCCAAATATACGATCATGAATCTATCCAGATACTTTCGGAAGATGTCATGCATAAAGGACTGAAACACAGAGGGAGCATTAGAAAGGCCGAATGGTGTCACCAGGTACTCAAAATGGCCCTCGGGCGTATTAAATGCTGTTTTCCATTCATCGCCCTGTTTAATACGCACGAGATTATACGCCCCTCGAAGGTCTATCTTGGTGAACCAACTAGCCCCCTTAATCTGAGCAAATAAATCAGACAGTAGAGGCAAAGGGTACTGAAATTTGACCGTGATTTTATTAAGAAGGCGGTAATCTATACAAGGTCTCAGAGAACCATCCTTCTTGGCCACTAAAAAGAACCCTGCTCCCAACGGTGACGACGACGGGCGGATATGCCCTTTCTCCATGGACTCCTTTATATAACTCCGCATAGCGGCGTGTTCTGGCACAGACAAATTGAAAAGTCGTCCCTTAGGGAACTTGCTACCAGGAATCAAATTAATAGCACAATCACAATCCCTATGAGGAGGTAGGGTATTAGACTTGGGCTCATCAAATACATCCCGGTAATCCGACAAAAACTCAGGGACTTCAGAAGGAGTGGAGGAAGAAATTGACAACAATGAAACATCCCCATGTACCCCTTGACAGCCCCAACTGGACACCGACATTGATTTCCAATCCAATACTGGATCATGGACCTGCAGCCATGGCAAACCCAACACGACCACATCATGCAGATTATGCAACACCAAAAAGCGAATATCCTCCTGATGCCTGATGCGCATGAGCCATGCACATGGTCAACTGGGTCCAGTACTGAGGCTTATTCTTGGCCAAAGGCATAGCATCAATTCCCCTCAAAGGAATGGGATGCTGCAAGGGCTCTGTCATGCTCGCGCCCAGACTGGTTGGCGCGGGCGTGCGGGGGAGTGGCCCCACTGGACCACAGACCAAACCTCCCTGGAAGGGGCGTAACTAAGTAGCTTCCTAGGTGTTCGCTGGAGCCTCTGATAGTGAGGTCAGACTTCTGCAATAGGAAGCTACCAGGTACCACTCCAGGGTGGAGTCTGGTTGTGGCTGCTGATCCCACCGGGGAACGGAACATAGACAAGCAAGCGGGCACGGCTGGCACATAGGCAGGCAGACGGGTACAACAGGAACACTGTCAGGCAGGCGGGCACGGCTGGCTCTCAGGTAGGCAGGCGGGCACGGCTGGCTCTCTGGCACGACTGGTGGACAAGACTGGTACACTGGAAGAACCGGTAGGGACCGGTCTGCAGGCAGGTATGTAGAACGGGTAAGAACCTGTTCAGACACGAGGACCTAGGAATAAGTAGATAAAGACCGCAAGAGCGGATGCAGAGCGAAAGCACAGGAGCTAGAGCCAAGAACAGAAATGCAGGAGGCGGAGCCAAGAACAGAAATGCAGGAGGCGGAGCCAAGAGCTGGAGGCGGAGCCAAGTGCAACACCGCAGGAGGCGGAGCCAAGAGCTGGAGGCGGAGCCAAGTGCAGGAGAAGTAGAACCGCAAAGAGCGGAGCCAGGTAGAACCGCAAGGAGCGGAGCCAGGTAGAACCGCAAGGAGCGGAGCCAGGTAGAACCGCAAGGAGCGGAGCCAGGTAGAACCGCAAGGAGCGGAGCCAGGTAGAACCGCAAGGAGCGGAGCCAGGTAGAACCGCAAGGAGCGGAGCCAGGTAGAACCGCAAGGAGCGGAGCCAGGTAGAACCGCAAGGAGCGGAGCCAGGTAGAACCGCAAGGAGCGGAGCCAGGTAGAACCGCAAGGAGCGGAGAGGAGCTGCGGGAGGGGTCTCTGCAGCAAAGCTGAGCAGAGCCACAAAGAATGTGGAGAGAAGCTGCAGCAAGGGATAACTGCAACAGCAGAAGATAAGCTGAGTAGAAAGGAGCAGAAACGCAGAAGTGAGGAGCAGAGGTAAAGAAACAAAGGTTCAGAGCAGGCAGAGCTGCAAGAGTGCGGAGTGACAGCAGACTGAGAATACAAGGAAAGACAACAGGGAAGGAAGCCAAAGACTACAAGACCGAGGTAAGACTAAGTACAGACAAGGCAAAGGAACAAGACACAAGGACAAAGACACTGGGACCAGGATATACTGCCTCCTGGTGGGCGGAAAACAAGACCAAGGAAATAACACAGAGAATCCTGCAGAGAGGGAGTAACTCAGAGCAAGGCCAGGCAAACTCAGAAGCAAGACACTAACTGAGCTAACACATTGCACAGGCCCAGAACACTGGGTGAAGCTGCACTATATACTGGAGGCCTCTTGGTAATTGGTCAGGAACAGATTGGACAGATGCACCTGATTGCTATAAGAACCAGAGAGTTCAGGCGCCGCCCCTCTATACACAGAACCATGAAGCATGCAGAGAGCAGAGACACAGAACATGGAGCTGGCAAGAAACAGAAACCACATCATGACCTGGAGCAGTGGGTAAGATAGTGTGAGAGATGCGAGGCCATGACGTGATGCCAGCAGAGTTGTTACAGGCTCCAAGAAAAAACCACAGCGCCTGGCAAACTCTAAGTCCATCAAAATCATGGCAGCGCCTGAATCCACAAATGCCATAACAGAATAGGATGACAAAGAGCAAATCAGAGTAACGGACAAAAGAAATTTAGGCTGTACAGTACCAATGGTGACAGACCTAGCGAACCGCTTAGTGCGCTTAGGACAATCAGAGATAGCATGAGTGGAGTGACCACAGTAAAAACACAGCCCATTCTGACGTCTATGTTCGTGCCGTTCAGCTCTGGTCAAAGTCCTATCACATTGCATAGGCTCAGGCCTCTGCTCAGAGGATACCGCCAAATGGTGCACAGTTTTGCGCTCACGTAAGCGCCGATCGATCTGTATGGCCAAGGACATTGATTCATTCAGACCAGCAGGCGTGGGGAACCCCACCATAACATCCTTAAGGGCTTCAGAAAGACCCTTTCTGAAAATTGCTGCCAGGGCACACTCATTCCACTGAGTAAGCACAGACCACTTTCTGAACTTCTGGCAATATACCTCCGCTTCATCCTGACCCTGACACAAAGCCAGCAAAATTTTCTCTGCCTGATCCACAGAATTCAGTTCATCATAAAGCAATCCCAGCGCCAGAAAAATGCATCTACATTACGCAATGCAGGATCTCCTGGCACCAGGGCGAATGCCCAGTCTTGAGGGTCGCCACGCAACAAAGAAATAATGATTCTCACTTGCTGAATAGGGTCACCAGAAGAGCGGGGTTTGAGAGCAAGAAACAGTTTACAATTGTTTTTGAAATTCAGAAATTTAGATCTATCCCCAGAAAACAAATCAGGAATTGGAATTCTAGGCTCCAACATAGGATTCTGAACTACATAATCTTGAATGTTTTGTACCCTTGCAGCGAGTTGATCTACACTAGAGGACAGACCTTGAATGTCCATATCCACACCTGAGTTCTGAACCACCCAGAGTTTAAGGGGAAAAGAAAGGCAAAACACACTGCAGAGAAAAAAAAAATGGTCTCAGAACTTCTCTTTTCCCTCTATTGAGATGCATTAACACTTTGTGGGCCAGCTGTACTGTTATGGGCCTGGTGGTTAGGTGCACCAGGAATGACCTGATAGTTAAACACGGAATCGGGACGAGCTCTGGGGAAATGGGAACTCTGCTGACCGCAAACCCTACTCCTATCAACACAACTAGAAATAGCCGTGGAGCGTGCCTGACTCTGCCTTGACGCCTCTTCACAGCCTAAGAGCTAACTACCCCTAAAGAAAGGAAACAAAGCCTCACTTGCCTCAGAGAAATTTCCCCAAAGGTAAAAGCAGCCCCCCACAAGTATTGACTGTGAGTTAAGAGGAAATCACGAACACAGGATGAAATAGGCTTTAGCAAAGAGAGGCCAGTCTAACTAAACAGATTGAGGATAGAAAAGGGATCTTTGCGGTCAACACAACAAACTACAAAAACCACGCAGAGTGTGCAAAAAATACCCCCGCACCGACTCACGGTGCGGTGGTGCCACTCTGCACCCCCAGAGCTTCCAGCTAGCCAGGCAGTTTCATGATAGCAAGCTGGACTAGAACTTAGCAAGAAAAATCATAAGTAACAAATGAACAAGCCGGAACTTAGCTTTTGCTGGAGTAGACAGGTCCTCAGAAAGATCCAGGAGAGATCTGAACCAGTACTAGAACATTGACAGCTGGCATGGAGTAACGATCTGAGTGGAGTTAAATAGAGAATCCTAGCCTAGCCCTAAACGAGGGCAGCTGGGGAAGGAATCTCAGAACCAGCAGCTCCCCTCACAGCAACCAGAGGGAGTCCAAGGACAGAACTCACCGAAGTACCATTCATGACCACAGGAGGGAGTTCGAGAACGGAATTCACAACAGACCACATCTCATTTGAAGTCATTTTGAGGGGTCTATATGATAGAAAATACCCAAGTATGACACCATTCTAAAAACTGCACCCCTCAAGGTGCTCAAAACCACATTCAAGAAGTTTATTAACCCTTCAGGTGTTTCACAGGAATTTTTGGAATGTTTAAATAAAAATGAACATTTAACTTTTTTTCACAAAAAATTTACTTCAGCTCCAATTTGTTTTATTTTACCAAGGGTAACAGGAGAAAATGGACCCCAAACGTTGCTGTACAATTTGTCCTGAGTATGCCGATACCCCACATGTGGGGGTAAACCACTGTTTGGGTGCATGGCAGAGCTCGGAAGGGAAGGAGCGCCGTTTGACTTTTCAATGCAAAATTGACAGGAATTGAGATGGGACGCCATGTTGCGTTTGGAGAGCGACTGATGTGCCTAAACATTGAAACCCCCCACAAGTGACACCATTTTGGAAAGTAGACCCCCTAAGGAACTTATCTAGAGGTGTGGTGAGCACTTTGACCCACCAAGTGCTTCACAGAAGTTTATAATGCAGAGCCGTAAAAATAAAACAAACATTTTTTCCCACAAAAATTATTTTTTAGCCCCCAGTTTTGTATTTTTCCGAGGGTAACAGGAGAAATTGGACCCCTAAAGTTGTTGTCCAATTTGTCCTGAGTGCGCTGATACCCCATATGTGGGGGGGACCACCGTTTGGGCGCATGGGAGGGCTCAGAAGTGAAGGAGCGCCATTTGGAATGCAGACTTAGATGGAATGGTCTGAAGGCGTCACATTGCGTTTGCAGAGCCCCTAATGTACCTAAACAGTAGAAACCCCCCACAAGTGACACCATTTTGAAAAGTAGACCCCCTAAGGAACTCATCTAGATGTGTTGTGAGAGCTTTGAACCCCCAAGTGTTTCACTACAGTTTATAATGCAGAGCCGTGCAAATAAAAAAAAAAATTTTTTTCCACAAAAATTATTTTTTAGCCCCCAGTTTTGTATTTTTCCAAGGGTAACAGGAGAAATTGGACCCTAAATATTGTTGTCCAATTTGTCCTGAGTACGCTGATACCTGATATGTGGGGGGGAACCACCGTTTGAGCGCATGGCAGAGCTCGGAAGGGAAGAAGCATCATTTGGAATGCAGACTTAGATGGATTGGTCTGCAGGCGTCACATTGCGTTTGCAGAGCCCCTAATGTACCTAAACAGTAGAAACCCCCCATAAGTGACCCCATATTGGAAACTAGACCCCCCCAAGGAACTTATCTAGATGTGTTGTGAGAACTTTGAACCCCCAAGTGTTTCACTACAGTTTATAACGCAGAGCCGTGAAAATAAAAAATCTTGCCGGAACTTAGCTTTTGCTGGAGTAGACAGGTCCTCAGAAAGATCCAGGAGAGATCTGAACCAGTACTAGAACATTGACAGCTGGCATGGAGTAACGATCTGAGTGGAGTTAAATAGAGAATCCTAGCCTAGCCCTAAACGAGGGCAGCAGGGGAAGGAATCTCAGAACCAGCAGCTCCCCTCACAGCCACCAGAGGGAGTCCAAGGACAGAACTCACCGAAGTACCATTCATGACCACAGGAGGGAGTTCAAGAACGGAATTCACAACAGTACCCCCCCCTTGAGGAGGGGTCACCGAACCCTCACCAGAGCCCCCAGGCCGATCAGGACGAGCCAAATGAAAGGCATGAACTAAATCGGCAGCATGGACATCAGAGGCAACAACCCAGGAATTATCCTCCTGACCATAGCCTTTCCATTTGACCAAGTACTGAAGTTTTCGTCTCGAAATACGAGAATCCAAAATCTTCTCCACCACATACTCCAACTCCCCCTCGACCAACACCGGAGCAGGAGGATCAATGGAGGGAACCATAGGCGCCACATATCTCTGCAGCAATGACCTATGGAACACATTATGGATGGCAAAATAAGCAGGAAGGGCCAAACGAAATGATACAGGATTAAGAATTTCAGAAATCTTATAAGGACCAATGAAACGAGGCTTAAACTTAGGAGAAGAAACCTTCATAGGAACATAACGAGATGATAACCAAACCAAATCCCCAACACGAAGTCGGGGACCAACACGGCGATGGCGGTTAGCGAAAAGTTGAGCCTTCTCTTGGGACAAGGTCAAATTGTCCACCACATGAGTCCAAATTTGTTGCAACCTGTCCACCACAGAATCCACACCAGGACAGTCCGAAGGCTCAACCTGCCCTGAAGAAAAACGAGGATGAAAACCAGAATTACAAAAAAAAGGCGAAACCAAAGTAGCCGAACTGGCCCGATTATTAAGGGCGAACTCAGCCAATGGCAAGAAGGTCACCCAATCATCCTGATCCGCAGAAACAAAACATCTCAGATAAGTTTTCAAAGTCTGATTGGTTCGTTCGGTTTGGCCATTTGTCTGAGGATGGAAAGCCGAAGAAAAAGACAAATCAATGCCCATCTTAGCACAAAAGGACCGCCAAAATCTTGAAACAAACTGTGAACCTCTGTCAGACACGATGTTCTCCGGAATGCCATGCAAACGAACCACATGTTGGAAAAATAATGGAACCAAATCAGAGGAAGAAGGCAATTTAGGCAAGGGTACCAAATGGACCATTTTAGAGAAGCGATCACAAACCACCCAGATGACCGACATCCTTTGAGAAACAGGAAGATCTGAAATAAAATCCATGGAAACACGCGTCCAGGGCCTTTTCGGGACCGGCAAGGGCAAAAGTAACCCACTGGCACGAGAACAGCAGGGCTTAGCCCGAGCACAAGTCCCACAAGACTGCACAAAAGAACGCACATCCCGCGACAAGGAAGGCCACCAAAAGGACCTAGCCACCAAATCTCTGGTACCAAAAATCCCAGGATGACCAACCAACACCGAACAATGAACCTCAGAGATAACTCTATTAGTCCATCTATCAGGGACAAACAGTTTCTCCGCTGGACAACGGTCAGGTCTATCAGCCTGGAACTCCTGCAGCACCCGCCGCAAATCAGGGGAGATGGCAGACAGAACTACCCCCTCTCTGAGAATACCAGCCGGCCCAGGAACCCCAGGAGAATCAGGCACAAAACTCCTTGAAAGGGCATCAGCCTTCACATTCTTAGAACCCGGAAGGTACGAAACCACAAAATTGAAACGGGAGAAAAACAGCGACCAACGAGCTTGTCTAGGATTCAACCGCTTGGCAGACTCGAGATAAGTCAGATTCTTGTGATCTGTCAAGACCACCACGCGATGCTTGGCTCCTTCAAGCCAATGTCGCCACTCCTCGAATGCCCACTTCATAGCCAACAACTCCCGATTGCCAACATCATAATTACGCTCAGCAGGCGAAAACTTTCTCGAAAAGAAAGCACATGGCTTCATTACAGAGCAATCAGAACTTCTCTGAGACAAAACAGCCCCTGCTCCAATTTCAGAAGCATCGACCTCGACCTGAAAAGGGAGCGAAACATCTGGCTGACACAACACAGGAGCCAAAGAGAAACAACGTTTCAACTCCTGAAAAGCCTCAACGGCCGCAGAGGACCAATTCACCACATCAGCACCCTTCTTGGTCAAATCAGTCAACGGTTTAACAACACTAGAAAAATTAGCGATGAAGCGACGGTAAAAATTGGCAAAGCCCAGAAATTTCTGAAGGCTCTTCACAGATGTAGGCCGGGTCCAATCATAAATAGCTTGGACTTTAACAGGATCTATCTCGATAGTAGAAGGGGGAAAAATGAAGCCCAAAAAGGAAACCTTGTGAACTCCAAAGAGACACTTAGATCCCTTCACAAACAAGGAATTAGCACGAAGGACCTGGAACACCATTCTGACCTGCTTCACATGGGACTCCCATTCATCCAAAAAGACCAAAATATCATCCAAATATACGATCATGAATCTATCCAGATACTTTCGGAAGATGTCATGCATAAAGGACTGAAACACAGAGGGAGCATTAGAAAGGCCGAATGGTGTCACCAGGTACTCAAAATGGCCCTCGGGCGTATTAAATGCTGTTTTCCATTCATCGCCCTGTTTAATACGCACGAGATTATACGCCCCTCGAAGGTCTATCTTGGTGAACCAACTAGCCCCCTTAATCTGAGCAAATAAATCAGACAGTAGAGGCAAAGGGTACTGAAATTTGACCGTGATTTTATTAAGAAGGCGGTAATCTATACAAGGTCTCAGAGAACCATCCTTCTTGGCCACTAAAAAGAACCCTGCTCCCAACGGTGACGACGACGGGCGGATATGCCCTTTCTCCATGGACTCCTTTATATAACTCCGCATAGCGGCGTGTTCTGGCACAGACAAATTGAAAAGTCGTCCCTTAGGGAACTTGCTACCAGGAATCAAATTAATAGCACAATCACAATGTTATGACCCCAATGGCGAGGGTCTAAGAGGAACGTGGAAGTCTGCAGAATACAAAAATCCAGCTCATAGGGCAGTGGTAACTGGGTTGACCATATATCTACTCCTAACGCCAACACTAGAAGTAGCCGGGGATCATTCCTACGTTGATTCTAGATGACACGCGCCAGCCGGAGAATCTAGCTACCCCTAGTAGAGGAAAACAAAGACCTTTCTTGCCTCCAGAGAAGGGGACCCCAAAGCTGGATAGAAGCCCCCCACAAATAATGACGGTGAGGTAAGAGGAAATGACAAACACAGAAATGAACCAGGTTTAGCACAGAGAGGCCCGCTTACTAATAGCAGAATAAAGAAAGGTAACTTATATGGTCAACAAAAACCCTATCAAAATCCACACTGGAAATTCAAGAACCCCCGAACCGTCTAACGGTCCGGGGGGAGAACACCAGCCCCCCTAGAGCTTCCAGCAAAGGTCAGGATATAGATTTGGAACAAGCTGGACAAAAATACAAAACCAAAACAAATAGCAAAAAGCAAAAGGCAGACTTAGCTGATATAACTGGAACCAGGATCAGTAGACAAGAGCACAGCAGACTAGCTCTGATAACTACGTTGCCAGGCATAGAACTGAAGGTCCAGGGAGCTTATATAGCAACACCCCTAACTAACGACCCAGGTGCGGATAAAAGGAATGACAGAAAAACCAGAGTCAAAAAACTAGTAACCACTAGAGGGAGCAAAAAGCAAATTCACAACAGTACCCCCCCCTTAGTGAGGGGTCACCGAACCCTCACCACGACCACCAGGGCGATCAGGATGAGCGGCATGAAAGGCACGAACTAAATCGGCCGCATGAACATCAGAGGCGACCACCCAGGAATTATCCTCCTGACCATAGCCCTTCCACTTGACCAGGTACTGAAGCCTCCGCCTGGAGAGGCGAGAATCCAAGATCTTCTCCACCACGTACTCCAACTCGCCCTCAACCAACACCGGAGCAGGAGGCTCAGCAGAAGGAACTACAGGCACAATGTACCGCCGCAACAAGGACCTATGAAATACATTGTGAATAGCAAACGACACAGGAAGATCCAGACGAAAAGATACAGGATTAAGGATTTCCAATATCTTGTAAGGCCCAATTGTCATGATCTCAATGGCAAGAGAACATAGCATCAGCATATATAGGAACTAGCTCTTGGAAGATGGGAACTGAGCTGACCATGAACTAAACCTAACGCACAACTAGCAGTGGCCGGGTAGCATGCCTACGTTGATTCTAGATGCCCAGCACCAGCCGGAGAACTAAATAAAGCTAGCAGAGGAAAATATTAGTCCTAGCTCACCTCTAGAGAAATACCCCGAAAGGAGACAGAGGCCCCCCACATGTATTGGCGGTGAATCAAGATGAAATAACAAACGTAGTATGAAAATAGGTTTAGCAAATTTGAGGTCCACTTACTACATAGCAGAAGACAGAAAGGACACTTTCATGGTCAGCTGAAAACCCTATCAAAACACCATCCAGGAATTACTTTAAGACTCTGGCATTAACTCATAACACCAGAGTGGCAATTCCTGTTCACAAGAGCTTTCCAGACACAGTAACGAAACTACAGCTGTGAACTGGAACAAAATGCAAAAACAAACATGGACAAGAGTCCAACTTATCTAGTAGTTGTCTAGGAGCAGGAACAAGCACAGAGTGGCTTCTGATAACATTGTTGACCGGCAAGCAACTAACAGAGAAGCAAGGTTATATAGCGACTCCCACATCTTGATGGGAACAGGTGAACAGAGAAGATGAAGACACCAGTTCAATTCCACCAGTAGCCACCGGGGGAGCCCCGAATCCAAATTCACAACAGTACCCCCCCCTCAAGGAGGGGGCACCGAACCCTCACCAGAACCACCAGGGCGATCAGGATGGGCCCTATGAAAGGCACGAACCAGATCAGAGGCATGAACATCAGATGCATTCACCCAAGAATTATCCTCCTGGCCGTATCCCTTCCACTTGACCAGATACTGGAGTCTCCGTCTGGAAACACGGGAGTCTAAGATTTTCTCCACAACGTACTCCAACTCACCCTCAACCAACACCGGAGCAGGAGGCTCAACGGAAGGCACAACCGGTACCTCATACCTGCGCAATAATGACCGATGAAAAACGTTATGAATAGAAAAGGATGCAGGGAGGTCCAAACGGAAGGAAACAGGGTTAAGAATCTCCAATATCTTATACGGGCCGATGAACCGAGGCTTAAACTTAGGAGAAGAGACCCTCATAGGGACAAAACGAGAAGACAACCACACCAAATCCCCAACACAAAGCCGAGGACCAACACGACGGTGGCGGTTGGCAAAAAGCTGAGTCTTCTCCTGGGACAACCTCAAATTGTCAACCACCTTCCCCCAGATCTGATGCAATCTCTCCACCACAGCATCCACTCCAGGACAATCCGAAGATTCCACCTGACCAGAGGAAAATCGAGGATGAAACCCCGAATTACAGAAAAACGGGGACACCAAAGTGGCAGAGCTGGCCCGATTATTGAGAGCGAACTCCGCCAATGGCAAAAAAGCAACCCAATCATCCTGGTCAGCAGACACAAAACACCTCAGATATGTCTCCAGGGTCTGATTAGTCCGCTCGGTCTGGCCATTCGTCTGAGGATGGAAAGCGGACGAAAAAGATAAATCTATGCCCATCCTAGCACAGAATGCCCGCCAAAATCTAGACACGAATTGGGTCCCTCTGTCAGAAATGATATTCTCAGGAATACCATGCAAACGAACAACATTTTGAAAAAACAGAGGAACCAACTCGGAAGAAGTAGGCAACTTGGGCAGAGGAACCAAATGGACCATCTTAGAGAAACGGTCACACACCACCCAGATGACAGACATCTTCTGAGAAACAGGCAGATCTGAAATAAAATCCATCGAGATGTGCGTCCAAGGCCTCTTAGGAATAGGCAAGGGCAACAATAATCCACTAGCCCGAGAACAACAAGGCTTGGCCCGAGCACAAACGTCACAAGACTGCACAAAGCCTCGCACATCTCGTGACAGGGAAGGCCACCAGAAGGACCTTGCCACCAAATCCCTGGTACCAAAAATGCCAGGATGACCTGCCAACGCAGAAGAATGAACCTCAGAGATGACTCTACTGGTCCAATCATCAGGAACAAACAGTTTATCAGGTGGGCAACGATCCGGTCTATCCGCCTGAAACTCCTGCAAGGCCCGCCGCAGGTCTGGAGAAACGGCTGACAATACCACTCCATCCTTAAGGATACCTGTGGGCTCAGAGTTACCAGGCGAGTCAGGCTCAAAACTCCTAGAAAGGGCATCCGCCTTAACATTCTTAGAACCCGGTAGGTATGACACCACAAAATTAAACCGAGAGAAAAATAATGACCAGCGCGCCTGTCTAGGATTCAGGCGCCTGGCGGTCTCAAGATAAATCAAATTTTTGTGGTCAGTCAATACCACCACCTGATGTCTGGCCCCCTCAAGCCAATGGCGCCACTCCTCAAAAGCCCACTTCATGGCCAAAAGCTCCCGATTCCCAACATCATAATTCCGCTCAGCGGGCGAAAATTTACGGGAAAAGAAGGCACAAGGCCTCATCACGGAGCAGTCAGAACTTTTCTGCGACAACACTGCCCCAGCTCCGATCTCAGAAGCGTCGACCTCAACCTGAAAAGGTAGAGCAACATCAGGCTGACGCAACACAGGGGCAGAGGAAAAACGGCGCTTAAGCTCCCGAAAGGCCTCCACAGCATCAGGGGACCAATCAGCAACATCAGCACCCTTCTTAGTCAAATCGGTCAATGGTTTAGCAATATCCGAAAAACCAGCAATAAATCGACGATAAAAGTTAGCAAAGCCCAAAAATTTCTGAAGACTCTTAAGAGAAGAGGGCTGCGTCCAATCACAAATAGCTTGAACCTTGACAGGATCCATTTCAATGGAAGAGGGAGAAAAAATATATCCCAAAAAGGAAATCCTCTGTACCCCAAAAACACACTTAGAACCCTTCACACACAAAGAATTAGACCGCAAAACCTGAAAAACCCTCCTGACTTGCTGGACATGAGAGTCCCAGTCATCCGAAAAAATCAGAATATCATCCAGATACACAATCATAAATTTATCCAAATAATCGCGAAAAATATCATGCATAAAGGACTGGAAAACTGACGGAGCATTTGAAAGACCAAAAGGCATCACTAAATACTCAAAGTGGCCCTCGGGCGTATTAAATGCGGTTTTCCACTCATCCCCCTGCCTGATTCGCACCAAATTATACGCCCCACGAAGGTCAATCTTAGAGAACCACTTGGCCCCCTTTATGCGAGCAAACAAATCAGTCAGCAACGGCAATGGGTATTGATATTTAACAGTGATTTTATTCAAAAGCCGATAATCGATACATGGTCTCAAAGAGCCGTCTTTTTTTGACACAAAGAAAAAACCGGCTCCTAAGGGAGATGACGATGGACGAATATGTCCCTTTTCCAAGGACTCCTTTATATATTCTCGCATAGCAGCATGTTCAGGCACAGACAGATTAAATAAACGACCCTTTGGGTATTTACTACCCGGGATTAAATCTATGGCACAATCGCACTCTCGGTGCGGAGGTAACGAACCAAGCTTGGATTCTTCAAAGACGTCACGATAGTCAGACAGGAACTCAGGAATTTCAGAGGGAATAGATGATGAAATGGAAACCACAGGTACATCCCCATGAGCCCCCTTACATCCCCAGCTCAACACAGACATAGCTCTCCAGTCGAGGACTGGGTTGTGAGATTGCAGCCAAGGCAATCCTAGCACCAAATCATCATGTAGACTATACAGCACCAGAAAGCGAATAACCTCCTGGTGATCCGGATTAACACGCATAGTTACTTGTGTCCAGTATTGTGGTTTATTATTAGCCAATGGGGTGGAGTCAATCCCCTTCAGAGGAATAGGAGTCTCCAAAGGCTCTAAATCATACCCACAGCGTTTGGCAAAGGACCAATCCATAAGACTCAAAGCGGCGCCAGAGTCGACATAGGCGTCCGTGGTAATAGATGACAAAGAGCAAATCAGGGTCACAGATAGAATAAACTTAGACGGTAAGGTGCAAATGGAAACAGATTTATCAAGCTTTTTAGTGCGCTTAGAGCATGCTGATATAACATGAGTAGAATCACCACAATAGAAACACAACCCATTTTTCCGTCTAAAATTCTGCCGCTCGCTTCGGGACAGAATTCTATCACACTGCATACTCTCTGGCGACTTCTCAGTGGACACCGCCAGATGGTGCACTGGTTTGCGCTCCCGCAAACGCCTATCGATCTGAATAGCCATTGTCATGGACTCATTCAGACCCGCAGGCACAGGGAACCCCACCATAACATCCTTAATGGCATCAGAGAGACCCTCTCTGAAAGTCGCCGCCAGGGCGCACTCATTCCACTGAGTAAGCACAGACCATTTACGGAATCTTTGGCAGTAAATTTCCACTTCATCTTGCCCCTGAGATAGGGACATCAAAGTTTTTTCTGCCTGAAGCTCCAAATGAGGTTCGTCATAAAGCAACCCCAAGGCCAGAAAAAACGCATCCACATTGAGCAACGCAGGATCCCCTGGTGTCAATGAAAAAGCCCAGTCTTGAGGGTCGCCCCGGAGCAAGGAAATCACAATCCTGACCTGCTGTGCAGGGTCTCCGGCAGAGCGAAATTTCAGGGACAAAAATAATTTGCAATTATTTCGAAAATTCTGAAACCCAGATCTATTCCCCGAGAAAAATTCCGGCAAAGGAATTCTCGGCTCAGATACAGGTGCATGACAAACAAAGTCTTGCAAATTTTGTACCTTCGTGGCGAGATTATTCAAACCTGCAGTTACACTCTGAAGATCCATTACAAACAGGTGGACACAGAGCCATTCAAAGAAAGGAAAAAAAAAAAAAAAAAAAAAAACTCAGCAGACTTCTTATTACTCTCCTTTCTCAGCCAAGGATTTTAACCCTTTAGCGGGCCGGTCAAACTGTCATGATCTCAATGGCAAGAGAACATAGCATCAGCATATATAGGAACTAGCTCTTGGAAGATGGGAACTGAGCTGACCATGAACTAAACCTAACGCACAACTAGCAGTGGCCGGGTAGCATGCCTACGTTGATTCTAGATGCCCAGCACCAGCCGGAGAACTAAATAAAGCTAGCAGAGGAAAATATTAGTCCTAGCTCACCTCTAGAGAAATACCCCGAAAGGAGACAGAGGCCCCCCACATGTATTGGCGGTGAATCAAGATGAAATAACAAACGTAGTATGAAAATAGGTTTAGCAAATTTGAGGTCCACTTACTACATAGCAGAAGACAGAAAGGACACTTTCATGGTCAGCTGAAAACCCTATCAAAACACCATCCAGGAATTACTTTAAGACTCTGGCATTAACTCATAACACCAGAGTGGCAATTCCTGTTCACAAGAGCTTTCCAGACACAGTAACGAAACTACAGCTGTGAACTGGAACAAAATGCAAAAACAAACATGGACAAGAGTCCAACTTATCTAGTAGTTGTCTAGGAGCAGGAACAAGCACAGAGTGGCTTCTGATAACATTGTTGACCGGCAAGCAACTAACAGAGAAGCAAGGTTATATAGCGACTCCCACATCTTGATGGGAACAGGTGAACAGAGAAGATGAAGACACCAGTTCAATTCCACCAGTAGCCACCGGGGGAGCCCCGAATCCAAATTCACAACACCCAATAAAACGAGGTTTAAATTTGGGAGAGGAGACCTTCATAGGAACAAAGCGGGAAGAAAGCCATACCAAATCCCCAACGCGTAGTCGGGGACCCACACCGCGGCGGCGGTTGGCAAAGCGCTGAGCCTTCTCCTGTGACAACTTCAAGTTGTCCACCACATGATTCCAGATCTGCTGCAACCTATCCACCACAGAATCTACCCCAGGACAGTCAGAAGGCTCCACATGACCCGAAGAAAAACGAGGATGGAAACCAGAGTTGCAGAAAAAAGGCGAAACCAAGGTGGCGGAACTAGCCCGATTATTAAGGGCAAACTCAGCCAACGGCAAGAATGTCACCCAATCGTCCTGATCAGCAGAGACAAAACACCTCAAATAAGCCTCCAAAGTCTGATTAGTTCGCTCCGTCTGTCCATTAGTCTGAGGATGGAAAGCAGACGAAAACGACAAATCAATGCCCATCCTACTACAAAAGGATCGCCAGAACCTGGAAACGAACTGGGATCCTCTGTCTGACACAATATTCTCAGGGATGCCGTGCAAACGAACCACGTTCTGAAAAAACACAGGAACCAGATCGGAAGAGGAAGGCAGCTTAGGCAAAGGAACCAAATGGACCATCTTGGAAAAGCGATCACATATCACCCAGATAACGGACATGCCCTGAGATAGCGGAAGATCAGAAATGAAATCCATGGAGATATGTGTCCAAGGTCTCTTCGGGACAGGCAAGGGCAAGAGCAAACCGCTGGCACGAGAACAGCAAGGCTTAGCTCGAGCACAAGTCCCACAGGACTGCACAAATGACCGCACATCCCTTGACAAGGAAGGCCACCAAAAGGACCTGGCCACCAGATCTCTGGTGCCAAAAATTCCCGGGTGACCTGCCAACACCGAGGAATGAACCTCGGAAATGACTCTGCTGGTCCACTTATCCGGGACAAACAGTCTGTCAGGTGGACAAGACTCAGGCCTATCAGCCTGAAATCTCTGCAACACACGTCGCAGATCCGGAGAAATAGCTGACAAGATAACTCCATCTTTAAGAATACCAACAGGATCAGCGACTCCAGGAGCATCAGGCACAAAGCTCCTAGAAAGAGCATCGGCCTTCACATTCTTTGAACCTGGTAAATACGAGACAACAAAATCAAAGCGGGAGAAAAACAATGACCAGCGGGCCTGTCTCGGATTAAGGCGTTTAGCAGACTCGAGATACATCAGATTTTTGTGATCAGTCAAGACCACCACACGATGCTTAGCACCCTCGAGCCAATGACGCCACTCCTCAAATGCCCATTTCATGGCCAACAACTCCCGATTGCCCACATCATAATTTCGCTCGGCAGGCGAAAACTTCCTAGAGAAAAAGGCACAAGGTTTCATAACAGAGCAACCAGGGCCTCTCTGCGACAAAACGGCCCCTGCCCCAATCTCCGAAGCATCCACCTCAACCTGAAAGGGAAGTGAGACGTCAGGCTGGCACAAAACAGGCGCCGAAGTAAACCGGCGTTTCAACTCCTGGAAAGCCTCCACGGCAGCAGGAGCCCAGTTAGCTACATCGGAGCCCTTCTTGGTCATATCCGTCAAAGGTTTCACAATGCTAGAAAAATTAGCGATAAAACGACGGTAGAAGTTAGCGAAGCCCAAGAACTTCTGAAGACTCTTAACTGACGAGGGCTGAGTCCAATCAAGAATAGCTCGGACCTTGACTGGGTCCATCTCCACAGCAGAAGGGGAAAAAATGAACCCCAAAAAGGGAACCTTCTGTACACCAAAGAGACACTTTGAGCCCTTGACAAACAAAGAATTTTCACGCAAAATTTTAAAGACCAACCTGACCTGCTCCACATGCGAATCCCAATTATCAGAAAAAACCAAAATATCATCCAGATAAACAATCAAAAATTTATCCAGATACTTCCGGAAAATGTCATGCATAAAGGACTGAAAAACTGAAGGCGCATTGGAGAGCCCAAAAGGCATCACCAAGTACTCAAAATGACCTTCGGGCGTATTGAATGCGGTTTTCCATTCATCACCTTGCTTAATGCGCACAAGGTTGTACGCACCACGAAGGTCTATCTTGGTGAACCACTTGGCACCCTTAATCCGGGCAAACAAGTCAGACAACAGCGGTAAAGGATACTGAAACTTGACAGTGATCTTATTTAAAAGCCGATAATCAATACAAGGTCTCAAAGATCCGTCCTTTTTTGCCACAAAAAAGAATCCCGCACCAAGAGGGGAAGAAGACGGACGAATATGTCCTTTCTCCAGAGACTCCTTGATATATGAATGCATAGCGGTATGTTCAGGTACCGACAGATTAAACAGTCTTCCCTTAGGAAATTTACTGCCTGGGATCAAATCTATAGCACAGTCACAGTTCCTATGAGGAGGCAGTGCACTGGACTCAGACTCACTGAAGACATCCTGATAATCAGACAAATACTCCGGAACTTCCGAAGGCGTAGAGGAAGCAATAGACACAGGCAGGGAATCCCCATGAATACCACGACAGCCCCAACTTGAGACTGACATAGCCTTCCAGTCCAGGACTGGATTATGGGTCTGTAACCATGGCAGCCCTAAAACAACCAAATCATGCATTTTATGTAAAACCAGGAAACGTATCACCTCGCGGTGTTCAGGAGTCATGCACATGGTAACCTGTGTCCAATACTGCGGTTTATTTGCTGCCAATGGTGTAGCATCAATACCCCTAAGAGGAATAGGATTTTCTAATGGTTCAAGAGTAAAACCACAGCGCTTAGCAAATGAGAGATCCATGAGACTCAGGGCAGCACCTGAATCTACAAACGCCATGACAGGATAAGATGACAGTGAGCAAATCAAAGTTACAGACAGAATAAATTTAGGTTGCAAATTACCAACGGTGACAGGACTAACAACCTTAGCTATACGTTTAGAGCATGCTGAGATAATATGTGTAGAATCACCACAGTAGTAGCACAAGCCATTCCGGCGTCTATGAATTTTCCGCTCATTTCTAGTCAGGATTCTATCACATTGCATTAAATCAGGTGTCTGTTCAGACAACACCATGAGGGAATTTGCGGTTTTTCTATCACATTGCACCGAATTAGGTGTCTGTTCAGACAACACCATGAGGGAATTTGCGGTTTTGCGCTCCCGCAACCGCCGGTCAATTTGAATAGCCAGTGCCATAGTATCATTCAGACCTGTGGGAATGGGAAAACCCACCATAACATTCTTAATGGCTTCAGAAAGGCCATTTCTAAAATTAGCGGCCAGTGCACACTCGTTCCAATGTGTCAGCACGGACCATTTCCGAAATTTTTGGCAATACACTTCAGCCTCGTCCTGCCCCTGAGACATAGCCAGCAAGGCCTTTTCTGCCTGAATCTCAAGATTGGGTTCCTCATAAAGTAAACCGAGCGCCAGAAAAAACGCATCAAGATCAGCCAATGCCGGATCTCCTGGCGCCAGCGAAAAAGCCCAATCCTGAGGGTCGCCCCGTAAGAACGAAATAACAATTTTTACTTGCTGAGCAGAATCTCCAGATGAACAGGGTCTCAGGGACAAAAACAATTTACAATTATTCACGAAATTCCTAAACTTAAACCTGTCTCCGGAAAACAGTTCAGGAATCGGTATTTTAGGTTCTGACCTAGGATTTCTGATAACATAATCTTGTATGCCCTGCACACGAGTAGCCAGCTGGTCCACACTTGTAATCAAGGTCTGGACATTCATGTCTGCAGCAAGCATAGCCACTCTGAGGTAAAGGGGAAAAAGAAAAAAAAAAAAAACTCAGAATCTTCTTTCTTATAATCCCTCTTCTGCAATGCATTAAACATTTAATACGGGCCTGGCAAACTGTTATGACCCCAATGGCGAGGGTCTCAGAGGAACGTGGAAGTCTGCAGAATACAAAAATCCAGCTCATAGGGCAGTGGTAACTGGGTTGACCATATATCTACTCCTAACGCCAACACTAGAAGTAGCCGGGGATCATTCCTACGTTGATTCTAGATGACACGCGCCAGCCGGAGAATCTAGCTACCCCTAGTAGAGGAAAACAAAGACCTTTCTTGCCTCCAGAGAAGGGGACCCCAAAGCTGGATAGAAGCCCCCCACAAATAATGACGGTGAGGTAAGAGGAAATGACAAACACAGAAATGAACCAGGTTTAGCACAGAGAGGCCCGCTTACTAATAGCAGAATAAAGAAAGGTAACTTATATGGTCAACAAAAACCCTATCAAAATCCACACTGGAAATTCAAGAACCCCCGAACCGTCTAACGGTCCGGGGGGAGAACACCAGCCCCCCTAGAGCTTCCAGCAAAGGTCAGGATATAGATTTGGAACAAGCTGGACAAAAATACAAAACCAAAACAAATAGCAAAAAGCAAAAGGCAGACTTAGCTGATATAACTGGAACCAGGATCAGTAGACAAGAGCACAGCAGACTAGCTCTGATAACTACGTTGCCAGGCATAGAACTGAAGGTCCAGGGAGCTTATATAGCAACACCCCTAACTAACGACCCAGGTGCGGATAAAAGGAATGACAGAAAAACCAGAGTCAAAAAACTAGTAACCACTAGAGGGAGCAAAAAGCAAATTCACAACACACAATCCCTATGAGGAGGTAGGGTATTAGACTTGGGCTCATCAAATATATCCCGGTAATCCGACAAAAACTCAGGGACTTCAGAAGGAGTGGAGGAAGAAATTGACAACAATGAAACATCCCCATGTACCCCTTGACAGCCCCAACTGGACACCGACATTGATTTCCAATCCAATACTGGATCATGGACCTGCAGCCATGGCAAACCCAACACGACCACATCATGCAGATTATGCAACACCAAAAAGCGAATATCCTCCTGATGCGCATGAGCCATGCACATGGTCAACTGGGTCCAGTACTGAGGCTTATTCTTGGCCAAAGGCATAGCATCAATTCCCCTCAAAGGAATGGGATGCTGCAAGGGCTCTGTCATGCTCGCGCCCAGACTGGTTGGCGCGGGCGTGCGGGGGAGTGGCCCCACTGGACCACAGACCAAACCTCCCTGGAAGGGGCGTAACTAAGTAGCTTCCTAGGTGTTCGCTGGAGCCTCTGATAGTGAGGTCAGACTTCTGCAATAGGAAGCTACCAGGTACCACTCCAGGGTGGAGTCTGGTTGTGGCTGCTGATCCCACCGGGGAACGGAACATAGACAAGCAAGCGGGCACGGCTGGCACATAGGCAGGCAGACGGGTACAACAGGAACACTGTCAGGCAGGCGGGCACGGCTGGCTCTCAGGTAGGCAGGCGGGCACGGCTGGCTCTCTGGCACGACTGGTGGACAAGACTGGTACACTGGAAGAACCGGTAGGGACCGGTCTGCAGGCAGGTATGTAGAACGGGTAAGAACCTGTTCAGACACGAGGACCTAGGAATAAGTAGATAAAGACCGCAAGAGCGGATGCAGAGCGAAAGCACAGGAGCTAGAGCCAAGAACAGAAATGCAGGAGGCGGAGCCAAGAACAGAAATGCAGGAGGCGGAGCCAAGAGCTGGAGGCGGAGCCAAGTGCAACACCGCAGGAGGCGGAGCCAAGAGCTGGAGGCGGAGCCAAGTGCAGGAGAAGTAGAACCGCAAAGAGCGGAGCCAGGTAGAACCGCAAGGAGCGGAGCCAGGTAGAACCGCAAGGAGCGGAGCCAGGTAGAACCGCAAGGAGCGGAGCCAGGTAGAACCGCAAGGAGCGGAGCCAGGTAGAACCGCAAGGAGCGGAGCCAGGTAGAACCGCAAGGAGCGGAGCCAGGTAGAACCGCAAGGAGCGGAGCCAGGTAGAACCGCAAGGAGCGGAGCCAGGTAGAACCGCAAGGAGCGGAGAGGAGCTGCGGGAGGGGTCTCTGCAGCAAAGCTGAGCAGAGCCACAAAGAATGTGGAGAGAAGCTGCAGCAAGGGATAACTGCAACAGCAGAAGATAAGCTGAGTAGAAAGGAGCAGAAACGCAGAAGTGAGGAGCAGAGGTAAAGAAACAAAGGTTCAGAGCAGGCAGAGCTGCAAGAGTGCGGAGTGACAGCAGACTGAGAATACAAGGAAAGACAACAGGGAAGGAAGCCAAAGACTACAAGACCGAGGTAAGACTAAGTACAGACAAGGCAAAGGAACAAGACACAAGGACAAAGACACTGGGACCAGGATATACTGCCTCCTGGTGGGCGGAAAACAAGACCAAGGAAATAACACAGAGAATCCTCCAGAGAGGGAGTAACTCAGAGCAAGGCCAGGCAAACTCAGAAGCAAGACACTAACTGAGCTAACACATTGCACAGGCCCAGAACACTGGGTGAAGCTGCACTATATACTGGAGGCCTCTTGGTAATTGGTCAGGAACAGATTGGACAGATGCACCTGATTGCTATAAGAACCAGAGAGTTCAGGCGCCGCCCCTCTATACACAGAACCATGAAGCATGCAGAGAGCAGAGACACAGAACATGGAGCTGGCAAGAAACAGAAACCACATCATGACCTGGAGCAATGGGTAAGATAGTGTGAGAGATGCGAGGCCATGACGTGATGCCAGCAGAGTTGTTACAGGCTCCAAGAAAAAACCACAGCGCCTGGCAAACTCTAAGTCCATCAAAATCATGGCAGCGCCTGAATCCACAAATGCCATAACAGAATAGGATGACAAAGAGCAAATCAGAGTAACGGACAAAAGAAATTTAGGCTGTACAGTACCAATGGTGACAGACCTAGCGAACCGCTTAGTGCGCTTAGGACAATCAGAGATAGCATGAGTGGAGTGACCACAGTAAAAACACAGCCCATTCTGACGTCTATGTTCGTGCCGTTCAGCTCTGGTCAAAGTCCTATCACATTGCATAGGCTCAGGCCTCTGCTCAGAGGATACCGCCAAATGGTGCACAGTTTTGCGCTCACGTAAGCGCCGATCGATCTGTATGGCCAAGGACATTGATTCATTCAGACCAGCAGGCGTGGGGAACCCCACCATAACATCCTTAAGGGCTTCAGAAAGACCCTTTCTGAAAATTGCTGCCAGGGCACACTCATTCCACTGAGTAAGCACAGACCACTTTCTGAACTTCTGGCAATATACCTCCGCTTCATCCTGACCCTGACACAAAGCCAGCAAAATTTTCTCTGCCTGATCCACAGAATTCAGTTCATCATAAAGCAATCCCAGCGCCAGAAAAATGCATCTACATTACGCAATGCAGGATCTCCTGGCACCAGGGCGAATGCCCAGTCTTGAGGGTCGCCACGCAACAAAGAAATAATGATTCTCACTTGCTGAATAGGGTCACCAGAAGAGCGGGGTTTGAGAGCAAGAAACAGTTTACAATTGTTTTTGAAATTCAGAAATTTAGATCGATCCCCAGAAAACAAATCAGGAATTGGAATTCTAGGCTCCAACATAGGATTCTGAACTACATAATCTTGAATGTTTTGTACCCTTGCAGCGAGTTGATCTACACTAGAGGACAGACCTTGAATGTCCATATCCACACCTGAGTTCTGAACCACCCAGAGTTTAAGGGGAAAAGAAAGGCAAAACACACTGCAGAGAAAAAAAAAATGGTCTCAGAACTTCTCTTTTCCCTCTATTGAGATGCATTAACACTTTGTGGGCCAGCTGTACTGTTATGGGCCTGGTGGTTAGGTGCACCAGGAATGACCTGATAGTTAAACACGGAATCGGGACGAGCTCTGGGGAAATGGGAACTCTGCTGACCGCAAACCCTACTCCTATCAACACAACTAGAAATAGCCGTGGAGCGTGCCTGACTCTGCCTTGACGCCTCTTCACAGCCTAAGAGCTAACTACCCCTAAAGAAAGGAAACAAAGCCTCACTTGCCTCAGAGAAATTTCCCCAAAGGTAAAAGCAGCCCCCCACAAGTATTGACTGTGAGTTAAGAGGAAATCACGAACACAGGATGAAATAGGCTTTAGCAAAGAGAGGCCAGTCTAACTAAACAGATTGAGGATAGAAAAGGGATCTTTGCGGTCAACACAACAAACTACAAAAACCACGCAGAGTGTGCAAAAAATACCCCCGCACCGACTCACGGTGCGGTGGTGCCACTCTGCACCCCCAGAGCTTCCAGCTAGCCAGGCAGTTTCATGATAGCAAGCTGGACTAGAACTTAGCAAGAAAAACCATAAGTAACAAATGAACAAGCCAGAACTTAGCTTTTGCTGGAGTAGACAGGTCCTCAGAAAGATCCAGGAGAGATCTGAACCAGTACTAGAACATTGACAGCTGGCATGGAGTAACGATCTGAGTGGAGTTAAATAGAGAATCCTAGCCTAGCCCTAAACGAGGGCAGCTGGGGAAGGAATCTCAGAACCAGCAGCTCCCCTCACAGCAACCAGAGGGAGTCCAAGGACAGAACTCACCGAAGTACCATTCATGACCACAGGAGGGAGTTCGAGAACGGAATTCACAACAGACCACATCTCATTTGAAGTCATTTTGAGGGGTCTATATGATAGAAAATACCCAAGTATGACACCATTCTAAAAACTGCACCCCTCAAGGTGCTCAAAACCACATTCAAGAAGTTTATTAACCCTTCAGGTGTTTCACAGGAATTTTTGGAATGTTTAAATAAAAATGAACATTTAACTTTTTTTCACAAAAAATTTACTTCAGCTCCAATTTGTTTTATTTTACCAAGGGTAACAGGAGAAAATGGACCCCAAACGTTGCTGTACAATTTGTCCTGAGTATGCCGATACCCCACATGTGGGGGTAAACCACTGTTTGGGTGCATGGCAGAGCTCGGAAGGGAAGGAGCGCCGTTTGACTTTTCAATGCAAAATTGACAGGAATTGAGATGGGACGCCATGTTGCGTTTGGAGAGCGACTGATGTGCCTAAACATTGAAACCCCCCACAAGTGACACCATTTTGGAAAGTAGACCCCCTAAGGAACTTATCTAGAGGTGTGGTGAGCACTTTTACCCACCAAGTGCTTCACAGAAGTTTATAATGCAGAGCCGTAAAAATAAAACAAACATTTTTTCCCACAAAAATTATTTTTTAGCCCCCAGTTTTGTATTTTTCCGAGGGTAACAGGAGAAATTGGACCCCTAAAGTTGTTGTCCAATTTGTCCTGAGTGCGCTGATACCCCATATGTGGGGGGGACCACCGTTTGGGCGCATGGGAGGGCTCAGAAGTGAAGGAGCGCCATTTGGAATGCAGACTTAGATGGAATGGTCTGAAGGCGTCACATTGCGTTTGCAGAGCCCCTAATGTACCTAAACAGTAGAAACCCCCCACAAGTGACACCATTTTGAAAAGTAGACCCCCTAAGGAACTCATCTAGATGTGTTGTGAGAGCTTTGAACCCCCAAGTGTTTCACTACAGTTTATAATGCAGAGCCGTGCAAATAAAAAAAAAAATTTTTTTCCACAAAAATTATTTTTTAGCCCCCAGTTTTGTATTTTTCCAAGGGTAACAGGAGAAATTGGACCCTAAATATTGTTGTCCAATTTGTCCTGAGTACGCTGATACCTGATATGTGGGGGGGAACCACCGTTTGAGCACATGGCAGAGCTCGGAAGGGAAGAAGCATCATTTGGAATGCAGACTTAGATGGATTGGTCTGCAGGCGTCACATTGCGTTTGCAGAGCCCCTAATGTACCTAAACAGTAGAAACCCCCCATAAGTGACCCCATATTGGAAACTAGACCCCCCCAAGGAACTTATCTAGATGTGTTGTGAGAACTTTGAACCCCCAAGTGTTTCACTACAATTTATAACGCAGAGCCGTGAAAATAAAAAATCTTTTTTTTCCCACAAAAAATATTTTTTAGCCCCAGTTTTGTATTTTCCCAAGGGTAACAGGAGAACTTGGTGTTATGATCCTGGTGGTAAGGACCACAAAACTGACCTGATAGGTAAACCAGAAAATAAGACAAGCTCTGGGAATGTGGGAACTATACTGACCGCAACTCTGAACCTATCGACACACACTAAAGGCAGCCGTGGAGCGTACCTAAAAACCTAGACACCTCTTCACAGCCTGAGAAACTAGCTAACCCTAGAGAGAAATTAAGCCTCACTTGCCTCAGAGAAATTACCCCAAAGTTTTAGACAGCCCCCCACAAATAATAACGGTGAGTTAAGGGGAAAACACAAACGTAGGAGTGAAAACAGGTTTTAGCAAATGAGGCCCGCTAACTCTAAATAGACAGAAGATAGCAAAGAATCTGTGCGGTCAGTATAAAATACTATCAAAATTATCCACGCAGAGAATACAAAAAACCCCCACACCGACTCATGATGTGAGGGGCGCAACTCCGCACCCCAGAGCTTCCAGCGAGCGAGGAAATCACATATAAGCAAGCTGGACTGAACTCATAATATACTGAGAAACATTTTCAAGGAAATAATGAGCAAACATGAACTAGCAAAACTTAGCTTCTCCAGAAGGAGACAGGTGACAAGGGAAGTCCAAGAGAGATCTGAAACAGTACTGAATACAATGACAGCAGACAACAAGTAAAGGTCCAGGTGGAGTTAAATAGGAGCCAGACTAGCAGAAAACGAGGCAGCTGAGCCCAGCTAGACACCAGCCGTATAGCTCAAAGCCACCAGAGGGAGCCCAAGAACAGAACTCACACAGTACCACTCATGACCACAGGAGGGAGCCCGAGAACGGAATTCACAACAGTACCCCCCCCTTGAGGAGGGGTCACCGAACCCTCACCAGAGCCCCCAGGCCGATCAGGATGAGCCAAATGAAAGGCACGAACCAAATCGGCCGCATGGACATCAGAGGCAACAACCCAGGAATTATCCTCCTGACCATAGCCCTTCCATTTAACTAAGTACTGAAGCTTCCGTCTCAAAATACGAGAATCCAAGATCTTTTCCACCACATACTCCAATTCTCCCTCGACCAACACCGGAGCAGGAGGATCAACAGAAGGAACCACAGGCATAACATACCTCCGCAACAATGACCTATGGAACACATTATGAATGGCAAACGATGCTGGGAGGTCCAAACGAAAAGACACAGGGTTGAGGATTTCTAAAATCTTATAAGGACCGATGAAACGAGGCTTGAACTTAGGAGAGGAAACCTTCATAGGAACATAACGTGAAGACAACCACACCAAATCCCCCACACGAAGTCGGGGACCCACACAGCGACGGCGGTTAGCAAAGCGCTGAGCCTTCTCTTGTGACAACGTCAAATTGTCCACTACGTGGTTCCAAATCTGCTGCAACCTATCCACCACAGAATCTACCCCAGAACAGTCAGAGGGCTCAACCTGACCTGAGGAAAAACGAGGATGAAAACCAGAATTACAAAAAAAAGGCGAAACCAAAGTAGCAGAGCTAGCCCGATTATTGAGGGCGAACTCAGCCAATGGCAAAAAAGTCACCCAATCATCCTGATCAGCAGAAACAAAACATCTCAGATAAGTTTCCAAGGTCTGATTAGTTCGTTCGGTTTGGCCATTCGTCTGAGGATGGAAGGCCGACGAAAAAGACAAATCAATGCCCATCTTAGCACAAAAGGACTGCCAAAATCTGGACACAAACTGGGATCCTCTGTCAGACACAATGTTCTCTGGAATACCATGCAAACGAACCACATTCTGAAAAAACAGCGGAACCAAATCGGAGGAGGAAGGCAGCTTAGGCAAGGGCACCAAATGGACCATTTTGGAAAAACGATCACAAACCACCCAGATGACAGACATCCTCTGAGAGACTGGAAGATCCGAAATAAAATCCATGGAAATATGCATCCAGGGCCTCTTAGGGACAGGCAAAGACAAAAGCAATCCACTGGCACGAGAACAGCAAGGCTTGGCCCGGGCACAAATCCCACAGGACTGCACAAAGGAACGCACATCCCGCGACAAGGAAGGCCACCAAAAGGACCTAGCCACCAAATCCCTGGTACCAAAAATCCCAGGATGACCCGCCAACACCGAAGAATGAACCTCGGAAATAACTCTACTGGTCCATCTATCCGGGACAAACAGTCTCTCCGGTGGACAACGGTCAGGTCTATTGGTCTGAAATTCCTGCAGCACCCGCCGCAAATCAGGGGAGATGGCAGACAAAATCACTCCCTCTCTGAGGATACCAGCCGGTTCAGAAACTCCTGGAGAGTCAGGCACAAAACTCCTGGAAAGGGCATCAGCCTTCACATTCTTTGAGCCCGGAAGATATGAAACCACGAAATCGAAACGGGAGAAAAACAGCGACCATCGAGCCTGTCTAGGATTTAACCGTTTGGCAGACTCGAGGTAAGTCAAATTCTTGTGATCCGTCAAGACCACCACACGATGTTTGGCTCCCTCAAGCCAATGTCGCCACTCCTCGAATGCCCACTTCATTGCCAACAACTCCCGATTACCAACATCATAATTGCGCTCGGCAGGCGAAAACTTTCTAGAAAAGAAAGCACATGGCCTCATCACAGAGCCATCAGAGCTTTTCTGAGACAAGACAGCCCCTGCACCAATCTCAGAAGCAACAACCTCGACCTGGAAGGGAAGAGAGACATCAGGCTGACGCAAGACAGGAGCTGAAGAAAACCGACGTTTCAGCTCCTGAAAGGCCTCCACGGCCGCAGGAGACCAATTTGTCACATCAGAACCATTTTTGGTCAAATCCGTCAAAGGCTTAACCACACTAGAAAAATTAGTGATAAAGCGACGATAAAAATTAGCAAAGCCCAAGAACTTCTGAAGACTCTTCACCGATGTAGGTTGAGTCCAATCATAAATAGCCTGGACCTTGACTGGATCCATCTCGATAGTAGAAGGAGAAAAAATAAAGCCCAAAAAGGAAACCTTCTGGACTCCGAAGAGACATTTAGAGCCCTTCACAAACAAGGCATTGGCACGCAGGACCTGAAAAACCATCCTGACCTGCTTCACATGAGATTCCCAATCATCAGAAAAGACCAAAATATCATCCAGGTACACAATCATAAATCTATCCAGATACTCTCGGAAGATGTCGTGCATGAAGGACTGGAACACGGAAGGGGCGTTAGAAAGCCCAAAAGGCATCACCAAGTACTCGAAATGACCTTCAGGCGTATTAAATGCTGTTTTCCATTAATCGCCCTGCTTTATACGCACAAGATTATAAGCTCCACGAAGATCTATCTTGGTGAACCAACTAGCCCCCCTAATCCGAGCAAACAGATCGGACAGCAGTGGCAAAGGATACTGAAATTTGACCGTGATTTTAATTAGAAGGCGATAATCTATACAGGGTCTCAGAGAACCGTCCTTCTTGGCCACAAAAAAGAACCCCGCACCCAAAGGTGACGAGGATGGGCGAATATGCCCTTTCTCCAAAGACTCCTTTATATAACTCCGCATAGCGGCATGTTCTGGTACAGATAAATTAAAAAGTCGTCCCTTAGGGAACTTACTACCAGGAATCAAATTTATAGCACAATCACAATCCCTATGAGGAGGTAGGGCACTGGATTTGGGCTCATCAAATACATCCTGGTAGTCCGACAAAAACTCAGGGACTTCAGAAGGAGTAGAAGAAGCAATTGACACCAAAGGAGCATCGCCATGAATTCCCTTGCAACCCCAACTTGACACAGACATTGCTTTCCAATCCAGGACTGGATTATGAGTCTGCAGCCATGGCAGACCCAACACGACAACGTCATGCAAATTATGTAACACAAGAAAGCGAATCTCCTCCTGATGTGCAGGAGTCATGCACATAGTCACTTTAGTCCAGTACTGAGGCTTATTCTTGGCCAATGGCGTAGCATCAATTCCCTTTAGTGGAATAGGAAATTGCAAAGGCTCCAAGATAAAACCACAGCGCCTGGCAAATGACAAATCCATCAAATTCAGGGCAGCACCTGAATCCACAAAAGCCATAACTGAGTAGGATGACAGGGAGCAAATCAAAGTAACAGACAAAATGAATTTAGGCTGTACGGTACCAATGGTGACAGACTTAGCGAACCTATTTGTGCACTTAGAACAATCTGAGATAACATGAGCAGAATCACCACAGTAAAAGCACAACCCATTCTGACGTCTGTGATTTTGCCTTTCAATTCTGGTCAGAATCCTGTCACATTGCATAGACTCAGGCTTCTGCTCAGAAAATACCGCCAGATGGTGCACAGGTTTGCGCTCCCGCAAACGCCGATCAATCTGAATGGCCAAAGACATTGACTCATTCAGACCCGCAGGCTTAGGATACCCCACCATAACATCCTTAATGGCTTCAGAAAGACCCCTTCTGAAAATCGCTGCCAGGGCACACTCATTCCACTGAGTGAGCACAGACCATTTCCTAAACTTCTGACAGAAAACCTCTGCCTCATCCTGACCCTGATAGAGAGCCAGCAAAACCTTTTCTGCCTGGTCTACAAGATTAGGTTCCTCATAAAGCAATCCAAGTGCCAGAAAAAACGCATCCACATTTAGCAATGCAGGATCTCCTGGCGTCAGGGAGAATGCCCAATCTTGAGGGTCACCACGTAACAAAGAAATAATAATTTTAACTTGCTGAACAGGGTCACCAGAGGAACGAGGTCTCAGAGAAAGGAATAATTTGCAATTATTTTTGAAATTCAAAAACCTAGATCTATCTCCAGAGAAACACTCAGGAATTGGTATCTTAGGCTCTGACATAGGACTGTGAACTACATAATCCTGAATGCTTTGCACCCTTGCAGTGAGATGATCCACACTAGAGGACAGACTCTGAATGTCCATATCTGCAGCTGAATTCTGAACCACCCAGAGATTAAGAGGAGGAGAGAGGCTAGACAAACTGCAGAGGAAAAAAAAAAAAGAACTCAGGACTTCTCTTATCCCTCTTCTGCGATGCATTAACACTTTACTGGCCTTCTGTACTGTTATGATCCTGGTGGTAAGGACCACAAAACTGACCTGATAGGTAAAATAAGACAAGCTCTGGGAATGTGGGAACTATACTGACCGCAACTCTGAACCTATCGACACACACTAAAGGCAGCCGTGGAGCGTACCTGAAAACCTAGACGCCTCTTCACAGCCTGAGAAACTAGCTACCCCTAGAGAGAAATTAAGCCTCACTTGCCTCAGAGAAATTACCCCAAAGTTTTAGACAGCCCCCCACAAATAATAACGGTGAGTTAAGGGGAAAACACAAACGTTGGAGTGAAAACAGGTTTTAGCAAATGAGGCCCGCTAACTCTAAATAGACAGAAGATAGCAAAGAATCTGTGCGGTCAGTATAAAATACTATCAAAATTATCCACGCAGAGAATACAAAAAACCCCCACACCGACTCACGATGTGAGGGGCGCAACTCCGCACCCCAGAGCTTCCAGCGAGCGAGGAAATCACATATAAGCAAGCTGGACTGAACTCATAATATACTGAGAAACATTTTCAAGGAAATAATGAGCAAACATGAACTAGCAAAACTTAGCTTCTCCAGAAGGAGACAGGTCACAAGGGAAGTCCAAGAGAGATCTGAACCAGTACTGAATACAACGACAGCAGGCAACAAGTAAAGGTCCAGGTGGAGTTAAATAGGAGCCAGACTAGCAGAAAACGAGGCAGCTGAGCCCAGCTAGACACCAGCCGTATAGCTCAAAGCCACCAGAGGGAGCCCAAGAACAGAACTCACACAGTACCACTTATGACCACAGGAGGGAGCCCGAGAACGGAATTCACAACAACTTGGACCCCAAACGTTGTTGTCCAATTTGTCCTGAGTACGCTGATACCCCATATGTTGGGGTAAAGCCCTGTGTGGGCACATGGGAGAGCTCGGAAGGGAAGGAGCACTGTTTTACTTTTTCAACGCAGAATTGGCTGGAATTGAGATTGGACGCCATGTCGCGTTTGGAGAGCCCCTGATGTGCCTAAACAGTGGAAACCCCCCCAATTATAACTGAAACCCTAATGCAAACACACCCCTAACCCTAATCCCAACGGTAACCCTAACCACACCTCTAACCCAGACACACCCCTAACCCTAATCCCAACCCTATTCCCAACCGTAAAAGTAATCCAAACCCTAACCCTAACTTTAGCCCCAACCCTAACTTTAGCCCCAACCCTAACTGTAGCCTTAACCCTAGCCCCAACCCTAACCCTAGCCCTAGCCCTAACCCTAGCCCTAACCCTAGCCCTAATCCTAACCCTAGCCTAGCCCTAACCCTAATCCTAACCCTAGTCCCAACCCTAACCCTAGGCCTAACCCTAGCCCTAACCCTAACCCTAGCCCTAACCCTAGCCCTAACCCTAGCCCTAACCCTAACCCTAATCCTAAACCTAACCCTAATGGGAAAATGGAAATAAATACGTTTTTTTAATTTTGTAATTTTTCCCTAACTAAGGGGGTGATGAAGGGGGGTTTGATTTACTTTTATAGCGGGTTTTTTTAGCGGATTTTTATGATTGGCAGCCGTCACACACTGAAAGACGCTTTTTTTTCCAAAAAATATTTTTTGCGTTACCACATTTTGAGAGCTATAATTTTTCCATATTTGAGACCACAGAGTCATGTGAGGTCTTGTTTTTTGCGGGACGAGTTGACGTTTTTATTGGTAACATTTTCGGGCATGTGACATTATTTGATCGCTTTTTATTCCGATTTTTGTGAGGCAGAATGACCAAAAACCAGCTATTCATGAATTTCTTTTGGGGGAGGCGTTTATACCGTTCCGCGTTTGGTAAAATTGATAAAGCAGTTTTATTCTTCGGGTCAGTACGATTACAGCGATATCTCATTTATATCATTTTTTTATGTTTTGGCGCTTTTATACGATAAAAGCTAATTTTATAGAAAAAATAATTATTTTGGCATCGCTTTATTCTGAGGACTATAACTTTTTTATTTTTTTGTTGATGATGCTGTATGGCAGCTCTTTTTTTTTTGCGGGACAAAATGACGCTTTCAGCGGTACCATGGTTATTTATATCTGTCTTTTTGATCGCTTTTTATTCCACTTTTTATTCGGCGGTATGATAATAAAGCGTTGTTTTTTGCCTCGTTTTTTTTTTTTTTTCTTACGGTGTTTACTGAAGGGGTTAACTAGTGGGACAGTTTTATAGGTTGGGTCGTTAGGGACGCGGCGATACTAAATATGTGTACTTTTATTGTTTTTTTTTTATTTAGATAAAGAAATGTATTTATGGGAATAATATTTTTTTTTTCTTTATTTAGGAATTTTTTTTTTTTTTTTTTTTTTTTTACACATGTGGAATTTTTTTTTGACACTTTTTTACTTTGTCCCAGGGGGGGACATCACAGATCGGTGATCTGACAGTTTGCACAGCACTCTGTCAGATCACCCGATCTGACTTAGAACACTGCAGGCACTCTGTCAGATCACCGATCTGACTTAGAGCACTGCAGACTTACCAGCGCCTGCTCTGAGCAGGCACTCGGTAAGCCACCTCCCTCCCTGCAGGACCCGGATGCCGCGGCCATCTTGGATCCGGGACCTGCAGCGAGGAAGGAGGTAGGAGACCCTCGGAGCAACGCGATCACATCGCGTTGCTGCGGGGGTCTCAGGAAAGCCCGCAGGGAGCCCTCTCCCTGCGCGATGCTTCCCTATACCGCCGGCACACCGCGATCATGTTTGATCGCGGTATCCCGGGGGTTAATGTGCTGGGGGCGGTCCGTGACCACTCCTGGCACATAGCGCCGGATGTCAGCTGCGATAGGCAGCTGACACCCGGCCGCGATCGGCCGCGCTCCCCCCGAGAGCGCGGCCGATCGCGCTGGACGTACTATTCCGTCCTTGGGAAGTAAGGCCCACCCCACATGGACGGAATAGTACGTCCAATGACAGAAAGGGGTTAATGGCTAACTGAAAAGATGGTAACAAATTGCAAGCTTTCGAGACTACTCAGGTCTTTTCATCAGGCATAGACTAATACAAATTCTGAAGAATCACATATTTATGCAAAACATAGAACAAAAAAAAAAAAAAAACATGGATAAGACAGGTGACATGAAGCAGAATTACCATGAGTGATAAACAGTTATGTCCATAAATGTTTGGCCAGTTCTTAGATAAGGAATGTTTTAATGTCCTGATTGGGGTCTCTATTGTGATGACCCCTTATAGTCTGAGGAGCAAGTTCCTTAGTTAATGTAAAAAGACATGAATGTGTCGCATGGATTTATCTTTCCTGTATCTAAGGCAAATACATGCTGCAACACTGTTCTGCTCTATACAGAAATGCAATCTATCTGTAAGCAGTGCAAAGGCATTATAATAAAGTGCAGGATACATTGCACAATATACCAAACTACACAGTACATTGCACGGTGGCTGCATATACAGATTCTTATGTAACACACCAAAGTAAGTACATTTGACCCTCTCCGGAATCTGCTTGTCAGGAGCTGTGAATTGTAGGGAGAGAGAGCCAGGAACACGTGTGTAAGACTCAAGGTCGGGGGGGTAGAATGTCTGCAAGCCCTCTTGTCCAGGAACTAAGGGAGCGGTACTAATTATAACACATTACTTGTTAAAGGGGAAGAGTTGCTGCATCTAGAAACAGGACAAATGGGTACCTAATGACCTCTATTGGTAAATGGGAATTCACTATGTATTAACTTGCTGCACATAAATGGGCAGCAGCACTACTGCATCTGCATATGGCAATCATTTAGACTTAAGAGGGCGTAACCGGTCTCAGTACATATGACGTAAACTTAAGCCATATGTTGCTTCCCTGTCTTTGATGTGGGCTCGCAAGCAGAGGCCACATCTCTCTCGCTCACAACTTCTCCCGCACATGACAGCTGATTTAATCAGCCATCGTGTGCTTCTAATAGCCGCAGGTGGATTAATCTCTGTCAATCTCTAACAGAGTCATTTAACATGCACTGACAGGGGATGCATCGTTCCACGCTCCCATTGGCACGCCAGTGACATGATTGTGTGGCGAAGATGGGTTGCAATCAGTAGTGTAGCTACTGGGGGGGCAGAGGGTGCGAGTGCCCCGGGCCCGGTGCTCAGAGGGGGCCCACCCGGAGCTACGCTACTGTAACTGTATCCGCGCACGCTGCGCTCCTTCCCTCATCATCCCCTGTCAGCGTCTGACGTCGCAGATGCTGACAGCGGGCACAATTACTTCACTGCCCGGCGCCCGCTGTCAGGAGATGTGCGGGCGACCAGAGCAGCGCAGGAACCAGGAAGAAGAGAGGTGAGTATTTTTTCCTTTTTTTATTGGGTGCTGCCTAATACTACAGGGTCTGCCTTATACTACTCCCCTATTTTTTGCACAGTATTCTTTTATGGTTATGGTTCATTTGTTTCATTCCTGTCCACTTGTGTCTGTAAGTTTTAAAATAATAAAGGAATTTTGTACTTGTTGACAAAAATTGGGACTTGAGTATCATCTTTTTTGTGGTGGTCTTATACTACAGGGTCTGACACTTGGTTAGAATGCCTGACAGCCGACTACCGAAACAACTGCTGTACGGAGAACTGTGCCAAGGAAAGCGAGCAGTTGGGGGGCAGAAGAAGCGCTATAAAGACTGCCTTAAGGTGTCTCTCAAAAACCTGGAAGTCAACACCAATGAATGGGAAGAGCTTGCGCTGGATCATCCAGGTTGGCAGGGCAGGATCACCTCAGGAGTACGTGCAGCTGAAGATAGGAAAATCTTTGACGCAAAAAGAAAGCGCGCTGTCCGCAAGGCACAAGTAGAATCTGGTGTAGTGACCACATCTGCTTTCTTATGTCAAGTATGTGGGCAAACCTTCAGAGCCTGGATTGGACTCATCAGCCACCTCCATAACTACTAATTCTCTTCTAACCCTGAAGTCATAGTCATCTTCGACTACGAAGGACGAACATCACAGGGTCTGCCTATGGGGGGTGCTGTCTTATACTACAGGATCTGCCTTTGGGGGTACTGTCTTACATTACAGGGTCTGCCTATAGGGGTACTGTCTTATACTACAAGGTCTGCTATAGGGGTACTATCTTATACTACAGGGTCTGCCTATAGGGGTGCTGCCTTATAGTACAGGGTCTGCCTATAGGGGTGCTGCCTTATAGTACAGGGTCTGCCTATAGGGTGCTGCCTTATAGTACAGGGTCTGCTATGGGGGGTGCTGCCTTATACTACAGGGTCTGCCTATAGGGGTACTGCCTTATAGTACAGGGTCTGTCTATGGGGTTGCTCCCTTACACTACAGGGTCTGCCTATGGAGTGCTGCCTTATACTACAGGGTCTACCTATGGGGGTGCTGCCTTATACTGCAGGATCTGCCTATGGGGGTGCTGCCTTATACTACAGGGTCTGCCTATAGGGATGCTGCCTTATAGTACAGTGTCTGTCTATGGGGGTGCTGCCTTATACTACAGGGTCTGCCTATGGAGTGCTGCATTATACTACAGGGTCTGCCTATGGGGGTGCTGCCTTATACTACAGGGTCTGCCTATGGGGGTGCTGCCTTATACTACAGGGTCTGCCTATGGGGGTGCAGCCTTATAGTACAGGGTCTGTCTATAGGGATTGTGCCTTATAGTACAGGGTCTGTCTATGGGGGTGCTGCCTTATACTACAGGGTCTGCCTATGGAGTGCTGCCTTATACTACAGGGTTTGCCTATGGGGGTGCTGCCTTATACTACAGGTCTGCCTATGGGGGTGCTGCCTTATACTACAGGGTCTGCCTATGGGGGTGCTGCCTTATAGTACAGGGTCTGTCTATGGGGTTGCTGCCTTATACTACAGGGTCTGCCTATAGAGTGCTGCCTTATACTACAGGCTCTGCCTATGGGGGTGCTGCCTTATACTACAGGGTTTGCCTATGGGGGTGCTGCCTTATACTACAAGGTCTGCCAATGGGGGTGTTGCTTTATACTACAGGGTCTGCCTATGGGGTGCTGCCTTATACTACAGAGTCTGCCTATGAGTGCTGCCTTGTGCTATAGAGTCTGCCTATGGGGGGTGCATTATATAATATATATTGAGTAGGCCTATGGGGAGTGCATTATACTATATTGAGGACTATCTGGTGCATTATACTATATTGAGGAGTAACTGGTGCATTACACTATATTGAGGACGATCTGGTGCATTATACTATATGGAGGCTATCTAGGGGGGCATCATACAGTGTGGAGATTATAGTGAGGGACCACAGTGTGGAGATTATAGTGAGAGGCCATCATACAGTGTGGGGATTACAGTGAGGGGCCATAATACAGTATTGTAGCCATCAAACAGTTTGGAGGCTACTAAGGGGTCAGTGTACTGTGTGGGTGGTACTATACAGTGAGGGGGCATTATACTGTGTATAAGAGAGCATCATACTGTGTATAGGGGAGTTGTACAGGGGGAAACTTGGTACATTATTAAATGTAAAGTTGGCACTTATTGTTATAGGAGAACTCAGGTTACAGTGACTATCAAAGGGGCACACAGGGCATTATTACTTTCTAGGGGGCAAAATACTGTATGGGCACTGTTTTCTAGGGCACTTGTACCTCGCATTACTATATTATAGAGGGTTACTTTAGAATTTAGAGGGCAGAGAGAACCACACAGCAGGTGCAGTAATAGGGACACATATGACAGCAGCCGCTCAGTATTGGGATATCAGTAGGATGAGAAGTTTGTGCAGGTTGGGAATAGATGGTGATGGGGCTGGAATATGAGAAGTCAAATGTGTCTTTGTTGTATTCTCTGCAGCCAAGTTGGTTGGAAGAAGTTGTCATGTCGGTCTGGGCCAGATGGAAAAGACGGGAAAAATGAACGATTCCATCATAAAGAATGTCAGCGGTAAGTCATTATCTGTAACTGTGCTGTGATCACTTACCGTATATGCTGACCCGAATATAAGCCAACCCCCCTAATTTTGCCACGAAAAACTGGGAAAACACTCGAGTATAAGCCTAGGGTGGGAAATGCAGCAGCTAGCGGTAAATTTCAAAAGTAAAAATAGATACCAATAAAAGTAAAATTAATTGAGACATCAGTAGGTTAAGTGTTTTTGAATATCCATATTGAATCAGGAGCCCCATATAATACTCCATACAGTTCATGATGGGCTCCATAAGATGCTCCATATTAAAATATGCCCCATATAATCCTGCATAAAGGTTAATAATGGCCCCATAAGATGCTCCATAGACACATTTGCCCAATATAATGCTGCACAAATGTAGATTATGGCCCCATAAGATGCTCCATAAAGATATTTGCCCCATATAATGCTGCACAAACATTAATTATAGTCCCATAAGATGCTCCATAAGGATATTTGCCCCATATAATGCTGCACAAACATTAATTATAGCCCCATAAGATGCTCCATAAAGATAGTTGCCCCATATAGTGCTGCACAAACGTTGATTATGGCCCCATAAGATGCTCCATACAGACACTTGCCCCATTTGCTGTTGCTGCGATGAAAAAAAAAATCACACACTCACCTCTCGTCGCTCTGGCCCCTGGCACTTTAAATATTCACCTTTCCTCGTTCCGGCCGCGACGTCATCTAAGGTCCTTATTCTCGGATAATCCGGAATACTGTGAAAAGTATAAGAGGATTCTAAACAAGTACTCCCTAGACATCATTATACTAACAATAGAGTTCCTTCAGAAAGCAATAGTGGAGACCAAACAGAGTATTCAGAATATAGAGGCGCAGCTTTCAACTACTCTTTCCTCCACTGAGTGGTCCACTCTGAAGACTAAAGGTACCTTCACACGAAGCGACGCTGCAGCGATAGCGACAACGATGCCGATCGCTGCAGCGTCGCTGTTTGATCGCTGGGGAGCTGTCACACAGACCGCTCTCCAGCGACCAACGATGCCGAGGTCCCCGGGTAACCAGGGTAAACATCGGGTTGCTAAGCGCAGGGCCGCGCTTAGTAACCCGATGTTTACCCTGGTTACCAGCGTAAAAGTAAAAAAACCAAACAGTACATACTTACCTGCGCGTCCCCCAGCGTCTGCTTCCTGACACTGACTGAGCTCCGGCCCTAACAGCACAGCGGTGATGTCACCGCTGTGCTTTCACTTTCACTTTAGGGCCGGCGCTCAGTCAGTGTCAGGAAGCAGACGCTGGGGGACGCACAGGTGAGCATGTACTGTTTGTTTTTTTTACTTTTACGCTGGTAACCAGGGTAAACATCGGGTTACTAAGCGCGGCCCTGCGCTTGGTAACCCGATGTTTACCCTGGTTACCAGTGTAAAACATCGCTGGTATCGTTGCTTTTGCTTTCAAACACAACGATACACGGCGATCGGACGACCAAATAAAGTTCTGGACTTTATTCAGCGACCAGCGACATCACAGCAGGATCCTGATCGCTGCTGCGTGTCAAACGAAACGATATCGCTAGCGAGGATGCTGCAATGTCACGGATCGCTAGCGATATCGTTACAAAGTCGTTTCGTGTGAAGGTACCTTTAGACGGAGAAAACCTTGGCTGAACACCAGAGGATCCTACAGGAACGCAAAAGAGCCAAATTCCAACGTGACACTGAAGATTACGCCAACAACAGGGTCTACAAATGGACCAACTCCTCTACCTCCACCTGGCGCCGATCACGCTGTCCACACAGAGATGGATCCTACAGTTCCGGAAGCGACTCTTCGACCAATTCCAGCCGTCGACATTTTTTATCCAAGGGACGCAGAGGAGGACATCACGATGGAGACCCACAAGGAGAGCAAAGCGAAAGAATGACAACAAGATCACAGGTGAGACCACGAACCTAGTAATCAATATATCCGACCATCTTCTTTCCCCCACAGAATTCTCAGTACTTCAAAAGGGGCTCTCATTTTGCCCTACACCAAATTGGGACACTCTGCAGCTGAAAAAAGACTTGGAGACTCATTTTGGTCTTAATACGGACAATAGGCGTACCCTGGTACCCACAAGGGGAGATGACACACCGCCGGCGTTGTCAATCACCACCCTTGGACTCCGTAATCGAAGTAATTGCCCTCCTAGGACGTATCACGCGGCTGAAACATTTATTTCTCTAGTGGACCAGGAGGTGGACTCTCTTATACACCAACAACGTCTTGGTCTATTTCCTCCTCACTCTAATCTTTCTCCCACTGAGAAACAGGCTCTGTCCTCTCTTCACACCAACAAATCTATTATAGTGAAGCCAGCTGACAAGGGGGGAGCTATTGTAGTGATGAATCGCACACAATACATCGGTGAAATTAATCACCAACTAGCGGACACCAACACCTACGGTATCATATCAAGGGACCCGGTTGCGGCCATTAGTCGCAAAATCAAAAATGTAATTGACACATATCTGATTCAACACACCATCGATCAGAAAACAGCAACCTTCCTGATCAATCCTCATCCGATAACACCCGTATTTTATGTGTTACCTAAGATTCATAAATCACTACAGAATCCCCCGGGTCGCCCTATAGTGGCCTCAACAGACTCTGTCCTATCTCCTCTATCTGTCTTTTTGGAGAGAATCTTGACACCTTTGATCAAATCCACCCGATCCTTTCTCTTAGACACCGGTCATTTTCTAAATATTATCAAACAACTGGGCACAGTACCACCCAACAGTACCCTTGTCACGCTTGATGTAAATAGTCTTTACACGTCGATTCAACACACAAAAGGCATTGAGGCCACTAAACACATATTGTGCCAATCTACAATTTCGGAAGATGCTATCCAATTCTGCCTAGACCTACTCACCCTAGTGCTGTATGAGAACTACTTTCTATTCGAGGATACCTTCTACATCCAGAAGTGCGGGACCGCGATGGGTTCGAACGTTGCGCCAGCTTACGCAAATGCGTTCATGAACCATTTCGAGATAACCCATGTATTTACCAACGAACTCTTCCTACAACACGTTTTATGTTATCACCGCTACATTGATGACATTTTTCTTATCTGGACAGGTACCTCGGATACATTATTATCCTTTCATTCTCACTTGAATTCCATCCTCCCCAAGCTCCAATTCACCATTTATTATAATACCGACTCAGTACCCTTTTTAGACACCACAGTCGTCAAGGATACTAATGGAGGCCTCTCCACGGATATGTATTGTAAACCTACTGACTGCAACAGCCTCCTACACTACACTAGTTGTCATCCACGTTCATTGAAAAATAGCCTACCACGTTCCCAACTTAACAGGGTAGCTCGTATTGTCTCTGACCCTGTCAAACTTAATGATAGACTGGATACCATGACTTCTAAATTTCAAGCACGATGTTATCCCTCTAAACTTCTCGCTGATGAGAAAGCACGTATTTTGTCGCCTCCTTCTCCTCGGCCCCCGAGCAATACAAGTGAAAGGATTCCGTTTGTACACGTATTTCATCCGTTGGTTCCCAAAATCCATTCTATTATTAGGAGACACTGGCCACTTTTAGCCAAAGCATATCCGAACATACCTCCTTTCAAAGAACCAGCCCTGATGTGCAACAAAAGACCCCCCAATATTAGGGACCAACTCGTAAGAGCAGACATTGGCAGTAAGCGGCCCACCACTACGCAGAGATTACTGGGCACCCAACGTAATGGCACCTTCCCCTGTTTGAACTGTGCAGCCTGCTCGAATGTCATTAAGTCCAGTACCGTAACCCACCCCAGAACCGGCAAATCCTATCCAGTACGTGGATTCTATACATGTGATTCGAATTTTGTCGTGTATTTAATCAAATGCCCATGTGGCCTCCTATATGTAGGGGAGACCACACAACACATAAAAGACAGAATTGCCAGTCACAAATCTACCATCAGATGCGGCAAAAACTGGTTGCCTTTACCAGATCATTTCACCAAATTCAGACACACAGTGGCACAGCTAAAATTTCAGGTCATTGAGCAAGTCCCCCGCCCCAGGAGAGGGGGTGATCACATAAAACTTCTCAGAGCACGTGAAACCCTCTGGATATACAAACTGGACACCCTGGCCCCCAGAGGGCTCAATAGGGAAATTGATTGGTTAGTATGAGCCTTGCTATACCACTTTATGATTTTATCCTCTCTTACAGACTCGTTAAAACACGATTTCATAGGACCCGCAACTCCAATGTGGGTGAGTTGCCCCGAGTTCCCTGGTTTGTCCTATCCTGCCCCCCTATTATCATTGCCTTTTCCCGTTTTGTTTTTGTTTTATTTTATTTTTTCCCCCTTTTTCATGTAGTCCAATATCCTGCATTTGTAGTATATCTTAGTATTTTGCATTTATAAACATCTAGGCACATTTATTAACATCTACACACATATTGCGGCCATTACATAATCCCCAGGCTACAGTATGCCCCCATTAGGTCATCTACTTCGTTACACAGCGTTCTGATCTAAGCTACCAGCAGCGCTTGGTTACAGGGTTGCTACAACGAGAGCTGCGCGTGCGCACTGAGGCCCCACACAGTAGCGCGATGTCACTTCCGGTTCTCGCCGTCTACTTCCGGTACGGCGGTGATTTAACAAACACACGCCGTCCCAGCCACAGACCTGACATATGCTGCCATTGAGCAAAGCGCGGGAGCGCCGCTCAACATCCAGATACCAAAGGTAATCGCCTATACACAGGGCTTCTTCTTATCTCGGCACACTATTGGCACTCAGATGAACATTACATACATACTGTTTACTCCTAACAGGTCCATACCCTCTGTAAGGGAGCCTCAATTAGCGTACCTACACACCAGTATATTACTTAAAGGTAACCTGGACAACTTATTTGGGCACTAATCTTTTATTCCTTACCGGCTAACCCTTGTTCACTGTTTTCTGCAGAACTTGTGTTGCACCACTGGGACTTATCCCTTCTCACACACTATCCTTTACTGGAACAAGGTAAAACACCTGCGCCGCTGCCTTATTGTATTGTGATCCACAATGTCATGCTATACTAATGTAATGCAATGCCTGTATATGTTAATTGTTATGTATCTTTGATCACTCTTCCTCTGACGATCTCAATACCCTTACTATTGGTACTCACTCTACCATCCCTACTTGCAGGACGCACAAGACCCTCTCTACCCTACTCAGATACTCAATCCCTGAGTCATCACCTTCACGGACACCTTCTTATGTCCTTATTGGTGGACATGTCTTTGTTTCCTTATTCTATATCTAGGATAACCCATGATTATTTGACAATGTACCATTTCATTTATGTTATTTATTTATTTTTGTTTTGTTTTGTTTACGTATTTTCTTCACAGCGAAAACGTGATAAAGGCTCAGGTTGAGCCGAAACGTTGTGAATCGCATATGCTGTAATATTCTGTTACGCTCCCAGTCTAATTCAGGTTAATAAACTGACATAATTTTGGCATTCATCTAGAGAGAGGGCGGTGAATTTGATTATTTATTATGTCATCTAAGGTCCTTCACTCAATGCATCCTTAGGAGGCCGCAGCTTGCACCGCTCAGAGCCGGGGGCCATCGGAGGGTAAGTATATCCCATATTTTTTTTTTTTTTTTACATGAATATGGATCCCAGGACCTGAAGGAGAGTCTCCTCTCCTCCAGACCCTGGGAACTATCCGGACCGCACACGCCGTATAAGATGACCCCCGTCTTATACGGCGAGTATATCCCAAACTTCATATTTTATATGGAAAAGTTGGGGGTCGTCTTATACGCCCAGTCTTATACACCAGAAAATACGGTAATTGTTTTTTCATATTTCTTTACACTGTTTACTGTGGGGTTAAAATACCATGTTAGCTTTATATTACTGCTCAATAAGAATGCAATAATACTGTATTTGCACAATTTTGTTTTATTAACACAGTTGCAAAATAAATTAAAAAAATACTTTCTATGGAAAGAAATGTTTTTTTCCTATAAACACTTTCTTTTTATTTGTGCTTCTTAATGCTTTGGCTTACTTTGGCTTTATGCTTTGGCTTACTCAGTATAGGGAGGCATTATATCTTGTCAGTAATAAACTGGCAGGCGATCAGCAATACTACATTTAGGGGTTTAATGATGTATCAGAGTTCTAGACACAGTGCGATCACAGAAATAACAGTTAACCGAATTGGTAGATCAAATGCTAAAATACTGTATTTGTTGTGCCATTTGGCAAATATTGTAGCAGAGCACACTTTTTATGCTTCTCTTACATAGGGCTGTTTGCTAACCTTCTTTACAAATATCAGCAATTATAGCTGTTCTTTTATGTTGGTGCCCCCTTGTGTACAGTGATGAGTACTACAGCATACAAATGAATTATGGAGTTGTCCACTATTTCGCCATGGTCGGCAGGGCCGGCTCCAGGTTTTTGAGGGCCCCGGGCGAAAGAGTCTCAGTGCCCCCCCCCCCCCCCCTTTAACACATACCACGATTCATGATGCCCGGATATAGCAGAGAAATATAGGTATAGTACAATGCCAGATTTCACTTCTAACATGAGTGAATGAGTGATAGCTATTGTAAATTCTGCAGTGTATATATACAGGACAGGAGGAGTGGTACTGTGCAGTGGTACTGTGCAGTGTATATATACAGGACAGGAGGAGTGGTACTGTGCAGTGGTACTATGCAGTGTATATATACAGGACAGGAGGAGTGGTACTGTGCAGTGTATATATGCAGGAGAAGTGGTACTGCGCAGTATATATATACAGGACAGGAGGAGTGGTACTGTGCAGTGTATATATACAGGACAGGAGGAGTGGTACTGTGCAGTGTATATATACAGGACAGGAGGAGTGGTACTGTGCAGTGTATATATATACAGGACAGGAGGAGTGGTACTGTGCAGTGTATACATACAGGACAGGAGGAGTGATACTGTGCAGTGTATATATACAGCACAGGAGGAGTGGTACTGTGCAGTGTATATAGACAGGACAGGAGGAGTGATACTGTGCAGTGTATATATACAGGACAGGAGGAGTGGTACTATGCAGTGTAAATATACAGGGGAGAGGTACTGTGCAGTGTATATATACAGGACAGGAGGAGCGGTATTGTGCAGTGTATATATGCAGGAGAAGTGGTACTGTGCAGTGTATACATACAGGACAGGAGGAGTGATACTGTGCAGTGTATATATACAGGACAGGAGGAGTGGTACTGTGCAGTGTATATATACAGGACAGGAGGAGTGGTACTGTGCAGTGTATATATACAGGAGAGGAGAAGTGGTACTGTGCAGTGTATATATACAGGACAGGAGGAGTGGTACTGTGCAGTGTATATATACAGGATAGGAGGAGTGGTACTGTGCAGTGTATATATACAGGACAGGAGGAGTGGTATTGTGCAGTGCATCTATACAGGACTGGGGGAGTGGTACTGTGCAGTGTATATATACAGGACAGGAGGAGTGGTACTGTGCAGTGTATATATACAGGACAGGGGGAGTAGTACTGTGCAATTTATATAAACAGGACATGAGGAGTGGTACTGTGCAGTGTATATATACAGGACGGGGGAGTGGTACTGTGCAGTGTATATGTACAGGACAGGAGGAGTGGTACTGTGCAGTGTATATATACTGGACAGGAGGAGTGGTACTGTGCAGTGTATATATACAGGACAGGGGGAGTGGTACTGTATATATACAGAACGGGGGAGTGGTACTGTACAGTGTATATATACAGGACAGGGGGAGTGGTACTGTACAGTGTATATACTTCAGCAGCTGCCCAGCCCAGGCCCCCAGCACCTGTCCTGCATATATATTATATATACTGTATACAGGCTGTATAGATACAGTATATACATATACAGGACAAGTGGTGGGGGCCTGAGCTGGGCGGCTGCTGAAGTATATAATATACTTCAGCAGCTCAGCTGCAACCTGCAGCCGCCCAGCCCATGGCCGCCCCAGCTCACCCAGACTGTCAGAATACAGCGATATCATCGCACTCACTTAGGCGCGGGTAGGAGCTCCTCCAGACTCATCCTGATAAGTTCAGCACTGCAGCCAGGGGCGGGAGAGCAGAGCAGGAGAACGTGCTCTCTCCACCCACAGACAATGTCACGCTGGCTGCGTTCTTAACCCCTATGTGCCTGCCTGCACTGACTGAGAAGATGCTTGTGCCAGCTCCCGCTGCCCGCACCTGTAAAACCGCCGTGCCGGCAGATTTAAAGGGTCGGCGGCAGGAAAAACAGCGGGCAAGTAGCCAGATGCATCTATGACAGCGTGATTAGGCCCCCCATCTCGCCAGGGCCCCGGCACTTGCCTGATGGCTGGGTCACACTTGCACAAGTCTCTCGCATCAAGTCCCAGAACTGCCTCCGGGACTCGGACCGGAGCATGTATTTCTATGAAGCTGCACACTCCATTCCCGAGTGCCGACGGCAGTGCCAGGACTTTATGTGAGAGACTTGTGTGAGTTTCTCGCATTGAACTCGCAAGTCTGACCCCGGCCCATTACTTAGATACTGATGATCTATCCTCAGGGTAGGTCAACAATATCAGATCCGTGAGAGTCCAACATGCAGTACCCCCATCAGTCAGCTGTTTGGAACTCCAGACACTGACAGGCATAGACAGAAGAGGGCCCCTGTGAAAAAACATTATATGGGCCCTTTTCAGCCAAAGAGCTCAACATAATGTACAATTCCACCTGCTTTGGAGGAGGAGGAGAAGAATAGGGACCCTTACCACCAGGGCCCCTGTGCAGATACACAGGTTGCACCTATGACATGTCCGCCCCGGTGTACAGAGCCAGAACAGCACAGCTCCATACATTGTGTAGTGACCTTGCTGAAACTCTGATATTAATGACATATTCTAAGGCTAGTTGTTTATTATCTAACTAGTGGAAAACCCCTTTAATATAAAGAAAAGGCCCTAAATACTACATAACTTATCTCCCAACTTTCACAGAAGATAAAGTAGGATAGATTGTGTGGAGCATGTAGCACGCTGTGCAAAATTTTGGCTCATTGTCTTAACCCCACTACTCTCGCCATGGATTCATCAATAAGCATACAGCAGCAGAGCACGACTGTCCCCAGTGACTAAAATGATGTCCATCATATTTCACAGCTAAGTTCTTTTCTTCTAAGTCCACACTGAGGCCATCTCTCCAGCATTCCTCTCTGCAGTCAGACCAAGGCCCATTGCACAATTTCACATCTGGATGAAGGGCAGAGGGGAGCATCTTAAAAGGAAATGTCTTCATTGTTTGTTGTAATTTCTCTAAACCAATGTCTTTGTTTACAGGCAGCAACAGTTATATAATATCGACTGTATCAAAGTCTAGAAAGGGAAAAGTCCACTACAAACATTAAACTTTATTGGATCTATTTTAACCCCTTCACAACATCCGCCGTACATGTAGAGTGCAAGTCGGAAGCGGTTGTATGGAGTGGACCCCATACCCGGCAGATCATGGCTGTGTGTTGCAGCCAGCATCTGTCTCTAACAATTGTGGATGGAGCCTCACTCCTCCCGCAATTGTTGACCAGCTAAATGCCGCTGTCAAACTCCGACAACGGCATTGAACACGCCTTGTAGCCCCCCAAGACCAACGTTGGGGGTTAATAACAGGTCCCTCGCATCGTTCCTGGTGTTACAGTATTAATATTTTGCACTACCTCAGAAAAGAGACTTGAGTTCACCCTTAAAGGGAATGTTGAATTAATGCACTTTGCCAGATTAGACTTGAATATAGACAGAATTGTGTTTTACATAGCCGATAGTATGTAGCTGAAATTATAGAGCACTTTTGAATAAATGGAAGGAAAATGCAGTGAGCCCGTGGGGGTTGATAGACTGTTCTGCACTTGAATAAAGAAAAATGCTTGATTTGCACTTGAAGTTCTAAGAAAGTATACCCGTGAGGGTCATTGTATTTCATAGTTAGTTAACTGTTGCACTGTTCCGTTAGATTATTCATAGAAGCGGATTTGCAATGTAAATATGTTTTTGTTATGCAACGTTCAAGAGTCCTCACCTCCCATAAAGGGAAGCACCAGTTCATATTAATTTGTTTCATAGTATTTAAAAATTTGTATGTCTTTTTGCTAACCTGTAACTGTTGTTTTCTTTTCCCAGTCCGGAGTACTGGATTTAACAGGGGGGGGGAGTGCAGTGCCCCAGAATCCTGGTCGTCGCACTGGTATTGCTTTCCTCTCGAGGAGAGTGATGCTACGTTTGGAGGCAAAGAAGGATAACTACATCCAGGTACCACAAACATGCAACACATTTCACACTCCAGGCCACCAGGGGGAGCTTTTGCTCCTATTTATTAGATCACTCCCCACATTGGTAAAACTGGTTGCCTGTAGGGAAAGTTAGTCAGCTGCTGGCTGAGCACCGCTCAGTTAGTTGGTCCCTGGCAGGGGTGGGATCCTGTCAGAGAGCAAAGGAGAAGGACACGGAGCTGTGCATGCCCTCAGAGCTGCAGCTCCTAGAAAGAGGCATCGAAGGCAGAACAGTATTGCAGTGAGTGTGCAAAAGAAGTCGTAGCAAAGGAGTGGATATCAGAAGGGGACCAGGCCTACACAGGCTGCCTCCTTCTGAGACGCAGAAGCCCGATAGACAGAACACCAAGGGAGTAATGATCTTTATGCCTTTCTCCAGAGACCGGCAGGACAGCTAATTTCACATTAACTGTCCACCCTACACCCAGGAGGCACGGTGGCACCCCTGAGAGGCTGGGGCATGATAGAGTCCCTATAAACCGCCTCAAGCCACCGGTCATACTGGTTTGTCCTATCCTATCCGGGGGACAGAGAGAGAGACATAACATCTACAACAGTTGTGAGGACCTTATGAGAAGCTTAGCAGTAAGGGACTACAACACTGCAGCGCAAGGGAAGGCTACTGATTTCCACCTGGAGAAAGGGACTCTGGACCTGCCTCCAAACCGGCCGGACTCTGCCTGCCCTGTGATCTGGTGCCCTGGACTCTGGATGCGGAAGTCTTCAGTAAAGGTAAAGAGACGTCAACCTTGTGTCCTCGTTCATCACTGCGCCATTCACCATCCACCATCTACACACCGGAAAGCCCTGGGGACATACGTCACCTGTGGGAAGGTATACCATCTGGCAGCCATAACATCATCCCAGCGGACCCCTTAAAGCAGCGTCGGTCACCCTGACCGAATACCACAGGTGGCGTCATGAACACAAACTTTATCCCTTTAAAGACCTTCCCCTTTTACACGAACATCCCAGGGCCACGGACCGGGTCAGCCACCGTGACATCCCCCTGTGAACCGCAGGACCCGGTACCGAGTACCCCACGGCCCCATGGGGGTTATCCATAACGGCTTGGTGGTGCGTCATTTCATGCATCCATCGGCATGGCAATTAAATTATCACGGGTCGCCAATGGGTTGCTATGACAGCAAGGTGTCTGCTGAAAACCCCTGTGCTTATCATAGAGTTCCCTTGAAACTCTGCCTGTGGCCAGGCTTCTAAGAAGACCATAATTTTAACTATGTGAAGCAATGCTGTGGCATCGCTATATATAGCAGAAGCAGTCAGACGATCACAGCTTCAAGTCCCCTAAGGGGACTAATAAGTACAGTAAAAAAAATGTTTAAAAAAAAATGCTTAAATCACGCCCTTTTCCCCCATTAAAAATAAAGATATTAAAAAAATTAAACAAACACATATGTGGTATTACCGCATTCACAAAAGTCCAATCTATCAAGCTATAAAAATAATTCCCCTGATCGGTAAACACTGTAAAAAAAAAAAAATGACAAAATTATGTTTTTTTGGTCTGTGTAACAAGCAATCAAATTGTCACATTTATTCCTAAGTTGTATAGATGAAAACGTTATCTCTTCCCGCAGAAAAATATGCCATCACAAAAATCCATCGACTAACAAATATAAATGTTACGGGTCTCAGAAATTGGCGACATAACCCCAAATTATTATTTTTTTTGCAAGCTTCTGATTTTTTTTATTCACTAAAATTCTAAGAGAACTGGACATGTTTGATATCGCTTTAATCGTACTAATGAGCAGAATCAGATTGCAAGATTTTTCTTTCAACAAAATGTACACTGTAAAAACAATTCCCAAAAAAGATGCCAGAATTACATTTTTTTCACAAAATATCCCCACTTGCAATTTTTTCCCCATTGTCCAGTACAATATGTGGTAAAAATGGTGTCATTCAAAAGTTCAAAAACTTAAGCCCTCACATGTCTATGCTGACAGAAAAATGAAAGAGTTATGGTTTTGGGAAGTAAGGGAGGAAAAAACAAAAAGAAAACAAACCGGAAAAAAAAGGAAACTGGCAGAAAAAAAATCCACAAAGGATCAAAGGATATTAGCAAAGAAAAAAAAATGATATCCTTCAAGAGACCACTAAAGAATCAACAATGAAAATGTTAGGCAGGTAGTTATGGGCCTCAATGGCAATAAATGAATAGGTTCATACATACGTGACCAGATATAAGGGTGCAGTAAGCAAGCAGCGTATCATAGAGAATTACTGTATATACTCGAGTATAAGCCGAGAATTTCAGCCCATTTTTTTAGGCTGAAATTGCCCCTCTTGGCTTATACTCGAGTCATACCCAGGGGTCGGTAGGGGAGGGGGAGCAGCAGCTGTGTAATAATACTCACCTGCTCCTGACGTGGTCCCTTGTTTCCCCGGCGCGGCAGCTTCTTCCTGTAGTGAGCGGTCACATGGTACCGCTCATTACAGTAATGAATATGGACCCCACTCCACTCCCATAGGGGTGGAGCCGCATATTCATTACTGTAATGAGCGGTACCATGTGACCACTCACTACAGGAAGAAGCTGAGGCGCCGGGGGAACAAGGGACCGCGCCAGGAGCAGGTGAGTATAACGCAGTGCGCAATATTCACCTGCTCCTCGTTCCACCGCCACCAGTTGCCGCGTTTTCCCCATCCTCTGCACTGACGCTCAGGTCAGAGGGCGCGGTGATGCTATTAGTGTGCGCCCTCTGCCTGATCATCAGTGCAGAGGATGGAAGACACAGTGGCGCCCGGTGGCGGTGGAACGAGGAGCAGGTGAATATAGCAAGTGCCGGGGGCCTGAGAGGTATGTGATTTTTTTTTTTTATCGCAGCAACAGCATATGGGGGAAATGACTGTATGGAGCTTCTTATGGGGCCATAAGCAACGTTTGTGGAGCATTACATGGGGCAAATGACTGTATAGAGCATCTTATGGGGCCATAAGCAACATTTGTGGAGCATTATATGGGGCAAATATCTTTACAGGGCATCTTATGGGGCCATAATCAGCATTTGTGCAGCATTATATGGGGCAAATGTCTGTATGGAGCATCTTATGGGGCCATAATCAACGTTTGTGGAGCTTTATATGGGGCAAATATCTTTATGGAGCATCTTATGGGGCCATAATCCGCATTTGTGCAACAATATATGGGACATATTTTAATATGGAGCATCTTATGGAGCCCATCATAAACTGTATGGAGCATTATATGGGGCGTATTTTGTATGGAGCATCTTATGGGGCCCATCATAAACTTTATGGAGCATTATATGGGGCTCCTGATTCAATATGAATATATTTAAAAACACTTAACCTACTGATGTCTCAATTAATTTTACTTTTATTGGTAGCGATTTGTATTTTTGACATTTACCGGTAGCTGCTGCATTTTCCACCCTAGGATTATACTCGAGTCATTAAGTTTTCCCATTTTTTTGCGGCAAAATTAGGGGTCTCGGCTTATACTCGGGTCGGCTTATACTCGAGTATATACGGTATGTTAGCTAATAGTTGCAACATATGAAAAAACAATAAGTAGGAACAGTAATTGTATCATTCCCTATAGATCTCTAGAAGGTCAGCCTGCTAACCGCAGAGCTTGGAACCCTATAAGTGGTTGATAGGACACCCCTGTTTAACTTTAACTGATCTCTAACTGACCCTATAATGAGTCCCACATTGTTATTATACATATAGGGAAGGAACCAATAAATGATACTGCCGTGTCCTCATAATTAACTATTTACATGGTATGAATATTGATGAAAACACTCATCACATGATTCTACTGGACTGTGCACCGACATGTTTCCCCTCAGAAATGTGGAGGTTCATCAAGGAACTAGTCTGGAGGCTTTGTCCTGCAGCATTATCAATTAAAACAACATTGCAGTAGTACATCATGCAGCTGAAGGATATATGTATGTTTGGGTCGATAATGATCCAGAAGGGCCTCCAGACTAGTCCTCTGATCAGGGCCGGTTTTAGACAAAGTGGAGCCCTGGGCAAAAGTTTAAAGTGGGGCCCCAAATGCTCACATATCGCACCATCAGACAACATTTCTGTTGTATTTACAAGTGCTAAGTTCAGCTAAGTAAATGAGCGTGATTGACAATATTGAAGTTGTTCAATGCTTGTTTCCCGGCCTCTTTAGGGTCTGTGCACACGTTCAGTAATTGGCAGCACTTTCGATGTAGCACATGTCCACTGCGACCAAAGCACTGCCGGCTATTGAATGCACTCCCCTGTTATGACCCCAAGGGCAGAGGGTCTCAGGAATAATGCTAAGTCTGTAAATACCGAAAACCAGCTCATAGGGCAGTGGTAACTGGGCTGACCATATAACTAATCCTAGCACCACAAATACCAGCAGCCGGGGAACGTTCCTACGTTGATCCTAGACGTCTCGCGCCAGCCGGAGAGCTAACTACCCCTAGAAGGGAAAAGAAAGACCTTTCTTGCCTCCAGAGGAAATACCCCAAAAAGTTGGATAGAAGCCCCCCACAAATAATAACGGTGAGGTAAGAGGAAAAGACAAACATAAGAATGAGCTAGGTATTTAGCAAAGAGAGGCCCACTAGCTAATAGCAGAATATAGAAAGATAACTTATATGGTCAGCAAAAAATCCTATCAAAAATATCCACACTGGAAATTCAAGAACCCCCGAACCGTCTAACGGCCCGGGGGGAGAACACCAGCCCCCTAGAGCTTCCAGCAAGGTCAGGAATCACATTTAGTACAAGCTGGACAAAAATGATAGCAAACAAATAACCCAAAAAACAAAGAAGCAAGACTTAGCTTAATTTAGCACGAACCAGGACCAGCAAACAGGAGCAAACAGAATGTGTCTGATAACACCGATGCCAGGCACTGGACTAAGGTTCCAGGAGGTTTATATAGCAACACCCCTGAAGTAACGACCCAGCTGGGTGCAAACAGAGGGAAGGAAATCCCAGAGTCATATCACTAGTAACCACTAGAGGGAGCCAAAAAAGTCTAATTCACAACACTCCCCATGGTCTTTTGTAGAGTATACATCAGCCCCCTCATAGAGTATACTACAGCCCCCATCAAAGAATATAATGCTGCCCCCTCAGAGTATAATGCAGCCCCTTTAGAGGATAATGCAGCTCCCCACACACAGTATAATGCAGCCCCCTTAGAGTATAATGCAGGCCCCACTCCCACAAACACACACAGTATAGTGCAGCTCCTTCACACACAGTATAATGCAGCCCCCCAGAATATAATGCAGCCCCATGATGATGCCGATAAGTTGAATGTGCGATGCAGGGAGGGGGCGGCACCGGGCCCCTCTTACTTAGGGGCTCCATAGTGGCAACTGCCTGGGGGCCCCTGGAGGAGCAGGGGCCCTAGGCGGCTGCCTGGTCTGCCTGCCCTTAATGCCGGCCCTGCCTCTGATGAACCACTGGGCTTCTCCAGTGTCAGTGTGCCAATGCAGACACGTGAACTGACTTTAGACAGTAATCTGCCAAAGGAGCGCGGTCATTTAAGATAAGAGAGTGATTTTAATACACAAATAGGAGGGTACCAAGGCAGAGGCCATGCCAAGAAGGCAATGAAGTGCCCTCATCAGTATTTTAAAGTAGATTTTTTCTGCAAATATTGAATTAAACTGTATATGGCTGGTAAGATTTTTATAGGGGTTATATCCCCTATGTTAATGTTTATGCAGTTTAGTTGGCATATTGGAGGTGATAGACTCCCTTTCGCATGTCTATGATTTCCATAATTCCATGACTTTTCCTTTTTGGTGTTGCACTTTCAATGTTAAGAAGTGTATATATAAATGAACATATACATACAGGAGCATGCAATCTATGGGTCTTATAGAAGCACTGGCTTTACTATCTACCTGCAGATATAGAAGTAAATCAGCAGGTAGATAGCGTATAAACTAGGCCTGTGTAAATTAACACGCATGGATTTGTAGACTGTGAGCCCCCGCAGGCAGGGTCCGCTACTCCAGTACCAGTCAGTGACTTGCATTGTTCAAGATTATTGTACTTGTTTTTTTATTATGTACTATACGGTTCCAAAATTTAGAGTCCCCCAGACAATTTTGTGTTTTCCATGAAAACTCATACTTTTATTAATCAAATGAGTTGCCAAATGAATTGAAAATCTAGTCTAGACATTGACAAGGTTCGAAAAAAAAAGATTTTTATTTGAAATAATAATTTTCTCCTTCAGACTTTGCTTTCATCAAAGAATGCTCCCTTTGCAGCAATTACAGCATTGCAGACCTTTGGCATTTTAGCAGTTAATTTGCTGAGGTAATCTGGAGAAATTTGACCCCATGCTTCCAGAAGCCCCTCCCACAAGTTGGTTTGGCTTGATGGGTACTTTTTGCGTACCATACGGTCAAGCTGCTCCCACAACAGCTCAATGGGGTTGAGATCTGGTGACTGCGCTGGCCACTCCATTACAGATAGAATACCAGCTGCCTGCTTCTTCCCTAAATAGTTCTTGCATAATTTGGAGGTGTGCTTTGGGTAACTGTCCTGTTGTAGGATGAAATTGGCTCCAATCAAGCGCTGTTCACATGGTATGGAATGACATTGTAAAATCTCCCACTGTACCAGCACCAAAGCAACCTCAGAACATCACATTACCTCCACCATGCTTGACAGATGGCATCAGGCACTCTTCCAGCATCTTTTCAGTTGTTCTGCGTCTCACAAATGTTCTTCTGTGTGATCCAAACACCTGAAACTTGGATTCGGCTGTCCATAACACTTTTTTCCAATCTTCCTCTGTCCAATGTCTGTGTTCTTTTGCCCATATTAATCTTTTCCCTTCAATAGCCAGTCTCAGATATGGCTTTTTCTTTGCCACTCTGCCCTGAAGGCCAGCATACCGGAGTCGCCTCTTCACTGTAGACGTTGACACTGGCGTTTTGCGTGTACTATATAATGAAACTACCAGTTGAGGACCTGTGAGGCGTCGATTTCTCAAACTACAGACTCTAATGTACTTGTCTTGTTGCTCAGATGTGCAGCGGGGTCTCCCACTTCTCTGTCTACTTTGGTTAGAGCCTGTTTGTGCTCTCCTCTGAAGGGAGTAGTACACACCATTGTAGGAAATCTTTAGTTTCTTGGCAATTTCTCGCATGGAATAGCCTTCATTTCTAAGAACAAGAATAGACTGTCGAGTTTCACATGAAAGTTCTTTTTTTCTGCCCATTTTGAGAGTTTAATGGAACCAACAAATGAAATGCTCCAGATTCTCAACTAGTTCAAAGGAAGGTCAGCAGTGATGAGCGAGTAGCATTGTTGCTCGGGTCTCCCCGAGCATGCTCGAGTCATCTCCGAGTATTTTGATGTGCTTGGAGATTTAGTTTTCATGGCCTCAGCTGCATGATTTACGGCTTCTGGACAGCCTGAAAACATGTGGGAATTCCCTAACAAACAGGCATTCCTCACAATGATTCAGCCTGCCTAGCAGCCATAAATCAAGCAAGTGAGGTGATGAAAACTAATTCTCCGAGCACATCCAAATACTCGGAGATCACCTGAGCATGCTCGGGGAGACCCGAGCAACGAGTTTACTCGCTCATCACTAAAGGTCAGGTTTATAGGTTCTCTAATCAGCCAAACTTTTTTCAGCTGTGCTAACATACTTGCACAAGGGTTTTCAAGGGTATTCTAACCATCCATTAGCCTTCTTACAGTCATGGCCAAAAGTATTCACACCTCTACAATTCTGTCAGATAATACTCAGTTTCTTCCTGAAAATGATTGCAAACACAAATTCTTTGTTATTATTATCTTCATTTAATTTGTCTTAAATGAAAAACCACAAAAGAGAATGAAGCAAAAAGCAAAACATTGATCATTTCACACAAAACTCCAAAAATGGGCCAGACAAAAGTATTGGCACCCTCAGCCTAATACTTGGTTGCACAACCTTTAGCCAAAATAACTGCTACCAACCGCTTCCGGTAACCATCAATGAGTTTCTTACAATGCTCTGCTGGAATTTTAGACCATTCTTCTTTGGCAAACTGCTCCAGGTTCCTGATATTTGAAGGGTGCCTTCTCCAAACTGCCATTTTTAGATCTCTCCACAGGTGTTCTATGGGATTCAGGTCTGGATTCATTGCTGGGCACCTTAGAAGTCTCCAGTGCTTTCTCGCAAACCATTTTCTAGTGCTTTTTGAAGTGTGTTTTGGGTCATAGTCCTGCTGGAAGACCCATGACCTCTGAGGGAGACCCAGCTTTCTCACACTGGGCCCTACACTATGCTGCAAAATTTGTTGGTAGTCTTCAGACTTCATAATGCCATGCACACGGTCAAGCAGTCCAGTGCCAGAGGCAGCAAAGCAACCCCAAAACATTAGGGAACCTCCGCCATGTTTGACTGTAGGGACCGTGTTCTTTTCTTTGAATGCCTCTTTTTTTCTCCTGTAAACTCTATGTTGATGCCTTTGCCCAAAAAGATCTACTTTTGTCTCATCTGACCAGAGAACATTCTTCCAAAACGTTTTAGGCTTTTTCAGGTAAGTTTTGGCAAACTTCAGCCTGGCTTTTTTATGTCTCGGGGTAAGAAGTGGGGTCTTCCTGGGTCTCCTACCATACAGTCCCTTTTCATTCAGACGCCGACCGATAGTACGGGTTGACACTGTTGTACCAACGGACTGCAGGGCAGCTTGAACTTGTTTAGATGTTAGTCGAGGTTCTTTATCCAACATCCGCACAATCTTGAGTTGAAATCTCTTGTCAATTTTTCTTTTCTGTCCACATCTAGGGAGGTTAGCCACAGTGCCATGGGCTTTAAACTTCTTGATGACACTGCGCACGGTAGACACAGGAACATTCAGGTCTTTGGAGATGGACTTGTAGCCTTGGGATTGCTCATGCTTCCTCACAATTTGGTTTCTCAAGTCCTCAGACAGTTCTTTGGTCTTCTTTCTTTTCTTCATGCTCAATGTGGTACACACAAGGACACAGGACAGAGGTTGAGTCAACTTTAATCCATGCCAACTGGCTGCAAGTGTAATTTAGTTATTGCCAACACCTGTTAGGTGCCACAGGTAAGTTACAGGTGCTGTTAATTACACAAATTAGAGAAGCATTGCATGATTTTTCGAACGGTGCCAATACTTTTGTCCACTCCCTTTTTTATGTTTGGTGTGGATTTATATCCAATTTGGCTTTAGAACAATTCTTTTTTTGTTTTTTTCATTTAAGACAAATTAAATGAAGATAATAATACCAAAGAATTTGTGTTTGCAATCATTTTCAGGAAGAAACTGAGTATTAACTGACAGAATTGCAGGGGTGTGAATACTGTTGGCCATGACTGTACACAGTTAGCAAACACAAAGTACCATAAGAACACTAGAGTGATGGTTGTTGGAAATGGGCCTCTATACAACTATGAAGATATTGCATACAAACCAGACATTTGCAGCTAGAATAGTCATTTACCACGTTAACAATGTATAGAGTGTACTTCTGAGTCATCTAATGTTAGATTCATTGAAAAAAACTGCTTTTCTTTCAAAAATAAGGAAAATTCTAAGTGACCCTAAACTTTGGAACGGTAGTGTATATCCCTTTCACATGTAATGCGCCATGGAATAAATGGCGCTATAATAACAATGATCTTGTACGTTTATTCATATACTATAATTCATTGCAGTCACCAGCAGAGGGCAATAAAGCTGTACTAACATAGCTTGAAATCTTCGTTGCATCACTATATACCTGGAATAGCATTACCATATGCCTGGAACTTAGGGTGCTTTCACACTGCGTTCAGGCACCTGTTCGGTGACCCTGTCAGGGCTTACGTCTAAACCCCCACAGACACACACTCACACAACGGGATTCAAGCGTATTCGCCGACAGGGCCATAGGCTATAATGATGCTGACAGAGTGAACGTGTGCTTTAATATGCATCATTTTCGGCCTGCTGGAGGCAGACACTCAGACGTACAAGACAGCATCTCATTTTGCTCTGTCTGCATCATTATAAATTTTGGCCCTGTAGGCGTATTTAGACATAAGCTCTGATGGGGCCACTGAAAGTGTGCCTGATAGTGATGAGCGAATATATTCGTTACTCGAGATTTCCTGAGCACGCTCGGGTGACCTCCGAGTATTTTTTAGTGCTCAGAGATTTCGTTTTCCTCGCCGCAGCTAAATGATTTACATCTGTTAGCCAGCATAAGTACATGTGGGGGTTGCCTGGTTGCTAGGGAATCTCCAAGCACTAAAAAATACTCGGAGGACACCCGAGAGTGCTCAGGAAATCTCGAGTAACAAGTATATTCGCTCATCACTAGTGCCTGAACATATTGTGAAAGCACCCTAAGTGAAAAAGAAAGAATTATGTATTACCCTCTGAGAACTCTGTAATAATATTTAGAACCCATTTAAAGGGGTGGTCCAGAACTAACATTTATCTTAATCCTAAATGCATTTCTATTTAATGTCATAATTTATTCTGTTTTCTAATATACTTTGATTAAAAACTCCCTATTGTTACTGCAGCGCCCCAGAGTCCTGGTCGTTGCAGTACTGACGCTCCGCCACTAAGGGGAGTGATGGTACGTCTGATGGCACTTAAGGAGTTCACCTGACCAGGTATCACAGTCACACATTACACGTCACATCCTGGCCACCAGGGGGAGCAAAGGGTTCAATGTATTAGGCCACTCCACACAATCTGGTAAAACTGGGGGCTGGATAAGAAGTTAGTCAGAAGCTGACTGGGTTGGATCCAGGCAACATCCTGTGGCAGAGGGTGTTGCGGGGAAAGATTCAGGGGGGTCTCTGTCAGGGGTGGGATCCTGACAGTGACCTAGCGAACAGAACAGAACGTTACAGAGCCGCGCCTGCACTTGAATGCGGTGGCATCCCAAGAAAGGAAACGAAGCGAGGTTTATTGTGGAGAAGTGAGAAACGAGATCGCAGCAAAAAGGAGATAAAGCCAGTAGGAGTCGTGCCTTAAGATCGTGGCAACATCCTACTGAGTCGCGTAGCCGGTGGCCGGAATGCCGAGGAAGTATTGGGCTCCAAGCATTACTTCAAACAGCGGCAGGACAGTTGATTATAGGTTGGCTGTCTCACCTAAATCACCTAAGCAGACATAGGGGGCAATTGTGGGAGAGGGGCGATGCTAGGGTCCCGGAAGAACTCCCGGCCTACCCGTCATACGGGTGCGTCCTAGCCATATCATCTGGGGGACAGATAAGAACATCAGAACAGATACAAGTTGTGAGAAAGAACATCAGAAACAGACACAACAGTTGTGAGGACTAGGGTTGAGCGAAACGGGTCGTTCATTTTCAAAAGTCGCCGACTTTTAGCTAAGTCGGCGTCTCATGAAACCCGATCCGACCCCTGTGCTTGCCGGCCATGCGGTACGCGACTTTCGCGCCAAAGTCGCGTTTCAATGACGCGAAAAGCGCCATTTCTCAGCCAATGAAGGTGAACGCAGAGTGTGGGCAGCGTGATGACATAGGTCCTGGTCCCCACCATCTTAGAGAAGGGCATTGCAGTGATTGGCTTGCTGTCTGCGGCGTCACAGGGGCTATAAAGGGGTGTTCCCGCCGACCGCCATCTTACTGCTGCTGATCTGAGCTTAGGGAGAGGTTGCTGCCGCTTCGTCAGAAGCAGGGATAGCGTTAGGCAGGGTCCACTAACCACCAAACCGCTTGTGCTGTAGCGATTTCCACTGTCCAACACCACCTTCGGTGTGCAGGGACAGTGGAAGCTATTTTATTTTTTTTTTCCCCTCAGCGCTGTAGCTCATTGGGCTGCCCTAGAAGGCTCCGTGATAGCTGTATTGCTGTGTGTACGCCACTGTGGAAACCAACTGCTTTTTTCAAAGCACATATCCTCTTGTTCCTTCCTTTCTGCACAGCTATCTTTTTTGTTTGTCCACACTTTTTATTTAATTTGTGCATCAGTCCACTCCTATTGCTGCCTGCCATACCTGGCTTACATTACTGCAGGGAGATAGTAATTGTAGGACAGTCCCTGTTTTTTTTTTTGTTTTTTTTTGTGGAAGATTAAGATTGGCATTTCTGCTACAGTGCCATCCCTGTGTGTGCCATCTCTCACTGAGTGGGCCATAGAAAGCCTATTTATTTTTTTCCTTGATTTGTGTTCTAAAATCTACCTCAACACAAAAACACTACATCAATCAGTGGGAGAAAAATATTGGCCTCAGTCAGGGCTTGTGTGCCACTCCTGTGTGTGCCATCTCTCATTCAGTGGGCCATACAAAGCCTATTTATTTTTTTGTTTTTTTTAATATTATTGGGTTTCTAAAGTCTCCGTGAAAAAAAAAATACATAAAAAAACAGTGGGAGAGTAATATTGCCCTTTCAGCTTGTGTGCCAGTCTTGACTCCTGGGTGTGCCACCTCTCTCTCTCTAATTGTGGGCCATAGAAAGCCTATTTATTTTTTTGCTTTTTTTAATATTATTTGGTTTCTAAAGTCTCCCTGAAAAAAAAAAATACATAAAAAAACAGTGGGAGAGTAATATTGCCCTTTCAGCTTGTGTGCCAGTCTTGACTCCTGGGTGTGCCACCTCTCTCTCTCTAATTGTGGGCCATAGAAAGCCTATTTATTTTTTTGCTTTTTTTAATATTATTTGGTTTCTAAAGTCTCCCTGAAAAAAAAAAATACATAAAAAAACAGTGGGAGAGTAATATTGCCCTTTCAGCTTGTGTGCCAGTCTTGACTCCTGGGTGTGCCACCTCTCTCTCTCTAATTGTGGGCCATAGAAAGCCTATTTATTTTTTTCCTTTTTTAAATATTATTGGGTTTCTAAAGTCTCCCTGAAAAAACAAAAATACATAAAAGAACAGTGGGAGAGTAATATTGCCCTTTCAGCTTGTGTGCCAGTCTTGACTCCTGGGTGTGCCACCTCTCTCTCTCTAATTGTGGGCCATAGAAAGGCTATTTTTTTTTATTTTTTTTTATTAGTATTTGGTTTCTAAATTGTCCCTGAAAAAAACATTTTATCTTATTTGGTTTCTAAAGTCTCCCTGAGAAAAAAAAAATAAAAATTAGGTGGGAGAATAATATTGACATTAGTGCTTGAGTGACAGTCCTGCGTGTGTGTCATCTCTGTGATTTTGTGCCACAGAAAACAGAGTGTGTAACATTGTGCCTGATTTTCCTTGTGGTCTCACCAACCTGTTAAGGGATATAGAAATCATACTGAAGTTATAGCTCACCGTGTAAGTTGTTTGACAGCAACAAATAAAGTTACTTTGGTTAATTTTTTAAAACAATGAGGAAGTCTGGTGCAAGAGGTCGTGGCCGTGGGCGTTCATTGTCAGCTGGTAATGATGGTAGTGGTAGTGGAGCATCAGGTGGTCGTGGGGATAAAAATATTCCACCTAAGTCTGGAGCTGTGGAGCCAGTTTCGTCGTCTGGCTACACAAGGCCTCGAACGCTCTCTTTTCTGGGAGTAGGAAAAACGCTTTTAAAGCCGGAGCAGCAACAGCAAGTTTTGGCTTACATTGCAGACTCAGCCTCTAGCTCTTTTGCCTCCTCTTCTGAAACTGGTAAATGTAAAAGCAGCGCGTCGCTTGTGGATGTTCACGGTCAGGGACAAGTCGCTTCCTTGTCCTCCTCAGCAAAAACTACAACAAGAGAGAAGGATGCAGCAGGCGACACAACGGGTCACTCCATGGAGCTCTTTACACATACCGTCCCTGGCTTAGAAAGTGAAACACTTAACAGGCCATGCCCATTACAAGTAGATTCTGACATGGAGTGCACTGATGCACAGCCACAGCCAGAGTACTATGCTGCTCCTTTGACTCAGACCACCACATTGCCCTCTCAGGGTACAGATGCACAATCAGACCCTGATGAGACTATGTTGCCCCGCCACGAACGCTATACCACAGACCGACACAGTGACACAGACGAAGTTGCACACGAGCTCGAAGAGGAGGTAATAGATGACCCGGTTGTTGACCCCGATTGGCAGCCATTGGGGGAACAGGGTGCAGGCAGCAGTAGTTCAGAAGCGGAGGTGGAGGAGGGGCCGCAGCAGGCATCAACATCGCAACAGGTTCCATCTGCCGGGCCCCTATCTGGCCCAAAACGCGTGTCAAAGCCAAAACCTGTTGGAGCACAGCGTTGCCATCCGGTTAAAGCTCAGTCTGCAATCCCTGAAAAGGGATCCGATGCTAGGAAGAGTGCAGTCTGGCATTTTTTTAAACAACATCCAATTGATCAGCGCAAAGTCATCTGTCAAAAATGTTCTACTAGCTTAAGCAGAGGTCAGAATCTGAAAAGTCTCAATACTAGTTGCATGCATAGACACTTAACCACCATGCATTTTCAAGCCTGGACTAACTACCAAACGTCCCTTAAGGTTGTAGCACCCTCGGCCAATGAAGCTAGTCATCAACGCAACATCCCTTCCGTCACTGTAAGGCCACCATTTTCCGCACCACCGGCAGTATCTGTGCAGGTTTCTTTGCCAGCCAAAAGCAGTCAGGGTCAGGGAATCACCAGTTTTGTAGGCGGAAATATTGCATCTAGGGCACCGGCGGAAACAATACCGTCTCCAACCGTCTCTCAGTCTGCCATGTCCACCGGCACACCCGCAAGTTCCACGATCTCCATCTCTCCAGTTCAGCTCACACTACATGAGACTCTGGTTAGAAAAAGGAAGTACTTATCCTCGCATCCGCGTACACAGGGTTTTAACGCCCACATAGCTAGACTAATTTCGTTAGAGATGATGCCCTACCGGTTAGTTGAAAGCGAAGCTTTCAAAGCCCTGATGGAGTACGCTGAACCACGATACGAGCTACCCAGTCGACACTTTTTTTCCAGAAAAGCCATTCCAGCCCTGCACCAGCATGTTAAACAGCGCATCGTCCATGCACTCAGGCAATCTGTGAGTACAAAGGTGCACCTGACTACAGATGCATGGACCAGTAGGCATGGCCAGGGACGTTATGTGTCCATCACGGCACACTGGGTGAATGTGGTGGATGCAGGGTCCACAGGGGACATCAATTTCGGGACAGTTGTGCCTATCCCACGGTCTAGGAAACAGTTGGCTGTAGGCGTTCGCACCCCCTCCTCCTCCTCCTCCTCGTCCTCCTGCAGAAGCTACAGCTCTTCCACAGACCGCAGTCGGCCAACCACTCCATCGGCAGATGACACTGTTGCACACCAGTTGTCCCATTATGGGCCAGCTACTGGCAAGCGTCAGCAGGCTGTATTGGCTATGAAGTGTTTGGGCGACAACAGACACACCGCGGAAGTTCTGTCCGAGTTCTTGCAACAAGAAACGCAGTCGTGGCTGGGCACAGTAGATCTTGAGGCAGGCAAGGTAGTTAGTGATAACGGAAGGAATTTCATGGCTGCCATCTCCCTTTCCCAACTGAAACACATTCCTTGCCTGGCTCACACCTTAAACCTGGTGGTGCAGTGCTTATTGAAAACTTATCCTGGGTTCTCCGACCTGCTCCTCAAAGTGCGTGGACTTTGCTCACATATCCGACGTTCGCCTGTACACGCCAGCCGTATGCAGACCTATCAGCGGTCTTTGAACCTTCCCCAGCATCGCCTAATCATAGACGTTGCAACAAGGTGGAACTCAACACTGCACATGCTTCAGAGACTGTGCCAACAGAGGCGGGCTGTTATGTTTTTGTGGGAGGATACACATACACGGGCAGGCAGTAGGATGGCAGACATGGAGTTGTCAGGTGTGCAGTGGTCGAAGATACAAGACATGTGTCAAGTCCTTCAGTGTTTTGAGGAATGCACACGGCTGGTTAGTGCAGACAACGCCGTAATAAGCATGAGCATCCCCCTAATGCGTCTGCTGATGCAAAGTTTGACGCACATAAAGGAGCAGGCGTCTGCACCAGAGGAAGAGGAAAGCCTTGATGACAGTCAGCCATTGTCTGGTCAGGGCAGTGTACAGGACGAGGTAGCGGGCGAAGAGGAGGTGGAGGACGAGGAGGATGATGGGGATGAGTATATTTTTAATGCGGAACCTTTCCCGGGGGCACTGGAAATTGGTTGCGTGTCACGGCCGGGTTCTGTTTTTTTGAGGGACACAAGTGACGTAGATTTGCCTGCAACTGCCCCTCACCCAATCACAACCGGAGATTTGACAACTGGAACTTTGGCCCACATGGCGGATTATGCCTTACGTATCCTAAAAAGGGACACACGCATTACGAAAATGATGAACGATGACGATTACTGGTTGGCCTGCCTCCTTGATCCACGCTATAAAGGCAAATTGCAAAATATTATGCCACATGAGAACTTGGAACTAATATTAGCAACCAAACAATCAACTCTTGTTGACCGTTTGCTTCAGGCATTCCCAGCACACAGCGCACGTGATCGTTCTCACACGAGCTCAAGGGGGCAACAGACTAGGAGTGTTAGGGGTGCACACATCAGAAGTGGCGTTGGACAGAGGGGTTTTCTGACCAGGTTGTGGAGTGATTTTGCTATGACCGCAGACAGGACAGGTACTGCTGCATCAATTGAAAGTGACAGGAGACAACATTTGTCCAGTATGGTTACTAACTATTTTTCATCCCTTATCGATGTTCTCCCTCAACCGTCATTCCCATTTGATTACTGGGCATCAAAATTAGACACCTGGCCAGAATTGGCAGAATATGCATTGCAGGAGCTTGCTTGCCCGGCAGCAAGTGTCCTATCAGAAAGAGTATTCAGTGCTGCAGGTTCAATATTAACCGAAAAAAGGACTCGTCTGGCTACCCAAAATGTTGACGATCTAACATTCATTAAAATGAACCACAACTGGATTTCGAAATCTTTTGCCCCACCTTGCCCGGCCGACACCTAGCTTTCCTATGAAAAGCTCTTGCCTGTGGACTACTGTGAATTACTTTTCTAATGTCTAATTTGCTGCAGCTGATTGTCCAGCATACGACATGTTTACACCTCCCTAAATGGCCAAACTCCCCACACGGGGCCGTGGTATCGCGACTTGGCGCAAGCACCCGTGAGACTGCTGTTTGTCTGAAGAGGTGGGTGTACTCGCTTTTGGTCGACGGCATTGCTACTGGGTTCCTCATAGTACAATAAAGTGTCTCTGGCGGTGGTGGTGCGCACCCAACGTCAGACACACTGTTGTCACATGAGGGGCCTTGGGCCTGTAACGCCGGCCACAAGAGAGTTCACCCACCCCCAGGTCAAACATTGCTCTACCACTTCCACAGTTATCTCTCACACTTCCACCAATGTTAAGTCTATGCGCTGACATCCTTCCATACCTGCCACTGACAATACCATTGTGTTGACATGTATGATGGTACTTAACATAGTCAGGGGCAGTGTCCTCTATTTACCACAGTAAATACTTTGCGCAAAATTAGTAGGTCTGAAACAATGCAGAGGATCCCACCCCTGAACCTAATGATTGCACCCTTTAGTGTTTTTGTTTTGTTTTAATGCGAGACATTCACATTTAGTTGTTGTTTTGGACTACTAACTGGCAGACACTCATTACAATCGGCCTCCGTTGACCAGACCACTGCTGCCCGTGTACCCCTGTAACTAATAATAAAGTGCCTACAGCCAGCCCAATTTAATTATGTTAGGCCTTCGAAGCCTGTCTGCGGTCCCTCCTTCCACTAGGCCTCCACTGACCAGACCACTGCTGCCCGTGTACCCCTGTAACTAATAATAAAGTGCCTACAGCCAGCCCAATTTAATTATGTTAGGCCTTCGAAGCCTGTCTGCGGTCCCTCCTTCCACTAGGCCTCCACTGACCAGACCACTGCTGCCCGTGTACCCCTGTAACCAATTATAAAGTGCCTACAGCCAGCCCAATTTAATTATGTTAGGCCTTCGAAGCCTGTCTGCGGTCCCTCCTTCCACTAGGCCTCCACTGACCAGACCACTGCTGCCCGTGTACCCCTGTAACTAATAATAAAGTGCCTACAGCCAGCCCAATTTAATTATGTTAGGCCTTCGAAGCCTGTCTGCGGTCCCTCCTTCCACTAGGCCTCCACTGACCAGACCACTGCTGCCCGTGTACCCCTGTAACTAATAATAAAGTGCCTACAGCCAGCCCAATTTAATTATGTTAGGCCTTCGAAGCCTGTCTGCGGTCCCTCCTTCCACTAGGCCTCCACTGACCAGACCACTGCTGCCCGTGTACCCCTGTAACCAATTATAAAGTGCCTACAGCCAGCCCAATTTAATTATGTTAGGCCTTCCAAGCCTGTCTGCGGTCCCTCCTTCCACTAGGCCTCCACTGACCAGACCACTGCTGCCCGTGTACCCCTGGAACCAATTATAAAGTGCATAAAGCCTATTTTTTAATTTAATTTAATATTAATAAAGCCAGGATGAACTACGATATACCACGCTATGAGCTACCCAGTTGACAATTCTTTTGCGAGAAAAGCCATCCCACCCTTCCACCTGCATGTTAAAGACCGCATTGTCCTTGCATTCTGTCAATTTGTCAGTCCAAAGGTATACCTGACAACAGACACATGGACCTGTAGGCCTGGCCACGGAAGGTTACGTGTCCTTTGTGGCTCAATGGGTTAATGTATTGGATGCATGGTCCACACAGGGGACAGCCTGCAAAGTCTGTCTGCAGTCCCTAATTCAAGTTGGCCTCAACTGAATAAAGCTGAGCTTCTACCTTCTGGCTCAGATTAACTGCTGTTTTTAAAAAATTTGGCTTTTCCGTCCTTCTAAAGGTGTCTGCCCCTGCCTGGTGTTGTCCTCAACTGAATAAAGCTGAGCTTCAACCTTCAGTTCCAAACATACAACCAAAAACTGGTACAATACAAAAAGTGGCCTCCAGCTACAAAAACTTTCTCCTACAAGTAGTTAAATTACAGTTTTTTTTCCAGTGAAAACACAGATATGGCATCCAACGAGTGTTGTCCTGTCTCGTCTTCTTTATATTATTGCCAAGAAGCTGCAACTGAATAAAGCTGTGCTTCAACCGTCAGTTCCAAATTACCATTTTTAAAAATGCAATTGACTGTTCCGGCCTACTAAAGGTGTCTGTCTGCCCCTGCCTGGTGTTGTCCTCAACTGAATAAAGCTGAGTTTCAACCTTCAGTTCCAAATTACCATTTTTAAAAATGCAATTGGCTGTTCCGGCCTACTAAAGGTGTCTGTCTGCCCCTGCCTGGTGTTGTCCTCAACTGAATAAAGCTGAGCTTCAACCTTCAGTTCCAAACATACAACAAAAAACTGGTACAATACAAAAAGTGGCCTCCAGCTACAAAAACTTTCTCCTACAAGTAGTTAAATGACAGTTTTTTTTCCAGTGAAAACACAGATATGGCATCCAACGAGTGTTGTCCTGTCTCGTCTTCTTTATATTATTGCCAAGAAGCTGCAACTGAATAAAGCTGTGCTTCAACCTTCAGTTCCAAATTACCATTTTTAAAAATGCAATTGGCTGTTCCGGCCTACTAAAGGTGTCTGTCTGCCCCTGCCTGGTGTTGTCCTCAACTGAATAAAGCTGTGCTTCAACCTTCTGTTCCAAATTACCATTTTTAAAAATGCCATTGGCTGTTCCGGCCTACTAAAGGTGTCTGTCTGCCCCTGCCTGGTGTTGTCCTCAACTGAATAAAGCTGAGCTTCAACCTTCAGTTCCAAATTACCATTTTTAAAAATGCAATTGGCTGTTCCGGCCTACTAAAGGTGTCTGTCTGCCCCTGCCTGGTGTTGTCCTCAACTGAATAAAGCTGAGCTTCAACCTTCAGTTCCAAATTACCATTTTTAAAAATGCAATTGGCTGTTCCGGCCTACTAAAGGTGTCTGTCTGCCCCTGCCTGGTGTTGTCCTCAACTGAATAAAGCTGAGCTTCAACCTTCAGTTCCAAATTACCATTTTTAAAAATGCAATTGGCTGTTCCGGCCTACTAAAGGTGTCTGTCTGCCCCTGCCTGGTGTTGTCCTCAACTGAATAAAGCTGTGCTTCAACCTTCTGTTCCAAATTACCATTTTTAAAAATGCCATTGGCTGTTCCGGCCTACTAAAGGTGTCTGTCTGCCCCTGCCTGGTGTTGTCCTCAACTGAATAAAGCTGAGCTTCAACCTTCAGTTCCAAATTACCATTTTTAAAAATGCAATTGGCTGTTCCGGCCTACTAAAGGTGTCTGTCTGCCCCTGCCTGGTGTTGTCCTCAACTGAATAAAGCTGAGCTTCAACCTTCAGTTCCAAATTACCATTTTTAAAAATGCAATTGGCTGTTCCGGCCTACTAAAGGGGTCTGCCCCTGCCTGGTGTTGTCCTCAACTGAATAAAGCTGAGCTTCAACCTTCAGTTCCAAATTACCATTTTTAAAAATGCAATTGGCTGTTCCGGCCTACTAAAGGGGTCTGCCCCTGCCTGGTGTTGTCCTCAACTGAATAAAGCTGAGCTTCAACCTTCAGTTCCAAACATACAACAAAAAACTGGTACAATACAAAAAGTGGCCTCCAGCTACAAAAACTTTCTCCTACAAGTAGTTAACTGACAGTTTTTTTTCCAGTGAAAACACAGATATGGCATCCAACGAGTGTTGTCCTGTCTCGTCTTCTTTATATTATTGCCAAGAAGCTGCAACTGAATAAAGCTGTGCTTCAACCTTCTGTTCCAAATTACCATTTTTAAAAATGCAATTGGCTGTTCCGGCCTACTAAAGGGGTCTGCCCCTGCCTGGTGTTGTCCTCAACTGAATAAAGCTGAGCTTCTACCTTCTGCCTCTTATTAACTGCTGTTTTTTAAAAAAATTGGCTGTTCCGGCCTACTAAAGGTGTCTGTCTGCCCCTGCCTGGTGTTGTCCTCAACTGAACAAAGCTGAGCTTCCACATTCTGGCTTTCGCCCTATACTATCAGATATTAAACTGCATTTGGCCTACTAGTGTGGTTAGGCCCTTGAAACAGTGTCTGCTGCTCTTGGGTTTGCTACTCCACTGAACAAAGCAATGCCGCCTGTTTAGTCCTGTTACCAATTTTGAACTGCATTTAGCCTACTTTATTCTTTGGCCCTATATCTGTTTCCTCCTCATCCTGCCCATTGCCCAGCCACTGCTAGATGAGTCTGCTGGTACATTGACCTAGACCACTACATTCCCCTTATACTCTACACAGCCAGAATCTGACCCTGCTGAAAGTAAGGTTCCCCTTCCCGCATGTTATACCACCTTACACAGGGACAGAGAGGAAGGTGCAGATGAAAGTGCAGGTTCCTTCATCAGGTGGGGGGGCATACTCGTTGGCGACGTCACTGGCACAGGGCCCCTCAGAGTACGCAAAAGTGTCGCTGCTGGTGGGAGGCGCCCCCGCCATGCAAACACACCGCCGTACTTTGAGGGGCCCTGTGCCAGTGCCAATGCGAACGAGTGGGCCCCCCCTGCTTGCTCAGGATCACAGCACTTGCAACGTTGAAATACTTACCTTTCCCTGCAACACCGCCGTGACGTAGTCCGCATTTCCTGGGCCCACGAAAAACTTGAGCCAGCCCTACTCCCCCCACAACTTTTGCCAAATGACCCCCAATTCCCTATGCCCAACTATTATTATAAAGTTAATTAAGATTGACAAGCTTCAGAAACAAGAATGGATGTTTTTGGCATTAAAATGGGCACTGTAGGTGTTTTCCTGGCCTCCACTCACTGCCGACTATGCTTCCCCATTGACTTGCATTGGGTTTCGTGTTTCGGTCGATCCCCGACTTTTAGCGATAATCGGCCGACTGCACTCGACTCAACTCTGGACAAAATCGGGTTTCACAAAACCCGACTCGATCTTAAAAAAATGAAAGTCGCTCAACTCTAGTGAGGACTATCCCGTGGTGCTCAGCAGGGAGGTACTACAACACACAGGCGCTAGAAGGTAGGCACTGATTTCCACCTCCAAAGGGAACTCTGGATGTGCCTTCGGACCGGCCGGTCTCAGCCAGCCCTGTTAGCAGTACTCTGGATTGCGGATCCTGAAGCCTTCAGTAAAGAGGTAAAGAAACTGCAACCCTGTGTCCTTGTTATTCATCGCGACTTGCACCACGCACCACCATCACACCTTTCATTGGACGCCCCTTAGCAGGGTCACGGACCGGGTCTAGCCACCGTGACAACCCCAGGACTGAGACTGAGAGGCCCAGTAACGAGTACCCCGCGGCCCTGTGTCTGGGGGCGCTCCAATTACTTCACTATCTAACTGCTTTGTTTTTTTTCTCATACTGCTTCCTCTTTGATGATAATTTGTTTGAGAATCCTCCTGCACGCTCAAATGAGGTGTCAATATGCACATAATAATGCGATGACGTCACTTGCGGGGGTGGCACTGGTCTCTACTTTGCCTATACTCTGGGTGTTCTTCTTACAATGTGCACTGCAGTGTCACTCTTACCAGCTTGTCACTTCTCATCAGAGGTGGTGAGGGAGTGCCATGTCACTGTGCATATTGCATAATGACAAGAATCTACTGAGCATACATCGGAATTGACAAGCAATGCATGCTCAGTAGAGCCGGGACTAGCCCAGCCCCTGAAACTGCAGCCTCTGCTCCCTGATGATGACTCATTTGAATACATGAGGGTCCACTGGGATTCTCAAACAGAACGACATCAGAGAAGAAGTAATAATTAAGAAATAAAACCAAAGGAGTTGTGAGAAACAATAGCGACTTTTTAATTGAAGTATAGAACTAGAAACAGATTAGATTATGATATAGGATTAAAATACATTTTAGTTCCGGTCTACTGCTTTAACTAACAATTGGCCTGAATATTGTTGTAGGTGGGCTGGCAGCATGCCAAAGACATGTACTCACAGTGGGGTAATTTGAAGCTCATGGCCCAAATCCAAAATCTCCATCATGGCCCCCAACTATAACAAGTCTTTAATATTAATAATGATGTCATATGGGCCAAAGTGACCTTTTGAGCACCCTAGGATCCAGGGCCCGGGTGCGATAGTCACTCCTGCACATATAGTTATGCCTCAGTGTTCTTCTAAAATGTCACTTATCACTGTGATAAAATAAGTAGGCAGATCCTGGCAGCTAGGCCTTAGTGCTAGATCAACAATTTATATTTGTAAGCTGTGGATATTTATTTTACTATGGCCGAATGTGCCCCATAGCATATGCGTTAATGGACAGGAATTAATGAGAAGTGTCATCAGTGCACTTAGTCTGGCCCTCCTGAGGGCACCCTTTACTGCTGGAAACAAAGCTTTCATATCTAAACCCAGAAAATGTTCTTTGATAAGAAATTAAGGAGATGAGGGATTTTCTTTTTTTTTTTCAAGGTGCAGTCAGACCTTAGACTGTTCCCGCTTCCTGTCAAAACTAGCTATAAAAGAGCCAAGTACAAATGGTTAACACATTGGCATGTCAACAAGTGATATTCTAGGTGGTGCAAGATAGCGCTCACTAACGGGTTGGGGATAAATGCATACGGGCAGTTTTTAACACAAAACAGTCTATCCGGTTTATTCTGGTATCAAACCGCAACCACGAACAGTTCATTACATCACTTCATATACGGCTTCATCTCACGGACACTAAACATGCTGGACCTTACTTTGTCCAGTTGCCATGGGTGACCGCATGCCGCACAGTTCATTAGTTCATGGAACACAATAAGCACCAACAGTCTGTGGAGGTACCTTACGGAAGCTCCTGCTTCTCCCGCTGACTCCTTGTCAGTTCTCTCTATCCTCTGGAGAAGCTGCCTTGCGTGGATCACCAACTTGCCTGGCAGGCACACATCAGTCAGTTCTAGACCCACAGAAGGACGGTAGCTTCACCAACACAGCAGTCGTCACTGGCTCAGCCGATCCATGGCCTCACCTCGTGCTCTTCAGGGATTCAGTCCACACACAGGACCTCCCAACACAGAGGCCTTTCCTCTCACAGGACCCTACAGCCATGAACCATTCAGGTCCATACACTCAGAACCATGTGACCCACACCCTGGTCACATTATGAAGCTGTAACCACTCCCATAGGTGGGAGGTATGTGTGGTTAGCCAGTGCCATCCAGCTCTCTGACTAACCCTGCAAGCCTCCCTATTATAACCAAACACAAATACTTGTGGGACTACAGGTCCCCGAACTACCTTACTTCAGGCTTACAGCACAGACTCCTTCTGTGACACATACCGGCCATTTACAATCGTGCCGGTCAGTTTCACCATCATAATCACAGATATGCCTCCATGCGCATCCCGAGGAGACCATGCAGTGCCCCTTACCTGTAACAGGGGTCACTGCATCACATATCCCCCCCTTCCCCTGTTCAATCCTGTGGGGTTGAACATTTTTCAAACACCAGGGGTATCGAGACCGGGAACGCAAGTCACCTTGACCTACCAGTCGAGAGGGCCCTCTCAGTCGGTTTTGAGCATCAGTTCCTGAAACATAGTCGAACATTGTCATTACATTTCTGTCTGTGACCAATGCACTATCGGACTTTGTTGCCTCACGTTTCAGAGTCATAACTTCGTTAGACCTCCCTTGCCCCCAGCAGTTAGTATGTAAGGCTACTTTCACACATCAGGTTTTTGCTGTCAGGCTGAATCCGACGTATCTGTTTTTTTGCCAGATCCGTCTACCTGATATCTGAGGACTAGCTGGGGAGGGGAAAGGGAGAGAATCTCCCAGACCGGAAAATGCTACTAAATGTTAGGGCTAGCGGAACGCACCAACTAATTAGAGAAAAGGAACAAGGTGCGTTCGCAGCCCGGGGTCCACCGTGCAGAGATGAAACCTGCTGCTAAGCAATGACGGACTATATGGCAGTACAATGAGAATACACACACGGGTTAGCTTCACCCTGTGTGAAAGAAGCGAACCCTGTTGCGTCACAGGGCCGCACGTAGCGGAAATAATAATAAAGTAGCACGAGAGTGCAGGCGGTGCCGCACTGACGGACACCACTAACCACCCAGACTTGGGTTTGGAAAGCGCGGTGATAGCGCACGGCGCCGCACTGGTGGTCACAGCAATAGACGCTGTTTGTGTACTATGTTGGTAAAGTCGGGCACTAGATTACAATCATCCTCCTTACACGAGTATTCAAACACAAGGGAGGGGATGATTAGAGAGCGACTTTCACTCACAACACACATGCAGCGCCCCAGGGTCCTGGTCGTTGCAGTAATGTCATTCTTCCACCAGGGGGAGTGATGTTACATCTGAAGGCAATAAAGGAGATCACTTTACCAGGTATCACAAACCACACAACACACTACACACTCCAGTCCACCAGGGGGAGCTATGCTCCTATTTATTAGGGGACTCTTCACAATTAGGTAAAACTGGTGGTCTGGATAGGAAGTTAGGCAGAAGCGAGCTGGGCTTCACCCAGTGAGCTGCTATCTGAGCTCCGCTCAGGTAGTGGGTCCCTGACAGGGGTGGGATCCTGTCAGAGGCCTAGACAGAAGGCCACGGAGCTGCGTCGGCCCGACGTGCGGCAGCATTATAAGAAAGAGATACGAACAGCGAATTGTATTGTAGAGAGTGAGAAACAAAGTCATAGCAAAAGGAGAGGAAACCAGAAGGAGTTCTTCCCTGCAAAAGGCTGCCTCCTTTCTGAGGCGCAGAATCCGGTAGCCGGACACCGAGGGAGTAATCGTCTCCAAGCCTAGCTCCAGAGACCGGCAGGACAGCTAATTCCATATTATCTGCCTGACCCATACCCAGGAGGCACGGTGGCAACTTGTGGGGGCTGGGGCATGCTAGAGTCCCTGTAATAAGCCTCAGGCCACCAGTCATATGGGTTTGTCCTATCCTTACCATCAGGGGGACAGAGAGAGAAACATAACATCTAGAACATCTACAACAGTTACCGAGAAGCTCAGCAGGGAGGTACTACAACACCCAGGCACTAGAGGAAGGCTACTGATTCCCACCTGGATAAGGGGACTCTGGATTTGCCTTCAGACCGGCCGGACTCTGCCTGCCCTGTGATCTGGTGCTCTGGACTGTGGATGCTGAAGCCTTCAGTAAAAAGGTAAAGAGACTGCAACCTTGTGTCCTCGTTCTTCGCTGCGCCTCACACCATCTACCACCTACACACCGGGAAGCCCTGGGGACATACTTCGCCTGTGGGAAGGTATACCATCTAGCTGTCATAACATCACCCCAGCGGACCCCTAAGCAGCGTCGGTCACCCTGACCGAATACCACAGGTGGCGTCATGAACACAAACTTTATCCCTTTAAAGACCTTCCCCTTTTACACGAACATCCCAGGGCCACGGACCGGGTCAGCCACCGTGACATCCCCCTGTGAACCGCAGGACCCGGTACCGAGTACCCCACGGCCCCATGGGGGTTATCCATAACGGCTTGGTGGTGCGTCATTTCATGCATCCATCGGCATGGCAATTAAATTATCACGGGTCGCCAATGGGTTGCTATGACAGCAAGGTGTCTGCTGAAAACCCCTGTGCTTATCATAGAGTTCCCTTGAAACTCTGCCTGTGGCCAGGCTTCTAAGAAGACCATAATTTTAACTATGTGAAGCAATGCTGTGGCATCGCTATATATAGCAGAAGCAGTCAGACGATCACAGCTTCAAGTCCCCTAAGGGGACTAATAAGTACAGTAAAAAAAATGTTTTAAAAAAAATGCTTAAATCACGCCCTTTTCCCCCATTAAAAATAAAGATATTAAAAAAATTAAACAAACACATATGTGGTATTACCGCATTCACAAAAGTCCAATCTATCAAGCTATAAAAATAATTCACCTGATCGGTAAACACTGTAAAAAAAAAAAATGACAAAATTATGTTTTTTTGGTCTGTGTAACAAGCAATCAAATTGTCACATTTATTCCTAAGTTGTATAGATGAAAACGTTATCTCTTCCCGCAGAAAAATATGCCATCACAAAAATCCATCGACTAACAAATATAAATGTTACGGGTCTCAGAAATTGGCGACATAACCCCAAATTATTATTTTTTTTGCAAGCTTCTGATTTTTTTTATTCACTAAAATTCTAAGAGAACTGGACATGTTTGATATCGCTTTAATCGTACTAATGAGCAGAATCAGATTGCAAGATTTTTCTTTCAACAAAATGTACACTGTAAAAACAATTCCCAAAAAAGATGCCAGAATTACATTTTTTTCACAAAATATCCCCACTTGCAATTTTTTCCCCATTGTCCAGTACAATATGTGGTAAAAATGGTGTCATTCAAAAGTTCAAAAACTCAAGCCCTCACATGTCTATGCTGACAGAAAAATGAAAGAGTTATGGTTTTGGGAAGTAAGGGAGGAAAAAACAAAAAGAAAACAAACCGGAAAAAAAAGGAAACTGGCAGAAAAAAAATCCACAAAGGATCAAAGGATATTAGCAAAGAAAAAAAAATGATATCCTTCAAGAGACCACTAAAGAATCAACAATGAAAATGTTAGGCAGGTAGTTATGGGCCTCAATGGCAATAAATGAATAGGTTCATACATACGTGACCAGATATAAGGGTGCAGTAAGCAAGCAGCGTATCATAGAGAATTACTGTATATACTCGAGTATAAGCCGAGAATTTCAGCCCATTTTTTTAGGCTGAAATTGCCCCTCTTGGCTTATACTCGAGTCATACCCAGGGGTCGGTAGGGGAGGGGGAGCAGCAGCTGTGTAATAATACTCACCTGCTCCTGACGTGGTCCCTTGTTTCCCCGGCGCGGCAGCTTCTTCCTGTAGTGAGCGGTCACATGGTACCGCTCATTACAGTAATGAATATGGACCCCACTCCACTCCCATAGGGGTGGAGCCGCATATTCATTACTGTAATGAGCGGTACCATGTGACCACTCACTACAGGAAGAAGCTGAGGCGCCGGGGGAACAAGGGACCGCGCCAGGAGCACTTCGCCTGTGGGAAGGTATACCATCTAGCTGTCATAACATCACCCCAGCGGACCCCTAAGCAGCGTCGGTCACCCTGACCGAATACCACAGGTGGTGTCGCGAACATTTCCCCTTTAAAGACCTTTCCCTTATTTACAACGGACCTCCCAAGGGCCACGGACCGGGTCAGCAACCGTGACATCCCCCTTCTGAGAACCAAAGGACCTGGTACCGAGTCCCCCACTGCCCTACGGGGGCGATCCACACACACATAAACAAGTGTATACTAGCGCATGGCTTGGCGGCCATGCGAACCTTTTATAGCTGCAGCAAGTTCAGGACCTTCCTAGAGGACCAATGAGAACTGCTACACTAACTGAGCAACTTCAGGACCTTCCTGGAGGACCAATAGGAGATACTGCAGTACCTGAGCATGTGACCCCAGACCCATACTGAGAGGTCTTCCTTTGGGCATGCTCAGAAGGGGAAAAGCAGGACTTAGTCCCAGAGACGTCTGCTCACCACTGATCAGTACAGGCTACAATGGCAGAGCCTGGAAAGGCAGCAGCAACCCTTTGCACAGAACCAGACTGAGCGAGACGCTGGGACCGACGTCTCCGCTGAGCAGGCTCCACTGCGGCTGAAGCAGAATGAGAGATCACAGCAGACAAGGTTCGAGATTCCCCCTGTACAGTGGTGGGAACTCGACTCCTAACATTACCCCCCCCCCCCCCTAGGGCCCCCCCCCCCCGGACCTCGCCACGCTCAAAGGCCGCAATGAGCAGTGGGGCCCGAATGTGCTCTACAGGTTCCCAGGTTCTGTCCTCAGAACCGTGGCCCTTCCAGTCCACCAGATAGTATTTTTTGCCATGTACTACCTTGCACCCCACGATAGCATTCACCTCGTACTCATCCGTGGACGAACCCGATGTCCCGGCAGATGACTCAGAAAACCGGGACAAATAGACAAGCATTAAGAGGGAGATGTGGAAGGTGTCGGTGATACCAAGGCACGGAGGAATAGCCAAACGGTAGACCACAGGGTTAACATGTTCCAGAACCTTGAAAGGACCAATGTAGCGAGGAGCATACTTAGTGGACTCAACTCGTAGCCTGATGTTACGGGCGGAGAGCCACACTAAGTCGCCAGGAGCGAAGGTCGGAGCGGAGCGCTGGTGAGCATCAGCAGAAACCCTCATTCTCTCCTTGGAAGCCTGAATGGCATCCTGTGTGCGGTCCCAAATGTCACGTGCCTCCACTGCCCAGTCTGCCACCCTGGAATCAGTGGATGACACGGGCATGGGCACAGGGACACGCAGATGCTGGCCATAATTAAGGAGAAAAGGAGTCTGCCCAGTGGAATCAGCTACAGGGTTGTTCAGAGCAAATTCTGCCCAAGGTAGCAAAGATACCCTGTCATCCTGCCTAGCAGAGACAAAATGTCGCAAATATGTCACCAGAGTCTGGTTGGCCATCTCTACCAACCCATTCGTCTCGGGATGATATGCAGAGGAGAGATTTAGTTCTATGCTGAGTAAACGACAGAGCTCTCTCCAAAACCGAGACGCGAACTGGGGACCCCCGTCACTGACAATTTTATCAGGCATGCCATGTAAACGGAAAATATGTTTAATGAACAACGCCGCCAAGGCCCGTGGAGAAGGTAACCGTGGAAGCGACACCAAGTGCACCATCTTAGAGAAATGATCGGTGACAACCCAGATAATGGTGCAGTTACGAGACTTGGGTAAGCCCACCACGAAGTCCATCCCGACCATCTCCCAGGGCCTGTCTGCCACCGGCAGGGGGTAAAGTTGCCCAGCAGGCCGTTGCCGAGGAGACCAATTCTTGGCGCAGGAGACACACGCCCGAATATAGTCCCCGACGTCATGGGCCATATGTGGCCACCAGTACGTCCTCGCCAAAAGCTCAGATGTCCTCTTGTTCCCAAAATGTCCACCCACCCTGGATGAGTGAGCCCAAGAGAGAACATCCGGTCGGAAATTAGATGGAACGAAAGTCTTGCCTGGGGGCACAGAATCTAGAGAAATCGGAGTCACAGTTCTCAGGTTCTCAGAAGGGTCAATAAGCCAAGGCTCCTCCTCCTCAGATGACACTACGGAGTGAGAGAGAGCATCGGCACAAATGTTCGTCTCCCCGGAGAGAAAATGGAGAGTAAAATGGAACCGGGAGAAGAACAGGGACCATCTAGCCTGGTGAGAATTCAGCCGCTGGGCCATCTGTAAGTACACCAAGTTCTTGTGGTCTCTGAACACTTGGAAGGGAAAGCGAGCTCCCTCCAAATGGTGTCTCCACTCTGAGAAAGCCAACTTCATGGCTAGCAACTCCCTGTACCCGATGGAATAATTCCTCTCCGCTGGTGAAAAGGTCTTGGAGAAGAAGCAAGGATACTTCCGACCTTCAGCATCCTTTTGGAAGAGGACTGCTCCAGTACCAATGGATGAGGCATCCACCTCCATAATAAATGGCTTATCTACATCGGGGCGATGCAGCATGGGAGCGCTAGTGAAGTGTGACTTAATCGAGAGAAAGGCCTTGGAGACCTCCTCCGACCACAACTTGGAATTTGCTCCCTTCTTGATGAGTGCAACCAAGGGAGCTACTGTAATAATTATAGGGGATAACTCAGGAGACTCTTTGCATGGAACAAGACAACTACAGGACACAGTTTTATAAGTGGTAAAGTCTATATTATCACACGGTGATTCAAACAGGTGCAGAGAGAAACTCAAGTCCACAACACTTGGTGCAAATATCAAATGCAGCTCAGCAGTCTATAGGAAACTTCAGAGGAAAATGCAATCACGCAGAAAGTCTATGAAGCACAATTATTCTTGAGGATACTTGGCACGAATAAATCCTTGTCTTAGTCCAAACACAGATAGATAAGCTTATAAGGCAGTTCAAATAATATTTTAGCTCAACCAGGGAGGCCTGGTTAATAGTCTCAGGTTTTTGCAGAGCAGCAAACAGCTTACATGTCCAGCAAATACAGATGGAAGTAAACACGAGCAGCAGATGAAGGAGGATTACTGGAACTGGTGTATGCAGCAGGAACTCAGAGCAGAGTAGCAGGATCACCACACAGGTTCACAGGAGCAGGTATATAGCCAGGGAGTAATCAGAGGTCAGGAGCTGGATGTAAGGCAGAATACTCTAGCACAGACTGAAGGCTGGGGTGGAGTTTTATAGCAGGAAGACATAGTGCACATGAGACCAAAGACGCCATCTTGGAAAAGGACAGTAATGCACAAAAGGTAAAAAATGTTCAGAGTCCTGACATTACTCCCTCCTTAGAAGTGGCGTCAGGACGATCCTGGACCTGGTTTCTCATTACGAGAACCTGGACGGTACGAGATAACAAAGTTAAATTGATTTAAAAATAAGTTCCAACGAGCCTGATGAGGAGAAAGACATCTAGCGGATTTAAGGAACTCTAAATTGCGATGGTCAGTTAGCACTATGATCTGTTGTGCAGCTCCTTGCAGATGATGCCTCCATTATTTGAAAGCCGCAATGATAGCCAGCAATTCCTTGTCTCCCACATCGTAATTCTTCTCTGCTGAGGTTAGTCTACTGGAAAAGAAAGCACAAGGATGTAGCAGACCCTTCTCTCCAGTTCTTTGGGAGAGAATAGCCCCCAAAGCATTATCAGAAGCGTCCACCTCCACAATGAATGAAAGTGTTGGATCTGGGTGTATCAACAGCGGTGCTGATGTGAAATAGATCTTAAGCCGATCAAAAGCTTCTTGAGCCTGTGATGACCACTTAAAGGGCTTTTCCTTCTTTGTCAAGGAAGTAATGGGACGGACAATATCAGAAAAATTTCGAATGAAGCGTCTGTAGAAATTTGCAAAACCAATAAAACGTTGGACCTCCTTAACGTTCTTGGGTACCGGCCAGTCAAGGATAGCCTGAATCTTACCAGATTCCATGTTCAGCCCCTGGGGAGAGATGATATAACCTAAGAACTGTATCTCAGAACGATGGAACTCGCATTTCTCCAGCTTAATATACAGATGGTTCTCTTTCAGACATCTTAAAACAGTTTTAACATGCTCTTCATGTTCCTGTAGCGAGTCAGAAAAGATTAGTATATCGTCCAAATAGATCACCACAAACTGGTCCAACAAATCTCTGAAAATGTCATTACCAAGGTGTTGAAACGTTGCAGGGGCGTTACAAAGCCCGAAGGGCATCACAAGAGATTCAAAGTGTCCATACCGGCATCTGAATGCTGTCTTCCACTCATCCCCTGGACGAATATGCACCAAATTATAAGCCCCACGAAGATCCAGTTTAGAGAACACCTTAGCATGGCGGACTTTTTCCAGTAATTCGGGAATCAGAGGCAAAGAGTAACGGTTTCGTACGGTTACTTTATTGAGTTCCCGATAGTCAACACAGGGTCTCAGGGACCCATCCTTCTTTTTAACAAAAAATATAGGTGCCCCTGCTGGTGAGGAAGAAGGATGTATGAAGCCTTTGGCCAGATTTTCATCAATATACTCCTTTAAGGCTTGAAGCTCAGGTGCCGCCAAAGGGTATACGTTACCAAAAGGAATAGCTGCCCCAGGAAGCAGCTCAATGGGACAGTCATAATGCCTGTGTGGAGGAAGCTGATCTGCATTCTTCTTGTCACAGATGTCAGAGAACTCTTTATATGCTGGAGGTAAAGTAAATACCTGTACACGTGGTTCCGTAGCCGTGGACTCCGGGACAGCTTCTGTTAACGCTGAGTTGCTCCTTGTTGGAAAGGTAATCTCCTTGGTCTCCCAGTTGATAATTGGGTTCTGAGAACGCAACCAAGGAATGCCTAAAATCACAGGAAAATTAGGAGAATAAATTAGCAAGAAAGAAAGTTGCTCCTGATGATTAGGCTCCAACACAATTTCAAGGGGTACGGTCTCCTGATCCACAGGCCCAGAGATTAAAGGTGACCCATCCACTGTTTCCATGGTAATTGGAGAGGCTCTTTGCTGAATTTCAATACCATGTTCCTTGGCAAATGCGATATCCATGAAATTGCCACCTGCACCAGAGTCAATCATAGCTGCACTGGAAATCCACTGTCCTGAACACAGGATCTTAATAGGGAGAGAACAGTGAGAGTTGTTTTCCTTCAGCTCCTTGGGGGGTGAAGTCATAGAAAGTGAATGGAATACAGCGTTTAAAGGCAGGCTACATTCAGAGATGTCAGATTCATCATCACAGTTGTCATACTCCCCTACTGCTGCTAGCACCTTGTTAGGCTGTCTAGGACACTTAGGACAATTGATCAAGAAGTGGTCAGACTGGCTGCAGAAGAAACATAGACTTTCACAAAGGCGATGCTCCCGGCGCTCATTGATCTCGCGCCTCTGAACAGAATCAATTTGCATGGGCACCTCCTCCACCTCCCGAGAGGTTTTACCTGCAGGCTCTTTGGAAGGAAGGGAAAAGTTAGAAATACGGTTATAAGCAGCAAATTTCTCCTGCCTACGCTCAGTAAGGCAAATGTCAATGCGCACACAATGCTGTATAAATGTCTCTAGCTCTTGGGGTGACTCAGAGCGAGCTAGTTCATCTTTTATAATACTAGACAGACCCCTTTTAAAAATAGGCAATTGTGCATAACTGTCCCAATTGGTATCTACCGCTAATCTCCTGAATTCAGTGGCATACTCAATAACAGAACGTTTAGCCTGGCGTAAAAACAACAAAGCAGATTCAGCGTTTGCACGGCGATTAGGGTCATCAAACATTAATGCCATAGCGGCCAAGAAATCATCCAAGTTATTTATCCATGGGTCACGAGACTCAATCATCGGATTCGCCCATGCGAGCGCTTGTGAGGTCAGTAGCATTATTACACACAATACTTTGGATCCATGAGTAGGAAAACGGTCAGCATGCACATCAAAATATAGCATACATTGATTCACAAAGCCACGAAATTTGTCACGATCACCATTAAATCTGAATGGGGGCAACTTAGGTGGGCTAGCTGGTGGCGGTTGCCCAGAGGGTAAAGTCACTTGTGCAGCTATTTGCGTGCTTATGTCCTGAAAAGCCCGCCAATACTGGGACTCTATGCCAGCAAGTTTGTTTTCCTGGGCTGCCATGCGGTTGCTTAAGTCCTGCAAAGTTTGTCCAAACACTTGTTGATTGAGTTCAAAGCTTCCAAACTTCTTTTGCAGACCTTCCACATCTTTCTGCAGTGATCTAATTATGGAAAACACCTGCTCTAGTCTGCTTTCTGCAGTCATTGTTCCAGCAGTCTCCTTTTTTTTTTTTTTTAGGCTAGAGTATCCTGTAATAATTATAGGGGATAACTCAGGAGACTCTTTGCGTGGAACAAGACAACTACAGGACACAGTTTTATAAGTGGTAAAGTCTATATTATCACAAGGTGATTCAAACACGTGCAGAGAGAAACTCAAGTCCACAACACTTGGTGCAAATATCAAATGCAGCTCAGCAGTCTATAGGAAACTTCAGAGGAAAATGCAATCACGCAGAAAGTCTATGAAGCACAATTATTCTTGAGGATACTTGGCACGAATAAATCCTTGTCTTAGTCCAAACACAGATAGATAAGCTTATAAGGCAGTTCAAATAATATCTTAGCTCAACCAGGGAGGCCTGGTTAATAGTCTCAGGTTTTTGCAGAGCAGCAAACAGCTTACATGTCCAGCAAATGCAGATGGAAGTAAATACGAGCAGAAGATGAAGGAGGATTACTGGAACTGGTGTATGCAGCAGGAACTCAGAGCAGAGTAGCAGGATCACCACACAGGTTCACAAGAGCAGGTATATAGCCAGGGAGTAATCAGGAGCTGGATGCAAGGCAGAATACTCTAGCACAGACTGAAGGCTGGGGTGGAGTTTTATAGCAGGAAGACACAGTGCACATGAGACAAAAGACGCCATCTTGGAAAAGGGCAGTAATGCACAAAAGGTAAAAAATGTTCAGAGTCCTGACAGCTACCAAAGTTGAGAAGTGTGGAATGAACTGGCGATTGTAATTAATGAACCCCATAAAGCGCTGCACCGCTTTAAGAGAATGGTGTTCTTGCCAGTCCATCACAGCCTGTAGCTTGGCAGGATCCATAGCTAATCCCTGGGCAGAGATGATATAGCCAAGGAAAGGCAAGGACTCATGCTCAAACACACACTTCTCCAACTTGGCGTAGAGGGAGTTTGCCCGTAAGAGATCGAAGACTTTGCGAGCATCTCTCCGATGGGAGTCAATATCTGGAGAGTAGATGAGAATATCATCCAGATAGAGCATCTCCCGGAAGATGTCGTTCACAAAGTCTTGGAAAACGGCTGGGGCATTACAGAGCCCGAAGGGCATCACCAGATATTCATAGTGCCCATCCCTGGTGTTAAAAGCCGTCTTCCATTGGTCCCACTCACGGATGCAAATCAGGTTGTAAGCACCCCGCAGATCTAACTTAGTAAATACCCTTGCTCCCCGTAGCCTATCAAAAAGCTCAGATATCAGGGGTAGTGGGTATTTACTCTTAATGGTGATGGCGTTAAGACCCCTGTAGTCTTTGCATGGACATAGTTCTCCATTCTTCTTCTGCACGAAGAAGAACCCAGCCCCTGCAGGTGACACTGACTTCCTAATGAATCCTCTTGCCAGATTCTCTTGAATGTACTAATAGTTCCAAATGAAGGACAGCATCCACTCCAGGTGAAGATCATCAATGTTTTATTGTGCCATAATGCAACGTTTCAACCCCATGAGGGTCTTTGTCAAGCATACATCACAGTGACAATGGCGGCCTTATATAGGAAATAGACACCAACTAGGTCCGCCCATTAAAATTTACATATAACAAAAAACGGTGATCAAAATACAAAACTGTGCAAATAATAACATATACAGAATAAAAAATACATCATGATGTCCATGTGAGATCCATTCTTCATTAACTCCATCCACGATCAGTTCTATGAGCACATGTATCAGGTTCAATGTAAACAAAACAATACTAGCTGTCAGTTCTAAACCTATCAGCAAAGTCGCCCATAAGGCTCTACTGCCAATAGTATCCATTCATACTCCCCAGATACTCCGCCAGTGTAAGCAGCCAATGCTCTCGTTTGTTACTCCAATATTGTAGCCAATCATAGCTCTATACCTGCGTTAAGGTCAGCGGCTCAAAAGATATAGTTGCAGCGGCAACAGGCGTTCCTATGGCAGACCGTAATCAGGAACCCGGAACAAGCGCTAGCGCGCACGCGCGCATAACACCCGTCTCCGTGGTAACACTATGTGTAACCAAAAAGAGCGACGTACTTCCTGGATCTAAGTCAGGCCGGAAAAATAGCGCGCATGCGCGTATACCAACTGTCTCCATGACAGCGTGTATGTGTAAACAAAGTCTGCGACGCAGCGTCGACAGTGATGTCAGCTCTAATCAAAGAGCACACCCCAGACGCTGAAGCACAACGCTAGAATATACAGCAAGAAGCGCTACAGCGTCAATAGCAGGATCCAACTATTAGAGGAAAAGATGGCTATATTTAATCCAGGAGTCAAACCAAACTCCATCTGGAATACCAAAAACTAGGTCGCTGGACATAATGCCAGCGATCAACAGTCTCTAAAAACTATAAATATTAAAAATTATTGCACTTATACACCGGCTCTATGGCACCAAATATAGCACCAAAACGGGGAGAGAAAAAAAATGGAGAAAAAGAGAGGAAAGCGAGAAAGAAACACAAATTGGAAAAGAAAAAGAGGGGGGAGGGAAGGGAGGGAAAGAAAAAAAGGGGAAGGGAAGAAGGAAAGAAAAAGAAGAAAAAGAAAACAGAACCTAAACACTACACTATGAACCATAACCATCACAAAGGACAACATGTTCACCAACCACCTTCTAAAAACATATATCCAACGGATTCTGACACGCACGAACCAAAACCGCCAACCTTGATAAGTCAGGAAGTACACAATAGGAGATTATAGTCGATGTTTAACCCACCCGGCTGTCGAGAACCCAATTTGGAGATCCATTTTAGTTCCTTCTTCTTTAAAAGTTTAACCCTATCTCCGCCTCTGCGGAGAGGAGGTACACTATCAATAACCCTGAAGCGTAATTGACTGACGGAATGTCCGCTTTCTACAAAATGCCTGGGTACTGGTAATTCCACTTTTTTAGTTCGGATGGTGCTCTTATGTTTGCTTATCCGGGATCTAATCTCCATAGTGGTCTCGCCCACATAGGTGAGTCCACAAGGGCAAACAATAAGGTAAACCACAAAACTAGAAGTACATGTATATCTCTCTCTAATATAAAATCTCTGTACCGTGTGTGGATGACTAAAATAATCCCCTTTGATCATGTTCCCGCAACAAGCACACCCCAAACAAGGAAAGTTACCCAATTTCAGGGGGCCCAAAAGTCTCTGTATACCACCTAATGACGATCCAACATCAGACTTCACAAGTTTATCTTTTAGATTTTGTCCTCTCTTATATGATAAAATTGGTGGTAGAGCAAATTCCTCAATATTGGGTAAACCCTGATGCAAAATATGCCAGTGTTTAAAAATCACATCTTTCACATATCCACTGGCCGTATTGAATGTGGACACGAAGGGAATCCGCTTCTGCTTTACTTTCATTTTCTTTTCCCTTACCAAAGATCTAGGTGTCCCCTTAGCCTTATTCAAAAAGTTCTTTACACCATACTCCGGATACCCCCTTCTCAAAAATTTATTGCCCATTTCATCGAGTCTAGTATCAAGACGAGACTCGTCCGAAACTATTCGCCTAACTCTCAGCATCTGACTCCAGGGTAATGTCTCCAACATTTTCCTCGGGTGATGACTATTAAATTGCAATAAGCTATTCCTATCCGTCGTCTTGACATATAAATCCGATTTCAATGACGAGCCATCTTTATACACCATTGTATCTAAAAATTGTACCTGCTCCTGAGAGTGTGTTATAGTGAAGCTGAGCTCTGGAAATATGTCATCAAGTTCTTTGTGAAAATCTAGGAGTTCCTCCAGTGATCCCTCCCACACTACAAAAATATCATCGATGTAGCGCCACCAGGCCCGGACCAGGGGCCAAAACCGGGAAACATACACGTACTGGTCCTCGAGCACCGCCATGTAGATGTTAGCATACGTGGGCGCCACGTTGGACCCCATGGCGGTGCCCCTCAGCTGCAGGTAGTAGTCATCCCCAAAAAGGAAATAATTCCTTCTGAGGATGAACTCCAGCAGCTGGAGGACCAGACGTGCACGGTCTGGCCCCACGTCCGAGCCCGATAGCACCACATCAACCGCTGTTAGACCTCTGCTGTGCTCAATAGAGGTGTATAACGAAACCACATCAAAGGAAACTAAATATGTGTCAGTTGTAACATTAAGATTACCAATTTTGTCCAAAAAATCATCCGTATCACGGATGTATGATTTAGCCTTTAAGGCAAACCCAGACAACACTTTATCTAGAAAAATCGACACTTTATTGAAAACAGAGCCACGGCCCGACACAATCGGGCGGCCTGGAGGATTATAATAATCCTTGTGGATCTTCGGCAAAACGTATATCAACGGACACACCGGACATTCAGTAATCAAGTATTCTGACAGCTTAGAGTCAATCAGGCCATCCAACAAGGCCTCATTGACTATAAGCTGCAACTCTTGTTGAAAACGCAGAGTAGGATCATTGGTAAGTTTACAATAAACATTAGTATCGGCTAATTGGCGTAGAATCTCCTCTTTATATTTAATAGAATCCATCACCACCACTGCTCCGCCCTTGTCGGCGGCCTTGATGGTGATGGATGTATTCATGGAGAGATCTTTCAAGGCTTGCTTCTCATCAACAGTGAGATTACATTGTACACGATTTTTATGTGTCCTTCTTAATATTTCAAAATCTTTTTCCACCAATTGAATAAAAGCCTCAACCACATGGGTTTTGGTGGGTGGTACAAAGTCACTCTTGTTATAAAGACCAAGATCCTGTAGGGAAAAAACATCAGTATTACCAACATTAATATCACCAATATTAACCGGACCACTCAGTTCTTGTTTCTTGTCTGCAAAGAATGATGTAAGACGACATCTCCTAAAGAAGGCAAATAGGTCTGTTTCAAGTTCAAACCAGTCTGGTAGATTGGTAGGGCAGAATGAAAGACCTTTCTCAAGAACTTTCAATTCACTCGGGGATAAAGTCATGGAGGAGATATTGACCACTAGAGCCTCATCCTTTATTTGTTGAGTCTCCGTCTCTCCTCTCCAGTCCTCTGCCTCATAGTTGTGTTCCGCGTCGTTCTCTGTCCTTGTACTGGTTTTGCCCCTTTGGTGTTTCCTCCCGCCCCTCCGATATCTCCTCCTGGAGCGGTATCTATCACTATCGCCTTCTCTAAAAAATGTGTGGATGCTGAAGCTCCCATGTTGGAGTCGTCAGTGGAATCGGAATCACAAGTCGTGAAACCAAATTGTTGTTTGCCCTCCTGGGCCCTCCTTCGGCGACGAGGTTGAAAGGTTCTATTATTTTTATACAAGGATGGCTGTTTACCCATGTGCCAGGGAAAAACCCGTCCTGTCTTATAGTCCTCATTATCACGGAACCACTTGGATCTTTTCGTACTTTCATTGTCAGCACGGAATTTAGTCAAATTAACATCCAACCGTGTCACATAGGCACTCATGTCAGTTGTAGTCAAATGGGCTGTAAGTAATTGTTCATATTCAACAATGTTTTTTTTGAGGGTCTCAATCACCTTGTTCAAGAATTCAATGTTCAACAACATCAAATCAAAACAGTACTTATTTGTTATAGACTCAAACTTTGAACAGAACAAGGTATTATCAGCCAACAATGTAGGCCGAAGGTGCGGGCGTAATCCACGAGGTATTCTACGCACCTTGTAATATTCAGTCAGTGTAGACATGTGCAGTTCCAGTGAAATCAACCTCCGTTTTTCATTTTCATATTTCCTCTTCAACATGTCGCCAGACGGAACACTCAAGAACGAGACATCGGCTTGTGCAGCGTTAATAATTCGTGCGGCATCATCATCCGTATAGGAAAAAATATTACTGGCACCATCCAGTTCACCAACATCTGGATTAAAGTTAACCTGAGACATAGTTCACAGGTGCACGCCAACCAGGATCCCAACACAGTCCAAACAACAAAAATTGGCGGCTGACAGCACTACCGTGGAATGTGGCTGCACGTCCTAACTCCTCAGGATCCAAGAAGAGAGTTACATACCAATAGTTCCAAATGAAGGACAGCATCCACTCCAGGTGAAGATCATCAATGTTTTATTGTGCCATAATGCAACGTTTCAACCCCATGAGGGTCTTTGTCAAGCATACATCACAGTGACAATGGCGGCCTTATATAGGAAATAGACACCAACTAGGTCCGCCCATTAAAATTTACATATAACAAAAAACGGTGATCAAAATACAAAACTGTGCAAATAATAACATATACAGAATAAAAAATACATCATGATGTCCATGTGAGATCCATTCTTCATTAACTCCATCCACGATCAGTTCTATGAGCACATGTATCAGGTTCAATGTAAACAAAACAATACTAGCTGTCAGTTCTAAACCTATCAGCAAAGTCGCCCATAAGGCTCTACTGCCAATAGTATCCATTCATACTCCCCAGATACTCCGCCAGTGTAAGCAGCCAATGCTCTCGTTTGTTACTCCAATATTGTAGCCAATCATAGCTCTATACCTGCGTTAAGGTCAGCGGCTCAAAAGATATAGTTGCAGCGGCAACAGGCGTTCCTATGGCAGACCGTAATCAGGAACCCGGAACAAGCGCTAGCGCGCACGCGCACATAACACCCGTCTCCGTGGTAACACTATGTGTAACCAAAAAGAGCGACGTACTTCCTGGATCTAAGTCAGGCCGGAAAAATAGCGCGCATGCGCGTATACCAACTGTCTCCATGACAGCGTGTATGTGTAAACAAAGTCTGCGACGCAGCGTCGACAGTGATGTCAGCTCTAATCAAAGAGCACACCCCAGACGCTGAAGCACAACGCTAGAATATACAGCAAGAAGCGCTACAGCGTCAATAGCAGGATCTCACATGGACATCATGATGTATTTTTTATTCTGTATATGTTATTATTTGCACAGTTTTGTATTTTGATCACCGTTTTTTGTTATATGTAAATTTTAATGGGCGGACCTAGTTGGTGTCTATTTCCTATATAAGGCCGCCATTGTCACTGTGATGTATGCTTGACAAAGACCCTCATGGGGTTGAAACGTTGCATTATGGCACAATAAAACATTGATGATCTTCACCTGGAGTGGATGCTGTCCTTCATTTGGAACTATTGGTATGTAACTCTCTTCTTGGATCCTGAGGAGTTAGGACGTGCAGCCACATTCCACGGTAGTGCTGTCAGCCGCCAATTTTTGTTCTCTTGAATGTACTGGGACATTGCCTCCTTCTCCAGGAGAGATAACGGATAGACTCGACCCCGCGGAAGCTCAGCACCAGGCAAGAGGTCAATAGGACAGTCATAGGGGCGGTGAGGCGGAAAGGTCTCCGAAGCCCTTTTGGAGAACACGTCCGCATAGGACCAATAGTGCTTGGGGAGAGAGGAAAGATCTGTGGGTACCTCTGTAGAAGCAACCTGAACGCACTCCCTCTGACATCTACCCTCACATGATTTACTCCATCCCAAAATTTTCCCTGTGGACCACTCTATATGAGGAGAATGATAGCGAAGCCATGGTATCCCCAACAGGACCTCATCAATCCCCACAAGAATGTCTAATAGGGAAATAATCTCCTGATGTGATGGAGACATTGAAAGAGTGAATGGAATGGTCTGATGTGTAATCTGTGAGGGTAGTGTCGACCCATTTACCACTCGAACGGTCACAGGTTTGGCGACCATCACCAGGGGTATTACGTGACGCTGGGCGAAAGCAGATGACATGAAATTGCCTTCCGCCCCAGAGTCCAGGCAAAGCTCTATCATAAGAGTGGATGGGCCTATGGTAATTGTACCCTTGAAGGACAATTTAGAGGAAAACGTCTCCGTGTGTAGCGTACCTCCTCCAACTACCACTAGATGCCGACGTTCCCCCGACCGCTGAGAACACTTGGAGGCAAGATATCCTGACTGCCGGCAAACATGGCAGACCATAAGTGCACGAGCAGACTGGGATTTAGATCCCGCAAGCAACGCCTCTACGTCCTCATGTGACTCCGACGCCTGGACTGGAGATTCCTGAGGTTTGGCGAAGGTGGGAGCCGGCCGAAACCTTTGCCTACACTGGGCTCGCTCCAACCTTCGCTCGTGAAAACGAAGGTCGATGTGCGTTGTCTCCGGACCAAAAATTTTCACCGGATCCAGCAAAAAAACGGACTAAACGTGGGGCCATCCGGCGCAATACGGCACTAATACAAGTCGATGAGAAAAAAACGGATCCGGCTGCAAATTTTGCCGGATCCGTTTTTTTCAAAATTCGGCAGATTAAACCTGATGGCGAAAACCTGATGTGTGAAAGTAGCCTAAGTCTTGAGCTTTAGTTTTCAAGTCACCGTCTGTCTGCGGGCACAGTTCTCTTGCTCCCATAATTACTGTCTGGCTTTGGGCTCCAGCCCTTGAGTCACAGCCTGTGCATGTCACCAGACCCTTTTTAGCCACCACCTCTCCCCATGATCACCTCCCATGGTTTGTACAGCCATGAGACTCACTTACAGTCAAGCCTACCGTCTGGTCTGCCCTATCTAGTACGGTTTAGGGACTACTGTCCAGGTCTCTTAGCTTTGTACTGACTTTAGATCTGCCACTTCTTGCTAGACGTCTTTGTCTGTCAAGAGTTCTATTACTTGGAGGGCCCCTTCTTTTCCCTGTAACTTGGTTTGAAGGTGGCTGTCATCTTCCACCGATTTGGCAAAGCAGTCCTGTAAGGCGCAGTCTTTCAAGCCTTGACTGCTCCATCTCTCTTAGATATGCCACATGATATTCCAGCAGGGTCCATATTTCACCAAGACTCTTCAATGTTCCCACAACAAAGAAGGGACCCATACCCTTTTCCTGGGGTAACTGGTCTTCATGGACCCCTGGAATTTTCAACCTCACCACTCCAGACTTATCCACCATCATTTGCTTGGCTTGACCTTTCCTTCCAAAGACTCTTTCCAGCATAGGAACAGGTACCTGTATTACAGCTTCTCGAAGACTTTGAGCTTTCCTCATATGCTCCAGCTGCCTAGCAGCGTCTTCATTCCTTAACTGGACCATCCACTTTGTACGCACATATCTCAAGTGCATGTAACTCAGGACAGCTACTTTCTTCGCTCTGACATCTGTTCTGGACAGTACCACTAGCTGTTCAGTTTTCGGGGTCCAGTACACCATACACACCCCCACAGCCTTTTTGAACTCTTCATGCATAGATTCCCTGGCACATGCCTCTCTCAGGTCTTCAGGTACATCTAGCAAGCATTAAAACAGAGAAGTCTCTTTCTCTCCTGCTGTCATTAGACAACCATCTTGTTCAGCTTTCAGAGCCAACTTCCCCTGAATGTCACCAGCTTGCACATGTTTAGCAAGGTCAGACACAGGCCGTTCCATTTTCCTTAAGGCTGCTGTATTCTTCGACTGGCTTTCTGCCAGGCGACCTCTGAGCTCTGCCACCTCTTTCTCTAAGGCACCCACACGACACTCAGCAGCCTGTCTCTGAAGCTTGCTTGTTATGGTATGTTATTTAATGTGGTCTTTCCTTTTTTTTTTTTCTCACTCATAATACATGTAGGAGGCCGTAATGGCACAATGTAAATAAAATACGTAGAGTAGGACTGCCCCATTATGAGAATGCCGTGAAGTGGCGGGGTAGCTCAAAGAATTGATCAATTGTTTGCTAAATGTCTCATATTTGAAATACAGATAGAATTTAGTATGTGCATGTGCACCTTATGTATTGTGTCCTGACCTTAAGCAGTGCTGGCTTCTCCCTTTTTTTTTGTCTTTACATTGGTAAGTGGCTGACCACCACTGTTGCCGCGCACGCTGGGTTAGGTACGCCTTTCTTTCTGTGTTCATTGTGATTGATAAGCTGCTGTTCACACACACAGCAGCCCTGCCCTGCCTCAGGCTCTAGTTAATTGTGCACCTGTGTCTCAGCCTGTTTCACCCTTTAACTTTGGTGCTGGTTTGGCAGTGTGGAGGCCAGATCTGAAATGTCCGCACAGGACCTGATCGGCTTTTACCTGCGCTTGCCTTTCGCGGCACCAAGGGAGTGATTCTGATGTGCTCCAGGTACAGCTTGCATGTTATGGTATGTTATTTAATGTGGTCTTTCCTTTTTTTTTTCTCACTCTTAATACATGTAGGATGCCGTAATGGCACAATGTAAATAAAATACGTAGAGTAGGACTGCCCCATTAGGAGAATGCCGTGAAGTGGCGGGGTAGCTCAAAGAATTGATCAATTGTTTGCTAAATGTCTCATATTTGAAATACAGATAGAATTTAGTATGTGCATGTGCACCTTATGTATTGTGTCCTGACCTTAAGCAGTGCTGGCTTCTCCCTTTTTTTTGTCTCTGAAGCTCCTCTTGCTTCAACTGGGCTTCTACAGTCTCCTGGACCCTCCTTAGCTTGCTTCCTCCATCCTCTGGATTGGTTGAGCTTTCATCACTTGCGGAGGTATCTGCTTCAGGCCCCACTTCTTTGGTGGCTTCCTCTACTTCTGCACCCTCGGTCTTCACCTGGGACTCAGCAATGGCATCTTCAGCCCTCTCTTGGGTATCCGGGTATCCTAGCTCCTCCACATCAGGTCTTTTGGAGCCTTCAACATCTTCCGTCATCTCACCTTTTCCTGTCACCACAGATGCGGGTCTATGACAGGACTGTTCTTTAAGACCGTCGCGGATTCTCGCTCCATCAGCACTCTTCAGGTTTTCCTTTCCTTCAGCACCCATCCAACTCCAACCTGGCAGTTGCTAAGGGCAACATGAATGCATCCATCTTCCTTGTACAGTCTGGAAGAGAATCCACATCTTGAACAAAAGCAAAAGACAATGTTTTTCTTTTATTCATTGCTTCACAAGGTGCAACGGGTTCAACCACTTTGCTCCTTTTATGTCTCTGGCAACGGGAGGTAGTCTTGCCGTTTGTACCTGAGTCAGCCTTACTGCACTCTTTCCCGCTGGTGTCACAGTCTGAATGGGAGTCACCACCACCCAATTGGTCATCCTGGAACCAGCAGTCCCCACTTAAACAGGTCACATTTTCTGGTATGGCTGCCACTGCCATCCTGACTTCACCCTGTGGAGTCCTGTCGTTCCCCTATGTCAGTGCTTCTGATAGCACAACATCGTACTCAGCTCTAGCGCTTGCTACTGGCCATGACATGTCACAGTCACCCCCAGAGTTTGTCTCACACCCCACAACATGGTGCTTTCTAACCGGTGGTGGCGGTGGTGCTTTCTATTGGTGCTTTCCAGTTGCTTTCTAACTGGGTGTCAGCTTCACACGTTTTATTTACCACATCACTAACAGTCATCTTGTTGTACATGTCAGGTGGCATCATGTTCATAAGTTGGGTAGACGCACCCTTCCCACTGGTCAACCCGACGTCTGACCCATCAACTTTGGGAGGTGTTACTGCCACCGTCGTGTCACTAAGTCAGGCCTGTCCACCATTTTCCTCGGTCATGCCCAACTTAGGACTGTCAACTCTAGGGGTCGTATTCTCCACATTAATACCTCCCATACAGGGCCGGCGTCAGCACCCGGCGTACCCGGGCAAGTGCCGGGGCCCTGGCGAGATGGGGGGGCCCACTCACGCTGTCTGGGATCAGGGCCTCCATCTGGGCATTACTGCCCTGACTGGCGTATGGGGCCCGATGAGCAGAGGGGGCCCGCATCGGGCCCCCTCTGCTCATTGGGCCCCAGCGGCAGGATTCAGTTAAAAGCTGAAGTTAAAAGCTGAAGAAGGAGCCCGGCGTCGGGAAGTGGTTTGGTCCTCATCACATCCTGTACATGCTGTGGTGTGGTCACATGGGCATCATGTGCCAACTGACGTCACGCAGGTCCTACACTTGCTCTCAGGACGCTGCACTTACACACCGTGACCGGCTCACTGTGGACCACTGGAGCGAGGCACACGGAGTAGCTGTCACCAGCGGGACAGCGCTCCCATCCATCAGTCTTATCTAGACTGCAACATCTTCGTTCTTACTATGTCAGGAATACCATTTACAGAACCCAGAGGGGATTTTGCTACAAAGACAAAGGTACTGCCCCTCCTCCAACTTTTTATTGCCTTGCTAATAGTGGTTAGAGATAACCCTGACCTCTTCTTTGCTGTATACAGCTATCTATTTTTTGGAGTCTGCACCAGTGCACTTTAGAAGTGGATCTCTCATGCTAAATGCACCATCTATGGGACACTAACCCTAATGTACAGTGGTCTGTGGCCGATTACTGCCTACTACTAGTCATCTCTCTACCTGACCGTCAATCTAACCTACATTTTAATTTATTTAAGCTACTGATTGGTATCTGCCGTAACCTACATATGGTCATATGTTTTAAGTGTTTTAACCCTATTTGCATTAAATCGTTTTAATTCCATAGGAGGATAAGCGCAAACACTCTTCATTGAATGGTTAAAAGCCGCCAGCCAAACAGCTGCAGCTTAGATATACCAAGCCGTTGCACAACTCTTAGGGTAAACAGTGGATATCAGCTAGAAGAGTATAGCCCAATATAGTTAAAACATAACCTTTACTAACAATATTAAAATTGGACAAACAATACACAACAAAATAAAGTGCTCACTCCGAAAACTGTGCTCTAATAAAAAACTGGTTTGATCTCACCAATTATGGACGAAGGGTACCCATGTCAATCATACGGGGTCCCAGGGAGGGTCCAGTAGTTGTAGGGTAGTGAAAAAGGGACGGGGACCTTTATCTTAAACCCCTGTCGTGCCCCAGCAGTAACTCCTGTCCTTACAAGGACAGGCCCGAATGAGCCCTACTATGGACACCCCCCACCGTGTATCATGTAGTTAACGCCTCCCTACGCGTTTCTTCTCCAATCGCGGAGATTCATCAGGGGAGTTTTCAATGGCCAAAGGGCCAAAATGTAAGCTCAAAAGTCCATGAGTGAAGTCCACTCAAATGTCCAAAAAATTGGGGTAGAAGCAGTGGCTGTATACCATCCCGAAGATAAGCCTTCCTGTGTGACAGTGCGCCACAATGAGTGAGTCAACCAGATATGGCACCCGCTACCTCCTTATAAGCGTAACAAATAGGGGGATCCTCCCTCCCAGGGGATCCAGATAATTGGTAACCACCCCCACCAAGCTGTGGTACCGGAACGAATCCACGCTGTGCTCCATCTCTGGAACGCATGCCGCATTCATCCCACGTCCCGTGGCCACTGGCCGCTTGATAGACGCATGTCGTCAAAGCCGGAAGTATCGGCGCCATATTGGATATACAGTTATGTCCATATATATTTGGACAGAGACAACATTTTTCTAATTTTGGTTATAGACATTACCACAATGAATTTTAAACAAAACAATTCAGATGCAGTTGAAGTTCAGACTTTCAGCTTTCATTTGAGGGTATCCACATTAAAATTGGATGAAGGCTTTAGGAGTTTCAGCTCTTTAACATGTGCCACCCTGTTTTTAAAGGGACCAAAAGTAATTGGACAATTGACTCCAAGGCTATTTCATGGACAGGTGTGGGCAATCCCTTCGTTATGTCATTCTCAATTAAGCAGATAAAAGGCCTAGAGTTGATTTGACGTGTGGTGCTTGCATTTGGAAGGCTTTGCTGTGAAGTAAACATGTGGTCAAAGGAGCTCTCCATGCAGGTGAAACTTCCTTAAGCTGCGAAAACAGGAAAAAACCCATCCGAGAAATTGCTACAATATTAGGAGTGGCAAAATCTACAGTTTGGTCCATCGTAAGAAAGAAAGAAAGCACTGGTGAACTCATCAATGCAAAAAGACCTGGGCGCCCACGGAAGACAACAGTGGTGGATGATCGCAGAATAATCTCCATGGTGAAGAGAAACCCCTTCACAACAGCCAACCAAGTGACCAACACTCTCCAGGAGGTAGGCGTATCAATATCCAAATCTACCATAAAGAGAAGACTGCATGAAAGTAAATACAGAGGGTTCACTGCATGGTGCAAGCCACTCATAAGCATCAAGAATAAGAAGGCGAGACTAGACTTTGCTAAAAAACATCTAAAAAAGCCAGCACAGTTCTGGAAGAACATTCTTTGGACAGATGAAACCAAGATCAACCTCTACCAGAATGATGGAAAGAGAAAAGTATGGGGAAGGTGTGGTACAGCTCATGATCCAAAGCATACCACATCATCTGTAAAACACGGCGGAGGCAGTGTGATGGCTTGGGCATGCATGGCTGCCAGTGGCACTGGGTCACTAGTGTTTATTGATGATGTGACACAGGACAGAAGCAGCCGAATGAATTCTGAGGTATTCAGAGCCATACTGTGTGCTCAGATCCAGCCAAATGCAGCCAAACTGATTGGTCATCGTTTCATACTACAGATGGGCAATGATCCAAAACCTAAGGCCAAAGCAACCCAGGAGTTTATTAAAGCAAAGAAGTGGAATATTCTTGAATGGCCAAGTCAGTCACCTGATCTCAACTCAATTGAGCATGCATTTCACTTGTTAAAGACGAAACTTCAGACAGAAAGGCCAACAAACAAACAGCAACTGAAAACCACCGCAGTGAAGGCCTGGCAGAGCATCAAAAAGGTGGAAACACAGAGCCTGGTGATGTCCATGAGTTCAAGACTTCAGGCAGTCATTGCCAACAAAGGGTTTTCAGCCAAGTACTGAAAATGAACATTTTATTTAAAATTATTGAATCTGTCCAATTACTTTTGATCCCTTTAAAAACAGGGTCGCACATGTTAAGGAGCTGAAACTCCTAAACCCTTCATCCAATTTTAATGTGGATACCCTCAAATGAAAGCTGAAAGTCTGAACTTCAACTGCATCTGAATTGTTTTGTTTAAAATTCATTGTGGTAATGTCTATAACCAAAATTAGAAAAATGTTGTCTCTGTCCAAATATATATGGACCTAACTGTATAACTTCCGGTGCGCCGATGTTGTTGTGCGCTCCAACTGTGGAACGCAAGCGGCTGCAGGCATCAGGGCGCCTAATAGTGACATAGAGCTATGGTCACATGCACTCTGTTACATGCATTTAGCCACTTAATTCCTACGATGGCACCAGTATTTCACAGGGCGCCAAGCGGCACAGTAGATATAAATTTAGACGTATTCCTACTTTGAGGTGCAATGCAGTCCATACTGTACACATATAGTTCATCACGTGCATGATATACACCAATAATTAAAAACAGAACATTTATAAAAGTTACCAGTACTATAAATGTGTGGCTGGAAGTGTCCATGCCTACTCGTATGCTCAGAATCTAAGGTGTTATGTGGCTGGAAGTGTCCAGACACAAACTTAGGACGCATCTCAGGTGGTGCTTATATCAATAGTGTAGGAGGGGGGAAAGAGGGTAAAAGGCGGGAAGGGCAAGTAAACCCAGGATGGGAGGAATAAACAATAGTAAACTATATTTATGCGGGAAGCTGCTACCAATTAGTACCAGCGGTAATGCCATATTAATCTCAGGTAGTAAAATTTGTCCAATATAACACAAGGCCCCCTCATTCCTGGAAAGTCCTTCGGTGGCACAAACAGAGTCCAAAACCACCCATACCAGGAGTAAAGTAAAGAGGGGAACAATGGGGCAGAGTAATGACCCTGCGCCTGGACATTGCAAATGTTTTGTTTATTATGACTGTTTTTAAGGACCAAAAGATCCAGACACTGATTGACGGAAATGAATGTATATACCAAGGTACAAAACAAAAAGGTGGAGGGTTTTGAGAGGGGAGGGGGAGGAGAGGGGGGGGAAAGGGAACGGGGGAGGGGAAAGACCACATGGCCACAGGCGGTATATAGGCGCCAAAGAAGGAGACCAGAAAAAATGTTAGAGAATACATCTTTAGTGCCCACATGGGCCTAAAGAAAGCAACTAAAGTTGAGTTGTTCATTGAGTCCATGGGGGTGGCAAGTGTCCAATCAAAAAATCCACCTTGTTTCTCTTTGCAACAAAATCTTATCAAAGTCGCCTCCTCTAGGTGGTGGGGCAACTTTGTCAATCCCCATGAAACTCATGACCCTCACATCTCCACCATGGATGGTATTCACATGTCTCGCAATGGGAGTATCTCTCCGGATACGGATATCTCCCAAGTGCTCCCCAACTCGTCTTCTGAGTTCTCTGATAGTTTTACCAATATAAGTGACGCCACAGGTGCAGACGGCTCTATATACGACACCTTTTGATTTACAATTGATAAATTCTTTTATGGTATATGTTTTTTGCGCGTGGGTGTTGAAAAATTCCTTACCCACCTGTATTGATTCACACGCAACACATGTGCCACATCTGTAACATCCTCTGGGTCTGTTCGGTAACCAGGTCATTTTGGTAGGTGTAGTTAGATGACTATGTACTAATCGATCTCCTAATGTCTTGCACTTTCTGTACGTAATTTGTGGCTGTGTACCTACAGCCTCCCTAAGATCATGATCCATCGCAAGGATGCCCCAGTGTTTTTTTAGGATGGTCCTGACCAATGGGGCCCCATTGTCAAATGCACAGATCCTTCTGATAGTATTATGGTCCTCCCTCTCCTTTTTTCGTGGTATCAGTAGGTTATTTCTGATCTGTCCCCTAGCATGATGGTAGGCCTCCCTCAGCACCCGATCAGGGTACCCCCTAGCTAGAAACCTGGATCTCAGGTCCCTTGCCTTGATTTTGAAGTCTGCATCATTAGAGCAATTCCTTCTAAGGCGGAGGTATTGGCCCTTGAGGATACCTTTTTTGAGGGTGTACGGGTGGTGGCTATCCCACCTCAACACAGAATTCGTGGAGGTGGGTTTCCTGAAAATTGTGGTATCAAGGCCATCATCACCACTGGTTTTAGAGATCATAATATCCAGAAATGGTAGGTTTTTTTCCTCCATTTCGAAGGTAAACCTAAGACCTATGTTGTTTTGGTTCAATGATGACATGAATCTCTGGAAGATCTCTCTGGTGCCCCTCCACAAGACAAAAACATCGTCTATATAACGAACCCAAAGGTCGACATAGACAGTAAGCTCCTCATTACTTTCTGAGAAGACGATATTGTCCTCCCACCAGCCCAGGAACAAGTTGGCGTAGCTTGGCGCACAAGGGCTGCCCATAGCGGTGCCCCTGAGCTGGTGGAGGACCCTACCGTCAAAACAAAAATAGTTGTTATTGAGGACAATCGGTCTGTGGCCGATTACTGCCTGCTACTAGTCATCTCTCTACCTGACCGCCAATCTAACCTATATTTTAATTTATTTAAGCTACTGACTGGTATCTGCCGTAATCTACATATGGTCTTATATGTTTTAAGTGTTTTAACCCTATTTGCATTAAATCGTTTTAATTCCATAGGAGGATAAGCGCAAACACTCTTCATTGAATGGTTAAATGCCGCCAGCCAATAAGCGGCTGGCAGGTGACGTCTGTGCGCACGTCGCCAGTGTATGACATCATTGTCATCTGCCAGCAAGTACGCAGTTGAATTGCATGGAGGGATCATCGCCGCAGGAGCGCGGCCATGTAAGTAGACAGTTTTTTTTTCATTGAAAGCAGCAGGGGGCAGGATGGGAGACACGGGGAAGAATAGAGACACAAGGGGCAAGAATCCTGTATATATACACTGATGCAATGCAAGGCTTGCGCATCGCTCTCGCATAATTGGCATATAGGGGGTTGACTTATATAAAGCACCTCTGCTGTATGGTATTGTAGAATTTACAATAGCTATCACTCATGTAAGAAGTGAAATCTGGCATTGTACTATAGCTATATTTCTCTGCTGTATCTGTGCATCATGAATCGTGGTATGTGTTAAAGGGGGAGGGCTGTTATGATCCTTAGTGGTTGAGGATCACAAATTACTCCAGCAAGGTGACTAAACATAGGACAAGCTCTAGGGAGGTGGAAAACTGGACTGACCGCAAAACTGAACCTATCCAACCACACTAGAGGCAGCCGGTGAACGTGTCTAAAATCCTAGACGTCTCGAGCCAGCCTGAGGAACTAACTACCCCTAGAGAGAAAGAAAGACCTCTCTTGCCTCCAGAGAAATAATCCCCAAAAGATATAGAAGCCCCCAACAGATAATAACGGTGAGGTAAGAGGAAGGCACATACACAGGGGTGAAAGCAGATTCAGCAAAAGAGGCCCACTAATTCTAGATAGCAGAAAATAGAAAAGGGGTCTATGCGGTCAGTAAAAAACCCTTACAAAATATCCACACTGAGATTTCAAGAACCCCCACACCAACTAACGGTGTGAGGGGAGAAACTCAGTCCCCTAGAGCAACCAGCAAGTAAGAAATCACATTTTAACAAGCTGGACAAAAAACATGATGAACGCTGATAATCAGAAACTGAACAAACAAAAACTTAGCTTGTCTTGGAGAGACTGGGAGCAAGGTAGTCACCAGGAATCTGAAGAGCACTGAATACATTGATAGCAGGCAAGGAACTGAGTATCCAGGTGAGCTAAATAGGAAACCAACCAAGGATAACGAACCAGGTGATGAAGCCAACCTGCAGAAAGACAACACTACACAGTACCGCTTGTGACCACTAGAGGGAGCCCAAAAATAGAGATCACAACAGTACCCCCCCCCCCTTGAGGAGGGGTCACCGAACCCTCATCAAGACCCCCAGGGCGATCAGGACGAGCTGCGTGGAAGGCACGAACCAAATCGGCCGCATGAACATCAGAGGCGACAACCCAGGAATTATCCTCCTGACCATAGCCCTTCCACTTAACCAGATACTGAAGTCTCCGTCTAGAGATACGAGAATCCAAAATCTTCTCCACCACGTACTCCAATTCGCCCTCGACCAGCACCGGAGCAGGAGGCTCAACAGAAGGAACTACAGGTACCACATACCTCCGCAACAAAGACCTATGGAACACATTATGGATGGCAAACGATGCCGGGAGATCCAAACGAAAAGACACCGGGTTAAGGATTTCCAAGATCTTATAAGGACCTATGAAGCGAGGCTTAAACTTAGGAGATGAAACCTTCATAGGAACATACCGAGAAGACAGCCACACCAAATCCCCAACACAAAGTCGGGGACCCATACCGCGGCGGCAGTTGGCAAAGCGCTGAGCCCTCTCCTGTGACAATTTCAGATTGTCCACCACATGGCTCCAAATCTGCTGCAACCTATCCACCACAGAATCCACCCCAGGACAGTCAGAAGACTCAACCTGACCCGAGGAAAAACGAGGATGGAAACCAGAATTGCAGAAAAAAGGCGAAACCAAGGTAGCAGAACTAGCCCGATTATTAAGGGCAAACTCGGCCAATGGCAAAAAAGTCACCCAATCATCCTGATCAGCAGAAACAAAACATCTCAAATAAGTCTTCAATGTCTGATTAGTTCGCTCGGTTTGGCCATTAGTCTGAGGATGGAAGGCCGACGAAAAAGACAAATCAATGCCCATCTTAGCACAAAAAGTTCGCCAAAACCTGGACACAAACTGGGATCCTCTATCAGACACAATATTTTCAGGAATGCCGTGCAAGCGAACCACATTCTGAAAAAATAGAGGAACCAAATCGGAGGAGGAAGGCAGCTTAGGCAAGAGCACCAAATGGACCATCTTGGAAAAACGATCACACACCACCCAGATGACAGACATTTTCTGAGATACTGGCAGATCCGAAATAAAATCCATGGAAATGTGCGTCCAAGGCCTTTTCGGGACAGGCAAAGGCAAAAGCAAACCGCTGGCACGAGAACAGCAAGGCTTAGCCCGAGCACAAATCCCACAAGACTGCACAAAGGAACGCACATCCCGCGACAAGGAAGGCCACCAGAAGGACCTAGCCACCAAATCTCTGGTACCAAAAATCCCAGGATGACCCGCCAACACCGAAGAATGAACCTCGGAAATAACTCTGCTGGTCCATCTATCCGGGACAAACAGTCTCTCTGGTGGACAACGGTCAGGTCTATCCGCCTGAAATTTCTGCAGCACTCGTCGCAAATCTGGAGAAATGGCAGACAAAATCACTCCCTCTCTGAGAATACCAGCCGGCTCAGAAACTCCCGGAGAGTCAGGCACAAAACTCCTAGAAAGAGCATCAGCCTTCACGTTCTTCGAACCAGGCAGGTATGAGACCACGAAGTAGAAACGGGAGAAAAACAACGACCAACGAGCCTGTCTAGGATTCAGGCGCTTGGCAGACTCGAGGTAAATCAGATTTTTGTGATCAGTCAGGACCACCACACGATGTTTAGCTCCTTCGAGCCAATGTCGCCACTCCTCAAATGCCCACTTCATAGCCAACAACTTCCGATTACCAACATCATAATTTCGCTCGGCAGGCGAAAACTTTCTTGAAAAGAAAGCACACGGCTTCATCACAGAGCCCTCAGAGCTTCTCTGTGACAAAACAGCCCCTGCTCCATTCTCGGAAGCATCAACCTTGACCTGGAAGGGGAGAGAGACATCTGGCTGACATAAGACTGGAGCTGAAGAAAACCGGTGCTTAAGCTCCCGAAAGGCCTCCACGGCCGCAGGAGACCAATTAGTCACATCAGAGCCCTTCTTGGTCAAATCCGTCAAAGGTTTAACCACACCAGAAAAATTAGCGATGAAACGACGGTAAAAATTAGCAAAACCCAAGAACGTCTGAAGACTCTTAACAGACGTGGGCTGAGTCCAGTCATGAATAGCCTGGACCTTGACTGGGTCCATCTCCACAGTAGAAGGAGAAAAAATAAAACCCAAAAAGGAGACCTTCTGTACTCCGAAGAGGCATTTTGAGCCCTTCACAAATAAAGCATTAGCATGCAGGACCTGAAACACCATCCTGACCTGCTTCACATGGGACTCCCAATCATCAGAAAAAACCAAAATGTCATCCAGATAAACAATCATAAATTTATCCAGATATTCTCGGAAAATGTCATGCATGAAGGACTGAAACACAGAAGGAGCATTAGAGAGTCCAAAAGGCATCACCAAGTACTCAAAATGGCCTTCGGGCGTATTAAATGCTGTTTTCCATTCATCTCCCTGCTTAATGCGCACAAGATTATACGCACCACGGAGATCTATCTTGGTGAACCAACTGGCACCCTTAATCCGAGCAAACAAATCAGACAATAGTGGTAAAGGATACTGAAATTTGACTGTGATTTTATTCAGAAGGCGATAATCTATACACGGTCTCAAAGAACCGTCCTTCTTGGCCACAAAAAAGAATCCTGCACCAAGAGGGGAAGAGGATGGGCGAATATGTCCCTTCTCCAAAGACTCCTTTATATAACTCCGCATCGCGGCATGCTCTGGTATAGACAAATTAAAAAGTCGTCCCTTAGGGAATTTACTACCAGGAATTAAATTTATAGCACAGTCACAATCCCTATGAGGGGGCAGGACACTGGACCTGGGCTCATCAAATACAACCTGGTAGTCAGACAAAAACTCAGGGACCACAGAAGGAGTGGAAGAAGCAATAGACACCAATGGAGTATCGCCATGAATTCCCTGACAACCCCAACTAGACACAGACATAGCTTTCCAATCTAAAACTGGATTATGAGCCTGCAGCCATGGCAGACCCAAAACGACAACATCATGTAAATTATGCAGAACAAGAAAGCGAATCACCTCCGGATGAACGGGAGTCATTCACATGGTCATTTGCGTCCAATACTGAGGTTTATTCTCAGCCAATGGCGTAGCATCAATTCCCCTCAGAGGAATAGGAAATTCCAAAGGCACCAGGACAAAACCACAGCGCCTGGCAAACGACAAATCCATCAGATTCAGGGCAGCACCCGAATCCACAAAGGCCATAACCGAGTAGGACGACAAAGAACAAATCAAAGTAACAGACAAAATAAATTTAGGCTGTATAGTACCAATGGTGACAGGTTTAGCAACCTTTTTTAAGCGTTTAGAGCATGCTGAGATAACATGAGCAGAATCACCACAGTAAAAGCACAACCCATTTTGACGTCTATGACTTTGTCGCTCAATTCTGGTCAGGGTTCGATCACATTGCATAGACTCAGGTCCCTGTTCAGAAAATACCGCCAAAGGATGAGCAGATTTGCGCTCCCGCAAACGCCGATCAACCTGAATGGCTAAAGCCATAGAATCACTCAGACTTGTAGGGGTGGGGAACCCCACCATAACATCCTTAATGGCTTCAGAAAGACCTTCTCTGAAATTTGCAGCCAGGGCACACTCATTCCATTGAGTAAGCACTGACCATTTCCGAAATTTCTGACAATACACCTCTGCTTCATCCTGCCCTTGAGAGAGGGCCAGCAACGCTTTTTCTGCCTGATTCTCAAGATTAGGCTCCTCATAAAGCAATCCAAGAGCCAGAAAAAACGCATCCACATTAAGCAATGCAGGATCTCCTGGCGCCAGAGAGAAAGCCCAATCCTGCGGGTCGCCACGCAACAAGGAGATAACAATTTTTACTTGCTGAGCGGAATCACCAGAGGAACGAGGTCTCAGAGATAGAAATAACTTACAATTATTCTTAAAATTCTGAAACCTAGATCTATCTCCAGAAAACAACTCAGGAATGGGTATCTTTGGTTCTGACATAGGGCTATGAATAACAAAATCCTGAATACTTTGCACCCGTGCAGCAAGATGATCCACACTAGAAGTCAGAGTCTGAACATCCATGTCTGCAGCTGAGATCAAAACTACTCAGAGTTCAAGGGGATGAAAGAAGCTAAACAGACTGCAGCAAAGGAAAAACGGGAGGAAAAAAAAAAATGTACTCAGGTCTTCTTTTAATCCCACTTCTGCGATGCAAAAAAACCACTTTTTGGCCTGCTATACTGTTATGATCCTTAGTGGTTGAGGATCACAAATTACTCCAGCAAGGTGACTAAACATAGGACAAGCTCTAGGGAGGTGGAAAACTGGACTGACCGCGAAACTGAACCTATCCAACCACACTAGAGGCAGCCGGTGAACGTGTCTAAAATCCTAGACGTCTCGGGCCAGCCTGAGGAACTAACTACCCCTAGAGAGAAAGAAAGACCTCTCTTGCCTCCAGAGAAATAATCCCCAAAAGATATAGAAGCCCCCAACAGATAATAAAGGTGAGGTAAGAGGAAGGCACATACACAGGGGTGAAAGCAGATTCAGCAAAAGAGGCCCACTAATTCTAGATAGCAGAAAATAGAAAAGGGGTCTATGCGGTCAGTAAAAAACCCTTACAAAATATCCACACTGAGATTTCAAGAACCCCCACACCAACTAACGGTGTGAGGGGAGAAACTCAGTCCCCTAGAGCAACCAGCAAGTAAGAAATCACATTTTAACAAGCTGGACAAAAAACATGATGAACGCTGATAATCAGAAACTGAACAAACAAAAACTTAGCTTGTCTTGGAGAGACTGGGAGCAAGGTAGTCACCAGGAATCTGAAGAGCACTGAATACATTGATAGCAGGCAAGGAACTGAGTATCCAGGTGAGCTAAATAGGAAACCAACCAAGGATAACGAACCAGGTGATGAAGCCAACCTGCAGAAAGACAACACTACACAGTACCGCTTGTGACCACTAGAGGGAGCCCAAAAATAGAGTTCACAACAGAGGGCCCACTGAGACTCTTTCGCCCAGGAACCTCAAAAACCTGGAGCCGGCCCTGCTCCCATACACATTACTTCTACAAACACCTTTCCCATTCTCCACCCATCCCACAGGGTCTCCAAATTCCAACCGATTACCATATTATACAACAAATCCGGGACTACCGTCACTTCGTGGTACGTGGACACTTCAGTCACTTCAATGTAGAGACAGGGATTCCACCCCTTTTTGTGCAACTATCCCTGTTCGGGTTACCGCCCCCTTTTGGGACTCCACCCTTTTTTGGACAACCATCCCTGTTTGGGTCACTGCCCATTTTTAGGGACATCACCCCTTCCCTGGGGTACACCCCATGGACTCCCCATGGTACTCTCAGGCCCCAGTTCGCACAGTACACCAATATGTCTCTGGGCTTGCACTGGCCCTTTAAGAGCATGCGCGACCTGGACCACCAATGTCCTTACGACACTTCACCACCTCCTGCTGGTACTGCCACAACTCATGCTGCAGTCACAAACCTCCGGCTGCCGATCACAAGCCGCTGCTGCTGCCACTGCAGCTCCGGCTGCTGCAGAACCTCTTGCTGCAACTGCAGCTCCTCTCCACAAGGCTCTGCACCGCCGACTTCATGGCCCTGCCGATCCACAGCAACTCTTCGTAGCCCCACCGAGTTACAGCCAGATGTTTGCAAGCTTCGTGTACCCTCCGATCCACAGCAAACTTCGTGACCCCACCGAGTTACAGCAATCACCTCCACACATGCTTCCTGGACCGTTGCCTGCATTCTCCACCATATGTAAGATAGTGCTCACTAACGGGTTGGGGAACACTTGCTTGGCAACGGGATAAATGCACACAGGCACAGTTTTTAACACAAAACAGTCTATCCGGTTTATTCAGGTATCATAAACTGCAACCATGGACAGTTAATTACATCACATCTTATACGGCTTCATCTCACAGACACTAAACATGCTGGACCTTACTTTGTCCAGTTACCATGGGTGACCGCATGCCGCACAGTTCATTAGTTCATGGAAAACAATAAGCACCAACAGTCGGTGGAGGTACCTTACGGGAACTCCTGCTCCACCCGCTGACTGCTTGTCAGTTCTCTCTATCCTCTGGAGAAAACTGGCCCACTAGTTAACCCCTTCAGTAAACACCGTAAGAAAAAAAAAAAAACGAGGCAAAAAACAACGCTTTATTACCATACCGCCGAACAAAAAGTGGAATAACACGCGATCAAAAAGACGGATATAAATAACCATGTTACCGCTGAAAACGTCATCTTGTCCCGCAAAAAACGAGCCGCCATACAGCATCATCAGCAAAAAAATAAAAAAGTTATAGTCCTCAGAATAAAGCGATGCCAAAATAATTATTTTTTCTATAAAATAGTTTTTATCGTATAAAAGCGTCAAAACATAAAAAAATGATATAAATGAGGTATCGCTGTAATCGTACTGACCCGAAGAATAAAACTGCTTTATCAATTTTACCAAGCGCAGAACGGTATAAACGCCTCTCCCAAAAGAAATTCATGAATAGCTGGTTTTTGGTTATTCTGCCTCACAAAAATCGGAATAAAAAGTGATAAAAAATGGTCACGTGTCCGAAAATGTTACCAATAAAAACGTCAACTCGTCCCGCAAAAAACAAGACCTCACATGACTCTGTGGACCAAAATGTGGAAAAATTATAGGTCTCAAAATTTGGAGACGCAAAAACTTTTTTGCTATAAAAAGCATCTTTTAGTCTGGTTTCACACTTGCGTTTTTATCTGCATGCGTTTTTAAAAAAAACCGCATGTGTGAAAAAATGCATGTAAACGCGGTAAAACGCATGCGTTTTTATAGAAAAACACAAGAAAACAAGAAAAAAAACAAAAAACCCTAACCCTACCCCTAACCCTACCCCTAACCTGAAATACGTGGCACTGAAATACGTGGCACTGAAATATACGTTTATATACGTATATACGTATATAAGTGCCACGATATTTCAGTGGCCACGTATATAAGTGCCACGTATTTAAGTGCCACGTATTTAAGTGCCACGTATTTAAGTGCCACGTATTTAAGTGCCACGTATTTCAGTGCCACGTATTTACGTGCCACGCATTTTTCAGTGCCTGAAATACGTGGCACTGAAATACGTGGCACTGAAATATCGTGGCACTGAAATATCGTGGCACTGAAGTATTTACGTGCCACGTATTTTTCAGTGCCTGAAATACGTGGCACTGAAATACGTGGCACTGAAATACGTGGCACTGAAGTATCGTGGCACTGAAATATCGTGGCACTGAAATACGTGGCACTTAAATACGTGGCACTTAAATATGTGGCTCTTAAATACGTGGCACTTATATACGTGGCACTTATGACTGTCAGAAAATGTTCAGTAAACGGTTAGGGGTGAGGTTAGGGGTAGGGTTTCAGGTAGAATTGGGGAGTTTCCACTGTTCAGGCACATCAGGGGCTCTCCAAACGCGACATGGCGTCCAATCTCAATTCCAGCCAATTCTGCGTTGAAAAAGTAAAACAGTGCTCCTTCCCTTCCGAGCTCTCCCGTGCGTCCAAAAAGGGGTTTACCCCAACATATGGGGTATCAGCGTACTAGGGACAAATTGAACAACAACTTCTGGGGTCCAAGTTCTCTTGTTATCCTTGGGAAAATAAAAATTTGGGGGGCTAAAAATCATTTTTGTGGGAAAAAAAATATGTTTTATTTTCACGGCTCTGCGTTGTAAACTGTAGTGAAACACTTGGGGGTTCAAAGTTCTCACAACACATCTAGATAAGTTCCTTGGGAGGTCTAGTTTCCAATATGGGGTCACTTGTGGGGGGGTTGTACTGTTTGGGTACATCAGGGGCTCTGCAAATGCAACGTGACGCCTGCAGACCAATCCATTTAAGTCTGCATTCCAAATGGCGCTCCTTCCCTTCCGAGCTCTGTCATGCGCCCAAACAGTGGTTCCCCCCCACATAGGGGGTATCAGCGTACTCAGGACAAATTGGACAACAACTTTTAGGGTCCAATTTATCCTGATACCCTTGTGAAAATACAAAACTGGGGGCTAAATTTCATTTTTGTGAAAAAAAAAAAAAAATTATTTTCACGGCTCTGCGTTATAAACTGTAGTGAAACACTTGGGGGTTCAAAGTTCTCACAACACATCTAGATAAGTTCCTTGGGGGGCCTAGTTTCCAATATGGGGTCACTTGTGGGGGGTTTGTACTGTTTGGGTACATCAGGGGCTCTGCAAATGCAACGTGACGCCTGCAGACCAATCCATTTAAGTCTGCATTCCAAATGGCGCTCCTTCCCTTCCGAGCTCTGTCATGCGCCCAAACAGTGGTCCCCCCCCACAAATGGGGTATCAGCGTACTCCAGACAAATTGTACAACAACTTTTGGGGTCCAATTTATCCTGATACCCTTGTGAAAATACAAAACTGGGGGCTAAAAAATCATTTTTGTGAAAAAAAAAAATAATTTTTATTTTCACAGCTCTGCGTTATAAACTGTAGTGAAACACTTGGGGGTTCAAAGCTCTCAAAACACATCTAGATAAGTTCCTTAGGGGGTCTACTTTCCAAAATGGTGTCACTTGTGGGGGGGTTTAATGTTTAGGCACATCAGGGGCTCTCCAAACGCAACATGGCATCCCATCTTAATTCCAGTCAATTTTGCATTGAAAAGTAAAATAGCGCTTCTTCCCTTCTGAGCTCTGCTATGCGCCCAAACAATGGTTTACACCCACATATGGGGTATCGTCGTACTCAGGACAAATTGCACAACAACTTTTGTGGTCTAATTTCTTCTCTTACCCTTGGGGAAATAAAAAAATGGGGGTGAAAAGATCATTTTTGTGAAAAAATATGATTTTTTATTTTTACGGCTCTGCATTATAAACTTCTGTGAAGCACTTGTTGGGTCAAAGTGCTCACCACACATCTAGATAAGTTCCTTAGGGGGTCTACTTTCCAAAATGGTGTCACTTGTTAGGGGTTTCAATGTTTAGGCACATCAAGGGCTCTCTAAATGCAACATGGCGTCCCATCTCAATTCCAGTCAATTTTGCATTGAAAAGTCAAATGGCGCTCCTTCCCTTCCGAGCTCTGCCCTGCGCCCAAACAATCGTTTACACCCACATATGGGGTATCAGCGTACTCAGGACAAATTGCACAACAATTTTTGGGGTCCAATTTCTTCTCTCACCCTTGGGAAAATAAAAAATTGGGGGTGAAAAGATCATTTTTGTGAAAAAATATGATTTTTTATTTTTACGGCTCTGCATTATAAACTTCTGTAAAGCACTTGTTGGGTCAAAGTGCTCACCACACATCTAGATAAGTTCCTTAGGGGGTCTACTTTCCAAAATGGTGTCACTTGTTAGGGGTTTCAATGTTTAGGCACATCAGGGGCTCTCCAAATGCAACATGGCGTCCCATCTCAATTCCAGTCAATTTTGCATTGAAAAGTCAAATGGCGCTCCTTTGCTTCCAAGCTCTGCCATGCGCCCAAACTGGTTTACCCCCACATATGGGGTATCAGTGTACTCAGGACAAATTGTACAACAACTTTTGGGGTCTATTTTCTCCTGTTACCCTTGGTAAAATAAAACAAATTGGAGCTGAAATAAATTTTGTGTGAAAAAAAGTTAAATGTTCATTTTTATTTAAACATTCCAAAAATTCCTGTGAAACACCTGAAGGGTTAATAAACTTCTTGAAAGTGGTTTTGAGTACCTTGAGGGGTGCAGTTTTTAGAATGGTGTCACACTTGGGTATTTTCTATCATATAGACCCGTCAAAATGACTTCAAATGAGATGTGGTCCCTAAAAAAAAATGGTGTTGTAAAAATGAGAAATTGCTGGTCAACTTTTAACCCTTATAACTCCGTCACAAAAAAAAATTTTGGTTCCAAAATTGTGCTGATGTAAAGTAGACATGTGGGAAATGTTATTTATTAAGTATTTTGTGTGACATATCTCTGTGATTTAAGGGCATAAAAATTCAAAGTTGGAAAATTGCGAAATTTTCCAAATTTTCGCCAAATATTCGTTTTTTTCACAAATAAACGCAAGTTATATCGAAGAAATTTTACCACTAACATGAAGTACAATATGTCACGAGAAAACAATGTCAGAATCGCCAAGATCCGTTGAAGCGTTCCAGAGTTATAACCTCATAAAGGGACAGTGGTCAGAATTGTAAAAATTGGCCTGGTCATTAACGTGCAAACCACCCTCGGGGCTTAAGGGGTTAAGGAGGGGTCACCGAACCCTCACCAAGACCACCAGGGCGATCAGGATGACCAGCTTGAAAGGCACGAACCAAATCGGCCGCATGAACATCAGAGGCGACCACCCAGGAATTATCCTCCTGACCATAGCCCTTCCACTTGACCAGATACTGAAGCCTCCGTCTAGAGAGACGAGAATCCAAGATCTTCTCCACCACGTACTCCAATTCGCCCTCGACCAGCACCGGAGCAGGAGGCTCAACAGAAGGAACCACAGGTACCACATACCTCCGCAACAAAGACCTATGGAACACATTATGAATGGCAAACGATGCTGGGAGATCCAAATGAAAAGACACCGGGTTAAGGATTTCCAAGATCTTATAAGGACCGATGAAGCGAGGCTTGAATTTAGGAGAGGAGACCTTCATAGGAACATACCGAGAAGACAGCCACACCAAATCCCCAACACGAAGTCGGGAACCCACACCGCAGCGGCGGTTGGCAAAGCGCTGAGCCTTCTCTTGTGACAACCTCAAATTGTCCACCACATGGTTCCAAATCTGCTGCAACCTATCCACCACAGAATCCACCCCAGGACAGTCAGAAGGCTCAACCTGACCCGAGGAAAAATGAGGATGGAAACCAGAATTGCAGAAAAAAGGCGAAACCAAAGTAGCAGAACTAGCCCGATTATTAAGGGCAAACTCGGCCAATGGCAAAAAAGTCACCCAATCATCCTGATCAGCAGAAACAAAACATCTCAAATAAGTTTCCAACGTCTGATTAGTTCGCTCGGTTTGGCCATTAGTCTGAGGATGGAAGGCCGACGAAAAAGACAAATCAATGCCCATCTTAGCACAAAAAGTCCGCCAAAACCTGGACACAAACTGGGATCCTCTATCAGACACAATATTTTCAGGAATGCCGTGCAAGCGAACCACATTCTGAAAAAATAGAGGAACCAAATCGGAGGAAGAAGGCAACTTAGGCAAGGGCACCAAATGAACCATCTTGGAAAAACGATCACACACCACCCAGATGACAGACATTTTCTGAGATACCGGAAGATCCGAAATAAAATCCATGGAAATGTGCGTCCAAGGCCTTTTCGGAATAGGCAAAGGCAAAAGCAAACCGCTGGCACGAGAACAGCAAGGCTTAGCCCGAGCACAAATCCCACAAGACTGCACAAAGGAACGCACATCCCGCGACAAGGAAGGCCACCAGAAGGACCTAGCCACCAAATCTCTGGTACCAAAAATCCCAGGATGACCCGCCAACACCGAAGAAAGAACCTCGGAAATAACTCTGCTGGTCCATCTATCCGGGACAAACAGTCTCTCTGGTGGACAACGGTCAGGTCTATCCGCCTGAAATTTCTGCAGCACTCGTCGCAAATCTGGGGAAATGGCAGACAAAATCACTCCCTCTCTGAGAATACCAGCCGGTTCAGAAACTCCCGGAGAGTCAGGCACAAAACTCCTAGAAAGTGCATCATCTTTCACGTTCTTTGAACCAGGCAGATATGAGACCACGAAGTTGAAACGGGAGAAAAACAACGACCAACGAGCCTGTCTAGGACTCAGGCGCTTGGCAGATTCAAGGTAAATCAGATTTTTGTGATCAGTCAAGACCACCACACGATGTTTAGCTCCTTCGAGCCAATGTCGCCACTCCTCAAATGCCCACTTCATAGCCAACAACTCCCGATTACCAACATCATAATTCCGCTCGGCAGGCGAAAACTTTCTTGAAAAGAAAGCACATGGTTTCATCACAGAGCCATCAGAGCTTCTCTGCGACAAAACAGCCCCTGCTCCAATCTCAGAAGCATCAACCTCGACCTGGAAGGGGAGAGAGACATCTGGCTGACATAAGACTGGAGCTGAAGAAAACCGGTGCTTCAGCTCCCGAAAGGCCTCCACGGCCGCAGGAGACCAATTAGTCACATCAGAACCCTTCTTGGTCAAATCCGTCAAAGGTTTAACCACGCTAGCAAAATTAGCGATGAAACGACGGTAAAAATTAGCAAAACCCAAGAACTTCTGAAGACTCTTAACAGACGTGGGCTGAGTCCAGTCATGAATAGCCTGGACCTTGACTGGGTCCATCTCCACAGTAGAAGGAGAAAAAATAAAACCCAAAAAGGAGACCTTCTGTACTCCGAAGAGGCATTTTGAGCCCTTCACAAATAAAGCATTAGCACGCAGGACCTGAAACACCATCCTGACCTGCTTCACATGGGACTCCCAATCATCAGAAAAGACCAAAATGTCATCCAGATAAACAATCATAAATTTATCCAAATATTCTCGGAAGATGTCATGCATGAAAGACTGAAACACAGAAGGAGCATTAGAGAGTCCAAAAGGCAACACCAAGTACTCAAAATGGCCTTCAGGCATATTAAATGCTGTTTTCCATTCATCTCCCTGCTTAATGAGCACAAGGTTATACGCACCACGGAGATCTATCTTGGTGAACCAACTGGCCCCCCTAATCCGAGCAAACAAATCAGACAATAGTGGTAAAGGATACTGAAATTTGACTGTGATTTTATTCAGAAGACGATAATCTATACAAGGTCTCAAAGAACCGTCCATCTTGGCCACAAAAAAAATCCTGCACCAAGAGGGGAAGAGGATGGGCGAATATGTCCCTTCTCCAAAGACTCCTTTATATAACTCCGCATCGCGGCATGCTCTGGTATAGACAGATTAAAAAGTCGTCCCTTAGGGAATTTACTACCAGGAATTAAATTTATAGCACAGTCACAATCCCTATGAGGAGGCAGGGCACTGGACCTGGGTTCATCAAATACATCCTGGTAGTCAGACAAAAACTCAGGGACCTCAGAAGGAGTGGAAGAAGCAATAGACACCAACGGAGCATCGCCATGAATTCCCCGACAACCCCAACTTGACACAGACATAGCTTTCCAATCTAAAACTGGATTATGAGCCTGCAGCCATGGCAGACCCAAAACGACAACATCATGCAAATTATGCAGAACAAGAAAGCGAATCACCTCCTGATGTACGGGAGTCATGCACATGGTCATTTGCGTCCAATACTGAGGCTTATTCTCAGCCAATGGCGTAGCATCAATTCCCCTCAGAGGAATAGGAAATTCCAAAGGCTCCAGGACAAAACCACAGCGCCTGGCAAACGACAAATCCATCAGATTCAGGGCAGCACCCGAATCCACAAAAGCCATAACCGGGTAGGATGGCAAAGAACAAATCAAAGTAACAGACAAAATAAATTTAGGCTGCATAGTACCAATGGTGACAGGTTTAGCGATTTTTTTTAAACGTTTAGAGCATGCTGAGATAACATAAGTAGAATCACCACAGTAAAAGCACAACCCATTTTGACGTCTATGACTTTGTCGCTCAATTCTGGTCAGAGTTCGGTCACATTGCATAGACTCAGGTCTCTGTTCAGAAAACACCGCCAAAGGATGAGCAGATTTGCGCTCCCGCAAACGCCGATCAACCTGAATGGCTAAAGCCATAGAATCACTCAGACTTGTAGGGGTGGGAAACCCCACCATAACATTCTTAACGGCCTGCTCTACTGTTATGATCCTTAGTGGTTGAGGATCACAAATACTCCAGCTAAGTAACATACATAGGACAAGCTCTAGGGAGGTGGCAAACTGGACTGACCGCAAATCTGAACCTATCCAAACACACTAGAAGTAGCCGGTGAACGTGTCTAAAAATCCTAGACGTCTCGAGCCAGCCTGAGGAACTAGACCCCTAGAGAGAAAGAAAGACCTCTCTTGCCTCCAGAGAAATAATCCCCAACGATATAGAAGCCCCCAACATATAATAACGGTGAGGTAAGAGGAAGGCACATACACAGGGGTGAAAACAGATTTAGCAAATGAGGCCCACTAATACTAGACAGCAGAAAATAGAAAAGGGGTCTGTGCGGTCAGTAAAAAATCCTTACAAAATATCCACACTGAGATTTCAAGAACCCCCGCACCAACTAACGGTGTGGGGGGAGAAACTCAGTCCCCTAGAGCAACCAGCAAGCGAGGAAATCACATTTTAGCGAGCTGGACTAAAAACATAATAAATGCTGATAATCAAAAAATGATCAAACAAAAACTTAGCTTGTCTTGGAGAGACTGGGAGCAAGGTAGTCACAAGGAATCTGAAGAGCACTGAATACATTGAGAGCAGGCAAGGAACTGAGTATCCAGGTGAGCTAAATAAGAAACCAACCAAGGATAACGAACCAGCAGATGCTGCCAACCTGCAGAAAGACAACACTACACAGTATCGCTTGTGACCACTAGAGGGAGCCCAAAAACAGAGTTCACAACAGCATTCTCCCTTGTGCCAGGAGATCCTGCATTGCTTAATGTAGATGCGTTTTTTCTGGCGCTTGGATTGCTTTATGACGAACCGAATTCAGTGGATCAGGTAGAGAAAACCTTGCTGGCTTTGTGTCAGGGTCAGGATGAAGCGGAGGTATATTGTCAGAAGTTTAGAAAGTGGTCTGTGCTTACTCAATGGAATGAGTGTGTCCTGGCAGCAATTTTTAGAAAGGGTCTCTCTGAGGGCCTTAAGGATGTTATGGTGGGCTTCCCCACGCCTGCTGGTCTGAATGAATCAATGTCCTTGGCCATTCAAATTGATCGGCGTTTGCGCGAGCGCAAAGTTGTGCACCATTTGGCGGTGTCCTCTGAGCAGAGGCCTGAGCTTATGCAATGTGATAGAACTTGGACCAGAACTGAACGGCAAGAACACAGACGTCAGAATCGGCTGTGTTTTTACTGTGGTGACCCTACTCATGCTATCTCTGATTCTCCTAAGCGCACTAAGCGGTTCGCTAGGTCTGTCACCATTGCTACTGTACAGCCTAAATTTCTTTTGTCTGTTACTTTGATTTGCTCTCTGTCGTCCTACTCGGTTATGACATTTGTGGATTCGGGCGCTGCCCTGAATTTGATGGACTTGGAGTTTGCCAGGCGTTGTGGTTTTTTCCTGGAGCCTTTGCAGTATCCTATTCCATTAAGGGGAATTGATGCTACGCCTTTCGCCAGGAATAAACCTCAGTACTGGACTCAGTTGACCATGTGCATGGCTCCTGCACATCAGGAAGATATTCGCTTTTTGGTGTTGCATAATTTGCATGATGTGGTCGTCTTGGGTTTGCCATGGCTACAGGTTCATAATCCAGTATTGGATTGGAAATCAATGTCTATGTCTAGTTGGGGTTGTCAAGGGGTATATGGCGATGTTCCGATGATGTCAATTTCTTCATCCACTCCTTCTGATGTCCCTGAGTTTCTGTCGGATTACCGGGATGTATTTGATGAGCCCAAATCCAGTATCCTACCCCCTCATAGGAATTGTGATTGTGCTATAAATTTGATCCCTGGTAGTAAGATTCCTAAGGGCTGACTTTTCAATTTATCCGTGCCAGAACACGCCGCTATGCGGAGTTATATAAAGGAGTCCTTGGAGAAAGGGCATATTCGCCCGTCTTCATCACCGTTGGGAGCAGGGTTCTTTTTTGTGGCCAAGAAGGATGGTTCTCTGAGACCCTGTATAGACTACCGCCTTCTCAATAAAATCACGGTCAAATTTCAGTACCCTTTGCCTCTGCTGTCTGATTTGTTTGCTCGGATTAAGGGGGCTAGTTGGTTCACCAAGATAGATCTTCGAGGGGCGTATAACCTTGTGCGTATTAAACAGGGCGATGAATGGAAAACAGCATTTAATATGCCCGAGGGCCATTTTGAGTACCTGGTGATGCCATTCGGGCTTTCCAACGCTCCATCTGTGTTTCAGTCCTTTATGCATGACATCTTCCGAAAGTATCTGGATAGATTCATGATTGTATATTTGGATGATATTTTGGTCTTTTCAGATGATTGGGAGTCTCATGTGAAGCAGGTCAGAATGGTATTCCAGGTCCTTCGTGCTAATTCCTTGTTTGTGAAGGGGTCTAAATGTCTCTTCGGAGTTCAGAAGGTTTCCTTTTTGGGCTTCATTTTTTCCCCTTCTACTATAGAGATGGATCCTGTTAAAGTTCAGGCCATTTATGATTGGACTCAACCTACATCTGTGAAGAGTCTTCAGAAATTCCTGGGCTTTGCTAATTTTTACCGTCGCTTCATCGCTAATTTTTCTAGTGTGGTTAAACCTTTGACTGATTTGACAAAGAAAGGTGCTGATGTGGTGACTTGGTCCTCTGCGGCCGTGGAGGCTTTTCAGGAGCTGAAACGTCATTTTTCTTCGGCCCCTGTGTTGCGTCAGCCAGATGTTTCGCTCCCTTTTCAGGTTGAGGTTGATGCTTCTGAGATTGGAGCAGGGGCTGTTTTGTCTCAAAGAAGTTCTGATGGCTCTGTGATGAAGCCATGTGCCTTCTTTTCTAGAAAGTTTTCGCCTGCTGAGCATAATTATGATGTTGGCAATCGGGAGCTGCTGGCTATGAAGTGGGCATTCGAGGAGTGGTGACATTGGCTTGAGGGAGCCAAGCACCGCGTGGTGGTCTTGACGGATCACAAGAATTTGACTTATCTCGAGTCTGCCAAGTGGTTGAATCCTAGACAGGCTCGTTGGTCACTGTTTTTCTCCCGTTTCGATTTTGTGGTCTCATACCTTCCGGGTTCTAAGAATGTGAAGGCTGATGCCCTTTCTAGGAGTTTTGTGCCTGATTCTCCGGGAGTCCCTGAGCTGGCTGGTATTCTCAAAGAGGGGGTAATTCTGTCTGCCATCTCCCCTGATTTGCGGCGAGCGCTGCAGGAGTTTCAGGCTGATAGACCTGACCGTTGTCCAGCGGAGAAACTGTTTGTCCCTGATAGATGGACTATCAGAGTTATTTCTGAGGTTCATTGCTCGGTGTTGGCTGGTCATCCTGGCATTTTTGGTACCAGGGATTTGGTGGCTAGGTCCTTTTGGTGGCCTTCCTTGTCACGGGATGTGCGTTCTTTTGTGCAGTCTTGTGGGACTTGTGCTCGGGCCAAGCCCTGCTGTTCTCGTGCCAGTGGGTTGCTTTTGCCCTTGCCGGTCCCGAAAAGGCCCTGGACGCATGTTTCCATGGATTTTATTTCAGATCTTCCTGTCTCTCAAAGGATGTCTGTCATCTGGGTGGTTTGTGATCGCTTTTCTAAGATGGTCCATTTGGTACCCTTGCCTAAATTGCCTTCCTCCTCTGATTTGGTGCCATTGTTCTTTCAGCATGTGGTTCGTTTGCATGGCATTCCGGAGAACATTGTGTCGGACAGAGGGTCCCAGTTTGTCTCTAGGTTTTGACGGTCCTTTTGTGCTAAGATGGGCATTGATTTGTCTTTCTCTTCGGCTTTCCATCCTAAGACAAATGGCCAAACCGAACGAACCAACCAGACTTTGGAAACCTATCTGAGATGCTTTGTTTCTGCTGATCAGGATGATTGGGTGACCTTTTTGCCATTGGCTGAGTTCGCCCTTAATAATCGGGCTAGTTCGGCTACTTTGGTTTCGCCTTTTTTTTGCAATTCTGGTTTTCATCCTCGTTTTTCTTCAGGGCAGGTTGAGCCTTCTGACTGTCCTGGTGTGGATTCTGTGGTGGACAGATTGCAGCAAATTTGGACTCACGTAGTGGACAATCTGACGTTGTCCCAGGAGAAGGCTCAACGTTTCGCTAACCGCCGTTGTTGTGTTGGTCCTCGACTTCGTGTTGGGGATTCGGTTTGGTTATCTTCTCGTTATGTTCCTATGAAGGTTTCTTCTCCTAAGTTTAAGCCTCGTTTCATTGGTCCTTATAAGATTTCTGAAATTCTCAACCCTGTATCATTTCGTTTGGTCCTTCCAGCTTCCTTTGCCATCCATAATGTGTTCCATAGGTCGTTGTTGCGGAGGTATGTGGCGCCTATGGTTCCCTCCGTTGATCCTCCTGCTCCGGTGTTGGTTGAGGGGGAGTTGGAGTATGTGGTGGAAAAAATTTTGGATTCTCGTATTTCGAGACGGAAGCTCCAGTACCTGGTTAAGTGGAAGGGCTATGGTCAGGAGGATAATTCCTGGGTTGTTGCCTCCGATGTCCATGCTGCCGATTTAGTTCATGCCTTTCATTTGGCTCGTCCTGATCGGCCCTGGTGAGGGTTCGGTGACCCCTCCTCAAAGGGGGGGGGTACTGTTGTGAATTCCATTTCTCGGACTCCCTCCTGTGGTCATGAATGGTACTTTGGTTAGTTCTGCTCTTGGACTCCCTCTGGTGGCTTTGAGCGGAACTGCTGGTCTCTGAGGTTTGCTTTCTCAGCTGCCCTCGTTTATTGTTATGCTGGCTTCCCTATTTAACTATACTCAGATCGTTACTTCATGCCAGCTGTCAATGTCTCAGTATTGGTTCAGATCTCTCTTGGACTTCTCTGAGGACCTATCTACTCCAGCAGAAGCTAAGTCCCGGCTAATTCATTTGTTGTTACTGCTGCCTGAATATATTTCTTAGTACTGCTAAATTCTAGTCCAGCTTGCTATTATGATATTTCCTTGCTAGCTGGAAGCTCTGGGGGTGCAGTGTTGCACCTCTACACCGTGAGTCGGTGTGGGGGTCTTTTTGCATACTCTGTGTGGTTTTTGTAGTTTTTTGTGCTGATCGCATAGTTTCCTTTTCTATCCTCTGACTATTTAGTGAAGTCTGGCCTCCTTTGCTAAAACCTGTTTCATTCCTGTGTTTGTGACTCTCCTCTTAACTCACAGTCAATATATGTGGGGGGCTGCCTTTACCTTTGGGGAATTTCTCTGAGGCAAGGTTAGGCTTCTATTTCTATCTTTAGGGGTAGTTAGCTCTTAGGCTGTGAAGAGGCGTCTAGGGAGAGTTAGGTACACTCCACGGCTATTTCTAGTGTGTGTGATAGGAGTAGGGTTTGCGGTCAGCAGAGTTCCCACTTTCCCAGAGCTTGTTACGATTACTAGTTTACTCATCAGGTCATTCCGGGTGCTCCTAACCACCAGGTCCATAACAAGGGATGTGTTGTGCCACCTCCGCAGCCTGTGGTGATTGATGGGCAAGAACAATTTGTGGTGGAGGAAATTATTGATTCCAGGATTCGCATGAATTGGCTCCAATATCTTATAAGATGGCAGGGATATCCCCCTGAGGAAGACTCTTGGGAACCTGTGGAAAACATCAATGCCCAACAGAAGATCTCTCGTTTTCATCAAAGATTCCCTGAGAAACCAGGTCCAGGATTGTCCTGAGGCCACTTCTAAGGAAGGAGTAATGTCAGGACTCTGAACATTTTGATTACCTTTTGTGCATTACTGCCCTTTTCCAAGATGGCATCTTTGGTCTCATGTGCACTGTGTCTTCCTGCTATATAACTCCAACCCAGCCTTTAGGGTATGTGCACACGTTCAGGTTTTTTCGCGTTTTTTTCGCGTTTTTTCGCGATAAAAACGCTATAAAAACTCATTAAAAACGCATACATTATGCATCCTATCATTTAGAATGCATTCTGCATGTTTTGTGCACATGGTGCATTTTTTTCCGCGAAAAAAACGCATCGCGGTAAAAAAAGCAGCATGTTCATTAATTTTGCGTTTTTTCCGCATTTTTCCTGCTATTCTATGCATTGGGGAAAAAACGCAAAAAAAACGCATAAAAAACGCGGTAAAATCGTGGTAAAAACGTGGAAAAAACGCATGCGGATTTCTGGCAGAAATGTCCGGTTTTTGTCAGGAAAATTTCTGCCAGAAAACCTGACGTAGACATAGCCTTAGTCTGTGCTAGAATATTCTGCCTTGCATCCAGCTCCACCCTGGCGACTCCCTGGCTTTGCATCTGCACCTGCCCCTGTGAACCTGTGTGGAGATCCTGCTACTCAGCTCTGAGTTTCTGCTGCAAACATCGGTTTCCAGTAATCCTCCATCTGGCTGCTTGTGTTTACTTCCATCTGCATTTGCTGGACATGTAAGCTGTTGCTGCTCTGCTTAAACCTGAGACTTTTACCCAGGCCTCCCTGGTTGTGCTAAGATTTTATTTGAACTGCCTTATAAGCATATCTATCTGTGTTTGGACTACCAAGGACTTATTTGTGTCAAGTATTTTCAAGAATAATTGTGCTTCATAGACTTTCTGCATGATTGCATTTTCCTCTGAAGTTTCCTATAGACTGTTAAGCTGCGTTTATATTTACACCAAGTGTTGTGGACTTGAGTTTCTCTCTGCACCTGTTTGAATCACCGTGTGATAATATAGACCATTCCACTTATAAAACTGTGTCCTGTAGTTGTCTTGTTCCATGCAAAGAGTCTCCTGAGTTATCCCTTATAATCATTACACTGGCAGGCACACATCAATCAGTTCCAGACCCACCGAAGGACGGCAGCTTTCCCAATACAATAACCGTCACCTGCTCAGCCAATCCATAGTCTCACCTCGTGCTCTTCAGGGATCCGGTTCACACACAGGACCTCCCAACACAAAGGCCACTCAGGATCACGGCCTCACCTCGTGCTCTTCAGGGATCTGGTCCACACACAGGTCCTCCCAACACAGAGGCCACTCAGGATCACGGCCTCACCTCGTGTTCTTCAGGGATCTGGTTCACACACACAGGACCTCCCAACACAGAGGCCTTTCCTCTCACATGACCTTATATGTTGTGAATTTGGTTTCTGGGCTCCCCCGGTGGTTTCTGGTGGTACTGCACTTGTGTGTTTCATCTCCTCTGTTCACCTGTTTCCATCAGGATGTGGGAGTTTTCTATTTAACCTGGCTCCTCAGTCATTTCTATGCCGGCCAACAATGTTACCAGAAGCCTTTCTGTTGCATGTTCCTGCTCCTAGACTACTATCAGCTAAGTTGGACTTGTAGTCCTAAGTTTGTTTTGCATTTTTGTTCCAGTTCTCTGTGATTGATTATTTCTGAGGCTGGAAGCTCTTGTGAGCTGAAATTGCCACTCTGGTGTCATGAGTTGATATTAGAGTCTTAAAGTAATTTCAGGATGGTGTTTTGAAAGGGTTTTCAGCTGACTGTGAAGTTCCCTTTTCTGTCTTCCTACTATCTAGTAAGCGGACCTCAATTTGCTAAACCTATCTTCATACTTCGTATGTCAATTTCCTCTGAAATCACCGACAATATATGTGGGGGCTACTGTCTGCCTTTTGGGGAAAATTTCTCTAGAGGTAAGCCAGGTCTGTATTTTCCTCTGCTAGGGTCAGTCAGTTCTCCGGCTGGCGCTGGGCGTCTAGGGATAAAACGTAGGCACGCTACCCGGCCACTGTTAGTTGTGCGGTAGGTTTAGCTCACAGTCAGCTCGAGTTCCCATCTTCCAAGAGCTAGTCCTTTTTGTATGCTTTACTATGTTCTCTTGCCATTGCGAACCATGACAGTTTGGCCGGCCAAAGGTTAAAATAATTGGCAGAAGAAAGGAGAGAAAAGAACCCTGTAGAGAATTTTTTTTTTTTCCTGAGTTTGCTCATTAGTTGATTCACTTGCATCTCTGCTTACTGCAGCCTTCGTCTCTCTCTCCTTCTAATCCTTGAATGGTTCTGATTTCACCTGATTAATATGGATCCTCAGAGTTTAGCTACAGGTTTGGATAATCTCGCTGTGAAGGTTCAAAGTTTACAGGATTTTGTTATTCATGCTCCTATATCTGAACCTAGAATTCCTTTACCTGAATTTTTCTCCGGGGATAGATCTCGCTTCCAGAATTTCAAACATAATTGTAAATTATTTTTGTCTCTGAGATCTCGCTCCGCTGGAGATCCTGCACAGCAGGTCAGGATTGTAATTTCCTTGCTCCGGGGCGACCCTCAGGACTGGGCATTTGCTTTGGCACCAGGGGATCCTGCGTTGCTCAATGTGGATGCGTTTTTCCTGGCTTTGGGGTTGCTTTATGAGGAACCTCATTTGGAGATTCAGGCTGAAAAAGCCTTAATGGGCCTGTCTCAAGGGCAGGATGAGGCTGAAATATACTGCCAAAAATTTCGTAAGTGGTCTGTGCTTACTCAGTGGAATGAGTGCGCCCTGGCGGCGAATTTCAGAGAGGGTCTCTCTGATGCCATTAAGGATGTTATGGTGGGGTTCCCTGTGCCTACAGGTCTGAATGAGTCCATGACAATGGCTATTCAGATTGATCGGCGTTTGCGGGAGCGCAAACCTGTGCACCATTTGGCAGTGTCTACTGAGAAGGCGCCAGAGATTATGCAATGTGATAGAATTCTGTCCAGAAGCGAACGACAGAATTTTAGGCGAAAAAATGGGTTATGCTTCTATTGTGGTGATTCAACTCATGTTATATCAGCATGCTCTAAACGTACTAAGAAGGTTGATAAGTCTGTTTCAATTGGCACTTTACAGTCTAAGTTTATTCTATCTGTGACCCTGATTTGCTCTTTATCGTCTATTACCGCGGACGCCTATGTCGACTCTGGCGCCGCTTTGAGTCTTATGGATTGGTCCTTTGCCAAACGCTGTGGGTTTGATTTAGAGCCTCTGGAAGTTACTATACCTCTGAAGGGTATTGACTCCACGCCATTGGCTAGTAATAAACCACAATACTGGACACAAGTAAATATGCGTATCAATCCGGATCACCAGGAGATTATTCGCTTCCTTGTGTTGTATAATCTACATGATGTGTTGGTGCTTGGATTGCCATGGCTGCAATCTCATAACCCAGTCCTCGACTGGAAAGCAATGTCTGTGTTAAGCTGGGGATGTCAGGGGACTCATGGGGATGTACCTTTGGTTTCCATTTCGTCATCTATTCCCTCTGAGATTCCGGAATTTTTATCTGATTATCGTGACGTTTTTGAGGAGCCTAAAATTGGTTCACTACCTCCGCACAGAGAGTGCGATTGTACTATAGATCTGATTCCGGGCAGTAAGTTTCCAAAGGGTCGTTTATTTAATCTATCTGTGCCTGAACATGCTGCTATGCGGGAATATATTAAGGAGTCCTTGGAAAAGGGACATATTCGTCCTTCGTCATCTCCCTTAGGAGCCGGTTTTTTCTTTGTATCTAAAAAAGATGGCTCTTTGAGGCCGTGTATTGATTATCGGCTTTTGAATAAAATCACGGTTAAATATCAGTATCCTTTGCCACTGCTTACTGATTTGTTTGCTCGAATAAAGGGGGCCAAGTGGTTCTCTAAGATTGATCTTCGTGGGGCGTATAATTTAGTGCGAATTAAGCAGGGGGATGAGTGGAAAACCGCATTTAATATGCCTGAGGGCCATTTTGAGTATTTAGTAATGCCTTTTGGTCTTTCAAATGCCCCTTCAGTCTTTCAGTCCTTTATGCATGACATTTTCCGTGAATATTTGGATAAATTTTTGATTGTGTATCTGGATGATATTTTGATTTTTTCGGATGACTGGGACTCTCATGTCCAACAGGTCAGGAGGGTTTTTCAGGTTTTGCGCTCTAATTCCTTGTGTGTAAAGGGTTCTAAGTGCGTTTTTGGGGTTCAAAAGATTTCGTTTTTGGGGTACATTTTTTCCCCCTCTTCCATTGAGATGGACCCTGTCAAGGTTCAGGCTATTTGTGATTGGACGCAACCCTCTTCTCTTAAGAGCCTTCAGAAGTTTTTGGGCTTTGCTAATTTTTATCGTCGATTTATAACTGGTTTTTCTGATGTCGCTAAACCGTTGACTGATTTGACTAAGAAGGGTGCTGATGTTGCTGAGTGGTCCCCTGCTGCTGTGGAGGCCTTTCGGGAGCTTAAGCGTCGCTTTTCTTCCGCCCCTGTATTGCGTCAGCCTGATGTTACTCTTCCTTTTCAGGTTGAGGTCGACGCTTCAGAAATCGGAGCTGGGGCGGTTTTGTCGCAGAAAAGTTCCGACTGCTCCGTGATGAGACCTTGTGCGTTCTTTTCTCGTAAGTTTTCGCCCGCTGAGCAAAATTATGATATTGGTAATCGGGAGCTCTTGGCTATGAAGTGGGCTTTTGAGGAGTGGCGTCATTGGCTTGAGGGGGCTAGACATCAGGTGGTGGTATTGACCGACCACAAGAATTTGATTTATCTTGAGTCCGCCAGGCGCCTGAATCCTAGACAGGCGCGCTGGTCGTTATTTTTCTCTCGGTTTAATTTTGTGGTTTCTTACCTACCGGGTTCTAAAAATGTGAAGGCGGATGCCCTTTCTAGGAGTTTTGAGCCTGATTCCCCTGGTAATTCTGAACCTACAGGTATCCTTAAGGATGGAGTGATATTATCTGCTGTTTCCCCAGATTTGCGACGGGTCTTGCAGGAGTTTCAGGCGGATAGACCTGATCGTTGCCCGCCTGGTAGATTGTTTGTTCCTGATGATTGGACCAGTAGAGTCATCTCGGAGGTCCATTCTTCTGCGTTAGCAGGTCATCCTGGAATCTTTGGTACCAGGGATTTGGTGGCTAGGTCCTTCTGGTGGCCTTCCCTGTCGCGAGATGTGCGAGGTTTTGTGCAGTCTTGTGATGTTTGTGCTCGGGCCAAGCCTTGTTGTTCTCGGGCTAGTGGATTGTTGTTATCCTTGCCTATTCCGAAGAGGCCTTGGACTCACATCTCCATGGATTTTATTTCTGATCTCCCTGTTTCTCAGAAGATGTCTGTCATCTGGGTGGTGTGTGACCGTTTCTCTAAGATGGTCCATTTGGTTCCCTTGCCTAAATTGCCTTCTTCATCCGAGCTGGTTCCTCTGTTTTTTCAAAATGTGGTGCGCTTGCATGGTATTCCGGAGAATATCGTTTCTGACAGGGGAACCCAATTCGTGTCTAGATTTTGGCGAGCGTTCTGTGCTAGGATGGGCATTGATTTGTCTTTTTCGTCTGCTTTCCACCCTCAGACTAATGGCCAGACCGAGCGAACTAATCAGACCTTGGAGACTTATTTGAGGTGTTTTGTGTCTGCGGATCAGGATGATTGGGTTGCCTTTTTGCCCTTGGCGGAGTTTGCCCTCAATAATCGGGCTAGTTCTGCCACCTTGGTTTCTCCTTTCTTCTGTAATTCGGGGTTTCATCCTCGTTTCTCTTCCGGTCAGGTGGAGTCTTCGGATTGTCCTGGAGTGGATGCTGTGGTGGAGAGGTTGCATCAGATTTGGGGGCATGTGGTGGACAATTTGAAGTTGTCCCAGGAGAAGACTCAGCATTTTGCCAACCGCCGTCGTCGTATTGGTCCTCGTCTTTGTGTTGGGGACTTGGTGTGGTTATCTTCTCGTTTTGTCCCTATGAAGGTTTCTTCTCCTAAGTTTAAGCCTCGGTTCATCGGCCCGTACAAGATATTGGAGATTCTTAACCCTGTGTCCTTTCGTTTGGACCTCCCTGCATCTTTTTCTATTCATAATGTCTTCCATCGGTCATTGTTGCGCAGGTATGAGGTACCGGTTGTGCCTTCCGTTGAGCCTCCTGCTCCGGTGTTGGTTGAGGGTGAGTTGGAGTACTTTGTCGAGAAGATCTTGGACTCCCGTGTTTCCAGACGGAGACTTCAGTATCTGGTCAAGTGGAAGGGCTACGGTCAGGAGGATAACTCTTGGGTGACAGCCTCTGATGTTCATGCCTCCGATTTGGTCCGTGCCTTTCATAGGGCTCATCCTGATCGCCCTGGTGGTTCTGGTGAGGGTTCGGTGCCCCCTCCTTGAGGGGGGGGTACTGTTGTGAATTTGGTTTCTGGGCTCCCCCGGTGGTTTCTGGTGGTACTGCACTTGTGTGCTTCATCTCCTCTGTTCACCTGTTTCCATCAGGATGTGGGAGTTTTCTATTTAACCTGGCTCCTCAGTCATTTCTATGCCGGCCAACAATGTTACCAGAAGCCTTTCTGTTGCATGTTCCTGCTCCTAGACTACTATCAGCTAAGTTGGACTTGTAGTCCTAAGTTTGTTTTGCATTTTTGTTCCAGTTCTCTGTGATTGATTATTTCTGAGGCTGGAAGCTCTTGTGAGCTGAAATTGCCACTCTGGTGTCATGAGTTGATATTAGAGTCTTAAAGTAATTTCAGGATGGTGTTTTGAAAGGGTTTTCAGCTGACTGTGAAGTTCCCTTTTCTGTCTTCCTACTATCTAGTAAGCGGACCTCAATTTGCTAAACCTATCTTCATACTTCGTATGTCAATTTCCTCTGAAATCACCGACAATATATGTGGGGGCTACTGTCTGCCTTTTGGGGAAAATTTCTCTAGAGGTAAGCCAGGTCTGTATTTTCCTCTGCTAGGGTCAGTCAGTTCTCCGGCTGGCGCTGGGCGTCTAGGGATAAAACGTAGGCACGCTACCCGGCCACTGTTAGTTGTGCGGTAGGTTTAGCTCACAGTCAGCTCGAGTTCCCATCTTCCAAGAGCTAGTCCTTTTTGTATGCTTTACTATGTTCTCTTGCCATTGAGAACCATGACACTTATACCCATGAACCATTCAGGTCCATAAACTCAGAACCATGTGACCCACACCCTGGTCACATTATGAAGCTGTAACCACTCCCATAGGTGGGAGGTGTGTGTGGTTAGCCAGTCCCGCCCAGCTCTCCAACTAACCCTGCAAGCCTCCCTATTATACACAAACACAAATTCTTGTGGGACTACAGGTCCCAGAACAACCTTACTTCAGGCTTACAGCAGACTCCTTCTGTGACACATACCGGCCATTTACAATCATGCCGGTCACTGTTTCACCATCATAATCACAGACAGGTCCGGACTGGCCGTCTGGCAATTCTGGCAAATGCCAGAAGGGCCTCTCTGATTGTGGGCCATCTTGTCTGCTTCATTGTTTAACAGAATCGGTGTTCTCAAGACACCAATACTGTTAAGAGTTGTGATGGAGGTATCATTAGCAATATCGGTCTAGTAGTAAATATTGTTTTCCCCTATGAAGGGTAATATTAGTAATTTATCCCATCTGGTGCTTGGGGATGAGAACAGCATGGGCCTGTCTGATTTCAAATGCCAGGGCTGAATTTCATTCTCAGTCCGTACCTGATCACAGATATGCCTCCATGCGCATCCCGAGGAGACCATGCAGCGCCTCCTACTTGCAACAGGGGTCACTGCATCACAGTGGAAATATTAAGTTTACTGTCCAGGCTTAAGGGAATTTCACTGTACTTTTGCGTCTTGATCATCAGTTTGTACTGAATTTCTTTATTTTAGAGTTTAGAAATGTTTTTTCCCTTCACCCACAACAAGTGCAATTATGAAAAATGACATATAAATCCCATGCAGGGAACTTCAAAAGATTTCATATTAAGTGTCAGGACACTGGTTAGCTCTGTCAGCACTCTAGAATTTAGTGCTAGCCACATTGACAATGAATTCACCCTAAAGCAATACTTCCTAGTAGTATGTAATCAACTGACAAGAAAAAAAAAGTTCTGAAGATTAGAACTGTGTGATCAGAAAGAGAAAGAAGGTTAATGTTGATCAAGGAGAACAGGGCCAATATAAATTGGTGCAATCCGTGCAGCTGCACAGGAACCCAATAAGTTAGGGGTCCATGTTCCACCTCCAAAGCAGGTGGAATTGTGCATTATAATGAGCTGCAAAGGGCCTATATACACTGTGTTCCAAATTATTATGCAAGTAATATTTCCTCATATTTTCTCTAAATTACCTATCTGAATTGCAGTCATTGTTATTTTCCAGTCATCTACTATTCTAGTATAATTGCAATGTTTTGGAACAAACTGCCTATGAAAACAGTATCTTTAAAAAAAAAAAATAAACACTCAAAATGCATGCTCCAAATTATTATGCACAGCAGAGTTTTCAAACTTTTTTTTTATTTTGAACAAAAAAATGGTCAATTGTGAAGTTATAAGCATTATCAGCTTATTACAAAATGAAATCATACAGTTTTCAAGTGAAAATTTTATTCTAGGTGATGTTACATTTGCACATAGGACCCATTGTTCGAAAGAAGCTTCTGAACTCTCTCGTCCATTGAATTTGTCAGTTTTTGGATGGTTTCTGCTTCAATTGTTTTGCATGTGGACAGAATACCCTCCCAGAGCTGTTGCTTAGATATGAACTGCCTCCTGCCATCATAGACACTCCTTTTGATGATGCTCCAGAGGTTCTCAATGGGGTTGAGGTCAGGGGAAGATGGTGGCCACACCATAAGTTTGTCCTCTTTTATGCCCATAGCAGCCAGAGATGCAGATGTGTTTTTTGCAGCATGAGACGGTGCATTATCATGCATGAAAATGATCTTGCTGTGGAAAGCACGGTTCTTCCTCTTGAACCATGGCAGGAAGTGTTTTAGAAACTCCACATAGATTATGGAGTTCATCTTTACCCCATTCAGGGATCATAAAGGGGCCGACAATCTCTCTCCCCATGATTCCAGCCCAAAACATTACTCCACCTCCTCCTTGTTGGCGCCTGAGCCGTGTTTTCATGGGGTGTCCATCAACCAGCCATCCTTCACTCCATCCATCTGGACCATCGAGCGTTGCACGGCACTCATCGGTGAACAAAACAGTTTGGAAGTCAGTCTTCATGTATCGTTTGGCCCACTGGAGCCGTTTCTGCTTGTGTGCAGTGGATAGAGGTGGTCGACAGGATGGGATGCTTACGCACCTCGGAAGGACCCTGCATCTTGTTGTTCTGGGGACGTTGGAGGCACCAGCAGCTTCAAAAACTTGTCTGCTGCTATGACAAGGCATTTTTGCAGCTGCTCTTTTAACCTTACGCAATTGCCTGTTGGAAAGATTCCTCAATTTTTCCTTATCAGCACGCACACGTGTGTGCTGGGAATCAGCTACATACTTCATGATTGTGCGATGATCACGATGAAGTGTCTTGGCAATGTTGATTGTAGTCATGCCTTGACCTAAATACTCCACAATTTGTTGCTTCTCAGCAGCCGACACATCCTTTTTCTTTCCCATTTTGGCAAAAAATGTAGGCTGCTTAATAATGTGGAACAGCCTTCTTAAGTAGTCTTGCCTTTATTTGGACACACCTGCCAAACTAATTTGCACAGGTATCCGCAATTGCTTTCAGTGATATAAAGAGCCCTGACACACATCACCATCAATGAGTTTAAATGACAAACAAAAAAATTCTAACCTTATCACTCCTAAACTCTTTGTGCATAATAATTTGGAACACAGTGTATTTATTTTTCCTGAAATGCCAAAGCAATTCAGAGTCAACTATACACGGCTGTGATCATACAGCCACTGCCTGATTCATGCTGCCCAAAAGAACCTTTCATTTGAATTTTATACCTAATGGCACGTTTGTACAGGTGCTTTCATGCTGGTTAAATCCATATTTTGATTATAGAAATACATTTTGTTGTTGCTGAGAATTTTAGAGTTTAAATAATCTGCAAATGAGCTGCAAGTGTTTCATGATAAGGCATTGCACTTGCAGTTCTCTGCCCTCCCTCCTGGCCCGTATCTAGAGTTTATGCTGCCCTAGGCATTTTTCAAGCTGCCTACCCCATTGGTGAGTATGAATAATGCAGACACTGTCGACAGTGACTAAGGCTACTTTCACACTAGCGTTAACTGCAATCCGTCATAATGCGTCGTTTTGCAGAAAAAACGCATCCTGCAAAAGTGCTTGCAGGATGCGTTTTTTTACCATTGACTAACATTAGCGACGCATTGCGACAGATTGCCACATGTCGCAACCGTCGTGAGACGGTTGCGCCGTGTTGTGGCGGTCCGCCGGGAGCAAAAAACGTTACATGTAACATTTTTTGCTCCCGACGGTCCGCTTTTTCTCCGCCCCCACCTCCCCGCACTTCTCCGCACCTCACAATGGGGCAGCGGATGCGCTGGAAAAATGCATCCGCTGCCCCCGTTGTGCGGCGGAGACAACGCTAGCGTCGGTGACCTCGGCCCGACGCACTGCGACGGGCCGAGCTAGACGCTAGTGTGAAAGTAGCCTTAGGCCTCTTTCACACTTCCTTCTTCTGGCTGGCGTCCTAATGCGTTGTTGTGACGTATCAACGAACGTCGTGAAAATTGTAGAAAACGTGTGTATCGCATCCAGTGTTTTGACAGATGCGTGAGAGAGCGAGATAATTTTTCCCTGACTTGAAAATCCTTCCGGGCATGCTCAGAGTGAAAAAACGTGATATGTCACTGGATTCCTGTGTGACAGTCAGCGATGGATCCTGCTTCCATGATAGCCGATGACGGACAGCGCAGGACCCGTCTCTGAGCGATTTTAGGACGTGAAGAAAAAACGTTCCTCTGAACGTTTTCTCTGCACGACGGAGCGCTATTTTCCGACTAATCCAGTGCACGACGGATGAAATGGATGGCCATCCGTCACAATCCGTCGCTAATACAAATCTATGGGAAAAAACAGGATCCTGCAGAAAAATTTGCAGGATCCTGTTTTTTCAAAACTCGACGGATTTCGACGGGAGAGAAAAGATGGAAGTGTGAAAGAGGCCTTAGGCTACTTTCACATCAGCGATTTTTGCCATTCGCGGCAGATCCGGCGGTTTTTCCGCATCTGTCACGTAACGGATCACTTACGGCAACACTGCGTTCGGTCTCATTCATTCCCTATGGGACTAGCGGACATGTGCGGCACTTGCGGTTTTGCAGCTATCCCGCAAATGCGGTACTGGCTGCAATGGAAAAAAAACCGCAAGTCCCATAGGGAATGAGTAAGGGGTCCGAATCTATGTATATGCCCATGTAGCTCTTTTAAAGACAATTCTAGCTAAATTTTTACATGTTCAGTTCATTCATCTGAAATCTGTTTGCATACATATGAAAATGAGGGATTATATCTGTTACTCCAGCTCTATATCCCAGGCTATTAGAAGGATAGGATATCAATATTAAATCATCAAATAAAATCAATTAAAACAGATGTTTAGTGCATATGATGTGCATAGAAAGAGCTAATACACAATGCTGCCAGCAAAAATATTCTTGCATAGCTATTATGGCAGCACAGTGGCTCAGTGGTTAGCACTGTACGCGGTGGCTCTGTGGTTAGCACTGTATATGGTGGCTTAGTGCTTAGCACTGTATATAGTGGCTCAGTAGTCAGCGCAACAGCTTTGTAGCACTGGGATCTGGGGTTCAAATCCCAACAAGGATGACATCTGCAAAGAGTTTATATGTTCTCCCCGTTATGTGGGTTTCCTACCACACTCAAAAGACCTACTAATAGGATGTTTAGATTGTAAGCCCCAATGGGGACAGTTTTGATGATGTATGTAAAGTGCTGTGGAGTTAATAGGGTAATATCAATGAATAAATATTCTTAATATTATGTCACAATACCAAGTGGGTTCATATTTGTGGGGTTGATGTCACCTTTGTATTGTCAGGTGACATCAAGCCCACAGTGGCGCTGATGGGCGTGGTTTGTGACGCGCTTCCAGCGCGTGCATGTTAAGTGCCGCTGTCAGCAATTAACATGTTAACAGCCACAGGTGGATCATGATCCCTACAGCTGTTAGGAGCACATATCAAATAAGCTGTCATGTGCTGGAAAAGATGCAGGCTTAGGCTACTTTCACATTTCCGTTTTTTTAATCCGTCACAATACGTCTTTTTTTTTCCATAGACTTGTATTGCCGACGGATCGCGACGTATGGCCACACGTTGCGTCTGTCGTGCACTGGTTGCGTCGGGTTTTGGCGGACCATCGTCACAGAAAAACGTTCAAGGGAACGTTTTTCTGTACGTTGCATCCAGTGTTTCAGACTGCGCATGCCCAGCAGGAAATATCGCTCTCACGATCTTTCCTCACCCTGCAGTCTGACGGAAATGTGAAAGCACACACTTCCATCGGTACGTCGCGCCGACGCTTCGTGAAGGCCCCGTACCGACAGAAATGTGAAAGAAGCCTTAGTGTCGGAGCCCATATCAAAGGAGGAGACCTGACAAGCGCCGTATATATATATATATATATATATATATATATATATATATATATATATATATATATATATATATGTGGCACATGTCACAAAGGGGTTAATGTGTGACAGCAGCCAAATGTAAAAAAAAAATATGCATGAGGAACGGTGTACAAAATAATCAAAACCAATTCTTCACCATTCTGCTGTAGATTTTATCATTCTGCCTCCCAAAGATTGCAGTAAGGCTCGGCACACATTTATCCTGCGCTCTCTACAGAGTACAGCAGGGTTTCCGTGTAAATCTCTAAAATACGTGATTCACACGGAAACCCCGACGTAAGATATTCTATAAAGAGGCAGATGGACACACTGTGGACTCTGTCTGGCCTATGATCCAGTGGTGCCGGTCTTTTTAGGCGTGTATGAAAGCACTGTCAGCTACAGTTTTGTGCACCTCTGAAAAACCCGATACCGCCAAACAGAAGCCAGACAGAGTCAAGAGTATCTTTGCTGCCTCATTAGTGAATGGATCCCTCTGGGGTTTCAGCCAAATCATGTATTTTGCAGATTTAGATGAAAACCCCGTTGAAAGTGCTTAGCGTAGAGCACAGAATAAATGTGATTTAAAATGTTCTGTAACCCAAAATGCCACTAATAAAAGCATACCAAATACCAAATGCGCTTATTTTAAAAGTCTTTATTTTTTCCTGGAGAAAAGTTGAGTGATTCAAATTTATTAATTTGCGATTTATCAAATTTATAAATTTTATTTGTATTATATTTAAAAATATATATATTTTACTGTGATTTTTTTTTTAATCCTCACAGGGGAATTGAACCTGCAACCGTTTTAACGCTTGTACTCTACATACAGTTCTGTGAAAAAGTGCTTGCCCCCTTCTTGATTACCTATTGTTTAGCATGTTTGTCACACTTAAATGTTTAATTCACCAAACAAATTAAAGTATTAGACAAAGATACCACAAGTAAACACAAAATGCAGTTTTTAAATGAAGGGCCTTATTATAAAGAGAAAAAAAAATCCAAACCTACAGGCCCCTGTGTGAAAAAGTGATTGCCACCTAAACCTAACTGGTTGAGCCACTCTTAGCAGCAACAACTGCAATCAAGCGTTTCCGATAGCTAGCAATGAGTATTTTACAACGCTTTGGAGGAATTATGGGCTGGCCCATTCATCTTTGCAGAATTGCTAAAATTCAGCAACATTGGAGGGTTTCCGAGCATGAACCACATTTTTAAGGTCATGCCATAGCATCTCAATTGAATTAAATTTAGGACTTTGACTAGGCCACTCCAGAGTCTTAATTTTGTTATTCTTAAGCCATTCAGAAGTGGACTTCCTGGTGTGTTTAAGATCATCATTATCTTGCTCTATAACCTAAATACGCTTCGGCTTGAGGTCACGAACAGATGGCCAGATATTTTCCCTCAGATATTTTTGGTAGTCAGCAGAATTCATGGTTCCATTTACCACAGCAGGTCTTCAAGGTCCTGAAGCAGCAAAACAGCCTCAGACCATCACACTACCACCACATTTTACTGTAGGTATGCTGTTCCTTTTCTGAAATGCTGTGTTACTTCTACGCCAGATGTAATGGGACGTTCAACTTCCAAAAAGTTCCACTTTTGTCTCATCAGTCCACAGAGTATTCTTCCAAAAGTCTTAATGATCATGTAGTGCAGCAGGGTTGGTGCAGTATGACAGACAGGCAGTGATGACAGGAAAGTTCAAACCAAAGTCTCTTTAATGTTCAACGTACTCACAAAATGGAAAACAAATGGTATCCTCCGAAACACAGATAGGAACCAAGACAGTCCGTATCCGAGACTGGATGCCGTGGGCGACTGCACCGCCGGGTACGCTGAGGGGTGCCAGGCCTTTTGGCTCCGCTTGGCTCCATGTTACTTCACACAGGCTGAAGTTTGCAAACCAAGACTGACACACCCAACCCTTTGCTGCAGGGTTTTTACAGGGAATCTGTGGCCATAGGCCACTTGTAAGACCTGTCATGGAGGAAGTGGACCGCTACACTACCATCCTGTAGTCCTCTCCAAAAATAAAAGCCCATGGCAGTTTTCTTAAATCTGCCTTGGGCAAATAGCTTGCCCTAGACCAACACTTATTTTTATTTTACACTGCAATCACAGCTATGCGCAAACTGGGGGACACATAGCGACCCTCACATATAACACCTGTCACTGCCTCACAATCATCAAGATGTTTTCTGGCAAAACTGAGACAAGCATTTATGTTCTTATTGCTCAGCAGTGGTCTGCATCTTGGAACTCTGCCATGCAGGCCACTTTTGCCAAGTCTCTTTCTTATTGTGGTGTCATGAACACTGACCTTAACTGACGCAAGTGAGGCCTGCATTTCTTTGGATGTTGTTGCGAGGTCTTTTGTGACCTCTTGGATGAGTTGTCACTGCACTCTTGAGGTAATTGTGGCCGGCCAGCCACTCCTGAGAAGGTTCACTACTGTTCCATGTTTTTGTCATTTGTGGATAATGACTTTCACTATGGTTCACTGGAGTCCCAAAGCTTTAGAAATTACTTTATAACCTTTTCCAGACTGATAGATCTCAATTACTTTGTATTGAATTTGTTGCAGAATTTCTTTGGATTGTGGCATGATGCCTAGTTTTTTAGGTACTTTTGGTCTACTTCACTTTGTCAGGCAGGTCCTATTTAAGTGATTTTTTGATTAAAAACTCAGCTTCCCAAAGACATGATAAACCACAGTTAATTTATGCTTTGGGGGAGGCAATCACTAGAGAGTCCTCTAGGTTTGGATTTCTTTTTTTCCTTAATAATAAAGACCTTCATTTAAAAATTGCATTTTGTCTTTACTTGTATTATCTTTGTCTAATATTTAAATTTGTTTGGTGATCTAAAACATTTACGTGTGACAAACATGCAAAAGAATAGGAAATCAGGAAGGGGGCAAACACTTTTCCATGCAACTGTATACTGCAATACTTCAGTATTCCAGTATATAGTCCTAATCATGGTCTTCTATGAAACCTAGTCACATGCTTGTCATTCACTGAGGCCTTCAACGGACCCTTGGCTGCCATGGCAACCTATCGACCATCCGTGATTGATCGAGGGGTATTGATGGGTGCCTGGTATAGTCACCTGGGAAGAATTGCATGATTTCAATGCTGCGGTTAATGACTGACAGTGACATTTGACATGTTAACAGCAGCAACTCTGGTTACTGCTGTTGGAGGCAGATGCTGGCTGTGTAATAAAGCCAGTATTTGCCTTGTGTGCAGCAGCATCAATTCCTGAGCTCAATCCATACATTCGAATCCACTGTATTAAATTGTAAGGAGATGGACAAAGGAGAGGACACTTACAGTTAAAGCCAAGTGAACACTGACATCTGCTGCTCAAAGACTATAGAAAAAGCGAAAGTAAACAAGTTTATAGTATTAGGAACCCTAAGAGTGGAAGTTCATGTTCCCGGGGAAGAGATTGAAGACGATGATGGCCCAGCCAAAAAGGGAGCAGTTGAAGCCAGAGCTTGTACCAGGCAGTTCGTGTGGCCTCCAAGAGGGAATACAGCCACCATGGTCCCAGAAGGGTCCAAGTGTGGTCAGATCCTGGAAAAGGCCTGAGCTGAGTAGAAGATAGTGATCAATGGCAGTAGAAGACCATTATCTGCGCCAGTAGAAAACCGTGACCAGAGCTGAACTAGGTCTGAGAGACGATCTGGCTGTAGTGAAGGACCATTCCTGTGGGCCATTACTTCCAGCGTAGATGCACAGTATACGGTGTGGGTTGTAGCCATGCTTCAGAAGAGAATGAGGGTGCTAGTGTGATGAGCACATGCAGGGTGCTAATTGACTTTCTTATGAAGGACTTACAGCCTAGCTGGAAATACTGGTGACCCCATCAGTGCCAGTGTAACAATCAAAAGTGTTTGTTAAGAACACAACAGCAACGGGTCTATTATTGCGAGTGGCGCCCATTGAGCTAAGACAGAAAAGCATAAATATTCTGTGGAGACATGGGAGTCAGCGGCTGCTCTAGTCCATTGGCTTGAGACCGCATGGACCAGGGATTATCCCACTGAACCCTGTTCTCCTTTTACTGTGGGCGTAATACTACTCAGACAACACAGGGTAAGGGTAAAACAGTGTGGCAATAATTTATTTAACCACCAACAAACAATTACATATAGAACAGTACCAGCAAATAGCCAAGATGGTGCAAATTACAGAGTCTCACCATTCACTGACTCACCAGGATTAGAGCAGCTTCTGGGGTCGACTACCCCCACCAGTGGCAACCCGCTTTTGGTAGGCACCCACAGAGAGGAGTTAACAACGAGCTTAGGAAGCTAACCAAGAGCAGTGTGTTATGTGGCCAGGTGACCAGAGTGTCCCAACCTGGATTCTTCAAGATGTTTCTGAGGATTCAGCAATGGTGAATGGAGCAGATCTTTGTTCTTCCAGCTGGGGGTCCCCTAAGCTGACATTCCAGAGTCACCTGGACCAGAGGTAAAGTCTCCTTATATAGTTCACAACTGTTCTTCAAGCCATGATTCACAGGTCAATGGGAAGGTGTGATGAGGTTAACCCACATTGTTTACTTATAGTTTATCCTTCAATGCCTGCACACAACAAACTGCATGACTTGGTATAATGTGTAATCAAAATATCAGCAAGCATCATTGTTCAGTGACCCTGCATCGCTGTTTTGCAAAGAAAACTGTACAATAAACTTTCCGAGCTAATATTAGAGGTAAATAACAATCAGTCATCAATTTAAAAATATCCATTCAACCTTCAAGAAGAGTCAATACTGCAGACAATAGTCTATGATTCTGGGCCTACTGAATTTACATCTCGCATAATTAAGAAGAAATGCTATGCCGTCACAGATTCATTTGACATTTGAACCATAAGGGTAGTGTATACAAATACAGTGTGTCCGTAAAGTCATGGTGCACTTTTGACCAGTCACTGGAAAGCAACAAAAAATGATTGAAATGTGAAATCTGCTTCAAATAAAAGAAAAACTCTCCCAGTTTCATACCTATTCAAAGCAGTTCGATGTGGGCTCCATTTGTTGCCCTACACACATCCAAACAATAGTGAAGTTCTTGCCACAAACGGGTAAGGACGTCTGGTGTAACAGAGTAAATAATGTCTGTCATTCTCTGTTTTAAGTGATTAATGTCCTTGATACATTCAATGTACACATGTTGCTTCACATAACCCCAAAAGTAAAAGTCTAAGGGTGTCAGATCCAGGGATCGTGGTGGCCATGGCTTGACAGAACCCCTGCGTACCCACCGCCGGGGGAATGTTCTATCCAGAAACTCATGAACAATGCTGGCGTAGTGTGGAAGAGCGCCGTCCTGTTGAAAGATGACACCTTCTGGAAACTGTATCACTGCATACAATTCCATTGTCAAGATACGAGTTTGCCGTCACAGAACGCTCCGCAAAAAAAAAATGGGCCTATCACCTTATCATGCATCAGGCCACACCACACGTTCACTTTAGGGGTGTTACGTTCATACTCAACGTAGGCATGAGGATGTTCAGCAGCCCATATTCGGACGTTATGGCGATGAACATGTCCACAGATATGGAAGTTCGCATCATCGCTAAACACAATCTTCTGCAAAAATCTTGCATCATTGTCGATTTTATGAAGCATATCTGTAGCAAACGCGCATCGCTTGGGTCTATCCGCCGGTTTGATAGTGTGCAACAGCCGCAATTTGTACCCCATAAAACAGATGTTTCTTTAAAACATTATGAACTGTAGTCTTGTTTAGGTGTAATTGTCGAGCACACGCACGCAGATTTTTTAGGGCTCCTTAGGTAGCTATCCCGTATAGCTTCTACAGACTCGTCACTGACTGATGGCCTACCAGAACAGCGTTTCTCCACCAAACTGCCGGTTTCCTTCAACTGCTTATCCCACCAAGTAATGTTATTCCTATGTGGTGGCGCTTCGTTATAAACGTGCCGATACGTTCATTTCTTGTAATAATCTAGTTGTCCGCTTTTTAACTGCCTATAACATTGGACTATCCTCTTTAATGTATGGAGCCCAAATCTGAATTCCATATTCTAGATGTGGCCTCACAAGTGATTTATAGAGGGGTAACAAAACATTTGGATAGTGGAATTTTATCAAAAAACACACATATAGTCAGCTCACCTGAATGTAGGCTACTCCTCATCTGTTCCTGCATGGAAAGGTTTGAGCAAACGATCCACAAAAAAAGTAAGTTGAATCCAGCAGAATTGAAGTTAAAACCAGTCTCTATTTATTTCTACATTAAAAATATGGTTCACCACTCCAAAATATGAAACATACGAATATTTCACAGTATGTCACGCAAAATTTCAAAGTATAGCAGCGTTATTCCGATGCGTTTCGACCGAAGTCTTAATCATGGCAACTATATATATATATATATATATATATATATATATATATATATATATATATATATATATATATATATATGTCGCCCGCCTGGGCCGTTGGGTACTCGGTACCGGATCCGGTACCTAAAGGGGATGTCACGGTGGCTGCGACCCGGTCCGTGGCCCTGTGCGCTCAATTAAAGGCAATGTCTTTTAAGGGTTTAATAAAGTTTGTTTGTGACACCACCTGCGGTATTCAGTCAGTAGGGACCGACGCTGCTTAAAGGGGTCCTCTGGGATGATGGTATGGCAGCTGGATGGTATAATTTCCCACAGATGAAGTAGGTCCCCAGGGCTCCCGTGTGTAGATGGAGATGGTGAATGGTGCAGTAAAGAATGAGGACACAGGTGTGCAGTCTCTTTACCTGGTTTACTGTAGGCTTCAGGCAATTGCAGTCCAGGGCACCAGATCACAGGTACAGGCAGGGTCCAGCTGGCTTGGAAGCAAGTTCAGAATCCCCTCTACCAGGTGGAGATGAAAGCCTTCCTCTTAGCGAGGTGGTATTGTAGTCCCTTACTGCCTATGGCTTCGGATAAGGTCCTCACAGTTCCTCTCTGTCCTCCATAAAGGTGGGATACAAACCCATATGACAGGTGGCTTGAGCCTTTTTATAGGGTCTCTATCATGATCCGGACTCTATGTGCCACTGTGCCTCCTGGGTATTAGGGTGGACAGGTTACTTGTAATAATCCAGCTGTCCTGCCAGTTTCTGCTGTAAGTCTTAGAGTCCCTCACAACCTCGGTCTTCCGGCTACCGGTATCTGCGCTTCGCAGGGAGATAGCTCAATTGCAGCCGTCCTCCCCTGGTGTCACTCACCTGCGCTTCGCTCTCCAGCACGCTCACTACAAATCTGTTTGTCTTTCTGTGTTATCTCTGTCCAGGAGCTGCAGCTCTTTCTCGTGGCTGCACGGCCCCTCAGTCCTTTATCTTTCTTTCTGCCAGGAGCTGCTCAGCTATTCTCCTCTCGTACCAGCTCCGTCTAGCTGAAGTTCTGTGACAAGCTCTCTTTTGGCAATCTCGCTCTAACCTCCTCTGAGAGGGAGCTCCTTCTTAGCACATCTTTCCACTTCACTGTCCTCTCTCAGTCTGCCTTTCCCTCCAAAACCAGAATCTATAAATAGGGAAGTTCCCCTGAAAACCAGGTTCAGAGCTCCCCCTTCTGGCATGGAGTGTGAACATGTTGTGTGCATTGTGGTTACCTGATAAAAGAGATCTTCCCTTGCTTCCAAGCGTGACATCACTCTTCCCGTGAGGAAAGCAATGCCATTGTGACAACCAGGAGCCTGGGGTGTCATATATATATATATATATATATATATATATATATATATATATATATATATATATATATATATATATATATGTCCCTGTAGTTAGATTTCCTTTCTGTGGTAGAAAAATAAATAGATTTGGATGATTATTATTGTCCCTTCATTGTCTGCACCATTGCATCCAAATAACTTGTTCACAAAGTCAAAGTATGTCATCGGGTGGGAAGGGGTTAAACAGGCAGTTTAGATGGCATGACAAAGCACATAAAGGTCATAGACATCATATGACATCACAATTGGTATAGAATGTGCAAAGTGCAACACCTGAGCCATCTTGTTTCATTAGAACCTGACTGCTTGAAGGAAACAAGTCCAGGTAAGGAATTCTTCACTTACGACCTCACTCATACATTGTATAGATGGGGGGTTAGTAGTGGGATTCAAAACGGCATCATTAACCTGAAAATCTTAGCAAAAAGCGCTGTATCATGTGCCTCTTGTTGTGAATGTTATAGTGATTCTTTGATTTAAAAAAAATGTTATTGACTAGATTCCAAGGAAAATATCAACATCTCAGTTCATTAGTAAGCCAAAGTGAGCCTGGCCTTACAGGGGTTACCAATCTGGACATCCCCTTTCCTAAATGAGGACTTGCTTGTGATCAACTGATCATGTGTCACTGGTCTTGAAGACCCTCAGCAATCAGCTGGCTTTGCCTTCTATGACACCCATGTGAGCTAATAAAAGCATATAGAAAGGGGTGGGCCAGTTGAGTCAACTCCATTTCATTCCATTTTTGGGTAGCTTTGCCATTAAGGTTGTGAAAACATAGGGTTTTTTTACATAAATTTAATTGCAGACTGCTACAGTTCTCCATTGTCAGCTCTCTTGGGCCAGTTGGCTCAGGGGTGACCTGGAACTGACGGTTTATTGTGATCAAGAATTGCAGTATGCCATCCTGTGTTTTCCATAAGTTCATAGAACAGTAGGTGATACAGGTTAGAATAAAATGGTAAAAATGTTTAGGTTTCATGACTCAATTAAAAATTAGGCTGGTGGTTATTTTTGTTTTATTAATTCAACTCTTCCTTGATGTTGTAAAATTGATACATAACACAGCAGTGGCGGTTATTACAACATCACAGGGCATATTACATCATAGATATCACATGACATCACAATTTCTACAGAATCCTGAACCTTCTTGAGTCCCAGAAGCAGTAGCTTGAGGAAGACAAGTCCCGGCAGACAGCACTAAGGCCCCATTCACAAATTGTGTAGTTGTGGGATGTTTGTGGTGAAGTTTAAAACTGCACCATTTATCCCTAAAAAACCTCAGCACACATTTCTGAGTTATGTGTTCTCTCTTGTGTATCAGGATGATTCCTTAAAGGGAACCTGTCACCCTGTTTTTTGAAGATGAGCTAAAAATAGCGTTAAATAGGGGCAGAGCTGGGCGTTACATTAGTGTCTTTGTGTGCCTTTATAACCTACCTAAGCTGCCGAAATACCTTTGTAAAGTCGCCGTTTTCTGCTGTCACTCACGCTGGTCTGGTCATATGGGCGTGGTGACAGCGCTGTTTCTCCCCCAGAAACCTGCTCATCATTACGTTGGTGGCGTAGTGGTGTGCGCATGTCCAAAGCGAAGATCCACTGCCCAGGAGATTCAAAACAGCGCGGTCTTCGCTATTTGCCATTTACCGGTGGGCGCGGCCATCTTTCCTGTGGCCGCGCGTGCGGAGATGGAGCGCTCTGCTGCCCGGGGCTTCAGGAAAATGGCCGCCGCGATCTCCATCTGCGCACGCGCGGAATCCCGCGGCCATTTTCCTGAATAATAGAATATATACTCGAGTATAAGCCAACCTGAGTATAAGCCGACCCCCTTAATTTTGCCACAAAAAACTGGGAAAACTTAATGACTCGAGTATAAGCCTAGGGTGGAAAATGCAGCAGCTACCGGTAAATTTCAAAAGTAAAAATAGATACCAATAAAAGCAATATTAATTGAGACATCAGTAGGTTAAGTGTTTTTGACTATCCATATTGAATCAGGAGCCCCATATAATGCTCCATAAAGTTTGATGGGCCCCATTACCGTCACCGTTACCGCTCATTACCGAAATGAATATGCGGCTCCACCTCTATGGGAGGTGGAGCCGCATATTCATTTCGGTAATGAGCGGGACCATGTGAAGGCTCAGTACAGGAAGAATATGCAGTGCTGGAAGAAGCAGGGACGCGCAGGGACCGTGCCAGCAGTAGGTGAGTATAATTAGATAGCCCCCGCCCCCCCTCCTCTGCCGACCCCCGGGTATGTCTCGAGTATAAGCCGAGAGGGGGACTTTCAGCCCAAAAAAATGGGCTGAAAATCTCGGCTTGTACTCGAGTATATACGGTATATATATATATATATATATATATATATATGTCATTGAGACACATATATATATATATATATTAATATTTTATACAGAGCTAGATAGCAGAAAACCCGGTAATTCAATTGCCGGCTTTTGTTATCTCCTTATCAAACTCGACAGGATATGAGACATGGTTTACATACAGTAAACCATTTCATATACCTTCTTTTTTTACATATTCCTCACTAATAATGTTAGTAGAGTCTGTGTGCAAAATTTGGGGGCTCTAGCTGTTAAAATAACGGGTTAAATCACGGATAAACTGGCATGGGCTCCCGCGCAATTTTCTCTGCCAGAGTGGGAAAGCCAGTGACTGAGGGCAGATATTAATAGCCTAGAGAGGGACCATGGTTTTTGGCCCCCCCTGGCTAAAAACATCTGCCCCCAGCCACCCCAGAAAAGGCACATCTGTAAGATGCACCTATTCTGGCACTTAGCCTCTCTCTTCCAACTCCTGAGTAGCGGTGGGATATGGGGTAATAAAGGGTTAATGCAACCTTGCTATTGTAAGGTGACATTAAGCCTGGTTAATAATGGAGAGGTGTCAATAAGACACCTATCCATTATTAATCCAGTAATATTAAAGGGTTAATAATACACACACACATTAAGAATAAAGCCCCCCAAGCTAGAGCCCCCAAATTTTGCACACAGACTCTACTAACATTATTAGTGAGGAATATGTAAAAAAAAAGAGGGATATGAAATGGTTTACTGTATTTAAACCATGTCTCATATCCTGTCGGGTTTGATAAGGAGATAGCAAAAGCTGGCAACTGAATTACCGGCTTTTATGCTATCCAGCGCTGTATGAAATATAAATATACATATTTATATATGTGTCCCAATATATATATATATAGACTGTATATATGTTTTCACGAATATTTGAGCCCATGGATCCATTATATGTCCATTTTGCAAGGTTGTGAGAAAAAAACGCAGTACCTATGCCATACGAATTACATACGGAGGTTAACATGCGTAAAATACGCAGACACACCCTGCCTACGGATGACATACGGAACACTGTTTTGGGATTGTGAAGGGACAAATTAAGAAAGATTCTCCATTTTGTGCTTTGACTCCATTTTGCTGTTCTAAGATAAATTTTGTTAGTAGGCTAAAGTTTACAGCTGTTATGAGACCTTGATTGTTGCAATCTAAACAGAACATGAGACTGAGGGTGTATTGTTCTACGAGACTTTGATGCACAGAGTGTTCCCGCATTCTTATAGGTTAAGAACTGTGAGCGTGTTCTTATGCTGATTGGTTGAAGTATAATTTCTATGACTATGAAAAGTCATACACAATAAACGGGGGCCAGAGAGATCAGCTTGATCCCCCCCAAACAGAGACACACAACTCCGTCTGGTCATTTTCAGTTGCCGCAACGCCTTGTAGATTAATTTGGAAATCACTGAGTTAACCGTGAAGGATCACTTTAGATCCTCCCTCAACAGTTGGCGCCCAACGTGGGGCCCCAAACAGGAACACCTCTGCCCCCCGGAGGACAACAAGACAAAGGACCCTCGGACCGGACACAGGCACTGGAAAATTGGGACTGATCATCCCCCACAACAACCACGGTAAGTTGGCAGTTATACTGTTCAGACTGACCGTTTGGTGTGGTTTTCCTGTGTTTGTGCTGCAAAGAGGATCTGAGGTTTGTCCCCGATGGTGGGGTGATTCTTGGGTGGAATCATAGAGAGGTGTAGTTCCGTTGGGAGCCCAGTGCTTGAACCGTACCTCATAAGGGACGGACACCCCGGATTGACCAGTGATGTAATTCTCTTTATAGTCAAAATATCCTGAATTCCTGATCACTGTTAGAATCAGGCGCGGTGAGGTGATCGAAGATGGGTAGGATGCGTAACTCAGGAATATATAGATATATATGTGTATTTCCAGAGGTGTCCGGAGGGCTAGTTTGAAACGACGCCCTCCTCCTTTCACTGAGTACCGTGTTTTTTGGGTTGTCCCAGTGGGGGACAGGTAAACCCGGTAGAATAGATTATACGGCCGTTTTAGTATTGTACACGACTAAGTAAGGATATTTAGCTCTAAAGCAGAATCAGTTTCCGTGGAAGAAGAAGACGACTTTGAATTTGTGTGATGAATTTGATATTGTTAGCCCAAAGACAGGGAAAGAAATCTGTCAGGAATGCAGGGAAAATATTCTCAATCTGGCATGTGAATTGTGTGATGAAGGTTTTGTAGAAATTAATTTTGTCTGAGAACTGCTGTATTCCGTTTCTGTGTGAAATTTGTAAGATACCAGATGGGAGGGGTCAAACAGCTGCGCTATTGCTTTCTCCTTTCTGTGCTGAGGAATGCTGCGATTTTCTTATCTCTGTGTCTCTGGTAAGGAGGGGGCACGTGGCTGCGTTCTAAGTTTCTCTGTATTTTCTTGGTGTAGTACGTGCTGGAAGATCTGTGTTTTGTTTAAAGCACCTGCTTCAAGTTGAATGGTTGATATATAGCAAGTTGAGGATCAACAGAGGATGTGAATTCTGATCGTTTTTGGGACGTTGAAAAAGGAAAGTTGTCTATTAGTATGACAAAAAAACTGGATGTTTTGTGGTACTAGAAGGAACTGAGAAAGTGACTGAGATTAATGTGTCGGGAAAGCAAACAATCAAAAATTTGGGACAGGGGGTCTCCCTGCTAGATAATATGGCCCCTCCCCTGGAAATGAAGCCTCTACTCCCGACTGTAAGCCCTATGCCCCTTAACCCCAAGGCACCAATATATCCTGGACTGCCGAGAAGTTCTATGGGCGTCTTATGGTAGTATTTAAAGATCTGGGATTCTCATTGTAAAATAAAGCCCATTCACACATTTTTGTGGCAGCTTTAATATTCGACCTTAAATCTGAATTGAAAGAGGCAATAATGTCAGTTAGACCTGATATCGAGGCTTCCATTCCAGATGATGCATTAAAAGTAGTAAAAAAGGTTTTAAGAACTTACCCCGCTCTGCATCAGCAGGGAAATTAAAGGTTAAATCAGTGGCCGCAGTGATTTCTGCTCCAATCTCAGCCCCCCCCCCACAGCTGCAAGGACGCAGCTCCGTTCCTTATCAGTGGCCCATGTAACAGACTTCAGCTCCTGCCCTCCCCACCTTACACAAATCCAATATCCTTTTTAACCCTGTCTGGGAATCTCCCTCCCAAGCCCCCCAATGTCAATTCTCAGACCAAGAGCTTGTTTTAATTAGAGTAGATGGCAGACCGAATAAATATACTCTTACAAAACCCTGTGGGTCCTTTCCTTGAGGTTACTGTTCAGGTCCTAATCTCTCCCGTATGTCCGGTAAATTTACTGGGGGCAGATATATTATCACAGTTCCGCTCCAGAATACAATTCCAAGATGATGGTCAGATGGTCCTTGCGTTATATAACCCCTATGCAGATGAACACAATGACATCTGTATCCTACATGCCTTTCCTACGGTTATGATGGCCCTGATAGGCCCAGATCCACCCCCAATAATGCCTGTAGAACCAGTAAAAGTGTTTCTCAAACCTGGTGCCCCTTTTTCCAAAGTCCATCAATACCCTTTGAAATATGATCAGGAGCGGGGCTTCAAGGGGCAAATACAAATGTTACTCGATAATGATACCGTGTTTCCCCATGTAACATGCCCTTGTTTCCCGTTAAGAAAAGCCCCCACCCGGCTAACCCCCTGTGTACCGGCTGGTACAAGATCTATGGGCAGTTAATGCAGTTACTGTTCTGGAATCTCTGGTGCCTAATCCACATACTCTTTTGTCCCAGATACCTCAGGATGCTGCTTGGTTCACAGTCATCGACCTCGCCGATGCCTTGCCAGTTTCTGTTTGCATTCACCTATCAGGGACGACAGTTGACGCGGACAGTTATGCCACAAGGGGCCCAAAACAGTCCCAATCAGTTTGCAAAAAATATGGGCGAGTGTCTTTTTACCCTGTCAGTTAAATCACCCCTATGTCACACTGCTTCAGTATGTGGATGATTTTTTGTTGTGTGCACGAACAGAGCAGGAAGCCATTGCTGCCACTGTTAGCCTCCTCAAGTATCTGGCAGATCTGAACTGTTGGGTTTCGGCCTCGAAACTTCCGTTCTGCCTTGGTCAAGTGATATTTTTGGGTCACTGTCTCCTTCAGTGTGTCAGACACCTCACAAAAGAAGGAATAATAGCCGTCAGCTCCCTTCCTTTTCCGAAAGATGAGACTGAACTCCAGCGTTTTCTTGGACTATGTACCTATTTTCGTCAGTGGATACCGGACGCATCCCGCATAATGCAACCTCTCTACAATGCCCTGAAAGACGGTTCAAGATATGCTGATGATTTTGGCAGATTCCACACCGGATATGCTGTTACTACGGAAGATACTGTAGTGCACGCAGCTGCACTCCCTCCCTCCCTCACTGTCAGCACAAGAAGTAGAACTTCATGCTCTGTCTACTGCATGTATTCTGGCCAAAGACAGACGGGCTAATATATATACACGGACTCACAGTATGCATTTGGTATTGCTCATGATTTCGGATCCCTATGGGCCAATCGAGGGTTTATTACTACCGCCGGGACTCCAGTGAAGAATGCTGAAGCTGTTAAAACCCTCATGGACTCAATGAAATTACCTACTCAGGTGGCCATTATCAAAGTTAAGGAGCACGGTCCTAGGAACAGTCCACAGACTGTTGGTAACACCTTTGCAGATATGCAAGCAAAAGCTGCTGCTCTTCTACCCATTGACCTGACCATACCAACTATGGTGACCACACGCTCTCAGCGCAAACAGTTACAAGAAACACTGACTCTACAGGAACCTGATGATCTACGCCAGACAGAGGTTTTCTGTCGGACCCCGCGAGACCGCTTAATGACGATGCAGAGAATGTCCCCAAAGGAAGAAGTGAAGCAGTGGAAGGCTGATGGAGAATGTATGGACAATGGTCTCTGGAAAAAGGACCAACTTGTGTGTCCCCCTAAGCGGATGTACCCTGCTATTGCCATGTGGGCACATGGGCCCACACATGGAGGAAAAAAACAGGCCCTAGCCCTGGTACAAAAATTCTACTGGGCTCCAGGTATTTCTACAGTCCTGACAGCACTCAACCGTGCATGTAATATGTGTCAGACCTGCAATCCCGGTCAACTTCAACGTGTACCCCCGAAGCAACTTGCTAAGCCCGACTATCCTTTCCAAAGGCTCCAAGTGGACCACATCACGTTGCCTAAGTCTGGAAGGTATGAATATTGTCTGGTGGTTGTCGACATGTTCTCCAGTTGCCCAGAAGCATTCCCCATTACCAAGATGACTGCAAAGACTACAGCGAAGAAACTGGTGATGGAAGTCATCTGCAGATATAGTGTTCCAGAAGTTGTCGAAAGTGACCAAGGCCCGGCCTTTTCTTCTCATGTGTATCAGGAGGTTTTGATAATGCTTGGATCCACTGTAGCCCTCCATACTCTGTACCATCCACAATCCAGTGGGAAAGTTGAGAGGCTGAACGGAACACTGAAGGGACAATTGACCAAAATGATGCAGGAGACTACGGCTCCATGGCCAGGGCTCCTACCCATTGTACTGTACCACATTCGTACTACCCCTATGGCAAAATATGGCCTGTCCCCATATGAGATATTGTTTAGTGCTAGGCCCCCAGTTGCAAATTTCCAGCCTCAGTAGTTATCAGAAGAAACTAACAGTGCTGTTCAATATGTTATTCAGCTTCGGGGGCACTGCTAGACCTAATATTAACAAACAGGCCAGACCGCATATCAAATATAAGGGTTGGGGGTCACTTGGGGAATAGTGATCACAAAATAATAAGTTTTCATGTAACCTTTAATAAGATGGGTAGTAGGGGGGTTACACGGACACTAAATTTCAGGAAGGCAAATTTCCAACGGATGAGAGATGATCTTGGTGCAATTAACTGGGATGATATCCTGAGACATAAAAGTACACAAAGAAAATGGGAGACGTTTATTAGCATCCTGGATAGGACCTGTGCACAGTATATACCGTATGGGAATAAACATACTAGAAATAGGAGGAAACCAATATGGCTAAATAGAGCTGTTAGGGGCGCAATAAGGGACAAAAAGAAAGCATTTAGAGAATTAAAGGAAGTAGGTAGTGATGAGGCATTAAATAAATACAGAAAATTAAATAAATTCTGTAAAAAGCAAATCAAGGCAGCAAAGATTGAGACAGAGAGACTCATTGCCAGAGAGAGTAAAAATAATCCCAAAATATTCTTTAACTATATAAATAGTAAGAAACTAAAAAATGACAGTGTTGGCCCCCTTAAAAATAGTCTGGGTGAAATGGTGGATGAGGATGAGGAAAAAGCCAATATGCTAAATGACTTTTTTTCATCAGTATTTACAAAAGAAAATCCCATGGCAGACAAAATGACTAGTGATAAAAATTCCCCATTAAAAGTCACCTGCTTAACCCAGCAGGAAGTACAGCGGCGTCTAAAAATCACTAAAATTGACAAATCTCCGGGCCCGGATGGGATACACCCCCGAGTACTGCAGGAACTAAGTACAGTCATTGATAGACCATTATTTTTAATCTTTAAAGAGTCCATAATAACAGGGTCTGTACCACAGGACTGGCGTATAGCAAATGTGGTGCCAATATTAAAAAAAGGGGCAATAACTGAACTCGGTAATTATAGGCCAGTAAGTTTAACCTCTACTGTGGGTAAAATCCTGGAGGGCATTCTAAGGGATGCTATACTGGAGTATCTGAAGAGGAATAACCTCATGACCCAGTATCAGCACGGGTTTACTAGGGACCGTTCATGTCAGACTAATTTGATCAGCTTCTATGAAGAGGTAAGTTCTGGACTGGACCAAGGGAACCCAGTGGACGTAGTGTATATGGACTTTTCCAAAGCTTTTGATACGGTGCCACACAAAAGGTTGTTACATAAAATGAGAGTAATGGGGATAGGGGAAAATATGTGTAAGTGGGTTGAGAGCTGGCTCAGGGATAGGAGACAAATGGTGGTTATTAATGGAGCACACTCGGACTGGGTCGCGGTTAGCAGTGGGGTACCACAGGGGTCAGTATTGGGCCCTCTTCTTTTTAACATATTTATTAATGACCTTGTAGGGGGCATTCAGAGTAGAATTTCAATATTTGCAGATGACACTAAACTCTGTAGGGTAATCAATACAGGGGAGGACAATTTTATATTACAGGATGATTTATGTAAACTAGAAGCTTGGGCTGATAAATGGCAAATGAGCTTTAATGGGGATAAATGTAAGGTCATGCACTTGGGTAGAAGTAATAAGATGTATAACTATGTGCTTAATTCTAAAACTCTGGGCAAAACCATCAATGAAAAAGACCTGGGTGTATGGGTGGATGACAGACTCATATTCAGTGGCCAGTGTCAGGCAGCTGCTACAAAGGCAAATAAAATAATGGGATGTATTAAAAGAGGCATAGATGCTCATGAGGAGAACATAATTTTACCTCTATACAAATCACTAGTTCGACCACACTTAGAATACTGTGCACAGTTCTGGTCTCCGGTGTATAAGAAAGACATAGCTGAACTGGAGCGGGTGCAGAGAAGAGCGACCAAGGTTATTAGAGGACTGGGGGGTCTGCAATACCAAGATAGGTAATTATACTTGGGGCTATTTAGTTTGGAAAAACGAAGACTAAGGGGTGATCTTATTTTAATGTATAAATATATGAGGGGACAGTACAAAGACCTTTCTGATGATCTTTTTAATCATAGACCTGAGACAGGGACAAGGGGGCATCCTCTACGTCTGGAGGAAAGAAGGTTTAAGCATAATAGCAGACGCGGATTCTTTACTGTAAGAGCAGTGAGACTATGGAACTCTCTGCCGTATGATGTTGTAATGAGTGATTCATTAATTAAATTTAAGCGGGGACTGGATACCTTTCTGGAAAAGTATAATATTACAGGGTATATACACTAGATTCCTTGATAGGGCGTTGATCCAGGGAACTAGTCTGATTGCCGTATGTGGAGTCGGGAAGGAATTTTTTTCCCCATGGTGGAGTTACTCTTTGCCACATGGGTTTTTTTTGCCTTCCTCTGGATCAACATGTTAGGGCATGTTAGGTTAGGCTATGGGTTGAACTAGTTACATAGTTACATAGTTACATAGTTATTAAGGTTGAAGGAAGACTTAAAGTCCATCTAGTTCAACCCATAGCCTAGCATGCCCTAACATGTTGATCCAGGGGAAGGCAAAAAAAACCCATGTAGTAAGAGTAAGCTCCATCATGGAGGAAAAAATTCCTTCCCGACCCCACATACGGCAATCAGACTAGTTCCCTGGATCAACGCCTTATCAAGGAATCTAATATATATACCCTGTAATATTATACTTTTCCAGAAAGGTATCCAGTCCCCTCTTAAATTGAAGCAATGAGTCACTCATTACAACATCATACGGCAGAGAGTTCCATAGTCTCACTGCTCTTACAGTAAAGAATCCGCGTCTGTTATTATGCTTAAACCTTTTTTCCTCCAGACGTAGAGGATGCCCCCTTGTCCCTGTCACCGGTCTATGATTAAAAAGATCAGCAGAAAGGTCTTTGTACTGTCCCCTCATATATTTATACATTAACATAAGATCACCCCTTAGTCTTCGTTTTTCCAAACTAAATAGCCCCAAGTGTAATAACCTATCTTGGTATGGCAGACCCCCCAGTCCTCTAATAACCTTGGTTGCTCTTCTCTGCACCCGCTCCAGTTCAGTTATGTCTTTCTTATACACCGGAGACCAGAACTGTGCACAGTATTCTAAGTGTGGTCGCACTAGTGACTTGTATAGAGGTAAAATTATGTTCTCCTCATGAGCATCTATGCCTCTTTTAATGCATCCCATTATTTTATTTGCCTTTGTAGCAGCTGCCTGACACTGGCCACTGAATATGAGTTTGTCATCCACCCATACACCCAGGTCTTTTTCATTGACGGTTTTGCCCAGAGTTTTAGAATTAAGCACATAGTTATACATCTTATTACTTCTACCCAAGTGCATGACCTTACATTTATCCCCATTAAAGCTCATTTGCCATTTATCAACCCAAGCTTCTAGTTTACATAAATCAGCCTGTAATATAAAATTGTCCTCCCCTGTATTGATTACCCTGCAGAGTTTAGTGTCATCTGCAAATATTGAAATTCTACTCTGAATGCCCCCTACAAGGTCATTAATAAATATGTTAAAAAGAAGAGGGCCCAATACTGACCCCTGTGGTACCCCACTACTAACCGTGACCCAGTCCGAGTGTGCTCCATTAATAACCACCCTTTGTTTCCTATCCCTGAGCCAACTCTCAACCCACTTGCACATATTTTCCCCTATCCCCATTATTCTCATTTTATGTATCAACCTTTTGTGTGGCACCTTATCAAAAGCTTTTGAAAAGTCCATATACACTACATGTACTGGGTTCCCTTGGTCCAGACCGGAACTTACCTCTTCATAGAAGCTGATCAAATTAGTTTGACATGATCGGTCCCTAGTAAACCCATGCTGATACTGGGTCATGAGGTTATTCCTCTTCAGATACTCCAGTATAGCATCCTTTAGAATGCCCTCCAGGATTTTACCCACAGTAGAGGTTAAACTTACTGGCCTATAATTTCCGAGTTAAGTTTTTGTCCCCTTTTTGAATATTGGCACCACATTTGCTATACGCCAGTCCTGTGGTACAGACCCTGTTATTATGGACTCTTTAAAGATTAAAAATAATGGTCTATCAATGACTGTACTTAATTCCTGCAGTACTCGGGGGTGTATCCCATCCGGGCCCGGAGATTTGTCAATTTTTGTGATTTTTAGACGCCGCCGTACTTCCTGCTGGGTTAAGCAGGTAACATTAAATTGGGAATTATTATCACTAGTCATATTGGCAGCCATGGGATTTTCTTTTGTAAATACTGATGAAAAAAAGTCATTTAGCATATTGGCTTTTTCCTCATTTCACCCAGACTATTTTTAAGGGGGCCAACACTATCATTTTTTAGTTTCTTACTATTTATGTAGTTAAAGAATATTTTGGGGTTATTTTTGCTCTCTCTAGCAATGAGTTTCTCTGTCTCAATCTTTGCTGCCTTGATTTGCTTTTTACATAATTTATTTAATTTTTTGTATTTATTTAATGCCTCCTCACTACCTACTTCCTTTAATTCTCTAAATGCTTTCTTTTTGTCACTTATTGCGCCCCTTACAGCTTTATTTAGCCATATTGGTTTCCTCCTGTTTCTAGTATGTTTATTCCCATACGGTATATACTGTGCACAGGTCCTATCCAGGATGCTAATAAATGTCTCCCATTTTCTTTGTGTACTTTTATGTCTCAGGATATCGTCCCAGTTAATTGCACCAAGATCCTCTCTCATCCGTTGGAAATTTGCCCTCCTGAAGTTTAGTGTCCTTGTCACCCCTCTACTACACATCTTATTAAAGGAGACATGAAAACTTATTATTTTGTGATCACTATTCCCCAAGTGACCCCCAACCCTTATATTTGATATGCGGTCTGGCCTGTTGGTTAATATTAGGTCTAGCAGTGCCCCCCTTCTTGTTGGGTCCTGAACTAGTTGTGAAAGGTAATTGTCTCTCATAGTTGTCAAAAACCGATTACCTTTACTGGAACTGCAGGTTTCTGTTCCCCAATCTATTTCAGGGTAGTTGAAGTCCCCCATAATAATGACTTCTCCTTGAGTCGCAGCTTCATCTATTTGCTTTACAAGGATATTCTCCATTGCTTCCATTATTTTTGGAGATTTATAACAAACCCCTATCAGTAATTTATTATTTTTTCCCCCTCCCCTTATCTCCACCCACAGGGACTCTACATTTTCATTAGATTCACCTATATTATCACGCAGGATGGGTTTTAAGGTCGATTTTACATACAGACACACCCCACCCCCTCGCTTATCTGTACGGTCATTTCTGAAAAGGCTATAGCCCTGCAAGTTAACAGCCCAGTCATGGCTCTCATCCAGCCATGTTTCAGATATCCCCACCATGTCATAATTATGTTCCAACAACATTAGTTCTAATTCGTCCATTTTGTTGGCGAGGCTTCTGGCATTAGTATACATGCACTTGATGTTCCTCTCTGTACCTCTATTCTTTCTTAAATTACTAACTGTTCTAACCCCACCCCCCATGCCTCCACCACCCCCAACTTCCTTATTTGTGCCCAGGTCTCTATCTGCACTATCTTCCCCACCTATAAAATGAATACCCTCCCCCCCCATTCCCTAGTTTAAACACTCCTCCAACCTTCTAACCATATTCTCCCCCAGCACAGCTGCACCTTCCCCATTGAGGTGCAGCCCATCCCTAGCGTAGAGCCTGTAGCCAACTGAGAAGTCGGCCCAGTTCTGCAGGAACCCAAACCCCTCCTTCCTACACCAATTCTTGAGCCACTTATTAACCTCCCTAATCTCCCGTTGCCTCTCTGGCGTGGCACGTGGTACAGGCAGTATTTCGGAAAATACCACGTTGGAGGTCCTTGCTTTCAGCTTGCAGCCTAATTCCCTGAAATCATTTTTAAGGACCTTCCACCTACCTCTAACTTTGTCATTTGTGCCAATGTGCACCATGACCGCTGGGTCCTCACCAGCCCCTCCCAGTAATCTGTCCACCCGATCAGCGATGTGTCGGACTCGAGCGCCAGGTAGGCAGCACACCGTCCGACGATCCCTGTCTTTGTGACAGATTACCCTATCTGTTCCAATAATAATTGAGTCCCCCACTACCAGCACCTGTCTGGCCTGCCCTGCTCTCCTATTTCCCTCCTTACTGGAGCAGTCACTCCTCCGGCTTTCAGAGGACATGCCTGGCTGCAGCAGTGCTACCCCTGTACTGGCACCCCCCTCATCCGCCAACTTAGCAAACTTATTGGGGTGTGAAAGATCAGGACTAGCCTCCCTGGCACTCTTCCCTCTACCCCGCTTTCTGAATGTCACCCAGCTACCTACTTCACTGTCCTGCAGCTCCATCCTACCATCCCCCTCCTCATCTATCCCATTGAGCGTCTGCTCTGTGAGCAGAAGACTCCTCTCCATATTGTCTATGGATCTCAGTGTTGCCAGCTGCACATTTAGATCCAGTATCTGGGTTTCCAAATGCACAACGTGCTCACATCTCGCACAGCAGTATGCACCCTCGACCGGCTTATCAAGGACTGCATACATGTGGCAAGATGTGCACTGGATGGCATTAACAATTGTGGAGCACATTTCCTAATAGGGATTGCACCAGACAGAAACGTTAAATAAAAATAAATACAAAGTATTAATTAACACTTGGAACAGCAATTCCTCCCTTGGAAACTCCCTGATTCCAAAGTCACTGAGTCACAAGTCACACTTACCGCCGCCCACACTTACACTCAGGTCACACTCAGCTCGCTCACACTCGCTATGCTGAAGATTTAAAGATTTTTTTTTTTTTTCCCTTCAGCAACAATCCACCTTGCTGTTCAATGCTCTACCAAAAAGGATGGACTTAAAGTCTTCCTTCAACCTCAATAACTATGTAACTATGTAACTTAGTAAAAATCTTGCTAACACCCATGTTTTAGTTTCTTCTTCCCTTTCAGATTCAGCAGAAACTGATACTTGTCACAACTTGAAGTCTGGTGGTTTTGTGGTCGTGAAAAGCCATGTCAGAAAATATGGACTAGAACCCTTGTATGACGGTCCCTACCAAGTCCTCATTACTCCTATGTCAGTAAAGCTGGAAGGAAGGCCGACGTGGATCCACGTATCGCACTGCAAGCTGGTCAAACAGACTAGTAGCAAATAAGGGGACATAATGTTTTGGTTTTTCGTATTGCTATATAATAATATTGGTAACCACATGGGATAGCCTAATTTCCCCAATATCCTTGAATAATAAGTTTGTCCAATATCATGAAAGATTAGTAGTACAGCTGGGTATAGCCAATAAAATTGTCAGTTCTATTTTCATTTACCCTATGATTACACAAATGTGAGATAAATTGGTTAGGGCCACAGATTTTCTAGATGATCAAATTTGGGATATATTGGATATACTTAATACTACTGTTGCTGTCCAAAACCAACTTATCATAGTCACTAATCAACATACTGTAGTACTGGATTACTTAACAGCAGCACAGGGTGGTATGTGTCAGGTTATTGGACCCGCTTGCTGTCATTATATAGATCCCAATAGCACTATGAAGTTTAAGTTAAAGTTAGAGGATATTCAAAGACTCATAGATTAATATAATAAAGACAATGACCGTAATAAGGACAGTTGGTGGGCAGACACCTTCTCCTTTTTTAATCTAGCCAATTGGTTTGAGGGATTTGGGGGCTGGATAGCTGGAATCTTGCAAAGTTTGTTACATATCGCTGCCTTTATCCTTGTTATGTATGTAATACTAAAACTTGTTCTTTGGTGTATTTCTGTATGCATTAGGAAATTCTGCACTAAGACAACTAATGATAAAATCAAGAGCGTTGCCACTCCTGCTCTTCTCTACACCGATTTCACAAAGTTACCTGATGAAGATGTTGAAGCCAAGCGCATGGCTATCTTCAAAAGATCCCCACTACTGTTATCAATAATTGTTATTCGTAAATTCTAGTATACAGGGGGGATGGGTACGCCGCAACAGCCATGGCTGGTAACATGGCACCAGTCATGTGAAGACCAGTACCCTTCGAGCTTATAGCTTGGGATAGTATCTCTGATGATGATTAACAAAATTTATCTAGGGGGCAATGTGAAGGGACAAATTAAGAAAGATTCTCCATTTTGTGCTTTTCGACTCCATTTTGCTGTTCTAAGATAAATTTTGTTAGTAGGCTAAAGTTTACAGCTGTTATGAGACCTTGATTGTTGCAATCTAAACAGAACATGAGACTGAGGGTGTATTGTTCTACGAGACTTTGACGCACAGAGTGTTCCCGCATTCTTATAGGTTAAGAACTGTGAGCGTGTTCTTATGCTGATTGGTTGAAGTATAATTTCTATGACTATGAAAAGTCATACACAATAAACGGGGGCCAGAGAGATCAGCTTGATCCCCCCCAAACAGAGACACACGTCTCCGTCTGGTCATTTTCAGTTGCCGGCAACGCCTTGTAGATTAATTTGGAAATCACTGAGTTAACCGTGAAGGATCACTTTAGATCCTCCCTCAATAGGATCATTTCTGCGTATTACGCCTGTAAAATACGGACCGTATTTCCCTACGCTGAGTGTGACGCCGGCCTTATAGTGTAACAGAGTTACAGACTCTGATCAGACTCTGATTGGCGTTTGATCAGAGTGGCTTCAGTTTTTCTCGGACGTGGAGATGGAAAAAAAAAGGTTTCTCCACCTTCTCCATTCTGTTACTCAGTGAAAATCCGAGTGCAGTCCAATTTTTTCATGGGCCTATTGACTTGCATTGCCAATTTTGATCCGAGATTGGGATCAAAATCGGACTTATTTGGGGTGGATCAGTGGGGAATTGGGTCCTGAGGAATCCACTGATTGCTCAGAACAGCTGCTCTATAGCATGCTGTTCGACAGACAGAAGCACAGAGCTTCTGCCTGAGCGGGCTCAACTCTATGTACAGGCTCGATAGAAAGTCTATCAGCCTGTATTCTACTCTGTGTACAGTTTCTCCACCCTCTCCACTTTGTCAGTCTGTGAAAATATTGGAACCCATATATACATACTAATACATACACATATATATATATATATATATATATATATATATATATATATATATATATATATATATACACATACCGTACAGACCAAAAGTTTGGACACGCCTTCTCATTTAAAGATTTTTCTGTGTTTTCATGACTATGAAAATTGTACATTCACACTGAAGGCATCAAAACTATGAATTAACACATGTGGAATTATATACTTAACAAAAAAATGTGAAACAACTAAAAATATGTCATATTCTAGGTTCTTTAAAGTTATCACCTTTTGCTTTGATGACTGCTTTGCACACTCTTGGCATTCTCTTGATGAGCTTCAAGAGGTAGTCACCGGAAATGGTCTTCCAACAATCTTGAAGGAGTTCCCAGAGATGCATAGCACTTGTTGGCCCTTTTGCCTTCACTCTGCGGTCCAGCTCACCCCAAACCATCTCTATTGGGTTCAGGTCTGGTGACTGTGGAGGCCAGGTCATCTGGCATAGCACCCCATCACTCTCCTTCTTAGTCAAATAGCCCTTACACAGCCTGGAGGTGTGTTTGGGGTCATTGTCCTGTTGAAAAATAAATGATGGTCCAACTAAACGCAAACCGGATGGTATAGCATGCATGCTGGTTCAGTATGCCTTCAATTTTGAATAAATCCCCATCAGTGTCACCATCAAAGCACCCCCACACCATCAAACCTCCTCCTCCATGCTTCACGGTGGGAACCGGGCATGTAGAGTCCATCCGTTCACCTTTTTGCGTTGCACAAAGACACGGAGGTTGGAATCAAAGATCTCAAATTTGGACTCATCAGACCAAAGCACAGATTTCCACTGGTCTAATGTACATTCCTTGTGTTCTTTAGCCCAAACATGTCTCTTCTGCTTGTTGCCTGTCCTTAGCAGTGGTTTCCTAGCAGATATTTTACCATGAAGGCCTGCTGCACAAAGTCTTCTCTTAACAGTTGTTGTAGAGATGTGTCTGCTGCTAGAACTCTGTGTGGCATTGACCTGGTCTCTAATCTGAGCTGCTGTTAACCTGTGATTTCTGAGGCTGGTGACTCTGATAAACTTATCCTCAGAAGCAGAGGTGACTCTTGGTCTTCCTTTCCTGGGGCGGTCCTCATGTGAGCCAGTTTCTTTGTAGCGCTTGATGGTTTTTGCAACTGCACTTGGGGACACTTTCAAAGTTTTCCCAATTTTTCGAAGTGACTGACCTTCATTTCTTAAAGTAATGATGGCCACTTGTTTTTCTTTACTTAGCTGCTTTTTTCTTGCCATAATACAAATTCTAACAGTCTATTCAGTAGGACTATCAGCTGTGTTTCCACCAGACTTCTGCTCAACACAACTGATGGTCCCTGTTATGATCCGGTGGTAGGATCTCAAAACTGACCTGACACATAGGACCAGAATATAGGACAAGTTCTGGGGATGTGGAAGCTATACTGACCGCAATCCTGATCCTATCCACAAACACTAAAGGCAGCTGTGGAGCGTTCCTAAAATCCTAGACGCCTCGTTCACAGCCTGAGAAACTGACTACCCCTAGAGAGAAAGCAAAGACCTCACTTGCCTCAGAGAAATGACCCCAAAGTTTTAGTCAGCCCCCCACAAATAATAACGGTGAGTTAAGGGGAAAAGACAAACGTAGAAATGAAACAGGTTCAGCAAATGAGGCCCGCTAACACTAGACTGAAAATAGATAGGAGTCTGTGCGGTCAGTACAAAACTATCAAAAATAAACCACGCAGAGAATACAAGAACCCCCACACCGACTCACAATGTGAGGGGCGCACTCTGCACCCCAGAACTAACCAGCAAGTGAAAAATCACATATAAGCAAGCTGGACTGAACTCATCATATACAGAGAAACGTTTTCAAGGAAATAATGAGCAAAATGAACAAACAAACTTAACTTCTCCAGCAGGAGACTGGTCACAAGGAATATTCAGGAGCTCTCAGAAACAGGACTGAATACATCGACAGCAGGCAACAAATGAAGGGCCAGGTGAATTAAATAGGCCCAGCATAGCAGGAAATGAAGAAGCTGAGCCCAGCCAAGACCAGCCATATCGCTAAAGGCCACCAGAGGGAGCCCCAGAACAAACTCACACAATACCGCTCATGACCACAGGAGGGAGCCCGAGAACGGAGTTCACAACAGGTCCCAACCCCATTTATAAGGCAAGAAATCCCACTTATTAAACCTGACAGGGCACACCTGTGAAGTGAAAACCATTTCCAGTGACTACCTCTTGAAACTCATCAAGAGAATGCCAAGAGTGTGCAAAGCAGTCATCAAAGCAAAAGGTGGCTACTTTGAAGAACCTAGAATATACAACATATTTTCCATTGTTTCACACTATTTTGTTAAGTATATAATTCCACATGTGTTAATTCATAGCTTTGATGATAGTCATGAAAATACAGAAAAATCTTTACATGAGAAGGTGTGTCCAAATGTTTGGTCTGTACTGTATATATATATATACTAGACTGTGGCCCGATTCTAATGCATCGGGTATTCTAGAATATGCATGTCCCCGTAGTATATGGACAATGATGATTCCAGAATTCGCGGCAGACTGTGCCCGTCGCTGATTGGTCGAGGCAACCTTTATGACATCATCGTCGCCATGCTGTGCCCGTCGCTGCTGGCGGCCTCGACCAATCAGAGACGTGGGATTTCCAGGACAGACAGACAGACAGACAGAAAAACCCTTAGACAATTATATATATACTAGACTGTGGCCCGATTCTGATGCATCGGGTATTCTAGAATATGCATGTCCCTGTAGTATATGGACAATGATGATTCCAGAATTCGCGGCAGACTGTGCCCGTCGCTGATTGGTCGAGGCAACCTTTATGACATCATCGTCACCATGGCAACCATTATGACATCTACGTCGATACTGTGCCCGTCGCTGATTGGTCGAGGCCTGGTGGCCTCGACCAATCAGAGACGCGGGATTTCCAGGACAGACAGACAGACAGACAGACAGACAGAAAAACCCTTAGACAATTATATATATACTAGACTGTGGCCCGATTCTAAAGCATCGGGTATTCTAGAATATGCATGTCCCCGTAGTATGTGATTCGCGGCAGACTGTGCCCGTCGCTGATTGGTCGAGGCAACCTTTATGACATCATCGTCGCCATGGCAACCATTATGACATCTACGTCGATACTGTGCCCGTCTCTGATTGGTCGAGGCCGCCAGGCCATGCTGTGCCCATCGCTGATTGGTCGAGGCCTGGCGGCCTCGACCAATCAGAGACGCGGGATTTCCAGGACAGACAGACAGACAGACAGACAGAAAGACAGACAGACGGAAAAACCCTTAGACAATTATATATATAGATATATATATATATATATATATATATATATATATATATATATATATATACATATATATGTTCTGATTTTCACAGACCAACAAAGTGGAGAGAGTGGAGAAACTGTTTTTCTTCCCTCTCCATCAGAAAAACTGATACCACTCTGATCAGAGTCTTCAACTCATATACTGTATATATATACACTCACCGGCCACTTTATTAGGTACACCATGCTAGTAACGGGTTGGACCCCCTTTTGCCTTCAGAACTGCCTCAATTCTTCGTGGCATAGATTCAACAAGGTGCTGGAAGCATTCCTCAGAGATTTTGGTCCATATTGACATGATGGCATCACACAGTTGCCGCAGATTTGTCGGCTGCACATCCCAAAGATGCTCCATACAAGGCAGGATGGATCCATTCTTTCATGTTGTTTACGCCAAATTCTGACCCTACCATCCGAATGTCGCAGCAGAAATCGAGACTCATCAGACCAAGCAACGTTTTTCCAATCTTCTACTGTCCAATTTCGATGAGCTTGTACAAATTGTAGCCTCAGTTTCCTGTTCTTAGCTGAAAGGAGTGGTACCCGGTGTGGTCTTCTGCTGCTGTAGCCCATCTGCCTCAAAGTTCGACGCACTGTGCGTTCAGAGATGCTCTTAGGCCTACCTTGGTTGTAACGGGTGGCGATTTGAGTCACTGTTGCCTTTCTATCAGCTCGAACCAGTCTGCCCATTCTCCTCTGACCTCTGGCATCAACAAGGCATTTCCGCCCACAGAACTGCCGCTCACTGGATTTTTTTTCTTTTTCGGACCAATCTCTGTAAACCCTAGAGATGGTTGTGCGTGAAAATCCCAGTAGATCAGCAGTTTCTGAAATACTCAGACCAGCCCTTCTGGCACCAACAACCATGCCACATTCAAAGGCACTCAAATCACCTTTCTTCCCCATACTGATGCTCGGTTTGAACTGCAGGAGATTGTCTTGACCATGTCTACATGCCTAAATGCACTGAGTTGCCGCCATGTGATTGGCTGATTAGAAATTAAGTGTTAACAAGAAGTTGGACAGGTGTACCTAATAAAGTGGCCAGTGAGTGTATATATATATATATATATATATATATATATATATATATATATATATATATATATATATATATATATATATATATATATATATATATATATATATATAAGCGTATCTAGGGGCATGTGCCCAGGGCGCAATCGGCAGAGGGTACAGTCGGGCTGCCTAATGCAGCGTCCGAAGTGTCTCCCTGGCGGCTGCATTTTGTCGCTCCCCCACACTGGGATCTGGCTGTTCTCTGAGCCAGCTGACGGCCGCTTCAGAGAAGCTGAAGCGTGCCAGCTCCCTGTGATTAATTGTACTCACATCTGTAAGACGTGAGTGCAACTGAAGCTCTGACCGCCGGGTCAGAGCGACGTCAGCCGCATGATCAGTTCATGTGATCATACTGCTGATGTCACTTGCCAATGTGGAAACCTTTGGTGATAAGTGCTCGACTAGTGGAGCTGAAGACACTGAAGATTTGGGGGGGATTTACTGTGTTTGTGTGGGGGGTATTACTGCCTGGGGGTGTAAGGACACAACATTCCAAGGACTGGGAGTGTGGTGAGGGGACATAGTATAAAGACTGGACCCTATAGGGGGACCCAGTGTAAAGAGTAAAGGTCGAGTATGGAAGGAGGGGGCAATGTGGAGGGCATGTACCATAGGAGGGACCGTGTGTGGGTCATTTTTTGTGAGGTAAATATAGTGAGGGGCAATTGTTTTTTCATAGGGCAGATATTTTTTTTCAAGAGCATTATAATGACACTGCTGTCTTTAAGGATATCATAGAGAAAATGAAAGTTTGCTTCTGCAGAAATACTGTATTCTTTGGATTATAAAACTCACTTTTTTTCTTCAAAATCTGGGAGGAAATTGGGGGTGCATTATATAATCCGAAGGTAGCTTACCGGGGAGCGGCGGCGGAGCAGGGTCACAGGAGGCAGGGTTGCTACATCAGGAGGCCAGGGATGGCAGGAGTGGGGCGATGCTGCGGACGCTGAGCTCTCATAAGATGGCTGGAGTCCCCTTTCCCATTGATTTCTCTGCGGTGGCCTGTGAGAAAATGGCCCCCGAGGCTGCACATGTGCAGATTGAGATCTCGGGAGACGAGATCCAGAGATCTCAATCTGGGTATGCCCCTCCTCAGGTGGCCATTTTCCCAAAGGACACTGCAGGGAAATCAATGGGAAAGGGGACTTCACTCACAGGTGCAAACATCTTATGAGAGACCAGGGCCCGCAGCATCGCCCAACTCCTGCAGCCACCGCTGGCCTCCTGATGTAGCAACCCAGCCTCCTGTGACCCTGCTCCGCAGTAGCCGCCCCCAGTAAGCTACCCCCATTTTCCTTCTAAATTTGGAGGGAAAAAAGTGCATTTTATAATCCAAAAAATATGGTATGTCTACAGAAGCAGGATATTGCTCTGTGTATGAGCAAGTGTCAAGTTTGCGCCCTTAACTCCGGCCTTGCATAGATGTTTAGAAGCCTCGTGGTGCATTAAATTACCCGAGGTGCTGCTTATTCCCACTGGTAGACTCGATTTCAGATGTTCAATGAATGATCTGTAATAAATCATTCAGTGTGCAATATTCTCAGCAGCACATGTCCTATTTACACAGGATGATGTGCTGGCAAGAACGATGATATTTTCGTGAGGCACAAAAATAATTTCACCGAGGAACGAGCATTTTGCTCATTCATTGGATGATCAGCAGCCTATTTAGATGGCACAATTATCAAACGATCGTCCCTATGAAACTCTTGTTCACAATAATAATGCAGTGTAAATGCACCTTTGGAAGCAGAATATACATTGCTTATTAGATCAGAAAAGTATTCATGGAATTAGATTGAAAACTTCTAGGAGCAGTGTGCAGATTAGCTTGTATGCTTTCAGCAACATGTACCGTATTTTTCGGATTATAAGACGCACTTTTGTTCCCCAAAATTTTGGAGGAAAGTGGGGGGTGCGTCTTATAATTCGAATCTTTGTGCTGTGCTCGAGGAGGGGGGGCGGCTCTGGAGTGGTGTCAGGGGGCTGGGGTGGGCTGGCTGCCGGCTGCAGAGACAGTGAGAGGTCCTCTGCTCCTGCTTATTAGCCTCATCTAATATTCACTGCACTCGCTGTCCATCACCTCAGTGCTGAAGCTGCGCTGAGTTGGTTGGCAGGGGAGCGGCGCATATTGCATGTGCCTGCACTCTCCCCCCTCCCATCATGGATATGCCCCCGGTCACTCTATATGCCCCCTGCTGGCATGCACATGGCCCCCCTCTCTTTATATGCCCCCTGCTGGCACACACATGAACCCGTCACAATATGCCTCCCTGCTGGCACGCACATGATAAAATAACAAACACTTAACTCACCTTCTGATAATGGCTCGATGCTCTCAGTTCCCCTGTGGCTCGTCCTGTGTCTGTGCTGACATCAGAACATGTGATCAGCACAGCACAGTGATGTCATCACTGTGTGCCCAGGTCACATGATCTGATGCCTGGGAAACAGGAAGTGCAACCGAGGAGCTGGGAGCACGGAGTCATCATCAGAAGATGAGTTAAGAGTTTGTTATTTTATCATGTGCGTGCCAGCAGGAGGGTATATAGTGATCGGGGGGCCATGTGCGTGCCAGCAGGGGGGGCATATAGTGACTGGGGGGGCCATGTGCATGCCAGCATGGGGGTATATAGTGACCGAGGGGCCATGTGCGTGCCAGCAGGGTGGCATATTGTCACAGGGGGTTCATGTGCATGCCAGCAGCGTGGCATATACTGACCTGGGAGGCCATGTGCGTGCCAGTAGGGGGGCATATAGAGAGAGGGGGGCCATGTGCGTGCCAGCAGGGGGGCATATAGTGGCCGGAGGGGTCCATATCCAGGATGGGTGGGCAGTGTGCCAGTAGCAGAGGGGGCAGTGTCCCAGCAGCACAGGGGGGCAATGTGCCAGCACAAGGGAGCAATGTGCCAGTGTGCCAGCAGCACAGGGGGGCAATGTGCCAGTGTGCCAGCACAGGGGGATATGTGCCAGTGTGCCAGCACAAGGGGGTAATATGCCAGTGGCACAGGGGGGCCATGTGCCAGCACAAGGGGGCCATGTGCCAGGATGGGAATTATATAGATACCAGGATGAGGACCAGGACATATATGTGATTTGTAAGACTGGGATTATAAGACAGACCCCCATTTAACATAAAAAATGCTTTTCTCTTTTTACAAAATTTGGGGATGCGTCTTATAATAAGGTGCATTATATAAAGCGAAAAATACGGTATATTGTATATTAGATTGCAAACTCCTAGGAGCAGGACGTAGATTAGTCTACAAACTCTCAGTGGCAGCCTGTATAGTGTATATCAGATTGTAAGCTCCTAGGAGCAGGGTGTATATTAGTCTATAAGATCTCGTGGCAGCCTGTACAGTGTATATTAGATTGTAAACTCCTAGGAGCAGAGTGTAGATTATTCTGTATGCTGTCAGCTGCATGTATATTGTATATTAGATTGTAAGCTCCTAGCACCAGGGTGTATATTAGTCTAAAAGCTCTCAGGGTCAGCCTGATTAATGTATATTAGATTGTAGGCTCCTAGGAGCAGGGTGTATATTAGTCTATAAGCTCTCAGGGTCGGCCTGTATAGTGTATATTAGATTGTAGGCTCCTAGCAGCAGGGTGTATATTAGTCTATAAGCTCTCAGGGTCAGCCTGTATATTGTATATTAGATTGTAAGCTCCTAGGAGCAGGGTGTATATCTATATATATAATTGTCTAAGGATTTTTCTGTCTGTCTGTCTGTCCTGGAAATCCCGCGTCTCTGATTGGTCGAGGCCGCCTGGGCCTTGACCAATCAGCGACGGGCACAGTATCGACGTAGATGTCATAACGGTTGCCATGGCGACGATGATGTCATAAAGGTTGCCTCGACCAATCAGCGACGGGCACAGTCTGCCGCGAATTCTGGAATCATCATTGTCCATATACTACGGGGACATGCATATTCTAGAATACCCGATGCGTTAGAATCGGGCCACAATCTAGTTAGTCTATAAGCTCTCAGGGGCAGCCTGTATAGTGTATATTAGATTGTAGGCTCCTAGGACCAGGGAGTATATTAGTCTATAAGCTCTCAGGGGAAGCCTGTATAGTGTATATTAGATTGTAAGCTCCTAGTAGCAGGGTGTATATTAGTCTATAAGCTCTCATGTGCAATCTGTATAGTGTATATTAGATTGTAAGCTCCTGTATATTAGATTGTAAGCTCCTAGGAGCAGGGTGTATATTAGTCTATAAGCTCTCAGGGGCAGCCTGTATAGTGTATATTAGATTGTAAGCTCCTAGCAGCAGGGTGTATATTAGTCTATAAGCTCTCAGGGGCTGCCTGTATTGTGTATATTAAATTGTAAGCGCCTAGGAACAGGGTGTATTTTAGTCTATAAGCTCTCAGGGGCAATCTGTATAGTGTATATTAGATTGTAGGCTCCTAGAAGCAGGGTGTATATTAGTCTATAAGCTCTCAGGGGCAGCCTGTATAGTGTATATTAGATTGTAAGCTCCTAGGAGCAGGGTGTATTTATCTTTTCCTTTCCTAGTCGGCTCTCCTGAGCTTATAGGCAGAACTCTCCGGGGGGTTTCTTCGCCTTCCTCTGGATCTTTTGGTTCAGTGGCTCTCAGCCGGTCCTTGATGCCCACAGCTATTTCTGTGGTCTCTATGGAGCCTGACCTGAGAGTCATTGTGATCATGGTTTAATTTCTTAAAGGGCCGGTAATATTTTCATTACAATGTTGCTTATTGCTATTCCAATAAAAAGTAAAAAAAAAAGAAAACAAAAGTGTCTTTACTTTTTTACACACACTGATGGGAGTGATCATTACTACCCTCAATACTCCACAAGTAGAACCAGGAATTATGGGGGGGCGCCATTTACAGAAAGCAAAGAAAATACAAAGCCACACTCTGGATTGTTTAGAATTGTAAATCTAGAAAATTGGAACTGCCATAGAACATTGGTTAAATGCTATATTATGTCCAAGTGGCATTTTGGAAAATTGGAAATGCAATATTGCTATAATAAAATTTACAGTAAAAAGGTACTTAGCACATAGATTGGCCAATGTATATGAGCCCAACTGCAACACCAATGCGTACCTTATAATTTTCTATTTACAGAAAGCAGACCACATACCGTATATACTAGAGTATAAGCCGAGGCACCTAAATTTGCCACAAAAAACTGTGAAATCTTATTGACTCAAGTATAAGGTCGGGTATGCATTGTCTCCTCATCCCTATCCTGGTATCAGGGCCGGACTGGCCATCTGGCAATTCTGGCAAATGCCAGAAGGGCCTGTCTGGTCATGGGCTGCCTTGTCTGCTATGTTGTTAACAGAATCAGTGTTCTCAAGACACCCATACTGTTAAAAGTTTTGACAGAGCACAAAGTCAGTGATTCTGTCACTTACCCCAGCAGGCCACGGGTATCATTAGTATATTGTTCTTGTAGTAAATCTTGCTTTCCTCCATCCAGGGTAAAATTAGTAATATATCCCATCTGGCACTTGGGGATGGGAACAGCATGGGCCTGTGTGATTTTAAATGCCAGGGCTGAATTTCAGTCCCAGTCCATACCAGCCTGGTATGCATGGCTCCCCATCACTGTCCCTGCATGCATGGCTGCCAGTCTCTGTATGCATGGCTCCTTATTCTTGTCCTTGTATGCATGGCTCTTTATCCCCTATCCTTGTATGCATGGCTCCCCATCCCTGTATGCATGGCTCCTTATCCCCATCCTTGTATGCATGGCTCTTTATCCCCTATCCCTGTATGCATGGTTCCTATTTAAAAAAAAACACGCATCCCACACATGTGGTCAAAATTGTTGGTACCCCTCATTTAATGACACAAAAAACCACAATGGTCACAGAAATAACTTGACTCTGACAAAAGTAATAATAAATAAAAAAAATCTATGAAAATGAACAAATGAAAGTCAGACATTGCTTTTTAACCATGCTTCCACAGAATTAAAAAAAAAATAAAACTCATGAAATAGGCCTGGACAGAAATGATGGTACCCTTAACTTAATATTTTGTTGCACAACATTTTGAGGCAATCACTAGTGTTGAGCGATACCTTCCGATATGCAATGGTATCGGTATCGGATTGGATCGGCCGATATCCAAAAAATATCGGATATCGCCGATACCCGATACCAATGCATATCAATGGGACACAAAATATCGGAATGGTTCCCAGGGTCTGAAGGAGAGGAAACTCTCCTTCAGGCCCTGGGATCCATATTCATGTATAAAATAAAGAATAAAAATAAAAAATATTGATATACTCACCCCTCCGACGGCCCCGTCTCTCACCGGTCCAAGCGTCTGCCTCCGTTCCTAAGAATGCAGGGAGTGAAGGACTTTCGATGACGTCGCGGCCTGTGATTAGTCGCGTGACCGCTCATGTGACCGCTCACGCGACCAATCACAAGCCGCGACGTCATCGAAGGTCCTTCACTCCCTGCATTCTTAGGAACGGAGGCACCGCTAAGAGCCAGGGGCTGTCCGAGGGTGAGTATATCAATATTTTTTATTTTTATTATTTATTTTTTACATGAATATGGATCCCAGGGCCTGAAGGAGAGTCTCCTCTCCTCCAGACCCTGGGAACCATACGCACCGCACACTTCCGATTCCGATTTCCGATATCGCAAAAATATCGGAACTCGGTATCGGAATTCCGATACAGCAAATATCGGCCGATACCCAATATTTGCAGTATCGGAATGCTCAACACTAGCAATCACTGCAATGAAATTATTCCTGTAACTGTCTATGAGACTTCTGCACCTCTTGACAGGTATTTTGTCCCACTCCTCAAAAGCAAACAGCTCGAGTTGTCTCGTGTTTGAAGGTTGCCTTTTCCAGATGGCATGTTTCAGCTCTTTCCAAAGATACTCAATAGGATTTAGGTCAGGGTTCATAGAAGGCCACTTCAGAATAGTCCAATGTTTTCCTCTTAGCCATTCTTGGGTGCTTTTAGCTGTGTGTTTTGGGTCATTATCCAGTTGCAAGACCCATGACCTGTGACTGATACCAAGCTTTCTATCACTGGGTAGCACATTTCTCTCTAGAATCCCTTGATAGTCTGGAGATTTCATTGTACCCTGCACAGATTCTAGACACCCTGTGCCAGATGCAGCAAAGCAGCCCCAGAACATAACAGAGCCTCCTCCATGTTTCAGAGTAGGGACAGTGTTCTTTTCTTGATATGCTTCATTTTTCCGTCTGTGAACATAGAGCTGATGTGACTTGCCAAAAAGTTACATTTTTGTCTCATCTGTCCATAGGACATGCTCCCAGAAGCTTTGTGGCTTGTCAACATTTAGTTTGGCAAATTCCAGTCTGGCTTTTTTATAATTTTTTTTCAACAATGGTGGCCTCCTTGGTAGTCTCCTATGAAGTCCACTTTGGCTCATACAACGACGGATGGTGCGATCTGACACTGATATTCCTTGAGCTTGAAGTTCACGTTTAATCTGTTTATAAGTGTTTCTGGGCTCTTTTATTACCATTCGTATTATCCGTCTCTTTGATTTGTCATCAATTTTCCTCCTGCGGCCACGTCCAGGGAGGTTGGCTACAGTCCCATGGATCTTAAATTTATGAATAATATGTGCAACTGTAATCACAGGAACATCAAGCTGCGCTTGGAGATGGTCTTATAACTTTTACAATTAGCATGGTTGTCTATAATTTTCTTTCTAATCTCCTGAGACAACTTTTTCCTTCGCTTCCTCTGGTCCATGCTGAGTGTGATACACACCATGTCACCAAACAGCACAGTGAGTGTCTGTAGCCATATATACAGGCCCACTCACTGATTCCAAGATTGTAGAAACCTGTGATGCTAATTAGTGGACACACCTTGATTTAACATGTCCCTTTTGTCACATTATTTTCAGGGGTACCATTATTTCTGTCCAGGCCTATTTTATGAGTTTTATTTTATTTTATTTTTTTAATTCTGTGAAAGCATTGTTGAAAAGCAATGTCTGACTTTCATTTGATCATTTTCATAGATCTTTTATTTAATATTACTTTTGTCAGATTCAAGTTATTTCTGTGACCATTGTGGGTTTTTCTGTCATTAAACGAGGGGTACAAACAATTTTGATCACGTGTGTACTTACCTTCCCTGCGTGCCCTCACTGCATCTCCTTCCCGCACCAGCAGCTCTTCCTGCCGAGCGATCACGTGGCCCCACTCATTAAAGTAAGGTAATTTCACTCCACGCCTATGGGAGTGGAGAGACTTGAATATTTATTACCTTAATGAGCGAGGGACACGTGATCGCCTGGCGGAAAGAGCTGCTGGCTGGAACGAGATGCAGCGACGGCGCGCAGGGAAGGTATGTAGGATGTGTGCTGTGCTGGAAGCCGGCGGATCGGGGTAGCAAGGGCCCACCAGTAATCAACTCCAGGGCCCCACTTTACAGCTACATTCAAATGTGACATTATCCTCAATCACAAATGTATATAACTATGAAGTGAGTAGATTGTGAAATGAATAAGATGCTGCTTTTGTCTGTACATAGTGATTCAAGTATATGGTGCCAAGTGCTGCTCAGATAAGAAGGTGATGTAGGGGCACAGGGGCCCACCGGAAGATTTTCCTGTGTGCCAGTCCAAGCCTGCCTGTAATAGTTTACTAAAATAAAAGGTGACATCAGGTACCCACATAAAGCTTACATGAGTTTCAATCAGCAAAGACCCTAAACGCAGCCTCATCACTAAACCTATATATTGTGAAAAAAATACTATCACAGCTGCTTGGACTATCAGTTCCAGTGATTTAATACCCATAATAATATACATGTGAATACAGAGCTACTGAATCATGAGTGTGCCTTTTTTTAGGATTGAATAAAGGTGTATTCACATATCCATTTGTATTGTTCGATGTGTAACTTGTTCATTCATACAACCACTTGTATTGTCCAAGTGCTGTCCAATTTTTATATGACAGAACATGGATCCATAGAATGTCACTTGTCAATTCACAAATCTGTGAAAATCACATATCCAGGAAAAAAACAAAGCATGTCCTATACAGATTCGTTGTTAAGGATCAGAATAGGACGTACTCAGTGGGTCAATGGGCTCTCCGATAAAAAATTGGGCAAAATGCCAAGATTCACATGTTTTTTTTTTTAGACAGTTTTTATCAGTTTTTGGCTTGTAAAAAAAGACCTTGATTTTAAGGCCATTGTTTAAGCATTTGTTTGTTTGTTTTTTTATAACACTTTAAGAAGAAGATAGACGACACATGAAAAAACTCTGTACTTACAACATACTGTGTTTTGAAAAAAAAAATTGAAGTGTTTGTTCCCACATAGTAAATACCAAGCCGATTTGTTGGAGGAAAATTTGCTGTGTATTACAGTACCAGCAATGCATTTGCGATTTTACCAAATATAAAATAAAAATATAATAAAACAGCTTCAGCATAAATTGACCTGTACTATACATTTTTGATCCACAGCATGTAAATGCACATTACAGATTTTCACTGCTAAAATCTTGCAGTGGTTTTTGCTATTTAAAAAATAAAAATAAAAAAATGACAGCTCAACTCACAAAAAAGCAAGATTTCATAAAGTGAACCTTGATGAGAACCAGTCGGTACAATTTTGTAATGTAAAGCTGATTACATTGATACTTTTGATGAAGAAATCTGCTTTGTTGTTCTTCTATAATCACCATTTGAAGTGTTCTGCCGATTAGATTTTGGTGCACAGGAGCCGGACTGTACACAGGGTCTTTTTCCCCATTGTCTGTGATTCCGCTGCCCTTCCGCCTGCCTCCAGTCTGTGATTCTGCAGCCCCTCTGTCAGCCTCCAGTCTGTGATTCCGCGGCCCCTCCGTCTGCCTCCGGTCTGTGATTCCGCAGCCCCTCCGCCTGCCTCCAGTCTGTGATTCCGAGGCCCCTCCGCCTGCCTCCTGTCTGTGATTCCGCTGCCCCTCTGCCTGCCTCCGGTCTGTGATTTCTCAGCCCCTCCGCCTGCCTCCAGTCTGTGATTCCGCTGCCCCTCTGTCTGCCTCCAGTCTGTGATTCCGCTGCCTCTCTGCCTGCCCCTAGTCTGTGATTTCCGTCCCCTCCGCCTGCCTCCAGTCTATGATTCCCCGATCCCTCTGCCTGCCTCCAGTCTATGATTCCCACTCCCTCTGCCTGCCTCCAGTCTATGATTCCCTGTTCCCTCTGCCTGCCTCCAGTCTATGATTCCCCGGTCCCCATGCCTGCCTCCAGTCTATGATTCCCCGGTCCCTCTGCCTGCCTCCAGTCTATGATTCCCGAGCCCCTCCGCCTGCCTCCAGTCTGTGATTCCCCGATCCCTCTGCCTGCCTCCAGTCTATGATTCCCACTCCCTCTGCCTGCCTCCAGTCTATGATTCCCCAGCCCCTCTGCCAGCCTCCAGTCTATGATTCCCCGGCCCCTCCACCTGCCTCCAGTCAATGATTCCCGAGCCCCTCCGCCTGCCTCCAGTCTGTGATTCCCTGATCCCTCTGCCTGCCTCCAGTCTATGATTCCCACTCCCTCTGCCTGCCTCCAGTCTATGATTCCCCAGCCCCTCTGCCTGCCTCTAGTCAATGATTCCCAAGCCCCTCCGCCTGCCTCCAGTCTGTGATTCCCCGGTCCCTCTGCCTGCCTCCAGTCTATGATTCCCGCTCCCTCTGCCTGCCTCCAGTCTATGATTCCCCAGCCCCTCTGCCTGCCTCCAGTCTATGATTCCCTGGTCCCTCTGCCTGCTTCCAGTCTATGATTCCCACTCCCTCTGCCTGTCTGCAGTCTATGATTCCCCAGTCCCTCTGCCTGCCTTCCGTCTATGATTTCCCAGTTCCTCTGCCTGCCTCCAGTCTATGATTCCCCAGCCCCTTCGCCTGCCTCCAGTCTGTGATTCCCTGGTCTCTCTGCCTGCCTCCAGTCTATGATTCCCCAGCCCCTCTGCCTGCCTCCAGTCTGTGATTCCCTGGTCTCTCTGCCTGCCTCCAGTCTATGATTCCCCAGCCCCTCTGCCTGCCTCCAGTCTGTGAATGACAGGTCACTGCTGAGATTTCAAGCAGAGGAGGCAGGTCATTCACAGACCGGAGGCAGGCGGGAGGGCAGGGGAATCAGAGTGAGGAGAAAACCCTGTGCACAAATATGTTAAAAAAAACCATTCAGTATCCATAAAAGACCGATCTATCAAAATGTAAAATTCTTTTACTCATATGGTAAATGTTGTAATAGAAGGAGATTGCCATTTTTCGGTATATGCACAATCCACAAAGAATACAAAAAAGATGTATACTGTACATATCTCAACCTGGCATTAGTTCTTCTCATAAATAACACAGCCCTATTGACCGAAAAATAAAAAAACGATGGATGTCAGTAAGGCTGGGTTCACATTACGTTTTAAAAGTCCGTTAGACGGACTGCATTACACCGCAGTATGACGCGGTATAACGCAGTCCGTTAACGCTGCCATTAAGCTCTATTTCGGGCACATTGCTAGCGCACGGCCAAAATGGGCGTGCGCTAGCGATGTGCCGTCATTGAGTGACGGACCCTGGGACGCGGGCTGCATCGTTTCCGGGTCCGTCACCGCTGGCGCAGATAGAGCATCTGCTAGCTCTAGCTACGCTAGCGATATGACATGTTGGCACTTGCGTTAACGCAGCCCAATTAACGCATGTGTTGAAAGAGCTGCTTTAACGCAATGTGAACCTAGCCTAAATGGCAACGGAAGCAAAAATTTATAGAGATGACAATGTAAAAAAACCCAACCCAAATGTTTAATATCACCATCATTGCACTACACTGAAAAAACATGTTGACAGATCATTATTAGCATAGAAAAAAATATATAAAAACTGTCAGAATTGCATTTGTTTTGCCATTTGACCACTTTCTTTTTTTTCCCCATTTACAATGCATTGCGTAATAAATTGAATGGCATCATCCAGGCAAAAAAAAATTAATATGGCTATGTCGACAGAAAAATGAAAACAATAAAAACTAATTAAAACCAAAGCACACAAATGAAAATTGGCCTTGGTGGGAAGGGGTTAATGAACTTGGCCCTGTGGTTAAGGAATAACTACATTTTTAAAGAACTTGATAGACGATTAATTTATAGATTTTTAAATTTATGATGATTACACTATGTTCCAAATTATTATGCAAATGACATTTTTATCGGATTTTCCTAAATGATTGGTGCAAATGACAGTCAGTCTAATTAAAGTAATCACCCGTTAGAGTATACATCGAATTTTATTGAAGAAACCTTCCAATGATAACAGTATAATCTCCAAAATGAATAAAAACTCAAAATGCACTGTTCCAAATTATTAGGCACAGTAGAATTTCTAAACATTTGATATGTTTTAAAGAACTGAAAATGCTCATTTGTGGAATTTGCAGGAGGTCACATTCACTGAACAAAAAAGCTATTTAACTCCAAAACATCCTAAAAGGCCAAGTTACATGTTAACATAGGACCCCTTCTTTGATATCACCTTCACAATTCTTGCATCCATTGAACTTGTGAGTTTTTGGAGAGTTTCTGCTTCTATTTCTTTGCATGAAGTCAGAATAGCCTCCCAGAGCTGCTGTTTTGATGTGAATTGCCTCCCACCCTCATAGATCTTTTGCTTGATGATCCTCCAAAGGTTCTCTATAGGGTTGAGGTCAGGGGAAGAAGGTGGCCACACCATGAGTTTATCTCCTTTTATGCCCATAGCAGCTAATGAGGTATTCTTTGCAGCAAGAAATGGGGCATTGTCATGCATGAAGATGATTTTGCTCCTGAAGGCACATTTCTGCTTTGTATACCATGGAGGAAAGTTGTCATTCAGAAACTCTCTATACTTTGCAGAGGTCATTTTCATACCTTCAGGAACCTTAAAGGGCCCCACCAGCTGTTTCTCCATGATTCCTGCCCAAAAAATGACTCCTCCACCTCCTTGCTGACGTTGCAGCCTTGTTGGGACATGGTGGCCATCCACCAACCATCCACTACTCCATCCATTTGGACCATCCAGGGTAGCTCAACACTTATCAGTAAACAAGACTGTTTGGAAATTAGTCTTCATGTATGTGTGGGCCCAATGCAACCATTTCTGCTTGTGAACACTGTTTAAAGGTGGCCGAATAGTAGGTTTATGAACCACAGCAAGCCTTTGAAGGAGCCTACACCTTGAGGTTCGAGGGACTCCAGAGGCACCAGCAGCTTCAAATATCTGTTTGCTGCTTTGTAATGGCTTTTTAGCAGCAGCTCTCTTAATCCGATGAACTTGCCTGGCAGAAATCTTCCTCATTATGCCTTTATCAGCACAAACACATCTGTGCTCAGATACAGCCACAAATCTCTTAACAGAACGATGATCACCCTTAATTTTTTTGGAAATTTCTAATGTTTTCATCCCTTCACCAAGGCATTGCACTATTTGATGCTTTTCAGCAGCAGAGAGATCCTTTTTCTTTCCCATGTTACTTGAAAACCGTGACCTGCTTAATAATGTGGAACATCATTTTTAAGTAGTTTTCCTTTAATTAGAATCACCTGGAAAACTAATTATCACATGTGTTTAAGATTGATTTCAGTGATCCATTGAGCCCTGAGACACAATACCATCCACAAGTTTATTTGAAAAACAAAACAATTAAATCTTTATGACATTTAATTCCATTTGCATAATAATTTGGAACACAGTGTATATAACAGAATCCATGCAGTATAATTCCACTGTTTCTTAATAACCACAAAAAAAGTCAGTATTTTTTTCCAAAATATCTTTGTCGTATAAAATCAGAACCAATATTTTCTTCCCTATATAATTTATTGATCTTTATCAAATACATTTACTATTACATTTAAAATAGACCGTTGACTCTTCTTAGTAGGATGATACCAGATAAAAGTGATGTTCGTCCTTCCTTTTCGAAGATGACCATGACTCCAGGGTTAGAAGAGAATTAGTAGTTATGGGTCCGGAGGTGGCTGATGAGTCCAATCCGGGCCCTGAAGGTTCGCCCACATACTTGACATAAGGAAGCAGATGTGTTCAGTACACGAGATTCTACTTGTGCCTTGCGTACGGCGCGCTTTCTTTTTGCGTCAAAGATTTTCCTATCTTCAGCTGCACGTGCCCCTGCCAACCTGGACGATCCTGGGCAAGCTCTTCCCATTCATTGGTGTTGACTTCCAGGTTTTTGAGAGACACCTTAAGGCGGTCTTTATAGCGCTTCTTCTGCCCTCAAGCTGCTCGCTTTCCTTTGCACAGTTCTCCGTACAGCAGTTTTTTCGGTAGTCGGCTGTCAGGCATTCTAACCACGTGTCCAGCCCACCTGGCTTGGACTTTCAGCAGGAGAGTGTAAATGCTGCAGAGCCCAGTTTGTTCCAGAATTGCCATGTCCAGGACATTGTCTTGCCACCTGATGTGGAGGAGTCTGCGGAGACAACTCATGTGGAAATGATTAAGCTGTTTAGCATGCTGGCTGTACACTGTCCAGGTCTCGCTAGCATAGAGAAGTGTGGTGAGGACCACCGCGCAGTAGACCTTCAGCTTGGTAGCAAGGCTGAGTCCCCTTCGTTCCCAGACGTTCTTACGCAGTCTCCCGAAGGCGGCACTGGCTTTGGCGATTCTGTTATTAACCTCAGCATCTATGGGTACTTCACGGGAAAGTGTGCTGCCTAAGTAGGTGAAGTAATCGACTGCTTTGAGGTTTTGCTCCTTCACCGTGATACGTGGCTCCTTGTACAGTTTTCCTGGAACCGGTTGATACATGACTTCAGTTTTTCTAATGTTGATCTCGAGACCAAAACTGTCGCAAGCTTGCGAAAAACAGTCCATTTCATGCTGCGTCTGCTGTTCCGTGCTAGCGTTAAGTGCACAGTCATCAGCAAATAATAATTCACGGATAACAGTCTCATGCACTTTTGTAACCGCCTTCAGGCGTTTTGGGTTGAATAGCTTGCCATCAGTCCTGTACCTAACCTGGATTCCATCTTCACAGTTGTTAAAGGCATCACTTAACATTGCAGAGAACAGCATACTGAACAGGGTTGGAGCAAGCACACAGCCTTGTTTTACGCCGTTTGTTACTGGGAAAGCCTCAGATACGTCTCCATCGTTCAGAACCTTCACCATCATGCCATCATGGAACTGCCGGATGACTGAGATGAACTTGGTCCATATACAGCTTTGAGCGCATCGTAGAAGCGTTTCTGTCCTGGGTATCTGCATAGCCCTGAATTTCGTCGGCCTTCTTGCTAAACCAGATATCCTGCATCTCGCACAGCTTGATTTGTACCTTTCTTTTTATGTTGGTAAAGGCACCTTTCTTAGCTAACGACGTGGGGTCATTTTGATACACCTTGTACCGCTGATGTTTCTCTTCTAGGAGTGTCTTTATTTCCTCGTAGTTTTCATCGAACCAGTCTTGATTATTTCTGGCTGATGATCCGAGATGCTCCAGAGCAATATTATAAACAGCATCTCTCAGAATTGTCCACTGTTCCTCAACGCCAATCTCCTCTGCCTGCAGTATATTTAACAGTCTGCCATCAAGGTCATTGGCAAATTCCCTTGCAATTCTTTTATTTTGCAGCTTATAGATATTCAGCCTCTTTGTCGTTTTCTGCCCTTGGGGTCTCCTCGCAGGCAGGATGCGGAGCCTGCACTTAGACACAATGAGGCGATGGTCAGTCCAGCAGTCTGCACCCCACATGGCCCTCATCACTCTAAAGTCCATCTCATCCCTTTTCCTGGCAATGATGTAATCAATGAGATGCCAATGCCTCGAGCGTGGGTGCATCCATGATGTCTTCTTGCGCGTGGGTAAGCGGAATAAAGTGTTGGTGATGACAAGGTCATGTGTGGCACACATCTTGAGGAGCAGCAGGCCATTACTGGCCAGGCCAGATAAAAGTGCAGCGCCCCAGAGTCCTGGTCGTTGCAGTACTGTAGCTCCGCCACTAAGGGGGGCTATGGTACGTCTGATGGCACTGAAGGAGTTCATCTGACCAGGTATCACAGACACCAATACATTTCACAGTCTGGCCTCCAGGGGGAGCTAAGGATTCTATTTATTAGGCCACTCCTCACAATCTGGTAAAACTGGGGGTTAGGCAGGAAGTTAGAACAGAAAGCTGACTGGGTTGGAACCGGGCAACACCTTGTGGCAGAGGGTGTTGTAGGGGAAGATTCGGAGGGGTCCCTGTCAGGGGTGGGATCCTGACAGAGGCCTAGCAACCAGAGAGAACGTTACGGGACCGCGCCTGCACGATATAGCGGCGGTACCCCAAGAAAGGACAAGAAGCGAGATTTATTGTGCCGAGTGAGAAACGAGATCAACGCAACTAGGAGAATACCAGTAGGAGTCGTGCTGTAAGATCGAGGCAACATCCTATTGAGGCGCATAACCGGTGGCCGGAACGCCGAGGAACTATAGAGCTCCAAGCCAAACTTCAAACCTACGGCAGGACAGTCAGTCACAGGCGGGCTGTCTCACACAGACCCAGGAAGACACAGGGGGGTAACAACAGGAGAGGGGTGACGATAGAGCCCAGGAAGAACCTCCGAGCCTCCCCGTCATACGGGTGCGTCCTAACCGTAAGATCAGGGGGACGTAGAAGAACATCAGAATCGAGTTGTGAGGGAACACGAGAAACAGACACAACAGTTGTGGTGTACTATCCCGTAAGCACAGCAGGGAAGGACCACAACACACAAGCGCTAGCAGGTAGGCACAGATTTCCACCTGCGAAGGGAACTCTGGAGGTGCCATCGGACCAGCCGGACTTGCGCAGCCCTGTTAACCGTATTCCGGACTGAGGACCCAGAAGCCTTCAGTAAAGAGGTAAAGAGACTGCAACCTGGTGTCCTCGTTATTTACTGCGACCGGCACTACACCGCACCATAACATTATCATCCCATACCACCACCTTTCATTGTGCGCCCCTCAGCAGGGTCACGGACCGGGCCTAGCCACCGTGACAACCCCAGAGCAGAGACCCAGAGGCCCGGTACCGGGTACCCCTCGGCCCTGCGGCAGTGGGGGCGCTACAAAAGTATATTTTTGTCAAAGTGCTATGTGACCGAAATAAGTGATAACAATGGCCTGTTTTGTGTTTTAGTTCTAGCATGTCCTCTTCTTAGCTAGCATTCCCACTCCATGTGACAAGATATCATCATAATAACATGGGTCTCTCAGCCATAATAATGGCGCAGAAATGTAGTGGTATTACAATGATGCCAAATGGCCGAGAAGGAAATTAAACTAGTCTAATGCTTTTATCAGTGTGAATAGGATAATAAAAGTTACTAATGTGTTTTATACCGGAATTCTGGTGTAATCACCTTAATGGATTGGCCCCTCAGTGAGCACATAACCTAAGGGCTAATTCAGAAATCAGTATGTCTTGTACGAGTGCCGTGTTTTCCACAGATAAACTTGTAGCTATGATAGTCCATAGGGCTGTTCACATGTCACATATTTTCCTTGGACTGGGTCATCTTCACAAAAGCATGGAGACTTCTCCGATTTTGTTCCTGGTCACTGATCAAACCTGCCAAAGCAAGTCTATCGGGTCACTGATCAAACCTGCCAATGCGAGTCTATCAGTCTTTGGACAAAATAGGACATCACTTGCATGCCATCCAAGTCTTTCAACGACTGATTGATAGGAGAAGCTAGAGAAACCTCCATCGGTTTTTATTTATCTGAGAAAAACTTCTGAAACTCTGCCCAAACTCTGATGGACACTTTGACAAAATTCTGGTGACGCTCCGATCAAAATCACTGATGAAACTCAGAGTGTTTTTTTGGCAAGCAAGAAAAATCAGTGATATGTGAAGTTCATATGCAGCAGATTTTTCTGTGACTGTCCCATTTAACATTTATATGTTCTTTCTTAGAATACTTTTTATATATCAGGGCCATAGGTATAAAGTTTATGGCCTGTAGATCCAGCTTTGATCATTCATCTGGTCTACCCAAGAATCAAACCCACAACCTCTATAGAGGCAGTAGATAAAGCTATGAGCCACAGCCTACACGGATCAGCAGAAGAGAATTCTGTATACGGTACTTGAAGTTGCATTGCAGGCAGTGAACCCACAGCCAAACTATACAGGTACATAGAGATACATCTGTACATAGCAGTGTATTTCTATGTACCTGAATTCTAGAATAAAATATTGATTTCTTACTACAAAACTACTAAAAAAAATATTGAAAAGCAATTACTATAATGTCAGGTTTGCAGCACTTTTTTTAAAATACTAAACCTCACAAATCGGCATATAACATGGACGTATGTGTGTCCCTATAATCGTTGCAACCTGCACAACACAGCAATCAGATTGTTTTCCGGTGATTGGTACATGGAATAAAAGATGGCGTTATTGTTTTACCTCCACTGATCCCCTAGAAAAATGTAATAAAAATGTACTGTAGAGTAAATGCTGTGTTTTTTTTTAAATTGCTTTTTCTAAATGTTTTCTACAGGTGTCGGCACCATATGTGTTATGATCCGGTGACCTTGGAGCCGCATGAGACTTTCTCAGGAGTAGGTGGAACCTGTACTGACCGCAAACCCTAAACTGTCACCGCAACTAGAAGTAGCCGTGGGGTGTACCTAACACATCCTAGACACCTCGACACTGTCGGAGGACTAAATACCCCTATAGATGGAAATGGGAATTCTATCTTGCCTCAGAACAGAACCCCAAAGGATAGGCATCCCCCCACAAATATTGACTGTGAGTATTAGAGGAAAGACAAACGCAGGCAGAAATCAGGATTTAGCAAAAGAGGCCACACTAGCTAAATAGGAAAGGATAGGACAGAATACTAAGCGGTCAGTATTAAAACCCTAAAAATATCCACAGCAGATAATACAAAAATTCCACCATCTAACTAAAGACATGGAATGTATATCTGCATCTCCTGAGAATCCAACTTGACTGAAATATCCAAACACAGTCTAAGCTGGACAAGAAAAAACATTGAATAGTACTGAATTGTAAAGCACACAGCATGTGTGCTGTAGAAACAAAACCAGACACTTATCTTTGCTGATTTGGCAGCAGGGCAGGAGGAACCAGACAGAGATGCAAAACCTCCAAGAACAATGGACAACTGGCAAGGGCTAATGAATCCTGCACACCTAAATATCCCAGTCAGAGCTGCAATCAGCAGGGACACCTGCCCAGGATTGCAACCCAGGGACAACTGCATTACTACCAACAACCACCGGAGGGAACCCAAGAGCAGAATTTACAACAGTACCCCCCCTTGAAGAGGGGTCACCGAACCCTCACCAGAGCCCCCAGGCCGATCAGGACGAGCCAGATGAAAGGCACGGACCAAATCAGCAGCATGGACATCAGAGGCAAAACCCCAAGAATTATCCTCCTGGCCATAACCCTTCCATTTAACAAGGTACTGAAGCCTCCGCCTCGAAAAGCGAGAATCCAAAATCTTCTCAACCACATACTCCAACTCCCCATCAACCAACACAGGGGCCGGAGGATCAACAGAGGGAACAATGGGCACCACATATTTCCGCAATAAAGATCTATGGAAGACATTATGGATAGCAAAAGAAGCCGGAAGGGTCAATCGAAAAGACACCGGATTAATAATCTCAGAAATCCTATAAGGACCAATGAAGCGAGGCTTAAACTTAGGGGAAGAAACCTTCATAGGAACATGACGGGAAGACAACCAGACCAGATCCCCAACCCGAAGCCGGGAACCAACACACTGACGACGATTAGCAAAACGTTGAGCCTCCTCCTGAGACAATACCAAATTGTCCACCACATGAGTCCAAATCTGCTACAACCTGTCAACCACAGAATCCACACCAGGACAGTCAGAAGGCTCAACCTGCCCCGAAGAAAAACGAGGATGAAAAACAAAATTACAAAAGAAGGGCGAAACCAAGGTAGCAGAACTAGCCCGATTATTAAGGGCAAACTCGGCCAATGGCAAGAAAGCCACCCAATCATCCTGATCAGCAGACACAAAGCATCTCAGATAAGTTTCTAAAGTCTGATTAGTTCGCTCGGTCTGGCCATTTGTCTGAGGATGAAATGCGGAAGAAAAAGACAAATCAATGCCCAGCTTAGCACAAAAGGCCCGCCAAAACCGAGAAACAAACTGGGACCCTCTGTCGGACACAATATTCTCCGGAATACCATGCAAACGAACCACATGCTGAAAAAACAACGGAACCAAATCAGAAGAGGAAGGCAATTTAGGCAAAGGCACCAAATGGACCATCTTAGAGAACCGGTCACAAACAACCCAGATGACAGACATCTTCTGAGAAACCGGAAGATCAGAAATAAAATCCATAGAAATATGCGTCCAAGGCCTCTCAGGGAACGGCAAAGGCAAAAGCAACCCACTAGCACGGGAACAACAAGGCTTGGCCCGCGCACAAGTCCCACAGAACTGCACAAAAGAACGCACATCACGCAACAAGGAAGGCCACCAAAAGGACCTACCAACCAAATCTCTGGTACCAAAAATACCAGGATGGCCAGCCAACAAAGAACAATGAACCTCAGAAATCACTCTACTAGTCCATCTATCAGGAACAAACAGTTTCCCCACTGGACAGCGGTCAGGTTTGTCAGCCTGAAATTCCTGAAGAACCCGTCGTAAATCAGGGGAAATGGCAGAAAGGACCACCCCTTCTTTCAGAATGCCGACCGGTTCAAGGACCTCAGGAGAATCAGGCAAAAAACTCCTAGAGAGGACATCAGCTTTAATATTCTTAGAACCCGGAAGATACGAGACCACGAAATCAAAACGGGAAAAAAACGAGGACCATCGAGCCTGTCTAGGATTCAGCCGCCTGGCAGACTCGAGGTAAATCAGATTTTTATGATCGGTCAAGACCACAATATGGTGCTTAGCTCCCTCGAGCCAATGTCGCCACTCCTCAAACGCCCACTTCATAGCCAACAACTCCCGATTGCCGACATCATAATTGCGTTCAGCGGGCGAAAACTTATGGGAAAAGAAGGCACACGGTTTCATCAAGGAACCAACAGGATCCCTCTGAGACAAAACGGCCCCTGCCCCAATCTCAGAAGCGTCAACCTCAACCTGAAATGGAAGAGAAACATCTGGTTGACGCAACACCGGGGCAGAAGTAAATCGGCGTTTAAGTTCCTGAAAGGCAGAGACAGCCGCAGAGGACCAATTCGTCACATCAGCGCCTTTCTTCGTCAAATCGGTCAAGGGTTTAACCACACTGGAGAAGTTAGCAATGAAACGGCGATAAAAATTAGCAAAGCCCAAAAATTTCTGAAGGCTCTTCACAGATGTGGGTTGAATCCAATCATGAATGGCCTGAACCTTAACCGGATCCATCTCTATAGATGAGGGAGAAAAAATAAAGCCCAAAAAAGAAACCTTCTGCACTCCAAAGAGACACTTAGACCCCTTCACAAACAAAGCATTATCACGAAGGATCTGAAATACCATCCTGACCTGTTTCACAGGAGACTCCCAATCATCAGAAAAAATTAAAATGTCATCCAAATATACAATCATGAATTTATCAAGATAAGTCCGGAAGATATCGTGCATGAAGGACTGAAAAACAGATGGAGCATTAGAGAGCCCGAATGGCATCACAAGGTATTCAAAATGGCCTTCGGGCGTATTAAACGCAGTTTTCCATTCATCACCCTGCTTAATACGAACAAGATTATATGCCCCCCGAAGGTCAATCTTAGTAAACCAACTAGCCCCCTTAATCCTAGCAAACAAATCAGAAAGCAGAGGTAAAGGATATTGAAACTTGACCGTGATCTTATTCAAGAGGCAATAATCAATACAGTGTCTCAAGGAGCCATCATTCTTAGCAACAAAAAAAAAACCTGCTCCCAACGGTGAAGAAGATGGCCGAATATGTCCTTTCTCCAAAGACTCCTTAACATAACTCCGCATGGCGGTATGTTCAGGCACAGACAGGTTAAAAAGTCGGCCCTTAGGAAACTTACAGCCTGGAATCAAGTCAATCGCACAATCACAGTCCCTATGCGGTGGAAGGGAACTGGACTTGGGCTCATCGAATACATCCTGAAAATCAGACAAAAACTCTGGAATTTCAGAAGTGGAAGAAGAGGAGATTGACATCAAAGGAACATCATTATGAACCCCCTGACATCCCCAACTAGTCACAGACATAGACTTCCAATCCAACACAGGATTATGTGCCTGCAACCACGGAAAACCCAGCACGATAGCATCATGTAAATTATGCAACACCAGAAATCGACAATCTTCCTGATGGGCTGGCGCCATGCACATGGTCACCTGTGTCCAGAACTGGGGCTTATTTTTAGCCAAAGGTGTAGCATCAATGCCCCTTAAAAGAATAGGGTTCTGCAAAGACTGCAAGGGAAAACCACAAGGCCTGGCAAACTCAAAGTCCATTAAGTTCAAGGCGGCGCCTGAATCCACAAACGCCATGACAGAAAATCATGATAATGAGCAGATCAAGGACACAGATAATAAAAATTTAGGTTGTACAGTACTGATGGTAATTGAACTAGCGATCCTCTTTGTACGCCTAGGACAGACTGAAATGACATGAGAAGCATCGCCACAATAAAAACACAACCTATTCTGACGTCTGAATCCCTGTTGTTCCGTTCTAGACAGAATCCTATCACACTGCATTGACTCAGGCATCTGCTCTGAGGACAACGCCACAGCGCGCACAGTTCTGCGCTCCCGCAAACGCCGATCAATCTGAATGGCCAGAGACATAGAATCACTCAGACCGAAAGGCGTGGGAAACCCCACCATAACATCTTTAATGGATTCAGAAAGACCCTTTCTGAAAATTGCCGCCAAAGCATCATCATTCCATTTAGTCAACACAGACCATTTTCTAAATTTCTGACAATACAATTCTGCCGCTTCTTGACCCTGAGACAGGACCAACAAGGTCTTCTCCGCTTGATCCACAGAATTTGGTTCATCATATAATAATCCTAAAGCCTGAAAAAAGGCGTCTACATTAAGCAAGGCCGGATTCCCAGATTCCAGGGAAAATGCCCAATTCTGAGGATCACCACGCAGCAGGGAGATGACAATTTTAACCTGCTGAATGAAATCACCAGAGGATCGAGGTCTCAGAGCAAAAAACAGTTTACAGTTGTTTTTAAAACTCAAAAATTTGGACTTGTCCCCAAAATACAAATCAGGAGTAGGAATCTTAGGCTCTAAAACTGGAGTCTGAACAATATAATCAGAAATACCCTGTACCCTAGCAGCAAGCTGGTCTACACGAGAAGCTAATCCCTGAACATCCATGCTAGCACAAGACTCCTCAGCCACCCAGAGAAAAAGAGGGAAGAAAAGACAAAGCAGGCTACAGAAAAAAAAATGGCTCTTTCTTCCCTTCTTCTGAGATGCATTTAACTAATTGTTGGCCAGTTGTACTGTTATGATCCGGTGACCTTGGAGCCGCATGAGACTTTCTCAGGAGTAGGTGGAACCTGTACTGACCGCAAACCCTAAACTGTCACCGCAACTAGAAGTAGCCGTGGGGTGTACCTAACACATCCTAGACACCTCGACACAGCCGGAGGACTAAATACCCCTATAGATGGAAATGGGAATTCTATCTTGCCTCAGAGCAGAACCCCAAAGGATAGGCAGCCCCCCACAAATATTGACTGTGAGTATTAGAGGAAAGACAAACGCAGGCAGAAATCAGGATTTAGCAAAAGAGGCCACACTAGCTAAATAGGAAAGGATAGGACAGAATACTAAGCGGTCAGTATTAAAACCCTAAAAATATCCACAGCAGATAATACAAAAATTCCACCATCTAACTAAAGACATGGAATGTATATCTGCATCTCCTGAGAATCCAACTTGACTGAAATATCCAAACACAGTCTAAGCTGGACAAGAAAAAACATTGAATAGTACTGAATTGTAAAGCACACAGCATGTGTGCTGTAGAAACAAAACCAGACACTTATCTTTGCTGATTTGGCAGCAGGGCAGGAGGAACCAGACAGAGATGCAAAACCTCCAAGAACAATGGACAACTGGCAAGGGCTAATGAATCCTGCACACCTAAATATCCCAGTCAGAGCTGCAATCAGCAGGGACACCTGCCCAGGATTGCAACCCAGGGACAACTGCATTACTACCAACAACCACCGGAGGGAACCCAAGAGCAGAATTCACAACACATATGATGCAATAACAATCTTCTCAGATTATGGTGTTTGCTGAATTTCCTTTAAGAGTTTCCCCCCATATTTGATGCATTTATGGTGAGATGTGAAGCACAACGCCTATAGAGAAAAAAATGCACCAAAACCACACAATATCAAAGCTTCTTTACGCACCAAGGGCAGAAGTTTTCATGAAATTACATCCACTTTGCTGGAACATTTAGGCTGTCTTCACATGCTTGCAGATTTTTTGCACAGAAATTCTGCTATGTTTAATTGCCCAAGCAAATCGGATGTGATTTCATGAAAAATATGCCCGCTGTGTGTCTAAGGCTGGCGTCACACTCAGCGTATGAAAATACGGTCCGTTTTTTACGGCCATAATACGCAGAAATGTTCCCAAAATAGTGATCCGTATGTCATCCGTAGGCAGGGTGTGGCAGCGTATTTTGGCATGTAATCCTCCACATGTAATCTGTATGGCATCCGTACTGCGATGTTTTCTCGCAGGCTTGCAAAACCGACATCTAATGGATTTATGTGCTCAAATGTTCGTTAAAACATATATATATATATATATATATATATATATATATATATATATATATATATAGATACTGTATACAGTATATGTCATTGAGACACATATATATATATATATATATATATATATATATTTAATTCAGCGCTAGATAGCATAAAAGCTGGTAATTCAATTGCTGGCTTTTGCTATCACCTTCCCAAACCCGACAGGATATGAGACATGGTTTACATACAGTAAACCATCTCATATCCCTTTTTTTTTTGCATATTCCACACTACTAATGTTAGTAGTGTGTATGTGCAAAATTTGGGCCCTCTATTAAAGGGTTAAATCACGGAAAAAATTGGCGTGGGCTCCCGCGCAATTTTCTCCGCCAGAGTGGTAAAGCCAGTGACTGAGGGCAGATATTAATAGCCTAGGGAGGTACCATGGTTATTGGCCCCCCCTGGCTACAAACATCTGCCCCCAGCCACCCCAGAAAAGGCACATCTGGAAGATGTGCCTATACTGGCACTTGGCCATTCTCTTCCCACTCCCGTGTAGCGGTGGGAGTAGTGTATCAGAGGGTGGTCTCGTCAAACTCAAATCTGACAGGTGGACCCGCCGCTATCAGAGTGTTTCAAAAGTGTGTAACCCCTTCTCCCCTCCCTGTCAGCCAGCTGTCCCTCCGGCTGGCTGATTTTCCCTTTTGATATAGTGGGATATTGTTAATTTGCTCCAGTGATTATTATCCCAGTATTTTTTTTTTATATTAGATTTTCATATGTAGTTGTTGTGTGACTGCATTCTGTAATCAGGGGGCAGTGTGTTTTATTACCAATGGTATGTCTCTATCAAAAAGACTACTTGGGTCATTATATGTTGTATTAAGTTTACTCTTATTTGCAAGTGCTGCGAGATTAACACAGGCCATAATGCTCAACATGTGGTTATGTTATGTTATCTCATCTAAACAGACTATCTGTCTATGCCCGCCGAAGCAGCAAAAGCAAAAGCTGGCTGATTTTCCCTTTTGATATAGTTGGATATTGTTAATTTGCTCCAGTGATTATTATAGCAGTATTTGTTTTTATATTAGATTTTCATATGTAGTTGTTGTGTGACTGCATTCTGTAATCAGGGGGCAGTGTGTTTTATTACCAATGGTATGTCTCTATCAAAAAGACTACTTGGGTCATTATATGTTGTATTAAATTTACTCTTATTTGCAAGTGCTGCGAGATTAACACAGGCCATAATGCTCAACATGTGGTTATGTTATGTTATCTCATCTAAATAGACTGTCTATGCCCGCCGAAGCAGCAAAAGCAAATACAGCTGTAGAACTGTACAGAGAGCAGTTTAAAATATTTATTGCCAAACACCACAACTACACAAAGATAAAGAATACATTCTAGCTAGCTAAGTAAGTTGATTGAGTCTGATACTATAACTGTTGACAGTTGCTGAAATGTGGCTCTACTGACCATTAACTAGGCAACCAGAGTTTCTGTGTTGGAGATAGAATTTATTGCTGTAAAATAATTACAACTCAAAGACATTTCAATACTATACATTAACTAAATGCTAGAGTTTCTGTAACAGAAACTAGTGACCATTAACTAGATGCTAGCAGATGTTAGTGAGCAGTGTGAAGCTGATAGACAAGAACATTTTTTATTAAATTGAGAATTTATTGCTGTAAAATAAATACAGCTCAAAGACATTTCAATACTATACATTAACTAAATGCTAGAGTTTCTGTAACAGAAACTAGTGACCATTAACTAGATGCTAGCAGATGTTAGCGAGCAGTGTGAACCTGATAGACAAGAACATTTTTGATTAAATTGATAAAGCGATAATGTCAGGTGTTGGACATGCATTTATCAGTCTTTCATACGTATCACTGTGTTGATCCTTTTCAGCTCATCACCCTGGCCTCGGTGTGTATGGCAATGTACCTGGTTTATAACACATTCTCACGGGTATATTATGTATATTTTGTGTTTTGCACCATTATTTGATACTGTAATTCTCATTTTATATGAGATTTATAACACATTCTCATTTTTATATGAGTTTTATAACACATTCTCACGGGTATATTATGTATATTTTGTGTTTTGCACCATTATTTGATACTGTAATTCTCATTTTATATGAGATTTATAACACAGTCTCATTTTTATATGAGTTTTATAACACATTCTCACGGGTATATTATGTATATTTTGTGTTTTGCACCATTATTTGATACTGTAATTCTCATTTTATATGAGATTTATAACACAGTCTCATTTTTATATGAGTTTTATAACACATTCTCACGGGTACATTATGTATATTTTGTGTTTTGCATCATTATTTGATACTGTAATTCTCATTTTATATGAGATTTATAACATTCTCATTTTTATATGAGTTTTATAACACATTCTCACGGGTATATTATGTATATTTTGTGTTTTGCATCATTATTTGATACTGTAATTCTCATTTTATATGAGATTTATAACACATTCTCATTTTTATATGAGATTTATAACACATTCTCACGGGTATATTATTATGCATATTTTGTGTTTTGCACCATTATTTGATACTGTAATTCTCATTTTATATGAGATTTATAACACAGTCTCATTTTTATATGAGATGTGCAAAAAGAAAAAAAAGAGCATGAACCGCACATCCCAAAATCATACGTTGATCTAAAGCCGCTAGGCAAAAATTTAAATACTGAACATGAGGTTTTCAGTTTAACATTCTGATCAGACTGTATGAAGCCCACTGCCCCTTCACGGCAAACCTCGTAGTGGGTCCTAACGCCCTAACGGAGCGGAGCCGTGCGGCGACCACCGCCGCAGCGGCCACGTACCAGCAGGGCGGACGGCCTGTTGCCCCACAGCACCCATGCTGCGAGACTGAGTCCCCAAGACTCCAGACCGCGCCGCCCCACCAGCACAAAGCCACAGCAACAATGGCCGCCACACAGCACCAGCACCAAAATGAAGGGAGCATTTCAACTCACCTTCCTCCAGCTCTTCAGTGAGAGCCAAAATGGACTAGACCCCTTACTTTGCAGTCTCCTGCTAATTAAAATCACCTGAGCCAAATGGGAGGAGTGCTGGTCCAAAAAAAGAGACAAGTACATGCTATGTGCAAAAAGAAAAAAAAGAGCATGAACCGCACATCCCAAAATCATACGTTGATCTAAAGCCGCTAGGCAAAAATTTAAATACTGAACATGAGGTTTTCAGTTTAACATTCTGATCAGACTGTATGAAGCCCACTGCCCCTTCACGGCAAACCTCGTAGTGGGTCCTAACGCCCTAACGGAGCGGAGCCGTGCGGCGACCACCGCCGCAGCGGCCACGTACCAGCAGGGCGGACGGCCTGTTGCCCCACAGCACCCATGCTGCGAGACTGAGTCCCCAAGACTCCAGACCGCGCCGCCCCACCAGCACAAAGCCACAGCAACAATGGCCGCCACACAGCACCAGCACCAAAATGAAGGGAGCATTTCAACTCACCTTCCTCCAGCTCTTCAGTGAGAGCCAAAATGGACTAGACCCCTTACTTTGCAGTCTCCTGCTAATTAAAATCACCTGAGCCAAATGGGAGGAGTGCTGGTCCAAAAAAAGAGACAAGTACATGCTATGTGCAAAAAGAAAAAAAAGAGCATGAACCGCACATCCCAAAATCATACGTTGATCTAAAGCCGCTAGGCAAAAATTTAAATACTGAACATGAGGTTTTCAGTTTAACATTCTGATCAGACTGTATGAAGCCCACTGCCCCTTCACGGCAAACCTCGTAGTGGGTCCTAACGCCCTAACGGAGCGGAGCCGTGCGGCGACCACCGCCGCAGCGGCCACGTACCAGCAGGGCGGACGGCCTGTTGCCCCACAGCACCCATGCTGCGAGACTGAGTCCCCAAGACTCCAGACCGCGCCGCCCCACCAGCACAAAGCCACAGCAACAATGGCCGCCACACAGCACCAGCACCAAAATGAAGGGAGCATTTCAACTCACCTTCCTCCAGCTCTTCAGTGAGAGCCAAAATGGACTAGACCCCTTACTTTGCAGTCTCCTGCTAATTAAAATCACCTGAGCCAAATGGGAGGAGTGCTGGTCCAAAAAAAGAGACAAGTACATGCTATGTGCAAAAAGAAAAAAAAGAGCATGAACCGCACATCCCAAAATCATACGTTGATCTAAAGCCGCTAGGCAAAAATTTAAATACTGAACATGAGGTTTTCAGTTTAACATTCTGATCAGACTGTATGAAGCCCACTGCCCCTTCACGGCAAACCTCGTAGTGGGTCCTAACGCCCTAACGGAGCGGAGCCGTGCGGCGACCACCGCCGCAGCGGCCACGTACCAGCAGGGCGGACGGCCTGTTGCCCCACAGCACCCATGCTGCGAGACTGAGTCCCCAAGACTCCAGACCGCGCCGCCCCACCAGCACAAAGCCACAGCAACAATGGCCGCCACACAGCACCAGCACCAAAATGAAGGGAGCATTTCAACTCACCTTCCTCCAGCTCTTCAGTGAGAGCCAAAATGGACTAGACCCCTTACTTTGCAGTCTCCTGCTAATTAAAATCACCTGAGCCAAATGGGAGGAGTGCTGGTCCAAAAAAAGAGACAAGTACATGCTATGTGCAAAAAGAAAAAAAAGAGCATGAACCGCACATCCCAAAATCATACGTTGATCTAAAGCCGCTAGGCAAAAATTTAAATACTGAACATGAGGTTTTCAGTTTAACATTCTGATCAGACTGTATGAAGCCCACTGCCCCTTCACGGCAAACCTCGTAGTGGGTCCTAACGCCCTAACGGAGCGGAGCCGTGCGGCGACCACCGCCGCAGCGGCCACGTACCAGCAGGGCGGACGGCCTGTTGCCCCACAGCACCCATGCTGCGAGACTGAGTCCCCAAGACTCCAGACCGCGCCGCCCCACCAGCACAAAGCCACAGCAACAATGGCCGCCACACAGCACCAGCACCAAAATGAAGGGAGCATTTCAACTCACCTTCCTCCAGCTCTTCAGTGAGAGCCAAAATGGACTAGACCCCTTACTTTGCAGTCTCCTGCTAATTAAAATCACCTGAGCCAAATGGGAGGAGTGCTGGTCCAAAAAAAGAGACAAGTACATGCTATGTGCAAAAAGAAAAAAAAGAGCATGAACCGCACATCCCAAAATCATACGTTGATCTAAAGCCGCTAGGCAAAAATTTAAATACTGAACATGAGGTTTTCAGTTTAACATTCTGATCAGACTGTATGAAGCCCACTGCCCCTTCACGGCAAACCTCGTAGTGGGTCCTAACGCCCTAACGGAGCGGAGCCGTGCGGCGACCACCGCCGCAGCGGCCACGTACCAGCAGGGCGGACGGCCTGTTGCCCCACAGCACCCATGCTGCGAGACTGAGTCCCCAAGACTCCAGACCGCGCCGCCCCACCAGCACAAAGCCACAGCAACAATGGCCGCCACACAGCACCAGCACCAAAATGAAGGGAGCATTTCAACTCACCTTCCTCCAGCTCTTCAGTGAGAGCCAAAATGGACTAGACCCCTTACTTTGCAGTCTCCTGCTAATTAAAATCACCTGAGCCAAATGGGAGGAGTGCTGGTCCAAAAAAAGAGACAAGTACATGCTATGTGCAAAAAGAAAAAAAAGAGCATGAACCGCACATCCCAAAATCATACGTTGATCTAAAGCCGCTAGGCAAAAATTTAAATACTGAACATGAGGTTTTCAGTTTAACATTCTGATCAGACTGTATGAAGCCCACTGCCCCTTCACGGCAAACCTCGTAGTGGGTCCTAACGCCCTAACGGAGCGGAGCCGTGCGGCGACCACCGCCGCAGCGGCCACGTACCAGCAGGGCAGACGGCCTGTTGCCCCACAGCACCCATGCTGCGAGACTGAGTCCCCAAGACTCCAGACCGCGCCGCCCCACCAGCACAAAGCCACAGCAACAATGGCCGCCACACAGCACCAGCACCAAAATGAAGGGAGCATTTCAACTCACCTTCCTCCAGCTCTTCAGTGAGAGCCAAAATGGACTAGACCCCTTACTTTGCAGTCTCCTGCTAATTAAAATCACCTGAGCCAAATGGGAGGAGTGCTGGTCCAAAAAAAGAGACAAGTACATGCTATGTGCAAAAAGAAAAAAAAGAGCATGAACCGCACATCCCAAAATCATACGTTGATCTAAAGCCGCTAGGCAAAAATTTAAATACTGAACATGAGGTTTTCAGTTTAACATTCTGATCAGACTGTATGAAGCCCACTGCCCCTTCACGGCAAACCTCGTAGTGGGTCCTAACGCCCTAACGGAGCGGAGCCGTGCGGCGACCACCGCCGCAGCGGCCACGTACCAGCAGGGCGGACGGCCTGTTGCCCCACAGCACCCATGCTGCGAGACTGAGTCCCCAAGACTCCAGACCGCGCCGCCCCACCAGCACAAAGCCACAGCAACAATGGCCGCCACACAGCACCAGCACCAAAATGAAGGGAGCATTTCAACTCACCTTCCTCCAGCTCTTCAGTGAGAGCCAAAATGGACTAGACCCCTTACTTTGCAGTCTCCTGCTATATTTTGTGTTTTGCATCATTATTTGATACTGTAATTCTCATTTTTATATGAGATTTATAACATTCTCATTTTTATATGAGATTTATAACACATTCTCATGGGTATATTATGTATATTTTGTGTTTTGCATCATTATTTGATACTGTAATTCTCATTTTATATGAGATTTATAACACATTCTCATTTTTATGAGTTTTATAACACATTCTCACGGGTATATTATGTATATTTTGTGTTTTGCATCACTATTTGATACTGTAATTCTCATTTTATATGAGATTTATAACACATTCTCATTTTTATATGAGTTTTATAACACATTCTCACGTGTATATTATGTATATTTTGTGTTTTGCATCACTATTTGATACTGTAATTCTCATTTTATATGAGATTTATAACACATTCTCATTTTTATATGAGTTTTATAACACATTCTCACGGGTATATTATGTATATTTTGTGTTTTGCACCATTATTTGATACTGTAATTCTCATTTTATATGAGATTTATAACACATTCTCATTTTTATATGAGATTTATAACACATTCTCACAGGTATATTATGTATATTTTGTGTTTTGCATCATTATTTGATACTGTAATTCTCATTTTATATGAGATTCATAACACATTCTCATTTTTATATGAGTTTTATAACACATTCTCACGGGGATATTATGTATATTTTGTATTTTGCATCATTATTTGATACTGTAATTCTCATTTTATATGAGATTTATAACACATTCTCATTTTTATATGAGTTTTATAACACATCACACGCATTTTACGGGCATATTATGTTTATTCTGTGTTTTTGCAGCATTATTTGTTTCAAATTTACAAATCTAAAATGGTCTGTATGTATATGCGCGTTGAAATTACGGGGCGGCTTTTGATGATGATAAAAATGCTGTAAAACGTCTGAACGATCTACGACATTTCATTATTAGTTAATTTTTCAACCAATAGCCAACCAGGCTTAGTCATGTGGATTTAGATTTATTTAAATTCACAGGTGGGGTGTATGTACACATGCATGATTTAGTTTAAAAGCATATAGTTCAGCGATAATGTCAGGAGTTGGACAGGCATTTATCAGTCTCATACATATCACAGAAAGATTTTAGTTTGATCTGTGCGAGTTTGATATGGACGTACTGTGCAGACATGGCAATAAAGATTTTGATGTGTTCATCATTCCACACAGGGCTCCCCGTGTAAGATGAATGTTCAGCAACAGGCTGTACAGCTTGACACACCCGTATATTGAACGGAACTGTGGGTGACCACATACCCTCGGAGAGCTGTTCAATTTCCCTGTTTTCAGAAGTAAATTGTAGGTGCTGACTGTGCTATTGGCCGCCGGAGTTATACAGGGACTGGCGATCTGCGATGCAAATCGCTTTCTTGAAACATTCTTAGATTTTTGACGTGAAATCTTGGGGCTTGGATTCCCTGAGTGTTTGGGTGCCGCGTAGCTTTCCTCACGATCTACAACACATAAATAAGGGTTATACCGTAAAACTATATTATACTGTATCAGCTGCTTTAATCCTCTGTATGTAAACACGAACTAAGTGCAATTTCTCATACAGATACTGACACGTATCCATCGGTCTATATGCCGGAAAACTGGTGTGTTCCAGAACCATGTGACAATCTGGATTCAGACGTCGACATCATAGATGTCAAGAACACTGAAATTTCGCTGCTACCCGCAGCGCCTAAAAGCCGTGGAAATTCGTTAAGCAGGTGTTTCTAAGAAAAGAAAAGGTAACGGTTCACTTGAAATACATACGGTTCTCACTTTTGTGTAGAAAATCACTTCTGTGTTAACTAATAGTTATATTTTATTTACACCTGCGAAACTAGCTGTCAGAAAAATTCAATTTGAAAAAGAGAATATCCCTGTCTCGACGAGTTTGAACAATGCGCGGTCCATTAAACCAGGAGCTGCGGAGGTGCAATTCCCGGTTCATGCTTGTAAGTATATATCTGGAAAAAGCCATACACCTAGAGCAAGGATGACAGTCCCAGAAAAGGAAAACAGAGCAGAGTATATGTATTAATATAAATTTTTATTAGTGGTAATGATACATACAATTAAAAAAGTGCACTTGTTGGATAATAAATTAAAACAAGATTGCCAGACAAATATATATAAGCCACATAAGCCTACGGTGTGCCAAAAGGATATAGATAGTAAAATAATTAAATATGTCTCCCCAATGTATAAAAACGTGAGGTAATAACGTTTAAAAAGAGGTAACCCTAAATAGGGTTAGAAGGTGCCAAAGTGTGAAAAAAGTGCCATGTGCAATGTAAAACTAAGTATAAATCACTCAAAAAAGTATATGGTGCTTTACACACAAAGGAGAAAATATATAAAAGGAGACATATACCTTATAGGCCTCACCGTATCCAACAAAACGCACCCCGCGTTTTGTTGGATACGGTGCGTTGGATGCGCACCGCATGCGCATTTTGTTGGGTGCGTTTTGTTGGATACGGTGAGGCCTATAAGGTATATGTCTCCTTTTATATATTTTCTCCTTTGTGTGTAAAGCACCATATACTTTTTTGAGTGATTTATACTTAGTTTTACATTGCACATGGCACTTTTTTCACACTTTGGCACCTTCTAACCCTATTTAGGGTTACCTCTTTTTAAACGTTATTACCTCACGTTTTTATACATTGGGGAGACATATTTAATTATTTTACTATCTATATCCTTTTGGCACACCGTAGGCTTATGTGGCTTATATATATTTGTCTGGCAATCTTGTTTTAATTTATTATCCAACAAGTGCACTTTTTTAATTGTATGTATCATTACCACTAATAAAAATTTATATTAATACATATACTCTGCTCTGTTTTCCTTTTCTGGGACTGTCATCCTTGCTCTAGGTGTATGGCTTTTTCCTCATGATCAGAGTGGTTTCCACTCACTCCTATTGTTATCACCAGGGGTATTATAATTGATTATTATTTAGGTTTTATTTATATTCTTTACCCGTTCGTGTGGTTTCAATCTCTGTAAGTATATATCTGGTCTGCTCTATACTGTATGGTCTGCTCTATACTGTATTTATGCAGATATGGTTACAATGATTTCATGGATAACTGTCGCCGGTAAGTTTTCAAATATTACGCAGGATCATAGATAAGTGTCGGCGTGTAGCTTTTCCAATTTTACACCGATTTCGCGAGTAAAAGACACTTGCATCTTTTCTTTTAGATACGCCGGATCTTCAACCACGAGATTTGCAGCGGTGTAATTACGGATATGCGCAGAATCAGCCACAAAGAGCTAATGCGTCTGTGAGAACAACGCCTCTTTCGCCCATCTGTGTTGTAGATCGTGAGGAAAGCTACGCGGCACCCAAACACTCAGGGAATCCAAGCCCCAAGATTTCACGTCAAAAATCTAAGAATGTTTCAAGAAAGCGATTTGCATCGCAGATCGCCAGTCCCTGTATAACTCCGGCGGCCAATAGCACAGTCAGCACCCCACAAGTTACTTCTGAAAACAGAGAAATTGAACAGCTCTCCGAGGGTATGTGGTCACCCACAGTTCCGTTCAATATACGGGTGTGTCAAGCTGTACAATCTGCAGATTCTGCTCTTGCAGGATCTTCCAGCGATTTTGACAATGTACTACCTCTAAAGAAACGCTCAGTGTCGCGGCGCCACGTAAGTAAAAAACAGCCTGTTGCTGAACATTCATCTTACACGGGGAGCCCTGTGTGGAATGATGAACACATCAAAATCTTTATTGCCATGTCTGCTCAGTACGTCCATATCAAACTCGCACAGATCAAACTAAAATCTTTCTGTGATACGTATGAAAGACTGATAAATGCCTGTCCAACTCCTGACATTATCGCTGAACTATATGCTTTTAAACTAAATCATGCATGTGTACATACACCCCACCTGTGAATTTAAATAAATCTAAATCCACATGACTAAGGCTGGTTGGCTACTGGTTGAAAAATTAACTAATAATGAAATGTCGTAGATCGTTCAGACGTTTTACAGCATTTTTATCATCATCAAAGGCCGCCCCGCAATTTCAACGCGCATATACATACAGACCATTTTAGATTTGTAAATTTGAAACAAATAATGCTGCAAAAACACAGAATAAACATAATATGCCCGTAAAATGCGTGTGATGTGTTATAAAACTCATATAAAAATGAGAATGTGTTATAAATCTCATATAAAATGAGAATTACAGTATCAAATAATGATGCAAAACACAAAATATACATAATATACCCGTGAGAATGTGTTATAAAACTCATATAAAAATGAGAATGTGTTATAAATCTCATATAAAATGAGAATTACAGTATCAAATAATGATACAAAACACAAAATATACATAATATACCCGTGAGATTGTGTTATAAATCTCATATAAAAATGAGAATGTGTTATAAATCTCATATAAAATGAGAATTACAGTATAAAATAATGATGCAAAACACAAAATATACATAATATACCCATGAGAATGTGTTATAAATCTCACATAAAAATGAGAATGTGTTATAAATCTGATATAAAAATGAGACTGTGTTATAAATCTCATATAAAATGAGTATTACAGTATCAAATAATGATGCAAAACACAAAATATACATAATATACCCATGAGAATGTGTTAAAAATCTCATATAAAAATGAGAATGTGTTATAAATCTGATATAAAAATGAGACTGTGTTATAAATCTCATATAAAATGAGAATTACAGTATCAAATAATGATGCAAAACACAAAATATACATAATATACCCGTAAGAATGTGTTATAAAACTCATATAAAAATGAGAATGTGTTATAAATCTCATATAAAATGAGAATTACAGAATCAAATAATGATGAAAAACACAAAATATACATAATATACCCATGAGAATGTGTTATAAATCTCATATAAAAATGAGAATGTGTTATAAATCTGATATAAAAATGACACTGTGTTATAAATCTCATATAAAATGAGAATAACAGTATCAAATAATGGTGCAAAACACAAAATATACATAATACTAGACTGTGGCCCGATTCTAATGCATCGGGTATTCTAGAATATGCATGTCCCCGTAGTATATGGACAATGATGATTCCAGAATTCGCGGCAGACTGTGCCCGTCACTGATTGGTCGAGGCAACCTTTATGTCATCATCGTCGCCATAGCAACCATTATGACATCTACGTCGATACTGTGCCCGTCGCTGATTGGTCGAGGCGAATTCGCGGCAGACTGTGCCCGTCGCTGATTGGTCGAGGCAGCCTTTATGACATCATCATCGCCATAGCAACCATTATGACATCTGTTATGACCTGGTGGTTAAGAGGCCACACTGATATGACCTGGTGGCTAAAACGCAACACGGGACGAGCTCTGAGGAGGTGGTATCTCTACTGACCGCAGTTCCTAATCCTAACAACAACACTAGTAATAGCCGTGGGATGTTCCTGACTCTCCCTAGACACCTCGTCACAGCCTAAGAGCTAACTACCCCTAAAGTAGGAAATAGAAAGCTATCTTGCCTCAGAGAAAACCCCCAAAGGAAAGACAGCCCCCCACAAATATTGACTGTGAGTGGAGAGGGAAATGACGTACACAGAGATGAAATCAGATTTCAGCAAAGGAGGCCAATACTAAACTTGATAGACAGTGAGAAAAGGATACTGTGCGGTCAGTATTAAAAACTACAAAATCCACGCAGAGTTTACAAAAATGAACTCCACACCGACTCACGGTGTGGAGGGGCAAATCTGCTTTCCCAGAGCTTCCAGCTAGCCTGAATATGACATAGTGACAAGCTGGACAAAAAGAGACATATTTGCAGAGCAATAGAGTCCAAACAAATGGACAAACAAAAACTAGCAAAAACTTATCTTTTGCTGACAAGGACAGGCCATATGAGAAATCCAAGGAGAGAACCAAATCCAACCAAGAACATTGACAGCTGGCATGAACTAAAGCCCAGAGCAGGTTTAAATAACAAACCCAGGCAAGGCGATCAGTGGAGGCAGCTGCTACAGCTACCTAAAGGAGCAGCAGTTCCACTCGAAACCACCAGAGGGAGCCCAAGGGCAGAACTCACAAAAATACCATTAGCAACCACAGGAGGGAGCTCCATAACGGAATTCACAACAGACATCTACGTCGATACTGTGCCCATCGCTGATTGGTCGAGGCGAATTCGCGGCAGACTGTACCCGTCGCTGATTGGTCGAGGCAACCTTTATGACATCATCGTCACCATGCTGTGCCCGTCGCTGATTGGCCGAGGCCTGGCGGCCTCGACCAATCAGACGTGGGATTTCCAGGACAGACAGACAGAAAAACCCTTAGACAATTATATATATAGATACCCGTGAGAATGTGTTATAAATCTCATATAAAAATGAGAATGTGTTATAAATCTCATATAAAATGAGAATTACAGTATCAAATAATGGTGCAAAACACAAAATATACATAATATACCCTTGAGAATGTGTTATAAAACTCATATAAAAATGAGAATGTGTTATAAATCTCATATAAAATGAGAATTACAGTATCAAATAATGGTGCAAAACACAAAATATACATAATATACCCGTGAGAATGTGTTATAAACCAGGTACATTGCCATACACACCGAGGCCAGGGTGATGAGCTGAAAAGGATCAACACAGTGATACGTATGAAAGACTGATAAATGCATGTCCAACACCTGACATTATCGCTTTATCAATTTAATCAAAAATGTTCTTGTCTATCAGGTTCACACTGCTCGCTAACATCTGCTAGCATCTAGTTAATGGTCACTAGTTTCTGTTACAGAAAATCTAGCATTTAGTTAATGTATAGTATCCAAAATCAAAAGAAAAAAGGAGAAGAGCGGCACTGCATGTGTCTTAACGACTTCTCATAGGCTCTAGTCAAGGTGCATTTGTGCAGACTTCGGATGGACAAACCATACAGTGGTGACTTGGTGGTGCACCTCAATGAAAATGTGTCCATAAATATGTAGCAATGAAAAAGAAGAAAATGAGGGCACTCACCAATCTTTCACGTTCTTAGTCCTTTATTGCAACATGATCCAGTTAAAACACATGGCCGGGGAAGAGAGAGAGCCGAAGCCCGTGTGAGCAGGCGAGAGACGACAGCTGTTTCGCGCTGTGCTTTGCGCTTCTACAGGTCAGCTTGTGCATAGGTGAAACAGTGGAAATGTTTGTTTTTGTTTTTTTTTAAAGAAATTTTTTTGAAAAGATTTTTTTTTTTTTTTTTTTTATATCAAAAGGGAAAATCAGCCAGCTTTTGCTTTTGCTGCTTTGGCGGGCATAGACTGATAGTCTGTTTTGATGAGATAACATAACATAACCACATGTTGAGCATTATGGCCTGTGTTAATCTTGCAGCACTTGCAAATAAGAGTTAATTTAATACAACATATAATGACCCAAGTAGTCTTTTTGATAGAGACATACCATTGGTAATAAAACACACTGCCCCCTGATTACAGAATGCAGTCACACAACTACTACATATGAAAATCTAATATAAAAACAAATACTGGGATAATAATCACTGGAGCAAATTAACAATATCCAACTATATCAAAAGGGAAAATCAGCCAGCTTTTGCTGCTTCGGCGGGCATAGACAGATAGTCTGTTTAGATGAGATAACATAACATAACCACATGTTGAGCATTATGGCCTGTGTTAATCTCGCAGCACTTGCAAATAAGAGTAAACTTAATACAACATATAATGACCCAAGTAGTCTTTTTGATAGAGACATACCATTGGTAATAAAACACACTGCCCCCTGATTACAGAATGCAGTCACACAACAACTACATATGAAAATCTAATATAAAAAACAAATACTGGGATAATAATCACTGGAGCAAATTAACAATATCCCACTATATCAAAAGGGAAAATCAGCCAGCCGGAGGGACAGCTGGCTGACAGGGAGGGGAGGAGGGGTTACACCCTTTTGATACATTTTGATAGGGGCGGGGCACCTGTCAGATTTGAGTTTGACGAGACCACCCTCTGATACACTACTGGTGGGATATGGGGTAATGAAGGGTTAATGTCACCTTGCTATTTAAGGTGACATTAAGCCAGATTAATAATGGAGAGGCGTCAATTATGACACCTATCCATTATTAATCCAAGAGTACGAAATGGTTAATAAAACACACAAACATTATTACAAAGTACTTTCATGAAATAAAGACACAGGGTGTTTTATTATTTTATTACACTCTTCATCCACCTGTAGACCCTCGTTCTGTAAAAAAGGAAAAATAAAAAAACAATATCCCATACCTTCCGTCGTTCAGGTCACGTCCCACGATGTAAATCCATCTGAAGGGGTTAAATCATTTTACACCCAGGAGGTCTGCTGATGCAGTTGTGCTCGTGGCTGTAAAACCCCGGGGAATGAATGGAAAGCAGGGAAATGTCCTGTAGTTACCTTGAGTTGTGGTGGTGCGCCCTCTGCTGGATGTCCTCATGAACTGGAGCCTTGGAAAAATTCCCACGCTTGAGTTCATATGAGGACATGGACCTGAACGACGGAAGGTATGGGATATTGTTGTTTTTTTCTTTTTTCTTTTTTACAGAACGAGGGTCTTCAGGTGGATTAAGATTCTAAGAAAATATTAAAACACCCTGTGTCTTTATTTCATTAAAGTACTTTGTAATAATCTGTGTGTGTTTTATTAACCATTTCGTACTATTGTATTAATAATGGATAGGTGTCATAATTGACGCCTCTCCATTATTAATCTGGCTTAATGTCACCTTACAATAGCAAGGTGACATTGTCAGGGAGAGACTAGGTGAGCAAGAGCTAATAACCCGGGCCCCTGCAGTTTCCCTCAGACTGGGGAAATCCTGACTGACCCTCTACCTGGAGTTTACACTAAAGGTGTGCATGTCCAGGTCTCGAACCTCACCCTGTCTCCTGAGCTCAGCCCTAGGCTGAAACCTGCGCCCACCACCCAGTGAAGATGTTATTCCCCAATACCCACAGTTAGCACAGACAAGGATAAAGGAAAATATACACCACGCCGCAGTCACTCAGGAATACACTATAAATGTGCAGGGCAAAATAAATACAAATATAGGAAGGAGTAAATAAGACAAAGGAAAATACACCACCAGCAACGAATCTCCAACCACCAGCTCTCCTCACCAGACCGAGATAACAACGCAAGACAGAAGCTATAATCGGCGACGCCCAAAGATCAGGAGAACTATTTGAAGGCAGTGGGCATGGCCCAGCTTCCAATCCAAGGATTAGGTAAATTAACCCCGGAACAGCTGGATAAAATCTAGCAGACGCCAATGAGCAAATAGTGGTCAAAAGCAGAATTACCGCTGTCTGTCGGACGACCTGTGTTGTGAACTCTGTTTTTGGGCTCCCTCTTGTGGTCACAAGTGGTACTGTGTGAGTGCTGTCTTTTGGCTCCCTCTGGTGGCTCTTTGTGTCATTCTGCAGGTCTGAGGCTGGTTCAGCTGTCTCGTTATCCGTTAGCTGGTTTCCTATTTAGCTTACCTGGACTTTCAGTGGTTGCCTGCTGTCGATGTATTCAGTGCTATTTTGATCTCTCCTGAATTCCTTCGTTATCAGTCTCGCCAAGAGAAGCTAAGTTTCTGTTTGGTTATTTTTTGCTCATCAGTGTTCAATATGTTTCTTGATTATTTATTTGTCCTTGTCCAGCTTGCTAATATGTGATTTCCTTGCTTGCTGGTAGCTCTAGGGGGCTGAGTTTCTCCCCTCACACCGTTAGTTGGTGTGGGGGTTCTTGAATTCTCAGCGTGGATATTTTGTATAGGGTTTTCCCCTTACCTCACCGTTATTATTTGTTGGGGGCTTCCTATATCTTTGGGGTCATTTCTCTGAGGCAAGTGAGGTCTTACTTTCTCTATACGGGTAGCAAGTTTCTCAGGCTGCGTCGAGACGTCCAGGAATTTAGGCACGTTCACCGGCTACCTTTAGTGTGTTTGTTAGGATCAGGTTTTGCGGTCAGTCCAGTTACCACCTCCCTAGAGCTTGTTCTATGTTCAATAACTTAGCTAGTCTATTTTGTGATCCTCAGCCACTAAGGATCATAACAGTACAGCAGGCCAAAAAAGTGTTTAATGCATCGCAGAAGTGGGATAAGAGAAGTCCTGAGTACAGTTTTTTTTTTTTCCTCTCCCTTTGCTGCAGTCTGTCCAGCTTCTCTCATCCCCTTAATCTCTGGGTGGCTTTGAGTTCAGCTGCAGACATGGATATTCAGAGTCTGACTTCTAGTGTGGATCATCTTGCTGCAAAGGTGCAAAGCATTCAGGATTTTGTTGTTCACAGTCCTATGTCTGAGCCAAAAGTACCTATTCCTGAGTTGTTTTCTGGAGATAGATGTAGGTTTCTGAATTTTAAGAATAATTGTAAATTATTTCTTTCTTTGAGACCTCGTTCCTCTGGTGATTCCGCTCAGCAAGTTAGAATTGTTATCTCCCTGTTACGTGGCGACCCTCAAGATTGGGCTTTCTCCCTGGCGCCAGGAGATCCTGCATTGCTGAGTGTGGATGCGTTTTTTCTGGCGCTTGGATTGCTTTATGAGGAACCTAATCTTGAGAACCAGGCAAAAAAGGCCTTGCTGGCTCTCTCTCAGGGCCAGGATGAAGCTGAGGTGTATTGTCAAAAATTTCGGAAATGGTCGGTGCTTACTCAATGGAATGAGTGTGCCCTGGCTGCAAATTTCAGAAAAGGTCTTTCTGAAGCCATTAAGAATGTTATGGTGGGGTTCCCCACGCCTGCAAGTCTGAATGACTCAATGGCTTTGGCCATTCAGATTGATCGGCGTTTGCGGGAGCGCAAATCTGCGCACCATCTGGCTGTGTTTTCTGAACAGAGACCTGAGTCTATGCAATGTGACCGAATTCTGACCAGAATTGAGCGGCAAAATCATAGACGTCAAAATGGGTTGTGCTTTTACTGTGGTGATTCAACTCATGTTATCTCAGCATGCTCTAAGCGCGTAAAAAAAAAAATCGCTAAATCTGTCACCGTTGGTACTTTACAGCCTAAATTCATTTTGTCTGTTACTTTAATTTGTTCTTTGTCATCCTACTCTGTTATGGCTTTTGTGGATTCAGGTGCTGCCCTGAACCTGATGGATTTGTCATTTGCCAGGCGCTGTGGTTTTGTCCTGGAGCCTTTGGAATTCCCTATGCCACTGAGGGGAATTGATGCTACACCATTGGCTGAGAATAAGCCTCAGTATTGGACTCAAGTGACCATGTGCATGACTCCTGTACATCAGGAGGTGATTCGCTTTCTTGTGCTGCATAATTTGCATGATGTTGTCGTTTTGGGTCTGCCATGGTTGCAGGCCCATAATCCAGTTCTGGATTGGAAAGCTATGTCTGTTTCAAGTTGGGGTTGCCAGGGGATTCATGGCGATGCTCCTTTGGTGTCAATTGCTTCTTCCACTCCTTCTGAGGTCCCTGAGTTTTTGTCGGACTACCAGGATGTATTTGATGAGCCCAGATCCGGTGCCCTGCCTCCTCACAGGGATTGTGATTGTGCTATAAATTTGATTCCTGGTAGTAAGTTCCCTAAGGGACGACGTTTTAATTTGTCTGTGCCAGAACATGCCGCGATGTGGAGTTATATAAAGGAGTCTTTAGAGAAGGGACATATTCACCCGTCCTCCTCCCCTCTTGGTGCAGGATTTTTTTTTGTGGCCAAGAAGGATGGTTCTCTGAGACCTTGTATAGATTATCGTCTTCTAAATAAAATCACGGTCAAATTTCAGTATCCTTTGCCATTATTATCTGATCTGTTTGCTCGGATTAAGGGGTCCAGTTGGTTCACCAAGATAGATCTTCGTGGTGCGTATAACCTTGTGCGTATTAAGCAGGGGGATGAATGGAAAACAGCATTTAATACGCCCGAAGGCCATTTTGAGTACTTGGTGATGCCTTTTGGACTCTCTAATGCTCCTTCTGTGTTCCAGTCCTTCATGCATGACATCTTTCGAGAATATCTGGATAAATTTATGATTGTGTATCTGGATGACATTTTGGTCTTTTCTGAGGACTGGGAGTCCCATGTGAAGCAGGTCAGGATGGTATTTCAGGTCCTGCGTGCTAATGCCTTATTTGTGAAGGGCTCAAAATGTCTCTTCGGAGTACAGAAGGTTTCCTTTTTGGGTTTTATTTTTTCTCCTTCTACTATTGAGATGGACCCAGTCAAGGTCCAGGCTATTCATGACTGGACTCAGCCCACGTCTGTTAAGAGTCTTCAGAAGTTCTTGGGTTTTGCTAATTTTTATCGTCGCTTCATTGCTAATTTTTCTGGCGTGGTTAAACCCTTGACGGATTTGACCAAGAAGGGTTTTGATGTGACTAATTGGTCTCCTGCGGCCGTGGAAGCCTTTCGGGAGCTGAAGCGCCGGTTTTCTTCGGCTCCAGTTTTGTGTCAGCCTGATGTCTCTCTCCCTCTTCAGGTCGAGGTTGATGCTTCTGAGATTGGAGCAGGGGCTGTTTTGTCGCAGAGAAGCTCTGATTGCTCTGTGATGAAGCCTTGTGCTTTCTTTTCAAGAAAGTTTTCGCCTGCCGAGCGGAATTATGATGTTGGTAATCGGGAGTTGTTGGCTATGAAGTGGGCATTTGAGGAGTGGCGACATTGGCTCGAGGGAGCTAAGCATCGTGTGGTGGTCTTGACTGATCACAAAAATCTGATTTATCTCGAGTCTGCCAAGCGGCTGAATCCTAGACAGGCTCGTTGTTTTTCTCCCGTTTCGATTTCGTGGTCTCGTACCTGCCTGGTTCGAATAACGTGAAGGCTGATGCTCTTTCTAGGAGTTTTGTGCCTGACTCTCCGGGAGTTTCAGAGCCGGCTGGTATCCTCAGAGAGGGAGTGATTTTGTCTGCCATTTCCCCAGATTTGCGACGAGTGCTGCAGAAATTTCAGGCGGATAGACCTGACCGTTGCCCACCAGAGAGACTGTTTGTCCCAGATAGATGGACCAGCAGAGTTATTTCCGAGGTTCATTCTTCGGTGTTGGCAGGCCAGCCTGGGATTTTTGGTACCAGAGATTTGGTGGCTAGGTCCTTCTGGTGGCCTTCCTTGTCGCGGGATGTGCGTTCCTTTGTGCAGTCCTGTGGGATTTGTGCTCGGGCTAAGCCTTGCTGTTCTCGTGCCAGCGGTTTGCTTTTGCCTTTGCCTGTCCCGAAGAGGCCTTGGACGCACATTTCCATGGATTTTATTTCGGATCTTCCAGTCTCTCAGAGAATGTCTGTCATCTGGGTGGTGTGTGATCGTTTTTCCAAAATGGTCCATTTGGTGCCCTTGCCTAAGTTGCCTTCCTCCTCCGATTTGGTTCCTCTATTTTTTCAGAATGTGGTTCACTTGCACGGCATTCCTGAAAATATTGTGTCTGATAGAGGATCCCAGTTTGTGTCCAGATTTTGGCGGATCTTTTGAGCTAAGATGGGCATTGATTTGTCTTTTTCGTCGGCCTTCCATCCTCAGACGAATGGCCAAACCGAGCGAACTAATCAGACCTTGGAAACTTATTTGAGATGTTTTGTTTCTGCTGATCAGGATGATTGGGTGACTTTTTTGCCATTGGCCGAGTTTGCCCCTAATAATCGGGCTAGTTCTGCTACTTTGGTTTCGCCTTTTTTCTGCAATTCTGGTTTTCATCCTCGTTTTTCCTCGGGTCAGGTTGAGCCTTCTGACTGTCCTGGGGTGGATTCTGTGGTGGATAGGTTGCAGCCGATTTGGAACCATGTGGTGGACAATTTGAAGTTGTCACAGGAGAAGGCTCAGCGCTTTGCCAACCGCCGTCGCGGTGTGGGTCCCCGACTTCGTGTTGGGGATTTGGTATGGCTGTCTTCTCGGTATGTTCCTATGAAGGTCTCCTCTCCTAAATTCAAGCCTCGCTTCATCGGTCCTTATAAGATTTTGGAAATCCTTAACCCGGTGTCATTTCGTTTGGACCTCCCAGCGTCGTTTGCTATTCATAACGTGTTCCATAGGTCTTTGTTGCGGAGGTATGTGGTGCCTGTGGTTCCTTCTGTTGAGCCCCCTGCCCCGGTGCTGGTTGAGGGCGAATTGGAGTACGTGGTGGAGAAGATCTTGGATTCTCGTATTTCTAGACGGAGGCTTCAGTATTTGGTTAAGTGGAAGGGCTATGGTCAGGAGGATAATTCCTGGGTTGTCGCCTCTGATGTTCATGCGGCCGATTTGGTTCATGCCTTCCATGTGGCTCATCCTGATCGCCCTGGGGGTTTTGATGAGGGTTCGGTGACCCCTCCTCAAGGGGGGGGGTACTGTTGTGAACTCTGTTTTTGGGCTCCCTCTTGTGGTCACAAGTGGTACTGTGTGAGTGCTGTCTTTGGGCTCCCTCTGGTGGCTCTTTGTGTCATTCTGCAGGTCTGAGGCTGGTTCAGCTGTCTCGTTATCCGTTAGCTGGTTTCCTATTTAGCTAACCTGGACTTTCAGTGGTTGCCTGCTGTCGATGTATTCAGTGCTATTTTGATCTCTCCTGAATTCCTTCATTATCAGTCTCGCCAAGAGAAGCTAAGTTTCTGTTTGGTTATTTTTTGCTCATCAGTGTTCAATATGTTTCTTGATTATTTATTTGTCCTTGTCCAGCTTGCTAATATGTGATTTCCTTGCTGGCTGGTAGCTCTAGGGGGCTGAGTTTCTCCCCTCACACCGTTAGTTGGTGTGGGGGTTCTTGAATTCTCAGCGTAGATATTTTGTATAGGGTTTTTTACTGACCGCACAGCTCCCTGTCTGTCTTCTGCTATCTAGTATTAGTGGGCCTCATTTGCTGAATCTGTTTTCATTTCTACGTTTTGTATTTTCCCCTTACCTCACCGTTATTATTTGTTGGGGGCTTCCTATATCTTTGGGGTCATTTCTCTGAGGCAAGTGAGGTCTTACTTTCTCTATAGGGGTAGCAAGTTTCTCAGGCTGCGTCGAGACGTCCAGGAATTTAGGCACGTTCACCGGCTACCTTTAGTGTGTTTGTTAGGATCAGGTTTTGCGGTCAGTCCAGTTACCACCTCCCTAGAGCTTGTTCTATGTTCAGTAACTTAGCTAGTCTATTTTGTGATCCTCAGCCACTAAGGATCATAACAGACCTGGTCTGAACAGCGTCCGACATGACAGTACCCCGCCTTCTACGAGGGACCCCAGGGCCCTCACGGCTAATAGGACCCGGCTTGTCCGGATGAAGGCGGTGAAACAACCTGACCAGCCGGTCAGCATGAACGTCCGAGGCTGGTACCCAGGACCTCTCCTCAGGCCCATAACCACACCAATGTACCAAGTACTGTAAAGTGCGACGCACTACACGAGAGTCAACCACCTTGGAGACTTCAAACTCCAAATTACCATCTACCAAGACTGGAGGTGGCATAGGCGCCGCGTCCACAGAACCCACCACCTTCTTTAGAAGAGACCTGTGGAACACGTTGTGTATCTTATACACCGTAGGGAGCTCCAATCGGTACGCTACTGGGTTAATGACGGCGGTGACCCTAAATGGACCAATAAACCGTGGACCCAATTTAAGGGATGGTATTTTGAGTCTTATGTTTTTTGTGGATAACCACACCCAGTCATCCACACTCAGGTCCGGACCTGGCACACGCCTACTGTCAGCCACACGTTTGTACCTAGCACCCACACTCAACAGGCGCTGTTTAACTCTCCTCCAGACTGATGACAATTGTGTTCCTAACTGGTCCTCCCCCGGAACGCCGGAAGAGCCCCTCTGACTCAAGGTACAAAATTGAGGATGTAGCCCGTAAACACAAAAAAACGGAGACTCCCCAGACGACTCCTGGCGGTGATTATTGATGGCAAACTCAGCCAAAGGAAGAAAGGTAGACCACTCCTCCTGGTTATCAGAGACAAAGCAGCGTAAGTACTGTTCCAAATTTTGGTTCATACGCTCAGTCTGACCATTTGACTGAGGATGAAACGCCGAAGAATGAGATAACTTGATTCCCAGCCGTGAGCAAAACGCTCTCCAAAATTTTGCCACAAACTGAGACCCCCTATCAGACACGATGTCAGATGGAACCCCATGAAGTCTTACCACCTCCTGCACAAATACTTGGGCCAGAGTCTTAGCGTTAGGCAACGCAGGCAAAGACACAAAGTGCGACATTTTAGAAAACCGATCAACAATCACCAAGATGACCGTGTTTCCAGCTGATGAGGGCAAATCAGTGATGAAATCCATGGAGATTTCCGTCCATGGCTTACTAGGTACCTCAAGAGGAAGTAGTGTGCCAACAGGACAGGAGCGGGGCATCTTAGCTCTAGCGCACGTGGTACAAGCTGACACGTATGAGACCACGTCCTGACGGATCTTGGGTCACCAAAACCGACGTGACACCAACTCCAAGGTACCTCTAACCCCTGGGTGACCAGCCAGGACAGCATCATGATGCTCCGCCAAAACCTTTAGGTGGAGATGAAGCGGTACAAAAGATTTGTTGACGGGAAGCTCAGATGGTACCTCCTCCTGAGCCTCGGTAATCTCAGCCTCAACCTCGGTAGTAAGAGCCGAAACCACAACACCCTTTTGGAGGATGGGTACTGGATCTTCCCAAGGTTCTCCCCCCGGAAAACACCTGGACAGAGCATCCGCCTTAGTGTTTTTAGACCCCGGTCTGTAAGTGACCACAAAATTGAACCGCGTGAAAAACAATGCCCAGCGAGCCTGCCTGGGGGACAGACGCTTGGCAGACTCCAAATACAGCAGATTCTTATGATCGGTAATAACAGTTACCTGATGTACCGACCCCTCCAAGAAGTGTCGCCATTCCTCAAAGGCCAACTTAATTGCCAACAACTCCCTGTTGCCGATATCGTAGTTACGTTCGGCGGACGACAGTTTCTTGGAGAAATAGGCGCACGGACGTAAACCACTCAAAGATGAGCCTTGAGATAGTACCGCCCCCACACCTACCTCAGACGCATCGACTTCCACAACAAAGGGTTTAGATACGTCTGGCTGCACAAGAATGGGGGCTGAAACAAAACTGTTCTTAAGAAATTCAAATGCGCGCACAGCATCCTCAGGCCAAACGGAGAAATTGGTACCCTTTTTAGTCATGTCAGTTAGCGGTTTAGCAATGATGGAAAAATCCTTGATAAATTTGCTATAGTAGTTAGAAAACCCAAGGAACCGCTGAAGTGCTTTCAGGTTATCAGGACGTTCCCCAAGCAGCACCGCCTGCACCTTAGCGGCGTCCATTTTAAAACCAGAAGCAGAGACAATATAACCCAAGAAAGGCAACTCTTGAACAGAAAATACACATTTTTCAAGTTTAGCATACAGCTTATTCTCTCTGAGAAGCTGTAACACCTGCCTGACATGATCTAAATGAGTATCACGGTCGCAAGAATATATGAGAATGTCATCTAGGCACACTATAACGAATTTCCCCAAAACATGCGAGAACACATCATTGATGAAATGTTGGAACACTGCAGGTGCGTTAGTCAACCCAAACGGCAACACCAAATTTTCAAAATGACCCTCAGGGGTATTAAAAGCCGTCTTCCACTCATCACCTTGACAGGCTCTTATGAGGTTGTACGCCCCCTGAGGTCAAGCTTGGTAAACCACTTAGCACCTGCCACCTGGTTGAACAAATCTGGTATCAGAGGCATAGGGTATGGATCACGAACCGTAATCTGGTTCAACTCCCTGAAATCCAAACACGGGCGTAATCCGCCATCTTTCTTCTTCACGAAGAAGAACCCGGCTGCCACCGGTGAGGATGACGGCCTGATGTGCCCTTTGCTCAAGCTTTCAGCAATGTAATCTTTTAACGCTTGTCTCTCCGGACCGGAGATGTTAAACATCCTTGCTTTAGGCAATTTGGCCCCTGGTTTAAACCTGATAGAACAGTCATGAGGACGATGTGGCGGCAACTCTGAACAACCCTTCTCAGAGAACACATCCACAAAATCCTGAAGTGACTCCGGAACGCTTGAAGTCACCGCAGCCACACATGTGGCCAGGCAATTCTCCTGGCAGAACTCGCTCCACCGAATTATGTCCTGAGTTTTCCAGTCAATTACCGGGTTGTGCATAGACAACCAAGGAAAACCCAAAACCACCTGAGCACGAAGATTCCTGAGCACCTTACATGTAACCCGCTCGGAATGTAGAACTCCAATGTGGAGTTTCACCTCAGCCACAAATTCAGTAATCTCCCCCTGAGAGAGAGGAGCAGCATTGATGGTGACCACGCGGATAGGATGAGACAGTTTTTCAATCCTAAAACCTGCTGTGCGCGCAAACTCCTCATCAATGAGATTTGTGGCTGAACCACTATCCACAAAAACAGTAATTGGCAGCTCACTGCCAGCGATAAAAACCTTAGCAGGGAGCATGCACTGAGAAACCACCATGGAGGATATACATAAGCTCAGACTGGTCTCCTCCACACCCTCTGAGCTTAGAAGTTTTCCGCCGTTGCGTTTTTCTTAGGCAGCAGAGGACAGAGGTTAATAAAATGACCCGTTTTACCACAGTAAAAACAGGTTCCCTGCTTCCTGAGCTCAGGGACTGGACGCTTCACATGTGACACCCCTGCGATTTGCATAGGCTCCGTGGGCTCACCTGCAGCAACGTCACGTGAACCTAAACCCTCTCCCATAGGCGGTGTCACATGCTCCCCCTGACGCAAACGGCGATCAATGAGGACAACCAGACTCATGGCGGAATCTAGAGTAGCAGCAGTCTCGTACATCAGAAGGGCTTTTTTAACCCTTCCAGAAATCCCATGTATAAACTGACTCCGCAATGCTGGATCATTCCATTGTGTATCGATCGCCCAGCGATGAAATTCAGACCAGTAATCCTCTGCAACTCGCTCCCCCTGGCGAATAGAGCGTATCTTAGATTCTGCTAGAGCCATTTTGTCAGGTTCATCGTAGATTTTCCCAAGACAGGAAAAAAAACTCTCCACAGAGTCAAATGCAGCAGAATCAGATGGCAAAGAAAACGCCCATGCTTGGGAATCCCCACTTAATAATGACAACACCAGGCCCACACGCTGATCCTTATTACCTGAAGATATCGGGCGCATACGGAAATATAGTTTGCAAGCTTCACGAAAAGAAACAAATTTACTGCGTTCCCCAGCAAATTTTTCAGGCAAAGGAAATTTAGGCTCAGCAACTCTTCCTGTCGCTCCATCTTGCACATTAGACACTGCTAGTCCCTGTTGCTGTACTGCCCCCCTTAACTCCGTGACCTGTAGGGACAGCGCCTCCAACTGGTGGGTTATGGAAGTCATGGGATCCATGACAAGACACAAAAAAAAAGAAACCCCTTTTTTTTGTGTTGTTGGGCCGATTATAATGTCAGGGAGAGACTAGGTGAGCGAGAGCTAATAACCCGGGCCCCTGCAGTTTCCCTCAGACTAGGGAAATCCTGACTGACCCTCTACCTGGAGTTTACACTGAAGGTGTGCATGTCCAGGCCTCAAACCTCATCCTGTCTCCTGAGCTCAGCCCTAGGCTGAAACCTCCGCCCACCACCCAGTGAAGATGTTATTCCCCAATACCCACAGTTAGCACAGACAAGGATAAAGGAAAATATACACCACGCCACAGTCACTCAGGAATACACTATAAATGTGCAGGGCAAAATAAATACAAATATAGGAAGGAGTAAATACACCACCAGCAACGAATCTCCAACCACCAGTTCTCCTCACCAGACCGAGATAACAACGCAAGACAGAAGCTATAATCGGCAACGCCCAAAGATCAGGAGAACTATTTGAAGGCAGTGGGCATGGCCCAGCTTCCAATCCAAGGATTAGGTAAATTAACCCCGGAACAGCTGGATAAAATCTAGCAGATGCCAATGAGCAAATAGTGGTCAAAAGCGGAATTACCGCTGTCTGTCGGACGACCTGGTCTGAACAGTGTCCGACATGACAGACATTAACCCTTCATTACCCCATATCCCACCACTACACGGGAGTGGGCAGAGAGAGTGGCCAAGTGCCAGAATAGGCGCATCTTCCAGATGTGCTTTTTCTGGGGTGGCTGGGGGCAGATGTTATTAGCCAGGGGGGACCAATAACCATCGACCCTCTCTAGGCTATTAATATCTGCCCTCAGTCACTGGCTTTACCACTCTGGCGGAGAAAATTGCGCAGGAGCCCACGCCAATTTTTTCCGTGATTTAACCCTTTAATTTAATAGCTAGAGGGCCCAAATTTTGCACATACACACTACTAACATTAATAGTGTGGAATATGCAAAAAAAAGCGATATGAGATGGTTTACTGTATGTAAACCATGTCTCATATCATGTCGGATTTGGGAAGGAGATAGCAAAAGCCGGCAATTGAATTACCGGCTTTTATCATATATAGCACTGTATGAAATATAAATATATATATGTGTCTCACTGACACACATATATATATATATATATATATATATATATATATATATATATATATACCTATTCTATGTGTAGACATTTATTCTACCTATTCTATTCTGTCAGTGTGATTTTACTGTACACCGCACTGAATTGCCGGCTTTTCTCTATAACACCGGTGCATATTTCTCGCAAGTCACACGCATGGTCCATGTGTAATCCGTATTTTTCTCGCCCCCATAGACTTTCATTGGCGATTTTTTTGCGCAATACGGTGACAAACGCAGCATGCTGCGATTTTCTACGGCCGTACAAGACCGTATAATACGGATCAGTAAAATACGGCAGATAGGAGCTGCCCCATAGATAATCATTGTACCGTATGCAATCCGTATTTTCTGCACCTCTCATACGTCCGTAAAATTCGCTAGTGTGACGTCGGCCTAAAGATGATGCTGAACTGTGGCTTTTGTGTTTTTTTACTCTGGATGCTTCTATGTGGACCACATGGTTTGCCCCTTTTTTCTCTTCTGCAAAAGTTGGGAGGTATGCCCCTGACAAATATGGGATATCCCTGGAGATAGCCTCTAACTTGGACTGATACCTGAATATGGTGTAGCCGGTGAGGAGCTTGGGGCCGCTGCTACCTCCGAGCTGTCATTAGGTGGTGCTAGATGACACCAGCTAGTGATGTGCTATGGGTGTGTTGGGTAAACCCCTCCCTGGGGATGCTTCAGTAACTTGCCATCTCCATGGTGACAATAACTAACGCTTCTCAACAATAGATTTAAACTGATGTAACAAAGTTTCTTTCAGCGCTGGGTGCGCGCTTATTGGCTGGGACTTTACTGGGAGGAGGACATTCTGCCTCTGCTCTTTTAAATAATAACTTTTATGTTGGCTTCTTTCTACAAAAGGGAAGATCATATAGAGAAAATACCATGACATTCCCTTCCGGACAAATACAAGATATATTTTTCATTAATTTGATTCGATTTCTTACCTTAATAAAATCAATACACTTATCTAAGCATACTTCCAATAAATAAGGATCAAGTGCCTATATCCAACTAGAAAAATATTTAGAATTCCTGTATATTCCTGTATATCCAACTAGCACAGAGTACTAAAAAATCATTAAACTGCCCATGACTTGTAGAAGAGTTAATCAGTAATGCCAAATGAATAGGAACTCCCTGCCCCCACCAAGCAGCAGAATGCCCCCTATCCAGACCCCTGTGTGTTCTTGTGCATATATATGCATCTGCATGTCACTGTGTACATACTCATCCAATAAACAGTATACAGGGAATACCATGTATTGATTTAGAAATAAGAAGCAGAGAAGACATGCTCCCACAGTGTGTCCCCTGGGCAGTGGGCTATTCAGCCAGAGGAACAGGTGGGGCGAGCACTGTGTGTGGTGTGGGGGATGGTGCTGAGAAAGCTAAAATACACCCATGGACGACCTGTAAAGCCGCGGGCTAGGGCACAGTTTGCCAAACACATGCATGGAAAGCATGTATGTGCTCTGTATGGTGCACATAGTACCGGGGCTGCGCACAACAAAATGTTGTATCACCATAGGAAAACCATTGGCCATTTATTTGCTCCCAATGAACCCCCTTTCTTCTATTCCTAACCTTGTTGGGGTAGCTAAATTGTTGTATGATTATAATTTCTTGCTTAGATGTATTGCTAGAAATATTGGAACGTTTGACTAGTTTACCATCCCTGCAGTAAAAGTACCAGTTCTTGCAACTTCTGTGTTCTTGACAGCTAATTGACAGATCCAGAGGAATCCCAGGTTTTCAAGGAACCTTGGTGGAGAAACACTGGCTCAGCTTATAGCAACATTACAGTATTGTGTGGTTGTTTTGGTACGGTATATGATAATAATAATAATAGTTATCGACTACCTCATAGAGTGTAATGGTGCAGGGGATAGGGACTACCCCATAGAGTGTAATGATGCAGGGGATAGGGACTAACCCATAGACTATGATGGTGAAGGGGTTAGGGACTACTCTATAGACTATGATGGTGCAGGGGTTAGGGACTACCCTATAGAGTGTGATGGTGCAAGGGTTAGGGACTACCCTATAGAGTGTAATGGTGCAAGGGTTAGGGACTACCCTATAGAGTGTGATGGTGCAGGGGGAAGGGACTACCCCATAGACTATGATGGTGAAGGGGTTAGGGACTACTCTATAGAGTATGATGGTGCAAGGGTTAGGGACTACCCTATAGAGTGTGATGGTGGAAGGGTTAGGGACTACCCTATAGAGTGTGATGGTGCAAGGGTTAGGGACTACCCTATAGAGTGTGATGGTGCAGGGGGCAGGGACTACCCCATAGACTATGATGGTGAAGGGGTTAGGGACTACTCTATAGAGTATGATGGTGCAAGGGTTAGGGACTACCCTATAGAGTGTGATGGTGGAAGGGTTAGGGACTACCCTATATAGTGTGATGGTGCAAGGGTTAGGGACTACCCTATAGAGTGTGATGGTGCAAGGGTTAGGGACTACCCTATAGAGTGTGATGGTGCAGGGGGAAGGGACTACCCCATAGACTATGATGGTGAAGGGGTTAGGGACTACTCTATAGAGTATGATGGTGCAAGGGTTAGGGACTACCCTATAGAGTGTGATGGTGGAAGGGTTAGGGACTACCCTATAGAGTGTGATGGTGCAAGGGTTAGGGACTACCCTATAGAGTGTGATGGTGCAGGGGGCAGGGACTACCCCATAGACTATGATGGTGAAGGGGTTAGGGACTACTCTATAGAGTATGATGGTGCAAGGGTTAGGGACTACCCTATAGAGTGTGATGGTGGAAGGGTTAGGGACTACCCTATAGAGTGTGATGGTGCAAGGGTTAGGGACTACCCTATAGAGTGTGATGGTGCAGGGGTTAGGGACTACCCTATAGACTAGAGTGTGATGGTGCAAGGGTTAGGGACTACCCTATAGAGTGTGATGGTGCAAGGTGTAGGGACTACCCTATAGAGTGTGATGGTGCAGGGGACAGGGACTACCCCATAGACTATGATGGTGAAGGGGTTAGGGACTACTCTATAGACTATGATGGTGCAGGGGTTAGGGACTACCCTATAGAGTGTGATGGTGCAAGGGTTAGGGATTACCCTATAGAGTGTAATGGTGCAAGGGTTAGGGACTACCCTATAGAGTGTGATGGTGCAGGGGGAAGGGACTACCCCATAGACTATGATGGTGAAGGGGGCAAGGACTACCCCATAGACTATGATGGTGAAGGGGTTAGGGACTACTCTATAGAGTATGATGGTGCAAGGGTTAGGGACTACCCTATAGAGTGTGATGGTGGAAGGGTTAGGGACTACCCTATAGAGTGTGATGGTGCAAGGGTTAGGGACTACCCTATAGAGTGTGATGGTGCAGGGGGCAAGGACTACCCCATAGACTATGATGGTGAAGGGGTTAGGGACTACTCTATAGAGTATGATGGTGCAAGGGTTAGGGACTACCCTATAGAGTGTGATGGTGGAAGGGTTAGGGACTACCCTATAGAGTGTGATGGTGCAGGGGTTAGGGACTACCCTATAGAGTGTGATGGTGCAAGGGTTAGGGACTACCCTTTAGAGTGTGATGGTGCAGGGTTTAGAGACTACCCCATAGATTATGATGGTGCAGGGGTTAGGGACTACCCTATAGAGTGTGATGGTGCAGGGGTTAGGGACTACCCTATAGAGTGTGATGGTGCAAGGGTTAGGGACTACCATGTACAGTGTGATGGTGCGGGGGTCAGGGACTGCACTATAGAGTGTGATGGTGCAAGGTTAGGGACTACCATGTATAGTGTGATGGTGCAAGGGTTAGGGACTACCCTATAGAGTGTGAAGGTGCATGGTTTAGGGACTACCCCATAGATTATGATGGTGCAGGGGTTAGGGACTACCCTATAGAGTGTGATGGTGCAGGGGTTAGGGACTACTCTATAGAGTGTGATGGTGCAAGGATTAGGGACTACCCTATAGAGTGTGATGGTGCAAGGGTTAGGGACTACCATGTACAGTGTGATGGTGCGGGGGTTAGGGACTACACTATAGAGTGTGATGGTGCAAGGGTTAGGGACTACTCTATAGAGTGTGATTGTGCAAGGGTTAGGGACTACCATGCACAGTGTGATGGTGCGGGGGTTAGGGACTACACTATAGAGTGTGATGGTGCAAGGTTAGGGACTACCATGTACAGTGTGATGGTGCGGGGGATAGCGACTACACTAAAGAGTATGATGGCGCAGGGGATAAAGACAACCCTGAATAGTGTGATGGTGCATGATTTCAGGACTACCCTGTATAGTGTGATGGTGAAGGGGATAAGAACTACCCTATAGCGTGTGATGGTGCAGGGGATAAAGACTACCCTGTATAGTGTGATGGTACAGGGGATAGGGATTACACTATAGAGTGTGATAAAGCAACAAAAACTGAGCAATGGATAAACAGGGGACCCAGACAAGAAAATAGGTAGTATTTAAATATTAAATTTTATTATAATATAATATAGTAAGCAACAATCCACATAATAAATTTTTTTTTATATATATACAAAATGCGCACGTACGCTGGACCAAAAAACATATACCAATCATATAAATATATATAGGCAAGAACATAAGAGGTTGAACAACCCCAAAGGTAAAATAAATACAATATATTTCATAAAAATCATGTACTGTGTTAAAAACAAAGGTGGGGGAAGGGAAAAGGATAAAATGTGAATTATTATTTTTTATTATTAGGTTATATGTGTGCATATATATTACGTATATGCGCATATATATATTCTTTTTCATTTTTATAGTCCAGATTATATACAGTGGGGCAAAAAAGTATTTAGTCAGTCAGCAATAGTGCAAGTTCCACCACTTAAAAAGATGAGAGGCGTCTGTAATTTACATCATAGGTAGACCTCAACTATGGGAGACAAACTGAGAAAAAAAAATACAGAAAATCACATTGTCTGTTTTTTTATCATTTTATTTGCATATTCTGGTGGAAAATAAGTATTTGGTCAGAAACAAACAATCAAGATTTCTGGCTCTCACAGACCTGTAACTTCTTCTTTAAGAGTCTCCTCTTTCCTCCACTCATTACCTGTAGTAATGGCACCTGTTTAAACTTGTTATCAGTATAAAAAGACACCTGTGCACACCCTCAAACAGTCTGACTCCAAACTCCACTATGGTGAAGACCAAAGAGCTGTCAAAGGACACCAGAAACAAAATTGTAGCCCTGCACCAGGCTGGGAAGACTGAATCTGCAATAGCCAACCAGCTTGGAGTGAAGAAATCAACAGTGGGAGCAATAATTAGAAAATGGAAGACATTCAAGACCACTGATAATCTCCCTCGATCTGGGGCTCCACGCAAAATCCCACCCCGTGGGGTCAGAATGATCACAAGAACGGTGAGCAAAAATCCCAGAACCACGCGGGGGGACCTAGTGAATGAACTGCAGAGAGCTGGGACCAATGTAACAAGGCCTACCATAAGTAACACACTATGCCACCATGGACTCAGATCCTGCAGTGCCAGACGTGTCCCACTGCTTAAGCCAGTACATGTCCGGGCCCGTCTGAAGCTTGCTAGAGAGCATTTGGATGATCCAGAGGAGTTTTGGGAGAATGTCCTATGGTCTGATGAAACCAAACTGGAACTGTTTGGTAGAAACACAACTTGTCGTGTTTGGAGGAAAAAGAATACTGAGTTGCATCCATCAAACACCATACCTACTGTAAAGCATGGTGGTGGAAACATCATGCTTTGGGGCTGTTTCTCTGCAAAGGGGCCAGGACGACTGATCCGGGTACATGAAAGAATGAATGGGGCCATGTATCGTGAGATTTTGAGTGCAAACCTCCTTCCATCAGCAAGGGCATTGAAGATGAAACGTGGCTGGGTCTTTCAACATGACAATGATCCAAAGCACACCGCCAGGGCAACGAAGGAGTGGCTTCGTAAGAAGCATTTCAAGGTCCTGGAGTGGCCTAGCCAGTCTCCAGATCTCAACCCTATAGAAAACCTTTGGAGGGAGTTGAAAGTCCGTGTTGCCAAGCGAAAAGCCAAAAACATCACTGCTCTAGAGGAGATTTGCATGGAGGAATGGGCCAAAATACCAACAACAGTGTGTGGCAACCTTGTGAAGACTTACAGAAAACGTTTGACCTCTGTCATTGCCAACAAAGGATGTATTACAAAGTATTGAGATGAAATTTTGTTTCTGACCAAATACTTATTTTCCACCAGAATATGCAAATAAAATGATAAAAAAACAGACAATGTGATTTTCTGTATTTTTTTTTCTCAGTTTGTCTCTCATAGTTGAGGTCTACCTATGATGTAAATTACAGACGCCTCTCATCTTTTTAAGTGGTGGAACTTGCACTATTGCTGACTGACTAAATACTTTTTTGCCCCACTGTATGTATGATGTCTGCGCATAACTATGCGCATTATATATATATTGTTCTATAGTTCCTGATCATGTTTCTATATGGAAATGTTGAAATAATACTTGCATCTATACCTGCCCCCTTCCGCCTAATGTCGGGTTCCTGGTTGTGCGCGTTTGCCGCTTGTGTCCCGTAGTCCTGACTCACCGCGTCTGTGTGATCTAGGCAACGCCGGACCATAATGCCGTGCGTCCGATCACGTGACGTGGACGTCACGGACTTCCGGGACCTCCTGGCGGCGCATGCGCCGCGTACACCCGGACACCGTTCATTGGCGCTAATCAATATCTGTGTATATATGGCCATGTAGGACAGTGTACGTACCCCCTGACGAAGGACTCGTTCCGAAACGCGCGTCGGGGCGCACGTATTACTGGACCTATTAACCCCTGAAAGGTATATATTCATTTACTGTGTTAGCAATCTTGCTTTGTTTACATGCACCTGCTCACTTTATTTTTTTTAGAGTGTAAGGATTTATTCTGGGGCTAGTGGTCCCTTACCTTACATCATATCATTTATTAATATTTGGCACTGTGCACTTTTGTGAGGCTAATTTTAGTCCTCACTTTCTTATATTTGGATTTTTTCCTTCAGAATTCACATTTTATCCTTTTCCCTTCCCCCACCTTTGTTTTTAACACAGTACATGATTTTTATGAAATATATTGTATTTATTTTACCTTTGGGGTTGTTCAACCTCTTATGTTCTTGCCTATATATAGTTATATGATTGGTATATGTTTTTTGGTCCAGCGTACGTGCGCATTTTGTATATATATAAAAAAAAATTTATTATTTGGATTATTGCTTACTATATTATATTATAATAAAATTTAATGTTTAAATACTACCTATTTTCTTGTCTGGGTCCCCTGTTTATCCATTGCTCAGTTTTTGTTGCTTTATACATACATTGAGTTGGTTCCACTTTTTTTCTCTTCTCTCACTGGCACGATAAAGGATATATATACATATACACATATATACTTATAAGTTATTTATATTTGTGCCGTTTTGAGTGTTTTCTTTATAGAGTGTGATAGTGCAGGTGTTAGGGACTACCCTGTATAGTGTGATAATGCAGAGAATAGGGGCTACCCTGAATTGTGTGATGGTGCATGGCTTAGGGGCAAACCAGAATAGTATGATGGTGCTGGGTACAAGGACAGTACTATACTGTGTACTGGTGAGATCGCAGTCTTTCCTGGTCCCAGCGGTGCTCCATCCCTGCTCTGGCCCCAGTAACTTCAACATAGACTAGCTGGATCATATAGGGGTTTATGTGACGACGGTAAGTCGTTTTCTTAATGTAAGTTTATGAAGCCATATTCTGAATTTTATAATGCTGTATAAGCTGGAAAAGCGGCAGGGACAAGGGACTGAAGCAGCACTGGAAACCAGAGAAGACTGCGAATGGTAAGTATTTTAATACATTTATACACCATTACATAGATAATAAGGAGGGTATACAGAATATAAATTTTGATACTTTGTCCAGGGTGATTGTGTAGGAATACATATTATAGTATGTAAAGTACAATGTTGGAAAATACAAAGGCAATATAATATTTTGTGTGATGCATGTTAAATGGACCACTACATAGTGGGATGGTAAATGGAAATAATGACTATTTATACTGTAATAGTACAATAACGTACAATGTTGTATGTCAGAGGAGCGGTATGGTAGTGTGCACATGGTACAGACTAAGGTGGCTGGAGTTGTTGCAGTGTGATGGTCCAGTATATATTATACTGATATAGTGTGCTAGTGCAGGATGTGGTTGGTATAGTGTGTGGTGCAGGGTTAGGTTATTACTTATTATTATTTATTTATTATTCTTTATTTATATAGCACCATTGATTCCATGGTGCTGTACATGAGAAGGGGTTACATTCAAGTTACAGATATCACTTATAGTAAACAAACTAACAATTACATACTGATACAGAGGGGCGAGGACCCTGCCCTTGTGGGCTTACATTCTACAGGATTATGGGGAAAGAGACAGTAGGTTGAGGGTTGCAGGAGCACCGGTGTTGGTGAGGCGGTAGCTTCGGTACTGATGAGGAGGCAGCGGGGTCAGTGCAGGCTGTAGGCTTTCCTGAAAAGATGGGTTTTCAGGTTCCGTCTGAAGGATCCGAATGTGGTTGATAGTCGGATGTGTTGGGGCAAAGAATTCCAGAGGATGGAGGATATTCGGGAGAAGTCTTGGAGGTGGTTGGATGAGGAGCGAATAAGTGTGGAGGAGAGAAGGATGTCTTGGGAGGACCGGAGATTACGTGAGGGAAGATATCGGGAGATTAGTTCAGAGATATATGAGGAGACAGGTTATGGATGGCTTTGTAGGTCAGTATTAGTAATTTGAACTAGATACGCTGAGGGAATGGGAGCCAGCGAAGAGATTTGCAGAGGGGGGAAGCAGAGGAGTAGTGAGGAGAGAGAAGAATTAGTCGGGCAGCAGAGTTAGGCTACTTTCACACTAGCGTCGGGCTCGGCCCGTCGCAGTGCGTCGGGCCGAGGTCACCGACGCTAGCGTTGTCTCCGCCGCACAACGGGGGCAGCGGATGCATTTTTCCAGCGCATCCGCTGCCCCATTGTGAGGTGCGGGGAAGTGCGGGGAGGTGGGGGCGGAGTTCCGGCCGCGCATGCGCGGTCGGAAAAAGCGGACCGTCGGGAGCAAAAAACGTTACATGTAACATTTTTTGCTCCCGGCGGACCGCCACAACACGGCGCAACCGTCTCACGACGGTTGCGACGTGTGGCAATGCAATGCGTCGCTAATGTTAGTCAATGGAGAAAAAACGCATCCTGCAAGCACTTTTGCAGGATGCGTTTTTTCTGCAAAACGACGCATTGTGACGGATTGCAGTTAACGCTAGTGTGAAAGTAGCCTTAAGGATGCACTGGAGAGGTGCAAGGGTGTTAGCAGGGAGGCCGCAGAAAAGGATGTTGCAGTAGTCAAGGCGGGAGATGATGAGGGCATGCACAAGCATTTTAGTAGATTGACGGTTGAGGAAAGGACGGATTCTGGAGATATTTTTGAGCTGGAGGCGACAGGAGGTGGAAAGAGCTTGGATGTGCGGTTTGAAGGACAGGGCAGAGTCGAAGGTTACTCCGAGGCAGCGGACTTCCGGTATGGGGAAAAGCATGATGTCATTGATTGCGATAGATAGGTCAGGTAAGGAAGATCTATGGGATGCAGGAAAGATGATGAGTTCAGATTTGTCCACATTGAGTTTGAGGAAGCGAGAAGAAGAAGGAGGATATGGCTGATAGACACTCCGGGATTCTGGACAGCAGAGCAGTGACGTCTGGGCCAGAGAGGTAGATCTGAGTGTCATCAGCATAGAGGTGGTACTGGAATCCATGGGACTTTATGAGTTGTCCCAAGCCAAGTGTATAGATAAAGAAGAGTAGGGGTCCTAGAACAGAGCCTTGGGGGACTCCAACAGAGAGAGGGTGGGATGAGGAGGTAGTGTGGGAGTGGGAGACGCTGAATGTGTGGTTGGAAAGGTATGAGGAGATCCAGGATAGGGCGAGGTCTTTAATGCCAAGGTTGGTATATTTGCTGGTGAAGGGAGGGTTGGAAATGTGCTGGTGCAGGGTAAGATTGGTATATGTGCTGTGGCGCAGGCTGGTACATAGGATGGTATATGTGATGGTGCAGGCTGGTACATAGGCTGGTATATGTGATAGTGCATGCTGGTACATAGGCTGGTAAATGTGATAGCGCAGGCTGGTACATAGGATGGTATATGTGATGGTGCAGACTGGTACATAGGATGGTATATGTGATGGCGCAGACTGGTACATAGGATGGTATATGTGATGGTGCAGGCTGGTACATAGGCTGGTATATGTGATGGCGCAGGCTGTTACATAGGATGGTATATGTGATGGTGTAGGCTGGTACCTAGGCTGGTATATGTGATGGCACAGACTGGTACATAGGCTGTTGTATGTGATGGCACAGACTGGTACATAGGCTGGTGTATGTGCTGGTGCAGGCTGGTACATAGGTTGGTACATGTGATGGTGTATGTGCTGGTACATAGGATGGTATATGTCATGGCGCAGGCTGGTACACATAGGCTGGTATATGGTGTATATACTGGTGCATAGGCTGGTACAGGTGCTGGGCAGGCAGCGCACGGTGACGCCACACTGTCTGGTATATGTGCTGGTGTATATACTGGTACATAGGCTGGTACAGGTGCCGGGCAGGCTGGTGCATAGGCTGGTACAGGTGCCGGGCAGGCAGCGCACGGTGACCCCACACTGTCTGGTATATGTCCTGGTACATAGGCTGGTACAGGTGCTGGGCAGGCAGCGCACGGTGACCCCACACTGTCTGGTATATGTGCTGGTACATAGGCTGGTACAGGTGCCGGGCAGGCTGGTACACAGGCTGGTGCATAGGCTGGTACAGGTGCCGGGCAGGCAGCGCACGGTGACCCCACACTGTCTGGTATATGTGCTGGTATATGTCCTGGTACATAGGCTGGTACAGGTGCTGGGCAGGCAGCGCACGGTGACCCCACACTGTCTGGTATATGTGCTGGTACATAGGCTGGTACAGGTGCCGGGCAGGCAGCGCACGGTGACCCCACACATTCTGGTATATGTGCTGGTGCAGGCTGGTACACAGGCTGGTACAGGTGCCGGGAGGCAGCGCACGGTGACCCCACACTGTCTGGTATATGTGCTGGTGCAGGTGCCGGGCAGGCTGGTACACAGGTTGGTACAGGTACTGGGCAGGCAGCGCACGGTGACCCCACACTGTTTGGTATATGTGCTGGTGCAGGCTGGTACAGGTGCTGGGCAGGCTGGTACATAGGCTGGTACAGGTGCCGGGCAGGCAGCGCACGGTGACCCCACACTGTATGGTATATGTGTTGGTGTACGTCCTGGTACATAGGCTGGTACAGGTGCTGGGCAGGCAGCGCACGGTGACCCCACACTGTCTGGTATATGTGCTGGTGTATGTCCTGGTACATAGGCTGGAACAGGTGCCGGGCAGGCTGGTAAAGGTGTCGGGCAGGCAGCGCACGGTGACCCCACACTGTCTGGTGTATGTCCTGGTACACAGGCTGGTACAGGTGCCGGGCAGGCAGCGCACGGTGACCCCACACTGTATGGTATATGTGTTGGTGTACGTCCTGGTACATAGGCTGGTACAGGTGCTGGGCAGGCAGCGCACGGTGACCCCACACTGTCTGGTATATGTGCTGGTGTATGTCCTGGTACATAGGCTGGAACAGGTGCCGGGCAGGCTGGTAAAGGTGTCGGGCAGGCAGCGCACGGTGACCCCACACTGTCTGGTGTATGTCCTGGTACACAGGCTGGTACAGGTGCCGGGCAGGCAGCGCACGGTGACCCCACACTGTATGGTATATGTGTTGGTGTACGTCCTGGTACATAGGCTGGTACAGGTGCTGGGCAGGCAGCGCACGGTGACCCCACACTGTCTGGTATATGTGCTGGTGTATGTCCTGGTACATAGGCTGGAACAGGTGCCGGGCAGGCTGGTAAAGGTGTCGGGCAGGCAGCGCACGGTGACCCCACACTGTCTGGTGTATGTCCTGGTACACAGGCTGGTACAGGTGCCGGGCAGGCAGCGCACGGTGACCCCACACTGTGAGCCCCCTCCTCTCGGCACGGCGGTGGCTGGCTGCTGTGGGAAGCTCCCGGCAGGGCGGATTGATGGAGATAGAGCAGGTTTATGGTAATGAGATGCGGAGGGGGAGGAGGAGAGGAGCGGCGCAGCCTGTGAGGGGGTGGGAGCCATTTTGGACTCACTCGTAAAGTTACCGTGGGACCTGTGGGTGAAGTTGCGGAGTGCCCGGCATGCCGCCCCGCAGCCCGCGCTGACTGGAGATGTGGGCGCTGTGCTTGTGTGTGCTCGGGCTGCTGCAGCCGGCGGACGGGCTGGATGCTCACCTTTATCCCGGGGCAGCGGTGAATGTGTCCCTGGGCTCGGACTGGACGTACCGGCTGCGGGGGGTGATGAGCGGCGCTGTGGAGACGGAGCAGGGGCGGCTGAGGCTGCGGAGCGGAGCCCGGTGTGAGCCGCTGTCGCCGCTGTCTGTGGATCTGCGCTCCAGGAGCCGGCGCACCGCTCTGTACATCAGGCTGGACGTGCGGGCTCACGGGCAGCGCTGCCACCTTCAGCACCGGACTGTGGACGTGGAGTACGAGGCGGGCACGTCCCTGTGCTCCCCGGAGCTGGTGGCCCGGACTGAGGAGCTGCTGCGGGCATCGCTGGGGGTGTCGGAGTGCAGGTGGCGAGGACGGCGGTGTGCGGACTCTGCGGTGTGCCAGGATGCTGCCTCCCGCCGGGCTCTGCTGCTGCGGCTCCGCCTGGGGCCGGGGGGCTCTCGGGGCCACACCAGGCTGAAGCGGAGCCCTAACAACAGCCCGCAGTTCCAGCTGAGTACCTACCAGGCGTCCGTGCCCGAGAACGAGCCGGCGGGCACCCGGGTCACCTCCCTGCGGGCCATCGACCAGGACGCGGGCGATGCGGGCCGTGTGGAGTACTACATGGAGGCTCTGTTTGACAGCAGGTCTGCCGACTATTTCCACATAGATGCCGAGACTGGCACGGTGAGTACCACCCAGGTCCTGGACCGGGAGACCAAGAACACGCATGTGCTGAAGGTGACCGCCACCGATTTTGGGTCGCCGAGGAAGTCGTCGGTCACCTACCTGACAGTGACCGTGAGCGACACGAATGACCACGTCCCCGCCTTCGAACAGTCCGTATATAAGGAAAACATTAGGGAAAACCTGGAAGTGGGCTACGAAGTGATGACCATAAGGGCCACCGACGGGGACGCCCCCTCTAATGCCAACATGCTCTACAGACTGGTCAACGCCGATGGAGTGAATGCCGTGTTCGAGATAGACTCGCGATCTGGAGTAGTCAGGACTAGGGGGCAAGTGGACAGGGAGACTGTGGCTGACTACCAGCTCATCGTGGAGGCCAATGACCAGGGGAAGGACCCCGGCCCGAAAAGTGCCACGGCCACAGTGTACATCAACATAGAGGATGAGAATGACAATTACCCTCAGTTCACGGAGAAGCGCTATGTGGTACAAGTCCCTGAGAATGTCAGCCCCAACACCAAAATCCTGCAGGTCCAGGCCACGGACAAGGACAAGGGCAACAATGCCATGGTCTACTACAGCATCGTGAGTGGCAACATCAAAGGCCAGTTCTACATCCATTCATTCACTGGGGACATTGATGTTATTTACCCGCTGGATTATGAGGCTGTCAGGGAATACTCCCTAAGGATCAAAGCCCAAGATGGTGGCCGACCTCCATTAATCAACACGACGGGCATGGTATCAGTGCAGGTGGTGGATGTCAATGACAATGCCCCCATCTTTGTGAGCACCCCAGTCCAGGCCACAGTCCTGGAGAATGTCCCCATAGGCTACTCTGTAGTTCACATCCAAGCCAATGACGCCGATTCTGGAGACAATGCTCGGATACAATATAGTTTGACGGATACACCACCTAACTTCCCCTTTGTTATCAATAACAATACCGGCTGGATTACCGTGTCTGTGGAGCTGGATCGGGAATCTGTGGAGTCCTATACTTTTGGAGTAGAGGCAAGAGATAATGGAGAGCCAGTTATGAGTTCATCGGCCAGTGTGACTATAACAGTGCTGGATGTCAATGACAACAACCCCACCTTCACGGAGAAGGTCTACCAACTGAGGCTCAATGAAGACGCTGCTGTGGGTAGCAGTGTCCTCACCATGACAGCCGTGGACAGGGATGTGAATAGTGTGGTCACATACCAGATCACAAGTGGCAACACCAGGAACCGATTTGCCATCACTAGCCAGAGTGGGGGTGGACTTATCACCTTAGCTCTACCCTTGGATTACAAGCAGGAGAGGCAGTATGTTCTCACCGTCACAGCTTCTGATGGCACACGCTTTGACACTGTACTGGTCTTCATCAATGTCACCGATGCCAATACCCATAGGCCAGTCTTTCAGAGCTCACATTATACAGTAAGTGTGAGTGAAGACAAACCTATAGGCACTTCCATAGTTACAATAAGTGCAACTGATGAAGACACGGGGGAGAATGCCAGGATAACGTACATCATGGAGGATAACATTCCTCAGTTTAGGATAGACCCTGATACTGGGACCATCACCTCACTGATAGAACTAGACTATGAGGATCAGGCATCTTATACCCTGGCAGTGACCGCCAAGGACAATGGCATTCCACAGAAGTCTGACACCACCTATGTAGAGATCCAAATTCTAGATGCCAATGACAATAGTCCTCAGTTTGTAAGGGACAGGTATCAGGGTGCTGTGTTTGAGGATGTACCAGTTTCCACCAGTGTGCTTCAGATATCTGCCACAGATAGGGACTTTGGGATGAATGGGAGGGTCACCTACACATTTCAGGGAGGGGATGATGGAGATGGTGATTTTTACATTGAGTACACTTCTGGTATTATTAGGACAAATCGTCGCTTAGATAGGGAAAATGTACCTGTGTATAACCTGAAGGCATTTGCAGTAGACAGAGGGAACCCACCTTTGAAAGCCCCTGTGGACATCCAGGTTGCAGTTTTAGATATCAATGACAACCCTCCAGTGTTTGAGAAAGATGAGCTGGATATATTTGTGGAGGAGAATAGTCCAGTGGGCTCTGTTGTTGCAAGGATAACTGCTACAGACCCTGATGAAGGAACCAATGCCCAGATCATGTACCAGATAGTTGAAGGTAACAACCCCGAGGTCTTCCAGCTGGATCTCTTCAATGGGGACCTGACCGCTCTAGTGGACCTGGACTATGAGGTGAAGACGGAGTATGTCATTGTGGTTCAGGCCACCTCGGCACCATTGGTGAGCAGGGCTACTGTCCATGTCAAGCTGCTGGACAAGAATGACAATGACCCTGTCCTACAGGACTTTGAAATTATTTTTAACAACTATGTGACCAATAAGTCCAATAGCTTCCCATCAGGAGTAATTGGAAAAATCCCTGCTTATGACCCCGACGTGTCTGATACCTTACACTACAGCTTCATTCAGGGCAATGAGTTAAATCTTCTCATCCTGGATCCATCCACTGGAGATCTGAAGCTCAGCAGAGACTTGGACAACAATAGACCCCTGGAAGCCATGATGAGAGTTGCTGTTACTGGTGAGTCATTCAGTACTGTCTCATATCTGTATATGTATGATGATAGCATGCAGATTATCCGTCACTGTACACAGTAATGCGTATACATGTAACAGGTGTAGCAGCTGCGCTCAGCCTGTAGGACCATGTGCTGGAGATTTACAACCTCTGCTGTCTTGTCTGCCTTCTGCTTAGCTGGGGAATCTGCAGCACGTATTGAAGGCACTGTGACGGGTTTTTCTTGATCTGTGTGATGCTTTACAAATGCGTTTGATATCTATTATTATACAAATTCTGTTGTATTATTGATTTTATTCTTGTTTCTTTATGTAACCGAGTACTGGTGCAGGAGGGGCACATCTGCAGTGCCTGGGTGCATGCACACGGGCTCTGAATACACGCATGGCTGTAGTGTAGAATAGCCGCCAGGGCTTCATCTCATGCGGCATCACTGGATCTAGATTGACCGACTCATTTTACAGGTGACCGTGGCTTCAGTGATTATTCTCAGTGTGTATGGCTTGTTTTCAGTCTGATCAGTCAGCAAAGCATACATGACACTTGCTTTACTAGTCCAGCCCTTCCTTCATCAGTGTTATAGCAGTCTAGAGATGTCCATTAGGCAGTACATACAGCTCGTGAAAAATCATTTGCGTCATATCCGTGTCTCAAGTATCAAGAACTGGCCTCTTTAGTGAGGTTGGCAAACACTCTGCAAGCATAAAGGGGTTGTTCACATTTGTTGACTTTTTTACATAAATGCACACATTATGGGGTTAAAAATCATTTTTCAAATTGGGTTTTAGTAAAAAATGTTCACCGTTTTGCTTTTACCGGCTCTTTGTTTCCCTGCAAATTCAACTTTGATGTGGTTTGTTGTCATAAATCAGCTGAGAACAAGACAGATAAATGACTCTGCTGTTAGAACAGCACACTGATGGATTCTCAGTTATCTCATGTTTTTGGGATGACCCCTTTAACTTGTTTATGGAATAAGGTGAGATAAAGTACAAATTATAGACTGTATATAGCAAAATAGTATTTTATCCTCCCCTCCAAGCTCCTGTAAAATGCATGTTGGTTTTTCTGCTGCTTTTTTAATGCAAATTTTAAGCTGCGTTTTCCAGTGTCAGCAAAAGCTATGAGATTTCCGAAATCTCATGTACACACTTGTTTTTTTCCCCGACTACAGTGTGTCACTTCTTTCAGTGTGTCACTTCTTTCAGTGTTATTTCAGTGTTTATTCTCCCATAGAAAGCGATGAGTAAGTGCAAAAAAAGCAACAAGAATGCAGATATCGGGTTTTGTGGCATTTTTGGTGCAAAAGCCTAAGGGTATGTTTCCACATTCAGGAAACGCTGCGTTTTTGACGCTGCGTTTTTCCGCAGCGTCAAAAACGCAGCATCCAGATGTTACAGCATAGTGGATGGGATTTCATGAAATCCAGACTCCACTATGCGTTAAAAAACGCATGCGTTTTTGCCGCGAAAACGCATGCGTGGTGCGTTTTTTCGAAACGCAGCATGTTGCTACTATGAGCAAAACACGCAGGTACACCGCAGGTGACCTGCCAGTGACCTCAGGTGCAGTTTTGGTCAGGATTTTACCTGCATAAAATCCTGACCATAGCCCGAAGCAAAACTGAACGTGGAAACATACCCTAAGGAAGTTGTATCATGAGGTTTTTTTTTGGGGGGGGCACTAAACTTTATCAGCACGCACAAGAGACAAATGTACCTGATAAAAACGCAGCAAATATGCAGCAAAACCTGCTTTTTCTAAGCAGCTTCTTTAGAGCAGGTCTTGTCTGCAGAAAAAAATGCAGGAAAAGTGCAACGTGTGAACATAGCCTAAGAGAAGGGGGTTTGTGGTCGTGAAGCGTTTTTTAGAGGTTCTCCTATGGTATATTTGGGTTAGAAGCTACTAAACAATGTTAATGATGGAACCTTACAATGAGTTCTGAATGTCAGTAAAGAAAGTGCATAAAGAAGACTTGTCAGCTCTTTTGTCTGAGCACTTACTGACAGTTATCATGGTGATTACTGTTATATCCCCTGATAATATTCAGAATACTACAGGGCTATATATATATATATACACTCACCGGCCACTTTATTAGGTACACCATGCTAGTAACGGGTTGGACCCCCTTTTGCCTTCAGAACTGCCTCAATTCTTCGTGGCATAGATTCAACAAGGTGCTGGAAGCATTCCTCAGAGATTTTGGTCCATATTGACATGATGGCATCACACAGTTGCCGCAGATTTGTCGGCTGCACATCCCAAAGATGCTCCATACAAGGCAGGATGGATCCATGCTTTCATGTTGTTTACGCCAAATTCTGACCCTACCATCCGAATGTCGCAGCAGAAATCGAGACTCATCAGACCAAGCAACGTTTTTCCAATCTTCTACTGTCCAATTTCGATGAGCTTGTACAAATTGTAGCCTCAGTTTCCTGTTCTTAGCTGAAAGGAGTGGTACCCGGTGTGGTCTTCTGCTGCTGTAGCCCATCTGCCTCAAAGTTCGACGCACTGGGCGTTCAGAGATGCTCTTAGGCCTACCTTGGTTGTAACGGGTGGCGATTTGAGTCACTGTTGCCTTTCTATCAGCTCGAACCAGTCTGCCCATTCTCCTCTGACCTCTGGCATCAACAAGGCATTTCCGCCCACAGAACTGCCGCTCACTGGATTTTTTTTCTTTTTCGGGCCATTCTCTGTAAACCCTAGAGATGGTTGTGCGTGAAAATCCCAGTAGATCAGCAGTTTCTGAAATACTCAGACCAGCCCTTCTGGCACCAACAACCATGCCACGTTCAAAGGCACTCAAATCACCTTTCTTCCCCATACTGATGCTCGGTTTGAACTGCAGGAGATTGTCTTGACCATGTCTACATGCCTAAATGCACTGAGTTGCCGCCATGTGATTGGCTGATTAGAAATTAAGTGTTAACAAGAAGTTGGACAGGTGTACCTAATAAAGTGGCCAGTGAGTGTATATAGCCTTAGGGTATGTGCACATGTTGCGGATTTTAGGCTGGTTTCACACTTGCGTTTTTGTCTGCAGCGTTTTTTGCACAAAAAACGCATGCGTTTTTTTCCTATATTTAACATTGAAAACGCATGCGTTTTTTGCACATGCGTTTGGTCGCGTTTTCAAACGCATGCGTTTTTTGTCTGCATGCGTTCATTTTCAAAAATGCTACCTGCAGTATTTTCTTGCGCGTTTTTTTGCCGCGAAAAAACGCATGCGTTTTGTCGCGGCAAAAAAATGCATTGCTGTCTATGTAAACGCATGCGTTTTTAAGCACATGCGTTTGTTTGCGCTAAAAACGCATGCGTTTTTATAGAAAAAAACCAGAAAACACACTGAAAAGCCACCCACCACCATCAAGGTGATAAAGGGATCCAAACCCTAACCCTAACTCTACCCCTAACCTCACCCCTAACCGTTTAATGAACATTTTCTGACAGTCATATTGCCACGTATTTAAGTGCCACGTATCACGTATTTCAGTGCCACGTATGCCACGTGCCACGTATTTAAGTGCCACGTGCCACATATTTAAGTGCCACGTGCCACGTATTTAAGTGCCACGTGCCACGTATTTAAGTGCCACATGCCACGTATTTAAGTGCCACGTGCCACGTATTTAAGTGCCACGTGCCACGTATTTAAGTGCCACGTGGCACGTATTTAAGTGCCATGTGCCACGTATTTAAGTGCCACATGCCACGTATTTAAGTGCCACGTATTTAAGTGCCACGTATTTAAGTACCACGTATTTCAGTTGCACGTATTTCAGTGCCACGTATTTCAGTCACGTTTAGGGTTAGGGGTAGGGGTAGGGTTAGGGTTTTCTTGTTTTTTCTTGTGTTTTCTTGTGTTTTCTTGTGTTTTTCTATAAAAACGCATGCGTCTAAAAAACGCATGCGTTTTACCGCGTTTACATGCGTTTTTCACACATGCGTTTTTTTTAAAAAACGCATGCAGATAAAAACGCAAGTGTGAAACCAGCCTTACTGCGGATCCGCAGCAGTTTTCTATGCAGTGTACAGTACCATGTAAACCTTTGGAAAACGAAAATTGCTGTGCACATGTTGCGGAAAATTCCGCAGCATGTCAATTATTTGTGGGGAAACGCAGCTTTTCTGCACCCATTGACTATACATTGAGTGAGGCAAATCCGCACATCAAAAAACGCAAGACATTCCGGAACAAATCCGCAAGAAACTTGCATCAATTCCGCATTAAATCCGCAACCTTTTTGGCCTGCGTTTTCTGCCAAGAGATGCAGATTCTGTGCAGAAAATTCCGCAGGCCAGTCTGCAACGTGTGCACATACCTTTAGACATACCTGCTGTGTTTATGAAAATAGATCTCCAAATCGCAGGAAAACCTGATATTTGACATTTTTGTGTATCACACTTATTTGTTACTGTTGTTATGTAGGTACACTTGTCTTGCAATTAAGTGATTCCGTTGCCCTGTAGCTTTGTAATATAAGCCGTGTCAAGATTGGCTCGACCGTGTAGTTTTTTGCATTGCTATGTATATTCATCTACATGTAGGTAATCCGCCCGTATAGCTACACGAAGAACTTGGAGCTTGACTGGAATATTAGAATGTTTTATTATAGTTGCTTGTTCTTAGGGAAATTCCAGTTTAAAGGGAACCTGTCACCATGTTTTTGGAAGATGGGATAAAAATAGCGTTAAATAGGGGCAGAGGTGGGCGTTACATTAGTGTGTTTGTTATGCGTTTATTACCCACCTAAGTTGCCGAAATACCTTTGCAAAGTCTCCGTTTTCGCCTGTCAATCAGGCTAGTCTGGTCAGATGGGCGTTGTCTTCCCCCAGATTTTGCGTAGTTTTCCGTTGGTGGCGTAGTGGTGTGCGCATGCCCAAGGTCCCGAATCCTCTGCCAGGGGATTTCAAAGAGCGCGGTGTCCGTTATTGCATTGGTGATCGGTGGGCGCGGCCATCTTCCTTTGGCCGCGCGTGCGCAGAAGCGGCGCTCTGCTGGCCGCGGCATCAGGAAAATGGCCGCGGGATGCCGCGCGTGCGCAGATGGATATCGCGGCGGCCATTTTCCTGAAGCCGCGGCCAGCAGAGCGCCGCGGCAAGCAGAGCGCCGCTTCTGCGCACGCGCGGCCAAAGGAAGATGGCCGCGCCCACCGATCACCAATGCAATAACGGACACCGCGCTCTTTGAAATCCCCTGGCAGAGGATTCGGGACCTTGGGCATGCGCACAACACTACGCCACCAACGGAAAACTAAACAAGATCTGGGGGAAGACAACGCCCATCTGACCAGACTAGCCTGATTGACAGGCGAAAACGGAGACTTTGCAAAGGTATTTCGGCAACTTAGGTGGGTAATAAACGCATAACAAACACTCTAATGTAACGCCCACCTCTGCCCCTATTTAACGCTATTTTTATCCCATCTTCCAAAAACGTGGTGACAGGTTCCCTTTAATAACTGACTACATTAGACACATAGGAGCCATGTACGGTGGTGTTTCTAGAACCTGATGGCTACTTTCTGTGTATGCCTATGTGTAGTGGCTTATGTTGGGTACTCACTCTAGAGCTGATTATTTCTGAACCAATGGCCAGTTGTAACAAATGAGCATGTGCGGCCAAAGGAAATCTAGGCTATTTGTGATGTCATCCAAAAAAGCAGTAAGCGCCTGTACTATGTCATCTACTCTCATGTTTGCTTCATGTGCCATTTTGTGTATGTAAATGTGAAAAAGGAGCCATCTGCTCACCTGTCCAGGTGCACGATAAATGCTCCAGTAAGAGCAAAAGGCACAAAAAATTGTTGAACCCAACAGCATAAAAATTAAAAAAGCAAAAAAGAAATATCTGCTGTGCTCCCAGGGAACATGTTTCAGACCTGCATGGTCCGTTGTCAGGCTTTTTTGTGCTGTTGTGTTCATCCATTTGTTGTGCCTTTTTCTACTACTGGATCAATAAAGCAATTCTTTTAAGAAGATATGAGCTCCGGCTGTCGTCTGGTCTGCTGCATTTTATGTATGTATCCTGCATTAGAATGTGGGCACCGATAGTTCCTCAGTGGGACTGTAAAGTTAGGGATCACCTTATAGTGGATGCACTCCTACATTGCAGCCTATATAATGTAATATGAAATGGTGTATATGCAGTATAAATGGGCTACACGGTGGCTCAGTGGTTATTACTCTGCAGCGCTGGGGTCCTGGGTTTAAATCCCACCAAGGACAGAATCTGTAAGGAGCTTGTATGTACTCTCCATGTTTGTGTGAATACTCCGGCTTCCTCCAAGTATGTAGATAGTGAACACCAATGGGGACAGGGATGACCATGTTCTGTGGAATATGATGGCGCTATATAAGCAATGCATAATAATGCATATGTACAATATATTATGACTGTATACTCACCTTAGTCTATAATTGATATGAGTGGGTTTCATATTCTGTTCCCCCTTCCATATGTTGTTTGAAAAGTCCCATTTCGGAGGAGTACTGTAAGTGATGTTTGTGGTGCAGAGAGGACTGATCCCAGCTCCTGTTCTTTCTGCCCATAAACTTTCCCCTCTTATCTAAAGACAAGGCACAGACACAGACTAAACAGCTCCTGAAGGATTCCTGCCAGAGCCAGGACTGACATGTTAGGACAGCGCGTAGAGCTAGGCTTTTGTATAATTGGATAAGGAAATTCTGGATCACTTTACAGAGGTATCAGTCAAAGCCAAGCTAATCACGTAACGCAATGCCTGTGTGCTGATTTTTTTTTCCTTCTCACATTGAGCATATTTTTCATGGGAAAATGAGCTTTTGGCAGCATTCGCCTCCATACAGCAACAAGACCTTTTTCTTCTGTATATGTAGGATTTAGCTGAGAGTTCAGTTAAACAAGCGACAGCAAAGAGCCCCCAAGATCCCTGACAGGGGTCCTTAAAGAACACAAACCACTGAACTTGTAGTCATGCTTTTGCCATAGATGATGTTCTGCACACAAGGCTGTAAATGTTATGACATGCCGCTTGTAGTGTCCGTCAGTGTATGTTCACATGGTGCAATTCCAGCACCTTGCAAGTGGGTTGGATTTTACTAACCACAAGCACAGAGGTATTAGGGCGTACTACAAATCCTCCAAATCTGCAGCTTACTGTGCTGTATATTGATTTGCCATGGATTATGCCCGAGTGGTCTTCCAAATCTGAACGTACACTTACCTTACTATAATGCTGTAAGTAACAAATATAATACCCATTTCACCCCCCAAAAAATGTAAACCTTAATATTTGCAAAATACATCCTATTGTTGTCAGTCCTTTTTGTAAAATTATAACTTGTGTAAATATTAACTAGTTATACCTGTGTCTACGGGCTCCAGTAGACGTCCACGCAAATTAACAACTAATGCACGGATTGGCAGCAGGTCTCCTGACTGGAGTGTGGCAGCCTCATACAAATATATGAAGCGGTCACACGGCCAGTGCATGCATTGTGGTCTGTGGTCGGACCGAAATCCGCCGACGTCTTCATGTCCCACGATCCGGAACTAGCAGCGCTTTGGATGTACCTCATGTTCTCTGCGTCCAAAGTGCTGCCTTATATTGAGTGCAGGTAAATCCGCATGTGATCACTTAATCATGAAGATATACAGCATCCAATATTGGTAAAATTTCTCTTGCGGAGACTCGCGTCTCCACAAGAGAAATAGACATGCTGCAGTCTTGATAGACGTGCCGCATGTCCGTCTCTGCGGGTGATCCGCAGGCGTCGTTGTACGTATAGTGAACATGGGGTTTCTAGAAATCCCATCCACAATGCTGTAACAGCTGGATGCTGCGGGTTGGACGCTGCCTAAATACACAGCATTAAACCCGCAGGTTACACTTTGTGGCCATGTTAACTTTTTTTTTTAAATAATGACAAAAAAAGTAACACTGCTGCACCATATGATGGCTTGCTAACTGCCAATATAGCTAATGGAGTATAATAAGCAGCTTTCCTAATATCCTGAATGGCAAATCTGCCTGTTTAGGTTGTTTCTTTTTCCTTGATCTGCTCCATTGGGATCTGTAAAAACTTTTTTCTGAGTGATAACATGGCCCGTTCAGAAAGAGTGCCATAGTGATTAAATTGCTTAATAATCTCATCAAAATCAGCAGGATCCAACTACAACCGTCTCCTATCTATGGCCGTAGTACATTTCCAATGGTTTTCTCACATTATTATTTTAGGCTGCAACATACGTCATGTGGCATAAAGATCACAATGTCACTTGGTGGCATCAAAACCAGTGATTGTCAATGGGGGCCACATACTGACACTTGTTCTACTTTGTCCCCAGAGACTTCAGTCTAAAGGCCCCGTACACATTAGATGGCTGACACCTGAAAGATGCTGCGGATTGTTCGGCTGACAGCCATCTTATACAACTTTCCCATACACAGAAGCCCTTGTTATCAGAACTATATAATACAAAAACTCTTTGTTGTCCATAACAGCCAATTACAGCACAGCTCCCATTTTACCAGAACTGTTTAAAAAATAAAAGCTGAACTGCGATTGGTTGTTATAGGCAACAAGGAGAGATTTTGTTTTAGACAGTTTTGATAATTGAGGCCTAATATGTTTTGACCCTTTCTCTATATAGATTCTGATACATGTCACTATACAGTTGAAATAAAAAAGATATCAGAATTTACTTTTCTATACAAAGCCAACAGAAAACCCATTAGGCCTTAAAGGGTTGTTCCCATCTCCAAGTTCCTATCCCAATATGTAGTAGGTGTAATAATATTAGCAAATACCTCCATTTAGAAATTTAGTATAGTTCTTCAGATTTGCCTCTTTCCCCATGTAGGGCATTGAAGTATCCATGGTTACGACCACTAAGAGCTGTCTGTCACTATATGAACGGTCGTAACCATGGATAAGTAAGCTATTGCAATGCCCTGCACATGTGGTAAACGACATAGTTAACCTGAAAAGTTATACCAAATTTCTTATTGGAGGTATTTGCTGATATTATTAATATTAAACCTACTACATGATGGGATATGATCTTGAAGGTGGGTATACCCCTTTAGTTATTAAATCTGTATAAAGCAAAATCTGAATTAATTGCCCATAACAGCAAATCACAGCTCAGCTTTTATGTTTTAAACAGTTCTGGTAAAATGAGAGCTGTACTGTAATTGGCTGCTATGGGCAATAAAGGAGTTTTCTTATAGACCGTTTTGATGATTGAGGCCTAATATGTTTTTGCGTTGACCCTTTTTATGGAAAAGTGAATTCTGGTTCTGATGCCGATGTGTAACGCCCCCGGGGGGGATAGAGCCATACGGATACGTCTTCATGTATAGGCTGGGAGATTTCCATGTGGCTCAGTGTGCAAGGTCTCCACTCCGTGAATGGCATGACATATATCTTGTGGGGAGCGACCAGGCTGCATTCTCATGGCCACCTCCATTGTGTGCGGGTCACTTGGCCACTTTTCCACTATATAATGGACACCCCCATTTGCTATTGTTGTTATATAAAGCCAGGCAGTATTTCACAAAGGCGGTGGGGGAGGGGAATTCTCACTTTCTACTGCGGAATGTGATTTTTTTTCTTTCCCTGCAATGTATGTAATAAGATTATATAGAAAGCTATAAATCGCTGCCATGATATTTATAGTGGGGTTTTTTGTACACGAGTCTTAAATGCATGGAAGTGGTTGTGATGGTAATTGTCCAGTATATTGCTCCAAATTATTAGTTATTATTTTCATTGTTAAATGCTGACCACTGAAACGTTTTTTCCTATTGAATTGCAGTAATAGTATGATCTTACAGCCCCAAAAGAAAAAGTCTTTGAAGGGCGAAGCTTACACCTCACGCCTACAAATATCCCACCTATTTACATTCAATATGCCTTATCTTTTACTGGTTAGAAAGTTAAGGTACCGTCACACTGAGCGACGCTGCAGCGATATAGACAACGAGCCGATCGCTGCAGCGTCGCTGTTTAGGTCGCTGTAGAGATGTCAAACACAGCAGCTCCACAACGATGCAGGAGCGATCCAGTGACGCAACGGCGACGCACTTATCGTTCTCACAGGTCGTTAGCTCCATGTAAAACATTGCTGACATCGTTGCTTTTGCTGTTAAACACGACGATACACGCCGATCTGACGACCAAATAAAGTTCTGGCCTTCTAGCTCCGACCAGCGATATCACAGCGGGATCCAGATCGCTGCTGCGTGTCACACAACGAGATCGCTAACCAGGACGCTGCAGCATCACGGATCGTTGTCGTTCTCGTTGTAAAGTTGTTTAGTATGAAGGTACCTTTAGATTTTAGTTTCTTGCAGTCTAGGAATGTCAGAAAGAATGTATGTCACAGTGAAGTTTAAGCCCATCTTTTACAATATCAGTCGGCTTATTTTTTTTGCAATTTTTCCCATGATGTGGTAACTCCGTTCTATCTGGATGTTTTCCTTTTAGTGCTAAATGCAGCGTGGCGAGAGAACACCCAGAGTGATCCGCACCTGTGGGTGCTTCCATGGTGCAGCTGGCTCTCGGAAGCAACAGATCGGGCCCTTTCTTCTCTGTGCGGCTGTATAAATAAAGCAGATGGAGCTGCCATGCTGAAATTCTAGCCTCCTCACAGTGAGGCCACATGGCAGACGAGCGAGGCCAAGGGAGGTATCATAGGGAGAACACACTGCAGTTTTATGTAGTATTTCTCCCTAAGGGCTCATTTCCACTTGCGAGGAAAACGGACGAGTGCAATCCGATAAAAAATCAGATTGCACTCGGACCAATGTTATTCAATAGGTGTCTTTTCATTTGCGATTTTTTTTCTCAGCCGAAATCGGACTGCGTATTGCTGCGATTCTCGGACGAGACTCGCCAATGCAAGTCAATGGGTGCGAGAAAAAAAATCACACAGCACTCGCACCATGCGAGTTCTGTCCGATTTTTACGCACCGGTGTCCTTTGAAAAGCCGGCAATTCAGCGCGGTGTACAGTAAAATTACACTGACAGGCTAGAATAGAATAGATATATACACATAGAATAGGTATATATACATATATATATGTCAGTGAGACACATACTGTATATATGTATATTTATATTTAATGCAGCGCTAGATAGCATAAAAGCCCCTAATTCAATTGCCGGCTTTTGCTACATACAGTAAACCATCTCATATCCCTTCTGTTATTACATATTCCTCTTCACTAATGTAAGAGGTGTCTGTGTGTCAAATTTGGGGGCTCTGGCTATTAAATTAAAGGGTTAAATGGCGGAAAAAATTGGCGTGGGCTCCCGCGCAATTTTCTCCGCCAGAGTGGTAAAGCCAGTGACTGAGGGCAGATATTAATAGCCTAGAGAGGGTCCATGGTTATTGGCCCCCCCTGGCTACAAAAATCTGCCCCCAGCCACCCCAGAAAAGGCACATCTGGAAGATGCGCCTATTCTGGCACTTGGCCTCTCTCTTCCCACTCCCGTGTAGCGGGGGGATATGGGGTAATGAAGGGTTAATGTCACCTTGCTATTGTAAGGTGACATTAAGCCAGATTAATAGTGGAGAGGCGTCAATTATGACACCTATCCATTATTAATCCAATAGTACGAAATGGTTAATAAAACACACACACATTATTACAAAGTACTTTAATGAAATAAAGACACAGGGTGTTGTAATATTTTATTATTCTCTTAATCCAGCTGAAGACCCTCGTTCTGTAAAAATAAAAAATCAACAATATCCCATACCTTCCGGTGATCAGTCACGTCCCACGATGTAAATCCATCTGAAGGGGTTAAATCATTTTACAGCCAGGAGCTGTGCTAATGCAGTGCTCGAGACTGTAAAACCCCGGGGAATGAATGGAGTGCAAGGGAATGTCCTGTAGTTACCTTGAGTTGCGGTGATGCGCCCCCTGCTGGATGAACTCATATGAACTCGAACCTGGATAAAGTTCCCACGGATACTAGCCATCAGTACCTGAGGGAGCCACTCTGTTAATATAGCATATGGGTGACTTATAGGTCTATCGAGATGTTTAGCGAGCAGTAAGTATCGTCCGTACAATGAAACCAATAGCTGGTATTGTAGATACAAGAAGTTTTCATTACACGTCCAGGTTCAGCTGTACAAATGTCTCCAGGTAAAGTCCAATCTGGCTGATGACTGCACACCATTCATGCATTTACAGCATTTGCAAGCAAGTGTTTTATCTAGAAATAGTTTGTATATCTCTATATGTATCTACCACTCAGAATATCCATGTGACAATATAGTCAGTAAGTTTTCCATGAGCAACTTTCCAGGGATGATATCTTATTTATCTGTTCCATTGTCACTCATAGCATTCAAAAGGGCTCCTCCCGTTCTCCGCAGGTCCATAGGAACAAGGACTATTCCTCCTTTGTGTCCAAGATGCTGTGGTTTCCAGATACTTGCAGACCACGTGTATATTCCTCCATGCGGAGTTGCATCCTGCATCACCACGTTCCATCACTTCTGAGACCTTTTCAAGTTGCACCGCTTAGGCCTAAATTCCAACCCCTCTATGTTTCCATGCTCTGATTCCTTCAGAAGTGGCCCTTGGTAAGAACCGTTGTTATTCACAGATATTTTCATCAAAGGGCCTTGCAGCTTCCAATATATCATACATTTTCTGACTTCCTTTGAAAGTTACAAAATAGTTATGCAATATTAACAACAAATTTATGTTAGCTCTAGATCTGGAGCGAGTTCATTCTCTGTCTTCACCCAAAAGTAGCTTCGACTCTCCCCAGCCCTGGTCTTCAGAGGCGCTATGAAAGTCCTTCAGATACACCCTGCCCTCAGCCTTTTCAATATTATGAGCCATGTTACAGTTTGGGATAATGCATTTTGCTTCGTCCAGTGTGATATGAGTGGAATGTAAAAAGCCGGTCACTCCTGTAATTTAGGTGAGATGTTTGCGTGTAGCAATCCCTTCAGCCATAACCAAATTTCACCTGTGACCTTAAAACAGCAAGTTCTTACGGGCCAGCCATGTGATCCCCTCCAGACAAGACATAAGCATGTAGAAGACGATTAATAGACCGTGGAAGCAAAATGTGCAACCTGTAAGAATATTTTCTGGATAGTAGCCATTAGCAGAGACTTAATATCCAGCCTTCCCATCACTCTGGGGAGAAGTAATCAGGCCTGTTTACAGATCTTACTGTATTCCAAGAAGACCATGATTGGGAGTCAAGGCTGTCTGCAAGGAGGATAAAACAATACTCGTTTGCTGTAGTTCTGGATTAATATTGTGAAATACATGGTAGTTTGTCAAGATATGTATGTATTGTGGTCTTTATGGCCTTTACAAAGTGCTGAAATGCTGAAAAGTCATATTACTATTGCTCTACGTTGGGGAGTGAGCGTAAACTGGGTTTTATTTACCACATATTGTGAAAGGGGAGCGGTCACCATGAGAATGCAGGCTAATCTGCAGGCGCCATGTTACAGAGCAGGGGGCGCTGAGCAGACTGATATATACAGACTGATATATAGCATTGAGAGGAAGTTTTCAGTATAACTTGTGTTTTATTCATTTTATCCTCTGCTCTTTCTGGGATTTTAGGACCACCCACTGGACCGATCAGTGATTGACCATTTTTTTTGTATAAGTGTGCACACATAGAAAGCTGCCAATCACTGGTAGGACCGCCCACTTGGACGAAAATCCCAGGAGCAGCAGAGGATTAAATGCTGAAAAAGCAGATTATGCTAAAACTTTCTTTCAAACTATATCAGTCTATTCCGCTCCCTCTGATCTAGGGTATGTTTCCACGTTCAGGAAACGCTGCGTTTTTGACGCTGCGTTTTTCCGCAGCGTCAAAAACGCAGCGTCCAGATGTTACAGCATAGTGGATGGGATTTCATGAAATCCAGACTCCACTATGCGTTAAAAAACGCATGCGTTTTTGCCGCGAAAACGCATGCGTGGTGCGTTTTTTCGAAACGCAGCATGTTGCTACTATGAGCAAAACACGCAGGTACACCACAGGTGACCTGCCAGTGGCCTCAGGTGCAGTTTTGGTCAGGATTTTACCTGCATAAAATCCTGACCAAAGCCTGAAGCAAAACTGAACGTGGAAACATACCCTAAGAGTGTGCATACGTTGCGTTTTTGCTGCTTTTTCAGTGCAGATTTGTCACAAAACCGCAAGAGTTTCTTGATGCCAGCAAAGTGAATGAGAATCCTGGCGTCTCATGGACACATTCCTTATTTTTTTTCTTGCAGATTTGGTGCAGACTAGTGATGAGCGAATATACTCGTTACTCGAGATTTCCCGAGCATGCTCGGGTGACCTCCGAGTATTTTTTAGTGCTCGGAGATTTAGTTTTCATCGCCGCAGCTGAATGATTTACATCTCTTAGCCCCAGCATAAGTACATGTGGGGATTCCCTAGCAACCAGGCAACCCCCACATGTACTTATGCTGGCTAACAGATGTAAATCATTCAGCTGCGTCAATGAAAACTAAATCTCCGAGCACTAAAAAATACTCGAAGGTCACCCGAGCATGCTCAGGAAATCTCGAGTAATGAGTATATTCGCTCATCACTAGTGCAGACTAGTGATGAGCGAGTATACTCGTTGCTCGGGTTTTCCTGAGCACGCTCGGGTGACCTCCGAGTATTTGTTATTGCTCGGAGATATAGTTTTCATCTCCTCAGTTGCATGATTTATGGCTTCCAGATACGCTGAATACATGTGGGAATTCCCTAACAAACAGGCATTCCTCACCCGAGCGTGCTTGGGAAAACCCGAGCAACGAGTATACTCGCTCATCACTAGTGACTAGTGCAGACTTAAATCTGCAGCGTATCAATGCTTCAGGTTTCGCCCATGCTAATGAGTGGAGAAAATCTGCCCCAAAACTGCAAGTAAAAAACACAGCAAAAACACACATCTTTCCAGCTGCGTTTTTTCCTGCCAAGAGATGCAGACATGGTGCACCAATTTCTGCACCAAATACTTAGTTAAATATTTTTTTCCTGTCTATTTAGTCCCATAATCTAAGCAATTTTGTAATGTACTTGCCTTAAAAATGGCCTACTTCTCCCTAACTACACTAGCTGCTTTTGTATTTTTTTTCAACTTCCTGTCTGATGACAATTCATTTAAGTATCCCCAGTGCATGCAAAGCCGGGGGCAGAGGTTCTGGTCACTGCTGCAGCCCTTGACCCTTCCCTGAAGCAAAGCGTCATCGGTGACACTCATTTCAGGGGCAGAGCATAATCAGAGCAGGGGCAGAGTCTGTAGTCACTGTCACAGCCCCTGCCCCCTCCCTGAAACGAAGCATCATCGGGGAGGAGTGACTGCGGTCACTGTCACAGCCCCCGCCCCCTCCCTGAAACGAAGCGTCATCAGGAGATGCTGTGGTTACTGTCACAGCCCCTGCCCCCTCCCTGAAACGAAGCATCATCGGGGAAGAGAGACTGTGGTTACTGTTACAGCCCCCACCCCCTCCCTGAAACGAAGCGTCATCGGGGAAGAGAGACTGTGGTTACTGTTACAGCCCCCTCCCTGAAACGAAGCGTCATCGGGGAGAAGAGGCTGCGGTCTTTGTCACAGCCCCCGCCCCCTCCCTGAGACGAAGCATCATCGGGGAGGAGAGGCTGCGGTCACTGTCACAGCCCCCGCCCCCTCCCTGAGACGAAGCATCATTGGGGAGGAAATGCTGTGGTTACTGTCACAGCTCCTGCCCCCTCCCTGAAACAAAGCATCATCGGGGAGGAGAGACTGTGGTTACTGTAACAGCCCCCACCCCCTCCCTGAAACGAAGCGTCATCGGGGAGAACAGGCTGCGGTCACTGTCACAGCCCCCGCCCACTCCCTGAGGCGAAGCGTCATCGGGGAGGAGAGGCTGCGGTCACTGTCACAGCCCCCGCCCACTCCCTGAGGCGAAGCGTCATCGGGGAGGAGAGGCTGCGGTCACTGTCACAGCCCCCGCCCACTCCCTGAGGCGAAGCGTCATCGGGGAGGAGAGGCTGCGGTCACTGTCACAGCCCCTGCCCACTCCCTGAGGCGAAGCATCATCGGGGAGGAGAGGCTGCGGTCACTGTCACAGCCCCCGCCCACTCCCTGAGGCGAAGCGTCATCGGGGAGGAGAGGCTGCGGTCACTGTCACAGTCCCGGCCCCCTACCTGAAATGAAGTGTCACAAGTGAGGAGAGGCTGTGGTCACTGTCACAGCCCCCTCCCTGAGATGAAGCGTCATCAGGAGAGGCTGTGGTCACTGTCACAGCCTCGGCCCCCTACCTGAAACGAAGCATCATCGGGGAGGAGAGGCTGCTGTTACTGTCACAGCCCCCGCCCCCTCCCTGTTTAGCTGAATAGTGACAAGCTGGCAGCAGAGTGGTGTCTTTATACCCGGTGTGCAGGAGGACTAGTGCCATACCCGCAGGTGACTTCACTCTTCTCTGTGTGGAATAGCAACTCATCGTGCACTGGGCGCTGGGGGGAGACAATGCACAAAGGAGGAGACACTCGGGTACAGCGCAGGGACAGCACAGCCCCTGAATTGAGCGTTACTGATGACACTTCATTTCAGGGAAGGGGCAGGGGCTGTGACAGTGACCGCAGCCTGTGCCCCTGATGATGCTTAGTTTCAGGGAGGGGGAATGGACTGTGACAGTGAGCATAGCCTCTGGTCCCCTCCTCTGATGATGCTTTGTTTGAGTATCCCAGCATACATTGAGGATACTCAAATGAATCTTCATCAGACAAGAAGTAAAGAAAAAAAAACATAATGTAGTTATGGAGCAGAAGGGAATTTTTAAAGCAAGTATATTAGAAAGTAGCTTAGATAATGAGACTAAATGTTTTGCCTTTGGACATCCCCCTTTAAGTTAATATTCGGCTTTAGATCAATATATATATATACTAGCTGTACTACCCGGCTTCGCCCGGGTTAATGACTGCTGTTAGCAAAATAGAATGTGTTAACAAAAATTTATTCTGCACACAAAAACCACAAAACAAATAGATAGAAATGTAATTATTAAAAGGCAAAAACTAAGCAAATAGAAGCATTTCACAACATATATTAGCTTTGTTATACTGAGAATGTCTTTGTTGCCTATATTAACCAATCAGAGCTCAGGTTAATTAACTGTAGCAAAATAGAAGCTGAGCTGTGATTGGTTGCTATTGGCAGCCTGATAAATCCCCAGCCAACAGGAAGCCCTCCCCCCTGGCAGTATATATTAGCTCACACATACACATAATAGACAGGTCATGTGACTGACAGCTGCCGTATTTCCTATATGGTACATTTGTTGCTCTTGTAGTTTGCTTATTAATCAGATTTTTATTTTTGAAGGACAATACCAGACTTGTGTGTGTTTTAGGGCGAGTTTTATGTGTCAAGTTGTGTGTGTTGAGTTGCGTGTGGCGACATGCATGTAGCGACTTTTGTGAGATGAGTTTTGTGTGGCGACATGCGTGTAGCAACATTTTGTGTGTTGAGTTGCATGTGACAGGTTAGTGTAGCAAGTTGTGTGCAGCAAGATTTGTGCATGGCGAGTTTTGCGCGTGGCGAGTTTTATGTGTGGTGCATTTTGAGTATGTGCAAGTTTTGTGTGAGGCAACTTTTGCATGTGGTGCAACTTTTGTACATGTGGCAATTTTTCTGTGTGTGCAAGTTTTGCATGAGGTGAGTTTTCCATGAGGTGAGTTTTGCACGTGTGGCGAGTTTTGCGTGAGCCTAGTTTTGCATATGGCGAGTTTTGCATGTAGCGAGTTTTGAGTGGTGACTTTTGTGTTTCGACTTTTATGTGGCGAGGTTGGTGTGTGTGTGTGGTGAAATGTGTGCTGAGGGTGGTATATGTGTTCAAGCACGTGGTAGTGTGTGGCGCATTTTGTGTTTGTGTTCATATCCCCGTGTGTGGTGAGTATCCCATGTCGGGGCCCCACCTTAGCAACTGTACGGTATATACTCTTTGTCGCCATCGCTCTCATTCTTTAAGTCCTCATTGTTCACATCTGGCAGCTGTCAATTTTCCTCCAACACTTTTCCCTTCACTTTTTCCCCATTATGTAGATAGGAGCAAAATTGTTTGGTGAATTGGAACGCGCGGGGTTAAAATTTCACCTCACAACATAGCCTATGACGCTCTCGGGGTCCAGACGTGTGACTGTGCAAAATTTTGTGGCTGTAGCTGCGACGGTACAGATGCCAATCCCGGACATACACACATACATACATACACACATTCAGCTTTATATATTAGATATACCTGTATGTAATCTCCTGTATATAGTATATACCTGTGTGTCATCTCACCTATATATAGTATATATCTGTGTGTCATCTCCTGTATATAGTATATACCTGTATGTCATCTCCTCCTATACATAGCATATACCTGTGTCATCTCCTCCTGTATATACTATATACCTGTAGGTAATCTGCTCCTGTATATAGTATATACCTGTGTGTCATCTCCTCCTGTATATAGTATATACCTGTATGTCATCTCCTCCTGTATGTAGTATGTACCTGTATGTCATCTCCTCCTCTATATAGTATATACCTGTGTGTCATCTCTCCTGTATATAGTATATATCTGTGTGTCATCTCCTCCTGTATATAGTATATACCTGTGTGTCATCTCCCCTGTAAATAGTATATACCTGTGTGTCATCTCCTGTATATAGTATATAGCTGTATGCCATCTCCTCCTGTATTAGCCCTCGTTCACACGTTATTTGGTCAGTATTTTTACCTCAGTATTTGTAAGCTAAAATGGCAGCCTGATAAATCCCCAGCCAACAGTAAGCCCACCCCCTGGCAGTATATATTAGCTCACACATACACATAATAGACTGGTCATGTGACTGACAGCTGCCGGATTCCTATATGGTACATTTGTTGCTCTTGTAGTTTGTCTGCTTATTAATCAGATTTTTATTTTTGAAGGATACCAGACTTGTGTGTGTTTTAGGGCGAGTTTCGTGTGTCAAGTTGTGTGTGTTGAGTTGCGTGTGGCGACATGCATGTAGGGACTTTTGTGAGATGAGTTTTGTGTGGCGACATGCGTGTAGCAACTTTTTGTGTGTCGAGTTGCATGTGACAGGTTAGTGTAGCAAGTTGTGTGCAGCAAGTTTTGCGCATGGCGAGTTTTGCGCGTGGCGAGTTTTATGTGTGGTGCCTTTTGAGTATGTGCAAGTTTTGTGTGAGGCAACTTTTGCATGTGTTGCAACTTTTGTGCATGTGGCAATTTTTCTGCGTGTGGCAATTTTTCTGCGTGTGCAAGTTTTGCGTGTGGCGAGTTTTGCACGTGTGGCGAGTTTTGCATGTGGAGAGTTTTGCGCGTGGCGAGTTTTGAGCGGCGACTTTTGTGTTTCTACTTTTATGTGGCGAGGTTGGTGTATGTGTGGTGAAATGTGCACTGAGGGTGGTATATGTGTTCGAGCACGTGGTAGTGTGTGGCGCATTTTGTGTGTGTGTTCATATCCCCGTGGTGGTGTGATTATCCCATGTTGGGGCCCCACCTTAGCAACTGTACAGTATATACTCTTTGGTGCCATCGCTGTCATTCTTTAAGTCCCCCTTGTTCACATCTGGCAGCTGTTAATTTGCCTCCAACACTTTTCCTTTCATTTTTTCCCCATTATGTAGATAGGGGCAAAATTGTTTGGTGACTTGGAAAGCGCGGGGTTAAAATTTCACCTCACAATATAGCTTTGACGCTCTCAGGGTCCAGACGTGTGACTGTGCAAAATTTTGTGCCTGTAGCTGCGACGCCTCCAACACTTTTCCTTTCACTTTTTCCCCATTATGTAGATAGGGGCAAAATTGTTTGGTGAATTGGAAAGCGCGGGGTTAAAATTTCACCTCACAACATAGCCTATGACGCTCTCGGGGTCCAGACGTGTGACTGTGCAAAATTTTGTGGCTGTAGCTGCTACGGTTCAGATGCCAATCCCGGACATACATACATACATACATACATACACACACGCACACATTCAGCTTTATATATTAGATATATATATATATTTTTTTTTCTTTATACATTTTAATAGACGGATATGTGACCATCATAATGAAAATGATTTAGCCATAGTACAGGGCAAAAGAACAGATAATAAATGTAGAGATATAACTATTAGGCCGGCGTCACACTCAGCGTATGTAAATACGGTCCGTTCTTTACGGCCGTAATGCGCAGAAATGTTCCAAAATAGTGATCCGTATGTCATCCGTAGGCAGGGTGTGGCAGCGTATTTTGCGCATGGCATCCTCCGTATGTAATCCGTATGGCATCCGTACTGCGAGATTTTCTCACAGGCTTGCAAAACCGACATCTAATGGATTTATGTGCTCAAATGTTCGTTAAAACATATATACAGTATATATATATATACTAGCTGAAGAGCCCGGCGTTGCCTGGGCATAGTAAATATCTGTGGTTAGTTATAGCACCTCACTTCTCTTATTTTCCCATCACGCCTCTCATTTTCCCCATCACATCTTTCATTTTCCCCCTCACATCTCTCATTTTCTCCCTCACACCTCTCATTTTCCCCCTCACTCCTCTTATTTTCCCCCTCACTCCTCTCATTCCCCCCTAACACTTGCCATTTCGACCTCACATCTGTCATTTTCCGATCACTCCACTATTTTCCCTCACTCCTCTCATTTTGCACTCACACCTTTTCATTTTCACCTCACACCTCTCATTTTCACCTCAGTATATACATGTTTGTCATCTCCCTTATATATAGTATACACCTGTATGTCATCTCCTGTATATAGTATATACCTGTATGTCATCTCCCCTGTATATAGTATATACCTGCTGTGTGTCATCTCCCCTGTATATAGTATATACCTGTGTGTCATCTCACCTATATATAGTATATATCTGTGTGTCATCTCCTCCTGTATATAGTATATACCTGTATGTCATCTCCTATACATAGCATATACCTGTATGTCATCTCCTCCTGTATATACTATATACCTGTAGGTAATCTGCTCCTGTATATAGTATATACCTGTGTGTCATCTCCTCCTGTATATAGTATATACCTGTATGTCATCTCCTTCTGTATGTAGTATGTACCTGTATGTCATCTCCTCCTCTATATAGTATATACCTGTGTGTCATCTCTCCTGTATATAGTATATATCTGTGTGTCATCTCCTCCTGTATATAGTATATACCTGTGTGTCATCTCCCCTGTAAATAGTATATACCTGTGTGTCATCTCCTCCTGTATATAGTATATATCTGTATGTCATCTCCTCCTGTATTAGACCTCGTTCACACGTTATTTGGTCAGTATTTTTACCTCAGTATTTGTAAGCTAAATTGGCACCCTGATGAATCCCCAGCCAACAGTAAGCCCACCCCCTGGCAGTATATATTAGCTCACACATACACATAATAGACTGGTCATGTGACTGACAGCTGCCGGATTCCTATATGGTACATTTGTTGCTCTTGTAGTTTGTCTGCTTATTAATCAGATTTTTATTTTTGAAGGATAATACCAGACTTGTGTGTGTTTTAGGGCGAGTTTCGTGTGTCAAGTTGTGTGTGTTGAGTTGCGTGTGGCGACATGCATGTAGCGACTTTTGTGAGATGAGTTTTGTGTGGCGACATGCGTGTAGCAACTTTTTGTGTGTCGAGTTGCATGTGACAGGTTAGTGTAGCAAGTTGTGTGCAGCAAGTTTTGCGCATGGCGAGTTTTGCGCGTGGCGAGTTTTATGTGTGGTGCCTTTTGAGTATGTGCAAGTTTTGTGTGAGGCAACTTTTGCATGTGTTGCAAATTTTGTGCATGTGGCAATTTTTCCGTGTGTGCAAATTTTGAGTGTGGCGAGTTTTCCATGAGGTGAGTTTTGCACGTGTGGCGAGTTTTGCATGTGGAGAGTTTTGCGCGTGGTGAGTTATTGAGTGGCGACTTTTGTGTTTCGACTTTTATGTGGCGAGGTTGGTGTATGTGTGGTGAAATGTGCGCTGACGGTGGTATATGTGTTCGAGCACGTGGTAGTGTGTGGCGCATTTTGTGTGTGTGTTCATATCCCCGTGGTGGTGTGGTGATTATCCCATGTCGGGGCCCCACCTTAGCAACTGTACAGTATATACTCTTTGGCGCCATCGCTCTCATTCTTTAAGTCCCCCTTGTTCACATCTGGCAGCTGTTAATTTGTCTCCCAACACTTTTCCTTTAATTTTTTCCCCATTATGTAGATAGGGGCAAAATTGTTTGGTGAATTGGAAAGCGCGGGGTTAAAATTTCACCTCACAACATAGCTTTGACGCTCTCGGGGTCCAGACGTGTGACTGTGCAAAATTTTGTGCCTGTAGCTGCGACGCCTCCAACACTTTTCCTTTCACTTTTTCCCCATTATGTAGATAGGGGCAAAATTGTTTGGTGAATTGGAAAGCGCGGGGTTAAAATTTCACCTCACAACATAGCTTTTGACGCTCTCGGGGTCCAGACGTGTGACTGTGCAACATTTTATGGCTGTAGCTGCGACGGTTCAGATGCCAATCCCGGACATACACACATACACACATTCAGCTTTATATATTAGATATATATATATATATATATATATATATATATATATATATATATATACTGAATTTATATTTAATTCAGCGCGAGATATGTGAAAAGCCGGTAATTCAATTGCCGACTTTTCATTTCTCCTTCCCAAACCCGACAGGATATGAGACATGGTTTACATACAGTAAACCATCTCATATCCCTTTTTTTGCATATTCCACACTACTAATGTTAGTAGTGTGTATGTGCAGAATTTGTGCACTGTAGCTTGTAAAATAAAGGGTTAAATGGCGGAAAAAATTGGCCTGGGCTCCCGCGCAATTTTCTCTGCCAGAGTGGTAAAGCCAGTGACTGAGGACAGATATTAATAGCCTAGAGAGGGTCCATGGTTATTGGCCCCCCCTGGCTACAAATATCTGCCCCCAGCCACCCCAGAAAAGGCACATCTGGAAGATGCGCCTATTCTGGCACTTGGCCACTCTCTTCCCACTCCCGTGTAGCGGTGGGATATGGGGTAATGAAGGGTTAATGTCACCTTGCTATTGTAAGGTGACATTAAGCCAGATTAATAATGGAGAGGCGTCAATTATGACACCTATCCATTATTAATCCAATAGTACGAAATGGTTAATAAAACGCACACGCATTATTTAAAAGTATTTTAATGAAATAAAGACACAGGGTGTTGTAATATTTTATTATACTGATAATCCACCTGAAGACCCTCGTTCTGTAACAAAGGAAAAATAAAAAACAACAATATCTCATACCTTCCGTCGCTCAATTCAAGTCCCACGAAGTAAATCCATCTGAAGGGGTTAAATAATTTTACAGCCAGGAGCTCTGCTAAAGCAGTGCTGGTGGCTGTAAACCCCCCGGGGAATGAATGGAAAGCAGGGTGACCTGTAGTTACCTTGAGTTGCGGTGAGGCGCCCTCTGCTGGATGTCCTCATATGAACTCGAGCGTGGGAACTTTTCCAAGGCTCCAGTTCATGACATCCAGCAGAGGGCTCCTCACCGCAATTCAAGGTAACTACAGGTTATTCCCCTGCAACAGCCCCCACCCCCTCCCTGAAACGAAGCGTCATCGGGGAGAAGAGGCTGCTGTCACTGTCACAGCCCCTGCCCCCATAGACTTTCATTGGCGATTTTTTTGCACAATACGGTGACAAACGCAGCATGCTGCGATTTTCTACGGCCGTAGAAGACCGTATAATACGGATCCGTAAAATACGGCTGATAGGAGCTGGGACATAGAGAATCATTGGGCCGTGTGTTATGCGTATTTTACGGATGTATTTTCTGCGCTCATACGTCGGTAAAACTAGCTAGTGTGACGCCGGCCTTAGACTATGTACCAAATTGTTGTAGCTTAGGATTCCGCATTATAACATTGGAGGAAGGGGCTGGTAGACAGAAGGGTGGGGTGATTGAGAGGGAAACGAGTCCACAAAGACATAGAAACTGGTGGAATTAGAGTATTCATATGTAAGCCAAGGGTTCTTTCATGCATTATTGATTTTTCACTACCGCAAAAAAAAACAACTGTGGTCAAGTTTCATCAGTGGTTTTGATGAGTGTCATCAGAGTTTGGTCAGTGTGTCAGTTTTTTCCATCAGTATTTGGTCAGAGTTTCATCAGATTTTCTCAGATGGAAAAAAAAAACTGATGGAGGTTTCTTCAGCCTATCAAACAGTCTGAAAAAACGAACAGCACATAGACGGCATCCGAGCGCTGACAATTTTTTTTTTCTCACAGATCCATAGACTTGCATTGGCGAGGTTGTTTTGACACTTAAGATAAATAATAGACTGGTCCACATAAAAGTCATGGAGACTTTTCGGCTAGAGGAAAGAAGCGGACATGTGAGCTACCCCATAGACTATCATAGGTATGAGTTCTACCTGTGAAACATACAGAAAAGGGCTCCTGCTCACTTGTGCGAGACTCGGATGAGTCTCGCACGTCAATACCCAGCGCTGCTGCCGGCACTGAGGAGCGGAGTGTGCGGCTGCATGTATTCCTATGCGGCCGCACGCTCCGATCTGAGTGCAGGCAGCAGAGCCGGGTTTTAACCTGCGAGACTCGGCCGTATTTCACCCAAGTGAAAAGGAGTCCTAACACTTTTTATAAGAGAAAATCTGAAGTCTGAATGAGCCCCTAGGCTAAGAATTCTCAAGGTTTTAAATCCATAAATAATCAGTACAAAACCAGATACATCACAGGATTGAATCCTGTATAAAGAAAAGCTTTATAACCCTGGGGCCACAAATTCGTAACCATATGGTTTAGTGGCTTACTACGAGGAAGAGCGGTTTTGGCATGTAGAGTACCATTCCACCCAAGGATGCCAGATCATCGTCACATAACATGCTTCTGGAAAGGGGCTAATGCGGCTGGAGTGTCCATCATGTCTCCAGGTTTTCTGAGAAGCCTGTCTGGTTCAGGTCACCCTACTTCCCAGGTTGTAAAGTTCTCACCATATTGTGTGTACAAAAGTGTAAATTAAAGAAGCCTGTGACTATCCCAGTTTACCTTTAAATTTTGGTGTCCATACAATATGGGAATAGATAGACATAACTGCACCTTCTATAAGAGCATTCGAGTGCCAATCAGGACACCCCAAACCTTGTTCCACCAAATCCAGCCTGGTTAGTAGGTGAAGGATCTTACATGACCCCTACTCTCACTGATGGCTCCTAGATAATAAGGGCCCTCCGCCATGCCGGTAGTTCAACTGTACGGAAGGACAAAATCTAGGGCAGTTCCACAATCCAAGAATAACTAACGATGATGGCATTACTCAGCGGTTTATGTATGACTTTATGGCCTGTCACATCAAAGAACAATGAAATATCACAGTTTTCTTACTCTTTATTAAAAATTGGCAAGTGTAATTGGGTTCATGGACGTGTTAGATCGCTGAATTTCTGCCGTGTTTTCTTCTACACAAACATGTGTTCAGTGACCTGATTTCCTTTCCCTGGCGTTAGGTCTGACATGTTAGAAAGTCACTTAAGCTTTCTGGGAGCGGAAAGGCTTTACCACAGCTTCATGTAATCCCAGTATCCCACTAATTGGAAGCTTAGACTTGAAGGAAATGATAGCGCGACTACACAACGCAGATGTGAACAGAGCCTTATGACTTAAGATTTATGCCAACGGCTAACAATACTTTACATGACCAAGATACAGTATTTATTCCGGGTCCAACAGCGCCAACACACTCACAGCGTTGTTCACAGACTGTAATCACCCGCTACCGGCCCTGTACTCTACGGCCGCTGTTGTGGGGTAGTAGCTGCTATATTTTATTATATTGTTATGTAAATCACTACAGATCATCTGTACAAGGACTGATGAAAGAAATGTATCAGCTATTTAAGGCTATGTTCATACATTGCGTTTTTGCAGGTTTTTTCCAGCAGCCAAAACCTGCCCTTGTCAGTAAAAATGCTGCTTTTAAATAGCCTAGTCTTTGTCATTTTTGCTTGTTTTACTGCTGCTGATTATATGTGTGGTTTGTCTACATTGTATATTTAATAAAGTTAGTTTTATGCACCAAAACTGCTGTAAAAATGCTAAAAACCTCAGAAAGAATTGACATACTGCAGAGTGTGGATGAGATTTCTGACATCTAGTTTGTACTGGTACGGTCAAAAGTAAGTTTTAATTTGCATTAAAGAAAAAACGCAGCTAAGACGCAATGTGTGAACATAGCCTAATAAAGAAAATAAAATGTTTTCTTATTACTCTGATTTATGCCGTAGGTTGTGAGGTCACATCACCGTTTTTCTTCGGTGCTAGATGGGCTTTCTGTGTGCTTGTCATGGTGGGTAGCACTTTATCCACTTTTGTTTCCCTCCTGGCACACTTTCTTAACAACGGTGCCAAGTCTGCTACTCTATCCCACTGAGAGCAGTGTCTCACAAGTACATTATCAGGCAATGCTTCAGAGAATGTCCGATATTTCATTCGGCATCTCTGTATGCACTTGGAGATTTTTGTGTACGGCAGGGATAGTATTGGCGAAGCATCTATTGGATATCCTGCCCTAGTTGCAAAGGCTATGCTGGGTCTAGCTACCAAGGACTTACGTGCCGTGTTACATCTAATGCTGCCATGCTGTGTAGGATTTATTGTGCCCACATCACGATGGCTTTGCATGTAATGACGCATTTGGTGGAAATCATGTTATGTGGTTGGGTGGGCTGTCACTACTTGTTGGACCTGGTACTGTTGGTAGATTGCTGTCACTGGACAGTTGTTTGGACCTGGTTGCAGCCATGACTTCTGCCACCACTATGTTTGCACCCCTTAAAAAGTAGCCGGTGTTTTAATTTGTTTTAATTTTTACTTCATAACTTAATAATACAAATGAAAATAAGCAACTTTGTAATAAATCTTATCAGATACATCGGCTACTTTCTCTGCCAGAATTGATCAATCATTATTAAAGTTCTCACTTCTGAGATAAAATCGGTATTCAGTGCAGACAGCCGTTCCCATTACTGAGACAAAAGATGGCTACGGCTACAATTCTATGTAGATAGAAGGGAGAGGAGGAGCTCCGCATCTAGCGCCTTCCTTCTAGCTACATAGAATCTCATTAGTAGCAACTACCATCTCCTAACTCCAAGTCTGTCTTCACTGCCTGGCCATCTAACCCCCTAAATGCCACAATCGCAGCGTTTAGAAGGCTGGGAGAAGGAGGGTGCTCCCTCTCCTTTCAGATCGGCATCACGACATCACCGCAAGGGCCGTTCGTTGCCATGGTAACCCAGGGCTGTCTTGACAACCTCCAGGTCACCCAGCTATGGCAAGCCTGTTAGACCATGCTGAGAACATGGTCTACGAGGCTTCTGTCAGTGCAGCACTGACTGGTATAATGCATTGCAATGCAAAAAATTTTTTTTAACCACGTTTGGTATTGCTTTAGCGATGAGAGCCCACTTAAGTTACGGTCTGTGTGTCTCTAGAGCTGAGAGCTGGGCATAATGTACGGGCACTACAGTGTATGTGCACTGCAATTTCCAGGTGCTACATGAATTCATTAAGAGGTCTAGTTTCCAAAATGGCGTCACTTGTATGGGTTTCTGCTGTTTTGGCATGTCAGGGGCTCATCAAATGTGACATTCCATCTGCAATTTAGTCCAACCCAAATTGAGCTCCAGAATTCAGTTAGTGCTCGTTCCCTTCCGAGCCCTGCTGTGCACCTAAACAGTAGCTTTCCACCACATATGGGGTGTCTGCGTACTCAGGAGAAAGTGTACAACAAATTGCATTGTGTATTTTCTCCTGTTACCCTTGTGAAAATGAAATATTTTAAGCAAAAACAATATTTTTGCGGGAAAAATGTATTTTTTCATTTTCACAGCTGAACACTATAAAATTCAGTGAGGCACCTGCTGGTTCAATGTACTCATCATATCTCTATCTTTGGGGTCCAATTTCTCCTGTTACCCTTGGGAAAATACAAAACTGGGGGCTAAAAAATAATTTTTGTGTAAAAAAAAATATATTTTTTATTTTCACGGCTCTGCGTTATAAACTGTAGTGAAACACTTGGGGGTTCAAAGTTCTCACAACACATCTAGATAAGTTCCTTGAAGGTTGTAGTTTCCAAAATGGGGTCACTTGTGGGAGGTTTCCACTGTTTAGGCACATCGGGGACTCAAAAGTGCAAAAGTGACATGGCGTCCGATAACTATTCCAGCCAATCTCCCACTCCAAAAGTCAAATGGTGCCGCAATCTATTCCAGCCAAAGTTGAGCTCCAGAATTCAGTTGGCACTCCTTCCCTTCCGAGCCCTGCCATGCTCTCAAACAGTAGTTTTCCCACCACATATGTGGTATCTGCGCATTTAGGAGAAATTGCACAACAAATTGTAAAGTCCATTTTCTCCTGTTACCCTTGTGAAAATGCAAAATTTGAGGTTAAATCAACATTTTTGTGGGACAAAATAAAATGTTCATTTTTTTCCTTCCATATTGCTTTAATTTCTGTGAAGCACCTGAAAGGTTAATAAACATGTTGAATATATGAGCACCTTGAAGGATGAAGTTAATAAAATAGTGTAACTTTTGGGTATTTTCTGTCATATAAGACCCTCAAAGTCACTTGAAATGTGATGTGGTCCCTAAAAAAAATTGGTTTTGTAAATTTTGTTGAAAAATGAGAGATTACTGATCAACTTTTCACCTTTTTAACTTCCTGACAAAAAAAAATACTGCATTATTCGGACTATAAGACTCATTCCCTTTAACAAGATAACCTTGTAGTCTGGAAGAAGCTTCCTGTGATGGAGGAGAACACTTGCACCGCCTTCCTTCCTGATCACAGAGAGAGCTGCTGTCTCTCCTCCTGCCTGACACTGCAGGACCTTCTACAGGGCAGGGAGGAAGAAACAGTATACAGACATTACTGTCGGGGATCACAAATAATTATTTATTTTAAGTAAAATATAGTTTAAAAACAAGCAGGGAAATGTTCTTCCTCACAAAAACAATCAGCTGTGATCCCGAGATGTAATGTCTGTGTATTCTCTTTTGTTCCCCCCCTGCCCAGGAGCTGTGGTATGATCAGACCATGTCCCTGTACGGTCAGACACAGCCATTACACAGTACACAGCAGGGGCACATTTATAAGATTATCTCAGCACAGGAACATTTTATTTAATCACATCCAATTGTGGAAATTATTATTATTCCAAGATCTATTGGTTAAAATGAGCTTCATCAAGTGGAAGGTCCTGCAAATGCTCTTCTGCTGCATCCTCCATACATGTCCTGATCAGGAACTGCAGTATGTGGTAATCTACAGTGTGTGTGTGTATGTAAGTTTGTCTATATGTGCATATAGCAGAGCTGTGTGTATGTCTATATGTGCATGTAGCAGAGCTGTGTGTATGTCTAAATGTGCATGTAGCAGGGCTGTGTGTGTGTCTATATGTGCATGTAGCAGAGCTGTGTGTCTATATCTGCATGTAGCAGTGCTGTGTGTGTCTATATGTGCATGTAGCAGAGCTGTGTGTGTGTCTATATGTGCATGTAGCAGAGCTGTGTGTCTATATCTGCATGTAGCAGGGCTGTGTGTGTCTATATGTGCATGTAGCAGAGCTGTGTGTGTGTCTATATGTGCATGTAGCAGAGCTGTGTGTGCCTATATCTGCATGTAGCAGGGCTGTGTGTGTGTGTCTATATGTGCATGTAGCAGAGCTGTGTGTCTATATCTGCATGTAGCAGTGCTGTGTGTGTGTCTATATGTGCATGTAGCAGAGCTGTGTGTATGTCTATATGTACATGTAGCAGAGCTGTGTGTATGTCTATATGTACATGTAGCAGAGCTGTGTGTGTGTCTATATGTACATGTAGCAGAGCTGTGTGTGTGCCTGTATGTGCATGTAGCAGAGCTGTGTGTCTATATGTGCATGTAGCAGAGCTGTGTGTGCCTATATGTGCATGTAGCAGGGCTGTGTGTGTGTCTATATGTGCATGTAGCAGGGCTGTGTGTGTGTCTATGTGCATGTAGCAGAGCTGTGTGTCTATCTGCATGTAGCAGAGCTGTGTGTGTCTATATGTGCATGTAGCAGAGCTGTGTGTCTATATCTGCATGTAGCAGTGCTGTGTGTATCTATATGTGCATGTAGCAGAGCTGTGTGTGTCTATATGTACATGTAGCAGAGCTGTGTGTATGTCTATATGTACATGTAGCAGAGCTGTGTGTATGTCTATATGTACATGTAGCAGAGCTGTGTGTGTGTCTATATCTGCATGTAGCAGAGCTCTTATAGTTCTCGGCTGGCTTTTCAATCTGTTAGTATTTTAGTGAAATACATACCTGGCTGTAATTGCGCCATCAGGCTCTGATTGCTGCTGCCCGTGGTTCGAGCAGTATGATTCTAATGATATGTTCCCTTTAAAAAAAAAACAAAAAAACTTGCAAAAATAAATGTACCGTTCCTATGTATAGAAAAATGTTCAATAACACAACTATTTTCCTGCTCTTCCACCCAATACATATTGTATTTTTTACCCAGTGTAAAACATACCTAGCTGCAATCGCACAGCCATGGTTCGGGCAGCATGAATCCAGTGACAGGTTCCCTTTATTTTCTATGTGCAGAGTGTTATCTGCCACATTCAGTACATCAATAATTGGAACCTGTCACTAGTTATTATTAGCGACTCTTTTGCTGCCTACTAGTAAAACTGAGCATTTACATAGCGGCATGGTTACAGCATAGTCACAAGCTATATAGCAGCATTCCAGACGTTCACTCTGGTGACAGGTTGCCTTTAAATATTTGGTTTGTAAAGTGATAGCACATTGATGGCATTACCTGCAAATGTCACATGGTAGAAGTATGTAGATTATGTAACTATTGACCTGTAACTTTATTACTATGCTAAGTATGGAAAGCCATTACATATTTCTACCATTTCAGTAAGGCCTCTCTGCCACCGTGGCCTGGAGGTCAGATTGTGACCTTATTCATGGGAAAAACCCTTACGCTGAATTACCAAAAGGAAGTGTTCATATATCTGAGCCGTGGTCTTTGGTGTTTAAGCCATTTTTATGGTGGCATTTTTTTTTTTTTTTTTTTTTACAAAACTGTATACATAAACTGGTGGCCGGAAGAATCGCCAGGTCACTTCTTTTGTCCAGCTTTAGAAACCTGAAGCTGTTAACAGATGTTCAAAAGACTGAATGTGTTAATTCTTTAAAAAAAAATTTTAAGCGCGTTTTCAGGCGGATTTCAAGAGGAATCAACCTGAAAAAAATATTGTGTACAAAATACCCCAGGGCTATGTTTACACAGTTTTTGTTTTTTTGCTGCGTTTTCTTCTATCGCCAAAACCTGCTCTATTGACGAAAAAAACGCCAGTTTTTCAGCATTTTCGCAGTGTTTTTATGGCGTTTTCTGCAGTATTTTTAGGTGCAGCTTACATGTGTCCTTTTTTACAGTACATGTTGAATAAAGTTAGTGTTATTAACAAAAAAATGCATTGAAAGTGCCATTGTTTTTTTGCAGTGTTTTTTTCACTTTCTCATTGCTTTTCTATGGGTGAGAAAATGCTGCAAAAACGCTGAAATAAGTGACATGCTGCAGATTTGAAAGCAGCAATTTCCAATTCAGTCAGGAAAAAACAACAAGCGTGTGCATGATATTACTGAAATCTCATAGCTTTTGCGGGTACTGTAAAAAACAGCTTTTAATTTGAATAAAAAAATGCATCAAAACAAGCGCAACATGTGAACATAGCCATAGAGTGATATTTTTCCTTTTTTTTTTGCAGAAAGACTGCAAACCAGTAGGCAAATATAAAAGCTCAACAGCGATTTTTTTTTCCAATCTTCAAACTGATCAATCAAAAAATCGATACTGTTGCAAACAATCCTTTTACGGGGAAAGAGAATATTTTTTGTTTTATTCTGCTTTCTTCAGTGGATACGTTTATTAGTATCTTTCATAGTATAATAAAATATATGTCCATATACTTGCGCTGTCCTATTTTATAATGTTCTGCACTTTTCAGAATTCAATATATTCACATACTGTCTTAGAATTGAGGCAGGAATTCCGATGGACGTTCTCACACGCTGACATTACCGACTCGCTGCTGTCCTTCTCTGTTCTTGGCTGCTCATTAAAGCTTCAGGGTAACTTGACAGGCTGATTTGCTTTGAGAAAGCAATGTAGTCAATTATTAACCATCACCCAACAATTTCTTACTTGCCCGTTTGACATTTTTACAACTTCAATGCAAGTTGTGGATCTATTATTTTAGGAATGCCGGCAAAAACTTGTAAACTAGGAGCAATCGGTTACCCACTAATGCTCGGAGTGCGCTCAGGGATGCAGTGGATCATACCTCTCCCGTCGGCTGGTCCTGGTTCCAGATCTGGAATATTTCCCAAAAGTTTTGGGTCACTATCGCTTCAGCCGCACATGTCTCTGTAATGTAGGCTATCCTTCTGGGTTGATACATTTTTCATTGTCACAGACAGGACACAAGAAAAATTGATATATTTACCTTTCAGAAGAATGTCTACACCCAAATACAAGGGTATCAAACTTTCGGAAAGTTCCCTTTCCCCACCAGCAACCTGAGATATTGATACTGGTGTGCAAATAAAGCATCTTAATATGTACCCCTGTCCTAAAATGCTGTATTGAAAACTAATATGTCTGGACACAAAGTAAATGAAGAAATGTGTTTCTGATTCATGGAAAAGATTTCCTACAATGGGTCTGAAAATCAGTCTATAATGCTACGTAATGTTCTTTTGTTGGGTCCCCCTTTTGGGAATGTGTCTTGTCCTTTGGCACAGCCACTGTTGCTTTGAGTGGCGACGTCCTCTTTATTGTCTTGATAAGCAATGTGCTGACAGTAGTCGCTGGTATTGTGGGTTCTTCACACCGCTGTGGAGGAGACTTTTCTTGGTAAATAACACCAGGTGGTGGAGAAAGTGAAAGCCGGAGGGGGGATAGAATGGAGGGAGGAGGGTTAGGCTTGTCCTAGTTCCTAGCAGAGCACAGTGCCATATGCAATCTGTCCTGCACTGGATTAAGACCCCATGGGGCTCTCTGCACAGCTGATAGCATGACCAAGGGGCATGGCGTGATAATGAAATAAATCTGTTTCACGCTAAATTGTCTAGAGTACAACATTGGACTTGGCCAACCCACTGAATGAGGCCTACACTAGGAGAATACACTACGAGAAGAGAAGTCAGAAAAGCATCAACATAATTCACATTCTAATTTACTTTCTGAATCTTGGGCCTAGTACACACGGCATCACAGCCCATATACATCAGTTGTATCCATATCACTGCGGAATATGTTGGCGCTATACAAATAAGATGATTATTGTCTCCAGGGCTCGATGTACCAGATAGAGGACAGAATAGTGTACTATTGGCTTTCTTTTAGTGTGGCATGTGTCTCATACTGCTGCAAAACACAAGTATACGGTGTGGTATGACTTTTTACAATACATTATTATGGGTGTATACAGGTATGTGTTGAGAGATATTCCTGAAGTATGCCGCCATGAACCGAGTCCAATGTGTACAGAGCCTTAGCAAAACCATAAAGTCATGTGCACACATTGAGTATTTGGTGAGTTTTTTACCTCAGTACTTGTAAGCCAAAAACAGCAGTGATGATGTGTTTCTATTATACTTTTCCTCTGATTGTTCCACTCCTGGTTTTGGCTTACACATACTGATGTAAAAAGCTCACCTGATACTCAATGTGTGCATGGGGCCTAACTCATTGGTGTGTACTAGTCTGCATCTAATAGCTATATTTCAGATGACTAACTTAATAGCCAAGTTCACGTTTAGGGACAGCTGGATTCCCAGCTTTTGGCCAGAGTGTCAATATTTCCGGGAGTTGGGCAATGAGAGGGAGCAGGAAATTTGAGGTGTGACAGCCCTACACCAGTCATCTCAATAGGGTTGTCAGACCAGCACCAGTTTGTTTGTTTTTCTGTTACTGTGGGCCTGGCACTGTATTGGTGTTTTCTTCATATCTCAAGTACCCTTCTTTGTCTTGAAACATTAAACAGTAACTTGAATGCATTATTACCTCACCTTCAGTATGAGCACAGGCCGCTCCTTGCATGTTCTTGCAAACATTTCTAAGGATCATGGTTAAACAAAGCCTGCAGAATAAACAATGGCTTCTACAGCATGGAGACTTATTCTCCCTTGGCTTGCAGTGCCGTGATCAGGGGTATGACATGAGTATCTCATGGGTGTCCAGGGATAATGTATTAATTATCTGGTTGGTTGGGATGCAAGCTTCTCAGATTTTTGCTAAGCTCCAGTTTAAAGGGAACCTGTCGCCCCGTTTTTTGAAGATGAGCTAAAAATAGCGTTAAATAGGAGCAGAGCTGGGCGTTACATTAGTGTCTTTGTGTGCCTTTATTACCCACCTATGCTGCCGAAATACCTTTGTAAAGTCGCCGTTTTCTGCTGTCACTCACGCTGGTCTGGTCCTATGGGCGTGGTGACAGCGCTGTTTCTCCCCCAGATCAGGCTCATCATTACGTTGGTGGCGTAGTGGTGTGCGCATGTCCAAAAGGCGAATCCACTGCCCAGGTGATGAAAAACCGCGATCTGCGCTATTCAGCCGTTTACCGGTGGGGGCGGCCATCTTTCCTGTGTCTGCGTGTGCGCAGATGGAGCGCTCTGCTGCCCGGGGCTTCAGGAAAATGGCCGCCGCGATCTCCATCTGCGCACGCGCGGAATCCCGTGGCCATTTTCCTGAAGCCCCGGGCAGCAGAGCGCTCCATCTGCGCACGCGCGGCCACAGGAAAGATGGCCGCGCCCACCGGTAAACGGCTGAATAGCGCAGATCGCGCTGTTTTTCATCACCTGGGCAGTGGATTCGCCTTTTGGACATGCGCACACCACTACGCCACCAACGTAATGATGAGCAGGATTCTGGGGGAGAAACAGCGCTGTCACCACGCCCATAGAACCAGACCAGCATGAGTGACAGCAGAAAACGGCGACTTTACAAAGGTATTTAGGCAGCATAGGTGGGTAATAAAGGCACACAAAGACACTAATGTAACGCCCAGCTCTGCCCCTATTTAACGCTATTTTTAGCTCATCTTCAAAAAACGGGGTGACAGGTTCCCTTTAATATATGAGGCATGTTTGCTCGCACTTCATTTTCTCACATTCACCTCTACCTGTCTGGACCTTCTGGCTGGCCAGTATGAGAAATTTTTATATTTGCAGACAGCTGTCTAGACTTTTTTTTAGTTATTTGTTACTTGAGTGTCCACTTTCTTTCCAAGTTTCTTTTGTCTCGAGAACTTTTCAGGATGTGTTGCCCTTATGGGATGTCCCTCCTGAGGTCTAGATAAGGGTGTGCTTCACTACCAGGTTCTTCAGCTCCTACTTCTCTTTACCTCCCTCCTTCTAGAGGTGGATAGACATCAGTTCTGGCTCATGGTCGAAACTGGACTGGGATCCAGGAGCAAGATGACTTATCCCTAAGCTTTAGTGAGAAGAGGCCAACCATTCCCAATCCGTGCTTTGGCCCTCTAGTCAAGAGTGATGTACGAAAGTTTGTTCGGAGTCCTTCTCCCCTTGTGGAGGACTTGTGATACGAAGAACACTTTTGTATGGAACAGTGAACTTTCTATGAACTTGGGCAAAAGTCTCAATTTAATAAAAAAAAAAAAAAAAAAAAAAAAAAAAGGTTAACATGCATGTGCCTGGTAATTGGAGTAGGAAAGGTCACTATCAGTTGTATGATCAGATAACAATGATGAGAATAATGGGGATAGGGGAAAATATGTGTAAGTGGGTTGAGAGCTGGCTCAGGGATAGGAAACAAAGTGTGGTTATTAATGGAGCACACTCGGACTGGGTCGCGGTTAGCAGTGGGGTACCACAGGGGTCAGTATTGGGCCCTCTTCTTTTTAACATATTTATTAATGATCTTGTAGGGGGCATACAGAGTGGAATTTCAACATTTGCAGATGACACTAAACTCTGCAGGGTAATCAATACAGGGGAGAACAATTTTATATTACAGGATGATTTATGTAAACTAGAAGCTTGGGCTGATAAATGGCAAATGAGCTTTAATGGGGATAAATGTAAGGTCATGCACTTGGGTAGAAGTAATAAGATGTATAACTATGTGCTTAATTCTAAAACTCTGGGCAAAACCGTCAATGAAGAAGACCTGGGTGTATGGGTGGATGACAAACTCACATTCAGTGGCCAGTGTCAGGCAGCTGCTACAAAGGCAAATAAAATAATGGGATGCATTAAAAGAGGCATAGATGCTCATGAGGAGAACATAATTTTACCTCTATACAAGTCACTAGTTCGACCACACTTAGAATACTGTGCACAGTTCTGGTCTCCGGTGTATAAGAAAGACATAGCTGAATTGGAGCGGGTGCAGAGAAGAGCGACCAAGGTTATTAGAGGACTGGGGGGTCTGCAATACCAAGATAGGTTATTACACTTGGGGCTGTTTAGTTTGGAAAAGTAAGACTAAGGGGTGATCTTATTTTTAATGTATAAATATATGAGGGGACAGTACAAAGACCTTTCTGATGAACTTTTTAATCATAGACCTGAGACGGGGACAAGGGGGCATCCTCTACGTCTGGAGGAAAGAAGATTTAAGCATAATAACAGACGCGGATTCTTTACTGGAAGAGCAGTGAGACTATGGAACTCTCTGCTGTATGATGTTGTAATGAGTGATTCATTACTAAAATTTAAGAGGGGACTGGATACCTTTCTTGAAAAGTATAATGTTACATGGTATATACACTAGATTCCTTGATAGGGCGTTGATCCAGGGGACTAGTCTGATTGCCGTAGGTGGAGTCGGGAAGGAATTTTTTTCCCCAATGTGGAGCTTACTCTTTGCCACATGGTTTTTTTTTGCCTTCCTCTGGATCAACATGTTAGGGCATGATAGGTTAGGCTATGGGTTGAACTAGATGGACTTAAAGTCTTCCTTCAACCTTAATAACTATGTAACTATGTAACAACTATCTAAATCCTCATACACAAAACTATACCATGGATCTGTGTAGTGTGTGTCTGTGTATATCATACCCATGTGTTACTTCTATTTGCCCTTTAATATTACACAAAGGAACCACAGGGTTTACTTTTTCTAAAGAGGGTTATCCACTTTTTTTCTATACAGCTAGAAGTGTTATAAAAAGAAACCCAAAACAAAGAAACCCAAAACAATGCTCACCCTATCTTTTGCATGCATATTCCTCAATGATGCTCTAGTGGTCCTCTTGGAAGCTGGATTGTGACCACTCATGAGCTAATCAGTGGCTTTGGTGGTGCTAAGGCATCATGGTTGCTATGAGTGTGTGGTGATTCCAGCAGTATGCCATGTTCCCTGTATGGGTTCATATGAAATTCATACCGTGCTGTATTATGGAGCTGTTCTATACAGTAGAACATTGCTGTTCATGCTTTTACGCTACAGGACACCGCAGGCTGATTTGGCTTTACATTTTTTTCTGAGATGTGTCATTGTTAGGCCATGCCCTCTTATGTGACCACACCTATTTGTGTATACTCATTCATGTCACTCATATGGCTACCATGATCATAAGTAATATATATTATGTATTTATGGGAATATGTTGCCTTTGAACTTCTATATTCTACACTAGGGCGGATATTGTTTTAATGCAAAGTATACATCAATTTTGTACATTCTGCTTTCATATTAATGATCAAAGCCTGCCAGTAATAATCAAGTCAATTGATTTGCAGCAATGTGAGGAGCCAGCAGGTCCAGACAAAACTACTTTGTAACACAGTAGATTATGCTCTCATCCATCAATATGTGATATGCCTTCTGTAGAAGCCTGTCATTGTAATGAGGGTAAAGTCTGGATGATTCACACAACTTCCACTGCATTAATGGAAGAACACAGCTGGCGTAACTATATGGTAGTATGGTAATGTTCGGTGTAACTGTATGGAAGTATGGTAATGTTTGGTGTAACTGTATGGTAGTATGCTAATATTCGGTGTAACTGTATGGTAGTATGGTAATGTTCGGTGTAACTGTATGGTAGTATGGTAATATTCGGTGTAACTGTATGGTAGTATGGTAATATTCGGTGTAACTGTATGGAAGTATGGTAATGTTCGGTGTAACTGTATGGTAGTATGGTAATGTTTGGTGTAACTGTATGGTAGTATGGTAATATTCGGTGTAACTGTATGGAAGTATGGTAATGTTCGGTGTAACTGTATGGTAGTATGGTAATATTCGGTGTAACTGTATGGTAGTATGGTAATATTCGGTGTAACTGTATGGTAGTATGGTAATGTTCGGTGTAACTGTATGGTAATGTTCGATGTAACTGTATGGTAGTATGGTAATGTTAGGTGTAACTGTATGGTAATGTTTGGTGTAACTGGTAGTATGGTAATGTTTGGTGTAACTGTATGGTAGTATGGTAATGTTCGGTGTAGCTGTATGGTAATGTTCGGTGTAACTGTACAGTAGTATGGTAATGTTCGATGTAACTGTATGGTAGTATGGTAATGTTCGATGTAACTGTATGGTAGTATGGTAATGTTCGATGTAACTGTATGGTAGTATGGTAATGTTCGGTGTAACTGTATGGTAGTATGGTGATGTTCGGTGTAACTGTATGGTAGTATGGTAATGTTCGGTGTAACTGTATGGTAGTATGGTAATGTTCGGTGTAACTGTATGGTAATGTTCGGTGTAACTGTATGGTAGTATGGTAATGTTCGGTGTAACTGTATGGTAATGTTCGGTGTAACTGTATGGTAGTATGGTAATGTTCGATGTAACTGTATGGTAGTATGGTAATGTTCGGTGTAACTGTATGGTAGTATGGTAATGTTCGGTGTAACTGTATGGTAATGTTCGATGTAACTGTATGGTAGTATGGTAATGTTCGATGTAACTGTATGGTAGTATGGTAATGTTCGGTGTAACTGTATGGTAGTATGGTGATGTTCGGTGTAACTGTATGGTAGTATGGTAATGTTCGGTGTAACTGTATGGTAGTATGGTAATGTTCGGTGTAACTGTATGGTAATGTTCGGTGTAACTATGGTAGTATGGTAATGTTCGATGTAACTGTATGGTAGTATGGTAATGTTCGGTGTAACTGTATGGTAGTATGGTGATGTTCGGTGTAACTGTATGGTAGTATGGTAATGTTCGGTGTAACTGTATGGTAGTATGGTAATGTTCGGTGTAACTGTATGGTAATGTTCGGTGTAACTGTATGGTAGTATGGTAATGTTCGATGTAACTGTATGGTAGTATGGTAATGTTCGGTGTAACTGTATGGTAGTATGGTAATGTTCGGTGTAACTGTATGGTAATGTTTGGTGTAACTGTATGGTAGTATGGTAATGTTCGATGTAACTGTATGGTAGTATGGTAATGTTCGGTGTAACTGTATGGTAGTATGGTGATGTTCGGTGTAACTGTAGGGTAATGTTCGGTGTAACTGTATGGTAGTATGGTAATGTTCGATGTAACTGTATGGTAGTATGGTAATGTTCGGTGTAACTGTATGGTAATGTTCGGTGTAACTGTATGGTAGTATGGTAATGTTCGATGTAACTGTATGGTAGTATGGTAATGTTCGGTGTAACTGTATGGTAATGTTCGGTGTAACTGTATGGTAGTATGGTAATGTTCGATGTAACTGTATGGTAGTATGGTGATGTTCGGTGTAACTGTATGGTAATGTTCGGTGTAACTGTATGGTAGTATGGTAATGTTAGGTGTAACTGTATGGTAGTATGGTAATGTTTGGTGTAACTGTATGGTAGTATGGTAATGTTCGGTGTAACTGTATGGTAATGTTCGGTGTAACTGTATGGTAGTATGGTAATGTTCGATGTAACTGTATGGTAGTATGGTGATCGGTGTAACTGTATGGTAATGTTCGGTGTAACTGTATGGTAGTATGGTAATGTTCGATGTAACTGTATGGTAGTATGGTAATGTTAGGTGTAACTGTAGGTCCTCCTGACGAAACTGCGGGGGCAGTGAAACGCGCGTTGAGGTGCGCTACGGGACCACTATCCGGGGGTACACTATGGCTGCAGGAAATATATGAGCCCTTTAATGGTGCGCTTTACCTTCACCTTGGATAAATATCTCATAGGCACTATATAGCTCCGTTACTAGCCTGGCTACAATCAGGGACTTAGATACCATTACAATTTTGGTTTGCCTCATCAGTATTTTTTATGCGTATATTTATTGTTATATGGTGTATGGTCTGTCTCAGATCTTATTGGTAACTGTGATATGACACTTGGTAACTGATTGATATCGGTGGATTATGCTATTTAAAGGCAATATGATATAGTCCTGAGGGGGTATAATGGATATCTGTTGTTAACATGCCTTATTTTCAGTCATGGTGATACACTATGTTCCAAATTATTATGCAACTGACATTTTTATCAGATTTTCCTAAATGGTTGGTGCAAATGACAGTCAGTCTAATAAAAGTAATCACCCGTTAGAGTATACATCGAATTTTATTGAAGAAACCTCCCAATGATAACAGTATAATCTCCAAAATGAATAAAAACTTAAAATGCACTGTTCCAAATTATTAGGCACAGCAGAATTTCTAAACATTTGATATGTTTTAAAGAACTGAAAATGCTCATTTGTGGAATTAGAAGCATTAGGAGGTCACATTAACTGAATAAAAAATCTATTTAGCTCCAAAACATCCTAACGGGCCAAGTTACATGTTAACATAGGACCCCTTCTTTGATATCACCTTCACAGTTCTTGCATCCATTGAACTTGTGAGTTTTTGGAGAGTTTCTGTTTGTATTTCTTCCCTCCCTGAGCTGCTGGTTTGATGTGAACTGCCTCCCACACTCCTAGATCTTTTGCTTGATGATACTCCAAAGGTTCTCTATAGGGTTGAGGTCAGGGGAAGATGGTGGCTACACCATGAGTTTATCTCCTTTTATGCCCATAGCAGCCAATGAGGTTTTCTTTGCAGCATGAGATGGTGCATTGTCATGCATGAAGATGATTTTGCTCCTGAAGGCACATTTCTGCTTTTTATACCATGGAGGAAAGTTGTCAGTCAGAAACTCTATACAGTATACTTTGCAGAGGTCATTTTCACACCTTCAGGAACCTTAAAGGGCCCTACCAGCTGTTTCTCCATGACTCCGGCCCAAAACAAGACTCCTCCACCTTGCTGACGTTGCAGCCTTGTTGGGACATGGTGCCATCCACAAACCATCCACTACTCCATCCATCTGGACCATCCAGGGTTGCTCAACGCTTATCAGTAAACAAGACTGTTTGGAAATTAGTGTTCATGTATGTGTGGGCCCAATGCAACCATTTCTGCTTGTGAACACTGTTTAAGGGTGGCCGAATAGTAGGTTTATGCACCAAAGCAAGCCTTTGAAGGAGCCTACACCTTGAGGTTCGAGGGACTCCAGAGACACCAGCAGCTTCAAATATCTGTTTGCTGCTTTGTAATGGCTTTTTAGCAGCTGCTCTCTTAATCCGATGAACTTGCCTGGCAGAAATCTTCCTCATTAGGCCTTTATCAGCATAAACACATCTGTGCTCAGATACAGCCACAAATCTCTTAACACTACGATGATCACGCTTAAGTTTTTGGGAAATTTCTAATGTTTTCATCCCTTCACCAAGGCATTGCACTATTTGATGCTTTTCGGCAGCAGAGAAATCCTTTTTCTTTCCCATGCTACTTGAAAACTGTGACCTGCTTAATAATGTGGAACATCATTTTTAAAGGGAACCTGTCACCCCCAAAATGGCTGGTGAGGTAAGCTCACCGGCATCAGGGGCTTATCTACAGCATTCTGTAATGCTGTAGATAAGCCCCCGATGTTACCTGAAAGAGGAGAAAAAGACGTTAGATTATACTCACCCAGGGGCGGTCCCGGTGCGGTCAGGTCGGATGGGTGTCTCCGGTCCGCTCCGGCGCCTCCCATCTTCATTCCATGATGTCCTCTTCGGGTCTTTACTGTTGTGAATTCCGTTCTCGGGCTCCCTCCTGTGGTCATGAGTGGTATTGTGTGAGTTCTGTTCTTGGGCTCCCTCTGGTGGCCTTTAGTGCTTACTGCGGGTCTGTAGCTGGAATCCAGCTGCCTCGTTTTCTGCTAGTCTGGCTTCTATTTAACTCCACCTGGACCTTCACTTTTTGCCTGCTGTCGTTGTATTCAGTACTGGTTCTGATCTCTCTGGACTTTCCTTGTGACCTGTCTCCTCCTGAGAAGCTAAGTCTTGCTAGTTCATGTTTGCTCATTATTTCCTTGAAAATGTTTCTCTGTATATGATGAGTTCTGTCCAGCTTGCTAATATGTAATATTTTCGCTTGCTGGAAGTTCTGGGGTGCAGAGTTGCGCCCCTCACATCGTGAGTCGGTGTGGGGGTTCTTGTAATCTCTGCGTGGATTATTTTTGATAGCATTTTATACTGACCGCACAGATCCCTTGCTGTCTTCTGTCTATTTAGTGTTAGCGGGCCTCATTTGCTAAAAAAACTGTTTTCATTTCTACGTTTGTGTTTTCCCCTTAACTCACCGTTATTATTTGTGGGGGGCTGTCTAAAACTTTGGGGTGATTTCTCTGAGGCAAGTGAGGCTTGCTTTCTCTCTAGGGGTAGCTAGTTTCTCAGGCTGTGACGAGGTGTCTAGGATTTTAGGTAACGCTCCACGGCTGCCTATAGTGTGTATTGATAGAATCAGGGTTGCGGTCAGTATAGCTCCCACATCCCCAGAGCTTGTCCTAAGGATTTCTGTTACTTAGCAGGTCAGTTTGCGATCCTTGCCACCAGGATAATAACAGTACAGCAGGCCAACAAAAGAGTTAATGCATCGCAAAAGAGGGATAAGAGAGATCCTGAGTTAATTTTTTTTTTCCCTCTGCAGTGTGGCTAGCCTCTCTCCTCCCCTTAATCTCTGGGTGGTTCAGAATTCAGCTGCAGACATGGACATTCAGAGTCTGTCCTCTAGTCTGGATCATCTCACTGCAAGGGTACAAGATATCCAGGATTATGTAGTTCACAGTCCTATGTCAGAGCCTAAAATACCAATTCCTGAGTTATTCTCTGGAGATAGATCTAGGTTTTTGAATTTCAAAAATAATTGTAAATGATTCCTTTCTCTGAGACCTCGCTCCTCTGGTGACCCTGTTCAGCAAGTTAAAATTATTATTTCTTTGTTACGTGGTGACCCTCAAGATTGGGCATTCTCTCTGCCGCCAGGAGATCCTGCATTACTAAATGTGGATGCGTTTTTTCTGGCGCTTGGATTGCTTTATGAGGAACCTAATCTAATAGACCAGGCAGAAAAGGTTTTGCTGGCTCTCTCTCAGGGTCTGGATGAAGCAGAGGTTTACTGTCAGAAGTTTAGGAAATGGTCTGTGCTCACTCAGTGGAATGAGTGTGCCCTGGCAGCAATTTTCAGAAAAGGTCTTTCTGAAGCCGTTAAGGATGTTATGGTGGGGTTCCCCACGCCTGCGGGTCTGAATGAGTCTATGTCGTTGGCCATTCAGATTGATCGGCGTTTGCGGGAGCGCAAACCTGTGCACCATCTGGCGGTATTTTCTGAGCAGAAGCCTGAGTCTATGCAATGTGACAGGATTCTGACCAGAATTGAACGGCAGAATCACAGACGTCAGAATGGGTTGTGCTTTTACTGTGGTGATTCTACTCATGTTATCTCTGATTGTTCTAAGCGCACAAATAGGTTCACTAAATCTGTCACCATTGGTACGGTACAGCCCAAATTCATTTTGTCTGTTACTTTGATTTGCTCCCTGTCATCCTACTCAGTTATGGCTTTTGTGGATTCAGGTGCTGCCCTGAACTTGATGGATTTGTCATTTGCCAGGCGCTGTGGTTTTATCTTGGAGGCTTTGCAATTTCCTATTCCACTAAAGGGAATTGATGCTACGCCATTGGCCAAGAATAAGCCTCAGTACTGGACTCAAGTGACTATGTGCATGACTCCTGCACATCAGGAGGTGATTTGTTTTCTTGTGTTACATAATTTGCATGACGTTGTCGCGTTGGGTCTGCCATGGCTGCAGGCTCATAATCCAGTCCTGGATTGGAAAGCAATGTCTGTGTCAAGTTAGGGTTGCCAGGGGATTCATGGCGATGTGTCATGGTTCCCAATGGCAGGGGAACGTCAGGACACATAAATAACGAACGAGCTCTTGGGTGATGGAATCTCGAGCTGACCGTGAGCTAAACCTACCACACAACTAATAGTGGCCGGGGGGCGTGCCTACGTTTTATCCCTAGACGTCTCTCGCCAGCCGGAGAACTAACTTACCCTAGTAGAGGAAAAAACAGACCTGGCTTACCTCTAGTGAAATTCCCCCAAAAAGGAGACAGAAGCCCCCCACATATATTGACGGTGAGTTCAGAGGAAAAGACATACGCAGTATGAAGGTAGGTTCAGCAAAGCGAGGTCCGCTTACTAGATAGTAGAAAGATACAAAAGGGAACTGCACGGTCAGCTGAAAACCCTTTTAAAATACCATCCTGAAATTACTTTAAACTCATGTGTCAACTCAGCTTCCAGCTACAGAGAAAGACTTAACTGTAAACTGGAACAAAAATGCAAACAAACTTAGGACTAAGAGTCCAACTTAGCTGATCAGTAGTCTAGGAGCAGGAACATGCAACAGAAAGGCTCTGGTTACATTGATGGCCGGCAAGGCAATGACTGAAGAGCAGGAATAAATAGCAACTCCCCACTACTGATGAAAACAGGTGAACTGAGAAAGAAAACACACCCGAGTCACCAGTACCGCAAGCCACCACCAGAAGGAGCCCAAAAGCAGATTCACAACAGTACCCCCCCCCCTCAAGGAGGGGGCACCGAACCCTCACAAGAACCACCAGGGCGATCCGGATGAGCCCTATGAAAGGCACGAACCAAATCAGAGGCGTGAACATCAGAAGCAGTTACCCAAGAATTATCTTCTTGACCATAACCCTTCCACTTAACCAGATATTGTAGTCTCCGTCTGGAAATACGGGAGTCCAAGATTTTCTCCACAACATACTCCAATTCACCCTCAACCAGCACAGGAGCAGGAGGCTCGGTAGAAGGAACAACCGGCACCTCATACCTCCGCAACAACGACCGATGGAAGACATTATGGATAGCGAAAGATGCCGGAAGGTCTAAACGAAAGGATACAGGGTTAAGAATCTCCAAAATCCTATAAGGACCGATGAACCGAGGCCTAAACTTAGGAGAAGAAACCCTCATAGGGACAAAACGGGAAGACAACCACACCAAGTCCCCAACACGAAGACGAGGACCAACACGACGACGGCGGTTGGCAAAATGCTGAGTCTTCTCCTGGGACAACTTCAAATTGTCCACCACCTGTCCCCAAATCCGATGCAACCTATCCACCATAGTATCCACTCCAGGACAATCCGAAGACTCCACCTGACCGGAAGAAAAACGAGGATGAAACCCCGAATTGCAAAAGAAAGGAGAAACCAAAGTGGCAGAACTAGCCCGATTATTGAGGGCAAACTCTGCCAACGGCAAAAAGGCAACCCAGTCATCCTGATCCGCAGACACAAAACACCTCAAATAAGTCTCCAAGGTCTGATTAGTTCGCTCCGTCTGGCCATTAGTCTGAGGATGGAACGCAGACGAAAAAGACAAATCAATGCCCATCCTAGCACAGAACGCCCGCCAAAATCTAGACACGAACTGGGTCCCCCTGTCAGAAACGATATTTTCCGGAATACCATGCAAGCGAACCACATTTTGAAAAAACAGAGGAACCAATTCGGATGAGGAAGGCAACTTAGGCAAAGGCACCAAATGAACCATCTTTGAAAAACGGTCACATACCACCCAGATGACAGACATTTTCTGAGAAGCAGGGAGATCAGAAATAAAATCCATAGAGATGTGAGTCCAAGGCCTCTTCGGAATAGGCAAAGATAACAACAATCCGCTAGCCCGAGAACAACAAGGCTTGGCCCGAGCACAAACATCACAAGACTGCACAAAAACTCGTACGTCTCGAGACAGGGAAGGCCACCAGAAGGACCTAGCCACCAAATCCCTAGTACCAAAGATTCCAGGATGACCTGCCAACGCAGAAGAATGAACCTCCGAGATGACTCTACTGGTCCAATCATCAGGAACAAACAGTCTACCAGGCGGGCAACGATCAGGTCTATCCGCCTGAAACTCCTGCAAAGCCCGTCGCAGGTCTGGGGAAACAGCAGATAATATCACCCCATCCTTAAGGATACCTGTAGGTTCAGAATCACCAGGGGAATCAGGCTCAAAACTCCTAGAAAGGGCATCTGCCTTCACATTTTTAGACCCTGGTAGGTATGAGACCACAAAATTAAACCGAGAGAAAAACAACGACCAGCGCGCCTGTCTAGGATTCAGGCGCTTGGCAGACTCAAGATAAATCAGATTCTTGTGATCGGTCAATACCACCACCTGATGTCTAGCCCCCTCAAGCCAATGACGCCACTCCTCAAAAGCCCACTTCATAGCCAAAAGCTCCCGATTACCAACATCATAGTTTCGCTCGGCGGGCGAAAATTTTCGAGAAAAGAACGCACAAGGTCTCATCACGGAGCAGTCAGAACTTTTCTGCGACAAAACCGCCCCAGCTCCGATCTCGGAAGCGTCGATCTCAACCTGAAAAGGAAGAGCAACATCAGGCTGACGCAACACAGGGGCAGAAGAAAAGCGGCGCTTAAGCTCCCGAAAGGCCTCCACAGAAGCAGGGGACCAATCAGCAACATCAGCACCCTTTTTGGTCAAATCAGTCAAAGGTTCAGCAACATCCGAAAAACCAGTTATAAATCGACGATAAAAATTAGCAAAGCCCAAGAATTTCTGAAGGCTCTTAAGAGAAGTAGGTTGCGTCCAATCACAAATAGCCCGAACCTTGACAGGATCCATCTCAATGGAAGAAGGGGAAAAAATGTACCCCAAAAAAGAGATCTTTTGAACCCCAAAAATACACTTAGAACCCTTCACACACAAGGAATTAGCCCGCAAAACCTGAAAAACCCTCCTGACTTGTTGGACATGAGAGTCCCAGTCATCCGAAAAAATCTAAATATCATTCAGATACACAATCATAAATTTATCCAAATATTCACGGAAAATGTCATGCATAAAGGACTGAAAGACTGAAGGGGCATTTGAAAGACCAAAAGGCATTACTAAATACTCAAAATGGCCCTCGGGCGTATTAAATGCGGTTTTCCACTCATCCCCCTGCTTAATTCGCACCAAATTATACGCACCGCGAAGATCAATCTTAGAGAACCACTTAGCCCCCTTTATTCGAGCAAACAAATCAGTCAGCAGTGGCAAAGGATACTGATATTTGACTGTAATTTTATTCAAGAGTCGATAATCAATACACGGCCTCAAAGAGCCATCTTTTTTAGACACAAAGAAAAAACCGGCTCCTAAGGGAGATGAAGAAGGACGAATATGTCCCTTTTCCAGAGACTCCTTAATATACTCTCGCATAGCAACATGTTCAGGTACGGATAAATTAAACAAAGACCCTTTGGAAATTTACTGCCTGGAATCAGATCCATGGTACAATCGCAATCTCCGTGAGGAGGGAGTGAACCAAGCTTAGGCTCCTCAAAAACATCACGATAATCAGACAAAAATGCCGGAATCTCAGAGGGAATAGATGATGAAATGGAAACCAAAGGTACGTCCCCATGAGCCCCCCGACATCCCCAGCTTAACACAGACATTGCTTTCCAGTCAAGGACTGGATTATGAGATTGTAACCATGGCAATCCAAGCACCAAAACATCATGTAGATTGTACAGCACAAGGAAGCGAATCACCTCCTGATGGTCTGGAGTCATACGCATAGTCACTTGTGTCCAGTATTGTGGTTTATTACTAGCCAATGGCGTAGAATCAATACCCTTCAGAGGTATAGGGACTTCCAGAGGCTCTAGATTAAACCCACAGCGCCTGGCAAAGGACCAATCCATAAGACTCAAAGCGGCGCCAGAGTCGACATAGGCGTCCGCGGTAATTGACGATAATGAACAAATCAAGGTCACAGACAGAATAAACTTAGACTGTAAAGTGCCAATTGAAACAGACTTATCAACCTTCTTTGTGCGTCTAGAGCATGCTGATATAACATGAGTTGAATCACCACAATAGAAGCACAACCCATTTTTTCGCCTAAAATTCTGCCGTTCGCTTCTGGACAGAATTCTATCACATTGCATATTCTCTGGCGCCTTCTCAGAAGACACCGCCAAATGGTGCACAGGTTTACGCTCCCGCAAACGCCGATCAATCTGAATAGCCATTGTCATGGACTCATTCAGACCTGTAGGCGCAGGGAACCCCACCATAACATCCTTAATGGCATCAGAGAGACCCTCTCTGAAATTCGCCGCCAAAGCGCACTCATTCCACTGAGTAAGCACAGACCATTTACGAAATTTTTGGCAGTATATTTCAGCTTCATCTTGCCCTTGAGACAGGGCCATCAAGGCTTTTTCAGCCTGAATCTCTAAATTAGGTTCCTCATAAAGCAACCCCAAAGCCAGAAAAAACGCATCCACATTGAGCAACGCAGGATCCCCTGGTGCCAATGCAAAAGCCCAATCTTGAGGGTCACCTCGCAGCAAAGAAATTACAATCTTAACCTGCTGTGCGGGATCTCCAGCGGAGCGAGGTCTCAGAGAAAGAAATAATTTACAATTATATTTGAAATTCAAAAAACGAGATCTATCTCCGGAGAAAAATTCTGGTATAGGAATTCTAGGTTCAGATATAGGAGCATGTATAACAAAATCCTGTAAATCTTGAACTTTTGTGGCAAGATTATTCAAACCTATAGCCAAACTCTGAGGATCCATTTTAAGAAGGTGAGATCAGAGCCATTCAAGGGTTAGAAGGAGAGGGAGACAAAGACTGCAATTAGAGCTGAAATGCAACTGATTCAACTATAGAGCAAACACAGAGGGAAAAAAAAAAAAAAAAAAAAAAATTTGCAGACTTCTTTTTCTCTCCTTTCTTCTGCCAACAGTTTTAACACGTGGCCGGCCATACTGTCATGGTTCCCAATGGCAGGGGAACGTCAGGACACATAAATAACGAACGAGCTCTTGGGTGATGGAATCTCGAGCTGACCGTGAGCTAAACCTACCACACAACTAATAGTGGCCGGGGGGCGTGCCTACGTTTTATCCCTAGACGTCTCTCGCCAGCCGGAGAACTAACTTACCCTAGTAGAGGAAAAAACAGACCTGGCTTACCTCTAGGGAAATTCCCCCAAAAAGGAGACAGAAGCCCCCCACATATATTGACGGTGAGTTCAGAGGAAAAGACATACGCAGTATGAAGGTAGGTTCAGCAAAGCGAGGTCCGCTTACTAGATAGTAGAAAGATACAAAAGGGAACTGCACGGTCAGCTGAAAACCCTTTTAAAATACCATCCTGAAATTACTTTAAACTCATGTGTCAACTCATGACACCGGAGTGGTAATTTCAACCCACAAGAGCTTCCAGCTACAGAGAAAGACTTAACTGTAAACTGGAACAAAAATGCAAACAAACTTAGGACTAAGAGTCCAACTTAGCTGATCAGTAGTCTAGGAGCAGGAACATGCAACAGAAAGGCTCTGGTTACATTGATGGCCGGCAAGGCAATGACTGAAGAGCAGGAATAAATAGCAACTCCCCACTACTGATGAAAACAGGTGAACTGAGAAAGAAAACACACCCGAGTCACCAGTACCGCAAGCCACCACCAGAAGGAGCCCAAAAGCAGATTCACAACAGCGATGCTCCTTTGGTGTCAATTGCTGCTTCTACTCCTTCTGAAGTCCCTGAATTTCTGTCGGACTACCAGGATGTATTTGATGAGCCCAAATCCAGTGCCCTACCTCCTCATAGGGATTGTGATTGTGCTATAAATTTGATTCCTGGTAGTAAGTTCCCTAAGGGACGACTCAATTTATCTGTACCAGAACATACCGCTATGCGGAGTTATATAAAGGAGTCTCTGGAGAAGGGGCATATTCGCCCGTCCTCGTCCCCTTTGGGTGCGGGGTTCTTTTTTGTGGCCAAGAAGGATGGTTCTCTGAGACCTTGTATAGATTATCGCCTTCTAAATAACATCACGGTCAAATTTCAGTATCCTTTGCCACTGCTGTCTGATCTGTTTGCTCGGATTAAGGGGGCTAGTTGGTTTACTGTTGTGAATTTGGATTCTGGGCTCCCCCGGTGGCCGCTTGTGGAATTGGACTTGTCATCCTCTTTCCTGTTTCACCTGGTTCCATCAGTAGTGGGTGTCGCTATTTAAGCTCATTTCTCTGGTGGTTTCTTGCCGGTCAACAATGTTATCTGATGCCTCTCAGTGCTTGTTCCTGCTTCTAGACAACTACTAGATAAGTTGGACTTTTGTCCATGTTTTGTTTTGCCTATTTGTTCCAGTTCACAGCTGAAGTTTTGTTACTGTGTCTGGAAAGCTCTCGTTGATCAGGGATTGCTACTCTGGCGTTATGAGTTAATGCCAGAGTTTAAGGTAATCTCTGGATGGTGTTTTGTTAGTGTTTTTCTGCTGACCATGAAAGTATACTATCTGTCTTCTGCTATCTAGTAAGCGGACCTCAAATTTGCTAAGACTATTTTCCTGCTGCGTTTGTTGTTTCATCTGAACTCACCGTCATTATATGTGGGGGGCTACTGTCTTCTTTGGAATATTTCTCTAGAGGTGAGCCAGGTCTTATATTTCCCTCTGCTAGCTATTTAGGTCTTAGGCCAGAGCTGGGCATCTAGCGATAAATAGGAAATGCTACCTGGCTATTTCTAGTTGCGCGGCAGGCTTAGTTCATGGTCAGTATAGTTCCATCTTCCGAGAGCTTGTCCCTCTATAGGCTTGCTATGATCTCTGTCTGCAGAGATCATGACAGTTTGACCGGCCAATAAAGTGTTAAAGACCCAGGTTGAGAAAGGAGAGTTATAAGAAGTCTGCTGGAATTTTTTTTTTTTTTTTTTTCCCTCCAGTCTGCCTTGCTGCAGTCTTTTTTCTCTCTCTCCTCCTAATCTCTGTATGGCTCTGTGTGCACCTGACAATAATGGATCTCCAGAGTGTAACTGTGGGTTTGAATAATCTCATCACGAAAGTACAAAATTTACAAGATTTTGTGGTACATGCTCCGGTATCTGAGCCGAGAATTCCTTTGCCGGAGTTCTTCACAGGGAATAGAGCTAGCTTCCAGAATTTCCGAAATAATTGTAAGCTTTATTTGTCCCTGAAGTCTCGTTCAGCTGGAGACCCTGCTCAGCAGGTTAGGATTGTGATTTCCTTGCTCAGGGGTGACCCTCAAGATTGGGCCTTCTCATTGCCAGCAGGGGATCCTGCGTTACGCGATGTGGATGCGTTTTTTCTGGCCTTGGGCTTGCTTTATGAGGAACCTCATTTGGAACTTCAGGCAGAAAAAACTTTGATGGCACTATCTCAGGGGCAAGACGAAGCTGAAGTTTTCTGCCAAAAATTCCGTAAATGGTCTGTGCTTACTCAGTGGAATGAGTGCGCCTTGGCGGCAACTTTCAGAGAGGGTCTCTCTGATGCCGTTAGGGATGTTATGGTGGGGTTCCCTGTGCCTGCAGGTCTGAATGAGTCCATGACAATGGCTATTCAGATTGATAGGCGTCTGCGGGAGCGCAAACCTGTGCACCATCTGGCGGTGTCTATGGAAAAGACGCCAGAAAGTATGCAGTGTGATAGAATTCTGTCCAGGAGCGAGCGACAGAATTTTAGACGGAAGAATGGATTGTGTTTCTATTGTGGGGATTCTACTCATGTTATATCAGCATGCTCTAGGCGTACAAAGAAGCTTGATAAGTCTGTTTCCATTGGCACCATTCAGTCTAAGTTTATTTTGTCTGTAACCCTGATTTGCTCTTTGTCATCCATTGCCACGGACGCCTATGTTGACTCTGGCGCCGCTCTGAGTCTTATGGATTGGTCCTTTGCCAATCGTTGTGGTTTTGATTTAGAGCCTTTGGAGACTCTTATTCCTCTGAAGGGGATTGACTCCACCCCATTGGCTAATAATAAACCACAATACTGGACACAAGTAACCATGCGTATCAATCCGGATCACCAGGAGATTATTCGTTTCCTGGTGCTGTATAATTTACATGACGATTTGGTACTGGGATTGCCATGGTTGCAGTCTCACAACCCAGTCTTGGACTGGAGAGCAATGTCTGTGTTGAGCTGGGGATGTAAGGGTATTCATGGGGACTTACCTTTGGTTTCTATTTCGTCGTCCATTCCCTCTGAAGTCCCTGAGTTCCTCTCTGATTATCAAGACGTCTTTGACGAACCCAAGCTTGGGTCGTTACCTCCGCACCGTGAGTGCGATTGTGCCATAGATTTGATACCGGGTTGTAAATATCCAAAGGGTCGTTTGTTTAATCTGTCTGTGCCGGAACATGCTGCTATGCGGGAATATATAAAGGAGTCTTTGGAAAAGGGACATATTCGTCCATCTTCTTCTCCCTTGGGAGCTGGGTTTTTCTTTGTCTCAAAAAAAGACGGCTCTTTGAGACCATGTATTGATTATCGGCTTCTGAATAAGATCACTGTTAAGTATCAATACCCATTGCCATTGCTTACTGATTTGTTTGCTCGTATAGAGGGTGCTAAGTGGTTCTCTAAAATTGATCTTCGTGGGGCGTATAATTTGGTGCGGATCAGGCAGGGGGATGAGTGGAAGACCGCATTTAATACGCCCGAGGGCCACTTTGAGTATTTGGTCATGCCTTTTGGTCTTTCTAATGCCCCTTCAGTTTTCCAGTCTTTTATGCATGATATTTTCCGCGATTTTCTGGATAAATTTATGATAATATATCTGGATGATATTCTGATTTTTTCTGATGACTGGGACTCTCATGTCCAGCAGGTCAGGAGAGTTTTTCAGGTTCTGCGGTCTAATTCTTTATGTGTGAAGGGGTCTAAGTGCGTTTTTGGGGTCCAGAAAATTTCCTTTTTGGGGTATATTTTTTCTCCCTCTTCCATTGAGATGGATCCCGTCAAGGTGCAAGCTATTTGTGACTGGACTCAGCCCTCCTCTCTTAAGGGTCTTCAGAGATTTTTGGGCTTTGCCAACTTTTACCGCCGATTTATTGCTGGTTTTTCGGATGTCGTTAAACCACTGACTGATTTGACCAGACAAGGCGCTGATGTTGCTAATTGGTCCCCTCATGCTGTAGAGGCCTTTCAGGAGCTTAAGCGCCGTTTTGCCTCTGCCCCTGTGTTGCGTCAGCCTGATGTGAATCTGCCTTTTCAGGTTGAGGTTGACGCTTCGGAGATCGGAGCTGGGGCAGTGTTGTCGCAGAAAGGTTCCGACTGCTCCGTCATTAGGCCTTGTGCCTTCTTTTCTCGCAAATTTTCGCCCGCAGAGCGGAATTATGATGTTGGGAATCGGGAGCTTTTGGCCATGAAGTGGGCGTTTGAGGAGTGGCGCCATTGGCTCGAGGGGGCTAGGCATCAGGTGGTGGTATTGACTGACCACAAAAATTTGATTTATCTTGAGACTGCCAGACGCCTGAATCCTAGACAGGCGCGCTGGTCTTTATTTTTTTCTCGCTTTAATTTTGTGGTGTCATACCTACCGGGTTCTAAGAATGTTAAGGCAGATGCCCTTTCTAGGAGTTTTGACCCGGACTCTCCTGGTAATTCTGAACCCACAGGTATCCTTAGGGAGGAAGTAATTTTGTCGGCCGTTTCTCCTGATCTGCGGCGGTCCTTGCAAGAGTTTCAGGCGGATAGACCGGATCGTTGTCCGCCTGATAGACTGTTTGTTCCGGATGATTGGACCAGCAGAGTCATCTCTGAGGTACATTCTTCTGCATTGGCAGGTCATCCCGGAATTTTTGGTACCAGGGATTTGGTGGCAAGATCCTTCTGGTGGCCTTCCCTGTCGCGAGATGTGCGAGTCTTTGTGCAGTCATGTGACGTTTGTGCTCGGGCCAAGTCTTGTAGTTCTCGGGCTAGCGGACTGCTGTTGCCCTTGCCTATTCCTAAGAGGCCTTGGACACACATCTCGATGGATTTTATTTCAGATCTGCCTGTTTCCCAGAAGATGTCTGTCATCTGGGTGGTCTGTGACCGTTTCTCTAAAATGGTCCATTTGGTTCCTCTGCCCAAGTTGCCTTCTTCTTCTGAGTTGGTTCCTCTGTTTTTTCAGAATGTTGTCCGATTGCACGGTATTCCTGAGAATATTGTTTCTGACAGAGGTACCCAATTTGTGTCTAGATTTTGGCGGGCATTCTGTGCTAGGATGGGCATAGATTTGTCTTTTTCATCTGCTTTTCACCCTCAGACTAATGGCCAGACCGAGCGGACTAATCAGACCCTGGAGACATATCTGAGGTGTTTTGTCTCTGCTGACCAGGATGATTGGGTTGCTTTTTTGCCATTGGCAGAGTTCGCCCTCAATAATCGGGCCAGCTCTTCCACCTTGGTGTCCCCGTTTTTCTGTAATTCGGGGTTTCACCCTCGATTTTCCTCCGGTCAGGTGGAATCCTCGGATTGTCCTGGAGTGGATGCGGTGGTGGAGAGATTGCATCACATCTGGGGGCAGGTTATGGACAATTTGAAGTTGTCCCAGGAGAAGACTCAGCGTTTTGCCAACCGTCATCGTCGTGTTGGTTCTCGGCTTTGTGTTGGAGATTTGGTGTGGTTGTCTTCTCGTTTTGTCCCTATGAGGGTCTCTTCTCCTAAGTTTAAACCTCGGTTCATCGGCCCTTATAGAATATTGGAGATTCTTAATCCTGTTTCTTTCCGTTTGGACCTCCCTGCGTCCTTTTCCATTCATAACGTTTTTCATCGGTCGTTATTGCGCAGGTATGAGGTACCTGTTGTACCTTCAGTTGAGCCTCCTGCTCCGGTGTTGGTTGAGGGTGAGTTGGAGTACGTTGTGGAGAAAATTTTGGACTCTCGTGTTTCCAGACGGAGACTCCAGTATCTGGTTAACTGGAAGGGTTACGGCCAGGAGGATAATTCTTGGGTCAATGCATCTGATGTTCATGCTTCTGATCTTGTTCGTGCCTTCCATAGGGCTCATCCTGGTCGCCCTGGTGGATCTGGTGAGGGTTCGGTGCCCCCTCCTTGAGGGGGGGGTACTGTTGTGAATTTGGATTCTGGGCTCCCCCGGTGGCCGCTTGTGGAATTGGACTTGTCATCCTCTTTCCTGTTTCACCTGGTTCCATCAGTAGTGGGTGTCGCTATTTAAGCTCATTTCTCTGGTGGTTTCTTGCCGGTCAACAATGTTATCTGATGCCTCTCAGTGCTTGTTCCTGCTTCTAGACAACTACTAGATAAGTTGGACTTTTGTCCATGTTTTGTTTTGCCTATTTGTTCCAGTTCACAGCTGAAGTTTTGTTACTGTGTCTGGAAAGCTCTCGTTGATCAGGGATTGCTACTCTGGCGTTATGAGTTAATGCCAGAGTTTAAGGTAATCTCTGGATGGTGTTTTGTTAGTGTTTTTCTGCTGACCATGAAAGTATACTATCTGTCTTCTGCTATCTAGTAAGCGGACCTCAAATTTGCTAAGACTATTTTCCTGCTGCGTTTGTTGTTTCATCTGAACTCACCGTCATTATATGTGGGGGGCTACTGTCTTCTTTGGAATATTTCTCTAGAGGTGAGCCAGGTCTTATATTTCCCTCTGCTAGCTATTTAGGTCTTAGGCCAGAGCTGGGCATCTAGCGATAAATAGGAAATGCTACCTGGCTATTTCTAGTTGCGCGGCAGGCTTAGTTCATGGTCAGTATAGTTCCATCTTCCGAGAGCTTGTCCCTCTATAGGCTTGCTATGATCTCTGTCTGCAGAGATCATGACAGTTTACCAAGATAGATCTTCGAGGAGCGTATAATCTTGTGCGTATAAAACAGGGCGATGAATGGAAAACGGCATTTAATACGCCCGAAGGTCATTTTGAGTACTTGGTGATGCCTTTTGGGCTCTCTAATGCACCTTCCGTGTTTCAGTCCTTCATGCACGACATCTTCCGAGAGTATCTAGATAGATTTATGATTGTGTACCTGGATGATATTTTGGTATTTTCTGCCGATTGGGAATCCCATGTGAAGCAGGTCAGGATGGTATTTCAGGTCCTGCGTGCCAGTGCCTTATTTGTGAAGGGCTCTAAATGTCTCTTCGGAGTCCGGAAGGTTTCCTTTTTGGGCTTTATTTTTTCTCCTTCCACTATTGAGATGGATCCAGTTAAGGTCCAGGCTATTTATGACTGGACTCAACCTACATCAGTGAAGAGTCTTCAGAAGTTCTTGGGCTTTGCTAATTTTTACCGTCGCTTCATCACTAATTTCTCTAGTGTGGTTAAGCCTTTGACTGATTTGACCAAGAAGGGTTCTGATGTGACCAATTGGTCTCCTGCGGCCGTGGAGGCCTTTCAGGAGATGAAACGTTGGTTTTCTTCGGCTCCTGTCTTGCGTCAGCCGGATGTCTCTCTCCCTTTCCAGGTCGAGGTTGATGCCTCTGAGATAGGAGCAGGGGCTGTCTTGTCGCAGAAAAACTCTGATGGCTCTATGATGAGGCCATGTGCTTTCTTTTCAAGAAAGTTTTCGCCTGCCGAGCGGAATTATGATGTTGGTAATCGGGAGTTGTTGGCAATGAAGTGGGCATTTGAGGAGTGGCGACATTGGCTTGAGGGAGCCAAACATCGTGTGGTGGTCTTGACGGATCACAAGAATTTGACTTATCTCGAGTCTGCCAAACGGTTAAATCCTAGACAGGCTCGATGGTCGCTGTTTTTCTCCCGTTTCAATTTCGTGGTTTCATACCTTCCGGGTTCAAAGAACGTGAAGGCTGATGCCCTTTCTAGGAGTTTTGTGCCTGACTCTCCGGGAGTTTCTGAACCGGCTGGTATCCTCAGAGAGGGGGTGATTCTGTCTGCCATCTCCCCTGATTTGCGGTGGGTGCTGCAGGAATTTCAGGCCAATAAACCTGACCGTTGTCCACCGGAGAGACTGTTTGTCCCGGATAGATGGACCAGTAGAGTTATTTCCGAGGTTCATTCTTCGGTGTTGGCAGGTCACCCTGGAATTTTTGGTACCAGGGATTTGGTGGCTAGGTACTTTTGGTGGCCGTCCTTGTCGCGGGATGTGTGTTTCTTTCTGCAGTCCTGTGGGATTTGTGCTCGGGCCAAGCCTTGCTGTTCTCGTGCCAGTGGTTTGCTTTTGCCTTTGCCTGTCCCAAAGAGGCCTTGGACGCATATTTCCATGGATTTTATTTCGGATCTTCCAGTCTCTCAGATGATGTCTGTCATCTGGGTGGTTTGTGATCGTTTTTCTAAAATGGTCCATTTGGTGCCCTTGCCTAAGCTGCCTTCCTCCTCCGATTTGGTGCCGCTGTTTTTTCAGAATGTGGTTCGTTTGCATGGGATTCCGGAGAACATTGTGTCTGACAGAGTATCCCAGTTTGTGTCCAGATTTTGGTGGTCCTTTTGTGCTGATGGGCATTGATTTGTCGTTTTCGTCGGCCTTCCATCCTCAGACGAATGGCCAAACTGAACGAACTAATCAGACCTTGGAAACTTATCTGAGATGTTTTGTTTCTGCTGATCAGGATGATTGGGTGACCTTTTTGCCATTGGCTGAGTTCGACCTCAATAATCGGGCTAGTTCTGCTACTTTGGTTTCACCTTTTTTTTGCAATTCTGGTTTTCATCCTCGTTTTTCCTCAGGTCAGGTTGAGCCTTCGGACTGTCCTGGGGTGGATTCTGTGGTTGATAGGTTGCAACAGATTTGGAACCACGTAGTGGACAATTTGACGTTGTCACAAGAGAAGGCTCAGCGCTTTGCTAACCGCCGTCGCTGTGTGGGTCCCCGACTTCGTGTGGGGGATTTGGTATGGCTGTCTTCTCGTTTCATTCCTATGAAGGTTTCCTCTCCTAAGTTCAAGCCTCGTTTCATCGGTCCTTATAAGATTTTAGAAATCCTTAACCCTGTGTCATTTCGTTTGGACCTCTCAGCATCGTTTGCCATTCATAATGTGTTCCATAGGTCATTATTGCGGAGGTTTGTGGTGCCTGTGGTTCCTTCTGTTGATCCTCCTGCTCTGGTGTTGGTTGAGGGAGAATTGGAGTATGTGGTGGAGAAGATCTTGGATTCTCGTATTTCGAGACGGAAGCTTTAGTACTTGGTTAAGTGGAAGGGCTATGGTCAGGAGGATAATTCCTGGGTTGTCGCCTCTGATGTCCATGCGGCTGATTTGGTTCGTGCCTTTCATCTGGCCCGTCCGGATCGGCCTGGGGGCTCTGGTGAGGGTTCGGTGACCCCTCCTCAAGGGGGGGGTACTGTTGTGAATTCCGTTCTCGGGCTCCCTCCTGTGGTCATGAGTGTTATTGTGTGAGTTCTGTTCTTGGGCTCCCTCTGGTGGCCTTTAGTGCTTACTGCGGGTCTGTAGCTGGAATCCAGCTGCCTCGTTTTTTGCTAGTCTGGCCTCTATTTAACTCCACCTGGACCTTCACTTTTTGCCTGCTGTCGTTGTATTCAGTACTGGTTCTGATCTCTCTGGACTTTCCTTGTGACCTGTCTCCTCCTGAGAAGCTAAGTCTTGCTAGTTCATGTTTGCTCATTATTTCCTTGAAAATGTTTCTCTGTATATGATGAGTTCTGTCCAGCTTGCTAATATGTAATATTTTTGCTTGCTGGAAGTTCTGGGGTGCAGAGTTGCGCCCCTCACATCGTGAGTCGGTGTGGGGGTTCTTGTAATCTCTGCGTGGATTATTTTTGATAGCATTTTATACTGACCGCACAGATCCCTTGCTGTCTTCTGTCTATTTAGTGTTAGCGGGCCTCATTTGCTAAAAAAACTGTTTTCATTTCTACGTTTGTGTTTTCCCCTTAACTCACCGTTATTATTTGTGGGGGGCTGTCTAAAACTTTGGGGTGATTTCTCTGAGGCAAGTGAGGCTTGCTTTCTCTCTAGGGGTAGCTAGTTTCTCAGGCTGTGACGAGGCGTCTAGGATTTTAGGTAACGCTCCACGGCTGCCTATAGTGTGTATTGATAGAATCAGGGTTGCGGTCAGTATAGCTCCCACATCCCCAGAGCTTGTCCTAAGGATTTCTGTTACTTAGCAGGTCAGTTTGCGATCCTTGCCACCAGGATCATAACACTTTATGCTGCGGCTCCGGCGCAGGTGTACTTTGTCTGCCCTGTTGAGGGCAGAGCAAAGTACTGAAGCGTGCAGGCGCCGGAAAGGTCAGAGAGGCCGGGCGCCTGCGCACTGCAGTACTTTGCTGTGCCCTCAACAGGGCAAACAAAGTACACCTGCGCCGGAGCCGCGGTGTAAAGACCCGAAGAGGACGTCATGGAATGAAGATGGGAGGCGCCGGAGCGGACCGGAGACACCCATCTGACAGGACCGTAGCGGGACCGCCCCTGGGTGAGTATAATCTAACGTCTTTTTCTCCTCTTTCAGGTAACATCGGGGGCTTATCTACAGCATTACAGAATGCTGTAGATAAGCCCCTGATGCCGGTGAGCTTACCTCACCAGCCATTTTGGGGGTGACCGGTTCCCTTTAAGTTGTTTTCCTTTAATTAGAATCATCTGGAAAACCAATTATCACATGTGTTTAAGATTGATTTCAGTGATACATTGAGCCCTGAGACACAATACCATCCACAAGTTTATTTGAAAAACAAAACAATTAAATCTTTATCACACTTAAATCCAATTTGTATAATAATTTGGAACACAATGTATATACCCTAGATGGGCAGTGGGCCCTATCGGTTGTTCTCTGATATACAGTCTCTTATTCTTCCCCTATTTATAGGGTATCGACAAGCAATTGTGTATACATTTATATTCTTTGCTATTTAGTAACTGTATGGTAGTATGGTAATGTTTGGTCTGAAAGCGGCGATCCCCAACACCGCACTGGGGAGATTGATAAGTCTGTAATCACACAGTGACTGCAGACTTATCGGTTTTGACCAGGCAACCCCTTTAATAAAAGTGTCCCAGCTATTTAGAACCTGGGTGTAACTATAGTGGATGCAGGGTTGTCTATGGGACTCAAAAGGTCCATTTAACACATATGAGAGGATTAACGCTATCAAAAGACTGTTGGTAGTTGAGAATCCTGTAAGATATTTTGCCTTGGGATCCATGAGCTTTGGGTTGTCCACTACTAGGACACCCCCTTCTGAATCAAAATGTTTGGGCCCGATAAAATAAAGCCTATACTCCCCTCCCGTGCTGGCTCTGTTCCAGCAGTGTCCCGGGGCTGTGATGCAGTGGAATGACACGTGAGGCCCGGTGCGCAATCAACGCTGGCGTCACTGTCTCCGCCTTCGGAGAAACTGAATATGAAGAGGAAGTCCAGGCTGCAGCTGATCCCTGGCGTCCTCTTCAGGTTCAGTTTGTCCGAAGGCGGAGACAGTGACGCCAGCTCTGATTGGGTACCAGCGTCACATGTCACAACACCGCATCACAGCCCTGAGGAGATCGAGTACCGACACCACGGGAACAGCACCAGCACGGGAGATGAGTGTAGGTTTTATTATTTAGTTTAAGAAGGGGTTGTCCTAGTAGTGGACAGCCCCTTTAAGCCACTATTAATAACCCCCAAAATGCCAGACCTGTATATGAGTAGTAGTTGTGCAGTGTCTAGTAATGGTGGAACCATTTATTGCTCAGTTTTTATGTTTGCTGACTCTTTCCTAATAGTAACATGCGGTTTATTTCAATGGTCAAAGAAGAAGACTGGGGAGGTGATATGTCTGGCGCATCATTGAATATGCCAGCTGCAGTGCCAGATACTAGAGGGAAAATGGCTGCAGCATATGTTTTCCGGACATTAGCCTGCAGAGAGAGGTTAAGCAGCTGCTCGCCTCACACCTCCCAATAAATATTACATGAGCTTCCTGCCATTAATGATAAACCACAATCCAATCATTAATAGTTTGTTGAGGCGCCCACTTCATTCCCTTCTATTGACATGACCACTGAAGAAATGTCTTACTCTACCACCCAGCTAGACAGAAGCAGAGTGTGGTGTCATGTAGACGGCATTGGGTTATGTGTTGTACCAATAGGTTATTGACCACCCTAATGTGGACTTGTTAAAGGTAAAAGGTGGAGGTGACGATGACACCATGTTATGCCAGTGTGTTCTGTAATGGAGCTATCCACCGTCATGTGGATCTGTTCTCACCCTCTTGCCCTGCAGTACACGGCCTGGGAACCTTCCCGGTCCGTCTCACATTTTCCTGGGCTGGACACTAGTACAATGAGTGACGTTAACCTAAATACACTATAGGAACAATGGTGCCTGCAGATGGTTGTGAGGCTGCACATTACCGTGATGTCTGCGCGCCCTCGTATGAATGGTAGGACAGCTGTGGATTGCAAAACATGGACCTAGTCTTATTCATTAGAGGCAGTCCACAGACACGGTTGCAATTCAGCCTATTGTTTGCTTTTTTGCATAGCTCCTCATCCACTCACACAAGAGAACCTGTTACCAGGTCATGTGAGCAGATTGTGTTTTTATTTTAGTTCACCTTTTCCTTTGAGTATTCCTTTTTTCTATTAAATTGTATATGGCTCCAGAGATGAGCTCCTTTCTTTTAGTGCCTTTTTTGGCCATTACAAGGGGGTGTGGCTCTCGGGATCCTGGATCCTCTGGGGTGGGACTTAAGGCCGCTCAGCATTATTAGCACTAAATAAAGAGGCCTGCAATTCTGGAACCTTATCACAGATTTTTTTTTAAGTGGATTATTCATGGGGCAGTGGAAATAAAATACGTACAGAATATGAGCACGTTTGACCTTGTAGACAGGTCCTCTTTAAATTATCCATAAATCTTCCTTAAGAAGCAGTTTATTAATAGGCAGTACTCACCATCCCAGGTATATTTGTTCTCCAGTCACTGTTTTGTCCATACAACAGGCTGGGGGGCACGATCATATACTCTCTTGCAGCTGTCCATCTATTACTGCAGTTAGGGAATTCATATGGGAACTAGCTGACGGCGCTCAGCATTCACACTCAGTTCAATGATATGGTCCCAAAGAAAATATACAGTACATGCGGCACTTACCAGCAAGCTAAAATTCACATAGATTCCTGTATTTGATCCATAAAGTACGGTACTCTATATGAATATTAAGGCAAGCTGGCCAGTGCGGCATTTACCGTATTTTCCGGCGTATAAGACGACTGGGCGTATAAGACGACCCCCCAACTTTACCAGTTAAAATATAAAATCTTCTTAAAAGTCGGGGGTCTTCTTATACACCCTATGTCGTCTTATAGGGCCGGTGAATATGTGCCTTTTGGGGGGGGGGGGGGAGTGATCCTGATGACGAGGGGGCGTCTCACAGGAAAGTGAGTATCCCCCATTACCTTATCGTAGCGGTGCAGCGTGGGGGTCTCAGTGCTGGGAGTGGCGGCGGCGGCGGCGGCGGCGGCGGCTGCTGTGCTCTGGTGCGGCGGCTGCTGTGCTCTGGTGCGGCGGCTCCTCTTCTGTGTGGGGCCTCTGTGCTGTGCGGTGGCGGTGGCGGTGGCGGTGGCGGCGGCATATCTTTATCCAGTTGGGGCTCCTCCGGCATCTCCTTAGCCCTGGAGGCCCCGCCGCAACTCCATGAGTGCAATGCAGCGGCCATTTTCCCGGAGGCAGCTCAATAGGTGCGATGCGGTGGCCTCCGGGAAAATGGCCGCTGCTCAGATTCAGATCTCGTCCCGAAATCTCGGGACACGAGATCTGAATCTGAGCAGCGGCCATTTTCCCGGAGGCCACCACATTGCACCGATGGAGTTGCGGCGGGGCCTCCAGGGCTAAGGAGATGCCGGAGGAGCCCCAACTGGATAAAGATACGCCGCTGCCGCCGCCACCTCACAGCACAGAGGCCCCACACAGAAGAGGAGCCGCCGCACCAGAACACAGCAGCCGCCGCCGCTCCCAGCACTGACACCCCCACGCTGCACCGCTAGGATAAGGTAATGGGGATTACTCACTTTCCTGTGAGACGCCCCCTCGTCATCAGGATCACTCCCCCTCCCCACCCACCATATACACCGGCGTACAAGTCGATTCCCGGCGTATAAGGCCTCTTTCACACTTCAGTTGTTTGACGTCAGTCTAAAACCGTCATTTTCCTCAAAAAACGGATCCGTTTTTTTTTTTGACGGATCCGTTTTTTTCCCCATAGACTTGCATTAGCGACGGATTGTGACGGATGGTCGTCCGTTCCATCCGTCATGCGACGGATCCGTCAAAATTTAGCGGACGTCATCTAGACATTGACGTTCATCTAGACGTTTTTTGTCTCCGTTGAAATGGCGGATCGCGACGGATCCGTCGCGTCCGTCATTTCATAGAATGGCCACCTATGGGCGACGGATCCGTCGCGATCCGTTTTTTGGCGGATCCGTCGCCCCAATCCGTTTTTTCAATTTTTTTCAATTGCGCATGCTCCAAAAAGTATATACAATCCCCGAGTAACGGATCCGTCAAAAAAACGGATCCGTTACATCCGTTTTTTCAACAATTGTGACGGATCCGTCGATCCGTCACTTTGTCGGAAGTGACTGACGCCAAACGACTGAAGTGTGAAAGAGGCCTAAGACGACCCCCGACTTTTAAGAAGATTTTCGGGGGTTAAAAAGTCGTCTTATACGCCGGAAAATACGGGGTATATTTATTTTTTCTGGTCCCAGAGCATCTAACATGAAAATGAACCAACGTTGCTATAAGTGTCAATTAAAAATGTCCTATTGTTTTGTTTCTGCAGCTTCTGTAGAATTTCTGTGCACTATTGGTTGGCCATCTAGCACTCTTAACCCCTTAGTGACGGAGCCAAATTTTTGAAATCTGACCAGTGTCACTTTATGTGGTAATAACTCTGCAACGCTTCAACAAATCCCAGTGATTTTGAGAATGTTTTTTCATGACACATACTTTATGATAATGGTAAATTTAGGTCAACATGTTTTGCGCTTATTTATAAAAAATATCAAAAATTTGAGAAAAATGTTTAAAAATTATCAATTTTCTAAATTTGAATGATTATCCCTTTAACCCCTTCCCGACCCATGACGCCTATGCGGCGTCATGGAATGATCGCATCCCTGCAGATCGGGTGAAAGGGTTAATTCCTATTTTACCCGATCTGCAGGGAGAGGGGGAGTTGTACTTCAGCCTAGGGGGGGTGGCTTTGCCCCCACGTGGCTACGATCGCTCTGATTGGCTGTTGAAAGTGCAACAGCCAATCAGAGCAATTTGCAATATTTCACCTATGAAAATGGTGAAATATTGCAATCCAGCCATGGCCGATGCTGCAATAGCATCTGCCATGGCTGGAAATCATGTACTGGCCCCCCCCACCGCCCCCGATCTCCTCCCCAGTCGTCCGTTATGTGGCCCGGTCCTCTCCGTCCCCCTGTTCGCTCCCCCGTGCTCCTGTCCGCTCCCCCGTGCTCCTGTCCGCTCCCCCCGTCCTCCGATCCCCCCCCCTGTGCTCCGATCCACCCCCCCACCACCCCCTCATACTTACCGATCCTCCCGGTGTCCGTCCGTCTCCTCGCTGGGCGCCGCCATCTTGGAAAATGGCGGGCGCATGCTCAGTACGCCCGCCGAATCTGCAGGCTGGCAGATTCGTTACAGGTACATTTTGATCGCTGTGGTAGGTTCTACCACAGTGATCAAAATAAAAAAATAATAAATAAACCCCCCCCTTTATCACCCCCATAGGTAGGGACAATAATAAAATAAAGAAAATATTTTTTTTTCTTTTACCACTAGGGTTAGGGTTAGAACTAGGGGTAGGGTTAGGGTTACGGGTAGGGTTAGGGTTAGGGGTAGGGTTATGGCATGTGCACACAGAGCGGATCGGCCGCGGATCCGCAGCGGATCGGCCGCGGATCGCAGCGGATCCACAGCGGATCGGCCGCGGATCGCAGCGGATCCACAGCGGATTGGCCGCGGATCTGCAGCGGATCGGCCGCGGATTGGCCGCGGATCCGCAGCGGATTGGCAGCGGATTGGCCGCGGATCCGCAGCGGATTGGCCGCTGCGAATTCGAAGCAGTTTTCCATCAGGTTTACAGTACCATGTACACCTAAGGAAAACCAAATCTGCTGTGCCCATGGTGCGGAAAATTCCGTGCAGAAACGCTGCATTGTATTTTCCGCAGCATGTCAATTCTTTGTGCGGATTCCGCAGCGGTTTACACCTGTTCCTCAATAGGAATCTGCAGGTGAAATCCGCACAAAAAAACACTGGAAATCTGCTGTAAATCCGCAGGCAAAACGCAGTGCCTTTTACCTGCAGATTTTTCAAAAATCGTGCGGAAAAATCTCACACGAATCCGCAACGTGGGCACATACCCTTAGGGTTAGGGTTGGAATTAGGGCTAGGGTTGGAAATAGGGTTAAGAATAGGCTTGTGGTTAGGGTTACGGATAGGGTTAGGGGTGTGTTGGGGTTACAGTTGTGGTTAGGGTTGGGATTAGGGTTACGGTTGGGATTAGGGTTGGAATTAGGGTTACGGTTGTGTTGCGGTTAGGGTTGTGGTTAGGGGTGTGTTGGGGTTAGGGTTGTGATTAGGGTTATGGCTACAGTTGGGATTAGGATTAGGGGTGTGTTGGGGTAAGTGTTGAAGTTAGAATTGAGGGGTTTCCACTGTTTTAGGCACATCAGGGGTCTCCAAACGCAACATGGCGCCACCATTGATTCCAGCCAATCTTGCGTTCAAAAAGTCAAATGGTGCTCCCGCCCTTCCAAGCCCCGACGTGCGCCCAAACAGTGGTTTACCCCCACATTTGGGGTACCAGCGTACTCAGGACAAACTGGGCAACAACTGTTGGGGTCCAATTTCTCCTGTTACCCTTGCAAAAATAAAAAATTACTTGCTAAAACATAATTTCTGAGGAAAGAACAATTATTTTTTATTTTCACGGCTCTGCGTTATAAACTTCTGTGAAGCACTTGGGGGTTGAAAGTGCTCACCACACATCTAGATAAGTTCCTTCGGGGGTCTAGTTTCCAAAATGGGGTCACTTGTGGGGTGTTTCTACTGTTTAGGCACATCAGGGGCTCTGCAAATGCAATGTGACGCCCGCAGACCATTCCATCAAAGTCTGCATTTCAAATGTCACTACTTCCCTTCCGAGCCCTGACGTGTGCCCAAACAGTGGTTTACCCCCACATATGGGGTATCAGCGTACTCACAATAAACTGGGCAACAAATATTGGGGTCCAAATTCTCCTGTTACCCTTGTGAACATAAAAAATTGCTTGCTAAAACATCTTTTTTGAGGAAAGAAAAATGATTTTTTATTTTCACGGCTCTGCGTTGTAAACTTCTGTGAAGCACTTGGGGGTTGAACGTGCTCACCACACATCTAGATAAGTTCCTTGGGGGGTCTAGTTTCCAAAATGGGGTCACTTGTGGGGAGTTCCTACTGTTTAGGCACATCAGGGGCTCTGCAAATGCAACCTGATGCCCGCAGAGCATTCCATCAAAGTCTGCATTTCAAAACGTCACTACTTCCCTTCCGAACCCCGACGTGTGCCAAAACAGTGGTTTACCCCCACATATGGGGTATCAGCGTACTCAGGAGAAACTGGACAACAACTTTTGGGGTCCAATTTCTCCTGTTACTCTTGCAAAAATAAAAAAATTCTGGGCTAAAAAAATATTTTTGAGGAAAGGAAACACATTTTTTATTTTCACGGCTCTGCGTTATAAACTTCTGTGAAGCACTTGGGGGTTCAAAGTGCTCACTACACATCTAGATAAGTTCCCTTGGGGGTCTAGTTTCCAAAATGGAGTCAATTGTGGGGAGTTCCTACTGTTTAGGCACATCAGGGGCTCTGCAAACGCAACCTGACGCCCGCAGAGCATTCCATCAAAGTCTGCATTTCAAAACGTCACTACTTCCCTTCCGAACCCCGACGTGTGCCAAAACAGTGGTTTACCCCCACATATGGGGTATCATCGTACTCAGGAGAAACTGGAAAACAACTTTTGGGGTCCAATTTCTCCTATTACCCTTGGGAAAATAAAAAATTGTGGGCTAAAAAATCATTTTTGAGAAAAGAAAAATTATTTTTTATTTTCATGGCTCTGCGTTATAAACTTCTGTGAAGCACTTGGGGGTTCAAAGTGCTCACCACACATCTAGATTAGTTCCTTGGGAGGTCTAGTTTCCAAAATGGGGCCACTTGTGCGGGAGCTCCAATGTTTAGGCACACAGGGGCTCTCCAAACGCGACATGGTGTCCGCTAATGATTGGAGCTAATTTTCCATTCAAAAAGCCAAATGGCGTGCCTTCCCTTCCGAGCCCTGCCGTGCGCCCAAACAGTGGTTTACCCCCACATATGGGGTATCATCGTACTCAGGACAAACTGGACAACAACATTTGGGGTCCAATTTCTCCTATTACCCTTGGGAAAATAAAAAATTCTGGGCTAAAAATCATTTTTGAGGAAAGAAAAATTATTTTTTTATTTTCACGGCTCTGCGTTATAAACTTCTGTGAAGCACCTGGGGGTTATAAGTGTTTACTATGCATCTAGATAAGTTCCTTGGGGGGTCTAGTTTCCAAAATGGGGTCACTTGTAGGGGAGCTCCAATGTTTAGGCACACAGGGGCTCTCCAAACGCGACATGGTGTCCGCTAACGATTGGAGCTAATTTTCCATTCAAAAAGTCAAATGGCACGCCTCCCCTTCCGAGCCTTGCCGTGCACCCAAACAGTGGTTTACCCCCACATATGAGGTATCGGCATACTCAGGAGAAATTGCCCAACAAATTTTAGGATCCATTTTATCCTGTTGCCCATGTGAAAATGAAAGAATTGAGGCTAAAAGAAATTTTGTGTGAAAAAAAAGTACTTTTTCATTTTTGCGGATCAATTTGTGAAGCACCTGGGGGTTTAAAGTGCTCACTATGCCTCTAGATGAGTTCCTTGGGGGGTCTACTTTCCAAAATGGGGTCACTTGTGGAGGAGCTCCAATGTTTAGGCACACAGGGGCTTTCCAAACGCGACATGGTGTCCGCTAACGATGGAGATAATTTTTCATTCAAAAAGTCAAATGGCGCTCCTTCCCTTCCGAGCCTTACCATGTGCCCAAACAGTGGTTTACCCCCACATGTGAGGTATTGGTGTACTCAGGAGAAATTGCCCAACAAAATTTAGGATCCATTTTATCCTGTTGCCCATGTGAAAATGAAAAAATTGAGGCTAAAATAATTTTTTCGTGAAAAAAAAGTACTTTTTCATTTTTACGGATCAATTTGTGAAGCACCTGGGGGTTTAAAGTGCTCACTATGCTTCTAGATAAGTTCCTTGGGGGGTCTAGTTTCCAAAATGGGGTCACTTGTGGGGGAGCTCCAATGTTTAGGCACACGGGGGCTCTCCAAACGCGACATGGTGTCCGCTAAAGATTGGAGCCAATTTTTCATTGAAAAAGTCAAATGGCGCTCCTTCCCTTCCGAGCCCTGCCGTGCGCCCAAACAGTGGTTTACCCCCACATATGAGGTATCAGCGTACTCAGGACAAATTGGACAACAACGTCCGTGGTCCAGTTTCTCCTTTTACCCTTGGGAAAATAAAATTTTTTTTGCTAAAATATCATTTTTGTGACTAAAAAGTTAAATGTTCATTTTTTACTTCCATGTTGCTTCTGCTGCTGTGAAACACCTGAAGGGTTAATAAACTTCTTGAATGTGGTTTTGAGCACCTTGAGGGGTGCAGTTTTTAGAATGGTGTCACTTTTGGGTATTTTCAGCCATATAGAACCCTCAAACTGACTTCAAATGTGAGGTGATCCCTAAAAAAAATGGTTTTGTAAATTTTGTTGTAAAAATGAGAAATCACTGGTCAAATTTTAACCCTTATAACTTCCTAGCAAAAAAAAAATTTGTTTCCAAAATTGTGCTGATGTAAAGTAGACATGTGGGAAATGTTATTTATTAACTATTTTGTGTCACATAACTCTCTGGTTTAACAGAATAAAAATTCAAAATGTGAAAATTGCGAAATTTTCAAAATTTTTGCCAAATTTCCGTTTTTTTCACAAATAAACTCAGAAATTATCGACCTAAATTTACCACTAACATGAAGCTCAATATGTCACGAAAAAACAGTCTCAGAATCGCTAGGATCCGTTGAAGCGTTCCTGAGTTATTACCTCATAAAGGGACACTGGTCAGAATTGCAAAAAACGGCAAGGTCATGAAGGGGTTAAGGCTGCTTTCACACTAGCATCGGTACGGGGCCGTCGCAGTGCGTCGGGCCGACGTACTGACGCATGCTGTGAAATAAATGCCCGACGTGGGCAGCGGAAGCAGTCTTACGACGCTTCCGCTGCCTCATTGCAAGGTCCGGGGAGGAGGGGGCGGAGAAAATGGCGGTCTCGGTGCACAAAAAAAGTTACATGTAACGATTTTTTGTGGCGGCGGTCCGCCAAAACACGACGCAACCGTCGCACGACGCAATGCGTCGGTAATGTAAGTCTATGGGGAAAAAACGCATCCTGCAGACAACTTTGCAGGATGCGTTTTTTCTCCTAAACGATGCAGTGACGTACAGCCAAAAACGCTAGTGTGAAAGTAGCCTTATCCAGATAGTCATACCACAGCTAACCATTAATAAATAACATTTTCCACATGCCTGCTTTACTTCAGCACCATTTGTTATTTTATTTTGTTAGCATTTTAGGAAGTTTAAAAATGTAGCAGCAATTTTTCGCTTTTTTCAAGGAAATTTACAAAATTTATTTTTTTAGGGACCTATCCATGTTTGAAGTGACTGGGGGGGTCTCATATATTGGGAAACCCCCAAACGTGATACCACTTTAAAAAGAGCACACCTAGACATATTGAAAACTGTTGTCAGTTAGTTTATTAACCCTTCAGGTGATTTTCAGGAATTAATGGAAAGTGGTATGACAGAAATGACAATGTGTATTTTTACCACCTAAATGCCGCTTACTTCTGAACAAGTTACAACAGCCGTCAGACTCTAAGGCCGCTATTTGGTCATGAAATGCCATCGCAAACATCAGGGCCACACAATCATGATCTGAGGGCACCAGTTGGGATAAATAGGAAGCCCCCACACTCTGTTAACCATTTATATGATGTAGTCACTATTGCAGCAGCATCTAAGGGGTTTAACAGATATGGACGGTGCAAACACTGATGATGGCTGATGCAGCAAGTTGTCAGCTATAGTGTACAGCCGGCAGCTGCTGGATTGTCACCTGTATGGGAATGATATTCTCTTATATCTCAGGTCAGTTAAAAGACATATTGGCGGTCATTAAGGGGTTAAACCTCCTTTTGGTTGCTCCCTTCTTGGTACTAAGGTACATATGTCAGGTTACCCAAAAGGAGAGGACAGCTATAAGTGAATATGACTACAGGAGCAGAATACTCAGTTTGTTTGTTGTCTGTTACCATGGCAACACACAAAGCCTGCATAGGTGCTGTAGATACAAACCAGCAAGAATTCATTATGGATGGTGGACACAATTTTTTTGTAAAAGGTGGATACAAGCTTTAAAACATTTTTGCTGCTAGATTTGTTCTTGTGAACAGCAGGGATATTCCTAAATCTCTTTCAGACAGGTACATTTGTCATCTATATTTCATCGATTTTTTTACTGGTTGAATTACAGTGCTATTCACATGGCCACGGAGAGTGCTTACTACATACATCAGTAAAAATGTATCAGATTATGCTAACCTGATCCATGATATTATGCGATTTAAAGGGAACCTGTCACCCCCCCAGTCGTTTGTAACTAAAAGAGCCACCTTGTGCAGCAGTAATGCTGCATTCTGACAAGGTGGCTCTTTCAGTTCTGGGTGCTGTAACTGCCGAAATAATCAGTTTTATAATTTGTCTGAAGTACCTGGTCTTCAGTCAAGGAGGCCGGCGTTTCCCCCCTGCTTCAGACAGCACACAGCCGTCACTCACATCTTCTTGGCGCCGGGCGCCGCCTCCTCCTCACCGCTGTTTTCAAAAGTAAGCAACGCCTGCGCTCTTATCCCCTGCCTGGTGCAGGCGCAGTGAGCGCTGGCTGTCTGTCCTCATATACAATCTAGCTGACTGCGCTTGCGCGGCCGCCCTGCTTGTGAATCCCAGCCCCGCAATGTGAATAAATCATAAGTCACTGCGGGGCTGGGATTCACAGGCAGGGCGTCCGCACAGGCGCAGTCAGCTAGATTGTATATGAGGACAGACAGCCAGCGCTCACTGCGCCTGCACCAGGCAGGGGATAAGAGCGCAGGCGTTGCTTACTTTTGAAAACAGCGATGAGGAGGAGGCGGCTACCGGCGCCAAGAAGATGTGAGTGACGGCTGTGTGCTGTCTGAAGCAGGGGGGAAACGCCGGCCTCCTTGACTGAAGACCAGGTACTTCAGACAAATTATAAAACTGATTATTTCGGCAGTTACAGCACCCAGAACTAAAAGAGCCACCTTGTCAGAATGCAGCATTACTGCTGCACAAGGTGGCTCTTTTAGTTTGAAACGACTGGGGGGTGACAGGTTCCCTTTAAGCCAATGTTCAGCTGCTGTGGATCCACGGGTTTATCAAAACCGACTAGAATGAAGATCTGAATATGTTTGTGGATACCCCCCGCGCTGCTGATTAAGACGTCAATTCACAAGATATTATTAAACTTGCGGTTTATTAGCAGACTATCCTGATGTACTTACATTGCTTCTCCAAATATTTTTTGCTGTATAGTCCATAATGAATCCATGGTGTTCTGCTTTTTGCTCATTATTTCTGCGGTATGCCATGCATTAATAGCAGCGGTGCTTTTATCAGTCAGTATTGCGCTCAGGGAAGGCCCATTTATAGTATTAATAGAGCTGCATTAATACTGAAGTGTAGGGAGGATATGGGAGTTACCAGATATGGAGGACATTGTCGTCTTGGTCATTGTGTGTAGGGTACATGGAGACAATCTAAGCAGACACTCCTGATGACTTATAGAGAAGAGTAGCACTGTGGCAGTAAATCACCGCATACAATAGTAGGTCTGCTCCTGGGGATCCCGGGAGTGTTGTTTCCAGATGGAGCTGTGCTGTAATTTATGGGGATGTGGTATAGCTGAGTATGCATGTATTGCCGATCTGCCTTAGCATTTGTTTGATGTTACCATTATTCTAAATTCCCTGAACTATGTGAAAGTCTAGGTGGCAGGGGGCATTACTGGTTAGAATGCAAACTAGCTGGCGCAGTGGGCAGACTGATGGAAAGCCTCGGCATTACCCAATGCAGGCCTTGGCAGGTGGGCGGACACTGTCCCTTGCTTCATCTTGTGGCAGCACCGTAAAGTAACAGACATCCTAAGTCATATTGCACAACTCTTTAAAGGGTTGATTGTGACTTGTAGGATTGCTACTTCCAACAGGTGGCGCTATGGAGTTTAAATCCTCTTCTTTTTCTCTGAAGAGGCAATTTGCATATTCCATTTCCCAGAGGAGCATTGCACGGCGAATAAGCCTCCTTACCTTGACAAGCCAGAGCTCGTATGTCACTCTCACAAGGAGAAACCTTACCCCTTAGACCCCAGACAGTATATACAGCAGTCGGGTCAGCAACAAACTGGAGGTATTCCACTACCCTTCCATTGGAGACCCTCCATCCCCTAGTCTGCCATAGTGCTGCTGCCTCCTTGACTTTGGACTGAAAGATCCTGGAGTTATTAGCAAGACTTTTTTCTTGATGAAAATGACTTGCAGCAAGAAAAATATGATATATATTTTTTGTGGTGAGAAAAAAAGCTCGCCAACACATGGCTCCTGAACAAATGTGAAAAGGACAATGCTTTGGCATAGGACTGTCCTCTTATAGGTTATGGATATGACAGATGCATAGTGCATATGTCAGGGACCGCGATAAGGCTATGTGCACACGTTCAGGATTTCTTGCAGAAAATTCCTGAGAAAATCCTGAGATTTTCTGCAAGAAATCCGCAAGAAATCTGCATGCGTTTTTTGCGCGTTTTTACCGCGTTTTTGGTGCGTTTTTTTTGCAGATTTTTCCAGACATTTCCCAATGCATTATATAGTGGGAAATCCGCAAAAAATCCGCAAAATTAATGAACATGCTGCGTTTTTACCGCGATGCGTTTTTTTCGCGGAAAAAAACGCATCATGTGTACAAAAATTGCGGAATTCATTAAAAATGATGGGATGCATAATGTATGCAGATTTTTTGCGGTTTTATAGCGTTTTTATCGGGAAAAAACGCGAAAAAAAACGCGAAAAATCTGCAACATGTGCACACAGCCTAAATGTTTTAGATGTTACTGGCAAAATAAATAGTGATTACTCCCAATGAACCTTTATTATATGTATGTATAGATTTTTCAGACGTTGAATGTTCATTTTCTTTTAGGCAACATCTACATTATCATTTCTAGTTTTTGTTCCACCAGAGGAGTAGGAAGCTAAAATTGAAGGACTGACACATCTGTCATACAACTGACATTAAAGGGGTTGTCTACAATAATTTTCATGAACTATCCGGCACCCCACTGATTAGCTGTAACCAAGGGCCAATGGCCAGGTGTGAACATTGTGCAGGACCTCACTGTCACACTGTTTGTTCTGTGCTGTTACGTGGGGCTCATAACAGCTGATCATTGGAGGTCACGGGTGTTGGACCCCAAAATCTGAAATTGATGACCTTTAATAAGGATATCTCAGTACAATAAATGTGGAAAATATCTTTTATGGCACCTGACGAATCCCACTAACTTTTACTAGTGTTCTTTGTATTCAAAGGTGTTAACCTGGGAGAGCACTTCCTAGTCAAGGCGTCTCTGTGGAAAATGGAAGCGACTTTTTACTGGGTGTGATTTACATAGAAGGGCATCGATAACCATTAGAGAAAGTAGTACCACATGTACATAAATTCAGGGCTGTGGAGTTGGTTTCCATTTTGGCGAAGTCGGAGTTGGAGGTGGTATAAAATTGACTGACTCCGACTCCTAAAATATATAATAAATTGGGTACAGTAGTACAATGCAAGATGTGCTGTAAACGTTCTCATAATAATTAGGGAAAGTGATGAAATGTCCTATAAATGTCTGTTCTGTTCCTGATCTAAGGATCTAGGCTGTTAGCTGAGATGAATCTGTGCTGCACTTTATGTACATGCTTAATAGTGGGAGATGAATCTGTGCTGCACTTTATGTACCTGCTCAGTAGGGGGTGGGGGGATGAATCTGTGCTGCACTTTATGTACATGCTCAGTAGGGGGTGGGGGGATGAATCTGTGCTGCACTTTATGTACCTGCTCAGTAGGGGGTGGGGGGATGAATCTGTGCTGCACTTTATGTACATGCTCAGTAGGGGGTGGGGGGATGAATCCGTGCTGCACTTTATGTACATGCTCAGTAGGGGGGATGAATCTGTGCTGCACTTTATGTACATGCTCAGTAGGGGGTGGGGGGATGAATCTGTGCTGCACTTTATGTACATGCTCAGTAGGGGGTGGGGGGATGAATCTGTGCTGCACTTTATGTACCTGCTCAGTAGGGGGTGGGGGGATGAATCTGTGCTGCACTTTATGTACATGCTTAATAGTGGGAGATGAATCTGTGCTGCACTTTATGTACCTGCTCAGTAGTGAGCGCAGTGCTGGGGAGTCAGGGAAATTGAGGAGTCAGAGTCTGGGTCTGTGGTTTAGGTTACCAACTCCACAACCCTGAGTACATTAGTAGATTAATTGAATTTTGATATCATGTGAGTGGGTTGGCCAGTCATTTTGGTGGGCTTTATTGGAAGGCTAGTCTGGCGAGTATACTTTGTATACCCCGGAATTGGCCTGGTAGTGATTCTGCCCTCCTCTCATCAATATCCATGACACCGGCACCCAGGCACTCCAGTTTGAGTGGACGGAGCTGGTGACCACGGGTAGCTGCTTGTTTCGTAGTGGTGGCCAAGATTTGGTGGGATGACTAGTGCTGTAGCAGTCTTGGATGCAGATGTGAGCACAGTGGGGTTTTTTTCCACCATTTTGAATATAATCTTCTCAACACAAGATCTGATGTGAATGCCAGAGACATGTCTTGTTAATTTATAGTTTCTTTTACAGGCAATATATGAGGTATAATTTTCAGTTCACCTTCTTGTCAGTTGATAACCTATAATAAATCATTCTGCTGAACTGTATGTTAAGGGAAAGACGAGACTTTGTAGGGTGTGCTGCATCCCAAATAAGTTGGCTCGGGGTGCAACTTCCATAGATATGAGTCACAGCTTGTCATGCTGAAAAATGTGGAAATTGAAAGTAAACTTCTGTCATGTGAAGTGCTTTATAGCATAGCTGTCCCTTCACGCAAAATCCTCATCCCCCACACAAGTTACAACTTCTTGAGATGCACAGACCAGTAGTAGTAGTAGTATTCTAGGAACTGGCTCCATTTTCATGCACTTGATTCACTATATACTAATGGGGGGGGGGTTGGTTCCACTTTATTGGGACTTTGCCATCACTATAGGTTTGGGAACCTCCTTTCCTTCAGGCCCCAGGAAATAATGTGGAAGTCATGGTCCAATCACCTAACACTTTTTTATATATTTACTTTAGGCAGTAAAGAAGTGGGCATGGAATTTTCTTTCAACGCCAACGTTTCTCTTGAATTTATAACACTTTTGTCCTTTGGTCACAATCTTCTGTGTATTTTTATGTTTCTGTTCAAACAAGTGAAGTTCTCATGGTTTTTATTTGTTTTGGTTGTCATTTATTAATAGGCTGGAATGAGAGTTGGAGCAGTATGTGACCAGAATATTGACTGCGCCCGTCTCCCTACCAGACAGTTCACCTCCATGGGGACACTCCCCAGTTGGGGTCTTTTTTTAATTTGACCGCTGACATTGCATAACTGCTTTTACTTTGGTGAAATACTAAATCAGTTTTTGGCAAGCCCGGGTTTTAGCCATAAAATACAATGAGTCTGGTGAGTTCTTCGACTCTTCACATGCAGAATATTTTCCAGAAAACATAACTGTTTTCGCAGCTTTGTGCTGGTAAAAAACGCTGTGGCCAATTATATTATTAAATCAGATATTGATGAAACATAATACATACATACATACATACAGATTCTGCTAGTTTTGGTGGGATGTGCTGACAATCTGTTGATGATGGTGAAGAAACACATACAAATAATATGAGGAGATCCTACTGAAATGAGATGGGTCTGCCCTTGTTTTGGAGACAAATATCTCTTGTCTGTAGGCAGCTTAAAGAGAACCTGTCACCATGAAGATGCAGACCAATCTGCAGGCACCATGTTACTCAGCCGGAGGAGCTGAGTCAATTGATAAATAGTTTAATGAGAAAAGATACTTACAAAACAATATATCACACAAGAAAACCTCTGCTCTCAGGGATTTTTGGTCCAGTGGGCGGGCCTATCAGTGACTGAAAGCTTACAGTGTATAAGTGTGCATATGGAGACAGCTGTCAGTCACTGGTAGGACCGCCCACTGGACCGAAACCCCCAGAAAGAGCAGAGGATTAAATAAGTAAAATAAGATGATAGTGAATCCTTTCTCCCAAACCTATTTATCAATGTACTCCGCTCTCCCTACTCTATAACACCCTACCTGCATTTTCATGGCGACAGGTTCCCTCTAGTCTTCAAGCTGGCCATGCTCTTAAAATAGATGTTACCCAAATACTTTCCCAATGTTCCCCTGTACTCCTGCAGATTTGGTTTAGCGCACAGTGCATGTTTTCTGTAGGTGAAGAGGGGTGTAAGCCATTGCATCTCTCCGAAGGCTGCCATATATATGTACACATTGGGTTTCCTCCATTTTCGCACTGGATGGTCACCTGGACTTATCAAGAATTATTGGTGCTGCTTACATATTTATGTTTATGAACACCTATAGTTTCCTGTCTCTTAGGCATTATTTGCTAAATATTCGGCCATATTGAAGTAGAGATTCTTTTCCCATAGTATAATAATACAATGTATGGGGGCAGCATAGAAGCTCTGATGGTAATATTGCTATTTGCTGACTTTACAAGGAGAAACCTGTGGAGCATTGCTTTGACCTCCTGGAAAGCCAAGCCTGCATGGTTGTACGTGTGATTAAATTGGAAACATAATGTGTGAACCAAAGCATAGAGGCTGGCAAAATTCAGTAGCTGCCAGCTTGGAATCTTCCAGCATATAAATAGGGTGCAGATTGCCAAACGTGTAATCTCATCCATTATCTTCGTGTCACTAATGCTTTTAAGTTGAGTTTTGGCAGAATTTTGAAACATGCCCTTTCAAGAGACAATGGGAGTCTGGGTTAGAAAAAGTGTTGGTGTAAGAAAAGGATCACCATAGTGACCGAAATCTTCACAAAAGCATTTCACAGTAAATGCAGCCTGCAAGATTTACCTTTGTAGTCCCTTTCTGAGCAACAGACCCTTTAAATTGACGAGTCCATGTTATTGTGTTAATGCAGATTTCTGTCAGCAGCAAATCAATGGTCCTCTGGAACGCTGCTCGTGCATCAATGGCCGCTTTAATTACACTTAACACGCAGGACCCCAAAAGAAATGAAGGACCATTTTTTGCCAGGCAGAGGTTTTTTCCTTGTTGGTATATTATATATATTTTTATTTCTTGAGATTTTTCTGCAAATGTGGTGCCATGCCTGACAGTCAGTCATTGGGTACACACTGCAGTGCAAGGAAGTGGAAACATATTCTTACCAGAAAGGATTGTACAAGTTGGCATTGGTATACCTTTTTTCAAGCTCAGAATGACTGTATTGGTAATTCCAGCTTGGTTAGTATTTTTAGGATGCCTTGTAACATGAAGAATTTTTTTTTTTTTAAATTTAGTCTCTTCTCCTCGGCTATGTTCACATGTGTCACTTTTTCAGCATTTTGTTTTTCTACAGAAAAGGAGCTGCATTTTGCAGTACTATCAAAAGCTATAAGCTATGAGATTTCAGATAGCTCATGCACACATGTAGAGGACACAGCCAGTGTGTGGAGGTCAGGCAAAACTAAGGAGAACTTTTTGTGCTAAATGCAAAATGCTATGTGTGGTGGAAAACTCTGCCCATCACACTGAAAACACCATTCTCACCGTCAAACATGATGGCAGCAGCCAGCAGCATCATGCTTTGGGGATGCTTTTCTTCAGGGACAGGGAAGCTGGACAGATTTGATGAGAAGATGGAAGGAGCTAAGTGCAGGGCATTACTAGAGGAAAACCTTTCTGATTTCTCAAATCTCTTTGCTAGTACTGTAATACGCAGCTGAAAATAAGCATAAAAAAACACCTAGTGTGAACTTAGCCTTACACTTCACTAATGCTTACTACTTTGTGTTGGTATATCACATATAATTCCAATAAAAAAAACATTTAAGTTTGTGGGTGTAACGGGAATATATGTAGAAAAGTTCCCGTGATATGAATACCTTTTGAAGGCTCTGTACTGTAGACAGATTACACAAGTGATAACGTCTGAAAAATGCAGAAAAACACCTCCAGCAAGAATGGGTTTACTGCTGAGAGTGAATGTTTTGGCTGCATGAAAAAAAACGCTGAAAAAATGTTACATGTGAATACAGCTTTTGGATGTGCTAGTTTGTTACTTTGGCATTAGTATAGTAACCGTGCAGGAAGATAAAAAAGTTCTCACATATTTCCTAGTATCCCAGATTATCCCTTAATTCACCCTCCATTTCTTTAAAGTTTGATTGCAAAAAGTTGACTTAGTGCCTCTTACACAGCCATGTGAATTGGCTTCTTGTGAAACTGGCCTTTGTGTATCTGTACAAGTGGGCACTTGAAGGTGGGGATTTAAATGTGAAACTACGCCGAGACTTGGGATAAATCTGAAGGATCATAGCTCCGAGGAATCTGTCGGTGATAAATATGTGTCTATTTATGGGCTTGTCAATACTTCACTCACTCTAGCAATTTATAACCTAGGTGCTCGAAGTATTCGCATTTTTGGTTGTTCCTAAAGAATGATGGGATAATTGTACAGGCTGAGAATTGTGGTTTCTCAGATCTGTCATAAGCTTTGTCAAGTGGGAAGCCCCATCCCCCATGTCAGTCATTGTGATGTTCCTGGGAATGGAAAGAAGCTGTGCAGATTTGCTTTTAACATATTTTGTTGCTTTTATTATCATGTTATCTCACTAGAAGTATGTAGTCATGGATCTCTGTAGGTTTACCAAGGAGCGCTCCGCATTCCACACATACTACTGGCATGGTAGCCATCCATGTCCTGCTGTAACCACCACTGAAGAAGGATGGAGTTTCCTTTCATCCTGAATTAACGCACATCAAAAACGTGGGTATCCCATGAAAGGATGGCCCCATCCATGTGATATTCTTGTATTGATGAGGTTAAGCCAAAAGACAAGGATGGACCTCTTCAGTTTTACCCTGCCCAGACCTTTTCTCTTCTTTGTCCCTTTCTCTCCACCCACCCTTTAATTGGTATGCATAGTCTGATGTAGGCAATTGTTAAACTGGTATTGAGATTAAAGTTGGTAATAAAAGTAGCTTGAACAGGATCCTTTCTATAAAAGAGGTGCTAATCTCACTATAAATAGCACTCTACAAAAGGCCACCAGTTGTCTCCACTGCCTCAGCTTTCTCACCAGGAGCTCAAGTATTAGACTTTAGACATTTTCTATGCCATCGTAATAAAGCTATAATAGATAATTGCCCTGCTTTATTCTCAAGCCCCTCATACCTGGCTAGCCATTGTGTGGCCAAATATTCTAAAAATTAATTGGACTACTTGGTTGTTCTGTAGTCAATAATTGCAGATTTGATGTTGTCTGCATTGTGACCTTTCATCTGTGTGTGATCTGGATCGTTATTCTGATGATGGCAGAGCCAATAACCTACAATATGCAGAGTCTTCATTGTGTGTTGTTTCCTGATATCCTATTTAGCCTCCTCAACGAATCGCTCACTCGGGTTTTCTCCGTGGAACCTAAGCTAAAAGTACAGCTACCTTTAGGCCATGTTTCCATGTGTGATAATGCTATGTTTTTTTCTGGAGGTATCTGCACCAGAATACACTTCTGGACATCCATGTGATGTCTGTGCGTGATCCATTTTATTACATTTGTAACTAAAAAGTGTATATGATCAAATACAGTTTCCTAGGATAATAATAGAAATGTATTCATAAAAATCAGATGCCTTTTGAATTTTCCGTGTAGGATCCGTTTTTTTTACTCACCCATACACTCCAAACTTCCAAGACTTGGAAGCAAGTAGGGCCTGCTGCGATTTCTTTATCACGGACAGTTGGACTGAGAATTTTTGTTTTTTAACTGTACAGCACTATGGAATAGCATGAGCCGGTGTGTTGCCTATGTGCTAAAAATCAGCACATTCGATTTATGCACCCATGTGCCCTATCTGCCCTCTGAGTGTTTTTGTGCATTTTTTTAATGCAACTTTAACAAACAAAAGTCACAAAGTTAACCCATGGCTGACTGCAAGCGCTTATACCCTGACAAGGCAAATTTGCCAAAACTCTCATGCAGAAATTGACAGAAATTTTCCCAAAACTTCCAAAAGAAATTTCCAAAAACACCTTATTTAAGAAATCGGACATAAATGGTGTCAAACGTCTTTATTTCATTTTCTCTCCTGATCCTGCAGTTATCGTTAGTAAAGGCCTCCCCCCTACACGAGGCTTCTGACCCTCCCCCGAGAGGTGTTTGACGACAACTGTCTCCTCTTTCCCCATTGAGAAGGCATGAAGCATTGTGCATAGGGTATTCAGGAGAGGGTAGTACGGCTCTGTACACACTGTGTTTGCGGTGTAATGCTATGTACACAGCCTTTTAAACCTAGGTGAACTCAGACACTTTTTTAAGCAGAAGATGCTTCAGTAAACTTTGGCGTTTTCCCTGACATGTCTTTTGTGTTGTTTCTTTGGTCGTTTCATGAACATTTTTTCAATGATTTTGTCCACTAGTAATTTTTGGGAGGGTTTTTCCATGATTTTTGTAATTTCTTTTTACTGTTGTTTATTTTCACGCACTAAAGTAAAGAAGAAATTGCCAGCATTCTTTTTAAAAAACAATCGAAAAAAGCTCCTAAAGATGTCCGGGCATAATTCCGGGTGCCTTTTTTGAGCTTTCTTATTGACGTGTAATGTAAAGTAGAGAAGGTGTTTGACCGGAAGTCGCCAGAAGAATGGACACTACTTTTAACCACTTGCTGTTTTTAGAAACATAGAATTACTTAGGCTTTTCAGTCTGTTTCCATGGCGGAATTCTCCTGAAAAAGGCTAAGGATAGTGCACACATTGAGTATTTACAGCAGATTTTTCCAGAGTGTTGGCAGGAAAAATGCTGCATATAATACACATGTTTTTCATACGTTTTTACTTGCATTCTTTCCTCATTCACTTAAATGGGGATAAAACACTGAAAGAATTCACAGGCTGCAGATTTGAAAAAAGAAAACGTTTTGATGGTTCAAATCTGCAAAGAAAAAAGAAGCAGCGTGTGCATGAGATTTTAGAAATGTCATTCACTTTGCTGGCACTGTAAAAAGCTGTGATATTTCCATGGCACAAACACGCAAAAAAACGTAGCAAAATAGCAGCGTGTGAACAAGCTGTTAGCCTATGGTGTGCCAGCATTAGGAAATTCTCCCAACATATACAGTAGCTACTTTAAAGGGAACCTGTCACCCCGTTTTTTCAGTATGAGATAAAAATACTGTTAAATAGGGCCTGAGCTGTGCTTTACAATAGTGTATTTTTTGTCCCCTGATTCCCCACCTATGCTGCCGAAATACCTTACCAAAGTCGCCGGTTTCGCCTGTCAATCACGCTGGTCTGGTCAAAAGGGCGTGGTGAAATGGCTTTTTCTCCCCCACCTCTTGCTTATCTTCCCGGCGTTGGCATAGGAAGATTGACAGTCATCTTGTGTATCTTCCATTTTCTAATAATTGTGCCAACAGTTATTGCCTTCTAACCAAGCTGCTTGCCTATTGTCCCGTAGCTCATCTCAGCCTTGTGCAAGTCTACAGTTTTGTCCCTGGTGTCCTTAGACAGCTCTTTGGTCTTGGCCATGGTGGAGAGGTTGGAGTGTGATTTAGTGTTTGGACAGGTGTCTTTTATACATGTAACGAGTTCAAACAGGTGCCATTAATACAGGAAATGAGTGCAGAGTAGGAGATCTTCTTAAAGAAAAACTAACAGGTCTGTGAGAGCTGGTTGGTTGGTGATCCAATACTTATTTCATGCAATAAAATGCAATTTCATTATGTAAAAATCATACAACGTGATTTTCTGATTTCCATTTTTTAGATTCTGTCTCTCACAGTTGAAGTGTACCTACGATAAAAATTACAGACCTCTCCATTCTTTGTCGGTAGAAAAACTTGCAAAATCGTCAGTGTATTAAATACTTATTTTCCTGTAGGACGTAGATGTACAAGTACACAATCGTATGAGCTGCTCACAACACAGCTCAGCCCAAGGTTAGTTAGTGTTTCTTAGGTTGGATGCAGACTTTCTCATCCGAGAGAATCAGGTTGATTATGCAAATTTCAGGGTGTGATTATAGTGTGATCCGATTCTCTCGGATGGAGAAAAAAAAAGTCTCCATCTTCTCCATTCTGTCAATCCATGGAAATTGGACTGCACTCACATGTCATGTGAGCACAATCCAATGTTTTCCATGGACTTATTCACTTGCATCGCTGAGTGCGATCCAAATATTGGATCAAATTTGGGCATATGGCGATTTTTTTTTCCTTGATAGAAATAGAATATCATTGGTCAGAGTGCAATCTAATGTTTTGTCGGATCACACTCGGACTGAAAATGTGCTTGTTTGCACCTGCCCTTACCATAGTGCATCTCAATGATAACCTGAGAGATTAAGGGTATGTGCACACGCTGCGGATTTTGCTGCGGATCCGCAGCGTTTCCGCAGCTGCGGATCCGCAGCGGTTTCCCATGCATTTACAGTACCATGTAAAGCTATGGGAAATGAAATCCGCAGTGCACATGCTGCGGAAAAAAACGTGCGGAAACGCAGCGGTTTATTTTCCGCAGCATGTCAATTCTTTGTGCGGAATCCGCAGCTGTTTTTCACCTGCTCCAATAGGAAACAGCAGGTGAAAACCCGCAGCGGAAACCGCAATAAAAACCGCGATAAATCCGCAGTAAAAACCGCAGCGGTTTTGCACTGGGGATTTATCAAAAACGCTGCGGAAAATTCCGCAATGGAATCCGCAGCGTGTGCACATGGCCTAAGGATGGAGTTGATTCTGATAATTGTAGCCAGGGCTTTCCCTTAATTTTATAGTCCCAGCGCTAGCTCTGATGGAATGAGAGATGGATGTGTCTTTACAAGGTTTTCTTTTTCGATTCTGAAAATAAAGTTGGTTTCAGCAATGAGGAGTAACCACCATGTTGCATTATGTCTCCTATGAATGCCTGGGGGCCATATAAATAAGGACGATCACATACAGCACTGTGCCTACTGATATCAGCCTGCCAGGAGGGAGACAGCATCACTGCGGCATGGATTTACCACCACATCACATTGGATCAATTCACACCTTCAGGAGTCGAAATGTGTGTTTTCAGCATCAGCCCTTTTTTATTTGGTTTCATTTGCAACATGCCATTTTGGGAAATATGCCAAATCCAAACGTTTACTAAAGTGTCATAAAATACATTGGGATAATTTATTAAACATCCGATTGAGCTGATCGCAAGAAAAAAAAAAATAACATGTCAAAATTCCAACAATACATGAGCAAAGCCTTGGGTTCTGCAAACTGTGTTTGGGGCTAGAATTGCATAAGTTGTGGAGACTCACATTAAATTGTAAAGAGTCCATATAATAAGCAAGGCAATGATGAGTATACCTGATTACTGTCTGAGGTCCGCAGACACTGCAGTATTTATGGGGGTAATATGGAAACCCAACAGACCGCCATTATTGTTCGGCTTCGTGATCCTAGAACTTAGGGTCCCTTTCCACTTGCGAGGAAAACGGACGAGTGCAATCCGATAAAAAATCGGATTTCACTCGGACCAATGTTATTTAATAGGTGTCTTTTCATTTGCGATTTTTTTCTCAGCCGAAATCGGACTGAGAAAAATCTGGATCGGCTGAGAAAAAAATCGCAGCATGCGGGACTCGCCAATGCAAGTCAATGGGTGCGAGAAAAAAATCGTACAGCACTCGCACCATACGAGTTCTGTCCGATTTGTACGCACCGGTGTCCTTTTAAAAGCCGGTAATTCAGTGCGGTGTACAGTAAAATCACACTGACAGGTTAGAATAGAGTAGATATATACACATAGAATAGGTATATATACATATATATATGTCAGTGAGACACCTATATAAGTATATTTATATTTAATGCAGCGCTAGATAGCATAAAAGCCGCTAATTCAATTGCCTGCTTTTGCTCTCTCCTTCACAAACCCGACAGGATATGAGACATGGTTTACATACAGTAAACCATCTCATATCCCTTTTTTTTTGCATATTCCACACTACTAATGTTAGTAGTGTGTATGTGCAAAATTTGGGCTCTGTAGGCGCTAAAATAAAGGGTTAAATGGCGGAAAAAATTGGCGTGGGCTCCCGCGCAATTTTCTCCGCCAGAGTGGTAAAGCTAGTGACTGAGGGCAGATATTAATAGCCAGGAGAGGGTCCATGGTTATTTGCCCCCCCTTTCTACAAACATCTGCCCCCAGCCACCCCAGAAAAGGCACATCTGGAAGATGCGCCTATTCTGGCACTTGGCCACTCTCTTCCCATTCCCATTCTCTTAATCCAGCTGAAGACCATCATTCTGTAACAAAGTAAAAATAAAAAATAAACAATATCCCATACCTTCCGTCATTCCGTCAGTCCCACGAAGTAAATCCATCTGAAGGTTAAATCATTTTACTCCCAGGAGCTTTGCTAATGCAATTGTGCTCCTGTGTGTAAAAACCCCGGCGAATGAATGAAATGCAGGGTGACCTGTAGTTGCCTTGAGTTGCTGTGAGGCGCCCTCTGCTGGATGTCCTCATGAACTGGAGCCTGGTAAAAGTTCCCACGCTCGAGTTCATATGAGGACATCCAGCAGAGGGCGCCTCACCGCGACTGAAGGTAACTATAGGTCATTGACTTACATTACCTTCATTCCCCGGGGTTTGCAGGCAGGAGCACAGCTGCATTATAGCAGAGCTCCTGCCTGTAAAATATTTTAACCCCTTCAGATGGATTTACATCGTGGGACGTCACAGATCTACGGAAGGTATGTATATTGTTGGTTTATTATTTTTAATTTGTTACAGAACGATGGTCTTCAGGTGGATTGAGAGAGCAATAAAATATTACAACAACCTGTGTGTTTATTTCATTAAAATACTTTGTAATAATGTGTGTGTGTTTTTTTTTAACCATTTCATACAATTGGATTAATAATGGATAGGTGTCATAATTGACGCCTCTCCATTATTAATCTGGCTTAATGTCACCTTACAATAGCAAGGTGACATTAACCCTTCATTACCCCATATCCCACCGCTACACGGGAGTGGGAAGAGAGTGGCCAAGTGCCAGAATAGGCGCATCTTCCAGATGTGCCTTTTCTGGGGTGGCTGGGGGCAGATGTTTTTAGCAACGGGGTGGCCAATAACCATGGACCCTCTCCTGGCTATTAATATCTGCCCTCAGTCACTGGCTTTACCACTCTGGCGGAGAAAATTGCGCGGGAGCCCACGCCAATTTTTTCCGCCATTTAACCCTTTATTTTACAAGCTACAGCGCCCAAATTTTGCATATACACACTACTAACATTAGTAGTGTGGAATATGCAAAAAAATAAGGGATATGAGATGGTTTACTGTATGTAAACCATGTCTCATATCATGTCGGGTTTGTGAAGGAGAGAGCAAAAGCCGGTAATTGAATTAGCGGCTTTTATGCTATCTAGCGCTGCATTAAATATAAATATACATATATAGGTGTCTCACTGACATATATATATGTACATATACACATTCTATGTGTATATATCTATTCTATTGTAACCTGTCAGTGTGATTTTACTGTGCACAGCACTGATTTGCCGGCTTTTCAAAGGACACCGGTGCGTAAAAATCTGACAGCAATACGGATGTCATACGGATGTCATACGAATGTTGGGATAAATAATCGCATGACACTCGCATGACAATCGCATGACAATCGCATGATTTTCCTCCTTTTTTTCGGTCCGTTAATCGGACCGATTTTACGCTCGCAAGTGGAAAGGGACCCTTATCAGAAGACACAATTCCTCACCAGTTGGACTGATGAGTGAAACGATTAGTAGGACCCTGGTACCAGGAGAGACATGCACTGCTAGTTGGCAGCACATGCTGACATTCCAGACCTACTTTCATGATTTTGCAGGTGAGTCCCTTCAGTTACAGGTCCGTGCCCCTCTGAATCCTGGATTCCATGACTTAGGACAGGTGAAAACTCTGCGACCCCCCCCCCCCCTACCAGCTGGCTGACATCCCTTTAAGCTTTTCTGGTTAGCAGGCCCGGCACAGCCTCATACTTGCGTCATGCCACAATGATGACGTTGCATCTGGTCGATGAAAAGATTTTCTGGGAATGCCAGCATATAAGAGTAGGTTCTGGGGTCTCTGGACTGATGTGGCCCCTGAGCCTCGGTCCTTCAAATCTTTGTGCTCAACACTAGAACAGAGCCGTAGCCTTCTCTCCCAAAGGCAGTAAACATGTATGTTCAGCTGATCCCAATGTACATGTCTGTATAGAAGTATGGGAGGCAGTTTATTATTATATTATTAATTATATTTATATATTATGCTGTGCTTATATAGTGCCATCATATTCTAAAGCGCTTTACATACACTATCATCACTGTCCCCATTGGGACTTAATCCGAATTCCCTATGAGCATGTCTTTTGGAGTGTGGGAGGAAACCAGAGGAAACCCACACAAACACAGGGAGAACATACAAATAAGTATTGAACACGTCACCAATTTACTAAGTACATATATTTCTAAAGATGCTATTGACATGACATTCCCCCAGATATCAGTAACAACCTGTCCAATCCACACAGGCAAAGAAATCAAAGCATAGCTGTCAAAAATTAAGTTACGTGTAATAATTCAAAATGGCACAAAAAAAAAGTTTTGAGCACACACTGAAATTTAATTAATGCTTCGTACAAAAGCGTTTGTTGGTGATGACAGCCTCAGGACGCCTGCTGAATGGAGAAACTAGTCACATGCATTGCTCAGGTGTGAATTCATCCCATTCTTCCACAATACTGAAGGTTCTGTGGGCTCCCTCTATGATCTGAACTTTTAGATCCTTCTATACATTTTTTTTTATTGGATTCAGGTCAGGTTATAAAATTATATATATATATATATATATATATATATATATATATATATATATACATAAAACTTTTTTTCTGAATCTCATAACCTTTGTATTGTATTTCATTATTTAATGGTTCACAATCCTTCTGCTGTCTGTTGGTCCATTGCTGCCTCCTTGGGCTCTTTTGTGTAACTATAACCGTGACTCAATCACTGGCACAAGTAACCAGGTCACTGAGATTACAGGACCCTCCTATCCTGCTGCTGTAATTATTCCAACAATCTGCCCGCTCCAAAGGTAAAGGAGCTTCTGTCTTATTACCAGGTACTCTGGCCCTACAAAAACCTAGTGTCATGGGGTTACTGCGACATTGTGGAGTCAGAAGACCACAGCGTCTTATTGCTCCTACTTCGGAACTGAGAAGAAGCCCTTCTCCTTCATTTTAATGGTGTTTATTCCTTCTGGCAGAAGAGTGGTTAATCGGCCATGTTGGAAGTCTCTGCGCTCGCAGCTAAGCTCAGTTAGCCACTTCTTTCCCCTTTATATTCTGGGCTCTATTGCAAATCCTTGTCAGAGCTAGCATTTGCTGTGTGGCTTCTGGAGGTGTATTTATTATGTCCAGGTGCACTTCTGTGTTATATGTGAGTGAATATTTTGTATGTCTGGAGTTTTCTGATACCCCTTGTTTGTGTTGCCTTGTTTGTCGGGTTGGTGTACTACGGTGCACAGTAGCGCCCCTCTTCCCTGGGTGGGAGAGAACAGACCGAGGGCTGACTCTGGAGATAAGGCAAGGGTGGAGACCCTGGCATCTTCAGCTAGTGTTAGGGACAGGGAAGAAGCCCCTGGTCCCGGGTCACGCAACAGCTGTGTCGTGACACCCACCCACGCTCCAACGTAGCAGATCCTCAGTGTTTCTTCAGGGTTTTTACTTAGACTTCTATATGCAGGAGGACTTGACAACACTTCACATAGCTTGAGGGGGAGCCCAACCCTTAGCCGGGCCCCTGGATCAGTGGAGAGTTTCCTTCTTAAATTAATAGAGTCTTTACACTTCAATAAATTGCCACTGAGTATTGGAAACCAATGGGGTCTGCAGTGTAATAAGGGTGCAGTTTCATTTCTTGAGTAGTGGACATTTGCTTCTGAGTCTTCCAGTAAGACATAAATCCTTGCAGATTACTGAGAGTAGAAATGTCTCCTGTGCTTTTATCTTCAGTGTCTTGCCAGTAGTATTGATTAACCAGCCCGACTGGTTCAGGAAGCATTCACACATGGAGTACAACTGACCCCCCACTCAGTTTCTGTAGACAAGTCACTGGTAAATCACATACAGTGCATATTTGGGGAAATGTTTGAAATATTTCTGGTGGTAACAAGTGTTATTAAAAAATCATTCCAAAATCAGGAATGTGTTTATTGTCCTGCGACCCCGACGCTTGGTATTCAGCCAGTGATAAGCTTATATCACTCTTTGTAAACTATTGTTGTAATTGCTCTATGTTTGCTTGACCTACCTTACTGTAAAATTGTGACTACTTATGTTATGTGACTTTCATGGAGCTTAAAGGGAATCTTTCACCAGGTTTTGCTCTCCCACCTGAGAGCAGCATGGTGTAGGGACAGACACCCTGATTCCAGTGATGTGTCACTAATTGTGCTGCTTGCTGTCATTTCGATAAAATGACTCTTTTATCTAGCAGTTATCTGTATAACCCCACCCACACCAATAATTAACAGCTTTCTGTCTATGCACAGTGTACACAGCTGCCAATCAGTGTTGGGGCGGGGTTATACATAGCTCATGACTATGGAGGACTACATGGCAGCAGGTGTACTAGTCCACTAGTGTTAATCTACTGCTGATAAAACAGTCTTGTTATCAAAACTACAGCAAGCAGCTCAGTAGGGTGACACATCACTGGAATCAGGGTCTCACAGCCTGGTGACAACCCCCCTTTAAGTACAACCCCTTAAAGGAAGCCTATTCTTCCAACAGATCTTTTTATAATAGCATATTACGAGATTTGTAAAAGCAGCAATTCCTTACTCCGTCTTTCTGAATGGCATCACAAAAGCTCTATAAGCACAGACCTGCATCCATGTCACTTTGTGTAATGGTACTAATATAACAGGAAAGCTTTTTCTTTGTTGTTGTCTCATTCTCCTAGTCCCAGTCATGGTAGAGGCTGTTGGGAAATGTATAATTCAGTTTTAAGCTAATTGTGTTCATTTTTTTACTGATCCGGCTTTGTTGCAATTGAGTAGATGTTTTCTTCTTGCATGGGCGCTGGTTGAGATCATGCCAGACAAGCCCTGACGGCTGATAGGCAGGTGAATATATCAGGCTATATACATATACACAAGGCCTCTTCCCCATACTGTCAGGGCTCAGTCCTAGACCTCCTCCTCTTCTCTCTAGGCACAGTCCCTACTGGACAAACCATCAGTAGATTTGGTTTCCAGCATCATCTCTATGCTGACGACCCCCAATTATACACCTCTTCTCCAAAAGTAACCTCTCGTGTTTCATCCCTCTGTTACCTATCCCCGATATTACCTTGGATGATACACCATAACTCCCTCGCTGTCTTGGGGTCATATTTGACCCAGAACTTTCCTTTATTCCTTATACCCAATCACTCACTTGCTCATGTTACCTTCATTTTAAAAACATTTCCACAATCTGACCTTTTCTCACCTTTGAAACTGCTAAAACTCTTAATGTTGCACTTATTCATTCCCGTCTGGACTACTGCAACTCTCTTCTGATCGGTTTCCCTCTAACCAAACTCTCTCCTCTCCAATCTGTCCTGAATGCAGCAGCCAGGGTCATATTTCTGTCCAGCCGCTTCACTGATGCCTCCACCTTGTACCAGTCATTGCACTGGTTGCCTATTACATAATACAATACAAATTTATCTTTCACCCACAAAGCTCTCCACAGTTCTGCACCACCCTATATCGCCTTCCTTATCTCTGTTTATTGCCCTACTCGTGCCCTCCATTCTGCAATTTATCTAAGGCTGCTTTCACACTAGCGTCGGTACGGGGCCGTCGCGATGCGTCGGCCAGACGTACCGACGCATACTGTGAAAAAAATGCCCGACGTGGGCAGCGGAAGGAGTCTTAGGACGCTTCCGCTGCCCCATTGCAAGGTCCGGGGAGGAGGGGGCGGAGTTTCGGCCGCGCATGCGTGGTCGAAAATGGCGGTCTCGGCGCACAAAAAAAGTTACATGTAACTTTTTTTGTGGCGGCGGTCCGCCAAAACACAACGCAACCGTCGCACGACGGATGCGACGTGTGGCACTGCGTCACAATGCGTCGCTAATAAAAGTCTATGGAGAAAAAACGCATCCAGCGGGCAACTTTGCAGGATGCGTTTTTTCTCCACAACGAAGCATTGCGACGTGCAGTGCACGACGCTAGTGTGAAAGTAGCCTTAGGCTAACATCCTCCATTATCCGAACTTCGCACCTCCGTCTCCAAGACTTCTCTCATGCTGCGCCAGTGTTCTGGAATGCTCTTCCCCAGATGATATAATTGTTACCTAGCCCCCACTTTTTTAAGCACGCGTTAAAAACTCATCTCTTTAGACAGGCCTATCACCTCAACTCACTAACCTAACTCTCCCTGCTCCCTCCTACTAAACATTATTAGAATCTGCTCCCTACTATTCATCTGTCTCCACACCCTCCATGCACATGAGAACTGCTACTTGATAATTGCACTCAAACATTCTGGCTGATGACCGGATCATGCAGCTCTATATGAAAATCACTATTTATTATAATGGCTGGGCCTGAACTAACAAGCACTTTTCCTATTGTGTCTGCCCTATGTCCTTATAGATTGTAAGCCTGTGAGCAGGGCCATCGCTCCTCCTGTGTCTGGTGAACTATGTGTTACTTTCTCTTGTTATTGTCTGTACATGCCCCTACTTAATTGTGAAGTGCTGCGGAATACGTAGGCGCTATATAATTATTATTATTATTGGCTACTTTTTGGTTGAATGCCTATTATCTTTCTTGTGATGGTGGCTTATCTCACAGGCAAAAAGAAGGATTGTGTAGGTTTATATCCAATATGGCCAATCCATCTTTCTAAATTGGCACTTCTCAAAGTTTTATACTTTTTATTCTAGAGCTTCTTTAGGCAGACCAACCTAAAGTTGGGCCTCACCATCTGTAGTGGAGGACAAAAAATATCATCTTTATGTCTCCAGAATCCAATATAACAGTACTATAACTATAAAATCAATGAATTACCGTACATTACTAAACTAAATATCGCTAGTCATAGAAAGAATTATGCCACATATGAAATCTGTCTCCCCAGTGTGCCTTACCGGGATATATGGGCGCCTCACTGGTGATGCCCACTGCCCAGTTTGAGAAGCCCTGCTCTAAGAATGGCAGTTATTGGGCATCTCCCAGTAAAGTGCCCGACAGACGCAGTCCAGTTTCTATCGTGAACTAATCTACCATGACCTCCTAATGGCGGCCATTGTGCAGAAGACAGGTATACCTGTAGGCGGCACGCTGCCGGTATTTGTGAGTGCTCAGTGAGTGTGCCGTTGGCATGTAATATGCAGAGGTGCACCTGCGCTAACATGGGGCAGCATTGTTCTCTGTTTGTCTCAGGTGTGAACTTTTCTAGCTGTGTTCATTTTATTTTGCCTTGTCCAAACAAGAAGTCATCTACAGTTTCATGTGTTTATAATGTTCTCCTATCTTGGTTGATAAAAGATTATGTGGTGCGGTCGATAAGGTGTGGAGACAGTATTTACCCAGCCAGCTTGCTTTCTGGAGGCATTATACTGTAAACTGAAAGCCAAGCTCTGATTGTAGGAGCCATCAGTGGATTTCTGAGGGGCCACACGGCCACTCCTGCAGCAGGTGCCTGGGGGACTGTTGACTCCGAAGGCTGGAAACTGGGCTGGTTCTGCTTACGTGCTCCACAGTGGATTGATCATATTGACTGTGCCTTGGACTGGTGGACAATTTTTACTCCTAGTGTAGACTGAGCTGGAACCCTCCCAAGTCAACAAAGCCACATTTGGAGCTTATTCCACCCACATGTACAGTACAGACCAAAAGTTTGCAAAAAAGGGGGAAAGCTAGGGAGCACTACCAATGGGCAAGGAGCCAATCACAACCTATAGGGTAAGTATAGTGAGGGGTGCAACTCAATGCATATATCAGACAAACAAGAAAAGAGACTATGCATAAAGGGCGCGCATATGCATAGTCTCTTTTCTTGTTTGTCTGAGACAGACCAAAAGTTTGGACACACCTTCTCATTTAAAGGTTTTTCTGTATTTTCATGACTATGAAAATTATACATTCACACTGAAGGCATCAAAACTATGAATTAACACATCTGGAATTATATACTTAACAAAAAAGTGTGAAACAACTGAAAATATGTCTTATATTCTAGGTTCTTCAAAGTAGCCACCTTTTGCTTTGATGACTGCTTTGCACACTCTTGGCATTCTCTTGATGAGCTTCAAGAGGTAGTCATCGGGAATGGTCTTCCATCAATCTTGAAGGAGTTCCCAGAGATGCTTAGCACTTGTTGGCCCTTTTGCCTTCACTCTGCAGTCCAGCTCACCCCAAACCATCTCGATTGGGTTCAGGTCTGGTGACTGTGGAGGCTAGGTCATCTGGCATAGCACCCCATCACTCTCCTTCTTGGTCAAATAGCCCTTACACAGCCTGGAGGTGTGTTTGGGGTCATTGCCCTGTTGAAAAATAATTGATGGTCCAACTAAATGCAAACCGGATGGAATAGCATGCCGCTGCAAGATGCTGTGGTAGCCATGCTGGTTCAGTATGCCTTCAATTTTGAATAAATCCCCAACAGTGTCACCAGCAAAGCACCCCCACACCATCACACCTCCTCCATGCTTCACGGTGGGAACCAGGTATGTAGAGTCCATCCTTTCACCTTCTCTGCGTCGCACAAAGACACGGTGGTTGGGACCAAAGATCTCAAATTTGGACTGATCAGACCAAAGCACAGCTTTCCACTGGTCTAATGTCCATTCCTTGTGTTCTTTAGCCCAAACAAGTCTCTTCTGCTTGTTGCCTGTCCTTAGCAGTGGTTTCCTAGCAGCTATTTTACCATGAAGGCCTGCTGCACAAAGTCTCCTCTTAACAGTTGTAGTGATGTGTCTGCTGCTAGAACTCTGTGTGGCATTGACCTGGTCTCTAATCTGAGCTGCTGTTAACCTGCGATTTTTGAGGCTGGTGACTCAGATAAACTTACCCTCAGAAGCAGAGGTGACTCTTGGTCTTCCTTTCCTGGGGCGGTCCTCATGTGAGCCATTTTCTTTGTAGCACTTGATGGTTTTTGCCACTGCACTTGGGGACACTTTCAAAGTTTTCCCAATTTTTCAGACTGACTGACCTTCATTTCTTAAAGTAATGATGGTCACTCGTTTTTCTTTACTTAGCTGCTTTTTTCTTGCCATAATACAAATTCTAACAGTCTATTCAGTAAGACTTTCAGCTGTGTATCCACCAGACTTCTGCTCAACACAACTGATGGTCCCAACCCCATTTATAAGGCAAGAAATCCTACTTATTAAAGGGAACCTGTCACCCCCAAAATGGCTGGTGAGGTAAGCTCACCGGCATCAGGGGCTTATCTACAGCATTCTGTAATGCTGTAGATAAGCCCCCGATGTTACCTGAAAGAGGAGAAAAAGACGTTAGATTATACTCACCCAGGGGCGGTCCCGCTGCTGGTCCGGTCGGATGGGTGTCTCCGGTCCGCTCCGGCGCCTCCCATCTTCGTTCCATGACGTCCTCTTCGGGTATTTATGCCGCGGCTCCGGCGCAGGCGTACTTTGTTTGCCCTGTTGAGGGCAGAGCAAAGTACTGCAGTGCGCAGGCGCCGGGCCTCTCTGACCTTTCCGGCGCCTGCGCACTGCAGTACTTTGCTCTGCCCTCAACAGGGCAAACAAAGTACACCTGCGCCAGAGCCGCGGCGTAAAGACCCGAAGAGGACGTCATGGAATGAAGATGGAGCGGACCGGAGACACCCATCCGACCGGACCGCAGCGGGACCACCCCTGGGTGAGTATAATCTAACGTCTTTTTCTCCTCTTTCAGGTAACATCGGCGGCTTATCTACAGCATTACAGAATGCTGTAGATAAGCCCCTGATACCGGTGAGCTTACCTCACCAGCCATTTTGGGGGTGACAGGTTCCCTTTAAACCTTACAGGGCACACCTGTGAAGTGAATACCATTCCCGGTGACTACCTCTTGAAGCTCATCAAGAGAATGCCAAGAGTGTGCAAAGCAGTCATCAAAGCAAAAGGTGGCTACTTTGAAGAACCTAAAATATAAGACATAATTTCAGTTGTTTCACACTTTTTTGTTAAGTATATAATTCCACATGTGTTAATTCATAGGTTTGATGCCTTCAGTGTGAATGTACAATTTTCATAGTCATGAAAATACAGAAAAATCTTTAAATGAGAAGGTGTGTCCAAACTTTTGGTCTGAACTGTATATAATTGTGGTCGGCATTAGTTCTTAAACAAACACTGAGGCCGGCTGCACACATTCAGCATTCACGATCCAAGTACGAACCACGATTGCCTCGTATGCTTAGAAGGTCGTCAAGTTCAGATCAGAAGACCTGCGGCTGGTCCAGACATAATGTTTCCCAATTGGAATATGCCACACCTTTTAGGATACGCTGCGGTTTTGCATGAGTTTACAGTACCATGTAAGCCTATTGAAAACAAAATCTGCAGTTCACATGCTGCTGAAAACAACGCGCGGAAACGCAGCGGTTTACATTCCGCAGCATGTCAATTCTTTGTGCGGATTTCACTGTGGTTTACACCTGCTCCATAATAGGAATCCGCAGGTGGAATCCGCACAAAAACCGCAGTAAATCCGCTGTAATTCCTCAGTAAATCCACAGGTAATCCGCAGTGCGGTTTACCTGCGAATTTACAAAAACAGGTGCGGAAAAATCCGCAGACATCCCACCTACGTGTGCACATAGCCTTAAAAGGAATCTGTCTCCAGGTTTTTGCTGCACCATCTGAGAGCAGCATGATGTGAAAATAGAGAGCGACCCTGATTCCATTGATGTATCAGTTACTGGGCTTGCTTAAATGATGTCTAAAGTAATAGTTTTATTTTCAAATTCAAAGAAGTTATATGACAACTCGAACTTTTATGCAGTTGATTTACAGGGGTCAAAAAACTGTATTGGGGGAAAAAAACATATTTTGTGTAGACGTAATAACCTACAAATGTCGAGAATTAAAACAAGTAGTAAAAGTGATATTATGGAAAAAAGACAAAACACTTGAGGATGGTTGTAAGTATAAAATCTGGTGAAATGTCCCTTTATAACTTCCAAGTGAAATGATATCTGGGACTGTAACAGATCTCTCGGGAGTTTTCCCCAGTGGCTCGTTCCTTACTTGTTGCAGGAATGTGCCCGCCAGGTCGCCTTATTTCCCCCACATACTTATCTCCTCTAGTTTTCTGATAAGAATTGGCCATGTTTACATGAGAAGGAAAGGTAAAACATAATTGGCAGCGCTTTACATTCTTAACAAATCTCCCTAATGCCAACCTGTAATGGATTCCCGTGTCAGTGCTTCCATGGCGCACAGCTGTGCTCCCACCCAACAGATGCCCACTTCATCCCGTTAACTATTTAGCTGGCCTGGCACCAAATGAGTGTTGTTTTGTTTATACATTCTTTATCTCTTTAAAGCAGGACGAGATGAGAAAATGATGTCCTTGTCTGATTAATTCTGTAAATCATGTAATGGGGGGCTTATACGCCACAAAAATGTCAGCGAAAGGTGGTGTAAAATGGTGTAAAGTTAGACAAAGTTCTAAGTATGCTCCCGATTTCTCACCCATCGGGGGCCACTGTGAGCAATTCAGGACACTGTATGACTAAATCTAATCTAAATTTACACAGTGTAAAAATGAAGATTAGTTAATCTGCCCGCCGTCGTGCTACAGCTTCAGCGTGACGGGAAAGTACAGGAACAGCACAGATGATGGGAGAATAGCTCTGGGCTTTTGTGACAAATTCCTCATTCTTGTTGTTCTGAAAATGTTTGTTAAATACTAGATAAAATGTGCTTGCTTGTTTACTGTCACTGCAAGCATCGGCATACTATGATTTCTACAGGAGTCCATGACAGGTCCTTCTCACCTGCCACCAGTTCTGGCTACACTTTGCGTTTTTTTTCTAGTTCTTGGCTCTGTTGGGGGCTTACATTTGAATCCCAGAAAAATACCATTCAGATGTCTCTCCATCAGACCCTTTTACTTCAGTGAGGCCCACATAATCCTCCTTTCTAGTGGTCTCCAGCCTTTGAGCTTGACCCAATAATGTAGAAAAGGCATCAAGTCTGAATGATCTTTCTTGGTGGATTCAAACAAACTCCCAACGGAGTCAAGAAAGGCAGCAAAATGTCGTCTGAACATAGCCAAAGTTTAATCGCCATCCTTTATGGTATACACACTATTGGTTCCATCAAGTCATAAGTGAAGATAGAGGCTTTCCTGAGAATCCCATTGATTGTAGGTATGCACTCCCTGACCTGTGACGGACCAGAAGGCGAATATAATATACATACAGGTCAGACCCAATCACAAGCTAGTACCATAGTGACTATGCCATAGGTGTGCTGGATAATGTCATGGGGTTTCCTGCCAGTGCATGGCTAGAATGTGACCTTGAAGCTAGTCCTCCATGACGCTGCGCCCGGACTTGGACAAACTCAGGTTGTATAAACAGTGAAAGCAAATATATCCAATACCTGCAGGTTGTGCTTTACTGTCCTACCTGTGGTTGTACTAATAACAGAAACACCTTGCGCTGTGTCAGGGTCTCACATTTTTTGTTTCATGACCAAAGGTTCTGACTCACGTTTAAAGGGAACCTATCTCCAGGTTTTTGCTGCTCCGTCTGAGTGAGGCAGATACCCTGATTCCAGCAATGTGTTACTTACTGGGCTGCTTGCTCTAGTTTTGTTAAAATCCCTGTTTTATCTGCTGCAGATATACCAGTACTCTGAATGTTGAGCTCTGTCTAACCCCGCCCACATCACTGATTGGCAGGTTTCTGCCTATGCACAGTGTACACAGAAAGCTACCAATCAGTTGTGGGGCGGGGTTATTCAGAGCTCATGAATATGGATGACTATACGGCAGCAGGATTACTAGTCCTCTGCTGATAATCTCCTGGGCAAGCAGCACGAGCCACTGTGATAAAGTGTCGCATTTTACAACTGTCACTAAGTTTGTGATATCTAAGAATAAGGCAGTACTGATAAATCCTTCCCAATATTTTCCTGATATGTTCCTGTGGCCATACTGGACTTCTAGAGAAGCTATGATGTTGCCCCAGTGGCCACACCAGTGACAGATCGCTGAGTTTATTAGCCCCATGTACTGTACACAAGAGGAGCGATGTGTCCCTCAGTGTGTATGGCGTAGATATACCATTTCACAAGTCTTCTGGGAGAGCAGCTTGTAACATTATCCCAGACTGCGTCCTGCCCTTCTATTACAAACAATGAATTTTACTTCCAGAGTGCATTAGTCAGCGTTTCCTTAGTAAATGCTGGTCTACAGGTGATTTCAACTATTGGACAGGTTTTTCTTCCTTGAGGCCCAGACTTTATTGAAGGGCGTGAGCAGAAGTGACGGTTACAGGCACACAGCGGGGTGAGGTTCAGGCCCATTTTAAATGTAAACTGTGAACACGTCAGAATATCATTAATTTAATGCTTTTTTGAGAGTTTTCTCTGTTTAAGATCAGAAATTCCTTTATTTAAAAGGTGAAAATCCTTTCTCCCATTATTGACTGAGGCATATTTGTTTTGTATTATCTTGTCTATAGTGTTTCCTACCTTTTATGGTTAGATCTCCTTAGCCAATGTAGAACACTCTCTACTTTGTAGAAACAAGAGGAAATTGGACATTTTTTGCTGCCCAACCTGTTTGAGCTCAAACCACATGCGTTATAAAAGGGAGCAACTCCTATAATTTCACATCAGAGGTTTGTTGTTTCAGCAGTTGCATTATATGGTCGAAATGGTTCACCATCATGATTATGGGATTTAGAAAATCCTGTGCGTATCTCTCCTAACATGATCCTGACCGTCTGTGCGTACTTCTCCTAACATGCTGATCCTCTGACCCCTCTGCATACCTCTCCTAACATGACCCTGACCCTCTGTGCATACCTCAACTAACATGCCGATTCTCTGACTCTATTTGCATACCTTTCCTAAGATGCCAATTCTCTTACCCTCCTTGCTTACTTCTAACATGCTGATTCTCTGACCCTCTGCGTATCTCTCCTAACATGCCGATCCTCTGACCCCCTGTGCGTATCTCTCCTAACATGCCAATCCTCTGACCCTCTGTGCGTATCTCTCCTAACATGCCAATCCTCTGACCATCTGTGCGTATCTCTCCTAACATGCCGATCCTCTGACCCTCTGCGTATCTCTCCTAACATGCCGATCCTCTGACCCTCTGTGCGTATCTCTCCTAACATGCCAATCCTCTGACCATCTGTGCGTATCTCTCCTAACATGCCGATCCTCTGACCCTCTGCGTATCTCTCCTAACATGCCGATCCTCTGACCCTCTGTGCGTATCTCTCCTAACATGCCAATCCTCTGAACCGCTGTGCGTATCTCTCCTAACATGCCGATCCTCTGACCCTCTGCGTATCTCTCCTAACATGCCGATCCTCTGACCCTCTGTGCGTATCTCTCCTAACATGCCGATCCTCTGACCCTCTGTGCGTATCTCTCCTAACATGCCAATCCTCTGACCCTCTGTGCGTATCTCTCCTAACATGCCAATCCTCTGACCATCTGTGCGTATCTCTCCTAACATGCCGATCCTCTGACCCTCTGTGCGTATCTCTCCTAACATGCCAATCCTCTGACCATCTGTGCGTATCTCTCCTAACATGCCGATCCTCTGACCCTCTGCGTATCTCTCCTAACATGCCGATCCTCTGACCCTCTGTGCGTATCTCTCCTGACATGCCAATCCTCTGACCCTCTGTGCGTATCTCTCCTAACATGCCAATCCTCTGACCATCTGTGCGTATCTCTCCTAACATGCCGATCCTCTGACCCTCTGTGCGTATCTCTCCTAACATGCCAATCCTCTGACCATCTGTGCGTATCTCTCCTAACATGCCGATCCTCTGACCCTCTGTGCGTATCTCTCCTAACATGCCGATCCTCTGACCTTCTGTGCGTATCTCTCCTAACATGCCGATCCTCTGACCCTCTGTGCGTATCTCTCCTAACATGCCAATCCTCTGAACCGCTGTGCGTATCTCTCCTAACATGCCGATCCTCTGAACCGCTGTGCGTATCTCTCCTAACATGCCGATCCTCTGACCTTCTGTGCGTATCTCTCCTAACATGCCGATCCTCTGACCCTCTGTGCGTATCTCTCCTAACATGCCAATCCTCTGAACCGCTGTGCGTATCTCTCCTAACATGCCGATCCTCTGACCCTCTGTGCGTATCTCTCCTAACATGCCAATCCTCTGACCCTCTGTGCGCGTATCTCTCCTAACATGCCGATCCTCTGACCCTCTGTGCGTATCTCTCCTAACATGCCAATCCTCTGACCCTCTGTGCGCGTATCTCTCCTAACATGCCGATCCTCTGACCCTTTGTGCGTATCTCTCCTAACATGCCGATTTTCTTACCCTGTGTGTGTACTTCTAACATGCCAATTCTCTGACCGTCTGTGCGTATCTCTGCTAACATGGCGATTCTCTGATCCTCTGTGTATCGCTCCTAACATGTCAATTCTCTGACCCTGTGTGCGTACCTTTTCTAACCTGCCATTTCTCTGACCCTCTGTGCGTACCTCTTCTAACATGCGGATTCTGTTGCCCTCTGTGCGTACTTCTCCTAACATGCCGATTCTCTGACCCCCTGCCTTTTCTGTGCTGCTCATCATATTCTTCAGTGCTGTACACTTCAGCCATGGTTATGTTCGTATAGTCTTGGCAGTGTGTGATTATTGGACTCTTAGCTTTATAAATTGTATGTTTGTTACTATTATGCTTTGTTTTTATAGCGCCATCATATTGTGCAGCACTTTACAGACAAAATCACTGTCCCTATTGGGGCTCACAATCTAGATTGCCTATCAGTATGTCTTTGGAGTGTGAGAGGAAACTGTAGAACCCGGAAGCAATCCACACAAACAGCGGGAGAACATACAAACTAATTGCAGAAGTTGTCCTTGGTGGGATTTGAGTTTTGTTGTTAAATATATATTCTTCTGTTTTATTTTTTTTTTCTTTGTGAATATTTTTATATGTAAACTGCATGATGACAATTCTTGATAAAAAATAGGTATTGTTGCTAATGTAATCATAGGTACTGTCATAGGTCCAACAGTAGAATTTGGCTTCTGAAGATTGATCCTATCTGAACCTTGTTGTCTGCTACCTCCGGTAGACTAAACACCGCAACCGAGTAGATTAAAGTTGACCAAACTCTTGGGTTTCAGTGGGACCTAATGACCATCTGATGTGTATGGGGGCCTCCTGACTTTTCTGGGACAGATGACGTTAGCGGCCAGAACGATTTGGGCAATTTAAATGCAAACTTCCAATCTTTTTGTTTTCAGGGGATGATAAACGTGACACCAGAGGGATCTGGCAGCGGCCCCCCCACCCTCTTAAAAACACATGCTCAATTGCATAACCGCTTATTCACATTTTTCTATTATGAGTTTCTACTAGTGGTTGCTGGTTGCACTGGTGAGCAATCAGTGTTGTATCTCTACCTAGTCATGACACCACCCAAAACCCTGAGTAACTCTATCTGGGACAGACTCAACACTGGCTGCAGGCGGTGGAATACCAGCAGATGAGTCAAGTCCTGTAGTAACCCTTACCCTGCCATAGGCCAAAGACGCATACTCATCAACAAATGGCACTCTTCTTTCTGAAAGGCCACAATATATGATGTTTCTCCCTAACTGCCCATTTTGTAGAGGTGCATTGGAGGAGAGGTGTGTACCCTACTTTTCTATGGATATAGAATTAAACATCTACAGAGTTGTAAAGTGAGGTGCATTGTTTATCTACACATATGAATGGCAATTATTTTCGTGTTGGCTTTTATGTTCTTTATTTATTTATGTAGTAATAGTCCCTTTGAAAATACACCTGAATGCTTTTTTTGGATGCCGTATCAGCTTACTGTGTGGCTTCAGAGAGGCCGAACATCTTGGACTCTGGCAGACATCTTCTTTTCTGCATTATGGTTCTTCATTTTAGTATCGATTGTTTTAGAGGTTTCTCTGCACTCGTGTCACCTGTCGGCTCACCTGTAGTGAAGGTGCCAAGTCTGATGAGGAGACCAGATCCTTAGATGTCGTGCGCTGCATGCACAGTTTTGCCACAACTATGGCAGGAATTCCACTGGTGACAAGTGGCTGAGTTGCTGGAGGTCAACAGGAGGGAAACAATAAATCTGAAGTGACAACTGCTTAGGGGGTAATATGGGTAACCAGTATGGTTTTGGGTAGCAGCTGTAATATCATTGGAATGAGTGACTGCACAGTGCACCGAAATAACAGCTACAAGTGGCCTTAGATGTATACTGTAATGTAGTGTTACTTAGAGATTTGGAAAACATGGGGTTGTGCAGCAAAGTATTGTTAAAGCTGTACCGACTGACATTTTATTGCCAGTAGTGTGGGAAAGTGTGGGAAAAGTCACAGCTGAGTGAGACAAAGACGCCGTCATAGGTAGGAGTCTGAATGTTTGGCCTCCTGGATTACGCCAGCTTCAGATCCTACGGGCTTCATGTTTGACCTCCTGGATTACACCAGCCTCAGATCCTAAGGGCATCATGTTTGACCTCCTGGTCTAGACCAGCCTCAGATCCTACGGGCTTCATGTTTGACCTCCTGGATTACACCAGCCTCAGATCCTAAGGGCATCATGTTTGACCTCCTGGTCTAGACCAGCCTCAGATCCTACGGGCTTCATGTTTGACCTCCTGGATTATGCCAGCCTCAGATCCTAAGGGCCTCATGTTTGACCTCCTGGTCTAGACCAGCCTCAGATCCTACGGGCTTCATGTTTGACCTCCTGGATTACGCCAGCCTCAGATCCTAAGGGCATCATGTTTGTCGACCTGGATTACGCTAGCCTCAGATCCTAATGCCATCATGTTTGACCTCCTGAACTAAGCCAGCCTCAGATCCTAATGGCATCATGTTTGACCTCCTGGACTAGGCCAGCCTCAGATCCTAATGGCATCATGTTTGACCTCCTGGATTATGCCAGTCTCTGTTCCTAAGAGCATCATGTTTGACTGGCTGGTTGTAAACAGCTTCAAATTGGGCAGTAAATTACTGCTTAGAGAGAATTCACTCAGTTTTGTGATTTAAAGTTGACAATAGATTATGGTAAAAGCCTGCTGTCAGCGGTTTTGACTTTGAAAACTGCTGACAGTACTAGAAAGCAGACCCTGAAAACTGTTTAACCAGTTCAGGACCAGGCTATGTTATCCCCTTCTCGACCAGTCACATTTTTGAGTTTTTTCATATGTGCTTTTAATAACCTCTCTGATATTTTTTCTCCTTTGGAAACTCATATCGTTTTTGCCTCTTTTTTTCACAATGTATGGGGCTTTTTTTTTTTAGAACTGATTTAAAAATGTATTGATTTTTCACTTTTTTTGATGCCCACTATTGCATTGTTAGAAACTACTTTAGTACGTTCCTCTTTCCACAGAAATTATATTTATATATTGGACAAATTTGGGGGTTGGGCTTGAAACAGCGATTCAGACAGACAGTGTCTTTTTCTTTTTTTAAGTTTTATTTTTTTGTTAATGCTTTTTTTATGTTTTTGATTGTTTTTTTAATATTTATTTTACAACCCCCCCATAAGGTCTTTGGGGACGGTGTTTTAACATATTAATACATTTTATTGCTGATTTCCCCTGTAACTGGTATATTTTTCCAGTTACAGTGTAATTTCAGCACCCTGCTTGCATAGCAGAGCAGTGCCCTACCTACACCTTATTATATATAGGCAGGGTATGGAAGAGGAAGCACTGTCAGTGCTTCCTAATCTATACACAGAAGCACTAGTTCAGCTCTGTGTATACAGAGATCGAACTTGATAAACATGGTAATAAATTATGTTTATCTTCATCCTGGAAGTCTGGCAGTCAGTTTCCAGCCTCTAGAGCTGCACGATCTTGTGTTAGCTGCTTAGGCACCTTGCATTGATATTTTAGAACATCATTCATCATTGCAGGACAAAGTGTGGACTTCCCAGAAGTATAAAGTCTATGGCAGTCCAGAAGTAATTAAGCATACCTGTATATTTTTTTGTTGCTATAATCAAGACCAAGAGAGGGAACTTTATTTTATTTACTTATATAGCACTTTCATATTCCACAGAACTTTCCAGACATTATCATCACAACCTAAGTTCCCTATTAGTGTATCTTTGGAGTGAGGGAGGAAACCCACACAAATACACACAGAACATGCAAGCTCCTTACATATGTTGTCCTTTGTAGGATTTGAACCCAGGACACCAGCGCTGCAAATCAGCCCAAACATTGAAGGCAGGCTGTCTGTTGTTGTGCAGTTGCTCTGGGCTGTGTGCGGGAGGTTTTGGGGAGTGTTCCATGCAGAGATCCCTGCGCAGTGCACATGAAGAGACCAACTTCAACTGCTGACGGCTTTTAAATGCTTTTTGCAGGTTATGTTAGGCTATGTGCCCACGTTCAGGATTGTTCGCAGAATTTTCCTGATCAAAACCGGACTCCTTTCGCAGGAAATCCGTTCGCGTTTTTCTCTGGAGCGTCACAAAACAATAATATAGCGGCAAATCCGCAGATTTTCTGTAAAATTAATGAACATGCTTTTTTTCTGCGATGCGATTTTTTTGCGGAAAAAAACGCACCATGGGTACAAAAATTGCATTAAATTAATGGGATGCCTAATGTAGGCATTTTTTAAGCGTTTTTGCAGTGGAAAACTGCTGCAAAAACGCTAAAAAAACGCTAAAAATCTGGAATGTGGGCACATAGCCTTAAAGTCTGTTTTTTTCCGTAAACATTGCCACTTTTCTGCAATGGCTATGTCTGGTATTGCAGCCCTACTATTGCAAATAGAGTTTCAATGCTCAGAACAAAAGAACAAACTATGTATAAAAGTGGCTCTGTTTCTGGAAAAATAAAACACCTATTTTTTTTCTAATCCTGGACATCCCCTTCAGGGCAGTTGGGCTGTCAGATCATGTCCTTTGAGACTGGAACCTGTCTTCATTGGATGATTTATGCCTTGTGCATTTATTAGAAGGTGGATCTTGCTATTAAATAGACAAGCTGTATTATTCATGTGTGTCCATCATGCGCTCTGTAAAAGGTTTATACCTGTATTTAGGCAGTGAAATGGCTGTAGTCACATCTTTACTATAGCCTAAGCTGGTGTATTGTTTGCTTCATAAATTATTTAATAATGAATTATTTTAGATTAATCCCTTTGCTGTCAAATTAGCCTGTAGGACACAGCACATTCTGGTTTGTTGACAGATGTTCTCTGTGCAAACACAGGCTGCCATTCCTTACATTTTTATTTGACATTTTAGCACCTATGTAGTGTGCTTGGACAATGCGCTGTTGTCACCCACTTTATAATGATTCTTCCTTTGCGTCTTTTGCACGTAAATGTAGAAAGCATTAAGGTTTGTGAACGTTGGGTTTTGGGTTCTTGTTTGCTATGGCATGTCACCATCTGAAACCTGTCCTAAAAAGTGGATTCAATGAATTCATATAGCGCTGCTGCTAGAAATCTGTGTAATGATCCGCCCTTTCATCCCAAACACTGACAACCCATAGATAATAGCATGGACTGTATCAAGGCACAGTTTTGCACAATCAATAACAATTTAAAGAGTAACCGTCATTTTATTTTGTATTTAATAAATAGAGCACATGAAAATAAGCAACTTTGTGATACAGTTTATCAGAGGAATCTGCTTCTTTCTCCTCCTGGACTGCTCTTTCATTGTCCATCCATAGGTAAGAATGTGTATTGAGTGAAGACAGATTTTCCTAATACTGAGATAAGTGATGACTGTTGGTGCTTTTAATATTATATGGAAAGCGGATGAGGAGGGAGGCTCAGAATTCTGCTAGAAGTTGTCCGAAAGTTGTTTCCAGTAAAACATTGAGCACCAACTGTCATCTCCTATCTCCGTAATAAGAAGATATGTGGTCGCTGAAGACAGATTGTCCATGTGATTAGGGAATTTTGAGAATGAATGATCAGTTCTCTCAGAGAAAGAAGCAGATATCCCTGATAAGATACGGTATATTACAAAGTTTTTATATTCTTGTGTATTATTGATTAAAATGATGGTTACTCTTTAATAATCCTCAATGAAGGAAAGTCTCAGTATCTTATGTTGTGGGAACATTGGTCCTAACCAAACCCAAACTTGTTATCTAGATGAAATTTATACCTTTGTCTGCCGCGTGCCACCTGCATGGCTAAATGTTGGGTTTACCAGATGAACCATAGAGTTTACAGTGAGCCCAGACCATACTCTGGAAAATGATGTGCCGGACTACTGATAACAATCAGCTTTCATCTGTTTCATCCTTCTGAAAACAGGAAACACATTTTTCTATTGATTAAAGTGTTATGCGTGGCTCCAGTGGCAGCCGTCCAAAACTAATGTCCCTTTCTCCCCCATGTGCCTAATGTGATGTCACTAATGCAAACAACACGTATATGTTATAATTCTCTGCGCACACGTCCTCATACACCTGCTGGTTTGCATGCAGATAGTGTCCAGCTTATACTAACGGATCTGAAAGGTGTGGCAAGTTCCGCTAGATTATATCATCTGCTTTATTCCATACAGCACGACAACGTTTCATAGAAAACAGGACCTAATGACGAGACATGGCCAAGTGAACAATAAACTACGGAAATAAATAGCTCCGTATTTTTATTTGGGGAAATATTTGGGTGGTTATTGTCTTTGCCTCACCACCACAGGGATATAAGCATTACAGGCTCCTCATGCAAGTCAGTAGATTCTTCTAGTAATGCATGGGTGTGTTAGGTTCTCCATGATGGCAGCCTTGAATGGGGATTTCACACTATTAGCTGAGTAAGTCCAGTAGACATTGGGTAATGATCTGTTTTCTTTGTTTTGGCACTGCAGAACAAAATTCAAGAAAACATGCCATCTGATTTCTGCTGCCCGAACCAAGTGCAGAATGAATCAGACACTGGCTGGTATGTTTTACTCTGAATGTTAGAGCCGGGGACTATGTGTCTGATTAGTCCAAGGTAGGTCCCTGGCAGCTTCTCCTGGTCCCATACTCTTTAACTGATAGGTCTCTCCTTACACCTCACTCCCCATTTACCGATAGGTCTCTCCTTACACCTCACTCCCTTTTTACTGATAGGTCTCTTCTTACACCTCACTCCCCTATTACCAATAAGTCTCTCCTTACACCTCACTCCCCTTTTACCAATAGGTCTCTCCTTACACCTCACTCCCCTTTTACCAATAGGTCTCTCCTTACACCTCACTCCCCTTTTACCAATAGGTCTCTCCTTACACCTCACTCCCCTTTTACCAATAGGTCTCTCCTTACACCTCACCTCCCTTTTACCAATAGGTCTCTCCTTACACCTCACTCCCCTTTTACCAATAGGTCTCTCCTTACACCTCACTCCCCTTTTACCAATAGGTCTCTCCTTACACCTCACTCCCCTTTTACCAATAGGTCTCTCCTTACACCTCACTCCCCTTTTACCAATAGGTCTCTCCTTACACCTCACCTCCCTTTTACCAATAGGTCTCTCCTTACACCTCACTCCCCTTTTACCAATAGGTCTCTCCTTACACCTCACTCCCCTTTTACCAATAGGTCTCTCCTTACACCTCACTCCCCTTTTACCAATAGGTCTCTCCTTACACCTCACCTCCCTTTTACCAATAGGTCTCTCCTTACACCTCACTCCCCTTTTACCAATAGGTCTCTCCTTACACCTCACTCCCCTTTTACCAATAGGTCTCTCCTTACACCTCACTCCCCTTTTACCAATAGGTCTCTCCTTACACCTCACTCCCCTTTTACCAATAGGTCTCTCCTTACACCTCTCTCCCCTTTTACCAATAGGTCCGTCCTTACACCTCACTCCCCTTTTACCAATAGGTCTCTCCTTACACCTCACTCCCCTTTTACCAATAGGTCTCTCCTTACACCTCACCTCCCTTTTACCAATAGGTCTCTCCTTACACCTCACTCCCCTTTTACCAATAGGTCTCTCCTTACACCTCACTCCCCTTTTACCAATAGGTCTCTCCTTACACCTCACTCCCCTTTTACCAATAGGTCTCTCCTTACACCTCACTCCCCTTTTACCAATAGGTCTCTCCTTACACCTCACTCCCCTTTTACCAATAGGTCTCTCCTTACACCTCACCTCCCTTTTACCAATAGGTCTCTCCTTACACCTCACTCCCCTTTTACCAATAGGTCTCTCCTTACACCTCACTCCCCTTTTACCAATAGGTCTCTCCTTACACCTCACTCCCCTTTTACCAATAGGTCTCTCCTTACACCTCACTCCCCTTTTACCAATAGGTCTCTCCTTACACCTCTCTCCCCTTTTACCAATAGGTCCGTCCTTACACCTCACTCCCCTTTTACCAATAGGTCTCTCCTTACACCTCACTCCCCTTTTACCAATAGGTCTCTCCTTACACCTCACCTCCCTTTTACCAATAGGTCTCTCCTTACACCTCACTCCCCTTTTACCAATAGGTCTCTCCTTACACCTCACTCCCCTTTTACCAATAGGTCTCTCCTTACACCTCACTCCCCTTTTACCAATAGGTCTCTCCTTACACCTCACTCCCCTTTTACTGATATGTCTTCTTACTCCTCACTCCCTTTTTACTGATAGGTCTCTCCTTACTCCTCACTCGCTTTTTACTGATAGGTCTCTCCTTACTCCTCACTCCCTTTTTACTGATAGGTCTCTCATTACTCCTCACTCCCTTTTTACTGATAGGTCTCTCATTACTCCTCACTCCCTTTTTACTGATAGGTCTCTTATTACTCCTCACTCCCTTTTTACTGATAGGTCTCTCCTTACACCTCACTCCCCTTTTACTGATAGGTCTCCTTACTCCTCACTCCCCTGTTACTGAAAGGTCTCTCCTTACTCCTCACTCCCTTTTTACTGATAGGTCTCTCCTTACGCCTCACTCCCTTGTTACTGATAGGTCTCACATTACTCCTCACTCCCTTTTTACTGATAGGTCTCTCCTTACTCCTCACTCCCTTTTTACTGATAGGTCTCTCCTTACGCCTCACTCCCCTGTTACTGATAGGTCCGTCCTTACTCCTCACTCCCTTTTTACTGATAGGTCTCTCCTTACTCCTCACTCCCTTTTTACTGATAGGTCCGTCCTTACACCTCACTCCCCTGTTACTGATAGGTCCGTCCTTACTCCTCACTCCCTTTTTACTGATAGGTCTCTCCTTACTCCTCACTCCCTTTTTACTGATAGGTCTCTCCTTACGCCTCACTCCCCTGTTACTGATAGGTCTGTCCTTACTCCTCACTCCCTTTTTAATGATAGGTCCGTCCTTACTCCTCACTCCCTTATTACTGATAGGTCCATCTTTACGCCTCACTCCCCTGTTACTGATAGGTCCGTCCTTACACCTCACTCCCTTTTTACTGAGAGGTCTCTCCTTACTCCTCACTCCCTTTTTACTGATAGGTCTCTCCTTACACCTCACTCCCTTTTTACTGATAGGTCTCTCCTTACTCCTCACTCCCTTTTTACTGATAGGTCTCTCCTTACACCTCACTCCCCTTTTACTGATAGGTCTCCTTACTCCTCACTTCCTTTTTACTGATAGGTCCGTCCTTACACCTCACTCCCCTGTTACTGATAGGTCCGTCCTTATTCCTCACTCCCTTTTTACTGATAGGTCTCTCCTTATGCCTCACTCTCCTTTTACTGGTCGGTCTCTCCTGATACCTCCCTCCCCTTTTACTTATGGGTCTCTCCATACATCTCACTCCCTTTTTACAGATAGGTCTCTCCTTACACCTCACTCCCTTTTTACTGATAGGTCTCTCCTTATACCCCACTCCCCTTTTACTGATGGGTCTCTCCATACATCTCACTCCCTTTTTACCGATAGGTCTCTACTTACTCCTCACTCCCTTTTTACTGATAGGTCTTCTTACTCCTCACTCCCTTTTTACTGATAGGTCTCTCCTTACGCCTCACTCCCCTTTTACTGATAGGTCTCTCCTTACGCCTCACTCCCCTTTTACTGATAGGTCTCTCCTTATACCTCACTCCCTTTTTACTGATAGGTCTCTCCTTACTCCTCACTCCCTTTTTACTGATAGGTCTTCTTACTCCTCACTCCCTTTTCACTGATAGGTCTCTCCTTATGCCTCACTCCCCCTTTACTGATAGGTCTCTCCATACATCTCACTCCCTTTTTACCGATAGGTCTCTACTTACTACTCACTCCCTTTTTACTGATAGGTCTCTCCTTACTCCTCACTCCCTTTTTACTGATAGGTCTCCATACATCTCACTCCCTTTTTACTGATAGGTCTCTCCTTATACCTCACTCCCTTTTTACTGATAGGTCTCTCCTTACTCCTCACTCCCTTTTTACTGATAGGTCTTCTTACTCCTCACTCCCTTTTTACTGATAGGTCTCTCCTTACGCCTCACTCCCCTTTTACTGATAGGTCTCTCCTTACGCCTCACTCCCCTTTTACTGATAGGTCTCTCCTTACGCCTCACTCCCCTTTTACTGATAGGTCTCTCCTTATACCTCACTCCCTTTTTACTGATAGGTCTCTCCTTACTCCTCACTCCCTTTTTACTGATAGGTCTTCTTACTCCTCACTCCCTTTTCACTGATAGGTCTCTCCTTATGCCTCACTCCCCCTTTACTGATAGGTCTCTCCATACATCTCACTCCCTTTTTACCGATAGGTCTCTACTTACTACTCACTCCCTTTTTACTGATAGGTCTCTCCTTACTCCTCACTCCCTTTTTACTGATAGGTCTCCATACATCTCACTCCCTTTTTACCGATAGGCCTCTCCTTACGCCTCACTTCCTTTTACTGATAGGTCTCTCCTTACACCTCACTTCCTTTTTACTGTAGGTCTCTCCTTACACCTCACTTCCTTTTACTGATAGGTCTCTCCTTACGCCTCACTTCCTTTTACTGATAGGTCTCTCCTTACTCCTCACTCCCTTTTTACTGATAGGTCTTCTTACTCCTCACTCCCTTTTTACTGATAGGTCTCTCCTTACGCCTCACTCCCCTTTTACTGATAGGTCTCTCCTTACGCCTCACTCCCCTTTTACTGATAGGTCTCTCCTTATACCTCACTCCCTTTTTACTGATAGGTCTCTCCTTACTCCTCACTCCCTTTTTACTGATAGGTCTTCTTACTCCTCACTCCCTTTTCACTGATAGGTCTCTCCTTATGCCTCACTCCCCCTTTACTGATAGGTCTCTCCATACATCTCACTCCCTTTTTACCGATAGGTCTCTACTTACTACTCACTCCCTTTTTACTGATAGGTCTCTCCTTACTCCTCACTCCCTTTTTACTGATAGGTCTCCATACATCTCACTCCCTTTTTACCGATAGGCCTCTCCTTACGCCTCACTTCCTTTTACTGATAGGTCTCTCCTTACACCTCACTTCCTTTTACTGATATGTTCGTCCTTACTCCTCACTCCCTTTTTACTGATAGGTCTCTCCTTACTCCTCACTCCCTTTTTACTGATAGGTCTCCATACATCTCACTCCCTTTTTACCGATAGGCCTCTCCTTACGCCTCACTTCCTTTTACTGATAGGTCTCTCCTTACACCTCACTTCCTTTTTACTGTAGGTCTCTCCTTACTCCTCACTCCCTTTTTACTGATAGGTCTCCATACATCTCACTCCCTTTTTACCGATAGGCCTCTCCTTACGCCTCACTTCCTTTTACTGATAGGTCTCTCCTTACACCTCACTTCCTTTTTACTGTAGGTCTCTCCTTACTCCTCACTTCATTTTTACTGATAGGTCTCTCCTTACACCTCACTCCCTTTTTACTGATAGGTCTGTCCCTACACCTCACTCCCTTTTTACTGATAGATCTTCTTACTCCTCACTCACCTTTTTACTGTAGGTCTCTCCTTACACCTCACTCCCTTTTTTACTGATAGGTCTCTTCTTACACCTCACTCACCTCTTTTACTGATAGTTTCTCCTTACATCTCACTCCCTTTTTGCAGAAAGATCTCTCTTTACGACTCACTTCATTTTTACAGATAGAGATCTGTCAGTCAAAGAGAGTGGGGACCTGCCTCACACTGGTCAGCTGAAACACATGAGCTCTGATTCTTTATTTGCTGGGATTTTTTAAAAGTCACTTTTCTGTTTTTGTCTTGTGGTATTCGCCGAAGTTTATTGCTCCAGTTTCATCAAAATGGCGCATGAGGTTCATGAATTTTGGTGCAAAGTTCTTAAATTAAAGTTCTTGTTCTTAAACATTTTTGCAGCTTTATGAGCAAAAAGCCTCAACATATGTGACTTTTGAGAACCAGGCATAATACTATACCAGGTGGGTTGCCAAATTTTGTGACTTTTTAAAAAGTCGCAATTGAAAAATCAGGCAAAGAAATCTGGAATCACTAAACTCTGCCAAGAAAGTGGAAAACAAAAAAATAACAGGCAATATAGACGTCAAAAAAAGTGTAAGCAAAAAAACACAAAATTATACAAACAACTTTCGTAAAGGCATTAATGAATCAGGGCCATAGTCCCTAGCGGCATTTAGATAGAACGCTACTATGCACAAATAGGAAGAAACATGATATTCTAAAGGGACATAAAGAAGCTGACCAGGGACCTACCGACTTTGCAAAGCCTACCAAAGATTTCAGAGTAAAAAATTCCATGCATCTTTCCATTCTGTATCATGATGCCTGTTGTTCGTGCAGAATGAATGTTATGACAGGTTCTTTCTTTGAGGGAGCCAGCAAGGGGCAGAACATGTGGGCAGGCACGCCAAAATGCTCTGCAGCGGTAAGGGTGCGGGCACTGAAGGCCTGTGCGTGGTGTGAACTGTCCTTTGGTGCTGACAAGCTCCCGTTAAGGAGCATACTGTGAGCAAGGCAGGAGACAGTGTGCGGCATAGCCTGCCAGTCATAGGATCTCTGTAGTGATGGAAGACTGGTGACCTCTCGAAGGCTGAGTATGATACAGTAGTTGTCGTGACACGAACCTGATACCTAATACTGATGACACACGCCCAGGAACTAGACGAAAAACTGAATTCTTACAAGAATGTGCTGTTAGGGTGTTTGATAATGAGATTTGTAAACTAGGGAAGCCTTTAACTTACATGAATTTAATTTTTTTGTGAAATAAAAGAAAACTTTTGCTGAACTTTAGCAGTCACATTCAGAAATTGTTGAAAATAATTATCAAACCTTATTTTGATTTAACCCCTCAGTGCACATAGCTCTGGGGTCTGCAAGTGTGGATGCCAGCTGTGTTACATAGCCTGCATCAATCTCTAACAGGAGCAGCTGTAGCTGAGCTCCGATTGCTGCTGTCAACCATTTAGATGCTGCTGTCAATTTATGACACTGGTATTTAAATAGAATGCTTGCCATTGTGTGCACTTTGGCTCTCATCGGACCCACGGGATACCAATGGCTTCCATGGCCCATTGAAGGCCTCTATTGCTGCAGTCTTGGTATTCCTATGAAGCCCAACCACAGGCTGAGCTTCTTTTCAGCCTGTGATTAACACTATATACTGCCATACATCGATAAAGGATCACCGGCTCAGTTCACCTAAGGGGACTAAAAAAAACTAAGTAAAAAATATATAAAATTTAAATAAAAGTATTTTCTCTCAAAGTATAATATTAATTAGCCCGAATGGTAAACACTATAAAAAGAAAAAAATCCAAACCTTTTTTTCATTCACCACATGTTCCTAATAAAATAAAGATCAAAATGGTATCAATGAAATTGTCAGCTCAACACGGAAAAATAAACCCTCACACAGCTCAATGGAAAAATAAAAATGTTACTTGAAAATAGGATCGCGAACCAAGATTGTTTCCACAGACTTACAAACTGTTTTTTTTTTCAAAGTAAATAAAAAAAAATCTATACAAGTTTGGTATTGTCATAATTGTACCAACTTGGAGAAACATTTTTCCGCTGCATTTTTACCATGCAATGAACAAAGTAAAAACAAACCTAAAAACCAATGGTGAAATTGCATTTTTTTTAACCATTTCCTCCCGCTCAGATTTGTTTTCCTGCTTTCAGTACATAAAGTAAGATGGATGGTGTCAATCAAAACTACATAGCCTGCTTTTGGCTATGTGGACAGAAAAATAAAAAAGTTATAGCCAGTGGAAGAAGTTGAGGAAAAAAAGGGCAAAAATGAAAAATTGCTGGTCTTTAAGAGATTAATTTCAGTAAAGTGGGTCCCTTTAATATTCTTATAATTATTACAACTTTCATAAAGTTGTTTTCTGTTTTGAAATTTTCATCATCGATATTCTAGCAGAGGTATAAAATACCAAACTGATCTGGTACTCGCCCTCCTCTGGTCCAGCGCTGCCTCCCTGCTGCTGCTCTTGTGATTACTTACCGGCTGCAGCCAATCCCTGGGCTCAGGAGACCTGTAGACGCCATTAACCACTGAGCCCAGTGATTGGCTGGAACTGGAAAACCCCTCTAAGTGAAGAAGGATAGACATAAAAGAAAGTTTATGTTGTGGAGAACATAAGGAATGATAAGCCATAAAACCATGATGTATGGCGATAAGCTGCTAATGGAGGGGATGTTGAGTAGTAGAGACTATCGATGATTTAGTGTAGGGTCTGGGAATATTTTGTAGGATGATTTACAGCGCTCAGCTTTAGAGAGGACCAAGGAGAATTCATATTGGGATTTAATGTAGCTTGAACCTTCCCGCTATTTGTGACCATTGTACTGGCGATCTGACAGTGTCTTGTCTTTGGTATAGCGTCTGAAGACCAAGGTTCTGCTGTGGGGTCTTCTTATTTATAGCTTCTTATCATTTCTGACAGATACTCACCAGGGAGCAGTAACAGCGGCATCAGGCTCTTTGTTTAGCTTCTGTGTCCGCTTCTTCAGAACATTAGGACAACCTACAAAGAAAGTCCTCCAAAGAAATCATATAAAAATAATTGTTATTGAACCATACTTAAAACATAATTAAAAAGGGATGACATCATACAAAAAGGACAAGCAAACATTGGGCACAGATATGCATCAGGTCCAAAAATAATACTTGTATGCGAAACATTAATAATAACCCACCATGAGTAAATCAATAAGAAGCACAATGCTTAAAATGGATCAGGTGAAAAAGTGCATATACATATGGGTCAAGAGCATACCAAATGGGTATAAATATTTCAATAAAAAGGTGCAATGTATAATAAGCACAGTTGCTTAGATATTCCTCTGCACATCACAGTCATACATAGAATGGAATGAAAGAAAGTTCATAATACATGTTAGACTAATGAAAACACCCTAAATCATGCACCCCTTTTGAGGAAGAGATTCTCGAAATGCGCGTCAAGGGGGTACGTTGTGGCAGTTTGGACTCTGGGTAATTCCCGTATGTGTTTTCAGTAGTCTAACATTTATTATGAACTTTTTTTCATTCCATTCTAAGTATGACTGTGATGTGCAGAGGACTATCTAAGCAACTGTGCTTTGTAGGTTGTCCTGATTTTCACGGTCCTTCGTGTTTGCAATCTAGGGCATATTTTGTGCTTCTTCAGAACATTGTATGCTTGTGGACCACTCTATTCTAAAGAATTTTTATTTTATGATGAGAAAAACCTGTCTACACGAACCAAATAAATAAATTTAAATTACATACTTAATTTGATACCATCATATGACGCCCACGGTTCTTTAATGCAAGGAGATCATTAAAGGTTGAATATAGTGTAAATCTGATAGGAAAATGTACATCCAACATTTTGATTATTAAATCTGCATGTTAATATGGATACCTCCATTGTAAAAAGGGTTTAATGCGCAGTTTATTTCTAAATAATGTAAATGATGTAATAGACCTTTAAAGGGTTTGTCTGGTATTAGTAAATCGTTGCTGATTTCTATAATTCCTATCCACAGGTCATGTATGGTATTGCAGCCTAGCCCCTTTCACTTCAGTAGAGCTGAGCTACCATACACGATACAACCATGGACAGGTGTGATGGGTATTTTTTAAGTCCCTGAAAGAATGTAGACTTTTTTTTTTTATTATGGATAATTCCTTTAATTTTCCTAGTTCTAGAGAAATGAATGTTACGTTTGCTTAGATATAGAATGTTATTTATCCTCCATGTTATAGACTAATTTTGTGCTCTTTTCCTCCTGCAGATGGGGTTCACAGTGTCACTGCTCACTGCACCCTCAGGGCTACCATCATCACAGATGACATGTTGACCAACAGCATCACGGTCCGGCTAGAAAACATGTCTCAGGAGAAGTTTCTGTCCCCACTCCTGTCTCTGTTCGTGGAAGGAGTGGCCACTGTCTTGTCTACAACCAAGGACGGCATCTTTGTCTTCAATATTCAGAACGATACTGATGTGAGCTCCAACATTCTCAATGTGACATTTTCTGCCTTGCTTCCTGGTGGGGTGCGAAACAAATTCTTCCATTCTGAAGATCTCCAAGAACAAATTTACCTAAACCGAACACTGCTCACAATGATTTCCACTCAGCGGGTCTTGCCTTTTGATGATAACATTTGCTTGAGAGAACCTTGTGAAAACTACATGAAGTGCGTTTCTGTATTAAAATTTGACAGTTCAGCTCCTTTCATAAGCTCCAATACAGTACTTTTCCGCCCCATTCATCCCATCAATGGATTGCGGTGCCGCTGCCCTCCTGGATTTACTGGGGATTACTGTGAAACAGAAATTGATCTCTGTTACTCCAACCCTTGTGGAAAGAATGGACTGTGTCGAAGCCGGGAAGGCGGCTACTCTTGTGAATGTAATGAAGAGTTTACAGGTACGACTGTCTGTTATACAGAACATTGGCGAAAGATAGCTAGCCAGGTGACTTCCTGCGTGTGAAGACAGTTAGCGACCTCTTCAATCAGTGAGGCTAGCTGTATGTGTTGGTCTGATGTCGAAGTCACAGATTGACCCCTTTAGTATTTTATAGAGTAAAATCTTTCTGTATTGCTAGATCTAGAAATGAAAGATGTATAAAAAGTATAGAAACTACTTGTTTTTCAGGCTTAGCAGAACTACACCAAGGTCCCTAAACACAACGCAGCCGATTAATCAATACTGGCTTTTTTTAGGTCTTGATCAACAGTGTGCTGTAATAAGATGTGCCTAGTTCATTAGGAGGCATGCGCCTTTTAAAGGGAATCTGTCAGTAGAATCAACCCTTCTAAGCCGTCTATATGGGCATGCAGGTCATAAGAAGCTGAATTAAATTATACTTTAATATCTGCAATCTGATGTCTTATTCCAGAGAAATCCACATTTTTCTTACATGTAAATGAGTTGTGAAGACCTGTGGGTCAGACACTTATTTGCACGAGGATCTGCCAGAGATTATTTTAACTCCAAAGGGATGTTACCAGTATGAATCAAGTAATGACTGACAATTTTCTCTCATAGTCACACACAGTTCTCCAGTGAGATCAGAACAAGCACAGTATAACAGAGCTAACACAGTACAACAGAGCTAACACAGTACAACAGAGCTAACACAGTACAACAGAGCTAACACAGTACAGCAGAGCTAACACTGAACAGCCAAAGTGAACTTTGTCTCATTACAAACATTTGCAGCAGGAGTGGTCCTCTCATAGTGCTGGCAACTCTGCATATTATAGTAGTCATTTCAGTACAGCAGAGTTGATTCTTGTCTCAGTGCAAGCACATTTGCATGGTGTCAGCTCTGCTGTACTGCCCCTACCCCCCAACCCTGGCTACCTGTGAGATGGAAGCTAAAGCACTATGAGGGGATACCTGCAGTGCAAATTTATGCTAGTACAACAGAAGTGAACCTTGTCTCATAACTGTGTTAACTCTGCTGTACTGTTAGTTTTGATCTTACTGTAGATCTGTGTGTGATTATGAGAGCAAAGTTAAAAAAGAGGGCCCCGTCTCACTAAGCGATTTACCAACGATCACGACCAGCGATACGACCTGGCCGTGATCGTTGGTAAGTCGCTGTGTGGTCGCTGGGGAGCTGTCACACAGACAGCTCTCTCCAGCGACCAACGATCAGGGGAACGACTTCGGCATCGTTGAAACTGTCTTCAACGATGCCGAAGTCCCCCTGCAGCACCCGGGTAACCAGGGTAAACATCGGGTTACTAAGTGCAGGGCCGCGCTTAGTAACCCGATGTTTACCCTGGTTACCAAAAAAAACAAACAGTACATACTCGCCTTTCGGTGTCCAGGTCCCTTGCCGTCTGCTTCCTGCTCTGACTGAGATCCGGCCGTACAGCGAGAGCAGAGCGCAGCGGTGACGTCACTGCTGTGCTCTCACTTCTCACTTTCCGGCCGGCAGTCAGTGAGAGCAGGAAGCAGACGGCAAGGGACCTGACGGACATCAGAAGGCGAGTATGTATTGTTTTTTTTTTTTTTACATTTACGCTGGTAACCAGGGTAAACATCGGGTTACTAAGCGCGGCCCTGCGCTTAGTAACCCGATGTTTACCCTGGTTACCAGTGAAGACATCGCTGGATCGGTGTCACACACACCGATTCAGCGATGTCAGCGGGGCCTCAACGACCAAAAAAAGGTCCAGGCCATTCCGACACGACCAGCGATCTCGCAGCAGGGGCCTGATCGCTGGTACGTGTCACACATAGCGAGATCGCTACTGAGGTCGCTGTTGCGTCACAAAACTAGTGACTCAGCAGCGATCTCGCTAGCGATCTCGCTATGTGAGACGGGGGCTTTAGTCATTACTTGATTCACACTAGTAATGTCCCTGTTTATTTACATAAGCCTTGGAGGCAGATTCTCATGTAGATTTGTGTCCAGATCATATATCTTAACAACATATTTACTGAGTGGTGCCACGAGTTCCGCAACACAAGTAATCCTTCATGCAATCTACATGCAGATAATACTTGAAAAAGGCCTTAAAGGGCCGAAACATTGGAAAATTATGCAATTTAGAAATAAACCATCACTATCTTCTAGTATGCCAAATAATTTTTAATGACTGATATATTTTTCTTCGCAGTACCTACCCCATTTTAAGCAAGAGCTAGCTTATCTAACAGAAATGTTATTGCAGTCAGGGACTAGAGTACGGTACTTTTTCCAGAATAATTTAGATGTTGTTAGCAATGTAAATTATCATGATTTAGTTAAGCAGCATTCGTTAAGTTGATGGATATGGCCAAGAATGGTGAGTTGCAACATTTTTTTACAAATCCAAGGTGCACAAATATATTAGCACATTTTAAGGATTTTTACAACAAAATTCTGGCAAAAAACGGTTAATATATTGGGTCCACAGTTTTAATGTCCTGGTTGCCTGCATATTTTGTTGTATTACTTTAGGTGAGTTCTGTCTATTTTTGGCCCTTTTAGGAAATTCTGTGTTAATGGAGGAGAGGATAGTCACATATAAAGCGCCATGTCATAAATGGCACTATAATAATAAATAATAATAATAGTCAGGATTGTTATCTCAGGACCACAGAGAAGAGCACTTACTAGTAATGTCAGTCACTCTGGGAGACCCGTCCTTTGTTTCGCAGATATCACATTCATTTGAATGTGCCCTGTGTATTTCTTTATTACCCCTGATTAAACTTTGTCCTAAGAACCAGAATTCTACAGTGGCTCGTGAAAGTATTCACCCCTTGGCTTTTTAGCTATTTTGTTACATTACAACCGATTTGTGTGTGATACATCAGCACTAATAGTTATCTTTTCACTCCTTTTGCTATGAAGCCCATAAAAATTTCTGGTGCAAACACTTATCTTCATGAAAAGAAGGCCACTTCTGTGCAATCTAAGTGTCACATGGTCTGTCTCACCTTTTCCGAAAGGCCACACGGGATGCAACACCATGAAGCAAGAGGCACCACCAACCAAACAACACAATGAAGGCCAAGGATATCTCCAAACAAGGCAGAGACAAAGTTGTTAAGAAGTACAAGTCCGGGTTGGGTTATAAAAAGTGCCCTGGAAGAAGCTGCACCTCCTATACATAGAACAACTCGGCACAGACGGCGACAACCGTGGCACACGCTGCAAACACGTTTCCTGCAGCGGTGCTCCAGGTGCGCCGAACGTCTGTGGAGAAAATCTAATCTGCCCGAAGATTTCATCCATTATAAGTTCATGTTAAAAACATACAACTCTGCCCTTCACCTCTCCAAACAAACCTATTTCAACACCCTCATCACCTCGCTGTCCAATAACCCTAAACGTCTCTTTGACACTTTCCGGTCCCTACTCAACCCAAGAGAGCAGGCCCCAACCACAGATCTCCACGCTGACGATCTGGCCAATTACTTCAAAGAAAAAATTGACCACATTCGACAGGAAATCATTTCCCAATCTCTTCATACCAAGCACTGTCCTCCCTCCCCCACTGCATCTAGTTCACTCTCTGACTTTGAACCAGTTACAGAAGAAGAAGTAAGCAGGCTCCTTGCATCTTCTCGCCCGACCACTTGCACCAGCGACCCCATTCCGTCGCATCTCCTCCAGTCCCTTTCCCCGGCTGTCACCTCTCACCTAACAAAAATATTCAACCTTTCCCTCACTTCCGGTATTTTTCCCTCCTCATTTAAGCATGCCATCATACATCCACTACTTAAAAAGCCCTCCCTCGATCAAAATTGTGCCGCTAATTATAGACCTGTCTCTAATCTTCCCTTCATCTCTAAACTCCTGGAACGCCTGGTCCACTCCCGTCTTACCCGCTATCTCTCAGATAATTCTCTTCTCGACCCTCTTCAATCTGGTTTCCGCTCTTTACACTCTACTGAAACTGCCCTCACTAAAGTCTCTAATGACCTACTAACAGCTAAATCTAATGGTCACTATTCCATGCTAATTCTCTTGGATCTCTCCGCAGCATTCGACACTGTGGATCATCAGCTCCTCCTCACTATGCTCCGCTCCATCGGCCTCAAGGACACCGTTCTCTCTTGGTTCTCCTCCTATCTCTCTGGCCGATCCTTCACTGTTTGTTTTGCTGGTTCCTCCTCCTCTCACCTTCCCCTTACTGTTGGGGTTCCTCAAGGATCAGTCCTAGGCCCCCTCCTCTTCTCTTTGTATACTGCCCCTATTGGACAAACAATCAGTAGATTTGGTTTCCAGTACCATCTCTATGCTGACGACACCCAATTATATACCTCTTCTCCTGTTATCACGCCGACCTTTTTAGAAAACACCAGTGATTGTCTTACCGCTGTCTCTAACATCATGTCCTCCCTCTATCTGAAACTGAACCTGTCAAAAACTGAACTCCTCGTGTTCTCTCCCTCTACAAACCTACCTTTGCCCGACATTGCCATCTCCGTGTGTGGTTCCACCATTACTCCAAAGCAACATGCCCGCTGCCTTGGGGTCATCCTTGATTCCGAGCTTTCATTCACCCCCCACATCCGATCACTGGCTCGCTCTTCTTATCTGCATCTCAAAAACATTTCCAGAATTCGCCCTTTTCTTACTTTCGACTCTGCAAAAACTCTTACTGTCTCACTTATTCATTCTCGTCTGGACTATTGTAACTCTCTACTAATTGGCCTACCTTTTACCAGACTCTCCCCGCTCCAATCTGTCCTGAATGCTGCTGCCAGGATCATATTCCTCGCCAACCGTTACACCGATGCCTCTACCTTGTGCCAGTCATTACACTGGCTACCCATCCAATCCAGAATCCAGTACAAAACTACTACCCTCATCCACAAAGCACTCCATGGCTCAGCACCACCCTACATCTCCTCTCTGGTCTCAGTCTACCAACCTACCCGTGCCCTCCGCTCTGCTAATGACCTCAGGTTAGCATCCTCAATAATCAGAACCTCCCACTCCCGTCTCCAAGACTTTACACGTGCGGCGCCGATTCTTTGGAATGCACTACCTAGGTTAATACGATTAATCCCCAATCCCCACAGTTTTAAGCGTGCACTAAAAACTCATTTGTTCAGATTGGCCTACCGCCTCAACGCATTAACCTAATTATCCCTGTGTGGCCTATTAATAAAAAACAACAACATAATCACGTTCCTCCATCATGTTCTCATACACTTTATGCAGTTAATAGCCTCTGTGTCTGCACTGCTACATACTTAGGCAGTTAACTGGTTCATGCAGCTTTACATGAACACCCGAGCCTTACACTATGGCTGGTCCAAATAACTAAAGCAATTGTTACCATCCACCTCTTGTGTCTCCCCTTTTCCTCATAGATTGTAAGCTTGCGAGCAGCAGGGCCCTCATTCCTCCTGGTATCTGTTTTGAACTGTGATTTCTGTTATGCTGTAATGTCTGTTGTCTGTATAAGTCCCCTCTATAAGTTGTAAAGCGCTGCGGAATATGTTGGCGCTATATAAATAAAATTATTATTATTATTATTATTATTATTATTATCCCAATCTGTGGGGATTCCCTGGAGCACCATCAAATCCATTATCATCAAATGGAAAGAACAGGATACCACAACAAGCCTGCCAAGAGGGGGCTGCCCACCAAAACCCTTAGCCCCGGCAGGGAGGTCATTAATCGCTAAGGAAGCACAGAGACCAAAGGTAACCCTGAATGAGCTGCAGACTTCCCAAGCAGAGACTGAAGTATTTGTCCATACGACCACAATAAGCCATACTCTCCATAGAGGTGGCCTTAATGAAAGAGTGGGCAGAAAAAAACCTTTACTTACACACAAAAATTGTAAGGCTCATTTTGAGTTTGGTAAAAGACTTGTGGGAGACTCGCCAAATACATGGAGGAAGGTGCTGCGGTCAGATGAGACCAAAATTGAACTTTTTGCTCAACAAGGTAAACGCAAACCAACAAAGCTCATCACCCCAAGAACACCATCCCCAAAGTGTAACATGCTGGCGGCATCATCATGCTGTGGAGATGTTTTTTGGCAGCAGGGAAAGTGGTCCAAGTCAAGGGGAAGATGTATGATAGGAAATACAAGGATATTCTTGTGCATAACCTGTTTCAGTCTGTCAGTGATTTGAGAATTGGACGGGGTTCACCTTCCAACAAGACAATGACCCAAAGCATACTGCTAAAGCAACATTTTAGTGGTTTAAGGGGAAATGTGTATATGTCTTGGAGTGGCCCAGTCAAAGACCTGACCTTAATACAATTGAGAATCTGTGGCCAGACTTGAAGATTGCTGTTTACCTGAGGAAATCATCTAACCTGAAGGTGCTGGAACAGTTTTGCCTTGAGGAATGGGCAAAAATTCAAGTGGCAAGATGTAGAAAGCTGATCGACACTTATCCAAAGCGACATGCAGCTGGAATTACCGCAAAAGGAGGTTAGGGTGGCGGGGTGGGGTGCGGGGGTTTGAGTAGTTATGTACACTCACGTTTTCAGTTGTTTTGTCTTAGTCATTGTTTGATTCACAACAAAAAGGAAACCAAATGTTCACAGTTGTGGTCATGGTCTTTACATGAATTGATGCAAACTTTAAAAAAAAAAAAAAAACGGTGAAATACCAGGTTCTAAGGTATTAAAACACGAAAACTGCCAAGAGAGTGAATACTTTTGCAAATCATTCTATGTATGTTGTTTATAGCAGTAATGAAGTTTAGTAACCGTGTTTCCGTGTTCCTCTGTGCTCTTAGTGTGCGTTGCACCTGTTTGTACCTTAGGCCGGAGTCACACTTGCGTGTGCAATGCGAGAAACTCGCGTGAATCTCTCGCATCAATACCCGCACTGCTGCCGGCACTCAGGACCGGAGCATGCGGCTGCAGGTATTTCTATGCAGCTGAACGCTCCAGTCCCGAGTATTCACTGCAGTGCTGGGGCTTGATGTGAGAGACTCGTGCAAGTTTCTCGCATTGAACTCGCAAGTGTGACTCCAGCCTAATAGTATGATATCTTAGACATTTCTCACTGCACAGAGAGATTACATCCAGCCCCCTGCTTACAGAAAGCACAGTCAGATGTGGTTGGGTCCCTGTATATGGTCCTCAGATCGGCCGTCTGTATGCTGTGAAGCCGCGGATGTGAATGGAAACAGGATTACTGTTGTCTTGAGTATAAGAAGAGCTTACCTCATTAATATTAATTAGAAAACATGACAAAACTTGTCGCTTGTCCCCGCAGCTTCCGCTATTAGGAATCGTCCTGTCTTGTGAATCTACTATTTCATCCACAATATGAGGCTGTTTAAGCCCCCGTGTTGGGGTAAGCCCCTGCGGCGACTCTCGGTTTCTTTGTTGCAAATAATCTTGGCTGTGAATTTCAGGCCCCTTAAAGTTTATTTTTACCCGTTGTGTTATCTGTGAGCTGTGATCCGCGGTCGCTCGCTGCATGTTAATGTGAAGCATTGTTTGGCCTGTGAATGAACTTGCAGTTGAATAATCCTGTTGGTGTGGTAATGCCGGCTGGAATGTAGAGCCAGCCAGGGACTACTTGCTCTTCATATTACCCTTTCAACGGGCGGCAACTCGGAAATATGCTACGGCAAAATGTGACAGTCTGTCATCCTCACGATAAGAGTTACTAAAGACTGATGATGGAGCGTGCAACACAGATAGCGCTCAGTCCACGAATCATAGTGGGTAACCCAACTTTAAAAATCCCTGAACAACTTCCTTTGGAGGATACTCATGGTCAAATGTCATTGTTCTTCCTCCCATTTCTTTGAAGGTCCTTCCTTGGCCTACAGCAATTATCAGTAATTTATACATGATGAAAGTTACCTTATCTAGTGAGGCTTCTGTTACTAACACCAAGGTAAACTGATCCACAAAGTGCATTTTCTGGTAACATGACAGCAGGGTAATTAAGAGTTTGTTCTATTTTCTCTAAATTATATTTTGGAATGTCATAATCAGGATAGCTGGAGCTTCCAATTTCATGACAGATATTTCTATTTTATTATGGTTTTCAGTGCCAATAAGCTGTAGTTTTAGAACAGAGTAGAAGACCCTTCAGTTTCCCATATACGGTACCTTAAATAGTTGTCAGCTGACAGATTTCCCCTATTATTAATGTGTGTCGGGGCCCTTTACAGAGGATCATTCACTGGAATTTTCAAAACTCCGCAAATTGCTTCTGTTCCACTAATTCTAAAAAAGTTCAGCTTTTTTTTCTGTTACCCTCCGTTCCAAAGTTATGCTCGCCAATAATACAGATGCAGGTTTTCTCTTCAACCAACTGGGCGTGTACCATAGAACGTCTCTGTGGGCATATTCTTTTTCTCCTCTGACACCGGCCCATAAAAACAATGCTGCACCCACAGACAAGTTCTGTGGTATACACCCAGTTGTTTGGAAGGACAATTTGCTTCTTTATTACCATAAGGCATGACTTTGGAACGGAGGGGCACTCAAAAAAAAGAAAAACTGTCCCAAAATCAGTGGAGCAGTGGCAGTGTGAGAAGGTACCCAGTTTAAATAAAAATAATCCAGTAAAAGGTCCTCTTTAAAGTCAATCTTTTGAATGGCAAGTTTTTTTTTCTGCATTGGCTACTTTTTTCTGTTTTTTGTTAACTTATGATAAGTTTTTGTTCCCACATAGTGGATTTGCAGTGGATTCAAATGCAGGTGAAAAAAAGTCTACAAGGATCTTCATGAAGTAGACAAGTAGGCGTCACTATGCCTCGATTTGCCCCAGCTATCTGCTATAAGTCGCAAACTTTCTCCATGTTACGCAAAAATTTTGCAACTTTCAAAACCATTTTACTCCAGTAATCTGGCGTAATCAATGTGATGAATCGGAGTCTTCATTTCTTTCACTCAAACCATCGTTAACCTTTCATGTGAGATGAAGTTGGAGTATGTACAACAATGAAGTCTTATTCTTTGTCCTCTTTAGTGCAGTTTTACAACATTACACACATTTACTACGTTTAGGCTTTGTCAAATTTTAGGAATTGTGGTAGCCATACTTTCTGATTTTGTTCTCACTGATTTCACTGAGAATGGTGAGCCATCTAAGGGATGTCCTGACTCTTGGAGAAAGTTGAGAATTGTCTGACAACTGCTTTCTCCCCTCTCCCTATTGAAAACATATGTATAGGGAAAGATGGGAAGGATAGGTATGTAAAGTGTATGGCCAGCTCTAGTTAGCCTGGAACATTAGAACTGGTGCCTGACTTTTCTGGTTGTTTTCAGTTGGTTTCTAGGACTGTGGAGGCCTCTGGCTTTTGGATTCATCTGATCGTCTCCACAATATTTGGTCCATCCTTGTTCTTAGTGCGTGGCATCACTCTGATTAGGGCATGTTTGCTTTCCTACACAGCAGTTAACCTATTCAGGAGTAATTTGTGGTTTAATGTACAGTGATTAATCTGTGTCCGCTTTTTGCAGTCATTACCTGAGGATATTTACTTGTGGTGGTTCTGCCACCTGTTGTGATCACAGCTTCCGATAAGTCTGACAATGTTCGGTTGTCACAGACAATGTTACACCGTGACAATGTTCCACAGCTGTATCCTTATTATATCCTCTGCTCCACCAATATCCCGAGACAGTAGTGGCAGTGACTAACAATTCATCATCATAAGGTAGAAGCAATGGCAGATATCTGAGCACCCGGCCTGGGACTGATAATTGTTACTACAGTGAAAGGCTTTGTTTTAAGGCCCCGTCACACTTAGCGACGCTAAAGCGATCCCGACAACGATACGACCTGTCAGGGATCGTTGCTGCGTCGCTTTGTGGTCGCTGGTGAGATGTCAAACAGTGAGATCTTCCAACGATCGCAGCTGCGATCTCACTGTTTGACATCTCACCAGCGACCTGTAGCGACCTGTACAATGATGTCACATGGGAGCTATTATGACGATTCAGTGTCTGAGTCGTCAACGAGGTCGTTGGTAAGGTGTCAAACACAGCGATGTGTGCTACCCAGCGGGACCTCAACGATCAAAAAACGGTCCAGGCCATTCCGACACGACCAGCGATCTCACAGCAGGGGCCTGGTCGCTGCTACGTGTCACACATAGCGAGATCGCAACTGAGGTCGCTGTTGCGTCACAAAACTTGTGACTCAGCAGCGATCTCGCTAGCGATCTCGCTTAGTGAGACGGGGGCTTTAGAGTTTTCTATTTGCAAAGAAGACCTCTCGCCCTATTATTTTTCTTTAGTTTCTCATTTGGCCCAAGGGCTTCTTCTAGTAAAGGGATTAGTCATTGTTGGTCAAACATTAGTCATTTTCTAGCTGAGCTGCTCTCATCAGCCATGTCTTCTAAAGACCTGTATATCTGCACGAAGAATAACATCACATTGCTTTTTATGGCAATTCTCAAAATGGTATTTCGGGTTTGTTTGTAAATGTTTGGTATTGCTGTTTGGATTCTACTAATTAAAATAGCTTGCACATCGTGGAATTCAGGGCCGGAGTAAGCACACTGAATACTTAATGGTAGACACTAAACTTATGAATTTTCTAGGTCTTAATGTGCCGACTACGTGGCTCTTCTTAGTTCTGATTTTTCATTGATCACAGTGGGTAAAATACGTTTCTGAGTAAATATAGTTCTAAATGTGCAATTGTCATTAAATTCTCACCAGATGTTGGTAACAACCCATCCAATCCACACAGGCAAAGTATCAAGCCATAGATGTCAATAAATTAAGTTCTATGTAATAATGAGAAATTGCACAAGAAAAAAAGTTTTGAACACATGAAGACAGAGGTGCAAAAAAACATGGAAAGTAATGAGTCAGTAATTAGAAAGCAATCCTGCTGCTTAGTAATTAAATATCAGCTGGTTCAATTGATGGCATATAAAAATGTGTCTCATTACCAAGGTTCCACACAAGAAACATCTCATGTTGGTTCGAACCAGTGAGCTGACTCTAGACCTTCACAACCTTATTTTTGCAAAGCATACTGATGACATTGGTTACAGAAGAATTTCTAAACTACTGAAGGTTCTAGTGACCACTGTTGGGACCATAATCTGGAAATGGAAAGAATATGATTTCACCCTAAACCATCCACGACCAGGTGCTCCTGCAAGATTTCAGACAGAGGAGTGAAAAGAATTATCAGAAGAGTTGTCCAAGAGCCACAGACCACCTGTAGAGAGCTACAGAAAGACTTGGAATCATCAGGTACATTTGTTTCAAAGAAAACAATGAGTAATGCACTCAACCTCCATGGCCTGTATGCATTCTCACCACGCAAGGCTCTTGCTGAACAAAAATCATGTGAATGACAAAAGGATGAATGGACAAATGCACCAAGACATTCTTGAAAAAAATGTGTTGCCATGAAGATGGAAGATGAAATGATGGCGGTCATTTCAGCAAGGCAATTATCCCAAACACACAGCCAAGGAAACCCTCAATTTTTTCAAAAAAAGAAAATAAAGCTGCTATAAAGGCCCAGCCAATCACCTGACCTGAATCCAATAGAACATTTATGGAAGGAGCTAAAGCTCAGAGTTCATATAAAGAACCCACGGAACCTTCAGGATTTGAACAGTGTTTCTGTGGAAGAATGGGCCAAAATCACACCTGAGCAATGTATGTGACTAGTTTCTCCATACAGGAGGCATCTGGAAGCTTTCATAATAAACAAAGGCTTTAATATGAAGTATTAACTCCTTCAGCACCAAGCCTGGTTTCACCTTCCTGATAAGGCCAAATTCTGACCAGTGTCACTTTATGATGTAATAACTCTGGAACATATCCCAGTGATTCTAAAATTGTTTTTTGGCACATGTTGTACTTCATAATAGTGGTAAATTTTGGTCAATATAATTAGCATTTATTTCTGAAAATATTGAAAATTTGACAAAAAATGTGTAAATTTTACAATTTTGAATCTTTGAATTTTTATTCTCTTAAACTAAATACGGTAGTTGTACGACACAAAATAGTTAATATTAACATTTCCCACATGTCAACTTAACATCAGCTCAATTTTTGAAACGTAATTTTTTTTGTTAGGAAGTTAGAAGGCTTAAAAGTTAATCAGCAATTTTTCTTGTTTCCAACAAGATTTACTAAACAATTTTTTTTTAGGGACCACCTCACATTTCAAGTGACTTTGAGGGTCCTATATGACAGAAAGTACCGGAAAGTGACACCATTTTATAAACTTCACCCCTCAATGTGCTCAAAACCACATTCAAGAAGTTTATTAGCCCTTCGGGTGCTTCACAAGAAATAAACCAATGTGGAAGGAAAAAAATTAACATTTTAATTTTTCCCACAAAAATGTTGCTTATGTAAGCTGATACCGCATATGTGATGAAATACTACTGTTTAGGTAGAGGGAAGGGAACACATTGCAAAATAGGACGTACCAGCACATCCAATGTCTAGAAGGGGTTAATTAAATTTCATTAATTGTGTTCAATACTTTTTCCCTGGGTCATTTCTCATTATTATTATTATTACTATTATTATAATACATATCTTCATTTATGGACATCAATGGTTTGATTTATTTCCCTGTATGGATTTTGATGGGTTGTTACCGACATCTGGTGAGAATTTCATGTCAATAGCACCTGCCGAAATATATTTTATGTAGAAAAATTGGTGACGTGTTTAATACTTATTTCATCCGCTGTATATATGTATGAGTAAACATGTAAAACCTCTTAATCAATGTATTTGTCAATTTTTTTTAATAAATCCAGTGGTATTTTTTTTTACCCATTATTTATATAGCTGGTTAGTATATTATATCTGGATGGCCTCCCGTAAGGACATGATATATGTACAGTTTATCTTCTGTTAGTGTGAAGCTGGTTGGATACTAAAATGTTGTCTTCTCTGTTTTCTTCCTCAGGAGAACACTGTGAAGTGAGCTCAAGGTCTGGACGCTGTGTCCCTGGGGTTTGCAAGAATGGTGGCACCTGCATTAACCTGCTTATCGGAGGATTTAAGTGCAAGTGCCCCCCTGGAGATTTTGAGAAGCCCTACTGTGAAATGACCACTAGAAGCTTCCCCCCACTGTCTTTTGTTACTTTCAAAGGATTAAGGCAGCGCTTTCATTTCACTGTCTCTCTTATGTAAGTTCCAAAGATTTCTTAGTGTCTGTAGCTGCATTGGATGTGGACCGAAATAGATGTGCTTTAACCAGTATTAGTGGGCAGCACGGTGGATCAGTGGTTAACAATAGATGTGTTTTAGCCAGTCTTACTGGGCAGCACGGTGGCTCAGTGGTTAGCAATAGATGTGCGTTAGCCAATATTAGTGGGCAGCACGGTGGCTCAATGGTTAGCACTGTTGCTTTGCAGTGCTGGGGTCCTGGGTACTAGTATGTATGTTCTCTCCATGTTTGCATGGGTCTCCTCCGGATAGGGTTAGGGTTCTAGTATGTATGTTCTCTCCATGTTTGCATGGGTCTCCTCCGGATAGGGTTAGGGTTCTAGTATGTATGTTCTCTCCATGTTTGCATGGGTCTCCTCCGGATAGGGTTAGGGTTCTAGTATGTATGTTCTCTCCATGTTTGCATGGGTCTCCTCCGGATAGGGTTAGGGTTCTAGTATGTATGTTCTCTCCATGTTTGCATGGGTCTCCTCCGGATAGGGTTAGGGTTCTAGTATGTATGTTCTCTCCATGTTTGCATGGGTCTCCTCCGGATAGGGTTAGGGTTCTAGTATGTATGTTCTCTCCATGTTTGCATGGGTCTACTCCGGATACTCCAGTTTCCTCCCACAATCCAAAGAGTGATAGGGAATTTATTTTCTGACCCCCCCCAATGGGGCGCTGTGAAATTAATAGCACTATATAAGTGAGTGTAATAAATAATTAAACATTAGCGTTTCCTGGGAATTTCACTTTGCACTTTTATCTTTTGGTGTATCCCAATATGGCAGATATGTTGTAGCTTGTAGAAATCCATGTGCTTGCCGTCAAAACAACCTCATACATGAATGAAACTGATTTTTAGTTGCAGAAATATCCCAAACCCATCTGCACTTTAAGTTACGGTAATTTATGACAATTTTGGTCATCATTTGACTATGTCACATATGCAATTTGGAAGAAAGTCAATATAATAGTTAAATTAGTGACAAAATGTACAAATGGTGGAGAAAGGTTGAACTTGAGGACCTAGGTCTTTTTTCAACCTATGTAACCATGTAACAAAAAAGTTCTTGGAAAGCCAGTGTAATGCAAATTGACAGCAATGTAAAGGCCATATGGCCGCCTCGCAATGTCCCTGACTGGTCTCCAGCATTCTGTATTGGACTTTCCGCTGAACATCCCATAATTTTCTAAGCGATCCATTCTTCACGTCACCAAAATGTAACTGCCTGGTGAGAATGTTGTAATGGTCTTTTCCTCTGTTATGTCTCTTCTTTTTGTTTCTGACTTTTGACCCCTTCCTCCGTCATTAAATGTCTAGAATGTGGTGGCCTTTGTATTTCAGGTTTGCGACCAGGGAGCGGAATGCACTGATACTTTACAATGGCAGGTTTAATGAAAAGCATGACTTCATTGCACTCGAAATTATTGAGGAGCAGATTCAACTTACTTTCTCGGCAGGTGAGTTATGGCCTGTGAGGAAACCCTTATAATTCACATGATGTACCACTTTCCTTTTTATAGCACATTTTATAGAATTATTTGCATATCTTAATATGCAAATTATATTATTAATTACCCTTTCCAAACTCATTTTCTTGCATTAGGCGGGGTATTTAGGTATAGTAATTTAGAATTTGGGAGGTTACCTAGGAATAAGTGCCGCAGGTGCTGAGTGACTATATTAAATCACCATGGTACTGTGGAAGCCAGAGTAGTCACCCACTTTGCTAAGTGTTCATAGTGCATGTTGATGACTTTCTTCCCCATGCCTTTCTCAGGGGAGGATGATCACCAGTTGCCAGCGCTGGTGCTTGGAATTTTAGGTAACTATTTTTTCTTATTACAAAAAGATTAAAAAAAAAACATTGCTTTTAATGTAGAGTCATGGGAAACCAACAAGAGATTGTCAACCTGCCATAGTTTAAAAAAAAAAAAAAAATATATATATATATATATATATATATATATATATATATATATATATATATATACTGTATATATATATATAACAAAAAAGAACACAGCAGCACATGTGCATGAATCTAGGCCATGTGAAAACACAAAAAAATTTAAAAACATTCAAAATAGATTATACTTCTCAAAAACATTTTTTTTTATTATTTTTTTTTTTTTTACAAAACTTACAGTAATAGATGAAGATGCAGGTTCTTAGCACATAAATTGGAAAATTCTTGTATGCCCTTAAACCACAGCAAGGTGACCTCCCTCTGATGGGTCCTACTCTACTGTACATGCCACTTTTGCGTAATCCCATAAAGCCCATAAATTGTAGGCTTAGCCCAAGAGTGACATGTTTTGTCCATAGTTGTACGCCTGATGAAGACACCTGAGTAGTCTTGAAAGCTTGCAATTTGTTACCATCTTTTCAGTTAGCCAGTAAAAGGTATCAACCACTGAGGACTCTCAATTCTAAATATTTTTCATTCCACTGGCTAACAGGGTACCAAGATATATATCTTTCCTGTAAATAAGACAAGTGACTGAAGCAGAGCCATCAATGTGGAGAGGAGAGAAAGCAGTAAATACTGGAGAAGTTCATAGATAAGGAGTGTGAAAGTTTTATTTTTCACTGATTGAGGTCTGGTTCTTGTTTCTAATGCCCCTAAGAAATCCGAGGCACACATTCCTTAACCCCTTGCGGACAGGACAATTTTTTATTTTTTTGTCTGTTTGTTCATTTTTTTTCTTTCCCTTCTTCCCAGAGCCATTACTTTTTTATTTTTCCCTAGACATAGCTGTTTAAGTGCTTGCCTTTATGGTAAGGTTGTAGTTTTGAATGACGGGAAAAATTACAAGCGGGATAAAATGGTAAAAAAAAACAACAATGCTTTTTCACCGTTATTTATTTAAGTGTTCATTTTATGGTAAAGATAACTTGGCAATATTACGGTATATTATATTGGTCAGTATTATTATGGGCTCACCTGATGAGATGGATTCCAGCAAGGCAGTGGTTAACCACAGGAATTACAGAAAAGTGAATACAGTTTAATATATTCCAGCAAGGCACTGATTAATCACAGTGAAATGGTTAATCACAGGTATGACAAAAAAGTAAATGCTGTCTGGTATCTTCTAGCGTTGAAATGGTTAATCACAGGTATAACAAAGAAGGAAATGCTATCTGCTATCTTCCAGCAGGTAGTAGGTAATAGCAGCCATGTATGCAAACTGGAACTTGTATATCGTTTTTAACCACAAGACTACAGTGTAGTATTAGCAAACTGGAGATTCCCTTGAAGAGACGCCTTAGCAGCATTGCAGAAGTCAGGTGTGAGAAGTTGGTAGCTTGCTTGCTGAGTGGTAAATGTGAATAATACCTAGTAGTAAGCTGGACTGAGCTTGGAAATAATGGTGGTTGTAGCATGGAAGTTAGGAGTAGTATAGGAGATGCTAGACACCTGGCTTGAGCTCAGCCAAGAAAAGTAAAAACAAATTTGTGATAAACTTAGGCAACTGTGGGCAGTGCTACTTAATACCTAAGAACTTGATCTTTGCATGGGCTGATGCTTCGGCTGCCGTCACACTAGCAGTATTTGGTCAGTATTTTACATCAGTATGTGTAAGCCAAAACCAGGTGAGGAACAATCAGAGGAAAAGTATAATAGAAACACATCACCTCTTCTGTATTTATCACCCACTCCTGGTTTTGGCTTACAAATACTGATGTAAAATACTGACCAAATACTGCTAGTGTGACGGCAGCCTAAAAGTCTAGGGTGTTGATGTCAGAGGAGTTCATTGAGAAACCCAGGTGGCCAGAGAGTTGAGTGGTGTTTGTCATGTTTTTTTTAACCATTTGCCAGATCTGCACCTGTTCCAACTTACAGACATATTGAACTTAAAAACCAACCTGGAGATCCTATCTTGTTCATAACCCTGGGGACTGCCTTACATGTGGCTAGGCTTCACATGAGTGCCAAGATAGCAGACATGGGGGCCTTCAGAAGGTCCCAGGCTGCCATGGTAATCCATCCTTTTAAATGCTACTGCCGGAAATTGACAGGTTAAAAAGTTGACGTTAGCATGAATGCATGTGACATATCCATTCCTTCTCTGAGTATGACAAGGCATGTTATGTTTGCTCTCCTCGGCTCTTCTGCCTCTCTGGGACTTGAAGTCACCTTCCAATACTAATATTTTCAGCTCCATTAGAGGGATTTTTTAGCAATTCTTATTAAGTTCAACTTAATTTCTTGTAGCAGTGCAATCATTTCTCTTACATTTATACAGCTTATTGCCCGTAACATAGTTCTACATCATGACTGCATTATTCAAAACCTATGTCTAAATGAATGTTTCATGCCTTGTCATTTTTGCACAGTCATCTTGTAATGAAGGGAGACAGTCCGAGCCCTGCATATTATACAATGGAAGAAATGACAATTATAGTCTCCACATATTAATAACAAATGATGACAGATTTAGTCTTTCATCGCTGCACGACTACGGATTCAATACCTCGTTATACCAGATTTCAATTATACATGTAAATGACCAATAAAGGTCAGTTACTGCAGCACAAGTAAGACTATTATTGTAGGATTAGGCGACTTTTCCATAGCGCCCTTCCGGGACAATTACCAGCAGATTAGGTTATAACAGCAATCCAGTAACCCACCTAAGTAGTCAGTGATGCTACCGTGTCTGACAGCAGGACAACCGGCTACTTGCTGAGCAGAATCCTACGTGTGCCAATGCTCACATCCCATACCTTGCTTTATAATTCTTATTGTCAGCTCGGTACATTTGTTATTTATTATGCCTGAAGCGTTAGAATCTACATATATAATAATGACAGGTTATACATACCAGTGGTCTACTGCAAGAGACAGACAAGTGCTCAAGTGGAAATGCCCTCAATTTAAATATATACTGCAAAACATTAGTATTCCAGTATATAGTGATCCCAGGTTCATTTCCACTATGGGGAATAAAAAATAACATGAAAATAAAAAAGTAAAAAAATATATATAAAAGATTAAATCCAACTCTTTTACAAGTAAAAAAAAAATGAATTAAAAAAAACATATTTGGTTTTGTCAGGTCCATAGAAGTCCAATCAATCAAAATATACAATTATTAAACACCAACGGTAAATGCTGGAAAAAAAAATTTGAAATGCTGGAATTGACATTTTTTCACCAAAGCACTTTCCTTAAAAAATACTAAAAAGGTAATCAAAACATTGAATGTACACCAATAAAAACATCATCTCCATGCATTAAAAAGCTCTCACATTGCTGGAGAATGAAAAAAAATGGATGGTCCCGGGAAATGGAGACATATCAATTGTTTATATACACACGCACATAAATATATATAATATAAACAACATAAATAACATAAAATAGTAACATAAAGTAATATATACATATATCCTTACTGATTTGCTATTGCCTTAGTTGTCCTGACTTGGAGAATCATACTGCCAGATCATTTTTTACTACACAATGAAGTGTGTAGAAACAAAACTGAAAAAAACAACTAATAACGGGATTGCAACTTTTTTAGCATTTTCATCCACTTAGAATTTTTTTTCCTGTTTTTTTTAGTAGACTTTATGGCAAAGTAATTTGTGTCACTCAAAAGTACAACTGGTCCTGCAAAAAGCAAGCTCTCAAACGACTATGTCAATACAAAATGAAAAATGTTATGTCTCATGAGAGAAGGGGAGGAAAAAACTAAAGTGCAAAAACATGGAAAATTGCCCATGTGGTTATGTATGTTTATACACAATAAGGGTAGCTACTGCAGCTGCTCTCGTGTTGGGACAAACCCTCCTGTTTAAAAAAAAAGTTGTGTCGGGTTATGATGAATTACAACAAACTAGGTATTCGGTTACCTACTTTTTCATTCTATACACCTGTGGGCATCAACCTCCCATCTCGGCATTAAGGAAAGGGGGTAGTTAGTAAAAACAATTCAGTTGTCAATTCATACAGTCATTGTGTTTCTCATAAATAAATACATTCATTTTTTTTTTAAGTTTTAAAAAAATTATCGCAAATATCAGACAACAAGGAACAATAACTCTTGTGTTAACTTCTGACATCGTGTTTTAAATTATTTTAATATAATTTCCCATGAAATAAATTAATGCTGAATCCAGTTTCTAAATTTAGTTGTCAAATTAGACAGCAAATTTGTTTTTCCAATTTGTACCCAAATCAAAAATCAAAATGTAATAAATAACACAAGCGCCACGCAGACGACGAGGTGCAATACTTCTTGTATTAACTTCCGTCACAATATTTTAGACAAGTTTTGTGCTCCTTGCCGCCCCTGGATATAACGTAATTGTAACCTCGCTATGAAAGTTATAATTACAGAGCTTGGGTCTTACGCTCGGTATTATGCATGCCTCGGCAGAGCCGTCTGCATCCAGTCCCTGATATTAACATGCGTTCGGTGTTGTTTTATATTGTTCAGTCCTACAAGTCTTGTGGATATTATCCCTTTTTCGCAATTAGTAGAGATTAACCTAGATTTATATAAATTCTTGACAATTCGGGCACTGCCATATTGTGTTGCAGTGTTTTGCCTCGCACTTTATGGGCGGTTGAGCGTGCAGGAGCTTGTTGCTGGTTTTACTAGTCCCTAGGGATAATATGACACATTTATTTATCTATTGCGAGCTGCAGATTAATTTATTGGCATTCAAGTCTAAACCAAGACTCCCAATGTCTTCTTGGAATTAGTTTGAAGCTTCTTACCATAAAGGGTGTGAGAGAATCAGTTTGGCTGCGTTGTTACAGAATCCGGGGCCTGATAGGACTCATTTGTATGCATCTTTGGAGTCTGCGGTTGGGTGTTTATGTGGGAGGTACGAAGCCCGGACATGAAAGGGCCTGGCCACAAAGCTGCAAGAAGCTGGAAAACAAGGTGGAGAAAAGTCACCTGTTATGACATTCAAAGTGGGCTGAATCGCGAGCGCTCGGCAGACCTTCCAATAACATGGGATTGTTATTCTGTCATTTCCTCTCTGCTCGCTTTGATATTAGTGATATCTATGGCTGTGCGTGGCCGGATTTATGCAGCCTTCCTGCCTTGCAACTAAGGAGGTTGTTTAACTTTTTATGAGAAAAATAAAAAAGGGCAGCAGATGCTTAGAAAAAAAAAACAAACAAACAAAAAAATCAGTACTCACCTCTTCAAATCACCCACCCTAATAATAATAATCTTTATTTTTATATAGCGCTAACATATTCCGCAGCGCTTTACAGTTTGCACACATTATCATCACTGTCCCCGATGGGGCTCACAATCTACATTCCCTATCAGTATGTCTTTGGAATGTGGGAGGAAACCGGAGTACCCAGAGGAAACCCATGCAAACACGGAGAGAACATACAGACTCTTTGCAGATGTTGTCCTGGGTGGGATTAGAACCTAGGACTCCAACGCTGCAAGGCTGCAGTGCTAACCACTGTGCTGCCCTAAGGTTACATTCACACGAGCGTATAAAATAGTTTCATCCAGAAAAGTGGGACAATATTTTTCTCACTTGTCATCTGTCTACAGTCTGTTATTTTACAGCAGCAGCTATTAACCATTTATAGCTTCCTATATTACAGAACTGCAATGTATCCATAAAAAATCAGACGCAATACTATGGCTCTGTAAGACATCTGACTTTTCTGAGCACCCCTAGACTTAATCTCATCCGATTTACAGAAGACACTAGTAGTGCATGATGCCATTTTTTCACATGTCGATTTGGTCAGTGAAAGGACACTCATCTGGACTGCCCAATGGAATAACCTTGGTCTGAGTGCTGTACTGTTAGGGCTTATTCACACCAGTGTTTTTGAATCTGTGTTTGTATGCCAAAACCTGATAAAGAAAATCTATGCTTGAAAGATTGACACCTGTTCTGTGCTTTGGAGACACTCCTAGGTTTTGGCTTAGAAATACTGATGACATAATTTAGATGTGAGAGTCCTCAGTGGTTAATACCTTTTAATGGCTAATTGAAAAGATGGTAACAAATTGCAAGCTTTCGAGACTACTCAGGTCCCTTCATCAGGCCAAAAGTAAAGCAAGTTCTGAAGAATCACATACTTATACGACACAGCACAGAGAGAAAGAAGGCAATAGATAAGACAAGTGACGTGAAGCAGAATTATCATTATGTGAGAGGGATTGCCATAAATATTGGAACAGTTCATAGATAAGGAAGTCTTAATGTTTTATGGTCCTCTGAATGGGTCTGGTTCTATGTTGTGATGACCCCAGAAGGTCTGAAGAGCAAATTCCTTAATTGTTGTAAAAAGACATAAATCCATGCGAAACATTCATTCCTGCACTGAGTGTGTCAAAGGTCCTCATGAGTTTATACTCACAGACTCTGTCTTTCTGAGATTTGAAGTTACCTTTTAAAACAAGTAATTTCATGTCCATGATGCTATGACCGGGGATACCAAAATGTTTTGCTACCGGTAGGTCCATTCTTTTTTCTCTTATTGTGTGGCAATGAGAATTCATCCTTGTTCTAAGTTTTTGCCCTGTCTCCCCCACATACAGACCCCCAGTTGGATATTTAGTACAAATAATTAAATACACCATATTAGATGTGATGCAGCTGAAAGTACCTGGGATCTTGTAGTCCTGATGTGAATTGGGGATCTTTATCTTGTCCGTGGTCATTATAAATGGACAAGTTTTACATTTTTTCTGGTTGCAAGGAAAGGTTCCTGTGTGTGTATTTAATTATTTGTACTAAATGTCCAACTGGGACTATCTACTGGCTAACACGGTACAAGGATATATATCTGTGATGAAAAATAGTGATGTGTGAATAAAGCCTTTGGACAAGAATGTACCCCCTGCATCTGCAAACACTGCTTTGCCCACCTATAGTCCTCACATATGAGTTGCCGAGGTTAGGTGAGCACATAGCTGTTCCCATAGAGCACGGGGATGTCGGAGCCCCGCGCACACCTTATCTCGGTGTGTCACCGCTTGTCACATTGGAGTGTTTATCATATCAAATCTTAGCAAGAAGCTGGCCGTGTTTGACTTTCAGAAAGCCGTGCCTTTATTTACCCGTTCTTCTAAGGTTCTGTCAATGTTTGCTTTGCGGTAGTTGTTCATCGGCATAACATACTGTTGAGCCGTGCAGTCTCTCCAGGGTACACTGCCGCATGCGGATGGGACTTTTCTTGTTCCTGTAACCTTTATCCAGCAGTTGCATCCTCTGCAGATGAATATTGTAAATTGTTTTCAGAGTGGAGGGATTTACTCTGTCATTTATTTGACGTTTTATAGTTCCTAAGGAATCCTTCTCTCCTGAAATTCATCTTAATGACCAGTATAGACATGTGCATGGGAATGGCATTAATAGTGCGCACAGCTCATGCAGAGCAGAGTGTTTAACAATCGGTGCGGTCTCAGTACCTGGACGCCCACCGATCAGCAAGACTATGCTGCTCCTATAATATGTCAAAACTGTTCTAAAATGAGTTTAAGAATGGTACCATAACTCACCCTGTTCATTTCATGGAAGTAATTTCAAACAAATAGGGATTTCTCATAGCATCCTACAAAGTTGTGTTACTTTCTTTACCTACGTTATTTGTATAGAGGCATTGAATAGACACTTCATAAAAATAAGAATATTGGAAAAAATGATGCACTGCCATAGTGACTGTTGCCAAAGTCAGTCTAAACATAAATAGGTATTATGTAATTAAAGACATTTCGTGTGAAATTGTAATTGAGATTTTATTTAATAACTGGAGATGGTTATGTTTCCTTGTTACAGGGGAAAGTACAACCACCGTCAGCCCATACATTGAAGGAGGTGTAAGCGATGGACAATGGCATTCTGTACAAGTGCAGTACTACAACAAGGTAGGAAACCCCCTATACAAAGAAACTAGATGACTGCCATTAGATTAAATCCAATAAGTACGGTTTGAAGATGAATATTTAATGTTTAATATTTATATATTTTACACTGAGATGTTTTCAGATATTGTTTACCTTGATCGTTGGAAAAACCTTGATAATTGGAAATACCGTATTTATTATCAATTGTTTATATGAATATTGGCCAGCATTCCCACAATTGCTGCATGTGTCATAAATTCTTTTATTCTGACATCCATGATGTACAATAAAAAATTATATTGTGGTACCACGTTAGCCAGAAAAATCGATGTAAATACTTTTATGCCCAAAAATGACTAAAGTATTCTCGGAGTGATACCTTTATCGGCTAACCAGACAAATATATATTTGCAGGCTTTCAGAGCACAGGGCTCCTTCTTCAGGCACTCAAAAGTTCTAGTTAGTTGCTCGTGTTACCATATTACTTTGTGTCTCGGTTCTTAATGTCCTGAGTTGTGTATACCTTTCTTTGACCAATAATCTTGAACATTTTTTCAACCTCCCTCCTTTTGGGTCTTGTTGTCATATAACACAATTCTACTGGATTTTCATTTGGTTTTAATAAAGCTTTGTATCAGGAATATTTTTTTTTTATATATTAATCAGAATTTAATAAAGCTGATAATGGCAATATTTAAAACAGTTTGGGAATAAAGAATTCTTCTTGACCTAGAAATTCTCAATCACACGTTGCTAGGTCATATAATATATGCACTTTTGATTCTGTTTCTAAACTAAACTTTGTGTAGTCACTTCCACCAATAGATCAAGAACTATAAAAAATACCACCACAAATATTTTTGGGGAAAGAAACTTTGTTATCTTAAAATACATTTGAAAATCAAGTTTTTCATAATAACTATAGTTGAGATAAAAGATTTGGCCATAGCCAACGATCAGTCCATGGCCGATAGACCTGAGCCCTGCGAACATTCTCTTACCTACCGGCATCCCCACCGCCTCTTCTTAGCAGTAGCCAAGGTGCAACATCACTGTTGCAGTGGAATGAATGTATGACGTGGCCCCTTAATACTAATAAGAAGAGGCATCGGGGAAGCCAGCAGGTGATAGGAGGTTTGCAGGGCTCAGGTCTTTCTCTTACCTACCGGCATCCCCACCGCCTCTTCTTAGTAGTAGCCAAGGTGCAACATCACTGTTGCAGTGCAATGAATGTATGACGTGGCCCATTACTACTAATAAGAAGAGGTATCGGGGAAGCCAGCAGGTGATAGGAGGTTTGCAGGGCTCCGGATAAGCGTCAATCTACTACCGATGTGGCCCTTGGACCAGGCAGCCCCTTTAAATTGTAACTTATTCAGTACTACTTCTTCCCAGAAACATGTGCTGTGCTTGTATACCGCTGCCTATTATCGTCACTGTGGTCACGTAACACTTTCTTCTATATTACAGTCAGATTATTGATTTCAGTAGGGTCTCACTTTGTTTGTTAGCATTACTCCGTTAGCCTGATCTAGGAGGTAACGAAACGACAGGTTCCTGGCAGGCGATTTATAAGTTTCTTTGAAGCAACTTTCTCAAACTACGTAACCGGCATGCATGATGTAACAGGCATTGTCAACGGGAGTTATTTTTTAATATGATTGGCTGGAGAATCCAAGACCTTGCTGAACCTGCAGGCATACTGAAGTGTCTCGAAAATGTGTCTCGTTTTGACACACAAGGGAGGTTGGTGGTGCCTGTGTGTTTGATTTCATGCCGAACAATAAGCTGAAAGCTAAGGACTGGGATGATGCGGGAAAGGTGAACAAAAGGTGTGCCAGGGCTCGTAAATAGGGCGCTCAGGTTTCACTGGCGTATTAACTAGACATTGGCTGTGTATAATGTTACTTCGGTACATATGGAAAGGCTCGGTAATGTTTCTGGAATGTTCAGTCCCTGGTGCTTAATTGACATTTTTCCTTGTTCCCTTTTCCTCCAGGTCAGTGGGCAGCAGTCCCGAGTGATTTGAGTACAACCCCAGTACCAGGGCTTTGTACTGTGCCTCTATATTAAACCACAATAGCCTTTGAAAATGAGCTTTTGCTAATTATTTGGAAGATTTCTAATTAGTGCGAGTTCAGTTAGTTTCACTGGCGGTTGCTGGTCCCTGACCTTGGCTACTTCTTATTCATTCCTACTACTGTATCAAGAAAGTAAGGACCAGTAGCTACAGTACTATGGAACCAGCTTTCCTTATTTATGTGCTGGTGTTCCTTGGAAGTTCATGGTAACTAGAAAAAAAAATATTGCTCTTATATAAAGAAACAATAAATTAAATATTATGCCAGTCCTTCGTATTAATTAATTAAGGAATTTAATTGATTAATTTTCACTGCAATAAAATACTTTAAGGGTAAGTTCACACAGGGCCTTTTTGCGGCATTTTTTTATGCTAATTTTCAGCTGCTTTTTACAATACCAGCAAAGCCTATGAGATTTCAGAAATCTCATGCACACACATTGGGTTTTTGTGTGATCAGTATTTTGTGCTTTGCTGCGTTTTTTGGACATAGAGCATGTCACTTCTTTCAGCGTTTTTGCTGCGTTTTTTCACCCATTGACTTGATTGGGTGTTGAAAAAAACGCAGCAAAAACGCAGGTATCATTATTTGCCGCGTTTTTGCTGCTGAAAATCCAAGGACATTAGCATGGACAAAGAGGAAAAAAACGCACCAAATACCCAACAAAAAACGCCCCAAAAACTCACCTAAACCTGCGTTTTTGACACAGCTTCTTTCCTGCCAATATGATCAGGTTTTGCTGCAGAAAAAAAAAGCAGCAAAAACGTCCTGTGTGAACTTACCCTAACTGAACCGCTTGTTTAGGGCAGTTGTTATCCAATATGTGAAGCTTGAAAAATAACAATTTGTGACATATTGTCATTAAATCACCGTTTGTTTGCAATCATCTCTTGGGACCTCTGGGACCAATTTTTGGCAGCTGAAAAACTGCTTGCAGTCAACTTCACACCCTTAGCGGTGACAGATATAAACTGATTGCTTGCCTCTCCGTGCAGCGCCGCTGTTCCGTTTGGCAAGCAGTGTGAGGCTTGCTTGTGCTAGTAGTTCATCTGCTACAGCTTAGAGATGATCTGTCAGTCCTGACAAGGCTGTTTTAGTAACCACAAGGATTTACCTAAAAATAACAATTTTCTTTTAAATCTCTGGTGTGCGGTTCCTCTGTTGAAATCTATTAATAAATTGACAACTGGGTGTTGCCATACCGTTGTCATAGGGGTGTGTCTGCACAGTCTTATAATAGTGTTGATTGGATGAGGTCAAAGTGTGCAAGGATACCCCCCCCCCACACCAACTGATAACACCCTGTTGATTTATTCATACATATCTAGAAATATCAAGTCTTCATGTTTAGGATCACTTAACACTTATTAACTTTCATGATTTCACTCTAGATCTAACTTGCTTGATGCTTTGTGAAAAATTGGAAATAAATTGTCCAAATCAAAGTAATTAAAATCTAGAATTAAGCAGCCACTGGTACGAGTCTCAAAGGAAAGCTATAATCAGAAAATGACCTATTGTTTAAGTCAGGTGTTTGTGTCATTAGACACTTCAATACAAACTATTGAATCTGGGTCTGACCATTGTAGCTATGTATATGTGTTAATGCTAAAAAAAAGTCCCTGTAGCAAGTGGTGAAAATTGCAAAGTAACTTATTTTTTGCAACTGTTTTGTGCACCCTGCTGGACATGGATGTAAGGCTACTTTCACACTAGCTAGGCGTCGTTCTGTAGAAAAAACGCATCCTGCAAAATTGCTTGCAGGATGCGTTTTTTTCTCCATAGACTTGAATTAGCGACGCAGTGTGACGGTTGCGTCGTGTTGCGTCGGACCGTCGCCACCAAAAAACGTTGCATGTAACTTTTTTTGTGCGTCGATAGCGTCTTTTCCGACCGCGCATGCGCGGCCGGAACTCCGCCTCCCCGCACCTCACAATGGGGCAGCGGATGAGATGTAAAACAGCATCCGCTGCCCCCGCTGTGCGGCGCTTCCACACTATGCATCGGTGCGCTGCAACGTCGCATAGTGACGTGCAGTGCACGACGCTAGTGTGAAAGTAGCCTAACAAGCCTGGGTGCATATATGTTGCAGGCTCAGGATCTGTGTCCCCTCATACAGGGCAGATGCTTTTCTAATCCATAGCTGGAATCTACCTTTACCACTGATTGATGCCAGCCGTGATTGCGGTTTATTTAACCCCTTAACAAACCGGGCCACTTTCCATTTTTGTGTTTTCGTTTTTTGCTCCCTTTCTTCCCAGAGCCATAACTTCTTTATTTTTCGGTCAATATTGCCATGTGAGGGCTTGTTTTTTGCAGGACAAGTTGTACTTTTGAACAACACCATTGTTTTTAAAATATCTTGTGCTGTAAAATTGGAAACAAATTACAAGTGCGGTGTAATTGCAAAAAAAAGTGCAATCCCACATTTTTTTTTTTTGCCATGTTCGCTAAATGCTAAAACCGACCTGCCATAATGATTCTCCATGTCATTACGAGTTCATAGATACCAAACATGTCTAGATTCTTGTTTAAGTGGTGAAAAAAAATTCCAAAATTTGTTTAAAAAAAAAAAAGACGCCATTTTGAGAGACCTATAGCGTCTCCATTTTTCGTGATCTGGGGTTGGGTGAGGGCTTGTTGTTTGTGTGCCGAGCTGACATTTTTATTGATACCATTTTGCTGTAGACACGATGTTTTGATCACCCATTATTGCATTTTATTGCAATGTGGCAGTAATCAAAAAAACTTCATTCTTAATTTTTTTTCCTTGTTACGCCGTTTAGCGATCGGGTTAATATTTTTTTATATTGATTGGATGATTCTGAATGTGGCGATACCAAATATGTGTAGATTTGTTTTTGTTTTATTTTGAATGGGGTGAAAGGGGGGTGATTTGAACTTTTATATTTTTTTTACTTTTTTTTTTTTTTTTTTTTACTTTTTTGCATGTTTCAATAGTCTCCATGGGAGACTAGAAGCTGCAATACTTTGATCGCCTCTGCTACGCACCGGTGATGATCAGGTCGCCTGTGTGTAGCAGAAATGCTTACTGCTGCAGACCTCTGGTTGTAATGCTGACCCATCAGTGACCCATGATAATGTGACAGGGTCACCGGTGGGCGAAGCCAGTGACGCGCTTCCTATAAGAGCGACAGCAGCATTTAACTAGTTAACATCTGTGGATGGATCGCTATTCCACCCGCGGCTGTTGTGGGCACATGTCAGCTGTATAGATCAGTTGTCATATGCCAGGAAAGATGCAGGCTCAGAGCTGGAGCCCTCGCCATACAGGGGGAGTCTGACATGTGCAAATTATTACGGCACATGTCGGAAAGGGGTTAAATGTTATCATCATTCTCTGACAGCGCATTTAAATAGCGCTTTCGTCAAAGTATGCTTATCGAAGTGATCGTCGGGAACCAATGGGTTACCATGGCAGCCAGGAACCTGCTGAAGTCCCCTGTCACCACCATCTTGGTACTCCTCCGAAGCTCAGCTCAGCTTTAACCCCTTCCCGACCTTTGACGCCACGTAGGCGTCATGAAAGTCGGTGCCAATCCGACCCATGACGCCTATGTGGCGTCATGGAATGATCGCGTCTCTGCAGATCGGGTGAAAGGGTTAACTCCGATTTCACCCGATCTGCAGAGAGAGGGGGAGTTGTACTTAATCCCAGGGGGGGTGACTTTGCCCCCACGTGGCTACGATCGCTCTGATTGGCTGTTGAAAGTGCAACAGCCAATCAGAGCAATTTGCAATATTTCACCTATGAAAATGGTGAAATATTGCAATCCAGCCATGGCCGATGCTGCAATAGCATCTGCCGTGGCTGGAAATCATGTAATGCCCCCCCCCCACCGCCCCCGATCTCTTCCCCAGTCCTCCGTTTTTGTCCGGTACCCCCCTCCGTTCCCCTGTCCGCTCCCCCGTGCTCCTGTCCGCTCCCCCGGTCCTCCGATCCCCCCCCCCTGTGCTCCGACCCACCCCCCCACCACCCCCTCATACTTACCGAGCCTCCCGAAGTCGGTCCGTCTTCTCCCTGGGCGCCGCCATCTTCCAAAATGGCGGGCGCATGCGCAGTGCGCCCGCCGAATCTGCCGGCCGGCAGATTCATTACAAAGTACATTTTGATCGCTGTGGTAGGTTCTATCACAGCGATCAAAATAAAAAAAATAATAAATAACCCCCCCCCCCTTTATCACCCCCATAGGTAGGGACAATAATAAAATATAGAAAATATTTTTTTTTTCTTTTTCCACTAGGGTTAGGGTTAGAACTAGGGGTAGAGTTAGGGTTAGGGTTAGAACTAGGGGTAGGGTTAGGGTTAGGGTTAGAACTAGGGGTAGGGTTAGGGTTAGGGGTAGGGTTAGGGTTAGGGGTAGGGTTAGGGTTATGGCATGTGCACACAGTGCGGATTTGGCCGCGGATCCGCAGCGGATTGGCCGCGGATCCGCAGCGGATTGGCCGCGGATCCGCAGCGGATTGGCCGCGGATCTGCAGCGGATTGGCCGCTGCGAATTCGTAGCAGTTTTCCATCAGGTTTACAGTACCATGTACACCTATGGAAAACCTAATCCGCTGTGCCCATGGTGCGGAAAATTCCGTGCAGAAACGCTGCGTTGTATTTTCCGCAGCATGTCAATTCTTTGTGAGGATTCCGCAGCGTTTTACACCTGTTCCTCAATAGGAATCCGCAGGTGAAATCCGCACAAAAAAATACTGGAAATCTGCTGTAAATCCGCAGGTAAAACGCCGTGCCTTTTACCTGCAGATTTTTCAAAAATCGTGTGGAAAAATCTCACACGAATCCGCAACGTGGGCACATAGCCTTAGGGCTAGGGTTGGAATTAGGGCTAGGGTTGGAAATAGGGTTAAGATTAGGCTTGTGGTTAGGGTTACGGATAGGGTTAGGGGTGTGTTGGGGTTACAGTTGTGGTTAGGGTTGGGATTAGCGTTAGGGTTGGGATTAGGGTTAGGATTAGGGTTAGGGTTGGAATTAGGGTTACGGGTGTGTTGGGGTTAGGGTTAGGGGTGTGTTGGGGTTAGGGTTGTGATTAGGGTTATGGCTACAGTTGGGATTAGGAGTGTGTTGGGGTTAGTGTTGAAGTTAGAATTGAGGGGTTTCCACTGTTTAGGCACATCAGGGGTCTCCAAACGCAACATGGCACCACCATTGATTCCAGCCAATCTTGCGTTCAAAAAGTCAAATGGTGCTCCCTCCCTTCCAAGCCCCGACGTGCGCCCAAACAGTGGTGTACCCCCACATTTGGGGTACCAGCGTACTCAGGACAAACTGGGCAACAACTGTTGGGGTCCAATTTCTCCTGTTACCCTTGCAAAAATAAAAAATTACTTGCTAAAACATAATTTTTGAGGAAAGAACAATTATTTTTTATTTTCACGGCTCTGCGTTATTAACTTCTGTGAAGCACTTGGGGGTTGAAAGTGCTCACCACACATCTAGATAAGTTCCTTCGGGGGTCTAGTTTCCAAAATGGGGTCACTTGTGGGGTGTTTCTACTATTTAGGCACATCAGGGGCTCTGCAAATGCAACGTGATGCCCGCAGACCATTCCATCAAAGTCTGCATTTCAAATGTCACTACTTCCCTTCCGAGCCCTGACCTGCGCCCAAACAGTGGTTTACCCCCACATATGGGGTACCAGTGTACTCACAACAAACTGGGCAACAAATATTGGGGCCTAATTTCTCCTGTTACACTTGTGAAAATAAAAAATTGCTTGCTAAAACATCTTTTTTGAGGAAAGAAAAATGATTTTTTATTTTTACGGCTCTGCGTTGTAAACTTCTGTGAAGCTCTTGGGGGTTGAACGTGCTCACCACACATCTAGATAAGTTCCTTGGGGGGTCTAGTTTCCAAAATGGGGTCACTTGTTGGGGGTTTCTACTGTTTAAGCATATCAGGGGCTCTGCAAACGTAACCTGACGCGTGCAGAGTATTCCATCAAAGTCTGCATTACAAAACGTCACTACTTCCCTTCCAAACCCCGACGTGTGCCAAAACAGTGGTTTACCCCCACATATGGGGTATCATCGTACTCAGGAGAAACTGGACAACAACTTTTGGGGTCCAATTTCTCCTGTTACCCTTGGGAAAATAAAAAATTGTGGGCTAAAAAATCATTTTTGAGAAAAGAAAAATTATTTTTTATTTTCATGGCTCTGCGTTATAAACTTCTGTGAAGCACTTGGGGGTTCAAAGTGCTCACCACACATTTAGATTAGTTCCTTGGGAGGTCTAGTTTCCAAAATGGGGTCACTTGTGCGGGAGCTCCAATGTTTAGGCACACAGGGGCTCTCCAAACGCGACATGGTGTCCGCTAATGATTGGAGCTAATTTTCCATTCAAAAAGCCAAATGGCGTGCCTTCCCTTCCGAGCCCTGCGGTGCGCCCAAACAGTGGTTTACCCCCACATATGGGGTATCATCGTACTCAGGACAAACTGGACAACAACATTTGGGGTCCAATTTCTCCTATTACCCTTGGGAAAATAAAAAATTCCGGGCTAAAAATCATTTTTGAGGAAAGAAAAATTATTTTTTATTTTGACGGCTCTGCGTTATAATCTTCTGTGAAGCACCTGGGGGTTATAAGTGCTCACTATGCATCTAGATAAGTTCCTTGGGGGGTCTAGTTTCCAAAATGGGGTCACTTGTAGGGGAGCTCCAATGTTTAGGCACACAGGGGCTCTCCAAACGCGACATGGTGTCCGCTAACGATTGGAGCTAATTTTCCATTCAAAAAGTCAAATGGCACGCCTCCCCTTCCGAGCCTTGCCGTGCACCCAAACAGTGGTTTACCCCCACATATGAGGTATCGGCGTACTCAGGAGAAATTGCCCAACAAATTTTAGGATCCATTTTATCCTGTTGCCCATGTGAAAATGAAAAAATTGAGGCTAAAAGAAATTTTGTGTGAAAAAAAAGTACTTTTTCATTTTTACGGATCAATTTGTGAAGCACCTGAGAGTTTAAAGTGCTCACCACACATCTAGATAAGTTCCTTGGGGGGTCTAGTTTCCAAAATGGGGTCACTTGTGGGGGAGCTCCAATGTTTAGGCACACAGGGGCTCTCCAAACGTGACATGGTGTCTGCTAGCGATGGAGATAATTTTTCATTCAAAAAGTCAAATGGCGCTCCTTCCCTTCCGAGCCTTACCACGTGCCCAAACAGTGGTTTACCCCCACATGTGAGGTATCGGTGTACTCAGGAGAAATTGTCCAACAAACTTTAGGATCCATTTTATCCTGTTGCCCATGTGAAAATGAAAAAACTGAGGCTAAAATAATTTTTTTGTGAAAAAAAAGTACTGTTTCATTTTTACGGATCAATTTGTGAAGCACCTGGGGGTTTAAAGTGCTCACTATGCTTCTAGATAAGTTCCTTGGGGGGTCTAGTTTCCAAAATGGGGTCACTTGTGGGGGAGCTCCAATGTTTAGGCACACGGGGGCTCTCCAAACGCGACATGGTGTCCGCTAAAGATTGGAGCCAAATTTTCATTGAAAAAGTCAAATGGCGCTCCTTCCCTTCCTAGCCCTGCCGTGCGCCCAAACAGTGGTTTACCCCCACATATGAGGTATCAGCGTACTCAGGACAAATTGGACAACAACGTCCGTGGTCCAGTTTCTCCTTTTACCCTTGGGAAAATAAAAAATTTTTCGCTAAAAGATCATTTTTGTGACTAAAAAGTTAAATGTTCATTTTTTACTTCCATGTTGCTTCTGCTGCTGTGAAACACCTGAAGGGTTAATAAACTTCTTGAATGTGGTTTTGAGCACCTTGAGGGGTGCAGTTTTTAGAATGGTGTCACTTTTGGGTATTTTCAGCCATATAGAACCCTCAAACTGACTTCAAATGTGAGGTGGTCCCTAAAAAAAATGGTTTTGTAAATTTTGTTGTAAAAATGAGAAATCACTGGTCAAATTTTAACCCTTATAACTTCCTAGCAAAAAAAAAATTTGTTTCCAAAATTGTGCTGATGTAAAGTAGACATGTGGGAAACGTTATTTATTAACTATTTTGTGTCACATAACTCTCTGGTTTAACAGAATAAAAATTCAAAATGTGAAAATTGCGAAATTTTCAAAATTTTTGCCAAATTTCCGTTTTTTTTCACAAATAAACTCAGAAATTATCGACCTAAATTTACCACTAACATGAAGCCCAATATGTCACGAAAAAACAATCTCAGAATCGCTAGGATCCGTTGAAGCGTTCCTGAGTTATTACCTCATAAAGGGACACTGGTCAGAATTGCAAAAAACGGCAAGGTCATTAAGGCCAAAATAGGCTGGGTCATGAAGGGGTTAATATGTTAAAGCTTAGGTGTAAAATGGTGATATTGCAGTATATAGTATAAACAATTCCAGGTTAAAGTCCACTTGGGTGACTTAAAATAAAGTAAAAAAAAAAGTTATTAAAATACAAATATCTAATTCTTATTTCCTCAACTTCTGCCATCTGGGTCCCCATATACATCGATTATTATTATTTATTTCTATAGCACCATCGATTCCATGGTGCTGCACATGAGAAGGGGTTACATACAGGGTTATAGATATCACTTACAGTAAGCAAACTAACAATGACAGACTGATGGTTGACCGGCCCCTCATATACATTAGATAGCTGGCCATTTCCCATCTATTTGGCAGGTTTGACCAACGTACATCTTATGTGTACCGCCAGCCTCCACATGTGATATGTGAGACATGGGGCTGCTTAGGGAGTTTTGCCAACAGTTCAATGAATCAGAGGGTAAAAAAATAATTTCTATTTTTTTAAAGGGATAATTGTGTGAAGAGCTTGACCACTCACTTTTTATTATTTGTTTAGTTCTTGTGTATTATACTGTACATATATAGATATAAAATTGCACAACTTAACCATGTGAGTATTTAGGCTCCAATATCCCTATAGGAACCCTTGGTTTCACATTCAGAGTTTTCTGTGTGGCATAAATGGAGGAAATTGCATTTTTTTACTCTTTCTATTCATGGCTTTTCAGGCCCAAGGGCACTGTCTCTGCCTATTGACTTTTAAGGGACAAATGTAACCATGAACCATGAAAGTCTTTTTAAAGGAATATCCCATTTGTCTCTTAGCAACTTTCTCCCCAAGATGAGGGCATTGTAACTTGTATCGTCCTGTGAGAGCTTGCGTCTGTGAAGCAATCTTATTCCAAGTGTGCACTGTTTCATAACGGCCATGTGTAGAGGGAGGTGCAAGAAGTTAGTTTCAGACAAGAATAGTGACATTTTCATGATGAACACACAATTGTCTCACACGGATGTGTAGTATTAGACACTTGCACACTTTAAGAGTGCTGCTGTTACATAAGACCTTACTTTGCAGCTTGTACTATGGATAGTCAGAAACTTTGTAATACCATGAAGGATATGGGTGTGATGAACCATCTGCTCAGCCTCATTAGGAACCTTTACACCGACCAAGAAGTAACAGTCCGAAAGGAACATGGAGACACATCATGTTTCAAGGTTAAGCGAGGTGTCACACACGGCTGCATCCTGTCACCATTTCTCTTCAACTTATATGCAGAAGCTATTTCCAGGAAGGTTGAACTTGCCAATAAAGCAGAAGGAATGAAAATTGCTGCACATTCATCAACAATCTTAAATACGCAGACAATACAACATTGATAGCAACAGGACTTATTACGTAGTGTTAAGATGGAAAGCGCGTACATGGGACTGCTACTCAACACAAAGAAGACATTGAGTACTGCCAGGTACGATCGGAACACCTTTGAGATGGATGGCAACGAACTGGAAGTTGTAAAGGACTACAACCTACTTCAATCAATGATCACTCAAGATGAAGCGACGACACTGGAAGTTAATAGGAGAATAGCTATGGGGACATGAACATGAAAGTCACTAGATAAGTTCTTCAAATTGAGGAACATTTCACTGGCGACGAAGACATGGCTCGTACATAGTTTGGTCTTTTCTGTGGTAATATGCCGATGCCAAACCTGGAACACAAAGAAACAAGAGAGGAAGAATCAACACCTTTGAAATAGGGTGCTGGACAAGGATGCTATCAGTACCATGAATGGTAATAAGACAAACAAATCAATTTTGGAACAAATCAAGCCAGACATGTCACTTGAAGCAAGGATCTTGCCTACTTTGGACACATCATACAAAGAGCAATTGCTGGCGAAAGACATCATGGTCAGAATTGAAGGAACAAGGCTAAGAGGAAGACCAGCAACCTGATGGCTTGATACAATCAAGATAATGGCTGAGAAGACCCAAGTGGACCTATCTTGGCTTGCACAAGATCAATCTTCCTGCAGATCGTTCGCCCATCAAGTCGCCATGGCTCTAGATCAGGCCGAGGGCCCTTCCCACAAAAAAGTATTAAAATGAACTATGAATGGATCTTCCAGATTTTCTTGTGGCAATGCTGTTACACTCAAGGAGACAGTTGTTCCAATATGCAACATATGTAATCAGAATGCTTGTTTTGTGACTTGTCCAGCACATTAATAATTATCATTAATTGTAATGAGTATCTGACAATAAAAGCCCCCATACACATCATCACTTAATAGTTGGCCAAAATTTCTGATTTAGTCCATAATGAACAATTGTTGGCTATCTTGGTGAACCAAAAGCCTGTGGCTTTTGGCAAAATGGCTCACTAATGATTGTCAGTCATTATCATTCACAAGACGACCGATCGGCTATGTTGGATTTTTCAACCAATTATAAGCACTGACTGTTCTATCGGCAAAAAAGCAGTCTGAGAAGTCTTTTCTTCTGCAATTAAACGATTGTTGATTGGCCCATAGTTGTCTCATATGAATGGGAGTCTTAAAGAGAAGAGATCGTAAAAATTACTTGTTTAAATCAGGTTTTTGTAATGCATGTATGTTTTAAACATTTTTGGCGTTTTTTTTCCTTATCATGATCTTTTAAAAAAAAAATAAAATGTAATAATCTTGCACCTTTCACACTGGCCACTTGGGCTGTTTTAATTTCGTAATTCCGTTTTTTCTGGAAACAAAACATGGACATTAGCCACAATGAAAAGACACTGATGTGATCTTTTGCATTCAAGCATCTAATGAGCCTGTGCAAAGGTCATTGTGAAGGGAGCAAGGTCAGCTGTGACATTACCTCTTGCGATTCGTGGATCCTGTGCTATCAGCTGTGTATAGAGGTGTTACCTAACATTGCAGTCCTACCACTGATGATAAAGATACTTGCTGAAAACCTTTCCTAAAAGGATAGGAAGCATGGGCCTAAAAAAAAGTCCAGTGACTAGTGTGAAAATTGCAAAATTACTATTTAAAAAAAAAAAAAAAAAGTTGAAATGACAAAAAAAATAACAGAAACATTACGGGAAAAAAAATGTTATACAAAAACCTGATTTAAACAATAGATCATCTTCTGTTGAAAGCTTCCCTTTAAATTTAAGGTCACAACGTTTTTGGTCACACGTCAGCTGAGCCAAGACCGCTCCGCATGGCTTACTTTCATTTCTGAAAAGAGCTATAGTCATCATCTATGGCCTCGGACAAAGCTCAGGCGAAACATGTGTCGAGTGTGCTCTTGTGGTTGGGAATGTTTTTTTCATGCATTACGGCTTTATGCCCTTAGCTGGTTTGTTCACTTTTTGGCTGCTGGGATGTCCATGATCCACTATGATTTATTTGTTATATCTCCCATGTCTGCCTTTATTTGGCAATTTAGCCCTATATGTTGATAACCTGTTCTTTTATTGGTAAATGTGAACTTATCTCTACACTTTGTACTCTTCTCAGCTAGCTGAACTTTACCCATTTCTGTATATATACTGGCAATTTAGCCTATTCTATGTGAATATATACTCCAACTTCTGACACTTTGTCAAGTTGGTTTTATACTTCTCACCAATTTCAGTTAGCCAATTTCACTATTTATGCATGTTTACTGGGTCCAGCAAACGGATTGATTTATTAATTTATCTTTTTTTGTGTTGCACTACTTTATTCAAAACCAATATGTCTACGTTCATTGATTTAATGCTTTGTATGTACACTCCCTGACAGAAGTTATGTCGCTTATCCATGTTATGTAAATAAAAGCTTATAACCTGACGTTAAATTCATCCACTGGTTGTATAAATTATTATTTTGAAATCTGAAACCCTCTGAAATGTGGTTTAGGCTAATAAAATAAATTGGCATCAATGCAGAAATATTGATCAGTTAATGGACACAGAATGGTCAGATTTTGGCAAGACAGAAAGTAATGTGATATTCAAACAAATAATTAACTTAAAATACAAATATATGTTGCATAACATTGGTGAATGAAGTTGTGGTGCTATTAGAGTCATATTTAATATTTTGTGTGACTTCCATGAGCTTGAAGGACTGCATCCATGCGGTTCCACAATGATTCATACAATTTATTAATGAAGTCATCAGGAATAGCAAAGAATGCAGTCCTACATCTAGATTCTTTGGTTTTGTCTTCCAAGCTTCCTCTTTCATCCTACCCCAAACATGCTCAATGATGTTCATGTCTGGTGACTGGGCTGGCTAGTCCTTGAGCACCTTGATCTTTTTTGCCTGGAGGAACTTTGTTGTAGAGATGGATGTATGAGATGGAGCACCATCCTGCTGCAGAATTTGACCCCTTTTATGATTTGGAATATAAGAGGTAGCTAATACTTCTTGATATTTTAGGCTATTGATATTGCCTCCCACCTTGCAAATGTTTCGCACCCCCCTATACTGAATGTAACCCCAGACCATGATCTTTCCACCACCAAATGTAACTTTTCTGGGTGTATTTTGGATCCATATGGGCTCCAGTAGGTCTCCTGCAGTATTTGTGGCGGCTGTGGTGTAATTCTACTGAAGATTTATCAGAGAAATCCACCTTCTGCCACTTTTCCAGCGTCCATCTGTTTAGCAGGCTGTGGGACTTTGCAAATGCCACACGGTTCTTTATTTCCCTTTTGTTTAGTGCTGGCTTCTGGGTACTGATTCGACCATGGAGGCCATTTTGAGACAGAATCCTACAAACTGTTCTAGTTGACACAGGGACTTGAGGTGACCAGGCCTGTTGGAGCTCTGCTGCACTGGAAGAGGGGCTTGCTTTGGATTTTCTAACCAACAAACATTCCTCCTGAGCAGTTGTCTTGCGGGGTCTGCCGGACCTGGGCTTATCAAACACATCTCCAGTCTCTTCAAATCTTTTTTTTATTCTTTGTACTTGACGCTGAGACACATTAAAGGTGCCAGCCACCTCTGCAGTGGATCTGGTCTTCAGCCTTTTGATAATCCAGGCTTTGGTTGCAGGGTGGATTTTTGGCATGTTGTCAGAGCTCAAGTTGCAGTTCAAGGTCTGGGGTGCTGGGTTTCTTTTTATACACACACACACACACACACACACACACACACACACACACACACACACACACACACACACACACACATTAACCGATTATTTACTGAGCACAGGTGAGGATGTAAACTAGGATTGGGTGCATTATATGACCAGGCGACAAACATTTTGTCTTGCCAAAATCTGACCATTCTGTGTCCATTAACTGATCAATATTTCTGCTTTGATGCCAATTTATTTTCTTAACCTAAACCACATTTCGGAGGATATGGACATGGATAAGCGACATAGCTTCTGTCAGGGAGTGTATATATACTACTCACAAAAAGTTAGGTATATTTGGTTTTCGGGGGAAATTTATAGAAAACTTTCACTCTACAGTGATATTTTATGATGAAAGTAGGGCATTTTAAGTAGAAGCATGCAATTACAGCTTGAAAACGATGTATTGTGCCGTTCACAAGTGTTATCAGCTGAGGCGTGGCATCCCACTCTTCTTGACGGGCGACCCTCAGGTCATTGAGTTTCTGGGGTACAGAGTTTACCCAGCGACTCAGCTGTTCCCATAGGTTTTCTATGGGATTCAGGTCTTGAGAAAGTGCAGACCACTCTATTTGAGGTACCCCAGTCTCCAGCAGTTGTTCCCTAATGATGTGACCTCTGTGAGCTGGAGCATCATCGTCCATGAAATTAGGCCTGTGTTGTTTGTGCTGAGGCACAATGCCTGGATTCATGATGTTCGTCAAGCAGTAGGGGCTTGTCACTGTACCATTCACAAAGTGTAGGGCAGTTCTGTATTGACTGGACACACCTGCCCACTGTAACACCACCTCCACCAAAGACTCATCTATTAACAAGAGTGTCTGATGCATAGCACTCTCCTTGGCGTTTCCAACATCGTTGGCGGCCATCATTTCTGCTCACCGTGAATCAACTTTCATCATAGAACAGCATTGAGGCCCACTGGTCCTTCATCCAGCGTAGATGCTCCATGGCCCATGCAAGATGATGACGTCTGTGCCTGGTGGTGTGGTCAGGTACTCTTGCAGGTCATCTAGAAGGCAGGCCATGCTGATATAAATGGTTTTGAATTCTCTGATATGACACTTGGGTGCCTCTCACCTCCCTTAAATGTGCTTGGAGTTGTGTGGCATTCATCATCCAGTGCCGAAGGGCATTCTTCACAATGGCCAAAGGACATCCACTTCTCTGCCATTCTGTCACTTTTCCAGTCTCTCTGTATCTCTGTTGCAACCTGCTGATGATACTCTGTGACCCTAAGCTCAGTGGCCACTTCCATCTGAGAACAATTTTCGAGATAATGTTGATCAATTGTTAGGTGTCGTCTTGGTTTCATGATGTCAAAGTGTGACCAGCATGATGATGAGGACTGTTTAATACCAATTCTATTTGAACCCAAAATTGTATTGGGCAATTCATGGAGCAAACAGCTGTTGTGAATTTTGCCATTAAACTCCTTGTTAGAGATCAGTGAGTTGTGCAAAAAGTACTGAAGTTTCTATCCTGTATGTTTCATCATATGTGTAGTCAACATCGGTTATGGCACATTTTCGTATAAAAAAAAAACCATCCGATTATCATGCAGAAGCAAGGACTATTTCTTATCAGTACTGTCATCAGTATGTCCGTTTTTTACACCCATACATTTATTACATTCGTTTTTTATACATTGCCAGCTCATAAAGTTTAGAAGAAGACCAAATACGGTTTATTATGTAAAATTTGCAGTGTATCCGTAAATATTGGATGCAATACAGACGATCTGTATGGGAGCTGATTTGTTGTGCACCCATTGAATTGAATAGGTGAGTCTCATCCTAAATCCCCCAAATAATACTGCATGCTGCAATTTTTTTCTCATGAAGACATTAGGTCAAAAAGGTCATCTGAACCTGTTGAATAATATTGGCCTGAGTGCTGTCAGGTTTTTCATGGACAGTATTTAGGCTGAATGTACAATCATGTGAATGCTGCCTTGGGCAAAGAGAAGACTGTTCTCTCAATGTTTTGTTCATAGCTGACCTGTCCGGCCTACAACCCTCAGATCATAAATCTCCCATGAAGCTTCATGTATGACCTCAACACAAATGGGTTTTTTCATCTTGTTTTTCATGTGGATCATTATAAAAAGTCTTCACGTGAGTGTATATATGTATGTTTAAAACCAATACCAAAAATTGTTGAACTCATGGCGTTAAAAATCTTTTTTCTGTCCTTTTTATACATAATACTGACCTATTGTTATGGTAAATCCTTAGCCCATACCTTTCATCACAGTATTTGGAATGGACACAATCCTATTAGGCACAGCAGGTGTCTGATCGGGGTCACTGGGCTTTATTCAATGGTTTTACTCCAGAAACTGAATTTTAGGAGGATTTTTTAATAATATTTTTCCATCTCTTACACATACATAGATGAAGTATCTTGTTTGTTATCCTTATGAAAAGCAGAGTATCACAGTTCAGGAAAATGGATATGGAGGATTCCTCTGGTTGAAAGCCAGTGATGCAGTAAAGTGGACAATGAGATGACCGATTGCACGTAATTCATTGACCTGAATCCTAAAGACTTCAGATGCTTAATTCACTTTACTGCTGAGTTATTGTGTGCACCAGGCATATGCACTACAAAGGAGACCTGTGCGGGCTCTCGGGGTGACTTCCTGAGACCACTACTGACAGTATGTTAGCTCATTGCTCTTTGTACAGATGCAAAAAGCACAAGACATATGTGCCCCTCTCTATAGGAAGACAATGAGGACGCTAATTTTTATGCTGAACCAATTGATTAAAAATTCAGTGACACAGCACAGAACAGATTGTATGTATAAAAGCGCTACATATGTGTTAATTTTCAGGTGCCCCAACAATGTGGAATCGAGAAGCGTTAAGCTACCCGAAAGACAGGTCAATATGACGGCAGATGTTCTAGATTTCTGTGGCATTCCAAATTAGATATAATTGATTGCATTTTTTAGTAGCTCTGCACGTCCATCTTTTCAAGAATTTCTCTGTTCCTGGATGTAAAATATTCATAGTTATGAATTATAGAGTACTTTTACCTGTTGTGTAGAGCACCGATGGTGAGATGTCCTCACATGCACTGTAGACTGCACGTGGCTGTTAATGACCAAATACCTTCTAGGAAATACTGAAATTTACCAACTAGCGACAGTTTTGTGGACAGGAACATAGCATTAGGGATGACATAAAACCAATAGTGAATTCTGGATGATAATTCCTTGTCTAGCAATCGTATATGTAAAAGGGGTTGTCCAGGGTTGGAATAACATGCTTGCCAGCTCTGTCTCCAGGTTTTGGGTGTGATTGCAGCTCTGCTCTACTCACTTGTGTATCTGTATAATGGAGTAGACTGGAGTGGTGCTGTTTTTGGTGCTGAGTGACATTATTATTATAATCAGATGCTTTATGGCTAGCAGGACAGCTGAAGAGCAGTTGACTCATAGAAGGCAGTAGGCGTCAGGATGGGGAGATGAGCTTCTTGCAGCCGATGCCTTTCACTGTTTTGACTTCAGATTAGTTTAGTAATTTATCACTCTAAGCAGCTGTCATCCTTATAAGGTGCCGTCTCTTTCTTGGGTTATTATGAATACTATGGGAGAATACCTTACATAGACACTTGGCGTTCAAGAATCCCACAAGTATATACCAGGCTAGTGTCATTAGAACATACCACTGTGTAATCTGCTTGTCAGGTGAAGAATTTTTTACATTTTAGAATAATTACCGTATGCCCCATTATCAGTTTTGTTCCAAGATGGAGATCAAAAAAGACCTTTGAACTGTTTTCAGATGCAACAATGAAAGTGGAAGATCCTGTAGAAACAAATTGATTTGCAAGACTCTGTCCATTTCCAAGGCCAGTAATCTCAGGTTGTTGAATCGGAGTCCTTAGAACTGCCTAGTACTTCCTGGCATCTTTTTGGTTTAGCCGGCACTACGTCGTAATTGTGGCATTATGCACATGCGTCATTGTGCCACGTCGGCTAATCAAACGAAGAGGCGCAGATGCCAGTTAGAGATTACTGACCTGGTTTTGTTAATAGATTCACACCAGTTGTATGTAGCTATAGCTACACGAATCTTGAGAGTAGGTCCCTTAAAGCTTATCACTGGTAGTCCTTATCGCCCATACATTTTCCTGTCTACATCTCAATCCTTAGCTTGCAATCATTATGGCATCATAGCACATGCAGTACAGTGTCAATAATTATATTTTTTCTGCCTGTCTTAGGGATTTGCCTTTAGATTCTAAGCCTTGGCGTTGTCAAGACAAGCCAGAATAACAATAAGACACAACTTTACTTTAGTCTATGAGAAAACGCCATACTAAGTACAATGTAGCAGGCAAACACATGTCTTGTTTTTGCCTGTTTGAAGTTAATTACCTCTGAACAATTTACGTCGTGCTAAAGTATAATTTTGGTTAACTTCTCCAGTAAGAGATCAGCAGGTCTGTGACATTTCAGATGACAGGTCTCATTAGGTCTTAATATGCACATTACTAGCAATGCAAATATTTTCTGTCCATATGGAAAATCAAATAAGGGTGAGAACAAGTCTATGCTTTATTATCATACACTATCATTGTTTTATAAGGACCATACATACACGTTTCTAATTCTACCACTAAAGCTTTTTATTAGAAGATTAGTAGACAGTGCACCAGAACATAATACTGTAATAATGCATGTAAAATCACTAAAACAAATTAATTCAAGCTTTTTCCCACGATGCTGAGGTCACCGCAGTTCAGCCCTGCTGGCAACGCAGGCTCACTGACCAGCGGTAACCACGATGATGTCACTGCTGATCAATGATGCTGCTCTCGCCGCAGCTCTTTCACCAGAGGTTCTTGGCCTGGACGGTCGCATCTTGGCACCGTCCAGGTTGAAAACTATTTATCCCCCCAGAATGGATTATGGCATGGGACAGAACGACATACAGGTGAGGGATGTTGTTGTTTTTTATTTTTGTTTTATTACTGGAGACGAGGGATTCACGGAATTAAGTGTTAGGTGAGTATAACTGTGTTTGTTATTTTTAAATAAAAATGAAAAACTGTGGTTTGTTTTATTTCTAATAAAAGACTTTATTCTGGGTGTGTCTTTATTTACCAGATAACTATAGGATTAGTAATGGACAGGTATTTTATAGATGCCTCTCTATTACTAAGCCGTGGGCTTGATGTCACCGGACGATATAAAGGTGACATCAACCCGACAAATATGAACCCCACCTGCCACCTCTACAGGGCAAGTGGGAAGAGCCGGGCAAAGCACCAGAATTGGCGCGTCTAATAGATGCGCCTTTTCTTTGCAGCTGCAGGCTGCTTTTTTTTAGGCTGGGGGGGCTATATCAGTGACCCCTTACCAGCCTGAGAATACCAGCCCCCAGCTGTCTGCTTTAGCAAGGCTGGTTGTCAAAAATGCGATCTCACGCAGTTTTAAAAATTATTTATTTAAATAATTAAAAAATACAATGTGGGGACACCTCTATTCTTCATAACCAGCATTGCTGAAGCTGACAGCTGAGGTTTGCAGCCCCCAACTGTGAGTTTTGCCTGGCTGGTTATCAAAAATACAGGCAAACCCACGCCGGGTTTTTCATTTATTCATAGTGTAGGCGGCGGGTGAGAATACTCCCATCAGACTCTCCTGCTGTCACTGTTATTTGCGGCAGCAGGTGTAGGCTGATGGGCATAATAGTCCCATCAGACTCCACCTGCTGTCAGTGTTCTCACCTGAATATAACACATCATTCTCCCCTGATCGCGCTGATCGCCAGCAGAGCAGGGAAGAATGATTAGAGCCGTCTTGAACACCCGGCGCCAGAGGAACAGCGCTTGCTGACTGTAAAAACGAACATGACAGCGTGTTTTGCCCACAGACACACTGTCCGTGGAAACACTGGCATGCGCACATTCACTTGAATGGGTCTACGTGTGTCAGTGTCTCTGGTATGTGTGAAAACTGTCACCACACGTACTGGAGACACGGATGTGTGAAAGAGGCCTAAAACAACATAGTTTTATTTAAAGCATAACGTACCAAAATGAGACAAAATTCACAGCAGAAAAAAACGTGATGAAAACAATAAAAGCATAAGTAATCCCAGTTAGCTAATAAGTGCAAAAATGTGGCAAAAAATCGACAGCATCAAAAGCGCACTAAATACTCATTGTGGGAACGTAGTTTTAACTTGCTTGGCATCTCTTTTTCTACGACTAAGCAAGTCTTGGTGGTTTAGTTTGGTTTTTTGACAAATATACCGCGCCTGTCATGCAGCATATTGTATTATTTGTTCTAAAGCCATTAATTCAGACCTTTCCAGATTCATTAAAGGTCGTCAACATAGATCCACCATTATAGATGGAGCTAGTACAAGATTGCGTGGTGAAATTGGAAAACCGTGGGTGAATCCACTTTCGTGCAGCGCCTTTCTGCGTGTTGTACTGACGGGCTTATGTAGATTTGGAAGCATTCCAGTGAAATGATCTGTGTCTCAGAGCTTGGGTTTGGGGTTCTTACATGCATGTCCTAGACCTTTGCCTGCTCGGCAAGCTGAAACACAGCTGAGCCAGATGAGTGCTCCAAGGGGGTAATTCAATACATATAGAAGCTACTCATGGCCTCAACTCCCACTGACTTATATCTGAGTTTTCTGCCAATCACCCGTGCTCATCAGGCATTATAGGAGAGTAATTCCGAGAATGTCACCTGCTGCAGTGTTGTCACTGACAAGCACATCACTCATATTAAATACTTCTCTGATAAGTCACTTTACTCCTTCCATTTTGACAAATTGGCCTGGGTATAGTATTCACTGCAGGTACAGCAGAAAACATGGTGTTTAGGAGAAAGAAGGCCGCATTCATTATCTTCGTCGTGTAGCATTCAAGTGATTTGCTGGCCGTGCCTTCAGGTACATTACATACCAGTGATGTTCTGTTGCATCTGAGTATCAATTTTCACCATTTACCTGAGGTTGACACATTTTGCACCTTATGGTTATTAAACATGATTTATATTCATTATTCTTTTTCCATCATCTTTGTGACTATTTGTAGTGACGCATTCATTCTTGGTTACTGGGTAGTTGTCCATACATAGGAAGCAGACATTGGGGAGGAGGCCACAGCATCCCATATTCTTCTATCTAGACACATTTGCACTAACCATATTAAATGGTGAATAAATTGGATAAATCCATGTTAGTAGCTATTACATTTCTCATAAAGTACATTAAACCAAGTTGTCATATATAGCTACAAATATTCCACGTAAGGTACCTTCACATTAAGCGACGCTGCAGCGATATCGACAACGATGCCGATCGCTGCAGCGTCGCTGTGTGGTCGCTGGAGAGCTGTTACACAGACAGCTCTCCAGCGACCAACAATGCAGAAGTCCCCGGGTAACCAGGGTAAACATCGGGTTACTAAGCGCAGGGCCGTGCTTAGTAACTCTATGTTTACCCAGGTTACCATTGTAAATGTAAAAAAAAAACAGTACATACTCACCTTCTGATGTCCGTCAGGTCCCTGGCCGTCTGCCTCCTGCACTGACTGTGAGCTCCGGCCGTAAAGTAAAAGCAGAGCACAGCGGTGACGTCACCGCTGTGCTGTTCTTTACGGCCGGCCGGCGCTCACAGTCAGTGCAGGAGGCAGACGGCCAGGGACCTGACGGACATCAGAAGGTGAGTATGTACTGGTTTTTTTTACATTTACAATGGTAAGCCCTGCGCTTAGTAACCCGATATTTACCATGGTTACCATTGTAAAACATTGCTGGCATCGTTGCTTTTGCTGTCAAACACAACGATACACGCCGATCTGACGACCAAATAAAGTTCTGGACTTTCAGCAACGACCAGCGATATCACAGCAGGATCCAGATCGCTGCTGCGTGTCAAACACAACGATATCGCTATCCAGGACGCTGCAACGTCACGGATCGCTATCGTTATCGCTGCAAAGTCGTTTATTGTGAAGGTACCTTTAGTCTACTGCTCTGTGTGTTTATCTAAATCTGTATCTATTAGATCAGAAAAGTCTGGTAGATTAATTGATAATGTGCTGGAATGGATTGGCAGGAGATCAGATACATATGGAATTTAGGAGGATTTTATTTTACTATATGCAATTATTAGGTCATTACCCTGGGTTCTATGGGAGCTTTCAGTATAGCTCAAGCATACAGCCTTTCTATGGTTATATTACGGTATATATATTTATATTGTTATGGCTGTATAAAGTTTGATGTATTTGTGTCACAGACAATTGAAAGCGCTGTCATAGCTTGTCACAAATTCTCCTTCCAATGAGTGGTATTGCCCTGTTTCATCGAAAACATTGCATAAAATGTAACATAGACTTGTGAGCAATGGAGCAGGAAGGGGATGCCTGGGAAATGAGTTTCCATTGTGTTATCTACTGGATTGTTGGGCTGAGGCCAAAAGATTAATGAAATGATTCTCCAGGGATGATTGGACAACTAATGAGCAGATTGTCTTAACTTTGGAGACAGAAGGTATCTCCACACTTCTGTGTCTTCTACTCCCAGTATCCAGCTCTTGTCTTCTTGTTGGATTGTGAATTACAAAGTTTTTCTTACTTTAATTTTAGTACATTATGACTAGAAATATTCACCACCCCCAAAATTCATGTGAGCATTCAGCCAATCTTCAGCAAGTATAAAAGAGCCAAGCCCTTGAGTACAGAGGAACACACTTAGGAAGATTCAAAACATTTCTTATCACATATCTCAAAATAATCTCTCAAGTTTATCCAATATAAATAATACTTAAAGGGGTAATTGATGCCAGCAGATTTTTTGTGAAAACAGTTCAGAATGAAAGAAACCATACTCACTTTATCCATCCCCCACCACTCTGGCTCCGACACTTTCCGAATCCACTGTCGATCTTTGCTTCTCGATCCAGTTATAACATGTGACCTCTGCAGCCAGTCACTGACTGTGGCAGCTCACATGTGTGGGTTGAAGACGTCTTTTCTAAAGCAGGAAGTAGAGACCTGCGTTAGATCCTGGAAGCACAGGAACAAGAATGGCGGTGGATTGTAAGGTGACTCGTTTACTATTTGTTATTTTGCGCTAGTTTCAGAATATTTTTTGCCTGACTGGACAACCCTTTTAACAAAATAGCAGGTGACTTGTTTATTAATGTAGTAATCTGATTGTTTAGTAATAATGGATCATTGTTTGTTTTTGCACCCATCAATAAATTAGCATAACAGCTATAATGTTTTTATACTGTTAGGCTATGTTCACACCACGTTATTGCCCAACATATAGCGTGTACGTCAGGAATGCTTCCAAAATACATGCTAAACTTGTCCATTGGTCTCTATTTCCAGACAGAGGCCCTAAAATTGTTCTGTATTCTATAGGATACCACAAAAAAGTTATGGATGGCATAGCAATATGTTTTTCCATCCCACGGAATCCAGTTTTAGGCTACGTTCCCACTTTGAGTATCTGCAGTTCAGCTGTGGTTTTATCTCTTTTTTTTTGGTATGTCTTATCCTAAATAAAACTGCTTTGTTTCTGATACTTCCTGTTACTTAGCTTTGGTAAAACTTTATTGATAAAGGCATGTGCGTATTTCATGTATTTTAGTGTGAATTTTGCTGTGGAGACACACTAAAACACATAAGCATTTCTACCTATGGATTTCCCTCATCTCATTCAAGTCTCTGGGGAAAGACTGTAAATAAAATGCATATTAACCATAAGAGAAATTGGCACGATACGTATTTTAAACACGCACCACAGTTCAATTTACGCTGCATTAAGAAAAGCACAATGGGCATGAGAGTTTTATAAATCCTATTCCCTTCACTGGAACTGTCAAATGCAGCAAAAATACGCAGCGTGAAAAATGCATCAGATACTCATCATGGGAACGTAGCTTTAGGCATCTGTCAGAGCCTTCCTTTAACATACAATGTATGACGGGAGCGTTTCCTGGCATATACTTTAGGCAGAAGCCATAATGCATGGTATCAGCATAATCTTACAGTATGTCCATACACAATGTTCCAAATTATTATGCAAATTGGATTTATGTGTTATAAAAGTTTAATTGTTTTGTTTTTCAAATAAACTCATGGATGGTATTGTGTCTCAGGGCTCAATGGATCACTGAAATCAATCTTAAACACGTGATAATTAGTTTTCCAGGTGATTCTAATTAAAGGATAACTACTTAAAAATGATGTTCCACATTATTAAGCAGGCCACAGGTTTCAAGCAATATGGGAAATAAAAAGGATCTCTTTGCTGCTGAAAAGCGTTAAATAGTGCAATGCCTTGGACAAGGTATGAAAATATTAGATATTTCACGAAAACTTAAGAGTGATCATCATACTGTGAAGAGATTTGTGACTGAAACAGAGCAGTGACAGAGTTCATGCAGATAAAGGCATAACGAGGAAGGTTTCTGCCAGACAAATTCATTGGATTAAGAGAGCAGCTGCCAAAATACCATTACAAAGCAGCAAACAGATATTTGAAGCTGCTGGTGCCTCTGGAGTCCCTCGAACCTCAAGGTGTAGGATCCTTCAAAGGCTTGCTTTGGTTCATAAACCTAATATTCGGCCACCCCTAAACAGTGTTCACAAGCAGAAATGGTTGCAGTGGGCCCAGACATACATGAAGACTAATTTTCAAACAGTCTTGTTTACTGATGAGTGTCGAGCAAACCCTGGATGGTCCAGATGGATGGAGTAGTGGATAGTTGGTGGATGGCCACCATGTCCCAACAAGGCTGCGACGTCAGCAAGGAGGTGGAGGAGTCATGTTTTGAGCCGGAATCACGAGGAAACAGCTGGTAGGGCCCTTTGAGGTTCCTGAAGGTGTGAAAATGACCTCTGCAAAGTATATTGAGTTTCTGACTGACAACTTTCTTCCATGGTATAAAAAGCAGAAACGTGTCTTCAGGAGCAAAATCATCTTCATGCATGACAATACATCATCTCATGCTGCAAAGAATACCTCTGAGTCATTGGCTGCTATGGGCATAAAAGGAGATAAACTCTTGGTGTGGCCACCATCTTCCCCTGACCTCAACCCTATAGAGAACCTTTGGAGTATCATCAAGCAAAAGATCTATGAGGGCGGGAGGCAGTTCACATCAAAACAGCAGCTCTGGGAGGCTATTCCAACTTCATGCAAAGAAATACAAGCAGAAACTCTCCAAAAACTCACAAGTTCAATGGATGCAAGAATTGTGAAGGTGATATCAAAGAAGGGTTCCTATGGTAACATGTAACTTGGCCTGTTAGGATGTTTTGGAGTTAAATAGCTTTTTGTTCAGTGATTGTGACCTCCTAATGCTGCAAATTCCACAAATGAGCATTTTCAGTTCTTTAAACCAGTGATTTTCAACCAGTGTTCCGCGGCACACTAGTGTGCCGCGACACATGGTCGGGTGTGCCACGGGGAAAGTTCCCCAAACTATGGTGCCCCCTCCGTTCTGCCCCGATCTCCTGTCCGCTCCCCTCCTCCCTCCTGTCCGCTCCCCCGGTCCTCCGATTCCCCCCCCCCGTGTTCCGATCCCACCCCCCCCATACTTACCTAGCTCCGATGTCCCTCCCGGTGTCCGGCCGTCTTCTCCATGGGCACCGCCATCTTGGAAAATGGCGGGCGCAGGCGCAGTGCGCCCGCTGAATCTGCCGGCCGGCAGATTCGTTCCTATACATTTTGGTCGCTGTGATAAGTTCTATCACAGCGATCAAAATAAAAAAAAGTAAATAAACCCCCCCCCCCTTTATCACCCCCATAGGTAAGTACAATAATAAAATTCTGAAAATATAATTATTTTTGTTTTTTCATTAGGGTTAGGGGTAGGGTTAGGGTTGCACTTAGGGTTGCACTTAGGGTTAGGGTTGCACTTAGGGTTGCACTTAGGGTTAGGGTTGCACTTAGGGTTGCACTTAGGGCTAGGGTTGCACTTAGGGCTAGGGTTGCACTTAGGGTTGCACTTAGGGCTAGGGTTGCACTTAGGGCTAGGGTTGCACTTAGGGTTGCACTTAGGGCTAGGGTTGCACTTAGGGCTAGGGTTAGAATTAGGGTTAGGGTTAGAATTAGGGTTAGAATTAGGGTTGCAATTAGGGTTAGGGTTGGAATTAGGGTTAGAATTAGGCTATTTGCACACGGTGCGGATTTGGCTGCGGATCCGCAGCGGATTGGTCGCTGCGGAGTCGTATCAGTTTTCCATCACGTTTACAGTACCACGTAAATCTATGGAAAACCAAATCCGTTGTGAACATGGTGCGGAAAATACAGCGCGGAAACGCTGTATATTCACACTGAGTGAGTATAAATACATTTAGAATCTATATTATTAACTATATGTAGAATATGTACTGTTTTAGTGTCATTTTGTGCCATTTTGGTTGGTGGTGTGCCCCGAGATTTATTAAGTATAAAAAGTGTGCCGCGTGTTGTGAATTTGCTTTTTGCTCCCTCTAGTGGTTACTAGTTTTTTGACTCTGGTTTTTCTGTCATTCCTTTTATCCGCACCTGGGTCGTTAGTTAGGGGTGTTGCTATATAAGCTCCCTAGACCTTCAGTTCAATGCCTGGCAACGTAGTTATCAGAGCTAGTCTGCTGTGCTCTTGTCTACTGATCCTGGTTCCAGTTATATCAGCTAAGTCTGCCTTTTGCTTTTTGCTATTTGTTTTGGTTTTGTATTTTTGTCCAGCTTGTTCCAAATCTATATCCTGACCTTTGCTGGAAGCTCTAGGGGGCTGGTGTTCTCCCCCCGGACCGTTAGACGGTTCGGGGGTTCTTGAATTTCCAGTGTGGATTTTGATAGGGTTTTTGTTGACCATATAAGTTACCTTTCTTTATTCTGCTATCAGTAAGCGGGCCTCTCTGTGCTAAACCTGGTTCATTTCTGTGTTTGTCATTTCCTCTTACCTCACCGTTATTATTTGTGGAGGGCTTCTATCCAGCTTTGGGGTCCCCTTCTCTGGAGGCAAGAAAGGTCTTTTGTTTTCCTCTACTAGGGGTAGCTAGATTCTCCGGCTGGAGCGTGTCATCTAGAATCAACGTAGGAATGATCCCCGGCTACTTCTAGTGTTGGCGTTAGGAGTAGATATATGGTCAACCCAGTTACCACTGCCCTATGAGCTGGATTTTTGTATTCTGCAGACTTCCACGTACCTCTGAGACCCTCGCCATTGGGGTCACAACAGTTTGCCAGGCCAGTATTAAATGTTTAATGCGTTGCAGAAGAGGGATTATAAGAAAGAAGATTCTGAGTTTTGTTTTTTTTTTCTTTCTTCTTCCCCTTTACCTCAGAGTGGCTATGCTTGCTGCAGACATGAATGTCCAGACCTTGATTACAAGTGTGGACCAGCTGGCTACTCGTGTGCAGGGCATACAAGACTATGTTATCAGAAATCCTAGGTCAGAACCTAAAATACCGATTCCTGAACTGTTTTCCGGAGACAGGTTTAAGTTTAGGAATTTTGTGAATAATTGTAAATTGTTTTTGTCCCTGAGACCCTGTTCATCTGGAGACTCTGCTCAGCAAGTAAAAATAGTTATTTCGTTCTTACGGGGCGACCCTCAGGATTGGGCTTTTTCGCTGGCGCCAGGAGATCCGGCATTGGCTGATATTGATGCGTTTTTTCTGGCGCTCGGTTTACTTTATGAGGAACCCAATCTTGAGATTCAGGCAGAGAAAGCCTTGCTGGCTATGTCTCAGGGGCAGGACGAGGCTGAAGTGTATTGCCAAAAATTTCGGAAATGGTCCGTGCTGACACATTGGAACGAGTGTGCACTGGCCGCTAATTTTAGAAATGGCCTATCTGAAGCCATTAAGAATGTTATGGTGGGTTTTCCTATTCCCACAGGTCTGAATGATACTATGGCACTGGCTATTCAAATTGACCGGCGGTTGCGGGAGCGCAAAACCGCAAATTCCCTCATGGTGTTGTCTGAACAGACACCTAATTCGGTGCAATGTGATAGAAAAACCGCAAATTCCCTCATGGTGTTGTCTGAACAGACACCTGATTTAATGCAATGTGATAGAATCCTGACTAGAAATGAGCGGAAAATTCATAGACGCCGGAATGGCTTGTGCTACTACTGTGGTGATTCTACACATGTTATCTCAGCATGCTCTAAACGTATAGCTAAGGTTGTTAGTCCTGTCACCGTTGGTAATTTGCAACCTAAATTTATTCTGTCTGTAACTTTGATTTGCTCACTGTCATCTTATCCTGTCATGGCGTTTGTAGATTCAGGTGCTGCCCTGAGTCTTATGGATCTGTCATTTGCTAAGCACTGTGGTTTTACTCTTGAACCATTAGAAAATCCTATTCCTCTTAGGGGTATTGATGCTACGCCATTGGCAGCAAATAAACCGCAGTATTGGACACAGGTTATCATGTGCATGACTCCTGAACACCGCGAGGTGATACGTTTCCTGGTTTTACATAAAATGCATGATTTGGTTGTTTTAGGGCTGCCATGGTTACAGACCCATAATCCAGTCCTGGACTGGAAGGCTATGTCAGTCTCAAGTTGGGGCTGTCGTGGTATTCATGGGGATTCCCTGCCTGTGTCTATTGCTTCTTCTACGCCTTCGGAAGTTCCGGAGTATTTGTCTGATTATCAGGATGTCTTCAGTGAGTCTGAGTCCAGTGCACTGCCTCCTCATAGGGACTGTGACTGTGCTATAGATTTGATCCCAGGCAGTAAGTTTCCTAAGGGAAGACTGTTTAATCTGTCGGTACCTGAACATACCGCTATGCGTTCATATATCAAGGAGTCTCTGGAGAAAGGACATATTCGTCCGTCTTCTTCCCCCCTTGGTGCGGGATTCTTTTTTGTGGCAAAAAAGGACGGATCTTTGAGACCTTGTATTGATTATCGGCTTTTAAATAAGATCACTGTCAAATTTCAGTATCCTTTACCGCTGTTGTCTGACTTGTTTGCCCGGATTAAAGGTGCCAAGTGGTTCACCAAGATAGACCTTCGTGGTGCGTACAACCTTGTGCGCATTAAGCAAGGTGATGAATGGAAAACCGCATTCAATACGCCCGAAGGTCATTTTGAGTACTTGGTGATGCCTTTTGGGCTCTCCAATGCGCCTTCAGTTTTTCAGTCCTTTATGCATGACATTTTCCGGAAGTATCTGGATAAATTTTTGATTGTTTATCTGGATGATATTTTGGTTTTTTCTGATGATTGGGATTTGCATGTGGAGCAGGTCAGGTTGGTCTTTAAAATTTTGCGTGAAAATTCTTTGTCAAGGGCTCAAAGTGTCTCTTTGGTGTACAGAAGGTTCCCTTTTTGGGGTTCATTTTTTCCCCTTCTGCTGTGGAGATGGACCCAGTCAAGGTCCGAGCTATTCTTGATTGGACTCAGCCCTCGTCGGTTAAGAGTCTTCAGAAGTTCTTGGGTTTCGCTAACTTCTACCGTCGTTTTATCGCTAATTTTTCTAGCATTGTGAAACCGTTGACGGATATGACCAAGAAGGGCTCCGATGTAGCTAACTGGGCTCCTGCTGCCGTGGAGGCTTTCCAGGAGTTGAAGCGCCGGTTTACTTCGGCGCCTGTTTTGTGCCAGCCCGATGTCTCACTTCCCTTTCAGGTTGAGGTGGATGCTTCAGAGATTGGAGCAGGGGCCGTTTTGTCGCAGAGAGGCCCTGGTTGCTCTGTTATGAAACCTTGTGCCTTTTTCTCCAGGAAGTTTTCGCCTGCCGAGCGAAATTATGATGTGGGCAATCGGGAGTTGTTGGCCATGAAATGGGCATTTGAGGAGTGGCGTCATTGGCTCGAGGGTGCTAAGCATCATGTGGTGGTCTTGACTGATCACAAAAATCTGATGTATCTCGAGTCTGCTAAACGCCTTAATCCGAGACAGGCCCGCTGGTCATTGTTTTTCTCCCGCTTTGATTTTGTTGTCTCGTATTTACCAGGTTCAAAGAATGTGAAGGCCGATGCTCTTTCTAGGAGCTTTGTGCCTGATGCTCCTGGAGTCGCTGATCCTGTTGGTATTCTTAAAGATGGAGTTATCTTGTCAGCTATTTCTCCGGATCTGCGACGTGTGTTGCAGAGATTTCAGGCTGATAGGCCTGAGTCTTGTCCACCTGACAGACTGTTTGTCCCGGATAAATGGACCAGCAGAGTCATTTCCGAGGTTCATTCCTCGGTGTTGGCAGGTCACCCGGGAATTTTTGGCACCAGAGATCTGGTGGCCAGGTCCTTTTGGTGGCCTTCCTTGTCAAGGGATGTGCGGTCATTTGTGCAGTCCTGTGGGACTTGTGCTCGAGCTAAGCCTTGCTGTTCTCGTGCCAGCGGTTTGCTCTTGCCCTTGCCTGTCCCGAAGAGACCTTGGACACATATCTCCATGGATTTCATTTCTGATCTTCCGCTATCTCAGGGCATGTCCGTTATCTGGGTGATATGTGATCGCTTCTCCAAGATGGTCCATTTGGTTCCTTTGCCTAAGCTGCCTTCCTCTTCCGATCTGGTTCCTGTGTTTTTCCAGAACGTGGTTCGTTTGCACGGCATCCCTGAGAATATTGTGTCAGACAGAGGATCCCAGTTCGTTTCTAGGTTCTGGCGATCCTTTTGTAGTAGGATGGGCATTGATTTGTCGTTTTCGTCTGCTTTCCATCCTCAGACTAATGGACAGACGGAGCGAACCAATCAGACTTTGGAGGCTTATTTGAGGTGTTTTGTCTCTGCTGATCAGGACGATTGGGTGACATTCTTGCCGTTGGCTGAGTTTGCCCTTAATAATCGGGCTAGTTCCGCCACCTTGGTTTCGCCTTTTTTCTGCAACTCTGGTTTCCATCCTCGCTTTTCTTCGGGTCATGTGGAGCCTTCTGACTGTCCTGGGGTGGATTCTGTGGTAGATAGGTTGCAGCGGATCTGGAATCATGTGGTGGACAACTTGAAGTTGTCACAGGAGAGGGCTCAGCGCTTTGCCAACCGCCGCCGCGGTGTGGGTCCCCGACTACGCGTTGGGGATTTGGTATGGCTTTCTTCCCGCTTTGTTCCTATGAAGGTCTCCTCTCCCAAATTTAAACCTCGTTTTATTGGGCCTTACAAGATATTGGAAATCCTTAATCCTGTATCTTTTCGTCTGGATCTTCCTGTGTCGTTTGCTATTCACAATGTATTTCATAGGTCCTTGTTGCGGCGGTACATTGTGCCTGTAGTTCCTTCTGCTGAGCCTCCTGCTCCGGTGTTGGTTGAGGGCGAGTTGGAGTACGTGGTGGAGAAGATCTTGGATTCTCGCCTCTCCAGGCGGAGGCTTCAGTACCTGGTCAAGTGGAAGGGCTATGGTCAGGAGGATAATTCCTGGGTGGTCGCCTCTGATGTTCATGCGGCCGATTTAGTTCGTGCCTTTCATGCCGCTCATCCTGATCGCCCTGGTGGTCGTGGTGAGGGTTCGGTGACCCCTCACTAAGGGGGGGGTACTGTTGTGAATTTGCTTTTTGCTCCCTCTAGTGGTTACTAGTTTTTTGACTCTGGTTTTTCTGTCATTCCTTTTATCCGCACCTGGGTCGTTAGTTAGGGGTGTTGCTATATAAGCTCCCTAGACCTTCAGTTCAATGCCTGGCAACGTAGTTATCAGAGCTAGTCTGCTGTGCTCTTGTCTACTGATCCTGGTTCCAGTTATATCAGCTAAGTTTGCTTTTTGCTATTTGTTTTGGTTTTGTATTTTTGTCCAGCTTGTTCCAAATCTATATCCTGACCTTTGCTGGAAGCTCTAGGGGGCTGGTGTTCTCCCCCCGGACCGTTAGACGGTTCGGGGGTTCTTGAATTTCCAGTGTGGATTTTGATAGGGTTTTTGTTGACCATATAAGTTACCTTTCTTTATTCTGCTATCAGTAAGCGGGCCTCTCTGTGCTAAACCTGGTTCATTTCTGTGTTTGTCATTTCCTCTTACCTCACCGTTATTATTTGTGGGGGGCTTCTATCCAGCTTTGGGGTCCCCTTCTCTGGAGGCAAGAAAGGTCTTTTGTTTTCCTCTACTAGGGGTAGCTAGATTCTCCGGCTGGAGCGTGTCATCTAGAATCAACGTAGGAATGATCCCCGGCTACTTCTAGTGTTGGCGTTAGGAGTAGATATATGGTCAACCCAGTTACCACTGCCCTATGAGCTGGATTTTTGTATTCTGCAGACTTCCACGTACCTCTGAGACCCTCGCCATTGGGGTCATAACAGCCGCGCCTCAAAAAAGGTTGAAAATCACTGCTTTAAACCATATCAAATGTTTAGAAATTCTACTGTGCCTAATAATTTGGAACAGTGCATTTTGAGTTTTTATTCATTTTGGAGATTATACTGTTATCATTGGGAGGTTTCTTCAATAACATTTGATGTATAATCTAACGGGTGATGACTTTTATTAGACTGACTGTCATTTGCACCGACCATTTAGGAAAATCTGCGAAAAATGGCATTTGCATAATAATTTGGAACATGGTGTATACCCAATAGTTGGCTGCATTAATGCCAGTTTCCTAATTCTGTGACATTAACTGCAAACGACCAATTGTAAATGTGTACGGTACTGCGAAATAGATAACATCCATCAGGGCCGGACTGGCTATCTGGCAGTTCTGGCATTTGCCAGAGGGGCCGCTCCCTGCTGTGTATCACTCACTCTGCTGAAGCCCTTTTGATGTGGTGAGAGGACAGGAGCAACTCAGGCGCAGGCGAGGGAGGCGCGTTTGAAAGGGCGTTTGAAATGTGTTGCTCCTAAATCACCATGAAACTTTCTCTATGATGATTTTAAATTTTGTTCAATAAAAGCCTGGAATTCTAGAAGCTGGATTCTCAATTTTCTTTTTGGATGTTCCTGAAAATTCCTGGGCTGAATTTCAGTCCCAGTCCGGCCCTGACCTCTAGTATGGAGGAAAGCAGTCCGCCCGCTGCACAGATGTCAGCATGACCCTTCTTCATTATGACATAACAGGTTTGGCCATTTCCACATTCCCGGCTGAACTCTGCTCATTTTATATCCTGTTTATGCAGAAAACAAATGGACCTTAGACTAAATCTATTATTCTGATTTTTCTGCCACCTATATAACAGTTTAGGGTTTTTTTTCTTAATAAGTTTTATTAACCCCTTCATGACCAGGCATGAATGAACTGGCAGTTTTTTCGTTCTTGCCTCTCCTCTCGTCAGCTACCATTATTTTATATATATTTTTTTACGTTGCTGTGTTAGGCTGAGCAGGTCAGACCCTGCGATCATGTTGATTGCCAGGTCTTAGGGTACCGTCACACATTGAAATTTTCATCGCTGCGACGGCACGATCCGTGACGTCGCAGCGATCGTATGAATATCGCTCCAGCGTCGTAGACTGCGGTCACACGTTGCAATCACGGCGCTGGAGCGATGCCGAAGTCCCCGGGTAACCAGGGTAAACATCGGGTAACTAAGCGCAGGGCCGCGCTTAGTAACCCGATGTTTACCCTGGTTACCAGCGTAAACGTAAAAAAACAAACAGTACATACTCACCCGTCGGTGTCCTTCAGGTCCCTTGCCGTCTGCTTCCTGCTCTGAGTGCAGCCGTACAGTGAGAGCAGAGCGCAGCACCGCTGTGATCTGCTCTCACTTTCCGGCCGGCACTCAGAGCAGGAAGCAGACGGCAAGGGACCTGAAGGACACCGACGGGTGAGCATGTACGGTTTGTTTTTTTACGTTTACGCTTGTAACCAGGGTAAACATCGGGTTACTAAGCGCGGCCCTGCGCTTAGTTACCCGATGTTTACCCTGGTTACAAGCGAAGACATCGCTGGATCGCTGTCACACACAACGATCCAGCGATGTCAGCGGGTGATCAAGCGACGAAAGAAAGTTCCATACGATCTGCTACGACGTACGATTCTCAGCAGGATCCCTGATCGCTGCTGCGTGTCAGACACTGCGATATCGTAACGATATCGCTAGAACGTCACGAATCGTAACGTCGTAGCGATGGAAATTTCAATGTGTGACGGTACCCTTAGGAAAGTTGTGTTCACTGCATATCACTTACTGAGCACAATGTAGCCAGCTAAAGAAAAGACAAAAGCTGTAATAAACCAGTTCTGTCTTTCTCCCAGGGCCTCCGCAGCCGGAGATCTGACCTGTGTACTAGATTACAGGAGCAAGAGCTTAACTGAGTTTACAATGGCGCAGGGTTAAAGAACAGAACCAAGCGCTGTAAATTTATGGTAAATCTGGTTCAAATATCTAATGAAAAGTTTTACTGTGTCCAGTAGAATGTATTAGGGTTGTACAGGTTTGGTAGTTTAACAAAGATGTGCTTATTCACTGATGGCAAACTGAGATCTTGAAAATGGAAATAAAACAGAAAGTATATTAGTAAATTGAAAAATTATTTTATATACTGAAAAACCTCCATATATTCAATAATGATCCAACTTGCCGTACTCCAAACTTCATTCACTGCACAGAGTGAATTTGTTTCTTTGTGACCTCGCTGTATGTTAAGCAGTTTATTTTACACCTTTTGTACAAGAATGCCAAATCTCCCGGTATAGAGGAAGACAACAATTACCTGAGCGCTTTGCTCTGTATTACCTGAAATACAGGTAGGGGCTGCACAGAAACTACAGAGCATGACTATTAGAAAGGTCTTGTTCCGTCTAGTCGTCTAGTATAAAGGAGATCATTGTTCCCTGCAGTTCCCTGTAGCTCTAATTGATTTGCTTGATACTGTTACTTCTATCAAAGCTACGCTTAAAGGAGTATTCTGGTTGTAAAGAGTTATCACTGTCGTTCACCTATCCACTAGCTGGGTAATAACCGGTAGATTGGTGAGTGCCTGCGGCTGGGAAGATCGGGGTCCAGAATCCTGTGTGTGAATAGAGTAGTAGAGCGTGTTACCATTCCATTCATTGTCTGTGGGAGTGCCGAAGATAGCCAACACAACACTGGCCTATTTTCAGCACTTCCATAGATAATGAATAGAGCGATGGCACACATGCTTGACTTCTACTCAATTCACACTCGGAATTTAGGACCCTCTGTTGTGGCCTTCAGTGAAGTTTCAATGGTTTGACCGATTTACCAGTTATTACCAATCCAGGTTTACAACAACGTTACAACTTATATATATGAATTCTATGTGATCGACAGCTCTTACTGTGCCTCAGCGAGGCCTACACCCCTACGTCCATTGGTGTGGAGAATAAAAATAATGCAGAAGGAGACATGAAAGCTGAGGGATTTGTAATGCAAACAATAATACTAGCCAGACAAAAGACATCAGTGTACTATTAGGTGAAACGACAAATTGCTTTGTTCCTAATGTGGTGAACACAACGGACGTGTCTGCAGTGAGAAGTCCAGTTCCTGACTCTGATATTGTAGTTACTGGCAGTAGGTGAGGCTTTAAATGAAATATTGCCACAAAGCAGAGATTGGTAGACCAACCCAATGACTTGGGGATCACTTGAATGTTTCCTTGATTTTCAGTAGATCAATAAACAATTCTCATCTAATGACCTAACAAGAACACATATGTCTGTACTTGGACAACTCCGTTTTATATGAAGTAATCCCTTTTTTAATATAAAAAGTCACGCTAACCTTCTGCAATTCCAGCAAGGCCTGGAAGGCCTGGTTCACGTGGCATTTGTTGAGCTTTTCACAGCAAATCAGTTGCCGCTAATGGGATGATGCACTCTTTACTTTTTTCTGCTTGTCCGACATTTGTCCTCGGGAAATAAGAGTGTGACAGCCCAATAGTGTCCGCTTATTGGCTGTAGGGCTCACGTGGTATAATATTGTGACGCGAACCCCGGTAGAATTTGTTCCGACATCGCTGGAATGGACTGTGTGCTGTGAGTATAAGTTTTTCTTTAATTATTTTACATAGGGGAGTACTTAATTTAAAAATTGGTCATCCTGGTTTGGTCAACCCCTTTAAATATTGTATGATTAGGATGTTGAAAGATTTCGATGATCGTTCTATAAAAATATTTCTTTTTCTGTGGAAATGCAGTAAATTGGAGAGCATGGGGTTTTCGGCATAAATACATTGTAGCATCACTACGACTTGTATTGGAAAAGTTGTGGAAAGCCTGTTACTAGAGATAATCATTGCATTTCTAGCTGGATATGAAAATGAACCTGCCTGTGTCCTTACTGATGACATATTTAGGAGTGCTTTACTGCACGTTAATTATGTGTTACAATAGAAAACATACTGCCATTGGTCATTAATTACAGTGTGTCTTACCACTCGCTCGCTAAATACATGACTGCCATACCTGCTGAACCACCAGAAGAACATCCAGACCACCGGGCCACTTATAAAACTTGCTTTACAGAGAGGTTAATAATATCCATGTAAATCCCACGACTGCACTAAAAACAATATATGACTGGCCAGCACCTGCCTACGGAAAACATTGTCCAGACCCAGTAGTTCAGCAGCTACAAAAGTCAAGGACCTATTCATCTTCAGGCTGTTTTAGAAAAGTCAACCAAACTCTGCTTAGCCATGCTTGGGTCAGGTGATGTGAAGGCAGCATTTTCTGTTCATCTTTGACAGATATTTTCTCAGTTTTGTGAACATTTTCTTATATGGTATTATGCTGAATTAGATTTTATATCTTAATATGCCATGTACTGTGCTTAATATGAATGTTCTTCTTTCCTTCTAGCCCAACATTGGAAGGCTGGGTATTCCTCATGGTCCATCGGGAGAGAAGGTGGCTGTAGTTACTGTAGATGACTGTGACACTGCCGTAGCTATAAGGTTTGGGAACCTTATCAAGAACTACACCTGTGCTGCCCAGGGAACCCAAACTGGGTCCAAGAAGTAAGTAATTTTTTTTTGTTGATCAAACATAAATTGCTCGTTCTTTTTAGGCCTCAATCATGGTTGGTTATAGTTTCCTACGGGTCAGTAATGAATCTTGTGGTTTGCAGGTCGGAATGAAAAAGTTGTCATGTATGTAATGTGTAACCTGTTTTTCTAGGTCTCTTGACTTAACTGGACCTCTGTTGCTTGGAGGCGTTCCTGATTTACCCGAGGATTTCCCAGTACAGAACAGACAGTTCATTGGATGCATGAGGAACTTAACAATAGACAGTAGACCGATAGACATGGCTAGTTTTATAGCCAATAATGGCACTTTACCAGGTAATTTATCATTGAGGCAAAACTTTTGTGTGTGTTTTGTTTTTATAAATTCGCTAAACTGAAACCGCAGCAAGACAGAAAATGGAAGTATCGTATATAATAATCTTTACAGGTTTCAGTGAAACTTTTCAGGCAGAGGAGATAGAATAACACGAAGGAGAAAAGTGGATAATCATCTATTAAACAGCAAGTCTCAGTTAAATTATTCATTGTGAAGGGATCATCATTATACCTATTTATGATATGCAGGTTGTTTCCACACTTTCCACTGACAACAATAAGGATTGTACAGACATACATGGAGTTCATGGGGGCCTTCATTTTTGTGCTACTGGAGATGATAGAAACAATAACGATCATTCCTAAAGATTTATTCAATTAATATGCTAGAAATGTGTTTGAAACCGCCTTTTAGAACATATATATTTTTCAATAATGACCCAACTTAAAACTGTTCTTGCACGTATTACTAATGGCTTGATATTCATCATCATTTAAAGGTTGTTCTGCAAAGCGGAACTTTTGTGATACCAATACATGTCAGAACCAGGGGACCTGTGTTAATAAGTGGAACACCTACTTCTGCGATTGTCCTCTGCATTATGGAGGGAAAAATTGTGAGCAAGGTATGTACTGCTATTATTGTGACTTACCATATAGTGTTGGCATACAGGGCCTGATTCATTATTTCAATTTCAAAAAGTCCCTTTTTTTGTCTTGTGTATCTGCTGACATTCATGCCAAATTTGTCAAAATTATGTAGGCAATTCATGAATTTTGGGCAAAATAAAAAATGCTCTTTACTCTCAGCCTTAGCCTGTTTTGTGACTTTTTAGTGCAATGCTAAAGTGCTGCAAAATGTTGGCCAAAATTTCTGGCGTGCATAAAATTATTCGGGTGGGAGGGTTGGGAGGTGGCCTGGAATGCATATTTGACTTTCCCAAAAGATGTAAATGTTGTATCAGGCGAAAACATCAGGAAATACTAAATTCTCTACACAGCAATCAACTAAAAGAAATAGACAAACGCAGAAACAAAAAAGGGACAAAACATCCAAAACACAACAGAAAAACAAGCGCTAATGCAATAGTAAATCCAGCCCACTTTGTATGTGGGTTATAATTTGCCCGGAGCCGCTTCGAGTCATTACTTCATGCACAATTGATATCTCTTACATTTCACATATTACATAACGGACTTAAACTAGACTTCCTTATGTTCAGTATCATTGTGATGCATTTATATAGACAACATGATTCATTCAAATATCGTGCTTCCAGTTTGATTAAAATACTACATATCAGACAGCTATGAATCACGGCTGATGATGGTTTATAATTATGGAGTCCAACAGTGACTGAAAGGGAATCTGTCAGCAGGTTTTTGCTCCACCATCTGAGAACAGGATGATGTAGGAGCATAGATCCTGATTCCAGCAATGTATCACTTGCTTGGACTGACGCTGCAGTTTTGATAAAATAACTTCAGATCTACCATTTCTCTGATGGCTGAGCTCTGTGTAACCTCTCCTAAACCACTGATTGGCAGCTTTCTGCCTATGCACAGTGTATACAGAAAGCTGCCAATCAGTGGTGGGGGCGGGGTTATACAGAGCTCATAAATAAAGAGGACTACAGCATGTTTCCTAGTCCTCTAGTAATAATCACCTGATAATAAAGCAGAGATCTTATCAAAACAATTACAGTAAATTATCTTCTACATTATGCTGCTCCCAGAATGGGTGGCGAATACCTGGTGATAGATTCCATGTATTATTATTGCACAGTTTTTTCTTCATCATTCAAACAGTATGACATTTCTGAATTATTCCTTCTAATAAACTCTCTTCTTTCAGTAATGCCTTTTCCACAACGGTTCCCAGGAAATGGCATTGTTATATGGCCTGAGTTGGATGTTACAGTGTCGGTGCCATGGTTCATTGGGATAATGTTTAGAACCCGCCAGCCTACTGGCATGTTGATGCAAATTAATGCTGGTTCTTCAACAAAGATTAACATCCAGGTAGGTGAACAAGTGTTACTATGTAAGTGTAGGAATATATCTGTAAGTAACGCATGAAATTCCACACCCATTGCTACTTGGGGTACTTAGACTGTGTCTGTTTGCTGTGGACGTCAGGAAAATCATCTGATAGATGCCCCTGAAATATGCCACTGTATATCACCCAAGGTCTCCTAAGTTGCTCTCTTAAAAGCTGACCTGCTAATTTACTAAAGGACCACTGCAGTGATTTTTGCGAGATATGAGGTATATGAGTGTAATTAGTGTAGTAATATATTCACCGGCCTCCGCCTTCTCCTGGTATCAGCCCCGCTCCTGCGCTAAGTCACGGCATTTGTGACCTGCCCAATCGCACAGTGGCTGTTGTGTGAAGCCGGAGTCCTCAATGTAAATCTATGTGACTTTAGGACAAGGTTCTGTAGCCTGATTGTGAGTCCCGTAGACTAACATTGAGATTGTAGCCAGCGCTCCACATAGTGATCTGCCAGGATACAGACGCCGGAGTGGGGTGATGCCGGGAGAAGACCACTACCACTGAGTATGTTACTACACCAATTACACTCATATAATTGATATCTAGCACGTGGGAAAATGAACTATCAATGTAATTTCCCCCTGCCATGTACTATTAAGGGTGTGCACCTGCCAGTCTGCAGGCATCCATGTCTTCTCCCCCACAGGCAGACAATATTTTCTTGCCCAGCATTCCTAGACATCCGATGTACATTGGATCTAATTTTCGATGCCCACTGTTGCAGTCCATATATAATTATTTATGGTGTACATCAGCAATGATCACATGATACTTGGCAGTAGAAATAACATTATCTAGCACTACAACCCTTTTTTTCCAACAGATCTTGAATAGTTACCTGGACTTTGAAGTGTACAGTGGCGTCACTCGTGTAGCTAGTATGAAGATCCAGCAGATGAGGGTCAGTGACGGAGAATGGCATCACCTGCTCATAGAGCTGAAGAGCTCCAAGGATGGGAAGGACATCAAGTATTTGGCCATCATGTATCTGGACTATGGGGTTTATCAGGTAGAAATTAATCTGCCATCATACAAGTTTGTAAAGTTGCAGTTTACCCTTAACCTGTCATGTAAACGTTCTTTTTGTACATGTAATTCACGAGAAAGTGAAACTCGAGGAAAGAGTTAATGGTTCCACTAAAATAATGGATTATTTGCTCATAGTGTTTTCCTCTGCGTCTTGACAGAACTCTGTGGAAATTGGCAATGATCTTCCAGGTGTGAAACTGAAGGCCATCTTTGTTGGTGGATTATCTGACACAGACGGCCATGTAGCACAGGGCTTCACTGGCTGCATGAAGGTAACTTTGTAGTATTAATAGTAGCTATTTTAAAAAAGTTTCTTCCTTTACTAAATAGTAGACCAACTATACATTCACTTTATTATTGGTAAGTCTACGCTCCCACAGTATTTGGTGAGTTCTTGATGTTACAGATTTTCTGGATCTATTAGCTACATTAGGTTACTTGTAATTTTTTCATTACTTTTTCTATACTTTTTAGTATTTGGCTTTTGTAAAACTTTATTGCCACCGTCATTGGTGTTGTTTTAGTGTGTTTCTACTGTGGAAATGGAATCAAAACACATATGTTGTTTTTATTGTGGATTTTTCTCATCTCATTAAAGTGTATGGGGAAAATCTATAAAAAACATCTATTTACTACAACAGAGATAGACATGTTGCGGATTTCAAACACATACTTCAGGTCAGTGTACGTTATGTAAAAAAAATAAGCACAGTGGGCAGGAGATTCCTATAAATCCCATATACCGTATATACTCGAGTATAAGTCGAGTTTTTCAACACTTTTTTTGTTTTGAAAACACCCCCCTCGGCTTACACACTAGTCATTGTCCCAGACGATAAAGGGGGAGCGGCAACGGGTCACAGGAGGCAGGAGCCGGCGACTGCAGCTAACTCCTGTGCCCGCTGCTAAAGAGCAGCCTGTGCTGGCCGTGAATATTCATTTCTCTGTAATAGCGCGCACAGTGTCAGCCACAGCCGCCGACTTCCAGCAGCTGCCAGGGGGTCACGTGTCCCCACTACTAAAGAGAAATGAATATTCACCTCTCTCCACTCCTATAGGCATGGAGAGAGGTGAATATTCATTTCCTTAAGTAGCCGTTACACGTGATCGCCCGGTGGCTGTGGCTGGCACTGTGCGTGCTACTTAATAGCAATGGATACTCACTGCCCTCCACACACATAGTCCCGGCGTGGGGAGCGGTGAGTATTCCGGCAGCTGTGCCCTGCTTGTGAGCAGCGCATGACGATCCTGCCATGCGCTACTTACAAGCAGAAAGCAGCTGCTGGCACCTGAACAAGACACTGCGAGGGAGCGCAGGAAGGGTAAGTAGGATATTTTCTTTTTTTATGCTTTTTTGGTGGGAGCCATGCATGCAAGGATAGGGATGAGAGTGCCATGCATACAAGGATAGGAATGAGGGGACCATGCATACCAGGATAGGGATGAGGAACCATGCATACCAGGATAGGGATGAGGAGCCATGCAAGCCAGAATGGCGATGAGGAGCCATGCATACCAGGATGGGGATGAGGGGGCCATGCATACCAGCATGGGGATGAGGAGGCCATGCATACCAGGATGGGGATGAGAAGGCCATGCATAAAGGATGGGGATGAGGAGCCATGCATACAAGGTTGGGGATGAGGGGACCATGCATACCAGGATAGGTATGAGGGGACCATGCATACCAGGGTATGGATGAGGAGCCATGCAAACCAGGATGAGAATGAGGAACCATTCATACCAGGATGGGGATGAGGGGGCCATGCATACCAGGATGGGGATGAGGAGACCATGCATACCAGGATGGGGATGAGGAGGCCATGCATACCAGGATGGGGATGAGGAGGCCATGCATACCAGAATGAGAATGATGAACCATTCATACCAGGATAGGGATGAGGAGGCCATGCATACCAGGATGGGGATGAGGAGGCCATGCATACCAGGATGGGGATGAGGAGGCCATGCATACCACGATGGTGATGAGGTGGCCATGCATACCACGATGGTGATGAGGTGGCCATGCATACCACGATGGGGATGAGGGGGCCATGCATACCAGGATGGGGATGAGGGGACAATGCATACCAGCATGGGGATGAGGAGGCCATGCATACCAGCATGGGGATGAGGAGGCCATGCATAACAGGATGGGGATGTGGAGGCCATGCATACCAGGATGGGGATGAGGAGGCCATGCATACCACGATGGTGATGAAGGGGCCATGCATACCACGATGGGGATGAGGGGGCCATGCATACCAGGATGGGGATGAGGGGACAATGCATACCTGGCTTATACTGGAATCAATAAGTTTTCCCAGTTTTTCATGGCAAAATTAGGTGCCTTGGCTTATACTCGGCTCGGCTTATACTCAAGTTTTTATGGTACTTCCCTGGAACTGTAATTCACCAAAAACTCATCTTAGGACCTTTGCCTAAGGCTAGGGAGGGTCAAACAAACATATTTTCTCTCAGCCGAGAGAATCGGGCCAATTGTGCTAATCACACTCGGATCGGAGTATGGTCAGAGTGTGATTCGATTTTCTCAGAATAGGAGAATATGGGGGAAAAAAAATGTCTCCATCTTTTTAATTTTGTAAGTCCGTGAAAATTGGACTACACTCATTTTTTTTTCCATGGAATCATTGACGTTCATGTCCGATTGTGATCTGTATCAGATTTAGATTGGATATGCTGCAGTTTTTTCCCTAGGACCGTCTCGGTCATGGCCCCATTGGTCAGAGTACGATCTAATATTTTTTCTGAGTGCACTCGGAATGAAAATACGGTCGTCTGCACAGGTCCTTAGGGTGTTCTTACTGTCCTGTTTTTCTCTTGGATGACCAAAAGGAACCGTTAGTAATACTTGCATGCACTGTTTACAGGAGGCATCAAAGCAAAATAAATTACTGCTGTAAATCATTGCATCAAGTGAAATTATCATTGTCATAGCATGGTCATTGGTGTAAACGCCTTATCCTCTATTATTCAATATTTAGGGAGTAAGAATGGGAGAAACGGCAACGAATATAGGAACACTCAACATGAATAAGGCTGAAGTCATCAACGTGGAAAGTGGCTGTGAGGTTGACAATCCTTGTGATGCCAATCCATGTCCTTACAACAGTGACTGCACTGATGATTGGGATAGTTTTTCTTGTAACTGTGAACCAGGTAGGACTAACTTCATACATTTTGCATTTGTTTAAAAGTAGGTTTGTATACACTCACCGGCCACTTTATTAGGTACACCATGCTAGTAACGGGTTGGACCCCCTTTTGCCTTCAGAACTGCCTCAATTCTTCGTGGCATAGATTCAACAAGGTGCTGGAAGCATTCCTCAGAGATTTTGGTCCATATTGACATGATGGCATCACACAGTTGCCGCAGATTTGTCGGCTGCACATCCCAAAGATGCTCCATACAAGGCAGGATGGATCCATGCTTTCATGTTGTTTACGCCAAATTCTGACCCTACCATCCGAATGTCGCAGCAGAAATCGAGACTCATCAGACCAAGCAACGTTTTTCCAATCTTCTACTGTCCAATTTCGATGAGCTTGTACAAATTGTAGCCTCAGTTTCCTGTTCTTAGCTGAAAGGAGTGGTACCCGGTGTGGTCTTCTGCTGCTGTAGCCCATCTGCCTCAAAGTTCGACGCACTGTGCGTTCAGAGATGCTCTTAGGCCTACCTTGGTTGTAACGGGTGGCGATTTGAGTCACTGTTGCCTTTCTATCAGCTCGAACCAGTCTGCCCATTCTCCTCTGACCTCTGGCATCAACAAGGCATTTCCGCCCACAGAACTGCCGCTCACTGGATTTTTTTTCTTTTTCGGACCATTCTCTGTAAACCCTAGAGATGGTTGTGCGTGAAAATCCCAGTAGATCAGCAGTTTCTGAAATACTCAGACCAGCCCTTCTGGCACCAACAACCATGCCACGTTCAAAGGCACTCAAATCACCTTTCTTCCCCATACTGATGCTCGGTTTGAACTGCAGGAGATTGTCTTGACCATGTCTACATGCCTAAATGCACTGAGTTGCCGCCATGTGATTGGCTGATTAGAAATTAAGTGTTAACAAGAAGTTGGACAGGTGTACCTAATAAAGTGGCCGGTGAGTGTATATGTTTATGTACAGAAAAGCCATTCTTTATACATGTGGTAGAAGCTGGGAAAAATGTGTTCTTTAAGGTTGAGTCTCATGACAAAATAGAAGCCAGCATAGAAATCTGAAGATGAGCACAAGTCCAGTTCTCTAACCCATTATAGACAGTTGCAGTTGGTGGAGGAAGCCACGTCCTGCCTGGCATTTCACCTGTGCTGGCTAACCATATAACGCACACACCGCCAAGTTCTCCATGACTTAGTTATGCTCAGATAAGGCATATTGACAGGGTTAAGGTCACCCCGAGAATTATCTTTATCAAAAAGTAGCTGGTAAAAAAGGACCCGAGAATTATCTTTATCAAAAAGTAGCTGGTAAAAAAAGGACTATTTTTTAATATACCGTATAATATGTATTAACAACTGTAGAATTGGTGGAGAAAGGTTGAACTTGATGGACTTAGGTCTTTTTTCAACCTGTGTAACTCAGTATCGATTATTTGTAGCCCCTAAGAGATTAAGGGGTTTAGGTTATAATTACTATGTCTGGTGAGCAATGTTTTTTCATTCTAAACTGGCAAATTTAAATAATATATTAAATGTAATCTTATAAGGAACTGCCAGACTCGAGCAGTCCATCCATGCAGCAGACAGGAGTCACTGATCATATATCCGCATACTTGGCTGCTTGTGCACCGTGTTGTATAATAGTGACCTAATGTGCACCTTGTGACCCTGAACTACCAAGGATTAGAAAAAACACCACCCTAATGATTTCCCTCGCTCACAGACATATAACACATGTGTGGCATTATCGGCATTCATCACGGTATCTGAAAAGGTTCTGCTCTGACATGGCATCTGCCCAGCAGCACATGTAACTGTATCCTCTACTTTCCTTTAGGGTTCTTTGGGAGAGACTGTGTAGATGTGTGCAGCTTGAACCCCTGTGAACATGTCTCTACTTGTGCTCGAAAGCCAAGCTCTTCTCATGGATACACGTGTGAATGTGGAGCAAGCTACTATGGACAATACTGTGAGAACAAGTAAGGGGAAAGTGACTGCTGTCTTATTGCTGCCAAGCGTTCTATCTCAAGCTGATATCATCCCGTAGTTATTCTGCATTGTTCTCTTTCCTTTATCTAATGTTTCTTTTTATCTCCCATTTTTAGAGTTGATTTACCTTGTCCTAGAGGCTGGTGGGGTAATCCTATTTGTGGACCCTGTAACTGTGATGTTAGTAAAGGATTTGACCCTGATTGTAATAAGACAAATGGAGAATGCCGCTGTAAGGTAAGGATGCCTTGGGATCATTTCCGAGATCACAGTGCAGAAAATATTAACTTTGTAGTACAGGTTACAATAAATTCACAGAAAGGGACCCCAATGAACTATATTAAAAAATAACCTTTATTGACAAATGTAAAATTACTGGTGCACAAAAGACAATACCATCACCAAAATAAAAATAGTAAAAGGCACAGGGAGGTGCCTGGCCCTACTCTAGAGCTCAAAAAACACCCTACCTACCAGCGGAGGTTGGCACCCTATTCCTGCGCAAGTGGCGCCCCCGCTCATCGTCGACTGTCCCATTTACCCTTGGAAACCCTATATGGAAGGGATGAAAAACCTATGACAGGAGAAGATATAACCAATAGTAAAGATGTAATGAGGGGAGGGACAGGACAGGTGTAATATGTATTGCAGACAGCGGGCTACACTGTCCCTGTCCTGACCCTGCCTGTCAGCGGAGGTTGGCACCCTATTGAACCAAATGATGAGACTGGCACCCCCGCTCCTCGATGGCTATTTCAAACAAAACCCTAAGTAGGGTAGTTATGGAAGGAATCTTACAGTCTGTGAAGAGCTAGAGTGCTTACATATAGCATGATAGGGTCATATGGACCGTGGGACTCAAATGTAGTGCATGATTTCAAGGGAGCTCAACAATAGGAAGCATGTGAATCACTGTGATATGCAGATAGAATAAGTTTAACAAATGTCCACAATTATAATACAAAGAATGAAGTGGAGAAGAACTCCCCTGAGTTGATCCCCGCACAGCTTCCCCAAATCGTGTCTCCATAATTGGAGCCAAAATGCACATTGCAAATCAGATGAAGAGCTCCTCATATAACAAAAGCCAACAAAGCATATTTCTAAGAAAATAAACTCGACGCGTTTTCCCTCTCACATGAGGGTCATCAGGAGTACATATACATGTTAGAAAATGCTACTTAGCTTTGTCATGGCAATATGTCAATAGCAATGTAGTCCTTGGCACGTAGGGTGGATCCGCTCTGGATGTGGTGCACTGGTGTAATCCACTGTGCTGTAAAATGTGGACGCAGCGGAGGTACGCAGCGTCCAACCCGCAGCGTTTACTGACCCTGGGAGCATACCCTTATACTTCCTGCCTTTTCAGGAAGCATTTTCAGCAATGCTTTACATCAGTAAAGGCAGGTTTAAAACGACAGATAACTTTTTTTACACAATGATTATAGCCCAAGGTCCAGCAATCACAAAAGATGATGTCACAGCTAGATGGTCAGTGTCTGTTTATTGTGCCTAATGTTACATGTGTTTTATCCTGAAACAGGAAGTTAGTCTAAAAAAGCCCTAGTGGTCAGTGTGAAAATTGCCAGATTTCTATTTTTAATACAGATTGTGATATGTTAAAAAGAAAACGATTGCCAGCAATTAAAAATATATACTTTTAACACAAAAACATGATTTAAACATTGTATCGTATCTTGAGGATAGTTTCCTTTTAAAGTGTGAAGAATGGTTTAATGTCCAAATGACTATATAGATAAATAGCTTACAAGAACTTTCAAAAGATCCCCACTTCAGAGACACAAATGATATACTTACCCAATTGATATTTTCTTATGTGAAAAAATGATGAGAAAAACTCAGCACTCACTTGGAGAGTGTGAACAAAAAGGTTTTTAATGGCAATTCAAAAACAATATTTAACGTTTCGGTCCTATTCCAGACCTTCATCAGAAGCTGCCACAGGATAGGAGATATGGTGCAAGGTGGCAGCGCAGTGGGAGTGCGTCCTTATTATAGCGCTATACTAAGGCAATTAAGGACACACTCCCATCGTGCTGCCACCTTGCATCATATCTCCTATCCTGCGGCAGCTTCTGATGAAGGTCCGGAATAGGACCGAAACGTTAAATATTGTTTTGGATTGCCATTAAAAACCCTTTTTAATACGCCTACTCAAGCACCACATTCTCCTTGACGGAGTGCCGTATATTTCTACAGCTATATGAAAAAATGGCCATCGATTCTCTGGAAGCACAATAAAAAGATCAGATACATATCTTCTAGTAATTAGTCTTTTTGTCTCCTTTCCAGGACAATTACTACAGACCACAAGACAGTGACACTTGTTACCCGTGTGACTGCTTCCCTTCAGGAGCATATGAACGTGGGTGTGATATGGAGACTGGTCAGTGCCCATGCAAACCTGGCGTCATTGGGCGCCAGTGCAACCGCTGCGACAATCCTTTTGCAGAGGTCACTAATGATGGCTGTGAAGGTACGAACATTAAATTAAACCTATGATTGATAGTGTTGCGTTCAGTTAAACCTCTTTTTTATGTATCATGGTTGAATTATGTATGTGTGGTAGATAGAGTTCATTCCTTCCGCCATCCCCTGTAATTTGGTGGGTTAGGCAGACACAGCCAAGGTTTGCTTTCCAACCAAACACCTCATGGAAAAACACTGTCTTAATTGATACATCATATCATAGGTCGCAGAACATACAACACTTGACATAATGTCCGGATTGTATAAACTGAGTACATAGTGTAGTGTCAGTGCGTAACTTGCACACATACAGCTCCGAACACACCGTCTCTGATGATCATTCCCAATATACATATAGACGGGATTTTATGCATTCTTCTACCATAATTTCACTAGAAGAAACCATGCGTGTTTCCATGACCAGCGTTCCTACTAAATCACTAGAAGCGACATTGGGTTTTGTTATTTTATACCTTGTTTGGCACAGGATGAGTCTGCAGGGAACAGCTGCAGAGACTATGACAATTTTATTATTCTTGGCTCGTGAACAGTAGAGGGTGACAAGAAATGAAATGTTATTGTACAGTGAAAGAAAGTCTGTCTTCCCTGATTCACCTTTGTGGTTCTCTAGGATAATAATACAAGCTTGTTCATCACATGCTTATCATTTCTCTACAAGCCTGCCATTTCCTTACTCTGTGATGAAGTCATTAACTATACGGGAGCTTACATGTGCCAGTCGGTCAAAGCCATTATCGTGAACGATGTGTGACATGGTTTCTCCCTTTATTGCAGTGATTTATAATGCATGTCCTAAAGCCTTCGAGGCTGGAATCTGGTGGCCACAGACCAAGTTTGGTCAACCAGCTGCTGTTCCTTGTCCCAAGGGATCTGTCGGTGAGTCTAGCCGTAAAACCTGCTTGTAGAAGTATATGAAAATTTCAAGGAGTGTAAACAATATGTTGTCATAGAAAGCTGCCGAAAAGTTAACAAAAAAAGAAAATTGTTTTAAAATGTTATTGCTAAAATTTGTCAATCAGATCCCACATGATGGCATGTCAATATGTGTGTAAAAAGACAATGAACAGGAGCCCATAGGACTCAAAAGGGAATGTGTCATCAGAAAATGAAATAAATGTATCTAAAAATATAATAATAATAATAATAATAATAATAATTTTATTTATATAGCGCCAACATATTCCGTAGCACTTTACAACTTATAGAGGGGACTTGTACAGACAATAGACATTACAGCATAACAGAAATCACAGTTCAAAATAGATACCAGGAGGAATGAGGGCCCTGCTCGCAAGCTTACAAACTATGAGGAAAAGGGGAGACACGAGAGGTGGGTGGTAACAATTGCGCTATATATATATATATATATATATATATATATATATATATATAATTTTTTTTTTTTCCTTCATATCTCCATTTTGAGATCTTTGTAAAAATATTAGCAATTGTCATATTAGCCTAACATTAGACTATTTAATGAACAAGTTTTAATCAGGACATTGTGAAGAGGGAGAGGAGGTGATCTGTGACCATCTCCTATTGTGAATAGTGGACCCAGTGTCTACTGTTTAAGGAGGTGATACCTTCAGGGCGCAAGACCTCCAACTCCTCAATATCCATGACTCCGACTCAGACTCCACCAAATGGACTCCGACTCCATGACTCCTCCATCTCCTTAATTTCCATGACTCCGACTCCACCAAAATGGGCTCTGACTCCTCGACTCTGACTCTGACTCCACAACCCTGGTTACCTTCATTGTAATCCTGCCTGTGGTGATAAGGAGACTACTGAAATGTCTTCTGTACAGAACAGGAAGTCTGATATTAGGCCTAGTGGCAAGTTTGACAATTCTTTTACAGTGTAATTTCTGATGACACATTATCTTCACTATAACTCCTGAAATCCTACTGGAATTGTGGTTATGAAAATACCCCAAACTTGAATTTTATACAACATGAATGACTAATATGGGTGTGCTTACTGAGAGTGTAATAATGCTACTGGGCTGCAAAAAGAAAAATGGGACCCGCAAAACTTCAGTATTAAATTAATGTACAGGAGTACAAGTATGCTAATATGGCCAATATACAAACACATACATACACTGTGTGTCAGCGCACTGTGATTAATGAACACATGATCTCCATTATTGCTGCAAACGTTAAAAATGTAAGCTACTTAGTTAGCGTTTTTTATCGAAGAGAGCAAAAGCCATCCAACCACGTCAAGGTGACCTTTTAATGTGGATGGTCCCTAACCACTATATGTCCTACCTCTTCATGTGCCGAACCGGGCTCATCAAATGAAGAGTTCATGTATTCATTCATCGCAGTGTGCTGACGCATCGGGTTTGTAAATGTTACAGGACAGATGAGAATTCTACTGATACAATTGTGTTATGGCCCTGCCAGTATTTTTCCACTAATCGTGAAGGATTGGAATTTCCATAGTTGTTGGAAACATTGGGGATTGTAAACCCGCATGTTTTGTGTCCTCAAAAAAGGGCAGTTTTCCATCTGTATGCTGGTCTGTTTGTCCTCCCTTTTTCCTTCCATGTGTCCATATATCACCACTGGTGGGTCTGTGTGAAAAGCTGTACTATTGAGTAACATTGGTCAGTGTGCTGACAGCACACATACAATACGCCCGTCTGAGCGAGCCCTAAGGCCCAGCTCTCACAGTTCAGAATCATAATGCCTGTCGGCCCCACTCCGAGTACAGTTGTGTCGCCCTATTACCTGGTGCTTTTATAGGATTACCTTTCTTTGTTAATCAGATCATTAGCCATTTTTGAAGAGCACTGACACAGTAAAACATATGTGCGTTATAATTCCTGATAATTATAGGAGGCTTCTTCTCACCCACTACTTCTTTTTCTTCCCCATCCATTACCTTCAGAGTTAAACACTGCCACGGTAATGCATGGTAGGCATGACAAGCTCGGCACTAAATTATTTACACCCTGAGTCATACCCTGCACACCTCAGACTGTTCATTTCCGCAGAATGCAGCCAGCACAATGGCAGTGTAATTGTTGGGAAAATTCATCTCCTCTACATGTGACGGCTAGTGATGTATGCGACGTATAGAAAACTAGTTTATGGGCACACTATATATACTCTTGTGAGGCTGGTGGGATTAAGATTTGTTAGTTAGTCCTTATTTATGGGTTACTATGGTTTTTTAATGTCAGATCAGGTGCCATAAAAGGACTGTCATAGTATTACTGCCCTGAGGAAAATCTGTACTGAGTAACCAGAAATCTAAAACTTTCAGCCATCCCACAAAAGACGAGGCTTAAAGACCGCCTTGACAGATGTTTGATAGATTCCACCAGCTAAGTGTAAGAAACACCCGTCCAATTAGCATGATGTAAATCATCATGGGACAGGTCCATACATCTACTGGATCATATAGCTTTTCTAGGTCAGTTCAGAGTATTTATTAGCATGTGTTATATTAAGGGGTGTTCATATCTCCAAGGTTGTATTCCAATATGTAGCAGGAGTAATGATAATATTAGCAAATAAATCCAATTAGAAATGTAGTATAGTTATTCTGATTCGCTATGTCGCTTACCCCATGTGCAGGGCATTGCATTAGCTTAGGTATCCATGGTTACGATTAATGGTAACTAATCAACGGTCACTGTGTGAGTGGTTGTAACTATGGATACCTAAGCTACTGTAATGCCCTGTACATGGGGTAAGCAACATAGCGAATTAGGAGAACTACACTACTTAGTATTATTACACCTACAACTTATTGGGATAGGATTTGGAGGTGGGAATACCCCTAAAAGTTGTGTAAATCAGTGTTAGAAAAGATATTACTAATCTAGTCCGTTACCAAAGCTTTAGGCAATCATAGCTATGGTTCATTTACGAAGAGTAAAAGAAACCTTGATGGATAGATTTTTTTGTTAGCCACACTACATTGTACTGCTTTGCCACCATTGCCCAGGTACCATCCTAGTGGAAGAACATAGTTCTTCAGTTCCTTTCCTTCATACATGGTCTTGATCCTTGATGCCATGAAACAATAAAACATGTCTTCTAGATAATATATAATGCTGGTATTCTCGTTGGTTCTGAGATCATTAACCAGCTCTTATATGATGAGTTAACATCCTGTATTAGGTTTCTTCCTACTTTTGTGTTCAGCTCCTACATTTGTTTCCTTCAGGGAATGCGATCCGGCACTGTAGTGAGGAAAAAGGTTGGCTTCCTCCCGAACTCTTCAACTGTACCACACTGACCTTCTTGGAACTAAAAACCCTGGTAAGAGCATTGCTAAGCTGTCACACCCTGGCTCCATTTTACCAGCCCTCATGTAAGCACACAATTCAGGGGGAAGGTGCACCAGACTCCATAGAATTGCCGGTAACAAATAGGACACTATTGATGGCCTGCCTCTCAGCAGGTGGCCTACTTTAGCTTGCATTTAGTGATGTACCATAGGTGGGCAACAAAGCGGTCCAGCCATTAATGAAGCCCCCTGCTGACCTGGGATATACTGCCAGCCAGATTGGATTGGATGCCCAGTTGTGTCTAATGGTCCACTCACACTGACCGACCGGCAGCGCTAAACAACCACCGGCTGGTAAATCTCTACTGATCAATTATCCTTTAATAACCTAAATACAGTGGTTAACAATGTTCTCTCAACGATCTGTAATAGGTCATTCCGTGCTCACAAGCTGATATTATTCTCGGCAGCATGAGTCCTGTTTACACAGGAGAATGTGCTGCCGAGAACAAAGATTTTTTTGTACACAACAGAAGATCTTTTCACCTGATGAACGTTGGGTGATTATCACTCCGGTAACACTGAAAGATTATCGTGAACAAGTGTTCCTAAGAATCCTCGTTCACAATAATCTTTCATTGTAAATACATTACCTAATTAATTTTTATTTCTGAAATCAATAATTCACATGAAAATAAGCAGCTTTGTAATATATCTTATCAGAGAGATCTGCTTCTTTCTCCAACAGGAGTGATCATACATTCTTAACATTCTGAATTCATGGGTATAATCTGTAATCGGTGCAGATAGACGTTCCCATCACTGAGATAGGAGACGTCGGCTGCTCCTTGTAAGATTCTATGTAGAGCTCGCGCCCGAGCTCCTCGTCATTCTTTCTACATAGAGTCTGATAAATACCAACTGTCATCTCCTCTCTGAGTAATGTGATAATCTGTGTTCACTGAATACGGGAAGTGAGAATTCTGAGAATGAACGATCGGTCCTGGCAGAGAAAGAAGCCGATCTGTCTGAGAAGATACATTACAAAGCTGCTTATTTACATGTGTATTATTGGTTTATAAACTAAAAATGAAAACAAGGATTATTCTTTAAGTCATCTTCTTTGGTATTTAGCATTTATGTTTTGTGTCAGTTAGAAATGATTTGTGTTTTTGTTGTTAGTGTGGTGGTGGGTGCCCGGGTTGTGTGCATGGTCAACCCAACATTGGGTGCTGCTCACTCATGGAAGATTCTGGTAAAGTGACTCTTATTCCCCTGCTGACAGCCTGCAGCCTGTGTACTCAGCTCTACAAATACACTGTGTTGTGATGAATGTCAGGAATGCTGTACATGTCTTGTGGTGCCGTTATACCTCTCATATTGCACTAGAGCACTACGCGTGGGATGGGTATGTGCCCAGCTCACCGCCAGACTGCATAGAAGTAACATGGACCTGTTAATGAGATGGCGCTGACCTTCGCCTGTAAATTATTATCAGTCCAGTATTAGTCTGTGAATGCATAACAATTGTGAGCTAAGTAAATACTCTGATTATTGTCCATCTGTTTTACAGAATGAAAAGCTTCACCGGAATGAGACCACTTTGGATGGAGTGAAGTCCATTGAGATCGCTCGAGTCCTGCAGAATGCAACCAATTACACCAAGTCTTTCTATGGGAATGACATCAGGACCAGCTATCAGATGCTTGTGCGGGTGCTGCAGTATGAGAGCCAGCAGCAAGGTTTCGACTTGGCGGCCACTAGAGATGTGGAATTTAATGAGGTATGCTTAGCTATCATGTATAGTGCTCCTTTCTATATACTGTGTCTTCCCTGTCACATCATAGTATGCGTTGTGTATTAATATGTTATGTGGCTGCTGGTAGCATACATATTGTACGGGAATGAGAAGAGGATTGGACCTTACAAAACAGTAGAGTATCTTAGAATGTCCTGAGAGCGTGAAGATAAATATAAGAGTAAATAAAATAGCAAAGTATTTCTAGCAATTAAACGGCACTCGATTGTTCATATGTACACAAGATGCTGTCTCTGGAGTATAATTGTACAGGAACTGGGGGCAACAAGAGAGCAATAGGGTCTTATGCGGTATATAAAACAAATAATGCTAATCTGGTACGGTCGTGTGCACACAACAGTTTACAAGGTGTAGATAGTCGGCTGCTGCAGATCCACCGGTCACCAGACCACATAGGAATGATAGGGGGAAAACATGGATTTTCCATTCTACTGATGAAATTGTCTAGGATACACAGTCTTTATTAATTGTGGTTTTATTATCGTCGCGTTTTCGAAGTTGACATACTTCTTCTTTAGGATATTATCATTCTACATATAGTTGCAACGAAAATGATTCAACTCCCATTGCTACAAATTAGGTTCATTAGCAAACTTGCCAACTTTCTGTTGCTTGCAATAAATCAGTGTAACCAGAGCAATTTAAGTAGCTCAAAACAAATAATGTGCTGCAACTGCTCTGTTCAGATACGACCAAAGATTTTCTATAGAAAACCATTCAGGCGACTGTGATGGCCACTCCAGAATCTTCCAGGACTTCCGAAACCGAGCCATTGCAGGCTCTAAGATATCCTTGGGATTATTGTCCTATTGGAAGGACCAATGACGCCCAAGCTTCAGCTTCCTCACAGAAGACATGATGTTTTCTTCTAGAATTTCCTGACACTTGAAGGAGTTCCTCTTCCCAATGACACAATGCAGTTTTTCAGTGCCAAAGGAAGCAAAGCAGCACCAGAACATCACCAAGCCACTGCTGTGCTCCACTGTTGGCCTCCAGAACTTACTTCTAAGCCACTGGCTTGAAAATTCCAGTTTTGTTTAATTGCTTCACAGAACAGAATCCCAAACCATCTATGACTTATATCATTTTGAACATGCTGGAGCTTCTGGGTCAGTAGATTTTTATATCTTAGGCTATGATGAACTTTGGTACGTTCTTGATGCTGCGTATTTTTGCTGCGTCATGGAAATCTCATGACCACTGTGACCTGCGAGGCTTGTTTCAAGTCCTCAACATGTCAATTTTTCTTGCGAGTTCAGAGTTTTCTGTGCAGATTTTCATTTGTGCACATGTAATCCCTTTAAAACTTAGCTTTTAATATAATAATAATTATAAAACCCTGACCCAAAGCAAACCTTGGTTTAATACCATAAAAATACAATACCACACATTAGGTCACCTATTAGATTACTGTACTATGACCTACTGTTCTCGCCTGCCTTGCTGTGGAGGTTGGCACCCTAAGAGACGATTTTTTGGCGCCCCCACTCAACGCAGGCTGTCCCTCTCTTCCCTACAATGTCCCTCTAGATGTAGGTGGGAAAACAATATAGCGGAGAACATTGGTGAAAAAAATAGGATATTACAAAATATATGCAAACAGTAAGAGAATTTTAACAGGTGCCTCCAAATGCTACATTAATGATCCAGCACATAGCTAAACACCAATAGCGTTTCCCCGTTAGCCATGCTAGTTATCCATATGGCATCCGGTGGCACTGAAGACCACATTATCACCTCCTGATGAACCGTGCTAACGGGGAAACGCGTCGGGGCAATACCAGCACACGCTAAGTCATATTTTATATTGTGCATTGGTATATTCTGATCCTTTTTGGGCTGGTCCCTTTGGTATTGTGTATGTGACATTGAATGTTCATCATTGACATGGGACAAATACGGTTATTGGCTGGACTGAATATCCATACTCTATTGGTGTTTAGCTATGTGCTGGATCATTAATGTAGCATTTGGAGGCACCTGTTAAAATTCTCTTACTGTTTGCATATATTTTGTAATATCCTATTTTTTTCACCACTGTTCTCCGCTATATTGTTTTCCCACCTACATCTAGAGGGACATTGTAGGGAAGAGAGGGACAGCCTGCGTTGAGTGGGGGCGCCAAAAAATCGTCTCTTAGGGTGCCAACCTCCACAGCAAGGCAGGCGAGAACAGTAGGTCATAGTACAGTAATCTAATAGGTGACCTAATGTGTGGTATTGTATTTTTATGGTATTAAACCAAGGTTTGCTTTGGGTCAGGGTTAAATTATTATTATATTAAAAGCTAAGTTTTAAAGGGATTACATGTGCACAATTGACTTCTGATTAGTCCTAAATTCATTCCTGTAATTTTCTCGATCTGTGCAGATTTTCCCAATAGACTTCCATAAGATGAGTAAAATTCACAGATAAAAGACGCACATGCGCTTTTTGTGTGTTTCCGACGAAAAAATACATGTAATTCGCACCTAAATATATCAATCGGGAAGATTGACTGTTCGATGTGTGTGCTTGCCGCTGTTTCTAGCAGAGGTAGCGTTACCTCTGCAGCATCTGAGAAGCACAGGGGATCTGAAGCTTGTAAGTGCACACAGCCACTGCAAAAGTTTTTGGTAACCTAGGCAATAACCTGAAAACTGCAAGATGAAAAATCCCTCTGTTCTTGAGAACGGAGAGGACTTTTAGTAACAGGTAAATTAAAAAAGTGCTTGTTTTTACAAGAACTTTACAATTGTAACCAGTTATGAACATGAGACTACTCATTTCGATTGTTCTAGTTTCATTGGTTTATTGTAAACATCAGAAAATGTGTAAATTTAGCTTACAAACCGAAGGTGAAATTGGGGTTGAATAATTCGAGCGACAGTGTGTTACAGTATATTTTTCACAATTTACAAAACTGCGTTTTATGATTTTAATATATTTAGAACAATCACTTTGTGTTTTTCTGAGTAAGGCAGTTGTATAAAACATACTGAGGATTTATGGTAACCAGACGCGGTAAATAATGATCTACAAGTCAGATATAAGGTGGACTGTTGAATGACAATATCTAAAGATCATCAACGTTCCATGAAGACAGGTTAATACGTCTGCTGCCCAGGGCTCTAAGCTTCTTTCACTCTTCTCCGACTCTTGGAGGCTGAGTCCTAATTTCTTAACAGCACTGAGTATTGGAGCCAAAGCAGTGTTGGGTTTCTAGTGTAATAATTGTCGTAATCTCTGAACTTGGCTAAGAATTACCAGTGAAAGCTGCCTTAAGGGATTACTGGTAAGTAATGCGATTTGCAACCAAGAAGTCCATTATGAGAGAAACAAAACCTTGTTGAGTTTCAGTCATTTTTAATGGTTTTTCATAATCTACCAAAACTGGAAATACATATTTCTCAGAAAATCTGAGGATCTAACTGTATCCTCAAGGTGTCCTCAACTTGAAAGGCCACAGGAGTCAAGGGCTGGTATGTACTATTCTCGAGCTGATAGAACAGTGAAGCAGTATATGTACCTCCATTTTTTTTTGCCAAATTTTCTACTTTATATGTACCAACAATATTATAGGAAGAAAAAGATGGAGGTGAAATGTGTGCCTCCTAAGACACATAGAGAACACTGACAGATTTGTATATCATGGCAAATTTCTCTCTAATACTTCATTTTACAGAACGTAATCCATGCAGGCAGCATAATATTAGATCACAGCAACAAAGAGTATTGGGACCAGATCCAGAGGACTGAAGGGGGCACCGCACATCTGTTGAAACATTATGAAGAATATGCCAACAACATGGCCCGGAACATGAAAAAAACCTATATGAAGCCCTTTATCATCGTTGCTAAAAATATTAGTAAGTATTACTTTGGAGTAATAGAAAAACGCTTAAGAAACTTACTGTGAAAATCCTTTTCCATTTTTCAAGTCAATGCCATATTGTTTTAAAGTTGTACTTTACCATTTGGGAAAAATGCTGAGACTCTAGAAAATACATAAATCTCAGAACATGTGTGTGAGTCGTAGTAAATTAGTTTTACTATCCTCTGGTGACTCATGAACATTTTAAGAGCTTAGTCCTGATCTCAGGTATTAAAGGAAGGGAGTGTTTGTCAGCGGCATAGTACACACATAGTGATGATCAAGTCATGCCTCAGAGTTATGTTTTACACGGTATGTTGGGCTTCTTTACAGTGAAATATTACTCTTAATGTTCACTATCTCATTAAATCAACATACGCAACTCAACACCAAGAAGGAAAAGTCGTTGAATTATGGAAATCACAGGATGGACAGACATGTTAATAATTTACAAATGATGAAATTTTTTTTTCAAAACACCTTTCATTATTTAGTATTGAGTATGAGCACCACACATGGTAATACATGCACTTACTCGCCTTTGCTTTCCATGAGGGTATTAATGGTTGTCTGAGGATTGTTCTGCCATGTGAATGCACTTGGAAAGACAAATCATCAATATCTGCAGGTCCCTCTTCGTTTGCCTGCCGAACAATGACGTCCTAAATGCTCGACATGCTCAATGGGAGACAATTCCAGAGATGTTGCAGGCCATGTTGGTACACTTAGGCCTTTTAGGCTGCTTACAGTAACACGAATAACTTGCGTCCTTGAATTGTCATATTGAAAAACAGCTCCCGGGACATTGGAGAAATGACCAGACCGCTGGTTCTACGACCAGATCAGTGTAACTCCGATCTGTTCATGTAGACTAGAGAAGAAGACTAATGAAGACTAGAGGAAACCGGCTACCATACTTCATGCCAACACACAAAAATTGTGGATATATCCAGCTCACCTAATGGTGTATTCAGTTCATGGACATGATTCCAGGGCAGTGCACTGATATGGCATTTGTCGACAATGGGGAGAGTTACAAGGAAAAGTGTGTATTCAGCATCTCATACGCAGGAGGGTAATTGAAAACACAAAACTTAGTTCATATTAAAATACGAATGAAAAATCCATGGAAAAATGAAGTAGAAAATACATAGGAATGGACTTCCTTACGCGTTTTGAACAGATACGTTCTTAATCACAGTACACGGAGAAAAGGAGGTCCATTCCTATGTACAGTATTTTCTACTTTTCTTTGTAGTTTAGGCCACCCCATACCATAATCCCAGGCGTAGTATTAGTGTGATGTTCCTTGTGAAGGCCTCTTTTGGCATGGCCCATTCGGTATCCAGACCAATCTCCAGTTATCATTGCTTCCCAGACAAAATCGGAAGTCATCACTGAAGGCCATTCACCTCCATTATTCCATCTGGAGACTGTGTGGGCAAAACCATCGCCTTCACGTAAGAACGTCACTCTGGTACTACTCCCATGATTATGCTGTGAGGTGGCATAATGTGTGGTTCAATCTTCATCCAGGTTCACTAACAGCTTGGCATTTATTGATCTGGTCGTGAAACAAGTGGTACGATCATTTTTCCAAAGTATCAGGAACCATTTTTCACCACTACGTGCTACCATGGTCTCCAATGTCTCTTATATCTGGGACGTCATTGTTCAGAAATTGCAAAGGGAGCTGCCAGCAGTGGATCTTGATAATCGTACAATGTAAGTCCGCAAGGACAGGGTCCTCTCCCCTCTGTACCAGTCTGTCATCGTAAATTTGTTTACTGTAAATGATCTCTATAACTCTGTATGTAACCCCTTTCTCATGTACAGCACCATGGAATTAATGGTGCTATATAAGTAAATAATAATAATACTTTGTGTGTCCAAGTGCATTGAGCCTGGCAGAACATTCCTCAGGTGGGTAAGTGCTGGTCATGCCAAGGCGGGTAACGTATTTCCATATGTGATGCTCAAACTCAATACTGAATAAATCAAGATGTTTTGAAAGTTTTGTTTCTATTTTTTCCATTATTTGCATATCATTAACATGTCTATCCATCCTCTGATTTCCATAATTCCATGACATTTCCTTCTTTCAATGTTGAGGAGTGTACATATGTGCATTATCATTGAGTTCAGCGCTAAGGCCTTGCACCCATACATTGTAACCAGTCATGGTAATTATTTCTGTACAGTTTAGGTACAAAAACCTGTTCTGATTATAACATTTGTGAAACTTACTGGGATTCCGCTAAGATGTTTGCTTGCAGTAAGAATGTAATCCATACCTTAATTCTGCGACTTCTTTCCTCCAGTTATTGCTGTAGACATATTTGACAAGGCGAATTTCAGTGGAGCCAAAGTCCCCCAGTTTAATGAGATATATGAAGATTATCCTAAAGACTTGGAGTCGTCAGTCCTGTTCCCTGATACTTTGTTTAAGCCCCCTGAAAAAAAAGGTAAAATTACAGTCTTTTTGTCTTTGTTAATACCGGACTTAACTGTGTTAGGCAACATGCAGTGGTGATACATATATTTCTTGACAACTGTGGTAATTTAATATAGCTGTGTTTCTATATATACAGATATATATAGCTGTGTTTCTAAATAATATGTACAATATGGTAGGTTTGTATCTCCAGTCACATGATTACTATTATACAGGACGATAAATCAGCGTAAACTACTACTTGTCAATCATCATTGCTGGCAGCGTCTTCATTTATGTCGGTGCCATAAATCACTTAAAATTACTAATCACCGCATCAAAAATGTATAAGTCATTGTAAATGTGTTCTGCATGAGATGTGGGGGATAAACATTACAGTACATGAGATATAAAGTCATTCTTTAGATCTGCTCTTGATGTGTTAAACTTTAATACATGAGCTCTCTCTAGTTTGGTCTGAGTAAAAACAAGTCTCATTCATCCTTGTGGAGAGGAAATGAGCGTGGCTCAGTCTGTAAGGAAGCGGAGTGAGGCTGTATGGATGCATAATGTGGATTAGCACCAGGCCAATACATGATGTGCAGCATCCGGGAACCCTTTTCTTTGGTACTTGGTTTCATAGTGTGAGCAGATTAAGATGGAATCCTAGCTTGGCACATAGTGCATGCTGTACATCATGTAGTGGTATATGGACAGCATGAATGATATGGCAATTGTTAGTATAATGGCATGCACACCATTACAGTAGCCCTCACTACCACCAGAGCTGCCCCACCCCGACCTACTGTGGCCTTCCCCAATAGCCTGTAAGCTGGTGACGGCAGTGTCCTCCCCCTCTACACCAGTCTGTCCCGGTTATCTTTTTGGTTCATGCTCTGCGCCCATCTCTTCTGAGGTCTTCTGACACTACAAGAGTTAGGGTCCATCCTGATTGGGTCCATCTTGTCACGGTGAGATGGCTTTTGCGCTCTTTTGATCAAATAGTGCCAACTAAGTACCCTATGTTAGTCACATCTACTAGTACTATTTATTTACTAACTACAGGACATTCGCTCTTTTTGTTTTATTCTTGTTTTTTTTTTTAGTTTACTGTATTTTATGTATCTTTGTAAACCCTTTTGACATGTTGAGCTATGGAATTAATGGTGCTTCAAAAATAAATAATTATATTGAACGAGTGCTCGGATTTCTTTGGTAGAGCACTAGTGATGAGCGAGCGTGCTCTGATAAGGTGCGCGCTTGTGCCCTAATCGAGTATTTTCGGCATGCTTTAAAAAAACGCCCGAGTCGCCTGTTTGTTAGGCAATCCCTACATGCGTTGCGGCTGTCGAACAGCCGGGAGATATGCAGCCACGGTGACTCGAGCATTTTTTTCCGATAATGCCGAAAATACTCAATTAGGTCACGGGCATGCTCCAATAGCACCTTATCCCAGCACGCTCACTCATCACTAGGGAGCACCAGTAAGTGGGTGATATAGGACTGCCTGGAAACTAATAAGTAACCGCTCCTTCTGTGAGTGTGTCCAGAACTGTCCGAGAATTGCGCTGTATAGCGGGTATATTCATAGATGACCTCGCCGGAATCAGAGACATTTTATTACCAATTCAAAGCTTTCATTGTGGATCTTTATTGCTCTGCACCATCCACCATAACATTTTACCACTGTATACAGTCTGAAATAAAAGCTTTAGCGCTTCCTTAATGGCATTGTAATGACTCACATTATTACATTACAACGAGTTGTTTTTCTATGTAGATCTGCCCACCGCCAAGCCTTCCAACCAGCTATATCCTGACAGTGAGGAGGAATATGACTCCCGTCTCTCTAAACGGAAAAAGAGGCAACCAGACCCATCAAATCAGCATGCTATAGCTATGGTGATAGTGTATCGCTCTTTGGGGCAGCTCCTACCCGAAACCTATGACCCTGACCGCAGGAGCTTAAGGTACTTTTACAATGACCCGGCAAAGTCTCTCTCAATCCTCTGTCGTATTCTTGTATTCTTGTCAAGAAAGTCTATATTTGTGTCATAATATAGTGTAATGTACTACTTGTAAGATCAAGCAGGAAAAATCGCATGAAAGAAAGAGCTAGGAATAGGTGACCGTAGACAGGTACATCCGACGCTCATGGGCTGAAGAAGGAAGCGCGGTGGCACCATACTCGCCTCTTAAGGTACCTTCACACGAAGCGACGCTGCAGCGATAGCGACAACGATGCCGATCGCTGCAGCGTCGCTGTTTGATCGCTGGAGAGCTGTCACACAGACCGCTCTCCAGCGACCAACGATGCCGAGGCCCCCGGGTAACCAGGGTAAACATTGGGTTGCTAAGCGCAGGGCCGCGCTTAGTAACCCGATGTTTACCCTGGTTACCAGCGTAAAAGTAAAAAAAACAAACAGTACATGCTCACCTGCGCGTCCCCCAGCGTCCGCTTCCTGACACTGACTGAGCTCCGGCCCTAACAGCCCTCGGTGACGTCACCGCTGTGCTTTCACTTTCACTTTAGGGCCGGCGCTCAGTCAGTGTCAGGAAGCAGAGGCTGGGGGACGCGCAGGTGAGCATGTACTGTTTGTTTTTTTTACTTTTACGCTGGTAACCAGGGTAAACATCGGGTTACTAAGCGCGGCCCTGCGCTTGGTAACCCGATGTTTACCCTGGTTACCAGTGTAAAACATCGCTGGTATCGTTGCTTTTGCTTTCAAACACAACGATACACAGCGATCTGACGACCAAATAAAGTTCTGGACTTTATTCAGCGACCAGCGACATCACAGCAGGATCCTGATCGCTGCTGCGTGTCAAACGAAACGATATCGCTAGCCAGGACGCTGCAACGTCACGGATCGCTAGCGATGTCGTTTCGTGGGAAGGTACCTTTACTGTCCGCTAACAGAAGTACCATAATGACAGATCTATATGACTAGGTGCCTTCTGGAAAGTCCTATTGTTTTCCCCCTGAAATTTGATGTTAGCAGTTTAGCATATTATCAGTATAAATTGTTATCATTTGTACCTTTTCTCTTACATCCCAGAGTTCCTAACCGACCAATTATTAACACACCGATTGTAAGCGCATCTGTGCACAACGAAGGGGAACCATTACCATCTCAACTGGACAAGCCAATAATGCTAGAATATGCAATGTTAGAGACCGAGGAGAGGACCAAACCGGTGTGTGTATTTTGGAACCACTCCATTATGTAAGTATTTATTTTTCTTGAAGAAAATCTGTCACCGCGTTTTTGATGTCTAATGCGAGAACAGCAGAATGTAGAGACAGAAACCCTGTTACCAGTGATGTGTCGCTTACTGGGATGTTTGCTGTGGTTAGTAAAATCACTGAGTGATAGCTGACTGGAGGCAGGGTGTCTACCCCTAAGTCATGCTGCTCTCAGATGGGGTAGTAAAAACCTGGTGACAGATTCCATTTAAGTATCTGATTCACAGGCTGAAATCATTGATGAACTCACACATCCTTTTCTATGGGGAATTTAGAAAACTATTTTTCTTTTCCTCTTCTGAAACAGAACTGGTGGTGCAGGAGGGTGGTCCTCCAAAGGCTGTGATCTAGTCTTCAGAAATAAGAGCCACCTTACCTGCCAGTGTAACCATATGACCAGTTTTGCTGTGCTGATGGACATTTCAAAGCGAGAAGTAAGTTCCTAGTTCCTTATTCTACAGCAGGATTTACCAAGCAGTGGAGCATACTGACTGCGTCGTACCAAACATGCCAGTCTGGACTTGGCAACGTGAATGTAAACCACGATGCATGGATATTTCATGAACCATCTACCCTTTAGGGCACAAATGTCTAGAAGGAAATCTTGGATGCAGCAGTTGCTGCTAAATAATAACAAAATAATAATTGTATGTTCAAACTGAATTTCCATTGGAAGAGGAGATCAGATATATATCAGAAGTCCAAATGTCAAGTAGATATCTGTCTTAAGCAAGTATACAGGGAAGGAATCAAGAAAAGGAAAGGATGGGGCCAATAAAACAATATATTTAAATCTGGGTTGAGATGATGACATAGAGTAAATGGCCCATGTGTCACATAAAGAGTGGTCAGATTATCAGCTTAGTTCTGAAGAGCGGGTATGTCTAAGAGGCTAAGTGAAGTGGATGAGTATTAATCTGTTGTAGCTGAGAAAGTCTGAAGCTTCGCTCACACCCCAGTGACATGGATCTGTGCGGGGCCCATGCCATGTATACCGTATGTGCAGTAGGAGGGAGTGGAAGTGCGGCGCTCGCCAATATGCTAAAAACCAGTCCATTATTTCATAACTTAAAGCACAAGAACAACGGGCGGTGACTTTTGTGTTTCTGTACCCTTCTAATGGCCATGCAGGTGCATAAAACGGCCACCGTCTGCTATCACCACCTGTTGGACTCATGGCGTAAGTAACCGTGATTTAATTTGTGAAGTAAAGAACTAGGTTTTTTTTCCATATTAGTGAGTGCCACACTTCCACTCCTTCCTATTGCATGTATTTTATCTCTTCAGGGAGGAAGAGGACTAGAACTCTAGTTCCTCCAATAGGAAGTAGCAATCCTAAAAGTCAATATGGACCCTCTAACGAGCCTTGTCACGTGACATAGGATAAAAGCCAAAACTGTTGAGAATACGTGCAAGTCCATATATTTTGGGACTGCTCCATGATTGCACTATTCCATTTTTAATGAATGGGGACCATCTGGTAGTACAAAAAGTCTCTCTCTGAGTTATTCGATGTCCGTCTTTGTCTGCCCCATGGCCATGTACAATGACCTGTGAATTGTCTCCATAACAGAATGGGGAGGTGCTTCCTCTGAAGATCATCACATACACGTCTGTGTCTGTCTCGCTGGCGGCCTTGCTGCTGACTTTCATCTTACTTGTGATCATCAGAACATTACGATCCAACATCCACAATATCCACAAAAACCTAGTGGCCGCCCTCTTCTTTTCTGAGCTAGTCTTTCTCATTGGCATCAACCAGACAGAAAATCCAGTAAGTGAGAGCCTCTTCATGTAAGTCGCGTTATGTTGCCAGTACGTGACGGTTTATGTCATCTGTCCGGAACGCTGATTGTGGATTTGTGTAAATGGCCCAGTTGTCTGTGTATCTCCGGCATGTACGGTGAATGTACAGAATCCTATATTACCACCTGCTTCCCATGCCTCAGCCAGTGTGCGCTATTTCACAAGATGTTTCTCACATCTGGCACTGGTACCATCAGACATCCCTGGCATTGTGGTACCAGATTAATCATCCGTGTACCTGCACTTGATCTGCAGCCTGACACGTCATGCGCTGGTAAACCTAAGACAGGGCAGGAATGCTGGAGCTGAAATAATTCATGACTGCTTGGCTCACAGCCTGATTTATGGCCTTTCTGTGAGCAAATAATACTGTTTCAGGGAGCGGCCATAAACCCCCTTACAAAAGGTCGTGGGTGATTAATGTCCTTATTGCTCCATATCGGGTTTTCTTTGTAAGTTTACCAGCAAGGGCATCATCATCGTTTAAGGTCCTGGATGCAGAATTAGTGGAAAAACAGACTTTCTATAGCACTGAACTGTGCAAATATTAATGCTGGAGCGAAGCCAATCCTCCCTGTGTCTTATGTTGGTGTACCTTGTAGTCACAGGTTTCGTACTCGCAGTTTGGGTCCTGTTACTAGGAACAACTGACGACTACCTAAAATGAGAAAGTGACAGTGAATGTAAAATACACTCCTGAGCCGAAAGCTGTAAGGTGTAGCTTGTGAGTGTTTGCCCCAATTTGCTTATAGATATTTTTTTAATTAGTGTTAGCTTTCAAGTTTTGCAGTAAAGTACAGTTATATCAGATAGAGTAGATGTCCAAAGAAACCAGTAAGATCAGGAGAATTTACAGGACACCTATAGACAAGTAATGGTGTGTGCACACGGCGTCTTTATCTGGTGGCCCATGAAATGAATATAGTTCACAGCAATGTCAAAACCACATGGCTATGCACACGTCCCATCTCATGGCACTTCAAAAACTCTGAAGCAGTAAAAGGAAGTGACATGTTCCTCCTTTGGGTGTCTTGTCTGCCGCCACGCTCTATACACACAAATGCAATATCTGTACATGGCAAAAGGCGCTCGTGTGCACATACCCTAGCAGAAACATACTATGTAATACAACTGTCCCTTCCACCAGAGACCGCTGACCATTGTATTGTGCTCAATAGCATAAACCTTCCATATGATTCACATTGGGGAGTTACATTCCTTTTTTTTTCTTGTATATAGTTTGTGTGTACCGTGATTGCCATTCTTCTGCATTACTTCTACATGAGCACTTTTGCCTGGATGTTTGTCGAAGGACTTCACATTTATCGTATGCTGACGGAAGTGAGGAACATTGACACCGGTCACATGCGTTTTTACTATGTGGTTGGTTATGGGATACCAGCCATTATCACAGGTATGTCACAATCCATGCACCGGTCACATGCGTTTTTACTATGTGGTTGGTTATGGGATACCAGCCATTATCACAGGTATGTCGCCATCCATGCACCTTTCACATGTACTTCAACTATGTGATCGGTTATGGGATGCCAGCCACTATCACAGGTATATCGCCATCCATGCTTTGGTCACATGCACTTCTGTGATTGGTTATGGGATGCCAGCCATTATCACAGGTATGTCGCCATCCATGCTTTGGTCGCATGCACTTCTACTATGTGATCGGTTGTGGGATGCCAGCCACAATCACAGGTATATCGCCATCCATGCTTTGGTCACATGCACTTCTGTGATTGGTTATGGGATGCCAGCCATTATCACAGGTATGTCGCCATCCATGCTTTGGTCGCATGCACTTCTACTATGTGATCGGTTGTGGGATACCAGCCAGTATGACAGGTTTATTGCCTTACACATGCTGCGGTGTGTATTGTTTGGACCTTTGGTCAGGGCAACTACCCAATGTTCTATATATTACGTCACCCATGAGGTCTCTAATATCCGAGTTACTGGGCTTCTTGCCTTAGTTCTCCTTCTTTGTACATTACCTCCTTATTGACCAGGCTAGCAGGACGCCATCCATCTATGGGTAAGCGTACATTGGTAATATTGCATGTCAGCAGGCTCAGACTGGCCCATAGGGTAACAGGGGAATCCTCCAGTGGGCTCCTGTGCAGACCTGGGCCCCCAACCCCACTGTATGGGCAGTACGTGTCATAATTCACTTGATTCACTCTCTACAGAAAAAAGGCAGCATCTCATCATTCATTAATCAAACTGCCCAGTTTATTTTATAGAGATATGGGTAAATTTGTGAACCAGGGTCGTGTAATATTTGTATGCAGGTGAAAAGTGGGCCCCAAAGTCAATGTTACTGGTGGGCCCTGGCTCCCCAGTCCGACACTGCATGTCAGCGTGCTGGGGAATATATGTACGGTTTTGTCTGCTGCTTATATATTGGCTCAGTGGCTGGGAACATTGACTTAGGATTTGTACAGTTCTGTAAGCCGCTGAGTGATGGAGAACTGCAGTGTTGAACAATCCGATCATCTTTGTCCTAAGAGTGCTCCGGGGTAGAATCAATATTACCTACAGGAATGTTTGCACATCACCAGGGCCCAGGGCAGTGTTATTGGAGCTTTCACGTCTTTTCTGCAGGGTTTCAGTTGTTGTTGTAGTATTTGTAACCTGTTTTACGCTCAATACTACAATAAAGCACAAAGAAAGAGAAATAGAAGGAATTTGTAAAAATTCAATGTCCTACAGATGAACAGTGCATAGGATAATGCAATAGGCATACATGCGTTATATTTTCCTCGGCCCCATTTATTATATGTATAAGTCTTGTATAATTACTATTTTCTTCGCTGTGCTATAATTTCCTTCTTGTAGGTTCCTTTGTGTAACAGCTGAATAATCTCTTTATTCTTCAATGCTCTCATTATCCTCATGGATATAATTGTTCTAGTCTTCCCATGGGAGAAATCATATTTTTTATGTTTTACTCATCAGGACTTGCTGTTGGCCTGGATCCTCAAGGTTATGGAAACCCTGACTTCTGCTGGCTCTCAGTACATGACACCCTAATCTGGAGTTTCGCTGGCCCCATCGCTTTTGTGGTTGCTGTAAGTATCTTCAGAAGAAATTGTTTAGTTTTAGTAGAGTTTTTGCCCTCGTCATTGGAACCAACATATTGCAAAGATTGGCTCAGTGGTTAGCAGTGTAGCTTTACAGCTCTGGGGTCCTGGGTTCAAATCCCTCCATGGACACCATCTGCACGGAGTCTGTATGTTCTCCCCGTGCTTGCGTGGGTTTCCTCAGTAGACTGCACCTAGTAATTCTAGATGAGCAATTCAGTTCTTGCTCCCTGGGTCTGCGGTCTAGTGTGGTCCTTTGTGGCAGCTGGTCTTCACTTGGCCTCCTCAGCACGGCCTCCTGACTGCCTGTGGTGCTTACTAGGCCCCACAGTGTCATAGCATCGCTCGAGACCTATTAGTCACAAGAGATGCCCAAGATGCAGTGAAGACTGGCTGCCATCAAGGACTGAACTACTAGTAATCATTTGATGGCCGTAGAGAACGGGAATCTCTGGTGATGAGTGAAGGAGCATTATCCTGTGACAGGAATAATAAGCATGTCATAACTGTTTCCATGACATTTTGCCTACAGATTAATACAGTCATCTTCGTACTAGCCGTGAAGACATCTTGTGGACGGAGACAACGGGTATTTGAGAAAGCTGGAGTCCTGTAAGTGTAGAGGCCAATAATAAACTGATTTTATCTAAGCATGCACAGAAGTAACACACAAATGTTAACAAAGAGATTCATGTTTCTAGATCAACGCTGAGGACGGCTTTCCTCCTGCTGCTCCTGATCAGTGCCACATGGCTACTGGGGCTGATGGCTGTGAACAGCGATGTGATGACGTTTCACTACCTTTTTGCCATTTTCAGCTGTATGCAGGTAACATGCTGACATTTAGTACTTCTCAGGTCTTAAAGATGACCCATTCTTTTCTAATACCATGCGACCCTGGTGAAGGTGCTTGCCAAGGACTAGTACATAACTGTCTGCATTTAACATTTCTTAGTAATAGATACTAGACATCCTTTTAGTGCTTTAGATTAGATTATCAATGATGAAAGTAATTCCTTTGGTTCAGGCAAAGCCACCATCTGCATGTGTTTTAAGGGAAACAGTCATTTAATTTTTTTTATCAATAGAACATGTGAAAATAAGAAACTTTGCAATATATCTTTATGGAGAAATCTGCTTCTTTCTCCTCCTGGACTGATTTTTCATTCTCACATTTCACTGGTAAAGTCTGTATTCAGTGGACACATTGTTACATTATTGAGATTAAAGATGTCAATTAGTGTTCATAAAGTTTTCTGGAGAATTGTACCGTAATTTCAGGAGAACTTGCTGCAAAATGTGTGTGTCTGCACCTTGCCCATTGAATTTAAAAGCACTAACTGTCATCTTCTGTCTCAATAATAGGAAAATCTGTCTTCCCTGAATATAGCAACACATAAGCTCAGTCACGTTACATAACGGTAAAGGTAGCCTTAGTCCGAGGGTGCTGGCAGCATTCTATTCTAGCTTCTTCAGGGGGAATAGTGGAAATGTGGCTTTAAAATGGCCTAAGCCTTGCACTTTACTTACAGAAAAAATGCAAATCCGGGGCATGCCTAGATGTTCCATGTCACTCACAGCCATTTGGTTTCTCAGTTTTCGATTCTTGCTTCCAGATCACATTTTTTGTGTCATTAGACAATCATAAAATGCAGCTAAATGTGACAGATTTTTCTTTCCTTTTCCTACTCCAGGGACTCTTCATTTTCTTTTTCCATTGTGTATTTAACAAAGAAGTGAGAAAGCAGTTAAAGAATACATTTACTGGAAAGAAATACCTGGCAGATGAGAGCACAACAACCAGAGCCACATTACTAACTGTAAGTCGCTTTCTGGGTGTCTCTCTACTGCCCCCTGTTGATGCCACCAATACTATTCCAGGTTAAAACTTGTCACTTGTGATGTAGGAATGACATTGTTTGCAGACAGAAGACGAATGGAGACAATCAAGTAATATATGTTGTGTGTGTGCGTGCGTATATATGTTGTGTGTGTGCGTGCGTATTATTTATTTATATTATGTATAATATAGTCATGGCTGAAAGTGTTGGCGCCCTTGAAATTGTTTCAGAGAAGGGAGCATTTTTCCCAGAAAAGTAAATCAATTTCACATGTTTTGTTAATTAACTCTTCAGAGAGGAAGTCAATGTCGCCCCTTTAAGAGTTAATTACTTTGTGTGTATTGGAACAACACAAAAAAAACTGAAAAAAAGGCAAACTGGATATAATTTCACACAAAACCCCCAAAATAGGCCAGACAAAATTGTTGGCACCTTTCCAACATTGTGGGTAATAACAGGTGTGGGCAATATCAAACTCAAACCTGAAACCAGATAAAAAGGGGAGCAGTTGACTCAATCTTTCCATTTTGTGTCTATGGGTGCCACACTAAGCATGGAGAACAGAAAGAGGAAAAGAGAGCTGTCTGAGGACTTGAGAACCTAAATTGTAGAAAAATATCAACAATCTCAGTTATAAGTCCATTTCCAGAGATCTTGATGTTCCTTTGTCCATGGAGCTATTCTCTCTAGATGTGGACAGCAGAGAAAAAAATGACAAAACACAGGATAGTCAGGATGGTTGATAAGCGACCCCAATCAAGTTTCAAAGAAGTTCCAGCTGTCTTGCAGGCTCAGGGTGCATCAGTGTCAGCGCAAACTATCTGTTGACATTTGAATGGAATGAAACACTATGACAGGAGGCCTCTACTGCTGATACAGAGATGTAAAAAAGCCAGTCTGCAGTTTGCTAAAATGTACATGAGTAAGCCAAAATCCCTCTGGGAAAGAGACTTGTGGACAAATAAGACCAAGATAGAGCTTTTTGGTAAAGCACAACATTCTACTGTTTACTGAAAACAGAAAGCGGCCTACAAAGAAAAGAACATGGTACCTACAGTCAAATATGGTGGAGGGTGTAAGATGTTTTGGGGTTGTTTTGCTGCCTCTGGCACTGGGTGCCTTGACTGTGTGCAAGGCATCATGAAATCTGAAAGTTACCAACGGATTTTGGGTCGCGATATAGTGCCCCATGTCAGAAAGCTGAATTTGCATCCTATGTCATGGGTCTTCCAGCAGGACAATGACCCCAAACATACTTCACGAAGCACCCAGAATTGGATGGAAACAAAGCACTGGAAAGTTCGAAAGTGGCCAGCAATGAGTCCGGATATAAGAATCTAAATCTCATTGAACACCTGTGGAGAGATCTTAAAATTTCTGTTGGGAGAAGGCACCCCTCAAATATGAGAGACGTGGAGCAGTTTGCAAAAGAATAGTGGTCCAAAATTCCAGCTGAGAGGTATAAGAAGCTTGTTGATGGTTATAGAAAACGATTGCAGTTATTTATTCCAAAGGGTGTGCAACCAAATATTAAGTTGAGGGGGTCAACAATTTTGTCCGTGACATTTTTGGGATTTGTGTGAAATTATTTCCAATTAGCATTTTTAGTAATTGTTTTTTTTTCTGTTGTTCCAATACACACAAAGGAAATAAAAATGTGCATAACAAACCTGTGTAATTGCAATAATTTTCTGGGATAAATACGTCACTTTCTGGAACAATTTCAAGGGTGCCAACACTTTCAGCCATACATATAATGTATATGTATTAGTAATTATATAGTATATTAAACATTATCTATTGGATTTCTACTATGGTTGGTATACTATAATTTTTCAGCAGAACATATGTCTCAATATCTACCCTCACACCTAATAGACAGAACCTAAGATAAAAACAAAATGAGCAAATACCCTCTAAATAAGTGAATAGTAATAGTACTTATTAATAACGTAGGGTACTTAGTTAACACTATTTTGATTTTAAAAAAAGCTTAAAAGCCATCCCACCACAAAAAGGGTTCACCTTGTCCTGGTGAGATCGCTTTTAAGTTTTTTAAAAAAAATCAAAATAGTGTTAACTAAGTACCCTACGTTATTAACACGTACTATTACTATTGAGATACTTACTACAGGATATTTGCTCATTTTGTTTTTATCATAGGCTTTGTCTGTTAAATGGCTACAGTGTGAATGTGCACCTACATATTGCACTTTTACTATCTTATGTTCCGGCTCATTTGCTTGGTTTTCCTCATACTAGAACTAGAGTTGTGCTGCCATTTAAATGGGTCAAACTTTTATAACTTTAAAGAAGTAGAAACATGGAACCATGGAATTGATTAAGACGGCTTCCATTGTTTTGTCATTTGTAGCGGACGCTGAATTACAATAACACCTGTATGGATGAATCCAACATGTACAGACTGGGCATCGGAGAATCCACCGTCTCTTTGGAGAGCACCGTCAGGTCAGCCAAGAGCCACAATAGCTACCTTGCTTATATTCTCAGGTAATCCGGTGGCGGGTGCATGGCGCTTGGCTTGTGTCTTTACAATAACTACTATAAATTGCTAATGTACATTTGCAAAGGAGATTAAAAATAGTGAATGACATATGCAACCACATCTAACTGGTGGTGACACAATTAAAGATTTTTAGAAAGGCAAATGTTAGAAATGCTGGCCTCTGTTCACTTCACCTTTGGGCCATGGTTGTATTTTTTTTTTTACTTCTAGTACAAAAAATAGGAAACAAACATTTTTTCCCCCAGTATATAGAATCTGCACAATGCCCACTTGCTGGGCATCTGGTGTTGGCCTCGGAAACCCAACGTTGGGCGTCCAGTGTCCGATAGGGTTGGAAAGTATGCCTACACAACCCATCTAGGGAAAACAATGGAAAATTATAAGCTCCTTTGACATACATTTGCCCATGGAAACTTATCTTTTTTGGGGGGGAGGAGGGGTAAGGTTTTTTTTTTGTAAAACAGATGTATAGGCAGCGCCCCCACTGTCGCAGGGCCGAGGGGTACCCGATACCGGGCCTCTGAGTCTCTGCTCTGGGGTTGTCACGGTGGCTAGGCCCGGCCCGTGACCCTGCTGAGGGGCGCCCAAATAATTGGTGTGGATGGTGGTGTTGATATTGTGGTGGTGCGGTGCAGGTTGCAGTAAATAACGAGGACACCACGTTGCAGTCTCTTTACCTTTTTACGGAAGGCTTCAGGGTCCTCAATCCGGAATACGGTTAACCGGGCTGCGCAAGCCTGGTCGGTCCGATGGCACATCCAGAGCTCCCTTTGCAGGTGGAAATCTGTGCCTACCTGCTAGCGCTAGTGTGTTGTAGTCCTTCCCTGCTGAGCACCACGGGATAGTCCTCACAACTGTTGTGTCTGTTTCTCGTGTTCCCTCACAACTCGATTCTGATGTTCTTCCACGTCCCCCAGATCTTATGGTTAGGACGCACCCGTATGACGGGGAGGCTCGGCGCTCTTCCGGGACTCTAGCGTCGCCCCACTCCTGTTGTTACCCCCCTGTGTCTTCCTAGGTCAATTGGGTGAGACAGCCCGCCTATAACTGACTGTCCTGCCGTAGGTTTGAAGTTTGGCTTGGAGCTCTATACTTCCTCGGCGTTCCGGCCACCGGCTACGCGCCTCAGTAGGATGTTGCCTCGTCTTACAGCATGACCCCTACTGGTATTCTCCTTGTTGCGTTGATCTCGTTTCTCACTCAGCACAATATACCTCGCTTCTTGTCCTTTCTTAGGGTACCGCCGCTATATCGTGCAGGCGCGGTCCCGTAACGTTCTCTCTGGTTGCTAGGCCTCTGTCAGGATCCCACCCCTGACAGGGACCCCTCTGAATCTTCCCCTACAACACCCTCTGCCACAAGGTGTTGCCTGGTTCCAACCCAGTCAGCTTTTCCTCCTCACTTCCTGCCTAACCCCCAGTTTTACCAGATTGTGAGGAGTGGCCTACTAAATAGAACCCTTAGCTCCCCCTGGAGGCCAGACTGTGAAATGTATTGGTGTCTGTGATACCTGGTCAGATGAACTCCTTCAGTGCCATCAGACGTACCATAGCCCCCCTTAGTGGCGGAGCTACAGTACTGCAACGACCAGGACTCTGGGGCGCTGCATATACATGGACCAAATGTGAAATGAAAATAGTGCTACTAAATGACGTGTTGTGAAATAAAAGTGCTGCTCTCTGCATGTGCGGCTTGCACTATATGTCTATGTATATGAATACATACGCCTCATTAATGACTGGATTAGGCTTTACTTGCATGCTAGGAAGCTGAATTGCCGATTGCTGCAGACTTAATCACCCTCTCTATATCCTACCTATAAAACACATCATTTACTTTCTCCTGCACTTCCTTTTTTGCCATAAGTTTTGCTACATTTCAGCTCTTTCTCTATGTATGAGCCATTTTAGGCTTTTTCTTATTTTTTACTTTGAAATGGTTACTGAATACAGGGATGATGGGGCTCAGAAGCTTAGCTTATCTTCAGGACAGACCCGTGCCGGCATCACAGAAGTCGATGCTGCCCTATTCCAGAGAAACCGCACTCACTCCCACGGTAAGGAAACTGGACCATTCTTCTGAAATCATTTTATTACTCTGTATGTTTTTTAGCATTCGCCACATTTTCATGTGTTCGTGATCTAGCAAAGTTTTTCGAAGTGTCTAATACGTTCCTAAAACTATTGCACGTTCCTCTTTATAGGGCAGGACTCGGACTCAGACAGCGAGCTTTCCATGGATGAGCACAGCAGCTCGTACGCCTCCTCTCACTCGTCCGACAGTGAAGAAGAGGATAATGAAGTAGAGCAACAGTGGAAACCAACTAGCCCCAAAAATAATGAGCGGGGACCAGTTCATAGCACCCCAAAAGGTAGCCAGCTCCCAACACTTAGGAGATGTGCACACGATGAGTATTTGCAGCAGATTTTCCTGGATCAAAAACCAGATCGTTGGCGGGAAAAATGCTGTGTAAAATACACTCGGTTTTTATACACTTTTACATGCATTTTTTTTATCTGTTTTTCCTCGCGTTTTTATTCCCATTCATTTGAATGGAGAAAAAATGCTGAAAAAATTGACATTCTGTAATGAAAAAAATACTTTGATGGTTCAAATATGCAAGGAAAAAATAAGCAACACGTGCATGAGATTTCAGAAATCTATCACTTTGCTGATACCGTAATGTACCCTTGAGATTCACGTGTGAAAAAAAATACACAGCAAAAACTTCAAGTTTTCAAAATTGTAAATTATTTGTGCCACAAACACTATAAGAAAACATTGTTCATACTCTTTTCACTCAAAAGAAGAATCTGATAGTGGAAAGTGAAAAACTATTGGGTATAATAGTGCAAGATAATATTACGACTTGCCCTCAACAGATACCTGCAGACAGTTTTTAGAAAATAAAAGCAACCTGATCTGGTTCCTATAAGTCCCACGTTAAAAATAATTAAAAAAAAAGTTTTGGGGGGCAAAAACTGGAAATTTTTCCCAGGGGAACCAATCAGATCACTTTTTCTATTTTCTAACGGACAGAAAAGTGAGAGCAATGACCAGAATGGCTGGTGGGAAGTATCTCCAGCTTGGATGATGTCTTGATAATTGTATTATTTTCACGTCTTGCTTCCATGTGCAGTGGATTCCGTTCCGAATCATGTAAGACCCTACTGGCCAACTGACGGCGTGACTGCCAGCGACAGCGAAGATCAGGATAGCAAATGCAAGTTGAAAGTGGAGACCAAAGTAAACGTGGAGCTGCACAATGAGAACAAGGTCAATCACTGCGGAGACCCCCCTCATGACAAGGAGAACGATATTCAGAACAACGATGGCAAACTTACCAACAATCATAACAATCAGCAGCCGGAGCTCAGGAAAGGTAAGACTGGGCGATCCTTCACTGAGATGATCAGTGGGGTGCCAGGGGATGGCCTCCATTCTATCGATTGTAAGGGTACTGTCACACAGTGCAATTTTGATCGCTACGACGGTACGATTCGTGACGTTCTAGCGATATCCATACGATATCGCAGTGTCTGACACGCAGCAGCGATCAGGGACCCTGCTGAGAATCGTACGTCGTAGCAGATCGTATGGAACTTTCTTTCGTCGCTTGATCACCCGCTGACATCGCTGGATCGTTGTGTGTGACAGCGATCCAGCGATGTGTTCGCTTGTAACCAGGGTAAACATCGGGTAACTAAGCGCAGGGCCGCGCTTAGTAACCTGATGTTTACCGTGGTTACCAGAGTAAAAGTAAAAAAAAACAAACAGTACATACCTACATTCCGGTGTCTGTCCTCCGGCGTCTCAGCTTCTCTGCACTGTGAGCGCCGGCCGTCTGACGTCACCGCTCTGCTTTCCGGCTATGGTGCTTAACACAGTGGAGAGAAGCAGAACGCCGGGGGACAGACACCGGAATGTAAGCATATACTGTTTGGGTTTTTTTTACGTTTACGCTGGTAACCAGGGTAAACATCGGGTTACTAAGCGCGGCCCTGTGCTTAGTAACCCGATGTTTACCCTGGTTACCCGGGGACTTCGGCATCGCTCCAGCGCCGTGATTGCAACGTGTGACCGCAGTCTACGACGCTGGAGCGATAATCATACGACGCTGCGACGTCACGAATCGTGCCGTCGTAGCGATCAAAATTGCACTGTGTGACAGTACCCTAAGGGGCTCTTCGTTGTTTACCTGGGCCCAGCACCTCATCCATATAGAGTTTTAGGTTAGAAGTGCGAGACTGCAATGCCACTGAATGTAGCTGGTAGTAGGTCTGATGTCTGGCAGAAATATAGCCCCCGTGTATTCATTTTATTGTGTTTGGTCCTGTGAAGCTCCAAATATATGTGTTAGCAGGATAGAGAACGTATGTCATAAGTATAGATAGATGCGTAGGCATCAGAGACTGATATGGCAGAACTACTACTGGTAGCTGGTGAGATTAGATAGACTGCTATGTACATTGGAATGATGTATAGCCACCTACAACGCAGCTTCCATACCTGACAATGATCTATGTGTTCTCCTCCTGGCTCTCCTGCCCATTATATTTACCTAATGAGTCAAGTTTACTCAGGGAACAAAAGCCATACATGACTTATTCTTCCTGCGTCACCCACAGACCCTTTCAAAATTTGCTTTGAAGGATTTGTGACATCGGTGCTAGCTTATAAGAAGGCCAAGGTACAAAGCCGGAAAGAGTCAACTACCTGCCCCATACAATGGAAAATAGAAAAAGAGCAAAAATAGGGAATGTTCCCTATAAAACAAGTGGCCATGTTCCTGCTGAATTTTGGCACAGGACTCCAATGATTAGTTGATTGCCAACAGCATAAAGAAGGAATTGAACAAGTTTTTGTTGTTGTTCCAATGTTTTAAAGGTGTTTTGCTATGTTGTCTGCGAGCAGTATGGTGACAGAGATCCTAAGACAAGTGATGTGGTTTTGATAAAATCACTGTTTTATCTGCTACAGTTATAGCCGTTTTCTGAATGTTGGCATGTTTCTGTGAACAATTCCTCATGATGTATTCCCCTAACGTTTCCATTAACCAGTAATAAACGTTCAAATGAATCAGGTTTTATAAGAAAACGGTAAGATGCTGTAAAGTGCAGCTCGCCCTGGTCAGGCACAATCACTTAGTGGGGCTGGGAATGTCATGAATTTACATTCATCACTATTGTGTATGTGTCTACTGTATGACAACCAACAGCTAAGAAATGGCAATAAAGATTATTATTATTAATTCAGATCCTAACCCTTTACTGATGTTCACATTCAGTTAATGTTTACAATGCTTTTAATAGGAATTCTGAAAAACAAAGTCACATACCCCCCTCCTCTGACCGACAAGAACATGAAAAATCGCCTACGGGAGAAGTTGGCTGATTATAATCAAAGTACAATCTCATCAAGGACTTCCTCTGTATGTTCAAATGATGGTGTCCGTCCGGTGACAGACAATACGATAGCCCTGAAAAATTCACGGAGAGACCATTCTCGGGAACAGCTCAACGGCATAGCAATGAGTGTGCAAGTGTCGCCCACAAATGGGGAAACTTCAGATTCTGAGTAAGTATAATAAATAAGTATGCATAACCGGGCATTGGGTCAGATAGCGCAAGAACTATTCTGTGGAGCAGCCGTGAAGAAATGGGATGTGTATTAGGCCTCATTCAGAAGACAGTGTTTTTCACATACACAAAAAATGGTACTAGTGTCGTCAGTATGTCATCAGTGTTTGGTCAGTGTGTGATCAGTATTTGGTCAGTGTGTGATCAGTATTTGGTCGGTTTCACACATCCTGATATTTCCAGTACCCGAGATATCTGTGTGTCCGTGTGTGTAATACGTGCGGCACACGTGGCAACCGCATGAGTACCACACGGACGGCCGTCGGGGAAGAAAGGCTACAGTAAGTGCTGCTCCCCGGCGACTGGTGCTGAAGACAGCTCTCATCATTCTCCCCTGCTCTGCCGGCGATCGGCGCAAGCAGAGGAGAATGATAAGAGTTATCTTAAAGTCTGAACAATCACAGCAGGTGGGGGCTTTTGGGACTCCTACCCCCATCATCCGACACCTGCTGCCCCTAATAACAGTGACAGTAGGACCAGATGATCGGGGTATTTCTCAGCCGCCTCTTGTTATCTAACAAAATAAATTAATGAAAAAACAGATGTGGGTTCCCCCCTATTTTCTTGAACCAGGCAAAACTCACAGCTAGGGACTGCAACCCTCAGCCGTCAGCTTTTGCAAGGTTGGGGTTATCAACAATAGAGGGGTCCCCAGGCTGTTTTTTTAATTATTTAAATAAATAATAAAAAAAAAAAGGCGTGGGTTCCCCCCCATTTTTTGACAACCAGCCTTGCTAAAGCTCACAGCTGGGGGCTGGTATTCTCAGGTTGGTAAGGGGCCATTGATATAGGTCCCCCCCAGCCTAAAAACAGCATCTGACATTACAGAGGTGACATCAACCCCACAAATATGAACCCCACTTGCCACTGCTACAGGGCAAGTGAGAAGAGCCGGGCAAAGCACCAGAATAGGCGCATCCAATAGATGCATCTTTTCTGGGCAGCTGCAGGCTGCTATATTTAGGCTGGGGGGTCAATGGCCCCTTACCAGCCTGAGAATACCAGCCTCCAGATGTGAGCTTTAGCAAGGCTGGTTGTCATAACTGGGGGGGACCCTATGCCGTTTTTTAAAATTATTTATTTAAATAATTTTAAAAAATTGCGTAGGGACCCCTCTATTCTTGATAACTAACCTTGCAGAAGCTGACAGCAGACGGTTGCAGCCCCCAGCTGTGAGTTTTGCCTGGTTGGTTCAAGAAAATAGGGGGGGGAACCCACTTCGGGTTTTTCATTAATTTATTTTGTTATATTGCAGGCGGTGACTGAGGAATATCACGATCATCCGCTCCTGCTGTCACTGCTATTAGAGGCAGCAGGTATCGAATGATGGGAATAAGGCCGCCGTCACACATGCGAGTTTTACGGACGTAAGAGCGCAGAAACTACGTGCGTAAAACTTGCATAACATACGGCACAATGATTCTCAATGGGTCTCGTCCTATCAGCCGTATATTACGGATCCGTAATATACGGCGTTCTACGGCCGTACAAAATCGCAGCATGCTGCGTTTGTCAGCGTATTGCGCAAAAAAATCGCCAATGAAAGTCTATGGGGGCGAGAAAAATACGGATTCCACACGGACCAGCAGTGTGACTTGCGAGAAATACGCAGCGGTGTTAGTGAAAAGTCGGTAATTCAATTGCCGGCTTTTCATTTCTCCTGCCTAAACCCGACAGGATATGAGACATGGTTTACATACAGTAAACCATCTCATATCCCCTTTTTTTTTTGCATATTCCACACTACTAATGTTAGTAGTGTGTGTATGCAAAATTTCAGCGCTGTAGCTGCTAAAATAAAGGGTTAAATGGCTGAAAAAATTGGCGTGGGCTCCCGCGCAATTTTCTCCGCCAGAGTGGTAAAGCCAGTGACTGACGGCAGATATTAATAGCCAGGAGAGGGTCCATGGTTATTGGCCCCCCGTGGCTAAAAACATCTGCCCCCAGCCACCCCAGAAAAGGCACATCTGGAAGATGCGCCTGTTCTGGCACTTGGCCACTCTCTTCCCACTCCCGTGTAGCGGTGGGATATGAGGTAATGAAGGGTTAATGCCACCTTGCTATTGTAAGGTGACATTAAGCCAGATTAATAATGGAGAGGCGTCAATTATGACATCTATCCATTATTAATCCAATTGTTTGAAAGGGTTAAAAAACACACACACACACATGATTTAAAAGTATTTTAATGAAATAAACACAGCGGTTGTTTTAATATTTTATTGCTCTCTCAATCCATTTGCAGACCCTCGCTTGGCAAAACAATAAACCCACAATATACATACCTTCTGCTGACCCGTCACGTCCCACGAGGTAATCCATCTGAAGGGGTTAAAATAATTTACAAGCAGGAGCCCTGCAAATGCAGCTGTGCTCGTGCTTGTAATTCCCCAGCGAATGAAGGAAATGTAGGTCATTGACCTACATTTCCTTCAGTCGCGGTGATGTGCCCCTGCTGGATGTTCTCATGAACTGCAGCCTGGGAACTTTTTCCCACGCTCCAGGTCATATGAGGACATCCACCAGGGGGCGCATCACCGCGACTGAAGGAAATGTAGGTCAATGACCTACATTTCCTTCATTCGCCGGGGAATTACAAGCATGAGCACAGCTGCATTTGCAGGGCTCCTGCTTGTAAATTATTTTAACCCCTTCAGATGGATTACCTCGTGGGACGTGACGGGTCAGCAGAAGGTATGTTTATTGTGGGTTTATTGTTTTGCCAAGCGAGGGTCTGCAAATGGATTGAGAGAGCAATAAAATATTAAAACAACAGCTGTGTTTATTTCATCAAAAAACTTTTAAATCATGTGTGTGTGTGTGTGTTTTTTAACCCTTTCAAACAATTGGATTAATAATGGATAGGTGTCATAATTGACGCCTCTCCATTATTAATCTGGCTTAATGTCACCTTACAATAGCAAGGTGGCATTAACCCTTCATTACCCCATATCCCACCGCTACACGGGAGTGGGAAGAGAGTGGCCAAGTGCCAGAACAGGCGCATCTTCCAGATGTGCCTTTTCTGGGGTGGCTGGGGGCAGATGTTTTTAGCCACGGGGGGGCCAATAACCATGGACCCTCTCCTGGCTATTAATATCTGCCCTCAGTCACTGGCTTTACCGCTCTGGCGGAGAAAATTGCGCGGGAGCCCACGCCACTTTTTTCCGCGATTTAACCCTTTATTTTAGCAGCTACAGCGCCCAAATTTTGCACATACACACTACTAACATTAGTAGTGTGGAATATGCAAAAAAAAAGGGGATATGAGATGGTTTACTGTATGTAAACCATGTCTCATATCCTGTCGGGTTTGGGAAGGAGAAATGAAAAGCCGGCAATTGAATTACCGGCTTTTCACAGATATCGCGCTGTAGTAAATATTATATATATATATATATATATATATATGTGTGTGTCTTAATGACATATATATATATATATATATATATATACTGTATATATGTTTTCCCGAACATTTGAGCACATAAATCCATTAGATGTCGGTTTTGCAAGCCTGCGAGAAAATATCGCAGTACGGATGCCATACGGAGGATGCCATGCGCAAAATACGCTGACACACCCTGCCTACGGATCACTATTTTGGGAACATTTCTCCGTATTACGGCCGTATTACGGCCGTAAAATACGGACCGTATTGTCTTACGCCGAGTGTGACGCCGGCCTAAGAGTTCCAAAAGCCCCCACCTACTTTCATCGTTCGGACTTTAATATAACTCTCATCATTCTTCTCTGCTTGCGCCAATCGCCACTGCGGTGAACAGTGCTTACTGTAATGCTTCTTCCCCAGCGGCTGTCCTTGTGATACTGATGTATCATACGGACGGCATCCGTGTGCGGTACAGTACGTGTTTACACGGACCCAATGACTTGAATGGGTCCGTGTTCTCCATGCAGCTGCACAAAAAGGACATGTCGACGTGTGGGTCACTTGGACACACGGTCCGTGAAAAAACAGAGATATGTGCACAGACCCATTCATTTGAATGGGTCTACGTGTGTCAGTGTATCCAGTACCTGTGAAAACTGTCACCACATGTACTGGAGACACTGAATTGTGAAAGAGGCCTTTGTCAGTGTATCATCAGTATTTGTTCAGTAATTATATGGGGTATAGATTCTTACTAGTGTCAATATGGACACAAATGAAAAACATACTCGGATTATCAAAAGAAAACCAACAAGAGAACCAAACCGAGACACGGTGTGAACAGTGAGTTCAGATTACCAGGACAAAAAAATGTATGAATAAAAACTGCCTTTATTGAACAGTACAAGGGCTCACAATAAATTAATAAAATATCAAGTAAAAAGAGAACACAGCAATAAGTGTGTGTGTGTGTGTGTGTGTGTGTGTGTGTGTGTGTGTGTGTGTGTGTATATATATATATATATATATATATATATATAAACTGTAAAGTGGTGTTAGTGGACAAAAAAACATATACCGTATATGCTTGTGTATGAGTCGACCCGAGTATAAGCCGAGGCACCTAATTTTGCCTCGAAAAACTGGGAAAACATATTGACTCAAGTATAAGCCGGGTATACATTCTCCCCTAATCCCTATTCTGGTATGCATGGTTCCTCATACCCTTCGTTGTATGCATGACTCCTTATTAGCATCCTTGTCTGCACGGCTCCTTATCCCCATCCTTGTATGCGTGGCTCCTTGTATGTGTAGCTCCTTATCCCCATCCTGGTATGCATGACTCCTCATCCCCATCCTTGTATGCATGGCTCCTTATTTCCATCCTTGTATGCATGGCTCCTTATCCCCATCCTTGTATGTGTGGCTCCTTATCCCCATCCTTGTCTGCGTGGCTCCTTATCCCCATCCTGGTATGCGTGGCTCCTCATCCCCATCCTGGTATGCATGGCTTCTTATCTCCATCCTTGTATGTGTGGCTCCTTATCCCAATCCTTGTCTGCATAACTCCTTATCCCCACCCTTGTATGCATAGCTCCTTATCCCCATCCTGGTATGCATGACTCCTCATCCCCATCCTTGAATGCGTGGCTCCTTATCCCCATTCTTGTATGCGTGGCTCCTTATCCCCATCCTTGAATGCATGGCCACCCATGATAAAAGCATTAAAAAAAGAAAAATATCCTACTTACCTTCCCTGCGCGCCCTCGCAGTATCTTGTTTCGGTTTTCTGCAGCTTTTCCAGCCAGATGATCACGTGTCCCCGCTCACTCCTATGAGAGTGGAGAGAGGTGAATATTCATTACCTTAATGAGCAGGCATCGGTTAGAGCCCGGAAGCTGCTGGAAGCCAGCAGCTGCGGCTTTAACTGTGCATGCTCTACAAGAGAAATGAATACTCATTGCCAGTGCAGTGAATATTCATTTCTCTTTAGTAGCGGGAAGACGCTTTAGCTGCAGCCACTCCTGCCTCCTTTGACCCACTGCTCCCCCTCCCCCACCATAAACCGGGACAATGACTTGTGTATAAGCCGAGGGGGGCATTTTCAGCACAAAAAATGTGCTGAAAAACTAGGCTTATACATGAGTATATATATGGTGTATATATATTTATAAATCTTGATATCCATATAAATGACCCAAAAATATATAATGCAAACATGTGAGTCACCTGAGATACAGGTGCTCCTCACAAAATTAGAATATTATCAAGTTAATTTATTTCAGTTCTTCAATACATAAAGTGAAACTCTATATAATATATGAGTCATTACAAACAGAATTTTTTCAAGTGTTTATTTCTGTTAATGTTGATGATTATGGCTTACAGCCAATGAAAACTCAAAAGTCATTATCTCAGTAAATTAGAATAATTAACAAATAACACCTTCAAAGGCTTCCTACGCATTTAAAAAGTCCCTTAGTCTGTTTCAGTATGCGCCACAATCATGGGGAAGACTGGTGACTTGACAGATGTCCAGAAGGCAGTCATTGACACACTGCACAAGGAGGGTAAGCCACAAAAGGTCATTGCTAAAGAAGCTGGCTGTTCACAGAGTGCTGTATCCAAGCATATTAATGGAAGTTGAGTGGAAGGAAAAAGTGTGGTATAAAAAGGTGCACAAGCAACTGGGATAACCGCAGCTTGAAAGGATTGTTAAGAAAAGGCCGCTAAAAAATTTGGTGGAGATTCACAAGAACTGGGCTGCTGCTGGAGTCAGACGTATCCAGGACATGGGCTACAAGTGTCGCATTCCTTGTGTCAAGCCACTTATGACCAATAGACAATGCCAGAAGCGTCTTACCTGGGCCAAGGAGAAGAAGAACTGGACTGTTGCTCAGTGGTCCAAGGTGTTGTTTTCAGATGAAAGTAAATTTTGCATTTCATTTGGAAATCAAGGTCCCAGAGTCTGGATGAAGAGTGGAGAGGCCACAATCCAAGCTGCTTGAGGTCTAGTGTGAAGTTTCCACAATCAGTGATGGTTTAGGGAGCCATGTCATCTGCTGCTGTAGGTTCACTGTGTTTTATCAAGACAAAAGTCAGCGCATTCTCCCTCAGGACTTGGCACCTGTCCGCACTGCCAAAAGTACCAATACTTGGTTTAAAAACAACAGTATCACTGTGCATGATTGGCCAGCAAACTTGCCTGACCTTAACCCCATAGAGAATCTATGGGCTATTGTCAAGAGAAAGATGAGACACACCAGACCCAACAATGCAGACAAGCTTAAGGCTGCTATCAAAGCAACCTGGGCTTCCATAACATCTCAGCAGTGCCACAGGCTTATCACCTCCATGCCACGCCGCATTGATGCAGTAATTGATCCAAATTAGCCCCTACCAAGTATTGAGCGCATTTATTGAATACACATTTCAGTTTTTAAAGTCATTTTTCAAGCTGGTGCTATAAAGTATTATAATGTTCCGAGATAAAGACTTTTGGGTTTTCATTGGCTGTAAACCATAATCATCAGCATTAATATAAATGAACACTTGAAATAGATCACTCTGTTTGTAATGACTCTATCTAATATATGAGTTTCACTTTTTGTATGGAAGAACTGAAATAAATTCACTTTGATGATATTCTAATTTAGGGAGAAGCACCTGTAGTTATAAGTCCCTCCTCTGGTTGCTACTGGCACTCTGCACTTTATACATACATCCATGGATACAGTGAATTTCGATGTTTTTGCAACATTTATTGCTGTGTTCACTTTTTACTTGATATTTTATTAATTCATTGTGCGCGCCTTCTATACCACACCACTCGCCCTAGTACTGCTCAATAAAAGCAATTTTTCTTCATACATTTTTGTCCTGGTAATCTGAACTCATGTGTCTCGGTTTGGTTCTCTTGTTGGTTTTCTTGTCCTATATATTGACTACTGTCAGACTGATTGAGGCAGGCTATCCTGTTATTTTATAGGGTAACAACAAGCAATCTGATCCCCTTGGAGGAGAAAGTCAGATTTTAACAAATGGGAAACGTTTTGTAAAGCAATACAATTGGTAACTAGATCTCCTCCACATCACTAGTAAAACTGCATGGGTACCGAACTGGGCCAACTGGTGGCAGGGTTGTCCTTGCATGCTTGTTCTGTGAATACCTTCTTTCCTTGGATGTATGCATGAGCAACCAACTAACCTCAAATATGTATCTAACCCTAACCCTGCATGGTCCCTTCTTTTATGAACAGCGGCAGTAATGAAACTTCAATTTGAATCATCAGGAAACTGTGAAGGCTGACAGTGATCGGGAACCCTCGCCCCAAGCTTGTGAAGCCCTGGACACCTGGGATAATACAGAAAAGCACAAGTGTTGTGGTTGAGGATATATTGTTGCTAATGCAATTACCTAATACGGCAGACTTGTGACTGCTTACTAATATACATATCTATCGGAAGGCTGTGCTGTCAGCACCCAGTGCCAAATGTGTGACAATAAGCAAGGTTCCGTTGCCCTGCATGAAGAGGACATCACAGTAGAGACTGGCGGGGACCCGGAGCCATACATTGCAGAGGAGGCTGCTTTGTGGTGCAGTCTAAGCTATCGACTCTTGAATTAATGTAAATACAATGGGCCTACTATGCTGAAATCGGTAATCTACAGACGGCCCTTTCCTCGGGGGCCCCGTCACTGCTGATTTGCTTGCGTTCTGTCACAATGTGACTTTCCAGCCTGCTGAACAATATGCACCGGAATATGACACCAAGTGCCCTTCATTCATTTCACCACGTTCTAATGTGTCTTAAAAGTCTCACCCGATGTATAAACCTGTAACACTGATTGTAGATATTTTTTATATATTTTGTATGAAGACTTTAAAAAACGAGAACTCTTTTTGTAAATTTTCCACTAGAACTAGTTTTTCTTCAATATTCTGAGACCTGCTGATGACAGATATTTTTATATTAAGATTGCACAATGTTACTTGAATATTAACAATTTATTTTTCAGAAAATTCATTATTATTTTTTATTTTAAAGTGAAATTTGTAATGGTGATTATTTTACAAACTTGTGTCCTAAGCCACGACAAGAATCATTGTGCTGCCAAGTAACTGCTCTCCTTGTCGTTACCATCACTTCACAATCTCTACTTTCTATGGATTTCCATCCGGCTGTAAACCTTTCTGGGGTTCCTTTTCATGTCATTGTACAGCTGGAATATGTTGTCCACCATAAAGAAAATGCCACTAGGTGTGTGTTTCATCAGACCTGACATCACCATGTGCTCGCATACATTGCAGACTGTGATGTGAGAATGTGAGTGCCATTGTGTGCTGTGCCCCTACACCTCTGTGGCCAGCTACCGACGCAGCGTCCAATAATTGAACGTGTATATTTATTTTATTGGCTTCCATTTATTTTGGAAGGAGCTGATCAGCTTTCGTAGAGCCTACTGCAGTCACTGGAGTTTGTACATACACAAGGAAGCCATATTGTACTACAGAGAAGATCTTCCTCACATAGGTTAGCTTTAAAGGGAATCTGTTAGCAGGATTTTTGCTATGTAATCTGAGGACAACATGAAGTAGGTGTTAAAATACTGAATTCAACAATGTTTCACTATTCATTTCACTTCTGGGACTAGCTAAAGCAAGAGCACTGGTCAAACCACGCCCCCTCCTGTGATAAGCAGCTCATCTCAATAGACAAATGTACATACAGAGCCTGGTGTGGGTGTGGCTAGCTTTCTCAGCTCTGCTTCATGCTACATCTAAAAACTCTGATTGTGTCACAACGGCTGCACCCAGTAAACTAAGTGATACATCATTGGATTCAGGGTCTCTTTGCCTACATAATGCTGCTCTCAGATGAGGTAGTAAAAAAGTCTGACAGATTCCCTTTAAAAAGTTGCCCAGGATTAGTTAAAGGGTTGTCCGATATCAGATTGGCAAGAATCCGAACCATGCACCCCTAACAATCAGTTCTTTGCAACAGCCGCTACACATTGGGCAGAGCAGTGCTGTACAGCTTCATTCAATGTTCACATCCAGTCACCACTGAGGGTAATAACAGCTGATCGGGTGTTAGGGGTCCCGCCTGTTGGACCCCACTGATCTGATATTGATCACTTAAGTCATCAATGCTGTATTCTTGGACAACCCCTTTGAAATGGGGACTCTTAACTTTTTAACCCCCCCAATGTCTTCCTTTTGCGCCTCAGCAGTAACAGCGGGCAGGGTTTACCAGTTTTGTTGTCCTATTGCATACAGAGGGGTGCAAGTGGCTCCACCTTCAATTAGTGCCTTACGGCCCATTTACATCAGCCGATTTAGGCCAGTAACTGTAGTCAGCTGGCTATGTTCACTCAGGTTTTTTTTTAGAAAGAGTGACAGAACAAGGTACAGAACAGTTATACAGTACATGTTATCGGCAGCACATCATTCATTAATGTGGGTGATGTGCATACATAAAAATCTAATTGCGCTCATTCTCTGGGTGACTACCGGCATTTTTACCCTGACACATAATCAAGTACAAGTGTTCTTATTATTGCCGATATGCCAATTATCAATAACTTCAGATTTTTGAGGAGCAGGATGGAAACAACTACACCTGACACAACGGACAGCACAGTTGTTGAAATGACTGTCCAGCACCAAGCAGGTATCATGGACGTGCTCTATTAAACTCTATGGGACATGTGCACACTACCTGTTGGATGCTTGCCCCGTGTCTCGCCTGGTGTGGACCCGCTCATCGCTCATAGGCTCACACATTGCGGAAAAATTACACTGTAGAACTGGCCTCTAAATTGACGGTGAAATGGATTGAAGGCATAATCCACGCCACATAATTTCTACAGTAACAGCCATCATTCACTAACATTGTACGATGGGCTCTGTAGCAATATTTCCCCAACATGGCTGCGTGTATGACAGAGAAGGCCAACCAATACACATGGAGTAGATGTTTGGTGTCAAAGAAGTGCCTTACAGCAAGTCACAAATGTTGGCTTTCTTCCTTCCATGGATACATTCAGTCACAGTGTTGTTACCTCATTTAGAGTCCAAGCTTTTATCAAAAAAATAAAAATGTCCATTTCCGAATTCTTTGTATATGTTTTCTGTCTACATCAGTGCATTTTTGGAGTCAGTTAGTGTGCAGCATCTATGTACAGAGGTCCATTGCAGATAACGATTGTAGAATGTACATTGTGACCCTGCTCAATGTTTGGAAAGGCAAACAAGTGTTAAATATTGGCAAGGTGTTTTGTAATTTTTAAAATTATTTTTATGACAAATACTACACACTGGATTTTTTACATGTATATTTATTGATGTACAAAACACTGGAGAAAAACTGAACTGATGAGATGGAATGGTAAATTAAAATGTTCAACTTGTCTTTGCATTGTTCATTATTTATGTATTACAGAAATGCATTTAGAAATATGAATTATTGATACGAGCAAAAAAAAACAAACCTAGGTACCTTACTAGTTGTTAGGCTCAAATTTTTGCATATTTATTAAAAAAGAAACTGAAATATCACATGGTCATAAGTATTCAGACACATTGCTCAGATACTCATATTTAAGTCACATGCTGTTTATTTCCTTGTGATCTTCCTTGAGATGGTTCTACGCCTTCCTTCGAGTCCAGCTGTGTTTAATTAAACTGATGGGACTTGATTTGTAAAGGCACACACCTGACTATGTAAGGCTACTTTCACACTAGCGTCGGGCCGAGGTCACCGACGCTAGCGTTCTCTGCGCCGCACAACGGGGGAAGCGGATGCATTTTTCCAGCGCATCCGCTGCCCCATTGTGAGGTGCGGGGAGGTGGGGGCAGAGTTCCGGCCGCACATGCGCGGTCGAAAAAAGCGGACCGTCGGCAGCAAAAAACGTTACATTAACATTTTTTGCTCCCGGCGGATCGCCACAACACGGCGCAACCATCTCACGACGGTTGCGACGTGTGTCAATGCGTCGCAAATGCGTCGCTAATGTTAGTCAATGGGAAAAAAATGCATCCTGCAAGCACTTTTGCAGGATGCGTTTTTTTGCCAAAACGACGCATTGCGACGTATTGAAAAAAACGCTAGTGTGAAAGTAGCCTAAGAGCTCACAGTGCATGTGAGACCAAATGAGACTCATGAGGTCAAAGGAACTGGCCAAGGAGCTAAGAGACAGAATTGTGGTAAGGCACAGATCTGGCCAAAGTTATAAAATAATTTCTGCAGTACTCAAGGTTCCTAAGAGCACAGTGGCCTCCATAATCCTTAAATGGAAGACGGTTGGGACCACCAGATGTCTTCCTAGTCCTGGCCGTCCAGCCAAACTGAGCAATCATGGGAGAAAAGCCTTGGTGAGAGAGGTAAAGAAGAACCCCAAGATCATTGTGGCTAAGCTCCAGAGATGCAGTAGGGAGATGGGAGAAAATTCCACAAAGTCAGCTATCACGGAAGCCTCTCCTCAGTGCAAGACATATGAAAGCCTGCATAGAGATTGCTAAAAAATAACATGAAGGACTCCCAGACTACAAGAAACAACATTCTCTGGTTTGATGAGATGAAGAGAGACCTTTTTGGTGATAATTAGTGTTGAGCGATACCTTTCGATACTTGAAAGTATCGGTATCGGATAGTATCGGCCGATACCCGAAAAATATCGGATATCGCCGATACCGATACCCGATACCAATACAAGTTAATGGGACACAAGTATCGGAAGCTATCCTGGATGGTTCCCAGGGTCTGAAGGAGAGGAAACTCTCCTTCAGGCCCTGGGATCCATATTCATGTAAAAAATAAAGAATTAAAATAAAAAATATGGATATACTCACCCGTCCGGCGGCCCCTGGACCTTACCGATTGTAACCGGCAGCCTCCGTTCCTAAGAATGAGGAGTTTAGGACCCTCAATGACGTCGCGGCTTGTGATTGGTCGCGTGAGCGGTCACATGAGCGGCACGCGACCAATCACAAGCCGCGACGTCATCGAGGGTCCTAAACTCCTCATTCTTAGGAACGGAGGCTGCCGGTTACAATCGGTAAGGTTCAGGGGCCGCCGGACGGGTGAGTATATCCATATTTTTTATTTTAATTCTTTATTTTTTACATGAATATGGATCCCAGGGCCTGAAGGAGAGTCTCCTCTCCTCCAGACCCTGGGAACCATACACTGGGAACTTCCGATTCCGATTTCCGATACCACAAAAATATCGGAACTCGGTATCGGAAATTCCGATACCGCAAGTATCGGCCGATAACCGATACTTGCGGTATCGGAATGCTCAACACTAGTGATAATTCTAAGCGGTATGTGTGGAGAAAACCAGGCAGTACTCATCACCTGCCCAATACAATCCCAACAGTGAGTCATGGTGGTGGCAGCATCATTCTATGGGGGTGTTTTTCAGCTGCAGGGACAGGACAACTGGTTGTCATTGAAGGAGACATGAACGCAACCAAGTACAGAGATATCTTGGATGAAAACCTCTTCCAGAGTGCTCTGGACCTCAGACTTGGCCAAAGGTTCATCGTCCAACAAGACAATGACCCCAAGAACAAAGCTAAAATTACAAAGGAGTTGCTTCAGATCAACTCTGCGACCATTCTTGACTGGCCCAGCCAGAGCCCTGACCTAAACCCAATTGAGCATCTCTGGAGAGATCTGAAAATAGCTGTCCGCCAACGTTCACCATCCAACCTGACGGAACTGGAGAGGATCTGCAAAGAAGAATGGCAGAGGATCCCCAAATCCAGGTGTGAAAAACTTGTTGCATCATTCCCAAGAAGACTCATGGCTGTACTAGCTCATAAGGGTGCTTTTACTCAATACCGAGCAAAGGGTCTGAATACTTATGACCATGTGATATTTGTTTTTCTTTTTTAATATATTTGCAAAAAATTCTACATTTCTGTTTTTTTCAGTCAACATGGGGTGCAGAGTGTACATTAATGAGAAAAAAATGACCTTTTTTGAATTTACCAAATGGCTGCAATGAAACAGAGTGAAAATTTTAAAGGGGTCTGAATACTTTCTGTACCCACTGTAGAGCCAGACTCATTGCTGGCCACTGCAGAGTTTTGTTTCCATCCATTTCTGGGTGCTTCTTGAAGTATGTTTGGAGTTATTTTCCTGCTGGAAGACCCGGCTTTCTGACACTGAGCACTACATTGCGATCCACAATCCATTAGTAATAATCAGATTTCATGATGCCTTGCACACAATCAAGGCATCCAGTGCCAAAGGCAGCAAAAGAACCCCAAAACATCTGTGAACCTCCACCATATTTGACTGTAGGTACTGTGTTCTTTTCTTTGTAGGCCTCATTCCGTTTTCAGTAAACAGTTGAATGATGTACTTTACCAAAAGCTCCATCTTGGTCGCATCTGACCACAAGACGCTTTCTCAGAAGGATTTTGGCTTACTCGTGTACATTTTCTGCAGTCTTGCTTTTCTTTATCTTTCTATCAGCAGTGAGGTCCTCATCCAAACGCCTCCCAGCCATCACTCTGCGAGAAGGGCGCCGCCTCCTCGGCGTTATTCAGTTGTCCAGGCGCCTGCGCGGTCATATTCTGCCTTGGGCATGCTCCGTTCGTGCTGCACCACAACTGACATCACTTGCGGTCTTGTTTTCTGCACCTGCGTGCACCCGCGGGATCTCGGGCCGCGCGTGCACGCAGGCGCAGTAAACTATACATCAAGTGATGTCAGTTGTCGGGCAGAGCGAATGGCGCATGCCCAAGGCAAGGCATTTGGATGAGGGGGGAAAGACCTGCCTCCCTGGCGATTTCACAGGTATGAGGGACCAAATTCAAAAGTGATTATTTCTGCAGTGCAACGAACAATAACTAAAAGCCACCTTGTCAGAATGCAGCATTAGTGCTGCACAAGGTGGCTCTTTTAGTTACAAAACGCCTGAGGGGGGTGACAGGTTCCCTTTAAATATTTCAGACGATATATTGTTGACCTGTTTATTTTTTGGAAGGGAACCCCTTCAGAAGCTTTAGGGTACGTGTCCACCTTCAGGATGGCCGGCGGTTTGGACGGAGTGGCAAACCCGCTCCGCCCCCTTCTGTGACGCGATGATGCCGGATGTGTTAATTGCACACATCCGGCATCATCGCACCCCACACATAGGGCCCTGTGTTTTACCTTGCAGCGTCGCCGCAAGGTAAACGGACATGCTGCGATCTTAAAAGACGCGCCGCATGTCCGGAATCTCAGGGCCGCCGGATGCGTGTTACCACGCATAGTGGAGACGGGATTTCATAAAATCCCCTCCACTATGCTGTAACATCTGGACGCTGCGTGTTTGACGCAGCGTTTCCTGAACGTGGAAACATACCCTTATCCTTTGTGAACAATCTCAATATCTAGGATTTACTTTTTACACATATTTCAACAGAAAAAAGTTTTTTTTAGATATAGAAATATCACACAGCTACCAACAATAGGCCACTGAATTCATTTTACTGCAGTTGATACTAATAGTTATAGTATGTACAATAGTGCAAACTAGAAACCATGGCTAAATATATTGGAAGGTATCAATTTTATTTTCTCCTATATTTTTCGATTTCACAATACAACCCCTGGCAAAATTATGTAGTAATCACCGGCCTTGGAGGATGTTCATTAAGTTTTTAATTTTGTAGAAAAAAAGCAGATCACAGACATGGCACAAAACTAAAGTAATTTCAAATGGCAACTTTCTGGCTTTAAGAAACACTAAAAGAAATCAAGAACAAAAAATGTGATAGTCAGTAATGGTTACTTTTTTAACCAAGCATAGGGGAAAAATTATGGAGTTACAGGGTGATTCCATAATTTTTTCCCTCATAATTGAGTGACTCCATAATTTTTGCCAGGGGTTGTACAATTTACAGCCATACACATGGAGCTGTGATGGGGACTTAACAAACCCCAAGTTTTGCATATCTGTTCATGGGGTGTTTTGAGTCCCCCCCCACGATATGGCAGGTGCAACATTTCAGAAGATATATTACTGGCCTGTTTATTCTTTGGAAGGGAACTCCTTCTGATGCAGAGCTCAATAATAAAACCTAGGGTTTACTTTTTACAAGGAAAATAGAAAAAAATGGAGTCCGGCTCAACAGGACTGGATTTTCCTTTTCTTTTTCAAAAGAAAATATAGTGCATACAAAAGAAAAATGTACATGATCGACATGACCGAGTCGATGCGTTTCGACTGCACTAGGCAGTCTTAGGCCTCTTTCACACTTCAGTTGTTTGGCGTCAGTCTAAAACCGCCAGTTTCCTCAAATAACGGATCCGTCAGTTTTTTTTGGCGGATCCGTTATTTTCCCATAGACTTGCATTGGCAACGGATTGTGACGGATGGTCGTCAGTTCCATTCGCCATGCGACGGATCCGTCGAAATTTGGCGGACGTTGTCTAGACATAGACGGACATTGAAACGTTTTTTTTGTCAACGCCGAAATGACGGTTCGCGGCGGATCCGTCGCGTCCGTCATTCCATAGAATGGCCGCCTATGGGCGACGGATTCGTCGCGACCGTCATTTCGGCGGATCCGTCGCCCCAATCCGTTTTTTCAATTGCGCATGCTCCAAAAAGTAGATACTTTTCCCAGACAACCCCCAAGTAACGGATCCGTAAAAAAAACGGATCCGTTGGAACCGTTTTCTCAACAATTGTGACGGATCCGTCAATCCGTCACTGTCGGAAGTGACTGACGCCAAACAACTGAAGTGTGAAAGAGGCCTCACTCATCAATCATGAAGAGGTTAAAAAAAAAAAAGACATTTTCACTAGTTAAAGAGGCATTACAAAAGGCAAGAAAGAGCCCTCAAGAGACTTGATAAGAAAAATATTCCCCATTAGAGAATGACATTCAGAAGAATAAGTCGTCCCTCAACAAATAGAACTTTATGTGCACTACTATACCCAGTAATAAAGAAAAAGTTAAGGATATGTGCACACAGCGTCATTAAGGCACCAACGGACCCACTGAGTTTTTCAAAGTGAAGACAGTTCAAGAAAAACGCTGGCAGCCTTTTTTCATGAATCGTCTTCAGGTTTCTTTGCGGCGGTGTCTTTGATAGTTTAAACTTTAAGTAGCGAGTGACTTAGGGAGGCGCCTGACAGGTTACTTTATTTAGTTGCTTCCCAGCTTTTGCAGCCTGAAGCAGTAAAATAAGTCGTTCTGACATTGCTGTGCATTATGTTCATTCTTTGTGTCTATTTAACGCTTTATCACATGGAATGCTGGCGGAATCCACCCAAAACAAATCGCCGTGTGCACATACCTGCACACAGAAACACTTAGATATCCTTCTAAATGTTTCTATTCTAAAAAAAAAACAACTTTGTGTTCTATCGATGATCATCTTTTGGTGACCAAAGAATTTAAAATCACTTGTAGCCCATAGTAGAGGAATTTTGGATTGAATTTTTATTCTGCTAAGATAGAAATGAATAAGGGTGAATCATGTTATTCTAAGATTCTTCTTTAAAAAAGGCACTAAAAATGCAATACTTTGTTAGCACATATAAAATAAAAATAATAATGGAGGTTCATGGAATTAAAATATCACAACTTGTGGAAAAAATATCATAGCCAACAGCATGCTTTAAGAAAAATACCATAAACACAAATGGTGTGAAATGCTGAATTCTCGCAGCATAGGTCATTTCTGCTTATCTAAGCCTCAATGTTCTTCGTGAATCACAAAAATTATGCTGGGAAATTGTAGAACAGAAGAGTAAGACCACGTTCACACGTTCAGTATTTGGTCAGTATTTTACCTCAGTATTTGTAGGCCAAAACCAGGAGTGGGTGATAAATCCAGAAGAGGTGATGTGTTTCTATTATACTTTTCCTCTGATTGTTCTTCATTTGGTATTGGCTTACAAATACTGAGGTAGTACACTGACCAAATACTGAATGTGTGAACGTGGCCTTAGGGCTTGCAGCTAAATGAAAGAATAATTTTGCTAGTTAGGTCTTGTTCTGACATGTGTTATTTTTCCTTTCTGCAAAAAAATGGTCCAAGTTGATCAGTGTTTTTGGTACAATTTTCATCAGCTTGGCCAGGGTGTCAGTTTTTACCATCAGAGTCTCGTATAAGAGGAAAAAAAAAAGTTTGTTTCTCGGGCTTCTCCTATCAAACAGATCATGAAAAACAGGCAGCACAAATATGACAAACGAGAGCCAATTTATTCACAGACCCACAAACTTACATTGTCGAGTTTGGTCAGTGACTTGAATGAAAATCCGACGTGATTTTGCGTTGACATGTGAGCAGCTCCGTAGACTATAAACGGCACAGGTTCTATACGTGAAACACACGGGCAGAACTAGTACGAGAAAATATAATGCCTGAGTGAGCCCTTAGGCTGGTATTTCCATTTGTCGTTTGCTTCTGCTCTTTCTCCTGCTATCTAGTGGCAGAGAACATCTAATTCTCTAGTATGCAATCTGCCATCACCTAATGCCGTGATGCACAAACCTCCATTGGGAAAGATTATTATTTATACGGTAATTAAGCAGGCAGTGTATGATTTTTTCATGGGAACACCACAGTTTTTTGGGCTGTTTTTTTTTTACCCTGCACTGGTTAAAATGAACTGAGATACAAAAAAAAATGAGAAAGGTAACAATGTAAGGAAAAGACAAAGGTTGTGATGCAGACAAGTTTTCTGGATTTTACGCCGTTGGACCCAGCTAGAATTAAATACGTACGCTCCGAGTTGACCTGCAGGTTTCTTATTTAACCAAGGGTGCGGAGAGCAAATATTGCGGGATTAAACAGAATAACAGATCTGAAAGGGAGCTGTCAGTTATGGCATTTGCATATGCTTTATCAGTCACCTGTTACAGCAAAGTAGAAGAAACTGGAATTTCTGGACGAACATAGGACACTTTTTATCACTTCCACATTTCTGTGGAACTGTGAAATCTTTCTTCAATTTTTTTTACAGATCGATTTATTTTACATGTTGGAACCAAAAGCAACCAGACATTTATTCCCTGTTAATACAACTGAAATCCATGCATGGTTACAAGACACGAGCGAAACTTTATCTGCTGGATCAGGTTTCCAAGCTATTGACTTGGGCTTGACACGCAGACAACAGTTCCTTTGCTGGACTAGAATTTCTTGTGTGTTATTGGCTGAGTATCCATTGTGTACATCCACAAAGCTTACACACTCATGTGTACATGACCTAAAAATGGCCAGCACAAAGTAGGTATTATGTGTTTTTTAAGGAAATTAGTCAAGGAATGTTTTATTCTGCACATTCTCGGTTAGAGTAATACTCTGCATACCACTCCATTTAATCTTATCGTTTAGATTAACCCCTTTTTCTTCGTTAAAAAGCAGGGACAAGTAGAGCAACTTTCTTTTCCGCTTTGCTTAATAAGTTTATTTAAAGAGTCAACAGGTTGAAATTCATAGAGGTGAAGCTGCACGAGTGACTTGTTAATGTAACACTGAATGTAGCGGACTATCAATATTAGGCTCAAATTGTGAAAGTGCAGAAGCAGTAAGAAATATTGTTATATCACTTTAGGTTATAAAACCATTCTAAGGTTCATTTGTCCCCCTCCATCTTAGTCTTACTTATAGGGTCGCCAATCCTTTAGGGACCGAATTTCACCTTCTCATACATGTTCCCTTAAAGCAGGCTTGTGGGCTGCATACGGCCCTCCAAACAATGTGCGGCCCGCGGAGTTGTCTGGGAAACACCGTTACTACTTCCCATATTCAAATGTATTTGCATCTGAAAGACACAAATACATTTTGTCAAAGATAACAGCCGGGGGGTCACACAGATGCCACCGCTGTTACCCGTTTGTCAGGGATGACATTGGGAATATCATACAGATCCCACCGCTGCAAGCAGTTTGTCAGGGCAATCAAGCAATTGACTAACGAGAGATGGCCGCCACTGTGTCCACTACTAGGCTAGTTATTGGGGAAATAACAGTGAGCGTATGGTATATATACAAATACTAAACTTGTTGTCATGGAAATGGCTCATAGCTTAGTGGAGGGAGGTTCTCCTTCGGAAAACAGACAGAGCTACAGCAAGCTGTAGCTACCAAAACTGAAAAATGACCAAACCCAATTTCTGCTTGTTATTAGATCAAAGTTACGCCCACATACCTCCCCTTGGGGAGCTCATGTGGGGTTTGGTTGTGAGATGTGCTGGGTCTTTCAGAATATTATGAGATCCCCAAATTACACAATATTTTTTGCCCATTGAGGGCTCAGGCAGTAGATATTGTTTTCATGTTCATTATCGTGATTTTGCCTTTATAGAGATGAAACATTTCCTGGATAGCATCATCCATTGATCCGATACGTTAGAGAGGTTCTGCCAGCCTTATGTTAATGAAAAACTAAAAAGGTTGCACCATGATTTACCATGAATGATTACTATAGAACATTGAAAATGCATTACTGCCATAGAAAATAGGAAAAAAACACTATTTAATGTACACATGAAATATTTACAGTACAGACCAAAAGTTTGGACACACCTCATTTAAAGATTTTTCTGTATTTTCATGACTATGAAAATTGTAAATTCACACTGACGGCATCAAAACTATGAATTAACACATGTGGAATTATATACTTAAAAAAGTGTGAAGCAACTGAAAATATGTCTTATATTCTAGGTTCTTCAAATGTAGCCACCTTTTGCTTTGATGACTGCTTTGCACACTCTTGGCATTCTCTTGATGAGCTTCAAGAGGTAGTAACCGGAAATGGTCTTCCAACAATCTTGAAGGAGTTCCCAGAGATGCTTAGCACTTGTGGGCCCTTTTGCCTTCACTCTGCGGTCCAGCTCACCCCAAACCATCTCGATTGGGTTCAGGTCTGGTGACTGTGGCGGCCAGGTCATCTGGTGTAGCACCCCATCACTCTCCTTCTTGATCAAATAGCCCTTACACAGCCTGGAGGTGTGTTTGGGGTCATTGTCCTGTTGAAAAATAAATGATGGTCCAACTAAACGCAAACCGGATGGAATAGCATGCCGCTGTAAGATGCTGTGGTAGCCATGCTGGTTCAGAATGCCTTCAATTTTTAATAAATCCCTAATAGTGTCACCAGCAAAGCACCCGCACACCATCACACCTCCTCCTCCATGCTTCACGGTGGGAACCAGGCATGTAGAGTCCATCCGTTCACTTTTTCTGCGTCGCACAAAGATCTCAAATTTGGACTCATCAGACCAAAGCACAGATTTCCACTGGTCTAATGTCCATTCCTTGTGTTCTTTAGCCCAGACAAGTCTCTTCTGCTTGTTGCCTGTCCTTAGCAGTGGTTTCCTAGCAGCTATTTTACCATGAAGGCCTGCTGCACAAAGTCTCCTCTTAACAGTTGTTGTAGAGATGTGTCTGCTGCTAGAACCCTGTGTGACATTGACCTGGTCTCTAATCTGAGCTGCTGTTATCCTGCGATTTCTGAGGCTGGTGACTCAGATAAACTTATCGTCAGACGCAGAGGTGACTCTTGGTCTTCCTTTCCTGGGGCGGTCCTCATGTGAGCCAGTTTCTTTGTAGCACTTGATGGTTTTTGCCACTGCACTTGGGGACACTTTCAAAGTTTTGCCAATTTTTTGGACTGACCGACCTTCATTTCTTAAAGTAATGATGGCCACTCGTTTTTCTTTACTTAGAATTTGTATTCTGGCAAGAAAAAAGTAGCTAACAGTGTATTCAGTAGGACTACCAGCTGTGTATCCACCAGACATCTGCACAACACAACTGATGGTCCCAACCCCATTTATAAGGCAAGAAATCCCACTTATTAAACCTGACAGGGCACACCTGTGAAGTGAAAACCATTCACGGTGACTACCTCTTGAAGCTCATCAAGAGAATGCCAAGAGTGTGCAAAGCAGTCACCAAAGCAAAAGGTGGCTACTTTGAAGAACCTAGAATATAAGACATAACAGTATATAATTCCACATGTGTTAATTCATAGTTTTGATGCCTTCAGTGTGAATGTACAATTTTCAGTCATGAAAATACAGAAAAATCTTTAAATGAGAAGGTGAGTCCAAACTTTTGGTCTGTACTGTATACAGTGGGGCAAAAAAGTATTTAGTCAGTCAGCAATAGTGCAAGTTCCACCACTTAAAAAGACGAGAGGCGTCTGTAATTTACATCATAGGTAGACCTCAACTATGGGAGACAAACTGAGAAAAAAAAATCCAGAAAATCACATTGTCTGTTTTTTTATCATTTTATTTGCATATTATGGTGGAAAATAAGTATTTGGTCAGAAACAAACAATCAAGATTTCTGGCTCTCACAGACCTGTAACTTCTTCTTTAAGAGTCTCCTCTTTCCTCCACTCATTACCTGTAGTAATGGCACCTGTTTAAACTTGTTATCAGTATAAAAAGACACCTGTGCACACCCTCAAACAGTCTGACTCCAAACTCCACTATGGTGAAGACCAAAGAGCTGTCAAAGGACACCAGAAACAAAATTGTAGCCCTGCACCAGGCTGGGAAGACTGAATCTGCAATAGCCAACCAGCTTGGAGTGAAGAAATCAACAGTGGGAGCAATAATTAGAAAATGGAAGACATTCAAGACCACTGATAATCTCCCTCGATCTGGGGCTCCACGCAAAATCCCACCCCGTGGGGTCAGAATGATCACAAGAACGGTGAGCAAAAATCCCAGAACCACGCGGGGGGACCTAGTGAATGAACTGCAGAGAGCTGGGACCAATGTAACAAGGCCTACCATAAGTAACACACTACGCCACCATGGACTCAGATCCTGCAGTGCCAGACGTGTCCCACTGCTTAAGCCAGTACATGTCCGGGCCCGTCTGAAGTTTGCTAGAGAGCATTTGGATGATCCAGAGGAGTTTTGGGAGAATGTCCTATGGTCTGATGAAACCAAACTGGAACGGTTTGGTAGAAACACAACTTGTCGTGTTTGGAGGAAAAATAATACTGAGTTGCATCCATCAAACACCATACCTACTGTAAAGCATGGTGGTGGAAACATCATGCTTTGGGGCTGTTTCTCTGCAAAGGGGCCAGGACGACTGATCCGGGTACATGAAAGAATGAATGGGGCCATGTATCGTGAGATTTTGAGTGCAAACCTCCTTCCATCAGCAAGGGCATTGAAGATGAAACGTGGCTGGGTCTTTCAACAGGACAATGATCCAAAGCACACCGCCAGGGCAACGAAGGAGTGGCTTCGTAAGAAGCATTTCAAGGTTCTGGAGTGGCCTAGCCAGTCTCCAGATCTCAACCCTATAGAAAACCTTTGGAGGGAGTTGAAAGTCCGTGTTGCCAAGCGAAAAGCCAAAAACATCACTGCTCTAGAGGAGATCTGCATGGAGGAATGGGCCAACATACCAACAACAGTGTGTGGCAACCTTGTGAAGACTTACAGAAAACGTTTGACCTCTGTCATTGCCAACAAAGGATATATTACAAAGTATTGAGATGAAATTTTGTTTCTGACCAAATACTTATTTTCCACCATAATATGCAAATAAAATGATAAAAAAAACAGACAATGTGATTTTCTGGATTTTTTTTTCTCAGTTTGTCTCCCTTAGTTGAGGTCTACCTATGATGTAAATTACAGACGCTTCTCCTCTTTTTAAGTGGTGGAACTTGCACTATTGCTGACTGACTAAATACTTTTTTGCCCCACTGTATATACATATACACATTATATATATATATATATATATATACATACATATATATATATATATATACACATATATATATACATATATATATACATATATACACACATATACACACAGCACTCCAAAATATTCAGGTGAAAAAAGGTGAAGTTTAATCGACCCACATCGCTGCGCGACGTTTCGGCTCCATGAGCCTGTTTCAAGCCAAGGCTTGAAAAAGGCTCATGGAGCCGAAACGTCGCGCAGTGATGTGGGTCGATTAAACTTCACCTTTTTTCACCTGAATATTTTGGAGTGCTGCCTTCATTTTTATTATTTGGTATACATGGTGGATAAATGTTTGGACCATTTTATCCAGGAGGCCAGGCACCCGGCTTTGGTGAGCAGTGTGCTGTTCCTTTTTCCCTTAAAAAAAAAAAAAAAAAATCGCACAGAAATCGCATTACACTCGCATGACACTCGTCCGTCTTTTCAGTCTGGAAATCGGACCGTTTTTTTTCTCGCAAGTGGGTATGAGTACTTATGGTGATGTTCGTCCCATCGCTACGACTCTGAAAATGTAAATAAATATCAGATCAATGCAGACCCCAATATTCATTACTGAACACTGGCTCCAAAAGATCTCAGAAAGAATATTTCATCAGGGGAAGCTCTTTGCTTTGGAATCACACTTCTCCCACCTCTGCGTACAGAATCTCAGACTTAGTGTATTTTTCTCAGCAAATAATCTTGCTGTAATTACCTGGTCACTGCAGGAGGCCCCTACTTCAATGACGTTGGAAGGATCAGCTCTCACTTCCCATTTTAATTAGTTTCTCTCTTCCCCAGTTATAATTAGTTCCATTGGTTCAGTGTGAGGGTGGTATATCCCCTCTCTGGAAATGTTTTATGGATTTTTAATTTTTCTTTATGACACATTTGAACACTGTGGCGCTGGGAGTGGGGCAGAGAAAGCGCTCGTCATCCCCCGCCCTGACGTGCAGCAGTATGATGAGGTCATCACACTGCTGCCATCAGCAGGGCTGCACAGGCAGAGAAGACGTCGGGCGCTCCATGGAGGAGCCGAAAATTAAATGTAATCTTAATTTAGATGAGGAGAAAGGGGAAGAAATGTTAATGTTACTACGAGAGCACATAATGTGGCAATATGGGGGATTGTGAAAGATGACATAGTATAGTGAGGGGCAGTGGGGTGGGGGGACTTGGAATGGAGCAGTCTGGGGGAGATATTAGTAGCAGGAAGAATAAACTGTATGAAGGGCAAAATGTGGCAATACTGAGTTTGTTCCATAGATGAAAGAACCCCAGTAGGGTTAGAATGACAGCTTTATCTTTCAGAGACTGGTTGTACAACGTCCATTTAGCTCCATAAATCCCTACATGAGAGACGAATGTGTCAATAGATGTGGTGCACCATAGAAGGCTCCCGCCAAGGTCGGAACCGCTATGTGCACAAACAACTAATCCCCTAAAGAATCCATAAAGTATTGTCTGGTAAGGGCGATTTGGCAAGAACAGTGCAGAAAAGCCCATAGCGTATAAGTGCGGAACATCCTCCAATAATATGATCATGGTCGTATCACCAATATCAATTATATATAAGTAATATAAATGAAAACAAAAATTTTGCTTAGCAAGACAGTCACAAAAACAGTCACAAAAACAGTCAACCTAAGATGAATGATCAAAACTGTTTAAGACAGTAATCAAGTCCTGGAATGACTTTTTTTAAGAACATTTGTGGGGTCCACACTCTGGAGTATACAGAGGTGGGCATGTGGATGAGAATTTGTCGGAATAGTAGTTTGGTATGTGATTGATCAAGTCCTGGAATTAATTGCGAAATGGGGTAAAGTGTGACTTACTGATGAAAATATTCTCTTCATTACTTGTTCCATAAAAATTACTCTACTGTGGCCCACTAAGCAGAAAATATAAATTAAAAAACAAAACAATAATTGTAAGATTTGTGGTAAGTCTCAAAACAGGGGGAGATACAAAGGCCTGGTTGGGATGGGCACATGGGGCCATAGTACCAGGAATCACTCTTTCTACCGTGCTTCCTACAAACCCAGCATTTGAGAGGGAAGGGGCAGACTATGTTTTAATAGCGTTAGTCAGTTAATGGTGGATATTCAAATATTCAATGATAGGACAGTAAAGGTTGCGGCCGCACCAAGAGTATCCTCAAACCACTAAAATAGGAGTGCTTCTAGTGACACGGAATTGAGTGTGTCCGAGAACATATACTGACTCAGAGCAGTGAATATTCACTTCTCTTTAGCAGCAGGCACAGAAGTTACCCACATCAGTTGGCTCCCGCCTCTTGTGACCTGCTACTCCGCCACTTCCCCATCCACAGCCAGAGCAGGTACATCCGGACTATAAGACGCAGACCCCATTTTCCTCCACATTTTTGGGAGGGAAAAAAGTGCGTCTTACAGTCCGAAAAATACAGTATTTTATGGTCTTTGGTTAGGGATTAGGCAATTTGTTAATACCTGTCTCCAATGGTCACAGTGGTGTCCGCATGCAGTGTTGGTCAGCATGTACACATCCTTCCATTTCACTGCAAGAAGTTGGTCACTTGCAAGCGAGAATGCCGCCCCCTTCTCCAAACGTCTGGACACCAACTGGGATTGGTCTAGGGGGATACTGGTAAAATAATTGTCCATGTACACGTGGTACCCTTGAGGCAGAAAGGGCACCATTAGCCCCAGACAATTTTACCTGGGATGCAAATTGTCTGGGGGCAGTTTTTCGGGCTAAATTGGGGGTCACTACCTTTATATATTAGGAAAGTGGATGTGTTCTTGCACATATTTTTTTACAGTTTGATGCCATGAATGAATTGGCGGAATGACAGACGGCCCTTGTAACTCATTAAGGACTCATCGACTGCCACATTTTGCTCTGGGATATGGGGATTAAGAAATGAATGTTGTAGGAGGGAAATTAGGGGTTTCAATTTGTTTACGCGATCGTAGTTGGGGGTCAGTTTTTGAGGGGGCCTTAGAAATCTCTAAAATGGAGGAATCTTATTAGGGCTTCATAACAGGCTCGGGACATGACAGCTGCTAATAGACGGGTACTGTGGACAGATTTTGTTGCCCAGTAGGAGCGGAGTGTGTGTGTTTTTTCTTTTAAATGTCAGGGACATTTGTGGGGATTCAAGAACTGTAAAGCAAGGCAGTGGGTTTTTGGGAAATGTATTGTTGGGATATAAATTGGTTTGGTGGACAACCAATTGTATGACTTCTGGGATAACGAAAATTTTGCAGTACTTGGTCCTACCTCTGAAGCCTCACCAGTGACAACCGACTGTTACCATCGGGGTGTGGGATCCCGGTTTAGGAAGAGTTGTCACTCACTGAAAACTGCTGTTTCAGAGGCAGATTCAGTTTCGCTGCCAGTGCAAAGCAGGCTGTACGCTTGCTCTGGGATGAATGTTCTGAGGGCCATTGCTTTTTTTTTTTTTTATACACCTTCCTAACTAAAAACAAACTAATCTAACACTACTAGCCCTAAACCTAAGGCTGGGATCACACATACGCGAGATACGGCCGAATCTCGCAGGTGAAAACCCAGCTCTGACGCCGGCACTCCGGAGCGGAGCGTGCAGCTCCATGTGTTGCTGTGCGGCTGCACGCTCCGCTCTGGAGTGCCGGCGCCAGAGCTGGGTTTTCACCTGCGAGACTCGGCCGTATCTCGTGTATGTGTGATCCCGGCCTAATTTAACGGAGGCACCGGAGATATTCCGATGCTGGGGGGTGCTATACCCTTATTTCTCAGCGCCATTAAAAAGCGGCGCAGAGGAATTAGTATCCTTAACTGCCACCTGTCATGGTTCCCGGGGAGGATACCTTTATCATCCCCACCACTCACACCAATTCGTCATGAACCGGGGTTGTTTGGTTGACTCTGGTTATTTCTGAAGGAGATTTATCTATATCCCACTTCCCAGTTCCTGTTTGGAACCTGCAGCTCTCTGGCACCCCCCTTACTCTCAGGTCAGACCGGGTACTGCACCTAGGATAATTAGTCCCCAGAAAGGCTGCCTGACTTTGTACTGGCTAATGGGCACACTGCAGCGAGGGCGATATAACTACTCCCACTCAGGTGGGAACAATAATTATCAATGCCACCGTTGCTACAAAGCCTCCCAAACGCACGGGACAAATCCGCTGCCACCAGCTACAATTTCTTAATTATTAACGGGTCGGGAGCCCACCCAAATTATGTACAGTACAATTACAAATAAAAGGGGATTAAAGTTGAAGAGAACACTCACATTGCGTTCAGATCATTTCATCTCATGACTGACCCTGTGCTGTGGGGGATGGGCGACACATCTAGATGCATCACACCTGTCTTGCAGCTAGACCCCGGACAAAAGACACACAACTCAGCAGGGTTAAGATATGCCCTCTCGTTGTGACATCATCGAGTGGGCTGAGTTATGAAATGCACTCTTTTCTCAGAGTTATGACAAACCATTTTTTTTACATAGCTCGCTGTATGAACCTCGTATTCGGACGACACCATGATCAGGAGATGCACCACGTCGGGGGGGATTCTTTTAAGTGTAAACACGGCGTAGTTACACGACACGCTTACAGAGAAACCCGCTCCTTGTAATTGTTGGGTTTAGCTCCTAGCTATTTCAGGGAGTGATAGATCTCTCGATGGACATCAGAATATATAATCCTTATATCTAGCCCTGATCGGTGCCAATATATATATATAACTTTAAAAGAACAATAGAATCCCATGCTTTCTGTACCAGTTTTAGCCAGTATCAGGTGGGAGGGGGGAATGAGGAGTGTAGGGACACCTGCTTTCGCAGCTCAAAGCCATAAAAATTATTGAGGGAGGGGGGAAATGAATGGTTTAGGATTCTAGCCTTCTGCTGGCAGCCAAAGGAAACTGTAGCTGAGAGCCCTGTATGTGTAATTGCAGTAATCAGAACTTCTTCCTATTTCCTGACACCACCGTTAAAAGGTGTATCAAAAGTCAACACAGAGGCGTATCGGTGGTTGTTAAGAGGTTAAAAAAAACCACAAACTTGAAAAGACTTTTATTTGTTCCCTATAGGACTTATCAGTCAAGTTTGATTGCAGGTTCAACGCTCAAGTAGAATGTTAAATTAACACATTTCTATGTAGCACAGCCACATAAAGCACTGGAATACAAACCTCAGACAAGGGAGGCCTTCAGTACGCCACTGGAAGCCATGACAGCATTATCAGCTGGAGTGGCTGGAGGGTCAAAACGGTTGCTGATAGTGACTCACCGTCTGAATCAAACTGTTTAAATGCAGTTGTCACAAATAATAATCAGCATCTTATGTGTTAAACTGCTGAGCCAGCAGTTGTCTGTGTTCACAATCAGCTTTATTTTTTGGTGTGAATTATATGTGTTGTGTCCACAGTACATGTTTAATAAAGTTACCGTATGTACTCGAGTATAAGCCGAGAATTTCAGCCCATTTTTTTAGGCTGAAATTGCCCCTCTCGGCTTACACTCGAGTCATACCAAGGGGTCGGCAGGGGAGGTGGAGCAGCAGCTGTCTAAGCATACTCACCTGCTCCTGGCGCAGTCCCTGGTTCCCCAGCAGCTTCTTCCTGTAGTGAGCGGTCACATGGTACCGCTCATTACAGTAATGAATATGGAACCCACTCCACTCCCATAGGGGTGGAGCCGCATATTCATTACTGTAATGAGCAGCACCATGTGACCGCTCACTACAGGAAGAAGCTGCCGGCGCCGGGGAAGCAGTGCGCGATATTCACCTGCTCCCCGTTCCACTGTCGCCGGCCGCCGCTGCGTCTTCTGCACTGACGCTCAGGTCAGAGGGCGCGGTGATGCTATTAGTGTGCGCGCCGCCCTCTGCCTGAGCAGTCAGTGAAGTGGACGGGGAACGTAGCGGCAGTGGAACGGGGAGCAGGTAAGTATAGCAAGTGCCGGGGGCCTGAGCGATGAGAGGTGAGTATGTGATTTTTTTTTTTTTTGCAGCAACAGCATATGGGGTAAATGACTGTATGGAGCATCTTATGGGGCTATAATCAGCATTTGTGCAGCATTATATGCGGCAAATGTCTGTATGGAGCATCTTATGGGGTCATAATCCGCATTTGTGGAGCATTATATGGGGGCAAATGTCTCTGGAGCATCTTATGGGGCCATAATCAGCATTTGTGCAGCATTATATGGGGTGTATTTTGTATGGAGCATCTTATGGGGCCCATCATGAACTCTATGGAGCATTATATGGGGTGTATTTTGTATGGAGCATTATATCGGGGCTCCTGATTCAATATGGATATTCAAAAACACTTAACCTACTGATGTCTCAGTTAATTTTACTTTTATTGGTATCTATTTTTATTTTTGATATTTACCGGTAGCTGCTGCATTTTCCACCCTAGGCTTATACTCGAGTCATTAAGTATTCCCAGTTTTTTGTGGCAAAATTAGGGGTCTCGGCTTATACTCGGATCGGCTTATTCTCGAGTATACACGGTAGTTCTAATTTCACCAAAAAAGTAGCAAAACCTGTTTGATGTGTTTTTGGCCTCATTGCTTTCTATGGGTGAAAAAAAAACACTGAAAGAATTGAAATGCTGTAGATTAAAAACAAACAAACAGGAAAAAAACAACAAATATGCATGTGTAGGAGATTTCTGAAGTCTCATTGCTTTCCCTGGTATTGTAAAATGCAGCTTTTTATCTGCTTAAAAAAACATTGCATGTGAATATTCCCTTATACTTAAGTGCTTGCTGTATAACACAGCCGACAGCTGCAGTGTATGGCGTGCACTCAGCTCCTGAGTATTCCCTTACAGTTGGGTGCTGGCTGTGTAACACAGCCGACAGCTGCAGTGTATGGCGTGCACTCAGCTCCTGATTATTCCCTTACAGTTGGGTGCTGGCTGTGTAACACAGCCGACAGCTGCAGTGTATGGCGTGCACTCAGCTCCTGATTATTCCCTTACAGTTGGGTGCTGGCTGTGTAACACAGCCGACAGCTGCAGTGTATGGCGTGCACTCAGCTCCTGAGTATTCCCTTACAGTTGGGTGCTGGCTGTATAACACAGCCGACAGCTGCAGTGTATGGCGTGCACTCAGCTCCTGAGTATTCCCTTACAGTTGGGTGCTGGCTGTGTAACACAGCCGACAGCTGCAGTATATGGCGTGCACTCAGCTCCTGAGTATTCCCTTACAGTTGGGTGCTGGCTATGTAACACAGCCGACAGCTGCAGTGTATGGCGTGCACTCAGCTCCTGAGTATTCCCTTACAGTTGGGTGCTGGCTGTGTAACACAGCAGACAGCTGCAGTATATGGCGTGCACTCAGCTCCTGAGTATTCCCTTACAGTTGGGTGCTGGCTGTGTAACACAGCCGACAGCTGCAGTGTATGGCGTGCACTCCGCTCCTGAGAATGCTCCATATATCTTGCATGCACATCAAGGACTTAGGTTTCCTTTGTTTCATCATGAGGACATGAACTAATGTTAAAAGAAATAAATAAGTGAAAATAGGAAATTATGCAAAAAATGTATTTATATTGCACTACAATTGGCCAGTCTAACAGTATTTAATTAAAAAAATAAAATAGTAATGTAGTCATCTATACAAGTTCTTCTCTCAGAGATGTACAGGTCCATAGACTGTAGAGAACAATCCATTATTGTGTATGGAAGACCTCAGAGGTAGGATGCCAGTCAAAGTCTGCCAGAACTTGCCCCTTAATTACCACAGAGACAGAGTGTGCTTTCGTTCCTCCATAATTTGCTGGCTCGGGTTTCACTAAATTCTTCCAATTAGCCAGTCAGATTGCAGCGGTCAGGTTAATGGATCCATATCTTTAGCAGTCTCTGTCGTCACATTTGCTGCTGACTTCATTCTATCTTGGCCCATTTGTAATGTGTACAGTGAAGGTCCCAGCCTCACAATTTTACCACTTCCAAGGCATTCCTCTCCTTTGTAGAAAACCGCAAACTGGCAAAAAAGCAAAACAAACAGAAGTTATAGCACTGAAAGCGTGTAACAAACAAGGACTCCAGGAGAATCCCTAATAGGTCCCTGTGCAGACAGAAGGGCTCCTCATTTTATTTTGATGTGTAGTACCTTGACATAAGTTGATGAAGCAGACAGCGGACTCCGATGTGGACCTCATGCCAAAACTAGCTCAGAGTGTCCATGCGTGTCATTTCATCAGCTCCATAAAAGGGTTTTCACCTAGCGCTCCAAGTCTTAATTTCTGTATCCCTGCACGCATCTGTCAAAGTGTCCTGTATAACATGATGGCTTTGCCATTCAGGAGCTCAGGAAAGCTGGTGGGCATACCGCATGTGGTCATCCAACTTTCCAGGAGCAGGTATAACTAAAGCACCTCGATAGAACAACGCGACAGATGGGGACATCTCCTGGATTAGAGTTACTTGTGCTTTCTTAAGAGGAAATGCATTTTCTCATATGGTGCTTAAGTGCGTGGGAATATGCCAAGAAAGGAACATAGAAGACGCGGATCCATGACGGCAGCATCAAAACTGTGTTCTTTAGCCTGACTTATTTTGGGCAATTAAGGGTTCTCTCATTACAAGAATATAACGTGTTTGTTAGGAGATTAGTAAGTGGACATGTAATCATCCACAATTCATCACACACAGGCGGCCAATTTCTCACATTACCCTGAATAGTTACCTAAGGTCCCCAGTTACACATTGTAGTATAGACCCGTCTCCACTGGGCAGTGTACTCACTGCTGTGCGGCCTCGGCCTGCACGAGCAATACATGTGCGATGAATCATTACACCAGAAACGCTGGTCTGAGATTTACAGCGAATATCAAAGGGACATGTGCCAGCACCAGCTTGTTTTGTGTCCTACAAGTTGTATTTATGAACATTTAACTCACCATTATAATAATATATATCTACATAGATAGATATATTGCAAATATATTACATACAGTTGTGGCCAAAAGTATTGACACCCCTGCAATTCTGTCAGATAATACTCAGTTTCTTCCTGAAAATGATTGCAATCACAAATTCTTTGGTATTATTATCTTCATTTAATTTGTCTTAAATGAAAAAACACAAAAGAGAATGAAGCAAGAAGCAAAACATTGATCATTTCACACAAAACTCCAAAAAATGGGCCAGAAAAAAATATATGGCACCCTCAGCCTAATACTTGGTTGCACAACCTTTAGCCAAAATAACTGAGACCAACCGCTTCTGGTAACCATCAATGAGTTTCTTACAATGCTCTGTTGGAATTTTAGAGCATTCTTCTTTGGCAAACTGCTCCAGATCCCTGATATTTGAAGGGTGCCTTCTCCAAACTGCCATTTTTAGATCTCTCCACAGGTGTTCTATGGGATTCGGGTCTGGACTCATTGCTGGCCACCTTAGAAGTCTCCAGTGCTTTCTCTCAAACCATTTTCTAGTGCTTTTTGAAGTGTGTTTTGGGTCATTGTCCTGCTGGAAGACCCATGACCTCTGAGGGAGACCCAGCTTTCTCACACTGGGCCCTACATTATGCTGCAAAATTTGTTGGTAGTCTTCAGACTTCATAATGCCATGCACACGGTCAAGCAGTCCAGTGCCAGAGGCAGCAAAGCAATCCCAAAACATCAGCGAACCTCCGCCATGTTTGACTGTAGGGACCATGTTCTTTTCTTTGAATGCCTCTTTTTTTTCTCCTGTAAACTCTATGTTGATGCCTTTGCCCAAAAAGCTCTACTTTTGTCTCATCTGACCAGAGAACATTCTTCCAAAATGTTTTAGGCTTTTTCAGGTAAGTTTTGGCAAACTCCAGCCTGGCTTTTTTATGTCTCGGGGTAAGAAGTGGGGTCTTCCTGGGTCTCCTACCATACAGTCCCTTTTCATTCAGACGCCGACGGATAGTACGGGTTGACACCGTTACCCTCAGACTGCAGGGCAGCTTGAACTTGTTTGGATGTTAGTCGAGGTTCTTTATCCAACATCCGCACAATCTTGCGTTGAAATTTTTCTTTTCCGTCCACATCTAGGGAGGTTAGCCACAGTGCCATGGGCTTTAAACTTCTTGATGACACAGCGCACGGTAGACACAGGAACATTCAGGTCTTTGGAGATGGACTTGTAGCCTTGAGATTGCTCATGCTTCCTCACAATTTGGTTTCTCAAGTCCTCAGACAGTTCTTTGGTCTTCTTTCTTTTCTCCATGCTCAATGTGGTACACACAAGGACACAGGACAGAGGTTGAGTCCACTTTAATCCATGTTAACTGGCTGCAAGTGTGATTTAGTTATTGCCAACACCTGTTAGGTGCCACAGGTAAGTTACAGGTGCTGTTAATTACACAAATTAGAGAAGCATCACATGATTTTTCGAACAGTGCCAATACTTTTGTCCACCCCCTTTTTTATGTTTGGTGTGGAATTATATCCAATTTGGCTTTAGGACAATTCTTTTTGTGTTTTTTCATTTAAGGCAAATTAAATGAAGATAATAATAACAAAGAATTTGTGTTTGCAATCATTTTCAGGAAGAAACTGAGTATTATCTGACAAAATTGCAGGGGTGTCAATACTTTTGGCCACAACTATGTTAAGAGTAGACAATTTTTCTTTTATTGTGCCAATTTTGGTAAATAAAGCTTTGACCCTTTCTTGTGTGGGAGATTTAAGACATTTTTACAGAATTTTTTTTATTAACATTTTAGCATGTTGGGAACTGGATCCTGCAGTCACCTAAATTGCTGGTACAATACCTGTATAACGCAGTGCATTATAGAAGTGACTGATCTCTCACAGGCAAGACTTAATAGGAGCCAACAAACATGGAGCCCTTCTTCTGCTTGCCATGACAACTCATCAGCCCCCCACACTTACAAGGCCACTCCGTGGACCCCACTTTCATTTCTCTGCAAATGGAACTGACAAGGCAAACTGCATACATTTCTCTTTAAAAGGCAAAATCCTTCAGATTGAGGACCGAGTGAAATACATTTTCTCCTGGCACCGGATATTGCTGGAAGACTCCGTTGCCAACATTTGGTAGACATATTGTCAGTAAGTGACATTTCTTGAGATGATCCATAACCATGGTTACATTAGTCAGTAATGAGCATCAGATATGCACAGCCTGTCGGCCATATGGCTACGTTCTCTCTTTATGGGCAGAAGAACTACTCAAAGTGTCATTCCATTATGTAGATATCCAACACATTTAGCTCATTTGGCCAAAAAGAAAGCCTCACAGTTGTCTATGGAATTTGTGGTTGTGAAAGTTTGGGCACCCTTGGTCAAGATTACGGAAAAAAACAAACAAAAAAACCCAACAACATTATATAGATTTATTTTTTTGCCTAAAATACAAAGGAAATGCGTCATCTTTTCACTATAGCCCCTTTACAGATCATTTAATCTTCAACTTGCTTCAAAGTTCACAGTAACACTAATTTTGAACAGGGGTGCACAAATTTTTCCATGCCACCAACCCAAAACCCAATATATGTATTTTTATATATTTTGCTAGAATGGGATCCGAACTTGACTGACAAGCTTCACCTGCAGACAGTAACTTTCCACCCCTATTAGTGTACCGTGCCCAGAGGTTGAGCTGCAGATAGCGGTGAATACAATGATGGAGGAGGGAGCAGTCAGCAGCCTCTTCTACCACTGATCCGATGCATCTAAGAGTGCAGCAGGCCCAATGTAGCCCCTATATCGTGCCTCAGTACACTGCACGGACCGGAGTAGTGGGGAATGGGGCTAGGAGAGTGGTTTTAGTTTTTTTTATTTGTCAGTACTTGTCGTGGGCATCATAGTGAGGCAACATCATACTGTGTTAGGAGCAGCTGATCAAGGAGCAAAGGCTGAACAACAAAAGTTGAAGGACACTGCTGCAAGAGGATAGTATACAGGTTTTTTTAGGGTCCTTAATTGATTAAGCTGGGGTTGTCCATAATCTCCAGTACAGATTATCCTAGGGGTCCATAACAAACTTGTACAATTATATATTTTTTACCAGTGCTGTATGACAGTGGAGAACCTCATATCCACCTAGTAACTGCCAATGAAAATGTAGCATATAATATTTTTTTTAGAAGAGAATGGAGTTAAAAAAAAATACAATAAAAAAGCTGTGCAACAGTATCACCATTATAGCCTTCAGACAATACTTCGCCCTTTCAGGAATGTTCCTCTAGATATTTTGTCACATTAAGTTTGCCAATGGAGAACAAAGGCTCTTTTACGTGGGCAGATGATCTGTTCATAAAGAGCACCATCCAGAGAAATGGTAAGTGCTAGTTATGATTGCGGTGTGGTGCTATAGACTGCACAAATGATCATTCCCCCCATAACATTGTATTACGGCGGGCAGCAGATCTCTTGTTCATATGAAGGGATCTGCTGCCAACAGCAGGCCACACAGCGAAAACCATTAATGGCAAAGTGTTGTACATGTGACGGCCGATCACGGGGCAGGTTCACACAGGACAATGGTCAGAATGAACACGTTTCTGTACAGCCAATCATCAGGACATAACTAGAGCTGTCCCCTGTATGGTTTGCTGCTCCTTTTTATTAGAAAAGTAGCAGACTATGCCTCAAAGACTGAAACGAAGGACCAATTATCTCTGAAACTGCGACCAAGTTTGTTTTAACATTGCTAAATACAATTTCTACAGTGAGACCACTTTTTATACGTCCATAACCTGCATCAGTATTTGCAAGAAAAAACAGGCCTGGAACCTACAGAGAAATACTATAATGAACAGATTTGTATGTGTGTTTCAGACCATTCCTAGCTTTGATTTCCATATATCGACACAAAATACTGACCAATATAGAATCCATCTTTTCACCTACCTGTCCAGGTGTAAGGGCTCGTATTGGCTTCACTAATGTTGCCCAAACTGTGCCATCCTGGTTCAGCGTTAGCACACATGGCACTAGAAATGGGAATACAAGTGTGTTAGGACAACGCTGGAAAGTGATGGGACCTTCTTAAAACAGTGCTGCATCTCTATCCCTTTGCAAGTATTGCATGGGTGCACAATACATAGGATATACAAGTGGTTCAGCACACAAGGTAATCACTGACAGCTCTGAAGCTTGGCAGCTCCTAGCCCTGTGCATAGCCAGAATTATGGTTTACATCGCATATCATGCCCATGGCAATTAGAAGTTTGCTTCACCCTGTGAACAATGTAACTATTGAAATGTAAAAGTCTCAGACATAATTTCTAAGCTAGGCAACAAGACGTGACAGGCAGCGCATTTCTCGGGGATTACAGAACACTGTGGGTGCATTACATCAAGAAACAAGTCCAACAGCATAATGCTCCCATAATCACAGACATGGCAGCCAGAGATACCCACCAACGCTACAGATGGAATTACTGAGGGCAGTGGGGACCTGTAGCCTGTCCCTCAGAGTCGGTATAGCCAGGCAGAAAGCTGCGGCTGAATACAGACACACACATGGGTGACCCAGTAATCAGATGCATGATGCTGGGGGAATGCAGATCTTCAGCAGTCTGAAGGGGACAATATTAAAGAGGTTTGCTGATGGGCAGCAGGAAGGATGCAGAGAATTTAAAGGAGATTTTTCCTTTTTGTGGAGATTCTGTCACCTGTTCCCTAGCAACGCAGTGTAAACGGCATATTGTTAGGGACACGTCATGATGAGACACTTGGCCGGGATCCATCACTAAGGAACATCCGACAGAATGTTAAATGTCAGGCAGCAAATTATAACTCAAGCAAATGTTTCCTGTCGATTTTCTGAGCAGCCATGCAAATTATTAGGGCATTCTCACATCCAGATTCAGCGGTTCTGGCTATTATCTAATATAGTCGGAGGTATAGCCGCACCTACAGAACCAGGGCTGACTCATGCGGCTTAGCCAAGGCTGCAGTAAATACCAACAGGCTCCCCCCGACCAAGAGCTACAGATACTGTCCAAATATTTCTGGACCCAACACAAGTTGTCATTTTAGCAATTTAAGAAACCCAAACATTCATGATACAGTTATATAATCAATATGGGCTTAAAGTGCAGCCTCTCAGCTTTAATTAGAGGGTATTTACATTCTAGTTGGAGTACGGGCTTAGCAATTACATTTCTTGAATATGTAGCTGCCCAATCTTAAAAGGGACCAAAAGTAATTGGACAATTATCTCAAAAGCTTTTTAATGGGCTGCATGGCTTATTCTCACAATCCACCCTCAATTAAGCAGGTAAAAGGTCTGGAGCTGATTCTGTGTGTGGCATTTGCATATGAAATCTGTTGCTGTGAACCTACAACATGCGGTCAAATGAGCCCTCACTGGAACATAAGACAGACCATTAGGCTGAAAAAAAGAAGAAATCCATCAGCAAGATGGCAGAAATGTTAGAAGGGGCCAAATCAACAGTTTAGCTTCAGCAAGCCCTAGGATGCAATGACAACCTATCAATTCTCAGTGATCACGTAGTGGGGAGCTGGTGTGTCATTTAGTGGATATTGATAGCGATGGACAGTGGCATTTAAATGGTTTAACAGTGATTAACAAGCTCCATCTGTTGTTTTTTCAGGCAGATGCTGGCTATGCAACATAGCTATATGATGTAAATTTACATTAATCATTTCAAAAGGGTTAAAGAGCAAATACCGTACTTTCCAAAATGTCAAACATGCAAGATGAAAAATGCTTACAAAGTTTGGTTACTTCACTACGGTGTTGTGGCACTTACTAATATGTAAGCATTACAGGTGCACCTCCTAGAATGTTTAGTGTAACTTTGCTTACAGACCATGGATCCTGGGGATGGCGGGTCCTAAGGCCTTTGTGCAGATGGAGCAGTGCTGCGCACATGCTCAACCACTTTTCCATTTAATTTGATGGTACTGACAGACATGGCTGTTCCCTCAGTCTCATTAGACCATAATTGAAGTGCAAACTCTCTTCAGCATCAACTACAGGCTTTCGGCTTGAAAACCTACGCTGGAAGCGAATATTAAAGTTCACCTATAGAAAGTACTGTAGACTATGTTGAATTGACTGTCGACTTTTTAGATTTACAGATCAATGCGTCGGTTAATGGCAATATATCCACTGAAGTGTTTAGAAAGGCGTCTGCGACAAACACCCTGTTGCATGCCACATCTTCCCATCCGTCGTCAGTAATTAGAGGGATACCAATGGGACAATTCCTGAGGGTTAAACGCATATGCTCGGATGAGCATTCTTTTGAGAGACAAGCAAGAGAATTAAATATGCGATTTAAAAAGATATGTTGGTCCATAGCCATTACGAACCTACGAAAAGAGAAACTTGGTTGGACACCATAGGTTTTTACCCATGCGGGCACTGTAAAGCGTGTGATAACATGGTCAAAAGTAAAACCTTTTCGAATGCTAGAGGCGACAGGACATATACAATTAGGCATCTTATTTCCTGTGCTACAAAAGGCGTGGTTTATTGCGCCCAGTGCCCTTGTGGCAAAATCTATATTGGATTGACCACCCGAGAACTGCGCATTCGTACTAGGGAACATGTCAGGGACATTGAGAAGAGCAAAAATGTGGAGGATCCGTCCCTATTAAAAACCATACCCAGACATTTTCACACATATCACCAGAGTGACTCCAGTTTATTGAAAGTTAAAGGCATTGACGTAGTTAAAATGGGGTCTAGAGGGGGCAATTTGGCCAAAAGTTTAGCAAAGCTTGAAAGCAAGTGGATCTACAGACTTGGGAGTACAGCTCCCATAGGGCTTAATGAGAATTTCGGTTTTTCAGCATTCTTAGAATAGTCCTAGATAGGGGCGTCGTAGAGTGTCTTTTTAGGGGTTTTGGGATGTTTTCTTTTGATTTTAATTGATTTTAACCATTGTTATTTTCATATTATAGATTTCCACTGTTATTATATACTTGTGGACTGTGCATGACTATCCTTTTCCATCTGGGATTCACACAGGAAAAATATGGCATCGTTATGAGAAGAATAATTGAAGATACAAAAATAATAAATATTGCACATTTTATGGCACATTTATGTAGTATATGGTAGATTATGCATAATTTATGTTTATTATTGATCACCTTGAGTTTCATGTCTTAACTGTAGGTTGGGAACCACAATTTAACAAAAGACAAAAAACATTTTATTTATTTGTCACTTTAAAAATGCATTGCACTATTTGATTGGTAATATTTATTGTAGTGTTCATTAGAATTGTTGATATATAAAGGATTAATATTTTAATAATATGACATATATAGATTGTGTGTATTTTTTGTCAGTTTAATATCAGATTGTAATCTGGAATTGTACTTTTCATCACATTGGCACTTTATTATTTTTTATTTATTTATTGTATTGTAAACTATTGTGTTTTTAATGGGTTTTTTTATTGGGTAGTGATGAGTTTATATAGATTATATCAGAGATGTCGTATTATAATGTGTTTATTTATATTAATATTAAAATTACTAAGTGTTATAGGGTAATATATGCGATTTATTAATATTTGCCACCTGTCTTGTATTGCCGTAGTCATGTCTTCCTGATCCCGGAATGCGCGCTGCTGCGTCTGTTTTGCCTCGCACGGGCTCCGCTGATTCCGGCATACAGGACTCGGCTGACACGCATAGCGCTCATCATTGAGCGCTTGCCTGTTTGCGGTCCACGGTCCGGAACCAGTGAAGTCATTTCCGGTGCGCGGTGAACGGCATCAGCGCCATTGTGATTCCAGAACCACGCAGCTGATCGGCTCGTTTATTGTAGATATTTCTGATTGGTGGGGGTATCATTTAAATGTCCGGCGTCCCTCTACCCCGACACGCCCCCTGAGGAAGTGTTACGAAACGCGCGTCGGGGTTTAGGAACGGTGACACGGACATCATACCTTTATGTGAGTAATATACCTTTTTTGGCCCGATTACTTTATTCACAGTGTGCATTGGTATTATACTAATGAGGTAGCGAGCATTTTTGATACACATGCTGGATGGCAGTAAAATAAGTTGAAGCTCCGGTTCATGGTTTCAGATGCACCTTGTATTTAAACATATATAAGTACCTATGGGCGTATTAGTGATAGGCTGCCATCTATTATGAGACTGCTGTTTCTCTCTTAGAGGCAGTGGTGGTTTATAATTGTATATATCAAAAAATTTTGCTCACATATAGGTGTATAAATTGATGTTATGTGTATGTATCCGCTCCATTTGACATTGGAGGTCATTACTGTTAATTTATGATCTAATACATGTTATAATTATTAATAAACATCACAGTATTTAAATTATTGGAACTTGTGTTTTGAGTCTTGTTGCATTGTAGTTATGGCAATTTCAGACTTATTTTGGATTTAAGTGTAGTTTAAACACATTAAAACAACAGGGCCTTTTTTTGGGTGATTTAATTACGCAGTACTTTAGAACAAAGGTGGGTCCTGCAACGCTGGGGCAGATGTTGAGTATCTGCTCAATTTTTCATTTCCAGAAAAAAACTTATTTGAGGAAAACCAAATAAATAAGAAAAAAAAAAAAGAATTGCTGCCCACCACTGGACAACCCACTTTCAAATACCCCCAGACTGCTGCATGCATCTTTTCCAGTTATAGGAATAATGATGATGATCCTGTGGCACAACGTCACTTGACAGCTGCAGCAATTACAGGACATTTTTGGTTATATCACAGCACTGGCGTGGGACCCTGGGCTTAGAATGGGCAAACTGTGCCAGTCCAGGGGGAAAGGAAGTTTATTTTATTCAATGCAGCAATCTGGGGGTATTTACAAGGGGTTTTCCCTTTAAAGGGTAAGTTTAAACAGCTCATAATGGATGTGCATTTTTTGACTTCTAATTGGAGAAATCCGGAATGTTTCACATGTGGAATGGATAGGGCTTCTATTCATTACACATGCATGTATCTTTTTACCCCTGTATAAAGTGTGATTCTGAAACCGAATGAGCACACTTTGGACTGGAGAGATATTTGGGCATGTTGAGGGAGGAATCAGCAGGTTTACTTGGTTGCTTATCATGGACTGGACTAATTGCAGGGACTAGTCAGGTGACACTGCAGGGAGCCGCTAGCGAGAGCACACACTGAGCGCTGCCATAGAGGTGCCCACGTTTGGGTGCTTCAATGGCTGTAACATTGCTGCAGTATTCGATTTCCATCCATTTTGTTGTTCCTGTCCGTAGGATGGACAGAGCCCAGGTCTGCATGCGGAGTTTGCAGGACCGATACACGAGCTTTTACAAGTGCATCTATTTCAAGTTACCATACTACTTTGGTAGGTCCTTCAATGGGAATAGTTCATTAATGCAATATCATAAAAAATGACAGTTTCTCTCAAAAATGATTTCTACTAGAGATGAGTGATTTGCGCTGCCCTGATCTGGTGTCCCGTTCTCCCCGGCAGCCGGCCTTCACCTCGTACACAGCATTCTGGGAGCCTCTAGCCACTTACTTGGGCACACCGCATCATGTTAGGCTTAATTACATAACATGGGAATCGTAAATGGCCACAACTGCCCAGGATGCCGTGGTGTGCCATAGAGGAGAGGACACAACCAAGGCAGTGCCAATTATCTTAGGGGTTTTTTTTGTAAATTTATTTACACAAACAGACCTAGCTATGTTTCTAAATAATGAGCTAATACCACAATGCCAATTTGTTACGTGGCTACCTCCTAAACATTACCCAGATAACCTGTGCCCTGCCCCCTCTTCTTAATTAGCATATTGTGATAAATGTCTACACAGATGTACAGCAGGTTTTCCCAGGTTCCATGTTAAAAGTCTATTTATATTGTATGATGCTACTGCAAGTAAACAGATCGCAAACATCTTAGAACATACAGCATAGATCGAATTAGATGGAAGGAAATCATTTCTGCGTTCTATGACAAATGTACCTAGTGCCATCTGGTGTTGAAATCTAAAATGACACTCCATCATTTTATTCTTCACCAGCTCTGCAGGAGGCTCCTCTGAAATCCAATGCACTCTGTCAGTCCGCAGCAAGTCCCTGAATAAGGCAGGGTGATCTGTGCATGGGGCCTTTAACATACAGAATAGAACAGTCATTAGTTGTGAATGCGCTTGGTCAATGAATACATAGCATCTAATATGTTGATATGTTGAAATACAATTCATAACTTTAGGTGACAACCAGAACATCCTGTAACACATCAACTTACTCCCAAACTACCAAGATCCTGCAGTTCCATAGACGCGTGGTCCTTCACATTGGAGGCTCATTCAACATGGCTGCTCAATCAACATTTACAGGCACTAAATACCTGCACATTCACAGACTAAAGGGAATCTGTCAGCAGGTGTTTACTATCCCATCTGAGAGCAGCATGATGTAGGAGCAGAGACCTCGATTCCAGCAATGTATTACCTACTTTACTGGGTGCTGCTGTTTTAATTAAAGGACTGATTTATCTTCTAGAGATCTAGCAGTTCTCTGAATGCTGAGCTCAGTAAAATCCCACCCATACCACTGAAGAGAAGCTTTCTGCCTATGCAGAGTGCCCACTGAAATCTCAAAATCTGTGTTAGTGGCATGGTGTGTCTGCATGGCAGCATGTTTGCTATTCCTCAAGTAATAAAAACCTGTTTTATCAGCACATTATCAAAGCCACCGCAAGCAGCTCAGTAAGTGACACATTGCTGCAATCAGGGTCTATGTCTTTACATTATGATATTCTCAGATTAGGAGGTAAAAAACTGGTGACAGATTCTCTTTAACGCTTCCCATGTGAAGACTCCAATAGATCTATAGGCACTCTGCCCCTCTTCCCCCCCAGTGCAACTCTTCTGCATGTTTTCCCCTTCTTACCTGCTCTCTCAGACACCATCACTCCGCTATCATCTACATGCAGACTACTTAACCTATTAATAGCCGGATAATTTCCACACTGTAGCGATCACTTTCCGTCACCTCCTTACTAAAGGCAGGATTACAAGGAAAGGTAACCTTTCTATGAAGTCGGTGGATGGCAGCACCCGCTGTACAGTGAAGGCAGCTCGCCTGCCCAGACTACCTGCAAAGGCCTCGGCACAAGTCACAAAACGCTCCCATACAAGTCACTGTTCTACGTCCATGTGCTCGTCTATAACAGGCAGGACAGCTACACTCCATGATTACATCCAGGAAATACAAGAAACAGACAAGCACCAAAAAACCAAGCAGAGAACAATCTACATCTTTACCAGGTGTAAAATGACTAAATAACAGCCACACAGGGTAGTAAGAGACTAATTTATCTTAAAACTCACCACGAAAATTTCACTTGTTGCAACATCTTTATCCACCACAAACCATGCGTCTCGTTGGCCGCCTATTCTTGCTCTCTGGCCCAAAGTGAAAAGAAACCAACCTGGGAAAAAGAATAAATGTGGATTTGATTAGCTGCCGCACAAATACGGAAATTATATATATATATTCTATACACATACTACCACTGTCTTTTGTCCTTCAGATCATAAACTTGTTACAATGAACAAAAAAAAATAAAAAATCTAAAGTTCATGGATACAATTAACAGCTGAAAGGTAAAATTATAACAAGAAGTTTAGAAAGAAATCATTTTATAGAAATAGATTGGATTATTTTTTTCGGAATCCCTTTCAGTAGAGAAATGCACACTGACCGCGGACCATGCAGCAGGGTGTTCTACTACAGACCACAGCACATAAGTGGTTTCACAGCACTACGGAGATTTTTTTCCTCCACAAAAATCCTACAAAAAAAAAAAAAATCCTACAAAAGGCAAAATGTTTCACACTGCAACACTTTGTTAAAATTAGTTGAAGGGCATCTGTCAGCAGGACTTCATACCCCAAACTGTACACACTAACACATTGGGCAATTCCTCCTGCTTGAGAGACAGCCTCTATGCTGTGCAACTTCAGGCCATGGAGCCGTCAGGCAGCAGCGCTGGCCAGGGAATGGAGCTGGAGTGACACAGGCGACTAACGGACTGGCCATGTAAAGGTATTGATGGACTCTGAAAGAGCTACATGCACATAGAAAGTGTGTAAAGTGTGTGTTGGGAAGCCTGCAGACAAATGGGAGAGAAAAAAAAAACACGCACAACTTACACACTTTACTGCTAGTATTGCTGCAACCATTACAATCATTAAAGTAAGCCAGACCTGACATACAGAAGGGGCCCACATGTGAAATAGTTGAGGGGCTTATTAACCTCTTCACCCCTGAGCCAGTTTGCACCTTCCTGACCAGGTTACATTTTACAATTCTGACCACTGTCACTTTATGTACTTACTAGCTGTTTCCAGCCAGCTAACGCTCGGCACGCTCATTGCTAACTAATTAACGCTGCTGGTGAATAAACTAAATGCGGCCTTTGAGATGGACCTGGCGACACTTCTTGGCTCATTTTTGTTTGGGAGAATGCGGATGCAATTAAATGTACGGTTACCTTGGCTGAAGTGGTTGAATTACATAGAAAGGAAGTGCTGCGTGTGGTAATGTGGGGGGGGGGGGGGGGGCGGAAGCCTCGTGTGGTAATGTGTGGGGACGGAGCCTCGTGTAGTAATGTGTGGGGACGGAGCCTCGTGTGGTAATGTGGGGGGACGGAGCCTCGTGTGGTAATGTGGGGGGACGGAGCCTCGTGTGGTAATGTGGGGGGACGGAGCCTCGTGTGGTAATGTGGGGGGACGGAGCCTCGTGTGGTAATGTGGGGGGATGCCTCATGTGGTAATGTGTGAGGACGGAGCCTAGTATGGTAATGTGTGGGGACGCAGCCTTGTGTGGTAATGTGTGGGGACGGAGCTTCGTGTGGTAATGTGTGGAGACGGAGCCTCGTGTGGTAATGTGGAGGGATGGAGCCTCGTATGGTAATGTGTGGGGACGGAGCCTTGTGTGGTAATGTGTGGGGACGGAGCTTCGTGTGGTAATGTGTGGAGACGGAGCCTCGTGTGGTAATGTGAGGACGCAGCCTCGTGTGGTAATGTGTGAGGACGGAGCCTCGTGTGGTAATGTGTGGGGACGGAGCCTCGTGTGGTAATGTGTGGGGACGGAGCCTCGTGTGGTAAAGTGGGGGAGCAGGATTATGTGTGGTAATGTGGTGGGGGGCGGGATTATCAGTGGTAATGTGGTGGGGGGCGGGATTATGTGTGGTGATGTGGTGAGGGGGCGGTATTATGTGTGGTAATATGGTGGGGGCGGTATGTGTGGTAATGTGGTGGGGGCGGGATGTGTGGTAATGTGGTGGGGGGGCGGGATTGTGTGTGGTGATGTGGTGGGGGGCAGGATGGTGTGTGGTGATGTGGTGGGCGGGCGGGATTATGTGTGGTGATGTGGTGGGGGGGGGGCAGGATTGTGTGTGTGTGTGGTAATTATTGTGTGTGGTAATGTGGAACTCTGGAACGCTTCACCGGATCCTGGAGATTCTGAGAATATTTTTTCATGACATATTGTACTTTATGATAGTAGTAAAATTCATTCGACAGGACTTTTGTTTATTTGTGAAAATATTGGAAATTTGGCAAAAATTTAGCAATTTTCAAACTTTACATTTTTTATTGCTCTTAAAATCAGTCATGTCACACAACACAGTTAATAAAGAACATTTCCCAACGTCTAAAATACATCAGCACAATTTTTGAAACATAAAAAATTGCAAGTTACAAGGGTTAAAAGTTGACAAGTGATTTCTCATTTTCACAACTACCGTAAATTTACAAAAGCATTTTTTTTTTTTTAAAGAGACCAAATCACATGTGAAGTGACTTTGAGGGTCCCTGATGTGCCTAAACAGTGGAAACCCCACACAATTGACCCCTTAAGGCATTTATCTAGACATGTGGTGAGCACGTTGAACCCACAGGTTTTTCACAGAGTTTTACAATGTTGATCTTTGAAAATAGAATAGAGATTAAAAAAAATAAAATCACATTTTTCCCACAAAAATGATGCTTTAGCCCAAAATCTTTTTTCACTCTCATGAGGATAACAGGAGAAAATGGACCTCAAAATTTGTTGTGCAATTTCTACTGAGCACACAGACACCCCAAATGTGGTCGGAACTACTTTTGAAGGACTATGCAAAGCTCAGAAGGGGAGAAGCGCCATATTGGAGATCAGATTTTGCTTGACTGGTTTTAGAGTGCCAGTCTAAAAATCACGGATGGGATACACCCCCGAGTGCTGCAGGAATTAAGTACAGTCATTGATAGACCATTATTTTTAATCTTTAAAGACTCCATAATAACAGGGTCTGTACCACAGGACTGGCGTATAGCAAATGTGGTGCCAATATTCAAAAAGGGGACAAAAACTGAACTCGGAAATTATAGGCCAGTAAGCTTAACCTCTACTGTGGGTAAAATCCTGGAGGGCATTCTAAGGGATGCTATACTGGAGTATCTGAAGAGGAATAACCTCATGACCCAGTATCAGCAAGGGTTTACTAGGGACCGTTCCTGTCAGACTAATCTGATCAGCTTCTATGAAGAGGTAAGTTCCGGACTAGACCAAGGGAACGCAGTGGACTTAGTGTATATGGACTTTTCAAAAGCTTTTGATACGGTGCCACACAAAAGGTTGATACATAAAATGAGAATATTGGGGATGGGGGAAATATGTGTAAGTGGGTTAAGAGCTGGCTCAGTGATAGGAAACAAAGGGTGGTTATTAATGGAGCACACTCGGACTCGGTTAGCAGTGGGGTACCACAGGGGTCAGTATTGGGCCCTCTTCTTTTTAACATATTTATTAATGTAGGGGGCATGCAGAGTGGAATTTCAATATTTTCAGATGACACTAAACTCTGCAGGGTAATCAATACAGAGGAGGACAATTTTATATTACAGGATGATTTATGTAAACTAGAAGCTTGGCCTGATAAATGGCAAATGAGCTTTAATGGGGATAAATGTAAGGTCATGCACTTGGGTAGAAGTAATAAGATGTATAACTATGAGCTTAATTCTAAAACTCTGGGAAAAACTGTCAATGAAAAAGACCTGGGAGTATGGGTGGATGACAAACTCACATTTAGTGGCCAGTGTCAGCCAGCAGCTACAAAGGCAAATAAAATAATGGGATGCATTAAAAGAGGCATAGATGCTCATGAGGAGAACATACCGTATTTTTCCGACCATAAGACGCACTTTTTTTCCTCCAAATTTGGGAGAAAAGTGTGGGTGCGTCTTATGGTACGGATGTAGCATGTGGGGAGGGGGGCAGCAGTGAGTGGGATTGCACTGTTATCCCACTTCAGGATGTCCCCGCTGCCCGGAATCAGAGCTGGGGAAGCCATGTGGTCCCGATGATTAAGTGCAGTGAATATTCATTAGCGGCTCCCCGCCCACCGATCAGCTGAGCGGTGAGCCCGGAGCAGCAAATGAATGCTGCACTTAAGCAGGGACACACATGGCTTCCCCAGCTGATCCCTGCAACTGCTGGGGAGATGTGTGTCTGGGGGAGGAGGAGGCAGCAGCAGCAGGGGCCAGGAGATCGCTGCATACCTGCCTGGGCTGGACGAGTGCTGTGCAGGAGGACCTGTGTGATGTCATTAGTGGGCGGGCTGGAGCATCACATGGCAGCTCAGAGCCCTCCCTCTTCTTGACATCATCACAGGTCCTTCAGGCTCTCCACTAGAATCTGCTGGCTTCCATTACCTGTGCTGTGGAGAGGCAACAAGAGGGAGGGCTCTGTGTGTGCAGTCATGGGATGCTTTTACCTCACCCCAGTGTGGCTGGCTGCCACAATTAAGAGGTTAGTCTTTACAAAACACAATAAAGCACTCTGCCACTCCTTTGGTGAACTAGAACTCCCAGCATGTCATAGGATCTGCAGGACATGCTGGGAGTTATAGTTCTCCCATGGGATTTTAAAGCAGCACTCCAGTGTTATTTTGCAGTGCTGGAGTGGTGCTTTCAATATAAGCCCTCTGCCCCCATTCTTATACTCACCCTCCAGCATCTTCATATAGTACTTCACAGACACCACACTGGTCCCGCAGCTTCCAACATAATAACATACTATTATATATAATAACACCACATATAATAGTATGTTATTTATGTTATTAAATATATTACCACATTTTTTTGCTTCAAATATTTTTTTCCCCCTATTTTCCACCTCTAAAACCTGGGTGCGCCTTATAGTCCGGTGCGTCCTATAGTCCGAAAAATACGGTAATTTTACCTCTATACAAGTCACTAGTTTGACCACACTTAGAATACTGTGCACAGTTCTGGTCTCCGGTGTATAAGAAAGACATAGCTGAACTGGAGCGGGTGCAGAGACGAGTGACCAAGGTTATTAGAGGACTGGGGGGTCTGCAATACCAAGATAGGTTATTACACTCGGGGCTATTTAGTTTGGAAAAACGAAGACTAAGGGGTGATCTTATTTTAAAGTATAAATATATGAGGGGACAGTACAAAGACCTTTCTGATGATCTTTTTAATCATAGACCTGAGACAGGGACAAGGGGGCATCCTCTACGTCTGGAGGAAAGAAGGTTTAAGCATAATAACAGACGCGGGTTCTTTACTGTAAGAGCAGTGAGACTATGGAACTCTCTGCCGTATGATGTTGTAATGAGTGATTCATTACTTAAATTTAAGAGGGGACTGGATGCCTTTCTTGAGAAGTATAATGTTACAGGGTATATACACTAGATTCCTTGATAGTGTGTTGATCCAGGGAACTAATCTGATTGCTGTATGTGGAGTCGGGAAGGAATTCTTTTCCCCAATGTGGAGCTTACTCTTTGCCACATGGGTTTTTTTTTGCCTTCCTCTGGATCAACATGTTAGGGCATGTTAGGTTAGGCTATGGGTTGAACTAGATGGACTTAAAGTCTTCCTTCAACCTTAATAACTATGTGACATTGGCAAACCCCTTCAGGGACCGCAACAGCAGAACCCCCCTCCCCCCAACATAAGTGATCCCATTTTACAAACTACACCTCTTGTTGAACTCCTCTAGGGGGCAGTGATCATATTGACATCACAGGTGTGTCACAGAATTTTACACCATTGGGCAGTGAAGAAAAAATAATTACATTTTTACCACCAAAATTTTGCTTTAGCCCCAGATTTTATATTTTCACATTGGCAAATGGATAAAAATGACACCAAAATTTGTCCCACAATTTCTGCTGAATGTAGAAACACCCCATATGAGGCTGTACAGTACTGCTTAGCAATACGGATAATTTGCCTCCTGGAGCGGAGTTGTTCCTAGAACAGTTTGCGGACAGAGCCCACCCCAAGTACTAGAAGAGCAGAATACCCGTTAAGTGACCCCATTTTGGAAATTGTACCCCTTTATTCTTCAGCTCAGTGCGATTACAGCGATACTACATTTCTTTTAATGTTTTGGAGCTTTTACACAAAAAAACTTTTATAGAAAAATCGTTTTTGCATCTCTTTATTCTGAGAGCTATACCTTTTATTTTTCCGCTGATGGAGCTGTATGGCGGCTTGTTTTCTGCGGACCACGAGGACATTTTCAGTGAAGACTTTTTTTTACATTCATCTTCTTTTTTTTTTTTTTTAATTAGTTTATTAATTTCCAGAATAAATCATACAATACACACATTTGCATTTGCGTCCATCATTATCAGTTATAACATGAAGTACAGATAATTGCAGTGTATCACGTCTAAAATATTGCAAGAATAACAAATGGTGCATGTCAATCACTAGTGCCTTATAAAACTCCTATAATATAACATTAACTACATTAACTGCCAATAATAGAAGTAGTACGCCGCCAAAAAGAAAATTCCACATAAATTCCACCTTTTAAGCAATGTCCCCGGAACCGCAAACCCAACTTCTTGCATAAACATTAAATTATTATAGACTATAGAGTATGATAAGAGGAGTTCCATCTGCCCCATATTTTCTCAAACTTGCCTGGACATCCTCTATTCTGGTACAGTGTTCGTTCATATGGGATTATCGCGTTCACTAATTCAACCCAAGCTCTAAGAGATGGGCAAGAACCACCCATCCACCGTAACGCCAACACCTTTCGTGCCATAAAGAGTGTCTCTCGTAGAAAAATCTCAGTATAGTGGTCCCATGTTTCCGTGTCCCATACCCCAAATAAGCAGGTCAATGGTTCAAGTGGGACAGGAATCAATAATAAAGATGTTAATAGTGTCGTTACCTCTTTCCAATAATGAAGAATAACAGGACACCTCCAAATCATATGAATGAAATCGGCATCACTTGAGTGACACCGCAAACAATCCGATGAGTTGAGGCGGCCCATTTTAAAAAGACGAATCGGAGTCAGATAGGATTGATATATGATATACAACTGGGTCATCCTATTATTAATTGATGGGGAGACTTTAGTCGGAGATTCCAGAATATCTTCCCACTCTTCTCCCAGTACATCAGGAAGTAGTCCCTCCCACTTTCCTTTAATAGAGTTTATAATAGATCCTCCTCCTGTGGACAGCAGATAGGTTTATAAAGAGGAAATAAGTCCTTGAGGACCTTGCGAATTGAGAATTCCTATTAAAGGCAACGATGAAATAGCCCGATCTGTACCCATATTCTGCATGTGCGATGCAAAAGCTGATCTTAACTGTAGATAGCAAAAGAATTGAGATCTCGGGATATTATAATTATTTTGTAATTGCTCAAAGGATAGAAAAATCCCTTGGTTATGTACATTGCCCACCGAGGGAACACCATATGAGATCCAAAAATCAGTGGACGGATGGTTCAACAATCCCGGGAAGTAACTATTATTCCACAATGGCATTTCTGCCACTATATCTACAAATTTAGTGACTTTTTTAATTTGTTTCCATACTAAGCGCGCCAGCCGGAGTAAAGGCAACAACCGAGGGACACTAACTTTCTCCAGCTCCAGAAATCCCAGTGGACAGTCAGTCCGAGCAGAGTGGATCAGATGGCTCTCAGAATTGGGTTGAGAATTATTGGGCATCCATTTATCTCCTTAGCCTGCCCTGCAAGGTAATATAAGTAAAAATCCGGCAAAGCCGCCCCACCCCCCCTGCTTCGGTCTCTGCAGAGTAGATAGTTTAAGTTTAGGCCTAGTCTTCCCTCATATAAAGGACGTAATTAAGGAGTTTAAGGTCGCAAAGAGGGATTTAGGTACAGGCACGGCACTATGTTGAAAGCAATAGCTTAGTTTGGGGAGTAATATTTTGATTAGATTGATACGACCAGCGACCGAGAGTGGGAGTTTGTCCCAGGTTGCAAATTTAGATTTGACCAGATCCAATAATGGGTAAATATTAAATTGTAAATCCAACCGACTATGTTGAGACATGTGGATACCTAGATATTTAAAGGTAGAGACAATGGGCAACGGTGAGAGAGTTTCGAGACACGGTATTGGGGTATGAGAAAGAGGCATCAGAGCAGATTTATCCCAGTTTCTATAAACACCGGAGAATTTACTAAATTTATCTATAGTCGTAATTACTTGCGGTAGCGTTTCCTCTGTTTTATCCATAAATATCACCATATCATCATCATAAAGACCAATAATGTCCACTCGATCCGCAATGTGTATTCCCTTAATATCAATGGAGGATCTAATACATATCGCCAAAGCCTCTATTGCCAGGGCAAATAGAGCTGGGGAAAGGACATCCCTGGCGAGTTCCCCTATGTAGGGAAAAAAGGTTCAGAGATAGTTATTCACAACCATTCGCGCCTTGGGTTTCGTATATAGCATACCTATCCCTCTCAGAATTTTATCCCCAAAACCATATTTCCGCAAACATGCAAAGAGGAATGGCCACTCAAGAGAATCAAAAGCTTTAGCCGCGTCCAGCGATGCTAGTGCCAAATTGTTATCTGGTTCTAGAGAGCTATATTGAATGATTGACTGAACCCGCCTAATACTGATGGAAGTACTTTTACCAGGCATGAAACCAGTTTGGTCTGGGTGTATAAGGTCCAGTATGATCGTATTCAGTCTAGTAGCCAGAATTTTAGTAAAGATTTTGTAATCTACGTTTACTAGAGATATGGGTCGATACGATCCACAGTCCAGGGGATCCTTCCCCTCCTTCCTAAGTACAATGATATTAGCATCGTAAAATGTTTCGGGTATAGACCCTCTTTCCCATATATCCCTAAGTACCTTCAATAAAAAAGTGGTGCCAACTTATCGCGATATTTCCTATATAACTCAATGGGAAACCCATCAGGTCCAGGGGCCTTCCCAGTAGCCATATCCGCTATAGCATGTTCTACTTCCTCCAGAGTAAACTCGGCATCCATAAAGGCCCGCTGAGTTGGGTTCAATGAGGGAAACGTTATATCTGACAAGTAAGCTAAACATTGAGAAACATCAAGGCCGCTACTAGATTCGTATAGATTTATAATAATCATAAAAACACCGAAGTATTTCATCAGTAGAAGATACTAATGAGCCATCAAGTGCATGAATCTGCAGTATTGTATTAGAGGTGTTATGCTGGCGCACCAAGAAAGCTAGGAGCGTGCTGGCCTGGTTCCCTAGTTCAAAGTAGGATTGACGAGTAAAAAATAATTTGCGTTTGGACTTAACGTCTGCATGCTGAGCATACAACCTCTGGGAGGTAAGCCATTCAGCCCTGTTACCGCTAGTTTGGTTAGCTATATATGCGGCCTCCGAGTCTTTCAACCGTTGCTCTACCTCATCATCTTCCCTTGCCGTTATCCTTTTGATATAAGAAATTGTAGAGGACAAGCATCCCCTTAAGTATGCCTTTAGGGTGTCCCAAAATAGACCATTTTAACACATCCGGAACCCCAAAATCTTGAACAATTTAACTGGTCGACCGTCCTGTCACTAGAATCTATCAATTTCAACCAAAAAGGATTCAATTTCCAGGACATATTATTAAAGTGACCATGTTTAAGGCTAGTTTCACATTTGCGTTTAAAAACGCAGCGTTTTTAACGCAAATGCAGGTGATGAAAAAACGCATGTAAACGCGTGCAAACGCTGCGTTTTTTAGACGCATGCGTTTTTGCATGCGGTAAAAAAAAACGCGGCATTTTGCCGCGTTTACATGCATTTTTTCCTGTGTTTGCGTTTTTGAAACGTATGCTGAGAAGTGTGAGACAGCTGCCAATCATCAAAATTAGGGTTGAGCGAAACAGATCGGCCAATTTCAAAAGTCGCCGACTGTTGGCAAAGTCGGGATATAGAGATAGAGATATATATATAGTTCCCAGGCTCGAGGTCATATGAGGACATCCAGCAGAGGGCGCATCACCGCGACTGAAGGTAACTATAGGTCATTGACCTACATTACCTTCATTCCCCAGGGTTTACAGGCAGGAGCACAGCTGCATTATAGCAGAGCTCCTGCCTGTAAAATATTTTAACCCCTTCAGATGGATTTACATCGTGGGACGTTACAGATCTACGGAAGGTATGTATATTGTTGGTTTATTACTTTTAATTTGTTACAGAACGAGGGTCTTCAGGTGGATTGAGAGAGCAATAAAATATTACAACAACCTGTGTGTTTATTTCATTAAAATACTTTGCAATATTGTGTGTGTTGTTTTTAACCATTTCATACAATTGGATTAATAATGGATAGGTGTCATAATTGATGCCTCTCCATTATTAATCTGGCTTAATGTCACCTTACAATAGCAAGGTGACATTAACCCTTCATTACCCCATATCCCACCGCTACACGGGAGTGGGAAGAGAGTGGCAAAGTGCATCTTACAGATGTGCCTTTTCTGGGGTGGCTGGGGGCTGAGGTTTTTAGCCAGGGGGGGGGCCAATAACCGTGGACCCTCTCCAGGCTATTAATATCTGCCCTCAGTCACTGGCTTTACCACTCTGGCAGAGAAAATTGCGCGGGAGCCCACGCCAATTTTTTCCGCGATTTAACCCTTAAAAATAATAGCTACAGTGCCAAAATTTTGCACATACAAACTACTAACATTAGTAGGGTGGAATATGCAAAAAAAAGGGGGATATGACATGGTTTACTGTATGTAAACCATGTCTCATATCATGTTGGGTTTAGGCAGGAGAAATGAAAAGCTGACAATTGAATTACCGGCTTTAGGGTTAGGGGTAGGGTTAGGGTTTGGATCCCTCTATCACCTTGATGGTAGGGGGTGGCTTATCAGTGTGTATTCTTGTTTTTTTCTATAAAAACGCATGCGTTTAACGCAAACGCATGTGCTTAAAAACGCATTTGTTTACATAGACAGCAATACTTTTTTTTGCCGCAAAAAAACGCCTCTAGAAATTACTACATGTTGCATTTCCGCAACAAAACACAAGCATGGAAAAAACGCATGCGTTGTCAAACGCGGCAAAACGCATGCAAAAAAACCGCATGCGTTTTTAATGTTAAGTATAGGAAAAAAGACGCATGCTTTTTTTGTGGTAAAACGCAGCGGCAAAAAACGCAAATGTGAAACCAGCCTAAGTTTGAGAATAACCGGACTATGATCTGAGATCCCCCTATTACCATGTTCAATGCCATCCACCCTCAATGCCAGGCTACCAGATCCAAATATATAGTCTATACGGGACAAAGATCGCTTAGTAGATGAGTGGCAAGTGTACCCTCTTAACCCCCGGGTGACTCATTCTCCATAGGTCCAGCCATCCACTACCATACATGAACAAAGCCAATTGGGAAGGGGGCCGAGGCAGAGGCTCCCCAGATATTGTATCATCTAGTCTTAATCTATCCAGGGTATTATTCATGACTAAATTAAAAATCACCCATACAGATAACATTAGCATCAGGATATTTTAAGGAGAAACCCATTGCCATACGAAGAGCTGATATGTTAGCCGGGGGGGGGGTTACAGAGACATAATATCACATATTCACACGAATTAATAAATGCATGCACAAAGACAAAGCGGCCCTCAGGATCTCGCCGTGCCTCCCTGGCCTCCCATCTAACGTCCCTGTGTATTAACAGAGAGACCCCTCTTGAGTAGCTGGTGTGAAATGCATGGAGAGACCACTGTACCCACGGCTTCTGTGCACAGCGAGCTGTATCTCTAGTCAGATGTGTCTCCACCAGTGCTACAACATGAGGGCGGTAACGTTTAATCTGCGAAAATACCTTGAGTTTCTTCCGGGGAGTTTTGATGCCCCGTATATTCCAGGTCATGCATATCAGTTCAGACCCCATGTTTATATGGAAAAAAAAAAGAATAATGTATAATATTATTCGGGCAAGGCCCAGAGACATCACACAAAGCATAAAGGTAGTATTGGCGGCGACTGTACACATTGAACAATAAAAACTGGTATAGAATACCAAACCAAACAAAACTTGAACAATAAAGGAGTATGGTCCCATACTACTGCTGTCAAATATAAAAGGGGACACCCTCACTGATTCCAGCATCCGGTATTGTTGATAACCGCAGCACCCATCTGAAGAGCTCCATTTATATTGCCATTAGACAGAGAGAACAGATTAGGAGTCCTTCACATTTGACACCCCATGAGACCGCAAACAGTCGGCTACTTCCGCTGGGTCTGTAAAGAATAAAGTAGAACCATCATGGACTACACGGAGTCGGGCTGGATAAAGCATGGAGTAGACAATATTTTTATCTCTAAGTTGTTTCTTGATGTCCATAAACTGTGTCCGCTGCTTTTGGAGCTCCATGGAGAAATCCGGGAAAATCGATATGGTAGCGTTGTTGAATTTAATAGGGCCCTTCTGCCGCGCCAGACGAAGAATGGCATCTCTGTCCCTACAATTGAGACGTGCCAGGAAAGGACGAGGTGGAGTCCCAGGTGGAAGAGGTCTCGTTGGGACCCTATGGGCCCTCTCCACCGCAAATGTTGAGGAGAATCCATCTCCCAGTGAGGCCTTAAGCCAGTTTTCCAGAAATTGTTCAGGGTGCTGACCCTCCGAGCGCTCCGGCAGACCGATAACACAGGTCAACAAAAAAAAATTTTTTTTCTGGTGTCCAAAATATTTTAATGAATTTGGGGTATTTTTGGGGTGCTGATTCTGAATATGCTATCAGTTTTGCCAGATTGGCTCAAGTTTTTGACATTTTTGGTATCTTATTTATAGCACTTGTTGGTAAATGCGACGCATCATCTCATTAATTTCTTTGGATTAGTACTTGAACTGAGCAGTTCTCAATATAGTTTTGTGTTAATTAGTGTTCTAAAAGTTTGTTCATAGCTTGATTTTTGCACTAACTTTATGTTGTTGTCTGTTTTCCAGTGAAAAGCATGAACTCATCAAGAAGAAGTTGTCTTAACGATCCAGACTCATTCTGTTACATTTGTGGTGAATACACACTGCCAAAACATAGAAGAAACATAACAGACTTCGTAAAAAAAGTGTATTTTGCCTATTTTGGGGTTATGCTTGGGGACCAAGACAAGTTTTGGGCACCACACATAGTGTGCAAAGCATGTATCGAATTATTACGAAAATGGAGCAAAGGACAAAGAAAAAGCTTCAAATTTGGTGTTCCAATGGTGTGGAGAGAGCCAAAAAATCATCATGATGACTGTTATTTCTGTGCAGTGCAAGTGCAAGGATTCAATAAGCATAAGAAACGAAAATGGGAGTAACATGGAATCTGCAAGAAGGCCTGTCCCTCATTGTGAAGATGTGCCTGTACCTGTGTTTACCATAAATAACAGTCATCATGATGATTTTTTGGCTCTGTCCACACCATTGGAACACCAAATTTGAAGCTTTTTCTTTGTCCTTTGCTCCATTTTCGTAATAATTCGATGGAGACCATCGGCACAATGCGATCGCAATCATGTTGTGTGACGATGGGAGCAGAGAGGAAGCTCCATCCCTCTGTGACGCCCATCGATGTCGCTGTCACTATTGACAGTGGCACCAGAAAGGTTAAACAGCGATTGGTACTAGCATATAGAGCAGACACCCAAATTTGATAGTGGCGGCGCTCAGCGTGAGCCAGTGCGATTGTGAAGCAGCATATGTATGGAGGTTTGTGGGAAAGCAGCTCCCTCAGCGCTGTACATATACGAAACATCAGGAAGGGGTTAATGTATATTTTTCTATGTAGCGAGATAAGCTGATCTGAGGACTAAATCTTGGAAGACAAATTTCCATCCATTGATACAATGAAAAGCATATAGGAAATAAAATCACTGTGTCCTTCAGGGCCAAACTAAGCTGCATCTTTATGGCATTATACACTACTAGATGGCAGCCCGATTCTAAAGAATCGGGAGTCTAGAATCCATATATACTTTATTTATTCAAATGTAAGAATAATACAATTAATAAAGAATAGTAAGAAAGAACAAAAAATGGCTGCACTCACCAGCTCTTGACAATTCTTGTTATTTAAGGTACAGTTACACAGGATCCATGAACATGCTTATGAGGGGAGGAATGAAAGACATCAGACAACAACTTTGCGTGTTGTGGCAAATGCCACAACAACGGTTCTTTGCTTAAGAACAATAATGTAAATAATAAATAATATGTATCAATAACTATGTATATTGGTATGTTCTATGACATTTTAAAATATTTCATTATTATGTGGAAAAGCTCTTAGTACCCATACTGGCGCATACTTGTGTGCCCATCAGGTATTTTCACAGTAATTTTACATCTGATGGGTTGGTATGAAACGTTTTTAATCATGTCTTGGGCTTAGCTAAGCCTTCATTTTAAATAATTCTAATAAGTACAACAGAAATAAAAGCCTTTTTGTGTATCCAAATTTTTTGTGTTTATTTTTACAGAAGTGTAAAATTTAAGAAATCAACGTTCATAGTACGCCGATGGGCTAATATAAGCATGCCCATCAACCACGTCACGGTAGCCTTTGAACTGATGGGTCCTAACTAACTGATTCCTATTTCTTAATACTCAAACCTCTTTCACATCTGCATGTTTCTGATATTTGCAGAAGTAATGTTAAAAACAATACAACTTCCACACTTGGCACCAAAGAACTGACCTACAACACACTTTCAGCAAGTGCCATGCAATGTAGATGAAGCTTGGAGTTAACTTGCAGTAAATGCGGCAAACGCGGCTTCGACAATTGCATTAAATGCAGCCACAACAAAAACACTGGTAAGTGGAGATTTTGTGGCGAAAACTGCAGAAACCACATGTGCCGCACCTGCCGCAAGTGAAGTACAAATTCCGTATACATTGCATGCAACTTACAGCAAGAGTGGCGTGGGTCAGCCCTTAGGCAGGAAGTGCAGAAATAGCCTTTTTTCCACCATAAATTCTCCAAATAGCAGAAAAATGTTGATGTGAAAGCAAAATCTCTATTCTTTCCCTATCTATCTAAATATGTACCTATCTATATATCTATTTCTATGTACAGAACACACCTGGAGATAGAGATGTGTGTGAACAGCCATCCCACCCGTCTCTTACCTGTTCACAAAAACTTCACCCTTTTTAAAAACAAAATGAAATCTCTCAGCAGCTAAACTGCTGGAGCTTCAAATACAGGTTCCTATCACCAAATACAGGCATTTGGATGATACACATCTTACATCTTGTACTTAATGTGTGTTCTACTTACCTATAAAAATATGTATTGATATATCATATTTCTAAATTTATGTAGATATGATATAGAGTTGTTAACCCTATATGCTAATGAGTACGTATGTTATATACGTATTTCCTACATAAGTACTTAAAATCTATATGTCTATGGCTACACTAATTTTTTTTTGTTTTTGTTTTTTTTCCTTATCTCTATACATAGAATTTGCCTATTGCTGTCTATGTTATTAGAAAAACTGAATAATGAAAAAAAAGAAAAGTAACTTTAAACTAAAATATTTTTGTAGATAATATTACGTGTGAACACTTTAGTACCATCAGCCAATAATTGTCCTTGAAGTGGTGTATTAACCACTTTAACCCTCACATTGCAACATTGCTTCACCCTGGAAAAAGCAACATACAATTGACTATGGGCAAAAGCAGGTTCTGGTAGATAAATACCAACTCGATGGAGGGTCTGGCCTTGAGATTTATTTATGGTCATTGCAAATGCGGGCTTGATGGGAAATTGTCTCCGTCTTAATTTAAAAAGGTAATCCAGTCTCTGATGGACACAAATCAATTCGTGGAATGAATACCACATTTCCTGCTGCTGACCCACTAATTACTTTAGCCAGTATGATATTGGCATGTAAGGCAGTGACAATGAGCCGCGTACCATTGCAGAGACCTTTGTTCGTGTTCAGATTACGTAATAACATGACAATGGTGCCAATTTTAAGTTTCAGCCGATGTGAAGGCATTCCAGTTGGTGTTAGTGAATTCAAAAACTCAAGTGGGTATTGATCGAGGTCATCAGCTTCATCAGGATCGATGGAATCATCACTGATATATTCAGTATATTCACCTATCAATAAATCCATGACTTGGGAATTGACTTTCTCAACGTCCTCATTTTTTGGACATAAAATTGCATGAGATGCAGCTGTATTTATGCTTTTGGTGTCATTCACATCAATACAAAGATTATCTCCAAAAATTTCAATTATTAAAGAGCCAGTGCATACCATGTCTGGAGGAATTTCAATTACATCATCTCCAAGGTTATGTTCATTAGATAGTTCACCATTTCCCAGTTGAAGCAACCAACTGCTGTAGTGAGGATCAATGGAGCGCATGTTGTTAATAAGTGGCAGGCGAGTAAAATGTTGCCAGTGTTGTGAATATTTTATACAGCTCTCTACAACATCAGTTCTTGTCCCATGAGGGATGACAGGAAGACATTGTCTAAAGTCGCCTCCAAAAACAATCACTTTACCTCCAAACGGTGTTTTTTCTTTGTGAGCTACATTTGTTGTCATGACATCACGTAAAACTCTATCAATGACATGCAATGCATATTTGGATAGCATTGTGCACTCATCAATAATAAAAAGTTTAGTGCTGTGCAAATCTTTTACTGCATCGGTATCATTCTTAATCCTGGAAACAGATGTTTCATTCACAGGAATTGGAATCCCATAAAGAGAATGAATGGTTCGTCCACCTTGTAGCAAGTTGGCGGCAATTCCAGTAGTGGCCGCAGGTGACAATGTCTCCTTGTCCTCTTAGCTGATGTAGGAGTAGATGATATAGGTACGTTTTTCCGCTGCCACCAGGACCATCAAGGAAAAAACACTTTGCTGTAGAATTAGTGTCTTCTAAAGCTTGAGTGATAGCATCAAAAGCAAAAAGTTGGTCCTCATTTAGAGTAGCTTTCATTTCAGCAGCTGCTGATAACTCATAATCTTTATCATACTGTGGGAGGAGGTGTTGTTTCTTGACTGGACGTGGCAAATTAAAATCAGTATAAGTTTTGCCATGAGCTTTAAGAACATGTTGGACATCTGTCATAGCATAGCCTTCACAATTGACACACTCCAGAGTGTCGGAGTGGTATGCATAGCAGTAGTCTTCTACAAAGTGTTCCTTAAATTCATCCCATAAGTCCCGAGGTTTAGCTGGAGGACCAAAAATACAAATGTAGGCAAACATGTCACGTAGCTGTGCTGGCATGTTGAGAATACTGGCATCAAGTAATGTATTTCTCCACAGACTATCATCAAATAGTAAGCCAAGAGCTAATGCCGCATCTTTGAAGGTTTCATGTGTGACTCCGTGTACAGTTTTTATGCTGTCAAAACTGGTTGCACCTTTGACATGTAACAATAACAATCTTAAATAGTAGCGTTCTTGGTCTTTCACACTGACAGTATACATTCGTCCAATCACAGAACCACCTGCTCGCTTTCTAACTTCCCAAGAACCTTCTTTCCAAACATAGTTTTCGGTAATTTCACGTTATAAATAAATATGAGCATGATGGTCGTTCTGATTAAGCTTGAAGTAGGCCATAAGTGTAGAATTTTGATGGAGCTTTTGTTTGATGTTTCCAATAGAGTCATCCTCATGAAAATAGAGTGGCTGAGAATGCGGTAGATGTACAGCAAGGCGAATGATGCTATGAGATTGTTTATGCATTGGATATGAGAATATTCGCCAAGCTGCCTCTGGTGCACTGACATATCTTGAATCCATGAATTGGTGTGTTTCATCATGTTGGATGTTAGTCTGGCAGATTTCAAGATTGGCTTTATCATGTCCTTTGTAGACGTATTTAAATAAATATTTCACAGCCTGAATGGAACCACAAACTTCGACATTTATATGGCACTTGTATTTTAATAGCAGGAACGGATTATATGGAACCACCCACGAATTGTCAATCATGTTAGAATGGTGTTGAAAAGATGGGCCAAAGTGTCTGCGATAAGTAGGATAGGCGTCCTTAGCTATGATGGTTCTTGGTTGCAAATCTTTAGGGAAACCTTTTGTACACTTCCCCAGATCCATACAGGGAGAATTTGGGTTGTGTTCTCCACACGGACCATGAATCATATGTTGGAGAACAATTTTATGGAGCTGAGGGTAGTGGGTAGGATTGGGAATTTCAGCCCACACTGTATTGTCTATGTCCTCCTCAGTCCTTAATTTGGAGTTGCTGTCCAGAATAATCAAAATGTGAGCGTGTGGAAGGCCACGTTTTTGAAATTCAATTACATGAACCATAGCGCAAACTTTCCCAAATAATCCGTTGTTAATGTCTTTTAAGAGTGCTTCCAGTTTTATTTTGAAAACACGTGCCACCAAATCAGGTCTATGTTCCACACGCTGCCAAGGTTCCAAATTCTCAGTAATCTCATTCCATTTCGGATTACAGGTCATGGTGATGAATAGATCAGGACGACCATATTTAGTCACAATAGCCATGGCATCCTGGTACCGCTGCTGCATATTCCTGGGACTGCCTTCAAACGAAGATGGTAAAATGACCGTTTTTCCAATGGGGATGCCCTTCTCAATGGATTTTTTCTGGAGATGTTCCTGGAGTACACAATAATCCTTTACTTTCAAATCCTTTTGGTGTTGACGGATATAATTTAGGCGATTTGCCTCGATTTTCACATAAGCATCCACTAAGTACTGCTGAGTGAGTTTGCCACCATTCAGGAGTGGATTAAACTGATTACGGACAGACAGCACATAGCAGTAATATTGCAGTTGTGTAACTCTGCGTGGACTTTGCCCTTGTTGCTTGAGGCCATCATGCCAGCCCTGGTCTCCATAAGGGAAAAATAAAGGATAGAGTAAAGCATCTAAATTACTGTGTAGAATGCTGACCTGTTGTGTTCTTGGCGCCAAAGGATTTTTGGGGTCCGGTTGTAAATGTATTAAAATATCACGATTAAATGGTGGCTCTCCATTGTCATTTTCAAATACGACAGCAACTTCATTGACAGTTGGATTATTATATCGGCGAGGGTCTTGATTCCGATCTTGTTTAAGGGCCATGATGATATTTGGCATGAGAGTGCCATTAGCTTCAGCTTTAAGATGTTCTTCATGTTCCACATCTCGTAACATTTTGTAGGCAGCAACAAAGGGATTCACATTGTCTAACTGAAGAGCAATTATACTCATCAAAGTGGGATGACATTTTTGATTTTGTTCACAGTTTAAACGTTGTTCATTCGCGGTAGCGGTATCCAAAATATACAGTTGGGCATAAGCTGGAACTTGATCATCACTGGGATGTAGGGTTCCAGTACGATGATATATTTGTCCATGTATACGGAAACAGTAAGGGCCATGTCCAGGTGGAGGGGATATATTGGCACCCATGGAGGCGAAAGCAAATGAGCTGTTAATACTACGAATATTTTCCATGAGATTCTTACTGAACTCACTCTCCCCTGTCAGCAATCGTTTAAAGACCTCGGGATATTGGGGTATAGGTATATGCACTTTACTCTTGTGACAACACAGAGTAAAATTTTTATCTGCTGGTATCTCAGCATTAAAATATAATGCTTGACAATGTTCACATAAATAGTTCATAGGACCACAGGAGTGTTCTACTATGGTACTGTCATCATTAGTAAAACCTGTAGGATGTTGAGGTACAGGTTGTGGTAACGGAGCATTGGAATGTTTCTTTAAGCCAACATATATAAAGCGTGGACCTGGTAGAGGATCTTCACTGTCCACAGATTCAATCACTGAGGAGTTGGAAGGTGTATCGTGGTCAGGGTTTATTAATATGGAGGTGCAAGCGGTTTTTTTGCGCCGTTCACGGCGTGCACCAGCTGCATTTGGTAATGGTTTGTTTGTTGCCTTAGAAGAGTCAGGTGTGAAGCATGTCTTATAAGCAGACTTAACGGTGTACAGGCGACGGCGTTTATCATTTGGAGTGTAAGTAGGACAGTGTTTGCGCTTACGTGCAGATTTACCAACGGTTAAAGGAGCTTGAGGCTGCACACATTCTATGAATGGAGACAAAGAAGCTGTATTGTGGGCAGAATCTATGACTGAGGACGTGGAAATATTATGTTTGCAACGTTGAGAGCGTGCAGCAGCAGCTTTATTACTTAATCGATTAGTTTTGTCCTCAAAAGACTCATTAGTAATGCGTTTATTGCAAGCAGCATTAACAGTGTCCAGGCACTTCTGTCTGTCCTCTGTAGTCTCGTTAGCACGCTGTTTGCGCTTACGTGCGGCATCGGCGGCTTTTCGCTCTGCGTCATTGGTATACTTATCAGACCTGATGTTACGTGCGCCATCAGCAGCTTTGGGCTCTGTGTCATTAGTATACTTAACAGTGTCCAGGCGCTTGCATCTATCCTCTGTACTCTTGTTAGCACGCTGTTTGCGCTTACGTGCAGCATCGGCGGCTTTTCGCTCTGCATCATTACCATACTTTATATCAGACCTGATCTTACGTGCGCCATCAGCAGCTTTGGACTCTGTGTCATTACTATACTTAACAGTGTCCAGGCGCTTGCATCTATCCTCTGTACTCTTTTGTTAGCACGCTGTTTACGCTTACGTGCGGCATCGGCGTCTTTTTGCTCTGCATTATTAGTATTTTTTATATCAGACCTAATCTTACGTGCGCCATCAGCAGCTTTGGGCTCTGTGTCATTAGTATCCTTACTATTAGAGCTCATGTTGGCTAAGCTAAACAGCATTAAGCGTGGTGGTGGCAAACAGGTTAATAAGAGGCAGTGTCAGGTAGTAGGAAAATAGCCAGTTAATAATAGGCAATAGTTCTTTGCAGGAATACAGATATTAATAAATAGGCAGTTTATATTGCAGAGAAATTGCTGGGCAATAATGGACAATGTCCTTATGTGGCAAATAATAGAGCAATATACCCAGTGTGGCAAAGAAGAGGTTAATAAACGGCTGTCTCTCAGTATAACAGTCAGTGAATAATAGGCAGTATATGGCGAAAACACCAAACAAAAGTTCAAAATTGGTGTGAAAATGTCACTGAACCACTTCACAACTAAATATATATAGTTTTGGTAAATGGTATTATCATTTTTTTGATGAAATTCGGCAGGAGCTTGAAGAGCGACGTCACTGGGACCGCCTCCACGCAGTAGAAACTTGCTGTGAGGTAAAAATTCAAAAATCACACCAAAATGGCGGGCGGAGTGTGTCACAGTACGGCACATTTCTGATTGGTCGCTCGCGGCAGCCGGCAACCAATCAGAAAAGTGCCGCGCACCACGAAGGCATATATCTTTGTCCACCCTGAGCGGGTGTAGGACGCTGGTGACGTCACTTATCTCCGGACATTATCTCCGGACAAAGCCACGGAAGTTGGCACAAATTGCCTGAAGTAGTATTCTAGGCAATTATATATTAGATTTTAATGTTATCAGTGTTTACCTTTGAACGTTTATATTGTATTGTCCTGTCACCAGCCATGTGTACGATTATCGGCCGAAAGCCTCTCTGGAACCAATAATCACCCCATGTAAAGGTATCTTTATAAGTTAAAGATTCAGAATACTATGACTTTTATCATATCCTGAACAGTCAAGTTTTTTATGAACAGTTAAGGTTTTCTGGTTGAAGTAAAAAAAACTCTGAGTGTTTACAGTTTGAAACCATAAAATGTTGAAAAATTATGTCATTCTTGAGTATATCACTCAATGGTGCTCATAAACGTGTCAAATTTGATCTATAATATACTTTAATATACGTTACTTTAATCGTTAATATACTTAAGAACAGGGCCCCAGACATCACTCTGAAACACCACACAGTGGTCCAAAATATCGCTGTGCTCTGCCTGGGGCCCCATATGCTGCCTGGGGCCCCTGTGCTCTGCCTGGGGCCCCTGTGCTCTGCCTGGGGCCCCATATGCTCTGCCTGGGGCCCCTGTGCTCTGCCTGGGGCCCCATAGGCTGCCTGGGGCCCCTGTGCTCTACCTGGGACCACTGTGCTCTGCCTGGGGCCCCATATGCTGCCTGGGGCCCCTGTGCTCTGCCTGGGGCCCCTGTGCTCTGCCTGGGGCCCCTGTGCTCTGCCTGGGGCCCCTGTGCTCTGCCTGGGGCCCCTGTGCTCTGCCTGGGGCCCCATAGGCTGCCTGGGGCCCCTGTGCTCTGCCTGGGACCACTGTGCTCTGCCTGGGGCCCCATATGCTGCCTGGGGCCCCTGTGCTCTGCCTGGGGCCCCATATGCTGCCTGGGGCCCCTGTGCTCTGCCTGGGGCCCCATATGCTGCCTGGGGCCCCTGTGCTCTGCCTGGGGCCCCATATGCTGCCTGGGGCCCCTGTGCTCTGCCTGGGGCCCCATATGCTGCCTGGGGCCCCTGTGCTCTGCCTGGGGCCACTGTGCTCTGCCTGGGGCCCCATATGCTGCCTGGGGCCCCTGTGCTCTGCCTGGGGCCCCATATGCTGCCTGGGGCCGCTGTGCTGGCCCCTGTGCTCTGCCTGGGGCCCCATGTTCTGCCTGGCGCCCCTGTGCTATGCCTGGGGCCCCTGTGCTCTGCCTGGGGCCCCATATGCTGCCTGGGGCCCCTGTGCTCTGCCTGGGGCCCCTGTGCTCTGCCTGGGGCCCCTGTGCTCTGCCTGGGGCCCCTGTGCTCTGCCTGGGGCCCCTGTGCTCTGCCTGGGGCCCCTGTGCTCTGCCTGGGGCCCCTGTGCTCTGCCTGGGGCCCCTGTGCTCTGCCTGGGGCCCCTGTGCTCTGCCTGGGGCCCCTGTGCTCTGCCTGGGGCCCCTGTGCTCTGCCTGGGGCCCCTGTGCTCTGCCTGGGGCCCCTGTGCTCTGCCTGGGGCCCCTGTGCTCTGCCTGGGGCCCCTGTGCTCTGCCTGGGGCCCCATATGCTGCCTGGGGCCACTGTGCTCTGCCTGGGGCCACTGTGCTCTGCCTGGGGCCCCATATGCTGCCTGGGGCCCCTGTGCTCTGCCTGGGGCCCCATATGCTGCCTGGGGCCCCTGTGCTGGCCCCTGTGCTCTGCCTGGGGCCCCATGTTCTGCCTGGCGCCCCTGTGCTCTGCCTGGGGCCACTGTGCTATGCCTGGGGCCCCATATGCTGCCTGGGGCCCCATATGCTGCCTGGGGCCCCTGTGCTCTGCCTGGGGCCCCATATGCTGCCTGGGGCCCCTGTGCTCTGCCTGGGGCCACTGTGCTCTGCCTGGGGCCCCATATGCTGCCTGGGGCCCCTGTGCTCTGCCTGGGGCCCCATATGCTGCCTGGGGCCGCTGTGCTGGCCCCTGTGCTCTGCCTGGGGCCCCATGTTCTGCCTGGCACCCCTGTGCTCTGTCTGGCGCCCCTGTGCTCTGCCTGGCGCCCCTGTGCTCTGCCTGGGGCCACTGTGCTATGCCTGGGGCCCCATATGCTGCCTGGGGCCCCATATGCTGCCTGGGGCCCCTGTGCTCTGCCTGGGGCCCCATATGCTGCCTGGGGCCCCTGTGCTCTGCCTGGGGCCACTGTGCTCTGCCTGGGGCCCCATATGCTGCCTGGGGCCGCTGTGCTGGCCCCTGTGCTCTGCCTGGGGCCCCATGTTCTGCCTGGCGCCCCTGTGCTCTGCCTGGGGCCCCATATGCTGCCTGGGGCCCCTGTGCTCTGCCTGGGGCCCCTGTGCTCTGCCTGGGGCCCCTGTGCTCTGCCTGGGGCCCCTGTGCTCTGCCTGGGGCCCCTGTGCTCTGCCTGGGGCCCCTGTGCTCTGCCTGGGGCCACTGTGCTCTGCCTGGGGCCCCATATGCTGCCTGGGGCCCCTGTGCTCTGCCTGGGGCCCCATATGCTGCCTGGGGCCCCTGTGCTCTGCCTGGGGCCCCATATGCTGCCTGGGGCCCCTGTGCTCTGCCTGGGGCCCCATATGCTGCCTGGGGCCCCTGTGCTCTGCCTGGGGCCCCATATGCTGCCTGGGGCCCCTGTGCTCTGCCTGGGGCCACTGTGCTCTGCCTGGGGCCCCATATGCTGCCTGGGGCCCCTGTGCTCTGCCTGGGGCCCCATGTTCTGCCTGGGGCCCCTGTGCTCTGCCTGGGGCCCCATGTTCTGCCTGGGGCCCCTGTGCTCTGCCTGGGGCCACTGTGCTCTGCCTGGGGCCCCATATGCTGCCTGGGGCCACTGTGCTCTGCCTGGGGCCCCATATGCTGCCTGGGGCCCCTGTGCTCTGCCTGGGGCCCCATATGCTGCCTGGGGCCCCTGTGCTCTGCCTGGGGCCCCATGTTCTGCCTGGGGCCCCTGTGCTCTGCCTGGGGCCACTGTGCTCTGCCTGGGGCCCCATATGCTGCCTGGGGCCCCTGTGCTCTGCCTGGGGCCCCATATGCTGCCTGGGGCCCCTGTGCTCTGCCTGGGGCCCCATGTTCTGCCTGGGGCCACTGTGCTCTGCCTGGGGCCCCATAGGCTGCCTGGGGCCCCTGTGCTCTGCCTGGGACCACTGTGCTCTGCCTGGGGCCCCATATGCTGCCTGGGGCCCCTGTGCTCTGCCTGGGGCCCCATATGCTGCCTGGGGCCCCTGTGCTCTGCCTGGGGCCCCATATGCTGCCTGGGGCCCCTGTGCTCTGCCTGGGGCCACTGTGCTCTGCCTGGGGCCACTGTGCTCTGCCTGGGGCCCCATATGCTGCCTGGGGCCCCTGTGCTCTGCCTGGGGCCCCATATGCTGCCTGGGGCCCCTGTGCTCTGCCTGGGGCCCCTGTGCTCTGCCTGGGGCCCCATATGCTGCCTGGGGCCCCTGTGCTCTGCCTGGGGCCCCATGTTCTTTCTGGGGCCCCTGTGCTCTGCCTGGGGCCACTGTGCTCTGCCTAGGGCCCCATATGCTGCCTGGGGCCACTGTGCTCTGCCTGGGGCCACTGTGCTCTGCCTGGGGCCACTGTGCTCTGCCTGGGGCCACTGTGCTCTGCCTGGGGCCACTGTGCTCTGCCTGGGGCCCCATATGCTGCCTGGGGCCCCTGTGCTCTGCCTGGGGCCCCATATGCTGCCTGGGGCCCCTGTGCTCTGCCTGGAGCCCCTGTGCTCTGCCTGGGGCCCCATGTTCTGCCTGGGGCCACTATGCTCTGCCTGGGGCCCCATAGGCTGCCTGGGGCCCCTGTGCTCTGCCTGGGGCCACTGTGCTCTGCCTGGGGCCCCATATGCTGCCTGGGGCCCCTGTGCTCTGCCTGGGGCCCCATAGGCTGCCTGGGGCCCCTGTGCTCTACCTGGGACCACTGTGCTCTGCCTGGGGCCCCTGTGCTCTGCCTGGGGCCACTGTGCTCTGCCTGGGGCCCCATATGCTGCCTGGGGCCCCTGTGCTCTGCCTGGGTGTAGGACACTGGTGACGTCACTTATCTCCGGACATTAGCTCCGGACATTAGCTCCGGACATTAGCTCCGGACATTAGCTCCGGACAAAGCCACGGAAGTTGGCACAAATTGCAGGAAGTAGTATTCTAGGCAATTAATCTCCGGACATTAGCTCCGGACATTAGCTCCGGACATTAGCTCCGGACATTAGCTCCGGACATTAGCTCCGGACAAAGCCACGGAAGTTGGCACAAATTGCAGGAAGTAGTATTCTAGGCAATTATATATTAGATAGAACAAAAAAGTTTCATGATAGCCTTGTTATGGAACCCCATTTAAAGAAGCACTCCCATTTTTAACCTCTTATTATATTGCAGTCAGCGTACTATATAGCACTGTGTACTTACAATTGCTCATTTTGCCTTTCTACCCTGCTAGTTTTTTTTGCTTTATGTAGAACCAGGAAGTCTCTTTTCCCTGCAAAAATCATTTCCCTCTTCAACTCCTGACTAGGGATGAGCGGACGTTTGGGGTTCATCCAAACTTTAGTTTAGTTACCAGAACTGTACCCAAACTTGAACCCCATAGAAATCAATGGGGACCCAAACTTAGGAGCTGGAAAACTTCACACTCCCGAACTGTAGAAATCACTTCAAGGAGAAGTCTGTGTTTGAATATCAGCTCTGGACACTAGAAGTCTGGAACGAAAGCTTACAGTTCGGGTTTATTCATCTCTACTCCTGAGCAAACTGTCCCTCCTCCCCTGCCAGGGACTCTTATTACAGTGACTCATACATGGAAAAATGGACCTCCTGTTTCTACATAGAGCTTAGAAGAATTCAGCTATTAATCACGTGAGGTCATAGACCTAAAAGAAAAGAGAAGAATTAACAGATTAGAAGGGCAAAATGAGTAAATATAGCACTGTGCACTTACATAACATGATGAATGAATATATTAAGACGATAAACATTTTGATCAGAGTGCTTCTTTAACTAGGACGTTTCACCAGCATGAGCTGATTAAACTGTCCACATCGTGGAATAGTGGCTGCAGAGCTGAATAAAACGCATTTTATAATTCTCCGTTGTGTAGTTAAGTCACTTGTAAAGTTTATGTTATAATTTCTGAAGTCCAACGGGGGCACTACCAGAGACTGGTCAAAGTCATGCAAGGGGCAAAGTACATGCCTGCAGAAACAATCATATTCAAGAGGTGAGGAAAAAAAACAAACAGTAAAAACTTCCGAAATGCGCGTCGGGGTATTCGCCACACTTGGAGACCTGAACCCAACGGTAATGTAACCATCCTTCATCCTCCTTTACACTTGCCTATGCGTCCTGTGACCTGCATATTCCCCAAACACTTCTTGTGATTCTTGCTGCTCTGGCCACCGAGCCACTAGACTTTATTCACATATGCACCATCTCATTTACAGGAGTGTCTGTGACGTGTATTACAATGACCTTTGGGCTGTTATGTCATATATACATCCATATTCCTCCCAGCAGGGGCTTGCTTGTACCGATTCCCCACTTTTTGCCTTAATTATACCATTTTTAGCATTTACGAGTTTTCAGCACACAATTCCATTTTTGTTATCTCTATACGCAAATGTATGCATTTTTACAATAAATCTGTCTACAATTCCGTTTTGCTATACATTGCAAGTGTATATGGTCACTACTAATCCGTTGGTCCCGTTTTTTTAACCATTTTTAGAGATAATCGTGCATTTTAACTAGTGTGGGCACCCGCTTTTGTTGTGCTATGTTGTTGGCAATTTTGTAATAGATTTTTTTCTAATTCTTTCCAACCATGTGACCTCATGTGTGGGGTTTCCTCTTTTGGACATTCCATTACTGTAGCGAGCAGAATGATTACATTTATTTATTTTATATTAAGGAATTACAATATACGAGTAGCTAAAAAGGGGTTGTCTGGGACATTTTGATGACCTATCATATTGTTGGACACCCACCAATCAGCTGAAAGTCACTCCCAGTTAAGCAGTGGTCATCAGACCACAAGTATAATAACCGCTCTAACACAAAAGTAGAACTGAACCCCAGTGTGTTAATTACATACAGTTAAGATTTGGCTTGTGTCAGGGCTTGCCCAAAATTTACCCAGGGACAGACAACCCCTTTAATGCTGCTCCTCAATATATGTGCAAGACACAATCATATTACGGATTGCATGTGGCATCCATCAACACATCCAGAAAACAATGCAGCTCAAAAGACATTAAAGTGGAACAAACTTGTATAAATCTATTTTTTTTTATGAAATCACCAATTTAAAAAAAATAAAAATTTGAAAAAAATACCTTTGTGTGTACCCAAAATTTTTCCATCTTCAATTGAAACAAAGTTTCCAGGCTGGGGCTCTAAATACTTAAGAATACAGAACAATATATTAAGGGATAAATGGTACCTAACATTTACTGCAAAACTCACAATACTGACCTCAAGGATGAACTTTTCAAAATTTCTCTCACCGATAAAACAGATCCCCATGCTCTATAAAATGAAAACAAAAATTCTTCCATTACTGTATGTGGGGTCTCAAAAACAGTTTAAGAAAAAAAATAATAATAAAACTGAACATGCAACAGTTTGTACAGTTAAACTGGATCTTCCATCCAATCTGAGAAAACAAATCTCATTTCCACAGTGCAATAGGAAACAGAAGGGAACTGACAAACGTGCAGTTTTACTGGACACCCCACCCCACCCTCAATTCAGATATTTTTGTAGGAAGGAAATATACAGTGGTGTGAAAAAGTGTTTGCCCCCTTCCCGATTTCCTATTCTTTTGCATGTTTGTCAAAAAAATGTTTCAGATCACCAAACAAAATGTAAATATTAGACAAAGATAACACAAGGAAATACAAAATGCAGTTTTTGAATGAAGGTCTTTATTAAGGGAAAAAGAAATCCAAACCTACAGGGCGCTGTGTAAAAATAGGGATTTTTGTGTACTCATCGTAAAATCCTTTTCTCTGAGCCAATCATTAGGGGACAGAGGACCATGGGTGTTATGCTGCTGCCACTAGGAGGACACTAAGTGAACATAGATTAGCTCCTCCCCTGCAGTATACACCCTCTGCTGGCTCTAACCTGAACCAGTTCGGTAGCAAAGCAGTAGGAGCTTGTAACTATTAACAAGAATAAACTATGTCAAAACTAAGAATGAACACAAGCAATTAGGCTAACAGGGTGGGTGCTGTGTCCCCCAATGATTGGCTCGGAGAAAAGGATTTTACGGTGAGTACACAAAAATCCCTATTTCTCCTACGCCTCATTGGCGGACACAGGACCATGGGATGTCCTAAAGCAGTCCCTGGGTGGGGAACAATCAACTGTTATTACCTCATGTACCAACGAGTTACAGATGTGTTACTGCCGACTGCAGAATCCGCCTGCCGAGGGCCACATCTGCAGAGGCCTGAGAATGAATACAGTAGTGTTTTGTGAAAGTAAGCAAGCTGGACCAAGTCGCATCCTTGCAGACCTGTTGTGCTGATGCCTGGTGCCGAATGGCCCAAGAGGCACCCACTGACCGAGTGGAGTGAGCCTTAATACTTGCTGGGACAGGTATGCCCCTGACATGGTAGGACTCCTGAATACCCGAGCGAATTCACTTGGCTTATTTGGCCTTTGATGCAGCTAGGCCCTTCCTATGCCTCTCCGGAAGCACGAATAGGGCATCTGACTTGCGGAAAGAAGCCGTCCGCGAGACATATCTCCTAAGAGCTCTCACTAGATCCAGAGTGTGAAGAGCCTATGAGGTGTAGGAGAAAAGTGATTGCTCCTTAAACCCAATAACTGATTGGACTACCCTTAGCAGCAACACCTGCGTTAGTGATAACTGGCAACGAGTCTTTTACAACACTCTGAAGGAATTTTGGCCCACTCATCTTTGCAGAATTGTTGTAATTCAGCCACATTGGAGGTTTCAGAGCATGAACCGCCTTTCTAAGGTCATGCCACAGCATCTCAGTTGGATAAAGGTCAGGAGTGTGACTATGCCACTCCAAAGTCTTAATTTTGTTTTTCTAAAACCAGAGGTGGACTTGCTGGTGTGTTTTGGATCATTGTCCTGCTGCATAACCCAGGAGCGCCTCTCACCTTGAGGTCACAAATAGATGGCCAGACATTCTCCTTCAGAATTTTTTGATAGCCAGCAGAATTCATGGCTCCATTTACCACAGCAAGTCTTCCAGGCCCCGAAGCAGCAAAACAGTTCCAGACCATCACACAACCACCACCATATTTTTACTGTTGGTGTGATGTTCAATTTCCGAAGTTGTGTTACTCCGAAACAGTTTCCTCCCCCTTCTTCACCCATGATCCACTCTATTCTTTACAGAAATTAACATTATATTCACATACATACAGCAGATGAACAGTATTCTATCTGCAATAGATCATGGCCTTTCAATAACACCACCCATGCAACCTTACATCCATTACTGACTGACTCTCCGTGGTATTCATCTAACCCCCAACAATGCTTCCCGGATACGTATATGTTTTGGTTTGTACAACTAATTGAGCACTACTTCTGAACTCATTGTATGCACATAACCACCACTTAAGGCCCCGTCTCACATAGCGAGATCGCTAGCGAGATCGCTGCTGAGTCACAAGTTTTGTGACGCAACAGCGACCTCAGTAGCGATCTCGCCATGTGTGACACGTACCAGCGATCAGGCCCCTGCTGTGAGATCGCTGGTCGTGTCGGAATGGCCTGGACCGTTTTTTGGTCGTTGAGGTCCCACTGACATCGCTGAATCGGTGTGTGTGACACCGATCCAGCGATGTCTTCACTGGTAACCAGGGTAAATATCGGGTTACTAAGCGCAGGGCCGCGCTTAGTAACCCGATGTTTACCTTGGTTACCAGCGTAAATGTAAAAAAAAAAAAAAAAAAAAAAAAACAGTACATACTCACCATCTGATGTCCGTCAGGTCCCTTGCCGTCTGCTTCCTGCTCTGACTGACTGCCGCCGTACAGTGAGAGCACAGCACAGCAGTGACGTCACCGCTGCGCTCTGCTCTCACTGTACGGCGGCACTCAGTCAGAGCAGGAAGTAGATGGCAAGGGACCTGACGGACACCGAAAGGAGAGTATGTACTGTTTGGTTTTTTTGGTAACCAGGGTAAACATCGGGTTACTAAGCGCGGCCCTGCGCTTAGTAACCCGATGTTTACCCTGGTTACCCGGGTGCTGCAGGGGGACTTCGGCATCGTTGAAGACAGTTTCAACGATGCCGAAGTCGTTCCCCTGATCGTTGGTCGCTGGAGAGAGCTGTCTGTGTGACAGCTCCCCAGCGACCACACAGCGACTTACCAACGATCACGGCCAGGTCGTATCGCTGGTCGTGATCGTTGGTAAATCGCTATGTGAGACGGGGCCTTTACTTATGTGCTTCAGATCAGCATCCCTCGTTACTGTAGCCTTTAACTGTGCTATGTCATTTCCGGGGAAGCGCAGACGTTGCTTTCCACAAGCCAGCAGTTCCAATAGAATCTATTAGAAACTCTGCGCATGCACCCTTTAAGAGCGTCCCTAGTTACAACAACTACAGGTCACTTCTAGGGGAGTGCAGACAGCCCGTCGTCCCCGGTAAGTTATTCCAGCTGCTCTCTATTGCTTTCTGGCAAAACTGAGATGAGCCTTTATGTTATTATTGCTCAGGGGTGGTTTTCGCCTTGGAACACTGCCATGCAGGCCATTTTTGTCCAGTCTCTTTCTTATGGTGGAGTGATGAACACTGACCTTAACTGAGGCAAGGGAGGCCTCCAGTTCTTTGGATGTTGTTAAGGGGTCTTTTGTGGCCTCTTCGATGAGTCGTCGAAGCACTCTTGGTGTAATTTTGGACGATCGGCCACTCCTGGGAAGGTTCACCGCTGTTCCATGATTTTGCCATTTGTAGATAATGGCTCTCACAGTGGGTCGCTGGGAGTCCCAAAGCTTTAGAAATGGCTTTATAACCTTTTCCAGACTGATAGATCTCAAGTACTTTCTCATTTGTTCCAGAATGCATTTGAATCGCGGCATGAGGTCTAGCTTTTGAGGGTCTTTTAGTCTACTTCACCTTGTCAGGCTGGTGAGTGATTTCTTGCTTTAGAACAGATGTGGCAGTAATCGGGCCAGTTAGGGAATTTAAACTCCGCTTCCCAAAGAGGTGATAAACATCAGTAAATTTATGTTTTAAAGGGATGTGGATGGTGGGATTGCAAACACTTTCACACAGGGCCTTGTAGGTTTGGATTTCTTTTTCTGTTAAAAAGGTTGTCCACTACATTCTATAATGCAACCACTGATTTAAACCCTGTAAAGAAGTATTTTTGTAAATACCTCTTGTTGCCATCTGTGCCTGTGAGCGGACACTGGGCTGTGACATGTGGTGAAACTTCGTCCACAGCCAAGTCAATCAGGAGGGGTGTACGTGTCTGGGTCACACCCAGGAGAACGCAGGAGACCCAGAACTGGCGTGACATCAGAGGATGTCAACGGTGGCTGCAGCTGGGGTCAGGTGATGCCGAGTGAACAGCCAGCGATAGTGGCCCAGATGACAAAGAGAGGTATTTACAAAAATACTTCTTTACAAGGTTTAAATGGGGGCATTATCCAATGTAGTGGACAACCTCTTTAATAAAGACCTTCATTTAAAAACTACATTTTGTATTTACTTGTGCTATCTTTGTCTAATATTTAAATGTGTTTGGTGATCTGAAACATTTAAGTGACAAACATGCAAAAGAATAGGAAATCAGGAAAGGGCAAACACTTTTTCACACAACTGTATACTCTGGGCAAATGGAAATTATCGGGAATATTGAACATGGGATCCCTCCATCTTCACCCTTCTTTGCTACAACATTTTCATGGCTTTGATTGAAAGAAAGCCTGAATCCTCTGTGCTATGTATGCTAGAGGTCTATTGTTGCAGTGCAGAGACAATTACCATGGGGGTTAAGGTACCTTCACACTCAGCAACTTTACAACGAGACTGACAACGATCCGTGATGTTGCAGCATCCTGGATAGCGATCTCGTTGTGTTTGACACGCAGCACTGATCTGGATCCCGCTGTGATATCGCTGGTCGGAGCTAGAAGTCCAGAACTTTATTTGGTCGTCAGAACGGTGTGTATAGTCGTGTTTGACAGCAAAAGCAACGATGTCAGCAATGTTTTACATGGAGCGTGAACGACCTGTGAGAACGATAAGTGAGTCACCGTTACGTCACAGGATCGCTCCTGCATCGTTGTGGAGCTGCTGTGTTTGACGTCTCTACAGCGACCTAAACAGCGACGCTGCAGCGATCGGCTCGTTGTCTATATCGCTGCAGCGTCGCTGAGTGTGACGGTACCTTTAGAAGGCAGCACAGGTATCAGAGACAAAACTTTTTCCATGGTTTCAAGGAGGATAATTAATTGATGGCAGATTGTCTTTATGCATTTTTTAAGCTTTGCATGTACATGGCTTGCCTCTTTTCTTTTTAAAACATGATGAAATCCTGCTTCTGCTGCAATCTTCTTCACAAAGTCCTTCGACAACCCTCCAAGTGGAAACAAGGTTTTTCGTAATGCATATTGAGATATCTGACTGAGGAAAAAGGTCTGGTCCTTGAAGTGGTCGGCAGCCTGAAGAAGCGTCACATCTGGACATTGGATAAAGAACACGTGGTAGAGGGTACCTGACAATGACAATACTATAATGAATAGTTTATTCCCAAATACTTACTGTTCCTTATTTCAAATCTGTTCCTAAATAGAGTCTGCGGAGTCCTTATATATGGGTGCTGAAATATTTCTTCATCCTCATGTGATATTCTTGCATAGTGACCAGTAGCTATAGCATCAGCCCCTATTGTGGTAAAAGTAGGATTATGCAAACAAATCAATTCGGGATATAACAACATCACAGGTATTTGGTTGGTTCAGAACATATTAAAGGGAATCTGTCACCTCCTGGGACACTTTTCAGCTATTACTATGGGCATACCGAAAGATATTTAGAATTGAGAGTCCTCAGTGGTTGATCCCTTTTAATGGCTAACTGAAAAGATGGTAACAAATTGCAAGCTTTCGAGACTACACAGGTCTCTTCATCAGGCATAGACTAATACAAATTCTGAAGAATCACATATTTATGCACAATATAGCACCCAAAAAAAAAAAAACCATGGATAAGACAGGTGGCATAAAGCAGAATTACCATGAGTGATAAACAGTTATGTCCATAAATATTGGACCAGTTCTTAGATAAGGAATGTTTTATTGTTCTCTGATTGGGGTCTCTGTTGTGATGACCCCACATGGTCTGAGGGGCAAGTTCCTTAGCTGATGTAAAAAGGCATAAATCCATGCGACACATTCATTCATTCAATGTGTCGCATGGATTTATGTCTTTTTACATCAGCTAAGGAACTTGCCCCTCAGACTATGAGGGGTCATCACAACAGAGACCCCAATCAGAGGACAATAAAACATTCCTTATCTAAGAACTGGCCCAACATTTATGGACATAACTGTTTATCACTCATGGTAATTCTGCTTCATGTCACCTGTCTTATCCATGGTTTTTGTTGTTTTTTTTCGGTGCTATATTGTGCATAAATATGTGATTCTTCAGAATTTGTATTAGTCTATGCCTGATGAAGAGACCTGTGTAGTCTCGAAAGCTTGCAATTTGTTACCATCTTTTCAGTTAGCCATTAAAAGGTATCAACCACTGAGGACTCTCAATTCAAAACATTTTTCTATCTACTGGCTAACACGGTACCAAGATATATATCTTTCCTGTATCAATATGGGCATACAGGTAATAAAGGTTAATCTAGCCCTACATGTATGCCTCATAGTTGAAGTCTAGATGTGGAGAAATAGACTTATTATGTTAATGATTTCTTCCAGGCTCCGGGGCAGGTGCGGTGACTGGAAGAAATCCGTCTCCTCTCTTCATTTTACTATTTCCCCCCTCCCATGCTCCGGAATCCCACGCATCTGCCCTGCACTCGCTCAACAATCTGCACCTCTTCCTATGATCTGTGTAGTCCGTGTTCTTGTGCACCGGTGCCTGCACATGAAAATGCTGACAACTGCACATCACAGGTCAGTGGGATGTGCATGGGAGGGGGTGATAGTATAATGAAGAGCTGAGGCAGGGATTTCTTCCAGACACCCACACCCCGAAGCCTGGAAGAAATCATTAACATAGTGAAATAAAAATCTATTTCTCCACATCTAGACAGCAACTACGAGGCATACAAGTGAGGCTAGATTAATATTTTTATTACCTGTTTGCCCATAGTAATAGCTGAAAAGTGTCCCAGGGAGTGACAGACTGCCTTTAAAAGTTATTAGAGGGGTGTTCACGCACTTCTAATCTTCATTTGGGTAGGTGATGATTCTGGGAACCTGCTGGACCTTACAAGATCTTGTGATTGGGGGTCCCATGGCACTAGTTTCAGTAGAGCAGTGGTCATCCATTCATGGTGTCACTCCTTTTAATGTCTATGGGACATGACCGTAATAGCCAAGCAAATACACAACTGCCAGTCCATTCAAACAGGGAACTTGGCAATAGTTGGGGTCCCAGATCTCCCCTATTCTGTGACTAGGTGATAATCTCTGCTTAGAGGGTGTATCAGTAATAACTGTATTAAGACGTTTGAATGACCATTAGCTGCCTCTAGTTGTAGGAAGAGACAGAAACTGCGCATAAAAACGGAGTTTGGGCTCGATTTTGGCTGGAGGCGTACTTTTATGAGCATCTATTATTTGGACATATTTTATCCAAATAGGATCTAATACACGTCTGCATCTTCATGCTCTGTGACTAAAGTGAAATTGTCAGTGCTGATTGCCACTACGGGGGTCTTGCTCCATACGGATGAGATAAGTCAGTCTTCAGTAAGCTCTTTCTTGTTGGGGCTGCAGGATGCCAGAATTGTAATGTTGCAAGAACTAAACAACAAGTATACTGAAAATAATTCTGCTTGTCAACTCTTAAATTGTCTTCCACCAAGTACATAATGGATAGAGGGACATTTTACATTATACTATCAAGACATAAGATGCCAGTATACATTTACCCGCAGTGAATGTGGTCTACAGAACAAACCCTTTGCAAAGTATCTTTTCAGATGTGGAAAGTTCTTCCTTAGATCAGAGCTGCTTGCACACATGGTCCTACCTAGGTTAACAATCGCGTAGTTTAGGAAGTGGTTAAACTTAATATGCTTGTTGCACAACACGTCTGGATTCGGGGTCCTTCCCTTCTCATATTCACTGAGGAAATAACTAAGAAAAACACAGAACAATTAATACAGTCAATGTGCTCTATACATGCATAAGGAGGGAGAACCTTTGCCTCCCAATTTGCCCAGCGGGTCACCCCACTTACCTAAACACATCGTGCCAGTATTCCTTCACATAGGACACTTGGTGGAAGGGGATATCCAGCTTCTGGCAGACCCGGTAGGCATCCTCGCAATCCTTCTCCGCACTGCACACACCGTGCTCGTCCACCACATCCCAGTTATTCATGAAGACACCAGTCACCTGATAACCTAAAGGACAGCAGCACGTTATGTGGAAGCGTTCTACACACAGACAGTGGCACACTTGCTACCAGTAATCAGCAGCCGGACCACGGGGACACTGGCCCACGTGCAGCGGAAAGGTGGTCGCCCATAGGAACAAAACTAGTGGGAACTGGATAAACAAAGCCAGGGATCTGCACGGCCGCCATAAATCATTCATCATCTTGAACCCAAATGTGGGTAGAACATGGCTGTGACCGTGTCCTCAGCACTGGCACCTGTGGCACAACTTATAGATTGTGCATTGGAGTTTTAACAGGGGTCACGATCATCACAGGTATTTAGTATTGGTCTTCTCATATGGACCAATGGGACAGTTTGGACCCCCCCATGGCTCCCACCTGAGGTGTAACTAACTATTATAGCTCTGCTCCTGTCACCAACTGCTATGGGAGCCAGCGTGGCACCCAGTAATACAGGGCTGTGATCAAGGGGCAAATATATTCACAAGTACCAAGGAAAAGGATGGCAGTGTGGTGTGTGCCCACTGTACGGCCCTACAGGAACATGTCTGCTCAGAAGTCCAGGCCCAAGTGACAGTACTGGGCAGGGAAAACTGCCACCATGCCCTCAGAAGTGTGGGTGATAGGAACAACACTTCATACTCACATAGAGACCCCTCACCACTAGCACACCGTCCAGCAGCACACTCACACCGTGACCCTCCCGTCACCGACACACCGTCCGGCAGCACACTCACGCCGTGACCCTCCCGTCACCGACACACCATCCTGCAACACACTAACACCGTGACCCTCCCGTCACCGACACACCGTCCTGCAGCACACTCACACCGTGACCCTCACGTCACCGACACACCGTCCTGCAGCACACTCACGCCGTGACCCTCACGTCACCGACACACCGTCCAGCAGCACACTCACACAGTGACCCTCGCGTCACCGACATACCGTCCGGCAGCACACTCACACCGTGACCCTCACGTCACCGACACACCGTCCAGCAGCACTCACACCGTGACCCTCGCGTCACCGACACACCGTCCTGCAGCACACTCACACCGTGACCCTCGTGTCACCGACACACCGTCCTGCAGCACACTCACACCGTGACCCCATCACTGACACACTGTCCTGCAGCACACTCACACCGTGACCCTCCCATCACCGACACACCGTCCTGCAGCACACTCACACCGTGACCCTCGTGTCACCGACACACCGTCCTGCAGCACACTCACACCGTGACCCCATCACCCACACACCGTCCTGCAGCACACTCACACCGTGACCCCATCACCCACACACCGTCCTGCAGCACACTCACACCGTGACCCTCCCATCACCGACACACCGTCCGGCAGCACACTCACACCGTGACCCTCGTGTCACCGACACACCGTCCTGCAGCACACTCACACCGTGACCCCATCACTGACACACCGTCCTGCAGCACACTCACACCGTGACCCTCCCATCACCGACACACCGTCCTGCAGCACACTCACACCGTGACCCTCGTGTCACCGACACACCGTCCTGCAGCACACTCACACCGTGACCCCATCACCCACACACCGTCCTGCAGCACACTCACACCGTGACCCCATCACCCACACACCGTCCTGCAGCACACTCACACCGTGACCCTCCCATCACCGACACACCGTCCGGCAGCACACTCACACCGTGACCCTCGTGTCACCGACACACCGTCCTGCAGCACACTCACACCGTGACCCACGTGTCACCGACACACCGTCCGGCAGCACACTCACACCGTGACCTTCCCATAGCCAAGCACACCGTCCTGCAGCACACTCACACTGTGGCCCCATCACCATGCCTCCCTGTATGGATTGCCAGCACAACCAGGAGCACGTGTGCGTGCTCTGCCAATCACTACCCATCACTTCTCAGAGTAGGTCACTGTCCATAGATGATACTGGAGTGAGTGGTGCCATGAAGCGCACTGTCCCTCACCTCTCCGGCGCAGCAGCAGGGCGCTCACTGCACTGTCCACCCCGCCAGACATCGCACACACCACATGCCGCACCGTCTGCATGTCGCCACTGTCACATATGTTTCTCAGGGAAAGTCACGCCGGTGCCTACAGCTGTAGGACGGTGCAGCAGTTATAACGGTCCGGCCAGAAACTCGGGTACAACGAAGAGTTCCCAGCTATATACAAGAGCTGGTGTAAGAGCAGACGCTGCCACCAGGTGGCGCAGCTCCCATCTACACTGACTCAGATGAAGTGATAGGTCGGATAACGCGCGGCCTCAGTCACCTCAGTCCTCATCAGTCCCGGCTGCACAGGGGGAGTCAGGGCCCTGTGGGGTCACTCCTCGTATAAAGCCCTGTGGGGTCACTCCTCGTATAAAGCCCTGCCGCATTCACACAATATGGAAACCACATTCATCTGATCTAGATAAAAAAAAAAAACAGGAATCCGTTTTTATGGGGATTCAGATGAAGCCTCCGGGCGCAGTGTGAACATGGCCTAGAATCACATTTGGTCAAAGCGCTGACACAAAATCCTGTGGCCGTGGACCACCGTGGGGCGCGCAGACTCATCCCTTATCAGCCAGTACTAAGGGTCTCTGGCTCTGATAAGGGGCACATCTCCCAGGAGCAGGGGTTATGGGGCTCTCAGTGGGCAGTAGACTAGCCACTAACAGAGGTGCACGGTAAAAGAAGCGGCCATCTGGCGACACTCCTGGGCGCACTGAGGCACCGTCCTACGGAAGAACCACTGTACACAGACTGTGGGCTGTGTAAGAACACGGTGGCTCAGTGGTTATTACTCTGCAGCGCACCCAGGACAGAATGTGCACGGAGGGTGTATGCTCTCCCCTGGGTTTCCTCCCTCGCTCCATAGCCATAGTCCCCATTGTGGACGGTTAGGCTGCCGTCACACTATCAGTATTTGGTCAGTATTTTACATCAGTATGTGTAAGCCAAAACCAGGAGTGGGACAATCAGAGGAAAAGTATAATAGAAACATGTCACCACTTCTGTATTTGTCACCCACTCCTGGTTTTGGCTTACAAATAATGAGGTAAAATCCTGACCAAATACTGAGCGTGTGACGGCAGCCTTATGGTGATGTCTGTGCAGTGGAGACAGGAGCGTATACTACATAGTGTGCACTGCAGCCTTGTATAAGGGGCTGCACACCGGGCAGAGCGCCCCCTACTGAGCCCTGGCCACCGCAAGCATTGCAATAAGAGAAGGAGCACCTGCTAACTCCTGTATACGGCCATGTGTGCAATGTTTAGCTGGGGAAGAGCCCAGACAGTGGTGCCCAGAGGTCTAGAATAACACATAGCACTAAGCCTCAGTCAGTCACCTCAATTTTTGCTGTGTTTTCTTTAATGCAAATTTTGAGCCACATTTTACAGCACCTGCAAAAGCTATAAGATCTCCGAAATCTCATGTACACACTTGGGTTTTCTTCCTGACTGAATTTGAAAACTGCAGCATGTCACTTATTACTTTTTTTCACCTATAGAAAACAAAGGGTATGTGCGAAAACACAGCAACAAACGCAGGTATCAGATTTTTTGCTGTGTTTTTGGTGCAAAAACCTAAGGAAGTTGCATCATTTTTTTTGGGGTGGGGGGCACTAAATTTTGTCTACATACAAGAGACAATAAAAAGGCAGCAAAACCTGCTTTTTGTAAGCCTTGCCTGCAGAAAAAAAATGTGGCATGTGAACATAGCCTAAGGCTACATTCCCACAGTGAGCTTTTGATGTTGCAGATTTTCTGCACCTATTAAGTGATGAGCGAATGTGCTTGGATAAGGTGTTATCTGAGCATGCTCGGCATGCTCGAAAAATATGTTCAAGTCCCCGTGGCTGCATGTCTCGGAGTTGTCCAACAGCCTCTACACATGTAGGGATTGCCTAGCAAACTTGCAAACTTGTTGCAGCTGTCTAACAGCCACGGGGACATGAGCATATTTTTTTAGCACTACTAGTTATAGAAAAGATACTTGAAGTGACGATGCTGTCTTGAACTGTCTCTCCCAAATACACCTGCTTATCTAACCCAAAGGTGTTGATAACACAAGTCCTTTATAAATCCAAGGTCACAGTCTCATTCTATCTCTGTCCCAGAAACAGGGGTTTAATACAAACAAATCTACAAACATTTGTTGTTCCTGCCATGAGAACATCTCTTGGAAATACATTTTGCCATAAATTTTAATGCTTGATTTGCCTAACACTTCCCTCCTGTTTATACAAAATCTATCCCAAATGTCCATACCATTCAAGCAATCCTTTTCCTGACTGGGCTTTTCAGGGTTTGCCATCATCCTGGTAGCTGGAGTACTCCTGATAGGAGGTCTCATGATTGGTCTCTCAAATGGCTCAAACAGCACATACAAAGTACTGCAGATGCATAATGGACCCCAATCCTCTGTAGGGCAATCGACAAGAAATCAAGAGAGATACATATGCATAAGAGGTTCCAACACACAGAGACGGTAAAGATTCCCATATCAGACACCACTGATCAGGTAGGGGGTAATGGGAACTTTTTTTTTCCTTTTAGTTTTCCACTGCTCTATATGCTTTCCACCTAACGTGGAGGTTGGCACCCTAGGACCTGCGCAAATGGTGCCCCCACTCGACGGCGGCTGTCCCTAGGCCAATTGCCCCTCTAGGAACCCCTACACTATGGGGATAAACCAATAAAGGGACACATGCAGGTAAGAGGCTCACATACTGAGCAGGTAAACAGGGTCCTCTATAAGATACCAGTGACAGGGGAGGGATCACTGGGAACTGTTCTTCCCCTAATTTTCACTGCTCTATACGTTTTCTACCTAACGTGGAGGTTGGCACCCTAGGACATGCGCAAATAGCACCTCCACTCAACGGCGGCTGTCCCGAGGCATCTGCCCTATCTGACACCTATGTTGTAAGAGGTATATGGCATTATACAAAATGTATCCCAAATGTCCATACCATTCAAGCAATCCCTTTCCTGACTGGGCTTTTCAGGGTTTACCATCATCCTGGTAGCTGGAATACTCCTGAGGTCTCATCAGTTTTGATAGGTCTCTCAAATGGTACCTCATCCTGGTACATGGTTTTGTTATAGTGGTGTCAATCAGTCTCTGGAGAAGTCCTCTTATGCAAGGTACACACCAACATCTGCAGGTCACCAATATGGCTGCCATCACGCAGTGGTGAGGCAATTAGTCCTCTCCTTTTGCCAAACCGTCCTTCCAACAGGTTTATAAATGGATCATATATCCCTGAATTTTCCACTAGGTTCTCAGACAGGGATGTCAGGCCCTCCAGGGCTTTGGTTATACTACCATCCGGGGCTGTATTATTGGGGATAAAAGTACAACAGTAATTTCCAAACATTTTACGTACACCACCTTTTTCGGCTAGTAACATATCAAGCGCCATTCGATTCTGCCAGGCCATTAGGGAAGTTGGACCCAATTGTTCTGCAATGCCCTTTACTGCATCTCATGTATAATTAAAGGGAACCTGTGACCCCCAAAATGGCTGGTGAGGTAAGCTCACCGGCATCAGGGGCTTATCTACAGCATTCTGTAATGCTGTAGATAAGCCCCCGATGTTACCTGAAAGAGGAGAAAAAGAGGTTAGATTATACTCACCCATGGGCGGTCCCGGTGCGGTCTGGTCAAATGGGTGTCTCCGGTCCGCTCCGGCGCCTCCCATCTTCATTCCATGACGTCCTCTTTGGGTCTTTAAGCCGCGGCTCCGGCGCAGGTGTACTTTATCTCCCTGTTGAGGGCAGAGCAAAGTACTGCAGTGCGCAGGCGCCGGAAAGGCCTGGCGCCTGCGCACTGCAGTACTTTGCTCTGCCCTGAACAGGGCAGACAAAGTACGCCTGCGCCGGAGCGTAAAGACCCGAAGAGGACGTCATGGAATGAAGATGGGAGGCGCCGGAGCGGACCGGAGACACCCATTTGACCAGACCGCACCGGGACCGCCCCTGGGTGAGTATAACCTAACCTCTTTTTCTCCTCTTTCAGGTTACATCGGGGGCTTATCTGCAGCATTACAGAATGCTGTAGATAAGCCCCTGATGCCGGTGAGCTTACCTCACCAGCCATTTTGGGGGTGACAGGTTCCCTTTAACAAGCCTCTGATGGTTGTAATATATGTCATTAATCCAATCCTCATTTTTATTTACTGTAGCCCACCAGAACAGGAGAGACTCAAATCCTCCAGCTTTCTAGCTTTAAACTAATTTGGAACCCCTCTGGGGACCCCTATCTCATCTATGTGAATTTGTGGCTAGAAGGACCCACCCGGGATGCTTTTGGACCCGTACTAGTCGTTTAATAGGACCTATGGCCCAGTGAGCTCCACCGTCGAGAACAGGTGGAAGGGCATCAGGATTTGTACAGTTTGTAGTGAGAAAGGTGAATCTGCAGGTTCCTCTCAGCCACTCTGACCACACTTGGCATGGTCCTTCCCATCTGGGATCATGCCAATGCTTCTTCTTAATCTCTATAATCAGGGCCCAATCTCCAGGTTTCCCTATTAATCCTTGAGGAACAGTTTGCCCTGGAATAGAGATCTCCCGACTGGTTAGCATCTTTGTCTAATATTCTGCTGACGTTTGGTCAGCTTCCTCATTGTGCCTTACAAATAGTCTGATGTACTGTAGAAATATAAGGCTTTCCCTGGTTGTGAGATGAGGCGCTCGATCTGGGGTCCGACCTATATATTAGCAAGGGAAAGACTCCGCACTCAATTTGCAGTGAATGAAACAATTTTCCATTTATTGGCAATCCCTCAAAACTTTTTTACCGTTTCGGTCCTAGATATTGGACCTTCATCAGAAACTGATTGCCGTGCGGAATACTGAAACTATCTGCAAGATGCACCGCAGTAGGAATTGTGAACTCTCGTTGCTGTAAATATGGCTCTGGTGCTACAGCGACAGAGGTAACCATCCCTACACAGCTGCAGCTTACAGATACTTTCAGGATACCACACGGCAATCAGTAGGACCAATATCTAGGACCGAAATGGTAATAACTTTTTTTTGGGGGGGGTTGCCAATAAAAGAAAAATTGTTTCAGCCACTGCAAATCTAGTGCCGAGCCTCTCCCTTACAATTTAGTGCCGAGCCTCTCCCTTACAAATGGTGAGTTGGGGCGTGACATATAGTCTGCCATACATCATTTCGAATGGGGTCGATCCTGATAAGTTGGTTTTTAAGTATCCCACGATGTGTTTCTACCAGCCCTGCCGACTGAGGCAGATATGCACAATGATTTTCCAACTCTATTGTAAAACTTTATCCCACTGCTGTAATTATTTTATTTCCAAAATGTGGGCCATTATCGCTATATATCCTCTTCTGTATCCCAAACCTTGGCATGATTTCTTTCACTTGTGCTTTTCCTACTGTCTCAGCATCTGGGTTATGACTTGCAAAGAATTCTATCCATTAGTTTAAAAAAGAAAACTCTCCAATTCTCCACTTTTATAGACCTTTTATGAAAAGTGCTATATCAACTAAAAGGTCATAACTAAATAAGGGCCTGTAGCTCACCCCCGCACTGCTATCAGTAAGAGTGTGCACATGTGTATATCGAACGTGTATAATACTTGCATATAATTTGTGAGGGAGGCTGTAAGATATGGGTTTTGTGGGATGGGGCCCTCCAGTCACCCATAACTGAATGAGCAACTATATACGGTATGTGTATTATTGCTCACATATAGTGTACACAAACATTCCCAATAAATGCATACATTATTACTAGGCAATATTTTTTAATCTCGCACTTACCTATTTAATTCTATGAAATCCATGTTTATATGTTGGAATGGGTATTGTGTTTTTGGAATTGACCTTGCCTAGGTCTCAAATTCCCCTGGAAATTTGTTTAGCACATACATGGCATGTTAGGCAAAAAAACATGTATGTGAGTCCGTGTACCGTGAAAACCTTAGATATGATTCCTAGCATCATGGCTTGACCCATGGTTCAATATAGCAGCATATCTAAATAGATTTCTTGGTAGGCTGGGCTTTTCTTGAACACAGATACATGCAATTTTTTTTTACTGTAGCACCTTCATCTATCCATTTCTGATTTGCAGTAGTATGGCTGCCTCATGCGTGAGGGCATGAGGCAATACCAATGCAGCCAAGGCCAGCACAACCATGGATGGGCCAACAACTACCCCCATGCAAAGCGGCAGAGCCTTGGCTACCGTGTCTTATTTGGAGGAGTAATAGGCCAATGGTTATTGTTTGTCCCCCATACTGACGTGTAACCTTCCTTACAATCAGCGGTTTGGGTAAAGCTTTTACTGTAATCAGGTAACCCAAGAAGAGCTGAGCTAATTAGAAGCTGCTTATAATGGAAACTTCTCATATATAATACTAGCTATTGAACCCGTTCTACGCCTGGGGTGGCGAGCATTTGTATTGGTATATGGTCTCCATCCTGTCATGTGCTGCTCCATCCTGCGCCCCCATCCTGTCATGTGCTGCTCCATCCTGCGCCCCAATCCTGTCATGTGTGTGCCCCCATCCTGTCATGTGCTGCTCCATCCTATACCCCATCCTGTCATGTGTGTGCTCCCATTCTGTCATGTGCTGCTCCCATCCTGTGCGCCCATCCTGTCATGTGTGCGCCCCCATTCTGTCATGTGCTGCTCCCATCGTGCGCAATCATTCTGTCATGTGCTGCTCCCATCGTGCGCAATCATCCTGTCATGTGCTGCTCCCATCGTGCGCAATCATCCTGTCATGTGCTGCTCCCATCGTGCGCAATCATCCTGTCATGTGCTGCTCCCATCGTGCGCAATCATCCTGTCATGTGCTGCTCCCATCCTGCGCCCCCATTCTGTTGTAATGTGCTGCACCCATTCTGCCTGTTCCTGTTTCCATTCTGCCATATGTTGCTCCCATCTTTCTCTCTCCGGCTCTACTGCCCGAGGGCGGCTGTGCGTGCCGGGTGCCGGCGGCTGTGCGTGGCGGTGCCGAGTGCCGGCGGCTGTGCCGAATGTGGACAGCTGTGCGTGGCTGTGGTGAATGCGGACGGCTGTGGTGAATGCGGACGGCTGTGGTGAATGCGGACGGCTGTGCGTGGCTGTGGTGAATGCGGACGGCTGTGCGTGGCTGTGGTGAATGCGGACGGCTGTGCGTGGCTGTGGTGAATGCGGACGGCTGTGCGTGGCTGTGGTGAATGCGGACGGCTGTGCGTGGCTGTGGTGAATGCGGACAGCTGTGCGTGGCTGTGCTGGGGGCCTGAGCAGGCGGGGACAACGGCACGCTGTGGGGGTCAGGTGCCGGAGTCGCCGCTAGCTCAGGCCCCCGGCACTTGCTATATTCACCTGTCCCCCGTTCCAGCGCTGTGTGCTGCACCACCCTCCACATCCTCTGGCTGTGACTGTTCAGTCAGAGGGCGGCACGCATTAAGTGCGTCATCGTGCCCTCTGAACTGAACGTCACAGGGGATGTGGAGGATGGTGCAGCACGCAGCGCTGGAACGGGACAGGTAAATATAGCATACTCACCCTCCTGGCAAGTCCCTGCTTCTCCGTTGGAGATCGCGGTGTGCGTTCAGTGCTTACGCATACCGCGATCTCCTGGGAGCGTCACTCTGTGGGGTTCAGACCGCGCCGGCACAGTCTATAAAGGCTTCGGACAGAGTGACGCTCCCAGCGTTATATTATAGATTCCTTATGCAAAGATATGCGTTTTACATTGTTTTTTTGTTTTATATATTTGTAATCCATTTTAGATGAATTTATAATCACCAGTGAAAGATTGATTTCAAGAAAACAAGTTTACTTACAAATATTGCTCAATTTTGGATATTATTAGTCTGGATTCTGAACCATTGATTATATGGTGGTAATAGATATGCGTACAGAGGCATGTAAAAGTTTGGACACCTCTGGTCAAAATTACTGCTATTGTGCACAGTTAAGCAAGCTTAAGATGAAATGATCTCTAAAAGGCCTAAAGTTAAAGATGTCACCTTTGCTTTGCATTTTAGTCAAAAAAAATGTAGTCTATTCATCTTCTACCATTTAAAAATTACAAAACTGAAAAAGGACTGATGCAAAAGTTTGGGCACCCTGCGTGGTTTGTACCTAGAAGCACACCTTTTTGAAAGTATCACAGCTTGTAAACACTTTTTGCAGCCAGACTCAAGAGTCTTTCAGTTCTTGATTGAGGGATTTTTATCCATTCTTCCTTGGAAAATTCTTCCAATTCTGTGAGATTCCTGGGTCGTCTTGCACGTACTGCTATTTTGAGGTCTAGCCACAGATTTTCAATGATGTTTCAACTTCATGCTTTTTTACAGATGGTGCTATGTTCGCATCAAGAATTTGTTGAAACTTCATTGAATCCATTCTTCCCTCCTCTACCCTTGAAATGTTCTTTTGTGGCATTGGCTGCAACACATCCCCAAAGCATGATTGATCCACCCCCATGCTTAAAGGTTGGCGAGATATTTTTCCTGAAAATTCTGTGCCCTTTTTTCTCCACACATACCTTTTGATCACTGTGGTCAAAGAGTGCTATTCTTACCTCATCAGTCCACAGATCTTGTTTCCATAATGTATCAGGCTTGTTTAGCCGTTATTTTACATACTTCTGACATTGAATTTTATGGTGAAGACAAAGGAGGCTTTCTTGTGATGATTCTTCTACGAAGGCCATATTGGTGCAGGTGGTGCCTCTGAACAGTAGAACAATTCACTACAACTCCAGAGTCTGCTGATTCTTTCTGAGGGTCTTTTGCAGTCAAGCGGGGGTTCTCATTTGCCTCTCTTTCAATCATACGAGCAGCTATCACTGAAATTTTGCTTGGTCTTCTAGACCTTATCTTGGTCTCCACTGTTCCTGTTAACTGCCATTTCTTAATTACATTTCAAACTGAGGAAAGAGCAACTTAAACTCTTTGTGACCTTCTTATAGCCTTCTCCTGCTTTGTGGGCCTACACTATATTCAGAGGGATATGCAGCAACTTAGAAAGAACCCATGGTTGCGTTTTTTTTGGTACAAGGTAAATGGAGGCTAGGTTTATATAAAGCTGGGAAAACTGCATCACCTGATTTTTGCTAACAATGATAGTGAACAAGCTATAATCCCCAACAGGCTAATTACAGTCTGAAACCTCAAAGTTATCTGAGCATACAAATCTTCAAGGGTGCCCAAACTTTATCGACCCATTTTGCAATTTAAAAAGTGTAAAAATGACTTTCTTTGCCTAAAATACAAAGGAAAAGTGCCATCTTTAATTTTAGGCCTTTTAGAGATCACTTCATCTTCAATTTCTTAACTGTTCACAATAGCAATTTTGACCAAATGTTTACATGCCACTGTATTTATAGAAGTAAAAATGTTTTGCTGTTCACAGGATTTCACAGGCTTCATTCAATGTAGCTGCAGCAAGCAAACCCATTCGCTGCCCTTAAAGCAAGGAAGATAGAAGTGTGTGTGAAAAGGTAGTAATGGGATGTTAAGGTTCCAGAGAGGTTTAAGTTAGCACTGCAGAACTCAATGTAGATGCCAGTGCCAACTTAAATGATGCTCCAGACTTCAGATGTGTCTCAGCTCCAAAACATACAGAAGCAAAAGGGAGGGTCCACCAGAGGATTGTCCACTGCTGTGCCAGTCCAACACTGAACAAGCACTGAGGCAGGACCTCCACTGATCCACACATTAAAGTTCTATATAGGCTAGGCGTCGATGTAATATCCTGGACAAATACCATTAGAAAAAGAATATACCACAGATTAGTCACAATACAAAAGATGTATTCAATCTTTAATTACACAATTACAATTAAATGAAAGGAAATCTTAACAATTGCTTCTGTACATTACATTCTTTTAACCTTTAACCCATACACAAGCATTTAGAACGGAACCTTCTGTGTAAAGACAATACATTGTGAACAATTAAACAGTTCTTTTCCAGGCACTATACAAATAAGTCCACATGGACTACAAGAAAACTGGCACATCCGCAACGAGAACCCTCAAGATTTCCGGACATGTGCAATTTAGTCAATTCTGGTATTTTCGGTGTCATGACATTCTTTTCTTAGAACTATTCTGCCATTCCTATGAACTTCCTGGAAACTAAAACTCGCACCTAGCAATCACTCCTTTGTGAATTAGATGTGGCCTTACACTGTCACGGTCCCGTCTGTAAAGAGACTGGCACTACACCCCACTGCCAAGGGTTATGGGAACACTAATCTTGCCTTCACCTCCAGGTAGAATTATGGAGAATGGCAGGTTCCAAATCTCTAGGGAAGAAACTCAAGCATTATTTCATGAGGAATGTATATTGTAAAATAGACCGATAACTGGTCCTCTTTGTGTTTATCAGTATCTATGGCAGTGCGTTATGGAAAATATGTCTAATTTGTAAAAACTAAACCAGTGCCACTTTACTAAAACAGTTCGCCAGGGTTAGGTGTTTTTTTTTTTTATATATATATATATATATATTTTATTTTAATGAAAAATGCTGTAGAAAAAAAAATGCCATATACATCTAAAATGCTGTGCCCTACTGCTTCCTTTAACTCAGCCAGTACATGCCCGTCTCTGTAGAGTGGCCAGGCAATTACATCCACTAATAAGGCTGGCACTGCAAGAAGTGACTGCTTCATTTCTCATGATTTACTGGATCTAAAGTCACACAATGAGGGCATGTGTGACCGGTACTGCCATCATGCAGGAAAATGGGCAGCAGCTGGATGGCACAAACATGTCAAACAATGTACGGGTAAGGAAGGAAATTTTTTTTTTTTACCACCTTATTACTCTATAAAAGCAGATGTTTGGGGCATTTACTATTTTTTAGAGTTCATGTGTACAGAAAAACTAGATAACTGCCCATTGCACCATGCACATTCACTCCATTAGGAGTATGTAACTATGCCATATGGTAGGCAGAGACTTGAGCAATAGTCCACATGGTTATTCACCAGTCAAGCATTCTCAAAGTCGCAAATGTTAAAACTTCAGAAGCGGAGAATCGTATTCCAGATTTTCTTTGTTCCCTACTGGACTCAGTGTAATAAGTGGTGAACTCAGATCAATCAACTGAAAAGAAAAAAAGGTAAAAAATATATAAATAGATAGTTAAAGCAAAAATACGACCCGCGTCACATACAGTCATTGTGTAAAGCACAGAGAATAAGTACAAATAACTAAAGGCAGTGCATCACATGGTGGGTGGGTGTGGTGAGGCTCCCGGGCCTTACTTTCCTAGGTAACTATACCATGCACACGTCCACGGTTACTATGCGATATTGGATATTCCTATGATGCATTTATTGTTGACATACTAGCGATTACAATCTGAGCTTAAGATTATATGATCACTTGCATACAATAGTTGAGCATTTATTTTCATGTGACCCATTATTTAACTGCAACATTGCTATAATAGAATAGGGGCCTATTTATTCATGTTTATATGGAGCTGTCCGTATTCTCCTGTGGGTGCCTATAGCATGCCACATGATTTTTGGAGTTACATACATGCATAATAGGATCAAGGATTGATTAGTCCCTGTTTTTTTTCATATGGATGTTGTATGGATTTTTAAGTTTTACTATATATATTCCTGGGTGTACCCACCTATTTCCTTGTACTTGTGGCTGTTGTCTTATTACTTTTTAATATATCTTTTTATATGTATTTTTTCTAATAAAAAATATATATTTTAATATATGGCTATCTGTAAAGCTTTTTTCTGGGTGCTATGATCTATAAAAATAGTGGCAGAGGTGGCAAATTGTGGCAGTAAGCAGCAAGAAGAATGGGAAGGTCAATTTTTGCTGCTTCAGTATTACAAAGCTTGCAGCTGTTTAAAAGTTGAAGACGCAACACGTACACAGCAAGTCATTTTGATATTGCTGTGAAAATGTTCATTGTTTTTAACGTTAGTTGAGCATTTTCAGGCAGATTCCAGGCAAAATAGAAAAAAAAAAAAAAAACAACTCTGCACTGGTGGCCGAAGGTGGAGAACCTTTCTCTACATAGGAGAAAACTGGGTATCTGAATGAGGCCTTAGGCTATGTGCACACGCTGCGGATTAGTGTGCGGATTTTTCCACAATGTTTTTGCAAAAACCGCACTGCGTATTACCCGCGAATTTACCGCAGTTTTTGTGCGGATTCCTATTATGGAGCAGGTGTAAACCGATGCGGAATCCACACAAAGAATTGACATGCTGCGGAAAAAACACTGCAGCGTTTCCGCACGTTTTTTTCTGCAGCATGGGCACTGCGGATTTAGTTTTCCATAGGTTTACATGGTACTGTACAAAGCATGGAAAACAGCTGCAGATCCGCAGGGCCAAATCCACGTGTGCATATAGCCTTAGTGTAGATTTACACTAGTCGGTTTCGGTCGTTACATGGCTGATCGGCTACATGTTTGCTTATCTGTGTGTAGACAGGCCAGCTGCATGTTAATAGATTGTTCTTGGCAGCACACTTCCCGTTTACATAACTTCACCTGATGGATGACTGTCGCACATTTGTCGTCAGGTGATGAGCAGCCGGTTTATGCTGGACAATTGGGAAGAAACCCTTGCTACCGATAACACTGTTCAACAACAAAATTCTAAACTGAACAAAAATAACTATTCGTATTGATTTGATGCTGCTAAAGACGAAAATGACAAAAAAAAAAAAAAAAACACCAAAACATCTAGAGCCATCTCTTTTTTTTTTATTCGTTTACTTGTCAATTTTATTTTAGAAGTGTAAATTGTGGACAAATGTTATGCAGTAAATGTGTGGAAGTGAAGACTTTTTCATATTTGGTTATATTATGTTGGCAATATCAGGGAAAAGAAACTTCAGTCTGGTACAAAAAAAAATAAAAAATGTACATACTGACCATTGGTTAATGCTAAGAAAATGTTATTTTCTCAGCTACACATCAAACTAGGACTAAATGAAAAACCTTGTAAAGAGCAGGCAACAAGAAAGGGACAGTTTCACGTATTTGACATCAAAATTCCATTTCCAATTCCAAGTCATGCAAAGCTGAAAAAGTTTGCTTGTTGGCCAACAGATTAGGGAGGGTTACAAGGACATTCAGTTCAATGCCAGTCAGGCTGCAGTGAAGGAAGCATGGAATTGTTTTAACCCCTTCATCACCTTGTGATTTTCCACGCTTTAATTTTTTCTTCCCAGAGCCAGGGCTGTGGAGTTGGTAAGCCAGATCTCCAAATCATCAATTTCCCCGACTCTACAGCACTGGTCACTACTGAGCATGTACATAAAGTGCAACACAGAATCATCCCCCCCTACTGAGCATGTACATAAAGTGCAGCAGATCCGTCTCAGCTAAGAGCCCAGATCCTTAAGGTACCTTCACACTGAACAACTTTCCAACGAGAACGACAACGATCCGTGACGTTGCAGCGTCCTGGATAGCGATCTCGTTGTGTTTGACACGCAGCAGCGATCAGGATCCCGCTGTGATATCGCTGGTCGGAGCTAGTAGGCCAGCACCTTATTTCGTCGTTAGGTCGGTGTGTATCGTCGTGTTTGACAGCAAAAGCAACGATGCCAGCAATGTTTTACAATGGTAACCAGGGTAAATATCGGGTTACTAAGCGCAGGGCCGCGCTTAGTAACCCGATATTTACCCTGGTTACCATTGTAAAAGTAAAAAAAAAAAAACAAAAAAAAAAACACTACATACTCACCTTCTCATGTCTGTCACGTCCCCCGGCATCCGCGCTGCTGCTCAGAGCTTCCTGCACTGAATGTGTCAGTGCCGGCCGTAAAGCAGAGCACAGCGGTGACGTCACCGCTGTGCTCTGCCGGCCCTGACACATTCAGTGAAGGAAGCTCTGAGCAGCAGCGCGGACGCCGGGGGACGTGACAGACATCAGAAGGTGAGTATGTAGTGTTTTTTTTTTTTTACTTTTACATTGGTAACCAGGGTAAATATCGGGTTACTAAGCGCGGCCCTGCACTTAGTAACCCGATGTTTACCCTGGTTACCCGGGTGCTGCAGGGGGACTTCGGCATCGTTGAAGTTAGTTTCAACGATGCCGAAGTCCTTCCCCTGATCGTTGGTCGCTGGAGAGAGCTGTCTGTGTGACAGCTCCCCAGCGACCTAAACAGCGACTCTGCAGCGATTGGCTCATTGTCTATATCGCTGCAGCGTCTCTGAGTGTGACGGTACCTTTAGATCAGGAACAGAACAGACATTTATAGGACATTTCATCACTTTCCCTAATTATGAAAAAAAATAACAGCATATCCTGCATTGTACAACTATACCCAAGTCAGTCCATTTTATACTGACTCCACCAAAATGGACACAGACTCAGAATCCACAGCCCAGAGCCATAACTTATATTTCTGTCAGTTTAGCTGTATGACCGCTTGTTTTTTGCAGGATGAGTTGTACTTTTGAATGACAACATATAGTGGAAAACAATTCCAAGGGTGGTGAAATTGCAAGAGAAGTGCTATTCCACAAATTTTCTTTTTATTTATTTACCATGTTCACTAAATGCTAAAAGTTTAAGTGTTTAAAAAAAAAAAAATTCTAAATTGTAGGACTATAAGAAATTTGCTTATATTGCCATTTTCCGAGACCAGTAGAGTCTTTTAGGATCTGGGGCTAGGTGCGTACTTATTTTTTGCACACTGAGCTATCAATATCATTTTGGGGTAGATACAATGTTTAATAGCAGCATTTAACTGGTTAACAGCCACTTGGCAGCAGAAAACATTGCAGGCTTTGAGTCAGAGTCTACATCAAAGGCAGGGGACACTACCTTGGATGTGTCAATATGTCCAAGGTCGTGAAGAGGTTAAGTGTTTGTTCAGGATTTTGGGGAAACAAGTGCGAGTCCAATTACAAAGAGCTGCTGGATGAGATACTCATGTGCTACCACAAGCTTGGGGTAATAGGTCTTGGAAGATTCACTTTCTTCATTCCCACAGAACTGTGGAGCCCTCAACACGGTGAGATTCCTTCAGGACATTGCTGCTATTGAGAAAAGCTATAAAAGGGAAATGGAGCCCGGCAGTGTTAGGAGACTACTGCTGGACAATCAAGAGCCGCTCCAGAGCTACACCAAATGGCAGCCAAGAAGAAAGAGCCCAACTTGAAATTGCAATAAATGTAGTTAACTATGTACTTTGGCCCAAGAAAGGGTAGTTTCCAATAAATGTATCGAAGGTATTTCCAAAATTCACCTTGTAACCATGACTTTCCCTACATCTCCCACTTTAAAAGTTAAAAGGCAATAATTTAGCGATATGGGTAATGTAAGTAACCTCAATTTATTGCATTTAGAAGGAATTCAGGAAAATGTGTTGAACAGTGTAATTGGCATGTGTATATGCACCTCTAAAGGGGCAACATGCAGGTTAGCAGGAGAAGAACAGAGCTGCACCCAATTTTGACGATTGTGTGAATTAGATTATATATTTACTATTTAAAAATCTCATTTTCTGAACCTGAACACAGCTTGGGGGAAGAACTTTAGTGTCACCTATTAGATATATTGTCCTAAAAGTCAATATTTACCCTTTAAACCCTTCATACCACAGCCCATTTGCATTTGTTTTTCGCTCCCCTTCTTCCCAGAGCCATAACTTTTTTTACTTTTCCATCAATATGGCCGTGTTAGGGCTTGTTTTTTGTGGAACAAGTTGTACTTTTGAACAATACCATTGGTTTTACCATATCGTGTACTCAAAAACTGGAAAAAAATTCCAAGTGCGGTGAAATTGCAAAAAAAAGTGCAATTCCACAATTTTTATTTTTTATTTTTTAAAACCATGTTCACCAAATGCTAAAACTGACCTGCCATTAAGATTCTCCATGTCAGACACCAAACATGCCTAGGCTCTTTTTTATTTAAGTAGTGAAAATAGAAAAGGTTTATTAAAAAAAAAAAAAATAAATAATAAAGCGCCATTTTACGATACCTGTAGCATCTCTATTTTTGATGATCTGGGGTCGGGTGAGGGCATAATTTTTTGCATGCCGAGCTAACATTTTTAATGATACCATTTTGGTGCAGATAAGTTCTTTTGATCGCCCATTATTGCATTTTAATGCAAGGTCGTGGCTACCAAAGTAAATCTGGCTTTTTGACTTTCTGCTACGCCATTTAGCGATCACGTTAATCCTTTCTTTTATTGATAGATCAGGCGATTCGGAATGCAGCAATACCCAATAATTTTTGTGTATGTTTGATTTTTTTTCTTGTTTTGTTTTATTTTGAATGGGGTGAAAGGGGGGCGATTTTAACTTCAATTTAAAAAAAAAATTATTTGTTTTTTATTTTTTTTACTTTTGGCACGCTTCAATAGTCTCCATGGGAGGCTAGAAGCTGCCATAACCCGATCAGCTCTGCTACATACAGGCGATTATCAGATCTCCTGTATGTTGCAGAATTACTAACTTGCTATGAGTGCCAACCACCAGGTGGTGCTCATAGAAATCCGGTAGTGACAACTATAGAGGTCTGCAGGACACCTCTGGTTGTCATGCCAACCTATCGGTGACCAGTGACACAGGTGACCGGTGGGCGTATTTCCGGTGAGATTGCCAGAAGCGCTTGTTAAATGCCACTGTCAGAGTTTGATAGTGGCATTTAACGGGTTAATAGCCGTGGGTGGATCGCAATTCGTGTATTACGCCCGATGTCGGAAAGGGGAGAACTTTACAGTACAGAAACTAGGGTATATACTATGATTAAGGCGCTAAGCTGAAACTAGTTGGTCTGCTTTTCCCATGTCTAAGGATCTCTTTTGGTGACCTGCTACTATAGTTTTTAATATGATTAATAAACCTATATTTTTTACATTTTTGGCTACCGCTGGGGGTATCCTTTTTATCTCCACGTCAGACTGGGACAGCTCCGTGTGCTGCCTAACAGATGGAGACTGCTAATCAAAGTTTAGGGAGCTGACTATTATTGTACCCCATATTTTCCTCTGTTTTCTAAGTAAAAAAAATAACCCAGATGTCAGCTTGCTGCTAGCACAATATTGACAAAAAAACATAAAGAGCATTTTAGTTCTAGTGTCTCCCAGCATTAACCACTGCTTCAGAAAAACATTAGGAGTAAGAACTATACAATAATCTGGGGTAGGTGTAACTTACCTGTCCAGTATTAGCTTGCTTGAGTGGGACAGGTCTTTTATTAAGTTCAGGAGTGTTTGACAGGTCGATAAGAGGTTGACATTCAGCATCTACAGATGACGTCTTTCTTAATTTAATATCAGCTTTATCCGCTGCAATGTCAATTAAATCCTGGGGGGAAAAAACACTTATAAATACATCATTTCTATCATCACACACAACAATAACAACAAAAAAAAACCTATTAAATTGCAATCTTGCCTCTGGTGGTTTCTCAGCCACTGACTCGGTCTGTTCACTTTGTGCTATGAGGTCAGGTTTGCTTTCAGGAGAAAAGTTCAAGGAGCATCGTACTGTAGAAGCTGCATGGTCTTCCTCAGCCGGTGAGCATGGACTCTTTGTGACTTTGCTCAGAACCTGTTCACACTCTTCATAGCTAGAAGCAGATTTATAAAGCAATTCATACAGGAGTAAATGAAACCCGTTTTAATCACTGCATCAAACTTTGATAACAAATTTCCCACCATACACAGAGTTACCCGTGTGAAATCTGCACCTAAAATCAGCAAAGTACAAAATATGCAGAAAAATACACAAAGGTCTGAGTGTCATGCTCTCCCTATTAGGCTACGTTCACATTTGCGTTGTGCGCCGCAGTGTCGGCGACGCAACGCACAACGCAAACAAAAACGCAACAAAACACACGCTAAAACGCTGCGTTTTGCGACGCATGCGTCCTTTTTTGCCGAAAGTTGGACGCAAAAAAAATGCAACTTGCTGCGTTTGCTGCGCCCAACGCGTGCGGCCAAAAAAAACGCGTGCGGCCAAAAAAACCGCATGCGTCGCAAAACGCAGCACAACGCATGTCCATGCGCCCCCATGTTAAATATAGGGGCGCATGACGCATGCGGCGACGCTGCGGCGCCGAACGCTAATGTGAACGTAGACTTAAGTGGTTTTTTTCAGACTTGCCACATTGTCATGAACAAAGTTTGTGCCAGAATTCGACTAAGAAAATGTTTTAACAAAACTTGCTTCCTTTTGGCAGTGTCTGCACATGGCCTTAGAGTCACTTATAATTGGTGCAATAAAGTGCTTACACCACTCCAATAGTATATAGTAATGTCTACCAATGTATTCCGCACTTAAGGGAAATTTAAAGCTCGAACAGTTGTGTTTCCCACAGAGTAATCAAACCTTTAGTGAAGTTAGGGTGATCTAACAACTCACTCAATTACCAAAAAGGACATTAATTGGCCACCTATAGCCGAAGTCTTGCACCCGTCCCCTAGGTCGTCCCAATCACGATGCAGGTTTGATGACTTCTTAGCTAGGCTATTACAGAGAAAGTAATACATTTTGACCCATTTACCAAGTAGGTGACTTTTTAGCAGATTGGATGGATGCATAGACAGCTGTTGCAGGTCGCAGAGAAGAAAGGGGCCTTGGGATAGTTCTTGGTGTCACAATTCCAGATGTTCGGTGGCTGATCGGCGTTGGTAAGGCAGACACCGGTTTTGAGTTGGGAGTAGCAGATATGCTCCTTAGTGCTGTATTGCCTGCCATGCCTTTTGCGGTTCCCAATGGTGTGCTCTGAGCAATCCCACTAAAGATGCAGACAAACAGTTTTTGTATTTTGATTACGCTTCTACAAAAGGACCAAGCAGAGCCAATACTAAAATGTACAGCATGTGCACTAGGGCTCAGTGTGAACAGGTTCACATTGCTTTACCCCTCCTGCAATAGGAAACGACATCTACGGCAATCCAGTTGCAAGCTCATATAAAGCTCCATTAAAACAGAAAAAAAAAAAAAATAGAATAATCATAGTTATCCATTTAAACCTCTGGCATCAGCTCTGGAGGTCCATAATGGTCCTGCAGAAAAGACGTCACATCTGTCAATATTACTACTGCAGCCAGAGGTTAGAGTGTAACCGTTCTAAATTTTATTCCATAAATCAAAAGTACACATGAAAATAAGCAACTTTATAATGTATCTTATCAGAGAGATCGGCTTCTTTCTCCGCAAGAATTGATCAAGATTCTCACTTGTGAGGTAAAATCTGTATTCAGTGTAGACAGACTTTCCCATTACTGAGACAGAATTGTATCAGTAGCAGCCGCCATCTCCTATGTAGATAGAAGGGATAGGAGATATATTCCAAAGTTGCTTATTTTCACGTGCACTATTAATTTATGAAGCAAAAATTAAAAACGACGGTTCAGATAGGTGCAGAGACGCATATATGGCGGCTACGGATGGATGCAACCAAGGGGGTCATGCTTGAATTTTTTTTTTTTTTTTTTAAGAATATCTGTCACCCGGTTTTTGCTACTTAAAACAGCATAATGTAGGTGTAGAGAACACAATTCCAGCAGTCTCACTTACTGGGCGTCTAGGTGTAGTTTTGATAAATCACGTATCTGAACCAGATCTACCAGTTTTCTCAGCGATCAGCTGACGATGGTACAGACAAGGGTCAAATATGGAGGACTACATTGCAGCAGGTATTTTATCAGCAAGAGATTATCAAAACTACAAGCAAGCAGCCGAGTAAGTGACACTGATGAAATTGGGATCTTTGTCTATACATTATGCTCCTCAGACAGGGTAGCAAAAACCTGGTGAGATTCTTCAAGAAAATAAATAGACAACCATATATATGGGAAGTAAAGAAAGTAAATTTAGTCTGCCAAAACTGATATTACCTTCCAATTTCCCCACACGACAGTAACCGAGATGGCCTACTGGACTTTCCCGTGGCCCGATCAGGTGACAGTACTGCATGAAAATATATATATGTGAAGCAGAATGTATTATTGACCAAGTGGAGAAGAGGGGTGGCGGTGGGGAAAAGGAGGTATTAGATAAGCTCGTACCATCCTGCTTTTGTGCAAGCCTCAGTCGACTTGTAGGAGTAGGCATTACCCTTGCCTGGGGTTTGGCACTCGTTCCTTTTACAGCACTTTCCATTTTAGTGGAGGCAGGCAATCTTTGTAAGTTGGGTGCAGACGCTTGCCTCTGAATCTTGCCAGACGGAGTCTGAGGTTGGGAAACCGTCACGGAAGCAGATTTGTTACCAGCTGGTTTGGATTCTGCTGCTGGCTTCAGGTGACCATTGGATAAATCTGTGTTTTTCAGAGAAGACCCTATGCCACTATGAGGGCGAACAAGTGCAAGTCGGCTTGTGTTGGGCTTTATTCTTGAACTGGTGACCGACGTGTTCATGGATGTGTTCAGAGATGCATTTAGTTTGGCTGAAAAGCAAATAATTATGCCAAAATTAGCAGCAAAGCCAAATATTGCAGTGTAAGAAATGAGGACAACCAACATGCATCGTGATAAAGTGACAGCTGCCTACCATTAGCTGCAGGCGGAGACAGGGACAGACTGGAGTTCAGACTCGTGTTGGAATGGGAGGATGAGGACGAGGAGGTATTCCTTCTAGAACCTGCTGTAGCTGAAGGGGTCTTGAACTGTACCTTGTTTAACCCAGCCTGGAGGGAAGGGGAAAAAAAGAAAACAGACTAAAAAATTATGGATCATACAAAATTACGTCGTATTAAGTAGATAATGCCCTGTACACTTGTATTGTAGTGCAATATCAAACAATGTTGAAGGTCAAAAGAGTAACTGTTGGACAGACGTAAAGGGGTTGTTCTCCTTCAGCTAAATTTCTCCCCAGGTTGCAGTTTGATGTTTAAAAGAAAAGGAAGGGTGAGCTGCACTCCCCTTCCCATGGTCTGCCAGCAAGTCTCTGCTGCTGTTCCTGATGTTTAGTGACTGCAGAGCTGACATGTCAGCCACTGAGCTCCACAGCTCCAGCGGGCATTCCCATGTAGATGAAATTCCATGTTGGCCGAGCCATCAACAGGACATCAGCGCTGCAGCCAATGCCAGACACCGGTAGCAGAAGCAGTGAGACTTTGTGGTGGACCTGGGAAAGGCGTATACAGTCTATGAATTTATTTCAAAATACAATATATCCCTCTCAAGCCCTAGTCAGTGGAGAAATTTAATTAAAAGACGCCAACCAATTTTAAATTGGCCACTTCCGTTTCAAGAAACACTTATAGGGTTGTCAGCGTAGACACTAGCAAAGGTCAGACAGGTACAAATCACCGGTAACCTCCTCTGTTCTGTTCGTGTTGGCTATACACTTGTCCTGTTCAGCCTATTAAACTGTTAATATGGCATTTAGCTACTTACTCAGAGTGCATCATTTGAGTACCAGTTGCATTATTTAACTGTTTGTGAACATTGTTGGTAAAAAAAAATTAAATATTAAAAAAAAAATAAAAAAATAAAAAATCAGATTTCTCTTTAGCAAAAGGGTTTTACATGTTCACTTATTGCTATATTCAGGCACTTACATTCTGCACAGAAATAACTTGTGCTTTACATAAATATTTACTACAACCAGAACATGTAATATTTGTTTTATCACACAGAAGATGGACAAACGCTACATCTTTTCCTTAGGCTTTTTCCAGTGATTGGGGAGGCCATGGGTCCGCGTTGTTGAGGATACTGCTGGATATGGGTTACTTAGGCTACTTTCACACCAGCGTCGTGTGACGGACGTCGCAATGTGTCATTTTGGATAAAAAAAACGCATCCTGCAAAGTTGCCTGCAGGATGCGTTTTTTTCTCCGTAGATTTGCATTAGCGACGCATTGCGACATATGGCCACAAGTCGTGCGACGGATGCGTCGTGTTTTTGGTGGCCGCGAAGCACAAAAAACGTTCAATGTAATGTTTTTTTTGTGCGTCGGGTCCGCCCCCTCCTCCCCGGAATTCACGATGGGCAGCGAATGCATTGTAAAACTGCATCCGCTGCCCATGTTGTGCTACATTAACACACTGTCCGTTGGGCCGACGGTTTGCGACGTCCCGTACCGACGGACTAGTGTGAAAGTAGCCTAAGGCTGCTGCCTCTTCATTTCAGAGTTTTACTTTTCCTCCTAAAATAGATGGCAGATGAAGGGACTTCCCTAATTCTTTCAAAAAGTCTTTGTTTCTGCAGTTTATTGGGGTTTATTTCACGCCATAAAACAAATGTATTCTAGACAGATACATCAAAAATGCTATAAAATAAAACCATTGGCCACCAATTGGTTTTGCGATTGCTTGTGTACGTAGCCATTAGTTGATCTAGTGTATGAACTGCCCCTTTTGTGGCATTATTATCTAATATCTGCGGCTTTTTGTCATCTCGACTACTTACTGCATTATCATGGTGCATAATGCTTATCAGAATGAGCTGTGTTTTTTGGGGAGAATGTAAGAAACCACTGTGGTATCTCCAGTAAAGTAAAACATTGAACATCTTTCAGCAACGACACCTTGCTGCAGTTCAGGCTTGCCTTTTCTTACATTGCCCAGCATTGTAAGTTTTTGTTTTAGCAATAGCGGCCTGTTGGTGCGATGTAGAAAAGTTGTCACATTTTGTCCTCTTCGTCTATACATCAAATCTGAAAAGTTCCATGGAGTTTCTGTGCGGCAAGCGCATCATGTTCTGGACACCACAGATGCAGAGTTCACGCTTACTGCAGAACATAGCGTACATTCCAAACGTGTAACCTAGCAGACAGCAAAGGTCAGAACTGACACAACTAGATGAGTTTCATGACGACTTAGCTGACTTATGGGGCAGAGCTGATCACCATTTAGCAGCTCTTCCGCGCTCTAACAATGACGCAGATGTAACCGCCACATTGAATCGTTTAACTGCTGCCCATGATCGCTAAGGCTACGTTCACATTTGCGTTGTGCGCCGCAGCGCACAACGCAAACAAAAACGCGGCAAACCGCACGCTAAAACGCTGCGTTTTGCGCCGCATGCGTCCTTTTTGGCCGAAAGTTGGACGCAAAAAAAATGCAACTTAAAGCGTTTCTTGCGTCCAACGCTTGCGGCCATGCGGCGCAAAACGCAGCACAACGCATGTCCATGCGCCCCCATGTTAAATATAGAAGCGCATGACGCATGCGGCGCCGCTGCGGCGCCCGACGCTGCGGCGCTGACCGCAAATGTGAACGTAGCATAACAGAGACTATATGCAAAGTACATTACATTCCTGGGTAACTGACCGGGATGATGGCACAGCAAAGCTGTGATGCCAAGGATAAGGCAAAACTCTGCATCGCACACCGTCGACCAAATTCACATCTCTATCTTCCAGATCATCTCAGTGTAAAAAGTCAACATTGGCTGACAAACTACTATAAATCAGTGCAACTGCAGCGGAAGCTACAGTCAAAAGTTTCTTTGTTAGGAAGGAAGCAGAGATGGAAACCCAATTAAAAATACTTCAAAGCAGAGAAGGAAGAAACAAACAGCCCTCACTAAACAAAGTCGTTGAACAAGCACGAGGTCAAGATGTCAATATGGACTGCCTCATTCCAGAATTGGAAGACCCTGCTGATCCCAACCAACTACATGCCAAGACAACTTCCGCACCAGTGCCACCTCTGTTCTCCCACATGAATGCACCAGCAAGTCAAGAGTTGTTGCCACCTAATACTGACAAAGTAAACTTCCAGGACTAGCCCACAATTTTGGCCACAGCCAGTGGACTCCCTGGAGCCTAAACCGCAGCTTACCCCTCGTGTCGCATGATTTTGTCCTGATACGTCAGTCATAATCCAGAGAGCTTACATTCCATAGAGATACCACAAGTTAATCCGGCAACTATTACCAGGAGATTGGACATATCTGACTTCGCCAGATACATGATTTGCAGGGAGTTAATAAACTTCAGTCTCTCAAAGGTTGATGATCGGGCAGAGAACTATAGAGTCGACTCTTCAAGCGGTAAACCAAGAGCTTCACCTCACTACTGCCAAGGATTTGCTTGTTAACTGAGTTAAGCCCAGAATCAGCAGAAAGCATCAGACAATAAGAGAAGTTCATGTGGACCATTCAGATGCAGGTCTTACTGCAGCATGGGAGAGACTGGAACAAACCTACAGTAGCTCAGAAGCCACAGTATTAGCTTTATTTAAGAGACTGAAAACTTTCCAGAGATAAGCAACAAGGACAACCAGAAACTTCAAGATATAAGCGACCTGCTAAACTAAATAAAATTGGCAAAATTCGTCCCATGTCTTTCAGCACTGCGTTATCTTGATACTGCTTATGGCGTGAATCAAGTAGTGTCCAAGTTCACATATAACATGCAGGAAAAATTTGGCAGACCACGGCTCGAGGTACAAAAGAGCATAACATGTCCTGTCCCTTTTCGCATTTTTTCCTTTGTGACCAATTTGAAGACACTGCCGTTCCAGACTGCTTCAACCTTCAGGATCCAGTCATTGACCCAAATATCCGGTCTGATGTCAGCACTCATCTAGCAATCTGAAGAGAAGATTGGACTGTCGGCGATTTATTTGCTTCTCCAGGCTTGTTCACGCCATTGCAAGGTTAGTGCACATTGTACAATGCTATTGCAATAAGGACAGTAACGCCAAATGTTGCGGTTGGCACATCTGTCATAAGTCACTCTGCAGAAAACATTGCTCTGAGTGGACCATTTGTGATACGTAATGTGCAGCAGAATGTTTTACAAGGAACTGGAATGTATATTTAAAAAGCAAGGCATTCCTAAGAACAGTAATTGACAAGGGTTTACTGAGGGTTGGTAGTTGTTCAAACAAAGCCTAGTTGGAGGATGCAGAAAAGAATCTTCTAATTATTCCTGGCAGTCACCATATTACCAAGTTACTAATATGACATTGCCAAGAGATCAAATATCAAGGCAGATATTTCACTGAAGGTGCTTTAAGAATTGCAGGCCTTTGGATTGTGGTAACAAAGAGCTAAGTTACTGAACATGGTGAATTTAATGGGTATCGCAAGACAAGAGGAAAACTGCAACAACAGCAAATATCTGATCTGATGGCTGATATGATGGCTCTGTGCTTATCCTATGTTGGTTGGACGTTTTTGGTCCGTGCGCAATCACTGCATGCAAGACTGAAGAGAGGATTCTCCTGTTACCCTCTATCCTACGACCCTCCATATTCTACCTCATCTTAATCACTTCATCTTCTCATCAAGATACTGACTGAATAAAACATGGTAAATCTGGGAAGGAAGATGCACTGATGAATTTTAACATGTACAGTCGGTGAAGCATAGGAGGGGAGGTTAGCGAGTAACTGCCATTGCTTGTAGAGATCCATGCTCATATCCCTCGGACACGGTAAGTGATAAATTTACATTATCTTTCTTGGAAGCAGTTTTAGGTCACACCCTTTTCAAGCACATCGAAAACTATCTAAAACAATTGTGCAAGACACAGATAATTTGGGTAAAAAAAAAAAAAACACCGGATTACGTACCGGTAATGCTCTTTTATAGAGCCACGACAGCACCCACTTGAGAGAGGGGATCCGCCCCTAGGAACAGGAAACCCTATGGAGAGATAAAAGGGGCGGTCCCCCTCGCTCCCACAGTTGGGTTACAGAGATTGCGAGGAACCGCCCACCAGATTTAGTAGGCAATTTGATATCAGCTTTTATCATTAGTTAACTTAGTATGGCTAACTACAAGAACCAAAAAACACCCTTAATCGTGCTTTTATAAAAATAACTTAATAGGGTGGGAAGTAAAGGGGTGCTGTCGTGGCTCTATAAAAGAGCATTACCGGTACGTAATCCGGTGTTTTCTCTTCGCCACGACAGCACCCACTTGAGAGACTTTCAGAGATAGTCATTTGGGAGGGATCACAGTGTTAAGAACTGATCTACCAAAAGACAGGTCAGATGAAGAAGATAAATCCAATCTATAGTGATTATAGAATGTAGTGGGAGAAGCCCAAGTTGCGGCCTTACATATCAGTTCTATTGGAACTTCTGCTCGCTCGGCCCAGGATGATGCTATCGCCCGAGTGGAGTGTGCTTTTACAGTCTCAGGCGGGTTCTCCCCTTTGGATGAATAGGCCAGACATATTGCATCCCGAATCCACCGAGATAAAGTGCCCTTCGTGATTCCATCTCCTTTTCTATGGCCCTGGAAGGAAATAAAGAGAGCCCTGCTCTTCCTCCAGGCGCTAGTTCTATCTAAATAGGCTAATATGGCCCTCCTCACATCTAATGTGTGGTATTTTTGTTCTTCCTGATTCGTAGGGTTATCATAGAAGGAGGGAAGAAAAATTTCTTGTGATCTATGAAATTTAGTGCATACTTTGGGTAAGTAGGAAGGGTCTGTTTTTAGGACAATTCTGTCTGGAAATATAGACATAAACGGTGGATCTATCGATAATGCCTGTATGTCGCTTACTCTTCTAGCTGATACCAAAGCAACAAGAAGAGCTGTCTTGATGGAAACATGTTTTATGTGAGCTGAATGTAGTGGCTCAAAGGGGTGGTCTGTTAGAGCTTCAAGGACTAAATTAACATCCCAAGGTGGTACATGGGGAATTTGGACTGTCTCTGACCTTTGGCAAGCTGCGATAAACCTGGCTACCCACCTGCAATATCGTGACCATATAAAGCACCAAGCGCAGAAATGTGTACTTTTAAGGTACTGACTGCCAGACCTAAATCGCGCCCTTTTTGAAGAAATTCTAGGACCATAGGGATCTGAATCTCGTTTGATAGTGCTGTTGGGTAGAGGTTTAAGAATTTTTTCCACACTCTCACATAAATGGATGTGGTAGATTTTTTCCTACTTAGTAGCAGAGTGTCAATTACTTTGTTAGAAAATCCTCTCATTTTTAGCAGCCGCCTCTCAAATGCCAGGCAGTCAACCGCAGACCCTTCACCTGAGGGTGGTTGAAGGGGCCTTGGGAGAGCAGATCCTGATCCTCCGGAAGGATCCACGGGTCTGAAATTGACAATTCTCAGCCAGGAGAACCATGGCCTCTTGGGCCAAAATGGAGCTATTAAGATCACATGAGCTCTGTCCTCCCTTATCTTCCTGATCACCGTTGGAAGAAGTATTAGTGGGGGAAAGGCATATGCTTTCTGGAATGTCCATGGGACTTGCAGAGCATCGAAGATATCTGGATTGTCGGATCGGAACAATGAAGCGAACCTTTTGACTTGTCTGTTGTGTCTCGTCGCAAAAAGGTCTATCTCGGGAGTACCCCATTTTTTGATTATCATTAAAAAGATACGACGGCTGAGAACCCACTCTCCTTGGCGGAGAGTGTGGCGGCTGAGGAAATCTGCTTTTGGATTGTCGACTCCTCTTACATGCAGTGCTGATAAGGATAGGAGGTGCTCCTCTGCTATGGATAGAATGTCGCCGGCTATACACATGAGAGCTTCTGATCTTGTTCCCCCTTGGTGGTTTATGTATGCCACCGCTGTCATGTTGTCTGAAAAGATTCTTGTATGCGTTCCGTGTAACTGCGGAAGAAATTTACATATGGCATGATAGATAGCCTTCAGTTCTTTTTGATTAGAGGAATCATTCGATTCTCTAGGAGACCACAGACCTTGAACTATTTGATCTCCTAAGTGTGCTCCCCAACCACTAGGACTGGCATCGGTAAAGAGTGTTTTTGAAGGTTTAACCACCCAGGGAACCCCACTGGTAAAATGACTCTGGTCTAACCACCAGGTAAGAGAATCTACCACGTCAGATGGTAAAGATAACCGACTATCCAATTGGCCTTGTAACCTCTCTTCTTCCTGTAGAATTTTATATTGTAATTTTCTACTATGGAATTGGGCCCATGGGACAGCCGGGATACATGATGTAAAGGAACCAAGAAGGGACATCCCTTCTCTTAGGGAAATTAGGGGTTTATTAATCACCGATTGTACCTTGTTTATAATTGCTAATTGTTTAGAGTCGGGAAGAAAGCACCTTTGATTTGTAGAATCTAGAATAAGCCCTAGGAATGTTTGTCGAGTTGTGGGGGACAACCTGGATTTCTCCCAGTTTACTAACCACCCCAATTCCTGTAGGGACGAAATTGTATCAAGTACTCGTTGATGGCATTGGGAAAGAGAGTTGCCCACTATAAGAAGGTCATCTAAATATGGTATTACAAGAGTGTCTTTTAATCTCAAATATGACATTACTTCTGACATTAATTTTGTGAAGACTCTCGGAGCTATCGACAGTCCAAAGGGCATTGCTGTATATTGATAATGCCTTATCTGACCTTCCATTATAACTGCCACCCGTAGATATTGCTGATGTTCAATGAAGATTGGTAGATGGTAATACGCATCTTTAAGGTCAAGTACCGCCATAAAGCAATGGGGAAACAGGAGCTTTATAGTTGATCGTATAGACTCCATTTTAAAGGTTTGGTTTTCTAAAAAGACGTTTAGTCTTTTCAGGTTTATTATTGTTCTAAATGATCCGTCTGGTTTTGGAATCAAAAATAGAGGGGAATAAAAACCCCTTCCTTTTTGATGAGAAGGGACTTCCACTAGTACCCCTTTGGACAGGAGATTTATTATTTCCTGTTCCAAGGCCTCTTGTTGTGAATGAGACTTTAAGGAAGTCAATAAGAATGAGTCCGGAGGGACTCGGGCAAATCTTAATTTAAGACCCGTAGATATAAGGCTAGTTGCCCATGGATTGGAAGTCATTGTCAGCCATTGTGAAGTAAAGAAAGACAACCTACCACCAACGGGTAGATCTGTCCTAACGGGTTTTATCCTCAGGTTTGAATGGACGTTTTCCGAAAAACGCTCCTTTCTGCTTAAAGTCTTTATTAGCCCAGCGGTCTTGGTTTTTATAGTCCTTTCTTCTATTAAACGTGGGCTTACGGAACGCTCTCCTGTAGGATGGAAGATAAGTATTATTGGGGAACCCCTTCTTCCTCTCACCCGCTTTAGTTAGTATTTCGTCTAACTTAGTACCAAATAGGTACTCACCCTGGCATGGAAGACCACATAATTTAGACTTCGTTTGGGGATCTCCTTTCCACCCCTTTAGCCATAAGGCTCGACGAGCCGCGTTAGTCAGACCTGCCGATTTGGCAGCTAGCCGTATGGAATCAGCTGAGGAATCCGCCAAAAAGGCTGTAGCTCCTCTAATTAACGGTATGGAAGAGATCAGTCTATCTCGGGAAAGGCCGCTCTTTAATCCTTCTTCTAAATCATTTAACCAGACCAACATGGACCTGGCAGTGCATGTGGCTGATATAGCCGGCCTGAAGGCTCCAGTACAGGATTCCCATGCTCTTTTTAAGAGGGTATCCGCTTTCCGGTCCAGCGGGTCTTGCAAGGAGCCGGAATCTTCTACGGGTAGCAAAGATTTTTTAGAAGTGGAAGCCACTGCTGCATCTACCTTCGGGGCTTTTAACCATATAGAGAGATCTTCGTCATTAAAGGGATAGCGTCTTTTTGACGAAGACGGCAATCCTCTTTGTCCCTGGCTTTCCCACTCCTTTTTTACTACATTTTTAATTGCTGGAATTACAGGGAAAGAAGGTTTTTTCCTCTCTGACAGGCCTGCAAACATCACGTCCTGTGGTGTTTTAGGGATTTTTGTGTCTTCAATACCCATGGTGTTACAAACTGATCTTACTAAATTATCGATACTGTCTGTGGGAAAGCATGTATCCCGCTCATCATCTGAGGAAATGATCCTTTGGGAACCATCCGAATCTTTATCTTCAGTCTCAGAGGACTGTTCAGACCTGGGGGAATTATATTTTTTTTCTACCCTCGGGAATTTTTTCCGAGCTTCGGAAGGCCTGTAATTCTTCCCTAATCATACTCCTTATATCTTCCGACCTTACTGAAGACTCCTCACGTAAGGTGGATTCGATGCAAGACTGGCACAGCTTCTTTAAATAATTATCGGGGAGCGGCTGAGAGCATAAAGCACATTGTATGTGTTTGGTTTTCCCCGTTCTTTTTGCCTAAGGAATATAGACAAAGAGGGGGAGTGTAATCAGCCTAAGAGGGTACACACACACACTCACCCAGTGAGGTTGTTGTTACAATACCGGCTGATGAGGAGGAGACGGAGGCACAGATGGAACCGACCGGCCTGATTTCTTATCTCTGGCGCTTTTGGAAGAAGATGATCTGCGACTGCTGCTTGTTCGGCTACTAGGCGCAATAGCGGTGACTTCGGATGAAGCCATCGCCGGGTCCTGTGGAGATGCCATGATGGACGCCGGAGGATCAGTGCCGGCGTCCTTTTCTAATGGGGGCCGCCATCTTCTTCCTGCCGCACCCGGAAGTGACCGCTACATCCGGGTCGCGGCTATTCAGTATGCGCCTGCGCTCCCACCAGCATCAGCGCAGGCGCCGTCCTCCTCCTGTTTCACCCCGGAAGTTGGGATCTGTTTCCGGGGGATAGTATACCGGACCTACGCTGCCTGCGCACCATGAGGGATGGCGCCGCAGGATCTCCTTACCCCAGCGATTTGGTCCTTGCAGGTCTGCTGGGTGGATCTCCATGAGCCAGGCGACTCCCCGGACCTGGCCTCACAGTACCTGCCAGCAGAGGGGGGAAGCTGCCATAGGACCCCCGACGCTGCTTCCAGCTTCTGGAGCCCTTGCCGTCCCATAAAGGTAAACTGCGCAAGCGGCATCCAGGCTGGGCATCCTCTTCTCTCCAAGGGTCTCCCGTAGGAACAGGAAACCAACTGTGGGAGCGAGGGGGACCGCCCCTTTTATCTCTCCATAGGGTTTCCTGTTCCTAGGGGCGGATCCCCTCTCTCAAGTGGGTGCTGTCGTGGCGAAGAGAAAAAAGCAAGACCCAAATTAAGCCAAAATGTGGATGGATTTAGACTAGTAAATCTGCCCCAATCTGAAGTAATGTAGCTCTGAAGTATATCATAGAAACTTGGAAGCTGTTAAACGTAAGTTGATGCAAACGTTTGTGAGCAATCTCAGGAGTAACTGCAGTATCAGTGCAGGAAACTATACTAAAAGTTCTAAAAAAGCCAAATCTGCTCAGTTCATATCCAAGTGATCACCTTATTTGGCACAGGAAGAGTCCTTTTGCTTGAGCCTACAATGCTGGTATTGAAGGAGGAATCGCTGACATCAGAAGCCATACCAGATTTATCAGAAAGCAAGTCCTCAGTAGAACCCAGGCTGCTCAGATTTTTCCTTCTAGCTGGACTAGTCTTCTTAATGGCTTTGGGCTGTGGAGGGGAGGAAAAAAAAAGTTAATCGGGTATTACATATTGACACAGTGGATTTTAATTACTTGACACAAGGATATACTGTGCCAACAAGGCCTTTAAAGGGAACCTGTCAGCAGGATCCTGCACAGTACGATCCTGCTGACACTGTCAAGGTACCGTCGTCACATTAAGCGACGCTGCAGCGATATAGACAACGATGCCGATTGCTGCAGCGTCGCTGTTTCGTCGCTGTGTGGTTGCTGGAGAGCTGTCACACAGACAGCTCTCCAGCGACCAACGATGCCGAAGTCCCCTGGTAACCAGGGTAAACATCGGGTTACTAAGCGCAGGGCCGTGCTTAGTAACCCGATGTTTACCCTGGTTACCATTGTAAATGTAAAAAAAAAACAAACAGTACATACTTACATTCCGGTGTCTGTCCCCCGGCCTCAGCTTCCCTGCACTGTCTCAGCGCCGGCCCTAACAGCAGAGCGGTGACGTCACCGCTGTGCTTTACGGCCGGCCGGCGCTCACAGTCAGTGCGGGAAGCTGACAGCGAGGGGACAGACACCGGAATGTAAGTATGTAGTGTTTGTTTTTTTTTTACATTTACAATGGTAACCAGGGTAAACATCGGGTTACTAAGCGCGGCCCTGCGCTTAGTAACCCGATGTTTACCCTGGTTACCAGTGAAGACATCGCTGAATCCGTGTCACACACACCGATTCAGCGATGTCTGCGGGAGATCCAGCGACTAAATAAGGTGCTGGCCTTCTAGCTCCGACCAACGATTTCACAGCAGGATCCTGATCGCTGCTGCGTGTCAAACACAACGATATCGCTATCCAGGACGGTGCAACGTCACGGATCGCTAGCGATATCGTTGTTAAGTCGCTCAGTGTGAAGGTACCTTCAGGTCGCTGCCCTGATAGTGATTAAAATGATACCTTGGGGTGATGAAATCTGTCTTGTGGTTGTTGTATAATCTTTATTTTCAGTCGTGTGCACACGTGTGTGGCTTCTGACCGGTCACTGATCCCTCAGCAACTTGCCCCTTATTTTACATAATGAATCAGCAGAGCACAACATGAAGACCACCCCCCTCCACAGTCCCACCCCAGAGAACGAACATATCCAACGCAAAACTGAAAATAAAGAAACAACCACAAGATGGATTTCATCAACCAAAGTATAATTTTATTCAGTATACCGGCGCCGACCTGACACTGTGTGTAGGTTACTGTGCACAATCCTGCTGACAGGTTCCCTTTAAGGAAATCTGCCAGCAAGTTTAAGATTGAGGCGCAGGGGGCACCATAAAATAGGGACAGAGACCCTTATTTCAGCATTCACTTCTAGGGCTCCCTACTGCAGTTCTGATAACATCATCGTTTTATCTTTTATCGATCTGCTCGCTTTCTCAAGGAATTGTCTAACATTACCATTGAGAGGTAGCTTTGTCTGCACTGTGCATAAGCAGAAAGCTGCCAGTGTTGAGCTCCGTATAACCCTGCCCTCATCAGTATCAAGGACTACATAGCAGGAGCTCAATGAGAAGATCATCAAAACTGCAGCAAGATTCCTAGTCAGTGACATCTGTGGAATAAGAATCTCTGCCCTTACATCATGCGGCTCTAAGAACAGTAAATACACAGTAGACTGATATTGTTTTAAAGGGAACCGGTCAGCAGATTTTGCCGCTATAAGGTGCGGCCACTGCCTTTGAGGGCTTATCTACAGTGGGGGGTGGGGGTGCGGTCAGATGGGTGTCGCAGGTCCGGCTCTTCCCATCTTCCTGCGATGCCACCCTCCTGCTTCTTCTTTGCTCCCCGGCGTCAGTGCTCCTGCACAGGTGTACTTATTTGCCCTGTTGAGAGCAGAGTAAAGTACTGCAATGCGCAGGCTCTGGAAAAAGTCAGAGGCAAAAGTGTTGGACCCCGGGCATTCAGCTAACTTATGCCAGTAAGGGACGTTCCCTGTGGCAGCCACCACAGGTGAAATGTAGAATCACAAGACAGTGAATTAGAGGGAAGGCATATTTGTAATAAAGCAACAGCCCGAGTCCACTAGAAAATAGAGTACCCGTTAGAGTGGCTCTGTTCTAGCTAACAGAAGGTGGGCCCGAGCATAGGACTTCCCTTTCCATTATGTTCATATACCCAAATAGGGTATACGGACAGCGTCGAACTGGAGCACCTTGGGCCCACCAGAGAAAATCATTCTTGGGGCCCACTATGTAGCTACATAGAAATAAATACAAGACCACCAATTGTGCTGTACAACATGCTAATATCAGGGCATACCATAAGGTAGTACATGTCTTAATGACATAGAAAGGGTTGGCACCCACATTTTTGTTCAAACTCAATGATAAATGTGCCCTGGTGTGTATTAACCACTAAGCCAACGTGTCATAGCACCAGTGTAATGAATTTTATGACATTTCATCTATACTCTGAGAAAATCCGCAGCATGAATTGACCGATGCAGATTTAACATGAACAATGTGTCAGTTCATCCTGTGCATATTCACCACCGATTTCATCCTTTGTGATACAAAGAATCAGGTCAGTGATAAAAGTGCGACATTACATAGTAGTAAACACCGCAATATCTGCACAATGTCTCCGTGGATATTTCTGCAGCAAATACAATATGTGAATGTCCCCTCTTATAGTGGTGGGGGTCCTAGGTGACTTATGTTAACATTGGAGTAATATCAAAAGTTTTCCCTCACATTCCCCCATACATTTTTTACAGAAATCTCTCTCCCCCTATAAGGCCATAACGTTTTATGAAGGGCCTCATTTTATTAGTAGTAGGGAAAGAAAAGTTTTAGTCAGGGATGATAAGGGGGAGAGAGTCTCAATCAGGCGTGATACAGGGGGAGGTGGTGCAGTCAGGCATGGTACAGGGGAAGGGGACACAGACAGTCAGGGGTCATATAGTGGGAGAGGGCTCAGTCAGGGGTCAATACAGCTCTGGCAAAAATTAACAGCCCACTGCAAAATGTTCAGTTTGTCTGATTTTTCTCTTTATAGGTATATTATTGAGTAAAATGAAAATTGTTCTTTTATTCTATAAGCTACTGACAACATGTCTCCGAATTTCCAAGCAATACATTTTGTATTTTCTGAAAATGACAAATGGTCAAAATCGCAAAAAAAAAAAAAAAAAGTGAATTGCTTGTAAACCTCAAATAATGCAAAGAAAACAAGTTCATAATCATTTAGAAACAACAATACTAATGTTTTAACTCAGGAAGAGTTCAGAAATCAATATTTTATAGAATAACCGTGATTTTAATCACAGCTTTCATGCGCCTTGCCATGCTTTCCACCAGTCTTTCACACTGCTTTTGGGTGACCTTATGCCACTCCTGGTACAAAAATGTAAGCAGTTCTTCTTTGTTTGGTGGCTTGTGACTATCCATATTCCTCTTGATTCCAGAGGTTTTCAATGGGGTTCAGGTCTGGAGATTGGGCTGCCCATGACAGGGATTTGATGTGGTGGTCCTTTATCCACACCTTGATTGACCTAGCTGTGTGGCATGGCGCATTGTCCTGCTGGAAAAAAAACAGTCCTCAGAGTTGGGGAACATTGCCTGAGCAGAAGGAATCAACTGTATTTCCAGGATAACCTTGTATGCGGCTTGATTCCTATGTCCTTTACAAAGATTAACCTGCCCAATTCCAGCCTTGCTGAAGCATCCCCAGATCATCACCGAACTTCCACCAAATTTCACAGTGGGTGTAAGACACTGTGGCTTGTACGCCTCTCCAGGTCTCTGGCTAACCATTAGATGACCAGGTGTTGGGCAAAGCTGAAAATTAGACTCATCAGAGAAGATTACCTTACTCTAGTCCTCTGTGGTCCAATCCTTATGTCTTTGGCAACCTTCAGCCTGGCTCTCCTTTGCTTCTCATTGATGAAAGGCTTTTTTCTAGCTTTACGTGACTTGAGCCTTTCTCTAGGAGCCAGTTTTGAACTGTTCTTGCCGTGCACTTCACCTCAGCTACCATTTGCCATTCCTTTTGTAGGTCACTTGACGTCATCCTGCGGTTGCTGAGTGACATTCGAATAAGATAACGGTCATCCCGGTCAGTGGAGAGTAGTTTTGGTCCTCTACCGATCTGTAGCTTTGTTGTCCCCAATGACTGCTGCTTGACCTTGTTGTAGTTGACTGCCATCTTAGAAGTTTTAAGGATGGAGGCAACATGACACTCACTGTGTCCCTCTGCTAGTAAAGCCAGAATTGAGCCCTTCTTTTCCTCACTCAAGACTTTTCTTTTCAACTCCTTTGGCATGGTTAAGTTATTTTTTCATTCCTATTACTTTTGGGATATTACTAGCACTTGTTTTGCCATCCAGCTTGTCCTATGGCAAGAGGATTGTGAACACCACAGCAGGGTTTTTTATACTTTCCTTCATTAAATAAGATTTGGTTCAGGTGATCACCTAATCAGAAGCACATTAAGTAGAATGAGGTGTACTCTGGTTGGAATTCAACTGACACTGGAATGGAATGGCTGTCAGACATGTAGAGATGGTGATTTTTATAAAACTGTGCAGTGGTCTCTTAATTTTTTCTAGAGCTGTATAGTGGGAGAGGGCTCAGTCAGGGGTCATAGAGAGGGAGGAGGTGCAGTCAGTCATGAGTGAAAGAAGAGATGAGGAAATGGAGCCCTCATTCATCCCTAACTTAGCCCCTCCCATTCTATCACCCCAGACTAATGCCCCCAATTTACACTTTAAGGCTGGCAGGGGGGCCCCCTTGTTCAGCCATTGCAGCTGTAGCAGGGAGTCCTCCGTCTCCCTCTGCTGCTTACACTGTGGGGGAGGGGAGCGTGTGTTACAGATGACAGCAGCTCATTACCTGAGCTGTGCTGTACAGCTGGGGAGAAGAGGACACAAACAAAGCTAACACTGATTGGCCGCAGTGCAGCCAGTGTTAGCCTTATCAAGAGCTGCACCACTCTTACTGCTTGTTCATTGCAGGGAAAAGCGGTAACCTAAAAAGTCATCAGGACACAAGAGCGCTCTGTTACGTACAAATAGTGCACCACAGTCTGCAGAGGCCGAACATGTCAGCCGTGTTATCAATGATGCCCACACTGCTCTCCCGAGTAGCTCTGAGCGCCAAAGCCGTGAGTAGTAGTGACGTACACGCTGGGAGGAGGGCCTGCTCGCGGCTCCACCAACAGTTAGTCAGAGAGCAGTGCGGGCGTCACTGATAACACGGCTGACATGTTCGCCTGCTGCAGACTGCAGCAAACACTGCCGCTACTTCACCCCTCTCCACGCCCATGGGGGCGTGGGGAAGAGTGAATATCAATTTCTCTTTAGCAGCAGGGACAGGCTTTAGCTGCAGCAGCCAGCTTCTGCTTCCTGTCACCTGCTGCTGCTCTGCTGGCACCGGGGGTCCCCCATAGAAGCTGCCCACTGGCTGGGGGCTCCGGAACAGTGGGTGCCCTAGGCAGCTGCTGGCCAGTATGCCAGCAGGTGTCAGTGCCTGGGCCCACCGGAGAATCCTCCAGTGGGCCAGTCTGACCCTGCATATGGACAGTGGTTATCTTAGTGACGACCCCTGCAAGCTCTTCACACTCATATTTCTTTTATTATACAAGAAAGCAGATACAATCACATCTTGTGGATGAAAGGTCTGTGGCTCATGACAGCTAGATACCAGACTTGATGGAAATAAAACATCAAGATAGTTCCCGAATCACTGAGTATTCACAAACATGCAACACTTGGGCAGAGTCCTTCATCAGGCTATAAGGTGTAAGGTTAGCTTCATACATCCGTATTTCCAGTTCATATAAGAATGCAGTGTTTACTCCTGACCTGAACTAAGCCTCATATATGCCTGTGAGGCTGCTAGTTTAGGTCATGGGACCCACAGTTCTGTGTGGGCAGCCAAAGTGTCTGAAAACTGAGGCAGAAACCCTACACAAACCCCACAGATTTTCTTCTGAGTCCTACACCATCCACCTTATGAAGGATTCTATGTTGCGTTTATGAAGCCCTAACGTGGACTTGTGGGAACATCTATTTTTCTTATACATTAACCCCTTTCTGACCTCAAGACAGGATAGTACGTCCGAGGTCAGATACCCCGCTTTGATGCAGGGCTCCGGCGGTGAGCCCGCATCACAGCCGGGACATGTCAGCTGTTTTGAACAGCTGACATGTGCCCGCAATAGCGGCGGGTGAAATCGCGATTCACCCGCCGCTATTAACTAGTTAAATTTTTCTCTCTCGCTACGCTGTCTGCATTTGACAGCGGCATTTAACTGGGGCCTACGGCCAGGCGGCCGGAAATGAGCGCATCGCTGACCCCCGTCACATGATCGGGGGTCAGCGATGCTTCTGAATTGTAACCATAGAGGTCCTTGAGACCTCTATGGTTACTGATCGCCGGTAGCTGTGAGCGCCACCCTGTGGTCGGCGCTCATAGCACACCTGCATTTCTGCTGCATAGCAGCGATCTGATGATCGCTGCTATGTAGCAGAGCCGATCGCGTTGTGCCAGGTTCTAGCCTCCTATGGAGGCTATTGAAGCATGGCAAAAGTAAAAAAATAAAAAAAGGTAAAAAAATGTGAAAAAAAATATAAAAAAGTTTAAATCACCCCCCTTTCGCCCCATTCAAAATAAATCAATTAAAAAAACAAAAAACAAACCTACACATATTTGTTATCGCCGCGTTCAGAATCGCCCGATCAATAAAAAAAAAAAGCATTAACATGATCGCTAAACAGCGTAGCGAGAAAAAAATTCGAAACGCCAGAATTACGTTTTTTTTTTGTCGCCGCAACATTGCATTAAAATGCAATAACGGGTGTTCAAAAGAACGTATCTGCACCGAAATGGTATCATTAAAAACGCCAGCTCGGCACGCAAAAAATAAGCCCTCAACCGACCCCAGATCATAAAAAATGGAGATGCTACAGGTATCGGAAAATGGCGCAATTTTTTTATTTATTTTTTTTTAGCAAAGTTTGGATTTTTTTTTTCACCACTTAGATTTAAAAAAAAAAAAAAACTAGTCATGTTAGGTGTCTATGAACTCGTAATGACCTGGAGAATCATAATGGCAGGTCAGTTTTAGCATTTAGTGAACCTAGCAAAAAAGCCAAAACAAAAAACAAGTGTGGGACTGCACTTTTTTTGCAATTTCACCGCACTTGGAATTTTTTTCCCGTTTTCTAGTACGCGACATGCTAAAACCAATGATGTCGTTCAAAAGTACAACTTGTCCCGCAAAAGATAAGCCCTCACATGGCCATATTGACGGAAAAATAAAAAAGTTATGGCTCTGGGAAGGAGGGGAGCGAAAAACGAACACGGAAAAAACGGAAAATCCCAAGGTCATGAAGGGGTTAAAGCCGAATTGTGCTCTACATACAAATCACATACATGGAGAACAGGTATTGGCGCAATTACCTTCTCCACAGCCAAGCGGTTGTTTTTCGTGTGTACAGCAGGTGCCTTCACCGGTTGTAGCTTGCCTACACTTTTACCACTGCTTGCCAATAAACCACCACTTTTTATCTCAGGTTTAGTTTTCAGTGCCAGTGGAGATGACACGTGACTCTTCACCAGTTTTGGTACATTCAGGGGGCTAGTGAGATTCTGAGTCTTCACACTCCCTGAATTTTCAGCCTTTTTATTAGATCCAGTAAGTCTTTGCTGAACTGCGGGAGGAAGCTGGTGGAATGGACTTTCCTGTATACAATAAGTCTCTCTTTTAATGTCCACTGGAGTTTTAGGGACCTCATTAAATTCATCAAAAAGGTTCAGTTTTGACTTGGACTCTTGAACAAATTTCTCTACGGTTGGGTTTGGTACGGTCTGTGGAGGTTCCACTTTCTTTGGGTCATCACTAACAAAAGATTCCAGCTGGAGGGCAAGTAAATGGGCTTCTTTAAAAATCTCAACAAATTTATCCCCGCTCAGGGGACTCCATAGCACCGACTCAGTATTCAGAGGAGAGACTCTCTCTTCAGACGACTGACTCTTTAATACAGCACTAACACATTTCTCTTTATGCCCGACAGGCCCAATGAACACTTCGTCATCATTGTCTTCTTTAACACTATTGTAACAAGAAAAAAAAAAAAAAAAAAAAAAAAGGACCGTAAGTATGAATGTAGTACATGACCGGAATCTCAGGATAAATTCAATGATGGAGACACGTTACCTCGTAGGAGACAGTGATATATCAAAATCAAACTTTTCATCTGTCAACAGGGTAAAATCTAAAACCAGAAAGATCAGAAGACATTTAAGAAAAATGAAGTATACCATCAAAACAAAATGTAGAATTTGGGCAGAGGGGTTTTATAATAATTGCGAGTACAAAGGCCTTTCAGTTCTACTCCAACCCCACTCACACCTTGAGGACAGCCATATAACTTGCATCCTTGGGATGTTGGTTTATCAATTACACATAAAAGCTTGGGAAACCATAGGTTTTTCTTTTCTTTTTTTTTTTTTAATAAATGTAATTGCACATGGACAGTAAAACCAGACGAAAACTGACCCAGCAAATGGATTAAAACTTGGTCTGTTTATTGCATAGTTTTCTTTTTCTTCTGATAAATTGATGGGTGAATGGGGCCTTGGAGAAATCAGCAGATAGGGTTCGTTTATTAAAAAAAAAAAAAAAAAAAAAAAAAGACTCCGCTCTCAGCAAAAAAAGTCTACATGCTTACTGCCAACAGGGTCTGCAATCCTGCATAACCCGTTTACACAATACATGGAACTGTAGAAAATAAAAGCACCTCAAGAACAGAACAAGCATCTCCAGAAAAAGTCACGAGACTATGGGTATGTGCACACGTTACTAAGGGTATGTGAGTCGCCCGCCAGGGCCGTGGGGTACTCGGTACGGGATCCGGTGTTCACAGGGGGATGTCACGGTGGCTGACCCGGTCCGTGGCCCTGGGACGTCCGTATAAAAGGGGAAAGGTCTTTAAAGGGATAAAGTTTGTGTTCGCGACGCCACCTGTGGTATTAGGTCAGAGTGACCGACGCTGCTTTAAGGGGTCCGCTGGGGTGACGTTATGGCAGCTAGATGGTATACCTTCCCACAGGTGAAGTGTATCCCCAGGGCTTCCCAGTGTGTAGATGGTAGGATGGTGAGAGGCGCAGTGAAGAACGAGGACACAAGGTTGCAGTCTCTTTACCTTTACTGAAGACTCCAGCATCCACAGTCCAGGGCACCAGACCACAGGGCAGGTAGGGTCCGGCCGGTTTGGAGGCAAGTCCAGAGTCCCCTTGTCCAGGTGGAGGATAAAAGCCTTCCTTTGCGCTGTAATGGTGTAGTCCCTTATTGCCTATGGCTTCACATAAGGTCCTCACAGATGTCATCTCTCTCTCTGTCCCCCGGATAGGATAGGACAAAACTCGTATGACTGGTGACTTGAGCCTGTTTATAGGCTCTCTTAGATGACCCAGCTCTATGGGTTGTCACCGTGCCTCCTGGGTGTAGGTGCGGACAGGTAACGTGCAATTAGCTGTCCTGCCGGTCTCTGATGTAAGGTGTAGAGGTCCTCACAACCTCGGTGTTCCCGCTACCGGCGTTTCTGCGCCTCAGAAGAAGGCAGCCTGCTCGGGGCTGGTCCCCTTCTGGTATCCTCTCCTGCACGCTCGCTGCAAACAATTCGGCCTTCAATGTCTCTTTCTGGGAGCTGCATCTGAGCTCAGCCAGCAACTAACTAACTTTCCCTACAGACTACCAGTTATATATCTATATGGGGAGTGACCTAGTACATAGGAGCAAAAGCTCCCCCTGGGGGCCTGGAGTGTGAAGTGTTGCATGTTTGTGGTACCTGGATGCAGTTATCCTTCCTTGCCTCCAAACGTAGCATCACTCTCCCCTGGAAAAAAGCAATACCACTGTGACGACCAGGACCCTGGGGCGCCACATATGTGCAGTGAGTTTTACCTGCAGATTTTTCAAAAACTGAGTGGAACAATCTGCACAGTAATCCGCAATGTGTGCACATAGCCTAAAACTGACAGCAGGGAATGTCCATCAAAACATTAGATGAAAGTTGACCATCCCAACCCTAACCCACGTCATAACCCGCGCTTGGAATTTCAACACCTGATCTTTTTGTTTTCAGGTTTTCAGGGGACATAAGCCATCAGCAGAAGTTCTCTCCCCAGTCAAAAACACATGAAAATTATATATTATATATATATATATATATATATATTCAGGAGAGATAGTCAAATTAACATTCAACCATGTCTTGCCCAAGGGACAGCTTAATGGGGTGGTCCACTGCTGGGTCTTGTTTACAATACAAACAAACAATGGATACTTGCCTCACACAGTGACCATTCTAACCATGTTTGGTATATTCCCGATGGGTCATAAGACATTGTTGTCAGCTGCATGCGCCGATTGCCTGCATCCTTTACCATTTCAACATAACAGATGCTGGTTGTGGTGAAATGTTTATGAGCTGCAGCTGCTCAGAGGCCGCTGACTGTCTGCAGCAGATCCAGGACCTGTCAGGAATATCAGGCATTGCTGGAATGGTGCTGCTGAGAGTATCTTCTGTTTGTAATTTAATTGGGGCTGTGAAGTGATTAGGCTGCGGTTCTCCAGGAGAGGAGAGCCCCTTTAAAGGGAACCTGTCACCCCCAAAATCGAGGGTGAGCTAAGCCTACTGGCATCAGGGGCTTATCTACAGCATTTTGTAATGCTGTAGATAAGTCTCCGATGTATCCTAAAAGATGAGAAAAAGAGATTAGATTTTACTCACCTGGGCGGGCGGTCCGATCCGGTGGGCATTGCGATCCGGGGCCTCCCATCTTCATAGGATGACGTCCTCTTCTGGTCTTTACGCTGCGGCTCTGGCGCAGGCGTACTATGTCTGCCCTGTTGAGGGCAGAGCAAAGTACTGCAGTGCGCAGGCGCCGGGAAAGGTCAGAGAGGCCAGGGGCCTGCGCACTGCAGTACTTTGCTCTGCCCCCAACAGGGCAGACAAAGTACGCCTGCGCCGGAGCCACAGCGTGAAGACATGAAGAGGACAACATCTGTTGAAGATGGGAGGCGCCGGAGCGGACCGAGACACCCATCGGACCGGACCGGGACCAAGACCGCCCCTGGGTGAGTATAATCTAACCTCTTTTTCTCATCTTTTAGGATACATGGAGGGCTTATCTACAGCATTCCAGAATGCTGTAGATAAGCCCCTGATGCTGGTGGGCTTAGCTCACCCTCGATTTTGGGGGTGACAGGTTCCCTTTAACAGCCTATTGTGCTCTGAAGACATATCTAACCTCCTGAAAACATCTAAATTATTGACAGATCTTTCATTTTTAAAATGTAGTCATTTATGCATTATAGAGAGTTAGATTTCCTCACCTCCAGTCGCATCCATTACGGATGATTTATACCACCTATAGAAAGAGCACATCATTAGCATGCAAGTAGCACATCTGTGGGGTGTATTCACACAAGTTCCAGCAGTGCTTCTAAGGCTGCCATCACACTAGCAGTATTCGGTCAGGATTTTCCATCAGTATTTGTAAGCCAAAACCAGGAGTGGAACAATTAGAGGAAAAGTATAACAGAAACATATGCACCACTTCTGGATTTATCACCCACTCCTGGTTTTGGCTTACAAATACTGATGTAAAATGCTGACCAAATACTGCTAGTGTGACGGCAGCCTAACAGAGATCTGAGAAAAGAGACCGTCAATCATCTGTGCACATTCAGCTTAGCCATAGCAGCAATATTCATCCTGGAATCATGATTTCATGGAACGAGCCAGCAGGAAAATAAAACAGTCACTGGCAGACAACCATCTCTCCAGGCGTCAGCCGTCTCAGGTGATGCTTAGATTCCAGGGTAGGAAGGAGATGAAATCCAACATGCTGGATCACACTCTCACCCAGGACACAGGTTGGGCTGCCGTTATGCTGATATAGACAAGAACCTCACATGGAAAACGTGCAAGATAGCAGTTTTATATGCCAGGAAGGCCTACAGAGTTAACGGGGCTTCCAGGTACTTCAAATCTCACAGCCAAGACCTAGGATAGGATATTAATATATGATTTGTGGGGGGACTGGCTCATAGCACCGCAGTAGTGAGCTGTCTGGATGGGCAATGGCACTTTACAAGCACAGTCACCTTTACTGCTCAGACAACGCTGTTGTTTGCATGGCGGCTTCGCTTGGTATTACTGATTGTGTCAATAGAAATGGAAAGTAGCGAGCTGCATTACAGAACATAGTGACTACCAAGGGAACGATCCTGTGGGATATTTCCACTAGGGGACCTCAGACATTGGAGATGCCACCGCAGACCCCACTGTGGTAAAGAGCACTGCGGACATGGTGCAGCGACAACATCTGCAGCACGAATTAGGCTACGTTCACATTTGCGGTGTGCGCCGCAGCGTCGGGCGCCGCCGCATGCGTCATGCGCCCCTATATTTAACATGGGGGCACATGGACATGCGTCGCACTTGCGTTTTGCGCCGCATGCGTCCCTGCGGCGCCCGCGTCTGGGCGCAGAGGACGCAGCAAGTTGCATTTTTGCTGCGTCAAAAATCAATGAAAAAAAGGACGCATGCGGCGCAAAACGCAGCGTTGTGCATGCGTTTTGCTGCGTTTTTGTTTGCGTTGTGCGTTGCAGCGCAGACGCTGCGGCGCACAACGCAAATGTGAACGTAGCCTAATACTGCTAAGGATTTCTCTGTGTGCAGGTCTGTAATGGGCCCATACACAGCCTAGAATGACAGCGCTGTGCTATATACATGTGAAGCACCAGGGAATAACTGGTGCTAGAATAATAAATAATATGGGACAGCGCTGTACTATATATATATGTGAAGCACCATGCAATAAATGGCCCTATAATAATAATATGCCATAGCCGGCAGCAGTGACAGCGGACAGCGCAGTGCCGGCCTGTATAGAAAGGGATGGATACGAGGCACCACGGTCCGTGGGGGGCACAGGACGCGCGTCACCCACGGCATTGGCTGGCTGCCTGGCGTCCCGTGGGGAGGCCCCGCTGTGCGCATTACCAAGACTCTCAGCTACACCCACACGGGCACCGGCCGGAGGTGACCGTCACTACACCGCACCTGATAACCTGAGCGCTCTTCTGGGGGCAGCAGCATGGGAGGGACGGATCAGCACCGGACACCACAGCCGGCTCTCACCCCGGCGCAAACGGCTACACAGTATTCAAACTTCCCTCTGGCCTCGGAAGAACCCACGTGACAAAAAATAGCGACTCTTCATTGGTTGGTTTAAAGACTCACGCGTGATCACGGGGTATACGTACTGCAATGGCTGCTGGGAAGTGTAGTTTACAGTCAATAGAGAGCGCTCTCATTCTCTCCCCTAGGAGTGTGTGTGAGTGTGCGCTGCTGACCGGCGGGTGTGGACTCGCAGCAGCGCCCACCATCACTGTGCTCTGGGACTGGAGAGTGACTTCCCTCTCCCTGGCCTCAGTCATTACTATGGAAGCGGTCAGCGTTCCCCGCACGTTATAATCTGTGTCCTGCGCCCGCCCGCCCCTTACAGGCCGAGTACAGTGTGGCTTTTGTGGGTGTGTAAATGGCGTTCTATGGAGAATAAGCGATCACCTATACCAAGCCCAGGTTATTCCTTACTGATCGGTGGGGGTGACACTGGGATCCACACTGACCGGCAGACTGGGACCTTGTGTCCCATTAGAATGGAGTGTGTGGCCCTGTGCTGCTCCATACATTGGCTATGGGGCTACTGAGCGCTGCGCTTGGCTTCTTCCAGCTGCCCCATGCACGCGCACTGCCACGCCATCTAATGGAGAGGAGGGCCCAGTACCTCAGGTCCCAGTGCTCGGGCCCCCACCGATCTCTAAGGCCACGTTCACACGTTCAGTGTTTGGTCAGTATTTTACCTCAGTATGTGTAAGCTAAAACCAGGAGTGGTCGACTATGTGCCAACGATCAGGAACACAGATCACCTGCGCTGCGTACAAAATGCTGGGTTCTGCAGCCCAAGCACAGTGGATGGATTCCTAGAAGTCCCATGCCCCCTGAGCTTCTTTTTGATTCTGCGTAAACTCCCCCGTGGTGCAGGTTTACGAGCCGGTGTACGTCAATTATCTGCAAGAGATGCTAGTCTCCGCTGCGTAGTGTCACCTATAGCCATTCATTAGATGTGGTAAATCCATACAGACACATGCGGATGTACCTGTGTGATTTAGAACGCAGCGTCCAAAGCACTGCTATTGCCTGATCAGGGGGCACATGATAGGTCATTAATGCCTGATCGGCCGTGGGCTTGCACCCCACTGATTACCTGTTATTGGTGGTGCTGGCTGGAAGCACTTGCGGAGCTGGCCGTCTACGTGTGGTGGCTGAGGCTTAGTACTACACATCCTCTTCCTATGCTAATCAATAGGTGGCCGTGCAGTACCAAGCCCCGACCACTACGTGTAGATGGAGCAGCTCAGCAAGTGCCCAGCAGGGGTGCTGGGTGTCGGACCCCTGCCGATCAGACATTGATGACCTTGCATAAGGATAGGCAATCAAGGTAAAAGTAGAGGACAACCTCTTTAGAGGCCATACCCTAGCCATAGGAGGGCTGTTTTTTGCAAGATAGGTTGTAGTTTTGAATGACAGCTTTCACTGTACCACATAATATACTAAAAAACGGGTATCGTGGGGATTGAGCAGGGCCGGCTCCAGGTTTTCATGGGCCCTGGGCGAAAGAGTCCTGGTGGGCCCCTTTAACACATACCACAATTCATAATGCACGGATACGGCAGAGAATACAGGTATAGTACAATGCCAAAGATTTCACATCTTACATTACATGAGTGATATCTATTGTGCATTCTACATTAGCTCAGAAACCGGACAGTATAGTCCTCTATACAGAATAATGAGCCCCATATATTTCTCCAAACAGAATAATGAGCCCCATATATTGCCCCATACAGTATAATGGCCCCATATAGTGCTCCATACAGTATAATTGGCACCACATAGTCCTCTATACAGAATAATGAGCCCCATATATTGCTCCAAACAGAATAATGAGCCCAATATTATGCTCCATACAGAATAATGAGCCTCATATAATGCTCCATTCAGTATAATGGGCACCACAGAGTGCTCCATACTGAATGAGCCGCACATATTGCTCCATACGGAATTGACCCCATATAATGCTCCATACAGTATAGTGAGCCACATATAATTCTCCATACAGTATATGATGGGCCCCATCTATTGCTCCATATATAATGGGCCTCATATAATGCTCCATACAGTATATGATCGGCCCCATACAGTATACTGAGTCCCATATATTGCTCCATACAGAATGGGCCCCATATGATGCTCTATACAGAATGGGCCCATATTATTATTATTATTTATTTATATAGCACCATTAATTCCATGGTGCTGTACATGAGAAAGGGGTTACATACAGGGTTATAGTGCTGCTGCTTCCATCACTATCCGACATGGGGTGAGGGGACGCTGCTATCCGGACCCAGACCTTTTCCTGCTAAGTCCCATTATATAGGTATGATCTCTTTTTTTGTTCTTCCAACGTTTCCTTTTTGGCACTGTGTTGACTTTCTGCGGGTACCTTTATTATATTAATTGCCTTATGTAACCTTTAATGAATATACCGCTATGTCTGAGATTACTTACTAAGTTCTATTTATGGTTGCTGGAAATTTGGATGCAATATTAGGAGTCAGCCTGTGGACAATGGTTATTTATTTATTTATTTATCTATATTTTTGGGGACTAGTAAAATAACGTGTTATTACATCTACTGGGCTCAGTACCTACATCATAATATGGACATAGAGTCTTTTCAGACCTTCTTTCATTTTATTATCCACATGTGGTGGAATATTACCAATCACTATAGAGTAATATTAAATCATATTTATTATTAAATTATATTTTTTGGAAAAAGATTAATATCTATATTCTCTATGCTAGTGATGCCCACTTTTTGATGTAGACATAGATACTGAGTAGACTTTTATGTTTCTGTAACGGTCTATGTGGTCCTGGTTTTTTGGCAGCTCCCTGTCTGTGTATTGTTCTGCTTTTTATGTCTTTTTAATCTGTTTAATAAAATATTACCTTTTTAAAGGATCTCTTCTTTGTCGGCCCTTGATTGGATCGAAATAGTTATGTATATTATATAGGTTGAAGTGCCTTTGTGTTATATATGGTGGACTTATGGTTATAAATACAGGGTTATAGCTATCATTTACAGTAAACAGGTTTACAGTGACACACTGGTACAGAGGGGAGAGGACCCTGTCCTTGCGGACTTACATTCTATGGGATAGTGGGGAAGAGACAGAAGGTAGGGGTGAGGCGGCGGCGGCTCTGGCGGTGGCTCGGTTATTGTAGGCTGTAGGCTTTCCTGAAGAGATGGGTTTTCAGGTTCCGTCTGAAAGATCCGAGGGTGGTGGATAATCGGACGTGTTGAGGCATGGAATTCCAGAGGATGGGGGATATTCGGGAGAAATCTTGGAGGCGATTGTGTGAGGAACGAATAAGTGTGGAGGCGAGTAGGAGGTCTTGGGAGGATCGGAGATTACACGAGGGAAGATAGTGGGAGATTAGTTCAGAGATATAGGGAGGGGACAGATTGTGGATGGCTTTGTAGATCAGTGTTAGTAGTTTGAACTGGATTCGTTGGGGGATTGGGAGCCAGTGGAGGGATTTGCAGAGGGGAGAAGCAGGGGAGTAGCGAGCAGAGAGGTGGATTAGGCGGGCAGCAGAGTTGAGGACAGACTGGAGTGGTGCAAGACAGTTAGCGGGGAGGCCACAAAGGAGGGTGTTGCAGTAATCGAGGCGGGAGAAGATGAGAGCATGCACAAGAGTTTTGGTAGATTGTGGGCTGAGGAAGGGACGGATTCTGGCAATATTTTTGAGTTGGAGGCGACAGGAGGTGGCAAGAGCTTGGACGTGAGGTTTGAAGGACAGGGCAGAGTCATGGGTTACCCCGAGGCAGCAGATTTCAGGAGCGGGAGAGAGCGTGATGCAGTTTACCATAATAGATGGATTGGGTAGGGGGGATACATGAGGTGGGGGAAAGATGATGAATTCGGTTTTGTCTACATTGAGTTTTAGGAAGCGAGAGGTGAAGAAAGAGGATATGGCTGACAGACACTTCGGGATTCTGGACAGCAGGGAGGTGACATCTGGGCCAGAGAGGTAGATCTGAGTGTCGTCCGCATACAGTTGGTACTGGAAGCCATGGGACTTTATGAGTTGTCCTAGGCCAAGGGTATAGATGGAAAAAAGTAGGGGTCCTAGGACAGAGCCTTGAGGGACTCCAACAGAGAGAGGGCGGGATGAGGAGGTAGTGTGGGAGTGGGAAACGCTAAATGTCCGGTTGGATAGGTATGAGGCAATCCAGGACAGGGCGAGGTCTTTGATGCCATGGGAAGAAAGAATCTGTAGCAGTAGGCAGTGATCGACTGTGTCGAAAGCAGAGGACAGGTCAAGGAGGAGGAGGATGGAGAACTGTCTGTTAGCTTTGGCTGTGACTAAGTCATTAGTAATTTTTGTCAGGGCAGTTTCGGTGGAGTGGTGGGGGCGGAAGCCAGATTGGAGGTTGTCAAGGAGAGAGTTAGATGAGAGGTGGGAGGAAAGTTGACCATGGACATGCTGCTCAAGGAGTTTTGAAGCAAAAGGGAGCAGTGATATGGGGCGATAGCTGGGCATAGCAGTTGGGTCAAGGTTAGTTTTTTTGAGGATGGGTGTGATATTGTTACTGGACACATGAAGTCCTCACAACCATGATACCCACACACATTAATAAAAGTAGGAAAGCCTTGTCCTTGTGAACACTACATGTGACTTGAGGTCTTCACCTCTTGGTTGCCCAATGTTTTTGCATCTCCAGGATCCATTCTCAGATAGTCAGTACACCAGGGCCCCAGAATACTACAGTTTTGAGTGGGTTTTATATATATATATATATATATATATATATATATACAGTTATATGAAAAAGTTTGGGCACCCCTATTAATCTTAAGCTTAATGTTGTATAAAAATTGTTTTTCTTGCAACAGCTATTTCAGTTTCATATATCTAATAACTGTTGGACACAGTAATGTTTCTGCCTTGAAATGAGGTTTATTGTACTAACAGAAAATGTGCAATCTGCATTCAAGCAAAATTTGACAGGTGCATAAGTATGGGCACCCTTATCATTTTCTTGTTTTAAATACTCCTACCTACTTTTTACTGACTTACTAAAGCACTTTTTTGGGTTTTGTAACCTCATTGAGCTTTGAACTTCATAGCCAGGTGTATGCAATCATGAGAAAAGCTACTTAAAGTGGCCACTTGCAAGTTGTTCTCCTGTTTGAATCTCCTCCGAAGAGTGGCATCATGGGCTCCTCAAAACAACTGTCAAATGATCTGAAAACAAAGATTATTCAACATAGTTGTTCAGGGGAAGGATACAAAAAGCTGTCTCAGAGATTTAACCTGTCAATTTCCACTGTGAGGAACATAGTAAGGAAATGGAAGAACACAGGTACAATTCTTGTTAAGGCCAGACGTGGCAGGACAAGAAAAACATCAGAAAGGCAGAGAAGAAGAATGGTGAGATCAGTCAAGGACAATCCTCAGACCATCTCCAGAGAGCTGCAGCATCAACTTGCTGCAGATGGTGTCACTGTGCATCGGTCAACTATACAATGCACTGTGTTTTTTTGCCGCCATGCATAACGCCTTTTTGTATTACCAAACAACTCAATCTTGGTTTCATGAGTCCACAGGACCTTCTTCCAAAAAGAAATTGGCTTCTCCAAATGTGCTTTTGCATACCTCAGCCGACTCTGTTTGTGGCGTGCTTGCAGAAACGGCTTCTTGCGCATCACTCTCCCATACAGCTTCTCCTTGTGCAAAGTACGTTGTATAGTTGACCGATGCACAGTGACACCACCTGCAGCAAGTTGATGCTGCAGCTCTCTGGAGGTGGTCTGAGGATTGTCCTTGACTGATCTCACCATTCTTCTTCTCTGCCTTTCTGATGTTTTTCTTGGCCTGCCACTTCTGGCCTTAACAAGAACTGTACCTGTGTTCTTCCATTTCCTTACTATGTTCCTCACAGTGGAAATTGACAGGTTAAATCTCTGAGACAGCTTTTTGTATCCTTCCCCTGAACAACTATGTTGAATAATCTTTGTTTTCAGATCATTTGACAGTTGTTTTTAGGAGCCCATGATGCCACTCTTCGGAGGAGATTCAAACAGGAGAACAACTTGCAAGTGGCCACTTTAAGTAGCTTTTCTCATGATTGCATAGACCTGGCTATGAAGTTCAAAGCTCAATGAGGCTACAAAACCAAAAAAAGTGCTTTAGTAAGTCAGTAAAAAGTAGGTAGGAGTATTTAAAACAAGAAAATGATAAGGGTGCCCATACTTATGCACCTGTCAAATTTTGTTTGAATGCAGATTGCACATTTTCTGTTAGTACAATAAACCTCATTTCAAGGCAGAAACATTAATGTGTCCAACAGTTATTAGATATATGAAACTGAAATAGCTGTTGCAAAAAAAAACATTTTTATAAAACATTAAGCTTAAGATTAATAGGGGTGCCCAAACTTTTTCATATGACTGTATATATATATATATATATATATATATATATATAATAGAAAAAATTGGAACAGCACAAATCCTTTACTTATCTTCGTGTGCAAGGCCCAAACAACCCGTCCCTTGGTTGCTTTCAGTCCATATAAGTCACAAAAGCAGGCAGCACTCCATATTCTTAAAGGTAATTTGCAGGTCTTTATTGAGCCCACATCTCATGCAACGTTTCAGCTCTCAACTGAGCCTTTCTCAAGCAACAAACAGACCTTTTTACAACGTATATATAGAGGGACATTTCCCTATCATCCCCTCTGTGTAGCCAATCAGTGAACTTCATAAATTTACAGATAATTACATTACATCATAGAGTGTATTAGTGCCAGCGGTGTACTATTAAAATCACATAGGACAATTACTTAATACAGTGACCATCTATACATTAATTAAACATACCCTTGGAGAGACATGACTTTCATGGAAGAGGCAGCATGTTTTCGGCGTACCAGGACAGCTACTGCGCATGTCCTAATCCTTCTCTGTAACTCATGATCACGTGTTAGGTAGAGGGCCAATAGGAACCACTATTCCCCATACAGCGTCTTGCGCCTGCGCAGTAGCGCTCAGAGTCTCCATATTGGTAATGGAATCTAATGCTTCTCGGTGACTCATGATCACGTGTTAAATACAGGGCCAATAGAAACCGCTATTCTCCCTCTGGCGTCTCGCGCCTGCGCAGTAGCGCTCAGGATCCCCATCTTTGTCCAGGTACTGTTGCTGTCATATATAACAGAAGACCCTAGTTGGAGAGACATTCGAGATGGAGGAACAAAACTAATTTGAGTAATATATACGCTGTGTCACTATAATTATTTGTAAACGATACATAATTTTTGATCTCACTGAATAAATAATGTACCATGTACGTGGATGGTAGGAGGCCAATTAATAAATTATATACAAATATATTTTTTCTTGCCTTTCATATTTTTCTTGCTTTTTAATATTGATAAATGTGGCCATAAAGGGCTATGTGCAATATACTCATTGGGGATCCATAAACCATATGTGTTCACACAAGCCAGGACTACTGTGCTACTGCTATGCAGAGGTCTAGAATGGAGGCGCCTGACCCGAAGGGGTGGGGGGCACCCTATAGACACTGTATGAATGCCAGGTGAGGATCTGAATCAAGATACTCTCTGGTAGCTCAAGGTAGGACTATGCACATTTTACATTGGTCCTTATGGCATATAAGCAGTTGAGCTGCCTTAGTGAACCTTAAAATGGATAAAATGGGTCATACCATGAGTTTTAAAGAATGTATTCTTTATAATTTGCTATTAAGAGTTATTATATTTATAATGGTGCCGGTATTGTTAACATGAAGGCACTAGGTGGCACCATATTCTATATATCTATATATTTTATATATTGTGGCCCCAAATATGCCATATAGATCACTATGTGATCTTGAATAATATCGCTGCCATAGGCGCTACGGCACATGCGCAGTAAGTCTTGAAGGCATTAGATTCCATTACCAAGATGGGGATCCTGAGCGCTACTGCGCAGGCGCGAGAGGCCAGAGGGAGAATAGCGGTTTCTATTGGCCCTGTATTTAACACGTGATCATGAGTCACCGAGAAGCATTAGATTCCATTACCAAGATGGGGATCCTGAGCGCTACTGCGCAGGCGCGAGAGGCCAGAGGGAGAATAGCGGTTTCTATTGGCCCTGTATTTAACACGTGATCATGAGTCACCGAGAAGCATTAGATTCCATTACCAATATGGAGACTCTGAGCGCTACTGCGCAGGCGCAAGACGCTGTATGGGGAATAGTGGTTCCTATTGGCCCTCTACCTAACACGTGATCATGAGTTACAGAGAAGGATTAGGACATGCGCAGTAGCTGTCCTGGTACGCCGAAAACATGCTGCCTCTTCCATGAAAGTCATGTCTCTCCAAGGGTATGTTTAATTAATGTATAGATGGTCACTGTATTAAGTAATTGTCCTATGTGATTTTAATAGTACACCGCTGGCACTAATACACTCTATGATGTAATGTAATTATCTGTAAATTTATGAAGTTCACTGATTGGCTACACAGAGGGGATGATAGGGAAATGTCCCTCTATATATACGTTGTAAAAAGGTCTGTTTGTTGCTTGAGAAAGGCTCAGTTGAGAGCTGAAACGTTGCATGAGATGTGGGCTCAATAAAGACCTGCAAATTACCTTTAAGAATATGGAGTGCTGCCTGCTTTTGTGACTTATATATATATATATATATATATATATATACATATAAATAAAGAAACTGGCAGAAAACAACCATTGTGCGTGTAGTTTGGCTACTGGCCAATGACGGCCTCCTCTGATAGAAGGAAATGGCTCCATTTAGCGTAATAACCTTGTATCTGCTGTCAATGAGGCTCCGTCATGGTGCGGTACCGATAGGCCTCTGCCAGGTGCACCCTGCTACTATAGGACCCTCATTTCCCCAATACAGGAGCGTTACAGTATCCCTCTCAGAACGAGCTGCTCCAAAGAAATATTCATTAGTGTTTGTAGGATTCGGACGATTCTCTTCTGCAGTTAAAAATTAGATTTGGGAGGACCGAATATTAGATCGCAGGTAGTATAGTTACCAAATGTAGGAACATCTTATATGACATCTGGGCTTTCCCACCCGGTCATTGATAATTGGACTGTTCATCCAGGGCTACCTGGTTCTTAAGATACAATGCCAGAACTACAGTGAAAAGAGAAATAGATTTTGGGGGGGATTTAATTGCGAATTGGGGTCTGTGTTAGAACCCGTGAGCACTGCAATGGCTATCATGAGTGGTTGAGAACCTGTGTGAGGGCATTCATAAGAGAATGAACAAATTAAAAGAGGGTTAACACTGAAGATTTTTTTTTTTTTTTTTTTTTTTTTTAAGGGTTCAGACTGGTTTACAAATAAAAAAGTAGCAATATTTACCTAGATTTTATTAGATCCCTACTTTTCTCTACTTCCCGATCCTGTCTGAACAGACCAAAAAAGGACATGAATTGCAGGCTCAGCCAATCACAGCCATAGCAGGGACATCCTTAGTCAGTGATTGGCTGAAGAGGCATCTCCTGTCTTTTTAATTAAGTCAAGGACAAGACCAAGAAGTAGCGATCAGTAAGGACTGGATAAGGAACAAGAGCCACAGGAGATTGCTGGGATGAGTAATGTTTCATTTATCATGGTTGCAACTCAGGTACCCCCATGTAATGGAAGAAGGAGGGTCCCAAGAGGGGGGGGGCAACATGATCCTTCCATAGAAGTGTATGAGTTTAGACACACTATTGGCCTCCTCTCCATTCCTCTCGTAGTTGATGTGGCCACTTTCCACCTATTTGCCATAAATGCCCACAGTGGGGATAACTATGTAAAACTTACATATGATCATCCGATAGTCTAGAGTTTGTATGATGCCATATTAAAGGGACTGTCCTGTGAATGCAAGTCTAATAACAGGATAGGTGAAAAATTACTGATGGATGGGTGGTCCACACAGATCGGGAATTTTCATCCTAGGAGGTGAGGACTTAACTCAGCTACAAAATGAAGCCAAATATTAGAAGATCATCTGCTTCTCCATTCATTTTCTACGGGTCTGCCAGAAAAAAGCCGAGCGCAGCACTCAACCACCACATAGGGAATGAATGGACTGGGGGTCGAGCAGGCGCACTGGTGATCCATTCTACGAGAATAAAAAAAAAAATACCAGTTCAGAGCAGGTCAGTGGTCAGACCTCCTTTGGATAGGTAACTTATTTTTTCACAAACTACCCCCTTTCAATGAATTTGTACCAATAATGAAATTCATCTTCATAATGCACCACAATGAGAGAACTTCTTCTATAGTACATGTGCACCATCTCATCTGCGACAGGTAAATGATGTATTAGTATTAGGCCCAAGCGAGGGATTCCAGAAATAGTCACTAAAGTAAATCTTATTGCCCTAACGTTAATAGGGATCAGCAGAAGCCTCCAGTCATGTAACAGAGGCTATAAACTACATGCCGCGCGTGTGAATTGTCCATACATATAAAGCCCAGTGCAGGAGGAAGGTGGAGCAGGACACATCTAATACCCCACATATTAATAACAACATGTAAATGAATCACAAGCTGTAATTATCCACCATGGGGTTTTTAACTATTAAATCAACTTTTTATTGCGGTTGTAAATATGAAATACCAGTGACAGCGATGATGACATCACAAGGCGCATGACATCACAGACCTCACATGACATCACAATTGGTGTAGAATGTACAAAGCTCTGCACTGGAGCCATCTTGTATCACTAGGACCTGACAGCTGGAAGGGGACAAGTCCAGGTAGGTCGCTGAGGGAGATTTACTGTGATGGGGGTATTTAGTGTAACGGGCCTGGGGGAGATTTACTGTGATGGAGGTATTTAGTGTAACGGACCTGGGGGAGATTTACTGTGATGGGGGTATTCAATGTAACGAGCCTGGGGGAGATTTACTGTGATGGGGATATTTAATGTAACAAGCCTGGGGGAGATTTACTGTGATGGGGTTATTTAGTGTAACAAGCCTGGGGGAGATTTACTGTGATGGGGGTATTTAGTGTAACGAGCCTGGGGGAGATTTACTGTGATGGAGGTATTTAGTGTAACGGGCCTGGGGGAGATTTACTGTGATGGGGGTATTTAGTGTAACGAGCCTGGCAGAGGTTTACTGTGATGGGGGTATTTAGTGTAACGGGCCTGGGGGAGATTTACTGTGAGGGAGGTATTTAGTGTAATGGACCTGGGGGAGATTTACTGTGATGGGGGTATTTAGTGTAACGAGCCTGGCGAAGATTTACTGTGATGGGGGTATTTAGTGTAACGAGCCTGGCGAAGATTTACTGTGATGGGGGTATTTAGTGTAACGAGCCTGGCGGAGGTTTACTGTGATGGGGATATTTAGTGTAACGGGCCTGGGGGAGATTTACTGTGATGGAGGTATTTAGTGTAATGGACCTGGGGGAGATTTACTGTGATGGGGGTATTTAGTGTAACGGGCCTGGGGGAGATTTACTGTGATGGAGGTATTTAGTGTAATGGACCTGGTGGAGATTTACTGTGATGGAGGTATTTAGTGTAACGAGCCTGGCGGAGGTTTACTGTGATGGGGATATTTAGTGTAACGGGCCTGGGGGAGATTTACTGTGATGGAGGTATTTAGTGTAATGGACCTGGGGGAGATTTACTGTGATGGGGGTATTTAGTGTAACGGGCCTGGGGGAGATTTACTGTGATGGAGGTATTTACTGTAATGGACCTGGTGGAGATTTACTGTGATGGGCGTATTTAGTGTAACGGGCCTGGGGGAGATTTACTGTGATGGGGGTATTTAGTGTAATGGACCTGGTGGAGATTTACTGTGATGGGGGTATTTAGTGTAACGGGCCTGGAGGAGATATACAGTGATGGGGGTATTTAGTGTAACAGACAATTATTTATTCCGGGGCTCAGTGTAGGGCAGATATTTTTATTCAGGAGCATTATAATGACACTGCTATCTTTAAGGGCGTCGTGTGGGGATATGCTGCAGGAGACCGGAGAAGGTGGATGTCTGCAGAGATGAGCTGTGGATGAGAAAACTCATCATGGTGTCTGGACAAGATGTAGAACAAAAAAAAAACTTCATCTATCAGGTACCTGGATGTAACATTTTTTCTGATGGTGACTAATTCTCATGGTTTTAGTGGTTAGAAGAAATACAGGGGTTTCCAAGTTTATGCTGAGTCTGCACTCATTCTCTGTGACTGCAGACTTCTGAATTCTCTCAGTGCGCACTGCACGCTGTCAGGATTCTCTTGTGCCCGTGATTTCCATACATGCAGTCATGTGCCAACTAGACATGTGTGACCTCACTCAGTGAAAATGAATTGAGCGAGGCCAGACAAGTCTAGATGTAATGTGGCCAGAAGTATACAAACCACATACTTGTCCTCCATACAGTAAAATGGCCCCACATAGTCCTCCATACAGTACAATGGCCCTACATACATTATAATAGCCCCATATAATGCTGCAAACTGTAATGGCACCACATAGTGCTCAATACAGTATAATGTGCCCGAATTGCCTTCTATACATTATGATCGGCCTAAATTGCCTTCCATACAATATAATGGCCCCACATAGTGCTTCGCACAGTATAATTGTGGGGTCATCATGCTGTATGGGAGCACTATGTGAGGCCATTATACTTTATGGAAGGCAATGTGGGCCCAAAATACTGTATAAAGCACCGTGGGTCATTACACTGTATGGAGAACAGTGTAGGGCCAATGCACTGTATGGAGATCTATGTGGGGCCAATACACTGCATGGAGATCCGTGTGGGGCCAACACACTGCATGAAGCACCATGTGGAGCCAACATAGTACATGGAGCACTATGTGGGGCCATGACAGTGTATGGAGCACCATGTGAGGCCACTACACTGTATTGAATTGCTCCACATAGTGCTCCATACAGCATAAAGACCCCACACAGCCCCCCACAAAGGTATAATGGCCCCACATAGTCCCCCATAAAGTGTAATAGCCCCACACAGCCCTCCATAAAGCCCAATGGCCCCACACAGTGCCACATACAATATAACTGGCCCACATAATCCTCCATATAGTATAATGGGCCTCACATTGACTTCCATACAGTATAATGGCCTCCCATAGAACTCCATACAGCAAAATGACCCCACATTGTTGGGCCATTATAAAGTATGGACGGCAATGCAAGCACATTATACTGTATGGAAGACTATGAGGACCCACTACACTGTCTGGAGCACCGTGGGGTCACTACACTGCATGCAGGACTATATGGGCTCATTATACTGTATGGAGAACTATGTGGAGCCATTTCATACAGTATAATGGCCCAAAATAGTGCTCAGTACAGTGCAATGGCCCTGCATAGTGCTCCATACAGTGTAATAGCGGCACATAGGGCTCCATACAGTGTAATGGCCCCACACAGTGCTTCACACAGTATAATGGGCCGGCATTGCCTTCCATACAGTATAATAGGCCTCGCATTGCCTTCCATACAATATAATTGGCTTGTATGGAAGGCAATACAGAGCCCATTGTACTGTATGGTGCACTATGTTGGATAATTATACTGTATAGAGGACTATGTGGAGCCATTCCATATAGTATAATGGCCTCACAAAGTGCTCCATACAGTGCAATGGCCCCATATAGTGCTCTGTACAGTGTAGAAGCCCCACATAGTAAAGGCAATGGAGGGCCCATTATACTGTATGGAGGGCTTTATGGGCCCATTATACTGTATGGAGCACTATGTGGGGCCATTATGTTGTATTGAGCCCTATGTGGGGCCATTATACTGTGTGAAGCACAATGGGGCACAATTATACAGTATGGAAGGTAATACAGGGCTTATTAAACTGTATGGAGGACTATTTTGGGCAACTATACTCTATGGAAAACTATGTGGTGCCACTATACTGTATGGAAGAGGAATATTTGGGGCCCATTATACTTCATGGAGGACTGTGTGTGTTTCATTATACTGTGTGAGGATTAGAGTTGGGGAACCTGGGATGGGGGTCACCACACATTGCCAGGGAAAAGGGGGTAGAGGGGTATAGTAGGGTCACCATTACGAGCATGTGGAGGGTACAGTGGAGGAATTCACTGTGGTGAGGTGTTTTTAAGGTGTTTGGAGGGAACACTTTTTTAGCATCATACTATATTATCTGCATTATTCAAGGTATTTTATCCTTTGTTATTACTTATTTAAATTAGACAATTGGGCCATATAATTTTTACTGCTCTGTAATAACATATATTATTTAAATATGGTAAGGTCTATTAATTATTTTGTACTTTGTCCATGGGACAACCCCTTTAAGTTTGTTTCTGTATGAAAATATTCATTGTTATATTTGATAAGGAAAACTTGCTCAGTTATAGACATTTTTTAATGAATTTCAAGGTTTCGCGCGACTGTCTCCAAACTTTTAATCTTGTCCCTCTGTGTATTTGAGTTTGACGTCCCTGGAATAGAATGTTCAAAGTTCTAAGCCTGAATCATTTTGTGTTTTTAGAACCAGGCAGTTTGAAGGTGACCGGCCCAGGTAAGTATCTCTTCAGACAATTTTGGGGGCCTGTTCACACTTTATGTAGCAGAGGGTGTTTATGGTGAAGTTCAGAACTTTACCATTTATCCCCCACAAAATCAGAGACAACACCTCTGTGTTCATTACTATGGTTATCAAGGTGATGCCTTTACAGTAAGACATTTCTAAGAAATATCTCGTAGGCCTCATTCATTAGGCCTCAGATGTTAAAGTTTGTTTTTTTGTGTCCGAGAAAAAAATGGACCGCACTGGGTCCAAATTTCAACCAATTTTGGTCCCAGTCTCTATTCAGTGTGGAAACAGATTTTCTTATACGCAAAAATAAATAATAAAAATGACTGCTACTTACCAGGAATTTGATTTACTGGAAATCCATAACAGCAACCAAAAGAAAGGGATTTACCCTATCATTGGACAGGAAGCCAAGAGCTCAAAATAAAAAGGCCAATCCCAATTGCTCCTTCAATGTGGTTTCCAAAAAGTCAAGTAGGAGTCACCGGACTTATTATCATTCTTGTTATTATAAATTCACTCAAGACCATTCTTCATTGTGAGAAGAGAAGACTGAGAACCACCAACAACTATAAGAAGGGTATGTGCACACGATGCAGATCTAGTGCAGAATTGGTGCAGATCTGCAGCAGATTTTTCTGCAGCAGAAACGCTGCAGAACTGCACTGTGATTTACAGTACAATGTAAATCAATGTGAAAAAAAAGCTGTACTCATGGTGCAGAAAAATCTGTGCAGAAACGCTGCAGATTTCAAAGGAGTGCATGTCACTTCTTTTGTGCAGTTCTGCAGCGTTTCTGCACCCCTCCATTATAGAAATAAAATCTGCACAAAAAACACACAAAAAAGCACAAAAAATGCACCTGCGGATTCTGCCAGGAGATGCAGATTTAGTGCAGAAAATTCTGCACCACATTTCCTACGTGTGCACATAGCCTAAGCCAGAGGGAGGGAAGAAATAGAGGGTGCCGTCATGGGTTTCAGGAAAATCTAATTACCATTAAGTAATTATCATTTTTCCCACCACCATGACCAAGGAACCCTCTGATAGGCAGGGAACACTCCTGTAAGATCTTACACCTGAAGAAAGATCCCAAGATTATCCTAGTTCAACGGATAGTGCTTAAGGAAAGTAGATTGTGAAAGTTTTAGATACTCTCCAATCAAGATAGGAGGATCAACTGGACGTACACTAATTTTGCTCAGATCAGCCTATGGACCTTACAAAATGCCACCAGGAAACTAAATGGTTAAATGGGCAGCCCACCAGACGCAGGGCCAGACCCGAGGCGGGCGGCCCACCACACCACTCGCTAGGCCAGACCCGAGGCGAGTGGGCCACCACACCAGACACGAGGCCAGACCCGAGGCGGGTGGCCCACCACACCAGACGTGAGGCCAGACCCGAGGTGGGTGGCCCACCACACCAGACGCGAGGCCAGATCCGAGGAGGGTGGCCCACCAGATGCGGGGCCAGACCCGATGCGGGCAGCCTAAGACACCAGTCGCTAGGCCAGACCCGAGGCGGGCGGCCCACCAGACGCGGGGCCAGACCCGAGGCGGGCGGACCACCAGACGCGGGGCCAGACCCGAGGCAGGCGACCCACCACACCAGACGCGAGGCCAGACCCGAGGCGGACGGCCAACCACACCAGAAGCGGGGCCAGACCCGATGTGGGCAGCCCACCACACAAGTCGCGAGGCCAGACCCAAGTCGGGCGGCCCACCAAACCAGTCGAGAGGCCAGAACCGAGTCAGGCAGCCCACCATAACAGTCGTGAGGCCAGACCCAAGGAAGGCGGCCCACCACACCAGACACAAGGCATGACCCGAGGCGGGCGGCCCACCACACCAGACACAATGCCTGACCCGAGGCAGGCAGCCCACCACACCAGACACAAGGCCAGACCCGAGGCGGGCAGCCCACCAGACCAGACGCGAAGCCAAACCCGAGGCGGGAGGCCCACCACACCGGACTTGAGGCCAGACCCGAGACGGGCGGCCCACCACACTAGATGAGAGGCCAGACCCGAGGCGGGCGGCTCACCACAATAGACGAGAGGCCAGACCCGAGGCGGGCGGCCCACAACAACAGACGCGAGGCCAGACCTGAGGCGGGCGGCCCACCACACCAGATGCGAGGCAGGCGGCCCACCACACCAGATGCAAGGCGAGACCCGAGGCTGGCAGCCAACCAGACGCAGGGCCAGACCCGAGGTGAGCGGCCCACCACACCAGACGCGAGGCTAGACCTGAGGCAGGTGGCCTACCAGACGAGGGGCCAGACCCGAGGCGGGCAGCCCACCACACCAGACACGAGGCCAGACCCGAGGCGGGCAGCCCACCAGACGCGGGGCCAGACCGGAGGAGGGCGGCCCACCAGACGCGGGGCCGGACCCGAGGAGGGCGGCCCACCAGACGCGTGGCCGGACCCGAGGAGGGCGGCCCACCAGACGCGGGGCCGGACCTGAGGAGGGCGGCCCACCAGGCGCGAGGCCAGACCCGAGTCGGGCAGCCCACCACACCAGACACAAGGCCAGACCCGAGGCGGGCAGTCCACCACACGCGAGGCCAGACCTGAGGCGGGCGGCCCACCACACCAGACTCGGGGCCAGACCCTGGGCGGGCGGCCCACCACACTAGACGAGAGGCCAAAGCCGAGGCGGGCGGCCCACCACACTAGACGAGAGGCCAGACCCGAGGCGGGCGGCCCACCACACTAGACGAGAGGCCAGACCCGAGGCGGGCGGCCCACCACACCAGACACGAGGCCAGACCCGAGGCGGGCGGCCCACCAGATGCAGGGCCAGGCCCGAGGTGAGCGGCCCACCACACCAGACGCGAGGCCAGACCCGAGATGGGCGGCCCACCACACCAGACACAAGGCCAGACCCGAGGCGGGCGGCCCACCAGATGCAGGGCCAGACCCGAGGTGAGCGGCCCACCACACCAGACATGAGGCCAGACTCGAGGCGGGTGGCCCACCACACCAGACACGAGGCCAGACCCGAGGCGGGCAGCCCACCACACCAGACACGAGGCCAGACCCGAGGCGGGCGGCCCACTAGACGCGGGGCCAGATCCGATGTGGGCAGCCCACACCAGTCGCGAGGCCAGACCCGAGGCGGGCGGCCCACCACGCTAGACGAGAGGCCAGACCCGAGGCGGGCGGCCCACCACACCAGACACGAGGCCAGACACGAGGCAGGTGGCCCACCACACCAGTTGCAAGGCCAGACCCGAGACGGGGGGCCCACCACAACAGATACGAGGCCAGACCCGAGGCGGGCAGTCCACCACACCACTAGCAAAGCCAGACCCGAGGCGGGCGGCCCACCACACCAGACTCGAGGCCAGACCTGAGGCTGGCGGCCTACCACGCTAGACGAGAGGCCAGACCCGAGGCAAGCGGCCCACCCTATCAGACGCGAGGGCCAGACCCGAGGCGGGCGGCCCACCACACCAGATGCAAGGCCAGACCCGAGGTGAGCGGCCCACCACACCAGACGCGAGGCCAGACCAGAGGCGGGCGGCCCACCACACAAGACGCGAGGCTAGACCCGAGGCAAGTGGCCTATCAGACGCGGGGCCAGACCCGAGGCGGGCAGCCCACCAAACCAGACACGAGGCCAGACCCGAGGCTGGCGGCCCACCACAGCAGACACAAGGCTAGACCCGAGGCGGGTGACCCACCACACCAGACAAGGCCAGACCCGAGGCGGGCAGCCCACCACACCAGACACAAGGCCAGACCTGAGGCGGGCAGCCCACCACACCACACGCAAAGCCAGACCCGAGGCGGGCGGCCCACCACACTAGATGAGAGGTCAGACCCAAGGCGGGCGGCCCACCACAGTAGACGAGAGGCCAGACCCGAGGCGGGCGGCGGCCCACCACACTACATGAGAGACCAGACCCGAGGCGGGTGGCCCACCACATCAGACGTGAGGCCAGACCCGAGGCGGGCGGCCCACCACACCAGATGCAAGGCCAGACCCGTGGCTGGCAGCCCACCAGACGCAGGGCCAGACCCGAGGTGAGCGGCCCACCACACCAGACGCGAGGCCAGACCAGAGGCGGGCGGCCCACCACACCAGACACGAGGCCAGACCCGAGGCGGGCGGCCCACCAGATGCAGAGCCAGACCAGAGGCGGGCGGCCCACCACACCAGACGCGAGGCTAAACCTGAGACAAGTGGCCTGCCAGACGAGGGACCAGACCCGAGGTGGGCAGCCCACCACACCAGACACGACGCCAGACCCGAGGCGGGCGGCCCACCACACCAGACACGAGGCTAGACCCGAGGCAGGCGGCCCACCAGACGCGGGGCCAGACCCGAGGCGGGCGGCCCACCACACCAGACGCGAAGCCAGACCCGAGGTGGGCGGCCCACCACACCAGACGCGAGGCCAGACCCGAGGCGGGCGGCCCACCACACCAGACACAAGGCCAGACCCAAGACAGGTGGCCCACCAGACGCGGGGCCAGACCCGAGGCGGGCGGCCCACCAGACCAGACGCGGGTCCAGACCGGAGGCGGGCGGCCCAACAGACGCGGGTCCAGACCGGAGGCGGGCGGCCCACCAGACGCGGGGCCAGACCTGAGTCGGGTGGCCCACCACACCAGACACGAGGCCAGACCTGAGGCGGGCGGGCCAGCACACAAGACGCGAGGCCAGACCAGAGGCGGGCGGCCCACCACACCAGACACGAGGCCAGACCCGAGGCGGGCGGCCCACCACACCAGACACGAGGCCAGACCCGAGGCGGGCGGCCCACCACACCAGACACGAGGCCAGACCCGAGGCGGGCGGCCCACCACACCAGACACGAGGCGGGCGGCCCACCAGCCGCGGGGCGAGACCCGATGCGGGCAGCCCACCACACCAGTTGCGAGGCCAAACCTGAGGCGGGCGGCCCACCACACCAGACACGAGGCCAGACCCGAGGCGGGCGGCCCACCACAGCAGACACAAGGCCAGACCCGAGGCGGGCGGCCCACCACATCAGACAAGGCCAGACCCGAGGCGGGCAGCCCACCACACCAGACACAAGGCCAGACCCGAGGCGGGCAGCCCACCACACGCAAAGCCAGACCCGAGGCGGGCGGCCCACCACACCAGACTCGAGGCCAGACCCGAGGCGGGCGGCCCACCACACTAGATGAGAGGTCAGACCCAAGGCGGGCGGCCCACTACAGTAGACGAGAGGCCAGACCCGAGGCGGGCGGCCCACCACACTACACGAGAGGCCAGACCCGAGGCGGGCGGCCCACCACATCAGACGTGAGGCCAGACCCGAGGCGGGCAGCCCACCACACCAGACACAGGGCCAGACCCGAGGCGGGCGGCCCACCACACCAGACACAAGGCTAGACCCGAGGCGGGCAGCCCACCACACCAGACACAAGGCCAGACCCGAGGCGGGCAGCCCACCACACCAGACGCGAAGCCAGACCCGAGGCGGGCGGCCCACCAGACGCGAGGCCAGACCCGAGGCGGGCGGCCCACCACACCAGACGCGAGGCGGGCGATCCACCACACCAGAGACAAGGCTAGACCCGAGGCGGGCGGCCCATCACACCAGAGTCAAGGCTAGACCCGAGGTGGGCGGCCCACCCCACCAGACAGGAGGCCTCTCCAGGACTCATTCAGTATTACAAGGCCCCCGGTGATGGGATGGGTGACTATGTAATACATAGATGTTCTGAGTCTTCCAGAACCCGATCTGCTCTTTGTATTGGCTTGTCACTGTGGCTAATAGAGGGAGAGCATAGTTGGAGCTCACCCTCTATTACATCCATATGTTTTAATACCTACAGCGATGGTAAGTTGGTACTCCATGAGTCTCAGTTGTTGGGTATTCTTACCATTGATGTTCACAAACCATAGCATTTTGTAACAAAACTTTGCAAAGTGCTAGTGTTCTCTGTTTTCAGCAGTTTTGCTGCGGTCAGGAAATCCAGTATGGAGTCCTGTGTGTTCCTTAGTATATAGAGCAGTAGGTGATATGCACTAAAGGAAGTGTCTCTTATAGGAATTTGCCAGACATTGGAAGGATGATTTATTACCTACTAGTCATCCTGTCCTTTACCACTCATCAGTCTTAAAGAGGCTCTCCGGTCACAAGATATTGTTGACTTAAGGTACCTTCACACGAAACGACTTTACAACGAGAACGACAACGTTCCGTGACGTTGCAGCGTCCTGGATAGCGATATCGTTGTGTTTGACACGCAGCAGCGATCAGGATCCTGCTGTGATATCGCTGGTCGTTGAATAAAGTTCAGAACTTTATTTGGTCGTCAGACTGGCGTGTATCGTCAGGTTTGACACCAAAAGCAACGATACCAGCGATGTTTTACGCTGGTAAAAAGGGTAAATATCGGGTTACTAAGCGCAGGGCCGCGCTTAGTAACCCGATGTTTACCCTGGTTACCAGCATAAAAGTAAAAAAAACAAACCGTACATGCTCACCTGCGCGTCCCCTGCCGTCCGCTTCCTGCTCTGACTGAGCGCCGGCCCTAAAGTGAAAGTAAAAGCACAGCGGTGACGTCACCGCTCTGCTGTTAGGGCCGGCGCTCACACAGTACAGGAAGCGGACGCCGGGGGACGCGCAGGTGAGCATGTACTGTTTGTTATTTTTACTTTTACGCTGGTAACCAGGGTAAACATCGGGTTACTAAGCGCGGCCCTGCGCTTAGCAACCCGATGTTTACCCTGGTTACCCGGGGACCTCGGCATCGTTGGTCGCTGGAGAGCGGTCTGTGTGACAGCTCTCCAGCGACCAAACAGCGACGCTTCAGCGATCGGCATCGTTGTCGCTATCGCTGCAGCGTCGCTTCGTGTGAAGGTACCTTTATTCTTGTAATTGGTCATCAATGTAAGATCAGTGGGGGTCCGACACTCGGCATGCCTACAAATCAGCTGTTTAGCCCCAACGGTGGTCGGAGGTGAACACTGAATGGAACTGCACAGCTTCATTCACAGTGTGGTGGCCGCTGCTGGGTGCTGGAGATCGGCCTCTATTCAAAAGGAGAGCTCATCATTATCAAGTGACCGGACAACTCCCTTAAAGTCCACAGACAAGTCACTTCTTTGGAGGCCATTTGGAGCCTCTAATATATTTACCAAAAATAAAAATGATGCTGAATGTAATGCAATGGACACCTTGGCATTACCCAACAGACCCCGATAAGAGTCAACGGCAACTTATCTCTGAGCAAAAAATGTTGAAATTCAACCTGCCGGATCCTTCTTTCCCTGACATCTTCTGTCGGGAGAAAGTTGGAAGGTCCCCCATGTACATAAGGTGGGCGCATGTTCCCTCCAAATCAGTGAGTCCACCATCTTATCTAATATGTATGGGGGTCTTCAGCTGGTGGAGGGTATATTGTATATTAGTCTGTAAGAGCAGAGCACCCACTGTACTAGACTGTGAGCTCCTATGAGCAGGTTGCATGTCTTTCTTTCCAGGGTCGGCTCTCCTGAGCTTATAATTACATACAGCAATATGCAGCAGGACAGACGAGATCCAGGGAGATATCCGATCGCCAGAATTGGGGTCAGGAAGGAATTTTTTTCCCCCCTGAGGGGGGGTTTCTTCGCCTTCCTCTGGATCCATGGGTCCAGTGGCTCTCATCAGGTCCGCAATGTCCGCAGCAAGTTCTGTGGTCTCCATCGGGCCTGACCTGAGAGTCATTGTGACCTTTTATTTATTAAAGGGCCGGTAATATTTTCATTACAATGTTGCTTATTGCTATTCCAATAAAAAAAAAATTAGAAATAATATATTGTGTCGTGTGTTTTATTTGTGTGCACTTCACCCTACACAGTGACAATGATGAGAGTGATCGCCGACACTCAATATTCCAGACTTGGCTGCTGATAGGAAGTAAAGCAGATACACAGGAGGGATTTGTGCTAAATTTTACACCTATTAGAATAATATAGATAAATGAGTGTTGTTAAAGGGAATCTGTTAGCAAATTTTTTTTTATTATGGAATCTGAAAGCAGCATGATGTAGGGACAGAGAGCCTGATTCCAGGGATGTATCACTTACCTGACTGCTTGGTTTGATAGAATCCCTGCTTTCTCTGTTGTATAAGTAGCAGTGCTCAAGAATATTAAGCCCTGTGTAACCCCTCCCTCATTCCTCATTGGCAGTTTCCTGTGTACAAGCTGCAAATCAATAGTGAGGGCGGGGTTACACAGATTAGCCTGACTGGCCTGCACCTGAGACCTAGTCAGACAGTGATAATCTGCTGCTGATAAAACACTGATTGTATTGAAACTACAGCACACAACCTAATAAGTGACATATCCCTAGAGTCAGGATCTCTTGCTGTTCTCAGATGAAATAGCAAAAACCTGCTGACAGATTCCCTTTAATCATGTACATGTCCTGTCTGACATCCCCCAGAGTAATGTCATCAGTGTCGCTCACCACCTTTGCAGATGTGAGCAGCCCTGGCGGCCCCTTTATGTCTAATAATTACCTGCAGAGCCGGCCTCCATTAGGCCGGATTCAGAACAGCGACATTTACACCAGGTAAAAAAAACATTACATATTTATGGAAACTGGCAGGTTCTCTTTAAAGGGATTTCGGAAGATGGAGAACACCAGAAATGGATGACCCACATCCCTGGTTTCCTCTATTATGACCGGCCATTAATGGGAGAGTATGGAGATGGGACCACAGTCGTGTGCAGGGTCTTCACATACATAGGTTACAAAAAGCTGACGGGGCTGGTATCTACTATAGACTTACATGTTGTGGGCCGAACACCAACCAGTCCATAAACCTCCTGCAATTGTTCGCCAACCAGAGACAAGTATGAAGCCCCGTGGTCCGTGTGCGTTACCAGCACCACCTTTAGTTATTAATTAGTGGGGATAGTTTGGGGCAGGAGAGAGACTGCTGGTTCTAGTGTCTTAGACCTAATATGGCCAGAGGAAGCCCTGATTAGTTTAGAAATTGGTATCCACCATTGATACTGGACACATGAAGTCCTCACATCCATGATACCCAAACACATTAATAAAAGTGAGAGAGCCTTGTCCTTGTGAACACTACACCTGACTTGAGGCCACCACCTCTTGGTTGCCCAATGTTTTTGCATCTCTAGGGTTCTTCTCAGATAGTCAGTACACCAGCGCCCCAGAATACTAAAGCTGGGGTGGGTGACCGAGAGCCCCTGTGGTGGCCATGACTGCGGCAGCCATGGGGCAATCCTCCATAACGACAGTCCCCTGAGGTGGTGGAGGATGTACGGACCCATTCACACGACAGTCAGCTGTTACGCAAGGCTTCCATGTGAATCCCTGATATTCTGAATTGTGCCATCTGAAATGATAGACACCTCCAAAAGGGAAGGAAAAAGGAACCGAAGATTTGTACTTTGTTCTTTTGCCTTTGCTCAATTCAATGTCTGTCAAAGGAACATATGAATTCCATTCTTCTGTGATTTAGACAGAAGCCCCAAATGGGGACATGAATGCAATGTAAATTTCAGTGTGAATAGGCCCTTATATCTAGAGGATGGTTATTAGTGCATCATGCGTTTCATTTACCCTTTCTCCATACTACAGGTTTGAGTGGATTTTATGTATAAAGAACAAAACAAACCTTTTTCCCCAGCAATCTATGTGCAAAATAATTTTTTGGCACTGGCAAAAATAAATACAGGTCCTTCTCAAAAAATTAGCATATAGTGTTAAATTTCATTATTTACCATAATGTAATGATTACAATTAAACTTTCATATATTATAGATTCATTATCCACCAACTGAAATTTGTCAGGTCTTTTATTGTTTTAATACTGATGATTTTGGCATACAACTCCTGATAACCCAAAAAACCTGTCTCAATAAATTAGCATATCAAGAAAAGGTTCTCTAAACGACCTATTACCCTAATCTTCTGAATCAACTAATTAACTCTAAACACATGCAAAAGATACCTGAGGCTTTTAAAAACTCCCTGCCTGGTTCATTACTCAAAACCCCCATCATGGGTAAGACTAGCGACCTGACAGATGTCAAGAAGGCCATCATTGACACCCTCAAGCAAGAGGGTAAGACCCAGAAAGAAATTTCTCAACAAATAGGCTGTTCCCAGAGTGCTGTATCAAGGCACCTCAATGGTAAGTCTGTTGGAAGGAAACAATGTGGCAGAAAACGCTGTACAACGAGAAGAGGTGACCGGACCCTGAGGAAGATTGTGGAGAAGGACCGATTCCAGACCTTGGGGAACCTGAGGAAGCAGTGGACTGAGTCTGGTGTGGAAACATCCAGAGCCACCGTGCACAGGCGTGTGCAGGAAATGGGCTACAGGTGCCGCATTCCCCAGGTAAAGCCACTTTTGAACCATAAACAGCGGCAGAAGCGCCTGACCTGGGCTACAGAGAAGCAGCACTGGACTGTTGCTCAGTGGTCCCAAGTACTTTTTTCTGATGAAAGCAAATTTTGCATGTCATTCGGAAATCAAGGTGCCAGAGTCTGGAGGAAGACTGGGGAGAAGGAAATGCCAAAATGCCTGAAGTCCAGTGTCAAGTACCCACAGTCAGTGATGGTGTGGGGTGCCATGTCAGCTGCTGGTGTTGGTCCACTGTGTTTCATCAAGGGCAGGGTCAATGCAGCTAGCTATCAGGAGATTTTGGAGCACTTCATGCTTCCATCGGCTGAAATGCTTTATGGAGATGAAGATTTCATTTTTCAGCATGACCTGGCACCTGCTCACAGTGCCAAAACCACTGGTAAATGGTTTACTGACCATGGTATTACTGTGCTCAATTGGCCTGCCAACTCTCCTGACCTGAACCCCATAGAGAATCTGTGGGATATTGTGAAGAGAAAGTTGAGAGACGCAAGACCCAACACTCTGGATGAGCTTAAGGCCGCTATTGAAGCATCCTGGGCCTCCATAACATCTCAGCAGTGTCACAGGCTGATTGCCTCCATGCCACGCCGCATTGAAGCAGTCATTTCTGCCAAAGGATTCCCGACCAAGTATTGAGTGCATAACTGAACATTATTATTTGATGGTTTTTTTGTTTGTTATTAAAAAACACTTTTATTTGATTGGACGGGTGAAATATGCTAATTTATTGAGACAGGTTTTTTGGGTTATCAGGAGTTGTATGCCAAAATCATCAGTATTAAAACAATAAGAGACCTGACAAATTTCAGTTGGTGGATAATGAATCTATAATATATGAAAGTTTAATTGTAATCATTACATTATGGTAAATAATGAAATTTAACACTATATGCTAATTTTTTGAGAAGGACCTGTATATGCATATGTAGCAGAGCTGTGTCTATATGGGGCTAATGAGGTATAATTGGTGTGCACTCAGTCAATTTAGAGGGTGAGGTGCAGGTGTCATGGACAGAGGAGTCCCCGTATAAGTAAAATTTAGAAGACACCGCACACTCTTAGTAGATTATTATGCATATAGTGCAAAATTTATTCAATATGACATTATATATCAGTGACACATGGGAGCAATATACAATTATACGATAAGCGACCACTTGTAGTAACAATTGACGTTTCGGCTCTCCTGAGCCTTACTCATAATATTGCTACAAAAACACAAAGAGAACAGAACAAGGGTAAATAAACACAACAAAAACAAAAATTATATACATATATACAGCATCCGTGCATGATGAGATAATAGAGAGTAGTATGCCAAGGTATAGGATGAAAGGCAGGCAACTAAATACAAATATAAGCACCAAGGATGCACCGAAGTGAATAGAACACCTAGAGTCATACCAAGTGTGAATACAAAAAAGGAGGCAAAGAGGTCATAGGGAGGCAGGACAGTAGGCACTCGTTACCTTAATGAGGCAATGGTAGGTACACAAAGAGAATTTCTTGCTTACAGGTATCAGTGGTGCTATAAGGATAGACAGGAGGTAAGTGTGAGTACAGTGTCCTAATATACAGAATACTTGAAAATGGGAGCCTGGATCAATACCTATTAGCTGATAAGGCGGTGTATGACCAGTCGTGGTATGCTGCCCTGTATGTGGAACCTATGTTGGACCGAAGCAAAAAAATCATAAGGAATGCTGTACTAGAAATAAGGAGGTGAGTGGGAGTAAAGAGTACAGATTAAATGAAAAGCTGCCCTGGAGTTCACTGGGGAGGGGAAGCACATAGTCCATGCAGCCAGGTGAAAAACCTGTATGGAGAGCGGTCACCCTGCCTGTATTATAAGTGTCCCATGACAGGGAATGTGGAAATATAGGATGTGGGGACAGCGTCCCACTGTACCTGGGGTGGTTGTCCTGTAAAGCGGCGCTCCCGCGCCTTGCAGTTGCCGGCGTGTCCAGGAGGAGGAGGTGGGATAGTTAAATAGCGGCGGTGACCGCCGGACCGGAAGTGCGTCATCCGGACCGGAAGTCCCGCCGCCTGGAGCAGAGAGGAGATACTGCGCATGTCTAAATGTCACCATAGTAACGTGTTAGTAAGGAGCCCTGTATTGAACGCAAGGCATAATGCCAATACTCATATCGGTGTAAATATAATTATAGGGGAATGTTTGGACTAATAGTATGGAGGTTAGGCATACCTGCAGGATATTTGCGCTGTATGTGTGGCACTGTAATAGCCCTACTCTTGCGACCCCTAGTGGCAGCCAGGTTACATTCAGGGCATAAAAAATAGGTGGCTAGGCTGTATAGAATGGAATCCGGAGGAATTACGGGATCCTGGCATTAATAAGGCATGGACTAGGTACGGGATAAGTGGTATATATAATCGTGGACTGGAAAAATAAAAACTAGAACGAAAAGATGAATAAAAAGGAAAAATATAAATAGCAAAATTATAAATAGCAAAAATAACCGCATGAATAAATAAAATGAGTAGATGAATGGACCCTTATAAGGAAATAAAACGTTGATTATAATGCTATTGAAAAAAACGGGGGGGGGAATAAGGTTGAAAATTCAAAAGAAATAATGCAAATGAAATAAAATAACAATAAATATGAAATATGAAAATGTAAAATGGAGTAATGAATGGAAAAATAATGAAAAATAAAAATAAAAATAATAATAAAAGAAAAAATGCTAAAAAAATGAGAATAACTGTAATAACCAAGAAATATTAAAAATATTAAAAATAAAATAAAATAAAAGAAAACCCAAAAAAAAAAAAAAAAAAAAAAAAAAAATGAAAAACAAAAATAAAATAAAAATAAATGACGGAACAGAAGAAAAAAGGGGGAGGGGGGGTTGAGTGATCACTCACCTCTATGAAGAGTTGTCAACGGGTCTGGAAAAAACGAAATATAGTTAGTACTACAACTTAACACACCTGCCAATCAATTTCTCTGTTGAGTCCTCTAGGGGTCAAAGTATCCAAAGTGTGTATCCAGAACGTCTCCCTGGCTTTCAGTAATTTGATATGGTTGCCCCCTCTTCTGGGACGTGGAACCTGTTCGAGTATTTGGAATTTTAATTGGGCCACGGAATGTTTGAATGTGACAAAGTGGTCAGGGATAGGTAGCCATGTTTTGTTGCAGCGAATAGTTGACTTGTGGCTAGCGATCCGGTCCTTCACGTGCTGGGTGGTTTCCCCCACATAGAGGAGGCCACAGGGACACTTAATCACGTAGATGGCAAAGTTAGTGTTACAGGTAAAGAAACCCTGAATAGGATATGATTTCCCTGTCCTAGGGTGGGTGACCATATCGGACCTGATAACGTTTGAACATGCTGCACAATTGAGGCAGGGAAAAGTGCCACGCCGTTGGCTGGCCAAAAGCCTCTGTGTAGTCCGTGGTTGAGTACTCCCAATGTCAGCCCGTACTAGCTGATCCTTGATGTTTTTGGGTCTTCTTGTGCTCATCAATGGTGGTGATTGGAAAGGTTCCACTGAGGGGTAAGCCTTGTGCAAGAGGGACCAATGTTTTCTAATTACGGAGTATATTTTGGGCATAAAGGGATGGTGTGTATGCACAAAGGGTAAACGCTCCTTGGGCCGCTCCCGGGGGGGAGGGGGATGTGGGGAATTGATGCGTAGTTTTTCTTGGTCCAAAAGTTTTAAAGGATATTTTCTTTCTTGGAATTTGAGGGCCATAGTGTCCATTCTGTCTTGGCGTAGAGCAGGATCAGTGACAATACGAGAGACTCTCTTAAATTGTGACCGTGGAAGGCTATTTCTGGTTGTTTTGGGATGGCAGCTAGAGTAATGCAACAGGTTGTTGCAATCCGTGGGTTTGGTAAATATGTCAGTAGTGAGAATACCATTGTCACCTTTTATAACCCAGGTGTCCAAAAAGGAAATTTTCTGAGAATCAAAATGGATGGTAAATTGAAGCCCTGGGGAAATGGAATTGAGGTATGTAAAGAAGTGGTGCAGAGTGTCTGTTGTCCCTGTCCAAATGAAGAAAATGTCATCAATATAGCGGACATAGTTGGTGACGTGGGTTAAGAATAGCTCATTGTCATAGATGTACTCGATTTCGAACTGATTCATAAATGCATTTGCATAAGCTGGGGCTACATTCGAGCCCATTGCGGTCCCACGTGTTTGGACATAGTACGTGTCCTGGTATAGAAAAAAATTTTCATAGAGTACTAGTGTGAGGAGTTCGAGACAAAGTTGGGAGGTTCTTTTGGGCATATCAGATTTCTCAAGTAGAGATTTTGTGGCTGCAATCGATAGAACCGTTGTAAATCCTTGTCAAGCTGGAATGCGTCCCATTTAGGCGTAGGACAGAAGGACAAACCCTTCTGTAGTACCGTCAGTTCTGCAGGGGAGAGGGAGTAGCTAGAGATGTTTATTACCAAGTTCGATGGCTCACCTGGGATCTCGTTGCCATTCTTTCGCCGTGACCTTCTTGTTGGTCTGCGTTGTTGTGCCCTCCCCTGCGTCCCTTGTGAAAAAAACGCGGTCTGCCTGCATTTATCGATGAGTCGCTGCCCGAGCTGAATGAATCGACTCTTCGTTGGTTTGGTGGACGTCGCCAGGAGTTGAAGGCGGAGGAGTCGTTCCATCTATACACGTTGTTGCTTATATAGTCCTCGTTGTCTCGTTGAAATTTTGTCCTCTTACGTTCCTGCAAATTTTTCTCAAAGTCCGCAATAATTTTGTCTGTTTTGGTCTTCAGTGAGGACCACTCAGAAGAAGGAAGTGTACTGGTCAACTGAGTCTCTATGGCCTGTATATTTTTCTGGACCTCTATAATCTCCTTCTGGAGATATTCCACAGTAAGGATTATAATGTCTAAGGAACACTTGTTCAAAATTCTTTTAAATTTATCACAGAATTCCTGATTGTTGGAAAACAATGTGGGACGAAGATTACTCCGCAGCCCTCTAGGAATTTTATTCTGTCGGTGGTATTCCGCCAACGTGGTGCAATGGAGGTCATAAGAGACCAGTTTCCTTTTGGCTTTTTCTATGGTGACATTTAGACATGCGCAGTATCTCCTCTCTGCTCCAGGCGGCGGGACTTCCGGTCCGGATGACGCACTTCCGGTCCGGCGGTCACCGCCGCTATTTAACTATCCCACCTCCTCCTCCTGGACACGCCGGCAACTGCAAGGCGCGGGAGCGCCGCTTTACAGGACAACCACCCCAGGTACAGTGGGACGCTGTCCCCACATCCTATATTTCCACATTCCCTGTCATGGGACACTTATAATACAGGCAGGGTGACCGCTCTCCATACAGGTTTTTCACCTGGCTGCATGGACTATGTGCTTCCCCTCCCCAGTGAACTCCGGGGCAGCTTTTCATTTAATCTGTACTCTTTACTCCCACTCACCTCCTTATTTCTAGTACAGCATTCCTTATGATTTTTTTGCTTCGGTCCAACATAGGTTCCACATACAGGGCAGCATACCACGACTGGTCATACACCGCCTTATCAGCTAATAGGTATTGATCCAGGCTCCCATTTTCAAGTATTCTGTATATTAGGACACTGTACTCACACTTACCTCCTGTCTATCCTTATAGCACCACTGATACCTGTAAGCAAGAAATTCTCTTTGTGTACCTACCATTGCCTCATTAAGGTAACGAGTGCCTACTGTCCTGCCTCCCTATGACCTCTTTGCCTCCTTTTTTGTATTCACACTTGGTATGACTCTAGGTGTTCTATTCACTTCGGTGCATCCTTGGTGCTTATATTTGTATTTAGTTGCCTGCCTTTCATCCTATACCTTGCCATACTACTCTCTATTATCTCATCATGCACGGATGCTGTATATATGTATATAATTTTTGTTTTTGTTGTGTTTATTTACCCTTGTTCTGTTCTCTTTGTGTTTTTGTAGCAATATTATGAGTAAGGCTCAGGAGAGCCGAAACGTCAATTGTTACTACAAGTGGTCGCTTATCGTATAATTGTATATTGCTCCCATGTGTCACTGATATATAATGTCATATTGAATAAATTTTGCACTATATGCATAATAATCTACTAAGAGTGTGCGGTGTCTTCTAAATTTTATCTATATGGGGCTATGTAGCAGAGCTGTGTCTATATGGGGCTATGTAGCAGAGCTGTAACTATATGGGGCTGTGTAGCAGAGCTGTATCTATATATGCATATGTAGCAGAGCTGTGTCTATATGGGGCTATGTAGCAGAGCTGTGTCTATATGGGGCTATGTAGCAGAGCTGTGTCTATATGTGCATATGTAGCAGAGCTGTATCTACATGGGGCTATGTAGCAGAGCTGTGTCTATATGGGGCTATGTAGCAGAGCTGTGTCTATATGGGGCTATGTAGCAGAGCTGTGTCTATATGGGGCTATGTAGCAGAGCTGTGTCTATATGGGGCTATGTAGCAGAGCTGTGTCTATATGGGGCTATGTAGCAGAGCTGTGTCTATATGGGGCTATGTAGCAGAGCTGTGTCTATATGGGGCTATGTAGCAGAGCTGTGTCTATATGTGCATATGTAGCAGAGCTGTGTCTATATGGGGCTATGTAGCAGAGCTGTGTCTATATGGGGCTATGTAGCAGAGCTGTGTCTATATGGGACTATGTAGCAGAGCTGTGTCTATATGGGTCTATGTAGCAGAGCTGTGTCTATATGGGGCTATGTAGCAGAGCTGTGTCTATATGGGGCTATGTAGCAGAGTTGTTTCTATATATACATATGTAGCAGAGCTGTCTATATGGGGCTATGTAGCAGAGCTGTGTCTATATGTGCATATGTAGCAGAGCTGTGTCTATATGGGGCTATGTAGCATAGCTGTATCTATATGGGGCTATGTAGCAGAGCTGTATCTATATGGGGCTATGTAGCAGAGCTGTGTCTATATGGGGCTATGTAGCAGAGGTGTGTCTATATGGGGCTATGTAGCAGAGCTGTATCTATATGGGGCTATGTAGCAGAGCTGTGTCTATATGGGGCTATGTAGCAGAGCTGTGTCTATATGGGGCTATGTAGCAGAGCTGTGTCTATATGTGCATATGTAGCAGTGCTGTATCTATATGGGGCTATGTAGCAGAGCTGTATCTATATGGGGCTATGTAGCAGAGCTGTATCTATATGGGGCTATGTAGCAGAGCTGTGTCTATATGGGGCTATGTAGCAGAGCTGTGTCTATATCGGGCTATGTAGCAGAACTGTGTCTATATGGGGCTATGTAGCAGAGCTGTGTCTATATGTGCATATGTAGCAGAGCTGTGTCTATATGGGGCTATGTAGCAGAGCTGTGTCTATATGGGGCTATGTAGCAGAGCTGTGTCTATATAGGGCTATGTAGCAGAGCTGTATCTATATGGGGCTATGTAGCAGAGCTGTGTCTATATGGGGCTATGTAGCAGAGCTGTGTCTATATGGGGCTATGTAGCAGAGCTGTGTCTATATGGGACTATGTAGCAGAGCTGTGTCTATATGGGGCTATGTAGCAGAGCTGTGTCTATATGGGGCTATGTAGCAGAGCTGTTTCTATATATACATATGTAGCAGAGCTGTCTATATGGGGCTATGTAGCAGAGCTGTGTCTATATGTGCATATGTAGCAGAGCTGTGTCTATATGGGGCTATGTAGCAGAGCTGTGTCTATATGGGGCTATGTAGCAGAGCTGTATCTATATGGGGCTATGTAGCAGAGCTGTGTCTATATGGGGCTATGTAGCAGAGCTGTGTCTATATGGGGCTATGTAGCAGAGCTGTGTCTATATGGGGCTATGTAGCAGAGCTGTGTCTATATGTGCATATGTAGCAGTGCTGTATCTATATGGGGCTATGTAGCAGAGCTGTATCTATATGGGGCTATGTAGCAGAGCTGTGTCTATATGGGGCTATGTAGCAGAGCTGTGTCTATATGGGGCTATGTAGCAGAGCTGTGTCTATATGTGCATATGTAGCAGAGCTGTGTCTATATGGGGCTATGTAGCAGAGCTGTGTCTATATGGGGCTATGTAGCAGAGCTGTGTCTATATGGGGCTATGTAGCAGAGTTGTTTCTATATATACATATGTAGCAGAGCTGTCTATATGGGGCTATGTAGCAGAGCTGTGTCTATATGTGCATATGTAGCAGAGCTGTGTCTATATGGGGCTATGTAGCAGAGCTGTATCTATATGGGGCTATGTAGCAGAGCTGCATCTATATGGGGCTATGTAGCAGAGCTGTGTCTATATGGGGCTATGTAGCAGAGGTGTGTCTATATGGGGCTATGTAGCAGAGCTGTATCTATATGGGGCTATGTAGCAGAGCTGTGTCTATATGGGGCTATGTAGCAGAGCTGTGTCTATATGGGGCTATGTAGCAGAGCTGTGTCTATATGGGGCTATGTAGCAGAGCTGTATCTATATGGGGCTATGTAGCAGAGCTGTATCTATATGGGGCTATGTAGCAGAGCTGTGTCTATATGGGGCTATGTAGCAGAGCTGTGTCTATATCGGGCTATGTAGCAGAGCTGTGTCTATATGGGGCTATGTAGCAGAGCTGTGTCTATATGTGCATATGTAGCAGAGCTGTGTCTATATGGGGCTATGTAGCAGAGCTGTGTCTATATGGGGCTATGTAGCAGAGCTGTGTCTATATGGGGCTATGTAGCAGAGCTGTATCTATATGGGGCTATGTAGCAGAGCTGTGTCTATATGGGGCTATGTAGCAGAGCTGTGTCTATATGGGGCTATGTAGCAGAGCTGTGTCTATATGGGACTATGTAGCAGAGCTGTGTCTATATGGGGCTATGTAGCAGAGCTGTGTCTATATGGGGCTATGTAGCAGAGCTGTTTCTATATATACATATGTAGCAGAGCTGTCTATATGGGGATATGTAGCAGAGCTGTGTCTATATGTGCATATGTAGCAGAGCTGTGTCTATATGGGGCTATGTAGCAGAGCTGTGTCTATATGGGGCTATGTAGCAGAGCTGTATCTATATGGGGCTATGTAGCAGAGCTGTGTCTATATGGGGCTATGTAGCAGAGCTGTGTCTATATGGGGCTATGTAGCAGAGCTGTGTCTATATGGGGCTATGTAGCAGAGCTGTGTCTATATGGGGCTATGTAGCAGTGCTGTATCTATATGGGGCTATGTAGCAGAGCTGTATCTATATGGGGCTATGTAGCAGAGCTGTGTCTATATGGGGCTATGTAGCAGAGCTGTGTCTATATGGGGCTATGTAGCAGAGCTGTGTCTATATGTGCATATGTAGCAGTGCTGTATCTATATGGGGCTATGTAGCAGAGCTGTATCTATATGGGGCTATGTAGCAGAGCTGTATCTATATGGGGCTATGTAGCAGAGCTGTGTCTATATGGGGCTATGTAGCAGAGCTGTGTCTATATGGGGCTATGTAGCAGAGCTGTGTGTATATGGGGCTATGTAGCAGAGCTGTGTCTATATGTGCATATGTAGCAGAGCTGTGTCTATATGGGGCTATGTAGCAGAGCTGTGTCTATATGTGCATATGTAGCAGAGCTGTGTCTATATGGGGCTATGTAGCAGAGCTGTTTCTATATATACATATGTAGCAGAGCTGTCTATATGGGGCTATGTAGCAGAGCTGTGTCTATATGTGCATATGTAGCAGAGCTGTGTCTATATGGGGCTATGTAGCAGAGCTGTATCTATATGGGGCTATGTAGCAGAGCTGTATCTATATGGGGCTATGTAGCAGAGCTGTGTCTATATGGGGCTATGTAGCAGAGCTGTGTCTATATGGGGCTATGTAGCAGAGCTGTGTCTATATGTGCATATGTAGCAGAGCTGTGTCTATATGGGGCTATGTAGCAGAGCTGTATCTATATGGGTCTATGTAGCAGAGCTGTATCTATATGGGGCTATGTAGCAGAGCTGTGTCTATATGGGGCTATGTAGCAGAGCTGTGTCTATATGGGGCTATGTAGCAGAGCTGTGTCTATATGTGCATATGTAGCAGAGCTGTGTCTATATGGGACTATGTAGCAGAGCTGTGTCTATATGGGGCTATGTAGCAGAGCTATATCTATATGGGGCTATGTAGCAGAGCTGTGTCTATATGGGGCTATGTAGCAGAGCTGTGTCTATATGGGGCTATGTAGCAGAGCTGTGTCTATATGTGCATATGTAGCAGAGCTGTGTCTATGCAGCGCCCCAGAGTCCTGGTCGTTGCAGTACTGTGGCTCTGCCACTATGGGGAGCCATGGTGCGTCCGATGGCACTGAAGGAGTTCATCTGATCAGGTATCACAGACACCAATATGTTTCACAGCAGGGCCTCCGGGGGGAGCTAAGGGTTCTATTCATTAGGCCACTCCCCACCATAGTGGGTAAACTGGGGGTCAGGCAGGAAGTTAGAGAAGAAGGCTGACTGGATTGAACGAAGCAACACCTTGTGGCAGAGGGTGTTGTGGAGGAAGAGACAGTAGGGTCTCTGCCAGGGGTGGGATCCTGGCAGAGGCTTGGCATTGGAAAGAACGTAACGGGACCGTGCCTGCTCAGAATAGCGGCGGTGCCCTAAGAAAGGACTAGAAGCGAGATAGATTGTGCTGAGTGAGAAACGAGATCAAGCAATAGGAGAATTCCAGTAGGGGTCGTGCTGTAAGACCGGAGCAACACCCTACTGAGGCGCATTACCGGTGGCCGGAACGCCGAGGGAGTATTATAACATTCAGCTTCAAGCAATACTCTAAACAGCGGCAGGACAGTCAGTTTAAGGCGGGCTGTCTAACACACATCACCTATGAAGTCTTGGGAGGCAATTGCGGGAGAGGGGCGTCTCTAGGGTCCCGGAAGAACTCCAGGCCTATCCGACAAACGGGTGCCGTTCCAACTGTAACATCAGGAAGGGACGGAAGATTAGAAGAACATCATTTAATCGAGTTGTGAGGGAACTTAAGAAACAGACACAACGGTTGTGGGGTACTTTCCGTAAGCACAGCAGGGAAGGACTACAACACATAGCGCTAAGAAGGAAGGCACCGATTTCCACCTGTGAAGTGAACTCTGGAGGTGCCATTGGACCGGCCGGACTTGCGCAGCCTGGTGAACCGTATTCTGGACTGAGGACTCAGAGATCTCCAGTAAAGAGGTAAAGAGACTGCAACCTGGTGTCCTCGTTATTTACCGCGACCTGCACCCCACAACTGCACCGTTACAACACGACTTATTGCACCGGACGTCCCCCACTGACAGACAGGGCCACGGACCGGGTCTAGCCACCGTGACAACCCCAGGACTGAGACCTAGAGGCCCGGCTCTGGGTACCCCTTGGCCCTGCGGCGGTGTGGAGGCGCTCCAAACTTGGCGTCACGAACAGGATCTACTTAAGCCTGAAGAATCAGGTCATGTGTGCCTAGAGACTGTGATTTGTTGTGCTTGGACTGTACTTTATTAAGAGGACTGTGTGTTGTGCCATTTGCCGCCAAAATCCGCCGCCATTGTAGCGCTGAGGAGAGCGCAGGAAGAGAAGAGGGGCGTGAAGGGGGCGTAGGCAAGCTGGAGAGCGCGAACAGCAATGGCCGCCCAGTCTAAGTATTTCTGTGTCCTGAGGACGTGCCCGTCAACAGCCGAGGTCCGCCTCCTGATCTTGGTTGGAGGGTGGAGATCATGGGGACGGGGACGCCCACGAAAGAGACCGCGAAAAGAGGACATTGGAGGACAAATAAAGATGGCGACACCAGAAGTACCACGCGGAGCTGACCCGGCCCGGCCTGAGGCTGCACAACCCGGGACAGCCTCAGAAACGCCAACGCTGCAGGGTCTGACCCTCGCAGGGCCACCGATGGGTCGGGCCCCTTTGCCGCTGTCTGCGGAATGTGCGGCTGCAGCCGAGGCTCGACAGCTAGCCCGCCGGCTGAGGGCCGATGCCCGCGTACTTTCACGGCTAGGCCAGCCCACGGAGATCCATCTGGCCCCAGTGTCCCCTGTCGCTACCCACCCGACCGTGGCTGGAGGTACGTCACAGACGCCGGACTTAAAGATTCTACCCGATGCTGAACATCTGCGGCGGTTGATGGCCGCATGGAGGAGCCGACCCCAGCCTGCGGAACAGATTGGTTCGATTAGCGCTCCGGAAATCCCGCCCTCACACTGGGGTGTAGTAGTGGCCTTTAACCCTCAGTGTGGAAGAGGAGTGATCCAAGAGATCGGGGAACCGGTGCAAGTCCACGTGGACCGGGAGGAGGTAGAACCTTGCCGCGGGAGGTTCGATCGCGACCTAGAACCAGGCGATGCGGTGACGTATACCCGATGGAGGAGGGCTACGGGGGAAGCTGGCTGGATGGCACGAGGCGTGCAGCGGTGCACTGCCTTCCAGGCTGCTGCTGAAGCACCGGAAAGAGGTGACCCCAAGGGGAAGACAGCGGAGCCCGGCCCCGCGGAACCGCAAGAAGCCCAACCTCACCGTGCCCCGGAGGGACGTGTACACCTGCCGACAAGAAGGATCTCCCGGCGAGGGATTTTATCACTGTTGGGACCGGAACGGCGTCCTGGCTCACCAGTGCGATCCGTTGGCCTGGTGAGACCGGACAGGAGACCACCTCCCGCTTCACAACAGTAAAGTATCACTGCTCTTTTATGAAAATGTAAATAGTTTTCCCGTTAACTGTTTGTGAACTGTTTGCTGCTAAACCCATCCAGGGTTAACAATTTATGGATCCCTTAGTTGACCCGGGATCCTTATTGTTTGTTTTTCTACAGTTTTGCACGAGTTTTACAAACTGAGAAATCATGAACAGTGCATGATCCAAACTTTCTTGTAAATAGTTTGCACCTTATTAAAGGCGCTTCCTACTGGTTTTATTTAAAGACTCTTTGCGAAGATACCGTTCTGGAACCTTTGCTGAACAAAGACTGGTAGGCTGAGAAGACGAGCTACCTCAGAAAGACTTGATCCTCTTTTAAAGGGGATGTCCAACAGCGTACTTACGAGAGATACTGTTTTAAGAACAGTAATGCCATGGTAATGTTGGAATGAGAAAAGTTGTATGTGTTTTAACTAGTTAAATGTAAAGAAATACTGATGATGATGCTCTGGAAGAAATGTAACTGTTTTGCATATAGGAAAGTTATGTGTGTTCAATTTGTTTAAAATGTGAAACCTAGATAATGTTCTTTGAAAAAGAAAGATGCAGAAAGCCCGTAGGGGCAGATTTAGAGTTCTGCTTAAGTGAAAGTAAGAAAGTAATAATGAAGGTGTGGATAGAAGGTAAACCCTGAGTCCCCATAGAAAGTTAATAATGTGTTACTAAGGACAGAAAGTGAACCCGTAGGGGTTAGTGAGTGAGTCCTAATAGGAGCCAAGTAGAGCCGGCTCCATGTTCTCTAATTGAAAGGAATGTTATGTCTATACCATGTATAGTAGAGAAAGGCAGTAGGCCCTGGCTGAACGGGGCGGTCCTGTAAAAGACAGGAGAGGCAGTAGGTCTGGTGCCATAGGGACAGGCGGTCCTGCAGGTTCAAAGTAGGAGAATGAAAAGTTAACTTGCCCTGTAATGTGATTATGGGAAGGCCTTTAGCGAGCTAGGAGTGTATGTTCCTTGAAGGCAATGTTAAATTATTGTTCATTTAATTGCACTTAGTAGAATACCCGGTTGGGTAATGAGAGTTAATTGTAGCCTGTTGCTATGATATTTAATTATGTTTGTAACGTTAAAGTGTCCTCACCTCCCATAAAGGGAAGCCTGTTCAAGTATACTTATTGTTTTGCACTCAACAAAATTGTATGTCTTTTTGCTAACCTGTATTGTTGTTTTCTTCCCAGTCCCGGAGTACTGTGTTTAACCAGGGGGGAGTGCAGCGCCCCAGAGTCCTGGTCGTTGCAGTACTGTGGCTCCGCCACTATGGGGAGCCATGGTGCGTCCGATGGCACTGAAGGAGTTCATCTGATCAGGTATCACAGACACCAATATGTTTCACAGCAGGGCCTCCGGGGGGAGCTAAGGGTTCTATTCATTAGGCCACTCCCCACCATAGTGGGTAAACTGGGGGTCAGGCAGGAAGTTAGAGAAGAAGGCTGACTGGATTGAACGAAGCAACACCTTGTGGCAGAGGGTGTTGTGGAGGAAGAGACAGTAGGGTCTCTGCCAGGGGTGGGATCCTGGCAGAGGCTTGGCATTGGAAAGAACGTAACGGGACCGTGCCTGCTCAGAATAGCGGCGGTGCCCTAAGAAAGGACTAGAAGCGAGATAGATTGTGCTGAGTGAGAAACGAGATCAAGCAATAGGAGAATTCCAGTAGGGGTCGTGCTGTAAGACCGGAGCAACACCCTACTGAGGCGCATTACCGGTGGCCGGAACGCCGAGGGAGTATTATAACATTCAGCTTCAAGCAATACTCTAAACAGCGGCAGGACAGTCAGTTTAAGGCGGGCTGTCTAACACACATCACCTATGAAGTCTTGGGAGGCAATTGCGGGAGAGGGGCGTCTCTAGGGTCCCGGAAGAACTCCAGGCCTATCCGACAAACGGGTGCCGTTCCAACTGTAACATCAGGAAGGGACGGAAGATTAGAAGAACATCATTTAATCGAGTTGTGAGGGAACTTAAGAAACAGACACAACGGTTGTGGGGTACTTTCCGTAAGCACAGCAGGGAAGGACTACAACACATAGCGCTAAGAAGGAAGGCACCGATTTCCACATGTGAAGTGAACTCTGGAGGTGCCATTGGACCGGCCGGACTTGCGCAGCCTGGTGAACCGTATTCTGGACTGAGGACTCAGAGATCTCCAGTAAAGAGGTAAAGAGACTGCAACCTGGTGTCCTCGTTATTTACCGCGACCTGCACCCCACAACTGCACCGTTACAACACGACTTATTGCACCGGACGTCCCCCACTGACAGACAGGGCCACGGACCGGGTCTAGCCACCGTGACAACCCCAGGACTGAGACCTAGAGGCCCGGCTCCGGGTACCCCTTGGCCCTGCGGCGGTGTGGGGGCGCTCCATCTATATGGGGCTATGTAGCAGAGCTGTGTCTATATGGGGCTATGTAGCAGAGCTGTGTCTATATGGGGCTATGTAGCAGAGCTGTGTCTATATGGGGCTATGTAGCAGAGCTGTGTCTATATGGGGCTATGTAGCAGAGCTGTGTCTATATGGGGCTATGTAGCAGAGCTGTGTCTATATGGGACTATGTAGCAGAGCTGTGTCTATATGGGGCTATGTAGCAGAGCTGTGTCTATATGGGGCTATGTAGCAGAGCTGTGTCTATATGGGGCTATGTTGCAGAGCTGTGTCTATATGGGGCTATGTAGCAGAGCTGTGTCTATATGGGGCTATGTAGCAGAGCTGTGTCTATATGGGGCTATGTAGCAGAGCTGTGTCTATATGTGCATATGTAGCAGAGCTGTGTCTATATGGGGCTATGTAGCAGAGCTGTGTCTATATGGGACTATGTAGCAGAGCTGTGTCTATATGGGGCTATGTAGCAGAGCTGTGTCTATATGGGGCTATGTAGCAGAGCTGTGTCTATATGGGACTATGTAGCAGAGCTGTGTCTATATGGGGCTATGTAGCAGAGCTGTTTCTATATGGGGATATGTAGTAGAGCTGTGTCTATATGGGGCTATGTAGCAGAGCTGTGTCTATATGGGGCTATGTAGCAGAGCTGTGTCTATATGGGGCTATGTAGCAGAGCTGTGTCTATATGGGACTATGTAGCAGAGCTGTGTCTATATGGGGCTATGTAGCAGAGCTGTTTCTATATGGGGATATGTAGTAGAGCTGTGTCTATATGGGGCTATGTAGCAGAGCTGTGTCTATATGGGGCTATGTAGCAGAGCTGTGTCTATATGGGGCTATGTAGCAGAGCTGTTTCTATATGGGGATATGTAGTAGAGCTGTGTGTATAATACACACTGCAGAGAAACACTAAGAATCTATTACCTCCATATTCTACTCTATACATTAAAATTAGCTATAATGAGTCACTCCTCTACTTTACACCGCCAGGGAAGTTTTACTTAACAGGAAAAATGTTGTTACTAAACCTGGGATGCGTATTATGGTAAGGTGAGGTTTACAGTCTGAAATATACAGTAATATATACACATACTTTTTTTGTGTTTGTTTGTTTGTTTTGTGATTCAGACTGCTTTTAACTAAAATAAAAGACACAAAAACCCCTAAAGTAGCAACACTCACCCCTCAACCAGTCTCCCCATAGGTCTCACTGTGACACTTATCAGATCCCTACTTTTTTCATCTTCCTGATCCAAGCTTAACGCAATGTAAATGAGAGCAAGTGCAGGCTCAGCCAATCACAGCCACAGCAGGGACCCTGCTCAGTCAGTGATTGGCTAAGCAGGAATTGTGCAAAACATGTTGTAACTTTCGGTGCTTTTACGCTAGTTCCCCCAACTTTTTGAAAAGTGGGCACAGCTTACCAGAGAAGGGAGCATTGCAGAGCGCGGACAAAATACTAATCATAATTTACATCACAAAAGTAGCATAAATTAGGAGAAATGTAATCCAGCCCCTAAAGTAATATTTACGGTGGCGCACGGCTGCTGTGTAACGCAATTAATCATTTATGAATTTGATACTTTTTACTCCAACGTACTCCATCAAGACTGGAGTTCAAAACACCAGTCGGAAGCCAAAATGTGTGAACTCGGCCAAAGGTACACGTCTGTAGTAACTGTGGGGTCATACTTTAGGTCTAAAAATTACCTGCAGAGCCGGCCTCCATCAGAGGAGATGTACACGCATCTGTCCGACAGGTTGGTGGAGATGGACACAAATTCGTTGATGTAGCCCGCTCTTCTCATTAATCGGAACGTGTTCACCAACTTCTGGTGCTCGCGAATAATACCAAGAATGTTTCCATTGAGGAACACGATATAATACTCCTTACAGAATGGGTCCCATATAATGCTCCAAAAATAATTGGCTCTTTAAGATGCTCCATGTATAATGGGCCCCATATAATGCTCCATATATAATTGGCCATATAAAATGCTTCATATATAGTCCCATAAGATGCTTCATATATTATTGGCCCCATATACTGCTCCATATGTAATTGGCCCCATATACTGCTCAATATGTAATTGGCCCCATATACTGCTCCATATTGAATTGGCCCCATAAGATGCTCCATATTAAATTGGCCCCATATAATGCTCCCTATAGAATTGGCTTCATAAGATGCTGCCTATATTATTTGCCCCATAAGATACTCCATATAGAATTAGCCCCATATAATGTACCATATATGGGCCCCTTCTGATGGTCCCCATATATTGCTCCAAATATTAAAAAAAAAAATGAAATACTCACCTCTCGTTGCTTGACGCTGCTCTGCTCTGGACTCCTCACCGTCGGCGTCTTCCTGCTCTCTGTGCTGCGACTTCTCAGGCAGAGGGCGCGCACTGGTGACGTCATTGCGCCCTCTGACCTGAACGTCACAGTCAGAGGATGGAAGACGCTGCAGTGCTGGAACCGGGAGAGGTAAGTATCGCAAGTGCCGGGGCCGGAGCAGACGGGGGGGTCCACTCGCGGGGGCCGGCACAATAGCGCGCCAGTGTCCCCGACGGCGAGTGGGCCCCCTGCCTGCTCAGGGCCCCGGCACTTGCCCGGGTGCGTCGGGTGCTGACGCTGGCCCTGGGAGTAGACCCTTAATGTCCCTGGGTCTGGAAGTCCTGGTCTAGAGTGCTCGTCATTAGGTCGTAGTGCATGTCCCAACATGATGACTTGCTTCATGACTCTAGACCAGGATTTCCTGCTGCGAGTAGGCTCGGGATATTCATTTGCATACGCACGGACATCCCAGGCGTACTCACGGCTGGAAGTCCTGGCCTAGTGTGAAGATGACTGGGTTCCATCAATGCATGCTGGCAGTAAGGAGCAGGGCCAAGGAACTTGTGGGAAACAAAGAGCAGAAAAAGTGAGAAGTGAGGTGAGTGTTAGTTTTTTTGGTCTTTGTTTCTTCTTCTTACCTTTACTATGCATTGGGAGTCTTTCCATAACCAATTACCCCTGAGCTTAATAAAGGAAATTGAATTAGCTGAGAATAAATTCACTGTAAATCAAATATTTTGGTAAAATCCATGCGCTTTGTCTCTAGTCATAAGTGTCATTATGGAAAAACCCTTTGAATGTTCATGTTAATAAACCTTATATCAGCCATGTCATTTTATCACTTCTCCTTTTTAACAGACAAAACCATGTAAGGTTGATTACATGAATACTAAGTTGCTTATTAATAAAATCTATTACCACACTTTATAAAATGAAGTACAAGCTTTACTTAGAACAGAGGATTTCCTCAGTGTGAATAATGTCCTGTAAATGTTAGATTTACTGTGATATTTGGCATTTATCTCCCGATAGGATGCAGCGGTGTTTGGCCATCAAGCTCCAGCACAATCTCTCATTCCATCAAGGAGGGATTATTATTCCACCATGTGCTCGGCTTTGGAAGCTTTGGAAAGGTCCTGATGGCGGAAGACACTTTAACCCGCCAAGAATTTGCTGTTAAGATCATCAGCAAAAGGTCCCTGCTAGCCGGAGGTGATAGGCTGGATGTCATGGTGGAGAGGCGAGTTCTTCAGCTGGCATCTGGAAGCCCCTTCCTCGTCCATGCAGACTTCGGAATCAAGACCAAGGTATAATTGTGACTACTTAGCGCTACAAGGTTTGGCCACTTTTTTGATGTCGGTGACCTATTCGTCTGAATTGGAGCTGTCCTGCAGAATCCAGGAGTGACCACTAAACCTTATTTGCTCCGTACATTGTTTATATCCAGCTTTTGGCGGAGATGGTAACAGCTGATCGGACCCCCACAAATCTGATATTAATGACCTATTCTAAGGATAGGTACATCATAAGAGTGGAAAACCCTTTTAAATAATGTCACTGCACACACTACAAGCTTCACTGCTCAATGGACAATGCCACCGCCAGGGACAAACTGTACAGAGGTGATATAGAAGGTATTAATGATCAGAATAAAATGGATTTTTATAGTCTTGAATGTGGCTGAGCTGAAATACCGAGCAAAGCTCATGGGCAGGCAACACTTCTTTCTTGAAGAAAGAACAACCCCTTTACCCCCATAAAGAAGCAGCATAGGCTGTAAGAGAGCAGCAATTACCACTTTGTGTTTTTATCTCCACAGTCTAACAGCTGTAACTTTTCTCTTCTTCTGCCACTATAGCTGATTAAAGGTCTATATCTAATTTTGTATGAAGTGTTGTATTTTTAATTACACTATTTTAAAGTGCACATATTGTATTGGATAATATTTATTCATTTGTTTGAGGTTGGATTGAAAACTGTAACAACTTTCCTATTGTTTTGTTTATTTTAGCACCTACAGTACATTATATGGTAACATTATTCTCAGGGTCTTTATAATTATGGAAAAACAGATGTATGGCTACGTTCACATTTGCGGTCCGCGCCGCAGCGTCGGGCGCCGCAGCGGCGCCGCATGCGTCATGCGCCCCTATATTTAACATGGGGGCGCATGGACATGCGTTGCACTTGTGTTTTGCGCCGCATGCGTCACTGCGGCGCACGCGTCCGGGCGCAGAGGACGCAGCAAGTTGCATTTTTGCCGCGTCCAAAATCAATAGAACAAAGGACGCATGCGGCGCAAAACGCAGCGTTGTGCATGCGTTTTGCCGCGTTTTTGTTTGCGTTGTGCGTTGCGGCGCCGACGCTGCGGCGCACAACGCAAATGTGAACGTAGCCTATATGATTTTTATGTTTGGCTACTTTAGCATACTAAAAAAACAAAAACTTTTTGTGTTGGTGTATTACAAGGCCTATTATGTTTTTGTTGCTATATGTTACTATGACATAGCTGTTGTTTTCTGCATAGCTTGTACTTTACATTGCTATTATTTGGGATTACATAGCACTTTATAACGATCTTTTACTCCACTTTTTGAGAAGTAGGAAAAATAGCAGCTCCATGCAAAGCAGAAAGATAACATTATAGCCTTGGTTCATTATTGCCATTGCATCTGGTTTCTGCCTGGTTTTGTGTGTTTTTAGGCCTTTTTGTGTTTGCATCCAATTCATTATACTATTTAGTCTATTTTGTATGAGCTCCCCTGCTTTTTCTTTTTTTTTCCACTTTGTGGGCAGAGTTTAGTGATTCCAGATGTTTTCACCTGATTCATCAATTCTGATTTTTTTTTAAAAGTCACGCATGTGATACAATCTTCATTCCAGTCCCCGTTGGTGTATTTTTTGACTATGCCAGCTTTTTGGCTCAATTTTTGCCCAATTTGCAAAATGTGTTATTTTGGGGGCCAAAAAGTGGCAACAACAGTTCAGGCAGGAAAGACATTTTTGACTATGAACCAAATTCTTGAATTGTGAGTTGAAGAATTTAGCACCAAAAACGACAACAAATACCACAAGACCAAAAAGGAAAGTGATTAAAAAAAGCAAATAATGAATCTGAGCCTATGTCTATAATTAAAAGAAAAATAATAATTACCAAACATTGGCTTAACCCTTTAGTGACAGAGCCAATTTGGTACTTAATGACCAGGCCAATTTTTACAATTCTGACCACTGTCACTTTATGAGGTTATAACTCTGGAACGCTTCAACGGATCCTGCTGATTCTGAGATTGTTTTTTCATGACATATTGTACTTCATGTTAGTGGTAACATTTCTTCGATATTACTTGCGATTATTTATGAAAAAAATGGAAATATGGCAAAAAATTTTAAAATTTAGCAATTTTCAAAACTTGGATTTTTATGCCCTTAAATCAGAGAGATATGTCACAAAAAATAGTTAATAAATAACATTTCCCACATGTCTACTTTACATCAGCACAATTTTGGAACCCAAATTTTTTTTGTTAGGGAGTTATAAGGGTTAAACGTTGACCAGCAATTTCTCATTTTTACAACACCATTTTTTTTTTAGGGACCACATCACATTTGAAGTCATTTTGAGGGGTCAATATGATAGAAAATAACCAAGTGTGACACCATTCTAAAAACTGCACCCCTCAAGGTGCTCAAAACCACATTCAAGAAGTTTATTAACCCTTTACGTGCTTCACAGGAACTGAAACAATGTGGAAGGCAAAAATGAACATTTAACTTTTTTTTGCAAACATTTTGCTTCAGAACCATTTTTTTTTATTTTCACAAGTGTAAAAACAGAAATTTAACTATAAATGTTGTTGAGCAATTTCTCCTGAATACGCCGATACCCCATATGTTGGGGTAAACCACTGTTTGGGCACAACGCAGAGCTTGGAAGAGAAGGAGTGCCGTTTTACTTTTTCAATGTAGAATTGGCTGGAATTGAGATTGGACGCCATGTCGCATTTGGAGAGCCCCTGATGTGCCTAAACAGTAGAAGCCCCCACAAGTGACCCCATTTTGGAAACTAGACCCCTTAAGGAACTTAACTAGATGTGTGGTGAGCACTTTAAACCCCCAGGTGCTTCTCAGAAGTTTATAACGTAGAGCCGTGAAAATAAAAAATCGCATTTTTTCTACAAAAATGATCTTTTTGCCCCAAAATATTTATTTTCACAAAGGTAACAGGAGAAATTAGACCACAAAAGTTGTTGTGCAATTTCTCCTGAGTACATTGATACCCCATATGTGGGGGTAAACCACTGTTTGGGCGCACTGCAGAGCTTGGAAGAGAAGGAGTGCCGTTTTACTTTTTCGATGTAGAATTGGCTGGAATTGAGATCGGACGCCATGTCGCGTTTGGAGAGCCCCTGATGTGCCTAAACAGTGGAATCCCCCCACAAGTGACACCATTTGGGAAACTAGACCCCTTAAGGAACTTATCTAGATGTGTGGTGAGCACTTTAAACCCCCAGGTGCTTCACGGAAGGTTATAGCGTAGAGCCGTGAAAATAAAAAGTCGCATTTTTAAAAAAAAAATGATTTTTTGCCCCCAAATTTTTATTTTGACAAGGGTAACAGGAGAAATTAGACCACAAAAGTTGTTATGCAATTTCTCCTGAGTGTGGCGATACCCCATATGTGGGGGTAAACCACTGTTTGGGCGCACCGCAGAGCTTGGAAGAGAAGCAGTGCCGTTTTACTTTTTCAATGTAGAATTGGCTGGAATTGAGATCGGACACCATGTCGCGTTTGGAGAGCCCCTGATGTGCCTAAACAGTAGAAACCCCCCACAAGTGACCCCATTTTGGAAACTAGACCACTTAAGGAACTTATCTAGATGTGCGGTGAGCACTTTAAACCCCCAAGTTCTTCACAGAAATTTATAAAGTAGAGACGTGAAAATAAAAAATCCTTTTTTTTCCCTCAAAAATGATTTTTTAGCCTGCAATTTTTTATTTTCTCAAGGGTAACAGGAGAAATTCGACCCCAAAATTTATTGTGCAATTTATGCTGAGTAGGCTGATACCCCATATGTTGGGGTAAACCACTGTTTGGGCGCATGACAGAGCTCGGAAGGGAAGGAGCGCCGTTTTGGAATGCAGACTTTGATAGAATGGTCTGCGGGCATTATGTTGCATTTGCAGAGCCCTTGATGTACCTAAACAGTAGAAACCCCCCACAAGTGACCCCATTTTGGAAACTAGACCCCCCAAGGAACTTATCTAGATGTGTGGTGAGAACTTTGAATGCCCATGTGCTTCAAAGAAGTTTATAATGCAGAGTCGTGAAAATAAAAAATATTTTTTTTTTCCACAAAAAAGAATTTTTAGCCCCCAAGTTTTTATTTTCACAAGGGAACAAGAGAAATTAGACCCCAAGAGTTGTTGTCCAATTTGTCCTGAGTACACTGATACCCCATGTGTGGGGGGGGACCACTGTTTGGGTGCACGGCAGAGCTCGGAAGGGAAGGAGCGCCGTTTTGGAATGCAGACTTTGATAGAATGGTCTGCGGGCGTTATGTTGCATTTGCAGAGCCCCTGATGTGCCTAAACAGTAGAAACCCCCCACAAGTGACCCCATTTTGGAAACTAGACCCCCCAGGGAACTTATCTAGATGTGTGGTGAGAACTTTGAATGCCCAAGTGCTTCACAGAAGTTTATAATGCAGAGTCGTGAAAATAAAAATAAAAATTTTTTTCCACAAAAAAGATTTTTGAGCCCCCAAATTTTTATTTTGACAAGGGTAACAAGAGAAATTGGACCCCAAAAGTTGTTGTCCAATTTGTCCTGAGTACACTGATACCCCATGTGTGGTGGGGACCACTGTTTGAGCGCATGGCAGAGCTCGGAAGGGAAGGAACCCCATTTTGGAATGCGGACTTTGATAGAATGGTCTGCGGGCATTATGTTGCGTTTGCAGAGACCCTGATGTACCTAAACAGTAGAAACCCCCCACAAGTGACCCCATTTTGGAAACTAGAGCCCCCAAGGAACTTATCTAGATGTGTGGTGAGAACTTTGAATGCCCGAATGCTTCACAGACGTTTATAATGCAGAGTTGTGAAAATAAAAAATATTTTTTTTTTCCACAAAAAATTTTTTTTAGCCCCCAAGTTTTTATTTTCACAAGGGTAACTGGAGAAATTGGACCCCAAAAGTTGTTGTCCAATTTATCCCGAGTATGCTGATGCCCCATATGTGGGGGTAAACCACTGTTTGGGTGCACGGCAGAGCTCGGAAGGGAGGGAGCACCATTTGACTTTTTGAGCGCAAAATTGGCTGTGGCGTTTAGAGACCCCCTGATGTACCTAAACAGTGGAAACCCCCCAAATCTAACTCCAACCCTAACCCCAAAACACCCCTAAGGCTTCTTTCACTCTTCAGTTGTTTGGCGTCAGTCAGCTCCGACATAGTGACGGATCCGTCACAATTGTTGAGAAAACGGTATTAACGGATCCGTTTTTTTGACGGATCCGTTACTTGGGGGTTGTCTGGGAAAAGTATCTACTTTTTGGAGCATGCGCAATTGAAAAAGCGGATTGGGGCGACGGATCCGCCGAAATGACGGTAACAACGGAACCGTCGCCCATAGGCGGCCATTCTATGGAATGACGAACGCGACGGATCCGTCGCGAACCGCCATTTCGGCGCAGACAAAAAACGTTACAATGGCCGTCAATGTCTAGATGACGTCCGCCAAATCTCGACGGAACCGTCACATGGCGGATGAAACGGACGACCATCCGCCACAATCCGTCGCTAATGCATGTCTATGGGAAAATAGCGGAACCGCCCAAAAAAATGGCGGATCCGCTATTTGATGAAAATGGCCGTTTCAGACTGACGCCAAAAGACTGAAGTGTGAAAGAGGCCTAACCCTAATGCCAACCCGATCCATAATCCTAATCACAACCCTAAGGATAATCGCAACCCTAACCTCAAAACAACCATAACCCTAATCAGAACCCTAAATCCAACACACCCCTAATCCTAATCTCAACCCTAACCTCAAACCTAACCCTAATCCCAATACACCCCTAATCCCAACCCTACCCTTAACCCTAATCCCAAACCTAACCGTAATCCCAAACGTAACCCTAATGCCAACCCTAATCCAAACCCTAATCCCAACCCTAACCCTAACTTTAGCCGCAACCCTAGTCCTAACTTTAGCCCCAACTCTAACTATAGCCCTAACTTTAGCCACAACCCTAACCCTAAATTTAGCCCCAGCCCTAACCCTAAATTTAGCCCCAACCCTAACCCTAAATTTAGCTCCAACCCTAACCCTAAATTTAGCCCCAACCCTAACCCTAACCCTAACCCTAACCCTAACCCTAGTCCTAGCCCTAACCCTAACCCTAATTTTAGCCCCAACTCTTCTCTCCTGCCGGCCGGCAGATGGCAGCAGAGAGCGGGCGCACTGCGCATGCGCCCGCCATTTTCTTTCTATAGGAAGAAGCCGGCCGGCAGGAGAAGACACAGAAGGACCCAGGGACACCGGTAAGTATGATAGGGTCCCCGAATCCCCCTATTTCTCTGTCCTCTGATGTGCGATCACATCAGAGGACAGAGAATTACACATCACTTTTTTTTTTTTTTTTTTTTGCGGTCGCCGGTAAACAGTTAATTACCGGCGATCGCAAAACAGGGGTCGGTAAAAACCGACCCCGATCATGTTCTTTGGGGTCTCGGCTACCCCCAGCAGCCGAGACCCCAAAGATCTCCCAGGTGCCGGCCGGCGGGCGCACTGCGCGTGCGCCCGCCATTTTTAAGATGGCGGCGCCCTTGGGGAACCACGAGGAGCACCGGGGGAGACAGGTGAGTATCGGGGGGGCATCGGGGGCGACCGGGGACCCCATTTCTCTGTCCTCCAATGTGCGATCACATCGGAGGACAGAGAAATTAAATGGGAAATCGCGTTTTGTTTTTATTTTTGCGATCGCCGGTAAACGGTTAATTACCGGCGATCGCAACTCGGGGGTCGATAAAAAACCCCCGAATCATATTCTCTGGGGTCTCGGCTACCCCCGGTAACCGAGACCCCAGAGAAAATCCGACTCTGGGGGACGCTATTCACTTTTTCCACAGCGCCGTTAATTAACGGCGCTGTGGTTTAAGTACCCTTAGCGGCCGCCGTTAAAAGGCGTATCGGCGGTCGTTAAGGGGTTAAACAAGACCTTATAAATGTATTAATATATTATATATCATTGTTTAGAACTTTAAGGGTCACAGCAGATAAACCACCTTTCTATGGAGTGACTGCATATCTTAGCAATATGCAATAACTTTCTTGGATGAAAACCCCTTCAAGCAGTGAAATGTGTATTTGTCTTTCCTGTATAATAAGTGCACATGTCCCATGTTACAGATGAATATTTTCCTGGGCATGGAATACGTGAGCTGCGGGGACTTTTACCAACTTCTACACAGAAAGGGACCACTTGACATCACCAATGCCAGGTAATGTGTTAAAGGAGTTGTCCGTCTCGGAAGAAAAGTCAGCAGTTACTCTACAAGACGGCAGACTGCCAAATTGATAGAAAATTGTCCTATGAGTGGAATAATATAGTAATATAGTAACATAGTTATTAACCCCTTTCTGACCTCGGACGGGATAGTACGTCCGAGGTCAGATACCGCGCTTTGATGCAGGGCTCCGGCGGTGAGCCCACATCAAAGTCGTGACATGTCAGCTGTTTTGAACAACTGCGTTGTGCCAGCTTCTAGCCTCCTATGGAGGCTATTGAAGCATGGCAAAAGTAAAAAAAAAAAAAAAAAGTAAAAAAAAAATGTGAAAAAAATAAAAAAATATAAAAGTTTAAATCACCCCCCTTTCGCCCCATTCAAAATAAATCAATAAAAAAAAATCAAACCTACACATATTTGGTATCGCCGCGTTCAGAATCGCCCGATCTATCAATAAAAAGAAGCATTAACCTGATCGCTAAACAGTGTAGCGAGAAAAAAATTCGAAACGCCAGAATTATATTTTTTTGGTCGCCGCGACATTGCATTAAAATGCAATAACGGGCGATAACAAGAACGTATCTGCACCGAAATGGTATCATTAAAAACGCCAGCTCGGCACACAAAAAATAAGCCCTCAACCGACCCCAGATCATGAAAAATGGAGACGCTACGAGTATCGGAAAATGGCGCAATTTTTTAAATTTTTTTTGACGAAGTTTGGATTTTTTTTTCACCACTTAGATAAAAAATAACCTAGTCATGTTAGGTGTCTATGAACTCGTAATGACCTGGAGAATCATAATGGCAGGTCAGTTTTAGCATTTAGTGAACCTAGCAAAAAAGCCAAAAAAAAAACAAGTGTGGGACTGCACTTTTGTTGCAATTTCACCGCACTTGGAATTTTTTTCCCGTTTTCTAGTACACGACATGGTAAAACCAATGATGTCGTTCAAAAGTACAACTCGTCCTGCAAAAAATAGGCCCTCACATGGCCAAATTGACGGAAAAATAAAAAAGTTATGGCTCTGGGAAGGAGGGGAGCGAAAAACGAACATGGAAAAACGGAAAATCCCAAGGTCATGAAGTGGTTAAGGTTGAAGGAAGACTTTAAGTCCATCTAGTTCAACCCATAGCCTAACCTAACATGCCCTAACATGTTGATCCAGAGGAAGGCAAAAAAAAACCCCAAATGGCAAAGAGTAAGCTCCACATTGGTGAAAAAAATTCCTTCCCGACTCCACATACGGCAATCAGACTAGTTCCCTGGATCAACGCCCTATCAAGGAATCTAGTGTATATACCCTGTAACATTATACTTTTCCAGAAAGGTATCCAGTCCCCTCTTAAATTTAAGTAATGAATCACTCATTACAACATCATACGGCAGAGAGTTCCATAGTCTCACTGCTCTTACAGTAAAGAATCCGCGTCTGTTATTATGCTTAAACCTTCTTTCCTCCAGACGTAGAGGATGCCCCCTTGTCCCTGTCTCAGGTCTATGATTAAAAAGATCACCAGAAAGGTCTTTGTACTGTCCCCTCATATATTTATACATTAACATAAGATCACCCCTTAGTCTTCGTTTTTCCAAACTAAATAGCCCCAAGTGTAATAACCTATCTTGGTATTGCAGACCCCCCAGTCCTCTAATAACCTTGGTCGCTCTTCTCTGCACCCGCTCCAGTTCAGCTATGTCTTTCTTATACACCGGAGACCAGAACTGTGCACAGTATTCTAAGTGTGGTCGCACTAGTGACTTGTATAGAGGTAAAATTATGTTCTCCTCATGAGCATCTATGCCTCTTTTAATGCATCCCATTATTTTATTTGCCTTTGTAGCAGCTGCCTGACACTGGCCACGGAATATGAGTTTGTCATCCGCCCATACACTCAGGTCTTTTTCATTGACGGTTTTGCCCAGAGTTTTAGAATTAAGCACATAGTTATACATCTTATTACTTCTACCCAAGTGCATGACCTTACATTTATCCCCATTAAAGCTCATTTGCCATTTATCAGCCCAAGCTTCTAGCTTACATAAATCTATAGAATAATGCTCCTACTGACTAGTAAGAATTCCCAAGTTTACCATCTATGGGATCTGATTCTTATTCACTTTCTCTTTGGGCTGTCCCACACGTCCAGATAATTCCGGTACCGGAATAAATCGGTACCGGAGTTATCCGTGTCCGTGTGCCTGGGAACTCACGGAGGCCATACTTGCGGCACACGTGTGCCGCCCGTATGGCGAGTGGGTACCACACGGAGCGTGTGGTACCCACTCTGCATGGTGCTGAAGCTGCGATTCATATCTTCCCTGCAGCAACGTTTGCTGTAGAGAGAATATGAAGAATAGTGTTTAAAATAAAGATCCATGTGTCCGCCGCCCCCCCACCCCCTGTGCGCCCCCCCACCCCCTGTGCGCCCCCCCGCTGGTCAGAAAATACTTACCCGGGTCCCCCGTCGGCTGTCGCTCCTTCCTGGTCTGGCCGCGGCTTCTCCTGCATGCGGTCACGTGGGGCCGATCATTTACAGTCATGAATATGTGGCTCCACCCCCCATAGGGGCGGAGCCGACTATTCATGATTGTAAATGATCGGCCCCACGTGACCGCATACAGTAGGAGGCGCGGCCAGACCAGGAAGGAGCGAGGGAGCGGGTAAGTATTTTCTGACCAGCGGGGGGACGCACAGGGGGTGGGGGGGCGCACAGGGGGTGGGGGGGCGGCGGACACATGGATCTTTATTTTTAACACTATTCTTCATATTTTCTCTATAGCAAACGCTGCTACAGGGAAGATATGAATACCGGCTTCAGCACCATGTGGGGGGGACAGCGCTTACTGTAGCGCTGTCTCCGGCACGCCACACGGACCCCAGACGGAGAATGTCCGTGTGAGGTCCGTGTTTTACGCGGACCCATTGACTCTATTGGGTCCGTGTAAAACGTGCGCTCCCACGAACACTGTCATGTCTCCGTGTTTGGCACACGGAGACACGGTCCGCAAAAAATCAATGACATCTGAACAGATGCATTGATTTTTATGGGTCTACGTGTGTCAGTGTCTCCGGTACGTGAGGAAACTGTCACCTCACGTACCGGAGCCACTGACGTGTGAAACCGGCCTTTGTCAGATTCTATGCCGCCGAACTGGTGTGTGGGATCCAGTTCCTCCACTCTGAGGGCGTCATCCACAGGTAATTTAGTCAGTGTGAGGCCGGGTCACACCAGCGTATCTTCTCTCAGCTAAGAGAATCCAGACCATTATGGAAATCGCACTTTGATTAAACTCTGAACATAATTTGATCATGGTGTAATCTGAATTTTTCAGATGAGGAGATGATGGAAAAAAAATCTCTTCTCCATTCTGTCAGTCCGTGGAAATCGGACGGCACTAAGATGTCATCTGAGTGCAGTCCGATGTGTTCCATGGACTCATTGACTTGCATGGCCGAGTGTGATCCGATAATTAGATCCAACTCAGGCATGCTGCAATCGGTTCAAGGAAAAAATGAGACATGCACACGGCTCCATAGAATAACATTGGTCCCAGTGCTATACAATGCTTTGTCAGATCGCACACGGATAGAAAATACGGTCATGTGCACAGGCCCTTAAAGCTTAGCTGCACTCAGTCCCTCCCCCCTGGAGACCTGCTGACTGATGCCCTGTATCAGGGGTCTAGTCGTCCTATCTGGTATCACTGTCAGGAAGCTGCAGATGAGCGGCTGTCACATGTCATACAGTAATCCCTACAGTGGTACAGGTAGGGCATATAGAAAGGGGTCATCTCAGATGAGGGAAGAACAGCAGGAAGAGAAAATGTGTTTAGTCACAAATGTCATCATTTCACCACAGATATAAGAAGGTCACTTTCTTTAGTCTCACGTTACTTTTATTTTTCTTACAGAGACCTAAAGCCTGAGAACATCCTGGTGGCTGAGACGGGCCATATTAAGGTCACGGATTACGGTCCTGCACTTGAGAACATGCACGGAGACCAAACAGCCACCGGTTTCGCTGGAACCGAGGGTTACATGGCTCCCAAAGTGAGAATAGATTTTTTTATGTTTTGTACTTAAACATTTTTTTGGGGGGGGTACTTTCACATTGATGAGCTTTATTTAGGCTGGTTCATCAATATAAAATCATGGGGTACAATCCCACTGATTAGCTGTTCTTACCTCTGGCCGCAATCTGATGTAACCAGACCAGAACATCGCACCTCTGTAGTGCTTAGTGGTCAGTACCGAGAACTGCAGAACAGCCTGTGTTCATTTCAGTAGGGGCTAATCTGTAGTACCCAGCAGCCACCATTAACCACTGAGCGAAGCTGTGAAGTCTGTTTATTGGTTAGAGGTGATAACAGCTAATCAGTGGGACTGCCGGTTGTTGGCCCCCACCAACTTATATTTATGACCTGTTCTGATCATCAATTTAAAAGTACTGGAAACCCCCTTTAAAGCATTGACACTATATCACTCATCCCCAGAACCGGTGAAAAATGTGTGACCTCTGGGGGTTCACTGCTATGTACCCCACAATCACCAAATGGGAGGATCAGCATCTCCTATTCCTCCTAGCCCACATGGCTACATGGATAGTGAACAATGACCGTCCAGGTGTAATGTAGAGGTATCGGACCATAGATGTCCTAAAATGGCAATAAAATGCGTAATAACGACACAGGAAAATGTATTAATTTATGTGTATTTATTAGATAACAAGTGTCTGAAGTATCAAGTACATCGGTCTAAGCTGCTCTGTGTATATTAGACAAGGCCTGCCATCACCTCAATACTATCAGTCATAATATCTGTATAGCCCCTCAACCCCATCATGACATATGATGCTTTTCCAGCTGATGATGGATGATTTAATCAGCCATCATGGGCCTTATAGGGAACCTGTCACCATGAAAATGCAGTCCAATCTGCAGCCACCATATTGTAGTGCAGGGGGAACTGAGCAGATTGATATATAGTTTTGTAAGAAAATATTCAGCATTACCTGTGATTTCATCATTTAACCCTCTGCTGTTTCTGGGATTTTGGTCCGGTGGGCGGTCCTATCAGTGACTGACAGTTTCTTTTGTGTAAGTGGAGATAGCTGTCAATCACTAATAGGAACACCCAGATGACGGTGGCCATGAGGGTAGCCGTTGGGCTCCTATACATTGGACAATTTATGTGCTAAGTACCTTCTTTTTACTGTCAATTTTTCTATAGCAATGTTGCAGTTCCATTTTTCCAATATTCCATATGTACATAATGTAGCACTTACCTATTTTCTATGGCAGTAATGCAATTTTCTAAATTTACTTTTCCCAGCATTTCAGAGCACGTCTATGTTTTCTCTCAGGGTAGAGACACACTGCCGTATTCCTCCTGCAATAATCGCATCGCACTTCACGGACTGGCCGGCACCTCTCCTGACCTGAGCAAGACAGTATGATGTATTTCTATGCAGCTGTCAAGCTCAGGTCAGGGGAGCCGACAGCCAGTATGAGGTTTACCATGCGATTCTCGCACGAGAAATACGGCAGTCTGTCTCTGCCCTTAGAATTGTTGTCTTAGCTGGCACCCGTACACACTAGTTTGGATGTGCTGGTCAGTTTTTCTGTCTGTTTCAATCAAAATATAAAATAAATTAATCTGATCAGTAAATGGCATGATGAGAAAAAACAAAACCCCAGGATTTATGTTTTTGGCCAGCGCAACATTGTAATAAAATGCACTAAGAGGTGATCAAACATTGTATCTACCCCAAAATGGTATCAATACAAAAGTCATCTCAGGATGCAAGAAATAATCCATCACACAGCACAATATCATGAAAAATTAAAGCGTTATGGGTCTCAGAAAATGGCAACATAAGCAAAGGTTTTTTGTTTTTGTTTTTTACAGATTTTAGAATTTTTTTCATCACTAAAAAACCCCTCAAAAATTATACATGTTTGGTATCAGCGTAATTATACTGACCTAGATAATCATATTGCCAGATCGGTTTTACCGTAATAAGAACATGGTAAGTAAAAAAAGAAATTGTGGAGTTGCACTTTTTTTGCAACTTCAATGAGCTAGGAATTTTTTTCACCACTTTCCAGTGCATCACATGATAAAATAAATGGTGTCATTCAAGTAGAACACGTCCTGCAAGAAAACAAGCCCTCATACGTCTACGGGGATGGAAAAATAATAAAAAAACGTATGGCTTTGGGAGAAGGGGAGGAAAAGAAAGAAAACAAAAAAACTGAAAATTGCCTGAGGGTGAAAGTTTTAAAGTCTGAGTCGGTAGCACAATGAGCTGAGCGTTGTGTGCGCCGCACAATCATATATATTACATTCATTCTGATTTTAAATATCCTTTATTAATTTCATTTATGGAGCATAATTCTGAAAGATCCTTTGCATCTCCTGACTGAGTAGTAAGACTTACTGCCATTACTATAGGATCACATAACAATGAGTGACATATAAGTGCGGTGACATTAGAGAGGTAGCACTACTAATAATGCTGCTCTATGGCAGATCCTGGACATGGAGGAGTATAACGCCCGAGTAGACTGGTACTCGTTTGGTGTCATCTTAAACGAAATGCAGACCAGTGAGTATAACTACCATCCCGCACTCTTTGATGAATCTTCCTCCGGCGCCAAGGACATCAATGAACAGGTCAGTATGTTCCTGGTATAAGGGTCTAGTATTAGGGTCATACAATGTTAGTAGTCGCTGACAGAGGTTGTAATTGTACGGGACACAGCCTTAGGGCTCCTTCTCACTTGCGAGAAATACGTCCGAGTCTCGCAGGTTAAAACTCTGCTCTGGCGCCGGCACTCCAGAGCGGAGCATGTGGCCGCATACCAACACATGGAGCTGCACGCTCAGCTCTGGAGTGCCGGCGCCAGAGCAGGGTTTTAACCTGCGAGGCTTCCTGTGGGCAGGTCTCTCCTTGGTTTCTCTGGCTTAGAGCAGGAAGATAAGACTCTGCCTACAGTCCTGCCCCACAGCACGAGCATATCGTTAGCTGCAAACTTCTAACACTGATTAGACAAGAACTATGGATTTCTTCACCTTAGGGTACCGTTACACTAAACGATTTACCAACGATCACGACCAGCGATACGACCTGGCCGTGATCGTTGGTAAGTCGTTGTGTGGTCGCTGGAGAGCTGTCACACAGACAGCTCTCCAGCGACCAACAATGCCGAAGTCCCCGTGTAACCAGGGTAAACATCGGGTTACTAAGCGCAGGGCCGCGCTTAGTAACCCGATGTTTACCCTGGTTACCATTGTAAATGTAAAAAAAAAAAAAAAACACTACATACTCACCTTCTGATGTCTGTCACGTCCCCCGCCGGTGGCTTCCCGCACTGACTGTGTCACCGCTGTGCTCTGCTTTTACTTTACGGCCGGCGCTCACAGTCAGTGCGGGACGCTGATGGCGGGGGACGTGACAGGCACCGGAATGTGAGTATGGAGTTTTTTGGGGTTTTTTTACATTTACAATGGTAACCAGGGTAAACATCGGGTTACTAAGCGCGGCCCTGCACTTAGTAACCCGATGTTTACCCTGGTTACAAGCGAACACATCGCTGGATCAGCGTCACACACGCCGATCCAGCGATGACAGCGGGAGATCCAGCGACGAAAGAAAGTTTCAAACGATCTGCTACGACGTACGATTCTCAGCGGGGTCCATGATCGCAGTAGCGTGTCAGACACAGCGAGATCGTATGTATATCGCTGGAACGTCACGGATCGTGCCATCGTAGCGACCAAAGTGCCACTGTGAGACGGTACCCTTAGGTACAGTATCATTTTAATCAGTATAACAGCAAAAACCTGACAGTGTCTGTAGATTAGATAGCAAAATCCTGCTGACAGGTTCACTTTAATCTGGCAAAGCATTGTATAGGCATCTGAAGCTGGAGGCTAGAGATGACGACCTTCGGCTAAAAGAAAATTGAAATGTGCTCTTCATAAGGACCAGTTCACAACAGTTTGATAATTTTTCAGGCAGACCTGGAAGTAAATAAATCTAAAGAAGATTAGTTTACATTTCTCAATAATACTTCCCTTTTTTATAGTCTACATTGCTGATTTTGAACAGAAGAAAAACAAAACAAAAACATAAACCAATTTTGTCTAAAAACAGAACTGATGGAGCTAGCTCAATTCGGAAAGAGTCTATTAACAGGTCAAAGTGTTCAGAGCTGAAGTGATAAATACAGATTGTACTTATGTAAAAATGTCTCGATCTAACCATACATGAGCCATTGCATTTTAACTGCACCTAATTCTGCATCATATGCATGATGAGACAGAAGTATGATTGGCCATAGAGATGATTGGTGGCACTGAAGCTCATTGAAGTGACTAGACTTGAGCTGTAATGCTCATGGCATTGTTTTTGATATTATGAGATATTATATTTATATTTGAAAATATTACTTACATTTGAGCAATTTATTTTTCAATACTTCAAGTCAAGACTATTTTGATTAGTCACCAAGTTCACCATTCCATTTTTCTGCATCTTTTTCTATAGCCAACTAAGCCTAAACCCAGATTCCGTGCATTTAAGCTTGACAAGATCCAAGCAGCAGAGGCTCCATTATCGATAACACCAGAGGACCAGGCCATGTTCAGAGGGTTTTCATTTATCAACTAGAAAACCCTCATAGGTATAGGTAAGTATAGCTAGTAATGGATAAATATAGGTAAAAAAGGGTAAGTATAGGTAAGAAAGTATAAATCTAGGTAAATATAAGTAAGAACTGATACGTGTAAGTTTGAGATGATAAGTATAGGAAGTATAAGTATAGGAAAAAGGATATGCAGCGCCCCAGAGTCCTGGTCGTTGCAGTACTGATGCTCCGCCGCTAAGGGGGGCTATGGTATGTCTGATGGCACTGAAGGAGTTCTTCTGACCAGGTATCACAGTCACCAATACATTTCACAGTCTGACCTCCAGGGGGAGCTAAGGGTTCTATGTATTAGGCCACTCCTCACAATCTGGTAAAACTGGGGGTTAGGCAGGAAGTTAGATCAGAAAGCTGACTGGGTTGGAACCAGGCAACACCTTGTGGCAGAGGGTGTTGTAGGGGGAAGATTCGGAGGGGTCACTGTCAGGGGTGGGATCCTGACAGAGGCCTAGCGACCAGAGAGAACGTTATGGGACCGCGCCTGCACGATATAGCGGCGGTACCCCAAGAAAGGACAAGAAGCGAGGTTTATTGTGCTGAGTGAGAAACGAGATCAACGCAACAAGGAGAAATACCAGTAGGAGTCGTGCTGTAAGACGAGGCAACATCCTATTGAGGCGCATAACTGGGCTGTCTCACCCAATTGACCTAGGAAGACACAGGGGGTAACAACAGGAGTGGGGCGACGCTAGAGTCCCGGAAGAGCTCCGAGCCTCCCCGTCATACGGGTGCGTCCTAACCATAAGATCTGGGGGACGTGAAAGAACATCAGAATCGAGTTGTGAGGGAACACGAGAAACAGACACAACAGTTGTGAGGACTATCCCGTGGTGCTTAGCAGGGAAGGACTACAACACACAAGCGCTAGAAGGTAGGCACAGATTTCCACCTGCAAAGGGAACTCTGGAGGTGCCATCGGACCAGCCGGACTTGCGCAGCCCGGTTAACCGTATTCCGGACTGAGGATCCTGAAGCCTTCAGTAAAGAGGTAAAGAGACTGCAACCTGGTGTCCTCGTTATTTACTGCAACTTGCACCGCACCACCACAACAAACATCACCATTCCCTCCACCTTCATTGTACGCCCCTCAGCAGGGTCACGGACCGGGTCTAGCCACCATGACAACCCCAGAACAGAGACTCAGAGGCCCGGTACCGGGTACCCCTCGGCCCTGCGGCAGTGGGGGCGCTACAACCTGGCGTCACGAACAGGATCTACTTAAGCCTGAAAAATCAGGTCATGTGTGCCTTGGAACTGTGATTTATTATACTTGGACTGTGACTTATTGTAAAGACTGTGCATTGCCATTTACCGCCAAAAACCGCCGCCATTACAGCGCTGAGGAGAGCGCAGGAGAAGAAGAGGGGTGTGGAAGTGGGCGTAAACAAGCTGGAGAGCGCGAAAGACAATGGCCGCCCAGTCTAAATATTGTTGCATCCTGAGGACGTGTCCGTCAGCAGGTGAGATCCGCCTCCTGATCTTCTATGGCGGGCGGAGACCGAAGAAACGAAACTATGACTCAGATGAGGTGGGACTGGAGACCAGAGAAGGCCTGCGGAAAAGGATGGCCCCGCATCGATCCCCGTCACCAGAGGATTATTCCGATATGCCCCCGCTGGAGGATTTGGACCCGTGGGAGCTGTCGATGGGGCATCCTTTGCCTGCGCGGTCCCCGGCCCATGTGCCTCCCCCAGGGGAGTGGAGTGGCGCCGGAGGAGTCACCCCAGGTAGGGGTACTGAGTGCCGCGACCCCCAGGGAGACCGCCCCACCTCTGCACCAGACCCGGTCGCCGCTGCGACCACTGGTGCCCCAGCGTTCCCGCCGCCTGGTCCCAAAGAACCGGGGGGGCCAGACCTGGGGCCCTTCCCTTGGGGAGAATACAGGAACCACCTGATTGCGGAGTTCCAGTGGGAAGTGGAGCGGGAGGCGTGTGGTGAGTTGCTGGAGGGCTCCCTGCCGAAATGGGGCGTCGTAATCATCTACCAGCCCCAGGCAGGGAAGGGCTTCGTGCAGGAGATTGGAACGGCCCTGAGAGTCCGCATCACCCGGGATGAAGTGGAGCCCTGCCTGTGTGGAGACGGCGCCAAGTCCCTCCTGAAGCCGGGGGAAGTGGTGACGTATCGCCGGCACCTAAAGGGGAGCAGATGGTGGGCCCGGGATATGCAGCACTGCACGGCCGTTCTAGCGGTATCCCGAACCGAGGGGGAGGAGCTTGCCGCTGAAGCCGCTGCTGCAGCCTCTGCCGCCGCCAGCATCATCCATCGACCCTTGCAGACACTCATCGCAGCGCACGATCTGGTCGTGCAGAAGACCCGAACTCACGGGGTACACCTGGCAGCGGGAGTAGACTTGGAGTCCAGCCTGTCTGGGCCGCAGGGGGCCACCTGCCAGGTAAAGCCTCGGTGGAGAGCTGCCAGAAACTGAGTAAGCAAGAATGCTTCACCATTTGTATATAGTTAACTGTTTGTCCTTCTGATGTTTTGCTGCTACAACCCGATCAGGGTTAACTCTTAGGGTACTGTCACACAGTGGCACTTTTGTCGCTACGACGGTACGATCCGTGACGTTCCAGCGATATCCATACGATATCGCTGTGTCTGACACGCAGCAGCGATCAGGGATCCTGCTGAGAATCGTACGTCGTAGCAGATCGTTTGGAACTTTCTTTCGTCGCTGGATCTCCCGCTGTCATCGCTGGATCGTTGTGTGTGACAGCGATCCAGCGATGCGTTCGCTTGTAACCAGGGTAAACATCGGGTAACTAAGCGCAGGGCCGCGCTTAGTAACCCGATGTTTACCCTGGTTACCAGCGTAAAAGTAAAAAAAAAAAAACAGTACATACTTACATTCCGGTGTCTGTCCTCCGGCGTCTCAGCTTCTCTGCACTGTGAGCGCCGGCCAGCCGGAAAGCGAGCACAGCGGTGACGTCTGACGTCACCGCTGTGCTTTCCGGCTGGCGCAGACACAGTGGAGAGAAGCAGAACGCCGGGGGACAGACACCGGAATGTAAGTATGTACTGTTTGTTTTTTTTAACTTTTACGCTGGTAACCACGGTAAACATCGGGTTACTAAGCGCGGCCCTGCGCTTAGTAACCCGATGTTTACCCTGGTTACCCGGGGCCTTCGGCATCGTTGGTCGCTGGAGAGCTGACTGTGTGACAGCTCACCAGCAACCACACAACCACTTACCAACGATCACGGCCAGGTCGTATCGCTGGTCGTGATCGTTGGTAAATCGTATAGTGTGACAGTACCCTTAAAGGGATCCCTTTGTTTACCCGGGATCCCTATTGCTGTTTACTTTTTGTTTTCTACCTGTTTGCACAAGTTATCAAGAACTGCTGAATCATGAACAATGCATGATTACAAACTTTTCTCTGACGCCCATGACGGCACCACGGAGAGAGGGGATCCGCCCACCAAGGACAGGAAACCTACAGATAAAAAGGCGGTACCTCTCTCCTGCATCAGTTGGTTTCCTGTCCTTGATGGGAGACCTACAGATTCACCTCCGTGGTGTCGACGAGAGATTCGTCGTGGTCAATACCGGGGCCAATCAGCTCGATTCAGGCAGCGGGGGCCCCCCTGCCTCGGCTGGTGTGGTGACCCAAAGCGCCACCGCTGGGGCTGGTAGGCCTTTAGGGTGCGCGGAGAGAGGTGGCTGGACCATGGCCACCTCTCTAGGTAAGACTCACCGGCAGCAGCGTTATCCAAGGGGAGTCCCTCTGTGGATAGGGGGCCAACATCCTGCTCCTCCGGCGTAAGACTGCAGGCTGTAGCTCCCGGGGGTTCCGGGAAGCCAGCGACAAGGTACGATGATGCGCAGCGCCATCTTGGATTCCGCTGCGCACGCGCGAGATTCCCCGGGATTATAACAGAAGGGGTCTCTGCGCACGCGCGGCTGGCTGCGGCACCGCTCGCGCCGGGATTCTCGTCGGCGCGCGGGCTCAGGAGGGGCCGCGCAGGCGCGCGGAATGCAGCGCTGTACAGTCGCGCTAGCGGTGGGACGCTACAGGCGGCGATCGGCGCAGACGCGAGATTCTGCGCGATCTCGCTGGCACTGCGCATGCGCGGAGGAAGGAAAAAAAAAAATGGCGCCTTCCACCGCTACTTAATGAGCACACACACGGGGGCAAGCGCTTCCTATGGAATCCGACCAGCGCTCACCAGTCATGAGCGACGTCGAGCAGGCATCTCCCCTGTCCAGGGCATCTCCACCGCCGCCGCCACAGCAGCAGCAGCAGAGGCAGCGTCCCCAGAAAGGGCACCAGGATACCGGTAAAGGACGTTCTGGATCACTGCGCAGCAAGGACTCCAGCACACCGTCTGGCTCTAAGGATAGACCGCCATTGGATCACTCCCAACCGGTATTTATGGGTCCATAAGGTGGTAAGTAATCTACGTGAATGTTAGTGATAGTGAGGGCCTATTTTTTGTGCTTCCTTACTATAGGGGAAGAAATGCACAGGCAAGTCTAAGCATAAGATTTGTGCTCTGTGTAGAGAAGATCTTCCGTCTTCGTGGGAAAAGAGGCTTTGCAGTGTTTGTATCCAACAGACAGTGTCAGAGGGCCTCCCCGGGTTCGCAGCGGACCTTAAAAACCTGATCAAGGTTCAGGTAGAAGAGACCTTTAAGTCCCTTAAAGGAGGGAAAAAGCGGAGGAAGACCAAGCACAGATCCCCGTCTCCTGAGTCCGGTGATTCAGGGGAGGATATGGATTCAGACTCCTCCACCTCTTCTTCCTCCTCGGCATCATCATCATCATCCTCGACCTCCTCTGGGAGGCGTAGTTGCTTTCCCTTAGAAGAAACAGACAGTCTGGTCAAGGCTGTCAGGAGCACTATGGGGTTAGCAGACTCTCACCCCAAAAAATCTGTCCAGGACATAATGTTTGGGGGACTCGACCAAAAAAAGAGAAGGGCCTTTCCCCTTAATGAAAAAATCCAGGCTTTAATTAAGAAAGAATGGAAGAAACCGTAAGAAAGGCACTACTCACACCAAAGAGGAAATACCCATTCGATGATCAATCTTGCTCCTTTTGGGATAAAGCACCTAAGCTAGATGTGGCCATCGCTAAGGCATCCAAGAAATATGCCCTCCCATTCGAGGACATGGGGGTCTTGAAAGACCCAATGGACAAAAAGGCAGATGCCTTCCTCCGAGGCTCATGGGAGGCAGCTGGTGGAGGCCTTAAACCAGCAGTCGCGGCAGCATGTACATCCCGCTCCCTGATGATATGGTTAGACCAATTAGAAAGCCAACTCAAAAATAAATCATCTCGTGACTCTATTCTAAATACCTTACCAGTTATGCGTGGAGCGGCTGCCTTCTTAGCGGATGCTTCAGCCGACTCAATCAAATTATCAGCAAGAGCGGCGGTTTTTTCTAATGCCGCTAGACGAGCCCTTTGGCTTAAATGTTGGCCGGGAGATCTCCAAACAAAGTCTAGATTATGCACCATCCCCTGTGAAGGAGAATTCCTATTCGGGCCCACTCTAGATGATAACTTGGAGAAAGCTGGGGATAAAAAGAAATCCTTTCCCTCCCTGAGTTTCCCTTCATACAGGAGGCCCTTTCGGAGCAAGAGGTTCTTCCGAAGGAAACCGGGGAAAAATCAAGATAAATGGGAAGATAAGCGAAACAAAACCAAGGGGTTCATATTCAATAGGAACCCAAAGGACAACAAAAAGCCTGCCCAATGAAGGATGCCCCAGGTGGGGGGAAGGTTGTCCCTCTTCCTCTCGGCCTGGGAGAAAATTACCAGCAGTCCTTGGGTGTTGAGTATAATAAAATCAGGACTGAAGCTGAGGTTCCAAAAAACCCCTCGCCCCTTCTTTATGACAACATCGCTAAGGTCTTCGGAGGAAGAACAGCTAGCGTTGGAAAAAGAAGTCATGGGACTAGTAAACAAAGGGGTTCTTACGGAAGTTCCCCTTCAAGAAAGAGGACAAGGATATTACTCTCCTCTGTTCTTGAGAAAGAAACCGGACGGTTCTTTCAGGACAATTATAAATCTGAGAAATCTGAACAAATTTCTGGAGATTCAGTCCTTCAAAATGGAAACAATAAAGACCTCAATAAAAATGTTGTTCCCATTGTGTTTCATGGTAGTCCTGGATCTAAAGGACGCCTATTATCACGTCCCCATCCACAAAGATCACCAAAAATACCTCAGGATAGCTATCTACATCAGGGGGGTGTTATGCCATTTTCAGTTTTTAGCCCTTCCCTTCGGGCTGGCTATAGCGCCACGGATCTTCACAAAATTAGTGGTGGAGGTAATGGCTCACCTGAGGGAGCAAGACACCCTGATAGTGCCATACCTCGACGATTTTTTGATAATCGGTTCCTCTCCGCATCATTGCGAGGAACAGCTAAAGACCATCAGACATTCACTAGAAAATCTGGGCTGGTTAGTAAACTTAAAAAAATCCAGGTTATCACCATGTCAAATCCAGGAGTACCTGGGCCTTACGCTGGACTCTATAAAACAAGAATGCCGTCTCCCAAAGGGGAAAATTCAAAACATCATAAATCTAGTATCCAAAAGGCGAGACACCCCCTACATAACTCTTCGTCAAGCTATGTCCCTCCTGGGATCCATGACGGCCTGCATCCCGGCAGTCCAATGGGCTCAGTTACACTCAAGGGAGCTTCAATGGCAAATCTTGTCAGAAGAAGTCTCTCTAAAAGGAAATTTAGAAGGTCGGCTCAACTTGTCTCCAAGCACAATTCGGTCACTGAATTGGTGGACATCGCTAGACAATCTTTCTCAAGGAATCCCATGGGTAACCCCAGTCTCACAAATAGTCACAACGGATGCGAGTCCCAGCGGGTGGGGTGCACACCTGAACGACCTGTTAGCCCAGGGAGCCTGGCCACCTCATCTGAAGAGGGTGTCCTCCAATATGAAGGAACTGCTGGCGGTCAAGTATGCACTATTAGAGTTCCTGGGTCCCCTTCGGTCTCACCATGTCAGAGTAATGTCGGACAACAAGGTGGTGATAGCGTACCTAAATCACCAGGGAGGCACCCATTCTCAGAGTCTGATGGAGATAACCAAATCGATCTTCCACATAGCCGAAAACAACCTCCAGTCACTATCGGGCCTTCACATAAAAGGGGTGGACAACTACAGGGCAGATTATCTAAGTCGCTCTCGCTTGAAACAGGGAGAATGGGAACTGAATCAGTCAGTGTTCTCTCAGATCTCAGTAAGATGGGGCAAACCAAATATAGACCTTTTTCGCAAACCATCTAAACAAAAAAGTGAACTCCTTTTGCTCAATAACACCTTGGGGGAACCCGGTATCTCTAGATGCGTTCCTGATTCCCTGGAACCATTCACTAGCATATGCCTTTCCCCCTATTGCTCTGATTCCAGCAGTGCTGAGGAAGATTCGGGAGGACGGGGCCCACATGATCTTAATAGCCCCGTTCTGGCCGAAGAGGCCTTGGTTTTCCTGGATGATGAGAATGTCCATCTCCGATCCATGGGTACTGCCGGATCTCCCGAACCTCCTATCCCAAGGCCCAGTTCATCATCCACAGGTGGAGAATTTGCACCTGACAGCTTGGCATTTGAAAGGGAGTTACTAGAAAACGGGGTTTTCTCCGGGGCTGGTATCTACACTACTTAAAAGTAGGAAGCCTGTTAAAACCAAACAATACGGGAAAGTATGGAAAAAATTTCTTTCATCTTCAGGTGTCAAAATGGGGGAGGGTGTCCCCCTTAAAGCCATACTTGAGTTTCTGCAGAAAGGGTTAGAACTGGGTCTGGCCACAAACACCCTAAAAGTCCATGTAGCGGCTCTAGGAGCCTTATTCAACTATGATTTAGCAGGGAATCGGTGGGTTGCCAGATTCATCAGAGCAGCCGGTAGATCAAGACCTCTACCTGTGAAGGTTACCCCTAAGTGGGATCTAAATTTAGTGCTTAAAGCATTATCTAAACCTCCCTTTGAACCCTTAGCGGAAGCTCCTATCAAAATCTTATCCCTTAAGACTTCCTTGCTCGTTGCTCTCACTTCCGCACGTAGAGTCAGTGATATCCAGGCCCTATCCGCTAACCCCCCTTTCACACAAATCCTTGATGATAGGGTCATCCTGAAAATTGACCCAGCATATCTGCCAAAAGTGGCATCCCGTTTCCATAGGGCGCAAGAAATATCTCTGCCCTCCTTCTGTCCTAATCCCAAAAACAAAGAGGAAGAGGCATTACATACATTAGATGTGAGGAGATGCCTGATGCATTACATAGAAGCCACTAGGGAGAGTAGGGAGGATACCTCTCTCTTTGTGTGTTTCCAGGGCCCCAGGAAGGGGAAGAAAGCATCTAAGGGCACCCTGGCAAGATGGATTACAGAAGCCATCAGCCTGTCATACTCATCGAGTGGCGTACCCGTCCCGGGAAATATCAAGGCGCACTCAACAAGAGCAGTGGCAACCTCTTGGGCGGAGAAGGCCGGAGCTTCTATCGAGCAGATATGTAAAGCTGCTACCTGGTCTTCACCGTCCACTTTCTATAGGCACTATAGATTGGACCTTTCCTCCTCTTCGGACCTTACTTTTGGTAAAAGGGTTCTGGAAGCGGTGGTCCCTCCCTAATGTACAAATCTCTGCAATTCTCTCCGTGGTGCCGTCATGGGCGTCAGAGAAAATAGTAGTTACTCACCGATAACGGTGTTTCTCTGAGCCCATGACGGCACCCGTACATTCCCTCCCTTTCACTTCTTGGGTGTGCACAGAAATATAGTGCCGTATGTCAATAGTGTAAATAATCACGCGGTATCTCAACCAAGTAATGTTAAAAATAATAATAATAATAGAGTCTCCGTTCATAGTCTCCCATCGTTCTCTAGTAAACAACTGATGCAGGAGAGAGGTACCGCCTTTTTATCTGTAGGTTTCCTGTCCTTGGTGGGCGGATCCCCTCTCTCCGTGGTGCCGTCATGGGCTCAGAGAAACACCGTTATCGGTGAGTAACTACTATTTTTGTACATAGTTTGCACCTTCTTAAAGGTGCCCTCTACTGGTTTTACACAAAGAAAGGACTCTTTGCGAAGAAACTGTTCCTAGAAACAGTACAGGAGTCCTTGCTGCATACGGACTTGCAGCTTGAGAAGTTGCACTACCTCATAGAGACTTAGTCCCTTCTTAAAGGGGATGTTCATCAAAAGCACTTAAAGAATGATAATGTTTTGAAAGAAAGTACTGATAATGCTGATATGTAAAGGTTATATGTAGAAAGCTAGTTAAATTGTGAGAAATGTTTAATGATGTTGATAGAAGAATGAGGGCAGAAAGTGAACCCGTACGGGGTTAGTCAGTGAGTCCTCCTAGGAGCCATACAGAGATGGCTCAGTAATCCTGAACTGAAAGATGGATGATATGTTCTATACTGTGTATAGTAGTAGAAAGGCAGTAGGCCCGGGCAGAAAGGGGCGGTCCTGTGTCATGATTCCCCAATGGCATGGGAACATCAGAAACACAAAAATAACAGACTAGCTCTCGGGTGATGGAAACTCAAGCTGACCGTGACCTAAATCTACCACACAACTAACAGTAGCCAGGAAGCATTCCTACGGCTGCCTAGATGCCATGCGCCAGCCGGAGAACTAACTACGCCTGGAAGAGGAAGGAACAGACCTGGCTTACCTCTAGAGAAATTCCCCAAAGATGATAGTAGCCCCCACGTATATTAACGGTGAATTCAGAGGAAAAGACATACACAGTATGAAGGTAGATTTAGCAAAGCGAGGTCCACTTACTAGATAGAGGAAGGATACAAAAGAGGACTTCACGGTCAGCTGAAAAACCCTTTCAAAAAACCCATCCTGAAATTACTTTAAGACTCCTGTGTCAACTCATGACACAGGAGTGGCAATTTCAGTCCACAAGAGCTTCCAGTAACAGGAAATGACAAAACTGTAAACTGAACAAGAAAAACAAAACAATAAGGACAAGAGTCCACTTAGCTGATCAGCAGACTAGTAGCAGGAACATGCAACTGAATGACTCAGGTTACAATGATGACCGGCAAGGAAGTGACTGGAGAGCAAGGCTAAATAGGGAACTCCCAAAACTGATGGAAGCAGGTGAGCTGAGGCAGAAAAGCACACACAAGTCTCCAGTACCACCAGCCACCACCAGGGGAGCCAAAAAGCGGATCACAACAGTACCCCCCCCTTAAGGAGGGGGCACCGAACCCTCACAAGAACCGCCAGGGCGACCTGGATGAGCCCTATGAAAGGCACGAACCAAATCCGAGGCATGAACATCAGAGGCAGTTACCCAAGAATTATCTTCCTGACCATAGCCCTTCCATTTAACCAGGTACTGGAGTCTCCGCCTGGAAATACGGGAGTCCAAGATCTTCTCTATAACGTACTCCAATTCACCCTCAACCAGCACAGGAGCAGGAGGCCCAGCAGAAGGAACCACCGGCACCTCGTATCTCCGCAACAACGACCGATGGAACACAGTATGGATAGCGAAAGATGCCGGAAGGTCCAAACGAAAGGAAACAGGGTTAATAATCTCCAAAATCCTATAGGGACCGATGAACCGAGGCTTAAATTTAGGAGAAGAAACCCTCATTGGGACAAAACGGGAAGACAACCACACCAAGTCCCCAACACGAAGGCGAGGACCAACCCGACGCTGGCGGTTAGCAAACCGCTGAGTCCTCTCCTGGGACAAATTCAAATTGTCCACCACTTGTTCCCAAATCCGATACAACCGATCCACCACAGCATCTACTCCAGGACAATCCGAAGACTCCACCTGACCAGAAGAAAAACGGGGATGAAACCCCGAATTGCAAAAGAAAGGGGAAACCAAAGTGGCAGAACTGGCCCGATTATTAAGAGCAAACTCCGCCAACGGCAAAAAGGCAACCCAATCATCCTGATCCGCAGACACAAAACACCTCAAATACGTCTCCAAAGTTTGATTAGTTCGCTCCGTCTGGCCATTAGTCTGAGGATGGAAGGCAGACGAAAAAGACAAATCAATGCCCAACCTGGCACAGAATGCCCGCCAAAATCTAGAAACGAACTGGGTACCCCTATCAGAAACGATATTTTCAGGAATACCATGCAAGCGAACCACATTTTGAAAAAACAAAGGAACCAACTCAGACGAGGAAGGCAACTTCGGCAATGGCACCAAATGAACCATCTTAGAAAAACGGTCACACACCACCCAGATAACAGACATCCTCTGAGAGACAGGAAGATCAGAAATAAAGTCCATCGAGATGTGCGTCCAAGGCCTCTTCGGAATAGGCAAGGGCAACAACAACCCGCTAGCCCTAGAACAACAAGGCTTGGCCCGAGCACACACATCACAAGACTGCACAAAAACACGCACATCACGAGACAGAGATGGCCACCAGAAGGATCTAGCCACCAAATCCCTGGTACCAAAAATTCCAGGATGCCCCGCCAGCGTAGAAGAATGAACCTCCGAGATGACTCTACTGGTCCAATCATCAGGAACAAACAGTCTACCAGGTGGACAGCGATCAGGTCTATCCGCCTGAAACTCTTGCAAAGCACGTCGCAGATCTGGGGAAATAGCGGATAATATCACCCCATCCTTAAGGATACCTGTAGGTTCCGAATCACCAGGGGAATCAGGCTCAAAACTCCTAGAAAGGGCATCTGCCTTCACATTCTTAGAACCTGGCAGATATGAGACCACAAAATTAAACCGAGAGAAAAACAACGACCAGCGCGCCTGTCTAGGATTCAGGCGCCTGGCAGACTCAAGATAAATCAGATTCTTGTGATCAGTCAAAACCACCACCTGATGTCTAGCACCCTCAAGCCAATGACGCCACTCCTCAAATGCCCACTTCATGGCCAAAAGCTCCCGATTACCGACATCATAATTTCTTTCGGTGGCAGAAAATTTTCGAGAAAAGAACGCACAAGGTCTCATCACTGAGCAATCGGAACTTTTCTGCGACAAAACCGCCCCCGCTCCGATCTCGGAAGCATCGACCTCAACCTGAAAGGGGAGAGAGACATCGGGCTGGCGCAACACAGGGGCAGACGAAAAGCGGCGCTTAAGTTCCCGAAAGGCCTCCACAGCGGCAGAGGACCAATTGGCAACATCAGCACCCTTCTTAGTCAAATCCGTAAAAGGCTTAGCAACACCAGAAAAACCAGTTATAAATCGACGATAAAAATTAGCAAAGCCCAAGAACTTCTGAAGACCCTTTAGAGAAGTAGGCTGCGTCCAGTCACAAATAGCCCGAACCTTGACAGGGTCCATCTCAACAGAAGAAGGGGAAAAAATGTACCCCAAAAAGGAAATCTTTTGAACCCCAAAAACACACTTAGAACCCTTTACACACAGAGAATTCTCCCGCAAGACCTGAAAAACCCTCCTGACCTGCTGAACATGAGACTCCCAGTCCTCAGAAAAAATCAAAATATCGTCCAAATACACAATCATAAATTTATCCAGATATTCACGGAAAATATCATGCATAAAGGACTGAAAAACTGAAGGCGCATTAGAAAGGCCGAAAGGCATTACTAAATACTCAAAGTGGCCCTCAGGCGTATTAAATGCGGTTTTCCACTCATCCCCTTGCTTAATTCGCACCAAATTATACGCCCCACGGAGATCAATCTTGGAGAACCACTTAGCCCCCCTTATGCGAGCAAACAAATCAGTAAGCAGCGGCAACGGATACTGATATTTGACAGTAATTTTATTCAGGAGTCGATAATCAATACAAGGCCTCAGCGAGCCATCCTTTTTAGAGACAAAGAAAAACCCAGCTCCTAAAGGTGATGAAGAAGGACGAATATGTCCCTTTTCCAGGGACTCCTTAACATATTCTCGCATGGCAGCATGCTCAGGTACAGATAGGTTAAACAAACGACCCTTTGGAAATTTACTGCCTGGAATCAGATCTATGGCGCAATCACACTCTCTGTGGGGAGGGAGAGAACCAATTTTAGGCTCTTCAAAAATATCCCCAAAATCCGACAAAAATGCAGGAATCTCAGAGGGAATAGATGACGAGATAGGAACCAAAGGTATGTCCCCATGAGCCCCCCGACATCCCCAGCTTAACACAGACATAGTTTTCCAGTCCAGTACTGGGTTATGAGATTGTAACCATGGTAATCCAAGCACTAAAACATCATGTAAATTATACAACACGAGGAAGCGAATCATCTCCTGATGGTCTGGAGTCATACGCATAGTCATTTGCGTCCAGAACTGTGGTCTATTACAAGCCAGAGGTGTAGAATCAATACCCTTCAGAGGTATAGGAACTTCCAGAGGCTCCAAATCAAACCCACAGCGCCTGGCGAAGGACCAATCCATGAGACTCAGAGCGGCGCATAGGCATCCACGGTAATAACTGATAATGAACAAATCAGAGTTACAGACAGAAGAAATTTAGACTGTAAAGTGCCAATAAAAACAGACTTGTCAACCTTCCTAGTACGTTTAGAGCATGCTGATATAACATGCGCGGAATCACCACAGTAGAAGCACAAGCCATTTTTGCGCCTATAATTCTGCCGCTCGCTTCTTGACAGAATTCTGTCACATTGCATTTTCTCTGGCGTCCCTTCAGAAGATACCGCCAAATGGTGCACGGGTTTGCGCTCCCGCAAACGCCGATCAATCTGAATCGCCATTGTCATGGACTCATTCAGACCTGTGGGCGTAGGAAACCCCACCATGACATCCTTAACGGCATCAGAAAGGCCCTCTCTGAAATTTGCCGCTAGGGCACACTCATTCCACTGAGTAAGCACAGACCATTTACGAAATTTTTGGCAGTATATCTCAGCTTCATCTTGCCCTTGAGACAGGGCTATTACAGCTTTTTCAGCTTGCATCTCCAAATTAGGTTCCTCATACAGCAACCCTAAAGCCAGAAAAAACGCATCCACATTGAGCAACGCAGGATCCCCTGGTGTCAATGAAAATGCCCAATTCTGAGGGTCACCTCGCAGCAAAGAAATCACAATCTTAACCTGCTGAACAGGATCTCCAGAGGAGTGAGGTCTGAGAGAAAGGAATAATTTACAATTACATTTGAAATTCAGAAACCGAGATCTATCTCCGGAAAATACCTCTGGTGTAGGAATCATAGGTTCAGAAATAGGAGTACGTATAACATAATCTTGTAAATTCTGAACCTTCGTAGCAAGATTATTTAAACCTGCAGCCAAACTCTGAGGGTCCATCCTTAAACCGGAGAGATCAGAGCCATTCAAGGATTAGAAGGAGAGAAAGGCAAGGCTGTAAATAGAGCAGAAATACAACTGAGCCAACTAAGTAGCAAACATGAGAGGAAAAAAAAAAAAAAAATCTACAGACTTCTTTTACTCTCCTTTCTTCTGCAAATTACTTTAACAGCGGCCGGTCATACTGTCATGATTCCCCAATGGCATGGGAACATCAGAAACACAAAAATAACAGACTAGCTCTCGGGTGATGGAAACTCAAGCTGACCGTGACCTAAATCTACCACACAACTAACAGTAGCCAGGAAGCATTCCTACGGCTGCCTAGATGCCATGCGCCAGCCGGAGAACTAACTACGCCTGGAAGAGGAAGGAACAGACCTGGCTTACCTCTAGAGAAATTCCCCAAAGATGATAGTAGCCCCCACGTATATTAACGGTGAGTTCAGAGGAAAAGACATACACAGTATGAAGGTAGATTTAGCAAAGCGAGGTCCACTTACTAGATAGAGGAAGGATACAAAAGAGGACTTCACGGTCAGCTGAAAAACCCTTTCAAAAAACCCATCCTGAAATTACTTTAAGACTCCTGTGTCAACTCATGACACAGGAGTGGCAATTTCAGTCCACAAGAGCTTCCAGTAACAGGAAATGACAAAACTGTAAACTGGACAAGAAAAACAAAACAATAAGGACAAGAGTCCACTTAGCTGATCAGCAGACTAGTAGCAGGAACATGCAACTGAATGACTCAGGTTACAATGATGACCGGCAAGGAAGTGACTGGAGAGCAAGGCTAAATAGGGAACTCCCAAAACTGATGGAAGCAGGTGAGCTGAGGCAGAAAAGCACACACAAGTCTCCAGTACCACCAGCCACCACCAGGGGAGCCAAAAAGCGGATCACAACAGTCCTGTAACAGAAAGGAGAGGCAGTAGGCCTGGAGCAGATAGGACAGGCGGTCCTGCAGATGTAAAGAAGGAGAATGCAGAAAAGTTGATTAGCCTTATAATGTTTTATAAGAAGGTCTTTAGTGGATTCAGCGAGTACGTCCTTAAAGGCAAAGTTAAATTATTGTTCAAAAATTTTGCACTTAGTAGAATACCCGGTTGGGTAAGAAAAGTTATTTATAGTATGTTATTTAAAGTATTTAACCATGTTTGTAACGTTCAAGTGTCCTCACCTCCCATAAAGGGAAGCTCTGTTAAAAAGTTTACTTGTACTTGCATTTTCAAAATTGTATGTCTTTTTGTTGACATGTATTGTTGATTTCTTCCCAGTCCAGGAGTACTGGATTTAACCGGGTGGGAGTGCAGCGCCCCAGAGTCCTGGTCGTTGCAGTACTGATGCTCCGCCGCTAAGGGGGGCTATGGTACGTCTGATGGCACTGAAGGAGTTCTTCTGACCAGGTATCACAGTCACCAATACATTTCACAGTCTGACCTCCAGGGGGAGCTAAGGGTTCTATGTATTAGGCCACTCCTCACAATCTGGTAAAACTGGGGGTTAGGCAGGAAGTTAGATCAGAAAGCTGACTGGGTTGGAACCAGGCAACACCTTGTGGCAGAGGGTGTTGTAGGGGGAAGATTCGGAGGGGTCCCTGTCAGGGGTGGGATCCTGACAGAGGCCTAGCAACCAGAGAGAACGTTACGGGACCGCGCCTGCACGATATAGCGGCGGTACCCCAAGAAAGGACAAGAAGCGAGGTTTATTGTGCTGAGTGAGAAACGAGATCAACGCAACAAGGAGAATACCAGTAGGAGTCGTGCTGTAAGACGAGGCAACATCCTATTGAGGCGCATAACCGGTGGCCGGAACGCCGAGGAAGTATAGAGCTCCAGGCCAAACTTCAAACCTACGGCAGGACAGTCAGTTATAGGCGGGCTGTCTCACCCAATTGACCTAGGAAGACACAGGGGGGTAACAACAGGAGTGGGGCGACGCTGGAGTCCCGGAAGAGCTCCGAGCCTCCCCGTCATACGGGTGCGTCCTAACCATAAGATCTGGGGGACGTGAAAGAACATCAGAATCGAGTTGTGAGGGAACACGAGAAACAGACACAACAGTTGTGAGGACTATCCCGTGGTGCTTAGCAGGGAAGGACTACAACACACAAGCGCTAGAAGGTAGGCACAGATTTCCACCTGCAAAGGGAACTCTGGAGGTGCCATCGGACCGGCCGGACTTGCGCAGCCCGGTTAACCGTATTCCGGACTGAGGATCCTGAAGCCTTCAGTAAAGAGGTAAAGAGACTGCAACCTGGTGTCCTCGTTATTTACTGCAACTTGCACCGCACCACCACAACAAACATCACCATTCCCTCCACCTTCATTGTACGCCCCTCAGCAGGGTCACGGACCGGGTCTAGCCACCGTGACAACCCCAGAACAGAGACTCAGAGGCCCGGTACCGGGTACCCCTCGGCCCTGCGGCAGTGGGGGCGCTACAGATACATATAGGTAAGATAGAATAATTATAGATAAATATCGGTAAGAAAGCATAAGTACAGATAAATATAAGTAATATAAGTAAGTGGGGATAAGTATAGGTAAAATAGGATAAGTATAGGTAAAAAGAATAAGTATAGGTAAGATAAGTATAGGTAAGATAAGTATAGGTAAATATAGGTAAGAAAGAGTAAGTATATTTAAAATTCAATAAAAATACAAAATAAAAAAGGATAAGTATAAGTAAGAAAACATGTATAGGTAGTAAGCAAGAATAAGTATAATTACAAAATAATAATTATAGGTAGGAATAGGTAAGATTGATAAGTATAGATAATTTAAGTTTTGTGATATTTATAGTACATAAGCAAAAAAAATATGTAATTGTTCAGGGGTTTCTAAAGGTACCTTCACACGAAACGACGCTGCAGCGATAGCGACAACGATGCCGATCACTGCAGCGTCGCTGTTTGATCGCTGGAGAGCTGTCACACAGACCGCTCTCCAGCGACCAACGATGCCGAGGTCCCCGGGTAACCAGGGTAAACATCGGGTTGCTAAGCGCAGGGCCGCTCTTAGTAACCCGATGTTTACCCTGGTTACCAGCGTAAAATGTAAAAAAAACAAACAGTACATACTTATATTCGCGTCCCCCGGCGTCCGCTTCCTGCACTGACTGACTGACTGAGCGCCGGCAGTAGCAGGGCACAGCGGTGACGTCACCGCTGTGCTGTGCTTTCACTTTCACTTTGCGGCGCTCAGTCAGTGTGGGAAGCAGACGGCGGGGGATGCGAATGTAAGTATGTACTGTTTGTTTTTTTTACATTTTACACTGGTAACCAGGGTAAACATCGGGTTACTAAGCGCGGCCCTGCGCTTAGTAACCCGATGTTTACCCTGGTTACCAGTGTAAAATATCGCTGGTATCGTTGCTTTTGCTGTCAAACACAACGATACACGGCGATTGGACGACCAAATAAAGTTCTGAACTTTATTCAGCGACCAGCGACATCACAGCAGGATCCTGATCGCTGCTGCGTGTCAAACTAAACGATATCGCTAGCCAGGACGCTGCAACGTCACGGATCGCTAGCGATATCGTTACAAAGTCGTTTCGTGTGAAGGTACCTTAAGTCAGAGTAAGCACAGTAGAAATAATCCATCATACATCATTATTACACTTTTTTCAGTCCTTGTTTATTTGCCTCCAAGTAATGTAGAACATTGCTAGCTTTCAAAAGAGTCAGGACACTAATGTCCATCCCTCCATGTCACTGCACTTCAATTTTGCCTTTAATATCTGATCACTAGGCAGAGTCAGGTGCAGATTCCCTTGTAAAGGATCAGTACATGTCCCGTCTTGCACAGACATATGTTTATTATATGTGTGTAGATGAGTAATTATGTGTGTATATATGTGCTACATAGTCCACATGTATGTATTTTGTGCGTGTGATTAAATGTATATGTTTGTATGAATTTAAGTATGTATTTGTTTCTGTGTGTATATGTAAGTGAATGTATGCATATATGCTGTGAGGCAGTGACCCCTGTTACAGCTAGGGGGCGCTGTTTGGGCTCTCCAGAATGCGCACGGAGGCGTAGTGAGGCCATGAGAGTGTACTACAGACACAGGTGTAGCTGTAATTAGAATGGTGAAGCAGTGACTGATTAAAAGCCCTGTAGTAGAGGGGGAGGTGTGTCAGTGTTGTTTGGAAGCAGACAGAGCAGTTGTCTGCAGAGCAACACAGGGGCAAGAGGAACCAAAGGGACTGACACCCTGCGTCTCTGGCTGTCTTATGTTTACCAGGCTGCAATCCGGAGGATAGCGTGTGGTGCACGGCGTGCAGTTGCCCCAGGGAAACTGGACAAAGGGAAGTTCGACCTGTGTAGGGACTGCAAACTAAATCCATGTATGAAGAAGCCGTTTACTGTGTATTTCTAATAGACTATGTGAAGTAACACATTAAAGGAACGTTTTGTTTGAACTTGCTTGGGTCACTGCCATTTCACTGCATACAGTGCTACCGCTGCATCACAATGTACGTGTCACAGTCTACGTATGTGTGACTGTATGTGTAACTGTGTGTGTCACATTGTATAAATGTATGCATATACGTGTATATGTCACAGTGTGTATGTGCGTGAATGTATGTGTAACTGTCATATGGTATAAATGTATGTGTCACATTGTGTGTGTGTGTGTGTGTGTGTGTGTGTGATTGTATGTGTCACAGTGTGTGTGTGTGATTGTATGTGTAAGGCCGGCGTCACACTGGGCGTAAGACAATACGGTCCGTTTTTCACGGCCGTAATATGCAGAAAAGTCCCCAAAATAGTGGTCCGTATGTCATCCGTAGGCAGGGTGTGTCAGCGTATTTTGCGCATGGCATCCTCCGTATGGCATCCGTACTGCGATATTTTCTCGCAGGCTTGCAAAACCGACATCTAATGGATTTATGTGCTAAAATGTTCGTTAAAACATATATACAGTGTGTGTGTGTGTGTATGTGTAATATATATATATATATATATATATATATATATATATATATATATATATATATATAATGTCATTGAGACACATATATATATTCTGTATTTATACTTAATTCAGCGCGATATATGTGAAAAGCCGGTAATTCAATTGCCGGCTTTTCATTTCTCCTTCCCAAACCCGACAGGATATGAGACATGGTTTACATACAGTAAACCATCTCATATCCCTTTTTTGTGTGCATACTCCACACTACTAATGTTATTAGTGTGTATGTGCAAAATTTGGGCGCTGTAGCTTGTAAAATAAAGGGTTAAATCGCTGAAAAAATTGGTGTGGGCTCCCGCGCAATTTTGTCTGCCAGAGCAGTAAAGCCAGTGACTGAGGGCAGATATTAATAGCCAGGAGAGGGTCCATGGTTATTGGCCCCCCTGGCTACAAACATCTGCCCCCAGCCACCCCAGAAAAGGCACATCTGGAAGATGCGCCTATTCTGGCACTTGGCCACTCTCTTCCCACTCCCGTGTAGCGGTGGGATATGGGGTAATGAAGGGTTAATGTCACCTTGCTATTGTAAGGTGACATTATGCCAGATTAATAATGGAGAGGCGTCAATTATGACACCTATCCATTATTAATCCAATAGTACTAAATGGTTAATAAAACACACACACATGATTACAAAGTATTTTAATGAAATAAAGACACATGTTGTTGTAATATTTTATTAGACTCTTAATCCATCTGAAGACCATCGTCCTGAAACAAAGTTAAAAAAACAAACAACAATATTCCATACCTTCCGTTGTTATGTCCCACGAAGTAAATCCATCTGAAGGGGTTCAATCATTTTACAGCCAGGAGCTGTGCTAATGCACTCGCTCGTGCCTGTAAACCCCGGGTACTGAAAGGAAAGCAGGATGATCTGTAGTTACCTTGAGTCGCGGTGAGGCGCCCTCTGCTGGATGTCCTCATATGAACTCGAGCGTGGGAACTTTTCCAAGGCTGCAGTTCATGAGGACATCCAGCAGAGGGCGCCTCACCGCACTCAAGGTAAGTACAGATCATCCTGCTTTCCATTCTGGGGTGGCTGGGGGCAGATGTTTTTAGCCAGGGGGGGCCAATAACCATGGACCCTCTCCTGGCTATTAATATCTGCCCTCAGTCACTGGCTTTACCACTCTGGCGGAGAAAATTGCGCGGGAGCCCACGCCAATTTTTTCCGCCATTTAACCCTTTATTTTATAAGCTACAGCGCCCAAATTTTGCACATACACACTACTAACATTAGTAGTGTGGAATATGCACAAAAAAAGGGGATATGAGATGGTTTACTGTATGTAAACCATGTCTCATATTCTGTCGGGTTTGGGAAGGAGAAATGAAAAGCCGGCAATTGAATTACGGACTTTTCACTAACACCGCTGCGTATTTCTCGCAAGTCACACTGCTGGTCCGTGTGGAATCCGTATTTTTCTCGCCCCCATAGACTTTCATTGGCGATTTTTTTGCGCAATATGGTGACAAACGCAGCATGCTGAGATTTTCTACGGCCGTACAAGACCGTATATTACGGATGCGTAATATACGGCTGATAGGAGCTGGGCCATAGAGAATCATTGGGCCGTGTGTTATGCGTATTTTACGGATGTAGTTTATGCGCTCATACGTCCGTAAAACTCGCTAGTGTGACGCCGGCCTAACAGTGTATAAATGTATGCATATACGTGTGTGTGTGAGTGAATGTATTTGTAACTGTGTAAGTGTATAAATGTATGCATATACGTGTGTCACAGTGTGTATGTGTGTGAATGTGTGTCACATTGTATAAATGCGTGCATTTATGTGAGTGTAAATAAATATATGTACATTCAGAATGTGTGTGACCGTATTATCTTAGTGTTTGGACGTGAGTGTATGTACACGTGTGAATATGGGTTAGTTTGTGTATTGTGATACAGCAGTAGCACTGTAGGCAGTGAAACTACAGTGACCCAAGCAAGTTCAAACAAAACGTTCCTTTAATGTGTTACTTCACACAGTTTATTTGCAATACACAGTAAACGGCTTCTTCATCCAGACCAATGGAAAATACACAGTACACGGCTTTAGTTTGCAGTCCCTACACAGGCCAGATTTCCCCCTTTGTCCAGTTTCCCTGGGGCGATCGCACGCCGGTACCAAGTCTCTTTACTCACGCCGTGCACCACACGCTATCCTCCGGATTGCATGATGGCAAACACAAGACAGCCTGGGACGCAGGGTGTCAGTCCCCTTGGTTCCTCTTGCCCCTGTGTTGCTCTGCAGACAACTACCCTGTCTCCTTCCAAACCAACACTGACACACCTCCCCCTCTACTACAGGGCTTATAATCAGTCACTGCTTCACTATTCTAATTAGGCTATGTTCACACGCTGCGGATTTTGCTGCGGATCCGCAGCGTTTCCACAGCAGTTTCCCATGCGTTTACAGTACAATGTAAACCTATGGGAAACGCAATCCGCAGTGCACATGCTGCGGAAAAAATCGCGCGGAAACGCAGTGGTTTACATTTCGCAGCATGTCAATTCTTTGGAGGAATCCGCAGCGGTTTTACACCTGCTCCAAAATAGAAAACCGCAGTGGAATCCGCACAAAAACCGCGGTAAATCCGCAGGAAAAATGCGGTGTTTTTGCCCTGCGGATTTATGAAATCCGCTGGGGAAAAGTCCGCAGAGGATCATTCTACGTGTGCACATACCCTTACAGCTATACCTGTGTCTGTAGTACGCCCTCATGGCCTCACTATGCCTCCGTGTGCATTCTGGAGAGCACAAACAGCGCCCCCTAGCTGTAACAGGGGTCACTGCCTCACAGTATATATACATGAACATGTCATTGTATAGTCACAAGAACGCCCATTCCCAATAATCGCCCAGTGTCAGTGCACCCTTAGTTACACATAAGCTTTATATAGTCTAGACATAAAGATAAGATATACCGTATATACTCGAGTATAAGCCGACCCGAGTATAAGCCGACCCCCCTAATTTTGCCACAAAAAACTGGGAAAACTTATTGACTCGAGTATAAGCCTAGGGTGGAAAATGCAGCAGGTACCGGTGAATTTCAAAATTAAAAATAGATACTCCATACCGTTCATTATGGCCCCATAGATGCTCCACATAAAGCTGTGCCACATATAATGCTCTGCACCGTTCATTATGGCCCCATAGATGCTCCACATAAAGCTGTGCCATATATATAATGCTCTGCACCGTTGCCCCATAGCTGTGCCATATATATATAATGCTCTGCACCGTTACCCCATAGCTGTGCCATATAGTGCTCTGCACCGTTGCCCCATAGCTGTGCCATATAGTGCTCTGCACCATTGCCCCATAGCTGTGCCATATAGTGCTCTGCACCGTCCATTATTGCCCCATAGCTGTGCCATATAGTGCTCTGCACCATTGCCCCATAGCTGTGCCATATAGTGCTCTGCACCATTGCCCCATAGCTGTGCCATATAGTGCTCTGCACCATTGCCCCATAGCTGTGCCATATAGTGCTCTGCACCATTGCCCCATAGCTGTGCCATATAGTGCTCTGCACCATTGCCCCATAGCTGTGCCATATAGTGCTCTGCACCATTGCCCCATAGCTGTGCCATATAGTGCTCTGCACCGTTGCCCCATAGCTGTGCCATATATATAGTGCTCTGCACCGTTGCCCCATAGCTGTGCCATATAGTGCTCTGCACCATTGCCCCATAGCTGTGCCATATAGTGCTCTGCACCATTGCCCCATAGCTGTGCCATATAGTGCTCTGCACCGTTGCCCCATAGCTGTGCCATATAGTGCTCTGCACCGTTGCCCCATAGCTGTGCCATATAGTGCTCTGTCATGATTCTCAATGGCGAGAGAACATAGCCCAGCATATATAAGAACTAGCTCTTGGAAGATGGAATCTAAACTGACCATGAACTAAACCTGCCGCACAATTAACAGTGGCCGGGTAGCGTGCCTACGTTTTATCCCTAGACGCCCAGCGCCAGCCGGAGGACTAACTAATCCTAGCAAAGGAAAATACTTTCACCTCTAGAGAAATTTCCCCAAAAGGCAGACAGAGGCCCCCACATATATTGGCGGTGATTTTAGATGAAATGACAAACGTAGTATGAAAATAGGTTTAGCAAAATCGAGGTCCGCTTACTAGATAGCAGGAAGACAGAAAGGGCACTTTCATGGTCAGCTGAAAACCCTATCAAAACACCATCCAGAAATTACTTTAAGACTCTAGTATTAACTCATAACACCAGAGTGGCAATTTCAGATCACAAGAGCTTTCCAGACACAGTAACGAAACAGCAGCTGTGAACTGGAACAAAATGCAAAAACAAACAAGGACGAAAGTCCAACTTAGCTAGGAGTTGTCTAGTAGCAGGAACATGCAAAGAAAGGCTTCTGATTACATTGTTGACCGGCATGAAACTGACAGAGGAGCAAGGTTATATAGAGACTCCCACATCCTGATGGGAACAGGTGAACAGAGAGGATGATGCACACAAGTTCAATTCCACCAGTGGCCACCGGGGGAGCCCAGAATCCAATTTCACAACAGTACCCCCCCCTCAAGGAGGGGGCACCGAACCCTCACCAGAACCACCAGGGCGATCAGGATGAGCCCTATGAAAGGCACGGACAAGATCGGAGGCATGAACATCAGAGGCAGTCACCCAAGAATTATCCTCCTGACCGTATCCCTTCCATTTGACCAGATACTGGAGTTTCCGTCTGGAAACACGGGAGTCTAAGATCTTTTCCATTACGTACTCCAACTCACCCTCAACCAACACCGGAGCAGGAGGCTCAACGGAAGGCACAATCGGTACCTCATACCTGCGCAATAATGACCGATGAAAAACATTATGAATAGAAAAAGATGCAGGGAGGTCCAAACGGAAGGACACAGGGTTAAGAATCTCCAATATCTTGTACGGGCCGATGAACCGAGGCTTAAACTTAGGAGAAGAAACCCTCATAGGGACAAAACGAGAAGACAACCACACCAAGTCCCCAACACAAAGCCGAGGACCAACACGACGACGGCGGTTGGCAAAAAGCTGAGTCTTCTCCTGGGACAACTTCAAATTGTCCACTACCTGCCCCCAAATCTGATGCAACCTCTCCACCACAGCATCCACTCCAGGACAATCCGAAGATTCCACCTGACCGGAGGAAAATCGAGGATGAAACCCCAAATTACAGAAAAACGGGGACACCAAGGTGGCAGAGCTGGCCCGATTATTGAGGGCGAACTCCGCCAATGGCAAAAAAGCAACCCAATCATCCTGATCCGCAGACACAAAACACCTCAAATATGTCTCCAAGATCTGATTAGTCCGCTCGGTCTGGCCATTAGTCTGAGGATGGAAAGCAGACGAAAAAGACAAATCTATGCCCATCCTAGCACAGAATGCCCGCCAAAATCTAGACACGAATTGGGTCCCTCTGTCAGAAACGATATTCTCCGGAATACCATGCAAACGAACAACATTTTGAAAAAACAGAGGAACCAACTCGGAAGAAGAAGGCAACTTAGGCAAGGGAACCAAATGGACCATCTTAGAGAAACGGTCACACACCACCCAGATGACAGACATCTTCTGAGAAACAGGCAGATCCGAAATAAAATCCATCGAGATGTGCGTCCAAGGCCTCTTCGGAATAGGCAAGGGCAACAACAATCCACTAGCCCGAGAACAACAAGGCTTGGCCCGAGCACAAACGTCACAAGACTGCACAAAGCCTCGCACATCTCGTGACAGGGAAGGCCACCAGAAGGACCTTGCCACCAAATCCCTGGTACCAAAGATTCCAGGATGACCTGCCAACGCAGAAGAATGAACCTCAGAGATGACTCTACTGGTCCAATCATCAGGAACAAACAGTCTACCAGGTGGGCAACGATCCGGTCTATCCGCCTGAAACTCCTGCAAGGCCCGCCGCAGGTCTGGAGAAACGGCAGACAATATCACTCCATCCTTAAGGATACCTGTGGGCTCAGAATTACCAGGGGAGTCAGGCTCAAAACTCCTAGAAAGGGCATCCGCCTTAACATTCTTAGAACCCGGTAGGTATGACACCACAAAATTAAACCGAGAGAAAAACAACGACCAGCGCGCCTGTCTAGGATTCAGGCGCCTGGCAGACTCAAGGTAAATTAAATTTTTGTGGTCAGTCAATACCACCACCTGATGTCTGGCCCCCTCAAGCCAGTGACGCCACTCCTCAAAAGCCCACTTCATGGCCAAAAGCTCCCGATTCCCAATATCATAATTCCGCTCGGCGGGCGAAAATTTACGGGAAAAAAAAGCACAAGGTCTCATCACGGGGCAGTCGGAACTTCTCTGCGACAACACCGCCCCAGCTCCGATTTCAGAAGCGTCGACCTCAACCTGAAAAGGAAGAGCAACATCAGGCTGACGCAACACAGGGGCGGAAGAAAAGCGGCGCTTAAGCTCCCGAAAGGCCTCCACAGCATCAGGGGACCAATCAGCAACATCAGCACCCTTCTTAGTCAAATCACTCAATGGTTTAACAACATCAGAAAAACCAGCAATAAATCGACGATAAAAGTTAGCAAAGCCCAAAAATTTCTGAAGACTCTTAAGAGAAGAGGGTTGCGTCCAATCACAAATAGCCTGAACCTTGACAGGATCCATCTCGATGGAAGAGGGGGAAAAAATGTATCCCAAGAAGGAAATCTTTTGAACCCCAAAAACGCACTTAGAACCCTTCACACACAAGGAATTAGACCGCAAAACCTGAAAAACCCTCCTGACCTGCTGGACATGAGAGTCCCAGTCATCCGAAAAAATCAGAATATCATCCAGATACACAATCATAAATTTATCCAAATAATCGCGGAAAATGTCATGCATAAAGGACTGGAAGACTGAAGGGGCATTTGAAAGACCAAAAGGCATCACCAAATACTCAAAGTGGCCCTCGGGCGTATTAAATGCGGTTTTCCACTCATCCCCCTGCTTGATTCGCACCAAATTATACGCCCCACGGAGATCAATCTTAGAGAACCACTTGGCCCCCTTTATACGAGCAAACAAATCAGTCAGCAGTGGTAACGGATATTGATATTTAACCGTGATTTTATTCAAAAGCCGATAATCAATACACGGCCTCAAAGAGCCATCTTTCTTAGACACAAAGAAAAAACCGGCTCCTAAGGGAGATGACGAAGGACGAATATGTCCCTTTTCCAAGGACTCCTTTATATATTCTCGCATAGCAGCGTGTTCAGGCACAGACAGATTAAATAAACGACCCTTAGGGTATTTACTACCCGGGATCAAATCTATGGCACAATCGCACTCCCGGTGCGGAGGTAGTGAACCAAGCTTGGGTTCTTCAAAAACGTCACGATAGTCAGACAAGAATTCAGGAATCTCAGAGGGAATAGATGATGAAATGGAAACCAAAGGTACGTCCCCATGAGTCCCTTTACATCCCCAGCTTAACACAGACATAGCTTTCCAGTCGAGGACTGGGTTATGAGATTGCAGCCATGGCAATCCTAGCACCAAAACATCATGTAGATTATACAGCACCAGAAAGCGAATAATCTCCTGGTGATCCGGATTAATACGCATAGTTACTTGTGTCCAGTATTGTGGTTTATTACTAGCCAATGGGGTGGAGTCAATCCCCTTCAGAGGTATAGGAGCTTCCAAAGGCTCCAAATCATACCCACAGCGTTTGGCAAAGGACCAATCCATAAGACTCAAAGCGGCGCCAGAGTCGACATAGGCGTCCGCGGTAATAGATGATAAAGAACAAATCAGGGTCACAGATAGAATAAACTTAGACTGTAAAGTGCTAATTGAAACAGACTTGTCAAGCTTCTTAGTACGCTTAGAGCATGCTGATATAACATGAGTTGAATCACCACAATAGAAGCACAACCCATTTTTTCGTCTAAAATTCTGCCGCTCGCTTCTGGACAGAATTCTATCACATTGCATATTTTCTGGCGTCTTCTCAGTAGACACCGCCAAATGGTGCACAGGTTTGCGCTCCCGCAGACGCCTATCGATCTGAATAGCCATTGTCATGGACTCATTCAGACCCGCAGGCACAGGGAACCCCACCATAACATCCTTAATGGCATCAGAGAGACCTTCTCTGAAAATCGCCGCCAGGGCGCACTCATTCCACTGAGTAAGCACAGACCATTTACGGAATTTTTGGCAGTATATTTCAGCTTCATCTTGCCCCTGAGATAGGGACATCAAAGCTTTTTCCGCCTGAAGCTCTAAATGAGGTTCCTCATAAAGCAACCCCAAGGCCAGAAAAAACGCATCCACATTGAGCAACGCAGGATCCCCTGGTGTCAATGCAAAAGCCCAATCTTGAGGGTCGCCCCGGAGCAAGGAAATTACAATCCTGACCTGCTGTGCAGGATCTCCGGCAGAGCGAGACTTCAGGGACAAAAACAATTTGCAATTATTTTTAAAATTTTGAAAGCAAGATCTATTCCCTGAAAAAAATTCAGGCAAAGGAATTCTAGGTTCAGACATAGGTGCATGAACAACAAAATCTTGCAAATTTTGTACCTTCGTGGCGAGATTATTCAAACCTGTAGCTACACTCTGAAGATCCATTTCAAACAGGTGAACACAGAGCCATTCAAGGATTAGAAGGAGAGAAAGAGAGGAAGGCTGCAGTATAGGCAGACTAGCAAGTGATTCAATTATGAGCACACTCAGAACTAGAGAAAAAAAAAAAAAAATTTCAGCAGACTTCTTTTTTCTCTCCTTTCTCAGCCAATAATTTAACCCTTTTGGGCCGGTCAAACTGTCATGATTCTCAATGGCGAGAGAACATAGCCCAGCATATATAAGAACTAGCTCTTGGAAGATGGAATCTAAACTGACCATGAACTAAACCTGCCGCACAATTAACAGTGGCCGGGTAGCGTGCCTACGTTTTATCCCTAGACGCCCAGCGCCAGCCGGAGGACTAACTAATCCTAGCAAAGGAAAATACAGTCCTGGCTCACCTCTAGAGAAATTTCCCCAAAAGGCAGACAGAGGCCCCCACATATATTGGCGGTGATTTTAGATGAAATGACAAACGTAGTATGAAAATAGGTTTAGCAAAATCGAGGTCCGCTTACTAGATAGCAGGAAGACAGAAAGGGCACTTTCATGGTCAGCTGAAAACCCTATCAAAACACCATCCAGAAATTACTTTAAGACTCTAGTATTAACTCATAACACCAGAGTGGCAATTTCAGATCACAAGAGCTTTCCAGACACAGTAACGAAACAGCAGCTGTGAACTGGAACAAAATGCAAAAACAAACAAGGACGAAAGTCCAACTTAGCTAGGAGTTGTCTAGTAGCAGGAACATGCAAAGAAAGGCTTCTGATTACATTGTTGACCGGCATGAAACTGACAGAGGAGCAAGGTTATATAGAGACTCCCACATCCTGATGGGAACAGGTGAACAGAGAGGATGATGCACACAAGTTCAATTCCACCAGTGGCCACCGGGGGAGCCCAGAATCCAATTTCACAACAGTGCTCTGCACCGTTGCCCCATAGCTGTGCCATATAGTGCTCTGCACCGTTGCCCCATAGCTGTGCCATATAGTGCTCTGCACCGTTGCCCCATAGCTGTGCCATATAGTGCTCTGCACCGTTGCCCCATAGCTGTGCCATATAGTGCTCTGCACCGTTGCCCCATAGCTGTGCCATATAGTGCTCTGCACCGTTGCCCCATAGCTGTGCCATATAGTGCTCTGCACCGTTGCCCCATAGCTGTGCCATATAGTGCTCTGCACCGTTGCCCCATAGCTGTGCCATATAGTGCTCTGCACCGTTGCCCCATAGCTGTGCCATATAGTGCTCTGCACCGTTGCCCCATAGCTGTGCCATATAGTGCTCTGCACCATTGCCCCATAGCTGTGCCATATAGTGCTCTGCACCGTTGCCCCATAGCTGTGCCATATAGTGCTCTGCACCGTTGCCCCATAGCTGTGCCATATAGTGCTCTGCACCATTGCCCCATAGCTGTGCCATATAGTGCTCTGCACCGTTGCCCCATAGCTGTGCCATATAGTGCTCTGCACCGTTGCCCCATAGCTCTGCCATATAGTGCTCTGCACCGTTGCCCCATAGCTGTGCCATATAGTACTCTGCACCGTTGCCCCATAGCTGTGCCATATAGTACTCTGCACCGTTGCCCCATAGCTGTGCCATATAGTGCTCTGCACCATTGCCCCATAGCTGTGCCATATAGTGCTCTGCACCATTGCCCCATAGCTGTGCCATATAATGCTCTGCACCGTTGCCCCATAGCTGTGCCATATAGTGCTCTGCACCGTTGCCCCATAACTCTGCCATATAGTGCTCTGCACCATTGCCCCATAGCTGTGCCATATAGTGCTCTGCACCGTTGCCCCATAGCTGTGCCATATAGTGCTCTGCACCGTTGCCCCATAGCTGTGCCATATAGTGCTCTGCACCGTCCATTATTGCCCCATAGCTGTGCCATATATATAGTGCTCTGCACCATTGCCCCATAACTCTGCCATATAGTGCTCTGCACCATTGCCCTATAGCTGTGCCATATAGTGCTCTGCACCATTGCCCCATAGCTGTGCCATATAGTGCTCTGCACCATTGCCCCATAGCTGTGCCATATAGTGCTCTGCACCGTTGCCCCATAGCTCTGCCATATAGTGCTCTGCACCGTTGCCCCATAGCTGTGCCATATAGTGCTCTGCACCGTTGTCCCATAGCTGTGCCATATAGAGCTCTGCACCGTTGCCCCATAGCTGTGCCATATAGTGCTCTGCACCGTTGTCCCATAGCTGTGCCATATAGTGCTCTGCACCGTTGCCCCATAGCTGTGCCATATAGTGCTCTGCACCATTGCCCCATAGCTGTGCCATATAGTGCTCTGCACCGTTGCCCCATAGCTGTGCCATATAGTGCTCTGCACCGTTGCCCCATAGCTGTGCCATATAGTGCTCTGCACCATTGCCCCATAGCTGTGCCATATAGTGCTCTGCACCGTTGCCCCATAGCTGTGCCATATAGTGCTCTGCACCGTCCATTATTGCCCCATAGCTGTTGCTGCTGCTGCAATAAAAAAAAAAAAAAACATACCTGTCTTGCTTGCAGCTCCTCGGCGCCATCTTCCCGGCATCTCTCTGCACTGACTGATCAGGCAGAGGGCGGCGCGCACACTATATGCGTCATCGCGCCCTCTGCCTGAACAGTCAGAGCGGAGAGACACCGGGAAGATGGCGCTACGCCCGGCGTGTGGAACGAGGACAGGTGAATATGTCATACTTACCTGCTCCCGGCGTCCCGCTCCTTCCCCCTGCCTGTCTTCGGTGCCGCAGCCTCTTTCTCTATCAGCGGTCACCGGCACCGCTTCATTAGAGAAATGAATAGGCGGCTCCGCCCCTATGGGGGGTGGAGCCGCCTATTCATTTCTCTAATGAGCGGTCCCACGTGACCGCTCAGGGGAAGAGGCTGCTGCACCGAAGACAGTGTGACAGGCAGGGGGAGCGCCAGGATCGCCGGGACTAGGTAAGTATATGACAGTCCTCACCCGCCGACCCCACCACCGATCATGACTCGAGTATAAGCCGAGAGGGGCACTTTCAGCCCAAAAATTTGGGCTGAAAATCTCGGCTTATACTCGAGTATATATGGTGAATATGTATTAGATAAGTATAAGATATTCCATGTACAGGTGACAGGGCCCATCCAGAGCCGACACTGCAGTGACCCAGGGATTAGCCGATCGCCAGCACTTGGGGTCAGGAAGGAATTTTTCCCCACACTTGGGGTTGTTTCGCCTTCCTCTGGGTCACATCTTTTTTTATGCAGTAAATCCTATAAATGTCGCTGGATGATTACATTAAATTAAATTTGATAATAGATAAGAATAAAAATGACTAAACCCTATTCACTGTGTCTGTGTCTTCTATATATACTGTTCATGCTGCTGTGACTATTATTATAATTTGGGTCTGCTGTGTAGGGAATGTTACAAATGCCGAGGAATTAAGAGTTAGGCTATATGCACACGTTGCAGATTTGACTGTGGAATTTTCTGTGCAGATTTTGCATTTCTTGGCAGAAAAAGCAGGTCAGAATCTGCACCTTTTTTTGGTATGTGCACACGTTGCAAATTTTTGTGCGGATTTCTTCCTTTTTTTTTTACCCCTGCAGAGATCTATTATGGAATGGGTGCAGAAACGCAGCAGATCTGCAAAAAGAATTGACATGGTCCTTTTTTTAATCTGCTGCGTTTTCGGTGCAGATTTTTCCGCACCATTAACACGGCATTTGTTTTTTGCCATTGATTTACATTGTACTGTAAATCACTTGCGGATCTGCAGCGTTTCTGCGCGGAAAAAAATACTGCGGATCTGCTGGAAATCTGCAACGTGTGCACATAGCCTCAGTCTCTCAGTCTGTTTTTTTATTTTTTTTTGTTGGGGAGTTGGGTCATGTGATCAAGCTGCTGATTGTTTCCCAGACTAATGTCATGGCCCCAATATTCACCACATCATCAGTCACATGTAGTACATGGGATAGGGTGAACACCATCAGCAACTGCTCTGTAACCCAAGTGTAGTCTCCTCCACTAAGGTCCCTGCAGGTCACAGATCATGTAGAGGACGACCATATTCCATAGTCACTGTCCCACAGGAGCTCAACACCATGCACCATCTCAGTAGTCTCCAGCCCATCACACATGGAAAAGAGACCTGGTGCAGGGGTGTAATGGGGATAGAATATATTAGTGCACCAAGTGATGTATTCGGGGGACATGGATGGAAAAGAGGTGTCGCTGGCCTTACTGAGCAAGGAGGTATAGTGGCAGGATACAGATGGTGGGAACAGGACGCCACAATGTAAAGTTATAATCGTAGTAAGCTGGACTGGCCACACGACCACAAGCCTGAAAGCCAATGAGTGGCATGTGCCCCGGACAATGGGGCCAGAAAGCAAGAGACAACACATTGAAATTATTTTCAACACAAAACCATGTCAAGTTAAGAATTTTTTGTCCCCTAGAAAATCCCCTTAAACATTAAATAGACTAATAAAAGGGTATTTCCACCATAAATAGTTGTTGCCTATCTACAGGATAAGTCATCACTGTGTCTCACAGATGCACTCCAATTTCCAATGAATACAGAGATGGTCGTCCATATTCATGATCCTCTTCATTGATTTCCATGGGAGTTTCGGAAATAGACGTAAAAGCAGAATAGTGAACACCCGTCCTGAAGAAAGGTGTGGAGAACAAATGTGAGAATGGCATTTGTCAGACATTTGTGGCATACTAGATGGTGGCCCGATTCTAACGCATCGGGTATTCTAGAATCTGTATATAGTTTATTTATGCAGTTTTCAGAATAATGCAATTTACACACAAGATTCGGCCGGCCGCGACCAATTAGCGAAGCGTGGTTCAAATTGCCACGTAGTATATTGCCCAGCCACGTAGTATATTGCACAGACACGTAGTATATAGCACAGACACGTAGTATATTGCCCAGCCACGTAGTATATTGCACAGACACGTAGTATATTGCCCAGCCACATAATATATTGCACAGCCACGTAGTATATAGCACAGCCACATAGTATATAGCACAGCCACGTAGTATATAGCACAGAGACGTAGTATATAACACTGCCCATGCAGTATATAACACAGGCCATGTAGTATATAGCACAGCGATGTAGTATATTGCCCAGCCACATAATATATACCACAGCCATGTAGTATATAGCACAGCCATGTAATATATTGCACAGCCACGTAGTATATAGCAGAGACGTAGTATATAACACAGACATGTAGTATATAGTACAGACACGTAGTATATAGCACAGACACATACTATATTGCCCAGCCACGTAATATATTGCACAGCCGCGTAGTATATAGCACAGCCACATAGTATATAGCACAGAGATGTAGTATATAACACTGCCCACGCAGTATATAACCCAGGCCACGTATTATAGAGCACAGCAATATAGTATATTGCCCAGCCACGTAGTATATACCACAGTCACGTAGTATATAGCACAGCCATGTAATATATTGCAAAGCCACGTAGTATATAGCAGAGACGTAGTATATAACAGCCCATGCAGTATGTAACACAGGCCACGTAGTATATAGCACAGCATTGTAGTATATAGCACAGACACGTAGTATATAGCACAGACATGTAGTATATAGCACATACACGTAGTATATTGCCCAGCCACGTAATATATTGCACAGCCACTTAGTATATAGCACAGCCACGTAGTATATAGCACAGAGACTTAGTATATAACACTGCCCATGCAGTATATAACACAGGCCACGTAGTATAGAGCACAGCGATGTATATTTCCCAGCCACGTAATATATACAGGTCCTTCTCAAAAAATTAGCATATAGTGTTAAATTTCATTATTTACCATAATGTAATGATTACAATTAAACTTTCATATATTATAGATTCATTATCAACCAACTGAAATTTGTCAGGTCTTTTATTGTTTTAATACTGATGATTTTGGCATACAACTCCTGATAACCCAAAAAACCTGTCTCAATAAATTAGCATATCAAGAAAAGGTTCTCTAAATGACCTATTACCCTAATCTTCTGAATCAACTAATTAACTCTAAACACATGCAAAAGATACCTGAGGCTTTTAAAAACTCCCTGCCTGGTTCATTACTCAAAACCCCCATCATGGGTAAGACTAGCGACCTGACAGATGTCAAGAAGGCCATCATGGACACCCTCAAGCAAGAGGGTAAGACCCAGAAAGAAATTTCTCAACAAATAGGCTGTTCCCAGAGTGCTGTATCAAGGCACCTCAATGGTAAATCTGTTGGAAGGAAACAATGTGGCAGAAAACGCTGTACAACGAGAAGAGGTGACCGGACCCTGAGGAAGATTGTGGAGAAGGACCGATTCCAGACCTTGGGGAACCTGAGGAAGCAGTGGACTGAGTCTGGTGTGGAAACATCCAGAGCCACCGTGCACAGGCGTGTGCAGGAAATGGGCTACAGGTGCCGCATTCCCCAGGTAAAGCCACTTTTGAACCATAAACAGCGGCAGAAGCGCCTGACCTGGGCTACAGAGAAGCAGCACTGGACTGTTGCTAAGTGGTCCCAAGTCCTTTTTTCTGATGAAAGCAAATTTTGCATGTCATTCGGAAATCAAGGTGCCAGAGTCTGGAGGAAGACTGGGGAGAAGGAAATGCCAAAATGCCTGAAGTCCAGTGCCAAGTACCCACAGTCAGTGATGGTGTGGGGTGCCATGTCAGCTGCTGGTGTTGGTCCACTGTGTTTCATCAAGGGCAGGGTCAATGCAGCTAGCTATCAGGAGATTTTGGAGCACTTCATGCTTCCATCGGCTGAAATGCTTTATGGAGATGAAGATTTCATTTTTCAGCACGACCTGGCACCTGCTCACAGTGCCAAAACCACTGGTAAATGGTTTACTGACCATGGTATTACTGTGCTCAATTGGCCTGCCAACTCTCCTGACCTGAACCCCATAGAGAATCTGTGGGATATTGTGAAGAGAAAGTTGAGAGACGCAAGACCCAACACTCTGGATGAGCTTAAGGCCGCTATTGAAGCATCCTGGGCCTCCATAACATCTCAGCAGTGTCACAGGCTGATTGCCTCCATGCCACGCCGCATTGAAGCAGTCATTTCTGCCAAAGGATTCCCGACCACGTATTGAGTGCATAACTGAACATTATTATTTGATGGTTTTTTTGTTTGTTATTAAAAAACACTTTTATTTGATTGGACGGGTGAAATATGCTAATTTATTGAGACAGGTTTTTTGGGTTATCAGGAGTTGTATGCCAAAATCATCAGTATTAAAACAATTAAAGACCTGACAAATTTCAGTTGGTGGATAATGAATCTATAATATATGAAAGTTTAATTGTAATCATTACATTATGGTAAATAATGAAATTTAACACTATATGCTAATTTTTTGAGAAGGACCTGTATCACAGCCAAGTAGTATATAGCACAGCCCACATAGTATATAGCACAGAGATGTAGTATATACCACAGCCCATGCAGTATCTAACACAGCCCATGTAGTATATAGCAATGTGGGCACCATATCCCTGTGTAAAAAAGAATTAAAATAAAAAACAGTTATATACTCACCCTCCGTCGGCCCCCCGGATCCAGCCGAGGCGTTTACCGATGCTCCTCGCGACGTTCCGGTCCCAAGAGTGCATTGCGATCTCGCGAGCTGATGACGTAGCGGTCTCGCGAGACCGCTACGTTATCATCTCGCGAGACTGCAATGCATGGACCGGTCACCGGAGCGTCGCGAGGAGCGGGAAAGGCCTCGGCTGGATGCATGGGGCCAACGGAGGGTGAGTATATAATGATTTTTTATTTTTTTATTATTTTTAACATTAGATCTTTTTACTATTGATGCTGCATAGGCAGCATCAATAGTAAAAAGTTGGTCACATAGGGTTAATAACAGCGTTAACGGAGTGCGTTACACCGTGGCATAACGCGGTCCGTTAACGCTGCAATTAACCCTTTGTGGGCACTGACTGCGGGGAGTAAGGAGCGGTCATTTTGCCGCCAAACTCTGGCCGTCGCTGATTGGTCGTGGCCGTTTTGCCACGACCAATCAGCGACTTGGGATTTACATGACAGACTGACAGAAAGACAGACAGACAGAAAGACGGAATTGACCCTTAGACAATTATATAGTAGACTAGATTGTGGCCCAATTCTAACGCATCGGGTATTCTAGAATATGCATGTCCCCGTAGTATATGGACAATGATGATTCCAGAATTCGCGGCAGACTGTGCCCGTCGCTGATTGGTCGAGGCAACCTTTATCACATCATCGTCGCCATGGCAACCATTATGACATCTACGTCGATACTGTGCCCGTCGCTGATTGGTCGAGGCCCAGGTGGCCTCGACCAATCAGAGACACGGGATTTCTTCGTCGATACTGTGCCCGTCGCTGATTGGTCGAGGCCCAGGCGGCCTCGACCAATCAGAGACACGGGATTTCCAGGACAGACAGAAAAACCCTTAGACAATTATTATATAGTAGACTAGATTGTGGCCCGATTCTAATGCATCGGGTATTCTAGAATATGCATGTCCCCGTAGTATATGGACAATGATGATTCCAGAATTCGCGGCAGACTGTGCCCGTCGCTGATTGGTCGAGGCAACCTTTATGACATCATCGTCGCCATGGCAACCATTATGACATCTACGTCGAAACTGTGCCCGTCGCTGATTGGTCGAGACGAATTCGCGGCAGACTGTGCCCGTCGCTGATTGGTCGAGGCAACCTTTATGACATCATCGTCGCCATGCTGTGCCCGTCGCTGATTGGTCGAGGCCTGGCGGCCTCGACCAATCAGAGATGCGGGATTTCCAGGACAGACAGACAGACAGACAGACAGACAGAAAAACCCTTAGACAATTATATATATAGATTTTATGTACACAAATGTCTAAGATGAAAAGTGGATCTGTTAGTTGATTTCACATTACACACTGCAAAACTTATTAATTATATCTTTCAAATCTGAGAAGACTGGTGTACTTACCATAAAAATCAGTATCAAAAAACTGTCTAATTCTCAAATTTAAAAGAACATTTTCAGCCCAGCTAAACTTAGACTCATAAAAAATAATTTTCAAATTAGGCAGGAAAGCTTTGATATTGCATCGTACAGCCTTTCATGGAGGGATTTTCAAAGTTGAAGATAATGTGTTCAGATTGTATCTTGAAATTTGGTGACATTTCCACTTCAAATTCTTTTATTTACTCCTTTTCCAAATATATTTATGTAAAATCTTATGCCAACACTAAATAAAAAAGTTATTAAAGCAACTACAAATCAGCCATAAAATAAAATTTTGTGGAATCCAGGGGCAGACAGACGATTTGGGACCCCTGTGCAAGAAATGTTTGGGCCCCTTCATTTTATGGCTACCAATGTACAGATATATGCATATATTACATTGTCTCCTCTTATTATGTATATTGCTGCCTGTTATTACACAGTCCCCTCTCTTATGTGTAACACCGTTTCTTATTACACAGTGCCCTCTCTTGTTATATACAGCACCATCCCTTATTACACAGTGCCCTCCCTTGTTATGTGTAACACCATCTCTTATTACACAGTGCCCTTTCGTTATGTACAGTATTGTTATTTATAGTGCCCTGGTCTTTATTTCATACCATCCTCTTTTGTTAGATATAAACTGAAATGATTGCTGATGAAGCATGATATAGCTTTTTTTCTGTTGGAGGAAACTAACAACAGAGAAAGCTACATAATAAAGGAGGACAACATACATAACTAGAAAGGTTACTATGTAATAAGGGACAGTGTTATACATAATAAAAGAGGAAATTATGCAATTAAGGATGGATTAATGTATAAAAAGAATGTACCCTATACACTAAGAGATGAAGCTATATATAAGAAGATTGTACACTATATAATAAGGGACTGTACTATACATAATAAGGCTACATTCCTGTATCCAGATGAAGTGTCAGTGTGCTGCCCAATTTTTTTTCTTGGACAGCACACAGACCATAGAATATGTCTTAGGCTGGCGTCACACTTGCAAGTGTGATGCGAGAAACTCACACGAGTCTCTTGCATCAATACCCGGCACTGCCGCCGGCACTCGGGACCGGAGTGTGCGGCTGTATGCATTTCTATGCAGCTGCACACTCCAGTCCCGAGTGCCAGCGGCAGTGCCGGGTATTGATGCGAGAGACTCAACGCGAGTTTCTCGCATCACACTCGCAAGTATGACCCCGGCCCTAGTCTGATCCTCAAAATCGGAACCAGAAATAGACATGTTCTGAGTCTCACAGATCTCATTCTCTGATACGTGATTTTCATGGATATGCGAATTTAGCTATGAAACTCTGAGTCCATATACTGCCCAATAAAAAATTTTGCAGCACACGGACTTTTCACATAAATGTAAGAATGTGACCTAAGGGAGGATGTTTTACAAATAACAGACTTACTCCAAATTGCACAATATAAAGAATAAATAATTACATCCAGTGACAGATGACATCTCGTCTTATCAGAGCCGATTTCTGATGTTTCTTCTCTATCTGGTCAGACCTTCATGTCGACATCTCCCAGCCACAACCCATCTTGTCATACTGATCACTGCAACCCTGAAAATAACAAGGTCTCATATATTGTATACATACATTTGTTTCCCCCGTACTGCGCCCCTGACTACAAATTTGTATATTGTATACATACATTTGTTTCCCCCGTACTGCGCCCCTGACTACAAATTTGTACCACACTATTAATATATATTAGCCACAAATTATTCAAAATATAAACTTATTAGCCAGCACTGTGCCCCCCATCTACTATAGTCTCTGGCACCCAATAAATATAAATTGATCAGTCACTCTGTCTCTCTCCCCAATTAATTTGAAGACTATGCGCAGACACTGCGTTTTTGTTGCTTTTCCCACACAGATTTGTGGAAAATATGCAGTGTTTCACAGTACTAGCAAAGTGAATGAGATCCCCGAAGTCTCATGCACATGTTGCTTATTTTTCCTTGCAGATTTACAGCATATTAAAATCTGCATAATGTCAATTCTTGGGCAGCGTATTTTACCCATACTAATGAGTGGGGAAAAATATGCAACAAAAACGCATGTAAACATGATGGTAAAAACACGTATTTTATGCAGCCTTTTTCCTGCCAACACATCAGGTTTTACTGCAGAATTTTACTGCTACAAATCCTGAACATGTGCACATAGCCTTAGTCCCTGTCCCGTGTCCAATCCCCCACACAAATTCATTATAAGCCCCTGATAGTCATAATTAATTACGGGGTGCAAGAAGATGTTATCAAGGTTCTAATGAATTGGGGGGTGGGAGAGATGTTATCAGGTACTTGGCAAAATTTGGACCTGGGACCCCACCTGCATGGTCAGATGTATGGGCCTTTATAGCATTTTAGATACTATAAAGACATGTGTTCGCCCCCATGTAATGATGTTCCTCATCCTGACCCCTAACAGGAATAGTGTCCCCCATCCTAGGCCCTTTTACAGTAAGAATGTCCCCCCTTCCATGGATATTGTCCCCAAAACGGCCTCCTTTTTGCTATAACACCTCCCATCGTGGACCACTTCCTGGGATATAATGTGCTACATCCTGGTTTCTTTCCTTGGATATAATATAATACATACCTGTGTACTATACTGTTTATTTGCACATATTATACAGAATTATATTTTGTACAACAATACAAATGCTGCATGGGAGGAAGACTGGGGTTGGGGGGCCGCTCTGAGCCTGGAGTTATTGCAGCAGTAATGACAGGAGGCATCTGGGCTCAGTGATTACAAGCAGTGAATTAGTGACTGTGATGCAGCTCTGTGCTATCTGATTGGTGCAGGATCAGGTTTCTCAGCCACTCACAGGACCGACCAGGAAGCACCGAGCACACTGTCACTAAATCACTCCTGTCATGTTTCCACCAAACATTGATTTCTGAACTCTTCCTGAGTTAAAACATGAGTATTGCTGTTTCTACATGAATAGGAACTTGTTTTCTTTGCATTATTTGAGGTCTCAAAGCACCATTTATTTTTTATTATTTTGTCGATTTCTCATTTGCTGCAAATAAATGTAAAAATGTTAGCTTTAATTATATGTCCCTTATCATGGGCCCCATCCTGATCCTGAGTTGTGTGAAAAAGTGTTTTCCCCTTACTGATTTCCTATTCTTTTGAATGTTTGTCCCATTTAAATGTTTCAGATCACCAAATAAATTTTAAATATTTGACAAAGATAACACAACTAAACACAAAATGCAGTTTTTTAAATTAAGGACTTTATTATTAAAGGAAAGTAAATCCAAACCTACAGGGCCCTGTGTCAAAAGTGATTTCCCCACTTAAAACATAAATTAACTGTGGTTTATCACATCTCTGGAAAGCTGAGTTCAAATTTCCTAGCCACACCCAGGCATAATTACTGCCACACCTGTTCTCAATCAAGAAATCTTAAATAGGACCTGCCTGACAAAGTGAAGTAGACCAAAGAGGTCCTCAAAAGCTAGACATCATGCTGCGATCCTAAAAATTCTGGAACAACTGAGAAACAAAGTAAATGAGATCTATCAGTCTGATAAAGGTTATAAAGCAATTTCTAAAGCTCTGGGACCCCAGCGAACCAAAGTGAGAGCTATAATCCACTAAAGGCAAAAACATGGAACAATGGTGAACTTCCCATGAGTGGCCGGCCGACCAAAACTATCCCAAGAGCGCAGCAACGACTCATCCAAGAGGTCGCAAAAGACCCCACTACAACATACAAAGAACTGCAGGCCTCACATACCTCAGTTAAGGTCAGTGTTCATGACTTCACCATAAGATAGAGACTGGGCAAAAATGGCCTGTATGGCAGATTTCCAAGATGAAAAGCATTGCTGAGTAATAAGAACATAAAAGCTCATCTCGGTTTTGTCAGAAAACATCTTGATGATCCCCAAGATTTTTGTGAGAAAACTCTGTGGACTGATGAGACAAAAGTGAACTTTTTTGGAAGTGACATGTCCCATTATATGTGGCGTAGAAGTAGCACAGCATTTCAGAAAAGGAACATTATACCAACAGTAAAATATGGTGGTGGTAGTGTGATGGTCTGGGGCTGTTTTGCTGCTTCAGGACCTAGGAGACTTGATGTGGTAATATGGAACCATGAATTCTGTCTATGAAAAAATCCAGAAGGAGTATATCCGGCCATCTGTTCATGACCTTAAGCTGAAGAGCACTTGGGTTATGCAGCAGGACAATGTTCAAAATCATACCAGCAAGTCCACCTCTGAATGGCCCTAGAAAAACAAAATTATGACTTTGGAGTGGCCTAGTCAAAGTCCTGACCTTAATCTGATTGAGATGCTGTGGCATGACCTTGAAAAGATGGTTGATGCTCAAAAACACTCCGATGTGGCTGAATTACAACAATTCTGCAAAGATGAGACTGCCAAACTTCCTCCAGAGCCTTGTAAATGACTCATTGCAAGTTGTTATCACAAATGCTTGATTGCAGCTGTTGCTGTTAAGGGTGGCACAACCAGTTATTAGGTTTAGAGGACAATCACTTTTTCACACAGGGCCCTGTAGGTTTGGATTTCTTTTTTCCTTAATAATAAAGACCTTCATTTAAAAAAAGCAGTTTGTGTTTCCTTTTGTTATCTTTGTTTAATATTTAAATTTGTTTGGTGATCCGAAACATTTAAGTATAACAAACATGAAAAAGAATAGGATATCAGGAAAGGGTCAAACACTTTTTCACACGTCTGTATATTCCCTATCCTAGCATAAACATCCCCCGTTCTGCCCTGTTCTTTAAAGTATAAAAAAAAGGTAACCCATTATACGCTCCATGGGTGAACATAGAAGTCATGGGGCCCCATAGCAGAAGTATAATCCACTCCCCAAAGTCCTCCATATAGTATATTGCACAGCCCATAATCTTCCATATAGTATAATGCACTCCCCATAGTCCTCCATTTAGTGTAAAGCACCCCATAGTCCTCCAAATAATATAATGTACCCTCCATAATCCTCCATTCACCTGAGACTTTAACCAAATGTGTTCCTATGTCTACCTCGGGGAGCATCTAAATTATCCGACCTTCCACACATACAGTACAGACCAAAAGTTTGGACACACCTTCTCATTTAAAGATTTTTCTGTATTTTCATGACTATGAAAATTGTAAGTTCCACTGAAGGCATCAAAACTATGAATTAACACATGTGGAATTATATACTTAACAAAAAAGTGTGAAACAACTGAAAATATGTCTTATATTCTAGGTTCTTCAAAGTAGCCACTTTTGGCATTTTCTGAATGAGCTTCAAGAGGTAGTCACCGGGAATAGTTTTCATTTCACAGGTGTGCCCTGTCAGGTTTAATAAGTGGGATTTCTTGCCTTATAATTGGGGTTGGGACCATCAGTTGTGTTGTGCAGAAGTCTGTTGGATACACAGCTGATAGTCCTACTGAATAGACTGTTAGAATTTGTACTATGGCAAGAAAAAAGCAGCTAAGTAAAGAAAAACGAGTGGCCATTATTACTTTAAGAAATGAAGGTCAGTCAGTCCGAAAAATCGGGAAAACTTTGAAAGTGTCCCCAAGTGCAGTGGAAAAAACCATAAAAGAACAAAGAAACTGGCTCACATGCGGACCGCCCCAAGAAAGAAACACCAATAGTCACCTCTGCTTCTGAGGATAAGTTTATGCGAGTCACCAGCCTCAGAAATCATAGGTTAACAGCAACTCAGATTAGAGACCAGGTCAATGCCACACAGAGTTCTAGTAGCAGACACATCTCTACAACAACTGTTAAGAGGAGACTTTGTGCAGCAGGCCTTCATGGTAAAATAGCTGCTAGGAAACCACTGCTAAGGACAGGCAACAAGCAGAAGAGACTTGTTTGGGCTAAAGAACACAAGGAATGGACATTAGACCAGTGGGAATCTATGCTTTGGTCTGATGAGTCCAAATTTGAGATCTTTGGCTCCAACCACCGTGTCTTTGTGCGACGCAGAAAAGGTGAACGGATGGACTCTACATGCCTGGTTCCCACCGTGAAGCATGGAGGAGGTGTGATGGTGTGGGGGTGCTTTGCTGGTGACACTGTTGGGGATTTATTCAAAATTGAAGGCATACTGAACCAGCATGGCTACCACAGCATCTTGCAGCGGCATGCTATTCCAGAGAAACACGTGATGGTGTCTCCGCGGTGTTGGATGTTTTGATCTCCCCGAGGTCATTCATCCTTATGTTTATAGTCTTTTCACTAGGCACTGCTCCTAATAGCCAGTTTCCTACTCCACACTGATGAGGTAAATACCCCGAAACAGCTGTCTGTGGATGGATACCATGTTTTGGCATAGGTGGTTTTCCTTTATTGGATGCTGCCCTTCCCGTGGTTGTTCCTTCCCGGTGAAAGACCTGGCTATTTATTGCTTGCATTGAGAAACACGTGATGGTGTCCCCGCGGCTTTTCTACATGCATATTGAATATGTAGTCATTAGTATTGAGCGCAAGTGCTCGCTATTCCAGTTTGCATTGGGTGCTCGGGTATGCACCAAATATTGCGGGTGTTCGAGTGACATGCTCTAGTCCCTGCCTCGAATGTTTTGTGGCTGTTAGACACCCCCCAAAAAATGCGGGGTTCCGTGATGCTCCATGCACAATCGAGCACCCGATGCAAACTCGAGAAGCGAGAACTTGCGCTCAACACTAGCCGTTATATCGTCATCATTTTTTTATTTTTACTTTTGAAAAAAAATCAATTCTAACTCCAACCCTAATACAACCCTAACCCCAACACTAACCCTAACACAACTCTAACACCAATCCTACCCTAACATAATCCTAACCCTAACCCCAATCCTACCCTAAAACAACCCTAACTCTAACCCCAATCCTACCCTAACACAACACTACCCCTAATCCTACCCTAACACAACCCTAACCTTAACACAACCCTAACCCCAACTCTAAAATGGCACTGAGGTATAAGTACCCTTAACTGCTGCCGTTAAATGGGTTAGCCTGTGAAAACAAGTTATTACCTATCCACATTATCAGTGATATCTTTCTGATCGGTGGTTTCTGACAGATGGGACCTGCATCGGCAGAACTTTGAATTTTTATCTCCAACCTTGAACTATCATCTACATTAAAATAGAGTAGTAGTGCATATGCTTGACCGCTGCTTCATTCATTCTCTATGGGGCTGCCAGAAAAATGTGGGCATAATGCTCAGCAGACACATAAGGAATGAATGGAGCAGCAATCAAGCATATACACTGCCACATCATTCTAATGTGAATAAAATTACCCCATTCTGCTAATTAGAGCGGATCCCAGCGGCCGAACATCCACTGATCAGTAAGTTATCACCTATCTTGTGTATAGGTGATGACTTGATTTCACCCAACAACCCCTTTAAGTGGGTATGTAATTTTTTCTTATTTAATTTCTCCCCCTGAAAATATTTAGTCTAGATAGATTTCTGCCCCCTCCACTGAGAATACCAGTTTCAATATATCAATGTACGATTTTTCTTGATGATAGATCTATCTTGATTGTTCTGCTCATGGTAATACAAGGTGTCCACTAATCTATTGGAAACGGAGTAAGAACATTCTTCGCTGATGCTGAAAACATTTCTTGGACACATCTGACACCAGACATACTTTAATGGGCACCTCTTCCAGCCAGCAGTTTTAGTTGGGAGTGTCCTAAGGAAAAGGAGGATGTGTTTATTGAGTGCACAGAACAGAGAAAGTTAAAGCTGATGGAGGAATAGACAAAGGAAGGACTCTAGTCTGGAAATAAACCATGACTGACTAAGCACCAGCAAGGACACAGATGATCAATCAAATAAGGCACATACGCTTCAGTCACCGAAAGTGACTCTTCAGACAAAGCTCCGAGAAGTAAAATAAGTTATCACATCCTGGAGAGAGTCAAGATGAACTCCTCAAGACGGTAAGAAGACCCCATTACTGCTGTGCAGAGCCCGTACAATATCAGCCTGTCATTATGTGTAGTAACCACGGCATATTGTAATGTCCCTGCATCGACTATGTAGTTATGTACAAGAAAACAAAAATGCAACAGTGATTGTAAAGGTTTCATCACGTTATACAGTTAAGGAGAAGGCTATGCAGACACATTCTAGTATGGTGGGACAATCCTAAATCGTAGAGACTTTTTTATTTCGACTTTTTAAATTTTGTATCCAGCCGTATGGTTAAATATCTGAACAAGAGAATATCTTTTTAATGTATTGCAAATAATAATTCCTATTAATTATTTATTGCAGTGCAGCCATCAAAATTATGGCATGCTCACATTATGTTTCTACACGTTATGCTCTGTGCATGTGTGCGCTTCCTGCTTGTATTAGAAATCAACAGGGCATAAAGAATATTGGGTGGTAATTAGTGATGAGCGAATATACTCGTTACTCGAGATTTCTCGAGCATGCTCGGGGGTCCTCCGAGTATTTTTGAGTGCTCGGAGATTTAGTTTTTCTCACCTCAGCTGAATGATTTACATCTGTTAGCCAGCTTGATTACATGCGGGGATTCTCTAGCAACCAGGCAACCCCCACATCTACTTATGCTGGCTAACAGATGTAAATCATTCAGCTTCAGCAAGAAAAACGAAATCTCCGAGCACTAAAAAAGAAATCTCGAGTAATGAGTATATTCGCTCATCACTAATAAGGACACCTAGGCGCTTTTTAACAACCTGCCACGGCTCTTTAGACAAATCAATCAAATGAATAGCCTATGTGCTTTGTGTATATATATGGAAAAACACAAAAATTGAGCTTGGTTTAAGTTGGTATACATGCAGCACATAAACGCATGTTCACTTTGGCCATAAAGCATAAACAACTTACAAGAAGCAAAATAAGCATAAACCCTGCTGCAACTAAATAAGTAAACAGCAAAAATTTGTTTTTAATTTAAGGAATAATTAGTGCACTAGGATTACTGAGCCATAACAATAAAAAATGTAGCACAGCACAATTGAAAATGCTGAAAATGTTTATTTATCCTGATTGCAATTATTATTCTTTGTGTATACAGTGCTAATTATTACAGTGCTGTTTATTGCATGACAAACGGGTGCAAACAGAAATCCATGAAGAAATGCACGAGACATGAGCCCTGATAAAACAAGCTGTCAATGATCTACTTGTGGCTTACTCTATGACCATGTATAGCATTGTAAGGGCTCATACTCACTTGTGACAAACTCGAATGAGTATTGCTTAGGAATACATGCAGCCGCATGCTCCACTCCTGAGTGCCGGCAGCAGTGCCGGGTATTGACGGGCGAGACTCATCCGAGTTTCTCACAGGTGAGTATGAGCCCTAAAGAAGAAAATAGCTAACAGACCCAAGTCATCATTTGCAGTTTTTTCTCTTATTTAGCACAAAATCAAAAATACTCTTTACTTTTGTCCTTAACTTAAAAAAAGGTGCATATTCTGGTAGAATGTTATCAAATTTGCAAAAAATGATAAAAATACTTCATTCAGGTGAACTGGAGTGTTTGTGCAAAAAAATGCCAATATATATATGTTTTTTTTAAAGTTACCATTGATTAATCAGCTGAAAACATCCCAAAGATTCCTATAATGACTAACACAGAAAGAAACAATAATAAAAATTAAGGCTATTGGATCGCCCCCACGTTAAGGGCAATGGGGTACTTGGTACCGGGTCCCTCTCAGTTCAGGGGATGTCACGGTGGCCCGACCCGGTCCGTGGCCCTTAGAGGGGCACCCAATTAAGGGTGTAGTTTGTCTAGTGTTCGTGACGCCACCTGTGGTATTCGGTCAGGGTGACCGACGCTGCTAGGGGTCCGCTGGGGTGATGGAGTGGCAGCTAGGTGGTATACCTTCCCACAGGTGAAGTGTATCCCCAGGGCTTCCCAGATGGATAGGTGGCAATGGTGGACGATGTAAGGTGCAATAAATAACGAGGACACAAAAGTTGCAGTCTCTTTACCTTTTACTGAAGACTTCAGCGTCCACAGTCCAGAGTACCGCTCACAGGGCAGGCAGAGACCGGCCAGTCTGAAGGCAAATCCAGAGTTCTCTTAACCAGGTGGAAATCAGTAGCCTTCCTACTAGCGCCTGTGTGTTGTAGTACTTCCCTGCTGAGCACCACGGGATAGTCCTCACAACTTTCATGGATGTTCCTGATGTTCTCTCTCTCTGTCCCCCAGATGGTATGGATAGGACAAATCCATATGACTGGGATGATCTGAGGCTTGTTTATAGGGACCCTAGAGACGCCCTGACCCCCACAATTTGTCACCGTGTCTTCTTAGGTATTTAGGTCGGGCAGTCAACTTGGAATTGACTGTCCTGCCGGTCTCTGAAGTAATGCGTAGAGTCAATTACTCCCATGGTGTTCCGGCCACCAGCTACGCGCCTCAGAAGGAGGCTGCTGATCTTGGGGCAGAACTCCTCCCGGTGTTTTCTCCTTGTGCAGTGATTTCATTTCTCACTCTCTACAATACACTTCTCTTCATGTCCTTTCTTAGGATACTGCCGCAGGTGGGGCAGGCGCAGCTCCGTGTCTTTCTATCTTGTGCTAGGCCTCTGTCAGGATCCCACCCCTGACAGGAACCCTCTGTCTACAGCTCAGATGTTCCTCCTTTCCCCCTGTCTGCCTGACAGGTGTTGCCTGGGTAAAGCCCAGCTAGCTTCTCCCTCACTTTCTATCCAAACCACCAGTTTTACCCTTCTGTGAGGAGTGCCCTACTAGATAGGAGCATGGCTCCCCCTGGTGGTCTGGAGTGTGAAGTGTGTTGTGATGCCGTGATGCCTGGAAAGATGAACTCCTTTAGTGCCATCAGACGTAATACCACTCCTCCTGGTGGAAGAATGACATTACTGCAGCAACCAGGACTCTGGGGCGCTGCACTCCCCCCCCCACCCCCCGTTAAATCCAGTACTCCGGGCTGGGAAAAGAAGAACAACAATACATGTTAGCAAAAGACATACAAATTTTTGGCATGCTGTAAACAAGTAAATATAACAATGCTTCCCTTTATGGGAGGTGAGAACACTTGAACGTTGCAAACAAAAACATATTTACATTGTGCATAAGGCAAATGGGAAACAGTTATTATCTATCTATGAAATGCAATTACCCATACAGGTATTCTATCTATTATCTACTAAGTGCTATCTCACAACAATAAATTAACATTTTTCTTTATAAAACCGTTATTCTTCTCTAAGTGCAAAGTCTATCAACCATCTATCTATGGCTCTCTAGAGGACTCACTAACCCCTACGGGTTCACTTTATTGAAATTCAGAACAGGTTTCACCTCCACTACAGGCTAGACTGTATCTTTCTTCCAATTTCCTTTCGTCCTCAATTTTTTTTTAAAGTACATCATTAAACATTTCTTATCACTAGCTTTCTAACTACATACTATCACTATGCAAAACACTATTGCTATTTTACTTCTTTAAGCAACATTATCACTTTTAACATTCCCTTTAAGAGGAAACTCCAAGTCTTTTCAGAGGTAGTGCAAATAATCACATCATTAATTTCCAAGTCTGTTTAAAGGCAACATGACGTGATGCAATATGAGGAACCCGTTACGAACCCCCAAACGTTGGTCTTGGGTGGGCTACAAGACGTGTAATCCTGACCCGGAATTCTGCCACACCAACAGGTTTTTCTTCAGGTCTGTGAAGCAAAGTAGTTATTTTTACAGCATAATTAACAGCAGTTTCTGTTAAGAGGCAGTCTCTGTAAAAGCCTCCTATGTAAAACCAGTAGGGAGCACCTTTAAGAAGGTGCAAACTATTTACAGAAGCAGTTTGTGAATCATTCACCGTCCATGATTCGGCAGTTCTTTTGGTAAAACAGCAGGAAAACTTGGGCAAACTTGAAACAAGAGGGATCCCGGGTAAACAAAAGGATCCCTGTAAGAGTTAACCCTAGACGGGTTTTTAAAGCAGCAAAGAAGGAATGAACAGTTAACTATTTACATGGTCGTGGTTCCGAGGTTTATTGTAGTTCTGGAGGTCTCCACCAGGGCTTTACATGACATGTAGCCCTCTGTGGCTTAGGATGGCTCGAATCCAGGTTCACTCCCGGGGCCTGGTACACTCCATGAGTTTGTTTTCCCTGCACGGTCAGGTTGTGCGCGGCAATGAAAGTCTGAGTGGTCCGGTGGGTGATGCAAGTAACAGCGGGGGCTGCTGCAGCCGCGTCAGCGGTAAGCTCTTCTTCCAGGGTCCTGGATACCGCCAAGAGGGCTGTGCACCTCTGTAAATCCCGGGCCCACCAGCTATTTCCCTTCTGGTGCTGGCGGTAAGTCACAGCCTCCCCAGGATTCAAGGCCAGATCCGCGCTGTTTCCGCACAGGCAGGACTTCACCTCATCTCGGGTAACATGGACTTTCACTGGGGATCTGATTTCTTGGATGAAACCTTTCCCTTCTTGCGGTTGGTACATCACCACAACACCCCACTTTGGTGGAGAGTCGTCCGGCATTTCGCCTCGGGCCTCGCGCTCCACTTCCCGCTGGTACTCTGCAATTAGATGCCGCCGGTATTCTCCCCAGGGAAAGGGCCAAGGTCATGCCCTCCCGATGGTCTGGGGTCAGATGGCGGGGACGCCGGGGCTCTAGCAGTCGGGGTGGTGCACGGGGCAATTGCGGAGGGAAGGCGGACTTCCGGAATGTCACGGCACCCAGTACCTGCACATTGGATGACTCTTTCAGTGCCACTCCACTCCTCCGGGGAAGGCGCCAGGATTGGTGATGGTGCAGGCAACGGGGTCTCCATAGACAGCTCCCAGGGGTCCAGGCACTCCAGCGGCGGCATATTGGAGTAATCCACCGGTGACGAGGGTCTGTGCGGGGCCATTCTTTTTCGGGGGTCCCCTCTGATCTCCAGCTCCATGCTTTCCCCTTCTGGAGAATGGTTTTGTTTTTTCGGTCTCCGCCCGCCATGGAGAATCAGGAGGCGGACCTCGGCTGCTGATGGACACGTCCTCAGGATACAGAAATATTTAGACTGGGCGGCCATTATTTTTTGCGCTTCTCAGTTCGTTCACGCCCATAACTCCACGCCCTTCTTCTCCTCCTGCGCTCCTCGTGGCGTGGTAATGGCGGCGGTTTTGCCGGGAATTTTGGCGGCAAATGGCAATACACAGTCTTTAAGCAAATCACAGTTCCAATCACAATTCTAACACAGTTCTTAGGCACACATGTCCCGATTTCTTCAGGCTTAAGTAGATCCTGTTCGTGATGCCAAAGTTGGATCACCCCCACGTTAAGGGCAATGGGGTACTCGGTACCGGGTCCCTCTCAGTTCAGGGGATGTCACGGTGGCCCGACCCGGTCCGTGGCCCTTAGAGGGGCGCCCAATTAAGGTTGTAGTTTGTCTAGTGTTCGTGACGCCACCTGTGGTATTCGGTCAGGGTGACCGACGCTGCTAGGGGTACGCTGGGGTGGTATGGATAGGACAAACTTGTATGACTGGGATGGCCTGAGGCATGTTTATAGGGACCCTAGAGACGCCCCGACCCCCACAATTTGCCACCGTGTCTTCTTAGGTATTTAGGTCGGGCAGCCAACTTGGAATTGACTGTCCTGCCGGTCTCTGAAGTAATGCGTAGAGTCAATTACTCCCTCAGTGTTCCGGCCACCGGCTACATGCCTCAGAAGGAGGCTGCCGATCTCAGGGCAGAACTCCTCCCGGTGTTTTCTCCTTGTGCTGTGATTTCGTTTCTCACTCTCTACAATACACTACTCTTCGTGTCCTTTCTTAGGATACTGCCGCAGGTGGGACAGGCGCAGCTCCGTGTCTTTCTATCTTGTGATAGGCCTCTGTCAGGATCCCACCCCTGACAGGAACCCTCTGTCTACAGCTCAGATGTTCCTCCTTTCCCCCTGTCTGCCTGACAGGTGTTGCCTGGGTAAAGCCCAGCTAGCTTCTCCCTCACTTTCTATCCAAACCACCAGTTTTACCCTTCTGTGAGGAGTGCCCTACTAGATAGGAGCATGGCTCCCCCTGGTGGTCTGGAGTGTGAAGTGTGTTGTGATGCCGTGATACCTGGAAAGACGAACTCCTTTAGTGCCATCAGACGTAATACCACTCCTCCTGGTGGAAGAATGACATTACTGCAGCAACCAGGACTCTGGGGCGCTGCACTATGTGCCCACGTTGCGGATTCGTGTATGGATTTTTCCGCACAGGTTTTGACAAATCCGCAGGTAAAACGCACTGCATTTTACCTGCGGATTTACTGAGGATTTCCTGCGTTTTTTGTACGGATTTCACCTGTGGTTTTACCCCTGCAGATTTCTATTCAGGAGCAGGTGTAAACCGCTGCGGAATCTGACATGCTGCAGAAAATACAACGCTGCATTTCCGGGTGGTATTTTCCGCACCATAGGCACAGCGGATTTGGTTTTCCATAGGTTTACATGGTACTATAAACCGCATGGAAAACTGCGAATCCGCAGCCGCCAATCCGCTGCAGATCCGCAGGCAAATCCGCACTGTGTGCACATACCCTAAAAGGACTTTAAGGGTATGTGCACACGTTACGGATTCTCTGCGGATCCGCAGCGTTTTTTGAGGTGCAGAAACGCTGCAGATCCACAATTGATTTACAGTACAATGTAAATCAATGAGAAAAAAAAAATGCTGTGCACACTTTGCGGAAAATCCGCTGCGGAAACGCTGCAGTTTAAAAGAAGTAGCATGTCACTTCTTTTTTGTGAATCTGCAGCGTTTTTGTACCCACTCCATTATAGAAAACCGCAGGTGTAAAAAACACAGCAAATCCGCAAGAAAACCGCAGCAAAAACACACAAAAAACGCTGCGGAACCGCACAAAAACCGCAATAAATCCGCAGGTGCGTTTTCTGCCAGGAGAGGCAGAATCCGCACCAGAAATTCCTAAGCCTAATCCGCAACGTGTGCACATAGCCTAAAGGTATGTGCACATGTTGCAGATTTGCCTGTGGAATTTTCTGTGCAGATTCTGCATCTTTTGGCAGAAAACGCAGGTAAAAGTCCATGCGTTTTTGGTGCGGATTTTCATGCGTTTTTTCCATGCGGATTTGTATGCGTTTTTGAAAGCTAAATAAAGATTTATTATTGAACAGAAAAAAAAAGAATTGTGATGTAATTTTTTGTCCAAACCGCAGCCGCCCCAGAAATGGTGCATCTGTAAGATGTGCCAATTCCGGCACTTAGCCCCTCTCTTCCCAGCGGTGGGATATGGGGTAATAAGGGGTTAATGTCACCTTGCTATTGTCCGACGCAGTCCAATTAATAACGAGTGTCCAACGACGATCTCCCCTATAGAACAGTGACATCGGGTGATGTCACTGCTCTATAGGACCTTCAGTGACACACTGACAGGAGACAATGGCTCCTGCAGTGTATCACTGAGAGGTTACTGTATTTCACTGGTCTGACTTTATGGCAATTGCTGCGTGGAAACTTTCTCACACAGCAGTGCCAAAAGTGAGACTAGGGACTATTTTTTACAGTGGCGGAGGAATAATAATAATAATAATTTTTATTTTTATAGCGCCAACATATTCCGCAGCGCTTTACAACTTATAGAGGGGACTTGTACAGACAATAGACATTACATCATAACAGAAATCACAGTTCAAAACAGATACCAGTAGGAATGAGGGCCCTGCTCGCAAGCTTACAAACTATGAGGAAAAGGGGAGACACGAGAGGTGGATGGTAAAAATTGCTTTAGTTATTTGGACCAGCCATAGTGTAAGGTGTTGTGAAATTGGATTCTGGGCTCCCCCGGTGGCCACTTGTGGAATTGTACTTGTGTGCATCATCCCCTCTGTTCACCTGCTCCTATCAGGATGTGGGAGTCGCTATATAACCTTGCTCCTCTGTCAGTTTCATGCCGGTCAACAATGTAATCAGAAGCCTTCTGTGCATGTTCCTGCTACTAGACAACTCCTAGCTAAGTTGGACTTTTGTCCTTGTGTGTTTTTGCATTTTGTTCCTGTTCACAGCTGCTGTTTCGTTACTGTGTCTGGAAAGCTCTTGTGAGCGGAAATTGCCACTCTGGTGTTATGAGTTAATGCTAGAGTCTTAAAGTAATTTCTGGATGGTGTTTTGATAGGGTTTTCTGCTGACCATGAAAGTGCCCTTTCTGTCTTCATGCTATCTAGTAAGCGGACCTCGATTTTGCTAAACCTATTTTCATACTACGTTTGTCATTTCATCTAAAATCACCGCCAATATATGTGGGGGCCTCTGTCTGCCTTTTGGGAAAATTTCTCTAGAGGTGAGCCAGGACTGTCTTTTCCTCTGCTAGGATTAGGTAGTTCTCCGGCTGGCGCTGGGCATCTAGGGATAAAAAACGTAGGCATGCTACCCAGCCACTTCTAGTTGTGCGGCAGGTTTAGTTCATGGTCAGTATAGTTTCCATCTTCCAAGAGCTAGTTCTCATATATGCTGGGCTATGTTCTCTCGCCATTGAGAATCATGACAGTTTGACCGGCCCAAAAAAGGGTTAAATTACTGGCTGAGAAAGGAGAGAAAAAAGAAGTCTGCTACAATTTTTTTTTTTTTTTTCCCTCTAGTTCTGAGTGTGCTCTTAATTGAATCACTTGCTATTCTGCCTATACTGCAGCCTTCCTCTCTTTCTCTCCTTCTAATCCTTGAATGGCTCTGTGTTCACCTGTTTCAAATGGATCTTCAGAGTGTAGCTACAGGTTTGAATAATCTCGCCACAAAGGTACAAAATTTGCAAGATTTTGTTGTTCATGCACCTATGTCTGAGCCTAGAATTCCTTTGCCTGAATTCTTCTCGGGGAATAGATCTCACTTTCAAAATTTTAAAAATAATTGCAAATTGTTTTTGTCCCTGAAGTCTCGCTCTGCCGGAGACCCTGCACAGCAGGTCAGGATTGTAATTTCCTTGCTCCGGGGCGACCCTCAGGACTGGGCTTTTGCATTGGCACCAGGGGATCCTGCGTTGCTCAATGTGGATGCGTTTTTTCTGGCCTTGGGGTTGCTTTATGAGGAACCTCATTTAGAGCTTCAGGCGGAAAAGGCCTTGATGTCCTTGTCTCAGGGGCAAGATGAAGCTGAAATATACTGCCAAAAATTCCGCAAATGGTCTGTGCTTACTCAGTGGAATGAGTGCGCCCTGGCGGCGATTTTCAGAGAAGGTCTCTCTGATGCCATTAAGGATGTTATGGTGGGGTTCCCTGTGCCTGCGAGTCTGAATGAGTCCATGACGATGGCTATTCAGATCGATAGGCGTCTGCGGGAGCGCAAACCTGTGCACCATTTGGCGGTGTCTACTGAGAAAACGCCAGAAAATATGCAATGTGATAGAATTCTGTCCAGAAGCGAGCGGCAGAATTTTAGACGAAAAAATGGGTTGTGCTTCTATTGTGGTGATTCAACTCATGTTATATCAGCATGCTTTAAGCGTACTAAGAAGCCTGACAAGTCTGTTTCAATTAGCACTTTACAGTCTAAGTTTATTCTATCTGTGACCCTGATTTGTTCTTTGTCATCTATTACCGCGGACGCCTATGTCGACTCTGGCGCTGCTTTGAGTCTTATGGATTGGTCCTTTGCCAAACGCTGTGGGTATGATTTGGAGCCATTGGAGGCTCCGATACCTCTGAAAGGGATTGACTCCACCCCATTGGCTAGTAATAAACCACAATTCTGGACACAAGTGACTATGCGTGTTAATCCGGATCACCAGGAGGTTATTCGCTTTCTGGTGCTGTATAATCTACATGATGTTTTGGTGCTGGGATTGCCATGGCTGCAATCTCATAACCCAGTCCTCGACTGGAGAGCTATGTCTGTGTTAAGCTGGGGATGTAAAGGAACTCATGGGGACGTACCTTTGGTTTCAATTTCATCATCTATTCCCTCTGAGATTCCTGAATTCTTGTCTGACTTTCGTGACGTTTTTGAAGAACCCAAGGTTGGTTCACTACCTCCGCACCGGGAGTGCGATTGTGCCATAGACTTGATCCCGGGTAGTAAATACCCTAAGGGTCGTTTATTTAATCTGTCTGTGCCTGAACACGCGGCTATGCGAGAATATATAAAGGAGTCCTTGGAAAAGGGACATATTCGTCCTTCGTCATCTCCCTTAGGAGCCGGTTTTTTCTTTGTGTCTAAGAAAGACGGCTCTTTGAGGCCGTGTATTGATTATCGACTTTTGAATAAAATCACGGTTAAATATCAATATCCGTTACCACTGCTTACTGATTTGTTTGCTCGTATAAAGGGGGCCAAGTGGTTCTCTAAGATTGATCTCCGTGGGGCGTATAATTTGGTGCGAATCAAGCAGGGGGATGAGTGGAAAACCGCATTTAATACGCCCGAGGGCCATTTTGAGTATTTGGTGATGCCTTTTGGTCTTTCAAATGCCCCTTCAGTCTTCCAGTCCTTTATGCATGACATTTTCCGCGATTATTTGGATAAATTTATGATTGTGTATCTGGATGATATTCTGATTTTTTCGGATGACTGGGACTCTTATGTCCAGCAGGTCAGGAGGGTTTTTCAGGTTTTGCGGTCTAATTCCTTGTGTGTGAAGGGTTCTAAGTGTGTTTTTGGGGTTCAAAAGATTTCCTTCTTGGGATACATTTTTTCCCCCTCTTCCATCGAGATGGATCCTGTCAAGGTTCAGGCTATTGGTGATTGGACGCAACCCTCTTCTCTTAAGAGTCTTCAGAAATTTTTGGGCTTTGCTAACTTTTATCGTCGATTTATTGCTGGTTTTTCTGATGTTGTAAAACCATTGACTGATTTGACTAAGAAGGGTGCTGATGTTGCTGATTGGTCCCCTGATGCTGTGGAGGCCTTTCGGGAGCTCAAGCGCCGCTTTTCTTCCGCCCCAGTGTTGCGTCAGCCTGATGTTGCTCTTCCTTTTCAGGTTGAGGTCGACGCTTCTGAAATCGGAGCTGGGGCAGTGTTGTCGCAGAGAAGTTCCGACTGCTCCGTGATGAGACCTTGTGCCTTTTTTTCCCGTAAATTTTCGCCCGCCGAGCGGAATTATGATATTGGGAATCGGGAGCTTTTGGCCATGAAGTGGGCTTTTGAGGAGTGGCGTCACTGGCTTGAGGGGGCCAGACATCAGGTGGTGGTATTGACTGACCACAAAAATTTAATTTACCTTGAGTCTGCCAGGCGCCTGAATCCTAGACAGGCGCGCTGGTCGTTGTTTTTCTCTCGGTTTAATTTTGTGGTGTCTTACCTACCGGGTTCTAAGAATGTTAAGGCGGATGCCCTTTCTAGGAGTTTTGAGCCTGACTCCCCTGGTAATTCTGAGCCCACAGGTATCCTTAAAGATGGAGTGATATTGTCTGCCGTTTCTCCAGACCTGCGGCGGGCCTTGCAGGAGTTTCAGGCGGATAGACCTGATCGTTGCCCACCTGGTAGACTGTTTGTTCCTGATGATTGGACCAGTAGAGTCATCTCTGAGGTTCATTCTTCTGCGTTGGCAGGTCATCCTGGAATCTTTGGTACCAGGGATTTGGTGGCAAGGTCCTTCTGGTGGCCTTCCCTGTCACGAGATGTGCGAGGCTTTGTGCAGTCTTGTGACGTTTGTGCTCGGGCCAAGCCTTGTTGTTCTCGGGCTAGTGGATTGTTGTTACCCTTGCCTATCCCGAAGAGGCCTTGGACGCACATCTCGATGGATTTTATTTCGGATCTGCCTGTTTCTCAGAAGATGTCTGTCATCTGGGTGGTGTGTGACCGTTTCTCTAAGATGGTCCATCTGGTTCCCTTGCCTAAGTTGCCTTCTTCTTCCGAGTTGGTTCCTCTGTTTTTTCAAAATGTTGTTCGTTTGCATGGTATTCTGGAGAATATCGTTTCTGACAGAGGGACCCAATTCGTGTCTAGATTTTGGCGGGCATTCTGTGCTAGGATGGGCATAGATTTGTCTTTTTCGTCTGCTTTCCATCCTCAGACTAATGGCCAGACCGAGCGGACTAATCAGACCTTGGAGACATATTTGAGGTGTTTTGTGTCTGCGGATCAGGATGATTGGGTTGCTTTTTTGCCTTTGGCGGAGTTCGCCCTCAATAATCGGGCCAGCTCTGCCACCTTGGTGTCCCCGTTTTTCTGTAATTCGGGGTTTCATCCTCGATTTTCCTCCGGTCAAGTGGAATCTTCGGATTGTCCTGGAGTGGATGCTGTGGTGGAGAGGTTGCATCAGATTTGGGGGCAGGTGGTGGACAATTTGAAGTTGTCCCAGGAGAAGACTCAGCTTTTTGCCAACCGCCGTCGTCGTGTTGGTCCTCGGCTTTGTGTTGGGGACTTGGTGTGGTTGTCTTCTCGTTTTGTCCCTATGAGGGTTTCTTCTCCTAAGTTTAAGCCTCGGTTCATCGGCCCGTACAAGATATTGGAGATTCTTAACCCTGTGTCCTTCCGTTTGGACCTCCCTGCATCCTTTTCTATTCATAATGTTTTTCATCGGTCATTGTTGCGCAGGTATGAGGTACCGGCTGTGCCTTCCGTTGAGCCTCCTGCTCCGGTGTTGGTTGAGGGTGAGTTGGAGTACGTTGTGGAAAAGATCTTAGACTCTCGTGTTTCCAGACGGAAACTCCAGTATCTGGTCAAATGGAAGGGATACGGTCAGGAGGATAATTCTTGGGTCACTGCCTCTGATGTTCATGCCTCCGATCTTGTCCGTGCCTTTCATAGGGCTCATCCTGATCGCCCTGGTGGTTCTGGTGAGGGTTCGGTGCCCCCTCCTTGAGGGGGGGGGTACTGTTGTGAAATTGGATTCTGGGCTCCCCCGGTGGCCACTTGTGGAATTGTACTTGTGTGCATCATCCCCTCTGTTCACCTGCTCCTATCAGGATGTGGGAGTCGCTATATAACCTTGCTCCTCTGTCAGTTTCATGCCGGTCAACAATGTAATCAGAAGCCTTCTGTGCATGTTCCTGCTACTAGACAACTCCTAGCTAAGTTGGACTTTTGTCCTTGTGTGTTTTTGCATTTTGTTCCTGTTCACAGCTGCTGTTTCGTTACTGTGTCTGGAAAGCTCTTGTGAGCGGAAATTGCCACTCTGGTGTTATGAGTTAATGCTAGAGTCTTAAAGTAATTTCTGGATGGTGTTTTGATAGGGTTTTCTGCTGACCATGAAAGTGCCCTTTCTGTCTTCATGCTATCTAGTAAGCGGACCTCGATTTTGCTAAACCTATTTTCATACTACGTTTGTCATTTCATCTAAAATCACCGCCAATATATGTGGGGGCCTCTGTCTGCCTTTTGGGAAAATTTCTCTAGAGGTGAGCCAGGACTGTCTTTTCCTCTGCTAGGATTAGGTAGTTCTCCGGCTGGCGCTGGGCATCTAGGGATAAAAAACGTAGGCATGCTACCCAGCCACTTCTAGTTGTGCGGCAGGTTTAGTTCATGGTCAGTATAGTTTCCATCTTCCAAGAGCTAGTTCTCATATATGCTGGGCTATGTTCTCTCGCCATTGAGAATCATGACAGTAAGGCTCGGGTGTTCATGTAAAGCTGCATTGAACCAGTTAACTGCCTAAGTATGTAGCAGTACAGACACAGAGTGCTATTAACTGCATAAAGTGTATGAGAACATGATGCGAGGAACCTGATTATGTTTTTTTTTTTTTTTTTTGAATGGGCCACACAGGGATAGTTAGGTTAATGCATTGAGGCGGTAGGCCAGTCTGAACAAATGAGTTTTTAGGGCACGCTTAAAACTGTGGGGATTGGGGATTAATCGTATTGACCTAGGTAGTGCATTCCAAAGAATCGGCGCAGCACGTGTAAAGTCTTGGAGACGGGAGTGGGAGGTTCTGATTATTGAGGATGCTAACCTGAGGTCATTAGTGGAGCGGAGGGCACGGGTAGGGTGGTAGACTGAGACCAGAGAGGAGATGTAGGGTGGTGCTGAGCCATGGAGTGTTTTGTGGATGAGGGTAGTAGTTTTGTACTGGATTCTGGAGTGGACCAGTGCGGAAGGATACCTCCCTCTCGTCATTGTATTCCTGGAGCCCCTAGAGAGTGGTCGCATCAGCTGATGCTGCTGCTCTCCACGGGAGATCGTTGTGGGACACGCATGGATTTCTGCGGATCAGGGAGTATATTGTTTGTTTGATATTTTAATATTTTTTACAGGTGACACTGGCTTCGGGGATCAAAATGACAAGTTATGGTGAGTATGTACTCTATATTATATGTACTGTATGTCTATATGTATGCATTGTATGTAATGTTTGAATGTATTGTATGTAGTATGTATGTTGTATGTATGTAGTATGTATGTTGTTTGTATGTAGTATGTTGTATGTATGTAGTATGTATGTATTATGTATGTTGTATATATGTAGTATGTATGTAGTATGGTAGTATGTTGTATGTAGTATGTTATATGTAGTATGTTGTATGTATGTAGTATGTATGTTGTATGTATGTTGTATGTATGTAGTATGTATGTATGTAGTATGTACAGTACAGACCAAAAGTTTGGACACACCTCATTCGTTTAAAGATTTTTCTATATTTTCATGACTATGAAAACTTTTTTGTTAAGTATATAATTCCACATGTGTTAATTCATAGTTTTGATGCCTTCAGGGTGAATGTACAATATTCATAGTCATGAAAATACAGAAAAATCTTTAAATGAGAAGGTGTTTCCAGACTTTTGGTCTGTACTGTATGTATGTAGTATGTATGTTGTATGTATGTAGTATGTTGTATGTATGTATGTTGTATGTATGTAGTATGTTGTATGTATGTATGTAGTATGTTGTATGTATGTTGTATGTATGTAGTATGTATGTTGTATGTATATAGTATGTATGAGGTATGTTGTATGTATGTTGTATGTATTGTAAGAATATGTAAGACTACTCTTACTGAGTGTATTGGGGGACACTCGCTTTGCCGCGACATTCAGCACACGGGCACGGGTTTTTAAAACAAAACAGTCTATCTGGTTTATTAGGGTATCATAAACCACATCGTGAACAGTCCATTTACACTCTGTACCAGGACATCACATCACTTTTCATATCCTCAGTCTGTAGCAACTAAACATGCTGGTCCTCTCCTGACCAGTTGCAGTGAGTTACCACACAGTTCATAGAACATAACACGCACCATCAGACAATGGTACCTTATGGGAGGTCCTGCTCCATCTGCTGACTCCTTGTCAGTCCGCTCTCCTGGGGAAACTGCCTAACGGGGTTCACCAACTTGCCTGGCCAGCACACAACAGTCAGTCCAGAGCCACCGAAGGCCGGTAGCTTCCCCAACGCCGATCATCCAGGTCCACAGTCTCTCAGGTGCTCCAAGAAGACTCCACTCGCAGGAGCTTCTAACACAGACTGTGCCGGACCATGATCACACTGTGTTCTTCAGAACGTCCATCCCACCTGGGACCATTCAACACAGAGGCCGTGGCCTGTCTGGGTGCTATTCAGGACTTAGTCCAACACCCAGGCCACCAGGTCCAAACCATGTGCATACACAGGAAGCCTCCTCCCAGGGTTTCCAACACGGGAGCACACAGCTCATGCACAGGCTTCCAGGACCTTGTACTTGGACCAATCAGGTCCCAACACTGTTCCACACAGGAACCACACAGAAGACCACGTGACCCACACCCTGGTCAGGTTATGTACCTGTAACCACACCCACAGTAATGGATCACCTGGGCTGGTCACATGATCCTGACATCACTGCAGGTCGATTCTCACGGCCTCAATACGACTCTGTGCACATACCGGGTAGACCATGCAGCGCCCCCTACCTGTTTCAGGGGTCACTATATCACATATCCCCCCCCTCTGTTCAAGCTTGTGGGGTTGAACACCTGTCATACACGTGGGGTCACGGGATATGTCACGCACGTTGCCTTGCCCTACCTGTCGAGAGAACCGTCTCAGTCGGTTTTGAGCATCACACACAACCACCCAGTTGTCGAGTTTACCCCGCCCCCAGCGGTCAACATGTAGGCCTTGAGTTTTGGCCTTTAAGTCAGTCTGTCTGTGTCACCAAACCTTTAGTCAAGTTTGTCTCTTTACTCGACCTTTCTCTCCAGGGTCGCCACCCACGGTTGATGCGGTCATTGGTCCCACATACAGTCGAGACTAGCAACTGATCAGAGTCTGACCCTCCATCACTACGTCTACTACTGTACATGTCCCTTTTGTTTCCTTTTCCTTGGGAAGAAGGTGGCCGCCACCTCATGTTCTGCAGCTGTTTATTGACCTGCCGTCTGTACAGTCTTAGCTGCTCTATTTCTCTCAGGTATGCCATGCGATACCTCAGGAGCATCCGGATATTCCCTAGACTCTCCTTGGACCCGACAAGCAGGAATGACACCATTCCATCTTCACCCACCTGGGCCTCGTCTTCAGCCAGAATCCTCAGTCTCTTCACACCGGATATATCCACCATCTCCTGCATCACTTTCCCAAATCTGCCAATGAGCTTCGCTACCAGAGCTCTGGGCACTTGGACTGTGTCCTCTACCAAGCCCAGATGACTTTGAGCTTTCCTGGCTTGCTCCAAACATCGAGTGGCTTCATTATTCCTCAACAGGATCATCTGTTTCGTGCGGAGGCACTGTAGGTGCATGTCCCTCAGGACAGCCACCCTCTTCACTGTGACTTCCTTAGTAGACAGTATCACCAACTGTCTCGTCTCCAGTGCCCAGTGCACACTACACGCTTCTACTGCCTTTTTAAAGGCCTCATGCACACCCTCACGGGTACATGCATCTTGCGCCTCTTCGGGTACATCTATCACGCACTTGAAGAGCGGAGTCTCACTTTCTTCAGGAACGGATGGCTCCTGCTTTGCCATGGACCTTTCCATCAAGACACCTGTCACAACCGGGTGACTATCTTGTTCTACTTTTAGCGCCAACTCCTCTTCAGCTTTACCCTCTTCCAGACCCCGGGTCAAGATGGGCATTAGCAGCTTCACCTCATTACCACTCTGGTACTGGCACGAGAAGTCTGCAACCACCACCTCTTTTTCTTGTAGAGGGCCTTTTAGTGCTTCTCTAAGCACTACAATGTCTTCCTTTAGGGTCTGATACACACTTTGCCATCTGAACAGGTGACCTCTGAGCTCAGAGACTTCCTTCTCCAGCTCATCCACTCTGCGCTCAGCCGCTTGTCTCAGGACCCTTTCTCGTTCAAGATGGTCTTTCACCGTCTCTATAACCAACTCTATTTCGCTTCTCCCATCCTCTGGATTGGTGGGACATCCATTACTTGAGGAGGTATTTACTTCAGGCACCACCTCCTTGGTGGCCTCCTCCACTTCTGCACCCTCAGACTCTGCACTGTCAGGGTCGGCCCTCTCTTGGGTCTCAGCGGTGACATCATTTGGTTCGTCCCTTTTTCCTGGGACTTCAGAGTACTTCATACACCCCAGGTCCTCAGCATCTTCCGTCAATTCCTCACACGGACCAACCGGTTCAGCCCCTTTGGCTCTTTTACGTCTCCGGCGACGGGAGGAAGAATTGCCTGAGTCAACCTTACTGCACTCTTTCCCACTGGCATCACCGTCTGAATTGGAGTCACCACCAACCGTCACCACAGGTCCTGGACCCCGTCCTCCACCCGTCACCACAGGTCCTGGACTCCGTCCTCCACCCGTCACCACAGGTCCTGGACCCCGTCCTCCACCTGTCACCATGGCACATGCGCTTGTTACTGACCATGACTTGTCACAGTCACCCCCAGAGTCTGTGTCACACCCCCCAGTAAGATGACGCCACGAGTCACTCTCTGTCTGGGTGTCAGCTCCACTTGTTTTATCCAGCAGACCACTACCAGTCGTATTGTGGCACACTTCAGGTGACGTCAAGTCAGTTAGTTGGACAGTCGCACCTTTTCCCTTGTTCAGGCCTACCTTAGGACTGTCAACTCTAGGGGGCGCCTTCTCAATATTAGTAACTGACATCCACATTATATCCACAAACACTTCAGCCTTTTCCCACAGTGCTACCAAATCTTGTCCTATTACCATAGGATACGACAAGATCGGGTCTACAGCCACCTCATGGTATGTGGAAACCTCTGCTGCGACAATGTAGATAGTGGCTACCTGGAGATATTTAGTGTCCCCAGGTGACACAGAATCTCCTGGACGGGTTCTCAGCACAGACGCTTCTCTCCCCAGGTCTATCAATCCCCGCACACACTTTCCATCCAGCCAAAAAGGACACAGTCGTGACACCTCACTGATTGCAGCCCCTTTCTTGGCTCCGCCCCCTTTTTGGGCAAGTGCTCTGCTTTTTTATACCACCCCTGTTCGGGATTCAGCCCCCCTCCGGGATTCCACCCCTTTTTGGGCCATTACCCCTGTTCGGGTTACCGCCCCTTTTTGGGACTCCGCCCCCTTTTGGGCAACCATCTCCATTTGGGTCAGCGCTCACTATTAGGGATACTCCCCACCCTGGGATACACCCCGTGGACTTCCCCACGGCACTCAGGCCCCAGTTCGCACAGTACACCCCTTTGTCTCTGGGCTTGTACTGGCCCTTTAAGAGTCAGCACAACTTGGAGGAAAAGGGAGAGAAAAAAATTTTTTTATTTTTTTTTTCTCTTTTATATGTCACTTCACCAGCTCCTGCTGGTACCGCCACAGCTCCCGCTGCAGTCACATACAACCGGCACCTCCGGCTGCCAACCACAAGCCACTGCCGCTCTGCCTGCTGTGGAACTTCTTGCTGCCACTGCAGCTACGCTCCACAAGGCTCTACCGCCGACTTCGTGGACCCGCCGATCCACAGGACGCCGCTTGTCCCCTTCGTAACCCCGCCGAGTTACAGCCAGACGCTTGTCAGCTTCGTAACCCCGCCGAGTTACAGCCAGACGCTTGTCAGCTTCGTAACCCCGCCGAGTTACAGCCAGACGCTTGTCAGCTTCGTAACCCCGCCGAGTTACAGCAATCAACTCCACGTGTGCGTGCTGGATCGTTGCCCGCATTCGAGCACCAAATGTAAGAATATGTAAGACTACTCTTACTGAGTGTATTGGGGGACACTCGCTTTGCCGCGACATTCAGCACACGGGCACGGGTTTTTAAACCAAACAGTCTATCTGGTTTATTAGGGTATCATAAACCACATCGTGAACAGTCCATTTACACTCTGTACCAGGACATCACATCACGTTTCATATCCTCAGTCTGTAGCAACTAAACATGCTGGTCCTCTCCTGACCAGTTGCAGTGGGTTGCCACACAGTTCATAGAACATAACAAGCACCATCAGACAATGGTACCTTATGGGAGCTCCTGCTCCATCTGCTGACTCCTTGTCAGTCCGCTCTCCTGGGGAAACTGCCTAACGGGGTTCACCAGCTTGCCTGGCCGGCACACAACAGTCAGTCCAGAGCCACCGAAGGCCGGTAGCTTCCCCAACGCCGATCTTCCAGGTCCACAGTCTCTCAGGTGCTCCAAGAAGACTCCACTCGCAGGAGCTTCTAACACAGACTGTGCCGGACCATGATCACACTGTGTTCTTCAGAACGTCCATCCCACCTGGGACCGTTCAACACAGAGGCCGTGGCCTGTCTGGGTGCTATTCAGGACTTAGTCCAACACCCAGGCCACCAGGTCCAAACCATGTGCATACACAGGAAGCCTCCTCCCAGGGCTTCCAACACGGGAGCACACAGCTCATGCACAGGCTTCCAGGACCTTGCACTTGGACCAATCAGGTCCCAACACTGTTCCACACAGGAACCACACAGAAGACCACGTGACCCACACCCTGGTAAGGTTATGTACCTGTAACCACACCCACAGTAATGGATCACCTGGGCTGGTCACGTGATCCTGACATCACTGCAGGTCGATTCTCACGGCCTCAATACGACTCCGTGCACATACCGGGGAGACCATGCAGCGCCCCCTACCTGTTACAGGGGTCACTATATCACAGTATGTAGTATGTTGTATGTATGTTATATGTATGTAGTATGTATGTTGTATGTATGTACTATGTTGTATGTACGTATGTTGTATGTATGTAGTATGTATGTTGTATGTATGTAGTAAGTTGTATGTATATGAAGGAACAGATGAATGACCTCGGGGAGACCAAACATCCAACACTGCGGAGACACCATCACGTGTTTCTCAACGCAGTGATCCAGAACACTGCCCCCATCCCTTATGGGAAATATGCAAACGCATGTAAAGTAAGCTGCGGAGACACCATCACGTGTTTCTCAACGCAAGCAAGTTGTATGTAGTATGTATGTTTGTGTTTTTTTTACATTCAACACATTAGCTGGATGATGGGACTACTACTGTCCCATCATTGGCTAATGTGTCAATCACTGTCATTGTAGCAGGCATAGACTTGTAGTCCCATCGGACGATGCCTGCACACACACACAAAGACCCCCGGCAGGCCCGCACAGACCCCCGGCAGGCCCGCACAGACCCTCGACAGGCCTGCACAGACCCCCGGCAGCCAGCACAGACCCCCAGCAGCCCGCACAGACCCCCGGCAGGCCCGCACAAACCTCCGGCAGGCCCACACAGACCCCCGACGGTCTCGCACAGACCCCGCCCGCACACACAGACACACAGTCTCCGCCGACGTACTGCCCACACTCCATTATATTGCATCATGACATCATTTCAGCAGCCAATCACAGCCATGCCATTAGTTAACATGCCTAACATGCCTAACAGGATGTACCCACACTTCTTTGGATCCTCATTGGCTGAATAAAATCAAACTGGCTCATTGCATTATGGGAACTTCCGATTCGGTATTCGATATTCTACAAGTATCGGAACTCGGTATCGTAACTCCGATACAGCGAATATCGGTCGATACCCGATATTTCAGTATCAGAATGCTCAACACTATTGTTGATTGCTTGTGGTCTTATGCTGCTGGAGAACCAGTCATGTCTAGTGTTGAGCATTCCGATACCGCAAGTATCGGGTATCGGCCGATACTTGCGGGTATCGGAATTCCGATACCGAGATCCGATACTTTTGTGGTATCGGGTATCGGTATCGAAACAACATTAATGTGTAAAATAAAGAATTAAAATAAAAAATATTGCTATACTCACCTCTCCGACGCAGCCTGGACCTCACCGAGGGAACCGGCAGCGTTCTTTGCTTAAAATGCGCGCGTTTACTTCCTTCCGTGACGTCACGGCTTGTGATTGGTCGCGTGCCGCCCATGTGGCCGCGACGCGACCAATCACAGCAAGCCGTGACGTAATTTTCAGGTCCTGAATGCCTAATTCTAGGCATTCAGGATTTTAAAATTACGTTCCGGCTTGTGATTGGTCGCGTCGCGGTCACATGGGCGACGCGACCAATCACAAGCCGTGACGTCACGGGAGGCAGGAAACACGCGCATTTTAAAATTACGTCACGGCTTGTGATTGGTTGCGTGCCGCCCATGTGACCGCGACGCGACCAATCACAGCAAGCCGTGACGTAATTTCAGGTCCTGAATGCCTAATTCTGCATTCATGACCTGAAATTACGTCACGGCTTGCTGTGATTGGTCGCGTCGCGGTCACATGGGCGGCACGCAACCAATCACAAGCCGTGACGTAATTTTAAAATGCGCGCGTTTCCTGCCTCCCGTGACGTCACGGCTTGTGATTGGTCACGTCGCCCATGTGACCGCGACGCGACCAATCACAAGCCGGAACGTAATTTTAAAACCCTGAATGCCTAGAATTAGGCATTCAGGACCTGAAAATTACGTCACGGCTTGCTGTGATTGGTCGCGTCGCGGCCACATGGGCGGCACGCGACCAATCACAAGCCGTGACGTCACGGAAGGAAGTAAACGCGTGCATTTTAAGCAAAGAACGCTGCCGGTTCCCTCGGTGAGGTCCAGGCTGCGTCGGAGAGGTGAGTATAGCAATATTTTTTATTTTAATTCTTTATTTTACACATTAATATGGATCCCAGGGCCTGAAGGAGAGTTTCCTCTCCTTCAGACCCTGGGAACCATCAGGGATACCGTCCGATACTTGAGTCCCATTGACTTGTATTGGTATCGGGTATCGGTATCGGATTAGATCCGATACTTTGCCGGTATCGGACGATACTTTCCGATACCGATACTTTCAAGTATCGGATGGTATCGCTCAACACTAGTCATGTCCTTTCCCTATTTAAGCTGGCTCCACTGATGAGGAGATGCCAGCAATTGTTTCCCTATATTGGTCTAGGAGAGGTGGACACATTATGTTGTACTGGTTATTACCAAAGGTTGCTGCAGGCGGAAATAGCTTTTCCATCCTGTGTCTCTATATTACCGGTACTTTTTTTTTAAATTCGTTTATTAACCACAAAATAAAATTATACAATATACACATTTGTATTTGTTATTATTACACGTAATATAGAGCATACATTTTTAACTATAAGGTAGGGTGCTGTAACAACTCTGCTGGCATCACGGCATGGCCTCTCATCTCTTACACTATCTTACCCACTGCTCCAGGTCATTATGTGGTTTCTGTTTCTTGCCAGCTCTATATTCTGTGCCTCTGCTCTCTGCATGCTTCCTGTCTGTGTGCATAGGGGGGCGGCGCCTGAACTCTCTGGTTCTTATAGGAATCAGGTGCACCTGTCTAATCTGTTCCTGACCAATTGCCAAGAGGCCTCCAGTATTTAGTGCAGCTCTACCCAGTGGACTGGGCCTGTGCAATGTGTTAGCTCAGTTTGTGTTTAGCTTCTGAGTTTGCCAGGCCTTGCTCTGTGTTACTCCCTCTCTGGAGGCTTTTCTCAGTGTTCTTGCCTTGATCCTGTTGTCCGCCCTCCAGGAGGCAGAATATCCTGGTCCCTGTGTCTTTGTTCTTGTGCCTTGTCTTGTTCCATTGCCTTGTCTGAACTTTGTCCTACCTCTGTCTCCTTGTCTGTGGCTTCTCTCCCTGCTCTGTCTTTCCTTGTGTTCTCAGTCTGCTTATGCTCCGGACTCTTGCGGCTCTGCCTGCTCTGTACCTTTGTGGCTTTACCTCTGCTCCGCACTCCTGCGGTTCTGCTCCATTCTACTCTGCTCCGCTCCTGTTGCTGCAGGAATCTCTTGCTGCAGCTCCTCTCCGCATTCCTTGTCGTTCTGCTCTGCTTAGCTTCTGCTGCTGCAGTGATCTCTTGCTGCAGCTCCTCTTCGCATTCATTGCAGTTCTGCTCTGCTTTGCTGCTGCAGAAACCTCTTGCTGCAGCTCCTCTCCACATTCCTTGTGGTTCTGCTCTGCTTAGCTTCTGCTGCTGCAGTGCTCTCTTGCTGCAGCTCCTCTCCGCATTCCTTGCGGCTCTGCTTTGCTGCTGCAGAAACCTCTTGCTGCAGCTCCTCTCTGCATTCCTTGCGGTTCCGCTCTGCTTTGCTTCTGTTGCTGCTCCATCTCCTGCTGCTCTGCCATTCCTATCTGCAGCTTTGCGGTTCTCTTCCTGTGTGAACAGGTCTCAACCTGTTCCTTCACACTCCATTCCTTCCTGCTTGTTTCCGTACCTGCATCTCCTGTGTGAACAGGTCCCAACCTGTTCCTTCATACTTCTTTGCTTTCTGTGTCTCCTTACCTGCACCTCCTGTGTGAACAGGTCCCTACCTGTTCCTTCATACTACATATCCATACCTGCATCTCCTGTGTGAACAGGTCCCTACCTGTTCCTTCATACACCACACCAACCAGCCCTCTGCTGTTCCTGCCAGCCCTGTGTCTCTGCCGTACCTGCCAGCCCTGTGTCTCTGCCGTGCCTGCCAGCCCTGTGTCTCTGCCGTGCCTGCCAGCCCTGTGTCTCTGCCGTGCCTGCCAGCCCTGTGTCTCTGCCGTGCCTGCCAGCCCTGTGTCTCTGCCAGATCTGTGTCTCAGCCTACTCGTCTGAATCTCATCCGTGCTCATCTGCTAGTCCTGCCTGATGCCCGCATCTGTCCTAGTGTTCCTGTTCTCCAAGTGGGATCAGCAGCCACAGCCAGACACCACCCTGGAGTAGCACCTGACAGCTGCCTGCCGTACAAGTCTGACCTCACCATCAGAGGCTCCAGCAAAGACCAAGGCAGCTGGCATAGTCAGGGCGTGAGCGTGACAGGTGCTTACCCTTATTTATATCCAGAATGACATTTGTAATCTATGGAATTTCCAAAAAAGAGGATAACAGATTGTGTATATCAAATCATTTACATCATGTAAACCATATAAGTGGAAACATGGAACTATTAATATACAAAGTTCCTAAACTACAACTAGAACTATATCTATAGTAACTACTACTATTCCGCCACTTAACACTATACATTATATTTTACTCTGTGCGATGTCTTCAGAACAAGAAGCCAAACCCCTTACGCCAATACCGGATCCTCTTAAATGTATAGAGTAAGGTGAAAAGAGTTCCACCTATCCCAGATTTTACCAAATTTACCCGGACAGCCTCTATTTGATATAATGTGTGTTCATATGGGATAACTGAGTTCACCAATTCAATCCAGGTTCTGAGGGAGGGGGATGCACCCCCCATCCTCCGTAATACCAATACCTTCCTTGCCATAAAGAGCGTCTTCCGTAGAAAAATCCCGATATTATGATCCCAAACCTCCTCATCCCACACCCCAAACAAACAAACTAGTGGTTCAAGAGGAACAGGAGTTAACAATAGGGATGTTAATAATGACGTCACCTCTTTCCAATATTGAAGAATGATGGGACACTTCCATATCACATGAGTAAAATCTGCATCTGGTGAGTGACATCGTAAACATTCTGATGATTGAAATCGACCCATCCTAAAAAGTCGTATCAGAGTCAAATATGATTGATAGATTATATATAACTGGGTCATCCTGTTATTAATCGATGTGGACACTCTGAGTGGGGATTCTAGAATTTCTTCCCATTCCTCTTCTTGCACATCAGGGATAAGTCCGTCCCATAACAGATCTTATAGCAGACCCAGTTCCCACTGATAGCATATAAGTATACAAAGAGGAGATAAGGCCTTGAGGACCTTGCGAGTTAAGAATTCCTATCAGGGGCAAAGACGAGATGGCGTGGCCTGCTCCCATACTTCTCATATACGACTGAAAGGCCAATATCAGCTGTAAATAACAAAAAAATTGAGACCTCGGGATGTTATATTTAGCCTGCAGTTGTTCAAAAGACATGAAGGTCCCCCGGTCATACAGATCACCCACCAAGGAGACACCATGGAAGATCCAAAAATCAGTGGACGGGTGGTTTAATAGCACCAGAAAATAATTGTTTTTCCATAAAGGCATTTCAGCTATAATATCTTTAAATCCAACAACTTTTTTAATTTGTCTCCAAGTTGACCGTGCCAGTCGAAGCAGAGGTAGCAAACAAGGGACATTATTTTTTTCTGATTCCAAGAGACCCAGCGGACAGTCGGCTCAGACAGAGTGAAGTAGATGATTTTCAGAATTAGGGAGATAATTATTAGGCATCCATTTATTTATTGCTTTAGCCTGTCCGGCCAGATAATACAGAAAAAAATCTGGTAGTGCCGCTCCAACCCCCTGTTTAGGTCTCTGCAGAGCAGCCAGGCTGCTTAGGCCTAGCTTTCCCCCATATAAGAGAGTTAATTTGGGAATTTAAATTTGAAAAAAGAGATTTAGGTATTATTACTGCACTATGTTGAAGACAATAGCTGAGCTTAGGGAGCAGTATCATTATAATTAGGTTGATGTGGCCTGCTACGGATAGTGGGAGTTTGCTCCAAGATGTAAATTTAAGTTTGACTAATTCTTGTAATGGATAAACATTAAGTTGTAAGTCCGATTCACTGTACTGCGACATGTAGATACCTAAATACTTGAAGTTAGATACAATAGGTAACGAGGAAAGAGTATCAAGACTGGACATTGGAGCATGAGAAAGAGGCAATAAAGCAGACTTGTCCCAATTTATATATAGGCCCGAGAATTTACTAAATTTATCTATAGTGGCAATCACCCGTGGCAGTGTTCCCTCCACCTTATCCATGAATATTACCATGTCATCAGCAAATAAACCAATGGTGTCCACACGACTGCTATATCTATACCGTTAATATCAGGGGAAGATCTTTTACGTATTGCCAATGCCTCTATCGCAAGGGCAAATAGAGCTGGGGAGAGGGATCATCCCTGATGGGTCCCCCTATATAATGAAAAGGGCGCAGAAATGGAATTGTTTACTAGGGTTGAGCGACTTTTATTTTTATAGGATCGGGTCGGGTTTCACGAAACCCGACTTTCTCAAAAGTCGGGTCGAGTGAAATCGGCCGATCCTATAAAAAAGTCGGGGTCGGGGTCGGCCGAAATGCGAAACCCAATGCAGTGCAATGGGATACTATGGTTCCCAGGGTCTGAAGGAGAGGAAACTCTCCTTCAGGCCCTGGGATCCATATTTAAGTGTAAAATAAAGAATTAAAATAAAAAATATTGATATACTCACCCTCTGACGCGCCCTGGTAGTAATTGGCATCTTCCGTTCCTAAGGATGGCGCTTGAAAGACCTTTCGATGACGTCACGGCTTGTGATTGGTCGCGGCGGCCCACGTGACCGCTGAGCGACCAATCACAACAAGCCGTGACGTAATTCTCAGGTCCTAAATTCCTCATTCTAGGAATTTAGGCCATGAGAATTACGTCACGGCTTGTGATTGGTCGCTGAGCGGTCACGTGGGCCGCCGCGACCAATCACAAGCCGTGACGTAATGGAAAGGTCCTTCACGCGCTCATTCTTAAGAAGGAAGGCTGCCGGAAAGAAGCCGAGGGTGAGTATATTCCTATTAGGTATATACTCACCCTCGGACGCACCCTGCTTCTTTCCGGAAGAAAGTGCGCGCGTGTCCAGCCTCCCGTGACGTCCCGGCTTGTGATTGGTTGCGTCGCCCATGTGACCGCGACGCAGCCAATCACAACGCCGGAACGTAATTTTAAAATCCTGAAGGACCTGAAATTACGTCACGGCTTGCTGTGATTGGTTGCGTCCCGGACACATGGGCGGCGCGCGACCAATCACAAGCCGGGACTTCGCGTAAGGAAGTTAAAGCGCGAATTTTAAGCAAACAACGCTGCCGGTTCCCTCGGTAAGGTGCAGGCTGCGTCGGAGAGGTGAGTATAGCAATATTTTTTATTTTAATTCTTTATTTTACACATTAATGTTGTTTTGATACCGATACCCGATACCACAAAAATATCGGATCTCGGTATCGGAATTCCGATACAGCAAATATCGGCCGATACCCGATACTTGCGGTATCGGAATGCTCAACACTAGTGACGGTACCTTAAGACAAAGAAATTCCTGAGACTGCTTATCTCAAAACATGCAAACTGTCTCTTCAGAGAGGAAGAGGACTAGAACACGTGCCACCTATTGGAAGTAGTAATCCCAACAGTCAATGTCGACCCTTTAAGGAGCCTTGTCACATGACTTAGGACAAGAGCGAAACCAGATCTCAATTTGCAGACACTGTTTCGGGGTACTGCCCCTCGTCAGTGCAAAGTGGAGATCTGGTTTGGCTGATTGAGAGGCGTCTGACCGGGATCCAAGAAGTATTGTTTCTCCTTGCCGAGAGTGACATGTTAAGCATGTCGAGGTGAGGAGACTTAAGTCTCCTCACCTCGACATGCTTAACATGTCACTCTCCACAAGGAGAAACGATACTTCTTGGATCTCAAAACACACACAGACTCCATTTTGGAAAGCAAGGAGATGTATGTAGAATAACCAAAATTGGGTCAGGATAGATAAATAAATCCTGCTCTCACTCACATGTACACATTAAATATTTGCTACAGACATTTCTGAATGGCAGAAGAAAATGCATAAAAAATTCATTTTCAATGCATTTTTCCCGTCCAATTAACCCCTTCATGACCCAGCCTATTTTGACCTTAATGACCTGGCCGTTTTTTGCAATTCTGACCAGTGTCCCTTTATGAGGTAATAACTCAGGAACGCTTCAACGGATCCTAGCGGTTCTAAGATTGTTTTTTCGTGACATATTGGGCTTCATGTTAGTGGTAAATTTAGGTCGATAATTTTTGCATTTATTTGTGAAAAAAATGGAAATTTAGTGAAAAATTTGAAAATTTCGCAATTTCCAAATTTTTAATTTTTATTCTGTTAAACGAGAGAGTTATGTGACACAAAGTAGTTAATAAATAACATTACCCACATGTCTACTTTACATCAGCACAATTTTGGAAACACATTTTTTTTTGCTAGGAAGTTATAAGGGTTAAAATTTGACCAGCGATTTCTCATTTTTACAACGAAATTTACAAAACCATTTTTTTTTAGGGACCACCTCACATTTGAAGTCAGTTTGAAGGGTCTTTATGGCTGAAAATACGCAAAAGTGACACCATTCTAAAAACTGCACCCCTCAAGGTGCTCAAAACCACATTCAAAAAGTTTATTAACCCTTCAGGTGCTTCACAGCAGCAGAAGCAACATGGAAGGAAAAAATGAACATTTAACTTTTTAGTCACAAAAATGATCTTTTAGCAACAATTTTTTTATTTTCCCAAGGGTAAAAAGAGAAACTGGAACCCAAAAGTTATTGTACAATATGTCCTGAGTACGCCGATACCCCATATGGGGGGGGAACCACTGTTTCGGCGCACAACAGGGCTGGGAAGGGAAGGAGCGCCATTTGACTTTTTCAATGAAAAATTGGCTCCAATCTTTAGCGGACACCATGTCGCGTTTGGAGAGCCCCTGTGTGCCTAAACATTGGAGCTCCCCCACATATGACCCCAAGGAGCTTATCTAGATGCATAGTGAGCACTTTGAACCCCCAGGTGAGTTACAAATTGATCCGTAAAAATGAAAAAGTACTTTTTTTTCACAAAAAATTTCTTTTAGCCTGAATTTGTTCATTTCCACATAGGCAACATGATAAAATGGATCCTAAAATTTATTGGAAAATTTCTCCTGAGTACACTGATACCTCACATGTGGGGGTAAACCACTGTTTGGGCACACGGCAGGGCTTGGAAGGGAAGGAGCGCCATTTGACTTTTTGAATGAAAAATTAGCTCCAATCGTTAGCGGACACCATGTCGTGTTTGGAGAGCCCCTGTGTGCTTAAACATTGGAGCTCCCCCACATGTGACCCCATTTTGGAAACTAGACCTCCCATGGAACTAATCTAGATGTGCGGTGACCACTTTAAACCCCCAAGTGCTTCACAGAAGTTTATAACGCAGAGCCGTGAAAATAAAAAATAATTTTTCTTTCCTCAAAAATTATGTTTCAGCAAGCAATTTTTTATTTCTACAAGGGTAACAGTAGAAATTAGACCCCAATAGTTGCTGCTCAGTTTGTCCTGAGTATGTTGGTACCCCATATGTGGGGTAAACCACTGTTTGGGCACACGTCGGGGCTCGGAAGGGAAGTAGTGACGTTTTGAAATGCAGACTTTGATGAAATGGTCTGCGGGCGTCACGTTGCGTTTGCAGAGCCCCTGATGTGCCTAAACAGTAGAAACCCCCCGCAAGTGACCCCATTTTGGAAACTAGACCCCCCAAGGAACTTATCCAGATGTGTGGTGAGCACTTTGAACCGCCAAGTGCTTCACAGAACTTTATAACGCAGAGCCATGAAAATAAAAAATAATTTTTCCTTCCTCAAAAATTATGTTTTAGTAAGCAATTTTTTATTTTCGCAAGGGTAACAAGAGAAATTGGACCCCAATAGTTGTTGCCCAGTTTGTCCTGAGTATGCTGGTACCCCATATGTGGGGGTAAACCACTGTTTGGGCGCACGTCAGGGCTCGGAAGGGAGGGAGCACCATTTGACTTTTTGAACGCAAGATTGGCTGGAATCAATGGTGGCGCCATGTTGCGTTTGGAGACCCCTGATGTGCCTAAACAGTGGAAATCCCTCAATTCTAACTCCAACACAAACCCCGACACACCCCTAACCCTAACCCCAACTCTAGCCATAACCCTAATCACAACCCTAACCCCAACACACCCCTAACCACTACCCTAACCCCGACTGTAATAATTTTAGAGGATAACTCAGGAGACTCTTTGCGTGGAACAAGACAACTACAGGACACAGTTTTATAAGTGGTAAAGTCTATATTATCACACGGTGATTCAAACAGGTGCAGAGAGAAACTCAAGTCCACAATACTTGGTGCAAATATCAAATGCAGCTCAGCAGTCTATAAGAAACTTCAGAGGAAAATGCAATCATGCAGAAAGTCTATGAAGCACAATTATTCTTGAGGATACTTGACACGAATAAGTCCTTGCTTAGTCCAAAACACAGATAGATATGCTTATAAGGCAGTTCAAATAATATCTTAGCTCAACCAGGGAGGCCTGGTTAATAGTCTCAGGTTTTTGGAGAGCAGCAAACACTTACATGTCCAGCAAATGCAGATGGAAGTAAACATGAGCAGCAGATGAAGGAGGATTACAGGAACTGGTGTATGCAGCAGAAACTCAGAGCAGAGTAGCAGGATCTCCACACAGGTTCACAGGAGCAGGTATATAGCCAGGGAGTAATCAGAGGTCAGGAGCTGGATGCAAGGCAGAATACTCTAGCACAGACTGAAGGCTGGGGTGGAGTTTTATAGCAGGATGACACAGTGCACATGAGACCAAAGACGCCATCTTGGAAAAGGGCAGTAATGCACAAAAGGTAATAAAAATGTTCAGAGTCCTGACACCGACACACCCCTAACCCTAATCCCAACCCTAATCCTAACCCTAATCCCAACCCTAACCACAACCCTAACCCCAACACACCCCTAACCCTAACCATAACCCTAACCACAGGCCTAATCTTAACCCTATTTCCAACCCTAGCATTAAATCCAACCCTAACTCTAATTCCAACCCTAACCATAAGGCTATGTGCCCACGTTGCGGATTCGTGTGAGATTTTTCCGCACCATTTTTGAAAAATCCGCAGGTAAAATGCACTGCGTTTTACCTGCTGATTTACCGCGGATTTCCAGCGTTTTTTTGTGCGGATTTCACCTGCGGATTCCTGTTGAGGAACAGGTGTAAAACGCTGCGGAATCCGCACAAAGAATTGACACGCTGCGGAAAATACAATGCAGCGTTTCCGCACGGTATTTTCCGCACCATGGGCACAGCGGATTTGGTTTTCTATAGGTTTACATGGTACTGTAAATGCATGTAGAAAAGCCGTGGAGACACCATCACGTGTTTCTCAACGCAAGCAATGAATAGCCAGGGTGTTTTGGTCTCCCCGAGGTCATTCATCCTCATGTTTATAGTCTTTTCACTAGGCACTGCTCCTAATAGCCAGTTTCCTACTCCACACTGATGAGGGGCAAATACCCCGAAACAGCTGTCTGTGGATGGATACCATGTTTTGGCATAGGTGGTTTTCCTTTATTGGATGCTGCCCTTCCCGTGGTTGTTCCTTCCCGGTGAAAGACCTGGCTATTCATTGCTTGCGTTGAGAAACACGTGATGGTGTCTCCGCGGCTTTTCTACATGCATTTGCATATTTCCCATAAGGGATGGGGGCAGTGTTCTGGATCACTGCGTTGAGAAACACGTGATGGTGTCTCCGCGGTGTTGGATGTTTTGATCTCCCCGAGGTCATTCATCCCCATGTTTACATGGTACTGTAAACCTGATGGAAAACTGCTATGAATTCGCAGCGGCCAATCCGCCGCGGATCCGCAGCCAAATCCGCACCTTGTGCACATAGCCTTAGGGTATGTGCCCACGCTGTGGATTCCATTGCGGAATTTTCCGCAGCGGAATTGATAAATCCGCAGTGCAAAACTGCTGCAGTTTTTACTGCGGATTTATCGCGGTTTCTAGTGCGGTTTCCGCTGCGGGTTTAAACCCGCAGCGGAATCCGCAAAAAGAATTGACATGCTGCGGAATATAAACCGCTGCGTTTCCGCACGTTTTTTTCCGCAGCATGTGCACTACGGATTTCATTTCCCATAGGTTTACATTGTACTGTAAACTTATGGGAAACTGCTGCGGACCCGCAGCTGCGGAAACGCTGCGGTTCCGCGTTCCGCAGTGTGTGCACATACCCTAATTCTAACCCTAATTCTAACCCTAGCCCTAACCCTAGCCCTAACCCTAGTTCTAACCCTAACCCTAGTGTAAAAATAAAAGTAAATATATTTTCTTTATTTTTATTATTGTCCCTACCTATGGGGGTGATAAAGGGGGGGTTAATTTACTGTTTTTTTTTATTTTGATCACTGTGATAGGTTTTATCACAGTGATCAAAATGTGCATGGAACGAATCTGCCAGCCGGCAGATTCGGCGGGCGCACTGCGCATGCGCCCGCCATTTTGGAAGATGGCGGCACCCATGGAGCAGACGGACGGACACCAGGAGGCTCTGTAAGTATGAGGGGGGGATCGGAGCACGGGGGGAGCGGACAGGAGGACGGGGGAGCGGACAGGCGGACGGAGGGGAGTGGAGCACAGGACGGAGGACTGCGGAGGCGATTGGTGGCGGTGAGGGGGGAGCAGATCAGGGTTTCCAGCCATGGCCAATGATATTGCAGCATCGGCCATGGCTGGATTGTAATATTTCACCATTTTCATAGGTGAAATATTACAAATTGCTCTGATTAGCTGTTTCACTTTCAACAGCCAATCAGAGCGATCGTAGCCACGTGGGGGCAAAGCCACCCCCCCGGGCTAAAGTACCACTCCCCCAGTCCCTGCAGATCGGGTGAAATTGGAGTTAACCCTTTCACCCGATCTGCAGGGACGCGATCCCTCCATGACGCCACATAGGCGACACAGTTCGGATTGGCACCGACTTTCATGAAGCCTACATGGCGTCACAGGTCGGGAAGGGGTTAAAAAATATTGCAAAAATACTGAAAAATTGACATATTGCAGATTTGAAGCTGCAAGGAAGATAAAAGCAACATGTGCATGAGATTTCAGAAATCTAATTCACTTTGCTTGGACAGTAAGATGTTTCAATTTTTTTGCAGAAAAAAAATCGACGTGCACATAACATGAGGTGCAAATGAGAAAAAAGGTTAAAAACACCAAAAACTGGACAAAAAACAGGTGGAAATACAATAATGAACCCATGGAGTTTAAAGTTGTATTTTCTTATCTATTTTTCCATTGCGACTGTGGATGCAAATCTCTGCCAAAATTTTCATGTGGATTATGGTGCTGTTTTGCCACAGTTTTCATGCTGAATTAAAAAAAATAGTAAAATATGCATTGAAATTCTGCAGCAGATATGCAATCTGTAGTATTCCCTTAAACGCTCATGCAGTGTAGCATATAAAATGCACGTGTGCTGCCAAATGTTTGATCGTACAGCACACTGACCCATGTTATTCAATAGGGCTGTTCAGATGAATGGTTTTTCTCTCATCTGTCCAAGAGAAAAAAATTGTCACATGAACTACTTTCTTCTGAGACTGGGATGAGATTAACCTATTCAAGTCTATGGGTGTGTGCATTATGTGTAGATTTTGTGTAGCTATATGAAAACAGATCACAAATGGAAGTAAAAAAACAGACACAGATGGCACAGGGATGAAAATGAGAAAAAATCTATGTTTTCTGGAAGATATTTGGACGATTTCTAACATGCTTGTTGTTAGGGTCTTAAGGTACCTTCACACTAAACGACGCTGCAGCGATATCGGCAACGATGCCGATCGCTGCAGCGTCGCTGTGTGGTCGCTGGAGAGCTGTCACACAGACAGCTCTCCAGCGACCAACGATGCCGAAGTCCCCGGGTAACCAGGGTAAACATCAGGTTACTAAGTGCAGGGCCGTGCTTAGTAACCTGATGTTTACCCTGGTTACCAGTGTTAAATGTAAAAAAACAAACAGTACATACTTACATTCGCGTCCCCCGGCGTCCGCTTCCCTGCACTGTGTGAGCGCCGGCCCTAACAGCAGAGCGGTGACGTCACCGCTGTGCTTTGCTTTCCGGCCGGCACTGACACACTCAGTGCAGGAAGCTCTGAGCAGCAGCGCGGACGCCGGGGGACGTGACAGACATCAGAGGGTGAGTATGTACTGTTTTTTTTTTTACTTTTACAATGGTAACCAGGGTAAACATCGGGTTACTAAGCACGGCCCTGCGCTTAGTAAACCGATATTTACCCTGGTTACCATTGTAAAACATCGCTGGCATCGTTGCTTTTGCTGTCAAACACGACGATACACGCCGATCTGACGACCAAATAAAGTTCTGAACTTTCAGCAACGACCAGCGATATCACAGCAGGATCCAGATCGCTGCTGCGTGTCAAACACAACGATATCGCTATCCAGGACGCTGCAACGTCACGGATCGCTGTCGTTATCGCTGCAAAGTCGCTTAGTGTGAAGGTACCTTTAGAAACCACTAAATAAGATATAATAATAAAGTGCGTTTGCCACCCGGGGTCCACCGTGCAGAGATGTAAAAGTGCAGCTAATGTGAACAATGGCTAACTAAAGGTAGCAAAATAGCAGCCAAAACGCACAGTGTTATCCATCACACTGTGTAAACAGAAAACTAAGTAGCAGGCTCTGTTACTCTACAGAGCGGCAACATACCGCAGAGCACTGAGTGCTATACCCTGTTAAACGTCACAGGAGTACGGCAAATAATGATGCTAGATACGATCCCTCTTAAACTCACAGGGGATCAAAGCTCACTAACGGAGCAGGTAGCATACAGTGGTCATACAGTCAGCAACTGCACACAAAACAACTCCTCTCTGGAGCCCGCTGTCAGAGCTGCCGAGGAAGACAAGTGAGTATTTATTTATTTTTTACGGGTGGTGCCTTACACAACAGGATCTGCCTATAGGGGTGCTGCCTTATACTACAGGCTCTGCCTATAAGGGCGCTGCCTTATATTACAGGATCTGCCTATAGGGGTGCTGCCTTATATTACAGGATCTGCCTATAGGGGTGCTTCCTTATACTACAGGGTCTGCCTATAGGGGTGCTTCCTTATACTACAGGGTCTGCCTATGGGGGTGCTGCCTGATACTACAGAGTCTGCCTATAGGGGTGCTGCCTTATATTACAGGATCTGCCTATAGGGGTGCTGCCTTATATTACAGGGTCTGCCTATAGGGGTGCTGCATTACATAACAGGGTCTGCCTATGGGGTGCTGCTTTATACTACAGGGTCTGCCTATGGGGTGCTGCCTGATACTACAGTCTGCCTATAGGGGTGCTGCCTTATATTACAGAGTCTGCCTATAGGGGTGCTGCCTTATATTACAGGATCTGCCTATAGGAGTGCTGCCTTATACTACAGGGTCTGCCTATAGGGGTGCTGCCTTATATTACAGGGTCTGCCTATGGGAGTGCTGTCTTATACTACAGGGTCTGCCTATAAGGGGGCTGTCTTATACTACAGGATCTGCCTATGGGGTGCTGCCTTATATTACAGGGTCTGCCTATGGGGGTTTTGCCTTATACTACAGGGTCTGCTTATAGGGGTGATGCCTTATACTACAAGATCTGCCTATGGGGGTTCTGCCTTATACTTCAGGGGCAGCCTATAGGGGAGCTGCCTTATATTACAGGGTCTGCCTATAGGGGTGCTGCCTTATACTACAGGGTCTGCCTATGGGGGTGCTGCCTTAGATTACAGGATCTGCCTATGGGGGAGCTGTCTTACACTACAGGGTCTGCCTATGGGGGATGCATTATATAGTATAGAGTTTGCCTATGGGGGCTGCCTTGGGCTATAGAGTTTGCCTATGGGGGGTGCATTATACAATATATAGCAGGCCTATGGGGAGTGCATTATAATATATGGAGGCTTATGGAGAGTGCATTATACTACATTTAGTACTATCTGGTGCATTATACTATATGGAGGCTATCTAGGGGGACCATCATACAGTGTGGGGATTACAGTGAAGGGGCCATCATAGTGTTGGAGCCATGAAGCAGTTTGGACGCTGCTAAGGGGTCAGTATACTGTGTGGGTGGTACTATACAGTGAGGGGCATTATACTGTTTATAGGGGAGCTGTACAGGGGGAGACTCTGGACATTATTAAATGTAAAGTGGGCACTTATTGTTATAGGGGAACTCAGGTTACTGTGTTTTCTAGGGCACTTGCACCAGTCATTACTATATTATATGAACTGTTTAAAGATTCAGAATAATTTGCGGCACTAGGTGAAATGCTCTTATCAGGTTAATATCATTGACCGGAGTTGTGCAGACTTCCACACTTCCAAGACATCAGCACATGAGGGCGGTGCACCGAAGAAGGATAAATCCAGACTTTATGTATAACAAACGAAAAAATAGATCAGGCACTCACCCAACGTTGCTGTGATTAATGTCCTTTATTCGCTGAACTCAGCGTTTAGACTTCCATGGAGAGGCGGCAGGAAAACGAACAGAAGCTTGGACCCGTGGAAGCACATTCGTGCGAAACGGCCGTCGTCCTCACCTCTTTCCCCGCACCCTCTTCTGTTCGTTTTCCTGCCGCCTCTCCATGGAAGTCTAAACGCTGAGTTCAGCGAATAAAGGACATTAATCACAGCAACGTTGGGTGAGTGCCTGATCTATTTTTTCGTTTGTTATTACTATATTATAGAGGGTTGCTTTTGCTTTAGAATTTAGAAGGCACAGAGACCCACACAGCAGGGAATATCAACAGGATGGGGAGTTTGTGCAGGTTGGGAATAGATGGAGATGGCTGGAATAAGAGAAGTGAAATGTGACTTAGTTGTATTCTCTGCAGACAGTACTGGCTGCAAGAAGTTGTCATGTCAGTCTGGGACAGATGGAAAAGACGGGAAAAATTAACGATTCCATCAGAAAGAACGTCAGCAGTAAGTTATTATCTGTAACTGTGCAGTGATCTGTTATATGTTCTGTAGGGCTGGTATCTACCACTGACCATATGGCGGTAATATCCATGTTGGTCGTTATATAGAGATTATCTTCAGTAACAGCGCAGCATCTACTGAGGTTCTCCTCCACTATTAGGGTGCTGTTATGGTTCTCAATGGCAAGAGAACATAGCCCAGCAAACATGAGTACTAGCTCTTGGAAGGATGGAAACTAAACTGACCATGAACTAAACCTGCCGCACAACTAACAGTAGCCGGGTAGCGTTGCCTACGTTTTTATCCCTAGACGCCCAGCGCCGGCCGGAGGACTAACTAATCCTGGCAGAGGAAAATATAGTCCTGGCTCACCTCTAGAGAAGTTTCCCCGATAGGCAGACAGAGGCCCCCACATATATTGGCGGTGATTTTAGATGAAATGACAAACGTAGTATGAAAATAGGTTTAGCAAAATTGAGGTCCGCTTACTAGATAGCAGGAAGACAGAAAGGGCACTTTCATGGTCAGCTGAAAACCCTATCCAAATACCATCCTGAAATTACTTTAAGACTCTAGTATTAACTCATAACATCAGAGTGGCAATTTCAGATCACAAGAGCTTTCCAGACACAGAAACGAAACTACAGCTGTGAACTGGAACAAAATGCAAAAACAAACGAGGACTAAAGTCCAACTTAGCTGGGAGTTGTCTAGTAGCAGGAACATGCACAGAAAGGCTTCTGATTACAATGTTGACCGGCATGGAAGTGACAGAGGAGCAAGGTTAAATAGCGACTCCCACATCCTGATGGAAACAGGTGAACAGAGGGGATGATGCACACCAGTTCAATTCCACCAGTGGCCACCGGGGGAGCCCAAAATCCAATTTCACAACAGTACCCCCCCCTCAAGGAGGGGGCACCGAACCCTCACCAGAACCACCAGGGCGATCAGGATGAGCCCTATGAAAGGCACGGACCAGATCGGAGGCATGAACATCAGAGGCAGTCACCCAAGAATTATCCTCCTGACCGTATCCCTTCCATTTGACCAGATACTGGAGTTTCCGTCTGGAAACACGGGAGTCCAAGATTTTTTCCACAACGTACTCCAACTCGCCCTCAACCAACACCGGAGCAGGAGGCTCAACGGAAGGCACAACCGGTACCTCATACCTGCGCAACAATGACCGATGAAAAACATTATGAATAGAAAAAGATGCAGGGAGGTCCAAACGGAAGGTCACAGGGTTAAGAATCTCCAATATCTTGTACGGGCCGATGAACCGAGGCTTAAACTTAGGAGAAGAAACCCTCATAGGGACAAAACGAGAAGACAACCACACCAAGTCCCCAACACAAAGCCGAGGACCAACCCGACGCCGGCGGTTGGCAAAAAGCTGAGTCTTCTCCTGGGACAACTTCAAATTGTCCACTACCTGCCCCCAAATCTGATGCAACCTCTCCACCACAGCATCCACTCCAGGACAATCCGAAGATTCCACCTGACCAGAAGAAAATCGAGGATGAAACCCCGAATTACAGAAAAAAGGAGACACCAAGGTGGCAGAGCTGGCCCGATTATTGAGGGCAAACTCCGCTAAAGGCAAAAAAGCAACCCAATCATCCTGATCTGCAGACACAAAACACCTCAAATATGTCTCCAAGGTCTGATTAGTCCGCTCGGTCTGGCCATTTGTCTGAGGATGGAAAGCAGACGAGAAAGACAAATCTATGCCCATCCTAGCACAGAATGCTCGCCAAAATCTAGACACGAATTGGGTTCCTCTGTCAGAAACGATATTCTCCGGAATACCATGCAAACGGACCACATTTTGAAAAAACAGAGGAACCAACTCGGAAGAAGAAGGCAACTTAGGCAGGGGAACCAAATGGACCATCTTAGAGAAACGGTCACACACCACCCAGATGACAGACATCTTCTGAGAAACAGGAAGATCCAAAATAAAATCCATCGAGATGTGCGTCCAGGGCCTCTTCGGGATAGGCAAGGGCAACAACAATCCACTAGCCCGAGAACAACAAGGCTTGGCCCGAGCACAAACGTCACAAGACTGCACAAAGCCTCGCACATCTCGAGACAGGGAAGGCCACCAGAAGGACCTTGCCACCAAATCCCTGGTACCAAAGATTCCTGGATGACCTGTCAACGCAGAAGAATGAACCTCAGAAATGACTTTACTGGTCCAATCATCAGGAACAAACAGTCTACCAGGTGGGCAACGATCAGGTCTATCCGCCTGAAACTCCTGCAAGGCCCGCCGCAGGTCTGGAGAAACGGCAGACAATATCACTCCATCCTTAAGGATACCTGTAGGTTCAGAGTTACCAGGGGAGTCAGGCTCAAAACTCCTAGAAAGGGCATCCGCCTTAACATTCTTAGAACCCGGCAGGTAGGACACCACAAAATTAAACCGAGAGAAAAACAACGACCAGCGCGCCTGTCTAGGATTCAGGCGTCTGGCGGACTCAAGATAAATTAGATTTTTGTGGTCAGTCAATACCACCACCTGATGTCTAGCCCCCTCAAGCCAATGACGCCACTCCTCAAAAGCCCACTTCATGGCCAAAAGCTCCCGATTCCCAACATCATAATTCCGCTCGGCGGGCGAAAATTTACGCGAGAAAAAGGCACAAGGTCTCATCACGGAACAATCGGAACTTCTCTGCGACAAAACTGCCCCAGCTCCGATTTCAGAAGCGTCGACCTCAACCTGAAAAGGAAGAGCAACATCAGGCTGACGCAACACAGGGGCGGAAGAAAAGCGGCGCTTAAGCTCCCGAAAGGCCTCCACAGCAGCAGGGGACCAATCAGCAACATCAGCACCCTTCTTAGTCAAATCAGTCAATGGTTTAACAACATCAGAAAAACCAGCAATAAATCGACGATAAAAGTTAGCAAAGCCCAAAAATTTCTGAAGACTCTTAAGAGAAGAGGGTTGCGTCCAATCACAAATAGCCTGAACCTTGACAGGATCCATCTCGATGGAAGAGGGGGAAAAAATATATCCCAAAAAGGAAATCTTTTGAACCCCAAAAACGCACTTAGAACCCTTCACACACAAGGAATTAGACCGCAAAACCTGAAAAACCCTCCTGACCTGCTGGACATGAGAGTCCCAGTCATCCGAAAAAATCAAAATATCATCCAGATACACAATCATAAATTTATCCAAATAATCACGGAAAATGTCATGCATAAAGGACTGAAAGACTGAAGGGGCATTTGAAAGACCAAAAGGCATCACCAAATACTCAAAGTGGCCCTCGGGCGTATTAAATGCGGTCTTCCACTCATCCCCCTGCTTAATTCGCACCAAATTATACGCCCCACGGAGATCTATCTTAGAGAACCACTTGGCCCCCTTTATGCGAGCAAACAAATCAGTCAGCAGTGGCAACGGATATTGATATTTAACCGTGATTTTATTCAAAAGCCGATAATCAATACACGGTCTCAAAGAGCCATCTTTCTTAGCCACAAAGAAAAAACCGGCTCCTAAGGGAGATGACGAAGGACGAATATGTCCCTTTTCCAAGGACTCCTTTATATATTCTCGCATAGCAGCATGTTCAGGCACAGACAGATTAAATAAACGACCCTTAGGGTATTTACTCCCCGGAATCAAATCTATGGCACAATCGCACTCCCGGTGCGGAGGTAATGAACCAAGCTTAGGTTCTTCAAAAACATCACGATATTCAGTCAAGAATTCAGGAATCTCAGAGGGAATAGATGATGAAATGGAAACCACAGGTACGTCCCCATGCGTCCCCTTACATCCCCAGCTTAACACAGACATAGCTTTCCAGTCAAGGACTGGGTTATGAGATTGCAGCCATGGCAATCCAAGCACCAACACATCATGTAGGTTATACAGCACAAGAAAGCGAATAATCTCCTGATGATCCGGATTAATCCGCATAGTTACTTGTGTCCAGTATTGTGGTTTATTACTAGCCAATGGGGTGGAGTCAATCCCCTTCAGGGGTATAGGAGTTTCAAGAGGCTCCAAATCATACCCACAGCGTTTGGCAAAGGACCAATCCATAAGACTCAAAGCGGCGCCAGAGTCGACATAGGCATCCGCGGTAATAGATGATAAAGAACAAATCAGGGTCACAGATAGAATAAACTTAGACTGTAAAGTGCCAATTGAAACAGACTTATCAAGCTTCTTAGTACGCTTAGAGCATGCTGATATAACATGAGTTGAATCACCGCAATAGAAGCACAACCCATTTTTTCGTCTTAAATTCTGCCGTTCACTTCTGGACAGAATTCTATCACATTGCATATTCTCTGGCGTCTTCTCAGTAGACACCGCCAAATGGTGCACAGGTTTGCGCTCCCGCAGACGCCTATCGATCTGGATAGCCATTGTCATGGACTCATTCAGACCCGCAGGCACAGGGAACCCCACCATAACATCCTTAATGGCATCAGAGAGACCCTCTCTGAAATTCGCCGCCAGGGCGCACTCATTCCACTGAGTAAGCACAGCCCATTTACGGAATTTCTGGCAGTATATTTCAGCTTCGTCTTGCCCCTGAGATAGGGACATCAAGGCCTTTTCCGCCTGAAGCTCTAACTGAGGTTCCTCATAAAGCAACCCCAAGGCCAGAAAAAACGCATCCACATTGAGCAACGCAGGATCCCCTGGAGCCAATGCAAAAGCCCAATCCTGAGGGTCGCCCCGGAGCAAGGAAATCACAATCCTGACCTGCTGAGCAGGATCTCTGTTGTGAATTTGGATTCTGGGCTCCCCCGGTGGCCGCTTGTGGAATTGGACTTGTCATCCTCTTTCCTGTTTCACCTGATTCCATCAGTAGTGGGTGTCGCTATTTAAGCTCATTTCTCTGGTGGTTTCTTGCCGGTCAACAATGTTATCTGATGCCTCTCAGTGCTTGTTCCTGCTTCTAGACAACTCTAGATAAGTTGGACTTTTGTCCATGTTTTGTTTTGCCTATTTGTTCCAGTTCACAGCTGAAGTTTTGTTACTGTGTCTGGAAAGCTCTCGTTGATCAGGGATTGCTACTCTGGCGTTATGAGTTAATGCCAGAGTTTAAGGTAATCTCTGGATGGTGTTTTGTTAGTGTTTTTCTGCTGACCATGAAAGTATACTATCTGTCTTCTGCTATTTAGTAAGCGGACCTCAAATTTGCTAAGACTATTTTCCTGCTGCGTTTGTTGTTTCATCTGAACTCACCGTCATTATATGTGGGGGGCTACTGTCTTCTTTGGAATATTTCTCTAGAGGTGAGCCAGGTCTTATATTTCCCTCTGCTAGCTATTTAGGTCTTAGGCCAGAGCTGGGCATCTAGCGATAAATAGGAAATGCTACCTGGCTATTTCTAGTTGCGCGGCAGGCTTAGTTCATGGTCAGAATAGTTCCATCTTCCGAGAGCTTGTCCCCCTATAGGCTTGCTATGATCTCTGCCTGCAGAGATCATGACAGTTTGACCGGCCAGTAAAGTGTTAAAGACCCAGGTTGAGAAAGGAGAGTTATAAGAAGTCTGCTGGAATTTTTTTTTTTTTTCCTCCAGTCTGCCTTGCTGCAGTCTTTTTTCTCTCTCTCCTCCTAATCTCTGTATGCTCTGTGTGCACCTGACAATAATGGATCTCCAGAGTGTAACTGCGGGTTTGAATAATCTCATCACGAAAGTACAAAATTTACAAGATTTTGTGGTACATGCTCCGGTATCTGAGCCGAGAATTCCTTTGCCGGAGTTCTTCACAGGGAATAGAGCTAGCTTCCAGAATTTCCGAAATAATTGTAAGCTTTATTTGTCCCTGAAGTCTCGTTCAGCTGGAGACCCTGCTCAGCAGGTTAGGATTGTGATTTCCTTGCTCAGGGGTGACCCTCAAGATTGGGCCTTCTCATTGCCAGCAGGGGATCCTGCGTTACGCGATGTGGATGCGTTTTTTCTGGCCTTGGGCTTGCTTTATGAGGAACCTCATTTGGAACTTCAGGCAGAAAAAACTTTGATGGCACTATCTCAGGGGCAAGACGAAGCTGAAGTTTTCTGCCAAAAATTCCGTAAATGGTCTGTGCTTACTCAGTGGAATGAGTGCGCCTTGGCGGCAACTTTCAGAGAAGGTCTCTCTGATGCCGTTAAGGATGTTATGGTGGGGTTCCCTTTGCCTGCAGGTCTGAATGAGTCAATGACAATGGCTATTCAGATTGATAGGCGTCTGCGGGAGCGCAAACCGGTGCACCATCTGGCGGTGTCTATGGAAAAGACGCCAGAAAGTATGCAGTGTGATAGAATTCTGTCCAGGAGCGAGCGACAGAATTTTAGACGGAAGAATGGATTGTGTTTCTATTGTGGGGATTCTACTCATGTTATATCGGCATGCTCTAGGCGTACAAAGAAGCTTGATAAGTCTGTTTCCATTGGCACCATTCAGTCTAAGTTTATTTTGTCTGTAACCCTGATTTGCTCTTTGTCATCCATTGCCACGGACGCCTATGTTGACTCTGGCGCCGCTCTGAGTCTTATGGATTGGTCCTTTGCCAATCGTTGTGGTTTTGATTTAGAGCCTTTGGAGACTCTTATTCCTCTGAAAGGGATTGACTCCACCCCATTGGCTAATAATAAACCACAATACTGGACACAAGTAACCATGCGTATCAATCCGGATCACCAGGAGATTATTCGTTTCCTGGTGCTGTATAATTTACATGACGATTTGGTACTGGGATTGCCATGGTTGCAGTCTCACAACCCAGTCTTGGACTGGAGAGCAGTGTCTGTGTTGAGCTGGGGATGTAAGGGTATTCATGGGGACGTACCTTTGGTTTCTATTTCGTCGTCCATTCCCTCTGAAGTCCCTGAGTTCCTCTCTGATTATCAAGACGTCTTTGACGAACCCAAGCTTGGGTCGTTACCTCCGCACCGTGAGTGCGATTGTGCCATAGATTTGATACCGGGTTGTAAATATCCAAAGGGTCGTTTGTTTAATTTGTCTGTGCCGGAACATGCTGCTATGCGGGAATATATAAAGGAGTCTTTGGAAAAGGGACATATTCGTCCATCTTCTTCTCCCTTGGGAGCTGGGTTTTTCTTTGTCTCAAAAAAAGACGGCTCTTTGAGACCATGTATTGATTATCGGCTTCTGAATAAGATCACTGTTAGGTATCAATACCCATTGCCATTGCTTACTGATTTGTTTGCTCGTATAGAGGGTGCTAAGTGGTTCTCTAAAATTGATCTTCGTGGGGCGTATAATTTGGTGCGGATCAGGCAGGGGGATGAGTGGAAGACCGCATTTAATACGCCCGAGGGCCACTTTGAGTATTTGGTCATGCCTTTTGGTCTTTCTAATGCCCCTTCGGTTTTCCAGTCTTTTATGCATGATATTTTCCGCGATTTTCTGGATAAATTTATGATAATATATCTGGATGATATTCTGATTTTTTCTGATGACTGGGACTCTCATGTCCAGCAGGTCAGGAGAGTTTTTCAGGTTCTGCGGTCTAATTCTTTATGTGTGAAGGGGTCTAAGTGCGTTTTTGGGGTCCAGAAAATTTCCTTTTTGGGGTATATTTTTTCTCCCTCTTCCATTGAGATGGATCCCGTCAAGGTGCAAGCTATTTGTGACTGGACTCAGCCCTCCTCTCTTAAGGGTCTTCAGAGATTTTTGGGCTTTGCCAACTTTTACCGCCGATTTATTGCTGGTTTTTCGGATGTCGTTAAACCACTGACTGATTTGACCAGACAAGGCGCTGATGTTGCTAATTGGTCCCCTCATGCTGTAGAGGCCTTTCAGGAGCTTAAGCGCCGTTTTGCCTCTGCCCCTGTGTTGCGTCAGCCTGATGTGAATCTGCCTTTTCAGGTTGAGGTTGACGCTTCGGAGATTGGAGCTGGGGCAGTGTTGTCGCAGAAAGGTTCCGACTGCTCCGTCATTAGGCCTTGTGCCTTCTTTTCTCGCAAATTTTCGCCCGCAGAGCGGAATTATGATGTTGGGAATCGGGAGCTTTTGGCCATGAAGTGGGCGTTTGAGGAGTGGCGCCATTGGCTCGAGGGGGCTAGGCATCAGGTGGTGGTATTGACTGACCACAAAAATTTGATTTATCTTGAGACTGCCAGACGCCTGAATCCTAGACAGGCGCGCTGGTCTTTATTTTTTTCTCGCTTTAATTTTGTGGTGTCATACCTACCGGGTTCTAAGAATGTTAAGGCAGATGCCCTTTCTAGGAGTTTTGACCCGGACTCTCCTGGTAATTCTGAACCTACAGGTATCCTTAGGGAGGGAGTAATTTTGTCGGCCGTTTCTCCTGATCTGCGGCGGTCCTTGCAAGAGTTTCAGGCGGATAGACCGGATCGTTGTCCGCCTGATAGACTGTTTGTTCCGGATGATTGGACCAGCAGAGTCATCTCTGAGGTACATTCTTCTGCATTGGCAGGTCATCCCGGAATTTTTGGTACCAGGGATTTGGTGGCAAGATCCTTCTGGTGGCCTTCTCTGTCACGAGATGTGCGAGTCTTTGTGCAGTCATGTGACGTTTGTGCTCGGGCCAAGTCTTGTAGTTCTCGGGCTAGCGGACTGCTGTTGCCCTTGCCTATTCCTAAGAGGCCTTGGACACACATCTCGATGGATTTTATTTCAGATCTGCCTGTTTCCCAGAAGATGTCTGTCATCTGGGTGGTCTGTGACCGTTTCTCTAAAATGGTCCATTTGGTTCCTCTGCCCAAGTTGCCTTCTTCTTCTGAGTTGGTTCCTCTGTTTTTTCAGAATGTTGTCCGATTGCACGGTATTCCTGAGAATATTGTTTCTGACAGAGGTACCCAATTTGTGTCTAGATTTTGGCGGGCATTCTGTGCTAGGATGGGCATAGATTTGTCTTTTTCATCTGCTTTTCACCCTCAGACTAATGGCCAGACCGAGCGGACTAATCAGACCCTTGAGACATATCTGAGGTGTTTTGTCTCTGCTGACCAGGATGATTGGGTTGCTTTTTTGCCATTGGCAGAGTTCGCCCTCAATAATCGGGCCAGTTCTTCCACCTTGGTGTCCCCGTTTTTCTGTAATTCGGGGTTTCACCCTCGATTTTCCTCCGGTCAGGTGGAATCCTCGGATTGTCCTGGAGTGGATGCGGTGGTGGAGAGATTGCATCACATCTGGGGACAGGTTATGGACAATTTGAAGTTGTCCCAGGAGAAGACTCAGCGTTTTGCCAACCGTCATCGTCGTGTTGGTTCTCGGCTTTGTGTTGGAGATTTGGTGTGGTTGTCTTCTCGTTTTGTCCCTATGAGGGTCTCTTCTCCTAAGTTTAAACCTCGGTTCATCGGCCCTTATAGAATATTGGAGATTCTTAATCCTGTTTCTTTCCGTTTGGACCTCCCTGCGTCTTTTTCCATTCATAACGTTTTTCATCGGTCGTTATTGCGTAGGTATGAGGTACCTGTTGTACCTTCAGTTGAGCCTCCTGCTCCGGTGTTGGTTGAGGGTGAGTTGGAGTACGTTGTGGAGAAGATTTTGGACTCTCGTGTTTCCAGACGGAAACTCCAGTATCTGGTCAACTGGAAGGGTTACGGCCAGGAGGATAATTCTTGGGTCAATGCATCTGATGTTCATGCTTCTGATCTTGTTCGTGCCTTCCATAGGGCTCATCCTGGTCGCCCTGGTGGATCTGGTGAGGGTTCGGTGCCCCCTCCTTGAGGGGGGGGTACTGTTGTGAATTTGGATTCTGGGCTCCCCCGGTGGCCGCTTGTGGAATTGGACTTGTCATCCTCTTTCCTGTTTCACCTGATTCCATCAGTAGTGGGTGTCGCTATTTAAGCTCATTTCTCTGGTGGTTTCTTGCCGGTCAACAATGTTATCTGATGCCTCTCAGTGCTTGTTCCTGCTTCTAGACAACTCTAGATAAGTTGGACTTTTGTCCATGTTTTGTTTTGCCTATTTGTTCCAGTTCACAGCTGAAGTTTTGTTACTGTGTCTGGAAAGCTCTCGTTGATCAGGGATTGCTACTCTGGCGTTATGAGTTAATGCCAGAGTTTAAGGTAATCTCTGGATGGTGTTTTGTTAGTGTTTTTCTGCTGACCATGAAAGTATACTATCTGTCTTCTGCTATTTAGTAAGCGGACCTCAAATTTGCTAAGACTATTTTCCTGCTGCGTTTGTTGTTTCATCTGAACTCACCGTCATTATATGTGGGGGGCTACTGTCTTCTTTGGAATATTTCTCTAGAGGTGAGCCAGGTCTTATATTTCCCTCTGCTAGCTATTTAGGTCTTAGGCCAGAGCTGGGCATCTAGCGATAAATAGGAAATGCTACCTGGCTATTTCTAGTTGCGCGGCAGGCTTAGTTCATGGTCAGAATAGTTCCATCTTCCGAGAGCTTGTCCCCCTATAGGCTTGCTATGATCTCTGCCTGCAGAGATCATGACAGATCTCCAGCAGAGCGAGATTTCAGGGACAAAAACAACTTGCAATTATTTTTGAAATTTTGAAAGCAAGATCTATTCCCCGAGAAAAATTCAGGCAAAGGAATTCTAGGTTCAGATATAGGAACATGAACAACAAAATCTTGTAAATTTTGAACTTTCGTGGTGAGATTATTCAAACCTGCAGCTAAACTCTGAATATCCATTTTAAACAGGTGAACACAGAGCCATTCCAGGATTAGAAGGAGAGAGAGAGAGAGAAAGGCTGCAATATAGGCAGACTTGCAAGAGATTCAATTACAAGCACACTCAGAACTGAAGGGAAGGGGAAAAAAAAAAAAAAAAAAAAAATCTTCAGCAGACTTCTCTTATCTCTCCTTTCTCTGTCAATTAATTTAACCCTTTTTGGCCGGTCAAACTGTTATGGTTCTCAATGGCAAGAGAACATAGCCCAGCAAACATGAGTACTAGCTCTTGGAAGGATGGAAACTAAACTGACCATGAACTAAACCTGCCGCACAACTAACAGTAGCCGGGTAGCGTTGCCTACGTTTTTATCCCTAGACGCCCAGCGCCGGCCGGAGGACTAACTAATCCTGGCAGAGGAAAATATAGTCCTGGCTCACCTCTAGAGAAGTTTCCCCGATAGGCAGACAGAGGCCCCCACATATATTGGCGGTGATTTTAGATGAAATGACAAACGTAGTATGAAAATAGGTTTAGCAAAATTGAGGTCCGCTTACTAGATAGCAGGAAGACAGAAAGGGCACTTTCATGGTCAGCTGAAAACCCTATCCAAATACCATCCTGAAATTACTTTAAGACTCTAGTATTAACTCATAACATCAGAGTGGCAATTTCAGATCACAAGAGCTTTCCAGACACAGAAACGAAACTACAGCTGTGAACTGGAACAAAATGCAAAAACAAACGAGGACTAAAGTCCAACTTAGCTGGGAGTTGTCTAGTAGCAGGAACATGCACAGAAAGGCTTCTGATTACAATGTTGACCGGCATGGAAGTGACAGAGGAGCAAGGTTAAATAGCGACTCCCACATCCTGATGGAAACAGGTGAACAGAGGGGATGATGCACACCAGTTCAATTCCACCAGTGGCCACCGGGGGAGCCCAAAATCCAATTTCACAACAGGGTGCGTCACCAAGTTGTAAGCAAGGTTACCTGGTTAGGGGCCCACTCAGAAGCTTCGCCCCCCCTGAACCAAAACCCAAACGCCTCTGCCATGGACATTGTGGTCTGTACTTGAACCATGAATGTCTGCCAAGTGAAATGGCCTTATAGTTAGAGTGCTTACGCACCGTGTTTTGGCACCTCTTCATTGGTCCCATCGGGGCTTACATTTGAGTTCCCTCCGCAAAACAGGATTCGGGCAAATGCGCTGACGGGGCCATAGACTATAATGGAACTGACAGTCACCGTGTGCTCTGACATGCATCTTTTTCGGGTGTATAAGCTTACTGGAGGCAGACGCTCAGACGTAGAAAACTGCATCTGGGTGTTCATCTCCAGTACGCGTACATGCCCGGAAATTAGGAAATTATGCACGGCAGAGCGCTCATTTACTTTGTCAGCACCATTATAGTCTATGGCCTCGTCGGCGTATATGTCCGAATCCCATTTTGGAGGGGTTCGGACATAAGCCCTGACAAGACCAACGAATGGGTGCCAAAACTCAATGTGAAAGCACCATTAAGGCTATGTGCACACATTGAGGATTTGTTGTGGATCTACAGTGTTTTTTCTGAGCGGAATTGCACCAAATATGCAAAGGATTGCTCAAGCAAGGTTAATCAACGGGAATCCAGAATTGGTGTGCACATGCTGTGGAAAATTCCGCCCTGATTCGCAGCATATTTTCTGCAGCATGTAAATTGTTTTTGCGGATCTGCAGCGTTTCTGCACCAATTGACTTGCATTGAGTCAGTCAAATCCGCAGCCAAACCGCAGGTGTAAAAAGGTCTGCGGATTTGCATGCCAAAAACGCTGCAGAAAGGAAATGTCAGAAGGAGGAAGAGTGTGTGGGCGGAGAATGTGTGTGTGGGCGGAGAATATGTGTGAGTGGAAAATATGTGCGTGTCTGTCTGTGTCTGTGGGTGTCTGCGTGTTTGCGGGTGTGTGTATGTGTCTGTCTTCGGGTGTGTGTCTGCATCTGTCTGCGGGTGTCTGTGTCTGTCTGCAGGCGTCTGTGTGTGCATCTGTCTGCTGGTGTTTGTGTGTCTGTGGGTGTCTGTCTGCTGGTGTTTGTGCGTCTGTCTGCGGGTGTCTGGGTGTGTGTCTGCGGGTGTCTGTCTGTGAGTGTCTGTGTGTGTACCCAGGCATTGTCTAATGGGACTACTAACCCCGTCTGGCTATGTCTGCTGTCACATATAACAGAGACAGCATGAGCCGATGATGGGAGAGTAGTCCCATCATCCCGTGCCTGTGTTCAATTGTAAAACTAAATAAAAACATTTACATAATTACATACAATATGCATACTCACCAAACACCTAATCCCCGACGCCCGCGTCTCCTGCAAGCAATCAAAAATAATAAACCAACATATACTCCCTGCAGAATTTTACACAAGTGTTATGATTTTCCCAATGGCAGGGAAATCAAAATAACAACGGACTAGCTCTCGGGTGATGGGAACTAAAGTGACCGTGACCTGAACCTGACACGACACTGGAAGTAGCCGGGGAGTGTTTCCTACGATGCCCTAGACACCACGCGCCAGCCGGAGATCTAACTACCCCTATCAGAGGAATATACAGACCTGCCTTACCTCCAGAGATGAACCCCAAAAGGAGATAGCAGCCCCCCACAGATATTGACGGTGAGTCAAGAGGAAAAGACATACGTAGGATGAACAGCAGATTTAGCACAGTGAGGACCGCTTACTAGATAGCAGAAGTACAGGAAAGAGTCACTTCACGGTCAACTTCAAAACACTACTCAAAAACACCATCCTGAAATTACTTTAAAACTCCAGTGACAACTCATGCCACTGGAGTGGCAATTCCAGTCCACGAGAGCTTCCAGCTACAAAGAGTCACATTGCAAATAGCTGGACAAAAATAGCATAAACTAGAAACAAAATTCAACTTAGCTGAACAGGATCTTGAGGCAGGAGAATGCAACAGAATGCTACTGATACATTGTTGGCCGGCATCAGACCAGCAGCCAAACAGCCTTAAATAGGAAACTCCCCTAATGGGTGTCAACAGGTGATCAAGGATAGAAGAAGGCAAATAAGTGGCACTACCATAAAACACCACCGGGGGAGCCCACAAACAGAATTCACAACACACAAGCAAATGTGCCCATAGAGCCTAAGTCTACCATTAGTTGGTGGCTGTAAGTGCTGTAAAGCAATAATCTACTATATAATTTTCTAAGGGTCACTTCCGTCTTTCTGTCTGTCTTTCTTTCTGTCACGGAAATCCCAAGTCGCTGATTGGTCGCGGCAAAACGGCCATGACCAATTAGCGACGGGCACAGTCCGGCGGCAAAATGGCCGCTCCCTACTCCCCTGCCGTCAGGGCCTGGCGCCCGCTCCATACTCCCCCCCCAGTCAGCGCTCACACAGGGTTAATGGCAGCGTTAACAGACCGCGTTATGCCGCAGTGTAACGCACTCCGTTAAACCTGCTATTAACCCTGGGTGACCAACTTTTTACTATTGATGCTGCCTATGCAGCATCAATAGTAAAAAGATCTGTTAAAAATAATTAAAAAAAATAAAAAACCATTATATACTCACCTTCCGTGGGCCCCCGGATCCAGCCGAGGCCTTTCCCGCTCCTCGCGACGCTCCGGTGACCGGTCCATGCATTGCGGTCTCGCAAGACCGCTACGTCATCATCTCGTGAGACCGCGATGCACTCTTGGGACCGGAGCACCACGTGGAGCATCGGTAAACGCCTCGGCTGGATCCGGGGGCCGACGGAGGGTGAGTATATCACTAATTTTTATTTTAATTCTTTTTTTAACAGGGATATGGTGCCCTCATTGCTATATACTACGTGGGCTGTGTTAGACACTGCGTGGGCTGTGCTATATACTACGTGGCCGTGCTATATACTATGTGGCTGGGCAATATACTACGTGGCTGTGCTCTATACTACGTGGCCTGTGTTATATACTGCATGGGCTGTTATATACTACGTCTCTGTGCTATATACTACGTGGCTGTGCTATATACTACGTGGCTGTGCTATATTCTACGTGGCTGTGCTATATACTACGTGGCTGTAAACTACATACATATTCTAGAATACCCAATGCCTTAGAATCGGGCTGCCATCTAGTGCTTGAAATAAACCCCCAAATCTCCCCAATGTACGTATAAACTAGCCCAGTAAGCATTTTGCTTGTTGTAATTACATTTTTCCTCATTGATGGAATACAGTCACATCCTTATACACGTTTGGTAATTAACAATATATTCTGTTCATTAATAAAAATATATTATTTTTCTTTTTTTTGTCAGAATACACTCCCTCCGGGCTCACAGACAAAGGATTCCTCTAACTTATGTTGACACCTGGCAAAATCCGTCCTGCAGCTGCACAGATGGATGGTGCATTGATGAAGTAGCCACATATCTATTAATTACCATGATTATTTTAATTGCACTATTGGGAGCCTGGGCCAGAAAGGACGCATATGTGTAGGAGTCCTGAGGAGAACACGTGTCACTGCACGCCACCAAGGTGCATTTCTCACATCTTCAGAATGACTTTTCTTGTGAAAAACAAATGACATTATCTTCAAAGTTTTATTTGAAGGTTATTTATTATGTATAGAAAATGCTATGTATGAATTGGCTGATAAAGATTAATGAATGTTTCCATTGTTCTGTATAAGTATCAGTGTGTCATTTGAATGGCATTGTATAATAACTTGAACTTACCGTAAGTATAATGAAGAGGTGTAGAACACATTTGTAAGAATGAAACCAAAGCCATAAAGCATGATTAATAATGTGAAGCAACGTGTGCTTACAGTATTTTTTCTGCTTCAGTTTTTGTCATTCCATAATAAATATAATAATTATCTTTAAAAGGGTGGTGCAAAACCAACATTGATTTTAATCAGAAATGTCTATTTATTGTAATAATTTAATCTATTTTTAATATAATTTCATTAAAAAAAAGTCCCTACTGTTCCCTCTTTTCTCTCTCTCTATCTGTTTTAATTTTTTTAACCTACTTCCATGTTGATGACTCTTCATTTGAGAGTCCTTAGTGCATGCTTAGATACTCAAGACGACAGACCAGCCTCTGCAACCAAAGCAAAATGAAGAGTTATCAGTGACGCAGTGTTTCAGAAGCTTGACTAATCCCTGCTCTACTGAGCATGCACCGGTTCTTTATTCCATTCTCAATACAAGCTCAGTTGTCATTGTGCAATATTTCAATGCAAAGTGACAGTGCGCTCCCTTTCACCAGCTCTAATGAAAAGTGACGAGCCAGCAAGAGAGAGCACTGTCAGTGGCATTGTAAGAAGAGAACCCAGCGAGCAGTGAGAACAGAGACCAGTCCTGCCCTCGAAAGCCTATTTCGGGGCATCATTGGTCTCTTATCTTGCTCACTGGGTCCTCTCCCAGTATATATATATATTTTTTTTCAAATCCATCATACAGTTTTAGAGGTGTATGCCTTTATTTGGTATTAATATTTCTGGCCTTTTAACAAGAGGGTGTCACTCAAAGGAAAATAGGGCAGTCCAACCTAAATACATTTAGCAACACCCCTTGGCAAAGAAAATATAAAGTAGCACTAAATTAAATTCCCGTATCTCTCGAAACATACGGCTGATTTAAAAAAAATAAAGAAAAAACAGTATTCACAGAATTAATGGGAATAAAATTAAAGTAAAAACCTACCACTTTTAACCTTGTGACAGGTCCTCTTTAAAGAGCTTGTCTGGCCTTAGGCTACCAGTCTGCCATTACTCTATGTGAGAACTCGCCGGGTACCAGCACCTGGTGGTCATGTGACCGTAAGTATGTGATTTGCCTACTTCCGGCCACATTCTGACTAGACTGTGTCCAGCCTTGTTCAATACACTTGCATTGAGCGAGTCCAAGCCCATCCAGTCGGCACAAAAAGATGTATGGAAATCACATTCTTGTGTCACACGTCTCGCAACAGTTTCACACCCTTTAGTAAGGTAAAACACAGAACAGGTAGAGTTGTTTAGTTTTAGTAGCTTCTCTCTGTAGGATCCTACTAATTTTGGCTTACGAATACTGGGCCCGATTTATGGTGGTGTTTTTATTAGAATTCTGGTGAAAACATGAAGTTGCACAAAAAAATTGCGACATTTGGTGATTTTATGCCAGCTTTGTCAAAATGGGCAGAGAAAGGCCGGATGGGGCATGGCAATGAGCATGAGGTAGGGAGAATTCAGCACTGTATCACTTATTAGACTGTGTGTTGTAGTTTACTTACAATGAAGGTTTTATCGTTGCCGGGACCACAGATCACTGGTCAGACCACGCCCCCTCCTCAGATAAGCAGCTCACTGTAAACAAACTATGTACATACAGAGCCTGGTTGTTTTTTCCTTGGGACAAGTTTAGAAATTTGATATTAAAATTGGCCCTGGCTCTGTGTGTTTGTCTGCACTGCAGCACAGGATCTACTAAACGTGTGTCATCATAGTCTATGGGTCACAAATTCTTAAACTGTCACATTAACACTATAATGGCATCAGTTTAAAGGGAACCAGTCACCCCCAAAATGGAAGGTGAGCTAAGCCCACCGGCATCAGGGGCTTATCTACAGCATTCTGTAATGCTGTAGATAAGCCCCCGATGAATCCTGAAAGATGAGAAAAAGAGGTTAGATTATACTCACCCAGGGGCGGTTCCGCTGCGGTCCGGTCTGATGGGTGTCGCGGTCTGGGGCCTCCCATCTTCATAGGATGACGTCCTTTTATTGTCTTCACGCTGTGGCTCCGGCGCAGGCGTACTTTGTCTGCCCTGTTGAGGGCAGACCAAAGTACTGCAGTGCGCAGGCCCCTGGCCTCTCTGACCTTTCCCGGCGTCTGCGCACTGCAGTACTTTGCTCTGCCCTCAACAGGACAGACAAAGTACGCCTGCGCTGGAGCTGCGGCGTGAAGACAAGAAGAGGACGTGATCGTAAGAAGATGGGAGGCACTGGAGCGGACCGCAACGCCCACCACAGCGGGACCACCCCTGGGTGAGTATAATCTAACCTATTTTTCTTATCTTTTAGGATACATCGGGGGCTTATCTACAGCATTACAGAATGCTGTAGATAAGCCCCTGATGCCGGAGGGCTTAGCTCATCTTCCATTTTGGGGGTGATAGGGTCCCTCTAAGGCTATGCTCACACAGTGTAAGGATAGGTTTACAAAAACGTATTTATTTAATCGATAAAGTGTGTGGAAAAAAATCTCAGCATGCACTGGTTTCTTCCGTGTGTCAGATGATTTTTTAGAATAAGAGTGTTTTAATCCGAGAGAAATTAACAGATTTTTTTTATAACTTGGCTTCCAAGTTTGATCATTTTTTTTTCTCATCCCTTTCTTCCTCGCTGAAGCAGGTAGACTATTTGAGCTTTTTTTCTCCATTGACTCCTAGCAATGGATCAGTTGAAAATGAATGAAACTTGGATAGATCTCTGATGTGCAAAGTCAGTCTCCCAGTTTCCTCCATGTCACATGATCCCCATAGGCCTCAATAACCGGGGCTGACATGCAGAATCTGATGAGAATAGGACATGCTCGGAGTGTGATGGACCAGACACACTGATCCGTTTTCTATTACCGATGTGTGTATGGCTCAATTAAACTGTATGGGTCGTTGTACTGTATTATTAAAGGAATGAGTCAGGATGGGAGACATTATTAAAGGATGGGGGATATTCTTGCAGCATAGAGGCAATGAGGGGTGATATAATTACAGGTTAGTTGCAAGGTGGTGTGCATTATTACAGGATAGGCGCAGATTGGGAGATATTACAAGATAGGTGACATAACTACTGTATGGAGGCCAGAATCAGGAGAAGAAATGTGAAAATGAATTACTTCAATTGGAGGTGTTACCGGTCACTGACTGGATTTACCTTAAACATTACTAGTTCAGTAACATTATATTTATTAAATGGAAACTGTATGACTATTAATTAGAAGTATCACTTGGAAAATGATCTTATTGACATGTTTTCTATGAGATTTGTCCCTATTACCTGTAGTTTTTTTTTTTTTAATAGGGGGAGAGCGAACACATACATCTTTATAGGATCTAACACGCTACATGGGTCAATACATCTGACCAACATGTTAGTGGGGGGCCAGGTCCGAATTTTGCACCGAAGCGAATCAAACTTTAGTTACATCACTCATTATAGATCTTTTAAAGTCACACATAATTAATGGTTGGGTAATTGGTTTAGAAATAGCTTTAACATACTCTTTATACATGTAGTGAAGTGGTACATGCTGCCATAAAGCTAGCATTGGAGCACTAGTAGTTCCACCTGAAATCAGGTGGAGCTTATCCAGTCATGATTTATACTATTCTAAAACAATTGCACTAGCCATGATAACAAGATGGATTTCCGAACAGATTGGCTGTCCCCTGGGGTAATTAGTTCTGCCTGCTGAGCAAATATCCACTGACCAGAATCTTCTTTCTTTTTCATTGGTGCCTAAAATATATTACAATGAAGCCCACGCTCCCACTGTCAGGCATTTGCACAGCGCTGTAATAATCAGCGTTCTCTTGGATCCATACGGTCGATGGAAGTATATCCACGTTCAGGATTGCTTCAGGATTTGGTCAGGATTTTATGCAGGTAAAATCCTGACCAAATCTGCACTTGAGGTCACTGGCAGGTCACCTGCGTTGTCCTTGAGTTTTTTCTGCAATGTAAGGACATGCTGCATTCTTAAAAGACGCGCCGCATGTGAGTTTTCTCAGGTGTGCCGTATGCATTTTTTACTGCATAGTGGAGACAGGATTTCATGAAATCCCCTCCACTATGCTGTAACATCTGGACGCTGCGTTTTTTATGCATGCTGCTTAACACTGCGTCAAAAACGCAGCGTTTCCTGAACGTGGACACATACCCTAAGGCTATGTCTCCACTTTCAGGATGGCCGGCGGTATCACCGCAGCGGCGAAGCCGCTCGGCGCTAAGCCCCGCCCCCTTTCTGGGACGCGATCATGCCGGATGTGTTAACTCTTCACATCCGGGATGATCGCTCTCTCCCATAGCGCCCTGTGTTATGCCTTGCGGGGACGCTGCGTCCCCGCAAGGTGTACAGACATGCTGCGATCTGAAAAGACGCGCAGCATGTCCGGAGTCGCAGGGCCGCCGCGTGCGGGTTTCCACGCATAGTGGACACGGGATTTCAAAAAATCCCCTCCACTATGCTGGAACATCTGGACGCTGCTTGTTTGACGCTGCAGCTCTGCGCAGCGTCAAACAAGCAGCGTTTCCTGACCGTGGAAACATACCCTGAGGGTATGTGTCCACGTTCAGGCTTGCTTCGGGCTATGGTCAGGATTTTATGCAAGTAAAATCCTGAACAAAACTGCACCTGAGGTCACTGGCAGGTCACCTGCGGTGTTCCTGCGTGTTTTGCTCATTGTAGCAACATGCTGCGTTTTGAAAAAACGCACCACATGTGCGTTTTTGCAGGAAAAACGCATGTGTTTTTTAATGCACAGTGGAGACGGGATTTCATGAAATCCCCTCCACTATGCTGTAACATCTGGACGCTGCGTTTTTCACGCTGCGGAAAAACGCAGCGTCAAAAACGCAGCGTTTCCTGAACGTGGACACATACCCTTAGGGAGCAAAGAAACTATACTGCGAGACTCACTGCTAATCGCCTGACTCAGCTGAAGCAATGGGATGAATTCTATAGAAACAGATCACTTAGCACCTGATACTTTTCTTCTAAACTTGTATTTTTCCCTTCAATTTAAGCTTCCTTCACACACTTACTTTTGCTGTCTTTTATTCCAACTTGTTAAAAATATAATCATTTCCATATATTTTTCAAATTTTTGTGGCTTTTTTTTCATGCACACATTTTTTTTCCTCATGAAAAAGTCAATGAGAAAAGGCTTGAAAAAAGCGCTGTACCTTGAAGATGCCAGTTTGGGGAAATAAAGGATCCAAAAATGTCAAGCAAAATTTCATATAAACTCAGCCAAGATCTGGCTGCAATTTGTTGCTAAGACACTTTCTTCCCCCAAAAAATGTCTATCGAATCTATTTTAAGGGTTTCTCAACATGGGACTCTCCTTAAAAAGGGCTATCTACTAATGGACACCTACTTAATTATCTGCCCATCATAAATCTATATATGAGGCATCGTGATTACTCGCTAATCCCGCCACCTGCACAGTAGCTCCGCCCCCGACACATCACCACACAGAATCCCACCCCCCACCCCATTACCACACACAATCCTGCCCCAACCACATTACCACACAATCCCGCCTCCACCACATTACCACACACAATCCCGCCCCCCACCACATTACCACACATAATCCCGCCCCCCACCACACATAATCCCGCCCCCCACTCCATTACCACACATAATCCCGCCCCCCACCACATCACCACACATAATCCCGCCTCCCCACATCACACTCGCTAATCCCGTCCCCTGCACAGTAGTTCCACCCCCACCACATCACCACACATAATCCCACCCCCCACATTACCACAGATAATCGCTCCCCCCACCACATCACCATACATAATCCCACCACCCACATTACCAGATAATCCCGCCCCCCACATTACCACACATAATCCCACCCCCACACCAAATTACCACACATAATCCCGCCCCACCACATCACCACACATAATCCTGCCCCCCCACATTACCACAGATAATCCGGCCCCCCACCATATTACCACACATAATCCCACCCCCTACCACATCACCACACATAATCCCGCCCCCCCACATCACCACAGATAATCCCGCCCCACCACCACATTACCACACATAATCCAGCCCCCATTACCATGCATAATCCCACCCCCACCACATCACCACGCATAATCCCTCCCCCCACGACATTACCACAGAAAATACCGCCCCCCCACCACATTACCACACATAATCCCGCCCCCACATCACCACACATAATCCTGCCCCCCACATTACCACACATAATTCCGCCCCCCCACATTACCACACATAATCCCGCCCCCCACCACATTGCCACACATAATCCCCCACCACATTACCCCACATAATCCTGCCCCTCCACATCACCACACACAATTCCGCCCCCACATTACCACACATAATCCCACCCCCCACCACATTACCACACATAATCCCGGCCCCCCACCACATTACCACACATAATCCCGCCCCCATATTACCGCACGATGCTCCGTCCACACACATTACCGCACGAGGCTCCGCCCACACACATTACCGCAGGAGGCTCTGTCCCCCATACATTACCACATGAGGTTCCGTCCCCACACATTACCACATGAGGTTCCGTCCCCACACATTACCACACGAGGCTCCGTCCCCACACATTACCACACGAGGCTGCATCCCCACACATTACCACACGAAGCTCCTCCCCCCACATTACCACACGCAGAACTTCCTTTCTATGTAATTCAACCACTTCAGCCAAGGTAGAAGTGCATTTAATTGCATAATCACCAGCAGCGTTAATCAGATAGCAATGAGCGTGCCGAGCGTTAGCTGGCTGGAAACAGCTAGTTTAAAATAAGTGACATGTCCCAGAGCAGCACTGTTAGCGTGCACTCACATCTGCATGAAAAAGTGTCAAGTGCAATGTTATTCAATTAGACTGTTCTTCTGTGAGTTTTTTCTCACCTGGAATAATTAAACATTTGAAGCATGCTGCGTATGGCCATGTAAAACTGATTAAACTCACCAATGCAAGTCAATGGATGTGAGTAAAAAAAAAAAAAAAAAATCACAAAGCACTTGCTTGGACCATGCGAGTGCCATGCGATTATTACACACCCATCTCATAGGACACCCGACATATCATCAGCCGCGTACAGTAAATTCACAGCGCGAACCTTTGGAATAGATTGTCATTAAGATATAGAATTAGTGCAGTATGTGTCTAGCTTACTGTACATGTATTTAGCTAATACATAAATGAAAATAAAGACGTGGGTTCCCCCTATTTTTAATGATCAGCAAAGGCTAAGCAGAAAGCTGTATGTTGATATTAATAGCCTAGGAATGCGCCATGTAAAATGGCCCCTCCCAGACTAATAACACCAGCCCTCAGCCGCCCTAGAAATGACGCATCCACTTAGCCTTTGCTCTTCACACTTGCCCCAGTGCATTGGTGAGTGGAGCAATGGTTTTGGGGCTGATGTCAGCTGACATCATACCCAGGGTTAGTAATGGAGTGGCGTCTATAAGACACCTCCATTACTAACCCAGTAATTATAAGGGCTCATTTCCACCTGCGAGAGAAAAAACGGTCCGTAATCTGGACCGAAAAAAAGGGATGAAAAGTATGTGTTTGTCATGCGAGTTCAATGCGATTTTTTAATCGCACCATCCGTTTTACATCCGTATGCAATCCGTTTTTTTTCTCTGCAACTATTTTTATACAATCATTTACAGGACCATTTACAGTGTTCTATGCCACAGAATGGTGAGGTATCTGTAAAAAAAACAGACGGAATACGGATGGTCTGTATTCCATGCTTTTTTTTTCTCGCACCCATTGACTTGCATTGGCGAGTCTCGTCCGAGACTCGCAGCAATACGCAGCAAGCTGCGATTTTTTTCGCAGTCCGATTTCGGCTGAGAAAAAAATCGCAAATGAAAAGACACCTATTGAATAACATTGGTCCGAGTGCAATCAGATTTCTTATCAGATTGCACTCGTCCGTTTTCCTCGCAAGTGGAAATGAGCCCTAAGTAAAAAACACAGAGCAAAATGCTTTAATTGAACAAAACACTCCCTGACCCTCTTTAACCCATATATTAAGATCCAAATAAAAATAAAAAAACCAAGTAATACTCACCTGTCCGCAGATAATCTCTAATGATTATGTCCCACAATGAACCCCAGCTCTGCTACATCTGGATGTTGTGTTGAGTAGTGACATGATGCGAAGGCTCAGCACGCCAGCCGGAACACAATGAGAGCGTGAGAACACGCCTGCAATGACTGGCGGTGACATCAGTAAGGTGATTGTAGTTCCTAGCTGATGAACTGCAGTAACCTTACTGACGTCAGCGCTCGCCACTACAGGTGCGTTCTCACGCTCTCATTGTGTTCCGGCTGGTGTGCCGAGTGGTCGCATCTAGTGATGAGCGAGTGTACTTGTGGCTCAGGTTTTCACGAGCACGCTCGGGTGACCTCCAAGTATATAGGACTGCTCGGAGATTTAGTTTTCATCGTGGCAGCTGAATGATTTACATCTGTTAGCCAGGCTGAGTACATGTGGGGGTTGCCTGGTTGCTAGGGAATCCTCACATGTACTCAGCCTGGCTAGTAGCTGTAAGTAAATCATTCAGCTGTCATGATGAAAACTAAATCTCCGAGCAGTCATAAATACTCAGAGACCACCCGAGCGTGCTCTGGAAAACCCAAGCAACGAGTATAACTCGCTCATCACTAGTCGAATCATATCACTTCTTAACACAACATCCAGATGTAGCATAGTGTGGGTGCATCATGGGACATCATCATTAGAGATTATCTGCAGACAGGTGAGGATTACTTTTTTAAAATATGGATCTTAATAAATGGGTAAAAAAGGGTCATGGAGTGTTTTGTTCAACTAAAGGACTTTGCTCTGTGTGATTTTTTTAACTTAAAATTACGGAGATCGTAATGGGGGTGTCTTATAGACTCATCTCCGTTACTCAGCTCTGGACTTGATGTCTGATGACATTACAAAGATGACATCAACCCCAAAACCATTAGCCCACTTGCCAATGCACTAGAGCAAGTGGGAAGTGCCGAGGTTAAGGGCCAGAATTGGATGTGCCATTTCTGCGGCGGCTGAGGGCTAGTGTTATTAATTTGGGATGGGGCCAATATCCATGGCCTCATCCGTGGCCGTTAATATCAGCCCGCAGCTGTCAGCTTAGCCTTTGCTGGTTATTAAAAATGGGGGGGATCCCACATTTTTTTTTTTTTTGGGGGGGTCCCCCTTTGTTAATAACCAGTAAAGGCTAAGTAGACAGATTTGAGCCAATATTAATAGCCTGGGAAGCTGCAGTTTTATTAACCCCTTCCCAGACTATAAACAGCCTCCAGTTGTCGGGTTTCCCCCAGTTGGTCAAGAAAAAAAAGGGGGACCCACACCTTTTTGTTCTTTAATTTATTAGCTAAATACAAGTACAGAATGCAAAGTACTGATTACATATCTCACTGACATTTCTTTTTATTTATATCTGTATATATGATTGATTTATTAGTTAGAAAACTAGCTTGAAGTGAAAGAGCATTACTGTACGTAAAAGCTGATGTTAAAAATGCATTAAATTTGCATGTCATAAGGGTGCCAAGTGAGGGAAAAAACGCATGACTCTCCAGCTTTTCTGGCTGAGAATCTCAGCAACTTATATACGCAGATGTGAACAAACCCTTACAGCATTGTTTCTCAACTCCGGTCCTCAAGACCCACCAACAGGTCAAGTTTTAGTATTTCACAGGTGATAATGTCATCACCTGCCTCAGCATTAACTCCATCACCTATGGAAATCCTGAACACTTGGCCTGTTGGTGGGTCTTGAGGACTGGAGTTGAGAAACACTGCCTTACAGGGATGTCGGGTGGGCGATTCCCAGCAGCCACGTGGCCTCTGCAATCAGTCAGCAGCTGCTAATAAACTGTTGCCTGCCCTATTCCATCGTTTTAATTTATGATGGGCATTGGAGCGATTAAGAATTGGTTGTCTAGTATTGAATGACCATTTTGCTGCAAGTTTACTACATTGGCAAAAAAAAGGAAAATTCATAGCAGCCAATTCCGCTCCAAATCGTGCAGATTTTGTTAAGGATTTTGCAGCAGATTTGCTGCAGCTTATTACAAAGGGTGAGATCTGCAGCATAAATGGACTTTCTGTGGATTTAACACCTGCAGCCCTGGTGATCTTATGCTGCTGATGTGTTCTGCAGCATGTGTATGAGCTTCTGTACAACAATGCTGATTCTGGACCCAATCAATAAAACATTAGACAATGCACTGACGTTCTGAAGAGTACGCTAATGGTAACGCAGTCATACAATGTTACAAATTACACTGTCCTTACTAAGAATTCTTGTTTATAGAAATGTAAGAGAACATTTGGGAGTATGTTCAAAAAAGGAGGTGTATAGAACATACCTGCTGAAGCACGTTACTGCAGCCTACCAAAACAGTGTCAAGTACCGTGCCAATAGATTCATGAAATGTTCCATGCTCTGTTGTTTTGTCAGGAAACCTAAACACACTTTTTACATTTTCCATGATGATGGGCCAACACTACAAGCAGGACTGGTTAGTCTCACACATATTGTGCAGACAGCTTTCCATGGCCCCAGAACAGACAAGATCTGCTGTCGGATCAGTGCTTGATGTGTGGACAACATGTGAAATGATGGGCCAATTCAGCAATCTTTTAGGAGCTTACGTGCTCTTACAGTGACAATACCCAGACCTTCCATAGGGCTGCAGAAAAGGACCTAGCTCACTATAGAGTTGTACAGAGATTGCAGTTTGGGCTGGAAGAACTGCAGGAGGTCAATAAATTGCAACTACAATGCAGATAACAGGATCTGGCCACATAAATATTTGACTTGGGTCACTCATTTTTTATTTAGGAAAATATTTAAAACCTAAGTGTTATGTGGCTATATAGCATAGTGCTATTATCTGAGAGTGGTATCTATTTGATGGGTGATATATAAAGTTGATGAAACAATAACAATCAAGTGTGCAGTGCCCCACTAATAGAAATGATGCATTATACAATTCGAAGGGATGGACTGTACAAGTAATGAAAAGTTCACCCTTTATAGTCCTCCAAAGAGCCACTCGTTATAGACATGGTCTACTATGGATAATAGATCACGCTTATGGATTCAGAATTTCCTTACAGGGTTCTTGTAATTAGATTTCCTCAACCAACCACTTCTCATGCCACATAGCCAACAGATTAGATTTGTACTGCTCATTAATGCATATTATTGCTGCCTTTATGCTTTTTGTGTGCGGAAGCGGTGACTTGCCACTGTAGCTATGCAAGGCGGGGGTCTGTTGTGAACTATACTTTTTGGCTCCCTCTTGTGGTCACTAGTGATTTGGCACTTGAATTGTCTTTTACCAGGTTGGTGCTCACCTGCTTCGTTAGGCCTGGGGTGTTGCTATTTAAACTTCCTGGATTCTCAGTCCAGTGCCTGGCATCGTTGTAATCAGTTCACTTCTGTTTGCTCCTGTCTTCAAGTCCTGGTTCTTTGCAAGATAAGCTAAGTCCTGCTTTCGTACTCTTGATCATTTGCATTGTTCATATTTTTGTCCAGCTTGTACAATATGTGATTCCTGTTATTGCTGGAAGCTCTAGGGGGGCTGATATTCTCCCCCCACACCGTCAGTCGGTTTGGGGGTTCTTGGATATTCAGCGTGGATATTTTGCAGGGTTTTTTGCTGACCATATAAGTCTTCTTACTATATTCTGATATTAGTCAGTGGGCCTCTCTTTGCTAAATCTAGTTCATTCTTACGTTTGTCTTTTCTTCTTACCTCACCGTTATTATTTGTTGGGGGCTTGTATTACTTTGGGGTCTTTTCTCTGGAGGCAAGAGAGGTCTTATTTTCCCTGATAGGGGTAGTTAGTTCTCCGGCTGGCGCGTGACGTCTAGGATCAACGTAGGCACGTTCCCCGGCTGCTGTTAGTGTTTGCGCTAGGATCAGGTATATGGTCAGCCTAGTTACCACTTCCCTATGAGCTGGTATTTATGTTTTGCAGACTTTGCTGTAATCTTTGAGGTCCCCTGCCATTGGGATCATAACAGGGGTCCTGGGTGGAAATCGCACTACTGTTTTATCCACGCAGGGACTTTGGGACCCCTGTTCTAATAATCACTAAGAGGCAGACCACCAAAGATTATACATTTATCATCTGTATGGTGGTTAGGTCAAAAATGGGTTTTGTGATAAACAACATTTATGATATTAGGAATATACGCATGCAGTGGAATGATCATAATGTGTTTTGACATACAAGTTGGTCCATTCGACAGGGAAAAAAAAGAAAATCTAAAGATTTTTAAAAAAAAAATCCTTCTTGGCTTAAGGTCGTAGAATGCTAATCAATCAGGTTGCGCACACAGAAACATGAAGAAGGTCATATATCCACTAAACGCTGGCCGCAGTCCAGCAGCGGAGGACAATGCTCAGGCTGGCCGTCTTCTGCGTGCCCAGATGTGAATCATTGTGACACCTGTTTAGCTTCAGCAGCATATTAATAATGAATGCATACACAAAACTCTCAGCCCGGCACGGAAAAAATTACTGTTGTTTACAAAGATGGTACATTACGTAGCGGAAAGGGCAAGTGGGAATACGCCGGTCTCACAAGTGGATGACATTCTGTTTTTCTTCCCGTGACTATCACAATGTGAGTCACTGTAAATCCACAGTTCGTAATAGTGCCGGAGAACTACCCACTGTACTGACTCCGGCACGGCGAATTACCACAATGCCTGGCCCTAATTTTCACAAATACAACTGGATTTTGCTGTGATACAAAGATGGTGATAGATGGGTAATGCTCTATTAATGCTTTTTATTCTAGGAACAGTTACTTTATAAGAAAGGTCATTTTCTGAATACAACCTACTGATGACTAGTGAACTGCTGGTCTCGCTGGTGAACCCAAGAAGAGCTTCAGATGGCCACAAATTGATAGAAATGAGCATTCATGTAATGTTGAAAACCAAGGTATACACAGGATTTCCACTATAAAGGACTGTGGGTGCAACTGACTGTTAGACTGTTTTATTAAAAATGACAGTGCATTTAGTCTCTGTTCACTCCAGCAGCATGGACACCATTTTTGCAAGACCGAATCTTGTGGGATGCCAGTGTCTTCTGATGGGTAGAATAGCCCAGCAGTCTTCTCTATTCTGCCAGTCAGGCCAATGGAAATCTGTTGGGAGCAATGGCTGGGCTTAGAGGAAGACATAGCAGTCAATATTTCCCTAGGAGTATTAAAGGGGTTGATCACTACTTGGACAACCAGTTCTGAATCCCTATGTTGCCCAACAGTAAAGTAATAATACTCACCGCGGGCACCGTTCCAGTGGTGTCAGCACTGGCTTTCCCGCAGCATGTGACATTACTATGTCACGAGATCCTTGTGGCCAATCAGCGGTGGCTTTACTCTCGTCTCCTATGGATGTAATTGACATCTAGAGGAGGCGACAGAGCAGCAGCTCTTACTTCCTCCATATGTCTTGATTTGTCAAAGAGGACAGTGAAGCCAGCGTTTATTGGCTGCAGGGCTCTTGTAACAATGTCACGTGAGCCCCGAGAGAGCTGATATCGCTGGAACAGCTGCGTATAGGCATTATTTTACTGGGCAAAAACACAGGAATACAGTAGGGGTTGTCTCAGGAGTGGACTACCCCTTTAAAATTGTCCCTCATTCTTGCCCCCATATTGTAGTTATATCCTCCTACCTGGCCCCCAGTGGACAACCACGCTAATAAGAAAAAAAATGCTCTTCACAAAACATCCTTGATTGACATTCTGCAAATAATGGCATCCAATATAGAACCAATTTTCTCCTCTTCCGTTGTAATTTTATACACCTAGAAATGAAAACAAACAAACAAAAAAAGAGAATGCAAATCAGTGAAAAATTAACAAATATGTGATGAACATAAGGGGTCCCAGAGGTCAGACCCTCCTAGGATGGGTTAGCAAAGTTACAAAAGGGGAGGTTGTCATCAGATTTCATTGGTTCATTACAAAAAAAGAAATTATTTGTCCATTAATTATTGATGACAGTTTTATATATCTAGATGCTTTTTACAACAAGAGTAAAATAAACTGGACACATGATAAAAAGCCATTTAAATCAAGGGGCTTCACTGTAACACTGACTTTTATATTCTGAATTAGCAGCAATATCAAAAGTGAACGGATAAATATAATGAAAAAAGAAAGCCATATGGGTGCAGAGAGATTTATATATAGTTATGCCTGCTTTCTGACCATTAGTGGCGGTTTCTCAAGGAGGACCTGCTTCAATCTGCGATAAGGGACAGGAAACAGCAAGACAACTATCAGAAAGTAAAGATTCGGACAGATGATGGCTCCAGCTCCCAACAAGCAGTCCAGTACGGAGACCTAGCTGTATTGATCTGATGGCTCAGGTACCTTTTTCACTTTGGTGAAGTCTGTCAGTTTGGACAGATCTGTTAGAGGAACTTGATGGCCATCAACGTGAGAGATTAGTTCTTGAGAATTCAAAGCTCCAGTCCCATCGTCAGTCAAAACAACGAGAACTCCAGAATCACTGTCTGACAGGCCAAACTTTCTAAAAGCTTCCGAGATCTAAACGGAAAAGACATTTATTTTGTTACAGCTCTTTTTTTAGACATATCTTATTTATATGATTCATTTCCTCTAGTAGAGTAAAAAGCACACGACATGTACTGCAGTGCCCTGAGAACACGGTGTTTTTATAGTGGTCCGTCCGTAATGTCCTGTCACATATCATCCTAACATTTACAGGAAGAGGGCCTCCGCCTACAGCGAGGCTCCCAAACACTAGTTACGGCCGCCTTCACGCGTCCTGGAGGAAAACAGAGCTGGTGAGATCCATGGTCCATGTGCCATCCATATCCGGGTGCCGTCAGTGTGACACGTATGGAGTGAAATGCAGCATAGAAAGTAAAGAGTATATTAAAGATGCTCAAAGATAGAGATGAATAGCGATGAGAAACAGACAGAAATGTCCGTGTGACACATAATCAGTGCTTGGCGTGTGTAGTTTTCTGTACTTGTATTTATTGAATAAGAAAATTTAAAAAATGGCGTGAGGTCCTTATTTTAATTAACCACCTGAAAGAAGGCAGACAGCTGGCGGCTGGTGTTATTGTTCTGGGAAGGGGACAATGTCCACAAAGGTTCCCAGCCTATTAACAGCTCACAGCTGTCTGCCTAGCCATTACTGGCTATTAAAAAGGGGACACCTTCTCCCGCTCCCCCCAAAAAATAAAAAAATTACGTGGTTTCCCCCCTATTTTTAATAACTAGCAAAGGCTAAATAGACAGCTATGGGCTGATCATAATAGGCTGGGAAAGGGCCATGGCCAGACTAATAACACGAGACCTCAGCCGCCCCAGAAATGGCGCATCCATCAGATGCGCCAATTTTGGCGCTTAGCCTCGGCTCTTCCCGTTTGCATATGATGAACTTTCTCACCCGGTGAGCAGTGACGTCAGGTCACATGCTGGCTCACACAAACGTTACCGTGAGAACCGCCGCCTGTGACCTGTGGTAACTTTAATTACATCACCGCTCGTCACTGGGTTCTCATGTTGCTCTCATTGTGTTCCAGCGGCTGTGCTGAGCAGTCACATTATTGATTATGGTGGGATGTGGGATGGATTTACAGCAGATCACTTTGGATTATTATTATTTTTTTGGTAATAGATGGGTGTAAGAGGGTCGAGAACTGATTTTTACAATTAAAGGACTTTTCTGTGTGTGTGTGTTTATTACGTTTGATTACACTGCTAGTAATATGAGTGACTGACAGACACCTCTCCATTACTAAACAATGGGCTTGATGTCAACGGACATTACATAGCTGACCCATCAACCCCTAAACCATTACCCTGCTTGCCATCACACCGGGGCAAGTGGGAAGAGCCAAAGCTAAGCGCCAGAATTGGCGCATCCAATAGGCACGCTATTTCTGGTGTGGCTGAGGGCTAGAGTTATTAATTTGGAAGGGGGCCAATATCCTGCTGCATGTATTTCTATGCAGTTGCAAGTGTGACCCTGGCCTAATATATATACTGCTTCCAAGTCTAAGAAAGCCAAGTAATAACCCTTATGAACACTGCAAATACAGGAATAATAATTGTCAGCTAGCGTTTACAGAAACAGAACTAGGAAAAGGCCACCAATCAAAAATCACAAAACTCCTGTTTTGTATTAGAAAAGCATTTATGAACTGTCAGTAATATAAGGTCATAGCTATCTTTGCACCAAAAGGCAAATCCGCATAATAGAATATGTTTGTAGTATACATAAAAATATACAATTATGTAGTACTGTATATTATTAGTTCAATATTTAGAAAGTTTAGCCATTTCAGCAAGGAATATGGACAAATATTACTAGTACAAAAGCTTTTAACCCATTAACGACCAGAGGTATTTTTGGTTTTACAGTTTCATTTTTTGCTCCCCTTCTTCCCAGAGCCATAACTTTTTTATTTTTTGGTCAAAATGGCCATGTGAGGGCTTATTTTTTGCGTGCTGAGCTGACGTTTTTAATGATACCATTTTGATGCAGATATGATTTTTTGATTGCCCGTTGTTGCATTTTAATGCAATGTCACGGAGACCAAAAAAACGTAATTCTGGCGTTTTTACTTTTTTTTCTCGATCAGGTTAATCCTTTTATTGATAGATCGGGCGATTCTGAACTCGGCAATACCAAATATGTGTATGTTTTTTTTTATTGTTTTATTTTGAATGGTGTGAAAGGGGGATGATTTGTACTTTTATATATTTTTTATATTTTTAAAAACATATATATATATATTTTTTTTACTTATGGCATGCTTCAATAGTATCCATGGGAGACTACAAGCTGCCACAACCCGATTGGCTCTGCTACATAGAGGTGATGATCAGATCGCCTCTATGTAGTAGAATTGCTCACTTGCTATGAGCGCCGACCACTGGGTAGTGCTCATGGCAATCCGGCAGTGAAAACCATAGAGGTCTCCAGGAGACCTCTGGTTGTCATGCCAACAAACCGGTGACCCACGATCATGTGACGGGGTCACCGATGGCCAGAAGCGCGAGTTAAATGCCACTGTCAGCGGCATTTAAGGGGTTAATAGCTGCGGGTGGATCGTGATTCCACCCGCGGCTATTCCAGGCACGTCAGCTGTTCAAAAGAGATGACATGTGCTTTGAAAGATGTGGGCTCACCGCTGGAGCCCACATCAAAGGGAGGGAGTCCGACGTGGGTGTACTAATATGCCCAATGTCGGAAAGGGGTTAAAGGGGTGCTCCAAGAATGTTATAAAATGGCACCCATTAGATCATTCAAATCTCAGCCCATCCTACTCACGTGTCAGGATGGGCAGCAGTCTAAGAAACAGATTTTAAGACGTATAATATGTCTCAATTGAAAGAGGATCTGTACGCAGACATATGGGAGCTGCCAAAGAACTGTGTGACAGGAGAAGAAAAATCTTCTCCTTGGCTGCCTGAGCATGAAGGACAGAGGCTAGAGAAAAAAATCCTTGTGCTCAGTCAGCAGAGAAGATTTATTTCTTCTCTTGTCACAGCCCTTCTCTGGCAACTCCGGTATGTCTGCTTGCGACACTGCTCCTCTGTCATTGAAACACAGATTTTTGGATCTATGTTTCTTCAAACTGCAACCACAGATGTATCTAGGAAAGGCAAGCCATGTGAATTTCTTAAGGGGAATCAGTTTTACATTCTTGGAAAATCCCTTTAATAAAGAGATCGTTGACTTTCAATTTGCCAGCGCCACATTTCCAACAAGTCAGTTTGGGAATTACGGTACTTATAATTGCATTAGATGGTGACATTTAGAACTCCAACTCGAAAAACAAGTCCGACTCCTCATACGTCTAATAAAATTTTTAAAAAAAGTGATGGCTCTTGGAAAAAATGGAGAAAAAAATGCAAATGTGAAAACGAAAATAACTACAAGTGTTTAAGAGCTCACCGGATAGTAAGCTGCTTGATAGGAGGCCAGCACCTGAAACTCACTGGCAACACTATTAATATCAGATAAAACTGCTCAACCACCTCTTAACTCTGATAATAAACAGTCAGTTGAAATAACTCTAGGAATACAAAGAAAGATTCTTTAAGTGAACCTCTTTATATTTCCTTATTCATACACACATTAGTAGTTTAGGCACTTGTTTCCCTTTTTCGGGTTTGTTATTGAAGGATAGCTTTAATGTCATGTGACTTTTCAGAACAAGCAATGATGTGTGGACACATAAGGAATAACACTATTTTAGGTCATTGCATGACTTGAATCTTGCATTTTTTCAACAGTGCTCCCCTCTGCAGGCGGTCTCTCTAATTTTCAGTTATCTCTACCATAGTGGTCAAAGACTAGTTGCTATGAAGTCTTCAAAACACAGGGTTCCCTGATCTTCTGTCTCTTTTTAGCACATTCAGAAATAATAGCAGCAGCGCAGAAGACAATATACAGGAGTACTGAGCAGTGTAAATGTGAATCCAGCTCTGGCATAAACTTATTGGAAAGCTCCTTATGATCTTTCTGTATTTGACTCTGCTTTTTTCCCTACTGTGTTACTCATTCCTCCCCTTTCCATAAAGTATAATAGTAAATCTAACCCGACACCTCATAGTTCTAGCAGTCATTCTTCCTTTCACGAAGATGAATTTGAACAGTTTTTCCAAAAAGAATGAGGAGTTCGGTAGTCATGGGAGAAGTCGCTCAGAGAAATAAGCTGAATTCACTGATAAGATATGTTACAAAGTTTCTTATATTCGCTTATAGTACCAATTTATGCAGAGTATTTTTCAAATAACCACGACCATTGAAAAATGAATATTAGAAAAACCTCCTTGTAAAATAAAAAGAGAAGCCCTCCTTGCTGCCAGGGGTGTCGCTAGGCACTTAGATTCGGGGCTTGGGCGCCAGATCATGGGTGCACTGCCCCGAATCTCAGTTTAAATCAAAGCCGGTTCTAAAGTCAGCATCTGCGCTCTGGGGCCACAGACAACCAGTCTGAAGGAGACAGAAGGAAAGAAAGAAAAGAGTGGGAGATCGAAAAGATGGAAGAAGTAACAAGAGAGAGAGGCAGAAGACACAAAAGAAACCGGTGAGGGGGCTGTATATAAGACACTGGCTGTCTCCTCTTTGACGTACCCCCTTTTTTCATATGCTGGCCTCCCTCGTCTGGCTGCAGTATATGGACAATGCATGCCAGTGCTGCTTGTCATTTATGATAGATTGAATGTATTATTGTGGTTGATTGTGACTTGTAGGATCGCTACTTCCAACAGGTGGCGCTATAGAGTTCATGTCTTCTTTTTTTCTGAAGAGGCAATTTGCATATTTCTATAGGCTGTCAGAAAAGGACGTAACCAGGGGTGGGATTCGGACGGTTCTATACAGTTCAGGGGCCGCCCTGATCTGGGGTTCGGTGTGCCGCCTATTTCAACTGAATGTGCACTGTTCATATGACATCATCGGAAGTCTGTGACTGCTCTGTGCCAGCGGAGACTGGCATCATGCACAACAGGCAGGTGGCTAGGTAGCGACTACCTGCCTGTTAGTGCTGAGGCAATTTATTTTTATTTTATCGTCCCGGATATCACCTTTAACAACCACCTGCCAATCAGAGGCCAGCAGATGAAGTCTCCATTCACGTCGCCGGCACATGACGTCACTCATCTGCCAGATGGTCCACAGCACATTTAGAGCCGGAAAAGGACTCTGCGGACAGGTGAGGAGAAACTTTTTTATTTTAATTACAAAAGTGCAGCAATATTGTGGACACATGAGGACCTGGATAGGACATATGTGGGAGACCAAGATGGGGGACATATGGGGACCGGGATGGAGAATATATGTGGGCGAGGATGGGAGATATGGGGACCATGATGATGCACATATGGGGACCAAGATGGGGAAAATATAGGGACATATGAGGACCAGGATGGAGCACATATAAGGACCAGGATAAGGGGCATATGGGGACCAGAATAAGGGACATTACAGAAAGGGGCCAAGGATAGGGACATTATTACAGGAAGGGGGAAGGGAAATATTTACTGTATGAGGGCAAAGAATGAGAAACATACATTAGTTTTTGATAGCAAGTTGGGAACATAATCACTGTAGGGGACATTATTACTGCTGTAATATATTTTACTTTTGAGGATACTGTTTTCAATGGGGGTGGGTGTTTCCTGTTACTGTGCAGGGCAGCACTATGTAATGAGCTTTCTTCATTTGGTGAATTGTAGAAATCGGGGAAAAAGTAGGGAATGTGCTGTAGAAGCGATCAGCTATAGATCACTGTGTGTTATTTTCTGTACAGACGAGTTCTGGCTGGAAGAAGAAGAAAATTAAAGATGAATGACTTCAACCAGAAACGTCAGTGGTGAGTCACTGTATTACATGTAGAAGCACACTTTACACTATATACTATATACAGAGCTATGTACAGGTCCTTCTCAAAAAATTAGCATATAGTGTTAAATTTCATTATTTACCATAATGTAATGATTACAATTAAACTTTAATATATTATAGATTCATTATCCACCAGCTGAAATTTGTCAGGTCTTTTATTGTTTTAATACTGATGATTTTGGCATACAACTCCTGATAACCCAAAAAACCTGTCTCAATAAATTAGCATATTTCACCCGTCCAATCAAATAAAAGTGTTTTTTAATAACAAACTAAAAAACCATCAAATAATAATGTTCAGTTATGCACTCAATACTTGGTCGGGAATCCTTTGGCAGAAATGACTGCTTCAATGCGGCGTGGCATGGAGGCAATCAGCCTGTGACACTGCTGAGATGTTATGGAGGCCCAGGATGCTTCAATAGCGGCCTTAAGCTCATCCAGAGTGTTGGGTCTTGCGTCTCTCAACTTTCTCTTCACAATATCCCACAGATTCTCTATGGGGTTCAGGTCAGGAGAGTTGGCAGGCCAATTGAGCACAGTAATACCATGGTCAGTAAACCATTTACCAGTGGTTTTGGCACTGTGAGCAGGTGCCAGGTCGTGCTGAAAAATGAAATCTTCATCTCCATAAAGCATTTCAGCCGTTGGAAGCATGAAGTGCTCCAAAATCTCCTGATAGCTAGCTGCATTGACCCTGCCCTTGATGAAACACAGTGGACCAACACCAGCAGCTGACATGGCACCCCACACCATCACTGACTGTGGGTACTTGACACTGGACTTCAGGCATTTTGGCATTTCCTTCTCCCCAGTCTTCCTCCAGACTCTGGCACCTTGATTTCCGAATGACATGCAAAATTTGCTTTCATCAGAAAAAAGTACTTGGGACCACTTAGCAACAGTCCAGTGCTGCTTCTCTGTAGCCCAGGTCAGGCGCTTCTGCCGCTGTTTATGGTTCAAAAGTGGCTTTACCTGGGGAATGCGGCACCTGTAGCCCATTTCCTGCACACGCCTGTGCACGGTGGCTCTGGATGTTTCCACACCAGACTCAGTCCACTGCTTCCTCAGGTTCCCCAAGGTCTGGAATCGGTCCTTCTCCACAATCTTCCTCAGGGTCCGGTCACCTCTTCTCGTTGTACAGCGTTTTCTGCCACATTGTTTCCTTCCAACAGACTTACCATTGAGGTGCCTTGATACAGCACTCTGGGAACAGCCGATTTGTTGAGAAATTTCTTTCTGGGTCTTACCCTCTTGCTTGAGGGTGTCAATGATGGCCTTCTTGACATCTGTCAGGTCGCTAGTCTTACCCATGATGGGGGTTTTGAGTAATGAACCAGGCAGGGAGTTTTTAAAAGCCTCAGGTATCTTTTGCATGTGTTTAGAGTTAATTAGTTGATTCAGAAGATTAGGGTAATAGGTCGTTTAGAGAACCTTTTCTTGATATGCTAATTTATTGAGACAGGTTTTTTGGGTTATCAGGAGTTGTATGCCAAAATCATCAGTATTAAAACAATAAAAGACCTGACAAATTTCAGTTGGTGGATAATGAATCTATAATATATGAAAGTTTAATTGTAATCATTACATTATGGTAAATAATGAAATTTAACACTATATGCTAATTTTTTGAGAAGGACCTGTATAATAGCACTGGTGAGCACTTTATTACCTGTACACTCACACTATATTCAGAACTCCTGTGTATAATGTCACCAGTGATCACTGTATTATCCGTACACTGACACTATATAGAGAGCTCATGCGGTTAATGGAACTGATGGTAATATTAATGTTATTAGTGTTGTGGTTTTTATTAACCTCTTTCTGACCTCGGACGGGATAGTACGTCCGAGGTCAGATACCGCGCATTGATGCAGGGCTCCGGCGGTGAGCCCGCATCAAAGCCGGGACATGTCAGCTGTTTTGAACAGCTGACATGTGCCCGCAATAGCGGTGGGTGAAATCGCGATTCACCCGCCGCTATTAACTAGTTAAATGCTGCTGTCAAACGCAGACAGCGGCATTTAACCGGCGCATCCGGCCGGAAATGAGCGCACCACTGACCCCCGTCACATGATCGGAGGTCGGCGATGCTTCTGCATTGTAACCATAAAGGTCCTTGAGACCTCTATGGTTACTGATCGCCGGCAGCTGTGAGCGCCACCCTGTGGTCGGCGCTCACAGAACACCTGCATTTCTGCTGCATAGCAGCGATCTGATGATCGCTGCTATGTAGCAGAGCCGATCGCGTTGTGCCAGCTTCTAGCCTCCCATGGAGGCTATTGAAGAATGGCAAAGGTAAAAAAAAAAAAAAGTAAAAAAAAAGTGAAAAAAATAAAAAAAATATAAAAGTTTAAAGCGAACCTGTCACCCCCAAAATCGATGGTGAGGTAAGCTCACCGTCATCAGGGGCTTATCTACAGCATTCTGTAATGCTGTAGATAAGCCGCCGATGTATCCTGAAAGAGGAAAAAAAGACGTTAGATTATACTCACCCAGGGGCGGTCCCGCTCCGATGGGCGTCTCAGGTCCGGTACAGCGCCTCCCATCTTCATTCCATGACGTCCTCTTCTGGTCTTCACGCCGCTGCTTCGGCGCAGGCGCACTTTGTCTGCCCTGTTGAGGGCAGAGTAAAGTACTGCAGTGCGCAGGCGCCGGTAGGGTCAGAGAGGCCAGGCGCCTGCGCACTGCAGTACTTTGCTCTGCCCTCAACAGGGCAGACAAAGTATGCCTGCGCCGAAGCCGCGGCGCGGAGACCAGAAGAGGACGTCATGGAATGAAGATAGGAGGCGCCGGAGCGGACCTGAGACGCCCGTTTGACCACGGACCACAGCGGGACCGCCCAGGTGAGTATATTATAACCTCTTTTTCTCCTCTTTCAGGTAACATCGGGGGCTTATCTACAGCATTACAGAATGCTGTAGATAAGCCCCTGATAACGGTGAGCTTACCTCACCATCGATTTTGGGGGTGACAGGTTCCCTTTAAATCACCCCCCTTTCGCCCCATTCAAAATAAATCAATATAAAAAAAAAAAATCAAACCTACACATATTTGGTATCGTCGCATTCAGAATCGCCCGATCTATCAATAAAAAAAAGCATTAACCTGATCGCTAAACAGCGTAGCGAGAAAAAAATTTGAAAAGCCAGAATTACCTTTTTTCTGGTCGCCGCGACATTGCATTAAAATGCAATAATGGGCGATCAAAAGAACGTATCTGCACTGAAATGGTATCATTAAAAACGCCAGCTCGGCACGCAAAAAATAAGCCCTCACCCGACCCCAGATCATGAAAAATGGAGACGCTACGGGTATCGGAAAATGGCGCATTTTTTTTTTTTTTTTTTAACAAAGTTTGGAATTTTTTTTCACCACCTAGATAAAAAATAACCTAGTCATGTTAGGTGTCTATGAACTCGTAATGACCTGGAGAATCATAAGGGCAGGTCAGTTTTAGCATTTAGTGAACCTAGCAAAAAAGCCAAACAAAAAACAAGTGTGGGACTGCACTTTTTTTGCAGTTTCACCACACTTGGAAATTTTTTCCCGTTTTCTAGTACACGACATGCTAAAACCAATGATGCCGTTCAAAAGTACAATTCGTCCCGCAAAAAATAAGCCCTCACATGGCCATATTGACAGAAAAATAAAAAAGTTATGGCTCTGGGAAGGAGGCGAGCGAAAAACGAACACGGAAAAATGGAAAATCCCAAGGTCATGAAGGGGTTAATGATCAGTATTGTAGTGTTCACTCACTATGTGGTGGTAATATGTGGTCTGGTCATGGTGTGGTAGTATTTGTCCCTTGTATGTGGTATTATTCAGACACTATGTGCTACTAATATGTGGTCTGGAGACATTAGTTTTGATTGGGACACTCAGATGGCATAAATATTTTTAGGGGGCACATTGTAACCTTTGAATGCCAATTTAAAGCGTTTGTTGCTGGAAGGGGGCACTTGGGAAATTATAACCTTCAAAAGGAGCATACAGGGCTTTATAACTTTATAGGTAGCACACTAGGGGTTTTAAAACTTTCTATGGGACACTATTTTGGGGGGAAATGGGTAATCACAGTAATGACACAATTCTTTAAATACCGGGGTCACTGTTCCACGCCACAGGTGCATGCAGAATGGGGAGTAATTGTAGGTTGGAACAGATAGGGACAGTGTTGGAAATGTGAGAAATCAAATGTGTCTTTATTGTAATGTCTGCAGATGAGCTATGGCTGCGAGAAGTCGTAAGTCACTATCTGTAACTATACTTTAATATCCTGCAGGACTGATATCTACCACTATATGTCACTGTATTTTGGCAATATTGCTTTTTAAATACCGTAGTTTTCATCTGTGTTTTATTTAGTAACAGCTTAATGTATTTCAGTCGTTACGTAGTAGAAAGTTAATGTTGGTATCACTGGTCTTTGTATAGCGTGTTTTGTTATGTAGAGGTAATGGTCATTATATTATGTATTCGCTGTGTAGTGGTGATGGTAGAGGACAATGTGTAGCCGTATTGTTTTGGCCTTTTATAGTAGTACTATTGGTCTTTGTATAGTGTATTTTTGGTTAGCAAAAGTGGTATACTATAATTATATACTGTATGTAAAGATCCTCTTTTAAATGGAGGGGGGCTCTTTGGGGAGACATGCTCTTTGGGGCTCAGGTCCCTGATTTTTTAGGACCCTAGCAATGTCCCTGTTTCCCACCCAAATCCACCTGCCCTCCAGAGTTGCCACTGTGATGGTCTTCGCTGGACAGAATCTAACAATGGAAACTCCACTACTGGCTTGACCACTGATGACACTGATTGGCCGCAGAGTCAGGTGAATGGGACATCATAGCTTCTGGTCCAGATAAGACCATCAGAGTGGAAGCACTGGAGTGGAAAGCAGATTTGGGTGTAAGTAAGGCTTCCCTATATTAACTTTAATATCAGAGCAGAAAATCTCTATAAATATATATACTTACATTGTTGGTTGGGGACAAATTGAATATAATCTCGGAGTTGAGAGTTCTAGTTTTCATTTTTCCTAATTTCTGTAGATGGACTGCTTTATTTACTGCCACAAGAACCTGAAGAGGATCTAGTACCTGGAGTGGTAAAGAAAACACATCAATACAGAATACATCCCAAAACACGATGAAGCATAGATTATCCATGTACATTCGATCTTTTGTCTGACACTCATCTCTCCCGACTCCCCCATACACAGGAAACCCACAGCAAAACACCTCTAGCAGCAAGTTATCTCCCGAAGAACAAAAGGGTTGGCCACTGAAATTCAGAGGGCTGGGTCCTTCTTCCCCCTGACATCTGCCAGGGGAGTGTTGGGCTGCCCCTATGTACATCAGACTGTCGGCTGAGCCCAGGATGGCTGGCCCAAGTCTAGTATGTATGGAGGGCCTTTAGTAAAACTGATGCCCTATTATGTTTTTACATAGATTTTAAACTTGTAAAACCTCCCTGGGGGTGTCAACATATTGTATATGCGCGGAGTACATCAGGAGCAAGTGTATGGAGCTGCGTCAAGAGCAGATTCCATATTACAAACAGCGGGTGCCAGCTGTGTGATACAGCCAGCACCTGCCTCTAACATCAGCAATCAAAGCTAACTCTAATCACTAAGATTCAGCTCTTAATCTCTGAGAGCAGCAATTACTAAATACAATCCCGGAGAGCCTTTGTCTGCCTTCCAACCACTTGATGAGATTGAGGGGTATCGATGGGTTTCCATGGCAGCCGGGGCCTATTAAAGTCACTAATTGCCACTATCTTTGTACTCGTTAACTTTACGATACGCTGAAAACACTGAACTATAGCAGTATATAGTAAAAGTGATCAGATGAGAGCAAGTTCAAAGTTTAAACCATAATAAAATTGTTTTAAAAATCAAGATGGCAAAATTGTTGTTTGTTTGGTACACCTGGGGTGAAAAATGCAATAAAAAGTGATCAAAACTTCACGCCAAAATGATATCAATGAAAAGGATGAATCATAATAAAAACCAGGCCCTCATACAGTTCCATTTAGATACAAATAAAAAAAAATAAAAAATCATCTCATCTCTGCTCAGGACTTTGCCACACACTTTAAAAATAAGATCAACCAAACAAGGCACTTCTTAATTGTTCAACCACCACAACCCCTTTGTATACCAGACAAATGCCCAAACCCCATAACCTCCCTGTCCAACATCACTGAAGGGGAACTTAATTGTCCCCTCTCCAAATCGCACCTCATCACCTGTGCGCTCTACCCCATCCCATCCCACCTCCTCCCCAACCTCACCGCAACTCTTATCCCATTCCTAACCCACCTCTTCAACCTATCACTAACTTCTGGCACCTTCCCTTCTGCTTTCAAGCATGCCACAATCACGCCTATCCTTAAAGGGCCACTGTCACCCCCCCCAGCCGTTATAAACTAAAAGAGCCACCTTGTGCAGCAGTAATGCTGCAGTCTAACAAGGTGGCTCTTTTAGTTTTTGATTCATTTATTACCTCAAAAAAGCGTTTTAAAAATTGGCCACACATACCAGATATTGTACCTGGAGGCGGTCCGAAGCATCCTGTATGAAGCTCCCAACTGCCGTCACTCTTCTCTTCAGGGGCGATGGTACCCACCCCCTGAGCGCTGTTATCTTCTGAAATCCGGCGCCTGCGCTGTGCGTGCCTGCCTGGGGCCTGCGCAGTGTTCATTGTCAGTGCGGCCACCCTGCTACTGAATCCCCCGCCCCGCACTGTTATTCATTATGCACAGTGCGGGGCTGGGGTTCCTGGGAAGGCGGGGGAGCTGGGGAGCGTCGGAGCTGGGGAGCGTCTAAACAGCGCAGTGCGCATGCCCAGGAACCCCAGCCCCGCACTGTGCATAATGAATAACACAGTGCGGGGCGGGGATTCAGTAGCAGGGTGGCCGCACTGACAATGAACACTGCGCAGGCCCCAGGCAGGCACGCACAGCGCAGGCGCCGGATTTCAGACGATAACAGCGCTCAGGGGGCGGGGACCATCGGCCCTGAAGAGATGAGTGACGGCAGTTGGGGGATTCATACAGGACGCTTCGGACCGCCTCCAGGTATAATATCTGGTATGTGTGGCCAATTTTTAAAACGCTTTTTTGAGGTAATAAATGAATCAAAAACTAAAAGAGCCACCTTGTTAGACTGCAGCAGTACTGCTGCACAAGGTGGCTCTTTTAGTTTATAACGGCTGGGGGGGGGGGGGGGGTGACAGTGGCCCTTTAAAAAGCCAACCCTCGATCCAACTGCTATGTCCAGCTATCGCCCAATATCGCTCCTCTCATTCGCTTCCAAACTCCTGGAGCAGCACGTCCACGCTGAACTTTCCTCCAACCTCAAATCTAAATTGCTCTTTGACAATCTACAATCTGGTTTCCGCCCTATCAATAAACTGAGACAGCCCTGACCAAAATTACCAACGACCTACTTACAGCCAAAGCTAACGGACAATACTCTGTACTCCTCCTCCTAGACCTGTCCTCTGCTTTCGACACAATTGACCACTGCCTCCTACTACAGATCCTCTCCTCCTTTGGCATCAAAGACCTCGCCCTATCCTGGATCTCCTCATACCTTTCCAACCGCACATTCAGGGTCTCCTACTCCCACACTACCTCCTCATCCCACCCTCTCTCTGTTGGAGTCCCCCAAGGCTCTGTTCTAGGACCCCTACTCTTCTCAATCTATACACTCGGCTTGGGACAACTCATAAAGTCTCATGGATTCCAGTACCACCTTTATGCTGTTGACACTCAGATCTACCTTTCTGGCCTAGACGTCACCTCCCTGCTGTCCAGAATCCCGGAGTGTCTATCAGCCATATCCTCCTTCTTCTCCTCTCGCTTCCTCAAACTCAATGTGGACAAATCTGAACTCATCATCTTTCCTCCATCTCATAGATCTTCCTTACCTATCTATCGCAATTAACAACATAACGCTTTCCCCCACACAGGAAGTCCGCTGCCTCAGAGTAACCCTGGACTCTGCCCTGTCCTTCAAACCGTACATCCAAGCTCTTTCCACCTCCTGTTGCCTGCAGCTCAAAAATATCTCCAGAATCCGTCCTTTCCTCAACCGTCAATCTATGCATCATCTCCCGCCTCGACTACTGCAACATCCTTTTCTGAGGCCTCCCTGCTAACACCCTTGCAACTCTCCAGTCCATCCTTAACTCTGCTGCCCGACTAATTAATCTCTTTCCTCGCTACTCCTCCGCTTCCCCCTCTGCAAATCTCTTCACTGACTCCCATTCCCTCAGCGTACCCAGTTCAAATTACTAATACTGACCTACTGATTTATTAGCATCCTGGATAGGACCTGTGCACAGTATATACCGTATGGGAATAAACATACTAGAAATAGGAGGAAACCAATATGGCTAAATAGAGCTGTAAGGGGCGCAATAAGGGACAAAAAGAAATCATTTAGAGAATTAAAGGAAGTAGGTAGTGAGGAGGCATTAAATAAATACAGAAAATTAAATAAATTCTGTAAAAAGCAAATCAAGGCAGCAAAGATTGAGACAGAGAGACTCATTGCTAGAGAGAGCAAAAATAACCCCAAAATATTCTTTAACTATATAAATAGTAAGAAACTAAAAAATGACAGTGTTGGCCCCCTTAAAAATAGTCTGGGTGAAATGGTGGATGAGGATGAGGAAAAAGCCAATATGCTAAATGACTTTTTTTCATCAGTATTTACAAAAGAAAATCCCATGGCAGACAAAATGACTAGTGATAAAAATTCCCCATTAAATGTCACCTGCTTAACCCAGCAGGAAGTACAGCGGCGTCTAAAAATCACTAAAATTGACAAATCTCCGGGCCCGGATGGGATACACCCCCGAGTACTGCAGGAACTAAGTACAGTCATTGATAGACCATTATTTTTAATCTTTAAAGACTCCATAATAACAGGGTCTGTACCACAGGACTGGCGTATAGCAAATGTGGTGCCAATATTCAAAAAAGGGGCAAAAACTGAACTTGGTAATTATAGGCCAGTAAGCTTAACCTCTACTGTGGGTAAAATCCTGGAGGGCATTCTAAGGGATGCTATGCTGGAGTATCTGAAGAGGAATAACCTCATGACCCAGTATCAGCACGGTTTACTAGGGACCGTTCATGTCAGACTAATTTGATCAGCTTCTATGAAGAGGTAAGTTCCGGACTGGACCAAGGGAACCCAGTGGACGTAGTATATATGGACTTTTCCAAAGCTTTTGATACGGTGCCACACAAAAGGTTGTTACATAAAATGAGAGTAATGGGGATAGGGGAAAATATGTGTAAGTGGGTTGAGAGCTGGCTCAGGGATAGGAAACAAAGGGTGGTTATTAATGGAGCACACTCGGACTGGGTCACGGTTAGCAGTGGGGTACCACAGGGGTCAGTATTGGGCCCTCTTCTTTTTAACATATTTATTAATGACCTTGTAGGGGGCATTCAGAGTAGAATTTCAATATTTGCAGATGACACTAAACTCTGCAGGGTAATCAATACAGGGGAGGACAATTTTATATTACAGGATGATTTATGTAAACTAGAAGCTTGGGCTGATAAATGGCAAATGAGCTTTAATGGGGATAAATGTAAGGTCATGCACTTGGGTAGAAGTAATAAGATGTATAACTATGTGCTTAATTCTAAAACTCTGGGCAAAACCGTCAATGAAAAAGACCTGGGTGTATGGGTGGATGACAAACTCATATTCAGTGGCCAGTGTCAGGCAGCTGCTACAAAGGCAAATAAAATAATGGGATGCATTAAAAGAGGCATAGATGCTCATGAGGAGAACATAATTTTACCTCTATACAAGTCACTAGTTCGACCACACTTAGAATACTGTGCACAGTTCTGGTCTCCGGTGTATAAGAAAGACATAGCTGAACTGGAGCGGGTGCAGAGAAGAGCGACCAAGGTTATTAGAGGACTGGGGGGTCTGCCATACCAAGATAGGTTATTACACTTGGGGCTATTTAGTTTGGAAAAACGAAGACTAAGGGGTGATCTTATTTTAATGTATAAATATATGAGGGGACAGTACAAAGACCTTTCTGCTGATCTTTTTAATCATAGACCTGAGACAGGGACAAGGGGGCATCCTCTACGTCTGGAGGAAAGAAGGTTTAAGCATAATAACAGACGCGGATTCTTTACTGTAAGAGCAGTGAGACTATGGAACTCTCTGCCGTATGATGTTGTAATGAGTGATTCATTAATTAAATTTAAGAGGGGACTGGATACCTTTCTGGAAAAGTATAATATTACAGGGTATATACACTAGATTCCTTGATAAGGCGTTGATCCAGGGAACTAGTCTGATTGCCGTATGTGGAGTCGGGAAGGAATTTTTTTCCCCATGGTGGAGTTACTCTTTGCCACATGGGGTTTTTTTGCCTTCCCCTGGATCAACATGTTAGGGCATGTTAGGTTAGGCTATGGGTTGAACTAGATGGACTTACAGTCTTCCTTCAACCTTAATAACTATGTAACTATGTAACAAAACCATCCATAACCTGTCTCCTCCATATATCTCTGAACTAATCTCCCGATATCTTCCCTCACGTAATCTCCGATCCTCCCAAGACCTCCTTCTCTCCTCCACACTTATTCGCTCCTCACCCAACCACCTCCAGGACTTCTCCAGAACATCCCCCATCCTCTGGAATTCTTTGCCCCAACACATCCGACTATCAACCACATTCAGATCCTTCAGACGGAACCTGAAAACCCATCTCTTCAGGAAAGCCTACAGCCTGCACTGACCCCGCTGCCTCCTCATCACTACCAAAGCTATCGCCTCGCCAGCACCGGAGCTCCTGCAACCCTCAACCTACTGTCTCTTTCCTTATAATCCTGTAGAATGTAAGCCCACAAGGGCAGGGTCCTCGCCCCTCTGTATCAGTCTGTAATTGTTAGTTTGCTTACTGTAAGTGATATCTGTAACTTGTATATAACCCCTTCTCATGTACAGCACCATGGAATCAATAGTGCTATATAAATAATAATAATGGGTCTCAGAAAACGGCTACACTGAATTTTATTTAACCACTAAAATAAAATGTAGCCCCTTATCCAAGCACGTTTTCTGATCACTATTTCCTACCCTTCCATAAATCATAACTATTTTTTGCATCTACTTCTCGTGCAAAAGAACATCACTAGGGATTACAGTCCGTGTAAATCCATTCACACAACTTGTCAACCATGTCAATAATCTGTGGCTGCAGGACGGGATCTGTTATGACCCCAATGGCGAGGGTCTCAGAGGAACAAGTAAGTCTGCGAAGTACAAAAATCCAGCTCATAGGGCAGTGGTAACTGGGTTGACCATATATCTACTCCTAACGCCAACACTAGAAGTAGCCGGGGAACATGCCTACGTTGGTCGCTAGATGTCGCGCGCCAGCCGGAGGACTAACTACCCCTAGAAGAGGAAAACAAAGACCTCTCTTGCCTCCAGAGAATAGACCCCAAAAGTTGGATACAAGCCCCCCACAAATAATAACGGTGAGGTAAGAGGAAATGACAAACACAGAGATGAACTAGGTTTAGCAAAGAGAGGCCCACTTACTAATAGCAGAATGTAGTAAGATAACTTATATGGTCAACAAAAACCCTATCAAAAATCCACACTGGAAATTCAAGAACCCCCGAACTGTCTAACGGCCCGGGGGGAGAACTCCAGCCTCCCTAGAGCTTCCAGCAAGGTAAGGATACAGATTATGTACAAGCTGGACAAAAAATGCAAACAAAAACAAAAAGCAAAAGCAAGAAAGCAGACTTAGCTTAATCTAGCAGGAACCAGGATCAGTAGACAAGAGCACAACAGATTAGCTCTGATTACAACGTTGCCAGGCATTGAACTGAAGGTCCAGGGAGCTTATATAGCAACACCCCTGACCTAACGACCCAGGTGAGCATACAAGGGATGGCAGACATTCCCAGAGTCAAATCACTAGTAACCACTAGAGGGAGCCAAAAAGGTAAATTCACAACAGGGATCCCAGAGAGCAGACTCTGACCTGATGGTATCTGCGGCTCTTCTTCTTAACCGTTTAACCGTCCTGGTGCAACAGCTCATGTATGTCATTGTCATGTCACAACAATGACGTCACACCAGGCTGGCTAATAAGACAACAGAGGAGGCACGGGTGTCGGGAAGCGGATCTCAGGGCTCCTGTCCAGTGGCCACAGATTACTGATGTGGTCGATTAACCAGGTCCTACGAATTGATTTCCACCAACTCTACCAAAGAATGATGTTGTTAGTGTAGATCATTAGACACAAGGTTGAGCCCTCATTGCTGGTCTAATACAAGTCCAGAAATTCACCTTCATGAAATTGTCCTTAAGATAGGTCAACATTGCATCTGTGCACCTAGCCTACAATATACTTTGGGTGCTTTTCCCATCGTATGTTGCAGTCTCAACCTAGCCAACCACACGGAGGTCAAGAGTATTCCTTTGGCCTCTGTCTGGCAGATACGACCTGCGTATTGTTTGTCTGTATAGGAAAGCACAGTAGACTGCATTATCCTGTACGATGGATCACGGTGCCTCACCATCCATCCTGACTGTGCTTGCACCCAACAGTGTGTGTAAAGATTATAAGGGATAACTCAGGAGACTCTTTGCATGGAACAAGACAACTACAGGACACAGTTTGATAAGTGGTAAAGTCTATATTATCACACGGTGATTCAAACAGGTGCAGAGAGAAACTCAAGTCCACAACACTTGGTGTAAATATAAAACACAGCTTAACGGTCTATAGGAAACTTCAGAGGAAAATGCAATCACGCCGAAAGTCTATGAAGCACAATTATTCTTGAGGATACTTGACACGAATGAGTCCTTGGTAGTCCAAACACAGATAGATATGCTTATAAGGCAGTTCAAATAATATCTTAGCACAACCAGGGAGGCCTGGGTAAAAGTCTCAGGTTTAAGCAGAGCAGCAACAGCTTACATGTCCAGCAAATGCAGATGGAAATAAACACAAGCAGCCAGATGGAGGATTACTGGAAACCGATGTATGCAGCAGGAACTCAGAGCTGAGTAGCAAGATAACCCCACAGGTTCACAGGAGCAGGTATATAGCCAGGGAGTCACCAGAGGTCAGGAGCTGGATGCAAGGCAGAATACTCTAGCACAGACTAAAGGCTGGGGTGGAGTTATATAGCAGGAGACACAGTGCACATGAGACCAAAGACGCCATCTTGGAAAAGGGCAGTAATGCACAAAAGGTAATAAAAAATGTTCAGCGTCCTGACAGTGTGCAACGAGGTGGTGTGGACCAAAGCTCAGACTTTGACATATACATACAGCAATCAGCTACTGCAAATATCTGTTGGGTCCTATTCACCAGACTGGAGTAAGTTTTCTGGCATGGTGTAAGCCACTGGTTAGATGCTCCCGATTCATTAACAGGCATACGTCTCTTAATGAATCAGGAACATCAGACTCCTACATGCCCCCTCATCAAGACTGGCGAGAAAATCACAAAAATTATTGCAAACACCCCAGCATAGCCACTTCAGAATAAAGACTGACATTTTTTCTGAAGCAGATTTGTCTAAGATAACTTCGGCAGGTGAACAAACCCCAAAGCACCACTCAAGTGGGTTTTTTATATCACCGCTGGATTGGTGCTACTAATTTACGTTCCCTGCCCAGTCTCATACTTCTCTGCTGCCATCTTCGTTTATCAGCACCGCTCCGGCCGGCCTCCAGAGGGTTGTGACCTGCCAGACCGCTCCAGTGTTTGATGGATGAGCTGCAATCCATGAATCAATGTTAGGGTCGTGTACATGGCTGCATCAGTCTGATAAAACATTGGAACGCACTCGGACCAATGTTATTCTATGGGGCTCTGCACATGTCTAATTTTTTCCTTGCACTGAGCAGATCTGAAAGGGGGAAAAAAATTACATCATGCCTGAGTTTTATCCTATAATTCGATAACACTTCGCCATGCAAGTCAATGAGTACGTTGAAAACAATGGGCTGCACTCAGATGACATCTGGGTAAAGTCCTATCTCCACAGACTGACAGAATTGAGATTTTTTTGCTCCATATTCTCCTCATCTGGAGAATCGGATCACACTCTGATAATACATAATCGACCCTATTCTCTCGGATGAGAATATATACATTCCCATGACCCAAGCCTAAGTCTGGGAGCCAGAACGAGGCCCCCATTACACTCAGCTTGTGACGGTTACCTATGACTTCCACGATAAGGAGAAAATGGTGTGCACTCTGGTCTAGAATACGAGGTGCAGGCGGAACGGACCGTGATAGCCCCAGTACGTACTAGTAGAAATTCACCGCACACTCTTATTTGTTAGTTTGCAAGCGTGTTTTCACAATTTATTCCAAAAATAGATATATAAACCACAAGCAGTGAAGTGATATAGTTTGAGACAAAAACCCAACGTTTCGACCCTCCTGGGTCTTAGTCATGGGGTTACTTGGTTGTCTGGTGCCAGGGTAGAGGGTAAGAAATGTAGAGAGGGACCCTTGGTATTTAGATACCCGAGACTGCTAGTGGCGTGGCAATGAAGGCTGTAGAGCGGCGCTCCCGCGCCCTGCTCAATGTGCGGCTGTTTGGCAGGGCGCGGACAAGGGCTAGTTCAGAGCAGTTTCCTTCAGCGGCCGCTTCAAGCAAGGCTGTGCAGACATGGAGTCAGTGTCTACTTTGGTGGAGTCGGTTCAAAATGGACCAACTCCTAAAATATATAATATATTGTGTACAGTAGTACAATGCAGTATATTCTGTAAACGTTTTCATAATAATTAGGGATGATAAAATGTCCTATAAATGTCTGTTCTGTCCCTGAGCTAAGGACCTGGGATGTTAGCTGAGATGAATCTGTGCTGCACTTTATATACAGTCATGGCCAAAAGTATTGACACCCCTGCAATTCTGTCAGATAATACTCAGCTTCTTCCTGAAAATGATTGTAAACACAAATTCTTTGGTATTATTATCTTCATTTAATTTGTCTTAAATGAAAAAACACAAAAGAGAATGAAGCAAAAAGCAAAACATTGATCATTTCACACAAAACTCCAAAAATGGGCCAGACAAAAGTATTGGCACCCTCAGCCTAATACTTGGTTGCACAACCTTTAGCTAAAATAACTGCGACCAACCGCTTCCGGTAACCATCAATGAGTTTCTTACAATGCTCTGCTGGAATTTTAGACCATTCTTCTTTGGCAAACTGCTCCAGGTCCCTGATATTTGAAGGGTGCCTTCTCCAAACTGCCATTTTTAGATCTCTCCACAGGTGTTCTATGGGATTCAGGTCTGGACTCATTGCTGGCCACCTTAGAAGTCTCCAGTGCTTTCTCTCAAACCATTTTCTAGTGTTTTTTGAAGTGTGTTTTGGGTCATTGTCCTGCTGGAAGACCCATGACCCCTGAGGGAGAAACAACTTTCTCACACTGGGCCCTACATTATGCTGCAAAATTTGTTGGTAGTCTTCAGACTTCATAATGCCATGCACACGGTCAAGCAGTCCAGTGCCAGAGGCAGCAAAGCAACCCCAAAACATCGGGGAACCTCCGCCATGTTTGACTGTAGGGACCATGTTCTTTTCTTTGAATGCCTCTTTTTTTCTCCTGTAAACTAAATGTTGATGCCTTTGCCCAAAACGCTCTACTTTTGTCTCATCTGACCAGAGAACATTCTTCCAAAAAGTTTTAGGCTTTTTCAGGTAAGTTTTGGCAAACTCCAGCCTGGCTTTTTTATGTCTCGGGGTAAGAAGTGGGGTCTTCCTGGGTCTCCTACCATACAGTCCCTTTTCATTCAGACGCCGACGGATAGTACGGGTTGACACTGTTGTACCCTCGGACTGCAGGGCAGCTTGAACTTGTTTGGATGTTAGTCGAGGTTCTTTATCCAACATCTGCACAATCTTGCGTTGAAATCTCTTGTCAATTTTTCTTTTCCGTCCACATCTAGGGAGGTTAGCCACAGTGCCATGGGCTTTAAACTTCTTGATGACACTGCGCACGGTAGACACAGGAACATTCAGGTCTTTGGAGATGGACTTGTAGCCTTGAGATTGCTCATGCTTCCTCACAATTTGGTTTCTCAAGTCCTCAGACTGTTCTTTGGTCTTCTTTCTTTTCTCCATGCTCAATGTGGTACACACAAGGACACAGGACAGAGGTTGAGTCAACTTTAATCCATGTTAACTGGCTGCAAGTGTGATTTAGTTTTTGCCAACACCTGTTAGGTGCCACAGGTAAGTTACAGGTGCTGTTAATTACACAAATTAGAGAAGCATCACATGATTTTTCGAACAGTGCCAATACTTTTGTCCACCCCCTTTTTTATGTTTAGTGTGGAATTATATCCAATTTGGCTTTAGGACAATTCTTTTTGTGTTTTTTCATTTAAGACAAATTAAATGAAGATAATAATACCAAAGAATTTGTGTTTGCAATCATTTTCAGGAAGAAACTGAGAATTATCTGACAGAATTGCAGGGGTGTGAATACTTTTGGCCATGACTGTACATGCTCAGGAATGCTGTAGATAAGCCCCTGATGCCGGTGGGCTTAGCTCACCTTCGATTTTCGGGGTGACAGGTTCCCTTTAATCTGTGCTGCACTTTATGTACATGCTCAGTGGGGGGAATGAATCTGTGCTGCACTTTATGTACATACTCAGTGGGGGGATGAATCTGTGCTGCACTTTATGTACATGCTCAGTAGGGGGGGTGAATCTGTGCTGCACTTTCTGTACATGCTCAGTGGGGGGGATGAATCTGTGTTGCACTTTATGTACACAGGGCCGCCATCAGGGCATTACAGCCGTGACTGGCATATGGGGCCCGGTGGGCAGAGGGGGCCCGCATCGGGCCCCATCTCATCTGCTCACCGGGCCCCTACCGGCAGCCGCAGGCTGAACCGGGCCCTTAGCGGCGGCCGGCGCTGCAGCTGTTTAACGCTATTGACGTGCGGACCCGCGCCCGCACGTCAATAGTTAACAGCCGCCAGCCAATCTGAGGCTGGCAGCTGACGTCAGCCGCAGCATGCATGTCGCCGTAGTCTGACGTCATTGTCAGTTGCCGGCGAGTGCACGCTTCAGCTACGTGGAGAGAGCAGGAGCGCGGCAGGTAAGCAGAACTTGTTTTTTTTTTTTTATTGAGAGCGGCGATCCGGGGGGGCCCAGGGCAGAAAGCTGGACAAAGGGGCAGAAAGCTGGACACGGGCAGAACGCTGGACACAGGGGCAGAACGCTGGAAACAGGGGCAGAAAGCTGGACACAGGGGGCAGAAAGCTGGACACAGGGGGCAGAAAGCTGGACACAGGGGGCAGAAAGCTGGACACGGGGCAGGATGACAGACATGGCGGCATTACTGGAGACACTGGGGCATTACAGGAGACAGATGGGGCAGGATTGGGACACAGGGGGCATGATTGGAGACGGGGCAGAATGGTGATACGGGCATGATTGGAGACACTGGAGGCAGGATTGGAGACAGATGGGGCAGGATTGGATCATGGGGCAGGATGGATACGATGGAGACAGATGGGGCAGGATGGGGAGATCATATGGGGCAGGATGGATACTCATTAGGGCAGGATGGGAGAACATATGGCTGACGCCAGGAATGAGACACACGGGGGCTAGGATGGCGAATATTATTACCATAGGGGCTAATTAAGGGATATTATTACTGCAGTGATGTATTTATTTTATTTTTTGAGTATACTGTTTTAAATGGAGGGGCGGTCCTATTACTGTGTAGAATGATACTATGTCGCCTTCTTCATGTGGTGTAATGTAGAAGTTGGGAAAATTAAGTAATGTGTTCTGCAAGCGGAGCTCGAGATAACTGTGTTATTTCCTGCAGAGACGAGTCCTGGCTGGATGAAGTGATGGCGGTCTGTGCTGGATGAAAGATGAAGGACTTCACCTAGAGACGTCACTGGTGAGTCAGTGTTACCTATACACTGACACTATACACTGCATACTATATACAGAGGTCCTGTGTACAATGTCACCAGTGATCACTGGATTACCTATACATTATGTACAGAGGTCATGTGTATAATGTCACTGGTGATCACTGTATTACCTGTACACAGACACTGCATACTAAGTACAGATCTCCTGTGAATACTGGCACTTATGGTGATAGTATTGTGTTGTCATGATATTGTGGTATTTGTTCCTTGTATTTGATATTATTCGATCACTGTGGTGGTAATATGTCATCTGGTCATGGTGTGGCGGTATTTGTGCCTTGTAGATAGTATTATAGGTCACTGTGGTAATAATATGGTGTCGGGTCATGGTGCTGTGGTATTTGTTCCTTGTATGTGGTATTATAGGTCATTTTAAAAATTGAAAAATAAATAAAAATATACCTAAATTGTATTGCATATTTTAACAAATATTTAATAGGTTACAGTAGAGTAGGGCCCGGCCAAAAGTGTCTACCTTGTCATTTTGGTGGCTTAAAAAATCTTTTGGCCAAAACAAAAGCTGCCGGCTATATGTGTGATCTGGTGATAGGAACTGTCAATGTGTGATAGGTGAGAAGTGGAGTTTTTCCAAGAGAGAGCGGTGGGACTGTGGACAGTTTGAGGGGTGGAGCGTGGAGGCGGGGCTGGGGTGGAGCCTGGGTGGAGTCTCAAGGGGGCCCCAGAAATTTTGCCAGTATGGGGCCCCGAAATTTCTAGTGGCAGCCCTGTATGTACATGCTCAGTAGAGGGGATGAGTCTGTGCTGCACTTTATGTACATGCTCAGTGGGGGGGATGAATCTGTGCTGCACTTTATGTACATGCTCAGTAGGGGGCATGAATCTGTGCTGCACTTTATGTACATGCTCAGTAGGGGGCATGAATCTGTGCTGCACTTTATGTACATGCTCAGTAGGGGGCATGAATCTGTGCTGTACTTTATGTACATGCTCAGTAGGGGTAGATGAATCTGTGATGCACTTTATGTACATGCTCAGTGGGGGGATGAATCTGTGCTGCACTTTATGTACATGCTCAGTAGGGGGATGAATCTGTGCTGCACTTTATGTACATGCTCAGTGGGGGGGATGAATCTGTGCTGCACTTTATGTACATGCTCAGTAGGGGGCATGAATCTGTGCTGCACTTTATGTACATGCTCAGTAGGGGTAGATGAATCTGTGCTGCACTTTATGTACATGCTCAGTGGGGGGATGAATCTGTGCTGCACTTTATGTACATGCTCAGTAGGGGGCATGAATCTGTGCTGCACTTTATGTACATGCTCAGTAGGGGGCATGAATCTGTGCTGCACTTTATGTACATGCTCAGTAGGGGGCATGAATCTGTGCTGCACTTTATGTACATGCTCAGTAGGGGTAGATGAATCTGTGCTGCACTTTATGTACATGCTCAGTGGGGGGATGAATCTGTGCTGCACTTTATGTACATGCTCAGTAGGGGGATGAATCTGTGCTGCACTTTATGTACATGCTCAGTGGGGGGGATGAATTTGTGCTGCACTTTATGTACATGCTCAGTAGGGGGCATGAATCTGTGCTGTACTTTATGTACATGCTCAGTAGGGGTAGATGAATCTGTGATGCACTTTATGTACATGCTCAGTGGGGGGATGAATCTGTGCTGCACTTTATGTACATGCTCAGTAGGGGGATGAATCTGTGCTGCACTTTATGTACATGCTCAGTGGGGGGGATGAATCTGTGCTGCACTTTATGTACATGCTCAGTAGGGGGCATGAATCTGTGCTGCACTTTATGTACATGCTCAGTAGGGGTAGATGAATCTGTGCTGCACTTTATGTACATGCTCAGTGGGGGGATGAATCTGTGCTGCACTTTATGTACATGCTCAGTAGGGGGCATGAATCTGTGCTGCACTTTATGTACATGCTCAGTAGGGGGCATGAATCTGTGCTGCACTTTATGTACATGCTCAGTAGGGGGCATGAATCTGTGCTGCACTTTATGTACATGCTCAGTAGGGGTAGATGAATCTGTGCTGCACTTTATGTACATGCTCAGTGGGGGGATGAATCTGTGCTGCACTTTATGTACATGCTCAGTAGGGGGATGAATCTGTGCTGCACTTTATGTACATGCTCAGTGGGGGGGATGAATTTGTGCTGCACTTTATGTACATGCTCAGTAGGGGTAGATGGATCTGTGCTGCACTTTATGTACATGCTCAGTAGGGGGGATGAATCTGTGCTGCACTTTATGTACATGCTCAGTAGGGGGGATGAATCTGTGCTGCACTTTATGCACATGCTCAGTAGGGGGATGAATCTGTTCTGCACTTTATGTACATGCTCAGTAGGGGGATGAATCTGTACTGCACTTTATGTACATGCTCAGTGGGGGGGGTGAATCTGTGCTGCACTTTATGTACATGCTCAGTAGGGGATGGGGGGATGAATCTGTGCTGCACTTTATGTACATGCTCAGTAGGGGTAGATGAATCTGTGCTGCACTTTATGTACATGCTCAGTAGGGGGGATGAATCTGTGCTGCACTTTATGTACATGCTCAGTGGGGGGATGAATCTGTGCTGCACTTTATGTACATGCTCAGTAGGGGGCATGAATCTGTGCTGCACGTTATGTACATGCTCAGTAGGGGGCATGAATCTGTGCTGCACTTTATATACATGCTCAGTAGGGGTAGATGAATCTGTGCTGCACTTTATGTACATGCTCAGTAGGGGGGATGAATCTGTGCTGCACTTTATGTACATGCTCAGTAGGGGTAGATTAATCTGTGCTGCACTTTATGTACATGCTCAGTAGGGGGGATGAATCTGTGCTGCACTTTATGTACATGCTCAGTAGGGGGATGAATCTGTACTGCACTTTATGTACATGCTCAGTAGGGGGGATGAATCTGTGCTGCACTTTATGTACATGCTCAGTAGGGGGATGAATCTGTACTGCACTTTATGTACATGCTCAGTGGGGGGGATGAATCTGTGCTGCACTTTATGTACATGCTCAGTAGGGGATGGGGGGATGAATCTGTGCTGCACTTTATGTACATGCTCAGTAGGGGTAGATGAATCTGTGCTGCACTTTATGTACATGCTCAGTAGGGGGGATGAATCTGTGCTGCACTTTATGTACATGCTCAGTAGGGGGATGAATCTGTACTGCACTTTATGTACATGCTCAGTGGGGGGGATAAATCTGTGCTGCACTTTATGTACATGCTCAGTAGGGGATGGGGGCATGAATCTGTGCTGCACTTTATGTACATGCTCAGTAGGGGTAGATGAATCTGTGCTGCACTTTATGTACATGCTCAGTAGGGGGGGATGAATCTGTGCTGCACTTTATGTACATGCTCAGTAGGGGGGGTGAATCTGTGCTGCACTTTATGTACATGCTCAGTGGGGGGGATGAATCTGTGCTGCACTTTATGTACATGCTCAGTAGGGGATGGGGGCATGAATCTGTGCTGCACTTTATGTACATGCTCAGTAGGGGGGGTGAATCTGTGCTGCACTTTATGTACATGCTCAGTAGGGGATGGGGGCATGAATCTGTGCTGCACTTTATGTACATGCTCAGTAGGGGTAGATGAATCTGTGCTGCACTTTATGTACATGCTCAGTGGGGGAGATGAATCTGTGCTGCACTTTATGTACATGCTCAGTAGGGGTAGATGAATCTGTGCTGCACTTTATGTACATGCTCAGTAGGGGGATGAATCTGTGCTGCACTTTATGTACATGCTCAGTAGGGGGCAGCGCTGTGGGTTACTGACTCCAGCCCTGCATTGAAGGTGACTGCACTTTTACACCAGCAGAGGTTTTACGATGGAAATAAATAGGAAAAGTCTCTTTCTCAGTCATGATCTGGCGCAGACCTGCAGATGGGTAGCACCGATCACCGGCGGAGGGTCTGCTCACCATGGTGGGGCTCAGTAGCGCCCCCTCTATGCAGCCATCCATGGCTTTCCTTCTCAGCTGAGACGCATTCTTCACATCAGTAAACAGAAGCATGGTCGCTGTATATGGAGGGAATAGCTCCAGGGGAAAGGGCGCATCCATCGTGGCTCCCTGCAGAGAAGGGATGGAGCAGAGCGTTTACATCACACGATCACTATACGGCGCTCAGCCCCATCATGCACGCATACGCTGAGAGACGTCACGTGACCGCAGCCGTCCTCACACGTGGTGTTATGTACAGCCGCCCCCACCTCTCGTCCAGCGCTGCACACTCGGCTCCGGGATACACAGGTGCTGAGAGAAGCGGCAGCCCCTGGGTTCTGCGGGCAGTCCTAGCGAGGGCTTGTGTTTCCGCCCGGTGCTGGCTGCCTGCTGCACACTTCCGCTCGGTCAGCTGACGGCGCTGTGCGGGTGAGTGTGCTGCTCTGCATAGTTCCGCTGTAGCGTGGGCTGTGCCTTCCTGCAGTGATGGTGCCAGGAGCCCTGTCCCCGTGTGAGGACCCGCAGCAATGCCTGTGTGGCGCAGTCCTCGTCTCAGTCTGTGCTTCCCTTCCATTCATTGCAATAGGCACTAAGCATAGCCCAGCCTGGTAACCCCTGAGGTGCCATAACCCGGCCCACATCCGCTGGGCAGGCCGTGTGAACACACTGGATAGGGTTTGATCAGTATTTTGCTCTCCAACCCAGAATCTCTTCTTAAAGGGGTTGTCCAGGCTCTCACTGCAGGCTCCTGGCCACCTGTAATGTGCACACTGCCGCCTCACGACGACTCTCCTGTGTTCCTTGTGTATAGGGGCAGTCCTATGGCCATGTGAATTCTCATGGGTCTAATCAGCACGTAACTGTGTCCACTCACACAGGGAATCCGTGACTGCACACTTCTCAGCCCAGAAAACGTGTTTAACCGCTTAGCAGGGCTGTGGAGTCGGTGTCATGGAAAGTGAGGAGTCGGAGGTTTGGCTTACCAAATCCACAGCCCTGCCCCTGACCAAGCGTCGCAGCCCCCGACATCATGTTTTCAGGATTCCCTTAGCATTGCTCAGGTGATGGAATTATCTCAGGATCAGGAATTGCCGCAGGTTCTCCCCTAGACAATACTAAGGAAATCCTGAAACCGTGACGTGTTGGGGCAAAAATGTTGAAAACGTTTCATACGTTCAATTTTTATATCCTTAAGCCAGTTAGTCATGCTGTACAAAATGTATAAGTAACATTTCCCACATGTCTACTTTACTTCTGCATCCTTTTTCAAATGTCATTTTATTTTAAGGATGTATGAAGGGCTGTGTTTAGTTTCTTTAGGGGCCTAGTCAGATTTAAATGGACATTTTAAAAACCTCACCCCTCCAATACTTCAAAGCTGCTGTCAGGAATTCTTTGTTACCCTTGAGGTGCTACACAGGAACTCAGAGGAGCAATAGCAGAAGAAAATTGACCCCTGCAATTTGTTACCCATCTTCTTCTGAGCTCGCTGATACCCCATATGTGGTGAGAAACCTCTGGACAAATAACAGGGATCAGAGGGAGAAAAAGCAACATTTGAATTTTGAACACAAATTTGACTTAAATACATTGTGGGCACCCTGTCTCATTTGCACAGTCCCTAAGATGCCAAAACAGCAGAAGCTCCACACAAGTGACCCCATTTTGGTAACTAGAGTGAGTATTTTGAACCCATACGTACTACACATAAGTTGATGACATTAGTTCATCATATTGTCAATTTTCATTTTTTTCACAAATATTGCTTTAGCCTCACTTTTTTTACTTTTGAAAGGGGTAACCAGAAAAAGTGGACCACACTTTGACACCCACTTTCTTCTGAGCATGTAGTCAAAAAGTTCTGTTTTGACACACAGCAGGGCTCAGAAGGGAAGAAGTGACATTTGGTATCTGGAGTGTAAATTTGCTTTGAAGAGACCGCAGACCCCATGTCTTATTTGCAGAGCCCCCGAGGTCCCAAAATAGTAGAAACCCCAACCTCATTTTGGAAACGAGACCTATCAGATAATTCATCTGGGAGTGTGTTGAGCTTGTTGAACCCTTAGGTGCTTCACAGAAATTTTTAAAATCTGAAAACAAAAATTTGTAATTTTGACAATGGATAATAAGAGAAAACAGACCCCGCAATTTGTTACCTAACTTCTCCCGAAGGGGATGCTTCCCTATGTGGTCAAAAACTGCTGTTTGGGCACAGGGCTAGGAAAGAAAACATCACTTTATTTTTTTATTTTTTAGCGTATTTGTCATAGATTGTGAATGCTGTGTCGCATTTGCAGAGCCCCTGACATGTGAAAACAGCAGATGACACCCCCCCCCCCCCCCCAAGAGTGACCCACAACTTTATAACACTTGGCTTTGAAAACAAAAAGTACATTTTTTTTTCCTACTAAAACTCTGTTTCAGCACCAAATTTATATTTTCCATGAGAGGTAATAGAAGAAAATGGGGCCCCATAATTTATTACATTTCTGCTGAACTCTGATGCTCAATATGTGGTCACAAACTGCTGTATGGGCAAATGGAAAAAGTCTGAAAGCAAACAGTGCTATTTCACTTTTGGAACTCAAGTGTTGCATTTACAGAGCCCCTGACGTGCCAAAAAAGCTGAAAGGCTGACCCCATCTGACAAAATAAATCCCATACTGAATTAATCAATGGGTGTAGTGAGCATCTTAACCCTTTTCCCGACATGTGCAGTACATGTACGCCGCCGTGATCTGGCCGTGCCTGTCTGCTCTCATAAGCACAACGCAATGGCGAAAGCATTGTGCTGATGGTCTCCATGGTGACCCCTTGCCAGAAGATAGCAGCGGTGCCCTTCAGGGTCTTGACAGGAAGCTGGCAGAAGCATTGCAGAGTATAAGATCAGCAATCTGTCACTGTACAGTGATGTCCCATCCTAGCACAATGTAAAAAAGTGAAATAAAAAATCCCCAAATAAAGCACCAAAAAATAGATATTAATCCAATACATTTTTAATGTAAATAAAGGGAAGAAAACTTCCAAATCCACGATCCCCCAACTGGATCAAGAGAGCAAATACTAAGGTATACCAGATCCAGGGCCTTCTATCTATGGAGAAGTTCACGGCTCACTCCACTAGAGCAGTATCTGACTCCTGGGCTGAGAAAGCCAGCACTTCCATCAAGCAGACTTGCAGAACTGCTACCTGGACTTCAGTCCATGCCTTCTCCTGACATTACAGACTAGATTTAATGTCTGTTAAAGGGAACCTGTCACCCCCAAAATCGAAGGTGAGCTAAGCCCACCAGCATCAGGGGCTTATCTACAGCATTCTGTAATGCTGTAGATAAGCCCCCGATGTATCCTAAAAGATGAGAAAAAGAGGTTAGATTATACTCACCCAAGGGCGTTCCCGCTGCGGTCCGGTCCAGGGCCTCCCATCTTCTTACGATGGCGTCCTCTTCTGGTCTTCAAACTGCGGCTTCGGAGCAGGTGTACGTTATCTGTCCTGTTGAGGGCAGGGCAAAGTACTGCAGTGCGCAGGCGCCGGGAAAGGTCAAAAAGGCCCAGCGCCTGCGCACTGCAATACTTTTTCTCTGTCCTCAACAGGGCAGACAAAGTACGCCTGCGCAGGAGCCACAGCGTGAAAACAAGAAGAGGACGTCATCTGGTGAAGATAGGAGGCACCGGACCGCGACACCCATCAGACGGGACCGGGACCGCCCCTGGGCGAGTATAATCTAACCTTTTTTTCTCATGTTTTGGGATACATCGGGAGCTTATCTACAGCATTCCAGAATGCTGTAGATAAACCCCTGATGCTGGTGGGCTTAGCTCACCTTTGATTTTGGGGGTGACAGGTTCCCTTTAAAGATTTAGCCTTGGGGATAATGGTCCTCCCGGCTTTTGTTCCTCCCTAACGTTACTCTTGGGTATTCCTCCGGTGTGCTGTCGTGGGGGGTTATTAGAGAAAATAGAATTAGACTTACCGGTAATTCAGTTTCTAATAACCCACCACAACAGCACGGGTAATTCCCTCCCCTTGCTTAATATTTCTTGCATTATTCAAAGAAGGATAATAAAATCTAATTTGAAGCATTCGGACTCTTGTGGTCCTTCATAATAACACCGGAGAGAGGATGTTGGAGGTGCTATTTGACCTTTGTGCTTCCTGTCCCTATTAAGAAGGGGGTTACATTCTCTGGTGTGCTGTCGTGGTGGGTTATTAGAAACCAAATTACCAGTAAGTCTAATTCTATTTTCATGTAAATCTCTGAAATGCATGATTCAGATGGAACCCCTGGCGGAAGATTCCCTATGAGATAGTTGGAGGCACTTTGGACGCCATAAGACCTGTGATCTGGCTGTGTCAGTCTTTTTAGGTGAGCATAAAAGCACAGACAAGTCCTTTTCAGAAGTGCACAAATCAACTCTGAACAGAGACTAGACTGAGTCCAGAGTAACTCTGCCTCATTATAGTGAATGGATCCCTCGGGGGATTCATCTGAATCACGCCGCTCAGAGATTTAGATGGAAACCCCAAAGTAAGTGCTCATGGTAGAGCGCTGGATAAATATGATCCCAAATGTTATGTAAAATGTTCCCAATAAAATCTTCAACTCAATTCACAAAAAAAAGCAAGTCCCCCACTCAGGTCTGTCATCTGTTAAAGGAAATACAGGGGTTTCTAACTGGTAGTACAAAGGCTCTGGAAAAGCAAAATGGCTCCTCATCCCTCAAAAGAAATTCGGCAAGTTCTGTGCTTCCAAATGCCCCCTCCCTTCTGAGATCCAGTGTGTCTAAACCACATTTAGCGCCCACATGTTTGGCATTTCTGTAGTGATGAGAGCCCATGTAACTAGCATGTACTGGTCTGGCAGCAGTTTTCACTCCTGCTTGTTTCTGGAAAACACCCATGTAGTCAAAATTGTCACTACATGTGTAGATAAATTTCCAAAAGGGCATAGTTTCCAAAACGGGGTCACGTGGGAGGGGGATTTTGCTTTTCTAGCACTTTGGGGCTCTGTATATGGAATCCGCAAACTATTCTAGGAAAATCTGTGCTCCAGTAGGCAAATAGAGTTCTGTCCCTCCCAAGTCGCTCTGTGTGAGTAAACACACTGTACAGCCACATATGGGGTTTTTCTACATTCAGCAGAAATTGTGGCACAAATTTTGGTGCCAGTTTTACCCATTTCCCAGTATGAAAATATAAAATTTGGGGCTAACACACAATCTTGGTGGTAAGAATGTGAATTATTTTTTCTTCACTGCCCAACGGTATAAATTCTGTGATACACCTGTGGTGTCAATATAACCACTGCATACCCCTAAATAAATTAATTGAGGTGTAGTTTGTAAAATGGGGTCACTTGTGGGGGTTCTGCTACCTTAGGGTCTTTGCCAATGTGACATTGCACCCTCAAACCAGTGCAGCAAAATCTGCACTGTTATATGGAGCTCCTTCCCTTCTGAGCTTTGCACTGTGCCTCAAATATAATCAGAATCCTTGAAACAGAACACATAGTAAAGCATAAATCATTCTAGGCAAAAACTTTGTGTAAATCATCTATCCACTTTGTCGCTTTATGTTAATCTTGTTATTAAACTTTCAGTGTATTATTTTTGTAATAAACTTTATACATTTTTTATGGGATAAAGTTTGCTCTTTTTTTTTTTTCTTGCGTCTTCACGGTGCCTCAATTGTAGGGGGGGTGCACGGTGTAGGGAAATCAGGGGCTCTCCAAACGGAACATGGCGTCCACTAATTATGCCAGCAAATTTTACATTCACAAAGTGAAGTGGCGCTCCTTCCCATCCAAGACCTGCTGTGCGCCCAAACAGTTCCCCCCGCCACACACATGGGGTATCGCCATGCTCAGGAGAAATTGTACAACAAGTTGTATGGCCCATTTTCACTTGCTACCCTTGCGAAACAACTAATTATTATTATTATTTATTTTTATTTTTTTATAAAGTTAAATGTTCAAAACATTTTTTTTTTCTTCCACATTCCATTAATTCCTGTGAAGAATCTGAAGGGTTAATCTTCTTGAGTGTGGTTTTGAGCACCTTGAGGGGTGGGGTGCAGTTTTTAGAATGGTGTCACTTTTGAGTATATCATATAGGCCCCTCAAAGTCACTTCAAAATGTGATGTGTTCCCTTAAGAAAAAAAAAACATTTGCAAAACCAAAAAATTTTATTTTTATTTTTTGTTGTACAAATGAGAAATCGCTGTTCAACTTTTAACCCTTGTAACTTCCTAACAAAAAAAAAGTTTAAAAAATTGTGCTGATGTAAAGTAGACGTGTTGGAAATGTTGTTTATTTTGTCTGACAGGTCCCTCTGATTTTAACCCCTTCGTGCCATGCGCCGTACTAGTACGGCGCTGCCGGCACTGCATTAGTGCCAGCCGCAGTACTAGTACAGCGCATCGATCACCGCGGTCTCGCGCTGAGCGCCGCGGTGATCAGGTGCGGGTGTCAGCTGTATATGACAGCTGACACCCCGCAGCAATGCCCACGATCGGCGCTGTTGCCGATCGCGGGCATTTAACCCCTCTGATGCCGCTGTCAATAGTGACAGCGGCATAGAGGGGGATCGCGCAGGGACGGGGGCTCCCTGCGCTCCCCCACCGGAGCAACGCGAAGAGATCACGCTGCTCCGGTGACCTGGAAGGAGTCCCCGGATCCAAGATGGCCGCGGGACTCCTTCCGGGTCATGAGATGACCCTGCTTGCCGGCGTCTGCTGAGAATCCTCATAGCAGGCGCCGGCAAGCCTCTGCAATGTGCTGTCACATCGGTGATCTGACAGAGTGCTGTGCACACTGTCAGATCACCGATCTGTGATGTCCCCCCCCTGGGACAAAGTAAAAAAGTAAAAAAAAAAATCCTAAATAAAGAAAAAAAAAATATATATTCCCATAAATACATTTCTTTATCTAAATAAAAAAAAAAATCACACAATAAAAGTACACATATTTAGTATCGCCGCGTCCGTAACCCCACCTATAAAACTATATCACTAGTTAACCCCTTCAGTGAGCACCGTAAAAAAAAAAAAAAAAAAAAAAAAAACGAGGCAAAAAACAACGCTTTATTCTCATACCGCCAAACAAAAAGTGGAATAACACGCAATCAAAAAGACGGATATAAATAACCATGGTACCGCTGAAAACGTCATCTTGTCCCGCAAAAAAAAAGCCGCCATACAGCATCATCAGCAGAAAAATAAAAAAGTTATAGTCCTCAGAATAAAGCGATGCAAAAACAATTATTTTTTTATATAAAATAGTTTTTGTGTAAAAGCGCCAAAACATAAAAAAATTACATAAATGAGGTATCGCTGTAATCGTACTGACCCGAAGAATAAAACTGCTTTTTTACCCTTCGCCACGACAGCACCCACTTTGAGAGAGGGACCCGCCCATAGGAACAGGAAACCTACAGAGATAAAAGGGCGGCCCCCCTCTCCTCCTCAGTTGGTTTCCTGTTCCTATCGGAACTCTCTGGATTACCTACAGACGGAGGTGGTTGGAGCGCCTCCACTTTTTCTTACCCGAGCCGGTACATCCGCCTGCGTGGTTCTCTCGGTGACAGCAGGGGCTGCGGCATCGGAAGCAGCGGCGGGGGAGCCACTGCATGCAGCCTCCCCCCTCGTCTGGGCACTATCCGGCAGGTTCCGGGCATGGAAGGCCCGGCCTATGGAGGGAGCCTGTGTGTACGGGGCGCCGATTCCAGAAAGCAGCAGCGCCGGCTCTGGTGCGCGGGTAAGTCTGCGCTGCTTCATTGAACCGGAAGTGTTGGTGCACTTCCGGTTCGCGGGGGGCGCGGCACGCTGCCTGGGACCGCGCGATTCAAAAACGCCGGGGCACAGGGCTAGTTGCTCAATATGTCGTCCCCGGCAGATACTGAGCTTCCACTTGCTGTGGAACGTGATAGCGCTGACAAAAGTAGCGCTAAAAGCTTAAAGTCAGCAGCTAAACGGAGTGTTCATTCCATGGATGGATCTGACACTCACAGAAGTAAATCAAGAAGTACGGATGCAGTACTCAGACCCCACACAGTGTCTCCATCTCCTAATCCGGTATAATGATGAATATAATAGCTTCACTGGGTGAGTGTTATAATCCTCTTCCTATAAGCTGATCCCTTCCTTCTCTGATTTTCCCCTAGGCTAAAAGGACTAGTAAATCCAAGCATAAAGAATGTGCTCTATGCAGGCAGCCCTTACCTGACACATATTCTAAAAGGCTGTGTCAATCCTGTATCAGCCAGACCTTACAGGATGAGGCAGCTGTTACAGCCACAGATATTAGAGCCTAAGGGTACCGTCACACATTGAAATTTCCATCGCTACGACGTTACGATTCGTGACGTTCTAGCGATATCGTTACGATATCGCTGTGTCTGACACGCTACTGCGATCAGACACCCTGCTGAGAATCGTACGTCGTAGCAGATCGTTTGGAACTTTCTTTCGTCGCTTGATCACCCGCTGACATCGCTGGATCGTTGTGTGTGACAGCGATCCAGCGATGTCTTCGCTTGTAACCAGGGTAAACATCGGGTAACTAAGCGCAGGGCCGCGCTTAGTAACCCGATGTTTACCCTGGTTACAAGCGTAAACGTAAAAAAACAAACCGTACATACTCACCCGTCGGTGTCCTTCAGGTCCCTTGCCGTCTGCTTCCTGCTCTGAGTGCCGGCCGGAAAGTGAGAGCAGAGCGCAGCGGTGCTGCGATCTGCTCTCACTGTACGGCTGCACTCAGAGCAGGAAGCAGACGGCAAGGGACCTGAAGGACACCGACGGGTGAGTATGTACTGTTTGTTTTTTTTACGTTTACGCTGGTAACCAGGGTAAACATCGGGTTACTAAGCGCGGCCCTGCGCTTAGTTACCCGATGTTTACCCTGGTTACCCGGGGACTTCGGCATAGCTCCAGCGCCGTGATTGCAACGTGTGACCGCAGTCTACGACGCTGGAGCGATGATTATACGACGCTGCGACGTCACGAATCGTGCCGTCGCAGCGATGAAAATTTCAATGTGTGACGGTACCCTTAATACGGCAAGAAATACAGTCCCTGGGGTCAGAATCCTTGAAAAAGCAGGGCACTAAGCACCTATCTCCAATCTCTAGCTCAGAGTCTGAAGAGGGCCTAATTCGATCCTCCAACACCTCAGGATCATCTCCTAGTTCCTCTGAGGATGAAGGTGGAGCGTGTTTTCCAGTTGAGAGCATTGACAACCTTATAAAATCTGTAAGGAACACTATGGGGTGTCCAGACACTAAGGGAGTTAAATCTGCACAGGACATTATGTTTGCAGGCCTGGGTCATAAAAAGAGGCGAGCTTTTCCTGTAGTTTCTGCCATTAAAGACCTTGTAAAGAAGGAATGGGACAAACAGGGGAAGGGGTTTCTCCCATCCTCTTCTAAAAGACGCTACCCCTTCAGCGATGAGGAATTGGCAGTGTGGTCTAAAGTCCCGAAGGTGGATGCAGCGGTGGCGTCAACTTCGAAACCGGCATCTCTACCTGTGGAAGATGCAGGGATTCTATTAGATCCCTTAGACCGCAAAACAGAAGCTCTTCTAAAAAGGTCCTGGGAGACAAACACTGGAGCTTTTAAACCGGCCATATCAGGCACGTGTCCAGCCAGGTCCCTATTAGTCTGGGTTGACCAGCTTGAACAACAGGTGAAAGGCAAGATCACAAGGGATAAGATTCTTCAATCCTTGCCTCTGATTAAAAGTGCCGCAGCATTTCTAGCTGACGCTTCAGCGGACTCCCTCCGTTTAGCAGCCAGGTCAGCAGGTCTGGTTAATGCAGCTCGTCGTGCCCTTTGGCTCAAAGGATGGAAGGGAGACGCACAATCAAAAACCAGATTATGTTCAATCCCATGCCAGGGTGAGTTCTTGTTTGGGAAGGTTCTGGATGACCTACTTAACAAGGCAGGAGAAAGAAGGAAGGGCTTTCCTAAACAGTTTCTTCCTTCTTATAGGAGAGCGTTTAGAAGACGGCCATTTAACAGGAGGAGGCCGTATGAGGCCCAAAAAGATCGGTGGGAAACAAAAGAAACCAGACCGAAAGGTGCCTTATATAGTAATCCCGAAACATCTAAGCGGGGGAGATACCATCAGTGATGAATACCCAGTAGGTGGCAGACTGAAATTCTTTTATCATCAATGGGAAAATATAACCTCAAATCAATGGATCCTTCAGCTAATAAAATCTGGATTAAGATTAGATTTCTTTAAATTACCACAAGACAACTTTGTAGTAACATCTCTAAAAGCGCCGGAACAACAGGAAGCGCTTCAGTTAGAAATTCTGAGCCTTTTGGCAAAGAATGTTCTCATCGAAGTACCAATAAACCAGGAAGGGAGGGGGTTTTATTCCTCTTTATTTCTGGTTCCAAAACCTGATGGTACTTTTCGTATTATAATTAATCTAAAAAGACTAAATGCCTTTTTGGTTGAACACACCTTTAAGATGGAATCTATAAGATCTACTATAAAACTCTTGTTCCCTAGGTGCTTTATGGCAGGTCTGGATTTGAAGGATGCGTACTATCATCTTCCAATTCATATAGAACACCAACAATATCTCAGAGTTGCAGTAGTTCTACAAGGCCGGATCCGTCACTTCCAATTTACGGCCATGCCATTCGGCCTATCTATGGCTCCTCGGATCTTCACGAAACTTATGCTAGAGGTGATGGCCTATCTACGTCATCAAGACACATTAATTGTACCCTATTTAGATGATTTTTTAATAGTTGGTAATTCAGCATCTCAATGTGAAAAACGCTTGTCTAATACCGTTTCATCATTGCAGGCCTTAGGTTGGATTATAAACTTCAAAAAATCCAGACTTCTTCCAGAAACTCGTCAGTCCTTCCTAGGACTAGTCTTGGACTCTGTAAGTCAAAAATGTCTTTTACCAGAATCCAAAAAGTTAATCATAGTTTCAAAGGTCGCTACGGCAAGATCAAATCCTCGTATGTCCCTCAGAGAGGCCATGTCTCTCTTGGGCTCTCTCTCCTCCTGCATTCCTGCGGTTCAATGGGCCCAATACCATACCAGAACCCTACAACACCAGGTGCTTCATGCTCAGTCTCATTTCCAGGATCATCTAAATTCAAAAATCACCTTATCTGAAGACGTACTTCATTCACTTCGTTGGTGGTTAAATAAAGTCCATTTGTCCAGAGGAGTCTCATGGGCATTTAGGTCCCCTAAAATACTTACTACTGACGCAAGCCCAGAGGGGTGGGGAGCCCATCTGGGTCAAAATATGGCCCAGGGTTGCTGGACTCCTTTAGAGACTCAGCAGTCTTCCAATTGGAAGGAGCTAAATGCAGTATATTATGCTTTAAATTCTTTCCTTCCTCAGCTTCGAGGTTCTCATGTCAAGATCCGGTCGGACAACACAACTGTCGTCGCGTATTTAAATCGGCAAGGCGGAACGCGATCGGAAAGTCTCATGTGTTCAGCGGCAGACATCTTCGATCTAGCAGAACCCAATTTTCTATCTCTCACGGCTGTCCACATCAGAGGTATAGAGAACTCAAGGGCCGACTTTCTAAGTCGCCACACGCTCCGCCAGGGAGAATGGACCCTCAATCCTCGCATATTCAAAAACATAGTGGACATTTGGGGTCTTCCGCAGATAGATTTATTTGCGACCAGGAGCAACAGGCAAGTACCAATGTTTGCATCCCTGAATGTGGCAGATCGTCCAGATCTAGTAGACTCGCTCCAGTATCCATGGAATTACGATCTAGCCTACGCCTTCCCACCAATGATGCTAATTCCTTTGGTGGTCAAGAAAATAAGAGAAGAAAAATCAAAGGTGATTCTGATAGCTCCATTTTGGCCAAAGAGGCCTTGGTTCTCCTGTCTTCGAGCGATGTCAGTTTGCGATCCGTGGATTCTGCCAGTGACTACAGACCTACTCTTTCAGGGTCCATTCTACCATCCACAAGTAAAGGGCCTCCACCTCACGGCGTGGAACTTGAGAGGCAGATACTAACTTTAAGAGGGTTTTCTCAAGAACTAATCAATAAATTACTGTTGAGCAGAAAAAAATCTACAACTCTAATCTATAGCAGAGTATGGAGAAAATTCCTCAACTTCTATACAAAACCCTTCTCTAAGGTTCCTATTAAAGCCATCCTTGAATTTTTACAGAAAGGTCGTGAAATGGGGTTATCAGTTAATACTCTGAGAGTTCAAGTGTCTGCCCTGGGAGCCCTCTATAGTGCTAACATTGCTAGTAATAGATGGGTAACTAGATTTATTAGGGCATGCGAGAGGTGTACACCGGTTCATGTTCCACGCCTGCCACCCTGGGACCTGAATCTAGTCCTAGACTCCTTATCTGGTCCTCCCTTTGAACCTTTATATTCTATCCCTCTTAAAAACATCACATACAAGGTAGCTTTACTGATAGCCTTAACTTCTGCCAGAAGAGTGGGTGACATCCAGGCCCTCTCTATAGACCCTCCATTCCTAATAACATATCAGGATAGGATAGTTCTCAAACCTGATCCTTCATACCTCCCTAAGGTAGCTACAAAATACCATAGAGCCCAAGAGATTTTTCTACCTTCCTTTTATGATAATCCAGCAAATTCAGAGGAGGAAAAACTACATATGCTTGATGTTAAAAGAGCAGTCCTGGGCTACATAGACAGAACCCGCTCTTGCAGACAGAGTAGGGCTCTGTTTGTGTCTTTTCAGGGTCATCGAAAAGGCCATGGAGTCACGAAAGCTACCTTGTCCCGGTGGATCAGAGAGGCTATCCATCTTGCATACTTGTCAAAAGGCGAAAGTCCTCCAGAGGGAGTAAAGGCGCATTCAGCTCGAGCCGTATCATCCTCGTGGGCGGAGAATAAAGACATTCCCATCGAGCTCATATGTAAGGCCGCAACCTGGTCGTCGCCTTCAACTTTCTATAGACACTATAGGCTTGATCTGTCTTCCGCTTCTGACTTGGCATTCGGGAGAGCCGTCCTTAGTACGGTAATCCCACCCAGGTGAAGGGTCTCTGAAAGTCTCTCAAAGTGGGTGCTGTCGTGGCGAAGGGTAAAAAGCCGGATTACTCACCGGTAATGCCCTTTTAATGAGCCACGACAGCACCCTGTCACTTCCCACCCTTGTAGATATGTATAGTTATTAATACAAAATATTCTCATGGGTGATTATAGATATAATAAAATGTACTAATAATTAAGAATGTATACTAATTTAACAATGGCGGTTCCTCTTGTACTCTGAAAAACAACTGAGGAGGAGAGGGGGGCCGCCCTTTTATCTCTGTAGGTTTCCTGTTCCTATGGGCGGGTCCCTCTCTCAAAGTGGGTGCTGTCGTGGCTCATTAAAAGGGCATTACCGGTGAGTAATCCGGCTTATCCTTTTTACCAAACGCGGAACGGTATAAACGCCCCCCCTAAAAGAATTTCAGGAATTGCTGGTTTTTGTTCATTCCGCCTCCCAAAAATCGGAATAAAAAGCGATCAAAAAATGTCATGTACCCGAAAATGGTACCAATAAAAACGTCAACTCGTCCCGCAAAAAACAAGATCTCACATGACTCTGTGGACCAAAATATGGAAAAATTATAGCTCTCAAAATGTGGTGATGCAAAAACTATTTTTTGCAATAAAAAGCGTCTTTTAGTGTGTGATGGCTGCCAACCATAAAAATCCGCCCAAAAAACGCTATAAAAGTAAATCAAATCCCCCTTCATCACCCCCTTAGTTAGGGAAAAATACTTAAATTTAAAAAAATATATTTATTTCTATTTTCCCGTTAGGCTACTTTCACACTAGCGTCGGTACGGGGCCGTCGCGCTGCGTCGGCCCGACATACCGATGCATACTGTGCAAGCGCCGCACAACGGGGGCAGCGGATGCTGTTTTTTCACGCATCTGCTGCCCCATTGTGAGGTGCGGGGAGGTGGGGGCGGAGTTCCAGCCGCGCATGCGCGGTCGGAAATGGTAGACCGTCGGCACAAAAAAAGTTACATGTAACGTTTTTTGTTGCCGGCGGTCCGCCACAACACGACGCAACCGTCGCACGACGCTTGCGACGTGTGTCAATACGTCACTAATGTTAGTCTATGGGGAAGAAACGCATCCTGCAGATGACTTTGCAGGATGCGTTTTTTCGCCAAAACGACGCATTGCGACGTATGCAAAAAAACGCTAGTGTGAAAGTAGCGCTAGGGTTAGGGCTGGGGTTAGGGTTGGGGTTTCAGTTAGAATTGGGGAGTTTTCACTGTTTAGGCACATCAGGGGCTCTCCAAATGCGACATGGCGTCCGATCTCAACGTGTTTGTTTGCGTTAAAACGCATGCGTTTTTATAGAAAAAAACCAGAACACACACTGAAAAGTCACCCACCACCATCAAGGTGATAAAGGGATCCAAACCCTAACCCTACCCCTAAACTCACCCCTAACCGTTTAATGAACATTTTCTGACAGTCATAGTGCCACGTATTTCAGTGCCACGATATTTCAGTGCCACGTCTTTCAGTGCCACGTCTTTCAGTGCCACGTCTTTCAGTGCCACGTCTTTCAGTGCCACGTCTTTCAGTGCCACGTCTTTCAGTGCCACGATATTTCAGTGCCACGTCTTTCAGTGCCATGATATTTCAGTGCCACGTATTTAAGTGCCACGATATTTCAGTGAAATACGTGGCACTGAAATATCGTGGCATTTACGTTAAATACGTGGCACTTAAATACGTGGCACTGAAATATCGTGGCATTTACGTGAAATACGTGGCACTTATATACGTGGCACTTATATACGTGGCCACTGAAATATCGGTGCCACGTATTTCAGGTTAGGGTTAGGGGTAGGGTTAGGGTTTTTTGTTTTTTTTCTTGTGTTTTTCTATAAAAACGCATGCGTTTTACCGCGTTTACATGCGTTTTTTCACACATGCGTTTTTTAAAAAAACGCATGCAGATAAAAACGCAAGTGTGAAACCAGCCTTACCCTTGGGAAAATAAAAACATGGGGGCTAAAATATAATTTTCGTGGAAAAAATATATTTTTTATTTTCGCGGCTCTGCGTTCACTAAACTGTAGTGAAACACTTGTTGGTTCAAAGTTCTCACAACACATCTAGATAAGTTCCGTGGGGGGTCTAGTTTCCAATATGGGGTCACTTGTGGGGGGTTTCTACTGTTTAGGTACATCAGGGGCTCTGCAGGGGACACCTGCAGACCAATCCATCTAAGTCTGCATTTCAAACGGCGCTCCTTCCCTTCCGAGCTCTGCCGTGCGCCCAAACAGTGGTTCCCCCCAATGTATGGGGTATCGGCGTACTCAGGACAAATTGGACAATAACTTTTGTGGTCCAATTTCTCCTTTTACCCTTGGGGAAAAAAAAATTGCGGGATTTTGTGGAAAGAAAAAATGATTTTTTAATTTTCACAGCGCTACATTCTAAACTTTAGTGAAACAACTGGGGGTTAAAAGTGCTCACCACACATCTAGATAAGTTCCTTAGGGGGTCTTCTTTCCAAAATGGTGTCACTTGTGGGGGTTTCCACTGTTTAGGCACGTCAGGGGCTCTCCAAACACGACATGGGTTCCGATTTCAATTCCAGCCAATTTTGCAATGAAAAGTCAAATGGCGCTCCTTCCCTTCCGAGCTCTGCCATGCGCCCAAACAGTGGTTTATCCCCATATATGAAGTATCAGCGTACTCAGGACAAATTGCACAACTTTTGGGGTCCAATTTATCCTGCTACCCTTGGGAAAATAAAAAATTTGGGGCAAAAAGATCATTTTTTGTGAAAATTAATATTAATTTTTTTTTACGGCTCTACATTATAAACTTCTGTGAAGCACTTGGAGGTTCAAAGTGCTCACCACACATCTAGATTAGTTCCTTAGAGGGTCTACTTTCCAAAATGGTGTCATATGTGGGGGTTTCCACTGTTTAGGCACGTCAGGGGCTCTCCAAACACGACATGGGTTCCGATCTCAATTCCAGCCAATTTTGCATTGAAAAGTCAAATGGCGCTCCTTCCCTTCCGAGCTCTGCCATGTGCCCAATCAATGGTTTACCCCAACATGTGGGGTATTGGCGTACTCTGGACAAATTGTACAACAACTTTTTTGGTCCAATTTCTCCTGTTACCCTTGGTAAAATAAAACAAATTGGATCTGAAGTAAAAATTTTGTGAAAAAAAAGTTAAATGTTAATAAACTTTTTGAATGTGGTTTTGAGTACCTTGAGGGGTGCAGTTTTTAGAATGGTGTCACTTTTGGGCATTTTCTGTCATATAGACCCCTCAAAGTCACTTCAAGTGTGAGGTGGTCCGTAAAAAAAATGGTTTTGCAAATTTTGTTGCAAAAATGAGAAATCGCTGGTCAACTTTTAACCCTTATAACTCCCTAACAAAGAAAAATTATGTTTCCAAAATTGTGCTGATGTAAAGCAGACATGTGGGAAATGTTGTTTATTAACTATATTATGTGATATAACTCTAATTTAAGGGCATAAAAACGAAAAATTTGAAAATTGCTACATTTTCATAATTTTCGACAAATTTCTGTTTTTTTCACAAATAAATGCAAGTCATATCGAAGAAGTTTTACCACTATCATAAAGTACAATATGTCACGAGAAAACAATCTCAGAATCACCAGGATCCGTTGAAGCGTTTCAGAGTTATGACCTCATAAAGTGACAGTGGTCAGAATTGTAAAAATTGGCCGTGTCACTTAGGTGAAAACAGGCTTTGGGGTGAAGGGGTTAAGGGTGTAAATATTAGAAGTTTTAAAATTGCAAATTCAAAATTTTCGCAGAATTTTCAATTTCACAAACTCAAGTCATATCCATTTTTTTTTTACCACTATCATGAAGTACAAAGTGACACGAAAAACTTTCCGAATCAGTGGGATCCATTGAAGCGTTCCAGAGTTAACGTATTTTTCAGACTATAAGACGCACTTTTCCCCAAAACATTTTGGAGGAAAATGGGGGTGCGTCTTATAGTCCGGATGTACTTACCAGGAGTCTTATCCTAGGCTGGTGCGCGACTGTTTCGGAGATGCTCGGTGGTGCGGAAGCTCCGCCGACATTTTGTGAAAGTCCAGAGTCCCCGCATTTCCATTGCTGTAATGCGGTGGCCTCCAGGAAAATGGCCGCTGGAAGCGGGCATGTGCAGATTGAGATCTCGGGAGATGAGATCTCGGTGCCGAAATCTCATTCTGATCATGCACCGCCTCCGGCTGCTATTTTACTGGAGATTACTGTATTACAGTACTGGAAATGCAGGGGCTCCAGGCATGCACACAATGTCAGTGGAGCCCCTGCACCACCTAACCTGCTGCACCAGCCTGGGATGAGTCAGATCATCGCCAGATCACCGAACGCCTCCTGTTACCCCGCTCCACCAGTGCTCCTTATCACACCCTACCCCCCTGTAAGCAGAATTTGGACTGTAAGACGGATCCTCATTTGACGCATTAATTTTTTTTCCCTATTTTTCTTCTGAAAACTTGGTGCGTCTTATAGTCTGAAAAATACGGTACCTCATAAAATTACTGAAAAAATTGGCCTGGTCAGGAAGGTGAAAACAGGCTTTTGGGTAAAGGGGTTAAACCACAAACATCAGATTTTTAGAAGATAGGGACATGAAAATAAAGAACTTTAAAGTTTTACTTTAGCCTCAAAGTTTTAATTCACACAAGGGGTAATAAAAGAAAATGGACAAGACATTTTGTTGATCGTGTCAAAGGGGGTCGGCCACAATCTGTTCCAAAACCGTTCATGGCCGATGCCGAAAGGTGTCATCTGTCATATACAGCTGTCACCCACGGGATTTATGTGAAAAAGTGGCGCTGAGGATTAAGGTCCCTTAACAGCCGCCGCTAAGATAGCGTATTGGCGGGGTCAAAACGGGGCACACTTGTAAATGCAGTTGTCAGGTTTTTTTCTTTCCTGTATATAATTGCATTGATAAGAATAAAGCTTTACTTCCTGGGTTCCTACTGGTCACTGCTGATTTCTATGCTTCCTCTTCTGGCAGAATTTGCCTTTTGACTACTGCAGCCAATGACTGGCCGCAGTGGTGACCGATCCCTTGATTTTGCTTAGGTCACATATTAGAACGGTGATGCGTTGGTCACCACTGCTTCCAGGAATTGGTTGCAGCATTCACATGGACATCCCTTTTGGAAGAGGAAGCATGGATACCCAGGCATCACAATGCAGGATCTCTGGGATTGTTCAGGTGAGTGTGATTACTTTTTTGTTTTTCAGCATTTTGAGTCGGTGGGCAAACCTTTTAATCTAGTTCTTCTAATTTTTTCTTTTTCTTTTATATAGCGTTTTTGCCACTGAGGGAAACATGGACAAGTTGGAAGGTTACTATTTCTCTGCTCTGTTCAGTGGATGTTTTTTGTTGTCCAGTGTACTGTTCTCTAAAGTTACCCGAGAGCAGCGGGATCCGTACATGGATGAAATCTTCCACATTCCCCAGGCTCAGCAGTATTGTCAAGGACGTTTTCATCAGGTAAACATACTAAATATATGCAATTCCCTGCATTGGTTGAAATGCCCATTTACAGAGGCTAATTTTTGGCTCATCAATGAGCACTAACTGACTCGTTTATTGGTCACATTGGCCGACGCACGGATGGGGACAGATCAGCCATAAATGGGATCTTTTTGTCATACAACATCCATATTGTCTGCAGCACTTCTCGTGTGTACACAGGATGATATTCTGCCGACAACATTGATTTTTATTCTGTCATAAATGATCCAATAACCTGTCAAAACTAGATTTTTACTTGATTAGCAGCATATTCATATGTGCCCATGATTGGGAACAAACATTTTTATCAATTCTTGTTCTCCAATTTCCAGCTTGATAAATAAACATAAAGCATGGATCAATTTTCCAAACTATATTTAACCCCTTCATGACCAGAGTTATTTTCGGGTTTTTTCCTCCCCTTCTTGCCAGGGCCATAACTTTTTATTTTTAGGTCAATAAGGCCTCATGAGGGTTTGTTTTTTGTGGGACGAGTTGTACTTTTGAACAACACAATTGGTTTTCGCATCTTGTGTACTGGAAAACAAGGAAAATAATCCAAGTGTGGTGCTGTTGCAAAAAAAAGTGCAATTCCACAATAGTTTTTTGTTTTGCTTTTGTACTATGTTCACTAAATGCTAAAACTGACCTGCCATTATGATTCTCCAGGTCATTACAAGTTCATAGACACCAAATTTGTATAGGCCTAAAAGGCCCCTCCTACCTCCAAATCGCCAGTGTCTTTCCTGTCCCCCATGGGGCATGGATAGGTTGTTCTATGCTTCTATGCTGCTTGGCCGGTGACTGTGGCATACCTGCGTTTTTAACCGGGCAGTGGTGTTCGTGGGCTCTGCCTTCCTCCACATGAGCGCTGCTCCCGTCTCCTCTGGACTCGGGACCTGTCCTGGCCCACCCGTGCCTCATTGAGGTAAAGCGGGCCAGTGATCCCCGGCGGTGTCCTCCTGAGCTTACCGCCCTTTTCCTCATCCTCCTGCGGTCTCGGCGTCCCGGAAGTGACGTCGGCGGTACGCGCGCGTCACTTCCGGTTTCTACGTTCCACCCTGTGGAGCGCACACACTTCCTGGTGTGGCCTTCTTCTGGCCTCCAGACACCGTGGATGGCGCGCCGCCCCACGTGGAGGCCTGCCTTTGGACCTGAGGATGAGGAGGGGACTGCTTTCACCTGCGCTGGGGGCTGGGTTTATTGCCACATAAACCAGCCCGAAGACACCTTCAGGTAAGACTGATCCCTTCAGTATGGATGGTGCTTCCTTCCCTACATCTGTAGAGCCCAGCGCTGCCCCAGCTCCAGTAAGTCTGTCACGGGGTAGGTCCAAGCCCAGAGTAATAGGGGCCCCCTTTAATTCCTGACTCCACTCTCCCTCTATTTTAGGGAGACAAGTCTGCCCAGAAAAACCCGGCCAGGAAAACATCAAAATGTGCAATCTGCAGCTTGAAGCTTCCCTCCTTATGGGAGAAGAAACTGTGTCAAGCCTGCACGGACAAAATCGTTAGAGCAGAGCAGCCTTCCCTGCTTGAAGAAATCCGTACGCTTGTCAGAAGTGAAGTGCAATCTTCCTTAGCTGCCTTCAATCCTCCTACTCCTCCTCCTCTACAGAATCCCTCTCCTTCTAAAAAAAGGAGGATTCAAACTGAGGATTCTGACTCTGATTCTAACCATTCCTATTCTTCCTCCTCAGAAAAATGAGGAGAAACTTCAAGTTATAAAATTTCCGAAGCAAGAAAATATTTTTTCTCCTCGGATTACATTAATGAACTAGTAATGGCAGTGCGCAGCACTATGGGGCTTCAGGAGAAACCTATATCTCAAAGTATACAAGATGAAATGTTTGGAGGATTGAAGTCAGAAAAGCGAATGGGGTTCCCAGTACACCAAAACATCATATACATGATATCTCAGGAGTGGGAATGCCCAGAGAAGCGTCTAGTCACACCATCCGAAATGAGACACAGGTTTCCCTTAGAGGCAGGTTCTCCTTCCTGGGATGTGCCAAGGGTTGACATACAGGTGGCGAGAGTGGCTAAGAAAACTTCACTCCCCTTTGAAGACTCCTCACAGCTGAGGGATCCATTAGATAGGAAAATGGAGAGTCTATTAAAAAAATCCTGGGAAACGTCCACCTCTGGATTAAAATCTAACATTTTGTCTACCTGTGTCGCTAGAGCCCTTTCTAGCTGGATAGATGAGCTAGAAAAGCACATTTCTCAGGGCACATCATGGGGAGAACTGCTGGATTCTCTACCCATGCTTCAAAAGGCTTCGACCTTTCTCTCAGATGCCTCCATGGAGTCTATTAGGATTGCGGCTAGATCCCTAGTCCAGTCCAATTCAGCACGAGGAGCCCTCTGGCTTAAGATGTGGAGTGGTGATGTCACCTCCAAAATTAAGCTGTGCTCAATACCCTTTAAAGGTGACTACCTATTTGGCCCCTCTCTAGATGAAATTCTAGAAAAGGCCACAGATAGGCTTTTGCTCTGGAAGGGCTTTTTTCCTATCAGGAAGCGTTTTTTTCGTCCCCCCCCCAGTCAAATACCCCTCAAACAAGAGGTAAAGGTAAAACGGGGAGATGGAGCTATGCCAAAGGAAGGGGGAAAAATATCCTCATTCCCCAACAGCAGCAGCAGGAGAAATGACTCCGTCCCGGTGGGGGGGAGGCTCGCAAGATTCATCCATCACTGGCGGGCCATCTCCGAATCTCAGTGGGTCCTCAATATAATACAAGAGGGCCTTCTGATAGAATTCTTATCCCCCCCTCTTGGAATCTGAGGGTTACCTCCCCGTCATCTCAGAGAGCCTTCTCAATGATGATGGCAGGCCTGAGGGACCTGCTAAAATCAAACGCAATTTCCCAGATACCCCCAGAAGATTGGGTTGTAGGACACTATTCCCGATTATTCCTGGTAAAAAAACCAACAGGGGAACCAAGAGTCATAATAACCCTGAAAGATCTGAATCGTCATATTGTATACCGCAGATTCAAGATGGAATCCGTGAAATTGGCCATTCCCATAATAGGTCCTGGGTTCTTTATGGTAACAATAGACCTAAAAGACGCTTACTGTCATGTACCCATTCACCCCTGTCACAGGAAATATCTCAGATTTGCGATTCAATTCAATCAGCAAGTGACACTTTCAATTCAACGTGCTCCCTTTTGGAATCTCTTCAGCCCCAAAAGTTTTCTTAAGGATAATGGCGGAGACAGTGTCTCATAGCCGCAGACAGGGAATCTGTATAATCCCTTACCTGGACGATCTGCTTCTGATAGCCCCCTCAGCTCAGGTTCTCACCAATCATGTTACGAGAACCCTAGACATTCTCAGAACATTGGGGTGGCTCCCAAATCTAAAAAAGTCCCAATTACAACCTTCCAAAACAAGAAGGTTCCTGGGAGTTCTGCTGGACTCGGTAAAACAGAAGTCCTTTCTTCCGGAAGATCATCTTCGGGCCTTAACAAAAAAGGTGATAGATTTCAGAGAAAGCAGATCTCCAACCATACGGAAGAGCATGTCGGTTCTGGGCTCCATGACATCATGTATCCAGTCAGTGTCATGGGCTCAGGCTCATTCCAGAGTCCTCCAGACCCACATTCTCGTAAACTGGGATGGGAATCCGGGTTCCCTAAACAGAAGAGTGTTTACCCCAGGTCGCGTGAAGGCTTCTCTTGCATGGTGGTTGAACCCCAGAAATATCCACAAGGGGGTGAGCTGGTCACAATCTCCCCTTGTGACAATCACGACCGATGCCAGCAAGCGGGGTTGGGGAGCAGTAATCCAGCATACTCCGTTTCAGGGCCTCTGGAGTCAGACAATAAGTGCCAGATCCTCCAATTTCAGGGAACTGAAAGCAGTGGAGGAAGCCCTCATAGCAGCAAGCAGCTTAATTTCAGGAAGCCATGTCCAGATTTACTCAGACAACACAACTACTTTCGCCCATCTCAAACATCAGGGAAGCTCAAAATTCAACAGCTTGGCAGACGTCTCGAGTCAAATTTTTTGCTGAGCAGAAAACCTTCTCTCCCTCACAGCAGTCCACCTGAAGGGGTCATCAAACTTCCAGGCAGATTTCCTGAGTCGTCAGGACATTCAGCCTGGGGAGTGGAGCCTGAACAAAAGAACTTTCAGGATGCTGGTGGACAAATGGGGCCTTCCGGAGGTAGATCTGCTTGCCTCAGGTCAGAATGCCCAAGTAAATACCTTTTTTTCCTTAAATTCCAGGGACAATCCCAGAGGGGTAGATGCCATGGTCCAGACTTGGAACTTCCGACTGGCATACGCTTTTCCACCAATTCCTCTGTTTGCAAAAGTCCTGCGGAAGATGCGAGAGGAGCAGGTACCTACCATACTGGTAGCCCCAGTGTGTTTGAAGAGGAGTTGGTACAACCTCATTGTCGAACTGCATATAGACGGGCCAATCCTCTTACCAGTGGATGCCGATCTTCTTCTCCAAGGGTCTTTTCAACATTGCAACCCCCGGAAAAGGAACCTAGCAGCCTGGTTGCTGAAACCCAGGTCCTAAAGGCAGGGGGACTATCGGATGCAGTGATTTCTACCTTACAAAGATCCAGGAAACCTGTTACAAATGCAATCTACAGTAAGGTGTGGAAAACCTTCTCCACCTTTTGTCTTCCTAGTACTCCTGATCCTCTCCGTCCAAATATATCAAAAATATTAGATTTTCTTCAGCGCGGATTAGAGTTAGGGCTTAAACCTAGCACATTGAAAGTTCAAGTCTCTGCTCTCAGTGCTGTTTTCGATCAGGAGCTGGCCAACCATCGTTGGATCAAAAGATTTATGGTATCAGTTCTCCGGTTGCAACCTGGGTTGCAACCTGGGAAGCAACCAGTTGTTCCCTCTTGGGATCTAAACCTGGTCCTCAAGGGTCTCACTCAAGCACCATTTGAGCCCCTGTCTTCTTGCTCTCCTCAATTTCTGTCGTACAAAGCTGCCTTTCTAGTGGCAATTACCACTGCAAGACGAGTTGGAGAGCTTCAATCCCTATCAGTAAGAGAACCCTACTTGACAAAAACAGAAGACTCCATAAACCTCCGTCTGGATTCTTTCTTTCTACCTAAAGTGGTGTCTGATTTTCTCAAAACATCATCCTTCCCTCCTTCTGTCAGAATCCGGCAAACCCTAAGGAGGAAGAATTCCATACTCTTGACGTTAGACGTATCATCATACACTACCTTGAACAGACTAACTCTTTCAGAATTGACCAAAACCTGTTTATCCATACGTCAGAAAAAAAAAACACAATAAGAGGAAAAAAGCCTCCACTAACTTCTAGAAAGGAAAAAAACCCCAGTACACAGGTAAAGGTGCTTACCTCTCGCGGCCTATCAAGGTGCAGCCGACCCAAGTTAAGATGGCAACTACACAGGTGCAATAATACCGATGAGGCAGCCAGCCTACAATCAGGGATTGGCCGCTTGGCACACCAGTGCAGACAAGTAAATGTGGCATGTTCACACAGAAATGCAGAGCATCTGACTCCGCCTATTATTGACGCCATATGGCGGGCTTAATCAGTGCTGACTAATGCATCCTGTGTGAACAGCGGCCACAGTATACAGAGCCAACTAGGGTCCAACTGCACCCCGAAAGATATAAAGTGCACAAAAACATAATAATGTATGCAAGGTATTGGTTTTATATTATGGCCACAATACTTAAGCTGGCAACCCACGTCAAGGGTCCTTGTATCTTGCCGGTCCTACTCTAAACAAAAAACACCATAAGAGGTTCCCTGATTGTAGGCTGGCTGCCTCATCGGTATTATTGCACCTGTGTAGTTGCCATCTTAACTTGGGTCCGCTGCACCTTGATAGTGCATTTGTTTGGAGGCCGCGACAGGTAAGCACCTTTACCTGTGTACTGGGTTTTTTTTATGCATACGTCAGGTCAGGAAAAAGGGAAGAAGGTGGCAAAAAACACCATCTCTAGCTGGATTAAGAGGGCTATACAAGAATCTTATCTAGCCCAAAAATTAACACCACCAATTGGAGTCAGAGCTCACTCTACAAGATCTACGTCAACTTCATGGGCTGAACGAGCGGGCACCTCCATCGAGCAGATCTGCAGGGCCGCAACTTGGTCTTCACCACATACATTTACCAAACAATATAGATTGGACTTATTGTCCAACCGGGATCTAGTCTTTGGCCGGAAAGTTCTCCAGGCTATTGTCCCCCCCCCTAGTGCAGAATTGGTTGGTGGTACTCCTATGCTGTTGTGGAAGGTGACTAGAGAAAATAGAATTAGACTTACCGGTAATTCGGTTTCTAGGAACCTTCCACGACAGCATTAATTCCCTCCCTTCCTTTGGATTTATCCTGGGTTTATTAAGGTAGCTAGTGCTATGGTATCCTTTATAAGTCATTGGCGATTTGGAGGTAGGAGGGGCCTTTTAACCTCTTTGTGCTTCCTGTCCCCCATTAGGGAATGGTGACATCCTCCTATGCTGTCGTGGAAGGTTCCTAGAAACCGAATTACCGGTAAGTCTTATTCTATTTTTCGTGATCTCGGGTCGGGTGAGGGCTTATGTTTTGTGTGCTGAGCTGACGTTTTTAAACATACCATTTTGGTGCAGACACGATGTTTTGATCTCCCGTAATTGCAATGTTGCGGCGACCCCCCCCCCAAAAAAAACGTAATTCTGGCGTTTTGACTTTTTCTCTCGTTACGCAGTTTAGCAATCAGGTTAATTATTTTTTTTATATTGACAGATCGGGCGATTCTGAATGCAATTCCAACACATGGAAGATATGTCTGTCTGTGCCTGACGCTTTTTGTTAGATGTTTTCTCTGAAACATTACAGTTTTGGATTAGAATATACTGTAGGGAGTTGTAATGAGGGAGCCTATTAAAATTTCATGCTAATTGTGGTTAGGGCAGCATGATTCTGCTGACAGGTCTCATTGAAACTTCTTCATTGACATGAACCAAAGGCTTTTTGTAGTATCCAGATTTGTAGAGAATGAGTCCATCTCTAGTCTTACTGTAATTATTACCTATATTTTCATTATATAGCCATTCCTAGTCAAATACTCTTCTCATTTAGCATGCCTTGGCTGTTTTGTAAGCTATTGAATGCTGGCACTCATAGTGACATTCGCATGTATCCTTATGTACATGATAACCTGCACTACATCACTGCAGTTGGGACCAGAGGTCACTCTTTACATTTTCTCAGTGCAGGACTGAGACTTGTTGAGAGTAGCCACCACATCACACACTAATCTGTTAAGTTACAGATGCGGTTACGTGGTGCTGAAACCAGGAGATGACGGCAACTACTGTTACTTCCTTCATAATATTTACACACGACAAAAGGGCGAAAAAACCAAAACGTAATTGGATAAAATTATGTATAGATTAACATTTTTCTTTTTAACTGACAAAACATGACGTAGGTGAACCCCGCAGGATAAATAACATATCAAAAAGATTGCTCAGGTGTCACCTACAGAGTATATTTATTAGTCCAGCCATAAGGTACAAGTTCAGCAATATTAATGTATACAAAAGTGTATCTTACACCACAGATATCTGCAAAAGGGACCAAAATAAGGAAAGAAAAATGGTTAGCGTAAATGCTGCAAGTATAAATGCACAGTGATACAGAAATATTCACCAACGAGCTGAAGCTGCAGGTACATCCTCCCTTCCCAGCTGTTTAGTGGTTTTCTACACTCACCGGCCACTTTATTAGGTACACCTGTCCAACTTCTTGTTATCACTTAATTTCTAATCAGCCAATCACATGGCGGCAACTCAGTGCATTTAGGCATGTAGACATGGTCAAGACAATCTCCTGCAGTTCAAACCGAGCATCAGTATGGGGAAGAAAGGTGATTTGAGTGCCTTTGAAAGTGGCATGGTTGTTGGTGCCAGAAGGGCTGGTCTGAGTATTTCAGAAACTGCTGATCTACTGGGATTTTCACGCACAACCATCTCTAGGGTTTACAGAGAATGGTCCGAAAAAGAAAAAAAATCCAGTGAGCGGCAGTTCTGTGGGCGGAAATGCCTTGTTGATGCCAGAGGTCAGAGGAGAATGGGCAGACTGGTTCGAGCTGATAGAAAGGCAACAGTGACTCAAATCGCCACCCGTTACAACCAAGGTAGACCTAAGAGCATCTCTGAACGCACAGTGCGTCGAACTTTGAGGCAGATGGGCTACAGCAGCAGAAGACCACACCGGGTACCACTCCTTTCAGCTAAGAACAGGAAACTGAGGCTACAATTTGTACAAGCTCATCGAAATTGGACAGTAGAAGATTGGAAAAACGTTGCTTGGTCTGATGAGTCTCGATTTCTGCTGCGACATTCGGATGGTAGGGTCAGAATTTGGCGTAAACAACATGAAAGCATGGATCCATCCTGCCTTGTATGGAGCATCTTTGGGATGTGCAGCCGACAAATCTGCAGCAACTGTGTGATGCCATCATGTCAATATGGACCAAAATCTCTGAGGAATGCTTCCAGCACCTTGTTGAATCTATGCCACGAAGAATTGAGGCAGTTCTGAAGGCAAAAGGGGGTCCAACCCGTTACTAGCATGGTGTACCTAATAAAGTGGCCGGTGAGTGTATATCAGATATGAATGAGCCAATTGCACACTGTTACAGGCAATCTGTCAGGAAGATAATTGCCCCCTCCCCAATTGCAGGACCTTCACAAGCTCCTGCCTCTCCCGGATGTTTTCTCCCCACAGCGCCAGCCTCTTTAGCTTGATGGCTCGCTGTTTGATTTCCTTGCGTAGCGTCTGCTATCACAAGAATAGTGAGCTATCAATATAGCTAAAGAGGCTGGTGCTGGGTGGGGAAACGAGCTCAACAGACAGAGGATCGTTGGTGTTTACATCTTTAGTCCATAAATCATTAGTACACGTGAAAATGTAGGACTTTGTAATGTATCTTATCTGAGAAATCTGCTTCTTTCTCTGCCGTGACTGATTGTTCTTTCTGGATTTCCAGGTAAAATCTGTATTCAGTGAAGACCCTTTCCCATTACTGAGATAGGAGATGGCAGTTGGTGCTGATAAGATTCTATGAAGACCGGAGGGGGAAGAGCTCCACCTGCCTTCCTTTCTACTTAGAATCTTATCAGTACAACTGCCATGTCTTGTAACAATCTGAATACAGATTTTACCACCAAACTGAGAATTTTGAAAATGAACAATCAATTCTGTCAGAGAAAGAAGCAGATTTCTCTGATTAGATAAAGAAACAGTTGTTATAATTTTAATAACTTTGGAATATACCATAAGTGTTCTGTCACTTATGTCCCAGGGCATGCAATCAGCCACCACTTGCAGTGCTGTGAGCGGTGACTGCAGCCACTCTCGGCACCGCCGTCATCATTGAATGCATGGGGCTACCAGGAGGAATAAAATTAATTTGCGCTTGGTAGCCGCACTTTCAGTAAGGCGGCCAGGGAGCTTTGTAACGCTGTTCAACTGCCGATACCACTGTACTTGAAGGCAAATAATTTTATCCAAGATGAGTGTCTCTTTAAAGAAAATCTCACTTGCATAAAAAAAGTAGGTTTTTTTTATACCTCATATAAAAATTGCTGTTCTCCTGAATCTGATATTCTTTTGTCATTGCACCTCTATTTTCTTGAAAGATGGCCCCTTTTGTTTTTCTTGTATATAAATCGTCTTGTTATGCAAGTGGGTGTGGTCCTCAACTTTTTTTATTTTTTTTTTCTCTTTCTATGTGATTCTTCTTGATGATCACAGTACCTTTGCTAAGGAGACAAGATTTATATACAGGAAAAAGAGAGCCATATCTCAGGAACAGAGAGGTAGGAATAAAATAGAAATGCCATCAGATTTAGAAGAATTGTCACGTGCTTCAGCAGGTAAATAAGAAAATCGTATTTATGGCAAGTGACAGTTCCTCTGAAAATGGAGTTTGAAAAACTTGACAACTCCTTTAAAGTTTATTCGGGGTATTTTGCATTACTAGGGAGACCTGTCATCCGGTCCCCAAAGCTAGTCTCCTCTGCATCCTTATATTACATTGACAGCTCATTGATCTAAACGGGCACTATTGTGGGTAGCAAAATAAAGTGATTGTTGGGGTAATATTGTATAGCAACTGGGTATAAAAATGAAAAAAGTGACCCAGTGGTGGGTTACTTTGCATATGCAGATGGCAGGGCTGTGCATAGTCTTTCTAGCTCCCTAGTATGAAACCTAGCTGCCATAATAGCTTCTTCAGGTATGAGAAGTAAAAACATTGCGTTTGAAGAAGAGATGCTTCCATACACACAGAATAGTCATTTTTTTTCTTAGTATATAGTCCAATAGAAAACTGGCATGAAATCACCGTATGCAGTGGTACAGTAGAGGCCCCATCCGCTCCAAGAGTGCACTGCTACTCTGCCTCCTAACTTCATGTTTGCTTGGGGCATGCGGTCTCCTCTGCTTCATCAGAGGATTGTAGTGATACCAAGCGTTATAGTGGTGCTTATGATCCATACTAGAAAGTGCCTGTGAGAACTGTGTATTTGTCCACTACTGCTACACTGCCGTGATGGCCGGTAACCTAAGCAACGAGCAATAAACAGTAGAATTACAAATCCCTCCATGTTTGAGAACTTTTTAACAAAAAGTAAATTGCAAAGTTGCTTGTTTTTAGAGGTGCTAAGCAATTTTAGCCATTTAAAAACATAAGAATATCCCTTTATGGGGATTGTCTATTTAAAAATGTGAGTTCCTGTTGTAATTATGTAGTCTGCTAGTGTGCATGTAGTAACAAAGCGCCATTGATGTCCCTGTTTTACCAGTGTTCTTGGGATCTTAAAGCTCCACTTCTGACCTTATGCTTTATTTTAGTGATGTGTCATCATCATCGTTCATAATTGGGGCAGGCTGACTGGTCAGGTCAATAGTTACAACAGCCCCTTCTATGTAAGCATTGGGTGAATTAACTGACATAAAAGGGAGCTGGCCTAGTTACTGAAATTAGTGTCGGCGACTTATATATAGCTGAGCCTGCAACGCATTTAAACAGGTATGGTACATACATACACAGTGCTTCTAAAGTGCATAATTTCTTCTAGGTACCTTTGCACAATGTCAGGGGTTTTGTAGGATTATAGTTGGGTATATGAGTGGCCACTCAATCCAAACAGGTGATGGTGACCATTGTTACTGAAACTGCTGCATAGCTTAAAATAAACGGTCAACTACAACCTCCATTTTGTAGCAGTGTCATGTCGCAGGTCATGCACCTCCACAAGGCACGAGGATCTCTGAGGCAAAGATTTCAAAAGAGCTTGTAGAGCCCATCTTGAAACCCCTATATCCTTTGAAGAAGTGCCAAGAAATGGGAAACATTCAGGACTGTATAGGCAGTGTTCGCCAAAGAAACTTAGTGTAGCAGATGAGAAACCCTATGCTTCACTTCGAAATTGTGAAAAGTCCAGGAGTGCCTCAGCTCAGAACTGGCAACAATCAGTGGGAGCAAGCTACACGCATCTACTGCTCAAAGAATGGCCGTCTTGGAAGAATTGCTGCCCAAAAAACATACCTTCTATATGGAAACAAGACAAAGCGATTCAATAAAGTGTCTGCAGGCAACAGAGAGGCATCAAGGAGTTTCCTTGCTGAAATACAGCCCCAAACAGGCAAAAATGAGTTGAGGGTTTGATCAGGATAAAGTGTCTTGATTGCTGAGAAATACAAGCACACTTATTTGTCATATAATACCATCAGCGAGGCTTCTGTTTAGCTCCAGATTTACTCCGCATCAGGACACAGACCTCAAAAATATAGTCAGTCATAAAAGGGACTCTGTCAGCACAAGATGAATGTTTATAACATATAGGTGTTCGGTGCACCATGGCGTGGCCAGACAGTTCAGTGTACCTTCCCACTTGCTTGTTTTCGGTATTTCTCTGTCTCTTGAAAGCCAGAGCTGTCAGTCAGCAGAGAGGAGATGGAGGAAAAACAAGTAGGTGCCCTTAAATGTTTGGTCACGTCAATAGTGCTTCAAGCGCCTTTATTTGGTTTGAACAGTCATTCTGTGCTGACAGATTCCCTTTAAGAACGATCTTTGGTGTAGAGAAGATCAAGGAGTCCTGGAAGTGATGATATGGCCTTCACACAACTCTGATTTCACATCATCCACTCTGTCAGGGAGTACATGAAGAGACAGAAGGATTTGCACAAGTCTTCATGCACAGAAGATCTGTGGTTAGGTCTCCAAGATGTTTGTTCCAAACACTCTGCCAAGTAGCTTCAAAAACTGCCCGAGTTTACCTAGAAGACTTGACGCTGTTTGGCACAAGGTTGTCATGCCAAATTTTGATTTTAGATTTCTTTTGTTCATTTACTTTGCACTTTGTTAGTTGATAAATTATTGACTCTCCTACTTTTGAAAGCATTCTTACTTTGCAGCAATTATCAGACCTGCATAAAACTCTTGCACACTACTGTATATATTGATATATCAAGACAGCTATCATATTGTTTACTTATCATAAATATTTATAAAACAGAAGTAGCTGTCAATTAATAGGTAGTGAACCATTATGACGAGCATGGCCAGTGCACTGCGGGCCCAGACTGTAGAATGAAGATGTCTTATACTGCTATGACAAAAACCATATATTAAGGCTTATTCTCCAGCACCCGTGCCCACATGGGTACTGTTTTATACACTGACTAGTAAGCGCGTGCCTGTGACTTAATCATTTCAGACACATTAATGCGGACAATTTCTGATGGTGGATTTGTGTAAAGCTTTCCCCTGTGAAATGAATATTTATGAATATAGAGGCACACACCGGGGTTAATTCCTGCCTACATTGCTACTACTGCCAGGTCTGTGTAGATCTTAGCTGGTAGAATATTATTTTAAAGCTTTTTGCCATTTTACTCTCAATCTATCCAATATAATGTGATCAGGAAGTAAAGGCCATGCTGGGGAAATAAGAGGAGCGCGGTGTGACACAGGAGCACTTTAAGTATCATTTGGGCTGCTGGAGACGCAAGTTTACTTTGGTTGTCATTGTCTTTCCATCCCTGCAGTTTCAGGTTCCATTTTTTTTATTTTGTAATTATTGGTGTAAAGTCTCTTATACAGTGACATCCTGGTAACCCAGTATATCATTCTAGTTATTTTGTGTTCCCAAAAAGTCTCTGGGCAGTAAATTCATGCACGGAAGAATCTGTCTGACATGGTTCTTTTTGACATTTGTATATTCTGTTTACAAGAAGAAAACACGCTTATGTTTTCTAATTAAAGCTGTTTTCAATTTTTTTTTTCTTGCTCCCAGTGGGATCCAATGATCACGACCCTGCCTGGCCTGTATCTGACATCTGTCGGCATAGTGAAGCCTGCTGCCTGGCTCTTCGGATGGAGCGGGAGTGTTGTTTGCTCATCTGGAATGCTGCGGTTTATTAACCTCCTTTTTAGTCTTGGCAATCTGTACATGTTCTATTTAATCCTGTGCAGGATCCACACAAAGGTATCTATGAGCAGACATCTATAATTTGTCATGTTTCCATGCAGATGTAGCTACTATACTTAGTAACCATATAGGATCTTTATTCCTGTTATACTTCGTCATGAGTTGTCTTTAAAGGGACTCTGCATAGAATGACTTGTTGAAACCAATAACAGGCGGCTCGGTGCATCTTGACGCAGCCAAACATTTACATACACCTGCCCACCTGCTTGTTTTCACTTTACGTCTACCCCATCCTCATTGACAGCTCTGGTTTCATAGAGCCAGAGATGGAGGGAAATTGCTTAAATGATTGGATGCGCTAAGAAGCACTGATCGCCTGTACTTTGAACAGTCCCTTTTAAAGCTAATCCTTAGTATATCCGTCAATGACAACCAAACTTGGAGGGAAACGTTTTTCCTGTTTCAGTTATTGAGAACAAAGAACATGATCTTTGCCCCCCACCCTCCCACTTTCTTGATGGTGCAATCCTACCCAACTAAAGCATTTGATGGTTCTTTAAGGGCCAAGCAATTTCTTTGGCTTTGTGCTTTTTTTTTATTTTTATTTTTTATTTCCTTCCCTTTTTTCCATGAGTCATAACTTTTTTTCTTCCCCCCACCCCCGTTTTATTTTTTCCATTGAATCAAATGCGCTTGATTTTTATTTTTTTTTTCTTTTGGCTAGACAAGTTGTAGTTTTGAACAACTCCATTCATTTTAACATTTCAATGTGCTGGAAAAAAAAGTGAAGTGAAATTGGGGGGGGGGGGGGGGGATGCAATTATGCCATTGGCTTTTTTGGGATTTATCTTTTCGCCATTCATTTTGTGCAAAAGAAATGACCGAATTAAGATTTTACAGGCCAGTATCGTCACAGTGGTGCCAAACTCACATTATTTGTTTTTATACAATTTTTTATTTATTTTTGTCAATGAAGCAGTGTTAGGGCTTGAATTTTGAGTTTTGAACTAACGATTTTATTGTTACTAATTTGGGGTAGATATGTTTTTATAGCATTTTGATATTGGGAATAAATGTTTACCAAAAAGTCATAGTTCTACTATTTTTTGATTACACTGTCTTTTGTGTTTTGTTTTGTTTTTTCGTTACAGCTTTTACAGACCTGGTTAATATTGTGTGTTTTATATAGGCTAGACTTTTACAGACTCAGTGATGCCAAATATGTTTGTTTTTTTTCACTAAAAAGTACCTAATCACTAACAGGCAGGGGGTGGCTGCCTACCTGCCTGTTGTGCCGGTTGCAGCTCTTCGCCGACATAGAATGGTCAGACTGCTGCCTTTGCTGAAATCAAGTCAAAAGAGCAGGGCAGAAAATCTATCGGCAGGGCATGACTGCCGACGTCATTCTAATTGACACAGTTTCCCCAGTTGGGCAGTGGGCAATAGGCTGTCAATCAGAAGTCAAAAACAATTGAAAAACATCAAATGCTTACATTCTTATTAGTACTTAGTAGTTAAATAGAAAATACTACCTTACAGTATATATTCCCCCCCCCAATATCCTATAAATGACATTGGCTTTGGCAAAAAGCACTTTAAAGGGGTTGTCTGTCCTCAGAAGAGAGGCCTGTAGTCGCTCCATCTTACTGTAGGCTGCCGAATCATGAGTGTTCGATGCACGCTCTATCAAGATTTCCCTGTATTTCCCATGTGGCTAGACAGTCATGTTAGTACACGTCTGAAATTTGCATACTCACTGTCACATGCCAACTAGACTCCTCACCCAGCTTCTCTCAAAGAGAACAGAAGTGTGCAGATTAGTTGGCATGTGACTGCCCACTTGCCCAAGAAATTCAGGGGAATTGTAGTTTTGACAGTTGAAATCACATAGTGACGTCTGACTCTTCTTCTGAGAACAGACAGCCCCTTTATTGTAAGGAAATCTAATGTGTGTTTTTGTCTCCTACAGGTTTCAGCCTCCCGAAGAATCTTGTGCACCCTCACATTGTATCTGTTTCCCACTCTATATTTTTTTACATTTCTCTATTACACAGACCCTGGGTCAACATTTTTTGTCCTTTTTACCTATATAATGTGCTTGTATGGAAATCACAAAAGTGCAGCTCTTCTTGGGTTTTGCGCCTTGTGCTTTCGTCAGACAAACATTATATGGATAGCCTTTTGTGCTGGAAACATCATTGCTGAAAAGGTGATGGAAGCATGGAGGACGCAGCTGAAAAAGAACGACGAGAAACCTTCCTCTAAGAAATCCTCACTAGAGACTGTAGAAGCTTTAAAGTTTCTCCTTCACTATTTGCTGAGCCCCCAAAATGTCTTGACCTTGGTCCTATTAACATGGCCTTACATTCTCCTAGTGCTGTGTTTTCTTGGGTTTATGGTAGTTAATGGAGGGATTGTGGTGGGAGACAGAAGTAATCATGAAGCGTGTCTCCATTTTCCCCAGTTATTTTATTTCTTTTCTTTCACTCTGGTCTTCTCATTTCCAATTTTTACCTCCATACACAAAATAACAGCGTTTGTGAAATCCGTTTGCAGACATCCTCTCCTGTATGGAAGCCTGGCTTGTATATCACTGTTCCTAATTTGGAGGTTTACATACGTTCACCAGTATTTACTTGCCGATAATCGCCACTACCCTTTCTATGTCTGGAAGAACATATTCCAGAGGCATGAGCTGGTAAAATATGCACTGGTCCCTGGATATCTTTTTGCAGGTTGGAGCTTTGTGGATGCTCTGAAGAGCAAGTCTGCTTTGTGGCTCCTAATGTTTTTTGTTTGCGTGTTATTTGCCACCGTTCCTCAGAAATTAATGGAATTCCGATACTTTATTCTGCCGTACCTCCTCTTCAGACTAAATACATCAATTCCATCCACAAGGAAGCTTCTGCTGGAGCTGGCGCTTTATGTCATTGTCAACATAGTCACGTTTTACTTGTTCTTAAATAAAGCCTTTCACTGGCCAGATAGTGAAGAAACACAGCGCTTTATGTGGTGAAGATCAATCAGAAATATTTAGTAGGCTTTACTCCTACAAAACCCCCCATTCTGGCAATTGGTGCAGGTCCCAGAGAAGGGGCCTAAGCCCAGCTGTTATCGCCTATTCAGTGGATAAGTGACTATGTAGGCCAGAATGACCCTTAGAACAGAGTCTGGAATCACAGGTCTTTGTATGGGACCTTCCAGGAAGAAGAGTCCTTACTTTTTAGATTGAAAATCCTCTGGATAGTTTTGAGGGAGAACGTTTTTACATTTCTATGCAAATATGCCAATTGGAACATTATAGGCAGGGCTACTGTGTCCTAGTACACTTTCTCTGTTTCACCCACAATGCTCTCAGATGTCCTATATACATATGAACGTAAAAAAAAGTTCTCAGACTATCCAGCAGACGTATGCTAAAGGTATAGCTCCTCTACGTGCAACGACCACTTCAGGAAGCCATGCTACTCTGTTCTGGATTTTGAGCTGAAAGACTTCCATTGTAATATGAATTTTTAGATTGGTCATTAATTTACTACTACTATATGTCAAATTAAAGTGAAGGTTCAATTTGCCAGCTATAGGAGGTACTTCTGACTAGAGATGAGCGAATTTGATCGGGTCATGGCTTATTCGGCCAGCTATAGCTCTTATCAAATAAGCTGCAGAGGGAACCCAGCTTCCTGGTGCGCTCCGGCTGATCAGCTGTTCGGCTCCGCAGCTGCATGTGTCGTGGCTGTGTGACAGGTACCATACATGCATGGAGAGCCTGTGTGATGCCGAATAAGCCCTGACCCGATCAGATTCGCTCATCTCTACTTCTGACCATTACAAATAATGTGGGTCATTCAGGAGTAATTTCATCCTTTTATTTTCTTTTTCATTCTAGTGATCAGTTAGGAGGCCTGTCTCAATGATATGCACTAGGGTTGAGCGACTTTTGCTTTTTTAGGATCGAGTCGGGTTTCGTGAAACCCGACTGTCTCGAAAGTCGGATCGTGTGAAATCGGCCGATTATTGTGAAAAGTCGGGGGGCCGACCGAAACACGAAACCCAATGCAATTTTTTTTTTCTCCCTCTCCCACCAAAATTTGTGTTTCACTGTGGGAATCGCTATATCCCAAACATTAAGATGGCGGTTTTACCCCTTGTGACGCCGCACAAAGCGAGCCGGAACCCATGTCATCACGCTGCACACACTCCTTCATTGGCTGAAAAAATGGCGGGGAAAGCGTCATACGAAACACGACTTTGGCGCGAAGATCGCCGACCGTGTGGCCGATCCCACGCTGGGGTCGGGTCGGGTTTCACGAAACCCGACTTTGCCAAAAGTCGGCGACTTTTGAAAATGACCGATCCATTTCACTCAACCCTAATATGTACTATTCGCTGCATAATCTGCGGCTTCTCAAAAGTGGAGGTCCACTATTGGCGATTATTACCTATGCACTTCATTCAGGTCTTCTCTAATACGTATGGTATTTATTTAATTGAAAGCCAATCATTATTCAATTTCCTTGGGCTGTTTGAACGATCAGTGTTTGCCTATTATACCTTACTTTAGTATTCTTCACGGTCACCACTATGATGAGGTTCACAGCCCCTCCAGCACCTGTGACTACTCAAAATAATTTACTGTACTAGATGAATCAATAAAATCCCCGAGGCTGTGTTCTCATCACACTGATGGGAAATGTCCAGGATATACAATAGCTTACCGTACATCTTACATTGAACTTGTACATAATTTAGAATTCAGATAATGTGTTTGCCCGTACATGGAAATGATTTAGCAAAAATTGAGACACTTTTGACTTTTTTTTTTTTGTAATAGATTTTTTTTTTTCTTGTTCATGTTTTTGGTGGAACACTAGGTGGCAGACTTTCCATGCGGATATATAGGCTTTAGTTTTATTAGACTGTAAACATTCCTCAGCGCTGGTGTAAAGAAATACAATGTTTGAACTGTTAATATGTAAATATATATTTTTCTATCAATAAAATGTTTACTACTGGATTCATGTTTTTTATTTTTAAGTTTTGATTTTAGAAGTCAAGTTGACTATTTCAATCTAGGTTTTCTTTAACCTTCTCTTATACCGCTGTGTTGTCTGTAGTGGGAGAATGGCATGCAAGCCCATTTTGCTGCTTGTTTGCTTGTTTCAGATCTGCAATAATGTATAAATGACATTTGATGGAAATGTTTAATTTTGCAAAACACAAGGAGAAGGAGACTGAGATGTCAGGTTGCCATCCCGGTGACAGCTTTGACTCGGGAAGGAAGTAATTGCATCTGTAATAGTCTGGATGTGGCTGCACACAACCTTCACTGACATCCCTGATGGTGTGTTTGGAGCAAGTATTCGTCAAGCTGCGAGATTGAATCCTCATATTCTAAAGGGCAGCGAGATGTAAAAGTGAGTGAAATGTTGTCTAGGATTGGGAGATGCGCTGACAAGTGTACTGGGAGAAATGTCAGATTTGTTGTGTCACTTAACACTTTTCTTTATATAGGAATCGAGCCGCCATAACATGTATAATCCTGCTAATCGGCCTCTAATAACGGAGTTTACACTTTCTTTTGCTCTATGTAACACGCTTTAGAGTCTGTATTTCTAAAGGACTGTTTGAACTTTCTATACCTTGCAAATTTAATTTTCTCCTGTGTTAAAATAAAAGCAATAAAGTGCTCTCATGAGACTCTAGAGACTGCTAATGTGGTACCAATCTTTCCAAAGGGCTCCAGGTCTTTCCTCGGTAACTTACAGACCTATAATTGAGGGGGGGGGGTTGCAAATTGCAGGAGCTTGTATACAGGAGTATATGATCGAACATAACATGTGACTGCCAGCACTGTTACTAAGAACAGATGTTCTTTGTGGGTGAGTCTGTATGTGTATACTCTTCTGACTAGTGGTCTGTTATTTGCATGCTGTTTCACAAATAGTCCTATTTAAAAGTCTTTGCGCCAGAATTTATTATATTTTATTATTCAGTTCTGATGCCTACCTGTTATTTTTAGGCTCACGTTGAGAATTTGCTTGCAGAGATTTCTGCAAGGTTTCTGCATCTCTCGGCAGCAAAAACGCACATTTTGCATGCATTTTTGTACAGCAATGAGACTTTTTTGAGCTAAATAAAGATAACCCCTTTCCGACAACAGGCGTAATAGTACGCTGATGTCGGACTTCCTGTTTGTTGCTCGCTCCGGCGCTGAGCTCGCACCTTTACAGGCACGACAGCTGATATGCAGTGGGGGAAATAAGTATTTGATACTTTGCTGATTTTGTAAGCTTGCCAAACTCACAAACACATGAACAGTCTATAATTTTAATTTTAAGGGTAGGTTAATTTTCACATAGAGAGATAGAATATCAAAAATAAAATCCAGAAAATCACATTGTATAAATTCTATAAATGTATTAGCATTTTGCAGTGAGAAATAAGTATTTGATCCCCTACCAACCATTAAGAGTTCTGGCTCCTACAGACCAGTTAGAGGCTCCTAATCAACTTGTTACCTGCATTAAACCCTTTCTACCATTGGACGTACTATTCCGTCCGTGTGGGGTGGTCCCTACTTCTCATGGATGGAATAGTACATCCAGCGCGATCAGCCGCGCTCACGGGGGGAGCGCGGTCGGGTGTCAGCTGACTATCGTAGCTGACATCTGGCACTATGTGCCAGGAGTGGTCATGGACCGCTCCTGGCATATTAACCCCTGGAACGCTGCGATCAAAGATGATCACAGCGTTCCGACGGCATAGGGAAGCATCGCGCAGGGAGGGGGCTCCCTGCGTGCTTCCTTGAGACCCTCAGAGCAATGCGATGTGATCGCGTTGCTCCGAGGGTCTCCCACCTACTCCTCCCTGCAGGCCTGGATCCAAAATGGCCGCGGGGTTGCTGCAGGGAGTTGGCTTTCAAGCGCGTGCTCAGAGCAGGCGCCGGGAAGCCACCCTTCAGTGCCTGTGTGACCGCTGATCTGACACAGTGCACTGCCCCCCGGGGCAATGTAAAAAAAAAGTTAAGAAAAAAAAAATCCTAAATAAAGAAAAATAAAATAATTATATATATATATATATATATATATATATATATATATATATATATATATATATATATATATATATATTTATGTTCCAATACATACATTTCTTTAAATAAAAAAACAATAAAAGTACACATATTTAGTATCGCCGCATCCGTAACAACTCGATCTATAAAACTGTCCCACTAGTTAACCCCTTCAGTGATCACCGTAAAAAAATAAATAAATGAAGAGGCAAAAAACAATGCTTTATCATACCGCCAAACAAAAAGTGGAATAACACGCGATCAAAAGGACGGATATAAATAACCATGGTACCGATGAAAACGTCATTTTGTCCCACAAAAAACGAGCCGCCATACAGCGTCATCAACGAAAAAATAAAAAAAGATAGTCCTCAGAATAAAGCGATGCCAAAATAATTATTTTTTCTATAAAATAGTTTTCATCGTATAAAAGTGCCAAAACATAAAAAAATATAAATGAGGTATCGCTGTAATCGTACTGACCCAAAGAATAAAACTGCTTTATCCATTTTACCAAACACGGAACGGTATAAGCACCCCCCAAAAAGAAATTCATGAATAGCTGGTTTTTGTTCATTCTACCTCACAAAAATAGGAATAAAAAGCGATCAAAAAATGTCATGTACCAATAAAATCGTCAACTTGTCCCGCAAAAAACAAGACCTCACATGACTCTGTGGACCAAAATATGGAAAAATTATAGCTCTCAAAATGTGGAGACGCAAAAACTATTTTTAGCAATAAAAAGCGTCTTTTAGTGTGTGACGGCTGCCAATCATAAAAATCCGCTAAAAAAACACCGCTATAAAAGTAAATGAAACCCCCCATCATCACCACCTTAGTTAGTGAAAAATTAAAATACCGTATATACTCGAGTATAAGCCGACCCCCCTAATTTTGCCACAAAAAATTGGGAAAACTTATTGACTCGAGTATAAGCCTAGGGTGGAAAATGCAGCAGCTACCGGTGAATTTCAAAAATAAAAATAGATGCTCCATACCATTCATTATTGCCCCATAGATGCTCCATATAAAGCTGTGCCATATATAATGCTCCATACCATTGATTATTGCCCCATATATTATCCATATATAGCTGTGCCATATAGAATGCTCTGCACCGTTCATTATGGCCCCATAGATGCTCCATATAAAGCTGTGCCCCATATACAATGCTCTGCACCGTTCATTATGGCCCTATAGATGCTCCATATAAAGCTGTGCCATATATGCTCTGCACCGTTCAGTTTGGCCCCATAGATGCTCATTATAAAGCTGTGCCCTATATGCTCTGCACCGTTCAGTTTGGCCCCATAGATGCTCATTATAAAGCTGTGCCCCATATACAATGCTCTGCACCGTTCATTATAGCCCCATAGATGCTCCATATAAAGCTGTGCCCTATATGCTCTGCACTGTTCAGTTTGGCCCCATAGATGCTCCTTATAAAGCTGTGCCCCATATACAATGCTCTGCACCGTTCATTATGGCCCTATAGATGCTCCATATAAAGCTGTGCCATATATGCTCTGCACTGTTCAGTTTGTCCCCATAGATGCTCCTTATATAGCTGTGCCCTATATGCTCTGCACCGTTCAGTTTGGCCCCATAGATGCTCATTATAAATCTGTTCCCTATATGCTCTGCACTGTTCAGTTTGGCCCCATAGATGCTCATTATAAATCTGTTCCCTATATGCTCTGCAGCGTTCAGTTTGGCCCCATAGATACTCCACATAAATCTGTGCCATATATAACGCTGCTGCTGCTGCTGCAATAAAAAAAACAAAACACATACTCACCTTTCTTGCTTGCAGCTCCTCAGCGTCCCGTCCCGGCGACTCTCTGCACTGACTGTTCAGGCAGAGGGCGCCGCGCACACTACATGCGTCATCGCGCCCTCTGACCTGCACAGTCAGAGCGGAGAGACGCCGGGAAGATGGAGCGGCGCCCGGCGTGTGGATCGTGGACAGGTAAATATGCGATACCTGCTCCCGGCGTCCCACTCCTTCCCCCGGACAGCTGGTCTCCGGGTGCCGCAGCCTCTTCCTCTATCAGCGGTCACCGGCACCGCTGATTAGAGAAATGAATAAGCGGCTCCACCCCTATGGGAGTGGAGTCCATATTCATAAGTTTAATGAGCGGTCCCACGTGACCGCTGTACAGGGGAAGAGTTGCGGCACCCGAAGACAGTGTGACTGGCAGGGGGAGCGTCATGATCGCCGGGACTAGGTAAGTATGCTAGGTAAGTATGCCTCAGCGCCCTCTCCCCCCTCACCCGCCGACCCTGCCACAGACCGTGACTCGAGTATAAGCCGAGAGGAGCACTTTCAGCCCAAAAATTTGGGCTGAAAATCTCGGCTTATACTCGAGTATATACGGTACATTTTTTAAATTTTTAATTTCCATTTTCCCATTAGGGTTAGGGATGGGGCTAAAGTTAGGGTTTGGATTACATTTACGGTTGGGATTAGGGTTAGGGGTGTGTTTGGATTAGGGTTTCAGTTATAATTGGGGGGTTTCCACTGTTCAGGAACATCAGGGGCTCTCCAAATGCGACATGGCGTCCGATTTCAATTCCAGCCAATTCTGCGTTGAAAAAGTAAAACAGTGCTCCTTCCCTTCCGAGCTCTCCCGTGCGCCCAAACAGGGGTTTACCCCAACATATGGGGTATCAGCGTACTCAGGACAAATTGGACAACAACTTTTGGGGTCCAATTTCTCCTGTTACCCTTGGGAAAATACAAAACTGGGGGCTAAAAAATGTGTGGAAAAAAGATTTTTTTATTTTCACGGCTCTCAGTTATAAACTGTAGTGAAACACTTGGGGGTTCAAAGTTCTCACAACACATCTAGATAAGTTCCTTGGGGGGTCTAGTTTCCAATATGGGGTCACTTGTGGGGGGTGTCTACTGTTTAGGTACATCAGGGGCTCTGCAAATGCAACGTGACGCCTGCAGACCAATCCATCTAAGGCTACTTTCACACTAGCGTTTTTTGCAATCCGTCGCAATGCATCGTTTGGCAGAAAAAACGCATCCTGCAAAAGTGCTTGCAGGATGCGTTTTTTCCCCATAGACTAACATTAAGCGACGCATTGCGACGGACTGACACACGTCGCAACCGTCGGCCGCAAAAAACGTTGCTTGCAACGATTTTTGCTGCGTTGTGAACGTCTCTGCCCCCTCCTCCCCGCACCTCACAATGGGGCAGCGGATGAGCAAACAACGCTAGCGTCGGTACGTCGGCCCGACGCACTGCGACGGGCCGAGTACGACGCTAGTGTGAAAGTAGCCTAAATCTGCATTCCAAACGGCGCTCCTTCCCTTCCGAGCTCTTCCATGCGCCCAAACGGTGGTTCCTCCCCACATATGGGGTATCAGCGTACTCGGGACAAATTGGACAACAACTTTTGGGGTCCAATTTCTCCTGTTACCCTTGGGAAAATACAAAACTGGGGCCTAAAAACTGATTGGTGTGAGAAAAAAAATAAATGATTTTTTATTTTCATGGCTCTGCGTTATAAACTGCAGTGAAACACTTGGGGGTTCAATGTGCCACACATCTAGATAAGTTCCTTAGGGGGTCTACTTTCCAAAATGGTGTCACTTGTGGGGGGTTTCAATGTTTAGGCACATCAGGGGCTCTCCAAAAGCGACATGGCGTCCCATCTCAATTCCAGTCAATTTTGCGTTGAAAAGTAAAATGGCGCTCCTTCCATTCTGAGCTCTGCCATGCGCCCAAACAGTGGTTTACCCTCACATATGGGGTATCAGCATACTCAGAACACATTGTACAACAACCTTTGGGGTCCAATTTCTCCTGTTACTCTTGGTAAAATAAAACAAATTGGAGCTAAAGTAAATTTTTTGTGAAAAAAGTTAAATGTTAATTTTTTTAAAAACATTCCAAAAATTCCTGTGAAACACCTGAAGGGTTAATAAACTTCTTGAATGTGGTTTTGAGCACCTTGAGATGTGCAGTTTTTAGAATGGTGTCACACTTGGGTATATTATATCATATAGACCCCTCAAAGTGACTTTAAATGTGATGTGGTCCCTAAAAAACTGGTGTTGTAAAAATGAGAAATTGCTGGTCAACTTTTAACCCTTATAACTCCCTAACAAAAAAATTTTGGTTCCAAAATTGTGCTGATGTAAAGTAGACATGTGGGAAATGTTACTTATTAAGTATTTTGTGTGACATAACTCTGTGATTTAAGGACATAAAAATTGAAAGTTGGAAAATTGTGAAATTTTTGCCAAATTTCCATTTTTTTTCACAAATAACGCAGGTATATCAAATAAATGTTACCACTATCATGAAGTATAATATGTCACGAGAAAACAATGTCAAAATCACTGAGATCCGTTGAAGCGTTCCAGAGTTATAACCTCATAAAGGGACAGTGGTCAAAATAGTATAAATTGGCCTGGTCATTAACGTGCAAACCACCCTTGGGGGTAAAGGGGTTAAAGGCAGCTGTCTTAGGCTAGGTTTATGTTAGCTTTTCTGTGCACAGCGTATCAGCATGCGTAAACGTATGCAAAAGCATGCTTACGCCTGCGCATCATCTTGCGCATGATGCAAACAAACGCTTCTTGTGTATGCGTTTTGCCATGCATTTGCCTTTTTTATGCACATGGTGGAGGAGGTGACATCATTTTCTGGACATGCGCAGTCTAAAGTACACATGTGTATCGAACGCATGCGTACGCATGTCCTTGCGTACCGATGCGTTCCCATAGACAGTCATGCGTTTTTTTTACGCAATCGTCCGCATGCGGACAACTGCAATATTTGACGCCTCAAAAAATGCAACATGCTGCCCTCACCAGACACTGCAAAACGAGGCATGTGAATGCATGCAAAAACCTGTCCCTGCGTACACAATGTTAAAGATAAGTACGCATGCGTATGTATGCGGATCATACGCTGTGCACAGAAACGCTAATGTGAACCCGGCCTTACATAGTCACCTTTTTATAAAAGACTTCTGTTCACAGACTTAATTAGTCAGACTCTAACCTCTCCAACATGGGCAAGACCAAAGAGCTTTCTAAGGATGTCAGGGACAAGATCATATAATAATACATCAATGTTGATGAAAGAACATTGATCTTACTATATGATGCGATCAAACCCTCACGACATGCTCAATGGACAGTAGATAAGCGCATTTCTTTTGTACATGCACAGATCCTACATCACACCATCAGAAGACATTGGGGTCTCCTGAGAACAGCGCATCCTGACATTCCGGAATTTAGACAACATTTTTTACCTTGCTATAAACGCCCCCCAAATATTCGTGATTCATTGGTTAAAGCTGACATTGGCACTAAAGGGCGCACTACTGTACAAAGATTTCTTCAGAACCCTCTAACTGGAACTTATTCTTGTTTACATTGCAACCAGTGCAATAATGTCCTTAAAGGCAAAGCTTTCCACCATCCACATTCTGGGAAAAAGTACACTGTTAGAGACTACTCTACTTGTGACAAATCATATGTGGGTACCTTAAGTGCCCCTGCTGCCTCTTATACATTGGCGAAACCACACAACCCATAAAAAAACCGTATTTCCAAACCTAAATCGACTATCGGGTGCAAAAACATGCTGTTGCCATTACCGTATCACTTTATCTCCATGGGGCACAATGTTTCACGGCTTAAATTTCAGGTCATTGAGCATGTCCCAGCCCCTAGACGAGGGGACGATTGCATACTCATTCTTAAAAAAGAGGCTTCCTGGATTCATGAATTGCAGAGTTTATGACTTCCTTTCATTTGTTCAATTATATTGTAACCACTGTTTTACCTAATTGACACTCAAGATGTCCTGCATTTTGTCTGTAATTTCCTATGTCTCCTCTTTATATATATATATATATATATCTATATATATATATACTAGATGTTTCCAGCCAGCTAACGCTCGGCACGCTCATTGCTATCTAATGGACGCTGCTGGTGATTAAACTAAAGTAAATAATGACAACATTCAATAGCGCTTACGCAGTTGGTAAGTTAACTTAAAATGAAGTTAATAACAATAGTGTGGTGATGTGTTGGCGGGATTATGTGTGGTGATGTGTTGGGGGGGCGGGATTATGTGTGGTGATGTGTTGGGGGGGCGGGATTATGTGGTGGTGGGGCGGGATTATGTGTGGTGATGTGTTGGGGGCGCGGGATTATGTGGTGATGTGTTGGCGGGATTATGTGTGGTGATGTGTTGGGGGGGCGGGATTATGTGGCGGTGGGGCGGGATTATGTGTGGTGATGTGTTGGGGGGTGGGATTATGTGTGGTGGGGGGCGGGATTATGTGTGGTGATGTGTTGGGGGGCGGGATTATGTGGCGGTGGGGCGGGATTATGTGTGGTGATGTGTTGGGGGGTGGGATTATGTGTGGTGGGGGGCGGGATTATGTGTGGTGGTGGGGCGGGATTATTTGTGGTGATGTGTTGGGGGGCGGGATTATGTGTGGTGATGTGTTGGGGGCGCGGGATTATGTGTAGTAATGTGAGGGTGGGATTATGTGTAGTAATGTGGTGAGGGCGGGATTGTGTGGTAATGGGGGCGGGATTGTGTGTGGTAATGTGTTGGGGGGCGGGATTGTGTGGTGATGTGTCGGGGGCGGAGCTACTGTGCAGGGGGGCGGGATTAGCGAGTAATCACGATGCCTCTTATATATATAGATATATATACTTAGCATTTACTGTATAACAGTATTACTATATGTTCCTACTTTATTTGGATATGTTCATGAACCAAGCCCATTGCTTATATTCAACTATTATCTCTGGTATTTCAATTCCTTTAATCTATTTATCTGATTTCTTCATGCAATTCACTGCCTGACCGGCCCCTTGACTCACCCATACCCCCTCCCCCTGCTCAGCTGTTATACTGTTTTCCCTGTTCATTCTGTTATAACTAGGGTGATGAATTCTATCTCTTCCATATAACCGCCCTTTCCTTACACATGCTGTTTCCTTTCATTCATGAGGTGGAACGCATACATTGCCACTTCCTGTGATGCACCTCCGGGTTCGGTGAGGTCATTTGACCCGCCCACCGGCCTTATTTGTGCATCTATACATGCAGACACTCACTCCAACAAGTGGCGGATACTGCGTTGGATGCCTGCACACTACCACTATCCACCACCGGTAAGGTTAATAGATTTAGCCTACTTTCCGTTTTTCAAGCAGATTACCTAATGGCTTGTGACACACTGTCTATATTATTCTAGATCCGGCATATACCGGACTCCTAGGTGACATCTTGTTCACCCGCAACACAGGTGAGCTTCTTGCAGGGCATTTTTAGTTACATTATATTAGTCTGTATCATGATATTCAATCCATTTCTTCCTAGTGCAACATAAGGTCACTTGTACAGCACACCTTGGATTCCTTCCTTTTTTCTTATGGACATAAGATGTCAGTGTAGGGTGTGCACATTTCATACGTATACAAAGTTGTTTTTTTTTTTATATATATATATATATATATATATATATACAGTGGGGCAAAAAAGTATTTAGTCAGTCAGCAATAGTGCAAGTTCCACCACTTAAAAAGATGAGAGGCGTCTGTAATTTACATCATAGGTAGACCTCAACTATGGGAGACAAACTGAGAAAAAAAAATCCTGAAAATCACATTGTCTGTTTTTTTTATCATTTTATTTGCATATTATGGTGGAAAATAAGTATTTGGTCAGAAACAAAATTTAATCTCAATACTTTGTAATACATCCTTTGTTGGCAATGACAGAGGTCAAATGTTTTCTGTAAGTCGTTGCCACACACTGTTGTTGGTATGTTGGCCCATTCCTCCATGCAGACCTCCTCTAGAGCAGTGATGTTTTTGGCTTTTTGCTTGGCAACACGGACTTTCAACTCCCTCGAAAGGTTTTCTATAGGGTTGAGATCTGGAGACTGGCTAGGCCACTCCAGGACCTTGAAATGCTTCTTACGAAGCCACTCCTTCGTTGCCCTGGCGGTGTGCCTTGGATCATTGTCATGTTGAAAGACCCAGCCACGTTTCATCTTCAATGCCCTTGCTAATGGAAGGAGGTTTGCACTCAAAATCTCACGATACATGGCCCCATTCATTCTTTCATGTACCCGGATCAGTCGTCCTGGCCCCTTTGCAGAGAAACAGCCCCAAAGCATGATGTTTCCACCACCATGCTTTACAGTAGGTATGGATGCAACTCAGTATTCTTTTTCCTCCAAACACGACAAGTTGTGTTTCTACCAAACAGTTCCAGTTTGGTTTCATCAGACCATAGGACATTCTCCCAAAACTCCTCTGGATCATCCAAATGCTCTCTAGCAAACTTCAGACGGGCCCGGACATGTACTGGCTTAAGCAGTGGGACACGTCTGTCACTGCAGGATCTGAGTCCATGGTGGCGTAGTGTGTTACTTATGGTAGGCCTTGTTACATTGGTCCCAGCTCTCTGCAGTTCATTCACTAGGTCCCCCTGCGTGGTTCTGGGATTTTTGCTCACCGTTCTTGTGATCATTCTGACCCCACGGGGTGGGATTTTGCGTGGAGCCCCAGATCGAGGGAGATTATCAGTGGTCTTGTATGTCTTCCATTTTCTAATTATTGCTCCCACTGTTGATTTCTTCACTCCAAGCTGGTTGGCTATTGCAGATTCAGTCTTCCCAGCCTGGTCCAGGGCTACAATTTTGTTTCTGGTGTCCTTTGACAGCTCTTTGGTCTTCACCATAGTGGAGTTTGGAGTCAGACTGTTTGAGGGTGTGCACAGGTGTCTTTTTATACTGATAACAAGTTTAAACAGGTGCCATTACTACAGGTAATGAGTGGAGGAAAGAGGAGACTCTTAAAGAAGAAGTTACAGGTCTGTGAGAGCCAGAAATCTTGATTGTTTGTTTCTGACCAAATACTTATTTTCCACCATAATATGCAAATAAAATGATAAAAAAACAGACAATGTGATTTTCTGGGTTTTTTTTTCTCAGTTTGTCTCCCATAGTTGAGGTCTACCTATGATGTAAATTACAGACGCCTCTCATCTTTTTAAGTGGTGGAACTTGCACTATTGCTGACTGACTAAATACTTTTTTGCCCCACTGTATATATATATATATATATATATATATATATATATATATATATATATATATATATATATATATATATATATATGTACACCTGCGGTTTTTCTTTATTCTCTGTATTTTTGTCCTTAAGCTTCTGGATTAGAACCCTCTTTTCTGCAATTTTTGCCCCAATAGGACATGTTTCCTTCCCTAAGCAGTTGGGTAGATGTCCTTGTTCCTTACCTCCCTTTTTCCCTGGTTTTCTCCTCATATTCACGGTGTATAATGATATACTTTCCTTGTTAAGAGATATGTTACATACTATGTTAATTTTTTCATTATGTTCTTTCATCAGCATTGATGTATTATTATGTTTTATTTCAATTGTGTATACTGCAGGATCCTGACGAAGGTCTATTATCGACCGAAGCGTTGTACCTTAATAAGTAAGATACTGGGCGAAAAGGAGACAACTGTTGGGGCAATAGTAAGAAAATGGAAGAAATACAAAATGACTTGTCAGTCGACATCAATCTTGGGCACCATGCAAAATCTCACCTGAAGTATCCTTGTTCATGAAGGTGAGAGATCAGCCTAAAACTACACGGGGGGAACTTGTTAATGATCTCAAGGCAGCTGGGATCAGCAAGTCACCAAGAAAACCATTGCTATCACATTATGCCATAGGTTTAAAATCCTGCAGTGCCCGCAAGGTCCCCCTGCTGGGAGAAGGTGCTGTGGTCAGATGAGACAAATTAAAAAAAATTATCCCCCGTTTTCTACTATACAACATGGTAAAACCAATGGTGTAGTTCAAAAGTACAACTCGTCCCACAAAAACAAGCCCTCACATTGCCATATTGACCAAAAAATAAAAAAGTTATGGCTCTGGGAAGAAGGGGAGAAAAAATAAAAATGCATAACCAAAAATACCTCTGGTCGTTAAGGGGTTAGTAAAGAATAAAAAGAACTGGTCCTAAATTTTACCTTGTAGCTGCTATTGCTGAATATATACCATTTAGAAAAAAAGGCTAAAAAGAAGCGCTTCTGGTGTCGGCTTAAATACTTCATTTTACGGAACAGTTTCAAGGGTGCCAACACTTTCAGCCATGATTGTCCTTTCCTTCCTGATTCTCTATATTCCTCTTTTGTTCAAAAGTACGGACTGCAGATCGATGTTTTGTTAAAGGGAACCTGTCATGTCCTTTTTAGCATGTCGACTGTCTCCCAGTACATTGTTAGTGATGCAATGTGCATCACTAACATATTTTGGTAATTAAAAACGGCGGTCTAATAATGTGCAAAAAAACCACTTTATATAGTTAGACAAAACCAAAAGAAAGAACCTTCACTCAAAGACCAAAAATATTTGAAAAATATATATTAATGTTTATTGAAGACAAACATACACATAAATAAAAACATAGTAGAGACCACCAGTGCAGAAACGGTGGGTCACACACGGGTCTAACCTCAGTGCAAGTATAACTTCAATAGAATACAGACATAATGTACAGCCTCAGGTAGTATACATATATCATATAGGAGCTACATGTAAGACGTGCAGTTAAATACAATAAAGTGCTGGTGTGCAATAGTGCAATAAGTACCGCTATATTGTGCCAATGTGCATTGGTACAGTGAATATCACATAAGCCACTCTAGGGCATAACAACCTAGGCTGAGATAAATAACAGGAAAAGAGTCATGTAGTAAATGTATACTTAGCACAAAAAGATATAATGCAATGTCTGGGTATAGTTACCAAGAGGATGAACCCGGGGACCCACCACACCCGACGCGCGTTTCGCACGGAAATGCTTCGTCCAGGTTGACCCCTGGACGAAGCATTTCCGTGCGAAACGCGCGTCGAGTGTGGTGGGTCCCCGGATTCATCCTCTTGGTAACTATACCCAGACATTGCATTATATCTTTTTGTGCTAAGTATACATTTACTACATGACTCTTTTCCTGTTATTTATCTCAGCCTAGGTTGTTATGCCCTAGAGTGGCTTATGTGATATTCACTGTACCAATGCACATTGGCACAATATAGCGGTACTTATTGCACTATTGCACACCAGCACTTTATTGTATTTAACTGCACGTCTTACATGTAGCTCCTATATGATATATGTATACTACCTGAGGCTGTACATTATGTCTGTATTCTATTGAAGTTATACTTGCACTGAGGTTAGACCCGTGTGTGACCCACCGTTTCTGCACTGGTGGTCTCTACTATGTTTTTATTTATGTGTATGTTTGTCTTCAATAAACATTAATATATATTTTTCAAATATTTTTGGTCTTTGAGTGAAGGTTCTTTCTTTTGGTTTTGTTATATCTTACCCTTCATGACCCCGTTAGGGATATTATTCGGTGTTTTCTTTTTTTTATATAGTTAGATCATACCTACAAATTTAGTCATAGGGGTGAACTTCATTTTATTCAGTCACGGTTGGCGCCACCCACCTAACTTGAATGATGATCCCAGGGTTGCGATGACGTCACTCAAATACACTGGATTCACCAGCGTGAGAAAAACACGCGGCTCTGATCTTGCCAAACTTACCGCCAGTCAGAGCGTTGTTTCTCACTCTGTCAGATGACAGTGTGTGAGCCAGCATCTGTGACTGGCGGTAAGGCCCGGGGTCACACTTGCATGTGCAATGCGAGAAACTCGTGCGAGTCTCTCGCCTCAATACCCGGAACTGCCACCAGCACTCAGAACGGAGTGTGCGGCTGCATAGAAACACATGCAGCCGCACACTCTGGTCCCGAGTGCTGGCGGCAGTGCTGGGTATTAATACGAGAGACTCGCATTGCACACGCAAGTGTGACCCCAGCCTAAAAAGGATACTGATGGTCAGTCGCCAGCTGATGAGAGTACTCTCATCAGCCTACACCTGCTCTTGCTGATGGCAATGAGAGCAGGCAAGGCTGCTGAGTGTATTCATCAGCCAGCGCCTGTGCAATAAATAAAAAAATGGCGTGGTTTCCCCTCTATTTTTGATAACCAGCACTATTAAAGTGGACAGCTGCTGGATGCAGCCTTCAGCTGTCATCTTTATATTGGCTGGTTATCAGAAATTAAAAAATAATTAAAAAAAACAGCTTGGGGGTTCCCCAATTTTTTTGACAACCAGCCAGACTACAACTGGTGGCTGGTATACTCAGACTGGGAAGGGGCCATGGATAGTGGCCCTCTCCGGCCCCAAAAAAGCAGCCCGTAGCCGCCTCAGCATGCCAGGGGAAGAAGTTAGGTATTTTTTTTCAGTCATTACTTGTGGGGGGCTACCATAGAGTGTATAGGGTGCTTTAGGGTCAAACTGTGTATAGAAGTGGTGAGAGGACATTATAATGTGTCTGGGCATCAAACTTTGCTGTGGTCATTCTGGGGTCATCATACTGTGCTTATGTGGGTGAAATCACTGTGAGGGCATCATAATATATTTAGGGGGTGGCATTTTGGAGGGCATCATACACAAAGGGAGCTATCAAAGGAATATCTTAGTGAAAACAGTATGGGGCTTCTCTGGGCAAATTACATTGAGCTAATCCTCAAGCGGGCCTATTGCTCCCCAGTCTGAAACTGGCGCTGAGGTAAGAAGAGGCTGCTCACACTGCTGAACACCATTTCTTTCTGATCTAATACTGGAAATAACAGGTAGTGAGGTAAGAAGAGGCTGCTCACACTGCTGAACACCATTTCTTTCTGATCTAATACTGGAAATAACAGGTAGTGAGGTAAGAAGAAGCTGCTGACACTGCTCTCCACCCTGTCTTTTTGATCTAATAGTGGAGATACAAGGGGAACTGAAGTAAGAAGAGGCTGCTCACACTACTGGACACTGTTTTTCTGATCAAATAAAGGCGATACTAGGGGTGCTAAGATAAGAAGAGGCTGTTCACACTGCTGCCATCATATGTTTCTTATCTCATACGGGAGATACCATGGGTGCTAAGGTAAGAAAAGACTGCACACACTGCTGTCCACACTCTTTCTGATCAAATGCTGGAAATACCAGGGCTGCTTCAATAGAGGATGCTGACACTACTATCTGCATTCTTTTTCTGAATGCTGAGCCATTGCTATGAGTTGGAGATAATCTATACCATGTACTGTCAGCTACAGCCACAAAAGCGTCACTTCCCACTACACATGATCACAGTCACATACTCAATTAACATTCTTGAATTATTATTATTTTTTTTTCATACAAAGGGTTATTTTTCAGGCTTTTTTGCTGGACAAGTTGGATTTTTTATTGCCACCAGTTGGGATAACAATAATAAATTGTATTTTTTTTTTATGCAATCGAAAAGAAAAAAATGACAACCCACTGTTCTGAGATATTTTTATTTAGGATTAAAGGAATTTTTTGTGACTTTCCATTTACTCTCCCCATTCGCATCTTGCAAAAATAAATAACCTTCTATATAGCACTAACAATTACAAGCAAGGCTCAGAACGCTTTTGTACAAATAAGTCATGGTACCGCAATTTGGCACTTGGTTTTCCCAATTAGTGATGACATGTAATTTGATCATGTGGTATATGTATGGCCTTTGGAACCTGGATACACTTCTCCCTGCAAATTAGCATGTGCGGAAGCAGTGTGTTGCTCAACAGATGTTCAGTAGACTGTCGGGATAACTTTTTAATACATTTTTCTGTGGGTTATTTTAGTGATTGGTGCAATAGTTAAAAAATGTAGTAGTACAATTTCATTATATGTATTTTTAACATAAAAAACATGATTTGCATTTTTTTGTTCCGCTTTTCCCCTTAGAAGTCATGTGATACCATGATCATGTCATTCTATCATTTCTCAATCACTTGTAGTGATAAAGTACGAATGAAAAAATAGTTATAGACACACCATTAAAAATAAAAAAGGGACACTATTTAATGTTGTACTGAATTTCTATTAGAGCGCACAGATTTATCAGTGCTTAAATCCAAATAAAACTATTAAAGAGAATCCTTTTTTCCCATCTCTTGTCCAGGCAATAATGCGGATACAAAGAGTGTCTGTTGCGCAAGAAGACCTGTTCTGTATTAGCACGCAATCCGTTAATTTGAATTCATATCTGCTGGCACCAGATAGTGTGCAGTTCATTGCACCTTCCCACCTACTTCTTTTCCATCTATCTCCATTCTCCTCTGGCTCCTGTAAAGCCAGAACTGTCGGTCAAGGAAAAGCAGAGCAGCGATAGATGCAAAACAAACGTGGGATGGTGTACTGTATTTCTCGACCATACTAAAGGAGCACTGAGTATCCGCTTGGTTTGAACAGTCATTTTGTGGATACTCCTCTGGCAACACTTCAGGGAAATTGATCACTTACTCTGTGGTTTTCCCACCGATGAAAGATGGTTGCTACTGGTATGAAAAGGGGAGCACTTTGTGAACAGCATATTGCCAAGGTACCCTTCCAAAAAGTAGTAGGCAGTAGTATATTGACTCTGTGATTAGTACATTTGTCTTGTAGCAATAGATACCTGATGAAGGATAACATTTTCATGGAGTTTGTATGTTCTTCTCATGTTTCTGGGCAATTTGCAAAGCACTTGTGCTTCGCCTCCAAGGTCAGGTACAGACATGCATATACAAAACTGTGTCCAATCTATGAAAAACGCATGTCAAATGGATGGTGCGTGATGCATTTTTAGCTTTTTATTTTGCATTCACTGACATAAGGGGCGAGTGATGCAAAATATGGATCAATGTAGTGCATGATGCATTCATTTATTTTTTTACATACACCATCGTTCAAAAGTTTAGGGTCACTTGGAAATGTCCTAATTTTTGAAAGAAAAGCACTTTTTTTTTCCAATGAAGCTAACATTAAGTGATTCAGAAATACACTTTATTCATTGTTAATGTGGTAAATGATTATTCTAGCAGCAAACGTCTGGTTTGTAATGTAATATTTTAATAGGTGTATAGAGGCCCATTTCCAACAACCATCACTCCAGTGTTCTTATGGTACTTTGTGTTTGCTAACTGTGTAAGAAGGCTAATGGATGGTTAGAATACCCTTGAAAACCCTTGTGCAAGTATGTTAGCACAGCTGAAAACAGTTTGGCTGATTAGAGAACCTATAAGGGTATGTGCACACGTTGCGGATTCATGTGAGGATTTTTCCGTGCAGATTTACCGCTGTTTTTGTGTGGATTTCACATGCGTTTTCACACCTGTGGATTACAATTATGGAACAGGTGTAAAACGCTGCAGAATCTGCACAAAGAATTACATGCTGCGGAAAATAAACTGCAGCGTTTCTGCATGGAATTTTCCGCAGCATGTGCACTGCAGAGTTGGTTTTCCACAGGTCTAGGTGCACAGACCCTTAACCTGACCTTCTTTTGAGCTGGTTGAGAATCTGGAGCATTACATTTGTTGGTTCCATTAAACTCTCAAAATGGCCAGAAAAAAAGAACTTTCATGTGAAACTTGACAGTCTATACTTGTTCTTAGACATGGAGGCTACTCCATGCGAGAAATTGGTAAGAAACTGAAGATTTCCTACAACGGTGTGTACTACTCCCTTCAGAGGAGAGCACAAACAGGCTGTAACCAGAATAGAAAGAGAAGTGGGAGGCCCCGCTGCACAACTGAACAACAAGACAAGTACATTAGAGTCTGTAGTTTGAGAAATCGACGCCCCACAGGTCCTCAGCTGGCAGCTACATTAAATAGTACACGAAAAACGCCAGTGTCAACGTCTACAGTGAAGAGGCGACTCGTGGATGCTGGCATTTAGGGCAGAGTGGCAAAGAAAAAGCCATATCTGAGACTGGCTAATAAAAGGAAAATATTAATATGGGCAAAAGAACACAGACATTGGACAGAGGAAGATTGGAAAAAAGTGTTATGGACAGCCGAATCCAAGTTTGAGGTGTTAGGATCACACAGAAGAACATTTGAGAGACGCAGAACAACTGAAAAGATGCTGGAAGAGTGCCTGACGCCATCTGTCAAGCATGGTGGAGGTAATGTGATCGTCTGGTTTGCTTTGGTGCTGGTAAAGTGGGAGATTTGTACAAGGTAAAAGGGATTTTCAATAAGGAAGGCTATCACTCCATTTTGCAACAACATGCCATACCCTGTGGACAACACTTGATTGGAGCCAATTTCATCCTACAACAGGACAATGACCCAAAGCACACCAAATTATGCAAGAACTATTTAGGGAAGAAGCAGGCAGCTGGTATTCTATCTGTAATGGAGTGGCCAGCGCAGTCACCAGATGTAAACCCCATTGAGCTGTTGTGGGAGCAGCTTGACCTTAAGGTACACAGAAAGTGCCCTTCAAGCCAAACCAACTTGTGGGAGGTGCTTCTGGAAGCATGGGGTGAAATATCTCCAGATTACCTCAGCAAATTAACTGCTAGAATGCCAAAGATCTGCAATGCTGTAAATGCTGCAAAGGGAGCATTCTTTGACAAAAGCAAAGTTTGAAGGAGAAAATTATTATTTCGTATAAAAAAAAAAATTTCAAACCCTGTCAATGTCTGGACTAGATTTTTAATTCATTTGGCAACTCATTTGATTAATAAAAGTATGAGTTTTCATGGAAAACACAAAATTGTCTGGGTGACCCTAGACTTTTGAACGGTAGTGTAGATACGCAGTCCATTGGTCCCTGTTTTAACAAATGTTCATGTAAACTATCCCATTGACTTACGTTTATCACTGTGTGATATTTATACAACCTGTTTTGTTTATGACAAATGGGGCAGTTACACCTTCGTCTGAACGAGCCCTTACCCCAAACATACTGATCAGCTATTTGACTCGGATGAAATCTGAGATAGCGACGTTAGATGCCATTGCCCTTAGTGAATGATGGCAATCTATGTACAGAAGAATATGCTGCAGAATATGTTGGTGCTATATAACCAAAATGAAATAAAAATAGTTATAAAGTTACCTGTTTTAGTCCTAACCATTTTGCTACTGTTATCTATGTAAGATCTAAATCCTTTCCTGTTCGGCCCACTCTCCTAAGTCATAAGCACATTTTGAGTTCATATTTCAGTCGTATGCTTAATAAATAAAATCATTAAGGCCTGAAAGTAATTTACTGCTTTCTTAATTAAAAAATATGCCAGCAGAAAGAAGTGTATTCAGAATACAAGCCTAGTTCTGCTGTCAAGAAATTGATATCTATTGCAGTGTTATGATACTGTTTACTGGTTATACAATTATATTAATGGGAAAATCTAGCATATGGGCAAGCAATGCTTTATTTATTTTGGAAATTCAAGACTGAATGCAGAGGAGTATAACATCAATAGTGACATCAGTGATGGAGCAAGTAACCAGCTTTTCCCCTACTCAGGTTTACTATAAACCAATACATTTGCTGCCCTGAGACGTAACTCATTAGAACACTTTTCTCCAGTCACCTTCCACGACAGCAGTATTGGAGGATGTCTCCCCGCCCTAATAGGGGACAGGAAACAAAGAGGTTAAATACCCCTCCTCTTCCTGCAACCACCAGTGTTTTTCCTGTCCCCTATGGGGCAAGAAGAGGTTCTCTGATAGTGCAGCTTGTTACCTTGTTTTGCCGGGCAGTCGAGGTCGGGGGCTCTGCTCTCCTCCTTTTAGGACTGCTCCCATCTCCGCGTTCATCGCGCCACTTGGGACCCCTCATTCCGCCCTTCTTGAACCTCCTCGGGGGCAAAGCAGGGCGGTGATGTACACCGGGGTCCTCCCGCAGCTCCCCGGCTCCCTCCTCTCTCCTCGCTGCCACCGGAGGCCGTGCGCGGGCACCGGAAGTGAGGCGTCCAAACTTCCAGTTTCTGCTCCATGTGCTGGAGCGCACGCGAGTGCCGACCGGCGTCCTGGATCCGGCGGCGGCCATGACGGGTGTAACTGGCATCACCCCCTACAGAACTTGGGAAGGAGGAGGGGCACGAAATTCGCTGGCAACCTCGATAGGTATATATTCCTGGTTGGAGAGCCTCCAGGTAAGGCCTCTGTCTAGGTCCCTCTGTGACTGGTGACTGACTAACCTCTATGGATGGTGACAAACCCCTACACTCTGCCTCTGCAGAGCCCAGCGTTCACCCTCCTACTGTAAGTAGTGGATGAGGTCCCTTTGCTGTCCAGATTGTCATGAGGTGACTTAGTCCACCTCTCCCTTTTTAGGGAGAAAAGGTCTCTGCCCCTAGAAAGGATAAGATGCCCAGCCGCAAGTGTGGTACTTGTGCGTCCAAGCTTCCCTCCAATTATAAGAAAAATCTCTGCCAACCATGCACGGATGAAAGTGCTGCGTAGTGAACAGCCCTCTCTTCTGGACAGCATCAGAACCCTCATCAAACAGGAGTTTCAGTCCTCTATGGCGGCCATGTCTCAGGCCCCGACACCTCAGCCCCCTCCTCCTAAGAAAAGGAAGATGGCTCCAATTGAATCTGACTCAGGCGAAATCCATACCTCGGGTTCAGAGGACATTTGGGAGAATGAGGGTTCTACTTCCACACCCAAATCTGATAATAGAAAATATCTCTTCCAAAGATATGGAAGAGCTAATTTCCATGGTGAAGGGCACCATGGGGGTGGAGGAGGAGGTAGCTAGCCACTCCGTTCTGGATGATATATTTGCAGGGTTAAAGCCTAGGACCCCGAAAGGGTTCCCTATACATGAAAACATTGAAAATCTTATCCTTCATGAATGGGGCCTACCTGAGAAAGGTTTGAATGTCCCATCAGAATTAAAGAATCGTTTCCCTCTTGATGGGGACTGTTCTTTATGGGAAATGCCTAAAGTGGATGTACAGGTGTCCAGGGTAACCAAAAAAAGGCTCTACCCTTTGAGGATTCCTCCCAGCTCAAAGATCATATGGATCAAAAAATCGAAAGCTTACTAAGGAAATCCTGGGACACGTCTACTAACCTACTGAAAACAAATGTAGCCTCCACATGTGTTGCCAGATCCCTTTTTCTTTGGTTACATACCTTAGAAAATCACCTTTCTCAGGGGACATCTAGGGAGGAGATTCTGAATTCCCTACTACTCCTTCAGAAGGCAACATGGTTCCTTGCGGATGCTTCTCCTGAATCTGTACGGGTAGCCGCTAGGTTCTCAGTTCTCTCCAATTCCACTAGGAGAGCTCTATGGCTTAAATCCTGGGGAGGCGATATAACCTCTAAATCCAAACTATGTGGTATTCCCTTTCAGGGGCATTATATGTTTGGGCCAGCCCTCGATGACATCCTAGACAAGGCTACAGATAAGAAGAAAGCTCTTCTGGAGCAGAGAAGCTCTAGGAAATGCTTTTTTCGCCCCCCCCGCGAGCAAGTACCCCAGAGGGATTACAGGGGTAAGGGTAAAACGGGTCGGTGGAGCTACCCCAAAGGAGGTTAAGCCAGAAATATCCTGGTTCCCCAACCCCAGCAGACCCCTGAGAAACAATGACTGTTCTCCGGTCGGGGGCCGACTCTCAGGTTTTCTCTTCCAATGGCAGACCATCACCACAAATCAGTGGGTCCTGTGTACCATACAGGAAGGCCTAAGGCTAGAGTTCGAGAGTCCTCCTCCTCACCACCTGACAATCACCTCCCTTCAATCTCCACTCCTCCGAGAATCCCTCAATTTGGATATTCTCAACCTGCTTCAGGCAGGAGTAATCTCCCGGGTACCTCATCAGGAAATAGGAGAGGGTCACTATTCCCACCTATTTTTGGTAAAAAAAAGCCCTCTGGGAAACATCGGGTTATCATAAACTTGAAACCCCTAAATCAGGCGATAAAATATCGAAGATTCAAAATGGAGTCAATCAGATCAGCAATCCCGCTGATTGGTCAGGACTGGGTAATGGCTACGTTAGATCTGAGGGACACTGTTATGGATCCCAATGGCTAGGGGATCGCACTGGACAAGCAAAAAATAACTCAAATAACGGACGAGCTCTAGGGTGATGGAACCTGGGCTGACCGCTGCCCTACTCCTGACAAACACAACTAGAAATAGCCAGGGAGCGTGCCTACGTTGATTCTAGACGCCTCGCGCCAGCCTAAGAGCTAACTAGCACTGCAGAGAAAATAAAGACCTAACTTGCCTCCAGAGAAATAAACCCCAAAGGTATAGTTGCCCCCCACATGTATTGACGGTGAAAATGAGAGGAAGGCACGCACATAGATATGAAAATAGAGTTAGCAAAACGAGGCCCGCTATAACTAGAAAGCAGAAGGATACAAAAGGGGTCTGAGCGGTCAGCAAAAAACCCTAATCAAAAACCATCCTGAGATTACAAGCACCCATGTGCCAACTCATGGCACATGGGGAGCACCTCAGCCCACTAGAGCTTCCAACTAGCATAGAGTAATATTTAGCAAGCTGGACAAAAAACAAAACAACTGAAAAGCATAACTTAGCTTATCCTGAGAGATCTGGAAGCAGGTAGTCAGAACCAAACTGAGCACATCTGAATACATTGATAGCCGACAAGGGAATGACAGGAAAGCCAGGTTAAATAGGAAACACCCAGCCTCAGATGGACAGGTGGAAACCAGAGACCGCAACCCACCAAAGTCACCCAGTACCAGTTGTAACCACCAGAGGGAGCCCAAAAACAAAATCCACAACAGTACCCCCCCCTTGAGGAGGGGTCACCGAACCCTCACGAGAACCCCCAGGGCGATCAGGATGAGCTCTATGGAAGGCGCGGACCAAATCAGTCGCATGAACATCAGAGGCGACCACCCAGGAATTATCCTCCTGACTATAACCCTTCCACTTAACCAAATACTGGAGTTTACGTCTGGAAACACGAGAATCCAAGATCTTCTCAACAACATACTCCAATTCTCCCTCCACCAGCACCGGAGCAGGAGGCTCAACCGAAGGAACAACGGGCACCTCATACCGCCGCAATAACGACCGATGGAACACGTTATGAATAGCAAACGATGCTGGGAGATCCAAACGAAAAGATACAGGATTAAGAATCTCCAAGATCTTATAAGGACCGATGAACCGAGGCTTGAACTTGGGAGAAGAGACCTTCATAGGGACAAAACGAGAAGACAACCACACCAAGTCCCCAACACGAAGTCGGGGACCCACGCGGCGACGGCGATTAGCAAACTGCTGAGCCTTCTCCTGAGACAACTTCAAATTGTCCACCACCTGATTCCAAATCTGATGTAGCCTGTCCACCACCACGTCCACTCCAGGACAATCCGAAGGCTCCACCTGACCAGAGGAAAAACGAGGATGAAACCCCGAATTACAAAAGAAAGGAGAAACCAAAGTAGCAGAACTAGCCCGATTATTAAGGGCAAATTCGGCCAGTGGCAAAAAGGCAACCCAGTCATCTTGATCAGCAGAAACAAAACACCTTAAATAAGTTTCCAAGGTCTGATTAGTTCGCTCCGTCTGGCCATTCGTCTGAGGATGGAATGCAGACGAGAAAGACAAATTAATGCCCATCTTAGCACAAAACGTCCGCCAAAATCTAGACACAAACTGGGATCCCCTGTCAGAAACGATATTTTCCGGAATCCCATGCAAACGAACCACATTCTGAAAAAATAAAGGGACCAACTCAGAGGAGGAAGGCAACTTAGGCAAGGGTACCAAATGAACCATCTTAGAAAAGCGGTCACACACAACCCAGATAACGGACATTTTCTGTGAGACAGGGAGATCTGAAATAAAATCCATGGAAATGTGCGTCCAAGGCCTCTTCGGGATAGGCAAGGATAACAACAACCCACTGGCCCGAGAACAGCAAGGCTTAGCCCGAGCACACACTTCACAAGACTGCACGAAGGTGCGCACATCCCTTGACAAGGAAGGCCACCAAAAAGACCTGGCCACCAAGTCTCTAGTACCAAATATTCCCGGATGACCAGCCAACACAGAAGAATGGACCTCGGAGATGACTCTACTGGTCCAATCATCCGGAACAAACAGTCTTTCTGGTGGACAACGATCAGGTTTATCCGCCTGAAACTCCTGCAATGCACGACGCAAGTCTGGGGAGACGGCGGACAATATTACCCCATCCCTAAGGATACCAGTAGGCCCAGAGTCTCCAGGAGAGTCAGGCACAAAACTCCTGGAAAGAGCATCTGCCTTCACATTCTTTGAACCTGGCAGGTATGAAAACACAAAATTGAAACGAGAAAAAAACAACGACCAACGAGCCTGTCTAGGATTCAGACGCCTGGCAGACTCAAGGTAAATCAGATTTTTGTGATCAGTCAAGACCACCACACGATGTCTAGCACCCTCAAGCCAATGACGCCACTCCTCAAATGCCCACTTCATGGCCAAAAGCTCCCGATTACCCACATCATAATTGCGCTCGGCGGGCGAGAATTTTCTAGAAAAGAACGCACATGGCTTCATCACCGAGCCATCGGAACTTCTCTGTGACAAAACCGCCCCCGCTCCAATCTCGGAAGCATCAACCTCAACCTGAAAAGGAAGTGAAACATCTGGTTGACATAACACAGGAGCAGAAGAAAACCGGCGCTTAAGTTCCTGAAAGGCCTCCACAGCCGTAGGAGACCAATTAGCAACATCAGCACCCTTTTTAGTCAAATCAGTCAAAGGTTTAACAACACTGGAAAAATTAGCAATGAACCGACGATAAAAATTAGCAAAACCCAAGAACCTCTGAAGACTCTTAACAGATGTAGGTTGTGTCCAGTCACAAATCGCCTGAACCTTGACGGGATCCATCTCAATAGTAGAAGGAGAAAAAATGTACCCCAAAAAAGAAATCTTCTGGACTCCGAAGAGACATTTCGAGCCCTTCACAAACAGAGAATTGGCCCGCAGGACTTGAAACACCTTCCTGACCTGTAGAACATGAGACTCCCAGTCATCAGAAAACACCAAAATATCATCCAAATACACAATCATAAACTTATCCAGATATTCACGGAAAATATTGTGCATAAAGGACTGAAAGACTGAAGGAGCATTAGAAAGTCCAAAAGGCATTACCAAATACTCAAATTGGCCCTCAGGCGTATTAAATGCGGTTTTCCACTCATCACCCTGCTTTATCCGCACAAGATTATACGCACCGCGAAGATCTAGCTTAGTGAACCACATAGCCCCCTTAATGCGAGCAAACAAATCAGTCAATAATGGCAATGGATACTGATATTTGACTGTAATCTTATTCAGAAGGCGATAATCTATACAAGGCCTCAGGGAACCATCTTTTTTAGCCACGAAAAAAAAACCTGCTCCCAGAGGGGACAAAGATGGACGAATATGTCCCTTTTCCAAGGACTCCTTAATATAATTCCGCATAGCAGTATGCTCTGGCACTGACAGATTAAATAAACGACCCTTAAGGAATTTACTGCCAGAAAATAATTCTATAGCACAGTCACAATCCCTATGAGGAGGGAGCGAATTGAGCTTAGGCTCCTCAAAAACATCCCGATAGTCAGACAAAAACGCAGGGACCTCAGAAGGAGTAGATGAAGCGATTGAAATCAGAGGTGCATAATCATGAACCCCCTGACATCCCCAGCTTAACACAGACATTGTTTTCCAATCCAGGACTGGATTATGAGTTTGTAACCATGGCAGACCAAGCACTAGTACATCATGTAAATTATACAGTACAAGGAAGCGAATCACCTCCTGATGAACGGGAGTCATGTGCATGGTCACTTGTGTCCAGTACTGCGGTTTATTCATAGCCAGTGGTGTAGAGTCAACTCCCTCCAAAGGAATAGGAACCTCCAGAGGCTCCAGACTAAAACCGCAGCGTTTGGCAAATGACCAATCCATAAGACTCAGGGCAGCGCCCGAATCCACATAAGCATCGACGGAAATGGATGACAGTGAACAAATCAGAGTTACAGACAAAATGAACTTAGACTGCAGAGTACTAATGGCAAAAGATTTATCAACCTTTTTTGTGCGTTTAGAGCATGCTGATATAACATGAGCTGAATCACCACAATAAAAACACAATCCGTTTTTCCGCCTATAATTTTGCCGTTCACTTCTGGACTGAATTCTATCACATTGCATAGTCTCAGGTGCCTGTTCAGAAGACACCGCCAACTGGTGCACAGGTTTGCGCTCCCGCAAACGCCGATCAATCTGAATGGCCATAGTCATAGACTCATTCAGACCTGTAGGCGCAGGGAACCCCACCATAATATCCTTAATGGCCTTCATCTCTGAAGTTTGCAGCCAGGGCGCACTCATTCCACTGAGTAAGTACCGACCATTTCCGAAATTTTTGACAATACAGTTAGGTCCATATATATTTGGACAGAGACAACCTTTTTCTAATTTTGGTTATAGACATTACCACAATGAATTTTAAACAAAACAATTCAGATGCAGTTGAAGTTCAGACTTTCAGCTTTCATTTGAGGGTATCCACATTAAAATTGGATGAAGGGTTTAGGAGCTTCCGCTCCTTAACATGTGCCACCCTGTTTTTAAAGGGACCAAAAGTAATTGGACAATTGACTCCAAGGCTATTTCATGGACAGTTGTGGGCAATCCCTTCATTATGTCATTCTGAATTAAGCAGATAAAAGGCCTGGAGTTGATTTGAGGTGTGGTGCTTGCATTTGGAAGGTTTTGCTGTGAAGTAAACATGCGGTCAAAGGAGATCTCCATGCAGGTGAAACAAGCCATCCTTAAGCTGCGAAAACAGAAAAAAACCCATCTGAAAAATTGCTACAATATTAGGAGTGGCAAAATCTACAGTTTGGTACATCCTGAGAAAGAAAGAAAGCACTGGTGAACTCATCAATGCAAAAAGACCTGGGTGCCCACGGAAGACAACAGCGGTGGATGATCGCAGAATAATCTCCATGGTGAAGAGAAACCTCTTCACAACAGCCAACCAAGTGAACAGCACTCTCCAGGAGGTCGGCGTATCAATATCCAAATCTACCATAAAGAGAAGACTGCATGAAAGTAACTACAGAGGGTTCACTGCACGGTGCAAGCCACTCATAAGCATCAAGAATAAATAGGCTAGACTGGACTTTGCTAAAAAACATCTAAAAAAGCCAGCACAGTTCTGGAAGAACATTCTTTGGACAGATGAAACCAAGATCAACCTCTACCAGAATGATGGAAAGAGAAAAGTATGGCGAAGGCGTGGTACAGCTCATGATCCAAAGCATACCACATCATCTGTAAAACACTGCAGAGGCAATGTGATGGCTTGGGCATGCATGGCTGCCAGTGGCACTGGGTCACTAGTGTTTATTGATGATGTGACACAGGACAGAAGCAGCCGAATGAATTCTGAGGTATTCAGAGCCATACTGTGTGCTCAGATCCAGCCAAATGCAGCCAAACTGGTTGGTTGTCGTTTCATACTACAGATGGACAATGACCCAAAACATAAAGCCAAAGCAACTCAGGAGTTTATTAAAGCAAAGAAGTGGAATATTCTTGAATGGCCAAGTCAGTCACCTGATCTGAACCCAATTGAGCAGCATTTCACTTGTTATAGACTAAACTTCAGACAGAAAGGCCCATAAACAAACAGCAACTGAAAACCACTGCAGTGAAGGCCTGGCAGAGCATCAAAAAGGAGGAAACACAGCGTCTGGTGATGTCCATGAGTTCAAGACTTCAGGCAGTCATTGCCAACAAAGGATTTTCAACCAAGTACTAGAAATGAACATTTTATTTACAATTATTTAATCTGTCCAATTACTTTTGGTCCCTTTAAAAACAGGGTGGCACATATTAAGGAGCTGAAACTCCTAAACCCTTCATCCAATTTTAATGTGGATACCCTCAAATGAAAGCTGAAAGTCTGAACTTCAACTGCATCTGAATCGTTTTGTTTAAAATTTATTGTGGTAATGTCTAGAACCAAAATTAGAATAATGTTGTCTCTGTCCAAATATATATGGACCTAACTGTATACTTCCGCTTCATCATGCCCCTGAGAGAGGGCTAATAAAGCCTTTTCAGCCTGAATCTCCAGGTTAGGTTCCTCATAGAGCAATCCCAGTGCCAGAAAAAACGCATCCACACTGAGCAATGCAGGATCCCCTGGTGCCAATGCAAATGCCCAATTCTGAGGGTCGCCCCGCAGGAAAGATATTACAATCTTGACCTGCTGAGCAGGGTCTCCAGAGGAGCGAGATTTCAAAGAAAGAAACAATTTGCAATTGTTCCTGAAATTCAGGAAGGTAGATCTATCTCCAGAAAAGAACTCTGGAATAGGAATTCTAGGTTCAGACATGGGAGTGTGAACAACAAAATCCTGTATGTTTTGAACTTTTGCAGCGAGATTATTCAGGCTGGAAGCCAAACTCTGGACATCCATATTAAACAGCTAAGGTCAGAGCCATTCAAGGGTTAAGAGGAGGTAAGAAGCAGCTAGACAGCAATTAAAGGCTAGGCAGCAAAACTCTGAGGGGAAAAAAAAAAAAAAAAATTCCCTTCAACACTTCTTTTTCTCCTGCTTCAGCCCAAACAATTAACACTTTGAGGCCGGCTATACTGTTATGGATCCCATTGGCTAGGGGATCGCACTGGACAAGCAAAAAATAACTCAAATAACGGACGAGCTCTAGGGTGATGGAACCTGGGCTGACCGCTGCCCTACTCCTGACAAACACAAATAGAAATAGCCAGGGAGCGTGCCTACGTTGATTCTAGACGCCTCGCGCCAGCCTAAGAGCTAACTAGCACTGCAGAGAAAATAAAGACCTAACTTGCCTCCAGAGAAATAAACCCCAAAGGTATAGTTGCCCCCCACATGTATTGACGGTGAAAATGAGAGGAAGGCACGCACATAGATATGAAAATAGAGTTAGCAAAACGAGGCCCGCTATAACTAGAAAGCAGAAGGATACAAAAGGGGTCTGAGCGGTCAGCAAAAAACCCTAATCAAAAACCATCCTGAGATTACAAGCACCCATGTGCCAACTCATGGCACATGGGGAGCACCTCAGCCCACTAGAGCTTCCAACTAGCATAGAGTAATATTTAGCAAGCTGGACAAAAAACAAAACAACTGAAAAGCATAACTTAGCTTATCCTGAGAGATCTGGAAGCAGGTAGTCAGAACCAAACTGAGCACATCTGAATACATTGATAGCCGGCAAGGGAATGACAGGAAAGCCAGGTTAAATAGGAAACACCCAGCCTCAGATGGACAGGTGGAAACCAGAGACCGCAACCCACCAAAGTCACCCAGTACCAGTTGTAACCACCAGAGGGAGCCCAAAAACAGAATCCACAACAGGACACATACTATCATGTGTCGATACATCCCGACCACAGGAAGTTCCTCAGATTCGCAGTGGCTCAAAACCATCGAACCAGCCATTATCAGTTCAATGTCCTTCCATTTGGAGTCTCTTCAGCTCCACAGGTCTTTACCGAAATCATGTCAGAAGCAGTGATCTTCATCCGGCAACAGGGGATCTGTATCATCCCGTACCTAGACGATTTTCTTATTGTCGCCCCATCTGTCCCTCGTCTGAATCAGGATGTGACGAAGGTCCTGGATATCCTGAAATCACTGGGGTGGATTCCAAACTTGGAGAAGTCGGACCTCCATCCATCTTCGGAGAAAAAATTCCTTGGAGTTCTTCTGAACTCAAGGAAAAGAATGTCCTTCTTACCCAGGAACCGTCAAGTCGATCTCTTCCACAGAATCTCCAGGTTCAGGAGTCAGAGGACTCTGACCTTAAGAGACTCAATGTCAATCCTGGGGTCATTGACGTCTTGCATCCAGGCAGTCTCTTGGGCCCAGGCCCACACAAGAGTCCTCCAGTCCTACATCCTGATGCATTCAAAAGGATGCCAGTATGTCTTAACCAGGAGGTTTCCTCTTCCCACTCACGTGAAATCTTCCCTCTCATGGTGGCTGAACTCCCAGAACCTTCAACGGGGAGTCAGCTGGGACCAAATTCCTCTGAAGGTACTCACAACAGATGCAAGCCAGAGAGGTTGGGGCGCCGTGATGGAAGGGTCCTACTTCCAGGGGTTGTGGCCCCCAAACATCCGGTCCAGATCCTCTAATCTGTAGGAACTAAAAACGGTGGAGGAAGCGCTAAAAGCCGCATCTATCCTCATCCAAAGACACCATGTACGGGTAATGTCCAACAACACGACTACAGTGGCCTACCTCCGACACCAGGGAGGCACGAAATACACCAGCCTGAAGTTAACCGCTGCAAGGATTTTTTCCTGGGCAGAAAAACATCTGTCCATCTCGGCAGTGCACATAAAGGGATCGGAAAATGCCCAGGCGGATTTCCTGAGCAGGAGAGATTTCCATCCTGGAGAATGGTCTCTGAACCAAGAGGTATTCCTGTCTCTTGTCCGGAGATGGGGGAGTCCCGACGTGGATCTGTTCGCCAACAGTCAGAACACGAAGTCAAGCACTTTCTTCTCCCTCAACCCCTCAGACGAAGCACAGGGACTGGATGCCTTCTCCCATCCTTGGAAGTTTGCTCTGGCATATGCCTTCCCACCGATTCCTATGTTACCAAGAACATTACAAAAGATCCGGGCAGACCGAGACACTACGATTCTAGTAGCACCGATGTGGCCAGGAAGAAGCTGGTACGGCTCATTAACAGACATGTCTTTGGAAGGCCCGATACTTCTACTTCAGATAGTGAACCTTCTTCAGCAGGGACCCCTGCTACACCCGGACCTACACAGACTGAAACTGGCGGCCTGGTTACTGAGGCTGAGATTCTGAGAGCCAGAGGTCTCTCAGATGACGTCATCCAAACCCTACAAAAGAGTAGCAAACCAGTAACTAATGCCATCTATGGCAAAGTTTGGAAAAAAATTTCATCCTGGTGTTTCCCAAACAAACCTGATCCATTTCATCCCAATATCGCAGAAATATTAGAATTTCTCCAGAAGAATCTGGAGTTAGGACTATCGCCTAGCACCCTAAAAGTTCAGGTGTCGGCACTGGGTTCTTTTTTTGATCAGGATTTAGCAGGCCACCGTTGGGTTAGACGTTTTATGACATCTGCAACTAGGATGCGCCCTAAACTCCCATGTTCAGACCCCCTTGGGATTTGAACCTTGTGCTAAATAGTCTGACTGGGCACCCCTTGGAACCCTTAGCCATTAGCTTAAAAACCTTGACCCTCAAGACTGTCTTCCTAGTAGCAATCACTACCGCTAGGCGTATAGGAGAGATACAGGCTTTGTCAGTACAGGAGCCATATTTAACCATAACCATGGACAGCATAATCCTTAAGCTAGACCCTTCCTTTATGCCTAAGGTGGTCTCGGACTTCCACAGAAGTCAGGATATCATTCTACCCTCATTCTGTCCAAATCCCTCTAATCCAAAGGAAGAAACCTTTCACACCCTGGATGTCCACAGGGTTGTCCTCTTCTACCTCCAGCAAACGGAAGGTTGGAGGATAGACCAAAATCTATTTGTCCAGTTTTCAGGATGGAATAAAGGCAAGAAAGCAGCCAAAAGTACGATCGCTAACTGGATCAAACAGGCTATTTGTCTTGCATATTCATCCCGGAAGCTGGCACCCCGGCATCGCTGAAAGCTCACTCCACCCGTTCAATCTCAACTTCCTGGGCAGAGAGATGGAATGCATCATCTGAGAAGATATGCAGAGCCGCCACCTGGTCATCAGTCCATACATTCACCAGGCATTACAGGCTAAATTTCAATAGGGACCTATTGTTTGGCAGACGTGTTCTGCAGGCAGTTGTCCCTCCCTAAAGAAATTAGCTGTTGGTATCACTCCGATACTGCTGTTGTGGAAGGTGACTGGAGAAAATAGAATTAGACTTACCGGTAATTCGGTTTCTAGGAACCTTCCACGACAGCACTAATTTCCCTCCCTATCTGATATTCTTATTGGATGATTCCTGCACTTAATTGGTAACTATATATGCTACTGTGTCCAGAAAAAACACTGGTGGTTGCAGGAAGGGAAGGGGTATTTAACCTCTTTGTCCCCTATTAGGGCGGGGAGACATCCTCCGATACTGCTGTTGTGGAAGGTTCCTAGAAACCGAATTACCGGTAAGTCTAATTCTATTTTTTCTGTGTGCATAAATGAAAAAAGTTGCATAGGAATGCACGAGCACTAAAATGCTCAATGCTCGTTACTCAGACTGAGCAATTCCTAATGATTGAGTGCTCGTTTCGAGTAACACGTATCATGGTAGTCAATGCGAAATCAGAGTATTTTTCCTGCAGACCCTACAAGGAAGTCTGGAGGGCAGTAAAAATGTTGAGATGGATGGAAACAGTGCTGAATGAAAGGAGAACAGCATGGGGATGACTCCTGGAAGCATCTCTGACTCCCAGATCACTAATAGTGTCACACTATTTCTCCACTTCATGGACTGACAATGAAACATTCAAAATCAACGAGAAATTGGAGTTTACAGGAAAAAAAAGTCAAACATTCTTTCCTGTATAATACCTTGTATATACAGCAAAATTTAAAAAGGATATAAAAAATAATAGTTAGCCACATTTTTTAAAATTATGTTTTAATAATTTTGTATTCATTTTTATTTAAAAAAAATTACATTTCAGTGTAATTTATGAAGGAAGCAAGAACTGCCAAAAATTAGGTGGAAGAGGTACTCAGATACACTCTGTATTAGACATAAAGGAGGGCTTCATACACATTATGTTCAAATTGTCATGTAGTGGTACTCCTAGACTCATAAAGGCTGTGCACTGAGTGTAATGCCTGCCAAAAATTACAGGCAGGGTCATGCATACACCCTTGAAAGCACCAACTGTAGTGCCTCATTCAAATATTGTGAACAAAATGTAGTTGTGGTACTAGCACACTCATAAAAGCTCTGCACACAGTGCAAAGCCTGCCAAAAATTACATGCAGGATCATTCATACGCCCTTCAAGGCATTAAGTAGAGTGCCTCATAAAAAGAATAACAAAGTGTAGTTAGATCTGTCAACTTGCAAAACCAGAAAAAAATAAGGAGGGTCATTCAGTCATCCATAGATCCTTGAAGACAACAACTGGCAGGTCTCATTCAAATATTGAAGTTTAAAAACCCTTTATATGCTGCTGTAATCTGGTGGTGTGGAAAATAATCCAGGCTTTGTTCATTTAAATAAGAGTGAGCCTGTCAGCATTTTCTCTTGACAGACGAAAGCGCCTGGCTGTTAGGAACCCCCGGTAGCACTGAGAACCCGCTCAGTAAAGTAAGTTTTTCTCATTGTCAAAATACCCAATCTTCAGGGCCTGGATGCTGGAAAGGTGTCTTGAAATGGGACCAGACCTTTGACAGTGTACCCCTGCCTCTGCTGTACCTGGTGTGTGTGTAAGAAGAGAGACCAGACAGGGGGTACCTTTCTCACGCCGGGGCTGGAACTGTCGGGACTGTCTCCTTTGTTGTGTGGGGGAAAGCTTAGGAACCCTGACCAACCTTTGGACTCGACAGCAGGGGGCGTAGCTAGGATAATAAGGGCAGAGTATGCAAAATGGCGCAGAGACTTGGTGGGAACACACAGCAGGGGAAGTTTGGTGCTCTGACCTCTAAACACCGTGACAGTGCAGGCCCGCACTACATTGTCCCTGCTACCCCTTATAAAGACTGTGACCAGAGAACCATATACCGCCCGTTGGCCCTCACCGCTCAAGGTACTCAATGCCACGGGCCAGTGAGTAACGCATGCGTGCCGCCTAAGAGATCCCGGTGACTTACCGAGAACTTTACGCTTTCTCACCCGCTTACTCCTGCCAAGATCTGTCCAACCCCGACAGTGTTAGAGACTTCTCTTCACTCCGCAACCTAGGACCCCGTACAAGACGTTGAGGACTCATCGATACTGCCAGGAATCCGACCATCAACGCCTAAAGGACAACACCGGATACATCACGTGCTGGCCGCGTTGGCACAACTGTGGGAATCTAAGACTCTGCACTTGGGAAGCCGTCGGACTGATAAGTTTACTCTTAGTGAACAGTTGTTATACTTTTTGCCCTCATTACTTCCCTCAGCACACTGATTGTGCTAATATTACCTGCCTATACTTTCCCCCTCCCTGCGTGGAGTATACCCTGTTTTAGTAAAGTTAACTTTAACCCTTGCTCTGCCTCCTGTCCGTTACTGCATCCTGCAACCTGCTCACATGTGTCTCACCTCTCCTTGGTTGTGCAAGGAAGCTGCCCCCCTGCCACTAGCGTTGTCTGATGGGATATTCTTCAGCATATTTTACACAATTGCCTTATGTTAGAGCACTATTTTAGTAGACCTCTCCGCCTCAGGAAGGAGATATGCAAGGTTCTCCTTGTAGCGTGGGTCTAGCAGGGTGAACAACCAGTACTCTTCTTTGGCCAAGATGAATGTAACGTGAGGGTCACGGGAAAGGCAGTGGTAAATAAAGTCTGCCATATGTGCCAATCTGACAGAGCCAACACTTCCTGTCTCCACCATGACTACTCTCCATCGTCTCCTCCTCCATCTCTTCCTTCTCTTCCGCCCATACACGTTTGAGAGACTGTACGAAGCTGTATGGATACCAGCCTCTGTTGTGCTAGCCACCAGCTCCTGATCCTCATCCTTAGCCCCCACTTTATCCTTGCTACCCAATTCGCGCTGAGCAGAAAAGATGAGGCTGGGCTCAGTAGTATCTCTCGGTCTTATGTCTTCCTCCATCTCCACCTGGTATATATGCAAAGCTTCAGCATTAATTGTGATCAGCGACTGTTTAAGTAGGTATAGAAGTGAAATTGTTGTGCTGAACTGGCCTCTGCTGCTCACAAAGCCTTGCCAGCAAGTGCAGTGTGGAGTTCCAGTGCGTGGTGATGTCGCTCACCAGTCGGTGAGCTGGCACTTGCATGCACTGCTGTAGCACTGCCAGAGCGGCAGCTGTTGTAGTTGACTTGTAGAAATGGATGCTACCATGACCAGAGCTCTGGTAAATCAGAGTAGGTTTTCAGAAACCACTAGGCAGCAATGGAGGGCACCACTCCAAAAACAAGGATCACCTGTAGTATGCTGTGACCAATAGGAACCTCAAACACTAAGAAGAAAAGGGAGCATACTAATACCAAGGATCACTCATAAATAAAATGATAAATCTTTATTCTTTATTGACATTCAAATACACGCCAAAGATAAAAAAACATTAAAAACCTTAACAGGTATAAAGAACATGAAAGCCCATAATAACGCTACTGATCACCCCCCAGTGTAAACACTACTCCCTGTGTTTTCCCAGAAACCACTGAACCACCAAATTGAGCATGTGGACCAAGCATGGTACGTTTGTGAGCTCCTGGTTGGAAGTTCAGCAGCGAGAGCCACAGATCTGTCTGGTTTGTTATTCTTTTCCATAATTCTGCTGCAGTGTGCGGTTTTTCTCCAAGACAAATTAGCTTCAGCAGAGTCTGTTGCCACTTCACTGAGGCAGTGCTGCTGAGCTTCTAGCTTCCAGCTGATGTGGACGACATGCTCTGAGATATCAAATTTGAGATGGAGGATGAGGAGGAGCAGGAGGGGGGGTGTTTAGCCTACTGATTCATGTGCATATATGACATAAGCCTGATCATGCTGATGATGGTTAGGCTCTTAGTGGTCAGGTATATGCTGATCTTAGCATGACACAGGTTGCAAATGACCATTTTCCGTCTCACAACTCTCTTTAAAAAAGGCCCAGAATGGGGAACACCCAACTGAGAAATTCACGAGTGTCGGTGCTCTGCGAAACAGTTGACCGCCTTCTAACTCTTGTCACATCACTGCTTTTTCCTGCCTGTTTTGGTGCTGCCGATCCCTCCCCCTCAGGGCTGCTGGCCTTACTCTGCATGCCAGTTTCTCAGGTTGGGTCTATGAATTTGTCATCCACCACCTCGTCTTCCATCGCCGGACCCTGGTTTTCCTGACTTGGTGACTTAACAACAACTTGACATATCGGCAACTGTGTATTATCATTATCTACCTCCTTAGACAAAATTTGCCCTTTTCCACCATTAACGTCTTGTGGCCGAGGCTGCTTTACGTTTTGTGTATGATTAAACAGCATCTCCTCCTGTCCCTCTTGGAACATTGCAGGGTGAGAGGCCACAATCAAGAAATTATGTTGTAAAGGGCTCCTCAGAGTGGCCTGGTGTAGAATCACTGGTCTTCTGGGACTGAACACGGTGGGAGGAAGAAGGATCATGGTGAGGTTTAAGTGATACAGACTGTTGGCTGGTGAGACTGGAGCATGTGGAAGATTGGGTGTTGCTGGCAATCATACTGAAAGCATTATCTGCTATCCAACCGTTGGCCTGTTCACACTAGTGTCTTCAGAAGTGGTGCACCGTGTCTCCCTGCAAAGTGGGACAGGAAGCTATGTGTCATGGATAGGGTGTGTTTGTTGTGCCCCAACATTAGGCCTAGTTGAACCTGCCTCACTTCCTCGGCGTCTGTGTGCACCTTCATCAGCACTTCCACTTCTCTTCTTTTACTGCCCGCCTTAGGGTATGTGTCCACGTTCAGTATTACATCTGGATTAGCTGTGGATTGAACGCTGTGTAGTGAAGAAGAAAGGGAAAAAGTGGTGAATGTGCTCTGGAAGCAGTGCTCTAGGTAACTGTGTTATTTTATGCAGAGATGAATCCTGGGTGGAAGAAGTGATTGCGGTCTGCACTGCATGAAAAAGAAAAGCAAAGATGAAGGACTTGAACTAGAGACATCACTGGTGAGTTAGTGTGTTACCTGTACACTGACACTACACACTCTATACTCTGTACAGAGCTCCTGTGTATAATGTCACCAGTGTTCACTATATTATCTATACATTGACACTGTATACAGAGGTCCTATAATGTATAATGTTACTGGTGATTACTATATTATCTGTACACTATATACAGAGCTCCTGTGTATAATGCCACTGGTGATCACTGTATTACCTGTACACAGACACCATACATAGAGCTCCTGTGTATAATGTCACCAGTGATCACTGTATTACCTGTACACTGATGCTATATACAGAGTTCCTGTGTATAATGTTGCCGGTGGCACTGGTGATCACAGTATTACCTGTACACTGACACTATATTCAGAGCTCCTGTGTATAATGTCACCAGTGATCACTGTATTACCTGTACACTGACACTGTATACTATGTACAGAGCTTCTGTGTATGTCACTGGTGATCACTGTATTACCTGTACACTGACACTATATACAGAGCTCCTGTGTATAATGTCACTGGTGATCACTGTATTACCTGTACACTGACACTGTATACTATGTACAGAGCATCTGTGAATAATGTCACCGGGGATCACTGTATTACCTGTACACTGACACGGTATACTATATACAGAGATTCTGTGTATAATGTCACCGGTGATCACTGTATTACCTGTACACTGAAACTGTATACTATGTACAGAGCTTCTGTGAAAAATGTCACCGGTGATCAGTGTATTACCTGTACACTGACACTACATACTATATACAGAGCTCCTGTGTATAATGTCACTGGTGATCACTGTATTACCTGTACACTGACAGTAATTACAGAATTCCTGTATATAATGTCACTTAATATTGTGTTTTTTTTTAAATTAATGATCAGTATTGTAGCATTCAGTAACTATGTAGTGGTTATATGTGGTCCGGCCATGGTGTGGTGTTATTTATCTCTTGTATGTGGTATTATTTGATGACTATGTGGTCTGGTCATGGTGTGAGGGTATTTGTCCCTTGTATGTTGTATTAACCCTTTAACCCCTTAATCCCATATGACGTACTATCCCATCGAGGTGACCTGGGACGTAATTCCCATGGACGGGATAGTACGTCATAGGCCATCGGCCGCGTTAACGGGGGGAGCGCGGCCAATCGCCACCGGGTGTCAGCTGATTATTACAGCTGAGATCCGGCACTACGTGCCTGCAGCGGTCACGGACCACTCCCGACACATTAACCCCCGGAACACTACGATCAAACATGATTGCAGCGTTTCGGCGGCATAGTGAAGCATCGCTGTAACAACTCTGCTGGCATCACGGCATAGCCTCTCATCTCTCACACTATCTTACCCACTGCTCCAGGCCATGATGTGGTTTCTGTTTCATGTCAGCTGCATATTCTGTGTCTCTGCTCTCTGCATGCTTCCTGGCTGTGTGCATAGGGGGCCGGCGCCTGTGTTTAGCTTCTGAGTTTGCCAGGCCTTGCCCTGAGTTACTCCCTCTCTGGAGGCTTTTCCCTGTCTTATTGCCTTGATCTTGTTGTCTGCCCTCAAGGAGGCAGAATATCCTGGTCCCTGTGTCTTTGTCCTTGTTTCTTGTCTTGTTCCATTTCCTTGTCTGAACTTAGTCTTATCTCTGTCTCCTTGTCTGTGGCTTCCTTCCCTGCTGTGTCTTTCCTCGTGTTCTCAGTCTGCTTACACTCCACACTCTTGCGGCTCTGCCTGCTCTGTACCTTTGTGGCTTTACCTCTGCTCCGCACTCCTGCGGTTCTGCTCCTTTCTACTCTGCTTATCTTCTGCTGCTGCAGTTATCCCTTGCTGCAGCTCCTCTCAACATTCCTTGTGGCTCCGCTCTGCTTTGCTGCAGAAACCTCTCGCTGCAGCTCCTCTCCGTATTCCTTGCGGTTCTGCTCTGCTTAGCTTTTGTTGCTACACTATCTCTTGCTGCTCTACAATTCCTATCTGCAGCCTTGCGGTTCTCTTCCTGTGTGAACAGGTCCCAACCTGTTCCTTCATTCTCCTTTCCTTCTGGTTTGTTTCCTTTCCTGCACCTCCTGTGTGAACAGGTCCCTACCTGTTCCTCCATACTACATATCCGTACCTGCACCTCCAGTGTGAACAAGTCCCTACCTGTTCCTTCATGAAACCACATCAACCAGTCCTGTGTTCTCTGCCGTGCCTTCCAATCCAGTGTTCCTGCCAGTCCTGTCAGTCCTGCTGTTCCTGCCGTGCCTTCCAGTCCTGTGTTCCTGCCGTGCCTTCCAGTCCTGTGTTTCCTGCCGTGCCTTCCAGTCCTGTGTTTCCTGCCATCCTAGCCAGTCCTGAGTTTCCTGCCTGATGCCCGCACCAATCCTGGTGTTCCTGTCTCCCAAGTGGGATCAGCAGCCACAGCCTGACACCACCCTGGAGTAGCACCTGGCAGCTGCCTGCTGCACAAGCCTGACCTCACCATCAGAGCCTCCAGTGAAAACCCAGGTAGCTGTCATAGTCACGCCCCTTCCAGGGTACTCTGGTTTGTGACACAGTGGGGCCACAAACCCCCCGAGCTCACGCCCACCAGTCAGGGTGTGAGTGTGACAGTTTGCACAGGCCATGGCCTCCGCTGTATCCCATGTCCTACCGCTCGCAGAGCATGATGAACTTTCTCTCTACCCGTATGAGCAAACTGAAGAATTTGTTCTGCCCTGTGTCGTTCCAATTGAGGAGACCTCGGGCCCAATCATAATTTCAAACGCTCTCTACAATCAGCATCTGGCCTTTGAGGAAGAGCACAACCCAGCAGATCCGCCTAGGTTCTATGGGAATCCAGAAGAATGCCAAAGCTTCCTGGAACAGTGCTTGCATCACATCCTGCAGAATGCAGCTTGTTTTCCCTCTGACCAGATTAAGGTGGGCTACATCATGTCCTACCTAGCAGGAGATGCTTTATTATGGATTTGTCTCCTCTGGGAAGCAGGGGATCCTATTGTCATGAGTCTTGGGGCCTTCCTGGTGGCCTTCCGTAGAGTCTTTGACAAGCCTCGTCCTGCTGCTCCTGTGAAGTCTTCCCCATCTAGATCCGAGAGGCGCTCCAGATGGGCAAAACCCGTGAAGAAACCTCCACGTCAAGCCATGACCGTCTGTGACCCTCCAGTTCCTCTACCCGTTAAAGCAGCTACTCAAATAGAACCCAAAAAGACTGTCAAGAGTGGACTGGCAAAACACCAGTCTAAGACCAGTCGTAAGAAGGGCTTACTATGTCGCTGCTGTTGTGAGGAACACCTGGATAGCCTCTGTCCAGGGGATCTAAAGCTCCAAAACCTCAGGCCAGTAGGAGAGACTGCCCTTGGTGAGAATAACTCCCTTCCGCTAAAGTCTGTGTCTGTTCCGGTGCCTTGTGGGAGCTTCGGTCCTGCAGATGTGTTCAAGCTGCAAACCAGACGGAGTCTAAGTGTGGTTCCTGTTTCACTGCTCCTGAATCCTGTGAAGGTGTTTGGTGATGGCCGAGTCCTATTTATGAACAGTCCAGTGTTGAAGGGACAACTACAAGCTCCAAATCGGAGCATTATATGTGGAGAAATTTGTTTTCCACTTGTTGACCAGCCTGCCCGTCGGTCGTTCTGAACCGGATACTCTGCTGCCCGTGCCGGTCCGAAGACCCAGCGTGGTTCTGCATTTGGAACTATCAAGTCTCCAGAAGTCTCTTGTTCCTAAACTGCAAGGTCAATCTACAGTGTTGATATCTTCTCCACCTAATCAGCTGGCTATTGAGTCACGGTGTGCTGACTTCACTGAAGTAAAGGAAGCAGTGGCGTCCTCTCCGCACACCTCCAGTGACTATACCAGTGACCAGTTCCCAGGAACATCCCTGTTGCTTAAAATTTTTTCTCTGAACTATGGGCAGAAGATGCTTCCTGTAATGATGCCTTTGGATTCCAAGTGGCAGGTGGATGAAGAAGTTGAAGCTGAAGCTCTTGCATCTCTGTTCTTCACCAATCCGGAGGAAGAAATGGTCCAGTTTTGTCAGTGTATCTGGCTGATGGGGCTTGCTAAATGTATGTCTTCTGCTTCCAAGTGGCTACTTGCTGATAATACTAAGACAGAGACTTACTCATCCTCTAATCTAGAAGAGGAGGTCTAGTTTTTTCAGGGTACCAGGCTGAAGATGTTTCCTATATGTATGCCTCCAGTTTTCATCTGGCTATCGGGTGAAGATCCCAAGACTGAAGTGTTCTCATCTCTGCTTTCCACCAGTCTAAAGGAGGAGGTTCAATTTTCTTGTGATGGGCTTAAGTTGGATCCAGTGAAGGTGTCTTCAGTGTCCAAAGAATCAGATTATGTTGTGGTCAAATAAGAAGCTTCCAAGTCCCTGCTTTCAGTTAACCAGGTGAAAGACGTCCTGTCCCTTGCATCTTCTGTATGGGAAGCTGATCTTACTGGACTCAAAGAGACTGGGCAACCTGAGATCTCTAATGTCTCATCTATCTCATTCTACCAAAGGAATGTTGTGATGGCTCTGACTATGTGTGCTCCTATCCTTCTTCTACAAGTTATTCTGGCGGGCTTGAAGAAGAGGGGCCGTAAAGGGGGGGGTACTGTAACAACTCTGCTGGCATCACGGCATGGCCTCTCATCTCTCACACTATCTTACCCACTGCTCCAGGCCATGATGTGGTTTCTGTTTCGCCAGCTGCATATTCTGTGTCTCTGCTCTCTGCATGCTTCCTGGCTGTGTGCATAGGGGGCCGGCGCCTGAACTCTCTGGATCTTATAGAAATCAGGTGCATCTGTCTAATCTGTTCCTGACCAATTGCCAGGAGGCCTCCAGTATTTAGTGCAGTTCCACCCAGTGGACTGCGCCTGTGCAATGTGTTAGCTCAGTTTGTGTTTAGCTTCTGAGTTTGCCAGGCCTTGCCCTGAGTTACTCCCTCTCTGGAGGCTTTTCCCTGTCTTATTGCCTTGATCTTGTTGTCCACCCTCCAGGAGGCAGAATATCCTGGTCCCTGTGTCTTTGTCCTTGTTTCTTGTCTTGTTCCATTTCCTTGTCTGAACTTAGTCTTATCTCGGTCTCCTTGTCTGTGGCTTCCTTCCCTGCTGTGTCTTTCCTCGTGTTCTCAGTCTGCTTACACTCCGCACTCTTGCGGCTCTGCCTGCTCTGTACCTTTGTGGCTTTACCTCTGCTCCGCACTCCTGCGGTTCTGCTCCTTTCTACTCTGCTTATCTTCTGCTGCTGCAGTTATCCCTTGCTGCAGCTCCTCTCAACATTCCTTGTGGCTTCGCTCTGCTTTGCTGCAGAAACCTCTCGCTGCAGCTCCTCTCCGTATTCCTTGCGGTTCTGCTCTGCTTAGCTTTTGTTGCTACACTATCTCTTGCTGCTCTACCATTCCTATCCGCAGCCTTGCGGTTCTCTTCCTGTGTGAACAGGTCCCAACCTGTTCATTCATTCTCCTTTCCTTCTGGCTTGTTTCCTTTCCTGCAACTCCTGTGTGAACAGGTCCCTACCTGTTCCTTCATATTTCATATCCGTTCCTGCACCTCCAGTGTGAACAGGTCCCTACCTGTTCCTCCATACTACATATCCATACCTTCACCTCCAGTGTGAATAGGTCCCTACCTGTTCCTTCATACACCACATCAACCAGTCCTGTGTTCTCTGCCGCGCCTTCCAATCCAGTGTTCCTGCCAGTCCTGTCAGTCCTGTGTTCCTGCCGTCTTAGCCAGTCCTGTGTTTCCTGCCGTGCCTTCCAGGCCTGTGTTTCCTGCCGTCCTAGCCAGTCCTGTGTTTCCTGCCTTATGCCCGCACCAATCCTGGTGTTCCTGTCTCACAAGTGGGATCAGCAGCCACAGCCAGACACCACCCTGGAGTAGCACCTGGCAGCTGCCTGCTGCACAAGCCTGACCTCACCATCAGAGGCTCCAGTGAAAACCCAGGCAGCTGTCATAGTCACGCCCCTTCCAGGGTAGTCTGGTTTGTGGCACAGTGGGGCCACAAACCCCCCGAGCTCACGCTCACCAGTCAGGGCATGAGCGTGACAATCGCGCAGGGAGGGGGCTCCCTACGTGCTTCCCTGAGACCCCTGGAACAACGCGATGTGATCGCGTTGTTCAGAGGGTCTCCTACGTCCTCCCTGCAGGCCTCGGATCCAAAATGACCGCGGGGCTCCTTCCGAGTCCTGCAGGGAAGTGGCTTGCAAGCGCCTGCTGAGAGCTGGCACCGGCAAGCCTCCTGCCCTGCCTGTCAGATCGCTGATCTGACAGTGCTCTGCAAAATGTCAGATCAGCGATCTGACACTATATCATGATGTCTCACCCTGGGACAAAGTGAAAAAGTAAAAAAAAATATTTACATGTGTAGAAAAAAAAAAAAAAGAAAAATCCTCAATAAAGAAAAAAAAATATTGTTCTAATAAATACATTTCTTTATCTAAATACAAAAAACAATAAAAGTACACATATTTAGTATCGCCGCATCCGTAACGACCCGACCTATAAAACTGTCCCCTTCAGTGAACACCGTAAAAAAAAACAAACAAAAAAACAAGGCAAGAAAAACGCTTTATTATCATACTGCTGAACAAAAAGTGGAATAACACGCCATCAAAAAGACAGATATAAATAAACATAGTACTGAAAACGTCATCTTGTCGCACAAAAAACGAGCCGCCATTTAGCAGCACCAGAGAAAAAATAAAAAAGTTATAGTCCTCAGAACAAAGCGATACAAAATAATAATTTTTTATACAAAATAGTTTTTATCGTATAAAAGCGCCAAAACATAATAAATGATATAAACCAGGTATCGCTGTAATCGTACTAACCCGAATAATAAAACTGCTTCATCAATTTTACCAAATGCGGAACGGTATAAACGCCCCCCCAAAAGAAATTCATGAATAGCTGGTTTTTGGTCATTCTGCCTCACAAAAATCGGAAAAAAAAAAGCGATCAAAAAATGTCACATGCCCGGAAATTGGACCAATACCAACGTCAACTGGTCCCGCAAAAAACAATACCTCACGTGACTGTGTGGACCAAAATATGGGAAAATTATAGCTCTCAAAATGTTGAGACGCAATAACTATCTTTTGCAATAAAATGCGTCGTTTAGTGTGTGGCAGCTGCCAATCATAAAAATCTTCTAAAAAACCTGCTATAAATAGTAAATCAAACTCCCCTTCATCACCCCCTTAGTTAGGGAAAAATAATAAAATTAAAAAAATGTATTTATTTCCATTTTCCCATTAGGGTTAGGGTTGGGGCTCCAGTTAGGGTTGGGGCTAAAGTTAGGGTTGGGGCTAAAGTTAGGGTTAGGGCTACTGTTAGGGTTGGGGCTACAGTTAGAGTTGTGTCTAAATTTAGGGTTAGGGTTGGGGCTAAAGTTAAGGTTAGAGTTGGGGCTAAAGTTAGGGTTAGGGTTGGGTCTAAAGTTAGGGTTAGAATTGGGGCTAAAGTTAGGGTTGGGGCTAAAGATAGGGTTAGGGTTGGGGCTAAAGTTAAGGTTAGAGTCGGGGCTAAAGTTAGGGTTAGGTGTCATGATCTCCATGGCCAGAGAACTAGCATAAGCCTCAATAGGAACAAGCTCTTGGAAGATGTAACTGTACTGACCATGAACTAAACCTACCGCATCATCTAGAAGTAGCCAGGTAGCATGTCCTACTTTTTATCCCTATATGCCCAGCGCCGGCCGGAGAACTAAATAATGCTAGCAGAGGGAAATATAAGACCTGACTCACCTCTAGAGAAATGCCCAAAAAGGAGACAGAAGCCCCCCACATATATTGGCGGTGATATGAGATGAAACAACAAACGCAGCAGGAAAATAGTTTTCGCAAATTTGAGGTCCGCTTTCTAGATAGCAGAAGACAGAAAGCATACTTTCATGGTCAGTAGAAAACCCTAACAAAACACATCCAGAAATTACTTTAGGACTCTGGCATTAACTCATAATACCAGAGTGGCAATTCCTGATCAACAAGAGCTTTCCAGACACAGTAACGAAACTGCAGCTGTGAACTGGAACCAAAATACAAAAACAAAACATGGACGAATGTCCAACTTATCTAGTAGATGTCTGGGAGCAGGAACAAGCACAGAGAGGCTTCTGATAACATTGTTGACCGGCAAGCATCTAACAGAGAAGCCAGGTTATATAGCGACACCCAGATCTAATCAGAACAGGTGAACAGGGAAGATGATGTCACAAGTTCAATTCCACCAGTAGCCACCGGGGGAGCCCAGAATCCAAATTCAGAACAGTTAGGGCTACAGTTAGGCTTGGGCCTAAAGCTAAGGTAAGGGTTGTAGCTAAAGTTAGGGTTTGGGCTAAAGTTAGGGGTAGGGTTGGGATTACGTTTACGGTTGGGATTAGGGTTAGGGGTGTGTTAGGTTTAGGGGTATGGTTAGGGTTATGGTTGGGATTAGGGTTAGGGGTGTGTTGGAGTTAGGATTAGGGTTAGGGGTGTGTTCGGGTTAGGGGTTTTGTTAGGGTTGGGATTAGGGTTAGGGGTGTGTTCGGGTTAGGGGTGTGGTTAGGGTTATGGTTAGGGTTGGGATTAGGGTTAGGGGTGTGTTCGAGTTATGGTTGGAGTTAGAATTGAGGGGTTTCCACTGTTTAGGCACATCAGGGGCTCTCCAAATGCAACATGGCGTCCGATCTCAATTCCAGCCAATTCTGCGTTGAACAAGTAGAACAGTGCTCCTTCCCTTCTTAGCTCTCCCGTGCGCTCAAACAGGGGTTCACCCCAACATATGGGGTATCAGAGTACTCAGGACAAATTGGATAACAACTTTTGGCATCCAATTTCTCTTGGTACCCTTGGGAAAATAAAAAATTCGGGGCTAAAAAATCATTTTTGTGGAAAAAAAAATGATTTTTTATTTTCACGGCTCTGCGTTATAAACTGTAGTGAAACTCTTGGGGGTTCAAAGTTCTCACAACACATCTAGATAAGTTCCTTGGGGGTCTAGTTTCCAATATGGGGTCACTTGTGGGTGGTTTCTACTGTGTAGGTACATCAGGGGCTCTGCAAATGCAACGTGACACATGCAGACCAATCCATCTAAGTATGCATTCCAAACGGCGCTCCTTCCCTTCTGAGCTCTGCCATGCGCCCAAACGGTGGTTCCCCCCACATATGAGGTATCAGCGTACTCAGGACAAATTGGACAACAACTTCTGCAGTACAATTTCTCCTGTTACCCTTGGAAAAATACAAAACTGGGGGCTAAAATATCATTTTTGTGGAAAAAATATTTTTTATTTATACGGCTCAGCGTTATGAACTGTAGTGAAACACTTGGGGTTTCAAAGTTCTCACATCACATCTAGATAAGTTCCTTGGGGGTCTAGTTTCCAGTATGGGGTCACTTGTGGGGGTTTTCTACTGTTTAGGTACATCAGGGGTTCTGCAAATGCAACGTGACGCTTGTAGACCAATCCATCTAAGTCTGTATTCCAAATGGCTCTCCTTCCCTTCTGAGCTCTGCCATGCGCCCCAACAGTGGTTTCCCCCACATATGGGGTATCAGCGTACTCAGGACAAATTGGACAACAACTTTTGGGGTCCAATTTCTCCTGTTACCCTTGGGAAAATGCAAAACTGGGGGCTAAATATAATTTTTGTGGAAAAAAAACAGAAATGTTATTTTCATGGCTCTGTGTTATAAACTATAGTGAAACACTTGGGGTTCAAAGTTCTCACAACACATCTAGATAAGTTCCTTAGGGGGTGTACTTTCCAAACTGGTGTCACTTGTGGGGATTTCCAATGTTTAGGCACATCAGGGGCTCCCAAAAGGCGACATGACGTCCTATCTCAATTCCAGTCAATTTTGCACTGAAAAGTCAAACGGCGCTCTTTCCCTTCCAAGCTCTGCCATGCGCCCAAACAGTAGTTTACCCCCACATATAGGATATTACCGTACTCAGGACAAATTGCACAACAAATTTTGGGGTCCACTTTCTTCTGTTACCCTTGGGAAAACTAAAAATTGGGGGCGAAAAGATCATTTTGGTGAAAAAATATGATTTTTTATTTTTACTGCTCTACATTTTAAACTTCTGTGAAGCACTTGGTGGGTCAAAGTGCTCACCACACATCTAGATAAGTTCCTTAGGGAGTCTACTTTCCAAAATGGTGTCACATGTGGGGGATTTCAATGTTTAGGCACATCAGGGGCTCTCCAAACGCGACATGGTGTCCTATCTCAATTCCAGTCAATTTTGCATTGAAAAGTCAAAAGATGCTCCTTCCCTTCCGAGTTCTGCCATGCGCCCAAACAGTGGTTAACCCCCAGATATGGGGTATCAGCGTACTCAGGACAAATTGTACAACAAATTTTCTGGTCCAATTTCTCCTGTTACCCTTGGTAAAGTAAAACAAACTGGAGCTGAAGTAAATTTTTTGTGAAAAAAAAGTTAAATGTTCATTTTTTTAAAAATATATCAAAAATTCCTGTGAAACACCTGAAGGGTTAATAAACTTCTTGAATGTGGTTTTCAGCACATTGAGGGGTGCAGTTTTTAAAATCGTGTCACACTTGGGTATTTTCTATCATATAGACCCCTCAAAGTTACTTCAAATGTGATGTAGTCCCTAGAAAAAAATGGTGTTGTAAAAATGAGAAATCGCTGGTCAACTTTTAACCCTTATAACTCCCTAACAGAAAAAATGTGGGTTCCAAAATTGTGCTGATGTAAAGTAGACATATGGGAAATGTTAATTAAGTATTTTGTGTGACATATCTCTGTGATATATAGGCATAAAAATTAAAAGTTGGAAAATTGCAAAATTTTCAAAATTTTCGCCAAATTTCTATTTTTTTCACAAATAAATGCAGGTAATATCAAAGAAATTTTACCACTATCATAAAGTACAATATATCATGAGAAAACATTGTCAGAATCATCAGGATCCGTTGAAGTGTTCCAGATGTAAATTATATTGTAGGGCGAGTAATGGATTATATAAATTTTTGTACTGACACTGTTGTACCAGCTAAAAAGATTTGATGCTATGCAAATAATAAGCCTTGGATTACAATAGAATTGAAACACTTAATAAACAAGAAAATACTGGCATTTAAAATGAAGAATGCAAAGAAACTTAAAGTGATACAAAGGTATTTAAAGGGGAAGAATGCCCATGAGGCGTTTCGAATTAAATTAGAAAATAAATTGTCACACAACCGCTGTGCTCGCTTTCCGGCCGGCCGGCGCTCACAGTGCAGAGAAGCAGAACACCGGGGGACAGACACCGGAATGTAAGTATGTACTGTTTGTTTTTTTTTACTTTTACGCTGGTAACCACGGTAAACATCGGGTTACTAAGCGCGGCCCTGCGCTTAGTAACCCGATGTTTACCCTGGTTACAAGCGAACGCATCGCTGTCACACAACGATCCAGCGATGACAGCGGGAGATCCAGCGACGAAAGAAAGTTCCAAACGATCTGCTACGACGTACGATTCTCAGCAGGGTCCCTGATCGCTGCTGCGTGTCAGACACAGCGATATCGTATGGATATCGCTGGAACGTCACGGATCGTACCGTCGTAGCGACAAAAGTGCCACTGTGTGACGGTACCCTAACTGTCTAGAACTAAATGTAAAGAAAACCATGGAGCTGGCAGTGAGTTATAGAAGGAAAAAGGAGAATTACTATTCGATCAATATTGCTGGCCAGGAGGTTGAGATTAAGAGCTGCAAATATTTGGGGTTCATCTTGACAGTAAACTCGATTAGAGGTGTCATACAGAAAAGGTTTACAAGAAGGGAATGAGCAGACTGTACTTTCTTCGGAAGCCCAAGTCATTCAATGTGTGCAGTAAAATGCTGGAAATGTTCTACCAGTCCGTTGTGGCAAGCGCCATTTTTTTTGCTATCATTTGCTGGGGCAGTAGTGTGCGAGTATCTGACGCTAATAAGCTCAACAAACTTATCAAGAAGGCAAGTGCGGTTGTTGGCCTCCATCTGGACTCTTTTGAGGAGGTATTGGAGGATAGGATTCAGATGAAGTGTAGGGCTATAATGAACAATAATACACACCCACTATACAAGCTGTTCTTGAAGCAGAAGAGCACATTCAGCAGTCCTAATATTTTATGTACTGCTGTTTGTATTGCTGCTGTAATACCGTAATTACCCCCCGGGATCAATAAAGTGTATCGTATCGTAGATAGGGTCAGCGGCGGTCTGTTATCTCCTATGACCATGGGGTGCCGTACTATGACACTGATAGTGTAGTGCTGCTGCTGTGAAAGCAAGATGTCAGCCTCCGGTGCCTTCTTTAAACTCCTATAACCCACAAAATATGTTTCAAATGCAATCAAATCTTGGTTATAACAGCATGTTATGCTACATTACATTGATTTATTAATGATCTACAAATGCGGTACCTTCCCTTTAATTATGCTCAATATTAAGTAATTCAACTAATATTAATAAATTAATATTGAGTAGAATTAATTTCAAGCTATTAGTTCAGCCCTCCACAACAGTCATGGTCTCTCATGTGGCACCTCGGGAAAATTAATAGCCCACCCCTGGTCCAGAGCAATCCCATCAAACACACACAGGTAGCATGCACAGAGCTTTAATTTGCATCATATTGTCTTAGACATGAATGTATGGTGAGGATTGAAAGTGTACCCTAGTACATGGGTGTCAAACTCATTTTCACCTAGGATCACATGAGCATTATGGTTGACTTCAAAGGGACACTTGTAATTGTAAGGGCTCGTGCAGACATTCATGCAACATGGTTTGAACTCAAACTGCAATGCATGGACTGCCAGGGGCTATAAGAGAGCTGTCTCTCCATAGTAGGCCTATAAGACAGTTGTCCATGGGTAGTAGGGCTATAAGACAGCTGTCATTGGGTAGTAGGTCTAAGAGCACTGTTCCTAGGTAGTGGAGCTAAAAGCGCTGTCCCTGAGTAGTAGGGCTAAGAGCATTGTTCCTGGGTAGTAGAACTGAGAGCGATGTCTCTGGGTAGGAGGGCTTAACGAGCTGTCCCTGGTTACCAGGGCTAAAGAGCTGTTCCTGGGTACTAGGGCTAAGAGAGCTGTCCCTGGTTGGCAGGGCTAAGAGAGCTGTCCCTGGTTAGCAGGGCTAAGAGAGTTGTTACTGTATAGTAGGGCTAAGAGAGCTGTTCTTGGTTAGTATGGCTAAGAGGGCTGTTCCTGGGTATTAGAGACAGCTTCCTCTATTGGCTGCATCTGCTCAGATTCGAAGATTGCATCAGCTCCCTGTGCCGACTCTGTCTCCTCTGCTAAGCTTTAGCGGGCCTTGAGTTTGCCTCACATACACCTCATCATTTCATGACATCCACCTCATGACGTTTTGCCATTATCTGGATCAGCACAGTAGAATTATTGGTTGCAACTGTCTTATTTCATCTTGATCGCTATTAACTACATCTTGCTGTGTAACACTGCTGATAAATTCACTGCACTTTATTTAATATAACCATTTAAGGTACTGCTCTGCAATGTAATTAGAAATAGTAGAGTGGTATACACAATTGGATATGTGTTGCAATGTTAGCCCTTTTTGTGATTCTCTATTAACATACGAAAACCCAGGCTTAGAAGTATACTCAGGTTAAGTCAATGTATAAAGCCTATGGAAGGATGAACTTTCCATTTATGCTATTTTTAATCCTTAACAGTAAGATGAATACCTTTTTATTCCCAGCAACATTTGAATGGGCTTTCCTACAATCATCCTTTGAGCTTTACCTGACATGAACTAATGTATTTCTTCTTTTATTTGTATTGTGCTGCTTTACTGAATAGTGATGTACCATTATATCTACAAAGGAGATGTAATTGTTCGGGTAGAACTGTGCTCTTTATTAATAATCAGGGTGTAAAAATACATTACACTGTACTACAAAAGAACATCTGTCTAGGTCAGCAGAGTGAAAAATATTAAAAATATAACAACGAGAAATACATTTTCTGTACTTCTCAAAAATGGAGGATCAGGTTTATGCAGGTTCTTGGACAACAGAATCCCTCTTCATATTTGGTTTTCCTGCCTTTCTTCTGAGAACTCCTTACTTTTTTTGACCAGTTGCACAATTGTTTATTTCAGTAGAAAAAGACGCAGTCCAGCGTTGAAATGTGTGAAAATAAAAACCATTCAACTCATCTTGGTCCTAAGGATTCTTTATTACAGCAGCGCAGCCTGTTATAGCACAAATTGGTCAACTATCCTGGAGGAGATCGTCCTCCAGTCACGAGGCAGCAGCAGCAGCTGATATCTTCAGGGGTTCATTGGAGTTGTGCCTGCACACAAACTGCTCAGGTGAACATCTTCCTGTTACTTTCCTTTGCAGCTAAAAGGGTTTGACCCGATGGTCTTGTGTGCTTTTTTTCATTTTTCTGTCGATAAAGTTGTATTAGGGCTTGTTTTTTGTGGTATGAGCTGTAGTCTTTATTGATGCCGTTTTAGAGTCCATCATACAAATCCTTTTATTCCATTTTTTTAGGAGGCAAAATAGCAATTCTGCCATTTTCGTTTTTTTGCATTCACCATATAAGGTATCTTTTATATTTTATTAGCATGGATAGTTACTTTACTTATTGTAATTTTTTCATTGGCTTTTTACATGTATTAGTCTTCTTAGGGGACTTGAACCTGTGATCCATTGTACAATACATTTGTAATCAAGCAGCTGGCAAAATCCTGGATGGGAGATGTGTATCACCGAGGTGGCAAGCCTTGGGAATATGAAACCCAGTAAGCAGGCCCCAGCACTAATAGGTTCTGAGAGGAATAATAGTAAGTATTGATCCAAGTTTTTAGGAACGATTAGAACATTTGGACTGGAGTAGTCCTTCCCGCCCTCCAATCCAGGAGATACAGCTGATTTAAAACGGCACCTGAGCAGTCCATAAGTGGCTAGGAGAAGAGATGCAAACACCTCTGGTATTTATAAACAAAAAAATGAAGTGCTGTACAACATAGTAAGAAAATATAAGCACATTTTTATTAACAATATTTTTAAAAAGACATGATTGCTCATTGACACAATAACAAGTTTAACAAGGACAAAGAACCTAGAAAGTGGCCAACAAGACTGGGAGGGACACAAACCAGTATACAATTGTGAGGGAGCGCCAGAGCCGTAGTCGTGGCTGAGCATATCAGATCTTGCGTGCTCTGGTCTCCCTTCACATAAAAAGACCGTCCTTTAGTCATTGTACTTGCCTCTCTGTTCTCTACCTCTTCAGGATCTCCTCCAGGTTGCTGAAGGCCTTCTCCATTCGTTTATGCACAGAGACACAATCCAGTTGCAACTTAAAATGTAAAACTTTACTTGTTTCTTTTCGCAGCACATCCTTTCTAGATACAACAACAGCATAAGGTTCCATACAGTACTCATTCTCCACTTTACCTGCATCTCTTCCTACGATCTTCAGTACATGTCCGGGTCCTACCATCTCTTGCGGTAACACAGCAGCCTCCTTGTTCAGACTCACTACATTCAGGAGTTTCCTCATCCGTTTCGCACCGGATCTGAGGGCATCTGCATATGCAGTGTGCTGCCACATTATGGAGCCACCAGCATCCCCGTACTATTGTGACCTCCACTGTAGCCTCTGCTCCACCACTGCTGTAACAGTGCTGCTCAAGCTGTACTTCTGGCCCACTGGGCCCTGGATGGCTGGGCTTCTCGCTTTTAACATTATGGAGCTACTGGGTAGCTCGGGCTCTAAGGCCCACCCAAGCTGTTTGGGCTCCCTAGCCCTTCTTACTCTAACCAGGAAACTGTTCCTGCCTTACCCCAGTAAACTCCTCCTATAATCAACTATTTATTATGTACCCATCTTGTGGCCCAACTAAGGTACTACACTGTCCCTATACACCTATGGGAAACTATGCATAGTAATATAAAACATTCATATAGCAGCAAAAGGTTAGAAAGCACTATATACATAGCAGATTGAAATCACATTTACCGTATATACTCGAGTATAAGCCGACCCCCCTAATTTTGCCACAAAAAACTGGGAAAACTTATTGACTCGAGTATAAGCCTAGGGTGGAAAATGCAGCAGCTACCGGTGAATTTCAAAAATAAAAATAGATGCTCCATACCATTCATTATGGGCCCATAGATGCTCCATATAAAGCTGTGCCACATATATAATGCTCTGCACCGTTCATTATGGTCCCATAGATGCTCCACATAAAGCTGTGCCATATATAATGCTCCGCACCGGTCATTAGGGTCCCATAGATGCTCCACATAAAGCTGTGCCATATATAATGCTCTGCACCGGTCATTATGGTCCCATAGATGCTCCACATAAAGCTGTGCCATATTACCGCTGATTAGAGGAATGAATATGCGGCTCCACCCCTATGGGAGTGGAGTCCATATTCATAACTTTAATGAGCGGTCCCACGTGACCGCTGAACAGGGGAAGAGCTGCGACACAGAAGACCGTGGGAGCGCTGGGACTAGGTGAGTATGCGACAGTCCTCTCTCCCCGTCACCCGCCGACCCCACCGCCGATCATGACTCGAGTATAAGCCGAGAGGGGCAATTTCAGCCCAAAAATTTGGGCTGAAAATCTCAACTTATACTCGAGTATATATGGTACATAGCGCGCAAGAAGCGGGACATGCTTAAAGGGGTAGGGGCGTGTACCAGTCTTTGTAACCCCTTACACAGTCACAGTGGATGGTGGTAAGCATGATTAATTGAGACTGTGGACAGGAGTCTTTTATAAAGGTGACTATGTAAGACAGCTATCTTTAATGCAGGTAACGAGTTGATTAGGAGCGTCTAACTGGTTTGTGTGAGACAGAACTCTTAATGGTTGGTAGAGGATCAAATACTTATTTCTCACTGAAAAATGCAAATACATTTATATAATTTATACAATGTGATTTTCTGGATTTTAGTTTTGATATTGTATCTCTCAATGTTAAAATTAATCTACCTTTAAATTTATAGACTGTTCATGTCTTAGTCAGTGGGCAAACTTACAAAATCAGAAAAGGATCAAGTACTTATTTCCTCCACTGTATATTAGCAGATGAATAAAATTATACGTCATGCACAAAACACTGTAAGTCCTGATACATATGTTGTAAGAAGGTAAGGAGGCGATACCTCTTCTAAACTATCTTGCATGAGTTAGTGCAATTAAATACAGTTAAGGCTTAAAAGACATTGTAAAGCACATAGTGCTCACCCATATTATGGTAGATGTCCCCTCAGGAGATGGCGGAGTCACTAACTCATGCAAGATAGGTTAGAAGAGGTATCACCTCCTTACCTTCTTCCTCCATATGTATCAGGACTTACAGTGTTTTGTGCACTTCTTTGGGTTTATGGTAAACCCTGCCTTCCTCAGTGCATCCACTACTGCCTGGACCTTCTGCAGGTGACTTCCCCAATCCAAGCTGAAGATCATAATGTCATCCAGAGAAGCTGCGGCATATTTTTTGTGAGAGGCTAGGATCCGGTCCATGACCCGCTGGAAGGTAGCTGGGGCTCCCAGCAGACCGAACAGCATCCTGGTATACTGAAAGCACCCATCAGGTGTAGAGAAGGTCATCTTCTCCTTGGCACTTGGGCACAGGAGAATTTTCCAGTACCCTTTCGTTGGGTCCATTGTGGTGATTTATATGGCTGACTCTAACCAATGAGCTCATCGACCTGTGGCATGTGGCATCAGATATGCATTGAACTTGGACACCTCATTTAGCTTCCTGTAGTCATTACAGAAATGTCACGCTCCATCTGGCTTCGGCACAAGGACAATGGGGCTGGACCAGCCACTCTTTGACTCCTCAATGATACCCCGGCTCAACATTCTCCTCACCTCTTTGGAGATCACCTCCCGATGGGCTTATGGAATCCAATATGGCTTTTGGTTCATCCTCACATGCGGTTCCATCAGGATTTCATGCGCCACAACCTGCACACATCCTAGCAACTCCATAAACAGGTCCGGGTCTGAAGCAGCTCTCGACGCTGTTGCTTACGAGCCGGTGACAGTGTCTCTGCCACTGTGACATCCTTGACTCTGACTCTTAATGGTTGGTAGGGGATCAAATACTTATTTCTCACTGCAAAATGCAAATACATTTATATATTTATATAATTTATACAATGTGATTTTCTGTATTTTATTTTTGATATTCTATCTCTCTATGTTAAAGTTAACCTACCCTTAAAATTATAGACTGTTCATGTCTTTGTCAGTGGGTAAACTTACAAAATCAGCTAGGGATCAAATATTTATTTCCTCCACTGTATATGTTTAGGACTGTGATATCATCATAGCAAGTCTTTACCAGCGGCCTTTGGTAACCCTTGAGTGATCCCTGGGGACCTCGGACTTCCCCCAGTGGTGGCTCTACTACCCCTCTTTTGGGATTTGGGCTCCCTCTGGGTACCCCAGTATGGGGTTGCAACACCACCCAGCTTCCTTAGGTACCTCTTGACCACCTGGTGCCTTTCCGCTAGTCTCACTAGGTCATTCGCATTTTGGGGGTCCCCCTGGGCAACCCAGGTGTACACAGGCCTGGTAAGAGAGTGGATAAATATGTCCATTATGACCTGCTCTACCATCTGGGCTGGGGTGGAGGACTCTGGCTGCAACCACTTCTGTACCAGATGCAGCAAATCGAAATTTGGGAGCAAGGGGGTTTATCAATGCAATACACCCAGTAGTGGACCCTTTGAGCTCAGATACACATAATCACCCCTGAACGTGCAAGTATCTCAGTTTTTAGTTTGGCATATTTCTGGGAATCTTTAAGGCCAGGTCATAATAAGCCTTCTGGGGCTCGCCAGTTAGATAGCGGGCCAGCACCTCCGCCCACTGCTCTGGCGGCAGCTTCTACCACTCTGTCACCATTTCAAACACAGTCAAAAAAGGCTCCACATCATCTCCCATGGTCATTTTTTGCATGACTCATCTTACCGCCTTACAGATGTATGTGTCATTGCCTTGACTTGGGGAGGTGCGGTTTCTGTGCAGCGGACATCCCCTGCCAGGATTTCCATCTGCCGTTGCTGCTGTTGAATCTGTTGCATCAGGAGTTTCTTTGTCTCCTACTGTACTTGCTGCTGCTCCCGATGCTGCTGCTCTTGGCACTGCTGCTGGCTTAGGATCAGGTGATTGATCAGCGCCTCCATTTTGTCTGATCGCTGTTCCATGCCTCTAGACACCTTTACACAGGACATGCGGTTTGTCCACAGCAGTCCCACTTGCTTTCTGGGGATCTTGCCCGCACTTCAAGCACCAGCTGTGGTAGATCAGCTCATTCGGCTGCACACTGAGGTAGACACAGGTACAGTGTCTCTTTAAATCTTCCACTGGTTTATTATACATGCGCCATAACCCAGTGCAAAGTGAAAATAAACACGGCCCTTCAGGCCAAACAGGAAAACAAATCAAAATGGTATACAGTCTTTGCAGCTACCGGAATCCGCCCGCTCAGGATATAACAACCGGGTTCAGTACAGTTTAACACAACACCACTTCTATGGAGCTGCCATCTCCAGACCCACTGAGCACTGAATGCCTCAGAAGGCTGAATATTTAAACCCCATACCACACCCTGGGGTGGAGATAAGGTTGACAACCTCCCACCCACTCTTTGGTTGTCCACAAAAACCCAGCCCTTAAAATGTCCGATTATCCCCTCTCAACCTATAGTCTGCTGGAGCAAACCTCTGGGTTTCAAATCACTGAAGCTAATAGCCTCATTGAAAAGTATCTTCCCTCCAGCACTTTACCAGTGACTTTGTCATAATAAGCAACAGCCATCAGTGACGGGAAAGATGTTTGCTACTCTCCTCTCTTGAATATAGCGAGTAATGGGGAGGATTTATAAAATTGACAAAAAGGAAAATACTCATGTTGCCCATAGCAACCCATCACATCACAGAATTTGTTTCATATTCTGTTCTTAAAAAATGAAATCTGTGCTCTGATTGATTGCTGTTGGTAATAAATACTATCTATTTTAGAAAGTATTCATAAATCTGCTGTATAATATTTTTTGTGTCATTTAGACTAATTAGTAAAACCGATCTCTCCTCATACACAATACTAACGGCTGCATTGCCTCAGGACAGAATAGCTGTGAAGAGTTAAACAGTTGGGATTCAAGGTTTTTCTAATTCTGCCTGTTACACTGGCAGCGCTGTTGATTGATGTGGCCTTATTTTTTTTGTCTGTGTATGAGCCATATAGTTTTTGTTGATCTGTTCGTTATCCAGCACTCAATAGTAAAAGGCCTTGGGTAACTACCAGGCTACACTTATCATTTCTATTGCCATGGTTACCTTTAATACTTATTGCTGCAAAAATCAGGAAAAAATATCTTGCCTTCAAGAATTAAAGTCTAGTGTCATCACATTTTCTTGGCAACACTGCCTAGAAATGATTTTATATTACTTACATATTTGCTGACCGCACACATCTTCCAAGAAGCTCCGGCACAACTAATGGCTCATTGTGGATAAAAGCTGTGTGTAAAATGGAAAGCATTGCTAGGCCAAAGAAGAATTCCGTGTCATGACGCTTTGTCTTCAAGTTGTAAATCAATTCAGATTTTGCAATAAAATTCAAGATCTATATATTAAATAATTGTTCAAGAGAAGCTTGACTGAAGCACCTCACACACAATGCAGGCGATCAGGGTGGATGCTTTAAAAGCTCTGTAATTGGAACCATAAATGGACTATTTTAGGAGCCAGTTAAGATGCTGGTGCAGTGCAATGTTTTCCTAGTGACACTTTACTGCCTTTATGTGATATTAATGATAAAAATCCTAAAGGTGAACTCCAGATCAATGAGCCTTAGAGCAAATCAATGAATGTCTTGGAAAGCCAATGACTTGTATGTGCTTTGTGGCGCATAGGTTCTCACCACTGCTAAGCTGCTGTGACTAACAGGCTTTCAGAATTACTTTCTAAACCAGCAGGTTGTTTTAGATGATAAGAAATCCAAGTCTCCACATTATAACATGGGCATACAATAAATATATATCGACTTTCATGATTTCATATAAAGCATGAAAAGTTCTGTAGGATGTTATTGGTTTTAATATCGCTTATGCAATGATATTAACTCACTTGAGCATAAAACATCTAGAACCACTTGAGTCTGTTTGTGAGTAATGAACCATTAAATCAAATTGAGAGCCAATAGGAGATATTTGATCAGCCTGAAAGTTCTCACCGATCTCAGCAGGAGCAACCACTTGTTCATTAGCACACGCCGCAGTAAATTTCTTGAGAAATAACTGCTTCTAAACAAACAAACTTCAATTTGAAGTCAATTGGAAGGAGATGGAAAGGACCATGTTCTGCTGGTGCACCCTACTCCTTCTGCTATTCATTGACTCTCAATATATTACATAGTTACATAGTTACATAGTTATTAAGGTTGAAGGAAGACTTTAAGTCCATCTAGTTCAACCCATAGCCTAACCTAATATGCCCTAACATGTTGATCCAGAGGAAGGCAAAAAAAAACATGTGGCAAAGAGTAAAGGTACCTTCACACGAAGCGACGCTGCAGCGATAGCGACAACGATGTCGATCGCTGCAGCGTCGCTGTTTGGTCGCTGGAGAGCTGTCACACAGACCGCTCTCCAGCGATCAACTATGCCGAGGTCCCCTGGTAACCAGGGTAAACATCGGGTAACTAAGCGCAGGGCCGCGCTTAGTAACCCGATGTTTACCCTGGTTACCAGCGTAAAATCTAAAAAAAACAAACAGCACATACTTACATTCACGTCCCCCTGCGTCCACTTCCTGACTGACTGAGCGCCGTACAGTGAGAGCAGAGCGGTGACGTCACCGCTGTGCTGCTTTCACTTTCACTTTGCGGCGCTGAGTCAGAGGAGGAAGCAGACTGCAGGGGACGCAATGTGAGTATGTGCTGTTTGTTTTTTTTACATTTTACGCTAGTAACCAGGGTAAACATCGGGTAACTAAGCGCGGCCCTGCGCTTAGTTACCCGATGTTTACCCTGGTTACCAGTGTAAAATATCGCTGGTATCGTTGCTTTTGCTTTCAAACACAACGATACACAGCGATCGGACGACCAAATAAAGTTCTGGACTTTATTCAGCGACCAGCGACATCACAGCAGGATCCTGATCGCTGCTGCGTGTCAAACGAAACGATATCGCTAGCGAGGACGCTGCAACGTCACGGATTGCTAGCGATATCGTTATAATGTCGTTTCGTGTGAAGGTACCTTAAGCTCCACATTGGGGAAAAAAATTCCTTCCCTGCTCCACATACAGCAGTCAGACTAGTTCCCTGGATCAATGCCCTATCAAGGAATCTAGTGTATATACCCTGTAACATTATACTTTTCCAGAAAGGTATCCAGTCCCCTCTTAAATTTAAGTAATGAATCACTCATTACAACATCATACGGCAGAGAGTTCCATAGTCTCACTGCTCTTACAGTAAAGAATCCGCGTCTGTTATTATGCTTAAACCTTTTTTCCTCCAGACGTAGAGGATGCCCCCTTGTCCCTGTCACCGGTCTATGATTAGAAAGATCATCAGAAAGGTCTTTGTACTGTCCCCTCATATATTTATACATTAACATAAGATCACCCCTTAGTCTTTGTTTTTCCAAACTAAATAGCCCCAAGTGTAATAACCTATCTTGGTATTGCAGACCCCCCAGTCCTCTAATAACCTTGGTTGCTCTTCTCTGCACCCGCTCTAGTTCAGCTATGTCTTTCTTATACACCGGAGACCAGAACTGTGCACAGTATTCTAAGTGTGGTCGAACTAGTGACTTGTATAGAGGTAAAATTATGTTCTCATGAGCATCTATGCCTCTTTTAATACATCCCATTATTTTATTTGCCTTTGTAGCAGCTGCCTGACACTGGCCTCTAAATGTCAGTTTGTCATCCACCCATACTCCCAGGTCTTTTTCATTGACCGTTTTGCCCAGAGTTTTAGAATTAAGCACATAGTTATACATCTTATTACTTCTACCCAAGTGCATGACCTTACATTTATCCCCATTAAAGCTCATTTGCCATTTATCAGCCTAAGCTTCTAGTTTACATAAATCATCCTGTAATATAAAATTGTCCTCCCCTGTATTGATTACCCTGCAGAGTTTAGTGTCATCTGCAAATATTGAAATTCTACTCTGAATGCCCCCTACAAGGTCATTAATAAATATGTTAAAAAGAAGAGGGCCCAATACTGACCCCTGTGGTACCCCACTGCTAACCGCGACCCAGTCCGAGTGTGCTCCATTAATAACCACCCTTTGTTTCCTATCCCTGAGCCAGCTCTCAACCCACTTACACATATTTTCCCCTATCCCCATTATTCTCATTTTATGTATCAACCTTTTGTGTGGCACCGTATCAAAAGCTTTTGAAAAGTCCATATACACTACATCTACTGTGTTCCCTTGGTCCAGTCCGGAACTTACCTCTTCATAGAAGCTGATCAAATTAGTCTGACATGAACGGTCCCTAGTAAACCCGTGCTGATACTGGGTCATGAGGTTATTCCTCTTCAGATACTCCAGTATACCATCCCTTAGAATGCCCTCCAGGATTTTACCCACAGTAGAGGTTAAGCTTACTGGCCTATAATTTCCGAGTTCAGTTTTTGTCCCCTTTTTGAATATTGGCACCACATTTGCTATACGCCAGTCCTGTGGTACAGACCCTGTTATTATGGACTCTTTAAAGATTAAAAATAATGGTCTATCAATGACTGTACTTAATTCCTGCAGTACTCGGGGGTGTATCCCATCTGGGCCCGGAGATTTGTCAATTTTAGTGATTTTTAGATGCCGCCGTACATCCTGCTGGGTTAAGCAGGTGACATTTAATGGGGAATTTTTGTTATCACTGATCATATTGTCTGCCATGGGATTTTCTTGTGTAAATACTGATGAAAAAAAGTCATTTAGCATATTGGCTTTTTCTTCATCCTCATCCACCATTTCACCCAGACTATTTTTAACCCCTTAGTGACAGAGCCAATTTGGTACTTAATGACCGAGCCAATTTTTACAATTCTGACCACTGTCACTTTATGAGGTTATAACTCTGGAACGCTTTAACGGATCCTGCTGATTCTGAGATTGTTTTTTCGTGACATGTTGTACTTCATGCTAGTGGTAACATTTCTTCGATATTACTTGCGATTATTTATGAAAAAAATGGAAATATGGTGAAAATTTTTAAAATTTTGCAATTTTCAAATTTTGTATTTTTATGCCCTTAAATCAGAGAGATGTCACACAAAATAGTTAATAAATAACATTTCCCACATGTCTACTTTACATCAGCACAATTTTGGAAACAAAATTTTTTTTTGTTAGGGAGTTATAAGGGTTAAAATTTGACCAGCAATTTCTCATTTTTACAACACCATTTTTTTTTAGGGACCACATCACATTTGAAGTCATTTTGAGGGGTCTATATGATAGAAAATAACAAAGTGTGACACCATTCTAAAAACTGCACCCCTCAAGGTACTTAAAACCACATTCAAGAAGTTTATTAACCCTTTACGTGCTTCAAAGGAACTCAAACAATGTGGAAGGAAAAAATGAACATTTAACTTTTTTTGCAAACACTTTAATTCAGAACCATATTTTTTTATTTTCACAAGTGTAAAAACAGAAATTTAACCATACATTTTGTTGTGCAATTTCTCCTGAATACGCTGATACCCCATATGTGGGGGTAAACCACTGTTTGGGCGCACCGCAGAGCTTGGAAGAGAAGGAGCGGCGTTTGACTTTTTCAATGCAGAATTGGCTGGAATTGAGATCGGATGCCATGTCACGTTTGGAGAGCCCCTGATGTGCCTAAACAGTGGAAACGCTCCACAAGTGACACCATTTTGGAAACTAGACCCCTTAAGGAACTTAACTAGATGTGTGTTGAGCACTTTGAGCCCCCAAGTGCTTCACGGACGTTTATAACGTAGAGCCGTGAAAATAAAAAATCAAATTTTTTCTACAAAAATGATCTTTTTGCCCCAAAATTTTTATTTTCCCAAGGGTAACAGGAGAAATTAGACCACAAAAGTTGTTGTGCAATTTCTCCTGAGTACGTTGATACCCCATATGTGGGGATAAACCACTGTTTGGGCGCATGGCTGAGCTTGGAAGAGAAGGAGTGCCGTTTTACTTTTTCAATGTAGAATTGGCTGGAATTGAGATCGGACGCCATGTCGCGTTTGGAGAGCCCCTGATGTGCCTAAACAGTGGAAACCCCCCACAAGTGACACCATTTTGGAAACTAGACCCCATAAGGAACTTAACTAGATGTGTGGTGAGCACTTTGATCCCCCAGGTGCTTCACGGAAGTTTATAACGTAGAGCCGTGAAAATAAAAAATCACATTTTTTCTACAAAAATGATCTTTTTGCCCCCAAATTTTTATTTTCACAAGGGTAACAGGAGAAATTAGACAACAAATGTTGTTGTGCAACCTCTCCTGAGTACGTCGATACCCCATATGTGGGGGTAAACCACTGTTTGGGCGCACTGCAGAGCTTGGAAGAGAAGGAGTGCCGTTTTACTTTTTCAATGTAGAATTGGCTGGAATTGAGATCGGATGCCATGTCGCGTTTGGAGAGCCCCTGATGTGCCTAAACAGTGGAAACCCCCCACAAGTGACACCATTTTGGAAACTAGACCCCTTAAGGAACTTATCTAGATGTGTGGTGAGCACTTTAAACCCCCAGGTAATTCACGGAAGTTTATAACGTAGAGCCGTGAAAATAACAAATCCTTTTTTTTCACTCAAAAATGATTTTTTAGCCTGCAATTTTTTATTTTATCAAGGGTAACAGGAGACATTGGACCACAAAATCTGTAGACCAGTTTGTCCTGAATACGCTGATACCCCATATGTGGGGGGGGGGCACTGTTTGGGCACCCATCAGGGCTCGGAAGGGAAGGAGCGCCGCTTGGATTGCAGACTTTGATGGGATGGTCTGCAGGTGTCATGTTGCATTTGCAGAGATCCTGATGTACCTAAATAGTAGACACCCCCCACAAGTGACTCCATTTTGGAAACTAGACCCCCCAAAGAGCTTATCTAGATGTGTGGTGAGCACTAGGAACCCCCAACTGCTTCACAGAAGTTTATAATGTAGAGCCATGAAAATAAAAAAAATCATATTTTTTCCACAAAAATGATCTTTTCACCCCCAAATTTTTACTTTCACAAGGGTAACAGGAGAAATTGGACCCCAAAATTTATTGTGCAATTTATGCTGAGTAGGCTGATACCCCATATGTGGGGGATAAACCACTGTTTGGGCGCATGGCAGAGCTTGGAAGGGAAGGAGCGCCGTTTTGGAATGCAGACTTTGATAGCATGGTCTGCAGGCATTATGTTGCGTTTGCAGAGCCCCCGATGTACCTAAACAGTAGAAACCCCCCACAAGTGACCTCATTTTGGAAACTAGACCCCCCAAGGAACTTATCTAGATGTGTTGTGAGAACTTTGAATGCCCAAGTGCTTCACAGAAGTTTATAATGCAGAGTCGTGAAAACAAAAAAAAATATTTTTTTCACAAAAAAGATTTTTTTAGCCCCCCAATTTTTATTTTCACAAGGGTAACAAGAGAAATTGGACCCCAAAAGTTGTTGTCCAATTTGTCCTGAGTACACTGATACCCCATGTGTGGGGGGACCACTGTTTGGGTGCATGGCTGAGCTCGGAAGGGAAGGAGTGCCGTTTTGGAATGCAGACTTTGATAGAATGGACTGCAGGCATTATGTTGCGTTTGCAGAGCCCCCGATGTACCTAAACAGTAGAAACCCCCCACAAGTGACCTCATTTTGGAAACTAGACCCCCCAAGGAACTTATCTAGATGTGTTGTGAGAACTTTGAATGCCCAAGTGCTTCACAGAAGTTTATAATGCAGAGTCGTGAAAACAAAAAATATTTTTTTTTCCACAAAAAAAGATTTTTTAGCCCCCAAGTTTTTATTTTCACAAGGGTATCAGGAGAAATTGGACCCCAAAAGTTGTCCAATTTATCCCGAGTACGCTGATGCCCCATATGTGGGGGTAAACCAATGTTTGAGCGCACGGCAGAGCTCAGAAGGTAGGGAGCACCATTTTACTTTTTGAGCACAAAATTGGCTGTGGCGTTTAGAGACCCCCTGATGTACCTAAACAGTGGAAACCCCCCAATTCTAACTCCAACCCTAACCCCAACACACCCCTAATCCCAACCCGATCCATAATCCTAATCACAACCCTAACCCCCAAAACACCCCTAACCCTAATCCCAAAGCTAACCATAACCCTAATCAAAACCCTAAACCCAACACCCCCCTAATCCTAATCTCAACCCTAACCTCAAAACCTAACCCTAATCCCAATACACCCCTATCCTTAATCCCAACCCTAGCCTTAACCCTAATCCCAAACCTAACCCTAATCCCAAATGTAACCCTAATGCCAACCCTAATCCTAATCCCAACTCTAACCCTAACTTTAGCCCCAACCCTAGCCCTAACCCTAACTTTAGCCCAAACCCTAACTTTAGCCCTAAACCTAGCCCCAACCCTAACCCTAACTTTAGCCCCAACCCTAGCCCTAACCCTAGCTCTAACCCTAATCCTAGCTCTAACCCTAACCCAAGCCCTAACCCTAAGGCTATGTGCACATGTTGCGGATTTTGCTGCGGATCCGCAGCGTTTCCGCAGCAGTTTCCCATGAGTTTACAGTACAATGTAAACCTATGGGAAACATAAAACGCTGTGCCCATGCTGCGGAAAAAACCACATGGAAACGCAGCGGTTTACATTCCGCAGCATGTCAATTCTTTCTGCTGATTCCGCAGCTGTTTTACACCTGCTCCATAATAGAAAACCGCAGGTGTAAAACCGCAGTGGAATCCGCACAAAAACCGTGGTACATCCGCGATAAATCCGCAGGAAAAATGCAACGTTTTGGTCCTGCGGATTTATCAAATCCGCTGTGGAAAAATCCGCAGAGAACCATTCTATGTGTGCACATATCCTAACCCTAACCCTAACCCTACCCCTAATCCTACCCCTAACCCTACCCCTAGCCCTAACCCTAACCCTACCCCTAACCCTAACCCTACCCCTAACCCTACCCCAAACCCTAACCCTATTTGGAAAATAGAAATTCATAAATTTTTTTTATTTTATTATTTTTTTCTTACTAAGGGGGTGAAAAAGGGGGGGGGGGGTTATTTACTATTTTTTTTATTTTGATCACTGTGATAGGATCTCACAGTGACCAAGATAAAAAAAGAGGAAGAATTTTCTTCTGCCAGCCGGCATATCATGGCGGGCGCACTGCGCATGCGTCCGCCATTTTCTTACCGGAGCAAGAAGCCGGCGGCCAGCAGAAGAAGCAGGAGGACCCAGGGACACCGGTAAGTATAACAGGGTCCCCGAATCCCCCTATTTCTCTGTCCTCTGATGTGCGATCACATCAGAGGAAAGAGAATGACATCGCTTTTTTTTTTTTTATTTGCGGTCGCCGGTAAACAGTTAATTACTGGCGATCGCAAAACAGGGGTCGGTAAAAACCGACCCCGATCATGTTCTTTGGGGTCTCGGCTACCCCCGACAGCCGAGACCCCAAAGAACATCCAAGTGCCGGGCGGCGGGCGCACTGCGCATGCGCCCGCTATTATTTCCCCGGAAATAGATGGCAGCGCCCATCGGGAGCCACGAGGAGCACCGGGGGAGGTAGGTGAGTATTGGGGGGCTATCGGCGACCACATTTCTCTGTCCTCCGATGTGCGATCACATCGGAGGACAGAGAAATTAAATGGCAAATCGCGTTTTTTTTTTTTTTTGTTGCGACCGCCGGTAAACGGTTAATTACCGGCGATCGCAACTCGGGGGTCGGTAAAAAACCCCCGAATCATGTTCTCTGGGGTCTCGGCTACCCCCGGCAACCGAGACCCCAGAGAAAATCCGACTCTGGGGGGCGCTATTCACTTTTTCCACAGCGCCGTTAATTAACAGCGCTGTGGTTTAAGTACCCTTAGCGGCCGCCGTTAAAAGGCGTATCGGCGGTCGTTAAGGGGTTAAGGGGGCCAACACTCTATTTTTTAGTTTCTTACTATTTATGTAGTTAAAGAATATTTTGGGATTATTTTTACTCTCTCTGGCAATGAGTCTCTCTGTTTCAATCTTTGCTGCCTTGATTTGCTTTTCACAGAATTTATTTAATTTTCTGTATTTATATTATATTCACTCTCTCAATATTTCCCTAAGGCTACATTCACACATCCATTTAACTTTTACCATCAGGGAAAAACAGACCACTTTTTCTCAAGTGTATTCCTTATTGCCTCTGTGTGGCATCTGTGTTGTATCCAATATTTTGTCATCCATTTTTTTCACTGAAGGAATGTCTTTGTTCCCAAGCCAATAATTTTACCCATGAAAAGTGATTTTGTATGCAAATTTATCATTAACCCCTTTCTGACCTCGGGATAGTATGTCCAAGGTCAGATACCGCGCTTTGATGCAGGGCTCCTGCGGTGAGCCCACATCAAAGCCAGGACATGTCAGCTGTTTTGAACAGCTGACATGTGCCCACAATAGCGGCGGGTGAAATCGCGATTCACCCGCCACTATTAACTAGTTAAATGCCGCTGTCAAACGCTGACAGCAGCATTTACCCGTCTCTTCCGGCCATCCGGCCGGAAATAAGCGCATCGCTGACCCCCGTCACATGATCAGGGGTCAGCGATGCATCAGAATGGTAACCATAGAGGTGCTTGAGACCTCTATGGTTACTGATCCCGGCTAGCTGTGAGTGCCACCCTGTGGTCGGCGCTCATAGCACACCTGCAATTCAGCTACATAGCAGAGATCTGATGATCGCTGCTATGTAGCAGAGGCGAGCGAGTTGTGCCAGCTTCTAGCCTCCTATGGAGGATATTGAAGCATGGCAAAAGTAAAAAAAAAAGTAAAAAAAAATGTGAAAAAATAAAAAAAATATAAAAGTTTAAATCACCCCCCTTTCGCCCCATCTAATATATAAAGCTGAATGTGTGTGTGTATGTGTGTGTGTATGTACGGGATTGGCATCTGCATCGTCGCAGCTACAGCCACAAAATTTTGCACAGTCACACGTCTGGACCCTGAGAGCATCATAGGCTATATTGTCAGGTGAAATTTTAACCCCGCGCGTTCCAATTCACCAAACAATTTTGCCCCTATCTGCATAATGGGAAAAAGTGAAAGGAAAAGTGTTGGAGGCAAATTGACAGCTGCCAGATGTGAACAAGGGGGACTTAAAAAGTGAGAGCGATGGCGCCAAAGAGTATGTACTGTACAGTTGCTAAGGTGGGGCCCTGACATGGGATACTCACCACACCACCATGGGGATATGAACACACACACAAAATGCGCCACACACTACCACGTGCTCGAACACATATACCACCCTCAGCGCACATTTCACCACACATACACCAACCTCGCCACATAAAAGTCAAAACACAAAAGTCGCCGCTCAAAACTCACCACGCGCAAAACTCGCCAGTGCAAAACTCACCACATGCAAAACTAGGTTCACACAAAACTTGCCACACGTGCAAAACTCACCTCATGGAAAACTCGCCACACGCAAAACTTGCACACGTGGAAAAATTGCCACATGCACAAAAGTTGCAACACATGCAAAAGTTGCCTCACACAAAACTTGCATATACTCAAAACGCACCACACATAAAACTCGCCACGCGCAAAACTTGCTGCACACAACTTGCTACACTAACCTGTCACATGCAACTCGACACACAAAAAGTTGCTACACGCATGTCGCCACACAAAACTCATCTCACAAAAGTCGCTACATGCATGTCGCCACATGCAACTCAACACACACAACTTGACACATGAATCTCGCCCTAAAACACACATAAGTATGGTATTATCCTTCAAAAATAAAAATCTGATTAATAAGCAAACTACAAGAGCAACAACTGTACCATATAGGAAATACGGCAGCTGTCAGTCACATGAACTGTCTATTATGTGTATGTGTGAGCTAATATATACTGCCAGGGGGGAGGGCTTCCTGTTGGCTGGGGATTTATCAGGCTGCCAATTTAGCTATGTTGTTTGGGACTCTATTACTTCATTTCTTTGTGGTTCTGCCAATTTAGCTTACAAATACTGAGGTAAAAATACTGAGCAAATAATGTGTGAATGAGGTCTAATACAGGAGGAGATGACACACAGATATATACTATATACAGGAGGAGATGACACACAGGTATATACTATATACAGGGGAGATGACACACACACATATATACTATATACAGGGGAGATGACACACAGGTATATAGTATATACAGGAGGAGATGACATACAGGTATATACTATATACAGGGGAGATGACACACAGGTATATACTATATACAGGAGGAGATGACACACTGGTATATACCATATACAGGGGAGATGACATACAGGTACATACTATATACAGGGTAGATGACACACAGGTATATACTATATACAGGTGAGATGTTACACCGGTATATACTATATACAGGGGAGATGATGCACAGGTATACAATATATACAGGAGGAGATGACACACAGGTATATACTATATACAGGAGGAGATGACATACAGAAACATACTATATACAGGAGGAGATGACATACAGGTACATACTATACACAGGGGAGATGACACAGATATATACTATATACAGGAGGAGATGACACACAGTTATATACTATATACAGGAGGAGATGACACACAGGTATATACTATATACAGGGGAGATGACACATGTATATACTATATACAGGAGCAGATGACACACAGGTACATACTATTTACAGGAGGAGATGACATAGAGGTACATACTATATACAGAAGGAGATGACATACAGGTATATACTATATACAGGAGATGACATACAGGTGTATACTATATATAAAAGGGAGATGACAAACATGTATATACTGAGGGGAAAATGAGAGGTGTGAGGTGAAAATTAAAAGGTGTGAGTGCAAAATGAGAGGAGTGAGGGAAAAAAGTGGAGTGATCGGAAAATGACAGATGTGAGGTCGAAATGCCAAGTGTTAGGGGGGAATGAGAGGAGTGAGGGGGAAAATAAGAGGAGTGAGGGGGAAAATGAGAGGTGTAAGGGAGAAAATGAGAGATGTGAGGGGGAAAACGAGAGGCGTGATGGGAAAATAAGAGAAGTGAGGTGCTATAACTAACCACAGATATTTACTATGCCCAGGCAACGCCGGCTCTTCAGCTAGTCTAATATATAAAGCTGAATGTGTGTGTGTATGTGTGTATGTCCGGGATTGGCATCTGCACCGTCGCAGCTACAGCCACAAAATTTTGCACAGTCACACGTCTGGACCCCAGGAGCGTCATAGGCTATGTTTTGAGGTGAAATTTTAACCCCCCGACATGGGATATTCAACACACACGGGGATAAGAACACACAAAATGCGCCACACACTACCACGTGCTTGAACACATATCACCCTCAGCACACATTTCACCACACATACACCAACCTCGCCACACAAAAGTCACCGCTCAAAACTCGCCACGCGCAAAACTCGCCACGCGCAAAACTAGGTTCACGCAAAACTCGCCACACGTGCAAAACTCACCTCTGTCATGGTTCCCAATGGCAAGGGAACGTAAAAAACACATAAGTAACGAACGAGCTCTCGGGTGATGGAAACTCGAGTTGACCGTGAGCTAAATCTACCACACAACTAACAGTAGCCAGGGAGCATACCTACGGCTTCCTATATGCCACGCGCCAGCCGGAGGACTAACTATGCCTGGTAGAGGAAGAAACAGACCTGGCTTACCTCTAGGGAAATACCCCAAAAGATGATAGCAGCCCCCCACATGTAATAACGGTGAATTAAGAGGAAAAGACATACACAGTATGAAAGTAGATTTAGCAAAGAGAGGTCCACTTACTAGATAGCAGAAGGATACAAAAGAGGACTTCACGGTCAACTGAAAACCCTTTCAAAAACCATCCTGAAATTACTTTAAGACTCCTGTGTCAACTCATGACACAGGAGTGGCAATTTCAGCCCGCAAGAGCTTCCAGCTACAGAGAATTACAAAAACTGCAAACTGGACAAAAGGTACAAAACAAAAGGACAAAGTCCACTTAGCTGAACAGCAGACTAGTAGCAGGAACATGCAACCGAAGGCTCTGGTTACAATGATGACCGGCAAGGAAATGACTGGAGAGCAAGGCTAAATAGGAAACTCCCAAACACTGATGGAAGCAGGTGAACAGTAGAAGCAAAGTGCAAACAAGTCACCAGTACCACCAGCAACCACCAGGGGAGCCCAAAAAGCGGATACACAACGGTACCCTCCCCTTAAGGAGGGGGCACCGAACCCTCACAAGAACCGCCAGGGCGATCTGGATGAGCCCTATGAAAGGCACGAACCAAATCCGAGGCATGAACATCAGAGGCAGTTACCCAAGAATTATCTTCCTGACCATAGCCTTTCCATTTAACCAGATATTGAAGTCTCCGTCTGGAAATACGGGAGTCCAAGATCTTCTCCACGACGTACTCCAATTCACCCTCCACCAGCACAGGAGCAGGAGGTTCAGTAGAAGGAACCACCGGTACCTCATATCTCCGCAACAACGACCGATGGAACACATTATGGATAGCGAAAGATGCCGGGAGGTCCAAACGAAAGGAAACCGGGTTAAGAATCTCCAAAATCCTATAAGGACCGATGAACCGAGGCTCAAATTTGGGAGAAGAAACTCTCATAGGGACAAAACGGGAAGACAACCACACCAAGTCCCCAACGCGAAGGTGGGGACCAACACGACGACGACGGTTAGCAAACTGCTGAGTCCTCTCCTGGGACAATTCCAAATTATCCACCACTTGTCCCCAAATCCGATGCAACCGATCCACCACCGCATCCACTCCAGGACAATCCGAAGATTCAACCTGACCAGATGAAAAACGCGGATGAAACCCTGAATTGCAAAAGAAAGGAGAAACCAAAGTGGCAGAACTAGCCCGATTATTAAGAGCAAACTCCGCCAACGGCAGAAAGGCAACCCAATCATCCTGATCCGCAGACACAAAACACCTCAAATAAGTCTCCAAAGTTTGATTAGTTCGCTCCGTCTGGCCATTGGTCTGAGGATGGAATGCAGACGAAAAGGACAAATCAATGCCCAACCTGGCACAGACTGCCCGCCAAAATCTAGACACGAAGCCCAAACAATTAACACTTTGTGGGCCGGTCATACTGTCATGGTTCCCAATGGCAAGGGAACGTAAAAAACACATAAGTAACGAACGAGCTCTCGGGTGATGGAAACTCGAGTTGACCGTGAGCTAAATCTACCACACAACTAACAGTAGCCAGGGAGCATACCTACGGCTTCCTATATGCCACGCGCCAGCCGGAGGACTAACTACGCCTGGTAGAGGAAGAAACAGACCTGGCTTACCTCTAGGGAAATACCCCAAAAGATGATAGCAGCCCCCCACATGTAATAACGGTGAATTAAGAGGAAAAGACATACACAGTATGAAAGTAGATTTAGCAAAGAGAGGTCCACTTACTAGATAGCAGAAGGATACAAAAGAGGACTTCACGGTCAACTGAAAACCCTTTCAAAAACCATCCTGAAATTACTTTAAGACTCCTGTGTCAACTCATGACACAGGAGTGGCAATTTCAGCCCGCAAGAGCTTCCAGCTACAGAGAATTACAAAAACTGCAAACTGGACAAAAGGTACAAAACAAAAGGACAAAGTCCACTTAGCTGAACAGCAGACTAGTAGCAGGAACATGCAACCGAAGGCTCTGGTTACAATGATGACCGGCAAGGAAATGACTGGAGAGCAAGGCTAAATAGGAAACTCCCAAACACTGATGGAAGCAGGTGAACAGAAGAAGCAAAGTGCAAACAAGTCACCAGTACCACCAGCAACCACCAGGGGAGCCCAAAAAGTGGATACACAACACACCTCATGGAAAACTCGCCACACGCAAAACTTGCACACGCGGAAAAATTGCCACATGCACAAAAGTTGCAACACGTGCAAAAGTTGCCTCACACAAAACTTTATCAAATAGTCCTATCAAATCACCAATAATGGCACTTCCAATTAATATTCTACCTATTGCGGACTTATATTGTTTTTGCTGCATGAAGAGACCCATATACATATATTTAAAAAAAAATTAATTCTTTATTTACCATCAAAATTAAAATATTTTTTAACAAGACCAGACATAAACAAACTCAGTGTCCATGGACTGGATACAATAGACTCGAACTCATGTAATATGTTGATATTTAGTCACAATTAGATCTCTATATATATATCACTGACCCTAGTGGTGTAATAAATAATTGTCCTTTAGAAATTTGTAGTTGTGATCAGTCACATACAATAAAAGACTATATATGTCCTATAGCATACTAAAATACCGCACATCTAACCGCTAGTATATCTATGTAGTTTATACAAACTTAAACATGTGGTAACATTATCAAAACTATAAGGCAATGTGCGGCTACTATACTATAGATAACTTACAAGATGAAGACACCCACAAGAGTCAGCAATGTGAAGTAGGAGCCCACCGATCCTTCCACGTGCGCCCCGACGCGCGTTTCGCCCGTAAGCTTCTTCCGGGGACGCCCGGGAAAATGAGAGGTGTGAGGTGAAAATTAAAAGGTGTGAGTGCAAAACGAGAGGAGTGAGGGAAAATAGCGGAGTGATCGGAAAATGACAGATGTGAGGTCGAAATGACAAGTGTTAGGGGGGAATGAGAGGAGTGAGGGGGAAAATAAGAGGAGTGAGGGGGAAAATGAGAGGTGTAAGGGAGAAAATGAGAGATGTGAGAGGGAAAATGAGAGGCGTGATGGGAAAATAAGAGAAGTGAGGTGCTATAACTAACCACAGATATTTACTATGCCCAGGCAACGCCGGGCTCTTCAGCTAGTTCAAAATAAATCAATAAAAAAAATCAAACCTACACATATTTGGTATCTCCGCGTTCAGAATCACCCGATCTATCAATAAAAAAATAGCATTAACCTGTTCGCTAAACTGCGTAGCGAGAAAAAAAATTGAAACGCCAGAATTACGGTTTTTTGGTCGCCGCGACATTGCATTAAGATGCAATAACGGGCGATGAAAAGAATGTATCTGCACTGAAATGGTATCATTAAAAATGCCAGCTCGGCACCCAAAAAAAAAAGCCCCCACCAGACCCCAGATCACAAAAAATGGAGATGCTACGGGTATCGGAAAATGGCGCAATTTTCTTTTTTTTTTTTTTTTTTAGCTAAGTTTGGAATTTTTTTCACCACTTAGATAAAAAATAACCTAGACATGTTAGGTGTCTATGAACTCATAATGACCTGGAGAATCATAATATCAGGTCAGTTTTAGCATTTAGTGAACCTAGCAAAAAAGCTAAACAAAAAACTAGTGTGAGATTGCACTTTTTTTGCAATTTCACCGCACTTGGAATTTTCTTCCCGTTTTGTAGTACACGACAGGCTAAAACTAATGATGTCGTTCAAAAATACAACTTGGTTTGCACAAAATAAGCCCTCACATGGCCATATTGGCGGAAAAATATAAAAGTTATGGCTCTGGGAAGGAGGTGAGCGAAAAACTAACACGGAAAAACGGAAAATCCCAAGGTCATGAAGGGGTTAAACAACAGATCTGTGAGATACAGATAGAAAACTGAAGCAAATTGGAAACCTTCCGATTTCTATCCTAATTTCAAGGATCCCCATTGATTCGAATGGCCAATTCTTATCTGCAAACATGGATCAGAATAGGATCTGCTCTTAGGCCGTGGTCACACTAGAGAGTTTTACGGACGTATGAGAGACGCAAAAACTACGCATTGCACACGGACAAATGATTCTCTATGGGGCAGCTTCTATCTGGCGTATATTTCGCAGCCGTATTTTACCGCCGTAGAAAATCGCAGCACGCTGCGTTTGTCAGCGTAGTGCGCAAAAAATCAGCCAATGCAAGTCTTTCGGTGCGCAAAAAATATGGATTGCACATGGACCAGCCGTGTGACTTGCGAAAAATACTCCCCACTGTTCCACTGGAGGCCTCCTCACAGCCTGCTGTGACCTTACGCCGTGGCCGCAGAAGGAGAGAGATAATGGAAACCCGAAAAAATGTGGACACTGGGGTGTTAAATTATTTGGCCAGGGCTGCTCATGATGATGGTGAGGAGGCATTTTCTCGAAGCCTGGCCTGGTATCTCCATACCAAACCCCGTAAGGTGAGGCTACATGTGAGAGGGTGCTTCCAAATCCATCTTGATGCATGCACCCTCCCAAACAGCCCTTATGATATGCTTCAGTACATTGAGGGGTGGCAGCTCTCACCATGTAATGTCCAACAAATCAACCAGTTCATGCTCAAGAAGAATTTGAAGCACCTCCTCCACGTATGCCTACACCTCAACCCTTTCCCCAACATAACCCACCAATGCCTACACATCAGTCCTTTCCACAACATAACTCACCAATGCCTACACCGTACCAAATGGCTCCCTTCCAGCAACCTTGCCAATATAGCCACTTGTCTAGACCCAGTGTTGGAGGCTGGTCCCAACCTGGGTTTGGACGACATGGACATATTGGTGGGGGTTATGACTCCCGTGAGGTGTACTCTAGTCATGATGCCCATAGTACCCACACTTATGGCCAGTACTCATATGGTCAATCTGAGCATGGTCAGATTTTGGAGCAGGCCCAACAGAGAACTCAACAACAGGGTGAAGGACAATTGGCCCAACAAAGGCCACAAAAGCAGCAACCCGAACTACCGCCATCACCTCCACCACCATATCAGAATCTTTAAAAAAAAATTTTTCTTGTTGATAATTTTGTGTTATGTCCCAAAACTATTTTATCTGCTGTGATAGCAATGTGTTGTTTTTTTTACACTTTGGCCAAGCTAAAATGGCCCCAAGAGCCATATGAAGTAAATATGGTTGTTATAAAAACAAATTTTGGCATATCATTTATAAAAACACATTACCAAGCCAATTTCTTTGTGTTTGACAAATCATTATTACACCATACACAAATGTAAAATTTTGAAATATATCAAATGTTAATTTTATAAACAAAAAAAAAAATTACAACATAGAGACAACATTATCTTACCAGGGAGTAGCACCCTGAGGAGAAAGAAAATAATTGGTATAATTATCCCTAACTTTTAGGCCAGAAAGGGGATGCCGCTGAGGAAGGACTTGTGGTGTAGGACTACCCACATTGGACAACATGCCTTCACCACTGTCAGCTGAGGAACACTCATGAATTCTTGTGAAGTTGTGTAAAACAACAAAAGCTTTAATGATTTCATTAACATTTGCCTCACTCAGCTGAATGGCAGACTGGAGGACACGCCATTTGGATGCCATAATGCCAAAGGCGCACTCCACCATTCGCCGCACCCGTGAAAGTCTGTCATTAAACACCCGCCGCCGGTGGTCCAGGTTGCACCGGGGATAAGGCCTCATGACATGCCTGGTCAATTGAAAGGCCTCATCTGCCACAAGTGCATAAGGGACTGCTTCAGCATTGGAGCCTGGGAGTTGTCGTGGTGATGGGAGGTCCAACAGGTTTTCACGTAGCCGCCGACCCATAATGGACGCATTGAAGACTCTAGAGTCTCCAGTTCGCCCATAGGCTCCAATATCGACAATTATAAACCAGTAGTTACTGTCAACTACAGCTAACAGAACTACAGAGAAAAACTGCTTATTAATTGTAGAATTGGGCGCCCGAGTTCGGCGGCTTACGCACCCTGATATGTTTCCCATCCAGGGCTCCAATACAGTGAGGAAAATCACAAGAGTCATAAAATCCACTAGCTATTTTCAGCCAATCCTCCCTTTTGGGCTCCTGCATCACAAGTTCATGTAGCTTGTCCCATATTTGACCACACGTATCATGCACAATGCCGGAAATAGTGTACCTCCCAATCAGAAATTCCAGATGTATTCTGACATAAGATAATCCAGTTGACAGGAATCTGAAAGCACACAGTAAAAATAAAATTGGTGTGAAATGCAGGTGGTCACACATGTTGCCCAAGTACCACAAAAACACCTACACAAGCACAGCAACAAAATGGCCATATGGGAGGGTTCCAAGTGTTGGAGAGGCCTTAAATAGGTTTATGCTGATGATTTAAATTAATTTCAGGCCTAAAAAAGTTAAATGTCCATATTGTAAGGTTGCGTGGAAAATACGCATTACGGATGCCATACCGATTACATACGGAGGTTTACATGCGCAAAATACGCAGCCACACCTTGCCTATGGATGACATACGGATCACTGTTTTGGGATCATTTCTGCGTATTAGGCCTGTAAAAAACTGACCATATTTCCCTACGCTGAGTGTGCCCCCGGCCTTAATCTCATGGATCTAACACATGAATCTGTGTTTTTAATGGATGTGTGTAGAGTCATAAAACTCCATTGGTTTGTATGCTGTCCTAGAAAAAAAAAGGATAGCTCACAGATGTGTGAATGCAGACTAAGTGAAGGAATTTCAAACTCATGACACTTTGGTTTATGTTACATGCTCATTGATGATCTAGGTTATATCCTGCCTCTGTAAACTGTCCTTGAGAGTAGAGAATAGCCACTAATTCCATTTTAATTTATGATTCTACATTTATCAAAAGAAAAAAATACAAATAAAGACTTGCAATAAAGGGAAGGGACACTTAGATAGACATTCAGAGTTAAACAATAGCAAAAAGTCACCGTGAAACACTCTGACATAAAGTATATATGACGTAAAGTATACAGTTAGGTCCATATATATTTGGACAGAGATAACCTTTTTCTAATTTTGGTTATAGACATTACCACAATGAATTTTAAACAAAACAATTCAGATGCAGTTGAAGTTCAGACTTTCAGCTTTCATGTGAGGGTATCCACATTAAAATTGGATGAAGGGTTTAGGAGCTTCCGCTCCTTAACATGTGCCACCCTGTTTTTAAAGGGACCAAAAGTAATTGGACAATTGACTCCAAGGCTATTTCATGGACAGGTGTGGGCAATCCCTTCATTATGTCATTCTGAATTAAGCAGATAAAAGGCCTGGAGTTGATTTGAGGTGTGGTGCTTGCATTTGGAAGGTTTTGCTGTGAAGTAAACATGCGGTCAAAGGAGCTCTCCATGCAGGTGAAACAAGCCATCCTTAAGCTGCGAAAACAGAAAAAAAACCATCTGAAAAATTGCTACAATATTAGGAGTGGCAAAATCTACAGTTTGGTACATCCTGAGAAAGAAAGAAAGCACTGGTGAACTCCTCAATGCAAAAAGACCTGGGTGCCCACAGAAGACAACAGCGGTGGATGATCGCAGAATAATCTCCATGGTGAAGAGAAACCTCTTCACAACAGCCAACCAAGTGAACAGCACTCTCCAGGAGGTCGGCGTATCAATATCCAAATCTACCATAAAGAGAAGACTGCATGAAAGTAAATACAGAGGGTTCACTGCACGGTGCAAGCCACTCATAAGCATCAAGAATAAAAAGGCTATACTGGACTTTGCTAAAAAACATCTAAAAAAGCCAGTACAGTTCTGGAAGAACATTCTTTGGACAGATGAAACCAAGATCAACCTCTACCAGAATGATGGAAAGAGAAAAGTATGGCGAAGGCGTGGTACAGCTCATGATCCAAAGCATACCACATCATCTGTAAAACACTGCAGAGGCAATGTGATGGCTTGGGCATGCATGGCTGCCAGTGGCACTGGGTCACTAGTGTTTATTGATGATGTGACACAGGACAGAAGCAGCCGAATGAATTCTGAGGTATTCAGAGCCACACTGTGTGCTCAGATCCAGCCAAATGCAGCCAAACTGGTTGGTTGTCGTTTCATACTACAGATGGACAATGACCCAAAACATAAAGCCAAAGCAACTCAGGAGTTTATTAAAGCAAAGAAGTGGAATATTCTTGAATGGCCAAGTCAGTCACCTGATCTGAACCCAATTGAGCATGCATTTCACTTGTTATAGACTAAACTTCAGACAGAAAGGCCCATAAACAAACAGCAACTGAAAACCACTGCAGTGAAGGCCTGGCAGAGCATCAAAAAGGAGGAAACACAGCGTCTGGTGATTTCCATGAGTTCAAGACTTCAGGCAGTCATTGCCAACAAAGGATTTTCAACCAAGTACTAGAAATGAACATTTTATTTACAATTATTTAATCTGTCCAATTACTTTTGGTCCCTTTAAAAACAGGGTGGCACATATTAAGGAGCTGAAACTCCTAAACCCTTCATCCAATTTTAATGTGGATACCCTCAAATGAAAGCTGAAAGTCTGAACTTCAACTGCATCTGAATCGTTTTGTTTAAAATTTATTGTAATGTCTAGAACCAAAATTAGAATAATGTTGTCTCTGTCCAAATATGTATGGACCTAACTGTATATTTTAATAACTCACAATAAAAGTTACTGACCTCTAACAGAGCTTAAATGGTAAAATAGTAACATAGTTATCAAGGCCGAAAAAAGACATTTGTCCATCCAGTTCAGCCTATATTCCGTCAGAATAAATCCCCAGATCTACGTCCTTCTAAAGAACCTAATAACTGTAAGAAACAATATTGTTACGCTCAAGGAAGACATCCAGGCCTCTCTTGAACCCCTCGACTGAGTTCCCCATCACCACCTCTTCAGGCCAGGAATTCCAGATTCTCACTGCCCTCACAGTAAAGAATCCTCTTCTATGTTGGTGGAAAAACCTTCTCTCCTCCCAATGCAGAGAATGCCCCCTTGTGACCGTCACCTTCCTTGGTATAAACAGATCCTCGGAGAGATTATTTGTATTGTCCCTTATATACTTATACATGGTTATTAGATCGCCCCTCAGTCGTCTTTTGTCTAGACTAAATAATCCTGATTTTGCTAATCTCTCTGAGAATTGTAGTTCCCCCATCCCCTTTATTAATTTTGTTGCCCTCCTTTGTACTCGCTCTAGTTCCATTATATCCTTCCTGAGCACCGGTGCCCAAAACTGCGCACGGAACTCCACGTGCAGTCTAACCAGGGAGTTGTACAGAGGCAGTATAATGTTCTCATAGTGTGTATTCAGACCTCTTTTAATGCCCCTTATGATCCTGTTTGCCTGGGCAGCCGCTGCCTGGCACTGGCTGCTCCAGGTAAGTTTATAATTAATTAGGATCCCCAAGTCCTTCTCCATGTCAGATTTATCCAGTGGTTTCCCGTTCAGTGTGTAATGGTTATATTGATTTCTTCTTCCCATGTGTATAACCTTACATTTATCATTGTTAAACTACATCTGCCACCTTTTGGCTCAAGTTTCCAACTTATCCAGATCCATCTGTAGCAGAATACTGTCATCTCTTGTATTGACTGCTTTACATAGTTTTGTATCATCTGGAAATATCGATATTTTACTGTGTAAACCTTCTACCTGATCGTTAATAAATATCTTGAAGTGAATAGGTCCCAACACCAACCCCTGCAGTACCCACTGGTCACAGTGACCCATTTATAGAATATACCATATATAACCACCCTCTGCTTTCTATCACTAAGCCAGTTACTTACCCATTTACACACATTCTCCCCCAGACGCAGCATTCTTATTTTGTGTACCAACCTCTTGAGAATCATGGTATCAAACACTTTGGAAAAATCAAGATATACCACGTCCAATGACTCACCTTGGTCCAGTCTATACCTTACCACTTCATAAAAACTGATTAGCTTGGTTTGACAGGAGCGATAAACCCATGCTGATATGGAGTTAAACAGTTGTTCTCATTTAGATAATCCAGAACAACATCCCTCAGAAACCCTTCAAATATTTTACCAACAATAGAGGTTAGACTTACTGGCCTATAATTTCCAGGTTCACTTTTAGAGCCCTTTGTGAATATTGGTACCACATTAGATATGGAGGACTATGTAGAATGCATTTTAATATAGGGAGGACTATGGAGACTGCATTCTGCTATATAAATGACTGCGGGGAGTTCATTTTACTATATGGGGGACTATGGAGAGTGCATTATACTGTACTGTATGGAGGAATATGTGGAGTACATTTTACTATATGGAAGACTATGGGGAATCCACTCTACTATATAGATGACTGTGGGGAATGCATTTTACTATATGAAGGACTATATGGAGTGTATTATTCTATAGGGAGGAGTGCATTATTCTATGTGGAGGACTATGGAGAGCTGTTAGCCAGACTCTGTGCATTGCCTGCATGTGAACAACGCCCTATGCAAGCCTCTATTGTGCAATCATATACTAAGCAGTCACTCCCTCCATGAATTGGTAGGCTGTGAGTGTCTGTCTTATTAGTATTTTGCACCTGTGTTGCCAGCATCTTTGCTACATGGGTTGGCTGCATGGATCCTGTAGTGTTCAGAGACCTGGGCAGGTAACGGTGCTGCCCCCTTTACAGCTGTATTAATACTATATGAATGACTATGCGGAGTGCACTATGCCATATGTAGGACTATGGGGAGTACATTATACTATATGGAGGACTATGGGGAGTGCATTATACAATATGGAAGACTATGAGAAATGCATTCCACTTTATAGATGACTGTGGGGAGTGCATTTTACTATATGGGGCACTATGAAGAGTGCATTATACTATGTGGAAGACTATGGAAAGTGCATTATACTATATGAAGGACTATGGAGAGTGCAGTATACTATATGGATGAATATGGAGATTGCATTATATTATATGAAGGACTATGGGGTGCATTACCCTATTTGAAAAGCTATATGGGGGATATTATAATATTTGGAGGGCTATGTGGGAGCTTTTATACAGTTTCAAAGCAATTATACAGTGTGAAGGTTTGTGTGGTATCCATCATATTGTGTGGAGGGCTGTGTGGGCGCCATTATACAGTGTGGAGAGATGTGGAGCCATTATACTGTATGTAGGCCCATTAAACTACATAGGGGGCTGTGTCAGGATCACCGTTGGGGGATTGTACTGTGATGGTGTTGGAATAAGTTTAAATGCAACAACTCCATTCCTGTTGTAGTCTGCATTGAATGTCTATGAGTGTTCATTTGTCAGCTATGCTGTGATTGTTAAAGTTTGTAAAAAAAAAAAAAGGTCAGAGGACACTCACTGATTGCATCAGTCTGCTGCTGTTTCCTTCACAGAGAGACATGTGTTACATGGACTAGATTATATCGGTAGTTACTGTCAAAGCTTTCTTATTTTGTTCCAGTTCAAGCTGCATATATTAAACACAGTTTGCCTTACGTTGGATTCTGCTGCTTATATGAAGTAACACGCGCTGCTGTGGTAATACTCCGGCTAACAGGTTATGGGCCCAGCCACCGGAAAGTAAATGGTAAAAAGCCCAGTCACCGGAATAAGCAGCGAGCCAAGCGCAGACAGCACAGAGGAACCCCCGGAATACAAGGACACCGGAACGCAAAGGTACCGCAGTGTACAGAGCACCGGACAGCGCAGCTTAAAGGGCCAGTAACAAACAAAAAAGGAGGTACAAGAGACAAGAATGTCTACAGAAAGGAATGCAGTGAAGTACACAGTGCCAAGTCTCACAAATCACAATTACAGCTCCTGGAAATTCAAGGTAAAGATGTTACTTATAAGAGAGGGTACATGGAAATGTATTGAACAGCCTGTGCCTGACCCAGTACCGGGTGATTGGCTAGAGACTGATCAGAAAGCACAAAGCACTATTTCCCTCAGCATAGATGATAACCAGATTGTACATGTATGCAAATGTGATACTGCAAAGAAAATGTGGGAAGAATTACAGAAAGTGCATGAAAGGTCAAATCTCAGCAATAAGCTATATCTTATGAGAAAGCTGTATCAGTCTAAATTAAGTGATGGCCAGCATATGCAGGACTATATCAGAAACACCCTAGAGATTGTGGAGCGCCTAAGGGGTATTGGTGAAGAAATTAAAGATTTTCATGTTGCTGCATTACTATTAAGTGGTCTTCCAGAAAGTTATGACACGCTTGTGACTGCATTAGATGCCAGACCAGATGATGAACTCACACTAGAATATGTGAAAGGGAAACTTGCAGATGAATACAAGAGAAAGTCAGAGACTATTAGCAATAATATATGCAAAGCAGAAACAGCATTAAAGACACAGTACTTTTCTAAAGCTCAGAGTCATTTAAAGGAAACTCGTGAATGTTTTGTCTGTAAAAAGCCTGGTCACCTTAAAGCAGACTGCAGAGTGTGGAAAGCAAGAATGAATCAGTTTAAAAAGCAGGACAGTCATCAAAAGGTTAAAACAGCTGTAAAGAAGGAAGATGCATGTATTGCGACTGCATTTGGGGTCAGCACAAGCCCATATGCAAACCATGTTTGGTGTATTGACTCTGGAGCGACTGCTCACATGACACGTGATAAGGATTTCTTCATTAATCTAGATGAAAGCAAGTCTGAAAAGGTAATTTTAGCTAATGGTCACTATATGACATCAGAAGGAATAGGAGATGGTTATTTCCATTGTCAAGTTCAATCCTCAGCACAAGTCAGAAAAATCCCAGTTAAAGACGTGCTGTATGTTCCCAAACTTGAAAGTAACCTTTTATCTGTAAAGAAGCTTGCACAACAAGGAAATATAGTTACATTTAAGGATGACAGATGCATCATTTCAAAGAAGGGTCATACCCTTGCCGAAGGAAAAATCAAAGATGAACTTTATCAGCTGAAATGCAATGAAACTGTTTACAGTGCTAGACAAGATTTTCATAAGGACTGTATTCATGTGTGGCACAGACGCCTAGGCCACAGAGATCCAGAAGCAGTAAAGAAACTAGCTCAACTTGCAAATGGTATTGCAATCAACCAGTGTAATCAAACAATGAAGTGCACAAGTTGCCTAAAAGGGAAAATGTCCAGAAAATCGTTTCCTAAAGTAAGCACTACTAAATCTGCACAGATACTGGATTTGATACATACAGATGTGTGTGGTCCAATGAGTGTTCTTACTCCCAGCAAGAAGAGATATTTTCTCACATTCATTGATGATTATTCCAGATATACTGTTACTTACCTACTTCAAAGTAAAGATGAAGTTCCACAGAAACTTGAAGAATATCTTGCTGCAGTTCTTAACAAATTTGGAAGAATACCAAAGGTACTGCGAGCAGATAATGGAACTGAATATACAAGTGGTAAAGTGCAAACCATCCTGAAAAAGAATGGAATCGTGTTCCAGACAACCGTTCCATACAACCCAGAGCAGAATGGCACAGCAGAGAGAAAGAACCGAACTCTTTGTGAAAGTGGAAGAAGTATGCTATTTGATGGAAACCTACCTACAACATATTGGGGAGAAGCCATCATGACTGCTACCTATCTTCAAAATCGACTGCCAAGTAAAGCTACAAGTAAAACTCCATATGAGCTATGGAACTGTGAGAAGCCCAACCTGAAGCATCTCAGGATATTCGGAAGCAAAACTTTTGTGCATGTTCCCAAAGAAAAACGTTCTAAGTGGGAATCTCATGCAAAGGAAGGAGTTCTTGTGGGGTACAGTGAAACTCAGAAAGGATACAGAATCCTGCATCCACAGACCAACACAGTAACAATCAGCAGAGATGTAGTGATTGATGAAAACTCAGTATCGCTCAAATTTCATGAGGTTACGCAAATAATTCAACCTAAGGAACAAGAATTTCAGTCAGTGATTCCAGACATTGAAGAGAATCTCAAAGAAAATACTGAAGTCTGGATATGCTCTGAAAGTACTGAAAAAGAAACAGAAGAACCAAGCCAACCTCAGGAGATCAGAAGATCAGAAAGATCAAATAAAGGAATTCCAGCTAAACGCCTTTCTTATATGGTCAGATCAATTCCAGAAGAAGAGCCACAGTCATGGCAGGAAATGCAAAAACTGCCTATTCATAAGAAGCAAAAATGGATAAAAGCTGCTGATGAAGAAATGGAATCCCTTCATAAGCTCAAAACATGGGAGCTCACAGAGCTACCTCAAGGCAAGAAAGCAATTGGATGTAAGTGGGTCTTTAAGAACAAATATGACTCCGAAGGTAATATTCACCGTTTTAAAGCAAGATTGGTCGCAAAAGGATATTCACAAAAATATGGTGAAGATTATGATGCTACTTTTGCTCCAGTTGCCAAGCAAACTACATTCAGAACTTTATTATCCATAGCTGCTGTTCAGCAGATGAAAGTAAGACATTTTGACATCAAAACAGCCTTTCTACATGGAGACATTGAAGAAGAGCTGTACATGACTCAACCAGAAGGCTATGTTAAAAGGGGTAAAGAGAACCTTGTTTGCAGAATGCAAAAATCTCTCTACGGCCTTAAGCAATCAGCAAGAGCATGGAACACTAAGATGAACAAAGTGTTAATCGACGAAGGATTTAAAAGGTCTCAAGCGGATCCATGTTTGTATACAAAAAGTGTATCACAAGATTGGATGTATGTTATTCTATATGTGGATGATGTAATAATAGCGCATCAAGAAGAGAGAGAAATTTCAAAACTAGGTCAAATTCTGAACAAGCATTTCGAGACCAAGGACCTTGGAGATGTGACATACTATTTGGGAATCCAAATCCAGAGAGAGGAAGATGGAAGTTTTCTTCTTAATCAAAATTCTAAAATCTCCACAGTTCTAAACCAGTTTGGAATGTCAGAAGCCAAAGGCATATCAACTCCAATGGATCCATCTTACCTAAAATTGGAAGGAGAAGAAGATCTGCTACCCACAAATGACAGTTACAGACAAGCAGTGGGGGCACTTCTATACATAGCAACCACAACCCGTCCAGATATCTCAGCCACAGTGGGAATTCTCTGCCGACGTGTAAGCAAGCCACGCCAAAGAGATTGGAATGCAAATAAGAGACTTCTTCAGTATCTTAAGGCAACCCAAGAGTTAAGTCTAAAGATTTCTGCATCAGGAGATCTAATTCTCAGAGGATATGTAGATGCAGATTGGGCTGGAGACTCAAGTGATCGAAGATCAACAAGTGGTTACTTGTTCAAGTTAGGACACACTTCAATCTCATGGTCGAGTAGAAAACAAGTGTCAGTTGCATTGTCTTCTACAGAAGCAGAGTATACATCAGCTGCTCATGCAAGTCAAGAGTTAATTTGGTTGAAGCAACTTTTGGAAGAATTCGGCAAACCACTAGCTGAACCAACTGTTATCTATGAGGACAACCAAGGATGTATCAAGCTCGCCAGCAGTGAAAGGATAAGTGCAAGAACAAAGCACATTGATGTTAAACATCATCACTTACGTGACTTAGTAGAGCGTGAAGTTCTAAAGTTTGTTTACTGTGAATCTGACAAGATGTTAGCAGATGTTTTGACAAAGCCATTGTCAAGAGCCAAGTTTGAAGAATTCAGAACTGCAATGGGACTAACAGGATAAGCAGTTGTTGAGTGGGGGTGTTGGAATAAGTTTAAATGCAACAACTCCATTCCTGTTGTAGTCTGCATTGAATGTCTATGAGTGTTCATTTGTCAGCTATGCTGTGATTGTTAAAGTTTGTAAAAAAAAAAAAAGGTCAGAGGACACTCACTGATTGCATCAGTCTGCTGCTGTTTCCTTCACAGAGAGACATGTGTTACATGGACTAGATTATATCGGTAGTTACTGTCAAAGCTTTCTTATTTTGTTCCAGTTCAAGCTGCATATATTAAACACAGTTTGCCTTACGTTGGATTCTGCTGCTTATATGAAGTAACACGCGCTGCTGTGGTAATACTCCGGCTAACAGATGGGGTCACCATATTTTTCCTGGGGATTTGAGTGGGTGGTACACTAGGTTCATCATACTGTGAATGTGGCGGGTACTGTGGAGGAATTCACTGTAGGAGTATTTTAGTATTTGTGGGGCACTTTTGTTGACATCATATTTTATAAGTGCAATAAAAGGGCAACATAGGGCTTGAGTAGGAGGAAAAATAGAGGCCATAGAGTACCACACAGAAGGTGCAGTAATAGGGACACATACCACAGCAGCGGCTCAGTATTGGGATATCAGCAGGATAAGGAGTTTGGGCAGGTTGGGGATAGTAATCTCTGCAGCCGAGTCCTGGCTGGAAGAAGTTGTCATGTTGGTCTGGACCAAAGGGAAAAGACAGGAAAAGAGAATGACTCCATTAGAAAGAAAGTCAGCTGTAAGTCACCATCTATAACTGTACTGCAAGACTGGTGTCTACCACTACCTGGTCACCACAAGGCGGTAATATCATTGTTGGTCTTTGTATAGAGATTTTTTTTAGTAACACCGCGAACATCTGCTAAGGTTTTCCTACATCCCATATTAGGGTGTCCCACCATATTTGTAATCAGGGATACCTGAATGGGGCCCACTCAAAGGAAGGTTTGCTCCCCCCCACAAACCAAACCCCTAGCTAAGCCTCTGGCTCATATGCTTGGTCTAGCTCTTTTATGAGAACACAGCATCAAAGGTTTGTCAACATGTAGGAGAAAAGAAAACAATATCCATGCTGATATTTCTGGCAAGAAACACTTGTTCACACTGACAATCTATTTACTATTATATATCAGGGGTAACCGGATGGGCTTTGTCTGCTGTAAAATAATAATAAGGCACCTGCAAACCATCATTTACACTGTATTGTCCTGTGACTCAGGTGCCTTTGTTCTGAGAATAATACTGTTCAAATGTCACTTTAAAAAGGAATTATTGACAGCTTTGATGAGTGAACAAATACTGCAAGCTTTGAATGGCTCTCGGTCACTGTTGCACTGAGAAACGGTGTAAATAGCCCTTGCAAACATCAATGAACCCCTTTTAAAGATCCATTTTAGCTACATTCTGAATTGTTCAATTGCAGAGGAGTAAACATCCAAAGCAGAGGAGCACAGAACAGTAATCTCACCAATGCAGGCCAAGTTCTTGATTTGCATTTTAGCTATACCACATATAGAACAAATATAGTGTTACTAAAATTATTGTGCGATTGTGGTTGCTTTTGCATTGGAAATTAAACTGCTGTACAAAATATTCCTGAACCGTCTCCTATGGAAAACCATTTTAACTACAATTTTCACACATTTCACACTGACTGACTGGCGGGGTCAGTCAGTCAGTCAGTGTCTGGAACAGAGGAGAGAGTCTGAGTGAAGAGAGGAGAAAAGGAGAAGTGAAAGAAAACCTGGGGAGTGGAGCTGTGACCAAGCTCACCCCAGAGTACAGTGCTAGAAGCCGGACGCCAGAGTCCGTGGCTGAGGGGTACAATAGTCCCAGCAGCTAAATCCAGAGGGCAGGGGATTGCAGGTCTCCTGGCCCAGCAGACACCCAAAGGCACAGCAGCAGACCAGAGCCCGGAGCCACCATAAAGGAGTGACATCTGCAATTGGCTCAATCTGCCTGCCATACGGGCGAGTACTTCAGAACAATAAGGAAAAGAGGCCGAGCATAGCTTTAGGCAGCAAGGACCTCAGAGGACAGCGCAGTAAGAAGGCCTCCAAACCCATCTGATGTTGCGGATCCTAAGTTGCTTCCAGGCTCCCGGACCTCCATTGTCATCTGTAACTGGTGCCCCGGCCTGCACTTCAAACTGTGAGTAAACTGTGGAAACTGCACCCTGCTGTGTCCTCTGCATTATTGCTGTGCCACCTGCCCTGCACAACGACCATCACCATTACATTTAACACTTTCACTGTCCTGGGGCCTAGTTCTACCCATGGAGAGCTGTACCAACTCTGCTACGCCACCAACTGCCCCAGTGGACCTGAACCGCAGCGTCGGCCATCCATTGCCGGACACTAAGGGTGGCGTCATGAACAATCTCCCCATAAACTTTATTCCCCATTAATATCAATTTGCCTTTTATTGGACTTCCAGGGCCATGTACTGGGTCACCGCTGCCATGACACATCCCTTTAAGAACCTGTACCGAGTATCCCCACGGCCCTGGCGGGAGCTCCATTTTGCCATCATGAACAGGATTTCGGAACCCAGCATTGTTGGGTACTGTCGCCAGATATTTTGTTAAATTGTAAAGGCGCCACCATTGTGGTGGCGGTGGATTCTGGAAGAAGGGCGCGAAGTGAAGCATGGGTCGCACTCTGTGGTGAGCGGAAGCAAGAGGCCCCGACGGGAAAAATCTGGAGGAGCTTCATCGATCCTTGGAGCAGCCGCTTGCAATGGTAACACGCACAGGGCCTGGCTGAGGTTCACTGGGGGGAAACCAAATGTCCAATCCGGGTGGAGACCCAGCGGCGGCCGCAGCCCCCATCACACAGCCAGATCCAGCGGACCCGCAGACCCCATAAACCGGCCAGATCCAGTGGCAGCCTCAGCTACAGTCTCCATAATGCCGCTATCGATGCCATACATACCGGGATTGGCCTGGTTACCGCAGTATTCAGGGGAGTCACACACCCTGAATGATTTCAAGGAGAGACTATGTAGTTTGTTTTAAGTGTGCCCCATGTCTGAGAGTCAAAAAGTCAGCATCCTCACTGGCCGGTTAACCGATGCGGCCCAGAGGGAAGTAAAGTCATGGCCGGGCACTGATGAAAGGACTGATTGATGGCTTCCCGGTGAACGCCTTGCTGGACACCGGTTTTCAGGTGACAACAATGCCATATGTCCTCTTTAAGCAGTACTGGGCTGATTCAGACATTACTCGCAGCCCAGATGAACACCTCGCCATCTTTGCCTGTAATGTTCATCCCTTGCCTCAGGTGGGGTATAAAGAGATGACCATTAAGATTGGCCGGGTAGAACTGCAGTCACAAAGTTTGATTATAGTTGATATTGACAAATGAGAATGCCATTCTATGATCACTTTAGGCACTAATGTAATAGAACTTTGTCTTGGAGAAATTATTGCTTTGTAGCAACAGGTAGCCGAGACTGCCAGTTCCAATCAGCAGCAAATCCTGCAAAAGGTGATCAAAGCACTAATGCAGAGACAACAGGTAGAGTTGTCTGGTGGAGAAGTTGGCAGTGTCAGAGTGAGTGATCCGTTCCCCATTGCAGTACCCCCAAGGAGTGAAATGTTAATTTGGTGTCGGGCAGCACTAGTCCTCAGGGGTCAAGATTACCAGGCCCTGGTAGAACCCGTGTACTCTGATAGTAGGCCCACTGTCCTAACAGCCAGGGGGGTAGTCAATGTCCGCAAGGGGAGAGTACCCAGTGGCGTATCTAGGGGGCGGCAGCCGGGGCATGTGCCCCGAGCGCAGCCGGCAGGGGGCGCAGTTGGGCCGCCTAATTTGGTGGTCCGCAGTGTCTCCCCCGGCGGTGGCATTCTGCCACCCCCGGTCTGGGAGTCAGCTGTTCTCTGTGCCGACTGTCAAGCTGACAGCCGGCACAGAGAAGCTGCAGAGTGCCGGCTCCCAATGTGTGCAGAGGGGGAGGGGAGCCCCTGCAGAGTGGCTGCGGCGGGCAGGGAGAAATCCCTGCAGCTCCGCTGCCCAGCGATCTGTCTTCCTGCTTCCTCTTGCTTCCTCTCACACAGACGCGCCGCTGGATGACGTCAGAGGAAGGCAATGGAGCTGCTGCGGCAGAGCGCGAGGAGAGGTGAGAGGTGTGTGTGTATGTGAAAGTGTGTGTGTGAATGTGTGTGTATGTGAGTGTGTGTGAATGTGTGTATGTGTGTGTATGTGTGTGTGAATGTGTGCATGTGTGCATGTGTGCATGTGTGTGTGAATGTGTGTATGTGTGTGTGTATGTGTGTGTGAATATGTGTGTGTGTGTATGTGAGTGTGTATGTGTGTGTGTGGCACAGTATTGGGTGTGTGTGTATCGCGCTGCAGGGGAATGTGCAGAGAAGTGAATGGTGTGTGTGTGGGGGAGGAGAGGGCAATGATGGGGCTGACGGGGAGACAGCAATGATGGGGATGGTGGAGGAGGAGAGGACAATGATGGGGCTGACGGGGGGCATATGTCCTTGGGGGGGGGGCGCCAAAATGAATTCTTGCCCCGGGTGCCAGAAACGCTAGATACACCTCTGAGAGTACCGATACGCATCCTGAATTGTGGGGAAAAATAGGTCAATTTACCCTGATATGCCACCCTTGCTAAGCTTTTCACTGTTAGTAACAATGCAATAGAGGCAGCAGAACCCTTGCTTCCGTTCGACCAGGTGGAGAACAATGGCTTTGAGAGGCAGCTGGAGGATTGGTGTCAATAGCTACACGTAGGCACTGACTCCACTCCTTTGCACCAAAAGCATGCGGCTTACCGGGTGGCTTGAGAGTATGAGTGGGTCTTCAGCAAACATCCTCTAGACTTTGAGTAGGCAAAAGGGGTCCAACACCATATCCCCACTAGAGATCATCCTCCCATTAAAGAAAGGTACCGGCCTGTACTCCAGCACACTATCAACGTGCAAAGGATATGTTACGGGAGATGAAGGAGGCTGGGATAATCAGAGATAATTGTAGCCCCTGGGCAACTCCATTAGTCCTTGTTAAAAAGAAAGATGGTACCATGAGAATGTGTGTTGACTAAAGGTGAATTAACAGCATTACACACAATGACACCTACCCATTACCTAGAATTGAGGAATCTCTAGCTGCACTGAGATCCTCCAGCAATTTCTCTACCTTAGATCTCTCCAGTGGGTATTGGCAGGTTCCCGTGGCAGAAGCAGACCAAGAGAAGGCCGTGTTTATGACACCAATGGGCCTCTGCGAGTTTAACTACATGCCATTTGGGCTCTGCAATGCAGCGGGAATGTTCCAGCAGTTACTGGAATGCAGCCTAGGACATAAAAACCATGTGCTGTACCTGGATGATATCATCGTCTTCTCCAAAACTTATGAAGACCACTTGAAGCACCTGGCCGAGGTGTTCGAAGTCCTGTCCAATTTCGTCTTGAAAGTAAAGCCGTCCAAATGCCACCTTTTGAAACCCAAGGTGCAGTACCTAGGCAATATGGTAAGTGCGGAAGGTGTGGCACCACACCCTGACAAAGTCACTGTTATCTGGGACTGGCAAAGACCCAGCAACATTCATGAAGTACAGCAGTTCCTTGAGTTGGTGGGCTACTATCAGAAATTCATCAGGGGATTCACCAAGATAGCGGCACTTCTTCAAGACTTACTAGTGGGCTAATCCAAGAAGGCTAAGAACAAGAGTCCTCCGTTCGAGTGGAACAAGAGGCTAGAAGAATCCTTCACTAAGATGAAGCTGGCTGTCACGGTAGATGAAGTCTTGGCCTACCCTGACTATGACCAACCATTTGCACTTTACACAGATGCCAGCAATGTGGGATTAGGAGCAGTGCTGTCACAAATGCAAAAAGGCAGGGAGAGAGTGATTGACTACACCAGCAGGAAGCTTCGTCCCACTGAAAGAAACCCCAACAACTATAGTTCCTTCAAACTGGAGTTCCTCGCCATAGTCTTGGCGGTAACGGAGCTCTACAAGCACTACCTGACGTCAGCAAAGTTTACTATCTACATGGACAATAATCCGCTAACCCACCTTGAAATGGCAAAGCTGGGTGCACTGGAACAACAGTGGCTGGCCCGGCTGTCCAACTACGAGTTTACCATCTCGCAGTACCGAGTGGATCATACGAAAGCTAATGCTGATGCGCTGTTTAGGATGCCCAATTTACCAGACGAGGGAGAAGATCCGGAAGCACTCGAAGAAATCAAGTTATAAGTCTGCCACCGCCCAGTTGCGGCCCAACACTCTCAACAAGGAACAAGCACTGCATCGTGCAAGAGGCCACGTTAAACCCATTGCCCCACCATGAGTGGGCAGAGATGCAGGATATCAATCCAGCAGTCCACCTAGTAAAGGAGCTACTGACACAAGCTGACACACCCTGGTCCAGATGCTCCACAGGAAGCACAGCAGTTGTGAAAGGAGAAGGGCAAGCTGTTCATATATGAGGGTGAGCTGTGTCAGAGGAACATTAACTCACGCACTCATGAACTGGTTTGGCAGGTGATAGTCCCTAAGCGGGAAGTGCCAATGGTCTTGGAAGCATACGATGATGGAGCAGGAGATTTCAGGTGGAAGAAGTTGGAGGTCCTACTTTGTGAAAGATTCTACTGGGTTGGCATGAGGAGAGCCATTGACATTTGAAATCACTTGGAGGGGTCTATATGATAGAAGATACCCAAAAGTGGTACCATTCTAAAAACTGCACCCCTCAAGGTGCTCAAAACCACATTCAAGAAATGTATTAACCCTTCAGGTGCTTCATAGGAATTTTTGCAATGTGGAAAAAAAATGAACATTTATCTTTTTTTCCCCAAAAATTTACTTCAGATCCAATTTTTTTTATTTTGATGAGGGTAACAGGAGAAATCACACCATACAATTTATTGTGCAATTTCTCCCGAGTACACCGATACCCCATATGAGGGAGAAAACCACTGTTTGGGCGCACGGCAGAACTTGGAAGGGAAGGAGCGCCATTTGACTTTTTGAATGAAAATTTGCTGGAACAACTGGCAGACGTCATGTCGCATTTGGAGGGCCTCTGATGTGCCTACACAGTGAAAATCCCCCACAAGTGACACCATTTTGGAAACTAGACCAAATGTCACAGATGTGTGGTGAGCACATTGAACACTCATGTGCTTCACAGAAGTTTATAACGTTGAGCCGTAAAAAAAAATAAAAAAAAATAAAATCTAATTTTCCCCACAAATATGTTTTAGCATGAAATATTGCATTTTCATAAGTGTAACAGGAGAAATTGCACCATACAATTTGTTGTGAAATTTCTCCTGAGTATGCCAATACCCAATTTGAGGGAGAAAACTACTGTTGGGTGCATGGTAGAGCTCAGAAGGGAAGGAGCGTCATTTGACTTTTTAAATGTAAAATTTCCTGGAATCATTAGCAGATGTCAAGTCCCATTTGGAGAGCCCCTGATGTCCCTAAACAGTAAAAACCTCCCACAAGTGACCTCATTTTGGAAACTAGACCCCTCAAGGAATGTATTTAGATGCATGGTAAGCACCTTGAACCCCAAAGTGCATCACAGAAGTTTATAACGTTTCGCAGTGAAAATAATAAAATCAAATTTTCCTCACAAAAATGTTGCTTTAGCCCCATATTTTGCATTTTCATAAGGGTAACAAAAGAAATTGCACCATACAATTTATTGTGCAATTTCTCCTGCCCGATACCCCATATGTAGGGGAATACTAGTTTTGAGGCATAGTGCAAAGCTAAGAAGGGAAGAGGCGCCATATTGGAGTTCAGATTTTGCTGGAATGGTTTGAGGGTGCCATGTCACATTGGCCGAGCCCCTGAGGTGCCAGAACAACAGAAACCCCATATATGTGAACTCATTTTACAAACTACACTCTCCAATGAATTCATCTAGTGGTGCAGTGATCATATTGACACCACATGTGCCTCACAGAGTTAGTTTTATACCACTGAGTGGTGAAGAAAGAATAAATTACATTTCTACCACTAAAATGATGTTTTAGCCCCAAGTTTTTAATTTTTCTAAGGGCTAATAGGATTATTTTTTTTACAACAAACCTAGGTTCATTTTTCATTGAGTGTACCATTACCCTACATGTAATCTGGAAATATTTTTCAGGCACAGTGCAAAGCACAGAAGGCAAGGAGCACCAGATTTTACTGTTATGGTTTGTAGGTGCCATGGCCCAATACAAGAGCCCATGAGGTGCCAGAACAGTAGAACCCTCATAGGTGACCCCATTTTACAAACTACACCTCTCAATGAATTCATCTAGGGGTGCAATGATCATATTGACACCATGAGAATGTCACAACATTTTATACCATTGGGCCGTGAAGACAAAATAACTACATTTTTACCACCAAAATTTTGTTTCAGCCCTAGATTTTAAATTTTCACACAATAAGTGGGTAAAAATGACACCAGAATTGGTCCCACAATTTCTACTAAACGTGGCAATACCCCATATGTGGCTGTACAGCAGTATTTAGCCATACGGAGAGACTCGGGAGGAATGAAGTGCTATTTGCCTCCTGGACTGCAGATTTTCCTAGAACAAAGCTCTTAATTGCTAGAAGTGCAGAATTCCCTCTCAAGTTACCCCATTTTGGAAACTATACCCCTTGGGGAATTTATCTACAGGTGTAGTGAGTAGTGACGAATTTGACTCCGTGGGTATTTGTCAGACACAAGCAGCAATGAATGTTGCCGAGTGAAAATTGAAAACTTCCATTGTACTGACCAGTACGCTGTAGTGACCAGTATGTTGCAGTCACCTGTACGTTATGCCCAACCTGTGCTTCTGGAAGAATGCACCAGTAAGTTAGATGGGCTCTCATAGCTTCAGAAATGCCACACGTGGATGCAGTATATGGTTTAGATACACTGAGGGGCTCAGAAGGGAGGGGCATTTGCATTTGGGAGTGCAGAATTTGCTGAATTTCTTTTGGCGGGTGAGGAGCCATTTCTCTTTTCCAGAGCCTTTGTGCTACCAGTAGCGTGGAAGCCTCTATATTTCCATTAACAGATGACAGACCTGAGTGAGGGCTTGGTTTTTGTGAATTTAGTTGAAGCTTTTATTAGGATCATTTTACATAATGTTTGGGATCACATTTTTCCGGCGACCTACGCTAAGCACTTACTTTGTGATTTCCATCTAAATCTCAGAGTGATGTGATTCAGATGAAACCCTAAGGGATCCATTCACTATAATGAGGCAGCAGAGTTACTCTGGACTCCATCTGGCCTCTGTTCAGCTGTGTCCTTTTCAGAAGTGCACAAAACTGTGACCGACGGCACTTTCGTGCAATCCTAAAAAGGTAGACACCGCCGGATCACAGGCCAGACAGCGTGTACAGTGCCTCCATCTGCCTCATTACAGGGAATCTTCTGCTGGGGGTTCTGTCTAATTCACGTATTTCAGAGACTTACACAGAAACCCCGGTGTAAGCGCTCAGCACAGAGCACGGGATAAATGTGTGCCGAGCCTTACTGAGATCTTTGGAAAACAGAATAAAAAAAATCAACAGCAGGTGAAGAATTGGTTTTATTTATTTTTTAAGCCGTTCCTGGTGTGGTATAAGTGATTAGGCAACTTTACTCTTGGGTCGGTGCGATTATGTTTGGCAGCTGTCACACTAAAAGATGCTTTTTATTGTAAAAGATAATTTTTGCATCACCACATTTTGAGAGCTATAATTTTTCCATATTTTGGCCCACAGAGTCATGTGAGGTCTTTTTTTGTGGGACGAGTTGATGTTTTTATTGGTACCATTTTCGGGCACATGACAGTTTTTGATCGCTTTCTATTCTGATTTTTGGGAGGCAGAATGAACAAAAACCAGAAATTCAGGAATTTCTTTTGGAAGGGTTTATACCGTTCCATGTGTGATAAAATAGATAAGGCAGTTTTATTCTTCAGGTCAGTACGAATACATCGATACCTCATTTATATAGTTTTTTTATGTTTTGGCGCTTTTATACAATAAAAAATTGTTATTTTTGCATCGCTTTATTCTGAGAGCTATAACTTTTTTATTTTTCTGCTGATGGAGCTGTATGGCAGCTTGTTTTTTTGTGCAACAAGATGGCATTTTCAGCTATACCATGTTTATTTATATCCGTTTTTATGATCGCGTTTTATTCCACTTTTTGTTCAGCAATATGATGATAAAGCATTGTTTTTTGCCTTTTTTTATGATGTTTACTAAAGGGGTTAACTAGTGGGACTGTTTTTTAGATCAGGTCGTTGCAGATGCAGTGATACCAAATATGTGTACTTTTATTGTTTATGGGTTTTTTATTCATTCAAATATTTATTTAGAGATACAATATATTTTGATCTTTTTATTATTATTTTTGATTTTTTTTTTAACATTTTTACAATTAGTTTAACTTTTTTTGTACTTTTTTCTAACTTTTTTACTTTGTCCCACTATGGGATTATCATTTTTTGCAGGCTGATTGCTTCTATAGCATGGGGATGCTTCCTCATGCTGTAGAAACTGTCAGCTCTGCACTGACAGACAAACTTACTCATCATGCACTGGGCATGATCACCAAGTTTCCTAGGTCTGGTGACCCGGATGTCCTCATGATGACATCGGGTCACCATGGCAACGATCTGGACCCCGCGTAACACCACGGGGTCTCTGATCCAAAGGCAGAAGTGCTATCAGTCCTCTGCCGGCTGCTGGACTGCTGCAATCGTGTTCGATCACAGCATTTTGGGGGTTAAAGTGCCAGAAGTGGTCTGTGTCCGCTCCTGGCGGTGCTGGGTGTCAGCTGTCAGAATCAGCTGACACCCGGTGGTGTTCGCGCAGACTTAATAATCCATCCCTGGTCAAATAGGCCCAGGGCACATGGATGGATTATTACATCTAATGTCAGAAAGGGATTAAATAAAAAAGTAAAACTGTGTGTATTTTTATTTCAAATAAGCGACTTTATTCTGGCTGTGTGTTTATTTACAATATGACTAAATAAAGATTAGTCTTACAGATGCCTATCCATTACTAACCCGTGGGCTTGATGTCACCTGAAAATACAATGGTGACATCAAGCCCACAAATATTAAGCCCACTTACCATCACCACAGGGCAAGTGGGAAGAGCTGGGCAAAGCGCAGGATTGGTGCATTTAATAGATGTGCCTTTTCTGGGGCATCTGTGGGCTACTATTTTTAGGCCCCTTACAAGCCTGAGAATACCAGTGCCCAGCTGTCTGCTTTAGCTTGTCTGGTTGTCAAAAATTGGGGGGACGAAATGCCTTTTTTTATTATTTATTGAAATAATTTAAAGAAACTGCATGGGGTCCCGTCTTTTCTTGATAACCAGCCATGATAAAGCTGACAGCTGAGGAATGCAGCCTGCAGCTGTCAGTTTTGCCATACTGGTTTTCAAAAATAAGGGGAACCCACACCGTTTTTAAAATGTATTTATAGCATAGGTGCAGCTGATGAATACTCAGCAGCAGGCGTAGGCTGATAGGAGTCGTAAAAAGAGAAAATAGGGGAATATGTAGGATGCAAATAAACATACCTAGGGCACAACATAGAACATTGTTGTCAACAATGACTAAAATTTACAACAAAATACCATCCATATATACCAGGAGACGTTTGAATCAAACCACCACATTGCTTGTAAATATAAGCTGGAAAGTTATACATACACTACCGTTCAAAAGTTTAGGCTCACCCAGACAATTTTGTGTTTTACATGAAAACTCATGCTTTGATTAATCAAAGGAGTTGTCAAATGAATTGAAAATTTAGTCTAGACATTGACAAGGTTCGAAAAAGGATTTTTATTTGAAATAATAATTTTCTCCTTCAAACTTTGCTTTTATCAAAGAATGATCCCTTTGCAGCAATTACAGCATTGCAGACCTTTGGCATTCTAGCAGTTCATTTGCTGAGGTAATCTGGAGAAATTTCACCCCATGCATCCAGAAGCCCATCCCACAAGTTGGTTTGGCTTGGTGGGCACTTTTTGCATACCAAACGGTCGGTCAAGCTGCTCCCACAACAGCTCAATGGGGTTGAGATTTGATGACTGCACTGACCACTCTATTGCAGATAGAATACCACCTGCCTGCTTCTTCCCTAAATAGTTCTTGCATAATTTGGGTCATTGTCCTGTTGTAGGATGAAATTGGCTCCAATCAAGCGCTGTCCACAGGGTATGTCATTGAAAAATGGAGTGATAGCCTTCCTTATTCAAAATCCCTTTTACCTTGTACAAATCTCCCACTTTACCAGCATCAAAGCAACCCCAGACCATCACATTACCTCCACCATGCTTGTCAGATGGCGTCAGACACTCTTCCAGCATCTTTTCAGTTGTTTTGCGTCTCACAAAGGTTCTTCTGTGTGATCCAAACACCTCAAACTTTGATTCGTTTGTCCATAACACTTTTTTCCAATCTTCCTCTGTCCAATGTCTGTGTTCTTTTGCCCATATTAATCTTTTCCTTTTATTAGCCAGTCTCAGATATGGATTTTTCTTTGCCTCTCTGCCCTGAAGGCCAGCATCCAGGAGTCGCCTCTTCACTGTACGTTGACACTGGCGTTTTGCGTGTACTATTTAATGAAGCTGCCTGTTGAGGACTTGTGAGGCGTTGATTTCTCAAACTATAAACTCTAATGGATTTGTCTTGTTGTTCAGTTGTGCAGAGGGGCTTCCCACTTCTCTTTCTGCTCTGGTTAGAGTCTGTTTGTGCTCTACCCTGAAGGAAGTAGAAAACACCGTTGTAGTAAATCTTCAGTTTCTTGGCAATTTTTCGCAAGAACAAGAATAGACTGTCAAGTTTCACATGAAAGTTCGTTTTTTTCTGGCCATTTTGAGAGTTTGATGGAGCCAACAAATGTAATGCTCCAGATTCTCAACTAGCTCAAAGGATGGTCATTTTTATAGCTTCTCTAATCAGCCAAACTGTTTTAAGCTGTGCTTACACACTTGCACATGGGTTTTCATTGGTATTCTAACCATCCATTAGCCTTCTTACACAGTTAGCAAACACAAAGTACTATAACAACACTGGAGTGATGGTTGCTGGAAATGGGCCTCTATACACCTATGAAGATATTGCATTACAAACCAGATGTTTGCAGCTAAAATAGTAATTTACCACATTAACAATGTATAGAGTGCATGTCTGAATCATTTAATGTTAGCTTCATTGGAAAAAACTGTGCTTTTCTTTGAAAAATAAGGAAATGAAACAGAGTGTGTGTAAATAATTCTCAAAGGTGTGACAGTATGGGAGTCTCACAAAGGGAGAACTTAGCCAGTGTAAAAAAATGAGCAGACCAAGGTGCAAAATCAAATAACAACCACACATAACCATAATATGGTTAATACACCTGTAAACAATGCAAGACATTAGTTAACATATGAGTGTGTCCCAGTGACAGCAAAGGGGCATTTGACTCTCATATTGACGCTTAGGTAAAATAGGTTACCGTATATACTCGAGTATAAGCCGACCCGAGTATAAGCCGACCCCCGTAATTTAGCCACAAAAAACTGGGAAAACTTATTGACTCGAGTATAAGCCTAGGGTGGAAAATACAGCAGTTACCGGTGAATTTCAAAAATAAAAATAGATGCTCCATACCGTTCATTATTGCCCCAAAGGAGGTTCCATATAAAGCTGTGCCATATATAATGCTCCATACCGTTGATTATTGCCCCATAGATGCTCCATATATAGCTGTGCCATATAGAATGCTCTGCACTGTTCATTATGGCCCCATAGATGCTCCTTATAAAGCTGTGCCATATATAATGCTCTGCACCATTCATTATGGCCCCATGTACAATGCTCTGCACCGTTCATTATGGCCCCATAAATGCTCCATATAAAGCAGTGCCATATATGCTCTGCACCATTCATTATGGCCCCATAGATGCTCCATATAAAGCAGTGCCATATATGCTCTGCACTGTTCATTATGGCCCCATAGATGCTCCATAGAAAGCTGTGCCATATATGCTCTGCACTGTTCATTATTGCCCCATAGATGCTCCTTATAAAGCAGTGCCATATATGCTCTGCACTGTTCATTGTTGCCCCATAGATGTGCCATATAAAGCAGTGCCATATATAATGCTCTGCACCGTTGCCCCATAGATGTGCCATATAAATCTGTGCCATCTATAATGCTCTGCACCGTTGCCCCATAGATGTGCCATATAAATCTGTGCCATATATAATGCTCTGCACCGTTGCCCCATAGATGCTCCACATAAATCTGTTCCCTATATAACGCTGCTGCTGCAATAAAAAAAAAACACATACTCACCTCTCTTGCTTGCAGCTCCCCAGCGTCCGGTCCCGGCGTCTCTCTGCACTGACTGATCAGGCAGAGGGCGGCGCGCACACTATATGCGTCATCGCGCCCTCTGACCTGAACAGTCAGTGCTGAGAGACGCCGGGAAGACAGAGCGGCGCCCGGCGTGTGGAACGTGGACAGGTGAATATAAAATACTCACCTAGTCCCGGCGATCCTGGCGCTCCCCCTGCCTGTCACACTGTCTTCGGGTGCCGCAGCTCTTCCTCTGTCAGCGGTCACCGGCACCGCTGATTAGAGAAATGAGTTTGCGGCTGCACCCCTATGGGAGTGGAGTCCATAATCATTTCTCTAATGAGCGGTCCCACGTGACCGCTGAACAGGGGAAGAGCTGCGGCACCCGAAGACAGTGTGACAGGCAGGGGAAGCGTCAGGATCGCCGGGACTAGGTGAGTATGCCTCAGCCCCCGCTCCCCCTCACCCTCCGACCCCACCGCCGACCGTGACTCGAGTATAAGCCGAGAGGGGCACTTTCAGCCCAAAAATTTGGGCTGAAAATCTCGGCTTATACATGAGTATATACGGTATATCTATCTCTATAGCATTCACTATTATCTAAAAATTCATGCAAAAAAGGCAAGCAAAAATGCTACAAAAAAGCAGTAGGTATGCAGTAGAGATGAGAGAATATTTCAATGTTCAGTTTGGATTACGATCGCTGATTTAGCACTATTTGCCAAATTATTTGTTGAATATGCATAGACAAACACATACACAACACCTTCAAATGGGCCTAAAAGCTGCCAAAACACAACAAATTAGGGGAAGACACCAGGAAAATGGCATCAATTGACCCATAGTACAAATATTAGAATAGCATGGCAGCAATCAGCCATGCATGAGGTATCAGGGTATGGGCCAGCCTGTACTGCTTTGAATTGAACTTCAAATTAAGACAATGTGGATGAGGCATCAGTGTAGGCTTGCTGTGCTGGAAGTCCTGATACCACGTGCTACAGCTCAACCTGCTTTTATAGCTCCAACAAAGTATTAATCCGCACAGCAGGGAAGCTCACTCAGTGCACAGGTAATTGCATGAACTGATGCTGCAAGCATGTATACAGCAGTAAGTGCTCCGTGAGTCGGGGTGCCACTCCAAAGAAATAGCCACAATGGATACACAAATTGAAAGGAACGGATGGCACTCACCGGTTAAAAAAACTTCTTTATTCCAATACTTTAAAACATCGGCATCGGGAGGATGCGAGCAGGAGTGGAATGGACGACAGCTGTTTCACGCTGCAGTGACGCTTCTACTGGTCACAGAGGTGAGTGAGACTGAAGTCACCTCTTAATAGAGGGACGGCAGCTAAACCCCACCCCGGTGCTTGAACACATGTGCAGCAGCTATACATAACAATTAAAATGCATTTAGAAACCAAATGAAAACAATACAAAAACATAATAAAACCGACTTATTACAGGAAAATGGACATATCCAATCTTTCATTCAAACCAGCGGATTCTTGTGCTCGAGTGCGCATAATCCATATGGCCTCTCTTTTTAGTAGAAGCTTATGCAGATCTCTGCCTTGCACTGGAAGAGACACCCTTTCTAGGCCAGCAAAAGAAAGCACCTCTGGGTTTCCTCCATGGAATTCCCTAACATGTTTAATCAAACGTGGAACCCCCTTGCCTGAACCAATCGAGTTGTAATGCTCTCTGAATCTCACATACAGGTCCTTCTCAAAAAATTAGCATATAGTGTTAAATTTCATTATTTACCATAATGTAATGATTACAATTAAACTTTCATATATTATAGATTCATTATCCACCAACTGAAATTTGTCAGGTCTTTTATTGTTTTAATACTGATGATTTTGGCATACAACTCCTGAAAACCAAAAAACCTGTCTCAATAAATTAGCATATTTCACCCGTCCAATCAAATAAAAGTGTTTTTTAATACCAAACAAAAAAACCATCAAATAATAATGTTCAGTTATGCACTCAATACTTGGTCGGGAATCCTTTGGCAGAAATGACTGCTTCAATGCGGCGTGGCATGGAGGCAATCAGCCTGTGACACTGCTGAGATGTTATGGAGGCCCAGGATGCTTCAATAGCGGCCTTAAGCTCATCCAGAGTGTTGGGTCTTGCGTCTCTCAACTTTCTCTTCACAATATCCCACAGATTCTCTATGGGGTTCAGGTCAGGAGAGTTGGCAGGCCAATTGAGCACAGTAATACCATGGTCAGTAAACCATTTACCAGTGGTTTTGGCACTGTGAGCAGGTGCCAGGTCGTGCTGAAAAATGAAATCTTCATCTCCATAAAGCATTTCAGCCGATGGAAGCATGAAGTGCTCCAAAATCTCCTGATAGCTAGCTGCATTGACCCTGCCCTTGATGAAACACAGTGGACCAACACCAGCAGCTGACATGGCACCCCACACCATCACTGACTGTGGGTACTTGACACTGGACTTCAGGCATTTTGGCATTTCCTTCTCCCCAGTCTTCCTCCAGACTCTGGCACCTTGATTTCCGAATGACATGCAAAATTTGCTTTCATCAGCAAAAAGTACTTGGGACCACTTAGCAACAGTCCAGTGCTGCTTCTCTGTAGCCCAGGTCAGGCGCTTCTGCCGCTGTTTATGGTTCAAAAGTGGCTTTACCTGGGGAATGCGGCACCTGTAGCCCATTTCCTGCACACGCCTGTGCACGGTGGCTCTGGATGTTTCCACACCAGACTCAGTCCACTGCTTCCTCAGGTTCCCCAAGGTCTGGAATCGGTCCTTCTCCACAATCTTCCTCAGGGTCCGGTCACCTCTTCTCGTTGTACAGCGTTTTCTGCCATATTGTTTCCTTCCAACAGACTTACCATTGAGGTGCCTTGATACAGCACTCTGGGAACAGCCTATTTGTTGAGAAATTTCTTTCTGGGTCTTACCCTCTTGCTTGAGGGTGTCAATGATGGCCTTCTTGACATCTGTCAGGTCGCTAGTCTTACCCATGATGGGGGTTTTGAGTAATGAACCAGGCAGGGAGTTTTTAAAAGCCTCAGGTATCTTTTGCATGTGTTTAGAGTTAATTAGTTGATTCAGAAGATTAGGGTAATAGGTCGTTTAGAGAACCTTTTCTTGATATGCTAATTTATTGAGACAGGTTTTTTTGGTTTTCAGGAGTTGTATGCCAAAATCATCAGTATTAAAACAATAAAAGACCTGACAAATTTCAGTTGGTGGATAATGAATCTATAATATATGAAAGTTTAATTGTAATCATTACATTATGGTAAATAATGAAATTTAACACTATATGCTAATTTTTTGAGAAGGACCTGTAGAGGGGGCGAATGGTCTTACCAATATAGAAGGACTTACAGCATACCTCCCAACTTTTGAAGATGGGAAAGAGGGACAAAGTTAGCGTCGCGCGAAGCGCGTCGCGGCAAATTTTAGGCCACGCCTCTGACCACACCCATTCATAATTAGTCACACCCATATCCACGTCCCAACCACACCCATTTAGCACTGCTGATCACACTGTTTCATATACAATAATTATAAACAAAAAAATATGGCCACACAGTGCCCCATACTGTATAATGGCCACACATGATGCTCCATACTGTATGATGACCACACATGACGCTCCATACTGTATAATGAAGACACATGATGCTCCATACTGTATAATGACCACACATGATGCTCCATACTGTATATTGGATGAACATGATGCTCCATACTGTATAATGAACACACATGATGCTCCATACTGTATAATGACCACACATGATGCTCCATACTGTATATTGGATGAACATGATGCTCCATACTGTATAATGAACACACATGATGCTCCATACTGTATAATGACCGCAAATGATGCTGCATACTGTATAATGGCCACACATGATGCTCCATACTGTATAATGTCCGCACATGATGCTCCATACTGTATAATGGCCACACAGTGCTCCATACTGTATAATGGCCACACAGTGCTCCATACTGTATAATGACAACACATGATGCTCCATACTGTATCGGCTCATCCTTAAAGGGGTTGTCGGATCTTATGCTACATGTCTACAGTCACTATGTGTGAATCCTCATATCGTGTTCACTGTGCGCTGTGAAGATTCTCTGGTGTCGGCAACAGGTGGTCTTGTGACCACAAGCATGCAATATATATATTCCCAGCCACATTTCGACTAGACTGTTTTGGGCCTTGTTCAATACATTTGCATTCGCCATGCAAGTCTAGTCGGCATGTGACTGCATCTATGCAAATCACAAACTTGCAGCCAGACACCCGCCAAATAACCACAGCTCTGCGAGCAATGTGAGATGCACAAGTCTGCAGTCACATAGAATGACACAGAGTGAATGCACCAATGACACACACACACACACACACACACACATGGACAGCCCCACTGTATAATGACAGACACACGCACAGCCCCACTGCATAATTACACACACGCACTGCCCCACTGTATAATGACAGGCACACACGCACAGCCCCACTGTATAATGACAGGCACACACGCACAGCCCCACTGTATAATGACAGGTACAAATGCACAGCCCCACTGTATAATGACAGGCACAAATGCACAGCCCCACTGTATAATGACAGGCACACACGCGCAGCCCCACTGTATAGTGACACACACGCACAGCCCCACTGTATAATGACAGGCACACACGCACAGCCCCACTGTATAGTGACAGGCACAAACACACAGCCCCACTGTATAATGACAGGCACACACACAGCCCCACTGTATAATGACAGGCACACACGCACAGCCCCACTGTATAATGACAGGCACACACGCACAGCCCCACTGTATAATGACAGGTACAAATGCACAGCCCCACTGTATAATGACAGGCACAAATGCACAGCCCCACTGTATAATGACAGGCACACACGCGCAGCCCCACTGAATAGTGACACACACGCACAGCCCCACTGTATAATGACAGGCACACACGCACAGCCCCACTGTATAGTGACAGGCACAAACACACAGCCCCACTGTATAATGACAGGCACACACACAGCCCCACTGTATAATGACAGGCACACACGCACAGCCCCACTGTATAATGACAGGCACACACGCACAGCCCCACTGTATAATGACAGGCACACACGCACAGCCCCTGTTACCGCTCCTGTCACTGCGTGCCGCCGCCGCTCCTCCTCCAGGTTCCAGCGCGCCAGCTTCTCTTCCGGTGCAATGTCCCATCCTCCTGCCGCTGCAAGTCCCCGCCGCTCCTCTTCCAGGTCACAGTGCGCTCGTCCTCAGATCGTCTCTTCACTTCCGGTATCTTGCTCTGTTAGGGGCATCCAGTGTTTGCGTAGGCGCTCTGGAATCATCAAAGGACGCATGCGTTCCTCTGCTATTCCTTCTTCCCCGGAGCTCTCTAGTGACAGCCAATCCGGGTAAGACTTCTCCTATAAGAGGCTGACCTTCCTGCTTTGCGATGCCTGATTGTCATATAGCCTCCGCTTGTGCATCTGGCCAGTTCGCTCTACCTGCGCTCTGTCTTTTGTGTACTGCGTAGTCTGAGCCTATTGTTCTTGTCCTGCCTGCTTCGCCCCTGTGTTTGTTGCTTTTTTTCAGTTACCCCGCCATACTTATTTTGTTCTTCTTTATTTCTTTTTCCCTGCAGCCTTCACCTGTCTCGGCTCCCCAGCCTCTCCGGTCTGACGTCCGTCTTCCTAGTCCTGAGGTTCGGTCCTGCCTTCCTGATTTTCCTTTACTGTAGCGCGAACGTGTAGGGAAGAGAGTGGACCCTCTGGACCGCGGAAAAGACCTACCCCTGGGCGAGCTGACCTTATGGACCCGACCCCTATACAGGGACCGTCAGGGGCAAGCCCAGAGGAGCCAAAACCGCAGTAGCCGTACCAAGAGGGGCAGCTCTAGAGAGAGAGGAAACAAGAACAGAGGGGAAAATGCCGAAGGATGGTGGAGAACAAAAAAGGAAAACCGGGAAGGCAGGACCGAACCTCAGGACCAGGAAGACGGACGTCAGACCGGAGGGGCTGGGGAGCCGAGACAGGTGAAGGCTGCAGGGAAAAATAAATAAAGAAGAACTAAATAAGTACGGCGAGGTAACGCACGCACAGCCCCGCTGAATAATGACACACACGCACAGCCCCGCTGTATAATGACATTCACACACGCACAGCCCCACTGTATAATACACACACAGCCACACTGTATAATGACAGGCACACGCTCAGCCCCACTGTATAATGACACATACACACAGCCCTACTGTATGACACACACACGCACAGCGCCACTGTATAATGACACACACGCTCAGCCCCACTGTATAATGACACATACGCACAGCCCTACTGTATGACACACACACGCACAGCGCCACTGTAAAATGACACACACGTACAGCCCCACTGTATAATGACATACAGGCACGCAGCTCACACACAGCTCACACACACGCAGCACACATACACAGCATCACAAACGCAGCTCACAAACACATGCAGCTTTGACACAAATGCATCACACACACGCAGCCATCACACACACAGCATCACACACACACGCAGCTCTGACACAAATGCATCACACACGCAGCCATCACAGACACACGCAGCCATCACAGACACACGCAGCCATCACACACACACGCAGCAATCACACACACGCAGCCATCACACACACACGCAGCCATCACACACACGCAGCCATCACACAGACACGCAGCCATCACAGACACACACGCAGCCATCACAGACACACACGCAGCCATCACAGACACACACACAGCCATCACACACACACGCAGCCATCACACAGACACGCAGCCATCACACAGACACGCAGCCATCACAGACACACACGCAGCCATCACAGACACATGCAGCCATCACACACACACGCAGCCATCACACAGACACGCAGCCATCACACAGACACGCAGCCATCACACAGACATGCAGCCATCACAGACACACACACAGCCATCACAGACACACACGCAGCCATCACACACACACGCAGCCATCACACACACACGCAGCCATCACACACACACGCAGCCATCACACACACACGCAGCCATTACACACACATGCAGCCATCACAGACACACGCAGCCATCACACACACGCAGCCATCACAGACACACGCAGCCATCACAAACACACGCAGCCATCACAGACACACGCAGCCATCACAGACACACGCAGCCATCACAGACACACGCAGCCATCACACACAAACACAGCCATCAGACACACGCAGCCATCACAGACACACGCAGCCATCTCACACACGCAGCCATCACATACACACCAGATACCTCATACACACACACACACATGCAGCATCACACAGCTCACACACACACACATCACACAATCTCCTCTGTGGTGCAGGGGCTGCTGATGTCCATGTGCAGCTCTTCAGTTTCTCCTGCTCACAGCTCTGCACTGTCCCTGCATCTTCCCCGTCTCTCCTTCTCTGCTGGGATAGCAGATAAGAGCAGGAGAAGCCGGAGCTCCGTGCACAAGGAGGTATGCTGAGTCGCTGACCTTTCATCTTGATTGCTGCTGGCTCTCTCCCTCAGAGTGGCAGTGCCGCACAGGGGGCGGGGGGGGGGGGGGGCGGGGTCGGTCGGGAGGTGAGACCCAGCTTTTATACAAAAAAACAAAAAAAAACAGCCACAAATCTTATTCAGGTGCCGCCCCCTGCTGCATTGTCCCCGCCCCAGGCACGTAGTGCAGTACAACGAATGTCCCGTCCGGGATCCCGGGGCTGACTGTCAAAATCAGGACAGTGCCGCGGGATCCGGGACGGTTGGGAGGTATGCTTACAGTAACATAAAACCACATAAACCACATGGGTTGTTTTGCACGTGATGAAATCTTTCACATCTTTAACAATCTTTTCTTTGAGACCCAGGTACTAAAGGATGTGGAATCTATTATACATCAGATTGCCCTGCCTAACCTCACAACTTTAGAGAAACGTGCCCTTTATGAGATCAGAGAATGGTCTGATATGGTTGTGAGGAATGCAGACAAGGGCGGCAATGTAGTTTTATTACCGAAAGAGCAGTATTTGGCGGAGGCCATGAGACTGTTGTCTGATACGTCTACCTATTTAAAATTGACACAATATCCTGCAACAAGGTTTAAGATTAAGAATGAAATACGAACCTTTTTGCGTAAAAATGTAGAATTGGGTGTTTTGTCTAGAAAAAAGGCTGAGAAGCTGCTGCCGGAGTTCCCATGCCGCCCTCACTGGTATTATATTCCAAAAGTTCCTAAGTCCCTCACTACCCCGCCAGGACGCCCCATTGTGTCAGGGACTGGGTCCCTCTCAGAGCCATTATCACAGTACATGGATTGGTTGTAGCGCCCTTTGCTGCATGACATTCCCTCCTATATTAACCCCTTCCCGACCTGTGACGCCACGTAGGCGTCATGAAAGTCTGTGCCAATCCGACCTGTGACGCCTATGTGGCGTTATGGAGCGATCTCGTCCCTGCAGATCGGGTGAAAGGGTTAACTCCAATTTCACTCTATCTGCAGGGACAGGGGGAGTGGTACTTCAGCCCAGGGGGTGGCTTCACACCCCCCGTGGCTACGATCGCTGTCAGAATTCCCAATGGCAGGGAAACATCAGAACACAAAAATAACGGACGAGCTCTGGGTGATGGAATCTCGAGCTGACCGTGAGCTAAATCTACCACACAACTAATAGTAGCCAGGGAGCATACCTACGACTTCCTAGATGCCACGCGCCAGCCGGAGGACTAACTACGCCTGGTAGAGGAAGGAACAGACCTGGCTTACCTCTAGGGAAATACCCCAAAAGATGATAGCAGCCCCCCACATGTAATAACGGTGAGTTAAGAGGAAAAGACATACACAGTATGAAAGTAGATTTAGCAAAGAGAGGTCCACTTACTAGATAGCAGAAGGATACAAAAGAGGACTTCACGGTCAACTGAAAACCCTTTCAAAAAACCATCCTGAAATTACTTTAAGACTCCTGTGTCAACTCATGACACAGGAGTGGCAATTTCAGCCCGCAAGAGCTTCCAGCTACAGAGAATAACAAAAACTGCAAACTGGACAAAAGATACAAAACAAAAGGACAAAGTCCACTTAGCTGATCAGCAGACTAGTAGCAGGAACATGCAACCGAAGGCTCTGGTTACAATGATGACCGGCAAGGAAATGACTGGAGAGCAAGGCTAAATAGGAAACTCCCAAACACTGATGGGTGCAGGTGAACTGAGACAGCAAAGCACACACAAGTCACCAGTACCACCAGCAACCACCAGGGGAGCCCAAAAAGCAGATTCACAACAGTACCCCCCCCTTAAGGAGGGGGCACCGAAGCCTCACGAGAACCGCCAGGGCGATCTGGATGAGCCCTATGAAAGGCACGAACCAAATCCGAGGCATGAACATCAGAGGCAGTTACCCAAGAATTATCTTCCTGACCATAGCCCTTCCATTTAACCAGATATTGAAGTCTCCGTCTGGAAATACGGGAATCCAAGATCTTCTCTACAACGTACTCCAATTCACCCTCCACCAGCACAGGAGCAGGAGGTTCAGTAGAAGGAACCACCGGTACCTCATATCTCCGCAACAACGACCGATGGAATACATTATGGATAGCGAAAGATGCCGGGAGGTCCAAACGAAAGGACACAGGGTTCAGTATCTCCAAAATCCTATAAGGACCGATGAACCGAGGCTTAAACTTAGGAGAAGAAACCCTCATAGGGACAAAACGGGAAGACAACCACACCAAGTCCCCAACACGAAGGCGAGGACCAACACGACGACGGCGGTTAGCAAACTGCTGAGTCCTCTCCTGGGACAACTTCAAATTGTCCACCACTTGTCCCCAAATCTGATGCAACCGATCCACCACCGCATCCACTCCAGGACAATCCGAAGATTCCACCTGACCAGATGAAAAACGAGGATGAAACCCTGAATTGCAAAAGAAAGGAGAAACCAAAGTGGCAGAACTAGCCCGATTATTAAGAGCAAATTCTGCCAACGGCAAAAAGGCAACCCAGTCATCCTGATCCGCAGACACAAAACACCTCAAATAAGTCTCCAAAGTTTGATTAGTTCGCTCCGTCTGGCCATTAGTCTGAGGATGGAATGCAGACGAAAAAGACAAATCAATGCCCAACCTGGCACAGAATGCCCGCCAAAATCTAGACACGAACTGGGTTCCCCTGTCAGAAACGATGTTTTCCGGAATACCATGCAAGCGAACCACATTTTGAAAAAATAGAGGGACCAACTCAGATGAGGAAGGCAACTTAGGCAATGGTACCAAATGAACCATTTTAGAAAAACGGTCACACACCACCCAGATGACAGACATCTTCTGAGAAACAGGGAGATCAGAAATAAAGTCCATAGAGATGTGCGTCCAAGGCCTCTTCGGAACAGGCAAGGGCAACAATAACCCACTAGCCCTAGAACAACAAGGCTTGGCCCGAGCACACACATCACAAGACTGCACAAAAACACGCACATCCCGAGACAGGGAAGGCCACCAGAAGGATCTAGCCATCAAATCTCTGGTACCAAAAATTCCAGGATGACCTGCCAGCGAAGAAGAATGAACTTCCGAGATGACTCTACTGGTCCAATCATCAGGAACAAACAGTCTACCAGGCGGACAACGATCAGGTCTATCCGCCTGAAATTCTTGCAAAGCACATCGCAGATCTGGGGAGACAGCAGACAAAACCACCCCATCCTTAAGGACACCAGCAGGTTCAGAATCCCCAGGAGAGTCAGGCTCAAAACTCCTAGAAAGAGCATCTGCCTTAACATTTTTAGAACCCGGTAAGTATGAAACCACAAAATTAAACCGAGAAAAAAACAACGACCATCGTGCCTGTCTAGGATTCAGGCGCCTGGCAGACTCTAGATAAATCAGATTCTTGTGATCAATCAAAACTACCACCTGATGTCTGGCACCCTCAAGCCAATGACGCCACTCCTCAAATGCCCACTTCATGGCCAAAAGCTCCCGATTACCAACATCATAGTTTCGCTCGGCGGCCGAAAATTTTCGAGAAAAGAACGCACAAGGTCTCATCACTGAGCAGTCGGAACTTTTCTGCGACAAAACCGCCCCCGCTCCGATCTTGGAAGCATCGACCTCAACCTGAAAGGGAAGAGAAACATCAGGCTGGCGCAACACAGGGGCAGACAAAAAGCGGCGCTTAAGCTCCCGAAAGGCCTCCACAGCAGCAGGGGACCAATTGGCGACATCAGCACCCTTTTTGGTCAAATCCGTCACAGGTTTAGCAACGCCAGAAAAACCAGTTATAAATCGACGATAAAAATTAGCAAAGCCCAAGAATTTCTGAAGACTCTTAAGAGAAGTAGGCTGCGTCCAGTCACAAATAGCCCGAACCTTGACAGGGTCCATCTCAATAGAAGAAGGGGAAAAAATGTACCCCAAAAAGGAAATCTTTTGAACCCCAAAAACACACTTTGAACCCTTTACACACAAATAATTCTCCCGCAAAACCTGAAAAACCCTCCTGACCTGTTGAACATGAGACTCCCAGTCATCAGAAAAAATTAAAATATCATCCAAATACACAATCATAAATTTATCCAAATATTCACGGAAAATATCATGCATTAAGGACTGAAAGACTGAAGGTGCATTAGAAAGGCCGAAAGGCATTACTAAATACTCAAAATGGCCCTCAGGCGTATTAAATGCGGTTTTCCACTCATCCCCCTGCTTAATTCGCACCAAATTATACGCCCCACGAAGATCAATCTTAGAGAACCACTTAGCCCCCCTTATGCGAGCAAACAAATCAGTCAGCAAAGGCAACGGATACTGATATTTGACTGTAATTTTATTCAGGAGTCGATAATCAATACAAGGCCTCAGAGAGCCATCCTTTTTAGATACAAAGAAAAAAACAGCTCCTAAAGGAGATGAAGAAGGACGAATATGTCCCTTTTCCAGGGACTCCTTAATATACTCTCGCATAGCAACATGTTCAGGTACAGATAAGTTAAACAAACGACCCTTTGGAAATTTACTGCCAGGAATCAGATCTATGGCGCAATCACAATCTCTGTGGGGAGGGAGTGAACCAATTTTAGGCTCCTCAAAAATATCACGATAATCAGACAAAAATGCCGGAATCTCAGAGGGAATAGATGACGAAATGGAAACCAAAGGTATGTCCCCATGAGCCCCCCGACATCCCCAGCTTAACACAGACATTGTTTTCCAGTCAAGGACTGGGTTATGAGATTGTAACCATGGTAATCCAAGCACCAAAACATCATGCAAATTGTACAACACAAGGAAGCGAATCACCTCCTGATGGTCTGGAGTCATACGCATAGTCACTTGCGTCCAGAATTGTGGTTTATTACAAGCCAAAGGCGTAGAATCAATACCCTTCAGAGGTATAGGGTCTTCCAGAGGCTCTAAATCAAACCCACAGTGCCTGGCAAAGGACCAATCCATAAGACTCAAAGCGGCGCCAGAGTCCACATAGGCATCCACGGTAATAACTGATAATGAACAAATCAAGGTTACAGACAGAATAAATTTAGACTGTAAAGTGCCAATTGAAATAGACTTGTCAACCTTCCTGGTACGTTTAGAGCATGCTGATATAACATGAGCAGAATCACCACAATAGAAGCATAACCCATTTTTACGCCTATAATTCTGCCGCTCGCTTCTGGACAGAATTCTGTCACATTGCATTTTCTCTGGCGTATCTTCAGAAGATACCGCCAAATGGTGCACGGGTTTGAGCTCCCGCAAACGCCGATCAATCTGATTAGCCATTGTCATGGACTCATTCAGACCTGTGGGCGCAGGGAACCCGACCATAACATCTTTAACGGCATCAGAAAGGCCCTCTCTGAAATTTGCCGCTAGGGCGCACTCATTCCACTGAGTAAGCACAGACCATCTACGAAATTTTTGGCAGTATATCTCAGCTTCATCTTGCCCTTGAGATAGGGCTATCAAAGCTTTTTCAGCTTGAATCTCCAAATTAGGTTCCTCATAAAGCAACCCTAAAGCCAGAAAAAACACATCCACATTGAGCAACGCAGGATCCCCTGGTGTCAATGAAAATGCCCAATTTTGAGTGTCACCTCGCAGCAAAGAGATTACAATCTTAACCTGCTGGACAGGATCTCCAGAGGAGTGAGGTCTGAGAGAAAGGAACAATTTACAATTATATTTGAAATTCAGGAACCGAGATCTATCTCCGGAAAACACCTCTGGTGTAGGAATTTTAGGTTCAGACATCGGAGTATGTATAACAAAATCTTGTAAATTTTGAACCTTGGTAGCAAGATTATTTAAACCTACAGCCAAACTCTGAGGGTCCATCTTTAAACAGAGCCATTCAAGGATTAGAAGGAGAGAAAGGCAAAGGCTGTAATTAGAGCTGAAATACAACTGATCCAACTATGGAGCAAGCATAGGGGGGAAAAAAAAATAAAAATCTACAGACTTCTTTTTTCTTTCCTTTCTTCTGCCAATAACTTTAACATTGGCCGGTCATACTGTCAGAATTCCCAATGGCAGGGAAACATCAGAACACAAAAATAACGGACGAGCTCTGGGTGATGGAATCTCGAGCTGACCGTGAGCTAAATCTACCACACAACTAATAGTAGCCAGGGAGCATACCTACGACTTCCTAGATGCCACGCGCCAGCCGGAGGACTAACTACGCCTGGTAGAGGAAGGAACAGACCTGGCTTACCTCTAGGGAAATACCCCAAAAGATGATAGCAGCCCCCCACATGTAATAACGGTGAGTTAAGAGGAAAAGACATACACAGTATGAAAGTAGATTTAGCAAAGAGAGGTCCACTTACTAGATAGCAGAAGGATACAAAAGAGGACTTCACGGTCAACTGAAAACCCTTTCAAAAAACCATCCTGAAATTACTTTAAGACTCCTGTGTCAACTCATGACACAGGAGTGGCAATTTCAGCCCGCAAGAGCTTCCAGCTACAGAGAATAACAAAAACTGCAAACTGGACAAAAGATACAAAACAAAAGGACAAAGTCCACTTAGCTGATCAGCAGACTAGTAGCAGGAACATGCAACCGAAGGCTCTGGTTACAATGATGACCGGCAAGGAAATGACTGGAGAGCAAGGCTAAATAGGAAACTCCCAAACACTGATGGGAGCAGGTGAACTGAGACAGCAAAGCACACACAAGTCACCAGTACCACCAGCAACCACCAGGGGAGCCCAAAAAGCGGATTCACAACAGATCGCTCTGATTGGCTGTTGAAAGTGAAACAGCCAATCAGAGCGATTTGTAATATTTCACCTATGAAAACTGGTGAAATATTACAATCCAGTCATGGCCGATGCTGCAATATCATCGGCCATGGCTGGAAACCCTGATCTGCCCCCCCCACCGCCACCGATCTCCTCCCCAGTCCTCCGTCCTGTTCTCCACTCCCCTCTGTCCTCCTGTCCACTCCCCCGTGCTCCGATCCCCTCCGTGCTCCGATCTCCCCCCTCATACTTACCGAGCCTCCTGGTGTCCGTCCATCTTCTCCATGGGTGCCACCATCTTCCAAAATGGTGGGCGCATGCGCAGCGCGCCCGCCGAATCTGCTGGCCGGCAGATTCATTCCAGGTACATTTTGATCACTGCGATAAAACCTATCACAGTGATCAAAATAAAAAAATAGTAAATGACCCCCCCCCATTTATCACCCCCATAGGTGGGGACAATAATAGAATAAAGAAAATATATTTACTTTTATTTTTCCACTAGGGGTAGGGTTAGAACTAGGGTTAGGGTTAGAACTAGGGTTAGGGTTATGGCTAGGGTTAGGGTTAGGTTTAGGGCTGGGCTAGGGTTAGGGTTAGAATTAGGGTTAGAACTAGGGTTAAGGTTAGAATTAGGCTATGTGCACACGATGCGGATTTGGCTGCGGATCCGCAGCGGATTGGCCGCTGCGGATTCGTAGCAGTTTTCCATCAGGTTTACAGTACCATGTAAACCTATGGAAAACCAAATCCGCTGTGCCCATGGTGTGGAAAATACCGTGCGGAAACGCTGCGTTGTATTTTCCGCACCATGTCAATTCTTTGTGCGGATTCCGCAGGGTTTTACACCTGTTCCTCAATAGGAATCCCCAGGTGAAATCCGCACAAAAAACACTGGAAATCTGCAGTTAATCCGCAGGTAAAACACAATGCCTTTTACCTGCGGATTTTTCAAAAATGGTGCGGAAAATCTCACACGAATCTGCAACGTGGGCACATAGCCTTAGGATTAGGGTTGGAATTAGAGTTAGAGTTGGAATTCGGGCTAGGGTTGGAAATAGGGTTAAGGTTAGGCTTGTGGTTAGGGTTATGGTTAGGGTTAGGGGTGTGTTGGGGTTAAAGTTGGGGTTAGGGTTGGGATTAGGGTTAGGGTTGGGATTAGGGTTAGGATTAGGGTTAGGGGTGTGTTGGGGTTAGGGTTGTGATTAGGGTTATGGCTACAGTTGGGATTAAGGTTAGGGGTGTGTTGGGGTTGGTGTTGGAGTTAGAATTGAGGAGTTTCCACTGTTTAGGCACATCAGGGGTCTCCAAACGCAACATGGCGCCACCATTGATTCCAGCCCATCTTGCGTTCAAAAAGTCAAATGGTGCTCCCTCCCTTCCGAGCCCTGACATGCGCCCAAACAGTGGTTTACTCCCACATATGGGGTACCAGCATACTCAGGACAAACTGGGCAACAACTATTGGGGTCCAATTTCTCCCGTTACCCTTGCAAAAATAAAAAATTGCTTGCTAAAACATAATTTTTGAGGAAAGTAAAATTATTTCTTATTTTCACGGCTCTGCGTTATAAACTTCTGTGAAACACTTGGGGGTTCAAAGTGCTCACCACACATCTAGATAAGTTCCTTCGGGGGTCTAGTTTCCAAAATGTGGTCACTTGTGGGGGGTTTCTACTGTTTAGGCACATCAGGGGCCCTGCAAATGCAACGTGACGCCCGCAGACTATTCCATCAAAGTCTGCATTTCAAAACGTCACTACTTCCCTTCCGAGCCCCGACGTGTGCCCAATCAGTGGTTTACCCCCACATGTGGGGTATCAGCATACTTAGGACAAACTGGGCATCAAATATTGCGGTCCACTTCTCCTGTTACCCTTGCAAAAATAAAAAATTGCTTACTAAAACATAATTTTTGAGGAAAGAAAAATGATTTTTTATTTTCAAGGCTCTGCGTTGTAAACTTCTGTGAAGCACTTGGAGGTTCAAAGTGCTCACCACATATCTAGATAAGTTCCTTCGGGGGTCTAGTTTCCAAAATGGGGTCAGTTGTGTGGGGTTTCTACTGTTTAGGCACATTAGGGGCTCTGCAAACGTAACATGATGCCCGCAGACCATTCCATCAAAGTCTGCATTCCAAAACGTCACTACTTCCCTTCCGAGCCCCAAAGTGCGCCCAAACAGTGGTTCCCCCCACATATGGGGTATCAGCGTACTCAGGACAAACTGGACAACAACCTTTGGGGTCCAATTTCTCATGTTACTCTTGTGAAAATAAAAAATTGCGGGCTAAAAAATAATTTTTGAGGAAAGAAAAATTATTTTTTATTTTCACGGCTCTGCGTTATAAACTTCTGTGAAGCACACATAGATTAGTTCCATGGGAGGTCTAGTTTCCAAAATGTGGTCACATGTGGGGGAGCTCCAATGATTAGGCACACAGGGGCTCTCCAATCTTTAGGTACACAGAGGCTCTCCAAACGCGACATGGTGTCCGCTAACGATTGGAGCTAATTTTTCATTCAAAAGTCAAATGGTGCTCCTTCCCTTCCGAGCCTTGCCGTGTGCACAAACAATGGTTTGTGACCACATATGAGGTGTCAGTGTACTCAGGAGAAATTGGCCAACACATTTTGGGATCCATTTTATCCTGTTGCCCATGTGAAAATGAAAAAATTGAGGCTAAAAGAAATTTGTTGGGAAAACAAAGTACTTCATTTTTCATTCACTTTCATTTTTACGGATCAATTTGTGAAGCACCTGGGGGTTCAAAGTGCTCACTATGCATCTAGATAAGCTCCTTGGGGTTCTAGTTTCCAAAATGGGGTCACTTGTGGGGTAGCTCCAATCTTTAGGCACACAGGGGCTCTCCAAACGCAACATGGTGTTCGCTAAAGATTGGAGCCAATTTTTCATTGAAAAAGTCAAATGGCGCTCCTTCCCTACTGAGCCCTGTCGTGCGCCCAAACAATGGTTCCCCCCACATATGGGTTATCGGCGTACTCAGGACAAATTGTACAATAACTTTTGGGGTCCAGTTTCTTTTTTTACCCTTAGGAATATAAAAAAATTGTTGCTAAAAGATCATTTTGTGACTAAAAAGTTAAATGTTCATTTTTTCCTTCCATGTTTCTTTTGCTGCTGTGAAGCACCTGAAGGGTTAATAAACTTTTTGAATGTGGTTTTGAGCACCTTGAGGGGTGCAGTTTTTAGAATGGTGTCATTTTGGGTATTTTCAGCCATATAGACCCCTCAAACTGACTTCAAATGTGAGGTGGTGCCTAAAAAAATGGTTTTGTAAATTTCGTTGTAAAAATGAGAAATCGCTGGTCAAATGTTAATCCTTATAACTTCCTAGCAAAAAATTTTTTTTTTCCAAAAGTGTGCTGATGTAAAGTAGACATGTGGGTAATGTTATTTATTAACTATTTTGTGTAACATAACTCTCTCATTTAACAGAATAAAAAATTTGAAAATTGCGAAATTTTCCAACTTTTCGCCAAATTTCCATTTTTTTCACAAATAAACACAAAAATTATCGACCTAAGTTTACCACTAACATGAAGCCCAATATGTCACAAAAAAAATCTCAGAATCGCTAGGATCCATTGAAGCGTTCCTGAGTTATTACCTCATAAAGGGACACTGGTCAGAATTGCAAAAAACGGCCAGGTCATTAAGGTCAAAATAGGCTGGGCCATGAAGGGGTTAAGGATACTGATGAGTTTTTAGGGGTCCTTAGGGGTATTACTTGGCAGGCAGGATTTTCCTTGATCTCCATTGATGTGGAAAGCCCGTACACAAGGATCCCACAAGATTTGGGTGTTGCAGCTTTGAGGAAAATTTTGGGGTCATTAAAAAGAAGTGATGGTTTTGTCAACTTTGTGTGTGAGGGCATGGATTTCATTTTAAGATACAATGCTTTCAAATTTATGGATTCCTGGTTTTTGAAATGCACTGGGACTGCGATGGGAACTCCGGCGGCGTGCCCTTTTGCGAACCTTTATCTGGCTTTGTTGGAGGAGGATTATGTGTACAATATTGGGAATAATTTTTTGAGGCATATCAGACTTTATGTTCACTATGTGGACGACATTTTCATGATATGGGATGGACCTTGTGAATCATTTGATGATTTTGTCCAGTATCTCAATGAGCCTAATCAAATGAATATGTCTTTCACATCGAGATATGGAGGCCTTGATATTGATTTTTTTAGATGTACAAATTAAGGTTGTGGATGGTGCGATTTGTACCAGATTGTTTCGAAAACCGTCTGCTACGAATTCTGTTCTACATTTTGATAGTTTCCATCCGGCTCATGTAAAACGCTCCCTCCCTTATAGCCAATTATTAAGATTGAAGAGGATTAATAATACTCAGGAGAGCTGCACTCAGCAGGCAGAAGAGTTGTGTGACAGGTTCCGTTGTAGGGGTTATCCCAACGAACTTTTGAATGAAGCTAACAATAGGGTTAATCAGGGAAGAGACAATAATTGTGGTTCTGTCCACAAACGCGATAAGAGATTTGTTTTTTGTTTTAAGTTTGTCCCTATGGATGGTATCATATGGTCTGCTATTCGCAGGAATTGGCACATTCTAGAACGTGATAAAGATATTGCGGAGGTGGCAGCAAGGGGTCCCATTATTTCTAATAGACACAGTACCACTCTGGGTGACATAATAGTGAAAAAATGGATGGTAAAGCAACAAAGTAATTGGTTAAGTAAAAGTTTTCCTGTAATAAGCCGGTTTTATTATGTTTTTGTATTGTTTTCATTTGCTTTCTAAATGAATTTTAATTGTTATGTACAGCTGCTGCACATGTGTTCAAGCATCGGGGGTGGGGTTTAGCTGCCGTCCCTCTGTTAAGAGTTGATGTCAGTCTCACTCACCTGTGTGACCAGTAGAAGCGCAACTGCAGTGCAAAACGGCTGTCATCCATTCAACTCCTGCTCTCATCCTTCTGACACCGATGTTTGAAAGTATTGGAATAAAGAAGCTTTTTTAACCGGTGAGTGCCATCCGTTTCTTTAAATTTGTGTATCAACCTGCTTTTATGCTCAGCCTCATTCAGGTGGCACAAATATCAGTTTCGTAGACTACTATTGTCAGAAAAATGTAAAGATAGTAACACAGGTAGTTGACTCAAAGGAGGTGGAGGCCTGCCAGTCTCAGAGGCCTACTGCTACAGGCAAAACAAAGGAAGGAGACCCAATCAGGAGTCTACAAATTTCCAAAAATTATTGGCAGTCACCACCAAAGTGGCATCAATTGCAATAGATTAGAACTTGTATAATGGTGACTGACACCTCTTTCACTACAGACAACCCAGCAGATGAGACTGTAACGGGAAAGGTGGTGGAACCACTGTGCCATAGCCCTCGGAAAGTCTGGAGGGGCATAACTGGGTGACCTACCAAATCCGACCATGACTAAGAGGCAGCAGGTGACATCATGACCCAAGGGGGGACAAGGAGGTGGCACCAGGTGCTAATCCAGGACTGACCCACGTAGGGTGGCAGCTGACCCCCTAGAGTTGGTAGGCTGGTATGGCCCTAAGGAGGGATGAAGAATGCAGGCAGGAACTGTAGGGACACTGGAACCACAGGTGCAGATGGGATCGGCTAAGGAACAGATGAGCACTGGCAGGTGCGGTCTGGACCGGCTGTAAGACAGATGAGCATAGGCAGGTGTGGACTGGACCAGCTATTAGACAGATGAGTACTGGCAGGTGCGAGCTGGACTGGAAATTAGACAGTTGAGCTCTGGCAGGTGCAGGCTGGACTGGCTGAGGAGCAGTAGAGTACTGGCAGGTGCAGACTGGACTGGGTGTTAGACAGGACACGGCAAGTGCGGGCAGAACCGGGTGTTGAACGGATGGGCATTGGCAGGTGTGGGATGGACCAGATGAGGAACAGTGGAGCACTGGCAGGAGCGGACAGGACCGGGTGTTAGACAGATGAGCCCTGGCAGGTGCAGACTGAACCAGGTGTTGAATAGATGGGCACTGGCAAGTGCGGATTAGACTGGGTTTTAGACCAGGGAGCACTGGCAGGTGCAGGCTGGAAAGGGTGTTGAAGAGATGGGCACTGGCAGGTGCGGGCTGGACTGTATTTTAGACCAAGGAGCACTGAGGTGCAGGCTGGACCGGGTATTGAATAGATGGGCTCTGGCAGGTGTGAGCTGGACCTGGTGTTGAACAGGTGGGCCCTGGCAGGTGCAGGTTGGGCCAGGTGTTAGAGGATGGGCACTGGCAGGTGCAGACTGGAACAGCTGATGGACAGAAAAGCACAGACAGGTACGAGCAGACGAGTACAGGGTAGAAAAGCAATTGGGTGGACCTGGGGAACTTGACAACTAGCAAACATGCAACGCAAACTAACAACATTGCTCAGGCACCTCCATATTGGATGAGGAGCCTTAAATAGAAGGTGTCACCCAGCTATTGGCTGGGGACACCTTAGGGTGATGCGCGCGGCCCCTTTAAAAGGTAGGGAGTGCTCGTGACCTATGCATAGTTCCTGGGCCTACAATTGAACCTTGGGGACAACGACACATAGGGGCGAGATGAGGAGGTGGTGTGCGAGTGGAAAACACTACATGTCCTGTCTGTTAGGTACAAGAAAATACTGAAGAGGGCCAAGTCTGTAATGCCAAGATATCAGAAAGTCTGTAGTAAGAGGGAATGGTCCAGTGTGTCAGAGGCTGATTCCAGGTCCAGGAAGAGGACAAACAAGTGTTGCTTTGATTTGGTGGTTATTACGTCGATGGTGACTTTAGTTAGAGCAGTGCATGGGAGGATACAGAGGATGGGTCAAGGAAGGGCTTTCTGATGATGGGTGCGATCGAGGTACCGTATTTTCCGGCGTATAAGACGACTGGGCGTATAAGACGACCCCCCAACTTTACCAGTTAAAATATAAAATCTTCTTAAAAGTCGGGGGTCTTCTTATACACCCTATGTCGTCTTATAGGGCCGGTGAATATGTGCCTTTTGGGGGGGGGGGGGAGTGATCCTGATGCCGAGGGGGCGTCTCACAGGAAAGTGAGTATCCCCCATTACCTTATCGTAGCGGTGCAGCGTGGGGGTCTCAGTGCTGGGAGTGGCGGCGGCGGCTGCTGTGCTCTGGTGCGGCGGCTGCTGTGCTCTGGTGCGGCGGCTCCTCTTCTGTGTGGGGCCTCTGTGCTGTGAGGTGGCGGTGGCGGCGGCATATCTTTATCCAGTTGGGGCTCCTCCGGCATCTCCTTAGCCCTGGAGGCCCCGCCGCAACTCCATCGGTGCAATGCAGCGGCCATTTTCCCGGAGGCAGCTCAATAGGTGCGATGCGGTGGCCTCCGGGAAAATGGCCGCTGCTCAGATTCAGATCTCGTCCCGAAATCTCGGGACACGAGATCTGAATCTGAGCAGCGGCCATTTTCCCGGAGGCCACCACATTGCACCGATGGAGTTGCGGCGGGGCCTCCAGGGCTAAGGAGATGCCGGAGGAGCCCCAACTGGATAAAGATACGCCGCTGCCGCCGCCACCTCACAGCACAGAGGCCCCACACAGAAGAGGAGCCGCCGCACCAGAACACAGCAGCCGCCGCCGCTCCCAGCACTGACACCCCCACGCTGCACCGCTAGGATAAGGTAATGGGGATTACTCACTTTCCTGTGAGACGCCCCCTCGTCATCAGGATCACTCCCCCTCCCCACCCACCATATACACCGGCGTACACGACGATTCCCGGCGTATAAGACGACCCCCGACTTTTAAGAAGATTTTCGGGGGTTAAAAAGTCGTCTTATACGCCGGAAAATACGGTATGTTTGATTCATGAGGGGAAGACACCAGTTGTTAGTGATAGGTTGAAGAGGTGGGTTAGGCTTGGGATGAAGAATGTAGAAAGATTTGGAATGAGGTGGGACAGTATTGGGTCAAGTTCACAGGTGGTGAGACGTGATTTGGAGAGCATTGAGGAAAGTTGATCTTCCATGATGATGAAGTTGGTTTTAGAGGAGGAGAGTTGATTACTTATGAGGAGGGTCTGTGGGGACTTTGACAATGTAAGGCAAAGCTTTTGCTTAAGTACTCAATAGCTGTTTACGGATGTGAGATAGGTATGATATGAGAGATGAGAAGTGTTAGGGTTGGCGGATTGCACTAAATATATATGATGATGAAGTGCAATTGCAACCAGGGGTCCACCGTGCAGAGATGTTAAACTGCAGCTAATATGAACAATGGCGGAACACACAGCAAGCGATTGCTTGCACTCACAGAGTTACTCTGTGAACTGCACAAGAAGCTGTGTCACTCGCACACAGAAAGGGAATAAATGCTCTGCTAGAGAGCTGTGTCACTTGCACACAAAAACAGAATAGAAATGACGCTAGATACGATCCCTGTTAACCTCACAGAGGATCGAAGCTCACGAAAGGAGCAAGTAGCATACAGTGGTCATACAGTCAGCAACTGCACACAAAACAACTCTTCTCTGGAGGTGCCGGAATTCTAGTGGTAGTGCTGCCTTCCTCTCAGGGAGGGTAGTGCTATGCCTGCAAACGAGAGATCTCTTTGGCAGGTAAATCACACACACAACACCTTCTGAATCCAGGCCAGAAGAGGGAGCTCAAAACCCTGTTTTAGTGCAGCTTCCCTGCATAAAGATCCTGGTTTGAAGGAGGAGCTAGTTTAGTCAGGATCAGACAGTCTGGAGAGCAGACAGGAAAGGAGCAGAGGAGAGATTTCAGGGTTCAAGGAGGCTACAAGTGGGCCTCTGAGGAGCCAAAGCGTAGAGACCAGGCACCGGGAGCCCGAGGCTAGAGTGAAACTGTAGGACACCTAGCAGAACACGTGTACTGCCCAAATTAAGCCTGTGTTACAGCAGCACCCTGGAGTCACCGTGCAGAAACCCCAGAAGGAACTGCTCAAGCTGCCAACCATACAGGTACCTGTCCCAGGACAGGGGAAAGAACCAGGACCTTGTTAGGACATTACAGACAGCAAGGGACTATAGCAAGCGTGCAGTGGAAGGCTCCCAACCTGACTTGCCAAGGGGATTCCACTTGTTTCTGGGCTGCCTGGACTCCTAATGTACCTGTTGCCGGTACCCTGGACTGTGGCCTGCCAACTACAGTAAACCAGGTAAAGACTTTACAGCTTGTGTCCTTTCCTCATTGACCGGCAAACACCATCATCACCATACACTCTAGGACCCCTGGGGACCCCGCTTCACCTGTGGGAAGTGTACCATCAGTGCTGCAATAACATCCCCCAGAGGACCCCTTTAACGCAGCGTCAGTCCCACTATTGACCGAACACCACAGGTGGCGTCACGACAGACTTATTCACAATTCCCCTTTTAAAGAACTTTCCCCTTTTACAGTGAGTCCCTGGGCCACGGACCGGGTTGCAACCACCGTGACATCCCCTTTAAGACCGGACCCGGTACCGAGTTCCCCATTGCCCTGGTGGGCGACTCATACGCCAGCCCTGAATTCATACAAACAAACTCCTCTCCGGAGGTGCCAGAATTCTAACGGCTTACAGCCGACCCTAAGCACATGCAGACACAGACCACACAGTTGTAAGGTTCATACACACATGAACATAAGTTGATACTAGTGCACCGGCGTGCACCATTGAGAGCCTTTTATACCTTAAGCTCAAGTCCAGTCAGAAAGGACCTTGCCTGAGGACCAATCTGAAGCTACCACATCACCAGAGCAGCTGAAGTCCAAGCACCAATGAGGAGGCGCCACATCACGGACATGCTCAGTAGGGTGAAATCTGGACTTAGGCTCCAGAGCACAATGCTGCACATGTATACCAGTAGTCACCACAGGCTTAGCTGGAGAGCCAGCAGTAACTATACATACAGCACAAGCCTGGGCAAGGCACTGGGACCGGAGTCTGTGCTGAGTAGTAATCCCAGTGGCTGAGCCTGAATGGGAGACCACAGCACCAGGCAAGGCTTGGGATCTATCCAGTGCACCAGAAAAATCCCGGCGCCTAAAAGAAGTAGGTTTGTTTTGCTGCAGTGAGCAATTGTGCAGCATGTTTAAAACTTCTGTTACTGGATGGGCTACTCCACTCCATTTATTTGGCAGCCGCATAACAGTACGCTTTGTAGATGAGGGACAGAAAGAACATGTGCTCCAGTAAATGGCAAGCGCTGCATCAAGTGGCCTCTGCTCTTCTTCCTCCACCTTAACATCACACACAGTACAGTCCTCAGAGGTGGCATCCCAATTACATTTGTTTTTCTTCATGTCACAACTCTCCAACCACCCAACTGACTGTAGGGAATCACAAATGGCTGAGTCTGCAGATCTGTTCACACATTCTATGCCATGGGCATCAGAAGTATACGCCAAAGATTCACAGAGTCAAGAGGAGAAAATCATCTGCACAGATGCCCAATTTTTTTCAGTTTGATCCAGGGCCTGATGAGACTCAGATACTTGAGGCGCAAGTGGACTGTACTGTGCTGTCAGGGTAAGAAGAGGAGGAGGGTGACTCTCAGGGCAAGGGGTGGGAGAACAGAGAGGATGACAATGAGGTAGTAGATCCCACTTGGAGTAGCTCAGAAGAGGAGGTGGAGTAGGAGGAAGACGAGGAGGATACATTGCGGCTTCCCACACAGACACAGAGTTATGCAACCATAACAAGCTCTGCACACTCATCCCCAAATATGTCAGTGGCCAGCAAAGTTCGCAGGTCTGCAGTTGCCCTGCCTGGGTCTATTTTTCATACCACAGAAAATGACACAACTCGCGTTATCTGCCAACTTAAAGTTAAAAAATGCAATAATTTAGCTACTGTATGCATGAACTGGCACATGCTCGATCAACATGCGTTAATCTGGGAATCTCATTGTAATAAAATGCAGATTAGCGGGCCTCGACAACCACCTTCCACACCATCAACCGCATCTTCTGTTTCTTCCTCCTCACTCACCGTGTCAAGTGTTGTCACACAGGTCACCGGCTGCAGAACCTCCACTTGTTTACGTGCTACAGTCAGGGTGAGTGAGAACCTGTCAGTTGTTAATGAAGTGGACATGCCTGCTGTTTTTGACTGATCTTAGATACCAAGCAAACTCCAACTTTCTCAATCCACTGTAACATCTCTGCCTGCACCTCTCTCACAGTCAAGCAGCTTGTCGTGTTCACGCTACTCCACCCTCTGTCAACACAGCAGCCAGCCCTCATTTGTAAAGTTTTGCTGACATAAAAGATTGTTTCCTCCTACACATGTCAAAGCTAAGAGCTTGATCTGCACCAACTTCAATCTACAAATAATAATAACCTTTATTTAGGGGCAGCACGGTGGCTCTGTGGTTAGCACTACGGTGCTGGAGTCCTGGGTTCAAACACCACCAAGGACAACATCTGTAAGGAGTTTTTGTGTTCTCCCCGTGTTTGCTTGGGTTTCCTCCCACACTCCAAAGACATACTGATAGGGAATTTAGATTGTGAGTCCCATCGGGGACATCGATGATAATGTGTGCAAACTGTAAAGCGCTGTGGAATATGTTAGAGCTACATAAAAAAAATATTATTTTTATTATAGCGCAAACATATTCCGCAGAGCTTTATAAGTCAGCAGTTCATATAAAACAGTCATAAGTTGCTAAGTTAACGATAATCAAACAATTAAAGTAAAAATAATGATGACCCTGCTCTTCAGAGTTTACAATCTACAATGAGGTGGGGGTGAAAAAGTACAGGTGCTTGTCTACAATGATGGTCCAGCCATTTTGAGGAAATGGGGGGTAGATAAAGGCAGCATAAGGCTTTTGGACAATGTTGAGTTTGAAGGCGAATTATGCTGAGAGAAGTAGAGAATAGGATATATAAAAAGAACTTTGCTAAGGGAATATGAATGGCCACCCTAAACAGATGTGCTTTTAGGGAGCTCCTAAAAATGTATAAGTTGTGATTACTCCTAATTTCATGGGGAGAAGGGGTAAGAGGTGAGTTATCTAGGTAGGAGCTTGAACTGAGCCGGAAAAAGACCAGATCAGGGGTGTTACCATCTTTGTGTGTCTCAGAGGTTGAAAGTAGGCAGCAAGGCAGAAAAGTGGTCAAGGAAGTGCGTGGGTGAACCTGGAAGATGGTATATGAGCGCTACTCTGAGGGACAGGGGATGGAAGACCTCGATGGTGTAAACCTCCAAAGAAGAATGGTGTCCAATCAGCCTGTATTTATTTTTTGGAAAAACAGGATTGGTAGTGGCAGTGAGGAGTGTGGAGTTATCGTGGAGTTAGCAATGATCGTACGGTGGTATACATACACATTCCATGTGTTGTAATCCAGAGGTGTATATGCCATATGCTAACTATTTGTTATCTGATAACTAGTGTTGAGCATTCCGATACCGCAAGTATCGGGTATCGGCCGATACTTAGCGGTATCGGAATTCCGATACCGAGATCCGATACTTGCCGCGTATCGGATACCGGAATCGGAAGTTCCCAGGATTCAAACTGCACAAATTTGCACGAAATCAGCCAATGAGAATGATTCCAAGTGTGGGCACATCCTGTTCAGCATGGAGGGCATGAAACTACTGGCAAGGCTGTGATTGGCTGCTGAAATGATGTCATGATGCAGTTTAAAAGTCGCTGGCGCCATTTTTCGCTCACTCTGCTGTGAATTCAGTTAGTGACAGGATGCTGTTTGCTGACTGAGGGCCAGTTTAGAGATAGCGATTTGCTTCTTTGTGCTTTTCCAAGGCTAATTTAGCAACCGCTGTGTTCACCTACTAATCACCTTGCTTTTGCCTTGCAGCGCTGTTTTCACAGCGATCTGCAAGGTCTGTGTGTGTGTGTGTGAGTGCAGCCCACTCTCTAGTCTGTGTGCAGCCATAGGCCATCCATAGCTGGTTGTATTCAGTTCAGGGAGGGTGGTTCATTGCCTCATACTGTTCTTTTTTTTTTTTTTTTTCAAGTAGTGTAGTCTGCTGCTCATTTTTTGTAATAATTCCTATTAGTGACTTTCCACCCGTATCCAGCTAACTTGTGGAAAAACACTACATAGGATAAAGTAGAGGAGGCTTTTTGGGCCTTGCAGCACCGTTTACGGCTGTCTGCACGGTCTCCGTGTGACTGCAGCTCGCCCTGTAGTCTGTGAGCAGCCATAGCCTGGTTGTATCCAGCTCAGGGTTGTTCACTGCGTCATACCGTAAAATCAATTTTCCTTTTGTTTTAAGTAGTGCAGGCTGCTGCACATTTTTTCAAAAAATTCCTATTAGTGTCTTTCCACCCGTATCCAGCTAACTTGTGGAAAAACACTACATAGGATAAAGTAGAGGAGGTTTTTTGGGCCTTGCAGCGCCGATAACGGCTGTCTGCACGGTCTCCGTGTGACTGCAGCTCGCCCTGTAGTCTGTGAGCAGCCATAGCCTGGTTGTATCCAGCTCAGGGTTCTTCACTGCGTCATACCGTCAAATCAATTTTCCTTTTATTTTAAGTAGTGCAGGCTGCTGCACATTTTTTCAAAAAATTCCTATTAGTGTCTTTCCACCCGTATCCAGCTAACTTGTGGAAAAACACTACATAGGATAAAGTAGAGGAGGTTTTTTGGGCCTTGCAGCGCCGTTTACGGCTGTCTGCACGGTCTCCGTGTGACTGCAGCTCTCTCTGTTGTCAGTTCAGCCCCAAAAAAATAAATAAATAATAAAGTTCACCAAACACACCACTTTACATTTGTGTAGGCCACATTAGCTCATATTAAAGTCTAGTCCACACTTTAGAAAATTAGTGTTTCCTATACCTGTTAGGACTCGGAGCTGTTCAGGAATAAGCACACAAAGCCGTTAGTACTTTTCTGCTTATCTTTATCAGTCAACCAAGATGAAGAAGGCAGGGAGTAAGGCACGTGGGCGTGGGCGCGGAGCAGGGAGAGGACGTGGGGATTCTGTGCCTGCTGTGGGCACCGGTGACTCCTCAGCACCCAGTTTGACCAGGGAACAGTCCTTCATGCGCAGCTTTGTCGCAGAGCGCCGTACACCACTGCTGCGTGAAGACCAAATTGAAGCCGTTGTCGGATGGATGGCAGCTAACGCATCGACTTCAATTAGTGCCACATCCTCTCAGACACAGAGCACTGGAGAGCAGCCATCTGTCTCTTCACCACCTGCCAAATTGGCCAAGCAGACAGAGAGCCCAGGACAGGAGCCGTCTCTACTTCTGTTCTCTGAATCTCTTGGCTTGGAAACAGGGGGCCAGCCAAGCAGCATTGGAGAAATGGAAGAAGAGGCAGGGTGCAGTGATGTCCAACAGCTTTTTCTCTCTGAGTCTGAAGAGGCGGGTGGGCCAGTGCCTCCGGTCACCACATCGCAGGCCGCATCCGCTGATGATGACACTCAGGTGCCACTTTCTGGTGCGTGCTCTGCTGCTGAGACTACCCAGGAGGAGCAGTTGGTGGCAGAGGGTAGTGTAGATGATGAGGTCCTTGACCCATCGTGGCGTGAGGGAAAGGAAGGTGGTGGGAGCAGCTCCGAGGAAGAGATTCCTAGAACGGGCCAAAGAGGTAGAGGGAGGGGGAAGACTGCGCAGCCTGTAGCCTCCACTTTGGCACCCGTTAGGAGCATGTCTGTTCCAAAAGCCAAAAAGGGCGCTCCCAAGACTTGCAGTGTCTGGCCCTTTTTTGACACAGTTGCAGATGACATTTGCTATGTCAAATGCAAGGTGTGTCATCACAAAGTCAAAAGAGGTCGAAATGTCAGCAACCTCAATACCTCCAACATGTGGAAACATGTGCGCAACAGGCACGCGGCGGAGTTAGAAAAACACACTGAAGAGCTTGGCCAACCAACAGCGGCAGCTACCACCTCTTCAGCTCGTGTTGCCTCTTCCTCCAGCTCACACGCAGCTGGTTCGGCTTCCTCCCAGGATCGCCGTGGAAGAACCTCTGGCCCTGTTGTCCAGAGACCCACTGTAATTCCACCCGCAGCACCACTTTCCCAGTCATCCACACACTCCCAGCCCAGTCTACAGCCATCGGTAGTACAGGCATGGGAGAGAAGGCGGCCTTTCTTGTCAAACCACCCACGAGCACAGGCTCTGACTGCAGGCATTGCCAAACTTCTGTCATTGGAAATGCTGTCATTCAGGCTGGTGGAGACTGACAGCTTCCGTGACTTGATGTCATTGGCAGTCCCACAGTACAATGTGCCCAGCCGCTTTTACTTCAGCAGGCAAGCTGTCCCTGCCCTGCACAAGCATGTCCCTGGGCTCCAACACCGCTAGTTGTTGGCTGGTAATGCTGTACGCACAGTCAACAGTCGCTCCTCTGTTATTGGGGTTCAGTAACGTCAGCTGTTCCCCAGCTGTGTGTGTGGCAATCCCTCCTATCTCCTCCACCTCCTCCTCCTGCTGTCCCTGGGCTTGTTCTCCAGAAGTGCTGTCCGCACAGAGCCAAACACCTCGCCAATGTGTTAGTGGGGTTCAGTAATGCCTGCTGCTCCCCTGCTGTGTATACGGCAACGTGTCATGCGACCGCCACGCAGGCACAACAACTTAAATTTAAGGGAACTTGTCCCCCCCCCAGGCGTTTGTTACTGAAAGAGCCACCTTGTGCAGCAGTAATAATGATGCAAAAGGAAAAAGTGGCTCTTTTTGTGGTGCTCCTTGCACACGCTGAACTTGACACTTATGAAATGTGTCCCCTTACACCGTTAAACCGTCCGGTCGGAGGGACTTTCCTTTGTCATGTGACGCAGTCCAGCTGCCCCCGCGCTGGACGAGATCCCGCCTCGTAGTGTCTTCTGATTTAATCCCACTGCGGGCCTGTGATCCATGGACATGCGCAGTGCATATCTTAACCTCCGCCTCTCTCTCATCTCCCTCAGCCTTCTTCAGACTGTGCGCCGTCAGCTGATCCCTAATAGCATGCCACGGCCATGACGCCACACAGTCTGAAGAAGCTGGAAGGAGGAGAGTGAGAGGCAAGGATATGCACTGCGCATGCCCATGGATCACAGGTCCGCAGAGTGATTACATTAGATGACACAGCGAGGCGGGACCTTGGCCAGCGCAGCCGCACAGGCGCAGCCAGCCTGACACCAAATGATGTCAGAAGATGGGCAGCGCAAAATGTGTGCATGGACAAGGGCTAATGTTGTGAATTTGCTTTTTGCTCCCTCTAGTGGTTACTAGTTTTTTGACTCTGGTTTTTCTGTCATTCCTTTTATCCGCACCTGGGTCGTTAGTTAGGGGTGTTGCTATATAAGCTCCCTGGACCTTCAGTTCAATGCCTGGCAACGTAGTTATCAGAGCTAGTCTGCTGTGCTCTTGTCTACTGATCCTGGTTCCAGTTATATCAGCTAAGTCTGCCTTTTGCTTTTTGCTATTTGTTTTGGTTTTGTATTTTTGTCCAGCTTGTTCCAAATCTATATCCTGACCTTTGCTGGAAGCTCTAGGGGGCTGGTGTTCTCCCCCCGGACCGTTAGACGGTTCGGGGGTTCTTGAATTTCCAGTGTGGATTTTGATAGGGTTTTTTGTTGACCATATAAGTTACCTTTCTTTATTCTGCTATCAGTAAGCGGGCCTCTCTGTGCTAAACCTGGTTCATTTCTGTGTTTGTCATTTCCTCTTACCTCAACGTCATTATTTGTGGGGGGCTTCTATCCAGCTTTGGGGTCCCCTTCTCTGGAGGCAAGAAAGGTCTTTGTTTTCCTCTACTAGGGGTAGCTAGATTCTCCGGCTGGCGCGTGTCATCTAGAATCAACGTAGGAATGATCCCCGGCTACTTCTAGTGTTGGCGTTAGGAGTAGATATATGGTCAACCCAGTTACCACTGCCCTATGAGCTGGATTTTTGTATTCTGCAGACTTCCACGTTCCTCTGAGACCCTCGCCATTGGGGTCATAACAGTTTGCCAGGCCAGTATTAAATGTTTAATGCATTGCAGAAGAGGGATTATAAGAAAGAAGATTCTGAGTTTTTTTTTTCTCCTTCCCCTTTACCTCAGAGTGGCTATGCTTGCTGCAGACATGAATGTCCAGACCTTGATTACAAGTGTGGACCAGCTGGCTACTCGTGTGCAGGGCATACAAGACTATGTTATCAGAAATCCTAGGTCAGAACCTAAAATACCGATTCCTGAACTGTTTTCCGGAGACAGGTTTAAGTTTAGGAATTTCGTGAATAATTGTAAATTGTTTTTGTCCCTGAGACCCTGTTCATCAGGAGATTCTGCTCAGCAAGTAAAAATTGTTATTTCGTTCTTACGGGGCGACCCTCAGGATTGGGCTTTTTCGCTGGCGCCAGGAGATCCGGCATTGGCTGATCTTGATGCGTTTTTTCTGGCGCTCGGTTTACTTTATGAGGAACCCAATCTTGAGATTCAGGCAGAAAAGGCCTTGCTGTCTATGTCTCAGGGGCAGGACGAGGCTGAAGTGTATTGCCAAAAATTTCGGAAATGGTCCGTGCTGACACATTGGAACGAGTGTGCACTGGCCGCTAATTTTAGAAATGGCCTTTCTGAAGCCATTAAGAATGTTATGGTGGGTTTTCCCATTCCCACAGGTCTGAATGATACTATGGCACTGGCTATTCAAATTGACCGGCGGTTGCTGGAGCGCAAAACCGCAAATTCCCTCATGGTGTTGTCTGAACAGACACCTAATTCGGTGCAATGTGATAGAAAAACCGCAAATTCCCTCATGGTGTTGTCTGAACAGACACCTGATTTAATGCAATGTGATAGAATCCTGACTAGAAATGAGCGGAAAATTCATAGACGCCGGAATGGCTTGTGCTACTACTGTGGTGATTCTACACATGTTATCTCAGCATGCTCTAAACGTATAGCTAAGGTTGTTAGTCCTGTCACCGTTGGTAATTTGCAACCTAAATTTATTCTGTCTGTAACTTTGATTTGCTCACTGTCATCTTATCCTGTCATGGCGTTTGTAGATTCAGGTGCTGCCCTGAGTCTCATGGATCTCTCATTTGCTAAGCGCTGTGGATTTACTCTTGAACCATTAGAAAATCCTATTCCTCTTAGGGGTATTGATGCTACACCATTGGCAGCAAATAAACCGCAGTATTGGACTCAGGTTACCATGTGCATGACTCCTGAACACCGCGAGGTGATACGTTTCCTGGATTTACATAAAATGCATGATTTGGTCGTTTTAGGGCTGCCATGGTTACAGACCCATAATCCAGTCCTGGACTGGAAGGCTATGTCAGTCTCAAGTTGGGGCTGTCGTGGTATTCATGAGGATTCCCTGCCTGTGTCTATTGCTTCTTCTACGCCTTCGGAAGTTCCGGAGTATTTGTCTGATTATCAGGATGTCTTCAGTGAGTCTGAGTCCAGTGCACTGCCTCCTCATAGGGACTGTGACTGTGCTATAGATTTGATCCCAGGCAGTAAATTTCCTAAGGGAAGACTGTTTAATCTGTCGGTACCTGAACATACCGCTATGCGTTCATATATCAAGGAGTCTCTGGAAAAAGGACATATTCGTCCGTCTTCTTCCCCTCTTGGTGCGGGATTCTTTTTTGTGGCAAAAAAGGACGGATCTTTGAGACCTTGTATTGATTATCGGCTTTTAAATAAGATCACTGTCAAATTTCAGTATCCTTTACCGCTGTTGTCTGACTTGTTTGCCCGGATTAAGGGTGCCAAGTGGTTCACCAAGATAGACCTTCGTGGTGCGTACAACCTTGTGCGCATTAAGCAAGGTGATGAATGGAAAACCGCATTCAATACGCCCGAAGGTCATTTTGAGTACTTGGTGATGCCTTTTGGGCTCTCCAATGCGCCTTCAGTTTTTCAGTCCTTTATGCATGACATTTTCCGGAAGTATCTGGATAAATTTTTGATTGTTTATCTGGATGATATTTTGGTTTTTTCTGATAATTGGGATTCGCATGTGGAGCAGGTCAGGTTGGTCTTTAAAATTTTGCGTGAAAATTCTTTGTTTGTCAAGGGCTCAAAGTGTCTCTTTGGTGTACAGAAGGTTCCCTTTTTGGGGTTCATTTTTTCCCCTTCTGCTGTGGAGATGGACCCAGTCAAGGTCCGAGCTATTCTTGATTGGACTCAGCCCTCGTCAGTTAAGAGTCTTCAGAAGTTCTTGGGCTTCGCTAACTTCTACCGTCGTTTTATCGCTAATTTTTCTAGCATTGTGAAACCTTTGACGGATATGACCAAGAAGGGCTCCGATGTAGCTAACTGGGCTCCTGCTGCCGTGGAGGCTTTCCAGGAGTTGAAACGCCGGTTTACTTCGGCGCCTGTTTTGTGCCAGCCTGACGTCTCACTTCCCTTTCAGGTTGAGGTGGATGCTTCGGAGATTGGGGCAGGGGCCGTTTTGTCGCAGAGAGGCCCTGGTTGCTCTGTTATGAAGCCTTGTGCCTTTTTCTCTAGGAAATTTTCGCCTGCCGAGCGAAATTATGATGTGGGCAATCGGGAGTTGTTGGCCATGAAATGGGCATTTGAGGAGTGGCGTCATTGGCTCGAGGGTGCTAAGCATCGTGTGGTGGTCTTGACTGATCACAAAAATCTGATGTATCTCGAGTCTGCTAAACGCCTTAATCCGAGACAGGCCCGCTGGTCATTGTTTTTCTCCCGCTTTGATTTTGTTGTCTCGTATTTACCAGGTTCAAAGAATGTGAAGGCCGATGCTCTTTCTAGGAGCTTTGTGCCTGATGCTCCTGGAGTCGCTGATCCTGTTGGTATTCTTAAAGATGGAGTTATCTTGTCAGCTATTTCTCCGGATCTGCGACGTGTGTTGCAGAGATTTCAGGCTGATAGGCCTGAGTCTTGTCCACCTGACAGACTGTTTGTCCCGGATAAGTGGACCAGCAGAGTCATTTCCGAGGTTCATTCCTCGGTGTTGGCAGGTCACCCGGGAATTTTTGGCACCAGAGATCTGGTGGCCAGGTCCTTTTGGTGGCCTTCCTTGTCAAGGGATGTGCGGTCATTTGTGCAGTCCTGTGGGACTTGTGCTCGAGCTAAGCCTTGCTGTTCTCGTGCCAGCGGTTTGCTCTTGCCCTTGCCTGTCCCGAAGAGACCTTGGACACATATCTCCATGGATTTCATTTCTGATCTTCCGCTATCTCAGGGCATGTCCGTTATCTGGGTGATATGTGATCGCTTCTCCAAGATGGTCCATTTGGTTCCTTTGCCTAAGCTGCCTTCCTCTTCCGATCTGGTTCCTGTGTTTTTCCAGAACGTGGTTCGTTTGCACGGCATCCCTGAGAATATTGTGTCAGACAGAGGATCCCAGTTCGTTTCCAGGTTCTGGCGATCCTTTTGTAGTAGGATGGGCATTGATTTGTCGTTTTCGTCTGCTTTCCATCCTCAGACTAATGGACAGACGGAGCGAACCAATCAGACTTTGGAGGCTTATTTGAGGTGTTTTGTCTCTGCTGATCAGGACGATTGGGTGACATTCTTGCCGTTGGCTGAGTTTGCCCTTAATAATCGGGCTAGTTCCGCCACCTTGGTTTCGCCTTTTTTCTGCAACTCTGGTTTCCATCCTCGCTTTTCTTCGGGTCATGTGGAGCCTTCTGACTGTCCTGGGGTGGATTCTGTGGTGGATAGGTTGCAGCAGATCTGGAATCATGTGGTGGACAACTTGAAGTTGTCACAGGAGAAGGCTCAGCGCTTTGCCAACCGCCGCCGCGGTGTGGGTCCCCGACTACGCGTTGGGGATTTGGTGTGGCTTTCTTCCCGCTTTGTTCCTATGAAGGTCTCCTCTCCCAAATTTAAACCTCGTTTTATTGGGCCTTACAAGATATTGGAAATCCTTAATCCTGTATCTTTTCGTCTGGATCTTCCTGTGTCGTTTGCTATTCACAATGTATTTCATAGGTCCTTGTTGCGGCGGTACATTGTGCCTGTAGTTCCTTCTGCTGAGCCTCCTGCTCCGGTGTTGGTTGAGGGCGAGTTGGAGTACGTGGTGGAGAAGATCTTGGATTCTCGCCTCTCCAGGCGGAGGCTTCAGTACCTGGTCAAGTGGAAGGGCTATGGTCAGGAGGATAATTCCTGGGTGGTCGCCTCTGATGTTCATGCGGCCGATTTAGTTCGTGCCTTTCATGCCGCTCATCCTGATCGCCCTGGTTGTCGTGGTGAGGGTTCGGTGACCCCTCACTAAGGGGGGGGTACTGTTGTGAATTTGCTTTTTGCTCCCTCTAGTGGTTACTAGTTTTTTGACTCTGGTTTTTCTGTCATTCCTTTTATCCGCACCTGGGTCGTTAGTTAGGGGTGTTGCTATATAAGCTCCCTGGACCTTCAGTTCAATGCCTGGCAACGTAGTTATCAGAGCTAGTCTGCTGTGCTCTTGTCTACTGATCCTGGTTCCAGTTATATCAGCTAAGTCTGCCTTTTGCTTTTTGCTATTTGTTTTGGTTTTGTATTTTTGTCCAGCTTGTTCCAAATCTATATCCTGACCTTTGCTGGAAGCTCTAGGGGGCTGGTGTTCTCCCCCCGGACCGTTAGACGGTTCGGGGGTTCTTGAATTTCCAGTGTGGATTTTGATAGGGTTTTTGTTGACCATATAAGTTACCTTTCTTTATTCTGCTATCAGTAAGCGGGCCTCTCTGTGCTAAACCTGGTTCATTTCTGTGTTTGTCATTTCCTCTTACCTCACCGTCATTATTTGTGGGGGGCTTCTATCCAGCTTTGGGGTCCCCTTCTCTGGAGGCAAGAAAGGTCTTTGTTTTCCTCTACTAGGGGTAGCTAGATTCTCCGGCTGGCGCGTGTCATCTAGAATCAACGTAGGAATGATCCCCGGCTACTTCTAGTGTTGGCGTTAGGAGTAGATATATGGTCAACCCAGTTACCACTGCCCTATGAGCTGGATTTTTGTATTCTGCAGACTTCCACGTTCCTCTGAGACCCTCGCCATTGGGGTCATAACAGGCTAACATAACAGCGCAGGCTCCGGGACAGATTCAAACAACGCTGAGGAGGCGGCGCACGGCGCCAAGGGGGTAAGGATGACAGCTGTGCTGCGTCACATGACAAAGGAAAGTCCCTCCGACCGGACGGTTTAACGGTGTGAGGGGACACATTTCATAAGTGTCAAGTTCAGCGTTTGCAAGGACCATAATTAAAAGAGCTAAGTTTACCTTTTCCAGCATTAGTGCTGTACAATATGGCTCTTTCAGCTACAAACCCCTGGGGGGGGGGGGGGGGGTTAAGGGTTCCCTTTCAACTTGCTCCAGTGCAGGCTTCGGCCTACACTATGCTCCTCCTGCTGACCCTGGGCTCTAACGCCGCCAGTTGGCGCCCAGATGTGCTAGCTGCACAGAGAAAAACAACAGCCAATGTGTCAGTGGGGTTCATCAACGCCAGCTGTACCACTGCTGTGTAGCCGGCAACATGTCCTGCAACAGCCACGCAGACACAACAGACCTAAAGCTGCCGCCAGTGCAGGCTTCGGCCTACACTCCGCTCCCTCTACTCCTCCTGCTGACCCTGGGCTCTAACACCGCCAGTTGGGGCCCAGAAGTGCTGGCTGCACAGAGCCAAACACCTCGCCAATGTGTCAGTGGGGTTCAGCACCGCCAGCTGTTCCCCTGCTGTGTAGCCGGCATCGTGTCCTGCAACAGCCACGCAGACACAAGAACTGAAATTGAAGGGAACTTGTCCCCCCTCCCCCAGGCGTTTGTATGTTTCACAGCCACCTTTTACAGCAGTAATGCTGCATGTGTGCAAGGTGGCTCAGAAACTTATTCCCCTTGCACACGTGGAACTGAACACTTCTAAAATGTGTCCTCTGTGACCATTAAACCATCCCTGAGGTGTGACTTTCCTTTGTAATGACACGCTGCAACCCCCTTGGTAGCGCTGCCCATCTTCTGGCATCATTGTTTGGCTGGCTGCGCCTCTGCGGCCGCCCTGGCCCACAAAACGCCCCTCGGTGTCTTATTTATTTTGACTGCAAGGGTGTGATTGATGGGCATGAGCAGTGCATATGTTCGCCTGTCCCTCATCTCCTTCGGCCTTCTTCAGACTGTGCGGCTTCATGGCCATGGCAAGGGATCAGCTGACGCCGCACAGTCTGAAGCAGGTGTAAGGACCCGAGTGTGAGAGGCGAACATATGTACTGCGCCAGGCCATGAATCCCAGCCCTGCAGTGTTTTAACAATGTAAAGACACTGCGGGGCTGGGATTCATGGTCATCGCGAACCGCGCCGGCCAACATTAAATGATGTCAGAAGATGGGCAGCGCTAGCAGCGCAAGGCCAAGGGATAACACGACAGCGCAGACTCCTGTGCAGCAAATAACGACGCTCAGGATGCCGCGCCCAGCACCAAGGTGGGATTTTTGACAGCTGTGCTGCGTCTCATTACAAAGGGAACTCACGCCTCCAAAACAGTTTGACTGCTTAAGGGCCTAAATGTTATACGTGTTTCTGCGTGTGCAAGGAGCAAAATTAAAAGAGCAACCTTTGACTTGTGCAGCATTACTGCTGCCCAAGCTGTGGCTCTTGTAGTTTGTAACCCCTGAGGGGGGGTTAAAGGTTACCTTTAAAATCGGTTCAATTAGGCTTCGGCCTACACTCTGCTCCACCTGCAGAGCCCGGGCTCCAACACCGCTAGTTGCTGTCCGGAAGTGCTGGCTGCACAGAACAAAACACACGCCACTCTGTCAGTGGGGTTCAGCACCGCCAGCTGTTCCCCTGCTGTGTAGCCGGCATCGTGTCCTGCAACAGCCACGCAGACACAAAGCTGCCGCCAGTGCAGGCTTCGGCCTACACTCTGCTCCCTCTCCTCCTGCTGACCCTGGGCTCTAACACCGCCAGTTGGGGCCCGGTACTGCTAGCTGCACAGAGAAAAACACCAGACAATGTGTCAGTGGGGTTCAGCACCGCCAGCTGTTCCCCTGCTGTGTAGCCGGCAACGTGTCCTGCAACAGCCACGCAGACACAACAGACCTACAAATGCCTCCAGTGCAGGCTTCGGCCTACACTCTGCTCCCCCTGCTGACCCTTTGCTCCAACACCGCTAGTTGGGGCTCTAGGAAGACAAGCTTGAATAGGTCCCCATCCTGGTTCCAGCACCGTTAGCTGGTTCCGGGCAGAGCCTTTGGCTTAGGTGCCTCCCTCTGGGTATCCGAGTTCCACCAACGTCAGGTGGTCCTTGGTAGTGCTTTCAGGCACGGGTACCTCCTGCTTAGTAACCGGGTTCCAGTAACGTCAGCTGGTCCTCGGTAGTTCCATTGGCTCTTGGACCTTCGGCTACCCATCCGGGTTCCAGTACCGTCAGCTGGTTCTCGGCAGTGTCTTTTGCTCTTGTACCTTCTGCTCCCCATCCTGGTTCCAGTACCGTCAGCTGGTTCCGGGCAGAGCCTTTGGCTTAGGTGCCTCCCTCTGGGTATCTGAGTTCCACCAACTTCAGGTGGTCCTTGGTAGTGCTTTCAGCACGGGTACCTCCTGCTTAGTAACCGGGTTCCAGTAACGTCAGCTGGTCCTCGGTAGTTCCATTGGCTCTTGGACCTTCGGCTACCCATCCGGGTTCCAGTACCGTCAGCTGGTTCTCGGCAGTGTCTTTTGCTCTTGTACCTTCTGCTCCCCATCCTGGTTCCAGTACCGTCAGCTGGTTCCGGGCAGAGCCTTTGGCTTAGGTGCCTCCCTCTGGGTATCCGAGTTCCACCAACGTCAGGTGGTCCTTGGTAGTGCTTTCAGGCACGGGTACCTCCTGCTTAGTAACCGGGTTCCAGTAACGTCAGCTGGTCCTCGGTAGTTCCATTGGCTCTTGGACCTTCGGGTAGCCATCCGAGTTCCAGTTCCATCAGCTGTTTCTTGGCATTTTCTCAGCCTTCTTGTACCTTCTGCTACATTTCCAAGTTCAAGACCCTAAAGACGACGACCCGGAAGACCACCCCTAAGATGACGACACCAGAGACGACAACCACTGAGATGACGACGACCCTGGAGACGATGACCCTGAAGACCACCCCGATGACGACGACCCCGGAGACGACGACCCTGGAGACGATGACGACCTGGAAGACCGAGAAGCAGAAGAACAAGAGGCTGCAGAACAAAGAGCAGAAGAACATTAAGCATAAGACTAAATATCAGAGCAAAAGATATTATCTAAATTATAAGCAGAAGAAGACTAAGCAGTGTATGGGGGTGAGTCCGTTCCTACTCGTGGTGCCCCTGGATAAAGCCTGATGCTGCAGGCCAAACTGAACGCGGACAAATGTAACTGTTTTGTGACAGGCAGAACGGAAGGTGTAATCTTCAAACTTTTATAGATAACAACTACGGGAATGCCTGTCACAAATAAGAATATGATGAAGAAGTTGAATATGAAGAAGATAATAGTAAAATAAAAAGAATATGAACAATGTAACAAAAAAATAATAGGTAGAAGATGAAGAAGAAGATGAATAAGGTGAAGAAGTTGATGTCAAAGAAGCTGATGATGAGGATAATGAAGAAGAAAGTGTGGGAGAAGTAAAAAAGAAGGTGAAGGGCGTGGAAGTAGTGAAACATCAATATCTGACAAAATAAAAAAAAAATTAACATAGTCAAAATCTTTCTAACGCCGAACGTCATAAAAAACAAAACAAAATCCTGCTATTCTATTAGATTGGGCTAAACCTCTGTGCCTTTAATGTCTCCGCCACATCCCCCAATACATCCTACATTATTCTTAGTTGTTTTCCTTCATGTAGAATGAACCTACAAGTTAAGAAAGGGTTTATTTTAATTCCGATATTTTCGTCCCATTGACTTGCATTGGGATCAGGTATCGGTATCGGATTAGATCCGATACTTTGACGGTATCGGCCGATACTTTCCGATACCGATACTTTCCGATATCGGAAGGTATCGCTCAACACTACTGATAACTAATTAACGTGAACAGCCTGCGGTCTCCTCAGTTGATCGTCACCCAATTGTGTAATTGTCTGGATAGGGTGCCAGCTGAGAGCTTTTTGCTCCAAAGATCACAGCAGGTGGTTCTGCGTGACTCCAGCCTGTGATCTCTGTGACAATTGGATGGCCAATCTAATATGTTGGCCATGGAAATGCAGCCTTTTCCGCCTTGTGGATACAGGCAGTTTCCGAAAGCTGATGGCCGTCGCTGTCCCATAGTACCAGTTGCCTTGTCGCCATTACTTATCTAGGAAAGATATGCCTGTGCTACACCAGCATGTCACAGAAAACATCACCCGTTCCTTTAAAAAATCTATGTGTGACAGGGTGCATCTCAATAATGACACTTAGACGAGTGTAACAACCCTGCCGGCATCACTGCATGGCCTTCCATTCCCCACCTACCTGTTACATCAACTCACTCACCCAGTGCCATGCTGTGAGATCTGTCTGCTGCCGGCTCTATGCCATGTGCTTCATGGCCGCTTGCTCTGTGTACACTTCCTGGCTGTGTGCATAGGGGGGTGGCGCCAGCCACTCAGGATTCTTATTGAGACTGTGTGCACCTCCCTAAGGTGTCCCTGGCCAATGGCCTAGAGGCCTCTGATACTTAAGGCATCCTCACCCATTGGAGGATGCCTAAGCAAACACTTTCCCTCAGTTAGCATTTGCTACTGAGCTGCCAGGTTGTGTCTGTTTCCTGTCTCAGAGGCTGCAATTAGCAGGCCTTCATCTGTGCTCTGTTTGTGTATCCATGTCCGTTCCTGTCTGTACTCTGGTCTGTGTCCTGTTGTGAATCTGCTTTTGGGCTCCTTCTGGTGGTGGCTAGTGGTACTGGTGACTCGGGTGTGTTTTCTTTCTCAGTTCACCTGTTTTCATCAGTAGTGGGGAGTTCCTATTTATTCCTGCTCTTCAGTCATTGCCTTGCCGGCCATCAATGTAACCAGAGCCTTTCTGTTGCATGTTCCTGCTCCTAGACTACTGATCAGCTAAGTTGGACTCTTAGTCCTAAGTTTGTTTGCATTTTTGTTCCAGTTTACAGTTAAGTCTTTCTCTGTAGCTGGAATGTCATGGTTCTCAATGGCAAGAGACCGTAGTAAAGCATACAAAAGGACTAGCTCTTGGAAGATGGGAACTCGGGCTGACTGTGAGCTAAACCTACCGCACAACTAACAGTGGCCGGGTAGCGTGCCTACGTTTTATCCCTAGACGCCCAGCGCCAGCCGGAGAACTGACTGACCCTAGCAGAGGAAAATACAGACCTGGCTTACCTCTAGAGAAATTTTCCCCAAAAGGCAGACAGTAGCCCCCACATATAATGTCGGTGATTTTAGAGGAAATTGACATACGAAGTATGAAGATAGGTTTAGCAAATTGAGGTCCGCTTACTAGATAGTAGGAAGACAGAAAAGGGAACTACACAGTCAGCTGAAAACCCTTTCAAAACACCATCCTGAAATTACTTTAAGACTCTAATATCAACTCATGACACCAGAGTGGCAATTTCAGCTCACAAGAGCTTCCAGCCTCAGAAATATTCAAACACAGAGAACTGGAACAAAAATGCAAAACAAACTTAGGACTACAAGTCCAACTTAGCTGATAGTAGTCTAGGAGCAGGAACATGCAACAGAAAGGCTTCTGGTAACATTGTTGGCCGGCATAGAAATGACTGAGGAGCAAGGCTAAATAGACAACTCCCACATCCTGATGGAAACAGGTGAACAGAGGCGATGAAGCACACAAGTTCAGTACCACCAGTGACCACCGGGGGAGCCCAGAAACCAAATTCACAACAGTACCCCCCCCTCAAGGAGGGGGCACCGAACCCTCACCAGAACCACCAGGGCGATCAGGATGAGCCCTATGAAAGGCACGGACCAAATCGGAGGCATGAACATCAGAGGCTGTCACCCAAGAATTATCCTCCTGACCGTAGCCCTTCCACTTGACCAGATACTGAAGTCTCCGTCTGGAAACACGGGAGTCCAAGATCTTCTCGACAACGTACTCCAACTCACCCTCAACCAACACCGGAGCAGGAGGCTCAACGGAAGGCACAACCGGTACCTCATACCTGCGCAACAATGACCGATGGAAGACATTATGAATAGAAAAAGATGCAGGGAGGTCCAAACGAAAGGACACAGGGTTAAGAATCTCCAATATCTTGTACGGGCCGATGAACCGAGGCTTAAACTTAGGAGAAGAAACCTTCATAGGGACAAAACGAGAAGACAACCACACCAAGTCCCCAACACAAAGACGAGGACCAACACGACGACGGCGGTTGGCAAAATGCTGAGTCTTCTCCTGGGACAACTTCAAATTGTCCACCACATGCCCCCAAATCTGATGCAACCTCTCCACCACAGCATCCACTCCAGGACAATCCGAAGACTCCACCTGACCGGAAGAGAAACGAGGATGAAACCCCGAATTACAGAAGAAAGGAGAAACCAAAGTGGCAGAACTAGCCCGATTATTGAGGGCAAACTCCGCCAAGGGCAAAAAGGCAACCCAATCATCCTGATCCGCAGACACAAAACACCTCAAATAAGTCTCCAAGGTCTGATTAATTCGCTCGGTCTGGCCATTAGTCTGAGGATGGAAAGCAGACGAAAAAGACAAATCAATGCCCATCCTAGCACAGAACGCTCGCCAAAATCTAGACACGAATTGGGTTCCCCTGTCAGACACGATATTCTCCGGAATACCATGCAAGCGAACCACATTTTGAAAAAACAGAGGAACCAGCTCGGATGAGGAAGGCAATTTAGGCAAGGGAACCAAATGGACCATCTTAGAGAAACGGTCACACACCACCCAGATGACAGACATCTTCTGAGAAACAGGGAGATCAGAAATAAAATCCATGGAGATGTGAGTCCAAGGCCTCTTCGGAATAGGCAAAGATAACAACAATCCACTAGCCCGAGAACAACAAGGCTTGGCCCGAGCACAAACATCACAAGACTGCACAAAACCTCGCACATCTCGCGACAGAGAAGGCCACCAGAAGGACCTAGCCACCAAATCCCTGGTACCAAAGATTCCAGGATGACCAGCTAACGCAGAAGAATGGACCTCCGAGATGACTCTACTGGTCCAATCATCAGGAACAAACATTCTACCAGGCGGGCAACGATCAGGTCTATCCGCCTGAAACTCCTGCAAGACCCGTCGCAAGTCTGGGGAAACAGCAGATAATATCACTCCATCCTTAAGGATACCTGTAGGTTCAGAATTACCAGGGGAATCAGGCTCAAAACTCCTAGAAAGGGCATCCGCCTTCACATTTTTAGAACCCGGTAGGTAAGAAACCACAAAATTAAACCGAGAGAAAAATAACGACCAGCGCGCCTGTCTAGGATTCAGGCGCCTGGCAGACTCAAGATAAATCAAATTCTTGTGGTCGGTCAATACCACCACCTGATGTCTAGCCCCCTCAAGCCAATGACGCCACTCCTCAAAAGCCCACTTCATAGCCAAGAGCTCCCGATTACCAATATCATAATTTCGCTCAGCGGGCGAAAATTTACGAGAAAAGAACGCGCAAGGTCTCATCACGGAGCAGTCGGAATTTTTCTGCGACAAAACCGCCCCAGCTCCGATTTCTGAAGCGTCGACCTCAACCTGAAAAGGAAGAGCAACATCAGGCTGACGCAATACAGGGGCGGAAGAAAAGCGGCGCTTAAGCTCCCGAAAGGCCTCCACAGCAGCAGGGGACCAATCAGCAACATCAGCACCCTTCTTAGTCAAATCAGTCAACGGTTTAGCAACATCAGAAAAACCAGTTATAAATCGACGATAAAAATTAGCAAAGCCCAAAAACTTCTGAAGGCTCTTAAGAGAAGAGGGTTGCGTCCAATCACAACTAGCCTGAACCTTGACAGGGTCCATCTCAATGGAAGAGGGGGAAAAAATGTACCCCAAAAACGAAATCTTTTGAACCCCAAAAACGCACTTAGAACCCTTTACACACAAGGAATTAGAGCGCAAAACCTGAAAAACCCTCCTGACCTGTTGGACATGAGAGTCCCAGTCGTCCGAAAAAATCAAAATATCATCCAGATACACAATCATAAATTTATCCAAATACTCACGGAAAATGTCATGCATAAAAGACTGAAAGACTGAAGGGGCATTTGAAAGACCAAAAGGCATTACTAAATACTCAAAATGGCCCTCAGGCGTATTAAATGCGGTTTTCCACTCATCCCCCTGCTTAATTCGCACTAAATTATACGCCCCACGAAGATCAATCTTAGAGAACCACTTGGCCCCCTTTATTCGAGCAAACAAATCAGTAAGCAGTGGCAAAGGATACTGATATTTAACCGTGATTTTATTCAAAAGCCGATAATCAATACACGGCCTCAAAGGGCCATCTTTTTTAGATACAAAGAAAAAACCGGCTCCTAAGGGAGATGACGAAGGACGAATATGTCCCTTTTCCAAGGACTCCTTAATATATTCCCGCATAGCAGCATGTTCAGGCACAGATAGATTAAATAAACGACCCTTTGGAAACTTACTGCCCGGAATCAGATCTATTGTACAATCGCAATCTCTGTGCGGAGGTAGTGAACCAAGTTTAGGTTCCTCAAAAACGTCACGATAATCAGATAAAAATTCCGGAATCTCAGAGGGAATAGATGACGAAATGGAAACCAAAGGTACGTCCCCATGAGTCCCCTGACATCCCCAGCTTAACACAGACATTGCTTTCCAGTCGAGGACTGGGTTATGAGATTGCAGCCATGGCAATCCAAGCACCAACACATCATGTAGATTATATAACACAAGGAAGCGAATAATCTCCTGGTGATCCGGATTAATACGCATAGTTACTTGTGTCCAGTATTGTGGTTTATTACTAGCCAATGGCGTGGAGTCAATACCCTTCAGAGGTATAGGAACTTCCAGAGGCTCTAAATTAAACCCACAGCGTTTGGCAAAGGACCAATCCATAAGACTCAAAGCGGCGCCAGAGTCGACATAGGCGTCCGCGGTAATAGACGATAAAGAGCAAATCAGGGTCACAGACAGAATAAACTTGGACTGTAAAGTACCAATTGAAACAGACTTATCAACCTTCTTAGTACGTTTAGAGCATGCTGATATAACGTGAGTTGAATCGCCACAATAGAAGCACAACCCATTTTTTCGCCTAAAATTCTGTCGTTCGCTTCTGGACAGAATTCTATCACATTGCATAATCTCTGGCGCCTTCTCAGTAGACACCGCCAAATGGTGCACAGGTTTGCGCTCCCGCAAACGCCGATCAATCTGAATAGCCATTGTCATGGACTCATTCAGACCTGCAGGCACAGGGAACCCCACCATAACATCTTTAATGGCATCAGAGAGACCCTCTCTGAAATTCGCCGCCAGGGCGCACTCATTCCACTGAGTAAGCACAGACCACTTACGAAATTTTTGGCAGTATATTTCAGCCTCATCTTGCCCTTGAGACAGGGCCATCAAGGCTTTTTCAGCCTGAATCTCTAAATGAGGTTCCTCATAAAGCAACCCCAAAGCCAGGAAAAACGCATCCACACTGAGCAACGCAGGATCCCCTGGTGCCAAAGCAAATGCCCAATCCTGAGGGTCGCCCCGGAGCAAGGAAATTACAATCCTGACCTGCTGTGCAGGATCTCCAGCGGAGCGAGATCTCAGAGACAAAAATAATTTACAATTATGTTTGAAATTCTGGAAGCGAGATCTATCCCCGGAGAAAAATTCAGGCAAAGGTACTCTAGGTTCAGATATAGGAGCATGAATTACAAAATCCTGTAAACTTTGAACCTTCATAGCGAGATTATTCAAACCTGTAGCTAAACTCTGAGGATCCATTTTCATCAGGTGAAATCAGAACCATTCAAGGATTAGAAGGAGAGAGAGACGAAGGCTGCAGTAAGCAGAGATGCTAGTGAATCAACTAATGAGCAAACTCAGGAAAAAAAAAAAAAAAAATTCTCTGCAGACTTCTGCCAATTATTTTAACCCTTGGCCGGCCAAACTGTCATGGTTCTCAATGGCAAGAGACCGTAGTAAAGCATACAAAAGGACTAGCTCTTGGAAGATGGGAACTCAGGCTGACTGTGAGCTAAACCTACCGCACAACTAACAGTGGCCGGGTAGCATGCCTACGTTTTATCCCTAGACGCCCAGCGCCAGCCGGAGAACTGACTGACCCTAGCAGAGGAAAATACAGACCTGGCTTACCTCTAGAGAAATTTTCCCCAAAAGGCAGACAGTAGCCCCCACATATAATGTCGGTGATTTTAGAGGAAATTGACATACGAAGTATGAAGATAGGTTTAGCAAATTGAGGTCCGCTTACTAGATAGTAGGAAGACAGAAAAGGGAACTACACAGTCAGCTGAAAACCCTTTCAAAACACCATCCTGAAATTACTTTAAGACTCTAATATCAACTCATGACACCAGAGTGGCAATTTCAGCTCACAAGAGCTTCCAGCCTCAGAAATATTCAAACACAGAGAACTGGAACAAAAATGCAAAACAAACTTAGGACTACAAGTCCAACTTAGCTGATAGTAGTCTAGGAGCAGGAACATGCAACAGAAAGGCTTCTGGTAACATTGTTGGCCGGCATAGAAATGACTGAGGAGCAAGGCTAAATAGACAACTCCCACATCCTGATGGAAACAGGTGAACAGAGGCGATGAAGCACACAAGTTCAGTACCACCAGTGACCACCGGGGGAGCCCAGAAACCAAATTCACAACACTGGAAGCTCTTGTGGGCTGAAATTACCACTCCGGTGTCATGAGTTGACACATGAGTTTTAAAGTAATTTCAGGATGGTATTTTAAAAGGGTTTTCAGCTGACCGTGCAGTTCCCTTTTGTATCTTTCTACTATCTAGTAAGCGGACCTCGCTTTGCTGAACCTACCTTCATACTGCGTATGTCTTTTCCTCTGAACTCACCGTCAATATATGTGGGGGGCTTCTGTCTCCTTTTTGGGGGAATTTCCCTAGAGGTAAGCCAGGTCTGTTTTTTCCTCTACTAGGGTAAGTTAGTTCTCCGGCTGGCGAGAGACGTCTAGGGATAAAACGTAGGCACGCCCCCCGGCCACTACTAGTTGTGTGGTAAGTTTAGCTCACGGTCAGGTCGAGATTCCATCACCCAAGAGCTCGTCCGTTATTTATGTGTCCTGACGTTCCCCTGCCATTGGGAACCATGACAGTATGGCCGGCCAAGTGTTAAAACTGTTGGCAGAAGAAAGGAGAGAAAAAGAAGTCTGCAAATTTTTTTTTTTTTTTTTTCCCCTTGGTGCTTGCTCTATAGTTGAATCAGTTGCATTTCAGCTCTAATTGCAGTCTTTGTCTCCCTCTCCTTCTAACCCTTGAATGGCTCTGATCTCACCTGCTTAAAATGGATCCTCAGAGTTTGGCTACAGGTTTGAATAATCTTGCCACAAAAGTTCAAGATTTACAGGATTTTGTTATACATGCTCCTATATCTGAACCTAGAATTCCTATACCAGAATTTTTCTCCAGAGATAGATCTCGTTTTTTGAATTTCAAATATAATTGTAAATTATTTCTTTCTCTGAGACCTCGCTCCGCTGGAGATCCCGCACAGCAGGTTAAGATTGTAATTTCCTTGCTGCGAGGTGACCCTCAAGATTGGGCATTTGCATTGGCACCAGGGGATCCTGCGTTGCTCAATGTGGATGCGTTTTTTCTGGCTTTGGGGTTGCTTTATGAGGAACCTAATTTAGAGATTCAGGCTGAAAAAGCCTTGATGGCCCTGTCTCAAGGGCAAGATGAAGCTGAAATATACTGCCAAAAATTTCGTAAATGGTCTGTGCTTACTCAGTGGAATGAGTGCGCTTTGGCGGCGAATTTCAGAGAGGGTCTCTCTGATGCCATTAAGGATGTTATGGTGGGGTTCCCTGCGCCTACAGGTCTGAATGAGTCCATGACAATGGCTATTCAGATTGATCGGCGTTTGCGGGAGCGTAAACCTGTGCACCATTTGGTGGTGTCTTCTGAGAAGGCGCCAGAGAATTTGCAATGTGATAGAATTCTGTCCAGAAGCGAACGGCAGAATTTTAGGCGAAAAAATGGGTTGTGCTTCTATTGTGGTGATTCAACTCATGTTATATCAGCATGCTCTAGACGCACAAAGAAGGTTGATAAGTCTGTTTCAATTGGCACTTTACAGTCTAAGTTTATTCTATCTGTGACCTTGATTTGTTCATTATCGTCAATTACCGCGGACGCTTATGTCGACTCAGGCGCCGCTTTGAGTCTTATGGATTGGTCCTTTGCCAGGCGCTGTGGGTTTAATCTAGAGCCTCTGGAAGTCCCTATACCTCTGAAGGGTATTGATTCTACGCCATTGGCTAGTAATAAACCACAATACTGGACACAAGTGACTATGCGTATGACTCCAGATCATCAGGAGGTGATTCGCTTCCTTGTGTTGTACAATCTACATGATGTTTTGGTGCTCGGATTGCCATGGTTACAATCTCATAATCCAGTCCTTGACTGGAAAGCAATGTCTGTGTTAAGCTGGGGATGTCAGGGGGCTCATGGGGACGTACCTTTGGTTTCCATTTCATCATCTATTCCCTCTGAGATTCCGGCATTTTTGTCTGATTATCGTGATGTTTTTGAGGAGCCTAAGCTTGGTTCGCTCCCTCCTCACAGAGATTGCGATTGTACAATAGATCTGATTCCAGGCAGTACATTTCCAAAGGGTCGTTTGTTTAATTTATCCGTACCTGAACATGTTGCTATGCGAGAGTATATTAAGGAGTCCCTGGAAAAGGGACATATTCGTCCTTCTTCATCTCCCTTAGGAGCCGGTTTTTTCTTTGTGTCTAAAAAAGATGGCTCTTTGAGGCCGTGTATTGATTATCGACTCTTGAATAAAATTACAGTCAAATATCAGTATCCTTTGCCACTGCTGACTGATTTGTTTGCTCGAATAGAGGGGGCTAAGTGGTTCTCTAAGATTGATCTTCGTGGGGCGTATAATTTGGTGCGAATTAAGCAGGGGGATGAGTGGAAAACCGCATTTAATACGCACAAGGGCCATTTTGAGTATTTAGTAATGCCTTTTGGTCTTTCAAATGCCCCTTCAGTCTTTCAGTCCTTTATGCATAACATTTTCCGTGAATATTTGGATAAATTTCTGATTGTGTATCTGGATGATATTTTGATTTTTTCGGATGACTGGGACTCTCATGTCCAACAAGTCAGGAGGGTTTTTCAGGTTTTGCGGGCTAATTCCTTGTGTGTGAAGGGTTCTAAGTGTATTTTTGGGGTTCAAAAGATTTCTTTTTTGGGGTACATTTTTTCCCCTTCTTCCATTGAGATGGATCCTGTCAAGGTTCGGGCTATTTGTGATTGGACGCAACCTACTTCTCTTAAGAGCCTTCAGAAATTCTTGGGCTTTGCTAATTTTTATCGTCGATTTATAACTGTTTTTTCGGATGTTGCTAAACCTTTGACTGATTTGACAAAAAAGGGTGCTGATGTTGCTGATTGGTCCCCTGCTGCTGTGGAGGCCTTTCGGGAGCTTAAGCGCCGCTTTTCTTCTGCCGCTGTGTTGCGTCAGCCTGATGTTGCTGTTCCTTTTCAGGTTGAGGTCGACGCTTCCGAGATCGGAGCTGGGGCGGTTTTGTCGCAGAAAAGTTCCAACTGCTCCGTGATGAGACCTTGTGCGTTCTTTTCTCGAAAATTTTCGTCCGCCGAGCGAAACTATGATATTGGTAATCGGGAGCTTTTGGCTATGAAGTGGGCTTTTGAGGAGTGGCGTCATTGGCTTGAGGGGGCTAGACATCAGGTGGTGGTATTGACCGATCACAAGAATCTGATTTATCTTGAGTCTGCCAAGCGCCTGAATCCTAGACAGGCGCGCTGGTCGTTGTTTTTCTCTCGGTTTAATTTTGTGGTCTCATACCTACCAGGTTCTAAAAATGTGAAGGCAGATGCCCTTTCTAGGAGTTTTGAGCCTGATTCCCCTGGTGATTCTGAACCTACAGGTATCCTTAAGGATGGGGTGATATTATCTGCTGTTTCCCCAGACCTGCGACGGGCTTTGCAGGAGTTTCAGGCGGATAGACCTGATCGTTGCCCGCCTGGTAGACTGTTTGTTCCTGATGATTGGACCAGTAGAGTCATCTCGGAGGTTCATTCTTCTGCGTTGGCAGGTCATCCTGGAATCTTTGGTACTAGGGATTTGGTGGCTAGGTCCTTCTGGTGGCCTTCCCTGTCTCGAGACGTACGAGTTTTTGTGCAGTCTTGTGATGTTTGTGCTCGGGCCAAGCCTTGTTGTTCTCGGGCTAGTGGATTGTTGTTATCCTTGCCTATTCCGAAGAGGCCTTGGACTCACATCTCTATGGATTTTATTTCTGATCTCCCTGTTTCTCAGAAAATGTCTGTCATCTGGGTGGTGTGTGACCGTTTTTCAAAGATGGTTCATTTGGTACCTTTGCCTAAGTTGCCTTCCTCATCCGAATTGGTTCCTCTGTTTTTTCAAAATGTGGTTCGCTTGCATGGTATTCCGGAAAATATCGTTTCTGACAGGGGGACTCAGTTCGTGTCTAGATTTTGGCGGGCATTCTGTGCTAGGATGGGCATTGATTTGTCTTTTTCGTCTGCGTTCTATCCTCAGACTAATGGCCAGACGGAGCGAACTAATCAGACATTGGAGACTTATTTGAGGTGTTTTGTGTCTGCGGATCAGGATGACTGGGTTGCCTTTTTGCCATTGGCAGAGTTTGCCCTCAATAATCGGGCTAGTTCTGCCACTTTGGTTTCTCCTTTCTTTTGCAATTCGGGGTTTCACCCTCGTTTTTCTTCCGGTCAGGTGGAGTCTTCGGATTGTCCTGGAGTGGATACTATGGTGGATAGGTTGCATCGGATTTGGGGACAGGTGGTGGACAATTTGAAGTTGTCCCAGGAGAAGACTCAGCATTTTGCCAACCGCCGTCATCGTGTTGGTCCTCGTCTTCGTGTTGGGGACTTGGTGTGGTTGTCTTCCCGTTTTGTCCCTATGAGGGTTTCTTCTCCCAAGTTTAAGCCTCGGTTCATCGGTCCTTATAGGATTTTGGAGATTCTTAACCCTGTATCCTTTCGTTTAGACCTTCCGGCATCTTTCGCTATCCATAATGTCTTCCATCGGTCGTTGTTGCGGAGGTATGAGGTGCCGGTTGTTCCTTCTACTGAGCCTCCTGCTCCTGTGCTGGTTGAGGGTGAATTGGAGTATGTTGTGGAGAAAATTTTGGACTCCCGTATTTCCAGCCGGAGACTACAATATCTGGTTAAGTGGAAGGGTTATGGTCAAGAAGATAATTCTTGGGTAACTGCTTCTGATGTTCACGCCTCTGATTTGGTTCGTGCCTTTCATAGGGCTCATCCGGATCGCCCTGGTGGTTCTTGTGAGGGTTCGGTGCCCCCTCCTTGAGGGGGGGTACTGTTGTGAATCTGCTTTTGGGCTCCTTCTGGTGGTGGCTAGTGGTACTGGTGACTCGGGTGTGTTTTCTTTCTCAGTTCACCTGTTTTCATCAGTAGTGGGGAGTTCCTATTTATTCCTGCTCTTCAGTCATTGCCTTGCCGGCCATCAATGTAACCAGAGCCTTTCTGTTGCATGTTCCTGCTCCTAGACTACTGATCAGCTAAGTTGGACTCTTAGTCCTAAGTTTGTTTGCATTTTTGTTCCAGTTTACAGTTAAGTCTTTCTCTGTAGCTGGAAGCTCTTGTGGGCTGAAATTACCACTCCGGTGTCATGAGTTGACACATGAGTTTTAAAGTAATTTCAGGATGGTATTTTAAAAGGGTTTTCAGCTGACCGTGCAGTTCCCTTTTGTATCTTTCTACTATCTAGTAAGCGGACCTCGCTTTGCTGAACCTACCTTCATACTGTGTATGTCTTTTCCTCTGAACTCACCGTCAATATATGTGGGGGGCTTCTGTCTCCTTTTTGGGGGAATTTCCCTAGAGGTAAGCCAGGTCTGTTTTTTCCTCTACTAGGGTAAGTTAGTTCTCCGGCTGGCGAGAGACGTCTAGGGATAAAACGTAGGCACGCCCCCCGGCCACTACTAGTTGTGTGGTAGGTTTAGCTCACGGTCAGCTCGAGATTCCATCACCCAAGAGCTCGTCCGTTATTTATGTGTCCTGACGTTCCCCTGCCATTGGGAACCATGACAATGTCCGTTCCTGTTCCTTCTTTGTCATTTGTCATTTCCCACTCTGCTGTGTGTACCTCCGCCTTATCTTTCTGCTCTGCTTGCCACTATCAGTGGCTCTGCATCTCTCTGCTCTGTTCACCACTACCCGTGGTTCTGCGCTACTCTGCTCAGTTCTGCCACAACCTGTGCTTCTGTGCCTCTCAGCTTTTCTCACAACAACCTGTGGTTCTGCACTCTCTGGCTCTTGGTGTTACCTTCTGCGGTTCTGGCTCTTGTCTCCACCTCCAGCATATCCGCTCTTGGCTCCGCCTCCAGCGTCTCCGCTCTTGGCTCTGCCTCCAGCGTCTCCGCTCTTGGCTCAGCCTCCAGCATCTCCGCTCTTGGCTCAGCCCCCTGTGGCTCCGTTCTTGGCTCTGCCTTCTCCTTCTCTGCCCTTAGCTCTGCTTTCTCCTTCTCTGCTCTTAGCTCTGCCTTCTTTCTCTACTCTTAGCTCCACCTCCTACTCTTACTCCGCCTCCTGTGATTCTGCTTTGCATCCACTCTTGCTCTACCTTTATTCAGCAACTTGCCGTACGGGTCTCTACCTGTTTCTTTATGTTCACCAGTCTGAACAGGTTCTTACCTGTTTCCATACATCCGCCTGTATACCAGTTCCTACCAGAGTTTCAGCCCTGTCTGCCAGTGCCAGTCATGCCCGCCTGTCTGCCTGAGTGCCAGCTGCGCCCATCTGCCTGCCTGTATCTCCGTCAAGCCAGTCTGCCCGTCAGGGCCTCTGCCATACCCGTCCGTCAGCCAGTGTCACAGCCGTGCCTGCCTGTGTCTTGTCCCCGGTGGGATCAGTGTTGTGAATTCCGTTCTCGGACTCCCTCCTGTGGTCATGAATGGTACTTTGGTTAGTTCTGCTCTTGGACTCCCTCTGGTGGCTTTGAGCGGAACTGCTGGTCACTGAGGTTGGTTTTGTCAGCTGCTCTCCTTTATTGCTATGCTGGCTTCCCTATTTAACTCCACTCAGATCGTTACTTCATGCCAGCTGTCAATGTTTCAGTATTGGTTCAGATCTCTCTTGGACTTCTCTGAGGACCTGTCTACTCCAGCAGAAGCTAAGTCTTTGCTAGTTCATTTGTTGTTACTGATTCCTGAATATATTTCTTAGTACTGCTAATTTCTAGTCCAGCTTGCTATCATGATATTCCCTTGCTAGCTGGAAGCTCTGGGGTGCAGAGTGGCACCTCCACACCGTGAGTCGGTGTGGGGAGTCTTTTTGCTTACTCTGCGTGGTTTTTTGTAGTCTTTTGTGCTGACCGCATAGTTCCCTTTTCTATCCTCTGACTATTTAGTGAAGTCTGGCCTCCTTTGCTAAAACCTGTTTCATTCCTGTGTTTGTGACTTTCCTCTTAACTCACAGTCAATATATGTGGGGGGCTGCCTTTACCTTTGGGGAATTTCTCTGAGGCAAGAGTAGGCTTCTATTTCTATCTTTAGGGGTAGTTAGCTCTTAGGCTGTGAAGAGGCGTCTAGGGAGAGTTAGGTATGCTCCACGGCTATTTCTAGTGTGTGTGATAGGAGTAGAGTTTGCGGTCAGCAGAGTTCCCACTTTCCCAGAGCTTGTTCCGATTACTAGTTTACTCATCAGGTCATTCCGGGTGCTCCTAACCACCAGGTCCATAACAGTACAGCTGGCCAACAAAGTGTTAATGCATCTCAAAAGAGGGATAAGAGAAGTTCTGAACCCATTTTTTTTCTTTGCAGTGTGTTTTGTCTCTCTTTTCCCCTTAATCTCTGGGTAGTTCAGGACTCAGGTGTAGATATGGATATTCAAGGTCTGTCCTCTTGTGTGGATCATCTCACTGCAAGAGTACAAAGCATTCAAGATTATGTAGTTCAGAATCCGATGTTAGAGCCTAGAATTCCAATTCCTGATTTGTTTTCTGGGGATAGATCTAAGTTTCTGAATTCCAAAAATAATTGTAAACTGTTTCTTGCTTTGAAACCCCGCTCCTCTGGTGACCCCATTCAGCAAGTAAAAATTATTATTTCTTTGTTGCGTGGCGACCCTCAAGACTGGGCATTCTCCCTTGCGCCAGGAGATCCTGCATTGCTTAATGTAGATGCATTTTTTCTGGCGCTTGGATTGCTTTATGACTAACCAAATTCAGTGGATCAGGCAGAGAAAATCTTGCTAGCTTTGTGTCAGGGTCAGGATGAAGCAGAAATATATTGTCAGAAGTTTAGAAAATGGTCTTTGCTTACTCAATGGAATGAGTGTGCCCTGGCAGCAATTTTTAGAAAGGGTCTTTCTGAAGCCCTTAAGGATGTTATGGTGGGATTCCCCACGCCTGCTGGTCTGAATGAATCAATGTCCTTGGCCATCCAAATTGATCGGCGTTTGCGTGAGCGCAAAATTGTGCACCATTTGGTGGTGTCCTCTGAGCAGAGGCCTGAGCTTATGCAATGTGATAGAACTTTGACCAGAACTGAACGGCAAGAACACAGACGTCAGAATAGGCTGTGTTTTTACTGTGGTGACCCCACTCATGCTATCTCTGATTGTCCTAAGCGCACTAAGCGGTTCGCTAGGTCTGTCACCATTGGTACTGTACAGCCTAAATTTCTTTTGTCTGTTACTCTGATTTACTCTTTGTCATCCTACTTGGTTATGGCATTTGTGGATTCAGGCGCTGCCCTGAATTTGATGGACTTGGAGTTTGCCAGGCGCTGTGGTTTTTTCTTGGAGCCTTTGCAGTATCCTATTCCATTAAGGGGAATTGATGCCACGCCGTTGGCCAAGAATAAACCTCAGTACTGGACTCAGTTGACCATGTGCATGGCTCCTGCACATCAGGAAGATATTCGCTTTTTGGTGTTGCATAATTTGCATGATGTGGTCGTGTTGGGTTTGCCTTGGCTACAGGTTCATAATCCAGTATTGGATTGGAAATCAATGTCTGTGTCTAGTTGGGGTTGTCAAGGGGTACATGGCGATGTTCCGTTGGTGTCAATTTCTGCTTCCACTCCTTCTGAAGTCCCTGAGTTTCTGTCGGATTACCAGGATGTATTTGATGAGCCCAAATCCAGTGTCCTACCCCCTCATAGGGATTGTGATTGTGCTATAAATTTGATTCCTGGTAGTAAGTTTCCTAAGGGCCGACTTTTCAATTTATCTGTGCCAGAGCACGCCGCTATGCGGAGTTATATAAAGGAGTCCTTGGAGAAAGGGCATATTCGCCCGTCTTCATCACCGTTGGGAGCAGGGTTCTTTTTTGTGGCCAAGAAGGATGGTTCTCTGAGACCCTGTATAGATTACCGCCTTCTCAATAAGATCACGGTCAAATTTCAGTACCTTTTGCCTCTGCTGTCTGATTTGTTTGCTCGGATTAAGGGGGCTAGTTGGTTCACCAAGATAGATCTTCGAGGGGCGTATAACCTTGTGCGTATTAAACAGGGCGATGAATGGAAAACAGCATTTAATACGCCCGAGGGCCATTTTGAGTACCTGGTAATGCCATTCGGGCTTTCAAATGCTCCATCTGTGTTTCGGTCCTTTATGCATGACATCTTCCGAAAGTATCTGGATAGATTCATGATTGTATATTTGGATGATATTTTGGTCTTTTCGGATGATTGGGAGTCTCATGTAAAACAGGTCAGAATGGTATTCCAGGTCCTTCGTGCTAATTCCTTGTTTGTGAAGGGGTCTAAATGTCTTTTCGGAGTTCAGAAGGTTTCCTTTTTGGGCTTCATTTTTTCCCCTTCTACTATCGAGATGGACCCCTTTAAAGTTCAGGCCATTTATGATTGGACTCAACCTACATCTGTGAAGAGCCTCCAGAAATTCCTGGGCTTTGCTAATTTTTACCGTCGCTTCATCGCTAATTTTTCTAGTGTGGTTAAACCTTTGACTGATTTGACAAAGAAAGGTGCTGATGTGGTGAATTGGTCCTCTGCGGCCGTTGAGGCTTTTCAGGAGCTGAAACGCCGTTTTTCTTCGGCCCCTGTGTTGCGTCAGCCAGATGTTTCGCTCCTCCCTTTTCAGGTCGAGGTTGATGCTTCTGCAGCGCCCCAGAGTCCTGGTCGTTGCAGTACTGTGGCTCCGCCACTATGGGGAGCTACGGTGCGTCCGATGGCACTGAAGGAGTTCATCTGATCAGGTATCACAGACACCAATACATTTCACAGCCGGGCCTCCGGGGGGAGCTAAGGGTTCTATTCATTAGGCCACTCCCCACCATAGTGGGTAAACTGGGGGTCAGGCAGGAAGTTAGATCAGAAAGCTGACTGGATTGGACAAAGCAACACCTAGTGGCAGAGGGTGTTGTGGAGGAAGAGACAGTAGGGTCTCTGTCAGGGGTGGGATCCTGACAGAGGCTTGGCATTGAAAAGAACGTAACGGGTCCGCGCCAGCTCCGGGAAGCGGCGGGACCCAAGAAAGGACTAGAAGCGAGATAGATTGTGCTGAGTGAGAAACGAGATCAAGCAATAGGAGAATACCAGTAGGGGTCGTGCTGTAAGACCGGAGCAACATCCTACTGAGGCGCACTACCGGTGGCCGGAACGCCGAGGGAGTATTACAATAACCAGCTTCAAGCAATACTCTAAACAGCGGCAGGACAGTCAGTTTAAGGCGGGCTGTCTAACACATATCACCTATGAAGTCTTGGGAGGCAATTGCGGGAGAGGGGCGTCTCTAGGGTCCCGGAAGAACTCCAGGCCTATCCGACAAACGGGTGCCGTTCTAACTGTAACATCAGGAAGGGATGGAAGATTAGAAGAACATCATTTAATCGAGTTGTGAGGGAACTTAAGAAACAGACACAACGGTTGTGGGGTACTTTCCGTAAGCATAGCAGGGAAGGACTACAACACATAGTGCTAAGAAGGAAGGCACCGATTTCCACCTGTGAAGTGAACTCTGAAGGTGCCATTGGACCGGCCGGACTTGCGCAGCCTGGTGAACCATATTCTGGACTGAGGACTCAGAGATCTCCAGTAAAGAGGTAAAGAGACTGCAACCTGGTGTCCTCGTTATTTACCGCGACCTGCACCCCACAACTGCACCACCAACATCCACACCTATTATTTACTGTGCGCCCCACGGCAGGGTCACGGACCGGGGCCTAGCCGCCGTGACAACCCCCAGAAGCAGAGACTCGTAGGCCCGGTATCGGGTACCCCTCGGCCCTGCGGCGGTGTGGGGGCGCTACACTTCTGAGATTGGAGCATGGGCTGTTTTGTCTCAAAGAAGTTCTGATGGCTCTGTGATGAAGCCATGTGCCTTCTTTTCTAGAAAGTTTTCGTCTGCTGAGCGTAATTATGATGTTGGCAATCAGGAGCTGCTAGCTATGAAGTGGGCATTCGAGGAGTGGCGCGACATTGGCTTGAGGGAGCCAAGCACCGCGTGGTGGTCTTGACGGATCACAAAAATCTGACTTATCTCGAGTCTGCCAAGTGGTTGAATCCTAGACAGGCTCGATGGTCACTGTTTTTCTCCCGTTTCGATTTTGTGGTCTCATACCTTCCAGGTTCTAAGAATGTGAAGGCGGATGCCCTTTCTAGGAGTTTTGTGCCTGATTCTCCGGGAGTCCCTGAGCCAGCTGGTATTCTCAAAGAGGGGGTAATTCTGTCTGCCATCTCCCCTGATTTGCGGCGGGTGCTGCAGGAGTTTCAGGCTGATAGACCTGACCGTTGTCCAGCGGAGAAACTATTTGTCCCTGATAGATGGACTAGCAGAGTTATTTCTGAGGTTCATTGCTCAGTGTTGGCTGGTCATCCTGGGATTTTTGGGACCAGAGATTTGGTGGCTAGGTCCTTTTGGTGGCCTTCCTTGTCTCGGGATGTGCGTTCTTTTGTGCAGTCCTGTGGGACTTGTGCTCGGGCTAAGCCCTGCTGTTCTCGTGCCAGTGGGTTGCTTGTGCCCTTGCCAGTCCCGAAAAGGCCTTGGACGCATGTTTCCATGGATTTTATTTCAGATCTTCCTGTCTCTCAAAGGATGTCTGTCATCTGGGTGGTTTGTGATCGCTTTTCTAAGATGGTCCATTTGGTACCCTTGTACCCCAAGAAAATATTTACTGACGACTCAATAATTAATTTTTAATCAAATTCATTTTATTTTTATTAAAAGGACATTACACAACAAATATCGTTATTTTATTAAAAAGTTTTTGCCGTAAAAATAACTAAAGATATATAAAAGTATATAAAAAATATATATAAATATATAGACTGTATGTGGGGGGCTGTGGTACACAGAAATCGACTGGCAAAGTAAGTGACGATAAATCCCATAAAGTGCAAATGCAATCAAATCAAGGCTATACGTACATTAAATATTTAGAACACAGTCATAAGCCGGCCATAATGTGCACATGCAATAAAATATACAGAAGAAATGGAGACAAAATTTATATATAAATAATACAAATACAAGCACCTAGTTGATATACAATTGGAAGAGTCAAATATAAATAAATATAAGAGATATAAAATATAAAAACGAATATTATGTAAACCAATAGGTGAAAATTAATGACCCAAGTAAATATTAACAGATATAAAGTGGATGTGTCTGTGTAGTGTAGTAAAGTAAATACTGTGCATTAATAATAAATATCTCTATATATAATCATAAATAATTAGTGAAAATTTATAATAAACTCAAAATTTATAAAATCATATGTGAGAAGGCTGAAAAAGCAATCACTCTAAAATTTATATAAATATAAACACATCAAGCAAATACTTGTGAATGTGAATCATAAAAAATTATATATGATATATATATATGTGTGCCAGGATGTAAACAATTAATATTAATATAATCAGTTATATTATAGCCAATTGTATATCTCTAATGCTACCATAGTATATTATTAACCCTCCAAGTTCTAAGGCTCAATAATCCTAAATGTAATCAGTTATAGCACATTTTACAGATCATGCACATGGTATGCAGAGGCATACACAGATGGAAGCCGGATCTTACCAAACGGACAAGTGCACCGCAGCCCCCACACACACCACTCCAACGCGCGTTTCGCACCTGCTTCGTCACTCCCTGATATAATATTATATTAATATTAATTGTTTACATCCTGGCACACATATATATATATATCATATATAATTTTTTATGATTCACATTCACAAGTATTTGCTTGATGTGTTTATATTTATATAAATTTTAGAGTGATTGCTTTTTCAGCCTTCTCACATATGATTTTATAAATTTTGTGTTTATTATAAATTTTCACTAATTATTTATGATTATATATAGAGATATTTATTATTAATGCACAGTATTTACTTTACTACACTACACAGACACATCCACTTTATATCTGTTAATATTTACTTGGGTCATTAATTTTCACCTATTGGTTTACATAATATTCGTTTTTATATTTTATATCTCTTATATTTATTTATATTTGACTCTTCCAATTGTATATCAACTAGGTGCCTGTATTTGTATTATTTATATATAAATTTTGTCTCCATTTCTTCTGTATATTTTATTGCATGTGCACATTATGGCCGGCTTATGACTGTGTTCTAAATATTTAATGTACGTATAGCCTTGATTTGATTGCATTTGCACTTTATGGGATTTATCGTCACTTACTTTGCCAGTCGATTTCTGTGTACCACAGCCCCCCACATACAGTCTATATATTTATATATATTTTTATATACTTTTATATATCTTTAGTAATTTTTACGGCAAAAACTTTTTAATAAAATAACGATATTTGTTGTGTAATGTCCTTTTAATAAAAATAAAATGAATTTGATTAAAAATTAATTATTGAGTCGTCAGTAAATATTTTCTTGGGGTACATGTTTGTTGTGCAATATTTACTGGATAGATTATATTTTGAGAATTGTTTGGTATTTCTTTTCTATATAGGATCATTTGGTACCCTTGCCTAAATTACATTCCTCCTCTGATTTGGTGCCATTATTTTTTCAACATGTGGTTCGTTTGCATGGCATTCCGGAGAACATTGTGTCGGACAGAGGTTCCCAGTTTGTCTCTAGGTTTTGGCGATCCTTTTGTGCTAAGATGGGCATTGATTTGTCTTTTTCTTCGGCTTTCCATCCTCAAACAAATGGCCAAACCGAACGAACCAACCAGACTTTGGAAACCTATCTGAGATGCTTTTTTTCTGCTGATCAGGATGATTGGGTGACCTTCTTGCCATTGGCTGAGTTCGCCCTTAATAATCGGGCTAGTTCGGCTACTTTGGTTTCGCCTTTTTTTTGTAATTCTGGTTTTCATCCTCGTTTTTCTTCGGGGCAGGTTGAGCCTTCTGACTGTCCTGGTGTGGATTCTGTGGTGGACAGGTTGCAGCAAATTTGGACTCACGTGGTGGACAATCTGACGTTGTCCCAGGAGAAGGCTTAACGTTTCGCTAACCGCCGTCGTTGTGTTGGTCCCCAACTTCGTGTTGGGGATTTGGTTTGGTTGTCTTCTCGTTATGTTCCTATGAAGGTTTCTTCTCCTAAGTTTAAGCCTCGTTTCATTGGTCCTTATAAGATTTCTGAAATTCTCAACCCTGTCTCATTTTGTTTGGTCCTTCCAGCTTCTTTTGCCATCCATAATGTGTTCCATAGGTTGTTGTTGCGGAGGTACGTGGCGCCTATGGTTCCCTCCGTTGATCCTCCTGCCCCGGTGTTAGTTGAGGGGGAGTTGGAGTATGTGGTGGAAAAAATTTTGGATTCTCGTATTTCGAGACGGAAGCTTCAGTACCTGGTTAAGTGGAAGGGCTATGGTCAGGAGGATAATTCCTGGGTTGTTGCCTCCGATGTCCACGCTGCCGATTTAGTTCGTGCTTTTCATTTGGCTCGTCCTGATCGGCCTGGGGGCCCTGGTGAGGGTTCGGTGACCCCTCCTCAAGGGGGGGTACTGTTGTGAATTCCGTTCTCGGACTCCCTCCTGTGGTCATGAATGGTACTTTGGTTAGTTCTGCTCTTGGACTCCCTCTGGTGGCTTTGAGCGGAACTGCTGGTCACTGAGGTTGGTTTTGTCAGCTGCTCTCCTTTATTGCTATGCTGGCTTCCCTATTTAACTCCACTCAGATCGTTACTTCATGCCAGCTGTCAATGTTTCAGTATTGGTTCAGATCTCTCTTGGACTTCTCTGAGGACCTGTCTACTCCAGCAGAAGCTAAGTCTTTGCTAGTTCATTTGTTGTTACTGATTCCTGAATATATTTCTTAGTACTGCTAATTTCTAGTCCAGCTTGCTATCATGATATTCCCTTGCTAGCTGGAAGCTCTGGGGTGCAGAGTGGCACCTCCACACCGTGAGTCGGTGTGGGGAGTCTTTTTGCTTACTCTGCGTGGTTTTTTGTAGTCTTTTGTGCTGACCGCATAGTTCCCTTTTCTATCCTCTGACTATTTAGTGAAGTCTGGCCTCCTTTGCTAAAACCTGTTTCATTCCTGTGTTTGTGACTTTCCTCTTAACTCACAGTCAATATATGTGGGGGGCTGCCTTTACCTTTGGGGAATTTCTCTGAGGCAAGGTTAGGCTTCTATTTCTATCTTTAGGGGTAGTTAGCTCTTAGGCTGTGAAGAGGCGTCTAGGGAGAGTTAGGTATGCTCCACGGCTATTTCTAGTGTGTGTGATAGGAGTAGAGTTTGCGGTCAGCAGAGTTCCCACTTTCCCAGAGCTTGTTCCGATTACTAGTTTACTCATCAGGTCATTCCGGGTGCTCCTAACCACCAGGTCCATAACAGATCAGCATCCACAGTCCGACTCCACCCTGGAGTGGTACCTGGTAGCTTCCTATTGCACAAGTCTGACCTCACCATCAGAGGCTCCAGCGAACACCTAGGAAGCTACTTAGTTATGCCCCTTCCAGGGAAGTTTGGTCTGTGGTCCAGTGGGGCCACACCCCCAGGCGCCCGCGCCAACCAGTCTCGGCGCGAGCGTTACAATGAGCATTCGTGGCCAGGGGCGTTACATCTCACTGACTGGGCACTGGGTGACTCTGGAGGCTGTGGGGGAAGGCGGGGAAGGGGCTACTCCCCAAATCTTGGAATCCCCAAGCCTTGCAGGGTGCTTGGGGATGGATAACTAAACAACTACACACCATAGGAAGCTACTAGATAAGAGGGCTTGGTGAAATAAACTAATAAATACCTAAAGTTGGCTAACTAAACCACTACACACCATAAGATGGAGATTCCACTTAAGTTGGTATAGCGATCTTTTGGCCTACCAGTTAACCGGTTGATATGCGATGTGACGACACAGTGAAATTCAATTCTGCACATGTTGCAGCGAATGTGGCAGCAGTGTCGAGATTTGGTGCAGTATGACATTTTGCATAGCCTGGTCCAACGAGACATAGATTAAGGACCTCTGCACCCTTCTGCTCATTTTCAAAATAGCTACTAAGATGGTTAGCATTGATGATGCTGTCACCAGCAGCACTGTTCCAAGCATCTACATGCTGGAGCACCCTTTGAAGAGTCAGAGAGAAGGTGGTGGTGGTCACGGGGGAAGAGGAGGAAGCAGAGGAAGATGCGGAAGGGTTAACAATATCTCTTAGTTAAGGTCTGTCGTCTCACAGGCGGTTGCCATGGCCAGAACAAATAGAGAAGGATGAGGAGAAGGACGAGGAGGAAGCCGAGATGGATGCACAACAGTTAGGAAATGAAAAGGATAGTGATTCACTCTCTGTTGTCTATGGTTGCCAGGAGGGGAGGAAGCAAGCTTGAGTGTTATCCCACCAAAACATTATGGACTTGGACCTCATGAAAGAGACCCACCCATGAGCACCTTCTGGCAGCACTATCTGCAACATGATTGTTGCTCGTATTGTTAGGATTTGAGATATTGCTGACTACTGGGTTGCCAGTGGGTTGCCAGTCTGTTCGATCCACTAAACAAAAGTAAATTTAGCCAGTTGCTTACCCCCAGGAAAGGGATGCGGCCATGCTGCAGTATCAAACCATGCTTGAAGACAATCTTAACAGTGGTTTTCCCCAAGACAGCAGTGAGGCACACAGTGTGCATCACAGTGATAGGCTTCCAACGCTGAGAATGTTGAGTCTTCAACGCAAAAACATTAGCAGCCTTGCAGCACTGGAGTCCTGGGTTCCAACCCCAACAAGGATAGCATCTGCAAGGAGTTAGTATATTTCCCCATGTTTGCAAGGGTTTCCTCTGAGTACTCGTTTTTTGTTCCCTCACTCCAAAGACATATTGATAAAAAAATTAGATTATGAGTCCCAATAGGGACAGTGCCACTAATGTCTGTAAAGGTCTGTAAAGCACTGTGGAATTATTGGCGCTATATAAGTGAGTAAAAAAACTGAATAGAAGTTGATGCCAATTTTTAGTGGTATCTGCCCATAATTTTTGGAAATGTTTGGTCTCCAAGCTGGGTCACCTTCATTTGTGTTGCCTAAATTTGCTCTCAGACTGTGGAGACCTGGGTGTCGTAACCAGTGCCTTCCCATCAATCCCTTAATGAAACACACACAGTCTTAGGTGGGTTGAACAGGTCGGTCACAGTTTATTAATTAAATAAGCAGAGAAAGGCAATTACATTTCGTAACGGGCGGCTCGTGCCGAGCTCCTGTCCACGATTGACAGGTGAATTGGCCCAACGAGCGGTTATGACCTTTGCCCTCCTCCGCTTCTTCCGCTGTGACTTAATAAAGTTAACAAAGGTTAGTTATAATTACATCCTTATATACACAATTTTTTTTCTTTTTAAATAATTCAATATTACAATAAGATTTACAAATTTACATTATTACTCTGGTTAGTATGACCATTAGCCACTAAAAGGGAGGGAGGGTGGGACAAAAGCTTCCAGGTGTCCGCCGGGAGGAAAAGAGGAAGTTCCCGGCCGGACACCTGGATTTAACCCCTGTAGGAGTGTCCGTGGGACCCCTCCAACCACCACTGGCTGGCTGGAGGCCTCCTAAGTAGTGCATCACCAAGGGGAGTGATGCTAGGTGGGAACTGGGCACTGACATCATTTTAATGTTGCTCTCTCTGTGTGCTCCCCAGTCAGAGGCACGCACTTTATTCAGTACCGCGCCTGCCAGACTGTGGAGACCTGGGTGTCGTAACCAGTGCCTTCCCCCCTCCCATCAATCTCGTAATGAAACACACACAGTCTTAGGTGGGTTGAACAGGTCGGTCACAGTTTATTAATGAAATAAGCAGAGAAAGGCAATTACATTTCGTAACGGGCGGCTTGTGCCGAGCTCCTGTCCACGATTGACAGTTGAATTGGCCCAACAGGCGGTTACGACCTTTGCCCTCCTCCGTTTCTTCCGCCACGGAGGATCCCATGTATTACCTACACGGGACGCCGACCCCACTCATCAATGTTAGGGCCTGTTCAACCCCATCCGGTAGACCAGACAGAAAAATATCGAGGCCAATGTCCGTCAGGTGAACTCCATCCGGTCTTAATTGTGGCGTGTTATCCCCTTGCAGCTGGCGATGACGAATTACGATACCGCCTGTTTCTCTAAGAAATTTTCCAATCCGAGCATTGAATTTCCTTCTTGTCCGCTCTATGGCTTTTTTTTATCTCTTGCTCCTCACCATACGGCCCTTGGTATTATATCAGACCACACCAGATTAAGGTTCCTGAATAAACAGCTGAACTGTTCCATATCCGTTGTCATCCATTTGTACAGATCGGCCACCTTTTGTTTGCCTAGGTCATTGCCACCCGCGTGCAGCACCATTATCACCGGGCGTTCCGCCCTCCTCGCTATGCCAACCATCTCTTTGAACATTGAAAAAATGAAGAAACTGCAACAGCACTCACCGATCTTCTATACAGGTCACTTTATTAGAACGACATCTTCACGGCACGGGGGTGTATATACAAGGACATGTGCAAGCTGAACGACGGCCGTTTCGCACCTAACAGGTGCGAAACGGCCATTGTTCAGCTTGCACATGTCCTTGTATATACACCCCCGTGCCGTGAAGATGTCGTTCTAATAAAGTGACCTGTATAGAAGATCGGTGAGTGCTGTTGCAGTTTCTTCATTTTTTCAATGTTCATGACAGCACGTTTTTTCTGGCAATAGCACCCGAGATCTGCAGACCAGCTAGGGTTAATCAACCCGGAGGTTCACAGAAGGATTGACCGGTGGTGCGGGTCACTGTGTTTCTTCTTACTTGGACCATCTCTTTGAACACTTGTTTCCACTGGGGTCTCTGATACCCCTCCATTTAACTTCTAGGCCCGGGAGGCCGACACTTGTTCCTCCCGGCCGCAGTCTGGCCCTCTTTTCGGCCCAGTATACATAGGAATGTCCTACAACCCAAACTTCAACCCCTGTAAGAGACAACACATGTTAATTCAGCAAATCAGGTCTTATGTATCTAGCAAAGCATGCGGATTTCCAACGACCCTTTCTCTGCACCTCGGACTCTGACACTCCTGCCCTAGCTGCTTCTGTGGCCGCCCCGATCCGGAACTAATGTGTTCCGTACGCCTTTGGATTTGCGCCGGTTTTTTCCAAGCATAGCTTGAACATTGCCTGGAATTGGTACTTGGTCAGAGGGGACCCATCTTTATGTGTGAAGAAAAATCTACCTGTGTGTCTTATTACAGTGTATCTTTTAACGATTTTAAGCAGGGAAACTGGGCCCTGTGTAGAGTTAACCAGTACCATGTGCCCCTGCAGGTGGGATTGCATTTGGATTTTCTAACCCTGATGCGCAGGGCGTCGCTGCATATAACTATGTCCTCATTAATTAGGCCTCCTTCCGACGCATTTTTTGACCGTGGTAGTAATTCACTAATGCGCAGTGCTCCAAAAAAGGCGATCGCAAAAGCTGCCGGTATGAGGGCCGCCTCATATTGCTATGTGCAAACTGACAGGGATATGGAAATCAGGTCATGCAATATTCTCAGTGAAATGGGGCAGCGACATTCTTGGCTGGGTTGAAGCCTTTTCCATCCTTTAATGGCTTGCTGTTATGATCCCAGTGGCTGGGGATCACAGGAAATACTAGCTAAGTAACTAAACATAGACACGAGCTCTAGGGAGATGGTAACTGGACTGACCGCAAAACCTGATCCTATCCAAACACACTAAAGGTAGCCAGTGAACGTGCCTAAAATCCTGGACGTCTCGACGCAGCCTGAGAAACTGACTACCCCTAAAGAGAAAGCAAGACCTCACTTGCCTCAAGAGAAATAACCCCAAAGATATAGGAAGCCCCCAACAAATAATAACGGTGAGGGAAGGAGAAAAGACACACGTAGGAATGAAAACAGATTCAGCAAATGAGGCCCGCTAATACTAGATAGCAGAAGACAAATAGCGAACTGTGCGGTCAGCAAAAAACCCTACCAAAATATCCACGCTGAGAATTCAAGAACCCCCACACTAACTAACGGTGTGGGGGGAGAAACTCAGCCCCCTAGAGCTACCAGCAAGCTGGGAAATCACATATTAGCAAGCTGGACAAGAAACAAATAGAACACTGATGATCAAAAAATGAACAAAACGGAAACTTAGCTTCTCTTGAAGAGACTGGGAGCAAGGTAGTCAGAAGGAATCAGAATAGCACTGAATACATTGACAGCAGGCATAGACTGAGAGTCCAAGTGAGCTTAAATAGAAAACCAGCCCACAGATAACGAGACAGCTGATGCCAGTCACAAACCTGCAGAAAGACAGCACTCACACAGTACCACTTGTGACCACAAGAGGGAGCCCAGAAATAGAGTTCACAACAGTACCCCCCCCTTGAGGAGGGGTCACCGAACCCTCATCAAGACCCCCAGGGTGATCAGCATGAGCCGCATGGAAGGCACAAACCAAATCAGCCGCATGGACATCAGAGGCGACAACCCAGGAATTATCCTCCTGACCATAGCCTTTCCACTTAACTAAATACTGAAGCCTCCGTCTGGAAATATGAGAATCCAAGATCTTCTCCACCACGTACTCCAATTCGCCCTCAAGCAGCACCGGAGCAGGAGGCTCAACAGAAGGAACCACAGGCACCACATACCTCCGCAACAAAGACCTATGGAACACATCATGAATGGCAAACGATGCTGGGAGGTCCAAACAAAAAGACACCGGGTTAAGGATTTCCAAAATCTTATAAGGACCGATGAAGCGAGGCTTGAATTTAGGAGAGGAAACCTTCATAGGAACATACCGAGAAGACAGCCATACCAAATCCCCAACACGAAGTCGGGGACCAACACCGCGACGGCGGTTGGCAAAGCGCTGAGCCTTCTCCTGTGACAACTTCAAATTGTCCACCACATGGTTCCAAATCTGCTGCAACCTATCCACCACAGAATCCACCCCCGGACAGTCAGAAGGCTCAACCTGACCCGAGGAAAAATGAGGATGAAAACCAGAATTGCAGAAAAAAGGCGAAACCAAAGTAGCAGAACTAGCCCGATTATTAAGGGCAAACTCGGCCAATGGCAAAAAAGTCACCCAATCATCCTGATCAGCAGAAAAAAAACATCTTAAATAAGTTTCCAATGTCTGATTAGTTCGCTCGGTTTGGCCATTCGTCTGAGGATGGAAGGCCGACGAAAAAGACAAATCAATGCCCATCTTAGCACAAAAAATCCGCCAAAATCTGGACACAAACTGGGATCCTCTGTCAGACACAATATTTTCAGGGATGCCGTGCAAGCGAACCACATTCTGAAAAAATAAAGGAACCAAATCGGAGGAGGAAGGCAACTTAGGCAAGGGCACCAAATGGACCATTTTGGAAAAACGATCACACACCACCCAGATGACAGACATTCTCTGAGATACTGGAAGATCTGAAATAAAATCCATGGAAATGTGCGTCCAAGGCCTCTTCGGGACAGGCAAAGGCAAAAGCAAACCGCTGGCACGAGAACAGCAAGGCTTAGCCCGAGCACAAATCCCACAGGACTGCACAAAGGAACGCACATCCCACGACAAGGAAGGCCACCAGAAGGACCTAGCCACCAAATCTCTGGTACCAAAAATCCCAGGATGACCTGCCAACAATTTTAACTTGCTGAGCGGAATCACCAGAGGAACGAGGTCTCAAAGATAGAAACAATTTACAATTATTCCTAAAATTCAGAAACCTAGATCTATCTCCAGAAAACAACTCAGGAATAGGTATCTTTGGCTCAGACATAGGGCTATGAACAACAAAATCCTGAATATTTTGCACCTTTGCAGCAAGATGATCCACACTAGAAGTCAGACTCAGAATATCTGTGTCTCCAGCTGAGCTCAAAACCACCCAGAGATTAAGGGGATGAGAGAAGCTAGACAGACTGCAGCAAAGGAGGAAAAAAAAAATTGTACTCAGGACTTCTTTTATCCCACTTCATGCGATGCATTAAACACTTTTGTGGCCTGCTGTACTGTTATGATCCCAGTGGCTGGGGATCACAGGAAATACTAGCTAAGTAACTAAACATAGACACGAGCTCTAGGGAGATGGTAACTGGACTGACCGCAAAACCTGATCCTATCCAAACACACTAAAGGTAGCCGGTGAACGTGCCTAAAATCCTGGACGTCTCGACGCAGCCTGAGAAACTGACTACCCCTAAAGAGAAAGCAAGACCTCACTTGCCTCAAGAGAAATAACCCCAAAGATATAGGAAGCCCCCAACAAATAATAACGGTGAGGGAAGGAGAAAAGACACATGTAGGAATGAAAACAGATTCAGCAAATGAGGCCCGCTAATACTAGATAGCAGAAGACAGATAGCGAACTGTGCGGTCAGCAAAAAACCCTACCAAAATATCCACGCTGAGAATTCAAGAACCTCCACACCAACTAACGGTGTGGGGGGAGAAACTCAGCCCCCTAGAGTTACCAGCAAGCTGGGAAATCACATATTAGCAAGCTGGACAAGAAACAAATAGAACACTGATGATCAAAAAATGAACAAAATGGAAACTTAGCTTCTCTTGAAGAGACTGGGAGCAAGGTAGTCAGAAGGAATCAGAATAGCACTGAATAAATTGACAGCAGGCATAGACTGAGAGTCCAAGTGAGCTTAAATAGAAAACCAGCCCACAGATAACGAGACAGCTGATGCCAGTCACAAACCTGCAGAAAGACAGCACTCACACAGTACCACTTGTGACCACAAGAGGGAGCCCAGAAATAGAGTTCACAACAGCTTGCCTTATGAAGAAGAACTTTGTTGCGTCCACCCATCCCAATAGTTGAAAGAAAAATGCTAACCCCGATAATTTACATTGCGCCGAGGTTCCCGATGCCCCGCCTTCCCTCATCCGTAGAAGAAAATCATCCGTCACCATGCTTCGTGCTCTGTCGCGTTTATCAACTGGCCTACCCTGAATTAATGAGCACCACTCCTCCCAAGACTTACCATAGACCTGCCAGGTAGCTGGCGAAATGGAGGCCCGGATTAAGGGCATCAATGATTGGCCACTGTGTCCCACAGGGACGGTGAACATTGAATACCCTGGGGCTGCGTGTTGGGATGCTGGATTCTGAAAGCCTGCCAATTGGAAAATAACAGTGAGTTAATGATATCATCATCTGCTTCCCCCGCCACTGTGGCTCTACACCATATATTGTTTTCTAGACATAGCAGCGCTAGCCGGCGTAATTATGGGGCAATTATGGGCAAGGATGATGAAGACATGTGATTTAGACTTTTTGCTGTTTTCACATTTTCTGTTTGGAAACGAATGTTCATGTTTCTAAACTGATCGGCCCATATCTCGATCGCTGCCACCACTGCAAACAATTCCCATAGGGCCGGGTCTCACCCCCAGTTTTCTGATGTCCAGTGCTCTGGCCAACCGGATTTGCACCATTGGATCTTATAAATTGCTGCAAAACCCTCTTTTTTGCTCCACCCTCTTGTCAGCCCTAATTCCTTGCTTGACGTTTCTCTAGCCATGACACATGTGTGACCGTTGTATGATTGCAGGAACGTCTGCCATACTCGCAGATCTGCTTTTAACGCGCGAGTGAGCCTAATTCTATGGCCGGACTGGGAAGCACCTTTTGTTGCCAAAGATAGTCTGCGCGAGAATGCTCTGTCGACCGGCATTACGCGGCAGGCAAACGTCAGTAGACCCAATAATGCCTGCATTTGCTGGGGGGTTACCTTGTTAACTTCGTGAAAGCCTTCCAACATCTGTTAGGTTTTTTGTATTTTATCCGTCGGTAATCGGAAAACCATCGAATTGGTGTATATTTCAATACCTAAGAAAGGCAATACATTGCATGGTCCCTCCGTTTTCTCAGGCGATAATGGTACACCGAATTGTCGTGAGATAGCTTTGAATTTTTCTAGTAGGACGAGGCAGAGTTTAGAATTTCTGGGGCCGACGAACAAAAAATCGTCGAGGTAGTGAATTAGGGATTTGCTGCCCATCTCGTACCGAACAACCCAATCTAGGGAGGTACTAAATAGCTCAAAATAGTGACATGAGATGGAACATCCCATGGGTAGGCACATATCGAAATAATAGTGTTGGTCCACTTTGCAGCCCAGCAGGTGGAAACATTCAGGGTGGATGGGTAGTAGGCAGAATGCCGATTCTATGTTGGATTAGGCTAGCAGAGCGCCGGGTTCGGCTGCCCGAACCAGCTCCACCACCTTATCGAAAGACGCATATGTGACGGACGCTTCTTCTGGGGAGATAGCATCATTAACCGAATCGCCCTTTGGGTGAGACAAATGATAGATTAGACAATATTTACCGGGTTCCTTTTTTGGCATAATGCCTAACGGTGATATTTTCATGTTTTTGAAGGGAAGCGACTGAAAGGGTCCAGCTATTCTACCTAATTCTACCTCCTTTTTTATTTTTTGTCTAAGTATTTCAGGGAATTCGCGAGCAGATGTTAGGTTATCCGATAGGGTTGGCGTTCTTGTAAGCTTGAAGGGTATAAAAAACCCATCCGTGAAGCCAGCTTGTTGCTGCTGTGCCGCTTTCCTATTGGGGTAGAGATTTAGCCAGGGGGCTATCACGGTTACGCTCACTGGGGTTCTGCCTTGTAGGTGCTTTGTACGGTTGGCGAGTGCACCTTGAAGCAGGATGCCCCCCCCGCAAGCCGAGCAATCGTGTCTGAATTTGCATAACGCGTGGAAACGGCAGTTTCCCTCATTGAATAGCCAGCAGGCCCCGGGTTTTCATACGACCACTGAGTTTTGACCTGCAGCTGCGGAGTAATTAGTGGTCGTAGCTGAAAAGGGGGGCTGCTTCTGGGACAGCATCAGTCGCAACCACACATCTGTCGCTTTAACTCCCCAGCCTAGATCGGGCTGTAGGGCGAGACGCCTGTGGAACTCCTCGTCATACCTCCACCAGGCTGAACCGCCATGCGACTTGTACGAACTATATGTCATGTCTTGATATATAAACATTTCTGAGCAGCGTTCCGGATGTTTCTGGCCCATAATACAGCCCAATACTGCGAAGGCCTGGAGCCAATTATTCATAGTTAACGCTACTTTTGATTTACTCCTATCGTAACCCCTCTCGTTAGCTTTATCCACCGTTTGTTGGTCAGCTGATAACAGCAACCATATGTCAATATAATCGTTGTTCCAAATTTTTTGCCTGGTTTCCTGGTCTATATGAGTGCTTAGCAGGCTGATCCCGCAGAAGAAGGCGTCTTTATGTAGGTTCGCTGACTGTGATGTTGTATTGTTCACCACTTTTCCGCTTGGATGTGATAGGTGTAGGATTAGCTCCTTTAGTGCTGAGGTTAGCTCCCTTTCCTTTAAATTACCCCCGTAGCGTAACAGTTCCTCGCTACCTTTGGAACAGTCACCGCTGTGTGTCTCTGGAAGAGTGTACACCGATCATGCAGGGACCCCGGCTCCCGTTGATGTTGACGGGGTGATGTCACAGGATGGGGAAACCTTGGCTCCCGCTACAGCGATGGACTGGCCGATGCGCTGACTGTAAGCCAGGGATGTGTCATCCTGGTTGTTAGCCAACGTTGGAGCGCTTGACCGACTGTCATGCGCTCGAGCCTGAGTACAACCATATGCTGGCGGATTTACGGCTCTGTGTTGTTCGACTGCATGGCAGTTGATGTGGCTGGAAGCCGTGGGGGATTGTTCTCTCCGGCTGATAGCCCTAGCGGGTGCACGTGGTTTAGTGGATTTGTCACGTGCCCGATAACTCCTATCCGGGCTCAGCAATGCTTCGGACTCCTCGGATGTGGATGATGACGGCCATCCTGAGGCCCGTGATCTGTGGTGGCTCCTATTCGAGCTATGTCTTCGTCGGTGACGGGAGGGACGTTTAGCGGGGTAGCGCAAATGGCGACGGGAGTTATCAAAGGAAGATTGGGAGGACGTATGGCATCTACGCCTTCGTCCGCCGCTACTATGCGGCGTAATGGGAGGGATTCTATCAGTCGTCCGAGGGGGATTTTTGGCCGTAGTCGGTACAGCCGTGCTGCTTAAAAGGGGGGGTGTTAGTAGGTAACTATACTCAATCCCATTGGTGGGATATGGCGGGGCAGCGGTTAATGGATAATCTTTATTAAGTATTTTGGACTGTGGGGAGAGGTGTGAATGTGTCTGTGTTTGGTGCCATTACTGATATTTCACAGTGATTCGTGCGGTGCAGCTGTTGAGCGCTTTGATCGGTCCTATTGGACCGAACAATGCGCTCTTCAGCTGCCATGTAACCTCTACAGCCTGACCCCTGATACCCCTGTGCAGGCATCAGTGCTGAGCCTGCCGGGCGTAGGCTGGAGGTCAGGCCTGGTCAGCAATCAGCACACTGCTCGGTCTGGTTTGACCGATCAGCACGCTCTGGGGACTCTGTGGCGTTCCTGCCTCCTGGTTACCCCCTGCAGGTGGCATATATGCGCCCACAGGGAAGGTAATGGAGAACTGATCAGCGCTGCTCTCTTCGGTAAAATGCGGTGACCAGAAGAGGGTGGGCAGGGACTGGAAGTGGGTGGGCGGAGCCTTCCCAGAGTGCTGGACCGAGCCCAAGGGAGCCGGAAGTCGCTGGCAGCTACGAAGCGGCGAGGCCACCCCTCCCCGACCTGGAGCCGCTCCGGGGCATGGGGTAGGCATGCAGACTGCCTTCCCCCCTGCACAGTTGGAAGATTCGCCGGAGCGGCCAGCGAAAGGAGCGATGCCTCACGCCGCCTGGCGCGGCCAGCCAGCGCCCCGCAAGCAACCGGAGCAGCGGGGAAAGAGGCCATGCTGCCCGTGGCCCACCGCCTCATCGACAAGGGAGACTACGACGCTTCTCCGGTGGGTGCGGTGCCCGGCCCTCCCCCGCCACCTCCGGGAGGCCGCCTTACCGACCGCGGCCTGGAGACCCTCAACCTGCTGCATGGCAGAGAAGGGCTCCTGGGCGGGGGTCTGCTCCGCTCCAACCTCCGGACCACAGGGACGCTGTACTGAACGTCCCCCAGCTGGCGAGCTGGTCAGTATCAGAGGTGAGCTAGCCACAAGTGGCCCTGGGGGCGCGGACGAGAAGGAGGACGAGCCCGACCCAGCCGGACCAGATAAGGGGATTGTGAGCAAGGGGTCTGGAAAGGGCACAGGAAGCTGAGCCCTGATGTCGGTAAAAAGGGCCTGAAGCCAGTGCTCACCTTCCTGTGCTACTCTCTTCTGCAGGGCCTCAACCAGGGGATCCAACATCACTGCAGTGACCAAGACAAAAGATTCCAGGTGTCCGCCGGGAGGAAAAGAGGAAGTTCCCGGCCGGACACCTGGATTAACCCCTGTAGGAGTGTCCGTAGGACTCCTCCCCTCCAGCGACCACTGGCTGACTGGGGGCCTCCTAATTAGTGCATCACCAAGGGGAGTGATGCTAGGGGGGAACTGGGCACTGACATCATTTTAATGTTGCTCTCTCTGTGTGCTCCCCAGTCAGAGGCGCGCACCTTATTCAGTACCGCGCCTGCCAGAGTATCAGGCATACACCTGTCACTGATCCATCAGTTACTGATCAAACTTTAAGCAGGAAATACTGCTCCAAGCCTTGTCCAATACTTATACACTCACCGGCCACTTTATTAGGTACACCTGTCCAACTTCTTGTTATCACTTAATTTCTAATCAGCCAATCACATGGCGGCAACTGAGTGCATTTAGGCATGTAGACATGGTCAAGACAATCTCCTGCAGTTCAAACCGAGCATCAGTATGGGGAAGAAAGGTGATTTGAGTGCCTTTGAACGTGGCATGGTTGTTGGTGCCAGAAGGGCTGGTCTGAGTATTTCAGAAACTGCTGATCTACTGGGATTTTCACGCACAACCATCTCTAGGGTTTACAGAGAATGGTCCGAAAAAGAAAAAAAATCCAGTGAGCGGCAGTTCTGTGGGCGGAAATGCCTTGTTGATGCCAGAGGTCAGAGGAGAATGGGCAGACTGGTTCGAGCTGATAGAAAGGCAACAGTGACTCAAATCGCCACCCATTACAACCAAGGTAGGCCTAAGAGCATCTCTGAACGCACAGTGCGTCGAACTTTGAGGCAGATGGGCTACAGCAGCAGAAGACCACACCGGGTACCACTCCTTTCAGCTAAGAACAGGAAACTGAGGCTACAATTTGTACAAGCTCATCGAAATTGGACAGTAGAAGATTGGAAAAACGTTGCTTGGTCTGATGAGTCTCGATTTCTGCTGCGACATTCGGATGGTAGGGTCAGAATTTGGCGTAAACAACATGAAAGCATGGATCCATCCTGCCTTGTATGGAGCATCTTTGGGATGTGCAGCCGACAAATCTGCGGCAACTCTGTGATGCCATCATGTCAATATGGACCAAAATCTCTGAGGAATGCTTCCAGCACCTTGTTGAATCTATGTCACGAAGAATTGAGGCAGTTCTGAAGGCAAAAGGGGGTCCAACCCGTTACTAGCATGGTGTACCTAATAAAGTGGCCGGTGAGTGTATGTGGCATTGGTTTCAGGAACACGCTATTAGCACAAAGACTTTATATTGTAAAATGTGGACTCCTGGGTGGAGCACAATACCTACCCAAAAAATTAAAAGATCAAATGTGGCCTGCTTTATATATCACAGTGGTAACAGAAGAAAAATAGATTTTTTACTGTGGATGAGGCTTGGATACTGCAGAATCTCACACAAAAGAATTACAACCTCAAATGTGGCATCTTTCTGGAGCACGGTAGTAACAGAACAAATTCATATTTTATCATGTGTACCCCTGTATGGAGAACAATATCTGCACCAAAGAATGAAAAGATGAAATGTAGCCTGCATAGGTAGCATGATAGTGAAAAAAACAATTTCGATTTTATCATGTGTACCCCTGTATGGAGAACAATGTCAGCACCCAAAAATTTCAAACTGATGTCTGGCCTGCTGTATGATGTTACAAACAGAAGAAAGTATATATATATATTTTTTTACTGTGGATGAGGCCTGTATATAGACTATATGTTCCAAACAATTTCAAATTGAGATCTCCCTTACTGTATCATGTTATTAACAGAATATTTTTTTTGAGTAGTTGAGGCCTGTATAACTTAGAAGATACAGTATGCTCCAAACAATTTCAAACTGAGATTTCCCCTACTGTATTACGCTAGTAACAGAAGAAAGAATTGTTTCAGTGAGGATAAGACCTGTATAACATAAAATATATGCTCCAAGCAATTTCAAACTGAGATCTCCCCTACTGTATCATGTTAGTAACAGAAGAAAGTATTTTTTTGTGTGTGGATGAGGCCTGTATTCAATAGAATACATGCCCCAAACAATTTTAAACTCAGATCTAGTCTGCTGTATCACGTTTGTCACAAAAAATATATTTATTTTCCTTATGAGCGCTGCACACAGCTGAATTTCACCACCACAAAATGAGAAGGTGTGATATGGAGTGCTATATCACGTTTGTAACAGAAGAAAATTTTTTTTTTACTCTGCAACAGCTGTGCACAAACATGAATTTCAGCGCCACTAAACTATTGGGTGAGATATGGTGTGCTGAATCACGCTAGCAACTGAAAAAAAATATTTTTCTTACTGTGCAACAGCTGTGCACATAGATGAATTTCATCACTAAATGACAAGGTGGGATATGGCAGGGTGTATCGCATTTGTAACATAAACAATTATCTTTTTTTAGTCTGCAACAGCTGTGCACAAAGATGAATTTCACTGCCACTAAATGACAAGGTGAAATATGGCATGCAGAATCATGTTAGCAACTGAAAAAAATAGTTATTTTTACTCTGAAAAAGCTCAGCACACAGATTAAGTTCTGCACAACTAAATGACAAGGTGAGATATGCCTTGCTGAATCACATATATCAACAGAAAAAAAGTTTTTTTTTTACTCTGCAACAGCACTGCACACAGCTGAAATTCACTGCCACTATGACAAGGTGGGATATGGCGTGCTGTATCACGTTTAGAAAAAGTAAAAAACATTTTTTTACTCTGCAACAGCTCTGCACAAATATAAATTTCACCGCCACTAAATGACAAAGTGAGATATGGCGTGACGTTAGCAACTGAAAAAAATTGTTTATTTTACTATGCAACACCTCTTCACACAGATTAAGTTCTGCAGTGCTAAAAGACAAGGTGACATATGCCTTGCTGAGACATGTTTAGCAACTGAAAAAAAAATGATTTTGAATGTGTACTCGTGCATGGAGCACAATAGAAGCAGTGCGGAGCACACTTCTATGAAATGTGTCCTGATGTCTGTCTGTGGACCTCACTAATGGCACAAGAAAAATAAAATCTGCTGGAAAGTTGATTTCACAGCCTCACAGGACACTAGCTATCTAAACTATCTTACTTAGAAACAACTGCCTAGCTAACTAGCTAAAATCTATCAGCACCCAGGAGCAGCATCAGGAGCAGCCTCTCTGCACTGTTATACTAACAGAATGGCACTAAAACAAAATGTCCACTCTTTATTTAGAGAGGGGCATGTGCTTTCAGCAGCCAATGGCACAAGCTGTTGCTGAACATTAATAATTGTTTCGTGCGCATCTGAAGCAAGATATATCTGTGTAGGTGAGCTATAAAAGGGAATCTGTCAGCAGGTTTTTGTTATGTAATCTGACAGCAGTGTGATATAGGTACAAAGACCCTGATTCCAGCGATGTATCACTTAGTTTACTGGGTGCAGCAGCTGTGATAGAATCACAGTTCACTCAGCTCAATATCTAGCAGAGCTCAGATTTTGATTCTAGTGCAACCCCAACCCAACAACTGCGTGGCAGCTTTTTTTGTACTCTGTATATTGTCAGCAAGCAGCACATCACTGGTGGAAGGAGGGCATTGGACTATCTGGCATGAGACACCTAATCCTGTAGTTATAATCTGCTGATAAAACACTCATATTGAAACAGCAAAACACAGCCCAGTAAGTGACTCATTTCTGGAATCAGGGTCTCTGTACCTACATCATGGTTCTCTCAGATTAAAAAGCAAAAACCTGCTGACAGGTTAAAGCAACTAGCGAACAAGTAACTGATTAGCTGTCATTTAGTGCTGCCGATTGGCTAATGTAAATGAACCTTTGGAGATCCAATTTATAGTTGGCGACAGAAAAAGGCTTACTCACTGCATGTATTGCAACTAATTTTGTGTTTTATTTTATTCTTGTAATGTAAAATGTCTATTCATCCTAAGGCTACATTTTATGAAATATGTAAAACAATCTGTTTTAAAGTCTCATTAATTATTGCCAGCTTGATCTTGCTCTATTCATTAGCAACTTGTCAAAAGTACCCCATAATATCTATTTGCCAAAGGACTTTATTACTGCAGAATATATCACTATGAAATTGAGTCCTTATGTCTCAGCATGTTATCTATTTATACTGCTTGTAAACTAATTATTTTATTCTATTTGAAAGACTACACCATATGTTTCTTTGATTGTCTTTAAAAGATAAAAGTGGACTTCTTTGTTGTTATCCTCAGTTCTATGGCAATTTAACCCCAGTTCTGTTGCAACATTATCTCATGTACACACTTGTCGTAGACATTTTAATGCTGGCTCTATAAATGTACTTAAGTGCTCATGTCACATACTAATATTTTAAAACTAGTCCTCTCCAAACCCAAGCTGTCTTTTATTTACTACCCCCAGGGGGAGCCACCACCTTGTTTGACTACTTAACCTCCTGGCTACTTCATTTCCATTCCACTGAAAAATTCCTATTATCATCATGTGTAACTTCAACATCCCCATTGACACTTCCCACTCAGTCTCCAAGCTTCTATCACTTACTTCCTTCTTTGGCCTTGCTCAATGGTCCTTCGCAGCCACTCACAAAGATGGCCACATACTGAAACTCATCTTCACCCGCTGCTATTCTCTATTTAACCTCTGTAACTCACCTCTCCCCCTATCTGATCACAACCTACTTAAAATCTATTTTCTCTCATCTCCATGTGCACAATCCCCTCTCCACAAACTTGCACACCATTGCAGAAATTTCAAACACCTTGATTTACGTTCATTTTCTGAGTCCCTTCTTCTTCTGGCAGACATAGGTTCCTTACATGATGGAGATACTGCTACCGCTTTATTTAATACCTCAGCAGCTGCAACTCTCGATTCGGTTGCCACCATCGCACATACCAAAACTTGCACAATCAACAGACAACCCTAGCATACCAGCCTGTCTAAAGACCTGAGGCGGGTTTCCAGGAGTGCTGAAAAGATCCTATTCCAATAATCACATGCAAACAGTCTCTCACCAATTTCAAGTCCAACCTCACTGCTGCAAAACAAACATACTTCTCATCTCTCATACCTTCTGTCTCAAAACCCTAAACAGCTATTCAACACTTTCAATTCTCTCCTCTGTCCTCCAGCACCTCCTCCCTCTCCTCTAATCTTAGCTACATACTTTGCCTCATTTTTCAAGAAAAAACAATTGAGAACATCAAAAAGCTTTGCCCTACAGTCCCCACAGTTCCTCATCATAACTACTCAGCCCTCTTCTTCCAAACCATATTCTCTGCCATTACAGAAGATAAACTTTACGCTCTCCTGTCTAGATCACATCTCACCACTTGTGTACTTGAACCAATCCAGCCTCACCTTATCCCAAACCTCACTAGAGTCTTCATCCCAACCCTAACCCATCTCTTCAACCTTTCACTAACAACTGGTGACTTCCCTTCATGCTTTAAACATACCTTGATCACACTCATCCTTGACCAATCCTCTGTGTCTAGCTATCGCCCAATATCACTCCTCCCTTATGTCTCAAAACTATTGGATCAGCATGTCCATCTTGAATTGTCCTCTCACTTCTCCTCCTGCTTCCCCTTTGAGCATTTATAATCTGGCTTCCCAGTACACCATTCAACCAAAACTGCCCTAGCTAAAGTCACCAATGACCTACTCACCACCAAAGCCAAGTATCATTTCTTTGTCCTCCTCCTGGACCTGTCCTCTGCTTTCAACTCAGTGGACCATCCTCTAACTATAGATTCTCTCATTACTTGGCATAAAAGACTTAGCCCAATCTGGGAACTATTTATACCTAACAGTCCGAATATTCAGTGTCTCCCACTCATACACTACCTCCTCATCTCACCCCCTATCTGTCGGTGTCCCCCAAGATTCAGTTCTAGGGCCTCCGCTGTTCTCCAGTTTTGTACTGGGACAGCTTATAGAATTCCACAGTATTCAGTATCATCTCTATGCTGATGACACACAGGTGTACCTCTTTGGACCTGATATCCCATCCCTACTAACCAGAATCGAACAATGTCTGTCCGCTATTTTATCCTTCTTCTCTCCTCGATTTCTAAACCTTAACATTGAATGAAAAAGATTCTACCAATCCCAATTTATTAAATACAGCAGTGTAGAAGTGGTACTAAATTAAATAAAATGTAACTTTTAACCCCTTCCCGACCCATAACGCCACGTAGGCGTCATGAAAGTCGGTGCCAATCCGACCCATGACGCCTATGTGGCGTCATGGCGGGAATGCTTCCCTGCGGGTCCAGTGACCGGGGTCATTCAAATGTCACCGTACCTGCAGGTGCAGGGGGATTTGTACTTCACCCCGGGGGGGGGTGGCTTTGCCCCCCCGGGTCTACGATCGCTCCTGGCGACCTTTTTTTAACCCCCTCCAGCTCTGATTGGAGCTAGCGTCCATGTGACGCTTGCACTCCAATCAGATGTGGAGGGGCGGAGAAAAACAGTGTCTGCCTCGCTCCTCAGCTTCATCCCATCCGTGGAAGCTGAGGAGCGAGGTGCCCGACTGTTCACCTGCCCCCCCAGACACCGAGATCGCTGCCGCCGCTGCTGCATACCGCTTCAGAGCGCTGCCGCTGCCGCTACTGCCGCCTCCCCCACTGCTACCGCCAGCACCACCGCTGCTGCTGAGGACAGGTACCTCCACTCTCCTGTCCTCCACTCCCCCCAACCTCTGCTCCCTCCCCCCTGCCCCCCTGATCACCCCCTGCTCCGGTGATCACCCCCCCTGCCCCCCTTTATCACCTGCTGCTGCTCTACTTTCTTTTCTCCTACCGCCCCCCTGCGTCTGTCAGCCCCTCCTCCCTTGGTGATCACCCTCTAAAGTGATCATCGCTAATCACCCCCTGCCCCCCTGATCACCCCCTACCCCCCCCGATCACCCCCTGCCCCCCCTGTCCACCTGATCACCCCCCTTTATCACCTGCTGCTGCTGCATTTTCTTCTTTCCTACCGCCCCCTGCATCTATAATCAAATTAGGGTGATCCAATATTTGTGTATGCTAATACTTATATATATTTCCGTCCGTATCACTGGCAGCTCACTTGAGCAGTGACACAGAAAGCACACGTTTTTTTATGTATAAAAACAGTCTTTTTATTAAACATATAAATACATTTTAAAATACAAATTATTGTCAAACCGAAATATCTCAGAGAAAAACCGGGACCGACAGACTACTACTCACAAACAGCAAAAGGATTCAGCCCTATTTATGAGGGCTAAAATAGGCAGCAACAAGCAATACATTCCTCCAGTAATGGATAATTATATTTAATCTCTATATGAACGAAGGGTGTAAACCCATGTGCTGCAGCCGCTAATTGGATTAAGTATATTGCCACTGCAAAAAGTGTCTCTGTTGCAAACAATACCCTTGACTAAATCATAGGGATTATGAGATGCCGTGGACACAATCCTACATTAGAATCCTGCATAAGAAAAGGCTGTACTTACAATGCTGTGTGAGGAGTGTCCGGTCCCTCTTACCCCGACGCGCGTTTCGTGCCACAACTTCTTCAGGGGGCGTGTCGGGGAAGAGGGAAGTGAAATCTCTTATAGCGCCCTACATCCAATAACCATTCAGTTTCACAAAACATGTGATCGGTGGCTGTCAAAGTGATTCAGTACGCTGAGACGTTCCCCTCGCCGCTGTCTGATGACTCATTATCCTCGGTCAGGTGAGACGCCGATGTAGCATGCTAGAGCTGTATAGCTCACGTGCCCACCAGCTGACTCTAGAGACCGAAGGTTTCCGAGTCTGCGGTCGGGTGGATACGGGTCAGCGCGCTCCATCTGACAGCCCACGATAACAGAGAGACATATGCCGAGCCATTGGGATAGTAATTAGCAACGAATAGCCAATACGCATTGGATAATGAACAAAGACGTACCCCATTATTTAAACAGCAGGCAGCTATTTAGAATAAAGTAAATATATATATACAAGAACTATTTAATTAGCACCTTACGTCACATAATTATACTCCATGGGTGTAAAACAAACAAATATTAAATTAAGTGAAAAAATATATAATAAATACATAATTAGCGCCATAAGCCGCAAAATTACAGTGCATAAAAAACTTTCCACTATATTAGCTATGTGAAGTAATATAACAATTCTTTTTTATATAATGATATACATAAAGTGAACATACTATAGCTGTGAATATTTCTATAAATAGATTAGGGATAAATAAAGTGATACATTACTACATTAATACAAATCACCCTTGAAATACAAACAATTATACACATATAAATAGGTCCTAATAAAAATCGTGCATACCGATATTACATTAATAAACAGTAGTGTCCAGTCAAAATCAATATATATGGCCGATTTGCATTCATTTTTCATTCTTCGTTATCTCCTTAATCCTCTATTTCGTGTAAAATATCTCGGCACACAATTTCGCTCATGGCATAAATAGAGCAGGGAGAATATTCTACAAGAGCCTTGAAAATAAAGATTAAAATTAATAAACATATAAAAACCCTCTACCCATAAAAACAATTGATGCATCAAAGAATTAGACAATAAATTATGGTGGTCACAGGAACGCACTGAAACCAAAGCTTTCGTTTAGACCCTCTGGGGCCATTGTGCCCAATCTGTAGATCCATTTGCATTCTAGTCTCGCAAGCATTCTAGCTAAATCTCCCCCTCTCGGGCCCATCTGGACTATATCAATGCCCTTGATTTTTAGAAGACTAGAATCACAATTGTGGTACCTAAAGAAATGCCGGGGTATGGTTTTTATCTGAGAGGGATCTTCGCATACCTTTGCCTTTTCAACATCTCTAACGTGCTCTCTCACGCGTATGCGTAGTTCTCTAGTTGTTAGCCCAATGTATAGCTTGCCACAAGGGCATTGAGCGCTGTATATAACTCCTTTAGTGGAGCACGTGATGAAATGTCTAATTTTATAGGTGCGATTGCCACTTGCATTAATAAATTCCTTACTTTTTTCTACGTTGGTACAGCCTTTGCAAAGCCCGCACGGGAAACAACCTTTTGTTTCCAACCATGTATGGCTCTTCTTTGCAGGCGGTTCATAATAGCTGTGTACCAGCATGTCTTTAAGATTTTTGGACCTTCGAGCTGTAATTAGCGGAGTTGATGGCAAACATTTTTTCAAAGTGGCATCAGACAACAGAATGGGCCAGTGTCTATTGATAATTTCTCTAAACTCCGCCCATTGACTATTGTACGTTGCAACAAGCCGTGGTTGGCCACCTTCCCCATCTCTTTTTATTTTATTTTTGTATAGCAACTCGTTCCTGGGAGTATATTTAGCTCGATGGTAACTATTTTTTATCACTTTTTTGCCATACCCCCTCTCTCTAAATCTCTCTCTAAGACCCTTAGCCTGTTCTTCGAATGACTGGTCATCTGAACAGATTCTTTTAAGCCTAAGAAACTGGCCTATTGGTATACCCCTTATTGTTGAGCTCGGGTGAGACGATGTGGCATGCAACAGTGTGTTGGTTGCCGTTGGTTTTCTGTATACTTCAGTTGTCAAATTGCCACTAAAATCAGTTCTAATTTGGATGTCCAAAAATTCCAATTCCCGCCCCACTTTGTATGTAAGCCTGATATTTTGATCATTCGCATTAAGCCCCCTGCATCTGTCAGCCCCTCCTCGCCTGGTGATCACCCTCTTCAGTGATCACCGCTAATCACCCCCTACCCCCCTGATCACCCCCTGCCCCCCCCCCTGTCCACCTGATCACCCCTCTGCCCCCCTTTATCACCTGCTGCTGCTGCGTTTTCATCTCTCCTACCGCCCCCTGCGTCTGTCAGCCCCTCCTCCCCTTGTGATCACCCTCTTCAGTGATCACCGCTAATCACCCCCTGCCCCCCCTGTTCGCCCCCTGCCCCCCTGATCACCCCTTGCCCCCCCATCCACCTGATCACCCCTCTGCCCCCCTTTATCACCTGCTGCTGCTGCGTTTTCATCTCTCCTACCGCCCCCTGCGTCTGTCAGCCCCTCCTCCCCTGGTGATCACCCTCTTCAGTGATCACCGCTAATCACCCCCTGCCCCCCCTGTTCGCCCCCTGCCCCCCCTGATCACCCCTTGCCCCCCCCCCGTCCACCTGATCACCCCTCTGCCCCCCTTTATCACCTGCTGCTGCGTTTTCATCTCTCCTACCGCCCCCTGCGTCTGTCAGCCCCTCCTCCCCTGGTGATCACCCTCTTCAGTGATCACCGCTAATCACCCCCTGCCCCCCCTGTTCTCCCCCTGCCCCCCCTGATCACCTCTTGCCCCCCCGTCCACCTGATCACCCCTCTGCCCCCCTTTATCACCTGCTGCTGCTGCTGCGTTTTCATCTCTCCTACCGCCCCCTGCGTCTGTCAGCCCCTCCTCCCCTGGTGATCACCCTCTTCAGTGATCACCGCTAATCACCCCCTGCCCCCCCTGTTCGCCCCCTGCCCATAAGGATTGCGTCGGTGTAACCTTTTAACACGCATGTTCAAAAATGTGCGGAGCCTAGTTGTTGCTGTAAGTCCTGACATTGTGTGAAGATGCAGTGTGCAATGATGGGAAGTAGATGGACCAATTCAAGGAGAATAAATTCCATGCAAACTGAATCTCCTGGTAACATCTGCGCAATTTGTTGAATCTGAAATTTTGTCAGATCCGCTAATCTCTCTAATTAAGAATTTTGTTAATGTCATGTGACTGTTTTCCCCTAGAAGTACTGTTTCAAGTGAAAAAAATGTGATCTGAGGTTGGACACCTCACAGAACTATGCATCCTGTAATATAATGCACAATCTGGTTTCTGTATTGCAATATACCTGTTGAATAATGGCTCTGGAATATCTACATAAACTTCTGTAGGCCTTTTGTCCACAAAAATAAGTCAAATTGTAACAGTTATTTTAATTTTTATTTAATAAATCAATAGTATTCTTGAAAATAAGCTAATTTGTACCATACTATATCTTATCTACGAAATCCACTGTGTCAAAATTGATCAGTCATTATTAAAATTCTCACTTCTGAGGTAGACAGAAGGGGAAGGAGCTAGATGTGGAGCTCCTCCTCTCCCTTCTATCTACATAGAATTGTAGCCGTAGCCCCCGCCATCTTCTGTCTCAGTAATGGAAAGCCTGTCTGCACTGAATACAGATTTTATCTCAGAAGTGAGAATTTTTGAAAATGACTGATCAATCCTGTGAGAGAATGAAACAGATTTCTCTGATAAGATATATCACATAGTTGCTCATTTTCATGTATCGATTTATTAAATAAAAATTAATACGACTGTTACACTTTAATTGGTTTCATATAAGGGTGCAACTAATCTTGCCTTGAGAATGAAGGTGCTTTTAATCCTCCAAAATAGGGTTTATTCAAGTGTTGTGGTCTTGCTACAGTACCAGCAAATTATAACAAAAAACACAACATGAGCACCATCTGTAATTAAACCCATTGGACATATACAGCACTAAAAATTGCTTCTATTCTTTTGCATGGTGATAACTACATGGATTTTTGCAAACCCCAGATTCAGATGACTGAATGTCATACATTTCTGCAACAAATCTGTTACTTGTGAATTTCCACTTAACCCCTTTCTGACACCGGACGTAATATTCTGTCCTGTGCCCTGGGCCTATTTGACCAGGGACGGAATATTACGCCTGAGTGATCGCCCATGCACACGGAGGGGCGGGGGGGTACAGCTGACTCCCGGCACTAATTGCCAGGAGCGGTCACAGACTGCTCCCGGCAATTTAGCTACCGAATTGCTGCAATCGATTGCAGCATTCCGGAAGCTGGCAGAGGGCTGACAACTCTTCTGCCTTTGGATTAAAGATACCACAGTATGCCGCAGGGTCCGGATCGTTGCCAAGGTGACCTGATGTTGTCAGGACAATAAATATTGAGATCACTGCACATGTACAAGTTGAAAAGTATGCTTCAAGTAAGGGTTTATTTATAGTGATTGGTGAAGCGACAAGCAAATTTGACGTTTCGGCTAATTAATAGCCTTGATCACATAGCCTTGATCAAATACCGTAATTTCCCCTGGGATCAATAAAGTGTATGGTATTGTATCGTATCTTATAGTCGCCCTTTTGAAGCATCAAGAGTAAAAATAGTTTATGTCCCTGTGGTATAGTATTGGAGGTAGATCAAACAATATGATATATCCCTAGTGATATAAACCAAGTAATAATCTCTCCTTCCCTCCTGCCTCCCCACCTGACCTCCTCCGCTGACCTGCTCCTCAACCTCAGATCTCTCCTAATAAAACAAAAAACAAGCCACCCACTCTCCTTCTCCCACCTGCTCTCTCTCTGCTTCTCCTCACTGCTGGTGACATATCTCCCAATCCTGGACCCCCACAGCTCACACCCCCCATTACTACCCCCTCCTATCGCTCCCAACCCAATATAAACACCCGAAATCTTGCCCACCTCAAATCTGTGCTCATGACGCCCAACCCCCCTGCACCCTCTCTCTGGATGACTATGGAATGCCCGCTCCATCTGCAATAAACTCCACGTGATTCACGACCTCTTTACCTCTCATAATCTTTTCTTTCTGGGCATCACCGAAACATAGCTGAGATCCTCTGACACAGCCGCCCCTGCTGCACTATGTTACGGTGGCCTCCACTTCACTCACACCCCTTGCCCTGGCAACAAACATGGTGGAGGAGTGGGCCTTCTCCTTTCTACCAACTGTACCTTTAACCCAATCCCACCTCTACCCTCCCTTATCCTCCCTTCTTTTTGAAGTCCACTCTGTCCACATCTACTCCCCCTACAACCTACAAATGGCCATCATATACCGACCTCCGGGATCAACCACTGCCTTTATTGACCAATTCCCCACCTTGCTCCTTCACTTTCTCTCTGCTGACATTCCCACCATCATCATGGGTGACTTCAACATCCCCATTGACACCCACCAGTCAGCAGCCTCCAAACTCCTGTCCCTTACTTCATCCTTTGGACTTACTCAGTGGTCCTCCTCAGCCACCCACACAGATGGACACACATTAGACCTGGTCTTCACCCATGTCTAACTTTACAACCTCCCCTCTCCCTCTATCTGGCCATCTACTCACTTTCTCATCCCTGTCCTCTTCACCTGTCACCCATGTCCAGCAACATGCGCACCCACGCAAGAACCTCGCACACCTAGACATCCACACACTCTGACTCTATCCTACCACTAGCATCCATATCCTCACCCCATGACACAGACACTGCGACTGCTTTCTACAATGCCACTCTTGCATCAGCTGTTGACACGGTCACCCCTGTCATGCATAGCAGAGTGCGACGAACCACTAGACAACCCTGGCACAAGAACATCACTGAAAAACTTCAGCAAGTATCCAGAATTGCAGAATGGCGCTGGAAGAAAACGCATTCGCAAGATGATTTCACTGCACTCAAACAAGCAACACTCATATTCAAATCAGCACTCACCTCTGCTAAACAGGCCTACTTCAAAACCCTAGTATCTTCTTTATCCTACAGCCCCAAACAGTTGTTCAACACTTTTAACTCCCTGCTCCAACCACCACTGCCCCCTCCGAGTTCCCTAATCATTGCCGAGGACTTTGCCACGCTCTTCAAAAATAAGATAGACCAAGCAAAGCAAGTCTTTTTTGTCAATCCACCACAACCCCTTTGTTTGCCAGACCAATGCCCTAACCCCATAACTTACCTCTCCAAAATCACTTGCTCATCTTCTCTCCAAATCACACCTCACCAGTTGCGCACTTGATCCCATCCCATCCCACCTCCTCCCCAACTTCACCACCACACTAATCCCATTCCTAACCCATCTCTTCAACCTATCACTAACTTCTGGTACCTTCCCCTCTGCTTTCAAACATGCCACAATCACACCTATCCTCAAAAAGCCATCCCTTGACCCAAGCGCTATATCCAGCTATCACCCCATATCTTTGCTCCCATTTGCTTCCAAACTCCTTGAGCAGCACGTCCATGCTGAACTTTCCTCTCACTTTGCATCTAGCTCTCTCTTCCACAACCTACTATCTGGCTTCCTTTCCCACCACTCCACTGAAACTGCCCTGACCAAAATTACTAACGACTTACTTACAGCCAAAGCTAACAGACAATTCTCTATACTCCTCCTTCTGGACCGTCCTCTGCATTCGACACAGTTGACCACTGCCTCCTACTACAGATCCTCTCTTCCTTTGGTGTCTAAGACCTTGCCCTATCCTGGATCTACTCATACCTTAGGGTACCGTCACACAGTGCAATTTTGATCGCTACGACGGCACGATCCGTGACGTCGCAGCGATCGTATGATTATCGCTCCAGCGTCGTAGACTGCGGTCACACGTTGCAATCACGGCGCTGGAGCGATGCCGAAGTCCCCGGGTAACCAGGGTAAACATCGGGTTACTAAGCGCAGGGCCGCGCTTAGTAACCCGATGTTTACCGTGGTTACCAGCGTAAAAGTAAAAAAAAACAAACCGTACATGCTCACCATCTGATGTCTGTCCGGTCCCTTGCCGTCCGCTTCCTGCTCTGACAGATCCGGCCGTACAGTGAGAGCAGAGTGCAGCGGTGACGTCACCGCTGTGATCTGCTCTCACTTTCCGGCCGGCAGACAGTCAGAGCGGGAAGCGGACGGCAAGGGACCGGACGGACATCAGATGGTGAGCATGTACGGTTTGTTTTTTTTTACTTTTACGCTGGTAACCACGGTAAACATCGGGTTACTAAGCGCGGCCCTGCGCTTAGTTACCCGATGTTTACCCTGGTTACCAGCGAACGCATCGCTGGATCGCTGTCACACACAACGATCCAGCGATGTCAGCGGGTGATCAAGCGACGAAAGAAAGTTCCAAACGATCTGCTACGACGTACGATTCTCAGCAGGATCCCTGATCGCTGCTGCGTGTCAGACACTGCGATATCGTAACGATATCGCTAGAACGTCACGAATCGTACCGTCGTAGCGATCAAAATTGCACTGTGTGACGGTACCCTTACCAACCGCACATTTAGCGTTTCCTAATCCCATACTACTGCAGCTCCCCAGAGTCCTGGTCGTTGCAGTACTGATGCTCCGCCGCTAAGGGGAGTGTTGGTACGTCTGATGGCCCTGAAGGAGTTCACCTGACCAGGTATCACAGACACCAATACACTTCACAGTCTGGCCTCCAGGGGGAGCTAAGGGTGCTATGTATTAGGCCACTCCTCACAATCTGGTAAAACTGGGGGTTAGATAGGACGTTAGTCAGAAGCTGACTGGGTTGGAACCAGACAACATCCTGTGGCAGAGGGTGTTGCAGGGGAAGATTCAGGGGGGTCCCTGTCAGGGGTGGGATCCTGACAGAGGCCTAGCGAACAGAGAGAACGTTACGGGACCGCGCCTGCACTTCATTGCGGCGGTACCCCAAGAAAGGACAAGAAGCGAGGTTTATTGTGAAGAGTGAGAAACGAGATCAACGCACAAGGAGATAACACCAGTAGGAGTCGTGCTGTAAGACCGAGGCAACATCCTACTGAGGCGCGTAGCCGGTGGCCGGAACGCCGAGGAAGTATTGAGCTCCAAGCCTTACTTCAAACCAACGGCAGGACAGTCAGTTATAGGCGGGCTGTCTCACCTAAATCACCTAAGCAGACATGGGGGCAACAGTAGGAGAGGGGCGACTCTAGGGTCCCAGAAGAACTCCAGGCCTACCCGTCATACGGGTGCGTCCTAGCCATATCATCTGGGGGACGGAGAAGAACATCAGAATCAGTTGTGAGGGAACATCAGAAACAGACACAACAGTTGTGAGGACTATCCCGTGGTGCTCAGCAGGGAAGGACTACAATACACAAGCGCTAGAAGGAAGGCACAGATTTCCACCTGCAAAGGGAACTCTGGAGGTGCCATTGGACCGGCCGGTCTCAGACAGCCCTGTTAACCGTACTCTGGATTGAGGATCCTGAAGCCTTCAGTAAAGAGGTAAAGAGACTGCAACCCTGTGTCCTCGTTATTCATCGCACCCCGCACCGCACATTATCCTTCTCAACTGTTACTGGACGCCCCTTAGCAGGGTCACGGACCGGGTCTAGCCACCGTGACAATCCCAGAACCGAGACAGAGAGGCCCAGTACCGGGTACCCCTCGGCCCTGCGACAGCGGGGGTGCTCCACTACCTCTTCATCTCGCCCCCTCTCTGTTGGTGTCCCTCAAGGCTCTGTCCTTGGGCCCTTACTCTTTTCAATCAATACACTCGGCCTGGGACAATTCATAAGGTCCTATAGCTTCCAGTACCATCTATATGCTGATGACACTCAGATCTACCTCTCTGGCCCAGATGTCACCTCTCTGCTCTCCAGAGTGTCTATCAGCCGTATCCTCCTTCTTCTCCTCTCGCTTCCTCAAGCTCAATGTGGACAAATGTGAACTGATTATGTTTCCTCCATCTCGCATATCTTCCCTACCTGATCTATCTATCAAAATAAATGAAATCAGACTTTGCCCTGTCCCCAAAATCCGCTGCCTCAGAGTAACCCTTGACTCTGCCCTGTCCTTCAAACTGCACATCCAAGCTCTAGTCACCTCCTGTCACCTCCAGCTCAAAAATATTTCCAGAATCCGTCCTTTCCTCAACCCTCACGCTAACAAAATGCTTGTGCATGCCCTAATCATCTCCCGCCTCAACTACTGCAACATCCTCCTCTGTGGCCTACCTTCTAACACTCTCGCACCCCTCCAGTCTGTCCTTAACTCTGCTGCCCAACTAATTAATCTCTCTCCTCGCTACACTCCTGCTTCCCCTCTTTGCAAATCTCTTCACTGGCTCCCAATTTCCCATCGTATCCAGTTTAAACTACTAACGCTGACCTACAAAGCCATCCATAACCTTTCTCCTCCATATGTTTCCAAACTAGTCTCTCAATATCTTCCCTTTTTTAATCTCCGGTCCTCCCAAGGTCTCCTTCTCTCCTCCATGCTTATTCGCTCCTCACCCAATCGCCTCCAAGACTTTTCCCGAATATCCCCCATCCTCTGGAATTCTGTGCCCCTACACGTCCGGTTATCCACCACATTTGGATCCTTCAAAAGAAACCTAAAAAACCCATCTCTTCAAAGAAGCTTACAGCCTGTAATGACCACAGGGCCACCTCAACACCATCGGAGCTACTGCAACCCTCGACCTACTGTCTGTTTCCCCATAATCCGGTAGAGTGTAACCCCGCAAGGGCAGGGTCCTCTTCCCTCTGTACCAGTCTGTCATTGTTAGTTTGTTTACTGTAAGTGATATTTGTATTTTGATGTAACCCCTTCTCATGTACAGCACCATGGAATTAATGGTGCTATATAAATAAATAATAATAATAATAGATAGGTCTCGTGTGAAGAGAAGCACTCTGTGTCCTGGGTCCTTTATTAGGAACCCAAATGAAGCAATGTATGCAGGGATCTGTTTCCAGATGCTAACTAGAATTGATTCCACATGGTCATGCTATCCGTTGGTGGCACAGTGGTATATGCTGACTACCGTGGACTCTATGCTTAGACATGGTAGTATCAGCATATACCACTGTGCCACCAACGGATAGCGTGACCGTGTGGAATCAATTCTAGTTAGCATCTGGAAACAGTTCCTTGTGTGATGCCCCAGGGTCCTGGTTGTCACAGTGGCATTGCTTTCCTCATGGGGAGGGTGAGGTCACGCTTGGAAGCGATGAAGGATTCCTTTTATCAGGTAATCACAATGCACACAACATGTTCACACTCCAGGCCAGAAGGGGGAGCTCTGAACCCGGATTAAAGGGAACTTCCCTAATATAGGGAACCACGGTGGCGCAGTGGATAGCACAGCAGCCTTGCAGCGCTGGAGTCCTGGGTTCAAGCCCCACTAAGGGCAACATCTGCAAAGAGTTTGTATGTTCTCTCCGTGTTTTCGTGGGTTTCCTCCAGCTACTCCGGTTTCCTCCCACATTCCAAAGATAGGGAATTTAGATTGTGAGCCCCAACAGCCCTATATATAAAAAAAATAAATAAAGAAGAAATATAGATTCTGGCTTGGAGGGAAAGTTAGACAGTTAGTGCCAGACTGCTCCAGTTTGCGGCACAGAGATGTGTAAGGGGCTACCTCCCTGGCCGAGCACAGATTCCAGTAGCCAGAAGACCGAGGTTGTGTCGGACTCTAGGAGGCACAGCAGAAAGCAGCAGGACAGCTGGATTACGTATCATCTGTCTGCCCTAATACCCAGGAGGGACAGTGACACATAGAGCCCGGGTCTATAGAGCCACCTGTCATATGGGTTTGTGTCCTAACCTTCATGGAGGACAGAGAGAATTGTGAGGACCTTGCCAGAAGCCATAGGCAGTAAGGGACTACAACATCACCACACTAATAGGAAGGCTTTCAACTCCACCTTGTAAAGGGGATGCTGAATTCGCTTCCAAGCCGGCCGGACCCTGCCTGTACCTGTGATCTGGTGCCGTGGACTGTGGATTCCTGAAGTCCAGACTGCAAACCTGTGTCCTCCGTTCTTTACTGCACCACTCACCATCCTCATCTATACCGAGAGCCCTGGGGACTGTGGTGCGGTGACCCATGTTACAGCGCTGTGTGAGTGAAAGGATGCACTTGGAGGCATAATTATGGTGACGAGACAAAGGTATGTGTCGCAGAGGTGCTCTGCGCTGTAAGCTGGTTATGCTGGGTCTTATAGTTCCACAAGAGTTTGTTGTGTTTACTTATAAGGGCAGGCTTATAGGGTTAGCTGGTGAGCTGGGTGGGACTGGCTAACCACACACACCACCCACCTATGGGGGTGGTTACAGCTACATAATGTGACCAGGGTGTGGGTCACATGGTGAAGAGTGTTGGATCTGTATGGTCCATGTACAAGGTCAGGTCTGTGTTGGAGTCTCCTGGGAGTGGAAGCACTTAGAAAAACTGTGGACCTGAATGATCAGGGTGTTGGATTGTCCTGGGATGGACTGGAGTCCTGCAAGCACCTGGTGAGAGTGTGAGTCCTGGAATGGTCAGGGTGTTGGATTGTCCTTGAAAGGACTGGAGTCCTGCAAGCACCTGGTGAGACCATGGACTGATGGCCTGTGTGTTGGAAGTGCCTGTGACTGGACTTCCTGAAAGCGTCATGGAGAGTCTGCATCTACAGAACCTGTGACGGCTTCTGTGTTGGGGAAGCTACACTTCCTACTGTGGGTCTGGACTATCTGAGGTGCCTTGGTCACAAAGACGGTGATCCCAGCACTGGCAGGAGTCAGTGTGTGGAGCCGGAGCTCCTGTAAGGTAACTCCAGATAACAAGGGGTTACTGGCAGAGACGTATCTGCCATTGGAACAGACTGTCGGTGGTTAAAGTGTTCCGTTGATGTATGTACAGTGATGAACTGTTTGTGTTACGGTTTATGGTGTCTAATAAACCAAATAAGACTGTTTAGGTGGAGAAACCGTGCTTAAATCCCGTGCCAAGCGAGTGTCCCCCAACACACTCAGGTAGCGTTTCACCACAGGACTTACTTCACCTGTGGGAAGTTATACCATCTAGCTGTCATAACATCACCCCAGAGGATCCCTTTAAGCAGTGTCGGTCCCCACTGACAGAACACCACAGGTGGTGTCATGAACACAAACTTTATTTTAAATCCCCTTTAAAGACATTCCCTTTATTTGGGCGCCCAGGGCCACGGACCGGGTCGCAGCCATCCTGACATTCCTCTTTATGTCCGAGTACCCCACAGCCCTGGCAGGCGAATCACTTGCATATATTGCTTCATTTGGGTTCCTAATATAGGACCCAGGACACAGAGTGCTTCTCTTCACATGAGACCTATCTATATCCCTAGGGATATATCATATCGTATGATCTACCTCCAATACTATACCACAGGGACATAATCTATTTCATCATGAAGCTTCATCAAAAGGGTGACTGTGATCAAGACTATTAATTAGCCGAAACATCAAATTTGCTTGTCGCTTCACCAATCACTATAAATAAACCCTCACTTGAAGCATACTTTCCAACTTGTACGTGTGCAGTGATCTCATTAATTATTGTCTACGGGACCATCGGCTCCTTTCATTAGCACCGTCATACTCATTTAAGTTGAGTGCTAGCCATTGAATCTTTTGAGTCTGATGTTGTCATGACGACTCCGGGTCACCAGACCTAGCAAACTTGGTGATCATGCCCAGTGCATGATCAGCAAGTTTGTCCATTAGTGCAGAGCTGACAGTTTCTACAGCATGAAGATGCTGCTCTGCATCTCCATGTTGTAGAAGTGATCAGCATGCAAAAAATGATAGTCCCTTATTGGGACAAAGTACAAAACTTTAGAAAAAAATAAAAAAATTGTGTTTAAATAATTGCAAAAATATTTTTTTAAAATAATAAACATAATAAAAAAATCAAAAGATACTGTATCTCTAAATAAATATTTGATAAAATAACAAGGCAAAAAACAATGCTTTATCATCATACCGCCGAACAAAAAGTGGAATAAAACGCAATAAAAAAGACGGATATAAATAAACATGGTACTGCTGAAAGAGTAATTTTCTCCAGCAAAAAAGACATCATACAGCTCCATCAGCGAAAAAATACAAAAGTTATAGTTCTCAGAATAAAGTGATGCAAAAATAATTATTTGTTTATTGTATAAAAGCGTAAAGCATAAAAACAATATAAATGAGGTATTGCTGTAATCATACAAACCCGAAAAATAAAACTGCCTTATCAATTTTACCACACCCAAAACAGCATAAACCCCCAAAAGAAATTCCTGAATTGCTGGTTTTTGCTTGTTCTGCCTCCCAAAAATCGGAATAGAAAGTGATGAAAAAATGTCATGTGCCTGAAAATGGTACCAATAAAAACGTCAACTCGTCAAGCAAAAAACAAGCCATCCCATGACTCTGTGGGCCAAAATATGGAAAAATTATAGTTCTCAAAATGTGGTGATGCAAAAACAATCTTTTGCAATAAAAAGCGTCTTTTAGTGTGTGACAGCAGCCAAACATAAAAACACAATATAAATCTTATATTGCTGTAAACCCATCGACCTGAAGAGTAAAGTCGCCTAATCACTTATACCGCACGAGGAACGGCATAAAAAATAAATAAAACCAATGCTTCAAGTTCTGTTCATTTTTTCATTCTGCCTCCCAAAGATAGCTGTAAGGCTCAGCGCACATTTATCCTGCACTCTGCATTGTGCGCTTACACCAGGGTTTCCATATAAATCTCTGAAATATGTGATTCAGACGGAACCTCTGGCAGAATATTCCCTATAATGAGGCAGATGGAGGCACTGTGGATGCCATTTGGCCTGTGATCCAGTGGTATCCATCTTTTTAGGCATGCATAAAACTGCCATCGGCCACAGTTTTGTGCACTTCTGAAAAGAAAAACACCACTGAACAGTGGCCAGATGGAATCCAGAGTAACTCTGCTGCCTCATTATAGTGAATGGATTCCTCGGGGGTTTAATCTGAATCATGTCACTCAGAGATTTAGATGGAAACCCCAAAGTAAGTGCTCAGTGTAGAGCACCAGATAAATGTGATCCCCAAAAATGTTCCCAATAAAAGCTTCAACTCAATCCACAAAAAAGCCTTACTCAGATACGTTATCTGTTAACAGAAATATATGAGGCTTCCCATTACTGGTAGTGCAAAGGTTCTGGAAAAGCGAAATGGCTCCTCACCCACCAAAAGAAATTCAGTAAATTATGTGCTTCCAAATCCATATGCTCCCCTCCCTTCTGTGCCCCAGTGTACCTAAACCACATATAACGTCCATGTTTGGCATTTCTGAAGAGATGAGAGCCTGCCGAACTTACAGGTGTATGTGCAGCGCCCCAGAGACCTGGTCGTTGCAGTAACGTCGCCCTGCCGCTAAGGGGAGTGATGGTATGTCTGATTGCACTAAAAGAGTTCACCTGACCAGGTATCACAGTCACACATTACACTTCACACTCTGGCCACCAGGGGGAGCAAAAGGTTCTATGTATTAGGCCACTCCTCACACTCTGGTAAAACTGGGGGTTGGATAGGAAGTTAGAGAGAAGCTGACTGGGTTTTGCCCAGGTAACATCTAGTGAGAGGAGAGCGTTACTTGGGAAGATTCAGGGGGGTCCTAGCAAAGGACAGATCGTTACGGAGCCATGCCTGCACCTCATTGCGGCGGCATCTTAAGAAAGGACACAAAGCGAAGTATATTGTGGAGAAGTGAGAAACGAGATCACAGCACAAAGGCGATAGTACCAGAAGGAGTCGTGCCCCGAGATCGGCAACATCCTTCTGAGGTGCGTAGCCGGCAGCCGGAACGCCGAGGAAGTAATAGACTCTACGCATTACTTTGAACTATGGCAAGGCAGTTAACTTTAGGTTGGCTGTCTCACCTTTTACACCTAATGAAGACAGCGGAGGCAATTGTGGGAGAGGGGCGTCTCTAGGGTCCCTATAAAGTAACTCCAGGCCTACCCCGTCATACGGGTGCGTCCTATCCATATCATCTGGGGGACGGAGAGAAAGAACAGAAACATACACGACAGTTGTGAGGACTATCCCGTGGTGCTCAGCAGGGAAGTACTACAACACCCAGGCGCTAGTAGGTAGGCTACTGATTTCCACCTGCAAAGGGAACTCTGGATGTGCCTTCAGACCGGCCGGTCTCAGCCAGCCCTGTTAGCAGTGCTCTGGATTGTGGATGCCGAAGCCTTCAGTAAAGAGGTAAAGAGACTGCAACCCTGTGTCCTCGTTATTTACTGCGACCTACACCGTCACCTACATCTTTAATTGGGCGCCCCTTAGCAGGGCCACGGACCAGGTCAGGTCACCGTGACATCCCCAGAACCGAGAGACCCGGTACCGAGTACCCCGCTGTCCTGCGCTTGGGGGCCGCTCCATATGCCTCCAGAAGCACAGGATGGGCATAACGTACTGGTGACTTCAGTTTGCAATTTTCACTTTCACTTAGCAACGTTCAATGCTACTTGTTTCTGGAAAATATCCATGGAGTCAAAACCAGCACTAAACCTGTAGATAAATTCCCAAAGGGTTATAATTTACAAAATGGGGTCACTTGAGGGGGGAGTCTGCTCTTCTAGAAATTAGGGGCTCTGTTTATGGAGTCCACAAACTCTTCTAGGAAAATATGCACTCCAGGAAGCATATCGCATTCAGTTCCTCCTGAGTCTCTCAGTATGGCTAAGTAGTACTGTAGAGCCACATATTGTGTATTGCCACGTGCAGTAGAAATTGCGGGACAAAATTTGGTGTCATTTTTACCCACTTCTTGTGTGAAAATGTAAAATCTGGGGTTAAAACTAAATTTTGATGGTAAAAATGTAGTTATTTTTTCTTCACTGCCCAATGGTATAAAATTCTGTGACACACCCGTCGTGATGTCAATATGATCACTACACCCCTAGTTGAATTCATTGAGAGGTGTAGTTTGTAAAATGGGGTCTCTTATGGGGAGCTCTGCTGTTCTGGCACCTCATGGGCTCTCCCAGTGGGTCATGGCACCTGCAAACCATAACAGTAAAATCTGGCGCTCCTTGCCTTCTGAGCTTTGCACTGTGTCAAAAAAAATATTTCCTGATTACATGTAGGGCATAAAATGGACCTCCATTTGTTGTAAAAAAAAATTCCTATTAGCCCTTAGAAGAATTAAAAACTTGGGGCTTAAAAAACACCTTTTTGGCAGGAAAATTTGATTTTTTATTTTCACTGCTCAACATTATAAACTTCTGTGAAGCACCTAGGGGTTCAAGGTGGTTACCAAGCAACTAAATACATTCTTTGAGGGGTCTATTCTCCAAAATGGGGTCACTTGTGGGCGATTTCCACTGTTTAGGCATATCATGGGCTCTCCAAATGGGACATGACATGCGCTAATGATTCTAGGAAATTTTACATTTAAAAAGTGAAATGACGCTCCTTCCCTTCTGAGCCCTGCCGTGCGCTCAAACAGTAATTTTCTCCCTCATATGGGGTATCGACATACTCAGGAGAAATTGCAGAACAAATTGTATTGTGCAATTTCTCCTGTTACCCTTATGAAAATGCAATATTTTGTGAAGAAAATATATTTGTGGGGAAAATTTGAGTTATTTTATTTTTACGGCTGAACATTATATACGTCTGTGAAACACCTGAGGGTTCAATGTGTTCACCACACATTCAGATCAGTTCCCTGAGAGGGTTTAGTTTCCAAAATGGTGTCATTTGTGGTGGATTTTCACTGTTTAGGCATATCAGGGACTCTCCAAATGTGACGTTCGCCAATTGTTGCAGCAAATTTTGAATACAAAAAGTCAAATGGCGCTCCTTCCCTTCCAACTCTGCCATGTGCCCAAACAGTGGTTTTCTCCCTCATATGGGGTATCGGCATACTCAGGAGAAATTGCACAACAAATTGAATTTTGCAATTTCTCCTGTTACCCTTATGAAAATAAAATTTTTTGAAGATGAATTAAATTTTTTGGGTAAAAAGTTAAATGTTCTTTTTTTTTTTTAATTCCAAAAATTCCTGTGAAGCACCTAAAGGGTTAATAGACTTTTTTGAATGTGGTTTTGAGCACCTTTATGGGTGCAGTTTTTAGAATGGTGTTACGTTTGGGTATCTTCTGTCATATAGACCCCTTAAAGTGACTTCAAATATATTGTGGTCCTTAAAAAAAAATGGTGCTGTAAAAATGAGAAATCACTTGTCAAATTTATACCCTTATAACTTCCTAACAAAAACAATTTTGGTTCCAAAATGAGGCTGTAAAGTAGACATGTGGGAAATGTTACTTATTAAGTATTTTGTGTGACATATCTCTGTGATTTAAGGGCATGATAATTCAAACTTGGAAAACTGTGAAATTTTCAAAATTTTCACCAAATTTCCTTTTTTAAAAAAAATAAACTCAAGTCATATCATATAAATTTTATCACTATCAAGAAGTACAATATGTCATGAAAAATATTCTCAGAATCACTGGGATCCATTGAAGCGTTCCAAAGTTATTACCTGATAAATGGACAGTGGTTTGAATTGTAAAAATCGGCATGGTCATTAACGTTCAAACCACCCTCAGGGTAAAGGGGTTAAAGGAGGTTTCTCATAATCATACATGTGTAAAATTGCAAACTGCTTGTAAAAACAAGCAACTTAGCAATTTACCTCTTGTTACAATTCTTATCCATTCTCAAGACCAAGTGCTTTCAAGAGTGCTGCAATCTTCTGTAAGGGTATGTGCACACATCCGGATTTCTTGCAGAAATTTCCTGAAGAAAACCGGAAATTTTCTGCAAGAAATCCGCATTTTTTTTTTTGCGTTTTTATTTTCCGTTTTTTTCGCGTTTTTTTTTAGCATTCTGCAACCATAATTAGCTTGCAGAATACTAAAGTTTTCCAAGCGATCTGTAGCATCGCTTGGAAAACTGACTGATAAGTTGGTCACACTTGTCAAACATACTGTTTGACAAGTGTGACCAACTTATTACTATAGATGCTGCTTATGCAGCATCTATAGTAAAAGATAGAATGTTTAAAAATAATAAAAAAAATAAAAAAAATGGTTATACTCACCCTCTGCAGACAGCCAATCTCCTCAGCGGCGTCCATTCCTATAGATGCCGGTGTGGTTCAGGACCTTCGATGACGTCGCGGCTTGTGATTGGTCGCGTGAGTCACATGAGCGGTCACGCGACCAATCACAAGACAGCGACGTCATCACAGGTCCTGAACCACACCATCTATAGGAACGGAAGAGAAAGCATGCACCGGAGAGGCGGGAACACTTCGGGGGCCATCAGAGGGTGAGTATATCACTATTTTTTATTTTAATTCTTTTTTTTTTACCAATTATATGGTGCCCAGTCCGTGGAGGAGAGTCTCCTCTCCTCCACCCTGGGTACCAACCGCACATAATCTGCTTACTTCCCGCATGGTGGGCACAGCCCCGTGCGGGAAGTAAGCAGATCAATGCACTCCTAGGTGTGCGGAATCCCCGCAATTCCGCATTTTTAATGAACATGTTGCTTTTTTTCCGCGATGCGATTTTTTCGCGGAAAAAAATGCAACATTTGCACAAAAAATGCGGAATACCCTGTAAATAATAGGAGGCATATGTAAGCGTTTTTTTCGCGTTTTTATCACGTTTTTATAGCGAAAAAACGCGGAAAAAACTCGAAAAATCCTGAACGTGTGCACATGGCCTAAGGTTTTGAAAAATTTTTGACTTTTCAAAGTAAATCTCTTTATTGGCCTCTTCATTTTGCCTGAAGAAAAAAAGCTGCCTAATAATTCTTTACACCTTGATAAACGGTAGAGCAGAGTGGATTGATTTGTGAATTTCCAGACTAGTGTCCAGGTCACTGGTACCTGGCAGCTGGGTGAGAGGCCCACAAATTGCTTCCCTTCCAGTGTTCCTGGCACAACTTTTGATTAGCCAGGGCTAGAATGACGACATCTGTGTGATGTGACACACAGATGTTGTTGCGCAAGCCCAGACAAATCAAATACAGCACCAGGGATGCCAGCAGGTAAAAGATACATGGGCCTTCCATCTAGCTGCCCTGTTCCACTATTATTTATTTATTTTTTACTCAGTTATATAACGCCAATAATTCTACAGTTCTCACGTGGACGCTAGACCGGAGTCCCGCAAATCGATCCGCTCATCTCTAATAAGGTTGTTGGTATCCTTATGCCACACCCTGCATCCGTACACATCACCTGAGCTGCTTCATCTAATAAGCTTTCGAGTTTATACAGCATGGAGTTGGAAAATATGCATAAAAATGATGATATGGTTAAAATACTTACTGGCTTGATAATTGTGCACATAGTGTATGGAGTGATGAGTACCATAGAGAGAATCAGAGTGAAGACAAAAGGCACAGAGGGACACAGATGGCGCTGCTGCTTTCTTATAAGCATTTTATTTAATCCTGATGCTTAATTTATAGTTACACACCTCACTACTGTTATATAATGTGCTACATAGGCACAGGATAGAGAAAGTCCCCCATGTCTGTGTGTGCTATGTATGGGAAACATTAGAGCAGCTACTTTACACCCATCAGTTCAGTGACAACTGAAAATTAGGACAGTGCCTGAAAGGGTTAAACTAGAGCCCAATCAGATTTTATTACCAGTCGCATGACTGGAAGCTCACGGGCCCCAATGCAAAAGCTCCAACAGGGTTCCCAATTATTGCAAGTCTTTAATAGTATTGGTCTTTTCCTATAGGACAAAGGGACTTTTTGGGCCCATTAGGGCCTGGATGTGATTGCAACCTCTGCACCTATTGTACTTACGCCTATGGTTATTACCAGGTATGGACTGGGACTGAAATTCAGCCCTGGCATTTGAAATCACATAGGGCCATGCTGTCCCCGTCATCAAGCACTAGATGGGATATATTACTAATATTACCCTGGATAGAGGAAAGCAAGATTTACTACAAGACCAATATTTCTAATGATACCCATGGCATGCTGGGGTAAGTGATGGAGTCAGCAACTTTGTGCTCCGTCATAACTCTTAACAGTATGGGTGTCTTGAGAACATCAATTCTGTTAACAAGGTTGCAGACAAGGCAGCCCACAACTAGACAGGCCCTTCTGGCATTTGCCAGAATTGCCAGATGGCCAGTTCGCCCCTGGCTGAATAGCTTGCTTCTTTCTAGCGCATGAAGAGTGATAACAAAATGTGTTATTAAAATGCAGCAGGACAGATATTGTACCCGTTACATGATCATAGTGAGACTGGCACTGCTGCTGCAGCTCTCCCATCTCTCCACCATCAATTTAATCTCTGTATTATTTTCAGTTTTCAGACTGATTACTACACTCATATTCTTCTGTGCTGCAATTGTATGACACATTACTGTCTGGAGAACTTGTCCAGTGTCTGAGGGCTTTTTCTTCCTATCTGTAATGCAGATCTTTGAGCTTGGATGCCTTCTCACTATCATGAATCACCCTAAAGACTGCTGCATTCCTTGGCTATGATTTTATACAGACTATGATAGTGTCTCCTGAGTAGCTGCATGACACCATCTGATGTGATATCCCCAAGTCATCATAGGGAACCTGAACGGTAATGCCTAAGGTCATGTGAGCCTTCTTCGGATGATGCAACCTTCTGCAGTGTGAAAAATGGCATGTGACATTTTTTAGCAATTCATGCTAGATACATTACAAATTGTTTGTGGAGCGCCCCCACTGTCGCAGGGCCGAGGGGTACCCGGTATCGGGCCTCTCTGTCTCGGTTCCGGGAGTGTCACGGTGGCTAGACCCGGTCCGTGACCCTGCTGAGGGGCGTCCAGTGAAAGTTGAGAATGATGTGGTGTGGTGCAGGTCGCAATGAATAACGAGGACACCAAGTTGCAGTCTCTTTACCTCTTTACTGAAGGCTTCAGGATCCTCAATCCGGAGTACGGTTAACAGGGCTGTCTGAGACCGGCCGGTCTGATGGCACCTCCAGAGTTCCCTTTGCAGGTGGAAATCTGTGCCTACCTTCTAGCGCTTGTGTGTTGTAGTCCTTCCCTGCTGAGCACCACGGGATAGTCCTCACAACTGTTGTGTCTGTTTCTGAAGTTCCCTCACAACTGATTCTGATGTTCTTCTCCGTCCCCCAGATGATATGGCTAGGACGCACCCGTATGACGGGTAGGCCTGGAGTTCTTCCGGGACCCTAGAGTCGCCCCTCTCCAACTGTTGCCCCCTATGTCTGCTTAGGTGATTTAGGTGAGACAGCCCGCCTATAACTGACTGTCCTGCCGTAGGTTTGAAGTAAGGCTTGGAGCTCAATACTTCCTCGGCGTTTCCGGCCACCGGCTACGCGCCTCAGTAGGATGTTGCCTTGGTCTTACAGCACGACTCCTACTGGTGTTTCTCCTTGTTGCGTTGATCTCGCTTCTCACTCTTCACAATAAACCTCGCTTCTTGTCCTTTCTTGGGGTACCGCCGCAATGAAGTGCAGGCGCGGTCCCGTAACGTTCTTTCTGTTCGCTAGGCCTCTGTCAGGATCCCACTCCTGACAGGGACCCCCCTGAATCTTCCCCTGCAACACCCTCTGCCACAGGATGTTGCCTGGTTCCAACCCAGTCAGCTTTCTCTCTAACTTCCTATCTAACCCCCAGTTTTACCAGATTGTGAGGACTGGCCTAATACATAGCACCCTTAGCTCCCCCTGGAGGCCAGACTGTGAAGTGTATTGGTGTCTGAGATACCTGGTCAGGTGAACTCCTTCAGTGCCATCAAACGTACCAATAACCCCCTTAGCGGCGGAGCATCAGTACTGCAACGACCAGGACTCTGGGGCGCTGCATTTGAATATAGAATTCAACACAAAAGTTATTTCCTCATCTGTTCAGCAGCTTTGTTAACTTGATGCTCTATATAATGTAATATTGAGAATTGATTCACCTACTTTTTTGTTCATGACTCATGAGTTCTCAAAAAGAGAATCAGAGACCTGGAGATTGAATATATCAATACATTTCATATTGCTATTGATTAGACTTATAATAAGATGTCCTTGTGGTTTATGCAGCCATGCTAAAAGATGCTGCTTGTAAAGGGTTATTCTTCAGTATACGAGCAGTCTGAGGTATACAGTCCTGTGTCTCCAGGACGGTATACCGTCAAGAGGAAGATGAGAGACACCAGACCCAACAATGCAGATGAGCTGAAGGCTGCTATCAAAGAAACCTGGGCTTCCATAACACCTCAGCAGTACCACAGGCTGATCGCATCCATGCCAGGCCGCATTGATGCAGTAATTGATGCAAAAGGAGCCCCAACCAAGTATTTAGTGCATTTACTGAATATACATTTCAGTAGGCCAACGTTTCAGATTTTAAAATAATTTTTCAAGCTGGTGTTAAAAAGTATTCTAATTTACTGAGATAATGACTTTTGGGGTTTCATTCGCTGTAAGCTATAATCATCAAGATTAACAGAAATAAACACATGAAATAGATCACTCTGTTAGTAATGACTATATAATATATGAGTTTCACTTTTTGTATTGAAGAACTGAAATAAATTAACTTTTTGATGATATTCTAATTTGGTGAGGAGCACTTGTGTTTAACAAAAGTTTTATGTTTTGGTCTCCTTTAACTTGACAGAGTTTTTAATGAGGTTATAGTGACTCTTTTTAAATATGTTGCTTGGCTTTCATTAAAAAGTGTGGAAGACTCTTTAACAGCTGTTCTAAAACGATGATTTGTTTTCTCCTCTTGACTGATGGGTTCCATAAAGATTGCAACCCTAACTATTACTGGGAGAAGCAATTTCATTAAACCAGCATTTACCTTATAACCCCTGAAGATATATGCAGTGTCCTCCTGACTGGTAACATTCTGTATAGGTTTTGTTTCATTATTAAGTCTTAGTTATTGTTGCAACATTTAGTTTATAATGGTATTATTCACTTAGTGCTCTGTTATGTCCTAAATTGCCAGGAGCTGCAGGGACCCTAGAGAAACATACAGTTGGCTACTGTGCAATAATAGTGCAACGTTTCATGTGAAATGGATTGTCAAGCAGTGTTGCTTCCTAAGTGGACAGTTTGATTTCACAGAAGTTTGATTTAGGGTACTGTCACACATTGAAATTTCCATCGCTACGACGTTACGATTCGTGACGTTCTAGCGATATCGTTACGATATCGCTGTGTCTGACACGCTACTGCGATCAGACACCCTGCTGAGAATCGTACGTCGTAGCAGATCGTTTGGAACTTTCTTTCGTCGCTTGATCACCCGCTGACATCGCTGGATCGTTGTGTGTGACAGCGATCCAGCGATGTCTTCGCTTGTAACCAGGGTAAACATCGGGTAACTAAGCGCAGGGCCGCGCTTAGTAACCCGATGTTTACCTTGGTTACAAGCGTAAACGTAAAAAAACAAACCGTACATACTCACCCGTCGGTGTCCTTCAGGTCCCTTGCCGTCTGCTTCCTGCTCTGAGTGCCGGCCGGAAAGTGAGAGCAGATCACAGCGGTGCTGCGCTCTGCTCTCACTGTACGGCTGCACTCAGAGCAGGAAGCAGACGGCAAGGGACCTGAAGGACACCGACGGGTGAGTATGTACTGTTTGTTTTTTTACATTTACGCTAGTAACCAGGGTAAACATCGGGTTACTAAGCGCGGCCCTGCGCTTAGTTACCCGATGTTTACCCTGGTTACCCGGGGACTTCGGCATCGCTCCAGCGCCGTGATTGCAACGTGTGACCGCAGTCTACGACGCTGGAGCGATGATTATACGACGCTGCGACGTCACGAATCGTGCCGTCGCAGCGATGAAAATTTCAATGTGTGACGGTACCCTTACTTGGAGTAATTTTCTGCTGTTTAAGTGTTGCCTTTATTTTTTTGAGCAGCGTATTTATACACAGCACAGTGGAAAGATTATGCAATGGATAAGACAAGTGACATTGCATTATCTTTCTGCTGTGTTGTGTATAAATATGTGATTCTTCAGATTTTATATTAGTCTTTGCCTGATGAAGAGACCTGTGTAGTCTCGAAAGCTTGCAATTTGTTACCATCTTTTCAGTTAGCCATTAAAAGGTATCAACCACTGAGGACTCTCAATTCTAAATATTTTTCTATCTACTGGCTAACACGGTACCAAGATATACTGTATATATTTCCTCTCTCAGTAGAAAAAACATTGTTTTAAACTGTTGGATTATTTTTTTTAGTTTTTTCTGTAAGTACTATAAGGCTAGGGTCACATTACCATATTTTCTTTCATCTGGGAAAATCAGTCCGATTATGCTCAGACTCAGAGTTTGATCAGAGTGTGATCCGATTTTCTCGGATGTAGAGAATTTTCTCCATTCAGTCTGTCCATAAAAATCAGACTGCACTAGGATGTCATCCGAGTGCAATCTGACTTTTTTCACAGACCCATGGACTTGAATGACTGAGTGCGCTCTGATGATTGTAGACAAATTGTGCATGCTGTGATTTTTTTTCTAGGACAGTGCATGGCTTCATTGAATAAAATGGAGATGAGTGCTATCCATCAAAACCATGGATAGCACCAGTCCGAATTTTATGGACGTGTCCAAGAATCCTAATAGGTTCCAGACCTGCATTCTAGTGCTGAAATGTCACACTTTTTATCATGTATATACATATGCAAATCACTTGTTGAGACTAGGTGAAAATTAGGAGCAAGCGTCCTTGATTATGGGGCTTTGTATATGGGCAATAAGGGAACATTTAGACTTGTTAGTGATGGTCACTAAATTATTACTATTGTTTAATGACCAGTTTACACAGGCCAACAAACATTTTATTCACACAGAACGATGTTAATACAATTGTTCTATGTGCATAGAATATCATGTCATTAGCAGCAAATCTCCTTTTTATACCAGACGATGTGCTGCCGATAACTATGATTTTAAACTTGCTTAAAAATCATTGTACCTGAAGAATGAGCATTTTTCTAGTTAGTTGGGTGACTGCTGGCATGTTTAGAAAGACTGAATCGGGAATAAATGCTCGTTTCCCAATTATTGGCCCATCTATATGGGTCTTAAATGGGCAAGCCTTCATGGCACTTTTTAGGATAAGCCAATATATGCCATAACAACTTGCACTATGGATCCACGTAAGGTAAAGCTGGTAATATTGCCTAACAAGCACTATAGACTATTGGGTACCTAAATGGACATTTAGCTATCTAGCCATATGCAGTCTGCAATAGCTCATTTCTGCCTGTGATGAGTATTTTCATCATGTTGTTCTAAAGGGTTAAAGAAGTATTATTTACAAGAGAATGCCTAGGTATATCCTTATGTTGAGGCTTGTGTTCCTGGCTGTGCCTTACTTCCATTTCACTGCAGCTCCCTAGTGTGCATAGAACTATTAAAAGCTTTTTGAACTTCACAGAGACAAGCCTTCAGCACCTTCAAAAAATAGGATCAGTTGACTATGCAGAGCGCTTCACTTGATTGATACCTGCAGTCTTTGCTGAACAAAGAAATTGCATATATTATGGTAAGGCACGCTGGAAAATACTGTCGGAAAGAAAAGACTTCACAGCTTAGTGATTGATGACAAATTAAAATGAGTCTTCCCCTTTTCCTAGCATCACATTTAAACAAATAGCCAAAGGCACCTGCCTAGCAACGTGGAATACAAAATACCAGAAAAGTTCATTAGCAAAAGTCAATATGAGAATGAGATTTGTAAAAGTGCAACGAGAGTGATCGATGTTCACATTTTTAGTTCTAACATATCCTTAATCCAAAACCATGAAATATTCTAGAAAGCAAACTCCAAATAAATACCATGTATATGCCATTTTGTGCCTCAGAGGAAATTTTCACAAGGAAGCATTATAATTAGTGATGAGCAATAGCATTGTTGCTCGGGTCTCCGAGTATTTGTTAGTGCTTGGCGATTTAGCTTTTGTTAACGCAGCTGCATGATTTATAGCAACCCCCACATGTACTCAGGCTGGCTAGCAGCTGTAAATCATGTAGCTCAGTGGACAAAAACTAAATCTCCAAGCACTAACAAATACTCGGAGATCACCCGAGCGTGCTTGGGAAAACCCGAGCAACGAGTATACGCGCTCATCACTAATTATAATGTTCTCTCCAAAATGCGCGTCGGCGTGGGCTGGTGGACCACGTGGGCTGGTGGACCACGTGGGTTCCTGTCACCGCAGATTGTAAGTTTTTCATGTGGATTTGTTATTACTTTGGGACACTGCTTGCGAATCTGTGACTCTTGCATGTACTATTATTTACCATATCTATGGGCATGATTTGATGTATCTTTGTCAGGCTATATTATCTGTGTATTTTGAGTGTGGTCTAGCAGCTCCTTGCATGGACACTGGTTCTGTGTGCACATTTAAGCCCCCTTTACCTTTTTGTATATTAATAAAGATTTTTGTAGGTTTCATATACTATTTTGGACCTCAGGACTGTGTTTTCCTTTTGTTTTCTTATAAGTTATCACCTAGTCTAATAGTTTTCTAAGTTAGATATAACCCTTTAACTCCTTTATGACCTCGGACATATCCACACATCCAGGTCGGTAAATACTTACCGACCTTGGATATATGCATATGTTAAATCATTAATGCGGCACAGTGAATGCAGTCATGGTGTTTGCATTAATGTGCCCGGTGAATCTTAAAGGAGGGCTCCAGGAGTTGTCGTCATGGTGGTGGCAACTACATTCGCTGCGATTGGCTGTTTGATTCTGAACAACCAATCACAGCGTTTTCAGTGATTCAGGCAATGAAATTTGGAGTTTGCCTGAAATACTGATATCCAGCCTATGTGTCACCGGGAGACAAGGAGGGCGAGAGCTAATAACCCGGGCCCCTGCAATTTCCCCCAGACTAGGGAAACCCTGTCTGACCCTCTACCTGAAGTTTACACTGAAGGTGTGCATGTCCAGGCCTCCACCCTCACCCTGACTCCTGATTCAGCCCTAGACTGAACACCACCGCCCACCACCCAGTGAATGCAATAGACCAATACCCACAGTTATAACAAACAAGGATAAAGGAAAATATACACCACGCCGCAGTCAATCAGGAATACACTATAAATGTGCAGGGCAAAATAAATACAAATATAGGAAGGAGTAAATAAGACAAAGGAAAATACACCACCAGCAACGATTCTCCAACAACCAGCTCTCCACTCCGGACCGAGATAACTACGGATAAGACAGAAGCTATAATCGGCGACGCCCAAAGATCAGGAGAACCATTTAAAGGAAATGGGCATGGCCCAGCTTCCAATCCGAGGATCAGATAAATTAACCCCGGAGCAGCCAGACGAAAACTAGCCAACGCCAATGAGCAAACAGTGGTCAAATGCGGAATTACCGCTGTCTGTCAGATGACCTGGTCTGAACAGTGTTCGACATGACACTATGATTGATGCGGTAAGAGCACCGATCATAGGCTGGAGACTAGCAACACCGGCGTCACCAGGGCCAGCTCTGATTGGTGAGACCGTACGATGACATTGATCGCACCAATCAGAATGCACAGACGCCATCTGACCCAACAATGACTGCCCTGTACTTCCTCATTGTAGCTGCGGACAGGGTGGTTACTGAGTAGTTATGGTGTGCTGTGCTGGGCTTTGTGGGATCATAGAATTTTTGAAGCCATCACTTCTGCTGGTGCTGATGCTAAAGAAGAAAGACGTTCCTGTTCCTTCACTGATCCATTCCTGATCTCTGATTTTTCCCAATTCACCCCAATCCCCCTACCCCCCTTCTGCCACTGATCAAGTTCTGATCTGCGATCAAGTACTAATTATTGATCGCTCGTTTTTCACAATTTTTTTTCTTTTTTGTGGTGACACAAATTACTGATCCACAGTTGTGCTCCCTGTTTTCCAGGACTTCTTTTGACGCTGTGTGTTTTTTCTCCCTCCTCCCTTTGCACTATTCCATATGTGCATCCTATAGTCGCCAAGCCTTTGATCAAACGCATAACAATGATTAGCATCCATGCTTGCTTTTTGAAGGGAATAGTTTTGCTGTCTATTTATTTTTTTATCCCCTTTGTGCACCACAGCCGTGTATGCATCCTACAGCCTTTGAGCGCTTATCACTGATGCACATCATTGATCAGCCTCTGATTGTTGTTTTTTGGGGTTTGAAAACAGAATCAAAATGAAGTAATTTAGATTAGTTTAATAGGGACAGTAAAAATATTCTGTAGTAATCGACGTCTACTACAGTGTCATACAAAAAAGTTTACACCAAGCACTCACACACACCTGAATAAAATTTGGTGCACACACACAAACACAGCATACAAGAAAAATGTCCTGCTTGTGCCAATCACTATATTAAGTGGAGGAGGCATACACCTTCCAGTGAGGGAGCGGATCTATTATGAGCCACTGATTCCTGATTTTATGGTATAATCAGGAATCAAATTTGATACCATCGACCTCACAGAAAGAGTTTTTCAGAGTCTTTTTCTCTGAGGATTTTGTAAACCTCAAGATAGCCCAAACAAGTTTGTATGTTCAGCAATTTTTGGTCCCCTGAAGACGCAGTAGAAATGATGACATTTTGGGGCCTCGACCTTTACATGGTGTTAATGAAGAAGCCAAAATGTTGGCAATATTGGAGTGTTGATGTCTTATACAACACTCCAGGGTTCCATAAAGCTATGACATGTAAACAATTTGAGGCAATCCAAAAAAAATTTCATTACTACAATATTGCACAATGTCCTCCCAGAGATGACCCCAACTTTGACTGACTATTCACTTTTCAAGTTCAGCAGCAAGTTTTCTGATGTGTGCGTTCCCCAAAAGGACATCTGCATGGATGAGTCCCTAATACATTTCGAAGGCAGGCTCAAATTCCAGCAATACCTGCCCAGTAAGAAGGCCAGGTATGGACTTAAACTCTATAAGCTGTGCGAGAGTACCTCAGGGTACACACACAGGTTTAGAGTTTATAAAGAGAAGGACACCTGGATTGAACCCCTTGAATGTCCCCCCATCCTTGGAGTGAGTGGGAATATTGTGTGGGATTTGGTGTACCCACTGCTGAATCAAGGTTATCACCTCTATTTAGATATCTTTCATGCTGTCTGTGCTGTTCCCTTTATATCCTTTTCATATCTTGCAATTTAATAGTTTACTAGCTGAAGAGCCTGGTGTTGCCTGGGCATAGTAAATATCTGTGGTTAGTTATAGCACCTCACTTCTCTCATTTTCCCCCTCACATCTCTCATTTTCCCCCTCACTCCTCTTATTTTCCCCCTCACTTCTCTCATTCCCCCCTAACACTTGCCATTTCGACCTCACATCTGTCATTTTCCGATCACTCCACTATTTTCCCTCACTCCTCTCATTTTGCACTCACACCTTTTCATTTTCACCTCACACCTCTCATTTTCACCTTACACCTCTCATTTTCCCATACACATGTTTGTCATCTCCCTTATATATAGTATGCACCTGTATGTCATCTCCTGTATATAGTATATACCTGTATGTCATCTCCTCCTGTATATAGTATATACCTGTATGTCATCTCCCCTGTATATAGTATATACCTGCTGTATGTCATCTCCTTCTGTATATTGTATATACCTATGTGTCATCTCCTATATACAGTGTGTTCCAAATTATTATGCAAATTGGATTTAAGTGTCATAAAGATGTAATTGTTTTGTTTTTCAAATAAACTCGTGGATGGTATTGTGTCTCAGGGCTCAATGGATCACTGAAGTCAATCTTAAACACATGCGAGAATTAGTTTTCCATGTGATTCTAATTAAAGGAAAACTACTTAAAAATGATGTTCCACATTATTAAGCAGGCCACAGGTTTCAAGCAATATGGGAAATAAAAAGGATCTCTCTGCTGTCGAAAAGCGTTAAATAGTGCAATGCCTTGGTCAAGGTATGAAAACATTAGATATTTCATGAAAACTTAAGCGTGATCATCATACTGTGAAGAGATTTGTGACTGAAACAGAGCACAGACAGAGTTCATGCAGATAAAGGCATAATGAGGAAGGTTTCTGCCAGACAAATTAATTGGACTAAGAGAGCAGCTGCCAAAATATCATTACAAAGCAGCAAACAGTTATTTGAAGTTGCTGGTGCCTCTGGAGTCCCTCGAACCTCAAGTTGTGGGATCCTTCAAAGGCTTGCTGTGGTGCATAAACCTACTATTTGTCCACCCCTAAACAGTGTTCACTAGCAGAAACAGTTGCAGTGGGCCCAGACATACATGAAGACTAATTTTCAAACAGTCTTGTTTACTGATGAGTGTCGAGCAACCCTGGATGGTCCAGATGGATGGAGTAGTGGATGGTTGGTGGATGGCCACCATGTCCCAACAAGGCTGCGACATCAGCAAGGAGGTGGAGGAGTCATGTTTTGGGCCGGAATTATGGGGAAACAGCTGGTAGGGCACTTTAAGGTTCCTGAAGGTGTGAAAATGACCTCTGCAAAGTATACAGAGTTTCTGACTTACAACTTTATTCCATGGTATAAAAAGCAGAATCATTCCTTCAGGAGCAAAATCATCTTCATGCACTTCAATGCCCCATCTCAAGCTGCAAAGAATACCTCAGAATCATTGGCCTTTATGGGCATAAAAGGAGATAAACTCATGGTGTGGCCACCATCTTCTCCTGACCCCAACCCTATAGAGAACCTTTGGAGTATCATCAAGCAAAAGATCTATGAGGGTGGGAGGCAGTTCACATCAAAACAGCAGCTCTGGGAGGCTATTCTGACTTCATGCAAAGAAATACAAGCAGAAACTCTCCAAAAACTCACAAGTTCAATGGATCCAAAAATTGTGAAGGTGATATCATGTGGCCTATGTTAACATGTAACTTGGCCTGATAAGGATGTTTTGGAGTTAAATAGCTTTTTTGTTCAGTGAATGTGACCTCCTAATGCTGCAAATTCCGCAAATGAGTATTTTCAGTTCTTTAAAACATATCAAATGTTCAGAAATTCTACTGTGCATAATAATTTGGAACAGTGCATTTTGAGTTTTTATTCATTTTGGAGATTATACTGTTATCATTGGGAGGTTTCTTGAATAAAATTTGTTGTATACTCTAACGGGTGATGACTTTTACTAGACTGACTGTCATTTGCACCGACCATTTAGGAAAATCTGAGAAAAATATAATTTGCATAATAATTTGGAACACAGTGTATAGTATATACTTGTATATCATCTCCCCTGTATATAGTGTATACCTGCTGTAGGTCATCTCCTGTATATACCTATGTGTCATCTCCTCTTTTATATAGTATATACCTGTATGTCATCTCCTCCTGTATATAGTATATACCTGTATGTCATCTCCTCCTATATATAGTATATACCTGTATGTCATCGCCTCCTGTATATAGTATATACCTGTATATACTGTAGTATGTACCTGTGTGTCATCTGCTCCTGTATATAGTTTATACCTGTGTGTCATCTCCCCTGTATATAGTATATACCTGTATGTCATCTCCTCCTGTTTATACAGTAGTATATATCTGTGTGTCATCTGCTCCTGTATATAGTATATATCTGTGTGTCATCTCCTCCTGTATATAGTATATACGTGTGTCATCTCCCCTGTATATAGTATGTACCTGTATGTCATCTCCTCCTGTATATAGTATATATCTGTGTGTCATCTCCTCCTGTATTTGACCTCGTTCACACGTTATTTGGTCAGTATTTTTACCTCAGTATTTGTAAGCTAAATTGGCAGCCTGATAAATCCTCAGCCAACAGGAAGCCCTCCCCCCTGGCAGTATATATTAGCTCACACATACACATAATAGACAGGTCATGTGACTGACAGCTGCCGTATTTCCTATATGGTACATTTGTTGCTCTTGTAGTTTGTCTGCTTATTAATCAGACTTGTGTGTTTTAGGGCGAGTTTCATGTGTCAAGTTGTGTGTGTGTTGAGTGGCGTGTGGCGACATGCATGTAGCGACTTTTGTGAGATGAGTTGTGTGGCCACATGCGTGTATCAACTTTTTGTGTGTCGAGTTGCATGTGACAGGTTAGTGTAGGAAGTTGTGTGCAGCGAGTTTTGCGCATTGCAAGTTTTGCGCGTGGCGAGTTTTATGTGTGGTGCGTTTTGAGTATGTGCAAGTTTTGTGTGAGGCAACTTTTGCATGTGTTGCAACTTTTGTGCATGTGGCAATTTTTCCGCGTGTGCAAGTTTTGCGTGTGGCGAGTTTTCCATGAGGTGAGTTTTGCATGTGTGTTGCGTTTTGCATGAGCCTAGTTTTGCATGTGGTGAATTTTGCGCATGGTGAGTTTTGAGTGGTGACTTTTATATTTCGACTTTTATGTAGCGAGGTTGGTGTATGTGTGGTGAAATGTGTGCTGATTATGGTATATGTGTTCAAGCACGTGGTAGTGTGTGGCGCAGTTTGTGTGTGTGTTCATATCCCCGTGTGTGGTGAGTATTCCATGTTGGGGCCCCACCTTAGCAACTGTACGGTATACTGTATTTCCTCTCATTCTTTAAGTCCACCTTGTTCACATATGGCAGCTGTCAATTTGCCACCAACACTTTTCCTTTCACTTTTTCCCCATTATGTAGATAGGGGCAAAATTGTTTGGTGAATTGGAACTCGTTGGGTTAAAATTTCGCCTCACACCATAGCCTATGACGCTCTCGGGGTCCAGACGTGTGACTGTGCAAAATTTTGTGGCTGTAGTTTCGATGGTGCAGATGCCAATCCCGGACACACACACACACACACACACACAATCAGCTTTATATATTAGACTAGCTGTACTACCCGGCTTCGCCCGGGTTAATGACTGCTGTTAGCAAAATAGAATGTGTTAACAAAAATTTATTCTGCACACAAAAACCACAAAACAAATAGATAGAAATGTAATTATTAAAAGGCAAAAACTAAGCTAATAGAAGCATTTCACAACATATATTAGCTTTGTTATACTGAGAATGTCTTTGTTGCCTATATTAACCAATCAGAGCTCAGGTTAATTAACTGTAGCAAAATAGAAGCTGAGCTGTGATTGGTTGCTATTGGCAGCCTGATAAATCCCCAGCCAACAGTAAGCCCACCCCCTGGCAGTATATATTAGCTCACACATACACATAATAGACTGGTCATGTGACTGACAGCTGCCGGATTCCTATATGGTACATTTGTTGCTCTTGTAGTTTTTCTGCTTATTAATCAGATTTTTATTTTTGAAGGATAATACCAGACTTGTGTGTGTTTTAGGGCGAGTTTCGTGTGTCAAGTTGTGTGTGTTGAGTTGCGTGTGGCGACATGCATGTAGGGACTTTTGTGAGATGAGTTTTGTGTGGCGACATGCGTGTAGCAACTTTTTGTGTGTCGAGTTGCATGTGACAGGTTAGTGTAGCAAGTTGTGTGCAGCAAGTTTTGCGCATGGCGAGTTTTGCGCGTGGCAAGTTTTATGTGTGGTGCCTTTTGAGTATGTGCAAGTTTTGTGTGAGGCAACTTTTGCATGTGTTGCAACTTTTGTGCATGTGCCAATTTTTCTGCGTGTGGCAATTTTTCTGCGTGTGCAAGTTTTGCATGTGGCGAGTTTTCCATGAGGTGAGTTTTGCACGTGTGGCGAGTTTTGCATGTGGAGAGTTTTGCGCGTGGCGAGTTTTGAGCGGCGACTTTTGTGTTTCTACTTTTATGTGGCGAGGTTGGTGTATGTGTGGTGAAATGTGCGCTGAGGGTGGTATATGTGTTCGAGCACGTGGTAGTGTGTGGCGCATTTTGTGTGTGTGTTCATATCCCCGTGGTGGTGTGGTGATTATCCCATGTTGGGGCCCCACCTTAGCAACTGTACAGTATATACTCTTTGGCGCCATCGCTGTCATTCTTTAAGTCCCCCTTGTTCACATCTGGCAGCTGTTAATTTGCCTCCAACACTTTTCCTTTCATTTTTTCCCCATTATGTAGATAGGGGCAAAATTGTTTGGTGAATTGGAAAGCGCGGGGTTAAAATTTCACCTCACAACATAGCTTTGACGCTCTCAGGGTCCAGACGTGTGACTGTGCAAAATTTTGTGCCTGTAGCTGCGACGCCTCCAACACTTTTCCTTTCACTTTTTCCCCATTATGTAGATAGGGGCAAAATTGTTTGGTGAATTGGAAAGCGCGGGGTTAAAATTTCACCTCACAACATAGCCTATGACGCTCTCGGGGTCCAGACGTGTGACTGTGCAAAATTTTGTGGCTGTAGCTGCGACGGTTCAGATGCCAATCCCGGACATACATACATACATACATACACACACACATACACACATTCAGCTTTATATATTAGACTAGCTGTACTACCCGGCTTCGCCCGGGTTAATGACTGCTGTTAGCAAAATAGAAAGTGTTAACAAAAATTTATTCTGCGCACAAAAACCACAAAACAAATAGATAGAAATGTAATTATTAAAAGGCAAAAACTAAGCTAATAGAAGCATTTCACAACATATATTAGCTTTGTTATACTGAGAATGTCTTTGTTGCCTATATTAACCAATCAGAGCTCAGGTTAATTAACTGTAGCAAAATAGAAGCTGAGCTGTGATTGGTTGCTATTGGCAGCCTGATAAATCCCCAGCCAACAGGAAGCCCTCCCCCCTGGCAGTATATATTAGCTCACACATACACATAATAGACAGGTCATGTGACTGACAGCTGCCGTATTTCCTATATGGTACATTTGTTGCTCTTGTAGTTTGCTTATTAATCAGATTTTTATTTTTGAAGGACAATACCAGACTTGTGTGTGTTTTAGGGCGAGTTTTATGTGTCAAGTTGTGTGTGTTGAGTTGCGTGTGGCGACATGCATGTAGCGACTTTTGTGAGATGAGTTTTGTGTGGCGACATGCGTGTAGCAACATTTTGTGTGTTGAGTTGCATGTGACAGGTTAGTGTAGCAAGTTGTGTGCAGCAAGATTTGTGCATGGCGAGTTTTGCGCGTGGCGAGTTTTATGTGTGGTGCATTTTGAGTATGTGCAAGTTTTGTGTGAGGCAACTTTTGCATGTGGTGCAACTTTTGTACATGTGGCAATTTTTCTGTGTGTGCAAGTTTTGCATGAGGTGAGTTTTCCATGAGGTGAGTTTTGCACGTGTGGCGAGTTTTGCGTGAGCCTAGTTTTGCATATGGCGAGTTTTGCATGTAGCGAGTTTTGAGTGGTGACTTTTGTGTTTCGACTTTTATGTGGCGAGGTTGGTGTGTGTGTGTGGTGAAATGTGTGCTGAGGGTGGTATATGTGTTCAAGCACGTGGTAGTGTGTGGCGCATTTTGTGTTTGTGTTCATATCCCCGTGTGTGGTGAGTATCCCATGTCGGGGCCCCACCTTAGCAACTGTACGGTATATACTCTTTGTCGCCATCGCTCTCATTCTTTAAGTCCTCATTGTTCACATCTGGCAGCTGTCAATTTTCCTCCAACACTTTTCCCTTCACTTTTTCCCCATTATGTAGATAGGAGCAAAATTGTTTGGTGAATTGGAACGCGCGGGGTTAAAATTTCACCTCACAACATAGCCTATGACGCTCTCGGGGTCCAGACGTGTGACTGTGCAAAATTTTGTGGCTGTAGCTGCGACGGTACAGATGCCAATCCCGGACATACACACATACATACATACACACATTCAGCTTTATATATTAGACTAGCTGTACTACCCGGCTTCGCCCGGGTTAATGACTGCTGTTAGCAAAATAGAATGTGTTAACAAAAATTTATTCTGCACACAAAAACCACAAAACAAATAGATAGAAATGTAATTATTAAAAGGCAAAAACTAAGCAAATAGAAGCATTTCACAACATATATTAGCTTTGTTATACTGAGAATGTCTTTGTTGCCTATATTAACCAATCAGAGCTCAGGTTAATTAACTGTAGCAAAATAGAAGCTGAGCTGTGATTGGTTGCTATTGGCAGCCTGATAAATCCCCAGCCAACAGGAAGCCCTCCCCCCTGGCAGTATATATTAGCTCACACATACACATAATAGACAGGTCATGTGACTGACAGCTGCCGTATTTCCTATATGGTACATTTGTTGCTCTTGTAGTTTGCTTATTAATCAGATTTTTATTTTTGAAGGACAATACCAGACTTGTGTGTGTTTTAGGGCGAGTTTTATGTGTCAAGTTGTGTGTGTTGAGTTGCGTGTGGCGACATGCATGTAGCGACTTTTGTGAGATGAGTTTTGTGTGGCGACATGCGTGTAGCAACATTTTGTGTGTTGAGTTGCATGTGACAGGTTAGTGTAGCAAGTTGTGTGCAGCAAGATTTGTGCATGGCGAGTTTTGCGCGTGGCGAGTTTTATGTGTGGTGCATTTTGAGTATGTGCAAGTTTTGTGTGAGGCAACTTTTGCATGTGGTGCAACTTTTGTACATGTGGCAATTTTTCTGTGTGTGCAAGTTTTGCATGAGGTGAGTTTTCCATGAGGTGAGTTTTGCACGTGTGGCGAGTTTTGCGTGAGCCTAGTTTTGCATATGGCGAGTTTTGCATGTAGCGAGTTTTGAGTGGTGACTTTTGTGTTTCGACTTTTATGTGGCGAGGTTGGTGTGTGTGTGTGGTGAAATGTGTGCTGAGGGTGGTATATGTGTTCAAGCACGTGGTAGTGTGTGGCGCATTTTGTGTTTGTGTTCATATCCCCGTGTGTGGTGAGTATCCCATGTCGGGGCCCCACCTTAGCAACTGTACGGTATATACTCTTTGTCGCCATCGCTCTCATTCTTTAAGTCCTCATTGTTCACATCTGGCAGCTGTCAATTTTCCTCCAACACTTTTCCCTTCACTTTTTCCCCATTATGTAGATAGGAGCAAAATTGTTTGGTGAATTGGAACGCGCGGGGTTAAAATTTCACCTCACAACATAGCCTATGACGCTCTCGGGGTCCAGACGTGTGACTGTGCAAAATTTTGTGGCTGTAGCTGCGACGGTACAGATGCCAATCCCGGACATACACACATACATACATACACACATTCAGCTTTATATATTAGATATACCTGTATGTAATCTCCTGTATATAGTATATACCTGTGTGTCATCTCACCTATATATAGTATATATCTGTGTGTCATCTCCTGTATATAGTATATACCTGTATGTCATCTCCTCCTATACATAGCATATACCTGTGTCATCTCCTCCTGTATATACTATATACCTGTAGGTAATCTGCTCCTGTATATAGTATATACCTGTGTGTCATCTCCTCCTGTATATAGTATATACCTGTATGTCATCTCCTCCTGTATGTAGTATGTACCTGTATGTCATCTCCTCCTCTATATAGTATATACCTGTGTGTCATCTCTCCTGTATATAGTATATATCTGTGTGTCATCTCCTCCTGTATATAGTATATACCTGTGTGTCATCTCCCCTGTAAATAGTATATACCTGTGTGTCATCTCCTGTATATAGTATATAGCTGTATGCCATCTCCTCCTGTATTAGCCCTCGTTCACACGTTATTTGGTCAGTATTTTTACCTCAGTATTTGTAAGCTAAAATGGCAGCCTGATAAATCCCCAGCCAACAGTAAGCCCACCCCCTGGCAGTATATATTAGCTCACACATACACATAATAGACTGGTCATGTGACTGACAGCTGCCGGATTCCTATATGGTACATTTGTTGCTCTTGTAGTTTGTCTGCTTATTAATCAGATTTTTATTTTTGAAGGATACCAGACTTGTGTGTGTTTTAGGGCGAGTTTCGTGTGTCAAGTTGTGTGTGTTGAGTTGCGTGTGGCGACATGCATGTAGGGACTTTTGTGAGATGAGTTTTGTGTGGCGACATGCGTGTAGCAACTTTTTGTGTGTCGAGTTGCATGTGACAGGTTAGTGTAGCAAGTTGTGTGCAGCAAGTTTTGCGCATGGCGAGTTTTGCGCGTGGCGAGTTTTATGTGTGGTGCCTTTTGAGTATGTGCAAGTTTTGTGTGAGGCAACTTTTGCATGTGTTGCAACTTTTGTGCATGTGGCAATTTTTCTGCGTGTGGCAATTTTTCTGCGTGTGCAAGTTTTGCGTGTGGCGAGTTTTGCACGTGTGGCGAGTTTTGCATGTGGAGAGTTTTGCGCGTGGCGAGTTTTGAGCGGCGACTTTTGTGTTTCTACTTTTATGTGGCGAGGTTGGTGTATGTGTGGTGAAATGTGCACTGAGGGTGGTATATGTGTTCGAGCACGTGGTAGTGTGTGGCGCATTTTGTGTGTGTGTTCATATCCCCGTGGTGGTGTGATTATCCCATGTTGGGGCCCCACCTTAGCAACTGTACAGTATATACTCTTTGGCGCCATCGCTGTCATTCTTTAAGTCCCCCTTGTTCACATCTGGCAGCTGTTAATTTGCCTCCAACACTTTTCCTTTCATTTTTTCCCCATTATGTAGATAGGGGCAAAATTGTTTGGTGACTTGGAAAGCGCGGGGTTAAAATTTCACCTCACAATATAGCTTTGACGCTCTCAGGGTCCAGACGTGTGACTGTGCAAAATTTTGTGCCTGTAGCTGCGACGCCTCCAACACTTTTCCTTTCACTTTTTCCCCATTATGTAGATAGGGGCAAAATTGTTTGGTGAATTGGAAAGCGCGGGGTTAAAATTTCACCTCACAACATAGCCTATGACGCTCTCGGGGTCCAGACGTGTGACTGTGCAAAATTTTGTGGCTGTAGCTGCTACGGTTCAGATGCCAATCCCGGACATACATACATACATACATACATACACACACACACACATTCAGCTTTATATATTAGATATACCTGTATGTAATCTCCTGTATATAGTATATACCTGTGTGTCATCTCACCTATATATAGTATATATCTGTGTGTCATCTCCTGTATATAGTATATACCTGTATGTCATCTCCTCCTATACATAGCATATACCTGTGTCATCTCCTCCTGTATATACTATATACCTGTAGGTAATCTGCTCCTGTATATAGTATATACCTGTGTGTCATCTCCTCCTGTATATAGTATATACCTGTATGTCATCTCCTCCTGTATGTAGTATGTACCTGTATGTCATCTCCTCCTCTATATAGTATATACCTGTGTGTCATCTCTCCTGTATATAGTATATATCTGTGTGTCATCTCCTCCTGTATATAGTATATACCTGTGTGTCATCTCCCCTGTAAATAGTATATACCTGTGTGTCATCTCCTGTATATAGTATATAGCTGTATGCCATCTCCTCCTGTATTAGCCCTCGTTCACACTTTATTTGGTCAGTATTTTTACCTCAGTATTTGTAAGCTAAAATGGCAGCCTGATAAATCCCCAGCCAACAGTAAGCCCACCCCCTGGCAGTATATATTAGCTCACACATACACATAATAGACTGGTCATGTGACTGACAGCTGCCGGATTCCTATATGGTACATTTGTTGCTCTTGTAGTTTGTCTGCTTATTAATCAGATTTTTATTTTTGAAGGATACCAGACTTGTGTGTGTTTTAGGGCGAGTTTCGTGTGTCAAGTTGTGTGTGTTGAGTTGCGTGTGGCGACATGCATGTAGGGACTTTTGTGAGATGAGTTTTGTGTGGCGACATGCGTGTAGCAACTTTTTGTGTGTCGAGTTGCATGTGACAGGTTAGTGTAGCAAGTTGTGTGCAGCAAGTTTTGCGCATGGCGAGTTTTGCGCGTGGCGAGTTTTATGTGTGGTGCCTTTTGAGTATGTGCAAGTTTTGTGTGAGGCAACTTTTGCATGTGTTGCAACTTTTGTGCATGTGGCAATTTTTCTGCGTGTGGCAATTTTTCTGCGTGTGCAAGTTTTGCGTGTGGCGAGTTTTGCACGTGTGGCGAGTTTTGCATGTGGAGAGTTTTGCGCGTGGCGAGTTTTGAGCGGCGACTTTTGTGTTTCTACTTTTATGTGGCGAGGTTGGTGTATGTGTGGTGAAATGTGCACTGAGGGTGGTATATGTGTTCGAGCACGTGGTAGTGTGTGGCGCATTTTGTGTGTGTGTTCATATCCCCGTGGTGGTGTGATTATCCCATGTTGGGGCCCCACCTTAGCAACTGTACAGTATATACTCTTTGGTGCCATCGCTGTCATTCTTTAAGTCCCCCTTGTTCACATCTGGCAGCTGTTAATTTGCCTCCAACACTTTTCCTTTCATTTTTTCCCCATTATGTAGATAGGGGCAAAATTGTTTGGTGACTTGGAAAGCGCGGGGTTAAAATTTCACCTCACAATATAGCTTTGACGCTCTCAGGGTCCAGACGTGTGACTGTGCAAAATTTTGTGCCTGTAGCTGCGACGCCTCCAACACTTTTCCTTTCACTTTTTCCCCATTATGTAGATAGGGGCAAAATTGTTTGGTGAATTGGAAAGCGCGGGGTTAAAATTTCACCTCACAACATAGCCTATGACGCTCTCGGGGTCCAGACGTGTGACTGTGCAAAATTTTGTGGCTGTAGCTGCTACGGTTCAGATGCCAATCCCGGACATACATACATACATACATACATACACACACACACACATTCAGCTTTATATATTAGATTAATAGCTTGTTTCCTCATGCTTGTCTGCTGCCACCTACTGACCGAAGGCTTTGTGACACTCCCTCACTCCTCCTTTTACATTTTTCTAGACTGTGGGAGTGTCCTGCAGCCTTGTGTATAAGCTCACTTCCTGGCATCCATTTTTTACTTTCAGCCATCATGTGAGAAGTACACATCTCTTTTGGGCTGCCGAAAGCAAAGTCTTTTGACCACACACACACATTTAGTAGTGGCTCCAGAGGTGAGCAACCCACAAGGCAACCACAGGAACGGCTACTTATACTATCCGCATCGTACCACTTCATGTCTTTGGGTTATGGTTCAAATAAACCACAGCTGATTCATCTCTCTGCATCCACATTTGAATCCATTGACCCAGGAGTGACACCTGGTCCTGTCTGCCCCACTGCAACTACACAAACGTAGGACTTCTCACACCATCACCATACTACACACCTTCAATCGCCTTAAGTGGGCACAGAATACTGTCTGCAAAAATCAGAGAGGCCTCCATAAGACACTAATTTGGGCAGCTGCTCAGAAAGTGTGAGAGCAGAGCCCAATTTAGAGACAACATGCTGGTGGTCAAGTACAGGGACAAGAGGAATGTCCTTTTCTTGACCACCATACATGGTGATCGCAGCACGCCACCAATGTATGAGGTACCACTACAGAGGTCACCAAACCAGACTGTATACATGGGTACAACAAGAACTTGGGGAGAGTTGATATCTCTGATCAAATCCTACAGCCATACAGTGCCATGAGAAAAGCCAAGGTGTGGTGCAAGAATGTGGCCATGAGAAAAGCAAAGGTGTGGTGCAAGAATGTGGCCATGCACATTGAACAAATGGTAATGTACAATGCTTACATGCTATCACGATGTGCAGGCCAGGCTGGTACTTGTAACTTCAGTTGCAGGAGGTAGTGATCAAGGCCCTAATCTTTGGAAGTCCGTAAGGAGTGGGCCCCAGTACTTCTGGAACTGAAGATGCTCATTTTATTCCAGGCTAACATTTCCCTGTTGATGTCCCTCAAATCACAAAGGAAAGAAGATCGCAAAAGAGATCCTGAGTCTGTTATAAAAGGGGGATATGCAAGGACACAACTTATTAATGCGACACCTGCCTCAACAAACTTGGTATGCATATAAAAGAATGCTCAAACTATGCCACACATCCATGGACTACTAAATTAGTTTCTGACTTGAATAACTCACGAATGAAAACCTGACGTACATTACACAACTCACATATGACAACTGATGTACACTACACAACTTACATATGCCAACCTGATGCACTCTACACTACTCTTGTATGCCAACTGTAGGGATTTGCTCTGGTAGGCAGTGGCAGGGCCACAGTGATGAGGCAAAACAGGCTTAGAGTTCAAACTTCAGTGGTTTATTAGGACTTTAAACAGTATGTGGCAGAAAGTTAGGAAAAAACACAAACATGCTCCAACTTGGAGAACCACTGGTCTCAGACTCACCCTTGCATAGGATGAGCTTAACTAAGCGGCTGCCTGGTCAGCGGCGTCCACCAGATGCCATTCTCAGGGTTGCTAGGAGTCTTACAATTAGCAACGGATACCCATAATATGTTTAAAACTTAACTTTTACTAGATAGTTTATAAAAGACTACATACAAAAACTGGTGTCAAAGTGCAGCGTGCAAAAAAGTGAAAGAAAACTACAAAACTTATTAAAAAGTATGCAGGGTACTAGAAAACCCGCCACTACCACTGAATATAGTCCAGGTAATAACTTTTTATGCAGGATGTATCAGTATTCCAAACTCTGGCACTGAGTCCCCTTTATGTCTCAGTTATTCCTGGGTACCTGACACTTCCTTCATCAGAGTACTATCAATCATATAAATGTACGGACATTAGGTGTGCCAATATCTTTTAATAGAGAGCACCATACTCAAAGTCCGTTATGCACTCCAAACAAATATAGATATTAATTATTCAGTGGTGTATATATGAATAATATGCTCATTAGAGTGTGCTGTCAACAATATCTCGAAAGCAAAGAAGCCTTATTGCTCCTATATATATAGAATACATCGATGCCCAACAATGCAATGGCATAGGTTCAGAATAGAAGGCTTATAAATATCAGCTATCTTTGCATACGTTGCTCATAACAGCTACAAACTCATATCCCTCATTAATTAGAATACATCAATGGCATGGGTTCATATAGAGGGTTAAAACATCTTTCTGCAAGGACAGTGTATTGTTATGAACTGGTGACCTAGGAGCAGCATGGACGAGCTCTGGAGTAGGAGGCCTCTATACTGGCTGCAGACCCTGAACTTAACACATCAACTAAAAGTAGCCGTGGGATGTTCCTGTCACTCCCTAGACACCTCGTCACGGCCGGAGGACTAATTACCCCTAAAGAAAGAAACAGGAATACTATCTTGCCTCAGAGAAAATTCCCAAAGGAAAGGCAGCCCCCAACAAATAATGACTGTGAGAGGAGAGGGAAATTACAAACGCAGACTGAAAACAGAATTTAGCAAAGGAGGCCACGCTACCTAGAAAAGAAAGACAGGACAGAGTACTGTGCGGTCAGTATAAAAAATACTACAAAATCCACCACAGAGAATACAAAAATCTCCACACCTAACTAAAGGCATGGAGGGTAACTCTGTGATTCCAGAGCTTCCAACTTGGCTGAATAAATCTTTACACAGACAAAGCTGGACAAGAAAAAACAGCAATTCACAGAACTATTAAGTCCACCGCATGTGGACTGCAAAAACTGAGCCAGGACTTATCTTTGATGATTTGAACAATCCAGAGGGAGAAACCAAGCAGAGATGTGGATCCCTAGAAAACAATGGACAACTGGCACTCACTAAAGGAAGGAGCCAGACTAAATAGCCCCATCCAAAGTGGAAGCAGCTGATGACTGTTGTGAAGGACAAACAGCAGCACTACCACTTATAACCACTGGAGGGAGCCCAAGAGCAGAACTCACAACAGTATTCACAACAGTACCCCCCCCTTGAGGAGGGGTCACCGAACCCTCACCAGAGCCCCCAGGCCGATCCGGATGAGCCAAATGGAAGGCACGAACCAAATCATCAGCATGAACATCGGAGGCAACAACCCAAGAATTATCCTCCTGGCCATAACCCTTCCACTTGACAAGATACAGAAGCCTCCATCTAGAAAAACGAGAATCCAAGATCTTCTCCACAACATACTCCAACTCCCCATCAATCAACACCGGGGCAGGAGGATCAACAGAGGGAACCACGGGCACCACATTTTTCCGCAACAAAGATCTATGAAAAACATTATGGATGGAAAAAGAGGCTGGAAGGGCCAAACGAAAAGACACTGGATTGATAATCTCAGAAATCCTATAAGGACCAATGAACCGAGGCTTGAACTTTGGGGAAGAAACCTTCATAGGAACATGACGAGAAGACAACAAGACCAAATCCCCAACCCGAAGCCGGGAACCCACACTCCGACGACGGTTGGCAAAACACTGAGCCTCCTCCTGAGACAACACCAAATTGTCCACAACATGAGCCCAAATCTGCTGCAACCTGTCAACCACAGAGTTCACCCCAGGACAATCAGAAGACTCAACCTGCCCTGAAGAAAAACGAGGATGAAACCCAGAATTACAAAAGAATGGTGACACCAAGGTAGCAGAACTAGCCCGATTATTAAGGGCAAACTCGGCCAATGGCAAGAAAGCCACCCAATCATCCTGATCGGCAGACACAAAGCATCTCAAATAGGTTTCCAAAGTCTGGTTAGTTCGATTGGTTTGGCCGTTTGTCTGAGGTTGAAATGCGGAAGAAAAAGACAAATCAATGCCCAGCTTAGCACAAAAGGACCGCCAAAACCTAGAAACAAACTGGGAACCTCTATCGGACACAATATTCTCCGGAATGCCATGCAAACGAACCACATGCTGAAAAAACAACGGAACCAACTCAGAAGAGGAAGGCAACTTAGGCAAAGGTACCAAATGAACCATCTTAGAAAACCGGTCACAGACCACCCAGATAACAGACATCCTCTGGGAAACAGGAAGGTCCGAAATAAAATCCATAGAAATATGCGTCCAAGGCCTCTAAGGGATCGGCAAAGGCAAAAGCAACCCACTGGCGCGGGAGCATGTTGTGAAATTGGATTTTGGGCTCCCCCGGTGGCCACTGGTGGAATTGAACTGGTGTGCATCATCCTCTCTGTTCACCTGTTTCCATCAGGATGTGGGAGTCGCTATTTAGCCTTGCTCCTCTGTCACTTCCATGCCGGTCAACATTGTAATCAGAAGCCTTTCTGTGCATGTTCCTGCTGCTAGTCAACTCCCAGCTAAGTTGGACTTTTGTCCTTGTTTGTTTTTGCATTTAGTTCCAGTTCACAGCTGTAGTTTCATTTCTGTGTCTGGAAAGCTCTTGTGATCTGAAATTGCCACTCTGATGTTATGAGTTAATACTAGAGTCTTAAAGTAATTTCAGGATGGTGTTTTGATAGGGTTTTCAGCTGACCATGAAAGTGCCCTTTCTGTCTTCCTGCTATCTAGTAAGCGGACCTCAATTTTGCTAAACCTATTTTCATACTACGTTTGTCATTTCATCTAAAATCACCGCCAATATTTGTGGGGGCCTCTGTCTGCCTTTCGGGGAAATTTCTCTAGAGGTGAGCCAGGACTATATTTTCCTCTGCCAGGATTAGTTAGTCCTCCGGCCGGCGCTGGGCGTCTAGGGATAAAACGCAGGCTACGCTACCCGGCTACTGTTAGTTGTGCGACAGGTTTAGTTCATGGTCAGTTTAGTTTCCATCCTTCCAAGAGCTAGTTCTTATGTTTGCTGGGCTATGTTCTCTTGCCATTGAGAACCATAACAGTTTGACCGGCCACAAAAGGGTTAAATTAATTGACAGAGAAAGGAGAGAAAAGAGAAGTCTGCTGAAGATTTTTTTTTTTTTTTTTTTTCCTTCAGTTCTGAGTGTGCTTGTAATTGAATCTCTTGCAAGTTTGCCTATATTGCAGCCTTTCTCTCTCTCTCTCTCCTTCTAATCCTGGAATGGCTCTGTGTTCACCTGTTTAAAATGGATATTCAGAGTTTAGCTGCAGGTTTGAATAATCTCACCACGAAAGTTCAAAATTTACAAGATTTTGTTGTTCATGTTCCTATATCTGAACCTAGAATTCCTTTGCCTGAATTTTTCTCGGGGAATAGATCTTGCTTTCAAAATTTCAAAAATAATTGCAAGTTGTTTTTGTCCCTGAAATCTCGCTCTGCTGGAGATCCTGCTCAGCAGGTCAGGATTGTGATTTCCTTGCTCCGGGGCGACCCTCAGGATTGAGCTTTTGCATTGGCTCCAGGGGATCCTGCGTTGCTCAAGGTGGATGCGTTTTTTCTGGCCTTGGGGTTGCTTTATGAGGAACCTCAGTTAGAACTTCAGGCGGAAAAGGCCTTGATGTCCCTATCTCAGGGGCAAGACGAAGCTGAAATATACTGCCAGAAATTCCGTAAATGGGCTGTGCTTACTCAGTGGAATGAGTGCGCCCTGGCGGCGAATTTCAGAGAGGGTCTCTCTGATGCCATTAAGGATGTTATGGTGGGGTTCCCTGTGCCTGTGCCGATAGGCGTCTGCGGGAGCGCAAACCTGTGCACCATTTGGCGGTGTCTACTGAGAAGACGCCAGAGAATATGCAATGTGATAGAATTCTGTCCAGAAGTGAACGGCAGAATTTTAGACGAAAAAATGGGTTGTGCTTCTATTGCGGTGATTCAACTCATGTTATATCAGCATGCTCTAAGCGTACTAAGAAGCTTGATAAGTCTGTTTCAATTGGCACTTTACAGTCTAAGTTTATTCTATCTGTGACCCTGATTTGTTCTTTATCATCTATTACCGTGGATGCCTATGTCGACTCTGGCGCCGCTTTGAGTCTTATGGATTGGTCCTTTGCCAGACGCTGTGGGTATGATTTGGAGCCTCTTGAAACTCCTATACCCCTGAAGGGGATTGACTCCACCCCATTGGCTAGCAATAAACCACAATACTGGACACAAGTAACTATGCGGATTAATCCGGATCACCAGGAGATTATTCGCTTTCTTGTGCTGTATAACCTACATGATGTGTTGGTGCTTGGATTGCCATGGCTGCAATCTCATAACCCAGTCCTTGACTGGAAAGCTATGTCTGTGTTAAGCTGGGGATGTAAGGGGATGCATGGGGACGTACCTGTGGTTTCCATTTCATCATCTATTCCCTCTGAGATTCCTGAATTCTTGACTGAATATCGTGACGTTTTTGAAGAACCTAAGCTTGGTTCATTACCTCCGCACCGGGAGTGCGATTGTGCCATAGATTTGATTCCGGGTAGTAAATACCCTAAGGGTCGTTTATTTAATCTGTCTGTGCCTGAACATGCTGCTATGCGAGAATATATAAAGGAGTCCTTGGAAAAGGGACATATTCGTCCTTCGTCATCTCCCTTAGGAGCCGGTTTTTTCTTTGTGGCTAAGAAAGATGGCTCTTTGAGGCCGTGCATTGATTATCGGCTTTTGAATAAAATCACGGTTAAATATCAATATCCGTTGCCACTGCTGACTGATTTGTTTGCTCGCATAAAGGGGGCCAAGTGGTTCTCTAAGATAGATCTCCGTGGGGCGTATAATTTGGTGCGAATTAAGCAGGGGGATGAGTGGAAAACCGCATTTAATACGCCCGAGGGCCACTTTGAGTATTTGGTGATGCCTTTTGGTCTTTCAAATGCCCCTTCAGTCTTTCAGTCCTTTATGCATGACATTTTCCGTGATTATTTGGATAAATTTATGATTGTGTATCTGGATGATATTTTGATTTTTTCGGATGACTGGGACTCTCATGTCCAGCAAGTCAGGAGGGTTTTTCAGGTTTTGCGGTCTAATTCCTTGTGTGTGAAGGGTTCTAAGTGCGTTTTTGGGGTTCAGAAGATTTCCTTTTTGGGATATATTTTTTCCCCCTCTTCCATCGAGATGGATCCTGTCAAGGTTCAGGCTATTTGTGATTGGACGCAACCCTCTTCTCTTAAGAGTCTTCAGAAATTTTTGGGCTTTGCTAACTTTTATCGTCGATTTATTGCTGGTTTTTCTGATGTTGTTAAACCATTGACTGATTTGACTAAGAAGGGTGCTGATGTTGCTGATTGGTCCCCTACTGCTGTGGAGGCCTTTCGGGAGCTTAAGCGCCGCTTTTCTTCCGCCCCTGTGTTGCGTCAGCCTGATGTTGCTCTTCCTTTTCAGGTTGAGGTCGACGCTTCTGAAATCGGAGCTGGGGCGGTTTTGTCGCAGAGAAGTTCCGATTGCTCCGTGATGAGACCTTGTGCTTTTTTCTCGCGTAAATTTTCGCCCGCCGAGCGGAATTATGATGTTGGGAATCGGGAGCTTTTGGCCATGAAGTGGGCTTTTGAGGAGTGGCGTCATTGGCTTGAGGGGGCTAGACATCAGGTGGTGGTATTGACTGACCACAAAAATCTAATTTATCTTGAGTCCGCCAGACGCCTGAATCCTAGACAGGCGCGCTGGTCGTTGTTTTTCTCTCGGTTTGATTTTGTGGTGTCCTACCTGCCGGGTTCTAAAAATGTTAAGGCGGATGCCCTTTCTAGGAGTTTTGAGCCTGACTCCCCTGGTAATTCTGAACCTACAGGTATCCTTAAGGATGGAGTGATATTGTCTGCCGTTTCTCCAGACCTGCGGCGGGCCTTGCAGGAGTTTCAGGCGGATAGACCTGATCGTTGCCCACCTGGTAGACTGTTTGTTCCTGATGATTGGACCAGTAAAGTCATTTCTGAGGTTAATTCTTCTGCGTTGGCAGGTCATCCTGGAATCTTTGGTACCAGGGATTTGGTGGCAAGGTCCTTCTGGTGGCCTTCCCTGTCTCGAGATGTGCGAGGCTTTGTGCAGTCTTGTGACGTTTGTGCTCGGGCCAAGCCTTGTTGTTCTCGGGCTAGTGGATTGTTGTTGCCCTTGCCTATCCCGAAGAGGCCCTGGACGCACATCTCGATGGATTTTATTTCGGATCTTCCTGTTTCTCAGAAGATGTCTGTCATCTGGGTGGTGTGTGATCGTTTCTCTAAGATGGTCCATTTGGTTCCCCTGCCTAAGTTGCCTTCTTCTTCCGAGTTGGTTCCTCTGTTTTTTCAAAATGTGGTCCGTTTGCATGGTATTCCGGAGAATATCGTTTCTGACAGAGGTACCCAATTCGTGTCTAGATTTTGGCGAGCATTCTGTGCTAGGATGGGCATAGATTTGTCTTTCTCGTCTGCTTTCCATCCTCAGACTAATGGCCAGACCGAGTGGACGAATCAGACCTTGGAGACATATTTGAGGTGTTTTGTGTCTGCAGATCAGGATGATTGGGTTGCTTTTTTGCCTTTAGCGGAGTTTGCCCTCAATAATCGGGCCAGCTCTGCCACCTTGGTGTCTCCCTTTTTCTGTAATTCGGGGTTTCATCCTCGATTTTCTTCTGGTCAGGTGGAATCTTCGGATTGTCCTGGAGTGGATGCTGTGGTGGAGAGGTTGCATCAGATTTGGGGGCAGGTAGTGGACAATTTGAAGTTGTCCCAGGAGAAGACTCAGCTTTTTGCCAACCGCCGGCGTCGGGTTGGTCCTCGGCTTTGTGTTGGGGACTTGGTGTGGTTGTCTTCTCGTTTTGTCCCTATGAGGGTTTCTTCTCCCAAGTTTAAGCCTCGGTTCATCGGCCCGTACAAGATATTGGAGATTCTCAACCCTGTGTCCTTCCGTTTGGACCTCCCTGCATCTTTTTCTATTCATAATGTTTTTCATCGGTCATTATTGCGCAGGTATGAGGTACCGGTTGTGCCTTCCGTTGAGCCTCCTGCTCCGGTGTTGGTTGAGGGCGAGTTGGAGTACGTTGTGGAAAAAATCTTGGACTCCCGTGTTTCCAGACGGAAACTCCAGTATCTGGTCAAATGGAAGGGATACGGTCAGGAGGATAATTCTTGGGTGACTGCCTCTGATGTTCATGCCTCCGATTTGGTCCGTGCTGTTGTGAATTTGCTTTTTGCTCCCTCTAGTGGTTACTAGTTTTTTGACTCTGGTTTTTCTGTCATTCCTTTTATCCGCACCTGGGTCGTTAGTTAGGGGTGTTGCTATATAAGCTCCCTGGACCTTCAGTTCAATGCCTGGCAACGTAGTTATCAGAGCTAGTCTGCTGTGCTCTTGTCTACTGATCCTGGTTCCAGTTATATCAGCTAAGTCTGCCTTTTGCTTTTTGCTATTTGTTTTGGTTTTGTATTTTTGTCCAGCTTGTTCCAAATCTATATCCTGACCTTTGCTGGAAGCTCTAGGGGGGCTGGTGTTCTCCCCCCGGACCGTTAGACGGTTCGGGGGTTCTTGAATTTCCAGTGTGGATTTTGATAGGGTTTTTGTTGACCATATAAGTTACCTTTCTTTATTCTGCTATCAGTAAGCGGGCCTCTCTGTGCTAAACCTGGTTCATTTCTGTGTTTGTCTTTTCCTCTTACCTCACCGTCATTATTTGTGGGGGGCTTCTATCCAGCTTTGGGGTCCCCTTCTCTGGAGGCAAGAAAGGTCTTTGTTTTCCTCTACTAGGGGTAGCTAGATTCTCCGGCTGGCGCGTGTCATCTAGAATCAACGTAGGAATGATCCCCGGCTACTTCTAGTGTTGGCGTTAGGAGTAGATATATGGTCAACCCAGTTACCACTGCCCTATGAGCTGGATTTTTGTATTCTGCAGACTTCCACGTTCCTCTGAGACCCTCGCCATTGGGGTCATAACAGTTTGCCAGGCCCGTATTAAATGTTTAATGCATTGCAGAAGAGGGATTATAAGAAAGAAGATTCTGAGTTTTTTTTTTCTTCTTCCCCTTTACCTCAGAGTGGCTATGCTTGCTGCAGACATGAATGTCCAGACCTTGATTACAAGTGTGGACCAGCTGGCTACTCGTGTGCAGGGCATACAAGACTATGTTATCAGAAATCCTAGGTCAGAACCTAAAATACCGATTCCTGAACTGTTTTCCGGAGACAGGTTTAAGTTTAGGAATTTCGTGAATAATTGTAAATTGTTTTTGTCCCTGAGACCCTGTTCATCTGGAGATTCTGCTCAGCAAGTAAAAATTGTTATTTCGTTCTTACGGGGCGACCCTCAGGATTGGGCTTTTTCGCTGGCGCCAGGAGATCCGGCATTGGCTGATCTTGATGCGTTTTTTCTGGCGCTCGGTTTACTTTATGAGGAACCCAATCTTGAGATTCAGGCAGAAAAGGCCTTGCTGGCTATGTCTCAGGGGCAGGACGAGGCTGAAGTGTATTGCCAAAAATTTCGGAAATGGTCCGTGCTGACACATTGGAACGAGTGTGCACTGGCCGCTAATTTTAGAAATGGCCTTTCTGAAGCCATTAAGAATGTTATGGTGGGTTTTCCCATTCCCACAGGTCTGAATGATACTATGGCACTGGCTATTCAAATTGACCGGCGGTTGCGGGAGCGCAAAACCGCAAATTCCCTCATGGTGTTGTCTGAACAGACACCTAATTCGGTGCAATGTGATAGAAAAACCGCAAATTCCCTCATGGTGTTGTCTGAACAGACACCTGATTTAATGCAATGTGATAGAATCCTGACTAGAAATGAGCGGAAAATTCATAGACGCCGGAATGGCTTGTGCTACTACTGTGGTGATTCTACACATGTTATCTCAGCATGCTCTAAACGTATAGCTAAGGTTGTTAGTCCTGTCACCGTTGGTAATTTGCAACCTAAATTTATTCTGTCTGTAACTTTGATTTGCTCACTGTCATCTTATCCTGTCATGGCGTTTGTAGATTCAGGTGCTGCCCTGAGTCTCATGGATCTCTCATTTGCTAAGAGCTGTGGTTTTACTCTTGAACCATTAGAAAATCCTATTCCTCTTAGGGGTATTGATGCTACACCATTGGCAGCAAATAAACCGCAGTATTGGACACAGGTTACCATGTGCATGACTCCTGAACACCGCGAGGTGATACGTTTCCTGGTTTTACATAAAATGCATGATTTGGTTGTTTTAGGGCTGCCATGGTTACAGACCCATAATCCAGTCCTGGACTGGAAGGCTATGTCAGTCTCAAGTTGGGGCTGTCGTGGTATTCATGGGGATTCCCTGCCTGTGTCTATTGCTTCTTCTACGCCTTCGGAAGTTCCGGAGTATTTGTCTGATTATCAGGATGTCTTCAGTGAGTCTGAGTCCAGTGCACTGCCTCCTCATAGGGACTGTGACTGTGCTATAGATTTGATCCCAGGCAGTAAATTTCCTAAGGGAAGACTGTTTAATCTGTCGGTACCTGAACATACCGCTATGCGTTCATATATCAAGGAGTCTTTGGAGAAAGGACATATTCGTCCGTCTTCTTCCCCTCTTGGTGCGGGATTCTTTTTTGTGGCAAAAAAGGACGGATCTTTGAGACCTTGTATTGATTATCGGCTTTTAAATAAGATCACTGTCAAATTTCAGTATCCTTTACCGCTGTTGTCTGACTTGTTTGCCCGGATTAAGGGTGCCAAGTGGTTCACCAAGATAGACCTTCGTGGTGCGTACAACCTTGTGCGCATTAAGCAAGGTGATGAATGGAAAACCGCATTCAATACGCCCGAAGGTCATTTTGAGTACTTGGTGATGCCTTTTGGGCTCTCCAATGCGCCTTCAGTTTTTCAGTCCTTTATGCATGACATTTTCCGGAAGTATCTGGATAAATTTTTGATTGTTTATCTGGATGATATTTTGGTTTTTTCTGATAATTGGGATTCGCATGTGGAGCAGGTCAGGTTGGTCTTTAAAATTTTGCGTGAAAATTCTTTGTTTGTCAAGGGCTCAAAGTGTCTCTTTGGTGTACAGAAGGTTCCCTTTTTGGGGTTCATTTTTTCCCCTTCTGCTGTGGAGATGGACCCAGTCAAGGTCCGAGCTATTCTTGATTGGACTCAGCCCTCGTCAGTTAAGAGTCTTCAGAAGTTCTTGGGCTTCGCTAACTTCTACCGTCGTTTTATCGCTAATTTTTCTAGCATTGTGAAACCTTTGACGGATATGACCAAGAAGGGCTCCGATGTAGCTAACTGGGCTCCTGCTGCCGTGGAGGCTTTCCAGGAGTTGAAACGCCGGTTTACTTCGGCGCCTGTTTTGTGCCAGCCTGACGTCTCACTTCCCTTTCAGGTTGAGGTGGATGCTTCGGAGATTGGGGCCGGGGCCGTTTTGTCGCAGAGAGGCCCTGGTTGCTCTGTTATGAAACCTTGTGCCTTTTTCTCTAGGAAGTTTTCGCCTGCCGAGCGAAATTATGATGTGGGCAATCGGGAGTTGTTGGCCATGAAATGGGCATTTGAGGAGTGGCGTCATTGGCTCGAGGGTGCTAAGCATCGTGTGGTGGTCTTGACTGATCACAAAAATCTGATGTATCTCGAGTCTGCTAAACGCCTTAATCCTAGACAGGCCCGCTGGTCATTGTTTTTCTCCCGCTTTGATTTTGTTGTCTCGTATTTACCAGGTTCAAAGAATGTGAAGGCCGATGCTCTTTCTAGGAGCTTTGTGCCTGATGCTCCTGGAGTCGCTGATCCTGTTGGTATTCTTAAAGATGGAGTTATCTTGTCAGCTATTTCTCTGGATCTGCGACGTGTGTTGCAGAGATTTCAGGCTGATAGGCCTGAGTCTTGTCCACCTGACAGACTGTTTGTCCCGGATAAGTGGACCAGCAGAGTCATTTCCGAGGTTCATTCCTCGGTGTTGGCAGGTCACCCGGGAATTTTTGGCACCAGAGATCTGGTGGCCAGGTCCTTTTGGTGGCCTTCCTTGTCAAGGGATGTGCGGTCATTTGTGCAGTCCTGTGGGACTTGTGCTCGAGCTAAGCCTTGCTGTTCTCGTGCCAGCGGTTTGCTCTTGCCCTTGCCTGTCCCGAAGAGACCTTGGACACATATCTCCATGGATTTCATTTCTGATCTTCCGCTATCTCAGGGCATGTCCGTTATCTGGGTGATATGTGATCGCTTCTCCAAGATGGTCCATTTGGTTCCTTTGCCTAAGCTGCCTTCCTCTTCCGATCTGGTTCCCGTGTTTTTCCAGAACGTGGTTCGTTTGCACGGCATCCCTGAGAATATTGTGTCAGACAGAGGATCCCAGTTCGTTTCCAGGTTCTGGCGATCCTTTTGTAGTAGGATGGGCATTGATTTGTCGTTTTCGTCTGCTTTCCATCCTCAGACTAATGGACAGACGGAGCGAACCAATCAGACTTTGGAGGCTTATTTGAGGTGTTTTGTCTCTGCTGATCAGGACGATTGGGTTACTTTCTTGCCGTTGGCTGAGTTTGCCCTTAATAATCGGGCTAGTTCCGCCACCTTGGTTTCGCCTTTTTTCTGCAACTCTGGTTTCCATCCTCGCTTTTCTTCGGGTCATGTGGAGCCTTCTGACTGTCCTGGGGTGGATTCTGTGGTGGATAGGTTGCAGCAGATCTGGAATCATGTGGTGGACAACTTGAAGTTGTCACAGGAGAAGGCTCAGCGCTTTGCCAACCGCCGCCGCGGTGTGGGTCCCCGACTACGCGTTGGGGATTTGGTATGGCTTTCTTCCCGCTTTGTTCCTATGAAGGTCTCCTCTCCCAAATTTAAACCTCGTTTTATTGGGCCTTACAAGATATTGGAAATCCTTAATCCTGTATCTTTTCGTCTGGATCTTCCTGTGTCGTTTGCTATTCACAATGTATTTCATAGGTCCTTGTTGCGGCGGTACATTGTGCCTGTAGTTCCTTCTGCTGAGCCTCCTGCTCCGGTGTTGGTTGAGGGCGAGTTGGAGTACGTGGTGGAGAAGATCTTGGATTCTCGCCTCTCCAGGCGGAGGCTTCAGTACCTGGTCAAGTGGAAGGGCTATGGTCAGGAGGATAATTCCTGGGTGGTCGCCTCTGATGTTCATGCGGCCGATTTAGTTCGTGCCTTTCATGCCGCTCATCCTGATCGCCCTGGTGGTCGTGGTGAGGGTTCGGTGACCCCTCACTAAGGGGGGGGGGTACTGTTGTGAATTTGCTTTTTGCTCCCTCTAGTGGTTACTAGTTTTTTGACTCTGGTTTTTCTGTCATTCCTTTTATCCGCACCTGGGTCGTTAGTTAGGGGTGTTGCTATATAAGCTCCCTGGACCTTCAGTTCAATGCCTGGCAACGTAGTTATCAGAGCTAGTCTGCTGTGCTCTTGTCTACTGATCCTGGTTCCAGTTATATCAGCTAAGTCTGCCTTTTGCTTTTTGCTATTTGTTTTGGTTTTGTATTTTTGTCCAGCTTGTTCCAAATCTATATCCTGACCTTTGCTGGAAGCTCTAGGGGGGCTGGTGTTCTCCCCCCGGACCGTTAGACGGTTCGGGGGTTCTTGAATTTCCAGTGTGGATTTTGATAGGGTTTTTGTTGACCATATAAGTTACCTTTCTTTATTCTGCTATCAGTAAGCGGGCCTCTCTGTGCTAAACCTGGTTCATTTCTGTGTTTGTCTTTTCCTCTTACCTCACCGTCATTATTTGTGGGGGGCTTCTATCCAGCTTTGGGGTCCCCTTCTCTGGAGGCAAGAAAGGTCTTTGTTTTCCTCTACTAGGGGTAGCTAGATTCTCCGGCTGGCGCGTGTCATCTAGAATCAACGTAGGAATGATCCCCGGCTACTTCTAGTGTTGGCGTTAGGAGTAGATATATGGTCAACCCAGTTACCACTGCCCTATGAGCTGGATTTTTGTATTCTGCAGACTTCCACGTTCCTCTGAGACCCTCGCCATTGGGGTCATAACACCGTGCCTTTCATAGGGCTCATCCTGATCGCCCTGGTGGTTCTGGTGAGGGTTCGGTGCCCCCTCCTTGAGGGGGGGGTACTGTTGTGAAATTGGATTTTGGGCTCCCCCGGTGGCCACTGGTGGAATTGAACTGGTGTGCATCATCCTCTCTGTTCACCTGTTTCCATCAGGATGTGGGAGTCGCTATTTAGCCTTGCTCCTCTGTCACTTCCATGCCGGTCAACATTGTAATCAGAAGCCTTTCTGTGCATGTTCCTGCTGCTAGTCAACTCCCAGCTAAGTTGGACTTTTGTCCTTGTTTGTTTTTGCATTTAGTTCCAGTTCACAGCTGTAGTTTCGTTTCTGTGTCTGGAAAGCTCTTGTGATCTGAAATTGCCACTCTGATGTTATGAGTTAATACTAGAGTCTTAAAGTAATTTCAGGATGGTGTTTTGATAGGGTTTTCAGCTGACCATGAAAGTGCCCTTTCTGTCTTCCTGCTATCTAGTAAGCGGACCTCAATTTTGCTAAACCTATTTTCATACTACGTTTGTCATTTCATCTAAAATCACCGCCAATATTTGTGGGGGCCTCTGTCTGCCTTTCGGGGAAATTTCTCTAGAGGTGAGCCAGGACTATATTTTCCTCTGCCAGGATTAGTTAGTCCTCCGGCCGGCGCTGGGCGTCTAGGGATAAAACGCAGGCTACGCTACCCGGCTACTGTTAGTTGTGCGACAGGTTTAGTTCATGGTCAGTTTAGTTTCCATCCTTCCAAGAGCTAGTTCTTATGTTTGCTGGGCTATGTTCTCTTGCCATTGAGAACCATAACAGGAGCAGCAAGGTTTGGCTCGCGCACAAGTCCCACAGGACTGCACAAAAGAACGCACATCCCGTAACAAAGAAGGCCACCAAAAGGACCTACTAACCAATTCTCTGGTACCAAAATTCCCAGGATGGCCAGCCAGCACCGAACAGTGAACCTCAGAAATCACTTTACTAGTCCATCTGTCAGGAACAAACAGTTTCCCCGCTGGACAGCGATCAGGTTTATCAGCCTGAAACTCCTGAAGAGCCCGTCGCAAATCAGGGAAGATGGCAGAAAGAATCACCCCCTCCTTAAGAATACCAACCGGCTCAAGAATCCCAGGGGAATCAGGCAAGAAACTCCTAGAGAGGGCATCAGCCTTAACATTCTTAGAACCTGGAAGATACGAGACAACAAAATCAAAACGGGAGAAAAACAGGGACCGTCGGGCCTGTCTAGGATTCAGCCGTTTGGCAGACTCGAGGTAAATCAGATTCTTATGATCGGTCAAGACCACAATACGGTGCTTGGCCCCCTCAAGCCAATGTCGCCACTCCTCAAATGCCCACTTCATAGCCAACAACTCACGATTGCCGACATCATAATTGTGTTCCGCAGGCGAAAACTATCGAGAAAAGAAGGCACACGGTTTCATCAAGGAACCATCAGAATTCCTCTGAGACAAAACGGCCCCTGCCCCAATCTCAGAAGCGTCAACCTCAACCTGAAAAGGAAGAGAAACATCCGGCTGACGCAACACAGGGGCAGAAGTAAATCGGCGCTTAAGCTCCTGAAAAGCAGAAACGGCCTCAGAGGACCAATTAGCTACATCAGCGCCCTTCCTCGTCAAATCGGTCAGGGGTTTGACCACACTGGAGAAGTTGGCAATGAAACGGCGATAAAAATTAGCAAAGCCCAAAAATTTCTGAAGGCTCTTCACGGATGTGGGCTGGATCCAATCATGAATGGCCTGAACCTTAGCCGGATCCATTTCTATAGATGATGGAGAAAAAATGAAGCCCAAAAAAGAAACCTTCTGTACTCCAAAGAGGCACTTAGACCCCTTCACAAACAAGGCATTGTCACGAAGGACCTGAAATACCTTCCTAACTTGTTTCACATGAGACTCCCAATCATCTGAAAAAAATCAAAATATCATCCAAATATACAATCATGAATTTATCAAGATAATTCCGAAAAATATCATGCATGAAGGACTGAAACACAGATGGGGCATTAGAGAGTCCGAATGGCATCAAAAGATACTCAAAATGGCCCTCGGGCGTATTAAACGCAGTTTTTCATTCGTCACCCTGCTTAATACGAACCAGATTATATGCCCCTCGAAGGTCAATCTTAGTAAACCAACTAGCCCCCTTAATTCTGGCACACAAATCAGAAAGCAAAGACAAAGGGTATTGGAATTTGACCGTGATCTTTTTCAAGAGGCGATAATCAATACAGGGTCTCAAGGAGCCATCCTTCTTGGCAACAAAAAAGAAACCTGCTCCTAATGGAGAAGATGGCCGAATATGCCCCTTCTCCAAAGACTCCTTTACATAGCTCCGCATGGCGGCATGTTCAGGCACAGACAGATTGAAAAGTCGACCCTTAGGAAACTTACAGCCTGGAATCAAATCAATAGCACAATCACAGTCCCTATGCGGTGGAAGGGAACTGGACTTGGGCTCATCGAAAACATCCTGGAAATCTGACAGAAACTCAGGAATTTCAGAAGAGGGGGAGGAGGAAATTGACATCCGAGGAACGTCATCATGAACCCCCTGACAACCCCAACTAGTCACAGACATAGATTTCCAATCCAACACCGGATTATGTACCTGTAACCATGGAAACCCCAGCACAACAACATCATGCAAATTATGTAACACCAGGAAGCGACACTCTTCCCGATGGGCTGGCGCCATGCACATGGTTAACTGTGTCCAAAACTGAGGTTTATTTTTAGCCAATGGTGTAGCATCAATCCCCCTCAAAGGGATAGGACTCCGCAAAGGCTGTAAGGAAAAACCACAACGTCTGGCAAATTCTAAGTCCATTAAATTTAAAGCGGCGCCTGAATCCACAAATGCCATGACAGAGAATGACGATAATGATCAGATCAGGGTCACAGATAACAGAAATTTAGGTTGTACAGTACTGATAGTAACGGAATTAGCGATTCTCTTGGCACGCTTAGGGCAATCAGAAATAACATGAGCAGAATCGCCGCAGTAAAAGCACAACCCATTCTGACGTCTGAATCCTTGGCATTCCGCTCTAGACACAATCCTATCCCACTGCATAGGCTCAGGTGTCGGAAGACAACGCCACAGTGTGCACAACTCTGCGCTCACGCAAGCGCCGATCAATTTGAATGGCCAGAGACATAGAATCACTCAGACCTGCAGGCGTGGGGAACCCCACCATAACATCTTTGACAGATTCAGAAAGACCCTTTCTGAAAATTGCCGCCAAAGCATCCTCATTCCACTTAGTAAGCACAGACCATTTTCTGAATTTCTGGCAATATGACTCTGCCGCTTCTTGACCCTGACACAAGGCCAAAAGTGTTTTCTCAGCATGCTCTACAGAGTTAGGTTCATCATACAATAACCCAAGCGCCTGAAAGAAGGTGTCTACATTAAGCAAGGCCGAATTCCCAGATTCCAGGGAAAATGCCCAATCCTGCGGGTCACCACGCAACAGAGAAATAACAATTTTTACCTGCTGGATGGGATCACCAGAGGAACGGGGCTTCAGAGCAAAAAACAGTTTACAGTTATTTTTAAAGCTCAAAAATTTGGACCTGTCCCCGAAGAACAGTTCGGGGTAGGAATTCTAGGCTCTAAAACAGGAGTCTGCACGATATAATAACATAGTAACATAGTAACATAGTAACATAGTAACATAGTTAGTAAGGCCGAAAAAAGACATTTGTCCATCCAGTTCAGCCTATATTCCATCATAATAAATCCCCAGATCTAAGTCCTTCTACAGAACCTAATAATTGTATGATACAATATTGTTCTGCTCCAGGAAGACATCCAGGCCTCTCTTGAACCCCTCGACTGAGTTCGCCATCACCACCTCCTCAGGCAAGCAATTCCAGATTCTCACTGCCCTAACAGTAAAGAATCCTCTTCTATGTTGGTGGAAAAACCTTCTCTCCTCCAGACGCAAAGAATGCCCCCTTGTGCCCGTCACCTTCCTTGGTATAAACAGATCCTCAGCGAGATATTTGTATTGTCCCCTTATATACTTATACATGGTTATTAGATCGCCCCACAGTCGTCTTTTTTCTAGACTAAATAATCCTAATTTCGCTAATCTATCTGGGTATTGTAGTTCTCCCATCCCCTTTATTAATTTTGTTGCCCTCCTTTGTACTCTCTCTAGTTCCATTATATCCTTCCTGAGCACCGGTGCCCAAAACTGGACACAGTACTCCATGTGCGGTCTAACTAGGGATTTGTACAGAGGCAGTATAATGCTCTCATCATGTGTATTCAGACCTCTTTTAATGCACCCCATGATCCTGTTTGCCTTGGCAGCTGCTGCCTGGCACTGGCTGCTCCAGGTAAGTTTATCATTAACTAGGATCCCCAAGTCCTTCTCCATGTGAGATTTACCCAGTGGTTTCCCGTTCAGTGTGTAATGGTGATATTGATTCCTTCTTCCCATGTGCATAACCTTACATTTATCATTGTTAAACCTCATCTGCCACCTTTCAGCCCAAGTTTCCAACTTATCCAGATCCATCTGTAGCAGAATACTATCTTCTCTTGTATTAACTGCTTTACATAGTTTTGTATCATCTGCAAATATCAATATTTTACTGTGTAAACCTTCTACCAGATCATTAATGAATATGTTGAAGAGAACAGGTCCCAATACCGACCCCTGCGGTACCCCACTGGTCACAGCGACCCAGTTAGAGACTATACCATTTATAACCACCCTCTGCTTTCTATCACTAAGCCAGTTACTAACCCATTTACACACATTTTCCCCCAGACCAAGCAGTCTCATTTTGTGTACCAACCTCTTGTGCGGTACGGTATCAAACGCTTTGGAAAAATCGAGATATACCACGTCCAATGACTCACCGTGGTCCAGCCTATAGCTTACCTCTTCATAAAAACTGATTAGATTGGTTTGACAGGAGCGATTTCTCATAAACCCATGCTGATATGGAGTTAAACAGTTATTCTCATTGAGATAATCCAGAATAACATCCTTCAGAAACCCTTCAAATATTTTACCAACAGTAGAGGTTAGACTTACTGGCCTATAATTTCCAGGTTCACTTTTAGAGCCCTTTTTGAATATTGGCACCACATTTGCTATGCGCCAGTCCTGCGGAACAGACCCCGTTGCTATAGAGTCCCTAAAAATAAGAAATAATGGTTTATCTATTACATTACTTAGTTCTCTTAGTACTCGTGGGTGTATGCCATCCGGACCCGGAGATTTATCTATTTTAATCTTATTTAGCCGGTTTCGCACCTCTTTTTGGGTTAGATTGGTGACCCTTAATATAGGGTTTTCATTGTTTCTTGGGATTTCACCTAGCATTTCATTTTCCACCGTGAATACCGTGGAGAAGAAGGTGTTTAATATGTTAGCCTTTTCCTCGTCATCTACAACCATTCTTTCCTCACTATTTTTTAAGGGGCCTACATTTTCAGTTTTTATTCTTTTACTATTGATATAGTTGAAGAACAGTTTGGGATTAGTTTTGCTCTCCTTAGCAATGTGCTTCTCTGTTTCCTTTTTGGCAGAGAATAAGAAATACCCTGTACTCTAGCAGCAAGTTGATCCACCCGAGAAGCAAGTCCCTGAACATCCATGTCAACGCCTAACTCCTGAGCCACCCAGAAGTGAAGAGGGAAAAAAAAAACACAACAGAGTAAAGAAAAAAAAAATGGCTCAGCACTTTCTTTCCCTTCTTTTGAGATGAGGTTAACTCATTGTTGGCCAGTTGTACTGTTATGAACTGGTGACCTAGGAGCAGCATGGACGAGCTCTGGAGTAGGTGGCCTCTATACTGACCGCAGACCCTGAACTTAACACATCAACTAGAAGTAGCCGTGGGATGTTCCTGTCACTCCCTAGACACCTCGTCACGGCCGGAGGACTAATTACCCCTAAAGAAAGAAACAGGAATACTATCTTGCCTCAGAGAAAATTCCCAAAGGAAAGGCAGCCCCCAACAAATAATGACTGTGAGAGGAGAGGGAAATTACAAACGCAGACTGAAAACAGAATTTAGCAAAGGAGGCCACGCTACCTAGAAAAGAAAGACAGGACAGAGTACTGTGCGGTCAGTATAAAAAATACTACAAAATCCACCACAGAGAATACAAAAATCTCCACACCTAACTAAAGGCATGGAGGGTAACTCTGTGACTCCAGAGCTTCCAACTTGGCTGAATAAATCTTTACACAGACAAAGCTGGACAAGAAAAAACAGCAATTCACAGAACTATTAAGTCCACCGCATGTGGACTGCAAAAACTGAGCCAGGACTTATCTTTGATGATTTGGACAATCCAGAGGGAGAAACCAAGCAGAGATGTGGATCCCTAGAAAACAATGGACAACTGGCACTCACTAAAGGAAGGAGCCAGACTAAATAGCCCCGTCCAAAGTGGAAGCAGCTGATGACAGTTGTGAAGGACAAACAGCAGCACTACCACTTATAACCACCGGAGGGAGCCCAAGAGCAGAACCCACAACAGAATTCACAACAGTGTATACTCATCTGGGCCCGCAGCAGATCATTCTGGGTAACCCTCAGGTTTCGGTATACTTATCACCGGCATTCCTTAGTCTCCTATTCATGCCCGGTTCTATGTCCATACAATGTTCTCCCGACGCGTTTCATCGTATTGACTCATTAGGGGATGGTGACATTACAAGTTGAGCAGAGTACTCTGCTCAACTTGTAATGTCACCATCCCCTGATGAGTCAATACGATGAAACGCGTCGGGCAGACATTGTATGGACATAGAACCGGGCATGAATAGGAGACTAAGGAATGCCGGTGATAAGTATACCGAAACCTGAGGGTTACCCAGAATGATCTGCTGCGGGCCCAGATGAGTTGCCTTATTGTGGGCGCTCGCTCTATTTAGGTCATTAATCATGCTGGTATTTTACCCATGAATGTCGAGTCTGTTTGCTATTCAGCACATTCAGGTGGTAGAGGGATTACGTCCTCACTTATTGCTGTGCCTTTAGCCCCATGAGTCAGAGGGTTGGGTGTTTATTATAAATAGGGTTGTGCAGGCCTGATTTTTTATATCATTCGCTATATCTGCTATATTTATATACGGATCAAGTGTCTCATGCATCACTGGTTTTAATTATGTTTTATGGTTTTCTTGAAGTTGTGGTTTGTCAATAAAATTCCTGTTTTATATATTTGAGTATTATTATTCATTTACTCGTGGTGTGCATTCATATAAGTGGCTCCTCTTCTTTGTTTAGGTTCATGGCATTGGCCGCTTTTTGCACCCCGATTGGGATTCAGTATTATATATTATTGGTAGTGCGCTCTTCTTTTCTATTTGGTGAGGGCATTGATGTATTCTAATTAATGAGGGATATGAGTTTGTAGCTGTTATGAGCAACGTATGCAAAGATAGCTGATATTTATGAGCCTTCTATTCTGAACCTATGCCATTGCATTGTTGGGCATCGATGTATTCTATGTATATATAGGAGCAATAAGGCTTCTTTGCTTTCGAGATATTGTTGACAGCACACTCTAATGAGCATATTATTCATATATACACTACTGAATAATTAATATCTATATTTGTTTGGAGTGCATAACGGACTTTGAGTATGGTGCTCTCTATTAAAAGATATTGGCACACCTAATGTCCGTACATTTATATGATTGATAGTACTCTGATGAAGGAAGTGTCAGGTACCCAGGAATAACTGAGACATAAAGGGGACTCAGTGCCAGAGTTTGGAATACCTCAGTGTGCTCTTTTGTGTCTTCAAGTTTTCTGGTGGTGTGAACAGGTTCCTACAGACTTGTTCAATGTGCAAGTGGCCCATGTGTTTCTGGTTCTATAATTGTTCTCTTGTTTCTACAAGACTGGGGAGTCCACCACTCCTCTGTGGGTCATTTGCATTTAAGCTGTTCCATCCTGCATGTCCACATGGATAGTCCTTCTCTGAACCCTGCTTATACAGGTACTATACAGATGATCAGGTTTTAAATACATCAGATAGGGATTTTATACATTAGTTAGGACTGCTCTATAAGGGTATACCTTGACGATTTGGTGGAGCAGCTTAGTATACATTTTTTTGCAAAAAAACGTATCAACTAAATACCCTGTTTTCTTTACATCTTTTGACTAGCACTTGCTGATTACTGTGATTTTTTTTTTTTTTTACAACAGAGTATTTTTGACCTCAGTGTGCTCTTTTGTGTCTTCAAGTTTTCTGGTGGTGTGAACAGGTTCCTACAGACTTGTTCAATGTGCAAGTGGCCCATGTGTTTCTGGTTCTTTTTAATAAGTTTTGTAGTTTTCTTTCACTTTTTTGCACGCTGCACTTTGACATCAGTTTTTGTATGTAATCTTTTATTAACTATCTAGTAAAAGTTAAGTTTTAAACATATTATGGGTATCCGTTGCTAATTGTATCTATTTTCTGTCGGATCTGATAAAAGGCTTTGCTTATTGAATTGCTAGGAGTCTTGTTGCAAACCTTTGCAGCATGTGTAATCCAACAAAACAAATGCAGGCTCACTCCAGCCTAGCTTCTGACGCCTTGCACACAGACCATGTGCCAATCAACAATCTCGAATACAAATCACATAACCACACTGACAGGTGAGGTACACATCACATGGGCTGATCATGTGATCGTGACATCACTGCAGGTCTTCAACCTTAGGGAAAATCCCGGCCAAATTTTATCCTGCTGGGAGAAATATATCTTCCATCCAGCACTACACCCTTCGCTGCACCACACAACTTAATGCACTCTACACACCTTACATATGCCACTACATTAAAAAATTCACATACCAGGAAACACTAAATCAGTTCCAAAATGGGGTCACTTCTGGAGGGTTTCCACTGTTTAGGCACATCATGGACTCTCCAAATGTGGCATGATGCCCGCAGACCACTGCATCGAAGTCTGTATTGCAAAACATCACTCCTTCCCTTCTGAGCCCTATCGTGCGCCCAAACAGTAGTTTTCCTCCATATATGGGGTATTTTCATGCTCAGGAGAAATTGAATAACAGATTTTGAGGTCAATTTTTTCCTGTTACCATTGTAGAAATAAAAAAATTGGAGCTAAAAGTAAAAATGGGGTCACTTGTGGAGGGTTTCCACTGTTTAGGCACATCAAGGGCTCTCCAAACGCGACATGACACCCGCAGACCATTCAATTAAAGTCTTCTACATCTGAATGTCTGCCTTCAGTAGGCGTACATGCCTGAAAATGAAATTCACTCTACCTGCCAAATTATAGTCAGCGGTCCCTGTGGGCCATACATCCAAACCCCATTTCATGAGGGGTTTGGACGTAAGCCCTGAGGAGACCACCGAACGGGTGCCGTAATGGAATATGAAAACACCCTAAGAAGAAAGCAGTGGTTTGGAGGCCACACAGATACAAGATTTTTTTTCCAGGAATGAAACGAAATAATTTTTTAAGAAGATTTACAAAGTTAAATAACTTTCATCAATGTTGGATAGAAATAGCAAAATATATTTGAAAGTTTAGTTACTCTTAAAAGGAAACCTGTCACATTGATCATGCAATCTGATCTACTAGCCGCATGTTATAGAGCAGAAAAAGCTGAGAAGACAGTTACATAATTTTGTGTGGAAATAATCAGCATAACTTGAATGTTATTAATTTTGTTATTTGCTCATTCTCTTAGGAGTCCAGTGTGTAGCCAATCCCAATCTCTGTATATACTCATACATGGAATGCTCCATCATTACGCTACAACACTTGCTCGACATTTAAGCATAAGAGGAGCAAAAGATTTCAATTAGTAAGCTATTTGCAAAACCTATATATCAGTCTGCTTCATTACATGAAAAAGGTAAATTACACAGCCTTTCCTTATGACAAATTCCTCTTAAAAGCACAAAAGTATCCCGGTCTTTATACAACTACTTTCGTGAAGGGTAAAGTGTTTCCTTTGTGAAATGATCATTATTAACTATTGCACATCCATTTACTTTCATTAATTAAATCCATGCTTGCTGTGGAAAGGACACCAAACAATTCTGTGTCAGCTCCAGGATTTAGTTAATAGTGTACTTTCTTTTAATTGCAAAAGTTAGGTGCTGCACTTAGTGTTTTATTTCTCTTGTAATGAAAGAATGGTCTAAAGAGCTGGTTTAGAAAATTTAGTTAATTAAAAAAAAGTAAACTTGCTCTATTCTTGTTCTGTGTTGCTCCACTATGAGGAACTGCCACTAGAAATACAGAATATTTTGAATCTATAAATTATAAATGTCTGTAACATGTTCATGACACTTATGTAAATTTGTTATATTGTGGAAATGTGTGAAAGATTAAATATATGTTATGCATAATTGATGCACTTATAGCATCAGCTTGCATGTTAAAACATAAAGTGTGAGAGTTTAAATTTCAGAAAATGTAAGTTGTATTGCACGAATAAAGTGGTAGAGTGGAATTGCAGTCAAGAAAGAATAGCAAAGTTGCCCGGAATATTATACACTGCTCAAAAAAATAAAGGGAACACTAAAATCCCACATCCTAGATATCACTGAATAAAATATTCCAGTTGTAAATCTTTATTCATTACATAGTGGAATGTGTTGAGAACAATAAAACCTAAAAATGATCAACGTAAACCATAACTAATATCCTACGGAGGTCTGGAGTTGGAATGATACTCAAATGAAGTTACAGGCTGATCCAACTTCAGTGGAAATGCCTCAAGACAAGGAAATGATGCTCAGTAGTGTGTGGCCGCCACGTGCCTGTATGATCTCCCTACAATGCCTGGGCATGCTTCTGATGAGGTGGCGGATGGTCTCCTGAGGGATCTCCTCCCAGACCTGGACTAAAGCATCCGCCAACTCCTGGACAGTCTGTAGTGCAACGTGACGTTGGTGGATGGTGCAAGACATGATGTCCCAGATGTGTTTAATCGGATTCAGGTCTGGGGAATGGGCGGGCCTGTCCATAGCATCAATGCCTTCATCTTGCAGAAGCTGCTGACACACTCCAGACACATGAGGTCTGGCATTGTCCTGCATTAGGAGGAACCCAGGGCCAACTGCAGCAGCATATGGTCTCACAAGGGGTCTGAGGATCTCATCTCGGTACCTAATGACAGTCGGGCTACCTCTGGCAAGCACATGAAGGGCTGTGCAGCCCTCCAAAGAAATGCCACCCCACACCATTACTGACCCACTGCCAAACCGGTCATGCTGAAGGATTTTGCAGGCAGCAGATCGCTTGCCACGGCATCTTCAGAGTTTATCACGTCTGTCACATGTGCACAGTGTGAACCTGCTTTGGTGGTGAATTTGCCAATCCTTGTGTCCTGTGGCAAATGCCAAGCGTCCTGCACGGTGTTGGGCTGTGTGCACAACCCCCATCTGTGGACGTCGAGTACTCAGACCATCTTCATGGAGTCGGTTTCTAACTGTTTGTGCAGACCCATGCACATTTGTGGACTGCTGGAGGTCATTTTGCAGGGCTCTGTCAGTCTTCCTCCTGTTCCTCCTTGCACACAGGGGGAAGGAAGCGGTCCTGCTGCTGGGTTGTTGCCCTCCTCCACGTCTCCTGGTGTACTGGCTTGTCTCCTGGTAGCGCCTCCAGCCTCTGGACACTACGCTGACAGACACAATAAACCTTGCCGCAGCTCGCATCGATGTGCCATCCTGGATGAGCTGCAATACCTGAGCCACTTGTGTGGTTTGTAGAGGCCGTCTCATGCTACCACAAGTGTGAAAACACAATCAACATTCAAAAGTGACCAAAACATCAGCCAGAAAGCATTGGTACTGACTGAGATGTGGTCTGTGGTCCCCACCTGCGGAACCACTCCTTTATTGAGCGTGTCTTGATAATTGCCAATAATTTCCATCTGTTGTCTATTCCATTTGCACAACAGCATGTGAAATTGATTGTCAAACAGTATTGCTTCCTAAGTGGACAGTTTGATTTCCCAGAAGTTTGATTTACTGGGAGTTACATTCTGCTGTTTGTGTTCCCTTTATTTTTTTGAGCAGTGTAGTTCCTGGTGGTAACTTTTTTACATGTGTAATCAAAATGTGGCAATTCCTTACTTTTATCAGGAGCTATTGTGTGTGTACATGCGTAATAACCAGGGGTAGACTGGCCATCTGGCAATTCTGGCAAATGCCAGAAGGGCCTGTCTGGTTGTGGGCTGCCTTGTCTGCAACCTTGTTAACAGAATCTGTGTTCTCAAGACACCCATACTGTTAAGAGTTGTGACGGAGCTGACTCAGTCACTTACCCACTTACCCCAGCATGCTATGGGTATCATTAGAAATATTGGTCTTGTAGTAAATTTTGCTTTCCTCTATCCAGGGTAATATTAGTAATATATCCCATCTGGTGTTGAGGATGAGGACAGCATGGGCCTGTGTGATTTCAAATGCCAGGGCTGAATTTCAAAAGAAGGACATTAGTAGATAATGGGTTAAGTAGTAGAGCAATTACCTGGGACAATGAACACCTGGAGATAACAAGCACCTCCCAGCCTCCCAGATTGGAGAGCCGAGCTGCCAATCCAAACACCGACAGCTCAATCAAAGAACTGACAGCTTCAGCATGTCCCTTTACCAGTTTGACACCTGAGCTGTCAGTAACTGCATCCCAGACACACTGAGGAGTGGAATCATGACACCCTATGACAATACTGTTGCCTGCTGCTATATTTTGCTTTCTGGCCATGTACCTGCCAGGCATTATTTTTATGTTCTTTTTGGATACAAGGGTTTAATTTTGTTAGCAAAAAAAAGAAATGCAGCTAAATCTATACCTTTTACTGGGCAGGTTTGTTTTATCACAACTGTTTAAGAAGTCAAATTTGAGACCCATACACTCCACAGCCATATTACAGGTGGGCTGTTGTTGCATTACAGTTTTGGGGGTCACATACACACTACATAGCATTTTATTCTTATATTATTATTAATGCTATTATTTTGTATTTTTAGAGTGCATAGAAATTGTTAAATCACATACAAAATTCAAATATAAATTATAGAGAACAAACTAACTGACAGACTTTTACAGGGGGGAGAGGGACCTGCCCTTGTGGGCATACAGTCTACATGATAATGGGGAAGCAGACAGTAGGTTGGGGGGTTGTGGCAGCTGGTGAGGTTGGTTATTACAGGTTGTAAGCTTTCTTCAAGTTCCTTCTGAACGTTCCGATTGTGGTGGATAATCAGACTTGTTGAGGCACAGAATTCCAGAGGATGGGGGATACTTGGGAAAAGTCTTGAAGGCAATTGAGTAAGGAACATACAAGTGTGGAGGAGAGAAGGAGGTCTTGTGATGAGCGGAGTTTACGTGATGGAAGATATTGAAAGATTAGTTCAGAGATATATGGAGGTGACAGATTATGGACAACTTTTGTAGGTCAATGGTAGTAGTTTGAGCTGGATACATTGGGGACTTGGGAGCCAATGAAGGGATTTGTAGAGGGGAGAAGAGAAGGAATAAAGAGAAGAGAGGTAGATTAATGGAGCAGCAGACTTAAGGACTGATTGGAGAGATGCAAATGCGTCAGCAGGGAGGCCACAGAGGAGGATATTTCAGTAGTCGAGGTGGGAGATGATGAGGGCATACACTAACTTTTTAGTAGATTCAGTCAGGGCTGCCACCATAAAATTCAGGGTCCCATACTGGCAAAATCTTCAGGCCCCCATGAGACACCGCCAAGGCTCCACTCCAGGTTGTCTAGAAACCCTCGAACCCTCCACAGTGCCACCACCCACTCTTTGAAAAACTCCACTTCTGCACCACAACCTCACCAATCACACATTAACAGTTCTCATCTAACACCAGATCACATACATAGTCATCAGTTTTTGTTTTGACCATACAGATTTTTGAAGCCACCACCACGACAAGGTGGACTATTTTGGCTGATATCCTGTACTCTTTTTATATATAATTTATGTTTCTTTAAAGGAATGTGTCACATACATTTTTTAAAATGAACAATAATACCACAAACAAGGGACAAATACCATCACTCCATGACCAGATCACATATTACCACTACAATACTGATCATTAACCCCTTCCCGACATGCGCCGTGCTAGTACTGCTCTGCGGGAACTGAGTTCCCCCAAACTGCAGTACTAGTATGGCGGCACGATCAGGCAGTCTCACAGTGAGCACCGTGGCGATCACGTGCGGGTGCCAGCAGTATGTGACAGCTGACACCCCGTAGCAATGCCCACGATCGGCGCTAGCACCGATCGTGGGCATTTAACTCCTCTGATGCCGCTGTCCAATTATAGCTCTCAAAATGTGGTGATGCAAAAACTATTTAGTCTTTTAGTGTGTGACGTGGAAAATTTAACCGTGAGCACTACTAGAGAAGGGGTGCTAAGGACAGGTTCCCAAACCATATAGATTAATAGTAAGAGACACGACTGTTATGATACTGGTGGCAAGGATCGCAAACTGACCTGCTAAGTAACAGAAATCCTTAGGACAAGCTCTGGGGATGTGGGAGCTATACTGACCGCAACCCTGATTCTATCAATACACACTATAGGCAGCCGTGGAGCGTTACGTAAAATCCTAGACGCCTCGTCACAGCCTGAGAAACTAGCTACCCCTAGAGAGAAAGCAAGCCTCACTTGTCTCAGAGAAATCACCCCAAAGTTTTAGACAGCCCCCCACAAATAATAACGGTGAGTTAAGGGGAAAACACAAACGTAGAAATGAAAACAGGTTTTTTAGCAAATGAGGCCCGCTAAAACTAAATAGACAGAAGACAGCAAGGGATCTGTGCGGTCAGTATAAAATGCTATCAAAAATAATCCACGCAGAGATTACAAGAACCCCCACACCGACTCACGATGTGAGGGGCGCAACTCTGCACCCCAGAACTTCCAGCAAGCGAGAATATTACATATAAGCAAGCTGGACAGAACTCATCATATACAGAGAAACATTTTCAAGGAAATAATGAGCAAACATGAACTAGCAAGACTTAGCTTCTCAGGAGGAGACAGGTCACAAGGAAAGTCCAGAGAGATCAGAACCAGTACTGAATACAACGACAGCAGGCAAAAAGTGAAGGTCCAGGTGGAGTTAAATAGAGGCCAGACTAGCAAAAAACGAGGCAGCTGGATTCCAGCTACAGACCCGCAGTAAGCACTAAAGGCCACCAGAGGGAGCCCAAGAACAGAACTCACACAATACCACTCATGACCACAGGAGGGAGCCCGAGAACGGAATTCACAACAGTACCCCCCCCTTGAGGAGGGGTCACCGAACCCATGGCCATTCGTCTGAGGATGGAAGGCCGACGAAAACGACAAATCAATGCCCATCTTGAACCAAAAAGAGAAAAGATCATGCCCACAAAAATAGGAACACCTCTATACATTATATAATATAGAATAATTTTTATTAAATAGACAAAAAACCTCAAAATTTGCACACATGTGCACACAAAAACAACAACACAAAACAGTTAAAAACACTTAAAAATGCAATTGTGCAAACAACATGCCCATATATGTATGTAAGTCATAGCCCAAGGTAGGGAAAATGACAACCCACAACGTACGTGCTTCCCACACTAAATTGTCTATAATAGCCTAAATACACAAATCAATGCCCATCTTAGCGCAAAAGGACCGCCAAAATCTGGACAAAAACTGGGATCCTCTGTCAGACACAATGTTCTCCGGAATCCCATGCAAATGAACCACATTCTGAAAAAACAGCGGCACCAAATCGGAGGAGGAAGGCAGCTTAGGCAAGGGCACCAAATGGACCATTTTAGAAAAACGATCACAAACCAGATGACAGACATCCTCTGAGAGACTGGAAGATCCGAAATAAAATCCATGGAAATATGCGTCCAAGGCCTCTTTGGGACAGGCAAAGGCAAAAGCAAACCACTGGCACGAGAACAGCAAGGCTTGGCCCGAGCACAAATCCCACAGGACTGCACAAAGGAACGCACATCCCGCGACAAGGACGGCCATCAAAAGGACCTAGCCACCAAATCCCTGGTACCAAAAATTCCAGGGTGACCCGCCAACACCGAAAAATCAACCTCGGAAATAACTCTACTGGTCCATCTATCCGGGACAAACAGTCTCTCCGGTGGACAACGGTCAGGTTTATTGGCCTGAAATTCCTGCAGCACCCGCCGGAAATCATGGGAGATGGCAGACAGATGGCAGACAGAATCACCCCCTCTCTGAGGATACCAGCCGGTTCAGAAACTCCCGGAGGGTCAGGCACAAAACTCCTAGAAAGGGCATCAGCCTTCACGTTCTTTGAACCCGGAAGGTATGAAACCACGAAATTGAAACGGGAGAAAAACAGCGACCATCGAGCCTGTCTAGGATTCAACCGCTTGGCAGACTCGAGATAAGTCAAATTCTTGTGATCCGTCAAGACCACCACACAATGTTTGGCTCCCTCAAGCCAATGTCGCCACTCCTCAAATGCCCACTTCATTGCCAACAACTCCCGATTACCAACATCATAATTCCGCTCGGCAGGCGAAAACTTTCTTGAAAAGAAAGCACATGGCCTCATCATAGAGCCATCAGAGTTTTTCTGCGACAAGACAGCCCCTGCTCCTATCTCAGAGGCATCAACCTCGACCTGGAAAGGGAGAGAGACATCCGGCTGACGCAAGACAGGAGCCGAAGAAAACCGACGTTTTAGCTCCTGAAAGGCCTCCACGGCCGCAGGAGACCAATTGGTCACATCAGAACCCTTCTTGGTCAAATCCATCAAAGGCTTAACCACACTAGAGAAATTAGTGATGAAGCGACGGTAAAAATTAGCAAAGCCCAAGAACTTCTGAAGACTCTTCACTGATGTAGGTTGAGTCCAGTCATAAATAGCCTGGATCTTAACTGGATCCATCTCAATAGTGGAAGGAGAAAAAATAAAGCCCAAAAAGGAAACCTTCTGGACTCCGAAGAGACATTTAGAGCCCTTCACAAATAAGGCATTGGCACGCAGGACCTGAAATACCATCCTGACCGGCTTCACATGGGATTCCCAATCGTCAGAAAATACCAAAATATCATCCAGGTACACAATCATAAATCTATCCAGATACTCTCGGAAGATGTCGTGCATGAAGGACTGAAACACGGAAGGTGCATTAGAGAGCCCAAAAGGCATCACCAAGTACTCAAAATGGCCTTCGGGCGTATTAAATGCCGTTTTCCATTCATCGCCCTGTTTTATACGCACAAGATTATACGCTCCTCGAAGATCTATCTTGGTGAACCAACTAGCCCCCTTAATCCGAAGAAACAGATCAGACAGCAATGGCAAAGGATACTGAAATTTGACCGTGATGTTATTTAGAAGGCGATAATCTATACAAGGTCTCAGAGAACCATCCTTCTTGGCCACAAAAAAGAACCCCGCACCCAAAGGGGACGAGGACGGGCGAATATGCCCCTTCTCCAGAGACTCCTTTATATAACTCCGCATAGCGGTATGTTCTGGTACAGATAAATTGAAAAGTCATCCCTTAGGGAACTTACTACCAGGAATCAAATTTATAGCACAATCACAATCCCTATGAGGAGGTAGGGCACTGGATTTGGGCTCATCAAATACATCCTGGTAGTCCGACAGAAATTCAGAGACTTCAGAAGGAGTAGAAGCAGCAATTGACACCAAAGGAGCATCGCCATGAATCCCCTGGCAACCCCAACTTGACACAGACATTGCTTTCCAATCCAGGACTGGATTATGAGCCTGCAGCCATGGCAGACCCAACACGACAACGTCATGCAAATTATGTAACACAAGAAAACGAATCACCTCCTGATGTGCAGGAGTCATGCACATAGTCACTTGAGTCTAGTACTGAGGCTTATTCTTGGCCAATGGCGTAGCATCAATTCCCTTTAGTGGAATAGGAAATTGCAAATGCTCCAAGATAAAACCACAGCGCCTGGCAAATGACAAATCCATCAAGTTCAGGGCAGCACCTGAATCCACAAAAGCCATAACTGAGTAGGATGACAGGGAGCAAATCAAAGTAACAGACAAAATGAATTTGGGCTGTACAGTACCAATGGTGACAGATTTAGTGAACCTATTTGTGCGCTTAGAACAATCAGAGATAACATGAGTAGAATCACCACAGTAAAAGCACAACCCATTCTGACGTCTGTGATTCTGCCGTTCAATTCTGGTCAGAATCCTGTCACATTGCATAGACTCAGGCTTCTGCTCAGAAAATACCGCCAGATGGTGCACAGGTTTGCGCTCCCGCAAACGCCGATCAATCTGAATGGCCAACGACATAGACTCATTCAGACCCGAAGGCGTGGGGAACCCCACCATAACATCCTTAACGGCTTCAGAAAGACCTTTTCTGAAAATTGCTGCCAGGGCACACTCATTCCACTGAGTGAGCACAGACCATTTCCTAAACTTCTGACAGTAAACCTCTGCTTCATCCAGACCCTGAGAGAGAGCCAGCAAAACCTTTTCTGCCTGGTCTATTAGATTAGGTTCCTCATAAAGCAATCCAAGCGCCAGAAAAAACGCATCCACATTTAGTAATGCAGGATCTCCTGGCGGCAGAGAGAATGCCCAATCTTGAGGGTCACCACGTAACAAAGAAATAATAATTTTAATTTGCTGAACAGGGTTACCAGAGGAACGAGGTCTCAGAGAAAGGAATAATTTACAATTATTTTTGAAATTCAAAAACCTAGATCTATCTCCAGAGAATAACTCAGGAATTGGTATTTTAGGCTCTGACATAGGACTGTGAACTACATAATCCTGGATACCTTGTACCCTTGCAGTGAGATGATCCAGACTAGAGGACAGACTCTGAATGTCCATGTCTGCAGCTGAATTCTGAACCACCCAGAGATTAAGGGGAGGAGAGAGGCTAGCCACACTGCAGAGGAAAAAAAAATAAAAAATGAACTCAGGATCTCTCTTATCCCTCTTTTGCGATGCATTAACTCTTTTATGGCCTGCTGTACTGTTATGATCCTGGTGGCAAGGATCGCAAACTGACCTGCTAAGTAACAGAAATCCTTAGGACAAGCTCTGGGGATGTGGGAGCTATACTGACCGCAACCCTGATTCTATCAATACACACTATAGGCAGCCGTGGAGCGTTACCTAAAATCCTAGATGCCTCGTCACAGCCTGAGAAACTAGCTACCCCTAGAGAGAAAGCAAGCCTCACTTGTCTCAGAGAAATCACCCCAAAGTTTTAGACAGCCCCCCACAAATAATAACGGTGAGTTAAGGGGAAAACACAAACGTAGAAATGAAAACCGTTTTTTTAGCAAATGAGGCCCGCTAACACTAAATAGACAGAAGAAAGCAAGGGATCTGTGCGGTCAGTATAAAATGCTATCAAAAATAATCCACGCAGAGATTACAAGAACCCCCACATCGACTCACGATGTGAGGGGCGCAACTCTGCACCCCAGAACTTCCAGCAAGCGAGAATATTACATATAAGCAAGCTGGACAGAACTCATCATATACAGAGAAACATTTTCAAGGAAATAATGAGCAAACATGAACTAGCAAGACTTAACTTCTCAGGAGGAGACAGGTCACAAGGAAAGTCCAGAGAGATCAGAACCAGTACTGAATACAACGACAGCAGACAAAAAGTGAAGGTCCAGGTGGAGTTAAATAGAGGCCAGACTAGCAAAAAACGAGGCAGCTGGATTCCAGCTACAGACCCGCAGTAAGCACTAAAGGCCACCAGAGGGAGCCCAAGAACAGAACTCACACAATACCACTCATGACCACAGGAGGGAGCCCGAGAACGGAATTCACAACACACGGCATCCACCGCTTATCTGGCCAGACAAGCGGTGGATGCCACGCCGGAGAGCACTGCAGCTCCAGGAATCTTCCTATTTGCTCATAGCAGGTTTGCCTACAACAACCACGCTGAACTAATTTTGATATATTAACTGATGAAGGTCACAATTGACCAAATCGTTTTCCTGTATTTACTACAATACATTTTTCCTGCTGCATCTTACCTAAAGTTCAGTGCTAGGTCTCTTACTATTAATTTTAGTGTGTGATGGCTGCCAATCGTAAAAATCTGCCAAAAAGCGCTATAAAAGTAAATCAAACCCCCCTTCATCACCCACTTAGGGAAAAATAATAAAATTTTAAAAAATGTATTTCCATTTTCCCGTTAGGGTTAGTGTTGGGGCTAAAGTTAGGGTTAGGGTTGGGGCTAATTTTAGGGTTAGGGTTGTGCCTAAAGTTAGGGTTATGGTTGGGGCTAAAGTCAGGTTTGGGGTTAGGGTTAGGGTTAGGGTTAAAGTTAGGGTTTGGATTACATTTATAGTTGGGATTAGGGTTAGGGGTGTAGTTAGGGTTATGGTTGGGATTAGGGTTAGGGATGTGTTTGGGTTAGGGTTTCAGTCAGAATTGGGGTGTTTCCACTGTTTAGGCACATCAGTGGCTCTCGAAACGCGACCTCCACACACGGGGTATCAGAGTACTCAGGACAAATTGCACAACAACTTTTGTGGTCCAATTTGTCCTGTTACCCTTGGTAAAATAAAAAATTTGGCTTGAAAACATAATTTTTTGTGAAAAAAATATGATTTTTTTTTACAGCTCTACATTATAAACTTCTGTGAAGCAATTTAAGGTTCAAAGTGCTCACCACACATCTAGATTAGTTCCTTAGGGGGGTCTACTTTCCAAAATGGTGTCACTTGTGGGGGGTTTCCACTGTTTGGGCACATCAGAGGCTCTCCAAACGCGACATGGCGTCCCATCTCAATTCCAGCAAATTTTGCATTGAAAAGTCAAATAGTGCTCCTTCCCTTCTAAGCTCTGCTATGCGCCCAAACAGTGGTTTACCCCCACATATGGGGTATCGGCGTATTCAGAACAAATTGTACAACGACTTTTGTGGTCCAATTTCTCCTGTTACCCTTGGTAAAATAAAACAAATTGGATCTGAAGTAAAAATTTTGTGAAAAAAAGTTAAATGTTCAATTTTTTTAAACATTCCAAATATTCCTGTGAAGCACCTGAAGTGTTAATAAACTTTTTGAATGTGGTTTTGAGTACTTTGAGGGGTGCAGCTTTTAGAATTGTGTCACTTTGGGGCATTTTCTGTCATATAGACCCCTCAAAGTGACTTCAAGTGTGAGGTGGTCCCTAAATAAAAAGGTTTTGCAAATATTGTTGTAAAAATGAGAAATCGCTGGTCAACTTTTAACCCTTATAACTTCCTAACGAAAAATTATGCTTCCAAAATTGTGCTAATGTGAAGCAGACTAGTGGGTAATGTTATTTATTATCTATTTTGTATGATATGACTCTCTAATTTAAGGGCATAAAAAACAAAAGTTTAAAAATTGCAAAATTTTCTTAATTTTCACCAAATTTCTGTTTTTTTTCACAAATAAATGCAAGTCAAATCGAATAAATTTTACCACTATCATAAAGTACAATATGTCTCGAGGAAACAGTCTCAGAATCACCAGGATCCATTGAAGCGTTTCAGAGTTATGACCTCATAAAGTGACAGTGGTCAGAATTGAATAAAATGGCCTGGTCAGGAAGTTGAAAACAGGCTTTGGGGTGAAGGGTTTTAATAAAAACACAATACTAATATTACCATAAGTGTCATTGTACACAGGAGATTTGTACATAGTAAACAGTGTAAAGTGTCAGTGTTCAGGTAATGCAGGGATCACTGGTGACATTATACACAGGAGCTCTATATATAGTGTCACTGTATTGGTAATACAGGGATCACAGGTCTAGTGTTGAGCATTCCGATACCGCAAGTATCGGGTATCGGCCGATACTTGCGGGTATCGGAATTCCGATACCGAGATCCGATACTTTTGTGGTATCGGGAATCGGTATTGGGATTAATATCAATGTGTAAAATAAAGAATTAAAATAAAAAATAGGGATATACTCACCTTTCCGGCGGCTCCTGGACTTTACCGCCGTAACCGGGAGCCGTTGTACCTAAGAGTGCGCGCTTGAAGGGCCTTAGATGAGGTCACTGCGCTCTGATTGGTCCGTAGCGGTCGCGTGACCGCTACGCGACCAATCACAAAGCAGTGACGTCACCTAAGGTCTTTCAAGCGCTTGAAATACCTTAGAAGACGTCACTGCTTTGTGATTGGTCGCGTAGCGGTCACGCGACCGCTACGCGACCAATCAGAAGCTGCGGACGTCTTCTAAGGTATTTCAAGCGCTTGAAAGACCTTAGGTGACGTCACTGCTTTGTGATTGGTCGCGTAGCGGTCACGCGACCGCTACGGACCAATCAGAGCGCAGTGACCTCATCTAAGGCCCTTCAAGCGCGCATTCTTAGGTACAACGGCTCCCGGTTACGGCGGTAAAGTCCAGGAGCCGCCGGAAAGGTGAGTATATCCCTATTTTTTATTTTAATTCTTTCTTTTACACATTGATATGGATCCCAGGGCCTGAAGGAGAGTTTCCTCTCCTTCAGACCCTGGGAACCATACAGGATACCGTCCGATACTTGGTGTCCCATTGACTTGTATTGGTATCGGGTATCGGTATCGGATTAGATCCGTTACTTTGCCGGTATCGGCCGATACTTTCCGATACCGATACTTTCAAGTATCGGACGGTATCGCTCAACACTACAGGTGACATTATACGCAGGAGCTCTGTACATAGTTTACAGTGTGTATTGTCAGTGTACAGGTAATACAGTGACTCGCCATGTCTCTCCATTCTGTTCCCTTGCCTTCCTGCTTTGCAATATAGATTTAATGTTTAACAATATAGATTTAACAATATAGATTTAACGTTTAACTGAACGTATGTGAATTCATTTCCCCATCGCTGGAAGACCAATCTATTGCAGGGTACAAACTCTGGCAAAAGAAAATAAACCTTGCTCATCCCAACACTAATCATCTAGGAACTACAGTCCTCCATGATCCAAAAAATTGCGTCATCAGTTAACCATATGTGTGACCAGGAAATGATTTGTTCTATGTGGAAACACAAATCCCGCAAAGAAAATACCAAGCTGACATTTTTTTTTTACGAAAGCCACCTTTGTTTTGTACTCTCATGAAGACATTCTATGTCTTTCATGGCCCATTAAGTCAATGATTTGACTAGCGTTGATGCACTACCACAAAAGGGCCAGGAGTTCACTAGTGACATCTCCACACCATGCAACTCTTGCGCACCTTATACTCATCATACCAGATGGCTATCTCCCAATCCCCAACAGCAATAGGGCAGATCTCTGTATCAAATCTCACACTAAATGGCTTCTCGTCTAACTAACACTGGGCAACTTTGCAAGCGACAATGACAGAAACATCATGGCTGCCATATGTTTGAGGAAAGTAAGAAATGCTCATGGCACGGTGCACCTCCTCAATTTCATCATGCACAAAAAGCGAAAAAATAATTGAAGCAAAAATTCATGGGCTTTTATGACTACCATTTTACTTACCATCATCCTCATTTTTTGTGAATGCCAATTGGATTGGATTGGGCCCCTGTAGGAGTCCAGGCACAAGAAACAAAATATTATTATAACGTTGCAACTGTGCCTCCATGTTTGGTAAATTTAAGTTTGTGGCATCAGCTTGAGTGAATTCAGTAGGCAGAAAACTGTGCAACATTGGTGTTGTGAATTCTGCTCTTGGGCTCCCTCCGGTGGTTGTAAGTGGTAGCGCTGCTGTCTCTGAATCACAGCATTTATCAGGTGTTTTCACTTTTTGCAATTTGGACTGGGCTATTTAGTCTTGCTTCACCCTTTAGTCAGTGCCAGTTGTCCAATGTTCCTGGAGGATTCAAATCCCTGCCTGGTCTCTTCTGCTTTGCAGTTATTTTCAACGAAGATAAGTTCTGGCCTTGATTTTGCTGTCCACATGCTGTGGTCTTATTGTTCAGTACTTTTCTATGTTTTGTCTTGTCCAGCTTGGTCTGTATAAGGATTTTTTTAGCCAAGCTGGTATCTCTGGAGATGCAGATATACCCTCCATATCTTTAGTTAGCTGTGGAGTTTTTGTATTTTCTGTGGTGGATATTTTCTAGTGTTTTAATACTGACCGCATAGTACTCTGTCCTGTCCTTTCTATTTAGCTAGAAGTGGCCTCCTTTGCTAAATTCTCATTTCAGTCTGTGTATGTTTTTTCCCTCTCCTCTCACAGTCAATATTTGTGGGGGGCTGCCTGTTCTTTGGGGATTTTCTCTGAGGCAAGATAGTTTTCCCTTTTCTATCTCTAGGGGTAATTAGTCCTCCGGCTGTGTCCAGATGTCTAGGGAGTGCTAGGTACATTCCACGGCTACTTCTAGTTGCGGTGTTAGGTTCAGGGTCTGCGGTCAGTACAGGTACCACCTTCTCCAGAGTACGTCTCATGCTGCTCTTAGGCCACCAGATCATAACACATTGGCCCCTGGCCAGACAGGGAACATTATGACTCTGGAAGAATTTGTACTTATAGGCTCTGTATTCACTATGAAGCAAATGTCAGACAGCTAAAGAGATGGATCTTGCTCAATCATGTTAGATAAATCTTTAAAATATTCAGAAATCTTTGCTTATAATTGTTTATTAGTAATGGATAATTTTCTTTGTGATGCAGAATCTATTGTCGGTTCTTCATCTACACCATCACAATTCTCCATTACATGGTTGGAGACGGTGATCACTCAAGGTATAGAACCCTGATTCTTTATTTCCTGTGGTCTGGACAAATGGTACTGTAGGGATTGTACTCGCTCAGGTGCAGCGGGTGACACTCAGGAGACATTTTCCATTAAAAGTTCACAGGGTTTATTGCGCCATAAACCACATAGCAACAGGAACAACAGGTAAACAGTCTTACATCAGACAGATGAATCCTCAATGTCCATAGTAGAGCTCCGCTCTCTCAGGTCTGTGGGCACACAGACTGTGCTATGTCCAGCACGTAGGCTCTCCACCCTAAATATGGTCTCTGTGTGCTGTTCAGGACGTCTGTCCCCACGTGGAACCGTCCAACACACAGTCCACTCTGCAGTGTCCAGCCAGGACACATGGAAGTGTGTCCACCCTGACAGACTCCCACACACTCACCCATGTGCTACACACACATCCTTTACATAGGTGTAACCACACCCAGGTACCTGTCACATGGCCAGTCAGGTGAGCGTGACATCACCACAGGTCCTTCAACACAAAACCATCTTAGTTGTTCAAACACGCCTCTTTGGGTGGGTTTGTAGGTGACTGGACCCACCCATCTCTCCAATCACCTGGAAGCCTTCCCAATGTAAACAAATCCCTCAGCAGTAGATCTGCTTGAGCAAAACATACCCAGGCTTCCATCACAGGGCCACCCACCTCTGCGATACATACCCCCCATTAACCACATGACCAGTCGCTATGCCACATATTCCCCCCCTCTGCCTAAATCCGTGGAGCTTGGTAGTTTCTATTACCCGACCAGAGATCCTTCTCAGTCGTCCCTGACAGTCAAACCGTCTGTCAAAGTCAGGGCCTGTTACTGAACCCTTTCGTCAGCATTCGTCAACCATTTCCGTCATACCCTGTGATAAAGATGACCCCTTGTCATTTCCTCTGCTACAGGATCTCCCACTTAGGTCACTGAGCCCTGAACTAACTGAGGAGTCACTATTTCTACTTCTTCCATCTGGCCACCTTCGGTTCCCTCTCTGTTGTTGATCTCTCCTATTGTCTTTTTTCGGAGAGCAGCTCCTCCCTTTACCTCTATATCCTCTGTTAACTTCAGCTTGAGGACTTCCAGTCTTTAGAGAACCTATTCGACTGTCTTGACTGCGAGTTAAGGGTGGTGGCAATCTGTTTGCCAATCCTTGCAGCTCTATATTGATCTGCTCCCTCTCACGTCTTAGCTGCTCTATCTGTTTCAGGTATGCCACACGATACCCCAGGAGCATTTGGATATTCCCAAGGCTCTCCATGGATCTGACGACAAGGAATGGAACTATCCCATCTTCACCCATGACCTGGGCTTCATCATCAGCCGGAATGTTCACTCTCATAACACCGGACCTATTCACCATCTCTTGCATCACCTTGCCAAATCTTCTGACGACTTTCCTCACCAGACCTCTGGGCACGTACACGACATCTTCTACAATACCCAACCGACTTTGAGCTTCTCTTGCTAGCTCCAGACGTCGAGCGGCTTCCTTATTCTTCAACATGATCATTTGCTTTGTGCGGAGGCATTGTAGATGCATCTCTCTCAGGACAGCCACCCGCTTCACTGTGACTTCCCTAGTCGACAGTATGACCAGTTGATGGGTCTCAGGTGCCCAGTGCACCCTACACGCTCCAACCGCCTTTTTAAATGCTTCATGCACCTCCTCACTGGCACACGCTTCTTGCATGTCTTTGGGTACGTCTATTACGCACTTGAAGATCGAAGTCTCACCTTCTTGGTCATATCGTTGGACCTCCTCGTCCTTAGCGTCAGCGCAGTTTTCCAAGACCTCGATGTCCTTTGTTCGGCCATCTGTGTGGCACTTCACTTGCTGGATTTCTTCCTCCGTGGAGGCCCCTTCTTTGGTCAGCCTCTCCAGCTCACTCTCCTTCATAGCGATCAGGTCGGGAGAGCGCAACAGTTCGATTTCCCGGTCAACCGTGGATTTCTGGAGCTGTTGATTAGTCTTCTTTGTCTTGAGCTCTTGGAGAACTTTATCTTGCTCTTCTACCAAGCAGCGACGCTCAACCTCTGTCTGGAGAAGCTCCTGCTGATTCTTCTCTTGGGCCTCTCTGAGCACCTCCATATCTTTTAATACCCATCAGTTACCCATCCGATCTGAGATCACCTTGACATTTGGTGGATGGGCTCACAATTTTTGGCCAAATCTTGTGCTAAACATCTCATGTGTTTTTTCATAGATTTCACAAGCCATTATGCTATTCACATTTCATGTATCGCACATTTCCTTGCTTTAGCACAGTAAAATTGAGTGCAGCCATTATCTATTTGCTATGTAAGACTTTTTTTGGTTATGCACCAGTTCAGACTAGATTGCTGTTCAGTCAGTTTTCCTATGTTTACTATGTACTTTTTTTCTGACTTGAACGCCCCGCCCTTCACCATGCTGTGATTTTAATTACATCCAAACACAGTTGGTTCTGACCTTCCTATAAATGCAGGCTTTACCATGTTATTAGCCATAGGTAAGTGTTCACACTAGACAGACAGGTCAGTTACCCATCCGATCTGAGATCACCTTGACGTTTGGTGGATGGGCTCACAATTTTTGGCCAAATCTTGTGCTAAGCATCTCATGTGTTTTTCATAGATTTCACAAGCCATTATGCTATTCACATTTCATGTATCGCACATTTCCTTGCTTTAGCACAGTAAAATTGAGTGCAGCCATTATCTATTTGCTATGTAAGACTTTTTTTGGTTATGCACCAGTTCAGACTAGATTGCTGTTCAGTCAGTTTTCCTATATTTACTATGTACTTTTTTCTGACTTGAACGCCCCGCCCTTCACCATGCTGTGATTTTAATTACATCCAAACACAGTTGGTTCTGACCTTCCTATAAATGCAGGCTTTACCATGTTATTAGCCATAGGTAAGTGTTCACACTAGGCAGACAGGTCAGTTACCCATCCGATCTGAGATCACCTTGACGTTTGGTGGATGGGCTCACAATTTTTGGCCAAATCTTGTGCTAAGCATCTCATGTGTTTTTTCATAGATTTCACAAGCAATTATGCTATTCACATTTCATGTATCGCACATTTCCTTGCTTTAGCACAGTAAAATTGAGTGAAGCCATTATCTATTTGCTATGTAAGACTTTTTTTGGGTTATGCACCAGTTCAGACTAGATTGCTGTTCAGTCAGTTTTCCTATATTCACCCTGACAGACTCCCACACACTCACCCATGTGCTACACACACACATCCTTTACATAGGTGTAACCACACCCAGGTACCTGTCACATGGCCAGTCAGGTGAGCGTGACATCACCACAGGTCCTTCAACACAAAACCATCTTAGTTGTTCAAACACGCCTCTTTGGGTGGGTTTGTAGGTGACTGGACCCACCCATCTCTCCAATCACCTGGAAGCCTTCCCAATGTAAACAAATCTCTCAGCAGTAGATCTGCTTGAGCAAAACATACCCAGACTTCATCACAGGGCCACCCACCTCTGCGATACATACCCCCCATTAACCACATGACCAGTCGATATGCCACATATTCCCCCCTCTGCCTAAATCCGTGGAGCTTGGCACTTTCTATTACCCGACCAGAGATCCTTCTCAGTCGTGCCTGACAGTCAAACGGTCTGTCAAAGTCAGGGCCTGTTACTGAACCCTTTCGTTGGCATTCGTCAACCATTTCCGTCATACCCTTTGATAAAGATGACCCTCTGCTACAGGATCTCCCGCTTAGGTCACTGATCCCTGAACTAACTGAGGAGTCACTATTTCTACTTCTTCCATCTGGCCACCTTCGGTTCTCTCTCTGTTGTTGATCTCTCCTATTGTATTTCTTCGGAGAGCAGCTCCTCCCTTTACCTCTATATCCTCTGTTAACTTCAGCTTGAGGACTTCCAGTCTTTAGAGAACCTATTCGACTCTCTAGACTGCGAGTTAAAGGTGGTGGCAATCTGTTTGCCAATCCTTGCAGCTCTATATTGATCTGCTCCCTCTCACGTCTTAGCTAGTCTATCTGTTTCAGGTATGCCACACGATACCCCAGGAGCATTTGGATATTCCCAAGGCTCTCCATGGATCCGATGACAAGGAATGGAACCATCCCATCTTCACCCACGACCTGTGCGACTTTCCTCACAAGACCTCTGGGCACTTACACGACATCTTCTACAATACCCAACCGACTTTGAACTTCTCTTGCTAGCTCCAGCTAGCTCTGCAGGGCGCTCTGTCTGTTTACTCTTAGATACCTCTTGACTCTTGGTAACTTCAGAGTTCTCCATCTTTTCAGCATCAGGTACTCTGGAGCCTTCATCATACTGAGCCACTTCACTCTTTCCGGGCATTGCAAATGTGGGTCTACTACAGGTCTGTTCTAACCCCAGCCCGTCACTAACTACCTCAGTGCTAGGCTTTGTCAGAGATAAAGTAACCCCCTCATCAGGGACGATAACATGATCTGCACATGACCCCGTCTTTCCGCGGCCCCCACGACGAGATGAAGATGTGTCATTTTTACTTGGCTCCCCCTTACTGCACTCTTTTCCCCTTGCGTTTGAGTCAAACTCTGAATAGGAGTCAACCCCTCTCACCCTGTCAACCTGTAACAACAAGTCCCCACTTAAACAGGTGTCAGACCCACACTTTCTTCCGGTCACCCATAACTCTGGACTATTGACATTAGGTGGCACTACTTCCTCTTTACACATCCCAATGACAGGAATCCCACAGCCTGCTGCTGTAGTGGGGCTTCAATATGACCATTCCGTCTCTCCTCTGAACAACCCCACACTGCGTCAACTTCTCATATGTCTTCAAAGATCACAAAGTCCCGGCTCCTCTCAAAGGGGTAGAACAAGTTTGGTGTTATACCGCCATCTTGGCACTCTACACTTTTGAACATATCAATGATCACTCTGTCCACAGTATAGTCCACAGTGACCCCATGGATGCAGCGAACCTTGACCTTTTTCTCGGTTATACAGAGAACGAGAGGAGTTCCCGTCAGAGTCACCTGACTCTTTGAGTCCAGCAGTCCAGATACTCCTTCACGGTGTAACATAACAGTACACACCTGCGGCCTGTCATCAAACGGGAAGTCTATGCCGCACTCGGAATACGCAAAACACAAACATTGCTGTTTCCCAGACATGTCTACTGAGGTAACCAATGCCACCCCTTTGGAAAGCTCCACCCTTTTTTTGGGTCACTATCCCCTTTTTGGACTTGGACTTGAAAACCATGTATTATACTGACCAGTCAGTATAATACATGGTTTTCAAACCGTTACCTGGTGGCAACCTTCATGGGTTCCTGGACACCCCTTGGCCTCAGAGGTGCCCAGACACAATGTCTCTCTTTTTTCACTCTGACCCCGGTCAGTACATCACGGATCTCCATCCATTACCTGTCATTGCCACACAGGTTCCCGGATCCCTCTTCTCCTCAGAGGTATCCCATAAACAGCGGATCTCACTGACCCCGGTCAGTATTTACTCACGGTTGTCAAGACCGTCCACTCTTCTGGCTCAGACCAGCCAGCGCTGCAACATGTGTTCCTTGGCTCGTTGCCAGCATTCGAAACACCAACTGTAGGGATTGTACTCGCTCAGGTGCAGCGGGTGACACTCTGGAGACACGTTCCATTAAAAGTTCACAGGGTTTATTGCTCCATAAACCACATAGCAACAGGAACAACAGGTAAACAGTCTTACATCAGACAGATGAATCCTCAATGTCCATAGTAGAGCTCCGCTCTCTCAGGTCTGTGGGCACACAAACTGTGCTATGTCCAGCACGTAGGCTCTCCAGCCTAAATATGGTCTCTGTGTGCTGTTCAGGACGTCTGTCCCCACGTGGAACCATCCAACACACAGGCCACTCTGCAGTGTCCAGCCAGGACACATGGAAGTGTGTCCACCCTGACAGACTCCCACACACTCACCCATGTGCTACACACACCTCCTTTACATAGGTGTAACCACACCCAGGTACCTGTCACATGGCCAGTCAGGTGAGCGTGACATCACCACAGGTCCTTCAACCCCATACCATCTTAGTTGTTCAAACACGCCTCTTTGGGTGGGTTTGTAGGTGACTGGATCCACCCATCTCTCCAATCACCTGGAAGCCTTCCCAATGTAAACAAATCCCTCAGCAGCAGATCTGCTTGAGCAAAACATACCCAGGCTTCCTTCTCAGGGCCACCCACCTCTGCGATACATACCACCCATTAACCACATGACCAGTCGCTATGCCACAGTACATAGAGTTAAATAAAGGCACACTCACAAAATCTGTGTTAGGTCGGGGTCACACTTGCGAGAAACTCGCACGAGTCTCGCACCTCAGTGTTAGGCCGGCGTCACACTTGGCGTAAGACAATACGGTCCGTATTTTACGGCCGTAATACGGCCGTAATACGGAGGAATGTTCCCAAAATAGTGATCCGTAGGCAGGGTGTGTCAGCGTATTTTGCGCATGGCATCCTCCGTATGTAATCCGTATGGCATCCGTACTGCGATATTTTCTCGCAGGCTTGCAAAACCGACATCTAATGGATTTATGTGCTCAAATGTTCGGTTAAACATATATACAGTATATATATATATATATGTCATTGAGACACATATATATATAGTCTGTATTTATATTTACTTCAGCGCGATATCTGTGAAAAGCTGTGAAAAACCCCTCTGTGAAATGCCACCAGGGGGCACATCACCGCGACTGAAGGAATGTAGGTCAATGACCTACATTTCCTTCATTCGCCGGGGAATTACAAGCACGAGCACAGCTGCATTTGCAGGGCTCCTGCTTGTAAATTATTTAACCCCTTCAGATGGATTACCTCGTGGGACGTGACGGTTCAACAGAGGGTATGTATCTTGTGCTTTTATTGTTTTGCCAAGTGAGGGTCTGCAAATGGATTGAGAGAGCAATAAAATATTAAAACAACCGCTGTGTTAATTTCATTAAAATACTTTTAAATCATGTGTGTGTGTTTTTTAACCCTTTCAAACAATTGGATTAATAATGGATAGGTGTCATAATTGACGCCTCTCCATTATTAATCTGGCTTAATATCACCTTACAATAGCAAGGTGGCATTAACCCTTCATTACCCCATATCCCACCGCTACAGGGAGTGGGAAGAGAGTGGCCAAGTGCCAGAATAGGCGCATCTTCCAGATGTGCCTTTTCTGGGGTGGCTGGGGGCAGATGTTTTTAGCCACGGGGGGGCCAATAACCATGGACCCTCTCCTGGCTATTAATATCTGCCATCAGTCACTGGCTTTACCACTCTGGCGGAGAAGATTGCGCGGGAGCCCACGCCAATTTTTTCCGCCATTTAACCCTTTATTTTAGCAGCTACAGCGCCCAAATTTTGCATACACACACTACTAACATTAGTAGTGTGGAATATGCAAAAAAAATGTTGATATGAGATGGTTTACTGTATGTAAACCATGTCTCATATCCTGTCGGGTTTAGGCAGGAGAAATGAAAAGCCAGCAATTGAATTACCGACTTTTCACTAACACCGCTGCGTATTTCTTGCAAGTCACACTGCTGGTCCGTGTGGAATCCGTATTTTTCTCGCCCCCATAGACTTTCATTGGCGTATTATTTGCGCAATACGCTGACAAACGCAGCATGCTGCGATTTTGTACGGTCGTAGAACGCTGTATATTACGGATCCGTAATATACGGCTGATAGGACGAGACCCATTGAGAAGCATTGTGCCGTATGTTATGCGAGTTTTACGCACGTAGTTTCTGCGCTCTTACGTCCGTAAAACTCGCATGTGTGACGGCGGCCTTAGAGACGGGATTTCTAACCTTCTCAGGTGTTCTGTCTTATAGGTACCTAAGCGATGAAGCAATAATCAGAGAGACACACGCTCGTTGTCTTTCCAAATAGTCTCTGTTCTTTATTTTTAGGGCTGGGCTTTTAAAGCCCCAAGATCAAAAGGAAATATAGAGTTACATAATAAATTGGCAAGAATATGGATTATACAATAAGTTGTCATACACATCCTGGGATACAAGATAGATTAGAAGAGAAGAATGTGGGGGTGCTTTGCACACGTCTGCGGTTTTATGAGATTTTGGCTGAATATTCAGGATTTTTGGGTGGATAAAGGCAAAAACGGACATAGAATCGGCGATTCTGAGAAATTCTGACCACTAATATGTGGAATGTCCGGGAAATTGTCCACAAGGAGAGACAGATGATAACATCTTGCACAATACTTGTTTTTGTGTAATTCTGATATTTAAAAGTGAAGATTAACCATTTCTTTTACATCAGTACCTGGCACTATCGCTGGCACTCGGGATCAGAGTGTGCAGCTGCATGTATTTCTATGTAGCTGAACGCTCCGGTCCGAGTGCCGGCGATATTGCGGTACGAGTTTCTAGCAAGTGTGACCCTGGCCTTAAATGCAATATCTGTTTAATTAAAAAAGAACACAGTAGCCGGATGATGGGACTATACTGTCCCATCATCTGGCTAGCTGTTACTGTAGCAGGCATAGCCGGATGGGACTAGAGGTCCCATTGGAAGATGCCTGCCTACATACAGACCCACACACACACAACCCCAGACACACACAGCCCCGCACTCACACACAGCTCCACAGACCCCCGCACATCCCTGCATAGCTCCGCAGACCCCCGCACATCCCCGCACAGCTCCGCAGACCCCTGCACAGCTCAGACACACACACAGCCCCGCAGACAACCGCAGACACACAGACAAACACAATCACCTGCACACAGACACACACATCTTCCCCGCACAGAGTCTCCGCCCCACACACTCTTCCCCATCCCGACTTGCAGCATTTCTCACACCTAACTCCACAGCAAAACCGTAGATACTGCAGTTTTGCTGCAGATTTGACTAAATCAATGGAAGTCAATGGGTGCATAAACGCTGCAGAGCCGCAAAAAAGAATTGACATGGTCCTTTTTTTAATCTTCTGCGTTTTCCGTGTGGATTTTTCCGCACCATTAGCACAGCATTTTTTTCCCCATTGATTTACATTGTACTGTAAATCACTTGCAGATCTGCAGCGTTTCTGCACGGAAAAAAGAGCTGCGGATCCGCAGGATATCCGCAACGTGTGTACATAGCCTCATTGTTCCAATGGTTGTCTTAATGCTGTTTTTGTGTGTGCCATTAGTCCGTGTACTGCTGCAACCTCTGGTACTTCTACTCCTGACTGTTTTTTGACTCGGCTTGTCTGACCACTCTCTCGCCACTTGGTGGCACCTGTTCTGCTGCTCTGTGGTGCTACTCTGTGTGTGCAGCCTTACTTCCCTCACCAGGTCCCCCTGGTTGCGATATACTGCACTGCAGCGTAAAGAAAAAATCCATTGAAAGTACTAATCTTACATTGAAATTTGTGATCATAATTTCAATCTACAGTACTGTATATACTCGAGTATAAGCCGACCTGAGTATAAGCCAAGACACCTTATTTTGCCACAAAAAACTGGGATAAATTATTGACTCGAGTATAAGCCTAGGGTGGGAAATGTAGCAGCTACTGGTAAATTTCAAAAATAAAAATAGATACCAATAAAAGTAAAATTAATTGAGACATCAGTAGGGTAAGTGTTTTTGAATATCTATATTGAATCAGGAGCCCCATATAATGCTCCATACAGTTCATGATGGGCCCCATAAGATGCTCCATACAAAATATGCCCCATATAATGCTCCATAAAGTTCATGATGGGCCCCATAAGATGCTCCATATTAAAATATGCCCCATATAATGCTGCATAAAAGGTTAATGATGGCCCCATAAGATGCTCCATAGAATATTATGCCCTATATAATGCTGTACAAAGGTTGATGGCCCCAGAAGATGCTCAATAGAATAATATGCCACATATGCTGCTCCATAAAGGTTGATGGCCCCATAAGATGCTCCATAGAATAAAATGCCCCATATGCTGCTCCATAATGGATGATGGCACCATAAGATGCTCCATAGAATATTATGCCCAATATAATGCTGCACAAAGGTTGATGGCCCCATAAGATGCTCCATAGAATAATATGCCCCATATGCTGCTCCATAAAGGTTGATGGCCCCATAAGATGCTCCATAGAATATTATGCCTCATATAATGCTGCACAAAGGTTGATGGCCTCATAAGATGCTCAATAGAATAATATGCCCCATATGCTGCTTCATAAAGGTTGATGTCCCCATAAGATGCTCCATAGAATATTATGCCGCAAATAATGCTGCACATAGGTTGATGGCCCCATAAGATGCTCCATAGAATAAATATGCCCGTATGCTGCTGCTGCTGCGATTAAACAAAAAAAAGTGACATACTCACCTCTTGTTCTGAGTAGGGGGGGACACCGGTGCGGTATGGGGCTCTGTGCCAGAGTCACCGCTGGCTCAGGGCACCAGGACTTGCGATATTCACCTGTCCCCGTTCCACCGCCATGCGCCGCTGTGTCTTCCGGGTCTCTGCAGTGACTGTTCAGGCAGAGGGCACGCACTAACCACGTCATCGCGCCCTCTGACCTGAACGTCACAGCCAGAGGACGCGGAAGACGGAGCCCGGTGGTAGAACCGGGACAGGTGAATATCACATGGCTCACCCTCCCTGTAATAATTATAGGGGATAACTCAGGAGACTCTTTGCATGGTACAAGACAACTACAGGACACAGTTTTTAAGTGGTAAAGTCTATATTATCAAACGGTGATTCAAACAGGTGCAGAGAGAAACTCAAGTCCACCACACTTGGTGTAAATATTAAACGCAGCTTAGCAGGCTATAGGAAACTTCAGAGGAAAATGCAATCACGCAGAAAGTCTATGAAGCACAATTATTCTTGAGGATACTTGACACAAATAAGTCCTTGCTTAGTCCAAAACACAGATAGATATGCTTATAAGGCAGTTCAAATAATATCTTAGCTCAACCAGGGAGGCCTGGGTAATAGTCTCAGGTTTTTGCAGAGCAGCAACAGCTTACATGTCCAGCAAATGCAGATGGAAGTAAACACGAGCAGCAGATGAAGGAGGATTACTGGAAACTGGTGTATGCAGCAGGAACTCAGAGCAGAGTAGCAGGATCACCACACAGGTTCACAGGAGCAGGTATACAGCCAGGGAGTAATCAGAGTCAGGAGCTGGATGCAAGGCAGAATACTCTAGCACAGACTGAAGGCTGGGGTGGAGTTTTATAGCAGAAAGACATAGTGCACATGAGACCAAAGACGCCATCTTAGAAAAGGGCAGTAATGCACAAAAGGTAATAAAAAATGTTCAGAGTACTGACATTACTCCCTCCTTAGAAGCGGCCTCAGGACGATCCTGGACCTGGTTTCTCAGGGAATCTCTGATGAAAACGAGAAATCTTCTGTTGGGCATTGATGTTTTCCACAGGTTCCCAAGAGTCTTCCTCAGGGGATATATCCCCGCCATCTTGTCAGATATTGGAGCCGATTCCTGCGAATCCTGGAATCAACAATTTCCTCCACCACAAATTGTTCTTGCCCATCAATCACCACAGGCTGCGGAGGTGGCACAACATGTCCCTGGAAGGTATTAGGAGATACAGGCTTTAGTAAAGATACACGAAAAACTGGATGTACCTTCATAGTCCTAGGCAGCTTCAGCCGGCAGGCCACAGAGCTCACAATACCGTTGATCTTGAAAGGGCCAATGAATTTCTTTCCAAGGTTTTGTGAAGGAACGTTTAACTTCAGATTCTTAGTTGCTAACCACACGGAATCTCCTACCTTGAACATGGGTACAGGTTTACGGAATCTATCAGCCGATCTCTTATAACGTTCTTGAGCTGTGGTCAGGGATTCCTTCAGAACCTCCAGATTTTGCCTCATTGCAGTCAGCCTTTCCTCCACTGCCAGAACCAGAGAATTAATTGGAGACCTAGGCAAGATACACGGATGATAACCCAGATTGGCAAAGAAAGGTGTAAATTTAGTGGAGGTGCTCTGAGAATTGGTATATGAAAATTCGGCTAACGGCAGCAACTCCAACCAATCATCCTGGAGAAGGATGACATAGCATCTTAGATATTGTTCCAGCATCTGGTTGGTACGCTCAGTCTGACCATTTGTCTGGGGATGGTAAGCGGAAGAGAGACAGACATTAATATTGAGTGCAGAGCAAAACCCCTTCCAGAATCTTGAAGTGAGCTGTACTCCACGGTCAGAGATGATCTCATCCGGAACCCCATGCAACCGAAAGACATTCTGTATAGCTAAGTTCACTGTATCTTTAGCTGAGGGGAGGCCAGTGCACGGAACAAAATGAGCAGCTTTAGTCAGGCGATCAACTACCACCATGATTGTATTCATGCCCCCCGATGTAGGCAGCTCCACAATAAAGTCCATTGAAATAGACCCCCAAGGGCGGGACGGAACAGGTAATGGTTGTAGAAGACCCATAGGTGCCACATGAGGAGTCTTGTAACGAGCACATACCTCGCAAGAGAGAACATAGTCCTTGGTATCCTTCAGTCAAGTTGGCCACCAGAAGAATCGGCTCAGGAACTCTTGTGGCTTCTGTACCCCCCTGTGACCAGCCAACTTGGAGTCATGTACCAACTTGAGGATCTGCAGACGGACGACCTCAGGGACATAGATACGTCGATCTCTGAACCACATTCCCCCCTTAAAGACAAGACTAATATCCACAGGTGGGTTGGCCAGAAATACATCACCTTCATAGGCCTCCCTGCACTCCTTCCACAAGTTCTGATCATGGATAACTCTGATGAAATTGGCATCAGATAGAATGGTCTTGGACGGGGCTCCAGGTACGGAATCTGCAGCATGGATTCGGGATAAAGCATCAGCCTTCCCATTACGAGAACCTGGACGGTACGAGATAACAAAGTTATACTGATTTAAAAATAAGTTCCCACGAGCCTGACGAGGAGAAAGACATCTAGCGGATCTAAGGAACTCTAAATTGCGATGGTCAGTTAGCACTATGATCTGTTGTGCATCTCCTTGCAGATGATGCCTCCATTCTTTGAAAGCTGCAATAATAGCCAGCAATTCCTTGTCTCCCACGTCGTAATTCTTCTCTGCTGAGGTTAGTCTATGGGAAAAGAAAGCACAAGGATGTAGCAGACGCTTCTCTCCAGTTCTTTGGGAGAGAATAGCCCCCAAAGCATTATCAGAAGCGTCCACCTCCACAATGAAAGAAAGTGTTGGATCTGGGTGTATCAACAGCGGTGCTGATGTGAAATAGATCTTAAGCTGATCAAAAGCTTCTTGAGCCTGTGATGACCACTTAAAGGGCTTTTCCTTCTTTGTCAAGGAAGTAATGGGACGGACAATATCAGAAAAATTTCGAATGAAGCGTCTGTAGAAATTTGCAAAACCAATAAAACGTTGGACCTCCTTAACGTTCTTGGGTACCGGCCAGTCAAGGATAGCCTGAATCTTACCAGATTCCATGTTCAGCCCATGGGGAGAGATGATATAACCTAAGAACTGTATCTTAGAACGATGGAGCTCGCATTTCTCCGGCTTAATATACAGATGGTTCTCTTTCAGACGTCTTAAAACAGTTTTGACATGTTCTTCATGTTCCTGTAGAGAGTCAGAAAAGATTAGTATATCGTCCAAATAGATCACCACAAACTGGTCCAACAAATCTCTGAAAATGTAATTAGCAAGGTGTTGAAACGTTGCAGGGGCGTTACAAAGCCCGAAGGGCATCACAAGATATTCAAAGTGTCCATATCGGCATCTGAATGCTGTCTTCCGCTCATCCCCTGGATGAATACGCACCAAATTATAAGCCCCACGAAGATCCAGTTTAGAGAACACCTTAGCATGGCGGACTCTATCCAGTAATTCGGGAATCAGAGGCAAAGGGTAACAGTTTCGTACGGTTACCTTATTGAGTTCCCGATAGTCAACACAGGGTCTCAGGGTCCCATGCTTCTTTTTTACAAAAAATATAGATATTTACATAAACTATAAGGCTTGAAGCTCAGGTGCCGCCAATGGGTATACGTTACCAAAAGGAATAGCTGCCCCAGGAAGCAGCTCAATGGGACAGTCATAATGCCTGTGTGGAGGAAGCTGATCTGCATTCTTCTTGTCACAGATGTCAGAGAAATCTTTATATGCTGGAGGTAAAGAAAATACCTGTACATGTGGTTCCGTAGCCGTGGACTCAGGGACAACTTCTGTTAACGCTGATTTGCTCCTTGTTGTAAAGATAATCTCCTTGGTCTCCCAGTTGATAATTGGGTCCTGAGAACGCAACCAAAGAATGCCTAAAATCACAGGAAAATGAGGAGAAGAAATTAGCAAGAAAGAAAGTTGCTCCTGATGATTAGGCTACAACAAAATTTCAAGGGGTACGGTCTCCTGATCCACAGGCCCAGAGATTAAAGGTGACCCATCCACTATTTCCATGGTAATTGGAGAGGCTCTTTGCTGCATTTTAATACCATGTTCCTTGGCAAATGCGATATCCATGAAATTGCCACCTGCACCAGAGTCAATCATAGCTGAACTGGAAATCCACTTTCCTGAACACAGGATTTTAATAGGGAGAGAACAGTGAGAGTTCTTTTCCTTCAGCTACTCTGGGGGTGAAGTCATAGAAAGTGAATGGAATACAGCGTTTAAAGGCAGGCTACATTCAGAGATGTCAGATTCATCATCACAGTTGTCATACTCCCCTATTGCTGCTAGCACCTTGTTAGGCCGTCTAGGACACTTAGGACAATTGATCAAGAAGTGGTCAGACTGGCCGCAGTAGAAACATAGACTTTCACGAAGGCGATGCTCCCGGCGCTCATTGATCTCGCGTCTCTGAATGGAATCAATTTGCATGGGCACCTCCTCCACCTCCCGAGATGATGGGTCACGAGACTCAATCATCGGATTCGCCCAGGTGATCGCTCGTGTGGTCAGCAGCATTATTACACACAATACTTTGGATCTATCATTAGGAAAACGGTCAGCATGCACATCAAAATATAGCATACATTGATTCACAAAGCCACGAAATTTGTTGCGATCACCATTAAATCTGAATGGGGGCAACTTAGGTGGGCTAGCTGGTGGCGGTTGCCCAGAGTGTAAAGTCGCTTGTGCAGCTATTTGCGTGCTTATGTCCTGAAAAGCCCGTCCATACTGGGACTCTATGCCAGCAAGTTTGTTTTCCTGGGCTGCCATGCGGGTGCTTAAGTCCTGCAAAGTCTGTCCAAACACTTGTTGATTGTGTTCAAAGCTTCCAAACTTCTTTTGCAGACCTTCCACATCTTTCTGCAGTGATCTAATTATGGAAAACACCTGCTCTAATCTGCTTTCTGCAGTCATTGTTCCAGCAGTCTCCTCTTTTCTGGTTAGAGTATCCTGTAATAATTATAGGGGATAACTCAGGAGACTCTTTGCATGGAACAAGACAACTACAGGACACAGTTTTATAAGTGGTAAAGTCTATATTATCAAATGGTGATTCAAACAGGTGCAGAGAGAAACTCAAGTCCATAACACTTGGTGTAAATATTAAACGCAGCTTAGCAGTCTATAGGAAACTTCAGAGGAAAATGCAATCACGCAGAAAGTCTATGAAGCACAATTATTCTTGAGGATACTTGACACGAATAAGTCCTTGCTTAGTCCAAAACACAGTTAGATATGCTTATAAGGCAGTTCAAATAATATCTTAGCTCAACCAGGGAGGCCTGGGTAATAGTCTCAGGTTTTTGCAGAGCAGCAACAGCTTACATGTCCAGCAAATGCAGATGGAAGTAAACACGAGCAGCAGATGAAGGAGGATTACTGGAAACTGGTGTATGCAGCAGGAACTCAGAGCAGAGTAGCAGAATCACCACACAGGTTCACAGGAGCAGCTATACAGCCAGAGAGTAATCAGAGTCAGGAGCTGGATGCAAGGCAGAATACTCTAGCACAGACTGAAGGCTGGGGTGGAGTTTTATAGCAGGAAGACATAGTGCACATGAGACCAAAGAGGCCATCTTGGAAAAGGGCAGTAATGCACAAAAGGTAATAAAAAATGTTCAGAGTCCTGACACTCCCCGTCATACTCACCCCCTCCTGGCGCGGTCTTTGCTTCTCATATGGTCTCTGGCGTGCGCTGGCAGCTTGTTCCTGTGTTCAGCGGTCTCATGGTACCGCTCCTTAAAGCAACGAATATGCATGCAACGCCTATGGGAGTGGAGTCGCATCCATATTTATTACTTTAATGAGCAGTACCACGTGGCTGCTGAACACAGAAAGAGCTGTGGGCACCAGAGACCATCGGAGAAGCAGGGAAGTTGCAGAGACCGCGCAGGGAGCAGGTGAGTATGATGTGACAGCCGCCACTCCTGTCGCTCCCCCTCCCCCGCTGACCCCCTGGGACAATGACTTGAGTATAAGCCAAGAGGGGCACTTTCAGCCTAAAAAATGGGCTGAAAATCTCAGCTTATACTCGAGTATATACGGTATATTTTAGTTTTACTTAACACCCTTCACCCCCAGGCCATTAGTATGCTTTGTTTTTTTTCTTCCCTTTTTTCCAGGAGCCATAACGTTTTCATTTTACCATCAATATACCCATATGAAGGCTTTATTTTGCAGGATGAGTTGTACTTTTGAACGACACCTTTCATTTTACCATATACTTTACTGGAAAATGGGGGAAAAAATCGAAATGCGGTGAAATTTCCAAAAAAGTGCAATTCCTCAATTTTTAGGTTTTTTCTTATTTAATACAGTTGTGCTCAAAAGTTGACATACCCCAGCAGAATTTTTGCTTTCTTAGACTTTTATCAGAGAATATGAATGATAGCACCAAAACTTTTTCTCCATTCATGGTTAGTTGTTGGGTGAAGCCATTTATTGTCAAACTACTGTGTTTTCTCTTTTTAAATCATAATGACAACCCAAAACATCCAAATGACCCTGATCAAAAGCTTGCCCTGATAACATGCACAGAAGTTGACACAAATGGGTTTGAATGGCTACTAAAGGTAATATCCTCACCTGTGTGACCTGTTTGCTTGTAATCAGTGTGTGTGCATAAAAGCTGAGTGAGTTTCTGGGATCCAGACAGATTCTTGCATTTTTCATTCAGCCACTGATGTTACTAAATTGTGAGTCATAGGGAAAGCAAAATAATTGTCAATGGATCTACGGGAAAAGGTAGTTGAACTGTATAAAGCAGGAAAGGGATACAAAAAGATATCCAAGAAATTGATAAAGCCAGTCAGCAGCATCCAAACTGTGATTAACAAATGGAAAATCAAGGGCTCGTAAAAACAAAACAACGGTCAGGTAGACCAACAAAAATGTCATCCACAACTGCCAGGAAAATTGTTCGGAATGCAAAGAAAAACCCACAAATAACATCAGCTGAAAAACTGGACTCTCTGAGGAATAGTGATGTGGTTGTTTCAAGATGCACAATAAGGAGGCACTTGATGAAAAATGGGCTGCATGGTCAAGTCGTCAGAAGAAGGCCATTGCTGCACAAATGCCACAAAGTATCTTGCCTACAATACACAAAAACAGCACAGAGACAAGCCTCAAAACTTCTGGAACAAGGTAATTTGAAGTGGTGAGACCAAAATTGAACTTTTTACAACAACCATAAACGTTACATTTGGAGAGAGGTCAACAAGGCCTATGATGAATGGAACACCATTCCTTCTGTAAAACATGGAGGTGGATCACTGATGTTTTGGGATGTGTGAGCTACAAAGGCACAGGAAACTTGGTCAAAGTTGAAGGAAAGATGAATGCAGCATGTTATCAGCAACTACTGGAGGCAAATTTGCACTAATCAGCCCGGAAGCTGAGCATGGGACGTACTTGGACGCTCCAACATGACAACGATCCAAAACACAAGGCCAAGTAGACCTGCCTTTGGCTACAGCAGAACAAAGTGAAGGTTTGCAACCCATAGGCTTGCATTGGCGAGTCTCTGATGATATGCACGTAAGTAGTAGAGCATAGGGCCCTTTCGTCAAACTCAATTTGACAGGTGGACACGCCCCTATCAAAGTGTATCAAAGTGTGTAACCCCTCCCTGTCAGCCAGCTGTCCTCCTTGTCTGGCTGTCCCCTTTTGATATAGTTTAATTTGTTAATGCAGTGAATGTTATCCCAGTAATTGTTTTATATTAAATGTTTATATGCTGTATTAAGAGTAGTCTTATTTGATAATCCGCTGATAGGGAGAGTGAGGCTGTGTTTCTACAGTATTATTCTGCTGTGAGCTTGAATGATTCTAGTACTATAATTGCTAACAGGTGCTAAGAGTTTCTGTGATGGAGATACAAACATTCCACTTGCTAGCAGCTGTTAAAATGTATCTGTACTGACCACTAACTAGACAGCCAGACTTTCTGTGTTGGAGATACAAACATTCCACACAAGCACTCCTTAAACCACACAGAAATAATTTGATGTTGTGATTATTATCATAGTGTTGGTTTGTTTTATATTCTATTAGATTTTTTTATATTAAATGCAACTGCTATGAGTTGAATGAGTCTGATACTACAATTGCTAGATTATCGAAATTGTTATCAAAGTGACAGCAAAAGAGTTTCTGTGATGGAGATACAAACATTCCACTTGCTAGCAGCTGTTAAAATGTATCTGTACTGACCACTAACTAGACAGCCAGGCTTTCTGTGTTGGAGATACAAACATGCTAGCAGCTGTTAAAATGTATCTGTACTGATCAGTAACTAGACAGCCAGGCTTTCTGTGTTGGAGATACAAACATTCCACACAAGCAGTGTTAAATAGCCATCATACGGATACCGTAGTGAGTATAAAATGTATTAAATTGATTACTGATACGATTCCAACAAATTGATAGTAAATTGTTATCAAAGTGACAGCAAAGTATATTAAATAGATAACACACCAAAATCATAGTGTATCAAAGTGTATTATTTTATTTATAGTCCCAATAATATTTATTCTCTTTTATTGACATTTTCATAAACCTATAGTCCCAATAATATTTATTTGACCAGCAGATAATTAATTAAAATCGCATAAAGTGTGTTAAATAGGCATCATACGGATACCGTAGTGAGTATAAAATGTATTAAATTGATTACTGATACGATTCCAACAAATTGATAATAAATTGTTATCAAAGTGACAGCAAAGTATATTAAATAAATAACACACCAAAATCATAGTGTATCAAAGTGTATTATTTTATTTATAGTCCCAATAATATTTATTCTCTTTTATTGACATTTTCATAAACCTATAGTCCCAATAATATTTATTTGACCAGCAGAAAATTAATTAAAATCGCATAAAGTGTGTTAAATAGACATCATACGGATACCGTAGTGAGTATAAAATGTATTAAATTGATTACTGATACGATTCCAACAAATTGATAATAAATTGTTATCAAAGTGACAGCAAAGTATATTAAATAGATAACACAACAAAATCATAGTGTATCAAAGTGTATTATTTTATTTATAGTCCCAATAATATTTATTCTCTTTTATTGACATTTTCATAAACCTATAGTCCCAATAATATTTATTTGACCAGCAGATAATTAATTAAAATCGCATAAAGTGTGTTAAATAGACATCATACGGATACCGTAGTGAGTATAAAATGTATTAAATTGATTACTGATACGATTCCAACAAATTGATAATAAATTGATATCAAAGTGGCAGCAAAGCATATTAAATAGATAACACACCAAAATCATAGTGTATCAAAGTGTATTATTTTATTTACAGTCACAATAATATTTATTCTCTTTTATTGACATTTTCATACACCTATAGTCCCAATAATAGGGCATATTATGTATATTCTGTGTTTATGCATCATTATTTCATACTGTGATTCTCATTTTATGAGCTTTATAACACAGCAGACTGATTTACGGACATATTATGTATAATTATTAGTTAATTGGCCAGTCATTTATCAGTTTTTCATACGTATCACAGAAAGATTTTAGTTCGATCTGATTTAAAATCATATACTTCAGCGGTAATGTCAGGTGTTGGATAGGCATTTATCAGTTTTTCATACGTATCACAGAAAGATTTTAGCTTGATCTGTGCGAGTTTGCGGGCAAATTATGTATATTCTGTGTTTATGCATCATTATTTCATACTGTGATTCTCATTTTATGAGTTTTATAACACATCAAACTGATTTACAGCCATATTATGTATAATTATTTTAGAATGAAGCAGGCCCAGAGACGCCCCAACCTGTACAGATAATGTTCAGCGTTAGTGTGATACAGCATTGTGTTATTATTCCAGGCTGTAACATTTCTATTCCCACAATTTCAACGATCTCTTGATTTTTATCAGAGTCGGTATTCACATATAATAACAATAATAATAATAATAACCATCGGTGATATTATGTATATCATGTGTTTTTGACAGGTATAAAACGGTTATTTTATACATGACTGGTATATGAATATAAAAAGTAAAAATCATCACATATACAATTAATATACATCATTACACTTCTTACAAAATAGATAATATACAGTATATAGTTCAGTGATAATTGTTACAGTATTTTATTTTCCCGGTGTTACTTTTGTTCATGTATTACCGGATTCTTCTGCAGTTGTGATTCTCACCTTTCTATATAAATAGTGCAATAATTCACAGTCACGGCCAGTTTTCCGTTAAAAATATGAATATTATTGAATATAATGTTTTACTTATGTTACAGTTTTATTTTTTATTTTTATTTTTTATTTTTTTATTTTTTTTATTTTCCTGATGCTACTTTTGTTCGTGCATTATCGGCATCTTCTTCAGTTGTGATTCTTACCTTTTCTATATAAATATGGGCAAATGAATTGTCCAGTGCCAGCATAATTTTTCAGCATGGCCAGGGGTTGTATTTAACTATCCTTTTAGAGTGTCTAGTAGTTTTATATTCTTTGTCTGATATATTTCTACACAAAGCTTCAAAACTATTTTGTAATTTATAATGTATCACAGTAGTTTCATATGAAGTTACATCTTCGGCTCTGTTCAGACTATTGTAATATCTGTAGCTTAAAATAGAGCCAAATAGCTACTTTCAAATCCGGACATACACCATTGATTTTAATGGGGTCTAAGGGGATTCTATCAAGCTTTTCCACATAATAGTTATGGAAAGAATAATGCTACAGAATTGGCCGCTCCAGTTATAAAACAAAAATGATGAAAATTATCCTTGATGATAATGTGAAAAAGGCTTATGCAGTGGGTTTATGGATCTCTACAATAAACACCATGTGTAGAAATTTGGTTCTAGAACTTACTGGATTAGTGAATATAATAACGTTTGGCATATTTTATAACATACAGCTAATGATTCATGCTTTTAACTTGTATGTAACTGGTTAATGTTACTAATACCCTCTAACATGGGGTCATGGTTCTGCATTTTCTGAAGAGTTGAGCTTCATCTCCATCTTTCTTTAATTCTACATTATTTTATCACATATTAATTTCACAGTTGTCTGTGCGGGCTATTTGCACACAGCCTTCTTGAATTCAATGTTTGTAGATTTTTCTGTCATGGAAAAAAAAAAAAAAAAAAACGTGTTCAAAGTTAAAACATAATTAAAATAAAGAATAATGACCTAGCTGGTTGTTTGGGTGATATTGTAAAATCATTTACTGTTTCTACTACTTGGCAATTGTTACACTCAGTTATTTTTATTTATTTATTTATTTTATTTTTTTTTTATTTTATTTTTTTTCCCTTGGATTTTGTTAGTCATTACAATTATTTCTGCTCCCAAGATAGGGTTTTAGAGTCACCAAGTAACATAAATGTGCAGACTCCTGAATATTACAATTACAAAACATTCAAAGTTTGTTTCTCCACTTTTTGCAGATAATAAATCTTAATTTCTTTATAATTTGACTTTTAGTTATAGTTTGTTTCAGCTCTTTGTCGTTCTATGTATACCGTAAATTTTGCTTCCTTACAGTGAATAATATAAGACAAATTATTTTTATTCAAAGAAGTCTAACTTATGTATACTTTTAAAGCTTTGTTACATTTCTATCCAGTCTACACCATGCTGTGTAACATAAATACATGCGGTCTTGTAGTATGGTTTTTTTTTTGTTTCTCAGAACTGCCGCAAACAAAACATATAAGGTAGTATGGCACAAGATGTGAGTGTACCCGCAGCTCACTGAGCATTACCGCTGCACTCATGGCCACTTCTCTTTGCAGCTTCTGAATGTACACTATTCTCACCCATGGAGAGTTTTCCTTTAAAAATATGAATATTATTGAATATAATGTTTTACATATGTTACAGTATTTTATTTTCCATGCAAAAATCCATCTTTGTGCTGATGGCGGCATCAACATTTTGCCATTATAAGTTTCAATGGTGTATGTCCGGATTTGAAAGTAGCTATTTGGCTCTATTTTAAGCTACAGATATTACAATAGGCTGAACAGAGCCTAAGATGTAACTTCATATGAAACTACTGTGATACATTATAAATTACAAAATAGTTTTGAAGCTTTGTGTAGAAATATATCAGACAAAGAATATAAAACTACTAGACACTCTAAAAGGATAGTTAAACACAACCCCTGGCCATGCTGAAAAATTATGCTGGCACTGGACAATTCATTTGCCCATATTTATATAGAAAAGGTAAGAATCACAACTGAAGAAGACGCCGATAATACACGAACAAAAGTAGCATCAGGAAAATAAAAAAAATAAAAAAATAAAAAATAAAAATAAAAAATAAAACTGTAACATAAGTAAAACATTATATTCAATAATATTCATATTTTTAACGGAAAACTGGCCGTGACTGTGAATTATTGCACTATTTATATAGAAAGGTGAGAATCACAACTGCAGAAGAATCCGGTAATACATGAACAAAAGTAACACCGGGAAAATAAAATACTGTAACAATTATCACTGAACTATATACTGTATATTATCTATTTTGTAAGAAGTGTAATGATGTATATTAATTGTACATGTGATGATTTTTACTTTTTATATTCATATACCAGTCATGTATAAAATAACCGTTTTATACCTGTCAAAAACACATGATATACATAATATCACCGATGGTTATTATTATTATTATTGTTATTATATGTGAATACCGACTCTGATAAAAATCAAGAGATCGTTGAAATTGTGGGAATAGAAATGTTACAGCCTGGAATAATAACAATGCTGTATCACACTAACACTGAACATTATCTGTACAGGTTGGGGCGTCTCTGGGCCTGCTTCATTCTAAAATAATTATACATAATATGGCTGTAAATCAGTTTGATGTGTTATAAAACTCATAAAATGAGAATCACAGTATGAAATAATGATGCATAAACACAGAATATACATAATTTGCCCGCAAACTCGCACAGATCAAGCTAAAATCTTTCTGTGATACGTATGAAAAACTGATAAATGCCTATCCAACACCTGACATTATCGCTGAAGTATATGATTTTAAATCAGATCGAACTAAAATCTTTCTGTGATACGTATGAAAAACTGATAAATGACTGGCCAATTAACTAATAATTATACATAATATGTCCGTAAATCAGTCTGCTGTGTTATAAAGCTCATAAAATGAGAATCACAGTATGAAATAATGATGCATAAACACAGAATATACATAATATGCCCTATTATTGGGACTATAGGTGTATGAAAATGTCAATAAAAGAGAATAAATATTATTGTGACTGTAAATAAAATAATACACTTTGATACACTATGATTTTGGTGTGTTATCTATTTAATATGCTTTGCTGCCACTTTGATATCAATTTATTATCAATTTGTTGGAATCGTATCAGTAATCAATTTAATACATTTTATACTCACTACGGTATCCGTATGATGTCTATTTAACACACTTTATGCGATTTTAATTAATTATCTGCTGGTCAAATAAATATTATTGGGACTATAGGTTTATGAAAATGTCAATAAAAGAGAATAAATATTATTGGGACTATAAATAAAATAATACACTTTGATACACTATGATTTTGGTGTGTTATCTATTTAATATACTTTGCTGTCACTTTGATAACAATTTATTATCAATTTGTTGGAATCGTATCAGTAATCAATTTAATACATTTTATACTCACTACGGTATCCGTATGATGTCTATTTAACACACTTTATGCGATTTTAATTAATTATCTGCTGGTCAAATAAATATTATTGGGACTATAGGTTTATGAAAATGTCAATAAAGAGAATAAATATTATTGGGACTATAAATAAAATAATACACTTTGATACACTATGATTTTGTTGTGTTATCTATTTAATATACTTTGCTGTCACTTTGATAACAATTTATTATCAATTTGTTGGAATCGTATCAGTAATCAATTTAATACATTTTATACTCACTACGGTATCCGCATGATGTCTATTTAACACACTTTATGCGATTTTAATTAATTATCTGCTGGTCAAATAAATATTATTGGGACTATAGGTTTATGAAAATGTCAATAAAAGAGAATAAACATTATTGGGACTATAAATAAAATAATACACTTTGATACACTATGATTTTGGTGTGTTATCTATTTAATATACTTTGCTGTCACTTTGATAACAATTTATTATCAATTTGTTGGAATCGTATCAGTAATCAATTTAATACATTTTATACTCACTACGGTATCCGTATGATGCCTATTTAACACACTTTATGCGATTTTAATTAATTATCTGCTGGTCAAATAAATATTATTGGGACTATAGGTTTATGAAAATGTCAATAAAGAGAATAAATATTATTGGGACTATAAATAAAATAATACACTTTGATACACTATGATTTTGGTGTGTTATCTATTTAATATACTTTGTTGTCACTTTGATAACAATTTATTATCAATTTGTTGGAATCGTATCAGTAATCAATTTAATACATTTTATACTCACTACGGTATCCGTATGATGTCTATTTAACACACTTTATGCGATTTTAATTAATTATCTGCTGGTCAAATAAATATTATTGGGACTATAGGTTTATGAAAATGCCAATAAAAGAGAATAAATATTATTGGGACTATAAATAAAATAATACACTTTGATACACTATGATTTTGGTGTGTTATCTATTTAATATACTTTGCTGTCACTTTGATAACAATTTATTATCAATTTGTTGGAATCGTATCAGTAATCAATTTAATACATTTTATACTCACTACGGTATCCGTATGATGGCTATTTAACACACTTTATGCGATTTTAATTAATTATCTGCTGGTCAAATAAATATTATTGGGACTATAGGTTAATGAAAATGTCAATAAAAGAGAATAAATATTATTGGGACTATAAATAAAATAATACACTTTGATACACTATGATTTTGGTTTGTTATCTATTTAATATACTTTGCTGTCACTTTGATAGCAGTTTATTATCAATTTGTTGGAATCGTATCAGTAATCAATTTAATACATTTTATACTCACTACGGTATCCGTATGATGCCTATTTAATACTGCTTGTGTGGAATGTTTGTATCTCCAACACAGAAAGCCTGGCTGTCTAGTTACTGATCAGTACAGATACATTTTAACAGCTGCTAGCATGTTTGTATCTCCAACACAGAAAGCCTGGCTGTCTAGTTAGTGGTCAGTACAGATACATTTTAACAGCTGCTAGCAAGTGGAATGTTTGTATCTCCATCACAGAAACTCTTTTGCTGTCACTTTGATAACAATTTCGATAATCTAGCAATTGTAGTATCAGACTCATTCAACTCATAGCAGTTGCATTTAATATAAAAAAATCTAATAGAATATAAAACAAACCAACACTATGATAATAATCACAACATCAAATTATTTCTGTGTGGTTTAAGGAGTGCTTGTGTGGAATGTTTGTATCTCCAACACAGAAAGTCTGGCTGTCTAGTTAGTGGTCAGTACAGATACATTTTAACAGCTGCTAGCAAGTGGAATGTTTGTATCTCCATCACAGAAACTCTTAGCAGCTGTTAGCAATTATAGTACTAGAATCATTCAAGCTCACAGCAGAATAATACTGTAGAAACACAGCCTCACTCTCCCTATCAGCGGATTATCAAATAAGACTACTCTTAATACAGCATATAAACAACTAATATAAAACTATTACTGGGATAACATTCACTGCATTAACAAATTAAACTATATCAAAAGGGGACAGCCAGACAAGGAGGACAGCTGGCTGACAGGGAGGGGTTACTGTTGTGTATCCGCTTTTTGGGCTCCCCTGGTGGTTGCTGGTGGTACTGGTGACTTGTTTGCACTTTGCTTCTTCTGTTCACCTGCTTCCATCAGTGTTTGGGAGTTTCCTATTTAGCCTTGCTCTCCAGTCATTTCCTTGCCGGTCATCATTGTAACCAGAGCCTTCGGTTGCATGTTCCTGCTACTAGTCTGCTGATCAGCTAAGTGGACTTTGTCCTTTTGTTTTGTACCTTTGTCCAGTTTGCAGTTTTTGTGATTCTCTGTAGCTGGAAGCTCTTGCGGGCTGAAATTGCCACTCCTGTGTCATGAGTTGACACAGGAGTCTTAAAGTAATTTCAGGATGGTTTTTTGAAAGGGTTTTCAGTTGACCGTGAAGTCCTCTTTTGTATCCTTCTGCTATCTAGAAAGTGGACCTCTCTTTGCTAAATCTACTTTCATACTGTGTATGTCTTTTCCTCTTAATTCACCGTTATTACATGTGGGGGGCTGCTATCATCTTTTGGGGTATTTCCCTAGAGGTAAGCCAGGTCTGTTTCTTCCTCTACCAGGCGTAGTTAGTCCTCCGGCTGGCGCGTGGCATATAGGAAGCCGTAGGTATGCTCCCTGGCTACTGTTAGTTGTGTGGTAGATTTAGCTCACGGTCAACTCGAGTTTCCATCACCCGAGAGCTCGTTCGTTACTTAGGTGTTTTTTACGTTCCCTTGCCATTGGGAACCATGACAGGTTACACACTTTGATACACTTTGATAGGGGCGTGTCCACCTGTCAAATTGAGTTTGACGAAAGGGCCCTATGCTCTACTACTCACGTACAATTGCAGCATGCTACGATTTTACACGCATGCCGAATACGCCTGAGAAAATAAATGCTGATGTGAACTGCTCCATAGATTAACACTGGGCCGAATGCTATGCGATGTTTTCTTGTGTAGTACTCGGCTGTATTCTACAGTAGTGTGACTCCGGCCTTAATCGGAGAGCAGCATGATGTGGAGATAGAAATCCTAATTCCAATGTACCACTTACTGGGAGGCTTGCTGCCGTTTTGAAAAAAAAAATCACTGTTTTATCACCAAGAGAATTATCACAGGACTAGTAAACCTGTTACATGTTATTCTCCATGTTCAAAAGCTCTATATAACCTCTCCCATCACTGATTGACAGCCTATCAATGGTATGGGCAGGTTTATACAGAATTCTGCATTTAGAGAACTGTTAGATCTGCAGCTCATAAAACAATTATTTTATCAAAACTTATACGACTGTATCAGCACACTCACATGGGTAACGTACAAACCAAGAGAGACAAACACCTGAACCTAAGAGGTTCCTGAGCAGACTAGGCAAGTCCCTACCTGACCTTGATTTGTCTCTGCCTGACCATGGAGGTTGGCACCCTAAGTATTCTTGGTGCCCCCCACTCAATGTCGACTTACCCTGAATGTTCTTATCTGCACCCTCTTAATAAACAATATGTAACCCTAGATGAATAATAACTATAAAGTGAAATGCACAAAAATCTGAGGAAGAGTCACAGGCCTATGAGCATGTTCACACATACACACAGAAAAGACAGAAGAAAATAAAAAGAACCGCACAAAAAATAGAATTCATGGAAAACCTCCCAAACTTCAAACATACAAGAAAGGAAAGGGCACTGGGGAGGAAGACGTGCAAGCAAACTGAAGGAAAAGCAACAGAGATTAAGACATAATAATTAGTGATAAGTGAGCTCTAAATTGCTTGTGCTCGGTAACTCGAATCAAGCAAGTCAGAAGCTCGGACAAGCTGAACTCGAGTACCGAGTATAATGGAAGTGAAAAGTAGACTAGAGCATTTTTCCGGAAAACACTAACAGGAGGGCTGAGAGGCAGGAAAACAGCTGAAATTGATGGAAACAGTGCTAAAATGGAATGTACAGCTACCATGTGTTAAACTATGGGGGCTCATGGGATTATAATGTGTGGATTTGATTTAATATGATACCTGTATGATGTTTTTCTAATGTTTTCCTACTTTCTCAGTTATTCAAGGGTTAGGCCAGCTTGTTTTTAGCAGGAGAGTGCATTGCTGGGCAAATCTGAACATCTCAGTGATGTTTTCCCACCTGAATCTAGGAACATCCTCATTGATGGAACACCTGGTGACATTGTTAAGATCACATATATCTATCCCCATAGGCTGTATCCTAGGCAGATTTTACTGACTTGTCATCAGCTGAAGATCCCCGGCCCACCCTCCCTATTTATTGTATTTATTCGTATTCATTCACAATGTTTTACTAAGGTGGGTCGCATCCAGCTCTTGGCCGGGTGGTGGTTGGTAAAATGATCTATCTATATAATCGTCTAAGGGGTACTTCCATCTGTTTGTCTGTCTGTAACGGAGATCCCATGACAGGCACAGTCCGTCCGCGAATTGGGCCCTCCCCACTTCCGTCCAGTCAGTGCCCCCTCCCTACTCCCCTCCAGTCAGTTCCAGTGTGTCGCCCCATCCCGGACCAACTTTTTACTATTGATGCTGCCTATGCAGCATCAATAATAAAAAGATATAATGTTAAAAAAAAAAAAAAAAAATCATGCTATTCTCACCTTCCGTCGCCTCCGCAGCTTTCCCTCTCCTCCCGATGCTCTCGGCTGCTTCCGTTCCCAGAGATGCATTGTGAAATTACCCAGATGACTTAGCGGTCTCACGAGACCGCTACGTTATCTGGGTAATTTCGCAATGCATCGCTGAGAATGGAAGCTGCCGGCCGCATCGTGAGGAGCGGGACAGCTTCGGTGGATGCCAGAGGGTGAGTATATAACTATTTTTTATTTTAATTCTTTTATTCACGGGGATATGGTGCCCACACTGCTGTATACTATGTGGGCTGTGTTATATACTATGTGGGCTGTGCTATATACTACGTGGCCTGTGTTATATACTATGTGGGATGTGCTATAAACTACGTGGGCTGAGTTATATACTACGTGACTGCTATATACCATGTGGCTGATATATATTACGTGGCTGCTATATACTACGTAACTACTATATACTATGTGGCTGTGCTATATACTACGTGGCTGTCTGTGTTATATACTACGTGGCTGCTATATATTACGTGGCTGTGCCATATACTACGGGGGCTGTGTTATATACTACGTGGCTGCTATATACTACATCGCTGTGCTATATACTATGTGGCTGTGCTATATATTACGTGGCTGCTATATACTACGTGACTGCTGTTTACTACGTGGCTGTCTGTGTTTTATACTACGTGGCTGCTATATATTATGTCGCTGTGCTATATACTACGTGGGCTGTGTTATATATTACGTGGCTGCTATATACTACATCACTGTGCTATATACTACGTGGCTGTGCACTATACTTCGTGGCTGTGCTATATACTAAGCGCCTGTGCTATATACTACGTGGCTGTGCATTATACTATGTGGCTGTGCTATTTACTGTGTGGGCTGTGTTATATACTACATCGCTGTGCTATATACGACGTGGCAGCTATATACTACGTGGCTGTGCTATATACTATGCGGCCGGCCGCGACCAATCAGCGATATTGCCACGGGATTTAAACACCGCTTTGGTGATTAGTCGCGCCCGGCTGGCCACAACCAATCAGCGATATTGGCGTGGAATTTAACCCCCACTTACAGCGCGATGTACATACATACATACATATTCTAGAATACCCGATGCGTTAGAATCAGGCCACCATCTAGTTTGTTATATTTGTTGGCTCAAGTCAATTAAGGACTGAGTCTGAAAAGATTTTAATGATTCATTTTTTATTGATTACTTATGATTGTAGATTTGATTATTTATTAACCTCTTAATAAAGCATAGTGGCCTGTTTTCACAAAGTTCATTGTCAGTGTCTTTATTTATTTACTTAATCATTTAATATCGCATTTATAATCCCATGAGAACAGCATTGGGAAGTTGCCTGGATGCATCTCTGACTCCAAGATCACTGCTGGGAACAATGCTATCAGAGTATTAGTCCACTTTTACGGACTGACAATAAGACATAAATAAAAGATAAAATGGATTTTACAGGAAAAGAAATGTTGAGAAACATTCTTTCATGTGTGTGATGACTTGTATATAAGGCAAAATTAAAAAGAGAAAAGAAAACGGCTGCTTCCTCCACCCCTTAATAGCATGGCCATCTCTCACCGTATTTCCCTGTTGCCAATGATTACAGGTGATGACATACAGGTGCTTCTCACAAAATTAGAATATCATCATGAAGTTAATTTAGTTTGGTTCTTCAATACAAAAAGTGAAACTCATATATCATATAGAGTCATTAAAAACAGAGCCATCTATTTCAAGTGTTTATTTCTGTTAATGTTGATGTTTGTGACTTACAGCCAATGAAAACCCAAAAGTCATCTCAGTAAATTAGAATAATTAACAAAAACATCTGCAAAGGCTTCCTAAGCATTTAAAAAGGTCCCTTAGTCTGTTTCAGTAGGCTCCACAATCATGGGGAAGACTGCCGACCTGACAGATGTCCAGAAGGCAGTCATTGACACACTCTACAAGGATGGTAAGCCACAAAAGGTCATTGCTAAAGAAGATCGCTGTTCCGAGTGCTGCATCCAAGCATATTAATGTAAAGTTGAATGGAAGGAAAAAGTGTGGTAGAAAAAGGTGCACAACCAAATGGGATAACCGTAGCCTTGAAAGGATTAAAAAAAGGCCATTCCAAAATTTGGGGGATATTCACAAGGAGTGGACTGCTGCTGTAGTCATTGCTTCAAGTGCCACCAGACACAGACGTATCCAGGACATGGGATACAAGTGTCGCAATCCTTGCATCAAGCCACTCATGACCAGTAGACAACGCCAGAGGCATCTTACCTGGGCCAAGGAGAAAAAGAACTGGACTGTTGCTCAGTGGTCTAAGGTGTTGTTTTCAGATTAAAGTAAATTTTGCATTTAATTTGGAAATCAAGGTCCCAGAGTCTGGAGGAAGAGTGGAGAGGACCACAATCCAAGCTGCTTAAGGTTTAGTGCGAAGGTTCCACAATCAGTGATGGTTTGGGGAGCTATGTCATCTCCTGGTGTAGGTTCACTTTGTTTTATCAAGACCAAAGTTAGAGCAGCCATCTACCAGGAAATTTTAGAGCACTTCATGCTTTCCTCTGCCGACAAGCTTTTTGGAGATGGAAATTTCATTCTTCAGCAGTACTTGCCACCTCTGACACTGCCAAAAGCACCAATACCTGGTTTGAATACAACAGTATCACTGTGCTTGATTGGCCAGCAAACTTGCCTGACCTAACCCCATAGAGAATCTATGCAGTATTGTCAAGCTGAATATGAGAGACACCAGACTCAACAATGCAGACGAGCTGAAGGCTGCTATCAAAGCAACCTGAGGTTCCATAACACCTCAGCAGTGCTACAGTCTGATTTCCTCCATGCCACGCCGCATTGATGCAGTAATTTATGCAAAAGGAGCCCTGACCAAGTATTGAGTGTATTTACTGAACATACATTTCAGTAGGCCAACATTTTGGATTTTAAAATCATTTTTCAAGCTGGTGTTACAAAGTATTCTAATTTACTGAGATAATGACTTTTGGGTCTTCATTGGCTGTAAGTCAAAATCATCAACATTAACAGAAATAAACACTTGCAATAGATCATTCTGTTTGCAATTGTTAGGGTTGGCGGAAAGCACCAAATATATTTATTAGAAGTAATAGGTGCGTTCGCAACCCGGGATCCACCGTGCAGGAAAGAACCTGCTGCTAAGTAAGGCGGTGAAGTATATTGGTTTAAACAAACTCTGTTACTTCACAGAGTCCATTAGCAAAGAGAACGCTGTGCCCTGTTTAGCTCACAGGGGAACACAGCTACTTAGTAGAGCCGACAGTGGTCATGCAGTCAAATGCAAACACGCAGCTCCTCTCCGATGGAGCCGGAATTCTAATGGCTATTAGCCAGCCCTGAATCCACACACACAGGAAACTCCTCGCCGGAGGTGCCAGCATTCTAGGGGCTTATTTCAGCCGGGTCCCTGAATGCACATACAAGAAACTCCTCGCCGGAGGTGCCAGCATTCTAGGGGCTTATTTCAGCCGGGTCCCTGAATGCACATACAAGAAACTCCTCGCCGGAGGTGCCAGCATTCTAGGGGCTTATTTCAGCCGGGTCCCTGACTGCACACACACGATCACACTGGCGCTGCGCTCATACATAATTTACACTAGCGCATGGCCGTGCGGACCTGCGAACGTTTTATAGTTGCAGCTCTACAGGACCTTCCTGGAGGACCAATGGTAGCTGCAACAGGGCCTGAGCGTGTGACCCTCGACCTCCAATGAGAGGTCCTCCCGTGGGCATGCTCAGTGTGTGCAAAGCAGGACTTAGTCCCAGAAAAGCCTGCTTGCTGCAAACCAGTAAAGGGTACAATAGCAGGACCTGAAAAGGCAACGGTAACCCTTTGCACAATACCAGACTGAGTGAGACACTGGGACCGACGTCTCCGCTGAGCAGGCTCCACTGCAGCTAATGCAGAATGGGAGACTGCAGCAGACATGGTTCAAGATTCCCCCTGTGCAGCGATGGGAACTCAACTTCTAACAGCAATGATGCTATATAATTTGAGTTTCACTTTTTGTATTGAAGAACTTAAATAAATGAACTTTTTGATGATATTCTAATTTTGTGATAAGCACCTGTAGTAGAGGGGGAAATAAAACTACACCCACCGGTAGTCACCAGTAAATGTAATTTTACTACCTTATCTGTACATGTTTTATGTGACAATGGTAAGACACATCTGGTTTAATTTATGAAGGAGGGGCTCTGAAATTCACAACACCTATGCAGACAATGCAAGAACTGCTAAAAATTAGAAAGAAGAAGGACTCTGACACATCCTGTATTAGTATATACAAAGGAGAACAACGGGAGTGTTGGATTGGGCACCACCCCAGGGACTCTATTACTGGGTAAGATCCTGCTGGTGCTCTGGTAGGGGTGTCTTTACGCCAGGCGGCACTTCACCTACATTGCTCCTCTGGGCACTCCGTCCCCATTACTACCCCGATTTGGGATCACGTTTTGGCCGGCCTCTCTTATATTTCTAGCCACATTGGCGACAGTAATTTACATGAGATATAAGCTGGTCTAAGGCAGTTCGGTCCTTTGTTGGGGTGGCTTATGGGGATCATGGATCTTTTCCTTATGCATTAATATATGCCAACAATTTTGTTGTTAACAAAGGGGCATTGATATTGTTCTCTGGTGTTTTCTATTGGTGTCTTTTAAGTGTGTTAGCTTTTAACAATTTTCTTAATAAAGTTTATATTCACTTTTGCTATAAACGCTCCCGTTGTTCTCCTTTGTATATACATGTCTAACTGGGAGTAGTGCTTATAGGGGCCCAGACATTTTCTTCGGCCACCTTGATTATTATGAGTCTGGGTTTATGTGTAACATCCTGTATTAGACATAATGGAGGGCCTCATACACATTCTGTTAACATTGTTAGGTAGTGGGACTCAGACTCATAAATCCTATTCATTAAGTACAAGGTCTGCCAAAAATTAGAAGTATTATAATAGACAAATGTGGATGAAATCCGCTCTGCTGTGACAAATGATGGATCCAGATATAGTTATAAAATACTCTGGTGGTTTATTCAATGCGTTTCAAAGCTCATGGCTTCTTCTTCAGGAAATTACCACAGAAGTCATGAGCTTTGGAACGCGTTGAATAAACCACCAGAGAATTTTATAACTATATCTGGATCCATCATTTGTCACAACAGCGCGGATTTCATCCACATTTATCTATTACTAGATGGTGGCCCGATTCTAATGCATCGGGTATTCTAGAATATGTATGTATGTACAGTATATAGCAGCCACATAGTATATAGCACAGGCCACGTAGTATATAGGAGCCATGTAGTATATAGCAGACAAATAATACGTGGCCTGTGCTATATACTATGTAGCTGCTATATACATACATATACATATTGTAGAATACCCGATGCGTTAATACAGGCCACGTAATATATAACAGTGGCCACGCAGTATATAACACAGCCCAAACAGTATATTACACAGCCCAGGTACTATATAACATAGCCAGCCCACGCAGTATAACAGCCACGCAGTATATAACACAGGCGACGTAGTATATAACACAGGCTATGTAATATATAGCAGCCCATGTAGTATATAACACAGCCCACGCAGTACAAAACACAGCCCACATAGTATCTAACACTGGCCACGTAGTATATAGCACAGCCCACGCAGTACAAAACACAGCCCACATAGTATCTAACACTGGCCACGTAGTATATAGCAGCCACATGGTATATAACACAGCCCACGTAGTATATAGCAGTGTGGGCACCATATCCCTGTTTAAAAAAATAATTAAAATAAAAAATAGTTATATACATATGCATAGGCAGCATCAATAGTAAAAAGTTGGGGACACACAGGGTTAATAGCAGCGATAACGGAGTGCGTTACCCGCGGCATAACGCGGTCCCTTACCACTGGCATTAACCCTGTGTTAGCGGTGACTGGAGGGGAGTATGCGGGCGCTGGGCACTGACTGCAGGGGAGTAGGGAGGGACTAATCGGACTGTGCCCGTCGCTGATTGGTTCCGGCAGCCATGACAGGCAGCTGGCGAGGCCAATCAGCAACGTGGGATTTCCGTTACGGAAGTTAAGGACAGAAAGACGAAAGTACCCCTTAGACAATTATATATATAGATAACGGTTCTGAAAGGTCGCCGCGTGCACCACCCGGTGAGCAGTTCTCTTACAATTGATTGGAAACAATCCTGGGGATAAGATCCTATTTGCGCTTTTTTGTCTACTACCTTTCTCTACTAAAAATTAGAAGTAGGGACTGCAATACACACTGAAATGCACGAAGATGAGGGCCTCAGAAAACATTTTCTTCCCATTTTTAAGGGGTGGGACTCCTAGACAGTTAAAGCCTATGCACTAAGCGCAAGTGCTGAAAAACATATACCCCTGGGGCCTATATATATCATCATGGTGCACTTTTGACCAGTCACAGGATCTATTTATAGTTTACATTTTGGCGCCCTTTCTCTGGCCCAATCATATCAGATCTGTTCATGAGGAGAGATAACAAGAACCAATCAAACAACAAATTCATTTAAGCTGTTGCTGAGCCCCCAGTCACATTAACCCCTGATAAACTGAACTCAGATTAATACACTGCCAGGTCTGTGACATCATGCAACCAAAAGCTTATGCCAGCTGTGTGGTTTTCCATGCCAGTCGAGATGTGGATGGTACAGAGGAAAGTTCAGTGTGTTCTGTGTCTCGCTAAATTAGAATATGTGACCACGGTGCTATGTGAATATTGACACGTTTATAACGAAGCGCCACCTCATAGGAATAACATTACTCGGTGGAATAAGCTGTTGAAGGAAACCTGCAGTGTGATGGAGAAACCCTGTTCTGGTAGGCCATCAGTCAGTGACGAGCTACCTAAGGAGCCCTAAAAAATATGTGCGTGCGTGTGCTCGACAATTACACTTAAGTAAGACTACAGTTCATAAGGTGTTAAAGAAGCGTCTGTATTTTAGGGGGTACAAATTGCGGATCTTGCACGCTATCAAACCGGCGGATAGACCCAAACGATGCTGCAGATATGCTTGATGAGATTGACAGTGATGCAAGATTTTTGCAGAAGATTGTGTTTAGCGATGAGGCGACCTTCCATAAAACAGAGAATCACAGATGTTATTCACGCTGTTACACCAGACGTCCTTACCCGTGCGTGGCAAGAACTTCACTATCATTTGGATGTGTGTAGGGCAACAAATGGAGCACATTTCTAACTACACTGAATAGATATGAAACTGGGAGAGTTTTTCTTTTATTTGGAGCAGATTTCACATTTGTATTGCATTTTGTTGCTTTCCAGTGACTGGTCAAAAGTGCACCATGACTTTACGGACACACTGTATATGTATATATATATATATATATATATATATATATATATATATATACATACTCAAAAAAACAAAAAATAAAGGGAATACTTAAACAACAGAATATAACTCCAAGTAAATCAAACTTCTGTAAAAGCAAACTATCCTCTTAGGAAGAAGCACTGTTTGACAATCAATTTCACATGCTGTTGTGCAAATGGAAGTGACAACAGATGGAAATTATTGGCAGTTATCAAGACACACTCAATAAAGGGGTGGTTCTGCCGGTGGGGACCACAGACCACATCTCAGTACCAATGGTTTCTGGCTGATGTTTTGGTCACTTTTGAATGTTGGTTGTGCTTTCACACTCATGGTAGCATGAGATGGACTCTACAACCCACACAAGTGGCTCAGGTAGAGCAGCTCATCCAGGATGGCACATCAATGCGAGCTGTGGCAAGAAGGTTTGCTGTGCCTGTCAGCGTAGTGTCCAGAGGCTGGAGGCACTACCAGGAGACAGACCAGTACACCAGGAGCTGTGGAGGGGGCCATAGAAGGGCAAGAACCCAGCAGCAGGACCGCTACCTCAGCCTTTGGGCAAGGAGGAACAGGGGGAGCACTGCCAGAGCCCTTCAAAATGACCTCCAGCAGGCCACAAATGTGCATGTGTCTGGACAAACGATTAGAAACTGACTCCATGAGGATGGTCTGAGTGCCACAGACGTCCACAGATGGGGGTTGTGCTCACAGCCCAACACCGTGCAGGACGCTTGACGTTTGCCACAGAACACCAGGATTGACAAATTTGCCACTGGCGCCCTGTGCTCTTCACAGATGAAAGCAACTTCACACTGAGCACATGTGACAGACGTGACAGAGTCTGGAGATGCTGTGGAAAGCAGTCTGCTGCCTGCCACATCCTTCAGTATGACCGGTTTGACAGTGGGTCAGTAATGTTGTGGGGTGGCATTTCTTTGGAGGGCTGCACAGCCCTCCATGTGCTTGCCAGAGGTAGCCTGACTGCCATTAGGTACTGAGATGAGATCCTCAGACCCCTTGTGAGACCATATGCTGCTGCGTTTGGCCCTGGGTTCCTCCTAATGCAGGACAATGCCAGACCTCATGTGGCTGGAGTGTGTCAGCAGTTCCTGCAAGATGAAGGCATTGAAGCTATGGACTGGCCCTCCCATTCCCCAGACCTAAATCCGATTAAACACATCTGGGACATCATGTCTCGCACCATCTACCAACGTCATATTGCACCACAGACTGTCCAGGACTTGGCGTATGCTTTAGTCCAGGTCTGGGAGGAGATCCCTCAGGAGACCATCTGCCGCCTCATCAGGAGCATGCCCAGGCGTTGTAGGGAGGTCATACAGGCACGAGGAGGCCACACACACACTACTGAGCATCATTTCCTTGTCTTGAGGCATTTCCACTGAAGTTGGATAAGCCTGTAACTTCATTTTTCACTTTGACTTTGAGCATCATTCCAACTCCAGACCTACTTGTGATATTAGTTGTGATTTACATTGATCATATTTATGTTTTATTGTCCTCAACATGTAATGAATAAAGATTTACAATTGGAATATTTCATTCAGTGATATCTAGGATGTTGGATTTTAGTGTTCCCTTTATTTTTTTGAGCAGTATATATATATATATATATATATATATATATATATATATATATATATATATATATATATATATATACACACACAAGAGAATTGTTGAGGTAGGCCTCATACACATACTGTGAAAATTATGAAAGAGGGCATCATACACACCCTGGAAAAATTAAGAATGAGGGTTGCATGATGAGCCTCTAAAAATTATGAGCAAGGGTCACAAGATAATAACTTTCTAAAACTTTGTATCGAGGGGCGCATGATGACCCTTTAAAAATTTTGTGTTATTATGCCTCCAGCAGCGGGCCAGCACCTGCAAAGCCTGGACAATTTGGAGGGAGGGAGGGATATTTAGTGCATAGGAGTCTAGGAGTCTCACTACCTAACAATTTTAAAAGAATGCTAGGACGGATTCGTTTTAACCTATTTATTACTGACCCAGTGGATGGAATTGATAATAAAGTGTCAGTCTTTGCTGACAACACCAAATGTGTAGGATGTTAAAACCTGACCTTGTCATTACAATATTGCAAAATGATCTGGATAAGATGATTTAATAGGTAAACACTTGGCTAATAAGGTTTAATGTAGATAAATGTAGAGTAATGCACATAGGATGGAATAATCATATTGCTCCATAAACTGTATATTGAATGGGTGTATACTTGGGACTACAGAACAGGAGAAGGATTTGGGCATTCTGGTTACACGTAAGCTGAGCAGCAGTACTCAATGTCTAGCAGCAGCTGCAAAAGCAAACAAGATTTGAAGATGTATGAAAAGAGAGATAAAATCCCGCAATCCCAATGTATTGTTACCCCCTTATAAATCACTGGTGAGGTCACATCTAGAATATGGGATCCAGTTTTGAGCTCTACATTTTAAAAATGTATTTTCAGAAATTAGAGTTAGTTCAAAGACGGGCAACCAGATGGAAGGCCTCTCGTATGATGAGAAGTTGAAAACATTGGTTTTTGTTTAGCTTAGAAAAACCATGCTTAAGAGGGGATCTCATTTTCATGTATAAATATATGTGTGGTACATGTGACACATGAGTTATTCCTTCCAAAGACCATACTAAGGAACAGGGAGCACTCATTACAGGGGAAGAAATGCGATTCAAGCAGCTAAATAGGACAAGGTGCTTTACAGTTAGAGCAGGTAGAGTGTGGAATGCCCTAAGATAGTAATGGCATACACTATGACAGCTTTTAAAAAAGGGTTGGATGATTTCCTTGATACACATAAGATTGTGGGTTATAGTTAAATTAGTGACAAATGTGCAATTGGTGGAAAAAAGTTGAACTTGATGGACCTAGTTCTTTTTTCAGCCTATGCAACTATGACAGTTCATGCCACTTGTCCTGCTTTTATACCCAATACTTGTACGGCACAGAGGAATCATTGAGGATGCTGGTACGGTCTGCTAGGTACTCCACCATTTTCCAAAACTTTTCCCTCCTTGTCAGACTACCCATGTGTAGCGCCCCCGCTGTCGCAGGGCCGAGGGGTACCTGGTACCGGGCCTCTGAGTCTCTGTTCTGGGGTTGTCACGGTGGCTAGGCCCGGTCCGTGACCCTGCTGAGGGGCGTACAATAAAGGTGGAGGGAATGGTGATGATGTTGTGGTGGTGCGGTGCAGGTCGGTCGCAGTAAATAACGAGGACACCAGGTTCCAGTCTCTTTACCTCTTTACTGAAGGCCTCAGGATCCTCAATCCGGAATACGGTTAACCGGGCTGCGCAAGTCCGGCCGGACTGATGGCACCTCCAGAGTTCCCTTTGCAGGTGGAAATCTGTGCCTACCTTCTAGCGCTTGTGTGTTGTGGTCCTCCTCTGCTGTGCTTACGGGATAGTCCCCACAACTGTTGTGTCTGTTTCTGAAGTTCCCTCACAACTCGATTATGATGTTCTGCTTCGTCCCCCAGATGATATGGCTAGGACGCACCCGTATGACGGGTAGGCTCGGAGTTCTTCCGGGACCCTAGCGTCGCCCCTCTCCTATTGTTGCCCCCTGTGTCTTCGTAGGTGATTTGTGTGAGACAGCCCGCCTGTAGCTGACTGTCCTGCCGTAGGTTTGAAGTATTGCTTGGAGCCTAGTACTTCCTCGGCATTCCGGCCACCGGCTACGCGCCTCAGTAGGATGTTGCCTCGTCTTACAGCACGACTCCTACTGGTGTTTCTCCTTGTTGCGTTGATTTCGTTTCTCACTCAGCACAATAAGCCTCGCTTCTTATCCTTTCTTGGGGTACCGCCGCTATCTCGTGCAGGCGCGGTCCCGTAACGTTCTCTCTGTTTGCTAGGCCTCTGTCAGGATCCCACCCCTGACAGGGACCCCCCTGAGTCTCTCCCCGCAACACCCTCTGCCACAGGATATTGCCTGTTCGATTCCCAGTCAGCTTCTGTCTAACTTTCTGCCTAACCCCCAGTTTTACCAGATTGTGAGGAGTGGCCTAATACATAGCACCCTAAGCTCCCCCTGGAGGCCAGACTGTGAAGTGTATTGGTGACTGTGATACCTGGTCAGAAGAACTCCTTCAGTGCCATCAGACGTACCATAGCCCCCCTTAGCGGCGGAGCGTCAGTACTGCAGCAACCAGGACTCTGAGGCGCTGCACATGCATCAGGCCTTGGTGACAGGAGGGAGTAAAAAATATGAACCAGACCTTTGATAGTGTTCCCCTACCTTTGTTGGACCTAGTGTGTGTCTCCCTCTTCTCTCCTCCTTGGTTGCGCAAGGAACTATGACCTCTGCAACCTGCGTTGTTAGATTGGAATTTTTGTACTAATTGTTTGAATAAGGCCTTCTGGTATTGCACCATTTTACTAGCCCGCTTCGCCGCAAGAAGGAGTGATGGAAAATTCTTCTTGTTGTGAAGGGTGAACAAACAGTAATCTGTGTTGAACAAAAGGCGTATAACATAAGGATCACGGGAAAGGCAGAGGGTTCTAAAGTCAGCAATGTCTGCCAGACTGAGAAGGTGAGATGAGGCTGGGCTTGGTAGCATCACCCTGTGTACTTTTGTGTACTCTCTTCCTCCATCTTCAACTAGTCCACATGCATAATTTCCTATTTAATTGTAAGCCACGAGCATTTGAGGAGATTTAGAAGCGGGATGGTTACACTGATTATGGCGTAATCGCTGCTCACCATCTTGGTTGATTCTTCAAAGTTTTGTAGAACCTCACACATGTCACACATCCATGTCCACTAGTCGGCTATTATGTGCAGAGACTGACCGGAATATCAACGGGCAAGTTGTACCTGGTGTTCAACTACTGCCCTCTGCTGCTCACAAAGCCTTGCCAACATATGTAATGTGGAGTTCCCTGCGCGTGGTCACTTCGCATACCAGTCTGTGATGTGGCACTTGCCAGGCTGGCGGCAGCTGTAGCTGACTTGTGAAGGTAGGCCACATGTGGGCCCATTTCCGCAAGTAGCACAGGCAAACCTGGTAGGTTTTCAGAAAACTCTGAACCACTAAGTTGAGCACGTGAGCCAGGCATGGTACATGTGTGAGCTTGCCGGGCATCAGAGCCAACATCAGGTTACAGCCATAATCACACAAGACCATATCTGGTCGTAGGTTTAGCGGCGAGAGTCACAAATCTGTCTTGTCTGTTATGTCTTTCCACAATTCTACAGCTGTCTGACAACTAAACAAATTAGTTTCAGCAGAGCCTATTGCAGATTCACCTAGACAGTGCTGTAGTGCTTCCAGCTTGCCACTCATATAGACGACCTGCTCCAAGATGACAAATTGGAGATGGAGTATGAGGAGGAGGAGGGAGGTGCAGGAACTGGTGAAGAAAGTGGAAGAAACCCTGATAGAACTAGGGCCTGCAATCCTCGACACGGTTCTGGCATCCACAAGGTTCTCCTAGTGTGCCATCAGGGAAAGTAACGTCCCTAGCCATAAGCACTTATTCACGTGTCAGTCAGGGCATGGGTGATGTTATGGGGCACATGCTGGTATAAGGCTATGATGGCACGCACTGGGGAAAATAATGGCATCTGGGTACTGAGCATAGAGGGACGGCCACCATTAGATTGCAGAAAGCCTCAGTGTCCACAAGCCTAACCAGCAACATTTCCAGTACAAGTAGTTTGGAAATGTGACCATTTAGTGTTTGATCCTGTGGTTGGGTGTTTGGGTATTTTCATATGTATTCCAAGGCCTGGGAAAGGACAGGTGAATGCTGTGATGGGACAAAGAATTGGACGTGGTTGATGATGGTGCTTGCGAATGTGCAATGACAGGTGCAGGGTGGGTGTCATCTGCACTGTTATGGATCCCAATGGCTAGGGGATCGCACTGGACAAGCAAAAAATAACTCAAATAACGGACGAGCTCTAGGGTGATGGAACCTGGGCTGACCGCTGCCCTACTCCTGACAAACACAACTAGAAATAGCCAGGGAGCGTGCCTACATTGATTCTAGACGCCTCGCGCCAGCCTAAGAGCTAACTAGCACTGCAGAGAAAATAAAGACCTAACTTGCCTCCAGAGAAATAAACCCCAAAGGTATAGTTGCCCCCCACATGTATTGACGGTGAAAATGAGAGGAAGGCACGCACATAGATATGAAAATAGAGTTAGCAAAACGAGGCCCGCTATAACTAGAAAGCAGAAGGATACAAAAGGGGTCTGAGCGGTCAGCAAAAAACCCTAATCAAAAACCATCCTGAGATTACAAGCACCCATGTGCCAACTCAAGGCACATGGGGAGCACCTCAGCCCACTAGAGCTTCCAACTAGCATAGAGTAATATTTAGCAAGCTGGACAAAAAACAAAACAACTGAAAAGCATAACTTAGCTTATCCTGAGAGATCTGGAAGCAGGTAGTCAGAACCAAACTGAGCACATCTGAATACATTGATAGCCGGCAAGGGAATGACAGGAAAGCCAGGTTAAATAGGAAACACCCAGCCTCAGATGGACAGGTGGAAACCAGAGACCGCAACCCACCAAAGTCACCCAGTACCAGTTGTAACCACCAGAGGGAGCCCAAAAACAGAATCCACAACAGTACCCCCCCCTTGAGGAGGGGTCACCGAACCCTCACGAGAACCCCCAGGGCGATCAGGATGAGCTCTATGGAAGGCGCGGACCAAATCAGTCGCATGAACATCAGAGGCGACCACCCAGGAATTATCCTCCTGACCATAACCCTTTCACTTAACCAAATACTGGAGTTTACGTCTGGAAACACGAGAATCCAAGATCTTCTCAACAACATACTCCAATTCTCCCTCCACCAGCACCGGAGCAGGAGGCTCAACCGAAGGAACAACGGGCACCTCATACCTCCGCAATAACGAACGATGGAACACGTTATGAATAGCAAACGATGCTGGGAGATCCAAACGAAAAGATACAGGGTTAAGAATCTCCAAGATCTTATAAGGACCGATGAACCGAGGCTTGAACTTGCGAGAAGAGACCTTCATAGGGACAAAACGAGAAGACAACCACACCAAGTCCCCAACACGAAGTCGGGGACCCACGCGGCGACGGCGATTAGCAAACTGCTGAGCCTTCTCCTGAGACAACTTCAAATTGTCCACCACCTGATTCCAAATCTGATGTAGCCTGTCCACCACCACGTCCACTCCAGGACAATCCGAAGGCTCCACCTGACCAGAGGAAAAACGAGGATGAAACCCCGAATTACAAAAGAAAGGAGAAACCAAAGTAGCAGAACTAGCCCGATTATTAAGGGCAAATTCGGCCAGTGGCAAAAAGGCAACCCAGTCATCTTGATCAGCAGAAACAAAACACCTTAAATAAGTTTCCAAGGTCTGATTAGTTTGCTCCGTCTGGCCATTCGTCTGAGGATGGAATGCAGACGAGAAAGACAAATTAATGCCCATCTTAGCACAAAACGTCCGCCAAAATCTAGACACAAACTGGGATCCCCTGTCAGAAACGATATTCTCCGGAATCCCATGCAAACGAACCACGTTCTGAAAAAATAAAGGGACCAACTCAGAGGAGGAAGGCAACTTAGGCAAGGGTACCAAATGAACCATCTTAGAAAAGCGGTCACACACAACCCAGATAACGGACATTTTCTGTGAGACAGGGAGATCTGAAATAAAATCCATGGAAATGTGCGTCCAAGGCCTCTTCGGGATAGGCAAGGATAACAACAACCCACTGGCCCGAGAACAGCAAGGCTTAGCCCGAGCACACACTTCACAAGACTGCACAAAGGTGCGCACATCCCTTGACAAGGAAGGCCACCAAAAAGACCTGGCCACCAAGTCTCTAGTACCAAATATTCCCGGATGCCCAGCCAACACAGAAGAATGGACCTCGGAGATGACTCTACTGGTCCAATCATCCGGAACAAACAGTCTTTCTGGTGGACAACGATCAGGTTTATCCGCCTGAAACTCCTGCAATGCACGACGCAAGTCTGGGGAGACGGCGGACAATATTACCCCATCCCTAAGGATACCAGTAGGCCCAGAGTCTCCAGGAGAGTCAGGCACAAAACTCCTGGAAAGAGCATCTGCCTTCACATTCTTTGAACCTGGCAGGTATGAAACCACAAAATTGAAACGAGAAAAAAAACAACGACCAACGAGCCTGTCTAGGATTCAGACGCCTGGCAGACTCAAGGTAAATCAGGTTTTTGTGATCAGTCAAGACCACCACACGATGTCTAGCACCCTCAAGCCAATGACGCCACTCCTCAAATGCCCACTTCATGGCCAAAAGCTCCCGATTACCCACATCATAATTGCGCTCGGCGGGCGAGAATTTTCTAGAAAAGAACGCACATGGCTTCATCACCGAGCCATCGGAACTTCTCTGTGACAAAACCGCCCCCGCTCCAATCTCGGAAGCATCAACCTTAACCTGAAAAGGAAGTGAAACATCTGGTTGACATAACACAGGAGCAGAAGTAAACCGGCGCTTAAGTTCCTGAAAGGCCTCCACAGCCGTAGGAGACCAATTAGCAACATCAGCACCCTTTTTAGTCAAATCAGTCAAAGGTTTAACAACACTGGAAAAATTAGCAATGAACCGACGATAAAAATTAGCAAAACCCAAGAACCTCTGAAGACTCTTAACAGATGTAGGTTGTGTCCAGTCACAAATCGCCTGAACCTTGACGGGATCCATCTCAATAGTAGAAGGAGAAAAAATGTACCCCAAAAAAGAAATCTTCTGGACTCCGAAGAGACACTTCGAGCCCTTCACAAACAGAGAATTGGCCCGCAGGACTTGAAACACCTTCCTGACCTGTAGAACATGAGACTCCCAGTCATCAGAAAACACCAAAATATCATCCAAATACACAATCATAAACTTATCCAGATATTCACGGAAAATATTGTGCATAAAGGACTGAAAGACTGAAGGAGCATTAGAAAGTCCAAAAGGCATTACCAAATACTCAAAATGGCCCTCAGGCGTATTAAATGCGGTTTTCCACTCATCACCCTGCTTTATCCGCACAAGATTATACGCACCACGAAGATCTATCTTAGTGAACCACCTAGCCCCCTTAATGCGAGCAAACAAATCAGTCAATAATGGCAATGGATACTGATATTTGACTGTAATCTTATTCAGAAGGCGATAATCTATACAAGGCCTCAGGGAACCATCTTTTTTAGCCACGAAAAAAAAACCTGCTCCCAGAGGGGACAAAGATGGACGAATATGTCCCTTTTCCAAGGACTCCTTAATATAATTCCGCATAGCAGTATGCTCTGGCACTGACAGATTAAATAAACGACCCTTAGGGAACTTACTGCCAGAAATTAATTCTATAGCACAGTCACAATCCCTATGAGGAGGGAGCGAATTGAGCTTAGGCTCCTCAAAAACATCCCGATAGTCAGACAAAAACGCAGGGACCTCAGAAGGAGTAGATGAAGCGATTGAAATCAGAGGTGCATAATCATGAACCCCCTGACATCCCCAGCTTAACACAGACATTGTTTTCCAATCCAGGACTGGATTATGAGTTTGTAACCATGGCAGACCAAGCACTAGTACATCATGTAAATTGTACAGTACAAGGAAGCGAATCACCTCCTGATGAACGGGAGTCATGCGCATGGTCACTTGTGTCCAGTACTGCGGTTTATTCATAGCCAGTGGTGTAGAGTCAATTCCCTTCAAAGGAATAGGAACTTCCAGAGGCTCCAGACTAAAACCGCAGCGTTTGGCAAATGACCAATCCATAAGACTCAGGGCAGCGCCCGAATCCACATAAGCATCGACGGAAATGGATGACAGTGAACAAATCAGAGTTACAGACAAAATGAACTTAGACTGCAGAGTACTAATGGCAAAAGATTTATCAACCTTTTTTGTGCGTTTAGAGCATGCTGATATAACATGAGCTGAATCACCACAATAAAAACACAATCCGTTTTTCCGCCTATAATTTTGCTGTTCACTTCTGGACTGAATTCTATCACATTGCATAGTCTCAGGTGCCTGTTCAGAAGACACCGCCAACTGGTGCACAGGTTTGTGCTCCCGCAAACACCGATCAATCTGAATGGCCATAGTCATAGACTCATTCAGACCTGTAGGCGCAGGGAACCCCACCATAATATCCTTAATGGCCTCAGAAAGACCATCTCTGAAGTTTGCAGCCAGGGCGCACTCATTCCACTGAGTAAGTACCGACCATTTCCGAAATTTTTGACAATATACTTCCGCTTCATCATGCCCCTGAGAGAGGGCTAATAAAGCCTTTTCAGCCTGAATCTCCAGGTTAGGTTCCTCATAGAGCAATCCCAGTGCCAGAAAAAACGCATCCACACTGAGCAATGCAGGATCCCCTGGTGCCAATGCAAATGCCCAATTCTGAGGGTCGCCCCGCAGGAAAGATATTACAATCTTGACCTGCTGAGCAGGGTCTCCAGAGGAGCGAGATTTCAAAGAAAGAAACAATTTGCAATTGTTCCTGAAATTCAGGAAGGTAGATCTATCTCCAGAAAAAAACTCTGGAATAGGAATTCTAGGTTCAGACATAGGAGTGTGAACAACAAAATCCTGTATGTTTTGAACTTTTGCAGCGAGATTATTCAGGCTGGAAGCCAAACTCTGGACATCCATATTAAACAGCTAAGGTCAGAGCCATTCAAGGGTTAAGAGGAGGTAAGAAGCAGCTAGACAGCAATTAAAGGCTAGGCAGCAAAACTCTGAGGGAAAAAAAAAAAAAAATTTCCCTTCAACACTTCTTTTTCTCCTGCTTCAGCCCAAACAATTAACACTTTGTGGGCCGGCTGTACTGTTATGGATCCCAATGGCTAGGGGATCGCACTGGACAAGCAAAAAATAACTCAAATAACGGACGAGCTCTAGGGTGATGGAACCTGGGCTGACCGCTGCCCTACTCCTGACAAACACAACTAGAAATAGCCAGGGAGCGTGCCTACGTTGATTCTAGACGCCTTGCGCCAGCCTAAGAGCTAACTAGCACTGCAGGGAAAATAAAGACCTAACTTGCCTCCAGAGAAATAAACCCCAAAGGTATAGTTGCCCCCCACATGTATTGACGGTGAAAATGAGAGGAAGGCACGCACATAGATATGAAAATAGAGTTAGCAAAACGAGGCCCGCTATAACTAGAAAGCAGAAGGATACAAAAGGGGTCTGAGCGGTCAGCAAAAAACCCTAATCAAAAACCATCCTGAGATTACAAGCACCCATGTGCCAACTCATGGCACATGGGGAGCACCTCAGCCCACTAGAGCTTCCAACTAGCATAGAGTAATATTTAGCAAGCTGGACAAAAAACAAAACAACTGAAAAGCATAACTTAGCTTATCCTGAGAGATCTGGAAGCAGGTAGTCAGAACCAAACTGAGCACATCTGAATACATTGATAGCCGGCAAGGGAATGACAGGAAAGCCAGGTTAAATAGGAAACACCCAGCCTCAGATGGACAGGTGGAAACCAGAGACCGCAACCCACCAAAGTCACCCAGTACCAGTTGTAACCACCAGAGGGAGCCCAAAAACAGAATCCACAACACTGCACCTGCATCTTGGACTGGGGATTGGCAAGCACATAGCACAGAAGAGGCTGTGGTGTCATCCGCAGACACTGATTTTAGAGCCAAGTGCTTTGATAATATGTGCCCAAATATGCTGGAGATGGTGAGGCTGGTAGTGTTCAGGCCTTTGTCTGTTTTGGTATGGTGCAGGTTGCAAATGCCCATTCTTTTCTCCTCTTCATTTTCTTTAAAAAAAATAATGTCATTTTGTGGAATACCTAACCCTTGTCCTGGAAGCGTGCTGCATGTGGATGCTCTGGGGAACATTTGCTCGCCTTCTCCCTCTGGCCACCCTACTGCCTCTTCCTGCCTGTTGCGGTGTTGCTGATACTTCCCCCTCTGCACTTTTGTCCTCACTCTGCATGGTACCTTCCCAGGTTGGGTCAGTGACTACATCGTCCACCAACTCATCTTCCATTTCTGCACTCTGGTCCTTCTAACTTGTTGACTTAGCAACATCACTCGTTGGCAACTGTATTTCATCATCATCTACCTTTTGAAGCACTAATTGTTGTTTTTCACTATTGTCTTCTTTTGACCATGGCTGCTCAAATATTTGGGCATTATTGCACACAAGCTCCTCATGTCCCTCTTGAAACATGCAGGGCGAGTGGCCAGAATCAATAAATGGAAATGTGAAGAGCTCCTTGGAGTGTCTGAGTGTGGGATCACTTGACTCCTGGGACTCGCCTTGGGGGTAGGAAGAAGGATCAGGGGAGGATTATGTGATCCAGACTCTTGGCTAGTGAGAATAGACCGTGTGGAAGACAGGGTGGTGCTGGGAAACATACTGGGAGCATTATCTGCCATCCAACCAACCACCTGTTTGCACTGTTCTGGTTTCTAGAGTGGTGTCTCGTGCCTGCCTGCATAGTGGGACAGGAAGCTGGGTCTTGTGGATGAGCTTGTTTGTTGTGCACCTATGGCACCTCAGGGTCCTGGTCACCACAGTAGCATTGCTTTCCTCACAGGGAGAGTGATGTTACGCTTGAAGGCAGGAAGGGATAACTGTAACCAGATCACAACAAGCATGCAACACATTCACACTCCAGGCCACCAGGGGGAGCTTTTGATCCTATTTACTAGGTGACTCCCCATATATATGGTAGTTTAGGAGGAAAAGGTCAGAACAGTTCTTGCCAGGAAACAGACTGGATCAGTCTGAGGCAGAAAAGGGTTTACGGAGCTGTGTAACTGCAGAGCAGCAGTTCCCGGAAAAAGACATTTAGAAAGCCGAATACATTGCAGTGAACGTGCAGGAGAGCAAAGCACAGGAGAGGATACCAGTGGGAGACCAGCCCCAAGCAGGCTGCCTCCTTCTGAGGTGCAGAAACCGGTAGCCAAAACACCGAAGATCGTAAGGCCCTCCACGACTTACATCAGAGATCGGCAGGACAGCTGAGCTCCATGTTACCTGTCTGCCTTAGTACCCAGGAGGCACGGTGACACCCTTAGAGGGTGGGGCATGCTAGAGTCCCTATAAACCGCCTCAAGTCACCAGTCATACAGGTCGTGTCCTATCCTATATGGGGGACAGAGAGAGCGAGAGATAACACTTGTGAGGACCTTATGTGAAGCCATAGGCAGTAAGGGACTACAACAACACAGCGCTAGAGGAAGGCATTGATTTGCACCTGGATAAGGGGACTCCTAACTTGCCTACAAGCCGGCCGGACCCTGCCTGCCCTGTGATCTGGTGTCCTGGACTGTGGCTTCTTGAAGTCGACAGTAAACAAGGTAAAGAGACTGCAACCCTGTGTCCTCATTCTTTACTGCGCCATTGACCATCTTTCATCTGCACACCGGGAGCCCTGTGGGAAGGTATACCATCTAGCTGCCATATTTATTACAAAGACCGAACTTGTGGATATAGCCTCTAATACCACACTCCCTTCTAGCTGGAGTGCCCATAGCACCCCAATGGGGAGAAAACCAAGGGAGCAAAACTCCCAAGTATATACGTATTGACAATAACCGAAAAACTGTATATATAAAATCTACATGACAATAGATTTGTCACAAAAGGTAAACTTTATTTCAAATACAACAACAATAAAAAACATAATACGTCAAGATGGGGATAAGGTGAATGACTACACTGGAAAATGACCACATGTGAACACACTAATATACACTCACCGGCCACTTTATTAGGTACACCTGTCCAACTTCTTGTCAACACTTAATTTCTAATCAGCCAATCACATGGCGGCAACTCAGTGCATTTAGGCATGTAGACATGGTCAAGACAATCTCCTGCAGTTCAAACCGAGCATCAGTATGGGGAAGAAAGGTGATTTGAGTGCCTTTGAACGTGGCATGGTTGTTGGTGCCAGAAGGGCTGGTCTGAGTATTTCAGAAACTGCTGATCTACTGGGATTTTCACACACAACCATCTCTAGGGTTTACAGAGAATGGTCCGAAAAAGAAAAAAAATCCAGTGAGCGGCAGTTCTGTGGGCGGAAATGCCTTGTTGATGCCAGAGGTCAGAGGAGAATGGGCAGACTGGTTCGAGCTGATAGAAAGGCAACAGTGACTCAAATCGCCACCCGTTACAACCAAGGTAGGCCTAAGAGCATCTCTGAACGCACAGTGCGTCGAACTTTGAGGCAGATGGGCTACAGCAGCAGAAGACCACACCGGGTACCACTCCTTTCAGCTAAGAACAGGAAACTGAGGCTACAATTTGTACAAGCTCATCGAAATTGGACAGTAGAAGATTGGAAAAACGTTGCTTGGTCTGATGAGTCTCGATTTCTGCTGCGACATTCGGATGGTAGGGTCAGAATTTGGCGTAAACAACATGAAAGCATGGATCCTTCCTGCCTTGTATGGAGCATCTTTGGGATGTGCAGCCGACAAATCTGCGGCAACTGTGTGATGCCATCATGTCAATATGGACCAAAATCTCTGAGGAATGCTTCCAGCACCTTGTTGAATCTATGCCACGAAGAATTGAGGCAGTTCTGAAGGCAAAAGGGGGTCCAACCCGTTACTAGCATGGTGTACCTAATAAAGTGGCCGGTGAGTGTATATCCAACAAGGAGGGTACCAACCAGCGGCAGTATGAAGTAATAATAGTCCAAATACTTTGCACGGCATACAAATGCTACTGAATATGAGGGGCAGGAATGGTCAGAAAGTCCCAGTGACCAAATGACTCATGAGGCACACTCAGTCCTAACTCCATACATATTGATCTATATTGCACAAATGCCCGTAAGGTGCCGATTGTTATTAAAATGCCTAAGTGGCATACCGCAATTGGAGCTTACCCATGTGTGTGCTGGCGTGCAGTCAATCTCCAGTGAGAAGCCCCGACGCGCGTTTCGCGTGATGTGCTTCCTCGGGGGGCTGTGTGGGTACTGATAATCCTAGGTTTATATAGGGCCATGTAGTTAAAAAAAACATTAATTAATGAAGCGGTGAGTACGGCGCACGGGAAGGGGTCATCCCGCCAGTGCCGCCCTCCTTCCGGCCATCTCAGCAGCGTCCAGATCGGGGGAAATCCCCCATGACGTCAACATCACCACTTCAAGCAGCGTCGGTCCCCACTGACCGAATACCACAGGTGGCATCATAAACATAAACTTTATTCCCTTTAAGGAACTTTCCCTTTTACATGGGCACCCAGGGCCACGGACCGGGTCGCCACCGTGACATCCCCCTGTGAACAGCAGGACCCAGTACCGAGTACCCCATGGCCCTGGCGGGCGACTCACACCCAAACCAGGCAGACTCACAGCCTAGGCCTCTGCGTGCATCATCAGCAGCATGTCCACTTCCCTGTCCCTTAACCCACACCTTGCACATATTAAATTAGGTATGTAATATATGCCTGCAAACTTTCCGGTATTAATAAGGAAGAGAAAATATGTACCCCTGAAAAAGATTTTTGCTTTTAGGTTGCCACAGCAGTATACCTATAGAAGAACAGTAAGGCAATAAACCCAACCTATTTGCCTCTAATCCAAAGCTGTCCTTCATCCACGAGTTTTGTCTACACTAAACACAGGCAACATCAGTTTTACCAAAGAAAGGACTGAATGTAGCCCTGAAAATGACTTTTGTTTTAATGGTGCAGCAGCAGTATTCTCGCTCCTTTAACAACTCTCCCTGAACTGCTTCCAGAGGAAGACCCATGATGTGATACAGCCAGCCAATCACAGTAATGCCAGTAGCAAAAATGGCAAAGGTACCGTGTATGGCAGTCAATCCCTGCACTTTTGTTGGTTGTATAACAGGCGCAAAACAAGCGGGGTACAGACTAGATTATGGAGATCGAGCACCGATGATACTCGATTGTGTAACGAGCTTATCCGAGCTCCCGATGCTTGATCGAATATCAAGCAGTGGCAAACACGCTTGCTCATCACTAGTGGAAAAACATTAAAGAAAAGCTCTCCTGACATGCCTGCTTTAGTTATTAGTTGTATTCCCCACAAAACAAGAATTCTTTGTTATCTTTGTGTAAAACTGTGTGTTGTGTTATTGCTTTGTTCTTTCTACTAAAAATGTAAGAATAACATCTTTGTGTTATTAATTGATTACGTGTTCCTATGTAAAGTGCCCAGGACAATAGTTGTGGGCGAACTGCTGCTCCATTATGCCCTGGCAAAGAAAATTGTGTCCCTGTCTATATGTGTTGTGCTGTGTATGGTGCAGCCCAACTCAGCTAGATCTGGATGCTTTGCCAAGCAGTCACATAAAATGTGACCACTCAGCCCGCTATCCAGATGACACACGGCTTTGCGTTAAAAACCCATCTTCAGTGCCGAGTACTGACGTCAGTAAGGTGATTGGAGTTCAAAGCCGATGGACTCCGGTCACCTCACTGACGTCACCACTCGCTGCATGAGAAAGTTCCCAGGTTGAGTGGTCACATTTTATGTGACCACTCGGCAAAGCATCCAGATGCAGCTGTGTTGGGCTCATCGTGGGACAAATGGATTATCAGCGGACAGGTGAGGATTTCTTAGTTTTTTATTTTTCTTTGGATAATGATAAATGAGTAAAAGAGGGACAGGGAGTTTTTAGTTCAAATAAAAGACTTTGTGTGTTTATTTACAGTTATATGAAAAAGTTTGGGCACCCCTATTAATCTTAAGCTTAATGTTTTATAAAAATTGTTTTTTTGCAACAGCTATTTCAGTTTCATATATCTAATAACTGTTGGACACAGTAATGTTTCTGCCTTGAAATGAGGTTCATTGTACTAACAGAAAATGTGCAATCTGCATTCAAACAAAATTTGACAGATGCATAAGTATGGGCACCCTTATCATTTTCTTGTTTAAAATACTCCTACCTACTTTTTACTGACTTACTAAAGCACTTTTTTTGGTTTTGTAACCTCATTGAGCTTTGAACTTCATAGCCAGGTGTATGCAATCTTGAGAAAAGCTACTTAAAGTGGCCACTTGCAAGTTGTTCTCCTGTTTGAATCTCCTCTGAAGAGTGGCATCATGGGCTCCTCAAAACAACTGTCAAATGATCTGAAAACAAAGATTATTCAACATAGTTGTTCAGGGGAAGGATACAAAAAGCTGTCTCAGAGTTTTAACCTGTCAATTTCCACTGTGAGGAACATAGTAAGGAAATGGAAGAAAACAGGTACAGTTCTTGTTAAGGCCAGAAGTGGCAGGCCAAGAAAAACATCAGAAAGGCAGAGAAGAAGAATGGTGAGATCAGTCAAGGACAATCCTCAGACCACCTCCAGAAAGCTGCAGCATCAGCTTGCTGCAGATGGTGTCACTGTGCATTGGTCAACTATACAACGCACTTTGCACAAGGAGAAGCTGTATGGGAGAGTGATGAGAAAGAAGCCGTTTCTGCAAGCACGCCACAAACAGTCGGCTGAGGTATGCAAAAGCACATTTGGAGAAGCCAATTTCTTTTTTGAAGAAGGTCCTGTGGACTGATGAAACCAAGATTGAGTTGTTTGGTCATACAAAAAGGCGTTATACATGGCGGCAAAAAAACACAGTGCGTTGTATAGTTGACCGATGCACAGTGACACCATCTGCAGCAAGTTGATGCTGCAGCTCTCTGGAGGTGGTCTGAGGATTGTCCTTGACTGATCTCACCATTCTTCTTCTCTGCCTTTCTGATGTTTTTCTTGGCCTGTCACTTCTGGCCTTAACAAGAACTGTACCTGTGTTCTTCCATTTCCTTACTATGTTCCTCACAGTGGAAATTGACAGGTTAAATCTCTGAGACAGCTTTTTGTATCCTTCCCCTGAACAACTATGTTGAATAATCTTTGTTTTCAGATCATTTGACAGTTGTTTTGAGGAGCCCATGATGCCACTCTTCAGAGGAGATTCAAACAGGAGAACAACTTGCAAGTGGCCACTTTAAGTAGCTTTTCTCATGATTGCATACACCTGGCTATGAAGTTCAAAGCTCAATGAGGTTAAAAAACCAAAAAAAGTGCTTTAGTAAGTCAGTAAAAAGTAGGTAGGAGTATTTAAAACAAGAAAATGATAAGGGTGCCCATACTTATGCACCTGTCAAATTTTGTTTGAATGCAGATTGCACATTTTCTGTTAGTACAATAAACCTCATTTCAAGGCAGAAACATTACTGTGTCCAACAGTTATTAGATACATGAAACTGAAATAGCTGTTGCAAAAAACCCAATTTTTATAAAACATTAAGCTTAAGATTAATAGGGGTGCCCAAACTTTTTCATATAACTGTAAATTAAAGGACTTTACTCTGTATTTGTTTTAATTACAACTAACTAACAACTAACTAATCCCTGGGCTTGATGTCAGCTGACATAAAGCTGACATCAACCGCAATACTATTACCCCACTTCCTATCGCACCAGGGCAAGTGGGAAAAAGAGAAGTTAAGCACCAGAATCGGCATATCTAATGGATGCACCATTTCTGGGGCAGCTGAGAGCTGATGTTCTTAGTCTGAGTGGGGCCAATATCCATGGCCCCTTCCTAGGCTATTAATATCAGCCCACAACTGTCTGCCTAGCCTTTGCTGGTTATTAAAAATAGGTGGACCCCACGTCATTTTTTGGGGGGTCACCCCTTGTTAATAACAAGTTAAGGCTAAGTAGCCAATTGTGAGCTGATATTAATAGCCTGGGAAGATCCACTTTTATTACCCCTTTCCCAGACTATAAACATAAGCCCCCAGTTGTAGGCTTTCCCTCAGCTGGTTAAGAAAATTAATGATGACCCATAACTATTTTTTTTTTAATTTATTTAATTATTAGATAAATACATGTACAGTAAGCTGCACACACACTCCACTAATTATATATCTCACTGACATATTTGTATCTATATCTGTATGTAAAACTGCTTTAATAGTTCAAAAACTAGCTTAAAATGGCAGAGAATTACTGTATGTAAAAGCTGATGTTTAAAATGAGAGGAAAATGCACACTCACATAGCACTTGGATGACTAAGTAAGAAAAAAACCCATGACACTCACCTGACAATCTCCACGTTTTTTGGCTGAGAATCTCAGCTTCTTTTTATACGCAGATGTGAGAGTACACTAACAGTCATGGTGGTGCCAGTGGTGGTGATGTTAGTTCTGCTGCAGATAGTCAGGATGATTATGGCAATGCCCAATGTATATACATTTTTATTTTACTAATAAAAAAATTAAAAAATGCTCTTGCTAATAAGTCAAGCGTGATGCAGCTGCAGTGCAGTTTAGTGCAACCTCCACCAGGGGGTGCTGGTGAGGGAAGAGAAGTAGCACACTCACAGCGTAGCAACACTGAGCAGCCGAACAGGTATCACAGGTAATGAAAAAGTGGTCATACGAGCAGAGTCAGAAACTGTCAGGGGGAGAAGCACCAGAGGACAGAGAATGCATGAAGTCAGAGACAAGCCAGAAGTCAGAGCCAAAACGTGAGACATAAGACAAAGTCGGGGTACAAGCCAAAGGTCAAAACCGGTTGGGAAACGAGGTATCAGAGACAGAAAGCAAGAGGCTGGGTTCAGATATCAGGCCAAGTCATACACTGTAAGGAAAACCACCAGACGAACACTACGTCAGGGATAGGGAACGGGTCTCACACAAATACGGGAAGTCAGAGACAGAAGGATCACCAGGGTATACGGGTCAGCTGTTCTAGGTTGGACGCATGAACTACTATTGACGCTGGCCAACAGACTGCAGAGGACTGAAAAAGCCCAGCCAGCTCCAAAACGAGGCAGAGGGTGTTAACCCCTGCATGACTAGTCCAGAGAGGGAAAAACCAAAAACAAACTCCGGACTGGATCATGACATCAAGTATTCTTATTTAGGCCAGGGTTAGACAAGGACTATGGCTGCAGTCATATGACAGTCATCGCACAGCTGTAGATTACAGTATGGCAATGAAACTTAATGAAAGTGAATGTGGCCACACTACACGATCCACAAATAAGTGAGTGTGACTGTGATACTTATGTCACAAGAAATCCAAACCTGCTAGACTTCTTGCCACTTGTGTATCAACATTGTACCTCTATGAAAGTCACTGCTGTGACCATACTTAGAATACTTTGTACCATTTTAGGCTCCAGTGCATATAAAGGACATAGTTAGACTAGAGCAGGTGTGAAGAAGAGCAACCAAGGTTATTAAGTTAATGGGTGGACTGCATTATTTACCCTTTCACAGCGTCCCCCCCACATGACAGCTGACTTTATTAGCTGTCATGTGCCTTTAACAGCCGTGGGTGGATTGGTATTCTACCCATGGCTGTTAACCAGTTAAATGCCGCTGTCAATCTCTGCCAGCTGGATTTAATATGCGCTAGCTGGAACCACATAATAATTCTTACTCTTCGGTGCCCCTGTCATGTGATCGGGGGACACCATTAGGTTGTCAAGACAGCCAGAGGTCTGCAAAAGACCCCTGTGCCTGTCATTTCAATACTCATGATCATCAGCTTGTAGAGTTCATGATTTCTGCTGAAGCACTGCTATGTACAATATGATGATCGCAGCTGCAAGTCTCCTAAGTGGGCTAATAAATTAAATAAAAAGTGAAAAAAGTTTTTAAAAATATAAAAAACACAAAAGTTGAAATCACCCCAATTTTGCCCCATTGAAATAAAACAATTGAAAAAAATACACATATTTGGTATCTCTGTGTTAAAAAAATTGTCCAAGCTATTAACGCGCCTTACTAGGGCAGCAGGGTACTCGGTATCGGGTCCGGTTGCTCTTAAAGGGGATGTCACAGTGGCTGCGACCCGGTCCGTGGCCCTGGGCGCCCAATTAAAGGGGAATGGTCTTTTAAGGGGATGTCACGTTACTGGCGATACAGGACTGAAGGTCAGTGGCCGAAGCAGATGTATACAAGTGACCGGACCGTGGAAAGACCTCTGGAGATGCAATATATGGCAGTGATAGTATATCCGCAGATGCAGGCACCAGCCCGAGCAAGGGCCGGCCTGTATTACACACGTGCACAAAGTCCGTATGAGCAGCAGGAGTATCAGTAAGAAGCAGAGAGATGCCAGCAAGACACCTTCCAACCAGGAACTCAGAGATTGCTTCACTCAGTTAGACTGGGCACACAAAATACTCAGCAACAGAAAGCTGCACAGGGCCAGGTATATATAGCAGGTCCAATCAAGCTCAGCCAGGGCTGGGACAAATCAACAGGGCAGTGATGATCTCTATCCAGACGAAGTTCATAAGGTTTCAGTCAGAAGTCAAGCAAGTTCCGAATAGCTCCTCAAGCAAAGGAACAGACTAACAAACAAAGAGTCACAGGTTCAAATCCTAACAATACTCCCCTCTTAACGGATGCAATTTGCCCAGGCTTTGCAGGACACCGCTGATGAAATTGTCTAATCAAACCGGGAGCATTGACATTGCCTACCGGTTCCCATTAATTTTCTTCCGTGTCGTAGCCCTGCCATTTGATCAAATATTGTAAACTATTTCTATGAATTCGAGAATCCAAGATCTTCTCCACCACAAACTGCTCCTGTCCGTCCACTTCAATTGAATCGGGAGGCGGAGGGGATCGCTCTGGGAATGGATTGGCTTTCAACAAAGACACGTGGAATACGGGATGAATCTTCATTGATTTTGGTAGCTGTTAGCGTACAGCCAATGGACTCACAATCTTATTAATTTTGTATGGTCCCACAAACTTCTGTCCTAATTTAGGAGAAGGAATCTTCAATTTCAAATTCTTAGTGGATAACCACACTCGATCTCCAATCCTAAACGTGGGAGTGGGTCTACGATACCTGTCGGCAGCTTTTTTATATTTCTCCTCATGCTGCGTATTGCTGCGATTCTCGGACAAGACTCGCCAATGCAAGTCAATGGGTGCGAGAAAAAAAATCGCACAGCACTCGCACCATGCGAGTTCTGTCCGATTTTTACGCACCGGTGTCCTTTGAAAAGCCAGCAATTCAGCGCGGTGTACAGTAAAATCACACTGACAGGTTAGAATAGAGTAGATATATATGTAGCGCCCCCACTGCCGCAGGGCCGAGGGGTACCTGGTACCGGGCCTCTGAGTCTCTGCTCTGGGGTTGTCACGGTGGCTAGACCCGGTCCGTGACCCTGCTGAGGGGGGGGGGGGGGGCGTACAGTAATAGATGTGGATAGTGGTGGTGGTGCGGTGCAGTAAATGACGAGGACACCAGGTTGCAGTCTCTTTACCTCTTTACTGAAGGTCTCTGGGTCCTCAGTCCGGAATACGGTTCACCAGGCTGCGCAAGTCCGGCCGGTCCGATGGCACCTCCAGGGTTCTCTTTGCAGGTGGAAATCTGTGCCTTCCTGCTAGCGCTATGTGTTGTGGTCCTCCCCTGCTGTGCTTACGGGATAGTCCCCACAACTGTTGTGTCTGTTTCTCGTGTTCCCTCACAACAACTCGATTAGATGATGTTCTGCTAATCCTCCGTCCCTCCCGGTGTTATGGTTGGGACGCACCCGTATGACGGGTAGGCTCGGAGCTCTTCCGGGACCCTAGAGTCGCCCCTCTCCACAGGTTGCCCCCTATGTCTGCATAGGTGATTTAGGTGAGACAGCCCGCCTGTGACTGACTGTCCTGCCGTTGGTTTGAAGTATTGCTTGGAGCTAGATATATGAATACTTTCTCGGCGTTCCGGCCGCCGGTTGTGCGCCTCAGTAGGATGTTGCCTCGGTCTTACAGCATGACTCCTACTGGTATTCTCCTTCTTGCTTTGATCTCGTTTCTCACTCAGCACAATATATCTCGCTTCTGATCCTTTCTTAGGGCACCGCCGCTATGCTGAGCAGGCACGGTCCCGTGACGTTCTTTCTTGTTGCCAGGCCTCTGTCAGGGTCCCAAACCTGACAGGGACCCTACCGAATCTTCCCCCACAACACCCTCCGCCACCAGGTGTTGTCTGGTTCCAACCCAGTCAGCTTCCTCCCTAACTTCCTGCCTGACCCCCAGTTTACCCACACGGTGAGGAGTGGCCTAATAAATAGCACCCTTAGCTCCCCCTGGAGGCCCGGCTGTGAAATGTATTGGTGTATGTGATACCTGGTCAGATGAACTCCTTCAGTGCCATCAGACGTACCATAGCCCCCCTTAGCGGCGGAGCCACAGTACTGCAACGACCAGGACTCTGGGGCGCTGCATATACACATAGAATAGGTATATATACATATGTATAAGTCAGTGAGACACCTATATATGTATATTTATATTTAATGCAGCGCTAGATAGCATAAAAGCCCCTAATTCAATTGCCGGCTTTTTCTTTCTCTTTCACAAACCCGACAGGATATGAGACATGGTTTACATACAGTAAACCATCTCATATCCCTTCTTTTATTACATATTCCTCTTCACTAATGTAAGAAGTGTCTGTGTGTCAAATTTGGGGGTTCTAGCTATGAAATTAAAGGGTTAAATCACGGAAAAAATTGGTGTGGGCTCCTGCGCAATTTTCTCCGCCAGAGTGGTAAAGCCAGTGACTGAGGGCAGATATTAATAGCCTAGAGAGGGTCCATGGTTATTGGCCCCCCCTGGCTACAAACATCTGCCCCCAGCCACCCCAGAAAAGGCACATCTGGAAGATGCGCCTATTCTGGCACTTGGCCACTCTCTTCCCACTCCCATGTAGCGGTGGGATATGGGGTAATGAAGGGTTAATGTCACCTTGCTATTGTATTACAATAGCAAGTTGACATTAAGCCAGATTAATAATGGAGAGGCGTCAATTATGACACCTATCCATTATTAATCCAATAGTACGAAATGGTTAATAAAACACACACACATTATTTAAAAGTATTTTAATGAAATAAAGACACATGTTGTTGTAATATTTTATAAGACTCTTAATCCACCTGAAGACCATCGTCCTGAAACAAAGTTAACAAAACAAACAACAATATTCCATACCTTCCGTCGTTATGTCCCACCATGTAAATCCATCTGAAGGGGTTAAATCATTTTACAGCCATGAGCTGTGCTAATGCACTCGCTCGTGCCTGTAAAACCCCGGGTACTGAATGGATAGCAGGGGCTTGTCTGTTGTGAGTTTGGTTTTTGGGCTCCCCCGGTGGTCACTGGTGGTACTGGACTTGTGTGCTTCACTTTCTCTGTTCACCTGTTTCCATCAGGATATGGGTGTATCCTATTTAGCCTTGCTGCTCAGTTATTCTAGTGCCGGCCATCAATGTAACCAGAGCCTTTCTGTTGCATGTTCCTGCTTCTAGACTACTATCAGCTAAGTTGGACTCTTAGTCCTAAGTTTGTTTTGCATTTTTGTTCCAGTTCACAGTTATGTTATTTTTCTGTAGCTGGAAGCTCTTGTGGGCCGAAATTGCCACTCCGGTGTCATGAGTTGACACATGAGTCTTAAAGTAATTTCGGGATGGTATTTTAATAGGGTTTTCAGCTGACCGTGAAGTTCCCTATTGTATCTTCTTGCTATCTAGTAAGCGGACCTCGCTTTGCTGAACCTACCTTCATACTGCGTATGTCTTTTCCTCTGAACTCACCGTCAATATATGTGGGGGGCTTCTGTCTCCTTTTTGGGGGAATTTCCCTAGAGGTAAGCCAGGTCTGTCTTTTCCTCTATTAGGGTTAGTTAGTCCTCCGGCTGGCGCTAGGCGTCTAGGGATAAAACGTAGGTACGCCACCCGGCCACTGTTAGTTGTGTGGTAGGTTTAGCTCACGGTCAGCTCGAGATTCCATCACCCAAGAGCTGTTCTGTTATTTATGTTCTCTGACGTTCCCTTGCCATTGGGAACCATGACAGTATGGCCGGCCCAGTGTTAAAACCGTTGGCAGAAGAAAGGAGAGAAAAAGAAGTCTGCAGATTTTTTTTTTTTTTTTCCTCTGAGCTTGCTCTATAGTTGACTTAGTTGCATTTCTGCTCTAATTGCAGCCTTTGTCTCTCTCTCTCCTTCTAATCCTTGAATGGCTCTGATCTCACCTGATTAAAATGGATCCTCAGAGTTTGGCTACAGGTTTGAATAATCTTGCTACGAAGGTTCAAAATTTACAGGATTTTGTTATTCATGCTCCTATATCTGAACCTAGAATTCCTATACCAGAATTTTTCTCCGGGGATAGATCTCGTTTCCTGAATTTCAAAAATAATTGTAAATTATTTCTTTCCCTGAGATCTCGCTCCGCTGGAGATCCCGCACAGCAGGTTAGGATAGTAATTTCCTTGCTGCGGGGTGACCCTCAAGACTGGGCATTTGCATTGGCACCCGGGGATCCTGCGTTGCTCAATGTGGATGCGTTTTTTCTGGCTTTGGGGTTGCTTTATGAGGAACCTAACTTAGAGATTCAGGCTGAAAAAGCCTTGATGGCCCTATCTCAAGGGCAAGATGAAGCTGAAATATACTGCCAAAAATTTCGTAAATGGTCTGTGCTTACTCAGTGGAATGAGTGCGCCCTGGCGGCGAATTTCAGAGAGGGTCTCTCTGATGCCATTAAAGATGTTATGGTGGGGTTCCCTGCACCTACAGGTCTGAATGAGTCCATGACAATGGCTATTCAGATTGATCGGCGTTTGCGGGAGCGCAAACCTGTGCACCATTTGGCGGTGTCTTCTGAGAAGGCTCCAGAAAATATGCAATGTGATAGAATTCTGTCCAGAAGCGAACGGCAGAATTTTAGGCGAAAAAATGGGTTGTGCTTCTATTGTGGTAATTCAACTCATGTTATATCAGCATGCTCTAAACGTACAAAAAAGGTTGATAAGTCTATTTCAATTGGCACTTTACAGTCTAAGTTTATTCTGTCTGTGACCTTGATTTGTTCATTATCGTCAATTACCGCGGAGGCCTATGTCGACTCTGGCGCCGCTTTGAGTCTAATGGATTGGTCCTTTGCCAGGCGCTGTGGGTTTGATCTAGAGCCTCTGGAAGTTCCTATACCTCTGAAGGGTATTGACTCTACACCATTGGCTAGTAATAAACCACAATACTGGACACAAGTGACTATGCGTATGAATCCAGACCATCAGGAGATGATTCGCTTCCTTGTGTTGTACAATCTACATGACGTTTTGGTGCTCGGATTACCATGGTTACAATCTCATAACCCAGTCCTTGACTGGAAAGCAATGTCTGTGTTAAGCTGGGGATGTCAGGGGGCTCATGGGGATGTACCTTTGGTTTCCATTTCGTCATCTATTCCCTCTGAGATTCCGGAATTTTTGTCTGATTATCGTGATGTTTTTGAGGAGCCTAAGCTTGGTTCACTACCTCCTCACAGAGATTGCGATTGTACCATAGATCTGATTCCGGGCAGTAAATTTCCAAAGGGTCGTTTATTTAATCTATCTGTACCTGAACATGCTGCTATGCGAGAATATATTAAGGAGTCCCTGGAAAAGGGACATATTCGTCCTTCTTCATCTCCCTTAGGAGCCGGTTTTTTCTTTGTATCTAAAAAAGATGGCTCTTTGAGGCCGTGTATTGATTATCGACTCTTGAATAAAATTACAGTCAAATATCAGTATCCTCTGCCACTGCTGACTGATTTGTTTGCTCGAATAAAAGGGGCTAAGTGGTTCTCTAAGATTGATCTCCGTGGGGCGTATAATTTGGTGCGAATTAAGCAGGGGGATGAGTGGAAAACCGCATTTAATACGCCCGAGGGCCATTTTGAGTATTTAGTAATGCCTTTTGGTCTTTCAAATGCCCCTTCAGTCTTTCAGTCCTTTATGCATGACATTTTCCGTGAATATTTGGATAAATTTATGATCGTGTATCTGGATGATATTTTGATTTTTTCGGATGACTGGGATTCTCATGTCCAACAGGTCAGGAGGGTTTTTCAGGTTTTGCGGGCTAATTCCTTGTGTGTGAAGGGTTCTAAGTGTATTTTTGGGGTTCAAAAGATTTCTTTTTTGGGGTACATTTTTTCCCCCTCTTCCATTGAGATGGATCCTGTCAAGGTTCGGGCTATTTGTGATTGGACGCAACCTTCTTCTCTTAGGAGCCTTCAGAAATTTTTGGGCTTTGCTAATTTTTATCGTCGATTTATAACTGGTTTTTCTGATGTTGCTAAACCTTTGACTGATTTGACCAAAAAGGGTGCTGATGTTGCTGATTGGTCCCCTGCTGCTGTGGAGGCCTTTCGGGAGCTTAAGCGCCGCTTTTCTTCCACCCCTGTGTTGCGTCAGCCTGATGTTACTCTTCCTTTTCAGGTTGAGGTCGATGCTTCCGAGATCGGAGCTGGGGCGGTCTTGTCGCAGAAAAGTTCCGACTGCTCCGTGATGAGACCTTGTGCGTTCTTTTCTCGAAAATTTTCGCCCGCCGAGCGAAATTATGATATTGGTAATCGGGAGCTTTTGGCTATGAAGTGGGCTTTTGAGGAGTGGCGTCATTGGCTTGAGGGGGCTAGACATCAGGTGGTGGTATTGACCGATCACAAGAATTTGATTTATCTTGAGTCTGCCAGGCGCCTGAATCCTAGACAGGCGCGCTGGTCGTTGTTTTTCTCTCGGTTTAATTTTGTGGTCTCATACTTACCAGGTTCTAAAAATGTGAAGGCGGATGCCCTTTCTAGGAGTTTTGAGCCTGATTCCCCTGGTGATTCTGAACCTACAGGTATCCTTAAGGATGGGGTGATATTATCTGCTGTTTCCCCAGACCTGCGACGGGCTTTGCAGGAGTTTCAGGCGGATAGACCTGATCGTTGCCCGCCTGGTAGACTGTTTGTTCCTGATGATTGGACCAGTAGAGTCATCTCGGAGGTTCATTCTTCTGTGTTGGCAGGTCATCCCGGGATCTTTGGTACCAGGGATTTGGTGGCTAGGTCCTTCTGGTGGCCTTCCCTGTCTCGAGATGTACGAGTTTTTGTGCAGTCTTGTGATGTTTGTGCTCGGGCCAAACCTTGTTGTTCTCGGGCTAGCGGATTGTTGTTATCTTTGCCTATTCCGAAGAGGCCTTGGACTCACATCTCTATGGATTTTATTTCTGATCTCCCTGTTTCTCAGAAAATGTCTGTCATCTGGGTGGTGTGTGACCGTTTTTCAAAGATGGTTCATTTGGTGCCCTTGCCTAAGTTGCCTTCCTCATCCGAGTTGGTTCCTCTGTTTTTTCAAAATGTGGTTCGCTTGCATGGTATTCCGGAGAATATCGTTTCTGACAGGGGGACCCAGTTCGTGTCTAGATTTTGGCGGGCGTTCTGTGCTAGGATGGGCATTGATTTGTCTTTTTCGTCTGCGTTCCATCCTCAGACTAATGGCCAGACTGAGCAAACTAATCAGACCTTGGAGACTTATTTGAGGTGTTTTGTGTCTGCGGATCAGGATGACTGGGTTGCCTTTTTGCCGTTGGCGGAGTTTGCCCTCAATAATCGGGCTAGTTCTGCCACTTTGGTTTCTCCTTTCTTTTGCAATTCGGGGTTTCATCCTCGTTTTTCTTCCGGTCAGGTGGAGTCTTCGGATTGTCCTGGAGTGGATACTGTGGTGGATAGGTTGCATCGGATTTGGGGACAGGTGGTGGACAATTTGGAGTTGTCCCAGGAGAAGACTCGGCATTTTGCTAACCGCCGTCGTCGTGTTGGTCCTCGTCTTCGTGTTGGGGACTTGGTGTGGTTGTCTTCTCGTTTTGTCCCTATGAGGGTTTCTTCTCCTAAGTTTAAGCCTCGGTTCATCGGCCCGTATAAGATTTTGGAGATTCTTAACCCCGTGTCCTTTCGATTGGACCTCCCAGCATCTTTTTCTATCCATAATGTCTTCCATCGGTCATTATTGCGCAGGTATGAGGTACCGGTTGTGCCTTCCGTTGAGCCTCCCGCTCCGGTGTTGGTTGAGGGTGAATTGGAGTACGTTGTGGAGAAGATCTTGGACTCCCGTGTTTCCAGACGGAAACTTCAGTATCTGGTCAAGTGGAAGGGCTACGGTCAAGAGGATAATTCTTGGGTGACAGCCTCTGATGTTCATGCCTCTGATTTGGTCCGTGCCTTTCATAGGGCTCGTCCTGATCGTCCTGGTGGTTCTTGTGAGGGTTCGGTGCCCCCTCCTTGAGGGGGGGGTACTGTTGTGAGTTTGGTTTTTGGGCTCCCCCGGTGGTCACTGGTGGTACTGGACTTGTGTGCTTCACTTTCTCTGTTCACCTGTTTCCATCAGGATATGGGTGTATCCTATTTAGCCTTGCTGCTCAGTTATTCTAGTGCCGGCCATCAATGTAACCAGAGCCTTTCTGTTGCATGTTCCTGCTTCTAGACTACTATCAGCTAAGTTGGACTCTTAGTCCTAAGTTTGTTTTGCATTTTTGTTCCAGTTCACAGTTATGTTATTTTTCTGTAGCTGGAAGCTCTTGTGGGCCGAAATTGCCACTCCGGTGTCATGAGTTGACACATGAGTCTTAAAGTAATTTCGGGATGGTATTTTAATAGGGTTTTCAGCTGACCGTGAAGTTCCCTATTGTATCTTCTTGCTATCTAGTAAGCGGACCTCGCTTTGCTGAACCTACCTTCATACTGCGTATGTCTTTTCCTCTGAACTCACCGTCAATATATGTGGGGGGCTTCTGTCTCCTTTTTGGGGGAATTTCCCTAGAGGTAAGCCAGGTCTGTCTTTTCCTCTATTAGGGTTAGTTAGTCCTCCGGCTGGCGCTAGGCGTCTAGGGATAAAACGTAGGTACGCCACCCGGCCACTGTTAGTTGTGTGGTAGGTTTAGCTCACGGTCAGCTCGAGATTCCATCACCCAAGAGCTGTTCTGTTATTTATGTTCTCTGACGTTCCCTTGCCATTGGGAACCATGACAGTATGGCCGGCCCAGTGTTAAAACCGTTGGCAGAAGAAAGGAGAGAAAAAGAAGTCTGCAGATTTTTTTTTTTTTTTTCCTCTGAGCTTGCTCTATAGTTGACTTAGTTGCATTTCTGCTCTAATTGCAGCCTTTGTCTCTCTCTCTCCTTCTAATCCTTGAATGGCTCTGATCTCACCTGATTAAAATGGATCCTCAGAGTTTGGCTACAGGTTTGAATAATCTTGCTACGAAGGTTCAAAATTTACAGGATTTTGTTATTCATGCTCCTATATCTGAACCTAGAATTCCTATACCAGAATTTTTCTCCGGGGATAGATCTCGTTTCCTGAATTTCAAAAATAATTGTAAATTATTTCTTTCCCTGAGATCTCGCTCCGCTGGAGATCCCGCACAGCAGGTTAGGATAGTAATTTCCTTGCTGCGGGGTGACCCTCAAGACTGGGCATTTGCATTGGCACCCGGGGATGTCCTCATATGAACTCGAGCGTGGGAACTTTTCCAAGGCTCCAGTTCATGAGGACATCCAGCAGAGGGCGCATCACCGCAACTCAAGGTAACTACAGGTCATTGACCTACATTACCTACATTCCCCGGGGTTTACAGGCACGAGCACAGCTCCATTATAGCAGAGCTCCTGCCTGTAAAATATTTTAACCCCTTCAGATGGATTTACATCGTGGGACGTTCCGATCTACGGAAGGTATGTATATTGTTGGTTTATTATTTTTAATTTGTTACAGAACGAGGGTCTTCAGGTGGATTGAGAGAGCAATAAAATATTACAACAACCTGTGTGTTTATTTCATTAAAATACTTTGCAATATTGTGTGTGTTTTTTTTTAACCATTTCGTACTATTGGATTAATAATGGATAGGTGTCATAATTGACACCTCTCCATTATTAATCTGGCTTAATGTCACCTTACAATAGCAAGGTGACATTAACCCTTCATTACCCCATATCCCACCGCTACACGGGAGTGGGAAGAGAGTGGCCAAGTGCCAGAATAGGCGCATCTTCCAGATGTGCCTTTTCTGGGGTGGCTGGGGGCAGATGTTTGTAGCCAGGGGGGGCCAATAACCATGGACCCTCTCTAGGCTATTAATATCTGCCCTCGGTCACTGGCTTTACCACTCTGGCGGAGAAAATTGCGCCGGAGCCCACGCCAATTTTTTCCGCGATTTAACCCTTTAATTTCATAGCTAGAGCCCCCAAATTTGACACACAGACACTTGTTACATTAGTGAAGAGGAATATGTAAAAAAAGAAGGGATATGAGATGGTTTACTGTATGTAAACCATGTCTCATATCCTGTCGGGTTTGTGAAGGAGAGAGCAAAAGCCGGCAATTGAATTAGCGGCTTTTATGCTATCTAGCGCTGCATTAAATATAAAAATACGTATATAGGTGTCTCACTGACATATATATGTATGTATATATACCTATTTTATGTATATATATCTACTCTATTCTAACCTGTCAGTGTGATTTTACTGTACACAGCACTGATTTGCCGGCTTTTCAAAGGACACCGGTGCGTAAAAATCGGACAGTAATACGGATGTCATACGGATGATGCGATTACAAAAAACGGATGATGCGATTAAAAATTGCATTGCACTCGCATGACACTCGCATGACAATCGCATACGTTACATCCGTTTTTCCGGTCCAGATTACGGACCGTTTTTTCTCTCGCAAGTGGAAAGGGACCCTTAATGTGTCTTTCAGGACATTCAGATTTTTCTGTAGGAGAGAGATTCTTTCTGCGACTGCTGGTATTAATGGTGCCACAGGATTCTTGGGAAGGATGTTTGGATGATATTCAAGATTTGCAAAAAATGCCGTCTGTTTCATAGATGTAAATATAATTTGGCCTGCACTCTAAATTTAGATCGGGGTGCTGGTGACACAGACCGTAAACGGTCTGTTTCATAGAGGCATTCTGTGACTAATTGTATGAAAACTCCGCAAATGGCAACAAATCTACCCAGCCATCTTTCAGATGGCAAATATAACAACGAAGATACTGCTCCAGCGTCTGATTCGTATGTTCTGTTTGACCGTTAGATTGCGGATGATAAGCGGTTGACAATCGTACCTTGATGTCTAGTGCTGAGCACAGATTGCGCCAAAATTTAGATGTAAATTGCACATCTCGATCTGAGACAACTTTATTTGGCACTCCGTGGAGATGAAAAATATTGCAAATTATCAGATCAGCTGTATCTTTTGCTGAAGGCAGACCTGTACACGGGATAAAATGCGCTGCTTTCATAAGACGATCTACTACTACCAGGATGGATGTCTTTCCCTTGGAATCAGATAAATCCACTATAAAGTCTATTGAAATCAATCCCCATGGCCGTGTTGGAATGGCGAGAGGCTGCAATAGTCCCATAGGAGCAGGGCCGGTTTTAGACAAAGTGGGGCCCTAGGCAAAATTCAAAGTGGGGCCCCAAATTCTGAAACATTGCACTAACAACCACACTACAGTCAGTGCATTGAAGTGAGTTTTTAACTAGTAGCAACATCTTTAACCCCCAAGAAGCCACTAAATAACAAAGACAAAATTTCTGTCCAAGGAGTAAAACATGGTGCGGGCCCGCACAGCGATAGAGTAACTGAACCTGCGTCTCAGAGGCAGGTTCAGTTACTGCACAGGCAGAAACCTGCCACTGGGGCCAGGAGCAGAAGAGATGGGGCCCAATGTGGTGTCATTAGGATAATCATCGCAATTATCTTGCATGAGAGAATATACACTAGTGTGAGCGACCCCTATAAGGATATGTGCACACGTTGTGGATTTGGCTGCAGATCTGCAGCGGACTTGGCCCTGCAGATTTGCAGCAGTTTTCCATGTGGTGTACAGTACTATGTAAACCTATGGAAAACCAAATCCGCTGTGCCCATGCTGTGGAAAATTCCACACGGAAACGCTGCGGTTTATTTTCCGCAGCATGTCAATTCTTTGTGCGGATTCTGCAGTGTTTTACACGTATTCCATAATAGGAATAGAAAGGTGTAAAAACGCAGGTGGAATCCGAACAAAATCTGCATAAAATCCGCAGATAATCCGCGGTGAATCTGCAGATAAAACGCAGGGGTTTAACCTGCTGATTCTTCAGACTCCACGCGGAAAAATCCGCAATGGAATCCGCAAAGTGTGCACATATAGCCTCACAGAACAAAGTGGTCCCGTGGCTAGGGATCAGTGACATCATCACTCCTGGTGCCAGCGCACACTGCAGAGCGGCCTGTGCAGGATGCTGACAAGTGACAGTAGGTATCATTCATTTTTTTATATCACTTTTTTTTTTCATTTCTTATTTACGTTAATTACATTGTAGTTTTGGTTGCGTTGCTGACTGCGCAGACTGCAGTGTGTGACTGGTGTGGTAGTGCAGACAGTTGAAAAAAACTCACCAAGTGAAATGTCTTCTATATGATATGGGAATACTTGTCTTCTGGGTGGCAGCACAGCTCCTGCATTTTTGTGTCCCTGACAGGGGCTGCTGACTGCTGTGCAGCGTCAGGACAACGTCAGTAATGGCCGGAGCTGGAGCCGCCCCTCCCCCCCCCGCGGCGTAAGGGGAGGCCCATCATGACCATGGGATGGAGGGAGGGGTTAATGGTAAAGGGGGGTATAGTGGAGTCGGTTATGTTTAACTGAGCTGGAGAGGGGTGGAGCTTCTTAGTTCCCGCTCTCCAGTCAGCAAGTGTGCACCAATTATGGCCACAGTGGATAGCGTTCTGGAGAGCCTGAGGGCTGCGGCAGCAGCGCACCCTCCAGGCTGGTTGGAGCGGCAGGTAGCAGGGATAATCGGGAGCGGAGGTTCGGGAGCAGCAGCGACGTCGGCGGTGTCTCCGGTGAGGCGCGCGCGGCGGTCACGGCCTCCGGACCGGCTGTCGCCCGATTCAGCTCCGCGGGCCCCCCGTCGGCGCAGGAGCCCCTCCGGGGACCCTCCAGGCCGGGCACCTCTAAATAGCAGCGCCGGTAGGTCCCGGCCTGGGAGGAATCCTACTGCCGGGCGGGGTCCGGTAGCGGCTGCGAGGCCTTCACCTCGCGGCATTGCGGGGGCGGGGCCAGCGCGAGCCAGACAGCGTCTGAGGCCTAGCACATCGGGGGGCCGCGGCGGGGATGCTCCTTCCGCGCGGCCTGCCTCTGGCCTAGTTGCAGCAGGAAGTGGGAGAGGAGTGGTGGCGGGCAGCCCTGCGGTTACGGGTGTGGCCCCGGCAGCATCAGCAGGGTTTGTCCCTGCAGCCGGATCGATGGACACAGCAGCGGCCTCACACAGTGGTGATGGGGGCCTGGCCGTTTGGAGGACAGATCAGCAACAGCAAGCTGGGACAGGACAGGCGGCGCTACTTTCACCTCAGGCTGGATCTTCGCAGCAAGATGCAACGCAGACTCCCATGCGACAGTTGCCAGATTTCTACGGACAACGGCGGTTGGATCCTGGGACTCCGGCTGGGGGGATCACAGCTCCTCCGCAGCCTGGTGAGTGTTTGTCCTTGTCTTTGCTTCCTGTGCAGCATTTGCCGTCTCCAGTGAGTGTGGAGGCGCAAGGGGGTATGGCGACGAGTTTTGGGGTTAGTGGCGTTGTTGGGGCTGATGTGGGGGGTGTCGGGGCGGTGTTGGAAAGTGTGAGGGATTTGTTGGTGCGGTTGGAGAGAGGAATGAGTGATCAACGGCATTTGGCGGCGTGGATTGGGTCGCAGAGGGTTACGGGTTCGACGCAAGTGGCGTCGGGCTCTTGGGCGCCGGTGTCGGTTTCGGTACAAACGGAGAAGGAGAAGGAGTGTCGGGTCCATTTAGATGATAGGGCTCATGGGGAGGTATATGTTTGTTTTGAGGGCCCTTTGGGGGCGCATCTTAAAAAGGAGGTGAAAGAAAAGATCATGAAGGATGAGTATGTTGAAATTTTTTCGTTGCTCCCGTTAGAAAAATTTAACTTAGACAAAGGGAAGAAAGAGGATAGTAAAAAGGAGGATGAGGAAAAACGTAGGTGGCGTTTGATTCCTCAGACTTTCTCAAATTGGCTACAGGCGTTTGCCATTTTAGCGAGTGTGATTGAGGAGAAGGCGCCTGAGAAGTGTTCAGGCCTTTTTTGCTACATGGATTCCATTGGAGAGGCGCATAGGGTTTATGGTGGTCAGGCCTGGTTGAGATATGATGAGCAATTCCGGCAGAGGAAGGCTATACGACCAACGATTCGTTGGGATCAGAAAGATATCGGGCTTTGGCTGCGGGTAATGGCGCAGTACAAATTTGGCCAGTCCTTTCAGGGGGGGGCCGGTAGTTCCGGTCAGAGTAGTCAATCCAGTGCGGCGGGATCGGCCGGACAGTCCAGTCAGGCGGGGGGTCGTAAAGCAGGCTTGTGCTGGCAGTTTAACGACGGGCAATGTAAGTTCGGGGTTAACTGCAAGTTCAAGCACTTGTGTTCACACTGCAGCGGCTCTTCCCATGGGGCCTCAAAGTGTTTTAAAAAATCTAAGTCCAAGTCAGGGCCAAGGAATTCGCAAGGGGGTGACGCCAGTGAGTTTGGAAAGGATGGTCCCCTTTCTAAATAGATACCCCCTGAGGGAGGCGGCGGGGGTGCTACATAGTGGTTTTCGGGACGGTTTTGTTATTCCGGCCCCTTCGTTTGTGGTTCCTCGGACGCTTAAGAATTTGAGGTCGGCGATGTTACAGGGGGACGTGGTGTCAGAGAAGTTGAAGAAGGAAGTGGCGTTGGGAAGGATGGCGGGCCCCTTTTTGTCTCCTCCGTTTGAGGATTTGGTTGTATCACCGCTAGGTGTGGTTCCTAAGAAGGAAGCTGGAAAATTCCGTCTGATTCACCACTTGTCTTACCCGCGGGGGTTGTCTGTTAACGACGGTATTGCACCCGAGCTTTGTTCGGTGGTGTACGCGTCTTTTGATGAAGCCGTTGCGTGGGTTGGCAAGTTTGGTCGTGGCGCCTTGTTGGCTAAGACGGATATTGAAGCTGCATTTAGGTTGTTGCCTGTTCATCCTGATAGTGTTAAGCTTTTGGGTTGTTTTTGGGAGGGGGGGTTTTTCGTGGATAGGTGTTTACCTATGGGTTGTTCCCTCTCCTGCGCTCTGTTTGAGATGTTTAGCTCTTTTTTGGAGTGGGCGGTTAAGGACGTTTCTGATTGTGATTCGGTGTTACATTATCTGGATGATTTCCTATGTGTGGGCCCGGCTGGGTCCGACCGTTGTGTGCGCCTTCTCCGTGCTGTTGAATGGGTGTGTGAGCGTTTCGGGGTTCCATTGGCACCCGGGAAGACGGAAGGGCCGTGTACGTGCCTGAGTTTTCTGGGGATTGTTATCGATACGGTTGGGTGGGAGTTTCGGCTTCCTGTTGACAAGATTGATGGTTTGAAGGAAGATTTGGCCCGAGCAAGGCGTGTAAAGAAATTGACTTTGAGAGAATTACAGTCGCTATTGGGAAAACTTAACTTTGCGTGTCGGGTTATGCCAATGGGGAGAGTTTTTTCCAGAAGGTTGGCGAGTGCTACGGCGGGAGTCCGTGCGCCGCATCACTTCATTCGTTTGTCAGCAGAGTTGAAGGAAGATTTGGCGGTTTGGAGTTCCTTTTTGGGTTCTTACAATTGTCGTTCTTTGTTCATGGAAAAAACGGTGGACAATGATTCTTTGGAATTGTTTACGGACGCGGCGGGGGGCAGTGGTTTTGGGGCTTACTTCAAAGGGCAATGGTGTGCTGCACCCTGGCCGGTGGAGTGGGTTTCATCAGGGCTGGTTCGTAACATAGCGCTTTTGGAAATTTTTCCGATCTTGGTGGCGGTTCATTTGTGGAAGCGCGAATTTCGCAACAGGCGGATTCGCTTTAACTGTGACAACATGGGAGTGGTGTGTGCGGTCAATGGACTTACTGCTTCGTCACCGCCTGTGGTCCGGGTTCTCAGGCGATTAGTCCTATCTTGTTTGGAATTGAATTCGCAGGTCACTGCGACGCATGTGCCCGGGGCGAGGAATTTAATAGCTGATTCCCTTTCTCGTTTCCAGTTCGAGCGTTTTCGGTCGTTGGCTCCGGAAGCAGAGACCATCGGTTTGGATTGCCCAGCGGACCTTTGGCTCGTGGTATCAGGGACGCTGGAGATCTCATAAGATCGTCGTTGGCTCCGAAGACATGGGAGACGTATCAATTGGTTTGGTCTTCGTGGGAAGGGGTCTTGGCATCTTGCCCTGGTGGAGTTAATGCCGATGAACAGGTTGGGCTTTTGTTGTCATGGTTGAGGCGTGTTTTTGATGAAGGTTGGTCGTTGGCAAAGGTGTTGCGTATACTGGCGGCTTTGGCTTTTGGTTTCAAGCTGAGGGGACAGTGTGATTTGACTAAGGCTTTTCTAGTGAAGCAAGCGGTAAAAGGCTTCAGGAGACAATATGGTAGGTTGGATTCTAGGCGTCCTGTTTCTTTCGCGATGTTGGAGCGATTAGGTGAGATTTTGGGTGACTGTTGTGGGTCGCTGTTTGAACAACGTCTTTTCAGCTTGGCTTTCTCGTGGGCGTATTTTGGTGCAATGAGAATTAGTGAATTGGTATCTCCTAATAAGAATACAGCTGGTGGAATTTTGGCAAGGGATGTTTTCTTGGCAGAAGGTTGTGTGGAGTTCTGGTTGCGTCGATCCAAGACGGATCAAGTGGGGCGCGGTAAGAGAATTGAGCTGGGTGAAGTAGCGGGTTCTCTGATGTGCCCAGTTTGTTGTTTAAAAAGTTTTTGGGGGCTTGGGCCCCGCAGGGACGGATCTTTACTGTGTCATGAGGATGGTTCGGCTTTGTCCAAATATCAGTTTCAGACGATTTTCCGGAGAGCGGTTGTTTTGTTGGGGTTGGATGATTCGCGTTTTACTTCTCATTCGTTTCGGATTGGGGCGGCTACGGATGCGGCCGCTGGAGGTTTGGATGTGGATGCTATCAAGCGTATTGGGAGATGGCAGTCAAATAGATATCGCAGCTATGTTAGATGTTAGGGGTGGTGTGCATTTTCTCATTATGGAAAGGTGCGTTTACGGAGTTGGTGTTTTTGCCTCGTTGGTTGTTTGACCTTTGTTTTTTGTATTGTAGGTGCTTTACCGTTTTTGGTATGGATTTTCGGCCATTCCTATGTTCATTGGGGAGCACGACGCGCTGATGTACGGCCGGAAGGTAGACAGCTCGGGTTCGATCGGTCGGTAACGTTGGTCCGGTGGATCGGTTTTAGAGGTTTGACCTGGAACAAGGTGCTGAAGGAGATCAATGCGGCGGTACTTTTAGACAGATCTCCGGATATCTTGGTGCTGCATGCTGGAGGAAATGACTTGGGTTCACGCCCGTTTAGAGAACTAATAAAAGATATCAAACAGGACTTGTTGCGCTTGTGGCGGTTATATCCAAGGATATCAGTAGTTTGGTCGGAGATTGTACCGCGGAAACGATGGAGGAACATGCAGTCATTGGATAAACTTAATAAGGCCAGAATTAAGGTTAACAGAGCGGTGTCCGCGTTTGTGGCCAGGAATGGGGGAGTAGCCGTAAGGCATTTTGAGTTGGAGAAGGGTGATGGGGCATTTTGGCTTGCAGACGGTGTGCATCTGAATGCTGTTGGAATTGATTTTTGGGCACTTGGACTGCAAGAAGGTGTGGAGAAGGCCATAGCTTTTAGGAGTGGTGGGGTCTCGGGTCTTTAAGGTTTCAAAGTCCCTCGTTGTGGTGGCTGGGGGAGAATCCTTGGAGTTGTTGGAAATTGGGTTGGGGGGAGTCATTGGCTTATGGCTCCCCGGTATTTTGTGTAAATCTGGTTTTGGATCTGGTGACTTGGGGGTTCCGGCGGGGGTAGTCGGTTCCCCGGGAATTGTAACGTGAACTGGGAACCCTTTGGGGTTTTGGTGCTCCCGAGCCAGGCGGTATCGGCTGGGAGTAATTTGGTTTTGGTAACGTTCACGTTGTGTTGTTTTTTGATCACCAGATCCATGGGGAGCTCCAAGGATCCCTCCTAGCTTAAAAAGTTATTGGATGTTATTATTTATGATGTTGTTTGTGTTTAAATAAAAAGGCTGCTGTGGCCGACATTATTCCAAAAGAATAAGTAGTTCGAGTTTTTATTTACGGGATAGAGGGGGTGGGTTACGTGGGGGGTGTACCTAAAGGTAAGCGTTTTACTGTTTTATATACCCCAACGGCTCGACATTACCAGGGTCAAGTAATGGCCGGAGCTGGAGCCGCCCCTCCCCCCCCCGCGGCGTAAGGGGAGGCCCATCATGACCATGGGATGGAGGGAGGGGTTAATGGTAAAGGGGGGTATAGTGGAGTCGGTTATGTTTAACTGAGCTGGAGAGGGGTGGAGCTTCTTAGTTCCCGCTCTCCAGTCAGCAAGTGTCCCGCCCTCCCGCCCTAATAGTTTTGGTGTAGGTGGGTTTTTGTTTCAATTTTTGGGGGTGGTATGTTATGTATTATGGGTCATTGCGGCTGTGGTGGCTGGGGGAGAATCCTTGGAGTTGTTGGAAATTGGGTTGGGGGGAGTCATTGGCTTATGGCTCCCCGGTATTTTGTGTAAATCTGGTTTTGGATCTGGTGACTTGGGGGTTCCGGCGGGGGTAGTCGGTTCCCCGGGAATTGTAACGTGAACTGGGAACCCTTTGGGGTTTTGGTGCTCCCGAGCCAGGCGGTATCGGCTGGGAGTAATTTGGTTTTGGTAACGTTCACGTTGTGTTGTTTTTTGATCACCAGATCCATGGGGAGCTCCAAGGATCCCTCCTAGCTTAAAAAGTTATTGGATGTTATTATTTATGATGTTGTTTGTGTTTAAATAAAAAGGCTGCTGTGGCCGACATTATTCCAAAAGAATAAGTAGTTCGAGTTTTTATTTACGGGATAGAGGGGGTGGGTTACGTGGGGGGTGTACCTAAAGGTAAGCGTTTTACTGTTTTATATACCCCAACGGCTCGACATTACCAGGGTCAAGTGGTCAGGTGACCGTGTCACATAGGAAGGTCCTGCCGCTGAACAGCAGCTGCAGTGCCAGCCCAGGACACAGTATAAATTATAACCTGAAGCCTGCTGCACAGTGAGGATGGACGGCCACAGCGGAAGAACAGGAGAACATGCAGAGCGCAGGTCAGGTCAGTATAACACGCCTGACTGCTCCTGCCTCAGGGATTGCAGCCGCTGAGCCGACATAGATAACACAGACAAGGCAGTGCAGCGCCGCCGCCCGCCAGGAAACACTCACAATTGCAGAACAGATAAGAGACAGATACACTTATGTCTGCCTCTTCTGCAAAGCAAAGCACTGCCTTGTGCTATTTTAATTGTAAGCAAGCTCCATTGTGGTCATGGAACCAGCAGGGGGCCCTTGGAGGAGCGGGGGCCCCAGGCAGCTGCCTGGTCTGCCTGTGCTTAACGCCGGCCCTGCATAGGAGATGCACATGGGGTCTTATGTCTGGCACAGATATCACAAGACTTGACGTACTTCTTCACATCTTCTTGAAAGTTCGGCCACAAAAAGAAACGTGACAAAAACTCCTGCATTTTCTGTACCCCTTTATGCCCTGCAACTTTAGAGTCGTGCACTATTTGTAGAACTCTTAACCGAGCTGCTTCTGGCACATATAGTTGTCGACCATCAGTCCATACTTGATTTTTGAAAAATAGGTGTACGTCCCCCGATGGACGTGATAGAAAAGAGTCCGTTTCGTGTGCTGCTTTCAGATGTTCCAGTAAATCTCCATCATGTGTTACTCCCACGATTTTAGTATCGGTCACAATAGGTTTGGGTGTTGTTACGAGGTTAACATCACTTGAAAACATTTGGGATAATGCGTCTGCCTTCTTGTTACGGGAGCCTGGTCGATATGAAATTGCAAAATTAAACGGATTCAAAAACAGACTCCAACAGGTCTGCCGAGGAGAGAGGGCATTTTGCAGACCTGATAAACTCTAGATTACGATGATCGGTCAACACCAAAATTTGCTGTGCAGCCCCTTGAAGATGATTTCTCCACTCTTTGAATGCTGATATGCTGACTCTATCATGCCTTGGGCTCTTCAGGTGCTGCTGCATCTCAGGTGTGGTGTGGGCCAATCACATAAAGTTCTTAGTCTTCCGGTTCTGCCAAGTGTCCTACAGTTCCACTAAGGCCTCAGGTATTGTGAACTCCGTTTTCAGGCTCCCTCTTGTGGTCACAGATGGTATTGTGTGACTTTGGTTTTTGGGTCCCCCTGGTGGTTTGGTTTGTTATCCTGCGGGTCTGGCTGGATCAGCTGCCTCGTTATCCACCAGGGAGGCTCTTATTTAGCTCGGCTTCACTTCCACTTGTCGCCGGCTGTCGATGTAATCAGTGCTACTCAGATTCCTTCTGACTACCTTGCTCCCAGTCCATCCAGGATAAGCTAAGTTTTGTTTGCTCATTTTTTGATCAGCAGTGTTTATCATGTTTTCTGTTCCAGCTTGCTAAAATGTAATTCCCTCGCTTGCTGGTTGCTCTAGTGGGCTGGGTTTCTCCCCACACACCTTTAGTTGGTGTGTGGGTTCTTGAAATCTCAGGATGGATATTTTGTAAGGGTTTTTTATTGATCGCATAGACCCCTGCTCTATTTTCTGCTTTCTAGTACTAGTGGGCCTCTTTTGCTGAATCTGATTTCATCCCTGTGTATGTGCCTTCTTCTTACTTTACCGTTAATATTTGTTGGGGGCTTCTGTATCTTTGGGGATTATTTCTCTGGAGGCAAGCGAGGTCTTTCTTTCTCTTTAGGGGTAGCTAGTTCCTCAGGCTGGCTCGAGACGTCTAGGAATTCTTTAGGCACGTTCACCGGCTACCTCTAGTTGTTTTGGATAGGTTCAGATTTGCGATCAGTCCAGTTACCATCTCCCTAGAGCTCGTCCTTAGTTTAATCACTTGCTGATCTATTTGTGATCCTCAGCCACTAGGGATCATAACAGTACAGCCGGCCCGCAAAGTGTTAATTGCATGGCAGAAGCAGGAGAAAAGAAGCCTTGAGAATTTTTTTTTTTTTTTCTTGTTGTTGCCATGCGGAGTTATATTAAGGAGTCTTTGGAGAAGGGACATATTCGCCCATCCTCTTCCCCTCTTGGTGCGGGATTCTTTTTTGTGGCTAAGAAGGATGGTTCCCTGAGACCTTGTATTGATTATCGCCTTTTGAATAAAATCACGGTCAAATTTCAGTATCCTTTGCCATTGTTAACTGATTTGTTTGCTCGCATTAGGGGGTCTAGTTGGTTCACCAAGATAGATCTTCGTGGTGCGTATAACCTTGTGCATATAAAACAGGGTGATGAATGGAAAACTGCATTTAATACGCCTGAAGGCCATTTTGAGTACCTGGTGATGCCTTTTGGACTTTCTAATGCTCCTTCGGTCTTTCAGTCCTTTATGCACGACATCTTCCGTGAATATCTGGATAAGTTTATGATTGTGTATCTGGATGATATTCTGTTTTTTTCGGATGATTGGGAGTCTCATGTTAAGCAGGTCAGGATGGTCTTTCAGGTCCTGCGTGACAATGCTTTATTTGTGAAGGGCTCAAAATGTCTTTTTGGAGTCCAGAAGATTTCTTTTTTGGGTTTCATTTTTTCTCCTTCTACTATTGAGATGGACCCAGTCAAGGTTCAGGCTATTCATGACTGGACGCAGCCTATATCGGTTAAGAGTCTTCAGAAGTTCTTGGGTTTTGCTAATTTTTACCGTCGCTTCATAGCTAATTTTTCTGGTGTTGTTAAGCCTTTGACGGATTTGACCAAGAAAGGTTCTGATGTGACTAATTGGTCCTCTGAGGCTGTGGAGGCCTTTCGGGAGCTGAAGCGCCGGTTTTCTTCGGCTCCGGTCTTATGTCAGCCAGATGTCTCACTTCCCTTCCAGGTGGAGGTTGATGCTTCCGAGATTGGAGCGGGGGCTGTTTTGTCGCAGAGAAGCTCCGATGATTCTGTGATGAAGCCATGTGCTTTCTTTTCAAGAAAGTTTTCGCCTGCCTAGCGGAATTATGATGTCGGTAATCGGGAGTTGTTGGCTATGAAGTGGGCATTTGAGGAGTGGCGACATTGGCTCGAGGGAGCTAAGCATCGTGTGGTGGTCTTGACTGATCACAAGAATTTGGTTTATCTCGAGTCGGCCAAGCGGCTGAATCCCAGACAGGCTCGTTGCTCGTTGTTTTTCTCTCGTTTTGATTTCGTGGTTTCGTACCTGCCTGGTTCGAAGAATGTGAAGGCTGATGCTCTTTCTAGGAGTTTTGTGCCTGACTCTCCTGGAGATTCAGAGCCGGCTGGTATTCTTAGAGAAGGGGTGATTTTGTCTGCCATCTCCCCAGATTTGCGACGTGTGCTGCAAGAGTTTCAGGCGGATAGACCTGATCGCTGTCCACCGGAGAGACTGTTTGTCCCGGATAGATGGACCAACAGAGTCATCTCCGAGGTTCATTCTTCGGTGTTGGCGGGCCATCCTGGAATATTTGGTACCAGAGACTTGGTGGCCAGGTCTTTTTGGTGGCCTTCCTTGTCGCGGGATGTGCGTTCCTTTGTGCAGTCTTGTGGAATTTGTGCTTGGGCTAAGCCTTGCTGTTCTCGAGCCAGTGGTTTGCTGTTACCTTTGCCTGTCCCGAAGAGGCCTTGGACGCACATTTCCATGGATTTTATTTCAGATCTCCCTGTCTCTCAGAGAATGTCTGTCATCTGGGTGGTGTGTGATCGTTTTTCTAAGATGGTCCATTTGGTGCCCTTGCCTAAGTTGCCTTCCTCCTCCGAGTTGGTTCCACTGTTTTTTCAAAATGTGGTTCGTTTGCACGGGATTCCTGAGAACATTGTTTCTGACAGAGGATCCCAGTTTGTGTCTAGATTTTGGCGGACCTTTTGTGATAAATTGGGCATTGATTTGTCTTTTTCGTCGGCCTTCCATCCTCAGACGAATGGCCAAACCGAGCGAACTAATCAGACCTTGGAGACCTATTTAAGATGCTTTGTTTCTGCTGATCAGGATGACTGGGTTACTTTTTTGCCGTTGGCCGAGTTTGCCCTTAATAATCGGGCTAGTTCTGCTACTTTGGTTTCTCCTTTCTTTTGTAATTCGGGGTTTCATCCTCGTTTTTCCTCGGGTCAGGTGGAGCCTTCTGACTGTCGTGGAGTGGATGTTGTGGTTGATAGGTTGTATCAGATTTGGAATCATGTGGTGGACAATTTGAAGCTGTCTCAAGAGAAGGCTCAGCTCTTTGCCAACCGCCGTCGCTGTGTGGGTCCCCGACTTTGCGTTGGGGACTTGGTGTGGTTGTCTTCCCACTTCGTTCCTATGAAGGTCTCCTCTCCTAAGTTCAAGCCTCGGTTTATCGGTCCTTATAAGATTCTGGAAGTCCTTGGCCCTGTGTCATTTCGTCTGGACCTCCCAGCATCATTTGCTATTCTGTTGTGATCCGCTTTTTGGGCTCCCCTAGTGGTGGCTGGTGGTACTGGAGACTTGTGTGTTCTTTTCTGCCTCAGCTCACCTGCTTCCATCAGTTTTGGGAGTTCCCTATTTAGCCTTGCTCTCCAGTCACTTCCTTGCCGGTCATCATTGTAACCTGAGTCTTTCAGTTGCATGTTCCTGCTACCAGTCTGCTGATCAGCTAAGTGGACTCTTGTCCTTTTTGTTTTGTATTTTTGTCCAGTTTACAGTTTGTCATTTCCTGTTACTGGAAGCTCTTGTGGACTGAAATTGCCACTACTGTGTCATGAGTTGACACAGGAGTCTTAAAGTAATTTCAGGATGGATTTTTGAAAGGGTTTTTCAGCTGACCGTGAAGTCCTCTTTTGTATCCTTCCTCTATCTAGTAAGTGGACCTTGCTTTGCTAAATCTACCTTCATACTGTGTATGTCTTTTCCTCTGAACTCACCGTTAATATATGTGGGGGCTACTATCATCTTTGGGGAATTTCACTAGAGGTAAGCCAGGTCTGTTCCTTCCTCTTCCAGGCGTAGTTAGTTCTCCGGCTGGCGCATGGCATCTAGGCAGCCGTAGGAATGCTTCCTGGCTACTGTTAGTTGTGTGGTAGATTTAGGTCACGGTCAGCTTGAGTTTCCATCACCCGAGGGCTAGTCTGTTATTTTGTGTTTCTGATGTTCCCATGCCATTGGGGAATCATGACAGTATGACCGGCCACTGTTAAAGTAATTGGCAGAAGAAAGGAGAGTAAAAGAAGTCTGTAGATTTTTTTTTTTTTTTTCCTCACATGTTTGCTACTTAGTTGGCTCAGTTGTATTTCTGCTCTATTTACAGCCTTGCCTTTCTCTCCTTCTAATCCTTGAATGGCTCTGATCTCTCCGGTTTAAGGATGGACTCTCAGAGTTTGGCTGCAGGTTTAAATAATCTTGCTACGAAGGTTCAGAATTTACAAGATTATGTTATACATGCTCCTATTTCTGAACCTAAGATTCCTACACCAGAAGTATTTTCCGGAGATAGATCTCGGTTTCTGAATTTCAAATGTAATTGTAAATTATTCCTTTCTCTCAGACCTCACTCCTCTGGAGATCCTGTTCAGCAGGTTAAGATTGTGATTTCTTTGCTGCGAGGTGACCCTCAAAATTGGGCATTTTCATTGACACCAGGGGATCCTGCGTTGCTCAATGTGGATGCGTTTTTTCTGGCTTTAGGGTTGCTGTATGAGGAACCTAATTTGGAGATTCAAGCTGAAAAAGCTTTAATAGCCCTGTCTCAAGGGCAAGATGAAGCTGAGATATACTGCCAAAAATTTTGTAAATGGTCTGTGCTTACTCAGTGGAATGAGTGTGCCCTAGCGGCAATTTTCAGAGAAGGCCTTTCTGATGCCGTTAAGGATGTCATGGTGGGGTTTCCTACGCCCACAGGTCTGAATGAGTCTATCACAATGGCGATTCAGATTGATCGGCGTTTGCGGGAGCGCAAACCCGTGCACCATTTGGCGGTATCTTCTGAAGGGACGCCAGAGAAAATGCAATGTGACAGAATTCTGTCAAGAAGCGAGCGGCAGAATTATAGGCGCAAAAATGGCTTGTGCTTCTATTGTGGTGATTCCGCGCATGTTATATCAGCATGCTCTAAACGTACTAGGAAGGTTGACAAGTCTGTTTCTATTGGCACTTTACAGTCTAAATTTCTTCTGTCTGTAACTCTGATTTGTTCATTATCAGTTATTACCGTGGATGCCTATGTGGACTCTGGCGCCGCTCTGAGTCTCATGGATTGGTCCTTCGCCAGGCGCTGTGGGTTTGATTTGGAGCCTCTGGAAGTTCCTATACCTCTGAAGGGTATTGATTCTACACCTCTGGCTTGTAATAGACCACAGTTCTGGACGCAAGTGACTATGCGTATGACTCCAGACCATCAGGAGATGATTCGCTTCCTCGTGTTGCATAATTTACATGATGTGTTAGTGCTTGGATTACCATGGTTGCAATCTCATAACCCAGTACTGGACTGGAAAACTATGTCTGTGTTAAGCTGGGGATGTCGGGGGGCTCATGGGGACATACCTTTGGTTTCTATCTCGTCATCTATTCCCTCTGAGGTTCCGGCATTTTTGTCGGATTTTGGGGATATTTTTGAAGAGCCTAAAATTGGTTCTCTCCCTCCCCACAGAGAGTGTGATTGCGCCATAGATCTGATTCCAGGCAGTAAATTTCCAAAGGGTCGTTTGTTTAACCTATCTGTACCTGAGCATGCTGCCATGCGAGAGTATGTTAAGGAGTCCCTGGAAAAGGGACATATTCGTCCTTCTTCATCACCTTTAGGAGCTGGATTTTTCTTTGTCTCTAAAAAGGATGGCTCGCTGAGGCCTTGTATTGATTATCGACTCCTGAATAAAATTACTGTCAAATATCAGTATCCGTTGCCGCTGCTTACTGATTTGTTTGCTCGCATAAGGGGGGCTAAGTGGTTCTCCAAGATTGATCTCCGTGGGGCGTATAATTTGGTGCGAATTAAGCAAGGGGATGAGTGGAAAACCGCATTTAATACGCCTGAGGGCCACTTTGAGTATTTAGTTATGCCTTTCGGCCTTTCTAATGCACCTTCAGTTTTTCAGTCCTTTATGCATGATATTTTCCGTGAATATCTGGATAAATTTATGATTGTGTATTTGGACGATATTTTGATTTTTTCTGAGGACTGGGAGTCTCATGTTCAGCAGGTCAGGAGGGTTTTTCAGGTCTTGCGGGAGAATTCTCTGTGTGTAAAGGGTTCTAAGTGTGTTTTTGGGGTTCAAAAGATTTCCTTTTTGGGGTACATTTTTTCCCCTTCTTCTGTTGAGACGGACCCTGTCAAGGTTCGGGCTATTTGTGACTGGACGCAGCCTACTTCTCTAAAGGGTCTTCAGAAGTTCTTGGGCTTTGCTAATTTTTATCGTCGATTTATAACTGGTTTTTCTGGTGTTGCTAAACCTCTTACGGATTTGACTAAGAAGGGTGCTGATGTTGCCAATTGGTCCTCTGCCGCTGTGGAGGCCTTTCGGGAACTTAAGCGCCGCTTTTCGTCTGCCCCTGTGTTGCGCCAGCCTGATGTCTCTCTCCCCTTTCAGGTTGAGGTCGATGCTTCCGAGATCGGAGCGGGGGCGGTTTTGTCGCAGAAAAGTTCCGATTGCTAAGTGATGAGACCTTGTGCATTCTTTTCTCGAAAATTTTCTGCCGCCGAAAGAAATTATGATGTCGGTAATCGGGAGCTTTTGGCCATGAAGTGGGCATTTGAGGAGTGGTGTCATTGGCTTGAGGGTGCTAGACATCAGGTGGTGGTTTTGACTGATCACAAGAATCTGATTTATCTTGAGTCTGCCAGGCGCCTGAATCCTAGACAGGTGCGCTGGTCGTTGTTTTTCTCTCGGTTTAATTTTGTGGTCTCATATCTACCAGGTTCTAAGAATGTGAAGGCAGATGCCCTTTCTAGGAGTTTTGAGCCTGATTCCCCTGGTGATTCGGAACCTACAGGTATCCTTAAGGATGGGGTGATATTATCCGCTGTTTCCCCAGATCTGCGACGTGCTTTGCAAGAGTTTCAGGCGGATAGACCTGATCGCTGTCCACCTGGTAGACTGTTTGTTCCTGATGATTGGACCAGTAGAGTCATCTCGGAGGTTCATTCTTCTACGCTGGCGGGTCATCCTGGAATTTTTGGTACCAGGGATTTGGTGGCTAGATCCTTCTGGTGGCCATCTTTGTCTCGAGATGTGCGTGTTTTTGTGCAGTCTTGTGATGTGTGTGCTCGGGCCAAGCCTTGTTGTTCTAGGGCTAGCGGGTTGTTGTTGCCCTTGCCTATTCCGAAGAGGCCTTGGACGCACATCTCGATGGACTTTATTTCTGATCTTCCTGTCTCTCAGAGGATGTCTGTTATCTGGGTGGTGTGTGACCGTTTTTCTAAGATGGTTCATTTGGTGCCATTGCCGAAGTTGCCTTCCTCGTCTGAGTTGGTTCCTTTGTTTTTTCAAAATGTGGTTCGCTTGCATGGTATTCCTGAAAATATCGTTTCTGATAGGGGTACCCAGTTCGTTTCTAGATTTTGGCGGGCATTCTGTGCCAGGTTGGGCATTGATTTGTCTTTTTCGTCTGCCTTCCATCCTCAGACTAATGGCCAGACGGAGCGAACTAATCAGACTTTGGAGACGTATTTGAGGTGTTTTGTGTCTGCGGATCAGGATGATTGGGTTGCCTTTTTGCCGTTGGCAGAGTTTGCTCTTAATAATCGGGCTAGTTCGGCCACTTTGGTTTCCCCTTTCTTTTGCAATTCGGGGTTTCATCCCCGTTTTTCTTCTGGTCAGGCGGAGTCTTCGGATTGTCCTGGAGTAGATGCTGTGGTGGATCGGTTGTATCGGATTTGGGAACAAGTGGTGGACAATTTGAATTTGTCCCAGGAGAGGACTCAGCGGTTTGCTAACCGCCAGCGTCGGGTTGGTCCTCGCCTTCGTGTTGGGGACTTGGTGTGGTTGTCTTCCCGTTTTGTCCCAATGAGGGTTTCTTCTCCTAAATTTAAGCCTCGGTTCATCGGTCCCTATAGGATTTTGGAGATTATTAACCCTGTTTCCTTTCGTTTGGACCTCCCGGCATCTTTCGCTATCCATAATGTGTTCCATCGGTCGTTTTTGCGGAGATACGAGGTGCCGGTGGTTCCTTCTGCTGAGCCTCCTGCTCCTGTGCTGGTTGAGGGTGAATTGGAGTACGTTATAGAGAAGATCTTGGACTCCCGTATTTCCAGGCGGAGACTCCAGTATCTGGTTAAATGGAAGGGCTATGGTCAGGAAGATAATTCTTGGGTAACTGCCTCTGATGTTCATGCCTCGGATTTGGTTCGTGCCTTTCATAGGGCTCATCCAGGTCGCCCTGGCGGTTCTTGTGAGGGTTCGGTGCCCCCTCCTTAAGGGGGGGTACTGTTGTGATCCGCTTTTTGGGCTCCCCTAGTGGTGGCTGGTGGTACTGGAGACTTGTGTGTTCTTTTCTGCCTCAGCTCACCTGCTTCCATCAGTTTTGGGAGTTCCCTATTTAGCCTTGCTCTCCAGTCACTTCCTTGCCGGTCATCATTGTAACCTGAGTCTTTCAGTTGCATGTTCCTGCTACCAGTCTGCTGATCAGCTAAGTGGACTCTTGTCCTTTTTGTTTTGTATTTTTGTCCAGTTTACAGTTTGTCATTTCCTGTTACTGGAAGCTCTTGTGGACTGAAATTGCCACTCCTGTGTCATGAGTTGACACAGGAGTCTTAAAGTAATTTCAGGATGGGTTTTTGAAAGGGTTTTTCAGCTGACCGTGAAGTCCTCTTTTGTATCCTTCCTCTATCTAGTAAGTGGACCTCGCTTTGCTAAATCTACCTTCATACTGTGTATGTCTTTTCCTCTGAACTCACCGTTAATATATGTGGGGGCTACTATCATCTTTGGAGAATTTCACTAGAGGTAAGCCAGGTCTGTTCCTTCCTCTTCCAGGCGTAGTTAGTTCTCCGGCTGGCGCATGGCATCTAGGCAGCCGTAGGAATGCTTCCTGGCTACTGTTAGTTGTGTGGTAGATTTAGGTCACGGTCAGCTTGAGTTTCCATCACCCGAGGGCTAGTCTGTTATTTTGTGTTTCTGATGTTCCCATGCCATTGGGGAATCATGACAGCCGTGAAAATAAAAAATAATTTTTCATTCCTTTATTTTCGCAAGGGTAACAGGAGAAATTGGACCCCAATAATTGTTGCCCAGTTTGTCCTGAGTATGCTGGTACCCCATATGTGGGGGTAAACCACTGTTTGGGCGCACGTCGGGGCTCGGAAGGGAGGGAGCACCATTTGACTTTTTGAACGCAAGATTGGCTGGAATCAATGGTGGCGCCATGTTGCGTTTGGAGACCCCTGATGTGCCTAAACAGTGGAAACCCCTCAATTCTAACTCCAACACTAACCCCAACACACCCCTAACCCTAATCCCAACTCTAGACATAACCCTAATCACAACCCTAACCCCAACACACCTCTAACCACAACCCTAACCCTAATCCCAACCCTAACCCTAATCCCAACCCTAACTCTAACCCCAACCCTAACCACAACGTTAACCCCAACACACCCCTAACCCTAACCATAACCCTAACCACAAGCCTATTCTTAACCCTATTTCCAACCCTAGCCCTAAATCCAACCCTAACTCTAATTCCAACCCTAAGGCTATGTGCCCACGTTGCGGATTCGTGTGAGATTTTTCCGCACTATTTTTGAAAAATCCGCAGGTAAAAGGCACTGCGTTTTACCTGCGGATTTACCGCGGATTTCCAGTGTTTTTTATGCGGATTTCACCTGCAGATTCCAATTGAGGAACAGGTGTAAAACGCTGCGAAATCCGCACAAAGAATTGATATGCTGCGGAAAATACAACGCAGCATTTCCGCGCAGTATTTTCCGCACCATGGGCACAACGGATTTAGTTTTCCATAAATTTACATGGTAACATGGTACTGTAAACCTGATGGAACAGTGCTACGAATCCGCAGCGGCCAATCTGCTGCGGATCCGCAGCCATATCCGCACCGTGTGCACATAGCCTAATTCTAACGCTAACCCTAGTTCTAACCCTAACCCTAACCCTACCCCTAACCCTACCCCTAACCCTAACCCTAACCCTACCCCTAACCCTAACCCTAGTTCTAACCCTAGTTCTAACCCTAGTGGGAAAAAAAAATATTTTCTTTATTTTATTATTGTCCCTAACTATGGGGGTGATAAAGGAGGGGGGTTCACTTACTATTTTTTCTATTTTGATCACTGTGATAGGTTTTATCACAGTGATCAAAATGTACATGGAACGAATCTGCCGCCCGCCATTTTGGAAGATGGCGGCGCCCAGAGAGAAGACGGACGGACTCCAGGAGGATCGGTAAGTATGAGGGGGTGGTGGGGAGTGGATCGGAGCACAGGGGGGTGGATCGGAGTACGGGGGGAGCGGACATTAGGACGGGGGAGCGGACAGGCGGACAGAGGGGAGTACGGAACAGAACGGAGGACTGGGGAGGAGATCGGTGGCGGTGGGGGGGTCAGATCTGGATTTCCAGCCATGGCCGATGATATTGCAGCATCGGCCATGGCTGGATTGCAATATTTCACCATTTTCATAGGTGAAATATTGCAAATTGCTCTGATTGGCTGTTGCTCTTTCAACAGCCAATCAGAGCGATCGTAGCCACGAGGGGGTGAAGCCACCCCCCCTGGGCTAAAGTACAACTCCCCCTGTCCCTGCAGATCAGGTGAAATTGGAGTTAACCCTTTCACCCAATCTGCAGGGATGCGATCATTCCATGACGCCACATAGGCGTCATGGGTCGGATTGGCACCGACTTTCATGACGCCTACGTGGCGTCATGGGTCGGGAAGGAGTTAATAAAGGTGAGCCCACACCTATTTCTAGAGATATCTTACATGCTCAGTAAAACATTTAGATAAATGTGGCACAGCGTTTTACTTATCTAGTACAAATCAGAGTCATTTGCAGTGATGTAAAATTGTAGTTCTAATGATGACTCATGCAGGAAAAAGCGACTTCAGGTTTCTACATAGAGCTTAGAAGGATTCAGCTAGTCTGTTTTTTAATTGCTTGATATCATAGACCTAATGGAAAATAGAAGAATTAACTGGGTAAAAAGGCAAAATGAGTACTTGTAAGTAAAATGTGCCATATAATATGATAACTGTAATACATTAAAAGGATAAAAACTGTGATGGGAGTGCTTTTAAAAAAATGGGCAAGTTGTTCTAAAAGTAAAAAAGGAAATACCTCCATGCCAGAAGACAAGTGAGAAGGCCGTTGAGGGACAGAAGATTGGGATCAATAGGTGATTTTTAAATTTATTTTTCAGCCTATTTTCAGATGTACAACCCATTTTAACTTTTTGTCAGTGACAAGGAATTATATATCTAATCTGGCCCCCCCACAAATACATGAAGGCGCAATTGTTGGTGGGTATGCGTATGCCTACACTGTGTGAAGTGCTCATGGTGTGTCAGGCAGCAATAAACTAAAAGATAATAGATTGCCCTGAACTGTGAAATTGAGGAGGCAGGGCTCAATGTTAGATTGCTCCATTGCATATAAGAGCTGGACAGGACTCAGCAAGTCCTTCCCCAGAGGAGCAGAGCATGAAACACTTCTTTATCTTTGTTACAACCCCTGGCAAAAATTATGGAATCACCGGCTTTGGAGGATGTTCATTCACTTGTTTAATTTTGTAGAAAAAAAGCAGATCACAGACATGGCACAAAAACTAAAGTCATTTCAAATAGCAACTTTCTGGCTTTAAGAAACACTAAAAGAAATCAAGAATAAAAAATGGGTAGTCAGTAATGGTTACTGTTTTTTAACCAAGCATAGGGTAAAAATTATGGAATCACTCAATTCTGAGGAAAAAATTATGGAATCATGAAAAACAAACAAACAAAAAAATCACTCCAAAACATCACTAGTATTTTGTTGCACCACCTCTGGCTTTTATAACAGCTTGCAGTTTCTGAGGCATGGACTTAATGAGTGTCAAACAGTACTCTTCATCAATCTGGCTCCAACTTTCTCTGATTGCTGTTGCCAGATCCGCTTTGCAGGTTGGAGCCTTGTCATAGACCATTTTCTTCAACTTCCACCAAAGATTTTCAATTGGATTGAGATGCGGACTGTTTGCAGGCGATGACATTGACCTTACGTGTCTTTTTTCAAGGAATGTTTTCACAGTTTTTGCTCTATGGCAGGATGTATTATCATCTTGAAAAATGATTTCATCATCCCCAAACATCCTTTCAATAGATGGGATAAGAAACCTGTCCAAAATATCAACATAGACTTGTGAATTTATTGAAGATGTAATTACAGCATTCTCCCCAGTGCCTTTACCTGACATGCAGCCCCATATCATTAATGACTGTGGAAATTTGCATGTTCTCTTCAGGCAGTCATCTTTATAAATCTAATTGGAATGGCAGCAAACAAAAGTTCCAGCATCATCACCTTGCCCAATGCAGATTCGTGATTCATCACTGAATATGACTTTCATTAGTTATCCACAGTCCACGATTGCTTTTCCTTAGCACATTGTAACCTTTTTTTTTTCTGCTGAGGTGTTAATGATGGTTTTCGTTTAGCTTTTCTGTATGTAAATCCTATTTCCTTTAGGCGGTTTCTTACAGTTCGGTCACAGACGTTGACTCCAGTTTCCACCCATTCGCTCCTCATTTGTTTTGTTGTGCATTTCTTGTTTTTGGAGACATATTGCTTTAAGTTTCCGGTCTTGACGCCTTGATGTCTTCCTTGGTCTACCAGTATGTTTGCCTTTAATAACCTTCCCATGTTGTTTGCATTTGTTCCAAATTTTAGACACAGCTGACTGTGAACAACCAACATCTTTTGCAACATTGCATGATGATGTTCCTTCTTTTAAGAGTTTGATAATCCTTTCCTTTGTTTCAATTGACATCTCTCCTGTTGAAGCCATTATTCACGTCAGTCCACTTGGTGCAACAGCTCTCCAAGGTGTGATCACTCCTTTTTAGATGCAGACTAACGAGCAGATCTAAATTGATGCAGGTGTTATTTTTGGGTATGAAAATTTACAGGGTGATTCCATAATTTTTTCCTCAGAATTGAGTGATTCCATAATTTTTACCCTATGCTTGGTAAAAAAGGTAACCATTACTGACTACCACATTTTTTCTTAATTTCTTTTAGTGTTTCTTAACCCCGTCATGACCCAGCCTATTTTGGCCTTAATGACCTTGCCGTTTTTTGCAATTCTGACCAGTGTCCCTTTATGAGGTAATAACTCAGGAACGCTTCAAAGGATCCTAGCGATTCTGAGACTGTTTTTTCGTGACATATTGGGCTTCATGTTAGTGGTAAATTTAGGTCGATAATTTCTGAGTTTATTTTTGAAAAAAATGGAAACTTGGCAAAAATTTTGAAAATTTCGCAATTTTCACATTTTGAATTTTTATTCTGTTAAACCAGAGAGTTATGTGACACAAAATAGTTAATAAATAACATTTCCCACATGTCTACTTTACATCAGCACAATTTTGGAAACAAATTTTTTTTTTGCTAGGAAGTTATAAGGGTTAAAATTTGACCAGTGATTTCTCATTTTTACAACAAAATTTACAAAACCATTTTTTTTAGGGACCACCTCACATTTGAAGTCAGTTTGAGGGTTCTATATAGCTGAAAATACCCAACAGTGACACCATTCTAAAAACTGCACCCCTCAAGGTGCTCAAAACCACATTCAAGAAGTTTATTAACCCTTCAGGTGTTTCATAGCAGCAGAAGCAACATGGAAGTAAAAAATGAACATTTAACTTTTTAGTCACAAAAATGATCTTTTAGCAACAATTTTTTTATTTTCCCAAGGGTAAAAGGAGAAACTGGACCACGAACGTTGTTGTTCAATTTGTCCTGAGTACGCTGATACCTCATATGTGGGGGTAAACCACTGTTTGGGCGCACGGCAGGGCTCGGAAGGGAAGGAGCGCCATTTGACTTTTTGAATGAAAAATTGGCTCCACTCTTTAGCGGACACCATGTCGCGTTTGGAGAGCCCCCTTGTGCCTAAACATTGGAGCTCCCCCACAAGTGACCCCATTTTGGAAACTAGACCCCCCCAAGGAACTTATCTAGAAGCATAGTGAGCACTTTAAACCCCCAGGTGCTTCACAAATTGATCCGTAAAAATGAAACAGTACTTTTTTTTCACAAAAAAAATATTTTAGCCTCAATTTTTTCATTTTCACATGGGCAACAGGATAAAATGGATCCTAAAATTTGTTGGGCAATTTCTCCTGAGTACATCGATACCTCACATGTGGGGGTAAACCACTGTTTGGGCACATGGTAAGGCTCGGAAGGGAAGGAGCGCCATTTGACTTTTTGAATGAAAAATTGGCTCCAATCTTTAGCGGACACCATGTCGCGTTTGGAGAGCCCCTGTGTGCCTAAACATTGGAGCTCCCCCACAAGTGAGCCCATTTTGGAAACTAGACCCCCCAAGGAACTTATCTAGAAGCATAGTGAGCACTTTAAACCCTCAGGTGCTTCACAAATTGATCCGTAAAAATGAAAAAGTACTTTTTTTCCACACAAAATTTCTTTTAGCCTCAATTTTTTCATTTTCACATGGGCAACAGGATAAAATGGATCCTAAAATTTGTTGGGCAATTTCTTCTGAGTACACTGATACCTCATATTTGGGGGTAAACCACTGTTTGGGTGCACGGCAAGGCTTGGAAGGGAAGGCGCGCCATTTGACTTTTTGAATGGAAAATTAGCTCCAATCATTAGCGGACACCATGTCGCTTTTGGAGAGCCCCTGGGTGCCTAAACATTGCAGCTCCCCTACAAGTGACCCCATTTTGGAAACTAGACCCCCCAAGGAACTTATCTAGATGCATAGTGAGCACTCTAAACCCCCAGGTGCTTCACAGAAGTTTATACCGCAGAGCCGTGAAAATAAAAAATAATTTTTCTTTACTCAAAAATGATTTTTAGCCTGGAATTTTTTATTTTCCCGAGGGTAACAGGAGAAATTGGACCACAAGTATTGTTGTCCAGTTTGTCCTGAGTACGATGATACCCCATATGTGGGGGTAAACCACTGTTTGGGCGCACGGCAGGGCTTGGAAGGGAAGGCACGCCATTTGGCTTTTTGAATGGAAAATTAGCTCCAATCATTAGCGGACACCATGTCGCGTTTGGAGAGCCCCTGTGTGCTTAAACATTGGAGCTCCCCCACAAGTTACCCCATTTTGGAAACTAGACCTCCCAAGGAATTAATCTAGATGTGTGGTGAGCACTTTGAACCCCCAAGTGCTTCACAGAAGTTTATAATGCAGAGCCATAAAAATAAAAAATAGTTTTTCTTTTCTCAAAAATGATATTTTAGCCCACAATTTTTTATTTTCCCAAGGGTAACAGGAGAAATTGGACCCCAAAAGTTGTTGTCCAGTTTCTCCTGAGTACGCTGATACCCCATATGTGGGGGAAAACCACTGTTTGGGCACATGCTGGGGCTCGGAAAGGAAGTAGTGACGTTTTGGAACGCAGACTTTGATGGAATGGTCTGCGGGCATCATGTTACGTTTGCAGAGCCCCTGATGTGCCTAAACAGTAGAAACCCCCCACAAGTGACCCCATTTTGAAAACTAGACCCCCCAAGGAACTTATCTAGATGTGTAGTGAGCACTTAGAGCCCCCAAGTGCTTCATAGAAGTTTACAACGCAGAGCCGTGAAAATAAAAAATAATTTTTCATTCCTCAAAAATTATGTTTTAGCAAGCAATTTTTTATTTTCACAAGGGTAACAGGAGAAATTGGACCCCAATAGTTGTTGTCCAGTTTGTCCTGAGTATGCTGGTACCCCATATGTAGGGGTAAACCACTGTTTGGGCACACATCGGGGCTCGGAAGGGAAGCAGTGACGTTTTGAAATGCAGATTTTGATGGAATGGTCTGCGGGTGTCACGTTGCATTTGCAGAGCCCCTGATGTGCCTAAACAGTAGAAACCCCCCATAAGTGACCCCATTTTGGAAACTAGACCCCCCAAGGAACTTATCTAGATGTGTGGTCAGCACTTTGAACTCCCAAGTGCTTCACAGAAGTTTATAACGCAGAGCCGTGAAAATGAAAAATAATTTTTCATTCCTTTATTTTCGCAAGGGTAACAGGAGAAATTGGACCCCAATAATTGTTGCCCAGTTTGTCCTGAGTATGCTGGTACCCCATATGTGGGGGTAAACCACTGTTTGGGCGCACGTCGGGGCTCGGAAGGGAGGGAGCACCATTTGACTTTTTGAACGCAAGATTGGCTGGAATCAATGGTGGCGCCATGTTGCGTTTGGAGACCCCTGATGTGCCTAAACAGTGGAAACCCCTCAATTCTAACTCCAACACTAACCCCAACACACCCCTAACCCTAATCCCAACTCTAGCCATAACCCTAATCACAACCCTAACCCCAACACACCTCTAACCACAACCCTAACCCTAATCCCAACCCTAACCCTAATCCCAACCCTAACTCTAACCCCAACCCTAACCACAACGTTAACCCCAACACACCCCTAACCCTAACCATAACCCTAACCACAAGCCTATTCTTAACCCTATTTCCAACCCTAGCCCTAATTCCAACCCTAACTCTAATTCCAACCCTAAGGCTATGTGCCCACGTTGCGGATTCGTGTGAGATTTTTCCGCACTATTTTTGAAAAATCCGCAGGTAAAAGGCACTGCGTTTTACCTGCGGATTTACCGCGGATTTCCAGTGTTTTTTATGCGGATTTCACCTGCAGATTCCAATTGTGGAACAGGTGTAAAACGCTGCAAAATCCGCACAAAGAATTGATATGCTGCGGAAAATACAACGCAGCATTTCCGCGCAGTATTTTCCGCACCATGGGCACAACGGATTTAGTTTTCCATAGATTTACATGGTAACATGGTACTGTAAACCTGATGGAACAGTGCTACGAATCCGCAGCGGCCAAACCCTAACCCTACCCCTAACCCTAACCCTAGTTCTAACCCTAGTTCTAACCCTAGTGGGAAAAAAAAATATTTTCTTTATTTTATTATTGTCCCTAACTATGGGGGTGATAAAGGAGGGGGGTTCACTTACTATTTTTTCTATTTTGATCACTGTGATAGGTTTTATCACAGTGATCAAAATGTACATGGAACGAATCTGCCGCCCGCCATTTTGGAAGATGGCGGCGCCCAGAGAGAAGACGGACGGACTCCGGGAGGATCGGTAAGTATGAGGGGGTGGTGGGGAGTGGATCGGAGCACAGGGGGGTGGATCGGAGTACGGGGGGAGCGGACATTAGGACGGGGGAGCGGACAGGCGGACAGAGGGGAGTACGGAACAGAACGGAGGACTGGGGAGGAGATCGGTGGCGGTGGGGGGGTCAGATCTGGATTTCCAGCCATGGCCGATGATATTGCAGCATCGGCCATGGCTGGATTGCAATATTTCACCATTTTCATAGGTGAAATATTGCAAATTGCTCTGATTGGCTGTTGCTCTTTCAACAGCCAATCAGAGCGATCGTAGCCACGAGGGGGTGAAGCCACCCCCCCTGGGCTAAAGTACAACTCCCCCTGTCCCTGCAGATCAGGTGAAATTGGAGTTAACCCTTTCACCCAATCTGCAGGGATGCGATCATTCCATGACGCCACATAGGCGTCATGGGTCGGATTGGCACCGACTTTCATGACGCCTACGTGGCGTCATGGGTCGGGAAGGAGTTAATAAAGGTGAGCCCACACCTATTTCTAGAGATATCTTACATGCTCAGTAAAACATTTAGATAAATGTGGCACAGCGTTTTACTTATCTAGTACAAATCAGAGTCATTTGCAGTGATGTAAAATTGTAGTTCTAATGATGACTCATGCAGGAAAAAGCGACTTCAGGTTTCTACATAGAGCTTAGAAGGATTCAGCTAGTCTGTTTTTTAATTGCTTGATATCATAGACCTAATGGAAAATAGAAGAATTAACTGGGTAAAAAGGCAAAATGAGTACTTGTAAGTAAAATGTGCCATATAATATGATAACTGTAATATATTAAAAGGATAAAAACTGTGATGGGAGTGCTTTTAAAAAAATGGGCAAGTTGTTCTAAAAGTAAAAAAGGAAATACCTCCATGCCAGAAGACAAGTGAGAAGGCCGTTGAGGGACAGAAGATTGGGATCAATAGGTGATTTTTAAATTTATTTTTCAGCCTATTTTCAGATGTACAACCCATTTTAACTTTTTGTCAGTGACAAGGAATTATATATCTAATCTGGCCCCCCCCACAAATACATGAAGGCGCAATTGTTGGTGGGTATGCGTATGCCTACACTGTGTGAAGTGCTCATGGTGTGTCAGGCAGCAATAAACTAAAAGATAATAGATTGCCCTGAACTGTGAAATTGAGGAGGCAGGGCTCAATGTTAGATGGCTCCATTGCATATAAGAGCTGGACAGGACTCAGCAAGTCCTTCCCCAGAGGAGCAGAGCATGAAACACTTCTTTATCTTTGTTACAACCCCTGGAAAAAATTATGGAATCACCGGCTTTGGAGGATGTTCATTCACTTGTTTAATTTTGTAGAAAAAAAGCAGATCACAGACATGGCACAAAAACTAAAGTCATTTCAAATAGCAACTTTCTGGCTTTAAAGGGAACCTGTCACCATGTTTTTGGAAGATGGGATAAAAATAGCGTTAAATAGGGGCAGAGGTGGGCGTTACATTAGTGTGTTTGTTATGCGTTTATTACCCACCTAAGTTGCCGAAATACCTTTGCAAAGTCTCCGTTTTCGCCTGTCAATCAGGCTAGTCTGGTCAGATGGGCGTTGTCTTCCCCCAGATTTTGCGTAGTTTTCTGTTGGTGGCGTAGTGGTGTGCGCATGCCCAAGGTCCCGAATCCTCTGCCAGGGGATTTCAAAGAGCGCGGTGTCCGTTATTGCATTGGTGATCGGTGGGCGCGGCCATCTTCCTTTGGCCGCGCGTGCGCAGAAGCGGCGCTCTGCTGGCCGCGGCATCAGGAAAATGGCCGCGGGATGCCGCGCGTGCGCAGATGGATATCGCGGCGGCCATTTTCCTGAAGCCGCGGCCAGCAGAGCGCCGCGGCAAGCAGAGCGCCGCTTCTGCGCACGCGCGGCCAAAGGAAGATGGCCGCGCCCACCGATCACCAATGCAATAACAGACACCGCGCTCTTTGAAATCCCCTGGCAGAGGATTCGGGACCTTGGGCATGCGCACACCACTACGCCACCAACGGAAAACTAAACAAGATCTGGGGGAAGACACCACGCCCATCTGACCAGACCAGCCTGATTGACAGGCGAAAACGGAGACTTTGCAAAGGTATTTCGGCAACTTAGGTGGGTAATAAACGCATAACAAACACTCTAATGTAACGCCCACCTCTGCCCCTATTTAACGCTATTTTTATCCCATCTTCCAAAAACGTGGTGACAGGTTCCCTTTAAGAAACACTAAAAGAAATCAAGAATAAAAAATGGGTAGTCAGTAATGGTTACTGTTTTTTAACCAAGCATAGGGTAAAAATTATGGAATCACTCAATTCTGAGGAAAAAATTATGGAATCATGAAAAACAAACAAACAAAAAAAACACTCCAAAACATCACTAGTATTTTGTTGCACCACCTCTGGCTTTTATAACAGCTTGCAGTTTCTGAGGCATGGACTTAATGAGTGTCAAACAGTACTCTTCATCAATCTGGCTCCAACTTTCTCTGATTGCTGTTGCCAGATCCGCTTTGCAGGTTGGAGCCTTGTCATAGACCATTTTCTTCAACTTCCACCAAAGATTTTCAATTGGATTGAGATGCGGACTGTTTGCAGGCGATGACATTGACCTTACGTGTCTTTTTTCAAGGAATGTTTTCACAGTTTTTGCTCTATGGCAGGATGTATTATCATCTTGAAAAATGATTTCATCATCCCCAAACATCCTTTCAATAGATGGGATAAGAAACCTGTCCAAAATATCAACATAGACTTGTGAATTTATTGAAGATGTAATTACAGCCTTCTCCCCAGTGCCTTTACCTGACATGCAGCCCCATATCATTAATGACTGTGGAAATTTGCATGTTCTCTTCAGGCAGTCATCTTTATAAATCTAATTGGAATGGCAGCAAACAAAAGTTCCAGCATCATCACCTTGCCCAATGCAGATTCGTGATTCATCACTGAATATGACTTTCATTAGTTATCCACAGTCCACGATTGCTTTTCCTTAGCACATTGTAACCTTTTTTTTTTCTGCTGAGGTGTTAATGATGGTTTTCGTTTAGCTTTTCTGTATGTAAATCCTATTTCCTTTAGGCGGTTTCTTACAGTTCGGTCACAGACGTTGACTCCAGTTTCCACCCATTCGCTCCTCATTTGTTTTGTTGTGCATTTCTTGTTTTTGGAGACATATTGCTTTAAGTTTCCGGTCTTGACGCCTTGATGTCTTCCTTGGTCTACCAGTATGTTTGCCTTTAATAACCTTCCCATGTTGTTTGCATTTGTTCCAAATTTTAGACACAGCTGACTGTGAACAACCAACATCTTTTGCAACATTGCATGATGATGTTCCTTCTTTTAAGAGTTTGATAATCCTTTCCTTTGTTTCAATTGACATCTCTCCTGTTGAAGCCATTATTCACGTCAGTCCACTTGGTGCAACAGCTCTCCAAGGTGTGATCACTCCTTTTTAGATGCAGACTAACGAGCAGATCTAAATTGATGCAGGTGTTATTTTTGGGTATGAAAATTTACAGGGTGATTCCATAATTTTTTCCTCAGAATTGAGTGATTCCATAATTTTTACCCTATGCTTGGTAAAAAAGGTAACCATTACTGACTACCACATTTTTTCTTAATTTCTTTTAGTGTTTCTTAACCCCGTCATGACCCAGCCTATTTTGGCCTTAATGACCTTGCCGTTTTTTGCAATTCTGACCAGTGTCCCTTTATGAGGTAATAACTCAGGAACGCTTCAAAGGATCCTAGCGATTCTGAGACTGTTTTTTCGTGACATATTGGGCTTCATGTTAGTGGTAAATTTAGGTCGATAATTTCTGAGTTTATTTTTGAAAAAAATGGAAACTTGGCAAAAATTTTGAAACTTTCGCAATTTTCACATTTTGAATTTTTATTCTGTTAAACCAGAGAGTTATGTGACACAAAATAGTTAATAAATAACATTTCCCACATGTCTACTTTACATCAGCACAATTTTGGAAACAAATTTTTTTTTTGCTAGGAAGTTATAAGGGTTAAAATTTGACCAGTGATTTCTCATTTTTACAACAAAATTTACAAAACCATTTTTTTTAGGGACCACCTCACATTTGAAGTCAGTTTGAGGGTTCTATATGGCTGAAAATACCCAACAGTGACACCATTCTAAAAACTGCACCCCTCAAGGTGCTCAAAACCACATTCAAGAAGTTTATTAACCCTTCAGGTGTTTCATAGCAGCAGAAGCAACATGGAAGTAAAAAATGAACATTTAACTTTTTAGTCACAAAAATGATCTTTTAGCAACAATTTTTTTATTTTCCCAAGGGTAAAAGGAGAAACTGGACCACGAACATTGTTGTCCAATTTGTCCTGAGTACGCTGATACCTCATATGTGGGGGTAAACCACTGTTTGGGCGCACGGCAGGGCTCGGAAGGGAAGGAGCGCCATTTGACTTTTTGAATGAAAAATTGGCTCCACTCTTTAGCGGACACCATGTCGCGTTTGGAGAGCCCCCTTGTGCCTAAACATTGGAGCTCCCCCACAAGTGACCCCATTTTGGAAACTAGACCCCCCCAAGGAACTTATCTAGAAGCATAGTGAGCACTTTAAACCCCCAGGTGCTTCACAAATTGATCTGTAAAAATGAAACAGTACTTTTTTTTCACAAAAAAAATATTTTAGCCTCAATTTTTTCATTTTCACATGGGCAACAGGATAAAATGGATCCTAAAATTTGTTGGGCAATTTCTCCTGAGTACACCGATACCTCACATGTGGGGGTAAACCACTGTTTGGGCACATGGTAAGGCTCGGAAAGGAAGGAGCGCCATTTGACTTTTTGAATGAAAAATTGGCTCCAATCTTTAGCGGACACCATGTCGCGTTTGGAGAGCCCCTGTGTGCCTAAACATTGGAGCTCCCCCACAAGTGAGCCCATTTTGGAAACTAGACCCCCCAAGGAACTTATCTAGAAGCATAGTGAGCACTTTAAACCCTCAGGTGCTTCACAAATTGATCCGTAAAAATGAAAAAGTACTTTTTTTCCACACAAAATTTCTTTTAGCCTCAATTTTTTCATTTTCACATGGGCAACAGGATAAAATGGATCCTAAAATTTGTTGGGCAATTTCTTCTGAGTACACTGATACCTCATATTTGGGGGTAAACCACTGTTTGGGTGCACGGCAAGGCTTGGAAGGGAAGGCGCGCCATTTGACTTTTTGAATGGAAAATTAGCTCCAATCATTAGCGGACACCATGTCGCTTTTGGAGAGCCCCTGGGTGCCTAAACATTGCAGCTCCCCTACAAGTGACCCCATTTTGGAAACTAGACCCCCCAAGGAACTTATCTAGATGCATAGTGAGCACTCTAAACCCCCAGGTGCTTCACAGAAGTTTATACCGCAGAGCCGTGAAAATAAAAAATAATTTTTCTTTACTCAAAAATGATTTTTAGCCTGGAATTTTTTATTTTCCCGAGGGTAACAGGAGAAATTGGACCACAAGTATTGTTGTCCAGTTTGTCCTGAGTACGATGATACCCCATATGTGGGGGTAAACCACTGTTTGGGCGCACGGCAGGGCTTGGAAGGGAAGGCACGCCATTTGGCTTTTTGAATGGAAAATTAGCTCCAATCATTAGCGGACACCATGTCGCGTTTGGAGAGCCCCTGTGTGCTTAAACATTGGAGCTCCCCCACAAGTTACCCCATTTTGGAAACTAGACCTCCCAAGGAACTAATCTAGATGTGTGGTGAGCACTTTGAACCCCCAAGTGCTTCACAGAAGTTTATAATGCAGAGCCATGAAAATAAAAAATAGTTTTTCTTTTCTCAAAAATGATATTTTAGCCCACAATTTTTTATTTTCCCAAGGGTAACAGGAGAAATTGGACCCCAAAAGTTGTTGTCCAGTTTCTCCTGAGTACGCTGATACCCCATATGTGGGGGAAAACCACTGTTTGGGCACATGCTGGGGCTCGGAAAGGAAGTAGTGACGTTTTGGAACGCAGACTTTGATGGAATGGTCTGCGGGCATCATGTTACGTTTGCAGAGCCCCTGATGTGCCTAAACAGTAGAAACCCCCCACAAGTGACCCCATTTTGAAAACTAGACCCCCCAAGGAACTTATCTAGATGTGTAGTGAGCACTTAGAGCCCCCAAGTGCTTCATAGAAGTTTACAACGCAGAGCCGTGAAAATAAATGTTTTAGCAAGCAATTTTTTATTTTCACAAGGGTAACAGGAGAAATTGGACCCCAATAGTTGTTGTCCAGTTTGTCCTGAGTATGCTGGTACCCCATATGTAGGGGTAAACCACTGTTTGGGCACACATCGGGGCTCGGAAGGGAAGCAGTGACGTTTTGAAATGCAGATTTTGATGGAATGGTCTGCGGGTGTCACGTTGCATTTGCAGAGCCCCTGATGTGCCTAAACAGTAGAAACCCCCCATAAGTGACCCCATTTTGGAAACTAGACCCCCCAAGGAACTTATCTAGATGTGTGGTGAGCACTTTGAACTCCCAAGTGCTTCACAGAAGTTTATAACGCAGAGCCGTGAAAATGAAAAATAATTTTTCATTCCTTTATTTTCGCAAGGGTAACAGGAGAAATTGGACCCCAATAATTGTTGCCCAGTTTGTCCTGAGTATGCTGGTACCCCATATGTGGGGGTAAACCACTGTTTGGGCGCACGTCGGGGCTCGGAAGGGAGGGAGCACCATTTGACTTTTTGAACGCAAGATTGGCTGGAATCAATGGTGGCGCCATGTTGCGTTTGGAGACCCCTGATGTGCCTAAACAGTGGAAACCCCTCAATTCTAACTCCAACACTAACCCCAACACACCCCTAACCCTAATCCCAACTCTAGCCATAACCCTAATCACAACCCTAACCCCAACACACCTCTAACCACAACCCTAACCCTAATCCCAACCCTAACCCTAATCCCAACCCTAACTCTAACCCCAACCCTAACCACAACGTTAACCCCAACACACCCCTAACCCTAACCATAACCCTAACCACAAGCCTATTCTTAACCCTATTTCCAACCCTAGCCCTAATTCCAACCCTAACTCTAATTCCAACCCTAAGGCTATGTGCCCACGTTGCGGATTCGTGTGAGATTTTTCCGCACTATTTTTGAAAAATCCGCAGGTAAAAGGCACTGCGTTTTACCTGCGGATTTACCGCGGATTTCCAGTGTTTTTTATGCGGATTTCACCTGCAGATTCCAATTGTGGAACAGGTGTAAAACGCTGCGAAATCCGCACAAAGAATTGATATGCTGCGGAAAATACAACGCAGCATTTCCGCGCAGTATTTTCCGCACCATGGGCACAACGGATTTAGTTTTCCATAGATTTACATGGTAACATGGTACTGTAAACCTGATGGAACAGTGCTACGAATCCGCAGCAGCCAAACCCTAACCCTACCCCTAACCCTAACCCTAGTTCTAACCCTAGTTCTAACCCTAGTGGGAAAAAAAAATATTTTCTTTATTTTATTATTGTCCCTAACTATGGGGGTGATAAAGGAGGGGGGTTCACTTACTATTTTTTCTATTTTGATCACTGTGATAGGTTTTATCACAGTGATCAAAATGTACATGGAACGAATCTGCCGCCCGCCATTTTGGAAGATGGCGGCGCCCAGAGAGAAGACGGACGGACTCCGGGAGGATCGGTAAGTATGAGGGGGTGGTGGGGAGTGGATCGGAGCACAGGGGGGTGGATCGGAGTACGGGGGGAGCGGACATTAGGACGGGGGAGCGGACAGGCGGACAGAGGGGAGTACGGAACAGAACGGAGGACTGGGGAGGAGATCGGTGGCGGTGGGGGGGTCAGATCTGGATTTCCAGCCATGGCCGATGATATTGCAGCATCGGCCATGGCTGGATTGCAATATTTCACCATTTTCATAGGTGAAATATTGCAAATTGCTCTGATTGGCTGTTGCTCTTTCAACAGCCAATCAGAGCGATCGTAGCCACGAGGGGGTGAAGCCACCCCCCCTGGGCTAAAGTACAACTCCCCCTGTCCCTGCAGATCAGGTGAAATTGGAGTTAACCCTTTCACCCAATCTGCAGGGATGCGATCATTCCATGACGCCACATAGGCGTCATGGGTCGGATTGGCACCGACTTTCATGACGCCTACGTGGCGTCATGGGTCGGGAAGGAGTTGAGGTGAAGGTGAGCCCACACCTATTTCTAGAGATATCTTACATGCTCAGTAAAACATTTAGATAAATGTGGCACAGCGTTTTACTTATCTAGTACAAATCAGAGTCATTTGCAGTGATGTAAAATTGTAGTTCTAATGATGACTCATGCAGGAAAAAGCGACTTCAGGTTTCTACATAGAGCTTAGAAGGATTCAGCTAGTCTGTTTTTTAATTGCTTGATATCATAGACCTAATGGAAAATAGAAGAATTAACTGGGTAAAAAGGCAAAATGAGTACTTGTAAGTAAAATGTGCCATATAATATGATAACTGTAATACATTAAAAGGATAAAAACTGTGATGGGAGTGCTTTTAAAAAAATGGGCAAGTTGTTCTAAAAGTAAAAAAGGAAATACCTCCATGCCAGAAGACAAGTGAGAAGGCCGTTGAGGGACAGAAGATTGGGATCAATAGGTGATTTTTAAATTTATTTTTCAGCCTATTTTCAGATGTACAACCCATTTTAACTTTTTGTCAGTGACAAGGAATTATATATCTAATCTGGCCCCCCCACAAATACATGAAGGCGCAATTGTTGGTGGGTATGCGTATGCCTACACTGTGTGAAGTGCTCATGGTGTGTCAGGCAGCAATAAACTAAAAGATAATAGATTGCCCTGAACTGTGAAATTGAGGAGGCAGGGCTCAATGTTAGATGGCTCCATTGCATATAAGAGCTGGACAGGACTCAGCAAGTCCTTCCCCAGAGGAGCAGAGCATGAAACACTTCTTTATCTTTGTTACAACCCCTGGCAAAAATTATGGAATCACCGGCTTTGGAGGATGTTCATTCACTTGTTTAATTTTGTAGAAAAAAAGCAGATCACAGACATGGCACAAAAACTAAAGTCATTTCAAATAGCAACTTTCTGGCTTTAAGAAACACTAAAAGAAATCAAGAATAAAAAATGGGTAGTCAGTAATGGTTACTGTTTTTTAACCAAGCATAGGGTAAAAATTATGGAATCACTCAATTCTGAGGAAAAAATTATGGAATCATGAAAAACAAACAAACAAAAAAAACACTCCAAAACATCACTAGTATTTTGTTGCACCACCTCTGGCTTTTATAACAGCTTGCAGTTTCTGAGGCATGGACTTAATGAGCCACTGTCAAACAGTACTCTTCATCAATCTGGCTCCAACTTTCTCTGATTGCTGTTGCCAGATCCGCTTTGCAGGTTGGAGCCTTGTCATAGACCATTTTCTTCAACTTCCACCAAAGATTTTCAATTGGATTGAGATGCGGACTGTTTGCAGGCGATGACATTGACCTTACGTGTCTTTTTTCAAGGAATGTTTTCACAGTTTTTGCTCTATGGCAGGATGTATTATCATCTTGAAAAATGATTTCATCATCCCCAAACATCCTTTCAATAGATGGGATAAGAAACCTGTCCAAAATATCAACATAGACTTGTGAATTTATTGAAGATGTAATTACAGCCTTCTCCCCAGTGCCTTTACCTGACATGCAGCCCCATATCATTAATGACTGTGGAAATTTGCATGTTCTCTTCAGGCAGTCATCTTTATAAATCTAATTGGAATGGCAGCAAACAAAAGTTCCAGCATCATCACCTTGCCCAATGCAGATTCGTGATTCATCACTGAATATGACTTTCATTAGTTATCCACAGTCCACGATTGCTTTTCCTTAGCACATTGTAACCTTTTTTTTTTCTGCTGAGGTGTTAATGATGGTTTTCGTTTAGCTTTTCTGTATGTAAATCCTATTTCCTTTAGGCGGTTTCTTACAGTTCGGTCACAGACGTTGACTCCAGTTTCCACCCATTCGCTCCTCATTTGTTTTGTTGTGCATTTCTTGTTTTTGGAGACATATTGCTTTAAGTTTCCGGTCTTGACGCCTTGATGTCTTCCTTGGTCTACCAGTATGTTTGCCTTTAATAACCTTCCCATGTTGTTTGCATTTGTTCCAAATTTTAGACACAGCTGACTGTGAACAACCAACATCTTTTGCAACATTGCGTGATGATGTTCCTTCTTTTAAGAGTTTGATAATCCTTTCCTTTGTTTCAATTGACATCTCTCCTGTTGAAGCCATTATTCACGTCAGTCCACTTGGTGCAACAGCTCTCCAAGGTGTGATCACTCCTTTTTAGATGCAGACTAACGAGCAGATCTAAATTGATGCAGGTGTTATTTTTGGGTATGAAAATTTACAGGGTGATTCCATAATTTTTTCCTCAGAATTGAGTGATTCCATAATTTTTACCCTATGCTTGGTAAAAAAGGTAACCATTACTGACTACCACATTTTTTGTTCTTAATTTCTTTTAGTGTTTCTTAACCCCGTCATGACCCAGCCTATTTTGGCCTTAATGACCTTGCCGTTTTTTGCAATTCTGACCAGTGTCCCTTTATGAGGTAATAACTCAGGAACGCTTCAACGGATCCTAGCGATTCTGAGACTGTTTTTTCGTGACATATTGGGCTTCATGTTAGTGGTAAATTTAGGTCGATAATTTCTGAGTTTATTTTTGAAAAAAATGGAAACTTGGCAAAAATTTTGAAAATTTCGCAATTTTCACATTTTGAATTTTTATTCTGTTAAACCAGAGAGTTATGTGACACAAAATAGTTAATAAATAACATTTCCCACATGTCTACTTTACATCAGCACAATTTTGGAAACAAATTTTTTTTTTGCTAGGAAGTTATAAGGGTTAAAATTTGACCAGTGATTTCTAATTTTTACAACAAAATTTACAAAACCATTTTTTTTAGGGACCACCTCACATTTGAAGTCAGTTTGAGGGTTCTATATGGCTGAAAATACCCAACAGTGACACCATTCTAAAAACTGCACCCCTCAAGGTGCTCAAAACCACATTCAAGAAGTTTATTAACCCTTCAGGTGTTTCATAGCAGCAGAAGCAACATGGAAGTAAAAAATGAACATTTAACTTTTTAGTCACAAAAATGATTTTTTAGCAACAATTTTTTTATTTTCCCAAGGGTAAAAGGAGAAACTGGACCACGAACGTTGTTGTCCAATTTGTCCTGAGTACGCTGATACCTCATATGTGTGGGTAAACCACTGTTTGGGCGCACGGCAGGGCTCGGAAGGGAAGGAGCGCCATTTGACTTTTTGAATGAAAAATTGGCTCCACTCTTTAGCGGACACCATGTCGCGTTTGGAGAGCCCCCTTGTGCCTAAACATTGGAGCTCCCCCACAAGTGACCCCATTTTGGAAACTAGACCCCCCAAGGAACTTATCTAGAAGCATAGTGAGCACTTTAAACCCCCAGGTGCTTCACAAATTGATCCGTAAAAATGAAACAGTACTTTTTTTTCACAAAAAAATTATTTTAGCCTCAATTTTTTCATTTTCACATGGGCAACAGGATAAAATGGATCCTAAAATTTGTTGGGCAATTTCTCCTGAGTACACCGATACCTCACATGTGGGGGTAAACCACTGTTTGGGCACATGGTAAGGCTCGGAAGGGAAGGAGCGCCATTTGACTTTTTGAATGAAAAATTATCTCCATCGCTAGCGGACACCATGTCACGTTTGGAGAGCCCCTGTGTGCCTAAACATTGGAGCTCCCCCACAAGTGAGCCCATTTTGGAAACTAGACCCCCCAAGGAACTTATCTAGAAGCATAGTGAGCACTTTAAACCCTCAGGTGCTTCACAAATTGATCCGTAAAAATGAAAAAGTACTTTTTTTTCACACAAAATTTATTTTAGCCTCAATTTTTTCATTTTCACATGGGCAACAGGATAAAATGGATCCTAAAATTTGTTGGGTGATTTCTCCTGAGTACGCCGATACCTCATATGTGGGGGTAAACCACTGTTTGGGTACACAGCAAGGCTCGGAAGGGGAGGCGTGCCATTTGACTTTTTGAATGGAAAATTAGCTCCAATCGTTAGCGGACACCATGTCGCGTTTGGAGAGCCCCTGTGTGCCTAAACATTGGAGCTCCCCTACAATTGACCCCATTTTGGAAACTAGACCCCCCAAGGAACTAATCTAGATGTGTGGTGAGCACTTTGAACCCCCAAGTGCTTCACAGAAGTTTATAACGCAGAGCCATGAAAATAAAAAATAATTTTTCTTTTCTCAAAAATGATTTTTTAGCCCACAATTTTTTATTTTCCCAAGGGTAACAGGAGAAATTGGACCCCAAATGTTGTTGTCCAGTTTCTCCTGAGTACGGTGATACCCCATATGTGGGGGTAAACCACTGTTTGGGCACATGCCGGGGCTCGGAAGGGAAGTAGTGACGTTTTGGAATGCAGACTTTGATGGAATGGTCTGCGGGCGTCATGTTGCATTTGCAGAGCCCCTGATGTGCCTAAACAGTAGAAACACCCCACAAGTGACCCCATTTTGGAAACTAGACCCCCCAAGGAACTTATCTAGATGTGTGGTGAGCACTTTCAACCCCCAAGTGTTTCACAGAAGTTTATAATGCAGAGCCGCCGTGAAAATAAAAAATAATTGTTCTTTCCTCAAAAATTATGTTTTAGCAAGTAATTTTTTATTTTTGCAAGGGTAACAGGAGAAATTGGACCCCAATAGTTGTTGCCCAGTTTGTCCTGAGTACACTGGTACCCCATATGTGGGGGTAAACCACTGTATGGGCGCACGTCAGGGCTTGGAAGGGAGGGAGTACCATTTGACTTTTTGAACGCAAGATTGGCTGGAATCAATGGTGGCACCATGTTACGTTTGTAGACCCCTGATGTGCCTAAACAGTGGAAACCCCTCAATTCTAACTTCAACACTAACCCCAACACACCCCTAACCCTAATCCCAACTGTAGCCATAACCCTAATCACAACCCTAACCCCAACACACCCCTAACCACAACCCTAACCCCAACACAGCCGTAACCCTAATCCCAACCCTAACCCTAATCCTAACCCTAATCCCAACCCTAACCCTAATCCCAACCCTAACCACAACTGTAACCCCAACACACCCCTAACCCTATCCGTAACCCTAACCACAAGCCTAATCTTAACCCTATTTCCAACCCTAGCCCTAATTCCAACCCTAACTCTAATTCCAACCCTAACCCTAAGGCTATGTGCCCACGTTGCGGATTCGTGTGAGATTTTTCCGCACGATTTTTGAAAAATCTGCAGGTAAAAGGCACTGCGTTTTACCTGCGGATTTACAGCGGATTTCTAGTGTTTTTTTGTGCAGATTTCACCTGCGGATTCCTATTGAGGAACAGGTGTAAAACGCTGCGGAATTCGCACAAAGAATTGACATGCTGCGGAAAATACAATGCAGCGTTTCCGCACGGAATTTTCCGCACCATGGGCACAGCGGATTTGGTTTTCCATAGGTTTACATGGTATTGTAAACCTCATGGAAAACTGCTACGAATTCGCAGCGGCCAATCCGCTGCGGATCCGCGGCCAATCCGCTGCGCATCCGCGGCCAATCCGCTGTGGATCCGCAGCCAAATCCGCACTGTGTGCACATGCCCTAACTCTAACCCTAACCCTACCCCTAACCCTACTCCTAACCCTAACCCTAACCCTACCCCTAACCCTACCCCTAACCCTAACCCTAGTTCTAACCCTAACCCTAGTGGAAAAAGAAAAAAAAATATTTTCTTTTTTTTATTATTGTCCCTACCTATGGGGGTGATAAAGGGGGGGGTTATTTATTATTTTTTTATTTTGATCGCTGTAATAGAACCTATCACAGCGATCAAAATGTACTTGTAATGAATCTGCCGGCCGGCAGATTCGGCGGGCGCACTGCGCATGCGCCCGCCATTTTGGAGAAGACGGACGGGCACCGGGAGCCTCGGTAAGTATAAGGGGGGGGAGATCGGGGCACGGGGGGGCGTCGGAGCACAGGGGGGTGGCATAGGAGCACGGGGGGAGCGGACAGGAGGACGGGGGACGGAGCACAGGACGGAGGGGACTACGGGACAGATCGGTGGCTTGGGGGGGCGATCGGTGGGGTGGGGGGGCTCACATCAGGGTTTCCAGCCATGGCCGATGATATTGCAGCATCGGCCATGGCTGGATTGTAATATTTCACCAGTTTTTTAGGTGAAATATTACAAATCGCTCTGATTGGCAGTTTCACTTTCAACAGCCAATCAGAGCAATCGTAGCCACGGGGGGGTGAAGCCACCCCCCCTGGGCTGAAGTACCACTCCCCCTGTCCCTGCAGATCGGGTGAAATTGGAGTTAACCCTTTCTGTCATGAATCCCCAATGGCTAGGGATAGCACAGGATTAGCAAAGTATAATAAATATCGGACGAGCTCTAGGGTGATGGAACCTGGGCTGACCGCTGCCCTACGCCTGACAAACGCAACTAGAGATAGCCAGGGAGCGTGCCTACGTTGGTTCTAGACGCCACGCACCAGCCTAAGAGCTAACTAGTACTGCAGAGAAAACAAAGACCTCACTTGCCTCCAGAGGAATTAACCCCAAAGATATAGTTGCCCCCCACATATATTGACGGTGAAATGAGAGGAAGGCACACACATAGAGATGATGTATATAGCTTTAGCAAATAGAGACCCGCTGAAAACTAGAAAGCAGAATGACACAAAAGGGACTGAGCGGTCAGCAAAAAACCCTAATCAAAAAAACCATCCTGAGATTACAAGAACCCATGTGCCAACTCATGGCACATGGGGAGAACCTCAGTCCACTAGAGCAACCAGCTAACAAAGAGACATTCTAAGCAAGCTGGACAAAAAACCAAACAACTGAAAATCAGCACTTAGCTTATCCTGAAAGATCTGGGAGCAGGTAGGCAGGAACCAAACAGAGCACATCTGAACACATTGATAGCCGGCAAGGGAAATGACAGAAAGGCCAGGTAAAATAGGAAACACCCAGCCTCTGATGGACAGATGGAAACCAAAGGCCGCAACCCACCAAAGTCACCCAGTACCAGCAGTAACCACCAGAGGGAGCCCGCAAACAGAATCCACAACAGTACCCCCCCCTTGAGGAGGGGTCACCGAACCCTCACGAGAACCCCCAGGGCGATCAGGGTGAGCTCTATGGAAGGCGCGGACCAAATCAGTCGCATGAACATCGGAGGCGACCACCCAGGAATTGTCCTCCTGACCATAACCCTTCCACTTAACCAAATACTGGAGTTTGCGTCTGGAAACACGAGAATCCAAGATCTTTTCAACAACATACTCCAATTCTCCCTCCACCAGCACCGGAGCAGGAGGCTCGACCGAAGGAACAACAGACACCTCATACCTCCGCAACAACGACCGATGGAACACATTATGAATAGCGAACGATGCTGGGAGATCCAAACGGAAAGATACAGGGTTAAGAATCTCCGAGATCCTATAAGGACCGATGAACCGAGGCTTGAACTTAGGAGAAGAGACCTTCATAGGGACAAAACGAGAAGACAACCACACCAAGTCCCCAACAAGAAGTCGGGGACCCACGCGGCGACGGCGATTAGCAAACTGCTGAGTCTTCTCCTGAGATAACTTCAAATTGTCCACCACCTGATTCCAAATGTGATGTAGCCTGTCCACCACCACGTCCACTCCAGGACAATCCGAAGACTCCACCTGACAAGAGGAAAAACGAGGATGAAACCCCGAATTACAAAAAAAAGGAGAGACCAACGTGGCCGAACTAGCCCGATTATTAAGAGCAAATTCGGCCAGTGGCAAAAAAGCAACCCAGTCATCCTGATCAGCAGAAACAAAACACCTCAAATAAGTTTCCAAGGTCTGATTAGTTCGCTCCGTCTGGCCATTCGTCTGAGGATGGAATGCAGACGAGAAAGACAAATCAATGCCCATCTTGGCACAAAACGTCTGCCAAAATCTAGACACAAACTGGGATCCCCTGTCAGAAACGATATTCTCCGGAATCCCATGCAAACGAACCACGTTCTGAAAAAACAAAGGAACCAACTCAGAGGAGGAGGGCAACTTAGGCAAGGGCACCAAATGAACCATCTTAGAAAAGCGGTCACACACAACCCAGATAACGGACATTTTCTGTGAAACCGGGAGATCAGAAATAAAATCCATGGAAATGTGCGTCCAAGGCCTCTTCGGGATGGGCAAGGATAACAACAACCCACTAGCCCGTGAACAGCAAGGCTTAGCTCGAGCACACACTTCACAAGACTGCACAAAGGTACGCACATCCCTAGACAAGGAAGGCCACCAAAAAGACCTGGCCACCAAGTCTCTTGTACCAAATATTCCAGGATGACCAGCCAACACAGAAGAATGGACCTCGGAGATGACTCTACTGGTCCAATCATCCGGAACAAACAGTCTTTCTGGTGGACATCGATCCGGTTTATCCACCTGAAACTCCTGCAATGCGCGTCGCAAGTCTGGGGATACGGCGGACAATATTACCCCATCCCTAAGGATACCAGCAGGCCCAGTGTCTCCAGGAGAGTCAGGCACAAAACTCCTGGAAAGAGCATCTGCCTTCACATTCTTTGAACCTGGCAGGTATGAAACCACGAAATTGAAACGAGAAAAAAATAACGACCAACGAGCCTGTCTAGGATTCAAACGCCTGGCAGACTCAAGGTAAATGAGATTCTTGTGATCAGTCAAGACCACCACGCGATGTTTAGCACCCTCAAGCCAATGACGCCACTCCTCAAATGCCCACTTCATGGCCAAAAGCTCCCGATTACCCACATCATAATTGCGCTCGGCGGGCGAGAATTTTCTAGAGAAGAAAGCACATGGCTTCATCACCGAGCCATTAGAACTTCTCTGTGACAAAACCGCCCCCGCTCCAATCTCGGAAGCATCAACCTCCACCTGGAAAGGAAGTGAAACATCTGGTTGACACAACACAGGAGCAGAAGAAAACCGGCGCTTAAGTTCCCGAAAGGCCTCCACGGCCGCAGGAGACCAATCAGCAACATCAGCACCATTTTTAGTCAAATCAGTCAAAGGTTTAACAATACTGGAAAAATTAGCAATGAACCGACGATAAAAATTAGCAAACCCCAAGAACTTCTGAAGGCTCTTAACAGATGTAGGTTGTGTCCAGTCACAAATAGCCTGAACCTTAACGGGATCCATCTCAATAGTAGAAGGAGAAAAAATGTACCCCAAAAAAGAAATCTTCTGGACTCCGAAGAGACACTTTGAGCCCTTCACAAACAGAGAATTGGCCCGCAAAACCTGAAACACCTTCCTGACCTGTAGAACATGAGACTCCCAGTCATCAGAAAACACCAAAATATCATCCAAATACACAATCATAAACTTATCCAGATATTCACGGAAAATATTGTGCATAAAGGACTGAAAGACTGACGGAGCATTGGAGAGTCCAAAAGGCATTACCAAATACTCAAAATGGCCCTCAGGCGTATTAAATGCGGTTTTCCACTCATCACCCTGTTTTATCCGCACCAGATTATACGCACCACGAAGATCTATTTTAGTGAACCACCTAGCCCCCTTAATGCGAGCAAACAAATCAGTAAATAATGGCAATGGATACTGGTATTTGACTGTAATCTTATTCAGAAGGCGATAATCTATACAAGGCCTCAGGGAACCATCTTTTTTTGCCACGAAAAAAAAACCTGCTCCCAGAGGGGACGAAGATGGACGAATATGTCCCTTTTCCAAGGACTCCTTAATATAATTCCGCATAGCAGTATGCTCTGGCAGTGACAGATTAAATAAACGACCCTTAGGGAACTTACTGCCAGGAATCAATTCTATAGCACAGTCACACTCTCTATGGGGAGGGAGCGAATTGAGCTTAGGCTCCTCAAAAACATCCCTATAATCCGACAAAAACGCAGGGATCTCCGAAGGAGTAGATGAAACGATAGAAATCGGAGGTGCATCATCATGAACCCCCTGACATCCCCAGCTTAGCACAGACATTGTTTTCCAGTCCAGGACAGGATTATGAGTTTGTAACCATGGCAGACCAAGCACTAGTACATCATGTAAATTATACAGTACAAGGAAGCGAATCACCTCCTGATGAACGGGAGTCATGCGCATGGTCACTTGTGTCCAATACTGCGGTTTATTCATAGCCAATGGTGTAGAATCAATTCCTTTCAGAGGAATAGGAACTTCCAGAGGCTCTAGACTAAAACCGCAGCGTTTAGCAAATGACCAATCCATAAGACTCAGGGCAGAGCCTGAATCCACATAGGCATCGACGGAAATGGAAGACAGTGAAAAAATCAGAGTCACAGACAAAATGAACTTAGACTGCAGAGTATCAATGGCAAAAGATTTATCAATCCTTTTTGTGCGTTTAGAGCATGCTGATATAACATGAGCTGAATCACCACAATAAAAACACAAACCATTTTTCCGCCTATAATTTTGCCGTTCACTTCTGGACTGAATTCTATCACATTGCATAGTCTCAGGTGCCTGTTCAGAAGACACCGCCAACTGGTGCACGGGTTTGCGCTCTCGTAAACGCCGATCAATCTGAATGGCCATAGCCATAGACTCATTCAGACCTGTAGGCGCAGGGAACCCCACCATAATATCCTTAATGGCCTCAGAAAGACCATTTCTGAAGTTTGCAGCCAGGGCGCACTCATTCCACTGAGTAAGCACCGACCATTTCCGAAATTTCTGACAATATATTTCCGCTTCATCATGCCCCTGAGAGAGGGCTAATAAAGCCTTTTCAGCCTGAATCTCTAGGTTAGGTTCCTCATAGAGCAATCCCAATGCCAGAAAAAACGCATCCACACTGAGCAATGCAGGATCCCCTGGTGCCAATGCAAATGCCCAATTCTGAGGGTCGCCCCGTAGGAACGATATAACAATCTTGACCTGTTGAGCAGGGTCTCCAGAGGAGCGAGATTTCAAAGAGAGAAACAATTTACAATTGTTCCTGAAATTCAGGAAGGTAGATCTATCTCCAGAAAAAAACTCTGGAATAGGAATTCTAGGTTCAGACATGGGAGTGTGAACAACGAAATCCTGTATGTTTTGAACCTTTGCCGTGAGATTACTCAGGCTGGAAGCCAAACTCTGGACATCCATGATAAACAGCTAAGATCAGAGCCATTCAAGGGTTAAGAGGAGGTAAGAAGCAGCTAGACAGCAATTAAGGGCTAGGCAGCAAAACTCTGAAGGAAAAAAAAAAAAAAATTCCCTTGAACACTTCTTTTTCTCCTGCTTCAGCCCAAACAATTAACACTTTGTGGGCCGGCTATACTGTCATGAATCCCCAATGGCTAGGGATAGCACAGGATAAGCAAAGATAATAAATATCGGACGAGCTCTAAGGCGATGGAACCTGGGCTGACCGCTGCCCTACGCCTGACAAATGCAACTAGAGATAGCCAGGGAGCGTGCCTACGTTGGTTCTAGACGCCACGCACCAGCCTAAGAGCTAACTAGTACTGCAGAGAAAACAAAGACCTCACTTGCCTCCAGAGGAATTAACCCCAAAGATATAGTTGCCCCCCACATGTATTGACGGTGAAATGAGAGGAAGGCACACACATAGAGATGATGTATATAGCTTTAGCAAATAGAGGCCCGCTGAAAACTAGAAAGCAGAATGACACAAAAGGGGACTGAGCGGTCAGCAAAAAACCCTAATCAAAAAAACCATCCTGAGATTACAAGAACCCATGTGCCAACTCATGGCACATGGGGAGAACCTCAGTCCACTAGAGCAACCAGCTAACAAAGAGACATTCTAAGCAAGCTGGACCAAAAAACCAAACAACTGAAAATCAGCACTTAGCTTATCCTGAAAGATCTGGGAGCAGGTAGGCAGGAACCAAACAGCACATCTGAACACATTGATAGCCGGCAAGGGAAATGACAGAAAGGCCAGGTAAAATAGGAAACACCCAGCCTCTGATGGACAGATGGAAACCAAAGGCCGCAACCCACCAAAGTCACCCAGTACCAGCAGTAACCACCAGAGGGAGCCCGCAAACAGAATCCACAACACACCCCCTGATCTTGCAGACAACAGAAACAGGGCAACACCTACAGGTAATTAGTGAGTTTAGCCTGAAATTTGCATGTACAAATACTATGCTTAACCCCTTCACCCCAAAGCCTGTTTTCACCTAAGTGACACGGCCAATTTTTACAATTCTGACCACTGTCACTTTATGAGGTCATAACTCTGAAACGCTTCAACGGATCCTGGTGATTCTGAGATTGTTTTCTCGTGACATATTGTACTTTATGATAGTGGTAAAACTTCTTCGATATGACTTGCATTTATTTGTGAAAAAAACAGAAATTTGTCGAAAATTATGAAAATTTAGCAATTTTCAAATTTTTCGGTTTTATGCCCTTAAATTAGAGAGTTATATCACATAATATAGTTAATAAACAACATTTCCCACATGTCTGCTTTACATCAGCACAATTTTGGAAACATAATTTTTTTTTGTTAGGGAGTTATAAGGGTTAAAAGTTGACCAGCGATTTCTCATTTTTGCAACAAAATTTGCAAAACCATTTTTTTTACGGACCACCTCACACTTGAAGTGACTTTGAGGGGTCTATATGACAGAAAATGTCCAAAAGTGACACCATTCTAAAAACTACACCCCTCAAGGTACTCTAAACCACATTCAAAAAGTTTATTAACCCTTCAGGTGCTTCACAGGAATTTTTGGAATGTTTAAAAAAAATTGAACATTTAACTTTTTTTTCACAAAATTTTTACTTCAGATCCAATTTGTTTTATTTTACCAAGGGTAACAGGAGAAATTGGACCAAAAAAGTTGTTGTACAATTTGTCCTGAGTACGCCGATACCCCACATGTTGGGGTAAACCATTGATTGGGCACATGGCAGAGCTCGGAAGGGAAGGAGCGCCATTTGACTTTTCAATGCAAAATTGGCTGGAATTGAGATCGGAACCCATGTCGTGTTTGGAGAGCCCCTGACGTGCCTAAACAGTGGAAACCCCCACAAGTGACACCATTTTGGAAAGTAGACCCTCTAAGGAACTAATCTAGATGTGTGGTGAGCACTTTGAACCTCCAAGTGCTTCACAGAAGTTTATAATGTGGAGCCGTAAAAAAAATTAATATTAATTTTCACAAAAAATGATCTTTTTGCCCCAAATTTTTTATTTTCCCAAGGGTAGCAGGATAAATTGGACCCCAAAAGTTGTTGTGCAATTTGTCCTGAGTACGCTGATACTTCATATATGGGGATAAACCACTGTTTGGGTGCATGGCAGAGCTCGGAAGGGAAGGAGCGCCATTTGACTTTTCAATGCAAAATTGGCTGGAATTGAGATCAGAACCCATGTCGTGTTTGGAGAGCCCCTGACGTGCCTAAACAGTGGAAACCCCCACAAGTGACACCATTTTGGAAAGTAGACCCTCTAAGGAACTAATCTAGATGTGTGGTGAGCACTTTGAACCTCCAAGTGCTTCACAGAAGTTTATAATGTGGAGCCGTAAAAAAAATTAATATTAATTTTCACAAAAAATGATCTTTTTGCCCCAAATTTTTTATTTTCCCAAGGGTAGCAGGTTAAATTGGACCCCAAAAGTTGTTGTGCAATTTGTCCTGAGTACGCTGATACTTCATATATGGGGATAAACCACTGTTTGGGCGCATGGCAGAGCTCGGAAGGGAAGGAGCGCCATTTGACTTTTCAATGCAAAATTGGCTGGAATTGAGATCGGAACCCATGTCGTGTTTGGAGAGCCCCTGACGTGCCTAAACAGTGGAAACCCCCACAAGTGACACCATTTTGGAAAGTAGACCCTCTAAGGAACTAATCTAGATGTGTGGTGAGCACTTTGAACTTCCAAGTGCTTCACAGAAGTTTATAATGTGGAGCCGTAAAAAAAATTAATATTAATTTTCACAAAAAATGATATTTTTGCCCCACATTTTTTATTTTCCCAAGGGTAGCAGGATAAATTGGACCCCAAAAGTTGTTGTGCAATTTGTCCTGAGTACGCTGATACTTCATATATGGGGATAAACCACTGTTTGGGCACATGGCAGAGCTCGGAAGGGAAGGAGCGCCATTTGACTTTTCAATGCAAAATTGGCTGGAATTGAGATCGGAACCCATGTCGTGTTTGGAGAGCCCCTGACGTGCCTAAACAGTGGAAACCCCCACAAGTGACACCATTTTGGAAAGAAGACCCCCTAAGGAACTTATTTAGATGTGTGGTGAGCACTTTTAACCCCCAGTTGTTTCACTAAAGTTTAGAATGTAGCGCTGTGAAAATCAAAAAATCATTTTTTCTTTCCACAAAATGATGTTTTAGCCCGCAATTTTTTTTCCCCCAAGGGTAACAGGAGAAATTGGACCACAAAAGTTATTGTCCAATTTGTCCTGAGTACGCTGATACCCCATACATTGGGGGGAACCACTGTTTGGGCGCACGGCAGAGCTCGGAAGGGAAGGAGCGCCGTTTGAAATGCAGACTTAGATGGATTGGTCTGCAGGTGTCATGTTGCATTTGCAGAGCCCCTGATGTACCTAAACAGTAGAAACCCCCCACAAGTGACCCCATATTGGAAACTAGACCCCCCACGGAACTTATCTAGATGTGTTGTGAGAACTTTGAACCAACAAGTGTTTCACTACAGTTTATCACGCAGAGCCATGAAAATAAAAAATATTTTTTTTTTCACGAAAATTATATTTTAGCCCCCACATTTTTATTTTCCCAAGGGTAACAGGAGAAATTGGACAACAAAAGTTGTTGTCCAATTTGTCCTGAGTACGCTGATACTTCATATATGGGGATAAACCACTGTTTGGGCGCACGGCAGAGCTCGGAAGGGAAGGAGCGCCGTTTGAAATGCAGACTTAGATGGATTGGTCTGCAGGTGTCATGTTGCATTTGCAGAGCCCCTGATGTACCTAAACAGTAGAAACCCCCCACAAGTGACCCCATATTGGAAACTAGACCCCCCACGGAACTTATCTAGATGTGTTGTGAGAACTTTGAACCCCCAAGTGCTTCACTACAGTTTATAACGCAGAGCCGCAAAAATAAAAAATATATTTTTTTCCACGAAAATTATATTTTAGCCCCCATGTTTTTATTTTCCCAAGGGTAAGGCTGGTTTCACACTTGCGTTTTTTTAAAAAACGCATGTGTGAAAAAATGCATGTAATCGCGGTAAAACGCATGCGTTTTTTTAGACGCATGCGTTTTTATAGAAAAACACAAGAAAACAAGAAAAAACCAAAAAACCCTAACCCTACCCCTAACCCTACCCCTACCCCTAACCTGAAATACGTGGCACTGAAATACGTGGCACTGAAATACGTTTATATACGTATATACGTATATACGTATATAAGTGCCACGATATTTCAGTGGCCACGTATATAAGTGCCACGTATATAAGTGCCACGTATATAAGTGCCACGTATATAAGTGCCACGTATATAAGTGCCACGTATTTCATGTACATGCCACGATATTTAAGTGCCACGTATTTAAGTGCCACGTATTTAAGTGCCACGTATTTAAGTGTCACGTATTTAAGTGCCACGTATTTAAGTGCCACGTATTTAAGTGCCACGTATTTCACGTAAATGCCACGATATTTCAGTGCCACGTATTTCACTGAAATACCGTGGCACTTAAATACGTGGCACTGAAATATCGTGGCACTGAAATACGTGGCACTGAAATACGTGGCACTGAAATACTTGGCACTGAAATACTTGGCACTGAAATACTTGGCACTGAAATACGTGGCACTATGACTGTCAGAAAATGTTCATTAAACGGTTAGGGATCAGTTTAGGGGTAGGGTTAGGGTTTGGATCCCTTTATCACCTTGATGGTGGTGGGTGACTTTTCAGTGTGTGTTCTGTTTTTTTTCTATAAAAACGCATGCGTTTTTAACGCAAACAAACGCGTTGAGATCGGACGCCATGTCGCGTTTGGAGAGCCCCTGATGTGCCTAAACAGTGAAAACTCCCCAATTCTAACTGAAACCCTAACCCCAACCCTAACCCTAGTCCTAACCCTAGCGCTACTTTCACACTAGCGTTTTTTTGCATACGTCGCAATGCGTCGTTTTGGCGAAAAAACGCATCCTGCAAAGTCATCTGCAGGATGCGTTTTTTCCCCATAGACTAACATTAGCGACGTATTGACACACGTCGCAAGCGTCGTGCGACGGTTGCGTCGTGTTGTGGCGGACCGCCGGCAGCAAAAAACGTTACATGTAACTTTTTTTGTGCTGACGGTCCACCATTTCCGACCGCGCATGCGCGGCTGGAACTCCGCCCCCACCTCCCCGCACCTCACAATGGGGCAGCGGATGCGTGGAAAAACAGCATCCGCTGCCCCCGTTGTGCAGCGCTTGCACAGTATGCGTCGGTATGTCGGGCCGACGCAGCGCGACTGCCCCGTACCGACGCTAGTGTGAAAGTAGCCTAACGGGAAAATGGAAATAAATATATTTTTTTAAATTTCATTATTTTTCCTAACTATGGGGGTGATGAAGGGGGATTTGATTTACTTATATAGCGTTTTTTGGGCGGATTTTTATGGTTGGCAGCCGTCACACACTAAAAGACGCTTTTTATTGCAAACAATAGTTTTTGCATCACCACATTTTGAGAGCTATAATTTTTCCATATTTTGGTCCACAGAGTCATGTGAGATCTTGTTTTTTGCGGGACGAGTTGACGTTTTTGCTGGTACCATTTTTGGGTACATGACATTTTTTGATCGCTTTTTATTCCGATTTTTGGGAGGCGGAATGAACAAAAACCAGCAATTCCTGAAATTCTTTTAGGGGGTGCGTTTATACCGTTCCGCGTTTGGTAAAAAGGATAAAGCAGTTTTATTCTTCGGGTCAGTACGATTACAGCGATAACTCATTTATATAATTTTTTTATGTTTTGGCGCTTTTACACAATAAAAACTATTTTATATAAAAAATAATTGTTTTTGCATCGCTTTATTCTGAGAGCTATAACTTTTTTATTTTTCTGCTGATGATGCTGTATGGCGGCTTTTTTTTTGCGGGACAAGATGACGTTTTCAGCGGTACCATGGTTATTTATATCCGTCTTTTTGATCGCGTGTTATTCCACTTTTTGTTTGGTGGTATGAGAATAAAGCGTTGTTTTTTGCCTCGTTTTTTTTTTTTTTTTTTACGGTGTTCACTGAAGGGGTTAACTAGTGATATAGTTTTATAGGTGGGGTTTTTACGGACGCGGCGATACTAAATATGTGTACTTTTATTGTGTGGTGTTTTTTTTATTTAGATAAAGAAATGTATTTATGGGAATATATATATATTTTTTTTCTTTATTTAGGAATTTTTTTTTTTTTTTTTTTACACATGTGGAAAAAATTTTTTTTTACTTTTTTACTTTGTCCCAGGAGGGGACATCACAGATCGGTGATCAGACTGTGTGCATAGCACTCGGTCTGATCACCGATGTGACAGGCACGTTCCATAGGCTTGCCGGCGCCTGCTATGAGGATTCTCAGCAGACGCCGGCAAGCAGGGTCATCTTATGACCCGGAAGGAGTCCCCCGGCCATCTTGGATCCGGGGACTCCTTCCAGGTCACCGGAGCAGCGCGATCTCATCGCGCTGCTCCGGTGGGAGAGCGCAGGGAGCCCCCGTCCCTGCGCGATCCCCCTCTATGCCGCTGTCACTATTGACAGCGGCATCAGAGGGGTTAAATGCCCGCGATCGGCGACAACGCCGATCGTGGGCATTGCTGCGGGGTGTCAGCTGTCATATACAGCTGACACCCGCACCCGATCACCGCGGCGCACAGCGTGAGACCGCGGTGATCGGGGCGCCGTACTAGTACTGCGGCTGTCAGTAATGCAGTGGCGGCAGCGCAGTACTAGTACGGCGCATGTCGGGAAGGGGTTAAGGCAGGAGAAAGAAAAAACCAACAAAAAAAAAACAAACAAACAAAAAAAAAACACATATGCAAGAATTATAACTTATCATTCATAATAATTCATAAGATCCTGCTGGATATTCATGCCTAGGGGGGCTCTGGACCTAAGTTGATACATCCACCATATCTCTCTGTTGGTTATTTTTCTTTTTATATCTCCCCCTCGAAATGGAGCTTTAACCCTTTCAATCCCGCGGACCTCCAATGAGCTGACGTCCCCATTGGGTTTATGGATGAAGTGTTTGGATGCAGCAGAGCTCTTATGGGTGATTTTATTCACGGCATCAGACAGGTGCCTCTTCCTGTTCTCCACAAAATCTGGCCTACAAAACTGTGTTTTTGGTAGCCATTACTTCAGCTAGAAGGATTGGTGAATTACAGGCCTTGTCTATACGAGAACCTTATCTTCTGATAAGAGATGATTCAATTGTGCTTCGTCTTGATCCTTCCTTTCTTCCGAAGGTTATCTCTGACTTTCATCGTTCTCAAGAGATTTTCCTACCATCTTTTTGCCACAATCCAGCAAATTTGGAAGAAAGAAGATTTAGCACTTTGGATGTCCGGCGTATTCTTTTACAGTACTTGGACCAAACCCGTGCGCTCAGAATTGATCATAACCTATTTGTCCACCTCTCAGGACAGAACAAGGGGAAAAAAGTAGCCAAAAGTACCATCGCTACATGGATCAATAAAGCTATAACAGAAGCCTACCTCGCTCAAAACAAATTGCCTCCAGTAGGGATCAAAGCCCACTCAACCAGATCTACATCGGTTTCCTGGGCAGAAAGAGCAGGCGCATCTCCGGAGCAGATTTGCAGGGCAGCAACGTGGTCTTCACTCCATACCTTCTCTAAGCATTACAGATTAGATGTATTGTCCAATAAGGACTTAGCCTTCGGCCGTAAAGTACTCCAGGCCGTTGTCCCTCCCTAGTGCCAAATTAGTTGGTATTCCTCCATATGCCGTCGTGGAAGGTGACTAGAGAAAATAGAATTATTCTTACCGTTAATTCGGTTTCTAGGAACCTTCCACGACGGCACTAATTTCCCACCCGATATATATCCCTGGATTAGTTCTGGGACTCTGAAGGTAAACCAGTGCTATGGTCTCAGTTGTAAGTCACTGGCAAATGGGAGGTGGGAGGTCCTTTTAACCTCTCTGTGTTTCCTGTTCCCCATTAGGGCAAAGAGACAACCTCCATATGCCGTCGTGGAAGGTTCCTAGAAACCGAATTAACGGTAAGAATAATTCTATTTTCTTTCTCTTCTTCTTCTTTTCTTAGTTCTAGTTATTCTAGTAATTGAAGGAACTCTTTGACAATGATGGGAGAAGCTCTGACAGACTCCTAGGATGAATGACGTAAAAAAATGTTTCCAGCAGACTACATCTTAAGAAATGGACTTGGCTAAGGAAAAGATGTTAGAGTTTCATCTAATCAAGGGACTTTTGTGAATTCATTTAATAGTCAACTCACTACTTGATTTAAAAAAAAAATAATCTGTATATGGCGGGGAGAGTATATATGTATATGTATTATAATGCATTTCTCATCAGTTATATGGTATCTCTTTAGTATTAATCTTGATATTATTAACTAGCTATTGAACCCGTTCTACACCCGGGTGGCGAGCATTTGTATTGGTATATGGTCTCCATCCTGGTATGTGCTGCTCCCATCTTGCTCTCCCATCCTGTCATGTGCTGCTCCATCCTGCGCCCCATCCTGTCATGTGCTGCTCCATCCTGCGCCCCATCCTATCATGTGCTGCTCCATCCTGCGTCCCCATCCTGTCATGTGCTCCCATCCTGCGCCCCCATCCTGTCATATGCTGCTCCATCCTACACCCCCATCCTGTCATGTGTGTGCCCCCATTCTGTCATGTGCTGCTCCCATCCTGTGCCCCCATTCTGTCATGTGCTGCTCCTGTTGTGAATTTGGATTCTGGGCTCCCCCGGTGGCTACTGGTGGAATTGAACTGGTGTCTTCATCTTCTCTGTTCACCTGTTCCCATCAAGATGTGGGAGTCGCTATATAACCTTGCTGCTTTGTTAGTTGCTTGCCGGTCAACAATGTTATCAGAAGCCTCTCTGTGCTTGTTCCTGCTCCTAGACAACTACTAGATAAGTTGGACTCTTGTCCATGTTTGTTTTTGCATTTTTGTTCCAGTTCACAGCTGTAGTTTCGTTACTGTGTCTGGAAAGCTCTTGTGAACAGGAATTGCCACTCTAGTGTTATGAGTTAATGCCAGAGTTTTAAAGTAATTTCTGGATGGTGTTTTGATAGGGTTTTTAGCTGACCATGAAAGTGTTCTTTCTGTCTTCTGCTATGTAGTAAGTGGACCTCAAATTTGCTAAACCTATTTTCATACTACGTTTTGTTATTTCATCTTAATTCACCGCCAATACATGTGGGGGGCCTCTGTCTCCTTTCGGGGTATTTCTCTAGAGGTGAGCTAGGACTTATTTTCCTCTGCTAGCATTATTTAGTCCTCCGGCTGGTGCTGGGCATCTAGAATCAACGTAGGCATGCTACCCGGCCACTGCTAGTTGTGTGTTAGGTTTAGTTCATGGTCAGCTCAGTTCCCATCTTCCAAGAGCTAGTTCCTATATATGCTGATGCTATGTTCTCTTGCCATTGAGATCATGACAGTTTGACCGGCCCACAAAGTGTTAATTGTTTGGGCTGAAGCAGGAGATAGAGAAGTGTTTAAGGGAAATTTTTTTTTTTTTTTTATTTTTTTTTTTCCCTTCAGAGTTTTGCTGTCTAGCCCTTAATTGCTGTCTAGCTGCTTCTTACCTCCTCTTAACCCTTGAATGGCTCTGTGTCCACCTGTTTGTAATGGATCTTCAGAGTGTAACTGCAGGTTTGAATAATCTCACCACGAAGGTACAAAATTTGCAAGATTTTGTTTGTCATGCACCTGTATCTGAGCCGAGAATTCCTTTGCCGGAATTTTTCTCGGGGAATAGATCTGGGTTTCAGAATTTTCGAAATAATTGCAAATTATTTTTGTCCCTGAAATCTCGCTCTGCCGGAGACCCTGCACAGCAGGTCAGGATTGTGATTTCCTTGCTCCGGGGCGACCCTCAAGACTGGGCTTTTTCATTGACACCAGGGGATCCTGCGTTGCTCAATGTGGATGCGTTTTTTCTGGCCTTGGGGTTGCTTTATGACGAACCTCATTTGGAGCTTCAGGCAGAAAAAACTTTGATGTCCCTATCTCAGGGGCAAGATGAAGCGGAAATTTACTGCCAAAGATTCCGTAAATGGTCTGTGCTTACTCAGTGGAATGAGTGCGCCCTGGCGGCGACTTTCAGAGAGGGTCTCTCTGATGCCATTAAGGATGTTATGGTGGGGTTCCCTGTGCCTGCGGGTCTGAATGAGTCCATGACAATGGCTATTCAGATCGATAGGCGTTTGCGGGAGCGCAAACCAGTGCACCATCTGGCGGTGTCCACTGAGAAGTCGCCAGAGAGTATGCAGTGTGATAGAATTCTGTCCCGAAGCGAGCGGCAGAATTTTAGACGGAAAAATGGGTTGTGTTTCTATTGTGGTGATTCTACTCATGTTATATCAGCATGCTCTAAACGCACTAAAAAGCTTGGTAAATCTGTTTCCATTTGCACCTCACCGTCTAAGTTTATTCTATCTGTGACCCTGATTTGCTCTTTGTCATCTATTACCACGGACGCCTATGTCGACTCTGGCGCCGCTTTGAGTCTTATGGATTGGTCCTTTGCCAAACGCTGTGGGTATGATTTAGAGCCTTTGGAGACTCCTATTCCTCTGAAGGGGATTGACTCCACCCCATTGGCTAATAATAAACCACAATACTGGACACAAGTAACTATGCGTATTAATCCGGATCACCAGGAGATTATTCGCTTTCTGGTGCTGTATAATCTACATGATGATTTGGTGCTAGGATTGCCTTGGCTGCAATCTCACAACCCAGTCCTCGACTGGAGAGCTATGTCTGTGTTGAGCTGGGGATGTAAGGGGGCTCATGGGGATGTACCTGTGGTTTCCATTTCATCATCTATTCCCTCTGAAATTCCTGAGTTCCTGTCTGACTATCGTGACGTCTTTGAAGAATCCAAGCTTGGTTCGTTACCTCCGCACCGAGAGTGCGATTGTGCCATAGATTTAATCCCGGGTAGTAAATACCCAAAGGGTCGTTTATTTAATCTGTCTGTGCCTGAACATGCTTCTATGCGAGAATATATAAAGGAGTCCTTGGAAAAGGGACATATTCGTCCATCGTCATCTCCCTTAGGAGCCGGTTTTTTCTTTGTGTCAAAAAAAGACGGCTCTTTGAGACCATGTATTGATTATCGGCTTTTGAATAAAATCACTGTTAAATATCAATACCCATTGCCGTTGCTGACTGATTTGTTTGCTCGCATAAAGGGGGCCAAGTGGTTCTCTAAGATTGACCTTCGTGGGGCGTATAATTTGGTGCGAATCAGGCAGGGGGATGAGTGGAAAACCGCATTTAATACGCCCGAGGGCCACTTTGAGTATTTAGTGATGCCTTTTGGTCTTTCAAATGCTCCGTCAGTTTTCCAGTCCTTTATGCATGATATTTTTCGCGATTATTTGGATAAATTTATGATTGTGTATCTGGATGATATTCTGATTTTTTCGGATGACTGGGACTCTCATGTCCAGCAAGTCAGGAGGGTTTTTCAGGTTTTGCGGTCTAATTCTTTGTGTGTGAAGGGTTCTAAGTGTGTTTTTGGGGTACAGAGGATTTCCTTTTTGGGATATATTTTTTCCCCCTCTTCCATTGAAATGGATCCTGTCAAGGTTCAAGCTATTTGTGATTGGACGCAGCCCTCTTCTCTTAAGAGTCTTCAGAAATTTTTGGGCTTTGCTAACTTTTATCGTCGATTTATTGCTGGTTTTTCGGATATTGCTAAGCCATTGACCGATTTGACTAAGAAGGGTGCTGATGTTGCTGATTGGTCCCCTGATGCTGTGGAGGCCTTTCGGGAGCTTAAGCGCCGTTTTTCCTCTGCCCCTGTGTTGCGTCAGCCTGATGTTGCTCTACCTTTTCAGGTTGAGGTCGACGCTTCTGAGATCGGAGCTGGGGCAGTGTTGTCGCAGAAAAGTTCTGACTGCTCCGTGATGAGGCCTTGTGCCTTCTTTTCCCGTAAATTTTCGCCCGCTGAGCGGAATTATGATGTTGGGAATCGGGAGCTTTTGGCCATGAAGTGGGCTTTTGAGGAGTGGCGCCATTGGCTTGAGGGGGCCAGACATCAGGTGGTGGTATTGACGGACCACAAAAATTTGATTTATCTTGAGACCGCCAGGCGCCTGAATCCTAGACAGGCGCGCTGGTCATTATTTTTCTCTCGGTTTAATTTTGTGGTGTCATACCTACCGGGTTCTAAGAATGTTAAGGCGGATGCCCTTTCTAGGAGTTTTGAGCCTGACTCGCCTGGTAACTCTGAGCCCACAGGTATCCTTAAGGATGGAGTGGTATTGTCAGCCGTTTCTCCAGACCTGCGGCGGGCCTTGCAGGAGTTTCAGGCGGATAGACCTGATCGTTGCCCACCTGATAAACTGTTTGTTCCTGATGATTGGACCAGTAGAGTAATCTCTGAGGTTCATTCTTCTGCGTTGGCAGGTCATCCTGGCATTTTTGGTACCAGGGATTTGGTGGCAAGGTCCTTCTGGTGGCCTTCCCTGTCACGAGATGTGCGAGGCTTTGTGCAGTCTTGTGACGTTTGTGCTCGGGCCAAGCCTTGTTGCTCTCGGGCTAGTGGATTATTGTTGCCCTTGCCTATTCCTAAGAGGCCTTGGACGCACATCTCGATGGATTTTATTTCAGATCTGCCTGTTTCTCAGAAGATGTCTGTCATCTGGGTGGTGTGTGACCGTTTCTCTAAGATGGTCCATTTGGTTCCTCTGCCCAAGTTGCCTTCTTCTTCCGAGTTGGTTCCTCTGTTTTTTCAAAATGTTGTTCGTTTGCATGGTATTCCTGAGAATATCGTTTCTGACAGAGGGACTCAATTCGTGTCTAGATTTTGGCGGGCATTCTGTGCTAGGATGGGCATAGATTTATCTTTTTCGTCCGCTTTCCATCCTCAGACGAATGGCCAGACCGAGCGGATTAATCAGACCCTGGAGACATATCTGAGGTGTTTTGTGTCTGCTGACCAGGATAATTGGGTTGCTTTTTTGCCATTGGCGGAGTTCGCTCTCAATAATCGGGCCAGCTCTGCCACTTTGGTGTCCCCGTTTTTCTGTAATTCGGGGTTTCATCCTCGATTTTCCTCTGGTCAGGTGGAATCTTCGGATTGTCCTGGAGTGGATGCTGTGGTGGAGAGATTGCATCAGATCTGGGGGCAGGTGGTGGACAATTTGAGGTTGTCCCAGGAGAAGACTCAGCTTTTTGCCAACCGCCACCGTCGTGTTGGTCCTCGGCTTTGTGTTGGGGATTTGGTGTGGTTGTCTTCTCGTTTTGTCCCTATGAGGGTCTCTTCTCCTAAGTTTAAGCCTCGGTTCATCGGCCCGTATAAGATATTGGAGATTCTTAACCCTGTTTCCTTCCGTTTGGACCTCCCTGCATCCTTTTCTATTCATAACGTTTTTCATCGGTCATTATTGCGCAGGTATGAGGTACCGGTTGTGCCTTCCGTTGAGCCTCCTGCTCCGGTGTTGGTTGAGGGTGAGTTGGAGTACGTTGTGGAGAAAATCTTAGACTCTCGTGTTTCCAGACGGAGACTCCAGTATCTGGTCAAGTGGAAGGGATACGGCCAGGAGGATAATTCTTGGGTGAATGCATCTGATGTTCATGCCTCTGATCTGGTTCGTGCCTTTCATAGGGCCCATCCTGATCGCCCTGGTGGTTCTGGTGAGGGTTCGGTGCCCCCTCCTTGAGGGGGGGGTACTGTTGTGAATTTGGATTCTGGGCTCCCCCGGTGGCTACTGGTGGAATTGAACTGGTGTCTTCATCTTCTCTGTTCACCTGTTCCCATCAAGATGTGGGAGTCGCTATATAACCTTGCTGCTTTGTTAGTTGCTTGCCGGTCAACAATGTTATCAGAAGCCTCTCTGTGCTTGTTCCTGCTCCTAGACAACTACTAGATAAGTTGGACTCTTGTCCATGTTTGTTTTTGCATTTTTGTTCCAGTTCACAGCTGTAGTTTCGTTACTGTGTCTGGAAAGCTCTTGTGAACAGGAATTGCCACTCTAGTGTTATGAGTTAATGCCAGAGTTTTAAAGTAATTTCTGGATGGTGTTTTGATAGGGTTTTTAGCTGACCATGAAAGTGTTCTTTCTGTCTTCTGCTATGTAGTAAGTGGACCTCAAATTTGCTAAACCTATTTTCATACTACGTTTTGTTATTTCATCTTAATTCACCGCCAATACATGTGGGGGGCCTCTGTCTCCTTTCGGGGTATTTCTCTAGAGGTGAGCTAGGACTTATTTTCCTCTGCTAGCATTATTTAGTCCTCCGGCTGGTGCTGGGCATCTAGAATCAACGTAGGCATGCTACCCGGCCACTGCTAGTTGTGTGTTAGGTTTAGTTCATGGTCAGCTCAGTTCCCATCTTCCAAGAGCTAGTTCCTATATATGCTGATGCTATGTTCTCTTGCCATTGAGATCATGACATGCTCCCATCCTGCGCCCCAGCCTGTCATGTGCTCCCATCCTGCACCCCCATCCTGTCATGTGTGCGCCCCCATTCTGTCATTTGCTGCTCCCATCGTGCGCAATCATTCTGTCATGTGCTGCTCCCATTCCGCTCCCCCATTCTGTCATGTGCTGCTCCCATCCCGTGCCCCCATTCTATCATGTGCTGCTCCCATCCTGCGCCCCCATTCTGTTGTAATGTGCTGCACCCATTCTGCCTGTTCCTGTTTCCATTCTGCCATAGGTTGCTCCCATCTTTCTCTCTCCGACTCTACTGCCCGAGGGCGGCTGTGCTGAGTGCGGGTGGCTGTGCTGAATGCGGTCGGCTGTGCTGAGGCTGTGCTGAATGCGGGCGGCTGTGCTGAGTGCGGGCGGCTGTGTGTGGCTGTGGTGAGTGCGGGCGGCTGTGCGTGGCTGTGCTGAGTGCGGGGGGCTGTGCGTGGCTGTGGTGAGTGCCGGCGGCTGTGCGTGGCTGTGGTGAGTGCCGGCGGCTGTGGTGAGTGCCGGCGGCTGTGGTGAGTGCCGGTGGCTGTGCGTGGCTGTGGTCAGTGCCGGCGGCTGTGCGTGGCTGTCGTGAGTGCGGTCGGCTGTGCATGGCTGTCATGAGTGCGGGCGGCTGTGCGTGGCTGTGGTGAGTGCGGGTGGCTGTGCGTGGCTGTGGTGAGTGCCGGCGGCTGTGCGTGGCTGTGCTGAGTGCGGGCGGCTGTGCTGAGTGCGGGCGGCTGTGCTGAGTGCGGGCGGCTGTGCGTGGCTGTGCTGAGTGCGGGCGGCTGTGTGTGGCTGTGGTGAGTGCGGGCGGCTGGGCATGGCTGTGCTGGGCCCTGAGTGCTGGGGGCCTGAGCAGTCGGGGACACCGGCGCGCTGTGGGGGTCAGGTGCCGGAGTCGCCGCTAGCTCAGGCCCCCGGCACTTGCTATATTTACCTGTCCCCCGTTCCATCAATGCGCGCTGCTCCATCCTCCACATCCTCTGGCTGTGACTGTTCAGTCAGAGGGCGGCGCGCTTTAAGCGCGTCATCGTGCCCTCTGAACTGAACGTCACAGGTAGAGGATGTGGAGGACAGAGCGGCGGGCATCGATGGAACGGGGGACAGGTAAATATTGCATACTCACCCTCCTGGCTTGTCCATGCTTCTCCGTTGGAGATCACGGTGTGCGTTCAGTGCTTACGCATACCGCGATCTCCTGGGAGCGTTACTCTGTGGGGTCCAGACTGAGCCGGCGCTTGCGCAGTCTATAAAGGCTTCGGACAGAGTGACGCTCCCAGCGTTATATTATAGATATTATCAATTATCTCTACATAGGTATTATATTAGATCCACGTTTAGTCATTCACTTTTATCGATACTCCTTTTAAATGGCGTTATATTTGTAATTAATTTTTCATTAAACTGTATACTCTGAGCACTGTAGTAGTCGGTATTATTAATATATACGCACTTTTGAAGTATTACGATCACACCTTAGTTATTGGTGTGTCTATGTTTTTTTATTAAACGTGCTTTCTTTGAGCCGTAATAGTATCACATTATATAGCTAAATTCTTTTAGCCTTTATTTATATTATACATGCCCCACAATGGCACTACACTGTGTTCCAAATTATTATGCAAATTGGATTTAAGTGTCATAAAGATTTAATTGTTTTGTTTTTCAAATAAACTCGTGGATGGTATTGTGTCTCAAGGCTCAATGGATCACTGAAACCAATCTTAAACACATGTGATAATTAGTTTTACAGGTGATTCTAATTAAAGGAAAACTTAAAAATTATGTTCCACATTATTAAGCAGGCCACAGGTTTCAAGCCATATGGGAAATAAAAAGGATCTCTCTGCTGCTGAAAAGCGTTAAATAGTGCAATGCCTTGGACAAGGTATGAAAAAATTAGATATTTCATGAAAACTTAAGAGTGATCATCATACTGTGAAGAGATATGTGACTGAAACAGAACACAGAGTTCATACAGATAAAGGCATAATGAGGAAGGTTTCTGCCAGCCAGACAAATTAATTGGATTAAGAGAGCAGCTGCCAAAATACCATTACAAAGCAGCAAACAGTTATTTGAAGCTGCTGGTGCATCTGGAGTCCCTTGAACCTCAAGGTGTAGGATCCTCAAAGGCTTGCTGTGGTGCATAAACCCACTATTCGGCCACCCCTAAACAGTGTTCACAAGCAGAAACGGTTGCAGTGGGCCCAGACATACATGAGGACTAATTTTCAAACAGTCTTGTTTACTGATGGTCAATATGGATGGAGTTGTGGATGGTTGGTGGATGGCCACCATGTCCCAACAAGGCTGCGACATCATCAAGGAGGTGGAGGAGTCATGTTTTGTGCCAGAATCATGGGGAAACAGCTGGTAGGGCCCTTTAAGGTTCCTGAAGGTGTGAAAATGACCTCTGCAAAGTATATAGAGTTTCTGACTGACAACTTTCTTCCATGGTATAAAAAGCAGAAATGTACCTTCAGGAGCAAAATCATCTTCATGCATGACAATGCACCATCTCATGCTGCAAAGAATACCTCTGAGTCATTGGCTGCTATGGGCATAAAAGGAGATAAACTCATAGTGTGGCCACCATCTTCCCCTGACCTCAACCCTATAGAGAACCATTGGAGTATCATCAATCAAAAGATCTATGAGGGTGGGAGGCAGTTACCATCAAAACAGCAGCTCTGGGAGGCTATTCTGACTTCATGCAAGAAATACAAGCAAAAACTCTCCAAAAACTCACAAGTTCAATGGATGCAAGAATTGTGAAGGTGATATCAAAGAAGCGGTCCTATGTTAACATGTAACTTGGCCTGTTAGGATGTTTTGGAGGTAAGTAGCTTTTTTGTTCAGTGAATGTGACCTCTTAATGCTGCCAATTCCGCAAATGAGCATTTTCAGTTCTTTAAAACATCAAATGTTTAGAAATTCTACTGCGCCTAATAATTTGAAACAGTGCATTTTGAGTTTTTATTCATTTTGGAGATTATACTGTTATCATTGGGAGGTTTCTTCAATAAAATTCGATGTATACTTTAACGGGTGATGACTTTTATTAGACTGACTGTCATTTGCACCAACCATTTAGGAAAATAAGAGAAAAATGTCATTTGCATAATAATTTGGAACACAGTGTAGTTTACTTTGACATAAATTTTGCACTTTTTTCCATTATCATCACTTATGCACTATTTATGCACTTATGCACTTTTCTCTGCCTGTAAGTAATAGGTGTTGTCTTCCCCGTCTCATATAGTGATATATACAATTATCACACAGTCTACCTTGAGATAAATAGCTTTATAACATAGGCAGCTATTTAGATGTATACAAGTGAGATATGGAAGATATACGATAAGAGATATACCTAGTAGAGATGTGCATACATTTAGTACTATATTGTCTTCTTTGGTGAAAAGTTGTGATAGTTATTCCCGCATTAATGAACCCATGACGAAACTTTATAATAGTCTAGTCTTCATCCATTTGGTAACGCTGTAGTAGAGGATATTATCGGCCCACATGTCATTGGCATTTGCCTACAGTTGTATCTGCGGTGCTGACAGAGCGCATGCGCAATCGTCCTCTGCTCGTGATCTTCCTATGACGCTTACACAGACAAGCGGGCGATCTGCGCCTGCGCGTCACAAGCGGAGGTCGGAAGATCACTTCAGCGAGAGAGGCGATGTTGACATGCACCGCACACGTCATACCGCAGACCTACTAGTTGATTGGCTGGAACTAGGGACAAAAAGTCAGCTGTCCCTCACCCCGACACGCCCCCGGAAGAAGCCGGCGGCGAAACGCGCGTCGGGGTGAAGGGATATCGCCATAGCAGGACTCGGGACAGAAAGGATACACTGAGCCCACAGGTATTAGCATGTATGTACAGCACTTTATTTCTGCATGGCACTTTAAATTACAATGGCTGTTATTGTGATCTAGTTATTTCTGTTGGGGAGATATTAATATGGCAATATGCCGATATAGGATAATAAACGCATAGAGCAGTAGCTCTTCCTTGTTTTCCTCCCTCCTTTTCCAGCCGTATGCATAGCCTAATTAAGAGGTAGATGTAGTTTGAAGGTTTACAACAATAGACTACTGCGGTGTATCAACTACTGCAATAGCCTTTTTTGCATTGCCATATCTTGCTATGGTTTTATTATGCCGTGGACATTAAGTGCAATAGAGATTATATTAATAAGATAATATCTATTTACATTGGGTGATCGGTATAAATAACCAGTTTACAGCCAAACACTTGCTACATCAGTTGCTGAATATGTAGAGCATGATGAGATAACACTTGTTATAATAAACCATTAGTCTTTGGAATTTTCTCTAAAGTAGCAATACTGGTAATGTACCTAAACATATTTAGTGTTTGTTTATATTCTTTCTTTGGTTATATCCTCTGTAATTATTCTTTATCCTGTAGCTATCCCTTACTGTGACATACTCTGCATTCTGTACCATTTTAATTTTAAATAAAATTTAACCTTTTAATTGGATCTCTTCTGTATTTCGAACCTTATTGGATCGAAAAAGTGAAATGCCAGATCAGGTGAGCCTGCTCGGCGCGGAGGAGCGGGCGCTTCCAGGAGGCGGGGGCTTTATTCCCAGGCCTCTCGGCGTGTGGCATCTAACGGGCGGCGTTCTGCCGGCCCTGTCAGCAGCGCTGTGCTTGGGACGGGGCAGGGAGCTGGAGGGCTGACATCCTCTAGCCAGCGCAGGCCGGGGCTGAGTCCATCCAGGGGGTCTGGCCATGTCACAGCTGCAGATAGGAGCACTTCCCAGCACGGACAGCGTTACGCTGGCTCAGGCATCTTCACAGCGGCGGCGTCAGCAGCAAGGGACCCTGCTCCTTTGGAGGGGGTGTCACAGGACGGCAGTCGGCTGTCGGACTTACCCGGGGATTAACGGATAGAGAGCTCAGGAGAGGAGCACGTACGTCTGGCTTCAGGATCTTTGGCTGCCGGGTCCACAGCGCTCGGGCAGCTAGGTGAGAACAATCCTTTTCTTTCATGTACCCCTGTGTTAGCTCCCTCTGTCAGTGTTAGTAGGGATGTATTTATGGGGGGAGTCGGGAGGGGGTTAGGGCTTATCATGCACGGGCTTAGAGATCTGGCGGCGCTATGGGGATCAAACCTGGGGTCTTCTCCTTCTGCAGCATGGCTTTGGAATCCGGGGGAAGTTTCGGGTTTGAGGGGTTCTCTGGGGGGGTTCGCTGGTATTAGTTCTGGAAGTATGTCGTCAGATAACGTGGGGAATGATGCTGCGGCGCCGAGTGCTGCCGTACCATCGGTTAGCGTGTCTGTTGCCAGTCAGGCAGGGGAAGCAGAAAAAGATACCTCAGTGCGTTTGGATGACGCGGCCCTTGGGGAGGTATACATTTGTTTCGAGGGACCGTTGGGGGACACACTTAAAAAGTGAAACTAGGGATAAAATTTGGAAAGGGGAATACGTGGAAATATTCTCCTTATTACCACTAGAGCGTTTTCAATTGGACAGGCTGCGCAAAGATGATTTAAAAAAAAGAGGAGGAAGAAAAGAGGCGTTTTAGGCTGATTCCTAGGACGTTTTCTATTTGGTTACAGGCATTCGCCATTTTGGTGAGAGGTCCCCCTAGAACTGCTCGGGGCTTTTTTGTTACATGGATGCGATTGCGGAAGCTTATCGGACTTACGGGGGCCAAGGTTGGCTCAGATACGATGAGCAATTCCGGCAACGGAAGGCCATTAGGCCCAGTATTCGGTGGGATCACAAAGATATAGCTTTGTGGATGAAGGTTATGGTCCCGTCACACTTCAGGTCAGGCAGCCAGTCTTTCTTGGAAGCGCTGGGGGTTCAGGGCAGTCGGGACACTCAGCGGCAATGCAGAGAGGACTGTGCTTTGCATTCAATGAAGGGTCATGTAAATTTGAATGTGCAACTTGTGGGGGACCGCACGGGTCATCCAAATGTTTTAAGGGTGGCAGACAGAGAAGCGGAGACGGTTCTGAAAAAAGGAATGACGCCAATTCGTCTGGACAAGATGGTGTCATTCTAAATAGGTACCCTGATTCACCAGCTGCAGTTTTGTTAGAAGGAGGTTTTTGGGATGGTTTCTGTATTCCATTCGTGGATGCGGAACATAAATTTTCCACAAAAAAATTGAAATCGGCTTTGCAGTTTCCTGATGTGGTTGCCATAAAGCTGGAAAGCAAAGTTAAATTGGGTAGGATGGCCACCCCTTTTCCAGTGGCGCCTATACACAATCTGAGGGTTTCCCCATTGGGCGTGGTACCAAAAAAGGAACCCAATAAATTCAGATTGATTCATCATCTGTCCTTTCCGAAAGGGTCCTCAGTAAATGACGGAATTGACCCTCAGTTATGTTTGGTGATTTACACTTCATTTGATGCGGCTATGGATTGGGTGCGGGTATGTGGGGGTGGCGCACTGTTGGCGAAAACGGATATCGAAGCGGCTTTCAGGCTACTACTGGTTCACCCGGAGAGTATGCATCTCCTGGGTTGCTATTGGGATGGAGGTTTTTACGTCGATCGCTGTCTCCCCATGGGTTGTTCCCTTTCCTGCGCGTACTTCGAAACTTTTAGCACCTTTTTGGAGTGGGTGGTGAAAGACGTGTCGGGCTTGAAATCCTGCATTCACTATCTGGATGACTTCCTGTTTATAGGCCCGGCTCAAAGTACCGATTGCTCGGTGCTATTACACACTATGGAGAGAGTGTGCAAGATTTTCGGGGTTCCTTTAGCTCTGGACAAAACTGTGGGTCCAGTCACTGTTCTGAATTTTCTGGGTATAGAAATCGATACCTTAGAAATGGTGTGCAGGCTGCCTGGGGATAAGGTCAGCGCTCTGAGCGAAGAGGTGTCTAGGGCATGTAGTGCTAAAAAATTGAAGCTGAGGGAGGTACAATCTTTGCTTGGCAAATTGAACTTCGCTTGCCGCATTATGCCGATGGGAAGGGCATTCTGTCGCAGGCTGTCTTTGGCGACCAGGGGCGTTCGATCTCCGGTTCATTTTATCAGACTAAAGAAGGAATTGCGTGAAGATTTGGCAGTATGGGTAAATTTTTTGGAGAATTACAACGGAAAGTCTATCTGGATAAAACTGGTTGTGAATTCAGATGATTTGGGTTTCATCATTGCCGTGGTGGATGATCGTGGTTTTGGTTTGTTTTTTCAAGGCAGTTGGTTGTTGGCTGAATGGCCTGGTTTCTGGCGGGAGCAAGGTTGGCTACAAAATCGGGTTCTTCCTCATTTGTTCCCTATCGTTGTTGCATTGTCGTTATGGGGTAACAGTGTGCAAGACAGGAAGATTTGTTTTCCATGTGGGTCCGATGCGGTTGCCGTGGCAATAAATTCACTATCGGCTGATTCACCGGCGGTAGTAAAAATTTTGCAGCGTTTGGTGTCTTTGGGCTTATCTTTGAATTTGTGGATTGTGGCAGAGGTCAATTCGATGGCTTCTAACCCTGTCTCTGTTGCTCTTTCTCACTTGCAGGGAGATCGTTTTTGAGAATTGGTACCTCAGGCGGAGTCAACAGGCCGGGAGTGCCCAGCAGAGTTATGGAAGCTTCCTGGCGGGCAGTAGATTATCTGTTTCAGAATTCTTTATCGGCTAGGTCTTGGAGTCAGTATCAGCAGGCATGGAGTATTTGGGAAGAGTGGAGTGTTTCTTTAGGGGTGGGACTACAGGATGAGAACAGAATATTGTTGTTGATCGGGCATTTTAAAGAGTTGGGTTGGTCCGTGTCGAGACTGAACAAGTTGTTGGCGGGCATTGCATTTGGTTTCAAGGCTCGGGGCCTTAAGGACGTCACAAAGTCTTTTTTGGTAGTTCAGACATTAAAGGGATGGAGAAAAGGTTGGGCGGTGAGCGATAAAAGACGCCCGGTATCATACGAGGTATTGTTAATTTTGGGCAATCAGTTAGCTTCGGTCTGTTCATCGCAATGTGAAATAATTCTTTTTAAGGCGGCCTTCACATTAGCGTTCTTTGGAGCCTTTCGGTTAGGGGAGTTGGTCAGCCCCTCTAAAAGAACCAAAGGGGGTTTGTTGAGGGAAGACGTGGACGTGTATAATGATAGGGTAGTTATTTGGCTTCGATTTTCTAAGACAGACAGTCAAGGTAAAGGCTTTAAAGTGGTGTTATTTAAGGTGGCCGGTTCTCCGTTATGCCCCGGTCCTGTGTGTCAATGCTTTCATGGGGATGGGCGGAGGATCGTCCAACCCCCTTTTGGCCCATGAGGACGGTTCCTTTTTATCTCGATTTCAGTTTATAGCGGTTTTTAAGAAATGTTTGATCGCAGGTTGAATTTCACCGGGGGATTACAGTGGGCACTCATTTAGGATCGGCGCAGCGACGGAAGCTGCCAGGAGGGGCCTGGGCGAGGAGGTGGTAAAAAAGATCGGTCGGTGGGAGTCGAGGAGATTCATTTCCTATATCCGCCCGAACTTGGTCTAATGGTTTAATAGTTGAGTTTTTCAGGCCGCGAGCACCGGCTGGTGTGGATCATGGGCCACTCTTTCGTTTTTTGGGCGGCTTTGCGGGCCGCAATTTGGCCAGACGGGCGGCAACTGGGGTTCTCAAGAGAGACAGCGATTCTGCGGTGGATCGGGAAACGCGGAATGATATGGAGCCAGCTTTTGCCGGAGTTCCACTAGTTTGTTCGTTTGGATCGAGCTCCGGATGTGGTAGTAATTCATTTGGGCAACAATGACTTGAGAAAAAGGCCCTGTAGGGAATTGATAAAGGACATAAAGTTCGACATTTTAAGACTTTGGGCGGCGTTTCCGAAGTTGTTAGTTGTCTGGTTGGATATTATCCCGAGGAAGGTGTGGCGAGGTGCTTGCTCAATTGAGGGGATAAATAAGGCCAGAATAAAAGTAAATAGGGCGGTATCTCAGTTCATGGTGCGGAATGGGGCATTGGTAGTGCATCATGTAAATTTGGAATCCGGAAAGGGCGAATATTGGAGGGCAGATGGCGTGCATTTAAATGCAATCGGGGTTGACATGTGGTGTCTCGCTGTTCAGGAAGGAATTGAGACGGGTTTGAAGGTTTGGAGGGACACAAATGTTTGAGGTGTCAAAACATTTATGTTGGTGGCGGGGGAGGGAGGTCCTCGAAGTTGGTGGAAAGAGGGGAATGGCGGATTCTAAGGGGGGGGACCTCTAGTGGTCCTGGACTCCCCCATAGTGGATTGCGAGTGGATGTGGTAGATCAGCCCGTGGAGAGGCTGATTAAAGGATTTGGTATTGGTTTGGCCGGGTTGGTCATTATCTGCCTCCGAGCTGGTGCTTAGCGGCTGGAGGCAAGACTAAGCCTGGAGGCCAAGGTACACAATTTGAATTTCTGCAAGCTTATTTTTGAGGCTTCGAGGACCACCACTCCCTGGGGGGATATTGTTTACATGTTGTATTTATGTTTAATAAAAGGCTGATGTGGCCATTTAATCCAAATCTGGTGTAATGTCGTTATTCAGGAGGGGATCTTACGATAAGGCAGTTTACAAGAGATCCGATGCAGTAAGTAATTAAGGTTAGGCATTTAAGTCAGTAAAGGCGGTCATGAGTCACGTGTACCCTTTACATCATGGAGGTGCCAGGTCTGATATAGACCGGATGACACTGTGGGGCCAGCCAATCAATGTAATGCCACAACCAACATGGCTGCAGAATTACAGTGTGTGACAGACAATTCCTGCATGTTTATTGGCTCTCTAAAGAGCACCAAACATGCAGGGAGGGGACCCGAGCTCCCGCCGAGCAACCCCGGAAATACTCGGCGAGCTCGGAACATCTCGAACAGTGAGATGCTCAGGCGAGTACCGAGTAGTGGCGAGCATGCTCGCTTATCACTAGTTCCCAGTGGAGAAGGTTGCTTTGTTGATGGCTGTTGGGAACACATGAATTGGCCAATTTATACACTAAGTATCTTCATTTTAACTTTTTTTTTCTAGAGCAGCAATGCAATTCCAATTTCATATATTCCATGAGCATTATAGAGTGCAGCTTTAATTTGTTAGCTACACTCTAACTGTGAAGTTTTTGCCCTATAGTAGCTTACATGGGCACTGTTTTACATAAATGACACATTCAGTATCACATGTCATATAAAACTTTATGTTGAAGATTTTCTATATGTTTTTTATAAGTTTTATCATATGTGATAGAAACAACTTGGGACTTCAAAGTGAGAATAAACCACCATTGATATACTATTAGGAAGAGGAAATTACATTTACCTGTATCAAAGCATTTTACAGAATTGGGTCATAAAGAAAGAGATCTTAAATTCTGTATTATTGACCATGTTCCCACACTTAGAAAAGGGGGCGATAGGGAGAAATTAGTAAAAAAGAAAGAATTAGAATGAATCTATTGACTTAACTTCCTAAAACCCAATGGTCTTGATGTGGATTTTAAACTACATATTATAATATGATTTCATTGCTTCATTATGGGATATTTCCTTTTAATCTTGTGGTATGGTAGAATGTGATTTATACTGTCTCACAATTTATAATTTTTATATTTTTCACAGATTCAATGACACCGAAGAATTATAATTATTGAAAGCTATGACTCATTTCACCATACAATGGAACCTGTCAAGTTAAATTATTAATAATTTTTGAGGCATATAAATATGAATTGCATACTGAACATTATGTTATCTATTGGATATAAGTCCTCCTTATATAATTTTTTGTATATTAATTGTAATTTTAACTAAGGAAAATACATTTGAGTAAATACATACTGCCCGGGGAATGAATCGGCCACTTAGTGTACGTCACCGAACACCAAACATGGACTTTCTTATGTACGTGCGGTTTCATATTTGGGTTCTAGTCTAACAAGGCTTGTTGAAAGGCTGCAGTGCAGCCAATCAATATGCTTTAAGAATGTGAGCACTTCCGGAGCCATAACAGCCATGACAAGAATTGGCATGGCTGTGATTGACTGGCGTAGCACGAGAACTGGCCTGTATAAAGGCCTAATCACAAAAGCCACCATCATTATGCTCTCATTAGTGTAGGGATAGGATGCAGCTTGGGTGAATGACATATTCTGACTGCGTACTCTTCAAAAAAATGCTGTGTGCACTCTGTAATAATACTGTGGTAGCACTTTGCTAAAAGCCACTGTGTGGCTGTATGGGCCGTGATGATGATAGGTGTGGTGGAGAAAGGGCCACTCTCTGCAGTAGGCCAGCCCCCTTCACACACAGCATCTAGGTCACACCAGCAGAGAAAATTTCTTCTCTGAAGGGCACAAGGTGGGTGGCAGAGCCACTGGGACCGGTCATCAAGAAAGGACGGCGCAGTTTGGACATTGGTGCAACATTGTGCCATTTCGCACAGAGAGCAGCGGTCCAGGTGGAGGCAGAATTTGGGCATTTCAGGAGGTTTTCTCCTCCATTCACATCTAAAGCTGCTTGGAACATGAGCGTACCCACCGTGGGGCAGGGGGGCAGCTGCCCCCCCTAGAAGCAGGGGCGTGCCGCGCACCTATCATGATGAGGGCCTGGCCACCTGTTTTTCCTGCCTCCGGCCCTTTAAATCTTTGGGCACTGTGGCTTTACAGGTGCTCGCATCAGTGAGTCAGTGGCCCGGGTGCCCTGCACAGAGGGGTTAAGAATGACGGTGAACATCAGGACGTTATGTATGGATGAAGAGAGCGCTCTGTTCTCCCCATCTCTCGCCCCTGGCTGCAGCGCGCCACTGAATGTATCAGGATCAGGTCTCAGGCATCCTGAGGAGCTCTCAGTACCCGCGCGCTCCTAAGGTAATCGCTACAGGTGCTGAGCTGGGGCCTGTGGCTGGGCTGATCTATATACAGGGGCTGGTTGTGGCTGGGCTGATGTATATACAGAGGCTGGGGGCTTTCTGGGCTGATGTATATACAGGTCATGTGCTGGGGGCTGGCTGTAGCTGGGCTGATGTATGTATATACAGGGGCTGGGGGCAGGCTGGGCTGATGTATATACAGGGGCTGGAGGCTGGCTGTGGCTGGGCTGATGTATATGCAGGGGCTGGGGGCTGGCTGGTCTGATGTATATACAGGTACTGGGGTCTTGGGCTGATGTATAACACAGGGGGTGGGGCTGGCTGTGGCTGGGCTAATGTATAAGCAGGGGCTGGGGTCTGGCTGGTCTAATGTATATACAGGTGCTGGGGGCTTGGGCAGATGTATACACAGGGGATGGGGGCTGGCTGGGCTGATGTATATACAGGGGCTGACTGTGGCTGGGCTGATGTATATACAGGGGCTGACTGTGGCTGGGCTGATGTATTTACAGGGGCTGGGGCTGGCTGGTCTGATGTACATACAGGTGCAGGGGGCTTGGACTGATGTATATACAGGGGCTGGAGTCTGGCTGTGACTGTGCTGATGTATATACAGGTGGTGCTGGACACAGTAGGCTGGGGCTGGTGATGATGTATATACAGGTGCTGGGCTCAGTGGGCTGGGGCTGGTGAGGATGTACACTACTGTTCAAAAGTTTAGGATTACTTAGAAATGTCCTTATTTTTGAAAAAAGCACAGTTTTTTTCAATGAAGCTAAAATTACATGATTCAGAAATACACGCTATACATTGTTAATGTGGTAAATGACAATTCTAGCTGCAAACGTCTGGTTTGTAATACAATATCTTCATAGGTATATAGAGGCCCATTTCCAACAAGCATCACTCCAGTGTCCTTATGGTACTTTGTGTTTGCTAACTGTGTAAGAAGGCTAATGGATGGTTAGAATACCTTTGAAAACCCTTGTGAAGAACTTTTACATGAAACTCAACAGCCTATTCTTTTTCTTAGAAATTAAGGCTATTCCATGCGAGAAATTGCCAAGAAACTGAAGATTTCCTACAACGGTGTGTACTACTCCCTTCAGAGGAGAGCGCAAACAGGCTCTAACCAAAATAGAAAGAGAAGTGGGAGGCCCCGCTGAACAACTGAGCAACAACACAAGTACATTAGAGTCTGTAGTTTGAGAAATCAACGCCTCGCAGGTCCTCAACTGGCAGCTTCATTAAATAGTACACGCAAAACTCCAGTGTCAACGTCTACAGTGGAGAGGCGACTCTGGGATGCTGGCCTTCAGGGCAAAGTGGCAAAGAAAAATCCATATCTGAGACTGGCTAATAAAAGGAAAAGATTAATATAGGCAAAAGAACACAGACATTGGACAGAGGAAGATTGGAAAAAAGTGTTATGGACAGACTAATCCACGTTTGAGGTGTTTGGATCACACAGAAGAACCTTTGTGAGACGCAGAACAACTGAAAAGATGCTGGAAGAGTGCCTGATGCCATCTGTCAAGAATGGTGGAGGTAATGTGATGGTCTGGGGTTGCTTTGGTGCTGGTAAAGTGGGAGATTTGTACAAGGTAAAAGGGATATTAAATAAGGAAGGCTATCTTTCCATTTTGCAATGCCATGCCATATCCTGTGGACAGCGCTTGATTGGAGCCAATTTCATCCTACAACAGGACAATGACCCAAAGCCCACTTCCAAATTATGCAAGAACTATTTAGGGAAGAAGCAGGCAGCTGGTATTCTATCTGTAATGGAGTGGCCAGCACAGTCACCAGATCTCAACCCCATTGAGCTATTGTGGGAGCAGATTGACCGTATGGTACACAAAAAGTGCCCATCAAGCCAAACCAACTTGTGGGAGGGGCTTCTGGAAGCATGGGGTGAAATTTCTCCAGATTACCTCAGCAAATTAACTGTTAGAATGCCAAAGGTCTGCAATGCTGTAATTGCTGCAAAGGGAGCATTTTTTGATGAAAGCAAAGTTTGAAGGAGAAAATTATTATTTCAAATAAAAATCTTGTTTTCAAACCTTGTCAATTTCTGTACTAGATTTTCAATTCATTTGGCAACTCATTTCATTATTAAAACTATGAGTTTTCATGGAAAACACAAAATTGTCTGGGTAACCATAAACTTTTGGACGGTAGTGTATATACAGATATGGGGCTCATTATACTGTATGGAGTATTATATGGGGCACATTATACTGCATGGAGCAATATATGGGAATCATTATTCTGTATGGAGCAATATATGGGGCATGTTACTCTGTATGGAGTTCTATGTGGTGCTCATAATACTGTATGAAGCAATATATGTGGCTTATTATTCTGTATGGAGCAATATATTGGGCTCATTATTCTGTATGGAGTAATATATGGGGTTCATTATACTGTATGGAGCACTATATGATACCTAGATACTGTGTGGAGCAATATATGGGGCTCATTATACTGTATGGAGCAATATATGGAGCTCATTATTCTGTATGGAGCACTATGTGGTGCCCAGAATACTGTATGGAGGACTACACTGTCTGATTTATGACCTATTGTAGAATGTACAATAGTTATCACTCATGCAATGTATGGGGGGACTGTATATGAGATGGGAGCCCTATGGAGGGGCTGTATATGTGTTTGTGGGGGGGCACCATTTTGAAATTTGTCTCAGGAAGCAGTGTGGCTAGGTTCACCCCTGTCCACATCACCAGACACTAGCTACCCTATGACAACAGTCTGTAAAGAGCTCTGTAAAGTACCCCTCCCCTTCGGGAGTGGTTTAAGAATATCCCGACCCTTCAAGACTTGCCTAGCAGGTGGTGGCTTGCACAATGTGCATCTGTGACTGCGCTTTTGCTGGTCAAGATGCCCATGGCCCGCTGGTGCAAAATTTGCATTTTCAGCAGGGGACCATATGGAAGATAAAATAAAGGCACTGAAGGCTCTCTCAGCCAGCTAATCTAAAACCACCTCTACTGGTTCTGGCCTCATCATTTGTCCAGCAGTTCTAGTGCCTACAAAATTATGCAGAACATACTGTCACCTGCATGCACTAGAGGAAAGTGGTTCATTTGGGCGCGTAGCAGACACAGATCGACCATGTCTTCTCTCCCCCTGCAGCAGCTACAGCACCACCAGCAGCAGCTACAGCACCACCAGCAGCAACACGGTAACGTCGCCCATTTGATGCTATCCTCATTGTTTTCGACCCAAAAAAGTGCACAGTATTACATGGCATGTATACAGACAGTGGCTAGCAAATTATCACAGTACCTGTTTTCAGAGTACTCCCCCCCCAAAAAAAAAAACAAATAATAAAAAACAAATACAAACCCAGCATTGGCTACCTCCTCCTCATATGCCTCTTCCACCTACACCTCAAACTCCTCCTCCACCTCAACCTCCTCCTGCACCTCAACCTCCTCCTCAACCTCAACCTCCTCCTCCACTTGGACCTCTGCATCCTGGTTTTAGATTATTTTTTTAATTCTATGTTTTACTAAGTCAGTTCCCTAGCAAAAAAAACACAAAAACAGTTTTGGATACCTCCTCCTCTGCCTCTTCCACCTACACCGCCACATCCACCTCTTTTACCATCTTCTCAACTTGGACCTCTGCCTCCTGGTTCAGGTTTACTATTTTTCCTTTATTCTGTGTTATTTTAAGTAATTTCCCTACCACATTTGTTTGCAGGACAATTGTCCTGCTCTTAATCCCCATTTAGCATCCTTTTGCAACCCCCTTGCACTGACTATGACCATTTTATAGCATTGACTTCTATTGGGTTCAGCTCTGAAGTCAAGTTTGGACCCAAACTGAACTATTAACTGTATATTCATTAAATCCAGCTAATTTGAACATCCATGGGTCCACTCACCACTATTTGCAAATTATAATTCTTGATCTTGATCCCTGATGAAGGAAAGCGCTCTTTCCGAAACGCGTAGGAATTGGTCCTCTTTGCTATTCGTATCTTCTCATCGCAGGATTCCAGGCTGCCCCGCGGCTCCATGTGATCTGTGACGTCACGGCAGGTCCTGCTCCGTCCACCGTCAGGTGCACACATTGTGAGGAAGCAAGTGACCACGCATAGAAGCCGGGTCTCACAACAGGATGCCGGAGACCTGCAGCACCGCTGAAGACATACTGTTTCTTCCTTTCAAGACGTGAGCTCCATCGAAAGGTAACAGGCGGCGTGCACACAGCAGATTTCCGACCCGGTCTAATCTGTCTGTAGCGCGCTGCGCTGTCTTTCTTCTTTTTTATTGAAGCTTTGCCACCGGCCGGGGCTGCTTCTCCATATCAACTTTTTTTCCTCTCCGCATTTTTTATACATGCATGTCCTATGAACTAGACTTTACAGCTCTTCATTCAAATGTGAGAAGTTTTCGTTTGGTGGAAACTTTAGATTCTGTTAACCAGACTCTGACCCATTAGGGATCATAAAGAACTTTTTTATCTATTAATTTATTGCATTTACCGGTTGCCGTTCATATAGATTTTGGCGTATTTTACTTGCTCTGGCAAGGACCCCTCTGTATGCTTACTGTAACATATACTCATATGACGTATCTGCGTTTTATCTTTTTGGTTATCGGCACCTACTGTTACTAGGTTGGGCAAATTGAATTGGGACTAAGTGCAATTTTCTCTTGTATATGCTTATTTGGATCGTTTTATCACCTTTCTATTTAATACAGCTTCTGGTCTTTTTCACACTCTCGTTGCGTGCGCAAATTTATTTGTTATTATTATAATTATAAATCTTGGTAGGGTGAGTCATTATTATAATGAGATATTTACATGTGTTATGTATAAACAATTTAAGTCTATTATACATTTAAGCACTTTATGCACTATTTTACACAGTTGCAATTTAATTATTGTGAATCATTATATGCATATATTTAATTTGTCTGAATATTATGCAATTTATATAGTATTTTGTATAATATTGTAAAACATATTAATTGCTATGTATAGTATTTTTCGCATTATAAGGTGCACCCCCTCCCAAATTTGATAATGGGGGTGCATCTTATAATCCAAACGTAGCTTACCATCTGCGGTGGAGCAGGATGTCAGGGTCACTGCTGCAGGAAGCTTCTGGTGGCGGCAGCAAAAGTGAGGTGATGCTGCAGGTCCCAGGTAGGAGATGGTGTTCAGCGGTGTGGGGGCTCCTCCTAAATTTTGTGAAAGCTCGGAGCCCCAGCACTTTCCATGCATTTTAATGCAGTGGACTCTGGGAAAATGGCCACTGAAGGCAGCACATGCTCAGATTGAGATCTTGGCACCGAGATCTTGGCTCCTGAGATCTCAGTTGCTCTGATGCTTTATACGAAGATGTGAGCAAACTATTACCTCAAGTTCATAAATGGGTAACATTTAGTGTTGAGCATTCCGATACCGCAAGTATCGGGTATCGGCCGATACTTGCGGTATCGGAATTACGATACCGGGATTCCGATACTTGCCGCGTATCGGATACCGGAATCGGAAGTTCCCAGATTCAAAATTCCGAAATTCAGCCAATGAGAATGATTCCAAGTGTGGGCACATCCTGTTTAGCATGGAGGGCATGAAACTACTGGCAAGGCTGTGATTGGCTGCTGAAATGATGTCATGCTGCAGTTTAAAATTCGCTGGCGCCATTTTGCGATCACTCTGCTGTGAATTCAGTTAGTGACAGAACGCTGTTTGCTGACTGAGGGACAGTTTAGAGATAGCGATTTGCTTCTTTGTGCTTTCCAAAGGCTAATTTAGCAACCGCTGTGTTCACCTACTATTCACCTTGCTTTTGCCTTGTAGCGCTGTTTTCACAGCGATCTGCAAGGTCTGTGTGTGTGTGTGTGTGTGTGAGTGCAGCCCACTCTCTAGTCTGAGTGCAGCCACATAGGCCATCCATAGCTGGTTGTATTCAGTTCAGGGAGGGTGGTTCATTGCCTCATACTGTTCTTTTTTTTTTTTTTTTTTTTCAAGTAGTGTAGTCTGCTGCTAATTTATTCAAAAAAATCCTATTAGTGTCTTTCCACCCGTCTCCAGCTAATTTGTGGAAAAACACTACATAGGATAAAGTAGAGGAGGGTTTTTGGGCCTTGCAGCGCCGTTTACGGCTGTCTGCACGGTCTCCGTGTGACTGCAGCTCGCCCTGTAGTCTGTGAGCAGCCGTAGCCTGGTTGTCTCCAGCTCAGGGTTGTTCACTGCGTCATACCGCCAAATCAATTTTCATTTTTTTTCAAGTAGTGTAGTCTGCTGCTAATTAATTTTAAAAAATCCTATTAGTGTCTTTCCACCCGTCTCCAGCTAATTTGTGGAAAAACACTACATAGGATAAAGTAGAGGAGGGTTTTTGGGCCTTGCAGCGCCGTTTACGGCTGTCTGCACGGTCTCCGTGTGACTGCAGCTCGCCCTGTAGTCTGTGAGCAGCCGTAGCCTGGTTGTCTCCAGCTCAGGGTTGTTCACTGCGTCATACCGCCAAATCAATTTTCATTTTTTTTCAAGTAGTGTAGTCTGCTGCTAATTAATTTAAAAAAATCCTATTAGTGTCTTTCCACCCGTCTCCAGCTAATTTGTGGAAAAACACTACATAGGATAAAGTAGAGGAGGGTTTTTGGGCCTTGCAGCGCCGTTTACGGCTGTCTGCACGGTCTCCGTGTGACTGCAGCTCGCCCTGTAGTCTGTGAGCAGCCATAGCCTGGTTGTCTCCAGCTCAGGGTTGTTCACTGCGTCATACCGCCAAATCAATTTTCATTTTTTTTCAAGTAGTGTAGTCTGCTGCTAATTAATTTAAAAAAATCATATTAGTGTCTTTCCACCCGTCTCCAGCTAATTTGTGGAAAAACACTACATAGGATAAAGTAGAGGAGGGTTTTTGGGCCTTGCAGCGCCGTTTACGGCTGTCTGCACGGTCTCCGTGTGACTGCAGCTCGCCCTGTAGTCTGTGAGCAGCCATAGCCTGGTTGTCTCCAGCTCAGGGTTGTTCACTGCGTCATACCGCCAAATCAATTTTCATTTTTTTTCAAGTAGTGTAGTCTGCTGCTAATTAATTTAAAAAAATCCTATTAGTGTCTTTCCACCCGTCTCCAGCTAATTTGTGGAAAAACACTACATAGGATAAAGTAGAGGAGGGTTTTTGGGCCTTGCAGCGCCGTTTACGTCTGTCTGCACGGTCTCTGTGTGACTGCAGCTCTATCTGTTGTCAGTTCAGCCCCCAAAAAAGAAATAAATAATAAAGTTCACCAAACACACCAGTTACACCACTTTACATTTGTGTAGGCCACATTAGCTCATATTAAAGTCTAGTCCACACTTTAGAAAATTAGTGTTTCTTATACCTGTTAGGAGGAGTTGTTCAGGAATAAGCACACAAAGCCGTTAGTACTTTTCTGCTTATCTTTATCAGTCAACCAAGATGAAGAAGGCAGTGAGTAAGGCACGTGGGCGTGGGCGTGGGCGCGGAGCAGGGAGGGGACGTGGGGATTCTGTGCCTGCTGCGGGCACCGGTGACTCATCAGCACCCACTTTCACCAGGCAACAGTCGTTCATGCGCAGCTTTGTGTCAGAGCGCCGTACACCGCTGCTGCGTCAAGAACAAATTGAAGCTGTTGTCGGATGGATGGCAGCTAATGCATCAACTTCCATTAGTGCCACATCCTCTCAGACACAGAGCACTGGAGAGCAGCCATCTGTCTCTTCACCACCTGCCAAATTGCCCAGGCAGACAGAGAGCCCAGGACAGGAGCCGTCTCTACTTCTGTTCTCTGAATCTCTTGGCTTGGAAACAGGGGGCCAGCCAAGCAGCATTGGAGAAATGGAAGAAGAGGCAGGGTGCAGTGATGCCCAACAGCTTTTTCTGTCTTCCTCTGAAGAGGCGGGTGGGCCAGTGGCTCCGGTCACCACATCGCAGGCCGCATCAGCTGATGATGACACTCAGGTGCCACTTACTGGTGCGTGCTCTGCTGCTGAGACTACCCAGGAGGAGCAGTTGGGGGCAGAGGGTAGTGTAGATGATGAGGTCCTCGACCCATCTTGGCGTGAGGGACAGGAAGGTGGTGGGAGCAGCTCTGAGGAAGAGATTCCCCGTACGGCCCAAAGAGGGAGAGGGAGGGGGAAGACTGCGGATCCTGCAGCCTCCGCTTTGGCACCCGTTAGGAGCATGTCTCTTCCAAAAGCCAAAAAGGGCGCTCCCAAGACTTGCAGTGCCTGGTCCTTTTTTGACACAGTTGCAGATGACATTTGCTATGTCAGATGCAACGTGTGTCATCAAAAAGTCAAAAGAGGGAAAAATGTCAGCAACCTCAATACCTCCAACATGTGGAAACATGTGCGCAACAGGCACCCGGCGGAGTTAGAAAAACACACTGAAGAGGTAGGCCAACCAACAGCGGCAGCTACCACCTCTTCAGCTCGTGTTGCCTCTTCCTCTAGCTCACACGCAGCTGGTTCGGCTTCCTCCCAGGATCGCCGTGGACGAACCTCTGGCCCTGTTGTCCAGAGACCCGCTGTAATTCCACCCGCAGCACCACTTTCCCAGTCATCCACACACTCCCAGCCCAGTCTACAGCCATCGGTAGTACAGGCATGGGAGAAAAGGCGGCCTTTCTCGTCAAACCACCCACGAGCACAGGCTCTGACTGCAGGCATTGCCAAACTGCTGTCACTGGAAATGCTGTCATTCAGGCTGGTGGAGACTGACAGCTTCCGTGACTTGATGTCATTGGCAGTCCCACAGTACAATGTGCCCAGCCGCTTTTACTTCAGCAGGCAAGCCGTCCCTGCCCTGCACAAGCATGTGGAGGGACACATAAAACACGCGCTACTGAACGCCGTCAGTAGCAAGGTCCACCTCACCACCGATGCGTGGACCAGTCAACATGGACAGGGGCGATACCTTTCCTTCACTGCCCATTGGGTTAATGTCGTTGAGCCGGGTACAGACCGTGCGAGTGGCGCAGGACGTGTCCTGCCCACTCCAAGGATTGCAGGAATCCATTCTGTACGCATTGACTCCTCCTGTTACACCAGTTCCTCAGAATCATCGCTGCAGGAGCCGTCACAGTCCACCTCCACATGGACCCGTGATGAACGTGTACCTGTTACGACCGACATGAGCACAGCCGTGGCCAAACGTCAACAGGCCGTCTTGAAATTAATTTTTTTGGGGAATCGTAGCCACACAGCGCAGGAGCTCTGGAATGCCATCAAGCAGGAGAGCGATGTGTGGTTTGTGCCAGCGAATCTCCAGCCAGGCATGGTAGTGTGTGATAATGGCCGAAATCTGGTGGCAGCTCTGGGCCTCGGCAACCTCACTCACATCCCATGTCTGGCACATGTGCTCAATTTGGTCGTGCAGAGCTTTTTGAGGGACTATCCGGATCTTGATGCACTGCTGCACAAGGTCCGCCTAGAGTGTGCTCACTTGCGGCGTTCCAGCACGGCAAAAGCGCGCATTGCGGCTCTGCAGCGCCGACACCGCCTGCCGGAACATCGCATCATATGTGACCTACCTACCAGGTGGAATTCCACGTTACATATGTTGGAGCGGTTGTGTGAGCAGCAGCAAGCTGTAATGGAGTACCAGCTGCTTCAGGCGCAAAAAAGTCGCAGTCAGCGCCGTACAGACTTCACAACCACAGAGTGGGCCACTATGAATGACGTCTGCCAGGTTTTGCGTCCCTTTGATTATTCCACGCGGATGGCGAGTGCAGATGATGCACTAGTCAGCATGACTGTCCCCCTTATCTGCCTGCTTGAAAAATCACTGCAAGCGCTAAGGGATGATGAGGATTCACCATTTCCATCATCTTCTGGACAGTCAGCGCCACGTGGTTCCTCACAAACGCGTAGGCAGGGGACAGTTTGTGAGGAGGATGAGGAGGAGTCAATGGAGGAGGAAGACATCCGTCCAGAGGAGGGAGTTACCGAATTGTCCAGTACTCAGTGTGTACAGCGAGGGTGGGGTGATGACGAGCAGGCAGAGATCACGCCTCCAGCAGGGGACAGCGTTTCTTGGGCAGTTGGCAGTCTGCAGCACATGGTGGATTACATGCTGCAGTGCCTGAGAAACGACCGCCGCATCGCCCACATTCTCAACATGTCTGATTATTGGGTGTTCACCCTCCTCGATCCTCACTACCGGGACAACGTAGAAAGCCTCATCACACCGTTGAACCGGGAGCGAAAAATGCGGGAGTACCAAGACACACTGGTCAATTCCATCATCTTCTCCATTCCAACTGAGAGAAGTGCTGCTAGTGCATTCCAAAGCAGCTCAGTGCGTCCAGGCAGTGGTGGAGGCTCTGCACAAAGAGGGAGCAGAAGCAGTGCCTCTGCCCAAGGCAAGACCAGTATGGCCCAACTGTGGCACAGTTTTCTGTGCCCCCCACAAAAGTCTACACCATCACAGACGGCTCCAGTCAGCAGGAGGCAACGGTTCCGTCAGATGGTGACAGACTACATGTCTTGCCCTCTTGCTGTACTCCCAGACGGCTCTTCTCCTTTCAAGTTTTGGGTCTCAAAGCTGGATACATGGCCAGAGCTAAGCCAGTATGCATTGGAGGTGCTGTCTTGCCCTGCGGCCAGTGTATTATCGGAACGTGTCTTTAGTGCTGCAGGTGGTGTACTAACTGACCGTCGCATGCGACTATCCTCCGATAACGTTGACCGGCTTACTTTCCTGAAAATGAACAAGGCCTGGATCTCGCAGGAATTTGCCACTCCTCCTCCTGATTAAATAATTAGGTCACTGTATACGTTATCCAGGTCTCCTGTTGTGTTCATCTTTCTACCACCTGAACTTAAATTCCTGGGCTCCAACACCGCCAGTTGAGGCTCAGAAGTGCCGTCTGCACAGTCAAAACATACGACCCAGTGTTATTGGGTTTCAGTAACGTCAGCTGATCCCCAGCTGTGTAGCCGGCAATGTGTCATGCGACCGCCACGCTGACACAACAACTGAAATGTAAGGGAATCTGTCCCCCCCCCCCCAAGGCGTTTGTTACTGAAAGAGCCACCTTGTGCAGCAGTAATGCTGCACAAGGAAAAGGTAGCTATTTTTGTTTAGCTCCTTGCACACGCAGAACTTAACACTTATAAAATGTGTCCACTGATACCGTAAAACCGTCCCGGAGGAAGGACTTTCCTTCGCAATGTGACGCAGCACAGCCGTCATTCCTACCCCCCCGGCGCCGCGCACCGGCTCCTCAGCGTTGTTTTATTCCGTCCCGGAGCCTGCGCTGTTATGTTATCCCGTGGCCAGGCACACTTAGCGCTGCCCGTCTTCTGGCATCATTTGGTGTCAGGATGGCTGCGCCTGTGCGGCCGCGCTGGCCGAGAGCCCGCCTCGCAGTGTCTTCTGATTTAATCCCACTGGGGGCCTGGGATCCATGGACATGCGCAGTGCATATCTGAACCTCCACCTCTCACTCATCTCCCTATGGCTTCTTCAGACTGTTCGGTGTCAGCTGGTCCCTAATAGCATGCCACGGCCGTGACACCGCACAGTCTTAAGAAGCCGTAGGGAGGGGAGTGAGAGGCGAGGATATGCACTGCGCATGTCCATGGATCCCAGGCCCCCAGTGGGATTAAATCAGAAGACACTGCGAGGCGGGCTCTCGGCCAGCGCGGCCGCACAGGCGCAGCCATCCTGACACCAAATGATGCCAGAAGACGGGCAGCGCTAAGTGTGCCTGGCCACGGGATAACATAACAGCGCAGGCTCCGGGACGGAATAAAACAACGCTGAGGAGCCGGTGCGCGGCGCCGGGGGGGTAGGAATGACGGCTGTGCTGCGTCACATTACGAAGGAAAGTCCCACCTCCGGGACGGTTTTACGGTTGCAGGGGACACATTTTATAAGTGTTTAGTTCTGTGTTTGCAAGGAGCATGATGAAAAGAGCCACCTTTTCCTTTTGCATCTTTTGTGCTGCACAAGCTGGCTCTTTCAGCTACAAACGCCTTGGGGGGGGGGGGGTTAAAGGTTCCCTTTTGACTTTCTCAGGCTTCGGCCTACATTGTGTTCCTCTGCTTTTCCACCTGTCCCTGGGCTCCAACACCGCCAGTTGCCGTCCAGAAGTGCTGTACGCACAGTCAACAGTCCCTCCTCTGTTATTGGGGTTCAGTAACGTCAGCTGTTCCCCTGCTGTGTGTGTGGCAATCCCTCCTACCTCCTCCAACCTCCTCCTCCTCCACCTGTCCCTGGGCTCCAACACCGCCAGTTGCCGTCCAGAAGTGCTGTACGCACAGTCAACAGTCCCTCCTCTGTTATTGGGGTTCAGTAACGTCAGCTGTTCCCCTGCTGTGTGTGTGGCAATCCCTCCTACCTCCTCCAACCTCCTCCTCCTCCACCTGTCCCTGGGCTCCAACAACGCCAGTTGCCGTCCAGAAGTGCTGTACGCACAGTCAACAGTCCCTCCTCTGTTATTGGGGTTCAGTAACGTCAGCTGTTCCCCTGCTGTGTGTGTGGCAATCCCTCCTACCTCCTCCAACCTCCTCCTCCTCCACCTGTCCCTGGGCTCCAACACCGCCAGTTGCCGTCCAGAAGTGCTGTACGCACAGTCAACAGTCCCTCCTCTGTTATTGGGGTTCAGTAACGTCAGCTGTTCCCCTGCTGTGTGTGTGGCAATCCCTCCTACCTCCTCCAACCTCCTCCTCCTCCACCTGTCCCTGGGCTCCAACAACGCCAGTTGCCGTCCAGAAGTGCTGTACGCACAGTCAACAGTCCCTCCTCTGTTATTGGGGTTCAGTAACGTCAGCTGTTCCCCTGCTGTGTGTGTGGCAATCCCTCCTACCTCCTCCAACCTCCTCCTCCTCCACCTGTCCCTGGGCTCCAACACCGCCAGTTGCCGTCCAGAAGTGCTGTACGCACAGTCAACAGTCCCTCCTCTGTTATTGGGGTTCAGTAACGTCAGCTGTTCCCCTGCTGTGTGTGTGGCAATCCCTCCTACCTCCTCCAACCTCCTCCTCCTCCACCTGTCCCTGGGCTCCAACAACGCCAGTTGCCGTCCAGAAGTGCTGTACGCACAGTCAACAGTCCCTCCTCTGTTATTGGGGTTCAGTAACGTCAGCTGTTCCCCTGCTGTGTGTGTGGCAATCCCTCCTACCTCCTCCAACCTCCTCCTCCTCCACCTGTCCCTGGGCTCCAACAACGCCAGTTGCCGTCCAGAAGTGCTGTACGCACAGTCAACAGTCCCTCCTCTGTTATTGGGGTTCAGTAACGTCAGCTGTTCCCCTGCTGTGTGTGTGGCAATCCCTCCTACCTCCTCCAACCTCCTCCTCCTCCACCTGTCCCTGGGCTCCAACACCGCCAGTTGCCGTCCAGAAGTGCTGTACGCACAGTCAACAGTCCCTCCTCTGTTATTGGGGTTCAGTAACGTCAGCTGTTCCCCTGCTGTGTGTGTGGCAATCCCTCCTACCTCCTCCAACCTCCTCCTCCTCCACCTGTCCCTGGGCTCCAACACCGCCAGTTGCCGTCCAGAAGTGCTGTACGCACAGTCAACAGTCCCTCCTCTGTTATTGGGGTTCAGTAACGTCAGCTGTTCCCCTGCTGTGTGTGTGGCAATCCCTCCTACCTCCTCCAACCTCCTCCTCCTCCACCTGTCCCTGGGCTCCAACAACGCCAGTTGCCGTCCAGAAGTGCTGTACGCACAGTCAACAGTCCCTCCTCTGTTATTGGGGTTCAGTAACGTCAGCTGTTCCCCTGCTGTGTGTGTGGCAATCCCTCCTACCTCCTCCAACCTCCTCCTCCTCCACCTGTCCCTGGGCTCCAACACCGCCAGTTGCCGTCCAGAAGTGCTGTACGCACAGTCAACAGTCCCTCCTCTGTTATTGGGGTTCAGTAACGTCAGCTGTTCCCCTGCTGTGTGTGTGGCAATCCCTCCTACCTCCTCCAACTTCCTCCTCCTCCACCTGTCCCTGGGCTCCAACAACGCCAGTTGCCGTCCAGAAGTGCTGTACGCACAGAGCCAAACACCTCGCCAATGTGTTAGTGGGGTTCAGCACCGCCAGCTGTTCCCCTGCTGTGTATACGGCAACGTGTACTGCGACCGCCACGCAGGCACAACAAGTTAAATTTAAGGGAACCTGTCCCCCCCCCCCAGGCGTTTGTTACTGAAGGAGCCACCTTGTGCAGCAGTAATGATGCAAAGGGAAAAAGTGCCTCTTTTCGTGGTGCTCCTTGCAGATGCTGAACCTAACACTTATGAAATGTGTCCCCTCACAGCGTTCAACCGTCCGGTAGGTGGAACTTTCCTTTGTGATGTGACGCAGCACAGCCGTCATTTTTACCCCCTTGGCGCCGTACGCGGCCTCCTCAGCGTTGTTTGAATCTGTCCCGGAGCCTGCGCTGTTAGGTTACCCCTTGGCCATGCACACATTTTGCGCTGCCCGTCTTCTGACATCATTTGCTGTCAGGCTGGCTGCGCCTGTGTGGGTGCGCTGTCCGAGATTCAGCCTCGCGGTGTCGTGTAATGTAATCCCACCGCGGGCCTGTGATCCGTGGACATGCGCAGTGCATATCCTCGCCTCTCACTCCCCTCCCTACGGCTTCTTCAGACTGTTCGTTGTCAGCTGGTCCCTAATAGCATGCCACGGCCGTGACACCGCACAGTCTTAAGAAGCCGTAGGGAGGGGAGTGAGAGGCGAGGATATGCACTGCGCATGTCCACGGATCACAGGCCCGCGGTGGGATTACATTACACGACACCGCGAGGCTGAATCTCGGACAGCGCACCCACACAGGCGCAGCCAGCCTGACAGCAAATGATGTCAGAAGACGGGCAGCGCAAAATGTGTGCATGGCCAAGGGGTAACCTAACAGCGCAGGCTCCGGGACAGATTCAAACAACGCTGAGGAGGCCGCGTACGGCGCCAAGGGGGTAAAAATGACGGCTGTGCTGCGTCACATCACAAAGGAAAGTTCCACCTACCGGACGGTTGAACGCTGTGAGGGGACACATTTCATAAGTGTTAGGTTCAGCATCTGCAAGGACCATAATTAAAAGAGCTAAGTTTACCTTTTCCAGCATTAGTGCTGTACACGATGGCTCTTCCAGCTACAAACGCCTGGGGGGGGGGGGGTTAAAGGTTTCCTTTTAACTTGCTCCAGTGCAGGCTTCGGCCTACACTCCGCTCCCCCTGCTCCTCCTGCTGACCCTGGGCTCTAACACCGTCAGTTGGGGCCCAGATGTGCTAGCTGCACAGAGAAAAACACCAGCCAATGTGTCAGTGGGGTTCAGCACCGCCAGCTGTTCCCCTGCTGTGCAGCCGGCATCGTGTCCTGCAAAAGCCACGCAGACACAAGAACTGAAATTGAAGGGAACCTGTCCCCCCTCCCCCAGGCGTTTGTACGTTTTAAAGGCCACCTTGTACAGCGGTAATGCTGCATGTGTGCAAGGTGGCTCATAAACGTATTCTCCTCGCACATGTGGAACTGAAAACACGTCTAAAATGTGTCCTCTGTGTGACCATTTAACCGTCCCGGTGGTGTGACTTTCCTTTGTAATGACACGCTGCAACCCCCTTGGTAGCGCTGCCCGTCTTCTGGCATCATGGTTTGGCTGCCTGCGCCTCTGCGGCCGCCCTGACCCACACAACGCCCCTCGTTGTCTTAGTTATTGGGACTGCGAGGGTGTGATTGATGGGCATGATCAGTGCATCAGTTCGCCTGTCCCTCATCTCCTTCCGCCTTCTGCGGACTGTGCGGCTTCATGGCCGTGGCATGCGATAAGGGATCAGATGACGCCGCACAGTCTGAAGCGGGTGTAAGGACCCGAGTGTGAGAGGCGAACATATGTGCTGCGCCAGGCCCTGAATCCCAGCCCCGCAGTGTTTTAACAATGTTAAGACACTGCAGGGCTGGGATTCATGGTCATCGCGAAACGCACCGGCCGACATTAAATGATGCCAGAACATGGGCAGCGCTAACAGCGCTAGGCCAGGGGATAACACGACAGCGCAGACTCCTGTACAGCAAATAACAACGCTCAGGAGGCTGCACCCAGCACCAAGGTGGGATTCTTGACATCTGTGCTGCGTCTCATTACAAAGGGAACTCGCGCCTCCAACACAGTTTGACTGTATAAAGGGCTAAATGTTATACGTGTTTCACTCAGCGTGTGCAAGGAGCGAAATTAAAAGAGCAACCTTTGACTTGTGCAGCACTACTGCTGCATAAGCTGTGGCTCTTCTACTTTGTAACCCCTGAGGGGGGGTTAAAGGTTACCTTTGAAATTGGTTCAATTAGGCTTCGGCCTACACTCTGCTCCCCCTGCAGAGCCCTGGGCTCCAACACCGCCAGTTGGGGCCCGGTACTGCTAGCTGCACAGAGAAAAACACCAGCCAATGTGTCAGTGGGGTTCAGCACCGCCAGCTGTTCCCCTGCTGTGCAGCCGGCAACGTGTCCTGCAACTGCCACGCAGGCACAACAGACCCAAAAGCTGCCGCCAGTGCAGGCTTCGGCCTACACTCTGCTCCATCTCCTCCTCCTGCTGACCCCGGGCTCCAACACCACCAGTTGGGGCCCGGTACTGCTAGCTGCACAGAGAAAAACACCAGCCAATGTGTCAGTGGGGTTCAGCACCGCCAGCTGTTCCCCTGCTGTGCAGCCGGCATCGTGTCCTGCAAAAGCCACGCAGACACAAGAACTGAAATTGAAGGGAACCTGTCCCCCCTCCCCCAGGCGTTTGTACGTTTTAAAGGCCACCTTGTACAGCGGTAATGCTGCATGTGTGCAAGGTGGCTCATAAACGTATTCTCCTCGCACATGTGGAACTGAAAACACGTCTAAAATGTGTCCTCTGTGTGACCATTTAACCGTCCCGGTGGTGTGACTTTCCTTTGTAATGACACGCTGCAACCCCCTTGGTAGCGCTGCCCGTCTTCTGGCATCATGGTTTGGCTGCCTGCGCCTCTGCGGCCGCCCTGACCCACACAACGCCCCTCGTTGTCTTAGTTATTGGGACTGCGAGGGTGTGATTGATGGGCATGATCAGTGCATCAGTTCGCCTGTCCCTCATCTCCTTCCGCCTTCTGCGGACTGTGCGGCTTCATGGCCGTGGCATGCGATAAGGGATCAGATGACGCCGCACAGTCTGAAGCGGGTGTAAGGACCCGAGTGTGAGAGGCGAACATATGTGCTGCGCCAGGCCCTGAATCCCAGCCCCGCAGTGTTTTAACAATGTTAAGACACTGCGGGGCTGGGATTCATGGTCATCGCGAAACGCACCGGCCGACATTAAATGATGCCAGAACATGGGCAGCGCTAACAGCGCTAGGCCAGGGGATAACACGACAGCGCAGACTCCTGTACAGCAAATAACAACGCTCAGGAGGCTGCACCCAGCACCAAGGTGGGATTCTTGACATCTGTGCTGCGTCTCATTACAAAGGGAACTCGCGCCTCCAACACAGTTTGACTGTATAAAGGGCTAAATGTTATACGTGTTTCACTCAGCGTGTGCAAGGAGCGAAATTAAAAGAGCAACCTTTGACTTGTGCAGCACTACTGCTGCATAAGCTGTGGCTCTTCTACTTTGTAACCCCTGAGGGGGGGTTAAAGGTTACCTTTGAAATTGGTTCAATTAGGCTTCGGCCTACACTCTGCTCCCCCTGCAGAGCCCTGGGCTCCAACACCGCCAGTTGGGGCCCGGTACTGCTAGCTGCACAGAGAAAAACACCAGCCAATGTGTCAGTGGGGTTCAGCACCGCCAGCTGTTCCCCTGCTGTGCAGCCGGCATCGTGTCCTGCAAAAGCCACGCAGACACTTGCTCTTGTACCTTCTGCTCCCCATCCTGGTTCCAGTACCGTCAGCTGGTTCCAGGCAGAGCCTTTGGCTTAGGTGCCTCCCTCTGGGTATCCGAGTTCCACCAACGTCAGGTGGTCCTTGGTAGTGCTTTCAGGCACGGGTACCTCCTGCTTAGTAACCGGGTTCCAGTAACGTCAGCTGGTCCTCGGTAGTTCCATTGGCTCTTGGACCTTCGGCTACCCATCCGGGTTCCAGCACCGTCAGCTGGTTCTCGGCAGTGTCTTTTGCTCTTGTACCTTCTGCTCCCCATCCTGGTTCCAGTACCGTCAGCTGGTTCCGGGCAGAGCCTTTGGCTTAGGTGCCTCCCTCTGGGTATCCGAGTTCCACCAACGTCAGGTGGTCCTTGGTAGTGCTTTCAGGCACGGGTACCTCCTGCTTAGTAACCGGGTTCCAGTAACGTCAGCTGGTCCTCGGTAGTTCCATTGGCTCTTGGACCTTCGGGTAGCCATCCGAGTTCCAGTTCCATCAGCTGGTTCTCGGCATTTTCTCAGCCTTCTTGTACCTTCTGCTACATTTCCAAGTTCAAGAGACTAAACACGATGACCCGGAAGAACACCCCTAAGATGACGACGACACCAGAGACGACAACCACCGTGATGACGACGACCCTGGAGACGATGACCCTGAAGACCACCGTGATGACGACGACCCCGGAGACGACGACCCTGAAGACCACCCCGATGACGACGACCCCGGAGACGACAACCCTGGAGACGACGACGACCTGGAAGACCGAGAAGCAGAAGAACAAGAGGCTGCAGAACAAAGAGCAGAAGAACATTAAGCATAACACTAAATATCAGAGCAAAAAATATTATCTAAATTATAAGCAGAAGAAGACTAAGCAGTGTATGGGGGTGAGTCCGTTCCTCCTCGTGGTGCCCCTGGATAAAGCCTGATGCTGCAGGCCAAACTGAACGCGGACAAATGTAACTCTTTTTTGACAGGCAGAACGGAAGGTGTAATCTTCAAACTTTTATAGATAACAACTACGGGAATGCCTGTCACAAATAAGAATATGATGAAGAAGTAGAATATGATGAAGATAATAGTAAAATAAAAAGAATATGAACAATGTAACCCAAAAAATAATAGGTAGAAGATGAAGAAGAAGATGAATAAGGTGAAGAAGTTGATGTCAAAGAAGCTGATGATGAGGATAATGAAGAAGAAAGCGTGGGAGAAGTAAAAAAGAAGGTGAAGGGCGTTGAAGTAGTGATAGTGAAACATCAATATGTGACATAAAAAAAAAAAAAAAATAACATAGTCAAATTCTTTCTAACGCCGAACGTCATAAAAAAAAAAAAAATCCTGCTATTCTATTACATTGGGCTAAACCTCTGTGCCTTTAATGTCTCCGCCACGTCCCCCAATACATCCTACATTATTCTTAGTTGTTTTCCTTCATGCAGAATGAACCTACAAGTGTATAAAGGGTTTATTTTAATTCCGATATTTTCGTCCCATTGACTTGCATTGGGATCGGGTATCGGTATCGGATTGGATCCGATATTTTGACGGTATCGGCCGATACTTTCCGATACCGATACTTTCCGATATCGGAAAGTATCGCTCAACACTAGTAACATTACAAAGTGCTTGTAAACACAATCAACTTTGCAAATTACCCCTTCCTGAAAAAAAACTTTCTCTTTTCTCAAGAACGAAGGGATTTTTAATTTTATAGTGTACATCTCAGTATGTTTTACTAGTCATCCTGCAGTACTAGCCTGGCCAGTTACCTTGAAAAGGAGTGCTAGGGAGGAGCAGGCTCTCGGCTTTATAGCCTGCTGGCACTACTCTGAATCTAGTTGGACAACTGGATCCAGTTAACGTCTGTCCCTCTGTGCTTCTCCCATGGTGGCAAAAATACCTCTGCTAGCAGCCTGAGAGAGAATACAGTTCACACTATAAGTGCAATCATGCCGCTGGTCATGCTGTCCCCGACAAAGTGGAAATCCAGAAGCTAGAAGCAGTGTGATCTGTAAGAAAAAACTAGAGAACATCTTTAATTCTTCATGCACAATCCAGAGGTCATAGCGTTTTTAAAAAGTAGAGACTATTGAGAATTTTAAACTGTGGCACTTAAACGCCTTTACATTTAATATACAAGTATGTTCTGGGGGAATGCTCCCAGCATGCAAGCCAAACTAATATATTGTTAGGGCTGGCGGAACTCACCGAGTAAATATAGAGATGTTATTTGGTGCGTTCACAGCCCGGGGTCCACCGTGCAGGAAAAGAACCTGCTGCTGGCAAACGGCGGCACTATATGGCGGTAGAAGTGATCTCTGTTGCTTCACAGAGTCACTATAAAGAAAGGACTGTGTCCTGTTAAACTCCACAGGAATACACAATAACTGCTAAGCAGATAGCAGCTTGTGGTCACGCAGTCAAGGAGGCAAACATACAATCTCTTCACCGGAGGAGCCAGTATTCTAGGTGGATTATTTCAGCCGGGTCCCTGAATCCATACAAGCGTGACCACATTGGCGCAAAACTCATAACATGCATTGATACTAGCGCATGGCCGTGCGGTCATGCGAACCTTATATAGCTGCAGCAAGTACAAGACCTTCCTAGAAGGACCAATGAGAGGCTGCCACAGAGCCTGAGCACCTTCAGGACCTTCCTGGATAACCAATGGGCTTTGCTGCAGTATCCAAGCATGTGACCCTCGATCTCCAATGAGAGATCTTACCCTGGGCATGCTCAGAAGGAGAAAAGCAGGATTTAGTCCCAAAAGCGTCTGCTCGCAGCTGCCCAGCACTGGCTTCAATGGCAGAAGCTGGAAAAGCAGCAGTAACCCTTTGCACAGAGTCAGACTGAGCGAGATGCTGGGACCGATGTCTCCGCTGAGCAGGTTCCACTGCAGCAGGAGAAAAATGGAAGACCGCAGTGGAGATGGCCTGAGATTCCCCCTGTGCAGAGGCGGGATCTTGACCCCTAACATATATAGCCTTCACTAGGCCCAAAAAAATTTTTTGCCGTATACTGTATTTGAGCTGTACGCACATGTTATGTTGTATTAAATTGTAAACTGTAGTCAACTGACCTTTTTAATACAAAGGCATGAGTGGCAGCGGGAGATGTATCCAACTCTATGGCAAATATTCCAGCACTGAAGACAGCATATACATTAAAATATTCATAGTCTTAAATGAACAAAGCCACGTGTTTACACCTTGGATATTTGTGCATGGCTGCACCATGATATAATTTGAAGTTGTATGTAAAAACTAATGTGTCATCCGGATATAACTTCATTGCTGTAAGGCATTGGGGCAGCTGAAAAGGAATAAGGAGATATATATCATGTCATTTCATATTCCATACAATTGTCCAAATTTTGATGAGCAGTAGCACCAGAGGCACGCATTCTAGTCATTTAATTCAGCATTCTTCAGCACAAAGAGACATGAAAAGAAGATTCAATAAAGACATAAAAACTCAAACCATTTACTTTTAAAATTGCCAGCAGGAGATTTTTTTTCACTGCTGGGAGCCAATTACTTGCTGAATGCTTCCAGGCTGGCTCTCTGTCAGGACATTCAATAGTTTTCCTCAATTGAATCTGCCACTCTGCCTTACAGATAGTCAACTCCAAAGTATGCTATCAGTAATATCAGTAATACTTTGACTTCATTATCCAAAGTGGGATAAAAAGAACATTTTGTATTATTTATAACCGGAGAAGGCAATGTAGATAAAAGTGTGCATGTCTACTACTTATACAAATGTAGATTTTGTATATTTTTGTGCTTGTCTACAAAAATTCCGTACTCTGAGGCGCAGCTAGCAGGAGAGCAAGTGGGTTTGGCCGAGGTCTACTCACATAGATGAGCCCATGAGGAAATCTGTAAGCTGATGAAGCCTCCGAGCTCTGCTTCTTCCTTGGTGAGCAGCGCAGAGCATACTTTCCCCTGCAAACAGAGCACTGTACACACGGAATGATTGATATACAACCCGTGGCAAAAATTATGGAATCACCGGCCTTGGAGGATGTTCATTCAGTTGTTTAATTTTGTAGAAAAAAGCAGATCACAGAGATGGCATAAAACTAAAGTAATTTCAAATGGCAACTTTCTGCCTTTAACCCCTTCCCGACCCATGATGCCACGTAGGCGTCATGAAAACCCGTGCCAATCCGACCCATGACGCCTATGTGGCGTCATGGAATGATCGCGTCCCTGCAGATCGGGTGAAAGGTGTTGTGGATTCTGTTTGCGGGCTCCCTCTGGTGGTTACTGCTGGTACTGGGTGACTTTGGTGGGTTGCGGCCTTTGGTTTCCATCTGTCCATCAGAGGCTGGGTGTTTCCTATTTTACCTGGCCTTTCTGTCATTTCCCTTGCCGGCTATCAATGTGTTCAGATGTGCTCTGTTTGGTTCCTGCCTACCTGCTCCCAGATCTTTCAGGATAAGCTAAGTGCTGATTTTCAGTTGTTTGGTTTTTTGTCCAGCTTACTTAGAATGTCTCTTTGTTAGCTGGTTGCTCTAGTGGACTGAGGTTCTCCCCATGTGCCATGAGTTGGCACATGGGTTCTTGTAATCTCAGGATGGTTTTTTTGATTAGGGTTTTTTGCTGACCGCTCAGTCCCCTTTTGTGTCATTCTGCTTTCTAGTTTTCAGCGGGTCTCTATTTGCTAAAGCTATATACATCATCTCTATGTGTGTGCCTTCCTCTCATTTCACCGTCAATATATGTGGGGGGCAACTATATCTTTGGGGTTAATTCCTCTGGAGGCAAGTGAGGTCTTTGTTTTCTCTGCAGTACTAGTTAGCTCTTAGGCTGGTGCGTGGCGTCTAGAACCAACGTAGGCACGCTCCCTGGCTATCTCTAGTTGCGTTTGTCAGGCGTAGGGCAGCGGTCAGCCCAGGTTCCATCACCCTAGAGCTCGTCCGATATTTATTATACTTTGCTAATCCTGTGCTATCCCTAGCCATTGGGGATTCATGACAGTATAGCCGGCCCACAAAGTGTTAATTGTTTGGGCTGAAGCAGGAGAAAAAGAAGTGTTCAAGGGAATTTTTTTTTTTTTTCCTTCAGAGTTTTGCTGCCTAGCCCTTAATTGCTGTCTAGCTGCTTCTTACCTCCTCTTAACCCTTGAATGGCTCTGATCTTAGCTGTTTATCATGGATGTCCAGAGTTTGGCTTCCAGCCTGAGTAATCTCGCGGCAAAGGTTCAAAACATACAGGATTTCGTTGTTCACACTCCCATGTCTGAACCTAGAATTCCTATTCCAGAGTTTTTTTCTGGAGATAGATCTACCTTCCTGAATTTCAGGAACAATTGTAAATTGTTTCTCTCTTTGAAATCTCGCTCCTCTGGAGACCCTGCTCAACAGGTCAAGATTGTTATATCGTTCCTACGGGGCGACCCTCAGAATTGGGCATTTGCATTGGCACCAGGGGATCCTGCATTGCTCAGTGTGGATGTGTTTTTTCTGGCATTGGGATTGCTCTATGAGGAACCTAACCTAGAGATTCAGGCTGAAAAGGCTTTATTAGCCCTCTCTCAGGGGCATGATGAAGCGGAAATATATTGTCAGAAATTTCGGAAATGGTCGGTGCTTACTCAGTGGAATGAGTGCGCCCTGGCTGCAAACTTCAGAAATGGTCTTTCTGAGGCCATTAAGGATATTATGGTGGGGTTCCCTGCGCCTACAGGTCTGAATGAGTCTATGGCTATGGCCATTCAGATTGATCGGCGTTTACGAGAGCGCAAACCCGTGCACCAGTTGGCGGTGTCTTCTGAACAGGCACCTGAGACTATGCAATGTGATAGAATTCAGTCCAGAAGTGAACGGCAAAATTATAGGCGGAAAAATGGTTTGTGTTTTTATTGTGGTGATTCAGCTCATGTTATATCAGCATGCTCTAAACGCACAAAAAGGGTTGATAAATCTTTTGCCATTGATACTCTGCAGTCTAAGTTCATTTTGTCTGTGACTCTGATTTTTTCACTGTCTTCCATTTCCGTCGATGCCTATGTGGATTCAGGCTCTGCCCTGAGTCTTATGGATTGGTCATTTGCTAAACGCTGCGGTTTTAGTCTAGAGCCTCTGGAAGTTCCTATTCCTCTGAAAGGAATTGATTCTACACCATTGGCTATGAATAAACCGCAGTATTGGACACAAGTGACCATGCGCATGACTCCCGTTCATCAGGAGGTGATTCGCTTCCTTGTACTGTATAATTTACATGATGTACTAGTGCTTGGTCTGCCATGGTTACAAACTCATAATCCTGTCCTGGACTGGAAAACAATGTCTGTGCTAAGCTGGGGATGTCAGGGGGTTCATGATGATGCACCTCCGATTTCTATCGCTTCATCTACTCCTTCGGAGATCCCTGCGTTTTTGTCGGATTATAGGGATGTTTTTGAGGAGCCTAAGCTCAATTCGCTCCCTCCCCATAGAGAGTGTGACTGTGCTATAGAATTGATTCCTGGCAGTAAGTTCCCTAAGGGTCGTTTATTTAATCTGTCACTGCCAGAGCATACTGCTATGCGGAATTATATTAAGGAGTCCTTGGAAAAGGGACATATTCGTCCATCTTCGTCCCCTCTGGGAGCAGGTTTTTTTTTCGTGGCAAAAAAAGATGGTTCCCTGAGGCCTTGTATAGATTATCGCCTTCTGAATAAGATTACAGTCAAATACCAGTATCCATTGCCATTATTTACTGATTTGTTTGCTCGCATTAAGGGGGCTAGGTGGTTCACTAAAATAGATCTTCGTGGTGCGTATAATCTGGTGCGGATAAAACAGGGTGATGAGTGGAAAACCGCATTTAATACGCCTGAGGGCCATTTTGAGTATTTGGTAATGCCTTTTGGACTCTCCAATGCTCCGTCAGTCTTTCAGTCCTTTATGCACAATATTTTCCGTGAATATCTGGATAAGTTTATGATTGTGTATTTGGATGATATTTTGGTGTTTTCTGATGACTGGGAGTCTCATGTTCTACAGGTCAGGAAGGTGTTTCAGGTTTTGCGGGCCAATTCTCTGTTTGTGAAGGGCTCAAAGTGTCTCTTCGGAGTCCAGAAGATTTCTTTTTTGGGGTACATTTTTTCTCCTTCTACTATTGAGATGGATCCCGTTAAGGTTCAGGCTATTTGTGACTGGACACAACCTACATCTGTTAAGAGCCTTCAGAAGTTCTTGGGGTTTGCTAATTTTTATCGTCGGTTCATTGCTAATTTTTCCAGTATTGTTAAACCTTTGACTGATTTGACTAAAAAGGGTGCTGATGTTGCTGATTGGTCTCCTGCGGCCGTGGAGGCCTTTCGGGAACTTAAGCGCCGGTTTTCTTCTGCTCCTGTGTTGTGTCAACCAGATGTTTCACTTCCTTTCCAGGTGGAGGTTGATGCTTCCGAGATTGGAGCGGGGGCGGTTTTGTCACAGAGAAGTTCTAATGGCTCGGTGATGAAGCCATGTGCTTTCTTCTCTAGAAAATTCTCGCCCGCCGAGCGCAATTATGATGTGGGTAATCGGGAGCTTTTGGCCATGAAGTGGGCATTTGAGGAGTGGCGTCATTGGCTTGAGGGTGCTAAACATCGCGTGGTGGTCTTGACTGATCACAAGAATCTCATTTACCTTGAGTCTGCCAGGCGTTTGAATCCTAGACAGGCTCGTTGGTCGTTATTTTTTTCTCGTTTCAATTTCGTGGTTTCATACCTGCCAGGTTCAAAGAATGTGAAGGCAGATGCTCTTTCCAGGAGTTTTGTGCCTGACTCTCCTGGAGACACTGGGCCTGCTGGTATCCTTAGGGATGGGGTAATATTGTCCGCCGTATCCCCAGACTTGCGACGCGCATTGCAGGAGTTTCAGGTGGATAAACCGGATCGATGTCCACCAGAAAGACTGTTTGTTCCGGATGATTGGACCAGTAGAGTCATCTCCGAGGTCCATTCTTCTGTGTTGGCTGGTCATCCTGGAATATTTGGTACAAGAGACTTGGTGGCCAGGTCTTTTTGGTGGCCTTCCTTGTCTAGGGATGTGCGTACCTTTGTGCAGTCTTGTGAAGTGTGTGCTCGAGCTAAGCCTTGCTGTTCACGGGCTAGTGGGTTGTTGTTATCCTTGCCCATCCCGAAGAGGCCTTGGACGCACATTTCCATGGATTTTATTTCTGATCTCCCGGTTTCACAGAAAATGTCCGTTATCTGGGTTGTGTGTGACCGCTTTTCTAAGATGGTTCATTTGGTGCCCTTGCCTAAGTTGCCCTCCTCCTCTGAGTTGGTTCCTTTGTTTTTTCAGAACGTGGTTCGTTTGCATGGGATTCCGGAGAATATAGTTTCTGACAGGGGATCCCAGTTTGTGTCTAGATTTTGGCGGACGTTTTGTGCCAAGATGGGCATGGATTTGTCGTTCTCGTCTGCATTCCATCCTCAGACGAATGGCCAGACGGAGCGAACTAATCAGACCTTGGAAACTTATTTGAGGTGTTTTGTTTCTGCTGATCAGGATGACTGGGTTGCTTTTTTGCCACTGGCCGAATTTGCTCTTAATAATCGGGCTAGTTCGGCCACGTTGGTCTCTCCTTTTTTTTGTAATTCGGGGTTTCATCCTCGTTTTTCCTCTGGTCAGGTGGAGTCTTCGGATTGTCCTGGAGTGGACGTGGTGGTGGACAGGCTACATCACATTTGGAATCAGGTGGTGGACAATTTGAAGTTATCTCAGGAGAAGACTCAGCAGTTTGCTAATCGCCGTCGCCGCGTGGGTCCCCGACTTCTTGTTGGGGACTTGGTGTGGTTGTCTTCTCGTTTTGTCCCTATGAAGGTCTCTTCTCCTAAGTTCAAGCCTCGGTTCATCGGTCCTTATAGGATCTCGGAGATTCTTAACCCTGTATCCTTCCGTTTGGATCTCCCAGCATCGTTCGCTATTCATAATGTGTTCCATCGGTCGTTGTTGCGGAGGTATGAGGTGCCTGTTGTTCCCTCGGTCGAGCCTCCTGCTCCGGTGCTGGTGGAGGGAGAATTGGAGTATGTTGTTGAAAAGATCTTGGATTCTCGTGTTTCCAGACGCAAACTCCAGTGTTTGGTTAAGTGGAAGGGTTATGGTCAGGAGGACAATTCCTGGGTGGTCGCCTCCGATGTTCATGCGACTGATTTGGTCCGCGCCTTCCATAGAGCTCACCCTGATCGCCCTGGGGGTTCTCGTGAGGGTTCGGTGACCCCTCCTCAAGGGGGGGGTACTGTTGTGGATTCTGTTTGCGGGCTCCCTCTGGTGGTTACTGCTGGTACTGGGTGACTTTGGTGGGTTGCGGCCTTTGGTTTCCATCTGTCCATCAGAGGCTGGGTGTTTCCTATTTTACCTGGCCTTTCTGTCATTTCCCTTGCCGGCTATCAATGTGTTCAGATGTGCTCTGTTTGGTTCCTGCCTACCTGCTCCCAGATCTTTCAGGATAAGCTAAGTGCTGATTTTCAGTTGTTTGGTTTTTTGGTCCAGCTTGCTTAGAATGTCTCTTTGTTAGCTGGTTGCTCTAGTGGACTGAGGTTCTCCCCATGTGCCATGAGTTGGCACATGGGTTCTTGTAATCTCAGGATGGTTTTTTTGATTAGGGTTTTTTGCTGACCGCTCAGTCCCCTTTTGTGTCATTCTGCTTTCTAGTTTTCAGCGGGCCTCTATTTGCTAAAGCTATATACATCATCTCTATGTGTGTGCCTTCCTCTCATTTCACCGTCAATACATGTGGGGGGCAACTATATCTTTGGGGTTAATTCCTCTGGAGGCAAGTGAGGTCTTTGTTTTCTCTGCAGTACTAGTTAGCTCTTAGGCTGGTGCGTGGCGTCTAGAACCAACGTAGGCACGCTCCCTGGCTATCTCTAGTTGCGTTTGTCAGGCGTAGGGCAGCGGTCAGCCCAGGTTCCATCACCTTAGAGCTCGTCCGATATTTATTATCTTTGCTTATCCTGTGCTATCCCTATCCATTGGGGATTCATGACAGGGGTGTAACCTAATGGGCCTAGTCCTATATGGCAGCCCTCTTTCATTTTATTTTTATCACAATGAGTAAGGCGGCAAGACCGTTGAAACGCGTTTGATTTTAATGCACTTTAAGCCTGTGACTGTCACTGGTATGAATCACCCGTTTTTGTGTCTATGGATATGAAGATGGACTTTGGATTTATGTGCTTTTAACAAAAATGGAATAAAAGGTATTTTTTATGGACATCACCCACGCTGGACTAGGGTTGAGCGACTTTCATTTTTTTAAGATCGAGTAGGGTTTTGGGAAACCCGATTTTGTCCAGAGTCGAGTCGAGTGCAGTCGGCCGATTATCGCTAAAAGTCGGGGATCGACCGAAACACGAAACCCAATGCAAGTCAATGGGGAAGCATAGTCGGCAGTGAGTGGAGGCCAGGAAAACACCTACAGTGCCCATTTTAATGCCAAAAACATCCATTCTTGTTTCTGAAGCTTGCCAATCTTAATTAACTGTATAATAATAGTTGGGCATAGGGAATTGGGGGAAAGTTGTGGGGGGAGTAGGGCTGGCTCAAGTTTTTCGTGGGCCCAGGAAATGCGGACTACGTCACGGCGGTGTTGCAGGGAAAGGTAAGTATTTAAAAGTTGCAAGTGCTGTGATCCTGAGCAAGCAGGGGGGGCCCACTCGTTCGCATTGCCACTGGCACAGGGCCCCTCAAAGTACGGCGGTGTGTTTGCATGGCGGGGGCGCCTCCCACCAGCAGCGACACTTTTGCGTACTCTGAGGGGCCCTGTGCCAGTGACGTCGCCAACGAGTATGCCCCCCCACCTGATGAAGGAACCTGCACTTTCATCTGCACCTTCCTCTTTGTCCCTGTGTAAGGTGGTATAACATGCGGGAAGGGGAACCTTACTTTCAGCAGGGACAGATTCTGGCTGTGTAGAGTACAAGGGGAATGTAGTGGTCTAGGTCAATGTACCAGCAGACTCATTTAGCAGTGGCTGGGCAATGGGCAGGATGAGGAGGAAACAGATATAGGGCCAAAGAATAAAGTAGGCTACATGCAGTTCAAAATTGGTAACAGGACTAAACAGGCGGCATTGCTTTGTTCAGTGGAGTAGCAAACCCAAGAGCAGCAGACACTGTTTCAAGGGCCTAACCACACTAGTAGGCCAAATGCAGTTTAATATCTGATAGTATAGGGCGAAAGCCAGAATGTGGAAGCTCAGCTTTGTTCAGTTGAGGACAACACCAGGGAGGGGCAGACACCTTTAGTAGGCCGGAAAAGCCTATTGCATTTTTTAAAATGGTAATTTGGAGCAGAAGGTTGAAGCTCAGCTTTATTTAGTTGAGGGCAACACCAGGGAGGGGCAGAAGCCGTTAGTAGGCCCTAACCACCATTTTTTTTTTTTTTAAAACCACTTAATGAGAGCCGGAAGGTTGAAGCTCAGCTTTATTTAGTTGAGGACAACACCAGGGAGGGGCAGAAGCCGTTAGTAGGCCCTAACCACCATTTTTTTTTTAAAACCACTTAATGAGAGCCGGAAGGTTGAAGCTCAGCTTTATTTAGTTGAGGACAACACCAGGGAGGGGCAGAAGCCGTTAGTAGGCCCTAACCACCATTTTTTTTTTAAAACCACTTAATGAGAGCCGGAAGGTTGAAGCTCAGCTTTATTTAGTTGAGGACAACACCAGGGAGGGGCAGAAGCCGTTAGTAGGCCCTAACCACCATTTTTTTTTTTTTTAAAACCACATAATGAGAGCCGGAAGGTTGAAGCTCAGCTTTATTTAGTTGAGGACAACACCAGGGAGGGGCAGAAGCCGTTAGTAGGCCCTAACCACCATTTTTTTTTTTAAAACCACATAATGAGAGCCGGAAGGTTGAAGCTCAGCTTTATTTAGTTGAGGGCAACACCAGGGAGGGGCAGAAGCCGTTAGTAGGCCCTAACCACCATTTTTTTTTTTAAAACCACATAATGAGAGCCGGAAGGTTGAAGCTCAGCTTTATTTAGTTGAGGACAACACCAGGGAGGGGCAGAAGCCGTTAGTAGGCCCTAACCACCATTTTTTTTTTTAAAACCACATAATGAGAGCCGGAAGGTTGAAGCTCAGCTTTATTTAGTTGAGGGCAACACCAGGGAGGGGCAGAAGCCGTTAGTAGGCCCTAACCACCATTTTTTTTTTTAAAACCACATAATGAGAGCCGGAAGGTTGAAGCTCAGCTTTATTTAGTTGAGGGCAACACCAGGGAGGGGCAGAAGCCGTTAGTAGGCCCTAACCACCATTTTTTTTTTTAAAACCACATAATGAGAGCCGGAAGGTTGAAGCTCAGCTTTATTTAGTTGAGGACAACACCAGGGAGGGGCAGAAGCCGTTAGTAGGCCCTAACCACCATTTTTTTTTTTAAAACCACATAATGAGAGCCGGAAGGTTGAAGCTCAGCTTTATTTAGTTGAGGGCAACACCAGGGAGGGGCAGAAGCCGTTAGTAGGCCCTAACCACCATTTTTTTTTTTAAAACCACATAATGAGAGCCGGAAGGTTGAAGCTCAGCTTTATTTAGTTGAGGGCAACACCAGGGAGGGGCAGAAGCCGTTAGTAGGCCCTAACCACCATTTTTTTTTTTAAAACCACATAATGAGAGCCGGAAGGTTGAAGCTCAGCTTTATTTAGTTGAGGACAACACCAGGGAGGGGCAGAAGCCGTTAGTAGGCCCTAACCACCATTTTTTTTTTTAAAACCACATAATGAGAGCCGGAAGGTTGAAGCTCAGCTTTATTTAGTTGAGGGCAACACCAGGGAGGGGCAGAAGCCGTTAGTAGGCCCTAACCAAAGTTGAAGGCCAAATGCAGTTTAATTTCTGATACTATAGGCCGAAAGCCAGAAGGTGGAAGTTCCGATTTAGACAGTGGAGGACAATTTGAATTAGGGACTGCAGACAGACTTAGTAGGCTGTCCCCTGTGGACCATGCATCCACCACATTAACCCATTGCGCCGTAATGGACACGTAATCTTCCGTGGCCATGCCTACAGGTCCATGCGTCTGTTGTCAGGTGCACCTTTGTACTCACAGATTGCCAGAGTGCATGGACAATGCGGTCTTCTACATGCTGGTGGAGGGTTGGGATGGCTTTTCTCGCAAAAGAAGTGTCGACTGGTTAGCTTGTAGCGTGGTACAGCGTAGTCCATCATGGCCTTATTAATAGTAAATAAAATATATAACTAGGCTCTATGAACTTTTAAATAGGTTCCAGGGGTACACGGGCAGCATTGGTGTGGTCAGTGGAGGAGTATTGCAAGTAGGGGCTGCAGACAGGCTATCAAAGGCCTAAAATAACAAACAGTAGGCAGTCATGGCAGTTTTACATCGGTTACATGGATACACAGGCAGGCACTCCAGGCAGCATTGTGCTCAGTGGAGGAGTATTGCAAGTAGGGGCCGCAGACAGGCTATCAAAGGCCTAAAATAACAAACAGTAGGCAGTCATGGCAGTTTTACATCGGTTACATGGATACACAGGCAGGCACTCCAGGCAGCATTGTGGTCAGTGGAGGAGTATTGCAAGTAGGGGCCGCAGACAGGCTATCAAAGGCCTAAAATAACAAACAGTAGGCAGTCATGGCAGTTTTACATCGGTTACATGGATACACAGGCAGCTAGGTGGTGAGTGGAGGAGTATTTAAAGTAAGGACCGCAGACAGGCTATCAAAGGCCTGCAGTGTGATTTCTAGAAGTGTGTTCTAAAAGTGTGGATTACATTAGAATTAAAACCTGAAAGATGTATACAGACTGTGCCCTGCTACCTGCCACCATCGCACTCTAACAAGCATCTCTATTCTTCCAACAGGTATGTTCATCCAGCTCTCCTACATGAAGCGCACATAATACATCACCCAGCTTTGCGCATAGACTTTCCCCTGCTCCTAGCATTGTGATGGTATGTTCATCCAGCTCTCCTACATGAAGCGCACATAATACATCACCCAGCTTTGCGCATAGACTTTCCCCTGCTCCTAGCATTGTGATGGTATGTTCATCCAGCTCTCCTACATGAAGCGCACATAATACATCACCCAGCTTTGCGCATAGACTTTCCCCTGCTCCTAGCATTGTGATGGTATGTTCATCCAGCTCTCCTACATGAAGCGCACATAATACATCACCCAGCTTTGCGCATAGACTTTCCCCTGCTCCTAGCATTGTGATGGTATGTTCATCCAGCTCTCCTACATGAAGCGCACATAATACATCACCCAGCTTTGCGCATAGACTTTCCCCTGCTCCTAGCATTGTGATGGTATGCCTTTCAGCTAACCCCCAACTTACTGTGTGATATTTATGACCTTGTTTACTTAGTCTTGATTGTATGCATCTGGTCGACCCTTAATTCTCTGACCAAGATGAGCAGAGACCACTCCTCTCTGCTCCACACCTGAACGCACTTAGTTTTCCATATATTGTATAGCACAAGTCTGCTAGACTTCAGTCTGCAGTGTGATTTCTAGAAGTGTGTTCTAAAAGTGTGGATTACATTAGAATTAAAACCTGAATTGAACCTGAAGGGAACTGAAGGTAACTGGTCAGTCACTGCAAACAATGTTTCTGTTTGTTTTCACTTTCACCCCTATAATCTTTCACTTTCTGATACCTCCCCCAATCCCCACACCAAGTAAGGAACTGTTCATCTCCTCTTCAATCCTCCCCATCCATCTCACCTCCTCCTCAGAACTGTTCCTTAACATACAATCCTCTGTCTCAAAGCACAGGCAGCCCCCTCACGCTCTCTCCTGCTCCCACCTGCTAACACTATCTCTGCTCCTTCTCACTGCTGGTGATATCTCTCCAAATCCTGGTCCTCCTCACCATATTCCCACAGTCATTTCTACCTCCCATCCACGCTCCATCACAAACTTCCGTAACCTCTCTAACCTTATACCCATTCGCCCAGCCCCCGCTTCCCCAGTCCCACTAACAGGAGCTCTGTGGAACGCTCGCTCTGTCTGTAACAAGCTTTCCTACATCCATGATCTTTTTGTTACTACCAAACTTTCCTTCCTCGCCATCACCGAAACCTGGCTCACCCCTTCTGACACGGCCTCCCCTGCTGCACTCTCTTACGGTGGCTTCCACCTTTCTCACACACCCCGCCCCAGCAGCAAGCATGGTGGAGGAGTTGGTTTTCTCCTGTCAGATAACTGCTCCTTCACCCCAATCCCACTGCCACCCTCTGTTACCCTCCCTTCCTTTGAGGTGCACTCTGTGCGCATCTACTCCCCCTCCAACCTCCAACTTGCTGTCATTTACCGCCCCCCAGGGCCAGCCACCACCTTCTTTGACCACTTCACCACCTGGCTACTTCATTTCCTTTCTGCGGACATCCCCACTATCATCATGGGCGATTTCAACATACCCATTGACACTTCCCTCTCAGCTGCCACTAAACTTCTATCTCTCTCTTCCTCCTTCGGCCTCACTCAATGGTCTTCTGCAGCCACTCACAAAGATGGTCACACACTGGACCTCATCTTCACCCGCCTCTGCTCCCTATCTAACCTCTCTAACTCGCCTCTTCCTCTCTCTGACCACAACCTTCTCACATTCTCATCTCTCTCCACTCCATGTCTAGAGTCCCCACCCCACTAACTTTCACACCCTCGCAGAAATCTTAAACATCTTGACCTACATTCATTCTCTGAATCCCTCCTCCCTCTCACAGACATAATTTCCATACACAATGCGGATGACGCTGCCGCTCTATATAACACCACAATAGCTGTAGCTTTGGAATCTGCTGCCCCACTTACACATACCAAAGCTCGCAAAATCAACAGACAGCCCTGGCACACCAGCCTGACCAAAGAACTGAGGCGAGCTTCCAGGGCTGCTGAGCGCAGATGGAAAAGATCCCACTCCAACGACCACTTAATCGCATTCAAACAGTCCCTCACTACTTTCAAGACCGCACTCGCCACAGCTAAACAAACCTACTTCTCATCTCTCATATCCTCCCTGTCTCACAACCCTAAACAGTTATTCAACACCTTCAATTCTCTCCTCCGTCCCCCAGCACCTCCTCCCTCCTCACTTATCTCTGCTGAAGACTTTGCCTCATTCTTCAAGCAGAAGATTGATAACATCAGAGACAGTTTTGGTCAACAAGCCCCAGAGCCCTTCCTCCCAACTTCCCTACCCTCCACCTCCAAAACCAACTACTCCACCATTACAGAAGATCAACTCGCCACTCTACTCTCAAGATCGCATCTCACCACCTGTGCACTTGACCCGCTCCCAACCCACCTCATCCCAAACCTCACCACAATCTTCATCCCAACCCTAACCCATCTCTTCAACCTATCACTAACAAATGGTGTTTTCCCCTCAAGCTTTAAACATGCCTCCATCACACCTATCCTCAAAAAGCCCTCTCTTGACCCATCCTCTGTATCTAGCTATCGCCCTATATCACTTCTCCCCTATGCCTCAAAACTACTGGAACAACACGTCTACCTTGAACTGTCCTCCCATCTCTCTTCTTGCTCCCTCTTTGACCGCTTACAATCTGGCTTCCGGCCACACCATTCCACTGAAACTGCCCTAACTAAGGTCACCACTGACCTTTTAACCGCCAAGAGCAAGCGACACTACTCTGTTCTCCTCCTCCTCGACCTGTCGGCTGCCTTTGACACAGTGGACCATTCCCTATTATTACAGACCCTCTCATCCCTTGGCATCACAGACTTGGCCCTATCCTGGATCTCATCATACCTAACAGACCGGACATTCAGCGTCTCCCACTCACACACCACCTCCTCACCTCGCCCCCTCTCTGTCGGAGTCCCACAAGGTTCAGTCCTTGGGCCCCTGCTCTTCTCCATTTACACCTTTGGCCTGGGACAGCTCATAGAATCTCATGGCTTTCAGTATCACCTCTATGCTGATGACACACAGATCTACATCTCTGGACCAGATATCACCTCCCTACTAACCAGAATCCCTCAATGTCTGTCCACTATTTCATCCTTCTTCTCCGCTAAATTTCTGAAACTTAACATGGACAAAACAGAATTCATCATCTTTCCCCCATCTCACGTGACCCCCCCAACGAACCTATCCATTACAGTAAATGGCTGTCCACTCTCCCCAGTCCCACAAGCTCGCTGCCTCGGGGTTATCCTGGACGCTGATCTCTCCTTCAAACCACATATCCAAGCCCTTTCCACTTCCTGCCGACTTCAACTCAAAAATATTGCACGAATCCGTTCATTCATTCCAAGAATCTGCAAAAACCCTAGTCCATGCCCTCATCATCTCTCGTCTTGACTACTGCAACCTCCTGCTCTGTGGCCTGCCCTCAAACACTCTCGCACCCCTCCAATCTATTCTAAACTCTGCTGCCCGACTAATCCACCTGTCCCCCCGCTATTCTCCGGCCTCTCCCCTCTGTCAATCCCTTCACTGGCTCCCCATTGCCCAGAGACTCCAGTACAAAACCCTAACCATGACGTACAAAGCCATCCACAACCTGTCTCCTCCTTACATCTGTGACCTCATCTCCCGGTACTTTCCTACACGCAACCTCCGATCCTCACAAGATCTCCTTCTCTACTCCCCTCTTATCTCCTCTTCCCACAATCGTATACAAGATTTCTCTCGCGTATCACCCCTACTCTGGAACCCTCTACCACAACACATCAGACTCTCGCCCACCATCGAAACCTTCAAAAAGAATCTGAAGACCCACCTCTTCCGACAAGCCTACAACCTGCAGTAACCACCGATCAACCAACCGCTGCACGATCAGCTCTATCCTCACCTACTGTATTCTCACCCATCCCTTGTAGATTGTGAGCCCTCGCGGGCAGGGTCCTCACTCCTCCTGTACCAGTTATGACTTGTATTGTTCAAGACTATTGTACTTGTTTTTATTATGTATACCCCTCCTCACTTGTAAAGCGCCATGGAATAAATGGCGCTATAACAATAAATAATAATAATAATAATAATAACATAACAAACAATAGGCTCATGGCAGTTTTACAGCGGTTACATGGATACACGGGCAGGCAGCTTGGTGGTGAGTGGAGGAGTATTTAAAGTATGGACCGCAGACAGGCTTCGAAGGCCTAACACAATAAAATGGGCTGGCTGTAGGCACTTTAAAATTGGTTCCAGGGGTACACGGGCAGCAGTGGTCTGGTCAGTGGAGGCCTAGTGGAAGTATGGACCGCAGACAGGCTTCGAAGGCCTAACACAATAAAATGGGCTGGCTGTAGGCACTTTAAAATTGGTTCCAGGGGTACACGGGCAGCAGTGGTCTGGTCAGTGGAGGCCTAGTGGAAGTATGGACCGCAGACAGGCTTCGAAGGCCTAACACAATAAAATGGGCTGGCTGTAGGCACTTTAAAATTGGTTCCAGGGGTACACGGGCAGCAGTGGTCTGGTCAGTGGAGGACTAGTGGAAGTATGGACCGCAGACAGGCTTCGAAGGCCTAACACAATAAAATGGGCTGGCTGTAGGCACTTTAAAATTGGTTCCAGGGGTACACGGGCAGCAGTGGTCTGGTCAGTGGAGGCCTAGTGGAAGGAGGGACCGCAGACAGGCTTCGAAGGCCTAACACAATAAAATGGGCTGGCTGTAGGCACTTTAAAATTGGTTCCAGGGGTACACGGGCAGCAGTGGTCTGGTCAGTGGAGGACTAGTGGAAGGAGGGAGCGCAGAAAGGCTTCAAAGGCCTAAAATAACAAACAATAGGCTCATGGCAGTTTTACAGCGGTTACATGGATACACGGGCAGGCAGCTTGGTGGTCAGTGGAGGAGTAGGGACCGCAGACAGGCTATCAAAGGCCTAAAATAACAAACAATAGGCTCATGGCAGTTTTACAGCGGTTACATGGATACACGGGCAGGCAGCTTGGTGCTGAGTGGAGGAGTATTTAAAGTATGGACCGCAGACAGGCTTCGAAGGCCTAACACAATAAAATGGGCTGGCTGTAGGCACTTTAAAATTGGTTCCAGGGGTACACGGGCAGCAGTGGTCTGGTCAGTGGAGGCCTAGTGGAAGGAGGGACCGCAGACAGGCTTCGAAGGCCTAACACAATAAAATGGGCTGGCTGTAGGCACTTTAAAATTGGTTCCAGGGGTACACGGGCAGCAGTGGTCTGGTCAGTGGAGGCCTAGTGGAAGGAGGGACCGCAGACAGGCTTCGAAGGCCTAACACAATAAAATGGGCTGGCTGTAGGCACTTTAAAATTGGTTCCAGGGGTACACGGGCAGCAGTGGTCTGGTCAGTGGAGGACTAGTGGAAGTATGGACCGCAGACAGGCTTCGAAGGCCTAACACAATAAAATGGGCTGGCTGTAGGCACTTTAAAATTGGTTCCAGGGGTACACGGGCAGCAGTGGTCTGGTCAGTGGAGGCCTAGTGGAAGGAGGGACCGCAGACAGGCTTCGAAGGCCTAACACAATAAAATGGGCTGGCTGTAGGCACTTTAAAATTGGTTCCAGGGGTACACGGGCAGCAGTGGTCTGGTCAGTGGAGGACTAGTGGAAGGAGGGAGCGCAGAAAGGCTTCAAAGGCCTAAAATAACAAACAATAGGCTCATGGCAGTTTTACAGCGGTTACATGGATACACGGGCAGGCAGCTTGGTGCTGAGTGGAGGAGTAGTGCAAGGAGTGTCTGTCCCAGTACTCCCAAAATATAAATAGATGTTAATGTCTCGCAAAACAACCAAAACAAAAAAAAAGATGGCATACTTAGGTACAGGGGTGGGCTCATCTGCTGTGTTTCTGACATAGTAATTTGGCAGTAACTATTTAATGGTGCCAATATAGGACACAGACACAGACTACTTTAAGTTGCATCATAGATGTCTACAAATTTGTATTGTCAGTGCCAGACATTGAATGATGTCAGCGAATAGACTAAAGATTGGTGGAGCTGTGCGACATAATTTTGCACGTAGTAGAGCCCAGTTTGAGCTGGGGTAGGGGGGAACTCTCTTGAGGCCGGCGGGACCGCCCCAGGGCCACTCATGTTACAACGGTGTGTCTGACGTTGGGTGCGCACCACCACCGCCAGAGACACTACATTGTACTATGAGGGACCCAGTAGCAATGCCGTCAACCAAAAGCGAGCACACCCACCTCTTCAGACAAACAGCAGTCTCACGGGTGCTTGCGCCAAGTCGCGATACCACGGCCCCGTGTGGGGAGTTTGGCCATTTAGGGAGGTGTAAACATGTCGTATGCTGTACAATCTGCAGCAGCAAATTAGACATTAGAAAAGTAATTCACAGGCAAGAGCTTTTCATAGGAAAGCTAGGTGTCGGCCGGGCAAGGTGGGGCAAAAGATTTTGAAATCCAGTTGTGGTTCATTTTAATGAATGTTAGATCGTCAACATTTTGGGTAGCCAGACGAGTCCTTTTTTCGGTTAATATTGACCCTGCAGCACTGAATACTCTTTCTGATAGGACACTTGCTGCCGGGCAAGCAAGCTCCTGCAATGCATATTCTGCCAATTCTGGCCAGGTGTCTAATTTGGAGGCCCAGTAATCAAATGGGAATGACGGTTGAGGGAGAACATCGATAAGGGATGAAAAATAGTTAGTAACCATACTGGACAAATGTTGTCTCCTGTCACTTTCAATTGATGCAGCAGTACCTGTCCTGTCTGCGGTCATAGCAAAATCACTCCACAACCTGGTCAGAAAACCCCTCTGTCCAACGCCACTTCTGATGTGTGCACCCCTAACACTCCTAGTCTGCTGCCCCCTGGAGCTCGTGTGAGAACGATCACGTGCGCTGTGTGCTGGGAATGCCTGAAGCAAACGGTCAACAAGAGTTGATTGTTTGGTTGCTAATATTAGTTCCAAGTTCTCATGTGGCATAATATTTTGCAATTTGCCTTTATAGCGTGGATCAAGGAGGCAGGCCAACCAGTAATCGTCATCGTTCATCATTTTCGTAATGCGTGTGTCCCTTTGTAGGATACGTAAGGCATAATCCGCCATGTGGGCCAAAGTTCCACTTGTCAAATCTCCGGTTGTGATTGGTTGAGGGGCAGTTGCAGGCAAATCTACGTCACTTGTGTCCCTCAAAAAACCAGAACCCGGCCGTGACACGCAACCAATTTCCTGTGCCCCCGTGAAAGTTTCCGCATTAAAAATATACTCATCCCCATCATCCTCCTCGTCCTCCACCTCCTCTTCGCCCGCTACCTCGTCCTGTACACTGCCCTGACCAGACAATGGCTGACTGTCATCAAGGCTTCCCTCTTCCTCTGGTGCAGACGCCTGCTCCTTTATGTGCGTCAAACTTTGCATCAGCAGACGCATTAGGGGGATGCTCATGCTTATTACGGCGTTGTCTGCACTAACCAGCCGTGTGCATTCCTCAAAACACTGAAGGACTTGACACATGTCTTGTATCTTCGACCACTGCACACCTGACAACTCCATGTCTGCCATCCTACTGCCTGCCCGTGTATCCTCCCACAAATAAATAACAGCACGCCTCTGTTCGCACAGTCTCTGAAGCATGTGCAGTGTTGAGTTCCACCTTGTTGCAACGTCTATGATTAGGCGATGCTGGGGAAGGTTCAAAGACCGCTGATAGGTCTGCATACGGCTGGCGTGTACAGGCGAACGTCGGATATGTGAGCAAAGTGCACGCACTTTGAGGAGCAGGTCGGAGAACCCAGGATAAGTTTTCAATAAGCACTGCACCACCAGGTTTAAGGTGTGAGCCAGGCAAGGAATGTGTTTCAGTTGGGAAAGGGAGATGGCAGCCATGAAATTCCTTCCGTTATCACTCACTACCTTGCCTGCCTCAAGATCTACTGTGCCCAGCCACGACTGCGTTTCTTGTTGCAAGAACTCGGACAGAACTTCCGCGGTGTGTCTGTTGTCGCCCAAACACTTCATAGCCAATACAGCCTGCTGACGCTTGGCAGTAGCTGGCCCATAATGGGACAACTGGTGTGCAACAGTGTCATCTGCCGATGGAGTGGTTGGCCGACTGCGTTCTGTGGAAGAGCTGTAGCTTCTGCAGGAGGACGAGGAGGAGGAGGAGGGGGTGCGAACGCCTACAGCCAACTGTTTCCTAGACCGTGGGCTAGGCACAACTGTCCCTAAATTGATGTCGCCTGTGGACCCTGCATCCACCACATTCACCCAGTGTGCCGTGATGGACACATAACGTCCCTGGCCATGCCTACTGGTCCATGCATCTGTAGTCAGGTGCACCTTTGTACTCACAGATTGCCTGAGTGCATGGACGATGCGCTGTTTAACATGCTGGTGCAGGGCTGGGATGGCTTTTCTGGAAAAAAAGTGTCGACTGGGTAGCTCGTATCGTGGTTCAGCGTACTCCATCAGGGCTTTGAAAGCTTCGCTTTCAACTAACCGGTAGGGCATCATCTCTAACGAGATTAGTCTAGCTATGTGGGCGTTAAAACCCTGTGTACGCGGATGCGAGGATAAGTACTTCCTTTTTCTAACCAGAGTCTCATGTAGGGTGAGCTGGACTGGAGAGCTGTAGATCGTGGAACTTTCGGGTGTGCCGGTGGACATGGCAGACTGAGAGACGGTTGGAGACGGTATTGTTTCCGCCGGTGCCCTACATGCAATATTTCCTCCTACAAAACTGGTGATTCCCTGACCCTGACTGCTTTTGGCTGGCAAAGAAACCTGCACAGATACTGCCGGTGGTGCGGAAAATGGTGGCCTTACAGTGACGGAAGGGATGTTGCGTTGCTGACTAGCTTCATTGGCCGAGGGTGCTACAACCTTGAGGGACGTTTGGTAGTTAGTCCAGGCTTGAGAATGCATGGTGGTTAAGTGTCTATGCATGCAACTAGTATTTAGACTTTTCAGATTCTGACCTCTGCTTAAGCTAGTTGAACATTTTTGACAGATGACTTTGCGCTGATCAGTTGGATGTTGTTTAAAAAAATGCCAGACTGCACTCTTCCTAGACTCTGATCCCTTTTCAGGGATTGCAGACTGAGCTTTAACCGGATGGCAACGCTGTGCTCCAACAGGTTTTGGCTTTGACACGCGTTTTGGTCCAGATACGGGCCCGGCAGATGGAACCTGTTGCGATGTTGATGCCTGCTGCGGCCCCTCCTCCACCTCCGCTTCTGAACTACTGCCGCCTGCACCCTGTTCCCCCAATGGCTGCCAATCGGGGTCAATAACTGGGTCATCTATTACCTCCTCTTCGAGCTCGTGTGCAACTTCGTCTGTGTCACTGTGTCGGTCGGTGGTATAGCGTTCGTGGCGGGGCAACATAGTCTCATCAGGGTCTGATTGTGGATCTGTACCCTGAGAGGGCAATGTGGTGGTCTGAGTCAAAGGAGCAGCATAGTACTCTGGCTGTGGCTGTGCATCAGTGCACTCCATGTCAGAATATACTTGTAATGGGCATGGCCTGTTAAATGTTTCACTTTCTAAGCCAGGGACGGTATGTGTAAAGAGCTCCATGGAGTGACCCGTTGTGTCGCCTGCTGCATCCTTCTCTCTTGTTGTAGTTTTTGCTGAGGAGGACAAGGAAGCGACTTGTCCCTGACCGTGAACATCCACAAGCGACGCGCTGCTTTTACATTTACCAGTTTCGGAAGAGGAGGCAAAAGAGCTAGAGGCTGAGTCTGCAATGTAAGCCAAAACTTGCTGTTGCTGCTCCGCCTTTAAAAGCGGTTTTCCTACTCCCAGAAAAGAGAGCGTTCGAGGCCTTGTGTAGCCTGACGACGAAACTGGCTCCACAGCTCCAGACTTAGGTGGAATATTTTTATCCCCACGACCACCTGATGCTCCACTACCACTACCATCATTACCAGCTGACAATGAACGCCCACGACGACCTCTTGCACCAGACTTCCTCATTGTTTTAAAATCTTAACCAAAGTAACTTTATTTGTTGCTATCAAACAACTTACACGGTGAGCTATAACTTCAGTATGATTTCAATATCCCTTAACAGGTTGGTGAGACCACAAGGAAAATCAGGCACAATGTTACACACTCTGTTTTCTGTGGCACAAAATCACAGAGATGACACACACGCAGGACTGTCACTCAAGCACTAATGTCAATATTAATCTCCCACCTAATTTATTTATTTTTTTTTCTCAGGGAGACTTTAGAAACCAAATAATATTAAAAAAAAAAAAAAAAAAGGCTTTCTATGGCCCACAATTAGAGAGAGAGAGGTGGCACAACCAGGAGTCAAGACTGGCGCACAAGCTGAAAGGGCAATATTACTCTCCCACTGTTTTTTATGTTTTTTTTGTTTTTTTCAGGGAGACTTTAGAAACCAAATAATATTAAAAAAACCAAAAAAAAAAAAGGCTTTCTATGGCCCACTGAATGAGAGGGAGAGAGGTGGCACACCCAGGAGTCAAGACTGGCACACAAGCTGAAAGGGCAATATTACTCTCCCACTGTTTTTTTAGGTTTTTTTTGTTTTTTCAGGGAGACTTTAGAAACCCAATAATATTTAAAAAAAAAAATAAATAGGCTTTCTATGGCCCACTGAATGAGAGGGAGAGAGGTGACACACCCAGGAGTCAAGACTGGCACACAAGCTGAAAGGGCAATATTACTCTCCCACTGTTTTTTTAGGTTTTTTTTTTTTTTTCAGGGAGAATTAGAAACCAAATAATATTAAAAAAAAAAAAAAAATAGGCTTTCTATGGCCCACTGAATGAAAGGGAGAGAGGTGGCACACCCAGGAGTCAAGACTGGCACACAAGCTGAAAGGGCAATATTACTCTCCCACTGTTTTTTTATGTATTTTTTGTTTTTTCAGGGAGACTTTAGAAACCCAATAATATTTAAAAAAAAAAATAAATAGGCTTTCTATGGCCCACTGAATGAGAGGGAGAGAGGTGGCACACCCAGGAGTCAAGACTGGCACACAAGCTGAAAGGGCAATATTACTCTCCCACTGTTTTTTTAGGTTTTTTTTTTTTTTTCAGGGAGAATTAGAAACCAAATAATATTAAAAAAAAAAAAAAAATAGGCTTTCTATGGCCCACTGAATGAAAGGGAGAGAGGTGGCACACCCAGGAGTCAAGACTGGCACACAAGCTGAAAGGGCAATATTACTCTCCCACTGTTTTTTTATGTATTTTTTGTTTTTTCAGGGAGACTTTAGAAACCCAATAATATTTAAAAAAAAAAATAAATAGGCTTTCTATGGCCCACTGAATGAGAGGGAGAGAGGTGGCACACCCAGGAGTCAAGACTGGCACACAAGCTGAAAGGGCAATATTACTCTCCCACTGTTTTTTTAGGTTTTTTTTTTTTTTTCAGGGAGACTTTAGAAACCCAATAATATTTAAAAAAAAAAATAAATAGGCTTTCTATGGCCCACTGAATGACAGGGAGAGAGGTGGCACACCCAGGAGTCAAGACTGGCACACAAGCTGAAAGGGCAATATTACTCTCCCACTGTTTTTTTAGGTTTTTTTTGTTTTTTCAGGGAGACTTTAGAAACCCAATAATATTTAAAAAAAAAAATAAATAGGCTTTCTATGGCCCACTGAATGAAAGGGAGAGAGGTGGCACACCCAGGAGTCAAGACTGGCACACAAGCTGAAAGGGCAATATTACTCTCCCACTGTTTTTTTATGTATTTTTTGTTTTTTTCAGGGAGACTTTAGAAACCCAATAATATTTAAAAAAAAAAATAAATAGGCTTTCTATGGCCCACTGAATGAGAGGGAGAGAGGTGGCACACCCAGGAGTCAAGACTGGCACACAAGCTGAAAGGGCAATATTACTCTCCCACTGTTTTTTTAGGTTTTTTTTTTTTTTCAGGGAGACTTTTGAAACCAAATAATATTAAAAAAACCAAAAAAAAAAAAGGCTTTCTATGGCCCACTGAATGAGAGGGAGAGAGGTGGCACACCCAGGAGTCAAGACTGGCACACAAGCTGAAAGGGCAATATTACTCTCCCACTGTTTTTTTATGTATTTTTTGTTTTTTTCAGGGAGACTTTAGAAACCCAATAATATTTAAAAAAATAAATAAATAGGCTTTCTATGGCCCACTGAATGAGAGGGAGAGAGGTGGCACACCCAGGAGTCAAGACTGGCACACAAGCTGAAAGGGCAATATTACTCTCCCACTGTTTTTTTAGGTTTTTTTTGTTTTTTCAGGGAGACTTTAGAAACCCAATAATATTTAAAAAAAAAAATAAATAGGCTTTCTATGGCCCACTGAATGAAAGGGAGAGAGGTGGCACACCCAGGAGTCAAGACTGGCACACAAGCTGAAAGGGCAATATTACTCTCCCACTGTTTTTTTATGTATTTTTTGTTTTTTTCAGGGAGACTTTAGAAACCCAATAATATTTAAAAAAAAAAATAAATAGGCTTTCTATGGCCCACTGAATGAGAGGGAGAGAGGTGGCACACCCAGGAGTCAAGACTGGCACACAAGCTGAAAGGGCAATATTACTCTCCCACTGTTTTTTTAGGTTTTTTTTTTTTTTCAGGGAGACTTTTGAAACCAAATAATATTAAAAAAAAAAAAAAATAAAAAATATAGGCTTGCTATAGCCCACTGAATGAGAGATAGCGCACACACAGCAGTGGCACACAAGCCCTGACTGAGGCCAATATTTTTCTCCCACTGATTGATGTAGTGTTTCTGTGTTGAGGTAGATTTTAGAACACAAATCACGGAAAAAATAAATAGGCTTTCTATGGCCCACTCAGTGAGAGATGGCACACACAGGGATGGCACTGTAGCAGAAATGCCAATCTTAATCTCCCACAAAAAAAAAACAAAAAAAAAAAAAAAACTGTCCTACAATTACTATCTCCCTGCAGTAATGTAAGCCAGGTATGGCAGGCAGCAATAGGAGTGGACTGATGCACAAATTAAATAAAAAGTGTGGACAAACAAAAAAGATAGCTGTGCAGAAAGGAAGGAACAAGAGGATATGTGCTTTGAAAAAAGCAGTTGGTTTCCACAGTGGCGTACACACAGCAATACAGCTATCACGGAGCCTTCTAGGGCAGCCCAATGAGCTACAGCGCTGAGGGGAAAAAAAAAAAAAAATAGCTTCCACTGTTCCTGCACACCGAAGGTGGTGTTGGACAGTGGAAATCGCTGCAGCACAAGCGGTTTGGTGGTTAGTGGACCCTGCCTAACGCTCTCCCTGCTTCTGATGAAGCGGCAGCAACCTGTCCCTAAGCTCAGATCAGCAGCAGTAAGATGGCGGTCGGCGGGAACGCCCCTTTATAGCCCCTGTGACGCCGCAGACAGCAAGCCAATCACTGCAATGCCCTTCTCTAAGATGGTGGGGACCAGGATCTATGTCATCACGCTGCCCACACTCTGCGTTCACCTTCATTGGCTGAGAAATGGCGCTTTTCGCGTCATTGAAACGCGACTTTGGCGCGAAAGTCGCGTACCGCATGGCCGACAAGCACAGGGGTCGGATCGGGTTTCATGAGACGCCGACTTAGCCAAAAGTCGGCGACTTTTGAAAATGATCGACCCGTTTCGCTCAACCCTACGCTGGACTTCTGCTTTTCCAACAGGAAGATAGTGGTTCAAAGGGTGGACCAGTCAGACCTTGGAGCACCACATTGAGATCCCATGGAGGAACTATGATCTGTTTTCTGGGATTCATTCTAGTAGCTGATGTCATAAACCTTTCAATCCAGCGATGACCCGCTAAATCTTGGTCAAAAACCGAGCTAAGTGCAGAGACCTGGACCTTGAGGGTACTGGGTCTTAGACCTATTTCCAAGCCTTTTTGTAAGAAATCCAAAATGATGGGTATATTAGGCTTGAGAGGGTCTGGAAGGTTAGGCAGACTGAATGATGAAAACTTTTTCCAGATCTTATTGTAGATGGCGTTGGTTACCGGTTTCCTCGATTTTTGGAGAGTAGCTATGACAGGGATTGACAATCCTTTAGCTTTTAGTACCTGGGCTTCAGCAACCACACCGCCAAGCTCAACTTCTGAGGGTCTGAGTGGAGAATGGGACCCTGAGAGAGAAGATTGTGTTTTATTGGTAACATTACCGGTCCATCCACTTGTAGTTGGATGATTAAGTTGAACCAACTTCTTTTGGGCCACAATGGAGCTATCAGAATAGTTGGAGTCTTTTCTAGTCGTATCTTCCGTAGAACCTTGGCAAGAATTGGGATTGGCGGAAATGCGTAGGCTAGGTGAAACTGCCAGTCTTGGGTTAAAGCATCCAACCCCCTGGGATTGCCTCTTGGGTTCAAGGAAAAAAATGTTTCAACTTTTGCGTTCTGGTGAGAGGCAAAGAGGTCGACATCTGGATGACCCCACTTGTGTACCAACATGTTGAATGTTTGAAGATCCAGGCTCCATTCACCAGGATGAATATCCTGGCGACTTAGGTAGTCCGCCTGAATATTTGTAGTACCCTTCAGGTGGATTGCCATCAGAGACAGTAAGTGTTTTTCGGCCCAAGAAAAGATTCGAGCGGAGATCTTTTTTAGACTGAGGGTCCTTGTACTACCCTGGTGTCTGATATCAGCCACCGTGGTCATGTTGTCCGAGTATATCTGAACATGTTGTCCAGAAATCTGACGACTTGCCGCTAACAGAGTCTCTTCCACAGCTTTGAGCGCTCTGAAGTTTGACGATTTCTCGGTGATCGACTGGCTCCAAAGACCTTGATAGGGGACGTGGTTTATTATGGCTCCTGTTATGGACTGGTAATTTAGGAGCGACATGCGACTAGCTCTGGGCAGGTGGTAACTATACAGACCGCAGTTCCTGATCTTAACACAACACTAGCAGTAGCCGTGGGATGTTCCTGTCACTCCCTGGACACCTCGTCACAGCCGGAGAACTAGCTACCCCTAAAGGTAGAAACAGGAAAGCTATCTTGCCTCAGAGAAAATCCCCAAAGGATAGAACAGCCCCCACAAATATTGACTGTGAGAGGAGAAGGAAATGACATACGAAGTATGAAACAAGATTTAGCAAAGGAGGCCAATTCTAGCTAGATAGACAGTAAGGAAAGAAACACTGTGCGGTCAGTAATAAAAACTAGAAAAAGTCCACCGCAGAGATATGCAAAAATCTCCACACCTGACTAAAGGTGTGGAGGGCAAAAACTGCAGCCCAGAGCTTCAGCTTAGCTGAATAGATCCATACTGATAAGCTGGACAAATGAGCAAAACATAGAATGTGCAGAACAATAAAGTCCACAACAAGTGGACTGCAAAAGGACAAAAGGACTTATCTTTGCTGAACTGGACAGAGTGTCAGGGAAATCCAAAAGAGCAGTGGCTCCAAGCAGGAACAATTGACAACTGGCATTGATTGAGGAATAAGGCCAGACTAAAATAGCAAAGCCAGAAAGACGATCAGTGGGAGCAGCTGCTGATGCTAAATCCAAGAAGCAGCTATACCACTCAAAACCACAGGAGGGAGCCCAAGAGCAGAATTCACAAAAGTGCTACTTACAACCACCGGAGGGAGCCCAAGAGCGGAATTCACAACAGTACACCCCCCTTGAGGAGGGGTCACCGAACCCTCACCAGAGCCCCCAGGCCGATCAGGACGAGCCAAGTGAAAAGCACGAACCAAATCGGCAGCATGGACATCGGAGGCAACCACCCAAGAATTATCCTCCTGGCCATAACCCTTCCACTTAACAAGATACTAAAGCCTCCGCCTCGAAAAACGAGAATCCAAAATTTCCTCAACCACATATTCCAACTCCCCCTCAACCAACACCGGGGCAGGAGGATCAACAGAGGGAACAACCGGTACCACATATCTCCGCAACAAAGATCTATGGAAAACATTGTGGATGGCAAAAGAGGCTGGAAGGGCCAAACGAAAAGACACTGGATTGATAATCTCAGAGATCTTATAAGGACCAATAAACCGAGGCTTGAACTTAGGGGAAGAAACCTTCATAGGAACATGACGAGAAGATAACCAGACTAAATCCCCAACACGAAGCCGGGGACCAACACACTGACGCCGGTTAGCAAAACGCTGAGCCTTTTCCTGAGACAACGTCAAATTGTCTACCACATGAGTCCAAATCTGCTGTAACCTGTCTATCACAGAATCTACACCAGGACAATCAGAAGGCTCAACCTGCCCTGAAGAAAAACGAGGATGGAAACCAAAATTACAAAAAAAGGCGAAACCAAAGTAGCCGAACTGGCCCGATTATTAAGGGCAAACTCGGCCAACGGCAAGAAAGCCACCCAATCATCCTGATCAGCAGACACAAAGCATCTCAAATAGGTTTCCAAGGTTTGATTAGTTCGCTCAGTTTGGCCATTTGTCTGAGGATGGAACGCCGAAGAAAAAGACAAATTAATGCCCATCCTAGCACAAAAGGCCCGCCAAAACCTGGAAACAAACTGGGAACCTCTGTTAGACACAATATTTTCCGGAATGCCATGCAAACGAACCACATGCTGAAAAAACAATGGAACCAAATCAGAGGAGGAAGGCAATTTAGGCAAAGGTACCAAATGGACCATTTTAGAGAACCGGTCACAAACCACCCAGATAACAGACATCCTCTGGGACACAGGAAGATCCGAAATAAAATCCATGGAAATATGCGTCCAGGGCCTCTCAGGGACAGGCAAAGGCAAAAGCAACCCACTAGCGCAGGAACAGCAAGGCTTAGCCCGGGCACAAGTCCCACAGGACTGCACAAAAGAACGCACATCCCGCGACAAGGAAGGCCACCAAAAGGACCTAGCCACCAAATCTCTGGTACCAAAAATCCCAGGATGACCGGCCAACACCGAAAAATCGAAACGGGAGAAAAACAGGGACCATCGAGCCTGTCTAAGGTTCAGCCGCTTGGCCGACTCGAGGTAAATCAGATTCTTATGATCGGTCAAGACCACAATACGGTGCTTGGCCCCTCAAGCCAATGTCGCCACTCCTCAAATGCGCACTTCATAGCCAACAACTCCCGATTGCCGACATCATAATTGCGTTCCGCAGGCTAAAACTTTCGGGAAAAGAAGGCACATGGTTTCATCAAGGAACCATCAGAATTCCTCTGTGACAAAACGGCCCCTGCCCCAATCTCAGAAGCGTCAACCTCAACCTGAAAAGGAAGAGACACATCCGGCTGACGCAAGACAGGGGCAGAAGTAAATCGGCGCTTAAGCTCCTGAAAGGCCTCAACAGCCTCAGAGGACCAATTTGTCACATCAGCGCCTTTCTTCGTCAAATCGGTCAGGGGCTTAACCACACTAGAGAAGTTGGCAATGAAACGGCGATAAAAATTAGCAAAGCCCAAAAATTTCTGAAGGCTCTTCACAGATGTGGGTTGAATCCAGTCATGAATGGCTTGGACCTTAACAGGATCCATTTCTATAGACGAAGGAGAAAAAATAAACCCCAAAAAAGAGACCTTCTGAACTCCAAATAGGCACTTAGACCCCTTCACAAATAGAGCATTATCACGAAGGATCTGGAATACCATCCTGACCTGCTTCACATGAGACTCCCAATCATTGGAAAAAAATCAAAATATCATCCAAATACACAATCAAGAATTTATCAAGATAGTTGCGGAAAATGTCATGCATGAAGGACTGAAATACAGAAGGAGCATTAGAAAGCTCGAAAGGCATCACCAGGTATTCAAAATGGCCTTCGGGCGTATTGAATGCAGTTTTCCATTCGTCACCCTGTTTAATACGAACAAGATTATATGCCCCTCGAAGGTCAATCTTGGTAAACCAACTAGCCCCCTTAATCCGAGCAAACAAATCAGAGAGCAAAGGTAAAGGGTATTGGAATTTGACCGTGATCTTATTAAGAAGGCAATAATCAATACAGGGTCTCAAGGAGCCATCCTTCTTGGCAACAAAAAAGAATCCCGCTCCCAATGGTGACGAAGACGGCCGAATATGCCCCTTCTCTAAGGACTCCTTAACATAGCTCCGCATAGCGGTATGTTCTGGCACAGACAGGTTGAAAAGTCGGCCCTTAGGGAACTTAGAGCCTGGAATCAAGTCAATAGCACAATCACAGTCCCTATGTGGAGGAAGGGAACTGGACTTGGGCTCATCGAATACATCCTGGAAATCTGACAAAAATTCAGGAACATCAGAAGAGGGGGAAGAGGAAATTGACATTAAAGGAACGTCACTATGTACCCCTTGACAACCCCAACTAGTCACAGACATCGATTTCCAATCCAACACTGGATTGTGTACCTGTAACCATGGAAAACCCAGCACAACAACATCATGTAAATTATGCAACACCAGAAAACGACAATCTTCCTGATGTGCTGGAGCCATGCACATAGTCAGCTGAGTCCAATACTGAGGTTTATTCTTGGCCAACGGTGTAGCATCAATACCCCTCAAAGGAATAGGGCTCTGTAAAGGCTGCAAAGAAAAACTACAGCGCCTGGCAAATTCTAAGTCCATTAAGTTCAGGGCAGCGCCTGAATCCACAAATGCCATGACAGAGAAAGATGACAAAGAGCAAATCAGGGTCACAGACAGGAGAAACTTAGGCTGTACAGTACTAATGGTAACAGATCTAGCGACCCTCTTAATACGCTTAGGGCAATCAGAAATAGTATGAGCAGAATCACCACAGTAAAAACACAGCCCATTCTGACGTCTGTATCCCCTCTGTTCTGCTCTAGTCAGAATCCCATCACATTGCATAGGCTCAGGACTCTGTTCAGAGGATGCTGCCATATGGTGCACTACTTTGCGCTCGTGCAGGCGCCGATCGATCTGAATGGCTAGAGACATAGATTCGCTCAGACCAACAGGCGTGGGGAACCCCACCATAACATCTTTAAGGGCTTCAGAAAGACCCTTTCTGAAAATTGCTGCCAGAGCGTCCTCATTCCATTTAGTGAGCACAGACCATTTTCTAAATTTCTGGCAGTATAATTCTGCCGCTTCCTGACCCTGGCACAGAGCCAACAAGGTTTTTTCCGCATGATCCACAGAGTTAGGTTCATCATACAATAATCCGAGCGATTGAAAAAATGCATCTACATTAAGCAATGCTGGATCCCCTGACTCAAGGGAGAATGCCCAGTCCTGAGGGTCACCACGCAGCAGAGAAATAACTATTTTAACTTGCTGAGTGGGGTCACCAGAGGAACGGGGTTTCAGAGCAAAAAACAATTTGCAGTTATTTTTAAAGTAAAAAAAACTTAGATCTATCCCCGTAAAACAAATCTGGAGTAGGAATTCTAGGCTCTAAGGCTGGAGTCTGAACAACATAATCTTGGATACTCTGAACTCTTGCAGCAAGCTGATCCACACGAGAAAACAAACCCTGAACATCCATGTCCGCGCCCAAATCCACCCAGAGATTAAGAGGAAGGAAAAAGACAAAACAGACTAAAGAAAAAAAAATGGCTCAGAACTCTTTTTCTTTTCCTTCTTTTGAGATGCATTCAACTCATTTTGGCCAGTTGTACTGTTATGGACTGGTAATTTAGGAGCGACATGCGACTAGCTCTGGGCAGGTGGTAACTATACAGACCGCAGTTTCTGATCTTAACACAACACTAGCAGTAGCCGTGGGATGTTCCTGTAACTCCCTGGACACCTCGTCACAGCCGGAGAACTAGCTACCCCTAAAGGTAGAAACAGGAAAGCTATCTTGCCTCAGAGAAAATCCCCAAAGGATAGGACAGCCCCCCACAAATATTGACTGTGAGAGGAGAAGGAAATGACATACGTAGTATGAAACAAGATTTAGCAAAGGAGGCCAATTCTAGCTAGATAGACAGTAAGGAAAGAAACACTGTGCGGTCAGTAATAAAAACTAGAAAAAGTCCACCGCAGAGATATGCAAAAATCTCCACACCTGACTAAAGGTGTGGAGGGCAAAAACTGCAGCCCAGAGCTTCAGCTTAGCTGAATAGATCCATACTGATAAGCTGGACAAATGAGCAAAACATAGAATGTGCTGAACAATAATGTCCACAACAAGTGGACTGCAAAAGGACAAAAGGACTTATCTTTGCTGAACTGGACAGAGTGTCAGGGAAATCCAAAAGAGCAGTGGCTCCAAGCAGGAACAATTGACAACTGGCATTGATTGAGGAATAAGGCCAGACTAAAATAGCCGAGCCAGAAAGACGATCAGTGGGAGCAGCTGCTGATGCTAAATCCAAGAAGCAGCTATACCACTCAAAACCACAGGAGGGAGCCCAAGAGCAGAATTCACAAAAGTGCTACTTACAACCACCGGAGGGAGCCCAAGAGCGGAATTCACAACAGGCTCCCCAGCCCCTCTTGCTGGCATCTGTTTTGATCGAGGTTAGAGGGGACTGAATCCAGCATACACCTTTCAGAAGATTCTTGGGATTCATCCACCATGTCAAGAAAGCTTTCACTCTGCCCGGAGTGTGGATCCTCTTGGTAACAGTGCCAGGTCGACCATCCCAATTGCCTAGAATGTGGGCTTGGAGGGTCCTTGAGTAAGCTTGAGCCCAAGCCACCGATTGTATGCAGGCTGTCATGGAACCCAACAGCGGCATTCCTTCTCGCAGAGTAGGAGACCTCATCTCTTTGAACTTCCTGATCTTTGTTACTAAGGGAAGTCTGTGATCGTCTGGGAGGAAGGACATCTGTTTTGCTGAGTCCAGAATCACTCCCAGAAATCTCCTGGTTTTTGAAGGTTGAAGTTGAGATTTTCCTAGATTTGGAATCCAACCTAGGGATCTCAATATTTCTAGGGTGGTTGAGACATGGGATATCAGGGTTACCTCGGTGGAAGCTACTATCAGAAGATCGTCCAGATAGGGCACTATGCAAACACCTTGTTTCCGGATAAATTACACTACCTCTGCCATTACCTTGGAAAACACCCTCGGTGCCGAGGAAATGCCGAAGGGAAGGACTCCAAACTGATAGTGCTCCACCCGATGACTCCCCTGTATCGCAAACCTGAGATATTTCTTGTGTCTCGGGTGAATAGGAATGTGGAAATATGCATCCTTTTGGTCGATGGTTGCCATAAAGGAGTGATGTTCTATCAGAGGGATCGCAGATCTTACGGACTCAATCTTGAACTTGCAATATTTCACATGCTGATTCAGACCCTTCAAGTTTATAATAATTCGTACATCTCCCGAAGGTTTGGGAACCAGGAAAAGTCGGGAATAATGTCCCTTTCCCCATTCCGATGGTGGGACTGGGGAGATCACATTTGATCTCATAAGATCTTTGAGACCCAAGGATAACAGACTGCGATCCCTTGATGTTGAAAGGGCAGTAATCTTTAGACCCTGAGGGGGGGGAGAAATTAACTCTATTAAAAGGCCCTCTTTGATAACATTGAGAACCCAGTGGGAACTGGTGATATTTTCCCACTGACCCACATACTTCGAGAGTCTTCCCCCCACCGGGTCGGAGTCATTGTTTGTCCTGTTAGGACTGCTTCTGCTGCTGTTGTGGGACAAAAATATTTTTTCCCCTACCCTTTGCGTAGCTCCACCTGCCGGTTTTACCTTTACCTCTTGTTTGAGAGGGCTGAGGTTGTGGGCCACGAAAAAAACGTTTTCTATGCTGCTTTTGTTCCGGGAGCGCTTTTTTCTTATCGGTAGCCTTATCAAGAATATCGTCTAAGGCTGGACCAAAAACATAATCTCCTTTAAAGGGTATGGCACAGAGCTTGGCCTTAGAGGTGATATCCCCGCTCCATAGCTTAAGCCAGAGAGCTCTTCTGGCAGAGTTGGAAAGTACAAGGGATCTGGCGGTGACTCTTACAGATTCCAGAGAAGCGTCTGCCAAAAACCCTGTAGCTTTATGCAGAATGGGAAGGGAATCCAATATCTCGCCTCTTGAGGTACCTTGAGATATGTGGGTTTCCAATTTCTCAAGCCAGCAGGAGAGGGCTCTAGCCACACAGGTAGAGGCGACGTTAGCCTTGAGGACAGACGTAGAAGTTTCCCATGATTTCCTCAGGAGGCTTTCAATTTTCCTATCCATGGGATCCTTCAATTGTGAAGAATCCTCAAAGGGGAGGGCAGTTCTCTTGGCGACCCTAGCCACCTGCACATCGACCTTGGGAATGTCCAATTTAATAAGATCATCCTCAAGAGGAAATCTATGCTTCATTTCTGAAGGGGTACTGAGTCGTTTCTCAGGTAGTTCCCATTCCTGATTAATCATACTAACAATGTTAGTATGAACTGGGAAGCCCACTCTCTTCTTCGATGAAAGCCCACCAAACATCTGATCCTGTATGGACTGCGGTACAGGTTCCTCTTCTAATCCCATGGTGTTACGGACAGCAGAGACTAGATCCTCAATATAGTCTGAGGAAAAAAGGTATTTCCTGACCTCAGCTTTAGGTGATACTGGATCCTCCCAGCCAACGGATGAGGCATGAGTGAGGTCCGAATCAGAATCAGATTCAACCACCTGAATTTTTCTCTTCTTAGCCGGGGAATGAGGTTGCGGCTGCGGAGGTGGAGGTGGGGGTGGAGGTGTGAAGGCTGCCAGGGAAGATTGTACCTCCTGTTTTACCAGTGAGCGAATTTCATCTAGTAGAGATGGATGCTCAGCTTTTATTACTCTGTCAGTGCATGGCTGGCAGAGTTTCTTATCCCAGTTAGGAGGGCATTTAGTAGAACAGATTGGGCACTTCTTTCTATAGGCGCCTTTAGGGGCAGGTTTTTCTCCCTGAAATATATAAAGGGAGAGAGGGGTGAGGACTTCTAACCCCTAAGTACACTCCTCCCGGATCCCATCCCTGCAAACACTCACAGAAGCAGGGGTGGCGCTGGGCTCCGCAGACGCAGGGCACAAAGAACCATCCATAGTGGGGAAATAGCCTTACCTCAGTGGTGGTTCAGCAGGCTTTTATGGACGCCGTCCTAGCACCTGCCTCCAGCGATTAATCATCCCCCTCCAGGATCCATGTGAGGGAGCTCCCAGGTCCGACACGCCAGCCGGCGAAACCCGGAAGTACCGGCTTCACAGTGCGCCGAGCCGACTGCATGGAGGAGGAGAACGCCGGGCAGCTCCGGGAGGAGCCCGGTCGGGGAACCCAGGCCTGCTTTGCCCTCGTGGGGGTGCGTGAAGGCCAGGAGGGGGTCCCAAGGCACCTGCAAGCAGGACGACGGAAGCAGCGTAAGGAGGAGGCTGAGAGCGACCGCCTGCTGCCCGGCTATACAGGCAAAGCCTGAGAAGATACCGTAGCCGCCGGCCACTACAGCACATGGAAACCTCTCCCTGTCCCATGGGGAACAGGAAAGACACTGGCAAGTGGGAGGTCCTTTTAACCTCTCTGTGTTTCCTGTTCCCCATTAGGGCAAAGAGACAACCTCCATATGCCATCGTGGAAGGTGACTAGAGAAAATTAGATTCAAATTTATAAACCGGTGCATAAAATACCATAGTTTGATCTATAGCTGACCCCCCACCCCCTAAAATAAACATACATATATTGCCAACCTATATTGATTCGTATTTATAGAAATGCTGCAAAGCCCATATTTTCATTGAGACCCTGGGGACTTAAGGTACCAAGGCGATAAATCCAATGGCTTTCTAGCCGGGCTAGTGCCAGGGACAAATTCCCCCCCCTTGGGCCTAATACAACTTGGTCGATGGCTCTAATTTTTAACCCTCTGGAATTAGATTGATGGTACCTCTTAAAATGACGAGAAAGAGTCTTCAATGAAGTTTCTTCTTCAACTGTTTTTGCCTTGTCAATGTCGCGCACATGTTCTCTGACTCAAATTTTTAATTCTCGTGTTATTAAACCAACATACACTTTCTTACATGGGCATTCTGCGTGATATATTACGCCCTTGGAGGCACAATTAAGATGCCTCAATATTTTAAATGTTCTTGTTCCATCATGGTTATCAAAGGTTATTGATTTGGTAAGATTTGAGCACACCTTACATATCCCGCATGGGAAAAAAACATTTGTTCCTGTATAATTAGTTTTCTTCTTATCCCGTCTCGAGTCATAATAGCTATGTACCAAAATGTCTTTCAGGTTTGGTGATCTCTTTGCCACCATTTGAGGTACCTGTGGGAGTATTTGTTTTAGTATCGGATCAGTCAAGAGGATACCCCAATTTTTTCGAACAATATCCGTCAATGCATTCCATTTATTATTATACGTTGATATAAATCGTATTTGTGCTTGATTTTCAGATACTTTTTGACTTGTTGACCCATATAGTAGATCATTCCTTGAGATTTTAATGTCTCTATGATACCCTCACCGAATCATTCTTCTACTGTATCCCCGTTCCTCGAATCTTGTTGCTAAGTCAGCCGAATGTGCTTGGAAAGTCCGTTCATCAGAGCAAATCCTTTTAAGTCTTAGGAACTGGCCGATAGGTATTCCTCGCATTGTTGATCTTGGGTGAGCTGAGTCCGCCATCAGCAAGGAATTGGTAGAGGTAGGTTTTCTATAGATCTCCGTTTGTAACGTGCCATCTCCTGCTACTTCAATCAAGACGTCCAAGAATTCAAGTTTCCTGCCGGATTTGAAAGTAAATTTAATATTTTTGGAGTTGGAGTTCAATTTGCCCATGAAGGACTCAAGTTCACTTGTGGTACCTTCCCATATGAATAGCACATCGTCAATGTACCTAATCCAATTATGTACTTTGTTAATCTCTGATATCTCTTCTCCCGAAAATAAATTCCTCTCCCAGAATCCCATAAAGAGGTTTGTGTACGAGGGGGCACAAGAGGCCCGCATCGCAGTTCCTCTTAATTGTAAATAGATATTCTGATCAAAAATGAAAGCATTATGATTCAATATGAATTCGAGGAGCGTCAACATTAAATCCGCCAACTCACCATCCAGATTGCTGGAACGTAGGTACCAGGAAACAGCCTCCAAACCATCAGTATGCCTAATTGAGGTGTATAAGACCTCGACGTCGGCTGTTACGAGCATCATGTTGTCCTCGATGGATATTTGGTCCATTCTTTGTAGTGCTTGATTGGTGTCTTTAATAAATGAGGGAAGTGTCAAGACCAAAGGCTTAAGGAAATGATCCACTATATCGGAAATCAGCTCACAGAGACCCCCATTACCTGACACTATTGGTCTTCCTGGGGGATCACATGGGTCCTTGTCAATTTTAGGTATCAGGTATAATGTGGGTAATCTTGGATGGCAGTCCCGGATCTTATCCAATAGTTTTTTTGAGACAATACCGACTTGATGTGCTTGTTCCAATATTGTAATGAGGTCCTCCTGAAAAGAAGTCAACGGATTGAAACACAATTTACGGTAGCACATTTTATCATTCAGCTGTTTGTATGCTTGTTTTTCATACATGGAGGCGGGCCAGATAACAATATTGCCACCTTTGTCTGCTGGTTTATACAGGACATCTGTCCAGGATTTTAACTCCTCCAAAGCTGATTTCTCTTGTCTAGATAAATTGTATGTACCAATTTGCTGTTTGGCCAATGTCTCAATTTCATTGGTTACTACTCTGGTAAATACTTCAATGGTGGGACAAAGTCCCAACGGGGGGAATTTGGTGGATTTGGTAAAAAGGTGGGAGGGAATACTACTTACCTCCTTGATCTCATTTTCCTCTTCCAAAGACTCTAATATTTGTAAGGTATCAAGTTCTTCTTCCATATTGTCTTTATTCTGATCACTGGGTCTAAAATGCAATTTTTTTAAAATGATTTTTCTCGCTAAGAGATGTATATCCTTTATCGAGTTGAAGGCATCTAAGTGAGAAGATGGAGAAAACGTTAAACCCCTTTCAAGGATCTTACAGTGAATCTCTGTTAATTCATGCTGTGATAAATTTATTACCTGATATCGACCTTTGTTTTTTCTTGGTTTTGAGGTCTAAAAATATTTGGAAATTTACGATTATTACCACTTCTGAGATAAGTATCTCTGGTGTGTTCTGAATCACTTAGAGATACATTACTTTCACTGCCTGATGCATTTGACATCTCTGATCTTTCATGTTGATGTTTCTCTAAAGTCTTTGTTATGGTTTTATATTGCCATTTATACACTCTTTGGTTCTCATAATCTTTAACGTCTCTTGTATATTTCTTCAATTTACTTTGACTAATGTCCTCCTCCCATTTATCACTCTCCTTATCAATGTCTTTAAGCCAACTTTCAAATTCCCCTGTAGACAAATTCTTTTGTAATGTATTCTGTAAGGTATCCAGTTCAGAATCCAATTCTTTTAGAGACATGGTATTTTTGTCTATTATTATTTTAATGAATTCCATGGAACAATTTGTTGCAGTTTCGGACCATCTTTTGATAAGGAGATCATCATTCAATTCAAATGATGGGTATATTTGTATGCATAATCCTCTTGGGACAATTTTCTGGGTACAATAATTTTCCAACGAGGTCTTGTTCCACCAAAGTTTTATTTTTCGTTGTAGGGCATTTTTGTATTTTTGCATAATTTCTCTATTATTAGGGGCGATATCTTGTGAACCACCAGTGACACTCTGCTTAAAGATGTTGGTAGCTTTAGTATGCCAAGTACATTCCTTGGCTTTAAGGTCCATATTGACCGAACAAAAATCTGTTACAAAAACAGCAACACAGCATTAATTTTACCAAAAGGTCCACCAAATATCTACGATAAAGGCACTTCATGAGTCATGATTTTCACTTTTTCGATCCAATAAGGTTCGAAATACAGAAGAGATCCAATTAAAAGGTTAAATTTTATTTAATTAAAATTAAAATGTTACAGAATGCAGAGTATGTCACAGTAAGGGATATCTACAGGATAAAGAATAATTACAGAGGATATAACCAAAGAAAGAATATAAACAAACACTAAATATGTTTAGTGCAAAAAGAAAAAAAAAAAAAAAGAGCATGAACCGCACATCCCAAAATCATACGTTGATCTAAAGCCGCTAGGCAAAAATTTATATACTGAACATGAGGTTTTCAGTTTAACATTCTGATCAGACTGTATGAAGCCCACTGCCACTTCACGGCAAACCTCGTAGTGGGTCCTACCGCCCTAACGGAGCGGAGCCGCGCGGCGACCACCACCGCAGTGGCCACGCACCAGCAGGGCGGACGGCCTGTTGCCCCACAGCACCCATGCTGCGAGACTGAGCCCCCATGACTCCAGACCACGCCGCCCCACCAGCACAAAGCCACAGCAACAATGGCCGCCACACAGCACCAGCACCAAAATGAAAGGAGCATTTAAACTCACCTTCCTCCAGCTCTTCAGTGAGAGCCAAAATGGGCTAGACCCCTTACTTTGCAGTCTCCTGCTAATTAAAATCACCTGTGCCAAATGGGAGGAGTGCTGGTCCAAGAAAAAGACAAGAACATGCTTTGTGCAAAAAGAAAAAAAAAAAGAGCATGAACCGCACATCCCAAAATCATACGTTGATCTAAAGCCGCTAGGCAAAAATTTATATACTGAACATGAGGTTTTCAGTTTAACATTCTGATCAGACTGTATGAAGCCCACTGCCACTTCACGGCAAACCTCGTAGTGGGTCCTACCGCCCTAACGGAGCGCAGCCGCGCGGACAAAAATCTGTTACAAAAACAGCAACACAGCATTAATTTTACCAAAAGGTCCACCAAATATCTACGATAAAGGCACTTCATGAGTCATGATTTTCACTTTTTCGATCCAATAAGGTTCGAAATACAGAAGAGATCCAATTAAAAGGTTAAATTTTATTTAATTAAAATTAAAATGTTACAGAATGCAGAGTATGTCACAGTAAGGGATATCTACAGGATAAAGAATAATTACAGAGGATATAACCAAAGAAAGAATATAAACAAACACTAAATATGTTTAGGTACATTACCAGTATTGCTACTTTAGAGAAAATTATAGTATATTATATTTATACTAAAATACAGTGGGTGTATTGTCTTAGAAATACCAGGTGAACTATCCACTACTGTACCGTATTTTTCTGATGAGATACCATTATTATTGAGACTAAGATAATTAGGTATAATTATGTGGCAGTGACACTTTTTACGTGTCTTTTGTTTGTTGTTTGCACTAAGCACTTTGTCAGCACTATATGTCTGCACTTTTTTGAGGATTTTAGTATAAATAAAAGTTGCTCTCATGTTACATAGCAAAAACTATGTTAGGCTTTTTTCACATTTGCGGTTGTGTCCGCAGCGTTTGTGCCACAATTATCCGCATGCGTTGTGTATTCCTATATTTAACATTAGGGACGCATGTGTGTGTGATTGGTTGCGTTTTGCCGTGTTAGACGATGCATGCATCGTTTTGTCGTCTGCGGTTTGGCGCGGTAAACGTTACATGTAGTAATTTTAGAGGCGTCAATTTGCCGCCTGGAAACGTATGCGGTTGTTAGGGGAAGGAATGCGCCAGAAAAAACGCATTACGGTCTATGTGAACGCATGCGTTCGCAAGCACATGCGTTTGCTTGCGTTTGTGAATGCATGCGTTGCACCACAGAAAAACATGTCTAGACACTGATTAGCCACCCCCCACATACAAACTGGTAAAAGGAGGGAGTGGGCATTTGCAGATCACTACCCAGCAGACAGAGAAGCAGAGCAGACACAGGCAAGAACGTTGGAGGAAACAAGACACTGAACAATGTGAGTATATCCTAGCCAATGTCTTAATTTTCTATTTTCCGTCTCTATATATCCTAATTTCTGGCATTTTTTTCTTTCTGCATGCATCAGAATGTCATCTTCTTCTGAGGAGGAGCAACGTCCTGGACCTGCACAAGCCGAACATGTCAGTGAAGTGAGTACTCACCTCCTCAGATTGTAAGTATTCACTGTCACATCTACACATATGACAATTTTTTTTCCTTTTATTAGAGCACTTCTTCCACTGCGGCAGAGGCAGAGCAGGAGCAGTGGGGTCACGGTCAGGTGGCTCTGTTTTCTTTCTTTTCCGTATGTTAAGGTCTCCTACATTAATGCCTTTATTTATTTTTTAGGTTCCAGAAAGGGATGAGGACCTCATTGAAAATGACCTCCTAATCTCCCTGGTCCATGAGCGAGTCCCGTTGTGGGACACCCGGGTTCCGCAGCACTTGGACAACGTGACGATCCGGCGGCTATGGAATGAGGTGGCCAAAGCGATGTAGGATGGCTGGGACAACACCCCGACTCGAGTCCGAAATGCATTTTGTAAGTATTGCAATGCGGTGTGCTGCAGCAGTGACCTTGGCCGTGATCACACACAGTTGTGTGATCACGGTCAAACGTGCGTTGTCTAACCATTATTTATATTTTTCAACAGTGCTCAAAGTCAAAATACATTGTCGTTCGATGAAGGATCGCTTCAACAAGGACCTTCGTCAAGAGAGCTGGCTTCCTAGTGGTTCTGGAGCAAGGATCCGCAAATATAAGTATCACCGCATCCTTGTATTTTTGAGACCGGTCCTTGCCCAGAGAACGTAAGTATTGTTTGTGGTGTAATGGGTTGTGTTGGATTGCCTAATCTGTATTTTTTTTTCCACAGGAGTTGGCGCTTTACTATTGTAAATGTTTGGTAGTAATGTGTTTTTTCTTCTTTTTTCACAGCACATGGAGCAGCACTCTTGACCCTGGTTCTGGAGCGGTCCTTCATCCAACAGCCACAGATCTGTCCCAGCCTTCCAGCAGCGCTGCAGCAAGTGGGCCTGCCACACAGACTGGAGACCAGGAAGCTGGTCCATAAGGTGTTCCTCTGTCCCAGTCCTCTGCCTTTTTTTGGGGGCTCTTCCCGGCAGCGGCAGAGGGCCTCGGACAGGTCACTCATGCCCGAGTTTTTGCACTTGAGCTCGGTCTTTCATGATGGACTCAAGGCGATGGGTGACCGACTGCATAGTGCCATAAACAATATTAATACACGTATCCAGGAGGTCACTAAAAGCCTTGACCAAGTGAAAGCCGACCTCCAGAGGCCAGCACATCATTTTTTCAATCAAATTGAACAGGGCATGTCGGAACACCTTACTCCTGATCTCCAGCTTAATGTCATGCAGGCCTGCAATGCTGCTTACGTGCAGGTTATGCAGCAGAGTTGGTATTTTCAGCAGACAGTGGTGGCATATCCACCTGTGCCTACACTGTCGTGCTTGACCTCAATGCCGAGCTCTGCTGCATACCACTGCTCGGCCACCTCCATTCCAAGCACTGCCGGACACCACTACAGCACCACCACCATGCCGAGTGCTGTTGGACAGCCCACCGCCACCACCATGACAACTGCTGCTTCTGCTTGGACCTCCTCCACTGCCACCACCATGCAGCAGCAGCACCCAGATAAGGACAGGTTGGCCACCATCACCAGGTCCCAGCTGCAGCAGCAGCAGCACCCAGATCCTGGCATGCTTTTCAGCCCCAGCATGCAGCAGCACCCAGATCCTGGCATGCTTTTCAGCACCAGCATGCAGCAGCAGCAGCACCCGGACCCTGGAACGGCTTTCACCACCACCAGGATGTAGCAGCAGCACCCGGACCCTGGCATGGCCTTCCCCACTACCTTGCCATGCAGCGGCACACGGACCCTGACAGGTCGGCCACTACAACCAGGCTGCAACAAATGAGCCCACCGAGGCTCCCCAGACCGCAGTGCTTATCCCAAAAAGGGAAACAAAATAAAAAACAAAGGACAATCTCAATTCCTCCCCCCTCACCTCCCAATGTGTCTGTAATGTCATGTTTGTCTCACCCTTCCAGTGTGTCTCTGCCCTCTCGTGCGTCAAGCCCCATCCCTGAACTACCAGACCCCACTACTTTAATTGCCCCTTCTCCTGCCACCCCTGCATTGTCCACATTAAGCCAGGTGTCACAGCTACACACACCCCATTTCCGTCACTCTACCGCAAGCAGGCGTAGTTAAATTAATTTGTTTGTTAAAAAATAAATAATAATGTTTTTTGCCCCCAATAATGTTTGGATAATTGTGTATTTCGTTGCCGGCAACACACACCGTGCGCTGAATAAAACACTTTATTTTTTGGCCAACTCATAACTCCAGTAGTTATTAAGTAGAACACTGCACCTTTGTGTGTTTGGTATAGTGCTTTGAGGTGGCCAAAAAAACCCAAAATTACTTGTATTTTCTCCATAATCTCTTCAGTCTGATTAATCTGTGTCGCAGACTGAAGAGAAAATGGCGGTAATACAAAGCAGAACTATACTCAACAGGTAATATTCCAAAAAAATATTTGTTACACCTGACCTGGTGAGTAGAGAACTGCAGTGTATAACCTCCATTTTTTCTTCAGTGTATGTAATCTATTTCACACAAACTGAACAGATGATGGAGGTCATACAAGGCATATCTATACTCACCTGGACAGGTGTCAGAAATAGTGAATTCATGAGGCTGTTATTTATGCATCATGAATTCATTATTTATGACACCTGACTTGATGACTGTAGATCTGCTTTGTATTATACCTCCATCGTATCTTCAGTCTGCATCCAATAGATACTGCAGAACAGAATCAGGACGTAATGACGTCAACTACCTTTCCACTAACAACATAAGTGGTTTTTAGAGGAAATACATAGGAGACTAGGTCAAGATATCAAAACACAAATTTTATTAACAAAAAATATTATTAACATTTAAAACATAACTGGTTCAGGCCCAAATACAACGGGAAATTTTACACAATATTGTCTTGCCATGCCACACATCCAATATCATAATCAAAATATACAGCAAATTGGTTCCGCATGTGGCCAACTTCAACAGTTGACCGCAGCAGGTGATCCTGGTAATCTGGCAATGGGTTTGCAACTGGTTCATCCAGTTCAATGTTGGATTCCTCCTTAGCCATTATGTAATTGTGGAGAACCACACAGGCTTTGACCACCTCATCGACTGTCTCCATTTTTAGACTAATGGCTGTCGCAAGAATGCGCCATTTTGAGACTAGAATCCCAAAGGTACACTCTACTGTTCTTTGGGCCCTGGTCAGTCTGTACTGATAAATCCTTTTAGTGTGGTTCAAGTCCCGACTGGAATATGGCTTCAGTAGGTTTTCACACATCTGAAAGGCCTCATCCCCAACTATAACAAATGGCATCGGTGGGCCTTGAGTGTTGGGGAGAGGTCGTGGCAGTGGAAAAATAAAATTTCTTCCATACACATGTCGGCCCATATCAGAGTTCTTGAAAGTCTGTGAGTTGTTCCCATGGCCAAAAGCTCCAATGTCCACGGCGATGAAACGACAGTCCGCATCTGCTACTGCCATGAGCACAACTGAAATATATTTTTTGTAGTTGAAGTACTCCGATCCAGTTCTGGCAGGTTTGATAATGCGTATGTGCTTTCCATTCACCTCTCCCAAACAGTTGGGGAAATCACACACACTCCAGAATTTTTCTGTAATTTCCATCCACATGTCCTCCATGGGTAGGGTATAAACTCATCCCGGAGAACATTCCACAAGCCCGGCAGGTGTCCTCAACTATTCCAGACAGGGTGGAAATTCCAAGCCGGTACTGAAAGTGGAGGGATGATAAGCTCTCTCCGGTTGCCAGAAATCTGAAATAAAAAAAAAATAATAATATTACAATTCCATTTATGGTGGTGTTTGGCTAAAGACATAAAGGAAAATACAAATAATACATGGCAGACCAATAATAATTATGACTGGCATTTGATTAGAATTATTACGTACCTTAATGTAACCAGGAGACGTTCCTCTGGTGGAATCGCTCTACAGAGCTGGGTGTCCTGTCTCCGGATGGCTCCTGGGATACGACCAAGCAATTCCTGGAAAGAGTCTTGAGACATCCTGGTTAGTGTTGAGCGATACCTTCCGATACTTGAAAGTATCGGTATCGGATTGTATCGGCCGATATCCGAAAAGTATCGGATATCACCGATACTGATACCCGATACCAATACAAGTCAATGGGACACAAGTATCGGAAGGTATCCTGGATGGTTCCCAGGGTCTGAAGGAGAGGAAACTCTCCTTCAAGCCCTGGGATCCATATTCATGTGTAAAATAAAGAATAAAAAAAAAAAATAGGGATATACTCATCCTCTGACGCGCCCTGGTTGTAACCGCTGCAACCGGCAGCCTCCGTTCCTAAGAATGAGAGCTGAAAAGGACCTTCGATGACGTCGCAGCTTGTGATTGGTCGCGTGACCGCTCATGTGACCGCTCACGCGACCAATCACAAGCCGCAACGTCATCGAAGGTCCTTTTCAACTCTCATTCTTAGGAACGGAGGCAGACGCTTGGACCGGTGAGAGCCGGGGCCGCCGGAGGGGTGAGTATATCCATATTTTTTATTTTTATTCTTTATTTTTTACAGGAATATGGATCCCAGGGCCTGAAGGAGAATCTCCTCTCCTCCAGACCCTGGGAACCATACACTGGGAACTTCCGATTCCCGATATCCGATTTCCGATATCACAAAAATATCGGAACTCGGTATCGGAATTCCGATACCGCAAATATCGGCCGATACCCGATACTTGCGGTATCGGAATGCTCAACACTAATCCTGGTATATTCTGTAAATTTGTCCGGGTTGGCATTAAGCTCGCCATATAGCGTGTGATAGGCTCCACGGCTCTCCCAGAGTTCAATAATGGGGTGTCTCCAAAAACGTTGATGCTGTGTCCTTCTCTGTCGTTCTCTATTTCTTTGTTGCTCCCAAGCAAACACACAGGCAAGAAACAGCTTAATGCTTAAATCCAGGTTGAAATAAAAGCTCTCCATGCGAAGATCCATCATGACACAGGATACAGTAGCCAACTGTGAAGATTTCAGCAGTCCAAGGGTCTATATATAGATATCCCATAATACACGCCCACTGTAGTCCCATTGGCGGTGTCTGTTTATCTAGATTTTGTTCCTGTTAAATTTTTACCATTTTGCAAGCGTTTGCGTTCAGAAAACGCAAACGCATGCAAAATGCATGGAAAAGCGTGAAAACGCCGCATTATTTTAAATGCATGTGTTAATGTATGCGTCTTAAAACCGCTGCGTTTGTACGCGTTTCAATGCATTTTTTCCGGCATTTGCGGTTGCGGATAAAACGTTGTGGATTCTAACGCAAATGTGAAACTAGCCTTACTCAATGTTAAACAATATGCAGTAATCTTTGAGCTCCCCCTAGTGGTGGCTACAGGCAGCCACAATGATATTCAGCTACTTGTGTGCAGATTTGGGTCTCTATAACAGTCAGAGCTGTTTTTTTCTCATATAAAGATACATCATAAAATTAATCAACACAGAATATTAGACCTAAAATTGACATGGTAATAAAAAGTAGATATTTTCTCTAGGTGTGATGTAAGAAAGACACCTAACCTTCTAGACTTCTGGGCTTCAAACAGGAATTAATAAGACTTCTTCAATTACCTATAGAAATGACATAGTACTAATAGATTTATCACAGTGTGATGTCTGTCTTACACAAAGATTCTCCGCAAGAAGATGTGTTAGGGATGAAAATTTGTTGTCACAGAAACTGAAAATCATACAAAAGATACTCAGCATTGCAATATTCATATTACACTAAAAATCAGTATGCAGAGAGCCATAGATTCTCTACAAATATATAGCATATTAAATAAGCACCAAATAGGTTGTAATTCTCCTAATTATTTAAAAGATAGATACGTTTACATGCAAAAATTTTCAAAAATATTAAGTGACCCAATGAAAGAGTTTTATACACCCATTTAATCATGGTAAGGGTACATTATACTTTAACCAAAAGTAAAGATGTATTTACTAGTCATGAGTGAGCACTAAAATGCTCGGGTGCTCATTGCTCGGGTCAAGCAAATTGGAATACTCGGGTACTCGACCTGAGCAACGAGCCCAATGTAAGTCTATGGGGGACCCGAGTATTTTTACCGCGATCCCCCCGGGGGGTCCTTTTAAGGTCTAAACACGTCTGAAAATGATGGAAACACTGCTCAAATGACACTGGAACCTCATGGGGATCGCCCCTGGAAGCATTCCTGACTCCAAGTCACAGCCGTAAGCAATGTTGTCAGAGGTTCACGCCATTTTTACAGGTGCACCAAAAAACATACAAAAACTAAACCAAAATGGATTTTGCTGGGAAATATGTTACGGTACATCCTTTCCATGGAAATGACTTGTATATAAGGCAAAATAATTAACCCCAGACTGAAATGTTCCTCCACCACTTTTGCTATATTCACACGCAGCGTTTTTGATGCGTTTTTCAACTTTCACATTGCTTTCAACCAATACAAATGCATTCACTGGGAAATGTCATTGTAACATTTAACAACCCTAACTGGCCATGTGGTGTGTGACACATAAGCAGACCCATCTTGCTTCATTTATGAAGGAGTGACTCTTAAAGTCACAAAGCCTATTATTAGAGGGTCATCAGGCGGCATTAATATTCTTAAATGGCCATTATTAAACAGTGGGTCTCCTATGCTGTTATTGCCTATGCAGTGAGTGGCTGGGCTGCCAAGAATTACAATGCACCCCAATACCCCTTTCACAAGAGGTACAGGAGGTCTTCCTGAAAAAATGTTGCATTGAATGCAAGGCCTGCCCTGCTATCAAGTCATATGCACCCCAATAAGCCTTTGAACTCAGGTACTGGATAGACTCAGGAAAACCCACTTCACACTCTTCAGTTGGTCCTGAAATACTGTTTCCTTATGCATTGAATGCAAGTGCCGCCTTGACTCAAATTTGCACGCACCCCAGTCCCCCATGGAAGAAACATGGAGGAGGGCCTCATAAAAAAAACTGTCCCATTACAAAGGAGCGGGTCTCCTAGACTCATAATGCCCATACACTAAGTGTATGGGCTGACAAACATTTCCCCATGGGGGGTAAATTAAAAAAATATATTTAATGGGGATCACAGACACCCTTGTCAAAAAAATGACTGTCTGTAGCAGCACGGAACACATGAACCCTGGTGATCTAGTGGTGGAAAATGATGAGAGTTGGAGGAAGGCCTCATTAAAAACTAGGCCCAATTTAAAGGAGCGGGTCTCCTAGACTTGTAATGCCCGCACACTAAGTGCATGGGCTGACAAACATTTCCCCAAGGGGGATACATTTTAAAAAAATATACTATGGTCATCATAGACACCCTTGCCAAATACTGGACTGCTTGTAGCGGCACAGAAGACGCTAATCCTGGTGATCTAGTGGTGGAGAATGAGGAGACATTGCTGAAGGCTTCATGAAAAAAATAAGCACAATGTAAAGGAGTGTGTCTCCTAGACTTGTAATGCCCATATGGAACGCCCGCCAGGGCCATGGGGTACTCAGTACCGGGTCCAGTACTTAACCCCTTCACCCCAAAGCCTGTTTTCACCTAAGTGACACGGCCAATTTTTACAATTCTGACCACTGTCACTTTATGAGGTCATAACTCTGAAACGCTTCAACGGATCCTGGTGATTCTGAGATTGTTTTCTCATGACATATTGTACTTTATGATAGTGGTAAAACTTCGATATGACTTGCATTTATTTGTGAAAAAAAACAGAAATTTGTCGAAAATTTAGCAATTTTCAAATTTTTCGTTTTTATGCCCTTAAATTAGAGAGTTATATCACATAATATAGTTAATAAACAACATTTCCCACATGTCTGCTTTACATCAGCACAATTTTGGAAACATAATTTTTCTTTGTTAGGGAGTTATAAGGGTTAAAAGTTGACCAGCGATTTCTCATTTTTGCAACAAAATTTGCAAAACCATTTTTTTTACGGACCACCTCACACTTGAAGTGACTTTGAGGGGTCTATATGACAGAAAATGCCCAAAAGTGACACCATTCTAAAAACTGCACCCCTCAAGGTACTCAAAACCACATTCAAAAAGTTTATTAACCCTTCAGGTGCTTCACAGGAATTTTTGGAATGTTTAAAAAAAATTGAACATTTAACTTTTTTTTCACAAAATTTTTACTTCAGATCCAATTTGTTTTATTTTACCAAGGGTAACAGGAGAAATTGGACCAAAAAAGTTGTTGTACAATTTGTCCTGAGTACGCCGATACCCCACATGTTGGGGTAAACCATTGATTGGGCACATGGCAGAGCTCGGAAGGGAAGGAGCGCCATTTGACTTTTCAATGCAAAATTGGCTGGAATTGAGATCGGAACCCATGTCGTGTTTGGAGAGCCCCTGACGTGCCTAAACAGTGGAAACCCCCACAAGTGACACCATTTTGGAAAGTAGACCCTCTAAGGAACTAATCTAGATGTGTGGTGAGCACTTTGAACCTCCAAGTGCTTCACAGAAGTTTATAATGTAGAGCCGTAAAAAAAATTAATATTAATTTTCACAAAAAATGATTTTTTGCCCCAAATTTTTTATTTTCCTAAGGGTAGCAGGATAAATTGGACCCCAAAAGATGTTGTGCAATTTGTCCTGAGTACGCTGATACTTCATATATGGGGATAAACCACTGTTTGGGCGCATGGCAGAGCTCGGAAGGGAAGGAGCTCCGTTTGAAATGCAGACTTAGATGGATTGGTCTGCAGGTGTTATGTTGCATTTGCAGAGCCCCTGATGTACCTAAACAGTAGAAACCCCCCACAAGTGACCCCATATTGGAAACTAGACCCCCACGGAACTTATCTAGATGTGTTGTGAGAACTTTGAACCCCCAAGTGCTTCACTACAGTTTATAACGCAGAGCCGCGAAAATAAAAAATATATTTTTTTCAACGAAAATTATATTTTAGCCCCCATGTTTTTATTTTCCCAAGGGTAAGGCTGGTTTCACACTTGCGTTTTTATCTGCATGCATTTTTTAAAAAAACGCATGTGTGAAAAAACGCATGAAAACGAGGTAAAACGCATGCGTTTTTAGACGCATGCGTTTTTATAGAAAAACACAAGAAAAAAAGAAAAAAACCAAAAAACCCTAACCCTACCCCTAACCCTACCCCTAACCCTACCCCTACCCCTAACCCTAACCTGAAATACATGGCACTGAAATACGTGGCACTGAAATACGTGGCACTGAAATACGTTTATATACGTATATACGTATATAAGTGCCACGATATTTCAGTGGCCACGTATATAAGTGCCACGTATATAAGTGCCACGTATATAAGTGCCACGTATATAAGTGCCACATATATAAGTGCCACGTATTTCACGTAAATGCCACGATATTTCAGTGCCACGTATTTCACTGAAATATCGTGGCACTGAAAGACGTGGCACTGAAAGACGTGGCACTGAAAGATCGTGGCACTGAAATATCGTGGCACTGAAATATCGTACAAAAATTGGAAACGCACTTACCCCAGTGGAGTTGAACATCACGTTATTAGGACATTAAAAGCAAAAAGCAGGGAGGGATGGTGTCAGCTGCGGACAACGGCCGTTTCGTGCTCAGCGGCACTTCAACGGGTCCCGTTTTTGTTCTTTTTTCATTTGGATTCTGCATCATTTTTCTGGATTCGGCACCCCCACACTAACATTGTGGAGGAGACGCACAGCCATCACAACCGTCAGGTGCTAAGTTGGTAATAATCTATTACCTTGGGTTTACTGAAAAGAAGCAGTACGGATGTGGATTTTCTTTTTCTATGTTGGACTGAAATATCGTGGCACTGAAATATCGTGGCACTGAAATACGTGGCACTATGACTGTCAGAAAATGTTCATTAAACGGTTAGGGGTGAGTTTAGGGGTAGGGTTAGGGTTTGGATCCCTTTATCACCTTGATGGTGGTGGGTGACTTTTCAGTGTGTGTTCTGGTTTTTTTCTATAAAAATGCTTGCGTTTTTAACGCAAACAAACGCGTTGAGATCGGACGCCATGTCGCGTTTGGAGAGCCCCTGATGTGCCTAAGCAGTGAAAACTCCCCAATTCTAACTGAAACCCTAACCCCAACCCTAACCCCAGCCCTAACCGTAGCCCTAACCCCAACTCTACAACTCTAACCCTAGCCCTAACCCTAGTCCTAATCCTAGCGCTACTTTCACACTAGCGTTTTTTTGCATACGTCGCAATGCGTCGTTTTGGCGAAAAAACGCATCCTGCAAAGTCATCTGCAGGATGCGTTTTTTCCCCATAGACTAACATTAGCGACGTATTGACACACGTCGCAAGCGTCGTGTGACGGTTGCGTCGTGTTGTGGCGGACCGCCGGCAGCAAAAAACGTTACATGTAACTTTTTTTGTGCCGACGGTCCACCATTTCCGACCTCGCATGCGCGGCTGGAACTCCGCTCCCACCTCCCCGCACCTCACAATGGGGCAGCGGATGCGTGGAAAAACAGCATCCGCTGCCCCCGTTGTGCGGCGCTTGCACAGTATGCGTCAGTATGTCGGGCCGACGCAGCGCGACGGCCCCGTACCGACGCTAGTGTGAAAGTAGCCTAACGGGAAAATGGAAATAAATATATTTTTTTCAATTTTATTATTTTTCTAAGGGGGTGATGAAGGGGGATTTGATTTACTTTTATAGCGTTTTTTGGGCGGATTTTTATGGTTGGCAGCCATCACACACTAAAAGACGCTTTTTATTGCAAAAAATAGTTTTTGCATCACCACATTTTGAGAGCTATAATTTTTCCATATTTTCGTCCACAGAGTCATGTGAGATCTTGTTTTTTGCAGGACGAGTTGACGTTTTTATTGGTACCATTTTCGGGTACATGACATTTTTTGATCGCTTTTTATTCCAATTTTTGGGAGGCGGAATGAACAAAAACCAGCAATTCCTGAAATTCTTTTAGGGGGGGCGTTTATACCGTTCCGCGTTTGGTAAAAAGGATAAAGCAGTTTTATTCTTCGGGTCAGTACGATTACAGCGATACCTCATTTATGTCATTTTTTTATGTTTTGGCGCTTTTACACAATAAAAACTATTTTATATAAAAAAATAATTGTTTTTGCATCGCTTTATTCTGAGGACTATAACTTTTTTATTTTTCTGCTGATAATGCTGTGTGGTGGCTTTTTTTTTGCGGGACAAGATGACGTTTTCAGCGGTACCATGGTTATTTATATCCGTCTTTTTGATTGCGTGTTATTCCACTTTTTGTTTGGCGGTATGAGAATAAAGCGTTGTTTTTTGCCTGGTTTTTTTTTTTTTTTTTTTTACTGTGTTCACTGAAGGGGTTAACTAGTGATAAAGTTTTATAGGTGGGATCGTTACGGACGCGGCGATACTAAATATGTGTACTTTTATTGTGTGATATTTTTTTTATTTAGATAAAGAAATGTATTTATGGGAATATTTTTTTTTTTTTCTTTATTTAGGAATTTTTTTTTTTTTTTTACACGTGTGGAAAAATTTTTTTTAAACTTTTTTACTTTGTCCCAGGGGGGGACATCACAGATCGGTGATCTGACAGTGTGCACAGCACTCTGTCAGATCACCGATCTGACAGGCACATTGCAGAGGCTTGCCGGCGCCTGCTATGAGGAATTCTCAGCAGACGCCGGCAAGCAGGGTCATCTCATGACCCGGAAGGAGTCCCGCGGCCATCTTGGATCCGGGGACTCCTTCCAGGTCACCGGAGCAGCGCGATCTCATCGCGTTGCTCCAGTGGGAGAGCGCAGGGAGCCCCCGTCCCTGCGCGATCCCCCTCTATGCCGCTGTCACTATTGACAGCGGCATCAGAGGGGTTAAATGCCCGCGATCGGCGACAGCGGCAATCGTGGGCATTGCTGCGGGGTGTCAGCTGTCATATACAGCTGACACCCGCACCCGATCACCGCGGCGCTCAGCGCGAGACTGCGGTGATCGGGGCGCCGTACTAGTACTGCGGCTGGCACTAATGCAGTGCCGGCAGCGCAGTACTAGTACAGCGCATGTCACGAAGGGGTTAAGGGGACGTGTCACGGCGGCGACCCGGTCCGTGGCCCTGGGCGCCCATGTAAAAGGAATATTGATTACAGTTTATGTTTGTGATGCCACCTGTGGTATTCGGTCAGTAGGGAACGATGCTGCTTAAAGGGGTCCTCTGGGGTGATGGTATGGCAGCTAGATGGTATAACTTCCCACAGGTGAAGTTGGGTCCCCAGGGCTCCCAGTGTGTAGATAGAAGATGGTGAATGGTGCAGTAAGGAACGAGGACACAGGTTTGCAGTCTCTTTGCCTTGTTTACTGAAGGCTTCAGGCAACCGTAGTCCAGGGCACCAGATCACAGGATAGGCAGGGTCCGGCTGGCTTGGAAGCGAATCAAGAGTCCCCGTCACCAGATGGAGATAAAAGCCTTCCTCAAAGCGCGGTGGTTTTGTAGTCCCTTACTGCCTATGGCTTCTTATAAGGTCCTTGTAATAATTATAGGGGATAACTCAGGAGACTCTTTGCGTGGAACAAGACAACGACAGGACACAGTTTTATAAGTGGTAAAGTCTATATTATCACACGGTGATTCAAACAGGTGCAGAGAGAAACTCAAGTCCACAACACTTGGTGAAAATAATAAACGCAGCTTAGCAGTCTATAGGAAACTTCAGAGGAAAATGCAATCAAGCAGAAAGTCTATGAAGCACAGTTATTCTTGAGGATACTTGACATGAATAAATCCTTGTCTTAGCCCAGGCACAGATAGATATGCTTATTAGGCAGTTCAAATCATATCTTAGCTCAACCAGGGAGGCCTGGTTAATAGTCTCAGGTTATTGCAAAGCAGCAACAGCTTACATGACCAGCAAATGCAGATGGAAGTAAACACGAACAGCAGATGAAGGAGGATTACTGGAAACTTGTGTATGCAGCAGGAACTCAGAGCAGTGTAGCAGAATCACCAAACAGGTTCACAGGAGCAGGTGTATAGCCAGGGAGTAATCAGAGGTCAGGAGCTGGATGCAAGGCAGAGTACTCTAGCACAGACTGAAGGCTGGGGTGGAGTTTTATAGCAGGAGACACAGTGCACATGAGACCAAAGACGCCATCTTGAAAAAGGGCAGTAATGCACAAAAGGTAAAAAATGTTCAGAGTCCTGACATTACTCCCTCCTTAGAAGCGGCCTCAGGACGATCCTGGACCTGGTTTCTCAGGGAATCTCTGATGAAAACGAGAAATCTTCTGTTGAGCATTGATATTTTCCACAGGTTCCCAAGAGTCTTCCTCAGGGGGATATCCCTGCCATCTTATCAGATATTGGAGCCGATTCCTGCGAATCCTGGAATCAATAATTTCCTCTACCATGAATTGTTCTTGCCCATCAATCACCACAGGCTGCGGAGGTGGCACAATATGTCCCTGGAAGGTATTAGGAGATACAGGCTTTAGTAAAGATACATGAAAAACTGGGTGTACCTTCATTGTCCTAGGCAGCTTCAGCCGGCAGGCCACAGAGCTCACAATACCATTGATCTTGAAAGGGCCAATGAATTTCTGTCCAAGTTTTTGTGAAGGAACGTTTAACTTCAGATTCTTAGTTGCTAGCCACACGGAATCTCCTACCTTGAACATGGGTGCAGGTTTACGGAATCTATCAGCCGATCTCTTATAACGTTCTTGAGCTGTGGTCAGGGATTCCTTCAGAACCTCCAGAATCTGTCTCATCGCAGTCAGCCTTTCCTCCACTGCCGGAACTGGAGAATTATTTGGAGACCTAGGTAACATACACGGATGATAACCCAGATTGGCAAAGAAAGGTGTAAATTTAGTGGAGGCGCTCTGAGAATTATTATATGAAAATTCGGCTAACGGCAACAACTCCAACCAATCATCCTGGAGATGGCTGACATAACATCTTAGATATTGTTCCAGTGACTGGTTGGTACGCTCAGTCTGACGATTTGTCTGGGGATGGTAAGCAGAAGACAGACAGACATTCATATTGAGTGCAGAGCAAAACCCCTTCCAGAATCTTGAAGTGAACTGTACTCCACGGTCAGAGATTATCTCATCCGGAACTCCGTGCAACCGAAAGAGATTCTGTATAACCAAGTTCACTGTATCTTTAGCTGAGGGGAGGCCGGTGAACGGAACAAAATGAGCAGCTTTAGTCTGGCGATCAACTACCACCATGATTGTATTCATGCCCCCCGATGTAGGCAGTTCCACAATAAAGTCCATTGATATAGACCCCCCAAGGGCGAGACAGAACAGGTAATGGTTGTTGAAGACCCGTAGGTGCCACATGAGGAGTCTTGTAATGGGCACATACCTCGCAAGAGAGAACATAGTCCTTGGTATCCTTCAGGCAAGTTGGCCACCAGAAGAATCGGCTCAGGAACTCTTGTGTCTTCTTTACCCCCCTGTGACCAGCCAACTTGGAGTCATGTACCAACTTGAGGATCTGCAGACGGACGACCTCTGGGACGTAGATACGTCGATCTCTGAACCACATGCCACCCTTAAAGACAAGATTAATATCCACAGGTGGGTTGGCCAGAAATACATCACCTTCATAGGCCTCCCTGCACTCCCTCCACAAGTCCTGATCGTGGATAACTCAGATGAAATTGGCATCAGATAGAATGGTCTTGGACAGGGCTCCAGGTACGGAATCCGCAGCATGGATTTGGGATAAAGCATCAGCCTTCCCATCACAAGAACCTGGATGGTACGAGATAACAAAGTTAAATTGATTTAAAAATAAGTTCCAACGAGCCTGACGAGGAGAAAGACATCTAGCGGATGTAAGGAACTCTAGATTGCGATGGTCAGTTAGCACTATGATCTGTTGTGCAGCTCCTTGAAGATGATGCCTCCATTCTTTGAAAGCTGCAATAATAGCCAGCAATTCCTTGTCTCCCACGTCGTAATTCTTCTCTGCTGAGGTTAGTCTACGGGAAAAGAAAGCACAAGGATGTAGCAGACCCTTCTCTCCAGTTCTGTGGGAGAGAATAGCCCCCAAAGCATTATCAGAAGCATCCACCTCCACAATGAAAGGAAGTGTTGGATCTGGGTGTATCAACAGCGGTGCTGATGTGAAACAGACTTTAAGCCGATCAAAAGCTTCTTGAGCCTGTGATGACCACTTAAGGGCTTTTCCTTCTTTGTCAAGGAAGTAATGGGACGGACAATATTAGAAAAATTTCAAATGAAGCTTCTGTAGAAATTTGCAAAACCAATAAAACGTTGGACCTCCTTAACGTTCTTGGGTACCGGCCAGTCAAGGATAGCCTGAATCTTACCAGATTCCATGTTCAGCCCCTGGGGAGAGATGATATAACCTAAGAACTGTATCTCAGAACGAGGGAACTCGGATTTCTCCGGCTTAATATACAGATGGTTCTCTTTCAGACGTCTTAAAACAGTTTTGACATGTTCTTCATGTTTCTGTAGAGAGTCAGAAAAGATTAGTATATCGTCCAAATAGATCACTACAAACTGGTCCAACAAATCTCTGAAAATGTCATTAGTAAGGTGTTGAAATGTTGCAGAGGCATTACAAAGCCCGAAGGGCATCACAAGAGATTCAAAGTGTCCATACCGGCATCTGAATGCTGTCTTCCACTCATCCCCTGGACGAATACGCACCAAATTATAAGCCCCATGAAGATCCAGTTTAGAGAACACCTTAGCATGGCGGACTCTTTCCAGTAATTCGGGAATCAGAGGCAAAGGGTAATGGTTTCGTACGGTTACCTTATTGAGTTCTCGATAGTCAACACAGGGTCTCAGGGTCCCATCCTTCTTCTTTACAAAAAAGATAGGTGCCCCTGCTGGTGAGGAAGAAGGACGTATGAAGCCTTTGGCCAGATTTTCATCAATATGCTCTTTTAAGGCTTGAAGCTCAGGTGCCGCCAAAGGGTATACATTACCAAAAGGAATGGCTGCCCCGGGAAGCAGCTCAATGGGACAGTCAGAATGCCTGTGTGGAGGAAGCTGATCTGCATTCTTCTTGTCACAGATGTCAGAGAACTCTTTATAAGCTGGAGGTAAAGAAGATACCTGTACATGTGGTTCCGTAGCCGTGGACTCAGGGACAGCTTCTGTTAACGCTGAGTTGCTCCTTGTTGGGAGGATAATCTCCTTGGTCTCCCAGTTGATAATTGGGTTCTCAGAACGCAACCAAGGAATGCCTAGAATCACAGGAAAATGAGGAGAAGAAATTAGCAAGAAAGAAAGTTGCTCCTGATGCTTAGTCTCCAACAAAATTTCAAGGGGTACGGTCTCCTGATCCACAGGCCCAGAGATTAAAGGTGACCCATCCACTGTTTCCATGGTAATTGGAGAGGCTCTTTGCTGAATTTTAATACCATGTTCCTTGGCAAATGTGATATCCATGAAATTGCCACCTGTAGCAGAGTCAATCATAGCTGAACTGTAAATCCACTGTCCTGAACACAGGATCTTAATAGGGAGAGAACAGTGAGAGTTCTTTTCCTTCAGCTCCTTGGGGGGTGAAGTCATAGAAAGTGAATGGAATACAGCGTTTAAAGGCAGGCTACATTCAGAGATGTCAGATTCATCATCACAGTTGTCATACTCCCCTATTGGTGCTAGCACCTTGTTAGGCCGTCTAGGACACTTAGGACAATTGATCAAGAAGTAGTCAGACTGGCCACAGTAGAAACAAAGACTTTCACGCAGGCGATGCTCCCGGCGCTCATTGATCTCGCGCCTCTGAACGGAATCAATTTGCATGGGCACCTCCTCCACTTCCCGAGAGGTTTTACCTGCAGGCTCTTTGGAAGGAAGGGAATCGTTAGAAACACAGTTATATGCAGCAAATTTCTCCTGCCTACTCTCAGTAAGGCGAATGTCTATGCGCACACAATGCTGTATAAATGTCTCTAGCTCTTGTAGTGACTCAGAGCTGGCTAGTTCATCTTTTACAATACTAGACAGACCCCTCTTAAAAATAGGCAATTGTGCATAACTGTCCCAATTGGTATCTAGCGCCAATCTCCTGAATTCAGTGGCATACTCAATAACCGAACGTTTAGCCTGGCGTAAAGACAAGAAAGCAGATTCAGCGGTTGCATGGCGATTAGGGTCATCAAACATTAATGCCATAGCGGCCAAGAAATCATCTAAGTCATTCAACCGTGGGTCACGAGACTCAATCATCGGATTCGCCCAGGCAAACACTCGTGAGGTCAGTAGCATTATTACACACAATACTTTGGATCTATCAGTAGGAAAACGGTCAGCATGCACATCAAAATATAGCATACATTGATTCACAAAGCCATGAAATTTGTTGCGATCATCATTAAATCTGAATGGGGGCAACTTAGGTGGGCCAGCTGGTGGCGGTTGCCCAGAGGGTAAAGTCACTTGTGCAGCTATTTGCGTGCTTATGTCCTGAAAAGCCCGTCCATACTGGGACTCTATGCCAGCAAGTTTGTTTTCCTGGGCTGCCATGTGGTTGCTCAAGTCCTGCAAAGTTTGTCCAAACACTTGTTGATTGTGTTCAAAGCTTCCAAACTTCTTTTGCAGACCTTCCACATCTTTCTGCAGTGATCTAATTATGGAAAACACCTGCTCTAATTTGCTTTCTGCAGTCATTGTTCCAGCAGTCTCCTTTTCTTTTTTAGGCTACAGTATCCTGTAATAATTATAGGGGATAACTCAGGAGACTCTTTGTGTGGAACAAGACAACTACAGGACACAGTTTTATAAGTGGTAAAGTCTATATTATCACACGGTGATTCAAACAGGTGCAGAGAGAAACTCAAGTCCACAACACTTGGTGCAAATAATAAACGCAGCTTAGCAGTCTATAGGAAACTTCAGAGGAAAATGCAATCAAGCAGAAAGTCTATGAAGCACAGTTATTCTTGAGGTTACTTGACATGAATAAATCCTTGTCTTAGTCCAGGCACAGATAGATATGCTTATTAGGCAGTTCAAATCATATCTTAGCTCAACCAGGGAGGCCTGGTTAATAGCCTCAGGTTATGGCAGAGTACTCTAGCACAGACTGAAGGCTGGGGTGGAGTTTTATAGCAGGAGACACAGTGCATATGAAACCAAAGACGCCATCTTGAAAAAGGGCAGTAATGCACAAAAGGTAAAAAATGTTCAGAGTCCTGACATTACTCCCTCCTTAGAAGCGGCCTCAGGACGATCCTGGACCTGGTTTCTCAGGGAATCTCTGATGAAAACGAGAAATCTTCTGTTGAGCATTGATATTTTCCACAGGTTCCCAAGAGTCTTCCTCAGGGGGATATCCCTGCCATCTTATCAGATATTGGAGCCAATTCCTGCAAATCCTGGAATCAATAATTTCCTCTTGCACGAATTGTTCTTGCCCATCAATCACCACAGGCTGCGGAGGTGGCACAATACATCCCTGGAAGATATTAGGAGATACAGGCTTTAGTAAAGATACATGAAAAACTGGGTGTACCTTCATTGTCCTAGGCAGCTTCAGCCGGCAGGCCACAGAGCTCACAATACAGTTGATCTTGAAAGGGCCAATGAATTTCTGTCCAAGTTTTTGTGAAGGAACGTTTAACTTCAGATTCTTAGTTGCTAGCCACACAGAATCTACTACCTTGAACATGGGTGCAGGTCCTGACAGTCCTCACAGTTCCTCTCTGTCCTCCATAAAGGTTAGGACACAACCCGTATGACAGGTGAAGCAGGCCTTTTTATGGGGTCTCTATCACGACCCAGGCCCTATACGTATCACTGTGTCTCCTGGGTGTAAAGGCAGACAGGTAACTTGAAGTTCAGCTGTCCTGCCGGTTTCAGCTATGCCACTTAGAGTTCAGCACGGCCACGGTCTTCCGGCTACTGGAATCTGCGCCAGCCAGGGAGGTAGCTGATTCACTGCTCTGCTCCACTGGTATTACCCTCCTGTGCCTTTTCTCTCCTGCACACTTTCCACAAGCTATTCGTTCTTTCTAAGTTCTCTTTTCTCCAGGAGCTGTAGTACCTCAGACTACATGGCCCCTTCAGACCTTCTGACACTTTATGTCTGTCTGCTCTCTTCTCTGTCCTCTGACAGTCTGCTCACTAACTCACCCTTTCCCTCTAGACCACAATGTATTTATAGGGGTGTTCACCATAAACCAGGTTTAGAGCTCCCACTTCTGGCCTGGAGTGTGAATGTGTTGTGTGTATGTGATTACCTGGTGAAAGATATCCTTCATCGCTTCCAAGCGTGACATCACTCTCCCCAAGGGGAAAGCAATGCCACTGTGATGACCAGGACCCTGGGGCGTCACACATACACTAAGTGCAAGGGCTGACAAACATTTCCCCAAGGGGGATACATTTCTAAAAAATATACTATGGGCATCATAGACACCCTTGCGAAAAATTGGACGGCCTGTAGCGGCACAGAATACGTTAAGCCTGGTGATCTAGTGGTGGAGAATGAAGATACATTGCTGAAGGCCTCATGAAAAAATAGGTCCAAAGTAAAAGAGTGTGTCTCCTAGACTTGTAATGCCCATACACGCAGTGCATGGGCAGACAAACATTTCCACAAGGGGGATACAATTTTAAAAAATATACTATGGGCATCACAGACACCCTTGCAAAAAATTGGACTGCCTGTATCGGCATAAAAGATGTTAAGCCTCGTGATCTAGTGGGGGAGAATGAGGAGACATTGCTGAAGGCCTCATGAAAAAATAAGCACAATGTAAAGGAGTTTGTCTCCTAGACTTGTAATGCCCATACACTAAGTGCATGGGCTGACAAACATTTCCCCAAGGGGGATACATTTTTTTAAAATATACTATGGGCATCATAGACACCCTTGCCAAATATTGGACTGCTTATAGCAGCACAGAACACGTTAAACATGGTGATCTAGTGGTGGAGAATGAGAAGACATTGCTGAAGGCCTCATTAAAAACTAGGCCCAATGTAAAGTAGTGTGTCTCCTAGACTTGTAATGCCCCTAAACGCAGTGCATGGTCTGACAAACATTTCCCCAAGGGGGATATGGAGCGCCCCCACTGGCGCAGGGCCGAGGGGCACCCGGTACCGGGCCTCTGTGTCTCGGTTCTGGGGTTGTCACGGTGGCTGGGCCCGGTCCGTGACCCTGCTGAGGGGTGTCCAGTGAAAGTTGAGAATGTGATGAGGTTGTGGTGCGGTGCCGGTCGCAGTAAATAACGAGGACACCAGGTTGCAGTCTCTTTACCTCTTTACTGAAGGCTTCAGGATCCTCAGTCCGGAATACGGTTAACCGGGCTGTGTGAGTCCGGCCGGTCCGATGGCACCTCCAGAGTTCCCTTTGCAGGTGGAAATCTGTGCCTTTCTAGCGCTTGTGTGTTGTGGTCCTCCCCTGCTGTGCTTACGGGATAGTCCCCACAACTGTTCTGAAGTTCCCTCACAACTCGATTTTGATGTTCTTCTTCGTCCCCCCAGATGATATGGCTAGGACGCACCCGTATGACGGGTAGGCTCGGAGCTCTTCCGGGACCCTAGTGTCGCCCCTCTAAGACTGTTGCCCCCTATGTCTTCTTAGGTGATTTGAGTGAGACAGCCCGCCTATAACTGACTGTCCTGCCGTAGGTTTGAAGTAAGGCCTGGAGCTCAATACTTCCTCAGTGTTTCCGGCCACCGGCTACACGCCTCAGTAGGATGTTGCCTCGTCTTACAGCACGACTCCTACTGGTGTTTCTCCTTGTTGCGTTGATCTTGTTTCTCACTCAGCACAATAAACCTCGCTTCTTGTCCTTTCTTGGGGTACCACCGCGATGAAGTGCAGGCGCGGTCCCGTAACGTTCTTTCCTGTTCGCTAGGCCTCTGTCAGGATCCCACCCCTGACAGGGACCCCCCTGAATCTTCCCCTGCAACACCCTCTGCCACAGGATGTTGTCTGGTTCCAACCCAGTCAGCTTCTGACTAACGTCCTATCTAACCCCCAGTTTTACCAGATTGTGAGGAGTGGCCTAATACATAGCACCCTTAGCTGCCCCTGGAGGCCAGACTGTGAAGTGTATTGGTGTCTGTGATACCTGGTCAGGTGAACTCCTTCAGTGCCATCAGACGTACCATAGCCCCCCTTAGCGGCGGAGCATCAGTACTGCAACGACCAGGACTCTGGGGCGCTGCAGATACATTTTTTAAAAATATACTATGGGAATCATAGACACCCTTGCCAAAAATTGGACTGCCTGTAGTGGCACAGAAGACACAAAGATAAATCATACAGAAATAAAAGAAAAGGGATGTGAATCCACCGATGAAAGTAAATATCAAAAGCGAGGGGTGAACACTGGTTCATATATATGATGCCAGGTTGTGTCAAATGAGATGTTTGTCCCTAGCAACAGCTTAGAGACAGGGATATAAAAAAAAATATAATAGTATTTCAATATTTTCATACTGTAGAGGTATACACAGGGTAATTAAAGGACGGTGCAGAGATATTAAAACTGGAATATATAAGACAATATGGGAAAAATATACTGTACGTACATCTCATTTTGATTACAGTTCCCTCTGGGGGAGTTTATTTTGGTTTCTAATTAGTAACGGGCATCTGAAAAACACCCTTGCACAAAAATTGAGTGACTTTTGCATCATGGAATACGTTCACCCTGGTGTTGTATGGTTGTGGATGATGAGGATGAGGAGGATAACACCAGACAGACTAAATCAGGAAGCGGATAGCCATGTGTGATTGTGCATGACAATACACCTCCACAAAAAAAGACAATATATTACAGGTTATGTTTCACTGTTTTCACTTGGTGGTGTACAGAAATCTTGCCCAATCCAGCCCTTGTTCATTTTTTTTTATCAGCCTGTCAGCATTTTCAGTTCCGGCCATTGTCACACACGACCATGCCTGGCTGTAGGTTCAGCGGTGTCAGCCACAGATCTGCCTGCTCTTTTAGAGCTGTCCACAACTCTTCAGCATTGTGTGATTTTTCACCTATACAGATTAGCTTCAGCACAGCCTTTTGCTGCTTGGCTGAGGCAGTGCTGCAGTTCTTCCAGCTTCTGACTGATGTGTTAATTTCAGAGATGGAGGCTGAGGAGGAGGAGGAGGTGCAGGAGCTGTAGACTGTGGGGGAAACCCTGATTGACGTAGGGCCCACAATCCTCGGCATGGGGAGGATGTGTTTCATCCCAAAGTCCGACTGGGTTTCGGCTTCCACTATGTTAACCCAGTGTGCCGTCAGTGAGATGTACCATCCCTGCCCACAAGCACTTGTCAATGTGTCCGTGGTTAGGTGGACTTTCCCAGTAACAGCATTGTTGAGGGAACGGGTAATGTTGTGGGACATATGCTGGTCTAATGCCGGTACGGCACACCGGGAGAAATAGTGGCGACTGGGGACAGAGTACCTTGGGACAGCCTCCGCCATCAGGTTGCAGAAAGCTTCCATCTCATCGAGCCTAAATGGCAACATTTCGAGTGCAAGCAGCAGAGAAATGTTAGAATTTAGTACAGTGGCCTGTGGGGCATTGGCTGGGTATTTCCGCTTGCGCTCCAATGACTGGAGTATAGACAACTGAAGGCTGTGCTGGGACAAGGACATGGAAGAGCTTGCTGATGGTGCTGCTTGACTGTGGCCAAAAACAGGTGCAGGGCTAGAGGCATCTTCACATGCACAGTGGATTGGGGATTGGCTTCTACAAAAACAGTGGAAGAAGCAGTGGCTTCACATGCAGACACTTTTCCTGGAGCCTGGGGTTTGGCCCACAAAATCAGGTGCTTTGCTGCCATGTGCATGATCATGCTGGTGGTGGTCAGGCTGGTAGTTTTGCTACCTCTGCTGATGCGGGCATGGCATGTGCTGCAAATGGCATATTTGGGGTTATCGGCAGAGTCTTTAAAAAATAACCAGACTCGGGAAGATCTAACAGTTGGAATGGCAACTTTCCTCATGTTGGTGTTACGGGGAATGGATGCACGCCTTCTGTCTTTGGCCACCACACTGCTTCTTCTTGCCTGTTGGGGTGATATGCCTCCTTCCCCATGTGTGCTGCTGTCCTTGCTCTGCATGTCCTCCTGCCAGGATGGGTCAGTCACTATGTCATCCACCACCTCGTCTTCAACATCCACACCCTGCTCCTCCTGACTTTCTGGCAATTGTGTCTCATCATCGTCCACCTCTTCTGACACTTTCCCACCATCGCCTTCATGTGACTGTGGCTGGTCAAAGCTTTGGGCATAGCAACATGCGATCTCATCTAGTCCCACTTCAAGTTGACCTGCCGAGAGTACGGAATCTTGAAAGGGAAAACTGAACAGCTCTTTGGGGTGTCCAATTGTGGGATCAGTTGTCTCAGGGCACTCTGCATGGTGGGAGGAAGGAGGATCAGGGTGAGGAATATCCGTTCCATACTCACGGCTACTCAGACTTGACCGTGTGGAAGACATGATGGTGATGGCTAAGTGACTGGAAGCATTATCCGCTATCCAACCAACAACCGTTTCACACTGTTCTGGCTTCAATAGTGGTGTACTGCGATCCCCTAGAAACTGGGACAGGAAGGTTGAGCGAGAAGATGTGGGTCTTTGTTGTGGCCCACTTTCAGCTTGGCCATGGCCTCGTCGTCTGCATGCACCATCAGAATCACATTCACTTCCCCGTCCCTTACCCCTTGCCTTGCCCATTTTAAATGGACTACTGAACTATTTCAAAAGATCAACACCAATGTATTTATTTGGAGCAAAATTATATCTGACCGGTATGCCTTCAAAGCTACGATTTTTGAAGGCATAACAGACTGTATAATTTTTGAGGGGGTTTTGGAGAATTTTTAAAATAAAATGAGTGGAACAAGGCTAGCAGACAGAACTATGAAACTTATGCCTGCGAAGCTACGATTTTTCCACCACAGATACACAAGGCCTCAGCCTGACATAACAGACTGTATAAAATATATTTTTTGGGGGGTGAATTTTTGAAAAAAAAAAAGGAGACCAAGGCTAGCACACAGAACTATGATATGTATGCCTGCGAAACTACGATTTTTCCACCACCGATGTACCAGGCTGCAGCCACAGATAACCGACTGCACAATTTTTTTTCCTTGTATGTGAAATTTGGCAAAAAATTAAACGTGAGTACAACAACGCTAGCAGACAGAACTATGAAACTTATGCCCGCGATGCTACAATTTTTCCACCACAGATATACAAGGCCTCAGCCTGACATATCAGACTGTATAATTTTTTTTGGGGGTGTTGGAGAATTTTTAAAATAAAAAAAATGAGTGGAACAAGGCTAGCAGACAGAACTATGAAACTTATGCCTGCGAAGCTACGATTTTTCCACCACAGATACAACAGGCCTCAGCCTGACATAGCAGACTGTTTACTTTTTTTTGGCTTTTGCAGAATTAAAAAAAAAAAAAAAAAAAAGAGTAGAACAAGGCTAGCAGACAGAACTATGAAACTTATGCCTGCGAAGCTACGATTTTTCCACCACAGATACAACAGGCCTCAGCATGACATGACAGTCTGTATAATTTTGGGGGGGGTTTTGGAGAATTGAAAAAAAAGAAAAAGTGGAACAAGGCCACCAGACAGAACTGTCATACTTATGCCTGCGAAGCTACTATTTTTCCACCACAGATACACAAGGTCTCAGCCTGACATAACAGAGTGTAGAATTTTTGGGGGGGTTTTGGAGAATTTTTAAAATAAAAAAAAGAGTGGAACAAAGCTAGCAGACAGAACTATGAAACTTATGCCTGCGAAGCTGCAATTTTTCCACCACAGATACACAAGGCTTCAGCCTAACATAATAGACTGTATAATTTTTTGGGGGAGTTTTGGAGAATTTAAACCCTTTATCCCATATGACGTACTATCCTGTCTAGGTGACCTGGGACTTAATTCCCACTGATGGGATAGTACGTCATAGGTGATCGGCCGTGCTCACAGGGGAAGCGCGGCCGATCGCCGCTGGGTGTCAGCTGATTATTACAGCTGACATACGGTACTATGTGCCAGGAGCGGTCACGGACCGCTCGTGGCACATTAACCCCCAGAACACTGCGATCAAACATGATTGCAGTGTTCCAGCGGCATAGGGAGCCCCCTCCCTGTGCACTTCCCTGAGACCCTCGGAGCAACGCGATGTGAATGCGTTGCTCCGAGGGTCTCCTACCTCCTCCTCCCTGCAGGGCCCGGATCCAAAATGACTGCGTGGCTCCTTCCGAGTCCTGCAGGGCGGTGACTTTCAAGCGCCTGCTCAGGGCAGGTGCCGTGAAGCCTCCCTGCACTGCCTGTCAGATCGCTGATCTGACACACTGCTTTCCAAAGTGTCAGATCAGTGATCTGACACTATAGTATGATGTCCCCCCCAGGACAAAGTAAAAAAGTAAAAAAAAAAAATATTTACATGTGTAGAAAAAAAAAAACCTAAATAAAGAAAAAAAAATATTGTCCAATAAATACATTTCTTTATCTAAATAAAAAAAATAAAAGTACACATATCTAGTATCGCCGCGTCCGTAGCGATCCGACCTACAAAACTGTCCCACTAGTTAACCCCGTCAGTGAACACCGTAAAATAAAAGGCAAAAAATAACGCTTTATTATCATACCGCCGGAAAAAAGTGGAATAACACGTGATCAAAAATACGGATATAAATAAGCATGGTACCGCTGAAAACATCATCTTGTCCCGCAAAAAACGAGCTGCCATACAGCATCATCAGCGAAAAAATAAAAAAGTTCTAGTCCTCAGAATAAAGCGATGCAAAAATAATTATTTTTTATATAAAATAGTTTTTATCGTATAAAAGCCCCAAAACATAAAAAAAGGGTAAATGAGGTATCACTGTAATCGTACAGACCTGAAGAATAAAACTGCTTTATCAATTTTACCAAACGTGGAATGGTATAAACGCCCCCCCAAAAGAAATTCATGAATAGGTGGTTTTTGGTCATTCTGCCTCACAAAAATTGGAATAAAAAGCGATCAAAAAATTTAACGAGCCCGAAAATGGTACCAATAAAAATGTCAACTTGTCCCGCAAGAAAAAAGACCTCACATGACTCTGTGTACAAAAATATGGAAAAATTATAGCTCTCAAAATGTGGAGATGCAAAAACTATTTTTTGCAATAAAAAGCGTCTTTTTTTTAGTGTGTGACAGCTGCCAATCATAAAAATCCGCTAAAAAACCCGCTATAAAAGTAAGTCAAACCCCCCTTCATCACCCCCTTAGTTAGGGAAAAATTAAAAAAAATGTATATATTTCCATTCTCCCGTTAGGGTTAGGGTTGTGTCAGTATTCCGGGGTTTTCAAGTCACCTTGTGAATGATCTTGCCCTTTGTTAAGATGAAGTTTGCTGTTTTTGTGTACCCTACTTCCTGTTCGTTTGCTTAAAACACGGCTCGGGTGTTGGCTTCCTTGCTGGAGTATTCTGCTTCCGGTTCTTTCCAGTTCAGCTGCTTTATTCTTAATGTGCTTCTACCGGTGGCTCTGGACATTCTCTGCATATGTAAGCTACACTTTGTGTTATCATTAGTCTGCAGACTTTGGAGCTTAACCCTTGGTTCACCCCTCCTGGTAAGAACTGTGTTTCTGAACTGTGTTGTTACTTTATCCTGCATTCACTCTCCCCGATGAGAGCTGTTGGAACCATCACCAGAATAATTTTTAATGGGAACCTGTTTCTGGACTACCCGTGTTCATGCCACACCTGGGGATTAACTTGTGAACTTGTTTCTGGACTTCCCTGTGTTTACTACATACCTGGATTTGACTCTTACTGCACCACCAGTGTTTGAACAGCGCCATGTCACCAGTGTGTCACACTCACCTTCTGATAACATTTGTTGAGGACTCTGTCTTAAGAACTCTGCCGATTTGCTATATAGGTTTCAAGGAATTGTTTGTTTGCAGGTCACTACGGGTTATCAGTATATTGTTTTGGGTGTTATTGCTGTTGTACAAATACACTATTTGCACTAAAGAAAGCCATCTCTGTCTGTTCATTGCCCCATGCTATCAGAATCCTCGAGTTCCTACAATAGTGTTACAGGTTGGGGCTAAAGTTAGGATTAGGGTTGGGGCTAAAGTTAGGGTTGGGGCTACAGTTAGGGTTGGGGCTTCAGTTAGGGTTAGGGTTGGGGCTAAAGTTAGGGTTTGGATTACATTTACGGTTGGAATTAGGGTTGGGGTTGGGGGTGTGGTTATGGTTGGGGTTAGGGGCATGTTCAGGTTAGCAGTGTGGTTAGGGTTATGATTAGGGTTAGGGGTGTGTTTGGGTTAGGGTTTCAGTTAGAATTTGGGGGTCTCCACTGTTTAGGCACATCAAGGGCTTTTCAAACATGACATGGCGTCCGATCTCAATTCCAGCCAATTCTGAGTTGAAAAAGTAAAACCGTGCTCCTTCCGAGCTCTGCCATGCGCCCAAACAGGTGTTCCCAACCACATATGGGGTATCAGCGTACTCAGGATAAATGGGACAACAACTTTTGGGGTCCAATTTCTCTTGCTACCCTTGGGAAAAATACAAAACTGGAAGCTAAAAAATTTTTGCGGAAAAAAAAGAGATTTTTTTATTTTCACAGCTCTGCGTTATAAATTGTAGTGAAACACTTAGGGGTTCATAGTTCTCACAACACATCTAGATAAGTTTCTTAGGGGTCAACTTTCCAAAATGGTGTCACTTGTGGGAGGTTTCAATGTTTAGGCACATCAGGGGCTCTCCAAAGGCGACATGGCGTCTTATCTCAATTCCAGTCAATTTTGCATTGAAAAGTCAAACGGCGCTCCTTCCATTCCGAGTTCTGCCATGCGCCCAAACAGTGGTTTACCCCCACATATGGGGTATCAGTGTACTGAGGACAAATTGGACAACAACTTTTGGGGTCCAATTTCTCTTGTTGCCCTTGGAAAAAAAATTCTATCATATAGACCCCTCAAAGTGACTTAAATGTGATGTGGTCCCTAAAAAAACAAACCAAAAAAGCAAAACAACAAAAAAAAGGTGTTGTAAAAATGAGAAATTGCTGGTCAACTTTTAACCCATAACTCCCTAACAAAAAAAAAATGTTGGTTCCAAAATTATGCTGATGTAAAGTAGACATGTGGGAAATGTTACTTATTAAGTATTTTGTATGACATATTTCTGTGATTTAAGGGCATTAAAATTGAAAGTTAGTTGGAAAAATGTGAAATTTTCGCCAAATTTCCGTTTTTTTTCACAAACACAGGTAATATCAAAGAAATTTTACCACTATCATGAAGTACAATATGTTACAAGAAAACAATCTCAGAATCACCAGGATCCGTTGAAGTGTTCCAGAGTTATAACCTCATAAAGGGACAGTGGTCAGAATTGTAAAAATTGGCCCGGTCATTAACGTGCAAACCACCCTTGGGGGTTAAGGGGGTTAAGAAAAAAAAGAGTAGAACAAGGCTAGCAGACAGAACTATGAAACTTATGCCTGCGAAGCTACAATTTTTCCACCACAGATACAACAGGCCTCAGCCTCACATAGCAGACTGTATAATTTTCTGGGGGGTTTTAGAGAATTTTTAAAATAAAAAAAGAGTGGAACAATTCTAGCAGACAGAACTATGAAACTTATGCCTGCGAAGCTACGATTTTTCAAACACAGATACACCAGGCCTCAGGCTGGCATAACAGACTGTATAAAATCTATATATTTTTTTGGGGGGTGAATTTTTGAAAAAAAAAAAATGGAGAACAAGGCTAGCACACAGAACTATGATATGCCTGCAAAACTACGATTTTTCCACCGCCGATTTACCAGCTGTCAGCCTCAGATAACAGACTGATCTAAATGTGGCCTTGATTTTTTGGGGCACAACTAAATTGTGTCAACAAGTTGGCTATGAGCCTATGACACAAAAAAAAAAGAAAAAAAAAAAGATTTTTTTGCCCCCTCACATCTGGTGTTTGGGACAAAAAAAAAGGTAGATTTGCACCTTCTTAGTTTTCAATAACCTGGTTGTAGTAGGCAGGGGCTATGGATTGCTTTAGAATTAAAGGAGCAAGTATCAGGTGAAGAAAAAAAAAGCCACAGAAAACTGCAGGTAGATATATATTAAATAAGCAGTAGCAGAAGACAGTAATGGAGGGAGAATTTGGAGGTACGCAGTGAGAGCTATGTACTCACATACAGTGCCTGCAGGCCTTGCACTGATGTGGATATGCTGTGCCCTGCCTACCTAGCGCTGCAATTTCTGGACCCTCGAATTAGCCCTAAAAAGGACTGTTGGTTTCTCAGGAGTTGTGGACTGAACAGTTGCAGACCTACACTAACTATTAAAAGCACGATTCTAACCCTATCTCGGCAGCAGCTCTCCCTACACTCGATAAGTCCGGAGCAGAATGCGGCGTCAGGTCTCTTATAGACCTAATGACGCTGTGTGGCCAGCCAATCACTGTAATACCTCAACAAAGATGGCTGCAGCATTACAGTGCATGGCTGACAATCCCTGCACTGTCATTGGCGCTCAAAGAGCGCCAGAATTGCAGGACGGAGACCCGAGCTCCCGCCGAATAATCCCGGAAATACTCGGTGCTCGCCGAATACACCGAGCATAGTGATACTCAGGCGAGTAACAAATAGTAGCGAGCACATTCGCTCATCACTAGTATTTACAGTTAAAAATAATTGAAAATTATCAATCTTATTAATGCTAATTTTACAATCATTCGGTGTAAACCGGCTGCCACCTGATGAAAAAGGCAACATGCTCATTCTTTGGGTGAAATGATCTTTGAGCTCTTGGTGAGGCATCATCCCGTGTAAACAAGACTTGCACTGCGAACCTCTGACAGCTTATGTGCACAGAGCGATCTATTACAGATTGTTCAGTCGCATCTTTTACAGCAGTCTGCCTGTGTAAATAGGTCATTAGTGCTGCTGGTCGGACCCTTAGAGGATGACCATTGACATGTTACAATTATACAATTGATAAATAATTTTTACTTTCAGTTTGTATTGATGGTAAACTATAACCTGTACATGTAAATGAATCTTTACAATCATTCCCCAGGTGCCAAGACTACACCTGAATGTATTCATATAGGGATTTATGTACAAATCTCCTGTGAAATGTAAAGGGAATGTGTAGTGAGAAAAAGATCTATTATGTAAATCAGATTTTTTTGTTTAACCCCTTTCTGACATCAGACATACTATCTCGTCGAGGTGCATGGGCCCGTATGACTACCGATGGGATAATACGTCATCACCGATCACGGGCTGATTATCACAGCTGACATCTGGCACTATGTGCCGGGAGCAGTCACGGACCGCTCCCGGCACATTAACCCCTGGAACACTGCGATCAAATATGATCGCAGCGTTCCGGCGGCATAGGGAAGCATCGCTCAGCGAGGGGGCTCCCTGCATGCTTCCCTGAACGGAACAACACGATATGATTGCGTTGTTCCGAGCGTCTCCTCCGTCCTTCTCTCTGCAGGCCCGGATCCAAGATGGCCATGGGGGTCCTTCTGGGTCCTGCAGGGAGGTGGCTTGCAAGCACCTGCTGAGAGCAGGTGCCGGCAAGCCTCCTGCACTGCCTGTCAGATCGCTGATCTGTATGGGAAAAGCAGGACTTAGTCCCAGAAAGGCCTGCTCGCTGCTGATCAGTGCTGGCTACAAAGGCAGAGCCTAGAAAGGCAGCAGTAACCATTCGCACAGCATAAGCTTGAGCCAGACGCTGGGACCGACGTCTCCGCTGAGCAGGTCCCACTGTGGCTGGAGGAGAATGGAAGACTGCAGCGGACATAGTTTGAGATTCCCCCTGTGCAGTGGCGGGAACTCGACACCTAACACCCAATGCATTCAGACAATCACATAGCTGCATTTCTTGTAAAACATTTACAGATGTGACAAACAATGCTCATTGTGACACAATCTTGATAAATGTTTGTTTATTCACTTCACAAACAGTTCTAAGCCTCTATATGTTTGTGTCAGGACTCTGAACATTTTTTACCTTTTGTGCATTACTGCCCTTTTCCAACATGGCGTCTTTGGTCTCATGTGCACTTGTCTTCCTGCTATAAAACTCCACCCCAGCCTTCAGTCTGTGCTAGATTATTCTGCTTTGCATCCAGCTCCTGATTACTCCCTGGCCTTGCACCTGCACCTGCTCCTGTGAACCTGTGTTGGAGATCCTGCCACTCTGCTCTGAGTTCCTGCTGCATACACCAGTGTTCAGTAATCCTCCTTCATCTGCTGCTCGTGTTACTTCCATCTGCATTTGCTGGACATGTAAGCTGTTTCTGCTCTGCAAAACCTGAGACTATTAACCAGGCCTCCCTGGTTGAGCTAAGATATGATTTGAACTGCCTAATAGCATATCTATCTGTGTCTGGACTAAGTCAAGGATCTATTCGTGTCAAGTTTCCTCAAGAATAACTGTGCTTCATAGACTTTCTGTTTGTTTGCATCTACCTCTGAAGTTTCCTATTGACTGCTAAGCTGCGTTTATTATTTGCACCAAGTGTTGTGGACTTGAGTTTTTCTCTGCACCTGCTTGAATCACCGTGTGATAATATAAACTTTACCACTTATAAAACTGTGTCCTGTTGTCTTGTTCCACCCAAAGAGTCTCCTGAATTATCGCCTATAATTATTACAGTTTGCTGTTTGTCATTGTAAAACATTAAGGTTTACTGAAACTATGCCGGTGGTGGTTTAATGTAAATCCTTGTGGCTTTTATTTTCTAGGGGTTTATGGCCCCTCGTGTGATGAGTCCATGACATCCCAGTTTCATCCAACCTTGAAAAGTGACCACTTGAAGGTCTGGGTGAAACTAGCGTTACCACATAGTGTAAATCACTATATAAGACCAGAGAAACAGATGTCCAAACTGGGGTACCTGTACATGTACAGTGTGCTGATACCTGCATAATTGGGGACACCCATGCAGTGTAGGTAATCTCCCAGGGGTTCTCTGTCTTGGTGTTGCTTCTCTGATATTCCAGATGGATGATGTTTAAAAGCCTCTTGGTGATGGTCTAAGTATACTGTATGTAGTTAATCTTCATATATACGTAATCACTATATTTATTTAATCCTTATATGTACTTATTAACCTGTGTATGTTAATATATTCAAAAGTGTACGCACTCACACTATTAAATTATACTATTCCTTGAATTTTGTAGTTTGCAATAAAATTGCGTTGTATTGCAAGTATTAGCCTTTTTGAAAGCAGTTTCTGAACCTGAGTGTTAAAAACATGGCAAATAAAATTGCCAAATTCTCTTGTAAATAATTGTGCAAAGAGGGAACCAGCATACCATTAAAAAATACGAGTGGATTTTCATGGGCCCATCCAGTATGTGGGTTCAAAGGCGTAATGGGGTGCATATTACTGACTATGCAGCAGGGCTCACCTTGCTGCCAATGTGTTAAAAAAGGAGTACTGAGTACAAAATACATATTGTGAAGTGGATTTTCATGGGCCCATTCAGTATGTGGGTTCCAAGGCGTATTGGGGTGCATATGACTGACTATGCAGCAGGGCTGGGCTTGCTGCCAATGTGTAAAACAAAGGACTATGGAGTACAAAATGCATATTGTGAAGTGGATTTTCATGGGCCTATCCAGTATGTTGGTTCCAAGGCATAATAGGGTGCATATGACTGACTATGCAGCAGGGCTGGCCTTGCTCCCAATTTGTAAAACAAAGGAGTACGGGACTACAAAATGCATATTGTGAAGTGGATTTTCATGGGCCCATCCAGTATGTGGGTTCAAAGGCTTATTGGGGTGCATATGAATTGGTAGCAGGGCAGGCCTTAAATTCAATGCAACACTTTTTCAGGAGTCCCCCTGGACATCTTATTATGACAGGGGTAATGTGGTGCGTCGTAATTCTTGGCAGCCCATCCACTCACAACATAGGCTACAACAGCTTAGGAGACCCACTGTTTCATAATGGCCCTTTAAGAAGATTCATGCCGCCTGATGACCCTCTAAAAATAGGCTCTGTGACTTTGAGAGTCCCTCCTTCGTAAATGAAACAAAATGGGTCTGCTTATGTGTCACACACCACATGGCCAGCTAGGGGTGTTACATGTTACAATGACATTTCCCAGTGAATGCATTTGTAGTGGTTGAAAGCAATGTTAACCCCTTTCTGTCATTGGACGTACTATTCCGTCCATGTGTTGGGGGCCCTACTTCCCAAGGATGGAATAGTACGCCCAGCGCGATCGGCCGCGCTCACGGGGGGAGCGTGGCCGATCGCAGCCGGGTGTCAGCTGACTATCGCAGCTGACATCCAGCACTATGTGCCAGGAGTGGTCACGGACTGCCCCCGGCACATTAACCCCCGGCACACTGTGATCAAACATGATCGCAGTGTTCCGGCGGTACAGGGAAGCCCCCTCCTTGCGTGCTTCCCTGAGACGATCGGTACAAGGCGATGTGCTCACCTTGTACAGAGCGTCTCCTCCCTGCAGTCCCCGGATCCAAAATGGCCACGGGGTTGCATCCGGGTCCTGCAGGGAGGTAGCTTCACAGCGCCTGCTTAGAGCAGGCGCCGGGAAGCCTCCCTGCTGTGCTGTGTGATCGTCGATCTGACACAGTGCACAGCAAAGTGTCAGATCGGCGATCTGTCACTTTTCTGTGATGTCCCCCCTGGGGCAAGGTAAAAATGTAAAAAAAAAAAATACATGTGCAAAAAAAAAAAAAATTCCTAAATAAATAATAATAAAAAAAATATTGTTCCAATAAATACATTCCTTTAGCTAAAGAAAAATAAAAACCAATAAAAGTACACATATTTAGTATCGCCGTGTCCGTAACGACCCAACCTATAAAACTGTCCCACTAGTTAACCCCTTCAGTAAACACCGTAGTAAAAAAAAAAAAAAAAAACGAGGCAAAAAACAACGCTTTATTATCATACCGCCGAACAAAAAGTGGAATAACATGCGATCAAAAAGACGGATGTAAATAACCATGGTACTTCTGAAAACGTCATCTTGTCCTGCAAAAAACGAGCCACAATACAGCATCATCAGCGAAAAAATAAGAAAGTTATAGTCCTCAGAATAAAGCGATGCAAAAATAATTATTTTTTCTATAAAATAGTTTTTATCGTATAAAAGCACCAAAACATGAAAAATGATATAAATGAGGTATCGCTGTAATCGTACTGACCCAAAGAATAAAACTGCTTTATCAATTTTACCAAACGCGGAACGGTATAAGTGCCCCCTCAAAAGAAATTCATGAATTGATGGTTTTTGGTCATTCTGCCTCACAAAAATCGGAATAAAAAGCGATCAAAAAATGTCACGTGCCTGAAAATGTTACCAATAAAAATGTCAACTCGTCCCACAAAAAACAAGACCTTACAAAAAAAATTATAGCATTCAAAATGTGGTAACGCAAAAAACATTTTTTGCAATAAAAAGCGTCTTTTAGTGTGTGACGGCTGCAAATCATAAAAATCCGCTAGAAAACCCGCTATAAATAGTAAATCAACCCCCCCTTCATCACCCCCTTAGTTACGAAAAATTAAAAAATTAAAACATTTTATTTATTTCCATTTTCCCATTAGGGTTAGGGTTAGGGCTAGGGTTAGGGTTAGGGTTAGGTCTAGGGTTAGGGTTGGGGCTAGGGTTAGGGCTACAGTTAGGGTTAGGGTTGGGCTAAAGTTAGGGTTGGGGCTAAAGTTAGGGTTGGGGCTAAAGCTAGGGTTAGGATTACATTTACAGTTGGGAATAGGGTTGGGATTAGGGTTAGGGGTGTGTCAGGGTTAGGGGTGTGGTTAGAGTTACAGTTGAGATTAGGGTTAGGGGTGTGTTTGGATTAGGGTTTCAGTTATAATTGGGGGGTTTCCACTGTTTAGGCACATCAGGGGCTCTCCAAATGCGACATTGCGTCCGATCTCAATTCCAGCCAATTCTGCTTTGAAAAACTAAAACAGTGCTCCTTCTCTTCCGAGCTCTCCCGTGCGCACAAACAGGGGTTTACCCCAACAAATGGGGTATCAGCGTACTCAGGACACATTGGACAACAACTTTTGGGGTCCAATTTCTCCTGTTACTCTTGGGAAAATACAAAACTGGGGGCTAAAAAATAATTTTTGTGTAAAAAAAATATTTTTTATTTTCACGGCTCTGCGTTATAAACTGCAGTGAAACACTTGGGGGTTCAAAGTTCTCACAACACATCTAGATAAGTTCCTTCGGGGGTCTAGTTTCGAATTTGGGGTCACTTGTGGGGGGTTTCTACGGTTTAGGTACATTAGGGGCTCTGCAAATGCAACGTGACACCGGCAGACCATTCCATCTAAGTCTGCATTCCAAATGACGCTCCTTCCCTTCTGAGCTCTGCCATGCGCCCAAACGGTGGTTCCCCCCCACATATTGGGTATCAGCGTACTCAGGACAAATTGAACAACAACTTTTGGTGTTCAATTTACACTGTTTCCCTTGGAAAAATACAAAACTGGGGGCTAAAAAATAATTTTTGTGGAAAAAAAAGGATTTTTTATTTTCACGGCTCTGCGTTATAAACTGTAGTGAAACACTTGGGGGTTCAAAGCTCTCACAACACATCTAGATGAGTTCCTTAGGGGGTCTACTTTCCAAAATGGTGTCACTTGTGGGGGGTTTCAATGTTTAGGCACATCAGTGGCTCTCCAAAGACAACATGGCATCCCATCTCAATTCCAGTCAATTTTGCATTGAAAAGTCAAATGGCGCTCCTTCCCTTCCGAGCTCTGCCATGCGCCCAAACAGTGGTTTACCCCCACATATGAGATATCAGCGTACTCAGGACAAATTGGACAACAACTTTTGGGGTCCAATTTCTTCTCTTACCCTTGGGAAAATAAAAAATTGGGGGTGAAAAATCATTTTTGTGAAAAAATATGATTTTTTATTTTTACGGCTCTGCATTATAAACTTCTGTGAAGCATTTGTGGGTCAAAGTGCTCACCACACATCTAGATAAGTTCCTTAGGGGATCTACTTTCCAAAATGGTGTCACTTGTGGGGGGGTTTCAATGTTTAGGCACATCAGGGGCTCTCCAAACGCAACATGGCATCCCACCTGAATTCCAGTCAATTTTGCATTGAAAAGTCAAATGGCGCTCCTTTGCTTCCGAGCTCTGCCATGCACCCAAACAGTGGTTTACCCCCACATATGGGGTATCGGCATACTCAGGACAAATTGTACAACAACTTTTGTGGTCCATTTTCTCCTGTTACCCTTTGTAAAATAGAACAAATTGGAGCTGAATAAATTTTTTGTGTAAAAAAGTTAAATGTTCATTTTATTTAAACATTCCAAAAATTCCTGTGAAACACCTGAAGGGTTAATAAACTTCTTGAATGTGGTATTGAGCACCTTGAGGGGTGCAGTTTTTAGAATGGTGTCACACTTGGGTATTTTCCATCATATAGACCCCTCAAAATGACTTCAAATGAGATGTGGTCCCTAAAAAAAAAATGGTGTTGTAAATATGAGAAATTGCTGGCCAACTTTTAACCCTTATAACTCCCTAACAAAAAAAAATTTTGGTTCCAAAATTGTGCTGATGTAAAGTAGATATGTGGGAAATGTTACTTATTAAGTATTTTGTGTGATATGTCTCTGTGATTTAAATGTATAAAAATTTAAAGTTGGAAAATTGCGAAATTTTCACAATTTTTGCCAAATTTCCGTTTTTTTCACAAATAAACGCAGGTAATATCAAAGAATTGTTACCACTATAATGAAGTACAATATGTCCAAGAAAACAATGTCAGAATCACCGGGATCCGTTGAAGCGTTATAACATCATAAAGGGACAGTGGTCAGAATTGTAAAAATTGGCCTGGTCATTAACGTGCAAGCAACCCTTGGGGGTAAAGGGGTTAAAGTTGAAAAACGCTTCAAAAATGCAGCGTTTGAACTAAGCCTAAGTGGGAGAGGAAATTTTCGATCTGAGGTGAAATATTTGGCCTTACAGGCAAGTCATTAACCTGCAAAGGATGTACCTTCCTTGACATATTTCCAAGCAAAACCAGTTTTGGTTTAGTTTTAATGTGTTTATTGTGGCACCGAGAAAAATGGCATGAATCTCTGAAAAATTGGATTAAAGCTGTGAACTAGGAGTCAGCAATTCTTCCATGGGCGATCCCCATGATGTCCCTGTGTAATTTGAGCAGTGTTTCCATCATTTTCAGATGTTTTTAGACCTTAAAAGGACCCCCGGGGGGATCACAGTAAAAATTCTCGGGTTTCCCATAGACTTAAATTGGGCTCGTTGTTTTGGCCGAGTACTGGAGTATTCCAGTCTGCTCGACCCAAGCAACGAGCATCCGAGCATTTTAGTGCTCGCTCATCACTAGTTATTTTGTTTTTTCAGATGGAAGGCAGGTATAGTGTTTGACATATCCGTACATATTAATAAATATGAGCATATCTAGTGTACAGTGCTATATACAGATGTATTTACTACCGTGGAGGTCCTTTAACAATGGAGGACACAGATAGAAGAGGGCCCCAGTGAAAGCACAATATATGGACCCTTTGAAGTCCAATAACTTATTATAATGCAGAATTAACCTGCTTTCCAGATTGAGGTAGACCGCCTTGCCATCTGCACAGGATGCACCAATATACCATTGGTGCCCCATTGGTGCCCCTGTCCATTAATGCAGGCAAATCGAAAATGCCTATTTTCTTACTGGGAAATACTATCAGTTGTTAATGGTCTGAAGGATTCAGCAGTGCGGGCCCCCAGATACTTGGAACACAGGGGCTGTGGGACTAATTAATGGAGCTGTGCTGCAGTTCCCTGGAGGTAATTTTTAGTATAAGTAATATAAAATAAAATTGAATTGGGGTATTATCCCTTTCAAGAAATTTGAATACATCAGTATTTTAAAGGGAACCTGTCACCCCCAAAATCGAAGGTGAGCTAAGCCCACCGGCATCAGGGGCTTATCTACAGCATTCTGTAATGCTGTAGATTACCCCCCGATGTATCCTGAAAGATGAGAAAAAGAGGTTAGATCATACTCACCCAGGGGCGGTCCCGGTTCTGTTCTGGTCCGATGGGCATCGCAGTCCGGTCCGGGGCCTCCCATCTTCTTATGATGACGTCCTCTTCTTATCTTCATGCTGCGGGTCCGGCGCAGGTGTACTTTTCCTGCCCTGTTGAGGGCAGAGCAAAGTACTGCAGTGCGCAGGAGCCGGGAAAGGTCAGAGTGGCCCGGCGCCTGTGCACTGCACTACTTTGCTCTGCTCTCAACAGGGCAGGTAAAGTACGCCTGCACCGGACCTGCAGCATGAAGACAAGAAGAGGACATCATCGTAAGAAGATGGGAGGCGCCGGACCGGACCGCGACGCCCATCGGACCAGATCAGAACCGGGACCACCCCTGGGTGAGTATAATCTAACCTCTTTTTCTCATCTTTCAGGATACACTGGGGGCTTATCCACAACATTCCAGAATGCTGTAGATAAGCCCCTGATGCCGATGGGCTTAGCTCACCTTCGATTTTGGGGGTGACAGGTTCCCTTTAATTATTTTTTTAAAGGAATATTATTTTTTGTCTATCTTTTTTTATATTTTGCAACTGAATATCTCTTTATGTTATGCTTTTTTGGGTTAACAACACATTAGACATTTCTCAATTGGCTAAAAAAAATGGTATCAGTATCATTGCCTACAATAATAGAAATTTTGTGCTATAAAAGTGTCTCCCGTTCTTCTGAATTGTCTAAGAATAGAATGACTGATAGAATAGTTCTAGTCACCATAATTTAAACCTCCTACAGAAGGATTGTCTATCTCAGTCACACAGAAAATTACCGTTTTTATTGCAAAGCAGATCTACAATTTTGAATTGATTGGTTATAGCACTTGTCCTTGAGTCATTTTTAATCTGAAAGCATTACAATCTTTTTTCGTAGAGGCAATGTTAGTGCTTTTGTCTAGTAAATGACGAAGAACAGGCTATACGATGAAGAATTCTAGAGAATTTCAGACATAACCAGTAAAAAATATCTCTTTTCTTTGTAGTGTCTGTACATACGCACCCATGGTTATGCTTGACAGCTGTCATGAGCTTTGTGATAAGTTTAATAATTAGTCTAATATTGCCCATAATTATAAAAAGTAAATTATGTAGAACTTACTAATGTAAATAATAAAGTATATATTTCTATATAGTGTTTGTAACCCCAACACAGTCAACATCGGTTATATAAAAGGTACATCAGTAAAGATGAAAATAAGACTCTACAGGGGTAGAATAGAATTTTTTTGTGAGGAAGACCAGAAGGAGCAGCCTTAAACCTTTTTTTGGATTACAATGTATACAATAACCTGATTTTACAGAAAAACAGCCATTCCCATGCAAAATCAAGTAATTGTTTAACCCGTTACCAAAGTATGACATACTGTTACATTATACGGTTCTGGCAAAAATTAATAGACCACTGCAAAATGTTCAGTTTGTCTGATTTTTCTCTTTATAGGTATATTTTTGAGTAAAATCTAAATTGTTCATTTATTCTATCCAAGAAGTATCTTTTCTCCTTGCAGAGATTGACATGCTAAGCATGCCGAGATGAGGAGACTTAAAGCCGCAATGCTCCTCTGGGAAATATGCAAATTGTCTCTTCAGAGAGGAAGAGGAATAGAACTCTAGTGCAACCTATTGGAAGTAGAAACCCTAAAATTCTGACTTTTAGGATTGCTACTTCCAATAGGTGGCACTAGAGCTCTAGTCCTCTTTCTCTCTAAAGAGACAATTTGCATAATTTATTCTATAAACTTCTGACAACATGTCTCTGAATTTCCAAGCAATACATTTTTTATTTTTTTTTGAAAAGGAGAAGTGGTCAAAATTAAAACAAAACCCCAGTGCTTTCAGACCTCAAATAATGCAAAGAAAACAAGTTCATAATCATTTAGAAACAACAATACTAATGTTTTAACTCAGGAAGAGTTCAGAAATCAATATTTTGTGGAATAACCATTATTTTTAATCACAGCTTTCATGCGTCTTGGCATGCTTTCCACCAGTCTTTCACACTGCTTCTGGCGCAAAAAGTTAAGCAGTTCTTCTTTGTTTGATGGCTTGTGATTATCCATCATCCTCTTGATTATATTTTAGAGGTTTTCAATGGGGTTCAGGTCTGGAGATTGGGCTTCCCGTGCAGGGTTTTGAGGTGGTGGTCTCTTAATTTTTACCAGAGTTGTATGTAGGGTCCCGTTCTTTGATGTGGTCTCAGGAACTGAACCTTCTTCTTTGCTGGCAGATGATGACTGCAAAATGCAAATGAGCATGCCTGCTCTTCAACTGCACAGGTACAAGATTTGCGGCAGTCTATGGAAGATGTAGGACACCTTATTCACTATGATCAAGCCAGGAGGACGGGATTGAGGTGGTGTTTAGAGAAAAAAAAGACTCCCATCAGATCCAACAGCACCATAAGCTAGTACCGTATTTTCCGGCGTATAAGATGACCTTTTAACCCCTGAAAATCTTCTTAAAAGTCGGGGGTCGTCTTATACGCCGGGTGTCGTCTTATAGTGTGGGTGCGGACCAATGTGCATATAGTGGGTGGGGGGAGTGGTCCCAATGAAGAAGAGAGGGGGCATCTCACAGGGAAGTAGTAAGTGGAGTATCCCCCTATTACCTCATTGTGGCAGCGATGCTCTCTGTGCAGGGGGCGGCAGCAGCTCCTCTTTGTGCAGCGTGGGGACTCTGTGCTCAGGGCGGTGGCGTATCTTTGTGTAGCATCGGGGCTCTGCCCACATTTCCTCAAAGCCCGGAGTCACCGGCAGCTCCATTGCTGCGATGCGGTGGCCTCCGGGAAAATGGCCGCTGGGGGCGGCGCATGCTCAGATTCAGATCTACCGCCATGATGTACCAATAGCTCAAAGGTTGGGAACCCCTTATCGATCATGATGTATGGGGATGTCAAAGATCGAGAAGGGGTTAAGGATTGAGCAATTTTTCTTTTTCGAGACTTGATTTTTCCTTCCCTTATTTCCAAGAGGCCTAACCTTTTCTTTTTCACTTACAAAGCTATTCAGTGGGAGAAATAAGTATTTGATCCCTTGCTGATTTTGTAAGTTTGCCCACTGACAAAGGCATGAACAGTCTATAATTTTAAGGGTCGGTCAATTTTAACATTGAGAGATATACCGTAATATAAAAAATAAAATACAGAAAATAACATTACATAAATTATACAAATTTATTTGCATTTTGCAGCGAGAAATAAGTATTTGATCCCCTACCAACCATTAAAAGTTCTAGCTCCTTCAGACCAGTTAGACAATCCTAATCAACTCATTACCTGCATTAAAGACAGCTGTCTTACATAGTCATCTTTATAAAAGACTCCTGTCCACAGTCTCAATTAATCAGTCAGACTCTAATCTCTACAACATGGGCAACACCAAAAAGCTTTATAAGGATGTCAGGGACAAGAACATAGACCTGAACAAAGCTGAAATGGGCTAAAAAACCATAAGTAAGACGCTGGGTGAGAAGAAGACACCTGTTGGTGCAATAGGAAGAAAATGGAAGAAATGCAAAATGACTGTCAATTGACATCCATCTAGGGCACAATGCAAAATCTCACTTCATTGGGTATCCTTAATCATGAGGAAGGTGAGAGATCAGCCTAAATCTACACGGCAAACTTGTTAATGATCTCAAGGCAGCTGGGACCACAGTCACCAAGAAAACCATTGGTAACACATTACGCTGTAAAGGTTTAACATCCTGCAGTGCCTGCAAGGTCCCCCTGCTCAAGAAGGCACATCTGCATGCCCATCTGAAGTTTGCCATTGAACACGTGGATGATTCTGTTAGTGATTGGGAGAAGATGCTGGGGTCAGATGAGACAAAAATTGAGGTCTTTGGCATTAACTCAACTCGCCATGTTTGGAGGAAGACAAATGCTGCTTGTCATCCAAAGAACACCATCCCCACTGTCCAGCATGGAGGTGGAAACATGTTTTGGGGGTGTTTCTCTGCTAAAGGCACAGGACTACTTCACAGCATCAAATGGGAGAATGGATGGAGCCATGTACTGTAAAATCCTGAGCAACAACCTCCTTCCCTCCGCCTGGACATTAAAAATGGGTCATGGCTGGGTCTTCCAGAAAGACAATGACCCAAAACATACAGCAAAGGCAAAAAAGGAGTGGCTAAAAGTAAAGCACATTAAGGCTAAGTGCGCATGTTGAGTATTTGCTTGCAGAAATTTCTGCAAGAATTCTGCATCTCTTGGCAGCAAAAACACTGACAAAAATCCGCTGCGTTTTTGGTGCATTTTTCCATGCATTTTTGTATGTGTTTTTTTCCTGTGCAATGGGTCAAAAGCACAGGCAAAAACACATAAAGAATTTACATGGTGCAGATTTAAAAGCACTGCAAATCCTGAAAGGAAAAATACTGATCATGTGCACAACACTTCAGGATTCTCATTGACTTTGCTGGCATAAGGATTCTCTAGCATTTTTGGGCCAATTTTGCAAGGAAAAAACGAACCAAAAATGCAACGAGTGCACATAGCCTAAAGTCATGGAGTGGCCTAGCCAGTACAGACCTTAATCCCATAGAAAACTTGTGGAGGACGTTGGAGCTCCGAGTTGCCAAGCGACAGCCTCAAAATCTCAATGATTTAGAGATGGTCTGCAAAGAGGAGTGGACCAAAATTACAATTATGATGATTCCACATTTGCATGTTTTTTTATTATATGAGTGTTAAAAAAAATTCAGAAATAAAAAAAAAATTAGTTTGAGTCACGATTTTCCCAAAGTTTAAAACTTTTTTGTTCAATAGAGCTGTGTGAGGGTTTGTCTTTTGATTGGTTTTATGATTTTTTTATTGATACCATTTCAGGGTAGGTATGACAGCTGAATGCTTATTATTACATGTGTTTGTGGAGATCTGGCAAACAAAACCTCACAATTCTGGCAACTTGATAATTTTTCTCCCCACAGTTTTCATGATTGAATTAATTTATTTTATATTCCAGTAGATCAGAACTTTCTGGGCACGTTGAAACCAAATATTTGTATTTTTTTTTACTTTACTTTATTGTTAACTGAGAAAATGGGGGGTGATTGGAATTCTTATGGGTTTTTTTTACATTATTATTACATTTTTCTTCACTTTTTATTTCTATTGTTAGTCCCCTTAGGAACCTGTGATCGTCTCAGTGCTTCTACTATATATAGCAATCCAACGGTATTTCTGTGTATAGTAAAAATTATGGGCTCCGATGACGCCCAGCTACAGGCAAGATGTCACAGACTAGATCACTCTGGGTGGCTGCGTACAGCTATTTTAATATCCATGGACCCTTACCAGAATGAGAATACCAGCCCCCAGCAGTCTGCTTCATCTTGGCTGGTTGTTGAAAAAATGGGGGGACCCCATGCCATTTTTTTAAATTATTTATTTAAATAATTAAAAAATACAGCGTAGAGACCCCTCTATTCTTGATAACCAGTCTTTCTGAAGCCGACAGCTGAGGGTTGCAGCCCCCAGCTGTGAGCTTTGCCTGACTGGTTATTAAAAATACAGGGGAAGCCATGCCGTTTTTAAAAAAATTATTTATTTACGGCACAGGCGCTGGGTCAGGAATACTCCCATCAGCCAATCCTGCTCTCACTGTTATTAGCAGCAGCAGCAAGCCTCGGCTGATGGGAGCAGTAGTCCCATCAGCTGACACCAGTGACCGGAGGTAAACTTTACATCTCCGATCACAGCTGTGTGCTCATGCTGTCATTTGACAGCATGGGAACCACAGCTGTCTGACCAGCAGTGATGATTTTACCGTAGATTAGAAGTGGTGTTTGCCGCGCTGTCATGCACATGTGGTCCCAGTTCTTTCTTTGGATAATCTGTTTGCTGCATGATGGGTAGAAATGTTTATGTTTTCTGATAATAATATATTTGCTCAATGCTCATTTGGTAGGGCCACTATGTGGACGACAAAATCATTGTGTGTGCAGGCAGTAGTGTGGCCATACTGAATTTCACAATTTCAATAATAATGTGTTTAAGTTTACTTTTTTCATCCAAATCAAAAGGTTGTGTTTTTAGACCCATTGCTGATTGGAGGATAATGAATTTATTCAAGTTCACACCTCCATGTTCTGTAAAGAAAAATATCAGGCAATACCATACTTGATACCAGTAGCTGTCATCTATCTCCTTTGGGGTCTAAAGGGTAACATTTTTCCCTGTGGAGAGTGACCAGCTCTGGCATGCCAATGTAAGGAGGCTTATTCGCCGTGCAATGCTCCTCTGGGAAATGTAATATGCAAATTGCTTCTTCAGAGAGGAAGAGGACTTGAAATCTGTAGCGCCACCTGCGAATAAGCCTCCTTACATTGGCATGCCTGAGGCAGTATGTCACTCTCCACAAGGAGGAACGTTACCCCTTAACCCCTTAGTGACAGAGCCAATTTGGTACTTAATGACCGAGCCAATTTTTACAATTCTGACCACTGTCACTTTATGAGGTTATAACTCTGGAATGCTTTAACGGATCCCACTGATTCTGAGATATTTTTTTCGTGACATACTGTACTTCATGGTAGTGGTAACATTTCTTCGATATTTCTTCCGATTATTTATTAAAAATATGGAAATATGGCGAAAATTTTTACAATTTTGCAATTTTCAAACTTTGTATTTTTATGCCCTTAAATAAGAGAGATATGGCACACAAAATAGTTAATAAATAACATTTCCCACATGTCTACTTTACAGCAGCACAATTTCGGAAACAAAATTTTTTTTTGTTAGGGAGTTATAAGGGTTAAAAGTTGACCAGCAATTTCTCATTTTTACAACACCATTTTTTTTTAGGGACCACATCACATTTGAAGTCATTTTGAGGGGTCTATATGATAGAAAATAACCAAGTGTGACACCATTCTAAAAACTGCACCCCTCAAGGTGCTCAAAACCACATTCAAGAAGTTTATTAACCCTTTACGTGCTTCACAGGAACTGAAACAATGTGGAAGGAAAAAATGAACATTTTACTTTTTTTTGCAAACATTTTAATTCAGAACCATTTTTTTTTTATTTTCACAAGTGTAAAATGTCTCCTGAATACAGCATACACCATATGTGGGTGCACCGCAGAGCTTGGAAGAGAAGGAGCGCCGTTTGACTTTTTCAATGCAGAATTGGCTGGAATTGAGATCGGATGCCATGTCATGTTTAGAGAGCCCTTGATGTGCCTAAACAGTGGAAACGCTCCACAAGTGACACCAATTTGGAAACTAGACCCCTTAAGGAACTTAACTAGATGTTTGGTGAGCACTTTGAGCTCCAAAGTGCTTCACAGAAGTTTATAAAGTAGAGCCGTGAAAATAAAAAATCGCATTTGTTTACATAAAAATGATCTTTTCGCCCACAAATTCTTATTTTTACAAGGGTAACAGGAGAAATTAGACCACAAAAGTTGTTGTGCAATTTCTCCTGAGTACGTTGATACCCCATATGTGGGGGTAAACCACTGTTTGGGCGCACTGCAGAGCTTGGAAGAGAAGGAGTGCCGTTTTACTTTTTCAATGTAGAATTGGCTGGAATTGAGATCGGACGCCATGTCGCGTTTGGAGAGCCCCTGATGTGCCTAAACAGTGAAAACCCCCCACAAATGACACCATTTTGGAAACTAGACCCCTTAAGGAACTTATCTAGATGTGTGGTGAGCACTTTAGACCCCCAGGTGCTTCACGGAAGTTTATGACGTAGAGCCGTGAAAATAAAAAAATCTAATTTTTTTCTACAAAAATGATCTTTTTGCCCCCTAATTTTTATTTTGACAAGGGTAACAGGAGAAATTAGACCACAAACGTTGTTGTGCAATTTCTGCTGAGTATGTCGATACCCTATATGTGGGGGTAAACCACTGTTTGGACGCACCGCAGAGCTTGGAAGAGAAGGAGTGCCGTTTTACTTTTTCAATGTAGAATTGGCTGGAATTGAGATCGGACACCATGTCGCGTTTGGAGAGCCCCTGATGTACCTAAACAATAGAAACCCCCCACAAGTGACCCCATTTTGGAAACTAGACCCTTTAAGGAACTTATCTAGATGTGTGGTGAGCACTTTAAACCCCCAAGTGCTTCACAGAAATTAATAACGTAGAGCCGTGAAAATACAAATACAAAATCCTTTTTTTACCTCAAAAGAGATTTTTTAGCCTGCAATTTTTTATTTTCTCAAGGGTAACAGGAGACATTGGACCCCAAAATCTGTTGACCAGTTTGTCCTGAGTATGCTGATACCCCATATGTGAGGGGGGCATTGTTTGGGCACCCATCAGGGCTCGGAAGGGAAGGAGCGCCGCTTGGAATGCAGACTTTGATGGGATGGTCTGCGGGCATCATGTTGCATTTGCAGAGCTCCTGATGTACCTAAACAGTAGAAACCCCCCACAAGTGACCCAATTTTGGAAACTAGACCCCCCCAAAGAGCTTATCTAGATGTATGGTGAGAACTATGAACCCCCAACTGCTTCACAGAAGTTTATAATGTAGAGCCATAAAAATAAAAAAAATCATATTTTTTCCACAAAAATGATCTTTTCACACCCAAATTTTTACTTTCACAAGGGTAACAGGAGAAATTGGACCCCAAAATGTATTGTGCAATTTATGTTGAGTAGGATGATACCCAATATGTGGGGGTAAACCATTGTTTGGGCACATGGCAGAGCTCGGAAGGGAAGGAGCGCCGTTTTGGAATGCAGACTTTGATAGAATGGTCTGCGGGCATTATGTTGCGTTTGCAGAGCCCCCGATGTGCATAAACAGTAGAAACCCCCCACAAGTGACCCCATTTTGAAAACTAGACCCCCCAAGGAACTTATCTAGATGTGTTGTGAGAACTTTGAATGCCCAAGTGCTTCACAGAAGTTGATAATGCAGAGTCGTGAAAAAAAAAAAAAAATTCCACAAAAAAATTTTTTTAGCCCCCAAATTTTTATTTTTACAAGGGTAACAAGAGAAATTGGACCCCAAAAGTTGTTGTCCAATTTGTCCTTTGTACACTGGTACCCCATGTGTGGGGGGGACCACTGTTTGGGCGCATGGCTAAGCTCGGAAGGGAAGGAGTGCCATTTTGGAATGCAGACTTTGATAGAATGGTCTTTGGGCGTTATGTTGCATTTGCAGAGCCCCTGATGTACCTAAACAGTATAAACCCCCACAAGAGACCTCATTTTGGAAACTAGACCCCCCAACGAACTTATCTAGATGTGTGGTGAGAACTTTGAATGCCCAAGTGCTTCACAGAAGTTTATAATGCAGAGTCATGAAAATAAAAAATATTTTCTTTTCCACAAAAAAGATTTTTAGCCCCCAAGTTTTTATTTTCACAAGGGTAACAGGAGAGATTGGACCCCAAAAGTTGTTGTCCAATTGATCCCGAGTACACTCATGCCCCATATGTGGGGGTAAACCACTGTTTGGGGGCACGGCAGAGCTCAGAAGGGAGGGAGCACCATTTGACTTTTTGAGTGCAAAATTGGCTGTGGCGTTTAGAGACCCCCTGATGTACCTAAACAGTGGAAACCCCCCAATTCTAACTCCAACCCTAACCCCAACACACCCCTAATCCCAACCCGATCCATAATCCTAATCACAACTCTAACCCCCAAAACACCCCTTACCCTAATCCCAAAGCTAACCATAACCCTAATCAAAACCCTAAACCCAACACACCCCTAATCCTAATCTCAACCCTAACCTCAAAACCTAACCCTAATCCCAATACACCCCTAACCCTAATCCCAAACCTAACCTTAACCCTAATCCCAAACCTAACCCTAATCCCAAATGCAACCCTAATGCCAACCCTAATCCCAACTCTAACCCTAACTTTAGCCCCAACCCTAGCCCTAACTTTAGCCCAAACCCTAACTTTAGCCCTAAACCTAGCCCCAACCCTAACCCTAACTTTAGCCCCAACCCTAACCCTAGTCCTAACCCTAGCTCTAACCCTAACCTAAGCCCTAACCCTAGCCCTAACTCTAAGGCTATGTGCACACGTTGCGGATTTTGCTGCGGATCCGCAGCGTTTCCACAGCTGCGGGTCTGCAGCAGTTTCCCATGAGTTTACAGTACAATGTAAACCTATGGGAAACATAAAACGATGTGCCCATGCTGCGGAAAAAACCACGCGGAAACACAGCGGTTTACATTCCGTAGCATGTCAATTCTTTCTGCGGATTCCGCAGCGGTTTTACACCTGGCTCCATAATAGAAAATCGCAGGTGTAAAACCGCAGGCGAATCCGCACAAAAACCGCAGTACATCCGCGATAAATCCGCAGGAAAAACGCAGCGTTTTGGCCTTGTGGATTTATCAAATCCGCTACAGAAAAATCTGCAGAGAACCATTCTACTTGTGCACATATCCTAACCCTACCCCTACCCCTACCCCTAACCCTAACCCTTCCCCTAACCCTACCCCTAACCCTACCCCTAATTGGAAAATAGAAATACATACATTTTTTTTTATTTTATTATTTTTTCCTTACCAAGGGGGTGATAAAGGGAAGGGGTTATTTACTATTTTTTTTATTTTGATCACTGTGATAGGATCTCACAGTGACCAAAATAAAAGAAGAGGAAGAATCTTCCTCTGCCAGCCGGCAGATCATGGCGGGCGCACTGCGCATGCGCCCGCCATTTTCTTACCGGAGCAAGAAGCCGGCGGCCAGGAGAGGACACAGGAGGACCCAGGGACACCGGTAAGTATAACAGGGTCCCCGAATCCCCCTATTTCTCTGTCCTCTGATGTGCGATCACATCAGAGGACAGAGAATTACACATCGCTTTTTTTTTTTTTGCGGTCGCCGGTAAACAGTTAATTACCGGCGATCGCAAAACAGGGGTCGGTAAAAACCGACCCCGATCATGTTCTTTGGGGTCTCGACTACCCCCGGCAGCCGAGACCACAAAGATCTTCCGGGTGCCGGGCGGCAGGCGCACTGCGCATGTGCCCGCCATTTTTTTCCTGGAAAAAGATGGCGGCACCCATTGGGAGCCACGAGGAGCACCGGGGGAGATAGGTAAGTATCGGGGGGCTATCGGGGACCCCATTTCTCTGTCCTCCGATGTGCGATCACATCGGAGGACAGAGAAATTAAATGGCAAATCACGTTTTTTTTTTGTTGCGACCGCCGGTAAACGGTTAATTACCGGCGATCGCAACTTGGGGGTCTGTAAAAAAACCCTGAATCATGTTCTCTGGGGTCTCGGCTACCCCCGGCAACCGGGACCCCAGAGAAAATCCGACTCTGGGGGACGCTATTCACTTTTTCCACAGTGCCGTTAATTAACGGCGCTGTGGCTTAGGTACCCTTAACTGCCGCCATTAAAAGGCGTATCGGCGGTCGTTAAGGGGTTAAACCTTACCCTAGAACCTCTTACCTAGCCAAATCAGTTCTCATACTTTGCACTGATGAGGGACAATACCCCGAAACAGTGTCTGCAAACTGAGATTCTAATGTGGCTATTATCCCAAGTCATATTGCAAGAATTGTTAAAGGGTTGAAAGTGATTTGTAGGATCACTCCTTCCAACAGGTTTTGCTATAGAGTACAAGTCTGTTCTCTCTAAAGAGGCAATTTGCATATTAAGTCTTCTACGGGAAATGATTAGAGTCAAGCAAATTTCTTTAAATGAACACTGATTTGCTGAAGAAAAAGCAATAATCAAACAGAAATTATTAGCCAGAGGATATGCTAAAAATATAATTAAAACTACAGAAGCCAAGATGCAGAGCAAATCTAGGTTTTCATTGGTTATTTCAAATAGAATATATTTCAATATTTCAAATAGAAAATGAATAAATCAGTAGTTAGCTTAGCACCTCATTTAGGCGACAGTTCAACCAAATAAAAAATCATAGCATTTAAATACTTACCTATTTTACATCAAGAGGCAGTATTGAAAAAAATTGCTACTTTGTTCCAAAAGAGGGCAAATTCCTTGGTTTTTAATGGTCTCAGCCTTTTAGTTGAAGAGAAAATAAGTAAACTAATAAATGGCTGTGTCTCCATGGATTATATTAATGTGGGAATACCAAATGTAATGTTATGTCTTCTTACCAGCAGAAAAAATAAAACTGGGAGCCTGCTGCTTGGTGTGGACCAGAGGATAGAGTACTTACTCAACTGAGATACATACCATATACTGTATATTGCTAAAATCTATGGTAATACCTGTGACATTAGACATAAAGGCTGTACTATACACATAATAAAAAAAAGAATTGGAAAACATCTATCTAGCATTAGTAAAAAAAATCCATAATGTTCTCATTAGACTTGGATGACATCTGAGTGCTGTTGTATTTCCGAACACTAACACAATGGAAAAGATGGAGAAATTGTGTTCTCCATCTTCTCACAGTGTGCTCAGAGTCTCTCATTTGAGAGACTTGGATCACACTATGCTGACACGCTGATTAAACTGTGATCAGAGTTTGATCAGTGTCATTTGCATAATCTAAACTACTCTCTCAGATGAATGAATCTCCAGGCATTTTCACCTGCCCTAAAGAAAACTTATTCGATATTGAGACTTGAGACCTGACAACCTAATGTGGTAAATTTTAGACATAATTTGGCATTTATATATTCATTTGACAGTTTGTGAATAGGGTTGAGCAACTTTTACTTTTTCAGGATCGAGTCGTGTTTCGCGAAACCCGACTTTGCCAAAAGTCGGGTCGGGTGAAATCGGCCGATTATTGCGAAAAGTCGGGGATCCGACCGAAACACGAAACCCAAGGCAAGTCAATGGAGAATCAAAGTCGGCAGTGAGTGGAGGACAGGAAAACACCAACAGAGCCCATTTTAATGCCAAAAACATCAATTCTTGTTACTTAAGCTTGTCAATCTTAATTTACCTTATAATAATAGTTAGCCATTGAAAATTTTGGGGTCATTTGGCAACAGTTGTGGAGGGAGTAGGGCTGGCTCAAGTTTTTCGTTGGCCCAGGAAACGCGGACTACGTCACGGCGGTGGAGCAGGGAGAGGTAAGTATTTCAACTTTGCAAGTGCTGTGATCCTGAGCAAGCAGGGGGGGCACACTCGTTCGCATTGCCACTGGCACAGGGCCCCTCAAAGTATGGCGTTGTGATTGATGGCGGGGGCGCCTCCCACCGGCAGAGACACTTTTGCGTACTATGAGGGGCCCTGTGCCAGTGACGTCGCCAATGAGTATGCCCCCCACCTGTTGAAGGAACCTGCACTTTCATCTGCACCTTCCTCTTTGTCCCCATGTAAGGTGGTATAGTATGCGGGAAGGGGAACCTGAGTTTCAGCAGGGTCAGATTCAGGCTGTGTAGAGTGCAAGGGGAATGTAGTGGTCTGGGTCAATGTACCAGCAGACTCATCTAGCAGTGGCTGGGCAATGGGCAGGAATGAGGAGGAAACACAGATATAGGCCCAAAATAAAAAAGTAGGCTAAAAGCTGTTAAAATTGGTAACAGGAGTAAACAGGCGGCATTGGTTTGTTCAGTGGAGGAGAACAACAATCAGCGGCAGACACCGTTAGTAGGCCCAACCAAACAAGTAGGCCAAATGCAGTTTCATATTCTAAATATAGGCCGAAAGCCTGAAGATTGAAGCTCAGCTTTGTGTAGTAGAGGAAAACAAGAGGCAGCAGCAGACAACGTTACTAGGCCCAAACCAAGAACTAGGCCAAATGTAGTTTCATATTGTTGTTACAGGCCGAAAGCCTGAAGCTTCAAGCTCAGCTTTGTTTAGTAGAGGATAACAAGAGGCAGCAGCAGACAATGTTACTAGGCCCAACCCAACAAGTAGGCCAAATGCAGTTTAATATAAAAAATATTTAAACGAAAGCCTGAAGATTGAAGCGCAAGAAAAATAAACCAGGAGAACACCAAGGAGCGGCAGACACCGTTAGTAGGCCCCAACTCAACAAGTAGGCCAAATGCAGTTTAATATTTGAAACGGGACAACAGTTGAAGTTCAGATTTGTTCAGTGAAGGAAAAAAAAGAAGCAGCGGTAGACACCGTTATTACGCCCAAATAATAAAGACAGTGGTAGTAGGCGCAAAGTATTAAATGGAGGCCAGGACCCCTGTATATTTTAACTATCATCTATCATTTCAAATAATTCGTATTGGCAGTGCCATTTAAGGTTTTAACCGCACAGACTACACAGTGGTGGAGCTGGGAGAGGTAGTATTGCAAGTGGTAGAGCACTGTTCAAGCTGGGGGGGGGAACACTCTCTCGTGGGTGGCGGTAGTGGCACAGGGCCCCTCATATTACGACGGTGTAATATGAGTTGTGGTTCAGTGTCTCCCCCCAAAAAATGAGGAAGTCTGGTGGAAGAGGCTGTGGGCGGGGGTTGCCAGCTGGTACTGATGGTGCTGGTGGTGCTACATCTCGTGGTAGAGGCAAAAGCACAGTAGCACCTAATGCTGGAGGTGTTCAGCCTGCGTCATCGTCTGGCTACACAAGGCCTCGAAGGCTCCCTTACCTGGGAGTAGGAAAACAGCTTTAAAAGCCGGAGAAGCAGGAAAAACTGTTGTCTTTCCTTGCTGACTCACCCTCTGGCTCTTTCGCCTCCTCTTCCCAAAGTTCTAAATGTAAGAGCAGCCAGTCATCAGTGGATGCTCCCGGTCAGGAAAAAGACGTTTCCTTGTGTCCTTCTCCCAAACCAAAAGTGAAGGATGCATCAGGCGACACTACAGGTTACTCCATGGAGCTCTTTACACATACCGTGCCTGGGTTAGAAAGGGAAATTGTACACTGCCAATTACAAGAAGAATCGGACATGGAGTGCACTGATGCACAGCCACAGCTAGATTGTGATGCTGTTCCATTGACTCTGATCACTACATTGCCCTCGCAGTTTACTGAGCCAGAATGTGACCCTGATGAGACTATGGTGCCCTGTCCCGAACGCTATAGCACCTTACACGGTGACACTGAGGAAGGTGCACATGACATTGAGGAGAAGGTGATAGATGACCCAGTTGTTGACCCAGATTGGCAGCCACTGGGGGAAGAGTGTGCCACTGCCACTAGCTCAGAAGCGGAGGAGGATGATCCGCAGAAGCCATCTACATTGCAACAGCTGTCATCTGGCAGGCCCGTATCAGGCCAAAAATGTTTGCGAAAAACAAAAACAGTTTTAAGAGAGCGTGGCCATTCGGTGAAAGTAGCACAGCGCACAATGCCTGAAAAGGTTTTCGATAGTAGGAAGAGTGTAGTGTAGCAATTTTTTAACCAAGATCAGAATGATCAGTCAAAAGTTATCTGTAAGAAATGCTCAAAGACCTGTAGCAGAGAGAAGAATCTTCAAAATTTAAATACAACGTGCATGCTTAGACATTTAACCAGCATGCACTTGCAAGCCTGGACCAACTACCAAACGTCCCGTACCATTGGTGCACCTGCTCGGAATGAAGGTAGTCAGCAATGCTACATTGCTTCACTCACTGTAAGCCCACCGGTTAGGACACCACCAGCAGCAAATGTGGAGGTATCGTCGTAAGGCCAAAGCAGTCAGGGAATCACAAGGTTATTGGTAGGAAAGACTGTATGTAGGCCAACAACAAGAATACTATAACAAACTCTCTCTCAATCCGCCATGTCCACCACCACCACCGCTAGTTCCACCATATGCAGCTCTCCAGTCCAGCTCACCCTACAAGAGACTCTCGTTAGGAAAAGAAAGTACTCATCCTCTCATCCGCGTACACAGGATTTGAACGCTCACATTGCTATACTAATCTCATTACAGATGATGCCCTACCGTTTGGTTGAAAGCGAAGCTTTCAAAGACCTGATGGCCCATGCAGTACCACGCTATGACCTACCCAGTCGACACTTCTTTGCGAGAAAAGCCATCCCAGCCCTCCACCAGCATGTCAAAGACCGCATTGTCCATGCCTTGAGGCAATCAGTCAGTGGAAAGGTGCACCTCACAACAGATGCATGGACCAGTAGGCATGGCCGGGGACGTTACATGTCCATCACGGCGCAGTGGGCTAATGTGTAGGATGCAGGGTCCACAGGGGGCAGCCCTAGTGGGACAGTTCAGCCTATCCCACAGTCTAAGGAAACAGTTGGCATAAGGCGTTCACCACTCCTCCTCCTCCTCCTCCTCCAGAAGCGAAAGCTCGTGCACAGAGCGCAGTCGCACGACCACTCCATCCGCAGCTGCCAGTGTTGCACACGGGGTGTCCCATTATCGAACAGCTAGTGGTAAGCGTCAGCAGGCTGTGTTTCAAATGAAGTGTTTGGGCGACAACAGACACACTGCGGAAGTACTGGTGGAGTACTTGCAGCAACAAACTCAGTCATGGCTGGGCAGTGTACATCTTGAGGCAGGCAAGGTATTCAGTGATAACGGAAGGAATTTTATGGCTGCCATAGCCCTTTCAGAACTGAAACACATACCTTGCCTGGCTCACACCTTTAACCTGGTGGTGCAGGGCTTCCTCAAAAATTATCCAAAGTTACCAGCCCTGCTCCTGAAGGTGCGAAGGCTTTGCTCGCACATCCGCCGGATGCCCATACACTCCAGCCATATGCTGAACCATCAGCGATCGCTGAATCTTCCCCAGCACCGCCTAATAATCGACGTTGCAACAAGGTGGAACTCCACACTGAACATGATTCAGAGGCTGTGCGAACAGAGGCGTGCTGTAATTAATTTGTGGGAGGATACACGGGCAGGCACTTGGATGGCAGACATGGAGTTGTCTGGTGTGCAGTGGTCGACGCCATCATAAGCATTAACATCCCACTTATGCGTCTGCTGATGCAAAGTTTGACGCACATTAAGGAGCAGGCGTCTGCAGCCGAGGAGGAGGGAAGCCTTGATGACAGTCAGCCATTGTCTGCTCAGGGAACTGTCCAGGACGAATTGGCGGACGAAGAGGATGAGGAGGAGGATGATGGGGATGAATATGTATGGGAGGAGGATGATTCTCAGGTGGCAATAGAAACTGGTGGCATTGCAAGGTCTGGTACAGGTTTATTGCGGGACACTTGTGATGCTGATTTGCAAGAAAGTGGTCCTCAACCCAGCAGAAACAGTTAATTGACACCTGGAACATTGGCCCACATGGCTGAGTATGCCTTGCGTATCCTAAAAAGGGACCCCCGCATTGTTAAAATGATGACCGATGACGACAACTGGTTGGCCTGCCTCCTGGATACAAGATATAAAGGAAAACTGCAAAATATCATGCCACATGAGAACCTAGGTCAAATATTGGCTACCAAACAAGCAACTCTTGTAGACCGTTTGGTTCAGGCATTCCCAGCACACAGCGGCGGTGATGGTTCTCACACGAGCTGCAGGGGGCAACATGGCAGAGGTGCTAGAGGTGCAGAAATCTAAAGTGGCGTTGGACAGAGGGGTTTTATGACAAGGTTGTGGAATGATTTCGCAATGACCGCTGAGACGACAGGGACAGCTGCATCGATTCAAAGTGACAGGAGACAGCATTTGTCCAGTATGGTTACAAACTACTTTTCCGCCCTTATCGATGTTCTCCCTCACAGGTCATTCCCCTTTGATTACTGGGCATCTAAACTAGACACCTGGCCTGAATTGACAGAATATGGATTACAGGACCTTGATTGCCCTGCAGTCAGTGTGCTTTCAGAAAGAGTGTTCAGTGCTGCTGGTTCAATACTGACCGAAAAAAGGACACGTCTGGCTACCAAAAATGTTGATTAGCTAACCTTCATTTAAATTAACCAATCATGGATTTCACATTCTTTTGCCCAACCTTCCCCTGCTGACATGTAGCTTGCCTGAAAGATGACTTGCTTTTGGGGGGAGACACAGAACCTCAACTCTGGCCCTGTGGTATAACACAACACTATGAACGTGGCAGAAAGTGGCTGCCTGATATACGACGCACTAGCAGTACAGCTGAATATACACTGTGTGAGAATTTGAATCTCCATTTTTTTGGGGGAGACACTGAACCCTAACTCTGGCCCTGTGGTATAACACAACACTATGAACGTGGCAGAAAGTGGCTGCCTGATATACGACGCACTAGCAGTACAACTGAATATACACTGTGTGAGAATTTGAATCTCCATTTTTTGGGGGGAGACACTGAACCCTAACTCTGGCCCAGTGGTATAACACAACACTATGAACGTGGCAGAAAGTGGCTGCCTGATATACGACGCACTAGCAGTACAGCTGAATATACACTGTGTGAGAAATACTATCTCACTTTTGGGGGGAGACACTGAACCACAACTCTGGCCCTGTGGTATAACACAACACTATGAATGTGGCAGAAAGTGGCTGCCTGATATACGACACACTAGCAGTACAGCTGAATATACACTGTGTGAGAAATACTATCTCACTTTTGGGGGGAGACACTGAACCACAGCTCTGGCCCAGTGGTATAACACAACACTATGAACGTGGCAGAAAGTGGCTGCCTGATATATGATGCACTAGCAGTACAGCTGAATATACACTGTGTGAGAAATACTATCTCACTTTTGGGGGGAGACACTGAACCACAACTCTGGCCAGTGGTGTAACACAACACTATGAACGTGGCAGAAAGTGGCTGCCTGATATATGACACACTAGCAGTACTGCAGAATATAAACTGTGTGAGAAATACTATCTCACTTTTGGGGGGAGACACTGAACCACAGCTCTGGCCCAGTGGTATAACACAACACTATGAACGTGGCAGAAAGTGGCTGCCTGATATACGACGCACTAGCAGTACAGCTGAATATACACTGTGTGAGAAATACTATCTAACTTTTGGGGGGAGACACTGAACCACAGCTCTGGCCCAGTGGTATAACACAACACTATGAACGTGGCAGAAAGTGGCTGCCTGATATATGACACACTAGCAGTACTGCAGAATATAAACTGTGAGAATTACTATCTCACTTTTGGGGGGAGACACTGAACCACAACTCTGGCCCAGTGGTATAACATAACACTATGAACGTGGCAGAAAGTGGCTGCCTGATATACGACACACTAGCAGTACAGCAGAATATAAACTGTGTGAGAATTACTATCTCACTTTTGGGGGGAGACACTGAACCACAGCTCTGGCCCAGTGGTATAACACAACACTATGAACGTGGCAGAAAGTGGCTGCCTGATATATGACACACTAGCAGTACAGCAGAATATAAACTGTGTGAGAATTACTATCTCACTTTTGGGGGGAGACACTGAACCACAACTGTGGCCCAGTGGTATAACATAACACTATGAACGTGGCAGAAAGTGGCTGCCTGATATACGACACACTAGCAGTACAGCAGAATACACTCACCGGCCACTTTATTAGGTACACCATGCTAGTAACGGGTTGGACCCCCTTTTGCCTTCAGAACTGCCTCAAGTCTTCGTGGCATAGATTCAACAAGGTGCTGGAAGCATTCCTCAGAGATTTTGGTCCATATTGACATGATGGCATCACACAGTTGCCGCAGATTTGTCGGCTGCACATCCCAAAGATGCTCCATACAAGGCAGGATGGATCCATGCTTTCATGTTGTTTACGCCAAATTCTGACCCTACCATCCGAATGTCGCAGCAGAAATCGAGACTCATCAGACCAAGCAACGTTTTTCCAATCTTCTACTGTCCAATTTCGATGAGCTTGTACAAATTGTAGCCTCAGTTTCCTGTTCTTAGCTGAAAGGAGTGGTACCCGGTGTGGTCTTCTGCTGCTGTAGCCCATCTGCCTCAAAGTTCGACGCACTGTGCGTTCAGAGATGCTCTTAGGCCTACCTTGGTTGTAACGGGTGGCGATTTGAGTCACTGTTGCCTTTCTATCAGCTCGAACCAGTCTGCCCATTCTCCTCTGACCTCTGGCATCAACAAGGCATTTCCGCCCACAGAACTGCCGCTCACTGGATTTTTTTTCTTTTTCGGACCATTCTCTGTAAACCCTAGAGATGGTTGTGCGTGAAAATCCCAGTAGATCAGCAGTTTCTGAAATACTCAGACCAGCCCTTCTGGCACCAACAACCATGCCACGTTCAAAGGCACTCAAATCACCTTTCTTCCCCATACTGATGCTCGGTTTGAACTGCAGGAGATTGTCTTGACCATGTCTACATGCCTAAATGCACTGAGTTGCCGCCATGTGATTGGCTGATTAGAAATTAAGTGTTAACAAGAAGTTGGACAGGTGTACCTAATAAAGTGGCCGGTGAGTGTATAAACTGTGTGAGAATTACTATCTCACTTTTGGGGGGAGAAACTGAACCACAACTCTGGCACAGTGGTATAACACAACACTATGAGCGTGGCAGAAAGTGGCTGTAATTATTATATAAAAAAAAAAAATTACTGCAATAACACGCTCCCTAGTCCCTACAATGATCTCAGGATAAGTATGGCAGCAATAAAAAGGACTTCAGAACAAAAAAGTGTGGACAAATAAACAAGACAGGTAACTGTGCGGAAAGGAGCAACAGGATTTTTGCTTTGAAAAAAGCAGTTGGTTTGCACAGCACCATGCACACAGCTATGCAGCTGCTGCACTAAAATACGTCCTCCACTGTCCCTGTACAAAAAGGTGGTGCGGGACAGTGAAAATTGCTCCAGCACAAGCGGTTTGGGGGTTTATATTTCCTCCCTAACTCTGTCCCTGCTTCTGACTAACTGCAGCAAACTCTCCCTATGCTCAGATCGGCAGAAGTAAGATGGCGGTCGGCGTGCACGCCCCTTTATAGCCCCTGTGACGCCGCAGACAGCAAGCCAATCACTGCCATGCCCTTGTCTAAGATGGTGGGGACAGAGACCTATGTCATCACGCTGCCCACACTCTGCGTCTTCCTTCATTGGATGAAAAACGACGGTAACAGCATCATACGAAACGCGACTTTGGCGCTCTGATCGTGTACCGCATGGCCGATCCCACAGTAGGATTGGTTCGGGTTTCATGAAACCCGACTTTGCCTAAAAGTCGTCGATTTCTGAAAATGACCGATCCGTTTTGCTCAACCCTATTTGTGAAGATTGGTGCCACAAATGTTACTCGTCATTTGTTACGTATCTACTTGTGAATGATTGCTTCTTTAGCTTTTAAATATATTCTCATAACCCCTCGTTCTATTCTAGTGAAGGGCAATACTCTCCATAATAGCTTCAGTCTTTATTACTCTGTGAACCATCCATTGTTCATGCATATTTTATGGGTATTTAAATAAAGAAGATTTTTATCTTATTACACTACATGCCGCTCCTGTATTTGATGATGCTATGAAGTTTACGGTCTGCAACGAAACTGGCACCCATTTATTCGCATGTCATTACCTTTTATTAATCTGTAAGGCAAGGTAAGCCCTATTTACTTGTGTTCCTTAAGCTTAAAACTTAGCTTTTGATAATCATTTACAATAAAACTTGAGTATATTTTATATTGGTAAAACACTATAGCATCAAACATATCCACCAAGGCCGTGCCTGGATGCTGCAAAGTAGCTCCATTATGTGCATGAATTTCATGACAGTGGTTTATCTATATGGATAACTGTAGAAAAAGACATGGACTGCACATCCAAAAATCACACATTGATCAATTGCGGGTAATCAAAAATTTACAAAACTGAACATGAAGTTTTTAGTTTAACATTCTGATCAGGCTGTATGAAGCCGACTACCAGATACTTTTAATAAGGAGGAGGCAGCATAAGCGGTTCCGCTAAATTTTGCTTTCAGCTCACATTCTGTGAACATGTGAAAGATGATTTTTTTTTTTAGCTCCTTTCACTTGGTGTTGGTGCTGTGCTTGTGAGAAGGTGTAACCTGGAATAATGGGGACTCAGGCTCATAGTAGGGGGCACCATGTGGCTTGCTCTGCTGGTGCACTATTGTCGTGGTGGTTTCATGTGTTATCATATCAATTGTGTGATACATATGTAAGAAGAACAGGACCAGGTGTACCTTTTCCTTTATGGATCCGGAATTGTTGGGGCTGTCACCCAAGTTGCATGGGGGAAAGCTTAAAACCCTGGTACGACCTTTGCACTCAGTGTTAGGGGGCATGGCTATACAAAAGAAGCTGCAGCGTGCGCAAAGCGGACAGACTGGGCGGGAACGTGCAGCGCGCAGGAGGACATAGTCAGGGCTCCAACCAGTGTGCAACGGGCCGGAGCAAGCCCAAGCCTAAAGGACCTCAGATCTTCAAACAGAGACTGCCAACTGCCAACAGAGACCAGCGAAGCTTACGCTGACACCGGAGACCGTGAGTGACAAAGTCCCCTCTCAGGACTTAGACGCGCGTGTTCTGAGACAAGAACGCCAGGTGACCCACTGTGAACTGTATCCTGATACACCTGCTTGCATCTGCCGAGTAACATCATACTCTGGCAGTGTTAGAGACTGTGACGGTACCTCTACTCTGTCTTCTGGACCCAGGACACCCATCAGGACAATGATACACCGCCGCAGCCTGGACCCCCATCAGGATGACAACGATTCACCGCTGCCAGGAACCGGAACACCATCTTCCTCAGGATGCCACCAGACCTCTTATGCGCCAAAGCCTTGGTGCCACCGCTTGAATTCAGGATTCCAGATTCTGAGGTCGTCAGACTGATAAGTGTAACATTACTGAAATTCCTCTTTAAATTGCCCACACCTGTTTTATTCCAAGTTAACATTTACTGCTCAAATCAATTTAATCCCCTTTTCTCCCTGCGTGGAGTTTCCACTGTTAAAATAAATCCCAAGTTAACCCTTGCTCTGCCTCCTGTCTGTTACTGCATCTCGCAACCTGCTCACACATACTTCGATAGATATAAAGAAAGCAGGTGGCCCTCCAAATAAAGTGTACAAAAAGTGGGGAATTTTATTGACCTACATCAAATGCCCTCAAAAACAGCTCCACTTTTTTTGTACACATTATTTGATGAGCTGATTGTTTTCTAAATATTTGATAGAGTGGATTGCAGATCAGGGTCAATGGGATGGAACCCAATATTTCACCTTGCGGCTGTTACTATTTTTTGTAGCTATTTATACGGTAGGACAACTTTCCTCTATATTCCTTTGCGTTTTCAGCTCTGAAATATTCCACAGTGCGGCTGTTACTATTTTTTTCTTTTTTAGAAAACGGTAGATAGAGTTGGTCAACTTTCGACCCAAATACAGTATCTTTCTTTTTCGCGCTATGACATTTTGAAAGAAAAAACCTGAAAAATGAAATTAAAAACTATTTGTAAAGCAGCTTCTGTTATTGATTGTAACGGTTCAGAAGAGTAAGGAAACCAGCTGGCTATGAGATCAATTGGCATCCTTCATAGCCAAGTTAATATTGCTAAAATGTACTATAAAGAATGTTGTGGTAATACATGATAGAATGACAATGTTATAGACTATATATATCATGGCAGTATATTGTGCCATTTCAGAGAGATTGCTAATACCTATAAAGCACAACCATTCGGTTAGCTATTGAGCTGCCTCTGCCATGTGTGCTTTTATTGCTCCCATTGTGACAAAGTGGTAATTATACATTATTGTCACTCGGTCATAGTTAAAGTATGCGGCTACAGCATGGTATTTCCTGCTAGGTATACCCTTACACTTTCCTTCTATACACTTCTGATCTTTAATAACATGTCTAAGTGACAAATCAGAAGCAATAATTACCTATAAAGCGCTTTTATTTATATCACATAAAATCATCACTGAGTACAAAAAGCTTCTGAGAAAGCAAAGCATTGCCAGAATTATCCTCTTCTATTAATGAAGAACTGATGAGTCATGACTTCAATTCAACCACCTACCTCTAATTTCTGCTATAAATACATCCCCTAATGACTGGGTCTTTAAAACAGGGCAGAGATTGCAAAAGTTCTATTTCAGGCACAAAAGCTCTGCATAGCTGAGAGGTTAATGCCATTGATAATATGCATGCTTATTTATCCGACTATTGTGCAAATTGTACCCATAATTAAATCTGGAAACCTGAAGCCAGATAAAAATTACCTAGCAGGCTGCTAGCTGGGAATGCTTTCTATTTAGAATGCAAAACAGAAGTTTTTTTTTGATCCATCACATATTACAGCTGAGTGATAACATTATTCATTTCCTGTGACATTTCAATGTATCTTGCAAAGATTAAAATAGTTGCTCATTTGGTCTGTTGAGCCAAATGCACAAACATTTGGCTTAAATGTAATGTATTTAGGCAGAGTTTATGGGGTTTTTTAGAGCTAGAATTTAATTTGGCATTGCGGATCACTTCTGAAATGTTGACGACTTCAATACAAATCAAAAGTGTAGACAGTAAATTGGATAAAGGGCACCTGTCATCAGGTTTTCCCCATACGAGATAAGGCCAGTACATTTCAGCCCTGATATGCAGCATTCTAATATGCTGCATATATGCCCCCAATCTGGCCTGCAAGACAAGGGCAGTTGGCTCCGATGGACGTCGCCATCTTGGTTCTGTGCTTCCCTTCTTCTCGTGATGCAGTCCTTTCTTCTTGCTTCATGTGGATGATGCATGCTATGTAGAGATGGGTGGACCCCTAGATGTTTGGGTCCAGTGGGATCAGCTGAACGGTTAAAAAAAAGTTTGGTTCGGGTACCAGAACAGTACCTGGATCCGAACCCGAATCTCGCATGACACTGCTTCTGATCGTCGATAAAATGATTACCGTTGGTCAGGCAGATGTGGAGCATGAGCCTGCAGCTGTGTTCAGAGGTAAGAAATTTATCTTTGGTCACTGGCGTGGGCTGATGAGACTACTGCTTCCATCAGCCTATGCCTGCTGCTGCTAATAATAGTGAGAGCAGGTGACGGCTGATGGGAGTATTCATTAGCTGTTGCCTGCGCTGTAAATAAATAAATGAAAAAACCCAGTGTGGGTTTCTCTTATATTTTTGATAACCAGCTATGCAAAACTGACAGCTGAGGACTGAAACCCTCAGTCGTTAGCATTAGCAAGGTTGGTTATCAAGAATAGAGGGATCCCCCACAACGTTTTTTAAAATTATTTAAATAATGTAAAATAACGTGTGCCCCCCATTTTTGACAACCAGCCTTGCTAAAACAGACAGCTGGGGGCTGATATTATCAGGCTAGCAATGTGTCATTGATATTGGCCCCCCCAGCCTAAAAACAGCAGCCCGCAGCCACCCAGAAAAGGCGCATCTATTAGATGCGTCAATTCTGGTGCTTTGCCCAGCTCTTCCCACTTGCCTTGTAGCAGTGGCAAGTAGGGTAATATTTTGTGGGGTTGATGTCACCTTTGTATTGTCCAGTGATACCAAACTGATGGCTTAGTAATGGAGAGGAGTCTAAGACACCTATCCATTAATAATCCTAAAGATACTGTATATTGTAAATAAACACACAGCCAGAATAAAGTAATTTTATTGAATGACACAGACTCCTTTAATGATTCTAAATTAAACTGTATTCACATCATCGGCTATTCCATTCAAGCCATAGTCTCCTGTATTAAAACAAAAATAAAAAAAAACAACCATATCACTCCCCTGTCCATCGTTCTGTCCCATGCCATAAACAGTTCCAATTTTATGGTGCATTTTCTCCTGCTACCCTTGTAAAAATGAAAAATTTGGCACTAAAGTAACATTTTTGTGGGAAAAAGTTAAATGTCCATTTTTTTATCCACATTCTGTTCATTCATGTGAAGCAAGTGAAGAGTTAATAAACTCCTTGAATGTGGTTTTGAGCATCTTGAGGGATGCAGTTTTTAGAATGGTGTCACTTTTGGATATTTTCTGTTATATAAATCATTTCAAATGTGAAGTGGTTCCTAAAAAAATAGTTTTGTAAATTTTATGGAAAAATGAGAAATTGCTGATCACCTTTTAACCCTTCTAACTTTGTAACAAAAAACATTATGTTTCAAAAATTCCACTGATGTAAGGTAGACATGTTGGAAATGTTATTTATTAACTATTTTGTGTGACTTAACTCTCTGGTTTAAGGGCATAAAGATTTAAAGGGCGGTAATATTGTCCTAATGGATGCTGACTATTATGCTCCTGAAGAAGGATCGCACCGAAACGCGCGTCGGGGTGCTTTGGGTGTCAGTGTAGTGTCCTGCGTGTGCTGGTACGTTTACATTACTGCTTCCATATGGCATGTTTACAACTTTGATTAATTATTATATATATGTATTGTCAGTATGGATCTTTGCACACAGTTAGCTTAAGGCATTTTATTTGGCAATACGTACTTTGCATACACGCTATGTTCACCACCCTGCCCCTTGCTTCCATGTTATATGTTGCCACGTGTTCCCTATTTTCCCATTATCTTTGTTGTTTTTTGTATTTAATAAACTTTGTATGATTTTGTATATATTTTGGACAATGGCACTAGTTTTATTTAGTGGTTTTGCTTTCAGTAAGTATTAGTGTGTCCTACACACATCCATTTCAGGCTGTGTACATGGATTTTTTCCTATAGGAATATGACTCTACATTTGTACTTTTGCCTGTTGTGTTTGCCTTATTTTCAACTATGTTCGTATGTGTTAAGCCCTTGTAGAGGATAATAATACTTATGAAACATTAATTAATGACCCCATAGACAGTTATTTAGGTGAGGTACATGTCCTGTTGAAAGGGGCACTCATGAATGGTCTGATTTCAGATGATGATGAGATAAAATTTTTGTTTAACCCACTCCCTACAGTTGCTACATTAAATGCCTTGCCTAAGGTGTATAAAGATGCCAGTACTATGTACTCTTCTACATTGCATGCACGAGGCCGAAGTCGCTGATTCAATGAAAGACCACGGAGCCTTGTTTTGAATCTGCAGAGTGGTGATGTCAATTAGAAGAGAAGCAGAATGGCGTTGGATCATAGAGAAAGCAGTGGTAGGTAAGTACAGTTGTGCTCAAAAGTTTACATACCCCAGCAGAATTTGCGCTTTCTTGGCCTTTTTTCAGAGAATATGAATGTTAATGCCAAAACTTTTTCTCCACTCATTTTTACAGGTTGGGTGAAGCCACTTATTGTCAGACTACTGTGTTTTCTCTTTTTAAATCATAATGAAACTCAAAACATCCAAATTACCCTGATCAAAAGTTCACATACCCCATTTCTTAATACTAACTGTTACGCTGGCGCCCTGACTAGTTGACGCGAGCATGGGCGTGTGGCCCCACTGTGCCACAAACAAGACTACCCTGGAAGGGGGGTGACTAAGCAGCTTCCTTGATGTTCAATGGAGCACAGGTAGCTGCCAGGTACCACTCCAGGGCGGTGTCTGGCTGTAGCAGCTGATCCCACTGGGGGACGGAATGCTAGGACAGGTGCGAGCGACAGGCTCGACTGGCAGACAGGCAGGTGAGCATGGCTGGTACTCTGGTGAGTAGGCGAGCACAGCAGGTACTCTGCCAGGCAGGTGGGCATGGCTGAGACACTGGCAGGCAGGCACAGCTGAAACACTGGCAGGCGGGCACGTCTGAGACACTGGCAGTCGGGCGCAGCTGAGACAGGAGGGGCAGGAACAGACTTGGGAAGGACAGGGACACGGAGTAGAATGAATGGTATATGGGAACCGGTAGGAACCTGTTCAGACTGGATGAGGTAGAACTGATTCAGAGAGGACAGAAACACGGATGAGTATGAATGGTGTATGGGGACTGGAAGGGACCTGTTCAGACTGGAACCAGTAGGAACCAGTTCAGACTAGAGGGCAGAACTGCAGGGTGCAGTGCAGGGCAGAACCACAAGGCATGGAGCAAAGAGCGGAGCGAGCAGCAGGGTGCAGAGTAAGGAGAAGCGCAGAGCCGCAGGGTGCGGAGCAAAGAGCGAAAGAGAGCCACAAGGTGCGGAGCGAAGAGAGGAGAAGAGACGCAGGGTGTGGAGCAAAGAGCGGAGCAGAGCCACAGGGTGCAGAACAAAGAGTGGAGAAGAGCCGCAGGGTGCGGAGCAAAGAGCGAAGGAGAGCCACAAGGTGCGGAGCAAAGAGCAGAGAAGAGCCGCAGGGTGCGGAGCAAAGAGCAGAGCCACAGGGTGTAGAACAAAGAGTGGAGCAGAGCCGCAGGGTGCAGAGCAAAGAGCGAGGCAGAGCCGCAGGGTGCGGTGCAAAGAGCAGAAGATGCAGAACAGAGTGCAGAGCAAAGTCACAGGATGCAGAGAAGAGTGCAGAGCAAAGTCACAGGTTGCAGAGACCACAAGGAAACATACAGCGGAATAGGAAAGGCAACAGACAGGGATACAAACGGACACAAGTAAAGGACTCAGTACAGACAAGGTCAGGTGTGGGATAAGGTACAGGAATAGGACACTGTACAGACAATGACAGGCATGGGAACAAATGTAAGACAAGGATTCAGGCCTGAGTATGCAGCCCTCAGGGAGGCGGGAACACAAGACATATAGCACAGTATCAGGTCTGGGAACACAGCCCCCAGAGAAGGCAGAAGACAGGACCTGGCAACCCAGCAGCCATGCATTGACTGAGAGAAATAGTTGCTCAGACATCCTCCAATGGGCAAGGATGCCTTAAGTACCTGAGGCCTCTTAGCAATTGGCTGTGGACACATTAGAAAGGTGCACACTGACCCTATAAGAAACAGGAAGTGCCGGGGCCACCGCCCTAAGCACACAGCCAGGAAGCATGAAGCTAGCAAGCAGGAGACATGAGGTTTCACAGCAAGGAGCCAACAGAGGACAGAACAGACAGCATGACCCGGAGTGAGTAAGTTGGTGTGTAAGGCAGGTGGGGGATGGGAGGCCATGCAGTGATGCCGGCAGGGTTGTTACACCATCTATTGCCTCCTCTAACATCAATGACAGCTTGAAGTGTTTTGTTGTAGTTGTGGGTGAGGTACTTTATTTTCTCAGATGGTAAAGCTGCCCACTCTTCTTGGTAAAAAGCCTCCAGTTTCTGTAAATTCCTGGGCTTTCCATCTTGAACTGCATGCTTGAGATCTCCCCACAGTGGCTCAAGGATATTGAGGTCTGGAGACTGAGATGGCCACTCCAGAACCTTCACTTTGCTCTGCTGTAGCCAATGACAGGTCGACTTGGCCTTGTGTTTTGGATCGTTGTCATGTTGAAACGTCCTAGTACATTCCATGTGCAGATTTCAGGCTGATGAGTGCAAATTTGCTTCCAGTATTTGCCAATAATGGGCTGCATTCATCTCTCCTTCAACTTTGACCAAGTTTCCTGTGCCTTTGTAGCTCACACATCCCCAAAACATAAGCGATCTACCTCCGTGCTTTACAGTAGAAATGGTGTTCCTTTCATCATAGACCTTGTTGACATCTCTCCAAATGTAGCGTTTATAGTTGTGGCCCAAAAGTTCAATTTTGGTCTCATCACTCCAAGTTACCTTGTTCCAGAAGTTTTGAGGCTTGTCTCTGTGCTGTTTTATGTATTGCAGGTGAGATACTTTGTGGCATTTGTGCAATGGCTTTCTTCTGGCAACTCAACCATGCAGCCCATTTTTCTTCAAGTGCCTCCTTATTGCGCATCTTGAAACAGCCACATCGCTAGTTGTCAGAGAGTCCTGTATTTCAGCTGATGTTATTTGTGGGTTTTTTTTTGCATCTCGAACAATTTTCCTGGCCGTTGTGGACGACATTTTTGTTCTTTTACCTGATTATGGTTTTGGAGCGCCCCCAGACGCAGGGCCGCGGGGTACTCGGTACCGGGCCTCTTCTGTCTCGGTCCTGGGGTTGTCACGGTGGCTAGACCCAGTCCGTGACCTTGCTAAGGGGCGTCCAATGAAAGGTGTGATGATGGTGTGCGGTGCAAGGTGCGATGAATAACGAGGACACAGGGTTGCAGTCTCTTTACCTCTTTACTGAAGGCTTCGGGATCCGCAATCCAGAGCACTTCTAACAGGGCTGGCTGAGACCGGCCGGTCCGAAGGCACATCCAGAGTTCCCTTTGCAGGTGGAAATCAGTGCCTACCTTCTAGCGCCTGTGTGTTGTAGTACCTCCCTGCTGAGCACCACGGGATAGTCCTCACAACTGTTGTGTCTGTTTCTGATGTTCTTTCTCTCTCCGTCCCCCAGATGATATGGCTAGGACGCACCCGTATGACGGGGTAGGCCTGGAGTTATTCTGGGACCCTAGAGATGCCCCTCTCCCACAATTGCCTCTGTTGTCTGCTTAGGTGATTTAGGTGAGACAGCCAACCTAGAGTTAACTGTCCTGCCGCTGTTTGAAGTAATTCTTGGAGCCCAATACTTCCTCGGCGTTCCGGCCACCGGCTACGCGCCTTAGTAGGATGTTGCCACGGTCTTAGGGCAAAACTCCTACTGGTTCTATTCTCCTTTGTGCTGCGATCTCGTTTCTCACTTCTCCACAATAAACCTCGCTTCGTGTCCTTTCTTAGGATGCCGCCGCAACGGGTGCAGGTGCGGCTCCGTATCGATCTGTCCTTTTCGCTAGGCCACTGTCAGGATCCCACCCCTGACAGAGACCCCCCTGAATCTTCCCAGGAACTCCCTCTCTCACAGGATGTTGCCTGGGAAAAACCCAGTCAGCTTCTCCCTAACTTCCTATCCAACCCCCAGTTTTACCAAAGTGTGAGGAGTGGCCTAATACATAGAACCCTTTGCTCCCCCTGGTGGCCAGAGTGTGAAGTGTAATGTGTGACTGTGATACCTGGTCAGGTGAACTCCTTTAGTGCAATCAGACGTGACATCACTCCCCTTAGTGGCAGAGCGACATCACTGCAACGACCAGGACTCTGGGGCGCTGCAGTTTTATTTTTACAGTGCCCCTGATTTTCCATTTGGTAATCACAGTTTGAATGCTGCTGACGGGCATTATCAATTCCTTGGATATCTTTTTGTATCCCTTTCCTGATTTATACAGTTCAACTACTTTTTCCCATAGATCCGTTGACAATTGTTTTGCTTTCCCCATGACTCACAATCCAGAAATGTCTGTGGCTGGATGAAAGATGCAAGAATCTGTTTGGATCCCAGCTTTTATGCATACAGTACACACTGATTTCAAGCAAACAGCTCACAGGTGAGGATGTTACCTTTAGTAGCTATTCAAACCCATTTTGTCAACTTCTGTGCATGTTATCAGGCCCAAATCACCATGGTATGTGAATTTTGGATCAGGGTCATTTGGATGTTTTGGGTTGTCATTATGATTTAAAAAATAGAAAACAGTAGTTTGACAATAAATGGCTTCACCCGAGCACTAACCATGAGTGGAGAATAAGTTTTGATGTTATCATTCATATTCGCTGACAAAAAAAATCCAAGAAAGCAAAAATTTTGCCGAGGTATGTAAACTTTTGACAACTGTATATTAATACACTCACACCACTTTGCATGCACATACAGTACAGTGGGGAAAATAACTATTTGATACACTGCCAATTTTGCAAGTTTTCCCACCAACAAAGAATAGAGAGATCTGTCTATTTTTTATCATATGTACACTTCAACTGTGAGAGACAGAATCTAAAAATAAAAAACAGAAAATCACATGGAATGATTTTTAAATAATTAAATTGCATTTTTATTGCATGAAATAAGTATTTGATACAATAGAAAAACAGAACTTAATATTTGGTGCAGAAACATTTGTTTGTAATTACGGAGGTCAGGCGTTTCCTGTAGTTCTTGACCATGTTTGCACGCACTGCAGCAGGGATTTTGGCCCACTCCTCCATACAGATCTTCTCCAGGTCTTTTAGGTTTCGGGGCTGTCACTGGGCAACATTGAGTTTCAACTCCCTCCAAAGATTTCCTATTTTCAGATCTGGAGACTGGCTAGGCTACATGTTACAATAGTTCTAATTGTAACATGCATTCTTACCACTAGCAGTTAAATCAACACTATATAGTTTACTGCTGTTTATAAAGTTTATAAATCACTAGATGGTGGCCCGATTCTAACTCATCGGGTATTCTAGAATATGTATGTAGTTTATTTATGAAGATTTCAGAATAATGCAATGAATACACAGGATTCGGCCAGCTGAGCGCAATGAATTAGCGAAGCGTGGTTCAAATCCTGCGTCAATTCGCGGCCGGACTGCGCCTGTCGCTAATTGTTCACGGCCGGCCGTGACCAATCACTGAAGCCAGGGGCAGCTGCAGGTTTTTGAGAGCCCCAGGTGAAAGAGTGTCACAGCCCACGTAGCATATAACACAGCCCACGTAGCATATAGCACAGGCACATAGTATATAGCACAGCTGCGTAGTATATAACACAGCCACCTAGTATATAGCACAGCCACGTAGTATATATCAGCCACGTAGTATATTGCACAGCCACGTAGTATATAGCACAGCCCACGTAGTGTAGAGCACAGCAACATAGTATATAACACAGCCTACGCAGTATATAACACAGGCCATGCAGTATGTAACACAGCCCACGTAGTATATAGCAATGTGGGCACCATATCCCTGTTATAAAAAGAATTAAAATAAAAAATAGTTATATACTCACCTTCCGGTGGCCCCCAGATCCAGCCCAGGCCTTTACCGATGCTCCTCGCCATGCTCCGTTCCCAGTAATCACTTGCGGCAATAACCCGTGATCATGTTGTGGTCTCGCGACACCGCTACATCATCTCCGGTCATTGCCGCAATGCATTTTCGGGACTGGAGCGTCGCGAGGAGCGGGAAAGGCTGGCGCAGACGGCGGAAGGTGAGAATATAATGATTTTTTTATTTTATTAGTATTTTTAACATTATATGTTTTTACTGTTGATGCTGCATAGGCAGCATCAATAGTAAAAAGTTGGTCCCACTTATAGGGTTAATAGCAGCATTAATGGACTGCGTTACACCGCGTTATGCTGCATTGTAACACAGTCTGTTTAATGTACTGCTAAAACCCTATGTGGGCGCTGACTGGAGGGGAGTATGGAAGGGGCACTGACTGGAGGGGAGAAGGGGGGGCCAATTCACGCCCACCGGCCATGACCAATCGGCGACATGTGATTTCTGCAACAGACAGACAGACAAACAGACGGAAGTGGACCTTAGACAATTATACTGTATATATAGATATACTCCTGCAAGCCAGGCCTTGAGCCTCAAAAACTTCCCCCACGCAGTATGATGTCCCTACAGCCTTCCAATGCAGTATATTTCCCTGACCCAACACAGTATGATCCCCCCACAACCCCCCCAGCACAATGTGATATCTTTACAGCACAAAAAAGTAGGATGGCCAAAAATCTCCCCACACAGTATGATCCCCCCACCCCAACAGACAGCATTGTGGACCCCATACACACATTATGATGGATATTACAACCCCCACACACATTATAATTTTTCTCAGAGTTCCCCAGACATGTTCGGGTGGTCCTCACAGTCTCCTATATGGTATGATCACCCACAGTCCTCCCTACAGCCTAGTACACAGCCCTACAGCCATCCACACAGTACAATGGCTCTCTCACAGCCTTCCCCCCCACACAGTATGACAATCCTTACAGTCTGCCACACATGGTATGATGGTTCTCATAGACCGTCGCACAGTATGACAGTTCTCACATCTCCCTCAAACACGTACAGCCTCTCACACAGAATTATGGTCCCCACTGTCATCACCCACACAGACAGTATAATGACAACCATAGCCTCCCCAGACAGTATGATGGTCTTCACAGCCTTCTTGTGCACACAGTATGGTGGCACTCACAGTCCACCTCACATGGTATGATGATCATCACATCCTGCCACTCAATGTATGATGTTTGTTGCAGCCCCCTCACACACAGTAGGACAATCCTTACAGCCCCCCACACATGGTATGATGGTCCTCACAGATCTACACACACACGTATGATGGGCCTGACAGCCCTCACACATGGTACAATGGTCCACTCAGACTCTCACACATGGTATGATTGTCCTCACAGTTCCCCACCCCCCACATGGTATGATGGTTATCACAGCTCCCCACCCATGTTATTATGATCCTCACAGCCCCCTCACATGTTATGATGGTCCTCACAACCCTCACACAATATTATGTTCCTCACAGCTCCTCACACATGGTATGATCTTCCTCCCAGCCCCTCACATATGGTGTGATGGTCCTCACAGCCCCTCACACATAATGTGATGGTCCTCACACAGTCCTACTGTGCACAGTATGATCCCCCACAGACGCCCACATTGTCCCCCAAATACAGCCCCCACATAGCATGATGGCCACCACTGCCAACCAAATGGTGTGATGCTCCAACTGCACCCCATAAGGGACTCACAATAAAAATATACTTTCCTTGCTCCCATTCTCCATGGAGATGTGATATATTTAAGTCAATGTGTCTGCTTTCCGAGTATCATAGGCTTAATTGCGGAAGAAGGACTCAGAGACTCACTCTTCCACCATTATTTTCATCTATATCTGCATCTCCAGTGTGCAGACAGCAATGAAATTGGGACACTGGGCGGACAAAGGCGGCTGCATGGGGAGGCCTGTGGGCCATTGTTTTTAGCTCTTTGGCTGTCTCGGTCCACAGGCCGGAAAGGAAAAGCTAAATGGTTGGATATAGTCCCTGGACCATACATTACCCAGGTTTGCTAACAATAGCGTCTATTGACATTGGTTGTATGCTTGGAGTCAGTGTTGTGCTGCAGAATAAATTTGTAGCCAAACATATCAGAGATGAGTGGATGTGACAAAAACATAATAGTATGCGATGGAGTGCAAAGTGCTTAAAGGGTGTGTGTCACCATGAAAATATCCTGTGAAGTAATACTTCATGTGAGGTTGTGGGGGCATCATACCGTGCAGGAGAGCACTTTGGGGCATAGTACGGTGTGGGTGTTTGTAGTGGGAACCATTTTTCTTTTGGTCGCTGTAGAGGGAGGGTACCTGGTGCCAAAGTTTTTTAGATATTTAACAGAGTTTGAGGCCCACCCCTTTGGTGTAAAATCCTCATGACAGGTTCCCTTTAATTATGTCTAGTATTTTATCATCCATATCACTACTACTGTGTGGATGATAATGTAAAGAATGCAGTTCTTTTTTGTTTTAGTTTCAATGGAAGGAGTCATTGAAGAGAAGTTGCATGATAAGATAAAAAAAAGTTATGGTCAGTTTTGTAAGAGATAATTATATTTTGACACTGAAAAATCATTTACAGCTTTCACACTCTGAAAAGGAAGTGGACATAACATGATTACACTTTCCTGGATGAAACAAAAATGTACTTTTTTTTATTCAAGAATGGTGACTGTGAAGATAAATTAGGTGTGGGATCTATTGCAAGCTCAGAAGAAATACTTCCATTTAGTCCAAGGATAAAGGATATTATGCTTTGCTTTGGTATAGTTCATCATCTTAGACGTCTTATCAATATCAAAGCTAATATATCCTCCTGGATTTTTTCCCAGTAGCAAATTACATCTTCAGAGTTTCAGTTCAGATAAAAGTGTTTTAGGTTTTCCTTTTTTATTGTCCTGGTACAAAAATACACTGCTTATTGGAAAAGGTAAACATATTTAATTGCAATTTTTTTTTTAAATTTCTCCTAAGCTAGAATTCACTATCCAATTGGGAAGAAATGATGAATAGGAGCAATTGCCATGGGTCTAAATCATGTTTATAATTTTGAACTCTAAACCCTTACCGACATACTCCCCACATGTAAAGTGCAAGCTGTTAGCAGGTGTACGAAGCAGGCTCATGGGGTAAGCCCACCCCATAATTGCCAGATAATGACTGTGACATATAGCCAGGACATGCATCTAACAGCCACGGGTGGAGCAGCGCTCCGCCAAGTCTGTTAACCTGCCATTAACAGAGTGTTGGAATGATGGTGTGTCATGGCGGTGCCAATGGCAAATATGATATGCCATATAATATAATGACTGCAATATGTCAAGGATAAAAATGTTGATAAGAGTGCTTCTTTATTGGATAAATTTCTAAAAATGTTTATTACTGATGATCTTATTAGCATTTTAACAGATGGTATTCGTCTCAGCCAAGAGTCATCCTGATAACATATCATTAACAGGACTCTTAATTGCTTTTTTTTTAATGTATTGTAATTGATTTAAAACATATCTAGAAGGAAGGTGAAATGAATGCGAAGATATGTAAAAGCACTATCAACCCACTGAAAAGGATACAATAATTTCAACATGTTTATTCAATCGGGTTCATACCCAACTTAAGTAGCTGGCATTTAGTGCAATTGATACTATAAAAAGAAACTTGACTAAATGCTTCCAAGTCACACATGATTTCGGGGATTGATTGTTGCAGGTTTACAAGAGCAAAAATATTATCTTCTGCAGAAACGCATTTAAAAGTTTAATTGCCTTGTTGGAACACTTACTGTAAGCTTGCTTCCTCCGTCTCCACCCACCAATCACGGACAACTGAGAAGGGATCATTATCCTCTTCATCTCCGGAGTGTTACATGACCATCATCCCTTGCTCCTCATCCTTTTGCATTTGTTCCTCGGCTCCTGCACCTTCAGTAACCATTTGTCTGGTACCATGAGCCCCCCTCGATTGCTGTAATCCACCTTCCCATGGAATCCGCCAATGCGATGACAGTCTAAAACTTAGAGATATTATTATACCTCCTGCATCCTCCTCTCCTTCCACCTCTTCCTCTGGTACCACCACCTCCTCCAGCAGACTATTCAAAGTGTGCTCCATCATGTAGATGAGCAGAATACTGATGCTGATGATAGCATCGCCAGGGCTAGCCATCTTAGTAGCCATTTCAAAACTGTGCAGAAGGGTGCAGAGGTCCTTCATCTGTGCCCACTCTGTAAGTGTGATTTGCACCACGCACGTACTGCATTGGCACACGCTATGCAAAAGGACATACTGCATCAGGGCTCATCGCTGCTGCCACCTTCACTGCAACATGAGCAGAGTGGAATTCTACCGTGTCCGCACATCGCATATCAAATGTTTAACTGGTAGGCCGAACGACCTCTGTAGCGATGCAACTCAATGACCTGCAGGGTGCCAATGACAGAAGTGAGCACACAGCAACTGTGCCTTCTGCAGCAGTTCATCCAGGCCAGAATAGTTGTGGAGAAATTGCTGTACCACCAGGTTGATGACATGAGCCATGCGAGGCATATGTGTGAGGCTGCCCCAGCATAGGGCCGCCACAATGTTCGCACCATTATCGCACACCTTCCCTGGTTCGGTGGAGACTGTCATTGCTCAAACTTGGCCTGGATAGCTCTCCACAACTCTTGAGCTGTGTGACTGCGATTCCCAAGGCATATTAATTTAAACACTGCCTGATTGCGGTGAGCCCTGGCTGCACAGTACAGAGATGGGGGTATTCTCTCTGCACTGTTGAAATGTGTGTCTTATTAAGTGAGAGGTTGAGGGCACAGTTGGAGACACTAGAGAAGGTGCCGGAGGCAGAAGCAGCAGAGGAAATTTTAGAAACAGAGGTTTGTCCCGGAAGCCTTGGGATTCCAAGACTTGTGAAGAAGCCCCTTGCCGCCTGACCCCACAGTCTCCAGAGTCACCCAGTGCCTAGTCAGTGAGATGTAACGCCCCTGGCCATGTTTGCTTGTCCAGGTGCCAGTGGTGCACCCTGGCAGACATAGATTTTTTTCAAGGAATGGGTGATGTTATATGCTGGTGTAGCACAGGCACAGCTTTCTTAGAGAATGTCGACAAGGCAAATAGTACTGGGGGACTGCGACAGCCATCAGCTTTTGGAAACCATCTGTATCCACTTGGTGGAAAGGCAGCATTTCTGTAGCCAACATATTGGATATGGTGGAGTTTAAACTTTTAGCTTCAGCATGTGTAGGAGGAAGCATTCTTTTTCATGACAACAACTGTGTTTAGTATAGCTTTAATAACATTACCACCTGACTCACGTACACGTCGAACTCCAAGCCTATTCCACCTTCCACCACGACCTCGCTTTTCCCGCTCTTGATGAATGTACCTTTCCCCTCTCTTAAGCAGCTGTTTCACAACCATAGGCCCAGACTTGTCAGTCTCCTGTCACTAAATTAATAATCAGTGTTTATTTGCTGAAATAGTGTCTGTGTCTGGTTAGCAGAAAGGAGTTAGATTCTGAAATGTGGCCTCTTGCCTTCAACGCAGTAATAGCCCAAATTATTTTAATTAGGAAATGTGGCCCTCTGCCTTCACCACCGTATTAGCCCAAACAATTTTGATTAGGAAATGTGTCCTCTGGCCTGCACCACAATATTACCACAAATTAGTTAGATGCTGCAAGATCAATTTCATACACGATCCTATCTAGCTGAACTAACTGACATACCGTCTATCTATCTGACTACTTGCAGCAGCTGCTAGAGTAGCCTCTCTGTGCTGTTACACTGACAAAATGGTGACACCAAAACAACATGTCTGCTTTTTATATAGCAAAGGACATGTGACTTTTGCAGCCAGTGACAGAAGCCCTTGAGTCTGGATGTCTGGATGTTGTGGATAGTTTCTGCTCCCTGATTGGCTGCCGGAATCTCCACACATTAAGTTAATAAAAAAATAACAAATAACAGTCTGCCACTCCTCTGACCTTTCCCCACCCCTTCCCTCATCAAACACGTCACCCCACTCATCATACAGCATCACTATCCTAGCCAATGTGCTAACAAAAGCATTAGTGGAAACGTGATCATTTACTGAAATGCGCCCAAATTTTGCCAACTTTCAGGGAAAACATTAGGGAATCCAAAACACATGAATATGAATGTGCTACTTTTATGCTGAATTTGACTTTGGCTAACATTATCCAAACAATTTCGCTCAGCTCTACTCTTGACTACGCAACCAGCTTATCTTTCAAACTATACTGCTGCTCCTGTGTACCAATCTCTGGCTGATTCCTTACTAAGCTACCTGCCTCTAGTGGTTGCAATATCAGTACTCCAACTCAAGTTAGTTCATATCAAGTTATCACAGGTACAAGATGGCAGGGAGAAAGTGGTTGCATACTGAAGCTGTTCCATAAGAGACAAAGCATAAACCTGCAAACTATAGTTCGTTAAGGCTAGAGCTACTGGCTTTGGTTTGGGCGATGATCAAACAATTTGTAGAGTACCTACTGGGGACTGAAGTGGTAGTAATGACTGAAAACAATTTGTTGGCCACCCTGAAAAAATGCTAAACTTGCAGCGATGGAGCAGAGGTAGATGGCACGGCTGATTAAGTTCAATTACTGCATCAAGTTTTAATCAAGAAGGGAAAATGAAAACGCAGACACATTATTCCAGGTTCCGATGGGACCATCGGCTATGAGTATCGATGATGAACTTGAGGTCACAGACCCCTGACCTGGGCCGACTGCCTGTCTTACAGTTCCAGACCATGGTACTTTCAAATGGGGTGGCCTCTGGAATACCCACAGTGCTCAGAAAAATTCCTACAGATTGAGAAAGGGCCCAGAATGAAAACAGTGCTGTGAGGCATGTGAAACACTACTTAAAGGCCAATATTTGTCCCCATCCAGAGGAGTGGGAAGGACTTGCTTGGAGGGGGAAAAACTCCTGCATCAATGAGATAAGCCAAGTGTGATCCAGAGCCTATTGTGTCGTAAGATTTACATACACTCAGAGTTTCAGCACCGCCAACAGGTGCTGATTCTAATGATGTTGGGTCCAGTAGCCACTCAAGAGGCCCATGAGAAGGGGGCTCCTTTTGGGAGCAAAAAGACTTATAAGTAGCTACAGATAAAAGTATACTGCCCAGAAATAGAAAAGATGATAATTGAATGGTGCCAAAAATGTCGAGCATGTGGCCTGAGCAAGAGTGTGGAACAGTGAACTCCCATTCAGACCATTCGGACGTCCGCTCAGTTGGAGATACTCATGATAGACTATGTGCAAATAGAGTACTGAAGTTCGGGACACTCTTATTGTTTGGTCATAACTGATCATTTCACTAAATACACAGTGGTGGAAACTACCAGACCGCAGAATCATCTGCTGATGCTATATGTCGTCACTTCTTTCAAGTGTTTGGGTGTCCATGGCTGATTCATTCTGAGCAAGGAGCGTGTTTCTAGAGCACCTTAAGTGGAACCTGTCACCCCCCTGGCGTTTTTAACTAAAAGAGCCATGTTGTGAAGCACTAATGCTGCATTCTGTCAAGGTGGCTCTTTTATTTCGGGTCCCTTCCAACGCTTGTTTTGTTTAATTTGCCCGCCATACCTGTAGCCTGTCCGGGGGGCATGTCTTTTCCCCCCAGACACAAACACCTCCCAGCTATCACTCAGCCCCTCCATGCGCCGAGCGCCACCTCCTCTGCCTTCATTAACATCCCCGGCGCCTGCGCTGTAAGTTCCCATCATGTGATGAGTCGAAGGGCAGCACAAACTGCACATGCCCGAAAAAGGAACTTACAGCGCAGGTGCCTGGGATGTAAATGATGTTCAGTGGTTAAATCCATAAATATACCTCTCATGTGTCCTAAAAAAATAAGTTTACGTTGCCAAAAGCCTCAAACTTCAATGAATCTAAAGCTGTTTTGACGTTTCATTTTGTCCCTCTATTGTAGATATGCCCTTTTTCCATTTTGGTGCTCCCTATTCTTGCGTGAGAATACTCTAAAAAGACTTTCCTGAACACACATCACATCGAGAATAGGAAGATCTTGTGAGATCTCACCGCTCAACTAGTTTTACATGGTGCCAAATGGTGATTGGGCAGTGTCAGAGGGGGAGGAACTCATGATCCCTGAGAAAGCTCTTCTGACCTGTCCTCTTGGACCATAAACCAGGAATTAGTATATTAGGGGCTGATCGTAAAAAAAAATTAAATATCTCTGCAACGGAGGGACAAAATGAATAACTGAAAAAGCAGCAAACTCACAGACACATGACAGGTCCTCTTTAAGGAGATAGAATAGTTATATGTTTTACAGAATTCACTGATTAGCCCATCTGGTCCTGGTGCTTTATTCAGTTTTACAATACTAAAAACTTTTATGGAATTAATTGGTTAATTTTATCCAATTAATTGTTCCTGAGACAATTTAGGTAATGAGATGTTTAAAGGGAACCTGCCGTGCCAAAAAAAAAAGTAAACTTGCAGATATGGGGTTAATCTGCAGGTTAATAGCATTCTAAATCCATGCATCTGCCATACTGAAAGCCCTACTCCCGGGAGGAAATTAACTTTACCCTTCCCGGCAGTCTTGGGCTTTCAGTCATATGGGTGGGCTGGCACGGCTGTAACCACGACTCGGCACTTTCTGACAGACAGCTTAGCATTAGAGACCCCAAAGCATAATAAAGAACTAGTAATGAGTGAGAGTACTTAGCACTGCTTGGTGCTCAATTGAGCATCGGGGTGCTCGGGCACGCTTTGAACTCCATTAGAGTATCTCTGGTGCTCATGCACATGCTCAAGTCCCTGCCCTGCATGTTTGCTGCTGTTTCTCGACCACTAAACATGCGGGGATTGCTTACCAATCACAGTAATGCCATAGCCATATTGGCTACTGAAATTACTGTGATTGGCCAGCCACATCACGTCATCAGGTTTATGTAAAGACTAGATAAGGAGATGCGCATCACAATGTTCCCCAAAAGCAGACCAGGAAAAGTTGTTGCAGAAGGGAAAGTTATCATTACAGGTCTAGTCACAGTTTATATTGCTTTACAGGGCTTGCTGCAGAAACCTAAAACTAACAGTCCTTATCAGAACTACATGTATTCTATTCAATATCGCTGTCAGCTATATTATTTAGTGTAGAGCAAGCTGTTGGAGAAAAGCTAGTAGTGCTTTATAGGCCTTGCTATAGAAACCAAAAACCAAAACATTTATTCTATTATAGTCCCTAATAATGACACTCTTAACTGCATACCTAATTTAATATGTGCAAGTTGTTTAGTAAGGGACAGCAAAGTGGACATGCTGATATGGCTCATGCTGAGGCTGAGGCCGTGGACCAGGTGAAACGGTACCTGCTGTGGGAACACAACAAACATGCTCATCCATGAGCTTCCTGTCCCACTTTGCATTGGGGCACGGGACACCACTCTTGAAGCCAGAACAGTGCAAACAGGTGGTCGGTTGGGTGGCAGAGAATACTTCCAGCATGTTTGCCTGCACCATCCTGTCTTCCACACAGTCTAGTCTCACTAGCCAAGAGTTTGGACCACATAATCCACATCATACATATGCTTTACCAGTTTAGGAGTCCCACTCTTTAATAATGGGGAAAAAATGTTTCCTGAAGCTCTTCTCTATGTGCCTTCTAGGTATTATTGCACTCCTCCCACTAATTTTTGACAGTCCTTGCACTTGTGGGGAGAGTTGCTCCAGGAGGGATAGTATAGTATTAGAGTTATATAGGCAGGGTTTATTGGCTTCCATGTCTTTTATAGGTTTACTGCTGCAGCAAGCTTAAAATAAAAATCCTTTTCAGGGCTATATATTTTATTTTCCCAAATAATAATGTAAGGTTTGCAGCCATTTGTTATCTATATAACTTAAAAGGCGAAAGGCATGTGGCAAGGAAATGGGAAGTGGTAGTTCGACTGATGTTGGTGGCTGTTGCGAGAGCGGGTCTAGGAGTCCAAATTTTAACATTTTCATTTTTGCTAGACCTTGCACTAAGTGCATAGGCTTTATCAGGGTACTATAGAAGCAACACTCTTTTTCCACTTCTCTCTGGACATGAGCCTCTGAGAAAATGGCCATTGACAGTGACTTACCACAACTTCCTGCGCATATAGGTCCTCCTCTCCCAGGGCCGGGGCGCTGATGCGCTGGTAGTCACTCTCTTCAACTGAACTCCTCTGACTGTCTGCTATTCACTAGCTTCAGTGAATGCATCCGTATTCATCCCCTCATTGTTTTGAGGTGATTCTTCTATTTTTGATACAGAATTAGTGGTAAGATCTTCACTTTACACATAGTCTTCACTCAGCACATCAACAGCTTTAGTTTCATTGATGTAAATTAAATTAAAATTTATTCTGAGGCCCTCCTCCACGGTCTTCCAGGGTGTATTGGAAACCCTCCTTCAAATTTTAGGGAGGCCTTGCGCTTAGTGCATACACTTTAGCAGTCAAGGAGTCCCAGTCTAGGAGTCCCACTCTTTTTAAAATTCGAACAAAATGTATTCTGTGTCCCTCCATTACATGTATTCCAGGGTGTATTGGAAATTGTAATTTTTGGTAGTTCTTGCACTTAATTAATAGGCTTTATAAGTTTTGGAGTCCCAATACCTAACAATTTTAACATAATGTGTACGAGACCCTCTTTTATGTCTAATATAGTGTGTATTAGTGTCCCTCTTTCTTCTAATTTTTGGCAGTTCTTGCATTGTACGCATAAGCTTTGTGAGTTTGAGTCCCTTCTTCATAAATTAAACAAGATGTGTCTGACCAGGTCACACATCACATGCCCAGATAAGGCTGTAAAATGCTAAAAATTACATTTACCGGTGAATTTTTTTTAACCATTGAAAGCAATGTAAAAGTGCAAAAATACAGCTAAAAAGCAACATCTGAGCAAAGCCTACGGAGTGGAGCAGGTAATTTGTTTTTTTCTCTTTTTTATTTTGCCCATATTAAAGTAATTATATAGGAAATAATGTTTACTAACATTTTTTCCTGTAAAATCCATCTTGTCATCGTTTTTTAATCTTTTATTGTCACTCAATAAAAGTGGAGTGATATTCTGACATTCTGAATACTCTGCTGTTCCCAGCAGTGACCTGGGGGTCAGAAATGCATCCAGGTATCTTCCCCATGCTGGCCCCATTCTCCTTGAGTGCTGTTTTAGGCCATGTGCACACGTTAAGTATTTTTCGCGTTTTTTTCGCGTTTTTTCGCTATAAAAACGTGATAAAAACGCGAAAAAAACGCTTACATATGCCTCCTATTATTTTAAGTGTATTCCGCATTTTTTGTGCAAATGTAGCCTTTTTTTCCGCGAAAAAATCGCATCGCGGAAAAAAAAGCAACATGTTCATTAAAATGCGGAATTGCAGGGGATTCCGCACACCTAGGGGTCCATTGATCTGCTTACTTCCCACACGGGGCTGTGCACACCATGCAGGAAGTAAGCAGATTATGTGCGGTTGGTACCCAGGGTGGAGGAGAGGAGACTCTCCTCCACGCACTGGGCACCATATAAGTGGTCAAAAAATAAGAATTAAAATAAAAAATAGTCATATACTCACCCTCGATGTCTTCCCGCCTCCACTGCATGCTGTCGCTTCGGTTCCTGTAGCTGATGTGCGGTGAAGGACCCTGCCGATGACGTCACTGTCCTGTGATTGGTCGTGAGCGGTCATGTGACAGCTCACGTGACCGTGACGTCACGGAAGGTCCTGTGCGCACACACCAGCTATAGGAAGAGGAACGGACGCCGGTGAGGAGATGTCTGGGTGAGTATAAGCATTTTTTTATTTTTTTAATTATTTTTAAACATTCTATCTTTTACTATAGATGCTGCATAAGCTGCATCTATAGTAAAAAGTTGGTCACACTTGTCAAACGCTATGTTTGACAAGTGTGACCAACCTGTCAGTCAGTTTTCCAAGCGATGCTACAGATCGCTTGGAAAACTTTAGCATTCTGCAAGCTAATTACGCTTGCAGAATGCTAAAAAAACGCGAAAAAAACGGAAAAAAAACACAAAAAAAAAAATGCGGATTTCTTGCAGAAAATTTCCGGTTTTCTTCAGGAAATTTCTGCAAGAAATCCGCAACGTGTGCACATACCCTTAATCCATTTAAGGAATTTTTCTGCATCCCCCAGACCTTTTCAGAGGGTCTGCCTTAAAAATACTTGAGTTTCCCATTGACTTCCATTATACTTGTTACTAGAGTCAAGCATATCTTAGCGTCCAACCTGCTCGATTCAAGTAACTAGCACTCTAGCATTTTAGTGCTCACTCCTCACTATAAAGAACATTTGATTTGCACCAAATGACTTAGATGCTAATCAAATTTCCTGGTCAAATTAGAGCAAACTGCTGAATTCTAATTTACTCAATATTAATAGCAACTGAGATATGTAAAAGCAATTTTACCCATGACAAAGGTGTTCATCACATTTAAAAGTTCTTTTTCTGAACACAAATTGCTCTGCTGTAAAAAAAAAATAAAAATTAAAGATCATTTTTCTACTTCCCACATAGTTGCACCTTAAGAATCTGATAAAGTAAATGAGATGTAAAGGCATGTGACCATACATATAGTTAGCTATCTCAACCCACTCAACCATAAATATTCAGAGTGGATATGAATAGATTACTGCCAGAGATCAATAATTCATTACAGCCAAAGGTTTTCCAAAAGCTCCAACATAATGGCACAAATCCCAAAAATGATTATACACTTAACACACTGATTTATATTGAGAAAAATACAGTAGTCTGGGAAATACACACAATGTGGATGTAGCTGATGCTCTCAGTAATATAACAGAAAGCCCTGGAAACCACTATTGCACAGCTAATAAAAGTTGGGATCAGGATCTAAAAAATATGTTCATTAAATGCATTCATATTATAAAAGTAAATATTACGGTAAATACATTTTCTAATTTAAGTTATAATTTATGCATTTTCTTTTTTATTATGTGTGAATTGCAGAAGGGAAAAAAGTACAGAAGTTATAATCTAATATTTAAATTCCCAGTAGATGACAGTGGCTATTAGAAATGTATTTGATATTAAATATGTCTACTTTCCATAGTCATCAATATTCATAAAGGCTGTTCATGTAAATCAAATAAAATGCTATGAGAATAGCACGCTAAATTAAATTTATTATTTGAAATGTCGAGTCATGACATTTTCTCAAGGCTGATATATTGTATGTCTTAAGGATATGAGCACAATCAAGTGTCAGTTTATTCCATGGTTACTTCTATAAATATTTTATGCAGCCTCTATTTTATAATTTTATTATAGGATATTCTGGAGAAGAAAAAATATGTTACTACTACATAAATGTATGAATTCTGCTTAGTTTAGACCTACTAATTAGAGGGTAACTCCAGCCTAGTAACATTACACATTTAAAGCCAAATTAAATTTTAAATAGGAATCAATTAAATCTGCATTATTGATTATAGTGAAGTGGCAATGTACCTTAAATATATGCATTGGTTAAGACTATGGTAACTCTTGCATTTTGGCAGACATTTCTATTTTAATAACCAATTAACATGCCAGTTCTTTACTAAATCTGTACCAAACAAATCATGAGGGAAGATTTGACAGAATGAGTGTCAGTAAAGGTAAAATGTAGTGAGGAGAATAGGGGATCACATATCTATCAACAAACAAAACTGTATTAGCTCATAGCCATCTAATATTTAGGTGATAACCCATATGTGAGGAATGCCTGTTTGTTAGGGAATTCCCACATGTGTTCAGGCTGTCCAGCAGCCGTAAATCATGCTGCTGAGGCAACGAAAACTAAATCTCCAAGCACTAACAAATACTCGAAGATCACCTGGGCGTGCTCGGGAAAACACGAGCAACAAGTATACTCGCTCATCACTAATTACTACAGAAGAACGGCAAAATAATTCTTTACAATTAGATGATCTTTTTGAAGCTGCTTCACACCTCTTTCCTATTCATCACATGCGCTGTGTTGTGCACACGCTGCAGCTGGCAATAAGAGATAGTCTGCAAGAGGAACATGCTGCAACTCTGATTAGCAAAGTGAGGAAATTGGCTATTTCTGCCAGAACCCCTAAAATTGATTCCATATTGAAGAGATGTGCTGGAAAAGGGGCAATTGTGGATCAAGCCACTTGGTGGGACAGCACCTATTTAATGACTGAGTAATTGCTTGAGCTGAAACCCTTCCTTGTAGATATGGCCAACCCTCAGGTAACACTACATGAAGGTCAATGGACACAGGTGGCTGAATTGAAGGAATTGCTTCATCACCCATTTACAGTGACTAAAAAGTTACAACCTGAGGATTTAACTCCTGGCATTTTTATAAAGGAGTGGAAGAACTTGTTGTTTTGCCTGTCCCAAAGAGGAGTTTTAATCGCAGATGGCATCTCTGCTTTAATGGAATAGAGAGAGACACTGCTATTAGAAAATAAAATTATTCCGGCAGCTGTTTATGTGGACCTGAGTCATTGTATATTGCTGGATGATCAACAGCTTACTAAAGGAAAAGAAGCTGTAATTGAGGTAGCAGTTAGGATGCCTGGGCTACAGGATGGCCAAGAGCAGGAGAACTCTGCTCTTGCCAGTGCTGCTACTGGCTTTCCTTCATCCTCATCAGATGAAGAGTTTGATTTTGAAAAGTATTTGGATGACATGGAGCAGGCAAGCATTGCAGAAGGGAAAAATATTCCAATCCCATAGAAAACAGATTGACCATATTTCAGCAACATTCTTCACTTGCTCTCATAAAGAAGAGTTCAATCGTTCATCAAAACTGACTGTGCACGAGGCAATTCCTTTACATCATGAAATTGTTAGAGATGTTGCCCATGTGGTTACTGCTTTGCCACCAACCCAAGTTGGTCTAGAAAGGTTGTTCTCTATCCTTAAAACAAATAGGTCAGATTTGAGGTCATCTATGAAGGAGGATATGATGGAAGCGATACTATTTCTCAGAACAAATTCGTAGACTGCACAAATGTTATTCAGTACGTTTTTGATGAAAACTGTTTTTTTCCACTTACTGCATAGTGTATTATAAATTGTAAATGTGCAAAAGTTTTTTGTTCTAAAGTTGTGTTCCAATAAATATGTTTTATGCTCTATCTAACTGGCTTGATTATTGTATCATAATGATTAAAAGCCTGATGTTACCATTTTACCACAGAAAATGTATCACTTAAACTTAAACATGAGCCATGTATGAGGGAGTGAGAGTTGTGGAGTCGGTGTCATGGAAATTGAGGAGTCGGAGTAGGAGGTTTGCCTTACCAACTACACAGCCCTGGCGCTAGCAAAAATCAGGTCGCCTCTTAGCTACACCCCTCCAGGGTAAGCCTGGCCCGTGGTGCAGTGGGTCTACGATCTACGAGCGTGACACGTTACAGCAGGGGATCATGACTGATTATTTCTGTGTGGTAGAACAAGTTTTTAAACAAGCAGGGGAATAATTTACCCCACAGAAAGCAGCAGCTGTGATCCCATACTGTCCTGTCCATGCTGTACTCTCTTTAATTTCCACCCCTGCCCAGGAGATGTGGTACGTACAGACAGGCTTGGACTGGCCCACCGGAGAACCAGAGGATCCTCCGGTGGGCCCAGGCCCTGACACCTGCTGGCAGGGCCCCCCACTGCTCCAGGGGCCCCCTGGCCGCCTCCCACCCACCCTCCTTGAAGAGGATACTCACCCTGCTCCAGCGATGGTCTCGGAGTCTGCTCTGCACTGCATCTTCTTCCTGCTTGTGCGGTCACGTGGTACCGCTCATTAAGGTCATGAATATGCGCATATTCATGACTTTAATCAGCAGTATCACATGACCGCACAAGCAGGAAGAAGATGCTGCGCCGCCGCCGGGAGTCGGGACAGAGCGCGAGCTCGAGGGATGTCGGCATGGCCATGCAGTGTGTGGGACAGGTGAGTATGAGGGACGGGGGTACTGGGGGATGAAGGAGGACATAAGCCGGTGTGCTGTGGGGGGGTAATAGTCTAGGGCAGAATGCTGGACACACTGGGGCAGAATGCTGGAGACACTGGGGGCAGAATGCTGGACAATCTGGGGCAGAATGCTGGACACAATGGGGCAGAATGCTGGACACACTGGAGGCAGAGATGCTGGACACACTGGTTGTAATATGCTGGACACTGGGGCAGATTGCTGGACACACTGGGGCAGAATGCTGGACACACTGGGGCAGAATGCTGGACACACTGGGGCAGAATGCTGGACACACTGGAGGCAGAGATGCTGGACACACTGGTTGTAATATGCTGGACACTGGGGCAGATTGCTGGACACACTGGGGCAGAATGCTGGACACACTGGGGGCAGAGATGCTGGACACACTGGTTGTAATATGCTGGACACACTGGGGCAGAATGCTGGACACACTGGGGCAGAATGCTGGACACACTGGGGCAGAATGCTGGACACACTGGGGCAGAATGTTGGACACACTGGGGCAGAATGCTGGACACACTGGGGGCAGAGATGCTGGACACACTGGTTGTAATATGCTGGACACTGGGGCAGATTGCTGGACACACTGGTGGTAATATGCTGGACACTGGGGCAGAATGCTGGACACACTGGGGCAGAATGCTGGACACACTGGGGCAGAATGCTGGACACACTGGGGCAGAAAGCTAGACACACTGGGGCAGATTGCTGGACACGCTGGGGCAGATTGCTGGACACACTGGGGCAGATTGCTGGACACACTGGGGGTAATATGCTGGACATACTGGGGCAGATTGCTGGACACACTGGGGCAGTGCTGGACACACTGGGAGCAGTGCTGGACACTGGGGCAGATTGCTGAACACACTGGGGGCAGAGCTGGACACTGGGGCAGATTGCTGGACACACTGGGGGCAGTGCTGGACACTGAGGCAGATTGCTGGACACACTAGGGGCAGTGCTGGACATACTGGGGCAGATTGTTGGACAACCTGGGGGTAATATGCTGGACACACTGGGGCAGATTGCTGGACACCATGGGGGTAATATGCTGGACACACTGGGGCAGATTGCCGGACACACTGGGGCAGATTGCTGGACACACTGGGGCAGATTGCTGGACACACTGGAGCAGAATGCTGGATACACTTGGGGCAGTGCTGGACATACTGGGGCAGATTGCTGAACACGGGCAGATTGCTGGACACACTGGGGGCAGTGCTGGACACTGGGGCAGATTGCTGGACACACTGGGGGCAGTGCTGGACATACCAGGGCAGATTGTTGGACAACCTGGGGGTAATATGCTTGACACACTGGGGCAGATTGCCGGACATACTGGGGCAGATTCCTGGACACACTGTCTGGGGGCAATGCTGGACATACTGGGACAGATTGCTGGACACTCTGGGGGTAATATGCTGGACACACTGGGGCAGATTGCCGGACATACTGGGGCAGATTGCTGGACACACTGTCTGGGGGCAATGCTGGACACACTGGGGCAGATTGCTGGACACTGGGGCAATATGCTGGACATACTGGGGCAGGTTGCTGGACACACTGGGGGTAATATGCTGGACACACTGGGGTAATATGCTGGACACACTGGGGCAGATTGCTGGACACACTGGGGGCAGGACTGGAGGCATGGGCAGAATGTAGATACAGGGCATGATTGGAGACACGGTGCAGAATGAAAGACATGGGGCAGGATTGGATCATGGGGCAGGATGGATACGATGGAGACAGATGGGGCAGGATGGGGAGATCATATGGTGTAGAATGGATACTCATGAGGGCAGGATGGGAGAACATATGGCTGGAGCCAGGAATGAGACACACGGGGTCAGGGTGGGGAATATTATTACCATAGGGGCTAATTAAGGGATATTATTACTGCAGTGATGTATTTATTTTATTTTTTGAGTATACTGTTTTAAATGGGGGGGCGGTCCTGTTACTGTGTAGAGTGACACTATATCGCCTTTTTTTCTTCATGTGGTGTAATGTAGAAGTTGTGAAAAATTAAGTAATGTGTTCTGCAAGTGGAGCTTGAGATAACTGTGTTATTTCCTGCAGAGATGAGTCCTGGCTGGATGAAGTGATGGCGGTCTGTGCTGGATGAAAGATGAAGGACTTCACCTAAAGACGTCACTGGTGAGTCAGTGTGTTACCTGTACACTGACACTATACACTGTATACTATATACAGAGGTCCTGTGTACAATGTCACCGGTGTTCACTGTATTACCTATACATTATATACAGAGGTCCTGTGTATATTGTCACCAGTGATCTCTGTATTACCTCTACACAGACACTGCATACTAAGTACAGATCTCCTGTGTATAACGTCACTTAGGCTGCCGTCACACATTCAGTATTTGGTCAGTATTTTACATCAGTGTTTGTAAGCCAAAACCAGGAGTGGGTGATAAATACAGAAGAGGTGCATATGTTTCTATTATACTTTTCCTCTAATTGTTCCACTCCTGGTTTTGGCTTACAAATACTGATGTAAAATACTGACCAAATACTGCTAGTGTGATGGCAGCCTTATGGTGATAGTATTGTGTTTTGTTTTTTGTTTTTTATTTCTGATCAGTATTGTTGTATTCAGTCACTATGTGGTGGTAATATGTGGTCTGGAAATGGTGTTGTGGTATTTGTCCCTTGTATGTGCTATTTGGTCACCAAGTGGTGGTAATATGTGGTCTTGACATGGTGCGGTGGTATTTGTCCCTTGTATGTAGTATTATTTGGTCACTATGTGGTCTGGTCATGGTGTGGTGGTATTTCTTCCTGTATCTGGTATTATTGGTCTTGGTATAGTGGATTGTGTTGTGTATGGCGGTCATTTGTTCTCTCTGATATTAATTAGGAGAAGATTCTTTATTTCCATTAGAGTTTTACTGCTTTGCACACAGCGGTGGAGATGCACTTACAGGGGGTTTCCTGTGGAAAAAAGTAATCACCTCTCCACAGGACAAGTGATAACGTATTGATTGGTGGGGGTCTGACTGCTTGGATCCACTCAGCAAAATGTGGAACTTTTTATCCCCATTAGACTGGAGTGGCATGTCCGACTAGATCACTGATCCATTCATTCCCTCAGTGGCTGCACTTGTTTTTTTCTGGAAGCCCCAAAGAGAATGAATGGAGCTGTGGTCAGAAATCCCACCTGCCGCTGCATTTTAAAATAGTGATAAAAGTGTCCTGTCAGGGATAAAACTTCCCCAGTTTCTAATGGTCTGATCTAAGCGATCACCTATTCTGTGGAGCCCATGGATCAGTGATAACTTGTTTTAACCAAGAACCCCATTAATGTAAACTACCGTACTTATACATCCCAGTTATTGGGGCACACGGTAGATGTGCAGCAGCCGCCGGTGTTTTACAGCCGATGCTCCACTATAATGACAGATATTTGCATATAGCTGTAGGGTGGGCCCCTAGAGTCCATTCCTCTGGTGGGCCCCAGACACCCCAGTCCGACGCTGTGTACAGACCATATTCCTGTACGGTCAGACACAGCCATTACACAGTACATAGCATCAGCACATTTATAAAATTATCTCAGCACAGCAACATTTTTATTCCAAGATATATTGATTAACGTGTACTTTGCTTGTGGGAAAACCCATTTAAGTTGTGGCACTACTACAGCCAAGGATACAACACTGCCGCAACTATGAATGGACATGGTTGTGGTATACAGAAACAAATGTTGGATCTGTAGTGGGGAAAATAAGTATTTGATACACTGACGATTTTGCAAGTTTTCCCACCTTCAAAGAATAGAGATGTCTCTAATTTTTATTGTAGGCACACTTCAACTGTGAGACAGAATCTTAAAAACAAATATAGAAAATCACATTGTATGATTTTTACATAAGTAATTTGCATTTTATTGCATGAAATAAGTAGTTGATACAATAGAAAAACAGAACTTAATATTTAGTACAGAAACCTTTGTTTGCAATTAAAGAGGTCAGATGTTTCCTGTAGTTCTTGACCAAGTTTGCACACACTGCAGCAGGGATTTTGGCCCACTCCTCCACACACACCTTCTTCGGATCTTTCAGATTCCAGGGTTATTACTGCGCAACATTGAGATGAGCTCCCTCCAAAGATTTTCTATTGGGTTTAGGTCAGGAGACTAGCTAGTCCATTTCAGGATCTTGAAATACTTGTTGCCTTCTCACAAAGTTGTTTGACTATTGTCTGGTGGCCCATCCCAACCTTGTGCAGGTCTACAATTTTCTCACTTGTGTCCTTAGACAATTCTTTGGTCTTGGCCATCTTGGAGAGGTTGGAGTGTGATTGTTTATGCGGACTGGTGTTTTTATACAGGCAACGAGTTCAAACAGGTGCAATTAATACAGATAATGAGTGCAGAGTAGGAGGGCTTCTTAGAGAAAACCTAACAGGTCTGTGAGAGCTAGAATCACTGGCGTAGCTAGAGCTTTTGCCGCCCGGGGCTGTTCCCGAGTTTGGCGCCCCCCCCATTGCCATCACTCAACACTGGGCACCGCCCCCTCAGCGCTGTTTACCCATGAAATCCGGCGCCTGCGCTGTGTATCGCTGTTTGGTGCAGGCGCAGAGAGCTCTGGCCGTCTGACGTCACAGCCAGGCTTGCAGACTGCGCCTGTGCGGCCACCCACCTTGGTAATCCCAGCCCCGCAGTGTGTTATGCATTATGCAGAGTGCGAGGCTGGGATTCACAAGCAGGGCGGCCGCACAGGCGCAGTGTCCAGCATTGCCCCAGTGTGTCCAGCAATCTGCCCCAGTGTCCAGCATTGCCCCCAGTGTGTCCAGCAATCTGCCCCAGTGTCCAGCATTGCCCCCAGTGTGTCCAGCAATCTGCCCCAGTGTCCAGCAATCTGCCCCAGTGTCCAGCATTGCCCCCAGTGTGTCCAGCAATCTGCCCCAGTGTCCAGCAATCTGCCCCAGTGTCCAGCATTGCCCCCAGTGTGTCCAGCATTGCCCCAGTGTGTCCAGCAATCTGCCCCAGGGTCTCCAGCATTGCCCCAGTGTGTCCAGCATTGCCCCCAGACAGTGTGTCCAGCAATCTATCTGCCCCAGTGTGTCTGAGTCAGACATAAAGAAAAAAAAGAAAAGTAAAATCCTCACCTCTCCCGTTCCCAGCGCAGGTCCGGTGCACTCAGCGTCTCTCCGGCTCTGCAACGCTCAGGACAGAGAGGCTGAGCGCGCAGTGATGACGTCATCGCCCCCTCTGCCCTGAGACATCGCAGAGTCAGAGGGCGCTGAAGACGCTGCAACTGCCGCAGGAACCAGGAGAGGTGAGTATAAGAACGGGGGGCCCAATGCCAGCGCCGGTATCGGGGGGGGAGGCCTGGTCGTGGCGGCGGTCGGCGCCGCCCGAGGATTTAAAGGGCCCGCGTCTCTTTTTTTTTTTCCCTCCTCCTCCTCTCTGGGTCAGACCCGCCCCCGGTATTGTGCCGCCCCCGGCATTGTGCCACCCGGGGCGGACCGCCCCCCCTTCCTACGCCACTGGCTAGAATTCATGCTGGTTGGCTAGTTGGTAGGTGATCAAATACTTGTTTCATGCAATAAAATACAATTTCATTATTTAAAAATAATACAATGTGATTTTTTTTTTCAATTCTGTCTCTCATAGTTGAAGCGTACCTACAATAAAAATTACAAACCTCTCCATTCTTTGTATCTTGGTAGGTGGGAAAACTTTTAAAATTGGAAGTGTATCAAATACTTATTTTCCCCAAAGTAAATTCCAAAGCAGTTTTTCTTCCATGTCACAGACACTTAGTCTTGTGGTGTGCATGGAGTAGATGTTGGGGCATAGTCTGTGACTTTCTTTCGCATTGTGGAAAAGCAGTGTACTGTCTTCTCAACCTTCACTATAGGTAAGATATCTTTCATGTAAGAGTTCACTTAAAGTGATGTTGTGACATAAGATTGCATCCAAAGCATGGAGCTGTATGAGGATTTTCACAGACAGAACTGAACCTTGAATTTTTAACTCTTTCTGTGGATCTTCTTTAGTGGACTCTTGGTAGGGCTTATAACAAATATGTAATTTTCTTCGTACTTCATAGATTTGATTTTGGGGATAACTCAGTTTTGGAGATTTTGATTCTGGCTTCTGATAAGATTTTACTCTGTCTGGTTTCACCAGCTTAGTACAATTAATTTTCCTTTCAAAATTCTCATGTTTTCTAGAAAAATCAAAGGATAGTGCACATTCAAATAAAGAATCTTTTTGTGACGCAGTAACACAAGATACAGAATTTAGGAATCCAAATTTGTTTACAAAACATTTTATCATTGATTGTGTTTTGACATTTTTAATGAGAGTTTTGTACAACCTTTCAAATATGGACATGAATAAAAAAGTACATTCTTTCCAGCCAATCCTTAATTTTTGAAGAATATCAATATCTGGATAATTTTCTTTTAATCCACAGAACATCAGAATTCTTAATCTTTCTACACCATGTTCCAAATTATTATGCAAATGATATTTTTCTCGGATTTTCCTAAATGGTCAGTGCAAATGACAGTCATTCTAATAAAAGTCATCACCCATTAGGCCGGTGTCACACTGGCGACTTAAACGGACGAGTGCAATGCGATAAAAAAATCACATTGCACTCAGACCAATGTTATACTATAGGGCAGCTCCCAGCAGCCAATTTTTTGTAGGCCATTTTCCTCAAACCGAGACAATCGCAGCATGCTGCGATTGTCACGGACACTCGGCCGACTCTCGGCTCACTTGCACTCTTATAAGCCTATGGGTGCGAGTAAGACAACGCACATCACTTGGATATCATCAGAGTGATGTGCGTTAAATGCTGACCCCAGCAATGGAGGAGATGGAGAAATTAGTTTCTCTGCCTCCTCCGCAGCTGTGCTCCGATCCGCTCTCTGCGAGAGGCTCGGAGCACAGACGCCTGACACTTGGCTCCCGCTCGCAGCAGAGCAGGAGCCGAGGGTCATTAGCATATCGCAATACGCTAGTGTGGCGCCAGCCTTAGAGTATACATCGCATTGTATTGAAGAAACCTCCCAAAAATAACAGTGTAATCTTCAAAATTAATAAATATTCAAAATGCACTGTTCCAAATTATTAGGCACAGTAGAATTTCTAAAACATTTGATATGTTTTAAAGAACTGAAAAAGCTCATTTATGGAATTTGCAGCATTAGGAGGTCACATTCACTGAACAAAAAAGCTATTTAACTCCAAAACATCAATCAAAACAAAAGACAACAGGGTAGCATACATTTCTTAAGGGATCACCACTCAGGAGTATCAAAAAGAGAATAATAATTATATTGAATCACAACACTAACACTGCAAAAAAGCTAAAAACATTGAAAATTGCAAACCACAACAAATACAGAGACCCATAATAAGGTCATGCCACTGTCCCACCCTAAGCGAAGATAGATGTAACAGATGCTGTTAATAACTCACAGGTAACCATACTTAGAAACCAAAGACATCATGTCAGTATAGTACAGCAGATGTATACATAATAAGAGTCAATTGTCAAGGGTTAAAAATGCAATATTACCCACTCAACCATCCCTTTAGGTTAAGGTACTGAACAATACAGCAGCCTATACAACCTGAGCCTGTAAACAAGGCTTCCTGAGCAGGGTCCCTGTGAGATGCATCAATGCAATAAGGGGTACAAGTGAAAGGGTGAACCAGGGCACTGAACGCCCAATGCGTGTCGCCAGAAACGCTGGCTTCTTCAGGGGCTATGAATGCAGTGAACGTGTAGCCATCTTAAATACCTTAATGATTAGCGCTAGACCGAAAACAGCTGGAGTCCAGGGATGCGGGTAAATAATCCAATGGCGCCATGTGTACAGATGAACCGGAAGTGGCCAGAATGCCGATTGGCGCGTGCGCAGAAGACCCAGAAGCGGACATAGCGTGGCCGGGAGGCCTCCCTCAGCCAAGAGATAGAAACCGAATATTAGCGCCAACGGGCGCATGCGCAGTAGTGGTCCAGGGAAATGTACCCTACAAAAATAGAATACGCTTATGTTCAAAAGATACAGCGAATGAGGGACTGGGCACGGGGTCAGATGAAGCATACAAAGGGGGGTCACTGTATTTTTAACACTTAGATGTAAAGAAACCTGGTATAATCAAAGGGGATGGCTTAGAAGAATACAGTTAAACAAACAATTATATATCAAATTTATATTGAAAACCATGGTTTTCAATGGATAGAAGCTAGTTCATCTGTATATCAGTATATTTTTATTCTAAACCAAAGTAAAAAGTTGTTGTACAAAACCGTCCGGGCTGAGTAGATCAAAAATAACAATGTTGATACGTAAGGAAGAAATTTTCACTCTCTCCTTTTTTCCTGAAGGATATAGTCGCTCATTTAAACCAGGATGTACTCGCAAAGGGTTGCACACAGATGACCCTTGAGAGAAAAAACAAACAAACATCAATTCCCTTAGAGCTGTTTATAATAACCAGTAAAAAGCAGTTCCTCATTTAGTCCATGTGGGGTGAGGCTATTCAAATTGTGAATCCGTTTAGATTCACATCTAAGTAGTTTCCTCACCACATCACCACCTCTGATGTTGTGTGGGACCTCCTCAAGCCCCATGACCTTCAGTCCTTTAGTGCGTCCATTATGAAAATCCAAGAAATGTGGGGCCACGGAAGAAATTTGCGTAGGAGGGTGCGCACCATGCCCCCATAGCAGTACCCTTTATCTGTCTATAAAAACTCCTATCGAAAACAAAATAGTTTTTATCAGGGACAAAATACAGAAGATCCAGGAGAAATTGATCATGTTCTCTATCCCCCGTGGTGTTAAGTTCTAAGAAAAAAGAGACTGCTTTTAAGCCAATGTCATGGTTAATGCTAGTATAAAGGGACTCGACATCCAATGTGATTAAGATTGTATCTGGTGGTAGACAAAGATTATGAAGAAGTTGAATCAAGTGTGTCGAGTCCCTTAGAAAAGATTTAAGTGTCATGGCCATTGAGTGTAGAAAAAAGTCTAGGTAGGTGCAAGGTTTTTCAAAAGGGCCATTCATACCAGATACTATTGGCCTACCTGGGGGATTGACCAAAGACTTGTGCACCTTCGGAAGAAGGTAAAATGTCGGCACCACAGGATGATCTGTTGTCAGAAAGTCCACCTCCTTCTTACTCAAGGTACCACGACGCAGTGCTCGTCCTATAAGCTGATCCAGTTTTCCTTTAAAGATGTCTGTGGGGTAAGTTGGAAGGCGTATGTAGCAAGAGGAGTCCCCCATTTGACATCCAACTTCCTGCAAGTAAAGGGAATTAGGCCACAAAACAATATTGCCCCCCTTGTCCGCTTCACGAACAAGAAATTCCTTATTGCTCTGCAGACCCAAGAGTGCCCTACGTTCAATCGGATTCAGATTCTTGTTCTCATTACCAAGATGGAGGGCCTGTATGTCTCTGCATGTGTGGTTGAAGAAAATCTGAACCGCTGGGAATAAAGAAAACGAAGGGGTGGCTTGCGAGGGTAGTCTCCCACCAAATCGTTTTCTGGTAGGTGCTGTTTCATTCTCATGGATTAAATCCATGAGATCCCTAAGGACTTGCCTCTCGTCACTCGGGAGTTGGTCAACTGAGGAGGGATGATGGTACAAAAGTTTGAACGTTAGTTGATGACAAAATAAATAGACATCTTTCACAAGGGTAAATTTGTCCAGGGTATTCATCGGGGCAAATGTGAGCCCCTTCCCCAAGACCGTTTTCTCTGCTGGTGTCAATTCGTGTGTAGTCAGGTTAATGATTTGTAAGTTACCTGAATCCTGTGGATTCTGTTGCTCAGGAAAAGATTGAGAAGTCATTACTGACATTTCCTGTAGTTGTATCTCGTCTCTCGTTTGTAAGATGGGGACGAGTTCTTGTAGCCCCTGATTATATGAGGTTAAATAGGGGAATGAGGGTCTTCGGTACATTTCCGTGTGGCAACTGTAACATTTGTCAGTATACGGTAGCCCAGGATGGTTTCTCGCTCACTGTCTCTCCTTTTCAGATTATGCCGAAAAAGTCCTTCTTCAATTGCAAGACCCGCTCACTCGTCTACGCCTTGATTTGTGATTGCCCAAAGGTCTATGTAGGACAAACCACTCAAGAACTACGAAGAAGAATACAGCAACACTTGTCAAATATTTCTACGGCTCCAAGGGATCGTGAGAAGGGCAAGGGCATTTCATCCATGGCCCCACATTTCTTGGATTTTCATAATGGACGCACTAAAGGACTGAAGGTCATGGGGCTTGAGGAGGTCCCACACAACATCAGAGGTGGTGATGTGGTGAGGAAACTACTTAGATGTGAATCTAAGTGGATTCACAATTTGAATAGCCTCACTCCACATGGACTAAATGAGGAACTGCTTTTTACTGGTTATTATAAACAGCTCTAAGGGAATTGATGTTTCTTTGTTTTTTCTCTCTCAAGGGCCGTCTGTGTGCAACCCTTTGCGAGTACATCCTGGTTTAAATGAGCGACTATATCCTTCAGGAAAAAAGGAGAGAGTGAAAATTTCTTCCTTACGTATCAACATTGTTATTTTTGATCTACTCAGCCCGGACGGTTTTGTACAACAACTTTTTACTTTGGTTTAGAATAAAAATATACTGATATACAGATGATCTAGCTTCTATCCGTTGAAAACCATGGTTTTCAATATATATTTGATATATAATTGTTTGTTTAACTGTATTCTTCTAAGCCATCCCCTTTGATTATACGAGGTTTCTTTACATCTAAGTGTTAAAAATACAGTGACCTCCCTTTGTATGCTTCATCTGACCCCGTGCCCAGTCCCTCCTGCACTGTATCTTTTGAACATAAGCGTATTCTATTTTTGTAGGGTACATTTTCCTGGACCACTACTGCGCATGCGCCCCTTGGCGCTAATATTCGGCGTCTATCTCTTGGCTGAGGGAGGCCTCCCGGCCACACTAAGTCCACTTCTGGGTCTTCTGCGCACTCGCCGATCGGTGCATGCACACTTGAGTTATGGGCGGGCATCTTAGAACAGGAGCCCCGGCTTCTTGCATGACTCTGTGCAAGCACCGGCATTCTAGCCACTTCCGGTTCATCTGTACACATGGCGCCATTGGATTATTTACCCGCATCCCTGGACTCCAGCTGTTTTCGGTCTAGCGCTAATCATTAAGGTATTTAAGATGGCTACACGTTCACTGCATTCATAGCCCCTGAAGAAGCCAGCGTTTCTGGCGACACGCGTTGGGCGTTCAGTGACCTGGTTCACCCTTTCACTTCTACCCCTTATTGCATCGATGCATCTCACAGGGACCCTGCTCAGGAAGCCTTGTTTACAGGCTCAGGTTGTATAGGATGCTGTATTGTTCAGTACCTTAACCTAAAGGGATGGTTGAGTGGGTAATATTGCATTTTTAACTCTTGACAATTGACTCTTATTATGTATACATCTGCTGTACTATACTGACATGATGTCTTTGGTTTCTAAGTATGGTTACCTGTGAGTTATTAACAGCATCTGTTACATCTGTCTTTGCTTAGGGTGGGACAGTGGCATGACCTTATTATGCTACCCTGTTGTCTTTTGTTTTGATTGTTGCATTCACTTGTAGCATGCAATAGGTGATCCCTGGTAGTGGTGCCTGCCTACTTTTGTTGCGTATAACTCCAAAACATCTTTACAGGTAACGTTACATGTTAACATAGGAACCCTTCTTTGATATCACCTTCACAATTCTTGCATCCATTGAACTTGTGAGTTTCTGGAGAGTTTCTGCTTGTATTTCTTTGCATGAAGTCAGAATAGCCTCCCAGAGCTGCTCTTTTGATGAGAACTGCCTCCCACCCTGAAAGATCTTTTGCTTGATGATACACCAAAGGTCCTCTATATGGTTGAGGTTGGAGGAAGATGGTGGCCACACCATGAGTTTATCTCCTTTTATGCCCATAGCAGCCACTGACTCAGAGGTATTCTTTGCAGCATGAGATGGTGCTTTGTCATGCATGAAGATGATTTTGCTCCTGAAGGCACGTTTCTGCTTTTTATACCATGGAAGAAAGTTGTCAGTCAGAAACTCTATATACTTTGCAGAGGTCATTTTCACACCCCATGATTCTGGCCCAAAACATGACTCCTCCACCTCCTTGCTGATGATGCAGCCTTGTTGGGACATGGTGCCATCCACCAACCATCCACTACTCCATCCATCTGGATCATCCATGCTCGACACTCATCAATAAACAAGACTGTTTGAAAATTAGTATTCATGTATGTCTGGACCCACTGCAACTGTTTCTGCTTGTGAACACTGTTTTGGGGTGGCCAAATAGTAGGTTTATGAACCAAAGCAAGCCTTTGAAGGAACCTACACTTTGAGGTTTGAGGGACTCCAGAGGCACCAGCAGCTTCAAATATCTGTTTGCTGGTTTGTAATTTTTAGTAGATGCTCTCTTAATCCGATGAACTTGCCTGGCAGAAACCTTCCTCATTATCAGCACGAACATGTCTGTGCTCAGATTCAGCCACAAATATCTTAACAGTATGATGATCACGCTTACGTTTTCAGGAAATATCTAATGTTTTCATCCCTTGACCAAGGCATTGCACTATTTAATGCTTTTCGGCAGTAGAGAGATCCATTTTATTTCCCATGTTACTTGAAAACTGTGGCATGCTTAATAATGTGGAAAATCATTTTTAAGTAGTTTTCCTTTAATTAGAATCAACTGGAAAACTAATTATCACATGTGTTTAAGATTGATTTCAGTGATCCATTGAGCCCTGTGACACAATACCATCCATGAGTTTATTTGAAAAACAAAACAATTAAATCTTTATGACACCTAAATCCAATTTGCATAATAATTTGGAACGTGGTGTATATTGGTTAAATCTCCATATACAGTGCCTTGCAAAAGTATTCGGCTCCCTGGAACTTTTCAACCTTTTCCCACATATCATGCTTCAAACATAAAGATACCAAATGTAAATTTTTAGTGAAGAATCAACAACAAGTGGAACACAATTGTGACAATTGAGACAGAGAGACTCATTGCCAGAGAGAGTAAAAATAATCCCAAAATATTCTTTAACTACATAAATAGTAAGAGACTAAAAAATGATAGTGATGGCCCCTTAAAAATAGTCTGGATGAAATGGTGGATGAGGATGAGGGAAAAGCCAATATGCTAAATGACTTTTTTTCATCAGTATTTACACAAGAAAATCCCATGGCAAACAATATGTCAGTGATAACAAAAATTCCCCATTAAATGTCACTTGCTTAACCCGGCAGGAAGTACGACGGCATCTAAAAATCACTAAAATTGACAAATCTCCGGGCCCGGGTGGGATACACCCCCGAGTACTACAGGAATTAAGTGCTGTCATGGATAGACCATTAATGTTAATATTTAAAGACTCCATAATAACAGAGTCTGTACCACAGGACTGGCGTAGAACAAATGTGGTGCCAATATTCAAAAAGGAGACAAAAAACTGAACTTGGAAATTATAGGCCAGAGATTATTATTAGTATTTTTATATATATATATATATATATATATATATATATATATATATATATATATATATATATATATATATATACATATATATATATATATATATATATATATATATATATATATATATATATATATATATAGCACCATTGATTCCATGGTGCTGTACATGAGAAAGGGTTACATACAAATTACAGATATCACTTACAGTAAGCAAACTAACAATTACAGACTGATACAGAGGGGCGAGGACCCTGCCCTTGCGGGCTTACATTCTACAGAATGGTGGGGAATGAGACAATAGGTTAGGTGGTTGCAGCAGCTCTGGTGCTGGTGAGGCGGTAGCTTCGGTAGTGGTGAGGAGGCAGCAGGGTCAGTGCAGGCTGTAGTCTTTCCTGAAGAGGTGGGTTTTCAGGTTCCATCTGAAGGATCCGAATGTGGTTGATAGTAAGACGTGTTGGGGCAAAGAATTACAGAGGATGGGGGATATTCGGGAGAAGTCTTGGAGGAGGTTGGGTGAGGAGCGAATAAGTGTGGAGGAGAGAAAGAGGTCTTGGGAGGACCGGAGATTATGTAAGGGAAGATATCGGGAGATGAGTTCAGAGATGTATGGGGGAGACAGGTTATGGATGGCTTTGTAGGTTATTATTAGTAATTTGAACTGTATACGCTGAGGGAATGGGAGCCAGTGAAGAGATTTGCAGAGGGGGGAAGCGGAGGAGTAGCGAGGAGAGAGATGAATTAGTCGACCAACAGAGTTAGGGATGGACTGGAGAGGTGCAAGGGTGTTAGCAGGGAGGCCACAGAAAAGGATGTTGCAATAGTCAAGGTGGGAGATGATGAGGGCATGCACAAGCATTTTAGTAGATTGACGGTTGAGGAAAGGATGGATTCTGGAGATATTTTTGAGCTGGAGGCGACAGGAGGTGGAAAAGAGCTTGGATGTGCGGTTTGAAGGACAGGGCAGAGTCAAGGGTTACTCCGAGGCAGCGAACTTCCGGTACTGGGGAAGCGTGATGTCGTTATTTGCGATAGATAGGTCAGGTAAGGAAGATCTATGAGATGGAGGAAAGATGATGAGTTCAGATTTGTTCACATTGAGTTTGAGGAAGCGAGAGGAGAAGAATGAGGATATGGCTGATAGACACTCTGGGATTCTGGACAGCGGAGAGTTGACGTCTGGGCCAGAAAGGTAGATCTGAGTGTCATCAGCATAACGGTGGTACTGGTATCCATGGGACTTTATGAGTTGTCCCAGGCCAAATGTATAGATTGAGAAGAGTAGGAGTCCTAGAACAGAGCCTTGGGGGACCCCAACAGAGAGAGGGTGGGATGAGGAGGTAGTATGGGAGTGGGAGATGCTGAATGTGCAGTTGGAAAGGTATGAGGAGATCCAGGATAGGCTGTAAGTAGGTCATTAGCAATTTTGGTCAGGGCTGTCTCAGTTGAGTGATGGGGGCGGAAACCAGATTGTAGATTGTCAAAGAGCAAGATAGATGAGAGGTGGGAGGAAAGTTCAGCGTGTACGTGCTGCTCCAGGAGTTTGGAAGCGAATGGGAGCAGCGATATTGGGCGATAGCTGGACATAGCAGTTGGATCGAGAGTTGGCTTTTTAAGGATAGGCGTGATTGTGGCATGTTTGAAAGCAGAAAGGAAGGTGCCAGAAGTTTGTTAATGTTTACAGTAACATGCTGTCTTATGAATATATTTACATAATGTTTATTATGTGTTTATTTATTATTCTTAATATTTACACTGAGACTTCAATATAGTTTGCATCTGTACAAACACTCTTTCCTTCACTTCCACATTTGGTCTTGGATTTACCGTTGCATTCACTCTGTCCACTTTGTCTTCCACTTGTGCTGCGTAGTGCGCTTGCGCCCGTCGGCCTCTCTGGGTTGCCGTGGTAACGCATCCCTCCAGCGTCATCCTTTCCCTACCTCTCAGACGCGTCTGAGTTGGGCGGGATTTGGTGACGTGGGACGCCGGACCCGCCGCTTCCTGGAGTGTGCGCAACGGATGCCAGCGCCATTATCACCGCTGCATTTAAACAGCTCACACTGCACCTTCCCCACCACCACTACCACCAGGAAGAAGCTATTTTTGCGAAACGCGCGTCGGGGCCATCTCTCTCTTGGTGATCCATTCCCTCGCAGGTAATATTATCATTCTATTATCCTCCCATTGATCGCTGTTTTGTTCCCTACACACCTATATATATGCTTATATCTAATTTAACCTAATTTATTGCACAGGCACCTTAATGGGGTTTCCCTGATATGGATGTCATTTAGCACACTATACTACAGCTACATATTATTTTGTGCAGGGATTACACACTTGTGTGTGCATACATATAGCCATCAGTGTGTTTAACTACACATTGTCCTGCATATAAATTTTGGCAGCCTTGTGCCCACTCTGGTAAACTCACTTTTACAATCCAGAGCTTGCTGGTACACTTCTGCTCCATAATTATTGCATTGTATTAATTATCTTTGTATGAATTTACTATGCTAATTTATTTATTATATGGATCACCATGAGTTCACTTTGCCATGTATTAATTTCCCCTTTTTGTATATTTATGATTGTTTGTTTTTAATCATTACAATAAAAATATAATTTTATGGCTATTTGCTGGTTTGTAGCTCCCTTCTGTTTGATTTATGCTAATTTTGGAGATACATAGCATACATTTATTGGTCTATATCTTTTTGGTATTTGATTGAATTTTCTGTGTTTTCACAGTTGCTTTGACCATGGACATTAAAGCTAGAGACCAACTTTGGCTCTCTAATATCGACACTATATTCAAGGGTGAACATGTGCAGAGTGTGGGTAATGAAAATGGGAGCATTGTTGAACTGAAAAACTCATTTAAAATCCTCATTAAAAAAAGAGCCCGTGTTTGGTGGAACAAAGCCTCCCTTGAGAATTATCTTATGAAAAGTCTGATACCTCGAGGCTTGAGGGTTAGAATATTACCATCATTCCCTGTAGAGGATTTATTTTTCCGTAGCAGGTGGGAAGAGGCGTGTACCACTTGCTCTAGATCTCTTATGGAAATCCTCATTGGCATGAACAAAAAGACTTTGGAAACGGTGGAGGGAGAGATTGAGGCCCTTCAAATAAAATTGACTAACACTCTGCCATTGACAGAGATGGAGATATTCAAAGGTGACATTGACAAACTCTTGACAAACTGGGTCAAAGAGATTCAAGACACCAAGACCAAAAAATTCCAACGGGATTTAAACGACTACCAGAGCAACAATGTGTATAGATGGCAACAACCTCATTCTCTCCAGAGGGCCCCGTCCAGTTCATCTCTATCCTCTGTTGAAAGCACGTCTGGATCTCATTCCTCTAAAGGAGGCTCCAACTATAGGGGTAAACGTGGGGGCGGTCATAGGTTCAGCCCTTATCAACATAGGAGCCTGAGATCCTCCAATAAATCGCCTAAATTGCAAGTAATAAATCTCTCTGACTTGGAGTTGTCTGTAGATCAAATTGAAGTTTTGAGTATGGGATTAACATTCTCCCCTGTGGCATCTTTTGATTATTTCACAGCTTTAAAAGACTTGCATTTGTTTGCAAGAAAGCTGGTGCTTAAAAAATTGCATGACAAGCCATCAATTGAAAGCGAGTGGTCCACCCAAGAGCAGGAAACCATTGCCATATTAGAAGAATTGGGCAATGAAACACCTACACCATCCACTGTGAGTAAATTTGTGATTCCTAAGCCAAAAAAATTTCCATCACTTAGTATGTATCCTGATATTGAGTCATTTGTTCGTTTGGTTTCCGAGGAGTTTCGTCGTATTCCTACTGGGATACAACATGATAATTTGACAAAAAGACAAAGAGGGGCCCTTAAGGATTTGAGATCAATAGACAATATAGTGATTAAATCCTCCAATAAAGGGGGAAATATTGTCTTGTGGCCCTCAAGAATGTATGAAAAGGAGGCATTTAGACAGCTAAAAGACTCTAGCTGTTATAAACGTTTGACCTTCAACCCCACAATTACTTTTCAGAACCAACTTAGGGATTTAGTGGAGCAGGCATTCTACAATGGCACTATTACCAAGGAAATCATGGATGGATTAATCCCTGATATGCCACGTACACCATGCCTATATCTGCTTCCTAAAATACACAAGTCCACCACCAACCCCCCTGGGCGTCCCATTGTCTCGGGTGGTGGTGGACTATGTGAACAGGTCAATAAATTCCTTGATTTCCATCTTAAACCTATGGTGGAAGTTCTCCCGTCATATATTCAGGATACTGGAGATGTGCTTCGTAAACTAACTGACATACCTTTGGAGGCTGACATGTGGTTGGTGACTTTTGACGTAGAATCCTTGTACACATCAATTCGCCATCACGATGGTATTGAGGCAGTCAGAAGTTTCCTCCACATGTCATCCAATGATAATGACTTCATTGAGTTCCTTTTAACCCTACTGGAATATGCTCTTACGCACAATTTTTTTATTTTTAAGGAAGTCCTCTACCTCCAATTACAGGGGACTGCTATGGGGGCTGCATTTGCGCCCTCATATGCCAACTTATTTTTGGGATCATGGGAACGCACCATTTTCTTGACCAATGTCATCCCCCTGATTGAGAAAGTGTGTACATGGATGCGATTCATAGACAATATTTTTGTCATTTGGCAGGGCTCTGAAAATGACTTAATATCGTTTATTCAACTTCTGAACAATAATGCCTTAAATATTAAGTTGACTTGCAATTACAGTCAGACTAGCATTGAATTTTTGGACACAAAAATTTTTAAGGGTCATGATGGATTTTTACATACGGAAGTATTTAGAAAGGAAACATCCGTTAATTCAGTGTTACACGCTGCCTCCTCACATCCTAGACCCCTGAAGGACAGTATCCCCTATGGACAGTTCTTGAGAACTAGAAGAATCTGTTCTACAGATTCAGCCTTTCAAATACAGTCCTCAGACCTAGCACAACGATTTGCACAGAGGGGATACTCTAACCGGGTCATTCGTCGGGGTTGGTCTAAAGCAGGGAACAAATCTAGATTAGATTTGTTGAAACCTAAAAAACCGCCACCTACATCTACCACTGTTAGGTTCATATCAACATATAATGAAAAGTGGAAACCCATGAGGCAGGCACTCTCTAAATTCTGGCCTATCATTATGAGTGATCCAGTATTGGCAAAGAGCATTTCCAGACATCCAACGATCACATATAGGAGATCTCAGAGCCTGAAGGATTTTTTGGTGCACAGACAATACAAGGGTGTCAAAACACATAATCCCTTTGAAACTAGAGGACCGAAATGGGGATTCTTTCCCTGTAAAACATGTCTGGCTTGCAAAAACATGAATAGGACCCTGGATTTCAGAGATAGGCATGGTAAGGTCTTTCGAATCACGCATAACATCACGTGTGGTACTGACCACGTGATATATTATGCCACATGTCCGTGTCATCTAATATACATCGGCATGACAACTAGACCGCTCAAAATACAGACTCGCGAACATGTCCGAGATATTTCTAATGCCCTTGAGGTCAAGGATCTGACTCTCTTGAAGCCGATACCAAGACACTTCAAGTCTGTTCACAATTGTGATTCCAATTTACTTAGGGTAATCGGCATCGACAAGATATATAAAGACTCAAGAGGTGGCAATATTAAAACCAAACTGGCCCAGTTAGAAACAAAGTGGATTTCCAAAATAGGCTCACTCCAACCAAATGGTTTAAATGAAGTCATGAGTTTTGCTCCCTTTCTTTAAATGATTATTGTGGTTTTTAAGGTGCCTTATTGTTTTTCTGTTTTAATTTATTAGTTTTTAACTTAATTGTATGTGTTCACGGTTATATATTATATACACGTGTATACGTGCATACATATTTTATTGCGTGGTGTTCATAATGTATTTATTTATCCCCTTCTATGTATTTAATCTTGTATTATTTTTCTACAGTTTTATATGTTCTGCAGCACTGATATGCATTGACCGATTTTGATGCTTCTTCACTTTCCAATTGTGACGTGGCTCATTTTTATATATCCATCCAAGAAGAAGATTTGTCAAGAATTGGCTTTTATTTCTATGAATTATTTATATGCACATCTTTTTATATCACTGTCATTTTAAGTATGATGCAGTTAGTGTTAATGTTTACAGTAACATGCTGTCTTATGAATATATTTACATAATGTTTATTATGTGTTTATTTATTATTCTTAATATTTACACTGAGACTTCAATATAGTTTGCATCTGTACAAACACTCTTTCCTTCACTTCCACATTTGGTCTTGGATTTACCGTTGCATTCACTCTGTCCACTTTGTCTTCCACTTGTGCTGCGTAGTGCGCTTGCGCCCGTCGGCCTCTCTGGGTTGCCGTGGTAACGCGTCCCTCCAGCGTCATCCTTTCCCTACCTCTCAGACGCGTCTGAGTTGGGCGGGATTTGGTGACGTGGGACGCCGGACCCGCCGCTTCCTGGAGTGTGCGCAACGGACGCCAGCGCCATTATCCCCGCTGCATTTAAACAGCTCACACTGCACCTTCCCCACTACCACTACCCCCAGGAAGAAGCTATTTTTGCGAAACGCGCGTCGGGGCCATCTCTCTCTTGGTGATCCATTCCCTCGCAGGTAATATTATCATTCTATTATCCTCCCATTGATCGCTGTTTTGTTCCCTACACACCTATATATATGCTTATATCTAATTTAACCTAATTTATTGCACAGGCACCTTAATGGGGTTTCCCTGATATGGATGTCATTTAGCACACTATACTACAGCTACATATTATTTTGTGCAGGGATTACACACTTGTGTGTGCATACATATAGCCATCAGTGTGTTTAACTACACATTGTCCTGCGTATAAATTTTGGCAGCCTTGTGCCCACTCTGGTAAACTCACTTTTACAATCCAGAGCTTGCTGGTACACTTCTGCTCCATAATTATTGCATTGTATTAATTATCTTTGTATGAATTTACTATGCTAATTTATTTATTATATGGATCACCATGAGTTCACTTTGCCATGTATTAATTTCCCCTTTTTGTATATTTATGATTGTTTGTTTTTAATCATTACAATAAAAATATAATTTTATGGCTATTTGCTGGTTTGTAGCTCCCTTCTGTTTGATTTGTGACCACACTTAGAATACTGTGTACAGTTCTGGTCTCCAGTGTAAAAGAAAGACATAGCTGAACTAGAGTGGATGCAGAGACGAGCGACCAAGGTTATTAGAATACTGGGGGGTCTGCAATACCAAGAAAGGTTATTACATTTGGGGTTATTTAGTTTGGAAAAACGAAGGCTAAGGGGTGTGTTATGATCTGGTGGCCTAAGAGCAGCATGAGACGTACTCTGGAGAAGGTGGTACCTGTACTGACCGCAGACCCTGAACTTAACACCGCAACTAGAAGTAGCCGTGGAATGTACCTATCACTCCCTAGACATCTCGACACAGCCAGAGGACTAATTACCCCTAGAGATAGAAAAGGGAAAACTATCTTGCCTCAGAGAAAATTCCCAAAGGACAGACAGCCCCCCACAAATATTGACTGTGAGAGGAGAGGGAAAAAACATACACAGACTGAAATCAGAATTTAGCAAAGGAGGCCACTTCTAGCTAAATAGAAAGGATAGGACAGAGCACTATGCGGTCAGTATTAAAACACTAGAAAATATCCACCACAGAAAATACAAAATCTCCACAGCTAACTAAAGATATGGAGGGTATATCTGCATCTCCAGAGATACCAGCTTGGCTAAACAAATCCTTATACAGACCAAGCTGGACAAGACAAAAACATGGAAAAGAACTGAACAATAAGGCCACAGCATGTGGACAGCAAAAATCAAGGCCAGAACTTATCTTTGTTGAAATGAACAGCAAAGCAGGAGAGAGCAGGCAGGAATGTGAATCCTCCAGGAACAATGGACAACTGGCACTGACTAAAGGGTCAAGCAAGGCTAAATAGCCCAGTCAGGATTGCAAAAACTTGACACACCTGATGAATGCTGCGATCCAGAGACAGCAGCACTACCACTTATAACCACCGGAGGGAGCCCAAGAGCAGAATTCACAACAGTACCCCCCCTTGAGGAGGGGTCACCGAACCCTTACCAGAGCCCCCAGGCCGATCCGGACGAGCCAAGTGAAAGGCACGAACCAAATCCTCAGCATGAACATCAGAGGCAACAACCCAAGAATTATCCTCCTGGCCATAACCCTTCCATTTGACAAGATACTGAAGCTTCCGCCTCGAAAAACGAGAATCTAAAATCTTCTCAACCACATACTCCAACTCCCCATCAATCAACACCGGGGCAGGAGGATCAACAGAGGGAACAACGGGCACCACATATTTCTGCAACAAAGATCTATGAAAAACATTATGGATGGAAAAAGAGGCTGGAAGGGCCAAACGAAAAGACACTGGATTGATAATCTCAGAAATCCTATAAGGGCCAATAAACCGAGGCTTAAACTTAGGGGAAGAAACCTTCATAGGAACATGACGGGAAGACAACCAGACTAAATCCCCAACCCGAAGCCGGGAACCAACACACCGACGACGGTTAGCAAAATGCTGAGCCCCCTCCTGAGACAACACCAAATTGTCAACAACATGAGCCCAAATTTGCTGCAACCTGTCAACCACAGAGTCCACCCCAGGACAATCAGAAAGCTCAACCTGCCCCGAAGAAAAACGAGGATGAAAACCAGAGTTACAAAAGAAGGGTGAAACCAAGGTAGCAGAACTAGCCCGATTATTAAGGGCAAACTCGGCCAATGGCAAAAAAGCCACCCAATCATCCTGATCAGCAGACACAAAGCATCTCAAATAAGTTTCCAAAGTCTGATTAGTTCGCTCGGTTTGGCCATTTGTCTGAGGATGAAACGCGGAAGAAAAAGACAAATTAATGCCCAGCCTAGCACAAAAGGCCCGCCAAAACCTAGAAACAAACTGGGAACCTCTATCGGACACAATATTCTCCGGAATGCCATGCAAACGAACCACATGCTGAAAAAACAACGGAACCAAATCAGAAGAGGAAGGCAACTTAGGCAAAGGTACCAAATGAACCATCTTAGAAAACCGGTCACAAACCACCCAGATAACCGACATCCTCTGGGAAACCGGAAGATCCGAAATAAAATCCATAGAAATATGCGTCCAAGGTCTCTCAGGGACCGGTAAAGGCAAAAGCAACCCACTAGCACGGGAACAGCAAGGCTTGGCCCGCACACAAGTCCCACAGGACTGCACAAAAGAATGCACATCCCGTGACAAAGAAGGCCACCAAAAGGACCTACCAACCAAATCTCTGGTACCAAAAATCCCAGGATGACCAGCCAACACAGAACAATGAACCTCCGAAATCACTTTACTAGTCCATCTGTCAGGAACAAACAGTTTCCCCACTGGACAGCGGTCAGGTTTATCAGCCTGAAATTCCTGAAGAACCCGTCATAAATCAGGGGAGATGGCAGAAAGAATCACCCCTTCCTTCAGAATGCCGACCGGCTCAAGGACCCCAGGAGAATCAGGCAAAAAGCTCCTAGAGAGGGCATCAGCCTTAACATTCTTAGAACCCGGAAGATACGAGACCACAAAATCAAAACGGGAGAAAAACAGGGACCATCGGGCCTGTCTAGGATTCAGCCGTTTGACAGACTCGAGGTAAATCAGATTCTTATGATCGGTCAAGACCACAATACGGTGCTTGGCCCCCTCAAGCCAATGTCGCCACTCCTCAAATGCCCACTTCATAGCCAACAACTCACGATTGCCGACATCATAATTGCGTTCCGCAGGCGAAAACTTTCGAGAAAAGAAGGCACACAGTTTCTTTAAGGAACCATCAGAATTCCTCTGAGACAAAACGGCCCCTGCCCCAATCTCAGAAGCATCAACCTCATCCTGAAAAGGAAGAGAAACATCCGGCTGATGCAACACAGGGGCAGAAGTAAATCGGTGTTTAAGCTCCTGAAAGGCAGAAACAGCCGCAGAGGGCCAATTCGTCACATCAGCGCCTTTCTTTGTCAAATCGGTCAGGGGTTTAACCACACTGGAGAAGTTGGCAATGAAACGGCGATAAAAATTAGCAAAGCCCAAAAATTTCTGAAGGCTCTTCATGGATGTGGGCTGGATCCAATCATGAATGGCCTGAACCTTAACCGGATCCATTTCTATAGATGAGGGAGAAAAAATGAAGCCCAAAAAAGAAATCTTCTGTACTCCAAAGAGGCACTTAGACCCCTTCACAAACAAGGCATTATCACGAAGGATCTGAAATACCATCCTGACTTGTTTCACATGAGACTCCCAATCATCTGAAAAAATCAAAATATCATCCAAATATACAATCATGAATTTATCAAGATAATTCCGAAATATATCATGCATGAAGGACTGAAACACAGATGCAGCATTAGAGAGTCCGAATGGCATCACAAGGTATTCAAAATGACCTTCGGGCGTATTAAACGCAGTTTTCCATTCGTCACCCTGCTTAATACGAACAAGATTATATGCCCCTCGAAGGTCAATCTTAGTAAACCAACTAGCCCCCTTAATCCTAGCAAACAGATCAGAAAGCAAAGGCAAAGGGTATTGGAATTTGACCGTGATCTTATTCAAGAGGCGATAATCAATACAAGGTCTCAAGGAGCCATCTTTTTTGGCAACAAAAAAAAAAACCTGCTCCCAATGGTGAAGAAGATGGCCGAATATGCCCCTTCTACAAGGACTCCTTAACATAGCTCCGCATGGCGGTATGTTCTGGCACAGACAGGTTGAAAAGTCGGCCCTTAGGGAACTTACAGCCTGGAATCAAGTCAATAGCACAATCACAGTCCCTATGCGGTGGAAGGGAACTGGACTTGGGCTCATTGAATACATCCTGGAAATCTGACAAAAACTCAGGAATTTCAGAAGAGGGGGAGGAGGCAATTGACATCAAAGGAACGTCACCATGTACCCCCTGACAACCCCAACTAGTCACAGACATAGATTTCCAATCTAATACCGGATTATGCACCTGTAGCCATGGGAAACCCAGCACAATAGCATCATGCAAATTATGCAACACCAGAAAACGACAATCTTCCTGATGGGCTGGCGCCATGCACATGGTCAGCTGTGTCCAAAACTGAGGTTTATTTTTAGCCAACGGTGTAGCATCAATGCCCCTCAAAGGAATAGGCTCTGCAAAGGCTGCAAAGGGAACCCACAACGTCTGGCAAATTCTAAGTCCATTAAGTTTAGAGCGGCGCCTGAATCCACAAATGCCATGACAGAAAATGACGATAATGAGCAGATCAGAGTCACAGATAACAGAAATTTAGGTTGTACAGTACTGATGGTAACAGAACTAGCGATTCTCTTGGTACGCTTAGGGCAATCAGAAATAACATGAGCAGAATCGCCGCAGTAAAAACACAACCTATTCTGACGACTGAATCCTTGTCGTTCAGCTCTAGACACAATCCTATCACACTGCATAGGCTCAGGACTCCGCTTGGAAGACAATGCCATAGTGTGCACAACTCTGCGCTCGCGCAAGCGCCGATCAATCTGAATGGCCAGAGACATAGAATCACTCAGACCAGCAGGCGTGGGGAACCCCACCATAACATCTTTAACGGATTCAGAAAGACCCTTTCTGAAAATTGCCGCCAAGGCATCCTCATTCCATTTAGTCAGTACAGACCATTTTCTAAATTTCTGGCAATATGATTCTGCCGCTTCTTGACCCTGACACAGGGCCAACAAGGTCTTCTCAGCATGATCCACTGAATTAGGTTCATCATACAATAACCCAAGCACCTGAAAAAAGGTGTCTACATTAAGCAGCGCTGGATTCCCAGGTTCCAGGGCAAATGCCCAATCCTGGGGGTCACCACGCAGCAGAGATATAACAATTTTAACCTGCTGGATGGGATCACCAGAGGAACGGGGTTTCAGAGCAAAAAACAGTTTACAGTCATTTTTAAAGCTCAGAAATTTGGACCTGTCCCCAAGAAACAAATCAGGAGTTGGAATTCTAGGCTCTAAAACCGGAGTCTGAACGATATAATCGGAAATACCCTGTACTCTAGCAGCAAGTTGATCCACACGAGAAGCCAATCCCTGAACATCCATACCAGCGCCGAACTCCTGAGCCACCCAGAGGTAAAGAGGGAAAAAAAAACAAAACACAACAGACTACAGAAAAAAAAATGGCTCAGCACTTTCCTTCCCTTCTTCTGAGATGCGGTTAACTCATTGTTGGCCAGTTGTACTGTTATGATCTGGTGGCCTAAGAGCAGCATGAGACGTACTCTGGAGAAGGTGGTACCTGTACTGACCGCAGACCCTGAACTTAACACCGCAACTAGAAGTAGCCGTGGAATGTACCTATCACTCCCTGGACATCTCGACACAGCCGGAGGACTAATTACCCCTAGAGATAGAAAAGGGAAAACTATCTTGCCTCAGAGAAAATTCCCAAAGGACAGACAGCCCCCCACAAATATTGACTGTGAGAGGAGAGGGAAAAAACATACACAGACTGAAATCAGAATTTAGCAAAGGAGGCCACTTCTAGCTAAATAGAAAGGATAGGACAGAGCACTATGCGGTCAGTATTAAAACACTAGAAAATATCCACCACAGAAAATACAAAATCTCCACAGCTAACTAAAGATATGGAGGGTATATTTGCATCTCCAGAGATACCAGCTTGGCTAAACAAATCCTTATACAGACCAAGCTGGACAAGACAAAAACATGGTAAAGAACTGAACAATAAGGCCACAGCATGTGGACAGCAAAAATCAAGGCCAGAACTTATCTTTGTTGAAATGAACAGCAAAGCAGGAGAGAGCAGGCAGGAATGTGAATCCTCCAGGAACAATGGACAACTGGCACTGACTAAAGGGTCAAGCAAGGCTAAATAGCCCAGTCAGGATTGCAAAAACTTGACACACCTGATGAATGCTGCGATCCAGAGACAGCAGCACTACCACTTATAACCACCGAAGGGAGCCCAAGAGCAGAATTCACAACAGGGGTGATCTTATTAGAATGTAAAAATACATGAGAGGCCAGTACAAAGACCTTTCTAATTAACTTTTTACTCATAGACCTGAGATGGGGACAAGGGGGCATCCTCTATGTCTGGAGGAAAGAAGGTTTATTCATAATAACAGATACGGATTCTTTACTGTAAGAGCAGTGAGACTATGGAACTCTCTGCGTATGATGTTGTAATGAGCGATTCATTACTAAAATTTAAGAAGGGACAGGATGCCTTTCTTGAAAAGTATAATGTTACAGGTTATATACACTATATTCCTTTGATAGGGCATTGACCCAGGGAACTAGTCTGATTGCCGTATGTGGAGTCGGGAAGGAATTTCTTTCCCCAAAGTGGAGCTTACTGTTCGCCTTCCTCTGGATCAACATATTAGGGCATTTTAGGTTGGATATGGGTTGAACTATATGTACTTAAAGTCTTCCTTCAAGCTTAAAAACTGTGTTACTCTGTTACTATGTTACAGGCCAGCTATTTAAAACTGTGGTTTATCCATCACACGGTTCACATATAAGTTTGCTCTAAATTCAGACATTTGTAGAGAGCATATTGTCCTCCATTAAAATGGGCAAGGTGCGTGGCAAGGGACGGGGAACTGGTCGTGATGGTGCATGCAGAGGCAGTAGGCAAGCTGAAATTGTGCCACAACAAACACCCACATCTTCTCGTCCGACCTTCCTGTCCTATTTACTAGGGGACCGCAGCACACCACTATTGAACCCAGAGCAGTGTCAAAAGGTTGTTGGTTGGATAGCGGATAATGCTTCCAGTCACTTTGCTAGTACAACCCGGCATCATAAAGAAGCTGGGTGTGTGTGTGATGGCGACCTAAGCAGCCTAGCGTGCATGCGTGGGGAACGGGATCCCCAACGCAGCTGAGCACCCGGAAGAGGAGGTGGGATGCAGCGAGACACCCAGGAAGCAAGGTGAGTATCTCCGTGCATCATAATAGTGTGTTAGTGAAGTTATTGACATCAGTCTGCTGTTAAAAATAGTTACCTACAGGCCAGCTATTTAAAACTGTGGTTTGTCCCTCACACGGATCACATATAAGTTCTCTCCAAATTCAGCCATTTGTAGTGAACGTGGAAAATATTGTCCTCCATTTAAAATGGGTAAGGCACATGGCAAGGAACGGGGAACTGGATGTGATTGTGATGGTGCATGCAGAGGCCGAGGCCTTGGGCAAGCTGAAATTGAGCCACAACAAACACCCACATCTTCTCGCCTGACCTTCCTGTCCCAATTACTAGGGGACAGCAGCACACCACTATTGAACCCAGAGCAGTGTCAAAAGGTTGTTGGTTGGATAGCAGATAATGCTTCCAGTCACTTTGCTACCACCACCACCACCCTGTCTTCCACATGGTCAAGTGTCAGTAGCCGTGAGTCTGGAAAGCATATTCCTCACCCTGATCCTCCTTCCTTCCACCATGTCGAGTGCCCGGAGACAACTGATCCCACATTTGGACACTCCGAAGAGCTGTTCACTTTTCCATTTATAGTTTCTGGCCTCTCGCCCGGTCCATTTGAAACAGGGCAAGAGGAGATCTCATGTAGCGATGCTCAAATATTTGAGCAGCCACTGTCACACAAAGACAATGGTGGGAGAGTGTCACAATAGGTGGACAATAATGAGACACAGTTGCCAGAAAGTGAGGAACAGGAACAGGGTGCGGAAGTGTAAGATGAGGTGGTGGATGATATAGTAACTGACCCAAGCTGGCAGGAGGACATGCAAAGAGAGGACAGCAGCACATAGGGAGAGGGAGGCATAGCAGAAGAAGCAGTGTGGTAGCCGCAGACAGAAGACGGGCAACCGTTCCCGTAACACCAACATGACGGAAGTTGCCAGTACAGCTGTTAGGTCTTCCTGAGTCTGGTTGTTTTTCAAAGACTCTGCCGATAACCCCAAAAATGCTATTTGCACCACCTGCAAGGCCAGCATCAGCAGGGGTAGCAAAACTACCAGTCTGACCACCACCAGCATGATCAGGCACATGGCAGCAAAACACCCGTCTTTGTGGGCTGAATCCCAGGGTCCAGAAACAGTGTCTGCGGGTGACACCACAGCTTCTTCCACTGTTGTGCATGCAAGCCAGTCCCCTGTCCATGGTGCATGTGAAGATGCCTCGTGCCCTGCACCTGTCGTTATACGCACTCAACTAGCACCATCAGCAAGCACATCCATATCCTTGTTACAGTGCAGCGTTCAGTTGTCCATACCCCAGTCCTTGGAACTCAAGCGCAAATACGCAGCCAATGCCTCACAGGCCATACTACTAAATTCACACAGTTCTCGACTACTTGCGATTAAAATGTTGTCTTTTAGGCTCGTGGAGACAGAAAGCTTTCTGCAACCTGAAGGCGGTAGCCATCCCTGGGTACTCGGTCCCCAGCTGCCACTATTTCTCTTGGTGTGACGTCCCCGCATTACACAAGCATGTGTCCCACAACATTAGCCATGCCATATGCCCCCAACAATGGAGTTACTGGGAAAGTTCTCCTAACCACGGACACGTGGACAAGTGCTTGTGGGGAGGGATTGTATATTTCGCTGATGGCACACTGAGTTAACATAGTGGAAGCTGGGACCCAGTTGGACCTTGGTATGGAACACATCCTCCCGATTGTGGGTCCTAGGTCAATCAGGGTTGCTCCCACAGTCTACAGCTCCTGCACCTCCTCCTCCTCTTCAGCCTCCATCTCCGAAATGACCACATCAGTCACAAGCTGGAAGCACTGCAGCACTGCCCCAGCCAAGCAGCAACAGGCTGTGCTGAAGCTAATATGCTTAGGTGACAAACTGCACAATGAGGAAGAGTTGTGGACAGCTCTGAAAGAGCAGGCAACTCTGTGACTGACACCACTGAACCTACAGCCAGGTATGGTCGTGTGTGACAATGGCCAGAACCTTGTGGCGGCTCTGAGGCGAGCTCACACACGTACCATGCCTGGCCCATGTGCTCAACCTCGTGATTCAGCGGTTTCTCAAAACATACCCAGAGATGCCAGATCTGCTTGTGAAAGTATGCCGCATGTGTGCCCGTTTTAGAAAGTCAGCTACAGCTTCCGGCGCCCTTGCTGTGCTTCAGCAGTGTTTGCAGCTTCCAGCTCACCGACTGGTGTGTGATGTCCCCATGCATTGGAACTCTACACTGCATATGTTGGGAAGGATGTGTGAGCAGTAGAGGGCAGTTGTTGACTACCAGCATCAACAAGGCCATCGGTATTCAGTTCAGACTCCACACAACACCTTAGGAATGGGCATGGATGTCAGACATATGTACCATCCTACAAAACTTTGAAGACTGCACCAAGATGGTGAGCAGCGATAACGCCATAATTAGCATCACCATCCCGCTTCTGAAACGCTCTCTGCTCACAATCAAAGAGAATGCATTGTAGGTGGAGCACGATAAGATGGAGCAAGTAACCATACAGGGTGATTACACACAACACAGCCTCATCTCATTCCAATGTGGATTGGGTGACAATGAGGAAAAGGAGGCAGAAGAACAGGAGCTAGTTTCATGTGCTATTGATGGTACTACCTACACAACTGTCATATAGTCTGTTCAGCATGGATGGCCTGAGGACAGGGAGGAGGAGAAGGAAAAGGAGGAGGAGGAGAAGAGCATGGTCAGTTTTCCTCCTGGCAAGGACATGGAAGTCTTGCCTGTTAGCAGTCTGGCATTCATGGTAGAGTTTATGTTACGCTGCCTTTCCCGTGACCCTCGCGTTCTCAAAAGCTTAGGTGACAGTCATTACTGCTGACACTTCTAGAGCCACGCTACAAGGAGAACTTTCTATCTCTTATTCCCGAGGCGGACGGGTCTACTAAAATGGGGCAGTGCCAGAAGGCCCTTAATGCAAAATTATTAAAAAAATTCCCATCTGAAAACGCTGGCAGCAGAGATCACAGTTCATTGGACAACCAAGGAGTTGGCAAGAGAGACAACTCCAATTCAGTAAAGGCAGGGGAACATTGTCAAAGTTCTGGGAGAATTTTCTCAGATCCTCCCATCGCACAGGCACTCAGGTGCGGGGACTCTCACAAGGAGTGCAAAGTTTGGGAAGATGCTGAGAGAGTACCTTGGTGACCGAATCAACGTCCTCCACGATTCCACTGTGCCTTATAACTATTGGATATCCAAGCTGGACACATGGCATGAACTGGCTCTCTACGCCTTGGAGGTCTTGACCTGCCCGGCCGCTAGCGTTTTGTCAGAGCGGGTTTTTAGTGCCACTGGTGGATTTATAACTGATAACTGCATCCGCCTGTCAGCTGAAAATGCTGACTCTTATAAAATTGAACAAGGGCTGGATTGGGCCAGACTTCTCAACACCATCGAATGATAGCAGCGTAATATAAACTCAAATTCAGTGTCTTTTTTTCGTAGGTCTATTCCTATGCACCTCTTCACACCCACACATGGGTATACGCTTCCTGATTCTGGCTATTTGCTGTTGTCCTCCTTCTCCTCATCCTCCACCACCATATCAGCAGGGTGACCATGGTCAATGATGCAGCACCCACAGAATTTTTTTAAAGGGTGTTTATGAAGACGGTAGAAAAAATTTGTTATACAGTATGTTCATGTAAACCCCCAGGGGTAAATGTTTGTTAGCCCATACACTTAGTGCATGGGCATTACAAGTATAGGAGACCCGATCTTTTGTAATGGAAACGTTTTTTCATGAGGCCCTCCTCTACGTCTCTTCCAAGGGGCATTGGAGTAGGCCCAAATTTGTGGCAGCCCTTGCATTCACTGCATAGGCAAACAGTATGGGAGACCCATTTCCAACAATGGGAAAAAAAATTTCAGGAGGCCCTCCTGTACATCTCTTCAAAGGGGTTTTGGGGTGCGTCCAAATTTTGGGCAGCCCTGTCACTCACTGCATACACAATAACAGTATAGGAGACCCACTGTTTAATACTGGTAACAACAAAGCATAGCCAGCTGATGGCTCTCTAAGAATAGTGAGGGCTGGCTGCTGGCCCTCTAAGAATAGTAAAGGTCACCTGATGGCCCTGTAAAAATAAGCTTTGTGACTTTCAGAATCCCTCCTTCATAAATGAAACCGGATGTGTCTGATGAAGTGTCCTACACCACATGGCCAGATAAGGTTGTAAAATGTTAAAATGACATTTCCCAGTGAATGCATTTGTCTTGGTTGAAAGCAATGCTAAAGTTCTAAATCACATAAAAAACGCTATGTGTGAACATAGCCCAAGGTGTGGAGGAGCATTTTTGTTTTTGGTTATTTAATTTGACTTATAAACAAGTCATTACCCTGGAAAGGATGTTCCTTAACATATTTCCCAGGAAAATCCATTTTGGTTTAGTTTTTGTATGTTTTATTGTGTCTGTAAAAGTGGCATAAGACTCTAGCAGCATTGTTGACAGCAGTGACCTGGAAGTCAGAAATGCTTCCACGGGTTTTCCCCATGTGGTTCCCTTGTCATTTGTGCACTGTTCCCATTGATTTCAGCAATTTCTAGTCCCTCTGCAGATCGCCAGAGAAATGCTTGAGTTTCCCATAGACTTACATTGGGCTCGTTGCTCAGAACAAGCACCCAAGCAATTTTGATAGATAAGATTATTAGTTTAGGCACAGGCAGCAAAGAGTTAAGTAGATTGGAAGGGCACAGAGCAGAGCAGCACAGAGCAGGGAGATATAGGACTGACACTTCCTGATTCTGTCAGACACCCAGGCAGTCTGCCCAAGGGGCAGAACACATACAGTGAGATGGTTAAAGGCTGTGGGGGATATGTCTGCAGAGGGCAGTAAGGGGCCCCCTGGCTGAAGAATAATGCAGTCGGGGACCAGCTCAACAGGACCATCCCCAAGAAGGATCCGGGGTCTAAGACCAGGGCGCGACCAGCTGAGATGGCGTTCCTGGCACATTTCCCTATTGGAATCGGACAAGGGGCTGACAGGGAGCTGCTGATGCTGAAGGTACAGATGGGACACTAACTGTCCACAGATGCTGCCCGGATGGCAGAGGAAAGGAAAGCAAAGACAGAACAGAGTCTGGCTAGAGGTACGGCCGTGAACGACAAGAGTAAAGAGAGAAATGACAGAGATAATAGAGTCTGCCCATATGGCAGAGGAAGGGAAAGTCCTGGAAACGTTGCCCTGTGTGAACTGTGCTGCTGATGTGAAGAATGCAAATAAGAATATGTCTCTGTGTTTGAACTGAGCTGTCTGTGAGATGAATATGCTGCTGTCTAGTAAAGTTAAGCTGTTGGAAAAAGACCTCCTCTCTGAAGTGATTTGCAGAGCTCATGAATGCAGAGCCGATATGGCAGGAGCTAAGGGGAATCTGATAGAGTTTGTAAGTGTGCTGTGGTGCATAATGCACATGCAGTACAAGGGACTTTATTTACCTTTTCATGTACAAGGTGCCGGGGTGCTCGCTGACTGTTGCGTAGTGAACTCGCCCACGACTACCACTAAGTGCCACCTTATTACATTGTCACTGTTTATCTTCAGTATTGTCTTAATTCCCAAAGTATTCTTTGAGGAGAATGTTATAAAAAGTGCAGAGATTTATAATAAAATCATTGCATTCCCTTTTGCCATTACAAGCTTATTAGCTAGCACAGTTATTGCAATACATCAATATGTAGCTCACTATAGGTCAATTTTATGCACAGCCGAAGGAGGCCTACAAAAGAAAGCCCTTACAGTCTGCACATTCTCATATGAACATGACAAGATTCTAAATGAAAGATGACTCATTCCGTAGCGGCAGCAATTATTTTTGGTTCAGTCTTCCTCTCTGGAGAAGCAGACATTCTGTCTACAAGCAAATCTAAATTTAGTATTCTTTCACCCTTTCATAATGAAAAAAAAACACAGAAAAACAGATATCTGCTTTATACACATTTTAAAATATATTACGTGTACTATTTATAAAATGTTACCACTATACATAAAGCTAAATTAACAGCAAATGAGAAATGAGTGTTACACAGTCATTACATACGCAGTAAAATTCAGTGACAAACACGTTTGTGTTAATAGGGTGTTTTGTCATATGTTTGGTCAGTAGATATCCAGATCCCATAGCCTATCTGTATTCAGAACTGCCATCAACTATGCAACTCAATAAAATTTAAAAACCAATACTTTATATACAGTGGCATGTAAAAGTTTGGGCACCCATGGTCAAAATTACTGTTATTGTGAACAGTTAAGCAAGTTGAAGATTAAATGATCTCTAAAAGGCCTAAAGGTAAAGATGACACATTTCCTTTGTACTTTAGGCAAAAAAATAAAATATATTGTCATTTTACACATTTTAAAAATTACAAAAAGGAAAATGGGTCTATGCAAAGGTTTGGGCACCCTTGGATATTTCTGTGCTAAAATAACTTTGACCGAGGTTTCAGACCTTAATTAGCCTGTTAGAGTTATAGCTTGTTTACTATCATCGTTAGGATAGGGCAGTTGATGCAAATTTCCCAGCTTTATAAAAACCTAGCCACCTCTAACCTTGTACCAAAATACAACAGTCATCATGGGTTATTCTAAGCAGCTGCCTTGCACTCTGAAAATGAAAATGGTGGTGGTCCACAAAGCAGGAGAAGGTTATAAGAAGATAGTAAACCTTTTTCAAGTTGCTCTTTTCTCAGTTTGAAATGAAATTAAGAAATGGCAGTTATCAGGAACAGTGGAGGTCCAGATAAGGTCTGGAAAAGCAAGCAAAATTTCAGTGAGAGCTGCTCGTAGGATTGCTAGAGAGGCAAACCAGAACCCTTTCTTGACTGCAAAAGACCCTCAGAAAGATTTACCAGACTCTGGAGTTGTGGTACATTGTTCTACTTTTCAGAGACACCTGTACAAATATGGCCTTCGGAAGAAAACCTCTCCTGCATCCTCACTATAAAATTCAGCATCAGAAGTATGCAAAAGAACATCTAAACAAACCTGATGCATTTTGAAAACAAATCCTGTGGACCGATGAGGTTAAAATAGTACTCTTTGGCCACAATGATCAAAGGTTTGTGTGGAGTAAAAAAAGCACTGAATTTCAGGAAAATATATCTCTAACCATTAAGCTTGAGGGTGGCTCAATCATGCTTTGGGGTTGTTCTGTAGCCAATGACACGGAGAAGATTTCACTGGAAGAGGGAAGAATGTATTCAATGAAATTTCAACAAATTCTTGATGCAAACCTAACACAATCTGTAAAAAAGCTGAAGTTGAAAAGAGGATGGCTTCTACAAATGTCAAAATCCACAATAGACTACCTCAAATGGTGCAAGGTGAAGGTTTTACAATAACCGTCACAGTCCCCTGACCTGAACATCATTGAACATTTGTGGCTAGACCTCAAAATAGCAGTGCATGTAAGATGACCCAAGAATATCACAGAACTGGAAAAATTTTCCAAGAAAGAATGGATGAAAATCCCTCAAACAAGAATTGAAAGACACTTGGCTGGCTACAAGAAGAATTTACAAGCTGTGATACTTTCAAAAGCGGGAGCTACTGGGTACTAACCATGCAGGGTGCCCAAACCTCTGCATCGGCCCATTTTCCTTTTTGTAATTTTTAAAATGTAAAAAATGACTATATATATATATATTCCTAAACTGCAAAGGAAATGTGTCATCTTTAAATTTAGTCCTTTTAGAGATCATTTTATCTTCAACTTGTTAAATTGTTCACAATAAAAGTAATTTTGTTTGACAAGGGGTGCCCAAACTTTTACATGCCACTGTAGGAATGAGACGCAAAGTCAAATATAGTCAACTGTATATATAAAGAAAAAAAAATATAGATAGACCAAGGTCTCAATAAGTACAGGGTGGGCCATGTATATGGATACACCTAAATAAATTGGGAATGGTTGGTGATATCAACTTCCGGTTTGTGGCACATTCTGAATTCTGCAAATTCAGCGTGCCAATCTGGGTCATCCTCACTGAGATGCTGCAGCAGCTGGATTTTGTAAGGGTGTAATTTGTGAGTAGCTAATATCCGCCGAAGGGATGTTTGACTGATGCCAGATCGGCGCGTTGAATTTGCAGAATGGGCAAAACAAAAATTTGAACAGGACCTTCAGTTTACACAGAGCATTATGTTCAGTAATGAGGCAAACTTTTTTGGGTGGCCCATTTATATGGATACACCTAAATGACATGGGAATGGTGACAGTTTTCTTGCGTAGGGTGTCTTGCATTGAAATCTGCTGCAATGACCTGGGTCCTGCGTTCACCAGACATCAACACAATTTCTATCCGCTCCTCATGTGTTAACCTCTGCGACATGTCAATGGCTGTAAACAAAGAGAAACTTGTAAATAACTCATGAAAGAATAAAGTTACATTAAAACCAAGCACACCATTTTTTTTCTTGTGAAATTCTCAATAAGTTTGATGTGTCACATGACCCTCTTCCCATTGGAAAAATTAAAGTTTGATCCAAAATGGCAGACTTCAAAATGACCGCCATGGTCACCATCCATCTTGAAAAGTTTTCCCCCTCCCATATACTAATGTGCCACAAACAGGAAGTTGATATCACCAACCATTCCCATTTTATTTAGGTGTATCCATATACATGGCCCACCCTGAACACAACTTAAAAAAGACCCTGCATAGAAGGGTTCTTTTTAAAATTGTTTTACAATTGTATATTTATACCATTTTAAATGTCTTACCGTATGTTCAGCCAGAACAGCAGAGACAGCAGTTTTGAAGGAGTAAAACTGGATGAGGAACAGGAAATCTCAGTTACAAAAAGGAGTTTGTGGAACATAGTTTCATACATCATGGCAAGATTGAGCACAGCAAAAATATACAAGCTCTCTCCCAGTAAATGATTCCAAAGCAGACTGGGGTTTCAAAATGTGCTGTTTAAGCTCCTTTCAAGATGCACCAAGAAATGGACAGCATTGAGGACAGTAGATGCAGTGGTTGCCAAAGAAAGACACATGCCTACTGTCACTCAAAATCAGAAGATATCCACCAGTGCCATCATCATCATCTCAGAACTGGCACCAACCAGTGGAATCCAAGTACACCCATCTATTGTTCAGAAAACTCTGGTCAGAAGCGGTCTTTGTAGAAACAAATGTGGCCAAAAAGCTATACCTTCAACATGGAAACAAGGCTTAGCCATTCAACTATGCACATAAAAACAGTGACATAAGGGGTGTCAAAAAATGGAAGCAGATGCTCTGGACTGATGAGTTAAAGTCTGAAACATTTTGTCTAAAAACAGTCAGTTTGTGTGCCAAAGGGATGGAAAGCAGTACAGTAATGAGTGTCTACGGGCAACAGTGAAGCATGGTGGAGGTTCCTTGCAAGTTTGAGATTACATTCAGCAAAGGAAGTTTGGGATTTTGTTAAGATCTATGGTTTTCTCTATGCTCAGAAATACAGGCATGCCATACCATCAGGGAGGAGTGTGATTGGCTGCAAAGTAGATCTGCAGCAGGACGATTACCCAATACATACAGCCAATGTCATTAAGAACTATCTTCAGTATAAAGAAGAACAAGGAGTCCCGAAAGAGATAATATTGGCCCCATAGGGTTCCCATCTCAACATCAAGTTTGCTTGTTGAGTCTAAGTTATAGAGAAGAAGGCATGAACTCAGTGTATGATTAGATAGGTGCTGGCTGGACATGGAAATGATCCAAACAAAGTCATATATTGAAGAAAACAGCCGCACTCAGGTTTGGATTTTTTGAATGCATAACAGGAACAAAAAGTTTATTCAAGTCACCACAATGTTAAGGCAATTAGGAGAGGGACTCCGTGGTAGGTATAAAGTAGGTAAGTAGGTAACGTTTTTACCCCGTGGTGGGTCTTTTTCAAACCTCACTTGAAAGAGGATAGGAATAGTAAAACCACCAGGCACCGCTCCAGCTCCAGCTCCTGCAGTATTCCCAGGGACATACCCCTTCTGTGCCATTCCGGATCTCCACAAGCATTAACTATAGTCCGTACTGGGAATTTCTCCAGATTTCTCTACACTGCATCTCCGTTTTACTATTCCTATCCTCTTTCAAGTGAGGTTTGACAAAGACCCACCATGGGGTCGAAACGTTACCTACTTACCTACTTTATATCTACAACGGAGTCCCTCTCCTAATTGCCTTAACATTGTGGTGACTTGAATAAACTTTTTGTTCCTGTTATGCATTCAAAAAATCCAAACCTGAGTGTGGCTGTTTTCTTCAATGCTTGTTGAGTCTAGTTCTCCAAAAGGTTTGGACAAACATCTCTGCCAAGTTCCTTAAAATCTGTGTGAAAATGTACCAAGTAGAATTCAATGCTTTGATGCCGTTTTGAATGCAAAAGGTAGTCACACCAAATTTTGATTTTATTTAGATTTTTCTTTTGTTCATTCAGTTAAAATTTTGTTAAATTGATAAAAATAAATTAACATTTTAACTTTTGAAATTACCGCATATACTCGAGTATAAGCCGACCAGAGTATAAGCCGAGACCCCTAATTTTGCCACAAAAAACAGGGAAAACTCGAGTACAAGCCTAGGGTGGGACATGCAGCAGCTACTGGTAAATTTAAAAAAAAAAATAGATACCAATAAAAGTAAAATTAATTGAGACATCAGTAGGTTAAGTGTTTTTGAATGAATATCCATATTGAATCAGGAGCCCCATATAATGCTCCATAACGTTCATGATGGGCCCCATAAGATGCTCCATACAAAATACGCCCCATATAATGCTCCATAAAGTTCATGATGGGCCCCAGAAGATACTCCATAATAAAATATGCCCCATATAATGCTGCATAAAGGTTGATTATGGCCCCATAAGATGCTAGATACAAAAATATGCCCCATATAATGTTGCAGAAAGGTTGATTATGGCCCCATAAGATGCTCCATAGAAACATTTGCCCCATACAATCCTGCACAAAGGTTGATTATGGCCTCATAAGATGCTCCATAGAACATTTGCCCCATATAATGCTGCACAAAGGTTGATTATGGCCCCATAAGATGCTCCATACAATATTATGCCCCATACAATGCTGCACAAAGGTTGATTATGGCCCCATAAGATGCTCCATAGAAAATGTGACCCATATAATGCTGCATAAAGGTTGATTATGGCCCCATAAGATGTTACATAGAAACATGCTGCTGCTGCGATTAAAAAAAAATGACATACTTACCACTTGTCCTGAGCAGGCGGGGACATCGGCACTTGCGATATTCTCCTGTCCCTGTTCCACCGCTGCGCACCACTCTGTCTTCCATCTCTCTGCAGTGACTGTTCAGACAGAGGGCAGTGCACACACTAAACACGTCATCGCGCCCTCTGTTCTGAACATCACAGCCAGAGGACGCGAAAGAAGGAGCGGCGTGCGGCAGTGGAACGGGGACAGGTGAATATCGCAATGCTCACCCTCCCCCATTATACTAACCCTCCCCGCGCGGTCCCTGGGAGCTTCTCCAATGCGATGGTCTCTGACGATGGCAGCTTGTTCCTGTGTTCTGTGGTCACTGGCACCGCTCATTAAAGTAATGAGTATGCGCTCCACCCCTATGGGAGTGGAGTCGCATCCACATTCATTACTTTAATAAGCGGTACCATGTGACCACTGAACACAGGAAGAGCTGCGGGCTCCGGAGAAGCAATGACATGCAGAGACGCGCCGGGAGCAGGTGAGTATGATTTGACAGCTGCCGCTCCCCCTCCCCCGCCGACCCCCTGGGACAATGACTCGAGTATAAGCCAAGAGGGGCACTTTCAGCCTAAAAAATGGGCTGAAAATTTCTGCTTATACTCGAGTATATACGGTATTACTGCTTTGCAGGATTTTCCCCCAAACCTGCCTAAAACTTTTGCACAGTACTGTACATGTTCACTTTAAAAAAATAAAATAAAAGTGCATTCAAAACAGCATCAAAGCATCAGTTGCATCCAGTTTTCAAATGAACTTCGCTATGAGGTTGTTCGATCATATTGGAGAACTAACCTCAGATCTGTGTAAGTAGGCTTGGCCAAATAATGTTGCATTTTCATTTAATCCCAGGCAGACTAAATAATATTGAGATTAGGGTTTATTGGGAACCAGATCATTACTTCAAAGACTCCGTGTTCTTCTTTTCACTGAAGATAGTTCTTGATGTCATTGTGTGTTTGAATTTGTCCTCCAAATAATTTGAAAAATTTTGCAAAATAAAGAATTTTTCTTCAAATTTTGTAATACCACACTGACTTGTGGTGAAAAAATGAAAATATCATCACGATAAATCACAATAGATCTCCCAATCGAGTCAGAAAAAAGTATATTTCATAAAGTTTTCAAATACTGCTGGTTCACTGGTTAACCAAAATGACATGACAAAATTTTCGAATAAATGGTGAAGAGCAAATAGTGAAATATTTGGATTTGGCACTACTAATTTCTAATATCCGTGTATTCGTATCGAATAACGAATCTAATGCAAGTCAATGGGTAAGGCTGGTTTCACACTTGCGTTTTGATCTGCAGCGTTTTTAAAAAAAACGCATGTGGTGAAAAAACGCATGTAAACTCGGCAAAACGCCGTATTTTTTAGACGCATGCGTTTTTGCATGCAGAAAAAAAACGCGGTGTTTTGCGGCGTTTACATGCGTTTTTTTCCCTGCGTTTGCATTTTTTAAACGCATGCTGAGAAGTGTGTGACAGCTGCCAATCATCAAAATCAACTAGAAAACCCACTAAATACAGAAATAGCTAGGGTTAGGGTTAGGGTTAGGATCCCTAGTAATGCTAGGGATCCTAACCCTAACCCTAACCCTAGGGATCCTAACCGTAACCCTAACCCTAACCCTAACCCTAACCCTAGGGATCCTAACCCTAACCCTAACCCTGAGGGTTAGGATCCTAACCCTAACCCTAAGGGTTAGGGTTAGGATCCCTAGGGTTAGGGTTAGGGTTAGGATCCCTAGTAACCCTAGGGTTAGGGTTAGGTGTTTTCTTGTGTTTAGGGTTAGGGTTTTCTTGTTTTTTCTTGTGTTTAGGGTTAGGGTTTTCTTGTTTTTCCTTGTGTTTTCTTGTGTTTTTCTAAAAAAACGCATGCGTTTTTAACGCAAGCAAACGCATGTGCTTAAAAACGCATGCGTTTACATAGACAGCAATACATTTTTTTGCCGCGAATAAACGCATGCATTTTTTTGCGGCAAAAAAACGCCGCTAGAAATTACTACAGGTTGCATTTCTGCAACTGAACGCATGCGTCAAAAAACGCATGCGTTGCCGAAAACGCGTCAAAGCGCATGCTAAAAAACGCATGCAAAATCCAAAAAATTCAAAAAGCGGAAGTCAACGTCATATTATTCTATAAAAGATAAATTTTATTGATTACTTAAAACAGAGAATCTGATAATTAAAAAGTATTCCTGACAATGGAGACAACATATGCAAATAAACCGCACACTATACTTTCGTGTAGCACATATAGTATAGACCTATATACATAGAAATATATGTAGTTGCATGGAATGCCTGTTTTAGTAATATTCCCTTAATATATTGCTAGAGTTTTTAAATATGGGAGTAAATTATTCACACATGTAGAGCTATCCCAGTAGTGGATAGCAGCGAATATCCCTCTGGGGGTGCTGCGGTGGAACACATAAACTAGTAAAGTGCATAGTGCTTTGTGCTTAACTATTGCCACCGCATAACCTCCAAACCGACAGCACCGCCATCCACACTGAAATCCCCTTATATACCAATAATCTTATTGGTCCCATGCATCTATACTGCATATATACATGTAAAAAATGAGTAGTAAAACTGCGCTACATAACCTGAGTATGCGGTCCTGAGCCCCAACGCGCGTTTCGCGTTAGCTTCGTCCGGGGGAATTCATGTGTGAATAATTTACTCCCATATTTAAAAACTCTAGCAATATATTAAGGGAATATTACTAAAACAGGCATTCCATGCAACTAAATATATTTCTATGTATATAGGTCTATACTATATGTGCTACACGAAAGTATAGTGTGCGGTTTATTTGCATATGTTGTCTCCATTGTCAGGAATACTTTTTAATTATCAGATTCTCTGTTTTAAGTAATCAATAAAATTTATCTTTTATAGAATAATATGACGTTGACTTCCGCTTTTTGAATTTTTTGGATTTTGTTGATTTAATGGAAGTGTCATACATATAGGCCAATAGCTCCATACATGAAAATTTAAAAAACGCATGCGTTTTTTAATGTTAAGTACAGAAAAAAAAACGCATGCGTTTTTTAGCGCTAAAACACTGCAGATCAAAACGCAAGTGTGAAACCAGCCTAAGACGAATATTTTTCTGCTGGGCCCAACAAACAGGTCTGAGGGCGTGAGAAAACTGCTGAAATGGATGGGAAACAGCTAAAACTAAATTGGAACAGCATGTTGAAGATGCCTGCATGCCTTTCTGACTCACATATGGTATCTAGGAATAATGTTGTCAGACTATTGCACCGGTTTTATGGATTTTTAAACAGACCTACCAAACCTAAAAAAATTTTAAAGGGAAAAATGCTTAAGAAACATTTTTTCTTCATAGTTACATGTATATAATGAAAAAAAAACCTAAAAAATAAAAATTTAGCATATGTTCACATGAAGCGTTTTGGCTTTAGTTTTTCCTTTAACATTTGTGAGGTCCCTCCCTCATGCCAAATTGTTAGCTAGATAGTGGAATACATATTCCCCATCCCTTTACAATGCCATTTCAATCATGCCCATTTGAATTTTGGGCTTCGCCCACCACCCACACCACTATGTCCACAGCCATGTCATTATGCGGCCCTCGCTTCACATTTTTGGAGGGCCAGCAGGTGCTGTGAAAGCTGAGTTTTGTGAGCTTCACAGTTTATTTTGACCACCAGATTCCAATAGAGCCATTGTCATAGTAGGTGAACCGCTGTAAGGTGAATATATCATACAGGAGTTGGGGGAGCTGTATGACCAATGTCAGTAAATTGGATTCTATCAGACACCAAAAGCATTAGAATTAAATTCTAAATATAGTGTATGCAAGCAAGGGCCTGTATTGTGTTCAGTCTGTCAGGCTTGAAACCCATATCAGGAACATGTGCAAGCATCATTTTACTTGGAATCAGCATCCTCAAGGGAAAGAGCCAGGTGTGCCATTGACACAATCTGCACAAGCCTACACACTTCTTCTGGAAACTACACAACCAGGCAGAATGTATCTTTTGCATGGTTTGGAGCAACAATAGAGTAATTACAGGATATGTCCGAGAGTGTCTAGGTCTGTGTATTACTCAGGTGACAGGCAGTGCTACAGAGCTCAGGTTAAGGACTCAGCATGGCAGTGACTATGTTCTAAATGTGTAACTAACAATTTGTGAACAGATATGTATGCTGACAAGGGACAACTGAATGCTGCGCTGGGACAACGGCCTGGACATTGTTGATGACAGTTGTATCTGTGCAACTGCAGGTTGTGGACAGCCACTGGAGCATCAGTGCCTCCTTGCTGAACAGCAGATTTGGAAGGCCCTAGCACAGGGGAAGGGCCAGTGGTTTCACCATCAGACAGATTTTGTACCCAGGTGTCCTTATGATTGTACCATTAATTTTATTCCGGGTTCTAAATTGCACAAAGCCCGTTTGTACAATCTTTCTGGCCCAGAACATACCGCTATGAAAACTATATCTCTGATAGTCTACGCAAAGGTCACATCCGTCCCTCTGTCTCACCTGTGGCCTCAGGATTCTTTTTTGTCAAGAAAAAAGATGGTTGTTTTACGCCCGTGCCTTGATTTCCGGGAACTAAATAAAATACCTACCCTCTCCCACTCAGTCCTGATCTCAAAAACCAATTGTCTGGGGCTAAGTGGTTTTCAAAACTTAATCTGAGGGGATAATATAACCTTATCTGCATTCAGAAAGGGGATGAGTAGAATATGGCATTTCTCACCTCTGGGTCTGTTTGAAAATTTGGTCATGCCCTTCGGTCTCACGAACACACCCGCAGTGCTTCAGAACTTCATGAATGATGCGTGTTCTTATTTTATCAGGCGCTTTATAGTTGTATACCTGGATGATATCCTTGTTTTCTCGCCTAACAAGGAATCCCACATTGGTCATTTACGTGCTATTCTGCACAGGTTATGGGGAAATTCCCTGTTCGCTAAACCCGAGAAATGTTTGTTTTGTGTCCAGGAGCTTTCCTTTCTGGGGATCATCCTTTCTGCCAATGGATTTCGGAAGGATCCCAGAAAGGTACAGGCCATTGTTGATTGGGTGCAACCCAAAGACCTCAAGGGACTGCAGCGTATTCTGGGTTTTGCCAATTATTATCGAAAATTTATCAAGGGGTTTTCTCAGGTGGTTAAGCCACTCACCGATCTCACTCGCAAGGGGGCTGATCTCAAAGTTTGGTCACCCTTGGCGGTTGAAGCATTTACTACTTTAAAGAGGTGTTTTATGTCTCCTGTATTGGTTGAGCTCTATCTATCTGAGCCGTTCATTGTAGAGGTGGATGCAGCGGAGGTGGGAGCGTGGGCAGCGTTGTGTCCGGGACCTGCTACTTTGACCAATTTAAGACCATGTGCCTTTTTCTCCAGGACGTTTTCTTCTGCAGAGAGGAACAATGATGTTGGTAACTGGGAGTTATTAGCCATAAAATTGGCTTTTGAATAATGGAGGCATTTTTTGGAGGGGCGGTTCATCGGATCACGATGATTACGGACCACAAGAACTTGTCTTATATTGAATCTGCCAAGTGGTTAACTCCTAGACAGGCTAGGTGGTCCCTTTTTTTTCTCGTTTTCATTTTTCAATCACTCTTAGGCCTGGTTCCAAGAATGTCAAGGCGGATGCCTTATCTCACAGTTTTGATCCGATATCACCCCCCGAACCTCCTTCCTCTATTCTTCAGCACGTGGTGGTTGTTGCAGGGGGTATCCTCTGAATTGGAGCAGAAGATTCGGAAGGCTCAGTCCTTTGCTCTTCCCTCTTTGCCTGATAATAGGCTCTTTGTCCTGCTTCAGTACCGGTTGAGGGTTCTTCGAGAGTTCCACGATTCTGCTCTCAGTGGACACCCGGGGATCTCTGCCACCCGGAAAGCCATTGCTATTCTATTTTGGTGGTCCTCCATGACCTCTGATGTCACTGTGTTTGTGTCTGCTTGGGATACCTGTGCCCATGCTAAGAGCTCACATTATCGGCAGGCCGGGGAACTGGTGCCAATTCCAATTTTGGATAGACCTTGGACTCATTTGTCCATGGATTTTATCACTGATCTCCCTCCTTCCAATGGCAAAACTGTATCCTGGGTAGTGGTTGACAGATTGAGTAAACGGGTGCATTTTGTACCTCTGGCAGAATTGCCTACTGCTGTAACACTTTCTAAGTTTTTTCTTGAGCATGTTGTACGGCTGCATGGTATACCTTTGAGTGTGGTTTCTGATAGAGGGGTACAATTTATGTCCAAATTTTGTAGGGCATTTTGTAAAAGATTGGGTATTTGCTTAACCTACTCCTCTGCTTACCATCCTGAGATTAACGGTCAGACAGGGAGGACTAATCAGTCACTTGAACAGATTTTGAGGTGTCTTGCTACGTCTCAGCAGGATGATTGGTGTTCTTCATTGCCCGTGGCTGAGTATGCATTTAATATTCGGATTAACCAGTCCACTGGTACCTCTCCGTTCTTCTGTAACTATGGTTTTCACCCCCATTTTGGTGAATTTTCTAGGCTGGATTCAGGATGTCCAGGGGCTGATACGGCAGTACAACAGTTGGGAGAGGTTTGGATGGAGGTCCAGAAGAACGTTGGGGAGGCTCAGGTCAAACATACATAAACATTTTGCTGATAAGCAACTGTCTGTAGGACCTTTGTTCCTGGTGGGACATAAAGTGTGATTGTCTACCAAAAACATTTGTCTAAAAGTTCCTTCTGCTAAGCCAGGTCCCAGGTTTATTGGTCCTTACGAGATCATTGAGGTGGTCAATCCAGTTGCCTTTCGCTTACGCCTTCCTCTGTCGCTTCGGATCCACAATGTGTTCCATAAGTCCCTTCTTAAGTCATTTGTACCATCTTCTGCTGGGCCTCCATCCCTTCCATCTCCTGTCTCTATGGATGGTCAGACCGAGTATGAAGTGGAACAGATTGTGGATTCTCGCATGGACAGATTCTTCGTATTGGAGGGGTTACCGTCCTGAGGATTGATCTTGGGTCCCGGTGCGATCTGTCCATGCTGATCGATTGGCTTGGACATTTCATACACGTTATTCTTTGAAGTCTGGGGGTCCGGTGGCCCCCTTGAGAGGAGGGTACTGTCATGATCCATTATGGGGTTTAGTCCTGTCTGCCCTTTTCCCGGGCTGATCATGTCAAGGGTTAACTTTGCTGTGCCTCATTTTTGGTTCAGGTTTGCTATTTAGCTCCGATGCATCCTGCTAGCGGTGTCGCTATAGTTCTGCCTTCAGGGTGTGTACCTGACTCTGGTGGATCTTGATTTGTCCTGCTGTGATCCCTGACTTGCCCCTTGTCTGTTGACTCCCTCTGTCTGTCCTTTTTCAGTGTTTCCCTGTAAGTTTGTTTGATTCCCTGGTTTTGACTTGGCTTGCATTCAGACTCGCTTCTGCCTTTGTGTCTTTGTCTTATCCACTTCCGACCTTTGCTGAAACCCCTGGCTTGTTCCTGACCACGTGTACTGCTGTGACCTCTGGTGCTTCTGCTCCTGACTGTTTTTTTGACTCGGCTTGTCTGACCACTTTCTCACCACTTGGTGGCTCCTGTGCTGCTGCTCTGTGGTGCTATGCTGTGTGTGCAGCCTCACTTCCATCACCAGATCCCCATGTTGGAGGTTGCGCTATACTGTACTGCAGCAGCATGACAACACCCAACCCAGCAGATGGACATCAAACCAGGAGTGTTCACATTTAGAAAAAATATTGGCAAACACCACCAAAGCAACATCAATTTCCCCACAGTATAAATAGTATAATAGGGACTGAAATGTCTTCCACTACACCTAACCCAGCAGATGGACACCCAACCAGGAGTGTTCACATTTACAAAAATTATTGGCAGCCAGTACCAAAGTAGGATCAATTTCACCACAGTATAAATAGTATAATAAGGGCCGACAGGTCTTCCACTACACCCAACCCAGCAGATGGACACCCAACCAGGAGTGTTCACATTTCCAAAAATGATTTACCAGATACCACCAAAGTGGAATCAATTTCACCACTCTATAAATAGTATAATAGCAACCAACAGGCCATCCTCTACACTTAACCCAGTAAATGGGCACCTGATCTGGAGTGTTTACATTTCCAAAAACTATTGACAGACACTACCAAAGTGGCATCAATTTCACAACAGTATACACTCACCGGCCACTTTATTAGGTACACCTGTCCAACTTCTTGTTAACACTTAATTTCTAATCAGCCAATCACATGGCGGCAACTCAGTGCATTTAGGCATGTAGACATGGTCAAGACAATCTCCTGCAGTTCAAACCGAGCATCAGTATGGGGAAGAAAGGTGATTTGAGTGCCTTTGAACGTGGCATGGTTGTTGGTGCCAGAAGGGCTGGTCTGAGTATTTCAGAAACTGCTGATCTACTGGGATTTTCACGCACAACCATCTCTAGGGTTTACAGAGAATGGTCCGAAAAAGAAAAAAAATCCAGTGAGCGGCAGTTCTGTGGGCGGAAATGCCTTGTTGATGCCAGAGGTCAGAGGAGAATGGGCAGACTGGTTCGAGCTGATAGAAAGGCAACAGTGACTCAAATCGCCACCCGTTACAACCAAGGTAGGACTAAGAGCATCTCTGAACGCACAGTGCGTCGAACTTTGAGGCAGATGGGCTACAGCAGCAGAAGACCACACCGGGTACCACTCCTTTCAGCTAAGAACAGGAAACTGAGGCTACAATTTGTACAAGCTCATCGAAATTGGACAGTAGAAGATTGGAAAAACGTTGCTTGGTCTGATGAGTCTCGATTTCTGCTGCGACATTCAGATGGTAGGGTCAGAATTTGGCGTAAACAACATGAAAGCATGGATCCATCCTGCCTTGTATGGAGCATCTTTGGGATGTGCAGCCGACAAATCTGCGGCAACTGTGTGATGCCATCATGTCAATATGGACCAAAATCTCTGAGGAATGCTTCCAGCACCTTGTTGAATCTATGCCACGAAGAATTGAGGCAGTTCTGAAGGCAAAAGGGGGTCCAACCCGTTACTAGCATGGTGTACCTAATAAAGTGGCCGGTGAGTGTAAATAGTATAATGGGGACCAACAGGTCTTCCACTACACCCAGCCCAGCAAATGGACACCCAACCAGGAGTGTTCACGTTTAGAAAAATTATTGGCAGACACTACCAAAGTGGCATCCATTTCACCAAAGTATAAATAGTATAATAGGGACCGACAGGTCTTCCACTACACCCATATAGAATATAATGCAGCCCCCCATAGAACATAATGCAGCCCCCTCATAATGTATAATGCAGTCCCTATAGAATATAATGCAGCCCCCCATAGAAAATAATGCAGCCCCCTCATAGAATATAATACAGCCTACCCCCATAGAACATAATGTCTTTGTTCCAATACAGTTGAATGTGGCTCGCAGTTGGGGTGTCAGCCCTGGCGCCAGGTAGCCCCCTGATTCACGAGCCCAATAGTGGATGTGTGTTTTGCCGCTATTAGTGGCACGCCACTGGCTGGGGGCATCTGGGGTAGCAGTGGCCCTAGGCAGCTGCCTATTCTGCCAGCTGCTATCACTGGCCCTGTGCACTTTTGACCCCTGGGATTCAGCTTTGATGGTATAGTTGAATACACCCATAAGAATAAAATATTGGGTTCCCATTTCTGACACGTTGGTGTTCGTTACATATTAGACTTTACTAGTGCCCATTGCCCTAACATCTTATGGTGATGGTCAGACTGCTATAAATTACGGTGGATCGGTTAGGTTTTAATTTTATTGAGTTTATTAAAAGTAATGTATTATTTGTTCCACCTCAGTCAGTGAATTTCTCTATTATCGCCCTTATCGATGTTCTTAGAAAAACTATTCACCCCACTGATCAAGGACACCCGTTCCTATATTCTAGACACACGCGAATTTCTCACAATCATCAGGCAACTAACAGACACCACACCCAATAATGTACTATTAACCTTTGATGTCACTAGTCTATACACCTCTATCAAACATGACCTGGGCCTTCAAGCAGTCCAGAGGATGTTGGAATCTTCGAACTTGGCACAGAAATAACAAGAATTATGCCTAGCACTTACATCATTAGTCCTACACAACAATATCTTTCTGTTTGGAGACCAATTTTACCAGCAAATCCGCACAACTGCCATGGGCTCCAATACAGCTGTTTGAACAGAATATTCTGTTTGAACAGAATTTTATCTACACCAATGACTTGTTCAGGAAACACATGAAATGTTGGGTTAGGTATATAGACAATATTTTCTGCATATGGGAAGGCACATCTGAATATAAAATATTTCTTTCACCACCTCAATTCCATTAGAGCAGAAATACAGTTCACAATGGACTATAAGCTGTCCAAGTTTTCATTTTTGGACACATTGGTACAGAAGGACAACACAGGCACCCTTACTACTGATCTATATATCAGACTGACTCCAATAGTCTTCTCCATTACTCCAGTTGTCACCCAAAAGCTACCAAAAATAGCTTACCACATTCCCAATTTCACCATATCACATGTATAGCATCAGACAGAAATCTATTAACTACTCATTTAGAGGAAATGTCTAAAAGTATTTTAGACAGAAGTTACACCGTCCACGTCCTCAAACAAGAAAATACTTGAATATTGAATGCAACACAGCCACAAACCAAGTCCAATTCACCAGAACGCATTCCCTTTGTGTACACGCACCACCCCGTAATGCCCAAAATATATAATATATAACATCATTATGCGACATTGGCCACCATTGACAAAAGCATACCCAAATATTGATGTATTCAGATCCCTGGCTCTCATGTACTGTCATGTCGGACGCTGTTCAGACCAGGTCGTTCGACAGACAGCGGTAATTCCGCTTTTGACCACTATTTGCTCATTGGCGTCGGCTAGGTTTTGTCCAGCTGTTCCAGGGTTAATTTACCTGATCCTCGGATTGGAAGCTGGGCCATGTGTTGTGAATTCCGCTCTTGGGCTCCCTCCGGTGGTTGTAAGTGGCACTTTTGTGAGTTCTGCTCTTGGGCTCCCTCCGGTGGATTTAAGTGGAACTGCAGCTCCTTGGATTTAGCAGTCAGCAGCTGCTCCCACTGATCGTCTATTCTGGCTCGGCTATTTATCCTGGCTCTATCCTTCAGCCAGTGCCAGTTGTCAATGGTTCCTGCTTGGATTCACATCTCTCTTGGATTTCCCTGATATTCTGACCAGTTCAGCAAAGATAAGTCCTTGCTTTGTTCTTTTGCTTTCCACTTGTTGTGGACTTTATCGATCAGCACATTCTATGTTTTTTCTAGTCCAGCTTGTCAGTATGGATTTATTCAGTTAAGCTGGAAGCTCTGGGAAGCAGATTTACCCTCCGCACCTTTAGTCAGGTGTGGAGATTTTTGTAAACTCTGTGGTGGATTTTTCTAGTTTTTAATACTGACCGCACAGTATTCTGTCCTGTTCTATCTATCTAGCTAGATTGGCCTCCTTTGCTACATCCTAGTTTCATTCTGTGTATGTCATTTCCCTCTCCACTCACAGTCAATATTTGTGGGGGGCTGTCTGTCCTTTGGGAATTTTCTCTGAGGCAAGATAGCTTTCCTGTTTCTATCTTTAGGGGTAGTTAGTCCTCCGGCTGTGACGAGGTGTCTAGGGAGTGACAGGAACATCCCACGGCTACTTCTAGTGTTGTGTTAAGCTCAGGAACTGCGGTCAGTACAGGTACCACCTCCTCCAGAGCACGTCCCATGTTGCTCCTAAACCACCAGTTCATAACAGTACAACTGGCCAAAAATGAATTAAATGCATCTCAAAAGAAGGAAAAAAGAAAAATTTTGAGCCATTTTTTTTTCTGCAGTCTGTTTTGTCTTTTTTTTCCTCTTAATCTCTGGGTGGTTCAGGATTTTGGCGCTGGCATGGATGTTCAGGGTTTGTTTTCTCATGTGGATCAACTTGCTGCAAGAGTACAGAGTATCCAAAATTATGTTGTCCAGACTCCGGCTTTAGAGCCTAAAATTCCTACTCCTGATTTGTTTTTTGGGGACAGATCCAAGTTTTTGAACTTTAAAAATAACCGCAAATTGTTTTTTTGCTTTGAAACCCCGTTCCTCTGGTGATCCCATTCAGCAGGTTAAAATCGTCATCTCTCTGCTGCGTGGTGACCCTCAGGACTGGGCATTCTCCCTTGAATCAGGGGATCCGGCATTGCTTAATGTAGACGCATTTTTTCAAGCGCTCAGATTATTGTATGACAAACCAAATTCTGTGGATCATGCAGAAAAATCCTTGTTGGCCCTATGTCAGGGTCAGGAAGCGGCAGAATTATACTGCCAGAAATTTAGAAAATGGTCTGTGCTCACTAAATGGAATGAGGATGCTCTGGCAGCAATTTTCAGAAAGGGTCTTTCTGAAGCCCTTAAAGATGTTATGGTGGGGTTCCCGCCTGCTGGTTTGAGCGAATCTATGTCTCTAGCCATTCAGATTGATCGGCGCCTGCGCGAGCGCAAAGTTGTGCACCATATGGCAGTGTCCTCTGAGCGGAGTCCTGAGCCTATGCAATGTGATAGGATTTTGACTAGAGCAGAACGGCAGGGATTCAGACGTCAGAATGGGCTGTGTTTTTACTGTGGTGATTCTGCTCATGTTATTTCTGATTGCCCTATGCGTACTAAGAGGGTCGCTAGGTCTGTTACCATCAGTACTGTACAGCCTAAATTTCTCTTATCTGTGACCCTGATTTGCTCATTATCGTCCTTTTCTGTCATGGCATTTGTGGATTCAGGCGCTGCCGTGAACTTAATGGACTTGGAATTCGCCAGGCGCTGTGGTTTTTCCTTGCAGCCTTTGCAGAGCCCTATTCCTTTGAGGGGGATTGATGCTACACCGTTGGCCAAGAATAAACCTCAGTATTGGACTCAGCTGACCATGTGCATGGCTCCAGCACATCAGGAAGATTGCCGTTTTCTGGTGTTGCATAACTTGCATGATGTTGTTGTACTGGGTTTTCCATGGTTACAGGAACATAATCCGGTGCTGGATTGGAAATCTATGTCTGTGACTAGTTGGGGTTGTCAAGGGGTACATTGTGATGTTCCTTTGATGTCAATTTCCTCTTCCCCCTCTTCTGAAGTCCCTGAGTTTTTGTCAGATTTCCAGGATGTATTTGATGAGCCCGAGTCCAGTTCCCTTCCTCCACATAGGGACTGTGATTGTGCTATTAACTTGATTCCTGGCTGTAAGTTCCCTAAGGGCCGACTTTTCAATCTGTCTGTGCCAGAGCATGCCGCCATGCGGAGTTATGTCAAGGAGTCTTTGGAGAAGGGGCATATTCGGCCGTCTTCGTCACCATTGGGAGCGGGATTCTTTTTTGTTGCCAAGAAGGATGGCTCCTTGAGACCCTGTATTGATTATCGCCTTCTTAATAAGATCACGGTCAAATTCCAATACCCTTTACCTTTGCTTTCTGATTTGTTTGCTCGGATTAAGGGGGCTGGTTGGTTTACTAAGATTGACCTTCGAGGGGCATATAATCTTGTTCGTATTAAACAGGGTGACGAATGGAAAACTGCATTTAATACGCCCGAAGGCCATTTTGAATACCTTGTGATGCCTTTCGGGCTTTCCAATGCTCCTTCTGTATTTCAGTCCTTCATGCATGATATTTTCCGCAATTATCTTGATAAATTCATGATTGTGTATTTGGATGATATTTTGATTTTTTCCGATGATTGGGAGTCTCATGTGAAGCAGGTCAGGATGGTATTCCAGATCCTTCGTGATAATGCTTTATTTGTGAAGGGGTCTAAGTGCCTACTTGGATTTCAGAAGGTCTCTTTTTTGGGTTTTATTTTTTCTCCCTCGTCTATAGAAATGGATCCTGTTAAGGTCCAAGCCATTCATGACTGGATTCAACCCACATCGGTGAAGAGCCTTCAGAAATTTTTGGGCTTTGCTAATTTTTATCGCCGTTTCATTGCCAACTTTTCCAGTGTGGTTAAGCCCCTGACCGATTTGAGGAAGAAAGGCGCTGATGTGACGAATTGGTCCTCTGCGGCTGTTGAGGCCTTTCAGGAGCTTAAACACCGATTTACTTCTGCCCCTGTGTTGCGTCAGCTGGATGTTTCTCTTCCTTTTCAGGTTGAAGTTGACGCTTCTGAGATTGGGGCAGGGGCCGTTTTGTCTCAGAGGAATTCTGATGGTTCTTTGATGAAACCGTGTGCTTTTTTTCCAGAAAGTTTTCGCCTGCGGAGCGCAATTATGACGTTGGTAATCGGGAGTTGTTGGCTATGAAGTGGGCATTTGAGGAGTGGCGACATTGGCTTGAGGGAGCCAAGCACCGCGTTGTGGTCTTGACCGATCATAAGAATCTGATTTACCTCGAGTCGGCCAAGCGGCTGAACCCTAGACAGGCTCGATGGTCCCTGTTTTTCTCCCGTTTTGATTTTGTGGTCTCGTATCTTCCGGGATCTAAGAATGTTAAGGCTGATGCCCTCTCTAGGAGTTTTTTGCCTGATTCTCCTGGAGTCCTTGAGCCGGTTGGCATTCTTAAAGAAGGGGTAATTCTTTCTGCCATCTCCCCTGATTTGCGGCGGGTGCCTCAGGAATTTCAGGCTGATAAACCTGACCGCTGTCCTGTGGGGAAGCTGTTTGTTCCTGATAGATGGACTAGTAAGGTAATTTCTGAGGTTCATTGTTCAGTGTTGGCTGGTCATCCTGGGATTTTTGGTACCAGAGATTTGGTTGCTAGGTCCTTTTGGTGGCCTTCCTTGTCGCGGGATGTGCGTTCTTTTGTGCAGTCCTGTGGGACTTGTGCCCGGGCCAAGCCTTGCTGTTCCCGCGCTAGTGGGTTGCTTTTGCCTTTGCCGGTCCCTGAGAGGCCCTGGAGGCATATTTCCATGGATTTTATTTCGGATCTTCCTATTTCCCAGAATATGTCTGTTATCTGGGTGGTTTGTGACCGGTTCTCTAAAATGGTCCATTTGGTACCTTTGCCTAAATTGCCTTCCTCCTCTGATTTGGTTCCATTGTTTTTTCAGCATGTGCTTCGTTTGCATGGCATTCCGGAGAATATTGTGTCTGACAGAGGTTCCCAGTTTGTTTCTAGGTTTTGGTGGGCCTTTTGTGATAGGATGGGCATTGATTTGTCTTTTTCTTCGGCATTCCATCCTCAGACAAATGGCCAAACTGAGCGAACTAATCAGACCTTGAAAAGCTATTTGAGATGCTTTGTGTCTGCTGATCAGGATGATTGGGTGGCTTTCTTGCCGTTGGCCGAGTTTGCCCTTAATAATCGGGCTAGTTCGGCTACTTTGGTTTCGCCTTTCTTTTGTAATTTTGGTTTTCATCCTCGTTTTTCTTCGGGGCAGGTTGAGCCTTCTGATTGTCCTGGTGTGGATTCTGTGGTGGACAGGTTACAGCAGATTTGGACTCATGTGGTAGACAATTTGACGTTGTCTCAGGAAAAGGCTCAACATTATGCTAACCGCCGTCGGTGTGTTGGTCCCCGGCTTCGGGTGGGGGATTTAGTCTGGTTATCTTCTCGTCATGTTCCTATGAAGGTTTCTTCCCCTAAGTTCAAACCTTGGTTTATTGGTCCTTATAAGATTTCTGAGATTATCAATCCGGTATCTTTTCGTTTGGCCCTTCCAGCCTCTTTTGCCATCCATAATATTTTTCCATAGATCTTTGTTGCGGAGATATGTGGTGACCGTTGTTCCCTCTGTTGATCCTCCTGCCCCGGTGTTGGTTGAAGGGGAGTTGGAATATGTGGTGTAGAAAATTTTGGATTCTCGTTTTTCGAGGCGGAGGCTTCAGTATCTCGTCAAGTGGAAAGGTTATGGCCAGGAGGATAATTCTTGGGTTGTTGCATCCGATGTCCATGCCACCGATTTGGTTCGTGCCTTTCACTTGGCTCGTCCTGATCGGCCTGGGGGCTCTGGTGAGGGTTCGGTGACCCCTCCTCAAGGGGGGGTACTGTTGTGAATTCCGCTCTTGGGCTCCCTCTGGTGGTTGTAAGTGGCACGTTTGTGAGTTCTGCTCTTGGGCTCCCTCCGGTGTATTTAAGTGGAACTGCTGCTCCTTGGATTTAGCAGTCAGCAGCTGCTCCCACTGATCGTCTATTCTGGCTCGGCTATTTATCCTGGCTCTATCCTTCAGCCAGTGCCAGTTGTCAATGGTTCCTGCTTGGATTCACATCTCTCTTGGATTTCCCTGATATTCTGACCAGTTCAGCAAAGATAAGTCCTTGCTTTGTTCTTTTGCTTTCCACTTGTTGTGGACTTTATCGTTCAGCACATTCTATGTTTTTTCTAGTCCAGCTTGTCAGTATGGATTTATTCAGTTAAGCTGGAAGCTCTGGGAAGCAGATTTACCCTCCGCACCTTTAGTCAGGTGTGGAGATTTTTGTAAACTCTGTGGTGGATTTTTCTAGTTTTTAATACTGACCGCACAGTATTCTGTCCTGTTCTATCTATCTAGCTAGATTGGCCTCCTTTGCTACATCCTAGTTTCATTCTGTGTATGTCATTTCCCTCTCCACTCACAGTCAATATTTGTGGGGGGCTGTCTGTCTTTTGAGAATTTTCTCTGAGGCAAGATAGCTTTCCTGTTTCTATCTTTAGGGGTAGTTAGTCCTCCGGCTGTGACGAGGTGTCTAGGGAGTGACAGGAACATCCCACGGCTACTTCTAGTGTTGTGTTAAGCTCAGGAACTGCGGTCAGTACAGGTACCACCTCCTCCAGAGCACGTCCCATGTTGCTCCTAAACCACCAGTTCATAACAGCCATGCCCATGGCCTTTAAATAGTTCTCCTGATCATTGGGCGTCGCCAATTATAGCTTCTGTCTTGCGTTGTTATCTCGGTCTGGAGTGGAGAGCTGGTTGTTGGAGAATCATTGCTGGTGGTGTATTTTCCTTTGTCTTATTTACTCCTTCCTATATTTGTGTTTATTTTGCCCTGCACATTTATAGTGTATTCCTGAGTGACTGCAGCGTGGTGTATATTTTCCTTTATCCTTGTCTGTGCTAACTGTGGGTATTGGTGTATTACATTCACTGGGTGGAGGGCGGAGGTTTTCAGCTTAGGGTTGTAACAGGAGGCAGGGTGAGGTTCGAGGCCTGGACATGCACACCATCAGTGTAAACTTCAGGTAGAGGGTCAGTCAGCATTTCCCTAGTCTGAGGGAAATTGCAGGGGCCCGGGTTATTAGCTCTCACCCACCTAGTCTCCCCGTGACATTATAATCGGCCCAACAAAAAAAAAAAAAAAAGGGGGTTCTTTTTTTTTTCTTTTGTGTTTTGTCATGGACCCCATGACTTCCATAACCCGCCAGTTGGAGGCGCTGTCCCTACAGGTCACGGAGTTGAGGGGGGCAGTACAGCAACAGGGACTAGCAGTATCTAATGTGCAAGCTAGAGCAACAGAAAGAGTTGCTGAGCCTAAATTTCCTTTGCCTGAAAAATTTGCTGGGGAACGCAGTAAATTTGTTTCTTTTCGTGAAGCTTGCAAACTATATTTCCGTATGCGCCCGATCTCCTCGGGTAATGAGGCTCAGCGTGTGGGCCTGGTGTTGTCATTGTTAAGCGGGGATCCCCAAGCATTGGCGTTTTCTTTGCCATCTGATTCTGCTGCATTTGACTCTGTGGAGAGTTTTTTTTCTTCTCTTGGGAAAATCTATGATGAACCTGACAGACTGGCTCTGGCAGAATCTAAGATACGCTCTATTCGCCAGGGGGAGTGAGTAGCAGAGGATTACTGTTCTGAATTCCGCCGCTGGGCGATCGATACCCAATGGAATGATCCAGCATTGCGGAGTCAGTTTATTCATGGGGTTTCTGGAAGGGTTAAAAAAGCCCTTCTGATGTACGAGACTGCAGCTTCTCTAGATCACGCTATGAGTCTGGTTGTCCACATTGATCACCGTCTGCATCAGGGGGAGCATGAGGCACCGCCTGTGGGTGAAGGTTTAGGTTCACGTGAGGTTGCTGCAGGTGAGCCCACGGAGCCTATGCAAATCGCAGGGGTATCACATGTAAAGCGTCAAGCCCCAGAGATCAGGAAGCAGGGAGCCTGTTTTTACTGTGGTAAAATTGGTCATTTTATTAACATCTGTCCTCTGCTGTCTAAGAAAAACGCAACGGCGGAAAACTTCTAAGCTCAGATGGTGTGGAGGAGACCAATCTGAGCTTATGTATATCCTCCATGGTGGTTTCTCAATGCATGCTCCCTGCTAAGGTTTTTATCGCTGGCAGTGAGCTGCCAATTACTATATTTTTGGATAGTGGTTCAGCCACAAATCTCATTGATGAGGAGTTTGCACGCACAGCAGGTTTTAGGATTGAAAAACTGTCTCATCCTATCCGTGTGGTCACCATCAATGCTGCTCCTCTCTCTCAGGGGGAGATTACTGAATTTGTGGCTGAGGTGAAAGTCCACATTGAGGTTCTACATTCCAAGCGGGTTACATGTAAGGTGCTCAGGAATCTTCCTGCTCAGGTGGTTTTGGGTTTTCCTTGGTTGTCCATGCACAACCCGGTAATTAACTGGAAAACTCAGGACATAATTCAGTGGAGCAAGTTCTGCCAGGAGAATTGCCTGGCTACATGTGTGGCTGCGGTGACTTCAAGCGTTCCGGAGTCACTTCTGGATTTTGTGGATGTGTTCTCTGAATAGGGTTGCTCAGAGTTGCCGCCACTTCGTCCTTATGACTGTTCTATCAGGTTTAAACCAGGGGCCAAGTTGCCTAAAGCAAGGATGTTTAACATCTCCGGTCCGGAGAGACAAGCGTTAAAAGATTATATTGCTGAAAGCTTGAGCAAAGGGCACATCAGGCCGTCATCCTCGCCGGTGGCAGCAGGGTTCTTCTTCGTGAAGAAGAAAGATGGCGGATTACGCCCGTGTTTGGATTTCAGGGAGTTGAACCAGATTACGGTTCGTGATCCATACCCGATGCCACTGATACCAGATTTGTTCAACCAGGTGGCAGGTGCTAAGTGGTTTACCAAGCTTGACCTCAGTGGGGCGTACAACCTCATAAGAGTCCGTCAAGGTGATGAGTGGAAGACGGCTTTTAATACACCTGAGGGTCATTTTGAAAATTTGGTGATGCCTTTTGGGTTGACTAACGCACCTGCAGTGTTCCAACATTTCATCAATGATGTGTTCTCGCATGTTTTGGGGAAATTCGTTATCGCGTACTTAGATGACATCCTCATATATTCTTGCGACCGTGATGCTCATTTAGATCATGTCAGGCAGGTGTTACAGCTTCTCAGAGAGAATAAGCTGTATGCTAAACTTGAGAAATGTGTATTTTTTGTTCAAGAGTTGCCTTTCTTGGGTTATATTGTGTCTGCTTCTGGTTTTAAAATGGACGCCGCTAAGGTGCAAGCGGTGCTGCATTGGGAACGTCCTGATAACCTGAAAGCACTTCAGCGGTTCCTTGGGTTTTCTAACTACTATAGGAAATTTATCAAGGATTTTTCCATCATTGCTAAACCGCTAACTGACATGACTAAAAAGGGTACCAATTTCTCCATTTGGCCTGAGGCTGCTGTGCGCGCATTTGAATTTCTTAAGAACAGTTTTGTTTCAGCCCCCATTCTTGTGCAGCCAGACGTATCAAAACCCTTTGTTGTGGAAGTCGATGCGTCTGAGGTTGGTGTGGGGGTGGTACTATCTCAAGGCTCATCTTTGAGTGGTTTGCGTCCGTGCGCCTATTTCTCCAAGAAACTGTCGTCCGCCGAACGTAACTACGATATCGGCAACAGGGAGTTGTTGGCAATCAAGTTGGCCTTTGAGGAATGGCGACACTTCTTGGAGGGGTTGGTACATCAGGTTACTGTTATTACCGATCATAAGAATCTGCTGTATTTGGAGTCAGCCAAGCGTCTGTCCCCCAGGCAGGCTCGCTGGGCATTGTTTTTCACGCGGTTCAATTTTGTTGTCACTTACAGCCCGGGGTCTAAAAACACTAAGGCGGATGCCCTGTCCAGGTGTTTTCCGGGGGGTGAACCTCGGGAGGATCCAGTACCCATCCTCCAAAAGGGTGTTGTGGTTTCGGCTCTCACTACCGAGGTTGAGTGTTATGGACCTGGTGGTTAGGAGCACCCGAAATGACCTGATGGTTAAAATGGAAAAACCTGGGACAAGCTCTGAGGAAGTGGTAACTCTACTGACCGCAATCCCTAATCCTATCACACACACTAGAAATAGCCGTGGAGCGCACCTAACTCTCCCTAGACGCCTCTTCACAGCCTAAGAGCTAACTACCCCTAAAGATAGAAATAGCAGCCTACATTGCCTCAGAGAAATTCCCCAAAGTAAAGGTAGCCCCCCACAAATATTGACTGTGAGTTAAGAGGAAGTAACAAACACAGGAATGAAACAGATTTTAGCAAAGGAGGCCGAATCTTCTCTAGACAGACAGAGGATAGGAAAGGGAACTATGCGGTCAGTATCAAAAACTACAAAAACCACGCAGAGTGTGCAAAAAGACCTCCACACCGACTCACGGTGTGGAGGTGCAGCTCTGCACCCCCAGAGCTTCCAGCTAGCAAGGAAATATCATAATAGCAAGCTGGACTAGAAACATAGCATGCACTGAGAAATATATTCAAAAACCAATGAACAGCAAATGGACTAGCGAGGACTTAGCTTCTGCTGGAGTAGACAGGTCATCTGAGAAATCCAAGAGAGATCTGAACCAGTACTGAGACATTGACAGCTGGCATGAACTAATGACCTGGGCAGAGTTAAATAGGGAAGCCAGCAGCAGCAATAAACGAGGGCAGCTTAGAAAGCCAACCTCAAAGATCAGCAGTTCCACTTAAAGCCACCAGAGGGTGTCCAAGGACAGAACTCACCAAAGTACCATTCACGACCACAGGAGGGAGCCTGAGAATGGAATTCACAACAGTACCCCCCCTTGAGGAGGGGTCACCGAACCCTCACCAGAGCCCCCAGGCCGATCAGGACGAGCCAAATGAAAGGCACGAACTAAATCGGCAGCATGCACATCAGAGGCAACAACCCAGGAATTATCCTCCTGACCATAGCCCTTCCATTTGACCAAGTACTGAAGTTTTCGTCTCAAAATACGAGAATCCAAAATCTTCTCCACCACATACTCCAATTCCCCTCGACCAACACCGGAGCAGGAGGATCAACGGAGGGAACCATAGGCGCCACATATCTCTGCAGCAACGACCTATGGAACACATTATGGATGGCAAAAGAAGCAGGAAGGGCCAAACGAAATGATACAGGATTAAGAATTTCAGAAATCCTATATGGACCAATGAAACAATGCTTAAACTTAGGAGAAGAAACCTTCATAGGAGCATAACGAGATGATAACCAAACCAAATCCCCAACACGAAGTCGGGGACCAACACGGCGACGGCGGTTAGTGAAACGTTGAGCCTTCTCTTGGGACAAGGTCAAATTGTCCACCACATGAGTCCAAATTTGCTGCAACCTGTCCACCACAGAATCCACACCAGGACAGTCCGAAGGCTCAACCTGCCCTGAAGAAAAACGAGGATGAAAACCAGAATTACAAAAAAAAGGCGAAACCAAAGTAGCCGAACTGGCCCGATTATTAAGGGCGAACTCAGCCAATGGCAAGAAGGTCACCCAATCATCCTGATCCGCAGAAACAAAGCATCTCAGATAGGTTTCCAAAGTCTGATTGGTTCGTTCGGTTGGGCCATTTGTCTGAGGATGGAAAGCCGAAGAAAAAGACAAATCAATGCCCATCTTAGCACAAAAGGAACGCCAAAACCTTGAAACAAACTGGGAACCTCTGTCAGACATGATGTTCTCCGGAATGCCATGCAAACGAACTACATGTTGGAAAAATAATGGAACCAAATCAGAGGAAGAAGGCAATTTAGGCAAGGGTACCAAATGGACCATTTTAGAGAAGCGATCACAAACCACCCAGATGACCGACATCCTTTGAGAAACAGGAAGATCTGACATAAAATCCATGGAAACATGCGTCCAGGGCCTCTTCGGGGCCGGCAAGGGCAAAAGTAACCCACTGGCACGAGAACAGCAGGGCTTAGCTCGAGCACAAGTCCCACAAGACTGCACAAAAGAACGCACATCCCGCGGCAAAGAAGGCCACCAAAAGGACCTAGCCACCAAATCTCTGGTACCAAAAATCCCAGGATGACCAGCCAACACCGAACAATGAACCTCAGAGATAACTCTATTAGTCCATCTATCAGGGATAAACAGTTTCTCTGCTGGACAACGGTCAGGTCTATCAGCCTGGAACTCCTGCAGCACCCGCCGCAAATCAGGGGAGATGGCAGACAGAACTACCCCCTCTCTGAGAATACCAGCTGGCTCAGGAACCCCAGGAGAATCAGGCACAAAACTCCATGAAAGGGCATCAGCCTTCACATTCTTAGAACCCGGAAGGTACGAAACCACAAAATTGAAACAGGAGAAAAACAGCGACCAACGAGCCTGTCTAGGATTCAACCGCTTGGCAGACTCGAGATAAGTCAGATTCTTGTGATCTGTCAAGACCACCACGCGATGCTTGGCTCCCTCAAGCCAATGTCGCCACTCCTCGAATGCCCACTTCATAGCCAACAACTCCCGATTGCCAACATCATAATTACGCTCAGCAGGCGAAAACTTTCTTGAAAAGAAAGCGCATGGCTTCATTACAGAGCAATCAGAACTTCTCTGAGACAAAACAGCCCCTGCTCCAATTTCAGAAGCATCAACCTCGACCTGAAAAGGGAGCGAAACATCTGGCTGACACAACACAGGAGCCGAAGAGAAACGACGTTTCAACTCCTGAAAAGCCTCAACGGCCGCAGAGGACCAATTCACCACATCAGCACCCTTCTTGGTCAAATCAGTCAACGGTTTAACAACACTAGAAAAATTAGCGATGAAGCGACGGTAAAAATTGGCAAAGCCCAGAAATTTCTGAAGGCTCTTCACAGATGTAGGTCGAGTCCAATCATAAATAGCTTGGACTTTAACAGGATCCATCTCGATAGTAGAAGGGGAAAAAATGAAACCCAAAAAGGAAACCTTCTGAACTCCAAAGAGACACTTAGATCCCTTCACAAACAAGGAATTAGCACGAAGGACCTGGAACACCATTCTGACCTGCTTCACATGGGACTCTCAATCATCCGAAAAGACCAAAATATCATCCAAATATACGATCATGAATCTATCCAGATACTTTCGGAAGATGTCATGCATAAAGGACTGAAACACAGAGGGAGCATTAGAAAGGCCGAATGGCATCACCAGGTACTCAAAATGGCCCTCGGGCATATTAAATGCTGTTTTCCATTCATCGCCCTGTTTAATACGCACGAGATTATACGCCCCACGAAGGTCTATCTTGGTGAACCAACTAGCCCCCTTAATCCGAGCAAATAAATCAGACAGTAGAGGCAAAGGGTACTGAAATTTGACCGTGATTTTATTAAGAAGGCGGTAATCTATACAAGGTCTCAGAGAACCATCCTTCTTGGCCACAAAAAAGAACCCTGCTCCCAATGGTGACGACGACGGGTGGATATGCCCTTTCTCCAAGGACTCCTTTATATAACTCCACATAGCGGCGTGTTCTGGCACAGACAAATTGAAAAGTCGGCCCTTAGGGAACTTGCTACCAGGAATCAAATTAATAGCACAATCACAATCCCTATGAGGAGGTAGGGTACTAGACTTGGGCTCATCAAATACATCCCGGTAATCCGACAAAAACTCAGGGACTTCAGAAGGAGTGGAGGAAGAAAATGACAACAATGAAACATCCCCATGTACCCCTTGACAGCCCCAACTGGACACCGACATTGATTTCCAATCCAATACTGGATTATGGACCTGCAGCCATGGCAAACCCAGCACGACCACATCATGCAGATTATGCAACACCAAAAAGCGAACATCCTCCTGATGCGCAGGAGCCATGCACATGGTCAACTGGGTCCAGTACTGAGGCTTATTCTTGGCCAAAGGCGTAGCATCAATTCCCCTCAAAGGAATAGGATGCTGCAAGGGCTCCAAGAAAAAACCACAGCGCCTGGCAAACTCTAAGTCCATCAAATTCAGGGCAGCGCCTGAATCCACAAATGCCATAACAGAATAGGATGACAAAGAGCAAATCAGAGTAACGGACAAAAGAAATTTAGGCTGTACAGTACCAATGGTGACAGACCTAGCGAACCGCTTAGTGCGCTTAGGACAATCAGAGATAGCATGAGTGGAGTCACCACAGTAAAAACACAGCCCATTCTGATGTCTATGTTCTTGCCGTTCAGCTCTGGTCAAAGTCCTATCACATTGCATAGGCTCAGGCCTCTGCTCAGAGGATACCGCCAAATGGTGCACAGTTTTGCGCTCACGTAAGCGCCGATCGATCTGTATGGCCAAGGACATTGATTCATTCAGACCAGCAGGCGTGGGGAACCCCACCATAACATCCTTAAGGGCTTCAGAAAGACCCTTTCTGAAAATTGCTGCCAGGGCACACTCATTCCACTGAGTAAGAACAGACCACTTTCTGAACTTCTGGCAATATACCTCTGCTTCATCCTGACCCTGACACAAAGCCAGCAAAATTTTCTCTGCCTGATCCACAGAATTCGGTTCATCATAAAGCAATCCCAGCACCAGAAAAAACGCATCTACATTACGCAATGCAGGATCTCCTGGCGCCAGGGCAAATGCCCTGTCTTGAGGGTCGCAACGCAACAAAGAAATAATGATTTTCACTTGCTGAATAGGGTCACCAGAAGAGCAGGGTTTCAGAGCAAGAAACAGTTTACAATTGTTTTTGAAACTCAGAAATTTAGATCTATCCCCAGAAAACAAATCAGGAATTGGAATTCTAGGCTCCAACATAGGATTCTGAACTACATAATCTTGAATGTTTTGTACCCTTGCAGCTAGTTGATCTACACTAGAGGACAGACCTTGAATGTCCATATCCACACCTGAGTTCTGAACCACCCAGAGTTTAAGGGGAAAATAAAGGCAAAACACACTGCAGAGAAAAAAAAAATGGTCTCAGAACTTCTCTTTTCCCTCTATTGAGATGCATTAACACTTTGTGGGCCAGCTGTACTGTTATGGACCTGGTGGTTAGGTGCACCAGGAATGACCTGATAGTTAAACACGGAATCGGGACGAGCTCTGGGGAAATGGGAACTCTGCTGACCGCAAACCCTACTCCTATCAACACAACTAGAAATAGCCGTGGAGCGTGCCTGACTCTGCCTAGAAGCCTCTTCACAGCCTAAGAGCTAACTACCCCTAAAGAAAGGAAACAAAGCCTCACTTGCCTCAGAGAAATTACCCCAAAGGTAAAAGCAGCCCCCCACAAGTATTGACTGTGAGTTAAGAGAAAATCACAAACACAGGATGAAATAGGCTTTAGCAAAGAGAGGCCAGTCTAACTAAACAGATAGAGGATAGAAAAGGGATCTTTGCGGTCAACACAACAAACTACAAAAACCGCGCAAAGTGTGCAAAAAATACCCCCGCACCGACTCACGGTGCGGTGGTGCCACTCTGCACCCCCAGAGCTTCCAGCTAGCCAGGCAGTTTAATGATAGCAAGCTGGACTAGAACTTAGCAAGAAAAACAATAAGTAACAAATGAACAAGCCGGAACTTTGCTTTTGCTGGAGTAGTCAGGTCCTCAGAAAGATCCAGGAGAGATCTGAACCAGTACTAGAACATTGACAGCTGGCATGGAGTAATGATCTGAGTGGAGTTAAATAGAGAATCCAGCCTAGCCCTAAACGAGGGCAGGTGGGAAAGGAATCTCAGAACCAGCAGCTCCACTCACAGCCACCAGAGGGAGTCCACGGACAGAACTCACCGAAGTACCGTTCATGACCACAGGAGGGAGTTCAAGAACGGAATTCACAACAGCACCTGCCATGTCCATCTATTAGCCAGTCCAGCCCGCACCTGCCAGTTCCCATCTGTCTAACACCCAGTCCAGCCCACACTTGCCAGGGTCCATATTTGTAACACCCAGTCCAGTCCGCATCTGCCAGTGCCCATCTGAGTAACACCCAGTCCAGCCTGCACCTGCCAGTGCACATCTGTGTAACACCTAGTCCAGTCCACACTTGTCAGTGCCCATCTTTTGTAACACCCGGTCCAGCCCGCACCTGCCAGTGCACATCAGTGTATCACCCTTTCCAGTCCGTACCTGCCAGGGCCCATCTGTCTAACACCCCGTCCAGCCTGTACCTGCCAGTGCTCATCTATGTAACACCCGGTCAAGCCCACAACGGCCAGTGCTTTTCTGTTCCTCAGCCAGTCCTATCTGCACCTGTGTTTCCAGTGTCCCTACAGTGCCTGCCTGTATTCTTCATCCCTTCTTCGGGCTGTACCAGCCTACCTGCTCTAGGGGGGCCAGCTGTCATCTGATATAGGTCAGCCCTGGAGTAGCACCTGGTGCCACCTCCTTATCCCTCCTTTGGTCACAGTTTTTGCCTGTTGCCACTTATCCAAGGTCGGATTTGGTAGGCCATCTAGTTACACCCCTCCAGGCTTTCTGAGGGCTATGGCATAGTGGTTCCGTAACCTTGTCCTCTACAGTCTCCATCTGCTGAATTGGTTGTAATGGAAGAGGTGTCAGTCCCTATTATACTAGTTCTACTCTGGTAAAATTGATGCCACTTTGGTAGTATCTGCCTCTAATTTTTGGAAATGTGTAAACTCCTAGTTGGGTCTCTTTCATGTGTTTTGCCTGTAGCAGTAGGCCTACGAGACCAGCAGCCCTCCACTACCTTTGAGTCAACCACCCGTGTTGCTATCCTTACAATTTTCTGACAATAGTAGTCTACGAAAATGATATTTGTGCCACCTGAGTGTGGCTGAACATAAAAGCAGGTTGAACTGTTACATGTGGTATCAGGGCTCCCAGGACAGACGTCCTACTCCGATGCCTCACCCACCTCGTCATATTTTGAAGTCCAATTCAAAGCTGTAAATGCTGGCCCAGACCCTGATACCTCATGCATGGCTGATTGCTGCCATGCCATTCTAAAATTTGTACTGTAGGTGAATTGAGGCCACTTTCCTGGTGTCTGCCCCTAATTTGATGTGTTTTGGCAGCTTTTGGGCCCGTTTGAAGGTATTATGTATGCATTTGTTTTTGCCTCCCATTGACTTGAATGGCGTTCGGCTGTGTTCAGTAAATATTCAACAAATTAATTGGCGAATATTGCAAATTCGGCAATCATACTCCAAACCGGACATTTAAATATTCTCTCATTTCTAATGAGTACATAGTAAGCATTAGGCCGTTCCCCTCCGGGGAAGGTTTCATCTATCATGCAGAGGGTCTACATCCACCAGCGTGACAACTTCAGTATGGACAGTAATTTCTGGGGATTTTGGCCTTTTTAATTGTTTTTAGCACTTTTTGTGTATTGTTCCATTTCTTGCTACTTTTTGTGTCAATAAATATATTTTTTTATATGGTGATCTCATAGCATATGCATACTTTTTTTTCTCTATGGCTGCCTATATTTACTCAAGTATGTGCTAGGGTGAACCCAACTCTTTGGGTGATGCCCTCATACCTCCTTAAATTGTTACAGGATGGCAAGTGGTGAAGCACAGAGATCATAGCTCATTGTTCTAACTCAAATTACAACTTTATTAACATAATATTGACAGGTGATACAGTTCAATGTGGTGAATGGCCAGAGATCCTGTACACCTGATCAGAAGTTCAGGTTATGTGCACTACTGCAGATCTTTGGCACTGGTGATGCCCCTATATTTTTTTTATTTATTTTGAAATGTTGAGCCCCTAAGAATTTTGCATCTGGAGCAACCACCCCTGTGCCCACCTCCATGTTATGCCGCTATGTTGATGGTTTTGCCATATTGAACTTCGGGCAAAGCAAACTTTGTATTTAGCTCTGATCCAGATAAAGAAGCGTTATGCCTATTTAATTTGTGTAAATAAGTAGAAAAAAAGGACAAATATAATTTGCATTTTTAGTGTGTTTCTTGGTAAACTCTTACGCAATTCATGCAAAAAATAACAATCAAAGGTTGATGAGACGCTTCCTGCAGGCGTGTTCTGTAATTTTACAGTGCTTTGCCTTTCTCAAAAGACTGACTTTCTGCTTCACTGCCTTTAAGTTAGAAATCATTTCCATGATATTGGTTTAATACAAAATATCTTTTAGTCAACACAAGGTAATTGAGATGCTTCAGATTTCAGCTTCAGATGGCAAATGTACTTGTGCACTGGATTAAAAAGAAAGTATGCCACTTTTGCTTTAAACACACAAAATATCTTCAGCCAAATTGATGTATATACGATTAATTTCATGTAAATGAAGTGATTAGCATGGCATTTAATTCTACCCATAGCCTTTTGCATTTAGCTCGCTCATGTATGTTTACCAAATACAAGAGGTGATGAATACGTCTTAATTATGCCTAGAAATGAGTGCCAAGTATAAAGTGTGTAGGAATAATGCTTATGTTTTCCAAATCTTGTTTTAACAAGAAATGTAGTGAACTGTAAAAATAAGCCAATGGGCTGCATAAAATGTGAATAATAACATAAAGCTGCACAAAGATGTTAAATATACAAAACAAAGTATCATCCTGATGCCCAATGATGTTCCTCTCTTGCTTCACTACCCTTTCTGTTTTATCCCTGGAACTGCCCTTTTTTCGTAGTGGCAAGTTTAATCCATAGGCAATAAAGATTTAGAAACTTAGCGCCATTTGCCATACATTTTGGCGCTAGCGCCTATAGAAAGCTGATGGACATTTATGAAACTATCATGACATGAACTCAGGAATGGAGAGCGCTGCAGAAACTGACATCAGAGATTACTCATTACATATCTAATTGGCTTACAAAGGCAGTAGGTTCTATTTTTCACTTCACATCCCCACTATGATGTGATCAAGAAATGCCAATTGGTTGCTTTGACAACTGAGGGCCTAACAATAACTCAGAGGCAGGGCCAAATAGGCTTCATGTTAGCTTCATTGAAGAATTGCAGTATAGAATACAGGCATCGTCAGTATCCATAGAAAGAGAAATTAAAAACATTCAAATTGCCTCTTCAGAGGTAGAGGACATAAACTCTAGTGCAACGTTTTGGAAGTAGCAATCCTAAAAGTCAACATTAACCCTTTAATAATAGTGAAAATTGTATTATGTGCAAAAAACAGTGGCAGAATTGATGTTTTGTATATAATTCTTTTTTTTGCATAGAGTTAAGCGTCATCTACAAGAAAAACGGACCAATTATTTTGGTCAGACTTTGACCAGAGTGTGGTCCGATCATCCATTTTTCTTGTACATTGAATAAAAAAAGTTTCTCCACCTTCTACAGGTCCTTCTCAAAAAATTAGCATATAGTGTAAAATTTCATTATTTACCATAATGTAATGATTACAATTAAACTTTCATATATTATAGATTCATTATCCACCAACTGAAATTTGTCAGGTCTTTTATTGTTTTAATACTGATGATTTTGGCCTACAACTCCTGATAACCCAAAAAACCTGTCTCAATAAATTAGCATATTTCACCCGTCCAATCAAATAAAAGTGTTTTTTAATAACAAACAAAAAAACCATCAAATAATAATGTTCAGTTATGCACTCAATACTTGGTCGGGAATCCTTTGGCAGAAATGACTGCTTCAATGCGGCGTGGCATGGAGGCAATCAGCCTGTGACACTGCTGAGATGTTATGGAGGCCCAGGATGCTTCAATAGCGGCCTTAAGCTCATCCAGAGTGTTGGGTCTTGCATCTCTCAACTTTCTCTTCACAATATCCCACAGATTCTCTATGGGGTTCAGGTCAGGAGAGTTGGCAGGCCAATTGAGCACAGTAATACCATGGTCAGTAAACCATTTACCAGTGGTTTTGGCACTGTGAGCAGGTGCCAGGTCGTGCTGAAAAATGAAATCTTCATCTCCATAAAGCATTTCAGCCGATGGAAGCATGAAGTGCTCCAAAATCTCCTGATAGCTAGCTGCATTGGCCCTGCCCTTGATGAAACACAGTGGACCAACACCAGCAGCTGACATGGCACCCCACATCATCACTGACTGTGGGCACTTGACACTGGACTTCAGGCATTTTGGCATTTCCTTCTCCCCAGTCTTCCTCCAGACTCTGGCACCTTGATTTCCGAATGACATGCAAAATTTGCTTTCATCAGAAAAAAGTACTTGGGACCACTTAGCAACAGTCCGGTGCTGCTTCTCTTTAGCCCAGGTCAGGCGCTTCTGCCGCTGTTTATGGTTCAAAAGTGGCTTTACCTGGGGAATGCGGCACCTGTAGCCCATTTCCTGCACAAGTCCACTGCTTCCTCAGGTTCCCCAAGGTCTGGAATCGGTCCTTCTCCACAATCTTCCTCAGGGTCCGGTCACCTCTTCTCGTTGTACAGCGTTTTCTGCCACATTGTTTCCTTCCAACAGACTTACCATTGAGGTGCCTTGATACAGCACTCTGGGAACAGCCTATTTGTTGAGAAATTTCTTTCTGGGTCTTACCCTCTTGCTTGAGGGTGTCAATGATGGCCTTCTTGACATCTGTCAGGTCGCTTGTCTTACCCATGATGGGGGTTTTGAGTAATGAACCAGGCAGGGAGTTTTTAAAAGCCTCAGGTATCTTTAGCATGTGTTTAGAGTTAATTAGTTGATTCAGAAGATTAGGGTAATAGGTCGTTTAGAGAACCTTTTCTTGATATGCTAATTTATTGAGACAGGTTTTTTGGGTTATCAGGAGTTGTATGCCAAAATCATCAGTATTAAAACAATAAAAGACCTGACAAATTTCAGTTGGTGGATAATGAATCTATAATATATGAAAGTTTAATTGTAATCATTACATTATGGTAAATAATGAAATTTTACACTATATGCTAATTTTTTGAGAAGGACCTGTATTATGGAATCTGGGTGCAGTCCGATTTTATTCACAGACCCATAGACCCATGTACCCTTGGATCCAAATCGGACATTTCTCTGCAATTTTACGTGTACCTTGGTTTGCGAAAAATGTGAATGGCTCCATAGACTATGACTTGCATGTAGTGTTACCGGTGAAAGCCACAGATTGCACTTGCAATTGAAAATCAGATGTCTGAATGAGACCTAAACAAAAGTTTCTTAATAAGATATATATACTGTACCTGAAGTGATTCGACCGATAAACACAACTCATCCTGGAAAAAAAACAAACCCACATATGGCTACATTAAAGAAAAAAGAAAAAAGTTATGGCTCCTGGAACATGACAATAAAAAAGCGAACAAAATAAATGGTTCCTCATAAATGCTAAAACTAGATTTGGCAGGATGGAGTTAGTCATAGAGTGATAGCAGGTGCAGATAAAATGAGATGTGCATAATATTCACATTGTAGCTAATTGTATAAAATGGATGTTACAAACCCATGATGTCCCATTAGCATCTTACACAAAACATTTAATTTACATAACAACTATTAAAACCTAAAAAGCTTTATGTTTAGTGATAAGACAGTTATCCAAAACAACACACACATACAGTATATGTCAGAAGAAACAATAATTCAACATAATCTCCCTCCTTAAATTTCATCCAGTGGGAATGTATGTATTGAGGTTGAAGATCTAGAAGTGTTCAGAATTTAGTGAAATTCTTTAGGGGTCTCCATACTGCTCATGATTATTAACTATTAGATGGTTGCCCGATTCTAACGCATCGGGTATTCTAGAATATGTATGTCCACGTAGTAGTAGTATGCCCAGCCACGTAGTATATTGCCCAGCCACGTAGTATATTGCCCAGCCATGTAGTATATTGCCCAGCCACGTAGTATATTGCCCAGTGACGTAGTATATTGCCCAGCCAAGTAGTATATTGCCCAGCCACGTAGTATATTGCCCAGCCATATAGTATATTGCCCAGCCACGTTGTATATTGCCCAGCCATGTAGTATATTGCCCAGGCACATAGTATATTGCCCAGCCACGTAGTATATTGCCCAGCCACGTAGTATATTGCCCAGCCACATTGTATAATGCCCAGCCACGTAGTATATTGCCCAGCGACGTAGTATACAGCACAGAGCCACATAGTATATTGTCCAGTGATGTAGTATATTGCCTAGTGATGTAGTATACAGCACAGAGCCACATAGTATATTGCCCAGCTATGTAGTATATTGCCCAGCTATGTAGTATATTGCCCAGCTATGTAGTATATTGGCCAGCCACGTATGACACAGGTAAAAAAATTAAAAATAAACATATACTCACCTTCCGTAGCTGTGTCGCCTGTGTGTGGTGCAGTCGGCAGCTTGCGGTCCCAGGGTGTGATGACGTCGCGGTCACGTGACCGTGTAGCGGTCACATGACCGTGACGTCACGGCAGGTCCTTTCCGCGCAGGCACGCAGGACTTGTGATGACGTCGCGGTCACATGACCGTGACGTCATGGCAGGTCCTTCTGCCAGACCATCCGTGCCAACGGAACGTGGCGGTTGCATCGCGAGGAGCGGGAAAGGCGGCGTAGGTGAGTATATAATCTTTTTTTTTTTTTAATTATTTTTACCATTAGATGTTTTTACTATTGGCGCTGCATAAGCTGCGTCAATAGTAAAAAACTTGGTCACACAGGGTTAATAGCAGCTGTAACGAAGTGCGTTACCCGCGGCATAACGCGGTCCGTTACCCCCGGCATTAACCCTGTGTGAGCGGTGAGTGGAGGGGTGTATGCGGGCGCCGGGCAGTGAGTGCGGGGTGTTATGGTTCTCAATGGCAAGAGAACATAGCCCAGCAAACATAAGAACTAGCTCTTGGAAGGATGGAAACTAAACTGACCATGAACTAAACCTGCCGCACAACTAACAGTAGCCGGGTAGCGTAGCCTGCGTTTTATCCCTAGACGCCCAGCGCCGGCCGGAGGACTAACTAATCCTGGCAGAGGAAAATATAGTCCTGGCTCACCTCTAGAGAAATTTCCCCGAAAGGCAGACAGAGGCCCCCACAAATATTGGCGGTGATTTTAGATGAAATGACAAACATAGTATAAAAATAGGTTTAGCAAAATTGAGGTCCGCTTACTAGATAGCAGGAAGACAGAAAGGGCACTTTCATGGTCAGCTGAAAACCCTATCAAAACACCATCCTGAAATTACTTTAAGACTCTAGTATTAACTCATAACATCAGAGTGGCAATTTCAGATCACAAGAGCTTTCCAGACACAGAAACGAAACTACAGCTGTGAACTGGAACAAAATGCAAAAACAAACAAGGACTAAAGTCCAACTTAGCTGGGAGATGTCTAGCAGCAGGAACATGCACAGAAAGGCTTCTGATTACAATGTTGACCGGCATGGAAGTGACAGAGGAGCAAGGCTAAATAGCGACTCCCACATCCTGATGGAAACAGGTGAACAGAGAGGATGATGCACACCAGTTCAATTCCACCAGTGGCCACCGGGGGAGCCCAAAATCCAATTTCACAACAGTACCCCCCCCTCAAGGAGGGGGCACCGAACCCTCACCAGAACCACCAGGGCGATCAGGATGAGCCCTATGAAAGGCACGGACCAAATCGGAGGCATGAACATCAGAGGCAGTCACCCAAGAATTACCCTCCTGACCGTATCCCTTCCATTTGACCAGATACTGGAGTTTCCGTCTGGAAACACGGGAGTCCAAGATTTTTTCCACAACGTACTCCAACTCGCCCTCAACCAACACCGGAGCAGGAGGCTCAACGGAAGGCACAACCGGTACCTCATACCTGCGCAATAATGACCGATGAAAAACATTATGAATAGAAAAAGATGCAGGGAGGTCCAAACGGAAGGACACAGGGTTAAGAATCTCCAATATCTTGTACGGGCCGATGAACCGAGGCTTAAACTTGGGAGAAGAAACCCTCATAGGGACAAAACGAGAAGACAACCACACCAAGTCCCCAACACAAAGCCGAGGACCAACCCGACGCCGGCGGTTGGCAAAAAGCTGAGTCTTCTCCTGGGACAACTTCAAATTGTCCACTACCTGCCCCCAAATCTGATGCAACCTCTCCACCACAGCATCCACTCCAGGACAATCCGAAGATTCCACCTGACCAGAAGAAAATCGAGAATGAAACCCCGAATTACAGAAAAAGGGAGACACCAAGGTGGCAGAGCTGGCCCGATTATTGAGGGCAAACTCCGCTAAAGGCAAAAAAGCAACCCAATCATCCTGATCTGCAGACACAAAACACCTCAAATATGTCTCCAAGGTCTGATTCGTCCGCTCGGTCTGGCCATTAGTCTGAGGATGGAAAGCAGACGAGAAAGACAAATCTATGCCCATCCTAGCACAGAATGCTCGCCAAAATCTAGACACGAATTGGGTACCTCTGTCAGAAACGATATTCTCCGGAATACCATGCAAACGGACCACATTTTGAAAAAACAGAGGAACCAACTCGGAAGAAGAAGGCAACTTAGGCAGGGGAACCAAATGGACCATCTTAGAGAAACGATCACACACCACCCAGATGACAGACATCTTCTGAGAAACAGGAAGATCCGAAATAAAATCCATCGAGATGTGCGTCCAGGGCCTCTTCGGGATAGGCAAGGGCAACAACAATCCACTAGCCCGAGAACAACAAGGCTTGGCCCGAGCACAAACGTCACAAGACTGCACAAAGCCTCGCACATCTCGAGACAGGGAAGGCCACCAGAAGGACCTTGCCACCAAATCCCTGGTACCAAAGATTCCAGGATGACCTGCCAACGCAGAAGAATGAACCTCAGAAATGACTCTACTGGTCCAATCATCAGGAACAAACAGTCTACCAGGTGGGCAACGATCAGGTCTATCCGCCTGAAACTCCTGCAAGGCCCGCCGCAGGTCTGGAGAAACGGCAGACAATATCACTCCATCCTTAAGGATACCTGTAGGTTCAGAATTACCAGGGGAGTCAGGCTCAAAACTCCTAGAAAGGGCATCCGCCTTAACATTCTTAGAACCCGGCAGGTAGGACACCACAAAATCAAACCGAGAGAAAAACAACGACCAGCGCGCCTGTCTAGGATTCAGGCGTCTGGCGGACTCAAGATAAATTAGATTTTTGTGGTCAGTCAATACCACCACCTGATGTCTAGCCCCCTCAAGCCAATGACGCCACTCCTCAAAAGCCCACTTCATGGCCAAAAGCTCCCGATTCCCAACATCATAATTCCGCTCGGCGGGCGAAAATTTACGCGAGAAAAAAGCACAAGGTCTCATCACGGAGCAATCGGAACTTCTCTGCGACAAAACCGCCCCAGCTCCGATTTCAGAAGCGTCGACCTCAACCTGAAAAGGAAGAGCAACATCAGGCTGACGCAACACAGGGGCGGAAGAAAAGCGGCGCTTAAGCTCCCGAAAGGCCTCCACAGCAGCAGGGGACCAATCAGCAACATCAGCACCCTTCTTAGTCAAATCAGTCAATGGTTTAACAACATCAGAAAAACCAGCAATAAATCGACGATAAAAGTTAGCAAAGCCCAAAAATTTCTGAAGACTCTTAAGAGAAGAGGGTTGCGTCCAATCACAAATAGCCTGAACCTTGACAGGATCCATCTCGATGGAAGAGGGGGAAAAAATATATCCCAAAAAGGAAATCTTTTGAACCCCAAAAACGCACTTAGAACCCTTCACACACAAGGAATTAGACCGCAAAACCTGAAAAACCCTCCTGACCTGCTGGACATGAGAGTCCCAGTCATCCGAAAAAATCAAAATATCATCCAGATACACAATCATAAATTTATCCAAATAATCACGGAAAATGTCATGCATAAAGGACTGAAAGACTGAAGGGGCATTTGAAAGACCAAAAGGCATCACCAAATACTCAAAGTGGCCCTCGGGCGTATTAAATGCGGTTTTCCACTCATCCCCCTGCTTAATTCGCACCAAATTATACGCCCCACGGAGATCTATCTTAGAGAACCACTTGGCCCCCTCTATGCGAGCAAACAAATCAGTCAGCAGTGGCAACGGATATTGATATTTAACCGTGATTTTATTCAAAAGCCGATAATCAATGCACGGCCTCAAAGAGCCATCTTTCTTAGCCACAAAGAAAAAACCGGCTCCTAAGGGAGATGACGAAGGACGAATATGTCCCTTTTCCAAGGACTCCTTTATATATTCTCGCATAGCAGCATGTTCAGGCACAGACAGATTAAATAAACGACCCTTAGGGTATTTACTACCCGGAATCAAATCTATGGCACAATCGCACTCCCGGTGCGGAGGTAATGAACCAAGCTTAGGTTCTTCAAAAACGTCACGATATTCAGTCAAGAATTCAGGAATCTCAGAGGGAATAGATGATAAAATGGAAACCACAGGTACGTCCCCATGCGTCCCCTTACATCCCCAGCTTAACACAGGCATAGCTTTCCAGTCAAGGACTGGGTTATGAGATTGCAGCCATGGCAATCCAAGCACCAACACATCATGTAGGTTATACAGCACAAGAAAGCGAATAATCTCCTGGTGATCCGGATTAATCCGCATAGTTACTTGTGTCCAGTATTGTGGTTTATTGCTAGCCAATGGGGTGGAGTCAATCCCCTTCAGGGGTATAGGAGTTTCAAGAGGCTCCAAATCATACCCACAGCGTTTGGCAAAGGACCAATCCATAAGACTCAAAGCGGCGCCAGAGTCGACATAGGCATCCGCGGTAATAGATGATAAAGAACAAATCAGGGTCACAGATAGAATAAACTTAGACTGTAAAGTGCCAATTGAAACAGACTTATCAAGCTTCTTAGTACGCTTAGAGCATGCTGATATAACATGAGTTGAATCACCGCAATAGAAGCACAACCCATTTTTTCGTCTAAAATTCTGCCGTTCACTTCTGGACAGAATTCTATCACATTGCATATTCTCTGGCGTCTTCTCAGTAGACACCGCCAAATGGTGCACAGGTTTGCGCTCCCGCAGACGCCTATCGATCTGGATAGCCATTGTCATGGACTCATTCAGACCCGCAGGCACAGGGAACCCCTCCATAACATCCTTAATGGCATCAGAGAGACCCTCTCTGAAATTCGCCGCCAGGGCGCACTCATTCCACTGAGTAAGCACAGCCCATTTACGGAATTTCTGGCAGTATATTTCAGCTTCGTCTTGCCCCTGAGATAGGGACATCAAGGCCTTTTCCGCCTGAAGTTCTAACTGAGGTTCCTCATAAAGCAACCCCAAGGCCAGAAAAAACGCATCCACATTGAGCAACGCAGGATCCCCTGGAGCCAATGCAAAAGCCCAATCCTGAGGGTCGCCCCGGAGCAAGGAAATCACAATCCTGACCTGCTGAGCAGGATCTCCAGCAGAGCGAGATTTCAGGGACAAAAACAACTTGCAATTATTTTTGAAATTTTGAAAACAAGATCTATTCCCCGAGAAAAATTCAGGCAAAGGAATTCTAGGTTCAGATATAGGAACATGAACAACAAAATCTTGTAAATTTTGAACTTTCGTGGTGAGATTATTCAAACCTGCAGCTAAACTCTGAATATCCATTTTAAACAGGTGAACACAGAGCCATTCCAGGATTAGAAGGAGAGAGAGAGAGAAAGGCTGCAATATAGGCAGACTTGCAAGAGATTCAATTACAAGCACACTCAGAACTGAAGGAAAAAAAAAAAAAAAAAAAATCTTCAGCAGACTTCTCTTTTCTCTCCTTTCTCTGTCAATTAATTTAACCCTTTTTGGCCGGTCAAACTGTTATGGTTCTCAATGGCAAGAGAACATAGCCCAGCAAACATAAGAACTAGCTCTTGGAAGGATGGAAACTAAACTGACCATGAACTAAACCTGCCGCACAACTAACAGTAGCCGGGTAGCGTAGCCTGCGTTTTATCCCTAGACGCCCAGCGCCGGCCGGAGGACTAACTAATCCTGGCAGAGGAAAATATAGTCCTGGCTCACCTCTAGAGAAATTTCCCCGAAAGGCAGACAGAGGCCCCCACAAATATTGGCGGTGATTTTAGATGAAATGACAAACATAGTATAAAAATAGGTTTAGCAAAATTGAGGTCCGCTTACTAGATAGCAGGAAGACAGAAAGGGCACTTTCATGGTCAGCTGAAAACCCTATCAAAACACCATCCTGAAATTACTTTAAGACTCTAGTATTAACTCATAACATCAGAGTGGCAATTTCAGATCACAAGAGCTTTCCAGACACAGAAACGAAACTACAGCTGTGAACTGGAACAAAATGCAAAAACAAACAAGGACTAAAGTCCAACTTAGCTGGGAGATGTCTAGCAGCAGGAACATGCACAGAAAGGCTTCTGATTACAATGTTGACCGGCATGGAAGTGACAGAGGAGCAAGGCTAAATAGCGACTCCCACATCCTGATGGAAACAGGTGAACAGAGAGGATGATGCACACCAGTTCAATTCCACCAGTGGCCACCGGGGGAGCCCAAAATCCAATTTCACAACAGCGGGGAGTAAGGAGCGGCCATTTTCTTCCGGACTGTGCGCGTCGCTGATTGGTCGCGGCAGCCATGAAAGGCAGCTGGCGAGACCAATCAGCGAACGAATAACTGCGACAGACAGACAGACAGAAGGACAGACAGACGGAAGTGACCCTCAGACAATTATATAGTAGATCTGAATGCTATGAGCATGAAAGTTTTTTGCCCCGCCCCTGACATTGTACACAATGCTAGGATGTTAAGCGGCATTTGATATATTGCAATTATTAAACTGGTATATATAGTATATACAGGTTGGGCCATTTATATGGGTACACCTAAATAAAATGGGAATTGTTGGTGATATCAACTTCCTGTTTGTGGCACATTAGTATATGGGAGGGGGAAAACTTTTCAAGATGGGTGGTGACTAGTGTTGAGCGATACCTTCCGATATCGGAAAGTATCGGTATCGGATTGGATCGGCCGATATTCAAAAAATATCGGATATCGCCGATACCGATACCCGATACCTGATACCAATGCAAGTCAATGGGACCAAAATATCGGAATTAAAATAAACCCTTTCTTTCCTTGTAGGTTCATTCTACATGAAGGAAAACAGCTAAGAATAATGTAGGATGTATTGGGGGAGGTGGCGGAGAAATTAAAGGCATATAGCTTTAGCCCAATCAAATAGAATAGCAGGAATTTAAATTTTTTTTTAACCCCTTAGTGACAGAGCCAATTTGGTACTTAATGACCGAGCCAATTTTTACAATTCTGACCACTGTCACTTTATGAGGTTATAACTCTGGAACGCTTTAACGAATCCCACTGATTATGAGTTTATTTTTTCGGGACATATTGTACCTCATGTTAGTGGTAACATTTCTTTGATATTACTTGTGATTATTTATGAAAAAAACAGAAATATGGTGAAAATTTTAAAAATTTAGCAATTTTCAAAATTTGTATTTTTATGCCCTTAAATCACAGAGATATGTCACGAAAAATAGTTAATAAATAACATTTCCCACATGTCTACTTTACATCAGCACAATTTTGGAAACAAAAATTTTTTTTGTTAGGGAGTTATAAGGGCTAAAAGTTGACCAGCAATTTCTCATTTTTACAACACCATTTTTTTTAGGGACTACATCACATTTGAAGTCATTTTGAGGGGTCTATATGATAGAAAATAACCAAGTGTAACACCATTCTAAAAACTGCACCCCTCAAGGTGCTCAAAACCACATTCAAGAAGTTTATTAACCGTTTACGTGCTTCACAGGAAATGAAACGATGTGGAAGGAAAAAATGAACATTTAACTTTTTTTTGCAAACATTTTACTTCAGAACCATTTTTTTTATTTTCACAAGTGTAAAAACAGAAATTTAAACATAAATTTTGTTGTGCAATTTCTCTTGAATACGCCAATACCCCATATGTGGGGGTAAACCACTGTTTGGGCGCACTGCAGAGCTTGGAAGTGAAGGAGCGCCGTTTGACTTTTTCAATGCAGAATTGGGTGGAATTGAGATTGGATGCCATGTCACGTTTAGAGAGCCCCTGATGTGCCTAAACAGTGGAAACGCTCCACAAGTGACACCATTTTGGACACTAGACCCCTTAAGGAACTTATCTAGATGTGTGGTGAGCACTTTGAACTCCCAAGTGCTTCACAGAAGTTTATAACGTAGAGCTGTGAAAATAAAAAATCGCATTTGTTTACACAATAATGATCTTTTTGCCCACAAATTCTTATTTTCACAAGGGTAACAGGAAAAATTAGACCACAAAAGTTGTTGTCCAATTTCTCCTGAGTACGTCGATACCCCATATGTGGGGGTAAACCACTGTTTGGGCGCACTGCAGAGCTTGGAAGAGAAGGAGTGCCGTTTTACTTTTTCAATGTAGAATTGGCTGGAATTGAGATCGGACGTCATGTCACGTTTGGAGAGCCCCTGATGTGCCTAAACAGTGTAAACCCCCCACAAGTGACACCATTTTGGAAACTAGACCCCTTAAGGAACTTACCTAGATGTGTGGTGAGCACTTTGAACTCCCAAGTGCTTCACAGAAGTTTATAACGTAGAGCCGTGAAAATAAAAAATCGCATTTTTTCTACAAAAATGATCTTTTTGTCCCCAAATTTTTATTTTCACAAGGGTAACAGGAGAAATTAGACCACAAAAGTTGTTGGGCAATTTCTCCTGAGTACAAGAAAAAATGAACATTTAACTTTTTTTTGCAAACATTTTACTTCAGAACCATTTTTTTTATTTTCACAAGTGTAAAAACAGAAATTTAAACATAAATTTTGTTGTGCAATTTCTCTTGAATACGCCAATACCCCATATGTGGGGGTAAACCACTGTTTGGGCGCACCGCAGAGCTTGGAAGAGAAGGAGTGCTGTTTTACTTTTTCAATGTAGAATTGGCTGAAATTGAGATCGGACGCCATGTCGCGTTTGGAGAGCCCCTGATGTGCCTAAACAGTAGAAACCCCCCACAAGTGACCCCATTTTGGAAACTAGACCCCCCAAGGAACGTATCTAGATATGTAGTCAGAACTTTGAATGCCCAAGTGCTTCACAGAAGTTTATAATGCAGAGTCGTGAAAATAAAAAATATTTTTTTTCCACAAAAAAGATTTTTTAGCCCCCAAATTTTTATTTTCACAAGGGTAACAGGAGAAATTGGACCTCAAAAGTTGTTGTCCAATTCATCCCGAGTATGCTGGTGCCCCATATGTGGGGGTAAACCACTGTTTGGGCACAAGGCAGAGCTCAGAAGGGAGGGAGCACCATTTGACTTTTTGAGCGCAAAATTGGCTGTCGTGTTTGGAGACCCCCTGATGTACCTAAACAGTGGAAACCCCCCAATTCTAACTCCAACCCTAACCCCAACACACCCTCAACCCTAATCCCAACCCGATCCATAATCCTAATCACAACCCTAACCCCAAAACAATCCTAATCTCAACCCTAACCATAACCCTAATCAAAACCCTAAATCTAACACACCCCTAATCCTAATCTCAACCCTAACCTCAAACCTAACCCTAATCCCAATACACCCCTAACCCTAATCCCAACCCTAACCTTAACCCTAATCCCAAACCTAACCCTAATCCCAAACGTATTCCTAATGCCAAGCCTAACCCTAATACCAATCCTAATCCAAACCCTAATCCCAACTCTAACCCTAACTTTAGCCTCAACCCTAGCCCTAACTTTAGCCCCAACCCTAGCCCTAACTTTAGCCCCAACCCTAACCCTAACCCTAACCCTAACTTTAGCCCCAACCCTAGCCCTAACCCTAACTTTAGCCCCCACCCTAACCCTAGCTCTAACCCTAATTTTAGCCCCAACCCTAGCCCTAACCCTAACTTTAGCCCTAACCCTAACCCTAAATTTAGCCCCAACCCTAACCATAACCCTAAATTTAACCCTAACCCTAGCCCTAGCTTTAGCCCCAACCCTAACCCTAGTCCTAAGGCTACTTTTACACTTGCATCGTGTGGCATCCGTCACAATCCGTAGTTTTGGACAAAAAACGGATCCTGCAAATATGCCCGCAGGATGCCTTTTTTGCCCATAGACTTGTATTGCCGACGCATGGCCACATGTCGCGTCCATCGTGCACTGGATCCGTTGCGTTTTGGTGGACCGTCGTCACAAAAAAAGTTCAATGTAACCTTTTTTTTGTACGTCGTGTCCGCCATTTCTGCTCATGCATGGCCGTAACTCTGCCCCCTCCTCCCCAGGACATAGACTGGGCAGCGGATGCATTGAAAAACTGCATCCGCTGCCCACGTTGTGCACAATTTTCACAACGTGCATCGGTACGTCGGGCCGACGCATTGCGACGGCCCTGTACGGACGCAAGTGTGAAAGAAGCCTAACCCTAGCCCTAACCCTAACCCTAGCCCTAACCCTAACCCTAAATTTAACCCCAACCCTAACCCTAACCCTAAATTTAGCCCCAACCCTAACCCTAACTCTAACCCTAATTTTAGCCCCAACTCCTCTCTCCTGCCGGCCGGCAGATGGCAGCAGAGAGCAGGCGCACAGCGCATGCGCTCGCCATTTTCTTTTCATAGGAAGAAGCCGACAGGTAGGAAAGGACGCAGGAGGACCCAGGGACACAGGTAAGTATAGCAGGGTCCCCGAATCCCCCTATTTCTCTGTCCTCTGATGTGCGATCACATCAGAGGACAGAGAATGACCGATCGCTTTTTTTTTTTTCTTTTTTTTGCGACTGCCGGTAAACGGTTAATTACCGGCCATCGCAAAACAGGGGTCAGTAAGAACTGACCCCGATCATGTTCTTTGGGGTCTTGGCTACCCCCAGCAGCCGAGACCCCAAAGATCCTCCGGGTGCCGGCCGGCGGGCGCACTGCGCATGGCCCGCCATTTTTTTGCCGGAAGAAGATGGCGGCGCCCATCGGGAGCCACGAGGAGCACCGGGGGAGACCGGTGAGTATCGGGGGGCTATCGGGGACCCCATTTCTCTGTCCTGTGATGTGCGATCACATCGGAGGACAGAGAAATTAAAAGGGAGATTGCGTTTTTTGGGTTTTTTTGCGATCGCCGGTAAACGGTTAATTACCGGCGATCGCAACTCTGGGGTCGGTAAAAAACCCCGGAATCATGTTCTCTGGGGTCTCGGCTACCCCCGGCAACCGAGACCCCAGAGAAAATCCGACTCAGGGGGGCGCTATTCACTTTTTCCACAGCGCCGTTAATTAACGGCGCTGTGGTTTAAGTACCCTTAACTGCCACCGTTAAAAGGCGTATCGGCGGTCGTTAAGGGTTTAAGACGTTCGGAGTTCCAAAGATATTGACTATGTTAAGATTTTTTTTATTTTGTCATATATTGATGTTTCACTACTTCCATGCCCTTCACCTTCTTTTTTACTTCTCCCACACTTTCTTCTTCATCATCCTCAGCAGCAGCATCTTTGACATCAACTTCTTCTTCACCTTATTCATCTTCTTCTTCATCTTCTACCTATTTTTTTTTTGTTACATTCTTCATATTCTTTTTATTAAACTATTATTCTTCTTCATATTCTACTTTTTCATCATATTCTTATTTGTGACAGGCATTCCTGTAGTTGTTATCTATAAAATTTTGAAGATTACACCTTCCGTTCTGCCTGTCACAAAAGAGTTACAACAGGATTTGTCCGCGTTCAGCTAGGCCTGCAGCAGCAGGCTTTTTCCAGGGGCACCACGAGGAGGAACGGACTCACCCCCATACACTGCTTAGTCTTCTTCTGCTTATAATTTAGATAATATATTTTGCTCTGATGTTTAGCCTTATGCTTAATGTTCTTCTGCTCTTTGTTCTGCAGCCTCTTGTTCTTCTGCTTCTAGGTCTTCCATGTCGTTGTCTCCAGGGTCATCGTCGTCATCTGGGTGGTCTTCAGGGTCGTCATCTCCAGGGTCGTCATCTCAGTGGTTGTCATCTCTGGTGTCATCGTCATCTTAGGGGTGGTCTTCAGGGTTGTCGTCTTTAGGGTCTTAAACTTGGAAATGTAGCAGAAGGTACAAGAAGGCTGAGAAAATGCTGAGAACCAGCTGATGGAACTGGAACTCGGATGGCTACCCGAAGGTCCCAGAGCCAATGGAACTACTGAGGACCAGCTGATGTTACTGGAACCCGGTTACTAAGTAGGAGGTACCCATGCCAGAAAGCACTACCAAGATCCACCTGACGTTGGTGGAACTCGGATACCCAGAAGGAGGCACCTAAGCCAAAGGCTCTGCCTGGAACCAGCTGACGGTACTGGAACCAGGATGGGGAGCAGAAGGTACAAGAGCAAAAGACACTGCCAAGAACCAGCTGATGGTACTGGAACCTGGATGGGTAGCCGAAGGTACAAGAGCCAATGGAACTACCGAGGACCAGCTGACGTTACTGGAACCCGGTTACTAAGCAGGAGGTACCCATGCAAGAAAGCACTAACAAGGACCACCTGATGTTGGTGGAACTCGGATACCCAGAAGGAGGCACCTAAGCCAAAGGCTCTGCCCGGAACCAGCTGACGGTACTGGAACCAGGATGGGGAGCAGAAGGTACAAGAGCAAAAGACACTGCCGAGAACCAGCTGACGGTATTGGAACCCGGATGGGTAGCTGAAGGTGCAAGAGCCAATGGAACTACCGAGGACCAGCTGACGTTACTGGAACCTGATTACTAAGCAGGAGGTACCTGTCATGATCTCAATGGCAAGAGAACATAGCATAAGCATATATAGGAACTAGCTCTTGGAAGATGGGAACTGAGCTGACCATGAACTAAACCTAACGCACAACTAGCAGTGGCCGGGTAGCATGCCTACGTTGATTCTAGATGCCCAGCACCAGCCGGAGGACTAAATAAAACTAGCAGAGGAAAATATTAGTCCTAGCTCACCTCTAGAGAAATACCCCGAAAGGAGACAGAGGCCCCCCACATGTATTGGCGGTGAGTTGAGATGAAATAACAAACGTAGTATGAAAATAGGTTTAGCAAATTTGAGGTCCACTTACTACATAGCAGAAGACAGAAAGGACACTTTCATGGTCAGCTGAAAAGCCTATCAAAAACACCATCCAGAAATTACTTTAAAACTCTGGCATTAACTCATAACACCAGAGTGGCAATTCCTGTTCACAAGAGCTTTCCAGACACAGTAACGAAACTTCAGCTGTGAACTGGAACAAAAATGCAAAAACAAACATGGACAAGAGTCCAACTTATCTAGTAGTTGTCTAGGAGCAGGAACAAGCACAGAGAGGCTTCTGATAACATTGTTGACCGGCAAGCAACTAACAGAGCAGCAAGGTTATATAGCGACTCCCACATCTTGATGGGAACAGGTGAACAAAGAAGATGAAGACACCAGTTCAATTCCACCAGTAGCCACCGGGGGAGCCCAGAATCCAAATTCACAACAGTACCCCCCCCTCAAGGAGGGGGCACCGAACCCTCACCAGAACCACCAGGGCGATCAGGATGGGCCCTATGAAAGGCACGAACCAGATCGGAGGCATGAACATCAGATGCATTCACCCAAGAATTATCCTCCTGGCCGTATCCCTTCCACTTGACCAGATACTGGAGTCTCCGTCTGGAAACACGAGAGTCCAAGACCTTCTCCACAACGTACTCCAACTCACCCTCAACCAACACCGGAGCAGGAGGCTCAACGGAAGGCACAACCGGTACCTCATACCTGCGCAATAATGACCGATGAAAAACGTTATGAATAGAAAAGGATGCAGGGAGGTCCAAACGGAAGGAAACAGGGTTAAGAATCTCCAATATCTTATACGGGCCGATAAACCGAGGCTTAAACTTAGGAGAAGAGACCCTCATAGGGACAAAACGAGAAGACAACCACACCAAATCCCCAACAGAAAGCCGAGGACCAACACGACGGTGGCGGTTGGCAAAAAGCTGAGTCTTCTCCTGGGACAACCTCAAATTGTCCACCACCTGCCCCCAGATCTGATGCAATCTCTCCACCACAGCATCCACTCCAGGACAATCCGAAGATTCCACCTGACCAGAGGAAAATCGAGGATGAAACCCCGAATTACAGAAAAACGGGGACACCAAAGTGGCAGAGCTGGCCCGATTATTGAGAGCGAACTCCGCCAATGGCAAAAAAGCAACCCAATCATCCTGGTCAGCAGACACAAAACACCTCAGATATGTCTCCAGGGTCTGATTAATCCGCTCGGTCTGGCCATTCGTCTGAGGATGGAAAGCGGACGAAAAAGATAAATCTATGCCCATCCTAGTACAGAATGCCCGCCAAAATCTAGACACGAATTGGGTCCCTCTGTCAGAAACGATATTCTCAGGAATACCATGCAAACGAACAACATTTTGAAAAAACAGAGGAACCAACTCGGAAGAAGAAGGTAACTTGGGCAGAGGAACCAAATGGACCATCTTAGAAAAACGGTCACACACCACCCAGATGACAGACATCTTCTGAGAAACAGGCAGATCTGAAATAAAATCCATCGAGATGTGCGTCCAAGGCCTCTTAGGAATAGGCAAGGGCAACAATAATCCACTAGCCCGAGAACAACAAGGCTTGGCCCGAGCACAAACGTCACAAGACTGCACAAAGCCTCGCACATCTCGTGACAGGGAAGGCCACCAGAAGGACCTTGCCACCAAATCCCTGGTACCAAAAATGCCAGGATGACCTGCCAACGCAGAAGAATGAACCTCAGAGATGACTCTACTGGTCCAATCATCAGGAACAAACAGTTTATCAGGTGGGCAACGATCAGGTCTATCCGCCTGAAACTCCTGCAAGGCCCGCCGCAGGTCTGGAGAAACGGCTGACAATACCACTCCATCCTTAAGGATACCTGTGGGCTCAGAGTTACCAGGCGAGTCAGGCTCAAAACTCCTAGAAAGGGCATCCGCCTTAACATTCTTAGAACCCGGTAGGTACGACACCACAAAATTAAACCGAGAGAAAAATAATGACCAGCGCGCCTGTCTAGGATTCAGGCGCCTGGCGGTCTCAAGATAAATCAAATTTTTGTGGTCAGTCAATACCACCACCTGATGTCTGGCCCCCTCAAGCCAATGGCGCCACTCCTCAAAAGCCCACTTCATGGCCAAAAGCTCCCGATTCCCAACATCATAATTCCGCTCAGCGGGCGAAAATTTACGGGAAAAGAAGGCACAAGGCCTCATCACGGAGCAGTCAGAACTTTTCTGCGACAACACTGCCCCAGCTCCGATCTCAGAAGCGTCGACCTCAACCTGAAAAGGTAGAGCAACATCAGGCTGACGCAACACAGGGGCAGAGGAAAAACGGCGCTTAAGCTCCCGAAAGGCCTCCACAGCATCAGGGGACCAATCAGCAACATCAGCACCCTTCTTAGTCAAATCGGTCAATGGTTTAGCAATATCCGAAAAACCAGCAATAAATCGACGATAAAAGTTAGCAAAGCCCAAAAATTTCTGAAGACTCTTAAGAGAAGAGGGCTGCGTCCAATCACAAATAGCTTGAACCTTGACAGGATCCATTTCAATGGAAGAGGGGGAAAAAATATATCCCAAAAAGGAAATCCTCTGTACCCCAAAAACACACTTAGAACCCTTCACACACAAAGAATTAGACCGCAAAACCTGAAAAACCCTCCTGACTTGCTGGACATGAGAGTCCCAGTCATCCGAAAAAATCAGAATATCATCCAGATACACAATCATAAATTTATCCAAATAATCGCGAAAAATATCATGCATAAAGGACTGGAAAACTGACGGAGCATTAGAAAGACCAAAAGGCATCACTAAATACTCAAAGTGGCCCTCGGGCGTATTAAATGCGGTTTTCCACTCATCCCCCTGCCTGATTCGCACCAAATTATACGCCCCACGAAGGTCAATCTTAGAGAACCACTTGGCCCCCTTTATGCGAGCAAACAAATCAGTCAGCAACGGCAATGGGTATTGATATTTAACAGTGATTTTATTCAAAAGCCGATAATCAATACATGGTCTCAAAGAGCCGTCTTTTTTTGACACAAAGAAAAAACCGGCTCCTAAGGGAGATGACGATGGACGAATATGTCCCTTTTCCAAGGACTCCTTTATATATTCTCGCATAGCAGCATGTTCAGGCACAGACAGATTAAATAAACGACCCTTTGGGTATTTACTACCCGGGATTAAATCTATGGCACAATCGCACTCTCGGTGCGGAGGTAACGAACCAAGCTTGGATTCTTCAAAGACGTCACGATAGTCAGACAGGAACTCAGGAATTTCAGAGGGAATGGATGATGAAATGGAAACCACAGGTACATCCCCATGAGCCCCCTTACATCCCCAGCTCAACACAGACATAGCTCTCCAGTCGAGGACTGGGTTGTGAGATTGCAGCCAAGGCAATCCTAGTACCAAATCATCATGTAGATTATACAGCACCAGAAAGCGAATAATCTCCTGGTGATCCGGATTAATACGCATAGTTACTTGTGTCCAGTATTGTGGTTTATTATTAGCCAATGGGGTGGAGTCAATCCCCTTCAGAGGAATAGGAGTCTCCAAAGGCTCTAAATCATACCCACAGCGTTTGGCAAAGGACCAATCCATAAGACTCAAAGCGGCGCCAGAGTCGACATAGGCGTCCGTGGTAATAGATGACAAAGAGCAAATCAGGGTCACAGATAGAATAAATTTAGACGGTAAGGTGCAAATGGAAACAGATTTACCAAGCTTTTTAGTGCGCTTAGAGCATGCTGATATAACATGAGTGAATCACCACAATAGAAACACAACCCATTTTTCCGTCTAAAATTCTGCCGCTCGCTTCGGGACAGAATTCTATCACACTGCATACTCTCTGGCGACTTCTCAGTGGACACCGCCAGATGGTGCACTGGTTTGCGCTCCCGCAAACGCCTATCGATCTGAATAGCCATTGTCATGGACTCATTCAGACCCGCAGGCACAGGGAACCCCACCATAACATCCTTAATGGCATCAGAGAGACCCTCTCTGAAAGTCGCCGCCAGGGCGCACTCATTCCACTGAGTAAGCACAGACCATTTACGGAATCTTTGGCAGTAAATTTCCGCTTCATCTTGCCCCTGAGATAGGGACATCAAAGTTTTTTCTGCCTGAAGCTCCAAATGAGGTTCGTCATAAAGCAACCCCAAGGCCAGAAAAAAACGCATCCACATTGAGCAACGCAGGATCCCCTGGTGTCAATGAAAAAGCCCAGTCTTGAGGGTCGCCCCGGAGCAAGGAAATCACAATCCTGACCTGCTGTGCAGGGTCTCCGGCAGAGCGAGATTTCAGGGACAAAAATAATTTGCAATTATTTCGAAAATTCTGAAACCCGGATCTATTCCCCGAGAAAAATTCCGGCAAAGGAATTCTCGGCTCAGATACAGGTGCATGACAAACAAAATCTTGCAAATTTTGTACCTTCGTGGCGAGATTATTCAAACCTGCAGTTACACTCTGAAGATCCATTACAAACAGGTGGACACAGAGCCATTCAAGGGTTAAGAGGAGGTAAGAAGCAGCTAGACAGCAAAACTCTGAGGGGGAAAAAAAAAAAAAAAAAAAAAAAAATTTCCCTTCAACACTTCTTTTTCTCCTGCTTCAGCCCAAACAATTAACACTTTGAAGGCCGGTCAAACTGTCATGATCTCAATGGCAAGAGAACATAGCATAAGCATATATAGGAACTAGCTCTTGGAAGATGGGAACTGAGCTGACCATGAACTAAACCTAACGCACAACTAGCAGTGGCCGGGTAGCATGCCTACGTTGATTCTAGATGCCCAGCACCAGCCGGAGGACTAAATAAAACTAGCAGAGGAAAATATTAGTCCTAGCTCACCTCTAGAGAAATACCCCGAAAGGAGACAGAGGCCCCCCACATGTATTGGCGGTGAGTTGAGATGAAATAACAAACGTAGTATGAAAATAGGTTTAGCAAATTTGAGGTCCACTTACTACATAGCAGAAGACAGAAAGGACACTTTCATGGTCAGCTGAAAAGCCTATCAAAAACACCATCCAGAAATTACTTTAAAACTCTGGCATTAACTCATAACACCAGAGTGGCAATTCCTGTTCACAAGAGCTTTCCAGACACAGTAACGAAACTTCAGCTGTGAACTGGAACAAAAATGCAAAAACAAACATGGACAAGAGTCCAACTTATCTAGTAGTTGTCTAGGAGCAGGAACAAGCACAGAGAGGCTTCTGATAACATTGTTGACCGGCAAGCAACTAACAGAGCAGCAAGGTTATATAGCGACTCCCACATCTTGATGGGAACAGGTGAACAAAGAAGATGAAGACACCAGTTCAATTCCACCAGTAGCCACCGGGGGAGCCCAGAATCCAAATTCACAACAGGTACCCGTGCCAGAAAGCACTACCAAGGACCACCTGACGTTGGTGGAACTTGGATACCCAGAAGGAGGCACCTAAGCCAAAGGCTCTGCCCGGAACCAGCTGACGGTACTGGAACCAGGATGGGGAGCAGAAGGTAAAAGAGCAAAAGACACTGCCGAGAACCAGATGACGGTACTGGAACCCGGATGGGTAGCCGAAGGTGCAAGAACCAATGGAACTACTGAGGACCAGCTGACGTTACTGGAACCCGATTACTAAGCAGGAGGTACCCGTGCCAGAAAGCACTACCAAGGACCACCTGACATTGGTGGAACTCGGATACCCAGAAGGAGGCACCTAAGCCAAAGGCTCTGCCTGGAACCAGCTGATGGTACTGGAACCAGGATGGCGAGCAGAAGGAACAAGAGCAAAAGACACTGCCGAGAACCAGCTGATGGTATTGGAACCTGGATGGGTAGCCGAAGGTACAAGAGCTAATGGAACTACCGAGGACCAGCTGACGTTACTGGAACCCGGTTACTAAGCAGGAGGTACCCGTGCCAGAAAGCACTACCAAGGACCACCTGACATTGATGGAACTCGGATACCCAGAAGGAGGCACCTAAGCCAAAGGCTCTGCCCGGAACCAGCTGACGGTACTGAAACCAGGGGGACCTATTCAAGATTGTCTTCCTAGAGCCCCAACTAGCAGGTTTGGAGCCAAGGGTCAGCAGGGGGAGCAGAGTGTAGGCCAAATCGTGCATTGGAGGCAGTTTAATATCTGTTGTGTCTGCATGGCGTTTGCAGGACACGTTGCCGGCTACACAGCAGGGGAACAGCTGGCGTTGCTGAACCCCACTGACACAGTGGAGAGGCGAGTGTTTTTTTCTGTGTACCAGCACTTCCGAGCTCCATCTGGCGGTGTTGGAGCCCAGGGTCAGCAGGGGGAGCAGAGTGTAGGTCAAAGCCTGCACTCGAGGCAGTTTAACATCTGTAGGAGTGTCAGCATGGCAGTCGCAGGACACATTGCCGGATACACAGCTGGGGATCAGCTGATGTTACTGAAACCCAATAACACGGCAGCAAGTGTTGACTGTGCAAACAGCACTTTCGAGCAGCAACTAGCGGTGTTGGAGCCCAGGGTCAGCAGGAGGAGCAGAGTGTAGCCCGAAGCCTGTACTGGATGCAGCTTAGTGTCTGTTGTGTCTGCGTGGCATTTGCAGGACACGTTGCCGGCTACACAGCAGGGGAACAGCTGGCGTTACTGAACCGCACTGACACAGTGGCGAGTGTTTTTCTCTGTGCAGCCAGCACTTCCGAGCACCAACTGGTGGTGTTAGAGCCCAGGGACAGCAGGAGGAGCAGAGTGTAGGCCGAAGCCTGATTGGAGGAAGTTGAAAGGGAACCTTTAACCCTCCCCAAGGTGTTTGTAGCTGAAAGAGCCATCTTGTGCAGCACTAATGATGCAAAAGGAAAAGGTGGCTCTTTTAATTATGCTCCTTGCAAACGCAGAACTAAACACTTATAAAATGTGTCCCCTAATACCGTGAATCCGTCCCGGAGGTGGGACTTTCCTTCAAAATGGGATGCAGCACAGCAGTCATTCCTACCCCCTTGGTGCTGTGCACCGCCTCCTCAGCGTTGTTTGAATCTGTCCCGTTGCCTGCGCTGTTATGTTCAACCTTGGCCATGTGCAGTTAGCGCTGCCCGTCTTCTGACATCATTTGGTGTCAGGCTGGCTGCGCCTGTGTGGCCGCGCTGCCCGAGATCCCGCCTGGTAGTGTCATCTAATGTAATCACACTGTGGGCCTGGGATCCATGGGCATGCGCAGTGCATATCTTCGCCTCTCACTCCCCTCCTTCCGGCTTCTTCAGACTGTGCGGCGTCACGGCCGTGGCATGCTATTAAGGATCAGCTGACGGCGCACAGTCTGAAGGCAGAGGGAGATGAGTGAGAGCCTGAGGTGAAGATATGCACTGTGCATGCCCATGGATCCCAGGCCTGCAGTGTGATTAAATCAGAAGAGACTGCGAGGCGAGATCTCGGGCTGCGCGGCCACACAGGCGCAGGCAGCCTGGCAACAAATGATGTCAGAAGACGGGCAGCGCTAAATGCGCATGGCCAAGGTTGAACATAACAGCGCAGGCTATGGAACAGAATCAAACAACGCTGAGGAGGCGGCGCACGGTGCCAAGGGGGTAGGAATGACGGCTGTGCTGCATCCCATTACGAAGAAAAGTCCCACCTCCGGGACGGTTTCACAGTGTGAGGGGACACAATTCATAAGTGTTAGGTTCAGCGTATGCAAGGAGCACAACAAAAAGAGGCACCTTTTCCTTGTGCAGCATTACTGCTGCACAAGGTGGCTCTTTCAGTAACAAATGCCTGGGAAGGGGGACAGGTTCCCTTAAATTTCAGTTGTGGTGTTAGCGTGGCGTCCGCAGGACACATTGCCGCAACACAGCAGGGGAGCAGCTGGCGTTACTGAACCCCAATAACAGAGGAGCAACTGTTGACTGTGCAGACAGCACTTCTGGACAGCAACTGGCGGTGTTAGAGCCCAGGGAATGCAGGAGGAGCAGGGTAGAGTTATTGCCGCAACACAGCAGGGGAGCAGCTGGTGTTACTGAACCCCAAAAACAGAGGAGCAACTGTTGACTGTGCAGACAGCACTTCCGGACAGCAACTGGTGGTGTTGGAGCCCAGGGAATGCAGGAGGAGCAGGCTAGAGTTATTGCTGCAACACAGCAGGGGAGCAGCTAGCGTTACTGAACCCCAAAAACAGAGGAGCAACTGTTGACTGTGCAGACAGCACTTCCGGACAGCAACTGGCGGTGTTGGAGCCCAGGAAATGCAGGAGGAGCAGGCTAGAGTTATTGCCGCAACACTGCAGGGGAGCAGCTGGTGTTAATGAACCTCAATAACAGAGGAGCAACTGTTGACTGTGCAGACAGCACTTCCAGACAGCAACTGGCGGTGTTGGAGCTCAGGGAATGCAGGAGGAGCAGGCTAGAGTTATTGCCGCAACACAGCAGGGGAGCAGCTGGCGTTACTGAACCTCAATAACAGAGGAGCAACTGTTGACTGTGCAGACAGCACTTCCGGACAGCAACTGGCGGTGTTGGAGCCCAGGGAATGCAGGAGAAGCAGAGTGTAGGCCGAGGCTTAATTGGAGCAAGTTGAAAGGGAACCTTTAACCCCCCCCCCAGGCGTTTGTAGCTGAAAGAGCCACTTGTGCAGCACTAATGATGCAAAAGGAAAAGGTGGCTATTTTAATTATGCTCCTTGCAAACGCAGAACTAAACACTTATAAAATGTGTCCCCTGATACCGTGAGACCGTCCAAGAGGTGGGACTTTCCTTCGTAATGGGACGCAGCACAGCTGTCATTCCTACCCCCTTGGCGCCATGCGCCGCCTCCTCAGCATTGTTTGAATCTGTCCCGTAGCCTGCGCTGTTATGTTATCACTTGGCCATGCGCAGTTAGCGTTGCCCGTCTTCTGACATCATTTGTTGTCAGGCTGGCTGCGCCTGTGCGGACGCGCTGCCCGAGATCCCACCTCGAAGTGTCATCTAATGTAATCACACTGCAGGCCTGGGATCCATGGGCATGCGCAGTGCATATCTTCGCCTCTCACTCCCCTCCTTCCGGCTTCTTCAGACTGTGCGGCGTCATGGCCGTGGCATGCTATTGGGGATCAGCTGACGGCGCACAGTCTGAAGAAGGCGGAGGGAGATGAGTGAGAGCCTGAGGTGTAGATATGCACTGCGCATGCCCATGGATGTCTGATTAAATCAGAAGAGACTGCGAGGCGGGATCTCGGGCAGCGTGGCCGCGCAGGCGCAGGCAGCCTGACAACAATTGATGTCAGAAGACGGGTAGCGCTAAGTGCGCATGGCCAAGGGATAACATAACAGCGCAGGCTACGGGACAGATTCAAACAACTCTGAGGAGGCGGCGCACAGCACCAAGGGGGAAGGAATGACGGCTGTGCTGCGTCCCATTACGAAGGAAAGTCCCACCTCCGGGACGATTTCACGGTATCAGGGGACACATTTTATAAGTGTTAAGTTCTGCATGTGCAAGGAGCTAAAGTAAAAGAGCTACCTTTTCATTGTGCAGCATTACTGCTGCACAAGGTGGGTCTTTCAGTAACAAACGCCTGGGGGGGGAAAGGTTCCCTTGAATTTCAGTAGTAGTGTCAGCGTGGCGGTCGCAGGACACATTGCCGGCTACACAGCTGGGGATCAGCTGACATTACTGAAACCCAATAACACTGGGTCATGTGTTTTGACTGTACAGACGGCACTTCTGAGCATCTACTGGCGGTGTTGGAGCCCAGGGATTACATTTCAGGTGGTAGAAACATGAACGCAACAGGAGACCTGGATACTGTAGCCAACCAATTATTTAATCTGGAAGAGGAGTGGCAAATTCCTGCCAGATCCAGGCCTTGCTCATTTTCAGAAAAGTAAGCCGATCAATGTTATCGGAGGATAGCCGCATGCGACGGTCTGTTATTACACCACCTGCGGCACTAAAGATGCGTTAATACACCAGCAGCAGGGCAAGCCAGCACCTCCAATGCACACTGGCTTAGCTCTGGTCATGTATCCAGCTTAGAGACCCAAAATTTGAAGGGGAAAGAGCCGTCTGGGAGTACAGTAAGAGGGCAAGACATGTAGTCTGTCACCATCTGATGGAAACGTTGCCTCCTGCTGACTGGAGCCATCTGTGATGGTGTAGACATGTGTGGTGGGCACACAAAACTGTGCCACAGTTGGGCCATACTGGTCTTGCCTTGTGCTGAGGCACTGCTTCTGCTCCCTCTTTGTGCAGAGCTTCCTCCACTGCCTCGACACACTGAGCTGCTTTGTAAAGCACTAGCAGCACTGCTCTCAGTTGGACTGGAGAAGATGATGGAATTCACCAGTGTGTCTTGGTACTCCCGCATTTTACGCTCCCGGTTCAACGGTGTTATGAGGCTTTGTACAATGTCCTGGTAGCAAGGATCTAAGAGGGTGTACACCCAATAATCAGCCATGTTGAGAATGTGGGCGATGCGGCGGTCGTTTCTCAGGCACTGCGGCATGTAATCAACCATGTGCTGCAGACTGCCAAGTGGCCAAGAAATGCTGTCCCCTGCTTGAGGCATGATCTCTGCCTGCTCTGCATCACCCCACCTTCGCACAACACACTGACTACTGGAGAATTGTGTAACTCCCTCCCCTGGACCGATGTCATCCTCCTCCATTGACTCCTCCTCATCCTCCTCACATAGTGTCCCCTGCCTATGCCTTTGTGAGGAACCACGTAGCGCTGACTGTCCAGAAGCTGATGGAATTGTTGACTCCTCATCCTCCACCTCTTCCACAACATCACCCCTTAGCGCTTGCAGTGTTTGTTGATGCAGGCAGATAAGGGGGACAGTCATGCTGACTAGTGCATCATCTGCACTCGTCATCCGCGTGGAATCATCGAAGGAACGCAAAACCTGGCAGACGTCCTTCATAGTGGCCCACTCAATGGTTGTGAATAGTGTTGAGCGATACTTTCCGATATCGGAAAGTATCGGTATCGGAAAGTATCGGCCGATACCGTCAAAATATCGGATCCAATCCGATACCGATACCCGATCCCAATGCAAGTCAATGGGACGAAAATATCGGAATTAAAATAAACCCTTTATAAACTTGTAGGTTCATTCTACATGAAGGAAAACAACTAAGAATAATGTAGGATGTATTGGGGGACGTGGCGGAGATATTAAAGGGACAGAGGTTTAGCCCAATGTAATAGAATAGCAGGATTTTTAATTTTTTTTTTTGAAGTTTGGCGTTAGAAAGAATTTGACTATGTTATTTTTTTTTTTTTTTATGTCAGATATTGATGTTTCACTACTTCCACGCCCTTCACCTTCTTTTTTACTTCTCCCACGCTTTCTTCTTAATTATCCTCATCATCAGCTTCTTTGACATCAACTTCTTCACCTTATTCATCTTCTTCTTCATCTTCTACCTATTATTTTTTGGGTTACATTGTTCATATTCTTTTTATTTTACTATTATCTTCATCATATTCAACTTCTTCATCATATTCTTATTTGTGACAGGCATTCCCGTAGTTGTTATCTATAAAAGTTTGAAGATTACACCTTCCATTCTGCCTGTCACAAACCAGTTACATTTGTCCGCGTTCAGTTTGGCCTGCAGCATCAGGCTTTATCCAGGGGCACCACGAGGAGGAACGGACTCACCCCCATACACTGCTTAGTCTTCTTCTGCTTATAATTTACATAATATTTTTTTGCTCTGATATTTTGTGTTATGCTTAATGTCCTTCTGCTCTTTGTTCTGCAGCCTCTTGTTCTTCTGCTTCTCGGTCTTCCAGGTCGTCGTCGTCTCCAGGGTCGTCGTCTCCGGGGTCGTCGTCATCGGGGTGGTCTCCGGGGTCGTCGTCATCGGGGTGGTCTTCAGGGTCATCGTCTCCAGGGTCGTCGTCATCACGGTGGTTGTCGTCTCTGGTGTCGTCGTCATCTTAGGGGTGTTCTTCCGGGTCATCGTGTTTAGTCTCTTGAACTTGGAAATGTAGCAGAAGGTACAAGAAGGCTGAGAAAATGCCGAGAACCAGCTGATGGAACTGGAACTCGGATGGCTACCCGAAGGTCCAAGAGCCAATGGAACTACCGAGGACCAGCTGACGTTACTGGAACCCGGTTACTAAGCAGGAGGTACCCGTGCCTGAAAGCACTACCAAGGACCACCTGACGTTGGTGGAACTCGGATACCCAGAGGGAGGCACCTAAGCCAAAGGCTCTGCCCGGAACCAGCTGACGGTACTGGAACCAGGATGGGGAGCAGAAGGTACAAGAGCAAAAGACACTGCCGAGAACCAGCTGACGGTGCTGGAACCCGGATGGGTAGCCGAAGGTCCAAGAGCCAATGGAACTACCGAGGACCAGCTGACGTTACTGGAACCCGGTTACTAAGCAGGAGGTACCCGTGCCTGAAAGCACTACCAAGGACCACCTGACGTTGGTGGAACTCGGATACCCAGAGGGAGGCACCTAAGCCAAAGGCTCTGCCCGGAACCAGCTGACGGTACTGGAACCAGGATGGGGAGCAGAAGGTACAAGAGCAAGTGTCTGCGTGGCTTTTGCAGGACACGATGCCGGCTGCACAGCAGGGGAACAGCTGGCGGTGCTGGACCCCACTGACACATTGGCGAGGTGTTTTTCTCTGTGCAGCTAGCACATCTGGGCCCCAACTGGCGGTGTGTTAGAGCCCAGGGTCAGCAGGAGGAGGAGCAGGAGGAGGAGGAGCAGGGGGAGGGGAGTGTAGGCCGAAGCCTGCACTGGCGGCAGCTTTGGGTGTGTTGTGTCTGCGTGGCTTTTGCAGGACACGTTGCCGGCTACACAGCAGGGGAACAGCTGGCGGTGCTGGACCCCACTGACACATTGGCGAGGTGTTTGGCTCTGTGCAGCCAGCACTTCCGGACAGCAACTAGCGTTGTTGGAGCCCGGGCTCTGCAGGTGGAGCAGAGTGTAGGCCGAAGCCTACTTGAACCGATTTCAAAGGTCACCTTTAACCCCCCCTCAGGGGTTAGAAAGTAGAAGAGCCACAGCTTATGCAGCAGTAGTGCTGCACAAGTCAAAGGTTGCTCTTTTAATTTTTCTCCTTGCACACGCTGAATGAAACACGTATAACATTTAGCCCTTTATACAGTCAAACTGTGTAATGGAGGCGAGAGTTCCCTTTGTAATGAGACGCAGCACAGGTGTCAAGAATCCCACCTTGGTGCTGGGTGCAGCCTCCCGAGCGTTGTTATTTGCTGTACAGGAGTCTGCGCTGTCGTGTTATCCCCTGGCCTAGCGCCGTTAGCGCTGCCCATCTTCTGGCATCATGTAATGTCGGCCGGTGCGGTTCGCGATGACCATGAATCCCAGCCCCGCAGTGTCTTAACATTGTTAAAACACTGCGGGGCTGGGATTCAGGGCCTGGCGCAGCACATATGTTGGCCTCTCACACTCGGGTCCTTACACCCGCTTCAGACTGTGCGGCGTCATCTGATCCCTTATCGCATGCCACGGCCATGAAGCCGCACAGTCCGAAGAAGGCGGAAGGAGAGGAGGGACAGGCGAACTGATGCACTGATCCTGCCCATCAATCACACCCTCGCAGTCCCAATAAATAAGACACCGAGGGGCGTTGTGTGGGTCAGGGCGGCCGCAGAGGCGCAGGCAGCCAAACAATGATGCCAGAAGACGGGCAGCGCTACCAAGGGGGTTGCAGCGTGTCATTACAAAGGAAAGTCACACCACCGGGACGGTTAAATGGTCACACAGAGGACACATTGCAGACGTGTTTTCAGTTCCACATGTGCGAGGAGAATACGTTTCTGAGCCACCTTGCACACATGCAGCATTACCGCTGTACAAGGTGGCTGGATAACGTAAAAACGCCTGGGGGAGGGGGGACAGGTTCCCTTCAATTTCAGTTCTTGTGTCTGCGTGGCTTTTGCAGGACACGTTGCCGGCTGCACAGCAGGGGAACAGCTGGCGGTGCTGGACCCCACTGACACATTGGCTGGTGTTTTTCTCTGTGCAGCTAGCACATCTGGGCAAAAACTGGCGGTGTGTTAGAGCCCAGGGACAGCAGGAGGAGGAGCAGGAGGAGGAGGAGCAGGGGGAGGGGAGTGTAGGCCGAAGCCTGCACTGGCGGCAGCTTTGGGTGTGTTGTGTCTGCGTGGCTTTTGCAGGACACGTTGCCGGCTACACAGCAGGGGAACAGCTGGCGGTGCTGGACCCCACTGACACATTGGCGAGGTGTTTGGCTCTGTGCAGCCAGCACTTCCGGACAGCAACTAGCGTTGTTGGAGCCCGGGCTCTGCAGGTGGAGCAGAGTGTAGGCCGAAGCCTACTTGAACTGATTTCAAAGGTCACCTTTAACCCCCCCTCAGGGGTTAGAAAGTAGAAGAGCCACAGCTTATGCAGCAGTAGTGCTGCACAAGTCAAAGGTTGCTCTTTTAATTTTTCTCCTTGCACACGCTGAATGAAACACGTATAACATTTAGCCCTTTATACAGTCAAACTGTGTAATGGAGGCGAGAGTTCCCTTTGTAATGAGACGCAGCACAGGTGTCAAGAATCCCACCTTGGTGCTGGGTGCAGCCTCCCGAGCGTTGTTATTTGCTGTACAGGAGTCTGCGCTGTCGTGTTATCCCCTGGCCTAGCGCCGTTAGCGCTGCCCATCTTCTGGCATCATGTAATGTCGGCCGGTGCGGTTCGCGATTACCATGAATCCCAGCCCCGCAGTGTCTTAACATTGTTAAAACACTGCGGGGCTGGGATTCAGGGCCTGGCGCAGCACATATGTTGGCCTCTCACACTCGGGTCCTTACACCCGCTTCAGACTGTGCGGCGTCATCTGATCCCTTATCGCATGCCACGGCCATGAAGCCGCACAGTCCGAAGAAGGCGGAAGGAGAGGAGGGACAGGCGAACTGATGCACTGATCCTGCCCATCAATCACACCCTCGCAGTCCCAATAAATAAGACACCGAGGGGCGTTGTGTGGGTCAGGGCGGCCGCAGAGGCGCAGGCAGCCAAACAATGATGCCAGAAGACGGGCAGCGCTACCAAGGGGGTTGCAGCGTGTCATTACAAAGGAAAGTCACACCACCGGGACGGTTAAATGGTCACACAGAGGACACATTGCAGACGTGTTTTCAGTTCCACATGTGCGAGGAGAATACGTTTCTGAGCCACCTTGCACACATGCAGCATTACCGCTGTACAAGGTGGCTGGATAACGTAAAAACGCCTGGGGGAGGGGGGACAGGTTCCCTTCAATTTCAGTTCTTGTGTCTGCGTGGCTTTTGCAGGACACGTTGCCGGCTGCACAGCAGGGGAACAGCTGGCGGTGCTGGACCCCACTGACACATTGGCTGGTGTTTTTCTCTGTGCAGCTAGCACATCTGGGCAAAAACTGGCGGTGTGTTAGAGCCCAGGGACAGCAGGAGGAGGAGCAGGAGGAGGAGGAGCAGGGGGAGGGGAGTGTAGGCCGAAGCCTGCACTGGCGGCAGCTTTGGGTGTGTTGTGTCTGCGTGGCTTTTGCAGGACACGTTGCCGGCTACACAGCAGGGGAACAGCTGGCGGTGCTGGACCCCACTGACACATTGGCGAGGTGTTTGGCTCTGTGCAGCCAGCACTTCCGGACAGCAACTAGCGTTGTTGGAGCCCGGGCTCTGCAGGTGGAGCAGAGTGTAGGCCGAAGCCTACTTGAACCGATTTCAAAGGTCACCTTTAACCCCCCCTCAGGGGTTAGAAAGTAGAAGAGCCACAGCTTATGCAGCAGTAGTGCTGCACAAGTCAAAGGTTGCTCTTTTAATTTTTCTCCTTGCACACGCTGAATGAAACACGTATAACATTTAGCCCTTTATACAGTCAAACTGTGTAATGGAGGCGAGAGTTCCCTTTGTAATGAGACGCAGCACAGGTGTCAAGAATCCCACCTTGGTGCTGGGTGCAGCCTCCCGAGCGTTGTTATTTGCTGTACAGGAGTCTGCGCTGTCGTGTTATCCCCTGGCCTAGCGCCGTTAGCGCTGCCCATCTTCTGGCATCATGTAATGTCGGCCGGTGCGGTTCGCGATGACCATGAATCCCAGCCCCGCAGTGTCTTAACATTGTTAAAACACTGCGGGGCTGGGATTCAGGGCCTGGCGCAGCACATATGTTGGCCTCTCACACTCGGGTCCTTACACCCGCTTCAGACTGTGCGGCGTCATCTGATCCCTTATCGCATGCCACGGCCATGAAGCCGCACAGTCCGAAGAAGGCGGAAGGAGAGGAGGGACAGGCGAACTGATGCACTGATCCTGCCCATCAATCACACCCTCGCAGTCCCAATAAATAAGACACCGAGGGGCGTTGTGTGGGTCAGGGCGGCCGCAGAGGCGCAGGCAGCCAAACAATGATGCCAGAAGACGGGCAGCGCTACCAAGGGGGTTGCAGCGTGTCATTACAAAGGAAAGTCACACCACCGGGACGGTTAAATGGTCACACAGAGGACACATTGCAGACGTGTTTTCAGTTCCACATGTGCGAGGAGAATACGTTTCTGAGCCACCTTGCACACATGCAGCATTACCGCTGTACAAGGTGGCTGGATAACGTAAAAACGCCTGGGGGAGGGGGGACAGGTTCCCTTCAATTTCAGTTCTTGTGTCTGCGTGGCTTTTGCAGGACACGTTGCCGGCTGCACAGCAGGGGAACAGCTGGCGGTGCTGGACCCCACTGACACATTGGCTGGTGTTTTTCTCTGTGCAGCTAGCACATCTGGGCAAAAACTGGCGGTGTGTTAGAGCCCAGGGACAGCAGGAGGAGGAGCAGGAGGAGGAGGAGCAGGGGGAGGGGAGTGTAGGCCGAAGCCTGCACTGGCGGCAGCTTTGGGTGTGTTGTGTCTGCGTGGCTTTTGCAGGACACGTTGCCGGCTACACAGCAGGGGAACAGCTGGCGGTGCTGGACCCCACTGACACATTGGCGAGGTGTTTGGCTCTGTGCAGCCAGCACTTCCAGACAGCAACTAGCGTTGTTGGAGCCCGGGCTCTGCAGGTGGAGCAGAGTGTAGGCCGAAGCCTACTTGAACCGATTTCAAAGGTCACCTTTAACCCCCCCTCAGGGGTTAGAAAGTAGAAGAGCCACAGCTTATGCAGCAGTAGTGCTGCACAAGTCAAAGGTTGCTCTTTTAATTTTTCTCCTTGCACACGCTGAATGAAACACGTATAACATTTAGCCCTTTATACAGTCAAACTGTGTAATGGAGGCGAGAGTTCCCTTTGTAATGAGACGCAGCACAGGTGTCAAGAATCCCACCTTGGTGCTGGGTGCAGCCTCCCGAGCGTTGTTATTTGCTGTACAGGAGTCTGCGCTGTCGTGTTATCCCCTGGCCTAGCGCCGTTAGCGCTGCCCATCTTCTGGCATCATGTAATGTCGGCCGGTGCGGTTCGCGATGACCATGAATCCCAGCCCCGCAGTGTCTTAACATTGTTAAAACACTGCGGGGCTGGGATTCAGGGCCTGGCGCAGCACATATGTTGGCCTCTCACACTCGGGTCCTTACACCCGCTTCAGACTGTGCGGCGTCATCTGATCCCTTATCGCATGCCACGGCCATGAAGCCGCACAGTCCGAAGAAGGCGGAAGGAGAGGAGGGACAGGCGAACTGATGCACTGATCCTGCCCATCAATCACACCCTCGCAGTCCCAATAAATAAGACACCGAGGGGCGTTGTGTGGGTCAGGGCGGCCGCAGAGGCGCAGGCAGCCAAACAATGATGCCAGAAGACGGGCAGCGCTACCAAGGGGGTTGCAGCGTGTCATTACAAAGGAAAGTCACACCACCGGGACGGTTAAATGGTCACACAGAGGACACATTGCAGACGTGTTTTCAGTTCCACATGTGCGAGGAGAATACGTTTCTGAGCCACCTTGCACACATGCAGCATTACCGCTGTACAAGGTGGCTGGATAACGTAAAAACGCCTGGGGGAGGGGGGACAGGTTCCCTTCAATTTCAGTTCTTGTGTCTGCGTGGCTTTTGCAGGACACGTTGCCGGCTGCACAGCAGGGGAACAGCTGGCGGTGCTGGACCCCACTGACACATTGGCTGGTGTTTTTCTCTGTGCAGCTAGCACATCTGGGCAAAAACTGGCGGTGTGTTAGAGCCCAGGGACAGCAGGAGGAGGAGCAGGAGGAGGAGGAGCAGGGGGAGGGGAGTGTAGGCCGAAGCCTGCACTGGCGGCAGCTTTGGGTGTGTTGTGTCTGCGTGGCTTTTGCAGGACACGTTGCCGGCTACACAGCAGGGGAACAGCTGGCGGTGCTGGACCCCACTGACACATTGGCGAGGTGTTTGGCTCTGTGCAGCCAGCACTTCCGGACAGCAACTAGCGTTGTTGGAGCCCGGGCTCTGCAGGTGGAGCAGAGTGTAGGCCGAAGCCTACTTGAACCGATTTCAAAGGTCACCTTTAACCCCCCCTCAGGGGTTAGAAAGTAGAAGAGCCACAGCTTATGCAGCAGTAGTGCTGCACAAGTCAAAGGTTGCTCTTTTAATTTTTCTCCTTGCACACGCTGAATGAAACACGTATAACATTTAGCCCTTTATACAGTCAAACTGTGTAATGGAGGCGAGAGTTCCCTTTGTAATGAGACGCAGCACAGGTGTCAAGAATCCCACCTTGGTGCTGGGTGCAGCCTCCCGAGCGTTGTTATTTGCTGTACAGGAGTCTGCGCTGTCGTGTTATCCCCTGGCCTAGCGCCGTTAGCGCTGCCCATCTTCTGGCATCATGTAATGTCGGCCGGTGCGGTTCGCGATGACCATGAATCCCAGCCCCGCAGTGTCTTAACATTGTTAAAACACTGCGGGGCTGGGATTCAGGGCCTGGCGCAGCACATATGTTGGCCTCTCACACTCGGGTCCTTACACCCGCTTCAGACTGTGCGGCGTCATCTGATCCCTTATCGCATGCCACGGCCATGAAGCCGCACAGTCCGAAGAAGGCGGAAGGAGAGGAGGGACAGGCGAACTGATGCACTGATCCTGCCCATCAATCACACCCTCGCAGTCCCAATAAATAAGACACCGAGGGGCGTTGTGTGGGTCAGGGCGGCCGCAGAGGCGCAGGCAGCCAAACAATGATGCCAGAAGACGGGCAGCGCTACCAAGGGGGTTGCAGCGTGTCATTACAAAGGAAAGTCACACCACCGGGACGGTTAAATGGTCACACAGAGGACACATTGCAGACGTGTTTTCAGTTCCACATGTGCGAGGAGAATACGTTTCTGAGCCACCTTGCACACATGCAGCATTACCGCTGTACAAGGTGGCTGGATAACGTAAAAACGCCTGGGGGAGGGGGGACAGGTTCCCTTCAATTTCAGTTCTTGTGTCTGCTTGGCTTTTGCAGGACACGTTGCCGGCTGCACAGCAGGGGAACAGCTGGCGGTGCTGGACCCCACTGACACATTGGCTGGTGTTTTTCTCTGTGCAGCTAGCACATCTGGGCAAAAACTGGCGGTGTGTTAGAGCCCAGGGACAGCAGGAGGAGGAGCAGGAGGAGGAGGAGCAGGGGGAGGGGAGTGTAGGCCGAAGCCTGCACTGGCGGCAGCTTTGGGTGTGTTGTGTCTGCGTGGCTTTTGCAGGACACGTTGCCGGCTACACAGCAGGGGAACAGCTGGCGGTGCTGGACCCCACTGACACATTGGCGAGGTGTTTGGCTCTGTGCAGCCAGCACTTCCGGACAGCAACTAGCGTTGTTGGAGCCCGGGCTCTGCAGGTGGAGCAGAGTGTAGGCCGAAGCCTACTTGAACCGATTTCAAAGGTCACCTTTAACCCCCCCTCAGGGGTTAGAAAGTAGAAGAGCCACAGCTTATGCAGCAGTAGTGCTGCACAAGTCAAAGGTTGCTCTTTTAATTTTTCTCCTTGCACACGCTGAATGAAACACGTATAACATTTAGCCCTTTATACAGTCAAACTGTGTAATGGAGGCGAGAGTTCCCTTTGTAATGAGACGCAGCACAGGTGTCAAGAATCCCACCTTGGTGCTGGGTGCAGCCTCCCGAGCGTTGTTATTTGCTGTACAGGAGTCTGCGCTGTCGTGTTATCCCCTGGCCTAGCGCCGTTAGCGCTGCCCATCTTCTGGCATCATGTAATGTCGGCCGGTGCGGTTCGCGATGACCATGAATCCCAGCCCCGCAGTGTCTTAACATTGTTAAAACACTGCGGGGCTGGGATTCAGGGCCTGGCGCAGCACATATGTTGGCCTCTCACACTCGGGTCCTTACACCCGCTTCAGACTGTGCGGCGTCATCTGATCCCTTATCGCATGCCACGGCCATGAAGCCGCACAGTCCGAAGAAGGCGGAAGGAGAGGAGGGACAGGCGAACTGATGCACTGATCCTGCCCATCAATCACACCCTCGCAGTCCCAATAAATAAGACACCGAGGGGCGTTGTGTGGGTCAGGGCGGCCGCAGAGGCGCAGGCAGCCAAACAATGATGCCAGAAGACGGGCAGCGCTACCAAGGGGGTTGCAGCGTGTCATTACAAAGGAAAGTCACACCACCGGGACGGTTAAATGGTCACACAGAGGACACATTGCAGACGTGTTTTCAGTTCCACATGTGCGAGGAGAATACGTTTCTGAGCCACCTTGCACACATGCAGCATTACCGCTGTACAAGGTGGCTGGATAACGTAAAAACGCCTGGGGGAGGGGGGACAGGTTCCCTTCAATTTCAGTTCTTGTGTCTGCGTGGCTTTTGCAGGACACGTTGCCGGCTGCACAGCAGGGGAACAGCTGGCGGTGCTGGACCCCACTGACACATTGGCTGGTGTTTTTCTCTGTGCAGCTAGCACATCTGGGCAAAAACTGGCGGTGTGTTAGAGCCCAGGGACAGCAGGAGGAGGAGCAGGAGGAGGAGGAGCAGGGGGAGGGGAGTGTAGGCCGAAGCCTGCACTGGCGGCAGCTTTGGGTGTGTTGTGTCTGCGTGGCTTTTGCAGGACACGTTGCCGGCTACACAGCAGGGGAACAGCTGGCGGTGCTGGACCCCACTGACACATTGGCGAGGTGTTTGGCTCTGTGCAGCCAGCACTTCCGGACAGCAACTAGCGTTGTTGGAGCCCGGGCTCTGCAGGTGGAGCAGAGTGTAGGCCGAAGCCTACTTGAACTGATTTCAAAGGTCACCTTTAACCCCCCCTCAGGGGTTAGAAAGTAGAAGAGCCACAGCTTATGCAGCAGTAGTGCTGCACAAGTCAAAGGTTGCTCTTTTAATTTTTCTCCTTGCACACGCTGAATGAAACACGTATAACATTTAGCCCTTTATACAGTCAAACTGTGTAATGGAGGCGAGAGTTCCCTTTGTAATGAGACGCAGCACAGGTGTCAAGAATCCCACCTTGGTGCTGGGTGCAGCCTCCCGAGCGTTGTTATTTGCTGTACAGGAGTCTGCGCTGTCGTGTTATCCCCTGGCCTAGCGCCGTTAGCGCTGCCCATCTTCTGGCATCATGTAATGTCGGCCGGTGCGGTTCGCGATTACCATGAATCCCAGCCCCGCAGTGTCTTAACATTGTTAAAACACTGCGGGGCTGGGATTCAGGGCCTGGCGCAGCACATATGTTGGCCTCTCACACTCGGGTCCTTACACCCGCTTCAGACTGTGCGGCGTCATCTGATCCCTTATCGCATGCCACGGCCATGAAGCCGCACAGTCCGAAGAAGGCGGAAGGAGAGGAGGGACAGGCGAACTGATGCACTGATCCTGCCCATCAATCACACCCTCGCAGTCCCAATAAATAAGACACCGAGGGGCGTTGTGTGGGTCAGGGCGGCCGCAGAGGCGCAGGCAGCCAAACAATGATGCCAGAAGACGGGCAGCGCTACCAAGGGGGTTGCAGCGTGTCATTACAAAGGAAAGTCACACCACCGGGACGGTTAAATGGTCACACAGAGGACACATTGCAGACGTGTTTTCAGTTCCACATGTGCGAGGAGAATACGTTTCTGAGCCACCTTGCACACATGCAGCATTACCGCTGTACAAGGTGGCTGGATAACGTAAAAACGCCTGGGGGAGGGGGGACAGGTTCCCTTCAATTTCAGTTCTTGTGTCTGCGTGGCTTTTGCAGGACACGTTGCCGGCTGCACAGCAGGGGAACAGCTGGCGGTGCTGGACCCCACTGACACATTGGCTGGTGTTTTTCTCTGTGCAGCTAGCACATCTGGGCAAAAACTGGCGGTGTGTTAGAGCCCAGGGACAGCAGGAGGAGGAGCAGGAGGAGGAGGAGCAGGGGGAGGGGAGTGTAGGCCGAAGCCTGCACTGGCGGCAGCTTTGGGTGTGTTGTGTCTGCGTGGCTTTTGCAGGACACGTTGCCGGCTACACAGCAGGGGAACAGCTGGCGGTGCTGGACCCCACTGACACATTGGCGAGGTGTTTGGCTCTGTGCAGCCAGCACTTCCGGACAGCAACTAGCGTTGTTGGAGCCCGGGCTCTGCAGGTGGAGCAGAGTGTAGGCCGAAGCCTACTTGAACCGATTTCAAAGGTCACCTTTAACCCCCCCTCAGGGGTTAGAAAGTAGAAGAGCCACAGCTTATGCAGCAGTAGTGCTGCACAAGTCAAAGGTTGCTCTTTTAATTTTTCTCCTTGCACACGCTGAATGAAACACGTATAACATTTAGCCCTTTATACAGTCAAACTGTGTAATGGAGGCGAGAGTTCCCTTTGTAATGAGACGCAGCACAGGTGTCAAGAATCCCACCTTGGTGCTGGGTGCAGCCTCCCGAGCGTTGTTATTTGCTGTACAGGAGTCTGCGCTGTCGTGTTATCCCCTGGCCTAGCGCCGTTAGCGCTGCCCATCTTCTGGCATCATGTAATGTCGGCCGGTGCGGTTCGCGATGACCATGAATCCCAGCCCCGCAGTGTCTTAACATTGTTAAAACACTGCGGGGCTGGGATTCAGGGCCTGGCGCAGCACATATGTTGGCCTCTCACACTCGGGTCCTTACACCCGCTTCAGACTGTGCGGCGTCATCTGATCCCTTATCGCATGCCACGGCCATGAAGCCGCACAGTCCGAAGAAGGCGGAAGGAGAGGAGGGACAGGCGAACTGATGCACTGATCCTGCCCATCAATCACACCCTCGCAGTCCCAATAAATAAGACACCGAGGGGCGTTGTGTGGGTCAGGGCGGCCGCAGAGGCGCAGGCAGCCAAACAATGATGCCAGAAGACGGGCAGCGCTACCAAGGGGGTTGCAGCGTGTCATTACAAAGGAAAGTCACACCACCGGGACGGTTAAATGGTCACACAGAGGACACATTGCAGACGTGTTTTCAGTTCCACATGTGCGAGGAGAATACGTTTCTGAGCCACCTTGCACACATGCAGCATTACCGCTGTACAAGGTGGCTGGATAACGTAAAAACGCCTGGGGGAGGGGGGACAGGTTCCCTTCAATTTCAGTTCTTGTGTCTGCGTGGCTTTTGCAGGACACGTTGCCGGCTGCACAGCAGGGGAACAGCTGGCGGTGCTGGACCCCACTGACACATTGGCTGGTGTTTTTCTCTGTGCAGCTAGCACATCTGGGCAAAAACTGGCGGTGTGTTAGAGCCCAGGGACAGCAGGAGGAGGAGCAGGAGGAGGAGGAGCAGGGGGAGGGGAGTGTAGGCCGAAGCCTGCACTGGCGGCAGCTTTGGGTGTGTTGTGTCTGCGTGGCTTTTGCAGGACACGTTGCCGGCTACACAGCAGGGGAACAGCTGGCGGTGCTGGACCCCACTGACACATTGGCGAGGTGTTTGGCTCTGTGCAGCCAGCACTTCCAGACAGCAACTAGCGTTGTTGGAGCCCGGGCTCTGCAGGTGGAGCAGAGTGTAGGCCGAAGCCTACTTGAACCGATTTCAAAGGTCACCTTTAACCCCCCCTCAGGGGTTAGAAAGTAGAAGAGCCACAGCTTATGCAGCAGTAGTGCTGCACAAGTCAAAGGTTGCTCTTTTAATTTTTCTCCTTGCACACGCTGAATGAAACACGTATAACATTTAGCCCTTTATACAGTCAAACTGTGTAATGGAGGCGAGAGTTCCCTTTGTAATGAGACGCAGCACAGGTGTCAAGAATCCCACCTTGGTGCTGGGTGCAGCCTCCCGAGCGTTGTTATTTGCTGTACAGGAGTCTGCGCTGTCGTGTTATCCCCTGGCCTAGCGCCGTTAGCGCTGCCCATCTTCTGGCATCATGTAATGTCGGCCGGTGCGGTTCGCGATGACCATGAATCCCAGCCCCGCAGTGTCTTAACATTGTTAAAACACTGCGGGGCTGGGATTCAGGGCCTGGCGCAGCACATATGTTGGCCTCTCACACTCGGGTCCTTACACCCGCTTCAGACTGTGCGGCGTCATCTGATCCCTTATCGCATGCCACGGCCATGAAGCCGCACAGTCCGAAGAAGGCGGAAGGAGAGGAGGGACAGGCGAACTGATGCACTGATCCTGCCCATCAATCACACCCTCGCAGTCCCAATAAATAAGACACCGAGGGGCGTTGTGTGGGTCAGGGCGGCCGCAGAGGCGCAGGCAGCCAAACAATGATGCCAGAAGACGGGCAGCGCTACCAAGGGGGTTGCAGCGTGTCATTACAAAGGAAAGTCACACCACCGGGACGGTTAAATGGTCACACAGAGGACACATTGCAGACGTGTTTTCAGTTCCACATGTGCGAGGAGAATACGTTTCTGAGCCACCTTGCACACATGCAGCATTACCGCTGTACAAGGTGGCTGGATAACGTAAAAACGCCTGGGGGAGGGGGGACAGGTTCCCTTCAATTTCAGTTCTTGTGTCTGCGTGGCTTTTGCAGGACACGTTGCCGGCTGCACAGCAGGGGAACAGCTGGCGGTGCTGGACCCCACTGACACATTGGCTGGTGTTTTTCTCTGTGCAGCTAGCACATCTGGGCAAAAACTGGCGGTGTGTTAGAGCCCAGGGACAGCAGGAGGAGGAGCAGGAGGAGGAGGAGCAGGGGGAGGGGAGTGTAGGCCGAAGCCTGCACTGGCGGCAGCTTTGGGTGTGTTGTGTCTGCGTGGCTTTTGCAGGACACGTTGCCGGCTACACAGCAGGGGAACAGCTGGCGGTGCTGGACCCCACTGACACATTGGCGAGGTGTTTGGCTCTGTGCAGCCAGCACTTCCGGACAGCAACTAGCGTTGTTGGAGCCCGGGCTCTGCAGGTGGAGCAGAGTGTAGGCCGAAGCCTACTTGAACCGATTTCAAAGGTCACCTTTAACCCCCCCTCAGGGGTTAGAAAGTAGAAGAGCCACAGCTTATGCAGCAGTAGTGCTGCACAAGTCAAAGGTTGCTCTTTTAATTTTTCTCCTTGCACACGCTGAATGAAACACGTATAACATTTAGCCCTTTATACAGTCAAACTGTGTAATGGAGGCGAGAGTTCCCTTTGTAATGAGACGCAGCACAGGTGTCAAGAATCCCACCTTGGTGCTGGGTGCAGCCTCCCGAGCGTTGTTATTTGCTGTACAGGAGTCTGCGCTGTCGTGTTATCCCCTGGCCTAGCGCCGTTAGCGCTGCCCATCTTCTGGCATCATGTAATGTCGGCCGGTGCGGTTCGCGATGACCATGAATCCCAGCCCCGCAGTGTCTTAACATTGTTAAAACACTGCGGGGCTGGGATTCAGGGCCTGGCGCAGCACATATGTTGGCCTCTCACACTCGGGTCCTTACACCCGCTTCAGACTGTGCGGCGTCATCTGATCCCTTATCGCATGCCACGGCCATGAAGCCGCACAGTCCGAAGAAGGCGGAAGGAGAGGAGGGACAGGCGAACTGATGCACTGATCCTGCCCATCAATCACACCCTCGCAGTCCCAATAAATAAGACACCGAGGGGCGTTGTGTGGGTCAGGGCGGCCGCAGAGGCGCAGGCAGCCAAACAATGATGCCAGAAGACGGGCAGCGCTACCAAGGGGGTTGCAGCGTGTCATTACAAAGGAAAGTCACACCACCGGGACGGTTAAATGGTCACACAGAGGACACATTGCAGACGTGTTTTCAGTTCCACATGTGCGAGGAGAATACGTTTCTGAGCCACCTTGCACACATGCAGCATTACCGCTGTACAAGGTGGCTGGATAACGTAAAAACGCCTGGGGGAGGGGGGACAGGTTCCCTTCAATTTCAGTTCTTGTGTCTGCTTGGCTTTTGCAGGACACGTTGCCGGCTGCACAGCAGGGGAACAGCTGGCGGTGCTGGACCCCACTGACACATTGGCTGGTGTTTTTCTCTGTGCAGCTAGCACATCTGGGCAAAAACTGGCGGTGTGTTAGAGCCCAGGGACAGCAGGAGGAGGAGCAGGAGGAGGAGGAGCAGGGGGAGGGGAGTGTAGGCCGAAGCCTGCACTGGCGGCAGCTTTGGGTGTGTTGTGTCTGCGTGGCTTTTGCAGGACACGTTGCCGGCTACACAGCAGGGGAACAGCTGGCGGTGCTGGACCCCACTGACACATTGGCGAGGTGTTTGGCTCTGTGCAGCCAGCACTTCCGGACAGCAACTAGCGTTGTTGGAGCCCGGGCTCTGCAGGTGGAGCAGAGTGTAGGCCGAAGCCTACTTGAACCGATTTCAAAGGTCACCTTTAACCCCCCCTCAGGGGTTAGAAAGTAGAAGAGCCACAGCTTATGCAGCAGTAGTGCTGCACAAGTCAAAGGTTGCTCTTTTAATTTTTCTCCTTGCACACGCTGAATGAAACACGTATAACATTTAGCCCTTTATACAGTCAAACTGTGTAATGGAGGCGAGAGTTCCCTTTGTAATGAGACGCAGCACAGGTGTCAAGAATCCCACCTTGGTGCTGGGTGCAGCCTCCCGAGCGTTGTTATTTGCTGTACAGGAGTCTGCGCTGTCGTGTTATCCCCTGGCCTAGCGCCGTTAGCGCTGCCCATCTTCTGGCATCATGTAATGTCGGCCGGTGCGGTTCGCGATGACCATGAATCCCAGCCCCGCAGTGTCTTAACATTGTTAAAACACTGCGGGGCTGGGATTCAGGGCCTGGCGCAGCACATATGTTGGCCTCTCACACTCGGGTCCTTACACCCGCTTCAGACTGTGCGGCGTCATCTGATCCCTTATCGCATGCCACGGCCATGAAGCCGCACAGTCCGAAGAAGGCGGAAGGAGAGGAGGGACAGGCGAACTGATGCACTGATCCTGCCCATCAATCACACCCTCGCAGTCCCAATAAATAAGACACCGAGGGGCGTTGTGTGGGTCAGGGCGGCCGCAGAGGCGCAGGCAGCCAAACAATGATGCCAGAAGACGGGCAGCGCTACCAAGGGGGTTGCAGCGTGTCATTACAAAGGAAAGTCACACCACCGGGACGGTTAAATGGTCACACAGAGGACACATTGCAGACGTGTTTTCAGTTCCACATGTGCGAGGAGAATACGTTTCTGAGCCACCTTGCACACATGCAGCATTACCGCTGTACAAGGTGGCTGGATAACGTAAAAACGCCTGGGGGAGGGGGGACAGGTTCCCTTCAATTTCAGTTCTTGTGTCTGCGTGGCTTTTGCAGGACACGTTGCCGGCTGCACAGCAGGGGAACAGCTGGCGGTGCTGGACCCCACTGACACATTGGCTGGTGTTTTTCTCTGTGCAGCTAGCACATCTGGGCAAAAACTGGCGGTGTGTTAGAGCCCAGGGACAGCAGGAGGAGGAGCAGGAGGAGGAGGAGCAGGGGGAGGGGAGTGTAGGCCGAAGCCTGCACTGGCGGCAGCTTTGGGTGTGTTGTGTCTGCGTGGCTTTTGCAGGACACGTTGCCGGCTACACAGCAGGGGAACAGCTGGCGGTGCTGGACCCCACTGACACATTGGCGAGGTGTTTGGCTCTGTGCAGCCAGCACTTCCGGACAGCAACTAGCGTTGTTGGAGCCCGGGCTCTGCAGGTGGAGCAGAGTGTAGGCCGAAGCCTACTTGAACCGATTTCAAAGGTCACCTTTAACCCCCCCCTCAGGGGTTAGAAAGTAGAAGAGCCACAGCTTATGCAGCAGTAGTGCTGCACAAGTCAAAGGTTGCTCTTTTAATTTTTCTCCTTGCACACGCTGAATGAAACACGTATAACATTTAGCCCTTTATACAGTCAAACTGTGTAATGGAGGCGAGAGTTCCCTTTGTAATGAGACGCAGCACAGGTGTCAAGAATCCCACCTTGGTGCTGGGTGCAGCCTCCCGAGCGTTGTTATTTGCTGTACAGGAGTCTGCGCTGTCGTGTTATCCCCTGGCCTAGCGCCGTTAGCGCTGCCCATCTTCTGGCATCATGTAATGTCGGCCGGTGCGGTTCGCGATGACCATGAATCCCAGCCCCGCAGTGTCTTAACATTGTTAAAACACTGCGGGGCTGGGATTCAGGGCCTGGCGCAGCACATATGTTCGCCTCTCACACTCGGGTCCTTACACCCGCTTCAGACTGTGCGGCGTCATCTGATCCCTTATCGCATGCCACGGCCATGAAGCCGCACAGTCCGAAGAAGGCGGAAGGAGAGGAGGGACAGGCGAACTGATGCACTGATCCTGCCCATCAATCACACCCTCGCAGTCCCAATAAATAAGACACCGAGGGGCGTTGTGTGGGTCAGGGCGGCCGCAGAGGCGCAGCCAGCCAAACAATGATGCCAGAAGACGGGCAGCGTTACCAAGGAGCTTGTTGCGTGTGTCAATACAAAGTCAAATCACACCTGAGGGACGTTTTAATGGTCACAGAGGACACATTTTTGACGTGTTCACTTCAACATGGGCAAGGAGAATAAGTTTCTGAGCCACCTTGAACACATGCAGCATTACTGCTGTTCAAGGTAGCTGTAAAACATAGAAACACCTGGGGGAGGGGGGACAGGTTCCCTTCAATTTCAGTTCTTGTGTCTGCGTGGCGGTCGCAGGACACGTTGCCGGCTACACAGCAGGGGAACAGCTGGCGGTGCTGAACCCCACTGACACATTGGCTGGTGTTTTTCTCTGTGCAGCTAGCACATCTGGGCAAAAACTGGCGGTGTTAGAGCCCAGGGTCAGCAGGAGGAGCAGGGGGAGCGGAGTGTAGGCCGAAGCCTGCACTCGAGCAAGTTGAAAGGAAACCTTTAACCCCCCACCCCCCCCAGGCGTTTGTAGCTGAAAGAGCCATTGTGTACAGCACTAATGCTGGAAAAGGTAAACTTAGCTCTTTTAATTATGGTCCTTGTACATGCGGAACCAAACATTTATGAAATGTGTCTCCTCACAGCGTTAAACCGTCCGGTAGGTGGAACTTTCCTTTGTCGTGTGACGCAGCACAGCCATCATTTTTACCCCCTTGGCGCCGTGCGCCCCCTCCTCAGCGTTGTTTGAATCTGTCCCGGAGCCTGCGCTGTTAGGTTAGCCCTTGGCCATGCACACATGTTGCGCTGCCCATCTTCTGACCTCATTTGGTGTCAGGCTGGCTGCGCCTGTGCGGGTGCGCTGGCCGAGATCCCGCCTCGCAGTGTCGTCTAATGTAATCCCACCGCGGGCCTGTGATCCGTGCCCGTGCGCAGTGCATATCCTCTCCTCTCACTCCCCTCCCTACGGCTTTTTCAGACTGTGCGGTGTCACGGCCGTGGCATGCTATTAGGGACCAGCTGACATCGCACAGTCTGAAGAAGCCGTAGGGAGGGGAGTGAGAGGAGAGGATATGCACTGCGCACGGGCACGGATCACAGGCCCGCGGTGGGATTACATTAGACGACACTGCGAGGCGGGATCTCGGCCAGCGCACCCGCACAGGCGCAGCCAGCCTGACACCAAATGAGGTCAGAAGACGGGCAGCGCAACATGTGTGCATGGCCAAGGGCTAACCTAACAGCGCAGGCTCCGGGACAGATTCAAACAACGCTGAGGAGGGGGCGCACGGCGCCAAGGGGGTAAAAATGATGGCTGTGCTGCGTCACACGACAAAGGAAAGTTCCACCTACCGGACGGTTTAACGCTGTGTGGGGACACATTTCATAAGTGTTAGGTTCAGCATGTGCAAGGAGCATCACGAAAAGAGGCACTTTTTCCCTTTGCATTATTACTGCTGCACAAGGTGGCTCCTTCAGTAACAAACGCCTGGGGGGGGGGGGTCAGGTTCCCTTACATTTAACTTGTTGTGTCTGCGTGGCGGTCGCAGTACACGTTGCCGTATACACAGCAGGGGAACAGCTGGCGGTGCTGAACCCCACTAACACATTGGCGAGGTGTTTGGCTCTGTGCGTACAGCACTTCTGGACGGCAACTAGCGGTGTTGGAGCCCAGGGACAGGTGGAGGAGGAGGAGGTTGGAGGAGGTTGGAGGAGGTAGGAGGGATTGCCACACACACAGCAGGGGAACAGCTGACGTTACTGAACCCCAATAACAGAGGAGGGACTGTTGACTGTGCGAACAGCACTTCTGGACGGCAACTGGCGGTGTTGGAGCCCAGGGACAGGTGGAGGAGGAGGAGGTAGGAGGAGGTAGGAGGGATTGCCACACACACAGCAGGGGAACAGCTGACGTTACTGAACCCCAATAACAGAGGAGCGACTGTTGACTGTGCGTACAGCACTTCTGGACGGCAACTGGCGGTGTTGGAGCCCAGGGACAGGTGGAGGAGGAGGAGGTTGGAGGAGGTAGGAGGGATTGCCACACACACAGCAGGGGAACAGCTGACGTTACTGAACCCCAATAACAGAGGAGGGACTGTTGACTGTGCGTACAGCACTTCTGGACGGCAACTGGCGGTGTTGGAGCCCAGGGACAGGTGGAGGAGGAGGAGGTTGGAGGAGGTAGGAGGGATTGCCACACACACAGCAGGGGAACAGCTGACGTTACTGAACCCCAATAACAGAGGAGGGACTGTTGACTGTGCGTACAGCACTTCTGGACGGCAACTGGCGGTGTTGGAGCCCAGGGACAGGTGGAGGAGGAGGAGGTTGGAGGAGGTAGGAGGGATTGCCACACACACAGCAGGGGAACAGCTGACGTTACTGAACCCCAATAACAGAGGAGGGACTGTTGACTGTGCGTACAGCACTTCTGGACGGCAACTGGCGGTGTTGGAGCCCAGGGACAGGTGGAGGAGGAGGAGGTAGGAGGAGGTAGGAGGGATTGCCACACACACAGCAGGGGAACAGCTGACGTTACTGAACCCCAATAACAGAGGAGCGACTGTTGACTGTGCGTACAGCACTTCTGGACGGCAACTGGCGGTGTTGGAGCCCAGGGACAGGTGGAGGAGGAGGAGGTTGGAGGAGGTAGGAGGGATTGCCACACACACAGCAGGGGAACAGCTGACGTTACTGAACCCCAATAACAGAGGAGGGACTGTTGACTGTGCGTACAGCACTTCTGGACGGCAACTGGCGGTGTTGGAGCCCAGGGACAGGTGGAGGAGGAGGAGGTTGGAGGAGGTAGGAGGGATTGCCACACACACAGCAGGGGAACAGCTGACGTTACTGAACCCCAATAACAGAGGAGCGACTGTTGACTGTGCGTACAGCACTTCTGGACGGCAACTGGCGGTGTTGGAGCCCAGGGACAGGTGGAGGAGGAGGAGGTTGGAGGAGGTAGGAGGGATTGCCACACACACAGCAGGGGAACAGCTGACGTTACTGAACCCCAATAACAGAGGAGCGACTGTTGACTGTGCGTACAGCACTTCTGGACGGCAACTGGCGGTGTTGGAGCCCAGGGACAGGTGGAGGAGGAGGAGGTTGGAGGAGGTAGGAGGGATTGCCACACACACAGCAGGGGAACAGCTGACGTTACTGAACCCCAATAACAGAGGAGGGACTGTTGACTGTGCGTACAGCACTTCTGGACGGCAACTGGCGGTGTTGGAGCCCAGGGACAGGTGGAGGAGGAGGAGGTTGGAGGAGGTAGGAGGGATTGCCACACACACAGCAGGGGAACAGCTGACGTTACTGAACCCCAATAACAGAGGAGGGACTGTTGACTGTGCGTACAGCACTTCTGGACGGCAACTGGCGGTGTTGGAGCCCAGGGACAGGTGGAGGAGGAGGAGGTTGGAGGAGGTAGGAGGGATTGCCACACACACAGCAGGGGAACAGCTGACGTTACTGAACCCCAATAACAGAGGAGGGACTGTTGACTGTGCGTACAGCACTTCTGGACGGCAACTGGCGGTGTTGGAGCCCAGGGACAGGTGGAGGAGGAGGAGGTAGGAGGAGGTAGGAGGGATTGCCACACACACAGCAGGGGAACAGCTGACGTTACTGAACCCCAATAACAGAGGAGCGACTGTTGACTGTGCGTACAGCACTTCTGGACGGCAACTGGCGGTGTTGGAGCCCAGGGACAGGTGGAGGAGGAGGAGGTTGGAGGAGGTAGGAGGGATTGCCACACACACAGCAGGGGAACAGCTGACGTTACTGAACCCCAATAACAGAGGAGGGACTGTTGACTGTGCGTACAGCACTTCTGGACGGCAACTGGCGGTGTTGGAGCCCAGGGACAGGTGGAGGAGGAGGAGGTTGGAAGAGGTAGGAGGGATTGCCACACACACAGCAGGGGAACAGCTGACGTTACTGAACCCCAATAACAGAGGAGCGACTGTTGGGACTGTGCGTACAGCACTACCAGGCAACAACTAGCGGTGTTGGAGCCCAGGGACAGGTGGAAAAGCAGAGGAACACAATGTAGGCCGAAGCCTGAGAAAGTCGAAAGGGAACCTTTAACCCCCCCCAAGGCGTTTGTAGCTGAAAGAGCCAGCTTGTGCAGCACAAAAGATGCAAAAGGAAAAGGTGGCTCTTTTCATCATGCTCCTTGCAAACACAGAACTAAACACTTATAAAATGTGTCCCCTGCAACCGTAAAACCGTCCCGGAGGTGGGACTTTCCTTCGTAATGTGACGCAGCCCAGCCGTCATTCCTACCCCCCCGGCGCCGCGCACCGGCTCCTCAGCGTTGTTTTATTCCGTCCAGGAGCCTGCGCTGTTATGTTATCCCGTGGCCAGGCACACTTAGCGCTGCCCGTGTTCTGGCATCATTTGGTGTCTGGATGGCTGCGCCTGTGCGGCCGCGCTGGCAGAGAGCCCGCCTCGCAGTGTCTTCTGATTTAATCCCACTGGGGGCCTGGGATCCATGGACATGCGCAGTGCATATCTGAACCTCCACCTCTCACTCATCTCCCTATGGCTTCTTCAGACTGTGCGGTGTCACGGCCGTGGCATGCTGTTAGGGACCAGCTGACACCGAACAGTCTGAAGAAGCCATAGGGAAATGAGTGAGAGGTGGAGGTTCAGATATGCACTGCGCATGTCCATGGATCCCAGGCCCCCAGTGGGATTAAATCAGAAGACACTGCGAGGCGGGCTCTCTGCCAGCGCGGCCGCACAGGCGCAGCCATCCAGACACCAAATGATGCCAGAACACGGGCAGCGCTAAGTGTGCCTGGCCACGGGATAACATAACAGCGCAGGCTCCTGGACGGAATAAAACAACGCTGAGGAGCCGGTGCGCGGCGCCGGGGGGGTAGGAATGACGGCTGGGCTGCGTCACATTACGAAGGAAAGTCCCACCTCCGGGACGGTTTTACGGTATCAGTGGACACATTTTATAAGTGTTAAGTTCTGCGTGTGCAAGGAGCTAAACAAAAATAGCTACCTTTTCCTTGGGCAGCATTACTGCTGCACAAGGTGGCTCTTTCAGTAACAAACGCCTTGGGGGGGGGGGGACAGATTCCCTTACATTTCAGTTGTTGTGTCAGCGTGGCGGTCGCATGACACATTGCCGGCTACACAGCTGGGGATCAGCTGACGTTACTGAAACCCAATAACACTGGGTCGTATGTTTTGACTGTGCAGACGGCACGTCTGAGCCTCAACTGGCGGTGTTGGAGCCCAGGAATTTAAGTTCAGGTGGTAGAAAGATGAACACAACAGGAGACCTGGATAACGTATACAGTGACCTAATTATTCAATCAGGAGGAGGAGTGGCAAATTCCGGCGAGATCCAGGCCTTGTTCATTTTCAGGAAAGTAAGCCGGTCAACGTTATCGGAGGATAGTCGCATGCGACGGTCAGTTAGTACACCACCTGCAGCACTAAAGACACGTTCCGATAATACACTGGCCGCAGGGCAAGACAGCACCTCCAATGCATACTGGCTTAGCTCTGGCCATGTATCCAGCTTTGAGACCCAAAACTTGAAAGGGGAAGAGCCGTCTGGGAGTACAGCAAGAGGGCAAGACATGTAGTCTGTCACCATCTGACGGAACCGTTGCCTCCTGCTGACTGGAGCCGTCTGTGATGGTGTAGACTTTTGTGGCGGGCACAGAAAACTGTGCCACAGTTCGGCCATACTGGTCTTGCCTTGGGCAGAGGCACTGCTTCTGCTCCCTCTTTGTGCAGAGCCTCCACCACGGCCTGGACGCACTGAGCTGCTTTGGAATGCACTAGCAGCACTTCTCTCAGTTGGAATGGAGAAGATGATGGAATTGACCAGTGTGTCTTGGTACTCCCGCATTTTTCGCTCCCGGTTCAACGGTGTGATGAGGCTTTCTACGTTGTCCCGGTAGCGAGGATCGAGGAGGGTGAACACCCAATAATCAGACATGTTGAGAATGTGGGCGATGCGGCGGTCGTTTCTCAGGCACTGCAGCATGTAATCCACCATGTGCTGCAGACTGCCAACTGCCCAAGAAACGCTGTCCCCTGCTGGAGGCGTGATCTCTGCCCGCTCGTCATCACCCCACCCTCGCTGTACACACTGAGTACTGGACAATTGTGTAACTCCCTCCTCTGGACGGATGTCTTCCTCCTCCATTGACTCCTCCTCATCCTCCTCACAAACGGTCCCCTGCCTACGCGTTTGTGAGGAACCACGTGGCGCTGACTGTCCAGAAGATGATGGAAATGGTGAATCCTCATCCTCCACCTCTTCCACAACATCATCCCTTAGCGCTTGCAGTGATTTTTCAAGCAGGCAGATAAGGGGGACAGTCATGCTGACTAGTGCATCATCTGCACTCGCCATCCGCGTGGAATAATCAAAGGGACGCAAAACCTGGCAGACGTCATTCATAGTGGCCCACTCTGTGGTTGTGAAGTCTGTACGGCGCTGACTGCGACTTTTTTGCGCCTGAAGCAGCTGGTACTCCATTACAGCTTGCTGCTGCTCACACAACCGCTCCAACATATGTAACGTGGAATTCCACCTGGTAGGTAGGTCACATATGATGCGATGTTCCGGCAGGCGGTGTCGGCGCTGCAGAGCCGCAATGCGCGCTTTTGCCGTGCTGGAACGCCGCAAGTGAGCACACTCTAGACGGACCTTGTGCAGCAGTGCATCAAGATCCGGATAGTCCCTCAAAAAGCTCTGCACGACAAAATTGAGCACATGTGCCAGACATGGGATGTGAGTGAGGTTGCCGAGGCCCAGAGCTGCCACCAGATTTCGGCCATTATCACACACTACCATGCCTGGCTGGAGATTCGCTGGCACAAACCACACATCGCTCTCCTGCTTGATGGCATTCCAGAGCTCCTGCGCTGTGTGGCTACGATTCCCCAAGAAAATTAATTTCAAGACGGCCTGTTGACGTTTGGCCACGGCTGTGCTCATGTCGGTCGTAACAGGTACACGTTCATCACGGGTCCATGTGGAGGTGGACTGTGACGGCTCCTGCAGCGATGATTCTGAGGAACTGGTGTAAGAGGAGGAGTCAATGCGTACAGAATGGATTCCTGCAATCCTTGGAGTGGGCAGGACACGTCCTGCGCCACTCGCACGGTCTGTACCCGGCTCAACGACATTAACCCAATGGGCAGTGAGGGAAAGGTATCGCCCCTGTCCATGTTGACTGGTCCACGCATCGGTGGTGAGGTGGACCTTGCTACTGACGGCGTTCAGTAGCGCGTGTTTTATGTGTCCCTCCACATGCTTCTGCAGGGCAGGGACGGCTTGCCTGCTGAAGTAAAAGCGGCTGGGCACATTGTACTGTGGGACTGCCAATGACATCAAGTCACGGAAGCTGTCAGTCTCCACCAGCCTGAATGACAGCATTTCCAGTGACAGAAGTTTGGCAATGCCTGCAGTCAGAGCCTGTGCTCGTGGGTGGTTTGACGAGAAAGGCCGCCTTTTCTCCCATGCCTGTACTACCGATGGCTGTAGACTGGGCTGGGAGTGTGTGGATGACTGGGAAAGTGGCGCTGCGGGTGGAATTACAGCGGGTCTCTGGACAACAGGGGCAGAGGTTCTTCCACGGCGATCCTGGGAGGACGCCGAACCAGCTGCGTGTGAGGTAGAGGAAGAGGCAACACGAGCTGAAGAGGTGGTAGCTGCCGCTGTTGGTTGGCCTACCTCTTCAGTGTGTTTTTCTAACTCCGCCGGGTGCCTGTTGCGCACATGTTTCCACATGTTGGAGGTATTGAGGTTGCTGACATTTTTCCCTCTTTTGACTTTTTGATGACACACGTTGCATCTGACATAGCAAATGTCATCTGCAACTGTGTCAAAAAAGGACCAGGCACTGCAAGTCTTGGGAGCGCCCTTTTTGGCTTTTGGAAGAGACATGCTCCTAACGGGTGCCAAAGCGGAGGCTGCAGGATCCGCAGTCTTCCCCCTCCCTCTCCCTCTTTGGGCCGTACGGGGAATCTCTTCCTCAGAGCTGCTCCCACCACCTTCCTGTCCCTCACGCCAAGATGGGTCGAGGACCTCATCATCTACACTACCCTCTGCCCCCAACTGCTCCTCCTGGGTAGTCTCAGCAGCAGAGCACGCACCAGTAAGTGGCACCTGAGTGTCATCATCAGCTGATGCGGCCTGCGATGTGGTGACCGGAGCCACTGGCCCACCCGCCTCTTCAGAGGAAGACAGAAAAAGCTGTTGGGCATCACTGCACCCTGCCTCTTCTTCCATTTCTCCAATGCTGCTTGGCTGGCCCCCTGTTTCCAAGCCAAGAGATTCAGAGAACAGAAGTAGAGACGGCTCCTGTCCTGGGCTCTCTGTCTGCCTGGGCAATTTGGCAGGTGGTGAAGAGACAGATGGCTGCTCTCCAGTGCTCTGTGTCTGAGAGGATGTGGCACTAATGGAAGTTGATGCATTAGCTGCCATCCATCCGACAACAGCTTCAATTTGTTCTTCACGCAGCAGCGGTGTACGGCGCTCGGACACAAAGCTTCGCATGAACGACTGTTGCCTGGTGAAAGTGGGTGCTGATGAGTCACCGGTGCCCGCAGCAGGCACAGAATCCCCACGTCCCCTCCCTGCTCCGCGACGGCTCCCACGCCCCCGTGCCTTACTCACTGCCTTCTTCATCTTGGTTGACTGATAAAGATAAGCAGAAAAGTACTAACGGATTTGTGTGCTTATTCCTGAGCAACTCCTCCTAACAGGTATAAGAAGCACTAATTATCTAAAGTGTGGACTAGACTTTAATATGAGCTAATGTGGCCTACAGAAATGTAAAGTGGTGTAACTGGTGTGTTTGGTGAACTTTATTATTTATTTATTTTTTGGGGGCTGAACTGACAACAGATAGAGCTGCAGTCACACGGAGACCGTGCAGACAGACGTAAACGGCGCTACAAGGCCCAAAAACCCTCCTCTACTTTATCCTATGTAGTGTTTTTCCACAAATTAGCTGGAGACGGGTGGAAAGACACTAATAGGATTTTTTTGAATAAATTAGCAGCAGACTACACTATTTGGAAAAAAAAGAAAATTGATTTGGCGGTATGACGCAGTGAAAAACCCTGAGCTGGAGACAACCAGGCTATAGCTGCTCACAGATTACAGGGCGAGCTGCAGTCACACGGAGACCGTGCAGACAGCCGTAAACGGCGCTGCAAGGCCCAAAAACCCTCCTCTACTTTATCCTATGTAGTGTTTTTCCACAAATTAGCTGGAGACGGGTGGAAAGACACTAATAGGATTTTTTTAAATTAATTAGCAGCAGACTACACTACTTTGAAAAAAAAGAAAATTGATTTGGCGGTATGACGCAGTGAAAAACCCTGAGCTGGAGACAACCAGGCTATAGCTGCTCACAGATTACAGGGCGAGCTGCAGTCACACGGAGACCGTGCAGACAGCCGTAAACGGCGCTGCAAGGCCCAAAAACCCTCCTCTACTTTATCCTATGTAGTGTTTTTCCACAAATTAGCTGGAGACGGGTGGAAAGACACTAATAGGATTTTTTTAAATTAATTAGCAGCAGACTACACTACTTTGAAAAAAAAGAAAATTGATTTGGCGGTATGACGCAGTGAAAAACCCTGAGCTGGAGACAACCAGGCTACAGCTGCTCACAGATTACAGGGCGAGCTGCAGTCACACGGAGACCGTGCAGACAGCCGTAAACGGCGCTGCAAGGCCCAAAAACCCTCCTCTACTTTATCCTATGTAGTGTTTTTCCACAAATTAGCTGGAGACGGGTGGAAAGACACTAATAGGATTTTTTTAAATTAATTAGCAGCAGACTACACTACTTTGAAAAAAAAGAAAATTGATTTGGCGGTATGACGCAGTGAAAAACCCTGAGCTGGAGACAACCAGGCTACAGCTGCTCACAGATTACAGGGCGAGCTGCAGTCACACGGAGACCGTGCAGACAGCCGTAAACGGCGCTGCAAGGCCCAAAAACCCTCCTCTACTTTATCCTATGTAGTGTTTTTCCACAAATTAGCTGGAGACGGGTGGAAAGACACTAATAGGATTTTTTTGAATTAATTAGCAGCAGACTACACTACTTTGAAAAAAAAGAAAATTGATTTGGCGGTATGACGCAGTGAAAAACCCTGAGCTGGAGACAACCAGGCTACAGCTGCTCACAGATTACAGGGCGAGCTGCAGTCACACGGAGACCGTGCAGACAGCCGTAAACGGCGCTGCAAGGCCCAAAAACCCTCCTCTACTTTATCCTATGTAGTGTTTTTCCACAAATTAGCTGGAGACGGGTGGAAAGACACTAATAGGATTTTTTTGAATAAATTAGCAGCAGACTACACTACTTGGGAAAAAAAAAAAAAAAAGGAACAGTATGAGGCAATGAACCACCCTCCCTGAACTGAATACAACCAACTATGGATGGCCTTTGTGGCTGCACTCAGACTGGAGACTGGGCTGCACTCACACACACACACACACAGACCCTGCAGATCGCTGTGAAAACAGCGCTACAAGGCAAAAGCAAGGTGAATAGTAGGTGAACACAGCGGTTGCTAAATTAGCCTTTGGAAAGCACAAAGAAGCAAATCGCTATCTCTAAACTGTCCCTCAGTCAGCAAACAGCGTCCTGTCACTAACTGAATTCACAGCAGAGTGATCGCAAAATGGCGCCAGCGACTTTTAAACTGCATCATGACATCATTACACCAGCCAATCACAGCCTTGCCAGTAGTTTCATGCCCTCCATGCTAAACAGGATGTGCCCACACTTGGAATCAATCTCATTGGCTGAATTTCTGCTTTTTGAATCTTAGAACTTCCGATTCCGGTATCCGATACGCGGCAAGTATCGGAATCCCGGTATCGGAATTCCGATACCGCAAGTATCGGCCGATACCCGATACTTGCGGTATCGGAATGCTCAACACTAGTTGTGAAGCCTGAACGGCGTGGAGTGCGATTTCTTTGCGCCTGATGCAGCTGGTACTCCATTACTGCTGGCTGCTGCTCACACAACCGCTCCAACATATGTAACGTGAAATTCCACCTGGTGGGTAGGTCACATATGATGCGATGTTCCGGAAGGCAGAATTGGCGCTGCAGAGCTGCAATGCGCGATCTTGCCATGCTGGAATGCCGCAAGTGAGCACACTCTAGGCGGACCTTGTGCAGCAGTGCATCAAGATCCGGATAGTCCCTCAAAAAACTCTGCACGACCAAGTTGAGCACATGTGAAAGACATGGGATGTGAGTGAGGTTGCCTAGGGCAAGAGCTGCCACCAGATTTCGGCCATTGTCACACACTACCATGCCAGGCTGGAGATTCGCTGGCACAAACCACACGTCGCTCTCCTGCTTGATGGCATTCCAGAGCTCCTGCGCTGTGTGGCTTCGATTCCCCAAAGAAATTAATTTCAAGACGGCCTGTGTTATGACCCCAATGGCAGAGGGTCTCAGAAATAAATACCAAGTCTGCAAACACAAAAAAACAGCTCATAGGGCAGTGGTAACTGGGCTGACCGTATATCTAATCCTAGCTGTCATGAATCCCCAATGGCTAGGGATAGCACAGGACAAGCAAAGTACAAATAGATAACGGACGAGCTCTAGGGTGATGGAACCTGGGCTGACCGCTGTCCTACGCCTGACAAACGCAACTAGAGATAGCCAGGGAGCGTGCCTACGTTGGTTCTAGACGCCACGCACCAGCCTAAGAGCTAACTAGTACTGCAGAGAAAATAAAGACCTCACTTGCCTCCAGAGGAATGAACCCCAAAAGATATAGTTGCCCCCTCACATGTATTGACGGTGAAATGAGAGGAAGGCACACACATAGAGATGATATATAGTTTTAGCAAATTGAGGCCCGCTGTAAACTAGAAAGCAGAACGATACAAAAGGGGACTGAGCGGTCAGCAAAAAACCCTAATCAAAAAAACCATCCTGAGATTACAAGAACCCATGTTCCAACTCATGGCACATGGGGAGAACCTCAGTCCACTAGAGCTACCAGCTAGCATAGAGACATAATAAGCAAGCTGGAACAAAAAAAACCAAACAACTGAAAATCAGCACTTAGCTTATCCTGAAAGATCTGGGAGCAGGTAGGCAGGAACCAAACAGAGCACATCTGAATACATTGATAGCCGGCAAGGGAATGACAGAAAGGCCAGGTAAAATAGGAAACACCCAGCCTCTGATGGACAGGTGGAAACCAAAGGCCGCAAACCACCAAAGTCACCCAGTACCAGCAGTAACCACCAGAGGGAGCCCACAAACAGAATCCACAACAGTACCCCCCCCTTGAGGAGGGGTCACCGAACCCTCACGAGAACCCCCAGGGCGATCAGGGTGAGCTCTATGGAAGGCGCGGACCAAATCAGTCGCATGAACATCGGAGGCGACCACCCAGGAATTATCCTCCTGACCATAACCCTTCCACTTAACCAAATACTGGAGTTTGCGTCTGGAAGCACGAGAATCCAAGATCTTCTCAACAACATACTCCAATTCTCCCTCCACCAGCACCGGAGCAGGAGGCTCAACCGAAGGAACAACGGGCACCTCATACCTCCGCAACAATGACCGATGGAACACATTATGAATAGCAAACGATGCTGGGAGATCCAAACGAAAAGATACAGGGTTAAGAATCTCCGAGATCCTATAAGGACCGATGAACCGAGGCTTGAACTTAGGAGAAGAGACCTTCATAGGGACAAAACGAGAAGACAACCACACCAAATCCCCAACAAGAAGTCGGGGACCCACGCGGCGACGGCTATTAGCAAACTGCTGAGTCTTCTCCTGAGATAACTTCAAATTGTCCACCACCTGATTCCAAATCTGATGTAGCCTGTCCACCACCACGTCCACTCCAGGACAATCCGAAGACTCCACCTGACCAGAGGAAAAACGAGGATGAAACCCCGAATTACAAAAAAAAGGAGAGACCAACGTGGCAGAACTAGCCCGATTATTAAGAGCAAATTCGGCCAGTGGCAAAAAAGCAACCCAGTCATCTTGATCAGCAGAAACAAAACACCTCAAATAAGTTTCCAAGGTCTGATTAGTTCGCTCCGTCTGGCCATTCGTCTGAGGATGGAATGCAGACGAGAAAGACAAATCAATGCCCATCTTGGCACAAAACGTCCGCCAAAATCTAGACACAAACTGGGATCCCCTGTCAGAAACGATATTCTCCGGAATCCCATGCAAACGGACCACGTTCTGAAAAAATAAAGGGACCAACTCAGAGGAGGAGGGCAACTTAGGCAAGGGCACCAAATGAACCATCTTAGAAAAGCGGTCACACACAACCCAGATAACGGACATTTTCTGTGAAACCGGAAGATCAGAAATAAAATCCATGGAAATGTGCGTCCAAGGCCTCTTCGGGATGGGCAAGGACAACAACAACTCACTGGCCCGAGAACAGCAAGGCTTAGCTCGAGCACACACTTCACAAGACTGCACAAAGGTACGCACATCCCTAGACAAGGAAGGCCACCAAAAAGACCTGGCCACCAAGTCTCTAGTACCAAATATTCCAGGATGACCAGCCAACACAGAAGAATGGACCTCGGAGATGACTCTACTGGTCCAATCATCCGGAACAAACAGTCTTTCTGGTGGACAACGATCCGGTTTATCCACCTGAAACTCCTGCAATGCACGTCGCAAGTCTGGGGATATGGCGGACAATATTACCCCATCCCTAAGGATACCAGTAGGCCCAGAGTCTCCAGGAGAGTCAGGCACAAAACTCCTGGAAAGAGCATCTGCCTTCACATTCTTTGAACCTGGCAGGTATGAAACCACGAAATTGAAACGAGAAAAAAACAACGACCAACGAGCCTGTCTAGGATTCAAACGCCTGGCAGACTCAAGGTAAATGAGATTCTTGTGATCAGTCAAGACCACCACACGATGTTTAGCACCCTCAAGCCAATGACGCCACTCCTCAAATGCCCACTTCATGGCCAAAAGCTCCCAATTACCCACATCATAATTGCGCTCGGCGGGCGAGAATTTTCTAGAGAAGAATGCACATGGCTTCATCACCGAGCCATTAGAACTTCTCTGTGACAAAACCGCCCCCGCTCCAATCTCGGAAGCATCAACCTCAACCTGAAAAGGAAGTGAAACATCTGGTTGACACAACACAGGAGCAGAAGAAAACCGGCGCTTAAGTTCCTGAAAGGCCTCCACGGCCGCAGGAGACCAATCAGCAACATCAGCACCCTTTTTAGTCAAATCAGTCAATGGTTTGACAATACTTAAAAAATTAGCAATGAACCGACGATAAAAATTAGCAAACCCCAAGAATTTCTGAAGGCTCTTAACAGATGTAGGTTGTGTCCAGTCACAAATAGCCTGAACCTTGACGGGATCCATCTCAATAGTAGAAGGAGAAAAAATGTACCCCAAAAAAGAAATCTTCTGGACTCCGAAGAGACACTTTGAACCCTTCACAAACAGAGAATTGGCCCGCAGAACCTGAAACACCTTCCTGACCTGTAGAACATGAGACTCCCAGTCATCAGAAAACACCAAAATATCATCCAAATACACAATCATAAACTTATCCAGATATTCACGGAAAATATTGTGCATAAAGGACTGAAAGACTGACGGAGCATTGGAGAGTCCAAAAGGCATTACCAAATACTCAAAATGGCCCTCAGGCGTATTAAATGCGGTTTTCCACTCATCACCCTGTTTTATCCACACCAGATTATACGCACCGCGAAGATCTATCTTAGTGAACCACCTAGCCCCCTTAATGCGAGCAAACAAATCAGTTAATAATGGCAATGGATACTGGTATTTGACCGTAATCTTATTCAGAAGGCGATAATCTATACAAGGCCTCAGGGAACCATCTTTTTTAGCCACGAAAAAGAAACCTGCTCCCAGAGGGGACGAAGATGGACGAATATGTCCCTTTTCCAAGGACTCCTTAATATAATTCCGCATAGCAGTATGCTCTGGCAGTGACAGATTAAATAAACGACCCTTAGGGAACTTACTGCCAGGAATCAATTCTATAGCACAGTCACACTCTCTATGAGGAGGGAGCGAATTGAGCTTAGGCTCCTCAAAAACATCCCTATAGTCAGACAAAAACGCAGGGATCTCAGAAGGAGTAGATGAAGCGATTGAAATCGGAGGTGCATAATCATGAACCCCCTGACATCCCCAGCTTAACACAGACATTGTTTTCCAGTCCAGGACAGGATTATGAGTTTGTAACCATGGCAGACCAAGCACTAGTACATCATGTAAATTATACAGTACAAGGAAGCGAATCACCTCCTGATGAACGGGAGTCATGCGCATGGTCACTTGTGTCCAATACTGCGGTTTATTCATAGCCAATGGTGTAGAGTCAATTCCCTTCAGAGGAATAGGAACTTCCAGAGGCTCCAGACTAAAACCGCAGCGTTTAGCAAATGACCAATCCATAAGACTCAGGGCAGCGCCCGAATCCACATAGGCATCGACGGAAATGGAAGACAGTGAAAAAATCAGAGTCACAGACAAAATGAACTTAGGCTGCAGAGTACCAATGGCAAAAGATTTATCAACCCTTTTGGTGCGTTTAGAGCATGCTGATATAACATGAGCTGAATCACCACAATAAAAACACAATCCATTTTTCCGCCTATAATTTTGCCGTTCACTTCTGGACTGAATTCTATCACATTGCATAGTCTCAGGTGCCTGTTCAGAAGACACCGCCAACTGGTGCACGGGTTTGCGCTCCCGTAAACGCCGATCAATCTGAATGGCCATAGCCATAGACTCATTCAGACCTGTAGGCGTAGGGAACCCCACCATAATATCCTTAATGGCCTCAGAAAGACCATTTCTGAAGTTTGCAGCCAGGGCGCACTCATTCCACTGAGTAAGCACCGACCATTTCCGAAATTTTTGACAATATATTTACGCTTCATCATGCCCCTGAGAGAGGGCTAATAAAGCCTTTTCAGCCTGAATCTCTAGGTTAGGTTCCTCATAGAGCAATCCCAATGCCAGAAAAAACGCATCCACACTGAGCAATGCAGGATCCCCTGGTGCCAATGCAAATGCCCAATTCTGAGGGTCGCCCCGCAGGAAAGATATTACAATCTTGACCTGTTGAGCAGGGTCTCCAGAGGAGCGAGATTTTAAAGAAAGAAACAATTTACAATTGTTCCTGAAATTCAGGAAGGTAGATCTATCTCCAGAAAAGAACTCTGGAATAGGAATTCTAGGTTCAGACATGGGAGTGTGAACAACAAAATCCTGTATGTTTTGAACTTTTGCCGCGAGATTACTCAGGCTGGAAGCCAAACTCTGGACATCCATGTTAAACAGCTAAGATCAGAGCCATTCAAGGGTGTTAAGAGGAGGTAAGAAGCAGCTAGACAGCAATTAAGGGCTAGGCAGCAAAACTCTGAAGGGAAAAAAAAAAAAAAATTTCCCTTAAACAGTTCTTTTTCTCCTGCTTCAGCCCAAACAATTAACACTTTGTGGGCCGGCTATACTGTCATGAATCCCCAATGGCTAGGGATAGCACAGGACAAGCAAAGTACAAATAGATAATGGACGAGCTCTAGGGTGATGGAACCTGGGCTGACCGCTGCCCTACGCCTGACAAACGCAACTAGAGATAGCCAGGGAGCGTGCCTACGTTGGTTCTAGACGCCACGCACCAGCCTAAGAGCTAACTAGTACTGCAGAGAAAATAAAGACCTCACTTGCCTCCAGAGGAATGAACCCCAAAAGATATAGTTGCCCCCTCACATGTATTGACGGTGAAATGAGAGGAAGGCACACACATAGAGATGATATATATAGTTTTAGCAAATTGAGGCCCGCTGTAAACTAGAAAGCAGAACGATACAAAAGGGGACTGAGCGGTCAGCAAAAAACCCTAATAAAAAAAACCATCCTGAGATTACAAGAACCCATGTGCCAACTCATGGCACATGGGGAGAACCTCAGTCCACTAGAGCTACCAGCTAGCATAGAGACATAATAAGCAAGCTGGAACAAAAAAAACCAAACAACTGAAAATCAGCACTTAGCTTATCCTGAAAGATCTGGGAGCAGGTAGGCAGGAACCAAACAGAGCACATCTGAATACATTGATAGCCGGCAAGGGAATGACAGAAAGGCCAGGTAAAATAGGAAACACCCAGCCTCTGATGGACAGGTGGAAACCAAAGGCCGCAACCCACCAAAGTCACCCAGTACCAGCAGTAACCACCAGAGGGAGCCCACAAACAGAATCCACAACACCTAGCACCACAAATAGCAGCAGCCGGGGAACGTGCCTACGTTGGTTCTAGACGTCTCACGCCAGCCGGAGAACTAACTAACCCTAGAAGGGAAAAGATAGACCTTTCTTGCCTCCAGAGAAAAGACCCCAAAAGTTGGATACAAGCCCCCAACAAATAATAACGGTGAGGTAAGAAGAAAAGACAAACGTAAGAATGAACTAGGTATTTAGCAAAGAGAGGCCCACTGACTAATAGCAGAATATAGTAAGATGACTTATACGGTCAGCAAAAACCCTATCAAAATTTCCACGCTGGATATTCAAGAACCCCCGAACCGTCTAATGGCCCGGGGGGAGAATACCAGCCCCCTAGAGCTTCCAGCAAAATCAGGAATCACATTTAGTACAAGCTGGACAAAAAATAAGAGCAATGCAAATAACCAAAAAACAAGGAAGCAAGACTTAGCTTAATTTTGCAAGAACCAGGATCAGCAGACAGGAGCAAACAGAAAGAACTGATTACAACGATGCCAGGCACCAGACTGAGAATTCAGGAAGTTAATATAGCAACACTCCTGGACTAACGACCCAGGTGGGTGCCAAACTGAGGAAAGACAATCCCAGAGTCATATCACTAGTGACCACAAGAGGGAGCCAAAAAAGTCTAATTCACAACAGTACCCCCCCCTTTAAGGAGGGGTCACCGAACCCTCACCAAGACCACCAGGGCGATCAGGATGAGCAGCGTGAAAGGCACGAACTAAATCTGCCGCATGCACATCAGAGGCAACCACCCAGGAATTATCCTCCTGACCATAGCCCTTCCACTTGACCAGATACTGAAGCCTCCGCCTGGAGAGACGAGAATCCAAGATCTTCTCCACCACGTACTCCAACTCGCCCTCAACCAACACCGGAGCAGGAGGCTCAACAGAAGGAACCACAGGTACAACGTACCGCCGCAACAAAGACCTATGGAACACGTTGTGAATGGCAAACGACACCGGAAGATCCAAGCGAAAGGACACAGGATTAAGGATTTCCAATATCTTGTAAGGACCGATGAAGCGAGGCTTAAATTTAGGAGAGGAGACCTTCATAGGAACAAATCGAGAAGACAGCCATACCAAATCCCCAACACGAAGTCGGGGACCCACACCGCGGCGGCGGTTGGCAAAATGCTGAGCCTTCTCCTGTGACAACTTTAAGTTGTCCACCACATGATTCCAAATCTGCTGCAACCTATCCACCACAGAATCTACCCCAGGACAGTCAGAAGGCTCCACATGTCCCGAGGAAAAACGAGGATGGAAACCAGAGTTGCAGAAAAATGGCGAAACCAAAGTAGCGGAACTAGCCCGATTATTAAGGGCAAACTCAGCCAACGGCAAGAAGGTCACCCAATCATCCTGATCTGCAGAAACAAAACACCTCAAATAAGCCTCCAGAGTCTGATTAGTTCGTTCCGTTTGTCCATTAGTCTGAGGATGAAAGGCAGACAAAAACGACAAATCAATGCCCATCTTAGCACAAAAGGATCGCCAGAACCTGGAAACAAACTGGGATCCTCTGTCAGACACGATATTCTCAGGAATGCCGTGTAAACGAACCACATTCTGAAAGAACAAAGGAACCAGATCGGAAGAGGAAGGCAGCTTAGGCAAAGATACCAAATGGACCATCTTGGAAAAGCGATCACATACCACCCAGATGACAGACATGCCCTGAGACACCGGAAGATCTGAAATGAAATCCATGGAAATGTGTGTCCAAGGCCTCTTCGGGACAGGCAAGGGCAAGAGCAACCCGCTGGCACGAGAACAGCAAGGCTTAGCTCAAGCACAAGTCCCACAGGACTGCACAAATGACCGCACATCCCGTGACAAGGAAGGCCACCAAAAGGACCTAGCCACCAAATCTCTGGTGCCAAAAATTCCCGGATGCCCTGCCAACACCGAGGAATGAACCTCGGAAATGACTCTGCTGGTCCACTTATCAGGAACAAACAGTCTGTCAGGTGGACAAGAGTCAGGTCTACCAGCCTGAAATCTCTGCAACACACGTCGCAAATCCGGAGAAATGGCTGACAAGATTACTCCCTCTTTAAGAATACCAACTGGTTCTGCGATTCCAGGAGAGTCAGGCACAAAGCTCCTTGAAAGAGCATCAGCCTTCACATTCTTTGAACCTGGTAAATACGAGACCACAAAGTCAAAACGGGAGAAAAACAATGACCAACGGGCCTGTCTAGGATTCAGGCGTTTAGCAGACTCGAGATACATCAGATTTTTGTGATCAGTCAAGACCACCACACGATGCTTAGCACCCTCGAGCCAATGACGCCACTCCTCAAATGCCCACTTCATGGCCAGCAACTCCCGATTGCCAACATCATAATTCCGCTCAGCAGGCGAAAACTTCCTAGAGAAAAAAGCACATGGTCTCATAACAGAGCAACCAGGGCCTCTCTGCGACAAAACGGCCCCTGCCCCAATCTCAGAAGCATCCACTTCAACCTGAAAGGGAAGTGAGACATCAGGCTGGCACAAAACAGGCGCTGAAGTAAACCGGCGCTTCAACTCTTGGAAAGCTTCCACGGCTGCAGGAGCCCAGTTAGCAACATCAGAACCTTTCTTGGTCATATCTGTCAAAGGTTTAACAACGCTAGAGAAATTAGCGATAAAACGACGGTAGAAGTTAGCAAAACCCAAGAACTTCTGAAGACTCTTAACTGACGTGGGTTGAGTCCAATCATGAATAGCTCGGACCTTGACTGGGTCCATCTCCACCGCAGAAGGAGAAAAAATAAAACCCAAAAAGGAACCTTCTGTACTCCAAAGAGACACTTTGAGCCCTTAACAAACAAAGCATTCTCACGCAAGACCTGAAACACCATCCTGACCTGCTCTACATGCGAGTCCCAATCATCAGAAAAAAACAGAATATCATCCAGATAAACAATCATAAATTTATCCAGATACTTCCGGAAAATATCATGCATAAAGGACTGAAACACTGAAGGAGCATTAGAGAGCCCAAAAGGCATCACCAAGTATTCAAAATGACCTTCGGGCATATTAAATGCAGTTTTCCATTCATCTCCCTGCTTAATGCGCACAAGGTTGTACGCACCACGAAGATCTATCTTGGTGAACCACTTGGCACCTTTAATCCAGGCAAACAAGTCCGACAACAGAGGCAAAGGATACTGAAATTTAACAGTGATTTTATTCAGAAGCCGATAGTCAATACAAGGTCTCAAAGATCCATCCTTCTTGGCCACAAAAAAGAATCCCGCACCAAGAGGGGAAGAGGATGGACGGATATGCCCCTTCTCCAGAGATTCCTTGATATATGAATGCATTGCGGTATGCTCAGGTACAGACAGATTAAATAGTCTTCCCTTAGGAAATTTACTACCTGGAATCAAATCTATAGCGCAGTCACAGTCCCTATGAGGAGGCAGAGCACTGGACCTGGACTCGCTGAATACATCCTGAAAATCAGACAAATACTCAGGAACTTCCGAAGGAGTAGAGGAAGCAATAGACACCGGCGGGGAATCACCATGAATTCCCTGACAGCCCCAACTTGACACAGACATTGCCTTCCAATCCAAGACTGGATTATGAGTCTGTAACCATGGTAGACCCAAAATGACCAAATCATGCATTTTATGCAGAACAAGAAAACGAATCACCTCCCGATGTTCAGGAGTCATACACATGGTTACCTGTGTCCAAAACTGCGGTTTATTTTCCGCCAATGGCGTAGCATCAATACCTCTAAGAGGGATAGGATTTACCAATGGCTCAAGAACAAAACCACAGCGCCTGGCAAATGACAGATCCATAAGACTCAGGGCAGCACCTGAATCCACAAACGCCATAACAGGGTAGGAAGACAATGAGCAAATTAAAGTCACAGACAAAATAAATTTAGGTTGCAAATTACCAATGGCGACAGGGCTAACAACCCTTGTTAGGCGTTTAGAGCATGCTGATATAACATGTGTAGAATCACCACAGTAAAAACACAACCCATTCTGACGTCTATGATTTTTCCGTTCATTTCTAGTCTGAATTCTATCACATTGCATTAAATCAGGTGTCTGTTCAGACAACACCACCAGAGGATTAGTGTCATGTTCCCAATGGCAGGGAATTAAACACATAACACGGGCAAAAACAGGACGAGCTCTAGGGTGATGGAACCTGAGCTGACCGCGATCCTGAACCTCAACACTCAACTAACAGCAGCCGGGGAACGTTCCTGGGGGGACTCTAGACGTCTCGCGCCAGCCAGAGATCTAGCTACCCCTATCAGAAGAATCACAGACCTATCTTGCCTCCAGAGAAATATTCCCACAGAAATAGCAGCCCCCCACATATAATGACGGTGAAATGAGAGGAAGGCACAAACGTAGTTATGAAAACAGATTCAGCAAAATGAGGCCCGCTTAAGCTAGATAGCAGAGGATACAAAAGGTGAACTGTGCGGTCAGCTTAAAACCCTTCAAAATACCATCCTGAAATTACTTGAACTCATGTGCCAACTCATGGTACATGAGTGGTAATTTCAGCCCACTAGAGCAACCAGCAGCAGAGAATTACATATCTGCAAGCTGGACTAAAAACATGAAAGCAAACATGAAACAGGGAAATCCAGACTTAGCTTGTCTTGAAGGCCTAGGAGCAGGTAGCAAAGGTAACAGAGACACACTGATACATTGATAGCCGGCAAGGAATGACAGGAAAGCCAGGTTAAATAGGAAACACCCAGCCTCTGATGGACAGGTGGAAACCAGAGACCGCAACCCACCAAAGTCACCCAGTACCAGTTGTAACCACCAGAGGGAGCCCAAAAACAGAATCCACAACAGTACCCCCCCCCTTGAGGAGGGGTCACCGAACCCTCACGAGAACCCCCAGGGCGATCAGGATGAGCTCTATGGAAGGCGCGGACCAAATCAGTCGCATGAACATCAGAGGCGACTACCCAGGAATTATCCTCCTGACCATAACCCTTCCACTTAACCAAATACTGGAGTTTACATCTGGAAACACGAGAATCCAAGATCTTCTCAACAACATACTCCAATTCTCCCTCCACCAGCACCGGAGCAGGAGGCTCAACCGAAGGAACAACGGGCACCTCATACCTCCGCAATAACGACCGATGGAACACATTATGAATAGCAAACGATGCTGGGAGATCCAAACGAAAAGATACAGGGTTAAGAATCTCCAAGATCTTATAAGGACCGATGAACCGAGGCTTGAACTTAGGAGAAGAGACCTTCATAGGGACAAAACGAGAAGACAACCACACCAAGTCCCCAACAAGAAGTCGGGGACCCACGCGGCGGCGGCGATTAGCAAACTGCTGAGTCTTCTCCTGAGACAACTTCAAATTGTCCACCACCTGATTCCAAATCTGATGTAGCCTGTCCACCACCACGTCCACTCCAGGACAATCCGAAGGCTCCACCTGACCAGAGGAAAAACGAGGATGAAACCCCGAATTACAAAAGAAAGGAGAAACCAAAGTAGCAGAACTAGCCCGATTATTAAGGGCAAATTCGGCCAGTGGCAAAAAGGCAACCCAGTCATCTTGATCAGCAGAAACAAAACACCTTAAATAAGTTTCCAAGGTCTGATTATTTCGCTCCGTCTGGCCATTCGTCTGAGGATGGAATGCAGACGAGAAAGACAAATCAATGCCCATCTTAGCACAAAACGTCCGCCAAAATCTAGACACAAACTGGGATCCCCTGTCAGAAACGATATTCTCCGGAATCCCATGCAAACGAACCACGTTCTGAAAAAATAAAGGGACCAACTCAGAGGAGGAAGGCAACTTAGGCAAGGGTACCAAATGAACCATCTTAGAAAAGCGGTCACACACAACCCAGATAACGGACATTTTCTGTGAGACAGGGAGATCTGAAATAAAATCCATGGAAATGTGCGTCCAAGGCCTCTTCGGGATAGGCAAGGATAACAACAATCCACTGGCCCGAGAACAGCAAGGCTTAGCCCGAGCACACACTTCACAAGACTGCACAAAGGTGCGCACATCCCTTGACAAGGAAGGCCACCAAAAAGACCTGGCCACCAAGTCTCTAGTACCAAATATTCCAGGATGACCAGCCAACACAGAAGAATGGACCTCGGAGATGACTCTACTGGTCCAATCATCAGGAACAAACAGTCTTTCTGGTGGACAACGATCAGGTTTATCCGCCTGAAACTCCTGCAATGCACGTCGCAAGTCTGGGGAGACGGCGGACAATATTACCCCATCCCTAAGGATACCAGTAGGCCCAGAGTCTCCAGGAGAGTCAGGCACAAAACTCCTGGAAAGAGCATCTGCCTTCACATTCTTTGAACCTGGCAGGTATGAAACCACAAAATTGAAACGAGAAAAAAACAACGACCAACGAGCCTGTCTAGGATTCAGACGCCTGGCAGACTCAAGGTAAATCAGATTTTTGTGATCAGTCAAGACCACCACACGATGTCTAGCACCCTCAAGCCAATGACGCCACTCCTCAAATGCCCACTTCATGGCCAAAAGCTCCCGATTACCCACATCATAATTGCGCTCGGCGGGCGAGAATTTTCTAGAAAAGAACGCACATGGCTTCATCACCGAGCCATCGGAACTTCTCTGTGACAAAACCGCCCCCGCTCCAATCTCGGAAGCATCAACCTCAACCTGAAAAGGAAGTGAAACATCTGGTTGACATAACACAGGAGCAGAAGAAAACCGGCGCTTAAGTTCCTGAAAGGCCTCCACAGCCGTAGGAGACCAATTAGCAACATCAGCACCCTTTTTAGTCAAATCAGTCAAAGGTTTAACAACACTGGAAAAATTAGTAATGAACCGACGATAAAAATTAGCAAAACCCAAGAACTTCTGAAGACTCTTAACAGATGTAGGTTGTGTCCAGTCACAAATCGCCTGAACCTTGACGGGATCCATCTCAATAGTAGAAGGAGAAAAAATGTACCCCAAAAAAGAAATCTTCTGGACTCCGAAGAGACATTTTGAGCCCTTCACAAACAGAGAATTGGCCCGCAGGACTTGAAACACCTTCCTGACCTGTAGAACATGAGACTCCCAGTCATCAGAAAACACCAAAATATCATCCAAATACACAATCATAAACTTATCCAGATATTCACGGAAAATATTGTGCATAAAGGACTGAAAAACTGAAGGAGCATTAGAAAGTCCAAAAGGCATTACCAAATACTCAAAATGTCCCTCAGGCGTATTAAATGCGGTTTTCCACTCATCACCCTGCTTTATCCGCACAAGATTATACGCACCGCGAAGATCTATCTTAGTGAACCACCTAGCCCCCTTAATGCGAGCAAACAAATCAGTCAATAATGGCAATGGATACTGATATTTGACTGTAATCTTATTCAGAAGGCGATAATCTATACAAGGCCTCAGGGAACCATCTTTTTTTGCCACGAAAAAAAAACCTGCTCCCAGAGGGGACGAAGATGGATGAATATGTCCCTTTTCCAAGGACTCCTTAATATAATTCCGCATAGCAGTATGCTCTGGCACTGACAGATTAAATAAACGACCCTTAGGGAACTTACTGCCAGGAATTAATTCTATAGCACAGTCACAATCCCTATGAGGAGGGAGCGAATTGAGCTTAGGCTCCTCAAAAACATCCCGATAGTCAGACAAAAACTCAGGGACCTCAGAAGGAGTAGATGAAGTGATTGAAATCAGAGGTGCATCATCATGAACCCCCTGACATCCCCAGCTTAACACAGACATTGTTTTCCAATCCAGGACTGGATTATGAGTTTGTAACCATGGCAGACCAAGCACTAGTACATCATGTAAATTATACAGTACAAGGAAGCGAATCACCTCCTGATGAACGGGAGTCATGCGCATGGTCACTTGTGTCCAGTACTGCGGTTTATTCATAGCCAATGGTGTAGAGTCAATTCCCTTCAAAGGAATAGGAACTTCCAGAGGCTCCAGACTAAAACCGCAGCGTTTGGCAAATGACCAATCCATAAGACTCAAGGCAGCGCCCGAATCCACATAGGCATCGACGGAAATGGATGACAGTGAACAAATCAGAGTTACAGACAAAATGAACTTAGACTGCAGAGTACTAATGGCAAAAGATTTATCAACCTTTTTTGTGCGTTTTGAGCATGCTGATATCACATGAGCTGAATCACCACAATAAAAACACAATCCATTTTTCCACCTATAATTTTGCCGTTCACTTCTGGACTGAATTCTATCACATTGCATAGTCTCAGGTGCCTGTTCAGAAGACACCGCCAACTGATGCACAGGTTTGCGCTCCCGTAAACGCCGATCAATCTGAATGGCCATAGCCATAGACTCATTCAGACCTGTAGGCGCAGGGAACCCCACCATAATATCCTTAATGGCCTCAGAAAGACCATCTCTGAAGTTTGCAGCCAGGGCGCACTCATTCCACTGAGTAAGCACCGACCATTTCCGAAATTTTTGAGAATATACTTCCGCTTCATCATGCCCCTGAGAGAGGGCTAATAAAGCCTTTTCAGCCTGAATCTCCAGGTTAGGTTCCTCATAGAGCAATCCCAGTGCCAGAAAAAACGCATTTACACTGAGCAATGCAGGATCCCCTGGTGCCAATGCAAATGCCCAATTCTGAGGGTCGCCCCGCAGGAAAGATATTACAATCTTGACCTGCTGAGCAGGGTCTCCAGAGGAGCGAGATTTCAAAGAAAGAAACAATTTGCAATTGTTCCTGAAATTTAGGAAGGTAGATCTATCTCCAGAAAAAAACTCTGGAATAGGAATTCTAGGTTCAGACATAAGAGTGTGAACAACAAAATCCTGTATGTTTTGAACTTTTGCAGCAAGATTATTCAGGCTGGAAGCCAAACTCTGGACATCCATGTTAAACAGCTAAGGTCAAAGCCATTCAAGGGTTAAGAGGAGGTAAGAAGCAGCTAGACAGCAATTAAGGGCTAGGCAGCAAAACTCTGAGGGAAAAAAAAAAAAAAAATTCCCTTCAACACTTCTTTTTCTCCTGCTTCAGCCCAAACAATTAACACTTTGTGGGCCGGCTATACTGTCATGTTCCCAATGGCAGGGAATTAAACACATAACACGGGCAAAAACAGGACGAGCTCTAGGGTGATGGAACCTGAGCTGACCGCGATCCTGAACCTCAACACTCAACTAACAGCAGCCGGGGAACGTTCCTGGGGGGACTCTAGACGTCTCGCGCCAGCCGGAGATCTAGCTACCCCTATCAGAAGAATCACAGACCTATCTTGCCTCCAGAGAAATATTCCCACAGAAATAGCAGCCCCCCACATATAATGACGGTGAAATGAGAGGAAGGCACAAACGTAGTTATGAAAACAGATTCAGCAAAATGAGGCCCGCTTAAGCTAGATAGCAGAGGATACAAAAGGTGAACTGCGCGGTCAGCTTAAAACCCTTCAAAATACCATCCTGAAATTACTTGAACTCATGTGCCAACTCATGGTACATGAGTGGTAATTTCAGCCCACTAGAGCAACCAGCAGCAGAGAATTACATATCTGCAAGCTGGACTAAAAACATGAAAGCAAACATGAAACAGGGAAATCCAGACTTAGCTTGTCTTGAAGGCCTAGGAGCAGGTAGCAAAGGTAACAGAGACACACTGATACATTGATAGCCGGCAAGGAATGACAAGAAAGCCAGGTTAAATAGGAAACACCCAGCCTCTGATGGACAGGTGGAAACCAGAGACCGCAACCCACCAAAGTCACCCAGTACCAGTTGTAACCACCAGAGGGAGCCCAAAAACAGAATCCACAACAGATTAGCAGTTTTGCGCTCCCGCAAACGCCGATCAATTTGAATAGCCAGCGCCATGGAATCATTCAGACTTGTAGGAATGGAGAAACCCACCATCACATTCTTAATGGCTTCAGAAAGGCCATTTCTGAAATTTGCGGCCAGAGCACACTCATTCCACTGAGTAAGCACGGACCATTTCCGAAATTTTTGGCAATACACTTCAGCTTCATCCTGGCCCTGAGAAATAGCCAGCAAGGCTTTTTCTGCCTGAATTTCAAGATTGGGTTCCTCGTAAAGCAATCCGAGCGCCAGAAAAAACGCATCAATATTCGCCAATGCCGGATCTCCTGGCGCTAGCGAGAAAGCCCAATCCTGAGGGTTGCCCCGCAAGAAAGAGATAACAATTTTAACTTGCTGAGCTGAGTCTCCAGACGAACGGGGTCTCAGAGATAGAAACAATTTACAATTATTCCTGAAATTCCCAAACTTAAATCGGTCTCCAGAGAAAAGTTCAGGAATAGGTATTTTAGGTTCAGACATTGGACTACTGGTAACAAAATCTTGTATGCTCTGCACACGAGCAGCAAGCTGATCCATACTTGTAATCAAAGTCTGGACATTCATGTCTGCAGCAAGCATAAGCCACTCAGAGGTAAAGGGGAGGAAGAAAGAAAAAAAAAAACTCAGAATTTCCTTTCTTATTATCCCACTTCTGCAATGCATTAAACATTCAATGTTGGCCTGGCATACTGTTATGACCCCAATGGCAGAGGGTCTCAGAAATAAATACCAAGTCTGCAAACACAAAAAACCAGCTCATAGGGCAGTGGTAACTGGGCTGACCGTATATCTAATCCTAGCACCACAAATAGCAGCAGCCGGGGAACGTGCCTACGTTGGTTCTAGACGTCTCGCGCCAGCCGGAGAACTAACTAACCCTAGAAGGGAAAAGATAGACCTTTCTTGCCTCCAGAGAAAAAACCCCAAAAGTTGGATACAAGCCCCCAACAAATAATAACGGTGAGGTAAGAAGAAAAGACAAACGTAAGAATGAACTAGGTATTTAGCAAAGAGAGGCCCACTGACTAATAGCAGAATATAGTAAGATGACTTATACGGTCAGCAAAAACACCATCAAAATTTCCACACTGGATATTCAAGAACCCCCGAACCGTCTAACGGCCCGGGGGGAGAATACCAGCCCCCTAGAGCTTCCAGCAAAATCAGGAATCACATTTAGTACAAGCTGGACAAAAAATAAGAGCAATGCAAATAACCAAAAAACAAGGAAGCAAGACTTAGCTTAATTTTGCAAGAACCAGGATCAGCAGACAGGAGCAAACAGAAAGAACTGATTACAACGATGCCAGGCACCAGACTGAGAATTCAGGAACTTAATATAGCAACACCCCTGGACTAACGACCCAGGTGGGTGCCAAACTGAGGAAAGACAATCCCAGAGTCATATCACTAGTGACCACAAGAGGGAGCCAAAAAAGTCTAATTCACAACAGGCCTGTTGACGTTTGGCCCCAGCTGGGCTCATGTCGGTCGTAACAGGTAAACGTTCATGGGTCCATATGGAGGTGGACTGTGATGGCCCCTGCAGCAATGATTCTGAGGAACTTGTGTATGAGGAGGAGTCAATGTGTACAGACTGGATTAAGGCAATCCTTGGAGTTGGCAGAACATGTCCTGTGCCACTCGCACGATCTGTACATGGCTCAACAACATTAACCCAATGGGCAGTGAGGGAAAGGTATCGCCCCTGTCCATGGTGACTGGTCCACGCATCGGTGGTGAGGTGGACCTTGCTACTGACGGCGTTCAGTAGCGTGTGTTTTATGTGTCCCTCCACATGCTTGTGCAGGGCAGGGGCGGCTTGCCTGCTGAAATAAAAGTGGCTGGGCACATTGTATTGTGGGACTGCCAATGCCATCAAGTTACGGAAGCTGTCAGTCTCCACCAGCCTGAATGCAAGCATTTCAAGGGACAGCAGTTTTGCAATGCCAGCATTCAGAGCCTGTGCTCGGGGGTGGTTTGCCGAGAATGGCTGCCTTTTCTCCCATGCCTGTGCTACCGATGGCTGTAGACTGGGCTTTGAGTGTGAGGATGACTGGGAACGTGGTGCTGTGGGTGGAATTACAGTGGGTCTCTGGACAACAGTGCCAGAGGTTCTTCCATGGCGATCCTGGGAGGAAGCCGAACCAGCTGTGTGAGCTGGAGGAAGAGGCAGCAACACGAGCTGTAAAAGGTGGTAGGTGCCGCTGTTGGTTGGCCTAGGTCTTCAGTGTGTTTTTGTAACTCCACCACGTGCTTGGTCCGCACATGTTTCCACATATATGTGGTATTGAGGTTGCTGACATTTTTCCCTCTTTTGACTTTCTGATGACACACCTTGCATTTGACAAAGCAAATGTCATCTGCTACTGTGTCAAAAAAGGAACAGGCACTGCAAATCTTGGGAGCGCCCGTTTTGGCTTTTGGAAGAGGCGTGCTCCTAACGGGTGCCGAAGTGGAGACTACAGGAACCGCAGTCTTCCCCCTCCCTCTCCCTCTTTGGCACGTTCGTGGAATCTCTTCCTCAGAGCTGCTCCCACCACCTTCCTGTACCTCACGCCACGATGGGTCAAGGACCTCATCATCTACACTACCCTATGCCACCAGCTGCTTCTCCTGGGTAGTCTTGGCAGCACAGTACGCACCAGAAAGTGGAACCTGAGTCTCATCATCAGATGCGTACTGAGGTGTGGTGACCGGAGGCACTGGCCCACCCGTCTCTTCAGAGTCAGAGATACAAAGCTGTTGGGCATCACTGCATACTGCCTCTTCTTCCATTTCTCCAATGCTGCTTGGCTGGCCCCCTGTTTCCAAGCCAAGAGATTCAGAGAACAGAAGTAGAGATGGCTCCTGTCCTGGGCTCTCTGACTGCCTGGGCAATTTGGCAGGTGGTGAAGAGACAGATGGGTGCTCTCCAGTGCTCTGTGCCTGAGATGATGTGGCACTAATTGAAGTCGATGCGTTAGCTGCCATCCATCCAACAACGGCTTCAATTTGGTCTTCACGCAGCAGCGGTGTACGGCGATATCCTACAAAGCTGCGCATGAAGGACTGTTCTCTGCTGAAACTGGGTGATGATGAGTCACCGGTGCCCGCAGCAGGCACAGAATCCCCACGTCCTCTCCCTGCTCTGCGCCTACACCCACGTGCCTTACTCCCTGCCTTCTTCATCTTGGTTGACTGATAAAGATAAGCAGAAAAGTACTAAGGGCTTAGTGTGCCTATTTCTGAACAGCTCCTAACAGGTATAAGAAACACTAATTTTCTAAAGTGTGGACTAGACTTTAATATGAGCTAATGTGGCCTACACAACTGTAAAGTGGTGTGTTTGGTGAACTTTATTTTATTTTTATTTTTTTGCAGAACTGACTACAGAGTGAGCTGCACTCACACACAGATCATGCAGACAGCCGTGAACGGCGCTGCAAGGCCAAAACAAGCTCCTCTATGTAATCCTATATAGTGTTTTTCCACAATCTAGCAGGATACGGAGGGAAAGCCACTAATAGGAAATATTTGAAAAAATGTGCAGCAGGCTGCACTAATTGCAAAAAAGGACGAAGGATAGAACAGTATGAGGCAGTGACGCACTCTGAGCTGACTACAACCAGCTGTGGCTGGGGACAGACTACAGAGCGATGTGCACTCACACACACAGAGACCTTGCAGACAGCTGTGAACAGCGCTGCAAGGCAAAAGCAAGGATCTCACACAGCAGTTGCTAAATTAGCCTGGGTAAAGCACAATGAAGCAAATCACTATCTCTAAACTGTCCCTCATTCATTACACAGTGTCCTGTCCCTAACTGAATTCACAGCAGAGTGAGCCCTAAATGGCGGCAGCGACTTTTATAGTGCATCATGACATCATTTCAGCAGCCAATCACAGCCATGCCAGTACTTACATGCCCACCATGCAGAACAGGATGTGCCCACACTTCTAATCATTCCTCATTGGCTGAATTCGGGCACTTTGAATTGTGGGAACTTCCGATACCGGTATCCGATATACTGAAAATATTGGAACTCGATATCGGAATTCCGATACCACAAATATCGGCCGATACCCGATACTTGAGGTATCGGAATGCTCAACACTAGTGGTGACCATGGCAGCCATTTTTAAGTCGGCCATTTTGGATCCATCTTTATTTTTTCCATGTGAAGAGGGTCATGTGGCACATCAAACTTATTGAGAATTTCACAAGACAAACAGTGGTGTGCTTGGTTTTAATGTAACTTTATTCTTTCATGAGTTATTTACAACTTTATGACCACTTCCAAAATGTGTTCAAAGTGCTGCCCAGAGAAGTTTATAACGCTGAGCTGTGAAAATAAAAAAAATCACATTTTTCCTACAAAAATATTATTTTAGTCCCAATTTTTTATTTTCACAAGGGTAACAGGAGAACTTGCACCATAGAATTTGTTGTGCAATTTCCCAAGTAGGACAATATTTTATATGGGGGGGAAAACTACTGTTTGAGCAAACATCAGGGCTCAGAAGCGCAATTTGACTGTTTTAATGCAAAATTGGTTGGAATCATTAGCGAATGCCATGCTGGGTTTGGAAAGCTTCTGATGTGCCTAAACAGTGGAAACCCCCAAAATCAGACATTTAAATCCAGACCTCATGACTCCTCCATCATGTGACTGATCACATGAACTTGACATCACCCAGATCCTGTATGAGCTTGGCAGGTGAAGATACGTAGACATCCTCCCTCCCGCTCTATGGATGTCCACTAAAACCAGCCCCTAACATAACTTTAATTTAATCCACCCAACACATAGTGTGCTGGATGAAACTACTCCACCATTACAAAACCAGCCCCTAACATAACTTTAATTTAATCCACCCAACATGTAGTATGGTGGAGGAAACTACGGTACCCCCCTCCATTACTTTACCAGTGACTCTGTCACTATATATATACACTGCTCTAAAAAATAAAGGGAACACAAACTACAGAATATAACTCCATGTAAATCAAACTTCTGTGAAATCAAACTGTCCACTTAGGAAGCAACACTGTTTGACAATCAATTTCACATGCTGTTGTGCAAATGGAATAGATAACAGATGGAAATTATTGGCAATTATCAAGACACACTCTATAAAGGAGTGATTCTCCAGGTGGGGACCACAGACCAGGGGCGGACACAGACAGCTTGGGGCCCCTTACATATTGGATTTTATAGAGCCCTGTTTTTATTACATACCATCCTGTCTTGTTAGCTGTATAATGCAATGATGGCTGATGGAGCATGGGAAAGCTTCTATTCTAAAGGAATGGACTGGTCGTCTGGTCACTGGCTCCTCCATCAGTAGTCGTTTTACATCTAACAAGAGAGGGGACTATGTAATAAAAGGGGGCGCTGTGAATAAAAAAAACAAGATTACACTATGTAAGAGACAGCACTGTACATAACAGCAGAGAAAGCTATATAATAAGGGATGGCACCATACATAACTAGGTTGGATGGTATGTAATAAGGGACAGTGTTATAAGTAACAAAAGAGGAAACTATGTAACTAAGGATGGTGTTATACATAATAAGTGAGTACACTATACACTGTTGTGAATTTGGTTTTTGGGCTCCCCCGGTGGTCGCTGGTGGTACTGGACTTGTGTGCTTCACTTTCTCTGTTCACCTGTTTCCATCAGGATGTGGGAGTATCCTATTTAGCCTTGCTGCTCAGTTATTCTAGTGCCGGCCATCAATGTAACCAGAGCCTTTCTGTTGCATGTTCCTGCTTCTAGACTACTATCAGCTAAGTTGGACTCTTAGTCCTAAGTTTGTTTGCATTTTTGTTCCAGTTCACAGTTATGTTATGTTTCTGTAGCTGGAAGCTCTTGTGGGCCGAAATTACCACTCCGGTGTCATGAGTTGACACATGAGTCTTAAAGTAATTTCTGGATGGTATTTTAATAGGGTTTTCAGCTGACCGTGAAGTTCCCTATTGTATCTTCTTACTATCTAGTAAGCGGACCTCGCTTTGCTGAGCCTACCTTCATACTGCGTATGTCTTTTCCTCTGAACTCACCGTCAATATATGTGGGGGGCTTCTGTCTCCTTTTTGGGGAATTTCCCTAGAGGTAAGCCAGGTCTGTTTTTCCTCTATTAGGGTTAGTTAGTTCTCCGGCTGGCGCTGGGCGTCTAGGGATAAAATGTAGGTACGTCACCCGGCCACTGTTAGTTGTGTGGTAGGTTTAGCTCACGGTCAGCTCGAGATTCCATCACCCAAGAGCTAGTCTGTTATTTAAGTTCTCTGACGTTCCCTTGCCATTGGGAACCATGACAGTATGGCCGGCCTAGGGTTAAAACCGTTGGCAGAAGAAAGGAGAGAAAAAGAAGTCTGCAGATTTTTTTTTTTTTTTTCTTCTGAGCTTGCTCTATAGTTTACTCAGTTGCATTTCTGCTCTAATTGCAGCCTTTGCCTCTCTCTCTCCTTCTAATCCTTGAATGGCTCTGATCTCACCTGATTAAAATGGATCCTCAGAGTTTGGCTACAGGTTTGAATAATCTTGCTACGAAGGTTCAAAATTTACAGGATTTTGTTATTCATGCTCCTATATCTGAACCTAGAATTCCTATACCAGAATTTTTCTCCGGGGATAGATCTCGTTTCCTGAATTTCAAATATAATTGTAAATTATTTCTTTCCCTGAGATCTCGCTCCACTGGAGATCCCGCACAGCAGGTTAGGATAGTAATTTCCTTGCTGCGGGGTGACCCTCAAGACTGGGCATTTGCATTGGCACCCGGGGATCCTGCGTTGCTCAATGTGGATGCGTTTTTTCTGGCTTTGGGGTTGCTTTATGAGGAACCTAATCTAGAGATTCAGGCTGAAAAAACCTTGATGGCCCTATCTCAAGGGCAAGATGAAGCTGAAATATACTGCCAAAAATTTCGTAAATGGTCTGTGCTTACTCAGTGGAATGAGTGTGCTCTGGCCGCAAATTTCAGAAATGGCCTTTCTGAAGCCATTAAGAATGTGATGGTGGGTTTCTCCATTCCTACAAGTCTGAATGATTCCATGGCGCTGGCTATTCAAATTGATCGGCGTTTGCGGGAGCGCAAAACTGCTAATCTGTTGTGGATTCTGTTTTTGGGCTCCCTCTGGTGGTTACAACTGGTACTGGGTGACTTTGGTGGGTTGCGGTCTCTGGTTTCCACCTGTCTGAATTTCAGAGAGGGTCTCTCTGATGCCATTAAAGATGTTATGGTGGGGTTCCCTGCACCTACAGGTCTGAATGAGTCCATGACAATGGCTATTCAGATTGATCGGCGTTTGCGGGAGCGCAAACCTGTGCACCATTTGGCGGTGTCTTCTGAGAAGGCTCCAGAAAATATGCAATGTGATAGAATTCTGTCCAGAAGCGAACGGCAGAATTTTAGGCAAAAAAATGGGTTGTGCTTCTATTGTGGTGATTCAACTCATGTTATATCAGCATGCTCTAAACGTACAAAAAAGGTTGATAAGTCTATTTCAATTGGCACTTTACAGTCTAAGTTTATTTTGTCTGTGACCTTGATTTGTTCATTATCGTCAATTACCGCGGATGCCTATGTCGACTCTGGCGCCGCTTTGAGTCTCATGGATTGGTCCTTTGCCAGGCGCTGTGGGTTTGATCTAGAGCCTCTCGAAGTTCCTATACCTCTGAAGGGTATTGACTCTACACCATTGGCTAGTAATAAACCACAATACTGGACACAAGTGACTATGCGTATGAATCCAGACCATCAGGAGACGATTCGCTTCCTTGTGTTGTACAATCTACATGATGTTTTGGTGCTCGGATTGCCATGGTTACAATCTCATAACCCAGTTCTTGACTGGAAAGCAATGTCTGTGTTAAGCTGGGGATGTCAGGGGGCTCATAGGGACGTACCTTTGGTTTCCATTTCGTCATCTATTCCCTCTGAGATTCCGGAATTTTTATCTGATTATCGTGATGTTTTTGAAGAGCCTAAGCTTGGTTCACTACCTCCTCACAGAGATTGCGATTGTACCATAGATATGATTCCGGGCAGTAAATTTCCAAAGGGTCGTTTATTTAATCTATCTGTACCTGAACATGCTGCTATGCGAGAATATATTAAGGAGTCCCTGGAAAAGGGACATATTCGTCCTTCTTCATCTCCCTTAGGAGCCGGTTTTTTCTTTGTATCTAAAAAAGATGGCTCTTTGAGGCCGTGTATTGATTATCGACTCTTGAATAAAATTACAGTCAGATATCAGTATCCTCTGCCACTGCTGACTGATTTGTTTGCTCGAATAAAAGGGGCTAAGTGGTTCTCTAAGATTGATCTCCGTGGGGCGTATAATTTGGTGCGAATTAAGCAGGGGGATGAGTGGAAAACCGCATTTAATATGCCCGAGGGCCATTTTGAGTATTTAGTAATGCCTTTTGGTCTTTCAAATGCCCCTTCAGTCTTTCAGTCCTTTATGCATGACATTTTCCGGGAATATTTGGATAAATTCATGATCGTGTATCTGGATGATATTTTGATTTTTTCGGATGACTGGGATTCTCATGTCCAACAGGTCAGGAGGGTTTTTCAGGTTTTGCGGGCTAATTCCTTGTGTGTGAAGGGTTCTAAGTGTATTTTTGGGGTTCAAAAGATTTCTTTTTTGGGCTACATTTTTTCCCCCTCTTCCATTGAGATGGATCCTGTCAAGGTTCGGGCTATTTGTGATTGGACGCAACCTTCTTCGCTTAAGAGCCTTCAGAAATTTTTGGGCTTTGCTAATTTTTATCGTCGATTTATAACTGTTTTTTCTGATGTTGCTAAACCTTTGACTGATTTGACCAAAAAGGGTGCTGATGTTGCTGATTGGTCCCCTGCTGCTGTGGAGGCCTTTCGGGAGCTTAAGCGCCGCTTTTCTTCCGCCCCTGTGTTGCGTCAGCCTGATGTTACTCTTCCTTTTCAGGTTGAGGTCGATGCTTCCGAGATCGGAGCTGGGGCGGTCTTGTCGCAGAAAAGTTCCGATTGCTCCGTGATGAGACCTTGTGCGTTCTTTTCTCGAAAGTTTTCGCCCGCCGAGCGAAATTATGATATTGGTAATCGGGAGCTTTTGGCTATGAAGTGGGCTTTTGAGGAGTGGCGTCATTGGCTTGAGGGGGCTAGACATCAGGTGGTGGTATTGACCGATCACAAGAATTTGATTTATCTTGAGTCTGCCAGGCGCCTGAATCCTAGACAGGCGCGCTGGTCGTTGTTTTTCTCTCGGTTTAATTTTGTGGTCTCATACTTACCAGGTTCTAAAAATGTGAAGGCGGATGCCCTTTCTAGGAGTTTTGAGCCTGATTTCCCTGGTGATTCTGAACCTACAGGTATCCTTAAGGATGGGGTGATATTATCTGCTGTTTCCCCAGACCTGCGACGGGCTTTGCAGGAGTTTCAGGCGGATAGACCTGATCGTTGCCCGCCTGGTAGACTGTTTGTTCCTGATGATTGGACCAGTAGAGTCATCTCGGAGGTTCATTCTTCTGCGTTGGCAGGTCATCCTGGGATCTTTGGTACCAGGGATTTGGTGGCTAGGTCCTTCTGGTGGCCTTCTCTGTCTCGAGATGTACGAGTTTTTGTGCAGTCTTGTGATGTTTGTGCTCGGGCCAAACCTTGTTGTTCTCGGGCTAGCGGATTGTTGTTATCTTTGCCTATTCCAAAGAGGCCTTGGACTCACATCTCTATGGATTTTATTTCTGATCTCCCTGTTTCTCAGAAAATGTCTGTCATCTGGGTGGTGTGTGACCGTTTTTCAAAGATGGTTCATTTGGTGCCCTTGCCTAAGTTGCCGTCCTCTTCCGAGTTGGTTCCTCTGTTTTTTCAAAATGTGGTTCGCTTGCATGGTATTCCGGAGAATATCGTTTCTGACAGGGGGACCCAGTTCGTGTCTAGATTTTGGCGGGCGTTCTGTGCTAGGATGGGCATTGATTTGTCTTTTTCGTCTGCGTTCCATCCTCAGACTAATGGCCAGACTGAGCGAACTAATCAGACCTTGGAGACTTATTTGAGGTGTTTTGTGTCTGCGGATCAGGATGACTGGGTTGCCTTTTTGCCGTTGGCGGAGTTTGCCCTCAATAATCGGGCTAGTACTGTGTCATGAATCCCCAATGGCTAGGGATAGCACAGGACAAGCAAAGTACAAATAAATAACGGACGAGCTCTAGGGTGATGGAACCTGGGCTGACCGCTGCCCTACGCCTGACAAACGCAACTAGAGATAGCCAGGGAGCGTGCCTACGTTGGTTCTAGACGCCACGCACCAGCCTAAGAGCTAACTAGTACTGCAGAGAAAATAAAGACCTCACTTGCCTCCAGAGGAATGAACCCCAAAAGATATAGTTGCCCCCTCACATGTATTGACGGTGAAATGAGAGGAAGGCACACACATAGAGATGATATATATAGATTTAGCAAATTGAGGCCCGCTGTAAACTAGAAAGCAGAACGATACAAAAGGGGACTGAGCGGTCAGCAAAAAACCCTAATCAAAAAACCATCCTGAGATTACAAGAACCCATGTGCCAACTCATGGCACATGGGGAGAACCTCAGTCCACTAGAGATACCAGCTAGCATAGAGACATAATAAGCAAGCTGGACAAAAAAACCAAACAACTGAAAATCAGCACTTAGCTTATCCTGAAAGATCTGGGAGCAGGTAGGCAGGAACCAAACAGAGCACATCTGAATACATTGATAGCCGGCAAGGGAATGACAGAAAGGCCAGGTAAAATAGGAAACACCCAGCCTCTGATGGACAGGTGGAAACCAAAGGCCGCAACCCACCAAAGTCACCCAGTACCAGCAGTAACCACCAGAGGGAGCCCACAAACAGAATCCACAACAGTACCCCCCCCTTGAGGAGGGGTCACCGAACCCTCACGAGAACCCCCAGGGCGATCAGGGTGAGCTCTATGGAAGGCGCGGACCAAATCAGTCGCATGAACATCGGAGGCGACCACCCAGGAATTATCCTCCTGACCATAACCCTTCCACTTAACCAAATACTGGAGTTTGCATCTGGAAACACGAGAATCCAAGATCTTCTCAACAACATACTCCAATTCTCCCTCCACCAGCACCGGAGCAGGAGGCTCAACCGAAGGAACAACGGGCACCTCATACCTCCGCAACAACGACCGATGGAACACATTATGAATAGCAAACGATGCTGGGAGATCCAAACGAAAAGATACAGGGTTAAGAATCTCCGAGATCCTATAAGGACCGATGAACCGAGGCTTGAACTTAGGAGAAGAGACCCTCATAGGGACAAAACGAGAAGACAACCACACCAAATCCCCAACAAGAAGTCGGGGACCCACGCGGCGACGGCGATTAGCAAGCTGCTGAGTCTTCTCCTGAGATAACTTCAAATTGTCCACCACCTGATTCCAAATCTGATGTAGCCTGTCCACCACCATGTCCACTCCAGGACAATCCGAAGACTCCACCTGACCAGAGGAAAAACGAGGATGAAACCCCGAATTACAAAAAAAAGGAGAGACCAACGTGGCAGAACTAGCCCGATTATTAAGAGCAAATTCGGCCAGTGGCAAAAAAGCAACCCAGTCATCTTGGTCAGCAGAAACAAAACACCTCAAATAAGTTTCCAAGGTCTGATTAGTTCGCTCCGTCTGGCCATTCGTCTGAGGATGGAATGCAGACGAGAAAGACAAATCAATGCCCATCTTGGCACAAAACGTCCGCCAAAATCTAGACACAAACTGGGATCCCCTGTCAGAAACGATATTCTCCGGAATCCCATGCAAACGAACCACGTTCTGAAAAAATAAAGGGACCAACTCAGAGGAGGAAGGCAACTTAGGCAAGGGCACCAAATGAACCATCTTAGAAAAGCGGTCACACACAACCCAGATAACGGACATTTTCTGTGAAACCGGGAGATCAGAAATAAAATCCATGGAAATGTGCGTCCAAGGCCTCTTCGGGATGGGCAAGGATAACAACAACCCACTGGCCCGAGAACAGCAAGGCTTAGCTCGAGCACACACTTCACAAGACTGCACAAAGGTACGCACATCCCTAGACAAGGAAGGCCACCAAAAAGACCTGGCCACCAAGTCTCTAGTACCAAATATTCCAGGATGACCAGCCAACACAGAAGAATGGACCTCGGAGATGACTCTACTGGTCCAATCATCCGGAACAAACAGTCTTTCTGGTGGACAACGATCCGGTTTCTCCACCTGAAACTCCTGCAATGCACGTCGCAAGTCTGGGGATACGGCGGACAATATTACCCCATCCCTAAGGATACCAGTAGGCCCAGAGTCTCCAGGAGAGTCAGGCACAAAACTCCTGGAAAGAGCATCTGCCTTCACATTCTTTGAACCTGGCAGGTATGAAACCACGAAATTGAAACGAGAAAAAAACAACGACCAACGAGCCTGTCTAGGATTCAAACGCCTGGCAGACTCAAGGTAAATGAGATTCTTGTGATCAGTCAAGACCACCACATGATGTTTAGCACCCTCAAGCCAATGACGCCACTCCTCAAATGCCCACTTCATGGCCAAAAGCTCCCGATTACCCACATCATAATTGCGCTCGGCGGGCGAGAATTTTCTAGCGAAGAATGCACATGGCTTCATCACCGAGCCATCAGAACTTCTCTGTGACAAAACCGCCCCCGCTCCAATCTCGGAAGCATCAACCTCAACCTGAAAAGGAAGTGAAACATCTGGTTAACACAACACAGGAGCAGAAGAAAACCGGCGCTTAAGTTCCTGAAAGACCCCCACAGCCGCAGGAGACCAATTAGCAACATCAGCACCCTTTTTAGTTAAATCAGTCAAAGGTTTAACAATACTGGAAAAATTTGCAATGAACCGACGATAAAAATTAGCAAACCCCAAGAACTTCTGTAGGCTCTTAACAGATGTAGGTTGTGTCCAGTCACAAATTGCCTGAACCTTAACGGGATCCATCTCAATAGTAGAAGGAGAAAAAATGTACCCCAAAAAAGAAATCTTCTGGACTCCGAAGAGACACTTTGAGCCCTTCACAAACAGAGAATTGGCCCGCAGAACCTGAAACACCTTCCTGACCTGTAGAACATGAGACTCCCAGTCATCAGAAAACACCAAAATATCATCCAAATACACAATCATAAACTTATCCAGATATTCACGGAAAATATTGTGCATAAAGGACTGAAAGACTGACGGAGCATTGGAAAGTCCAAAAGGCATTACCAAATACTCAAAATGGCCCTCAGGCGTATTAAATGCGGTTTTCCACTCATCACCTTGTTTTATCCGCACCAGATTATACGCACCGCGAAGATCTATCTTAGTGAACCACCTAGCCCCCTTAATGCGAGCAAACAAGTCAGTCAATAATGGCAATGGATACTGATATTTGACTGTAATCTTATTCAGAAGGCGATAATCTATACAAGGCCTCAGGGAACCATCTTTTTTTGCCACGAAAAAAAACCCTGCTCCCAGAGGGGACGAAGATGGACGAATATGTCCCTTTTCCAAGGACTCCTTAATATAATTCCGCATAGCAGTATGCTCTGGCAGTGACAGATTAAATAAACGACCCTTAGGGAACTTACTGCCAGGAATCAATTCTATAGCACAGTCACAATCTCTATGAGGAGGGAGCGAATTGAGCTGAGTCTCCTCAAAAACATCCCTATAGTCAGACAAAAACTCAGGGATCTCAGAAGGAGTAGATGAAGCGATAGAAATCGGAGGTGCATCATCATGAACCCCCTGACATCCCCAGCTTAACACAGACATTGTTTTCCAGTCCAGGACAGGATTATGAGTTTGTAACCATGGCAGACCCAGCACTAATACATCATGTAAATTATACAGTACAAGGAAGCGAATCACCTCCTGATGAACGGGAGTCATGCGCATGGTCACTTGTGTCCAATACTGCGGTTTATTCATAGCCAATGGTGTAGAGTCAATTCCCTTCAGAGGAATAGGGACTTCCAGAGGCTCCAGACTAAAACCGCAGCGTTTAGCAAATGACCAATCCATAAGACTCAGGGCAGCGCCCTAATCCACATAGGCATCAACGGAAATGGAAGACAGTGAAAAAATCAGAGTCACAGACAAAATGAACTTAGGCTGCAGAGTACCAATGGCAAAAGATTTATCAAGCTTTTTTGTGCGTTTAGAGCATGCTGATATAACATGAGCTGAATCACCACAATAAAAACACAATCCATTTTTCCGCCTATAATTTTGCCGTTCACTTCTGGACTGAATTCTATCACATTGCATAGTCTCAGGTGCCTGTTCAGAAGACACCGTCAACTGGTGCACGGGTTTGCGCTCCCGCAAACGCTGATCAATCTGAATGGCCATAGCCATAGACTCATTCAGACCTGTAGGCGTAGGGAACCCCACCATAATATCCTTAATGGACTCAGAAAGACCATTTCTGAAGTTTGCAGCCAGGGCGCACTCATTCCACTGAGTAAGCACCGACCATTTCCGAAATTTTTGACAATATATTTCCGCTTCATCATGCCCCTGAGAGAGGGCTAATAAAGCCTTTTCAGCCTGAATCTCCAGGTTGGGTTCCTCATAGAGCAATCCCAATGCCAGAAAAAATGCATCCACACTGAGCAATGCAGGATCCCCTGGTGCCAATGCAAATGCCCAATTCTGAGGGTCGCCCCGCAGGAAAGATATTACAATCCTGACCTGTTGAGCAGGGTCTCCAGAGGAGCGAGATTTTAAAGAAAGAAACAATTTACAATTGTTCCTGAAATTCAGGAAGGTAGATCTATCTCCAGAGAAGAACTCTGGAATAGGAATTCTAGGTTCAGACATGGGAGTGTGAACAACAAAATCCTGTATGTTTTGAACTTTTGCCGCGAGATTACTCAGGCTGGAAGCCAAACTCTGGACATCCATGTTAAACAGCTAAGATCAGAGCCATTCAAGGGTTAAGAGGAGGTAAGAAGCAGCTAGACAGCAATTAAGGGCTAGGCAGCAAAACTCTGAAGGGAAAAAAAAAAAAAAAAAATATCCCTTAAACACTTCTTTTTCTCCTGCTTCAGCCCAAACAATTAACACTTTGTGGGCCGGCTATACTGTCATGAATCCCCAATGGCTAGGGATAGCACAGGACAAGCAAAGTACAAATAAATAACGGACGAGCTCTAGGGTGATGGAACCTGGGCTGAACGCTGCCCTATGCCTGACAAACGCAACTAGAGATAGCCAGGGAGCGTGCCTACGTTGGTTCTAGACGCCACGCACCAGCCTAAGAGCTAACTAGTACTGCAGAGAAAATAAAGACCTCACTTGCCTCCAGAGGAATGAACCCCAAAAGATATAGTTGCCCCCTCACATGTATTGACGGTGAAATGAGAGGAAGGCACACACATAGAGATGATATATATAGATTTAGCAAATTGAGGCCCGCTGTAAACTAGAAAGCAGAACGATACAAAAGGGGACTGAGCGGTCAGCAAAAAACCCTAATCAAAAAACCATCCTGAGATTACAAGAACCCATGTGCCAACTCATGGCACATGGGGAGAACCTCAGTCCACTAGAGATACCAGCTAGCATAGAGACATAATAAGCAAGCTGGACAAAAAAACCAAACAACTGAAAATCAGCACTTAGCTTATCCTGAAAGATCTGGGAGCAGGTAGGCAGGAACCAAACAGAGCACATCTGAATACATTGATAGCCGGCAAGGGAATGACAGAAAGGCCAGGTAAAATAGGAAACACCCAGCCTCTGATGGACAGGTGGAAACCAAAGGCCGCAACCCACCAAAGTCACCCAGTACCAGCAGTAACCACCAGAGGGAGCCCACAAACAGAATCCACAACAGTTCTGCCACTTTGGTTTCTCCTTTCTTTTGCAATTCGGGGTTTCATCCTCGCTTTTCTTCTGGTCAGGTGGAGTCTTCGGATTGTCCTGGAGTGGATACTGTGGTGGATAGGTTGCATCGGATTTGGGGACAGGTGGTGGACAATTTGGAGTTGTCCCAGGAGAAGACTCGGCATTTTGCTAACCGCCGTCGTCGTGTTGGTCCTCGTCTTCGTGTTGGGGACTTGGTGTGGTTGTCTTCTCGTTTTGTCCCTATGAGGGTTTCTTCTCCTAAGTTTAAGCCTCGGTTCATCGGCCCATATAAGATTTTGGAGATTCTTAACCCTGTGTCCTTTCGATTGGACCTCCCGGCATCTTTTTCTATCCATAATGTCTTCCATCGGTCATTATTGCGCAGGTATGAGGTACCGGTTGTGCCTTCCGTTGAGCCTCCCGCTCTGGTGTTGGTTGAGGGTGAATTGGAGTACGTTGTGGAGAAGATCTTGGACTCCCGTGTTTCCAGACGGAAACTTCAGTATCTGGTCAAGTGGAAGGGCTACGGTCAGGAGGATAATTCTTGGGTGACAGCCTCTGATGTTCATGCCTCTGATTTGGTCCGTGCCTTTCATAGGGCTCATCCTGATCGCCCTGGTGGTTCTTGTGAGGGTTCGGTGCCCCCTCCTTGAGGGGGGGGGTACTGTTGTGAATTTGGTTTTTGGGCTCCCCCGGTGGTCGCTGGTGGTACTGGACTTGTGTGCTTCACTTTCTCTGTTCACCTGTTTCCATCAGGATGTGGGAGTATCCTATTTAGCCTTGCTGCTCAGTTATTCTAGTGCCGGCCATCAATGTAACCAGAGCCTTTCTGTTGCATGTTCCTGCTTCTAGACTACTATCAGCTAAGTTGGACTCTTAGTCCTAAGTTTGTTTGCATTTTTGTTCCAGTTCACAGTTATGTTATGTTTCTGTAGCTGGAAGCTCTTGTGGGCCGAAATTACCACTCCGGTGTCATGAGTTGACACATGAGTCTTAAAGTAATTTCTGGATGGTATTTTAATAGGGTTTTCAGCTGACCATGAAGTTCCCTATTGTATCTTCTTACTATCTAGTAAGCGGACCTCGCTTTGCTGAGCCTACCTTCATACTGCGTATGTCTTTTCCTCTGAACTCACCGTCAATATATGTGGGGGGCTTCTGTCTCCTTTTTGGGGAATTTCCCTAGAGGTAAGCCAGGTCTGTTTTTTCCTCTATTAGGGTTAGTTAGTTCTCCGGCTGGCGCTGGGCGTCTAGGGATAAAACGTAGGTACGTCACCCGGCCACTGTTAGTTGTGTGGTAGGTTTAGCTCATGGTCAGCTCGAGATTCCATCACCCAAGAGCTAGTCTGTTATTTAAGTTCTCTGACGTTCCCTTGCCATTGGGAACCATGACAATACACTAAGGGACTGTGCTATACATAGGAAGTACACTATATACTAAGGGACTGTGCTATACATAATAAGTGAGTACACTTTATACTAAGGGACTGTGTTAGACATAATAATCGATAATAACGTCTTCCTCCACCTCCTCCTGTTCCTAAATCCATTATAAATCCCCCTTCCTCCCATCCCAATCCCAACACCCCTCATTGTCCTCCTCCCCCGCATCCCATTATTACCCTTTCTCCCACCCCCATGATTGCCCTCTTCACCACCTCCATCATCGCTTTCTCCAAACCACCCCATTATTGCCCATTCCACCATCTCCATCATTGCCTCCTCCCCACCACCCCATCATTGTCCTTTCCACTGCACCATCATTGCCTTCTCCCCACCACCCCATCATTACCCATTCCACCACCTCCATCATTTCCTCCTCCCCCACCAACCCATCATTGTCCTTTCCACCACCATCATCATTGTCTTTTCCCCCACCACCCCATCATTACCCATTCCACAACCTCCATCATTTCCTCCTCCCCACCAGCCCATCATTACCCATTCCACCACCATTGTCTCCTTCCAACCACCCCATCATTGTTCTTTCCACTGCCGTCATCATTGTCTTCTCCCCATCATTACCCATTCCATGACCTCCATCATTTCCTCCTCCCCCACCATCCCCATTATTGCCCATTTACCACCTCCATCATTTCCTCCTCACCCACCATCCCCATTATTGACCTTTCCACCAACCCCATAATTGCTTTCTACCCATCACCCCATCATTGCCCTTTCTGTCAACCCAATCATTGCCTTCTGCCCCATCACCCCATCATTGCCCTCTCCGTCAACCCAATCACTACTTTCTGCCCCACCACCCCATCATTGCCCATTACACCACCTCCATCGTTTCCTCCTCCCCACCACCCCCATTATTGCCCATTCACCACCTCCATCATTTCCTCCACCCCACCACCCCCATTGTTGCCCTTTCAGCCACCCCAATCATTGCTTTCTCCCCATCACCCCATCATTGCCCTCTCTGTCAACCCAATCATTGCCTTCTGACCCATCACCCCCATCATTGCACTCTGTCAACCCAATCGTTGCCTTTTGCTCCACCACCCCATCATTGTCTATTAATAATAATAATAATAATAATAATAATAATAATAATAATCTTTATTTATATTGCGCCAACATATTCCGCAGCGCTTTACAGTTTAACAGTTTCAAACACAATAGTCATGGTTAACAATGTTAACAATACAGTAATAAAGCAAAATAAGACAAAATAAGACGACCCTGCTCGTGAGAGCTTACAATCTACAATGAGGTGGGGAGATACAAAGTACAGGTGTGTATTCACAATGATGTATTTACAATGATGGTCCAGCCATCTTCAGGGAGTGGGGGGTAGATGGAGATAGTGAATGGGCTACACACACACAAATATAAAATGAATTTGATTAGGGAACGTGATAGGCCACTCTGAACAAATGAGTTTTGAGGGAGCGCCTCAAACTATGCAAGCTGTGGATGGTTCTAATATCTTGGGGTAGAGCATTCCAGAGGATTGGCGCAGCACGGGAGAAGTCTTGGAGTCGGGAGTGGGAGGTACGGATTAGTGCAGAGGTTAGTCGAAAGTCGTTTGCAGAGCGCAGTGGTCGGCTAGGCTGATAGACCGAAATGAGGGAGAAGTATGGGGGTGCCGCACTGTGGAGAGCTTTGTGGGTGAGAACAAGTACTTTGAATTGTATCCTGTAATGAATGGGCAGCCAGTGTAATGACTGGCGAAGAGCGGACACATCCGATTAACGATTAGCCAGATGGACAACCCTGGCTGCTGCATTAAGGATAGACTGGAGAGGGGAAAGTCGCGTGAGGGGGAGGCCAATTAATAGCGCATTACAGTAGTCCAGACGGGAGTGGATTAGGGTGACAGTGAGAGTTTTTGTTGTCTCCATGGTGAGAAAAGGGCGGATTCTAGAGATGTTCTTTAGGTGTAAGTGGCACGAGCTGCTATTACACCACCTCCATCATTAACTCCTCCCCACCCCCACCATTATTACCCATTCACCACCTCCATCATTTCCTCCTCCCCCACCACCACCCTTATTGCCCTTTCCACCACCCCATCATTGGTTTCTCCCCATCACCTCACTCTGTCAACCCAATCATTGCCTTCTGCCCCATCACCCCCATCATTGCCCTCTTCTTCACCTACACACACACAGACACACACAGCACCATTCACCTCTCTGCATACACATACACACACAGACACAGCACCATTCACCGCTCTGCACACATACACACATACAGACACACACAGCACCATTCACCTCTCTGCACACACACAAAACACATACACACCTCTGCGCACGGTATCCTGAAGCCGCACTATCATTGCCAGCAGCTTCCTGTCTCGCACAGCCTCAGCGCTGAATGATGATGTCATTCAGATGCCGCTGTGTGAGACATGAAGCGCCCAGCAGGAAGCAGGATGGATCCATTCCCTGCAGCTCCACTCTGCTGCCATTTTCTCTTGCAGGCAGCGGAGCTGAAGAGATTGCTCCCTGCCCGCCGCACGAGGGCAATCTGGCCAGGGGCCTCCCAGAGCCTCAGGGCCAGAAAAACTGGCCAGATTGCTGTCATTAATAGCCGCCCTGCAGTAGCTCCCGGAGCCTCTGGGCTCCGGTGCAGCCACACCGGTTGAATCGACGGTATGTCCGCCAATGCCACAGAACCCATCTGAGTACCAATGCTTTCTGGCTGATGTTTTGGTCACTTTTGAATGTGGGTTGTGCTTTCATACTCATGGTAGCATGAGACTGACTCTACAACCCACACAAGTGGCTCAGGTAGTGCAGCTCATCCAAGATGGCACATCAATGCGAGCTGTTGCAAGAAGGTTTTGTGTGTCTGTCAGTGTAGTGTCCAGAGGCTGGAGGCACTACCAGGAGACAGGCAAGTACATCAGGAGATGTGGAGGGCAACAACCCAGCAGCAGGACCACTACCTCAGCCTTTTTGCAAGGAGGAACAGGGGGAGCACTGCCAGAGCCCTGAAAAATGACCTCCAGCAGGCCACAAATGTGCATATGTGTCTGCACAAATGGTTAGAAACCAACTCCATGAGGATGGTCTGAGTACCCAACGTCCACAGATGGGGTTGTGTTCACAGCCCAACACCGTGCAGGACGCTTGGCATTTGCCACATAACAGGTGTTGTTTCTAAAATGGTATCAGTTTGGTTTTTTTCAATATATAGGATCCCTAAAGTCATTTCAAACATGGGTAGGCCCCTAAAAAATATAATTTTGTAAGTTCCCTTGTAAATATGAAAAATTGCTGCTACATTTGTAAACCTAAAATGCTAACAAAATAAAATAACACTTTACAAATGGTGCTGATGTAAAGCAGACATGTGGGAAATATTATTAATGTTTTGCTATGGTATGACTATCTGAATTAAAGGGATAATCATTCAAAGTTTGAAAATTGCTAATTTTTTTTACATTTTTGTCAAATTTCTGAGTTTTTATAAATAAACACAATACATATTTAACCTAAATTTACCATTATCATAAAGTACAACGTGTCACGATAAAACAATCTCAAAATCACTGGAATTTGTAAAAAGCGTTCCAGAGTTATTACCACATAAAGTGACACTGGTCAGATTTTAAAAATTTGGCTCTGTCACTAAGGGGTTAAATAAAAATGGAAAAGTTTTTTGCTTTATTTCAAAAAAGGACTTTATTCTGGCTGTGTTTTTATTTACCATATTATTGTAGGATTAGCAATGGAGACGTGTCTTATAGACACCTCTCCATTACTAAGTCGTGGGCTTGATGTCACCTGGCAATACAAAGGTGGCATGAAACCACAAATAAAAACCCCACTTGCTACCACTACAGGGCAAGTGGGAAGAGTTAGGCAAAGCCTTTTCTGGGCCACTGTGGGCTGCTATTTTTCAGCCAGGGGGCCAATATCTATGACCCCTTACCAGCCTGAGAATACCAGCCCCCAGATGTCTGCTTTAGCAAGGCTGGTTGTCAAAAATGGGGGGACTCCACGCTGTTTTTTTAAAATTATTTATTTAAATAATTTAAAAATACGGCATGGGACCCATCTATTCTTTATAACCAGCCTTGCTGATGCTGACAGCTGAGGGTTGCAGCCCCCAGCTGTCAGCTTTGCCTGGCTGGTTATCAAAAATACAGGGGAACCCATGCCGGGTTTTGTTTTAATTATTTATTTACAGCGTAGGAGCCAGCTGATGAAACTCTCATCAGTCGCTCCTGCTCTCACTGTTATTAGTGGTAGCAGATGTCGACTGATGGGAGCTGTAGTCCCATCAGCTGACACCAGTGACAGGTGAACTTTATACCTCCGATCACAGCTGCATGCTCACGCTGTCTTTTGACAGCATGGGAACCATGACTGGTCGGGATAATTTCACCACCGATCAGAAGCTGTGTTTACCGCACTGTCATGTGACAAACACCCGGTGTTTGGGCAGCTAATCACACCAAAGATGGTTCCGGCATTACTGTGATTGGCAAGCAAGCCCAGGATGTTCTTTGGCTGCAAATAAAGCACCAAAACGTGCTGGGCGGGTCACTCAAAAAGCAAATTACTCGCCAAGTAACAAATAGCCTGAATACAGCACTATTCGTGCAAGTAACGAAAAGTACCGAATTTATTTGCTCATCACTCGTGAAAACTTTCATATTATTTGACCATCGTGTGTTTCTAGATTTCTCAAATACCATGTTTTGTTTTGTATTCTAATTACATGGTATGTTTTGATGTATATACCTTGTCCTGTCATATTCACTGCAGTCTGACCACTGTCAGCTTTGAGCTTTGCTGGTTCATGGAGTGAAGTTCTGTTCCTTATAACAACAAGATATGTAGTCTTTTGTCCTATAAACACATAAAAAATATAATATTTTATCAATCTGTTAAGGGTAGACATTTAGACAGTGACATCTAGCTGCCCCTTGGTATCCCATCTTTACTATTGATAATAGTTCCTTTGACCTGTGATGTGAACTTACTGTACGGAGTTGAGATCACTCTTGAATGTAATTAATTTAAGAAGAGAAGCAGATCTCCACACTCTACACAGGACTACTTGTAGCTACTGGAAGTATCTGCCCTCTTTTTTAGGCAGCACCATTATTTTATTGTTTAAACAATTAAAAGTTAAGAAATAACGTAATGCTCACATTTGCTATACCTAATCTAATAGAGTGAGTTGTCTATAATTGCTAGGTGGGCAACACAATTCCAATTTTTTTGCTTTATCTATTGGTTATAAATACATCTAACAGCCGCATGGCTAGGCCTTTTATAATCAGTAACTACTACACGTGTGTCACCTGACCTGGTGTAGTCTTTAAACTCTTCCTGTCAGATAATAGGTTCCCACTATTAAGTTCCTACTACTGTAATTCTTGCTTTAATTTTACTTTTCTCTTTGACCAGCAGATGGCAGTGTTTGCTTGCAATTAATCAGCTAGGCATTAACTTCAACTGTATTCTGCTCTTTTGTCCACTTCCTTACAGCCAAGGAGAGGATTCACATTATATATGGAGATGGCTACTCTACGTTTACACCTGTACCCACTTGTTTTCTGTTTGGAAGTGATGGTCGATCTTTTGTTTTTCATTTTTTATAGGACTGCCCACAGATAAATTAAGAGTTGTGCATCCATTTATAAATGTAAAATATTTTACTCAAAAAAGGGCAAGCTTGTAAAAAAGGTTACAGTAGAACTAGTATTAAACTTATAGTAAAACTTTAAGTTTCTCAGAAGCAAAATTGAAGCATTGAATGTAAATACAAAACTTCACCTCATATCATTTATTTTTAAAACAAACAGTTCCGAAATTAGAAATGAACTTTGGAACTAGACTGGAAGAAAACATTTTATGTGTAATATGTACTGAATATTATGGAAATTTCTTCTAAAGCCATATTATTCTTCTGTTATAACCTTTGGAAATGAGGATTTCTAAAACATAACTCAAGTTGTAAATAGATTGAAAAGCAAAGCTGTGTAGGGAAAATTATTTTCACAAAAGGTGAAAGATTAATAGAATAGTACCCCTGCTGTTTGTGAAAGGATATAGACAAAGAATTGAAGATTTGTGTCCAAAGTGAAGGTTTGCAGCTCATAATTGACAAACAAATCATAAAAATCTACTATCAAGGAAATGATGTCTGAAATTAGAGATCAAACTGGCACTCTCAATTGTTTTCACCACTGAACTTTTTGCAGCAATTTTTCTATTGCAGGTTGTGATATTTGAATAATTTCTAAAAATATCTGATATTAAACTGTAGCATGTTTTTCAAATTAGGTATGGATGTTGATCTATATGGAACTGAAGCTACAATTTAATTCTTATTCATTATTTCTTCATTAAACTGTGGCACAATTTGCAAGAGAATATTAAGAGCAGCATGATGGTTCAAGGTTAGAACTCTTTTTGTGCAGCACTGGGGCCCAGGGTTCAAATCTGCCCCAAGTCAACATCTGCATAGAGTTGGTATTAGGCAAAGTACAGTGTCTTGAAAAAAGTATTCATACTCCGTGAAAGTTTTCACATTTTTTATGTTACACTGTGAAGGAAACATATAATCAATAAGGGGAAAGTATAACAGCAGAAGTTACATTTAGTTGACAAAAGGGAACATGATTTACCAGTATTGCAAGCACAAAGGGGCTTTCCTTGGAGGTATCAAACATGGCTCCTCAACTCCTGGACCCTGAGCTTTAAAGATAAATAAATGGTCTGTAACTAGGCAGAATACTTCCTATATACAGTATAGGGAAGGATGTGGAAATCACAGGATATTTGAAATGCAGAGCCCAGCGTCCAGTCGCAAACAATACGTTTTAAAAAGTCCTTATAAAAGCTGGGTTGCACAAAAGAGAGTTATTCACATGTGAGGGTCTGTCTAGGTCAGTGTTATCCATAATACATTTCTCTTTCCCTTAAGGAAATTGAAGATAACTGTAGATGGAATTATTTAGGTTTTATGTTATTTCTCCCTATTTTTACATTTTTTATCCTTTATTGTAAGCACTGTATATTTTTATATTAAAACTTAAAATCTGTAATAACCTTGATCCTTGTATTCTCTAAATAATCCATAGTCTTTAAGGAAGTATATGACCTTTTTCTTAGTCTGATAGCAACATATTTCGGGGACTCATCACCCCGTGTGCTTGATGAGTGTTGGCAGCATGTTAAGTCGAGTTGTGATTTATGCTCACTTTATAGCCTGCTGGATTGAGTGAGAGGAGATAACTTAACCATTGCAGGCACACCCCATGTCACGTGCTGGGAAGAGTGTTTGTGACAACTCTGGGTTTCGGGGTTAAAATCCACCAAAACATCTGTATGAAGTTTGTATTAGGCAAAGTACAAAGCCTTAAAAAAAAATATTCATACCATGTGAACTTTTTCACATTTTTTTCATGTTACATCCAGAAATGTAAATGTATTTTTTTGGGATTTTATGAGATACAAGATGGTGGGCCGATTCTAACGCATCGGGAATTCTAGAAAAGAATTAAAATAAAAATTAGTTATATAGGCTTCCGGCGGCCCCCGGATGCACTCGACCAATCAGCGAAGCGTGGTTCAAATCGCTGATTAGTCGTGCCCAGCCAGCCGCGACCAATCAGCGACATGGGGGATGCTCTGTTCCCAGTAATGCCTTGTGGCAATAACCCGTGATGATGTAGTGGTCTCGAGAGACCGCTACGTCATCCCGGGTCATTGCTGTAATGCATTCTTGGGACCGGAGCGTCGCGAAAAGCGGGAAAGGCTGTCGCGGACGCTGGAAGGTGAGAATATAATGGTTTTTTTTGTTTTATTATTTTTAACATTATATCTTTTTACTATTGATGCTGCATAGGCAGCATCAATAGTAAAAAGTGAAGCAGTGTTTAAATCCCGCCCCAATATCGCTGATTGGTCGCGGTCGGCAGGGTGCGACCATCAGCGACGCGGGATTTCTGTTACAGATGGAAGTTACAGACAAACAGACGGAAGTGGAACTTAGGCATTTATATATATAGATACCAACATAAAATAGTGAGTATTTGTGAAGTGTAAAGGAAATAATGCATGATTTTCTAATTATTTATAAAAGTATAAAAATGAAAATTGCGACATACTTTAGTATTTAGCCCCCGGACTCAATGTTTTGTAGGACCCCCTTTCTGTGCGATTACTGCTGTAAGTCTTTTGGGATCGGTCTCTACCAGCTTTGGACATCAAGAGGCTGCAATTTTTGCCCATTGTTCTTAGCAAACTATCTCTAGCTCAGTGAGATTGGATGGAGGTGTCTGTGAACAGCAGTTTTCAAGTCTTGTCACAGATCCTCAATGGGATCTAGGTCTGAACTTTAATAATAATAATTTTATTAATATAGCACCAACATATCCCGCAGCACTTTACAACTAAGCGGGAATATGTATAGACAATTACAACAATACAAAGTAACACATAGTTCAACAGTTAGAAGAGGAGTGAGGGTCCTTCTCCAGCTTGCAATCTATAAGGAAATAGGGGAGACACAATAGGTAGAACATGTTTGTTATGTACGATCCAGCCATCATTATAACAAACAAGGGTTTTCATATAAAGCTGCATGATCCTGGACTTAGTTGTTGGGGTGTTGTTCTGTGAATTGCGTTTAATTTACCCCAAACGTTCATTCTTTAAACTGTGAAAATACTAAACCATTCCATTGTAGCTCTGCATGCAGTATGTTTAGGGTCGTTGTACTGCTATAAGGTGGACCTGCTCCCCGGTCGCAAGTCTGACCCCCATAAAGAAGAAGCTAACGCGTGGAGCTCGGGGAGCCTTCTGCAGCCAGGTTATGTATTAGGACTTTTTCTCTCCTCTGTCACTAATGATTGAATAGCACTATGCACCTTAAACTTGTGTACTGTGCTGTTTATACACTGGTACAAATATTACATAGAACTATATGCAGCACTAGCAAGCACTGAAAACAGCACTATTATCATGTGACGGGTGCATAAGGTTTTGTATGAGGAGTGTGCCTTTTAGTTCTTTGGTTCTCTCACTACTATGTGATTCATCTTGCTTTGATGGAAATTATTTGGTGAATAGACTAGCACAAATGGCTTACTGACCATCCTTCAATATCATTAAATCACTTGAATTTATTGCTTTAAGAAGTCTAGTGATGTAGGGAGCTATTATTTATTGGAAAATCCCATGTTTACGTACTTACGTCGAATTATACAAGCACTAACCGCTTGAATATTTTTTTCAAACATTGGATTTTATTAATCGTGATTCCTCCTCTGTACTAACTTAGCAACAAGAGACCAACTTATCTAAAAGAAAATAATATTGTACACATATTTTGGCAAGAACATTCCCGTGTTTGCAGATCCATTTGTGTATAACCACTGAAAAATATATAAAAATAATTATTTTAAAGTGTTTGTTCTAACCCCTTTCTGACCTTGGATGGGATGGTAGGTCCAAGGTCAGAACCCCCACTTCGATGCGGGCTCCAGCGGTGAGCCCGCATCAAAGCCGGGACATGTCAACTGCTTTGAACAGCTGACATTTGCCCGCAATAGCGACGGGTGTAATCGCTATCCACCCACTGCTATTAACTAGTTAAATGCTGCTGTCAAACGCTGACAGTGGCATTTAACCGGCGCTTCCGGCCATTGGGCCGGAAATGAGCGCATCGCCTACCCCGGTCACATGATCAGGGGTCAGCGATGCGTCGGCATAGTTACCAGAGGTCTCCTTGAGACCTCTATGGTTGCTGATGCTGGCTTGCTGTGAGTGCCACCCTGTGGTCAGTGCTCATAGCAAGCCTGTAATTCAGCTACATAGGAGCGATCTAATGATCGCTCCCATGTAGCTGAGCCGATCGAGTTGTGCCAGCTTCTAGTCTCCCATGGAGTCTATTGAAGCATGGCAAAAGTAAAAAAAACGTTTAAAAAAATGAAAAAAAAAAATTAAAAAATATAAAAGTTTAAATCACCCCCCTTTCACCCCATTCAAAATAAAATAATAAAAAAAATCAAACCTACACATATTTGGTATCGCCGCATTCAGAATCGCCCGATCTATCAATAAAAAAAGGATTAACCTGGTTGCTAATGGGAGGAGAAAAAAATTAGAAACGCCAGAATTACGTTTTTTTTTTGGTCACTGCGACATTGAATTAAAATGCAATAACGGGCGATCAAAAAAACGTATCTGCACCAAAATGGTATCATTAAAAAAAGTCGGCACATAAAAAATAAGCGCTCACCCGACCCCAGATCACGAAAAATGGAGACGCTACAGGTATCGGAAAATGGCGGAATTTATTTTTTTTTTTTTAGCAAAGTTTGGAATTTTTTTTCACCACTTAGATAAAAGAGAACCTAGACAAGTTTGGTGCATATGAACTCGTAATGACCTGGAGAATCATAATGGCAGGTCAGTTTTAGCATTTAGTGAACTTAGTAAAAAAAGCCAAACAATAAACAAGTGTGGGATTGCACTTTTTTTGTAATTTCACCGTACTTGGAATTTTCTTCCCGTTTTCTAGTACACGACATGGTAAAACCAATGATGTCTTTCAAAAGTACAACTCGTCCCACAAAAATAAGCCCTCACATGCCTATATTGATGGAAAAATAAAAAAGTTATGGCTCTGGGAAGGAGAGGAGCGAAAAACAAACATGGAAAAATGGAAAATCCCAAAGTCATGAAGAGGTTAATAAAGATTCTTGTAATTTTTTTACTTGGCATCTGCTTCCTATGTATTTATGGGTATTGGTTTTCATATAAAGCTGCATGATTCGGGGACTGTTACTGGGCCATCCAAACACATTAATATGCTTTGATCTAAACCATTCCATTGTAGCTCTGTATGCAGTATGTTTAGGGTCTTTGTACTGTTATAAGGTGAACTTGCTCCCACGTCACATGTCTTTAGCAGTCTCTAACAGGGTTTCCTACAGTATTGCCCTATATTTAGCTTCATCTACCTTCCCCCCAACTCTGACCAGCTTTCCTGTCCTTGCTGAAGGAAAACATCCCCACAGCTTGATGTTGCCATCACCATGTTTTACAGTGGGGACAATGTTTTGAGGGTGATGAGCAGTGTTAGTTTTTCACTACACAAAGCGTATTGCATTTAGATCAAAAAGCTTTACTTTGGTCTCATCTGATCAGAGCACTTTCTTACACATGCTACCTTCATGTGTCTCCTACATGTTTTTTTGCAAACTGCAAATGATATTGCTTTGGATTGCTTTTAAAAATGTATTTCTTCTTGCCATTCTTTCAGGCCAGATTTGTGGAGTATACTCATATGACTTGTAGTTGTCTTGTGGACAGATTCTTCCTCCTTGCTTGGAATGTTAGTTTAGGCTATGTGCACACGTCCCGAATTGTAGCTGAAATTTCCACAGCAATTCCGCAACTGTTCCGCGGGTAAAACGCATGTGGAATTGGCATGTGTTTTCCCACTAAACATTAGCGTTTTACAGGCATAATTAGCTTTCAGAATGCTAGCATTTTCCAAGCGATCTGTAGCATCGCTTGGAAAACTGATTGACAGGTTGGTCACACTTGTAAACATAGTGTTTGACAAGTGTGATCAACCTTTTACTATTGATGCTGCCTATGCAGCATTAATAGTAAAAATATTTAATGTTAAAAATAATAAAAAGAATAAATCATGGTATTCTCACTCCCGCCCCTCGCGATGCTCCCGTTCTCAATAATGCCTAGTGGCAATTACCTCAGATGACATAGCGGTCTTGCGAGACCCATGTCATCACAGGTCATTGCCGCAATGCATCACTGGGAACGCAAGCATCGTGAGGAGCGGGAATGCTGCGAGGGACGCCAGAAGGTTAGAATATCACGATTTATTATTTTAATTCTTTTTTTAACAATTATATGGTTTTCAGGGCCATGCGGGAAGTAAGCGGATCATGTGCATTCCTATGTGTGCGGAATCCCTGCGATTCCGCACAAAGAATGAACATGCTGCATTAAGAATGCGATTCTGCCGTGGAAGGAAACGCATCATGGGCACAAAAATTGCGGATTGCATTCTAATAATAGGATGCTTAGTGTATGCTTTTTTTGCAGTTTTATCGCGTTTTTATAGCGAAAAACCACGAAAAAAATGCAAAAACTCCTGAACGTGTGCACATAGCCTAAGTGGACAGACATGTCTTGGTAGGTTAGCAGTTATGTCATTCTTCCATTTTTGGATGATGGATTGAACAGTGCTCCATGTGATGTTCAGAGCTAGGGCTATTCCTTTATAACCTAAGCTTGCCTTACTCTTTACTATTCTCCACAACTTTATCTCTGTCTTGTGTGTTCTTTGGTTTTCATGAAGCTGTTTGATCCCTAATGTTTTCAAACAAACTTCTGAGGCCTTCACAAAACAGCTGTAGTTATACTGAGAATAAATTACACACAGGTGGTCTCAATTTAGTAATTATGTGACTTCAGAATGCAATTAGTCCATCAGGATTTTATTTTAGGATATCAGAGTACAGGGGAATGAATACAAATATATGTCAAAATATTCAGATTTATATTTTTAAAATAATTACAAAACCATGTATAATTTCCTTTACACTGCACAAATACTTGCTACTTTATATTGGTATCTACTATATAATTGTCTAAGGGTCACTTCCATCTGTCTGTCACGAAAATCCCAAGTCACTGATTGGTCGTGGCCGTTTTGACAGCGACCAATCAGCGACGGGCACAGTGCGGCCGCGAAATGGCCACTCCCTACTCCCCTGCTGTCAGTGCCCGCTCCATACTCCCCTCCAGTCAGCGCTCACACAGGGTTAATGGCAGCGTTAACGGACCGCGTTATGCCGCGGTGTAACGCACTCTGTTATCGCTGCTATTAACCCTGTGTGACCAACTTTTTACTATTGATGCTGCCTATGCACACTATATTTGCACACTATATTTGCACACCATTTTTAGAGAAACTCGGCAAGGAGATAACATCTTGGGGAACTAACCACACACCTTTGGTGGATGTTGGATTGTGCATATCCTTTTTTCTCTTCATTTTATCCCGTAAAAACTTGATGATATTGAGATCAGGACTCCACGGGGGCCATATCATCACTTAAAGTCTTGGTTTAGCTGCCAAAAACATTTGGAGCTGAACAGAAGCCTTTGTCATGGAAACGCATGATGGATAAGCATTTGCTTGTATTTCACAACATTGAGGATGCCAAGAAATGGCAAATATTAAGTGCTGTAGACACAGTGGTCAGCCAAGGAAACTTAGTGCAGCAGAGGAAAGACACATCATTCTTACTTACATTCAAAATTAAAAGATATCCAGCAGTGCCATCAGCTCAGACTGGCAGCAATCAGCAGGATCCAGTTATACTCATCACTGTTTGGAAAAGTCTTTCCAGAAGTGGTCTACGTAAAGGAATTGTGCCAAAAACTATACATTTTAGGCAGAAACAAGGCCAAGGAACTCTATTATGCACAACAACATGTATAGTAGGATGCAAAAATATGGCAGCATGTTTCCGGATTTCAAAGCAAAAGGAGTTTGCTCACCAAAGGATAGAAGAGTGATAAAAAATTATTATCTGTAGACAATAGTGAAGCTTGATGGAAGTTCTCTGTAGCTGCAATTCAGCAAATAAAGTTTAGAATTTGGTCAAGATAAACGGTGTCCTCAATGCTGAGAAAGAGAGGCAAGCACATATCCATCATGTAATCATCAAAGAGGCAAGCAACCATCAAAGAGGCACCTGATTAGCTCTACATTTATTCTGCAGCAGAATAGCAACCCCAAACATACAGACAATGTCATTAAAACCTATCTTAACCCCTTCCCGACCTGTGACGCCACGTAGGCGTCATGAAAGTCGGTGCCAATCCGACCTGTGACGCCTATGTGGCGTCATGGAGGGATTGCATCCCTGCAGATCGGGTGAAAGGGTTAACTCCAATTTCACCCGATCTGTAGGGACAGGGGGAGTGGTACTTTAGCCCGGGGGGGTGGCTTTGCCCCCACGTGGCTACGATCGCTCTGATTGGCTGTTGAAAGTGCAACAGCCAAACAGAGCAATTTGTAATATTTCACCTATGAAAAGTGGTGAAATATTACAATCCAGCTATGGCCGATGCTGCAATATGATCGGCCATGCCTGGAAACCCTGATCTGCCCCCCCCCACCACCACCAATCTCCTCCCCAGTCCTCCGTTCTGTGGCCCGCTTCCCACCGTCCTCCTGTCCGCTCCCCCATCCTCCTGTCCGCTCCCCCCATGCTCCGATCCCACCCCAGTGCTTCGATCCCCCCCTGTGCTCCGATCCCCCCTCATACTTACTGAGCCTCCCGATGTCCGTCCGTCTGTTCCATGGGCGCCGCCATCTTCCAAAATGGCGGGCGCATGTGCAGTGCACCCGCCGAATCTGCCGGCCGGCAGATTCGTTCCATGTACATTTTGATCACTGTGATAAAACCTATCACAGTGATCAAAATAAAAAAATAGTAAATGAACCCCCCCTTTATCACCCCCATAGGTAGGGACAATAATAAAATAAAGAAAATATATTTACTTTTATTTTTCCACTAGGGTTAGGGTTAGAACTAGGGTTAGGGTTAGAACTTGGGTTAGGGTTAGGGTTAGGGCTAGGGTTAGGGCTAGGGTTAGAATTAGGGTTAGGGTAAGGCTATGTGCACACGTATTCTGGTCCTCTGTGGATTTTCTGCAGCGGATTTGATAAATCCACAGTGCAAAACCACTGCGGATTTATCACGGATTTACCGCGGTTTTTCTGCGGATTTCACTGCGGTTTTACAACTGCGGTTTTCTATATGAGCAGCTGTAAAACCACTGCGGAATCCGCAGAAAGAAGTGACACGCTGCAGAATGTAAACCGCTGCGTTTCTGCGCAGTTTTTTCCGCAGCATGTGCACTGCATTATTTTGTTTCCCATAGGTTTACATTGAATTGTAAAATTATGGGAAACTGCAGCGTTTTCCACAGCGTGTGCACATACCCTTAGAATTAGGCTATGTGCACACAGTGCAGATTCGTAGCAGTTTTCCATCAGGTTTACAGTACCATGTAAACCTATGGAAAATGAAATCCACTGTGCCCATGGTGCGGAAAATACCGCGTGGAAACGCTGCGTTGTATTTTCTGCAGCATGTCAATTCTTTGTGCGGATTCCGCAGCGGTTTACACCTGTTCCTCAATAGGAATCTGCAGGTGAAATCCGCACAAAAAACCCTGGAAATCCGCAGTAAATCCGCAGGTAAAATGCAGTGCCTTTTCCCTGTGGATTTTTCAAAAATGGTGCGGAAAAATCTCGCAGGAATCTGCAACGTGGGCACATAGCCTTAGGGTTAGGGTTGGAATTAGAGTTAGGGTTGGAATTAGGGCTAGGGTTAGAAATAGGGTTAAGAATAGACTTGTGGTTAGGGTTATGGTTAGGGTTAGGGGTGTGTTGGGGTTAGGGTTGGGTTAGGGTTAGGATTAGGGTTAGGGGTGTGTTGGGGGTAGGGTTGTGGTTAGGGGTGTGTTGGGGTTAGGGTTGTGATTAGGGGTATGGCTAGAGTTGGGATTAGGGTTAGGGGTGTGTTGGGGTTAGTGTTGGAGTTAGAATTGAGGGGTTTCCACTGTTTAGGCACATCAGGGTTCTCCAAACACAACATGGCGCCACCATTGATTCCAGCCAATCTTGCATTCAAAAAGTCAAATGGTGCTCCCTCCCTACCGAGCCCCGACGTGCACCCATACAGTGGTTTACCCCTACATATAGGGAACCAGCATACTCAGGACAAACTGGGCAACAACTTTTGGGGTCCAATTTATCCTGTTACCCTTGTGAAAATAAAAAATTGCTTGCTAAAACATTATTTTTGAGGCAAGAAAAATGTTTTTTTATTTTCACGGCTCTGCGTTGTAAACTTCTGTGAAGCACTTGGGGGTTAAAAGTGGTCACCACATATTTAGATAAGTTCCTTGGGGGGTCTAGTTTCCAAAATGGGGTCACTTGTGGGGGATTTCTACTGTTTAGGCACATCAGGGGCTCTGCAAACATAACATGATGCCCGCAGACCATTCCATCAAAGTCTGCATTCCAAAATGCCACTACTTCCCTTCCGAGCCCCGACGTGTGCCCAAACAGTGGTTCCCCCCACATATGGGGTATCAGCGTACTCAGGACAAACTGGACAACAACTTTTGGGGTCCAATTTCTCCTGTTACTCTTGTGAAAAAAAATAATTGTGGGCTAAAAAATAATTTTTGAGGAAAGAAAAATGATTTTTTATTTTCACAGCTCTTGCATTATAAACTTCTGTGAAGCACTTTGGGGTTTAAAGTGGTCACCGCACATCTAGATTAGTTCCACGTGAGGTCTACTTTCCAAAATGGGGTCACATGTGGGGGAGCTCTAATGTTTAGGCACACAGGGGCTCTCCAAACGCGACATGGTGTCCGCTAACGATTGGAGCTAATTTTTCATTCAAAAAGTCAAATGGCGCTCCTTCCCTTCCGAGCCCTGCCATGTGCCCAAACAGTGGTTTACCCCCACATGTGAGGTAACATTGTACTCAGGAGAAATTGCCCAATAAATTTTAGGATCCATTTCATCCTGTTGCTCATGTGGAAATGAACAAATTGAGGCTAAAAGAATTTTTTTGTGAAAAAAGTACTTTTTCATTATTACGGATCAATTTGTGAAGCACCTGGGGGTTCAAAGTGCTCACTATGCATCTAGATAAGTTCCTTGTGGGGTCTAGTTTCCAAAATGGGGTCACATGTGGGGGAGTTCCAATGTTTAGGCACACAGGGGCTCTCCAAACACGACATGGTGTCCACTAACAATTGGAACTAATTTTTCATTCAAATGTCAAATGGCGCTCCTTCCATTCTGAGCCCTGCCGTGTGCACAAACAGTGGTTTACCCCCACATGTGAAGTATCGGTGTACTCAGGAGAAATTGCCCAACACATTTTAGGATCCATTTATCCTGTTGCCCATGTAGAAATGAACAAATTGAGGCTAAAAGAAATTTTTTGTGAAGAAAAAGTGCTTTTTCATTTTTACGGATCAATTTGTGAAGCACCTGGCGGTTCAAAGTGCTCACTATGCATCTAGATAAGTTCCTTGGGGGGTCTAGTTTCCAAAATGGGGTCACTTGTTGGGGAGCTCCAATGTTTAGGCACACAGAGGCTCTCCAAACGCGACATGGTGTCTGCTAAAGATTGGAGCCAGTTTTTCATTGAAAAAGTCAAATGGCGCTCCTTCCCTTCCGAGCCCTGTCGTGCACCCAAACAGTGGTTTCCCCCCACATATGGGGTATCAGCGTACTCAGGACAAATTGTACAATAACTTTTGAGGTCCAGTTTCTCTTTTTACCCTTGGGAAAATAAAAAAATTGTTGCTAAAAGATCATTTTTGTGACTAAAAAGTTAAATGTTCATTTTTTCATTCCATGTTGCTTCTGCTGCTGTGAAGCACCTGAAGGGTTAATAAACTTCTTGAATGTGGTTTTGAGCACCTTGAGGGGGGTAGTTTTTAGAATGGTGTCACTTTTGGGTATTTTCAGCCATATAGACCCCTCAAACTGACTTCAAATGTGAGGTGGTCCCTAAAAAAAATGGTTTTGTAAATTTCGTTGTAAAAATGAGAAATCGCTGGTCAAATTTTAACCCTTATAACTTCCTAGCAAAAAAAAATTTTGTTTCCAAAACTGTGCTGATGTAAAGTAGACATGTGAGTGATGTTATTTATTAACTATTTTGTGTCACATAACTCTCTCTTTTAACAGAATAAAAATTCAAAATTTGAAAATTGCGAAATTTTATAAATTTTAGCCAAATTTCCATTTTTTTCACAAATAAATGCAAAAATTATCGACCTAAATTTACCACTGACGTGAATCCCAATATGTCACGAAAAAACAATCATTCCTGAGTTATTACCTCATAAAGGGACACTGGTCAGAATTGCAAAAAACGGCCAGGTCATTAAGGTCAAAATAGGCTGGGTCATGAAGGGGTTAAGCATGAAGAAGATAAAGGAGTCCTGGAAGAGATTATTTGGCCCTCACGGGGTCCTTTTTAGGGAAGTGGAAGTCCAAAGTTTGGTTCAGTACTAGAACTTGAACCAAACTTGACCTTGGATTCAAACCCCATATCATTCAATAAGGACCCAAACTTTGGTGCTGTAAAATGGCTGTAAAATGGTCGAAGTAAGGGTAAGAGGCTGAAAAATGAAGCAAAATGGGGTAGGCGCCGGATAATTGCCCTGCAAACAAATGTGGATAGGGAAATTATTTAAAATAGCATAGAATAAAAAAAATTAAAAAATAATTAGCTTGAACCAGGAGGCGGAAGTCACAGTGGACGAGTGGAGCAGTGCCTTGTGTGTGTATTTTACTGTACTTGTTAATAAATAAATGAATGAAAAAACATGACATGGGGTCCCTTGTATTTTTAAAAATCAACTAAGGGAAAACAGACAGCTGTTAGATGGTCTTATTAAGCTGGGAATTGAGACAATATCCATGGACCTTCCCAGCCTATAAATATTAACCCCAGCTGTCTGCTTTCCCTTGGCTGGTTATTAAAATATGGGGGACTCCACGTCATGTTTTTGATTATTTATTTCTTTTAGACTGTCTCCCACATGAGCTGTCCCTATGCTAGTCAGATCACAATGGTGGTGCCACCCATGATCTAGTGGTTATACAGGTTGGGTCAGTACTTGACATGGCTATGATGGCTGCGGAAGTGCCCACAGCTTAAAATCTTGTTGATTGGCACCGCTGCAGCCTTTCAACAAGTTTTATAAAGCATCCGAACCCTTAACAGTAACACAGAATTCATGGAGAAGTCCATGTTCAGGGTTCAGCACCGGACTTTACTGTTTGGATTTGCTCATCCCTAGTCCTGAATCACCTGATCTGAATATCTACAAGTCTTTGTGGGATTACATCAAAAGATCAAAGTATTTGCGCTTATCTACATCCACTGAAGATCTAGTTCTCCAAGATGTTTTCAACAACCTCCCTGGTGAATTCCTTCAAAAACTATGTGCAATTGTAACAACTACTGTAGAAAAATTAATGTTTTCATTCTTTTTGAAAGCAAAGGGTGGTCACACCAAACTTTGATTTATTTAAAATGTTTCTATTGTTCACTAAATTGCATTTTTTTAATTGATAAAAAAAATAAACTATAAAGACACTTCTATTTTTCAAAGCATTCTTACTTTGCAGAATTTTTTTCCCACATCTGCCTGATACTGTTGCACTTTATTGTTCATTTGGGCTACTTTAAAAATAAGGTAGTAATATAAATAGTCTATTAGTTAAGTCTTTACAAACATGTAAGGAATATGAGAGAGTGAAAACGCTCACCCTCGGCAGGGCGATCACAGTGTGCCGAAGGGTTGCCATGGCATTTGGAAGTCTAACAATGACATCCGTGTCTGCCATGTGAAGAAATCTGTCAGTTCCTGCCTTATGTGGAGTTTGATAGGCTTCCTGTTAGTCAAACGCATGTAGTACAAGTACAGTATATTTTCAGGGTGATCATACTGAAGTCCTCCTGTGGAGCTAACGAGTGACATAAAATAAATGTAAAAAAAAAAAGACTTAAGTGTATAAAAAATCCAAATCCCAATTAAAACAATATCATATGACTTAATCTGAAATAAAAACTAAACTCTCTATAGAAAACACATATTTACACATAAATGTACAACCTATTTTATGAAACAGTTTCATTTTTTTCTCAAATGGTGAATGCTGCAAAAAAAATTGAAAAAATAATGCCAGTATTACTTATATGCTTATCCTACCTCTCCAAAAATAAAATAACAAGTGATCAAAAAGTCACATGCACCCCAAGATGGCTCCAGTAAAAAATACAGCTTGTTGCAGAAAAAAACAAGCCTCCGTACAGCTCTCTAAATAAAAAAATAAAAAAGTAATAGTTATGAGAATATGATTCCCACCAATAAAAAGAGATTTATTGCAAAAAGAGATTTTCTCTTTCAAAAGTATAAAAAAAAAAATATAAGAAATTTGAATATCACTGTAATCATATTGAACTGCAGGATAATACTAATGCCGGTTTCACACGTCAGTGATTCCGGTACGTGAGGTGACAGTTTCCTCACGTACCGGAGACACTGACACACGTAGACCCATAAAAATCAATGCATCTGTTCAGATGTCATTGATTTTTTGCGGACCGTGTCTCCGTGTGCCAAACACGGAGACATGTCAGTGTTCGTGGGAGCGCACGTTTTACACGGACCCAATAGAGTCAATGGGTCCGCGTAAAACACGGACCTCACACGGACATTCTCCGTCTGGGGTCCGTGTGCGTGCAGGAGACAGCGCTACAGTAAGCGCTGTCCCCCCCACATGGTGCTGAAGCCGGTATTCAAATCTTCCCTGCAGCAGCGTTTGCTGTAGAGAAAATATGAAGAATAGTGTTAAAAATAAAGATTTAGGTGTCCGCCGCCCTCCCACCCCCTGTGCGCCCCCCCGCTGGTCAGAAAATACTTACCCGCTCCCTCACTCCTTCCTGGTCTGGCCGCGCCTCCTACTGTATGCGGTCACGTGGGGCCGATCATTTACAATCATGAATAGTCGGCTCCGCCCCTATGGGAGGTGGAGCCACATATTCATGACTGTAAATGATCGGCCCCACGTGACCGCATGCAGGAGAAGCCGCGGCCAGACCAGGAAGCAGCGAGGGAGCGGGTAAGTATTTTCTGACCAGCGGGGGGGCGCACAGGGGGTGGGGGGGCAGCGGACACATGGATCTTTATTTTTAACACTATTCTTCATATTTTCTCTGCAGCAAACGCTGCTGCAGGGAAGATATGAATCGCAGCTTCAGCACCATGCAGAGTGGGTACCACACGCTCCGTGTGGTACCCACTCGCCATACGGGCGGCACACATCTGCCGCACGTATGGCCTCCGTGAGTTCCCAGGCACACAGACACGGATAACTCCGGTACCGATTTATTCCGGTACCGGAATTATCTGGATGTGTGGGACAGCCCTAACATAAATTATACTGCATTGTGAGCACTGTAAAAAAAAATACATTAAAAACAATTCCATATTTATTGTTTTTCATTTATTTTTCTTACAAAAAGATTGAAGAAAAGGTGAACAAAGAATTGTATGTACCAAAAAAGTGAAAATTACAATTTGTCCAACAAAAATAAAGCTTTATACCAGCTCTGTCTACAGAAAAATAAAAAAGTTATGGGTCTAAGAATATGACAAACAAAAAAAAATGTTTTTCTATGCATAAGAATTAAAACATGAAACAACTATAAGGCTATGGTCCCACGATGGACTTTTGGTGAGTTTTTGACACTGCAGAATTTCTGCACCATTTCTGAACCTAATATTTACATTAGGTTACTTTGGTTTTTCGTTGGGATTTTGTTTGCTTTTTTTAAGGTGTTTTTTTTTTGCATTTTTGACTCTGGGTTTTTTGTCTCTTGTTGGTATGTCATACTTTAAATAGCATTTCCTTTTTTTACCTGCACATATTCCACATCTAATGCAAGACTATTCGGAAATTCCTCACAAAAAGTTCAGTGTATCTGCAATGCCCCAAAGTTGTAGTTAAAGAGAAACCACAGCCTCAGCTCAGACAGCTGTGTGAGAAGCTAAAGGGAAAAAGAAAAGCCAGCTCACCGATCTTGTCCGTCCTGATGAGATGTAGATATATGAGAAAACATGCCTGTAGTTCCAGCTCCTTGGGTTAAAATATTCATATTTATTTGAATTAATAAAACATGAAAGAAAAGCTTCTAGAAGGCACTATGGTGCACACTATGACAAAGAGCAATGCGTTTCGATCACACCAGCGATCTTTGTCAAAGCCACTACACCTGGAAAGCATGAATGTTTTAAAGGACTCAGAACCAATCAATTGTCAGAGACATATCACATAGTATGTAAGGTCCTTGTAGCTATGAAAAAGCAGACAAAATACAAAAAAATATACAAAATGTGATAAAGAATTGACATAATACATACAAGATAATATCATAAATTTAAAAAAAATATATCAATAATATGATGCAATCTTAGTAATGAAACATAATTTTGTTATGTCTGTTTAGACCATTTGGAAACCTGGTGCCTATGTTATAGAACCAGTAGGAGTCTCGAGTAAGTAAGCAGCGTCTGATATCCCCACCTCGCAACAGATTGTTAAACCGTTAAAGTCCACATACTTTTAAAGAGGCAATGTTGCGAAAATGGTGAATAATGAAGTGTTTTGCACTGATGAAATGTTGCGATTTGCATTATTACTCACCACATTGGAGATGTCATATCAGTGTTCAGTAATACATGTCTTTAGCTTTCTGGATGTGCAGCCGACATAAGCCTTGTTGCATGCAGTACAATTTATTTTATAGACATTATATGTATTGCAATTAATGAATTCCTTTATATTAAGTTTGAGTGTGTTACCATAATTACTGAATGTTTTTATATTAATTATTTGTCTGCAGGTTTTGCAATTAGTGGTACCACATTTATAGCACCCCTTAACATCCAACTATGTTTTGTGGGAGGTCTTAGACAGAAACATACTTGGGGATAGCATGATTCCCAAAGTGGGGGCTCGTCTTGCTACTATATTGCATTCTGATTGTAATACAGATGCTAAGATAGAATCCTCATGTAATATAGGTAAAAAAAATGTGTTTATAATCCATCTAATTTTGTAAAATTGAGGACTATATTGGACACATAAAAAATGTTTATTAGCAACTAATTTTTGTTTTTATTATTGTTATGATGCTGATTACTTTGTGATGAGATCAGATCCTCTTGATCCCTAAATGATACCAAACTTAAAGCTCTGTTCAACATCCAGTTTGGATACTTCCTCCTTTTAAGTTTTTTCTTTTTTGCATGATTGTTTGAGTTCATCATCTAGGTTGTCATTGTTAGTGCAATTCCTCTTGCTCCTATGAACCCTCCCACAGGAATTGATTTGATCATATGCCTAGGGTGGCTGCTTGTAGCATGCAAAATCATATTACTTATTACAGGTTTGGAAAATGTTTGTGTAAAAATCAATTGATCATGTATACCATGCAATTTTAGATCTAAGATGGAAATTTGGTCAGCATCATAAGCGTAAGTACATTTGAAGATGCAGTCACTGGAATTGAGGAAACTAATAAAATCTGGTATAGCAGATACATCTCCCCCCCCAAAATGATGAGGGTATCATCAATGTATCTACCATAACAGATAATGGAGGACATAAAAATATTGGATGAGGAAAACAAATAATGAAATTCCCCAAATGCCATCACCAGATTAGCCAGGAAAGGTGAATATTTGGCACCCATTACAACCCCTGTAAATAATACTGTTGATCAAAAGAAAAAAAAATTGTGAGTTAATAAAAAAAAGTGACTTGTAAAATTAAATAAATTAAATACTGGGAATAATTACTGCATTTTGTAAGCTGGAAATTGTGTGACATCACAGCTCAACCAAGTAAATTTTGATGACAAGAATTTATGTGATAATACACTAAGGACATTTTTGGAGTCCTTAATATACCCATGCACTCTATGAACTAATGGCTGTAACAGCGAGTCCAACCATTCTCATAAGTGTTCATTGGCAGAACCTATTCCCAAGACTACAGGTCTAATAGGAGGAAAAATCTTCTGTTTGTGGATCTTGGACGGCCCATGAAATATAGGCAATATAGGATGCGGTACTTCTAAAAATTCTGCTTGTTTTTTCGTTAAAACTCCCAGACACAAACTGTCCACAACGATTCTATTCTCTTCTGTCTGAAATATCATGGTGGGATTACTAGACAGTTTTTTATATGTAGATGAGTCTGAAAGCATTACCCCAATTTCATGTTTATAATCCTCAGAATCTATAATAACAATCACCCCCCCATCCCACATTTTTATGGTGATGTCCGTAATGTTTAAAAAATTTGGTAATGCCAAATAATTTTTTTCTAGAAAAATAGTTTTTTGTAAGATCTTTTTTGTCATTGTCCTTAAGAGATTTTATTTCACGTTCAACAATTTCCCGGAATCTGTCCATACAATCTGATCTTGATTGAATTGGATAGAAAAATGGGTTTTTAATCTTCAAATTTTAAGATTGGTTGATTGTTTCCCAAGGACCGTTGTCATTGGAACTAAGCTCTCGTAAAGTTAGGAGAGAAAATTGTTCCTGAAAGCTCAATTTATGAAATTCACTAGCATTAGATTCAATGATGTGGGAAGCATCAGTAGGTTATCCTGACCAAAAATGTTGCCTGATTGTTAAATTTCAAATAAATTTGTTCACGTCTAGAATTGGGGTGAACAAATCGAAGTCCTGGTCAGGGACATAATTCGGACATGAGACAAAACTTCAAGTTGTTCCCTGTTTCACCTGGAAGGTAAATTCATGATACTATTAGGGATTATTCAATCTCAAAGATCTATTTGCGGTGTGTCATCATGTCAGAAAGATTTTCTATGCTTCTGCCCATGGCTCCTTTTGCGTCTTTTGCTGGCCTGTATTGCTTGGTTTTAAGTTGTACTGGTTAATTTAAAAAAAGAGTTAGATGCACTAAAGTTAATGTCAGATGATTCATAATCCAATGAGTGAAAACTGACATGCGATTTTTGATGTGACTTTCTATAGTTATTGCCATGTTTTAAAATTGGCTTGAGGGTTTTTGAGGAGCCTTCCCAATTGTTCCAATCATAAGTTTTGTTCTGTGAACAGTCAATGAGATCTCGCTGTAATTTGCGCTTTTTCCTTTGCATGATAATATCTTCCAGTGCAGATTTAGCATTGTGTGTTTTTTCATAAGCTCATCATATTTTGGTGAGCTCTTAAACTTTTCCAATGTCTGTTTGGTATTGTCAACTTCTTTTTGGATTTCAGACAATTATGATTTCTCACATCTAACAATGAGATGCATCAAGCATAAGGAACAACTGCTCAAAATGCCATTCCCACTCCTCAGAATTTTAAGCAGGAGGTAGTTGTAGATTTTTTCTTTAATCGTAAACCCCTTGGTATCATTTCTTTGGATGAATAATTTTGTAGAGTGGTAAGGTCCCACCAAATCTTGGTCTACTGGATAATTAATTTTTCCAGTTGTACGAAAGTGTCAGGCTTGTCCACAAAATCATTCACCTCATCAGATTTATCAGAAAAAACACTTGCAGCCTTGTTAAGCCTTTCTCTGTTTAAATCCGACATGATGTTTGTACCAGGTTTGAACAAATGGTGAGTTGTGGTGTAAGTGCTAATGTAATGGTCTAATGAATTGGAGCAAAAATCTGGTGCCAAGCAAACAACAATTTGTGAAATGGAAAAAGAAAAGCCAGCTCACTGACCTTGTAGAAGGTGCCCGGAACTCAGTCCTGATGAGACGTAGATATATGAGAAAACACGCTTATAGTTCCATTAACTTGGGTTAAAATATTCTAAATTTATTTCAATGAATAAAACATGAAAAAAGCTCCTAGACCGCACCATGGTGCACACTGGGACTGAGAGAGATGTGTTTCGATCGCACCAGCGATATTTATCAAAGCTACTACACCTGGAAAGCATGAGTGTTTTAAAGGACCCAGAACCAATCAATTGTCAGAGACATATCACATGGTATACAGTGGGGCAAAAAAGTATTTAGTCAGTCAGCAATAGTGCAAGTTCCACCACTTAAAAAGATGAAAGGCGTCTGTAATTTACATCATAGGTAGACCTCAACTATGGGAGACAAACTGAGAAAAGAAAATACAGAAAATCACATTGTCTGTTTTTTTATCATTTTATTTGCATATTCTGGTGGAAAATAAGTATTTGGTCAGAAACAAACAATCAAGATTTCTGGCTCTCACAGACCTGTATCTTCTTCTTTAAGAGTCTCCTCTTTCCTCCACTCATTACCTGTAGTAATGGCACCTGTTTAAACTTGTTATCAGTATAAAAAGACACCTGTGCACACCCTCAAACAGTCTGACTCTAAACTCCACTATGGTGAAGACCAAAGAGCTGTCAAAGGACACCAGAAACAAAATTGTAGCCCTGCACCAGGCTGGGAAGACTGAATCTGCAATAGCCAACCAGCTTGGAGTGAAGAAATCAACAGTGGGAGCAATAATTAGAAAATGGAAGACATTCAAGACCACTGATAATCTCCCTCGATCTGGGGCTCCACGCAAAATCCCACCCCGTGGGGTCAGAATGATCACAAGAACGGTGAGCAAAAATCCCAGAAACACGCGGGGGGACCTAGTGAATGAACTGCAGAGAGCTGGGACCAATGTAACAAGGCCTACCATAAGTAACACACTACGCCACCATGGACTCAGATCCTGCAGTGCCAGACGTGTCCCACTGCTTAAGCCAGTACATGTCCGGGCCCGTCTGAAGTTTGCTAGAGAGCATTTGGATGATCCAGAGGAGTTTTGGGAGAATGTCCTATGGTCTGATGAAACCAAACTGGAACTGTTTGGTAGAAACACAACTTGTCGTGTTTTGAGGAAAAAGAATACTGAGTTGCATCCATCAAACACCATACCTACTGTAAAGCATGGTGGTGGAAACATCATGCTTTGGGGCTGTTTCTGTGCAAAGGGGCCAGGACGACTGATCCGGGTACATGAAAGAATGAATGGGGCCATGTATCGTGAGATTTTGAGTGCAAACCTCCTTCCATCAGCAAGGGCATTGAAGATGAAACGTGGCTGGGTCTTTCAACATGACAATGATCCAAAGCACACCGCCAGGGCAACGAAGGAGTGGCTTCGTAAGAAGCATTTCAAGGTCCTGGAGTGGCCTAGCCAGTCTCCAGATCTCAACCCTATAGAAAACCTTTGTAGGGAGTTGAAAGTCCGTGTTGCCAAGCGAAAAGCCAAAAACATCACTGCTCTAGAGGAGATCTGCATGGAGGAATGGGCCAACATACCAACAACAGTGTGTGGCAACCTTGTGAAGACTTACAGAAAACGTTTGACCTCTGTCATTGCCAACAAAGGATGTATTACAAAGTATTGAGATGAAATTTTGTTTCTGACCAAATACTTATTTTCCACCAGAATATGCAAATAAAATGATAAAAAAACAGACAATGTGATTTTCTGTATTTTTTTTTCTCAGTTTGTCTCCCATAGTTGAGGTCTACCTATGACGTAAATTACAGACGCCTCTCATCTTTTTAAGTGGTGGAACTTGCACTATTGCTGACTGACTAAATACTTTTTTGCCCCACTGTATAAGGTTCTGGTGGCCATGAAAAAAAACACAAAATACAAAAAAAAATGTACAAAATGTGATAAAGAATTGACATAATACATACAAGATATTATCAGAAATTATAAAAAAAAAATCAATACTATGATACTATTTCTGATATTATCTTGTATGTATTATGCCAATTCTTCATAACATTTTGATGTGTACCATAGTGCGGTCTAGGAGCTTTTTTTCATGTTTTATTAATTCAAATAAATTTGGAATATTTTAACCCAAGGAGTGTGTTTTGTGATAAGTTAAACACTGATATCCATTAATATTTTAGCAGCACTTCTAAAGGAGCTGGAAGTGTTTTATTAATTCAAATAAATTTGGAATATTTTAACCCAAGGGGCTGGAACTACAGGCGCATTTTCTGATAAGTTAAACACTGATATTCATAAATATTTTTAGTGGCACTTCCAAAATTTTGAAACAACAGCAAAAACTCTAACCCCCAAAAAAGGATTGATTGGAGAAGAGATCCATGATAAAAAAGTTATTTTTTAAATCACAAAAAATGTCATATATGGGATGCTAATAGGTGAAAAAATGTAAAGTAAGAATAAAATAGGCATACTGGTATGGATACAGTGATTCAACAGTACTGTGACAATCAATGACTCTAAATATCCTTATAATACACCTGTAATTAAAGATTATTAACTCCCAAGGAGTATACACAAAGAAATAAATGCTGTATATTACTCGTATTAAAAAAGACTGTTGATAATAAAGAGAAAATTCCTCAAGGTGCTTCACAAAAGCATAGCAGAGAACAGGAACAGGGGTAAGGTAGTACATCAAATACACGGATCTGAATATGTGGGGTAAGGTAGTAGATCAAATATAGATAAGATTCAAATAAGATAGAATGAAACAATAAGTAAAAGTTATGGGATAAACCCAATGTAAAGTCCCATGGATTAATGGAAACATTAAGTCCTCAGTAGAGTATATCCACCCAGACAACAGATGAGAAAAAATATATATACAGTATACTGTATGTAATAATAGAAGTGCAATGTGCAATTTTCCCTTGCATCAACAAGTAAATGATATCCAGGTTTAGCATGATCACCCAAGCGTCCCCTAACCTCGATGCGCGTTTTACCCTCAGCTTCTTCTGGGAGCTTCCATGGAAATGCACTAAAAATGCTTTTTTACCTGTGCATTTTCATTATCTAATGCAAGTCTATGTGGAAAATCCTCACAAAAAGCTCAGTGTACCTGTAATGCCCCAAAGTTGTAGTGAAAGAGAAACCCCAGCCTCAGCTCAGACAGCTGTGTGAAAACTAATGTGCACATAATCAGAAGTTGAGACTCAGGAATCACTGCACCATTCTTATATCTGCATGACTATATTGGAAAGTAACTGCGATTGCTGCACTGGAATTGAATCTCTGTTAAATAATCGTTTATCTGGATGTACCTGTGTATTTGTGTAACAAGTAAAGTTTATCAATAGCCGCTCTGGCCTCCCTGTTTTCTGGACTATTTGGAGTGTACCATGTTGCATCACACTACCAGGAAACAGAGGTCAATTAAGTAACAAATTTAATTTAATTTTATTTTGTCCCTGCCATAGCGAAGCGGTAAACATCTGCACACCACATGGTGTGTGACCTATTGCATAGTAGTGCATCATGGCATTACAGCTTCTGTACGAACAGGACCCTGCTAAATTAAAGGTGCACAAGGAGCCCCAGGTAGAGATGGGCGAACCTGAACAGTAAAGTTTGGCATCCGTACCGAACTTACTGTTCAGGCATGGACACTGAACACGGACTTCATCAGGAAGTCTGTGTTACAGTTTGGGTTTGGCCCCCCAAACACCAGGTGTTTGTCGCATTGTCTTGTGCATGACAGTGCGGCAAACACTGCTTCAGATCGGCAGTAAAATCTTTACCTCCGGTCAGACACCCGCTGTTCCCATGCTGTCAAATGTCAGCGTAAGCCCGCAGCTGTGATCAAAGGTAAAAAGCTTAGCTCTGGTCACTGGCTTTGGCTGAGGTGACTACACAACCCTCAGCAGTCAGCATTAGCAAGGCTGGTAATCTTGAATAGAGGGGTCCCGACTCCCCACACTGTTTTTTTAATTATTGAAATAAATAATTTTAAAAAAACAGCATAGGGTTCCCCTATTTTCAGACAACCAGCAAGGCTAAAGCAGAGAGCTGGAGGCTGGTATTCTCAGGCTGATAAGGGGCCATAGATATTCCCCCCAGCCTAAAATAGCAGCCCGCAGCTGCCCAGAAAAGGTGTACCTATAAGATGCACTAATTCTAGCACTTTGTCAGGCTTTTTCCCACTTGCTCTGTATTGGTCGCAAGTGAGGTTTATATTTGTGGGGTTGATGTCACCTTTGTATTGTCTGGTGACATCAAGCCCATGGGTTAGTAATGGAGAGGCATGTATAAGACACCTATCCATTACTAATCCTATAGTTGTATGGTAACTAAACATACAGCCAGTATGAAGTCTTTTATTTGAAATAAAAACAAAACACACTTTTTAGTTTTTATTTAAAAATAACAAATTCAGTTATACTCACCTAATGTCCATTTCATTGAAGCCCTCATCTCCTGTAATAAAACAAAAATAAAAAAACAACCAAATCCCACACTTATCTGACATTTGGTCCCATGCAGTAATCCATGTTTGGGGGTTAAACAGTTTTCAATCTGGACGGTGCCAAGATGCGACTGTCCAGGCTAAGAACCACTGGGTGAATGAGCTGCTGTGAGCACAGCATCAGTGACTAGTGGTGACAACATCAAGGTTACCTCCGGTCACTTAAGCTATGTGGGATGAAGGGATGGTTGGCTGGATGAATGGATGGACAGATGGATGGATGGATATATGGTTGGTTGGATGGAGGGATGGATGAGGGATGGATGGATGAATGAGGGATGGATGGATGAAGGGATTCGTGGATGGAAGGATGAGGGATGGATGGAGGGATGGATGGAGGTATTGCTGGATGAGGGATGGATGGAGGGATGCATGGATGAGGGATGGACGGATGAGGGATGCATGGATGAGGGATGAGGGATGAATGGATGAGGGATGGATGGAGGGGTGGCAGGATGGAGAGATGGCTAGAATCCATAGTGTCCATCTGTGCGACATGTGCTCAGCATCATGCGACTGTTCATGCTGAGAAGCAAAAAAGAATGAACTTCAGCAAGCGGGGCCCTGAATTATGGTGATCACTGCCAGCACAAAAGCAAAAGTCTCACGGTGCAGCACTGATTTCACTGCAGTTTACCATGAGTGAATTGAGGTGAACTCACTGCTGCATCGTGAGACGTTCTCACTGCGAGTGGTGATCTCACCATGGTCAGGGCAGTTCATTGGCCTCAGTGACCTGTGGTAACCTTGATGATGTCACTGCTGGTCATTAAGGCTGACCTAGCAGCAGTTTATTCATCAGTGGTTTTCAGCCTGGACAGTTGGATCATGGCACCGTCCAGGTTGAAAATAATTTATCCCCAGACATGGATTATGGGGATTTATTTTTGTTTTATTACCGGACAGTCTGCCAAAAAAGAGGAAGTCAGCCTTCTACACAGCCTCTTGCAAAAACAGAAGTGCGCAAAGCAAATACCTCCATTTTCCATACCTGCATGATTTCAGTGCAGCATCAGTGATTCCTACAGAAGAAAACCGGATCGGATCATAGCCGCAATTAAAGGGACAACACCCCTGTAAGAGTGTAAGCAAACTTTATCAGCACCTGATTACAATTAACTGTACAACATGTCTGAGAATAATGAGTGTGACCTGCCCAGCAGTAGTGGAGCTTCTGGAATGGCCCACGCAATGCCTCTAACTATGCGGTATTTATTTTGGAGCACCATGGCTCCTAAGCCATAAAGGGGATGCCCATGAACTAAGAGACTTCATAGAAATGAAGCAGGCTATGTTTAGACGTTATTCGGTGTCCACAGAGCAGAAGGTGGAAATTCTAATTGGGCAATTGAGTGAAGCAGCTCTAAAGGAGGTGAAGTTCTAAACCCACAATGAGAAAAAAACTGTTGAACAAATCTTTGAGAGACTTTGATACCAAAACAGTCACATAATTAAAAATGTTGTTCTTTGACAGAAAACAGCAGCTTGATGAGTCACTGAGAAATGTTGCTCTTTGCTTGCAAGAAGCACTGCATGCTATTCGTCAGGTGGACCCTCATGAGGTAATGAATGCAGATACTGCCTTAAGCCATTATCTACCAATGTCCTTTTTTTGGGACGCCTAATCTTTAGCTTCTAGCAACTAAGATTTTATAATTTTTATAATTGGGTCTAATTTTTTGTGTTGTGTTTGTAAAATGAATGTTTTCAAAATAGGAAATCATGTCATTGTCATTTTTAATTGAGTATTGGGCCGCCCTTTTCTGAAAAATCCATACTTAATTTTAATTTGGCATGTAATGGGTTAAAGAACCAGTTTGTTGAGGGGTAAGGACAGAGTCTATCAACTCAACTGAGAAAACTGTCCCTACAGAACCTTGACAGCTCATTCTTAGACTTCAAAGAAATGGCAATTAGAGTCTTAGGAGTATAAGCAGGTTCCAGCCAAATTCCTGCTTGCAGAAGCCTATGTAACCAGCCTAAGAACCATGTGAATATTGTCCCTCGGCCTGAAATAGTGCCACCAACTGGCCTGAAAGAGACTGTTACCAATTATGTTCAAGTTCAAGCCCATGATGCAGCAGGTGACCTGCGATAGCATGTTGTAGAAGTCACCAAAATACTGACAGTGGTGTGTAAGAAACAAAAGGATTTAAAGCAGCAGCAGACTTGGCAACCTGAAGACTTCTGGTTCCACAGAGACAGATAGCATTATGGCTCTGGAGACAGTGGCTTTGACAGCCTTAGAAAGGTGGCCCACAGATCAGTTTGACACTCAAGGGAGACATATTTGAAGGAAGTGCTGTAGAAATGGCCACATTGAACGGGATTTCCACCAATTGTCTGTAAAGCAAGGAGCACATGTGTTGAGGCAAAATTATCAGCCTTTATCTGAACAGGAAGAGCCACAGGTGCAAACTGACAGAGTACAATGGATCCGTATCCAGAAAAATAATAGAGTGCTGAATACTCTAAGGAATCTTCTCACTACATAGAACTGCCCCCATAGGGTCAAGGGCAGATACAGGTACATTGAATCAAGTAGACAGTGGAAATGGCTATTCTTTGAAAGAGGACTGCTGGTTCAAAGAGCCATTGACCCAACTACCCATGAGCAAGTAATCCAAATCGTTGAACCAAGGCAAGATGCCCACATTGTCTTGGAAGCCTATCATAGCCAATCTGGGCATTTTGGTTGCCACAAGACTGAGGCTAACATCCAAGGGAAATTCTATTGGATCAGGATGAGAAATAGCATAGGAAAATGTACCGCTTGTACCTTGATGAGGAGAAAGCTCTAACCAGAAAGTATTGCTGCACCCAAAAGTCACTCACCAGCCATTGGAGTTAGTTGCATCAAATCATGTGAAACTCCAACCTACTGCAACTGGAGACTCCCGCGCCCTATCATCGACCACTAAACAAAATTTACTGTGGCAGTGCCAGTGAAAGACCTTACAGCTAAAACAACATCCAAAATCATCTGGAATGGTTTTATACAACCTTATGGATATCCAGAATATATCCTAGCTCAAAGAGGTAGTGCATTTGAATCTGAACTGTTCCAAAAATTGTGTAGCCTCTATGGCTGTAAGAAAGTGAGAACAACTGTATATCATCCTCAATTTAATGGTTTGTGTGAGTGGATGAATCATACTCTAATTGACATGCTACGTGCAATACCTTCTCAGCAGAGAACTGATTGGCCAAATTTACTGCCAAAATTTTTCTATCTCTACAATAGCAATGTCCATTGTTCCACTGGATATATGCTTTATTACCTGATGTTTGGTATACAAGGAAGACTACCAACAGATGTTGGCTTGGATGTGCAAGTTCCGGAAACAATCAGCCCTTTACTACACACTGATTGGGTCACAGAGCATCAGCGATGACTAGAAGAAGCTGCAGAATGTCAAGCTAATATGTTTCCTGTTGGTTAGTCATTTGGTCCTTGTTTGCAGTGGTTCTTCCCACAACCTGTTTATTTCACAGTACGAATTTGTTGACTCTCAGCTGCCACCCCACTGAATGTATGTATTGACTCTGAATCCCCTGAGAATGAGTCCCTCGGATATCACAATCGATTCATTGAGAAGGTCAGAAAGTGATCAAAGGCAGTATGCCAGCAAGATTAGTCCTTTACTCTACGAACTTTAATTGGAACTAATAAAATAGAAAATAGCCCACTGCAAAAGACTGTGACACAACAGCCCCATATTCTTTATTTCCCCCATTTTTATGCAATGTTCAAGTGATGTTTTTAAAGCATGTAAACAGTACATATAATCCAGAAATTATGCTTTTTAGTGTTCATTCCACCTCTAAAAACTGTAATAAAAATTATTAAAAAGTTTTACGTACCACTCAATGCCACCAATGATAATTACTTCTTAACCTTGAAAAAATAAGGGCTCACACAGCCCCACTGACAGAAAATTGTTAGAAGTATGGCTCTGAGGGTATGATGACAGATAAACATGTGATTTTATCTGAATTAGTGTATTTAATGTACAAAGCTAATAAAACATAAATAAATCCATATAAATTTGGAATAATCATAATTGTACTGACACACAGAATGCAGAATAACAACTTATTTGTGCAGCACAGTGATCAGTGTAAAAATTTAAAATGTAAAAAAACAAAGTTAGAATTTTTGTTTTTTTTAATCTATACTTTCCCATAAACAGTTAAGAAAAGTTCTTTAATAAGTTATACTGTAAATACCCCAAAATGGTATCACTGATATATCTCATCTTGCAAAAAAAAAGCCCCTACACGGTTAGTCAAAGGAAAAATAAAAATGTTATGGGTGTTTGAATGTGAATGTGAAAAGCTGGAAAATATGCTTTGTTCTGAAAGGGTTAATCTTATTGACATAATTTACTAAGCGCAACATGATTGATAATCTGGAAACATGATCCATTAACCCTTTTCACATGCCTTGCGGCCTGTTGCTAATGAGATAAACCTGCCTCTCTTATTGATTTTTCACTGACTAACTGACATATTCTTGTATGCATGCACCTGATTTATTTCAAGCTTGGTACATTTTCCTCAGATATGGAAGAAAGTGGTTATTTAATAGCAGCAATATAATGAGTAGGTAGAAAGAAGGTTTTAACCTTTGGGTATCAACTATCAAATCACAAAAGGAATGATAAATGAGTGTTTACTGTGAAATATTTCCTGTAAGGCTAATTCAGTAAGCTCATGATAGTTCTCAGTTCTGTTCTGTTTATTAAGATGCTTTAAGACGCTTTTAAAATGCCCAAATGGATTCACAAGGAGCATTACTTATGAGCAATATGATATGGTATATGAAAAACTGTACAAGCAATCAGAGTTGCCAAGCTTCCATAAAGTCCTGGACAGGCTGTAAAAAAAAACCTGTTTTTTTAAGTTATTGTGATTTTAAAGCTTTAAATACTAATAATATGTTACAATTGCTATCCAATAAAATTCAGTTAATAATTAACTGAAATATTTCCTTAACTCCCTATATCCAATCACTCACTTGCTCATATCCTCTATATCTCAAAAACATATTTTCTTAACCATAACATTACAAAAACTCTTAGGGTACTGTCACACAGTGGCACTTTGATCGCTATGACGGTACGATTCGTGACGTTCCAGCGATATCCATACGATATCGCAGTGTCTGACACGCTACTGCGATCAGGGACCCTGCTGAGAATCGTACGTCGTAGCAGATCGTTTGGAACTTTATTTCGTCGCTGGATCTCCCGCTGTCATCGCTGGATCGTTGTGTGTGACAGCGATCCAGCGATGCGTTCGCTTGTAACCAGGGTAAACATCGGGTTACTAAGGGCAGGGCCGCGCTTAGTAACCCGATGTTTACCGTGGTTACCAGCGTAAAAGTAAAAAAAAAAAAAACGTACATACTCACATTCCGGTGTCCTTCAGGTCCCTTGCCGTCTGCTTCCCGCTCTGACTGACTGCCGGCCGGAGCAGAGCACAGCGGTGACGTCACCGCTGTGATCTGCTTTCACTTTACGGCGGCACTCTCAGAGCGGGAAGCAGACTGCAAGGGACCTGACGGACACCGGAATGTGAGTATGTACGGGTTTTTTTTTTACTTTTACGCTGGTAACCAGGGTAAACATCGGGTTACTAAGCGCGGCCCTGCGCTTAGTAACCCGATGTTTACCCTGGTTACCCGGGACCTCGGCATCGTTGGTCGCTGGAGAGCGGTCTGTGTGACAGCTCTCCAGCGACCACACAACGACTTTCCAACGATCACGGCCAGGTCGTATCGCTGGTCGTGATCGTTGGAAAGTTGCAGAGTGTGACAGTACCCTTACTGTCACTGATTTATTCTCGTCTTCACTTCTAAATGACTACTAAACTTTCTCCTCTCCAATCTTACCTGAATGCAACACTCAGGCTCTTATTCATGGCCAGCTGCTACACCAATGCCTTAACCCTGGGCCAGTTATTGTAATGGTTGCCAATGACAATTTAAACACACTCACCCACAAAGCCCTCCACCCTCCTTCATCTATGACTACCACCCTACCTGCGCTTTCCATTCTGCAATGACCCAAACCTAACATACTCCATAATTCACAACCTTCAACCCTAATTCTCAAGACTTCTCTTGTGCAGCCCCATTTCTCTCTTATGTGCTACTCCAATCCAGGTCCGCCATCAGGGCATTACTTCCCGCCGGAAATATGCACACCAGTGACCCTATCATGTGATTGCGGGTCACTGGTGTGTTGGCATGACTACCTGAGATCTCCTGGAGACCTCTATGATTCTCATTGCCAGCTTGCTGTGAGCACCACCCAGTGGTTGGCACTCATATGAAGTGAGTAAATCTGCTATATAGAGGCGATCTGATCATCGCCTCTATGCAGCAGAGCCAATCAGGTTGTGGCAGCTTCTAGTCTCCCATGGAGACTATTGAAGCATGCCAAAAATAAAAAAAAATGTTTTTAAAAGTATAAAAAAATACAAAAAATATAAAAGTTAAAATCACCCCCCTTTCACCCCATTCAAAATAAAACAATAAAAATAAAATCAAGCATACAGATATTTGGTATTGCTGCATTCAGAATCACCAGATCAATCACTAAAAAAAGGATTAACCTGATCGCTAAACGGCATAGTGAGAATAAAAGTCAAAATGCAAGAATTACGGTTTTTGGTCTCCGCGGCATTGCAGTAAAATGCTATAATGGGTGATCAAAAGATTGTATTTGCACCAAAATGGTATCATTAAAAACATCAGCTTGTCACACAAAAAATAAGCCCTCACCCAACCCCAAATCATGAAAAATGGAGACGCTACGTGTATCGGAAAATTGCGCAATTTTTTTTAACAAAGTTGTAAAAAATTTTTGACCACTTAGATAAAAAAGAACCTAGATATGTTTGGTGTCTATGAACTCAAAATGACCTGGAGAATCATAGGGGCAGGTCAGTTTAAGCATTTAGTGTACCTAGTAAAAAAGGAAAACAAAAAACAACTTTTTTTGCAATTTCACAGCACTTGAATTTTTTTTCCCTTTTTCTAGTACATGACATGGTAAAAGCAATGGTGTCGTTCAAAAGTACAACTCGTCCCGCAATAAACAAGCCCTCACACAGTCATATTTGCAGAAAAATAAAAAAGTTATGGCTTTGGGAAGAAGGGGAGTGAAAAATGAAAATGCAAAAATGAAAAAAGCTCTGGGGTTAAGGGGTTAATACTTTGTAGAAAATCCTTTGCAAACAACGACCACCTGAAGTCTGGAAGCCATGGATGTCACCAAATGCTAGGTTTCCTCCTTTGTGAGCTTCTATCACAACACTGATCAACACTGCCTCCACCATGCTTTACTGAGGATGTGGTGTGTTTTGGATCATGATTAGTTCCAAGAATTCTCAATACTTTTTTCTTGCCATTATTCTGGTCCAGATTGATTATAGTTTCATCTTTCCAAAGAATACTTTTCAAGAACTGGGCTGGCTCCTTTAGATGTTTTTTGGCAAAAGTCTAATCTGTTCTTTTCTTTTTAAGGCTAATGAATAGTTTGCACCTTGTAGTGAACTCTCTGTTTTTGCTTTCCTGGAGAATGTTCTTCACTTGCGTGAAAGAATTCTGGGATCATTCATCACTGTTGTCTTTCCAGGATGTCAAGGCTTTTTTAAGTTCCCTACCTCACCAGTGCGCACTTTATTTTGTAGAATATATCAAACTGTTGTTTTGGCCACACCTAACATTTCTGCTATTTCTCTGATGGATTTCTTCTTTTTTTCAGCCTAACAATGTGCTGTTTTGCTTCCATTGAGAGCTCTTTTGACCACATGTTGTGGGTTCACAGCAACAACTTCCAAATTCAAATGCCACACCTAGAATCAGCTTCAGACCTTTTACCTGCTTAATTGATAATGGATAAATGAGAAAATAACCCATGCAGCCCATTAAAGAGATTTTGAGAAATGCATCCAATTACCTTTGGTTCCTTTATAAAGAGGCAGCTACACATTAAAGACCTGCAATTCCGAAACCTTTACTCCAATTAGGGTTTGAATACCCTCAAATAAAGCTGACAGGCTGCACTTTAAGCCCATATTGAGTATTTAATTGTATCTTGAATATATTTTGGTAAACAGCTAAAATGCCACAACTTGTGTCACTGTCCAAATATTTCTGGACCTAACTAAATATACTCTGAATTATAAAGTGCTGCTGAATATGTATATACTGTGGGGTGAAAATGAGGGATGCATCTTACAGTCTGAAGTTAGCTTACCAGGGGGTTGTGGCGATGATGGAGCAGGATCACAGGAGCCAGGGTTCCTTCCTCAGGTGGCCAGAAGGACAGGAATGGTATGATTCTGTGGTCCGGTGTTGGCCGTGCGGAGGAAGATGGCGTCTGGAGTCGGCGCTTGTGCAGATTGAGATCTCGGCCAGTCTGAGATGCCAGTCTGCACATGCTCTGCCTGTGGAGACCCACTGCTTAAGTGAAATGGCAGCCAGAAAAGCAATGCACTCAGCTCTGCCTCACCGCTGACACCACGCCCACATCATCACACTGCTGGGGTACCCACTTCTCTCACCCAGAGCCTGCAGCATTGATCCATTCTGCAGCTGCTGGCTTCCTGAGGAAGGGAAAATGCCTCCTGTGACCCCGCATCACCGCTGAGACCCTCAGGTAAGATACCCTAAATTTGGACTATAAGTCGGACTCCCATCTTATGAAAAAACTTTTTTTTTTCCTATTTTCCTCCCCAAATTTGGGGGGAGTCTTATAGTCTGAAAAATAAAGAATATCTTTATTATTTTTTATGGTTTTACAATTGTTTATAAAAAGTTGCAAGCCCTTGATTTTTGAATAAATTGTTCAGATGAAAACAAAAATGTATGTAGCAGCATATTTCTTTCAATGTGACCTGTACCTTTAGCTAATCTTTCAAAATTAATAAGACTTAGGGGTTATACTTAAGTGAATAATATAATTGCAAAAACAGACTTTATAGTAGACTAGAGAAGTATAACTGTAGTTTCAGTAAAACTGCAAAAACAGACTAGCAGTCTATTATTTTTAATTGCAGGTTGATCATCTTTTTGTGGGTCTCAGCTAGGTGTTTACTGAAATGTTTTTCACTAATGACTTTGCTTACATGAACTAAATGTTATGGAAGAGAGATATTAATAAAAGTAAGGCCCCGATTCATCAAAGTGCTTACACCATTAATCCGCAGCGTGAGGTTTCACCAAAGTGTTGCAACTTTTGGTATTGTCACACAAGTTTTGACAAACTCTACCTAACAGGTCAAAGCCAAAGTTCATAAGTTCATAACAAATTGTGGCTTAACTTATGCCACAAAATTAATTCAAGATCTGTGGTGAGATGAACACTTTAAAGTCAGTAGAGATAGGATCATCCTGATTGGGTACACCTTGCCGTGGTGGGATGGCTTTTAGGCTTTTTTTAATCAAAATAGTGTCAACTAAGTACCCTATGTTATTTAGTTGTATTATTTCTTCACTTACATATGGCAGGCATTTGCTCATTGTTTTTATCTTAGTGTTGTTCTATTAATGGCCACAGTGTGAATGTGCACCTACTCATTGTACTTATACCAACAGGTGGGCCAGACCATTTCTTTGGTTTTGCTTTAGATTTTTGTAGTTTGTACATACAGGGGCATGGCCCTTCCTTTTTGGACTGTGTATCTAGTCTATATACAGGTGCTTCTCACTAAATTAGAATGTCATCAAAAAGTTAATTTATTTCTGTTCTTTAATACAAAAAGTGAAAATCATAAATTATATAGAGTTATTACAAACAGAGTGATCTGTTTCAAGTGTTTATTCCTGTTAAAGTTGATGATTATGGCTTACAGCCAATGAAAACCCAAAAGTCATTATCTCAGTAACTTAGAATAATTAACAAAAAACACCTGCAAAGGCTTCCTAAGCATTTATAAAGGTCCCTTAGTCTGTTTCAGTAGTCTCCACAATCATGGGGAAGACTGCTGACGACAGTTGTCCAGAATTGCTAAAGAAGCTGGCTGTTCACAGAGTGCTGTATCCAAGTATATTAGTGGAAAGTTGAGTGGAAGGAAAAACTGTGGCAGAAAAAGGTGCACAAGCAATCGGGTTAACTGCAGCCTTGAAAGGATTGTTACAAAAATGCCATTCGAAACTTTGGGGGAGATTCACAAGGAGTGGACTGCTGCTGGAGTCATTGCTTTAAGAGCCACCACATACAGAAGTATCCAGGACATAGGTTTCAAGTGTTACATTCCTTGTGTCAAGCCATTCATGACCAATAGACAAGGCCAGAAACGTCTTACCTGGGCCAAGAAGTAAAAGAACTGGACTATGCTCAGTGGTCCAAGGTGTTGTTTTCAGATGAAAGTACATTTACATTTCATTTGGAGATCAAGGTCCCAGAGTCTGGAGGAAGAGTGGGGAGACACACAATCCAAGCTGCTTGAGGTCTAGTGTGAAGTTTTCACAATCAGTGATGGTTTGGTGAGTCATGTCATCTGCTGGTGTAGGTTCACTGTGTTTTATCAAGACCAAAGTCAGTACAGTCGTCTACCAGGAAATTTTAGAGCACTTCATGCTTCCCTCTGCTGACAAGCTTTTTGGAGATGGAAATGTCATTCTCCAGCAGGACTTGGCACCAGTCCACACTGCCAAAAATACCAATACCTGGTTTAAAAACAACAGTGTCACTGTGCTTGATTGACCAGCAAACTCGTCTGACCTTAACCCCATAGAGAACCTATGGGGCATTGTCAAGAGGAAGATGAGAGAATCCAGACCCAACAACCTTTGAGGAAGGACTGTTTTTACTGGGTCCGAAACGCATCAGGCCTATGTGTGGGTCCCCATGATGTTGCTTTTTAATAGCTGAAGATGTTTAAATAATGAAATAATTTTTTACTGAAAAAGGATTCCTGTCCCGGAAGTCTATATCTATTTGCACACATGTGATAGTCAGCCACTGATCTTCAGGCAAGGACGGTCTCAGGTATATTTTGGTGAGCGAAGTTTTCTTTTCCCTTTTCCCCTTTGCTATGTTGTCAGACGATATGAAGGCTGCTATCAAAGCAACCTGGGCTTCCATAAAACCTCAGCAGTGCCGCAGGCTGATCACCACCATGCCACGCCGCATTGATGCAGTAATTGATGCAAAATGATCCCCGACCAAGTATTGAGTGCATTTACTGAACATACATTTCAGTAAGCCAACATTTCAGATTTTAAAATCATTTTTCAAGCTGATGTTATAAAGTATTCTAATTTACTGAGATAGTGACTTTTGGGTTTTCATTGGCTGTAAGCCATAATCATCAATATTACCAGAAATAAACACATGAAATAGATCACACTGTTTGTAATGACTGTATATAATTTATGAGTTTCACTTTTTGTATTGAAGAACTTAAATAAATTAACTTTTTGATGATATTCTAATTTAGTGAGAAGCACTTGTAGCTTTCCACATGCAGGTGCAGAACAGTCAAGTCTGGGTCCTGCTCTGCCCCCACCTATGGAGGTATGCTGGCACATAAAGAGGTGAAATACGATACGATATGATACACTTTATTGATCCTGGGGGAAATTACGGTATTACAGCAGCAATACAAACAGCAGTACATAAAATATTAGGACACAAATCTTGCACAAGTATACCAACATTACATAACAAATAAATGTTTGTAGTTCAGGTATGTAAGTCACTGTTAATTGACATTAGTACACCAGCAATCAGTCATTGTTGTCTACCACCCTTAGGAAATTATTATACATCCCCATAGCAGTAAGCAAAAACGATTTCCTGAATTTCTCCATCTTGCTCCTAAGTAGGATTAGATGGCTGCTGAATGTGCTCTTCTGCTTCAAGAACAGCTCGTATAGTGGGTGTGTATTATTGTCCATTATAGCCCTACACTTCTGAATTCTATCCTCCAATACCTCCTCAAAAGAGTCCAGATGGAGGCCAATAACCGCGCTTGCCTTCTTGATAAGTTTGTTGAGCTTCTTAGCGTCAGATACTCGCACACTACTGCCCCAGCATATGATAGCACAAAAAATGCTTCTCGCCACAACGGACTGGTAGAACATTTCCAGAATTTTACTGCACACATTGAATGACCTGAGCTTCCGAAGAAAGTACAGTCTGCTCATTCCCTTCTTGTAAACCTTTTCTGTATGACTCATCCAATCGAGTTTACTGTCAAGGTGAACCCCCAAATATTTGTAGCTCTCAACAATCTCAACCTCCTGGCCAGCAATAGTGATCGGTAAGTAATCCTCCTTTTTCTTTCTATAACTCACCACTAGAGTTGAGCGACTTTCATTTTTTTAAGATCGAGTAGGGTTTTGGGAAACCCGATTTTGTCCAGAGTCGAGTCGAGTGCAGTCGGCCGATTGTCGCTAAAAGTCGGGGATCGACCGAAACACGAAACCCAATGCAAGTCAATGGGGAAGCATAGTCGGCAGTGAGTGGAGGCCAGGAAAACACCTACAGTGCCCATTTTAATGCCAAAAACATCCATTCTTGTTTCTGAAGCTTGTCAATCTTAATTAACTTTATAATAATAGTTGGGCATAGGAAATTGGGGGTCATTTGGCAAAAGTTGTGGGGGGAGTAGGGCTGGCTCAAGTTTTTCGTGGGCCCAGGAAATGCGGACTACGTCACGGCGGTGTTGCAGGGAGAGGTAAGTATTTCAACGTTGCAAGTGCTGTGATCCTGAGCAAGCAGGGGGGGCCCACTCGTTCGCATTGGCACTGGCACAGGGCCCCTCAAAGTACGGCGGTGTGTTTGCATGGGGGGGGGGCGCCTCCCACCAGCAGCGACACTTTTGCGTACTCTGAGTGGCCCTGTGCCAGTGACGTCGCCAACGAGTATGCCCCCCGCACCTGATGAAGGAACCTGCACTTTCATCTGCACCTTCCTCTTTGTCCCTGTGTAAGGTGGTATAACATGCGGGAAGGGGAACCTGACTTTCAGCAGGGTCAGATTCTGGCTGTGTAGAGTACAAGGGGAATGTAGTGGTCTAGGTCAATGTACCAGCAGACTCATCTAGCAGTGGCTGGGCAATGGGCAGGATGAGGAGGAAACAGATATAGGGCCAAAGAATAAAGTAAGCTAAATGCAGATCAAAATTGGTAACAGGACTAAACAGGCGGCATTGCTTTGTTCAGTGGAGTAGCAAACCCAAGAGCAGCAGACACTGTTTCAAGGGCCTAACCACACTAGTAGGCCAAATGCAGTTTAATATCTGATAGTATAGGCCGAAAGCCAGAATGTGGAAGCTCAGCTTTGTTCAGTTGAGGACAACACCAGGGAGGGGCAGACACCGTTAGTAGGCCGGAACAGCCAATTGTTTTAAAAAACAGCAGTTAATAAGAGGCAGAAGGTAGAAGCTCAGCTTTATTCAGTTGAGGACAACACCAGGCAGGGGCAGACACCTTTAGTAGGCCGGAACAGCCAATTTCATTTTTAAAAATCGTAATTTGGAACAGAAGGTTGAAGCACAGCTTTATTCAGTTGAGGACAACACCAGGCAGGGGCAGACACCTTTAGTAGGCCGGAACAGCCAATTTTTTTTAAAAAAAAGCAGTTAATAAGAGGCAGAAGGTAGAAGCTCAGCTTTATTCAGTTGCAGCTTCTTGGCAATAATATAAAGAAGACGCGACAGGACAACACTCGGTGGATGCCATATCTGTGTTTTCAATGGAAAAAAACCTTTCAGTTAACTACTTGCAGGAGAAAGTTTTTGTAGCTGGTGGCCAATTTTTGTACTGTACCAGTTTTTTGTTGTATGTGTTTTTGTTTTTAATGTTAAAATGTCTGCATTTGATATCTCTCCAGTATTTTCTTTTTTATAAGCAAAATACTGCAGTTTTACATCGGTTACATGGATACACAGGCAGCATTGTTGTCAGCGGGGGAGTATTTAAAGTAGGGACCGCAGACAGGCTATCAAAGGCCTAAAATAACAAACAATAGGCTCATGGCAGTTTTACATCGGTTACATGGATACACAGGCAGGCAGCTTGGTGGTCAGTGGAGGAGTATTTAAAGTAGGGACCGCAGACAGGCTATCAAAGGCCTAAAATAACAAACAATAGGCTCATGGCAGTTTTACATCGGTTACATGGATACACAGGCAGCTTGGTGGTCAGTGGAGGAGTATTTAAAGTAGGGACCGCAGACAGGCTATCAAAGGCCTAAAATAACAAACAATAGGCTCATGGCAGTTTTACATCGGTTACATGGATACACAGGCAGCTTGGTAGTCAGTGGAGGAGTATTTAAAGTAGGGCCCACAGACAGGCTATCAAAGGCCTAAAATAACAAACAATAGGCTCATGGCAGTTTTACATCGGTTACATGGATACACAGGCAGGCAGCTTGGTGGTCAGTGGAGGAGTATTTAAAGTAGGGACCGCAGACAGGCTATCAAAGGCCTAAAATAACAAACAATAGGCTCATGGCAGTTTTACATCGGTTACATGGATACACAGGCAGCTTGGTGGTCAGTGGAGGAGTATTTAAAGTAGGGACCGCAGACAGGCTATCAAAAGCCTAAAATAACAAACAATAGGCTCATGGCAGTTTTACATCGGTTACATGGATACACAGGCAGGCAGCTTGGTGGTCAGTGGAGGAGTATTTAAAGTAGGGACCGCAGACAGGCTATCAAAGGCCTAAAATAACAAACAATAGGCTCATGGCAGTTTTACATCGGTTACATGGATACACAGGCAGCTTGGTGGTCAGTGGAGGAGTATTTAAAGTAGGGACCGCAGACAGGCTATCAAAGGCCTAAAATAACAAACAATAGGCTCATGGCAGTTTTACATCGGTTACATGGATACACAGGCAGCTTGGTGGTCAGTGGAGGAGTATTTAAAGTAGGGACCGCAGACAGGCTATCAAAGGCCTAAAATAACAAACAATAGGCTCAAGGCAGTTTTACATCGGTTACATGGATACACAGGCAGCTTGGTGGTCAGTGGAGGAGTATTTAAAGTAGGGACCGCAGACAGGCTATCAAAGGCCTAAAATAACAAACAATAGGCTCATGGCAGTTTTACATCGGTTACATGGATACACAGGCAGCTTGGTGGTCAGTGGAGGAGTATTTAAAGTAGGGACCGCAGACAGGCTATCAAAGGCCTAAAATAACAAACAATAGGCTCATGGCAAGGCAGTTTTACATCGGTTACATGGATACACAGGCAGCTTGGTGGTCAGTGGAGGAGTATTTAAAGTAGGGACCGCAGACAGGCTATCAAAGGCCTAAAATAACAAAAAATAGGCTCATGGCAGTTTTACATCGGTTACATGGATACACAGGCAGCTTGGTGGTCAGTGGAGGAGTATTTAACCCCTTAACGACCTTTGACGCATACGCTGCGTCATGAAAGTCGGTGCCAAAACGACCTATGACGCAGCGTATGCGTCATGGAATGATCGCGTCCCTGCAGATCGGGTGAAGGGGTTAACTCCTATTTTACCCGATCTGCAGGGAGAGGGGGAGTGGTGCTTCAGCCCAGGGGGGGTGGCTTCACCCCCCCGTGGCTACGATCGCTCTGATTGGCTGTTGAAAGTGAAACTGCCAATCAGAGCGATTTGTAATATTTCACCTAAAAAACTGGTGAAATATTACAATCCAGCCATGGCCGATGCTGCAATAACATCGGCCATGGCTGGAAATACTAAAGTGCCCCCCCCACACCCACCGATCGCCCCCCCAGTGCTCCGTTAGTCCTCCGGTCCCCTCCGTCCGCCTGCCGGCTCCCCCGTCCTGCTGTCCGCTCCCTCCTTGCTCAGATCCCCCCCCCTGTGCTCCGATCCCCCCCCTGTGCTCCGATCCACCCCCCCACCACCCCTTCATACTTACCGATCCTCCCGGTGTCCGGCCGTCTCCTCCCTGGGCGCCGCCATCTTGGAAAATGGCGGGCGCATGCTCAGTGCGCCCGCCGAATCTGCCAGTCGGCAGATTCCTTACAGGTACATTTTGATCACTGTGGTAGGTTCTATCACAGCGATCAAAATAAAAAAAATAATAAATAACCCCCCCCCCTTTATCACCCCCATAGGGACAATAATAAAATAAAGAATTTTTTTTTTTTTTTCCACTAGGGTTAGGGTTAGAACTAGGGGTAGGGTTAGGGGTAGGGTTAGGGTTACGGGTAGGGTTAGGGGTAGGGTTATGGCATGTGCACACAGAGCGGATCGGCCGCGGATCCGCAGCGGATCGGCCGCGGATCCGCAGCGGATCCGCAGCGGATTGGCAGCGGATTGGCCGCGGATCCGCAGCGGATTGGCAGCGGATTGGCCGCTGATCCGCAGCGGATTGGCAGCGGACCCGCAGCGGATTGGCCGCGGATCCGCAGCGGATCGGCAGCGGATCGGCAGCGGATCCGCAGCGGATCGGCAGCGGATCCGCAGCGGATCCGCAGCGGATTGGCCGCGGATCCGCAGCGGATTGGCAGCGGATCCGCAGCGGATCCGCAGCGGATTGGCCGCGGATCCGCAGCGGATTGGCAGCGGATCCGCAGCGGATCGGCCGCGGATCCGCAGCGGATCGGCAGCGGATCCGCAGCGGATCCGCAGCGGATCCGCAGCGGATTGGCAGCGGATCCGCAGCGGATTGGCCGCGGATCCGCAGCGGATCGGCAGCGGATTGGCCGCGGATCCGCAGCGGATTGGCCGCTGCGAATTCGAAGCAGTTTTCCATCAGGTTTACAGTACCATGTACACCTAAGGAAAACCAAATCCGCTGTGCCCATGGTGCGGAAAATTCCGTGCAGAAACGCTGCGTTGTATTTTCCGCAGCATGTCAATTCTTTGTGCAGATTCCGCAGCGTTTTACACCTGTTCCTCAATAGGAATCCGCAGGTGAAATCCGCACAAAAAAACACTGGAAATCTGCTGTAAATCCGCAGGTAAAACGCAGTGCCTTTTACCTGCAGATTTTTCAAAAATCGTGCGGAAAAATCTCACACGAATCCGCAATGTGGGCACATAGCCTTAGGGTTAGGTTTGGAATTAGAGTTAGGGTTGGAATTAGGGCTAGGGTTTGAAATAGGGTTAAGATTAGGCTTGTGGTTAGGGTTACGGATAGGGTTAGGGGTGTGTTGGGGTTACAGTTGTGGTTAGGGTTGGGATTAGGGTTACGGTTGGGATTAGGGTTAGGATTAGGGTTGGAATTAGGGTTACGGGTGTGTTGCGGTTAGGGTTGTGGTTAGGGGTGTGTTGGGGTTAGGGTTGTGATTAGGGTTATGGCTACAGTTGGGATTAGGATTAGGGGTGTGTTGGGGTTAGTGTTGAAGTTAGAATTGAGGGGTTTCCACTGTTTAGGCACATCAGGGGTCTCCAAACGCAACATGGCGCCACCATTGATTCCAGCCAATCTTGCGTTCAAAAAGTCAAATGGTGCTCCCGCCCTTCCAAGCCCCGACGTGCGCCCAAACAGTGGTTTACCCCCACATTTGGGGTACCAGCGTACTCAGGACAAACTGGGCAACAACTGTTGGGGTCCAATTTCTCCTGTTACCCTTGCAAAAATAAAAAATTACTTGCTAAAACATAATTTTTGAGGAAAGAACAATTATTTTTTATTTTCACGGCTCTGCGTTATAAACTTCTGTGAAGCACTTGGGGGTTGAAAGTGCTCACCACACATCTAGATAAGTTCCTTCGGGGGTCTAGTTTCCAAAATGGGGTCACTTGTGGGGTGTTTCTACTGTTTAGGCACATCAGGGGCTCTGCAAATGCAATGTGACGCCCGCAGACCATTCCATCAAAGTCTGCATTTCAAATGTCACTACTTCCCTTCCGAGCCCTGACGTGCGCCCAAACAGTGGTTTACCCCCACATATGGGGTATCAGCGTACTCACAACAAACTGGGCAACAAATATTGGGGTCCAAATTCTCCTGTTACCCTTGTGAAAATAAAAAATTGCTTGCTAAAACATCTTTTTTGAGGAAAGAAAAATGATTTTTTATTTTCACGGCTCTGCGTTGTAAACTTCTGTGAAGCACTTGGGGGTTGAACGTGCTCACCACACATCTAGATAAGTTCCTTGGGGGGTCTAGTTTCCAAAATGGGGTCACTTGTGGGGGGTTTCTACTGTTTAGGCATATCAGGGGCTCTGCAAACGTAACATGATGCCCGCAGACCATTCCATCAAAGTCTGCATTCCAAAACGTCACTACTTCCCTTCCGAGCCCCGGCATGTGCCCAAACAGTGGTTTACCCCCACATATGGGATATCAGCGTACTCAGGAGAAACTGGACAACAACTTTTGGGGTCCAATTTCTCCTGTTACTCTTGCAAAAATAAAAAATTCTGGGCTAAAAAAATATTTTTGAGGAAAGGAAACACATTTATTATTTTCACGGCTCTGCATTATAAACTTCTGTGAAGCACTTGGGGGTTCAAAGTGCTCACCACACATCTAGATAAGTTCCCTTGGGGGTCTAGTTTCCAAAATGGAGTCACTTGTGGGGAGTTCCTACTGTTTAGGCACATCAGGGGCTCTGCAAACGCAACATGATGCCCGCAGAGCATTCCATCAAAGTCTGCATTTCAAAACGTCACTACTTCCCTTCCGAACCCCGACGTGTGCCAAAACAGTGGTTTACCCCCACATATGGGGTATCAGCGTACTCAGGAGAAACTGGACAACAACTTTTGGGGTCCAATTTCTCCTGTTACTCTTGCAAAAATAAAAAAATTCTGGGCTAAAAAAATATTTTTGAGGAAAGGAAACACATTTTTTATTTTCACGGCTCTGCGTTATAAACTTCTGTGAAGCACTTGGGGGTTCAAAGTGCTCACCACTAGTGTTGAGCATTCCGATACCGCAAGTATCGGGTATCGGCCGATACTTGCGGTATCGGAATTCCGATACCGGGATTCCGATACTTGGCGCGTATCGGATACCGGAATCGGAAGTTCCATGATTCAAAATTCAGAAATTCAGCCAATGAGAAAGATTCCAAGTGTGGGCACATCCTGTTTAGCATGGAGGGCATGAAACTACTGGCAAGGCTGTGATTGGCTGCTTAAATGATGTCATGATGCAGTTTAAAAGTCGCTGGCGCCATTTTGCGATCACTCTGCTGTGAATTCAGTTAGTGACAGGACGCTGTTTGCTGACTGAGGGACAGTTTAGAGATAGCGATTTGCTTCTTTGTGCTTTCCAAAAGCTAATTTAGCAACCGCTGTGTTCACCTACTATTCACCTTGCTTTTGCCTTGTAGCGCTGTTTTCACAGCGATCTGCAAGGTCTCTCTGTGTGTGTGTGTGAGTGCAGCCCACTCTCTAGTCTGAGTGCAGCCACATAGGCCATCCATAGCTGGTTGTATTCAGTTCAGGGAGGGTGGTTCATTGCCTCATACTGTCCTTTTTTTTTTTTTTTTTGAAGTAGTGCAGGCTGCTGCACATTTTTTCCAAAAATTCCTATTAGTGTCTTTCCACCCGTCTCCAGCTAATTTGTGGAAAAACACTACATAGGATAAAGTAGAGGAGGGTTTTTGGGCCTTGCAGCGCCGTTTACGGCTGTCTGCACGGTCTCCGTGTGACTGCAGCTCGCCCTGTAGTCTGTGAGCAGCCGTAGCTTGGTTGTCTCCAGCTCAGGGTTGTTCACTGCGTCATACCGCCAAATCAATTTTCATTTTGTTTTCAAGTAGTGTAGTCTGCTGCTAATTAATTTAAAAAAATCCTATTAGTGTCTTTCCACCCGTCTCCAGCTAATTTGTGGAAAAACACTACATAGGATAAAGTAGAGGAGGGTTTTTGGGCCTTGCAGCGCCGTTTACGGCTGTCTGCACGGTCTCCGTGTGACTGCAGCTCGCCCTGTAGTCTGTGAGCAGCCGTAGCTTGGTTGTCTCCAGCTCAGGGTTGTTCACTGCGTCATACCGCCAAATCAATTTTCATTTTGTTTTCAAGTAGTGTAGTCTGCTGCTAATTAATTTAAAAAAATCCTATTAGTGTCTTTCCACCCGTCTCCAGCTAATTTGTGGAAAAACACTACATAGGATAAAGTAGAGGAGGGTTTTTGGGCCTTGCAGCGCCGTTTACGGCTGTCTGCACGGTCTCCGTGTGACTGCAGCTCGCCCTGTAGTCTGTGAGCAGCCGTAGCTTGGTTGTCTCCAGCTCAGGGTTGTTCACTGCGTCATACCGCCAAATCAATTTTCATTTTGTTTTCAAGTAGTGTAGTCTGCTGCTAATTAATTTAAAAAAATCCTATTAGTGTCTTTCCACCCGTCTCCAGCTAATTTGTGGAAAAACACTACATAGGATAAAGTAGAGGAGGGTTTTTGGGCCTTGCAGCGCCGTTTACGGCTGTCTGCACGGTCTCCGTGTGACTGCAGCTCGCCCTGTAGTCTGTGAGCAGCCGTAGCTTGGTTGTCTCCAGCTCAGGGTTGTTCACTGCGTCATACCGCCAAATCAATTTTCATTTTGTTTTCAAGTAGTGTAGTATGCTGCTAATTAATTTAAAAAAATCCTATTAGTGTCTTTCCACCCGTCTCCAGCTAATTTGTGGAAAAACACTACATAGGATAAAGTAGAGGAGGGTTTTTGGGCCTTGCAGCGCCGTTTACGGCTGTCTGCACGGTCTCCGTGTGACTGCAGCTCTATCCGTTGTCAGTTCAGCCCCAAAAAAATAAATAAATAATAAAGTTCACCAAACACACCAGTTACACCACTTTACATTTGTGTAGGCCACATTAGCTCATATTCAAGTCTAGTCCACACTTTAGAAAATTAGTGTGTCTTATACCTGTTAGGAGGAGTTGCTCAGGAATAAGCACACAAAGCCGTTAGTACTTTTCTGCTTATCTTTATCAGTCAACCAAGATGAAGAAGGCAGTGAGTAAGGCACGTGGGCGTGGGCGTGGGCGCGGAGCAGGGAGGGGACGTGGGGATTCTGTGCCTGCTGCGGGCACCGGTGAGTCATCAGCACCCACTTTCACAAGGGAACAGTCGTTCATGCGCAGCTTTGTCGCCGAGCGCCGTACACCGCTGCTGCGTCAAGACCAAATTGAAGCCGTTGTGGGATGGATGGCAGCTAATGCATCAACTTCCATTAGTGCCACATCCTCTCAGACACAGAGCACTGGAGAGCAGCCATCTGTCTCTTCACCACCTGCAAAATTGCCCAGGCAGACAGAGATCCCAGGACAGGAGCAGTCTCTACTTCTGTTCTCTGAATCATCTCTTGGCTTGGAAACAGGGGGCCAGCCAAGCAGCATTGGAGAAATGGAAGAAGAGGCAGGGTGCAGTGATGCCCAACCGCTTTTTCTGTCTTCCTCTGAAGAGGCGGGTGGGCCAGTGGCTCCGGTCACCACCTCGCAGGCCGCATCAGCTGATGATGACACTCAGGTGCCACTTACTGGTGCGTGCTCTGCTGCTGAGACTACCCAGGAGGAGCAGTTGGGGGCAGAGGGTAGTGTAGATGATGAGGTCCTTGACCCATCTTGGCGTCAGGGACAGGAAGGTGGTGGGAGCAGCTCTGAGGAAGAGATTCCCCGTACGGCCCAAAGAGGGAGAGGGAGGGGGAAGACTGCGGATCCTGCAGCCTCCGCTTTGGCACCCGTAAGGAGCATGTCTCTTCCAAAAGTCAAAAGGGGGGCTCCCAAGACTTGCAGTGCCTGGTCCTTTTTTGACACAGTTGCAGATGACATTTGCTATGTCAGATGCAAGGTGTGTCATCAAAAAATCAAAAGAGGTCAAAAAGTCGCCAACCTCAATACCTCCAACATGTGGAAACATGTGCGCAACAGGCACCCGGCGGAGTTAGACAAACACACTGAAGAGCTAGGCCAACCAACAGCGGCAGCTACCACCTCTTCAGCTCGTGTTGCCTCTTCCTCTAGCTCACACGCAGCTGGTTCGGCTTCCTCCCAGGATCGCCGTGGAAGAACCTCTGGCCCTGTTGTCCAGAGACCCGCTGTCATTCCACCCGCAGCACCACTTTCCCAGTCAACCACACACTCCCAGCCCAGTCTACAGCCATCGGTAGTACAGGCATGGGAGAAAAGGCGGCCTTTCTCGTCAAACCACCCACGAGCACAGGCTCTGACTGCAGGCATTGCCAAACTTCTGTCACTGGAAATGCTGTCATTCAGGCTGGTGGAGACTGACAGCTTCCGTGACTTGATGTCATTGGCAGTCCCACAGTACAGTGTGCCCAGCCGCTTTTACTTCAGCAGGCAAGCCATCCCTGCCCTGCACAAGCATGTTGAGGGACACATAAAACACGCGCTACTGAACGCCGTCAGTAGCAAGGTCCACCTCACCACCGATGCGTGGACCAGTCAACATGGACAGGGGCGATACCTTTCCCTCACTGCCCATTGGGTTAATGTAGTTGAGCCGGGTACAGACCGTGCGAGTGGCGCAGGACGTGTCCTGCCCACTCCAAGGATTGCAGGAATCCATTCTGTACGCATTGACTCCTCCTCTTACACCAGTTCCTCAGAATCATCGCTGCAGGAGCCGTCACAGTCCACCTCCACATGGACCCGTGATGAACGTGTACCTGTTACGACCGACATGAGCACAGCCGTGGCCAAACGTCAACAGGCCGTCTTGAAATTAATTTTTTTGGGGAATCGTAGCCACACAGCGCAGGAGCTCTGGAATGCCATCAAGCAGGAGAGCGATGTGTGGTTTGAGCCAGCGAATCTCCAGCCAGGCATGGTAGTGTGTGATAATGGCCGAAATCTGGTGGCAGCCCTGGGCCTCGGCAACCTCACTCACATCCCATGTCTGGCACATGTGCTCAATTTGGTCGTGCAGAGTTTTTTGAGGGACTATCCGGATCTTGATGCACTGCTGCACAAGGTCCGCCTAGAGTGTGCTCACTTGCGGCGTTCCAGCACGGCAAAAGCGCGCATTGCGGCTCTGCAGCGCCGACACCGCCTGCCGGAACATCGCATCATATGTGACCTACCTACCAGGTGGAATTCCACGTTACATATGTTGGAGCGGTTGTGTGAGCAGCAGCAAGCTGTAATGGAGTACCAGCTGTATCAGGCGCAAAAAAGTCGCAGTCAGCGCCGTACAGACTTCACAACCACAGAGTGGGCCACTATGAAGGATGTCTGCCAGGTTTTGCGTCCCTTTGATTATTCCACGCGGATGGCGAGTGCAGATGATGCACTAGTCAGCATGACTGTCCCCCTTATCTGCCTGCTTGAAAAATCACTGCAAGCGTTAAGGGATGATGTTGTGGAAGAGGTGGAGGATGAGGATTCACCACTTCCATCATCTTCTGGACAGTCAGCGCCACGTGGTTCCTCACAAACGCGTAGGCAGGGGACAGTTTGTGAGGAGGATGAGGAGGAGTCAATGGAGGAGGAAGACATCCGTCCAGAGGAGGGAGTTACACAATTGTCCAGTACTCAGTGTGTACAGCGAGGGTGGGGTGATGACGAGCGGGCAGAGATCACGCCTCCAGCTGGGGACAGCGTTTCTTGGGCAGTTGGCAGTCTGCAGCACATGGTGGATTACATGCTGCAGTGCCTGAGAAACGACCGCCGCATCGACCACATTCTCAACATGTCTGATTATTGGGTGTTCACCCTCCTCGATCCTCGCTACCGGGACAACGTAGAAAGCCTCATCACACCGTTGAACCGGGAGCGAAAAATGCGGGAGTACCAAGACACACTGGTCAGTTCCATCATCTTCTCCATTCCAACTGAGAGAAGTGCTGCTACTGCATTCCAAAGCAGCTCAGTGCGTCCAGGCAGTGGTGGAGGCTCTGCACAAAGAGGGAGCAGAAGCAGTGCCTCTGCCCAAGGCAAGACCAGTATGGCCCAACTGTGGCACAGTTTTGTGTGCCCCCCACAAAAGTCTACACCATCACAGACGGCTCCAGTCAGCAGGAGGCAACGGTTCCGTCAGATGGTGACAGACTACATGTCTTGCCCTCTTGCTGTACTCCCAGACGGCTCTTCCCCTTTCAAGTTTTGGGTCTCAAAGCTGGATACATGGCCAGAGCTAAGCCAGTATGCATTGGAGGTGCTGTCTTGCCCTGCGGCCAGTGTATTATCGGAACGTGTCTTTAGTGCTGCAGGTGGTGTACTAACTGACCGTCGCATGCGACTATCCTCCGATAACGTTGACCGGCTTACTTTCCTGAAAATGAACAAGGCCTGGATCTCGCAGGAATTTGCCACTCCTCCTCCTGATTAAAAAATTAGGTCACTGTATACGTTATCCAGGTCTCCTGTTGTGTTCATCTTTCTACCACCTGAACTTAAATTCCTGGGCTCCAACACCGCCAGTTGAGGCTCAGACGTGCCGTCTGCACAGTGAAAACATACGACCCAGTGTTATTGGGTTTCAGTAACGTCAGCTGATCCCCAGCTGTGTAGCCGGCAATGTGTCATGCGACCGCCACGCTGACACAACAACTGAAATGTAAGGGAATCTGTCCCCCCCCCCCCCAAGGCGTTTGTTACTGAAAGAGCCACCTTGTGCAGCAGTAATGCTGCACAAGGAAAAAGGTAGCTATTTTGGTTTTGCTCCTTGCACACGCAAAACTTAACACTTATAAAATGTGTCCACTGATACCGTAAAACCGTCCCGGAGGTGGGACTTTCCTTCGTAATATGACGCAGCACAGCCGTCATTCCTACCCCCCCGGCGCCGCGCCCCGGCTCCTCAGCGTTGTTTGATTCCGTCCCGGAGCCTGCGCTGTTATGTTATCCCGTGGCCAGGCACACTTAGCGCTGCCCGTCTTCTGGCATCATTTGGTGTCAGGCTGGCTGCGCCTGTGCGGCCACGCTGGCCGAGAGCCCGCCTCGCAGTGTCTTCTGATTTAATCCCACTGGGGGCCTGGGATCTATGGACATGCGCAGTGCATATCTGAACCTCCACCTCTCACTCATCTCCCTATGGCTTCTTCAGACTGTTCGGTGTCAGCTGGTCCCTAATAGCATGCCACGGCCGTGACACCGCACAGTCTGGAAAAGAAGCCGTAGGGAGGGGAGTGAGAGGCGAGGATATGCACTGCGCATGGCCATGGATCCCAGGCCCCCAGTGGGATTACATCAGAAGACACTGCGAGGCGGGCTCTCGGCCAGCGCGGCCGCACAGGCGCAGCCAGCCTGACACCAAATGATGTCAGAAGATGGGCAGCGCTAAGTGTGCCTGGCCACGGGATAACATAACAGCGCAGGCTCCGGGACGGAATCAAACAACGCTGAGGAGCTGGGGCACGGCGGCGGGGGGGTAGTAATGATGGCTGTGCTGCGTCATATTACGAAGGAAAGTCCCACCTCCGGGACGGTTTCACGGCTTCAGGGGACACATTTTATAAGTGTTTAGTTCTGTGTTTGCAAGGAGCATGATGAAAAGAGCCACCTTTTCCTTTTGCATCTTTTGTGCTGCACAAGCTGGCTCTTTCAGCTACAAACGCCTTGGGGGGGGGGGTTAAAGGTTCCCTTTCGACTTTCTCAGGCTTCGGCCTACATTGTGTTCCTCTGCTTTTCCACCTGCCCCTGGGCTCCAACACCGCTAGTTGCCGTCCAGAAGTGCTGTACGCACAGTCAACAGTCGCTCCTCTGTTATTGGGGTTCAGTAACGTCAGCTGTTCCCCTGCTGTGTGTGTGGCAATCCCTCCTACCTCCTCCAACCTCCTCCAACCTCCTCCTCCTCCACCTGTCCCTGGGCTCCAACACCGCCAGTTGCCGTCCAGAAGTGCTGTACGCACAGTCAACAGTCCCTCCTCTGTTATTGGGGTTCAGTAACGTCAGCTGTTTCCCTGCTGTGTGTGTGGCAATCCCTCCTACCTCCTCCAACCTCCTCCAACCTCCTCCTCCTCCACCTGTCCCTGGGCTCCAACACCGCCAGTTGCCGTCCAGAAGTGCTGTACGCACAGTCAACAGTCCCTCCTCTGTTATTGGGGTTCAGTAACGTCAGCTGTTCCCCTGCTGTGTGTGTGGCAATCCCTCCTACCTCCTCCAACCTCCTCCAACCTCCTCCTCCTCCACCTGCCCCTGGGCTCCAACACCGCTAGTTGCCGTCCAGAAGTGCTGTACGCACAGTCAACAGTCGCTCCTCTGTTATTGGGGTTCAGTAACGTCAGCTGTTCCCCTGCTGTGTGTGTGGCAATCCCTCCTACCTCCTCCAACCTCCTCCTCCTCCACCTGTCCCTGGGCTCCAACACCGCCAGTTGCCGTCCAGAAGTGCTGTACGCACAGTCAACAGTCCCTCCTCTGTTATTGGGGTTCAGTAACGTCAGCTGTTCCCCTGCTGTGTGTGTGGCAATCCCTCCTACCTCCTCCAACCTCCTCCAACCTCCTCCTCCTCCACCTGTCCCTGGGCTCCAACACCGCCAGTTGCCGTCCAGAAGTGCTGTACGCACAGTCAACAGTCCCTCCTCTGTTATTGGGGTTCAGTAACGTCAGCTGTTCCCCTGCTGTGTGTGTGGCAATCCCTCCTACCTCCTCCAACCTCCTCCAACCTCCTCCTCCTCCACCTGTCCCTGGGCTCCAACACCGCCAGTTGCCGTCCAGAAGTGCTGTACGCACAGTCAACAGTCCCTCCTCTGTTATTGGGGTTCAGTAACGTCAGCTGTTCCCCTGCTGTGTGTGTGGCAATCCCTCCTACCTCCTCCAACCTCCTCCAACCTCCTCCTCCTCCACCTGTCCCTGGGCTCCAACACCGCCAGTTGCCGTCCAGAAGTGCTGTACGCACAGTCAACAGTCCCTCCTCTGTTATTGGGGTTCAGTAACGTCAGCTGTTCCCCTGCTGTGTGTGTGGCAATCCCTCCTACCTCCTCCAACCTCCTCCAACCTCCTCCTCCTCCACCTGTCCCTGGGCTCCAACACCGCCAGTTGCCGTCCAGAAGTGCTGTACGCACAGTCAACAGTCCCTCCTCTGTTATTGGGGTTCAGTAACGTCAGCTGTTCCCCTGCTGTGTGTGTGGCAATCCCTCCTACCTCCTCCAACCTCCTCCAACCTCCTCCTCCTCCACCTGTCCCTGGGCTCCAACACCGCCAGTTGCCGTCCAGAAGTGCTGTACGCACAGTCAACAGTCCCTCCTCTGTTATTGGGGTTCAGTAACGTCAGCTGTTCCCCTGCTGTGTGTGTGGCAATCCCTCCTACCTCCTCCAACCTCCTCCAACCTCCTCCTCCTCCACCTGTCCCTGGGCTCCAACACCGCCAGTTGCCGCCCAGAAGTGCTGTACGCACAGAGCCAAACACCTCGCCAATGTGTTAGTGGGGTTCAGCACCGCCAGCTGTTCCCCTGCTGTGTATACGGCAACGTGTACTGCGACCGCCACGCAGGCACAACAAGTTAAATTTAAGGGAACCTGTCCCCCCCCCCCCAGGCGTTTGTTACTGAAGGAGCCACCTTGTGCAGCAGTAATGATGCAAAGGGAAAAAGTGCCTCTTTTCGTGGTGCTCCTTGCAGATGCTGAACCTAACACTTATGAAATGTGTCCCCTCACAGCGTTCAACCGTCCGGTAGGTGGAACTTTCCTTTGTCATGTGACGCAGCACAGCCGTCATTTTTACCCCCTTGTCGCCGTGCGCCGCCTCCTCAGCGTTGTTTGAATCTGTCCCGGAGCCTGCGCTGTTAGGTTACCCCTTGGCCATGCACACATTTTGCGCTGCCCGTCTTCTGACATCATTTGCTGTCAGGCTGGCTGCGCCTGTGCGGGTGCGCTGTCCGAGATTCAGCCTCGCGGTGTCGTCTAATGTAATCCCACCGCGGGCCTGGGATCCGTGTCCATGCGCAGTGCATATCCTCGCCTCTCACTCCCCTCCCTACGGCTTCTTCAGACTGTTCGGTGTCAGCTGATCCCTAATAGCATGCCACGGCCGTGACACCGCACAGTCTTAAGAAGCCGTTGGGAGGGGTGTGAGAGGCGAGGATATGCACTGCGCATGGACACGGATCCCAGGCCCGCGGTGGGATTACATTAGACGACACCGCGAGGCTGAATCTCGGACAGCGCACCCGCACAGGCGCAGCCAGCCTGACAGCAAATGATGTCAGAAGACGGGCAGCGCAAAATGTGTGCATGGCCAAGGGGTAACCTAACAGCGCAGGCTCCGGGACAGATTCAAACAACGCTGAGGAGGCGGCGCACGGCGACAAGGGGGTAAAAATGACGGCTGTGCTGCGTCACATGACAAAGGAAAGTTCCACCTACCGGACGGTTGAACACTGTGAGGGGACACATTTCATAAGTGTTAGGTTCAGCATCTGCAAGGACCATAATTAAAAGAGCTAAGTTCACCTTTTCCAGCATTAGTGCTGTACACGATGGCTCTTCCAGCTACAAACGCCTGGGGGGGGGGTTAAAGGTTTCCTTTCAACTTGCTCCAGTGCAGGCTTCGGCCTACACTCTGCTCCCCCTGCAGAGCCCGGGCTCCAACACCGCCAGTTGGGGCCCGGTACTGCTAGCTGCACAGAGAAAAACACCAGCCAATGTGTCAGTGGGGTTCAGCACCGCCAGCTGTTCCCCTGCTGTGCAGCCGGCAACGTGTCCTGCAACAGCCACGCAGGCACAACAGACCCAAAGCTGCCGCCAGTGCAGGCTTCGGCCTACACTCTGCTCCATCTCCTCCTCCTGCTGACCCCGGGCTCCAACACCGCCAGTTGGGGCCCGGTACTGCTAGCTGCACAGAGAAAAACACCAGCCAATGTGTCAGTGGGGTTCAGCACCGCCAGCTGTTCCCCTGCTGTGCAGCCGGCATCGTGTCCTGCAAAAGCCACGCAGACACAAGAACTGAAATTGAAGGGAACCTGTCCCCCCTCCCCCAGGCGTTTTTACGTTATCCAGCCACCTTGTACAGCGGTAATGCTGCATGTGTGCAAGGTGGCTCAGAAACGTATTCTCCTCGCACATGTGGAACTGAAAACACGTCTGAAATGTGTCCTCTGTGTGACCATTTAACCGTCCCGGTGGTGTGACTTTCCTTTGTAATGACACGCTGCAACCCCCTTGGTAGCGCTGCCCGTCTTCTGGCATCATTGTTTGGCTGCCTGCGCCTCTGCGGCCGCCCTGACCCACACAACGCCCCTCGGTGTCTTATTTATTGGGACTGCGAGGGTGTGATTGATGGGCAGGATCAGTGCATCAGTTCGCCTGTCCCTCCTCTCCTTCCGCCTTCTTCGGACTGTGCGGCTTCATGGCCGTGGCATGCGATAAGGGATCAGATGACGCCGCACAGTCTGAAGCGGGTGTAAGAACCCAAGCGAGAGGCGAACATATGTACTGCGCCAGGCCATGAATCCCAGCCCCGCAGTGTTTTAACTATGTCAATACACTGCGGGGCTGTGATTCATGGGCATCGCGAACCGCACCAGCCAACATTAAATGAGGTCAGAAGATGGGCAGCGCTAACAGCGCTAGGCCAGGGGATAACACGACAGCGCAGACTCCTGTACAGCAAATAACAACGCTCAGGAGGCTGCACCCAGCACCAAGGTGGGATTCTTGACATCTGTGCTGCGTCTCATTACAAAGGGAACTCGCGCCTCCAACAGTTTGACTGTATAAAGGGCTAAATGTTATACGTGTTCCATTCAGCGTGTGCAAGGAGCCAAATTAAAAGAGCAACCTTTGACTTGTGCACCACTACTGCTGCATAAGCTGTGGCTCTTCTACTTTGTAACCCCTGAGGGGGGGTTAAAGGTTATCTTTGAAACTGGTTCGATTAGGCTTCGGCCTACACTCTGCTCCCCCTGCAGAGCCCTGGGCTCCAACACCGCCAGTTGGGGCCCGGTACTGCTAGCTGCACAGAGAAAAACACCAGCCAATGTGTCAGTGGGGTTCAGCACCGCCAGCTGTTCCCCTGCTGTGCAGCCGGCAACGTGTCCTGCAACAGCCACGCAGGCACAACAGACCCAAAGCTGCTGCCAGTGCAGGCTTCGGCCTACACTCCCCTCCCCCTGCTCCTCCTCCTCCTGCTCCTCCTCCTGCTGTCCCTGGGCTCTAACACACCGCCAGTTTTTGCCCAGATGTGCTAGCTGCACAGAGAAAAACACCTCGCCAATGTGTCAGTGGGGTCCAGCACCGCCAGCTGTTCCCCTGCTGTGCAGCCGGCAACGTGTCCTGCAAAAGCCACGCAGACACAAGAACTGAAATTGAAGGGAACCTGTCCCCCCTCCCCCAGGCGTTTTTACGTTATCCAGCCACCTTGTACAGCGGTAATGCTGCATGTGTGCAAGGTGGCTCAGAAACGTATTCTCCTCGCACATGTGGAACTGAAAACACGTCTGAAATGTGTCCTCTGTGTGACCATTTAACCGTCCCGGTGGTGTGACTTTCCTTTGTAATGACACGCTGCAACCCCCTTGGTAGCGCTGCCCGTCTTCTGGCATCATTGTTTGGCTGGCTGCGCCTCTGCGGCCGCCCTGACCCACACAACGCCCCTCGGTGTCTTATTTATTGGGACTGCGAGGGTGTGATTCATGGGCAGGATCAGTGCATCAGTTCGCCTGTCCCTCCTCTCCTTCCGCCTTCTTCGGACTGTGCGGCTTCATGGCCGTGGCATGCGATAAGGGATCAGATGACGCCGCACAGTCTGAAGCGGGTGTAAGGACCCGAGTGTGAGAGGCCAACATATGTGCTGCGCCAGGCCCTGAATCCCAGCCCCGCAGTGTTTTAACAATGTTAAGACACTGCGGGGCTGGGATTCATGGGCATCGCGAACCGCACCGGCCGACATTACATGATGCCAGAAGATGGGCAGCGCTAACGGCGCTAGGCCAGGGGATAACACGACAGCGCAGACTCCTGTACAGCAAATAACAACGCTCGGGAGGCTGCACCCAGCACCAAGGTGGGATTCTTGACACCTGTGCTGCGTCTCATTACAAAGGGAACTCTCGCCTCCATTACACAGTTTGACTGTATAAAGGGCTGAATGTTATACGTGTTCCATTCAGCGTGTGCAAGGAGAAAAATTACAAGAGCAACCTTTGACTTGCGCAGCACTGCTGCTGCATAAGCTGTGGCTCTTCTACTTTGTAACCCCTGAGGGGGGGTTAAAGGTGACTTTTGAAATCGGTTCAATTAGGCTTCGGCCTACACTCTGCTCCACCTGCAGAGCCCGGGCTCCAACAACGCTAGTTGCTGTCCGGAAGTGCTGGCTGCACAGAGCCAAACACCTCGCCAATGTGTCAGTGGGGTCCAGCACCGCCAGCTGTTCCCCTGCTGTGTAGCCGGCAACGTGTCCTGCAAAAGCCACGCAGACACAACAGACCCAAAGCTGCCGCCAGTGCAGGCTTCGGCCTACACTCCCCTCCCCCTGCTCCTCCTCCTCCTGCTCCTCCTCCTGCTGTCCCTGGGCTCTAACACACCGCCAGTTGGGGCCCAGATGTGCTAGCTGCACAGAGAAAAACACCAGCCAATGTGTCAGTGGGGTCCAGCACCGCCAGCTGTTCCCCTGCTGTGCAGCCGGCAACGTGTCCTGCAAAAGCCACGCAGACACAAGAACTGAAATTGAAGGGAACCTGTCCCCCCTCCCCCAGGCGTTTTTACGTTATCCAGCCACCTTGTACAGCGGTAATGCTGCATGTGTGCAAGGTGGCTCAGAAACGTATTCTCCTCGCACATGTGGAACTGAAAACACGTCTGAAATGTGTCCTCTGTGTGACCATTTAACCGTCCCGGTGGTGTGACTTTCCTTTGTAATGACACGCTGCAACCCCCTTGGTAGCGCTGCCCGTCTTCTGGCATCATTGTTTGGCTGGCTGCGCCTCTGCGGCCGCCCTGACCCACACAACGCCCCTCGGTGTCTTATTTATTGGGACTGCGAGGGTGTGATTCATGGGCAGGATCAGTGCATCAGTTCGCCTGTCCCTCCTCTCCTTCCGCCTTCTTCGGACTGTGCGGCTTCATGGCCGTGGCATGCGATAAGGGATCAGATGACGCCGCACAGTCTGAAGCGGGTGTAAGGACCCGAGTGTGAGAGGCCAACATATGTGCTGCGCCAGGCCCTGAATCCCAGCCCCGCAGTGTTTTAACAATGTTAAGACACTGCGGGGCTGGGATTCATGGTCATCGCGAACCGCACCGGCCGACATTACATGATGCCAGAAGATGGGCAGCGCTAACGGCGCTAGGCCAGGGGATAACAGGACAGCGCAGACTCCTGTACAGCAAATAACAACGCTCGGGAGGCTGCACCCAGCACCAAGGTGGGATTCTTGACATCTGTGCTGCGTCTCATTACAAAGGGAACTCGCGCCTCCAACACAGTTTGACTGTATAAAGGGCTAAATGTTATACGTGTTTCATTCAGCGTGTGCAAGGAGAAAAATTAAAAGAGCAACCTTTGACTTGTGCAGCACTACTGCTGCATAAGCTGTGGCTCTTCTACTTTCTAACCCCTGAGGGGGGGTTAAAGGTGACCTTTGAAATCGGTTCAAGTAGGCTTCGGCCTACACTCTGCTCCCCCTGCAGAGCCCGGGCTCCAACACCGATCGTTGCTGTCCGGAAGTGCTGGCTGCACAGAGCCAAACACCTCGCCAATGTGTCAGTGGGGTCCAGCACCGCCAGCTGTTCCCCTGCTGTGTAGCCGGCAACGTGTCCTGCAAAAGCCACGCAGACACAACAGACCCAAAGCTGCCGCCAGTGCAGGCTTCGGCCTACACTCCCCTCCCCCTGCTCCTCCTCCTCCTGCTCCTCCTCCTGCTGTCCCTGGGCTCTAACACACCGCCAGTTGGGGCCCAGATGTGCTAGCTGCACAGAGAAAAACACCAGCCAATGTGTCACTGGGGTCCAGCACCGCCAGCTGTTCCCCTGCTGTGCAGCCGGCAACGTGTCCTGCAAAAGCCACGCAGACACAAGAACTGAAATTGAAGGGAACCTGTCCCCCCTCCCCCAGGCGTTTTTACGTTATCCAGCCACCTTGTACAGCGGTAATGCTGCATGTGTGCAAGGTGGCTCAGAAACGTATTCTCCTCGCACATGTGGAACTGAAAACACGTCTGAAATGTGTCCTCTGTGTGACCATTTAACCGTCCCGGTGGTGTGACTTTCCTTTGTAATGACACGCTGCAACCCCCTTGGTAGTGCTGCCCGTCTTCTGGCATCATTGTTTGGCTGGCTGCGCCTCTGCGGCCGCCCTGACCCACACAACGCCCCTCGGTGTCTTATTTATTGGGACTGCGAGGGTGTGATTCATGGGCAGGATCAGTGCATCAGTTCGCCTGTCCCTCCTCTCCTTCCGCCTTCTTCGGACTGTGCGGCTTCATGGCCGTGGCATGCGATAAGGGATCAGATGACGCCGCACAGTCTGAAGCGGGTGTAAGGACCCGAGTGTGAGAGGCCAACATATGTGCTGCGCCAGGCCCTGAATCCCAGCCCCGCAGTGTTTTAACAATGTTAAGACACTGCGGGGCTGGGATTCATGGGCATCGCGAACCGCACCGGCCGACATTACATGATGCCAGAAGATGGGCAGCGCTAACGGCGCTAGGCCAGGGGATAACACGACAGCGCAGACTCCTGTACAGCAAATAACAACGCTCGGGAGGCTGCACCCAGCACCAAGGTGGGATTCTTGACATCTGTGCTGCGTCTCATTACAAAGGGAACTCGCGCCTCCAACACAGTTTGACTGTATAAAGGGCTAAATGTTATACGTGTTTCATTCAGCGTGTGCAAGGAGAAAAATTAAAAGAGCAACCTTTGACTTGTGCAGCACTACTGCTGCATAAGCTGTGGCTCTTCTACTTTCTAACCCCTGAGGGGGGGTTAAAGGTGACCTTTGAAATCGGTTCAAGTAGGCTTCGGCCTACACTCTGCTCCCCCTGCAGAGCCCGGGCTCCAACACCGATCGTTGCTGTCCGGAAGTGCTGGCTGCACAGAGCCAAACACCTCGCCAATGTGTCAGTGGGGTCCAGCACCGCCAGCTGTTCCCCTGCTGTGTAGCCGGCAACGTGTCCTGCAAAAGCCACGCAGACACAACAGACCCAAAGCTGCCGCCAGTGCAGGCTTCGGCCTACACTCCCCTCCCCCTGCTCCTCCTCCTCCTGCTCCTCCTCCTGCTGTCCCTGGGCTCTAACACACCGCCAGTTGGGGCCCAGATGTGCTAGCTGCACAGAGAAAAACACCAGCCAATGTGTCACTGGGGTCCAGCACCGCCAGCTGTTCCCCTGCTGTGCAGCCGGCAACGTGTCCTGCAAAAGCCACGCAGACACAAGAACTGAAATTGAAGGGAACCTGTCCCCCCTCCCCCAGGCGTTTTTACGTTATCCAGCCACCTTGTACAGCGGTAATGCTGCATGTGTGCAAGGTGGCTCAGAAACGTATTCTCCTCGCACATGTGGAACTGAAAACACGTCTGAAATGTGTCCTCTGTGTGACCATTTAACCGTCCCGGTGGTGTGACTTTCCTTTGTAATGACACGCTGCAACCCCCTTGGTAGCGCTGCCCGTCTTCTGGCATCATTGTTTGGCTGGCTGCGCCTCTGCGGCCGCCCTGACCCACACAACGCCCCTCGGTGTCTTATTTATTGGGACTGCGAGGGTGTGATTCATGGGCAGGATCAGTGCATCAGTTCGCCTGTCCCTCCTCTCCTTCCGCCTTCTTCGGACTGTGCGGCTTCATGGCCGTGGCATGCGATAAGGGATCAGATGACGCCGCACAGTCTGAAGCGGGTGTAAGGACCCGAGTGTGAGAGGCCAACATATGTGCTGCGCCAGGCCCTGAATCCCAGCCCCGCAGTGTTTTAACAATGTTAAGACACTGCGGGGCTGGGATTCATGGTCATCGCGAACCGCACCGGCCGACATTACATGATGCCAGAAGATGGGCAGCGCTAACGGCGCTAGGCCAGGGGATAACACGACAGCGCAGACTCCTGTACAGCAAATAACAACGCTCGGGAGGCTGCACCCAGCACCAAGGTGGGATTCTTGACATCTGTGCTGCGTCTCATTACAAAGGGAACTCGCGCCTCCAACACAGTTTGACTGTATAAAGGGCTAAATGTTATACGTGTTTCATTCAGCGTGTGCAAGGAGAAAAATTAAAAGAGCAACCTTTGACTTGTGCAGCACTACTGCTGCATAAGCTGTGGCTCTTCTACTTTCTAACCCCTGAGGGGGGGTTAAAGGTGACCTTTGAAATCGGTTCAAGTAGGCTTCGGCCTACACTCTGCTCCCCCTGCAGAGCCCGGGCTCCAACACCGATCGTTGCTGTCCGGAAGTGCTGGCTGCACAGAGCCAAACACCTCGCCAATGTGTCAGTGGGGTCCAGCACCGCCAGCTGTTCCCCTGCTGTGTAGCCGGCAACGTGTCCTGCAAAAGCCACGCAGACACAACAGACCCAAAGCTGCCGCCAGTGCAGGCTTCGGCCTACACTCCCCTCCCCCTGCTCCTCCTCCTCCTGCTCCTCCTCCTGCTGTCCCTGGGCTCTAACACACCGCCAGTTGGGGCCCAGATGTGCTAGCTGCACAGAGAAAAACACCAGCCAATGTGTCAGTGGGGTCCAGCACCGCCAGCTGTTCCCCTGCTGTGCAGCCGGCAACGTGTCCTGCAAAAGCCACGCAGACACAAGAACTGAAATTGAAGGGAACCTGTCCCCCCTCCCCCAGGCGTTTTTACGTTATCCAGCCACCTTGTACAGCGGTAATGCTGCATGTGTGCAAGGTGGCTCAGAAACGTATTCTCCTCGCACATGTGGAACTGAAAACACGTCTGAAATGTGTCCTCTGTGTGACCATTTAACCGTCCCGGTGGTGTGACTTTCCTTTGTAATGACACGCTGCAACCCCCTTGGTAGCGCTGCCCGTCTTCTGGCATCATTGTTTGGCTGGCTGCGCCTCTGCGGCCGCCCTGACCCACACAACGCCCCTCGGTGTCTTATTTATTGGGACTGCGAGGGTGTGATTCATGGGCAGGATCAGTGCATCAGTTCGCCTGTCCCTCCTCTCCTTCCGCCTTCTTCGGACTGTGCGGCTTCATGGCCGTGGCATGCGATAAGGGATCAGATGACGCCGCACAGTCTGAAGCGGGTGTAAGGACCCGAGTGTGAGAGGCCAACATATGTGCTGCGCCAGGCCCTGAATCCCAGCCCCGCAGTGTTTTAACAATGTTAAGACACTGCGGGGCTGGGATTCATGGTCATCGCGAACCGCACCGGCCGACATTACATGATGCCAGAAGATGGGCAGCGCTAACGGCGCTAGGCCAGGGGATAACACGACAGCGCAGACTCCTGTACAGCAAATAACAACGCTCGGGAGGCTGCACCCAGCACCAAGGTGGGATTCTTGACATCTGTGCTGCGTCTCATTACAAAGGGAACTCGCGCCTCCAACACAGTTTGACTGTATAAAGGGCTAAATGTTATACGTGTTTCATTCAGCGTGTGCAAGGAGAAAAATTAAAAGAGCAACCTTTGACTTGTGTAGCACTACTGCTGCATAAGCTGTGGCTCTTCTACTTTCTAACCCCTGAGGGGGGGTTAAAGGTGACCTTTGAAATCGGTTCAAGTAGGCTTCGGCCTACACTCTGCTCCCCCTGCAGAGCCCGGGCTCCAACACCGATCGTTGCTGTCCGGAAGTGCTGGCTGCACAGAGCCAAACACCTCGCCAATGTGTCAGTGGGGTCCAGCACCGCCAGCTGTTCCCCTGCTGTGTAGCCGGCAACGTGTCCTGCAAAAGCCACGCAGACACAACAGACCCAAAGCTGCCGCCAGTGCAGGCTTCGGCCTACACTCCCCTCCCCCTGCTCCTCCTCCTCCTGCTCCTCCTCCTGCTGACCCTGGGCTCTAACACACCGCCAGTTGGGGCCCAGATGTGCTAGCTGCACAGAGAAAAACACCTCGCCAATGTGTCAGTGGGGTCCAGCACCGCCAGCTGTTCCCCTGCTGTGCAGCCGGCATCGTGTCCTGCAAAAGCCACGCAGACACTTGCTCTTGTACCTTCTGCTCCCCATCCTGGTTCCAGTACCGTCAGCTGGTTCCGGGCAGAGCCTTTGGCTTAGGTGCCTCCCTTTGGTATCCGAGTTCCACCAACGTCAGGTGGTCCTTGGTAGTGCTTTCAGGCACGGGTACCTCCTGCTTAGTAACCGGGTTCCAGTAACGTCAGCTGGTCCTCGGTAGTTCCATTGGCTCTTGGACCTTCGGCTACCCATCCGGGTTCCAGCACCGTCAGCTGGTTCTCGGCAGTGTCTTTTGCTCTTGTACCTTCTGCTCCCCATCCTGGTTCCAGTACCGTCAGCTGGTTCCGGGCAGAGCCTTTGGCTTAGGTGCCTCCCTCTGGGTATCCGAGTTCCACCAACGTCAGGTGGTCCTTGGTAGTGCTTTCAGCACAGGTACCTCCTGCTTAGTAACCGGGTTCCAGTAACGTCAGCTGGTCCTCGGTAGTTCCATTGGCTCTTGGACCTTCGGGTAGCCATCCGAGTTCCAGTTCCATCAGCTGGTTCTCGGCATTTTCTCAGCCTTCTTGTACCTTCTGCTACATTTCCAAGTTCAAGAGACTAAACACAATGACCCAGAAGACCACCCCTAAGATGACGACGACACCAGAGACGACAACCACCGTGATGACGACGACCCTGGAGACGATGACCCCGAAGACCACCCCGATGACGACGACCCCGGAGACGACGACCCTGAAGACCACCCCGATGACGACGACCCCAGAGACGACGACCCTGGAGACGACGACGACCTGGAAGACCGAGAAGCAGAAGAACAAGAGGCTGCAGAACAAAGAGCAGAAGGACATTAAGCATAACACAAAATATCAGAGCAAAAAATATTATGTAAATTATAAGCAGAAGAAGACTAAGCAGTGTATGGGGGTGAGTCCGTTCCTCCTCGTGGTGCCCCTGGATAAAGCCTGATGCTGCAGGCCAAACTGAACGCGGACAAATGTAACTGTTTTGTGACAGGCAGAACGGAAGGTGTAATCTTCAAACTTTTATAGATAACAACTACGGGAATGCCTGTCACAAATAAGAATATGATGAAGAAGTTGAATATGATGAAGATAATAGTAAAATAAAAAGAATATGAACAATGTAACCCAAAAAATAATAGGTAGAAGATGAAGAAGAAGATGAATAAGGTGAAGAAGTTGATGTCAAAGAAGCTGATGATGAGGATAATTAAGAAGAAAGCGTGGGAGAAGTAAAAAAGAAGGTGAAGGGCGTGGAAGTAGTGAAACATCAATATCTGACATAAAAAAAAAAAAAAAAAAACATAGTCAAATTCTTTCTAACGCCGAACTTCATAATAAAAAATCCTGCTATTCTATTACATTGGGCTAAACCTCTGTCCCTTTAATATCTCCGCCACGTCCCCCAATACATCCTACAATATTCTTAGTTGTTTTCCTTCATGTAGAATGAACCTACAAGTGTATAAAGGGTTTATTTTAATTCCGATATTTTCGTCCCATTGACTTGCATTGGGATCGGGTATCGGTATCGGATTGGATTCCGATACTGTGACGGTATCGGCCGATACTTTCCGATACCGATACTTTCCGATATCGGAAAGTATCGCTCAACACTACTCACCACACATCTAGATTAGTTCCTTGGGAGGTCTAGTTTCCAAAATGGGGTCACTTGTGCGGGAGCTCCAATGTTTAGGCACACAGGGGCTCTCCAAACGCGACATGGTGTCCGCTAATGATTGGAGCTAATTTTCCATTCAAAAAGCCAAATGGCGTGCCTTCCCTTCCGAGCCCTGCCGTGCGCCCAAACAGTGGTTTACCCCCACATATGGGGTATCATCGTACTCAGGACAAACTGCACAACAACATTTGGGATCCAATTTCTCCTATTACCCTTGGGAAAATAAAAAATTCTGGGCTAAAAATCATTTTTGAGGAAAGAAAAATTATTTTTTTATTTTCACGGCTCTGCGTTATAAACTTCTGTGAAGCACCTGGAGGTTATAAGTGCTCACTATGCCTTGCCGTGCACCCAAACAGTGGTTTACCCCCACATATGAGGTATCGGCATACTCAGGAGAAATTGCCCAACAAATTTTAGGATCCATTTTATCCTGTTGCCCATGTGAAAATGAAAGAATTGAGGCTAAAAGAAATTTTGTGTGAAAAAAAAGTACTTTTTCATTTTTGCGGATCAATTTGTGAAGCACCTGGGGGTTTAAAGTGCTCACTATGCCTCTAGATGAGTTCCTTGGGGGGTCTAGTTTCCAAAATGGGGTCACTTGTGGAGGAGCTCCAATGTTTAGGCACACAGGGGCTTTACAAACGCGACATGGTGTCCGCTAACGATGGAGATAATTTTTCATTCAAAAAGTCAAATGGCGCTCCTTCCCTTCCGAGCCTTACCATGTGCCCAAACAGTGGTTTACCCCCACATGTGAGGTATTGGTGTACTCAGGAGAAATTGCCCAACAAAATTTAGGATCCATTTTATCCTGTTGCCCATGTGAAAATGAAAAAATTGAGGCTAAAATAATTTTTTTGTGAAAAAAAAGTACTTTTTCATTTTTACGGATCAATTTGTGAAGCACCTGCGGGTTTAAAGTGCTCACTATGCTTCTAGATAAGTTCCTTGGGGGGTCTAGTTTCCAAAATGGGGTCACTTGTGGGGGAGCTCCAATGTTTAGGCACACGGGGGCTCTCCAAACGTGACATGGTGTGGGCTAAAGATTGGAGCCAATTTTTCATTCAAAAAGTCAAATGGCGCTCCTTCCCTTCCGAGCCCTGCCGTGCGCCCAAACAGTGGTTTACCCCCACATATGAGGTATCAGCGTACTCAGGACAAATTGGACAACAACGTCCGTGGTCCAGTTTCTCCTTTTACCGCTGGGAAAATAAAAAAATTGTTGCTAAAAGATCATTTTTGTGACTAAAAAGTTAAATGTTCATTTTTTACTTCCATGTTGCTTCTGCTGCTGTGAAACACCTGAAGGGTTAATAAACTTCTTGAATGTGGTTTTGAGCACCTTGAGGGGTGCAGTTTTTAGAATGGTGTCACTTTTGGGTATTTTCAGCCATATAGAACCCTCAAAATGACTTCAAATGTGAGGTGGTCCCTAAAAAAAATGATTTTGTAAATTTTGTTGTAAAAATAAGAAATCACTGGTCAAATTTTAACCCTTATAACTTCCTAGCAAAAAAAAAAAATGTTTCCAAAATTGTGCTGATGTAAAGTAGACATGTGGGAAACGTTATTTATTAACTATTTTGTGTCACATAACTCTCTGGTTTAACAGAATAAAAATTCAAAATGTGAAAATTGCGAAATTTTCAAATTTTTTGCCAAATTTCCGTTTTTTTCACAAATAAACTCAGAAATTATCGACCTAAATTTACCACTAACATGAAGCCCAATATGTCACGAAAAAACAATCTCAGAATCGCTAGGATCCGTTGAAGCGTTCCTCAGTTATTACCTCATAAAGGGACACTGGTCAGAATTTCAAAAAACGGCAAGGTCATTAAGGCCAAAATAGGCTGGGTCATGAAGGGGTTAAAGTAGGGACCGCAGACAGGCTATCAAAGGCCTAAAATAACAAACAATAGGCTCATGGCAGTTTTACATCGGTTACATGGATACACAGGCAGCTTGGTGGTCAGTGGAGGAGTATTTAAAGTAGGGACCGCAGATAGGCTATCAAAGGCCTAAAATAACAAACAATAGGCTCATGGCAGTTTTACATCGGTTACATGGATACACGGGCAGGCAGCTGGTGATGAGTGGAGGAGTATTTAAAGTAGGGACCGCAGACAGGCTATCAAAGGCCTAAAATAACAAACAATAGGCTCAAGGCAGTTTTACATCGGTTACATGGATACACAGGCAGCTTGGTGGTCAGTGGAGGAGTATTTAAAGTAGGGACCGCAGACAGGCTATCAAAGGCCTAAAATAACAAACAATAGGCTCATGGCAGTTTTACATCGGTTACATGGATACACAGGCAGCTTGGTGGTCAGTGGAGGAGTATTTAAAGTAGGGACCGCAGACAGGCTATCAAAGGCCTAAAATAACAAACAATAGGCTCATGGCAGTTTTACATCGGTTACATGGATACACGGGCAGCTTGGTGGTCAGTGGAGGAGTATTTAAAGTAGGGACCGCAGACAGGCTATCAAAGGCCTAAAATAACAAACAATAGGCTCAAGGCAGTTTTACATCGGTTACATGGATACACAGGCAGCTTGGTGGTCAGTGGAGGAGTATTTAAAGTAGGGACCGCAGACAGGCTATCAAAGGCCTAAAATAACAAACAATAGGCTCATGGCAGTTTTACATCGGTTACATGGATACACAGGCAGGCAGCTTGGTGGTCAGTGGAGGAGTATTTAAAGTAGGTACCGCAGACAGGCTATCAAAGGCCTAAAATAACAAACAATAGGCTCATGGCAGTTTTACATCGGTTACATGGATACACAGGCAGCTTGGTGGTCAGTGGAGGAGTATTTAAAGTAGGGACCGCAGACAGGCTATCAAAGGCCTAAAATAAACAATAGGCTCATGGCAGTTTTACATCGGTTACATGGATACACAGGCAGGCAGCTTGGTGGTCAGTGGAGGAGTATTGCAAGGAGTGTCTGTCCCAGTACTCCCAAAATATAAATAGATGTTAATGTCTCGCAAAACAACCAAAAAAAAAAAAAAAAGGTGGCATACTTAGGTACAGGGGTGGGCTCATCTGCTGAGTTTCTGACATAGTAATTTGGCAGTAACTATTTAATGGTGCCAATATAGGACACAGACACAGACTACTTTAAGTTGCATCATAGATGTCTACAAATTTGTATTGTCAGTGCCAGACATTGAATGATGTCAGCGAATAGACTAAAGATTGGTGGAGCTGTGCGACATAATTTTGCACGTGGTAGAGCACAGTTTGAGCTGGGGGAGGGGGGAACTCTCTTGAGGCCGGCGGGACCGCCCCAGGGCCCCTCATGTTACAACGGTGTGTCTGACGTTGGGTGCGCACCACCACCGCCAGAGACACTACATTGTACTATGAGGGACCCAGTGGCAGTGCCGTCGACCAAAAGCGGCCACACCCACCTCTTCAGACAAACAGCAGTCTCACGGGTGCTTGCGCCAAGTCGCGATACCACGGCCCCGTGTGGGGAGTTTGGCCATTTAGGGAGGTGTAAACATGTCGTATGCTGGACAATCAGCTGCAGCAAATTATACATTAGAAAAGTAATTCACAGTAGTCCACAGGCAAGAGCTTTTCATAGGAAAGCTAGGTGTCGGCTGGGCAAGGTGGGGCAAAAGATTTCGAAATCCAGTTGTGGTTCATTTTAATGAATGTTAGATCGTCAACATTTTGGGTAGCCAGACGAGTCCTTTTTTCGGTTAATATTGAACCTGCAGCACTGAATACTCTTTCTGATAGGACACTTGCTGCCGGGCAAGCAAGCTCCTGCAATGCATATTCTGCCAATTCTGGCCAGGTGTCTAATTTTGATGCCCAGTAATCAAATGGGAATGACGGTTGAGGGAGAACATCGATAAGGGATGAAAAATAGTTAGTAACCATACTGGACAAATGTTGTCTCCTGTCACTTTCAATTGATGCAGCAGTACCTGTCCTGTCTGCGGTCATAGCAAAATCACTCCACAACCTGGTCAGAAAACCCCTCTGTCCAACGCCACTTCTGATGTGTGCACCCCTAACACTCCTAGTCTGCTGCCCCCTGGAGCTCGTGTGAGAACGATCACGTGCGCTGTGTGCTGGGAATGCCTGAAGCAAACGGTCAACAACAGTTGATTGTTTGGTTGCTAATATTAGTTCCAAGTTCTCATGTGGCATAATATTTAGCAATTTGCCTTTATAGCGTGGATCAAGGAGGCAGGCCAACCAGTAATCGTCATCATTCATCATTTTCGTAATGCGTGTGTCCCTTTTTAGGATACGTAAGGCATAATCCGCCATGTGGGCCAAAGTTCCAGTTGTCAAATCTCCGGTTGTGATTGGTTGAGGGGCTGTTTCAGGCAAATCTACGTCACTTGTGTCCCTCAAAAAACCAGAACCCGGCCTTGCCACGCAACCAATTTCCAGTGCCCCCGGGAAAGCTTCCGCATTAAAAATATACTCATCCCCATCATCCTCCTCGTCCTCCACCTCCTCTTCACCCGCTACCTCGTCCTGTACACTGCCCTGACCAGACAATGGCTGACTGTCATCAAGGCTTTCCTCTTCCTCTGGTGCAGACGCCTGCTCCTTTATGTGCGTCAAACTTTGCATCAGCAGACGCATTAGGGGGATGCTCATGCTTATTACGGCGTTGTCTGCACTAACCAGCCGTGTGCATTCCTCAAAACACTGAAGGACTTGACACATGTCTTGTATCTTGGACCACTGCACACCTGACAACTCCATGTCTGCCATCCTACTGCCTGCCCGTGTATGTGTATCCTCCCACAAAAACATAACAGCCCGCCTCTGTTGGCACAGTCTCTGAAGCATGTGCAGTGTTGAGTTCCACCTTGTTGCAACGTCTATGATTAGGCGATGCTGGGGAAGGTTCAAAGACCGCTGATAGGTCTGCATACGGCTGGCGTGTACAGGCGAACGTCGGATATGTGAGCAAAGTCCACACACTTTGAGGAGCAGGTCGGAGAACCCAGGATAAGTTTTCAATAAGCACTGCAACACCAGGTTTAAGGTGTGAGCCAGGCAAGGAATGTGTTTCAGTTGGGAAAGGGAGATGGCAGCCATGAAATTCCTTCCGTTATCACTCACTACCTTGCCTGCCTCAAGATCTACTGTGCCCAGCCACGACTGCGTTTCTTGTTGCAAGAACTCGGACAGAACTTCCGCGGTGTGTCTTTTGTCGCCCAAACACTTCATAGCCAATACAGCCTGCTGACGCTTGCCAGTAGCTGGCCCATAATGGGACAACTGGTGTGCAACAGTGTCATCTGCCGATGGAGTGGTTGGCCGACTGCGGTCTGTGGAAGAGCTGTAGCTTCTGCAGGAGGACGAGGAGGAGGAGGAGGAGGGGGTGCGAACGCCTACAGCCAACTGTTTCCTAGACCGTGGGCTAGGCACAACTGTCCTGAAATTGATGTCCCCTGTGGACCCTGCATCCACCACATTCACCCAGTGTGCCGTGATGGACACATAACGTCCCTGGCCATGCCTACTGGTCCATGCATCTGTAGTCAGGTGCACCTTTGTACTCACAGATTGCCTGAGTGCATGGACGATGCGCTGTTTAACAAGTTGGTGCAGGGCTGGGAAGGCTTTTCTTGAAAAAAAGTGTCGACTGGGTAGCTCGTATCGTGGTTCAGCGTACTCCATCAGGGCTTTGAAAGCTTCGCTTTCAACTAACCGGTAGGGCATCATCTCTAACGAGATTAGTCTAGCTATGTGGGCATTAAAACCCTGTGTACGCGGATGCGAGGATAAGTACTTCCTTTTTCTAACCAGAGTCTCATGTAGTGTGAGCTGAACTGGAGAGATGGAGATCGTGGAACTTGCGGGTGTGTCGGTGGACATGGCAGACTGAGAGACGGTTGGAGACGGTATTGTTTCCGCCGGTGCCCTAGATGCAATATTTCCTCCTACAAAACTGGTGATTCCCTGACCCTGACTGCTTTTGGCTGTTAAAGAAACCTGCACAGATACTGCCAGTGGTGCGGAAAATGGTGGACTTACAGTGACGGAAGGGATGTTGCGTTGCTGACTAGCTTCATTGGCCGAGGGTGCTACAACCTTAAGGGACGTTTGGTAGTTAGTCCAGGCTTGAAAATGCATGGTGGTTAAGTGTCTATGCATGCAACTAGTATTGAGACTTTTCAGATTCTGACCTCTGCTTAAGCTAGTTAAACATTTTTGACAGATGACTTTGCGCTGATCAATTGGATGTTGTTTAAAAAAATGCCAGACTGCACTCTTCCTAGCATCGGATCCCTTTTCAGGGATTGCAGACTGAGCTTTAACCGGATGGCCACGCTGTCCTCCAACAGGTTTTGGCTTTGACACGCGTTTTGGGCCAGATACGGGCCCGGCAGATGGAACCTGTTGCGATGTTGATGCCTGCTGCGGCCCCTCCTCCACCTCCGCTTCTGAACTACTGCCGCCTGCACCCTGTTCCCCCAATGGCTGCCAATCGGGGTCAACAACTGGGTCATCTATTACCTCCTCTTCGAGCTCGTGTGCAACTTTGTCTGTGTCACTGTGTCGGTCGGTGGTATAGCGTTCGTGGCGGGGCAACATAGTCTCATCAGGGTCTGATTGCGGATCAGTACCCTGAGAGGGCAATGTTGTGGTCTCAGTCAAAGGAGCAGCATAGTACTCTGGCTGTGGCTGTGCATCAGTGCACTTCATGTCAGAATCTACTTGTAATGGGCATGGCCTGTTAAGTGTTTCACTTTCTAAGCCAGGGACGGTATGTGTAAAGAGCTCCATGGAGTAACCCGTTGTGTCGCCTGCTGCATCCTTCTCTCTTGTTGTTGTTTTTGCTGAGGAGGACAAGGAAGCGACTTGTCCCTGACCGTGAACATCCACAAGCGACGCGCTGCTTTTACATTTACCAGTTTCAGAAGAGGAGGCAAAAGAGCTAGAGGCTGAGTCTGCAATGTAAGCCAAAACTTGCTGTTGCTGCTCCGGCTTTAAAAGCGGTTTTCCTACTCCCAGAAAAGAAAGCTTTCGAGGCCTTGTGTAGCCAGACGACGAAACAGGCTCCACAGCTCCAGACTTAGGTGGAATATTTTTATCCCCACGACCACCTGATGCTCCACTACCACTACCATCATTACCAGCTGACAATGAACGCCCACGGCCACGACCTCTTGCACCAGACTTCCTCATTGTTTGAAAAACTTAACCAAATTAACTTTATTTGTTGCTGTCAAACAACTTACACGGTGAGCTATAACTTCAGTATGATTTCAATATCCCTTAACAGGTTGGTGAGACCACAAGGAAAATCAGGCACAATGTTACACACTCTGTTTTCTGTGGCACCAAATCACAGAGATGACACACACGCAGGACTGTCACTCAAGCACAAATGTCAATATTAATCTCCCACCTATTTTTTATTTTTTTTTTCTCAGGGAGACTTTAGAAACCAAATAAGATAAAATGTTTTTTTCAGGGACAATTTAGAAACCAAATAATAAAAAAAAAAAAAAAAAGGCTTTCTATGGCCCACTGAATGAGAGATGGCACACACAGGAGTGGCACACAAGCCCTGACTGAGGCCAATATTTTTCTCCCACTGATTGATGGAGTTTTTTTTTTTTTAAGGTAGATTTTCGAACCCAAATCAAGGAAAAAAATAAATAGGCTTTCTATGGCCCACAATTTGAGAGAGAGAGGTGGCACACCCAGGAGTCAAGACTGGCACACAAGCTGAAAGGGCAATATTAATCTCCCACTGTTTTTTTTTTTATTTTATTTTTTTTCAGGGAGACTTTAGAAACCAAATAATAAAAAAAAAAAAAAGGCTTTCTATGGCCCAATGAATGAGAGATGGCACACACAGGAGTGGCACACAAGCCCTGACTGAGGCCAATATTTTTCTCCCACTGATTGATGTAGTGTTTTTTTGTTAAGGTAGATTTTCGAACCCAAATCAAGGAAAAAAAAAAATAGGCTTTCTATGGCCCACTGAGTGAGAGATGGCACACACAGGAGTGGCACACAAGCCCTGACTGAGGCCTATATTTTTCTCCCACTGATTGATGTAGTGTTTTTTTTAAGGTAGATTTTAGAACCCAAATCAAGCAAAAAAATAAATAGGCTTTCTATGGCCCACTGAGTGAGAGATGGCACACACAGGAGTGGCACACAAGCCCTGACTGAGGCCAATATTTTTCTCCCACTGATTGATGGAGTTTTTTTTTTAAGGTAGATTTTAGAACCCAAATCAAGCAAAAAAATAAATAGGCTTTCTATGGCCCACTGAGTGAGAGATGGCACACACAGGAGTGGCACACAAGCCCTGACTGAGGCAAATATTTTTCTCCCACTGATTGATGTACTGTTTTTTTGTTAAGGTAGATTTTCGAACCCAAATCAAGGAAAAAAATAAATAGGCTTTCTATGGCCCACTGAGTGAGAGATGGCACACACAGGAGTGGCACACAAGCCCTGACTGAGGCCAATATTTTTCTCCCACTGATTGATGGAGTGGTTTTTTTTAAGGTAGATTTTAGAACCCAAATGAAGCAAAAAAATAAATAGGCTTTCTATGGCCCACTGAGTGAGAGATGGCACACACAGGAGTGGCACACAAGCCCTGACTGAGGCCAATATTTTTCTCCCACTGATTGATGGAGTGTTTTTTTTTAAGGTAGATTTTAGAACCCAAATCAAGCAAAAAAATAAATAGGCTTTCTATGGCCCACTGAGTGAGAGATGGCACACACAGGAGTGGCACACAAGCCCTGACTGAGGCCAATATTTTTCTCCCACTGATTGATGTAGTGTTTTTTTTTAAGGTAGATTTTAGAACCCAAATCAAGCAAAAAAATAAATAGGCTTTCTATGGCCCACTGAGTGAGAGATGGCACACACAGGAGTGGCACACAAGCCCTGACTGAGGCCAATATTTTTCTCCCACTGATTGATGTAGTGTTTTTTTTTAAGGTAGATTTTAGAACCCAAATCAAGCAAAAAAATAAATAGGCTTTCTATGGCCCACTGAGTGAGAGATGGCACACACAGGAGTGGCACACAAGCCCTGACTGAGGCCAATATTTTTCTCCCACTGATTGATGGAGTTTTTTTTTTTAAGGTAGATTTTAGAACCCAAATCAAGCAAAAAAATAAGTAGGCTTTCTATGGCCCACTGAGTGAGAGATGGCACACACAGGAGTGGCACACAAGCCCTGACTGAGGCCAATATTTTTCTCCCACTGATTGATGTAGTGTTTTTTTTTAAGGTAGATTTTAGAACCCAAATCAAGCAAAAAAAAAATAGGCTTTCTATGGCCCACTGAGTGAGAGATGGCACACACAGGAGTGGCACACAAGCCCTGACTGAGGCCAATATTTTTCTCCCACTGATTGATGTAGTGTTTTTTTCTTAAGGTAGATTTTAAAACCCAAATCAAGGAAAAAAATAAATAGGCTTTCTATGGCCCACTCAGTGAGAGATGGCGCACACAGGGATGGCACTCTAGCAGAAATGCCAATCTTAATCTCCCACAAAAAAAAAACAGGGACTGTCCTACAATTACTATCTCCCTGCAGTAATCTCAGCCAGGTATGGCAGGCAGCAATAGGAGTGGACTGATGCACAAATTAAATAAAAAGTGTGGACAAACAAAAAAGATAGCTGTGCAGAAAGGAAGGAACAAGAGGATATGTGCTTTGAAAAAAGCAGTTGGTTTCCACAGTGGCGTACACACAGCAATACAGCTATCAGGGAGCCTTCTAGGGCAGCCCAAAGAGCTACAGCGCTGAGAGAAAAAAAAAAATGTAGCTTCCACTGTCCCTGCACACCGAAGGTGGTGTTGGACAGTGGAAATCGCTACAGCACAAGCGGTTTGGTGGTTAGTGGACCCTGCCTAACGCTCTCCCTGCTTGTGACGAAGCGGCAGCAACCTCTCCCTAAGCTCAGATCAGCAGCAGTGAGATGGCGGTCGGCGGGAAAGCCCCCTTATAGCCCCTGTGACGCCGCAGACAGCAAGCCAATCACTGCAATGCCCTTCTCTAAGATGGTGGGGACCAGGACCTATGTCATCACGCTGCCCACACTCTGCGTTCACCTTCATTGGCTGAGAAATGGCGCTTTTCGCGTCATTGAAACGCGACTTTGGCGCGAAAGTCGCGTACCGCATGGCCGATGCAACGCTGGGATCGGCTCGGTTTCATGAGACGTCGACTTTGCCAAAAGTCGGCGACTTTTGAAAATGAACGACCCGTTTCGCTCAACCCTACTCACCACCAACTCCTTTGTTTTCTTTACATTTAGTTCTAGACAGTTAGTCCGGCACCAATCCACAAAGTCAGATGCCACCCTTCTATATTCCTCCTCCCCCCGGCCCCCCACAATGCCCCCTACAATCACTGAGTCATCTGAGAATTTTTGGAGGTGACAAAAAATCTGATTTATGCTGAAAGTCAGCTGTATACAATGTGAAGAGGAAGGGCGACAGCACTGTACCCTGAGGGGCTCCAACACTGATCCATACACTGCCCGATACCAGCTCCCCCATCCTTACAAACTGCGGCCTGTCTGTCAGGTAGTCACTCATCCAGTTCACCATCCCCTCATTTACCGCCATATCAGGCAACTTATTATGTAGTAAGGGTGGCTGTAAGGTATTGAAAGCACTTGAGAAGTCAAAGAACATGGCGCGAACTACAGATCCATCATTGTCCAAGAATGAATGTACTATATGTAGCAGAGACACTACAGCATCATCCACCCTCAATCTCTGCTGGTACGCAAACTGTAGGGGTTTAGTAAAAGCCCTCACCATCGGACACAACTAGGCGAGTATTAATCTCTCCGAGGACTTCATAGCATGTGATGTTAAGGCCACTGGACGATAGTCTTGTAGGGAAGTTGGAAAAGTGGTCTTAGGAACAACACCAGGCAGGTGGTCTTCCACAGTTCTGGTACACCCTGTGATTGAAGGCTCCAGTTAAACAGGTCCTGGAAGACAGTACACTGTTGGTTTGCACACGCTCTGAGGACACGTGGACTGAGGCCATCGGGCCCAGCTGCTTTGCCACTAACAAGTCTACTAAACTGTTTTCTCACGTCACTTTGGGAGATGGTGAAAGCAGGCAGTTTATCATACCTCAATGTCAATGCTGCTGATCCTTTCCCAGCTCCATCCCTCATTCCTGATGACGCTTTGTTTGTGTTGGTGAATCTGTTGAAAAACTCGTTCATTTCATTAGCCAAGAGCAGATCCACTTCCTCACATTCCGGCTTTGGCTTAACCCCAGTTAGCTGTTTCATGCCAGAGCACACCTCCATGGAATTGTGTGACAATGTATTTTCTATTTTAATTCGGAACACCTCACAGGCATTCTTAATTTTCCCCTTTGAATCCCATTGTATCAATTTCAGTTTCTTTGTATCCTTCATTTTAAATGCCATTTTTTCCTGTTTAGTAATTGTTTCAATTCTTTTGTAATCCAAGGCTTGTTATTTGTGTAACATCGAATCTTTTTAGCTGGTACAACAGTGTCAGTACAAAAATATATATAACACTGGTCAACAGCATTTTTGGTGCCAAAGATATTTAATCGAATTTAGAGTATTTTTGGGGTGCTGATTCTGAATATGTCATCAGTTTTGCCAGATTGGCTCAAGTTTTTGACATTTTTGGTATCTTATTTATAGCACTTGTTGGTAAATGCGACGCATCATCTCATTAATTTCTTTGGATTAGTACTTGAACTGAGCAGTTCTCAATATAGTTTTGTGTTAATTAGTGTTCTAAAAGTTTGTTCATAGCTTGATTTTTGCACTAACTTTATGTTGTTGTCTGTTTTCCAGTGAAAAGCATGAACTCATCAAGAAGAAGTTGTCTTAACGATCCAGACTCATTCTGTTACATTTGTGGTGAATACACACTGCCAAAACATAGAAGAAACATAACAGACTTCGTAAAAAAAAGTGTATTTTGCCTATTTTGGGGTTATGCTTGGGGACCAAGACAAGTTTTGGGCACCACACATAGTGTGCAAAGCATGTATCGAATTATTACGAAAATGGAGCAAAGGACAAAGAAAAAGCTTCAAATTTGGTGTTCCAATGGTGTGGAGAGAGCCAAAAAATCATCATGATGACTGTTATTTATGGTAAACACAGGTACAGGCACATCTTCACAATGAGGGACAGGCCTTCTTGCAGATTCCATGTTACTCCCATTTTCGTTTCTTATGCTTATTGAATCCTTGCACTTGCACTGCACAGAAATAACAGTCATCATGATGATTTTTTGGCTGTGATTGGTCGCATGACCGCTCATGTGACCGCTCACGCGACCAATCACGTCATCGCAGGTCCTAAACTCCTCATTCTTAGGAACGGAGGCTGCCGGTTACATCGGTAAGGTCCAGGGGCCGCCGGAGGGGTGAGTATATCCATATTTTTTATTTTAATTTATTTTTTACATGAATATGGATCCCAGGGCCTGAAGGAGAGTCTCCTCTCCTCCAGACCCTGGGAACCATACACTGGGAACTTCCGATTCTGATTTCCAATATCACAAAAATATCGGAACTCGGTATCGGAATTCCGATACAGCAAATATCGGCTGATACCCGATACTTGCGGTATCGGAATGCTCAACACTACTCGTTACTCGAGATTTCCCGAGCACGCTCGGATGACCTCCGAGTATTTTTTTGTGCTCGGAGATTTAGTTTTTATTGCCGCAGCTCAATGATTTACATCTGTTAGCCAGCATAAGTACATGTGGGGATTCCCTAGCAACCAGGCAACCCTCACATGTACTTATGCTGACTAACAGATGTAAATCATTCAGCTGCGGCAATAAAAACTAAATCTCCAAGCACTAAAAAATACTCGGAGGTCACCTGAGCGTGCTCGGGAAATCTCGAGTAACGAGTATATTCGCTCATCACTAGTATCCACACTTCATGGGTAACAAGTGGTATGGCCACAGCTGGAATAGTCTTCATCCTGCTCAGCTCCAGAAGTCTATCCCTTGAATACACAAGTTTAGTGACAGACTTAGGGGCAACCAGCAGATCAGTGTCCCTGTCCTTCGCTCCAGTCCGCACCATATCTGTGTTCTCCTCTGTACATGGATGGCTGCATCAGTAACCAACAAGGTAAAAGCTGTGTGGTATTGTGGAAATGTGGCTGGTAGTGGTTGCATTAGATACATGTCCATGGGTGCGTCGTATCACTGGTATCCATTTAGGAGTTGCATGTACCTGTAGGGGGGATGTACATAGTAGTGGCAGATCCGGATGCTGATCCAGTTCTGCATGTCCAGAGGCAGTTGGTTGTATGGGAGAATGGTTTCCGCCTTCCCACAATGGTCCATCATACAGGAACAGTGTGATCCACAGAGTATAAACCATCCATCAATCCACGGTTACAAATTAGGAGTCCACAAAGGTGCCAAATCCAGTAGAAAGTCCAAAAGAAAGTCCAAAAGAACAGACAACATACAGAGAAAAAATAAACAAAAGAGTAGCTGGTGCTGCAATGGGTTGCCAGTAGAACGGCGCCATGTTATCTCCTCTGACTTGCAGAGATAGGACCATCCTGACTGGGTACATGTAACAACTCTGCTGGCATCACTGCATGGCCTCCCATCCCCCACCTGCATTACACTCAAACTCACTTACTTCTCTGGGCCTTGTTGTGACTTCTCTCTGCTGCCAGCTCCATGCTGTGTGCCTCATGTCTGCTGTTTGCTCTGTGCATGCTCTGTCTGTGTGCACAGGGGGGCGGCGCTGGCAACTCCTGTTTCTTATAGAGACTGTGTACACCTTGCTAAGGTGTCACTGGCCAATCGCCATTAGGCTTCCTGTATTTAAGACATCCCCACCCATTGGTGGGGGCCTGTGCAACTTACTCCCTCAGTCAGTTCTTAGCTGCTGAGGTGCCAGGCCCTGTCTCGCTTACTCTCATGTCTGCCACCCAGGTGGGCATTGTACCCTGTTCTTTTTCCTGTGTAGCCACCCAGCGGGGCTTCGTACCCTGGCCTATGTCTGCCACCCAGAGGGGCGTCATACCCTGGCTTGTGTCCATGTCTCTGTGCCTTGTCTCGTTCCTGACTCTGTCTTAGTCTAGTCCCATTCCTGTGTCCGTTTATATCCCTGTCTTGGTTTGCTTTTTCTGCTGTGTGTACTTTGTGTCTTGCTTTGCTTTGCTCTGCCCTCTGTGTCTTGCTTTGCTCTGCTTTCGGTTCCGCTCTCTGCATCCTTGCTTTGCTCCTTGCTCTGCATTCTGTGACCTTGCTCTGCACTCTGTGGCTTTGCTCTCAGCTCTGCTCTCTGTAGCTTTGCTCTGCACTTTGCTCTTTACTCTGACTTTGCTCTGCACTCTGTGGCCCTGCTCTGCGGCTCTGCTCAGCTCTCGCACTGCGACTCAGCTTCTTGTGGTTCTACTTTGCTCTGCTCCTTGCGGTTGTACCTGGCTCCGCTCCTTGCGGTTCTACTTCTCCTGCACTTGGCTCCGCCTCCTGCGTTTCTGCACTTGGCTCCGCCTCCTGCTCTTGGCTCCACCTCCTGCGTTTCTGCACTTGGCTCCGCCTCCTGCTCTTGGCTCCGTCTCCTGCGTTTCTGCACTTGGCTCCACCTCCTGCGTTTCTGCACTTGGCTCTAGCTCCTGTACTTTCGCTCTGCATCCGCTCTTTCAGTCTTTCTCTACCTATTATTTAGTCCTCCTGTCTGAACAGGTTCTTACCTGTTTTACATACCTGCCTGCAGAGCGGTCCTTACCGGTTCTTCCAGTGTACCAGTCTTGTCCGCCTGTCCTTCCAGAGAGACAGCCGTGCCTGCCTGCCTACCTGAGAGCCAGCCATGTTCGCCTGCCTGCCAGTGTCTCTGTTGTACCTGTCTGTCTGCCTGTGTCCCAGCCATGCCCACCTGTCTGCCAGAGTGCCAGCCGTGCCCGCTTGCCTGTCTATGTCCCGTTCCCTGGTGGGATCAGCAGCCACAGCCAGACACCACCCTGTAGTGGTACCTGGTGGCTCTCTATTGCACAAGTCTGAGCTCACCATCAGAGGCTCCAGCGAACACCTAGGAAGCTACTTAGTTACGCCCCTTCCAGGGAAGTTTGGTCCAGTGGGGCCACACCCCCGCACGCCCATGCCAACCAGTCTGGGCACGTGCGTGACAGTACAACTTGTCATGGCGGAATGTATTTTGCACTTTTATGATCAAAATAGTGTCAACTGAGTACCCTATGGTATTTACATGTACTATTACTATTTATTTACTTATGTACTGCAGGGTATTTGCTTAATGTTTTTATCCTAGGTTTTATTTGTTAATGGCCACAGTGTGAACACGTAAGGGAGCTTTTGTGGCGCGGTCCCTAAACACCCTGTTGTAGTACCCTTGAGAGTGTGTGTGTGGTTTGGAGTTTGCTGCTTACCCCTTTTCATGCCTCAAGAGGGAGCTTAAATGTTCGTAACAAATCAGTGAGACAAGGATTTGTTTTAAAAAGATAAAAACATTTTTACTAGAACACTTCAAACAGAACTTCAAAATTTGATAACATGCACAATACTTCTTATACATTTCTTCTGCATTAGGGCTCATACTCACCTGCGAGAAACTCAGATGAGTCTCGCATGTTAATACCCGGCGCTGCTGCCGGCACTCAGATCGGAGCGTGCGGCTGCATAGGAATACATGCAGCCGGACGCTCCGCTCCTGAGTGCTGGCAGCAGCTCCGGGTATTGACATGCAGGACTCATCCGAGTTTCTCGTAGGCGAGTATGAGCCCTTAGACAGAGGCTCATGCTTCTTTCTAGTTGCATACGCCATTTCTGATGTTAATAGGAGTATTGGAGAGTGACAGAGTACAGAAGACACCCGACTTCTTCATCAAGATACAAACTACAGTAAGCTTACGTGGAGGAACATCTTATTCTTATCTCTCATGGATATATATGGTTTTAAACCTGTGCATCTGAAGCAGCTGATTTTCTCAAAACTCTGTATTTGCTGAGTAACGCACAACTGAACCAGCTGAGCACTTCACTACCTTCTACTCTTTTCCTATTGTTGGATAAGATGTTATTTGCACGTTTTACTAACCAGTTTGTTTTCACTACCATTCCTGAACAGAATAGGACTTTCTAAACCTCCAGGACTGGCTTATATGTTGTTTCATGGCTCACTCCTGCCTAGGGAAATTATGACTCCCTCAGCTCTGCTAATTGCTACTCCAGGTACTCATTGATGGTAGAAAGGAAGCTTCTTATTGCTTCACCTTCAAACTCTGCACTTCGGCAGTCTTTGTAGTTCGTTGAGGTAGAACGTGTTCTAGAACATTTGAAACTTTAATTCTTCTGTTGCTAAAACACTCTCCAACTTGTGGCCTTCTTAACAATAATGCTTCTTATCTCTTCAATATCTTCTCTGTCTGCCTAACAAAGAGAAACTAGCTTCCTGTGTGCCCATGTAACTCCTCCCCACCTGTGCTGACTTGTATTAAACCTATCCACGGGCTAACTAAGTTGCTGTGGCATGTAAAATCCCATATGAAAAGGGTTATTGTAATACATTAAATCTTCAAAGAGGATATCAGGACAACTTCTCCACCTTTACAAATGTATACCTACATATTGCACTTGTACCAACAGGTGTGCTGGCCCATTTCTTCAGTTTTGCTTTTAAGACACACCTTACTAATTCATGAGATTTAAAAGTGTCTCTGTTTTTCATACTCGAAGCACATCAGAAAATGTTCTTGTCTGATCAAAACGTGATGCGTTTATCATGGAACAATGAACTGAAAGAGGTGTGTGCCTCTTAATGAATCACGTGACCCCACTATGCCCCCTTATCAAGGCTGGCGTGGACAATACTAGTCTTAAGGTACCTTCACACGAAGCGACGCTGCAGCGATAGCGACAACGATGCCGATCGCTGCAGCGTCGCTGTTTGATCGCTGGGGAGCTGTCACACAGACAGCTCTCCAGCGACCAACGATGCCGAGGTCCCCGGGTAACCAGGGTAAACATCGGGTTGCTAAGCGCAGGGCCGCGCTTAGTAACCCGATGTTTACCCTGGTTACCAGCGTAAAAGTAAAAAAAACAAACAGTACATACTCACCTGCGCGTCCCCCAGCATCTGCTTCCTGACACTGACTGAGCTCCGGCCCTAACAGCACAGCGGAGACGTCACCGCTGTGCTTTCACTTTCACTTTAGGGCCGGCGCTCAGTAAGTGTCAGGAAGCAGACGCTGGGGGACGCGCAGGTGAGTATGTACTGTTTGTTTTTTTTACTTTTACGCTGGTAACCAGGGTAAACATCGGGTTACTAAGCGCGGCCCTGCGCTTGGTAACCCGATGTTTACCCTGGTTACCAGTGTAAAACATCGCTGGTATCGTTGCTTTTGCTTTCAAACACAACGATACACGGCGATCGGACGATCGATCTGGACTTTATTCAGCGACCAGCGACATCACAGCAGGATCCTGATCGCTGCTGCGTGTCAAACTAAATGATATCGCTAGCCAGGACGCTGCAACGTCACGGATCGCTAGCGATATCGTTACAAAGTCGTTTCGTGTGAAGGTACCTTTAAGTCCTTATTAAACTTGATTTATGCAGTTATTTTGCTTCATTTCTTTAGAGGGAAATATTTTTGTCTCACATACATTTGCAATCCTATTGTTTAATGCACTGCTCCCCAACTCCAGTCCTCAAAAGCCACCAACGGGTCATGTTTTCATGATTTCCTTAGTACTGGACAGTACTATAATTCATGTAAAGGTCCCAAACAAACAGAGTATTCTCACCCCAACAGCGCCGTTTCACAAATGCTTCCTCTATGGGGGCCCTGTCGGAGTGAGAACACTATGTTTGTTTGGGACCTTTACATGAATTTACATTCAGGTATGATTTCATTTGTTTCAGTCTTTTTACTTAGTGGTCGTATCTGCGTTCACAGCAACATTTAGCACGTATGCTTAAAACCACAAGTCAGTGCCTGCAAATTTCGGCATTATTATCTATCACTTCTCATTTTTGCATATACAGTATATGCTGCTTACTTGCTACACAATGCACTAGGCACTTTTTTCATTTAAAGCACTTGTTAGCTTTTCTATAATTTAAGGCAGCTAATTGCGCGTGACACTTGATATAGAAGGTGCATTATTTTATGATTATTTACTTTTTGTATATAGATCTGTTTTGTCAGGCTAATTCATTTATTGTATTTCATATATATATGCACTTGTGTTTCATGTAATTTCTGAAACCTTTTTTAGTATCGTACCTGTAACTTAATATGTGATTGGCACTGACCATGTGTCCTTTCTTCAGTGTGTTCTTGTTTTGTGTGGTTCCAGCAGCTTGATTCTGCATTTTATTTATTTAATACATTTTTTAATGATATCCAATAAAAACTTATCATGTTTTAATATACATTAGCATTCATCGTCTTCCTCCACTTGATTGAAGTGGGAGTGTGTAGTAAAGTGTTGTTTTGACGCCTTTTGCAAAAAAATGTTTTTGGGAGACTGTGTTCAATAATTTTAAGAAATGCAGGTCAGTCAGTCCGAAAAATTGGGAAAACTTTGAAAGTGTCCCCGAGTGCAGTGGCAAAAACCATCAAGCGCTACAAAGGAACTGGCTCACATGAGGACTGCCCCAGGAAAGGAAGACCAAGAGTCACCTCTGCTTCTGAGGATGTTTATCCAAGTCACCAGCCTCAGAAATCGCAGGTTAACAGAAGCTCAGATTAGAGACCAGGTCAATGCCACACAGAGTTCTAGCAGCAGACACATCTCTACAACAAATGTTAAGAGGAGACTTTGTGCAGTAGGCCTTCAAGGTAAAATAGCTGCTAGGAAACCACTGCTAAGGACAGGCAACATGCAGAAGAGACTTGTTTGGGCTAAAGAACACAAGGAATGGACATTAGACCAGTGGAAATATGTGCTTTGGTCTGATGAGTCCAAATTTGAGATCTTTGGTTCCAACCACCGTGTCTTTGTGCGACGCAGAAAAGGTGAACGGATGGACTCTACATGCTTGGTTCCCACCGTGAAGCATGGAGGAGGAGGTGTGATGGTGTGGGGGTGCTTTGCTGGTGACACTGTTTGGGATTTATTCAAAATTGAAGGCATACTGAACCAGCATTGCTACCACAGCATCTTATAGCGGCATGCTATTCCACCCGGTTTGTGTTTAGTTGAACCATCATTTATTTTTCAACAGGACAATGACCCCAAACACACCTCCAGTCTGTGTAAGGGCTATTTGACCAAGAGGGAGAGTGATGGGGTGCTATGCCAGATGACCTGGCCTCCACAGTCACCAGACCTGAACCCAATTGAGATGGTTTGGGGTGAGCTGGACCGCAGAGTGAAGGCAAAAGGGCCAACAAGTGCTAAGCATCTCTGGGAACTCCTTCAAGATTGTTGGAAGACCATTCCCGGTGACTACCTCTTGAAGCTTATCAAGAGAATGCCAAGAGTGTGCAAAGCAGTCATCAAAGCAAAAGGTGGCTACTTTGAAGAACCCAGAATATAAGACATAATTTTAGTTGTTTCACACTCTTTTGTTAAGTATATAATTCCACATGTGTTAATTCATAGTTTTGATGCCCTCAGTGTGAATGCACAAATTTCATAGTCATGAAAATGCAGAAAAATCTTTAAATGAGAAGGTGTGTCCAAACCTTTGGTCTGTACTGTATATATATATATATATCTATCTATAATATAATGCTGGGAGCGTTACTCTGTCCGAAGCCTTTATAGACTGCGCAAGCGCCGGTGCAGTCTGGACCCCACAGAGTGACGCAGCCCAGGAGATTGCGGTATGTGTAAGCACTGAACGCACACCGCGATCTCCAACGGAGAAGCAGGGACGTGCCAGGAGGGTGAGTATGCTATATTCACCTGTCCCGTTCCAGTGATGCGCGCTGCTCCATCCTCCACATCCTCTGCCTGTGATGTTCAGTTCAGAGGGTGCGATGACGAGCTTAATGCGCGCCGCCCTCTGACTGAACAGTCACAGCCAGAGGACCCGGAAGACGGAGCGGCACGCAGCACTGGATCAGGGCCAGGTGACTATAGCAAGTGTCGGGGGCCTGAGCTAGCGGCGACTCCGGCACCTGACCCCCACAGCACGCCAGTGTCCTCGCCTGCTCAGGCCCCCCAGCACTCGGCGCCCAGCGACGATAGGTGAGTATGTTATTTTTTTTTATTATTGCATCAGCATACAGGGCATATAATACTATGGAGCATCTTATAGGGGCCATCAACCTTTATGGATCAGCATACAGGGCATATAATACTATGGAGCATCTTATGGGGGCCATCAACCTTTATGGATCAGCATACAGGGCATATAATACTATGGAGCATCTTATGGGGGCCATCAACCACAATGGAGCAGCATATGAGGCATATACTATGGAGCATCTTATGGGGGCCATCAACCTTTATGGAGCAGCGTATGGGGCATATGGATGGGAGCAGCAAATTACAGAACGGTGGCGCAGGATGGGAGCAGCACATTACAGAACTGTGGCGCAGGATGGGAGCAGTACATGACAGAATAGAGCAGCACATGACAGAATAGGGCAGCACATGACAGAATGGGGGTGCAGGATGGCAGCAGCACATGACAGAACGGGGGTGCAGGATGGAAGCAGCACATGACAGAATGGGGGCACAGGATGGGAGCAGCACATGACAAGATGGGGGCGCAGGATGGGAGCAGCAAATGACAGAATGGAGGTGCAGGATGGGTGCAGCATATGTCAGAATGGGGGCATAGGATGGGAGCAGCACATGATAGAATGGGGCCGCAGGATGGTAGCAGCACATGACAGAACTGGGGCGTAGGATGGGAGCAGTACATGACAGAATGGGGGCTCAAGATGGGAGCAGCGCATGACAGCATGGGGGCACAGGATGGGAGCAGCACATGACAGAACAGGGGGTAGGATGGAAGCAGCACATGACAGAATGGGGGCTCAGGATGGCAGCAGCACATGACAGAATCAGGGCTCAGGATGGGAGCAGCACATGACAGAACGGGGGCGCAGGATGGGAGCAGCACATGACAGAATGGGGGTGCAGGATGGGAGCAGCACATGACAGAACGGGGGAGCAGGATGGCAGCAGCACATGACAGGATGGGAGCAGCACATGACAGGATGGGGGCACAAGATAGGAGCAGCACATGGCAGGATAAGGGCGCAGGATGGGAGCAGCACATGAAAGGATGGGGCGCAGGATGGCAGCAGCACATAACCAAAATGGAGGCGCAGGATGGGAGCAGCACATGACAGCACGTAGGTGCAGGATACAAGCACTACATGACAGCATGGGGGCGCAGGATGGGAGCACATGACAGGATGAGGGCTCAGGGAGAGAGTAGCACATGACAGGATGGGGGCGCATGATGGTAGCAGCACATGACAGGATTGGGGTGGAGTATGGGAGCACCACATGACAGGATTGGGGTACAGGATGGGACCACCACATGACAGGATTGGGGTACAGGATGGGAGCACGTGACAGGATGAGTGCTCAGGAAGACAGTAGTACATCACAAGATGGAGGCACACAAAACAGGATGGGAGCAGCACATGACAAGATTAGGGCGCAGGATGGGAGCAACACATACCAGGATGGAGACCATATACCAATATAAATGCTCGCCACCCAGGCGTAGAACGGGTTCAATAGCTAGTATATATATATATATATATATACTGTATATATATATATATATATATATATATATATATATATATATATATATATATATATATATATATATATTAGCCATATAAGATCCATCCTGCTCTGTATAGTGCTGGGCTGTGTTTGGCATTTATTGTCAAGGAGCAGGCAGCAAGATAATTTCTGATCTGTAGAAAAATAGATGCTGCCATTAGATAGAAAGGTAAAAATTAGGAACTTGGATAGGGGTTTCTGTCATCTGTAACCTTGGAGACAAATAGTTTTGCATAGGCACTGTAAACAAAATAGTATAATGGTATGATCTGGCTCTGTTTATTTTTTGGCAGTAAGTGAGCAAACAATAGCAGCTATTGTAATTATATCTTTTGCCATATTTACAGATGATTTCAGACAGCAGAAGATTGAAAATGTCCATACAGATTCTAATGGCACATAATACTGGATAATTTTGGCATGTGACTGGAGCATTAGTTGCTTTTTGATGCCAGGAAAAAATTATATTTCAAAAAGTTCTTTGTAAGAATTTGTGAAATCAATGTAACTTGTGTGACTATTTCTCAGCATTACAATACTGTGGCAGGGAGCATACCCAGTATTAAAAAAAGAGCTAGCCTTAGGTTGATAGGTGCCCTTTGTAGTGTCCTCTGTATATTTATTATCCCTATAGTGTACTATTTAATGCCAAAAATATAATCCAAAATTACACAGGGAATGTTGCTATTCGATCCACAGAACTTAAAGCACTACTCCAGCTTTTTTTGCAGTTTCTGTTTTTTCAATTTCAGCAGCGGAGTCGTATCACTAATGTACATTCCCTACCCTAGTACTATATTTACCAGTCACTGTCTTCTTCAGCTCTTCTCAGCGCCGCTCTGGTCCCATGCCACCATCTTGTCATTTTGTGACCGCAACTTTTAGCTGACCAGAAGTCAAAGGTAAAGGTCACAAGCTCTCATTGTAAGTCTATGAGAGCCTTGTTCTGGCTCTAATAGACTTACATTGAGTAGTGACCTCCAGCTCACCCGTCACTCACTGGAGTTATCTGGCAGGTCACAACATGCAAAAGACAAACCAGATCGGCGCCAATAACAGATGAAGACAGTGGCTGGTGCGTATCATACTAGTGGACAAGAACTAATAAAAAACTTGCTGAAGTGGTGCTTTAAAATCTAAAATTAAATTATGAGCAAAGTATAATATTAACAGAGCAAGTTCTTGGTACCCATACCAATAGGATTAGAGGCTTTCCTTAGGTAATAGGAGATGATTTGTTATGTAAGATTACACAACTTTTCCTCAAATATGAACAGCTCTTATTAAGAATAACAATTTCTAAACATTTCTAAAATTTTAAGTTCCTGTTTACTGATGAGCAAATATACTCGTTACTCGAGATTTCCTGAGCACACTCGGGTGTCCTCCGAGTATTTTTTAGTGCTCGGAAATTTAGTTTTTATTGCCGCAGCTGAATGATTTACATCTGTTAGCCAGCATAAGTACATGTGGGGGTTGCCTGGTTGCTACGGAATCCCCACATGTAATCAAGCTGGCTAACAGATGTAAATCATTCAGCTGCAGCAATAAAAACTAAATCTCTGAGCACTAAAAAATACTCGGAGGACCCCCGAGCATGCTCTAAAAATCTTGAATAATGAGTATATTCGCTCATCACTATTCCTATTATAAGCACAGCATGTAAGTATGATAAACTAAACAGAAATACCACTGTACCAGATTACCTGATTTCTGAAAGTTAAGATATGCAGGGAAATTGTCTGTCAAGGCACTTTCTAAGTGCTCTTGATAACCTCCTCCCCTGAATTTCAAATAAGGCTGTTGGTAATTAAATTTGTTAAGGTTGACAATAGAAGTAAGGCAAATGTTTTTACATTAACATTTGAGCATAAAATTAGTGTCTACACTTAGTATTTTTATCTGCAATTATGTATAGCCTTTTATCACATATTTGTACTAAATCAGAAACTTAGCATATAATAAAGTGATTTTCATACTACTGGACTTTTCACAGATAAGCTGTACAGCTGCAGGCTGTATTTGTCCTATAGGCTATTCCCCTGTGACAAGCGCTGCTCTCCCTAACCCCGCAATCCCCCAGTAGTATTGAAACATCACATGTGTCTCCCAAGTCTAAAAGAGCATATTAAGGTCAATTGATAGAGGTGTATGTCTGATAAATTGTACAGCAGGCACCCTGATACTTTCCTCAGGCTGTGAGTTGCACAAACACATTGCAGCAGAAACAACAAGGCATGTAGGGGAGAGAACAGTGTTGCTTATGGTAGAATAGATAATGGAGAGAGATACAGCCTGCAGCTGCACGGGTTATTTGTGATATGTCCAGAAGCATGGGAGGAAGCTATAGCTGTCCCAGATAAGGTGTGAAATATCAACAGCTAAGCACTTTGCAAAAGAAGAAGTTATTTTTATTTTTCTACGCGTTTTGAATTGTAGCCCACTTCTTCTTCAGGACACAAAAACCATATTAGCTTATATAGATATGTTTTTTGTTTCCTGACGAAGAAGTGGGCTACACATTTCGAAACTCATAGCAAAATGAAAAAAAAAACTTTTTTACATTATTTCCAGTTTTTACATATTTCTCTGGTGAAATCACCAGTGGATCTGCAGTAGCCATACAACCATTGATCAGGTCAGCATATATTGATATCATTTTAGTATTTACTATCAGATAAGACCTAATTTTGCAACATTTATTCTCCTCAGCCATTTATATCTCTTACTACTATTGTCTAGCATTCTCAATGGGATTAAGGTCTGTGCTTTGACTAGGCCACTCCAAAACATTTCCATTGCTTCCACCTAAAACCACTGGAGTAATGCTTTTCCAGTATGCTTTGGGTCATTTTCTTGATGGAAGGTGAACCTCCATCCCAGTCTCAAATCACTGACAGATGGAAACAGGTTTTGCTCAAGGATATCACTCTATTTAACACCATCCATCTTCCCGTTGACTAGGACCATTTTCCCTGTTCCTGTTGACAAAAAACATTCCCACAGCATGATGCTGCCACTACCATATTTACCATGCCACTGTGGGGATGGTGTTCTTGGGGTGATGAGCTGTGTTGGTTTGGCGCCAGACATAGCTTTTACTTTGGAGGCCAAAATGTTCAATTGTGGTCACATCTGAGCACAGTACCTTCCTTCATACATTTGGGGAGTCTCCAGCATGTCTTTTCGCAAGCTCAAAATGAGACTTTCAATTTTTGTGTGTAAGTAAAGGTTTTTTTCTGCCCACTCTTCCATAAAAGCTACCTCTATGGAGTGGAAGAGTGTAAGGCTTGTTGTGGTCATATTTACAGATACTCCAGTCTCTGCTTGGGAACTCTGTGCAACTCCTTCAGGGTTACCTTTTGTCTCTGTGTTGCCTCTATGATTAATGCCCTCATTGCCTAGGCTACGAGTTTTGGTGGGTGTCCCTATCTTGGCAGGTTTGTTGTGGTACCATATTCTTTCCATTTGATGATAATGGATTTCATGGTGCTCTGAGGGATCATCAGAGATTGGGATATTTTTTATAACCCGACCCGGACTTGTACTTCTCAACAACTTTGTCACTGATTTTTTTGGAGATCTCCTTGGCCTTCATAGTGTTGTTTGGGTAGTGGTGCTTCTTGCTTAATGGTGTTGCAGCCTCTGTGGCCTTTCAGAAAGGGTGTGCATATACTGACACACCATGTGACACTTAGATTGCACACAGGTGGACTTTCTTTCTCTAAGCATGGGACTTATGAGGGTAATTGCTTTCACCAGATATTTTTAGGAGCTAAACAGCAAAAGGGATGAATATATATACACACGCCAATTTTTATTTATTATAACCCGTAAATTTAATTTATGCTTATGCTTTTATCACTTCACTTTACCAACTTAGACAATTTAGTGATGATGCATCACGCACAAATCACATTACAAAATTATTTAAAAACAGTTTGTAATGTAACAAAATAGGTAAAAAGCCAAGAGGATTTGAATACTTTTGCAAGCTACAGTAACTATTAAATATCTCACAAACAAAAGCCAATATCTCACAAACAAAAGCCAGTCTGGCAAAACCGAAGTCATATTATTAATCAGCAGCACTGGTACCAAAATCACTATATACCAGTGAATTCTTTTCGCTCCTATGTCTAAAGTCTTGTGGGGAGCAAATGGTCGTGGCCAGTTTATGGTAAAATTCTCTGCTCTTCTGGATTATGGCCTCAAAAGTGCTCACTGTAAGGTTCAGTATTTTAGAAATTCTTCTGTAACCAATGTCTTTAGTAGGTTTTGCAACAAAAAGGTCTTGAGACAGCTCACTTGTGTAACCCATCATAATTTGTAGGTCATCAGTTTTGATGGGTGAATCCGAACAGGCAGAACACAGCATGGCAAACAACAAATGTTTGGGCCCCCCATTAATGTGAATGGAGTCCAGGTTCAGGTTCGGGTATTGTAACCAAACCAAACTTTTTTAAATGTTCAGCAGAACCGAACATTCAGATGTTTGCCCACCATCAGTCATCAGTTGAGCCAGCTTATTATTCACTATGTGACAGGATTGCTTTCTAATTACTGATAGATTTAAACTGGTGTCATGACTTTCCATGGATTTTTGCCCCTTTCTTTCTTAATGTGTTCACTACTTTTTGCCTGTGTAATTTCTCATGGCACTATTCTACTAACAAATTGGTTGAGAGAAGAAAAACCTAATTCATTTTGTGGTGCTGAAAAAGAATATGATGCTTACAATTTCTTATTGGTACTAATTTTCAAGATCCAAACGATATTTTCTATTTAAGTCACCTTTCATGCAGGTTTATAGAATAATTGTGTCTTTTATATTTCATCATCATTATTGCATTGTAGCTAGTCTATTACATAATCTCCTTAGTCTATTGAGCCAGCAGTATTCCATCATTTTAAGGTGACCAATCAAAAACGCCAACTCAGCTCCAATGACTTAATCCGAATTGCAGTTGCATTACTTACTTTTATAAATGTTCTCTGTGTAAGGTATACAGTTTTAGGCTTTTTTTGCTTAGTTTCATAGCATACTGACATGTTTCTATATGTTTTTTTTAGATATGCTTCATTATTGCATTAACAAAGCAGATAGTTTTTGCTACATATGTGGAGAAGTCACTTTTGCGTCACAAAAGCAAAACTTGACTTCCGTGATAAGGAAAGCCTACAACCTGTATTTTGGCTGCAGAATAGATTAGGATAAGTGTTGGGCTCCATACATATGCTGCAATAGAAGTGCATCACATTTTACCCAATGGTGTCATATGAAGAGACAATCTATGCCTTTTGCAGTCCAAATGATCTGGAGTGAGCCAACCGATCATACTACCAATTACTATTTCCACATGGTGCACCCCCATTATGAAAGGAGTTTCAAGGAAGAAGAAGTGGACTTTATAGTATCCAAACATTCCATCTGTAATACGCCCAGTACCACATACAGAAGAATTGCTGGCTGCAAAAGCACCAGAAACATTTTCAGTCGAGTCAAGTAAGGAAGAAGAGGGTGCTTAATATCATGAAATATCTTCCTCTCACAACCCAGACTTTCTATCAGCAACTTCAACTGAACCACACCTTATAACTAGCGATAAGTGAAAAAAACAATCGCCAAACATAAATTCAGCACGAATATGGCACATTCGGATTCATGATCTGAAGCATGAGCAAAATGTTATAAAATCGGGAAAAATCAGGAACATTAGGTAAAAAGAGTAGGAAAATAAAAAGTATTTTCAGCAATTTTGCTATAATAATGGTGGTGTATCATGAGTGTGGGGCACGTGTTTGATGAGGAGAGGGGATTTGCAGAGCTTAGAGGCATGGCATGCTTGTAAATAGTATTTTTTTTCCTAATTTTATGTGTGCACATTGATTGCGGCTAGCCAATCAGGGCGCAGGAAACATCTACAATGTCCTGACACAACGGCTCGTGTCATTGGCTGCTGACAGGCATTCATCCACATACACACGATAATAAGCTTACACTACTGCATGGCCGTGCGGCCATGCGAACCTTTTATAGCGGAAGCTCTCCTGGACCTTCCTAGTGGTCCAATAGGAGCTGCTACAGGATCTGAGCATGTGACCCCCAACCTCCAATGATAGGTTGTCACTTGGGCATGCTCAGAAGAAGAAAAGCAGGACTTAGTCCCAGGGATGCCCGCTCGATGCTGATCAGTACTGGTTACAATGGCTGAGCCTGAAAGGACACGGCCATGCACTAGTGTAAGCTTATTATCGTGTGTATGTGGATATATGCCTGTCGATGGATGAAAGCTCCGAATCATTCCCATCCCTAGTGTTGTTGACTGTTCGCGAATGGTGGAAGCTACCTAGAGCCTGACAGTGCTATCCCACACAGCTAACACAAGATACAGTGTCTGATAGCAGTGACCGCCATTGCGGCGCTGTGCGCTAATAGAGCGCTTTCCTGGCCAAAGTCTGGGTGGTTACTGGCGTTTGCCAGTTCGGCACTGCACGCACTCTTGTGCAGTAAACTATTAGTTCTAGTAATCTCTGACACCCCAGTAGAGGTGTCGAGCGCATGAGGTCTAGAGGAACTCTTTCCCTGAGTCTTGGGACAGAGTTCTGTGACTCTTTGCTTGCGCTCTTTGTGCGGTACCGTGGCCCTGTGAAGCTACAGGGTTCACTTCCTTCATACCGTGTAAAGCTAACCCATGTGTGTATCCACATTATACTGCCATATAGTCCGTCATTACTCAGCAGCAGGTTCCATCTCTGCACGGTGGACCCCGGGCTGCGAACGCACCTTATACCATCCTTATAATTATTTGATGCGTTCTGCTAGCCCTAACAGTGTGTGACGCTGGCCTAACTGAGAAAGTACATTGCTCAGGCATCCCCCTAGGGGTGGAGATGCCTTAAGTACCTGATGCCTCTTGGCAATTGGCTGGGGATATCTTAGGAAGGTGCACACAGTCTATATAAGAAACAGGAAGTGCATGATGCCCAGAGCATGGAGCCAGCAGAGGATAGAACTCACAGCATGGTCTGGAGTGGTGAGTAAGAGGGGAGATGAGAAGCTATGCAGTGATGCCGGCAGGGATGTTACAGAGATGTTATGGTGGATTGAGAAAGATGGGATTTGCTTGGTATGTAGGGTGTAAACAAATGGAGGTTCTGTGGCCTGTGAGACAACGCTTATCATGGTGAGGAAGGAGGAAGAAATAGATGATGCAGTTGATGGGGTGCATTTTAGCTTAGTGACATTCCTAGGTTAAAGCATGTTGAGCACGCATTTGCTAGTTCATGCACGTAGTACTGAAATTATTTAATTTTTTGACTCTACTTTGTCATTTTTTTTAAAAGTTGACAGATAATGTAATTTTTTAGATTTTTCACGGTCTAAAAAAAAGACCCAAGCTACGCAACTGAAGAACCGCAAACGCTGCTGTCCACTGCCAGAGTTGGGGCTCATGATGCATTGGTTGTCGTGGTTGCATAACTCTGTGTCTACATAACCTCTTTGTCTTCCTCCTCCTTCTCCTCTGCTGACCTACTCAGCTGCATGCCTTTGGGTTTACACCAAGTGTGATCTACTACCTCATCATCATCCTCTAAAGTTACCAATGACCTACTGTCAAATGAAAGTGACGCAAGTTTGTCCTGCTCTTTCTCCTGGACCTGGCATCTGCCTTTGACACAGTGGACCATTCCCTCTTACTACAGACTTTCTGATCTGTTGACATTATAGACTTGGCCCTTTGTTGGATCGCCTGGTACCTAACAGACAGGAAATTCAGTGTCTCCCACTCACACACCACCTCCCCTTTTTGCCCCTTTGTGTCGGTGTCCACCAAGGTTCAGTTGTTGGACCAGACACTTTGCTCCCTCCCTCTTAAAGGGACCGCTGGCATCAACCTAAGATATTCCCAGCCTATAGCTGGTGACACCTATTTAAGGCATTTCCTCCAATGTAGTGGTGCCTGAGCTAGTTGTTAATTTGCCTTGCATGCTGGCTAGTTGTCAGGTTCCCTAGGTCCGCCCGTCTGCTTGTCTACACTGTATCCATCTGCTCTTACCTGTCTGTGCCTGTATGCTTATACATGTCTGTTCTCTTCTGCCAGTCCAGATCGCACCTGCCAGGGACCATCTGTCTAACACCTGGTCCAGTCCGCACCTGTCACTACTTTTCTGTTCCTCTCCCGGTCCCATCTGCACCCTTGGTTCCAGAGTCCCTACATTGCCTGCCTGCATTCTTCATCCCTTCTTCGGGCCATAGCAGCCTACTTGCTGTAGGTTGTCAGCTGTCACCTTCTGTTGGTCAGCCATGTAGTAGCAACTGTTGGCACCTCCTTGTCCCTTCTTGGGTCACAGTTTTCGCCTGCTGTCCCTTGTTCAAGTTGGGATTTGGCAGGCCTCCTAGTTACAACCCTCCAGGCTTTCTGAGGAATATGGCACAGTGTTTCCACCACCTTGCACGTTACAGTCTACATCTGCTGGGTTGGCTGTAGTGGAAGAGGTGTCGGTCCCCACTATACTACTTCTACTCTATTGCAATTTATGCCACTTTGTTGGTGTCTGCCACTAATTTTTGTAAATGTTTAGACTCCTGGTTGGGTCTTCTTCATGCATGTTGCCTGTAGCAGTAGGCCTCCAAGACCGACAGACCTACATTTCCTTGGACTCAACTACCCGTGTTATTATCATTATATTTTTCTGACAATAGTAGTAGTCAATAGTAGTAACAGATATTTGTGCTACCTCAGTGTGATTGAGCATGAAAGCAGGTAGAGGGGTTGCATGTGGTATCAGGACTTCCAGCACAGCAGGCCTACACCAATCCCTCATCCACCTCTTCTTACTTTGACATTCAACTGAAAGCTGTAAATGCTGGCCCAGATACCTCATGCATGACTGATTGTTGCCGTGCCATGCTACAATTTGTACTGTGGGTGAATTGAGGCCACTTTCCTGATGTATGTTCTTGATGTGTTTTGGCAGCTTTTGGGACCATTAGAACGTGTTGTGCATGCGTTTGTTTTTGCCTCCCATTGACTTGAATGGCGTTAGGCTATGTTCGGCGAATATTCACCGATTTATTTGGCGCTCATTATCCAAACCAAACATTGAAATATTCGCTCATCTCTACTTATAATACAAAGTAAACTGAACAATCTTGTTGGGATCCGCCCAAGAGTAATTCTGCGCTCTTTGGTTCCAGGCTACAGCAACAGAATCTCCTAGCAGGCTATGTTTGGATTTCTTTGTTCGGCAACCATGATAAAGATCTTGTACAATACTGTACTCCTTGATAAAGGGTGATCTTGTGTCATGCAACAACATCTACACTTTAGTGAAAGCTCTGAATATAAGTCATAACCCAGAGAAATCGAGACTCTTTATTGATTCATCTAAAACAAGCCTAAAAGCCATCTTAGTGCATAATTGCAAGGCACTACCTTCAATTCAAGTTGGTTATGCAGTCCACATAAAAGAAACTTGATCAAGAGAAGAGAGTAGGTGCACAGCCATTATAGTACTACAGGTGGCTACATCATGCATCAAAGGAGAATAATCAATAAAAGGAAAATAAATACAATAATGATGCACACACCTAAAATTATCAAAATTTCATTAAAACAAAACACAATAATAACACTATAAAAGCATAAAAATGTTCACATATATACATACTGTATATATATATATATATATATATATATATATATATATATATATATATATATATAAAAAAGTATATAATTCAGGACTGTAACATCTGGAGGGGTATCATCCCACATGAACCAGGTGAACACAGTGACAACTTGAACAAAGTATATATGGATAGAATCTTTATTAACACATAGAGAACATAAACAAGATAAAACAAGGTGCTTCTAGTGTGACAGACACTGGGACATGCTTTCAATCACATATTAGTAAAAACACCCTATACTTCAGGAATGCCTCCTTACTGACATCAAACTGTAAAGCTATACCGTTAAACAATGGCACAATATGCGAGTAGAGAAATTCTGTTTCATTCTGGATACTTGTGGCCAGCCTGTACATGCATAATATATTCCTGTCCTCTGCATCATTGGGAGGAGTCGGGCCTGTTACACTAGGTACCCACCCGTATAATATTTTCCACTGTCTCAGATGTCTATATATGTAACATGACGGTGTCCTTGGTTGCTGGCAAACCTTTTGCCCTTACGTGTCTTTGCTTTGCTAGGATGCACGCATCGGTTCTCAGCCCTCAGATTCTGGCAAAATATCTTCCCTTATGTGATACATCATTGCTACAGTGCATGCGCTGGTTTCTTACCTGGCTTCCAATATGGCTTCCTTTTTCTTTCTTGAGTGCTGCAACCACCGGTAACTGATCATTTTAATTGAGTTTTGTATAAATTATACCTCATGTTTGCTATTCCCTCACACTTTCCTGATGAAGCTGTGATCCACAGTGATACGCATGGGGTGTCATGGGCTTTGCTTTTTGACTATCCCCCATTTCTCCTTCCCTCTGCTTCCACTTGGGTAGCTATGTTGCCAGTATTTCAGCACCTTATAATATGGACCACTTCTCTGTATACTCATACACTAACATGAAGACTCCAGCTCAACGAGATAGTGAAAAAAACTTTTCTTTATTCACTATATGCTCGGTGGAGGATAAAAACATCAGCAATAACAAAGGATAAAATGCCATATAAACACATTTCTGGTGACCAAGCACCCTTAGTCATGATATCAAACATGTTGCTTGTCTTACACTTTTATACTGAGATCCGGTGAACACACTGGTGTGATGATTAATTAACATAATTGCTGAGCAAAGTGAAAACATATGAAAGTGAATACAATTTAAAAACAAGTGCTTTGGCTGGATGGAAATACAATATGAACAATGTATTATTCACAGTATTAAACAGTTTTTGGATCCAAGATCCTGTAAGGTAAAAGTAGCAGCATAAATATCTGGAATACATGAAATTTCATTTAACATCATTATTTTATAAACACAGAAAATTCACTGTAATTGATAGCATATCCAATATAAAAACAGGTCTAGCTCTAGCGGTCAATTTTGAAATCCGAAATACTATAAACTAATTGTGGCAACAAAAGGCATCTAGGATGAATGTGATTTCATTCAGCATAGTTATTTTGTATTATAAGTACAGAAAATTCAATATAATTAATAACAGGTCTGATGTAGTAACCTAGCCTTTCGGGCAATTTTAGAGCAGAGAGGAAATACCCTGCACATATCTCATAAAAGCATAAACTACATATACTGGAAAAAATATTTCCAAATTTGGAGAACCCATTCATTTGGGATTCATTACATCCTGTACAAAAAAAAGAGCATATGGAATCTATGACACGAAGTCTCCTGTCAGGAGAATTAATCCTGAATTATAGATAAGTTAGAAGTCAAATCCTCTGAAAAGGAGATAACGGAACTTCACAAGTCTATTGCCATTGTACATCATTGTCCAGTATTACATTATGTGCCAGAGAGGAGCATCTGGAATCTATGTCATAAGGTCTCCTGTCAAAAAGGTTAGTCTTAAAGTGTAGATGGGCTATAAGTCAGATCCTCCGAAAAGGAGACAGTGGAACTATGCACGTCTATTACCATTACATATCATTGTTCGGTGTTACATTATGTGCCAGAAAGGAGCATCTAGAATCTATGTCATGGAGTGTCAAAAAGGCTAATTCCCAAATATAGATAGGCTGTAAGTCAGATCTTCCAAGGAGGAGATAACAAAACTTCATAAGTCTATTGCCGTTACATGTCATTGTCCGATAATTGCATATTTGTTATGGAGAAAGTTATTGCGCAGTATGAAAACCATTTAGAATAAAAGCTTCTTAATAAGTAACTTGAATAAATACATCATAATGGGAAAACCATGGCAAAACAGCATTAATAAAAAAGCATGATATCCCTCTCTTATTTAAACCACGTGCTATTCTAGTGCCAAGTTTAAAGATCCACCAAGCTTCTCTTTTTCTCAGTGTTACCTCAGTGTCGCCTCCTCTAAATGGTTTATGCGTTTTTTCTATTGCATAGACTTTAAGTGATTCAAGGTTACTTTGGTGATGATTAATAAAATGTTTTGAGATTTGTGATGTATTTCTATCAATGTTGGCATTTTCTACATCATATATGTGTTCTCGAATTCTTATTTTCAGTTGGCGTATAGTGCTGCCAAAGTATTTAAGATGCCAAACTGTACATTCCATAATGTAGACCACATTATTTGTATTGCAATTTAAAAAGGTTTTTATTGTATATATGTTCTGATTACTAGTGTCCGTGAAATTAAGGCATTTTTGGGAAAACTTGCAGGTTTTGCAAGTTGCAGCACTGCATTTATGAAAGCCCTTTGTGCTGAGCCAGATGGAAGTCAGAGCATGATGGGTATTCAAAAGACTTGATGAAAGACTTTAATCTAAGGAGGGTTTTCTTCTAGACACAATTCTACATCTGTTTTTTATGATGTTTTCTATGTCTGGATAGTCTCTTAAAATGAACAAATTGTTATTGATCAATTCTTTTATCAAGATTTTGAAGAAAATGTATTGCTATATTGTAAAACCAGAATGACCGAGTTTGTGGAACAATTATTATGATTTTGTTTTGGCTTAAAGCGTGGTCTTTGTTCAACTATTTTTTCATCTCTTTGTAAGTTCCATTTGCTATAGCCTCTCTGTGTGAGCCATTCCTTAATACCATTGACCTCTTTAGTATAGTCATCATGTGTGCTGCAATAACGTTTGGCTCTTACCATTTCACCCACAGGTATATTTCTAATTGTGTGTTTAGGTTGATGGCTATTAGCACGTAGTATCGTGTTTCCTGCCGTGGTTTTTTGGAAAGTTGATGTAATAACTGGAATATTTGGTAGACCTTTTAGCTTTAAATTAAGAAATTCTATACATGTGGGTTCTTGGCAAGCCATGAACCTGAGATTGAAGGGATTGCAATTGAAGTAACAGACTAAATCCTGTACGGCATATAATCAGAATTCCAAATAATAATGATATCATCGATGTATCTGCCGTAACAATATATACAATATTTGAATGGCTTATCAATACTGTAGACATATGATTCAACCCACCAATGCATGACAAGATTAGCGAGAGATGGGGAGTATTTTGCTCCCATAGAAACACCGCTAATTTGCATGTAATAAATCTGATTGAAACAAAATAAATTGCTAGTTATAAGAAATAAAGTCACTTCTAACACATAAGATTGGAGATCTGAAGTGAATCACTATATTTTTACATATGAAATTTAAATGCATGTAGCGCTATTTCATGTGGTATAGACGTATACAAGGAGACAATGTCTGAAGTGATCCAAGAATATTTTTCTCAGAAGAGGCAATTTGCATATGCCAAGAATATTAGACAGCCATGAAAAATCCTTCATGGCATGTAAGACATCTGTACTGTCCTTAAGGTAACCTGGTGTTCTCTGGACGAGAGGCTGAAGGAGCAGATCTAGCCACTCCCCCAGCCTCTCGCCAAAAGATCCGATGCCTGACACTATTGGTCTCATTGGTGGGGGGTGTTGACATTTATGAGTCTTAAGTAAATCATACAATACTGGAGTCACTGGGTTAGTAATGTTAAAATAATCACTTTCTTTTTTGTTAAAAATGCCTAAGCTAAAACCCTCATCCACAAGTTTAAATTTTTGGTCTTTTATCAATGAAACAGGATTGGCAGACAGGCGCTTATACAGAGCAGAATCATATCATATCAGAACATATCGTCAACCCATGAAATATAATCATCCTTATTTATGACAACAATAGATCCACCTTTATCAGAATTTTTAATGACAAGATTGTCATTATTTTTTAGTTCTCGTAATTCATTTTGCTAATTGGGTTTTAAATTATTGTTATATAAACATCTGTCATGCGAACCTTCAGAAAGAGCTCTTAATTGTGTTTCAATAACATTCTGAAATTTATCCATTGTAGGTTTCCATGCTTGCTTGGGATAGTAATGAGGATTAGGCACATACATGTGAGTTTTTTTAGAAATTGCACCGTCCTCATTATTAGGGTCAACAGCTTGTAGATCTAGCAAACACATAAGTGACAATTGTTTTGTGGAACCAAAAGATTTAAAAACGTTATCACAAACATTAGTATAACTTTTAATCTCTGTTTGGTCATCTTTAAAGTGCGATTTGAGAGCAATGTTTCTAATAAATCTATTTACGTCACAAATAGTGGGAAAAAGATCAAAATTGCAGCTTGGTACAAAAGTAAGTCCATAAGATAAAAGTTTGTTTTGATCCTCTGTGAGGGCAATAGAAGAGAGGTTGACAACATCAAAATGTCCTAACTAGTGATGAGTGAATATACTCGTTACTCAAGATTTCCCGAGCACGCTCGGGTGACCTCCGAGTATTTTTTAGTGCTCGGAGATTTCGTTTTCCTCACCTCAGCTGAATGATTTACATCTCTTAGCCAGCTTGATTACATGTGGGGATTCCCTAGCAACCAGGCAACCCCCACATGTACTTATGCTGGCTAACAGATGTAAATCATTCAGCTGCGGCGATGAAAACTAAATCTCCGAGCACTAAAAAAAACTAGAAGGACACCCGAGCGTGCTTGGGAAATCTCGAGTAACGAGTATATTCGCTCATCACTAGTCCTAGCGATGATGTCTGAGATGATATCTCAGAGTGTTTTTGTTTATATTGATGTTTCCTTCCTTTTCTCCAATAAACCTTTTTTGTTTATTGGTGGAGGCTTGTTTTTTAATTCCTGTATCAGTTCTGAGTCTGAATCCTCTGTAACTCCGGTGGAAGTGTCCAAGTCTGATGAACTGAAAGTGACTTGTCTTTGCATGCGATTTCCATTAGTGCGATATTTTTTTTCATGCATTCTTATTTATTGGATACACTACCCTTGATTATTATACTATGGCTTGGTTACTGGTATGCAGTTGGCATAGGGATTGTTTATTAGCTATGCCACCATAGTGCTTTATGTGGGGATACATGGTTCTTTATAACTATTTTATTGATATGTTTTTTATACATAGTATTTTTTTGGTAGGACATACTGAGTTCTACACATTATATGATTGTCTGCTATCATTGTAATGTCAATTTTGCACTTTATTGCACGTTGTCAGGCTTTGTTATATCAATTTTCATGGTTTTATAGTGTTGTTATTGTGTATTGTGTTAATACACATGAATAAAACCTATGACAACATGAAACAGTTGTTGGGGTGCCTGAACTATGACCACTATTTGTGGCCACACTGTGGTGACTTAACGATGGTTGCCCTCTCACTTGGTCTCCAGGGTGGATTCACTAAGCATTGCTGCTTTCTGTGTGAGTGGGATAGCCATGCAAGAGAATATCACTCCAATAAAAGAGGCTGGCCTCTCTGATATTCCCTTCAGCAAGGTAGTAAAAATGTCCTGCATCCTGCACTTGCTGACCCACAGATCTTGATACCATTGCATATCACATTGGGACTAATAAAGAACTTTGCAAAGGCAATGGATAAAATGCAAAAGCATTTAAGCATCTTATTAATAAATTTCCAAGGTTCAGTGAAGCAAAGATAAAGGAAGGAGTCTTTATTGGACCTCAGATTCATAAGCTTCTTCAAGATGAGTATTTTCTCCATTTGTTGCAGGGCAAGGTAAAGGCTACATGGGTAGCATTCGTATTAGTGGTAGCTAATTTTGGGGGGAACTCAAGAGCAGATAGCTATAAAGAGTTGGTAGAAAATATTTTTACTTAGAAAATTGGTGTTTGTGTTCAATACTTATTTCACCCATTGTATGTTCATCCATGTTTTGGTTAAAAAATCTCCTTTATCAACTTTTTTTTTTACCTTTTCTACTTTAAATCTTATTACACATTTTTGAATTAAAGTCTGATCAAACTAAAGAACTCGATAATTTTTATATGATTGCTGTCCTAGGGAGATCTAGTAAAGAATAAGTAGCAATTTTACTTTTCTTGTATTTCGTAACTCGTAAGCATCCTATATGGAGCTCATACACTTTTTCAATTTTTGCCTGAAGATCAGTGACTTGTCGACCTCTTGTAACCTTGCGTGGTATGAGTGATATTTCACAATTACCTTCTTCCGCATGAGTACCTGAATTATCTTTATTATGGAAACAAGAATATTTTGTAGATAAGGCAAATATAAGACACAGGACAGACCATTTTGGGACATGAGAGGGAAATATGCCACAGTGTCTTATATAAGTCAAGGCTTTGGTAGTAGCTCAGGGCTGTAGCCCTAGGTATGTATACCAGTGTCGGATTTGTAGCGCCCTGCATTTACTTTGCCTGCAGCAACAGTAGAAGGCCATTAAACTGTCAAGAAATCTTGAAATTATTGCCTGAAATAAAATATGTTTTGTTGCATATACAGATAGTTTTATCAGGATCTTAAAAATATTCTTTTGTGTCACTTAAAAAAAGATTACTGACCTCTTGAACACTTTGTTTTGCTTTTGATTGATATTGTTATTAGTAACACCTCTACATTTACTAGGAAGGGTTCTTCATGCACCACTAAAGCACTAACTGTCATTTTTATTATATTAAAGCTAATTTTTTTTTTACTAGCGATAAGCTATAAAATTATGCTGCATTGTGATTTGTTTTGTCCTTTTACCTGAAATTTTTTGTTTAAGCAATTTAAATGATCTTTAATTGGTAATCTGTACAAATAAACAGGTGTCGTATGATTATTATTGCACTGGAATTCAGCATACCTATATGTGGTTCTGTAATTTAAATACTGTAAAAAGTTACATTTAAAGTTGTCCAGTTAATAAAAACATTGTTTAGCTGTGTGTCTGATAAAAAATTGTATTGTATTATCAAAGGCATCCTTGTTTTCAGATATCAATACAGTTCTAGGTCCCAGCAGAACTGTACTGATATCCTCTCCTCCTTCCAAGAGCCTTACAGGGGTTGTCCGGTCCAAATCGATAAGACTACAGTCACTCAGTGTGACATCAGACTTATGAATACCCCCAATGCATGCATGCTATACAAGTGTATGGATGTGAGGCCATACCCATTGGCCGGGAGTATGTTTAACTCATATCCTCAGGTCCCTGGTCTGGAACCGATGAATCCCCGCAGTGCACAGTGCATGTGCTGGTGGAATTCACAAGTCTTCAGTTACACACAGGGACTGAAGACTTATTGATTTGGACCAGACATCTTTAACATCATTTTCTGTATAAATACACGTATGAGGACTTGTTTTCATTTTTCAGTCGATCGAGCTATGTGACGGCTTACTTTTTGTAGGAGGAAACAATGTTTTTATTGATTCTATTTTGGGATAGATACAATGGCATGTAAAAGTTTGGGCATCTCTGATCAAAATTACTGTTATTGTGAACAGTAAAGCAAGTTGAAGATTAAAGGATCTCTAAAAGGGTAAAGGTTTCCTTTGTATTTTAGGCAAAAAAATAAAGAAAAATATTGTCATCTTTTACATTTTAAAAATTACAAAAAGGAAAATGGGCAGATGCAAAAGTTTGGGCACCCTTGGAGATTTGTGTGTACTCAGAAAACTATGACCAAGGTTTCAAACCTTAATTAGCCTGTTAGGGTTATTGCTTGTTAACTATCGTCATTAGGAAATGCCAAGTGATGCAAATTTACCACCTTTATAAAAACCCAGCCTCCTCTAAACTTAAACCAGCAGCCATGGGTTCTTCTAAGCAGCTGCCTAGCACTCTGAAAATGGAAATGGTAGAGGCCCACAAAGCAGGAGAAAGCTATGAGAAGATAGCAAAGCATTTTCAAGGTGTCTTTTCGGAAGTTCGAAATGTAATTAAGAAATGGCAGTTAACAAAAAAAGTGGAGGTCAAGATAGGGTCTGGAAGACCAAGCAAAATTTTGGTGAGAGCTACAAGTAGGATTACTAGAGAGGCAAAGCAGAACACCCAATTGACTGCAAAAGATGTTCAGAAAGATTTAGCAGACTCTGGAGTTGTGGTACATTGCTCTATTGTTTAGAGATATCTGCACACATATGGCCTACATGAAAGAGTCATCAGTCAAAAGCTTCTCCTGCATCTTTACCATAAAATTCAGCATCAGAAGTATACAAAATAACTAAATAAGCCTGATGCATTTTAGAAACAAGTCCTGTGGACCAATGAGGTTGAAATAGAACTTTTTGGCCATAATGATCAAAAGGTATGTGTGGGGAAAAAATTTCAGGAAAAGAACATCTCGTGAACCATTAACCATGAGGGTGGATCAATCAGTCCTTGGGTTTGCAGCCAATGAATGGCACGGGAAACATTTCAAGGGTAGAGGGAAGAATGGATTCAATGAAATTTCAACAAACATAACATCATCTGTAAAAAAGCTGAATTTGAAAAGAAAATTGCTTCTACAAAACGATAATGATCCTGAACACATGTTTAAATCCAGAAAAGACTACCTCAAAAGGAGCAAGCTGAAGGGTTTCTGTGGCTAGACCTCAAAATAGCAGTGCATACAAGACGACCCAGGAAACTCACAGAACTGGAAGAATTTTCCAAGTAAGAATGGGTAAAAATCCCTAAAACAAGAATTAAAATACTCATGACTGGCTATAAAAAGCATTTAAAAAATGTGATATTTGGAAAAGGGGGTGCAACAAGGTACTAATCATGCAACTTTAACCCCTTCCCGACATGTGACGTAATAGTACGTCACATGTCGGGACCCCCGCTTTGATGTGCGCTCCGGCGGTGAGCGCACATCAAAGTCGCGACATGTCAGCTGTTTTTTACAGCTGACATGTGCGCGCAATAGCGGCGGGTGAAATCGCGATCACCCGCCGCTATTAACTAGTTAAATGCCGCTGTCAAACTCAGACAGCGGCATTTAACTACCGCATCCGGCCGTGCGGCCGGATATGAGCGCATCGCCGACCCCCGTCACATGATCGGGGGTCGGCGATGCTTGTGCATTGTAACCATAGAGGTCCTGGAGACCTCTATGGTTACTGATCGCCGGTGGCTGTGAGCGCCCCCCTGTGGTCGGCGCTCACAGCACACCTGCATTTTAGCTACATAACAGCGATCTGATGATCGCTGTTATGTAGCAGAGCCGATCGGGCTGTGCCTGCTTCTAGCCTCCCATGGAGGCTATAGAAGCATGGTAAAAGTTAAAAAAAAAAGTAAAAAAAAATGTGAAAAAAATAAAAAAAATATAAAAGTTTAAATCACCCCCCTTTCGCCCCAATCAAAATAAATCAATAAAAAAAAAGCCCAACCTACACATATTTGGTATCGCCGTGTTCAGAATCGCCCGATCTATCAATAAAAAAAAAGCATTAACCTGATCGCTAAACGGCGTAATGAAAAAAAAAATCGAAACGCCAGATTTACGTTTTTTTGGTCGCCACGACATTGCATTAAAATGCAATAACGGGCGATCAAAAGAACGTATCTGCACCAAAATGCTATCATTAAAAACGCCAGCTCGGCACGCAAAAAATAAGCCCTCACCCGACCCCAGATCACGAAAAATGGAGACGCTACGGGTATCGGAAAATGGCGCAATTTTATTTATTTATTTTTTTGCAAAGTTTGGAATTTTTTTTCACCACTTAGGTAAAAAAGAACCTAGTCATGTTTGGTGTCTATGAACTCGTACTGACCTGGAGAATCATAATGGCAGGTCAGTTTTAGCATTTAGTGAACCTAGCAAAATAGGCAAGCAAAAAACAAGTGTGGGATTGCACTTTTTTTGCAATTTCACTGCACTTGGAATTTTTTTCCCGTTTTCTAGTACACGACATGGTAAAACCAATGATGTCGTTCAAAAGTACAACTCGTCCCGCAAAAAATGAGCCCTCACATGGCCAAATTGACAGAAAAATAAAAAAGTTATGGCTCTGGGAAGGAGGGGAGCGAAAAACGAAAACGGAAAAACGGAAAAAGCTCCGGGGGTGAAGGGGTTAAATTGGCCCATTTTACTTTTTGTAATTTTTAAAACATAAAAGATATACACTCACCGGCCACTTTATTAGGTACACCATGCTAGTAACGGGTTGGACCCCCTTTTGCCTTCAGAACTGCCTCAATTCTTCGTGGCATAGATTCAACAAGGTGCTGGAAGCATTCCTCAGAGATTTTGGTCCATATTGACATGATGGCATCACACAGTTGCCGCAGATTTGTCGGCTGCACATCCCAAAGATGCTCCATACAAGGCAGGATGGATCCATGCTTTCATGTTGTTTACGCCAAATTCTGACCCTACCATCCGATGTCGCAGCAGAAATCGAGACTCATCAGACCAAGCAACGTTTTTCCAATCTTCTACTGTCCAATTTCGATGAGCTTGTACAAATTGTAGCCTCAGTTTCCTGTTCTTAGCTGAAAGGAGTGGTACCCGGTGTGGTCTTCTGCTGCTGTAGCCCATCTGCCTCAAAGTTCGACGCACTGTGCGTTCAGAGATGCTCTTAGGCCTACCTTGGTTGTAACGGGTGGCGATTTGAGTCACTGTTGCCTTTCTATCAGCTCGAACCAGTCTGCCCATTCTCCTCTGACCTCTGGCATCAACAAGGCATTTCCGCCCACAGAACTGCCGCTCACTGAATTTTTTTTCTTTTTCGGACCATTCTCTGTAAACCCTATAGATGGTTGTGCGTGAAAATCCCAGTAGATCAGCAGTTTCTGAAATACTCAGACCAGCCCTTCTGGCACCAACAACCATGCCACGTTCAAAGGCACTCAAATCACCTTTCTTCCCCATACTGATGCTCGGTTTGAACTGCAGGAGATTGTCTTGACCATGTCTACATGCCTAAATGCACTGAGTTGCCGCCATGTGATTGGCTGATTAGAAATTAAGTGTTAACAAGAAGTTGGACAGGTGTACCTAATAAAGTGGCCGGTGAGTGTATATATATACAGTTAGGTCCATATATATTTGGACAGAGACAACATTTTTCTTATTTTGGTTATAGACATTACCACAATGAATTTTAAACAAAACAATTCAGATGCAGTTGAAGTTCAGACTTTCAGCTTTCATTTAAGGGTATCCACATTAAAATTGGATGAAGGGTTTAGAAGTTTCAGCTTCTTAACATGTGCCACCCTGTTTTTAAAGGGACCAAAAGTAATTGGACAGATTCAATAATTTTAAATAAAATGTTTATTTTTAGTGCTTGGTTGAAAACCCTTTGTTGGCAATGACTGCCTGAAGTCTTGAACTCATGGACATCACCAGACTCTGTGTTTCCTCCTTTTTGATGCTCTGCCAGGCCTTCACTGCAGTGGTTTTCAGTTGCTGTTTGTTTGTAGGCCTTTCTGTCTGAAGTTTAGTCTTTAACAAGTGAAATGCATGCTCAATTGGGTTGAGATCAGGTGACTGACTTGGCCATTCAGGAATATTCCACTTCTTTGCTTTAATAAACTCCTGGGTTTCTTTGGCTTTATGTTTTGGGTCATTGTCCATCTGTAGTATGAAACGACGACCAATCAGTTTGGCTGCATTTGGCTGGATCTGAGCACACAGTATGGCTCTGAATACCTCAGAATTCATTCGGCTGCTTTTGTCCTGTGTCACATCATCAATAAACACTAGTGACCCAGTGCCACTGGCATCCATGCATGCCCAAGCCATCACACTGCCTCCGCCGTGTTTTACAGATGATGTGATATGCTTTGGATCATGAGCTGTACCACGCCTTCGCCATACTTTTCTCTTTCCATCATTCTGGTAGAGGTTGATCTTGGTTTCATCTGTCCAAAAAATGTTCTTCCAGAACTGTGCTGGCTTTTTTAGATGTTTTTTAGCAAATTCCAGTCTAGCCTTTTTATTCTTGATGCTTATGAGTGGCTTGCACCGTGCAGTGAACCCTCTGTATTTACTTTCATGCAGTCTTCTCTTTATGGTAGATTTGGATATTGATACGCCGACCTCCTGGAGAGTAATGTTCACTTGGTTGGCTGTTGTGAAGGGGTTTCTCTTCACCATGGAGATTATTCTGCGATCATCCACCACTGTTGTCTTCTGTGGACGCCCAGATCTTTTTGCATTGATGAGTTCACCAGTGCTTTCTTTCTTTCTCAGGATGTACCAAACTGTAGATTTCGCCACTCCTAATATTGTAGCAATTTCTCGGATGGTTTTTTTCTGTTTTCGCAGCTTAAGGATGGCTTGTTTCACCTGCATGGAGAGCTCCTTTGACCGCATGTTTACTTCACAGCAAAACCTTCCAAATGCAAGCACCACACCTCAAATCAACTTCAGGCCTTTTATCTGCTTAATTGAGAATGACATAACAAAGGGATTACCCACACCTGTCCATGAAATAGCCTTGGAGTCAATTGTCCAATTACTTTTGGTCCCTTTAAAAACAGGGTGGCACATGTTAAGGAGCTGAAACTCCTAAACCCTTCATCCAATTTTAATGTGGATACCCTCAAATGAAAGCTGAAAGTCTGAACTTCAACTGCATCTGAATTGTTTTGTTTAAAATTCATTGTGGTAATGTCTATAACCAAAATAAGAAAAATGTTGTCTCTGTCCAAATATATATGGACCTAACTGTATGTATATATATATATATATATATATATATATATATGTATATATATATATATACAGTACAGACCAAAAGTTTGGACACAACTTCTCATTTAAAGATTTTTCTGTATTTTCATGACTATGAAAACTGTAAATTCACACTGAAGGCATCAAAACTATGAATTAACACATGTGGAATTGTATACTTAACAAAAAAGTGTGAAACAACTGAAAATATGTCTTATATTCTAGGTTCTTCAAAGTAGCCACCTTTTGCTTTGATGACTGCTTTGCACACTCTTGGCATTCTCTTGATGAGCTTCAAGAGGTAGTCACCGGAAATGGTTTTCACTTCACAGGTGTGCCCTGTCAGGTTTAATAAGTGGGATTTATTGCCTTATAAATGGGGTTGGGACCATCAGTTGTGTGGAGCAGAAGTCTGGTGGATACACAGCTGATAGTCCTACTGAATAGACTGTTAGAATTTGTATTATGGCAAGAAAAAAGCAGCTAAGTAAAGAAAAATGAGTGGCCATCATTACTTTAAGAAATGAAGGTCAGTCAGTCTGAAAAATTGGGAAACTTTGAAAGTGTCCCCAAGTGCAGTTGCAAAAACCATCAAGTGCTACAAAGAAACTGGCTCATATGAGGACCGCCCCAGGAAAGGAAGACTAAGAGTCACCTCTGCTTCTGAGGATAAGTTTATCCGAGTCACCAGCCTCAGAAATCGCAGGTTAACAGCAGCTCAGATTAGAGACCAGGTCAATGCCACACAGAGTTCTAGCAGCAGACACATCTCTACAACAACTGTTAAGAGGAGACTTTGTGCAGCAGGCCTTCATGGTAAAATAGCTGCTGGGAAACCACTGCTAAGGACAGGAAACAAGCAGAAGAGACTTGTTTGGGCTAAAGAACACAAGGAATGGACATTAGACCAGTGGAAATCTGTGCTTTGGTCTGATGAGTCCAAATTTGAGATCTTTGGTTCCAACCACCATGTCTTTGTGCGACGCAGACAAGGTGAACGGATGGACTCTACATGCCTGGTTCCCACCGTGAAGCATGGAGGAGGAGGTGTGATGGTGTGGGGGTGCTTTGCTGGTGACACTGTTGGGGATTTATTCAAAATTGAGGCATACTGAACCAGCATGGCTACCACAGCATCTTGCAGCAGCATACTATTCCATCCGGTTTTCATTCAGTTGCACCATCATTTATTTTTCAACAGGACAATGACTCCAAACACACCTCCAGGCTGTGTAAGGGCTATTTGACCAAGAAGGAGAGTGATGGGGTGCTGCGCCAGATGACCTGACCTCCACAGTCACCAGATCTGAACCCAATCGAGATGGTTTGGGGTGAGCTGGACTGCAGAGTGAAGACAAAAGGGCCAACAAGTGCTAAGCATCTCTGGGAACTCCTTCAAGATTGTTGGAAGACCATTCCCGGTGACTACCTCTTGAAGCTCATCAAGAGAATGCCAAGAGTGTGCAAAGCAGTCATCAAAGCAAAAGGTGGCTAATTTGAAGAACCTAGAATATAAGACATAATTTCAGTTGTTTCACACTTTTTTGTTAAGTATATAATTCCACATGTGTTAATTCATAGTTTTGATGCCTTCAGTGTGAATGTACAATTTTCATAGTAATGAAAATACAGAAAAATCTTTAAATGAGAAGGTGTGACCAAACTTTTGGTCTGTACTGTATATATATATATATATATATATATATATATATATATATATATATATATATATATACATATATATATATATATATACAGCTCTGGCAAAAAAACAAGAGTCCACCACATCAAAACCCTGACATAGGCAGCCCAATCTCCAGACCTGAACCCCATTGAAAACCTCTGGAATGTTACCAAGAGGATGGTGGATAGTCACAAGCAATCAAGCGAAGAAGAAATGCTTAAATTTTTGCGCCAGAAGCAGTGTGAAAGACTGGTGGAAAGCATGCCAAGACACATGAAAGCTGTGATTAAAAATCATGGTTATTCCACAAAATATTGATTTCTGAACTATTCCTGAGTTAACTCAGCTCACAAAACATATATATCCAACAAGGGAAAAGACAAGTATTACAAAAGAACAAAACCCCCGTACAATTGTATACTTTATTAAATAACAAACAAAAGAAAATATCTTATACCCAGAAAAATAGCTTAAGTAATGAAAAAGTGAAACACTAATAGGGGACATAATCCCCCCCAAAAATGTGTGTCTGCACTGATAAAAGACAACCTCAGTTATAAGAGGAATATACGTATCCTACTTCAAATATTAGGTAATATCAGTGATACACATGTGTTGTCCTGTACTTAGTACCAAAGATGTGCAGATATATGTGAGGTATCCCTAAAAGCTGCAAAAAAACCTATAGATGTATGCCTACCTAGATGCAGAGGTTGGCACCCTGAAAGAAAAAACGGCTCCGGCGCAGGTGTACTTTGTCTGTCCTGTTGAGGGCAGAGCAAAGTTCTGCAGATCGCAGGCACCAGGAAAGGTCAGAGAGGCCAGGGGCCTGCGCACTGCAGTACTTTGCTCTGCCCTCAACAGGACAGACAAAGTACACCTGCGCCGGAGCCGCAGTGTGAAAAAAAAGAAAAGGACGTCATTGAAAGAAGATGGGAGGCCCCGGACCAGACTGCGACACCCATTGGATCGGACCGCCCGCCCAGGTGAGTATAATCTAACCTCTTTTTCTCATCTTTCAGGTTACATCGGGGGCTTATCTACAGCATTCCAGAATGCTGTAGATAAGCCTCTGATGCCAGTGGGCTTAGCTCACCTTCCATTTTGGGGGTGACAGGTTCCCTTTAATAAACTCAGCTTACCTCTGAAGATGTGTTATTCAGTATGTAGAGTTCTAACATATGGCTTTCTTGTGGTGTTATGATAAATGTAAGACTTTTACAAATGTCTTTGCAAAATTTTCTGTAGTCACTTTCCTAAGAAGTTAAGATTGCTCTGGCTAGTGCCTGGATATGAGAGCAACGCTAAAAACTCAGCAAATGTGCTATAAACATTATATTTTTAGTATGACTAGGCAGACTGCCAAAATCATTTCAAGTATGTAATGGGCAAGGTAACACTTTTGCCTAACAAGCTGCCCCCACAGTCTGCCTGCAAAATAAAGCTGTCAGTAAACTAAAAGAATAACAGAGTTGAACATATTTTAATATCCACTTATACCGTGCCAGTGAACTGCAACAGTTTAACTGATATATTCATAGAATAACAGTCTCTTGGAGGCATTGGGGGACACGACACCTTTCATCTCACCTATCGTGTATGACAAACTGTTCTTGGCAAATTCTCTTTACAGAAACAACAGTATCAAGATGAAAAATATGGGTCCATGATCAAAAAACACTGAGGAAAAAAATCCAAAACAATAATCTTTATTGAAAATATTGAAAACAACCACTCAAAAAAGTTTTCCTAAAAACATGTGCGAAAGCAGTGGGACACAAGTGTGGTACTTTTGGAGCCCAGCATGTTCACCCTTATCCCCTTTAAAATATCCTCTGGTGAACCCCAAAACTACCTGTGGGGGGAAGCACATCGAGATTATGCAATCATCACCAAGCTAAGTATCTAATTTCTCAGTGGAATTACCTATTATTATTATTATGGGTCATCAATGTTTTGGTCTATTACTCTTCCACTATATATGGATTTATTATGAGCTGAGCGGGGTTCCTTTGTTTTCTGACATTATTGTCCGGCTTGTGTGAGACTGAGTTATGGAGTTCCCCATGCTGTGCAATGAGTCAGCTGAGGTTGGAAGTTCTATGGTGGGTGCCAATGCCGCTGGTGAGTGCAGCCAAGAATTTTGTCCAGCACATCCATTCAGGTAAAAAACTGCAAAAATGTATTAGGCAAACATTAAAATGGTATTAATAAAAAACAAATCTGACTCAATTTTGGCTTATATAAGCGCCCTTAGCCATAGGATATTACATATATATCTTCCGTGATTCGATATAATATCCTATAACTTTCCATACACCAAAAACTTGTAAGGTCAGGATGAGGGACTTAAAGGGAACCTTCAGGTTCCCCATGCCCTCCAACCCAGCAGCATTCATTTATTTATAAGTAAGTTTCCTGTCTAACCAGCCCTGTATAACGTTTGTCTGTAAAAACAAGGTTTAAAAAAAGCATTTATATTGTCTCCGTTTCCTATGCTAATGAGGGCGTTGACTAGTCAATGACGCGTTAGTGACCCCTGACTAGTCAGCCCTCTTTCCATGTTATCGAGGGGTTCAGAGGCGCACTGCATGTGATCGGAAGTTCAGAAGATGGCTTCCAGACATGCGCAGTGCACACCTCTGAAGTTGGGAAGCATACACCTGGATGCAAAGGTGCAGTGATGCTGTCAAAATGTGTGGAACACGTGCGTGAGATCTGCAGGGGATAGCGATGACAACAGCTCATACAAATTGTTATCATTGCCAAAGGGGAGAGATAACATAGAAAAAGGGCTAAATACTATTGTAAGGGGTAACTAATGCCCCATCGACTAGTCAAAGCCCTCATTAGTATAGGAAACAGGAACAATATAAATGCTTTTTGTAAACCACATTTTTACATACAAACGTTATACAGGTACAGTTAGGCTGGGAATTTACTCATGAATAAGTAACTGCTGCTGGGTTGGAGGGCATGGGGACCTGACAGGTTCCATTTAATTACTGTATGGGGGCCAGAATGAGGAGAATACATTATTAGTTTATGGTGTCAAGTGGGGGACATTATTACTGCTGTAATATAGTTTACTTTTTAGGAGACTGTTTTCCATGGGGGGGCAAAAGGGAGAATCCTGTAATGCTGCCCTGCACAGTACAGTATATCACATTTTTCTTCATCTAGTGTAGTGGGGATTGTGCTCTAGAAAAGATCAGCTATAGATAGCTGTGTGTTATTTTCTGCAGAGACTAGTCCAGGCAGGAAGAAGTGATGGTAGCCTGTGCCAGATGAAGAAGAAAAGTGAAGATGAAAGACTTCACCTAGAGACGTCACTGGTGAGTCAGTGTGTCACATGTACACACACAATTTTCACTATACACAGAGCTCCTGTGTATGAAGTCACTGGTGATCCCTGTATTACCTGTACACTGACACTATATACAGAGCTACTGTGCAAAATGTCACTGGTGATCATTGTATTACCTTTACACTGACACTATATGCATAGCTCCTGTGTATAATGTTACTGGTGATCACTGCATTACCTGCACACTGACACTATATACAGAGCTCCTGTGTATTATGTCACCAATGATCACTGTATTACTGTACACTGAAACTATATACAGAGCTCGGGTGTATAATGTCATGTGTGATCACTGCATTACCTGTCCACTGACACTATATACAGAGCTCCTGTGTATAATGTCACCAGTGATCTCTGTATTAACTGTACACTGACACTATATACAGAGCTCCTGTGTATAATGTCACCAATAATCACTGTATTATCTGTACACTGACGCTATACTATACACTATACATCCCTGTGTATAATGTCACTGGTGGTAATAACTAGAGATGAGCGGTGTTCGAGTCGAACTGTTCGCCAATTTCAAACTTGAGCTGTTTTGGGTGGTGTTCGAGTCGTTGGACGAACCCGAACAATTTGCTTAAAATTTGGCTGTTCGAGTCTCTGTTAGATAACTGTTCGTTCACCAAAAGCCTAGCTTGATTTGCACATTAAAACTGTTTATCATTGTTAATGGACTGTTTCAGTGTATAGTGGGCGGGGGATAGATCTGTGCTGAAATAATGCCGATCTCCATTTTTTTTTTTCCCGCATTTACAGAGGGGCGGTGCAGTCTCTCAGCCTATCAGCAGTGCACACACACACAGCAATGTGCATGTGATGCACACAAGCAAGGGCATGTGTCATTGGCTGTGTATGTCACATGTCCTTGCCCTATAAGAACCAGCCTTTTGCCCCGTCACCACCATTTCCTCACTGCTGCAGCTTAGTGTTAGACGGCACCGCTGCTGCTGTGGGCGCTATACAGTCAATGAGTCTTTTTTTGCCAGCGAATTTTCTGAGAGATAGGTTTAGGGAGTCGGGAGTTAGGACTAGTTGTAATATCAGCCCTTTTCAGTGTAGGTTACAGCAGTTCATAGCACTGTTTGCCAGGCAGGTCTGAGCCAGTGCTGTGCAAGTGTTAGTCACAGCATTTGGTGTAATCTAGCTCAGCCAATCCTTTTGGGTTAGCAGCATTGTCTGATAGTCATCTGAGTAGCCCACCTGTGAAGCTAGCTACACCGCCTGTGTATCTCAATTTTTACTGCATCTAACCCAGGAAATAGTTTTGGGCTTAGTAGCAGTGTCTGCACGTCAGCAGAGTAGCCCACCTGTGAAACAAACTATACCGCCTGTGTATCTCAATTTTTACTGCATCTAATCCAGTTAATAGTTTTGGGGTTTTGGGCTTAGTAGCAGTGTTTGCACGTCAGCAGAGTAGCCCGCCCGTGAAACAAGCTATACCGCCTGTGTATCTCAATTTTTACTGCATCTAATCCAGTTAATAGTTTGGGGCCTAGGAGCAGTGTGTGCACGTCAGCAGAGTAGCCCACCCATGAAACAAGCTATACCACCTGTGTATCTCAATTTTTACTGCATCTAATCCAGTTAATAGTTTTGGGGTTTTGGGCTTAGCAGCAGTGTTTGCACGTCAGCAGAGTAGCCCGCCCATGAAACAAACTATACCGCCTGTGTATCTCAATTTTCACTGCATCTAATCCAGTTAATAGTTTTGAGCTTAGGAGCAGTGTCTGCACGTCAGCAGAGTAGCCCGCCTGTGAAACAAACTATAGCACCTGTGTATCTCAATTTTTACTGCTTCTAATCCAGTTAATAGTTTTGGGCCTAGGAGTAGTGTCTGCACGTCAGCAAAGTAGCCCGCCGGTGAAACAAACTATACCGCCTGTGTATCTCAATTTATACTGCATCTAATCCAGTTAATAGCTTTGGGGTTTTGGGCTTAGTAGCAGTGTTTGCACGTCAGCAGAGTAGCCCGCCTGTGAAACAAACTATACCGCCTGTGTATCTCAATTTTTACTGCTTCTAATCCAGTTAATAGTTTTGGGCCTAGGAGTAGTGTCTGCACGTCAGCAAAGTAGCCCGCCGGTGAAACAAACTATACCGCCTGTGTATCTCAATTTTTACTGCATCTATTCCAGTTAATAGTTTTGGGGTTTTGGGCTTAGTAGCAGTGTTTGCACGTCAGCAGAGTAGCCCGCCTGTGAAACAAACTATACCGCCTGTGTATCTCAATTTTTACTGCATCTAATCCAGTTAATAGTTTTGGGGTTTTGGGCTTAGTAGCAGTGTTTGCACGTCAGCAGAGTAGCCCGCCCGTGAAGCAAGCTATACCGCCTGTGTATCTCAATTTTTACTGCATCTAATCCAGTTAATAGTTTTGGGCCTAGGAGCAGTGTGTGCATGTCAGCAGAGTAGCCCACCCATGAAACAAGCTATACCGCCTGTGTATCTCAATTTTTACTGCATCTAATCCAGTTAATAGTTTTGGGGTTTTGGGCTTAGCAGCAGTGTTTGCACGTCAGCAGAGTAGCCCGCCCATGAAACAAACTATACCGCCTGTGTATCTCAATTTTCACTGCATCTAATCCAGTTAATAGTTTTGAGCTTAGGAGCAGTGTTTGCATGTCAGCAGAGTAGCCTGTTGTGAATTCTGTTCTCGAACTCCCTCCGGTGGTTATGAATGGTACTTCGGTGAGTTCTGTCCATGGACTCCCTCTGGTGGCTGTGAGTGGAGCTGCTGGCTCTGAGGTTCCTTCCTAAGCTGACCTCGTTTAGTTCTAGGCTGTTGCTCTATTTAACTCCACTTAGATCGTTACTTGATGCCAGCTGTCAATGTTCTAGTACTGGTTCAGTTCTCTCTTGGATCTTTCAGATGACCTGTCTACTCCAGCAAAAGCTAAGTCCCTGCTAGCTTATTTGTTTACCACTGTTTTTCTTGTCCAGCTTGCTATCATGATTTTGTCCGGCTAGCTGGAAGCTCTGGGATGCAGAGTGGCACCTCCACGCCGTGAGTCGGTGCGGGGGTCTCTTTTGCACACTCTGCGTGGTTTTTTGGTAGTTTTTTATGCTGACCGCAAATATACCTTTTCTATCCTCAGTCTGTTTAGTCAAGTCTGGCCTCCTTTGCTGAAACCTATTTCATTCCTGTGTTTGTGACTTCCATCTTAACTCACAGTCAATATTTGTTGGGGGCTGCTTATTTCTTTGGGGAATTTCTCTGAGGCAAGTTAGGCTTTATTTTCTATCTTTAGGGGTAGTTAGCTCTTAGGCTGTGAAGAGGCGTCTAGGCAGAGTTAGGTATGCTCCACGGCTATTTCTAGTTGTTTGTGATAGGATTAGGGGTTGCGGTCAGCAGAGCTCCCACTTCCCAGAGCTTGTCCTGTATTACTAGTTTGCTCATCAGGTCACTCCTAGTGCTCCTAACCACCAGGTCATCATAACAGTAGCCCGCCTGTGAAACAAACTATAACGCCTGTGTATCTCAATTTTTACTGCATCTAATCCAGTTAATAGTTTGGGGGTTTTGGGCTTAGTAGCAGTGTTTGCACGTCAGCAGAGTAGCCCGCCTGTGAAACAAACTATACCGCCTGTGTATCTCAATTTTTACTGCATCTAATCCAGTTGATAGTTTTGGGGTTTTGGGCTTAGTAGCAGTGTTTGCACGTTAGCAGAGTAGCCCGCCTGTGAAACAAACTATACCGCCTGTGTAGCTCAATTTTTACTGCATCTAATCCAGTTAACAGTTTTGGGCCTAGGAGCAGTGTCTGCACGTCAGCAGAGTAGCCCGCCTGTGAAACAAACTATACCGCCTGTGTATCTCAATTTTTACTGCATCTAATCCAGTTAATAGTTTTGGGGTTTTGGGCTTAGTAGCAGTGTTTGCACGTCAGCAGAGTAGCTCGCCCGTGAAACAAGCTATACCGCCTGTGTATCTCAATTTTTACTGCATCTAATCCAGTTAATAGTTTTGGGCCAAGGAGCAGTGTGTGCACTCAGCAGAGTAGCCCGCCCATGAAACAAGCTATACCACCTGTGTATCTCAATTTTTACTGCATCTAATCCAGTTAATAGTTTTGGGGTTTTGGGCTTAGCAGCAGTGTTTGCACGTCAGCAAAGTAGCCCGCCTGTGAAACAAACTATACCGCCTGTGTTTCTCAATTTTTACTGCATCTAATCCAGTTCATAGTTTTGGGGTTTTGGGCTTAGTAGCAGTGTTTGCACATCAGCAGAGTAGCCCGCCTGTGAAACAAACTATACCGCCTGTGTATCTCAATTTTTACTGCATCTAATCCAGTTAATAGTTTTGGGCCTAGGAGCAGTGTCTGCACGTCAGCAGAGTAGCCCGCCTGTGAAACAAACTATACCGCCTGTGTATCTCAATTTTTACTGCATCTAATCCAGTTAATAGTTTTGAGGTTTGGGGCTTAGTAGCAGTGTTTGCACGTCAGCAGAGTAGCCCGCCTGTGAAACTAACTACACCACCTGTGTATCTCTATTTTCACTGCATCTAATCCAGTTAATAGTTTTTGGCCTAGGAGCAGTGTCTGCACGTCAGCAGAGTAGCCCGCCTGTGAAGCTAACTACACCACCTGTGTATCTCTATTTTTACTGCATCTAATCCAGTTAACAGTTTTGGGCCTAGGAGCAGTGTCTGCACATCAGCAGAGTAGCCCGCCTGTGAAACTAACTACACCACCTGTGTATCTCAATTTTCACTGCATCTAATCCAGTTAATAGTTTTGGGCCTAGTACCACAGTTTGGCCACTCAGTTCTGCTCGGTTTTCCTCCATTGGTTGTTGTGCCAACAACTACAGATACAGAGTTGCCAATTAGTTAAGCACTAAAATGAGTGGCAAAAGGCCTGCTGCTGGTGGAATGGGGAATAGGCGTGTTGGAAAGGGAAAAAAAGGTTGTGTCCGTGGGGTAGGTGGTAAAGCAGCAGTAACATCTGCAGAAGAAAGACCATCTTCCAGCCAAAGTAAGATGTCTACTTCTTTTCGTGGACAAGCTGATATGATCCCTTTCTTACGACCATCGCTACAAGCATCGCCAAAAATTCCAGATGAGGCACAAAAACAGCAGGTGCTTGAACGGATGTCAAGTGCACGTTCAAGTGGGCTCTCCTCCATGTCAACTTCAATATCACAACTACTCCAGTCCTCAGAGTTGTCACCCCAATCGCACTTGCTTCCTCACAGCTCCCAAGTCTCCAGCTGCCCGTCTGAGCATGGGGTAACACACATGGTTGAGTCTGTAGAGCTGTTTATGCATACTATAGCCTGGGAATCAGAGGTCTGCTCCAGAGCTTCTGTGAATCCAGATGAGAAAATGATCTGCACTGATGCCCAGAATCTTTATGAGTCAGATCCAAGCCCAGATGAAGAAGGTTCTGAGCATAATATAGACCCTCGTTCCCAAACTGTAACTCCTGTTGGTGGAGACAATGAGGAAGATGATGATGAGACTGAGATACCTGATTGGAATGAAAACTTGACTTTTCGGTCAGGGCAGGAAGAGGTTGGCTCTGAGGACGACAGGTGTGAGAGCACACAGGATGATGATGATGATGAGGTTGTAGACCCCACTTACTGTCAACCCCCAGTCCGCCAGTCCATGAGGTCAGCAGAGGAGGTGGAGGAGGATGCTAGTGACGAGTCTGATGACGAGGTAATGGTGCGCCTTCCTGGACAGAGACGGAGTACTGGAAGCACGTCATCAACTGCATCCTCAACCCCAACTGTGCCTCAGACCAGAAGTCGTGGTGGCTCTTCAGGTTGCACGGGCTCTTAGCCTTGCATAGCCTGGGCATTTTTTTACATCCTAAAGGTTGACCCAACTCATGTTGTCTGTAAGATTTGTCAAAAAAATCTCAGTAGAGGCCAAAAAATCACTAGCTTGAGTACTTCATGCATGAACTGTCACATGGATATGAGGCATAAGTTGCAGTGGGAAGCTCACTGTGCTACAATGCGGCCTAGTGGGCCGGGTCAACCACCGTCTTGCCCCATCAAGTGCATCTGCATCCTCTTCATCCTCTGTGACTGTGGGGACAGCAGTCGCACTTGGTTTTGGATGCAGACCTTGCACGTCTTTACCTGCAACAGCCAGTGTGATTGGCAGGTTGTCAGGACATTTGCAAGTGGAAACACCTGCTGGTGTTGCGCGCTCTCCGACATTGACACCACATTTTGATCAAGGCAACATAACATCTCCGCCTGCACCTTCCTCACAGACCAGCAGTTTGCCGGGGACACCCTACTCAACTCCGTCTAAGCACGGCAGCCAGCCCTCAGTCCCTCAGATGTGGACGCGTAAAAGACCATTTCCTCCTAGCCATGACAAAGCTAAGAGGTTGAATTTCTCCATCTGCAAGCTGTTGGCTACAGAAATGCTGCCTTTCCGCCTGGTGGACACAGAGGATTTTTGAGACCTTATGTCCGTCGGAGTGCCCCAGTACCAGATGCCCAGTCGCCACTACTTCTCAAAGAAAGCTGTGCCTGCGCTACACCAGCATGTCGCACACAACATCACCGCTTCCTTGAGAAACTCTGTGTGTGACAGGGTGCATTTCACCACAGACACTTGGACAAGTAGACATGGACAGGGGCGTAACATGTCGATGACTGAGCACTGGGTAACAATGGCGACATCAGGAGAAGGGGCTGCTGTCCAAGTCTTGCCGTCCCCACGAGTTGCTCGCCGATCCTCTGCATCTAGAAGTTCCTCCACTGCTTCTGCCTCCTCAACCTCCTCTCGGTCCTCCACCTGCACCCAAAGCCTGTCTGGTAATGCCACCCGCGTTGTAACTGCGCAGAAGGAATCCTGCACATCTCCTCACTATGCTGTCACCAGGGCTCAACAGCATCAGGCAGTATTTACATTGAAATGTCTGGGAAATGTGAGTCACACAGCTGAGGAGTTGTGGTCAGCTCTGGAGACCGAGTTCCATCAATGGTTGTCTCCACTCAACCTGCAGCCAGGGAAGGCTGTGTGCGACAATGCTGTAAACCTGGGTGCGGCCCTTCGCCAGGGCAATGTCACACATGTGCCTTGTAAGGCTCATGTTTTGAACCTGGTTGTCCAGCAATTTTTATCCCACTATCCCAGACTAGATGGGCTTCTGCGGAGGGCACGGTCGCTGTGTGCTCACTTCCGTCATTCACATCCCGCACCTCGACGACTTGCATCTCTACAGAAGTCATTGGGCCTGCCAGTTCACCGGCTGAAATGTGATGTGCCCACATGGTGGAATTCAACTGTTCACATGTTGCAGCGACTGTGGCAGCACCGACGAGCCCTGGTGCAATATGTTATGACGTATAGCCTGGGCCAACGAAATCAAGAGTTGGGGCAAATCACGCTGCAGGAGTGGTCTCAGATCAGGGACCTATGCACCCTTCTGCACAGTTTTGAAATAGCAACGAAGATGTTTAGTGCTGACGATGCCATTATCAGCATGACCATTCGGGTGATTTACATGCTGGAGCACACCTTACACAGTGTCCGGAGTCAGGTGGTGGAACAAGAGGTGGAGGAACAGGAGGAGTCGTATGCGGAAGGGATCATATCTCCAAGGTCAAGAAGGTTGGCAGCACCAAGGCGGCTAGCATTGGAGGCTGGGGGAGAGGGATTACCGAGGGCACATGGTAGCAGCCAAACTGTTGAGGAAGGTGCAGGAGGCGAGGAAGAAGTGGAGGACGAACTGGCGCTGGGCATGGAAGACTCATCAGATGAGGGAGACCTTGATCAAATTTCTATTGTGCGAGGTTCGGGGGAGAGGGCAGATGAAGGAAGCATGATTCTCACCTTACTACCACCAAGACAACAAGGACTTGGTCCTCCTGGATGCGCAAGACACTTGAGTGCCTTCTTGCTGCACTACCTGCAACATGACCCTCGGATTGTCAGAATCCGAAGTAATGCCGACTACTGGGTTGCCACACTCTTAGATCCCCGGTACAAAAGCAAATTTGGCTAAATAATTCCTGCCATAGAAAGGGATTCACACATGCAGGAGTATCAGCAGAGACTGTTACAGAATCTAACATCTGCTTTTCCAGAAAACACCAGTGGTGCACAAAGTCAATCTCTGAGTTATAACTTGCCAACCATGGGACTATCGAGTCATCACTATAACTGTAAAGGTACCTTCACACTAAGCGACGCTGCAGCGATACAGACAACGATGCCGATCGCTGCAGCGTCGCTGTTTCGTCGTTGTGTGGTCGCTGGAGAGCTGTCACACAGACGGCTCTCCAGCGACCAATGATGCCGAAGTCCCCTGGTAACCAGGATAAACATCGGGTTACTAAGCGCAGGGCCGCGCTTAGTAACCCGATGTTTACCCTGGTTACCATTGTAAAAGAAAAAAAAAAACACATACTCACATTCCGGTGCCCGGCGTCCGCTTCCCTGCACTCCTCCTGCATCCTGTGTCAGCGCCGAACATCTCCGGCATCTCCCACAGAGCACAGCGGTGACGTCACCGCTCTGCTTTATGGCCGGCACTTACACAGGATGCAGGAGGAGTGCAGGGAAGCGGACGCCGGGCACCGGAATGTGAGTATGTGTTTTTTTTTTTACTTTTACAATGGTAACCAGGGTAAACATCGGGTTACTAAGCGCGGCCCTGCGCTTAGTAACCCGATGTTTACCCTGGTTACCAGTGAAGACATCGCTGGATCGGTGTCACACACACCGATCCAGCGATGTCAGCGGGAGATCCAGCTACTCAGCAGCGTACCCCACCCATGAAGCAAGCTACACCGCCTGTTTACCTAAGTACTATTTTTTAACGGCATCTAGCCCAGGAAATCCTTTTGGGCCTAGTAGAATTTAGTGCTACTCAGCAGCGTACCCCACCCATGAAGCAAGCTACACCCCCTGTTCACCTAACTACTATTTTGTAATGGCATTTTGCCCGGGAAATCCTTTTGGGCCTAGTACAATTTAATGCTACTAAGCAGCGTACCCCACCCATGAAGCAAGCTACACCGCCTGTTTACCTAAGTACTATTTTTTAACGGCATCTAGCCCAGGAAATCCTTTTGGGCCTAGTAGAATTTAGTGCTACTCAGCAGCGTACCCCACCCATGAAGCAAGCTACACTGCCTGTTTAACTAACTACTATTTTGTAATGGCATCTGGCCCAGGAAATCCTTTTGGGCCTAGTAGATTTTGGTGCTACTCAGCAGCGTACCCCACCCATGAAGCAAGCTACACCGCCTGTTTACCTGAGTACTATTTTTTAATGGCATCTAGCCCTGGAAATCCTTTTTGGCCTAGTAGAATTTAGTGCTACTCAGCAGCGTACCCCACCCATGAAGCAAGCTACACCGCCTGTTTACCTAACTACTATTTTGTAACGGCATCTGGCCCAGGAAATCCTTTTGGGCCTAGTAGCAATTTCTGCTACTCAGCAGAGTACCCCACCCATGAAGCAAGCTACACCGCCTTCTTTCTTTCTCAATCTAACCCCTCAGCTCTGGGGTGTCCATTCTCCCTCCAGCTCTCTCCTTTTCACAGGTGGACTACAGCGTGTTTTTATGCTGTGGCGAATCTTTTGGGCCCAGGCATAAGAAGTCATTGAGGTAATGGATAATATGTGCCGCCTTACAAATGTCCATGACGACACATTCGAGGAAGCAACTAAACGCCTCAAATAGTAAGCAGGATATGGAGCACCCCATGGGCAAACAGCGATCTATGTAGTATGCTCCTTCACAGAAGCAGCCCAATGGGAGGACACTATTTGGAGGCACAGGTAGTAGCCGGAACGCCCCCTCAATGTCTGTTTTGGCCATTAGGGTGCCCCTTACCAACTTCTTGACCCGCCTGATTGCCTCGTCAAAGGAGGTACAGTACATAGTACTGTACTTGGTTCCGTGTCGATGTTGTCATTTACTGACCCGCCCCTTGGATATGACAAATGGTGGATTAGTCTGAATGTATTGGGTTCATTTTTTGGCACAACTCCCAACGGGGGTACCACTACGTCTTCTAAGGGAAGTATTCTGAATGGACCCGCCGCCATTCTACCTAAAGTTATTTATTTTTTTATTTTTTTTGTCAAGACGTCTGGGTGTTGGTAGAGTGAGTTTAGATTTTTACTCCAGCCTTTCTTGATTTTAGAAGGGCATGACATGCCTATATCGTGTCTCCTCCTCCTTTTACTCCTCCACCTCTTTTCTTTTCGCATGACTATATGTAGTTGTGACTTTTCCATATGTTTGTTGTGTCTTCTGAGCAGTTTGTCAGCTTTTGGACACTTTTTAAGGTGTTTTCTATGTGTTTTCCATGTGTTTGTATGTGTTTGTGTTTGCCTGCCATTGGTTTCAATGGCGTTCGACGGTGTTCGTCGAACGTTCGACGAACAGTTCGTCGAACATCTCCCTGTTCAACAAACCGAACCGAACCCGAACACTAGGGAGGTGGCTCATCTCTAGTAATAACAGTGTTGCTAGTATTGTGGTTTTTATTAATGATTGCTATTGTAATATTTGGTCACTATGTGGTGGCAGTATGTGGTCTGGTCATGGTGTGGTGATATTTCTCCCTTGTATGTGGTATTATTCGGTCACTATGTGGTGGTAATATGCGGTCTGGTCACGGTCTGGTGGTAGTTGTCTCTGTATGTGGTATTATTTGGTCACTATGTGGTGGAATATGTAGTCCAATCATGCTGTGGAAGTATTTCTCTCTTGTATGTGGTATTATTATAACTGCTTTTAACCAAAGAAGCCTTTTAATGCAAACTACTGTAACTGTACATCCCAGTTATATAGTGCACGCAGAGTAGATATGCAGAAGCTGCCTCTGTTTTACAGTCGATGCTCCACTATAACGGGGATAACGGCTGACAGATACTTGCATATAGCTGTAGAGTGGGCCCCTATGGTAAATTCCTCCTGTGGGCCCCAGATACCCCAGTCCGACCCTGATGTTATCTGTAAAAATTGAAGACATTGGATTATATACTGTAGGCCATCTCTTTAGCTCTACATGTATTGACAGTTTTTTCCGGTGCCTTTTATCAGCTCAAGGGTTTACTAGGGCAATTAAGGGATATTGCTCCTATTTGGGTGCCAACCCCCACAGATAGGCAGGGTCAATCTAGGGCAAATCCTGGGGCAGTCAGGCCCTTGCTACCTGTCCTACTAAGATACTGTATATTCCTCTGTGCCCACCCCTGGTTCTTGGTTTCATGAATCTAAACACGCACACATGCTTTTAGGAAAAGTTTTTTGAGTGGTTGTTTTTAATATATTAACCCCTTCCCGACATTTGACGTACTATCCCGTCGAGGTGGGGTGGGCCCGTATGACCGCCGACGGGATAGTACGTCATCACCGATCAGCGGCGCTCACGGGGGGAGCGCGGCCGATCGCGGCCGGGTGTCAGCTGCATATCGCAGCTGACATCCGGCACTATGTGCCAGGAGCGGTCACGGACCGCCCCCGGCACATTAACCCCCGGCACACCGCGATCAAACATGATCGCAGTGTACCGGCGGTATAGGGAAGCATCGCGCAGGGAGGGGGCTCCCTGCGGGCTTCCCTGAGACCCCCGGAGCAACGCGATGTGATCGCGTTGCTGCGAGGGTCTCCTACCTCCTTCCTGGCTGCAGGTCCCGGATCCAAGATGGCCACGGCATCCGGGTCCTGCAGGGAGGGAGGTGGCTTACCGAGTGTCTGCTCAGGGCAGACGCTTGGTAAGCCTGCAGCCCTGCACAGCAGATCGTCGATCTGGCAGAGTGCTGTGCACACTGCCAGATCAATGATCTGTGATGTCCCCCCCTGGGACAAAGTAAAAAAGTTAAAAAAAAATTTTTCCACATGTGTAAAAAAAAAAAAAAAAAAAAAAATCCTAAATAAATAATAAAAAAAAAATATATATTATTCCCATAAATACATTTCTTTATCTAAATAAAAAAAACAAAACAATAAAAGTACACATATTTAGTATCGCCGCGTCCGTAACGACCCAACCTATAAAACTGCCCCACTAGTTAACCCCTTCAGTAAACACCGTAAGAAAAAAAAAAAAAAAACGAGGCAAAAAACAACGCTTTATTACCATACCGCCGAACAAAAAGTGGAATAACACGCGATCAAAAAGACTGATATAAATATCCATGGTACCGCTGAAAACGTCATCTTGTCCCGCAAAAAACAAGCCGCCATACAACATTATCAGCAAAAAAATAAAAAAGTTATAGTCCTGAGAATAAAGCGATACGAAAATAATTATTTTTTCTATATTTTAGTTTTTATCGTATAAAAGCGCCAAAACATAAAAAAATGATATAAATGAGATATCGCTGTAATCGTACTGACCCGAAGAATAAAACTGCTTTATCAATTTTACCAAACGCGGAACGGTATAAACGCCTCCCCCAAAAGAAATTCATGAATAGCTGGTTTTTGGTCATTCTGCCTCACAAAAATCGGAATAAAAAGCGATCAAAAACGGTCACGTGTCCGAAAATGTTACCAATAAAAACGTCAACTCGTCCCGCAAAAAACAAGACCTCACATGACTCTGTGGAGCAAAATGTGGAAAAATTATAGGTCTCAAAATGTGGAGACGCAAAAACTTTTTTGCTATAAAAAGCGTCGCTGGTTTCACACTTGCGTTTTTGTCTGCAGCGTTTTTTGCACAAAAAAACGCATGCGTTTTTTCCCTATATTTAACATTGAAAACGCATGCGGTTTTTTTGTACGCGTTTGGTCGCATTTTCAAACGCATGCGTTTTTTTTCTGCATGCGTTCATTTTCAGAAATACAACCTGCAGTATTTTCTTGCGTTTTTAAGCACATGCGTTTGTTTGCGTTAAAAACGCATGCATTTAAACACACTGAAAAGCCACCCACCACCATCAAGGTGATAAAGGGATCCAAACCCTAACCCTAACTCTACCCCTAACCTCACCCCTAACCGTTTAATGAACATTTTCTGACAGTCATAGTGCCACGTATTTCAGTGCCACGTATTTCAGTGCCACGTATTTCAGTGCCACGTGTTTCAGTGCCACGTATTTCAGTGCCACGTATCACATATTTCAGTGCCACGTATCACGTATTTCAGTGCCACGTATCACGTATTTCAGTGCCACATATTTCAGTACCACGTATTTCAGTGCCACGTATTTCAGTGCCACGTATTTCAGTGCCACGTATTTCAGTGCCACGTATTTCAGTGCCACGTATCACGTATTTCAGTGCCACGTATTTCAGTGCCACGTATTTCAGTGCCACGTATTTCAGTGCCACGTATTTCAGTGCCATGTATCACGTATTTCAGTGCCACGTGTTTCAGTGCCACGTATTTAAGTGCCACGTATCACGTATTTCAGTGCCACGTATTTCAGTGCCACGTATTTCAGTGCCACGTATCACGTATTTCAGTGCCACGTATTTCAGTGCCACGTATTTCAGTGCCACGTATTTCAGTGCCACGTATTTCAGTGCCACGTATTTCAGTGCCACGTATTTCAGTGCCACGTATCACATATTTCAGTGCCACGTATTTCAGTGCCACGTATTTCAGTGCCACGTATTTCAGTGCCACGTATTTCAGTGCCACGTATTTCAGTGCCACGTATCACGTATTTCAGTGCCACGTGTTTCAGTGCCACGTATTTAAGTGCCACGTATCACGTATTTCAGTGCCACGTATTTCAGTGCCACGTATTTCAGTGCCACGTATTTCAGTGCCACGTATTTCAGTGCCACGTATTTCAGTCACGTTTAGGGTTAGGGTTAGGGGTAGGGTTAGGGTTAGGGTTAGGGCTAGGGTTGGAGGTAAAGTTAGGGTTGGGGCTAAAGTTAGGGTTGGGGCTAAAGTTAGGGTTGGGGCTAAAGTTAGGGTTAGGGTTTGGATTACATTTACGTTTGGATTAGGGTTGGGATTAGAATTATGGGTGTGTCAGGGCTAGGGGTGTGGTTAGGGTTACCGTTGGGATTAGGGTTAGGGGTGTGTTTGGGTTAGGGTTTCAGGTAGAATTGGGGAGTTTCCACTGTCCAGGCACATCAGGGGCTCTACAAGCGCGACATGGCGTCCAATCTCAATTCCAGCCAATTCTGCGTTGAAAAAGTAAAACAGTGCTCCTTCCCTTCCGAGCTCTCCCGTGCGCCCAAAAAGGGGTTTACCCCAACATATGTGTTATCAGCGTACTCGGGACAAATTGAACAACAACTTCTGGGGTCCAAGTTCTCTTGTTATCCTTAGGAAAATAAAAATTTTGGGGGCTAAAAATCATTTTTGTGGGAAAAAAAAGATGTTTTATTTTCACGGCTCTGCGTTATAAACTGTAGTGAAACACTTGGGGGTTCAAAGTTCTCACAACACATCTAGATAAGTTCCTTGGGAGGTCTAGTTTCCAATATGGGGTCACTTGTGGGGGGTTTGTACTGTTTGGGTACATCAGGGGCTCTGCAAATGCAACGTGACGCCTGCAGACCAATCCATTTAAGGCTGCATTCCAAATGGCGCTCCTTCCCTTCCGAGCTCTGTCATGCACCCAAACAGTGGTTCCCCCCCACATATGGGGTATCAGCGTACTCAGGACAAATTGGACAACAACTTTTGGGGTCTAATTTATCCTGTTACCCTTGTGAAAATACAAAACTGGGGGCTAAAAAATCATTTTTGTGAAAAAAAAAAAAGAATTTTTATTTTCACGGCTTTGCGCTATAAACTTTAGTGAAACACTTGGGGGTTCAAAGTTCTCAAAACACATCTAGATAAGTTCCTTGGGAGGTCTAGTTTCCAATATGGGGTCACTTGTGGGGGGTTTGTACTGTTTGGGTACATCAGGGGCTCTGCAAATGCAACGTGACGGCTGCTGACCAATCCATTTAAGTCTGCATTCCAAATGGCGCTCCTTCCCTTCCGAGCTCTGTCATGCGCCCAAACAGTGGTTCCCCCCGACATATGGGGTATCAGCGTACTCAGGACAAATTGGACAACAACTTTTGGGGTCTAATTTATCCTGTTACCCTTGTGAAAATACAAAACTGGGGGCTAAAAAATCATTTTTGTGAAAAAAAAAAAAGAATTTTTATTTTCACGGCTTTGCGCTATAAACTTTAGTGAAACACTTGGGGGTTCAAAGTTCTCAAAACACATCTAGATAAGTTCCTTGGGAGGTCTAGTTTCCAATATGGGGTCACTTGTGGGGGGTTTGTACTGTTTGGGTACATCAGGGGCTCTGCAAATGCAACGTGACGGCTGCTGACCAATCCATTTAAGTCTGCATTCCAAATGGCGCTCCTTCCCTTCCGAGCTCTGTCATGCGCCCAAACAGTGGTTCCCCCCCACATATGGGGTATCAGCGTACTCAGGACAAATTGGAAAACAAATTTTGGGGTCCAATTTATTCTGTTACCCTTGTAAAAATACAAAGCTGGGGGCTAAAAAATCATTTTTGAGAAAAAAAAAAAAATTATTTTCACGGCTCTGCGTTATAATCTGTAGTGAAACACTTGGGGGTTCAAAGCTCTCAAAACACATCTAGATAAGTTCCTTAGGGGGTCTACTTTCCAAAATGGTGTCACTTGTAGGGAGTTTCAATGTTTAGGCACATCAGGGGCTCTCCAAACGCAACATGGCGTCCCATCTCAATTCCAGTCAATTTTGCATTGAAAAGTCAAATGGCGCTCCTTCCCTTCCAAGCTCTGCCATGCGCCCAAACAATGGTTTACACCCACATATGGGGTATCAGCGTACTCAGGACAAATTGCACAACATTTTTTGGGGTCCAATTTCTTCTCTTACCCTTGGGAAAATAAAAAATTGGGGGCAAAAAGATCATTTTTGTGAAAAAAATATGATTTTTTATTTTTACGGCTCTGCATTATAAACTTCTGTGAAGCACTTGGTGGGTCAAAGTGCTCACCACACATCTAGATAAGTTCCTTAGGGGGTCTACTTTCCAAAATGGTGTCACTTGTAGGGAGTTTCAATGTTTAGGCACATCAGGGGCTCTCCAAACGCAACATGGCGTCCCATCTCAATTCCAGTCAATTTTGCATTGAAAAGTCAAATGGCGCTCCTTCCCTTCCAAGCTCTGCCATGCGCCCAAACAATGGTTTACACCCACATATGGGGTATCAGCGTACTCAGGACAAATTGCACAACATTTTTTGGGGTCCAATTTCTTCTCTTACCCTTGGGAAAATAAAAAATTGGGGGCGAAAAGATCATTTTTGTGAAAAAATATGATTTTTTATTTTTACGGCTCTGCATTATAAACTTCTGTGAAGCACTTGGTGGGTCAAAGTGCTCACCACACATCTAGATAAGTTCCTTAGGGGGTCTACTTTCCAAAATGGTGTCACTTGTAGGGAGTTTCAATGTTTAGGCACATCAGGGGCTCTCCAAACGCAACATGGCGTCCCATCTCAATTCCAGTCAATTTTGCATTGAAAAGTCAAATGGCGCTCCTTCCCTTCCAAGCTCTGCCATGCGCCCAAACAATGGTTTACACCCACATATGGGGTATCAGCGTACTCAGGACAAATTGCACAACATTTTTTGGGGTCCAATTTCTTCTCTTACCCTTGGGAAAATAAAAAATTGGGGGCGAAAAGATCATTTTTGTGAAAAAATATGATTTTTTATTTTTACGGCTCTGCATTATAAACTTCTGTGAAGCACTTGGTGGGTCAAAGTGCTCACCACACATCTAGATAAGTTCCTTAGGGGGTCTACTTTCCAAAATGGTGTCACTTGTAGGGAGTTTCAATGTTTAGGCACATCAGGGGCTCTCCAAACGCAACATGGCGTCCCATCTCAATTCCAGTCAATTTTGCATTGAAAAGTCAAATGGCGCTCCTTCCCTTCCAAGCTCTGCCATGCGCCCAAACAATGGTTTACACCCACATATGGGGTATCAGCGTACTCAGGACAAATTGCACAACATTTTTTGGGGTCCAATTTCTTCTCTTACCCTTGGGAAAATAAAAAATTGGGGGCGAAAAGATCATTTTTGTGAAAAAATATGATTTTTTATTTTTACGGCTCTGCATTATAAACTTCTGTGAAGCACTTGGTGGGTCAAAGTGCTCACCACACATCTAGATAAGTTCCTTAGGGGGTCTACTTTCCAAAATGGTGTCACTTGTAGGGAGTTTCAATGTTTAGGCACATCAGGGGCTCTCCAAACGCAACATGGCGTCCCATCTCAATTCCAGTCAATTTTGCATTGAAAAGTCAAATGGCGCTCCTTCCCTTCCAAGCTCTGCCATGCGCCTAAACAATGGTTTACACCCACATATGGGGTATCATCGTACTCAGGACAAATTGTACAACAACTTTGGGGGTCCATTTTCTCCTGTTACCCTTGGTAAAATAAAACAAATTGGAGCTGAAATAAATTTTGTGTGAAAAAAAGTTAAATGTTCATTTTTATTTAAACATTCCAAAAATTCCTGTGAAACACCTGAAGGGTTAATAAACTTCTTGAATGTGGTTTTGAGCACCTTGAGGGGTGCAGTTTTTAGAATGGTGTCACACTTGAGTATTTTCTATCATATAGACCCCTCAAAATGACTTCAAATGAGATGTGGTCCCTAAAAAAAAATGGTGTTGTAAAAATGAGAAATTGCTGGTCAACTTTTAACCCTTATAACTCCGTCACAAAAAAAAATTTTGGTTCCAAAATTGTACTGATGTAAAGTAGACATGTGGGAAATGTTACTTATTAAGTATTTTGCGTGACATATGTCTGTGATTTAAGGGCACAAAAATTCAAAGTTGGAAAATTGCAAAATTTTCAAAATTTTCGCCAAATTTCCATTTTTTTCACAAATAAACGCAAGTTATATCGAATAAATTTTACCTTTAACATGAAGTACAATATGTCACGAGAAAACAATGTCAGAATCGCCAAGATCCGTCAAAGCGTTCCAGAGTTATAGCCTCATAAAGGGACAGTGGTCAGAATTGTAAAAATTGGCCCGGTCATTAACGTGCAAACCACCCTTGGGGGTGAAGGGGTTAAACAAAGATTATTGTTTTCGGGTGGTTTTTCTCAGTGTTTTTTTTTTTCTCAAATTATCCTTGGAGACAGACTCATAGACAGACACATACAATAATTATCTGCTAATATAATAATTTTGATTTCTCGGAAGACCTCATACACATGCATGTGTTTTTCACAATGCCTGGGTGGTGTCACATGAAGTCCCTGTGATTTATAGTGTAAAGCTGTAGATACTGGGTGGTGCTGGTACAATAACACATTATGAAGATATTTTATCTAGATATGGTAGTGAAAATCATGTTTAGTCCTCAATGTGAAATTAGATTTATTCCATCGCTTTACATATCCATGTATGTGCCTATAAGATTAATAGCAATGTAATGTGAACAGTGTTTATAAGACTCTAGAATATAATACTTATTAGAGGTTTTACAACTCTCAGCATTCACCTATATAGTTTGCATACTTATGTGTATAAAACAATTGAAAAAGCATAAATGGTCATTTATTTGGTCGTTGGTTTTGGAATATACAGCTGCTATATTACAACTGCTTTGAAAAAATAGACCAGACGTTACATAAGATTCCTGTTTTTATATCACAGAATTTATAGTACTAGCCTAAAAAATCTGAAAGTCTTAATATAGCAAGTGACTTATTACAAAAAAAAAATGTTGGATTAAGCTCCCTCGTCACCAGGTCATCCCTGAAGAATATATTTAGAAAGGTAGCCATTCATAGACCATTGACCTGAGATAAAAGCTTTCTTGCTCAGCAGATCTGCTAGTGACTCCTAGAGGAAATTAATTTTAATAAGAGCGGCACCAACTTATCAAGGTATTACTATTGCCTAGCAAGGTGGTCTCTTTCTCTATATGTCTTAATGCTTTCAATCATTGAAAATTATGACACAATAATATTAATAAATAATAAAATTTGCACAAAAAATGTTTGACTGTCACTCTAATATATATATATAATTGGCTAAGAGTAGAATCTGGGTACAGTTTGTATTGCAGAACAGAGTGAGTATTACATAAAAGGAAGACCTTCCAAATGGTTTCATTCATAATTTAACATACTCTAAGTGTTCCAGATGAGGCTAAAAACACATTTCATTATTATTGATGATTGGGAGTTGTGTTGGCATAAAACATAAAGTCACATTCCTGCTTCTATTATTTATAAAACAGTATGTATGCATGAGCTAAAGCACATTTCCGTAATCGCTTATTTATGAAACTGAATGTCAAAAGACACAGCAATGTAAAAACCAAGCTATTACTAGAGTGATTATCTATACCATTAATTAATGTTTGTATTTAGGTTTAATGCGCCCTTCTGATGTTGAGCCAGATTACATTTGAAAAGTAACAAATGAGTAACCTTACTCTCTTCACATACATCACATACATGAACCAGAAATATTTAATGCTATTGTTGAAACCAAATCTGGCTAATTGTATATCATTAATAACAGCATGTTAATTTATTCTAGATTACTACATAAAAATGGAAATGAAAGTAGATATAGTAAATAAAAAAAACCCATAAGAGATATATAAACAAAAATAGAAACCAGCTCACCTGTACATGAAAATGAAAGCAGTTGGATTTGGTTCACAGATCCTTTTGTTAAGATTTTAGTAGGGTTTAAAGTTTAGCAGATTTTTTTTCTTTTTTCAATTACATTTATAAAACATATTCATTTTCAAACCTGTTCAGTTTTGACGTGACCTGATGGGCCCAAAGTTAATGGAATTTAAGCCTTTTAAAATTATAGAATCTTCCCTACCTGATCTGTCTATCACAATAAATGACATCACACTTTCCCCTGTCCCAGAAATCCGCTGCCTCGGAGTAACCCTTGACTCTGCCCTGCCCTTCAAACCACATATTCAAGCAATCGCCAGCTCCTGTCGCCTCTAGCTCAAAAATATTTCCAGAGTCCGTCCTTTACTCAACCCTCTACCAAAATGCTTGTGCATGCCCTCATTATCTCCCGCCTCGACCACTGCAACATCCTCCTCTCTGGCCTACCTTCCAACACTCGCTCTCCTTTCCAGTCCATCCTTAACTCTGCTGCCCGACTAATTAATCTCTTTCCTCGCTAGACTCCATCTTCCCCTCTTTGCAAATCCCTTCACTGGCTCCCAATTTCCAAGTGTATCCAGTCTAAACTACTAACACTAACCTACAAAGCCATCCATAACCTTTCTCCTCCATATTTTTCCGAACTAATCTCCCAATATCTTCCCTCACGTAATCTCCGGTCCTCCAAAGACCTCTTTCTCTCCTCCACAGTTATTCGCTCATCCAACCACCTCCAAGATTTCTCCTGAATATTGCCCATTCTCTGGAATTCTGTGCCCCAACATGTCAGGTTATAATCCACCACATTTGAATCCTTCAGATGGAACCTGAAAACCCATCTCTTCAAAAAAGTTTACAACCTGCAATGACCACGCTGCCACCTCAACACCATCGGAGCTACTGCAACCCCTGACCTACTGACTTCTTCCAACATAATCCTGTAGAATGTAAGCCTGCAAGGGCAGGGTCCTCTTCCCTCTGTAACAGTCTATCAGTGTTAGTTTTTTTACTGTAAGTGATATTTGTTTTTTGATGTAACCCCTTTTCATATACAGCACCATGGAATCAATGGTGCTATAGAAATAAACAATAATAATAATAAGTAAGCCCCCATACACATTGCATGACTTTCAGCCTAATAATCGTCTCTCACATAGGAGTATTCCTGTTCCTATGTTCTAAATGAGAGAGCCAGACATGTCTGGTGGCAGGTTATCTCAGGGAGAACAACAAATCGGTAGCCCAAGAATGAACATGTTGAATCCTTAATAATAAATTGTGATGAGCTCCCATCATATTAGATTGTCGGCCTAACTTGTCATTATCGGCAGGTTTGACCAACATTTGAATAATGTGTATGGGGGACTTTACTCTACATTCATCACTGTTTTTTTTTCAATTTAGATGTAAAATTATCTGGTAGCAAAAACTGGTTCTGTTTCCTGTATATTCCTTTATCTAAAATAACAACAGCTGCCCCTCCTCTTTGTCTGCTTGCCTCACGATTATATTTTAATTTAGTTGTAATTCCCTGATCACTTTATTTTAAGTTTGGTTAAGACCTGCATACATAATTAGATTTTGTTAATTATTTATGTAAATCTGTAACATCATGCTCCAAAATTCTATAAAACATCAACTCTTGATTGTAAAAAGGAAATATCAGGAGTTTTAATGTTGAAATCTTTAGAGCGTTTGTTCCCATTCAATGCCAACATTTCCTGACTTTAATTATAACTAACAAATGACTTTTGTTAAAATAAAAATTGAGAGTTTTTAGTGATATGATCTCTTTTAATGGCTATCTGAAAGGTTGATCAAAAATAGCACACTTTTGGGATGGGGTTGGTTCGAAGCTTGCTGTTTGCAATCTTATCAGTTAGTCATTAAAATATAGCAACTACTGAAAACTATTAACTGTCATTGATTTTCTATCTTAACATAGTACAAAAAAATCTCAACCTGAAAATGTGTCTCGATCTCTAAAATTTAACATCTAAAATAGTTTTAAACAGGTTGGATTTCTAGCAGGTGAAAATGAAAGACCACAACATAGTCATAGACAATCTTTTCATGATTTTGGAGACTTATGTGGCAACCATACCTTATTTAGCCATATGATATTTTAACAATAATTCTTCAAATTTGAAATTTGCAGTTGAGATACAAATGGCTGATATAGTTTTTATAAACAGGTGCTTCTCACAAAATTAGAATATCATCAAAAAGTTAATTTATTTCAGTTCTTCAATACAAAAAGTGAAACTCATATATTATATAGAGTCCTTATAAACAGAGTGATCTATTTCAACAGTTTATTTCTGCTAAAGTTGATGATTATGGCTTACAGCCAATGAAAACCCAAAATTCATTATCTCGGTAAATTAGAATAATTAATGAAAAACAGCTGCAAAGGCTTCCTAGGAAATATATTTCTAAAGATGCCATAGACATGAAATTCTCACCAGATGTTGATAACAACCCATCCAATCCACACAGGCAAAGAAATCAAAACATTTATGTTCATAAATTAAGTTATGTGTAATAAGGACATGAAAAATGACACAGGGAAACAGTATTGAACACATAAAGAAAGAAAGGTGCAAAAAGCCAAGGAAAGTCACAAATAAAATATTGAATCTATCAGTAATTAGAAAGCAATCCTGCCAGTTAGTGAAAAATAAGCTGGTTCAACTGATGGCCTACAAATGGGTTTCTCAATATACAGGTGCCACACAAGAAACATCTCATGATGGGTAAAACTATTGAGCTGTCACAAGACCTTCACAACCTTATAGTTGCAAAACATACTGATGGCATTGGTTAAAGAATAATTTATAGACTCCTGAAATCGTTGCATGCACAATTGAGATCTCAATGATGACCCATTTTCACGAAGTATACCGCATTGAAAATCATCTAAAGTGCGGGGCTCCGGGCTTTTACAAAATGTTGGCAGAGCCCCTGCACCGTCTAACACCACATCTTACCAGCCTGGGACCGGTAGCATCGCCCCACTCTTGCCGCCACCAGAAGCTTCCTTTCCCTTTGGGATGGATCTCTCTTTTAGCACCTACTAACTTTATTTGTGCCACCATTATTGATTAATACACCAATAGGTTAACATGCACATTATTCTTTTCCTTTGAACAGCATTCAATATTGCTTTTTGCAAAACTTGGTGCGTAGAAATTTCCACATGGGTGGTCTCCACCAAGTGGCCTACTATTCCTCTGGCAGGCTGTTCTATTTTTTGTAAGGCTAATTTGGATTTATGTGCATATATGTAAATATAATTATTCTGCTGCAGGATTACTCCCTCCTATTTGGAGGCTTATTACCCTGTCTTTTAATTAATTTTACATGCTAATGTTATCAATTAAGATATTAATTTTATTTCACCTTTTGATCTCCTTCATTTCATTTTTCGCATGGCATCTACCACTGTGAAATATGTTGAACTAAGTATTGAAGTGACCACTCGCCCATATTTATAATTAAGGACCATGAGATTAAATATTATAACCATGTCTGCCTATGAGATGGAGGCTAAAGCTGAGAGGAGCCTGCAGATGTTTCAGTTATAATCACACACAGCTCCGCAGTGAGATCAGGAGAGCAGAAAATGGCCATTTCACATCACACTGGTATCTGGTGACCCCTCCTACTTAAAACAAGCTCCGGAGTCAGAGCGCCCTCCCCATAGACTGGAAGAGGTCATTTATTTAAAGTGATAAACAATGATTCTTAGCAACAAGACATCTGACATGATACATACAGGTAGGACTGTTTTCAGCATTCTATAACCTGTATGCCCATATGAATAGTTTAGATAGACAGATTGTCATGTTGTGACAGATTCCCTTTAAAAAATTTTTTTAGCATATTAACACATGGTTCATTTTAATAGGATGTTTTAGTTGCAGAAATAACATATGCAGGGCATGTAACTATGTTAACAAGAGCTAATAAATGTATATCACTTGCCAATGGCACAATTAGCAAGATGAAATCATACATTACAATTATTACATACGTTGTTTGCTTAGTAAACTATATAAATTTCTATAATTTCTCTGTATACTGAATTACTGAAGTATTGTACAATGTAATTCATGTGGTCAAACGATCACAAGTTCTTGTCCCATAGAGGCCTAAAAAATAAATTGAAAAGTAATTTAAAAAAAAAAACATTTTAAAATATTAGAAAAATTACAAAATTGAAATTTGAATAAAAGAATACCCTTTTCCTAGTACAAAAATGGAAACATTTAAAAAAAAACAAATCTAGTATTGTCATGACTGCAAAAATCCAATCTCTCAAAAAATAAAATTATTTTATGCATATGGTAAAGCAAAAAAAAAAAACCCTCAAGAATTCCGGTTAATATACAAGTTTGATATCATTATAATCATGCAGCCATAAAGAATTATTGTAAAAACAATACCGATATTTTGCTTTATTCACAAAGTTTTTTTTTGCATACTATATGGTTAAGTGGATGGTGTCATTAAAAACTAAAACACATCTTTCTAAAAACAAGCGCTCATATGGCTATGTCGACAGAAAAAAATGAAAAAAAGTAATGGCTCTTTGAAAGAAGAGTAGGAAAAAACAGAAGTATCAAAACAAAATCGGCCATGGTAGGAAGGGGTTAATACACTATACTCACCTTGTCAGTAAGTATTAAAGGACTAGTTGTATGGTGAATCATCATAGTAAAAACATATCAACTGAGCTGGATCTTAAAACTTTATCACATAAATGAACCACACACTTAGATAACAGTTTGTTATTATAAATGGCTTCTAGCTATCTGTGCAAATTAAGGACACAGAATTGCACATTGCTCGGTTGATTAAATTCTGGCTCAGTTTATTAAAATCTGCTTTTGTTAATGTCCTGTCAACTATCAAGACAAGAATGCTTCCATGAATTCTTCTGGGGCAGAGGGAGTTTATTAATGCTTGATGCTATAATATAAAAAGAAAACTGATGTACAGGCTTTAGCAAGCAATATCACAAAAAATTAAAAACATAAAAGATTGATGGCCGAAAACAATCTCATCGTCTATCTTGTCTTCGTTTATATCAACGTATTTTTATTTTTATCTTAGGACACATATCTGTCTACCCGGGCATGCATAAATTAGATTTCTGTTGATTTTCCAGCCGCATTCGCTGAAAGTTTCAAACATCCGCTAGCCTATAGGCTTCATTGTTGTTAGAGGATATGAAACAATGTACTTGTACCGCAACGTCATACATAGATTTACACTGTATAAACAAACACCAATTAAACAAACAATACACAGGGTTAGTTGCCCAAAACCCCTGTGCCTATAAACAAGCCAAACAATGTTCAGGACATGCTGCAGATATGTATCTGACCAATATCTTGGTTTTTACTCTTGCAGCTTATTATAATGACTTATTTTTTTTAGTTATAACAAATATAAATGTAATTTTAATAGCAAAAGACGATAAAAAAGAATGTGCAATTTTCTCCCTTATTTCCTTGAGATGATGATGACTAATTTGTCTGTATTTTCACATTTTCCTAAAATTAATTTACATTCCTATACTGCAGGTTCTAAACAAACAATACATCATCATTGAGGAGAAAGTCTGCCCTGTCCATTTCCTGAGAGGAGCTGACAGACATGGTTTTGCTTCCAGCAGTTGGTTATTTATCTTTATTAATCCAATTTATTGTTCCTCCTGAGTCAGCTTTAACAAGCCGAAATTCTTTCTGCGCTTTACAAAAAAGTCAAAACCCAATTAACTAAGTTATTCTGTTGCTTGTTCATGCAACTGCACATGACATCGGATTGTCATCATAATGTATTGTGTTATGGATATGTAGAGATAAGTATGATCCTTAGACAGGTTTTCCCTATAACAAAGTTCATTTTAAAGTTGATTTTAATCAGTACATCTTGGAATAATAATAATTTCCATAATCGGATGCGTTTAATTAATACAATGTTCCTGTGCTGAGATAATCTTATATATGTGCCGCTGCTGTGTACTCTGTCTAATGCGATTGTGGTATGCTACTTCAGCACTGATGTACCATATTGAAAATGGGAGTGATAGTCTGAGTCTGTGAATATAAATCCAAAATTCAAGTGATGTACAGTGAAATGTTGAAGCATCTCATCATCATTTCTCAGTATATGGGTTCGCTCACAAGAGTGTACAACTTGGATGAGTGTAATCTAATAAAAAAAAGAGATTGCACTTGGACCAATGTTATTCAATGAGGCACTGCAGAGCTGCATTTTTTTTCCCAGCTGTATTTGGCATGAGAAAAAAATCTGCGATGTCACTCTGAAATTGCATGGATGCGAGAAAAACAATCGGAAGCCTTACGGACCATCAGAGTCATCAGAGTGGTGTCCCATTTTTAACTATACATTGCAATTCTATAACATAAACTGTAAATAGTCCTGTTAATAATTAATATATACCGTATATACTCGAGTATAAGCCAAGTTTTTCAGCACTTTTTTTGTGCTGAAAACACCCCCCTCGGCATATACTCGAGTGAGGGTCCCAGAAGATAGAGGGGCAGGAGCAGCAGTGAAGTAGCAAGTCACAGGAGGCAGGAGCCGGCTGCTGCAGCTAAAGTCTGTGCCCACTGTTAAAGAGAAATGAATATTCACTGCGCTGGCAGTGAATATTCATTTCTCTGTAATAGCGAGCAAAGTAGTCAGATGGGAGTGGAGAGAAGTGAATATTCATTTCTCTTAAGTAGTGGGCACACATGATCGCCCGGCCGCTGCAGGAAGCCGGCGGCTGCGGCTGACACTGTGTGCGCTACTAAATAGCACTGAGTACTCACTGCCCTCCACTCACATAGTCCCAGCGTGGAGAGCAGTGAGTATTCTGACAGCTCTACTCTGCTTGTAAACAGCACATGACGTCACTGCCATGCGCAGCTTACAATCATTAATCAGCTGATGGCACCGGAGCAAGATGCTGCGAGAGAGCACATGGACAGTAGGTAGGATGGCTTATTTTTTTATAATATTTTATGATTTGAGCCATGCATAAAAGGATAGGGATGAGGAGCCATGCATACCAGGATAGGGATGAAGAGTCATACATAGTAGGATAGGGATGAAGAGCCATGCATAAAATGATAGGGGTGAAGAGCCATGCATACAAGGATAGTGATGAGGAGCCATGCAGACCAGGATAGTGTTAATGAGCCATGCGTACCAGGATAGGGATGAGGAGCCATGCAGACCAGGATAGGGTTAATGAGCCATGCATACTAAGATAGAGATGAAGAGCCATACATACAAGAATAGTGATGAGGAGCCATGCAGACCAGGATAGGGTTGAGGAATAGTGATGAGCAAGTGTACTCGTTGCTCGGGTTTTCCTGAGCACACTTGAGTGACCTCCGAGTATTTATGACTGCTCGGAGATTTAGTTTTCATCGCGGCAGCTGAATGATTTATAGCTACTGGCCAGCTTGATTACATATGGGGATTCCCTAGCAACCAGGCAACCCCCACATGTACTCAGCCTGGCTAGTATCTGTAAATCATTCAGCTGCTGTGATGAAAACTAAATCTCTGAGCAGTCATAAATACTCGGAGGTCACCCAAGCGTGCTCGGGAAAATACGAGCAATCTGTACACTCGCTCATCACTATTGAGGAGACATGCGTACCAGGATAGGAATGAGGAACCATGCAGACCAGGATATGACCCCAGCCTATGGGGGAGAAGGAAACAACACAACAGTTGAATAATAAGGTACAAAGTCTCCCAAAGAAAAACTCCAATTGTTATAATACATGAGAAAATATGTCTTGTGTCACTGTGAATTAATACATCTGTGATATTGAGCATCAGCAGCACCTGTTTTTTTTGTTTTCACAGCAAGCAAGGGTATTTTTAAAACAATTATTGCAGATTTTGCAACTAAATCTGACTTCAAGGGTTGCTTCTGCTTGTAAATGAAAGTGCGATCCCTGTGGTTAATGTGATACATTTTCATTTTTTTTCTTTAAAGAGAAATTTCCCAAATCTTAAAACTTAAACACGTGTTTTACTACCAAAGTGTGCGCACTGTTTAAAATAAAAAAAATTTGAGCCTGCTCCATTGCTCCAATAGCCTAATATTACATGCGTACATACACCATCTGCAAGCAGGTGCTTGCTATTGGGACGTGATTCCACCTAGGTTTCCTGGTCACAACCTATTTGGTAAATACCTTAACTTCTCCAAAGTGGCTCCACCGCTTCATGCCTTCATGCCTTCTATTTAATGCGCTTTCATTAGATTGTGGTTTGTAATGTGATGCCATCTGTTTGGCCTGACCTAATTATCCATTATAATGCACTAAGCATTTTAGTATACTGTATATGGTCAGCAACAGCCATTTATTTCCATGTCATTTTCTGAGTTACTTTACCATGATGCGTTTCCTGGGTTGCATTTTTACTTACCTGCCAACCACTTTATAACATTTTGGCTCTCACCACAGATCACCTGTCTTTCTTTGTTTTTAAAGATTTTGCTAATCACTAAAGTTATTATATTTGATCTAGTTCTTCGTACGCTTTTTTTTCTTATTTGCTCTTATTTTCCTTATGGTGTTGAACATTTATAGTATATAAGTCTGTTATTATGGTACTTATATTTAAGTACTATTTTGTGTATTATGTAGACAATTTAGTACCCTTCTATGGACTTCCTTTTCTTTAAACTTTAATAGGGTTGTCCGGTTTAGTGCTGAAAGTTTGCAGTCACTCTATGTGACTGCGGACTTCTGAATCCTTACAGCATGCACATTGCATGAAGCTATTATTTTCCAGTGTCCCCTGCTGAGATTGGTCACATGACCACAAGTATGCAATTCCATACATGCTGTCACATGCCAACTAGACATTCTAACCTCGTTTAATACTAGTGAAGTAAGCAAGATTGATCATGTCTAGTCTGAATGTGGCCAGAAGTATGCAAACCGCATTCCTGCGGTCATGTTACCTAGTCTAGGCAGTGACACCAGAGATTTTTGACAGAAGGTATTGGGCACCATGTAAGGATTCAGAAGTCTGCAGTTGCATAAAGTGATTAAAGACTTTCACCAAAAGACTGAACAACCCCCTTCAACATCTGGGTTGAATATGGCTTAGCATTATAGAACAAGGTACACCACTTTCAACTTCTTCCTGAGACTGGTAGCAACCTTGACCATGGTGGAATTTCCAGGGATAAAAGCTAAACACTTGGCCCCTGGATTCATCATAGGGTAAGAAAGTCTATCAGATCTAAAGGCACAAATGCAGGTCATAACGAGGACCTGCACAAGCATAGCTCAAATGGCAGCACTCTCTCCTCAGGTTTGAGCTTTTACAGGGTGGAGGGCATACAGAGAGCATGACTACAAGAACAAGAGGCGATTGAATAGAACAGTCACTGCAACAATCTCTAACAATTTCCATTGTATAAACACCCTTTTAAAACAAACTTGCCAAAACATATACAGTTTAGAAACATGTTCTACATTTTAAAAATATATTAACATAACTTGGCAACTAGAGATGAGTGGATCTGGAGAGATTCGCCAAATGGTGCAGATTTTGCTAGGAAATTAATTTTGCGGCGATGTTCCATATTAAATGTTGGGGTCTCTGCCTGAGAGCCATAGGCACGGCCAAAAGTCCTGTTCTAGAATGAATACACTAGTGTGCCCCAAGGACTATATGGTCAGCAGTGGGCATGGGAGGCAGCAATAGTGCCAGGACAGGTGAACAATTAAATCAGTATTATGGGGGCAGGGATTTTAAACTTTTGCCAGCCTTCTATAGTTCAGCTGGTCAGCCATTTTGTTGAATTTTTCTAAAGGCATGGTGCCTACAGTGAAATATGGTGATGGCAGTGTCCTTATTTGGGGCTGCATGAGTGTTCCAGATGTCAGTGAACTATATTTCATTGATGGTATGAAAATGATGTACTGCGTGTATAAAACCATGTTTATAACATTTTCACAGATATATACAGTACTATAGAATAGATCCATATCATTATAATAAAAAATATAAATCTTACAATGCTTACAATGGTGACTTAGACTAAACTCCTACTTCTTATTTTGTACAGATATGTTTCAGCAGTCTCTTTGTCATCATAGACAGGATTATAATGACAGGTAAAACCTCTATAGACAATGGATAACAAAGACTCGACCATTCATAACAAATGGTGGTCACAGCTTATCACCCTCCCTCCTTCACAATGTCCTTTGCTTAGATTAAAGCTTGTGAAGAAATCTCTCCAATAAAAGTCAATAAAACAAAGGTAGTCTATCAGGCTTAATAGTGAATCATATGAAAATTGATGAAAATTGAAAGATTTATGACATTTTTAAATATAGATATTGGTATTAAAAACCCTAAAAATAAACATGATAACAATTTTCAAAATTTCATTTAACATAAAAACCTGATTTAAATAAAGGGATCATTTCTGATAACACATTGAAAAGCAATGTGATTTTGATATTGCTGCAGTCTTCCCTCTATCTGAAGCATTTACTGTAAATTACCGAACATCTAACATATCGACCAAAGAGGTTAACACATGGGACAAGGTGCCCATGTAATAAAATATATGTGGAATGCACAAAATGACAATTGCAAAGAAGAAATTATCAACATTAGTGATGACCAAGCGTGCTCGTCACTACTCATTACTTGCTTGAGTATCAATGTGCTCGGGATGCTCGAGTATTTTTTCAATGTTCAAGCGGGAGCTTGCGTCCACGCCCCACGTGTTTGGCTCTTTTTAGACAGCCAATAAATGTGGGGATTACCTGCTAATCTCTGTTATGCTTTAGCCATCTTGGTTGTGGCATTACTGTGATTGGCTGGCCGCATAGCTTCAACAGGTCTATATAACACCCGTGACGCTATTCTCGTCACACTGTACCCCAGAAACAAGAAGAGCAGGGAGAGGCCCTGGTGAAAGAGGGACAGAATTGTAGCTGTGTATTTGTAGAATGTCAGCAGGTGCGTTGGATGCAGTGACACACAGGAGGCAGTGCAAGGGTTAACAGGTTCTTTATATCAAACAGTGATAGTACAAGCAGGGGGGTAAGGATGTGAACTTGCAGATGGGGAAAATCAAATGCAGAAGATAATAACAGGTTAACTTATCAGTCTCTGTGCAGTGAAGGAAGGTGGCTGGAAGACCCCTCGGCAGCGCCGCAGGCAGCGCGACATGTCTCCGATCCAGTCCCGCAGAAGGGCGATGCACTGTCTCCTTGCGTTGATGAATCCTCTGGGTCCTTCGGCACGTGATCTCCTGATCCGGGCACACGGTGGGGTACAGACGAAGGTCGGCAGCACAATGGAAGAAGCAGAAAGACAAGGCTGCAGTAGACGCACACAGTCCAGTGGAAACAGCCACAGGCACGGGCCGGTCCTTAGCAGGCACCGCAAGGATGGAACTAAGCAGTGCCTCCATGGTGGTGAGCGAAGCCAAGGTATGCACTTTATACTGGTCACTACCAGGTACAGATGTCTCTCTGGGCTGAGGGAAGAATGTGTCGGCAGTCTGGCTAGCCAGGAATACAGGCACAGCTAGCTGGCGTGGGTCCATCAAGAAGGAGTCAAAGTCTCACTGCTCACAAGCTCGTTTCCCGCCAAGTATCTCATCTTCCCGCTCACACCGCTATTTATCTGGGACCCGCTCCACCAGTCAGGTGTTCACAGTCAGGAACCTCTTCCCCCTGGAATATTGGTGACAGTCCTGACAGTTCCAGCCCAGACACGCAAGTGGGACTCTTGATTCAGTACACCTCCCTACATATTAGCCAGGGATTCAACTACAGTTACATTTCTTTCAAGTTCAACAACAACCCTTTTAGAGCTAATTATAATCAACTAGATGGTGGCCCGATTCTAACGCATCGGGTATTCTAGAATATGCATGTCCACGTAGTATATTGCCCAGTGACGTAGTATATTGCCCAGTGACGTAGTATATTGCCCAGTTATGTAGTATATTGCCCAGTGACCTAGTATATTGCCCAGTGACGTAGTATATTGCACAGCCACGTAGTGTATTGCCCAGTGACGTAGTATATTGCCCAGTGACGTAGTATATTGCACAGCCACGTAGTATATTGCCCAGTTACGTAGTATATTGCACAGCCCAGCCACGTAGTATATAGCCCAGTTACGTAGCATATTGCCCAGTGACGTAGTATATTGCCCAGTTACGTAGTATACAGCACAGAGCCACGTAGTATATTGCCCAGTTATGTAGTATACCGCACAGAGCCACGTAGTATATTGTACAGCGATGTAGTATACAGCATAGAGCCACGCAGTATATTGCCCAGTTACGTAGTATATTGCCCAGTTACGTAGTATATTGCACAGTTACGTAGTATATTGCCCAGTGACGTAGTATATTGCTCAGCCATGTAGTATATTGCCCAGTTATGTAGTATATTGCCCAGTGATGTAGTATATTGCCCAGTGACGTAGTATACAGCACAGAGCCACGTAGTATATTGCCCAGCCATGTAGTATATTGCCCAGCCACGTATGTCACAGGTTAAAAAATAAAAAATAAACATATACTCACCTTCCGAGGGGCCCCTTGTAGTTCTGTCGCCTGTGTTCGGTTCAGGTGGCAGCTTCCGGTCCGAGGGTGTGATGACGTCGCGGTCACATGACCGTGACATCACGGCAGGTCCTTCTCGCGCAGGCGCGCAGGGCCTGCAATGACGTCGCGGTCACATGACTGTGACGTCATGGCAGGTCCTTCTCGTGCAGGCGCACAGGGCCTGTGATGACATCACGGTCATATGACCGTGACGTCATGACAGGTCCTTGTCACACACCAACCTTAGCACTGGAACCTGCCGCTTGCATGGACCGGTCACCGGAGTGTCGGAAAGGCGGCGGAAGGTGAGTATATAATAATTTGTTATTTTTTTTATTATTTTTAACATTAGATGTTTTTACTATTGAGGCTGCATAGGCAGCCTCAATAGTAAAAACTTGGTCACACAGGGTTAATAGCAGCGGTAATGGAGTGAGTTACCCGAGGCATAACATGGTCCGTTACTGCTGGCATTAACCATGTGTGAGCCGTGACTGCGGGGAGTATGGAGTGGGTGCAGGGCACTGACTGCAGGGGAGTAGGGAGGGACTAATCAGACTGTGCCTGTCGCTGATTGGTCGTGGCAGCCATGACAGGCAGCTGGTGAGACCAATCAGCGAATGAATATCCGTGATGGAAGTTGCCGACAGAAAGACGGAAGTACCCCTTAGATTATTATATATATAGATAATATGGCTGTTAGCAGCACTTAGTGAGTGATTGTGCTGAAGGGATTGTGTAGGACAGGATAGGGTGAATTAAAAGTACTTTATGCTGCAGCCTGCAACTCATACCAAAACCCATTCTTAGTGGTAATAGTATTCTTTTTGCTCTTAATCCTGCACATTTTTCTGAGCAGGAAAATATTTTACACCATTTTTAGTGTGGCAGCTGTGTGTCTAAAGCATACTTGCTATACTGCTCCTGCAATGTAGCCTGTCCATCTGAGGTGTGCAAATTTTACTGCAATTATAATACTGCAAAAAATTTCAGCAGTGACATTTTATACTGCATTTACTGTGATCCAATGTGCCTTAAAACCAAAAAGAAAAATTGTTGGGTTAGAAATAGCATCGCTATATTTATACTGCAGTCTAAGAAGTCCATCTGAAGTGGACAACTTTTCGTGCGATAAAAATGCTGCAATTTTTTTCAGCAATGAAATTTTATACAGCATATATCATACTCCAGTGGTGCATCAAAACACAAAAAAAACTTGTTTGGTTAGAAATAGCATCTCTATATTGATACTGCAGTCTAACAAGTCCATCAGAAGTGGATGCCATAATCAGCGTCGCCATTCTGCTTCTCTGTCTACTGAAACGTTGGCTGCTCACAATTTAGGAGGAGGCTTTGCAGGTGGAGCAAGCAACTATACTGGGTGATGGTACACAACCCAGCCTTATCTCATCATCTCAACACAGATTGGGAGATAGTGAGGAGGAGTAGGAGAACAGGAGCTGGATGCCTGTGCTACAGATGGTAGTACCCACACCACCTTCATCCCGTCTGTTCAGCATTGATGGCCTGAAGATGAGGAGGATAGGGAGGACAACATGGACAATCATCCTCTTGATGGGGACAGGAAAGGCTTGGCTGTTGGCAGTCTGGCACACATGGCTGAGTTTATGTTCCACTGCCTTTCCCGTGAACCTTGCATTGTACGCATTTTGGCCAACACTAATAACTGGTTGGTCACCTTTCTAGATCCACGCTACAAGGAGAACTTTACATCAACACCTAGTTGGAGAATTATTTGAAAAAAATCCCATCTCACAATGCTGGAGTCAGAGGTCACAGTTCCTTGGGCAACCAAGGAGTGGAGATGAGGGAGAGACCCACCAGATGCAGCAGAGGCAGGAGTACACACTTGTCCAGGCCCTGATGCACTGGATACTCTGACCAGTATCCTCCGTGATTCCTCTGTGCCTTACAACTATTGGGAAGGCAAGCTAGACACATGGCATGAACTGTTTCTCTATGCCTTGGAGGTTGTGGCCTCCCCTGCTGAAGCATTTTGTCAGCGGGGTTTTAGTGCCGCCGGGGTCATTATAACCGATAGGCACCTTTCAACTGATAATGCTGACAGGCTGACTCTTATCAAAATGAACAAGGTCTGGATTGGGCCAGAATTTTCTACATCACCGGATGACAGCAGTGGAACATAAACTCCAATGCACTTTTTTTGTGTATTCCAATAAACCCCTACTCACCCAAACATGGGTATACGCTTCAGGATTTGATCTTTTGTGCATTGTCCTCCTCCTCCACCACCCTATCAACAGCGTGATCATGCTACCCCTATAAATTTATTAACAGTGTCTATGATGCCTGCATTAACAATTTTTAGAGGCTTACCTCAAACATTCTTTTATACACTGCTCAAAAAATAAAGGGGACACCTAAACAACAGAATATAACTCTAAGTAAATCAAACTTCTGTGAAATCAAACTGTCCACTTAGGAAGCAACACTGTTTGACCACCAATTTAACATGCTGTTGTGCAAATGGACTAGACAACAGATGGAAATTATTGGCAATTATCAAGACATACTCAATAAAGGAGTGGTTCTGCAGGTGGAGACCACAGACCACATCTCAATATCAATGCTTTCTGGCTGATGTTGTGGTCACTTTTGAATGTTGGTTGTGTTTTCACACTCCTGGTAGCATGAAACATGAGAGACTCTACAACTCTCATAAGTGGCTCAGGTAGTGCAGTTCCTCCAGGATGGCACATCAATGCGAGCTGTGGCAAGAAGGTTTGCTGTGTCTGTCAGTGTAGAATCCAGAGGCTGGAGGCGCTACCAGGAGACAGGCCAGTACACCAGGAGACCTGGAGGGGGCCATAGGAGGGCAACAATGCAGCAACAGGACCGCTACCTCAGCCTTTGTGCAGGGGGTAGCAGGAAGAGCACTGCCAGAGCCCTGCAGAATGACCTCCAGCAGGACACAACTGTGCATGTCTCTGCACAAACGTTTAGAAACCGACTTCATGAGGATGGTCTGAGTGCCTGACATCCACAGATGGGGTTGTGCATTATAGGATCCAATTTAAATTGCTCATTCTCACCCACAGTGCGGCACCCCCCCTAAATCTCCTCTCTCTTTTATGTTTATCAGCCTACCCATTCGCTACATGACTTTTGACTAACATCCGCAATATCAGTACCTCCCACTCTGGGCTTCAAGACTTCTCCTGAGTTGCACCAATTCTCTGGAATGCTCTACCACAAGAAATTAGGGCTAACCACAACTTACACAGTTTTAGGTGCTCCCTAAAAACACATCTGTTTATGACAGCCTATCATGTTCCCTAATCGAAGTCCTTTTATATATATATAGCCTATCAACTATTTCTCTGAACATTATTCTCCATCAAACTCCACCATACCCAAAAGCACTACAAATATTGGCTAATGACCAGCTTGTGCAGCCTTTATCCCGCATTCCCTCAAGATTTCTAGACCATCATTGTAAATAAGCAACTGTACTTTGTCACCTCCACCTCATTGTAGATTGTAAGCTCCTACGAGTAGGGTCCTCATTATTTTTGCATTAATTATTGTATTATTTTTAACTACTATATTTTTCAGACTATAAGACACTCCAGACCATAAGATGCACCTCAAATTTTCAGAAGAAAAATAGGGAAAAAAATGAATGTGTCAAATGAGGGTCCTTCTTACAGTGTGAGTTATTCAGCTTACCTGGGGGGTAGGGTGTGAGAGGGAGCGCTGATGGAGCGGGGACTTAGGGGGTGTTCAGTGGTCTGGCTCATCCCAGGCCGGTGCAGCAGGCATCACATCCATCACATGCTGATGCGTGGCAGTTTGGCAGATGATTGGTGGTGTGGGGGCTCCGCCGGCATTTGTGGAAATCCAGGAGCCCCCGCATATCCAGCCTGGGCTGGTGAGCGGTACTTTTGCAGATGATCAATGGTGCAGGGGCTCTGCTGGCATTCTGTGAAAGACCGGGCTCCCGCACTTCCATTGCTGTAATGATGAGTTGATCTTCATGAAAATGGCCGCCGGAGCGGCGCATGCGCAGAATGAGGTCTCCGTAGACGAGATCTCGGTACCGAGATCTCGTCTCCAGAGATCTCAACACCGAGATCTCATCCTGCGCATGCGCCGCTCTGGCGCCCATTTTCAAGAAGATCAACTCATCATTACATCAAAATGCCGGCAGAGCCCTGCACCACCTATTATCTGCAAAAGTGCTGTGCACCAGCCCAGGATGGATGTGCGGGGGCTTTGGGATTTCCACAAATGCCGGTAGAGCCCCCTCACCACCGATCATCTGCAAAAGTACCGCACACCAGCCTTGGATGGATATGTGGGGGCTCCGGGATTTCCACAAATGCCAGCAGAGCCCCTGCACCACGATCATCTACAAAAGTGCCGCGCACCAGCCCGGAATGTGTCTCCTGGTAAGTGCATCTCAACTATAAGACACACCCCCCTTTTCCCCAAAATTTTTTGGGAAAAAAATGCGTCTTATGGTCCGAAAAATACGGTATGTTATTTATGACTGTTGTATATGAACCTCTGAATTGTAAAACGCTGTGGAATATGTTGGTGCTATATAAATAAAGATTATTATATTATTACACCAAGTACAGAAGATCCTGGTCTTCTCCATATTAGGCTGAGTAGATGCCAAACACTCTACAATATTCCCCAGCAGGGTTGATGAAATAACAGTCCTTGATGCTGCTACATTAAACCAATCGCTTTTTTCAGGGCTATTCAAATAGATTCTATTCTGTTACAATAATACCACTCTTATCAGCACTTCATCTACGGTGAGGTGCAACAGTAGGTATAGCTGCTCTTTCCATGGACTCAATGACTGATTCACGTTCTTTACGGTGATCTGTAGTCAGAAATTCATCAAAGCTGCCAGTTTTTCTTGCGTTCGTTGAGAGTTTGTTGCTTCCTCGTACAACAAAATATCTTTTCAGGGCTTGTTCAAATCCCTTCTTTATTCTACAATAATACCACTCTCATCTTCAATTTGTCTGTGGTTAGGTGTTACAGCAGGTATAGCGTATGACAAACATCTAGTCAGGGATTATTGCCTTATAAATTCTAAGCCTTGCTGCTGCTTTTTTTTAATGAACTCATTGACCGATTTATGTTCTGTACTCAGAAATTCATCAAAGCAGGCAAAATTAACTGATTTAATATGTCTATACACAGTTTCTCTCTATCATCTGTATGTAAGAGATGTAAGAGGTAGTGCACATTTTATGATACTGGAACTGGAATTACCACTCCTGAGCTCTCGAGTGATTTGTTTCCATCCATTTCTCAGTGCTTCTTTAAACATGCTTGAGGTCATTGTCTTGCTGAAAGACCCATGACCTAGGATGCAACCCCAGCTTCCAGACCCCTGGCACTACATTGCAACCCGAAATCCTTTTAGGAATCTTCACAGTTCATGATGCCTTGCACACAGTCAAAGCACCCAGGGCCAGAGGCAGCAAAACAACCCCAAAATATCTTTGAACCTCCACCATATTTGACCATAACTACTGTGCTCTTTTAATTGTAGGCCTCATCTCATTTGCAGTGACCAGCAGAATGATGTGCTTTGCCAAAAAACTCTATCTTGGTCTCACCCAGTGCCGGACTGACCATCTGGAAATTCTGGCAAATGCCAGAAGGGCCTGTCCAACTGTAAGCTGCATTGTGTGCTATACTGTTAACAGTACTGGTGTCCTCAGGACACAATACTGCTAACAGTTGTGCCATAGCAAATAGCCACCTACTTTGTCAGTTACCCCAGCAGGCTTTCTTCTAGACTGCGACCTGCTGGAGGTCGGTGCAACTCAGAGGACGTTGGTGGTGAGATGATATATCAAAAACTTGGTACTCAAAGGAATTTTGGAACAAATTTCTTGATTTAATTGCAGTCAATAATTACAGATGTTTTAGTACTATCATACTATATAGGGGACTTTGAGGTGGATCATTATACTATATAGGGGCTGTAAGGTAAACCATCATAGTATATAGGGGCTATAATTTAAACCATCACACTATATAGGGGGATGTTGAGGGTATCATCATACTATATAGGAATCATAGACTGTAAGAGTTGGAAGGGACCTCCTGGGTCATCTGATCCAACCTCCTGCTCAAAGCAGGATTCACTAAATCAAAACTGTGAGTTAAACCATCATACTATATAGGGGACTGTGAGGTGAAACATCAAACTATATAAGGGACTGTGGGGTGGACGATCATACTATATAGGGGACTGTGAGGTAAACCATCATACTATATAGGGGACTGTGAGGTGGACCATCATACTATATAAGATTCTATGGATGGGGTCAGCATACATAGGGTGTTGTGGGGAACCATCATACTGTAACGGGGCGATGTGTGTCATAATTAGTTTTGAGCGATACCTTCCGATATCGGGAAATATCGGATCGGATTGGATTGGACCGATACCCCAAAAATATCGGATATCGCCGATTTCGATACCGGAAACCAATGCAAGTCAATGGGACACAAATATCGGAATTAAAATAAACCCTTTCTTTCCTTGCACATCCAGTTTGGGAGGGGGGAAGAGTGTGGGAGGTGCATGGGCAGAGCCTGTGCATGTCTGTGTGTGCGGGCGGTGTCTGCGCGGGCCACTTGGGGGTTTGTATGGGCCTCTCAGGGGTCTGTGTGGGTCTGCCGGGGCCTGTATGGGCCTCTCGGGGGTCTGTGCTGGCCTGCCGTGGTCTGTACGGGCCTCTTGGGGGTCTGTGCAGGCCTGCCAGGGCCTGTACGGGCCTCTCGGGTGTCTGTGCAGGCCTGCCGGGGTCTTACAGGCCTCTTGGGGGTCTCTGCGGGCCTGCCGGGGCCTGTACGGGCCTTTCGGGGGTCTGTGTGGGCCTGTTGGGGGTCTGTATGGGCCTCTCGGGGGTCTTTGTGCCTGTGTGCAGGCATCGCACCATGGGACTACAAGTCCCATCGGGCTATGCCTACTACAATGACACTGATTGACACATTAGCCAATGATGGTACAGTAGTAGTCCCATCATCCGGCTAATGTGTTGAATGTAAAAAACACAAACATACATACTACATACAACATACTACATACATACATACAACATACTATATACTACATACATACTACATACATACATATATACAACATACTACATACATACTACATACATACTACATAGATACTACATACATACTACATACATACTACATACTACATACATACTACATACATACATACAACATATTACATACATACAAAGACAAAAATGGGAAAAAAATGGCGTGGGCTCCTGTGCAATTTTCTGTGCCAGAGGGGGAAAGCTGAGGGCCGGGGGACAATATTTGTAGCCTGGGAAGGGGTTAATACCCATGGCCCCTCCCAGGCTATGAATATCAGCCCACAGCTGTCTGCGTAGCCTTTACTGGCTATTAAAAAAGGGGGACCCCAAAAAAATGATGTGAAGTCCCCCTATATTTTATAGCCAGAAAGGCTACGCAGACAGCTGCGGGCTGATATTCATAGCCTAGAGAGGGGCCATGGATATTGGCCCACTCGGCTACAAATAATGGTCCGCAGCCGCCCCAGAAATGGCGCATCTGTAAGATGCGCCAATTCCGGCACTTAGCCCCTCTCTTCCCACTCCCGTGTAGCGGTGGGATATGGGGTAATAAGGGGTTAATGTCACCTTGCTATTGTAAGGTGACATTAAGCCGGGTTAATAATGGAGAGGCGTCAATAAGACGCCTATTCATTATTAATCCTACAGTAGTGAAAGAGTTTTAAAAAAAATAAAGACACAGCCAGAAAAAAGTATTTTAATATTCTTCATTTAACCATACTTACCATACTTCAGCGCCTGCAAAAAACTTAAAATAATAAACCGTATACTACCTGTCCGCCGTAGTCCAATTAATAACGAGTGTCCCACGACGATCTCCCCTATAGAACAGTGACATCGGGTGATGTCACTGCTCTATAGGACCTTCAGTGACACACTGACAGGAGACAATGGCTCCTGCAGTGCATCACTGAGAGGTTTCCTTAGTTCAGAGTCTTACTTTATGGCATTTGCTGCGTGGGAAATTTCTCACACAGCAATGCCAAAAGTGAGACTAGGGACTATTTTTTTTACAGTGGCGGAGGAATACAGTGCGGAAGAATACCTCCCTCCCGTCATTGTATTCCTGGAGCCCCTAGAGAGCGGTCGCATCAGCTGATGCTGCTGTTCTCCATGGGAGATCGTCGTGGGACACTCGTGGATTTCTGTGGATAAGGGAGTATATTGTTTGCTTGTTATTTTAATATTTTTTACAGATGACACTGACTTCGGGGAACAAAGTGACAAGTGATGGTGAGTATGAACTCTATGTTATATGTACTGTATGTTATATGTATGTATTGTATGTAATGTATGAAGTATGCATGTAGTATGTATGTAGCCTGTATGTAGTATGTATGTAGTATGTATGTAGTATGTATGTTGTATGTACGTAGTATGTATGTAGTATGTGTGTAGTATGTGTGTAGTATGTAGTATGTCTGTAGTATGTATGCAGTATGTGTGTAGTATGTAGTATGTATGTAGTATGTATGTTGTATGTATGTTATATGTACTGTATGTTATACAGTGGGGCAAAAAAGTATTTAGTCAGTCAGCAATAGTGCAAGTTCCACCACTTAAAAAGATGAGAGGCGTCTGTAATTTACATCATAGTTAGACCTCAACTATGGGAGACAAACTGAGAAATAAAAATCCAGAAAATCACATTGTCTGTTTTTTTATCATTTTATTTGCATATTATGGTGGAAAATAAGTATTTGGTCAGACACAAACAATCAAGATTTCTGGCTCTCACAGACCTGTAACTTCTTCTTTAAGAGTCTCCTCTTTCCTCCACTCATTACCTGTAGTAATGGCACCTGTTTAAACTTGTTATCAGTATAAAAAGACACCTGTGCACACCCTCAAACAGTCTGACTCCAAACTCCACTATGCTGAAGACCAAAGAGCTGTCAAAGGACACCAGAAACAAAATTGTAGCCCTGCACCAGGCTGGGAAGACTGAATCTGCAATAGCCAACCAGGTTGGAGTGAAGAAATCAACAGTGGGAGCAATAATTAGAAAATGGAAGACATTCAAGACCACTGATAATCTCCCTCGATCTGGGGCTCCACGCAAAATCCCACCCCGTGGGGTCAGAATGATCACAAGAACGGTGAGCAAAAATCCCAGAACCACGTGGGGGGACCTAGTGAATGAACTGCAGAGAGCTGGGACCAATGTAACAAGGCCTACCATAAGTAACACCCTACGCCACCATGGACTCAGATCCTGCAGTGCCAGACGTGTCCCACTGCTTAAGCCAGTACATGTCCGGGCCCATCTGAAGTTTGCTAGAGAGCATTTGGATGATCCAGAGGAGTTTTGGGAGAATGTCCTATGGTCTGATGAAACCAAACTGGAACTGTTTGGTAGAAACACAACTTGTCGTGTTTGGAGGAAAAAGAATACTGAGTTGCATCCATCAAACACCATACTTACTGTAAAGCATGGTGGTGGAAACATCATGCTTTGGGGCAGTTTCTCTGCAAAGGGGCCAGGACGACTGATCCGGGTACATGAAAGAATGAATGGGGCCATGTATCGTGAGATTTTGAGTGCAAACCTCCTTCCATCAGCAAGGGCATTGAAGATGAAACGTGGCTGGGTCTTTCAACATGACAATGATCCAAAGCACACCGCCAGGGCAACGAAGGAGTGGCTTCGTAAGAAGCATTTCAAGGTCCTGGAGTGGCCAGCCAGTCTCCAGATCTCAACCCTATAGAAAACCTTTGGAGAGAGTTGAAAGTCCGTGTTGCCAAGCGAAAAGCCAAAAACATCACTGCTCTAGAGGAGATCTGCATGGAGGAATGGGCCAACATACCAACAACAGTGAGTGGCAACCTTGTGAAGACTTACAGAAAACGTTTGACCTCTGTCATTGCCAACAAAGGATATATTACAAAGTATTGAGATGAAATTTTGTTTCTGACCAAATACTTATTTTCCACCATAATATGCAAATAAAATGATAAAAAAACAGACAATGTGATTTTCTGGATTTTTATTTCTCAGTTTGTCTCCCATAGTTGAGGTCTACCTATGATGTCAATTACAGACGCCTCTCATCTTATTAAGTGGTGGAACTTGCACTATTGCTGAATGACTAAATACTTTTTTGCCCCACTGTATGTATGTATTGTATGTAATGTATGAATGTATTGTATGTAGTATGCATGTAGTATGTATGTAGCATGTATGTAGTATGTATGTAGTATGTATGTTGTATGTACGTAGTATGTATGTAGTATGTGTGTAGTATGTGTGTAGTATGTGTGTAGTATGTAGTATGTCTGTAGTATGTATGCAGTATGTGTGTAGTATGTAGTATGTATGTAGTATGTATGTTGTATGTATGTATGTAGTATGTACTGTATGTTGTATGTATGCAGTATGTATGTAGTATGTATGTAGTATGTATGTTGTATGTATGTAGTATGCATGCAGTATGTATGTTGTATGTATGTACTATGTTGCATGTATTTTGTATGTATGTGGTATGTTGTATGTATGTTGCATGTATGTAGTATGTGTGTATGTAGTATGTATGTAGTATGTTACATGTATGTATGTAGTATGTATATAGTATGTTGTATGTATGTATGTATGTAGTATGTTGTATGATGTATGTAGTATGTTGTATGCAGTCTGTATGTAGTATGTTGTATGTATGTATGTTGTATGTATGTGATATGTTGTATGTATGTTGTATATATGTAGTATGTATGTAGTATGTTGTATGTATGTAGTATGTATGTAGTATGTATGTTTTTTTTTAAATTCAACACATTAGCCGGATGATGGGACTGCTACAGTCCCATCATTGTCTAATGTGTCAATCACTGTCATTGTAGCAGGCATAGCCCGATGGGACTCGTAGTCCCATCGGACGATGCCTGCACACAGACAGAAAGACCCCCGGCAGGCCCGCACAGACCCCCGAGAGGCCCACACAGACCCCCGGCAGGCCCGCACAGACCCTTGAGAGGCCCGTATAGACCCCCAGCAGGCCCACACAGACACGCAGTCTCCGCCACGCAAAGCCCACCACCAACATCATTTCAGCAGCCAATCACTGCCATGCCATTAGTGTTGTGAATTAGACTTTTTTGGCTCCCTCTTGTGGTCACTAGTGATATGACTCTGGGATTGTCTTTCCTCAGTTTGGCACCCACCTGGGTCGTTAGTCCAGGGGTGTTGCTATATGAACTCCCTGAATTCTCCGTCTGGTGCCTGGCATCGTTGTAATCAGTCCTTTCTGTTTGCTCCTGTCTGCTGGTCCTGGTTCGTGCAAAATTAAGCTAAGTCCTGCTTCCTTGTTTTTTGGTTATTTGTATTGCTCTTATTTTTTGTCCAGCTTGTACTAAATGTGATTCCTGATTTTGCTGGAAGCTCTAGGGGGCTGGTATTCTCCCCCCGGGCCGTTAGACGGTTCGGGGGTTCTTGAATATCCAGCGTGGAAATTTTGATAGGGTTTTTGCTGACCGTATAAGTCATCTTACTATATTCTGCTATTAGTCAGTGGGCCTCTCTTTGCTAAATACCTAGTTCATTCTTACGTTTGTCTTTTCTTCTTACCTCACCGTTATTATTTGTTGGGGGCTTGTATCCAACTTTTGGGGTCTTTTCTCTGGAGGCAAGAAAGGTCTATCTTTTCCCTTCTAGGGTTAGTTAGTTCTCCGGCTGGCGCGAGACGTCTAGAACCAACATAGGCACGTTCCCCGGCTGCTGCTATTTGTGGTGCTAGGATTAGATATACGGTCAGCCCAGTTACCACTGCCCTATGAGCTGTTTTTTTGTGTTTGCAGACTTAGTATTTATTTCTGAGACCCTCTGCCATTGGGGTCATAACAGTATGCCAGGCCAAAGTTGAATGTTTAATGCATTGCAGAAGTGGGATTATAAGAAAGGAAATTCTGAGTTTTTTTTTTTCTTTTCTTTTTTCCTCCCCTTTACCTTTGAGTGGCTTGAGCTTGCTGCAGACATGAATGTCCAGACCTTGATTACAAGTGTGGACCAGCTTGCTGCTCGTGTGCAGGGCATACAAGATTTTGTTACCAGTAGTCCTATGTCTGAACCTAAAATACCTATTCCTGAACTGTTCTCTGGAGACCGATTTAAGTTTAGGAATTTCAGGAATAATTGTAAATTGTTTCTATCTCTGAGACCCCGTTCATCTGGAGACTCAGCTCAGCAAGTAAAAATTGTTATCTCTTTCTTACGACCCTCAGGATTGGGCCTTCTCGCTAGCGCCAGGAGATCCGGCATTGGCAAATATTGATGCGTTTTTTCTGGCGCTCGGATTGCTTTACGAGGAACCCAATCTTGAAATTCAGGCAGAAAAAGCCTTGCAGGCTATTTTTCAGGGCCAGGATGAAGCTGAAGTGTATTGCCAAAAATTTCGGAAATGGTCCGTGCTTACTCAGTGGAATGAGTGTGCTCTGGCCGCAAATTTCAGAAATGGCCTTTCTGAAGCCATTAAGAATGTGATGGTGGGTTTCTCCATTCCTACAAGTCTGAATGATTCCATGGCGCTGGCTATTCAAATTGACCGGCGTTTGCGGGAGCGCAAAGCCGCTAATCCTCTTGTGGTGTTGTCTGAACAAACACCTGATTTAATGCAATGTGGTAGAATTCAGACTAGAAATGAACGGAAAAATCATAGACATCAGAATGGGTTGTGTTTTTACTGTGGTGATTCTACACATGTTATATCAGCATGCTCTAAACGCCTAACAAGGGTTGTTAGTCCTGTCGCCATTGGTAATTTGCAACCTAAATTTATTTTGTCTGTGACTTTAATTTGCTCATTGTCTTCCTACCCTGTTATGGCGTTTGTGGATTCAGGTGCTGCCCTGAGTCTTATGGATCTGTCATTTGCCAAGCGCTGTGGTTTTGTTTTTGAGCCATTGGTAAATCCTATCCCTCTTAGAGGTATTGATGCTACGCCATTGGCGGAAAATAAACTGCAGTTTTGGACACAGGTAACCATGTGCATGACTCCTGAACATCGGGAGGTGATTCGTTTTCTTGTTCTGCATAAAATGCATGATTTGGTCGTTTTGGGGCTGCCATGGTTACAGACCCATAATCCAGTCTTGGATTGGAAGGCAATGTCTGTGTCAAGTTGGGGCTGTCAGGGAATTCATGGTGATTCCCCGCCGGTGTCTATTGCTTCCTCTACTCCTTCGGAAGTTCCTGAGTATTTGTCTGATTTTCAGGATGTATTCAGCGAGTCCAGGTCCAGTGCTCTGCCTCCTCATAGGGACTGTGACTGCGCTATAGATTTGATTCCAGGCAGTAAATTTCCTAAGGGAAGACTATTTAATCTGTCTGTACCTGAGCATACCGCAATGCGTTCGTATATCAAGGAATCTCTGGAGAAGGGGCATATCCGTCCATCCTCTTCCCCTCTTGGTGCTGGATTCTTTTTGTGGCCAAGAAAGATGGATCTTTGAGACCTTGTATTGACTATCGGCTTCTGAATAAAATCACTGTTAAATTTCAGTATCCTTTGCCTCTGTTGTCGGACTTGTTTGCCCGGATTAAAGGTGCGAAGTGGTTCACCAAAATAGATCTTCATGGTGCGTACAACCTTGTGCGCATTAAGCAAGGAGATGAATGGAAAACTGCATTTAATACGCCCGAAGGTCATTTTGAGTACTTGGTGATGCCTTTTGGGCTCTCTAATGCTCCTTCAGTGTTTCAGTCCTTTATGCATGATATTTTCCGGAAGTATCTGGATAAATTTATGATTGTTTATCTGGATGATATTCTGGTTTTTTCTGATGATTGGGACTCGCATGTAGAGCAGGTCAGGATGGTGTTTGTTGTGGATTCTGTTTGCGGGCTCCCTCTGGTGGTTACTGCTGGTACTGGGTGACTTTGGTGGGTTGCGGCCTTTGGTTTCCATCTGTCCATCAGAGGCTGGGTGTTTCCTATTTTACCTGGCCTCTCTGTCATTTCCCTTGCCGGCTATCAATGTGTTCAGATGTGCTCTGTTTGGTTCCTGCCTACCTGCTCCCAGATCTTTCAGGATAAGCTAAGTGCTGATTTTCAGTTGTTTGGTTTTTTGTCCAGCTTGCTTAGAATGTCTCTTTGTTAGCTGGTTGCTCTAGTGGACTGAGGTTCTCCCCATGTGCCATGAGTTGGCACATGGGTTCTTGTAATCTCAGGATGGTTTTTTTGATTAGGGTTTTTTGCTGACCGCTCAGTCCCCTTTTGCGTCATTCTGCTTTCTAGTTTTCAGCGGGCCTCTATTTGCTAAAGCTATATACATCATCTCTATGTATGTGCCTTCCTCTCATTTCACCGTCAATACATGTGGGGGGCAACTATATCTTTGGGGCTAATTCCTCTGGAGGCAAGTGAGGTCTTTGTTTTCTCTGCAGTACTAGTTAGCTCTTAGGCTGGTGCGTGGCGTCTAGAACCAACGTAGGCACGCTCCCTGGCTATCTCTAGTTGCGTTTGTCAGGCGTAGGGCAGTGGTCAGCCCAGGTTCCATCACCCTAGAGCTCGTCCAATATTTATTATACTTTGCTTATCCTGTGCTATCCCTAGCCATTGGGGATTCATGACAGTATAGCCGGCCCACAAAGTGTTAATTGTTTGGGCTGAAGCAGGAGGAAAAGAAGTGTTCAAGGAAAATTTTTTTTTTTTTTTCCTTCAGAGTTTTGCTGCCTAGCCCTTAATTGCTCTCTAGCTGCTTCTTACCTCCTCTTAACCCTTGAATGGCTCTGATCTTAGCTGTTTATCATGGATGTCCAGAGTTTGGCTTCCAGCCTGAGTAATCTCGCGGCAAAGGTTCAAAACATACAGGATTTCGTTGTTCACACTCCCATGTCTGAACCTAGAATTCCTATTCCAGAGTTTTTTTCTGGAGATAGATCTACCTTCCTGAATTTCAGGAACAATTGTAAATTGTTTCTCTCTTTGAAATCTCGCTCCTCTGGAGACCCTGCTCAACAGGTCAAGATTGTTATATCGTTCCTACGGGGCGACCCTCAGAATTGGGCATTTGCATTGGCACCAGGGGATCCTGCATTGCTCAGTGTGGATGCGTTTTTTCTGGCATTGGGATTGCTCTATGAGGAACCTAACCTAGAGATTCAGGCTGAAAAGGCTTTATTGGCCCTCTCTCAGGGGCATGAGGAAGCGGAAATATATTGTCAGAAATTTCGGAAATGGTCGGTGCTTACTCAGTGGAATGAGTGCGCCCTGGCTGCAAACTTCAGAAATGGTCTTTCTGAGGCCATTAAGGATATTATGGTGGGGTTCCCTGCGCCTACAGGTCTGAATGAGTCTATGGCTATGGCCATTCAGATTGATCGGCGTTTACGGGAGCGCAAACCCGTGCACCAGTTGGCGGTGTCTTCTGAACAGGCACCTGAGACTATGCAATGTGATAGAATTCAGTCCAGAAGTGAACGGCAAAATTATAGGCGGAAAAATGGTTTGTGTTTTTATTGTGGTGATTCAGCTCATGTTATATCAGCATTAGTGTTGAGCGATACCGTCCGATACTTGAAAGTATCGGTATCGGAAAGTATCGGCCGATACCGGCAAAGTATCGGATCCAATCCGATACCGATACCCGATACCAATACAAGTCAATGGGACTCAGGTATCGGACGGTATTCCTGATGGTTCCCAGGGTCTGAAGGAGAGGAAACTCTCCTTCAGGCCCTGGGAACCATATAAATGTGTAAAAGAAAGAATTAAAATAAAAAATATCGCTATACTCACCTGTCCGACGCAGCCGGGACCTCAGCGAGGGAACCGGCAGCGTTGTTTGTTTAAAATTCGCGCTATTACTTGGTTACGTGAATTCCCGGCTTGTGATTGGTCAGGTCGGCCATGTTGCCGGGACGCGGACCAATCACAGCAAGCCGTGACGAAATTACGTCACGGCTTGCTGTGATTGGTCCGCGTCCCGGCAATATGGCCGCCCTGACCAATCACAAGCCGTGACGTCACGGGAGGCTGGACACGCGCTCATTTTAAAATGGGCGCGTGTCCAGCCTCCCGTGACGTCACGGCTTGTGATTGGTTGCGCCGCGATCAACCAATCACAAGCCGGGAGGCTGGACGCGCTCATTTTAAAATGGGCGCGTGTCCAGCCTCCCGTGACGTCACGGCTTGTGATTGGTTGCGCCGCGGTCAACCAATCACAAGCCGGGAGGCTGGACGCGCTCATTTTAAAATGGGCGCGTGTCCAGCCTCCCGTGACGTCACGGCTTGTGATTGGTCAGGGCGGCCATATTGCCGGGACGCGGACCAATCACAGCAAGCCGTGACGTAATTTCGTCACGGCTTGCTGTGATTGGTCCGCGTCCCGGCAACGTGGCCGACCTGACCAATCACAAGCCGGGAATTCACGTAACCAAGTAATAGCGCGAATTTTAAACAAACAACGCTGCCGGTTCCCTCGCTGAAGTCCCGGCTGCGTCGGACAGGTGAGTATAGCGATATTTTTTATTTTAATTCTCTCTTTTACACATTTTAACATTAATGTTGTTGCGATACCCGATACCCGATACCACAAGAGTATCGGAATCCCGGTATCGGAATTCCGATACAGCAAGTATCGGCCGATACCCGATACTTGCAGCATCGGAATGCTCAACACTAATCAGCATGCTCTAAACGCACAAAAAGGGTTGATAAATCTTTTGCCATTGATACTCTGCAGTCTAAGTTCATTTTGTCTGTGACTCTGATTTTTTCACTGTCTTCCATTTCCGTCGATGCCTATGTGGATTCAGGCGCTGCCCTGAGTCTTATGGATTGGTCATTTGCTAAACGCTGCGGTTTTAGTCTAGAGCCTCTGGAAGTTCCTATTCCTCTGAAAGGAATTGATTCTACACCATTGGCTATGAATAAACCGCAGTATTGGACACAAGTGACCATGCGCATGACTCCCGTTCATCAGGTGATTCGCTTCCTTGTACTGTATAATTTACATGATGTACTAGTGCTTGGTCTGCCATGGTTACAAACTCATAATCCTGTCCTGGACTGGAAAACAATGTCTGTGCTAAGCTGGGGATGTCACGGGGTTCATGATGATGCACCTCCGATTTCTATAGCTTCATCTACTCCTTCTGAGATCCCTGCGTTTTTGTCGGATTATAGGGATGTTTTTGAGGAGCCTAAGCTCAATTCGCTCCCTCCCCATAGAGAGTGTGACTGTGCTATAGAATTGATTCCTGGCAGTAAGTTCCCTAAGGGTCGTTTATTTAATCTGTCACTGCCAGAGCATACTGCTATGCGGAATTATATTAAGGAGTCCTTGGAAAAGGGACATATTCGTCCATCTTCGTCCCCTCTGGGAGCAGGTTTTTTTTTCGTGGCAAAAAAAGATGGTTCCCTGAGGCCTTGTATAGATTATCGCCTTCTGAATAAGATTACAGTCAAATACCAGTATCCATTGCCATTATTTACTGATTTGTTTGCTCGCATTAAGGGGGCTAGGTGGTTCACTAAAATAGATCTTCGTGGTGCGTATAATCTGGTGCGGATAAAACAGGGTGATGAGTGGAAAACCGCATTTAATACGTCTGAGGGCCATTTTGAGTATTTGGTAATGCCTTTTGGACTCTCCAATGCTCCGTCAGTCTTTCAGTCCTTTATGCACAATATTTTCCGTGAATATCTGGATAAGTTTATGATTGTGTATTTGGATGATATTTTGGTGTTTTCTGATGACTGGGAGTCTCATGTTCTACAGGTCAGGAAGGTGTTTCAGGTTTTGCGGGCCAATTCTCTGTTTGTGAAGGGCTCAAAGTGTCTCTTCGGAGTCCAGAAGATTTCTTTTTTGGGGTACATTTTTTCTCCTTCTACTATTGAGATGGATCCCGTTAAGGTTCAGGCTATTTGTGACTGGACACAACCTACATCTGTTAAGAGCCTTCAGAAGTTCTTGGGCTTTGCTAATTTTTATCGTCGGTTCATTGCTAATTTTTCCAGTATTGTTAAACCTTTGACTGATTTGACTAAAAAGGGTGCTGATGTTGCTGATTGGTCTCCTGCGGCCGTGGAGGCCTTTCGGGAACTTAAGCGCCGGTTTTCTTCTGCTCCTGTGTTGTGTCAACCAGATGTTTCACTTCCTTTCCAGGTGGAGGTTGATGCTTCCGAGATTGGAGCGGGGGCGGTTTTGTCACAGAGAAGTTCTAATGGCTCGGTGATGAAGCCATGTGCTTTCTTCTCTAGAAAATTCTCGCCCGCCGAGCGCAATTATGATGTGGGTAATCGGGAGCTTTTGGCCATGAAGTGGGCATTTGAGGAGTGGCGTCATTGGCTTGAGGGTGCTAAACATCGCGTGGTGGTCTTGACTGATCACAAGAATCTCATTTACCTTGAGTCTGCCAGGCGTTTGAATCCTAGACAGGCTCGTTGGTCGTTGTTTTTTTCTCGTTTCAATTTCGTGGTTTCATACCTGCCAGGTTCAAAGAATGTGAAGGCAGATGCTCTTTCCAGGAGTTTTGTGCCTGACTCTCCTGGAGACACTGGGCCTGCTGGTATCCTTAGGGATGGAGTAATATTGTCCGCCGTATCCCCAGACTTGCGACGCGCATTACAGGAGTTTCAGGTGGATAAACCGGATCGATGTCCACCAGAAAGACTGTTTGTTCCGGATGATTGGACCAGTAGAGTCATCTCCGAGGTCCATTCTTCTGTGTTGGCTGGTCATCCTGGAATATTTGGTACAAGAGACTTGGTGGCCAGGTCTTTTTGGTGGCCTTCCTTGTCTAGGGATGTGCGTACCTTTGTGCAGTCTTGTGAAGTGTGTGCTCGAGCTAAGCCTTGCTGTTCACGGGCTAGTGGGTTGTTGTTATCCTTGCCCATCCCGAAGAGGCCTTGGACGCACATTTCCATGGATTTTATTTCTGATCTCCCGGTTTCACAGAAAATGTCCGTTATCTGGGTTGTGTGTGACCGCTTTTCTAAGATGGTTCATTTGGTGCCCTTGCCTAAGTTGCCCTCCTCCTCTGAGTTGGTTCCTTTGTTTTTTCAGAACGTGGTTCGTTTGCATGGGATTCCGGAGAATATCGTTTCTGACAGGGGATCCCAGTTTGTGTCTAGATTTTGGCGGACGTTTTGTGCCAAGATGGGCATTGATTTGTCTTTCTCGTCTGCATTCCATCCTCAGACGAATGGCCAGACGGAGCGAACTAATCAGACCTTGGAAACTTATTTGAGGTGTTTTGTTTCTGCTGATCAAGATGACTGGGTTGCTTTTTTGCCACTGGCCGAATTTGCTCTTAATAATCGGGCTAGTTCGGCCACGTTGGTCTCTCCTTTTTTTTGTAATTCGGGGTTTCATCCTCGTTTTTCCTCTGGTCAGGTGGAGTCTTCGGATTGTCCTGGAGTGGACGTGGTGGTGGACAGGCTACATCACATTTGGAATCAGGTGGTGGACAATTTGAAGTTATCTCAGGAGAAGACTCAGCAGTTTGCTAATCGCCGTCGCCGCGTGGGTCCCCGACTTCTTGTTGGGGACTTGGTGTGGTTGTCTTCTCGTTTTGTCCCTATGAAGGTCTCTTCTCCTAAGTTCAAGCCTCGGTTCATCGGTCCTTATAGGATCTTGGAGATTCTTAACCCTGTATCTTTCCGTTTGGATCTCCCAGTATCGTTCGCTATTCATAATGTGTTCCATCGGTCGTTGTTGCGGAGGTATGAGGTGCCTGTTGTTCCTTCGGTCGAGCCTCCTGCTCCGGTGCTGGTGGAGGGAGAATTGGAGTATGTTGTTGAAAAGATCTTGGATTCTCGTGTTTCCAGACGCAAACTCCAGTATTTGGTTAAGTGGAAGGGTTATGGTCAGGAGGACAATTCCTGGGTGGTCGCCTCCGATGTTCATGCGACTGATTTGGTCCGCGCCTTCCATAGAGCTCACCCTGATCGCCCTGGGGGTTCTCGTGAGGGTTCAGTGACCCCTCCTCAAGGGGGGGGTACTGTTGTGGATTCTGTTTGCGGGCTCCCTCTGGTGGTTACTGCTGGTACTGGGTGACTTTGGTGGGTTGCGGCCTTTGGTTTCCATCTGTCCATCAGAGGCTGGGTGTTTCCTATTTTACCTAGCCTCTCTGTCATTTCCCTTGCCGGCTATCAATGTGTTCAGATGTGCTCTGTTTGGTTCCTGCCTACCTGCTCCCAGATCTTTCAGGATAAGCTAAGTGCTGATTTTCAGTTGTTTGGTTTTTTGTCCAGCTTGCTTAGAATGTCTCTTTGTTAGCTGGTTGCTCTAGTGGACTGAGGTTCTCCCCATGTGCCATGAGTTGGCACATGGGTTCTTGTAATCTCAGGATGGTTTTTTTGATTAGGGTTTTTTGCTGACCGCTCAGTCCCCTTTTGTGTCATTCTGCTTTCTAGTTTTCAGCGGGCCTCTATTTGCTAAAGCTATATACATCATCTCTATGTATGTGCCTTCCTCTCATTTCACCGTCAATACATGTGGGGGGCAACTATATCTTTGGGGTTAATTCCTCTGGAGGCAAGTGAGGTCTTTGTTTTCTCTGCAGTACTAGTTAGCTCTTAGGCTGGTGCGTGGCGTCTAGAACCAACGTAGGCACGCTCCCTGGCTATCTCTAGTTGCGTTTGTCAGGCGTAGGGCAGCGGTCAGCCCAGGTTCCATCACCCTAGAGCTCGTCCGATATTTATTATACTTTGCTTATCCTGTGCTATCCCTAGCCATTGGGGATTCATGACAGGTGTTTCAGGTTTTGCGTGAGAATGCTTTATTTGTTAAGGGCTCAAAGTGTCTCTTTGGAGTACAGAAGGTTCCCTTTTTGGGTTTTATTTTTTCCCCTTCTGCGGTGGAGATGGACCCAGTCAAGGTCCAAGCTATTCATGATTGGACTCAACCCACGTCAGTTAAGAGTCTTCAGAAGTTCTTGGGTTTTGCTAACTTCTACCGTCGTTTTATCGCTAATTTTTCTAGCGTTGTTAAACCTTTGACGGATATGACCAAGAAAGGTTCTGATGTTGCTAACTGGGCTCCTGCAGCCGTGGAAGCTTTCCAAGAGTTGAAGCGCCGGTTTACTTCAGCGCCTGTTTTGTGCCAGCCTGATGTCTCACTTCCCTTTCAGGTTGAAGTGGATGCTTCTGAGATTGGGGCAGGGGCCGTTTTGTCGCAGAGAGGCCCTGGTTGCTCTGTAATGAGACCATGTGCTTTTTTCTCTAGGAAGTTTTCGCCTGCTGAGCGGAATTATGATGTTGGCAATCGGGAGTTGCTGGCCATGAAGTGGGCATTTGAGGAGTGGCGTCATTGGCTCGAGGGTGCTAAGCATCGTGTGGTGGTCTTGACTGATCACAAAAATCTAATGTATCTCGAGTCTGCTAAACGCCTGAATCCTAGACAGGCCCGTTGGTCATTGTTTTTCTCCCATTTTGACTTTGTGGTCTCGTATTTACCAGGTTCAAAGAATGTGAATCTGATGCTCTTTCAAGGAGCTTTGTGCCTGACTCTCCTGGAGTCGCTGAACCAGTTGGTATTCTTAAAGAGGGAGTAATCTTGTCAGCCATTTCTCCGGATTTGCGACGTGTGTTGCAGAGATTTCAGGCTGGTAGACCTGACTCTTGTCCACCTGACAGACTGTTTGTTCCTGATAAGTGGACCAGCAGAGTCATTTCCGAGGTTCATTCCTCGGTGTTGGCAGGGCATCCGGGAATTTTTGGCACCAGAGATTTGGTGGCTAGGTCCTTTTGGTGGCCTTCCTTGTCACGGGATGTGCGGTCTTTTGTGCAGTCCTGTGGGACTTGTGCTCGAGCTAAGCCTTGCTGTTCTCGTGCCAGCGGGTTGCTCTTGCCCTTGCCTGTCCCGAAGAGGCCTTGGACACACATTTCCATGGATTTCATTTCAGATCTTCTGGTGTCTCAGGGCATGTCTGTCATCTGGGTGGTATGTGATCGCTTTTCCAAGATGGTCCATTTGGTATCTTTGCCTAAGCTGCCTTCCTCTTCCGATCTGGTTCCTCTGTTCTTTCAGAATGTGGTTCGTTTACACGGCATTCCTGAGAATATCGTGTCTGACAGAGGATCCCAGTTTGTTTCCAGGTTCTGGCGATCCTTTTGTGCTAAGATGGGCATTGACTTGTCGTTTTCGTCTGCCTTTCATCCTCAGACTAATGGACAAATGGAGCGAACTAATCAGACTCTGGAGGCTTATTTGAGGTGTTTTGTTTCTGCAGATCAGGATGATTGGGTGACCTTCTTGCCGTTGGCTGAGTTTGCCCTTAATAATCGGGCTAGTTCCGCTACTTTGGTTTCGCCATTTTTCTGCAACTCTGGTTTCCATCCTCGTTTTTCCTCAGGACATGTGTAGCCTTCTGACTGTCCTGGGGTAGATTCTGTGGTGGATAGGTTGCAGCAGATTTGGAATCATGTGGTGGACAACTTAAAGTTGTCACAGGAGAAGGCTCAGCGTTTTGCCAACCGCCGCCGCGGTGTGGGTCCCCGACTTCGTGTTGGGGATTTGGTATGGCTGTCTTCTCGATTTGTTCCTATGAAGGTCTCCTCTCCTAAATTTAAGCCTCGCTTCATCGGTCCTTACAAGATATTGGAAATCCTTAATCCTGTGTCCTTTCGCTTGGATCTTCCGGTGTCGTTTGCCATTCACAACGTGTTCCATAGGTCTTTGTTGCGGCGGTACGTTGTACCTGTGGTCCCTTCTGTTGAGCCTCCTGCTCCGGTGTTGGTTGAGGGCGAGTTGGAGTACGTGGTGGAGAAGATCTTGGATTCTCGTCTCTCCAGGCGGAGGCTTCAGTATCTGGTCAAGTGGAAGGGCTATGGTCAGGAGGATAATTCCTGGGTGGTTGCCTCTGATGTGCATGCGGCTGATTTAGTTCGTGCCTTTCACGCTGCTCATCCTGATCGCCCTGGTGGTCTTGGTGAGGGTTCGGTGACCCCTCCTTAAAGGGGGGGTACTGTTGTGAATTAGACTTTTTTGGCTCCCTCTTGTGGTCACTAGTGATATGACTCTGGGATTGTCTTTCCTCAGTTTGGCACCCACCTGGGTCGTTAGTCCAGGGGTGTTGCTATATGAACTCCCTGAATTCTCAGTCTGGTGCCTGGCATCGTTGTAATCAGTCCTTTCTGTTTGCTCCTGTCTGCTGGTCCTGGTTCGTGCAAAATTAAGCTAAGTCCTGCTTCCTTGTTTTTTGGTTATTTGTATTGCTCTTATTTTTTGTCCAGCTTGTACTAAATGTGATTCCTGATTTTGCTGGAAGCTCTAGGGGGCTGGTATTCTCCCCCCGGGCCATTAGACGGTTCGGGGGTTCTTGAATATCCAGTGTGGAAATTTTGATAGGGTTTTTGCTGACCGTATAAGTCATCTTACTATATTCTGCTATTAGTCAGTGGGCCTCTCTTTGCTAAATACCTAGTTCATTCTTACGTTTGTCTTTTCTTCTTACCTCACCGTTATTATTTGTTGAGGGCTTGTATCCAACTTTTGGGGTCTTTTCTCTGGAGGCAAGAAAGGTCTATCTTTTCCCTTCTAGGGTTAGTTAGTTCTTCGGCTGGCGCGAGACGTCTAGAACCAACGTAGGCACGTTCCCCGGCTGCTGCTATTTGTGGTGCTAGGATTAGATATACAGTCAGCCCAGTTACCACTGCCCTATGAGCTGGTTTTTTGTGTTTGCAGACTTAGTATTTATTTCTGAGACCCTCTGCCATTGGGGTCATAACACATTAGTTAACATGGCTAACATGCCTAACAGGATGTGCCCACACTTCTTAGGATCTTCATTGGCTGAATAGAATAAAACTGGCTCATTGCATTAGGGGAACTTCCAATTCCGGTATTCGATATTGTAAAATTATCGGAACTCAGTATCGGAACTCCGATACAGCAAATATCGGCCGATACCCAATATTTGCAGTATCTGAATGCTCAACACTAGTCATAATTCTGTATTGGGGCTGTGGGGGATCATTATGCTCTGTGGGGTGACTGTGTTGGACAATCATACTGTGTGGAGTGACTGTGGTGGACATTATTACGTGTGGGTTGGCTGTGGTGGACATTATACTGTGTGAGATGGTTGTGGAGGCTATCATACTATGTGGAGGTCTTTGGTGGCCATTATACTGTGTGGGAAGCTGTGGTGACCATCATACTGTACTGGGTAGTTATGGGAAACATCATAATCTATGGGAGGCTTTGGAAGACTTAATCTTTATATAGGGTCATGTGTTGGACATCATGCTGCATATTGGAGGCTGTGGGGAATACCATGTGCTGTAGCAGATGGGGGGCTGTGGTGACCATCTTACGGTTTGTGGAGCAAGCATACTGTGTGAGGTCATTATACTCTGTCATGAATCCCAATGGCTAGGGATAGCACAGGACAAGCAAAGTACAAATATATTACGGACGAGCTCTAGGGTGATGGAACCTGGGCTGACCGCTGCCCTACGCCTGACAAACGCAACTAGAGATAGCCAGGAAGCGTGCCTACGTTGGTTCTAGACGCCACGCACCAGCCTAAGAGCTAACTAGCACTGCAGAGAAAATAAAGACCTCACTTGCCTCCAGCGGAATGAACCCCAAAAGATATAGTGGCCCCCCACATGTATTGACGGTGAAATGAGAGGAAGGCACACACATAGAGATGATATATATAGTTTTAGCAAATTGAGGCCCGCTGTAAACTAGAAAGCAGAACGATACAAAAGGGAACTGAGCGGTCAGCAAAAAACCCTAATCAAAAAAACCATCCTGAGATTACAAGAACCCATGTGCCAACTCATGGCACATGGGGAGAACCTCAGTCCACTAGAGCTACCAGCTAGCATAGAGACATAATAAGCAAGCTGGACAAAAAACCAAACAACTGAAAATCAGCACTTAGCTTATCCTGAAAGATCTGGGAGCAGGTAGGCAGGAACCAAACAGAGCACATCTGAATACATTGATAGCCGGCAAGGGAAATGACAGAAAGGCCAGGTAAAATAGGAAACACCCAGCCACTGATGGACAGGTGGAAACCAAAGGCCGCAACCCACCAAAGTCACCCAGTACCAGCAGTAACCACCAGAGGGAGCCCACAAACAGAATCCACAACAGTACCCCCCCTTGAGGAGGGGTCACCAAACCCTCACGAGAACCCCCAGGGCGATCAGGGTGAGCTCTATGGAAGGCGCGGACCAAATCAGTCGCATGAACATCGGAGGCGACCACCCAGGAATTATCCTCCTGACCATAACCCTTCCACTTAACCAAATACTGGAGTTTGCGTCTGGAAACACGAGAATCCAAGATCTTCTCAACAACATACTCCAATTCTCCCTCCACCAGCACCGGAGCAGGAGGCTCAACCGAAGGAACAACGGGCACCTCATACCTCCGCAACAACGACCGATGGAACACATTATGAATAGCAAACGATGCTGGGAGATCCAAACGAAAAGATACAGGGTTAAGAATCTCCGAGATCCTATAAGGACCGATGAACCGAGGCTTGAACTTAGGAGAAGAGACCTTCATAGGGACAAAACGAGAAGACAACCACACCAAATCCCCAACAAGAAGTCGGGGACCCACGCGGCGACGGCGATTAGCAAACTGCTGAGTCTTCTCCTGGGATAACTTCAAATTGTCCACCACCTGATTCCAAATCTGATGTAGCCTGTCCACCACCACGTCCACTCCAGGACAATCCGAAGGCTCCACCTGACCAGAGGAAAAACGAGGATGAAACCCCGAATTACAAAAAAAAGGAGAGACCAACGTGGCCGAACTAGCCCGATTATTAAGAGCAAATTCGGCCAGTGGCAAAAAAGCAACCCAGTCATCTTGATCAGCAGAAACAAAACACCTCAAATAAGTTTCCAAGGTCTGATTAGTTCGCTCCGTCTGGCCATTCGTCTGAGGATGGAATACAGACGAGAAAGACAAATCAATGCCCATCTTGGCACAAAACGTCCGCCAAAATCTAGACACAAACTGGGATCCCCTGTCAGAAACGATATTCTCCGGAATCCCATGCAAACGAACCACGTTCTGAAAAAATAAAGGGACCAACTCAGAGGAGGAAGGCAACTTAGGCAAGGGCACCAAATGAACCATCTTAGAAAAGCGGTCACACACAACCCAGATAACGGACATTTTCTGTGAAACCGGGAGATCAGAAATAAAATCCATGGAAATGTGCGTCCAAGGCCTCTTCGGGATGGGCAAGGATAACAACAACCCACTGGCCCGAGAACAGCAAGGCTTAGCTCGAGCACACACTTCACAAGACTGCACAAAGGTATGCACATCCCTAGACAAGGAAGGCCACCAAAAAGACCTGGCCACCAAGTCTCTAGTACCAAATATTCCAGGATGACCAGCCAACACAGAAGAATGGACCTCGGAGATGACTCTACTGGTCCAATCATCCGGAACAAACAGTCTTTCTGGTGGACAACGATCCGGTTTATCCACCTGAAACTCCTGCAATGCACGTCGCAAGTCTGGGGATACGGCGGACAATATTACCCCATCCCTAAGGATACCAGTAGGCCCAGAGTCTCCAGGAGAGTCAGGCACAAAACTCCTGGAAAGAGCATCTGCCTTCACATTTTTTGAACCTGGCAGGTATGAAACCACGAAATTGAAACGAGAAAAAAACAACGACCAACGAGCCTGTCTAGGATTCAAACGCCTGGCAGACTCAAGGTAAATGAGATTCTTGTGATCAGTCAAGACCACCACACGATGTTTAGCACCCTCAAGCCAATGACGCCACTCCTCAAAGGCCCACTTCATGGCCAAAAGCTCCCGATTACCCACATCATAATTGCGCTCGGTGGGCAAGAATTTTCTAGAGAAGAATGCACATGGCTTCATCACCGAGCCATTAGAACTTCTCTGTGACAAAACCGCCCCCGCTCCAATCTCGGAAGCATCAACCTCAACCTGAAAAGGAAGTGAAACATCTGGTTGACACAACACAGGAGCAGAAGAAAACCGGCGCTTAAGTTCCTGAAAGGCCTCCACGGCCGCAGGAGACCAATCAGCAACATCAGCACCCTTTTTAGTCAAATCAGTCAAAGGTTTAACAATACTGGAAAAATTAGCAATGAACCGACGATAAAAATTAGCAAACCCCAAGAACTTCTGAAGGCTCTTAACAGATGTAGGTTGTGTCCAGTCACAAATCGCCTGAACCTTGACGGGATCCATCTCAATAGTAGAAGGAGAAAAAATGTACCCCAAAAAAGAAATCTTCTGGACTCCGAAGAGACACTTTGAGCCCTTCACAAACAGAGAATTGGCCCGCAGAACCTGAAACACCTTCCTGACCTGTAGAACATGAGACTCCCAGTCATCAGAAAACACCAAAATATCATCCAAATACACAATCATAAACTTATCCAGATATTCACGGAAAATATTGTGCATAAAGGACTGAAAGACTGACGGAGCATTGGAGAGTCCAAAAGGCATTACCAAATACTCAAAATGGCCCTCAGGCGTATTAAATGCGGTTTTCCACTCATCACCCTGTTTTATCCGCACCAGATTATACGCACCGCGAAGATCTATCTTAGTGAACCACCTAGCCCCCTTAATGCGAGCAAACAAATCAGTCAATAATGGCAATGGATACTGATACTTGACTGTAATCTTATTCAGAAGGCGATAATCTATACAAGGCCTCAGGGAACCATCTTTTTTTGCCACAAAAAAAAAACCTGCTCCCAGAGGGGACGAAGATGGACGAATATGTCCCTTTTCCAAGGACTCCTTAATATAATTCCGCATAGCAGTATGCTCTGGCAGTGACAGATTAAATAAACGACCCTTAGGGAACTTACTGCCAGGAATCAATTCTATAGCACAGTCACAATCTCTATGCGGAGGGAGCGAATTGAGCTTAGTCTCCTCAAAAACATCCCTATAGTCAGACAAAAATGCAGGGATCTCAGAAGGAGTAGATGAAGCGATAGAAATCGGAGGTGCATCATCATGAACCCCCTGACATCCCCAGCTTAACACAGACATTGTTTTCCAGTCCAGGACAGGATTATGAGTTTGTAACCATGGCAGACCAAGCACTAGTACATCATGTAAATTATAAAGTACAAGGAAGCGAATCACCTCCTGATGAACGGGAGTCATGCGCATGGTCACTTGTGTCCAATACTGCGGTTTATTCATAGCCAATGGTGTAGAGTCAATTCCCTTCAGAGGAATAGGAACTTCCAGAGGTTCCAGACTAAAACCGCAGCGTTTAGCAAATGACCAATCCATAAGACTCAGGGCAGCGCCCGAATCCACATAGGCATCGACGGAAATGGAAGACAGTGAAAAAATCAGAGTCACAGACAAAATGAACTTAGGCTGCAGAGTACCAATGGCAAAAGATTTATCAACCCTTTTTGTGCGTTTAGAGCATGCTGATATAACATGAGCTGAATCACCACAATAGAAACACAATCCATTTTTCCGCCTATAATTTTGCCGTTCACTTCTGGACTGAATTCTATCACATTGCATAGTCTCAGGTGCCTGTTCAGAAGACACCGCCAACTGGTGCACGGGTTTGCGCTCCCGTAAACGCCGATCAATCTGAATGGCCATAGCCATAGACTCATTCAGACCTGTAGGCGTAGGGAACCCCACCATAATATCCTTAATGGCCTCAGAAAGACCATTTCTGAAGTTTGCAGCCAGGGCGCACTCATTCCACTGAGTAAGCACCGACCATTTCCGAAACTTCTGACAATATATCTCCGCTTCATCATGCCCCTGAGAGAGGGCTAATAAAGCCTTTTCAGCCTGAATCTCCAGGTTAGGTTCCTCATAGAGCAATCCCAATGCCAGAAAAAACGCATCCACACTGAGCAATGCAGGATCCCCTGGTGCCAATGCAAATGCCCAATTCTGAGGGTCGCCCCGCAGGAAAGATATTACAATCTTGACCTGTTGAGCAGGGTCTCCAGAGGAGCGAGATTTTAAAGAAAGAAACAATTTACAATTGTTCCTGAAATTCAGGAAGGTAGATCTATCTCCAGAAAAGAACTCTGGAATAGGAATTCTAGGTTCAGACATGGGAGTGTGAACAACAAAATCCTGTATGTTTTGAACTTTTGCCGCGAGATTACTCAGGCTGGAAGCCAAACTCTGGACATCCATGTTAAACAGCTAAGATCAGAGCCATTCAAGGGTTAAGAGGAGGTAAGAAGCAGCTAGACAGCAATTAAGGGCTAGGCAGCAAAACTCTGAAGGGAAAAAAAAAAAAAATTTCCCTTAAACACTTCTCTTTCTCCTGCTTCAGCCCAAACAATTAACACTTTGCTGGCCGGCTATACTGTCATGAATCCCAATGGCTAGGGATAGCACAGGACAAGCAAAGTACAAATATATTACGGACGAGCTCTAGGGTGATGGAACCTGGGCTGACCGCTGCCCTACGCCTGACAAACGCAACTAGAGATAGCCAGGGAGCGTGCCTACGTTGGTTCTAGACGCCACGCACCAGCCTAAGAGCTAACTAGCACTGCAGAGAAAATAAAGACCTCACTTGCCTCCAGCGGAATGAACCCCAAAAGATATAGTGGCCCCCCACATGTATTGACGGTGAAATGAGAGGAAGGCACACACATAGAGATGATATATATAGTTTTAGCAAATTGAGGCCCGCTGTAAACTAGAAAGCAGAACGATACAAAAGGGAACTGAGCGGTCAGCAAAAAACCCTAATCAAAAAAACCATCCTGAGATTACAAGAACCCATGTGCCAACTCATGGCACATGGGGAGAACCTCAGTCCACTAGAGCTACCAGCTAGCATAGAGACATAATAAGCAAGCTGGACAAAAAACCAAACAACTGAAAATCAGCACTTAGCTTATCCTGAAAGATCTGGGAGCAGGTAGGCAGGAACCAAACAGAGCACATCTGAATACATTGATAGCCGGCAAGGGAAATGACAGAAAGGCCAGGTAAAATAGGAAACACCCAGCCACTGATGGACAGGTGGAAACCAAAGGCCGCAACCCACCAAAGTCACCCAGTACCAGCAGTAACCACCAGAGGGAGCCCACAAACAGAATCCACAACAATACTCTATAGGAGACATGAAAGGGGTATTTTTGTGGGTGTGACCATTTAGGGGCTTCAGTAGGAGCAAAATAATTGTGCAAGTATCACAATACATATCCCTCACCGTGTCTTAAAGAAGCACTCCTCCCATCAAAGTTTTTATTCTCTTAATATATTGCAATCATGATATAATACAGCACTGTGTACAATTGCTTGATATGCCTTTTTACCCAGATAATTCTCCACTTTTCTCTGCTCTATGTAGAAACAGGAAGTCTCTTGCCCCTGCATTTATCATACCCATTTTCAACACCTGACCCTGCTGCTCCCTCTTCCACATGCCAGGAACTTTTGCAATTACTCATGACTCATAGAGGGAAAAGAGATGTCCTCCGTCTACATATTTCTACATAGAGCTTAGGAGGATTCAGCTCATCAGTTTTTAATTGGAAAAAAGTAATGGAAAAGAGAATTAGTTGGAAACAAGGACAAAATTAGCAATTGTAAGTACACAGTGCTATATATATATATTTAAGGGGGCCAGCAAGGAGACGCAAGGACTGTACCAGTCACTATGGGTGAGCAGGATTAATGGGATAATTACATATATATATATATATATATGTTTTGGGTAACCCATTGATTGACTCTGACGCTATGGTTTCCCTATGAGTTCTGATCTGCTGTACCACTGGATACTTCTGAGTCCGTTTGTATCTCCCTTGCTGTACCAGTGTATCTCCACACTTATTCCCCTCCCTGTTGCCAATATGTATGGCTATTACTGTTTGTACTAATATAGTAAACTTTTTGGATTTGATCTACTTTGTGGTGGTTCATGTACTTCAATTTCTCTGGTGTTTCACAATTCTATGGGGTCTTCAGAGGGAGATTCATAGTTAAAATTCTGTGCTGCCGCTGAGATGAATTTCAGGAGAGTATAGTTGATTCACAGTGGTTTTATTCAACATGTTTCAGGGGTCTCATGCCCCCTTCATCAGGAAATACCACACAGAATATACAGGCATCACTGGTATATATAGTTTTGAAAGGACGCCTAGAGATGATGAGCCACTGCGTGTAAATGGTAGAGTTGTGTCTGGGCAGGAAGGCTGCAGAGAACAGAAAGGCTCATCATCACTAGGCATCCTTTCAAAACTATATATACCTGTGATGCTTGTATACTCTGTGTGATATTTCCTGATGAAGGGGGCATGAGACCCCTGAAATGCATTGAACAAAACCACAGAATTTTAACTACGAATCTCCCTCTGAAGACATTATTTTCTCTGGTCGGTGAAGACCTGTAGATCTGCAGCAGCCGCTATCTATATACTCTAATCTCATCCTAACCAGGTGGGCAAATTTAGTGCATATTCTCCACTGTGTAACGTGGATAAGACCCTATTGCGCTCTTTGTCTCCCCATTGTTTTGCAATAATCAATTCTATGGGAGTATTCCATCTGTTCATGTGAGTTTTGTATTAATGCATTTACTTTGGGAGCGAGGCTTTGGTCCTCCTTGGCCATGGTATTTTGGATTGCTTTTGGTGACATTGTATTTAATTATAATATGATCACTGCAACATACTAAGAGGATAAAAATTTTGATGGGAGGAGTACCGTATTTTCCACTTTGTATGACACACTTTTATTTCCCCCAAATTGGGGGGAAAATGGGGGTGCGTTTTACAATTGGAATAGTGAAAAAAATAGGGAAAAAGTGAAGAAAATATTACTGACTGAGGGGCTGGCGGTGGCTGTGGAGAAGACTGGTAGTAGGCAGGGTCACCGGTGGGGCAATGCAGCAGGCCTGGAGCTGGGGGTGGTGGCATGGTTATCTCCGGTGTTCGGTGTGCCCGGGCGGCATAATGCAGGTCAGCACCATTGCACTTCCGGTTTCCGGAGTTTCTGGTTTCCAGAATGAGTGCCTGTGTCTATCGCACAGGACTTCAAGAAAATGGCCGCCGAACCAGCACATGCGCAGATAAAGCTCTTGGTCACTAAGCTCTCGATCTGCGCATATGCTGCAGTAGTTCTCAGCAAATACCGGTAGCTGGCAGCAGGGAGAATTCTGGGCTCTGCTGCACACGGAGCCCTGAAGGAGAGGAGGGAGAGCAGCTTGATTCTCCTGCTCCTCTGTAGGGACAGATATTTATTGGTGGAGGGAACTGTTGCTGAGCTGCCTCCACTAATCAGATATCTTATCCCTGCACAATGTATAGTGTAGCACTTGTTATTTACACTAGTCCGAGATCCTTGGGAGAGATGAGCACACATTGAACGGAAGCACAACCTTCATCATCCTTTCCTTCAGAATATACTGTTCCAATGGGTGTATACTGATGGATGATGGGGGTTGCAGCCATATTTGGTGTAACAGATCCCCCATAACAGTGCATTATCTGCAGATCCCCCCAATAATTGTGTACCTTGCAGATCCCCCATAACAGTGCATCACCACAGATCCCCCATAACAGTGCATCATCCGCAGATCCCTCAATAAGTGTGTACCCTGCAGATCCCCCATAACAGTGCATCACCAAAGATCCCCCATAACAATACATCATCCGCAGATCCCCTAATAAGTGTGTACCCTGCAGATTCCCCATACCAGTGTGTCACCACAGATACCCCATAACAGTGCATCACCACAGATCCTCCATAACAGTGTGTCATCCGCAGATCCCCCCATAAGTGTGCATCATGGAGATACACCATAACAGTGTGTCACTACAGATCCCCCATAACAGTGCATCACCACAGATCCTCCATAACAGTGTGTCATCCGCAGATCCTCCCATAAGTGTGTACCATGCAGATCCCCCATAGCAATGCGTCACCACAGATCCCCCATAACAGTGTGTCATCCGCAGATCCCCCATAAGTGGGTACCAAGCAGATCCCCCATAACAGTGTGTCACCACAGATCCCCCATAACAATGTTTTTCATTCATCATAGATGTAGAAAAGGGCATGGGCCACACATCTGAAATCATAAGTTGATCTAATGCAACTAGGCAAAATGAAGCAAAGCATGTGGTTCTTAGTTTAACATTCTAATTAGACTGTTTGAAGCCGCTAGCGCATGATGGTGAACCTTTTAGTGAGCAAAAGTATGCAGAACCCCTCTTACAGTCTCCAACCTTGCAGCATGGGTACTGTGGGGGGCACCAGGTACCCACCCTGCTGGTTCACTGTCGCTGTGGTGGTGGTTGTCACATTACTCCACACCTTTAACCCCTCAGTGACAGAGCCAATTTGGTACTTAATGACCAGGCCAATTTTTACAATTCTGACCACTGTCACTTTATGAGGTTATAACTCTGGAACGCTTCAACGGATACTGCTGATTCTGAGATTGTTTTTTCGTGACATATTGTACTTCATGATAGTGGTAACATTTCTTCGATATTACTTGCGATTATTTATGAAAAAAATGGAAATATGGCAAAAAATTTAAAATTTAGTATTTTTATGCCCTTAAATCAGAGAGATATGTCACAAAAAAATAGTTAATAAATAACATTTCCCACATGTCTACTTTACATCAGCACAATTTTGGAAACAAAATGTTTTTTTTGTTAGGGAGTTATAAGGGTTAAAAGTTGACCAGCAATTTCTCATTTTTACAACACCATTTTTTTTAGGGACCACATCACATTTGAAGTCATTTTGAGGGGTCAATATGATAGAAAATAACCAAGTGTGACACCATTCTAAAAACTGCACCCCTCAAGGTGCTCAAAACCACATTCAAGAAGTTTATTAACCCTTTACGTGCTTCACAGGAACTGAAACAATGTGGAAGGCAAAAATGAACATTTAACTATTTTTTGCAAACATTTTACTTCAGAACCATTTTTTTATTTTCACAAGTGTAAAAACAGAAATGTAACCATAAATGTTGTTGTGAAATTTCTCCTGAATACGCCGATACCCCATATGTGGAGGTAAACCACTGTTTGGGCGCACCGCAGAGCTTGGAAGAGAAGGAGCGCCGTTTGACTTTTTCAATGCAGAATTGGCTGGAATTGAGATCGGATGCCATGTCACGTTTAGAGAGCCCCTGATGTGCCAAAACAGTGGAAACCCCCCACAAGTGACAGCATTTTGGAAACTAGACCCCTTAAGGAACTTATCCAGGTGTGCGGTTAGCACTTTAAACCCCTAGGTGCTTCTCAGAAGTTTATAACGTAGAGTCGGGAAAATAAAAAAATCACATTTTTTCTACAAAAATGATCTTTTTGCCCCAAAATCTTTATTTTCACAAGGGTAACAGGAGAAATTAGACCACAAAAGTTGTTGGGCAATTTCTCCTGAGTACATCGATACCCCATATGTGGGGATAAACCACTGTTTGGGCGCACTGCAGAGCTTGGAAGAGAAGGCGTGCCGTTTTACTTTTTCGATGTAGAATTGGCTGGAATTGAGATCGGACGCCATGTCACGTTTGGAGAGCCCCTGATGTGCCTAAACAGTGGAATCCCCCCACAAGTGACACCATTTTGGAAACTAGACCCCTTAAGGAACTTATCTAGATGTGTGGTGAGCACTTTAAACCCCCAGATGCTTCACGGAAGTTTATAGCGTAGAGCCGTGATAATAAAAAGTCGCATTTTTTCTACAAAAATGATCTTTTTGCCCCAAAATTTTTATTTTGACAAGGGTAACAGGAGACATTAGACCACAAAAGTTGTTGTGCAATTTCTCCTGAGTATGGCGATACCCCATATGTGGGGGTAAACCACTGTTTGGGCGCACCGCAGAGCTTGGAAGAGAAGGAGTGCCGTTTTACTTTTTCAATGTAGAATTGGCTGGAATTGAGATCGGACACCATGTCGCGTTTGGAGAGCCCCTGATGTGCCTGTGAAGAGCGGAACAAAAATGGTTATCTCAATAAACCAAAAAGAATTTGTGATCAATATTGACCTGTCCATTCAAGGACATTTTAGCTATAGTGTGAAATCCTATTTTTTGTTTGTGAAACTGCCACTTAGGCGAAACTGTACTGTTTTGTTTGTTGTGAAACTATCACATAGCCGAAACTGTTTTTTTTGTCTTCTCTTTTCTCTCTTTGTTTAAACAAGCAAAACTTGTATAACCACTGAAACTACCTGTACAACTATATAAAGAGGGGATAGCACCTTGAAGGCAGGCGTGCTTCAGAGACTTCCCAGTGATATACTATACGAGACGTGTCTTGTGTATTATTTCTGGTGATTCCCCACTTCCAAAGGCTGCTCCGACTGAGTGTGGTCCCGACATTTCCTGGCGCCTGAACAGGGACCCGAGGTCTGTGTACTCCTTCAAGAACACCGGCAGAATACGAACGAAAAGAGAATCTGGGATAATTAGATCTCTTATATCTGCCCTGCACTGTCCGTAAGATTTTCTGTGTCGTGTCCTTTAGCGGGTAGTTCTAGTAGAGGAGGATACCTATAGCTCGGGTTCTTGAACTACTTAGGAATTGACCACCTCACGGAGTACGGCATTGAATGAGAGTGAATGTGAATAGAAGGTGTGTGGAAGTTGGGAATAGCCCTATAAGCCGCCCAGGGTGTTGAAACAGAAGAAGTGACTGTCCCACTGGGCAACGTGGTTGCGTCCTTTCGGGGAGACCTCCGCGCCTATGTTCAATCTCTGATCCTGTCTTTGACAAAAACCTGGTGACGGATAAGTGTATGATAGTATGAGCCCAGGACAGATAAATTAGCCTGGGACAAGATACGTTGTATTTTGATCCTCTGTCTGGTTGCATTTGTGTTGTTTGCTATAGGTGTAGGAATCAGGATTTTCTTACATCAACACGGTACGCAGAAGCCGTTAAACATCCTAGCTCCTTAGGAAGAAGGTAACGAGGTTTTCTCATACCCAAACGCCACCTAGGGCAAGAAAAGAAAAAAGCTCAGGATAAGAAAATGGGGAATAAGCAAAGTCGGAACCAGAAGAATTAGATATCTATACTATCATAAAGGAGAGAAGTGGTGAAGATGCCACTAAGGGGCTGAGAAAGATTTTTAGTAAGTTTGGAGTTACTAAGGCAGAAGCCTTTAGTAGAAAAAAATGGGAAGGAATTCAGGAAAAAAAAAAAGGCATAATCAGAGACAAGAAATGGATAGATCAGATCCAAGCGTTGATTGATGTCTCTAGGGTAGCAGAAAAAGAGGGATGGACATATAATCAACAGAATAAAAAGTGGTGTATTAGACCCGCAGGCTATGGAGAAAAACAAAATGTGGAATATAAGAACACCCCACCCCCATACCTTAACCCACATGCCCCATCTTTTCTCCAAACACCACCTCAAAGTTTAGCCGGACCAGGAGGATGGGTATGTCCGCACTGTGGACAACAAAATCCAGACTGGAGAAATGATTGCCTAGCCTGTGGTACACCTAGACATGGCGCTGTACTTGCCCCTGTTAGGGTAGTACCAAGACCCTTTAGGGAACCTGGTGCTGACGGAGTAATGGGAACTAGATATCACCAAACTCGACAATATTTCCCTTGGTCCCCCGCTGAAGGCATGTCTCTCTTGCATAACGCACCAGATCCCACCCAGTGTCCAGTTAGATTTGCACAATATATACAGCAAATTATGCAGACTCACGCTGGAGTTTGGGCAGATGGAGAAGAATTATGTAGAATGAAAATGACTCCTGGACTCTTCCAGGAGCTATTAGCAAATCTACAGGTACATAGGCCCCAGGCAGGAGATGGTGCCTTACAAACGATAGAATCAGGTACGCAATTTGTAGATCACTTAATGGTTTTCATGAGAGAAAAACAGAGGCAGAGAGGAACAACGGGAGTGGTGGCTCAGAAATCTGGACAATCAGTAGACGAATATTATCTAAGTGTAGAAAATAATTTCAGAGATGAAGGCATGGATCTAACCGCTTCAGGAATGATGAGGTTAGTTACAAAAACCTTTATAGATGGATTGTCTCCAAAAGTGAAGGAAAAGCTTAAGGCCGCAACCCCTGATTGGAGAACCTTGGAAGACCCACACCTGGCTAGACAGAAAGCTGTAGGGATAGAAATGGACTTAAGAGAAAATTCTAAGCCAGTAAGAATTGCACAGGCTAATACTGGCTCTGCTAATCAAAAGTTTACTTGTCATTACTGTAAGAAGCCAGGACATTTCCAAAGGGAATGTAGGAAGAGAAAAGCAGATATAGATTCAGGAACCTTTGTACCCAAAAATAGGATAAATAACCCAGCGCCTGATCAAACAGACAGCTCAGAATGACTGAAGGTTATGCAGGTCTCTCTTCCTTCTAGAAGACCAATAATACAAGTTGAGGTTGAGGGTAAAAATGTACCTTTTCTGATAGATACGGGAGCAACATCCTCCATTTTAAATCAAGACTTTTTACCATATCCTGACAATATATCCTCAAAGGTAACATATGCAGAAGGGTATGATGGTAAAATTCAGGCGTTGCCCTTTACAAAACCTTTAAATGTGAGCTTTGGCCCTAAAACCTTTGTATCCAAATTTTTATTTGCTAAAGGTGCACCTACCTGCTTGCTGGGTACTGATGTCTTAAGTAAAATGCACGCAAACATCCATTTTAGAGAAAATGGCACAGTTATGCTGACCATCCCTGAAGATGCAGAAACTCTGGAACAATATGTTAGAATACAGGCAATGGAGGATTTTCCCGAAATTTACACTCAACAAGCAAAAATTGACTTGTCTCGGGTTCCTGACAGCCTATGGGCAAAAGGAGACACTGATGTAGGATTCTTATCAGTAGCTCCTATACTGTTAGAAACTGCCCCGGGAACCATTTTACCTCAGCTTAGGCAATACCCCATCAGCGCCCAGCAAGAACTGGCAATTTCTCAACAAATTCAGGATTATGTGTTACAAGGTGTTTTGGTAGAAATCAGGTCACCCGCCAATACACCCTTATATCCTGTCAAAAAGAAAGTTTCCTCCAAAGAAACTATGGTGAAATATCGCATGGTGCACGACCTACGGGAAATCAATAAGGTTTTGGCACCGGTCACCCCTGTGGTACCGAATCCTCATACCTTACTGTCTCAAATTCCCAGCACTGCTGCATATTTTACGGTAATTGACTTATCAAACGCATTTTTTTCTGTGCCACTACATAAGAACTGTTGGCATTTGTTTGCCTTTACATTCAAGGGTAAACAATTAGCATGGACAAGATTGCCACAAGGTATGGTACACTCACCAACTTTGTACTCTGAAGCAATGCAGACCGTGCTGAAAAATTTCACCCCAGAACCAGGAGTAGTCATTCTACAGTATGTAGATGACTTACTTATTTGTTGCCCTGATGAGCAGACGGCAGTTACCTCAACTGTTAATTTCTTAATTTTCCTAGCGCAAGAAGGCTGTAAAGTAAATAGACAGAAACTCCAGGCTTGTCAACAAACAGTCGTGTTCTTAGGTCACTGCATATCACAGGGCATCAGACACCTCACACCTCAACGTACGGAAGCCATACGTAACATGCTTGAACCCAGGAATCACAAACAGCTGCGTGCTTTCCTGGGTATTGTTTCACACTGTAGATGTTATGGAAATATTAGGGTTGGATAAATATATCCCTGTGTGTGCTGTGGCCGCTCCCAATTAGACTGAGTATTTTGAGCGCTCATCAAGAATGGACTGTACACAACTGTGACAGAACAACATTCCATCAATACTGATACTTTATTGTACATACATAGTTTTATATTTTCACATAGAAAGGAGTGGTTAGGGGTTGTCAGGGGTGGTTAGTTAATTACCATATTGTCTAGCTCCTCTGTCATTGGTTATCTAAACATATATGGAATATTGTGATTAATGCTCATATGACTGCTGATCAAGCAACTAAACTCGAGTTCTCTGTCTAGGACAAAGTGGAGACACCTGACCAGCAGTCACCAAACATCTGACTCTCTTCTGCTTTTAGGGGTGGAAAACCCCATATGATCTGTCTGGGTTATATCAGGCTTATATCAGTTCAGTTCGTGTCATCCATTTTAAACCATTGATTATAATATATATATTAGCTGTGAGCATATAAGTATATATTTGATTATAGAGGAGTATACATGCAAGTGAGATCTACATGATATATATATTTCTATCACAAGCCCCCCTTAGATATCACTTGCCCTAATCCTAGCCTCCTGTCCCAAAGCGCTGCAACTCTTTTGTGCTGTTGGCGAACTGACACAAGCCTAACGCCTGTGCCCCACTCCATACAGACTTTTCGCAAATGGGCGGTCAGGAGATCTGTCCCTAACGGGGGTTCGTTGCAATCAGTCTCTTAGTCAATAGCATGTGTAGTGAGCGATGTGTAGTCTTTATCAGGTAGGTCATCTTTTCGGTCAGGCCGCAACATCATTCTGGCTTGGGTGTCATCTTCTGGTAGGGGAGCTTTCTTGCGATGCGATGAGTGGATCCAAGCGAGTCTTCCCTCCAGTTTCACAGAGTTTGGTGTCATCAGCAGCACTTGAACAGGACCATCAAATCTGGGATCGAGTGGTGTTCTCCTTACAAGCTTTTTCACCAACACCCAGTCTCCTGGCTTCTAGGAGTGCATACCGGACACTGAATCTGGATCTGGCAATGAAGAAAAAAACTCGAGAATGGATGTTAGCAAGTTTCTTGGTGATTTCAATTACATAAGCAGACAAAGTATCATATTGCATAATCAGCTGCTAAGGGAAAGGATACCCCTAACCTGGGACTAGACACAAACAAAATTTCATATGGTAACAGCTTTCCTGGGCCCCTGGGAGTGTGCCTGAACACTGAGTAGTGTGATTGGGAGTGTGTAGGCCTAAGTCTGACCCTACTGCTGACTAGATCTCTCATGTGAGGTTTGCTGTGAATGTGGGTCCCTGGTCACTCTCTATCACTTCTGGGACCCCATAGCTGCATATCTCGTCTCTGAGAGTAGCTTCTTTGCAGTAGTCTTTGCTGACTGGTTCCTCACTGGGAAAGCTTCTGGCCATCCTGAGAACACGTCCGCGACCACAAGGGCATATTCGAATCCTCCACTTGGCGGCATCTGGATGTGGTCTATCTGGATCCTCTGGAAGGGGGTACAGTGGTCTGGCAAGTTGATGTGTGGGAACTTTCTTCATTCTTCCAGGGTTGCATTTGCCACAGGTCAGACAGCTGTTTATGAACTTGGCTGTTAGGGTGGAGATTTCTGGAGCGAACCAGTAAGCACCAATCGGATCATTCATCTGTGTCTTTAATCTGTGTGTGGGCCCAAGTGCCTACTGGACCACCATAGGGTGCATGCTTCGGGGTAAACAGGGTTTGTAGTCCATTTAGTATACCCTTCCTTCTTCATGTGTTGCTCACTTCTGCATCCAGCATTCCTTCTTGTCCTTTGGGGCTTGCTCTTGCAACTTTTTTGAGCAGATCCCAGGATGTCATCTTGTCAGGTTTCCTGTCTTCAGCCGTCCTGTAGTAGCCGTCCGGCTCTACGACCTCTTCCACTTGTCCATATTGTCTTCCCTTGACTGTTTCTTTGGCTGTCATATCCGCCATGTTGTTGCCTCGTGCCCCTACTGTGTTCAGTTTTCCATGCGCCTTGACTTTTAGCATTGTCACCACTTTTGGAAGTTGAAGTGTGTTCAGCAGGTCCTTAATGGCTCCATTGATGCTTCACGGTTGTTCCGCTGGCTGTTATGAAGTCCCTTGCAGTCCAGATGGGTCCGAAGTCGTGTGCTATGCCATGCAAGTACCTTGAATCGGTAAACATTTTCTCAGTCTTGTCTTCTGCCATCTGGTAGGCCTTCATCAGCGCTATCAGTTCTGCTTCCTGGGCTGACAGACTGGGCGGCAGACTTCTGGACCACAGGATCTCTTGATTGCTGGTCGCTGCACCTCCCGTGTGGAATCTTCCTTCATCATCTGCAAATCTGGAGCCATCCACATAGAGGATCAACTCTGGGTTGGTCAGTGGCTCTTCTGCCACCTTGGGTAGTCCTGCTGTTTCCTGTTGCATGATGCTGAAGCAATCATGGTCATCCGTCCGGAGCAAATTCAGATCCCTGCAGAAGGTATCATGCAGATTTTGATCAGACTTTTTATCTGAGGATCCGTATCTGTATCCCCCCTTGGGAGTGGGAGTAGAGTGGGCGGATTGAGGACTGTGCATTTGGAGATGGTGACATTGTTGGGCAGGAGTAGAGAGCACTGGAGGCGAAGATGCCTGGCGGTGGAGAGATGTTTTAGCTGGGTTTGGTTGAGGATTGCTGAGATGTCATGCAGAGCCAGGATTTCCAATGGTTTTTTCCACTGATGTCAGTAGTCCTGTCCAGGAGGGCGTGTGCTGCAACTGCTGCTCTCATGCGGGAGGAAGAGGCTCCCCTTGCAACTGGATCCAGGCAAGCTGAAAAGTAGTCCGAAAGTCTCTGTTTTCCCCCCTGAAGCTGTGTCAGGACTCCAGTAGCAAGGCCTTCTCTTCTCATCAAGTAGAGACGGAATGGCTTCTTGTAGTCAGATAGGCCTAGTGCTGGCGCTGAGACTACAGAGCCTTTTAACTTCTTGAACGAACTGAAGGCCACATCTGTCTGGAGGAACGGGGTCACACTGACGTATTCACACAGAGGCTGCATTAGGACGGAAGCATCAGGGATCCAGGCTCTGCAATATGAAACTAGACCAAGGAAGGCCTGTAGCACCTTTGAAGTTGTCGGAGGGACCATCTTCTCCACTGTGGTCTTCCGGTCATCTGTCAGGTGTTTCGCCTGGTGAGCAATACAGTGTCTCTGGAACGTAACTTGCTTCAGACACCACTGGACTTTGTTCTTTGAGATCTTGCAGTGCTGCTCCGCCAGGCAGAGTAGGAGATACAAGGAATGGGCTTTACACGTGTCAAAGTCAACTGCACAAAGGAGTAGATTGTCCATGTATTGTAGCAGGGTTACTTCTGCTTGTTCTGTGACTCAGTTGGTGAGAACTGTGGACATTGCTTTGGTGAACTGTGAAGGGCTGTTCTGGGCCCACTGTGGCATCACTGTCCATGTGTGGTGTCCCCCCTGGTGCATTAAGGCAAACAGGAACTGGTCTTCCGGATGAGGGGGAACACTGAAGAAAACCTTAGCCAGGTCGGTCACTGTGAACACTTTTGCTGTGGCAGGCACATTCGAGAGCAGAGTGTGCGGATTCGGCATAATTGCAGTTTCAAACACTGTGGCGTCATTCTCAGCTCTCAGGTTATATACCATTCTGAACTTGGCTGGCTCTCCTTTTACAGTCTTTTTCTTGACGGGGAAAAGCGGGGTATTGCAAGGCGATTTGCGAGGAACAATGATTCCTATTTCCAGGTGGACCTTCAGTTGGTCAGAGGCAGCTTGACTCTAGGCCTGGCCTGGGCCTTACGAGGGTACGGGGTACATGGCTTGAGTGACACCCGTACTGGGGCAACTTGAGGTTTTTCTCACGTGCTGGGGTCCCTTAGACCATAGACTTTCTGGTACTACATCCAGTACCTCCTTGGGTAGGCCTCATTGGTTGCTTAATGTTCTTGTAGGGCCGCCAGCATGACTCTTCTTGGGTCAGGGATGAAGAAAGTGTCACTGTCCCATCTTCGTGGAACACTGTGGTTGCCTTCAGCTTCTGCAGTAGGTTCGCTCCCAGCAGGTTGAGTGGAAGTTCCTTGACACCACAAACTGGGACAGGATAGAGTGTCCTGGCTGAGTGCACACGCTCAGTGGCTTTGTAAGCTGAGAAGGTCTGACTTGACCATCAATGCCCATGCGAGACACAGAGAATTCTGATAGGCAGGTGGGATCAGCGAGTTCCACAGGTGTCATCACACTTCTGGCTGCACCACTTTGGATCTGACAACGCCATCCATTTTAAGGGTAATTTGAGGTACTGGTCTTGCAGATGAAGTTTTACATGTCAGGAGTGTAGTGTCTTGCAGACCTGGCTTGCTTGCCTCTGTCCTATGGACGGGGTACTTCACTGCTTTCTGCACTTCCTCCTTGACCTGTTTCTCTGGACCAACTCTTGGATTGCATGGGTCCAGTCTCTTCGGGGGCGTGAGTGCTTTGCACTGGTTCTGGAAATGGCCAAACTTGCCACAGATGTAACCCTTGACACTTCTTCTGTCTTTGTAGGGTGGTTGGGCTTCCAGGTCAGTGGTCACCATGAGAGGGGCTGTCTTCTGCACCCCTGGTTGTGACTCAATCCCTTGATGGGTACTGCAGCGGCAGCGGGGTCCGGCCTGCTGATTGAAGCTGCGGTGGTAAGACGGGGCCTGCAGGTGCATTCGTGACGAGGCCCGGGGTGCCATGAGACCGGCGGCTGCATCCAACCCAAGGTCTTGGGGCGTTACAGGGGCTGCGGCTGCATCTGCCGTCACTTCTTACCCCTGGTCTGACATAGCTTCTCCCCTTTGCTAACCTTATTGAGGTCGGTGTCTCCTCTCTGGAGTCTGCAGCGGTTCTTCCGGTGTGTCGATCGGCACTTTGTAGCGTCTTCACCTCTGGCTCCCCTTCTGGTGTTCTCAGCAGCACGGCACCAGCTCCTTCTTCACGCTCTTTGTGGTGCTATAATAGCGGCAGTTTTGGTGACAATTGGCATTGAACAGTCTCCTAGGCGCACATAAAACATTTTTTTCTGGGTCAGTCCACTGCTATTGACCTGTTCCTAGGCCTAGCCACTATCAGTGGTTTCCTGATTGGCTGTCTCAGTCCATGCACAAAGGCCTGTGTATCTGGTCATCAATGGTGAAGCCCAAGTCTTGGAATACTTGCATTACTCTGCACTGAAACTTCTTTACAGACTCTGTCTTATCTTGGCTCATGTCATGGCTTCTCCTGCCAATCTGCCTTTGGCCCACTCTCTGAGTTGTTCAATTAGCTGTGGCCCTGACTCCCAAGCGTGTATGTCTGATTCTGCTGGAAGTTTGAATTGTTCCTTCATGATTGGCCAGAGTGCATCACCTGCTTCTATTTTCATTCATGGCCCAGAGATCATTGCAGCTGCCTGCATATGTTTGCTGCTTCTGCTACATTCTTCGGTAAAATGGCATGGGATGCATCAATGGGTCTGGACTATTGTCACCTGACTTGAAGTGCAGTGCACATAGTGTAATGGTGGTGCCTCTATCTGCCCCTGCATTCTTGGTGCCTGTGGGTTTCTTTTCTAGTACTAGACAGCATGTATGATGTTCCCTCTTCATCTTCATCAGAGGAATAGTTGTGATAGCTTGTACTGGGGTCCTACACTGACTGATTTTGGACTTAGAAGTTGCTTTTTATGTGAGGATGTCTCCCCCCTTGCTGAAGCTATGATGGATTAGGATTATAGTTTCATGTTGGTGTGAATGTGGATGTAGGCAGCTCTGACCGGTGCTGAAGCTGTACATTATCAATACATGGTGATATCAAAGTTCATGTAAAACCTTAAGGGTTACAATATTGTTGACTGTGAAATGAGGTAACGGAGGATCTGTCAGTGAGCTCCTTCTGATATCACTCCTCCCCCCTCTGCACCCAGGGCTGAGCTGACTGCTGCCTGACGTGTCTGGGGCTGCCCACTGTAGGGGGGGCTTTCACCTTCTCTCCCCGATATCACAACTGGCAATGGCTGGACTGTGCCAGGGACACCTTGTGCTGTAAGCACCATACTGTTTGAATTGGGCGTTGGCCCAGCCGGCAACACGGAGGAAAAAAGAGGAAGAAGAAGGAGGAGGGGGTGATGAGTGAGACAAAGGAGTAGTAGGAGGGGAGAGAGAATGTGGAGAGAGAGGGAGGAGAAGAGAGGAGAGAGAGAGAGAAGAAAGGTGTGGTGGGGGAGTGGATAAGGAGGGAGGAGAAGATGGAGGGTATGGAGGAGAGAGATAGAGAGGGGAAGAGAGAGTGAGAGAGAATGTGGAGAGAGAGGAGAGAGAAAGGAGAGAGAATGCGGAGAGAAAAAGACTGACAGAGAAAAAAAAAAAAAAAAAAAAGGAGGATAGATGAGAACAACAAGAATAATAGAGAGGAGCAATTATGCCTTCTCCCTGTAGGGAGAGATGGGGTGCACCACATACTGTGCAAAAATAACTACCTACACCATGGATTCTGCTAAAAGCAGACTGCGCAGATTCTCCTGTCTCATACCCACAAAAATCACTTCCTGATTTGCTCACATAACTTTCTGTTCCACCTAAACGATGTAAGCTCTGCTGCCACTTCATACCATGTATTAGTATTCAGCAATCTAACATCAGCTACTGTAACTTCCCTTATTTTCCTTTCTACGTCATGCCACTCTGCAGCTTGAAATCTGCCATTCTAATGAATTTCACGTACTTTATACCTTCCAAAAATCTTCACATACTTAACACCTTCGTATTCTGTCACTATCTAGGGGCTGTTTTCTCATCAGGAAGTAAAAAGACTTTCCTGTTGCTCGGCCACTCCATTCCCCATGGCAAAAGCAAAAAAATGAAAATGAAAAACACACAAAAATGAGAAAAGAAAACAGTACTAAAAAAAAACTTCTAAAAATGAGTATATAAAACACTAAGAAAAACTCAAAACGATAAGAAAAACCGTCAAAAACTTAGTTCACAACCAAAAACTCAAAACTTTGATACAAGAGAAAAAAAACCTTTTTTTTTCAAAAATATATATATAAAAAAAATAAAAAGGTAAAGAGATTGAAGATTGAGGAAAACTTAATTAAAAAAACTTTAAAATGCCGCAAAAAGAAAAAAGACCCCCTAAGAGAGTTAAAAAAATTAAAAATGAAAACGGCTGTCAGTCAGAGACACACTTCCTCTTAGATATCACGTATGCCATTGCAATAATATCAAATGTCACTAAAATCACGTTTCTGAAAACACTTATGTCACATCAAAAATGATAGATACAACTTAAATTTCACTTCTTCACAAAAAAAAACTACACATACCCAGCATTGCAGCTGAAAACAGTCCGGAAAAAAAATGTGACAGTTTGATTTACAATGCATATCTCTCTGCTAAACAGCACGGAGAAAGAGGAAGTTCGGACAAGAGAACTATTTCTGCTTCTTAAAGCGGCAATAGTACATGACACAAACAGACAGATAGACAATCCGAGAGATGCCCTTTTAAATTCTGTGACACATGCAGGTTGCGCTGGGAACAGACTACTGCCAATCGCACTGGACGCACCTGCGCCCGGGCCACCTGAGTGCTTGAGAAGCACAACAAGCGGGAAATCTACCACCCCGGTCCGGACGTCCTGACTGGATCGCCGGCACTACGGGAATCTGCAGTAGCCCTCTTAAGTTATCACTACCCGTGCCTGGAACATGGGACTACCTGCCCCGGAACTCTGCGTGTTCCTCCTATGCACGGGAATCCTGCAATAACTTATCGAGCGATTTGACCTCCTGCGGTCTGTTTCTCAGCAATCACAAACAAAAGTCACTTTTCCTTCCTCTCTCGGATTTTACACAAAACATATACACGGTCCACAGCAGACACCTCCCAGGGTGGATTCGTGGCTACAGATTTTTTACACTACCTTGGAATTTGTGACCACATCTTACCGGCAAGAGGCATAGACAAGGACTGGGCACAGGGGACTTTCAGGTAAGATGATAACATTTTCTTACCTTACTTATGGAGCTGCGCAGTCTCCTGCCCCTGTGCCAGGCCACGCTACAGCTTCCGTTCCGGTCAGTAGTGGGTCCATGTGTGCGTTTCATCCGAGCCGTTGGGCGCCATTCTGTTATGGAAATATTAGGGTTGGATAAATATATCCCTGTGTGTGCTGTGGCCGCTCCCAATTAGACTGAGTATTTTGAGCGCTCATCAAGAATGGACTGTACACAACTGTGACAGAACAACATTCCATCAATACTGATACTTTATTGTACATACATAGTTTTATATTTTCACATAGAAAGGAGTGGTTAGGGGTTGTCAGGGGTGGTTAGTTAATTACCATATTGTCTAGCTCCTCTGTCATTGGTTATCTAAACATATATGGAATATTGTGATTAATGCTCATATGACTGCTGATCAAGCAACTAAACTCGAGTTCTCTGTCTAGGACAAAGTGGAGACACCTGACCAGCAGTCACCAAACATCTGACTCTCTTCTGCTTTTAGGGGTGGAAAACCCCATATGATCTGTCTGGGTTATATCAGGCTTATATCAGTTCAGTTCGTGTCATCCATTTTAAACCATTGATTATAATATATATATTAGCTGTGAGCATATAAGTATATATTTGATTATAGAGGAGTATACATGCAAGTGAGATCTACATGATATATATATTTCTATCACATAGACAGTGGATCATACATGCAAGTCAACTCATGCAGTCTTTATATGACTGTATTGCCAACACGCCATATTCACTCAGTGAAGAGGCTAAACAGTCATTTTCCTCTTTGAAAACAGCACTGGTATCAGCTCCGGCTTTGGGACTCCCAGACTACACTAAACCTTTTCAATTGATGGCAGCTGAGATATCCTCACATGCTACAGGGGTGCTCACACAAAAACATGGAAACAAACAGAGACCTGTGGCATACATATCAGCTCGTCTGGACCCTGTAGCTAGAGCCGCACCTTCTTGTGTAAGAGTAGTAGCCGCAATTTCACTGTTATTAGATAAAGCTTCTGAGATTGTTCTTGATCACCCACTTCTAGTTCAGACCACTCATGATGTACATGGCATTCTTAACCAGGTCCAACCTAAACATATTTCAATGGCCAGACACCTCCGCCTCCAATGTTCCCTACTACTGCCGCCCAACATTTCCTTTGCCAGGGTTCAGACTCTTAATCTCGCGTCTTTGCTCCCTTTAGAGTCTGAGGGGGGTACCATACCTGGGAAAACTGCACTCTCCAACTCCTTTGACCCATCAGAGTCAATGCATGATTGTGTACAATTAATGGAACAAGAGACTCAGGGCTTACGTAATGTACGTGACAAGCCACTCTGTAATGCTACATTTGAACTTTTCATAGATGGCAGTAGATATGCAGATATGAATGGACAATTTCATACAGGTTATGCGGTAATAACTCAGCATGAAGTGCTGAAAGCAGAACCTCTCCCTGCTAATCAGTCTGCACAAGAAGCAGAACTTACGGCATTAGTTGAAGCTCTAAAAATAGCCAAAGATCAGACAGCAAACATATACACTGATTCTAGATATGCACATGGCATTATTTTCGATTTTGGCGTAATATGGAGAGCCAGAGGTTATATGACTGCTTCAGGCCAACCTGTTAAACATGCCTCCCTCATTAGACAGATTCTGGAGGCAGCACAAGAAACTAAAGAAATAGCGGTGATAAAGGTAGCTGCACATGTGAGACTCGACACCGAGGAAGCCAGGGGTAACGATAAAGCCAACAAAGCAGCAAAACAGGCAGCACGTAAACCCTTACATCATGCCCACACACTAGATAGCTCTGAAGATGATGAGGAGAGATTGAAGGAAGCTCAGAAACAGGTAGACGACGAAGAACGAGGGCAGTGGCAGAAAAAAGGGGCAGAAGATCAGCAAGGATTATGGAAAAAAGGAACTTTGTTGTGTTTACCCAGAGCCTGGTACCCCGCAGTGGCGAGTGACCTCCACCTACCTACGCATGTATCAGCAAACGGTATGACGCTCAAGGTAAAAGAAAGGTGGTTGGCTCCAGGCTTTGGTAATTTGCGCTATATGCCTGGCACACAATCCAGGTCAGACCATTAAAACCCCAACCAAGCATCATGTAAGACCACTGTATCCCTTTCAAAGACTCCAGATCGACTACATCCAGCTTCCTAGGTACAATGGATACGAATATGTGCTTGTGTGTGTGGACATGTTCTCAGGGTGGCCAGAGGCTTATCCAGTTCGTAAAGCCTCAGCAAAAACTACTGCCATTAAAATAGCACATGAACTGATACCCCGTTACGGCATGCCTGAGGTGATCGAGTCAGATAGGGGTACCCATTTTACTGGAGAAATATTCCAGAATGTTATGAAAATGTTGGGAGTAGAAAACCAGTTTCACACTCCGTATCACCCACAGAGTTCAGGTAAAGTGGAAAGATTAAATGGAACAATAAAATTAAAAATCCAGAAGGCCATGGCAGAAACAGGAAAGCCTTGGACCGAGTGTCTACCACTTGCCCTGTATTCCATCCGAAACGCCCCAAGGGGGAAGGCTAAGCTGTCACCACATGAGATTCTTTTTGGTAGAGCAGCAAATTTGGGTTGTTATTTTCCACAACAACTGATGTTGAATACTGAGACTTTAACTGCTTATGTACAAGAATTATAAAAACGTTTAACTAAAGTGCATTCGCAAGTTTTTGCTTCCCTTCCAGATCCAGAAAATCTCGAAGGAGGCCACAAGTTGGAACCTGGTGATCAAATCTACGTGAAAAGACACACCAGAAAGACTCTGGAACCGAGATTTGACGGACCTTTCCAAGTCCTGTTAACAACTCCAACAGCAGTCAAGCTTGAAGGAAAGGCATCATGGATACATGCAAGCCATTGCAAAAAAGCAGTATAAGACTCATGATATTGATGTTAATAATGTTAACCTCAACGGAGGCATGGGAAAGATTGAATTCTCTAGCCCCTTTGAACAATAGATTCGTACAACATCATAGAAAATTAGTGCATGATTTGTTAAATAATACGCAACCCCTGGCAGATTGTTGGATCTGTACCCATTCACCAGTATCAGCCACAAGTATACCTTTTCTAGCAGTTCCCGTGTCAGCTGAAGAAATATTCGCTTGGCCTAATTGTTCAGACAACCTGGCCAACAACCAACCTGGCAATACTAGACTATGGAATACTACAATCGCCATACCAGTTGTGGGATGGGTAGAATTTCCTTGGTGGCAGGGCAATCTTACAGGAAAAATAGGCAACTTACAATATTTAGCACTCAGAGGAGGAGCATGGGTACCTAGGAATAAGACTGGATTAACTGATTTAGGACAGGTCCCCACTGAAAATCTATAGCTCAGTTTCAGTACAACCACCCCTTCCTCTGATGCTTTCAAACCTACAGTATTGGAAAGGTACATACATAATAGAAAATGGGAACATTCCGAGTTGTTCCCCCAAGGTGATGCAAACAGTTGTACAAGTAAGCCGGGGAACCTGGTTTGTAATGAATCCGATGAGTATGTCAACGGAATGCATGTATGTGGGAATCCCGCAGCCGGGTACTGTAGCCCCTTGGGACAAAAACCCTCTTGGTGTATGCTTCAGAATGTATCTAGTTTTGTGGATTTGGCTCACAGATTGGTATTGCAGCACTCAGCTTTGTGGGATCTGCCTGAGGGTACATTTTGGATATGCGGAGAAGGAGCATATAAATGGCTTCCCGTAGGTATAAAGGGTACTTGTACATTAGGACGCCTAACCCCGGCTACTTTCATAATTTCGAACAAACAAGTGAACATGCAAGCCGTGCCCAAGCACACACTGTATAAAAGAGCTGCAGATAACTCACCACGTCCCTCGGGGAGGCCACATATAGTACAAATGGGAATTCCCAACAAAATTGCTAGTACCATTTTTATTTATCCTATGTTAACACAGATGTGGGATAAATTAGTTAGAGCCACGGATTATCTAGATGACCAGATTTGGGATATATTGGACATATTAAATACTAGTATAGCTGTACAGAATCAGCTTATAATAGTCACTAACCAACATACCCTGGTATTGGATTACCTAACTGCCTCACAAGGGGGTATGTGTCAAATCATCGGACCCACCTGCTGTCATTATATAGACCCGAATAGTACTATGAGTATGAGATTTAAATTAGAAGACGTACAACGACTCAGGGATCAGTATGACAAAGACAATGACCAAAATAAGGATAGCTGGTGGTCAGATACCTTTTCTTTTCTTAACCCGGCCAATTGGTTCAGGGGGATCGGTGGGTGGGTTACCGGGATTATGCAAAGCCTAATACATACAGTTATAGTTATTGTAATTATATATGTATTATTCAAGGTTGTACTCAAGGGTATCTCGGTATGCACAAATAAATTTTGTGTAATGGTTGCGAGAATATAAAGTTTTTTTTTGTAATATCACAAAAAGAATGACTAAAATAATCGTCTATATGACAATGTTTTGAATGGAATATGTCAAAGGGGGGATTGTGAAGAGCGGAACAAAAATGGTTATCTCAATAAACCAAAAAGAATTTGTGATCAATATTGACCTGTCCATTCAAGGACATTTTAGCTATAGTGTGAAATCCTATTTTTTGTTTGTGAAACTGCCACTTAGGCGAAACTGTACTGTTTTGTTTGTTGTGAAACTATCACATAGCCGAAACTGTTTTTTTTGTCTTCTCTTTTCTCTCTTTGTTTAAACAAGCAAAACTTGTATAACCACTGAAACTACCTGTACAACTATATAAAGAGGGGATAGCACCTTGAAGGCAGGCGTGCTTCAGAGACTTCCCAGTGATATACTATACGAGACGTGTCTTGTGTATTATTTCTGGTGATTCCCCACTTCCAAAGGCTGCTCCGACTGAGTGTGGTCCCGACATGCCTAAACAGTAGTAACCCCCCACAAGTGACCCCATTTTGGAAACTAGACCACTTAAGGAACTTATCTAGATGTGCGGTGAGCACTTTAAACCCCCAAGTGCTTCACAGAAATTTATAAAGTAGAGCCGTGAAAATAAAAAATCATTTTTTTTTCTCAAAAATGATTTTTTAGCCTGCAATTTTTTATCTTCTCAAGGGTAACAGGAGAAATTGGACCGCAAAATTTATTGTGCAATTTATGCTGAGTAGGCTGATACCCCATATGTTGGGGTAAACCACTGTTTGGGCGCATGGCAGAGCTCGGAAGGGAAGGAGCGCCGTTTTGGAATGCAGACTTTGATAGAATGGTCTGCGGGCGTTATGTTGCGTTTGCAGAGCCCTTGATGTACCTAAACAGTATAAACCCCCCACAAGTGACCCCATTTTGGAAACTAGACCCCCCAAGGAACTTATCTAGATGTGTGGTGAGAACTTTGAATGCCCAACTGCTTCACAGAAGTTTATAATGCAGAGTCGTGAAAATAAAAAATATTTTTTTTTTCCACAAAAAATATTTTTTAGCCCCCAAGTTTTTATTTTCACAAGGGTACAAGAGAAGATAGACCCCAAGAGTTGTTGGCAAATTTGTCCTGAGTACACTGATACCCCATGTGTGGGGGGGACCACTGTTTGGGTGCACGGCAGAGCTCGGAAGGGAAGGAGCGCCGTTTTGTAATGCAGACTTTGATAGAATGGTCTGCGGGCGTTATGTTGCATTAGCAGAGCCCCCGATGTACCTAAACATTAGAAACCCCCCACAAGTGACCCCATTTTGGAAACTAGACCCCCAAGGAACTTATCTAGATGTGTGGTGAGAACTTTGAATGCCCAAGTGCTTCACAGAAGTTTATAATGCAGAGTCATGAAAATAAAAATAAAAATTTTTTCCACAAAAAAGATTTTTGAGCCCCCAAATTTTTATTTTGACAAGGGTAACAAGAGAAATTGGACCCCAAAAGTTGTTGTCCAATTTGTGCTGAGTACACTGATACCCCATGTGTGGTGGGGACCACTGTTTGAGCGCATAGCAGAGCTCGGAAGGGAAGGAACCCCATTTTGGAATGCAGACTTTGATAGAATGGTCTTCGGGCATTATGTTGCGTTTGCAGAGACCCTGATGTACCTAAACATTAGAAACCCCCCACAAGTGACCCCATTTTGGAAACTAGAGCCCCCAAGGAACTTATCTAGATGTGTGGTGAGAACTTTGAATGCCAAAGTGCTTCACAGACATTTATAATGCAAAGTTGTGAAAATAAAAAAATAAAAAATTTTCCACAAAAAAGATTTTTTAGCCCCCAAGTTTTTATTTTCACAAGGGTAAGAGGAGAAATTGGACCCCAAAAGTTGTTGTCCAATTTATCCCGAGTACGCTGATGCCCCATATGTGGGGGTAAACCACTGTTTGGGTGCACGGCAGAGCTTGGAAGGGAGGGAGCACCATTTGACTTTTTGAGCGCAAAATTGGCTGTGGCGTTTAGAGACCCCCTGATGTACCTAAACAGTGGAAACCCCCCAAATCTAACTCCAACCCTAACCCTAACACACCCCTAAGGCTTCTTTCACACTTCAGTTGTTTGGCGTCAGTCAGCTCCGACATAGTGACGGATCGACGGATCCATCACAATTGTTGAGAAAACGGTTCTAACGGATCCGTTTTTTTGACGGATCCGTTACTTGGGGGTTGTCTGGGAAAAGTATCTACTTTTTGAGCATGCACAATTGAAAAAGCGGATTGGCGCGACGGATCAGCCGAAATGACGGTAACGACGGATCCGTCGCCCATAGGCGGCAATTCTATGGAATGACGAACGCGACGGATCCGTCGCGAACTGCCATTTCGGCGCAGACAAAAAACGTTACAATGGCCGTCAATGTCTAGATGATGTCCGCCAAATCTTGACGGATCCGTCACATGGCGGATGGAACGGACGACCATCCGCCACAATCCGTCGCTAATGCATGTCTATGGGAAAATAGCGTAACCGTCCCAAAAAAATGGCGGATCCGCTATTTGACGAAAATGGCGGTTTCAGACTGATGCCAAAAGACTGAAGTGTGAAAGAGGCCTAACCCTAATGCCAACCCGATCCATAATCCTAATCACAACCCTAAGGATAATCGCAACCCTAACCTCAAAACAACCATAACCCTAATCAGAACCCTAAATCCAACACACCGCTAATCCTAATCTCAACCCTAACCTCAAACCTAACCCTAATTCCAATACACCCCTAATCCCAACCCTAACCTTAACCCTAATCCCAAACCTAACCCTAATCCCAAACGTAACCCTAATGCCAACCCTAATCCAAACCCTAATCCCAACCCTAACCCTAACTTTAGCCGCAACCCTAGTCCTAACTTTAGCCCCAACTCTAACTCTAGCCCTAACTTTAGCCCCAACCCTAACCCTAACCCTAAATTTAGCCCCAGCCCTAACCCTAAATTTAGCCCCAACCCTAACCCTAAATTTAGCTCCAACCCTAACCCTAAATTTAGCCCCAACCCTAGCCCTAACCCTAACCCTAGCCCTAACCCTAACCCTAGCCCTAACCCTAACCCTAATTTTAGCCCCAACTCCTCTCTCCTGCCGGCCGGCAGATGGCAGCAGAGAGCGGGCGCATTGCGCATGCACCCGCCATTTTCTTTCCATAGGAAGAAGCCGGCGGCCAGGAGAAGACACAGGAGGACCCAGGGACACCGGTAAGTATGATAGGGTCCCCGAATCCCCCTATTTCTCTGTCCTCTGATGTGCGATCACATCAGAGGACAGAGAATTACACATCACTTTTTTTTTTTTTTGCGGTCGCCGGTAAACAGTTAATTACCGGCGATCGCAAAACAGGGTCGGTAAAAACCGACCCCGATCATGTTCTTTGGGGTCTCGGCTACCCCCAGCAGCCGAGACCCCAAAGATCTCCCGGGTGCCGGCCGGCGGGCGCACTGCACATGCGCCCGCAATTTTTAAGATGGCGGCGCCCATTGGGAGCCACGAGGCGCACCGGGGGAGACAGGTGAGTATCGGGGGGGCATCGGGGGCGATCGGGGACCCCATTTCTCTGTCCTCCGATGTGCGATCACATCGGAGGACAGAGAAATTAAATGGGAAATCGCGTTTTGTTTTTTTTGCGACCGCTGGTAAACGGTCAATTACCGGCGATCGCAACTCGGGGGTCGGTAAAAAACCCCCGAATCATGTTCTCTGGGGTCTTGGCTACCCCCGGTAACCGAGACCTCAGAGAAAATCCGACTCTGGGGGGCGCTATTCACTTTTTCCACAGCGCCGTTAATTAACGGCGCTGTGGTTTAAGTACCCTTAGCGGCCGCTGTTAAAAGGCGTATCGGCAGTCATTAAGGGGTTAAGGCTACAGTATTTAACGTTATGAACACACGCCATGACTTGGCAGTAGGCTTCATATGTCTGATCATAATGTTAAAGTAAAAACTTCTTGTTCAGTTGAATACAGTACATTTTTACCTAACACCACTAGATCAACTTGTGGTTTTTGGATGTGTAGCCCATGTCTTTTCTGCAGCAATAGTACAGTATTCATTCATGTTCTCAGTTACAATGCCCCCCTAACTATGAAGGACAGAGCTGAAAGTTGTTTCAATACTTTATTTTGTTGCAGAAAAATACTGTACAGTTGGCTGCTGCATATTGTGCATTTTTCAAGAATGTCAAAGCAGAAAAGGCTTGCATATAAAATTCCCTTTAAACTGGAGGTTATAAAATACACTAAAGAGCATAGGAACAGAGCAGCATAGAGACATTTCGGATGCCTCCAACTGAAAAAAATGGTAAGAGAGTGGAGGAAACAGGAGGAAGAGCTGCAAAAAGCGAGAAAAAGCAAATCTGGTCTTCGTAGGTGTGGTGCAAAGTGGCCAGAATTAGCCGTGGACATAAAAGAGTGGATCATACACCATAGAAATAATGGCCTTTTGGTCACAACAAAAATGATCATATGCAAAGCAAAGCGGATTGCTGCAGAGAAAGGCATCAATGACTTTACTGGATCACCATCATGATGCTTCAGATTTATGAAGAGATGTGGCCTTGCTATGCGCACCAAAACTAGAATTGCGCAAAACAATGCCACAAGAATATGAAGCCAAGATTCTGTCTTTCCACAAGTTTATGGATATGGAATATGGATGAAGTCCCTCTAACCTTTGATGTACCATCCAGCAAGACTGTTGATGCAAAGGGTGCCATAACTGTAACGGTAAAAACTGCAGGACATGAAAAAAACCATTACACAGTTGTGTTGTCCTGCTGTGCCGATGGCATGAAACTGCCACCAATGTTAATTTTTAAAAGAAAGAACATGCCCAAAGAAGCTATCCCACGAGGAGTTGCTGTGCATGTTCATGGGAAAGGATGGATGGACGAGAACGGAATGAGATTGTGGGTTGATAAAGTATGGTCCAAACATCCTGGATGACGTCTGAAAAAAACAGCCTGTTAATGCTAGACCAGTTCAGGGCACATATTAGTGAAAACAGAAAAAAAGTGTTTAAAGAAGTGAAGACCCATCTCGCGGCATTTCCAGGGGTGCTTACCAGCCAGCTGCAACCTCTTGATGTTTCTATAAACAAGCCGTTTAAAGTCTACATGCAGGAAAAGTGGAATAAATGGATGGCTGCTGGCAATCATGACCTGACACTAACTGGACGCATGAAGAGGCCCACTATCACTCAAGTTTGTGAGTGGGTGAAAACATCATGGCAATCAGTAAAGGATGAAACGGTTATAGATTCATTAAAAAAATGAGGGATTAGCAATGCATTAGATGGCACCGAAGATGGTGTGCTATATGATGACAGTGAAAAAAGTGACACTAATGACCGTGAGGACCTGAGCTTCCTAAACTCTGACAGCAGTGATGAGGAATTCCTGGGATTCACTGACTAGAAGATTGTGGTGCCTGAGGATTAAAGTTTCTCCTCACTTGTTAGCCAGAACATGGCTCTTGCTGTTACTTATGGTACATGGGACTGTTCTTACATGTTACCCACAATGCTGCTGTTGACGGCTGTTGATTCTATGTTAAAATAATATTTTGTTATTTAATTAAAGGTTTTTGCACACTAGTTGGCTCAAAATATCTTTTTCTTATTTTCTTCCTCTTAAACCTAGGTGCGTCTTATAAAGCGAAAAATACGGTACTTCTTTAGAAAGTTGGAAGGTATGCCTTTCTGTGACTGACTTTTGCTATGGGGCGCCTGTTATTTATATATTCCTGATGAGGAGCATTATTACGATAAAGAGACAATGAGTGTTATTATTATAAGGAAGCACAATGGGGAGTTATTACTATAAAAAGACACACTGGAGGATAATTGAAAAAATGGAAGCTGGCATGTTTAAATGGCCTGGGTTGTGGAAATGAAGAGCCTTGGGATTCTAAAACATTTTTTATTAATACCAATGCTTCAGCCCCGGACCGTCACCTTTCTCAAGGTATAAATGCCAAGTATGTCATTATCATTATAGGGGAAGCAAAGAAGGCATTAATTATAATTATAATAAAGTGGTATGGGATCATTATTCTAAGGCTTCAAGGGGGTATTATTGAATGAGGCACATGGGAATTATTATAAGGCAACACAAAGGGACATTATTGCTGTATGGTGATGTACAGCTGTAAGGAAGCACAGGTGAGCATTATTCTTATGAGAGTTCACGGGGATGTTATTTCTATAGGATGCTGTATAAATACGGAGACACAGCATTATTACTATTAGGAAGTACAGAGGGAACAGTATTACTGTGTAGGGGCACAGAGGGGGGCACTGTTATTGTGTGGGGCACAATAGAAGGCTACTATTACATTCTATGTGCAGTATTATTATTATTCAACTTTATGTAGTGATATTAGGTCACATGACTTAGGATAATAGATCTCCACTTTGCACTGACAAGGGGCAAGACCCCAAAACACAGTGTCTGCAAATTGAGATTCTGGTTTGGCTATTATCCTAAGTCATGTAACAAGGCTCATTAAAGGGTCGACATTGACTTTTAGGATTGCTACTTCCAATAGGTGGCACTAGAGATCTAGTTCTCTTCCTCTCTGAAGAGACAATTTGCATATTTCCCAGAGGAGCATTGCAGCTTTAAGTCTCCTCACCTCGACATGCTTAACATGTCACTCTCCGCAAGGAGAAACGATACTTATTGGATCCCGGTCAGAAGCCTCTCAATCAGCCAAACCAGATCTCTACTTTGCACTGACGAGGGGCAGTGCCCCAAAACACAGTGTCTGCAAATTGAGATTCTGGTTTGGCTATTACCCTAAGTCATGTAACAAGGCTCGTTAAAGAGTCGACATTGACTTTTAGGATTGCTACTTCCAATAGGTGGCACTAGAGTTCTAGTCCTCTTGCTCTCTGAATAGACAATTTGCATATTTCCCAGGGGAGCATTGCGGCTTTAAGTCTCCTCACCTCGACATGCTTAACATGTCTCTCTCTGCAAGGAGAAACGATACTTCTTGGAACTCGGTCAGACGCCTCTCAATCAGCCAAACCAGATCTCCACTTTGCACTGACGAGGGGCAGTACTCCGAAACACAATGTCTGCAAATTGAGATTCTGGTTTGGCTATTATCCTAAGTCATGTGACAAGGTTTGTTAAAGGGTCGACATTGACTGTTAGGATTGCTACTTCCAATAGGTGGCACTAGAGTTCTAGTCCTTTTGCTCTCTGAAAAGACAATTTGCATATTTCCCAGGGGAGCATTGCGGCTTTAAGTCTCCTCACCTCGACATGCTTAACATGTCTGTCTCTGCAAGGAGAAACGATACTTCTTGGAACTCGGTCAGACGCCTCTCAATCAGCCAAACCAGATCTCCACTTTGCACTGACGAGGGGCAGTACTCCGAAACACAATGTCTGCAAATTGAGATTCTGGTTTGGCTATTATCCTAAGTCATGTGACAAGGTTCATTAAAGGGTCGACATTGACTGTTAGGATTGCTACTTCCAATATGTGGACTAGAGTTCTAGTCTTCTTTCTCTCTAAAGAGACAATTTGGATGTGGTGTAATATAGTGTCAGTAATATAATGTAATGTAAGTGTTCAGAGCCACTAAGCACAGTTATTGGCTGAAGTAGTGGTGTAGACTCAGTGCTGAATCTGGGGAAAGTGAATAAAACACAGTTTATTTTCTTAAAACTAGCTGCACCAATGGAGAGATGGTTTCTGAGACCGGAAGACCCATTTAAGAACTATCTGTAGTGTAAATAAAGACAACCTCACTGCTGAGTTCCTTCTAAAACTGTGAGCAAGTATACCAATTAGAATTGATGTTTTGAAGGTAAAGGTTTGTCACAGTGGAATACACCTAATAGCAGCAGACCAAAAGGCCACTATGGGGCCCATGAGTGGGGGGGCAGTAATTCTCACTGCTCATCTGAACTCTGCCGTCTCAGTGCAGCAGGCAAGATGACATCACCACATCATATCCACTCTGCTCAGCATTGCAGAGCTTCATGCTGTAGAGACCAGAGCAGCAGGAAAACGAGGACAGGTGAGTATTTATCTTTTTAACCCTAGAATGCTTAACCTGGGTAGCTTAGTTTTTTTGTTATTTTCTGCAAAATTACTTTAGTGCATTTTTCATACCTTACTTTGCATTTTTTAAATAAACTTTAAAAAAGCAAAAGTTATTTATTTGAGTTCCTCCATATGACTGTAACAAGGCCGGGTTATGTGAAAGTGTATATTTCATACGTCACACATTATCAGTGGGTCAATTATACAGTATGCAGAGTTGTGTGGGGTTTATTATACAGTTTTCAGGGCTATGTGCAGGCCATAATACTACTTGCAGGGCTATGTGGGGGTCATTATACAGTTTGCAGGGCTATGTGGGAGCCATTATACGGTTTCAAGCTATGTGAGGGTCACTATGCAGTTGCAGGGCCATGTGGGAGCATGCTACTATTTGGAGGGCTATGTGTGGGCCATTAATCAGGAGGGCTGTGTGGAGGCAATTTTACTACTTGTAAAGCTGTGGGGGGGACATTATACTATTGGAGGGCTATATGGGGCCATTATACAGTTTGCATGGCTATGTGAGAGCCATTATACTATTTGAAAGTCTATGCGGGGCCATTATACTGTTTGGAAGGCTATGTGGGGGTTATTATATGGGTTGGGAAGCTAAGTGGGGGCCATTTCCCTGTTTGGAGGGCTAGTGGGGGTCATTATACTATTTCCAAGTCATTGTGCAATGTCGAGAGAAGTGTTGGGGCCATTGAACTATTTGGAGCGTTGTGCAAGGGCCATCATACTGTATGGAGGGCCATTATACTGTATGATAGGCTGTATTATGACCAACATACTGTGTTGGAGTCACTGTGGGGTATCCTACTTTGTGTGAGGGGTAATGTAGGGTCATCAAACTGTGTGTGTGGAGAATGCTGTGTAAGAATTCTATGTGACAGTATTATACTGTGTTTGGGGACAATTTTGTTGGTATCATACTTTATGGGAGCCATGAAAGGGATATCTTAATGTGTAGGAACATTAAGCGGCTTCAGTAGGAGGAAACTTACTTTGTAAGGGCTGCAAAGTTGTGAGAAAAGTTCTACGAATATTAATTTACTTTATAGATGGGTTCTGTACAAGCACACATAAGGTCTTGCGATCATAATGTCACAACGTGTGCCATGAGCTTGTGTGTGCATACACAAAACAATCCTCATCTGAGACAGAAGTCGTAGGTTAGAATGAGAGTGTCAAGATTCATTTTTGGATTTGTGTCACCTGTAGTTCTGCTATAATTTAAATGTTGTTTTTTCCTTTCAGGCCAGCAAAGGTTAATGTCAGTTTCCTTGCTAGCAGCTGCTTTGTTGCTGGTCAGCTGATGTGGGTGATGGCCACTCCCACCATTCTTTAAATCATCACATGATGCATCAGCTGACTGTTGGTAATAGAGTTATTCTATGAAGACCAGCCTAACAGTTTGCTGCTCTCTGGTGCCAGCGGTGTATCTGCTGCTTCTGTGGAGTTTGGATCTCTGGTTCCATATCCTCCGCTGTTTGGAGCTTGGAAGCAGAAGCTGAAGCTAAGTATCATTTTCCCTTTCCTTGTCTGTCTAGTGCTTGTCACTTCCTCTGTGTTGATTCCATTTGCAGTGGTGAGGATAGCGTCCTTGCCGGCCAGTACACTAGCCAGGGTATAGTGAGGTGACACTTAGGGACAAGGCACGTGATGGTGGCGAGGGAGGGACACGCATAGGGCATTAGGGGAGCTTAAGGATAGGCACAGGTTGTAGTTAGGAGGTGCCCATCCCTTGCTCCCTACTGTTAGGTCCTTCCTCTTCCTTTTTACATCTCATTGTTTTCATATGTTGTGCCGTTCGCCTGACTTACCCATTCCGAGTGTGACAGAGAGAGCCAGGGATTTCATCATTTGCACTAGTGATGATGCAACAAGAACCAGATGGTTGACTTTGAGGTGCAGAGGGGTAGGAGAAGAAACGGTAAGGGGAGCAAAAGTATATATTTTAACCTTTTGATGACCCTTCACTGTTCAGAAAAATGGTAGCCAAAGGCTGATATTTTTCAGAATCCACAAGGAAGCGAATGACAAAAATATGTGTTTTGGTGTATTCGGATTTTTGCATAATTTGAGTACAATTAAATTACACTCAAATATATCCACTCATCTCTATTAACTAGGCTGTCTCATATGTACAGTTAAGTCCATATATATTTGGACAGAGACAATATTTTCCTAATTTTGGTTATAGACATTACCACAATGAATTTTAAACAAAAGAATTCAGATGCAGTTGAAGTTCAGACTTTCAACTTTCATTTGAGGGCATCCACATTAAAATTGGATGAAGGGTTTAGGAGTTTCAGCTCCTTAACATGTGCCACCCTGTTTTTAAAGGGACCAAAAGTAATTGGACAGATTAAATCATTTTAAATAAAATGTTAATTTCAAGTACTTGGTTGAAAACCCTTTGTTGGCAATGACTGCCTGAAGTCTTGAACTCATGGACATCACCAGACGCAGTGTTTCCTCCTTTTTGATGCTCTGAAAGGCCTTCACTGCAGTGGTTTTCAGTTGCTGTTTGTGGGCCTTTCTGTCTGAAGTTTAATCTTTAACAAGTGAAATGCATGCTCAATTGGGTTGAGATCAGGTGGCTGACTTGGCCATTCAAGAATATTCCACTTCTGTGCTTTAATAAACTCCTGGGTTGTTTTTTGGCTTTATGTTTTGGGTCATTGCCCATCTGTAGTATGAAACGATGACCAATCAGTTTGGCTGCATTTGGCTGAATCTGAGCACACAGTATGGCTCTGAATACCTCAGAATTCATTCAGCTGCTTCTGTCCTTATCACATTATCAATAAACACTAGTGACCCAGTGCCACTGGCAGCCATGCATGTCCAAGCCATCATACTGCCTCCGCCGTTTTTCACAGATGATATGCTATGCTTTGGATCATGAGCTGTACCACGCCTTCGCCATACTTTTCTCTTTCCATCATTCTGGTAGAGGTTGATCTTGGTTTCATCTGTCCAAAGAATGTTCTTCCAGAACTGTGCTGGCCTTTTTAGATGTTTTTTTTAGCAACGTCAAGTCTAGCCTTTTTATTCTTGATGCTTCTGAGTGGCTTGCACCGTGCAGTGAACCCTCTGTATTTACTTTTATGCAGTCTTCTCTTTATGGTAGATTTGGATATTGATATGCCTACCTCCTGGAGAGTGTTGTTCACTTCATTAGCTGTTGTGAAGGGGTTTCTCTTCACCATGGAGATTATTCTGCGATCATCCACCACTGTTGTCTTCCGTGGGCACCCAGGTCTTTTTGAATTGATGAGTTCACCAGTGCTTTCTTTCTTTCTCAGGATGTACCAAACTGTAGATTTTGCCACTCCTAATATTGTAGCAATTTCTCGGATGGGTTTTTTCTGTTTTCGCAGCTTAAGGATGGCTTGTTTCACCTGCATGGAGAGCTCCTTTGACCGCATGTTTACTTCACAGCAAAACCTTCCAAATGCAAGCACCACACCTCAAATCAACTCCAGGCCTTTTATCTGCTTAATTGAGAATGACATAACGAAGGGATTGCCCACACCTGTCCATGAAATAGCCTTGGAGTCAATTGTCCAATTACTTTTGGTCCCTTTAAAAACAGGGTGGCACATGTTAAGAAGCTGAAACTCCTAGACCCTTCATCCAATTTTAATGTGGATACCCTCAAATGAAAGCTGAAAGTCTGAACTTCAACTGTATCTGAATTGTTTTGTTTAAAATTCATTGTGGTAATGTCTATAACCAAAATTAGAAAAATGTTGTCTCTTTTCAAATATATATGGACTTAACTGTATCTAAAGTAATTTAACCAAAACAGATTAAAAAAGGAAAACTTAAAATTCATTTTAGTGTTTTACTGTAGTAGACTTAGTATTTTATAGGCAGTTTAAATAAAAAATTTCCATATGTTCCTGTTTTTGACAAAAGAGGAGAAGCAAAGTACACTCTTCCATAAAATAAATAATCTCTATGGGAAACAGACTGACAACACAGGTGCTTCATATAGCTGATAATATACCAGGAATGAGGAAAATCATATATTATTTCTTTATGTGTATGCCCTTTTGCTCATCTCCTTATGTGCACATACATATCTTCTTTTAACTCCATTAAACTGTGCTACTGGAATGAAAGGGAAAAAATATTTATTTGGAAAATAGGACAATTAAAATTCATAATTAAAATAAACTGTAGATCTATGTAAAAGACACAACTAATGAAGCAATTTTTCTTTCCCTAGTAATCCTTAATTTTTCATGTTACCTACCATATAAATAAAGGACAAAAATGGAAGAAAATGAACATGGTTAACAAGAGAGGATAAAAGAAAATGGAATTAAAAAGGCATTGCATATTAAAATTGTCTAAGTACCACATAAATAGCATTACTTACATTAAAGTATTACAAGGATTAATTAAGATTTAATGTTTTACATGATTTTGTAAAAAAAAGGGAAAAAACGTGGTAACTTATAAAACCATTATCAAAGAAAGAGATAATAAGTGTTTTCTTAATAAATCCAAGTAGTTTGTTTTAGTCAAAGAACTATTCAGCATGCATCCCAGATTTTAATTCACTAGACTATTTAAGATGCTTCATGACTTTCTCTTCAGTCTGAGCTCAATCCAGTCATCTTATTAAACTCCAGCACACGCTGGCCACCAATAATACATTAACTAAGATGCAATCATAGCTGATGTGAAGAATATCCGAATTGAGGTCATGGTTGTCTCTACTGTCATAAACCAAAATAAAAAAAATACCCCTAAAATTTAACTTTTAATTTTTCTGGGTAAAATTACCCTTTATATAGAGTCAGGTGACAGTAACAACCTTAGCAATATAATCTTATCAATCTTAAACAACACCAAAAAGGATAGAGACTAATGTGGTGAGGGGGTGATCTCTCCCTACTCACCCTACCTCACAGTGGAGGTTGGCACCCTAAGTTCGACATGGCGCCCCCGCTCACGGACGGCTCTCCCTTAAGACCCTAGAGGGGAACTTAACAAAGAAACACCACCACCAACACTAAATATTACCTAAAGTGCAGTTGTGCTCAAAAGTGCTTAATCAGGAACTGCAACAGTCTTTTTTGAGTGATTCCCAGATTATTTCAGGATTTAATAATTTTCAGACCCTGATACCTTATACACTAAGGGTGCATTTGCATATAATATCAGAGACAGAAATAAATCTCAAAATACAGTAGCTATTATAGTTTTAAATAATACTCCTCCTTTTGCTAACCTCTCATCTGATCATGCATGCACGAGGATGGAGGGAGCAAGAAAAAATAGCATATCTGTGCATTTTCAGAATGTCATGATTCAAGTTCCTTAATGCACACATCCCCTAGTTCTTATTTTGAAACTGATGCAGAGAAATAGTGATAAATTAACAGTGGTCAACGGAATAAGAAATGTACTCATCCAGTTTGTCACTAATCCTGTTTGTCGCTCATCCCGACGCATTTCCCCCAGTAAACCAAGGTTCATCAGGGGAAGAAACAAGGCTTCTCCCAGCACGAGGCAGCTATAATAAGCCGTGTCTCGTCGTGACCACTTGCAATAAAGGGCTAGCCCTGGTTTTTACTGTCCTGGGGGGAAATGCGTCGGGATGGGCCACCCACTATATGAATGTTTATACCTAATTCATGCTCCAGTATAAATTATTTTTGGTACAAAAATGCCTCTACTGTCAGACAGTACTAATTCCAAATCATTTGACGTACCATAAAGATTACTTATTCCCCACAGGGAAGTTACAGTGCATACATAGATTGGTTGTATACTGAGACGTGTGATCTTGACTTTGAGAGATGTTCTGAGTGGGTGAAAGTATCCATATTAAATAGAAGATATCTACCACACAACTATGCTTGTGGCATCTTTGTTCTTTCAGTGTGCCAACAAGTGCGAAAACAAATATACAGTGGGTATGGAAAGTATTCAGACCCTGTTAGGGCTAGCGGAACGCACCAAATTATAAGAGAGATAGTATAAGGTGCGCTCGCAGCCCGGGGTCCACCATGCAGAGATGGAACCTGCTTCTGAGTAATGACGGACTATATGGCAGTACAATGTGGATACACACACGGGTTAACTTCACATAGTGTGAAGGAAGCAAACCCTGTTGCATCACAGGGCCGCGGTACCGCACCAAGAGCGCAAGCAAGGAGTCTCAGGACTCTATCCCAAGACACAGGATTAGAGTACGTTCAGACCACTTGTGCTCGACACCGCAACGGGGGTGTCAAAGTAGCAGGAAATATAACTTAAAGCACAAGAGTGCATGCTGTGCTGCTTTGGCGGACGCCACTAACCACCCAGACTTGGGATAGGAAAGCGCTCTATAAGAGCACGGTGCCACACTGGCGGTTACAGCAATAGACGCTCTATCGTGTGTCTTAATGTTGACAGCTTAGTCGGGCACTAGACAGCAAGCATCCACCTTTTGTGAACAGTCATACACAAGGGACGGGATTTTAAATAACGACTTGCACTCATCAACACACACATGATTCCAAATGTACACTAGCGCATGACCGTGTGGCCATGCGAACCTTTTATAGCTGCAGCAAGAACAGGACCTTCCCAGAAGGACCAATGGGAGTCAGCCACAGAAGAACACCTTCAGGACCTTCCTAAAGGACCAATGGGATTTGCTGCAGTATCTAAGCATGTGACCCTTGATCTTCAACAAGAGATCTTGCCCTGGGCATGCTCAGAAAGGGAAGAGCAGGACTTTTCCCAAACCCGTCTGCTTGCCGCTGTCTAGTACTGGCTACAATGGCAGAAGCTGGAAAGGCAGCAGTAACCAGTTGTCCAGTATCACCCTGAGCTAGACGCTGGGACCGACATCTCTGCTGAGCAGACTCCACTGCGGCTGGAGAAGAATGGGAGACCACAGTGGAGATGGTTCGAGATTCCCCCTGTGCAGAGGCGGGATCTCGACACATAACAGACCCCTTTAAATTTTTCACTCTTTTTTTCATTGCAGCCATTTGGTAAATTCAAAAAAATATATATTTTTCACATTAATGTACACTCTGTACCCTATCTTGACTGAAAAAAACCCCCTGAAATTTAGAAATTTTTGCAAGTGTAATAAAAAATAAAAACTTAAATATCAAATGGTCATAAGTATTCAGACCCTTTGCACAGACACTCATATTTAAGTCACATGCTGTCCATTTCCTTGTGATCCTCCTTCAGATGGTTCTACTCCTTCATTGGAGTCCAGCTGTGTTTAATTAACCCCTTCATGCCGCGGCCCTTTTTCGTTTTTGTGTTTTCGTTTTTCGCTCCCCTCCTTCCCAGAGCCATAACTTTTTTATTTTTCCGTCAATATGGCCATGTGAGGGCTTATTTTTTGCGGGACGAGTTGTAACTTTGAACGACATCATTGGTTTTACCATGTCGTGTACTAGAAAACGGGAAAAAAATTCCAAGTGCGGTGAAATTGCAAAAAAAGTGCAATCCCACACTTGTTTTTTGTTTGGCTTTTTTGCTAGGTTCACTAAATGCTAAAACTAACCTGCCATTATGATTCTCTAGGTCATTACGAGTTCACAGACACCTAACATGACTAGGTTATTTTTTATCCAAGTGGTGAAAAAAAATTCCAAACTTTGCTTTAAAAAAAAAAAAAAAAAAAAAAAAGTGCCGTTTTCCGATACTCGTAGCGTCTCCATTTTTCGTGATCTGGGGTCGGGTGAGGGCTTATTTTTTGCGTGCCGAGCTGATGTTTTTAATGATCCCATTTCGGCGCAGGTGCGTTCTTTTGATCGTCCGTTATTGCATTTTAACGCAATGTCGCGGCGACCAAAAAAACGTAATTCTGGCGTTTCGGATTTTTTTCTCGCTACGCTCTTTAGCGATCAGGTTAATGCTTTTTTTTAATTGATAGACTGGGCGATTCTGAAAGCGGCGATACCAAATATGTGTAGGTTTTTGGTTTTTTTTATTGTTTTATTTAGGATGGGGCGAAAGGGGGGTGATTTAAACTTTTATTTTTTAATATTTTTTTCACATTTTTAAAAACTTTTTTTTTTCACTTTTGCCATGCTTCAATAGCCTCCATGGGAGGCTAGAAGCAGGCACAGCCTGATCGGCTCTGCTGCATAACAGCGATCATCAGATCCCTGTTATGTAGCTCAAATGCAGGTGTGCTGTGAGCGCCGACCACAGGGGGGCGCTCACAGCTACCAGTGATCAGTAACCATAGAGGTCTCAAGGACCTCTATGGTTACCTTCCTGATGCATCGCTGACCCTCGATCATGTGACGGGGGTCGGCGATGACGTCAGATCCGGCCGCACGGCCGGATGCGGTAGTTAAATGCCGCTGTCTGCGTTTGACAGCGGCATTTAACAGGTTAATAGCGGCGGGTGAATAGCGATTTCACCCGCCGCTATTGCGCGCACATGTCAGCTGTACAAAACAGCTGACATGTCGCGACTTTGATGTGCGCTCACCGCCGGAGCGCACATCAAAGCAGGGGACCCGACATGCGCAGTACATGTACGGCGCATATCGCGAAAGGGTTAAACTGATAGGACCTCATTTGAAAAGGCACACAACTGTCTATACAAGACCTCACAGCTCACAGTGCATGTCAGACCAAATGGGAATCATGAGGTCAAAGTAACTGGCCAAGGAGCTCAGAGACAGAATTGTGGAAAGGCACAGATCTGGCCAAGGTTACAAAAAATGTCTGCAGTACTCAAGGTTCCTAAGAGCACAGTGGCCTCTATAATCCTTAAAGGGAAGAAGTTTGGGACCACCAGAAGTCTTCCTAGACCTGGCCATCCAGCCAAACTGAGCAATCGTGGGAGAAGAGTCTTGGTGTGAGAGGTAAAGAAGGACCCCAAGATCAATGTGGCTGAGCTCCAGAGATGCAGTAGGGAGATGAGAGAAAGTTCCACAAAGTCAACTATCACTGCAGTCCTCCATCAGTCAGGCCTTTATGGCAGAGTGGCCTGATGGAAGCCTCTCCTCAGTGCAAGACATATGAAAGCCCGCATAGAGTTTGCTAAAAAAAACACATGAAGGACTCCCAGACTATGAGAAATAAGATTCTCTGGACTGATGAGACGAAGATAGACTTTTTGTGATAATTCTAAGCGGTATGTGTGGAGAAAACCAGGCACTGCTCATCACCTGCCCATTACAATCCCAATAGTGAAACATGGTGGTGGCAGCATCATGCTATGGGGGTGTTTTTCAGCTGCAGGAACAGGGCGACTGGTTGCCATTGAAGGAAACATGAATGCAGCCAAGTACAGAGATATGCTGGATGAAAACCTCTTCCAGAGTGCTCTGGACCTCAGACTTGGCCGAAGGTTCACCTTCCAACAAGACAATGACCTTAAGCGCACAGCTAAAATAACAAAGGAGTGGCTTCAGAACATCTCTGTGACCATTCTTGACTGGCCCAACCAGAGCCCAGACCTAAACCCAACTGAGCATCTCTAGAAAGAACTGAAAATGGCTGTCCACCAACATTCACCATCCAGCCTGACGGAACTGGAGAAGATCTGCAAGGAAGAAAGGCAGAGGATCCCCAAATCAAGGTGTGAAAAACTTTTGTATCATTCCCAAGAAGACTCATGGCTGTACTAGCTCAAAAAGGGTGCTTCTACTCAATACTGAGCAAAAGGGTCTGAATACTTATGACCATGTGATATTTCAGTTTTTCTTTTTTAATAAATTTGCAAAGATTGCTACATTTCTGTTTTTTTCAGTCAAGATAGGGTGCAGAGTGTACATTAATGAGAAAAAAATTAGCTTTTTTGAATTTACCAAATGGATGCAATGAAACAAAGAGTGAAAAATTTAAAGTGGTCAGAATACTTTCCATACCCACTGTATCTGCTGCCATTCACAACACATTATTGTCTGTACAAGTACTAGTTTACAGATATTTTTCCAAGCTAGCTACTGTAGCGCCCCCCACTGCCGCAGGGCCGAGGGGTACCCGGTACCGGGCCTCTGAGTCTCTGCTTCTGGGGTTGTCACGGCGGCTAGGCCCCGGTCCGTGACCCTGCCGTGGGGCGCTCAGTGAATGATCGGTGTGGATGTCGGTGCAGTTGTGGGGTGCAGGTCGCGGTAAATAACGAGGACACCAGGTTGCAGTCTCTTTACCTCTTTACTGGAGATCTCTGAGTCCTCAGTCCAGAATACGGTTCACCAGGCTGCGCAAGTCCGGCCGGTCCAATGGCACTTCCAGAGTTCTCTTCACAGGTGGAAATCGGTGCCTTCCTTCTTAGCGCTATGTGTTGTAGTCCTCCCCTGCTGTGCTTACGGAAAGTACCCCACAACTGTTGTGTCTGTTTCTTAAGTTCCCTCACAACTCGATTAAATGATGTTCTTCTAATCGTCCGTCCCTCCCTGATGTTACGGTTAGAACGGCACCCGTTTGTCGGGTAGGCCTGGAGTTCTTCCGGGACCCTAGAGACGCCCCTCTCCCGCAATTGCCTCCCAAGACTTCATAGGTGATATGTGTTAGACAGCCCGCCTTAAACTGACTGTCCTGCCGCTGTTTGGAGTATTGCTTGAAGCTGAATGTTATTCTACTCCCTCGGCGTTCCGGCCACCGGTAGTGCGCCTCAGTAGGGTGTTGCTTCGGTCTTACAGCACGACCCCTACTGGAATTCTCCTATTGCTTGATCTCGTTTCTCACTCAGCACAATCTATCTCGCTTCTAGTCCTTTCTTAGGGCACCGCCGCTATTCTGAGCAGGCACGGTCCCATTACGTTCTTTCCAATGCCAAGCCTCTGCCAGGATCCCACCCCTGGCAGAGACCCTACTGTCTCTTCCTCCACAACACCCTCTGCCACAAGGTGTTGCTTCGTTCAATCCAGTCAGCTTTCTGATCTAACTTCCTGCCTGACCCCCGGTTTACCCACTATGGTGGGGAGTGGCCTAATGAATAGCACCCTTAGCTCCCCCCGGAGGCCCTGCGGTGAAATGTATTGGTGTCTGTGATACCTGATCAGATGAACTCCTTCAGTGCCATCGAACGCACCATGGCTCCCCATAGTGGCGGAGCCACAGTACTGCAACGACCAGGACTCTGGGGCGCTGCACTCCCCCCTGGTTAAACACAGTACTCCGGGACTGGGAAGAAAACAACAATACAAGTTAGCAAAAAGACATACAATTTTGTTGAGTGCAAAACAATAAGTATACTTGAACAGGCTTCCCTTTATGGGAGGTGAGGACACTTTAACGTTACAAACATAATTAAATATCATAGCAACATGCTATAATTAGCTTTTCTTACCCAACCGGGTATTCTACTAAGTGCAAACATTATTGACCAATAATTTAACTTTGCCTTTAAGGATATACACTCTTAATCCGCTAAAGACCTTCCTATAATCACATTATAAGGTATTTTAACTATTACATTCTCCTACTTTGAATCTGCAGGACCGCCTGTCCCTATGGCACCAGACCTACTGCCTCTCCTTTCTTTTACAGGACCGCCCCGTTCAGCCAGGGCCTACTGCCTTTCTCTACTATACATGGTATAGACATAACATTCCTTTCAATTAGAGAACATGGAGCCGGCTCTACTTGGCTCCTATTAGGACTCACTCACTAACCCCTACGGGTCCACTTTCTGTCCTTAGTAACACATTTCTAACTTTCTATGGGGACTCAGGGTTTACCTTCTATCCTCACCTTCATTATTACTTTCTTACTTTCACTTAAGCAGAACTCTAAATCTACCCCTACGGGCTTTCTGCATCTTTCCTTTTAAAGAACATTATCTAGGTTTCACATCTTAAACAAATTGAACACACATAACTTTCCTATATGCAAAGCAGTTACATTTCTTCCAGAGCATCATCATCAGCATTTCTTCACATTTAACTAGTTAAAACACATACAACTTTTCTCATTCCAACATTACCATGGCATTACTGTTCTTAAAACAGTATCTCTCGTAAGTACGCTGTTGGACATCCCCTTTAAAAGAGGATAAAGTCTTTCTGAGGTAGCTCGTCTTCTCAGCCTACCAGTCTTTGTTCAGCAAAGGTTCCAGAACGGTATCTTTGCAAAGAGTCTTTAAATAAAACCAGTAGGAAGCGCCTTTAATAAGGTGCAAACTATTTACAAGAAAGTTTGGATCATGCACTGTTCATGATTTCTCAGTTTGTAAAACTTGTAGAAAAACAAACAATAAGGATCCCGGGTCAACTAAGGGATCCATAAAAAGTTAACCCTGGACGGGTTTAGCAGCAAACAGTAAACAAACAGTTAAAAGGAGAACTATTTACATTTTCAAAAGAAACAGTAAAACCTTACTGTGGTGAAGCGGAAGGTGGTCTCCTATCCGGCCTCACCAGGCCAACAGATCGCACTGGTGAGCCAGGACGCCGTTCCGGTCCCAGCAGTGATAAAATCCCTCGCCGGGAGGCCCTTCTTACTGGCAGGCGCACACGTTCCTCCGGGGCACGGCGGGGTCGGGTTTCTTGTGGTTCCGCGGGGCCGGGCTCCGCTGCTTTTCCCTTGGGATCACCTTCTTCCGGTGCTTCAGCAGCAGCCTGAAGGGCGATGCACCGCTGAACACCTCGCGCCACCCAGCCAGCTTCTCCCGTAGCCCTCCTCCATCGGGTGTACGTCACCGCATCACTTGGCTCCAGGTCGCGGGGAAATCTTCCGCTGCAGGGCTCCACTTCTTCCCGTTCCACATGGATTTGCAGCGGCTCCCCAATCTCCTGGATGACCCCGCGTCCATGTTGAGGGTTGAAAGAGACCACCACACCCCAATGAGACAAGGGGGGCTCCGCAACGGCGGTTAAATCGATCTGGGCTGCCATTTGTGGTCAGTTCCGCCATGCAGCCATCAAGCGCCGCAGGTGCTCAGCCTCTGGCAGGATCTTCATGCCCGGTGCCTGCAGCGTACCTTCAGCCGCGGCCGGGTGGGAAGGAGCAGGGGACACCGGAGATAGGTGGACTTCCGTGGGCCGACCCAGCCGAGCAAGCACGCGGGCATCGACCTCCATGCGGCGCGCTATCTGGCGGGCCTCGGCTGCGGCTACACACTCCTCCGATGGTGGCAAGGGGGGTCGGCCCATTGGTAGCTCCGTGAGGGTCAGTCCCCACAACGCTGGTGCATCTGAGGCTGTGTCAGACGGTGCAGCCTCAGGCTGAATCGGATCAGTCCCCCGCGGGATTCTTGGTGTCACCATCTTTGCTCCTTCTGCGGTGTCTTCTTCCCGCGGTCTCTTTCGTGGGCGGCCCCGTCCCCATGGTCTCCACCCTCCGACCAGGATCAGGAGGCGGACCTCGGCTGTTGACGGGCACGTCCTCAGGACACAGAAATACTTAGACTGGGCGGCCATTGCTGTTCGCGCTCTCCAGCTTGCCTACGCCCCCTTCACGCCCCTCTTCTCTTCCTGCGCTCTCCTCAGCGCTACAATGGCGGCGGAGTTTGGCGGCAAATGGCACAACACACAGTCCTCTCAATAAAGTACAGTCAAAGCACAACAAATCACAGTCTCTAGGCACACATGACCTGGTTCTTCAGGCTTAAGTAGATCCTGTTCGTGACGCCAAGTTTGTAGCGCCCCCCACTGCCGCAGGGCCGAGGGGTACCCGGTATCGGGCCTCTGAGTCTCTGCTTCTGGGGTTGTCACGGCGGCTAGGCCCCGGTCCGTGACCCTGCCGTGGGGCGCTCAGTGAATGATCGGTGTGGATGTCGGTGCAGTTGTGGGGTGCAGGTCGCGGTAAATAACGAGGACACCAGGTTGCAGTCTCTTTACCTCTTTACTGGAGATCTCTGAGTCCTCAGTCCAGAATACGGTTCACCAGGCTGCGCAAGTCCGGCCGGTCCAATGGCACTTCCAGAGTTCTCTTCACAGGTGGAAATCGGTGCCTTCCTTCTTAGCGCTATGTGTTGTAGTCCTCCCCTGCTGTGCTTACGGAAAGTACCGCACAACTGTTGTGTCTGTTTCTTAAGTTCCCTCACAACTCGATTAAATGATGTTCTTCTAATCGTCCGTCCCTCCCTGATGTTACGGTTAGAACGGCACCCGTTTGTCGGGTAGGCCTGGAGTTCTTCCGGGACCCTAGAGACGCCCCTCTCCCGCAATTGCCTCCCAAGACTTCATAGGTGATATGTGTTAGACAGCCCGCCTTAAACTGACTGTCCTGCCGCTGTTTGGAGTATTGCTTGAAGCTGAATGTTATTCTACTCCCTCGGCGTTCCGGCCACCGGTAGTGCGCCTCAGTAGGGTGTTGCTTCGGTCTTACAGCACGACCCCTACTGGAATTCTCCTATTGCTTGATCTCGTTTCTCACTCAGCACAATCTATCTCGCTTCTAGTCCTTTCTTAGGGCACCGCCGCTATTCTGAGCAGGCACGGTCCCGTTACGTTCTTTCCAATGCCAAGCCTCTGCCAGGATCCCACCCCTGGCAGAGACCCTACTGTCTCTTCCTCCACAACACCCTCTGCCACAAGGTGTTGCTTCGTTCAATCCAGTCAGCTTTCTGATCTAACTTCCTGCCTGACCCCCGGTTTACCCACTATGGTGGGGAGTGGCCTAATGAATAGCACCCTTAGCTCCCCCCGGAGGCCCTGCGGTGAAATGTATTGGTGTCTGTGATACCTGATCAGATGAACTCCTTCAGTGCCATCGAACGCACCATGGCTCCCCATAGTGGCGGAGCCACAGTACTGCAACGACCAGGACTCTGGGGCGCTGCACTACGAATATTGATGACCGATCCTCAGGCACTGATCAGTAAAGGTTTTATGACTTGCCTTTTCCCAACCTTATGAAGACTTGTCATTGTTGGAATAGGTCACAAATGTTTTATCCTGTGAAACGTCCTTAAAATTTCAGCTTGAAAACCCTTTCAGCTCTAATAATGATAATTAGTGATGATCGAATAGTGAAATATTCAAATTTGGGAAAATAGGCGTGAGTAATTTCTAATATCCCTGTATAAGTCAATGGAAAAGCCAAATATTTTTCTGCTGGACCCAACAAACAGGTCTGGGGGCCTGAGAAAAAAGCTGAAATGGGTGGAAAGAGCTAAAACTAAATGGGAACAGCATGGAGAAGATGCCTGCATGCCTTTCTGACTCACATATGGTATTTGGGAATAATGTTGTCAGACTATTGCACCAGTTTAAAGGATTTTTAAAGACCTACGAAATGAAATTTTTTTACTTAAAGGGAAAAATACTAAGAAACATTATTTCCTTCATAATTACATGTACATAGTGTAAAATAAAAAAATAATATATATATGTGTGTGTATCTATAATATAACGCTGGGAGCGTCACTCTGTCCGAAGCCTCTATAGACTGCGCAAGCGCAAGCGCCGGCGCAGTCTGGACCGCACAGAGCGACGCTCCCAGGAGATCGCGGTATGCGTAAGCGCTGAACGCACACCGCGATCTCCACCGGACAAGCAGGGACGAGCCAGGAGGCGGAGGGTGAGTATACTTACCTGTCCCGTTCCACCGACGCGCTTCCGGGCTGTGACTGACAGTCCCCCTGTTCCCGGAATCGGCGCCTGCGCAGTCTGCGCTTTCCGGCGCCATTTTCTTGAAGACATATTGCAGTGTCTTCAAGAAAATGGCGCCGGAAAGCGCGGACTGCGCAGGCGCCGACTCCGGGAGCAGGACCAAGAAAATGGCCGCACCCAGCACAGCCGCCGCGCCCAGCACAGCCACGCACAGCCGCCCACAGCCGCCGCACCCACGCACAGGCGCCCACAGCCACGCACAGCCGCCGCACCCAGCACAGCTGCCCACAGCCACGCACAGCTGCCGCACTCAGCACATCCGCCGCACCCAGCACAGCCATGCACAGCCGCCACAGCCACGCACAGCCGCCCACAGCCACGCACAGCCGCCTACAGCCACGCACAGCCGCCGCACCCAGCACAGCCTCCCACAGCCACGCACAGCCGCCTACAGCCACGCACAGCCGCCGCACCCAGCACAGCCTCCCACAGCCACGCACAGCCTCCCACAGCCACGCACAGCCGCCCACAGCCACGCACAGCCGCCCACAGCCACGCACAGCCGCCCACAGCCACGGACAGCCGCCGCACCCAGCACAGCCACCGCACCCAGCACAGCCGCCGCACCCAGCACAGCCGCCCACAGCCACGCACAGCCGCCCACAGCCACGCACAGCCGCCGCACCCAGCACAGCCGCCGCACCCAGCACAGCCGCCGCACCCAGCACAGCCGCCCACAGCCACGCACAGCCACCCACAGCCGCCGCACCCAGCACAGCCGCCCACAGCCACGCACAACCGCTGCACCCAGCACAGCCACCCACAGCAGCCACACCCAGCACAGCCGCCGCACCCAGCACAGCCACGCACAGCCGCCACAGCCACGCACAGCCGCCACAGCCACGCACAGCCGCCGCACCCAGCACAGCCACGCACAGCCGCCTACAGCCACGGACAGCCGCCGCACCCAGCACAGCCACCGCACCCAGCACAGCCGCCGCACCCAGCAAAGCCGCCCACAGCCACGCACAGCCGCCGCACCCAGCACAGCCGCCCACAGCCACGCACAGCCGCCCACAGCAACGCACAACCGCTGCACCCAGCACAGCCGCCGCACCCAGCACAGCCACGCACAGCCACTGCACCCAGCACAGCCACCGCACCCAGCACAGCCGTCCACAGCCGCCGCACCCAGCACAGCCGCCGCACCCAGCACAGCCGCCCACAGCCACGCACAGCCGCCTACAGCCACGCACAGCCGCTGCACCCAGTACAGCCACCGCACCCAGCACAGCCGCCGCACCCAGCACAGCCACCCACAGCCACGCACAGCCACCCACAGCCGCCGCACCCAGCACAGCCGCCGCACCCAGCACAGCCACCCACAGCCGCCGTACCCAGTACAGCCGCTGCACCCAGTACAGCCACCGCACCCAGCACAGCCGCCGCACCCAGCACAGCCACCCACAGCCGCCGCACCCAGCACAGCCGCTGCACCCAGCACAGCCACCGCACCCACCACAGCCGTCCACAGCCGCCGCACCCAGCACAGCCGCCGCACCCAGCACAGCCGCCCACAGCCACGCACAGCCGCCTACAGCCACGCACAGCCGCTGCACCCAGTACAGCCACCGCACCCAGCACAGCCGCCGCACCCAGCACAACCGCCCACAGCTACGCACAGCCGCCCACAGCCACGGACAGCCGCCGCACCCAGCACAGCCACTGCACCCAGCACAGCCACCGCACCCAGCACAGCCGCCCACAGCCACGCACAGCCGCCGCACCCAGCACAGCCGCCCACAGCCACGCACAGCCGCCCACAGCCACGCACAACCGCCGCACCCAGCACAGCCACGCACAGCCGCTGCACCCAGCACAGCCACCGCACCCAGCACAGCCGTCCACAGCCGCCGCACCCAGCACAGCCGCCCACAGCCACGCACAGCCGCCTACAGCCACGCACAGCCGCTGCACCCAGTACAGCCACTGCACCCAGCACAGCCGCCGCACCCAGCACAGCCACCCACAGCCGCCGCACCCAGCACAGCCGCCACACCCAGCACAGCCACCCACAGCCGCCGCACCCAGCACAGCCGCCCACAGCCATGCACAGCCGCCCACAGCCACGCACAGCCGTCCACAGCCACGCACAGCCGCCGCACCCAGCACAGCCACGCACAGCCTCCCACAGCCACGCACAGCCGCCTACAGCCACGCACAGCCGCTGCACCCAGCACAGCCACCGCACCCAGCACAGCCGTCCACAGCTGCCGCACCCAGCACAGCCGCCCGCACCCAGCACAGCCACGTCACATACAGCCGCCCGCACTCAGCACAGCCACATACAGCCGCCCGCACTCAGCACAGCCACATACAGCCGCCCGCACTCAGCACAGCCGCCCGCACTCAGCACAGCCGCCCGCACTCAGCACAGCCGCCCGCACTCAGCACAGCCGCCCGCACTGATGGGGGCGCAGGATGAGCAGCACGTGATAGGATGGGGGCGCAGGATGGGAGCACATGACAGGATGGGGATGCAGGATAGAGCAGCACATGACAGGATGGGGGCGCAGGATGGAGCAGCACATGACACGGTGGAGCAGCACATGACAGGATGGGGGCGCAGGATGGAGCAGCACACGACACGGTGGAGCAGCACATGACAGGATGGGGATGCAGGATGGAGCAGCACATGACACGGTGGAGCAGCACATGACAGGATGGGGGCGCAGGATGGAGCAGCATATGACAGGATGGAGACCATATTCCAATATAAATGCTCGCCACCCGGGCGTAGAACGGGTTCAATAGCTAGTATATATATATATATATATATATATATATATATATATGCCTTCCCTTTAGCATACGTTACACGGAGCCTTTTGTCTTTAGTTTTTACTTTAACATTTGTGAGGGCTCTCAAGCCTAAATTTGGGAAGTGCCTCCCTCATTCCAAATTCTTAGCAAGATAGTGGAAAACATTCCCCATGCCTTTACAATGCCATTTCAAACATGCTCATTTGAATTTTGGGCATCACCAGCCACCACCACCATGTCCACCGTCATGTCATTATATAGTCCTCACTGACAATTAGCAGAGTGCCAGCAGGTACCTTGAAACCTGAATTTGGTAATGGCCCTCAGGTGGCCCTGTATCACACATTTGTGAGGCCTCTCACTCCTACTTTCGGGAGGTCCCTCCCTCATTACAAATAGTTAGCCATATAGTGGAATACATATTCCCCATCCCTTTACAATGCCAGATAAAACATGCAAATTTGAATTTTGGGCTTTGCTCGCCACCACCACCATGTCCACTTCAATGTCATTATGCGGCCCTCACTTTTAATTTTCAGGGGGCCACCATGTGCTGTAAAAACTGTGTTTTGTACGGTCCACAGTTCATTTTTGCCACCGGATCCCTATGGAAACCACTCTCGTAGTGGGTGAAGCAGCTGTAAAGTGTATATAGTGCAGGAGTTGGGTGAGCTGTATGATTAATATCAGTAAATTGGGTTATACCAGCCACCAAAAGCATTAGAATTAAATTCTGAATACAGTGTATGCAAGCGAGGGCCTGTATTATGGTCAGTCTGTCAGGCCTGAAACCTCATTTTACTTGGAAGCAGCCTCCTCAAGGGAAAGAGCCAGGAGTGCCATTGACCAATCTGCACAAACCTACACACTTCTCCTGCTCTCACTGTTATTCTTGGCAGCATGTGTAGGCCACCTGCTGTCATTGTTCTCACTTGAATACAACTCTCATCTTCCTCCCCTGCTCGTGCTAATCAGCGGCAGAGCAGAGGAGAATGATGAGAGTCGTCTTCAGCACCCGGTGACAGGGAACAGTGCTTACTGTACCTCTGCTTCTCTGGCGGCCACCGTGTGGTACTGATGCCACACACAATTGCCATGCGTGTGGCAAACTTATTACACACATGGACACTGACATATCCAGTACCGATTTGACGTTAGAGCGAGTGCCATGGGAAAATTTCTAATGACGTTCGTGCTACAGTCAGAGAGGCGAAGTGAGTTCATTGGCTGTGAACTCCCAGGACCTTTCTGATGGCACCAGGAGCATGAGAACTTTCTCATGCTCGCAGTGACATCAGACAGGTCCTACTAGTTCACCGCGAGACACTGGGCAGCTGTAGCAGACACAGCTCAGTGTCTCTGCTGGATGACAGGCTGTATGGTCGCATCATGCAACCATGCAGCCTGCCATCTAGATGTAGCAAAGGTAGACCCATTGCCCCTTCCTAGGCTATTAATATCAGCCAACATCTGTCAGCATAGCCTTTGCTGGTTATTAGTTACAGGGGGACCATACGTCATTTTTTGGGGGGTCCCCCATTTTAATAGTCAATAAAGGCTATGCATACAGCTGTGAGCTGATAGTAATACCCTGGGAAGCTCCATGAGTATTACCCCCTTCCCAGGCTATAAACATCTGCCCCCAGCCGTTGGCTTTCCCTCTGCTGGTTAAGAAAATTAGAGAAAAAAGGGTCTTTGTTCCTGCTCCTTGGGTAAAAATCTTCAAAATGTTATTCCAATAATTAAAACATGACAATGGATCAAGACTCCAAGACTGCACCATGTGTGCACACAGGGACAGCAAGTGATGCTTTTCGATCACCTGTAACATCTCTTCCTTGCAAGTTTGTGGATTGGAGAAAGTGAATAACTCATTATGTGATGGAGATGTCAGATGTTGTCTGCTAACCCGTGAAGCGTACTGGATTTATTACCTTGGCCCCAGATTTCCAGACGGACTGAACAGACGTAATGAAATCATGTTTCATTATCAATGAATAAGCTTTTTTATTGTACACATTCTTTTGTATATTGTTTTTTAATTGTTTATACATTGTTTGTTCATAGACAATGTTGTAGGACCTAACATGTCATGTGATTTCAAGCCAGAGATTGATTGGTTTAGCTCATCTATAATATAACGCTGGGAGCGTCACTCTGTCCGAAGTCTTTATAGACTGCGCAAGCGCCGGCGCAGTCTGGACCCCACAGAGTGGCGCAGCCCAGGAGATCACGGTATGCGTAAGCACTGAACGCATACCACGATTTCCAACGGAGAAGCAGGGATGTGCCAGGAGGGTGAGTATGCTATATTCACCTGTCCCGTTCCACCGATGCACGCTGCTCCGTCCTCCACATCCTCTGCCTGTGACGTTCAGTTTGCGCCGCCCTCTGACTGAACAGTCACATTCAGAGGACCCGGAAGACGGAGCGGCACGCAGCACTGGATCAGGGCCAGGTGACTATAGCAAGTGTCAGGGGCCTGAGCTAGCGGCGACTCCGGCACCTGACCCCCACAGCCCGCCGGTGTCCCTGCCTGCTCAGGCCCTCCAGCACTCTGCGCCCAGCAACGATAGGTGAGTATGTTATTTTTTTTATTGCAGCAGCAAATAGGGCATATAATACTATGGAGCATCTTATGGGGGCCATCAACCATAATGGAGCAGCAGACAGGGCATATAATACTATGGAGCATCTTATGGGGCCATCAATCATAATGGAGCAGCATATGAGGCATATACTATGGAGCATCTTATGAGGCCATCAACCATAATGGAGCAGCATATGAGGCATATACTATGGAGCATCTTATGGGGCCATCAACCATAATGGAGCAGCATATGAGGCATATACTATGGAGCATCTTATGGGGCCATCAACCATAATGGAGCAGCATATGAGGCATATACTATGGAGCATCTTATGGGGGCCATCAACCATAATGGAGCAGCATATGAGGCATATACTATGGAGCATCTTATGGGGGCCATCAACCCTAATGGAGCAGCATATGAGGCATATACTATGGAGCATCTTATGGGGGCCATCAACCATAATGGAGCAGCATATGAGGCATATACTATGGAGCATCTTATGGGGGGCCACCAACCATAATGGAGCAGCATATGAGGCATATACTATTGAGCATCTTATGGGGGCCATCAAACTTTATGGAGCAGCGTATGGGGCATATGGATGGGAGCAGCAAATTACAGAACGGTGGCACAGGATGGGAGAAGCACATTACAGAACTGTGGCGCAGGATGGGAGCAGCACATGACAGAATAGAGCAGCATATGACAGAATAGGGCAGCACATGACAGAACTGGGGTGCAGGATGGCAGCAGCACATGACAGAACTGGGGTGCAGGATGGGAGCAGCACATGACAGGATGGGGGCGCAGGATGGGAGCAGCAAATGACAGAATGGAGGCGCAGGATGGGTGCAGCACATGCAGAATGGGGGTGCAGGATGGGAGCAGCACATGACAGAATGGGGCCGCAGGATGGTAGCAGCACATGACAGAACTGGGGCGTAAGATGGGAGCAGTACATGACAGAACGAGGGGGTAGGATGGGAGCAGCACATGACAGAACGGGGGCGCAGGATGGGAGCAGCACATGACAGAACGGGGGAGCAGGATGGCAGCAGCACATGACAGGATGGGAGTAGCACATGACAGGATGGGGGCACAAGATAGGAGTAGCACATGGCAGGATAAGGGCACAGGATGGGAGCAGCACCTGACAGGATGGGGGCGCAGGATGAGAGCAGCACATGAAAGGATGGAGCGCAGGATGGGAGCAGCACATAACCAAAATGGAGGTGCAGGATGGGAGCAGCACATGACAGCATGGGGGTGCAGGATGGGAGCACCACATGACAGCATGGGGGCGCAGGATGGGAGCACATGACAGAATGAGGGCTCAGGAAGAGAGTAGCACACGACAGGATGGGGCGCATGATGGTAGCAGCACATGACAGGATTGGGGTGGAGTAAGGGAGCACCACATGGCAGGATTGGGGTACAGGATGGGACCACCACATGACAGGATTGGGGTACAGGATGGGAGCACGTGACAGGATGAGTGCTCAGGAAGACAGTAGCACATCACAAGATGGAGGCACACAAAACAGGATGGGGGCTGCACATGACAGGATGGAGGCACAAGATGGTAGCAGCACATGACAAGATTAGGGCGCAGGATGGAAGCAACACTTACCAGGATGGAGACCATATACCAATATAAATGCTCGCCACCCGGGCGTAGAACGGGTTCAATAGCTAGTATTTAAATATTGGTCATTTGTAGTGAATAGCAGCTTTGATAAAGATCGCTCTTGCGATCGAAACGTGTCGCTTGCTTTCCCTGTGTGCACACATGGTCTGGTCTTGGAGCATGTCCATTGTCATGTTTTAATTATTGGAAAAAAAATTTGAAGATTTTTACCCAAGGAGCTGGGACAAAGACCCTTTTTTTCTGTTGCATATCGTCTCATCAGGACGGAGTTCCCGTGCACCTGGAATGTGGTGAGCAGGCTTCATTTCCTTTTGTATCTTCTAAGAAAATTACGCCATTTTTTTCTGAAAAATAATCTTTTAATAATTAAATACATGTACAGTAAGCTGCACATGCATTGTACTAATTGTATATGTCACTGACATCTGACTATCTACAGTATATATCTATGTGTATATACTATGTGTAATCCATCTATTCTATCCTTTGGGCTCCTACTGTGAATTTACAGTATGTGGCTGCTGAATTGCCAGCTTTTGTTAGATAGATAGATAGATAGATAGATAGATAGATAGATAGATAGATAGATAGATAGATAGATAGATAGATGTAATATACAGTATATACATACATACAGCTCTGGCAAAAATTAAGAGACCACTGCACATTTTCATAAAAATCAGCTTCTCTACATGTCTGACAGCCATTCCATTCCAGAGTCAGTTGAATTCCAACCAGAGTACACCTCATTCTACTTAATGTGCTTCTGATTAGGTGATCACCTGGACTAAATCTTATTTAACGAAGGAAAGTATAAAAAACACTGCTGTGGTGTTCTCAATCCTCTTGCAATAGGACAAGCTGGATGGCAAAACAAGTGCTAGTAATATCCCAAAAGTAATAGGAATGAAAAAATAACTTTTAACCATGCCAAAGGAGTTTGAAAAGAAAAGTCTTGAGTGAGGAAAAGAAGGGCTCAATTCTGGCTTTACTAGCATAGGGACACAGTGAGCATCATCTTGCCTCCATCCTTAAAATTTCTAAGACGGCAGTCCATTACAACAAGGTCAAGCAGCAGACATTGGGGTGAACGAAGCTACAGACCAGCAGAGGGAGAAAACGACTCTCCACTAACCGGGATGACAGTCATCTTATTCAAATGTCACTCAGCAACTGGAAGATGAAATCAAGTGACCTACAAAAGGAATGGCAAATGGCAGCTGAGGTGAAGTGCATGGCAAGAACAGTTCGTAAGAGGCTCCTATAGGAAGGGCTCAAGTCATGTAAAGCTAGAAAAAAACCTTTCATCAATGAGAAGCAAACGAGAGCCAGGCTGAAGTTTGCCAAAGACATAAGGATTGGACCATACAGGACTTGAGGTAAGGGAATCTTCTCTGATGAGTCTAATTTTCAGCTTTGCCCAACACCTGGTCATCTAATGGTTAGACAGAGACCTGGAGAGGCGTACAAGCCACTGTGTCTTGCACCCACTGTGAAATTTGGTGGAGGATCGGTGATGATCTAGGGATGCTTCAGCAAGGCTGGATTTGGGCAGGTTAATCTTCATGAAGGATATATTAATCAAGCCGCATACAAGGTTATCCTGGAAAAACAGTTGATTCCTTCTGCTCAGGCAATGTTCCCCAACACTGAGGACTGTTTTTTCCAGCATGACAATGCGCCATGCCACACAGTTAGGTCAATCAAGGTGTGGATGAAGGACCATCACATTAAATACCTGTCATGGCCAGCTCAATCTCCAGACCTGAACCACATTTAAAACCTCTGTAATGTAATCAAACAAAAGTCATCAAACAAAGAAGAACTGCTTACATTTTTGTACCAGGAGTGGCATAATTTCACCCAAAAGCAGTGTGAAAGACTGGTGGAAAGCATGGCAAGACGTATGAAAGCTGTGATTAAAAATCATGGTTACTCTTCCTGAGTTAAAACATTAGTACTGCTGTTTCTAAATTATCATGAACTTGGTTTTTTAGCATTATTTGAGGTGTGAAAGCAATGCATTTTTTTGTTATTTTGCCCATTTCTCATTTTCAAAAAATAAATACAAAATGTATTGCTTGAAACTTCGGAGATATGTTGTCAGTAGTTTATAGAATAAAAGAACAATTTACATTTTACTCAAAAATATACCTAGAAAGAGAAAAATCAGACAAACTGAAAATTTTGCAGTGGTCTCTTAATTTTTGCCAGAGCTGTATATGCAATATTGAAGAAAAAAGATGTGGCACTCACCAGTTCAAATGAATATAAAAAAGTCCTTTATTCCATGCCTTGGGATTAGGACTAAAACATGATGTGCAGGTTACAGAGGCATGCAGGGAGACGCAGAGTGGACGATGGCCGTTTTGCGTAACAACGCCTCAATGATTATAGGTGTGTAATTACTGAGAAGTCACTCCCTTTTAAGAAGGGCTGGATATGAAGTGCATAGTAGAAAATACATTGTTATTTTATAAGCAAAGTAAAAAAAAAACAATATTAGCAAAGTAATTACTTTTTACTTCAATTTCAACAGATGCATCATAAATTCAGGGAAAAATAGATAAATCCAGTTTTATCATTCAATCCAATGGCACCTTGTGCTTTAGTTTGCATAATCCATTTAGCCTCCTATCTGAGGAGAATGTTGTTATAGTTGCTACCTTGTGGTGGATAATTAACTACTTCAAGTCTTGCAAAATGCAAGGTTTCTGGGTCTGAATTGTGTATTTCATGCATATGCTTTATAAGATTCAAAGAACTTTCCCTGATTGGATTGAACACGAAATCTTACATTTAAAGGTCTGATGGTTTTACCTTCCTGTAAGATTCTGTAATAATTTTACCTTCTTTTATATTAATTTTAATGTCTAAAAATTCTATGCTATTACCACCAAATTTAGATGTAAATCACATATTTTGGGAATTATTTGTATTTAAATGTGTTGTAAAGTCAAACAATTATTGTCCTGTACCTGCCCATATCATAAAAACATCATCCACAGCGAAAACACATGCCACTGGTGCACCCATAGCGGTGCCGACCTGCTGTAGATACCATTTATCCATGAATTTAAATGCATTATGGCTTAGTATGGATTCTAATGCTTCTTGAATAAAGGCTATATATTCTGGATTTTTTCAGTGCTGGCAAGTATTTTTCCTATTGCTTCTATGCCAATTTTTTGTGGAATTCTGGTATAGAGATTTTCAATTTTCATTTTTTCACTATGCACTTTATGTCCAGCCCTTCTTAAATCCTGAGTGAAAACCTCCTTCCCTCTACCAGGACAATAAAAATGAGTCGTGGCTGGGTCCAGCAAGACAATGACCCAAAACATACAGCCAAGGCAACAAAGGAATGGCTCAAAAAGAAGCACACTAATGTCATGGAGTGGCCTAGCCAGTTTTCAGACCTTAATCTCATAGAAAACTTATGGACGGCGTTGAAGCTCCGAGTTGCCTAGCAACAGCCTCAAAATCTTAATGATTTAAAAATGATCTGCAAAGAGGAGTGGACCAAATTTCCTCCTGACATGTGCACAAACCTCATCATCAACTACAAAAAAAGTCTGGCTGCTATGCTTTGCCAACAAGGGTTTTGCCACCAAGTAATAAGTTTTGTTTGCCAGAGGTATCAAATACTTATTTCTCACTGCAAAATGCAAATAAATTTATATAAATTATACAATGTGATTTTCTGGATTTTATTTTTGACATTCTATCTCTCAATGTAAAAAAATGACCTACCCTTAAAATTATAGACTGTTCATGTCTTTGTCTGTGGCCAAACTTACAAAATCAGTAAGGGATCAATTATTTTCTCCACTGGACATATATAATGGTCAGATATGCAAATACAGATAGTCGTAGGACAAAAGGTTTAAGCAGAATATATGTCAATATTAGATCATGGATGCACTGGGCTGAAGTGGGCATGGGCAGCCAGCTGGGTCCTTGGTCCTTCACAGCATGTTACTTGACGTAACCCCCCTTTCAAAGTGGACCGCATGCATCAGAGAGAGAGACTATATGCCTTACACTAATTTTTATTCTCTTTGGGTTACTCCTCTCCTGCCTAATGGGCTGAACCTAAGTCCCCTCCCCTGGAGGTTTGTAGCTAAAAGTCACAAAACCTATGAAAGATCATAACTCCTTTCTAGACAGTTCTAGGGTGGCCGTTCTGGCGCTATCGGATCCGGCCGGGCTCCTGCTACTCACTAAGACCAAGAATGCCTTTGCTACCTGGCTTCGAGTAGCCGTTCTATGTATCTCCATACCCCTGGGTACTAGAACAGATTGAGACCCTGGAAGGTCCGGTCCAGAGATCACGAAAATGTAACCGGTATGTGTACTAACGATTGGCATGAAATTATATCTCCAATAATCTTCACAAACAGCATGCTAAAATGTTGCATATTAGGGCTAAAAGGTGGTAGGCTTATTTCACATGGCACACACCTGCTGACATGTTCCTTTTAAAGTGTGTACTGCATCTCTGCATGCTAGTTTCCAAAAAATATTTCTGATATACCTCTGTGTACCTCTGCAAACAAGTGATATACTGGAAATCTGGAAAGAAATTCCAAGTGTAGTACAATCCCGCAATTTTATGGGTTTTCATTTTTTTCAGTAAAATTCACCTGGCAATATTATTATCTAGGTCAGTATGATCACAGAGAAAACAAGCGTGTATAGTTTTTGTTCTTTTTAAGACGTGAAAAAAATTCTGAAATTTGTAAAAAGAAAAAAAAGTTTGCTTAAGACGTCATTTTCTGAGAGTTTTCAATTTTCGGGATATCAAACTATGTGAGGGCTCTTTTTTGGGCCCCAAGTACATGTTTTTATTAATATCATTTTAGGATAGATATGATCTTTTGTTTACCTAATATTACATTGAGTGTATATAAAGAGTCCACGGCACTCAAGGTTCCTTGGTGGTGCACAAGTAGGGTATCCAACCCGTATATAAACAATAAAGCACTTGGCACTCAGAGATTCATTTGCAAAAAACGTGAAGGTTTTGTTTATTTGTGCGACCAGTTCAAGAGTGTTTGAACGTTTTCGGTCATAAGACCTTCATCAGAAACATCTCTCATGAAACTGAAAAAATATGCAAACAACAATTACAAGATTGTAAAAGACATCTGATATACAAGTAATTGACAAATTTATACACAAAGGGAGAACAAGTCAGATTACAATGGATGTTTATACAAAAGAGATCAGCACATGATGAAAAAATTAGATAAATAAACAGTGACAACCGTGACGGTCAGGGATAATCCAGACTGGTGATCCGTGAGTCGTAGAATTCTCAGGCTAAGCTATAGGAAGCTGTGATCGTGGATAAGGATAACAAGCAGTTGTATAACCTTAATGTAGAGATAAACACAAATTGAGCTAATGCCCAGAAGGATACTGTGAGGGCAGTGCTGCAGGGTGTCTGACTGTGGCACTAGGAACACGAGTGCAGAGTGAACACCTACAATGAAAATGTGACATAGTGAATAAACAGAAATGAAGCGAGAAGAACAGGGAGAGCTCCAGCAATATATGTCCGCCCACCCTGTATAAGGGCACCACCATGTATATGGCACACACTCCATGAGGGTATGATATCCCCACATAGGGGTGCTGATAATGTAAAATGGCGATATTAGTTAAAGATCCCCAGTAGAAGAGTTTATGTAGGTTACCTGGAGGCAGGACAGTGCAATATATAGGCCTTGAGAGACCCAAATGCATGTATGAAAACACCTGGCAAAACCACCTAGATATGTATCCTCCAGGACCTCCGAGGTAATTATGAGCCTTATGTATATCACCATTTAGAGAACATATTCTCTGCTCGCCCTGCTTGTCATTATCTATAACATGGCCCTCATCATACCTTCTAGGTGGTTTTGCCAGGTGTTTTCATACATGCATTTGGGTCTCTCAAGGCCTATATATTGCGCTGTCCTGCCTCCAGGTAACCTACATAAACTCTTCTACTGGGGATCTTTAACTAATATCGCCATTTTACATTATCAGCACCCCTATGTGGGGATATCATACCCTCATGGAGTGTGTGCCATATACATGGTGGTGCCCTTATACAGGGTGGGCGGACATATATTGCTGGAGCTCTCCCTGTTCTTCTCGCTTCATTTCTGTTTATTCACTATGTCACATTTTCATTGTAGGTGTTCACTCTGCACTCGTGTTCCTAGTGCCACAGTCAGACACCCTGCAGCACTGCCCTCACAGTATCCTTCTGGGCATTAGCTCAATTTGTGTTTATCTCTACATTAAGGTTATACAACTGCTTGTTATCCTTATCCACGATCACAGCTTCTCTATAGCTTAGCCTGAGAATTCTACGACTCACGGATCACCAGTCTGGATTATCCCTGACCGTCACGGTTGTCACTGTTTATTTATCTAATTTTTTCATCATGTGCTGATCTCTTTTGTATAAACATCCATTGTAATCTGACTTGTTCTCCCTTTGTGTATAAATTTGTCAATTACTTGTATATCAGATGTCTTTTACAATCTTGTAATTGTTGTTTGCATATTTTTTCAGTTTCATGAGAGATGTTTCTGATGAAGGTCTTATGACCGAAAACGTTCAAACACTCTTGAACTGGTCGCACAAATAAACAAAACCTTCACGTTTTTTGCAAATGAATCTCTGAGTGCCAAGTGCTTTATTGATTACATTGAGTGTAGCCAGGGCCGTATTTAGAGTTTCTGCTGCCCTAGGCACTTTTAGTGCTGCCTCCCTCTTAGGTGAGTATGACACTATCGGCAGTGACTTTGGCAAGAATCGCTGATGTGAAAGTCACCTTTTGCAGCAGATCCGGCAGTTTTTCTGCATGTGCCGTGTAACGGATCACTTACAGCAACACTGCGTTTGGCCTCATTCATTCCCTATGGGATTTGCGGCACTTGCCATGATCTGGCAAATGCGGTACCATACCTCCCAACTTTTGAAGAAGGGAAGGAGGTATAAAGTTTGCGGCGCGCGTAGTGCGCTGCGGCAAATTTTAGGCCATGCCTCTGACCACACCCATCTCACAACTAGTCACACCCATATCCACATCCCAACCACAGCCATTTAGCACTGCTGATCACACTGTTTTATATACAATAATTATAAACAAAAAAATATGGTCACACAGTGCTCCATACTGTATAATGGCCACACATGATGCTCCATACTGTCTAATGGCCACACATGATGCTCCATAGTGTATAATGGCCACACATGATGCTCCATACTGTATAATGGCCACACACAGTTCTCCATACTGCATAATGGCCACACATGATGCTCAATACTATATAATGGCTACACATGATGCTCCATAGTGCATAATGGCCACACATGATGCTCCATAATGTATAATGGCCACACAGTGCTCCATACTGTATAATGGCCACACATAGTGCTCCATACTGTATAACAGCCACACACAGTTCTCCATACTATATAATGATCCCACATGATGCTCAATACTGTATAATGGCCACACATGATGCTCCATACTGTATAACGGCCACACATGATGCTCCATACTGTATAATGGCCATTGGCCACACATGATGCTCCATACTGTATAACGGCCACACATGATGCTCCATACTGTATAACGGCCACACATGATACTCAATACTGTATAATGACCCCCCCTGTATGCATGGCTCATATTCCCCCCGCTGTGTGCATGGCTCATATTCCCCCCACTGTATGCATGGCTCATATTCCCCCCCGTATTCTTGGCTCATATCCCCCTGTATGCATGGCTCATATTCCCCCCCTGTATGCATGGCTCATATTCCCCCTTATGCATGGCTCATATTCCCCCCTGTATGCATGGCTCTGGCTCATATTCTCTCCCTGTATGCATGGCTCATATTCTTCCCTGTATGCATGGCTCATATTCCCCCCCTGTATGCATGGCTCATATTCCCCCCCTGTATGCATGGCTCATCTCTCCACCCCCCCGCTCCCATCTTGCATGGCGTGGCTTACCGTCCTTCTTCATCCCCCCTCCCCTGTTCCCCCGTCCCTCATACCGCTCATTAAGGTCATGAATATGCACATATTCATGACCTTAATGAGCGGTACCAGCTGCAGATGCCAAGACCAGGCATCGCTGGAGCAGGGTGAGTATCGTCTTCAAGGAGGGAGGGTGGGAGGTGGACGGGTGGCCGGGGGGGCGTGGGGGGCACGGGGGGCAGGGGGGGCGGTCGGTCGGGAGGTGACCCAGGACTTATAAAAAAACAAACAAAAAAAAAACAAACCTTGCTCAGGTGCCACCCTTTGCATTGACCCACCCTAGGCACATGCCCTCAAGTGCCTAGTGGCAAATACAGCCCTGAGTGTAGTGATTTCAAATATGTGTAGTTTTTAAATTTTTTTATTCCTTAATTTTGAATAAGGAAAAAGCAAAACATTGCTGAATATAGCAAAAATCACAGTCTCCTATGAGTGCCGGCCACGGGTTGGCATTCTCAGGAGTACTATCATGACAGGAACATGGGTCTTCATCAGACCCCTGGGCATCATGCAACCCATTGGTGGTGTTGACAGACTGATAGCAGTATTTGTCAGGTTAACAGCCCTAGGCAGAGCTCTGCTACGCCCACAACTGTTAGAGGCAGATATGGGCTTAGCTTGCAAGCACGTATCAGTGTCAGGGAAACGGCATACAGTGTACACTGTAATGCATATGTTGTTTAGGTTAGGGGCTAACCATATTCATGTTACAAGTTCTGATTGCATGTGTCTCTGCTATTAACCATATCTCTGAAATTTCTGGACTGTATGCATGTTTATACAGTTCCTGTTTGTGTCTGCCCTCCAGAAGCATCCAGTGCTTCCAGCTTCACTAACCCATTGGCTGTCTTGCATACTCTGCTGTCTAGGTCCTCACTTGTTCACGTGCTGTCTTTTTCTGATGCATCATTGCTGATAGTACACGCTTCTCACATTGACCTATGGCTTAGAGGAGTATTCCACAACTCCAGTCTTTAAGAGCCACCAACAGATCATGTTTTCAGGAGTTTAGAGCAGACCTGCACAACATGTGGCCCACAGGCACGCCGAAGGATTTTGTGCAGCCAGCAGAGAACCGGTAGACTCTTGTCTACCTATCTTTAACTGTATTTGCATCTTTTAGAGGCGAAAACAGTTAAACATTTCGGCGCTGGGACAGGGGCAGAACAGAGGAGTGGTCATCAAATGTTTAACAATGTGATGAGGTCATCATGCTGTGACATCACACTGCTGCTGTCGCCGGCGCCACAGCGAGGAGGAGGCAAGGACGCACCAGAAAAAGTAAGCACTCCAGGAGGAGCCGAAGATTAAACATTATTTTTGAAGGAAGAGGAGGAGGGGGTTGCTGTACCTGTGGGGCCACATTATGGGTCAAAGGGGGAGAGGATTGTGAAGGAGGCACAGTATGCAGAGGAGTAAGGTGTGTGGGGGAATATTATGGAAAGGGGCGTAGTGAGGGGAATATAGAGGAGAGCAGTGTGGGAGGAATATGATGAAGAGGAGCTGTGTGGGAGAAATATGATGGAGAGGAGCTGTGTGGGATGGAATATGATGGATAGGAGCTGTGTGTGGGGGGAATATAGCAGACAGGCGCTGTGTGGGGGGAATATGGCAGAGAGGAGCTTTGTTAGGGAATATGTTGGAGAGGAGCAGTGTAGGGGAATATGATGTAGAGGAGCTATGTGGAGTGGAATATAATGGAGAGGAGCTGAGTGTGGGGGGAATATGGTGGAGGAGCAGTGTGGGAGTAATATATCAGAGAAGAGCTGTGTTGGGGGCATATGACAGAAAGGAACTGTGTGTGGGGGGAATATGGTGGAGAGGAGTTGTATGGAGGGGAATATGATGAAGTGGAGCTGTGTGGGGGGAATATGAGGGAGAGGAGCAGAGTGGGAGGAATATGATGGAGAGGAGTAGTGGGAGGGATATGACGGAGAGTGTTGTGAATTCCGTTCTGGAGCTCCCTCCTGTGGTTGCTAATGGTATTTTTGTGAGTTCTGCCCTTGGGCTCCCTCTGGTGGTTTCGAGTGGAACTGCTGCTCCTTTAGGTGGCTGTAGCAGCTGCCTTCACTAATCGCCTTGCCTGGGTTTGTTATTTAAACCTGCTCTGGGCTTTAGTTCATGCCAGCTGTCAATGTTCTTGGTTGGATTTGGTTCTCTCCTTGGATTTCTCATATGGCCTGTCCTTGTCAGCAAAAGATAAGTTTTTGCTAGTCCTTGTTTGTCCATTTGTTTTGGACTTTATTGCTCTGCAAATATGTCTCTTTTTGTCCAGCTTGTCACTATGTCATATTCAGGCTAGCTGGAAGCTCTGGGAAAGCAGATTTGCCCCACCACACCGTGAGTCGGTGTGGAGTTCATTTTTGTAAACTCTGCGTGGATTTTGTAGTTTTTAATACTGACCGCACAGTATCCTTTTCTCTCTGTCTATCAAGTTTAGTATTGGCCTCCTTTGCTGAAACCTGATTTCATTTCTGTGTACGTCATTTCCCTCTCCACTCACAGTTAATATTTGTGGGGGGCTATCTTTCCTTTTGGGGTTTTCTCTGAGGCAAGATAGCTTTCTATTTCCTTCTTTAGGGGTAGTTAGTTCTTAGGCTGTGAAGAGGTGTCTAGGGAGAGTCAGGAACATCCCACGGCTATTACTAGTGTTGTTGCTAGGATTAGGGACTGCGATCAGTAGAGATACCACCTTCTCAGAGCTCGTCCCATGTTGCGTTTTAGCCACCAGGTCATATCAGTGTGGCCTCTTAACCACCAGGTCATAACAGTACAGCTGGCCAACAATGTGTTAAATACATCTCAAAAGAGGGAAAAGAAAGTTGTGAGTCATTTTTTTTTCCTTTGTAGCTTGTTTTGTCTTTTTTCCCCTTAATCTCTGGGTGGTTCAGGATTTTGGTGCTGATATGGAGGTTCAGGGTCTGTCCTTGTGCGTGGATCAACTCGCTGCAAGGGTACAGAGTATCCAAGATTATGTTGTCCAGACTTTGGTATTAGAGCCTAGAATTCCTATTCCTGATTTATTTTCTGGGGATAGATCGAAACTTTTGAACTTTAAAAATAATTGCAGATTGTTTTTTGCTCTGAGACCCCGTTCCTCTGGTGACCCTATTCAGCAGGTGAAGATTGTTATTTCCTTGCTGCGTGGCGACCCGCAGGACTGGGCATTCTCCCTTGAGCCAGGAAATCCTGCATTGCTCAATATTGACGCATTTTTTCAAGCGCTCGCATTGCTGTATGACGAGCCTAATTCTGTGGATCTGGCAGAAAAAACTTTGCTGGCTCTGTGTCAGGGTCAGGAAGCAGCAGAAGTATACTGCCAGAAATTTAGAAAGTGGTCTGTGCTCACAAAATGGAATGAGTATGCCCTGGCAGCGATGTTCAGAAAGGGTCTTTCTGAAGCCCTTAAAGATGTTATGGTGGGGTTTCCCACGCCTGCTGGTCTGAATGAGTCAATGTCTTTGGCCATTCAGATTGATCGGCGCCTGCGTGAGTGCAAGGTGGTGCACCATATGGCACTGTCCTCTGAGCAGAGTCCTGAGCCTATGCAATGTGATAGGATTTTGACTAGAGCAGAAAGGCAGAAATTCAGACGTCAGAATGGCCTGTGTTTTTACTGTGGTGATTTTGCTCATGCTATTTCTGATTGCCCTAAGCGTATTAAGAGGGTCCCTAGGTCTGTTACCATTAGTACTGTACAGCCTAAATTTCTCTTGTCTGTTACCCTGATTTGCTCATTGTCGTCCTTTTCTGTTATGGCATTTGTGGATTCTGGCGCTGCCCTGAACTTAATGGACTTAGAATTTGCCAAGCGCTGTGGTTTTTCCTTGGAGCCTTTGCAGAGTCCTATTCCCTTAAGGGGAATTGATGCTACGCCATTGGCCAAGAATAAACCTCAGTACTGGACACAGTTAACCATGTACATGGCTCCAGCACATCAGGAAAATATTCGCTTTTTGGTGTTGCATAATTTGCATGATGTTGTTGTGCTGGGTTTTCCATGGTTACAGGTACATAATCCAGTGCTGGATTGGCGATCTATGTCTGTAACTGGTTGGGGTTGTCAGGGGATACATAGGGATATTCCTTTGATGTCCATTTCCTCGTCCCTTTCTTTTGAAGTTCCTGAGTTTTTGTCGGATTTCCAGGATATATTTGATGAGCCCAAGTCCAGTTCCCTGCCTCCTCTTAGGGACTGCGATTGTGCCATTAATTTGATTCCTGGCAGTAAGTTCCCTAAGGGCCGACTTTTCAATCTGTCTGTGCCAGAGCATGCCGCTATGCGGAGTTATGTAAAGGAATCCTTGGAGAAGGGGTATATTCGCCCATCTTCGTCACCGCTGAGAGCGGGATTTTTTTTTGTTTCCAAGAAGGATGGCTCCTTGAGACCCTGTATAGATTATCGCCTTCTCAATAAGATTACGGTCAAATTCCAGTACCCTTTACCTTTACTTTCTGATTTGTTTGCTCGGATTAAGGGTGCCAGTTGGTTTACTAAAATCGACCTTCGAGGGGCGTATAATCTCGTGCGTATTAAACAAGGTGATGAATGGAAAACAGCATTTAATACGCCCGAAGGCCACTTTGAATATCTTGTGATGCCATTCGGGCTCTCTAATGCTCCATCGGTATTTCAGTCCTTTATGCATGATATCTTCCGGAATTATCTGGATAAATTCATGATTGTGTATTTGGATGATATTTTGGTGTTTTCCGATGATTGGGAGTCTCATGTGAAGCAGGTTAGGATGGTATTTCAGGTCCTTCGTGCTAATGCGTTGTTTGTGAAGGGGTCTAAGTGCCTCTTTGGAGTTCAGAAGGTTTCTTTTTTGGGTTTCATTTTTTCTCCCTCGGCTATTGAAATGGACCCTGTTAAAGTCCAGGCCATTCATGATTGGACTCAACCCACATCTGTAAAGAGCCTTTAGAAATTTTTGGGCTTTGCTAATTTTTATCGCCGCTTTATTGCTAATTTTTCCAATGTGGTGAAGCGTCTGACCAATTTGATGAGGAAGGGCGCTGATGTGATGAATCGGTCCTCTGCGGCTGTTGAGGCCTTTCAGGAGCCTAAACGTCGTTTTACTTCTGCCTCTGTGTTGCGTCAGCCAGATGTTTCTCTCCCTTTTCAGGTTGAGGTTGATGCTTCTGAGATTGGGGCAGGGGCCGTTTTGTCTCAGAGAAATTCTGATGGCTCTTTGATGAAACCATGTGCTTTCTTCTCCAGAAAGTTTTCGCCTGCTGAGCGTAATTATGATGTCGGCAATCGGGAGTTGTTGGCTATGAAGTGGGCATTTGAGGAGTGGCGACATTGGCTTGAGTGAGCCAAGCATCGTGTGGTGGTCTTGACTGATCATAAGAATCTGATTTACCTCGAGTCTGCTAAGCGGTTGAATCCCAGACAAGCTCGGTGGTCTCTGTTTTTCTCCCGTTTTGATTTTGTGGTCTCGTATATTCCGGGATCTAAGAATGTAAAGGCTGATGCCCTTTCTAGGAGTTTTTTGCCTGATTCTCCGGGAGTTCTTGAGCCGGCTGGGATCCTCAAGGAGGGGGTGATTCTTTCTGCCATCTCTCCTGATTTGCGGCGGGTACTTCAGGAGTTTCAGGCTGATAAACCTGACCGCTGTCCAGTGGGGAAACTGTTTGTTCCTGATAGATGGACTAGCAGGGTAATTTCTGAGGTTCATTGTTCAGTGTTGGCTGGTCACCCTGGGATTTTTGGTACCAGAGATTTGGTGGCTAGGTCCTTTTGGTGGCCTTCCTTGTCGCGGGATGTGCGTTCGTTTGTGCAGTCCTGTGGGACCTGTGCTCGGGCTAAGCCTTGCTGTTCCCGTGCCAGTGGGTTGCTTTTGCCTTTGCCTATTCCTGAGAGGCCCTGGACGCATATTTCCATGGATTTTATTTCTGATCTTCCTGTTTCTTAGAAGATGTCTGTCATCTGGGTGGTTTGTGACCGGTTTTCTAAGATGGTCCATTTGGTACCGTTGCCTAAGTTGCCTTCCTCCTCTGATTTGGTTCCATTATTTTTTCAGCATGTGGTTCGTTTGCATGGTATTCCGGAGAATATTGTGTCTGACAGAGGTTCCCAGTTCGTTTCTAGGTTTTGGCGGTCCTTTTGTGCTGGAATGGGCATTGATTTGTCTTTTTCTTCAGCATTCCATCCTCAGACAAATGGCCAAACGGAGCGAACCAATCAGACCTTGGAAACCTATTTGAGATGCTTCGTGTCTGCTGATCAGGATGATTGGGTGACCTTTTTGCCGTTGGCCGAGTTTGCCCTTAATAATCGGGCTAGTTCGGCTACCTTGGTTTCGCCTTTCTTTTGTAACTTTGGTTTTCATCCTCGTTTTTCTTCGGGGCAGCTTGAGCCTTCTGACTGTCCTGGTGTGGATTCTGTGGTGGACAGGTTGCAGCAAATTTGGACTCATGTGGTGGACAATTTGATGTTGTCTCAGGAGAAGGCTCAACGTTTTGCTAACCGTCGTCGGTGTGTTGGTCCCCGGCTTCGTGTTGGGGATTTGGTCTGGTTGTCTGTTATGGACCTGGTGGTTAGGAGCACCCGAAATGACCTGATGGTTAAAACAGAAAACCTGGGACAAGCTCTGAGGAGGTGGTAACTCTACTGACCGCAATCCCTAGTCCTATCACACACACTAGAAATAGCCGTGGAGCGTACCTAACTCTCCCTAGACGCCTCTTCACAGCCTAAGAGCTAACTACCCCTAAAGATAGAAATAGCAGCCTACCTTGCCTCAGAGAAATTCACCAAAGAAAAGGTAGCCCCCCACAAATATTAACTGTGAGTTAAGAGGGAAGTAACAAACACAGGAATGAAACAGATTTTAGCAAAGGATGCCGAATCTTCTCTAGATAGACAGAGGATAGGAAAGGGAACTATGCGGTCAGTATTAAAATCTACAACAAACACCACTCAGAGTATGCAAAAAGACCTCCACACCGACTCACGGTGTGGAGGTGCAGCTCTGCACACCCAGAGCTTCCAGCTAGCAAGGAAATATCATAATAGCAAGCTGGACTAGAAACATAGCATGTACTGAAAAATATATTCAAAAACCGATGAACAGCAAATGACTAGCAAGGACTTAACTTCTGCTGGAGTAGACAGGTCATCTGAGAAATCCAAGAGAGATCTGAACCAGTACTGAGACATTGACAGCTGGCATGAACTAACGACCTGGGCAGAGTTAAATAGGGAAGCCAGCAGAAGCGATAAACGAGGGCAGCTGAGAAAGCCAACCTCAAAGATCAGCAGTTCCACTCAAAGCCACCAGAGGGTGTCCAAGGACAGAACTCACCAAAGTACCATTCACGACCACAGGAGGGAGCCCGAGAACGGAATTCACAACAGTACCCTCCCCTTGAGGAGGGGTCACCGAACCCTCACCAGAGCCCCCAGGCCAATCAGGACAAGCCAAATAAAAGGCACGAACCAAATCGGCAGCATGGACATCGGAGGCAACAACCCAGGAATTATCCTCCTGACCATAGCCCTTCCATTTAACCAGGTACTGAAGCTCGAAATACGAGAATCTAAAATCTTCTCCACCACATACTCCAACTCCCCCTCAACCAACACCGGAGCAGGAGGATCAACGGAAGGAACCATAGGCGCCACATATCTCTGCAACAACGACCTATGGAACACATTATGGATGGCAAAAGAAGTTGGAAGGACCAAACGAAACGACACAGGATTGATAATTTCTGAAATCTTATAAGGACCAATGAAACGAGGCTTGAACTTAGGAGAAGAAACCTTCATAGAAACATGACGAGAAGACAACCAAACCAAATCCCCAACACGAAGTCGGGGACCAACACAGCGACGGCGGTTAGCAAAACGTTGCGCCTTCTCCTGAGACGTCAAATTGTCCACCACGTGAGTCCAAATTTGTTGCAACCTGTCCACCACAGAATCCACACCAGGACAGTCAGAAGGCTCAACCTGCCCTGAAGAAAAACGAGGATGAAAACCAGAATTACAAAAAAAAGGCGAAACCAAAGTAGCAGAACTAGCCCGATTATTAAGGGCGAACTCGGCCAATGGCAAGAAGGTCACCCAATCATCCTGATCAGCAGAAACAAAGCATCTCAGATAGGTTTCCAAGGTCTGATTGGTTCGTTCGGTTTGGCCATTTGTCTGAGGATGGAACGCTGAAGAAAAAGACAAATCAATACCCATCTTAGCACAAAAGGACCGCCAAAACCTAGAAACAAATTGGGAACCTCTGTCCGACACAATGTTCCCTGGAATACCATGCAAATGAACCACATGCTGAAAAAATAATGGAACCAAATCAGAGGAGGAAGGCAACTTAGGCAAGGGTACCAAATGGACCATCTTAGAAAACCAATCACAAACCACCCAGATGACAGACATCCTTTGAGAGACAGGAAGATCAGAAATAAAATCCATGGAAATATGTGTCCAGGGCCTCTTTGGGACAGGCAAAGGCAAAAGCAACCCACTGGCACGAGAACAGCAAGGTTTGGCCCGAGCACAAGTCCCACAGGACTGCACAAAAGAACACACATCCCGTGACAAGGAAGGCCACCAAAAGGACCTGGCAACCAAATCTCTGGTACCAAAAATCCCAGGATGACCAGCCAACACTGAACAATGAACCTCAGAAATAACCCTACTAGTCCATCTATCAGGGACAAACAGTTTCTCCACAGGACAGCGGTCAGGTCTATCAGCCTGAAACTCCTGCAGCACCCGCCGCAAATCAGGGGAGATGGCAGACAAAATCACCCCCTCTTTAAGAATACCAGCCGGCTCAGAGACTCCCGGAGAATCAGGCAAAAAACTTCTAGAAAGGGCATCAGCCTTCACATTCTTAGATCCCGGAAGGTATGAGACCACAAAATCGAAACGGGAGAAAAACAGTGACCATCGAGCCTGTCTAGGGTTCAACCGCTTGGCGGACTCGAGGTAAGTCAGATTCTTGTGATCAGTCAGGACCACCACGCGATGTTTGGCTCCCTCAAGCCAATGTCGCCACTCCTCGAATGCCCACTTCATAGCCAACAACTCCCGATTGCCGACATCATAATTACGCTCAGCAGGCGAAAACTTTCTAGAAAAGAAAGCACACGGCTTCATCAAGGAGCCATCAGAACTTCTCTGAGACAAAACAGCCCCTGCCCCAATCTCAGAAGCATCAACCTCGACCTGAAAAGGGAGCAAAACATCTGGCTGACGCAACACAGGGGCCGAAGTAAAACAACGTTTAAGCTCCTGAAAAGCCTCAACGGCCGCAGGGGACCAATTCACCACATTAGCGCCTTTCTTCGTCAAATCAGTCAAAGGCTTAACCACACTAGAAAAATTAGCGATGAAGCAACGGTAAAAATTAGCAAAGCCCAGGAACTTCTGAAGACTCTTCACAGATGTAGGTTGAGTCCAATCATAAATGGCCTGAACTTTAACAGGATCCATCTCGATAGTAGAAGGGGAAAAAATGAAGCCCAAAAAGGAAACCTTCTGAACTCCAAAGAGGCATTTAGAGCCCTTCACAAACAACGCATTAGCATGAAGGACCTGGAACACCATCCTGACCTGCCTTACATGAGACTCCCAATCATCTGAAAAGACCAAACTATCATCCAAATATACGATCATGAACCTATCCAGATACTTCCAGAAGATGTCGTGCATAAAGGACTGAAACACAGATGGAGCATTAGAAAGCCCGAATGGCATCACCAGGTACTCAAAATGGCCCTCGGGCGTATTAAATGCTGTCTTCCATTCATCGCCCTGTTTAATATGCACAAGATTATACGCCCCTCGAAGGTCAATCTTGGTAAACCAACTAGCCCCCTTAATCCGAGCAAACAAATCAGACAACAGAGGCAAAGGGTACTGAAATTTGACCGTGATTTTATTGAGAAGGCGGTAATCTATACATGGTCTCAGAGAGCCATCCTTCTTGGCCACAAAAAAGAACCCTGCTCCCAACGGCGACGAAGACGGGTGAATATGCCCTTTCTCCAAGGACTCCTTTACATAACTCCGCATAGCGGCATGTTCTGGCACAGATAAATTGAACAGTCGGCCCTTAGGGAACTTACTACCAGGAATCAAATTAATAGCGCAATCACAGTCCCTATGAGGAGGTAGGGCACTGGACTTGGGCTCATCAAATACATCCTGGTAATCCGACAAAAACTCAGGGACTTCAGAAGGAGTGGAAGAAGAAATTGACATCAAAGGAACATCACCATGTATCCCTTGACAACCCCAACTAGACACAGACATTGATTTCCAATCCAGTACTGGATTATGAACCTGTAACCATGGCAAACCCAACACGACAACATCATGCAAATTATGCAACACCAAAAAGCGAACCTCTTAGTGCGCTTAGGACAATCAGAGATAGCATGAGAGGAGTCACCACAGTAAAAACACAGCCCATTCTGATGTCTGTGTTCTTGCCGTTCAGCTCTGGTCAACGTCCTATCACATTGCATAGGCTCAGGCCTCTGCTCAGAGGACACCGCCAAATGGTGCACAACTTTGCGCTCGCGCAAACGCCGATCAATCTGAATGGCCAAAGACATTGACTCATTCAGACCAGCAGGCATGGGGAACTGTTATGGTTCCCAATGGCAGGGGAACATCAGAAACATTAAAAAACGGACAAGCTCTCGGGTGATGGAAACTAGAGCTGACCGCGATGCTAAACCTATACACACAACTAATAGTAGCCAGGGAACGTGCCTACGTTTTCGCTAGACGTCTCGCACCAGCCGGAGGACTAACTACCCCTAATAGATGAAACACAGTCCTGGCTTGCCTCCAGAGGAAAATTCCCCACAGGAGATAGTAGCCCCCCACATATAATAACGGTGAGTTAAGGTGAAAAGACAAACGTAGTATGAAAACAGATTTAGCACAGCGAGGCCCACTAACTAGATAGCAGAAGGATACAATAGTGGACTTCGCAGTCAGCTACAAAACCCTATCAAAAACCATCCTGAAATTACCTTAAACTCATGTGCCAACTCATGGCACCGGAGTGGCAATTTCAGCCCACAAGAGCTTCCAGCTGCAGAGAATCACATAACTGCAAACTGGACAAAACATACAAAAATAGACTAAGGACATAAATGTCCAACTTAGCTGGTCAGCAGACTGGGAGCAGGTACATGCAACAGAAAGACTCTGGTTACATTGATGGCCAGCATAGGAATGACTGAGGAACAAGGCTAAATAGGAAACTCCCACATCCTGATAGAAACAGGTGAAAAGCTCACAAGACACCAGTACCACAAGCGACCACTGGGGGAGCAAAATAACCGAATCACAACAGTACCCCCCCTTAAGGAGGGGGCACCGAACCCTCACAAGAACCACCAGGGCGATCTGGATGAGCCCTATGAAAGGCACGGACCAAATCAGAGGCATGAACATCTGAAGCTGAAACCCAAGAATTATCCTCCTGACCGTAGCCCTTCCACTTAACCAGATATTGAAGTCTCCGTCTGGAAACACGGGAGTCCAAGATTTTCTCCACCACGTACTCCAATTCACCCTCAACCAGCACAGGAGCAGGAGGCTCAACAGAAGGCACAACTGGCACCTCATACCTCCGCAATAACGACCGATGGAAAACATTATGGATAGCAAAGGATGCTGGGAGGTCCAAACGAAAAGACACAGGGTTAAGAATTTCCAAAATCCTATAAGGACCGATGAACCGAGGCTTAAACTTAGGAGAAGAGACCCTCATAGGGACAAAACGGGAAGACAACCACACCAAGTCCCCAACACGAAGACGAGGACCAACACGACGATGGCGATTAGCAAAATGCTGAGTCCTCTCCTGGGACAACTTTAAATTGTCCACCACCTGACCCCAAATACGATGCAACCTGTCCACCATAGTATCCACTCCAGGACAATCCGAAGATTCCACCTGACCAGATGAAAAACGAGGATGGAACCCCGAATTGCAAAAGAAAGGGGAAACCAAAGTGGCAGAACTGGCCCGATTATTAAGGGCAAACTCTGCCAACGGCAAAAAGGTGACCCAGTCATCCTGATCAGCAGACACAAAACACCTCAAATAAGTCTCCAAGGTCTGATTAGTACGCTCCGTCTGGCCATTCGTCTGAGGATGAAATGCAGACGAAAAAGACAAATCAATGCCCATCCTGGCACAAAACGCCCGCCAAAATCTGGACACAAACTGAGATCCCCTGTCAGAAACTATATTCTCCGGGATACCATGCAACCGAACCACATTCTGAAAAAACAGAGGCACCAACTCAGATGAGGAAGGCAACTTGGGCAAAGGTACCAAATGAACCATCTTAGAAAAACGGTCACACACCACCCAGATGACAGACATTTTCTGAGAAACAGGGAGATCAGAAATAAAATCCATAGAGATGTGTGTCCAAGGCCTCTTAGGAATAGGCAAGGACAACAACAATCCACTAGCCCGAGAACAACAAGGCTTGGCCCGAGCACAAACATCACAAGACTGCACAAAAGTACGCACGTCCCGAGACAGGGAAGGCCACCAGAAGGACCTAGCCACCAAATCCCTGGTACCAAAAATTCCCGGATGACCTGCCAACGCAGAAGAATGAACCTCCGAGATGACTCTACTGGTCCACTCATCCGGCACAAACAATCTACCAGGCGGACAACGATCAGGCCGATCCGCCTAAAACTCTTGTAAAGCACGTCGCAGGTCAGGGGAGACAGCAGACAATATCACCCCATCCTTAAGGATACCCGTAGGTTTGGAATCACCAGGGAAATCAGGTTCAAAACTCCTAGAAAGGGCATCAGCCTTCACATTTTTAGAACCTGGCAGATACGAGACCACAAAATTAAACCGAGAGAAAAACAACGACCAGCGCGCCTGTCTAGGATTCAGACGTCTGGCCGACTCAAGATAAATCAAATTCTTGTGATCAGTCAAGACCACCACCTGATGTCTAGCACCCTCAAGCCAATGATGCCACTCCTCGAATGCCCATTTCATCGCCAAAAGCTCCCGATTACCAACATCATAGTTTCGCTCGGCGGGCGAAAATTTTCGAGAAAAGAACGCACAAGGTCTCATCACTGAACCATCTGAACTTTTCTGTGACAAAACCGCCCCCGCTCCAATCTCGGAAGCATCAACTTCCACCTGAAAAGGAAGTGAAACATCAGGCTGGCGCAACACAGGGGCAGAAGAAAAGCGGCGCTTAAGCTCTCGAAAGGCCTCCAGAGCAGCAGGAGACCAATCGGCAACATCAGCACCTTTTTTAGTCAAATCAGTCAAAGGCTTGACCACGCTAGAAAAACCAGTTATGAATCGACGATAAAAATTAGCAAAGCCCAAAAATTTCTGAAGGCTCTTAAGAGAAGTCGGCTGCGTCCAGTCACAAATTGCCCGAACCTTAACAGGATCCATCTCAATAGAAGAAGGGGAAAAAATGTACCCCAGAAAAGAAATCTTCTGAACCCCAAAAACACACTTTGCACCCTTTACAAACAGAGAATTGGTCCGCAAAACCTGAAAAACCTTCCTAACCTGTTGAACATGAGACTCCCAGTCATCCGAAAAAATCAAAACATCATCCAGATACACAACCATGAATTTATCCAGATATTCACGGAAAATATTGTGCATAAAAGACTGAAAGACCGAAGGGGCATTTGACAAACCAAAAGGCATTACCAAATACTCAAAATGGCCCTCTGGCGTATTAAATGCGGTTTTCCACTCATCCCCCTGCTTAATTCGCACCAAATTATACACACCGCGAAGATCAATCTTAGAGAACCACTTAGCTCCCTTAATGCGAGCAAATAAATCTGTCAGCAATGGCAAAGGATACTGATATTTGACTGTGATCTTATTTAAGAGTCTATAATCAATACAAGGTCTCAAAGAACCATCTCTTTTGGCTACAAAAAAGAACCCTGCTCCTAAAGGAGACGAAGAAGGACGAATATGTCCTTTTTCCAAGGACTCCCTAATATACTCTCGCATAGCAGCATGTTCAGGTACAGACAGATTGAATAAACGACCCTTAGGAAATTTACTGCCAGGAATCAAATCTATGGCGCAATCACAATCTCTGTGAGGGGGAAGGGAATTAAGAGTAGACTCCTCAAAAACATCACAATAATCAGACAAAAAAGCCGGGATCTCAGAGGGAATAGATGAAGCAATGGAAACCAAAGGTGCGCCCCCATGATTTCCCTGACATCCCCAGCTTAGTACAGACATTGCTTTCCAGTCAAGGACTGGGTTATGGGTTTGCAACCATGGCAATCCCAGCACTAATACATCATGTAGATTAAACAACACAAGGAAGCGAATCACCTCCTGATGGTCTGGAGTCATACGCATAGTCACTTGTGTCCAGTATTGTGGTTTATTACTAGCCAATGGTGTAGAATCAATACCCTTTAAAGGTATAGGGACTTCCAGAGGCTCTAGATCAAACCCACAGCGCCTGGCAAAGGACCAATCCATAAGACTCAAAGCGGCACCAGAATCCACATAAGCATCCGCGACAATAGAAGATAACGAACAAATTAAAGTCACAGACAAAATAAACTTGGACTGCAAAGTGCCAATAGCAGAGGATTTAGCAACTTTGTTTGTTCGTTTTGAGCATGCTGATATAACATGAGTTGAATTCCCACAATAGAAGCACAATTTATTTTTGCGCCTATAATTCTGTCGTTCGCTTCTGGACAGAAAACTATCACATTGCATACTCTCTGGTACCCTCTCAGAAGATACCGCCAAATGGTGCACAGGTTTGCGTTCCCGTAAACGCCGATCAATCTGAATAGCCATTGTCATGGACTCATTCAGACCCGTAGGCGTAGGAAACCCCACCATGACGTCTTTTACGGCATCAGAGAGACCTTCTCTGAAATTTGCCGCCAGAGCGCACTCATTCCACTGAGTAAGCACAGACCATTTTCGAAATTTTTGGCAATATATTTCGGCTTCATCTTGCCCCTGAGAGAGGGCTATCAAGGCCTTTTCAGCCTGTATCTCTAAATTAGGTTCCTCATAAAGCAACCCTAAGGCCAGAAAAAACGCATCCACATTGAGCAACGCAGGATCCCCTGGCGCCAATGAAAATGCCCAATTTTGAGGGTCACCCCGCAATAATGAAATCACTATTTTAACCTGCTGTGCAGGATCTCCAGCAGAGTGAGATCTCAGAGAAAGAAACAATTTACAATTGTATTTAAAATTCAGAAAACAAGATCGATCTCCGGAGAAAAACTCTGGTAAAGGAATTTTAGGTTCAGACCGAGGAGCATGTATAACAAAATCTTGTATATTCTGAACTTTAGCAGCAAGATTATTCAAATTTGTAGCCAGACTCTGGAGATCCATATTTCAACAGATAAAATCTGAGCCATTCAGGGGTTAAGAGGAGAGGAAAGCAGGAGACTGCAATTAGAGCTGGAGTGCAACTTCAGAGAAAAAAAAAAAAAATTCCACACAGTTCCTTTTTCTCTCCTGCTTCAGCCCATAGATTAAACATGTAGGCCGGCCATACTGTTATGGTTCCCAATGGCAGGGGAACATCATAAACATTAAAAAATGGACAAGCTCTCGGGTGATGGAAACTAGAGCTGACCGCGATGCTAAACCTATACACACAACTAATAGTAGCCAGGGAACGTGCCTACGTTTTCGCTAGACGTCTTTCACCAGCCGGAGGACTAACTACCCCTAATAGATGAAACACAGTCCTGGCTTGCCTCCAGAGGAAAATTCCCCACAGGAGATAGTAGCCCCCCACATATAATAACGGTGAGTTAAGGTGAAAAGACAAACGTAGTATGAAAACAGATTTAGCACAGCGAGGCCCACTAACTAGATAGCAGAAGGATACAATAGTGGACTTCGCAGTCAGCTACAAAACCCTATCAAAAACCATCCTGAAATTACCTTAAACTCATGTGCCAACTCATGGCACCGGAGTGGCAATTTCAGCCCACAAGAGCTTCCAGCTGCAGAGAATCACATAACTGCAAACTGGACAAAACATACAAAAATAGACTAAGGACAGAAATGTCCAACTTAGCTGGTCAGCAGACTGGGAGCAGGTACATGCAACAGAAAGACTCTGGTTACATTGATGGCCGGCATAGGAATGACTGAGGAACAAGGCTAAATAGGAAACTCCCACATCCTGATAGAAACAGGTGAAAAGCTCACAAGACACCAGTACCACAAGCGACCACTGGGGGAGCAAAATAACCAAATCACAACAGGGAACCCCACCATAACATCCTTAACGGCTTCAGAAAGACCCTTTCTGAAAATTGCTGCCAGGGCACACTCATTCCATTGGGTAAGCACAGACCACTTTCTAAACTTCTGGCAATATACTTCTGCTTCATCCTGACCCTGACATAGAGTCAGCAAGATCTTTTCTGCCTGATCCACAGAATTAGGTTCGTCATAAAGCAATCCAAGCGCTAGAAAAAATGCATCCACATTAAGCAATGCAGGATTTCCTGGCTCAAGGGAGAATGCCCAGTCTTGCGGGTCACCACGCAACAAAGAAATAATAATCTTTACTTGCTGAATGGGATCACCAGAGGAGCGGGGTTTAAGAGCAAGAAACAGTCTGCAATTATTTTTGAAATTCAAAAATTTAGATCTATCCCCAGAAAAAAAATCAGGAATTGGAATTCTAGGCTCTAACATCGGATTCTGAACTACATAATCTTGAATACTCTGTACCCTAGCAGTGAGTTGATCCACACAAGAGAACAAACCTTGAATATCCATATCTACACCTGAGTCCTGAACCACCCCGAGGTTAAGGGGAAAAGAAAGACAAAACAAGCTGCAAAGAAAAAAAAATTGACTCAGAACTTCTCTTATCCCTCTTTTGAGATGCATTAACACTTTGTTGGCCAGCTGTACTGTTATGGACCTGGTGGTTAGGAGCACCCGAAATGACCTGATGGTTAAAACAGAAAACCTGGGACAAGCTCTGAGGAGGTGGTAACTCTACTGACCGCAATCCCTAATCCTATCACACACACTAGAAATAGCCGTGGAGCGTACCTAACTCTCCCTAGACGCCTCTTCACAGCCTAAGAGCTAACTACCCCTAAAGATAGAAATAGCAGCCTACCTTGCCTCAGAGAAATTCCCCAAAGTAAAGGTAGCCCCCCACAAATATTAACTGTGAGTTAAGAGGGAAGTAACAAACACAGGAATGAAACAGATTTTAGCAAAGGAGGCCGAATCTTCTCTAGATAGACAGAGGATAGGAAAGGGAACTATGCGGTCAGTATTAAAATCTACAAAAACCACGCAGAGTATGCAAAAAGACCTCCACACCGACTCACGGTGTGGAGGTGCAGCTCTGCACCCCCAGAGCTTCCAGCTAGCAAGGAAATATCATAATAGCAAGCTGGACTAGAAACATAGCATACTGAAAAATATATTCAAAAACCAATGAACAGCAAATGACTAGCAAGGATTTAGCTTCTGCTGGAGTAGACAGGTCATCTGAGAAATCCAAGAGAGATCTGAACCAGTACTGAGACATTGACAGCTGGCATGAACTAACGACCTGGGCAGAGTTAAATAGGGAAGCCAGCAGAAGCAATAAACGAGGGCAGCTGAGAAAGCCAACCTCAAAGATCAGCAGTTCCACTCAAAGCCACCAGAGGGTGTCAAATGACAGAACTCACCAAAGTACCATTCACGACCACAGGAGGGAGCCCGAGAACGGAATTCACAACAGTTGTCCTCTCGTCATGTTCCTATGAAGGTTTCTTCCCCTAAGTTTAAGCCTCGCTTTATTGGGCCTTATAAGATTTCTGAAACTATCAATCCGGTGTCTTTTCATTTGGCCCTTCCAGCTTCTTTTTCCATTCATAATGTGTTCCATAGATCCTTGTTGCGGAGATATGTGGTGCCTATGGTTCCCTCCATTGATCCTCCTGCTCCGGTGTTGGTTGAGGGGGAATTGGAATATGTGGTGGAGAAGATTTTGGATTCTCGTTTTTCGAGGCGGAAGCTTCAGTATCTGGTCAAGTGGAACGGTTATGGCCAGGAGGATAATTCTTGGGTTGTTGCCTCCGATGTTCATGTTGCCGATTTGGTTCGTGCTTTCCATTTGGCTTGTCCTGATCGGCCTGGGAGCTCTGGTGAGGGTTCGGTGACCCCCTCCTCAAGGGGGGGGTACTGTTGTCAATTCCGTTCTGGAGCTCCCTCCTGTGGTTGCTAATGGTATTTTTGTGAGTTCTGCCCTTGGGCTCCCTCTGGTGGTTTCGAGTGGAACTGCTGCTCCTTTAGGTGGCTGTAGCAGCTGCCTACACTAATCGTCTTGCCTGGGTTTGTTATTTAAACCTGCTCTGGGCTTTAGTTCATGCCAGCTGTCAATGTTCTTGGTTGGATTTGGTTCTCTCCTTGGATTTCTCATATGGCCTGTCCTTGTCAGCAAAAGATAATGTTTTGCTAGTCCTTGTTTGTCCATTTGTTTTGGAATTTATTGCTCTGCAAATATGTCTCTTTTTGTCCAGCTTGTCACTATGTCATATTCAGGCTAGCTGGAAGCTCTGGGAAAGCAGATTTGCCCCTCCACACCGTGAGTCGGTGTGGAGTTCATTTTTGTAAACTCTGCGTGGATTTTGTAGTTTTTAATACTGACCGCACAGTATCCTTTTCTCTCTGTCTATCAAGTTTAGTATTGGCCTCCTTTGCTGAAACCTGATTTCATTTCTATGTACGTCATTTCCCTCTCCACTCACAGTTAATATTTGTGGGGGGCTATCTTTCCTTTTGGGGTTTTCTCTGAGGCAAGATAATTTTCTATTTCCTTCTTTAGGGGTAGTTAGTTCTTAGGCTGTGAAGAGGTGTCTAGGGAGAGTCAGGAACATCCCACGGCTATTACTAGTGTTGTTGTTAGGATTAAGGACTGCGGTCAGTAGAGATACCACCTTCTCAGAGCTCGTCCCATGTTGCGTTTTAGCCACCAGGTCATATCAGTGTGGCCTCTTAACCACCAGGTCATAACAGGAGAGGAGTTGTGTGGAGGGGAATATGATGGCAAGGAGTTGTGTGGGGGAAAATGAGGGAGAGGAGTAGTGTGGGGGATGTGATAAGAGGAGCTGTGTAGGATGGAATATGATAGCAAGGAGCTGTGTGTGGGGGAATATGGCAGAGAGGAGCTGTGTGGGGGTAATATGATAGAGAGGAGCTGTGTTAGGGGCACATGAGGGAAAGGAGCTGTATGTGAGGAGAAATAAAAACAAAGGAGCTGTGTGGAGGGGAATATGATGGAGAGGAGCTGTGTGGGGGGAATATGATGGAGAGGAACTATGTAGGGGTAATATGATGGAAAGGAGCTGGGTTGGGGGCATATGACAGAAAAGAGCTGTGTGTGGGGGGAATATGATGAAGAGGAGCTGTGTGGAGGGGTATATAATGATGAGGAGCTGTGTGGGGGGAATATGATGGAGAGGAGCAGTGTGGGAGAATATGATGGAGAGGACTAGTGTGGGGGGAAATATGAGCGGAGCTGTATGGGGTGGAATATGATGGATAGGAGCTGTGTATGGGGGAATATGGCAGAGAGGACATGTGTGGGAGTAATATGATGGAGAGGAGCTGTGTTGGGGCATATGACAGAGAGGACCTCTAGGGGGATATGATGGAGAGGAGCTGTGTGGAGGGGAACATGATGGAGAGGAGCAGTGTGGTGGGCAGGGCTGCCATCAGCGCCCGCACGTCAATAGTTAACAGCCGCCAGCCAGTCGGAGGCTGGCAGCTGAGTAGGGCCGCAGTGCGCAGTCGCCGGTGTCTGACGTCACTATAAGCCGCCGGGCCCGGCGAGTGGTGCGCCTTCACCTGCATGGAGCCTGGAGGGAGCTTCGCCCGGCGCAGGAGCATGGCCAGGTAAGAACTCGTGTATTTTTTTTTTCTTTGAGAGTGGCGATCCAGGGGGGCCCGGGCAGAATGCAGGAAATGCTGGGGAAGAATGCTGGACACAGAGGCAGAATGCTGGACACGGGGGCAGAATGCTGGACACGGGGGCAGAATACTAGACACGAGGGCAGCATGCTGGACACGGGGGCAGTATGCTGGACACACTGGGGCAATATGCTGGACACACTGGGGCAGAATGCTGGACACACTGGGGCAGAATGCTGGACACATGGGGGCAGAATGCTGGACACATGGGGCAGAATGCTGGACACACGGGGCAGAATGCTGGACACGGGGGCAGTATGCTGGACACAGGGGCAGTATGCTGGACACAGGGGCAGTATGCTGGACACAGGGGCAGACTGTGAGACCCGGGGGCAGAATGCTGGACATTGGGGCAGAATGCTGGACATTGGGGCAGAATGCTGGACATTGGGGCAGAATGCGAGACACGGGGCAGAATTGAGATACGGGGCATGATTGAAGACACGGGGCAGGATGAAAGATGGGGGCATGACTGGAGACAGATGGGGAAGATTGGAGACAGATGGGGCAGAATGTAGACACAGGGGGCATGATTGGAGACAAGTGGCAGGATTGCAGACATGGGGGCATGATTGGAGACATAGGGGGCAGAATGGAGACATAGGGCATGATTGGAGACACTGGGGGCAGAATTGGAAACAGATCGTGCAGGATCATGGGGCAGGATGGATATGATGGAGACAGATGGGTCAGGATGGAGAGATCACATGGGGCGATCATATGGGGCAGGATGGGGAGATCATATGGTGCAGAATTGATACTCATGAGGGCAGGATGGGAGAACATATGGCTGACGCCAGGAATGAGACACACGGTGGCCAGGATGGGGAATATTATTACCATAGGGACTAATTTAGGGATATTATTACTGCAGTGATGTATTTATTTTATTTTTTGTATACTGTTTTAAATGAGGGGGCGGTCCTGTTACTGTGTAGAGTGATACTATGTCACCTCTTTTTCTTCATGTGGTGTAATGTAGAAGTTGGGAAAAATTAAGTAATGTGTTCTACAAGTGGAGCTCGAGATAACTATGTTATTTCCTGCAGAGACGAGTCCTGGCTGGATGAATGATGGCGGTCTGTGCTGGATGAAAGATGAAGGACTTCACCTAGAGACGTCACTGGTGAGTCAGTGTGTTACCTATACACTGACACTATACACTGTATACTGTATACAGAGCTCCTGTGTATAATTTCACTAGTGATCCCTATATTATCTGTACACAGACACTACATACTAAGTACAGATCTCCTGTGTATAATGGCACTTAAGGTGATAGTATGGTGCTTTTTTTTATTACTGATCAGAATTGTAGTATTCAGTCACTATGTGATGGTAATATGTGGTCTTGACACGGTGTTGCGATATTTGTTCCTTGTATGTGATATTATTCAATCACTGTGGTGGTAAAATTCGGTCTGGCATGGTGTAGCGGTATTTGTTCTTTGTATGTGATATTATTCGTTCACTGTGGTGGTAATACGTCATCTGGTCATGGTGTAGCGGTATTTGTTCTTTGTATGTGATATTATTGGTCATTTTAAAAATTGAAAAATAATTAAAAATATACCTAAATTGTATTGCATATTTTAACAAATATTTAATAGGTTACAGCAGAGTAGGGCCCGGCCAAAAGTGTCTACCGTGTTATGGTGGCGGCTTAAAAAATCTTTTGGCCAAAACAAAAGCTGCTGGCTATATGTGTGATCTGGTGATGGGAACTGTTAATGTGTGATAGGTGAGAAGTGGAGTTTTTCCAAGAGAGAGCGGTGGGACTGTGGACAGTTCGAGGGGTGGAGCGTGGAGGCGGGGCTGGGGTGGAGCCTGGGCGGAGCCTCAAGGGGGCCCCCGAAAATTTTGCCAGTATGGGGCCCCGAAATTTCTAGTGGCAGCCCTGGTGGTGGGGAATATGATGGAGAGGAACTATGTAGGGGTAATATGATGGAAAGGAGCTGGGTTGGGGGCATATGACAGAAAGGAGCTCTAGGGGGATATGATGGAGAAGAGCTGTGTGGAGGGAAATATGATGGAGTGGAGCAGTGTGGTGGGGAATATGATGGAGAGGAGTAGTGTCGGGGGGAATATTATGAGAGGAGCTGTGGGGGGATATGACAGAGGAGTGGTATGGCGAAGAATATGATGGAGAGGAGCAATATTTGGGAGAATTTGACTGAGAGGAGCAGTGTGCAGAGGGAATACTATGGAGAGGAGCTGTGTGTGGGGGGACATTACACAGAGGGGCAGTGTGGCTGAATATTATGGAGAGGTACAGTAGGAGAGATGTTACGGAGAGGGGTAGTGTAGGGGGACATTACAGAGGGGGCAGTGTGGCAAGGATATTTTGTGCAGGAAGCACACCAAGATGCTATTTGTTCAGGGGTGCAGCATGGGATTTATTTATGTTTATGGGGCAGTATAATGATACTTTTATTTTTAAGGGCACCGTGTTGGGAAGTACTGCTGAAAACAGAGAAAAGGGAAGTCTGCAGAGACAAGCACTGGGCATGAAATTTCATCATGCTGTCTGTACTACATGGAGACAAAAGTGATGGAAATGATCAGAGGAGATGTCACCTATAAGGTACCTGGATGTAAATGTTTATTTGTATTCCTTACTGCATCTCATGAGTGCTGTGGCTCCTGTATGTTCCATAGTCTGATGATGGCTGGTAACAACACCTTCCAGTATCTCCTTACCATTGTTAAGGACATACTGAATGTGGCATGCTTACGACATATAAGTGTATATGGGGCCGACCTGAAACTGAAATTGATCAATGTACTAAGGGGGGTGATGTATTCCTGTACTGGTTCTGGTGCGTCTTTCATGTACTGACGTTGGTTCTAGCTTTCATGCACTAACAGTGGTTGTGACCATATAGCATTCCATAACCTGCTTCATGTTACAACTGAAAAATCCTCAAAACTTAGTTTTGAGATTATGAGGAGGATTTGGTTGTTTTACTGCTCCAAAAACTCCGTGTAAGTTTGGGTGTATTCACCTTGATTTTTTGGGAAGCAGAAACTCGCCAAATCTGTCTCACATATATTCATGTAAATACACCTTTAAATTTCTGATTTGTTCACTATAACAATGTGGCCATTGCACTAAATTTAGAGAATCCACCTCACGAGGTAAGCCCATAACTCAGAGAAAGTACTTTGTCGTGTATAATCTGTTCTGTAGAACTGTTGTAAAGTAAAGTCCAGTTGAATGAAAATTTAAAAATATGCAGATATTCTTCATAGATAGATATACAGTGGGTATGGAAAGTATTCAGACCCCTTTAAATTTTACACTTTTTTTTTCTTTGCAGCCATTTAGCAAATTCAAAAAAAGTTCATTTTTTTCTTATTAATGTACACTCTGCACCCCATCTTGACTGATAAAAACAAAAATGTAGACATTTTTTGCAAATTTATTAAAAAAGAAATAGTGAAATATCACATGTCATAAGTATTCAGACCCTTTGCTCAGTATTGAGTAGAAACACCCTTTTGAGCTAGTACAGCCATGAGTCTTCTTGGGAATGATGCAAGAAGTTTTTCACACCTGGATTTGGGGATCCTTTGCCATTCTTCCCAGCAGATCCTCTCTAGTTCAGTCAGGTTGGATGGTGAACATTAGTAGACAGCCATTTTCAGGTCTCTACAGAGATGCACAATTGGGTTTAGGACAGGGCTCTGGCTGGGCCAGTCAAGAGTGTTCACAGAGTTGTTCTGAAGCCATTCCTTTGTTACTTAAGCTGTGTGCTTAGGGTCTTTGTCTTGTTGGAAGGTGAACCTTCGGCCAAGTCTGAGGTCCAGAGCACTCTGGAAGAGGTTTACATCCAGGATATCTCTGTACTTGGCCGCATTCATGTTTTCTTCAATGGCAACCAGTTGTCCTATCCCTGCAGCTGAAAAACACCCCCATAGCATGATACTGCCACCACCATGCTTCACTCTTGGGATTGTATTGGGCCGGTGATGAGCAGTGCCTGGTTTTCTCCACATATAGTGCTTAGAATTATCACCAGAAAGGTCTATCTTTGTCTCATCAGACCAGATAATCTTATTTCTCATAGTCTAAGAGTCCTTCATGTGTTTTTTTTAGCAAACTCTGTGTGGGCTTTCATATGTCTTGCACAGAGTAGAGGCTTCCTTCGGGCAACTCTGCCATAAAGGCCCAACTGGTGGAGGGCTGCACTGATAGTTGACTTTGTGGAACTTTCTCCCATCTCCCTACTGCATCTCTGGAGCTCAGCCACAGTGATCTTGGTGTTCTTCTTTACCTTTCTCACCAAGGCTCTTCACCCACAATTGCTCAGTTTGGCTGGACGGCCAGGTGTAGGAAGACTTCTGGTGGTCCCAAACTTCTTCCATTAATGGATTATGGAGGCCACTGTGCTCTTAGGAACCTTGAGTACTGCAGAAATTATTTTGTAACCTTGACCAGATCTGTGCCTTTCCACAATTCTGTCTCTGAGCTCCTTGGCCAGTTCCTTTGACCTCATGATTCTCATTTGGTCTGACATGCACTGTGAGCTGTGAGGTCTTGTAAAAACAGGTGTGTGCCTTTCCTAACTAAGTTCTATCAGTTTAATTAAACAAAACTGGACTCCAATGAAGGAGTAGAACCATCTCAAGGAGGATCACAAGGAAATGTGGAGTGTCCGCCAGGGCCGTGTGGCTACTCCGTACCGGGCTGGTTCCTAAAAAGGGATGTGTCACGGCAGCAGTGACCTGGTCCATGGCCCTGGGTGTCCAATGAAAAATGATTTTAAGAGAATTAAAGTTTATAGGGGAATTGTTTGTGACGCCACCTGTGTACTTGGCTAGGGATGGCTGACGCTGCTTAAATAGCCCACTGGGGTTGATGTTGATGCAGCAGAGTTGTTACAGCTCTCCACAGGTAGAGCTTAGTCCCAGGGCAATTACGGTGTTAAAGTCAATGATGGTTAAAGTGAATGTTGTAATGCAGGGTGAATGGCCCAGTAAATAAATCTGAGGACACAGCAGGGTGAAGTTTCCACACTTTACTCACAGTTCGGATGTTATTCCCCAGCTGGGGTGCTGTGTCCTCCAGGTCAGTGGTACAGCCAGCTCTCAGGTAGTTTGGGGTGCACTCCACCAGAACACCGTTGTTATGTTCCTTTCCTGGTATCTCTCTGCACTGGCTCTCTCCTCTCCTGCCCTGCACCTTCACACACAGTGTCCCAAGCCAGCAGCCTCAGATCTTGTCAGGTGACATTCTCTTTGTCCCCTTGACCCTATGTAGCTGCCTTTTCAGCGAATGTGTGTGGCTGCGGCTGTGGAATGTACAGATACCACAGCCTCCGGCTGGCTAGCTGAGCCTTGTAGTGCTCCACTACTCTGGGGGCTGGTTCCCCAACTGTCACCTGGTCCCTCCACTCAACTACAGTTGGCGTGGATATGTGCCCCACGGGTGGATTGCTCACTACCCATGGCCCCAGGACCCCTTCTCTCTCTTCTTTCTGTCAGGAACTTCTCTCTATCTTCCTTGTTCTCTCTCTCTGTTCCCTCGTTCTGGGACAAGCTCCTCACTGCTCAAGTCCCCAGCTCCAACTGTCTCTCACATCTGCCCTGCTCTCCTCCTCCCCACAGACTGACTAACTTTCTAGACCTTTCCTGACTCCTACTGTTTCCATGACAACCCGCCTGTCTCTCTCTCCACTTTCTCCACCCACACCCTCTACCTAGCTTCTCCCAGGCCCTGAGAGGTCTGGTGTTGGATGTAAGTGTGTGAGTTCTGGATTATGCCCCCTCCTTACCCGAGAGCGGAGCACCACATCTCATCCGAGGTGCAGTACCTCTGTGGCGACTGGACCTCAGGGGCGCCACAGATGGACAGCATGTGACTTTAATATGAGTGTCTTAGCAAAGGGTCTGAATACTTATGACCATGTGATATTTCAGTTTTTATTTTAATAAATATGCAAAAGTTTCTACATTTCTGTTTTTTTTAGTCAAGATGGGGTGCAGTGTGTACATTAATGAGAAAAAAATGAACTTTTATAATTTATCAAATGGTTGCAATGAAACAAAGAGTAAACAATTTTAAGGGGTCTGAATACTTTCTCTACCCACTGTATGTAGACAGACAGATAGATAGATAGATAGATAGATAGATAGATAGATAGATAGATAGAAATCTGCAGAGACAATTATCGTGAATTTGATTTGATTCATAAAAATTAATAGAAAACATTCATTCATGTTATAATATTTGTGTTATCATATCATTTTGCAATAAAATACCGATGGCAATGCCAAATAATGCATGTAATCATTGCATTATGCTACTCTTTGTTATGTCTGTTACTTAATTTGTTGCAGTGCAATACATAAGGTGAATTGATTTAAAATTCATGCCGCTGTAAGCTTTAGCTAAGCCACAAAGACGATTAATAGATAAAAAATAACAAGAAAACATTTGGAATTCAACAATAAGAACTGCTGGCTCATACGAGTGAGAGCTAATTATATGTACTACATTATAAGTAGCATCTGCCCTGAATTATTACCTATTTAATATGATTGCATTGTGTGACCTACAGTAGACACCCACACAATTCCTTCAGTTGGAGAGAGGAAGAAACGTTCTGATATCCTTCACATGAATATAGTTACTACAGAAACCAATTAGTTCACTACTATTGTCAACTGTTTTCCTGTCTAATTCATTTTGTCTGAAGCTTAAAACACAGTGGAACACTGAGAAGAAAAAAAAAATCTAAACATCTTCCCCATAAAAGCTGTCATTTGGCTGCTCAATTACTATATTTCCCGTGTCCGAGGTTAACAAACATTATTAGCTGGGCCTCAGATGAAGCCTGAGAATGTGCTGTAGGAATAAATGGTTTCATTTACAAATACAACCAATTACTGGTCCTTGTTACTATATTTATTCTTGTTAATACAACCACATACCTGCAAGAGTGACTGATTTATAAATTGCTTTAGACCGGGGTCACACTAGCATATGGCATCCGATGCGAGAGCATTAGATGCGATATGCTAATGACCCTCTGCTCCTGCTCTGCTGCGAGCGGGAGCTGAGTGTCATGCTACTGTGCTCCGAGCCTCTCGCACAGAGAGAATAGGAGCACAGCTGCGAAGGAGGCGGAGAAAGTAATTTCTCCATCTCCTCCACTGCCGGTGTCAGCGTATATCGCACCGCACTTGGATGATATCCGAGTGATGTGCGTTGTGTCACTCGCACCCATTGATTTATATGGGAGTGAGTGAGACGAAACTCGGCCGATTCGGCATGAGAAAATAATAGCAGATGTGATCTCCCCATAAATTAACACTGGTCCAAGTGCTATTTGATGTTTTCTCCCATAGCACTCATCCGTATTCTACGCTACTGTGACCCCAGCCTAAGAGGTAGCCTATTGTATACTTTTATGTTACTTTCCAGAGCTGAAAAAAGTGCTGACAGTGGCCAAAATGATACTTGCCAGCTAAATATATCAGACACCATGATTGCTCTCTGAAAATAATCAAAAGACAAGATTTCAGTATTTTTTTTTAAATATAAAAAAGAAAAAAAGATAACAAAGAACCCATCACATAGCCCAGTAATACCAGCCACAATGGTTGGATCAGCCCTAATGGTCTGATCCATTGCTTGAATAAGAATTGAGTATTCGTGCAGATGAAAAAGTCATCTTTATACTCTGCAATTTTAAATCAGTTTGAAAATCTTTCTGCTTTGAACATAGGCCTTTGATTTTCTGATTCAGAAGAAAGAATGGTGATTATGGGATGAAATGGCGATTTAGCTGCCACAACTGTCAAATTATTGATCTGTAGGGTTAATGTAGCTGATCTAGATAACTAGATAGATGTTGTTTCCTCTCTCCCATCTGAATGTACACCCATCCCAATGTCACGGGAGACCTAGGTAGGAAAGAGCGAAAAACCTGGGCCCCTGCGATTTCCCTCAGACTAGGGAAACCCTGACTGACCCTCTCCCAGAGTTTACACTGATGGTGTGCATGTCTGGGCCTCCACCCTCGCCCTATCTCCTGTTTCAACCCTAGGCTGAAACCACCACCCAGTGAAGAGTCCACACTCCAATACCCACAGTTAGCACAGACAAGGATAACGGAAAAATAAGCACCACGCCGCAGTCACTCAGTAATACACTATAAATGCAAAGGGTAAAACAAATACAAATATAGGAAGGAGCAAATAAGACAAAGGGAAATACACCACCAGCAAAGATACTCCAACTACTAGCTCACCACTCCAAACCGAGATAACCATGCACAAGACAGAAGCTATAATCGGCGACGCCCAATGTTCAGGAGAACTATTTAAAGGCAGTGGGCCTGGCCCAGCTTCCAATCCGAGCACCAGGTAAATTAACCCCGGACCAGCTAGATAAAATCTATCCGACGCCAATGAGCACATAGTGGTCAAAAGCGGAATTACCGCTGTCTGTCGAACGACCTGGTCTGAACAACGTCCGACATGACAGTACCCTGCCTTCTACGAGGGACCCCAGGGCCCTCACGGCTTATAGGACCCGGCTTGTCCGGATGGCGGTGGTGAAAAAACCTGACCAGCCGATCCGCATGAACGTCCGAGGCTGGTACCCAGGACCTCTCCTCAGGCCCATAACCACGCCAGTGTACCAAGTACTGTAAAGTGCGGCGCACTACATGAGAGTCAACCACCTTGGAGACTTCAAATTCCAAATTACCATCCACCAAGACTGGAGGAGGCATAGGCGCCGCGTCCACGGAACCCACCACCTTCTTTAAAAGAGACCTGTGGAACACGTTGTGTATCTTATACACCGTAGGAAGCTCCAGTCGGTACGCTACTGGGTTAATGACGGCGGTGACCCTAAATGGACCAATAAACCGTGGACCCAATTTAAGGGATGGCATTTTGAGTCTTATGTTTTTTGTGGACAACCACACCCAGTCATCCACACTCAGGTCCGGACCTGGCACACGCCTACTGTCAGCCACACGTTTGTACCTAGCACCCACACTCAACAGGCGCTGTTTAACTCTCCTCCAGACTGATGATAATTGTGCTCCTAACAGATCTTCCTCCGAGACGCTGGAAGAGCCCCCCTGACTCAGAGTACAAAATTGAGGATGAAGCCCCTAAACACAAAAAAACGGAGACTTCCCAGAAGACTCCTGGCGGTGATTATTGATGGCAAACTCAGCCAAAGGAAGAAACTTCGACCACTCCTCCTGGTTATCCGAAACAAAGCAGCGTAAGTACTGTTCCAAATTTTGGTTCATACACTCGGTCTGACCATTTGACTGAGGATGAAACGCCGAAGAATGAGACAACCTGATCCCCAGCCGTGAACAAAATGCTTTCCAAAATTTTGCCACAAACTAAGACCCCCTATCAGAAATGATGTCAGATGGAACCCCATGAAGTCTGACCACTTCCTGCACAAATACCTGAGCCGAAGTCTTAGCGTTAGGCAACGAACGCAAGGACACAAAGTGCGACATTTTTGAGAACCGATCAACAATCACCAAGATGACCGTGTTCCCAGCTGAGGAGGGCAAGTCAGTGATAAAATACATGGAGATTTCCGTCCATGGCTTACTAGGTACCTCGAGAGGAAGTAGTGTGCCAACAGGACGGGACCGGGGCGTCTTAGTCCTAGCGCACGTGGTGCAAGCTGACGCGTATGAGACCATGTCCTGTTGGATCTTAGGCCACCAAAACCGACGTGACACCAACTCCAAGGTACCCCTAACCCCTGGATGGCCAGCCAGGACAGCATCATGATGCTCTGCCAAAACCTTTAAGCGGAGATGAAGCGGTACAAACGTTTTGTTGACGGGAAGCTCAGATGGTACCTCCTCCTGTGCCTCGGCAATCTCAGCCTCAACCTTGGTAGTGAGATCCGAAACCACAACACCCTTTTGGAAGATGGGTACTGGATCTTCCCGAGGCTCTCCCCCCGGTAAACACCTGGACAAAGCATCCGCCTTAGTGTTTTTAGAACCAGGTCTGTAAGTGACAACAAAGTTGAACCGCGTGAAAAACAATGCCCAGCGAGCCTGCCTGGGAGACAGATGCTTGGCAGACTCCAAATAAAGCAGATTCTTATGGTCGGTAATAACAGTAACCTGATGAACCAACCCCTCCAAGAAGTGTCGCCATTCCTCAAAGGCCAATTTGATTGCCAACAACTCTCTGTTGCCGATATCGTAGTTACGTTCGGCGGGCGACAGTTTCTTGGAAAAATAGGCACATGGATGCAAACCGCTTAAGGATGAGCCTTGTGACAACACCGCCCCCACACCAACCTCAGAAGCATCGACTTCTACAACAAAAGGTTTTGATACATCTGGCTGCACCAGAATGGGAGCCGAAACAAACCTGTTTTTAAGAGATTCAAATGCGCACACAGCAGCCTCAGGCCAAACGGAGAAATTGGTACCCTTTTTAGTCATGTCAGTTAGCGGTTTAGCAATGATAGAAAAATCCTTGATACACTTCCTATAGTAGTTAGAAAACCCAAGGAACCGCAGAAGTGCTTTTAGGTTATCAGGCTTTTCCCAATGCAACACCGCTTGCACCTTAGCGGCGTCCATTTTAAAACCAGAAGCAGACACAATATAGCCCAAGAAAGGCAACTCCTGTACCGAAAATACACATTTCTCCAGTTTTGCATACAGCTTATTCTCTCTGAGAAGCTGTAACACCTGCCTGACATGATCTAAATGAGTATCACGGTTGCAAGAATATATGAGGATGTCATCTAGGTACACAATAACGAATTTCCCCACAACATGCGAGAACACATCATTTATGAAATGTTGAAACACTGCAGGTGCGTTTGTCAACCCAAATGGCATCACCAAATTCTCAAAATGACCCTCAGGGGTATTAAAAGCCGTCTTCCACTCATCACCTTGACGGACTCTTATGAGGTTGTACGCCCCCCTGAGGTCAAGCTTGGTAAACCACTTAACACCTGCCACCTGGTTGAACAAATCCGGTATCAATGGCATAGGGCATGGATCACGAACCGTAATCTGGTTTAACTCCCTGAAATCCAGACACGGACATAGTCCACCATCTTTCTTCTTAACAAAAAAGAACCCTGCTGCCACTGGTGAGGATGAAGGCCTGATGTGCCCTTTGCTCAAACTTTCAGCAATGTAATCCTTTAACGCTTGTCTCTCCGGACTGGAGATGTTAAACATCCTTGCTTTAGGCAACTTGGCCCCTGGTTTAAACCTGATAGAACAGTCATAGGAGCGATGTGGTGGCAACTCTGAACAACACTTCTCAGAGAACACATCCACAAAATCCAGAAGTGACTCAGGAACGCTTGGAGTCACAGCAGACACACATGTGGCCAAGCAATTCTCCTGACAGAAATCACTCCACTGAATTATGTCCTGAGTTTTCCAGTCAATAACCGGGTTGTGTGTAGACAACCATGGAAAACCCAGAACCAATTGTGCCGGAAGACTCTTGAGCACCTTACATGTAACCTGCTCGAAATGAAGAACCCCAATATGAAGTTTAACCTCAGCCACAAACTCAGTAATCTCCCCCTGTGGGAGAGGAGCAGAATTGATGGTGACCACGCGGATAGGATGAGGCAGTTTTTCGATCCTAAACCCAGCAGTGCGTGCAAACTCCTCATCAATGAGATTTGTGGCAGAACCACTATCCACAAAAACAGTGATTGGCAGCTCTCTGCCAGTGACAACAACTTTGGCAGGGAGCATGCACTGAGAAACCATCATGGAGGATATACATAAGCTCAGATTGGACTCCTCCACACCCTCTGAGCTTAGAAGTTTTTCCGCCGTTGCGTTTTTCTTTGACAGCAGAGGACAGATATTAATAAAATGACCAGTTTTACCGCAGTAAAAACAGGCTCCCTGCTTCCTGAGTACAGGGGCTCGATTCTTAACATGTGATACCCCTGCGATTTGCATAGGTTCCGTGGGCTCTCCTGCAGCAACCTCACGTGAACCTAACCCTTCACCCACAGGCGGCGTCTCATGATCCCCCTGATGCAAACGGCGATCAATGCGGACAACAAGACTCATAGCGGAATCTAGTGGAGCAGGAGTCTCGTACATCAGGAGGGCTTTTTTAACCCTATTAGAAGCTCCATGAATAAAGTGACTCCGCAGCGCAGAATCATTCCACTGTGTGTCGACCACCCAGCGGCGAAAATCAGAACAGTAATCCTCTGCAACACGCTCCCCCTGGCAAATAGTGCGTATCTTAGATTCTGCTAGAGCCATTCTGTCCGGATCATCGTAAATGTGTCCTAGAGCAGAAAAAAAACTCTCCACTGAGTTAAATGTAGCAGAATCAGACGGCAAAGAAAACGCCCATGCTTGGGGACCCCGCTTAATAATGACAACACCAGGCCCACACGCTGAGCCTCATTACCGGAGGAGATCGGGCGCATACGGAAATAGAGTTTGCAAGCTTCACAAAAAGAAACAAATTTACTGCGTTCCCTAGCAAATTTTTCAGGCAAAGGAAACTTAGGCTCAGCAACTTTACCTGTAACTCCGGCTTGCACATTAGACACTGCTAGTCCCTGTTGCTGCACTGCCCCCCTTAACTCAGTGACCTGTAGGGACAGCGCCTCCAACTGGCGGGTTATGGAAATCATGTTGGCCGATTATAATGTCACGGGAGACCTAGGTAGGAAAGAGCTAAAAACCTGGGCCCCTGCGATTTCCCTCAGACTAGGGAAACCCTGACTGACCCTCTCCCAGAGTTTACACTGATGGTGTGCATGTCTGGGCCTCCACCCTCGCCCTATCTCCTGTTTCAACCCTAGGCTGAAACCACCACCCAGTGAAGAGTCCACACTCCAATACCCACAGTTAGCACAGACAAGGATAACGGAAAAATAAGCACCACGCCGCAGTCACTCAGGAATACACTATAAATGCAAAGGGCAAAACAAATACAAATATAGGAAGGAGCAAATAAGACAAAGGGAAATACACCACCAGCAAAGATACTCCAACTACTAGCTCACCACTCCAAACCGAGATAACCATGCACAAGACAGAAGCTATAATCGGCGATGCCCAATGTTCAGGAGAACTATTTAAAGGCAGTGGGCCTGGCCCAACTTCCAATCCGAGAACCAGGTAAATTAACCCCGGACCAGCTAGATAAAATCTAGCCGACGACAATGAGCGCATAGTGGTCAAAACCGGAATTACCGCTGTCTGTCGAACGACCTGGTCTGAACAGCGTCCGACATGACACTGAATGCTTGATTGAAGTCTCTGATCAATGATATGAAATGGCTGCAATCCTACACTAGAACTTCTAAACAAGATCAAGAATGGTGGTTATTAGTGATGAGCAAACGTGCTCGCCACCACTCGTTACTCGCCTGAGTATCTCTGTACTCGGTGTACTCAGCGAGCACCGTGAATTTCCGGGATTACTCGGCGGGAACTCTGGTCTCCACCCTGCATTTTTGGCGGTCTTTAGAGACCCAATCAACATGCAGGGATTGTCTGCCAGGTACTGTAATGAAACAACCATCTTTGTTATGGTCTTGCAGTGATTGGCTGGCCACACAGCATCATCAGGGGTATAAGAGACTGGATGCCGCCCTGCTCGGTGCATTCAGCTCTGGAATCAGACAGTGTAGGGAGAGCTGTTGCTGAGATAGGGTCAGATTTGGGGATTTCTTAGTCAGTGTGGGGTCTATCATTCTAAACTGCTCAAATCCAGCTAAACCAACAGTCCTCTTAAGGACTGATTCCGGAGTATATAGGTTGCAGTGTTACGTAGGCAGGGGAGTGTACGTCGCTTTATACAAATCAGTGCAAGGCCTGCAGGCACTGTATGTGTGCATACATCAAGAGGGTCCATTCCATTACTGTCTGCTGCTGCTGCTACCCATAGCATATATTGACCGAATATAACATGGCCCCAGGTATAATTGGCTAGGAAAATTTATTTTGCCAGGTTAATAGAGTTTATTTTATTGCAAAGCAATCCAGAGCCTTTTTCTTCTCCATTTACTTTTTGACACTGCATAATACAGCCAGATTCTTTTCGTAGCACAGCGTTGAAAATCCAACAATTTTAAAGGGGTCACAAAAATCACTTAAGAGTGCGCAGAAAAATCTTTCATTTTTTGTGGTACGGTAGAGTAGAATTTTTTTGAGTGTCTTACACAATTTCTTGACACCATTTTGCTGAACTAAAAAAATACATAAAGCCACATATTTTACAGTGTGGTATATCTGTGATACGCCTCATACATCCGTGTGCTAAAAATTTGGGCATTTTAGGCCATATTCCATTTTTTTGCTGTCTGTTAGTCTAGTTATATACAGCAGTATTTTTCAGACCGACAAAAAATACAGGCCAAATATTTGGCAGTGTGGTGTTTCTGTGACATGCGTCATTTATCTGCGTGCTGCAAGGTTGGGCATTTTAGGCCGTTATTCCAGTTTTTTTCCTGTCTGTTACTCGACTTATTTACAGCACTATTTTGCATTTACAAAAATACGGCCCACATATTTGGCAGTGCGGTATTTCTGTGACAGGCCTCATATATCTGCGTGCTCCAAGTTTGGGCATTTTAGACCGTTATTCCAGTTTTTTTCCTGTCTGCTACTCTACTTATATACAGCTCTATTTTGCATTTAAAAAAATATAGGCCACATATTTAGCAGTGTGGTATTTCCGTGACAGGCCTCATATATCTGCGTGCTCCAAGTTTAGGTATTTTAGGCCGTTATTACAGTGTTTTTCCTGTCTGTTACTCTACTTATATACATCACTATTTTGCATTTAAAAAAATACAGGCCACATATTTGGCAGTGTGGTATTTCCATGACAGGCCTCATATATCTGCGTGCTCCAAGTTTTGGCATTTTAGGCCGCTATTCCAGTTTTTTCCTGTCTGTTACTCTACTTATATACAGCACTATTTTGCAGAACCCCAAAAAAATACAGGCCACATATTTGGCAGGGTGGTATTTTCGTGACAGGCCTCATATATCTGCGTGCTCCAAGTTTGGCATCTTAGGCCGCTATCCAGTTTTTTCCTGTCTGTTACTCTACTTATATACAGCACTATTTTGCATTTACAAAAATAAAAAATACAGGCCACATAATTGGCAGGGTGGTATTTCTGTGATAGGCCTCATATATCTCATTGCTCCAAGTTTGGGTATGTTAGGCCGTTATTCCAGTTTTTTCTCCTGTGTGTAACTCTACTTATATACAGCAGTGTGGTATTGCTGTCAGATGTCTGATTGTATTTGTGGCCTACAAATTGTGGCAATTCAGGCTACATTCCACTGTATTTGCTGTCTGTTACCCTAGTTCGGTACACTATTTTTGTTTTAAAAATTAAAAAATACAGGCCAGATATTGAACAGTGTAGTATCTTGGTAAAAATACTTTTGTTTCAAGTTGTTATGGCTGCTTCATATCTTAAATGCTCCAACTACTACCACCATCATCTTCTGCCTAGAGGCAGTCACTGCGCACATTGAAAGTCTGAGGAGCAGAGGGTGAACGCTTGGGCAGTGTTGTAATCTTCTAGATTAAATCATGACTGGAAGAGCCAAAGCAAGAACAAGGGGCCAGGACTCGCAACTACTGAAGCTTTGTGTTCCTGGGCCGGATCCTGACAATCCATCACCTACTAAAACTGAACTGGTTGGACAAGGATGTCAAAAAGGAACCCCTGCATTTTCAAGAACAGAAGCTAGATATTTTGACATTTCAGCTGTATATCAAGAGCTGTCAATTGGAGAGCGTGGTGGTCATAGATGTGACTTCTACACCACCACCCGAGCTGCTGCTTCACCACCACCCGAGTTGCCGCACCCCCGACCTTCTGTCTCTTCCCCATTATCCCGTAGAATGTAAGTCCGCAAGGACAGGGTCCTCTCCATTCTGAATCAGTCTGTCATTGTAATTTTTTTTACTGTAAACGATATCTATTACTTTGTATGTAACCCCTTCTCATGTACAGCACCATGGAATTAATGGCGCTATATAAATAAATAATAATAATAATGCTATATGGGTGTTTCCACTAGACAATCCATCCAACATATTATTGAATTATTGAATCAAAATCTTGTTTTTCTGTCAACTCTGTTCAGCTGTGCACAAACTATGTCAAATTGGTCGCTAGACCCCAGTGGGTTTTGTCACAGCGTCATGTTGACTACAGTCCACAGATGTTATCTAGATCCCTAATCTCAGCTCTACTTTACCACCATGATGAATTAATAGGAAAAGCACATGGTATTCATGGAGTTGTTGTTTTCTTGCCAAAGAAACTCAATAAGATCAATGAGGTGGTTAGCCACACACGGAATGGAGAAATAGTAAAGATGACAATTGCTTTCACAATTGAGTTAAACCACACTTCACCAACTTGCTTTCACTTTTACAACATTATATTCCGAAGCCTTGAAGAAAAAGATGAATATATTGTGAAGCAAATAGGTATGAATAATTATCATCAAAATGATGTAATATAAGTCAGAACATACACAACCTATCTGTGCGGAAATGATTTACAGCCGAAATTTTGAAGTATGAGACTAGTGTCATCTTGTGGATTGATATGAGCCACAAAGTTCTTCAAAGTGAAACTGTTCTGAGAAACTGTTCTGAAAAAAGTAGAAGAAAATGCCTTCTATGATGCTTGCATTAAAGAACTGATTGGCCAGATATGTACGGACTCAGGATGACCAGGCTATGGGTACCTGTGCTGCGCTGGATCCGGAACTGTCAAGGCTGCGTCCCTTGTTTCCTGGGAGAAGGAATAGGGGAATGGACAAGCCCCATTACCCAGGAAGAGGGGGCATGTTTAGACAGGGAACCTGGCCGTAAACTGAGGAAAAAAAACACAAAGTAGGAGTGAGTCCAATGCTGTCAGCGTGTGAGCAGCAAGGGGGGCAGTGCTCTATGCACCTGAAGCGCCGGCGCTGCGACCAACTGCAGCAGACAGACCCGGTGACCTAGAGGCAGGGGGGCCAGCTTGAGAGAAAGCGGGCACAACAGCAGAGATTTTTGGCGTCGACAAGCAGCACATAGGAGGCTGAGCAGCATGCTCTGTCCTTAGAGCACTGGCGCCACAAATGACTGTTCCTGTTGGCTCCTGCTACTAAAAGCGTTACTGCCAGAGAGCGTGTGCCCAGTGACTGCCAGAGAGTGAGGCGCCGTGCGCTCCATGAACTTGGGTACAGCACACGTGCGCAGTAGAGACAGCCAGTTCATGCTACGTGTTCAGCTTTGCTAACCAATAATTAAAAGGCACAGAGGAATGATAAATGACATTGGTATGGTCAGCAAGGTACTCCCTCAGCATTTTCCCAAACTTTGCACTCCTTGCGAGAGTCCCTCGCGCCTCAGGGCCAGGGCGATGGGAGGGTCTGAGAAAACTCTCCCCGAACTTTGCCAGTGTTCCACTGCCTCTGCTGGATTACAGTTGTGTCTCTCTCACCTGTACTCCTTGCTTGGCCAACGAACTGTGACCTCTGCTGCCAACGTTTTCAGATGAGAATTTTTTCAATAATTCCGCAAGAAGGGCCCTCTGGTCCTCTAACATTTTAGTACACCTGTCTGCCTCTGGAATAAGAGATATAAAGTTCTCCTTGTAGCATGGGTCTAGAAGTGTCACCAATCAGTATTGCCTGTCACCCAAAATTTTGAGAACACGAGGGTGATGGGAAAGGCATACTATGAAGGAACAGATGAATGACCTCGGGGAGACCAAAACATCCAACACTGCGGAGACACCATCACGTGTTTCTCAACACAGTGATCCAGAACACTGCCCCCATCCCTTATGGGAAATATGCAAACGCATGTAAAGTAAGCTGCGGAGACACCATCACGTGTTTCTCAATGCAAGCAATGAATAGCCAGGCCTTTCTCCGGGAAGGAACAACCACGGGAAGGGCAGCATCCAATAAAGGAGAATATCCAATAAAGGAAGACCACCTATGCCAAGCATGGTATCCATCCACAAACAGCTGTTTCGGGGTTTTTGCTCCTCATCAGTGTGGAGTAGGAAACTGGCTATTAGGAGCAGTGCCTGGTGAAAGGCTATGAAGGAACAGATGAATGACCTCGGGGAGACCAAAACATCCAACACTGCGGAGACACCATCACGTGTTTCTCAACGCAGTGATCCAGAACACTGCCTCCATCCCTTATGGGAAATATGCAAACGCATGTAAAGTAAGCTGCGGAGACACCATCATGTGTTTCTCAATGCAAGCAATGAATAACCAGGACTTTCTCCGGGAAGGAACAACCACGGGACATGCGTTTGCATATTTCCCATAAGGGATTGGGGCAGTGTTCTGGATCACTGCGTTGAGAAACACGTGATGGTGTCTCCGCAGTGTTGGATGTTTTGGTCTCCCCGAGGTCATTCATCTGTTCCTTCATAGCCTTTCACCAGGCACTGCTCCTATTAGCCAGTTTCCTACTCCACACTGATGAGGGGCAAAACCCCCGAAACAGCTGTTTGTGGATGGATACCATGCTTGGCATAGGTGGTCTTCCTTTATTGGATATTCTCCTTTATTGGATGCTGCCCTTCCCGTGGTTGTTCCTTCCCGGAGAAAGGCCTGCGTTGAGAAACACGTGATGGTGTCTCCGCAGCTTACTTTACATGGGAAAGGCAGACTAACATAGACTCAGCCATGCGTGCAAGACTGCTTACAGTCAATACCTCCGTGTCCTCACCAAGAGGATGACTGACCATGCTCTCATCCTCCTTCTTGTCCTCAGGCCTCCACGACTTTCAACAAACCTCAGTAATATCATTGTAAATACATCATTGAAAATATATTATTGTATATACACCCCTGTAGTTTTTATCTCCCCCACCTCATTGTAGATGGTAAGTTTTCATGAGCAGGATCGTTTTTTGGGATTTAATTATTGTTATCATTGTTACTTAGTGTAGATTTTAAGCTGTCACGAGCAGGGTAGTTTTATTTCTGTTTATTTATTGTAATATTGTTATCATTGTTACTTAGGACTGTTGTGTTTGAAACTGTTAAACTGTAAATATGTTGGCGCTATATAAATAACTATAAATATTAATATTAGAACACAGAGAAGCAGGATGGAGATGTTAAATATGGTGTCATAGCCGATCACCATCTTGGTGGATTCCTCAAAGTTTTGGAGGATGGTACATATATCTGACATCCATGTCCACTCCTGAGATCTTATGTGTGAAGTCAGAACTGAATACCGACGGCCTTGTTGATGCTGGTAGTCACCAACTGCCCTCTTCTGCTCATAAATCCTTTCCAACATCTGCAGTGTAGAGTTCCAATGCGTGGGGACATCACACACCAGTCGGTGAGCCAGAAGCTACAAATGCTGCTGAAGCATGGTAAGGGTGCCGGAAGCTCTAGCTGACTTTCTAAAATAGGTACGCAGAGCCTCGTACTATTCCTAGCAGATCTGGCACCTCCGTGTTGCTTTTCAGAAAACGTTGAACAATGAGGTTAAGCATATGGGCCAGGCATGACCCGTGTGTGAGCTTGCCTCAACACAGAGCAGCCACCAGTTTCCAGCCATTGTTACACATGACCATGCCTGGCTGTAGGTTTAGCGGTGTCAGCCACAGATCTGCCTGCTGTTTCAGAGCTGTCCACAACTCTTCATCGTTGTGCGGTTTGTCACCTAAGCATAATAGCTTCAGCACAGCCTGTTGCCGCTTGGATGAGGCAGTGCTGCAGTACTTCCAGATTGTGACTGATATGCTACTTTTGGAGATGGAGTCTGATATGGACGCAAATGAGGAGGAGGAGGTGCAGGAGCTGTAGACTGTGGGGGCAACCCAGATTGATGTAGGGTCTGCAATACTCAGGGTTGGGAGGATGTGCACCATCCCAAGGTCAGACTGTGTCCCAGCTTCCACTATGTTAACCCAGTGTGCCATCAGTGAGATGTACCATCCCTGACTACAAGCACTTGTCCACATGTCTGTGGTTAGGTGGACTTTCCTAGTAACAGCATTGTGAAGGGCACGGGTAATGTTGTGGGACACATGCCTGTGTAATGTCGGGATGGCACATTGGGACAAATAGCCCCACATGTTCGGGACCTCCGTGTGATCCTCAACTCTGCCCTCTCTTTCAAGCGATATATCCAAGCCCTTGCCTCCTCCTGCCCACTACAGCTCAAAAACATTTCCAGGATCAATACATTCCAAGAAACTGCAAAAATGTTTGTGCATGCCCTCATGATCTCCCGCCTAGACTTTTGCAACCTTCTACTCTCTGGTCTCCCCTCTAGCACTCTTGCACTACTCCAATCTATCCTAAACTCTGCTGCCCGAGAAATCCAACTGTCCCTCCGTTATTCCCCAGCCTCTCCTCTCTGCCAGGCCCTTCACTGCCTTCCTATTACCCAGAGGATGCAGTTCAAAACCCTAACTATGACATACAAAGCCTTCCACAACCTGTCTCCATACATCTGTGACATGGTCTCCCAATGTCCGACTGAGTAATGGCTTCCTCTATGCTAACCCAGTGTGTCATCAGCAAGATGTACCGTCCCTGCCCACAAGCACTTGTCCATGTGTCTGTGGTTAGGTGCACTTTCCCTGTAACAGCATTGTTGAGGCCTGTTGTGGGACATGTGCTTGCTTGTGTAATGTCACGGCAGACAGGGAGAAATTGTGGTGGCTGGGGACCGAGTACCTTGTGACGGTTACCACCATTAGGTTCCGGAAAGCTTCCGTCTCCCACGAGTAGTGTTGAGCATTCCGATGCTGCAAGTATCGGGTATCGGCCGATACTTGCTGTATCGGAATTCCGATACCGGGATTCCGATACTCTTGTGGTATCGGGTATCGGGTATCGGAACAACATTAATGTTAAAATGTGTAAAATAGAGAATTAAAATAAAAAATATCGCTATACTCACCTCTCCGACGCAGCCGGGACCTCAGCGCAGGAACCGGCAGCGTTGTTTGTTTAAAATTCCCGCTTTTACATGGTTACGCGAAGTCCCGGCTTGTGATTGGTCAGGGCGGCCATGTTGCCGGGCCGCGGACCAATCACAGCAAGCCGTGACGAAAATACGTCACGGCTTGCTGTGATTGGTCCGCGTCCCGGCAACATGGCCGCCATTAACCAATCACAAGCCGTGACATCACGGGAGGCTGGAAACGCGCTCATTTTAAAAAGGGCGCGTGTCCAGCCTCCCGTGACGTCACGGCTTGTGATTGGTTGACCGCGACGCAACCAATCACAAGCCGGGAGGCTGGACACGCGCCCATTTCAAAATGAGCGCGTCCAGCCTCCCGGCTTGTGATTGGTTGATCGCGGCGCAACCAATCACAAGCCGTGACGTCACGGGAGGCTGGACACGCGCCCATTTCAAAATGAGCGCGTCCAGCCTCCCGGCTTGTGATTGGTTGATCGCGGCGCAACCAATCACAAGCCGTGACGTCACGGGAGGCTGGACACGCGCCCATTTTAAAATGAGCGCGTGTCCAGCCTCCCGTGACGTCCCGGCTTGTGATTGGTCAGGGCGGCCATATTGCCGGGACGCGGACCAATCACAGCAAGCCGTGACGTAATTTCGTCACGGCTTGCTGTGATTGGTCCGCGTCCCGGCAACATGGCCGACCTGACCAATCACAAGCCGGGAATTCACGTAACCAAGTAATAGCGCGATTTTTAAACAAACAACGCTGCCGGTTCCCTCGCTGAAGTCCCGGCTGCGTCGGACAGGTGAGTATAGCGATATTTTTTATTTTAATTCTTTCTTTTACACATTAATATGGTTCCCAGGGCCTGAAGGAGAGTTTCCTCTCCTTCAGACCCTGGGAACCATCAGGGATACCGTCCGATACATGAGTCCCATTGACTTGTATTGGTATCGGGTATCGGTATCGGATTGGATTCCGATACTGTGACGGTATCGGCCGATACTTTCCGATACCGATACTTTCAAGTATCGGACGGTATCGCTCAACACTACCCACGAGCCTAAAATACAACATTTTGAGCGCAAGCAGGCAAGAAATGTGTGAATTTAGTACTGTGGCATTGGCTGCGTATTTCCGCTTGCGTTCCAAGGACTAGGGTATGGACAACTGAACGCTGCGCTGTGACAAGGACGTGGACGTGCTTGTTGATGATGCTAGTTGAGTTTATGTGCAACTACAGATGCAGGGCAGGAGGCATCTTTGCATGCACCATGGACAGGGGATTAGCTTTCACGCAAAACATCAGAAGAAGCAGTGGTATCACCCGCCGACACTTCATGGAGCCTTGTGTTCAACCAACAAAGTCGGGTGCTTTGCTGCCATGTGCCTGATCATGCTGGTGGTGGTTAGGCTAATAGTTTTGCTACCCCTGTTGATGCGGGCATGGCCGATGGTGCAAATATCCTTTTTGGGATTATCAGCAGAGTCTTTAAAAAACAACCTGACTGTCATGGGGACATTCAGTGTCTCCCTCTCCCATACTACCTCCTCACTTCGAACCCTGTCTTTCGGTGTTCCCCAAGGCTCAGTTCTAGGACCCCTACTCTTCTCCATCTACACCTTCAGCCTGGGACAGCTGATGTAATGGCACAGTTTACAATATCATCAGAACACCGATGACAAGCAGATCTACCTATCTGTACCTGACATTACTTCCTTACTGACAAAAAACACACGTCTTCACGCTATTTCATCCTTCTTTTCTGCTCGCTTTCAAAAAGTGGACATGGACAAAACAGAATACATCATCTTTCAACCATCTCATGCCAAATACAGTAGACATGAGAGCTGTGTGTGCATCATTCAGTACCAATTTAGTAAGAGGGAAAGTTTGCCCAAGAGAAAATGATTTTCCTGACATTCACGACCTTTTTTGCACATTTTTTGCAGCTGTGATCTTCATCTTCTTGCTGTGGATGTGGTAAATTGCAAAGTTGTCATTAATACCATCATCGTCCATATCTTGTAAAGAGGAAATCTGGTGTTTCCCAGGATCGTGGTTATCTACGTTTAGTGGCATTCCTTTAACAGTGTTCGTTACACTAGAACAAATAATAACTGTGACATTTGAATATTATTGGTAATATTTATGGGTGAAAATGAAGAAGCTTGTGCCACGGGTGTGTTTATAGTTACGGATGGTGCACTCCTCTTTAAACTTAGTTTTTCACAAGCATCCATCAGTTTGTTTGGTTACCCTCCAACACTGATCTGCTTTCTCTATTTCAGTACCTTACGAACATGCTGCACTTTGCCCTTTAGACAGACATGTGCATCTTTCGCAACATATTTTTGACAGGCATTTTTTAGGCCAAGTCTCACACGTGTATCTGTTAGATCGATTTTCTGATGGGCATGAAACACATTCTGGTAATTGGTGGTGGCTAAACGACTAATCATTGTAGGATGTATCCTGGATCTCATACCTCCCATAGCCACCGCTGTAATTAATCATGTACAGTACAGACCAAAAGTTTGGACACACCTTCTCATTTAAAGATTTTTCTGTATTTCATGACTATGAAAATTGTACATTCACAACTGAAGGCATCAAAACTATGAATTAACACATGTGGAATTATATACTTAACAAAAAAGTGTGAAACAACTGAAATTATGTCTTATATTCTAGGTTCCTCAAAGTAGCCACCTTTTGCTTTGATGACTGCTTTGCACACTTTTGGCATTCTCTTGATGAGCTTCAAGAGGAAGTCACCTGGAATGGTTTTCACTTCACAGGTGTGCCCTGTCAGGTTTAATAAATGGGATTTCTTGCCTTATAAATGGTGTTGGGAAGTCTGGTGGATACACAGCTGATAGACTGTTAGCTGCTTTTTTCTTGCAATAATACAAATTCTAAGTAAAGAAAAACGAGTGGCCATCGTTACTTTAAGAAATGAAGGTCAGTCAGTCTGAAAAATTGGGAAAACTTTGAAAGTGTCCCCAAGTGCAGTGGCAAAAACCATCAAGTGCTACAAAGAAACTGGTTCACATGAGGACCGCCCCAGGAAAGGAAGACCAAGAGTCACCTTTGCTTCTGAGGATAAGTTTATCCGAGTCACCAGCCTCAGAAATCGCAGGTTAACAGCAGCTCAGATTAGAGACCAGGTCAATGCCACACAGAGATCTAGCAGCAGACACATCTCTACAACAACTGTTAAGAGGAGACTTTGTGCAGCAAGCCTTCATGGTAAAATAGCTGCTAGGAAACCACTGCTAAGGACAGGCAACAAGCAGAATAGACTTGTTTGGGCTAAAGAACACAAGGAATAGACATTAGGCCAGTGGAAATCTGTGCTTTGGTCTGATGAGTCCAATTTTGAGATCTTTGGTTCCAACCACCATGTCTTTGTGCGACGCAGAAAAGGTGAACGGATGGACTCTACCTGCTTGGTTCCCACCGTGAAGCATGGAGGAGGAGGTGTGATGGTGTGGGGGTGCTTTGCTGGTGACACTGTTGGGGATTTATTCAAAATTGACGGCATACTGAACCAGCATGGCTACCACAGCATCTTGCAGCGACATGCTATTCCATCCGGTTTGCGTTTAGTTGGACCATCGTTTATTTTTCAACAGGACAATGACCCCAAACACACCTCCAGGCTGTGTAAGGGCTATTTGACCAAGAAGGAGAGTGATGGGGTGCTACACCAGATGACCTGGCCTCCACAGTCACCAGACCTGAACCCAATCGAGATGGTTTGGGGTGAGCTGGACCGCAGAGTGAAGGCAAAAGGGCCAACAAGTGCTAAGCATCTCTGGGAACTCCTTCAAGATTATTGGAAGACCATTCCTGATGACTACCTCTTGAAGCTCATCAAGAGAATGCCAAGAGTGTGCAAAGCAGTCATCAAAGCAAAAGGTAACTAATTTGAAGAACCTAGAATATAAGACATAATTTCAGTTGTTTCACACTTTTTTGTTAAGTATATAATTCCACATGTGTTAATTCATAGTTTTGATGCCTTCAGTGTGAATGTACAATTTTCATAGTCATGAAAATACAGAAAAATCTTTAAATGAGGTGTGTCCAAACTTTTGGTCTGTACTGTATGTTCCCATTCCTGTCATCACCATGCCCCTTTTCCTGATCACTTCATCCAATGATTCATCCGCCACATTTTTACTTAAAAACCGGCACCTTCCCAGCAGCAACTGTGTAGGAAACCACTTTACAGTTTTGAAAGGTGTTTATGATGCCCCTAAAGAAAAAATTTACACACTAAGTTGATATGTACCCCAGGGGGAAATGTTTATCAGCCCATACACTTAGTGTATGTGTAGTCTAGTCTGTGTATAGTGTAAGTCTAGGAGACCCGCTCCTTTAAATTGGGTCTATTTTTTAATGAGGCCTTCCTCCACGTCTCATCATCCACCACCACTAGATCACCAGGGTTAACGTGTTACGTGCTGCTACAGCCACTGTAGTCTTTTGCAAGGGTGCTTATGATGCCCGTAAACAATTTTTTTAAAAAAATTGACCCCCAATGGGGAAATGTTTGTCAACCCATACACTTAGTGTATGGGCATTCCAAGTCTAGGAGACCCGCTCCTTTAAATTGGGCCTATTTTTTAATGAGGCCTTCCTCCACGCCACATCATCCACCGCCACTAGATCACCAGGGTTAACGTCTTCCGTGCTGCTACAGCCACTGTAGTTTTTTGCAAGGGTGTTTATGATGCCCGTAAACAATTAAAAAAAAATTGACCCCCCCATGGGGAAATGTCTATCAGCCCATAGTCTTAGTGTATGGGCATTCCAAGTCTAGGAGACCCGCTCCTTTAAACTGGGCCTATTTGTTTATGAGGCCTTCCTTCAAGTCTCATAATCCACAACCACTAGATCACCAGGGTTAACGTGTTCCGTGCTGCTACAGCCACTGTAGTTTTTTGCAAGGGTGTTTATGATGCCCATGAACAATTTTTTTCTAACAAAATTGACCCTCAATGGGGAAATGTTTGTCAGCCCATACACTTAATGTATGGGCATTCCAAGTCTAGGAGACCCGCTCCTTTAAATTGGGTCTATTTTTTAATGAGGCCTTCCTCCACGTCTCATCATCCACCGCTACTAGATCACCAGGGTTAACGTGTTTCGTGCTTTTACAGCCACTGTAGTTTTTTGCAAGGGTGTTTATGATGCCCATAATAAAAATATTTACACAGTATGTTGATGTGTACCCCCCAGGAGAAAATATTTGTCAGCCAATACAATTAGTGCATGGGCATTATGAGTCTAGGAGACCCACTCTTTTTTAATGGAACAGTTTTTTTTATGAGGCCCTCCTCCTTGTTTCTTCCAAGGGGGATTGGGGTGCGTGAAAATTTGGGTCAAGGTGGCCCTTGCATTCAATGCATAAGGAAACAGTATGGCAGGACCAACTGAAGAATGTGAAGTGGGTTTTCCTGTGGCCATCCAGTACTTGGGTACAAAGGCTTCTTGGGGTGCATATGACTTGGTAGCAGGGCACGCCTTGCAGTCAATGCATAAGAAAACAGTATGGGAGTACAAAATGAATAATGTGAAGTGGTTATCACTTGTGGTGCACAGTCTGAGGATGGGGGATATCCATGTTTCAATAAGTCATGTGCTCTACCATGAAAGAATACATAGCATACAATATTTGCAAAGTATTAAAATTTAGCTGACTGTAGTTTAATGAGTATGGGGTCTTTAGTATGAAAAGAGACAATCCAGTCCCTCTATGGTAGGGTAATGTGTACTTTAACAGGATACAAGAAAAATGACTCCATAGAAGAGACGAACAGATTTGACAAAATTCGTATTCACCAAATTGCACTGAGTTTCCCAGGAAATTACAACTGGCTTGACTGCTCTGACGTGTTAACTGCAGCATATGACAAAAGACTTCAACATTTAATTTCTTTCCATGCAAAGAATTCAGTCAAAACATATTTGCCATGTATTTTAATGTTTTTGACCTGAATGGTAGAGGGGTTTGCGTTTTTTGGATTATGTATTTTTTCTACGAATAAACTATGGATGTTAATGGATGAGTTGTAGTGACCAGAAAAACCATTACTAATGTACCGTATGTTATATGTCATATGGTGTGTTCTCTATTCCTTACATGATTACACTTGTCACACCGGCACCCCGTCTTGCCTTGGGAGGAGGTAAATTATTTAATACTATGCTACCCTCTCCTGCCTTGTTTTGGTATTACAACTTGTAGTACTATGCTGCCCTCTTCTACCTTAGTTTGGCATTGCAACTTGTTTTTCTGATTTGAAAATAAGTGGCAGTTGGATGTTGTGCATGGGGGACAAAGAAGGTCCTGTTACGGGCGGTTTTTGTGAGGAGAGGAGGTAGAAAATTGGGGCTCCTGGATTGAGACAAGCGGGGAGTACAAATAGCACCCTATTCGGAGTGCCCCGCTTTTACAGCAACAGAGTGCTGAGATGAGAGAAGGAACTGCAGAACTGCACAGCAGATTCCCTGGATACTCCGATCCGATTAAGGTCATCTGATCCTCCCCCTTCACGCAGCACAGTTAGTCAAAACGAAAATTAACGCCATCCTCCCAAGGCCAGGACCGAGAAAAGGCTTTGACCATCGCAATGTGTAAGAAAAATTTTATCGGCTACCCATGACTGTTATTTTGAAAAAATATAAGAATTGTTACCAGTCTTGAGTAAAGTTCATCTTTCAAGTTTGCATGGGACCCCCGGTGTATGCTTCTTTCGTCCGCGGCCTTATACCTTGCGGGCATCAACATAACTCTCAGTCTCATATATCCGACGTCTCCCCCTTTATAATTGCCACCTAACCTTGGGATTGTTAGAGCCATCGGAGTCACCGTGACTGAACCATCCTCCGAGATACAAGGCGATGCGTCAGAGTCAGTTGCTGGATTTCCAATTTTTTCCTTCTCCTGATACACTGCAGTGTCCGTGCAGAAGAGGTCAGCAGACTACAGAGGTTTCCTCTTTTTTTCTCTTTTACAAGAAAAATGACTCCATAGTAGATTTGAACAGCTTTGACTAAATTTGTATTCACCAAATTTCACTGATTTTTCCAATATTTCCAAAATATATTCCCAACAAAGTTATTATTTGCATATTGAATGTTCTTTATTTTGCCCTAGGATCTTTCTAGACCCTAGATAATAATAAACATAGGGTTTCAAAAAGAACCTGAAGACCTACCTCTTCCGGCACGCCTACAACCTGCAGTAACCACTGATCGATCAAACCACTGCACGACCAGCTCTATCCTCACCTACTGTATCCTCACCCATCCCTTGTAGATGGTGAGCCCTCGCAGGCAGGGTCCTCTCTCCTCCTGTACCAGTTGTGACTTGTATTGTTCAAGATTATAGTACCTGTTTTTATTATGTATACCCCTCCTCACATGTAAAGCGCCATGGAATAAATGGCGCTATAATAATAAATAATAATAATAGGGTGTAAAAAGCTAATACTCACCTCACTACTCACCAATCTAGCCACCTCTGCTGCTTACTGCCTGTATTCCATATCTGTTTTCGGTCTGGGCCAGGACTTCCCACACATCGACCAGGCCTCAGATGTCCCTGTGTGCCATTAATGCAGTGCATGTTGTGACGTTACTACGTTCGCTGTGACCTTCAGATGCGCAGTGACCTCCAAGAGCAGTAGACTTGGCCTCGAAAAAGGCCACCAGAGATGCAGTGTGCCACGGCAGAAAAAAAAGGTAGAGCGGATTGAATAGAGGGCATTAAACAACAGGGGTGGTCAAATAGGTGAACGGTGAGGTAAGAGGTTTGTTTATTGTTGTGTTTTAATACCTGTATGTCATCTCCCTTGTGTATAGTATATACCTGCTGTATGTCATCTCCTCTTGTATATAGTATATACCTATGTGTAATCTCCTCCTGTATATAGTATGTACCTGTATGTCATCTCCCCTCTATATAGTATATACCTGTATGTCATCTCCTGTGTATAGTATTTGTATAGTATTTACCTGTATACACAAGCTAATGGGATCAAATACATGAGCATGACAGTTTCAACAACATAGTGGAAGAGCATGTGTCCACACATCTCCAAATGCTGAGTGATGGTCTGGCTCATTTAACCTCTGGGTCTCCAAACTGGACACATGGCCTGAGCTTGCGCTTTATGCTTTGGAGGTGCTGACATGGCCAGCAGAAAGTATACTGTCGGAATGTGTGTTCAGCATGGCAGGTGGTGTGATAACAGACCGGCTCCTGTGACTGTCCACAGCCAATGTGGACAAGCTCAAATTCAATATAATGAACCAGGCATGGCTGAATATAAAAGTATACCAGCAGCACCCAGCCATTTCCATTGCTAGACTCCACCACAGTTTGTTTGTTCTATTTTCCATTCAGAATGTTTTGGGGACTACCCCCCTCCAAAAAAAGTGAATGTTATGCAGAGTACCCCCACAGAGGCTTTTGTCAGAGTACTCCTACTCCCGAAGAGATGCATACAGAGTACACAGGTTTTTTGGCACAGTATTCCTACAGACACGGTTGCAGATAAAAAAAAAATGTGTTTTTACGCACAGTACTCCCACAGACACAGGTGAAAAGTATCATTATTTTTAGGCACACTACTCTTACCGACACTTCTGGAGTGTACACAGAAGCTTTTGGGGACAGTACTCCAAGAGGCTTTTTGTTATAGTACAAAGGCTTTTTGGTACAGTACTCTCAGAGGTTTTTTGGTACAGTACAAAACAGGCTTTTTGGCAGCTCTCCCAGAGGATTTTTGGTAAAGTAGAAACAGAAGCTTTTTAGCACTGTACACACTGAGACTTTTTGGCACAGTACTCCAAGAAGCTCTTTGATACAGTACAAACAGAGGCTTTTTGCCACAGTACTCCCAGAGGCCATTTAGTAAAGTAGAAACAGAGACTTTTTTGGCACAGTACTCCCAGAGGCTTTTTGATACAGTACAAACAGATGCTTTTTGGTACAGTACAAACAGAGGCTTTTTTGCCATAGTACTCCCAGAGGCCTTTTGGTAAAGTAAAAGCTGAGGCTTTTTGTCACAGTACTACCAGAGGCGTTTAGAATCATTTTTTTGGCACACTACTTGTGCAGACCCGATTGCTGAGTGCACAGTGACTTTTTGGAACAGAACTCCCACAGGCGGGGAAGCAGAGCACACACGTAGGCTTAAAGGCACAGTACTCCCACTGGCATGGTTGCAGAGTTCATGCAAAACTCAATGAAAAGTACTCCCACAGGCAAGGTTGCAGATTACACACAGAGGCTTAAAGGCACAGTACTCCCACTCATATGAATAATACACATAGCGGCTTTTTGGCACAGTACTCCCACTCATGCATGTGCAGAGTATACACAGCAGCTTTTTGACAGTTTAATTATGTCCCTCACTCCAGCTGCATCCTGTCTCTATATTAATCAGAGCAGAATGGCGGCAGCACTCGTGAGCTGGCATTTACACAGGCGGGGTCAACTGCTGCGCCGGCCAATCACAGCCATGCCAATACTTGGCATGGCTGTGATGGCTCCAGAAGTGCCCACAGCCTAAAAACTTGTTGTACTGTCTGTGTTTCAGCCTTTCAACAAACTTTATTAGACATCCGAACCCAAGAAGAAAACCGGACATTGTGTTAAAAGTTCGTGTTCGGGGTTCGGTACGGACCCCAAACTGTACAGTTCAGGTTCACTCATCCCTAGTTTTAACCACACCTGTAGGATGTTGTGTGGTTAAAACAATATGAAGGTCAGAGTTAATTTTATGAGCATAAACTTGAAATAGTCAAAATCTGACATTTGGCACACCTAGAGCACTGCTGATGAGAAAAGGGTTTTTTTGCTAAATTTGTCTGTGCCAAGGTGTGCTGTGTGCTGGAATTGCGGCTCCATCAAGGCCATTTTCTCATTTCTTATTATAATGTATCAAAGCAGAGTTGGGATAAGAGATGGAGGAGATTGGTGCCAATAAATACTGTAACTTTTTAATGTCTTGCTGGGCATTGATAGCACATAAATTTCTGTTTGTGTATTGAATAGGGGTGTCCTGAATGATGAAACAAATATTGACAAAGAAAGAAATATGGTCGTGGTCAAAGAGTGGGAGAAGGAGATAGTAAAGTCATGCGCCTAGCAAAGTTGGAAGAATACCAAGTCCAGCATATACCCATCTTCAGGTGTAGCAGAGTTAGTAAGCTGTGAAAGGCCTATAGAGGAAGTTACAGATAGAAGATGATTAGCAGATAGAGAGAGTGGGTTATCAATAGAGATGTTAACATCCCCATGATGAGAGTGAGAATGTCACAGGTTTGAAAGTCTGGGAGTCAGGTTGAAAAGTGATCCAGAAAATTGCAGGGTTAGTTTGGAGGGCAGTACCCAACTGCTAGGAGAAGGGGCGGAAAAGTCTGATGGTGTGGACATCAAAAGGAGGTAGCATAAATTTCTAGCCTTCAAATTCTCTTTCAGTGAGAACTATAAGTTTAAAAGAATTTGAGAAGAAGAATTCATGAATATAGGGGAGTTTGTTGTACACTTATCAGGAGTTCCGGGGACAAAGTTAAAGGAGACAGGAGAAGATATGTAATTAATGTTAATGAAATTCACAGGGTTTCTGTATGCAGCAGAAAATAAGTTAATTTACTATCACAGGGAGGGCCAGGGTTAGGGAAGATACTTCCTATGACATGGAGAAGGAGAATAGGGAAAATGAGCATATGGTTTAGTGATTTGTGAGAGTGTTTTCTGTCTTTGATTTGAGTATTTTAAACATGTGAGAAGAGTACATGATTGAGAGGAGAGAGAGACTGATGCTGATATAGTGCACAACATGAATAAAATGGAGGTAGATTTGAAAGAAAGAAGCTGCTAGAACATAAGTGAAGCAAATATGAAGCAGATGTGGAAAATGCTTACACAAGTGAATTAGAAATAAGTTTGAATATTTTGCATAGCTTACCTGTCTCCTACCTATTGTCCTAAAACGTGCAAACTTCACCTCTAATTTACAATGTGCACTGGTGAAAAAGTGCACACATAAAGTGCAATATATCAAACATTTGATGATGTATAATACATATCAATCGGTAAATAATTATCATAACAACCAAACAGAGATCAAAAACAAATGTTATCATGCTTCAAAAAGAAAAAAATATTATATATAAATACTTGTAGCACAACGAACAAAATCTCTCTGCTGCACCAGTTTACAATAATAAGAGAAAGCACACACAGTGCTATGTATAAGGCAAATAATAGTAAACCTGGTAATTCAGTTTGTATTTAAGAAATGCTTCTATCATATAGCGGATGAGTTCGCAGAATTTTACCACAAACTGTATAATTTTAAACAAGATGTCTCACTTCCTCAACCAGATCCTCAAAAAATTGCAGATTTTCTCAATAAATTACAACTTCCCAAAATTAGCCCTTCGGATCTAGCCTCCCTAACGTTACCCATCTCCTCTTCTGAAATCATTGACACAATCCATGCTCTGAAACCACAAAAATCCCCCGGGCCTGATGGATTTATAAATGAGTACTACAAAGTTTTCTCAGAAATTCTGACCCCACACTTGGTTAAAGTTTTTAACCAAGCTTCTCAAACTGGTCTCTTCCCCAGTGAAATGCTTGAGGCTAACCTTATTATGATACCTAAACCCCAAAGCAATCCAGAGGAAGTAAAAAATTACAGACCGATTTCACTTATTAATTCGGAGTTAAAAGTTTATTCCAAGATTCTGGCAACTAGATTAAAAAAAAACTCCTGAATTTGATAAATAACGATCAACTGGGATTTATAGAGGGGAGGCAAACATCCGACGGCTCCAGGAGATTGCTCATCACGAACAAAATAAACTCCACAAAAACCCCAGCAATCTTTCTTACGCTTGAGACTGAAATGCATTTGATAGAGGTAACTGGGAATAGCTGAGACTGGTTTTATTACAATCTGGCTTTAATAAAGAATGGCTGTCAGCAGTGTTTGTCCTCTACTCTTCCCGAAGTGCCAAAATTTATGTAAATAACAATCTATCCAAATCGTTACCTATTAGCAACGGGACGAGACAAGGCTGTCCCCTATCCCCTCTTCTTTTTGCTTTTTCCATCGAGCCTTTAGCGGAAATGATCCGTGAGAGTGATTCAATCACAGGCATTGAAATGCCTACTAGACACTACAAAATAAGCATGTTCGCTGATGACATGTTATTAACCCTTACAGACCCAGTCAAATCCATCACTACTCTCCTAGAAATAATAGATGACTTTTCCTCAATATCACTCTTCAAAATTAACAGAAATAAGTAAAAAATATTACATTTTAACCTTACAGAACATACAATCAAGACCTTAAAAAGACTTGCAGATTTCTCCTGGAAAAAAGAAAAAATTACTTATTTAGGTGTTCTATTTACAAGAAATATACATACAACCGTAAAAACAAACTGCGAGGCTATGTTAGTCACTATTTCAAACTATCTCCAGTCCTGGAATAACATTGGTCTTTCATGGATGGGTAGAGTTTTAGCAACTAACACAATAGTTCTCCCTAAGCTACTATATATCTTTAGGGCTCTACCCTTAATCTTCCCAACCCTATATTTAAAAAAATGCCAAAAGATGATGTTGTCTTTCATATGGAACGGGAAGAAGGCAAGAGTTGCTAGAGACATTCTCTTTAAAAATAAGTCCAATGGTGGTCTGGGGATTCCAAACTTGCTAGCCTATCATTAAGCAACTTTAATTAAACAAAGTTTATTTTGGTTAGAAGACAATATGAAACCCACGTGGATTGATCTAAAACATTCACACCTCCAATTTAGTTAATTAAAATACCTTTTACTCAACCATATCTTCCATTTAAAAAGATACAACTTACGTCACCCTATGTTTCTAGCCATAACCCAAGCCTGGGACAAATTAGCCAAACCAACCAAAAACCATAACAAACTGGCGAATTTGGACAGTTTTCCACTCCCTCTAATTGCCTCCACTTCTAAAACTCAAATTCCTGAAAATTGGGCTTTAAAAGGTATTAGGAAAATGGGAGATATTTTCATTAATAATAAATTTATAAACTTCACTGATATTAAAATCAAATTCAACATCCCTCCTTCAGATTTCATGTATTGCTGCATCATTAAAGAACATATCCAAAATGTTACCTATAAAATCTGCCCAAAAGAAGAAGCCGTTCATTTATTGCTTAAAAACACTAGTCGTAAGGTCTTCTGGAGCACAAAATTTCTTCATAATCTCTTTAACAATGACCGTAAATTTAAAAAAAATATTTATATGCTAAGGTGGGAGAAAGACTTGCAGCTCTCTGCGCACCCAGAGCAGTGGGAGGACGCGGTGAAAAATACTTACTCCTCCAACATTTCTTTACCACTGCACGAAGCATATTATAAGTTGTTCACCAGGTGGTATCTCACACCAGCTACATTATCGTATTTCAAAAATGACTTTTCATCTTTATGTTGGAGGGGTTGTGGACTCAAGGCAGATTTACTTCATGTTTTCTGGTCTTGCCCGAAACTAGTACATTTATGGAGTCAGGTTGCTAAATATATTAGTGACCTTCTTAATAAGGACTTTGCACTTTCCCCCCAAACTGCCCTTCCTTCCATGGGTCTAAAGGATATTCACTCATCGTTGAGATCCATCATAATACATATTCTACTGATTGCAAAGAACCTGATTGCCTTTCATTGGAAGTGGTCAGATGTTACAGGATTCCCTGATGTTGTAGACAGACTGCGCTTACATAATTCATTAGATCTCAGATTCTCTATAGTCAATGGATGTATTCACAAATATGAAAAGAAATGGGTAATAATGGAATTCCAAATTTCAAGATTCCTCAAGTTAAAAATAGATCCCATTATAGGCTGTAAGTAACACAGGACACATTATTATTCTTATTTATACCGTTTTATTAGTTATATGGGTTCGGCACTGGGTCAATATAAGACTAAGCTCAACCAAGACTTATGGGCCCATTCTTAGCATAAACCTGATAAGGAGTAAAGTTAACTACTTGCTCATTCCCTGAGTGAATATAGCTACAAATGTTCCCTATAATTGAGCATGTTTTTCCCTGATTATTGCATATTAATAATAATATAATAATCTTTATTTTTATATAGCGCTAACATCAAGGAGGCCCCCCTTGACTTTTGCTTCAGAGTTGAGCTTGCTTGCCAATGTAGATGGGGGAAGTGAGTTTTATTGACGAAAGGCATTTACGACCCCCAGTTCCTGTAGTAGTAAGTGCTCAGCATTAACAGTTAGAGAAACTTCTAGAACCATGCGGTCCTTTGTTCGGTTATTGTGAGATATTAGACAAACTATTTAGGATAGTGGAATGATAAATACATATTCTTTATCTCCGTCGAAGCATCTACCCATCACTCTAAACACAGTCGCCTAACTCCATCGGGGGAAGAAGTAGGGATTGCTCTGTAAATAATAGGACATATTTGATCTCCTTAGAAAGCTCATGTTAATACAAGCTCTATGCTGGGTGTGATATGACTCTGATATGTACTGGAACGGAGTTATAAGCATTAGACCAATTTGTATCCAAGTTACTCAGACTGAAAGGTAGGAGTATCTGGAAAAGCCAGCCCTTTCTGTGAGGTCACAGACTGTAGATTATAAAGTTGTGGCCAGATCTCCCGGCTCAGTCTTCTTCTTCTCTTTTCCTGTGAGCCCTGAGCAGCACATCCAATGAGCTGGGATGTCTGGCTGACTGCCATGCAATGATCTGAGAAATGTGAGTGTTATCGTTTCTTCCTTTAATCCTTTTATTTTCATAATTACCTTGTACATATTTGCAATTGTCTCATTTGTAACATCTTTGTAAAATATTTTATAAACACTGCCTAAAAATCATTTATGGGGTATCATATTTAATACTAGTTCGTCCTTCCTGCTCTAAATACGTACCCTGTCTCTGAAGGGAATTACGCTACTATTTTGGGGGTTGGCTCCAGACCCGTTCAATTGGAGCTGGTGGCAGCGACCGTGTGCCGGCTTTTGGGGGTCCCTGTAGCGACTGCGGCTTGATAATTATTGTTCCTGCCTGAGTGGGAGTAGTTATCGCGTCGCTGCAGTGCACCCAATAGCCAGTACATAGCAGGCAGCGTTTCTGGCGACTAATCACCCTAGGTGCAGTACCTAATCTGACCTGACAGAAAGGGGGCGCCAGAGAGCTGCAAGGTTTAAGTGGAACTGTAAGCGGGATAGACACAAATCCCTGCAGTTCATGGTATACTGAAGAGCAGTGGGATACCTAAAATAAGCCCCTGCTGTAAACTAAGAGGGCAATAGCCTCGTGTGTGTTTTTTTTTCATCACATTGTGGCCGTGGAGGGATAACTCGGATAAGCCCCCCTGCACATGTGATAGCCGTCTGCTGGTCTAAAGTCACCCCAAGCCGTGACATATTGTAGGCAGCAGCTAAGGGATCTTGACAATTGGTGACAGTCACGGTGTGAATCGTGACATATTTTACCCCCTATCCCCTTTTCCACTTGTTATTTGTTGTGTTGTGTAACCACTAACAATTTTTTGCACATTCAACTGTTAACTCACTTTGTTATTACAAAATGTTAATAAAATCATTTGAAAAAGAAATGCTTCTATCAAGGAGATATAAAAAAATACCCCCAACATAAGAGGATGTGCAATTAGCTGACAGGAGAAATCATATGTGAAGGAATATACTACCAGCAAAGAACACCGATTCCTAACGCTGCAATCCTAAAGGAAGCCTCAAATGTTGGTGGTGATACGAGATTCCGATCCATATTGCTTGCCTGCCTGCATGTCCTCTGCTTATTTACTTACCTTGGTACAGCCCTTTAATATTGTCTATATAAAGACTTTTTTTAATAGTTTTCAAATTGTGTGTGTTCTTCTGATTTTTTATTTCATTAATAAATGAATGATATTATATTGGTGATCCCTTCTCTGCCATGCTTCTTTGTCCTTGTTGATTCTGATCTTGTTCGACATATTGTAGGTTGATCCCTTTTTATATGGTGGTGCCCTCTTCCCACATTTTCTCTTTACTTTAACCCCTTCATGATCTCTGGATTTTCCATTTCTGCGTTTTGTTTTTTTGTTTCCCTTCTTCCTAGATTTTTCTGTCAATATAGCCATGTGAGGGCTTGTTTATTGTGGGACAAGTTGTACTTTTGAACTTCATCATTGATTTTACCATATAGCGTACTGGAAAACAGGAAACGAAATTCCAATTGCGGTGAAAATGCAAAAAAAGTGCAATTCTACAATTCTCTGTATCTTTTTTTTACCATTTTCACTATATGCTAAAACTGACCTGCCATTATAATTCTCCAGGTCATTATGAGTTTGCCGATACCAAACAGGTATAGGTTCTTTTTTATTTAGGCGGTGGAAAACAAAAAGGGCCATTTTCCGAAACCTGTAGCGTGTCCATTCCTGTCTGCCACAGGGATTTCCTGTCCAGTCCTGCAGTGCACCCGGGATCCGTTACTTTCCCTTCTCCCGGTTCCACATCCATTGTCACATGTACGCCAGAGGATAAGTCACTACTCCAAGTGCCTGCACCAAGCCCTGAGCTCCGGACGTTGTAGGAATGTCCGCAAGGGTTTCTAGTAAGGCCTCCCACTGCCTTGATAATTCCTTGCTTCCTCTAATAGCCCACTGCATTTGAACTTGTCCTTGGTTACTGCAATTCCCTATCTCACTAACTATCAGGAAGTAGCCTGCTTTATAAACCCTTCCCCTTGTGGGCTAATATGTACTAAGTCTATTATTCTTATTTTATGTCCTAAATTGTAATCTATATCTTACCCTATGTTGTACAATACCATACCACAGTCTATTCACACTATACATGTTACACTTATGTACTACCTCTACATTACTCATGCTCTATACATTAGCACATTAAATATATAAAACGCATGACATCATATACATGATGTGATTGGTGTCTTCAGGGGTAGGAACGTGACAGTACAGTCCACCTTTCTTACATATACATCACTGTAGACACTGAGATGGGGCAAATACATCACTGGAGATGCTGAGCTGGGCCATATACATCACTGGAGACACTGGACTGGGTCATAAACCTCACTGGGAAACTGCTCGGGGGTCAAAGAAAATATAATCGCAGGCAATAAACGGCCCCAGGCTGGAGGTTTCCCACTCCTGCCCTAGACAGTAATAATGCCCCCTCTGTGTCCTGCACTGTAATTGTACTCTTCCTTTTGTGCCCCACACAATAACAGTGCCCCCTTTGTGCCCTTACACACTAATAATGTTCCATTTGTACTTTCTCATAGTAATAATGCTCACTTGTGCCTCGTTAAAGTTAAACAACACCCTATAGGTATAATGTCCCCATGTGCCTCTTTATAATAATGATTCCCCTTTACCTATAATAATAATTACCCCATTCTTGGCCTCCATACAATATAATGCCCTAAAAAATGGCCATACAATATGACCTTCCCATATGCCTCCATCCACACAGTATGAAGGTCTCCATAGCCCCCACACTGTATAATGTCCACACCAGCCCTCCACACAAGGTATGAGAATGTCCCTTATAGCACCTCATACAGTTTGTTGGTCACCACAGTCCTCCATACAGTTTGAGGGTCCCCACAGCACCCACATACAGTATGGTGTCCCCACACATTATGATGCCCACCACAGCCTCCCAAGAGTATGGTAGTCTCCAAAGCCCAAACACAGTATGATGGTCCACCCACATCCCTCTATTTAGTGTAATGGTATCCCTGATATCCCCACAGCCCCCATAGAATATGAGGGTATCTCCACAGCCTCCACACAATATGATATTCCCCCACAGCCTCTTATTAAGAAAGATAGTCTCCCCACAGGCACCCATAAAATATGATGGTATCCCCACCCGCCTACTATATACACTGTGTGCAGAATTATTAGGCAAGTTGTATTTTAGAGGATTCTTTTTAATATTGATCAACAACTATGTTCTCAATCAACCCAATAAACTCATAAATATCAAAGCTTAATATTTTTGGAAGTTGGAGTGCTTTTTTTTTATAGATTTGGCTACCTTAGGAGGATATCTGTTTGTGTAGGTAATTATTACTGTGTAGAATTATTAGGCAACTTAATAAAAAACAAATATATTTCCATCTCACTTGTTTATTTTCACCAGGTAAACCAATATAACTGCACAAAATTTAGAAATAAACATTTCTGACATGCAAAAACAAAACCTCAAAAAATTAGTGACCAATATAGCCACCTTTCTTTATGATGACACTCAACAGCCTTCCTTCCATAGATTCTGTCAGTTGCTTGATCTGTTTACGATCAACAATGCGTGCAGCAGCCACCACAGCCTCCCAGGCACTGTTCCAAAAGCTGTACTGTTTTCCCTCCCTGTAGATCTCACATTTTATGAGGGACCACAGGTTTTCTATGGGGTTCAGATCAGGTGTACAAGGGGGCCAAGTCATTATTTTTTCTTCTTTCAGACCTTTACTGGCCAGCCACGCTTTGGAGTAGTTGGAGGCATGTGATGAAGCATTGTCCTGCATGAAAATCATGTTTTTCTTGTACGATACCAACTTCTTCCTGTACCACTGCTTGAAGAAGTTGTCTTCCAGAAACTGGCAGTAGGTCTGGGAGTTGAGTTTCACTCCATCCTCAACCCGAAAGGGTCCCACAAGTTCATCTTTGATGATACCAGCCCATACCAGTACCCCACCTCCACCTTGCTGGCGTCTGAGTCGGAGTGGAGCTCTCGGCCCTTTACTGATCCAGCCTCTAGCCCATCCATCTGACCCATCAAGAGTCACTCTCATTTCATCAGTCCATAAAACCTTTGAAAAGTCAATTTTAAAATATTTCTTGGCCCAGTCTTGACGTTTTATCTTATGTTTCTTGTTCAAAGGTAGTCGTTTTTCAGCCTTCCTTACCTTGGCCATGTCCCTGAGTACCGCACACCTTGTGCTTTTTGTTACTCCGGTAATGTTGCAGCTCTGAAATATGGCAAAACTGGTGGCAAATGGCATCTTGGCAACTTCACGCTTGATTTTCCTCAATTCATGGGCAGTTATTTTGTGCCTTTTTTGCCCAACATGCTTCTTGCAACACTGTTGGCTTTTTGCCATGAAATGCTTGATTGTTCGGTGATCACGCTTAAAAAGTTTGGCAATTTCAAGACTGCTGCATCCCTCTGCAAGACATCTCACAATTTTGGATTTTTCAGAGCCCGTCAAATCTTTCTTCTGACCCATTTTGTCAAAGGAAAGGAAGTTGCCTAATAATTAAGCACACCTAATATAGGGCTTTGATGTCATTAGTAGTGTTGAGCGATAACTTCCGATACTTGAAAGTATCGGTATCGGATAGTATCGGCCGATACCCAAAAAATATCGGATATCGACGATACCGATACCAATACAAGTCAATGGGACTCAAGTATCGGAAGGTATCCTGGATGGTTCCCAGGGTCTGAAGGAGAGGAAACTCTCCTTCAGGCCCTGGGATCCATATTAATGTAAAAAATAAAGAATTAAAATAATAAATATGGATATACTCACCTCTCCGGCGGCCCCTGGACCTTACCGCTGTTAACCGGCAGCCTCCGTTCCTAAGAATGAGCGTGTGAAGGGCCTTCGATGACGTCGCGGCTTCTGATTGGTTGCGTGACCGCTCATGTGACCGCTCACGCGACCAATCACAAGCCGCGATGTAATCGAAGGTCCTAAACTCCTCATTCTTAGGAACGGAGGCTGCCGGTTACAGCGGTAAGGTTCAGGGGCCGCCGGAGAGGTGAGTATATGGATATACTCATCTCTCCGGCGGCCCCTGGACCTTACCGATGTAATCGGCAGCCTCTGTTCCTAAGAATGAGCGCGTGAAGGACCTGCGATGACGTCGCGGCTTGTGATTGGTCGCGTGAGCGGTCACATGAGCGGTCACGCGACCAATCAGAAGCCGCGACGTCATCGAAGGCCCTTCACGCGCTCATTCTTAGGAACGGAGGATGCCGGTTACATCGGTAAGGTCCAGGGTCCGCCGGAGAGGTGAGTATATCCATATTTTTTATTTTAATTCTTTATTTTTTACATGAAGATGGATCCGATTACGATTTCCGATATCACAAAAGTATCGGAACTCGGTATCGGAATTCCGATACCGCAAGTATCGGCCGATACCCGATACTTGCGGTATCGGAATGCTCAACACTAGTCATTAGACAACACCCCTCCTCATTATAGAGATGCACATCACCTGATTTACTTAATTGGTAGTTGTCTCTCAAGCCTGAACAGCTTGGAGTAGGACAACATGTCTAAAAAGTATCATGTGATCAAAATACAACTTGCCTAATAATTCTGCACACAGTGTAGTTTAATGGTCATCCAAGTCACAGTGACATCATCGTGCAATCATGGCTCGGGCTTCCAGCAGGTCACAGGATGGAAGCAGCTTACTGGAGTAAGCAACAAAGAAAAAGAGAAAAGGCACTCCAGGTGTATTACCCTCAATATAAGACACAGCAAATGATTGTATATGCTCACCTGCCTGGGGTGTGACCTAGCACAACTCTGTATTTATAAGAATGAAGGGTTGCTGCTCAGACCACTGAAACACATGCTGGTGGGAAGAAACAAACTGAAACCAACCAGGAAAAAGAGCGATGATTCCTGGAAGCTGCCACAGAGCTGGTTTGATCTGAAGTAAATAAAAGAGCGTGGAGTCAGTTGTCCTGTTTCCTGTTGATACTATGAAAGTGTCATATTGCAGTCAGTGAGCTCATGACTGGCTCGTTGTCACGGGAGACCTAGGTAGGAAAGAGCTAATAACCCGGGCCCCTGCGATTTCCCTCAGACTAGGGAAACACTGACTGACCCTCTCCCAGAGTTTACACTGATGGTGTGCATGTCTGGGCCTCCGCCCTCGCCCTATCTCCTGTTTCAACCCTAGGCTGAAACCACCACCCAGTGAAGAGTCCACACTCCAATACCCACAGTTAGCACAGACAAGGATAACGGAAAAATAAGCACCACGCCGCAGTCACTCAGGAATACACTATAAATGCAAAGGGCAAAACAAATACAAATATGGGAAGGAGAAAATAAGACAAAGGGAAATACACCACAAGCAACGATACTCCAAATACTAGCTCACCAATCCAGACCGAGATAACCACGTACAAGACAGAAGCTATAATCGGCAACGCCCAATGTTCAGGAGAACTATTTAAAGGCAGTGGGCATGGCCCAGCTTCCAATCCGAGCACCAGGTAAATTAACCCCGGACCAGCTAGATAAAATCTAGCCAACGCCAATGAGCGAATAGTGGACAAAAGCGGAATTACCGCTGTCTGTCGGACGACCTGGTCTGAACAGCGTCCGACATGACACTCGTCTGGCATTTGCCAGATTGGCCCAATGGCCGGTTCAGCCATGATATTATGCTATATCTGTGTTTTGCACTCATATTGCTTTAATACAAAGGGTAAATAACAAAAATTGTGGTTCAAATTACATTAAAATCTATGTGTTTCCAGCCAAAATGTCATGAGAACAGTCTATATGGCCAAAACAAAATTACACTGAAAACTGATTTTCTATTCTAATTTTACTTTGTATAAGGTAATATCCTATGATCATATAAATGTTAAATCTTTCAGAAACAATGTGAAGCTGCAGTGTAACGGGTAGGACAGTGTTGTGAACTCCGTTTTCGGGCTCCCTCTTGTGGTCACAGAAGGTATTGTGTGACTTTGGTTTTTTGGCTCCCCCTGGTGGTTTGGTTTATTATCCTGCGGGTCTGGCTGGATCAGCTGCCTCGTTATTCACCAGGGAGGCTCCTATTTAGCTCTGCTTCACTTCCACTTGTTGCCGGCTGTCAATGTATTCAGTGCTATTCTGATTACTCCTGTTTATCTCGTTTTCTGCCTCTTCAGGATAAGCTAAGTTCTGTTTGAATATTTTTTGCTCATCTGCCTGCAATATGATTTCTGTGTATGATGAGTCTAGTCCAGCTTGTTAATATGTGATTTCTTTTTGCTGGTAAGCTCTGGGGTACGGAGTTGCTTTCCCCGCACCGTTAGTTGGTGTGGGGGCTCGAGCAATCTCTGCGTGGATATTTTGAATAGGGTTTTTTTATTGACCGCACAGTTCCCTTCCTATTTTCTGCTATCTAGTATTAGCGGGCCTCATTTGCTAAATCTGATTTCATCTCTGCGTTTGTGCTTTCCCCTTAACTCACCGTTAATATTTGTGGGGGGCTATTCTATATCTTTGGGGTCTTCCACTTAGGCAAGTGAGGACTTACTTTCCCTCCAGGAATAGTCAGTTTCTCAGGCCGTGACGAGACGTCTAGGATTTTTTAGGTAACGTTCCACGGCTGCCTATAGTTGTTTGCGGATAGGATCAGGTTGCGGTCAATCTAGTTACCACTTCCCCAGAGCTAGTAGTCTGTTCAGTTCCTTAGCTAGTCCGACCTGCGATCCTTGCCACTAGGATCATAACAGGGAAAATGAGAGGTGTGAGGGAGAAAATGAGAGATGTGAGGGGGAAAATGAAAGATGTGATGGGGAAAATGAGAGGCGTGATGGGAAAATAAGAGAAGTGAGGTGCTATAACTAACCACAGATATTTACTATGCCCAGGCAACGCTGGGCTCTTCAGCTACCTTAGATTCACAATCTCCATGCTTTTCTCATGGTCAACTTTATGTGGCCTGTTCAAGATTTGGACAGCCAAAAATCTGTTTGTCTTTGCACCTGAAGGAAAAACTAAGAATGTTGTTTATCAAAAGGCTCTCGAATAAGTAGTAGAAGATTACTTCACATTACTTGGCCAATTTAGTTAAATCTGTGTGGAATATCTCTGGTGTTGAAATATATGTTGTAAAATGCTTCTATTAGCTTAGTTTTTGCCTTTTAATAATTACATTTCTATCTATTTGTTTTGTGGGTTTTTTGTGCAGAATAAATTTTTGTTAACACATTCTATTTTGCTAACAGCAGTTATTACCCCGGGCGAAGCCGGGTAGTACAGCTAGTGTCTTATAAGAATGTCAATATCGTCATCATCTTACAGTTACAACTTCTTAAAGAACACCAATTATAATATTGACATATAAATACAGTTAATTATAAGTCCAGAATTTACAATGTTGCTTGCCAGTCATTACTTTAACCCCTTCACCCCAAAGCCTGTTTTCACCTTCCTGACCAGCCCAAATTTTACAATTCTGACCAGTGTCATTTTATGTGGTAATAACTCTGGAACACTTCAACGGATCCCACTGATTCTGAGATTATATTCTTGTGACAAACTTTACTTCATGATAGAGGTACAAATATTTTGATATGGCTTGCATTTATTTGTGAAAACAAAAGAAATTTGGTGAAAATGTGGAAAATTTGGGAATTTTCAAACTTTTAATTTTTATGCCATTAAATCAGAGAGTTATGTCACACAAAATAGTAAATAAATACCATTTCCCACATCTACTTTACGTCAGCACAATTTTAGAAGCATCATTTTTTTGGGTTAGGAAGTTACAAGAGTTAAAACTTGATCAGCGATTTCTAATTTTTACAACAAAATTTACAAATCCATCCCAGAGCTATAGCACTTTTCCAGAGCCTTTGTATTACGTTTCTATTAACAGATGATGGAGCTGAGCGGGGACTTGATTTTTTTTGTGAATTGATTTGAAGCTTTTGTATGGAGCATTTTACACAACGTTTGGGGTCACACTTATCTTGCACTCTATGCTGAGCACTTACATCGGGGTTTACATCTAAATCTCTGAGTGACGTAATTCAGATGAAACCCCCAAGGGATACATTCTATATAATGTGGCAGCAGAGTTACTTTGGACTCTGTCTGGCCTCTGTTCAGCAATGTCCTTCTTTTCAGAGGTGTACAAAACTGTGATTGATCGCTCTTTTATGCATGCCTAAAAAGACAGACACCGCCGGATCATAGGTAGCTAATGGGACAGTTTTATATGTCAGTTAGTCCTCGAAGTGTCGATATGAAATATGTGTACTTTTTTTTTTTTAAGTTGGGACAGCAACTTCAAACTGACAGATCGCTGATCTAATACTCTGCAATGCTTCTGCATGCAGGGAGGAGGTGTGTCTGCTCATGCTCTAAGCATGAGCTGACAGATCTCCGGCCCTAGGTGACACCGCAGCCATCTTTGGGCCCAGGGTCACCATGGAGACCATTTGTATCGCGTTGAGCCGATGGGAGCACAGAGGGAGCTCCTTCCCTGTGTGATGCCCAGTGATATCACTTACTATTGACAGCGGCATCACAGGAGTTAAACGCCCACGATTGACACTGCAGGGTGTCAGTTCTCAGTGTGAGCCCACATGATCACAGCACCGTATATATAAGGCAGTTTTGCATATATATATATATGCATACATAGGCCATATATGCCGCATGTCGGGAAGAGGTTAATCAGAAATGGTAAACCATATTGTTATTGTTGTCATTCTATACTGCACTAATAAGGATTCTATTTGTATAAATCTTTAGTACTTACAAGGGTGGCTTGCTGTCAACACGTTATAGCTTATCCACATTATAGGTGACAATTTGTTATGTGCGGGTCTGACTGCTGGGATCTGCAGTGATCAGCAGAATGGGGCACATTTATCTCTATTGGAAAAGAGCAGTAGTGCAAATGCTTACCTGCCACTTCATTCCCCATAGGGCTGGAATATATGGCAAATATCTCATTTCCGTCACAGCAGGATGATGTAATCTCTGGCATTGACACTGTCATTTTGAGTAATCTTCAAAAAATGGTCTGTCTTATCATAAAAGACTAAGAGGGAAACATTTTGGACCATTTTTAAAAATTTTAAAGAACATGAAAAAAATGTCAGTGCACTGTGATATTAAATGTGCTTTTATTTACTACTTTTTACCATTAATTTCTATGGTGAAGTAATTTGACATTACTAAGGCTATGCTTGTGTTAAAGAGCTTGAAAGGGGTTGAATACAGTCCTAAGAGACCTCAAACTGTTAAAAACTTCTTTCCAGGGCAATTTAAGGCATTGCAGTATGGCAATTCATGAAAATCAAAATTTGTCGAACAATTTGATGAACCTGGAGAATTTGAATTTCAAAAGATAACTTCATGTCTAAAACATTTAAAACTTTAAAAAGTCTGATCAATAATTACATTAAAAAAAACCTCTTGTAAAGATTTCTACTACTACTTCTATGCTTTTGTCCATGCCATTTTTGAATTATAATTCAGCATGTGAACTAGGCCTAATAGACACATAGATATATTCACCCATCCACCAAATAGAGTGTATTTTTTTTGTTTTAGATGTCATACTCATGGCTACTGAACCTGAATGGCAATAAATGGACTATTCCATGAATTATATAGAATCTAATAGAAACAAACTTCTATATATGTCTCTATATATGATTTAAGCCATGCGGAGGTAGCGTAGGGCTCCATACACCACTGTGAATTTATAGTTTCCAATGTAGTTGTTCCTGCACAAACTGGTGCCTTAAATTGCGAATAAAATTTCAATGCACATAGCCAGATAAATAATTAAAGTTTAGTTTTGAAACCCAAGTTTAGATTAATCTACCCTATAGAACATTTAAAGAGGTTGTCGACTACTTAGATATTGATGACTTTTCCTTGACATAGGCCATCAATCTCTGATCAGTGGGGAACTGACACTTGTCACCGCATAATCATCAGCTGTCATTAGCTCTGACAGCAAAATGATGTAAGCAGAGGCCTGAGCTAGAAAATCATGGCTCCATACACTGTGTAGTGTCCATTCTAAGGTACAGTTGCTCAGCTCCTGTTAATGTGAATAAGAAACGTGCTGCAGTAACTGAGAACAGCCACTATGCAGTTCATGGAGGGGTGCTGATTCTGCTCTGTACTCTTTCTACATTCAGTCTCCACTGTAGCTACAAACAGCTGTTTTGTGGGATTAATGAGTCTTAGATGCATACCATCAGATTTTGATGACCTATCCTAAGGATGTCATCACTATATACAGATGCAGACATCCTGCCCGTGCAGCCAGTATAACTGCACCAAGGCCAGAGACTGGGGCTGTTCCTGGGGCTGTGGGAGAGGGACCTGTTCTCCGCGGATCAGTGTTCGTCGATGGACCGGGTCATTTTATGGGCCCGGTACATCGACGACATTTTCCTGATCTGGCGGGGGACTGCCAATACCTTGGAGGAGTTCTTTCATGATCTTAATAACAATGACCGCAATATCAAATTGACGTTTAAATATCACGCCACTCAAATTGAATTTTTGGATGTGATGGTTAAAAAAGATGTTTCTGGTTCATTACAGACAGACATTTTTCGAAAAGAAACAGCGGTTAATGCCATTCTACATGCTACCTCCTCTCATCCTTCACATGTTGTTAAATCTATTCCTACTAGTCAATTTTTAAGAATACGGAGAATCTGTTCGACTGATGACGACTTCGAGATACAAGCTAATGAGATGAAGAGGAGATTCTACGAGAGAGGGTATAGTAAACGGTCTGTTAAACATGCCTACAATCGGGCAAGGAATATAAATCGGCAAGAATTGATGTACTCCAAACAAATGAAGAGAGGATTACAACCTCCAAGGATGGTCACCAAATATCATTCCCAATGGCAAAAAATGTATGAAATATTGAAGAAACACTGGCCAATTCTTTTGGCAGATAAAACTTTGAGGCAATATTTATCTGCGACACCGACAATAACTGCTAGAAGATGTGATAACTTGAGAGACCATCTGGTGAGGAGTTACTACACGCCGACGAATCAACCAACTATTTTTTCAGGTAGGGTGACAAAAAAACCTACAAATGTGTGGGGTTGTAGACCCTGCGGGCAATGTATAGCATGTCCCAATATAGAAGTGGCTAAAGATTTCTTGTCGTCTGATGGCAGAAAATTTGTCATTACTCATAGCATTAACTGTTCGACTCAAGCGGTGGTGTATTATGCTAGCTGCCCTTGTGCATTGGTATACGTGGGACTTACAACACGAGCTCTTAAAGTTCGAGTCAGAGAGCATGTCCGTGACATTGTTGCAGCTGCAAAAGAAGATGATCCAGAACAGCTTAAGACCATCCCGAGACACTTTAAAAAGTACCATGCGTGTGATCCATCTGGTTTAAAAGTGAGAGGGATCGATCATATCAGACCAAGTCTTCGGGGAGGTAATGTTAGCCGGAATTTGGCCCAGAAAGAGGCCAAATGGATTTGGACCCTACGTACATTACAACCAGATGGGCTTAATGAGACATTGAGTTTTGTTCCATATATTTGAATCACTACCCCGTGCAATGTTGTTTTGTTTTTAATGTGTGGTTTTTATGTTTTTTATGGTTGTTATAGATGGTTTATATGTTTTAGGTTGTTTTTAATTTTGGTACTAATATTGGTATTTATATACCCTTTTATAATATAGGGAGACTGATGTCTGGTGGCCCTTTTTCGTACCTGTGTCTGGTGGGTTTCGTGGTCCTGTTCCTCTTTTGGTTGGTCCTGGAGGGAAGATGGGAACTCCTGAAAAGACAAAGGAAAAGTCACATTCGGTGTCGTTACATCGCACAACATATGGACTATAATGAAGATGATTAATATCTATATGAACTGTGCAACCATATATTTACTCACCATGTCCGTCTTTGGGACCTTTTGGTTTTGGAGTGGGCTGTCTAGACAGAAATAGATGATGTTATACTCTATAGTTTCTTTATGGATTATAGTATTCTTCTTTTCTTCACTTATGACACTATAACACGTATATTGGTATGTATTTTACACCTGCCTTTTTTGCACTTTAGTCAAATGTCTGGCCTTTATATACATACAATGGCTTATACATGTTTTTATATTTTTTATTATCATTTTTATGTTTTGTTATGGCACGACTGCACTTTTTCAGGTATCTTTATTATAGTCAGTAGCAGATTTGTCTTTTGCACTATGATCACATATAGGCCAAAATAATTCTATTTATTATTTTTCTTATAAAGATACACTGTGGTATTTCATTGGTACCGAAGTTGGTCTAGTTTGACCATATATGTATGCATTTTAGCTTACATGAGTTTTTGTATACACTGTCACTTTGATTTTGATGTTATTATATTCACTTTTTATTGTAAGTGTCACTTTAATTGTCTTTTTCAATATACATATGGGTATTTTATCTATTTATTTATTTATAGATGCTATTTTCCATGTAGAGTAGGAGTTATCTTATCCCTTTTGTTAGGCTTAGATATTGTTTTTATTTTATACCTATGTCTAAATGAATGTTCCCATTTTCATTTCATTTTCTTGATGGTACCGCATTGGTTTTGTACGCGTGCACGGTGGCACTTGGGAGATATGACAGGTGCGGGCGGCGCTGGCCGGCGTTAGGTGGTTTGCTGGGCGTGGCTTCCTCCCATGTACGGCCGCATGGTTGGTTGCTTCGGTCCGGGACCGCTGACTGCCGGGGGCGTGTCTGCCTGCCCTGCTCTCCTCCGTAGTGTCAGCGTCGCGTGCGCCATGATGTTGTTATGACGCTACTTGTATCCACCGCATTGGGACTACATTTCCCGGCAGCACATGTGTGTCTGTATCATGTGATTTTGTATTGGGCGCTTACTTTGATTTTATTGGTCTCCCTCTGTTTAAAAGGTGTTCTTTCTGACATGATGCCACTCCCCCTGACGAAGGCACGCCGCCGAAACGCGCGTAGGGGCAGTGGCACCATTGTCTGAGTGTTTAGGTAAAGTAATACTATTTATAATCTTGTTATTTCATTTCCTACCTGCTAGTATGCGACTGTCATTGTTCTTTCACTTAGCGCTCTATGCAGCGTTTATGTTTATTTAATTTTCATGGCAGTACAGTCTATGTGACTCCCGATTGTGGGAGTGAAGCCTTGTGTTTCATACCACCAGGTACTGGGCTTATGAGTATGGCAGGGTAGGATATTACCATTTATACTTTGTCTTTGTTCTATTATATACATTCACTCAGTTTGGTGCCACTTCAATCATCTTGACTCATCGGTATAACACACTTGTGGCTATCAGGTTTTAATGTGTTTTAAGTAAATATTTGGGATTGTATCCCCTGTTGTTGTTGTGCTTTTCCTTAATAAAGTTTATTATATCATTTTTTTGTTCTCATACGCAATTTTTTATATGATTATATATATATATCTAGCGTTGAACATATGTGGATTTCCATATACTTGGGACGTTGTAAATTAATTCAGTTGATGGTCACTAATTAGTATATATATATACGTCCTCTTTGCTGAGGGTAACTTTTTGATCTCCCATTCAGTCTCCACTGTAGCTACAAACAGCTGTTTTGTGGGATTAATGAGTCTTAGATGCATACCATCAGATTTTGATGACCTATCCTAAGGATGTCATCACTATATACAGATGCAGACATCCTGCCCGTGCAGCCAGTATAACTGCACCAAGGCCAGAGACTGAGGGGAATGTGCCGTCAACGACACATGAAGGAGGTCAGGATGGTGAACATTTAACCAAGAAGGAGCACAGGATGTGGGACATTATACCATGAAGGGGCAAATGATGGGTGACATTATACCATGAAGGCCCAGGATGTTAGACAATATATCAAGAAGGAGCCCAGGATGGAAGACATTATAACAGAACAGTGGATATCATTATATGGAGGGAAACATGTATGTCTTTATAGAATCTAGAATACTACAAGGGTCCATGCTTCTGACCAACATGCAGGAGGAGGCCAAAGTCCAAATTTTGCAAAGTACCTAATAGCATCTTCTCCCACCCCCCAATTTGCTTTAAAACATTTTCTGTCACCCCCTAAGTCGTTATGATGATATCAGGGACTTATAATGAATGAAACCTGGGTGGTGGACACAGGACATGGACTAAGGCTATGTTTATGCATTCAGGAATTGAACATTTGCACACAAATTCTGATGTGTTAGCAGGAAAGACACTGCATAAAATATGCACATTTTGGCATGTTTTTGACTGCGGTTTTGTTGCGTATTTTCTCCACTCATTAGTATGGGTCTCAGAGACTGATTTATTTATATTTTTTGGGTGGTAGATATTATAGCTAATGGAGGGCGCAGAGCTGGATTATCATTTATATTTTGAATGGTGCGGGGCTAATAATATATTGATGATGGGTACATATTTGTATTCAGAGTGGGGGACTTTTTATTCAGCAGACAAATGTATGTATATAATATATGTGACTTTGTTATTTTTAGTGCTATGATGATCAGTGTGACAAGACGAATCATGTTTTGAAAATGTCAACATGAAATTCTGACCAGATGGAGAAGAAAGAACAGAAAATGGCTCTAATCAGATGAGACACCGGCAGTCACTGGATGTAAGTATTATTCTTGGAGTATTTCCGTTATTTGTAAAATACCACCCACATTCTCACATTTGTGTGATATGTCCATACGCTGCCACATTTTTTAATCGGACAGGACATTGGCTTATAGAGTTTCATAAATCCATTCATGTAGCCATGAAAATCACGGATCCGAGAATAAGATTTGAGAGACTCAAAGCATGTCCTGTTCTGATTTGGTTATGAGGATCAGGATATGACATACTCAATAGGTATGAGTGTTATCTGAAAAAAAAAATCAAGCAGCACACTAATAGCCTTAGGTATAGCACAGTCCCTTAGTATATAGTGTACTTTCTTGTTATAGATAATGTCTTTCTTAATTACATAGTTTATCATCCCTTATTACGTCGCACACTCTCTAGTTATGTATGGGGCCGTCCCTTATTATATAGCAAATTATTTTGTTATGTACAGAACAATCCTGAGCTTGTTACAGTATGTATAGCACAGTCTCATACATAGCTTATTCTCATTATTTTTTTATTTACAGCACCATTTCTTTATTATATAGAGTCCTTTCTTGTTAGATATAAAATGACTGATGATGGGGCAGTATTTGACCAGAAGTCCAGTCCATCAGCTGTCTCCATCAGAAAAGAAGCTTTCCCATATTCCATCAACAGTCACAAGAGAGACAGTATTAAATAAAAACAGGGCGCTATAAGTAATTTGATGTGTAAGGGTACCGTCACACAGTGGCACTTTGGTCGCTACGACGGTACGATCCGTGACGTTCCAGCGATATCCATACGATATCGCTGTGTCTGACACGCAGCAGCGATCAGGGATCCTGCTGAGAATCGTACGTCGTAGCAGATCGTTTGGAACTTTCTTTCGTCGCTGGATCTCCCACTGTCATCGCTGGATCGGTGTGTGTGACAGCGATCCAGCGATGCGTTCGCTTGTAACCAGGGTAAACATCGGGTTACTAAGCGCAGGGCCGCGCTTAGTAACCCGATGTTTACCGTGGTTACCAGCGTAAAAGTAAAAAAAAACAAACAGTACATACTCACATTCCGGTGTCTGTCCCCCGGCGTTCTGCTTCTCTGCACTGTGAGCGCCGGCCGGCCGGAAAGCGAGCACAGCGGTGACGTCACCGCTGTGCTTTCCGGCTGGCGCAGACACAGTGGAGAGAAGCAGAACGCCGGGGGACAGACACCGGAATGTGAGTATGTACTGTTTGTTTTTTTTTACTTTTACGCTGGTAACCACGGTAAACATCGGGTCACTAAGCGCGGCCCTGCGCTTAGTAACCCGATGTTTACCCTGGTTACCCGGGGCCTTCGGCATCGTTGGTCGCTGGAGAGCTGACTGTGTGACAGCTCCCCAGCGACCACACAACCACTTACCAACGATCACGGCCAGGTCGTATCGCTGGTCGTGATCGTTGGTAAATCGTTATGTGAGACGGTACCCTAAGGGGCAGTGCTGTAAATAACAAGAGAGGGCACTGTGTAATAAGCGGCAGAAATTTACATAACAAGAGAGGAGATTATGATATCTTTACACACATACACACACACACAATACGGTATGTATATTCTGTAGCTTTGTCGCCATAAGATGAGGGGGGCCCAGACACATTTTTTGCACAAGCGCCCCAAGCTGTCAGTGTCCACCCCCGACTATATAATACCATAGCAGTAGTAGTAGTAGTAGTAGTAGTAGTAATAAACTCGTAGTAGTGGACTATCTGTTTTAGACAAAGTGTTAAAGCATACTGAAACATACAGAAAAAGAGGATTCATTATTTTTGTATTCAATAGAAATACAATCATGAACAAAAGTTTTGAGACTGACACAAATTCTGGTTTTTACAAAGTTTGATATTTCAATGTTTTTAAATCTTTTAGTCAGATGTGTCTATGGTTACTCAAGTATGATTATAAGCATTTCATACGTTTTTAAATTTTTAATGACAAATGCACAATTTTATGCAAAAAAATTCATATTTACAGTGTAGACATTATTTCTCAAGACTTCTGAAACTTGCCCTAGAATGCTGAATTTCAGTTTCTGGGCCAAATCCTAACTTATGATAATCCATTTTTGCCTAATCACTGCCTGGAGTTTATCACAATTTCTATTTTTTTGCTTGTCCACTGGCTTTTTTCGGGATTGACCACAGGTTCTTGTTGAAATTGAGATCTGGGAGTTTTCTAGCCAAATACCTTAAATATGTAGCACCAAAAGAAAAAAACTTTATATATGGCTATATATTGATCTAGATAATTTTTGTCATAAAAGAGATTAAAAAAGTAATGAGAAAACCACAGACACAGAAAAGTTCTGGGTGGGTACACAATGTAATATTATTTAAGCAGCCAGTTACATAAATTCTCCATGACACATATTTATCTCATCATATATATTAATAATTGCCATATCACTGCAGAGGTAAAGAAAAATCAACACATCAACAGTAAATAGCAGCAAGATGTCGCAGTATCATACACCATAATATAAATAGATCCCCATAATACACAGCAAAGTTGCACAAAAAATAAAGGGAACACTAAAATACCACATCCTAGATATCACTGAATGAAATATTTCAGTTGCAAATCTTTATTCATTACATAGTGGAATGTGTTGAGAACAATAAAACATAAAAATGAACAAAATAAATCAAATTGAATATCCCATGGAGGTCTGGATTTGGAATGATTCTCAAAATCAAAGTGGAAAATGAAGTTACAGGCTGATCCAACTTCAGTGGAAATGCCTCAAAACAAGGAAATGATGCTCAGTAGTGTGTGTGGCCTCCATGTGCCTGTATGATCTCCCCAACAAAACCTGGGCATCCTCCTGATGAGGCGGCAGATGGTCTCCTGAGGGATCTCTTACCAGACCTGGACTAAAGCATCCGCCAACTCCTCGACAGTCTGTGGTGCAACGTGACGTTGGTGGATGGTGCGAGACATGATGTCCCAGATGTATTCAATCAGATTCAGGTCTGGGGAATGGGTGGGCCGGTCCATAGTTTCAATGCCTTCATCTTGCAGGAACTGCTGAAACACTCCAGCCACATGAGGGCTAGATATTTTCCTGCATTAGGAGCAAGCCAGGGCCAAACGCACCAGCAAATGGTCTCACAAGAGGTCTGAGGATCTCATCTCGGTACCTAATAGCAGTCAGGCTACCTCTGGCGAGCACATGGAGGGATGTTCAGCCCTCCAAAGAAATGCCACCCCAAACCATTACTGACCCACTGCCAAACCGGTCATGCTGAAGGATGTTGCAGGCAGCAGATCGCTCTCCACTGTGTCTCCAGACTCTGTCACATCTGTCACATCTGCACAGCGTAAACCTGCTTTCATCTGTGAAGAGCACAGGGCGCCAGGCGAATCTGCCAATCCTGGTGTTCTGTGGCAAATGCCAAGCATCCTGCATGGTGTTGGGCTGTGAGTACAACCCCCATCTGTGGACGACGGGCACTCAGACCATCCTTATGGAGTCGGTTTCTAACTGTTTGTGCAGACACATGCACATTTCTGGCCTGCTGGAGGTCATTTTGCAGGGCTCCGGCAGTGCTCCTCCTGTTCCTCCTTGCACAAATGCTGAGGTAGCGGTCCTGCTGCTGGGTTGTTGCCCTCCTACGGCCCCCCATGTCTCCTGGTGTACTGGCCTGTCTCCTGGTAGCGCCTCTAGCCTCTGGACACAACACTGACAGATACAGCAAACCTTCTTGCCACAGCTCGCATTGACGTGCCATCCTGGATGAGCTGCACTACCTGAGCCACTTGTGTGAGTTGTAGAGTCCGTCTCATGCTACCATGAGTGTGAAAGCACAACCAACATTCAAAAGTGACCAAAACATCAGCCAGAAAGCATTGGTACTGAGATGTGGTCTGTGGTCCCCACCTGCAGAACCACTCCTTTATTGAGTGTGTCTTGATAATTGCCAATAATTTCCATCTGTTGTCTATTCCATTTGCACAACAGCATGTGAAATTGATTGTCAAACAGTGTTGCTTCCTAAGTGATCAGTTTGATTTCACAGAAGTTTGATTTACTTGGAGTTATATTCTGTTGTTTAAGTGTTCCCTTTATTTTTTTGAGCAATGTATATAGGTGTCTAGTAAAGAGTAGCAGCTGTGAATAGGTCTATTATGCACATCACTTCAGCAACAGCTAAATAAGGTATACCTAAGTGTCAGATAAAAGAGTATTTAGAAAAGCTGCCTGTAGAATAATAAACTGGTACTAATGATGTATTATTTTACTGATGATGGTTCTGGTTCTGTATTTCTCTACTAATGGTAGTTTTAATAATCTATTTAATCCAAGCATATTAGAAATTAGTTTAGATTACAGCACTAAATAGATAGGCATTTAGGATGTAATTTACTTTGACTTCGGATAACCCCTTTAAGTATTCTGTTACTGTGGATGTATATGTGAAACTTTCAGTATCATCACTGCAGGATTTTCTAATAGGTTAGGTTAATGTATTTTGTAGAGTTGTTTAGTCAAGTGATATGATTAGAGCATCATCATTCATAGGCAATGTACAATTGATAGAATCTTAGCACATTGTCCCTGTGCACCTGGAATCCTCACACTAAATAGTAATCAGTACACTTTTCATTACTGAATACATTAATTCAGATTGTAGTCATATTCGTTTGTCCATAATACACAATTTTTAACAAACAATTCTCTACTTACAAAGAGCACTAAATGTAAATTGCACTTCTTTAATGAATTTCCAACCACAATACAGAGAAAGAGAACTTTGAATATAAAGACTTCCAACTTTTACAACTGTTGGGAGAAGCTATACTGTGATGCAAAATTGCCAGTGAGCCCACTTCCTTGGATGAAAAGCAATCCCACACATGAATGAACTCAGGAAGGTTTACTGTTGGAATGACACGGGACTCATAGTAGTATTCATCTTTTCTTCTCAAACAATTATACTTCCAAACAGTCTCAAAGGGGCTTTAAGACAGAAAATAACTTTGCTGGAAGGTCAGGGATTGGACTGCAGAGAACTGGCGTAAAGTTATTTTCTCCAATCAAGCCCCCTTCATAATGTTCAGACATCTGGAAGAGTGATTGTCTAGATAAGAAAAAGTGAGCGCTTCCATGAATCCTGTGTCATGCCAACAAGTAAAGCATCCTAAGACCATTCATGTGTGGTGTTGCTTTTCATCCAAGGGAGTGGGCTAACTAAATTTTACCTATTAGAAAATCCTGCAGTGATGATACTGAAAGTTTCACATATCCATCCACAGCAGCAGAATACTTAAAGGGGTTGTCCGAAGTCAAAATAAATTACATCCTAAATGCCTATCTATTTAGTGCTGTAATCTAACCTAATTTCTAATATGCTTGGATTACATACATTAACCAAACTACCATTAGTACAGAAATACAGAACCAGAACCATCATCAGTAAAATAATACACCACTAGAACCACCATGAGTCATGATAGTCATAGAATACCGGGACCACATCATTACATGAATGCAGAACCTGAACCACCAACAGTTGATGAATAAATGAATAAAGGACAGAAGCCATTATAACACAATTATAACACAAATACATTGCCTGAACTATCGTTAATACATGATTATAGCACCAGAACCACCATAAGCATATTATATGAATAGAGCACTAGAACCTTCATCAATACATGAATACAGAACAGCAACCATCATCACTACATAAATGTAGCATCAGAACTCCTATCAATGCATGAATACAACACCAGAACCTTGATCAGTATATGAACGCAGCCCCCAAACCATTATTAGTACAAAAATAAAGGATCAGGAAACAATTAATGCAGCACCAAAACCACCATGAATATAGCAACAGTACCATCATGAGTACAGCATCAAAAGAATCATCAGTACATACAGTACAGACCAAAAGTTTGGACACACCTTCTCATTTAAAGATTTTTCTTTATTTTCATGACTATGAAAATTGTACATTCACACTGAAGGCATCAAAACTATGAATTAACACATGTGGAATTATATACTTAACAAAAAAGTGTGAATCAACTGAAAATATGTCTTATATTCTAGGTTCTTCAAAGTAGCCACCTTTTGCTTTAATGACTGCTTTGCACACTCTTGGCATTCTCTTGATGAGCTTCAAGAGGTAGTCACCGGGAATGGTTTTCACTTCACAGGTGTGCTCTGTCAGGTTTAATAAGTGGGATTTCTTGCCTTATAAATGGGGTTGGGACCATCAGTTGTGTTGTGCAGAAGTATGGTGGATACACAGCTGATAGTCCTACTGAATAGACTGTTAGAATTTGTATTATGGCAAGAAAAAAGCAGCTAAGTAAAGAAAAATGAGTGTAATAATTATAGGTTATAACTCAGGAGACTCTTTGAGTGGAACAAGACAACAGGACACAGTTTTATAAGTGGTAAAGTTTATATTATCACACGGTGATTCAAGCAGGTGCAGAGAGAAACTCAAGTCCACAACACTTGGTGCAAATAATAAACGCAGCTTAGCAGTCAATAGGAAACTTCAGAGGTAGATGCAAACAAACAGAAAGTCTATGAAGCACAGTTATACTTGAGGAAACTTGACACGAATAGATCCTTGACTTAGTCCAGACACAGATAGATATGCTATTAGGCAGCTCAAATCATATCTTAGCTCAACCAGGGAGGCCTGGTTAACAGTCTCAGGTTTTGCAGAGCAGAAACAGCTTACATGTCCAGCAAATGCAGATGGAAGTAACACGAGCAGCAGATGAAGGAGGATTACTGAACACTGGTGTATGAAGCAGGAACTCAGAGCAGACTGGCAGGATCTCCAACACAGGTTCACAGGAGCAGGTGCAGGTGCAAGGCCAGGGAGTAATCAGGAGATGGATGCAAAGCAGAATAATCTAGCACAGACTGAAGGCTGGGGTGGCGTTTTATAGCAGGAAGACAAGTGCACATGAGACCAAAGACGCCATGTTGTAAAAGGGCAGTAATGCAAAAAAGGTATAAAATGATCAGAGTCCTGACAATGAGTGGCCATCATTACTTTAAGAAATGAAGATCAGTCAGTCCGAAAAATTGGGAAAACTTTGAAAGTGTCCCCAAGTGCAGTGGCAAAAACCATCAAGCACTATAAAGAAACTGGCTCACATGAGGACCGCCCCAGGAAAGGAAGACCAAGAGTCACCTTTGCTTCTGAGGATAAGTTTATCCGAGTCACCAGCCTCAGAAATTGCAGGTTAACAGCAGCTCAGATTAGAGAACAGGTCAATGCCACACAGAGTTCTAGCAGCAGACACATCTCTACAACAACTGTTAAGAGACTTTGTGCAGCAGGCCTTCATGGTAAAATAGCTGCTAGAAAACCACTGCTAAGGACAAGCAACAAGCAGAAGAGACTTGTTTGGGCTAAAGAAGACAAGTAATGGACATTAGACCAGTGGAAATCTGTGCTTTGGTCTGATGAGTCCAAATTTGAGATCTTTGGTTCCAACCACCGTGTCTTTGTGCGATGCAGAAAAGGTGAACGGATGGACTCTACAAGCCTGGTTCCCACTGTGAAGCATGGAGGAGGAGGTGTGATGGTGTGGGGGTGCTTTGCTGGTGACACTGTTGGGGATTTATTCAAAATTGAAGGCATACTGAACCAGCATGGCTACCACAGCATCTTGCAGCGGCATGCTATTCCATCCGGTTTGCGTTTAGTTGGACCATCATTTATTTTTCAACAGGACAATGACCCCAAACACACCTCTAGGCTGTGTAAGGGCTATTTGACCAAGAAGGAGAGTGATGGGGTGCTACGCCAGATGACCTGGCCTCCAGTCACCAGACCTGAACCCAATAGAGATGGTTTGGGGTGAGCTGGACCGCAGAGTGAAGGCAAAAGGGCCAACAAGTGCTAAGCATCTCTGGGAACTCCTTCAAGATTGTTGGAAGACCATTCCTGGTGACTACCTCTTGAAGGTCATCAAGAGAATTCCAAGAGTGTGCAAAGCAGTCATCAAAGCAAAAGGTGGCTACTTTGAAGAACCTAGAATATAAGACATAATTTCAGTTGTTTCACACTTTTTTGTTAAGTATATAATTCCACATGTGTTAATTCATAGTTTTGATGCCTTCAGTGTGAATATACAATTTTCATAGTCAAGAAAATACAGAAAAATCTTATGTCTGTACTGTATATATTTATTTTATTTGTTATTCTAATAAACTTTATGAATATTATTTATACTTGTCTTTATTGCACAACTTTTTTTATGATCTCAATTTATTTTTGTGCTTGCCGTACATTTTTCTATACAATTTGTTCCGTTTTTGATCACTGTATGGTTGCTGGCAGAGTTTGCACCAACCAGTCAACTACTACCCTCTCTACCATTTGGGCTGAGCTCAAGGTCTCAGGCTAAAACCACTTTTTGACTAACTGCAACAAGTCATATGCATGAAACCTAGCTGGTTTGGCCTCCACAAAAGACCACTGGTACACATGTTGTGCACTTACATAAATATTAACCCCCAGTGGGGCAAGGATCTCACCTTTGAGTTTCCCATCGTCCTGAGTAGAGATAGGCGAACCTGAACAGTAAAGTTCGGCGTCCGTACCGAACACCTACTGTTCGGGCAAGGACACTGAGCATGGACTTCACCAGGAAATCCGTGTTACTGTTAGACCCCCCAAACACCAGTTGTTTGTTGCACTGTCATGTGCATGACAGCACGGCAAGCACTGTTTCTGATTGGTGGTAAAATAATCACCGTCAGTCAGACAGCCACGGTTCCCATGCTGTCAAATGACAGCATGAGAACGCAACTATGATCGGAGGTATAAAATTAACCTCTGGCCATTGGTGTCAGCTGATGGGACTACTGCTCCAGTAAACTGACACCTGCTGCCACTAATAACAGTGAGAGCAGAAGCGGCTGATGTGAGTATTCATCAGCTGGCGCCTGCACTGTAAATAAATAATTTTAAAAAATGGTATCGATTCCCTTGTATTTTTGATAACCAGCAAGACAAAATCCACAGCTGGGGGCTTCAACCCTCAGCTGTCAGCAAGGCTGGTTATAAAAAATAAAGGAGTCCCCGTGCCGTATGTTTTAATTATTCAAATAAATAATAAAAAAAACAGAGTGGGGTCCACCCTATTTTTGACAACCAGCTTTGCTAAAGCAGACAGCTGGGGGCTGGCATTCTCAGGATGGTAAGGGGCCATGGATATTGTCCCCCCAACATAAAAATAGCAGCCCACAACTGCCCAGAAAAGGTGCAGCTATTAGCAAGTGGTGGTTCATATTTGTGGGGTTGATGTCACCTTTGTACTGTCTGGTGACATCAAGCCCACAGATTAGTAATAAGGAGGCGTCTATAAGACAGCCATCCATTGCTAATCATATAGTTATATGGTAAATAAAGACACAGCCAGAATAAAAATATCTGCGCTGAAAGTAATCCCTCACTTAGTTGTATAAGTTAGTATTGGGAAACACCCACTATATGGACTACCAAATTGATCTGGTTCAATAGGGAACGAGTAGTAAGGGGTTGGGAATATGTTTCACCTATTCAGTCCCCTACACTACTCTTCAAGGGTGCATATATGTGAATCTATAAAAAGCACAAAGATACCACAAGGGGATCGTAAGGCACACTTTTCCGATATGGCTGAAAGATCCCTGAGGAAGGACTACGTCTATTCCGAAACGCATAGGAATTGGTCCACCGCGCTATCCTTAGCCAGTCACGTGAGCAATCACATGATCGTGACGTCACATAAGGTCCTGCACTGTCAGTGAACTGAGCGGCTACACACTGCAGCGCGCATCTACTCCACGCCGGCAACAACTAGCAACGAAAAACACAGTACAAATCCTACTAGTATAAAATTCAATTACACTTATATATAGTATCAAACCTTTTATCCCAGCCTCAGAAACTTGATTTGGGGTGTGGACCAAGTTCAGGAAAATACCCACTGATTGATACAGCCTTGTTAACATTGATGCAAGAAAGAGAAAAAAAAACAAAAAACCTTTAAACTCTCTCTATGATATCATTCAATCCATTTGGAAATAATGTTCCCAAACGATATATCCAAAACATTTCCTTCCTGTTTAAAAGAGCATTCCTGTTTGCAACTCCAGAGGGTATCTGCTCCACTGGAGTTACTTTTATGTTAAAAATGTTATTATGCTTAATTAGCAGATGCCTTGAGAGACTATGTTTTAAAAAGCCGTTTTTTGCTCTATTTCTGTGGCCATTAATGCGGGACCACAGTGTCTGTACAGTGCGCCCCACATATTGCAAACCACAACTGCATGTGATGACATATACAACATGATCACTACTGCAGGTGAGTCTTTGTGAGATTTCAAAGACATCACCAGTATTATTGCATTTGATAGTTTTAGCCCCATGATCTAGGATCCCACAGGTACAACATTTTTTGGAGTTACATTTAAAAACTCCAGTGCCTTGAAGAACTCCACATAAAGTTTGATCCTTATTTTTATAAATGTTTTTTCTTTTTGAATCCAACTGTTTTTTTTTATTTACTGGGGGCCACCAAATTTTTCAAAGTTTTCCCCCTTCTATATGTAATCCCTGGTTTATCAGGGAGATGTTTTCCCAAGACAGAGTCACGCTTTAAGATATACCAATATTTAGAAAGCACAGTTCTTATGACTTTATTTCCCCTATTGAATGTTGTCACAAAATTCAATTTCCAGCGATCATCACTTTTTTCTTTACCAATAGTCAAATTATCCCCCTTCCTGGTTTTTCCTTTTAAACATTCCTCCTGTGTTTTTATTTTGTTGTCCCTATATGCACCATTTATCAGATTTTTCGGGTATCTTTTTTCCTTAAATTTTCTTTTTAAAATTTGAGACTGAGCTGCATAATCAGATTCTCTCGTACAATTCTTTCTGATGCGAAAAAATTGGCTGTGGGGTATATTAACCTTCCACTTCTTGTAATGTGCACTATTGAAATCTAAAAAGCCATTTGAATCCACTTTTTTGAAGTTGGATTTCGTAATGATTTTTTTCCCACTATGGCTGATCTCTAAATCAAGAAATACAATTTTTTCTTTATTTGTGATGTAAAGGTAATCCTCCAGGTGTTATTATTGAGCTCCTTTATTAATTGTGCCACTTCCTCCTCTGTCCCCTTCCATATGATAATCAGATCATCTATGAAGCGCTTATAAAGCCTTATTTTGTCATAGAAAACAGGCTTAGAAAGTGACGATGAGGACTCGAATCGCCCCATGAATAAGTTTGCGAAACACATTTTTCCTATACACAAAGCCCACAATATGGCTAACACCTGCGCAGGTTTATTAGGACCCCTGACCCTAAATAGGGTGCCTATATGGACAGCACTGTGGTTCACTGTCCGGTGTTTGGACACCACCCAAGTGAATACCACAGGTAAAAGATAACAAATAAATAACCTCTGGATCACAATCCTCCCTTCTAAAGTGCAAAAAATAAGCAGTTATAGAAGAAATAAGTTAATATGTGCAAAATAAGCTTGACAGATGCAATAGCCTCCACATGTAACACCTCCCTATTAAGGTGCAATATGGGCAGTAGAAAGGGAGAATAGTTGCTATATAAGCAGACTTACTAGAGTCCCATCAGTACAAGGTGGTACTGTGCCACCAAAGACAACACAGTGCTGTTGGCTATATAGCCAATGCTGCTCACACTCCTAGAGGATCCCTCTATTAGATGTACACATGAATCATAATGATCCTAACTCCCATTAGCAGCTATAGCTGACTATGGAAAATAGCAGAGGACCTCACATAAAGCCGAACATATACGATACCATGAGCCAGCTACAAGCGGAGAGCAACCTAGTAATGTCAAGCGCAGGTGAAGCGGTGACCCGACACGTGTCGCCACACTGCGGTGGCTTCGTCAGGGGTAATCCCCGTTTTAATGACCTACGCTTTTCTGTCTGTACTTTAACGGTGTATTAAATAAGTTAAGTACACTTCCAACTTTTTATTATCTGTTTTTTACATGATTAGATCACTATTGCTGAATATTTAGTGGGCGCTGGAAGAATTGCAAGAACACACTGAGGCTCATAAGGTAAAATATCTTTCAGCCATATCGGAAAAGTGTGCCTTACGATCCCCTTGTGGTATATTTGTGCTTTTTATAGATTCACATATATGCACCCTTGAAGAGTAGTGTAGGGGACTGAATAGGCGAAACATATTCCCAACCCCTTACTACTCGTTCCCTATTGAACCAGATCAATTTGGTAGTCCATATAGTGGGTGTTTCCCAATACTAACTTATACTGCTCCCTATCTAATCTAACTCACCTCTTCCTCTCTCTGACCACAACCTTCTCACATTCTCTTCCCTCTCCACTCCATGTCTACAATCCCCACCCCACAAACTTTCACACCTTCGCAGAAATCTTAAACATCTTGACCTACATTCATTCTCTAAATCCCTCCACCCTCTCACAGACATAAGTTTCTTACACAATGCGGATGATGCTGCCGCTCTATATAACACCACAATAGCTGTAGCTTTGGTATTTGCTGCCCCACTTACACATACCAAAGCTCGCAAAATCAACAGACAGCCCTGGCACACCAGCCTGACCAAAGAACTGAGGCGTGCTTCCAGGGCTGCTGAGCGCAGATGGAAAAGATCCCACTCCAACGAGCACTTCATCGCATTCAAACAGTCCCTCACTACTTTCAAGACCACACTTGCCACAGCTAAACAAACCTACTTCTCATCTCTCATATCCTCCCTGTCTCACAACCCTAAACAGTTATTCAACACCTTCAATTCTCTCCTCCGTCCCCCAGCACCTCCTCCCTCCCCACTTATCTCAGCTGAAGACTTTGCCTCATTTTTCAAGCAGAAGATTGATAGCATCAGAGACAGTTTTTGTCAACAACCCCCAGAGCCCTTCCTCCCAACTTTCCAGCCCTCCACCTCCAAAACCAACTTCACCATTACAGAAGATCAACTCTCCTCTCTGCTCTCAAGAACGCATCTCACCACCTGTGCACTTGACCCGCTCCCATCCCACTTCATCCCAAACCTCACCACAGTCTTCATCCCAACCCTAACCCATCTCTTCAACCTATCACTAACAACTGGTGTTTTCCCCTCATGCTTTAAACATGCCTCCATCACACCTATCCTCAAAAAGCCCTCTCTTGACCCATCCTCTGTATCTAGCTATCGCCCTATATCACTTCTCCCTTATGCCTCCAAACTACTGGAACAACACGTCTACCTTGAACTGTCCTCCCATCTCGCTTCTTGCTCCCTCTTTGACCGCTTACAATCTGGCTTCCGGTCACACCATTCCACTGAAACTGCTCGAACTAAGGTCACCAATGATCTCTTAACCGCCAAGAGCAAGTGACACTACTCTGTCCTCCTCCTCCTTGACCTGTCGGCTGCCTTTGACACAGTGGACCATTCCCTATTATTACAGACCTTCTCATCCCTTAGCATCACAGACTTGGCTCTATCCTGGATCTCATCATACCTAACAGACCGGACATTCAGCGTCTCCCACTCACACCCCACCTCCTCACCTCGCCCCCTATCTGTCGGAGTCCCACAAGGTTCAGTCCTTGGGCCCCTGCTCTTCTCCATTGACACCTTTGGCCTGGGACAGCTCATAGAATCTCATGGCTTTCAGTATCACCTCTATGCTGATGACACACAGATCTACATCTCTGGACCAGATATCACCTCCCTACTAACCAGAATCCCTCAATGTCTGTCCACTATTTCATCCTTCTTCTCCGCTAGATTTCTGAAACTTAACATGGACAAAACAGAATTCATCATCTTTCCCCCATCTCACCCGACCATCCCAACGAACCTATCCATTACAGTACGTGGCTGCCCACTCTCCCCAGTCCCACAAGCTCGCTGCCTCGGGGTAATCCTTGACGCTGATCTCTCCTTCAAACCACATATCCAAGCCCTTTCCACTTCCTGCCGACTTCAACTCAAAAATATTTCACGAATCTGTACATTCCTCAACCAAGAATCTGCAAAAACCCTAGTCCATGCCCTCATCATCTCTTGCCTTGACTACTGCAACCTCCTGCTCTGTGGCCTCCCCTCTAACACTCTCGCACCCCTCCAATCTATTCTAAACTCTGCTGCCCAACTAATCCACCTGTCCCCCCGCTATTCCCCGGCCTCTCCCCTCTGTCAATCCCTTCACTGGCTCCCCATTGCCCAAAGACTCCACTACAAAACCCTAACCATGACGTACAAAGCCATCCACAACCTGTCTCCTCCATACATCTGTGACCTCGTCTCCCAGTACTTACCTACACGCAACCTCCAATCCTCACAAGATCTCCTTCTCTACTCCCCTCTTCCCACAATCGTATACAAGATTACAACACATCAGACTCTCGCCTACCATCGAAACCTTCAAAAAGAGCCTGAAGACCCACCTCTTCTGACAAGCCTACAACTTGCAGTAACCACCGATCAACCAAACCGCTGCATGACCAGCTGTATCCTCACCTACTGTATTCTCACCCATCCCTTGTAGATTGTGAGCCTTCGCAGGCAGGGTCCTCTCTCCTCCTGTACCAGTTATGACTTGTATTGTTTAAGATTATTGTACTTGTTTTTATTATGTATACCCCTCCTCACATGTAAAGCGCCATGGAATAAATGGCGCTATAACAATAAATAATAATAATAATACAACTAAGTGAGGGATTACTTTCATGAAAGCGCAGATATAAAACTATTTATATTATTTATAGACAAAGACACAGAGGAGTGGTACTGTCATTATCTGCTGCAAGATTGTCAGTGCAGCAAGCGCCACTGGTGTTCAAATATATATTTCTACAGCCAGAATAAAGTCTTTTATTTGAAATAAAGCAAAACACCCTTTTTCTGTTTTATTTAAAAATAACAAACACAGTTATACTCACCTAACAGCCATTCTATAGGCTCCCTTGTCTCCTGTAATCAAACAAAAATAAAAAAAACAACAAAATCCTTCACCTGTCTGTCGTTCTGTCCCACGTCATAATCCATGTCTGGGGATTAACAGTTTTAAAACTGGACGGTGCCAAGATGCAACCATCCAGGCTGAGAACCACTGATGAATGAGCTGCTGCAAGCACAGCCACAGTGACTAGCGGTGACATCATCGAGGTTACTGTCAGTCACTGAGACTGTGTTCCCAGCTGGGCCAGTGAACTGTGGTGACCTTGGTGGGATCCCCGCTAGCACATTGAGAAAACGTCTCATGGTGTAGAGGTGAGTTCACCGCAGTTCAGGTAAACTTGCCTCTGCACCATAAGACTCTTTCTGAGTGTGCTAGCGGGGATCTCACGGAGGTCTCTGCAGTTCATTGGCCCGGCTGGGAACGCAGCCTCAGTGACTAGGCATTGTGCATTCAAACACAGTGAGGAAAGCTTCCATGTCATCTTTGGTACTCATTTTCCTCAGTGCTGACTGAACTTTGTCCCGGGCGTCAGAACATATCAAGGTTGGCAGTGAGAGCATCTCTCGTATGGCTGCAATCTGTTGCAGAATCAAGTCATTAGTCTTCTGCTGCTGGTACAGCAGCTGCTGCTGATTGTGCTGCTGCTCCTGCTGTTGCCACTAAAACTGCAGTTGCAGCTTGGTTAGAACCAACTGCTGTCCTCCATATTGCCCATAGGCCTGATTTGGGACTTTGCGGACTTAATGATGGACATGAAGTTTTCATTGGTGAATGACTAAGTTCACACATCCTGCATTTTCCATCATATGTCATGCGGTGGTGTTCACACAGTGTGGTAAAGAGGCAGTGACCCAGGTTAGTCCAACTAAAAAGTCTTTATTTTAAAAACTCACAAAGTAAAGGCAAATAATATCCTACGGATCACAACTGTGTTATCCAGTATAGTCCATACCAGATCCGTTGCTGTGGGTGACTGCACCGCTGTATCACTCGCGATTTCATCAATTGCGTTGCCTTCTCTGGCCTGTGTTCAGTCTTCACACAGACCTGTACTGCACAGAGCTTCCTGCTTCGATGCTTGCAAACAACACACTGACACACCCAAAACCAAACTGAAAGTTTAGATGGGAATAGTAAGACGTTAGCCACTCCCAAAACCTGAAGTGGAGGGAGAGACCCATACCACAACCAATCCTATAAGTCTCTCCAGAAATAAAGCCCCGTGTCAGTTTAATATCATTTACTTTCCTTTTTAAATGTCCCAGCAAAAATGTATGCAAACAGAACAATCATTATTTATTATGATCGTTCTGCCTCCATAAAGCATCATGTTGCTGTCAGCACATTCCATGTTTACATGGAGAAATGTGCTGCTGATAATGATGATGTTTTTACCAGCATCATCTAGGGTGACAACCAAAGAAGAACATTTTGCTCATTCATTGGATGATCACCAACAAGTTTACATGGGCCAATAACTGTGAATAAGAGTTCAAACACACATTCGTTCAGCAATGCTCATCCAGTCTGAATACACCTTGAATTGCCCACTAAGTTTGGGTAACTAAGTAGGTATACCTTCCTTTGAAAACCAAAGTTAAAACAATATGATATCATGGCATGTAGTGACTGATTCAATTCTGCTACATACTTCAAACGAGCCATTATTCAATATTATTTTAATCTATTTCCTATGTATCCCCAAACAATTTCCTGCAATTAAGGAATAAAAGCATTATAAGTGTTATTTATCTACTGTTACAGAATGCACATAGTTTTATACTGCGCTTACTGGTCTGTTGTCTTAGAAACCAGATTATAAATTTCAGAATTTTCTAAATTTGTTTTGTATAATCAGCTTGGAAAGTGTGCGGGAGAGCCTCTTCACCCCTGTTGTTCTGTTGTCTTGGAAACACTACAGTAAACTGCAGCAATACATTGTAAAATTAGTCCTAAGGAAACACTGTATATTAAAAAAATAATATGCGACTATAAAAATCAAAGCATGTGTTCCTGTAAAGGTACAAGTCAGGCAGGAAGCACACTTGTGGTTTTGATGAACCTTTGATAAACAGCGTTTTTACAAAACTGCATTTTCCAAAATGAGCATTGATAACTTCTCATTTATATTTTCCTAGAGATACACCCAATTGAGTTGTTACATAGTTACATAGGTTGAAAAAAGACCTAGGTCCGGCAAGTTCAACCATTCTCCAGCAATTATACATGTTGCCACTAAATTATCTATAACCCACAATCAAAATGAACACATCCAGCCCATGAATCGCAGCGCTTCCCAGGACTCATATCCAAAGATGATATTTTACATTTTTTCTTTTTTAGTAAATGATAGGAGAAGTGTTGTGAATTCCGCTCTTGGGCTCCCTCCGGTGGTTATAAGTAGCATTTTTGTGAATTCTGCTCTTGGGCTCCCTCCTGTGGTTTTGAGTGGTATGGCTGCTTCTTGGATTTAGCATCAGCAGCTGTTCTCACTGATCGTCTTTCTGGCTCGGCTATATTAGTCTGGCTTTATCCCTAATTCAATACCAGTTGTCAATTGTTGAGCTTGGAGTAATGGCTCTCTGAGGATTTCCCTGCCACTCTGACCATTTCAGCAAAGCTAAGTCCTTGCTTGTCTTTTTGCAGTTCACTTGTTGTGGACTTTGTTGTTGGGCATTTTCTATGTTTTGCTCATTTGTCCAGCTTATCAGTATGGATCTATTTAGCTAAGCTGGAAGCTCTGGGCAGCAGAGTTTGCCCTCCACACCTTTAGTCAGGTGTGGAGATTTTTGCATTTCTCTGCGGTGGACTTTTTCTAGTTTTTATTACTGACCGCTAGTGTTGAGCGATACCGTCCGATACTTGAAAGTATCGGTATCGGAAAGTATCGGCCGATACCGGCAAAGTATCGGATCCAATCCGATACCGATACCCGATACCAAAACAAGTCAATGGGACTCAAGTATCGGACGGTATTCCTGATGGTTCCCAGGGTCTGAAGGAGAGGAAACTCTCCTTCAGGCCCTGGGATCCATATAAATGTGTAAAAGAAAGAATTAAAATAAAAAATATCGCTATACTCACCTGTCCGACGCAGCCTGGACCTCAGCGAGGGAACCGGCAGCGTTGTTTGTTTAAAATTCGCGCTTTTACTTGGTTACGTGAAGTCCCGGCTTGTGATTGGTCAGGGCGGCCATGTTGCCGGGACGCGGACCAATCACAGCAAGCCGTGACGAAATTACGTCACGGCTTGCTGTGATTGGTCCGCGTCCCGGCAACATGGCCGCCATTAACCAATCACAAGCCGTGACGTCACGGGAGGCTGGACACGCGCGCTTTTTAAAATGGGCGCGTGTCCAGCCTCCCGTGACGTCCCGGCTTGTGATTGGTTGCGCCGCGGTCAACCAATCACAAGCCGGGAGGCTGGACACGCGCGCATTTTAAAATTTTAAAATGGGCGCGTGTCCAGCCTCCCGGCTTGTGATTGGTTGACCGCGGCGCAACCAATCACAAGCCGGGACATCACGGGAGGCTGGACACGCGCCCATTTTAAAAAGCGCGCGTGTCCAGCCTCCCGTGACGTCACGGCTTGTGATTGGTTGCGTCTCCCATGTGACTGCGACGCAACCAATCACAAAGCCGGGACGTAATTTTAAAATCCTTAAGGACCTGAAATTACGTCACGGCTTGCTGTGATTGGTTGCGTCTCCCATGTGACTGCGACGCAACTAATCACAACGCCGGAACGTAATTTTAAAATCCTGAAGGACCTGAAATTACGTCACGGCTTGCTGTGATTGGTTGCGTCCCGGTCACATGGGCGGCACGCAACCAATCACAAGCCGGGACTCACGTAAAGGAAAGAAAAGCGCGAATTTTAAACAAAGAACGCTGCCGCTTCCCTCGGTAAGGTGCAGGCTGCGTCGGAGAGGTGAGTATAGCAATATTTTTTATTTTAATTCTCTCTTTTACACATTTTTACATTAATGTTGTTTCGATACCGATACCCGATATCACAAAAATATCGGATCTCGGTATCGGAATTCCGATACAGCAAGTATCGGCCGATACCCGATACTTGCAGTATCGGAATGCTCAACACTACTGACCGCACAGTTTTCTGTTCTGTACTAATTCTGTCTAGCTAGTAGTGGCCTCCTTTGCTAAATCTTGTTTCATACTACGTATGTAATTTCCTTCTCCTCTCACAGTCATTATTTGTGGGGGGCTGTCCTATCTTTTGGGGATTTTCTCTGAGGCAAGATAGCTTTCCTGTTTCTACCTTTAGGGGTAGCTAGTTCTCCGGCTGTGACGAGGTGTCCAGGGAGTGACAGGAACATCCCACGGCTACTGCTAGTGTCTGTGTTAAGATTAGGAACTGCGGTCGGTATAGTTACCACCTGCTCAGAGCTAGTCGCATGTCGCTCCTTAATCACCAGACCATAACAGTACAACTGGACAAAAATGAGCTGAATGCATCTCAAAAGAAGGAAAAGAAAAAGAGTTCTGAGCCATTTTTTTTTCTTTAGTCTGTTTTGTCTTTTTCCTTCCTCTTAATCTCTGGGTGATTCAGGATTTGGATGCGGGCATGGATGTTCAGGGGTTGTTTTCTCGTGTGGATCAGCTTGCTGCAAGAGTACAGAGTATTCAAGATTATGTTGTTCAGACTCCGGCCTTAGAGCCTAGAATTCCTACTCCGGATTTGTTTTACGGGGATAGAACTAAGTTTTTGAACTTTAAAAATAACTGCAAATTGTTTTTTGCTCTGAAACCCCGTTCCTCTGGTGACCCCATTCAGCAAGTAAAAATAGTTATTTCTCTGCTGCGTGTTGACCCTCAGGACTGGGCATTCTCCCTTGAGTCAGGGGATCTGGAATTGCTTAATGTAGATGCATTTTTTCAATCGCTCGGATTATTGTATGGCGAACCTAACTCTGTAGAGCATGCTGAGAAAACACTGTTGGCCCTGTGTCAGGGTCAGGAAGCGGCAGAATTATACTGCCAGAAATTTAGAAAATGGTCTGTGCTCACTAAATGGAATGAGGATGCTCTGGCAGCAATTTTCAGAAAGGGTCTTTCTGAAGCCCTTAAGGATGTTATGGTGAGGTTCCCCACGCCTGTTGGTTTGAGCGAGTCTATGTCTCTGGCCATTCAAATTGATCGGCGCCTGCGCGAATGCAAAGTGGTGCACCATATGGCAGCGTCCTCTGAGCAGAGTCCTGAGCCTATGCAATGTGATAGGATTTTGACTAGAGCGGAACAGAGGGGATACAGACGTCAGAATGGGCTGTGTTTTTACTGTGGGGATTTTGCTCATGCTATTTCTGATTGCCCTAAGCGTATTAAGAGGGTCGCTAGATCTGTTACCATTAGTACTGTGCAGCCTAAGTTTCTCCTGTCTGTGACCCTGATTTGCTCATTGTCATCTTTTTCTGTCATGGCATTTGTGGATTCGGGCGCTGCTCTGAACTTAATGGACTTAGAATTCGCTAGGTGCTGTGGTTTTTCTTTGCAGCCTTTGCAGAGTCCCATACCCTTAAGGGGTATTGATGCTACACCGTTGGCCAAGAATAAACCTCAGTATTGGACTCAGCTGACTATGTGCATGGCTCCAGCACATCAGGAAGATTGTCGTTTTCTGGTGTTGCATAATTTACATGATGTTGTTGTACTGGGTTTTCCATGGTTACAAGTACACAATCCAGTGCTGGATTGGAAATCAATGTCTGTGACTAGTTGGGGTTGTCAAGGGGTACATAGTGACGTTCCTTTAATGTCAATTTCCTCTTCCCCCTCTTCTGATGATCCTGAATTTTTGTCAGATTTCCAGGATGTATTTGATGAGCCCAAGTCCAGTTCCCTTCCTCCACATAGGGACTGTGATTGTGCTATTGACTTGATTCCTGGCTGTAAGTTCCCTAAGGGCCGACTTTTCAATCTGTCTGTGCCAGAGCATGCAGCCATGCGGAGCTATGTAAAGGAGTCTTTAGAGAAGGGGCATATTCGGCCGTCTTCATCACCATTGGGAGCGGGATTCTTTTTTGTTGCCAAGAAGGATGGCTCCTTGAGACCCTGTATTGATTATCGTCTTCATAATAAGATCACGGTCAAATTCCAATACCCTTTACCTTTGCTCTCTGATTTATTTGCTCGGATTAAGGGGGCTAGTTGGTTCACCAAGATTGACCTTCGAGGGGCATATAATCTTGTTCGTAATAAACAGGGTGACGAATGGAAAACTGCATTTAATACGCCCGAAGGCCATTTTGAATACCTGGTGATGCCTTTCGGGCGTTCTAATGCTCCTTCTGTATTTCAGTCCTTTATGCATGATATTTTCCGCAATTATCTTGACAAATTCTTGATTGTGTATTTGGATGATATTTAGATTTTTTCCAATGATTGGGAGTCTCATGTGAAGCAGGTCAGGATGGTATTCCAGATCCTTTGTGATAATGCTCTATTTGTGAAGGGGTCTAAGTGCCTATTTGGAGTTCAGAAGGTCTCTTTTTTGGGGTTTATTTTTTCTCCTTTGTCTATAGAAATGGATCCTGTTAAGGTCCAAGCCATTCATGACTGGATTCAACCCACATCTGTGAAGAGCCTTCAGAAATTTTTGGGCTTTGCTAATTTTTATCGCCGTTTCATTGCCAACTTCTCTAGTGTGGTTAAACCCCTGACCGATTTGACGAAGAAAGGCGCTGATGTGACTAATTGGTCCTCTGAGGCTGTTGAGGCCTTTCAGGAGCTTAAACACCGAGTTACTATTGCCCCTGTCTTGCGTCAGCCGGATGTTTCTCTTCCTTTTCAGGTTGAGGTTGACGCTTGTGAGATTGGGGCAGGGGCCGTTTTGTCACAGAGGAATTCTGATGGTTCCTTGATGAAGCCATGTGCCTTCTTTTCCCGAAAGTTTTCGCCTGCGGAACGCAATTATGATCTCGGCAATCGGGAGTTGTTGGCTATGAAGTGGGCATTTGAGGAATGGCGATATTGGCTTGAGGGAGCCAAGCACCGCATTGTGGTCTTGACCGATCATAAGAATCTGATTTACCTCGAGTCGGCCAAGCGGCTGAACCCCAGACAGGCTCGGTGATCCCTGTTTTTCTCCCGTTTTGATTGTGTGGTCTCATATCTTCCAGGATCTAAGAATGTTAAGGCGGATGCCCTCTCTAGGAGTTTTTTGCCTGATTCTCCTGGAGTCCTTGAGCCGCTTGGCATTCTTTGGGAAGGGGTGATTCTGTCTGCCATCTCCCCTGATTTGTGGCGGGCGCTTCAGGAATTTCAGGCTGATAAACCTGACCGCTGTCCTGTGGGGAAGCTGTTTGTTCCTGATAGATGGACAAGTAAGGTAATTTCTGAGGTCCATTGTTCTGTGTTGGCCGGTCATCCTGGGATTTTTGGTACCAGAGATTTGGTTGCTAGGTCCTTTTGGTGGCCTTCCTTGTCGCGGGATGTGCGTTCTTTTGTGCAGTCCTGTGGGACTTGTGCCCGGGCTAAGCCTTGCTGTTCCCGCGCTAGTGGGTTGCTTTTGCCTTTGCCTGTCCCGGAGAGGCCTTGGACGCATATTTCCATGGATTTTATTTCGGATCTTCCTGTATCCCAGAGGATGTCTGTTATCTGGGTGGTTTGTGACCGGTTCTCTAAAATGGTCCATTTGGTACCTTTGCCTAAATTGCCTTCCTCCGCTGATTTGGTTCCATTATTTTTTCAGCATGTGGTTCGTTTGCATGGCATTCCAGAGAATATTGTGTCTGACAGAGGTTCCCAGTTTGTTTCCAGGTTTTGGCGGGCCTTTTGTGCTAAGATGGGCATTAATTTGTCTTTTTCTTCGGCGTTCCATCCTCAGACTAATGGCCAAACTGAGCGAACTAATCAAACCTTGGAAAACTATTTGAGATGCTTTGTGTCTGCTGATCAGGATGATTGGGTGGCTTCCTTGCCATTGGCCGAGTTTGCCCTTAATAATCGGGCCAGTTCGGCTACTTTGGTTTCGCCTTTCTTTTGTAATTTTGGTTTCCATCCTCGTTTTTCTTCAGGGCAGGTTGAGCCTTCTGATTGTCCTGGTGTGGATTCTGTGATGGACAGGTTGCAGCAGATTTGTACTCATGTGGTAGACAATTTGACATTGTCCCAGGAAAAGGCTTAGCGTTTTGCTAACCGCCGTCGGTGTGTTGGTCCTCGGCTTCGTGTGGGGGATTTGGTCTGGTTATTCTCTCGTCATGTTCCTATGAAGGTTTCTTCCCCTAAGTTCAAGCCTCGGTTTATTGGTCCTTATAAGATTTCTGAGATTATCAATCCAGTGTCTTTTCGTTTGGCCCTTCCAGCCTCTTTTGCCATCCACAATGTTTTCCATAGATCTTTGTTGCAGAGATATGTGGTACCCGTTGTTCCATCTGTTGATCCTCCCGCCCCGGTGTTGGTTGAGGGGGAGTTGGAATATGTGGTTGAGAAAATTTTGGATTCTCGTTTTTCGAGTCGGAGGCATCAGTATCTTGTCAAGTGGAAGGGTTATGGCCAGGAGGATAATTCTTGGGTGGTTGCCTCCGATGTCCATGCCGCCGATTTGGTTCGTGCTTTCCATTTGGCTCGTCCTGATCGGCCTGGGGGCTCTGTTGAGGGTTCAGTGACCCCTCCTCAAGGGGGGGGTACTGTTGCGAATTCCGCTCTTGGGCTCCCTCCGGTGGTTATAAGTAGCATTTTTGTGAATTCTGCTCTTGGGCTCCCTCCTGTGGTTTTGAGTGGTATGGCTGCTTCTTGGATTTAGCATCAGCAGCTGTTCTCACTGATCGTCTTTCTGGCTCGGCTATATTAGTCTGGCTTTATCCCTAATTCAATGCCAGTTGTCAATTGTTGAGCTTGGAGTCATGGCTCTCTGAGGATTTCCCTGCCACTCTGACCATTTCAGCAAAGCTAAGTCCTTGCTTGTCTTTTTGCAGTTCACTTGTTGTGGACTTTGTTGTTGGGCATTTTCTATGTTTTGCTCATTTGTCCAGCTTATCAGTATGGATCTATTTAGCTAAGCTGGAAGCTCTGGGCAGCAGAGTTTGCCCTCCACACCTTTAGTCAGGTGTGGAGATTTTTGCATTTCTCTGCGGTGGACTTTTTCTAGTTTTTATTACTGACCGCACAGTTTTCTGTTCTGTACTAATTCTGTCTAGCTAGTAGTGGCCTCCTTTGCTAAATCTTGTTTCATACTACGTATGTCATTTCCTTCTCCTCTCACAGTCATTATTTGTGGGGGGCTGTCCTATCCTTTGGGGATTTTCTCTGAGGCAAGATAGCTTTCCTGTTTCTACCTTTAGGGGTAGCTAGTTCTCCGGCTGTGACGAGGTGTCCAGGGAGTGACAGGAACATCCCACGGCTACTGCTAGTGTCTGTGTTAAGATTAGGAACTGCGGTCGGTATAGTTACCACCTGCTCAGAGCTAGTCGCTCCTTAATCACCAGACCATAACAGAGAAGATACAATGCATTTTGGATACAATATATATCCTTCTTCAGGTATCATAAAACACAATACAAAAAATTCAAAGTATTATCTTTGGATGTGAGTCCTGGGAAGCGCTGCTGTTCATGGGCTGGATGTGTTCATTTTTATTTACTTGTCCTGTGTGAGCCTGTGTTTGGCTCTTTCACTTGGATCCACCCGATGCAAGCTGCAAGCCCTGTCCATTGAAAAGTATCCCAGAGTAATTTTTTGAGGATACACGATCTAAAGCCATATCAGTCTTCCACCAGGTGAGTGCATGAAGTTGTGCACCCATAAAAGACTATTATATATTGTGTCTGTGCCCTTAGGGCGCCGTGTTTTGTCTGTTCTTCTCTACCAAACAGGGCTTTTTTGTTTATTCGTATATAATCCATAATGTTATGAGTAGTGCGGAAATCGTGCAGCCCTTTTTTTAGTGTCTGCCATTACCACCTCTTGTATTCTCTGGCACCTCTGGCATTCCAGTCAGATTCGCCTTTATTCCACCCATAATGAGAGCCCCCTAGTTCTTAGTATGGTCTTTGGAAGGAATAATTAATTTGCCAGTACTTTGTACTGACCACACCTATATTTATACATGTAATTGAGATCTCCTTTGAGACAATTGTTTTTAAGCTAAACAAGCCCCACATTTCCAGCCTCTCATCGCATGGGAGGCCTCTATTGTTGTAATAATATAGGTGCCCGCCTTTCAACTGACTGTCACTTCTGAATATATTTTTTAACCCCCACCTTTTTTATAAGGTTTAAAAGTTGACCATCGATTTCTAATGTTTCCAACAAAATTTACAAAACTATTTTTTTAGGGTCCACATAACATTTGAAGTGACGTTGAGGGGTCTATATGGCAGAAAATGCCCAAAAGTGACACTATTTTAAAAACTGCACTCCACAAGGTGCTCAATCCCACATTCAAGAAGTCTATTAACCCTTCAGGCGCTTCACAGGAATTTTTGGAATGTGGAAGGAAAAAATGAACCCAAATTTTTATTATTTTCGCAAGGGTAATAGGAAAAAATGGACTCCAAAATTTGTTACTCAATTTCTACTAAGCATATCAATACCCCATATGTGGGGGAAAACCACAGTTTTGGCACACGGTAGGTCTTGGAAGGGAAAGTGCAAAATTAGATTTTTTAAATGTAAAATTTGCTGGAATTATTGTGTTTAAACATGTTGTGTTTAGAGAGCCCCTGATGTGCCTAAACAGTGGAAACCGCCCACAAGTGACACCATTTTGGAAACTATATCCCTGAGGGAACCTATATAGATGTGCAGTGAGTACATTGAACCCCAAGATGCTTTACAGAAGTTTATAACATTAACCCCTTCATGACCCAGCCTATTTTGGCCTTAATGACCTTGCCACTTTTTGCAATTCTGACCAGTGTCCCTTTATGAGGTAATAACTCAGGAATGCTTCAACGGATCCTAGCGATTCTGAGATTGTTTTTTCGTGACATATTGGGCTTCATGTTAGTGGTAAATTTAGGTCGATAATTTCTGAGTTTATTTGTGAAAAAAACGGAAATTTGGCGAAAATTTTGAAAATTTCGCAATTTTCACATTTTGAATTTTTATTCTGTTAAACCAGAGAGTTATGTGACACAAAATAGTTAATAAATAACATTTCCCACTTTACATCAGCACAATTTTGGAAACAAATTTTTTTTTTGCTAGGAAGTTATAAGGGTTAAAATTTGACCAGTGATTTCTCATTTTTACAACAAAATTTACAAAACCATTTTTTTTAGGGACCACCTCACATTTGAAGTCATTTTGAGGGTTCTATATGGCTGAAAATACCCAAAAGTGACACCATTCTAAAAACTGCACCCCTCAAGGTGCTCAAAACCACATTCAAGAAGTTTATTAACCCTTCAGGTGTTTCGCAGCAGCAGAAGCAACATGGAAGTAAAAAATGAACATTTAACTTTTTAGTCACAAAAATGATCTTTTAGCAACAATTTTTTTATTTTCCCAAGGGTAAAAGGAGAAACTAGACCACGGACGTTGTTGTCCAATTTGTTCTGAGTACGCTGATACCTCATATGTGGGGGTAAACCACTGTTTGGGCGCACAGCAGGGCTCAGAAGAGAAGGAGCGCCATTTGACTTTTTCAATGAAAAATTGGCTCCAATCTTTAGCGGACACCATGTCGCGTTTGGAGAGCTCCCGTGTGCCTAAACATTGGAACTCCCCCACAAGTGACCCCATTTTGGAAACTAGACCCCCCAAGGAACTCATCTAGAAGCATAGTGAGCACTTTAAACCCCCAGGTGCTTCACAAAATTTTCCGTAAAAATGAAAAAGTACTTTTTTTTCACAAAAAAATTATTTTAGCCTCAATTTTTTCATTTTCACATGGGCAACAGGATAAAATGGATCCTAAAATTTGTTGGGCAATTTCTCCTGAGTACGCCGATACCTCATATGTGGGGGTAAACCACTGTTTGGGTGCACGGCAAGGCTCGGGAGGGGAGGCGTGCCATTTGACTTTTTGAATGAAAAATTATCTCCATCGTTAGCGGACACCATGTCGCGTTTGGAAAGCCCCTGTGTGCCTAAACATTGGAGCTCCTCCACAAGTGACCCCATTTTGGAAACTAGACCCCCCAAGGAACTTATCTAGAGGCATAGTGAGCACTTTAAACCCCCAGGTGCTTCAGAAATTGATCCGCAAAAATGAAAAAGTACTTTTTTTCACACAAAATTTATTTTAGCCTCAATTCTTTCATTTTCACATGGGCAACAGGATAAAATGGATCCTAAAATTTGTTGGGCAATTTCTCCTGAGTACACAGATACCTCATATGTGGGGGTAAACCACTGTTTGGGTGCACGGCAAGGCTCGGGAGGGGAGGCGTGCCATTTGACTTTTTGAATGGAAAATTAGCTCCAATCGTTAGCGGACACCATGTCGCGTTTGGAGAGCCCCTGTGTGCCTAAACATTGGAGCTCCACTACAAGTGACCCCATTTTGGATACTAGACCCCCTAAGGAACTTATCTAGATGCATAGTGAGCACTTATAACCCCCAGGTGCTTCACAGAAGTTTATAACGCAGAGCCGTGAAAATAAAAAATAATTTTTCTTTCCTCAAAAATGATTTTTAGCCCAGAATTTTTTATTTTCCCAAGGGTAATAGGAGAAATTGGACCCCAAATGTTGTTGTCCAGTTTGTCCTGAGTACGATGATACCCCATATGTGGGGGTAAACCACTGTTTGGGCGCACGGCAGGGCTCGGAAGGGAAGGCACGCCATTTGGCTTTTTGAATGGAAAATTAGCTCCAATTATTAGCGGACACCATGTCGCGTTTGGAGAGCCCCTGTGTGCATAAACATTGGAGCTCCCGCACAAGTGACCCCATTTTGGAAACTAGACCTCCTAAGGAACTAATCTAGATGTGTGGTGAGCACTTTGAACCCCCAAGTGCTTCACAGAAGTTTATAACGCAGAGCCATGAAAATAAAAAATAATTTTTCTTTTCTCAAAAATGATTTTTTAGCCCAGAATTTTTTATTTTTCCAAGGGTAACAGGAGAAATTGGACCCCAAAAGTTGTCGTACAGTTTCTCCTGAGTACGCTGATACCCCATATGTGGGGGTAAACCACTGTTATGGCACACGTTGGGGTTCGGAAGGGAAGTAGTGACGTTTTGAAATGCAGACTTTGATGGAATGCTCTGCGGGCGTCAGGTTGCGTTTGCAGAGCCCCTGATGTGCCTAAACAGTAGGAACTCCCCACAAGTGACTCCACTTTGGAAACTAGACCCCCAAGGGAACTTATCTAGATGTGTGGTGAGCACTTTGAACCCCCAAGTGCTTCACAGAAGTTTATAACGCAGAGCCGTGAAAATAATAAATGTGTTTCCTTTCCTCAAAAATATTTTTTTAGCCCAGAATTTTTTATTTTTGCAAGAGTAACAGGAAAAATTGGACCCCAAAAGTTGTTGTCCAGTTTCTCCTGAGTACGCTGATACCCCATATGTGGGGGTAAACCACTGTTTGTGCACATGTCAGGGCTCGGAAGGGAGGTAGTGACATTTGAAATGCAGACTTTGATGGAATGGTCTGCGGGCATCACGTTGCATTTGCAGAGCCCCTGATGTGCCTAAACAGTAGAAACACCCCACAAGTGACCCCATTTTGGAAACTAGACCCCCGATGGAACTTATCTAGATGTATGATGAGCACTTTCAACCCCCAAGTGCTTCACAGAAGTTTACAACGCAGAGCCGTGAAAATAAAAAATCATTTTTCTTTCCTCAAAAAAGATGTTTTAGCAAGCAATTTTTTATTTTCACAAGGGTAACAGGAGAAATTGGACACCAATATTTGTTGCCCAGTTTGTTGTGAGTACGCTGATACCCCATATGTGGGGGTAAACCACTGTTTGGGCACATGTCAGGGCTCGGAAGGGAGGTAGTGACATTTGAAATGCAGACTTTGATGGAATGGTCTGCGGGCATCACGTTGCATTTGCAGAGCCCCTGATGTGCCTAAACAGTAGAAACACCCCACAAGTGACCCCATTTTGGAAACTAGACCCCCGATGGAACTTATCTAGATGTATGATGAGCACTTTCAACCCCCAAGTGCTTCACAGAAGTTTACAACGCAGAGCCGTGAAAATAAAAAATCATTTTTCTTTCCTTAAAAAAGATGTTTTAGCAAGCAATTTTTTATTTTCACAAGGGTAACAGGAGAAATTGGACACCAATATTTGTTGCCCAGTTTGTTGTGAGTACGCTGATACCCCATATGTGGGGGTAAACCACTGTTTGGGCACATGTCAGGGCTCGGAAGGGAAGTAGTGGCATTTGAAATGCAGACTTTGATGGAATGGTCTGCGGGCGTCACATTGCATTTGCAGAGCCCCTGATGTGCCTAAACAGTAGAAACACCCCACAAGTGACCCCATTTTGGAAACTAGACCCTCCAAGGAACTTATCTAGATGTGTGATGAGCATGTTCAACCCCCAAGTGCTTCACAGAAGTTTACAAAGCAGAGCCGTGAAAATAAAAAATCATTTTTCTTTCCTCAAAAAAGATGTTTTAGCAAGCAATTTTTTATTTTCCCAAGGGTAACAGGAGAAATTGGACCCCAACAGTTGTTGCCCAGTTTGTCCTGAGTACGCTGGTACCCCAAATGTGGGGGTAAACCACTGGGCGCACGTCGGGGCTTGGAAGGGAGGGAGCACCATTTGACTTTTTGAACGCAAGATTGGCTGGAATCAATGGTGGCGCCATGTTGCGTTTGGAGACCCCTGATGTGCCTAAACAGTGGAAACCCCTCAATTCTAACTTCAACACTAACCCCAACACACCCCTAATCCTAATCCCAACTGTAGCCATAACCCTAATCACAACCCTAACCCCAACACACCCCTAACCACAACCCTAACCGCAACACACCCGTAACCCTAATTCCAATCCTAACCCTAATCCTAACCCTAATCCCAAACCTAACCCTAATCCCAACCCTAACCACAACTGTAACCCCAACACACCCCTAACCCTATCCGTAACCCTAACCACAAGCCTAATCTTAACCCTATTTCCAACCCTAGCCCTAATTCCAACCCTAACCCTAAGGCTATGTGCCCACGTTGCGGATTCGTGTGAGATTTTTCCGCACGATTTTTGAAAAATCTGCAGGTAAAAGGCACTGCGTTTTACCTGCGGATTTACAGCAGATTTCCAGTGTTTTTTTGTGCGGATTTCACCTGCGGATTCCTATTGAGGAACAGGTGTAAAACGCTGAGGAATCCGCACAAAGAATTGACATGCTGCGGAAAATACAACGCAGCGTTTCTGCACGGAATTTTCCGCACCATGGGCACAGCGGATTTGGTTTTCCATAGGTGTACATGGTACTGTAAACCTGATGGAAAACTGCTACGAATTCGCAGCGGCCAATCCGCTGCGGATCCGCGGCCAATCCGCTGCGGATCCGCAGCCAAATCCGCACTGTGTGCACATGCCATAACCCTAACCCTACCCCTAACCCTACCCGTAACCCTAACCCTACCCCTAACCCTACCCCTAGTTCTAACCCTAGTTCTAACCCTAACCCTAGTGGAAAAAGAAAAAAAAATATTTTCTTTATTTTATTATTGTCCCTACCTATGGGGGTGATAAAGGGGGGGGTTTATTTATTATTTTTTTTATTTTGATCGCTGTGATAGAACCTACCACAGCGATCAAAATGTACTTGTAATGAATCTGCCAGCCGGCAGATTCGGCGGGCGCACTGCGCATGCGCCCGCCATTTTGGAAGATGGCGGCGCCCATGGAGAAGACGCATGGACAGCGGGAGCCTCGGTAAGTATAAGGGGGGGGAGATCGGGGAGCGGGGGGGCGTCGGAGCACAGGGGGGGTGACATAGGAGCACGGGGGGAGTGGACAGGAGGACGGGGGAGCGGAGCACAGGACGGAGGGGACTACAGGACAGATCGGTGGCTTGGGGGGGCGATCGGTGGGGTGGGGGGGGTCACTTCAGTATTTCCAGCCATGGCCGATGATATTGCAGCATCGGCCATGGCTGGATTGTAATATTTCACCAGTTTTTTAGGTGAAATATTACAAATCGCTCTGATTGGCAGTTTCACTTTCAACAGCCAATCAGAGCGATCGTAGCCACGGGGGGGTGAAGCCACCCCCCCTGGGCTGAAGCACCACTCCCCGTGTCTCTGCAGATCGGGTGAGATTGGAGTTAACCCTTTCACCCGATTTGCAGGGACGCGATCATTCCATGACGCATACGCTGCGTCATAGGTCGGATTGGCACAGACTTTCATGACGCAGCGTATGCGTCAAAGGTCGGGAAGGGGTTAAACTGTGAAAATAAAAAAAAAACACATTTTTCACACAAAAATGTTTTTTAGCCCATCATTTTTCATTTTCACAAGCATAACAGGAGAAACACCAAACAATCTGTTGTTCAATTTCCCTTGAGTACGCCGATAAACCATATGTGGGGTAAAACTACTGTTTGAGCGCACGGCAGGGCTTGAGAGGGAAGGCGCAGCATTTGACTTTTTGGATGCAAAATTTGATGGAATAATTATCTGAAGACATGTCGCGTTTGTAGAACCCATGATGTGCATAAACAGTAAAGAATCCCCACAAGTGAACCCCCAGCTGCTTCACAAAAGTTTATAACGTAGAGCCGTGAAAATAGAAAAATTACATTTTCTCCACAAAATTGTTTTTAGCCCCAATTTGCATTTTCACAAAGGTAATGAGACAATTCACCATATATTTTGTTGTGCAATTTTTTCTGAGTATGCCAATACCCCATATGTGGGGGTAAGCTACTGTTTGGGCTCACGGCGGGGATCAGAAAAGGAGTGACGTTTTGGAATACAGACTTTGATAGAATGGTCTGCCGGTGTTGTCTCATTTCGATAGCCCCTATTTGCCTACAGTGGAAAACCCCCACAAGGGACATCATTTTGAAAGCTTGACGACTCAATAAATGTATCTAGATGTGTAATGAGCACCTTGATCCCCCACAGAAGTTTTTAATGTAGAGCTGTGAAAATCACATTTTCCCACAAAAATGTTTTAGCCCCAAATTATGTATTTTCACAAGGGTAAGAGAAGAAACTGCACCATACAATTTGCTGTGCAATTTCTCCTGAGTATGATGATACCCCATACGTGGGGGTACACTACTCTTTGGGCTCACAGCGGGGCTCAGAAAAGGAGTGACATTTTGGAATGCAAACTTTGATGGAATTATCTGCCAGTGTCATGCCTTGTTTGGAGAGCTCCTGAAGCGCCTAAACAGTGAAAAATCCCCACGAGTGACATCATTTTGAAAGCTAGACCACTCAAGCAATGTATCTAGATGTATGGTGAGCACCTTGAACCCAGAGCTGCTTCAAAAAGTTTATAACGTAGAGCTGTGAAAATAAATAAATCACATTTTTCCAACAAAAGTGTTATTTCAGCCCCACATTTTATAACAAGGATAGCAAGAGAATATGTACCCAAAAATGTGTTTTGCAATTTCTCCTGAGTACGCCAATAACTGATGCAGTCAGTGCAGGAAGCTCTCGGCAGCAGCGCAGCATTAGCAAGCGCTCCTGCCGAAAGCAGTTTTAACCCTGTGGACGCCGGCGGGGGACGTGACAGACATCAGAATGTGAGTATGTAGTGTTTTTTTTTTTTACTTTTACAATGGTAACCAGGGTAAATATCGGGTTACTAATCGGGGCTCTGTGCTTAGTAACCCGATGTTTACCCTGGTTACAAGTGAACACATCGCTGGATCGGTGTCACACACGCCGATCCAGCGATGACAGCGGTTGATCAGCGACGAAATAAAGTTCTGGACTTCTAGCTCCGACCAGCGATATCACAGCGGGATCCAGATCGCTGCTGCGTGTCAAACACAACGAGATCGCTATCCAGGACGCTGCAATGTCACGGATCGCTGTCGTTCTCGTTGGAAAGTTGCTGAGTGTGACGGTACCTTTACTAACATTAGTCAGCAGCATTTTGACAGTGATAGCCAAAGTCAAATTAAGATACATGTAAATAAATGCAGAATTACACAATAGTAGGAAAAAGGAAATGTTTAACAGTGGAAATGTTTAACAGTAGGTAAAATATGCTACTTTAAGGGAAGCTATCAACATAAAATGACCAATTGTTTAAATCAGGTTTTGTGTAAAATTCATTATGGTAATTTATTTTTGTCAATGTTTTTCTCAAACCATAATATGTGTTAAAAAAAAAAAAAAAACTTGAAATTTTCACTCTGTCCACTGGTGTGACGCAACCTGATAGATCTGGGTGAGGAAGATCAATGCGTATTGTGAATAGGAGATCTTCCATTTAGCCTGTGGGTTTGGATCCCATATTAAATTAATTTGGTTTCCTTTGGTCCTGAAGAGGTTAGTGACCCTTTGTATGCTGGTCAAAAACATTCAGCTCCATTTCAGATGCTCCTGATTTGGTCGTTAACTCTTTCTATTAAACCTGGCCAGACCCTCTCTGTCTTGCTAGTGAAAGCTCTGACGCTGTGCTGAAAAGGATTTTGCTGCTGTTATTGGAGATTTGTCTTCCTGTACGGTGTGGTTAAGACACTTAACCACAGACAGTAGAGAGGGGATCATTATACTCTTCATCTCCTTGCTATTGCGCGTCCATCACCTTGCCTTCCTCCATTTGTTCCTTGGCTCCTGCACCTTCACTAACAGTTTGTCTGGTACCATGAGCCCCCATTGATCACTCTAAGCCACCATCCCTTGGCACCCACTTGTGCAACGACAGTCCAAAAATTTGAGATATTGTTATCCCTTTCGCATTTTCCTCTGCTTCCACCTCTTCTTCTGGGACCACCACTCCTCACATAGACTATTCAAAGTGTGCTCCAGCATGTAGATGATGGGAATAGTGGTGCTGATGACTGCATTGTCAGCGCTAACCATTTTAGTGCCCACTCCGCAAGCATGATATGCACCACGTCCATACTGCATTGGCCCAGGCTATGCAAACAGACATACTGCAACAGCGCTTGTTGCTGCTGCCAGTCACTGCAACATGTGCAGAGTGGAATTCCACTATGTCGGAACATCCCAAATGAAATGGTTAACCAGTAAGCCGAAGGACCTCTGCAGTGATGCAAGTCGATGACCTGCGGGGTACGATCAGCAGAAGTGAGCACACAGCGACCATGCTTTCTGCAGCACATCCAGCCTGGGATAGTGACAGAGAATTTGCTGTACCACCCAGTTGAGGATGTGAGCCATTCAAGGCAGGTGTGTGAGGTTGTCTCAGCACAGTGAGATTCCCACACTAAGGCATGTTGATTGCATATGTGCCGGGTCATGCATGTAGTTTTTTTTTTCTCAGATTTGGCAGCGTGAGTTGGGTCATCCTTTGCAGTCTATGAAAAGGCCCAGGCTAGGCAACCCTTGTCGCCCCTGAAAACTCGTGACCAATGCTGGCCACAGCCAAAGGTGGGGCAAAGGATGCAGTGCTTATCGTGGTTGCATCACTTCATGTTTGAGAGGAAAGCCACAATGTTACCTCCTCATCTTCATCCTCCACTTCCTCTGCTGAAGTATTCAGCTGCGTACTTCTGGGTTCATACCAAGTGGAATGTACAACTTCATCATCATCCTCACTGTTCTCACACTCCTCACCCTGGAGTCACCCTCCTCCTCTTCCTGCCCTGACACCACAATACAGTCTGTGTGCGCCTCTGGTACCCGAGTCTCATCAGGATCATCTGCATCCCTGATGGTTAATGTCTGGTGATGAGGGTCAGGTTTCTGCTTGGACCCTACTTAGTCCGGCCCTGGATACAACATGAAAAAATGTTGGGTATCAGTGCAGATGCTTTCCTCCTCTGGATTCTGTGATTCATAGGAGCAAACCTCTGATACTCTTGGAATACATTGTGTGAACAGCTCTGGAGAATGGCTTATCAGTGATTCCCCACAGTCAGTTGGGTCTTTGGAAATTTGTGACGTTGGAGAAACAAGGGTGATTGGGGTGCCACGTTTGAGGATTGTGCTGTGTGTGATGTTACAGTGGAGGAAGAGGAGGAGAGGCCACTTGATACAGTGCTTGCCATCCACTTGAGCACGTGCTCTTTCTGTGCCTTATCTACAAGGCGTACTGCTGTGCGGCTGCCAAAGAAAGGGAGTCGAGTAACCCGTCCAAGAAGCAGATGTTGTCAGTGGTCTCTGGATCAGTTGAGCATTCATTAACCTTAACACCTAACCCACGTACACGTCGAACACCAAGTTTATTCCCACTTCCACAATGACCTTGCTTTTTCCCACTCATATTGTATGTAGCTTTCCCCTTGTAACCTGCTGTTTCACAACCTTAGGCCCGCAGCTGTCAGTCACCTGTCACTAAATGAACAATATCTATTTTCTTAGATAGTGTTCCTGAACAACACTACTATACCTAACAATTTTTAAGTGGAAATCTGGCCTCCTGAGACTGCCACACAGTTTTTGTACAATCTAGTTAGATGCTGGAAGATGAATTTCACACAGGACAGATTCTATCTCGCTAACTGACAAGTTCACTTTCAGAAGCAGCAGCGGTAGCAAGAACGGCCCCTCTCCACTGTGACACTGATACAATGGCATCAGCAAAACAAGATGTCCGCTTTTTATATGGACAGGAACATGTGACTTCAGCAGTCAATCACAGAAGACCTTGTGTCATGACGCTGTGAATGGTTTATTGGCCCTTATTAGCTGCTGGAATCACATATAAAGTTAAGGTGCAAAATTGAAAAAATAGAGCACACTTCTCCCTCTCCACACCCATTCCCCTTGTAAAAAAAAATCCCCTTATCACACCCGCTCATCATACTGCGCCACTATCCTAGCCAAAGTAATAAAAGCATTAGTGGAACCAAATGATTTATTGAACTGTGACCGAATTTTCCCGACTTTGAGTAAAAATGATTGTGAAACCGAACATGAATCCGAATGTGCTACGTTCGTGCTGAATTTGAGATTGGTGAAAATTTTCTGAACATGTTCACTTATCTCTAGTTACAATATTAACAAATGAAAACCACAAGGATCCTTGGAATGTTCCATAAAGAAGTGTTTGGATAAACCTTGCTGCAAAATACCATTTCTAATATTGGACCTGTGCTTGCCATCCTGTTCCTAGCAGTTCAGATGGCTCTGCTGACATAGTGGAGATTACATGACAATTCAAACAAATATACCACAAATGACACATTGAAGTTCAAAGATCGCTTGATTGGAAATGATTTCTGGGTAATGGCTGATCTGAAAGTACTACATTTATGAACCATCATGAGCAACAATGACAATTGAAGTTACCACAACTAAAATTTCCAATTAAACTAGGAAACAGAGAAAACCCAAGTGATTCAATCTGCCTAGAGTAAATTGGTCTGGTCTGGCTGGGCGCTAATACATGTTTAACAATTTATGTTGCGCTGGTAAACGATCTTGGGTCTATCAGGAAGAACCCCTGATAAGATAAAGTACCCTTAAAGAATGGACTAATGCTTGGATTAAATATTCCTAATATTATCCTAATATTTATTACATGTAGTAACAAAGCTATACTTAAATGGATTAACACTGTAATCCACCACAGAGACTTTTGAAGCTTTATTAGCCAGGACTTTTGAAGACAATCTGATTGTGAAAAAATGTCTGGTAGGTATCTCAGTTTCCTAGTTTGATTGGCAATTTTAGGTGTGGTAGCTCCAAATGTCATTGTTGCTCATGTTGGTTCATAAATGTAATACTTTCAGATCAGCCATCACCCGAGCATCATTTTCGATCAAGCAATTTCTGAACTGCAACGTGTCATTTGTGGTATTTTTGTTGGCATAAGCTTGTAATCTCCAGTATGTCAGCAGAACCATCCAAACTGCCAGGAAAGGGATGAACAAGCACTAATCCAATATTAGAAATAGTATTTTGCAGCAAGGTATATCCAAACATTTTTTATTATAGAGCATTCCAAGGATCCTAGTGGCTTTCTTTTGATAATATTGTAACAGATACCAGCAATAGTTCCCAATTTTTTTCAGAAATTAATTAACCTACTGGATTTTCAAACTATGCACATTGACCCCAGAAGGGTTAAACGAAACCATAAAAAATACCAGCTGAGAAGCTTTTATGATATATGTTGTTTAATATAAAATACATTGTTTTTCTCTACTTTTTCTATTACATTGGTTAAACAGTATATATTTATTTCTTTTAAAGACTATTTGCATGTTTAATCTACATATTTTATTTGTAAAAAGTTTTTTTTTATCCTTGAATACCAATGCTTTACCAATTTACCCATGAAAAGTACAGTAATATTGTGATGTCCCTATTCTTAAAATTTATAACATTAATAATAATAATAATAATATGATATTAAAATTGGTGAACATATAAATCTAATTGATGATAATAATCTAATATTAAAGTGCCATAAATTAGTGAAATGGTAGCCCACGTTTTTATACGGTGCCTCCTTTATTTATGTGTTGGGATCCTGTAAATATGGGGGCACCAATGTAGGGACAGCATATAGCCTCACACATGTACATATATATATGTGCATGTGCTATAAGGGCGATAAGAGACACTATAACACTATAGCAATGCTTTTTCACTTTATTTATGGTTGTACCCGTGAACGTGGGCTACGATTTCACTAATTTATGGCACTTTAATATTATATTATTATCATCAATTAGATTTATAAGTTCACCAATTTTAATATCATATTATTATTATTATTATTATTAATGTTATAAATTTTAAGAATAGGGACATAACAATATTACTGTACTTTTCATGGGTACGCTTATGCACACATATGTATAGATTAGTACACGCACACACGGATTAATTTACTCACCATTTATTTATTTATTTATTTTTAATCCGATTCTGTGAGGCCCCATAATTGGCCCCTCTGAATTGGATATAATATATGTAACATACACTGTTTTACATTTATGTATTTTTAATATGTTGCTAACATTTAATATCTCTCAATATGAAGTTTTTTAACCCATTTATTTATATTTAGGATGGGGTTTAGATTAGGATTACCTCCCTAATTCCATCATTTCCCTCTGGGTAGTGCACTTGCGTGGATTGCGGACCTGGGGAGATCGGTGAACGGTCACCAGGGTAACGAAGCAGCAGAGTCGTACTTAGGGACGACCTTCTGTTTCCGACCCCAAGGCTGTGATCGGATCTCCCATTGTTTGCAGGAATTCCGCTGATCTGCGCAAGCGCCAATATGCCCTTCCCCATCTGATGGAGTCCGTACATCATAGCTGCATGGGTATTTTCACAGCAGCACTTCCGGAATCCGTACACTCGAGCCATTTGAATGTCATTTCTGGGATCCGTACATTAGAGTAGTATGGGAGTTTCTTAAATAGTACTTCCTTTTTCCGTACACTGGGATGCCGTGACGTCAAATTCATATGCCGGCGCAATCTATGATACACAATATGGTCCACCTGGTAGGAATAGATGGTGAGCCCAGTACCCAATCAATCGTTCAGTTCATTGTATTTAAACCGGCTAACCCCCTGCCCTCACATGCCTCCCGAAGAAGCAGTGCGAAACGCGCGTCGGGGCAAAGGGACGCCGAGGTACTCCCCCATCAGGCCGACCATAAGGTAATCTACCTATACTCCATTATATATATACCATGCTCTGTAGGAGGACAAGTGTTTACTTACCTTATAATTGAGAATATACCACAAGCACATTTAGATCTAAATAGATCTTCTTATACAGGCATTATGGTAAAAGGGCTTTAAGTATAGGATGCACTTCATTTGGGAATTGTCTCACATCTACATGTAGTAGCGGCCAAATGTGTGGGATTTACCTCAGGCATTTTTTGTCCCTTGTTGTGGTCCAGTACCCTTTGTTTAAATAGACATATGTTGTTTTATAGGGAAATTTTTCTAATAAAATACTTTGTTTTACATTAGTACCATGGTCGTGGTCATTTCATTGGTTTGATCAGACCTTTGTGAGATAGGAATTGTTATGGTACAGAGTCCCCCAGAGGGGAGGGACATTTATGGTTATGAATTGAGCATACATTGTGAATATATAATATTGTTGGCTGTTGTTCAAACAACTTGGCAAGTGAAAGCGTTGAATATATTTAAGAAGATATTTAAGAAGGGTGCTGGTCCTTCATCTACTACCTCAATCTACAATCAACAAGAGGATGTTAAAAAATATAAAAATGCATTACATAAAAAGATTAAAATATGGTGGACAAAAGTCACTTTGGAAAACTATATTGCGCAACAAATTATCCCTAGAGGCTTGAGATTTAATTTATTTCCTACATTTGATCTGAATAATGAATCCCTTAAGGATAGATGGATAAAAGCAGCCAATACCTGCTCTTTTGAATTTATAAACATCATAATTGAAAGTAACATGGCCACCCTTAACCCCTTTCTGACATTAGACGTACTATCCCGTCGAGGTGGGGTGGGCCCGTATGACCACCGACGGGATAGTACGTCATACGCGATCGGCCGCGCTCACGAGGGGAGCGCGGCCGATCGCGGCCGGGTGTCAGCTGCATATCGCAGCTGACATCCGGCACTATGTGCCAGGAGCGGTCACGGACCGCCCCCGGCACATTAACCCCCGGCACACCGCGATCAAACATGATCGCGGTGTACCGGCAGTATAGGGAAGCATCGTGCAGGGAGGGGGCTCCCTGCGGGCTTCCCTGAGACCCCCGGAGCAACGCGATGTGATCGCATTGCTCCGAGGGTCTCCTACCTCCCTCCTCGCCGCAGGTCCCGGATCCAAGATGGCCGCGGCATCCGAGTCCTGCAGGGAGGGAGGTGGCTTACCGAGTGCCTGCTCAGAGCAGGCGCTGGTAAGCCTGCAGCCCTGCACAGCAGATCGCAGATCTGACAGAGTGCTGTGCACACTGTCAGATCACTGATCTGTAATGTCCCCCCCTGGGACAAAGTAAAAAAGTAAAAAAAAAATTCTCCACATGTGTAAAAAAAAAAAAAAAATCCTAAATAAATAATAAAAAAAAATATTTATTATTCCCATAAATACATTTCTTTAGCTAAATAAAAAAAACAAAAACAATAAAAGTACACATATTTAGTATCGCCGCGTCCGTAACGACCCAACCTATAAAACTGACCCACTAGTTAACCCCTTCAGTAAAAACCGTAAGAAAAAAAAAAAAAATGAGGCAAAAAACGCTTTATTATCATACCGCCGAACAAAAAGTGGAATAACGCGATCAAAAAGACAAATATAAATAACCATGGTACCGCTAAAAACGTCATCTTGTCTCGCAAAAAACGAGCCGCCACACAGCATCATCAGCAAAAAAATAAAACAGTTATAGTCCTGAGAATAAAGCGATACCAAAATAATTATTTTTTCTATAAAATAGTTTTTATCGTATAAAAGCGCCAAAACATAAAAAAATAATATAAATGAGATATCGCTGTAATCGTACTGACCCGACGAATAAAACTGCTTTATCAATTTTACCAAACGCGGAACGGTATAAACGCCTCCCCCAAAAGAAATTCATGAATAGCTGGTTTTTGATCACTCTGCCTCACAAAAATCGGAATAAAAAGTGATCAAAAAATGTCACGTGTCCGAAAATGTTACCAATAAAAACGTCAACTCGTCCCGCAAAAAACAAGATCTCACATGACTCTGTGGACTCAAATATGGAAAAATTATAGCTCTCAAAATGTGGTAACGCAAAAAATATTTTTTGCAATGAAAAGTGTCTTTCAGTGTGTGACGGCTGCCAATCATAAAAATCCGCTAAAAAACCCGCTATAAAAGTAAATCAAACCCTCCTTCATCACCCCCTTAGTTAGGGAAAAATAAAAAAATAAAAAAATGTATTTATTTCCATTTTCCCATTAGGGTTATGGTTAGGACTATGTTATGATCCTTAGTGGTTGAGGATCACAAATTACTCCAGCTAAGTAACAAACATAGGACAAGCTCTAGGGAGGTGGCAAACTGGACTGACCGCAAATCTGAACCTATCCAAACACACTAGAAGTAGCCGGTGAACGTGCCTAAAAATCCTAGACGTCTCGAGCCAGCCTGAGGAACTAACTACCCCTAGAGAGAAAGAAAGACCTCTCTTGCCTCCAGAGAAATAATCCCCAAAGATATAGAAGCCCCCAACAAATAATAACGGTGAGGTAAGAGGAAGGCACATACACAGGGGTGAAAGCAGATTCAGCAAATGAGGCCCACTAATACTAGATAGCAAAAAATAGAAAAGGGAATCTATGCGGTCAGTAAAAAACCCTTACAAAATATCCACTCTGAGATTTCAAGAACCCCCACACCAACTAACGGTGTGGGGGGAGAAACTCAGTCCCCTAGAGCAACCAGCAAGCGAGGAAATCACATTTTAGCGAGCTGGACTAAAAACATAATGAACACTGATAATCAAAAAATGATCAAACAAAAACTTAGCTTGTCTTGGAGAGACTGGGAGCAAGGTAGACACCAGGAATCTGAAGAGCACTGAATACATTGATAGCAGGCAAGGAACTGAGTATCCAGGTGGGCTAAATAGGAAACCAACCAAGGATAACGAACCAGCTGATGCTGCAACCTGCAGAAAGACAACACTACACAGTACTGCTTGTGACCACTAGAGGGAGCCCAAAAATAGAGTTCACAACAGGACTAGAGTTAGGGCTAGGGTTAGGGTGAGGGCAAGGGTTAGGGTTGGGGCTAGGGTTAGGGCTAGGGTTGGGGCTAGGGTTAGGGCTAGGGTTGGGGCTAGGGTTAGTGCAAGGGTTAGGGCTAGTGTTACGGCTAGTGTTAGGGCTAGTGATAGGGCTAGGGTTATTGCTAGGGTTAGGGCTAGGGTTGGGGCTACAGTTAGGGTTGGGGCTAAAGATAGGGTTAGGGTTTGGATTACATTTACGGTTGGGAATAGGGTTGGGTGTGTCTGGGTTAGAGGAGTGGTTAGGGTTACTGTTGGGATTAGGGTAAGGGGTGTGTTTGGATTAGGGTTTCAGTTATAATTGGGGGGTTTCCACTGGTTAGGCACATCAGGGGCTCTCCAAACGGGACATGGCATCCGATCTGAATTCCAGCCAATTCTGCGTTGAAAAAGGAAAACAGTGCTCCTTCCCTTCAGAGCTCTCCCGTGTGCCCAAACAGGGGTTTACCCCAACATATGGGGTATCAGCGTACTCAGGACAAATTGGACATCATCTTTTGGGGTCCAATTTCTCCTGCTACACTTGGGAAAATACAAAACTGGGGGCCAAAAAATAAGTTTTGTGGGAAAAAAAGATTTTTTATTTTCACGGCTCTGCGTTGTAAACTGTAGTGAAACACTTGGGGGTTCAAAGTTCTCACAACACATCTAGATAAGTTCCTTGTGGGGTCTAGTTTCCGATATGGGGTCACTTGTGGGGGGTTTGTACTGTTTGGGTACATCAGGGGCTCTGCAAATGCAACGTGACGTCTGCAGACCAATCCATTTAAGTCTGCATTCCAAATGGCGCTCCTTCCCTTCCGAGCTCTGTCATGCGCCCAAACAGTGGTTCTCCCCCACATATGGGGTATCAGCGTACTCAGGACAAATTGGACAACAACTTTTGGGGTCCAATTTATCCTGATACCCTTGTGAAAATACAAAACTAGGGGCTAAAAAATCATTTTTGTGAAAAAAAAAGGAATTTTTATTTTCACAGCTCTGCGTTATAAACTGTAGTGAAACACTTGGGGGTTCAAAGCTCTCAAAACACATCTAGATAAGTTCCTTAGGGGGTCTACTTTCCAAAATGGTGTCACTTGTGGGGGTTTTTAATGTTTAGGCACATCAAGGGCTCTCCAAACGCAACATGGCATCCCATCTTAATTCCAGTCAATTTTGCATTGAAAAGTAAAATAGCGCTCCTTCCCTTCCGAGCTCTGCTATGCGCCCAAACAGTAGTTTACCCCCACATATGGGGTATCAGCGTACTCAGGACAAATTGCACAACAATTTTTGGGGTCCAATTTCTTCTCTTACCCTTGGGAAAAAAAAAAATTGGGGGCGAAAAGATCATTTTTGTGAAAAAATATGATTTTTTATTTTTACGGCTCTGCATTATAAACTTCTGTGAAGCACTTGTTGGGTCAAAGTGCTCACCACACATCTAGATAAGTTCCTTAGGGGGTCTACTTTCCAAAATGGTGTCACTTGTGGGGGGTTTCAATGTTTAGGCACATCAGGGGCTCTCCAAATGCAACATGGCGTCCCATCTCAATTCCAGTCAATTTTGCATTGAAAAGTCAAATGGCGCTCCTTTCCTTCCGAGCTCTGCCATGCGCCCAAACAGTGGTTTACCCCCACATATGGGGTATCAGCGTACTCAGGACAAATTGTACAACAAATTTTGGGGTCTATTTTCTCCTGTTACCCTTGGTAAAATAAAACAAATTGGAGCTGAAATAAATTTTGTGTGAAAAAAAGTTAAATGTTCATTTTTATTTAAACATTCCAAAAATTCCTGTGAAACACCTGAAGGGTTAATAAACTTCTTGAAAGTGGTTTTGAGTACCTTGAGGGGTGCAGTTTTTAGAATGGTGTCACACTTGGGTATTTTCTATCATATAGACCCCTCAAAATGACTTCAAATGAGATGTGGTCCCTAAAAAAAAATGGTGTTGTAAAAATGAGAAATTGCTGGTCAACTTTTAACCCTTATAACTCCGTCACAAAAAAAAATGTTGGTTCCAAAATTGTGCTGATGTAAAGTAGACATGTGGGAAATGTTACTTATTAAGTATTTTGCGTGACATATGTCTGTGATTTAAGGGCATAAAAATTCAAAGTTGGAAAATTGCGAAATTTTCAAAATTTTCGCCAAATATTCATTAATTTCACAAATAAACGCAAGTTATATCGAAGAAATTTTACCACTATCATGAAGTACAATAGTTATCGAGAAAACAGTGTCAGAATCGCCAAGATCCGTTGAAGCGTTCCAGAGTTATAACCTCATAAAGGGACAGTGGTCAGAATTGTAAAAATTGGCCCGGTCATTAACGTGCAAACCACACTTAGGGGTGAAGGGGTTAAAAACATAGAAATGGAAATTGATTCCCTGCAGAAAATACTACAACAAGAACTGAAGGCAGATTGCTTTCAGGAGATGATGGTGAAATTAGATAAAGAAGTTGAAAAATGGGAAGGCACGATTTCTCAAAACAAACAGAAAAAATATGAAAGGGATTGGACTGATTTTGAAACTAAAAAAGTATTTAAATGGAAAACAGTGAGAAGTCCAACTCGAAGAAACATGACAAGAAGCTTATCTATAATTTCTAATTCATCATTGAGTGAAAGTGGGGAATCAACCCAGAATGGATATAATGGACCTAGGACCCGACAGTACACCAAAAAGGGATCCACACATGGGAATTATAATCGCAAAGGGGATTCTGTTAAGGTAATCAACCTTTCAACACATATCTTAACACATGCTCAAGAAAGTGTTTTACAAAAAGGTCTGAGTTTTTCTCCATCTTCCACTATAGATACGTTCACTACAATAAAAGACTTACATCTATTCTCTAGAAAATTGATCCTAAAGAAATTACATCATAAGGATTCCGAAGGGATAATGACGGACATTGGAGAACAAGAGGCCTTGGAGGCACTTGTGTCACTCTTTGAGGAAAACACCACCAACACAAGTAAGTTCCCATGACTTTGATAAATAAATCCACCAAATTTCCTCCACTCACTATGGTCCCGGCCATAGATATGTTTACCAAAATGGTAGCAACAGATATTGAAGACATGTCTAGGGATTTTGCCAGAGATAATCTTACACAAAAGGAGAGAATGGCTCTTAAGGAACTAAGCAATTGGGATGATGTTGTTTTCAAAAACGCCGATAAAGGAGGTAATGTGGTGATTTGGCCAAATCATATGTATGAATTGCAAGCAGAAAAACTGCTGCATAATACCCAAGAATATAGGCCACTCACATACAACCCGATGACCAAATATAAAGAGGAGTTGATTAACATCCTTACGGCGGCTTGTGAGGGCAACATCATCCCAAAAAAACTTTTGGATACATATATCAAGCTGCATCCAAGATTGGCAACCCTCTATTTGGTGCCTAAGGTCCATAAAAATTCCACTTATCTACCGGGAAGGCCCATAGTGGCAGCAAACGAGGGGTTGTGTGAAATAATGTGATATAGTGGAACATTACCTTATGCCTCTAGTAATACAGCTTCCTTCATACATCAAGGACACAACAGCCGCCCTAGGACATTTGGAAAATATCCAACTTACAGAAGACATGGTCCTAGTCACGGCAGATGTCGAGGCATTGTATCCATGTATTAGACACTCGGATGGCCTACAAGCAGTGGAGAAGTACCTAATGCATAATAATATGGAGAAGGATATATCAGATTTTGTTCTTATATTACATAAATTCATTCTCACACATAATGTTTTCACTTTTGCTGGGAAGACTTACCTACAATTACAGGGTACGGCAATGGGGGCCTCATGTGCCCCCTCATATGCCAATTTATTTATGGGAGCATGGGAGTGATCAATATTTCAGGAGCAAGAAATTTCGGGAATGGAGCGAATCCATAAATGGATTCGCTACATTGATGACATTATGTTCATTTGGGATGGACCAGTGGAAGAGCTCAATACCTTAATGAACAGACTGAATCAAAATGACAAAAATATCAAATTAACATATAAATATGGACGAGAAATTGACTTCCTGGATCTATTTATTACAGCATTACCCAATGGATATCTATCTACAACTGTATACAGTAAACCCACAGCAACAAATTCGCTGTTACACGCGTCCTCCTTACATCCAAAATCTACTACCAATAGTATACCTATTGGGCAGTTTTTACGCGTCAAAAGAATTTGCTCTGAGGAAGCACAGTTTGAAATACAATCAAGAGCCTTAAGGGAACGATTTCAGGACAGAGGATATAACCGACGGATCATCCAAAAGGGATATTGGAGAGCAAAAAACACTCCTAGACAACAACTGCTACACAAAAATCAACCCATACCAATGATAAAAGAACAGGATAATCAGGTAAGATTCATTACTAATTATAGTAATGAATGGTACAAATTACGTGATGTCATCCAGAAACATTGGAGAATACTATTTACGGATCCTATCCTCAAAAAAATCCTTCCTGAATGCCCTTCCCTAGTAGCTAAAAGAGCCCCTAGTCTACGAGACATTTTGGTGCACAGCACATATGACCCTAATAAACAACTAAAGAAAAAAAGAAGTTCTACTAGGAAGGGATTTTTTCCATGTGGAATGTGTAAGGGCTGTGCTAATATGAAGAGAAGTACTATTTTCAAAAATCATGATGGTACAAGAACCTATGACATTAGAGAAAACATCACATGCTCATCAAAAGGCATAATTTACTATGGCACATGCCCATGTGGCAAAATTTACATAGGAATGACTAGTCGCGAACTCAAAGTTAGGGTTCGGGAACACTGTCTTGATATTGATAAAGCAAAAACAGCCCTTGATGATTCCACATTGAAAACCCTCCCTAGGCACTTTAAGCGTTACCACCAGTGCATTTCAAGATTGCTTCTTGTTAAGGGCATTGATATGTTGGATCTTGGATGTAGAGGGGGAGATATGGGTAAGAGACTGGCCAAAAAAGAATGCCAATGGATATACAGATTAGGTACAGTAGTCCCACATGGCCTTAATGAAAGTTTCGGCTTTAGTGCATTTTTGTAGAAAGACAGTTTACTTAGAAGGTAGTAGTATGGCAGGGGGTTACATTTTGTCGATATTCATGATAACTCTCTTTTAACGTTATGTTTGTATGTCGGTTTTTAAACACTAATTTTTATTGTTTTATGTCATATAGTCTATTTATCAACTCTGAATGATTGACTGGGCATCGATATCTCCAGAATATATGGAGTAGAAATAATCTTAGAGGGCATCCCATAAAATACTGAATAAAAATTAAGAAGGAAACGGAAATTGGAAAAAAGAAAATCAATCTAGCAAGAAAAGAAGAAACACGGGGTATACAAGAATATGGAGACTCTGGAAGCCAAGGCGGTTTTGAACTTTGCCTATTATATGTGGTGGGGGATTTTTATTATGTATCTATTGTGGGTAAGCATGACATGTTTTATCCACCTCCATAAGGGGAGATGTTTCTGTTGCATATATGTTTTTATACGGTGCCTCCTTTATTTATGTGTTGGGATCCTAGAAATATGGGGGCAGCAATGTAGGGACAGCATATAGCCTCACACATGTACATATATATGTGCATGTGCTATAAGGGCGATAAGAGACACTATAACACTATAGCAATGCTTTTTCACTTTATTTATGGTTGTAACCGTGTACGTGGGCTACCATTTCACTAATTTATGACACTTTAATATTATATTATTATCATCAATTAGATTTATATGTTCACCAATTTTAATATCATATTATTATTATTATTAATGTTATAAATTTTAAGAATAGGGACATCACAATATTACTGTACTTTTCATGGGTACGCTTATGCACACATATGTATAGATTAGTACACGCGCACACGGATTAATTTACTCACCATTTATTTATTTATTTTTAATCCGATTCTGTGAGGCCCCATAATTGGCCTCTCTGAATTGGATATAATATATGTAACATACACTGTTTTACAATATGTTGTGTCATGATTCTCAATGGCGAGAGAACATAGCCCAGCATATATAAGAACTAGCTCTTGGAAGATGGAATCTAAACTGACCATGAACTAAACCTGCCGCACAATTAACAGTGGCCGGGTAGCGTGCCTACGTTTTATCCCTAGACGCCCAGCGCCAGCCGGAGGACTAACTAATCCTAGCAGAGGAAAATACAGTCCTGGCTCACCTCTAGAGAAATTTCCCCAAAAGGCAGACAGAGGCCCCCACATATATTGGCGGTGATTTTAGATGAAATGACAAACGTAGTATGAAAATAGGTTTAGCAAAATCGAGGTCCGCTTACTAGATAGCAGGAAGACAGAAAGGGCACTTTCATGGTCAGCTGAAAACCCTATCAAAACACCATCCAGAAATTACTTTAAGACTCTAGTATTAACTCATAACACCAGAGTGGCAATTTCAGATCACAAGAGCTTTCGAGACACAGTAACGAAACAGCAGCTGTGAACTGGAACAAAATGCAAAAACAAACAAGGACGAAAGTCCAACTTAGCTGGGAGTTGTCTAGTAGCAGGAACATGCAAAGAAAGGCTTCTGATTACATTGTTGACCGGCATGAAACTGACAGAGGAGCAAGGTTATATAGAGACTCCCACATCCTGATGGGAACAGGTGAACAGAGAGGATGATGCACACAAGTTCAATTCCACCAGTGGCCACCGGGGGAGCCCAGAATCCAATTTCACAACAGTACCCCCCCCTCAAGGAGGGGGCACCGAACCCTCACCAGAACCACCAGGGCGATCAGGATGAGCCCTATGAAAGGCACGGACAAGATCGGAGGCATGAACATCAGAGGCAGTCACCCAAGAATTATCCTCCTGACCGTATCCCTTCCATTTGACCAGATACTGGAGTTTCCGTCTGGAAACACGGGAGTCTAAGATCTTTTCCACAACGTACTCCAACTCACCCTCAACCAACACCGGAGCAGGAGGCTCAACGGAAGGCACAACCGGTACCTCATACCTGCGCAATAATGACCGATGAAAAACATTATGAATAGAAAAAGATGCAGGGAGGTCCAAACGGAAGGACACAGGGTTAATAATCTCCAATATCTTGTACGGGCCGATGAACCGAGGCTTAAACTTAGGAGAAGAAACCCTCATAGGGACAAAACGAGAAGACAACCACACCAAGTCCCCAACACAAAGCCGAGGACCAACACGACGACGGCGGTTGGCAAAAAGCTGAGTCTTCTCCTGGGACAACTTCAAATTGTCCACTACCTGCCCCCAAATCTGATGCAACCTCTCCACCACAGCATCCACTCCAGGACAATCCGAAGATTCCACCTGACCGGAGGAAAATCGAGGATGAAACCCCGAATTACAGAAAAACGGGGACACCAAGGTGGCAGAGCTGGCCCGATTATTGAGGGCGAACTCCGCCAATGGCAAAAAAGCAACCCAATCATCCTGATCCGCAGACACAAAACACCTCAAATATGTCTCCAAGGTCTGATTAGTCCGCTCGGTCTGGCCATTAGTCTGAGGATGGAAAGCAGACGAAAAAGACAAATCTATGCCCATCCTAGCACAGAATGCCCGCCAAAATCTAGACACGAATTGGGTCCCCCTGTCAGAAACGATATTCTCCGGAATACCATGCAAACGAACAACATTTTGAAAAAACAGAGGAACCAACTCGGAAGAAGAAGGCAACTTAGGCAAGGGAACCAAATGGACCATCTTAGAGAAACGGTCACACACCACCCAGATGACAGACATCTTCTGAGAAACAGGCAGATCCGAAATAAAATCCATCGAGATGTGCGTCCAAGGCCTCTTCGGAATAGGCAAGGGCAACAACAATCCACTAGCCCGAGAACAACAAGGCTTGGCCCGAGCACAAACGTCACAAGACTGCACAAAGCCTCGCACATCTCGTGACAGGGAAGGCCACCAGAAGGACCTTGCCACCAAATCCCTGGTACCAAAGATTCCAGGATGACCTGCCAACGCAGAAGAATGAACCTCAGAGATGACTCTACTGGTCCAATCATCAGGAACAAACAGTCTACCAGGTGGGCAACGATCCGGTCTATCCGCCTGAAACTCCTGCAAGGCCCGCCGCAGGTCTGGAGAAACGGCAGACAATATCACTCCATCCTTAAGGATACCTGTGGGCTCAGAATTACCAGGGGAGTCAGGCTCAAAACTCCTAGAAAGGGCATCCGCCTTAACATTCTTAGAACCCGGTAGGTATGACACCACAAAATTAAACCGAGAGAAAAACAACGACCAGCGCGCCTGTCTAGGATTCAGGCGCCTGGCAGACTCAAGGTAAATTAAATTTTTGTGGTCAGTCAATACCACCACCTGATGTCTGGCCCCCTCAAGCCAGTGACGCCACTCCTCAAAAGCCCACTTCATGGCCAAAAGCTCCCGATTCCCAATATCCTAATTCCGCTCGGCGGGCGAAAATTTACGGGAAAAAAAAGCACAAGGTCTCATCACGGGGCAGTCGGAACTTCTCTGCGACAACACCGCCCCAGCTCCGATTTCAGAAGCGTCGACCTCAACCTGAAAAGGAAGAGCAACATCAGGCTGACGCAACACAGGGGCGGAAGAAAAGCGGCGCTTAAGCTCCCGAAAGGCCTCCACAGCATCAGGGGACCAATCAGCAACATCAGCACCCTTCTTAGTCAAATCACTCAATGGTTTAACAACATCAGAAAAACCAGCAATAAATCGACGATAAAAGTTAGCAAAGCCCAAAAATTTCTGAAGACTCTTAAGAGAAGAGGGTTGCGTCCAATCACAAATAGCCTGAACCTTGACAGGATCCATCTCGATGGAAGAGGGGGAAAAAATGTATCCCAAGAAGGAAATCTTTTGAACCCCAAAAACGCACTTAGAACCCTTCACACACAAGGAATTAGACCGCAAAACCTGAAAAACCCTCCTGACCTGCTGGACATGAGAGTCCCAGTCATCCGAAAAAATCAGAATATCATCCAGATACACAATCATAAATTTATCCAAATAATCGCGGAAAATGTCATGCATAAAGGACTGGAAGACTGAAGGGGCATTTGAAAGACCAAAAGGCATCACCAAATACTCAAAGTGGCCCTCGGGCGTATTAAATGCGGTTTTCCACTCATCCCCCTGCTTGATTCGCACCAAATTATACGCCCCACGGAGATCAATCTTAGAGAACCACTTGGCCCCCTTTATACGAGCAAACAAATCAGTCAGCAGTGGTAACGGATATTGATATTTAACCGTGATTTTATTCAAAAGCCGATAATCAATACACGGCCTCAAAGAGCCATCTTTCTTAGACACAAAGAAAAAAACGGCTCCTAAGGGAGATGACGAAGGACGAATATGTCCCTTTTCCAAGGACTCCTTTATATATTCTCGCATAGCAGCGTGTTCAGGCACAGACAGATTAAATAAACGACCCTTAGGGTATTTACTACCCGGGATCAAATCTATGGCACAATCGCACTCCCGGTGCGGAGGTAGTGAACCAAGCTTGGGTTCTTCAAAAACGTCACGATAGTCAGACAAGAATTCAGGAATCTCAGAGGGAATAGATGATGAAATGGAAACCAAAGGTACGTCCCCATGAGTCCCTTTACATCCCCAGCTTAACACAGACATAGCTTTCCAGTCGAGGACTGGGTTATGAGATTGCAGCCATGGCAATCCTAGCACCAAAACATCATGTAGATTATACAGCACCAGAAAGCGAATAATCTCCTGGTGATCCGGATTAATACGCATAGTTACTTGTGTCCAGTATTGTGGTTTATTACTAGCCAATGGGGTGGAGTCAATCCCCTTCAGAGGTATAGGAGCTTCCAAAGGCTCCAAATCATACCCACAGCGTTTGGCAAAGGACCAATCCATAAGACTCAAAGCGGCGCCAGAGTCGACATAGGCGTCCGCGGTAATAGATGATAAAGAACAAATCAGGGTCACAGATAGAATAAACTTAGACTGTAAAGTGCTAATTGAAACAGACTTGTCAAGCTTCTTAGTACGCTTAGAGCATGCTGATATAACATGAGTTGAATCACCACAATAGAAGCACAACCCATTTTTTCGTCTAAAATTCTGCCGCTCGCTTCTGGACAGAATTCTATCACATTGCATATTTTCTGGCGTCTTCTCAGTAGACACCGCCAAATGGTGCACAGGTTTGCGCTCCCGCAGACGCCTATCGATCTGAATAGCCATTGTCATGGACTCATTCAGACCCGCAGGCACAGGGAACCCCACCATAACATCCTTAATGGCATCAGAGAGACCTTCTCTGAAAATCGCCGCCAGGGCGCACTCATTCCACTGAGTAAGCACAGACCATTTACGGAATTTTTGGCAGTATATTTCAGCTTCATCTTGCCCCTGAGATAGGGACATCAAAGCTTTTTCCGCCTGAAGCTCTAAATGAGGTTCCTCATAAAGCAACCCCAAGGCCAGAAAAAACGCATCCACATTGAGCAACGCAGGATCCCCTGGTGTCAATGCAAAAGCCCAATCTTGAGGGTCGCCCCGGAGCAAGGAAATTACAATCCTGACCTGCTGTGCAGGATCTCCGGCAGAGCGAGACTTCAGGGACAAAAACAATTTGCAATTATTTTTAAAATTTTGAAAGCAAGATCTATTCCCTGAAAAAAATTCAGGCAAAGGAATTCTAGGTTCAGACATAGGTGCATGAACAACAAAATCTTGCAAATTTTGTACCTTCATGGCGAGATTATTCAAACCTGTAGCTACACTCTGAAGATCCATTTCAAACAGGTGAACACAGAGCCATTCAAGGATTAGAAGGAGAGAAAGAGAGGAAGGCTGCAGTATAGGCAGACTAGCAAGTGATTCAATTATGAGCACACTCAGAACTAGAGAAAAAAAAAAAAAAATTTTCAGCAGACTTCTTTTTTCTCTCCTTTCTCAGCCAATAATTTAACCCTTTTTGGCCGGTCAAACTGTCATGATTCTCAATGGCGAGAGAACATAGCCCAGCATATATAAGAACTAGCTCTTGGAAGATGGAATCTAAACTGACCATGAACTAAACCTGCCGCACAATTAACAGTGGCCGGGTAGCGTGCCTACGTTTTATCCCTAGACGCCCAGCGCCAGCCGGAGGACTAACTAATCCTAGCAGAGGAAAATACAGTCCTGGCTCACCTCTAGAGAAATTTCCCCAAAAGGCAGACAGAGGCCCCCACATATATTGGCGGTGATTTTAGATGAAATGACAAACGTAGTATGAAAATAGGTTTAGCAAAATCGAGGTCCGCTTACTAGATAGCAGGAAGACAGAAAGGGCACTTTCATGGTCAGCTGAAAACCCTATCAAAACACCATCCAGAAATTACTTTAAGACTCTAGTATTAACTCATAACACCAGAGTGGCAATTTCAGATCACAAGAGCTTTCCAGACACAGTAACGAAACAGCAGCTGTGAACTGGAACAAAATGCAAAAACAAACAAGGACGAAAGTCCAACTTAGCTGGGAGTTGTCTAGTAGCAGGAACATGCAAAGAAAGGCTTCTGATTACATTGTTGACCGGCATGAAACTGACAGAGGAGCAAGGTTATATAGAGACTCCCACATCCTGATGGGAACAGGTGAACAGAGAGGATGATGCACACAAGTTCAATTCCACCAGTGGCCACCGGGGGAGCCCAGAATCCAATTTCACAACAATGTTGCTAACATTTAATATCTCTCAATATGAAGTTTTTTAACCCATTTATTTATATTTAGGATGGGGTTTAGATTAGGATTACCTCCCTAATTCCATCATTTCCCTCTGGGTAGTGCACTTGCGTGGATTGCGGACCTGGGGAGATCGGTGAACGGTCACCAGGGTAACGAAGCAGCAGAGTCGTACTTAGGGACGACCTTCTGTTTCCGACCCCTAGGCTGTGATCGGATCTCCCATTGTTTGCGCTGATCTGCGCAAGCGCCAGTATGCCCTTCCCCATTTGATGGAGTCCGTACATCATAGCTGCATGGGTATTTTCACAGCAGCACTTCCGGAATCCGTACACTCGAGCCATTTGAATATCATTTCCGGGATCCGTACATTAGAGTAGTATGGGAGTTTCCTAAATAGTACTTCCTTTTTCCATACACTGGGACGCCGTGACGTCAAATTCATATGCCGGCGCAGTCTATGATACACAATATGGTCCACCTGGTAGGAATAGATGGTGAGTCCAGTACCCAATCAATCGTTCAGTCCATTGTATTTAAACCGGCTAACCCCCTGCCCTGACACGCCTCCCGAAGAAGCAGTGTGAAACGCGCGTCGGGGCAAAGGGACGCCGAGGTACTCCCCCATCAGGCCGACCATAAGGTAATCTACCTATACTCCATTATATATATGCCATGCTCTGTAGAAAATGTATGTGCCACAGTAGGAGGACAAGTGTTGACTTACCTTATAATTGAGAATATACCACAAGCACATTTAGATCTAAATAGATCTTCTTATACAGGCATTATGGTAAAAGGGCTTTAAGTATAGGATGCACTTCATTTGGGAATTGTCTCACATCTACATGTAGTAGCGGCCAAATGTGTGGGATTTACCTCAGGCATTTTTTGTCCCTTGTTGTGGTCCAGTACCCTTTGTTTAGACATATGTTGTTTTATAGGGAAATTTTTCTAATAAAACACTTTGTTTTACATTAGTACCATGGTCGTGGTCATTTCATTGGTTTGATCAGACCTTTGTGAGATATTTCTTATATAGCAGTGAAGTATGCATAGGTGTATATATGTGTGACTAGCAATACCTTAACATCTGTCTGGAGACTGCAGGTCTCACAGGGGGTCACAACATATGGTATACTGAACAAGCAGTCTACTCTCTCCAATCTCGCTAGGGGGTCTTGCTGGGAACGAGGAAGAAGGGGCAACATTTCACACCTTCTAGCTCTTTTGAAGAGAGATGTCAATTACAGCCTGACACTATCTATCTGTGAGAAGGTTTATGCAAAGAGTGTTCAGAGGAAAATAATATATTCATTGGGGGAGCGGCAGTGGTCCAATAAAAAACAAGCAATTATAATATTAACTTGAGAGGCTGTTCTAGAAATCTGACCTTCAAGTTAACGCTATAAATTAGGCTTGTACGCATACAAAGTTGTTCACAGACTGAGGGCAGCCAAACTGATGTGTTCCAGTCCATATTCATCCCCCCTTCAGGGAGCAGAAAGCAGACTACAAAGTTAGCTATTTCTGTAAATTTTCTCCTGTTATTTTTATAACTGTTTTGCATATTTGTATGTCTTTTTATTACCATACTTTTATACCTTTTTTTATTGTAAGCACTGTGCCTTTTACCTTTTTGTATTTAAGTATACAACTTTAACTAGTTGAACCTTGCATGTTCTAAAGAATCCATAGCCTTAAACTGTGTGAGCCTTATGAGTGGCAGACAGTAGTAATAATATTTCCGGGACTCATCGCCCGTGTGTTCGGTGAGTGGTGGCAGTGTGTATGAGCAGGTGTGTGGCCTGGGTCGGTGCGTGATTTATGCTCCCATTACAGCATAGGACAGAGTTTGAATGCTGGACTGAGAGAGGGGAGATAGATTAACCCTTGCGTGCTGAGAGCGGGTACGTGACACTCTATAAGAAAGTTACATGGAAGTAACAAAAGGAATCTTTTTCTTCTTCCCTAACACAGCTAAGAAAATGTGGCAATTCTAGGATGCACAGTAGTACAAAGAGCAGACTAAAAAACATTGATATTGACAATAATGGCAGCAAAGAGACTGCAACACTCCAGGAAGCATTTTGGCACCTTTGTTCTGCAGATCAATGGGAGTCCTAGGGTCTGGACTCCCACAAATTGATAAATTAACAAAGAAGTAGTCATCAACATAATAAGCCATTTAACTGCTTTAATGGTGATACCCCACCATGTTTTTAGTACATTTGCTTGGCAAGTTATGTCTGCCATACAACATCAATATCACTATTGTCTGAAGAAGAAAAAGATACATATGAACACTTTCATCACACCTTTGCTTGACATTTTATTACCTCTACATAGTGTAATAAAAGTGTACCAGTAAAGTCAGATGGAATTTGTAAAAACAAGGGATTAGTAAGTGGAGTAATGTGAAGTGATATTTTGATGCTAAAGTATAATAATGATAATACTGAAAATAAATCTAATTTCAACTCTTTGTGAATGGCAATGTCCAGTCTTCACCAGTATATTGCGGACATGATTTTATCCTTTAATCTTCTTTGCTGCTACTGGAGCTGGAATGACTGTAATAACATTTCATAACTTCTGAATTGCTACCCTACCTAGAAAGGTCTCACATACTTTAATACATTAGATGGATTCTAGAAAATAGCGGGGGAAAAAGCACTGGAAATGCTACTGCAGAAAAGCACTAAATTGTCCAGGGCTTGGAAGCTAAAACAGAATAGCAAACAGATAAAGATGGCTAAAATAATAATATTAGTTTCATCACATTATAACTAATCTAGTGGGAGCAAAAGAAGTGCATGTTTAAATATAAATTTACTAATCCTTTCTACTTTTCAGACAGCAGAAACTTAAAATAGACAATCTCAAAATGTGCCAAATGTATTACATTAATTCCTGCTAGATGATAAATTTAGAGAAACTATAGGTTGTCTTATTTTACGCCAATGTATCACACAAGGTTTGTGCAATTTGGCATACAGCGTCAAATTTCTTAGCAAGTTACTTTCTGATAAGCCATATAAGTATATATAAAGGGCTCAATGACATGTCGGACATAGCAAAAAAGTGTTTATATCACTTTATACATTTATTTTAAGAGATGTACGTCAGTTTTTATGCAGTTTGCACTAAAATTCTGTCAGATTTGACCAATTGTGGAAAATAGCTCAAAAATCCATGTGGATATCTCAAAATACATGCATGAGAGTTCTGAAACACTCCACCAAATAGACTAGTTAAATTATGCAATGGAATTTAACACAAATTACACTCTGTATATGAGATTATCAATTAGTTTTCTGAGCCATCTTTAGAAATGTGAATATTAGATTAAACCCTTGTCATCATATGAACTGGATATAGCCAGACATGTTGGGTGTTGGGTGCCAGTGTGTAGATTGGGCTCATGAGTTAATTCATACTAGGGACCCTCTTCTATTAACCCATGCCCTCCACCGTAGACAGTGGGTTGGTGTGTGCCTAACAAAGGTCACAAAGGCCACAGTGTATTTCATCTTTGTACAAATATCATAGATTGCTAAAATGACAATATACAGCAATAAAGAAGTATTACTTTATAATATACTCTCAATTAAACAGCCACAGGTTTGAGTCCAATAGGAAGGGTTAAAACAATGTAGAAATCTATTATCTACCTGACAAGGCTATCTTCTTCAAAGAGCCATAACATTTTTTTTTATTTTTCTGTCCACATAGCCATATGAGGGCTTGTATTTTGTGGGAAGAGTACTTTTGAATTGCAACATTCATTTTATCAAGTGATGCACTCAAAAGTGTGAAAAAAATTACAAGTACGTTGAAATTTTTTTTAAAAAAAGTGCAATTCCACAATATGATTCTCCAGGTCAGTATGATTATGCAAATACCAAACATACATTGCTTTCTTCTTAATTTAAGTGGTGAAATAAATTTAGAAATGTAGTTTTAGATTTTCATGATATGGGGCTTACTTTTTGAGAACCGAGCTGACATTTTTATAGACACCATTTTGTGGTAGTTAAGATGTTTTGATCGCCCATTATTGCATTTTATTGCAATGTTGTGCTCATAAAAAAAATATAATTCTGGCACTTTGATCTGTTTCTCGTTATGCTGTTTACTGATAAGATTAATTTATTTTACATTTTGATAGATCGGACTTTTACGAAAGGGGCAAAGGGGAGGTGATTTGAACTTTTGCATTTTTTGTATTTTTTTCTGATTTTTAAAAACAACCGTGGTTATCAGATTGCATTAATGTAAACCTATGTAAATATATATATAACATTTTTAATTGTCATCCTTTTCGCTCTCATTTTTGCATTTATACAACTTTTTTCCCCATTTTTTTTATTTAACATTATTTCCCACCCTTTCCATTCTTCTTCCTTCAGCATCTACAATCATATCCTTGTTGATTTGCAATCTATGTGCATTGCGGGCAGGGTGACACATGTGGGCCCGCATGTGTTCCTCCTGTGTTAATTATGTTGGCTCATTGTCCTTCTAAATGGAGAGACCAGACTCCCTTATGTCCTTGTGAGTATTCTGTGTAAAGTTTGCGTGATTATATGAGCTAGCTATAATGAGAGTCAGACTTTCTCTCATAAACAATGTTTTTGCTCATTTGTAGAGATGGGGCGGACACCTGGATATTTCGGTTCGGCCGAACAGTTAAGGTACCTTCACACAAAACGACTTTGTAACGATATCGCTAGTGATCCGTGACGTTGCAGCGTCCTCGCTAGCGATATCGTTTAGTTTGACACGCAGCAGCGATCAGGATCCTGCTGTGATGTCGCTGGTCGCTGAATAAAGTCCAGAACTTTATTTGGTCGTCCGATCGCTGTGTATCGTTGTGTTTGAAAGCAAAAGCAACGATACCAGCGATGTTTTACACTGGTAACCAGGGTAAACATCGGGTTACCAAGCGCAGGGCCGCGCTTAGTAACCCGATGTTTACCCTGGTTACCAGCGTAAAAGTAAAAAAAAACAAACAGTACATGCTCACCTGCGCGTCCCCCAGCGTCTGCTTCCTGACACTTACTGAGCGCCGGCCCTAAAGTGAAAGTGAAAGCACAGCGGTGACGTCACCGCTCTGCTGTTAGGGCCGGAGCTCAGTCAGTGTCAGGAAGCAGATGCTGGGGGACGCGCAGGTGAGCATGTACTGTTTGTTTTTTTTACTTTTACGCTGGTAACCAGGGTAAACATCGGGTTACTAAGCGCGGCCCTGCGCTTAGCAAACCGATGTTTACCCTGGTTACCCGGGGACCTCGGCATCGTTGGTCGCTGGAGAGCGGTCTGTGTGACAGCTCCCCAGCGATCAAACAGCAACGCTGCAGCGATCGGCATCGTTGTCGCTATCGCTGCAGCGTCGCTTCGTGTGAAGGTACCTTTACAAACCCACGTCTGCAGGGAAAGATGCAAACTCAGCGTAGAGAGCTGATAAAAGACAATAGCTAGCATTTTAGTACATCATGTATCAGTACGGGGTTAAAAACCCAGAAAATATTAATGTTTTAACAGTTAATATGTTTTTAATGTTTCTTACATAAAAAAAAGTAGAATATAAATGGAAACATCATTGGTATCTCTGTGTCCGTAAAATCAAAAATTAAAAAGTACAATAAAAGAACAAAAAGAAGTAGATACACCAAAATGGTGTGAATTAAAATTATAACTAATCCTTCACACAGGTTCATCAAGGGAAGAACAGAAAAAATGAGTTTCATATGATGGCAAAAAAAAGAAACAAAACTTGCTTTTTAAGTGTCTTAGTCTTACTTTTTTTTTTTTAGCAAAACAAAAAAACCTATGTAAATTTGGAATTAATCATAATCACATCAAGAAATAAATGGTTGTTCCCAGAATTGCATTTTTTTTCACAAAACACAGTCAATTCATACTTATTGTCAACATAAAGCCTAAGCCCAACATCAGGCTTCATTCCTTTACCTTTGTATCTTTTTTTCATCTCTATCTGCCCGTATGTGTCATGTCGGACGCTGTTCAGACCAGGTCGTTTGACAGACAGCGGTAATTCCGCTTTTGACCACTATTTGCTCATTGGTGTCGGCTACATTTTATCTAGCTGTTTCGGGGTTAATTTACCTGATCCTTGGATTGGAAGCTGGGCCATGCCCATTGCCTTTAAATAGCTCTCTTGATCATTGGGCGTCGCCGATTATAGCTTCTGTCTTGTGCGTTGTTATCTCGGTCCGGAGTGGAGAGCTGGTTGTTGGAGATTCGTTGCTGGTGGTGTATTTTCCTTAGTCTTATTTACTCCTTCCTATATTTGTATTTATTTTGCCCTGCACATTTATAGTGTATTCCTGAGTGACTGCGGCGTGGTGTATATTTTCGTTTATCCTTGTCTGTGCTAACTGTGGGTATTGGTGCATTACCTCTTCACTGGGTGGTCGGCGGTTAGTTTCAGCCTAGGGTTGAAACAGGAGACAGGGCGAGGGTCGAGGCCTGGACATGCACACCATCAGTGTAAACTCCAGGTAGAGGGTCAGTCAGGATTTCCCTAGTCTGAGGGAAATTGCAGGGGCCCGGGTTATTAGCTCTCGCTCACCTAGTCTCCCCGTGACAGTATGGGAATCCATGGTTGACTTGGCGGTCCCATCTGCTAAAACTACATTTATCTGCAGTTTCAATGTTTTTAGACCTTATAGTAAGATGTTTCTATGGCTACTGAAGTACTATTATAAGCTTTTCATAATAAATATGTTTTTAACCCCTTTACAAGCTTTAACGTATCCATACGTCCAGGTCGGTATGCACTTACCAACCTTGGATGTGTGGATATGTCATATCTTTAATGCGACACGATGGCAGTTGATGTGATCATATTCAGGTGCCTGCTTAATCTTGCAGCAGGGCACATGGAGTTGTTGTCCCTGGGTTGGCGACTCTTCCCCCCTGCAACTACAATCACTGAGATTGGCAGTAAAATTCTGAGCAGCCAATCACAGTGTTTTCAGTGTTTCAGGCAATAAAATTGCCTGAAACACTGATATCCAGCCTAGCAATGTTGGCATGCACAGATGTCATTTGACCCCTCAGTGACCACCCTGTACTTCCTTATTCTAGCTGCGGACTTGTACATGGTGGTCACTGTGTCGTTCTGTGCATTGTGCTGGGCCTTGTGGTGCCACAGACTTTTTCAAGCCTGTACCGTCATGGCTGGTGTTCCTGCTGCTGCTGTAGAAAGAAGATTTTCCTGATTCTTTCCTGGTCTTTCATTAATTCATGTGAAGCCTGTAGCATAGCGCCTACTACGTGTCTTGGGGGACACTCGCTTGGCACGGGATTAATGCACTCAGGCACGGTTTTCTATCAAAAACACAGTCTCTTAGGCTTATTTCGAACAACATAAACCACATCCACAGGAACTTAGTAACAGCTTGAACAGTATCTGGGCATATTCAACTTTACCAGAGTTCGTCTCTGACCCCGGTCAGCATTACACGCGGTTTTCAGACCGGTACCCGTTGGCAACCTTCGCGGGTTCCTGGACACCTCTTGGCCTCAGAGATGCCCCATACACAATGTCTCTCTCTTCTAACCCCGGTTAGTACAACACGGTTCCTTCCCGTTACCTGTCGGTGCCACACAGGTTCTCGGATACCTCTCTTCCTTAGAGGCATCCTGCAGACATTCACACTCTGTCTTTCCTTTTCTCTGACCCCGGTCAGTACAACACGAATCTCCATTCGTTACCTGGCATTGCTGCACAGGTTCTCGGATACCTCGCTTCACCAGAGGCATCCTTCAGACATTCTCACTCTGACTCCAGTCAGTACAACATGGATCTCCATCCGTTCCACAGTCTGGTCTGTGCGAGGTCCAGAGCCCCTGCCATGTGCTCTTCAGGGAGCCACCACTCCCAACACATGGGGCTCGCTCCAGGACCTTCCAGCACAGACCATTCAGATCCACACTCAGAGCCCATGTGACCATCCCTCAGTCACATTTATAAAAATATTCAAATAAGTTTATTGTAATCACCTTATTATATATAAATCACAAAAATACAAAAGTACAAAGTACAAAGTACAAAAATGTGCGTGCTGTCAGCACAGACATAAAGCAGGAGGCACTACAAGGAGAACATGACAGTGGCCAAGTTTAGAGGGGGAGCACAGCGATATACCCCTCTAGTTGCAGCATTAATCCTTATTTGTATGGCCATGACTATATATTTCACACATTAAGTCCAATATTACCTAAATCACGGCCACCACATAAAAAGTCACACAATTAATACAATAGCTGCTTACCCATTGATAGTCAGGGTTCGTACCCCCACCTCACTTGGCACCCCGGACGCGCGTTTCACGTGGCTTTTTCAACAGGGTTATCAACTGCTCCGTTTTTTAGTGTTGATTGCAATTTGGAGTAGTCCAGGGTGGGCATCCCTAGGGTGCTTTGGGAGAGTCAGGATTACCTGCTCACCATTTATAGAAATACTGGTGCTTCATGATTATAGTAACTCAGTCACATTATATAGTACTAACCACTCCCACAGGTGGGAGTATGGATATGTGGCTAGTTTGTCCCGCCCATCTCACACAATAAGTCTCCCTTACAACTACACCATAGATATACACACTCTTGAGGGACTACAGGTCACAGAACAACATTGCATCAGACTTACCACGCATACTCCCACTGCGACACATATCTGCCATTCACAACACTGCCAGTCACTGTTTCACCACCATTATCACAACAGATATACCTCCATGCATATCCCAAAAAGCATATACAGCGCCCCCTAGCTGCCACAGGGGTCACTACACTACAAGCCCCAGAAGGGTTAATAAGCTTCTTGAATGTGGTTTTCAGCACCTTGAGGGGTGTAGTTTTGATAATGGTGTCACTTTTGGGAATTTTCTGCCTTACAGACCCCTCAAAGTCAGTTCAAATGTGATGTGGTCCCTAAAAATTTTTTGTAAAAATGAGAAATCGCTGGTCAACGTTTAACCCTTCTAACTTCCTAACAAAATAAAACTATGTTTCCAAAATTGTGCTGATGTAAAGTAGACATGTGGGAAATGTTATTTATTAACTATTTTGTGTGACTTATCTCTCTGATTGAGGCTGGTTTCACATTTGCGTTTTTTGACGCTGCGTTTTAAAAGGTATAAAAAATCAAAGTTTGAAAATTGTAAAATTTTTGGCAAATTTCATTTTTTATTCACAAATAAATGCAAGTCATATCAAATAAATTTTTACCACTATCAAGAAGCACAGTATGTCATAAAAAAACATTCTCAGAATTAGTGGGATCCTTTGAACAGTACCAGAGTTATTACCTCATAAAGTAACACTGGTCAGAATTGTAAAATTTGGCCTGGTCATGAAGGTGGAAACAGACTTGGGGGTAAAGAGGTTAAAGTTTCATTGACAAATAAATTAAATTGTCCAGTATCGTGACCCAGTTACTGGTTTTGCCATAAATGTTTATGGATTGTTAAAGATCCCCATATACCTTTTCTGCTAAGTTTCATGTTGTTTTTTTGCTTTGCTTCCTGTGTCCTGGCACCAGCGATCACTTCATCTTTAGAAACCTCTCCTACCTTCTTACTCCATTTCCAGTCATCTTTTGTGCTGGGCTGCAAGCCAGCAGTGAACATAGACCTAAAACTCCACAGAACCCCACCACACACACACTCCTCGTGTAACACACAGCCCTAAGGATGATCTCCTGTACATGACACAGCAACAGAGAATAGACGTAATGCACAAATCACCATTACACCAGCCATGACAATAAAGATTATCCCTACTCCCCCTCACTAACATTTATGATGGAATGGATCACTGGATGGAGAGAGAGAGATCTGAATGTATTTTCGTTTTCATATAATACATTATACAGCAGTATGTGTACATGTATAAATCTCTGCTGTGTACCTGCAGATAGGAGAGAAATCTGGCAACATTCACAGAAACTGAGTGAGCTCTGCTGAATGCCGCAGCACCCATGTGCTTGGCAAGTTCCACCTGTCAATTTCCAGAGCCCAGAACTGAGGTAGAACCTGATGTGACATCACAGAAAACAAGGAGATCATCAGCAAGAGATTATATGACCAGAAGAGCAGCTCAGATTACAGCAAGATTTGGCAAAGCAAGGTATTTAGTGGCATGCTAATCTATGGCAGTTAGTTTACATGAAAAGAAAATGTAAAGTAGAGGCCAACCCCTTTAAGTTCATGCAAATACACTATATTTATTTCCAGTGTTGACCCTTATTTTTCAAGACTTCTGCAATTTGCCCTGGCATGCTGGATGACAGCTTCTGGGCCACATCCTGATTGATCAAAACCCATTCTTGCTTAAATAGTGTTTGAACTTTATCACAATTTCTGTGTTTTTATTTGTCTACTCACTTTTTGAGGATGACCACATGTACTCAATGGGATTGAGATCTGGGGATTTTCATGACCATAGACCCAAAGTTTCAGTGGTTTGTTGACCCAGCCACTTAGTTATCACTTTTGCCTTGTGACATGGTGCTGGATAAAGCATTGTTCATCACCAAATTGCTCCTCAATTGTAGTGGTTAATTTTGGAGGATGTTTGATCCCACTATTTACTTAAGGCAGTTTTATTAGGCAAAGGGTCCCTCATGATGAATCCTGCCTGGTCAGTGGGGGTTGGCACCCTAAAAGAAATGAGAGATGGTGCACCCAACCCCACGGCGGCTGCCCCTATATGGCCCTAATGGTCCCTATCTTCAAAGAGGTCTCACTAAAATTGCTCCTCAATTGTAGGGAAGTTAATTTTGGAGAATGTTTGATCCCACTATTTACTTAAAGCAGTTTTATTAGGCAAAATTGTTTGTGAGCCCATTTCCTTGGATGAAAAGTAACTCCACACATGAATGGTTTCAGGAAGCTTTACTGTTCGCATCACGCAGGACTCATGGTTCCGCCCACTTCTCTGGATAATCATTCTTTCAGATGTCTGTAAAGGGCTTCGTCAGGTAAAAAAACTTTACCCCAGTCCTCTGCAGTTCAATACTTAGACTTCCTGTAAAGTAAATGCTATAAAATTTTCCATTTATGAATAGATTCTCTATAACTTTAGCTAGCTTATTATGGTAACTATATAGCAGCTTCCTGACCAGGCAAGTTTCCAACTCAATTTTTGATCAATGAAGCTACATGAGGGCTTGTTTTCTGCACACTGGGCTGACATTTTTATTGATGCCATTCTGGGATAGATACACTGTTTTGATTGCCCCTTATTGCATTTTATTGCAGCATTGTGGTGGCAGAAAAAACACAGTAGTAGCGTTTAGATTTGTTCTCTTTATACAACGTTTAAAATTTGGAGTCGGTAATTTTATATTTTGAAAGATCAAACTTTTATGATTGTGGAGATACCACAATTGTATTTTTAAAGGTTTTAATTTCTTTATTTTTAATGAGGGAAAAGTCTGGTAATTCAAACTTTTGCATGTTTTTAAAAACATTTTTATTCTACTTTTTATTGTAATTTTAAGTCACCTAGGGAACTTGAACCTGTGATAATCTGATTTCTTGTACTAAAGTATTGCTTTATATAGGTAAGATCATGGTCTCCTATGAATGTCAACCACAGGCTGGCTTTCATAGAGGTAACATCACGACAGGCAAAAATTCTTCAGTAACCCCAAGTGATCATGGCAACCCATCAGCACCCTGCGATCAAATCACGGGAGTGTTAATAGGCAGTTAGAACAGTGCGCCCCCCTGGCTGCATGCAGTTAGGGTTTGAAAGCGTAATTTAACAGGTTAACAACTGCTGATCTAGCTCTGCTCCACTCTTGTTTGTTAGAGGCAGATGATGACTGAATAATAAGCCATCACCTGCTGGCAAAGATGCGGGCTCAGCTCATGAGTCTGCATCAAAAACAGGTAGCCAACATATGACAAACCAATACAACATATGTCAGTAAGGGGTCAAAGGCTAAACTCAATGTCAATATAAGTAAATATAAAAAATATACTGCTCCATTAAATATTGCTCCATTAAATATAAGTGGTATGTACTGTAGACATTGGAAAGATTAATAGGAATATAGGCGTTATTGTCTCACTTTTGTCTTATTTTCTCTAGTCCCACTTGTAATATGCTCAGCATTAATTTTTTATTTATATTTTCGACTATAATTACAGTTTTTATGGTCACATCAAAAGGACACAGAGCACAAAGCATATAAGCACATAGGGAATGCAGATTGTGAAACAGCTGGGTAGAGATGCCAGCCCCTGTGGTCTTCCAGGCATGTCTGTGATTTTGAGTTTCTTAGATAGCCGTGAAGTGATCATTTTATTTTAACTTATCAATATTGCATATTAAATAATATAACACTCCAGATGATTGTATATAATGTTGCTAAACATTTTTCACACATTTACAATGATTCTTCATTAACAGAAGCGAAAGTATATACATGATAAGTAACTTTTTTGTATTCTATATAATTATTGAAAGTATTTAAGGCTACAACAGAGTTGGGAAAAAGGAGTAAAAACAAGAATACAATAAGATCCTTATGATCCCAAACATTAGAACGAAAAGTATATCAGTTGTATGTATACTAATTATGTTATACTTGACAATTTAGATTTTTACATGGACCAAAAATGGCGTCCACTGCTTACTGTTGTCCTAATCACGTTTTGTCTAATTCAATGTTTTGCGAATAAAATAATAAAGTGTCATTTTATGGCATAACTTCATCCACATATGTTCTGCAGTCCTTCACGAACATCAGTTAGGAGATCTGTCTCAATGAATTGCACTGTACTCCAATAAACTCTTTCATGTAAGACTTGAGTGCATTTTCCCAGCAATAAGGGTATTTATGGTGACTGAATATAAGCATTTGAAGCATTTATTAAATGCCTAAAAAAAGATTTTCTGTATTTGTCAAGATCAAGAGCAATCACTAGCAAAGAGGGAATGACCTATGAGGCTTCCTGCTCAACTCAAGAGACGCGGTATTAACAATCGATAATCAGTGTAATAGGAATGACTGCATGATGCAGTGCTGCATTTTTGGTAGGGCTTCTCCTTTTAGTTTAGCTGAACTTGAAGCTTTTGTCACACATGAACTTGAAGCTTTTGTCACACATAGAAAGGTGATAAACAGCTTATAATCTCCTTAACCCCTTATTGACAGAGCCGATTTTTACAATTGTGACCACTGTCACTTTATGAAGTTATAGCTCTAGAATGTGTAACAACTCTGTTGTCATCAAGGCATGGCCTCTCATCTCTCACACACCATCTTACCCACTGCTCCATGTCATGTTGTGTTCTGTCTGTTGCCAGCTTCATATTCTGTGCCTCTGCTCTCTGCATGCTTCCTGGCTGTGTGCATAGGGGGGCAGCACCCGAACTCTCTGGTTCTTATAGAATCAGGGCGCACTTGTTTAATGTATTCCTGACCAATTACCAAGAGGCCTCAAGTATTTAGGGCAGCTCCACCCTGTGGACTGGACCTGTGCAATGTGTTAACTCAGTTAGTGTTTAGCTTCTGAGTTGCCAGGCCTTGCTCTGTGTTCCTCCTTCTCTGGAGGTTCTACTCCTAGCTTTGCCTTGATCTTGTCTGTCCGCCCTAAAGGAGGCATAATATCCTGGTCCCTGTGTCTTGTTTCTTGTACCTTATCTTGTTCCTTACCTTTGTCTGAACTTTGTCCTACCTCTGTCTCCTTGTAGGTGGCTTCTTTCCCTGCTGTGTCTTTCGTGTCCCCTCTGTTTGCTTATGCTCCGCACTCCTGCAGCTCTGCCTGCTCTGTACCTTTGTGACTTTGCCTGTGCTCCGCTCTCTTGCAGCTATACCTCTGCTCCACACCCCTGCGGTTCTATCCGTTCTACTCTGCTCCACTCCTGCTGCTGCAGAAATATCTTGCTGCAGCTCCTCTACGCATTCCTTGCGGTTCTGCTCTGCTTAGCTTCTGCTGCTGCAGAAATCTCTTGCTGCAGCTCCTCTCCGCATTCCTTGCGGTTCCGCTCTGCTTAACTTCTGCTGCAGAAATCTCTTTCTGCTCTACCTGTTCCTTCATACTTCATAGCTGTACCTGCACCTCCTGTGTGAACAGGTCCCTACCTATTCCTTCATACTTCATATCCATACTTGCACCTCCTGTGTAAATAGGTCCCTACCTGTTCCTTCATACACCACACCAACCTGCACTGTGTCTCTGCCGTGCCTGCCAGCCCTGTGTCTCTGCCATGCCTGCCAGCTGTGTCTCTGCCATTCCTACCAGCCCTGTGTCTCTGCCATTCCTGCCAGCCCTGTGTCTCTGCCTGCCCTGTATGTCTGCCGTGCCAGCCTACTAGTCTGAGTTTCATCTGTGCTTATCTGCTATTCCTGGCTGATACCCGCACCTGTCCTAGTGTTTCGGTTCTCCAAGTGGGATCAGCAGCAACCGCCAAACAACACCCTGGAGTAGCACCTGGCAGCTGCCTGCCACACAAGCCTGACCTCACCATCAGAGGCTTCAGTGAAAACCAAGGCAGCTGTCATAGTCACGCCCCTTCCAGGGTAGTCTGGTTCGTGGCACAGTGGGGCCACAAACCCCCACAAACGCCCATCAGTCAGGGCATGAGTGTGACAGTTTGCACAGGCCATGGCCTCCGCTGTATCCCATGTCCTACCGCTTGCAGAGCATGATGAACTTTCTTTCTACCCGTATGAGCAAACTGAAAAATTTGTTCCACCAAGGGTGGTTCAGATTGAGGAGACTTCTGACCCAATTATAGTCTCTAACGCTCTCTACAATCAATTTCTGGCCTATGAGAAGGAGCACGACCCAGCAGACCCACCTAGGTTCTATGGGAATCCTGAAGAATGCCAAAGCTTCCTGGAACAGTGCTTGCGCTACATCCTACAGAATGCAGCTTGTTTCCCCTCTGACCGGATTAAGGTGGGTTACATCATGTCCTACCTAGCAGGAGATGCTTTAATATGCATTTGTCCCCTCTGGGAAGCAGGGGATCCTATCATCATGAACCTTGAGGTCTTCCTGGTGGCCTTCTGGGGAGTCTTTGACATGCCTCGTCCAGCTGCTCCTGCAAAATCTTCCCTGTCTAGATCCGAGAGGCGCTCCAGACGGGTGAAACCCGTGACGAAACCTCCACGTCAAGCCACGGCCGTCTGTGATCCTCCAGTTCCTTGACTCATTAAAGCAGCTACCCGAGTGAAGCCTAAAAAGGTTGAGAGGGGGCTGGCAAAGCAGCAGCCTGAAATCAGCCGTAAGAAGGGCATATAATGTCGCTGCTGTTGTGAGGAACACCTGGACGACCTCTGTCCAGGGAATCTAAAGCTTCAAAACCTTGGGCCAGTAGGAGAGACTGCCCTTGATGAGAATAACTCCCTTCCGCTAAAGTCTGTGTCTGTTCCGGTGACTTGTGGGAGCTTCAGCCCTGCAGATGTATTCAAGCTGCTAACCAGATGGAGTCTATGTGTGGTTCCTGTTCCACAGCTCCAGAATCCTGTGAAGGTGTTTGTTGATGGCCGAGCCCTACTTATGAACAGTCCAGTGTCAAAGGGACTACTGCAGCTCTAAATTGGAGCATTATATTTGAAGAAATTTCTTTTCCACTTGTTGACCAGTCTGCCCATCGGTCATTCTGAACCGGATACTCTGCTGCCCGTTCCTGTCCGAAGATCCAGCGTGGTTCTGCGTTTGGAACTATCAAGTCTCCAGAGGTTTCTTGTTTCAAAACTGCAAGGTCAATCTACAGTGTTTTCTTCTCCACCTAATCAGCTGGCTATTGACTCATGGTGTGCTGACCTCACTGAAGTAAAGGAAGCAGTGGCGCCCGCTCCGTACACCTCCAGTGATAATATCAGTTCCCAGGAACATCCCTGTCGCTTGAAAAGTTTTCTCTGAACTATGGGCAGAAGATGCTTCCTGTAAAGATGCCTTCAGATTCCATGTGACAGGTGGATGAAGAAGTTGAAGCAGAAGCTCTTGTATCTCTGTTCTTCACCAAACCGGAGGAAGAGATGGTCCAGTTTTGTCAGAGTAACAGGCTGATGGGGCTTCCTAAATGTATGCCTTCTGCTTCCAAGTGGCTACTTGCTGATAATACCAAGACAGAGACTTACTCATCCTCTAATCCAGAAGAGGAGGTCCAGTTTTCTTAGGGTACCAGGATGAAGATATTTCCTGTATGTATGCCTCCAGCTTCCATGTGGCCAATGGGTGAAGATCCCAAGACAGAAGTGTTCTCATCTCTGCTTTCCAGCAATCTAAAGGAGGATGTTCAATTTTCTTGTGATGATGGGCTTAAGTTGGACCCAGTGAAGGTGTCTTCAGTTTCCAAAGAATCAGATTATGTTGATGTCAAAACAGAAGCTTCCAAGTCCCTGCTTTCTGTCAACCAGGTGAAAGAAGTCCTGGCCCTTGAATCTTCAGTGTGGGAAGCTGATCTTGCTGGACTCAAAGAGACTGGGCAACTTGAGATCTCTAATGTCACACCTACCTCATCCTACCCGAGGAATGTTGTGATGGCTCTGACTATGGGTGCTCCTATCCTTCTTCTACAAGTTATTCTGGCGAGCTTGAAGAAGAGGGGCCGTAAAGGGGGGGTACTGTAACAACTCTGCAGGCATCATGGCATGGCCTCTCATCTCTCACACACCATCTTACCCACTGCTCCATGTCATGTTGTGTTCTGTCTGTTGCCAGCTCCATATTCTGTGCATCTGTTCTCTGCATGCTTCCTGGCTGTGTGCATAGGGGGGCGGTGCCAGAACTCTCCGGTTCTTATAGAATCAGGGCGCACCTGTCTAATATATTCCTGACCAATTACCAAGAGGCCTCCAGTATTTAGGGCAGCTCCACCCTGTGAACTGGGCCTCTGCAATGTGTTAACTCAGTTAGTGTTTAGCTTCTGAGTTGCCAGGTCTTGCTCTGTGTTCCTCCTTCTCTGGAGATTCTACTCCTAGCTTTGCCTTGATCTTGTCTGTCTGCCCTCCAGGATGCTGTATATTCTGGTCTCAGTGTTTCTGTTCTAGCCTTGCCTTGTTCTTGCTGTCCGCCCTAAAGGAGGCAGAATATCCTGGTCCCTATATCTTGGTTCTTGTACCTTGTCTTGCTCCATTACCTTTGTCTGAACTTTGTCCCACCTCTGTCTCCTTGTCTGTGGCTTCTTTCCCTGCTGTGTCTTTCCTTGTGTCCTCTCTGTTTGCTTATGCTCCGCACTCTTGCGTCTCTGCCTGCTCTGTACCCTTGTGACTTTGCCTGTGCTCCGCTCTCTTGCAGCTTTTCCTCTGCTGCACACTCCTGCGGTTCTGCTCCGTTCTACTCTGCTCCACTCCTGCAGAAATCTCTTACTGCAGCTCCTCTCCGCACTCCTTGCGGTTCCGCTCTGCTTAACTTTGCTGCTGCAGAAATCCTCTACCTGTTCCTCCATACTTCATATCCGTACCTGCACCTCCTGTGTGAACAGGTCCCTACCTGTTCCTTCATACACCACACAAACCTGCCCTGTGTCTCAGCCGTGCCTGCCTGCACTGTTTCTGCCGTGCCTGCCAGCCCTGTGTCCCTGCCGTGCCTGCCAGCCCTGTCTCTGCCATGCCTGCCAGCCCTGTGTCTCTGCCGTGCCTGCCAGCCCTGTCTCTGCCATGTCTGCCAGCCCTGTGTCTCTGCCGTGCCTGCCAGCCCTGTTTCTCTGCCATGCCTGCCAGTCCTGTGTCTTTGCCGTGCCTGCCAGCCCTGTGTCTCTGACGTTCCTGCCAGCCCTGTATCTCTGCCGTTCCTGCCAGCCGTGTCTCTGCCGTTCCTGCCAGTCCTGTGTTTCTGCCAGCCCTGTGTCTCTTCCGTGCCAGCCTACTCTTCTGAGTTTCATCTGTGCTCATCTGCTAGTCCTGCCTGATGCCCGCACCTGTCCTAGTGTTCCTGTTCTCCAAGTGGGATCAGCAGCCACAGGCAGACATCACCCTGGAGTAGCACCTGGCAGCTGCCTGCCGCAGAAGCCTGACCTCACCATCAGAGGCTCCAGTGAAAACCAAGGCAGCTGTCATAGTCACGCCCCTTCCAGGGTAGTCTGGTTCGTGGCACAGTAGGGCCACAAACCCCCTTGGCTCTCGCCCATCAGTCAGGGCGTGAGCGTGACAGAATGCCCCACTGATTCTGAGACTGTTTTTTTTGGACAAACTGTACTTCATGTTAGTGGTAAAATTTCGGCAATATAACTCACGATTAGTTATAAAAAAAACGTAAATTTGGCAAAAATTTTGAAAAATGTGCAATTTTCGAACTTTTAATGTTTGTACCCTTAAAGCAGAGAGTGATGTCACACAAAATAGTTAATAAATAAGATTTCCTACATATCATCTTTACATCATCACTATTTTGGAAACATCATTTTTTTTTTAGGACGTTATAAGGGTTAAAAGTTGACCAGCGATTTCTCATTTTTCCAACAAAATTAACAAAACCATTTTTTTAGGAACCACCTTACATTTGAAGTGAGTTTGGGGGGTCAATATAACAAAAAGTGACACCATTCTAAAAACTGCACCCCTTAAGGTGCGCAAAACCATATTCAAGAAGTTTATTAACCCTTCATGTGCTTCTAGAGAACTAAAGCAATGTGGAAGGAAAAAAATGAACATTTTACTTTTTTCACCAAAAATTTAGTTTGGAACCATTTTTTTTTTTTTTTTTCACAAGGGTATCAGGAGAAAATGGACCACAAAATGTGTTGGACAATTTCTCCTGAGTACTCCGATACCTCACATGTGCGGGTAAACCACTGTTTGTGCACACGGCAGGGCTTGGAAGAGAAGGAGTGCCATTTGACTTTTAAATGAAAAATTAGCTCCAATCGTTAGCGGACACCAGATCGTGTTTGGAGAGCCCCTGTGTGCCTAAACATTGGAGCTCCCCCACATGTGACCCCATTTTGGAAACTAGACCCCCCAAGGAGCTTATCTAGATGCATAGTGAGCACTTTGAACCCCCAGGTGCTGCACAAATTGATCTGTAAAAATGAAAAAGTACTTTTTTTTCACAAAAAATTTATTTTAGGCTCAATTTGTTCATTTTCACATGAGCAACAGGATAAAATGGATCCTAAAAAAAAAATTGGCCAATTTCTCCTGAGTAGGGTTGAGCGACTTTTATTTTTATAGGATCGGGTCGGGTTTCACGAAACCCAACTTTCTCAAAAGTCGGGTCGAGTGAAATCGGCCGATCCTATAAAAAAGTCGGGGTTGGGGTCGGCCGAAACGCGAAACCCAATGCAGTGCAATGGGATACTATGGTTCCCAGGGTCTGAAGGAGAGGAAACTCTCCTTCAGGCCCTGGGATCCATATTTACGTGTAAAATAAAGAATTAAAATAAAAAAAATTGATATACTCACACTCTGACGCGCCCTGGTAGTAACCGGCATCTTCCGTTCCTAAAAATGGCGCTTGAAAGACCTTTCAAATGCTTCACGGCTTGTGATTGGTCGCGGCGGCCCACGTGACCGCTGAGCGACCAATCACAAGCCGGTGACATTATTCTCAGGTCCTGTTCTGGTTCTCAGGTACATGAGAATTACGTCACGGCTTGTGATTGGTCGCTGAGCGGTCACGTGGGCCGCCGCGACCAATCACAAAGCCGTGACGTCATCGGAAGGTCCTTCACGCGTTCATTCTTAAGAAGGAAGGCTGCCGGAAAGAAGCAGGGCACGTACGAGGGTGAGTATATACCTAATAGGAATATACTCACCCTCGGCTTCTTTCCGGCAGCCTTCCTTCTTAAGAATGAACGCGTGAAGGACCTTCCGATGACGTCACGGCTTTGTGATTGGTCGCGGCGGCCCACGTGACCGCTCAGCGACCAATCACAAGCCGTGACGTAATTCTCATGTACCTGAGAACCAGAACAGGACCTGAGAATAACGTCACCGGCTTGTGATTGGTCGCTCAGCGGTCACGTGGGCCGCCGCAACCAATCACAAGCCGTGAAGCATTCGAAAGGTCTTTCAAGCGCCATTTTTAGGAACGGAAGATGCCGGTTACCAGCGGCGATGTCCAGGCTGCGTCGGAGAGGTGAGCATATCAATATTTTTTATTTTAATTCTTTATTTTACACTTAAATGTGGATTCTGATACCGATTTCCGATATCGCAAAAATATCAGAACTCGGTATCGGAATCCCGATACCAGATTCAGAAGATCGCCAACCTCATGGCCAACCCCACACAGGGGTCGGGTCGGGTTTCATGAAACCCGACTTTGCCAAAAGTCGGCGACTTCTGAAAATGGTCGACCCGTTTCGCTCAACCCTACTCCTGAGCACACTGATGCCTCACATGTGGGGGTAAACCACTGTTTGGGTACACAGCAGGGCTCGGAAGGGAAGGAGCGCCATTTGACTTTTTGAATGAAAAATTAGCTCCAATCGTTAGCGGACACCATGTCGCGTTTGGAGAGCCCCTGTGTGCCTAAACATTGGAGCTCCCCCACAAGTGACCCCATTTTGGAAACTAGACCTCCCGTGGAACTAATCTAGATGTGCGGAAGGGAGGGAGCACCATTTGACTTTTTGAACGCAAGATTGGCTGGAATCAATGGTGGTGCCATGTTGCGTTTGGAGACCCCTGATGTGCCTAAACAGTGGAAACCCCTCAATTCTAACAACACTTCTGGCACTAACCCCAACACACCCCTAACTCTAATCCCAACTCTAGCTATAACCCTAACCCCAACACACCCCTAACCACAACCCTAACCCCAACACACCCCAAACCCTAATCCCAACCCTAACCCAACCCTAACCCCAACACACCCCTAACCACAACCCTAACCCCAACGCACCCCTAACCCTAACCATAACCCTAACCACTAGCCTAATCTTAACCCTATTTCCAACCCTAGCCCTAATTCCAACCCTAACTCTAATTACAACCCTAACCCTAAGGCTATGTGCCCATGTTGCGGATTCGTGTGAGATTTTTCCGCAGCATTTTTGAAAACTCCGCAGGTAAAAGGCACTACGTTTTACCTGCGGATTTACCGCTGATTTCCAGTATTTTTTGTGCGGATTTCACCTGCGGATTCCTATTGAGCAACAGGTGTAAAACGCTGCGGAATCCGCACAAATAATTGACATGCTGCAGAAAATACAACGCAGCGTTTCCGTGCAGTATTTTCCACACCATGGGCACAGCGAATTTGGTTTTCCATAGGTTTACATGGTACTGTAAACCTGATGGAAAACTGCTACGAATCGGCAGCGGCCACTAGGTTTTATCACAGTGATCAAAATGTACATGGAACGAATCTGCTGGCCGGCAGATTCAGCGGGCACACTGCACATGCGCCCGCCATTTTGGAAGATGGCGGCGCCCATGGAACAGACGGACGGACACCAGGAGGCTCGGTAAGTATGAGGGGGGGATCAGAGCACAGGGTGGGATTGAAGCACGGGGGGTGGGATCGGAGCACGGGGGGGAGCGGACAGGCGGACGGAGGGGAGTCGAGCACAGAACGGAGGACTGGGGAGGCGATCATTGGCGGTGGCGGGGGGCAGATCAGGGTTTCCAGCCATGGCCGATGATATTGCAGCATCGCCCATGGCTGGATTGTAATATTTCACCACTTTTCATAGGTGAAATATTACAAATTGCTCTGATTGGCTGTTGCACTTTCGACAGCCAATCAGAGCGATCGTAGCCACGTGGGGGCAAAGCCACTCCCCCGGGCTAAAGTACCACTCCCCCTGTCCCTGCAGATCGGGTGAAATTGGAGTTAGCCCTTTCACCCGATCTGCAGGGACGTGATCCCTCCATGACGCCACATAGGCGTCACAGGTCGGATTGGCACCCACTTTCATGACGCCTACGTGGCGTCACAGGTTGGGAAGGGGTTAATCTTTAGTTAACTTTTCAAAAGATTTGAGCCATAATTCACACAAGAGAACAATGTGCCTTACATTTTACGCGTTTCAGGCCCTTTGGGCCCTGGACATGGGCATACACATTTGTTAGCTGTCAGCTAACTCAACTGACTCTCCAATACAGAGGAGCACTTATTTCCACAAGAACAATGCAATCAACATCTTTCCCAACCATGCCAGCGCCCCAACACACATTTGACAATCAGCTGAACCAGTCAATATCGACTAGTCCAATGTGTATGGCCTTTAGTCATAACCTAGTTAGAGCTAAAGGCCTTGGACGCTGACTTTTCATCAATGTTCGCTTCAATGATTTTTATATTCAATGTCCTAGCAGTTTGTATTAAACCATATATTATTTTCTTCATCCTTGAATCCTGGTGATTGTTCGGTATAAATGTTTTTCAGTAAATCACCATGCTGCAAAATGATTGACTTGCATTTTCTTTGTGGCTACTTCTGCAAGCAAAGTTCTAATTGCAGCATGTTTGACTGCTGGAGCAAATATCTCATCATAGTCCATATTTTTGTGATAATCCATTGTCCACCACTCTTGTTTTCTAGCTTTTCAACTGTGAAATCTGTATTACTTTTGACTTTAAAAGTCCACTCAGCCTATGGTTTTTCATCCTACTTGTAGCCCTGTTTGTGTCCATGTTTTGGTGTCAAGAATGGAATTAATTTGTCCCACTATAGCCTTTACACTTTTATTGGTTTACCCTTCTCAGAGCTATGTAGTGCCAACAAATGGGTTCAAATATACTATTGTCATGCCGTTCTGTCTGTTTCTGGTTTTCGGCATGACAATGCATATGTTTGCTTTAACCCTTTACTCTTTTCCCCCTAATTTGAGCTAGGTTACTGTTGGCTGTTACCTGGATGGAGCCTTCTCAGTTCCCTGCTCTGCTGCGCAGCTGTACATGGGTTAAGTCTTTTCTATTGCTTACCTTCCTCATGTGCGGTCCCTGGTTGCCACTGTGGAAGCTGTCCGCGGGTTGCAAGGTCATTTGCAGCTGGTGCATGACTTTCCACATGTGTCAGGGCGTGCAGTATCAGCCAGGTGCCCTGAGCCTCAGATCCTGCACTGATTGCGCTGTAATGGTTTCTGTTTATGCTTAGGGCGTGAGCGGCCACACCTCCCCTGCTTTTATCAGGGTTAGGGTGTGTACTTGAAATGCTGTCCCAGCCAATTGCTGAGGGACAGCTCCTATATAAAGTGGCCCTGCCCTATGGGCGGGGCCTGAGCTACTCACAAAGCTCATGAACTTTGCTATGTGTGTTTGTATTCCTGCACCTCTCCCGTCTATGTTTTGGTACCACATTCCTTGCCTTGATTCCTGTTTTGTCCTGTTCTGGCGCCTGTCCTGGAGGCGGTATATGCAGGCCCGAATCCTTGATCCTGTTCCTGTCCTGTACTTGAACCTGTCTGAACTGTCTGCTGTGATTATGTTCCTGGAATCCCTCTGCATCTGGAGCCTCACTCTCACCGATGTTTCTGCTGAGCATCTGCTACTCTGTGCTCTGACTACCATGCAGTTTTAACCCTGTCTGGCTCACGTCCAGTACGGTGGTGCTTGCACCATCACGCTTGAGTTCCTTCCTATAAACAAGAAAACAGCAGCACTCTCTTGCGTTATATTTTGCAAAGGGTGATATATTTATTCACACGTGTTGAAACATAAGTATATATACACATACAGCAGGATTAGAAACGGAGTAACGTTTCGACCCTATTCCGGGTCTTTCTCAAACTGCAAGTAAATACAAACTACAATTAGTGTACTGTACATATAATGAGGCACGTGACATTAATATTTACAAATGTATATACATCTATATTTACAATCAATAATCCATAAGTTACATCATGCGAAAGAAAGTTCATGAGGTGCAATAAACGCACTAGAAACCTCTCCGTGGTCTCTCATGGTTCAGGTCATTTATGGAAAGCCATAATAAATGAGACTAGGTTTGGAGACATACTGATAACATAATTTGAATGGTCAATCAAATGATACCTAGTGGTGGACTTGATGTGTGCTATTATAAACCATAGCCAAAAGCACTGACCTGTATTATGGAAAGGTGGACGAAAAGTGGATTGGTCCCTTTAAGGGCTGTGGGTAAAGAAAGAGTGAAGGAAAAGGGAAGGAAAATCCCTTGTAAGGAGATATGTAATCCATATGAAGGAATAGTGGTACAGGGTAAGGGGTGACTACCAACCTCCTCCTGGCGTGGTGCTGGGGTATCCTGCTACTTGCGGTGTGTGCCTGCATTGGTGGCAGGGATTGTATTTATAGCGCCTGCCGGCAGCGGAGCGAGGCTGTATCAAAGGGAGGTGTGAAGCGCACTGTGCGTGCTGTGTTGGCGGCGCCTGCGCAGTGTGTAATATGAAATAGAGGCTTGGGATCTCTGTGGCTGTTGCGCAAAACCGCGCATGTGCGATGCGCGCTAAGGTTCTAGTTTGGAGATCGCATTTTGGCTCACGGCGGTAGCGCAGTGTGGACTCATAGTGTGTTGCTGTGTTGAAACCGCGCACGCGTGATGCGTGCTAGTGAAGTGCCAGAAGCCTGTGGATCCTCTTTCTCCCACATAGATGCGTGCCTGTCATAAACCAAAGGCTGGGCTGCTTTCAAAGAAGGGGGGCTGGTCACTATAAAATGCAGCACAAAACATATGATAAGGGGAATCATATGGTGGGGAATATCCCTGGTTGGGTAATACATTTTTCAATGTAGAAAAATAATAAATCATTTGTATGGACCAAAAGAATAAAATTGAAAAATAAAAGTAAAAATGAATATAAAATAAAAGATGAAGATAAAAATAAAAATAAAAAAATGAAATGGGGAAATTAAAGAAAAAATGGTACTGAAAATACTGGAAATAGTTGATATAATAGAAGTTCGTACTCAAAGTGTAGTGAGGTACCAGGATAAGCGATACAAGCGATGTAATATGCTGAGAATGAAATTATATAAACTTCATAATGAAAAATTAAAAAAATTAAATAAAGGTAAAATAAAATAAAAATGAACGTAAAAATGAAATAAATATGAAATGAAAATAAATAAAAATAAATAAAAAATAAAAATAAAAAAATAAAAAATAAAAATAAAAAATAAAAAGGGAAAAAAATAATGAAAAAACTGTAACTTACCCATGGCGGGTGTTAGGAATAACTAGTCAGGTCAGTGCGTCTCAAAGAATAAATGAAGGGTTAGGACTAAAATAATAGTTCTAGTACATTATGACCACATCTATCCACCACTCAGTTTTCAAATACATCTTATACATGTAAAATTCTACATCAGAGTAGCTAATTAATCAATAACGAAGATTCTTACAGAGTACAACTGACACGGCAGTTCAACCACGAAACTTATGTTGATAGATCCAGTTCCCTATTGAGTCCCTTTGGTGTGAGGGTTTGTAATGTGTGTATCCAGTAAGCTTCCCTCTCTCTAAGTAGTTTATTGTGGTTACCGCCCCTTCTTGGTCTCTCGACCTGTTCCACAACTTGGAATCTTAGCTGTGAAACTGAGTGTTTGGCTGATATGAAGTGTTCTGCAATGGGTAACCACGTCTTTTGGCACCTAATTGTGGATTTGTGGCTTGATATACGATCGTGGATGTGTTGTGTTGTTTCACCCACCTATGTCCGATGCCAGGAGCCTGATGACCGCAGTCTGGAACCTGATGACCGCTGCCTGGAGCTTGGAGCCTGATGACTGGTGGTGCCTGTAGGTCGTGTCGGATGTCCGGAATCGAACGACTCCTGTCTGATGTCTGCCGGTGACCCTGGGTCCAGATGTCCTGTCTGTACCCTGATGTCCTAACTGTGTCTTAATGACCTCATGGACCCTGATGTCCTGATATCCTGTCTGTTCCCTGATGTCCTCCCTGTGTCTGATATCCTGATGTAACTGATGACCTGGGCTGCCACGCCAGTGTCCCAGCTGATGACCTGGGCTGCCACGCCAGTGTCCCAGATGTCTATCCTGTATTCCTGTGTCCTGATGCCCTGCCTGTGTCCTGAGGTCTTTCCTGAGTCCAGATGTCCTGTCTGTATCCTGATGTCTTGCCTGCGCCCTGATGTCATCATGTACCCTGATGTCCTGATGTCCCGCCTATATGTGCCTCGGTGATCCGTTGGTGCCTTGGGGTCCACTGGGTGGTACCCTTCTGGAGGTGTGGAATCGGGAGCCTGACATCGTCATGTTTTGTTTATGTACTGTGTGACTTTACTTTAGTAAATTTTACTTTCTCTATACCTGAAGTTGTGCGGTGTAATCAAGTCCTACGTGTCTCTTTCCTTGTCCACATGCTCAGCTGCCACAGAACCCCGGTCTCTGCCCTCCCCTAGTTTGGGTAGGCCCGGGTCCCCTTCTGCGGTTTAAAGGGTCCCTGGGGGATGCATGCCACACGCCTTCTGAGGTTGGTCGGCTTGGGGGCGTCTATGGGCTGGGCCGCATCTGCGGCTGCAGCTGATTGTGACAACTATACTGTGTATCAAACTGATCTGCTCTATAACATCCTCTGTACAGATTAGATACCATTTTCTAGTCATTTTCACATGACTGTTTCCCATTAAGTGTTAAATGTGACATCATGTATTTTACAAGTGACAGCCCATAAACTCCGGTCACTTCTACAAACAGGGCCATTGAAATAATGTGGCAAATCCTAGATGGGCAGTTCTGGCCATGGGCTGCATCAACTGAGGTACTGTTAACAATATCAGCATACTCAGGACACCAGTAACAGAGGTGGCGAGCTTACTCTGCTGTTCGCAAGAAACTTCCAGCCTGCTGGAGGCCAGCGCCATGCAAGGGACGTCAGTCAGTGTTATGATGTCACTGAATCACACCGTCTGCACCACTGCAAGACAGAATAGAAGAGAAGATAGCGGCTGCGGAGGCTGGATTAAGTGAGAATTAGGTTTTTGGATATTTTTGGTTTGCTGTGGTGACCATAGTATTGTGTGGGGTGACCATCATACTGTATTGGGGCTGTGAAGGGGATCATCATACTGTATTGGGGCGATATGCCGTTCTATGACTGTGGAGTAGAAAACTAGGAAGAGAAAAAACAGAACAATAGGGTCTTTTCGGGGGAGATAAGGATGTTTAAACAAGATTATGCCAACCTGATTTGGTTGGGTACACACAACATTCAAAGACATGTCAATCCAGGTGCTGTAGGTCCAAATGGTCATTAGACTGAGAAAACACAGATAATAAGGATTCCTGGATAATCTGTGCTGTAGGTATACCCTTATAATAGATCCAAGTCTAGACCGGAGGTATTAGTTAGAGGTTCTTCTTTATTCAGTCAACACGTTTTGAAGTGCTACAGACTTCTTCATCTGGACAAAAAAAACCCATTGGTCTGGACTTCTATCTATTATAAGGGTATACCAGCAACCCAGATTATCCATAAATCCTCCTCATCTGTGTCCCGTGACTGTGGCAATATATGCTGTGATATCACTTTTGTTATGGGACCCGTGATTTCTAAGCTTGCCCCTGCTCAGGAGGCACAATAGATGGGACCTTATTAAAAAGAGACATACTGGGGAATCATTATAGGGAGAGCACAGAAGGTATTACTATTAAAAAACACAGGGTTGTTTATATTTTTATGAGAAACAGAGTATTAAGGTGAATTATTATTAAAGGAGGCACAGGGGAATTATTATTATAAGGAAGCACATGTGGAATTATTATTATTATATGGTACTGTATAACTATGGTGGCACAGGTGAGCATTATTATTACAAGAAAGTATATATTGTGCATTATCACTGTGTGTGGAGACAGAGGGGGCACTATTATTGTGTGCGGCACAAAAGGCAGGTACTATTATAATACAGAGCACAGAGAAGGCGTTATTACTGTGCGTGGCACTGATATTAGCACTATAAATTGTATGTTTTGTGTAGAGGTTGGTGAATTTGAGGTTGGTCCTGGAAAGGCAGTAAGTCAATGAAGTTTGTGTTACAATTTGCAAGGACAAATTATGAATAGAAGAAGAGGTCATGGCTGTCTGGGCTGAATGGAAAAGAAAAGGGAAAATGAATGACTACGATCAGTGAGATGTCACTGGTGAGAACCTGCACATTACACACATATATGGTCTGCAGAGCACTGGTGTAAAACTGATATTATCATTATATGGTCACTGTATGGTGGTGATACGAGTCCTAGTACAGTGATTTTAGTTAATGATCACTACTGTATATGCTGGTAATTTGTTGTTATGGTCTGGTGATATTTGTCTGTCATATTGCAGTACTATTATTGCAGAATTGCTATTATTAAATCTTATATAGGAGTATTATTGGAAATATTGGTCGTGTAGTAAATATTGATTTACTGAAGGCAGGGTAATATACGTAATAGAGAACCCCATCAGGGGATGGGGATTGAGCTGGCATAGGCCTGTGTGCTTTTAAATGCAAAGGTTAAATTTTAGTCGCAGTCCATCCTTGTCTACAATCTATGGTTGATTTATTTGATTCTTCTATACGTATACACATACTCCAAGTACTGCATGCAAGGGGCGTGGCCTGAGCCTGCAGCATGAGGACGTAGGTTTAGGAGCTCCAGGGAAAAACATCCCAATCCAACTAAAAAACGACAATAATCTAGCCATCCAGCCCCAAAAACGTATAGGAGTAGTCCAGGACACAGTCTAGCCCCTTTCCAGACGTGTATTTCCCAAATCTGAGGACTTTAGAAGTTGAGGCCTACAACGCAACTCTGAAGCCTGGATCTAGATTTCCACAACCGGCTGGCTGCAGCGTTACCACACCTCCACAGACACAGTGAGGTTCTCCCTGGATTAAGAAGAGGCCTGGGAGAGACTGCCTAACAAGGCCCCCCTACCACCGGGACCGCCGAAAATAGGATAAGATAACCGCTACAGAGCCGCTGCAGAGCCGCTGCAGAAACATCTTCCCCCCTCCTCCACGGCTTCTAGCAGCGGAGTGGGTGGCATAACAAGCGGTGGAGAGATCTAAGTACTCACCAGGTTACAACCGCTGCTTGGGAGCACCATCCAGGACACAGACCGGAGGTACAGGCACAACCGGAGCCCTCAATACCGGAGGTAAGAGCCCCTCCTCCTCCCGCTCACCCACGACGCTCCTGCGCTCCTCACCCCTCAAAAGTCCTATTCACGACGCTCCTGCGCTCCTCACCCCTCAAAAGTCCTATTCACGACGCTCCAGCGAATTAAAGAAGTCACTCCAGTATAACAACACACTAGCGTCCTAGGGATCTACAACGCTCCAACAGATCATTTGCAACGCTACAGCGATTGGATTAAAAACACAGAATCAAAACCTACGACTCTCCAGTGACCTACATAAAACATCTTCCATTGCTTTACTAGAAATCTTCCTCTCCTACAGGCACTTACAAAAGTGACATCAAGCCACATTACTGCCGCTACAAGATTTACAAGAGCGGCAACTCCCATACCGGGTTACCCCGATATTAATCTGTTATTCCACTCCATCCATCATGAGCTTCTCCAGAGCGAAAGGGTCTTCACAAACCCAACAATCACCAAAATCCCAAAGCTCTACTAAACAGACCAAAACATACAGCAGCTATAAACCACACAGAGACCAAGTAAACCTCATTAGTCCCCACAGAGCCAGATCTAGATCTCCTACGAGGGACGTAAACCAACAACCAACAGTTAAAAGACAGACAAGAACTGATGGAAATCCCCACCTACTAGAAAAAATGGACTCTTCTGTTTCTTCCAAAAGACATATGCCAGGTGCTTCAGGGGAAAAATACGAAGACCTAAGCGACTCAGATGAATCCTACAACGAATGTAGCCCCAACCAAAGCCCTGACAAACAAAGACCCAGGAGAGAGAGCCCTCCAAGAACCCAATCAGAAACAAACCCTCAAAACCAAAAATCACAGTCAAGTATGGTCGAGGAAATTAGATTAATGATTGGTGCAGAATTCAAAAAGCAGAAGCAAGAATTTATAGAAGAGATGGAAAAAGTATGTGACAAAATCAACAAACAACTAGAAAACCACGAGAAAAGAATCCAAAAAATTGAAAATGGAGCTGCAGAATCATCTGTGGACTTAGAGTACCTCTCAGCAGAGATCCACAAATTAAAAGTTAAAGTGGCAGACATCGAGGATAGGGGACGTCGAAACAACATAAAAATTAGAGGGCTCCCGGAATCAATCAAACAAGAGGACCTCTCACAGCATATCCAAGATATCTTCAAGACAGCAATCCCGGAGCTGTCTCCTTCTGATCTTATAATTGACAGAGCCCACAGGCTCCCTCGACCTCCTAAGATCTCTTCGGATGTCCCAAGGGATACCATTCTAAGGATCCATTTTTTCCAAACCAAAGAAAAAATCATCAACTATCTTAGAATGAACAAGTTCTTCCCTGAACCTTACAAAGACCTGAAAGTTTTTCCGGACTTATCCAAAGAGACATTGGAAGGCCGCAAAGAATTCAACAATGTCACCTCATTCCTCAGGGATAAGGGCATACCCTACAAATGGAGCTTCCCACTGAAGCTGCTAGTGAACTTTAAAGGTCGGATCACTCCAATTTACTCACCTAGAGATGGAATGGACTTCATCCACTCTATCAAAGACAACTACACTAGAGCCAAAGACTGAAAAAAAAAAAAAAAGACACTAATGCCACTGATGGGTGATTGCTGACTAGATTTTCCTGCTTTTAGGATGTTGTCCCTGTTTCTTTTTCCACAGGAGTTCCCCGTCGAGAGGTGGTAGCATCCCTCTGGATCTACCTGTCCATTCATCTTACGTTGTTAAAAAGGACTAATCATTTTTCTTTCTTGCAGGAATAGTCGCTATTGTCTGATAACTGTTTACTAGTAAAGTTAAGTTGAAATTGTTACTAATATTTGTTAATACCCTAAGTTCTAAACAACCTCACATCTTTATCTTCTAGTCACTCAGCAAAACACACAATGGAGCTGAACCTGATCTCATATAATGTTAGAGGGCTCAACAACCCAAGAAAAAGACACGCACTGTGGAGGGAGCTGACTGAGTCCAAGGCCAACATTATCTGCTTACAGGAATCCAAATTCCTGGAAGGTAACCATCCTTATTTTAACCACCATAAATTTCCGCACATATTTGAAGCATGCAACACAAAGAAAAGAGCAGGAGTCTTAACAATGATTGATAGCTCAACCCCGTTTGAGGCCTTGGGGGAATTCAAAGACAATAAAGGCCGCTTCCATATACTTACATGTAAAATTAACGATCAAGAGTGTACAATAGCAAACATCTACGCTCCAAACGTAGGCCAAATCCCTTTCCTAAACAAAACCATGAAAAAAATCGAAGAAGTCAGAAGAGGCAATTTGTTTCTGCTGGGCGACTTCAACGTCACCCCAGATAATAAATTAGACTCATCCTCCAAAAATAGGCCCGCCGCTGACTATCTTAATACCTGGTTAGACAAAAACAAACTATTTGATTGCTTCAGATGCCTAAACGCCAACTCTAGAGAATTCACACATTTTTCGGACACTTACCAAACAGCTTCGAGAATAGATTTAATTGTTACAGACATATACTCCTTGACAAAAATCAAAGAAATCTCAATTGGAGATAGGACAATCTCAGACCATGCCCCAGTCTCCGGGAAAATCTTAATAGGCCCCCCCCTTCTGAACACCAGACTATGGAAATGCAGCGCCAAGATCCTACACAACCCAGCTAATAAAACCACAATACTAAACGCTATAAATAATTACTTTGAAGTAAACAAACCAGAGTCAACTAATCCCTGCATCAACTGGTGCGCCCACAAGGCGGTAATCAGAGGAGTGCTGATGGGAATAGCTTCCAAAGAAAAAAAGGAGTCCAGAAAAAAAATTCATGACCTTTCAAATAAAATTCGGACATTAGAGAATTATCTAATCAATAACACCATACCCCCCCAAAATACTCAAAATGAACTCTCTAAACTAAGAACAGAACTCAGAGAGACTTTATTCTCGCCATACGACAACATTGTAAAAATGTCAAACTACAAATTTTACACATCCCATAATAAAACCACTAAGTATATGGCTAACAAAATAAAAAAAAAATAGAATCAACAGTAGAATCAGTAGAATCAATAGGCTAGATGGGATGGGCAAAACCTCTCACCCAAAGGAGATAGCAAATGAATTTGCAGCATTCTACTCCAAATTATACAACATAAATCCCCAAATAAATGACCCTACGGACAAATTAGATAAAATAGATAAAATCAAAGAATTTCTAAAACAAATAAACCTCCCCACCCTAACACCAGAAGAACTCACCACCCTTAATGCCCCTATTACCCCTGACGAAATAGAAATTGTCATCAAAAAGTTTGGTCTTCACAAATCCCCAGGCCCAGATGGATTCACAAATGCCTACTATAAAGCTTTCTCAAATAACCTTTCCCCACACCTGGCAGATACATTTAATTATATCTTCCGAGGCGGCTCCTTCCCTGCGGAGATGCTAGCGGCCACTGTATCGGTGATTCCCAAACCAAAAGGAGACCCTGAGGCCATGGAGAACTTTAGGCCCATTTCTTTAATAAATGTAGATGTCAAGATCTATTCTAAAATTCTTGCAGATAGAATTGGTCTGGTTATCCCAAGATTGATACCAAATGACCAGATGGGATTTGTGAGAGGTAGGCAACCAGCAGACGCAACTAGAAGAATCATCAACATCACAAGCTGGGCTCGGAGACAAGGAATTCCCATTACACTACTGTCGCTTGACGCTGAAAAGGCCTTCGACAGAGTTAACTGGGACTTCCTGAAAGAATGCCTAGCCAAATTCGGCTTCGACAAAATTTTGATATCACATATAATGGCCCTATACTCCGATCCTAAGGCCAGCGTCTACTGTAATTGTCAAATTTCGGACCCCTTTAGTATCAGAAATGGTACTAGACAAGGTTGCCCTCTCTCACCGATCCTATTTAACTTAACTATTGAACCGTTAGCCGAAATAATAAGATCCAACAACAAAATCTCAGGTATCTCCACACCCACTAGACATCACAAAATTTCACTCTTCGCAGATGACATCATATTATCCCTCTCTAACCCAGAAGTCTCAATTCCCGAAGTGCTGCAGATTATAGAAAGATTCTCCATTCTCAAACTTTAAAATAAACGAAACCAAGTCCAATATACTTCCAATAGGCCTAAACAAAGACCAAACCCAAATTATAAAGGACTCAACAACCCTGAATTGGTGTGAAAAAGAACTCACATACCTGGGCATTATAATAAACAAATCAATTAAGGGGACTATAAAATCCAACTATAACCTACTAAAAGAAATACTAAATAAAGAAATCCTAACACACAGATGCAACACACTGTCATGGTGGGGAAGGGTGCTGACAATGGGACTATTCATCCTACCTAAACTTCTCTACATCCTTAGATGCGTTCCCTTGCCATTTCCAGACATCAGCTTCACCCTCCTACAGACACAAGTAAAAGCCTTCATATGGAATTCAAAAAAATCTAGAACTGCCACCCAAACTCTCTACAAAAGTAAAACCAACGGAGGGATTAACATACCAAACATTAAAGCCCATTACCACACCTTGCTTATAAAACAGAGTATTCATTGGCTGCAGAGCTCTAGTCCACCAGTATGGCTAGACCTAGAGACAGCATTAAATAATAATCGTCACCCGAAATCGGTCATATACAAAACAATATTTGGCAACTTCCCAAACTCAGTATCGCACCCCCTCTTCCAGGCAATAGCCACAGCCTGGAAGAAACTATCATACCAAAAAATAGGACCAAAACACTCAACTATCCTAAAAAATATCCCCATCTCCTTGGCCTATTCCATAACCGACCAAACCCTCCCTAAAGTATGGTCAGAATCAAAAATAAAGAAAATTGGGAATATCCACACAGGGGAGGCATTCATAAGCTTCCAAACTTTGAAATCCCAATATGGTATTCACTCATCCTCCTTCCTCGAGTTCTTGATACTTAAAAAAAACATAGGTTCTTTCATGGGGAACAGACCTAAACTATCAGAAACATCCACTAAACTTCTAAGTAACGTAGGACACTACATATTTTGGAGCCACAAATTTATATATAACAGCTTCAACTCAGATTTTAATCTTTCCAATAGCCCCCCGATGTCTAAATGGGAACAAGACATAAAAAACATATACAGTATTGAAGAATGGGAAGAAGCTTTTACCACTTCCTACCAGTCCACCCTCTCAATGTCTCTACAAGAGACTCACTTCAAAGTAGTTTCAAGATGGTACTATACCCCCAGCAGATTGGCACACATGAACTCTATAAATTCTGCTCAATGCTGGAGAGGCTGTGACCAGAGAGGTGACATAATGCACATATTTTGGAGCTGCCCAGCGGTAATCACCATGTGGAAGAAAATTTCTAAAGAGATAATCGACAAACTTACCAATGTGCCCTTTGATCTGACGCCCCAGGGTGCTTTGTTGTCCCTTGGACTCGGTCGGCTCGATCACAATCTGAAACTATTGGTAATTCACATTTGTTTAGTGGTAAAGAACTTCATTGCTTCCCTTTGGAAAACTCAACACACCCCATCAACAAAAGACATTATTTCAAGAATCTCCCTACATAGATCCCACGAGTTCCACTTCGCAATTAAAAACAATCAGTGCTCAAAATTCGCAAAAAAATGGTCCAGATGGGATCAGCAATTTCCTACACCTATCACCTGAATACCAGACATGTTCATGCTCCATTCGCTACTCATAAAAAGTACTCCTGCTCCTAGTACTTTCATTGACTCATAAAAGAGTCAAACACTGTGACATCTAATGTTATCACTGTTCTTACAAATGACTTTGATTTGATTAGAAATGTACATAATTCCTGCATTATTATATACCATGCATATCAAATGTGAAAACAGATTTGTTTTCCCCCTAATGTTAGGGGGCTTATCTCTCCCCCTTTTTTTTAACCTTTCCCTCCCCCCCTCCCCCTCCCCTCCTTCCCCTCCCAGCTCTCCCCTCCCCCGTTATTGATGAAAATCTAATAAAATATTTTGAAAGCAAGTACTGCATGCAAAGTCTGTAAAGAGAAATCCATATCTAATACCTCTTAATGTTTCAGTTAAAATTATTTGCATCTAACAGCATTGCAACCATTTAATTGCTATTCCGTACGGATTCACACAGAGCAGCCTGCTAAAATCCCCATTATGCAGTAGTAGTTTTGTCACTATTTTATCCATTTAATTATTAAAAAGTTCACTAACATTGCACCTTTAACCTCCTCAACTTCTGTAAATCCATTTCATGTTACTTCATTGGCAATTAGAAACTTCAGGCTTCATAACTTTTCTAAAGTTCTGTGATCATTCCAGTTTTCATCATGGACAAAAATAGATCCAATGCATAAGTGTTTTAATAATTTTAATATAATAAAAAAATTATATATCGCATTACATAAGTATATATCTTCTAAAATTGCAGATATAATTTAAATCAACAAAATACCTGTTACCATGCTTACAAAAGAAAGGGCTAATTACAATATTTGTCTTTGAACAGTACATCATAGAAATAGACAAAATATTTATGCATATATTATGCAAATAAAAGTACATTACAAAGCAGTTACAAGGTTGACACAAGAAGATAGAATAGTTTCCATCATTTAAAGGCAATTCACAATCATTTTGAGGAACTGGGTGTGTGTTTAAGGCCATTAGTTCTAGAATAATGTATTGTATTTGACACAAAGTAGCACAAAACGGTGTAATATGCTGTAAAAACTGTACATGCAAAAACATTGTACTATTATATATGAACAAGCATATATAGGTATTTGGGTAATTTAGTAAACATAGTTTGTGTATAGAGGTACACACGTGCATTTCTCACACATTTCTCCGACACTTCTGCACTCTAAAGTCCTGCATTAGCATTACTCATGTAGAGCAATTGAATACAGGTTCCTCAACATATCCCATTTTCATACATTTCCATCTGACCATTCACTATGGCATTAATGTGATTAGGTGCTAACAATAAATCCCAATATGTTGAGTTCTCACTGTTGACATACAGATTAAGACACCATGCACCTTAATAAAACAATACAAAACAAAATCACCAAGGAAAAAAGGAAACAGTCATTGAGGCAAGTAGATACTTGTTATCACTTGTCATTGACCACGTTAATCTACCAATATGGTTTTTGTTAGATTATGCTTTTAGATGACAAATTGTTTAGTTTTTTTTCTGTATTCCCACGTTTATGTTTTCTATGTCGGATGACTTAAGCTACATTTCATCAGGTGAGTGGTGATAATAAATACCAGACTTTGGGAATCTTCCTTTAAGAGATATGTAAGCTTGTCCTTGACTCTTGGTTTGTGTAAAAGATCCTTAAAGGGATATTGCTTTTTGTGGCTATACTTATTGCCAGGTAGAAGACATTGGATTTTCTACAATTTCAAACTTTTTTTTGTTTAAGAATAGATACAAAAGTACTGAAAGTTAAAAATTAGTAACATGTAAACATTGACACCAAGGAATTGCATTCCCACGTAAGTAGATCTCAGTCAGGGAGAACAATAAGGTTTGGATTAAAAGTGTGATTTGTGCTTCCTCCAACAGTTCGAATAAAAATGAATGATCACAAAAATAAGACTCGGATAGGAAACAGTTTTTTTTCCTGACTAGTATTAAAATCTTTCTGTTTTCTCTTGCACTCGTATTTACAGTTTTGGTCTGTAAACAGAATTTTCTAGATCCGAAAAGCCGATGCTTTTTCAAATACACAAGCAGATCAGTGAAAAGTTCAGTTTTAGTGCACCTTACTTGAAAGCTGTCCAGGCAGCTTGAAAGATATCACAAGTTGGAAGAACTGTACTTTTGTCAGATCTGAGTCTGTAATAGGTGCCCAATTGGTGTGTATGGTGGTGGAGCTGGAAATGGCTTGAATCCTCTAGATCTCATGTACAAGAGAAACTGGTCAGGGATTTCGGCCAAGACATCCTTGGCAAGTCGTGCCATGCTCAGTACATGGTTTCCAGTTCTATCAATGTAGTCACGGAAAGGTACAAACTGCATAAGAAAAGCAAAAAGCCCAACATCAAAAACAAATAGTGCTCCCTAGGTAAGTTATTTGCTTTGAATGCTACATTGCTACTAAACATTAAATAAGGCAAATTTGGCTTACAAGGTGACAAAGCTACTCAGAGAATTTTTAATTGTTTGCGTCTTCTGGTCTAGTATGGCTTCACATTTGGTTTGGATAAATTGTGACCTAACCAAACTCAAAGCTGTCCATTTCCTTCCCCAATGTACTTTTTGTGAGGAAACAATGCTTTCTGTCGTAATGGAGATATAAAACCTAATGTACTAAGTAAGACATTGGGATATTTCATAAACACTCTCTTCGGCACAGCAGAGAAAACTATTATAGTCTGAATATTTTTAGAGCAAAAATACACAGAAGTGGTTTATTCCCAAATGTACACTACCCCCTAAATAAAACCTGTAGTTGCATACCTCTTTTGGTACTTCATATTGCAGTCCTTCTCCTCTGCAGTGACTGTGAGCAGGGCAGATATCGGATAACACTTCAGCACAAAGGACAGTTGGCAGGAGTGCACAAAGCAAATGTTCTGTGTATTTAGTTAATATTAAACTATTGTATATTGTTTACCTGTACAATGTCCCTTTCTGCAAACCGTCCTCTTGATGAAACTCGGACTTCATCACCATCCAATTCTACCATTGCTTTCAAATGAAAAAGTAATGGATATTATTTCATGCATCAGACTACAATTCAATCATAAATTACTTAGTTTACAAACTTTATCATGTACACATTAATTGATCTAATTAAAATCTTATGAAGTGGCAACTGACACAGGGTTTAGCTACAGTCTAATTGTTCAGAAAGTCATACTGGCATTTTGTGGTGATATCACTTCTATATGCATAAACATGGGAGACTTGGTTTCAGATTTGGATATTATGATGTAATGTATAAGTGACGAGTGTCACAATTGCTACTGAAATGACAAATTTCCAGGTATGCTAGTAGAGAAATGTATTTTCTACTCTGTTTATACAAAGAAAAAAAAATAAATGAAAAAGTAAATATAATTAATTTGTTAATAGTTTCATCTTATAAATATTGTTAAAAATGGTGAACAATCCATTTTGGCAGAAAAAAAAATCATTAATGTAGGGCTGACAATACATAGCATACAACAGCGTCCTTTTGAATTCATCTTTCTACAGCATAAAAACTTCTTTGCATTCAATCTACATAAAGCATTTTCCAGACTGAATAAGAGAAAAGACAAAAACAAAAACCACATTTCTGTGTATTGGCTTTTTTCATTACATATTGATTGTTTCAGGCAGTAAGCTTGAGGCTGGAATTTTACTGTTATCTGTTGGTTGCACATTTATTTTCCAGTGAATTGTACATTTGTGTATGGACTCTGGTGTGTAAGCATACCCTAGTCAGTTCAGACTTTTTTTAAGACATAATTGTGAGGTTCAACTGTTTCATATCACAAAGCTCTTAAAATAAACTGCTCATTTACTTGACTTGTAAAACTAGAAGCTATTGTGTTATGTACAACTTAACAAATAAAGCAAACAAATCACATAAAATAAGGTTTACAGATGCATTATGAGAGTTCTTTTTCGTCACAGCCAGACCAAAATGTTACAGTATACAAAAAAATACTTCTAATTGAAAGACAAGTATAATTTCAGATATTAATTTTAACTGACATTTCACATGGGAAAACAAAAAAATCCTTAGGTAATACGTGTATAAATCAATATTTTGTAATTGTAATAAAATATGAAGTGAGAGATTTGATACTAGAAGAGGAAAAGTCCTTCAATATGTAATGAACTATACAGCACAGACTGAGCTATAAAACTTACCATCAAATTCTGCAGGTCCCACTCCTACAATAATAATGGACATTGAAAGCTTGGAAGCCTTTAAAGAAAATAATAACATAGGACTATGAAGAACATACTGTAACAAGATCTGTTTTCAATAAACAGGAGCTGCTGGTAGGAAATGTAATAATTAAAAAAGAAGCTAACACCGTGGTTAATGATGATATTGATAGTCCCTCGATTTTGAAAAAGAAAATCAGAAACAGAGAGGTATCAATAGCTGAGTTTCTAATGTTACCAAAATAATTACAAATTATATCCCTGAGCTAGATCAAGATAAAAAACAACTCAATACAGTTCTTAACACACTGGTTAACTTTGTTGTGAAAAGGTGGCTATATTATTAAATATTCTTTTTCCTACTTTATTTATTTGTGAAAATAAGGCCACGTGTTTGGCAGGGCTGTGGAGTCGGAGCCCATTTTGGTGGAGTCGGAGTCGGTATACAATGGACTGACTCCGAATCCTAAAATCTATATATATGAGGCATCGTGATTACTCGCTAATCCTGCCCCCTGCACAGTAGCTCCGCCCCCACCACATTACCACACAATATCCCGCCCCCACCACATTACCACACACAATCCCGCCCCCACCACACCACACATAATCCCACCCGCCCACCACATCACCACACATAATCCCGCCCCTCAACCCATTACCACACATAATCCCGCCCCCCACATCACCACACACAATCCTGCCCCCACCACATCCCACCCCCTGCACAGTAGCTCCACCCTCACCACATCACGACACATAATCCCGCCCCCACCCCATCACCACACACAATCACGCCCCCACCACATTACCACACATAATCCGCACATCACCACACACAATCCCGCCCCCCCACATTACCACACACAATCCCTCCCCCCACCACATTACCACACACAATCTGCACATCACCACACACAATCCTGCCCCACCACGTCACCACACATAATCCCACCGGCCCACCACACATAATCCCGCCCCCCACCACATCACCACACATAATCCTGCCCCCCCCACCACATCACCACACAATCCCGCCCCACACCACGTTACCACACATAATCCGGCCCCCCACCACATCACCACATATAATCCCGCTTCCCACCACATCACCACACATAATCCCACCCCCCACCACATCACCACACATAATCCCACCCCCCACCACACATAATCCCACCCCCCACCACACATAATCCCGCCCCCCACCACAACACCACACATAATCCTGCCCCCCACCACATTACCACATAATCCCGCCCCCACCACATTACCACACATAATCCCACACCACATTACCACACATAATCCCGCCCCCCTACCACATCACCACATAATCCCGCCCTCCACCCCATTAACACACATAATCCCGCCCCCCCACATCACCACATACAATCCCGCCCACCACATTACCACACATAATCCCGCCCGCCCACCACATCACCACACATAATCCCGCCCCCCACCCCATTACCACACAATCCCGCCCCCCCACCACATCAACACACACATTGTCGCCCCCCCACCACATCAAACTCGATAATCCCGCCCCCTGCGCAGTAGCTCCACCCCCACCACATCACCACACATAATCCCACCCCCACCCCATTACCACACACAATCCCGCCCCCACTACATTACCACACATAATCCGCATCACATCACCACACACAATCCCGCCCCCCACCACATTACCACACACAATCCCTCCCCCACCACATTGCCACACACAATCTGCACCACATCACCAAACACTATACCGCCCCCCCACCACATCACCACACATAATCCGACCGGCCCACCACATCACCACACATAATCCCGCCCCCCACCACATCACCACACACAATCCCACCCCCACATCACCACACATAATCCCGCCCCCACCACATCACCACACAATCCCGCCGCCCCACCACATTACCACACACAATCCCGCCCCCCACCACATTACCACACACAATCTGCACCACATCACCACACACAATCCCGCCCCCACCACACAAAATCCCACTGACCCACATCACCACATAATCCCACCCACCACATCACCACACATAATCCCGCCACCAAACACATCACCACGCATAATCCTGCCCCCCCAACACATCACCACATATAATCCCGCTTCCCACATCACCACACATAATCCCACCCCCACCACATCACCACACATAATCCTGCCCCCCACCACATTACCACATAATCCCGCCCCCACCACATTACCACACATAATCCCACACCACATTACCACACATAATCCTGCCCCCCTACCACATCACCACATAATCCCGCCCCCCACCCCATTACCACACATAATCCCGCCCCCCCACATCACCACATACAATCCCGCCCACCACATTACCACACATAATCCCGCCCACCCACCACATCACCACACATAATCCCGCCCCCCACCCCATTACCACACATAATCCCGCCCCCCCACCACATCACCACACACATTGTCGCCCCCCCACCACATCAAACTCGATAATCCCGCCCCCTGCGCAGTAGCTCCACCCCCACCACATCACCACACATAATCCCGCCCCCACCCCATTACCACACACAATCCCGCCCCCACTACATTACTACACATAATCCGCATCACATCACCACACACAATCCCGCCCCCCACCACATTACCACACACAATCCCTCCCCCACCACATTGCCACACACAATCTGCACCACATCACCAAACACTATACCGCCCCCCCACCACATCACCACACATAATCCGACCGGCCCACCACATCACCACACATAATCCCGCCCCCCCACCACATCACCACACACAATCCCGCCCCCACATCACCACACATAATCCCGCCCCCCACCACATCACCACACAATCCCGCCGCCCCACCACATTACCACACACAATCCCGCCCCCCACCACATTACCACACACAATCTGCACCACATCACCACACACAATCCCGCCCCCACCACACAAAATCCCACTGACCCACATCACCACATAATCCCGCCCACCACATCACCACACATAATCCCGCCACCAAACACATCACCACGCATAATCCTGCCCCCCCAACACATCACCACATATAATCCCGCCGGCCCACCACATCACCACGCATAATCCCACCCCCCAACACATCACCACACATAATCCTGTCCCCCAACACATCACCACACATAATACCACCCCCCACCCCATTACCAGACAAAATCCCGCCCCCCACCACATCAAAACACATAATCCCACCCCCCAACATCACCACAGATAATCCCGTTCCCCCACCACATTACCACACATAATCCCTCCCCCCACCACATCACCACACATAATCCCGCCCCCCACAGTACCACAGATAATCCCGCCCCCACCACATTACCACACATAATCCCGCCCCCCACATTACCACACATCATCCCGACCCCCACCACATTACCACACAATACCGCCCCCCACATTACCACAGATAATCCCGCCCCAACCACATCACCACACATAATCCCTTCCCCACATCGCCACACATATTCCCGCCCCCCACATCACCACACACAATCCCGCCCCCCACCACATCACCACACATAATCCCACCTCCACCACATATAATCCCACCCCCCACCACACATAATACCGCCCCACACAACACCACACATAATCCTGCCCCACCACATTACCACAGATAATCCCACCCCCCCCACATTACCACACACAATCCCGCCCCCCACCACATCACCACACATAATCCCACCCCCACCACACATAATCCCACCCCCACCACATATAATACCGCCCCACACCACAACACCACACATAATCCTGCCCCCACATTACCTCACATAATCCCAACCCCCCACATTACAACACATAATCCTGCCCCCACCACATCACCACACATAATCCTGCCCCCCCACATCACCACACATAATCCCGCCCCCCCACCACATTACCACACATAATCCCTCCCACCACATCACCACACATAATCCCGCCCTCCCACCACAATACCACACATAATCCCGCCCCCACATTACCACACATAATCCCGCCCCCACCACATTGCCACACATAATCCCGCCCCTCCACCACATCACCACAAATAATCCCGCCCCCCACGACATTACCAGATAATCTCGCCCTCCGCCACATCACCACACATAATCCCGCCCCCCACCACATCACCACACATAACCCCACCCCCCACATCACCACACATAATCCCGCCCCCCAACTACATCATCACACATAATCCCGCCCCCCACTACATCATCACATAATCCCGCCCCCCATCTAATCACCACATAATCCCACCCCCCACATCACCACACATAATCCAGCCCCCCCACATCATCACATAATCCCCCCACCACCGCACATAATCCCACCCCCACCACATTACCACATAATCCTGCTCCCACACCACATTACCACACATAATCCCACCCCCACTACATCACCACACATAATCCCACCCCCACCACATTACCACACATAATCCCACCCCCACCACATTACCACAGATAATCCTGCCCCCACCACATTATCACACATAATCCTGCCCCCCACATTACCACAAATAATCCCGCCCCTCCACCACATCACCACACATAATCCCGCCTCCCACATTACCACACGAGGCTCCGTCCCACACATTACCACACGAAGCTCCGTCCCCACACATTACCACACGAGGCTGCATCCCCACACATTACCACATGAGGCTCCGCCCCCCACATTACCACATGAGGCTCCATCCCCACACATTACCACACGAGGCTCCGTCCCCCCACGTTACCACATGAGGCTCCGTCCCCACACATTACCACACGAGGCTCCGTCCCCCCACATTACCACACAAGGCTCCATCCTAACACATTACCACATGAGGCTCTGTCCTCACATATTACCACACAAGGCTCTGTTCCCCCACATTAACACATGAGGCTCCGTCCACCCACATTACCATATGAGGCTCCATCCCCACACATTACCACACGAGGCTCCATCCCCACACATTACCACACGAGGCTCCATTTCCCCACATTACCACATGAGGCTCCATCCACTTAAATTACCACACAAGGCTCCGTTCCCCCATATTACCACACGAGGCTCCGTTCCCCCACATTACCACACGAGGCTCCGTCCCCCCACATTACCACACGAGGCTCCGTCTCCACACATTACCACACGAGGTTGCATCCCCACACATTACCACACGAGGCACCGCCCCCCCACATTACCACATGAGGCTCCATCCCCCCACATTACCACACGAGGCTCCGTCCTCACATTACCACACGAGGCTCCGTTCCCCCACATTACCACACGAGGCTCCGTCCACCCACATTACCACACGAGGCTTCGTCCCCACACATTACCACACGAGGCTCCGTCCCCCCACATTACCACATGAGGCTCCGTCCCTCCACATTACCACACGCTGTGTGCTGTGTGGTTGTGGGGATTGGTTACTTTCACCACATGCTTCATTGGTCCCTTGCAAGTCGACCGTTTTTCACACACCTAGATGGAATGGACATCATCAGCCGTTCGTTTGGAAAATACGTAAATGTGATTCTCGTAGACCAACTTCTTCCCACGTTTGGATAGAACTGAATTCATATTTGTAGAAAGTGAATTGCTGTGGAAGCTGACTGATTTTTTTGTGCTAGTACACCTCTCTCTTTGTAGAGATTTTAGACACTGCTACATCCTGATGTAAAGATGGAATAAGAGCTAGTCTAATGTAACTTGCAGGACACCTGACATGAAAATTGTTACATCTGCAACAAAACTTGCAAACAAGCAGGTCAGTGAGGTCTGACCAAAGAGGAGTAGAGGGCAATAATGATTTCACGTGATCTAGACTGTATTTGCCTTTTTGCTATTACTACAGAAGAACAGCAAAATGATTCTTTACAATTAGATGATCTTGTTGAAGCTGCTTCACACCTATTTCCTATTCATCACATGTGTTGTGCACACGCTGTAGCTGGCAATAAGAGATAGTCTGCAAGAGGAACATGCTGCAACTCTGATTAGCAAAGTGAGGAAATTGGCTATTGCTGCTAGAACCCCTAAAATTGATTCCATCTTTAAGAGACGTACTGGAAAAGGGGCAATTGTGGATCAAGCCACTTGGTGGGGCAGCACCTTTTTAATGATTGAGCGATTGTTTGAGCTGAAACCCTTCCTTGTAGATATGGCCAACCATCAGGTAACACTACATGGCAATGTCAATGGACACAGGTGGCTGAATTGAAGGAATTTCTTCATCACCCATTTACAGTGACTAAAAAGTTACAAGCTGAGGATTTAACTCCTGGCATTGGGAGAACTTGTTGTTTTGCCTGTCCTAAAGAGGTTTAATTGCAGATGGCATTGCCGCTTCAATGAAATGGAGAGAGACACTGCTATTCTAAAATAAAATTCTTCTGGCAGCTGTTTATGTGGACTCGAGTCATCGTGTATTGCTGGAAGATCAACAGCTTACTAAAGGAAAAGAAGCTTTGATTGAGGTAGCAGTTAGGATGAGTGGGCTACAGGATGGCCAAGAGCAAGAGGACTCGGGTCCTGCCAGTGCTGTTGCTGCCGTTGCTTCTTCTTCATCAGATGAGAAGTTTGATTTCGACAAGTATTTGGACGACATAGAGCAGGCAAAGCGTTGCTGCAGGGAAAAAGATTCTACTCCCATAGAAAACAGATTGACGATATTTCAGCAAAATTCTTCACTTGCTCTCAAAGAAGTATAAGAGTTCAGTCGTTCATCAAAACTGAGTGTGCACGAGGCACTTCCTTTATACACTGAAATTGTTAGAGATGTTGCCCATGTGGTCATTGCTTTGCCACCAACGCAAGTTAGTGTAGAGAGGTTGTTCTCTAGCCTTAAAATAATTAGGTCAGATTTGAGGTTATCTATAAAGGAGGATCTGATGGACACGATACTATTTCTCAGAACAAATTCATAGACTGCACAAATGCTATTCAGTACGTTTTTGTTGAAAACTGTTTTTTTCCCCACTTACTGCAGAGTGCATAATAAATTGTAAATATGCAAAGTTTTTTTTATTTTAAAGTTGTATTCCAATAAATATACTTTATGTTCTATCTAAATGGCTTGATTATTGTATCATAATAAAGATTGAAAGCCTGATGTTACCATTTTACTACAGTAAATTTATCACTTAAACTTAAACATGAACCATGTATGAGGGAGTCGGAGTTGGTATCAGGGGAATTGAGGAGTCGGAGGTTTGGCTTAATTGTAAAATGATATCTGAGGTTTATCTGATAACATGTACTAATTGCAACATACAACACGTAGGTTGCACCACAGGAGTTCTTAATCTGAGGCTCCGTAGGCTTACATTAAAAGAAGTAGCTCAGCCCCACACATGTCACTATGCGAGACGGCAAAGAAAAGGAGCACTCACGTTGGACTAAAACAGGGCTAGAAACCTGAGAACACCGTGATCAGTAAGTCTAATAATACATTTACACGTAATTACATAAGCAATTAGGACAGTTAATTATGAAATATGAAGAAGGATCTATATATCTTGGACCTGAACTGGCTAATTTTCCACACTGGTTAATAGTATAGTTTTGTTAAACCAATGAAATGTAAAAACTAGTGAAACAAACACCAGAATGTTTTATTTTTAACAGATTACCAAACAGCACTTATTGAGACCAGTTCAGATAAGGGGAATTTTGCATGGTGAAAAATAACCCTGACTTCCAAGTTTTTAAAAGAATATCTACAGTCTGCCCCAACCGGAAACTTCTTCCAGCCTGCAAATATGGTTGACTTTGTTGATCCACATCCACTAGTGATGCGCAAACGTGCTTGGATAAGGTGTTATCTGAGCATGCTCGGGTACTAACCGAGTGTCTTCGGCATGCTCAAAAATATGTTTGACTTGCAGCGCCTGCATATCTCGCGGCTGTTCAACAAACTAAAAGACAATCCCTGCATGTGTTGCGGCTGTTAAACAGCCGCAAGACTTGCAGTCATGGGACTTGAACATTATATTCGAGCACGCCGAAGACACTCGGTTAGCATACGAGTATGCTCTGATAACACCTAATCCGAGAACGTTCGCTCATCACTAATTACTACATATTATAATGTTTATAAGGTAAGCTATTCTCTTGCACTTGCATAAAATGCATGTTTATTTTCCCCCCAGACTTTATTCCCTACCAGTAGAAGTTTGAAAGACTTAGCACTCAGCTCAGGCGTGTTTAAACAAATTTCAAAATATATAATCTAGCAAAGGAATTAAAATTTTCTTACTTTATTTCCAAAGATGAATACAATTCAAAGTGTAGACATCCAAAACAGTGACAAACATAGCTTACATGTTTTGACTGTATGCTGCACTTTTAAGAGTGAAGTTGCCCGGGGTTTCAGAGTGCAGAGCTGGTAAGAAGAGATGCAAAGGACCGTATAGGAATGAGAAAGCAGCAGAAGTGGCCGGAAAGGAGAGAATGAGTTTTTTTTTCCTTTTGTGAGCCACTCTATGGTTCAGAAAAATTGTGACCAGATAGCTGCCATTTTGCTCTATTTGCGTAGATCAAAATAAAAAAAAATCCACATTCTGAAGAATAAAGGTTTTTGCAAAATTTGAGTAAAATTAAATTCCACTACTAAATTTGCCCAAATTCTCTACATTCTCTACAGACAATGTTACATTGTCCTCTTATAAGATGCATTAGAATGTATAAATTGCTTCAGCTCTTCTTACTCAAGTGCCATTAATTTATAATTTATATACGAGAAGCCATCCCAAATTGCTATGCAAACTCATTGAATTCCAGAGACTGTTATGTGTGTGATATGTGATGAAGCAGACTGGTATTAATAACATTTTAGTTAACAAAGGCACACCATTCTAACAGAAATCCCATGGGAAATAAGGATATTCAAATACTCAGACTTTCAGAAACTCTAAAAGTTGGCCACTTATATATTTGTGACACAAATTACACACTGTTAGCCAAGTACTATGTAATTTTCCTGCAGCCATTGATTCAGTTTACAAATAAATTAAATCTAGTTTACAAACACAACTAAATATAATGTATAGGTTGCAAAGTATATAGCATTGGCTAAATACCTACACTCCTTAGTCTTATACAAGTTATAGGCATCAGCCCCCTTAATTCCCAACATATTCATGCTGGAAACAATCCTGTTTCATCAGAACAACTATTTTTAAACATGTAACCATAAATACTTCAGCGTGCTCTTCCTTACAGCTAGTGTGTAACATCTGCTAGTTTTGGAACATAATTTAGACTGTCTGCCATAGGGCTTGTTTCCACTTGCGAGAAACACGTTCATGTCTCGCATGTGAAAACCAAGCTCTGGGGCCGGCACTTTAGAGCGGAGCATGCGGCTCCATGTGTTGCTATGCGGCTGCACGCTCCGCTCTGGAGTGCCGGCGCCAGAGCTTGGTTTTCACATGCGAGACACGGACGTGTTTCCGCAAGTGGAAACAAGCCCTAAAGCAAAGTATTGACCGAAAAACACATGTACCAAAAAAATAATGTTTAATGGTTTGGCCCATACACTGAGTGAGTACGTCAAAGGTGTGTAGAGTGAAAATATCAAGGTGGATGGGTTTATATTTGGGGAACATGGGTGACCTTCTGCTGCATGTTACCAGAATTAACTGTGACATATTGTTTTGTCCAGTTTGTTAATGAATAATGTGTGTTTATTAATATGTACCATGGCTACAATTGCTAAAGAATAATTCCATTCAAGATTCAGTAAGATCTTTCATACAAAGAATTAGCAAGGGAACAAAGACTAATGGAAATGCTAGCACATTACAAGAGTAAAAACACAATGATGAACAGTATACAAGAGCACTCAATCTCACAGGTTCCTGAATGGATGCTTATTGACACAACCCTAGTTTATTACCCAAGACCACAAGACAATCTGCTTTGTCCACTATTACTTCTCATTACAGTCTCTGATCGACTATATTGCATCGAAAAGTAACATGTTTTTTTTTAATTATTTACATTTTTCTATATGCTTGCTGTGTTGTTAAAAAGCAGCATATACCGGTATTTTTCATATTGCTTATTGTATTTACCACATATTGTATTTTGCGGACTATAAGCCGCACTCCAAATTTTGAGGAGGAAAATAATTTTTTTTGTTGCCTGCACCACCAAAATTTTCTTGAAGCCCACTGCTGGGACACCCCTCCTCATCCCACCGTTGGAAGATCAATGTGCAAAGCAGGGACTCCGCTCCTGCCTCGCATCAACGATGCCCCCTCCTCCCAGCCCAGAGCCCGCAGCATCGTCCCACTCCTGCCACCACCGGCTTCTTGCAGTGGAGACCCTGCCTCCTGTAACCCCGTTCGACCGCCTTCCCCCTCTACCCTGATAAGTTACATTCATACTATAAGATACCCTTTTTCCTCTGGATTTAATTTTTTTTTTATATAAAATCTAAGGAATTACTGAAAATAAACGATTGATGTATACTATACTGATGACTTTAGGTACAAAATTGATTTTCTAGGCCTTCCTGCTACACAAATAGCCTTAAAAGCAACAGGTCAATCTTATGACGTGAACCAATAAGATAAACATTTAAGGACCTGGACATTTTTCATATTTGCACTTAATTTTTTTTTCCTCCCCTTCTTCCAAGAGCAATAACTATTTTTATTTTTACATCAACATAACCATATGAAGATTTTTTTAATTGTGGGAACAGTTCCAGTCTTTAATGACACCACTGAATTTACTCTATAATGTACTGAAAAAATAGAAAAAAAAATCCAAGTAGGACAAACTGGTGACAAAAATTGCAATTTCGGGATTGTCTTTGGGTTTAATTTTACAGCGTTTATTGTAAAGTGAAAAATGATCTGGTAATGATTCTCCATGGTAGTATGACTATGACAATAATAAACTTGTAAATGGGTTTTTTTTTTACCATATTTTAGTAGTTAAAAAAATTAAGAAACTTTTGCCATTTTCTGAGACCTGTAACTTTATTTTTCCATGTAAGGAGATGGCTGAGAGCTTTTTTTTTCTGTGGTGAGCTGTACATTTTATTTTAAGATGGCAGTCACAGATGCTTTCAGTAGGTCCTGAGTTGCCATGGCAAACCATTACCTCTCATGCCATTTAGCTGCCAAAGTCAGTGATTGGCAGCGGCAATTTAATGGTTAACAGTGACTGGCGTTTTGCTGTCACCACCGCTATTACAGGCAGGTGTCGGCTATGTAACATATAGTGCTGAACTCATGTGTTCGCTAAGCGGTTAAGTATAACAGTTAAACTACACTGTAGACAAATTATGTTGCATACAATAACCCAGTGTGAAGTTAAAGGTGTTGTCTGGCCATAGGCTACAAGATTGCAGACTTGTGAAGCCATACATTGCGCTCACTGTGAACTGTGAGGATTCTCCACTGCTCAAGCTGATTTGCATACATGTCACATGCCATCTAGGTGGGGGCAGCCTCGCACAATGCAAGTGTATTGAGCGAGGCCAGACACAATTTAGTCGGAATGTGGCTGGAATTATGCAAATCACATACATGCGGTCACATGACAAACTGCTCCCGCCAAAGGAGAATCCTCACAAGTGTATAGTGCACGTGATATAAGGATTCACAAGTCTTCAGTCACATAGAGTGACTGCAGACTTGTAGTCTAAGGTTGGACAACCCCTTTAATAAGTAATGAACCTATATATTCACAATGAAACATATTTTAACATTATTATTACATTTTAATTACCCAATTGATTGCAAAATTGAATATTGTACATTTTTTTTACATTAAGTGTCTAAATGTCTGCAAAATGCTATAGTATATATTATGTACTATATTAGGATTATTCATTTTAATAGGAAGAAAATAGAATGCATTCTTACTAAGAGTGTGTAAAAAATTCACTTACATTGACTATGGCCTCCTTTGTCTGTGCCATATCAGAGATAACACCATCTGTAATAATCAGCAAAACAAAATACTGGGAGCCGTCTTTTATTGAGGCAGCATATCTAAAGCAAAGAATAAAAATTGCAACTATTAGCCTCCGGAAGCAGACAAAAATTAAAACAAAATCATTTAGACTTGTTAATAATAATATAGGTTAAGAGTAAATGTAAACCTTTATTTAGAAACTAGTTGGAGGCCCGATGCTATCGCATCAGGAGGGCGGTAATGTCACGATGGGGGCAGGTATGCGGCGCTGTTGTTGGCTAATGGAATCCTGTGATGATCTAGTGACTTTTGCATCAGGGGACTCATGCGCTTGACGCCTACGCTTATATGCATCGTTTTTGTCCCAGCGATGCTGTTGCTCTTCAAGAGTCTCATTTGCCCTTTGTTGTCTTCGACGTTGTGCCTTTGCTGCTTTCCTTTCATTGTCATTGGCGTACTTTTTATGAGGAGCCATGTTGGTGTTGATATTTCTTTTTAAAGGGGTTTTCCCACGAACAAAAGTTCATTTTAAAAATTGTCTGTGTCTGACCGTGTACTGAACATACCACAGCTCCTGGGCAGGGGAGGAAGCAAAAGACAATACTGACCTAACAGCAGGAGATCGCAGAGGATACATTTTGTGAGGTAAAATATTAAAAAAAAACAGTCCTTGAAATATTTTACCTCACAAAATAAATCCACTGTGATCCCCTGCTGTAATGCCAGTATTGTCTTTTGCTTTCTCCCCTGCCAAGATGATGTGGTATGCTCCGTACACGGTCAGACACACTCACCCGTGTCTGATCGTGTACAGAACATACCACAGCTCCTGGGCAGGGGAGGAAGCAAAAGACAATACTGACATTACAGCAGGAGATCGCAAGGGATACATTTTGTGAGGTAATTTTTTTAAAAACAGTCAGTGAAATATTTTACCTCACAAATAGTGTTGAGCGATACCGTCCGATACTTGAAAGTATCGGTATCGGAAAGTATCGGCCGATACCGGCAAAGTATCGGATCTAATCCGATACCGATACCCGATACCAATACAAGTCAATGGGACTCAAGTATCGGACGGTATTCCTGATGGTTCCCAGGGTCTGAAGGAGAGGAAACTCTCCTTCAGGCCCTGGGAACCATATTAATGTGTAAAATAAAGAATTAAAATAAAAAATATTGCTATACTCACCTCTCCGACGCAGCCTGCACCTTACCGAGGGAACCGGCAGCGTTGTTTGCTTAAAATTCGCGCTTTAACTTCCTTACGTGAAGTCCCGGCTTGTGATTGGTCGCGCGCCGCCCATGTGGCCGCGACGCGACCAATCACAGCAAGCCGTGACGTAATTTCAGGTCCTTCAGGATTTTAAAATTACGTTCCGGCTTTGTGATTGGTCGCGTCGCGGTCACATGGGCGACGCGACCAATCACAAGCCGTGACGTCACGGGAGGCTGGACACGCGCGCATTTTAAAATGCGCGCATGTCCTGCCTCCCGTGACGTCACGGCTTGTGATTGGTCGCGTCGCCCATGTGACCGCGACGCGACCAATCACAAGCCAGAACGTAATTTTAAAATCCTGAAGGACCTAAAATTACGTCACGGCTTGCTGTGATTTGTCGCGTCGCGGCCACATGGGCGACGCGACCAATCACAAGCCGGGACGTCACGGGAGGCAGGACAGGCGCGCATTTTAAAATGCGCGCGTGTCCAGCCTCCCGTGACATCACGGCTTGTGATTGGTCACGTCGCCCATGTGACCGCGATGCGACCAATCACAAAGCCGGAACGTAATTTTAAAATCCTGAAGGACCTGAAATTACATCACGGCTTGCTGTGATTGGTCGCGTCGCGGCCACATGGGCGGCGCGCGACCAATAACAAGCCGGGACTTCACGTAAGGAAGTTAAAGCGCGAATTTTAAGCAAACAACGCTGCCGGTTCCCTCGGTAAGGTGCAGGCTGCGTCGGAGAGGTGAGTATAGCAATATTTTTTATTTTAATTCTTTATTTTACACATTAATGTTGTTTCGATACCGATACCCGATACCACAAAAGTATCGGATCTCGGTATCGGAATTCCGATACAGCAAATATTGGCCGATACCCGATACTTGCGGTATCGGAATGCTCAACACTACTCACAAAATGAATCCACTGTGATCCCCTGCTGTAATGTCAGTATTATCTTTTGCTTCCTCCCCTGCCCAGGAGATGTGGTATACGACGTACACAGTCAGACACAGTCAATTTTTAAAATTAACTTTCTTTCATGTGAAAACCCCTTTAATGTGACTGACTTCCTCTGCTTGTAGACACGTCGCGCATCTGCTGTCGGGATCAGCCAAATGATTCACTGCACCTGTGTGTAATTCGCGCAGGCGCAGTAAATCAGACTGCCGCCATCTTTGTGCAGACAGATAGCGCCGGTCAAATTAAAACTGCGCATGCACTCCTCCTGTACAAAGATGGCGGAAGTCAGTGAATCATTCGGCTGATCCCGGCGGCGGCGTGTTTGCGACGGTGTCCCGCTGGTAGTACCCCTCAAGAGGCTGCGTGAGTGTGAGTGTGAAAGTGTGAGTGTGTGAGAGTGTGTGTGTGTGTGGTGCGTATGGCGTATAGAGTGTGTGTGTGGTGTAACGGTGTTCCGCTGGTAGTACCGCGCAATTGGTTGGTACCAGCATAAGTTTCCATATTGAGACACCCATCACTTGGGTGTCCCAATATGGTGTTTGGTGAACTTCCTCCGCTTGGAATTCTGGGATACAGTGACATCTGGACAGAACAGGAAATTAAAACATTACAAGGAAATTATATAAATAGATGGAATTGTAGTGCAAATGGTGAAATACACTGAAGGACGACCTCAAGCATGTTCTGAAATCAGTGCTATTTGTTTTTGGTAAGTAGGAAAGTAGTTTTTGAAAACCTTATTCACGTATAATACACAATAATTGCTGATTTTTGTAGAGCAACATGTTGAACGAAAATCCAACACACTAGTATTTTCCCTAAAAAGACAAATTTACTTACCGATAATGGGATTTTTTCAGAACCCATGACAGTACCACAGAGAGAGGGGATTCACCCATCAAGGACAGGAAACCTACAGTCTAAAAAGGGAGTGCCCTCTTCCATGCATCAGTTTGATTACAGAGCATGAGAGGACCTCCAAATGGTTATTTACAAAAACGCCATCACCACGTAACACTATCATCCCAACGTGACCCTAAACCAGGAACTAAACTAGCATTCAACCATACAAGTGAAAGGAAGGAACATAAGTGTGCTGTCATGGGTTCTGAAAAATCCCATTACTGGTAAGTAATTTTGTCTTTATCATCCATGACTTCTGATAGATAGACCGGGTCTGACTGTAAAATTACTGTCTCCTCCAGAATATGTTTAAAGACAGGGTCTGGATATTGCTAACCCTATGGGCTGAGGTTAGGGCCACCACAAGCAGTGTGTCTTTAACCCCTTCATGACCCAGCCTATTTTGGCCTTAATGACCTTGCCGTTTTTTGCAATTCTGACCAGTGTCCCTTTATGAAGTAATAACTCGGGAACGCTTCAACGGATCGTAGCGATTCTGAGACTGTTTTTTCGGGACATATTGGGCTTCATGTTAGTGGTAAATTTAGGTCGATAATTTCTGCGTTTATTTGTGAAAAAAATGGAAATTTGGCGAAAATTTTGAAAATTTTGCAATTTTCACATTTTGAATTTTTATTCTGTTAAACCAGAGAGTTATGTGACACAAAATAGTTAATAAATAACATTTCCCAGATGTCTACTTTACATCAGCACAATTTAGGAAACAACATTTTTTTTTGCTAGGAAGTTATAAGGGTTAAAATTTGACCAGTGATTTCTCATTTTTACAACAAAATTTACAAAACCATTTTTTTTAGGGACCACCTCACATTTGAAGTCAATTTGAGGGTTCTATATGGCTGAAAATACCCAAAAGTGACACCATTCTAAAAACTGCACCCCTCAAGGTGCTCAAAACCACATTCAAGAAGTTTATTAACCCTTCAGGTGTTTCACAGCAGCAGAAGCAACATGGAAGGAAAAAATGAACATTTAACTTTTTAGTCACAAATTTTCTTTTAGCAACAATTTTTTTATTTTCCCAAGGGTAAAAGGAGAAACTGGACCACGAAAGTTGTTGTCCAATTTGTTCTGAGTACGCTGATACCTCATATGTGGGGGTAAACCACTGTTTGGGCGCACGGCAGAATTCGGAAGGGAAGGAGCGCCATTTGACTTTTTGAATGAAAAATTGGCTCCAATCTTTAGCGGACACCATGTCGCGTTTGGAGAGCCCCCGTGTGCCTAAACATTGGAGCTCCCCCACAAGTGACCCCATTTTGGAAACTAGACGCCCCAAGGAACTTATCTAGATGCATAGTGAGCACTTTAAACCCCCAGGTGCTTCACAAATTGATCCGTAAAATGAAAAAGTACTTTTTTTTCACAAAAAAATTATTTTAGCCTCAATTTTTTAATTTTCACATGGGCAACAGGATAAAATGGATCCTAAAATTTGTTGGGCAATTTCTCCTGAGTACACTGATACCTCACATGTTGGGGTAAATCACTGTTTGGGCCCATGGTAAGTCTCGGAAGGGAAGGAGCGCCATTTGACTTTTTGAATGAAAAATTATCTCCATCGTTAGCGGACATCATGTCGCGTTTGGAGAGCCCCTGTGTGCCTAAACATAGGAGCTTCCCCACAAGTGACCCCATTTTGGAAAGGAGACCCCCCAAGGAACTTATCTAGATGCATAGTGAGCACTTTAAACCCTCAGGTGCTTCACAAATTGATCCGTAAAAATGAAAAAGTACTTTTTTTTCACAAAAAAATTCTTTTAGCCTCAATTTTTTAATTTTCACATGGGTGACAGGATAAAATGGATCCTAAAATTTGTTGGGCAATTTCTCCTGAGTACGCCGATACCTCATATGTGGGGGTACACCACTGTTTGGGCGCATGGCAAGGCTCGGAAGGGAAGGCGCGCCATTTGACTTTTTGAATGGAAAAGTAGCTCCAATCGTTAGCGGACACCATGTCGCGTTTGGAGAGCCCCTGTGTGCCTAAACATTGGAGCTCCCCCACAAGTGACCCCATTTTGGAAACTAGACCCCCCAAGGAACTTATCTAGATGCATAGTGAGCACTTTAAACCAACAAGTGCTTCACAGAACATTATAACGCAGAGCCGTGAAAATAAAAAATAATTTTTCTTTCCTCAAAAATGATTTTTAGCCCAGAATTTTTTATTTTCCCAAGGGTAACAGGAGAAATTGGACCCCAAATGTTGTTGTCCAATTTGTCCTGAGTACGATGATACCCCATATGTGGGGGTAAACCACTGTTTGGGTGCACGGCAGGGCTTGGAAGGGAAGGCACGCCATTTGGCTTTTTGAATGGAAAATTAGCTCCAATCATTAGCGGACACCATGTCGCCTTTGGAGAGCCCCTGTGTGCCTAAACATTGGAGCTTCCCCATAAGTGACCCCATTTTGGAAACTAGACCTCCCAAGGAACTAATCTAGATGTGTGGTGAGCACTTTGAACCCCCAAGTGCTTCACAGAAGTTTATAACGCAGAGCCATGAAAATAAAAAATAATTTTTCTTTTATCAAAAAAAATTCAGGGCTAAAAATTTTTTTATTTTCCCAAGGGTAACAGGGGAAATTTGACCCCAATAGTTGTTGTCCAGTTTCTCCTGAGTACGCTGATACCCCATATGTGGGGGTAAACCACTGTTTGGGCACACGTCGGGGTTCGGAAGGGAAGTAGTGACGTTTTGAAATGCAGACTTTGATGGAATGCTCTGCGGGCGTCACGTTGCGTTTGCAGAGCCCCTGATGTGCCTAAACAGTAGAAACCCCCAACAAGTGACCCCATTTTGGAAACTAGACCCCCAAATGAACTTATCTAGATGTGTGGTGAGCACTTTGAACCCCTAAGTGCTTCACAGAAGTTTATAACGCAGAGCCGTGAAAATAATAAATACGTTTTCTTTCCTCAAAAAAAATTTTTTAGCCCTGATTTTTTTATTTTCCCAAGGGTAACAGGAGAAATTTGACCCCAAGAGTTGTTGTCCAGTTTCTCCTGAGTATGCTGATACCCCATATGTGGGGGTAAACCACTGTTTGGGCACATGCCGGGGCTTGGAAGTGAAGTAGTGATGTTTTGAAATGCAGACTTTGAGGGAATGCTCTGCGGGCGTCACGTTGCGTTTGCAGAGCCCCTGATGTGCCTAAACAGTAGAAACCCCCCACAAGTGACCCCATTTTGGAAACTAAACCCCCAAGGGAACTTATCTAGATGTGTGGTGAGCACTTTGAACCCCTAAGTGCTTCACAGAAGTTTATAACGCAGAGCCGTGAAAATAATAAATACGTTTTCTTTCCTCAAAATTTTTTTTTTAGCCCTGATTTTTTTTATTTTACCAAGGGTAACAGGAGAAATTTGACCCCAAGAGTTGTTGTCCAGTTTCTCCTGAGTACAGTGATACCCCATATGTGGGGGTAAACCACTGTTTGGGCACATGCCGGAGCTCGGAAGTGAAGTAGTGACGTTTTGAAATGCAGACTTTGATGGAATGCTCTGCGGGCATCACGTTGCGTTTGCAGAGCCCCTGATGTGCCTAAACAGTAGAAACTCCCCACAAGTGACCCCATTTTGGAAACTAAGCCCCCAAGGGAACTTATCTAGATGTGTGGTGAGCACTTTGAACCCCCAAGTGCTTCACAGAAGTTTATAACGCAGAGCCGTGAAAATAAAAAATCATTTTTCTTTCCTCAAAAATAATTTTTTAGCCCGCAATTTTTTATTTTCCCAAGGGTTACAGGAGAAATTAGACCCCAAAAGTTGTTGATCAGTTTCTCCTGAGTACGCTGGTACCCCATATGTGGGGGTAAAGCACTGTTTGGGCACACGTCGGGGCTCGGAAGGGAGAGAGCACCATTTTACTTTTTCAACGCAAGATTGGCTGGAATCAATGGTGGCGCCGTGTCGCGTTTGAAGACCCCCTGATGTGCCTAAAAAGTGGAAACCCCTCAATTCTAACTCCAACACTAACCCCAACACACCCCTAACTCTAATCCCAACCCTAACCACAACCCTAACCCCAACACACCCCTAACCCTAGTCTTACCCCTAATTCCAACCCTAAGGCTATGTGCTCACGTTGCGGATTTGTGTGGATTTTTCCGCAGTTTTTGAAAAATCTGCAGGTAAAACGCACTGCGCTTTACCTGCGGATTTACCGCGGATTTCCAGTGTTTTTTGTGTGGATTTCACTTGCGGATTCCTATTATGGAGCAGGTGTAAAACGCTGCGGAATTGCACAAAGAATTGACATGCTGCGGAAAATACAACGCAGCGTTTCCGCGCTGTATTTTCCGCACCATGGGCACAGCGGATTTGGTTTTCCATAGGTTTACGTGGTACTGTAAACGTGATGGAAAACTGATACGAATCCGCAGCGACCAATCCGCTGCGGATCCGCAGCCAAATCCGCACCGTGTGCACATAGCCTAATTCTAACCCTAATTCCAACCCTAACCCTAATTCTAACCCTAATTCTAACCCTAGCCCTAAGTGCAACCCTAGCCCTAAGTGCAACCCTAGCCCTAAGTGCAACCCTAGCCCTAAGTGCAACCCTAAGTGCAACCCTAGCCCTAAGTGCAACCCTAAGTGCAACCCTAAGTGCAACCCTAAGTGCAACCCTAGCCCTAAGTGCAACCCTAAGTGCAACCCTAGCCCTAAGTGCAACCCTAAGTGCAACCCTAGCCCTAAGTGCAACCCTAAGTGCAACCCTAGCCCTAAGTGCAACCCTAAGTGCAACCCTAAGTGCAACCCTAGCCCTTAGTGCAACCCTAAGTGCAACCCTAAGTGCAACCCTAGCCCTAAGTGCAACCCTGAGTGCAACCCTAAGTGCAACCCTAGCCCTAAGTGCAACCCTAAGTGCAACCCTAAGTGCAACCCTAGCCCTAAGTGCAACCCTAAGTGCAACCCTAAGTGCAACCCTAGCCCTAAGTGCAACCCTAAGTGCAACCCTAGCCCTAAGTGCAACCCTAAGTGCAACCCTAAGTGCAACCCTAGCCCTAAGTGCAACCCTAAGTGCAACCCTAGCCCTAAGTGCAACCCTAAGTGCAACCCTAAGTGCAACCCTAGCCCTAAGTGCAACCCTAAGTGCAACCCTAAGTGCAACCCTAAGTGCAACCCTAACCCTAAGTGCAACCCTAAGTGCAACCCTAGCCCTAAGTGCAACCCTAAGTGCAACCCTAGCCCTAAGTGCAACCCTAAGTGCAACCCTACCCCTAACCCTACCCCTAACCGTACCCCTAATCCTACCCCTACCCCTAACCCTAATGGAAAAACAAAAATAATTATATTTTCTGTATTTTATTATTGTCCCTACCTATGGGGGTGATAAAGGGGGTGATTTATTTACTATTTTTTTTATTTTGATCGCTGTGATAGAACTTATCACAGCGACCAAAATGTGCAGGAACGAATCTGCCGGCTGGCAGATTCGGCGGGCGCCCTGCGCATGCGCCCAACATTTTCCAAGATGGCGGCGCCCATGAAGCAGACGGCCGGACACCGGGAAGGACATCGGAGCTGGGTAAGTATGGGGGGGTGGGACCGGAACACGGGGGGGGGGGGGATCGGAGGACCTGGGGAGCGGACAGGAGGACCGGGGAAGCCGACAGGAGGGAGGAGGGGAGCGAAACGGAGATCGGGGCAAAAAGGACGACTGGGGAGGCGATCGGTGGGGTGGGGTGGGGGCAGATCGGGGTCTCCAGCCATGGCAGATGCTATTGCAGCATCGGCCATGGCTGGATTGTAATATTTCACCATTTTCATAGGTGAAATATTACAAATCGCTGATTGGCAGTTTCACTTTCAACAGCCAATCAGAGCGATCGTAGCCACGGGGGGGGGGGGGGGTGAAGCCACCCCCCCTGGGCTGAAGTACCACTCCCCCTGTCTCTGCAGATCGGGTAAAATGGGAGTTAACCCCTTCACCCGATCTGCAGGGACGTGATCATTCTGTGACACAGCATATGCGTCACAGGTCGGATTGGCACCGACTTTCATGACGCATACGCTGTGTCACAGGTCGGGAAGGGGTTAAAGTGAGGAACTCAACCATTCAACCAATACGGAGTCCATAGGTTCAAATGGAGAGTCTGTCAAAGCTGTCAGAACTAGATTCAAATCCCAAGGAGGGACTTTTGGACTGGGAATGGGCCTTGACCTGGAACATGCTCTAATAAAATCCATTGATTACCAGCCTTGTCAAAATTATACAGTGTACCATTGTCCGACACCTGATCAATGATGAGCAGTAGAGTAGATCTGTATTTCACCAGCTGGAACCGTGGTTCCTGGACTGATGTCCTGTAGAGTCACACCAGTGACAGGAGAAAGGCCGTTTTATATCCCATCGCACTAATTTCAGCGCATTACTCCATAGGATTTGGGTAAAATGGGGGAGGTAAATGTTTGATTGCTCATTTAGACTGCATATTTGTCCTCCAAGTTGTGCATACTAGTATACCGCAGGGGGATGATGCAAAACGTAATCAGCAGGCATTCCACAAATTAACACACAAGGGTCAATGGACAGTCTCACATGAAACAATGGCTCAAGTCCCTTGACCTACTGAACAAAGGAACAGTACATCTGGCATAATTAAGAATAATTCACCCACACACCAGTGGCCAGATTGATGCGGTGTCATCACACTGTTAATCTCCATTCCATGTGACCTTTCAATATGTATTCATTCGCCAGGACACCCCGCTGTATTACCCTGATGCGAAACTGGGCCGATAATTCTGGCGGGATACAGGAGTCAGAGAACCCAGCAAATACATAGCTTTTCTGAGAGTCATGGGAACTTCTACTGCCTCTGACACTTGGCTGCATATTTTCTACTTTTTCAGGCACTTCAGATTGATTATCATTTTGAAACTCCCGTCTGTTTTATCAAAAAGATAGGGAATGAAATCCTTCCCTTTTTCTTATACAGGAACCTCTAAAAGGACTGAATGTTTTACCAGCTACATGGCCTCTGATTCCAAGGCTAGCTGTTCGTCTAGGGAAGTTCAAAGAGATGTCCCTATAAACTTCAGTGGAGGAACAGCCTGATCTCACTCGGCTGAGAATCCAGTTGTTCAACAAATTTTTTTTTACTCCAGAAGGTCATCTAAGACTGGGACAAACAGATATTCTCTGTTGTGAATTCTGCTCTTGGGCTCCCTCCGGTGGTTGTAAGTGGTAGCCCTGCTGTCTCTGAATCACAGCATTTATCAGGTGTTTTCACTTTTTGCAATTTGGAGAGGGCTATTTAGTCTTGCTTCACCCTTTAGTCAGTGCCAGTTGTCCATTGTTCCTGGAGGATTCACATCCCTGCCTGGTCTCTTCTGCTTTGCGGTTCTTTTCAACAAAGATAAGTTCTGGCCTTGATTTTGCTGTCCACATGCTGTGGTCTTATTGTTCAGTTATTTTCCATGTTTTGTCTTGTCCAGCTTGGTCTGTATAAGGATTTGTTTAGCCAAGCTGGTATCTCTGGAGATGCAGATATTCCCTCCATGTCTTTAGTTAGCTGTGGAGTTTTTGTATTTTCTGTGGTGGATATTTTCTAGTGTTTTAATACTGACCGCATAGTACTCTGTCCTGTCCTTTCTATTTAGCTAGAAGTGGCCTCCTTTGCTAAATTCTCATTTCAGTCTGTGTATGTTTTTTCCCTCTCCTCTCACAGTCAATATTTGTGGGGGGCTGCCTGTTCTTTGGGGATTTTCTCTGAGGCAAGGTAGTTTTCCCTTTTCTATCTCTAGGGGTAATTAGTCCTCCGGCTGTGTCGAGATGTCTAGGGAGCGCTAGGTACATTCCACGGCTACTTCTAGTTGCGGTGTTAGGTTCAGGGTCTGCGGTCAGTACAGGTGCCACCTTCTCCAGAGTACGTCCCATGCTGCTCTTAGGCCACCAGATCATAACAATTCTCCTTCATAAAGGATAGAACATAACTTTTACTTGGCTTGAATGACTCCCAGCCAGCACTTTAACCAGAGAGCGGTACGGGTTACATTAGAAAGTGCTGCTGATCTAGCAGCCAATCCACTGATACATCAGACAGAAAAGTCATTGCCCCCGCATCAACAGAATTGTAGCCAAAATGTTCTTCCTTGCCATCTTAGCCTTCAGCTGGCTTTCTAGAAGATCTAACCATATCATTAAAGACCTAGCTGTAAACAATGTTGAAATGGCTAGCTTTAGGGCCCCAGCAGAGGTTTATCAGGTACTTTTAAGAAAGCTATCTGCCTTTATTTCTAAGAAATCCTTAAGTATCCCCATATCTTCAAAGGGCTATGCAAATCTGTTAGTCACTTTGAGACAGCCACGTCTAATTTTGTGGCTTTATCCCATGAAAATATGGACTAGCTCTCGGGCTATACTCCTGGTGGAGGAGTTTCTCAGTGGTACCGCCTCCGGGTATCGTGTTGCACAGTCCATCATTGCTAGGATGTGCTGGTGCCCCCTGGCAGACATAACTAGGGGTTCTACAAAGTCCATGGCAATCCGATCAAATGGTACCTCAAAGATGGACAATGGCACTAGGGGACTTTGGAAGTGGGATACAGGAACAGTTAGGTGACAAGTAGGGCAGGACCAGCAGTATTTAACCTCTCCGAAGGACCCATTTTTGAGTTTTGTCTACTCCCAGATGCCCGCACAAGACATGAGAATGGGACAGATCTAGTACCCTATGCCTATAGGGATCTGGTAATAACAACTGCTCTACCATTTTCTCTTAGTGACGCGATATAGCAGCTCCTCATTTAAAGCAAAATGTGGAAACCTGGTGTCAGCCCCCGGCTCTTCAGCGACCCTATTTATCACAGTTACATTGTCAAATGCCCCTTCTAGTGTAAGATCCCACATTTCAGCAGTCCCCAAATTTCCCCCAGAAACACCCAGTTCAAAAATCTCGGCCTCATTGGTCGCCATCTTGTCCTCGTCACCAACAAAGACATGCAGGGGGAAACTTGTCTGCCTCCGACTGCAATGGGCATTCATCATGGTGGAACCTGTCTGAGTCACCTGGTACTTCCGCCTTCCTTCATAAGTCCCAAAACAAGCTAAAGTCCAGCCCTATTATCACCAGGTCTCAGCACCACAGTTCATTTTTATAGACACTCTGGCAACGGGGTAGTCCTTGGAATCCCTGTGAATACAGCGAATGCCCGTGTAATTTCCGGGGATCAACTGGTGGATGAGTGTGGCCATTACCAGGGTCACCAAACTCCCCGAGTCAAAGAGTCCTGACTCCAGTACCCCATTTATTGTTACGGGACATGCCTGCGGTCCCTCACATGGTTGATAGTGCACACTGCAGGAGGTAGGCATAGTACGAACAGTGCCTCCTCACACTACAGTGCATCTGTTCGTAGGACATAGGACACCAGGCAGCTTTATGACCAGGGCTGTGATATGTCTGTCAGAGCAAGTCTTTTCCAGCGGCCTTTTTCAACCCCTCAGCGACCACTTGGGACTCCCCCTAGTTGTGACTCTACTACCCCTCTTTTGGGATTCAGGCTCCCTCTGGGTACCCCATTATGGGGATGCAACATCACCTGGCTTCCTTAGGGACCTCTCAACCATCTGGTACCTATCTACTAGGCCAACCAGGTCATGCGCATTTCAGGGATCCTTCTCGGCAACCCAGGTCTGCAGCGGCCTGGGAATGGAGTAGATAAATCTGTCCATTACGAACCGCTTTACTATCTATGCTGGGGTGGAGGACTCTGGCTGCAACCACTTCTGTACCAGATGAAGCGAATCGAACATTTGGGAGCGAGGGGGTTTATCACTGCAATTCGCAAAGTTGTGGACCTTCGCGCTCAGACAGTCATAGGATCTATATGACTAAGGGCACCGTGGTGCGCCAGAAATGTGTCAGGCAGAGAGTCTCTTTCTCTCTTTTTTAAAATTGTTTTCTAAAATGTTCAAATAAAATTGAAATTTTACTCAAACTGGATGGATGCGCTGAATACTCCCTTCCTTCTTCCTATACCATGCATGCTCAAAGTTTCAAATTAAATATGGTATTATAAGAAAAAAAAACAGAAGTGATGCTAGCAAGAGAGTGGTATCAACTTTTATACAAGTCAGTTTTGAAAAGTGCTTCGTTTTGAAAGATATTTAGAGACAAAGTTTAAAATATTGGACAACACCTTTAAAGTTTACATTCTTTACAATTGTTCCTGAAAAAATGCAACACTTTATTATTCATTCAGAAATGGGTTGTGTAGGCAAGGTGTTTGAAGAAATTGTAATAATATACCTACAAAAGTCACCCGACTACTACTCAAGGACCTTACACAAAGTAATCAAATCAGTCATCCTTTTTTACTCAACTCTGTATTTTAAATGTCTTGCAACCTTCACAATACAATCCCCAATTATATTTTCTTCAATATGGGTCGATCTGCAGTTCACAACAGCAGCCACTACACAGTATGCAGAGCTGATCAGTGGGGGTGTTGAGTGTCAGACCCTCTCCAATCTTGTAGTGATTACCTATTCTAGGGATTGATCATTAATATAAAAGTAGAAGATGGCCCCTTTAAATCTATCACTTTAAATCTATCACTATCACTGCAGTAACATTTGACAAATCTTCATTTTTAGACTTACAATATTGATGACCCATCCTCATCAATATCAGATTAGTGGGGATCCAACATCTATAAGGAGGTCAAAAAGACACTCCTTTGTCCTCCACCTTTTAAATAGAGGTTTATGAACATGATTAGAAAGTACATTCAGAGCCTTCCAAGAATAACACACTAAACGTATGAATACAAAGAAATGTAAACATGGGCCTTATAGGGGTTAGTACTTATGCATTCAGTAATTTTGTGCTCATAATCACATACTGAATATTTAATATTGTCACTGAATGTAATATTTCCCTTACAGACAGTATTTTTAGACTTGCATGGAAGTGTCTCCATAAATAAATAAACTACATATATTACATTTAGCGCTAGGTTGAGACAGCAGCATGGTTAATTTTCTACTGTGAGTGTGTATGTCACAATTTCTGACATTCTTTTGTAAAATCATATGGAAAGCTGCAATTGTCTGACATGACTGCATCGCTATATAGTGCTATAATTAAGATTATTTATTCATACATATTCTATAGCTGGAGTTTCCAAGTTCTACCGAATGCAGGAAAAACAAAGACAACTAGGCTGAATTAACTTTAGGATTTGCATTGTAGAAGTAAAAGATAAGTGAATCGATTTGCATGACCCTGCTGCTCAAGCAGCCATGACATGATTGACAAACAGGATCCTGGTCAAGCAGCCATGTCGATACTCTGAAGCCACTGGATGGGAGTCAAGCAAGAGAGGTGGAGTGGGAGAGAGAGACAGGGGCAAGAGAGAGAGAGAAGAGGGAGGGACGGGGAGAGAGACAGGGAGGGGGAGGGCAAGGGAGAGAGAGAAGTGGAGAGGGAGGGACAGGGAGGGATACAGGGAGGGGGAGAGGCGCAGGGGAGGAAAAATGAAAGTGTAAAAATGGAAAAGCGGAATGTCGAGATGGGGATAATCTTCATTTTCTCTTATTTCAGGATCACACCTTGAGGCCTTGTTCACACTATCCTTTTTTTGCTGCGGATTTTTCAGCTGCGGATTTGGAAAAACCGCAATGCAAATCCGCGGTGGTTTTCACTGCAGTTTTTTGTGCGGTTTCTACTGCGGATTCCACTGCGGGTTTCCAACTGCACTTTCCTATTGGTGCAGGTGGAAAACCGCTGCGGAATCCGCAGAAAGAATTGACATGCTACTTCTTTTTTTTCCGCTGATTTTCAAGCGGAAAAACGCAAAGTGGGCACAGCGGTTTTTGTTTTCCATAGGGTAACATTGTACTGTACCCTGCATGGAAAACGGCTGCGGATCCGCAGCTGCAAATCCGCTGCGGATCCGCAGCAAAAACCGCAAAGTGTGAACATAGCCTAAGTCTTTGCAACACAGAGCCATAGTCTCAAGTTACAATACTTTTACTTAGATTTATTATCCTGGAACAAATTAATAGTAAACTGTGTGGGAGGGAAAGCATTAGTTTATCCTAAAATCATTAAAGTGTAACTTATTGTTAAAGACAAAGAAAAATACTTCTAACTGAAAGCAAAACTCTATTACCTTGCTACATGATTAATTACGGGGGCAAAGTTTGTTGGTCCATATAGCTGTACACTTTTCAAGCTTCTGTAATATGCTTCCATCACTCCATCTATTCCATTACAATATGGGTTTTGTGGATTGCCATTCTGTTATATACAAAAAAAAAAATCATATATTTTTATACACACATTCATATATTTTTATACGCACAAAAATGGGCAAATAAGTATAAGAAAGCAAGAAATCCAATCTCCTATAGTGCATTATCATTAGGTCTATGAATCCTGATTTAATAATTTTAAGTCTTACACAAATTATTTTTCATTTAAATAATATGAATAGCGACCATAAAAGATTTACTGCATTTTAAAGTGGTGATCTTTCCGCACCGATCCTAGTGCAGGATATGAAGTGGAAGAACATCCTGATAATTAATATACTCTTGAGAAGTCTATGATCTTTGATCCTTTAATGATTCAAACAATAATGGCTTAAAAGATGCAGCATTTTTTTTTGTTTCTTTTAAATAATTACATTTCAAGAGCCATATATTGTAACTAGCTATTGAACCCGTTCTACGCCCGGGTGGCGAGCATTTATATTGGTATATGGTCTCCATCCTGGTATGTGCTGCTCCTATCTTGCTCTCCCATCCTGTCATGTGCTGCTCCATCCTGCGCCCCCATCCTGTCATGTGCTGCTCCACCGTGTCATGTGCTGTTCCATCCTGCATCCCCATCCTGTCATGTGCTGCTCCACCGTGTCATGTGCTGCTCCATCCTGCGCCCCATCCTGTCATGTGCTGCTCCACCGTGTCATGTGCTGCTCCATCCTGCATCCCCATCCTGTCATGTGCTCCCATCCTGCGCTCCCATCCTATCACGTGCTGCTCCATCCTGCGCCCCCATCATTGCGGGCGGCTGTGCGGAGTGCGGGCGGCTGTGCTGACTGCGGGCGGCTGTGCGGGCGGCTGTGCTGAGTGCGGGTGGCTGTGCTGAGTGCGGGCGGCTGTGCTGAGTGCGGGCGGCTGTGCTGAGTGCGGGCGGCTGTGCTGAGTGCGGGCGGCTGTGCTGAGTGCGGGCGGCTGTGCGTGGCGCTGCTGGGTGCGGGCGGCTGTGGGTGACTGTGCTGGGTGCGGTGGCTGTGCTGGGTGCAGCGGCTGTGTGGCTGTGGGCGGCGGCTGTGGGCGGCTGTGCTGGGTGCGGCGGCTGTGCTGGGTGCGGTGGCTGTGCTGGGTGCGGCGGCTGTGCTGGGTGCGGTGGCTGTGGGTGGCTGTGCTGGGTGCAGCGGCTGTGCGTGGCTCTAGGCGGCTGTGTGTGGCTGTGGGCGGCTGTGCGTGGCTGTGCTGGGTGCGGCGGCTGTGGACGGCTGTGCTGGGTGCGGTGGCTGTGCTGGGTGCGGCGGCTGTGCGTGGCTGTGCTGGGTGCGGCGGCTGTGCTGGGTACGGCGGCTGTGCGTGGCTGTAGGCGGCTGTGGGCGGCTGTGCTGGGTGCGGTGGCTGTGCTGAGTGCGGCGGCTGTGCTGAGTGCGGGCGGCTGTATGTGGCGCGGCTGTGCGTGGCTGTGCTGGGTGCGGGCGGCTGTGGGTGGCTGTGCTGGGTGCGGCGGCTGTGGACGGCTGTGCTGGGTGCGGCGGCTGTGCTGGGTGCGGCGGCTGTGCTGGGTGCGGCGGCTGTGCGTGGCTGTAGGCGGCTGTGTGTGGCTGTAGGCGGCTGTGCGTGGCTGTGCTGGGTGCGGCGGCTGTGGACGGCTGTGCTGGGTGCGGTGGCTGTGCTGGGTGCGGCGGCTGTGTGTGGCTGTGGGCGGCTGTGCGTAGCTGTGCGTGGCTGTGCTGGGTGCGGCGGCTGTGCTGGGTGCGGCGGCTGTGCTGGGTGCGGCGGCTGTGCGTGGCTGTGCTGGTTGCGGTGGCTGTGGTGGGTGCGGCGGCTGTGGGTGGCTGTGCTGGGTGCGGCGGCTGTACTGGGTGCGGCGGCTGTGGGCGGCTGTGTGTGGCTGTGGGCGGCTGTGCGTGGCTGTGGGCGGCTGTGCGTGGCTGCGCTGGGTGCGGCGGCTGTTGACGGCTGTGCTGAGTGCGGCGGCTGTGCTGGGTGTGGCGGCTGTGGGCGGCTGTGCGTGGCTGTGCTGGGTGCGGCGGCTGTGCTGGGTGCGGCGGCTGTGCTGGGTGCGGCGGCTGTGCGTGGCTGTGGGCGGCTGTGCGGGGCTGTGCGTGGCTGTGCTGGGTGCGGCGGCTGTGCTGGGTGCAGTGGCTGTGCGTGGCTGTAGGCGCCTGTGCGTGGCTGTGGGCGGCTGTGCGTGGCTGTGCTGGGTGCAGCGGCTGTGCGTGGCTGTAGGCGGCTGTGCTGGGTGCGGCGGCTGTGCGTGGCTGTGCTGGGTGCGGTGGCTGTGGTGGTTGCGGCGGCTGTGGGTGGCTGTGCGTGGCTGTGCTGGGTGCGGCGGCTGTACTGGGTGCGGCGGCTGTGGGCGGCTGTGTGTGGCTGTGCTGGGTGCGGTGGCTGTGGACGTAAGTGGCGTAAGTAACAAATAGCTGTGGCATGAAGTGCCACAGCCTCATGGCACAGCAATTTGTTACTTGCGGAGGGTGAGTATACTTACCTGTCCCGTTCCACCGACGCCATTCCGGGCCATGAATATCCCCCTGCTCCCGGAATCGGCGCCTGCGCAGTCCGCGCTTTCCGGCGCCATTTTCTTGAAGACACATTGCAGTGTGTCTTCAAGAAAATGGCGCCGGAAAGCGCGGACTGCGCAGGCGCCTTTTCCGGCACCAGGAGGACAGATTTTCTGTGTCCTCCTGGTGCCGGAAAAGGCGCCTGCGCAGTCCGCGCTTTCCGGCGCCATTTTCTTGAAGACACACTGCAATGTGTCTTCAAGAAAATGGCGCCGGAAAGCGCGGACTGCGCAGGCGCCGATTCCGGGAGCAGGGGGATATTCATGGCCCGGAATGGCGTCGGTGGAACGGGACAGGTAAGTATACTCACCCTCCGCCTCCTGGCTCGTCCCTGTTTCTCTGTTGGAGATCGCGGTGTGCGTTCAGCGCTTACGCATACCGCGATCTCCTGGGAGCGTCGCTCTGTGGGGTCCAGACTGCGCCGGCGCTTGCGCTTGCGCAGTCTATAAAGGCTTCGGACAGAGTGACGCTCCCAGCATTATATTATAGATTTTTATCTTTCCATTTTTATTTAGATTTTATTTTTTTTATTGAAGAATTTTGTGGTGCTTATAATGTAAAACTATTAAGATTAATGCATAACTATTAATATTTTTGGGGTGATGAGTGAGCATATAAAAAAGCTATTCTGCCATTGTTTCTGGCATATTTTTTTCATGGTGCTTCCCTTTATTATATGGCTGAATACAATTGTATTTTAGGTAGTAATACCTTAGCGAATGTATCTATATAACACATGCAACTGAGCATGCCTGGTATTACTAATGGTAGGACGCTAAGTGTCTTCATTTCACTGCCCACACTACAGCAAGTTTTTAACTATTGACTCAGAATTATCCCCCCCCCCCCCAACAATTTTTTTTTTTAACAATTGATTAATATCAGGTAATGGCTTATTTGCCAAGTTCAGTTTATATTTTTCTTACAGTAGACTATGTACAGAGTATGGATAAGAAAATATTTTGGGAGTCAAAGATATTAGAGTATTGTTTTGTTTAAAGAATTTCTCAAGCATTTTGATCAAAATAAAAATGCATTTTACTGCACTGTCAGTACAGTGATCTGAAAGCCAAATTAGGTTAAAATATAGTTTAACATTAGATATTACATTACATAACAACACAAATTATTTTCAGACTTGTACCCTTAGAGAAGGTCTTCTCGTGAAATGTGTGACTGATGCCTTAGGTACACATGAAAGTTCTAGCACATTTAAAATCAAAAGATGGAAGGCTAATTTGAGATAACATTATAATGCTAACAAAAGGCATAGGGAGAGATGTATTAGAACTGGCATATCATACAACAGTGTGAAATAATAGATAATTTGAATAAAATGCACAAAATTAGGACATCATCGCCTGTTCTAAAAACATAAAATAAAACTTAGACATATTTTTGGGCTATAATTTCTACCATTTTATGTCATAAAATGGTTACCTGTGATTTTTAAAAACTTGCTAAAGAATGGAAAATGTTATGAGGAAAAAAACATTACATAGCTCTTGAATTTCACATGGCTCTAGAATTGCGGCTTGATGGTCCCTGCTAATCCCTCCTAGATAACATCTTGTCCATCTTTCTAGTGAATCCAGCAGTCATTCACTGGTCTGTCTCAGAGGTTTTTGGCTATGTGCACACGTCAGGATTTCTGGCAGAAATTTTCCTGACAAAAACTGGACATTTCCTGCCAGAAATCCGCATGCGTTTTTACCGCGATTCTACCGCGTTTTTGATGTGTTTTTTATGCGTTTGTTTTGCGTTTTTTCCCAATGCATAAAATAGTGGGAAAAACGCAAAAAAAAACGGCAAAATTAATGAACATGCTGCTTTTTTTACCGCAATGCTTTTTTTTCGTGGAAAAAAACTCATCATGTGCACAAAAATTGCAGAATGCATTCTAAATGATAGGATGCATAATGCATGCGCTTTTAATGAGTTTTTATAGCGTTTTTATAGCGAAAAAACAGCAAAAAAACCTGAACGTGTGCACATACCCTTAATGTATGGCAAGTGACCATTAAGGCCAGTGATTGGCTGCAGCGGTCAATGAATAAAGGATGGTATCGCTATTCTGCAGAATCGAGTAGAGCGACGTGAAATTCCATTTAATACTATTGATTATTTCTTTAATTTACATCATTCTCTACTCTTTGGTAATTTTAGAACAATTCCAGTAAACCCCTTTAGGTAGTTATAGATCTGTCAGAAATATGCTAATTATACCCGCCTCCTTGTTAATCATAATCACAAAAGAATTTGTAAATTTCTATCATATTCTATTGCTCGTGGATAACATGTTTTAAAGGTTGTAGTAAGAATTCACTCTATTTCCTATAATTCACATATTCGAAAACTTTCACCACATCTAATCCAATTTACACAAAATGACTTGACTGGTTCTTAGGATTTGATAGTGCGCTGTGTTAACCACCTGTTATGTTTTGGATTACAAGCAATCATCCAGGATTTGAATTCAAAATAAAGGCTACCCTCAATAATAAAAACACACATAGCACAGCATATTGTTACAAATATATTAGCCTCACTATTCTCAAACATTTTACTTTTCTTGCCACACATCCAAAAGGAAACCTCTAGATAATATTGTGATCTAAGTGTCCAGAGCTGCAGATATATAAAACAATAAGACCCATTATTTATAACAGCGTTCAGAACACCTTGGTGTTAGCTAAATGGCCTTAAGCACTATTATGCCTGTTGTGTAAAAGTATAGACTTAGTAGTAGTGCTAGTTTCAGAACAAAACTGCCCATATCATTGTGCCCACACAATTATATTATACTAGCTATTGAACCCGTTCTACGCCCGGGTGGCGAGCATTTATATTGGTATATGGTCTCCATCCTGGTATGTGCTGCTCCCAGCTTGCTCTCCCATCCTGTCATGTGCTGCTCCATCCAGCGCCCCCATCCTGTCATGTGCTGCTCTATCCTGCGCCCCCATCCTATCATGTGCTCCCATCCTGCGCCCCCATCCTGTCATATGCTGCTCCATCCTACACCCCCATCCTGTCATATGCTGTTCCATCCTACACCCTCATTCTGTCATGTGTGTGCCCCCATTCTGTCATGTGCTGCTCCCATCCTGTGCCCCCATTGTGTCATGTGATGCTCCCATCCTGTCATGTGCTGCTCCCATCCTGCACCCCCATTCTGTCATGTGCTGCTCCCATCGTGCGCAATCATTCTGTCATGTGCTGCTCCCATCCCGCGCCCCCATTCTGTCATGTGCTGCTCCCATCCTGTGCCCCCATTCTATCATGTGCTGCTCCCATCCTGCGCCCCCATTCTGTTGTAATGTGCTGCACCCATTCTGCCTGTTCCTGTTTCCATTCTGCCATATGTTGCTCCCATCTTTCTCTCTCCTGCTCTACTGCCCGAGTGCGGCTGTGCTGAGTGCGGGCGGCTGTGCTGAGTGCGGGCGGCTGTGCTGAGTGCGGGCGGCTGTGCTGAGTGCGGGCGGCTGTGCTGAGTGCGGGCGGCTGTGCGTGGCGGTGCTGAGTGCGGGCGGCTGTGCTGAGTGCGGGCGGCTGTGCGTGGCTGTGCTGAGTGCGGGCGGCTGTGCTGAGTGCGGGCGACGGTGCTGAGTGCGGGCGGCGGTGCTGAGTGCGGGGCGGCGGTGCTGAGTGCGGGCGGCGGTGCTGAGTGCGGGCGGCTGTGCGTGGCGGTGCTGAGTGCGGGCGGCTGTGCGTGGCGGTGCTGAGTGCAGGCGGCTGTGCGTGGCGGTGCTGAGTGCAGGTGGCTGTGCTGAGTGCGGGCGGCTGTGCGTGGCGGTGCTGAGTGCGGGTGGCTGTGCGTGGCGGTGCTGAGTGCGGGCGGCTGTGCGTGGCGGTGCTGAGTGCGGGCGGCTGTGCGTGGCTGTGCTGAGTGCGGGCGGCTGTGCGTGGCTGTGGTGAGTGCCGGCGGCTGTGCGTGGCTGTGGTGAGTGCGGGCGGCTGTACGTGGCTGTGCTGAGTGCGGGCGGCTGTGCTGAGTGCGGGCGGCTGTGACTGGCTGTGCTGAGTGCGAGCGGCTGTGCGTGGCTGTGGTGAGTGCCGGCGGCTGTGTGTGGCTGTGGTGAGTGCCGGCGGCTGTGCGTGGCTGTGGTGAGTGCCGGCGGCTGTGGTGAGTGCGGGCGGCTATGCGTGGCGGTGCTCAGTGCGGGCGGCTGTGCGTGGCGGTGCTGAGTGCGGGCGGCTGTGCTGAGTGCGGGCGGCTGTGCGTGGCGGTGCTGAGTGCGGGCGGCTGTGCGTGGCGGTGCTGAGTGCGGGCGGCTGTGCGTGGCGGTGCTGAGTGCGGGCGGCTGTGCGTGGCTGTGGTGAGTGCCGGCGGCTGTGCGTGGCTGTGGTGAGTGCGGGCGGCTGCACGTGGCGGTGCTGAGTGCGGGAGGCTGCACGTGGCGGTGCTGAGTGCGGGCGGCTGTGCGTGGCGGTGCTGAGTGCGGGCGGCTGTGCGTGGCTGTGCTGAGTGCGGGCGGCTGTGCGTGGCTGTGGTAAGTGCCGGCGGCTGTGCGTGGCTGTGGTGAGTGCCGGCGGCTGTGCGTGGCTGTGGTGAGTGCGGGCGGCTGTGCGTGGCGGTGCTGAGTGCGGGCGGCTGTGCGTGGCGGTGCTGAGTGCAGGCGGCTGTGCGTGGCGGTGCTGAGTGCGGGCGGCTGTGCGTGGCTGTGCTGAGTGTGGGCGGCTGTGCGTGGCTGTGGTGAGTGCTGGTGGCTGTGCGTGACTGTGGTGAGTGCGGGTGGCTGTGCGTGGCGGTGCTGAGTGTGGGCGGCTGTGCGTGGCGGTGCTGAGTGCGGGCGGCTTTGCGTGGCGGTGCTGAGTGCGGGCGGCTGTGCTGAGTGCGGGCGGCTGTGCGTGGCTGTGCTGAGTGCGGGCGGCTGTGCTGAGTGCGGGCGGCTGTGCGTGGCTGTGCTGAGTGCGGGCGGCTGTGCGTGGCTGTGGTGAGTGCGGGCGGCTGTGGTGAGTGCGGGCGGCTGTGCATGGCTGTGGTGAGTGCGGGCGGCTGGGCGTGGCTGTGGTGAGTGCGGGCGGCTGTGCGTGGCTGTGCTGGGCACCGAGTGCTGGGGGCCTGAGCAGGCGGGGACACCGGCGCGCTGTGGGGGTCAGGTGCCGGAGTCGCCAGTAGCTCAGGCCCCCAGCACTTGCTATATTTACCTGTCCTCCGTTTCATCGATGCGCGCTGCTCTATCCTCCACATCCTCTGGCTGTGACTATTCAGTCAGAGGGCGGCGCGCATTTAGCGCGTCATCGCGCCCTCTGAACTGAACGTCACAGGTAGAGGATGTGGAGGATAGAGCAGCGTGCATCGATGGAACAGAGGACAGGTAAATATTGCATACTCACCCTCCTGGCTCGTCCCTGCTTGTCCGTTGGAGATCGCGGTGTGCGTTCAGCGCTTACGCATACCGCGATCTCCTGGGAGCGTCACTCTGTGGGGTCCAGACTGCGCCGGCGCTTGCGCAGTCTATAAAGGCTTCGGACAGAGTGACGCTCCCAGCGTTATATTATAGATTGCGCACGCCACACCGGTGGCCATAAAACAATGATCACAAAACAGTGACCGCAGAAAACAATGTCCACACAAATTAGCAAAACAGAACTGTCTAATAATATAAACTCTTAGGAGGCAAGAACAACTAAATTACTTTACTGTGAAAGATGTGAACATAGCATTTCTGTTTCAAGGTGCCCAAGACATCCATTGACTTCTTGCAGTGAAATGCATCCACGGTAGTTGCAAAGTCATATGTTACCTTAAATGTGTTGTATTTTTCATTGAGTTTCAATTTGTCTGCCATTGTGTGAGCTGATTTCAAATAAAACAAGAAGCTTTCTGTTGGCAGAAGAAAATAATAGCCATGCTGATTTCCCCAAAAAATGGGTAGGAAGATTGGAGAGATCAACATGTTAGTCTCTCATCAAATGCACATTTCCTATTATAAACATAACATTAGGAAGGTGCAATTTCCATATTTTAAACATTCTTACAATAAAAGTTTGGTTTGATATTATAAAATGCACATCAAATTTGCCTGGATTTTGATTGTTCTATTATGCCATAGAAAAAAAAGAACAGTTAAAAACTTACCAAAGCAAATTCATGACATACTCTTCCATCAGGTGGCAACTTTGCTCCAAAGCCTAATGCAGGAAACATTTTATCACTGTCATAATCCTGAATAATTTCTCCAACTGCTTTTAGTGCCATGCCATATGCATTCAGCTGATAAGGATTCATATAGTGCAGAGAGGTGGGCTGTGCAGGGTTCCCTGTTCCAGAAAAAAAGTTTACTTATTGGTTACTGCTATTATTAAAATAAAAAAGCAAAGCATTTGCAGTAAATTACTAACAAGCGAAAACAGAAATAATGGAGATATGACTTTCACAAATGCACTCACATGTACAGAAGTGTACTGTATATATTTAAGCCTTATAAGCTAATAAATTAATCTTTCACATTAGGGTGAAATGATCCTCACTTTATTACCATTGTATTTATTTTTTTATTTTATAAATGATCAAAAAGTTTTAAATAATTTCAACATCTTAAAAGGAACCTCTCGGCAGTTTTGGCCGATATGATACAGCCACTGCCTTTCAGGGCTTATCTACAGTGCCTAGCAAAAGTATTCAGCTCCCTGGAACTTTTCAACTTTTTCCCACATATCAAGTGCTTTGAACAGCAAGGTGGATTGCTGCTGAGGGGAAAAAGAAAAATAAAATCTTTAAATCTTCAGCTTTGCGAGTGTGAACGAGCTGAGTGTGACCTGAGCGTAAGTGTGAATGGCGGTAAGTGTGACTTGTGATCAGGGCCGGCTCCAGGTTTTTGAGGGCCCCGGGCGAAAGAGTCTCAGTGGGCCCCCCTCTTTATCACATACCACAATTCATGATGCACAGATACAGCAGAGAAATATAGCACAGCCACGTAGTATATAACAGCCCACGTAGCATATAACACAGCCCACGTAGTATATAGCACAGCCACGTAGTATATTGCACATCCACGTAGTATATAACACAGCCACGTAATATATTGCACAGCCACGTAGTATATAGCTAAGCCACATAATATACTGCAGCCACGAAGTATATAGCACAGCCACGTAATATATTGCACAGCCGACATAGCATATAAAATAGGCCACGAAGTATATAGCACAGCCCACGCAGTATATAGCACAGCCCACGTAGCATATAGCACAGCCACATAGCATATAACACAGCCACGTAGTATATAACACAGGCCACGTAGTATATAACACAGCCACGTATATTGCACAGCCACATGGTATATAGAACAGCCCACATAGTATATAACACAGCCATGTAGTATATAGCAAAGCCCATGTAGTATATAGCACAGCCCACACAGTATATAACACAGCCACGTTGTATATAGCACAGCCCACGCAGTATATAACACAGCCACGTAGTAAATAGCACAGCCCATGGTGTATATAACACAGCCACGTAGTATATAGCACAGCCCATGTAGTATATAACAAAGCCCACGTAGTATATAGCACATCCCTCGTAGTACATAACACAGCCACGTAGTATATAGCACAGCCACGTAATATATTGCACAGCCACTTGGTATATAACACAGCCACGTAGTATATAGCACAGCCACATAGTATATAACACTGCCCACGTAGTACATAACACAGCCACGTAATATATTGCACAGCCACGTAGTATATAGTACAGCCACGTAATATATTGCACAGCCCCTTACAAGGGGGGCAATTTCAGAAGTGTACAGAGATTTATTATTCACCTTTCTAGCCAAACATCCCACCAAGTCTAGAGTGAAATGGGAAGCTGAATTGGGAGAGTTAAATGATGATAGATGGGAATCTATTTTAGAATATGTGACTAAGATCTCTATGAGCGAACCTGGGAGGATGTCTCAATTATATGTGATTCATAGAGCTTACAGAACTCCCGATAGACTGTTCAAGATGGGTTTGAGGTCTGATTCCGAGTGTCCACGATGTTCGCAGGAACAGGCAGACATGTTACACATGCTGTGGCACTGCCCTAGATTGTCTGCCTTCTGGACAGTTGTATTGAATCGGATTGAATTGGTATATAGGTGTGTCATTCCCAGAGACCCTTTGGTCTGTATATTAGGTTATGTGGAAGAAATAGCAGCGGTATCTATGGTTAAACTGGCGATTGCTAGACTGTTATTCATAGCAAGGAAATTGATAGCTCGGTTCTGGATCAGGGAGGAGCCTCCGACTAGAAGAGACTTTCTTATGCAGGCGGACCATATAATTTTATTGGAAAAAAGTATCTATACTAAGAGAAATAAACTAGATGTATTTCAAAAGATTTGGCAGCCATGGATAGAATGGAATTAGAATTGAGGGGAGGATGCATAATGTTATAGATGATGTTCATACTATAGAACTGTATTTGAATTGGGGAAGGAATTTCGGATGGGAATTTGGGAAAGCATTAAAGGGGTCTCGAAGGGGGGGGGATAGGGAGGGATAAGGGGGGGAGTTATGTTCATAAAATAAATGATTATCTGTGAATAACAGCTTGATATCATTTGTTATCATTGATTTTCCTTAATAAAAATGTATCTGATTAAAAAAAAAAAAATATTGCACAGCCACTTGGTATATAACACAGCCACGTAGTATATAACACTGCCCACGTAGTACATAACACAGCCACATAATATATTGCACAGCCACGTAGTATATAGCACAGCCACGTAGTATATAGCACAGCCACATAGTACATAACACAGCCACGTAGTATATTGAACAGCCACGTAGTATTCTGCACAGCCACGTAGTACATAACACAGTCACGCATTATATAACACAGCCCACGCAGTATATAACACAGCCCACGCAGTATAAAACACAGCCCACGCAGTATAAAACACAGCCCACACAGTATAAAACACAGCCCACGCAGTATAAAACACAGCCCACGCAGTATAAAACACAGCCGACGCAGTATAAAACACAGCCACGCAGTATATAGCACAGCCCACGCAGATGCGGTATATAGCACAGCCCACGCAGAATATAGCACAGACAGCCCACGTAGTATATAACACAGCCACCCACCCACCCACATAGTATATAGCACAGGCCCGGGCCGTGACGTAGTATATAACACAGCCCATGTATGTAGTATGTAACACAGCCAGCCATTTACAGACAGTCTAGGCTAGGACTACAACCAGGCTCACAGCAGGCTGCATCCGACCCCCACCCGCCCCCGCAATGCGTTGGGACCAGGAACTTGGAGGAAGACTCACTCTTCACTCACTGCTTCACTTCGCCGTTGCTTCCATTCCGTTGTGGACACAGTCTGGGACCGGGTGCACCGTCCGTGCACCTGACTAGTGCTGCTCCTGCCTCTCTTTCTGCTTGGCACTGCCTGCGCCTGCAGCCGGTCCTCTTCTCTGAGCTCTTAGGATGACGAGCTCTCACGTGACTGGAAGTGACAGGACAGAGCGACTGCCGGACCGGAAGTGACTCGTATCCATGGTGATGGCAGCGCCGGCGGTGACTGGTGAGTATTGCAGCTGCGTGAAACTCAGTCCCAGGCCCGGCCCGGAAGTGACTCACTCTGCGTATCCATGGTGATGGTCCCGACTCCTGGAGGTGAGTATTACTGCTGCAGCTACGCACCGTAAATGGGCCCCCCCGTCTCGCCAGGGCCCCGACACTTGCCCAGGTACGCCGGGTGCTGACGCAGGCCCTGCTTGTGATTCAGTGAAGAGGTATTTGGAAAGCCTTTAACAAATACCTGTGTGAATTGGTGTGAGTTGCTGAATTGGGACTAGCTATATTTACAAGGGGTTAACTTAGGGTGGGGGCTCATAATTAAAGGTTTATAAGGGGCAGCTGTTTGGGACTCAAGTCCTTTTCGGAAGTGCATTGAACAGCAAGGTGGATTGCTGCTGAGGGAAAAAAGGAAAAAAAACCTTTAAATCTTCAGCTTAGCAAGTGTGAACGAACTGAGTGTGATCTGAGCGTAAGTGTGAACGGCGGTAAGTGTGACTTGTGATTCAGTGACTTTGGATTCAGGGAGTTTCCAAGGGAGGAATTGCTGTCTGTATTTTATTAATACTTTGTATTTATTTTTATTTAGCGTTTCTGTCTGGTGCAATCCCCATTAGGAAATGTGCTCCACTATTGTTAATGCCATCCAGTGCACGTCTTGCCACATGTATGCAGTCCTTGATCAGCCGGTCGAGGGTGCATACTGCTGTGCGAGATGTGAGCACGTTGTGCATTTGGAAACCCAGATTCTGAATCTAAATGTGCAGCTGGCAACACTGAGATCCATAGACAATATGGAGAGGAGTCTTCTGCTCACTGAGCAGACGCTCAATGGGATAGATGAGGGGGGGATGGTAGGATGGAGCTGTAGGACAGTGAAGCAGCTAGGTGGGTGATAGTTAGAAAGCGGGGTAGAGGGAAGAGTGCCAGGGAGGCTAGTCCTGAGCTGGCCTACCCCAATAAGTTTGCTAAGTTGGCAGATTAGGGGGGTGCCAGTACAGGGGTAGCACAGCTGCAGCTAGGCATGTCCTCTGAAAGCCGGAGGAGTGACTGCTCCAATAAGGAGGGAAATAGGAGAGCGAGCAGGGCAGGCCAGACAGGTGCTGGTAGTGGGGGACTCAATTATTAGGGGAACAGATAGGGCAATCTGTCACAAAGACAGGGATCGTCGAAAGGTGTGCTGCCTACCCGGCGCTCGAGTCCGACACATCGCTGATCGGGTGGACAGATTACTGGGAGGGGCTGGTGAGGACCCAGCGGTCATGGTGCACATTGGCACAAATGACAAAGTTAGAGGTAGGTGGAAGGTCCTTAAAAAAGATTTCAGAGAATTAGGCTGCAAGCTGAAAGCAAGGACCTCCAACGTGGTATTTTCCGAAATACTGCCTGTACCACGTGCCACACCAGAGAGGCAACGGGAGATTAAGGAGGTTAATAAGTGGCTCAAGAATTGGTGTAGGAAGGAGGGGTTTGGGTTCCTGCAGAACTGGGCCGACTTCTCAGTTGGCTACAGGCTCTACGCTAGGGACGGGCTGCACCTCAATGGGGAAGGTGCAGCTGTGCTGGGGGAGAAAATGGCTAGAAGGTTGGAGGAGTGTTTAAACTAGGGATTGGGGGGAGGGTATTCAATTTATAGGAGGGGAAAATAGTGCAGAAAGAGACCTTGGCACAAATAAGGAAGTTGGGGGTGGCGGTGGCATGGGGGGTGGGGTTAGAACAGTTAATAATTTAAGAAAGAATAGAGGTACAGAGAGGAACATCAAGTGCATGTACACTAATGCCAGAAGCCTCGCCAACAAAATGGACGAATTAGAATTAATGTTGTTGGAGCATAATTAAGACATGGTGGGGATATCTGAAAGATGGCTGGATGAGAGCCATGACTGGGCTGTTAACTTGCAGGGCTATAGCCTTTTCAGAAATGACCGTACAGATAAGCGAAGGGGAGGGGTGTGTCTGTATGTAAAATCATCCTTAAAACCCATCCAGCGTGATAATATAGGTAAATTAAATGAAAATGTAGAGTCCCTGTGGGTGGAGATAAGGGGAGGGGGAAAAATAATAAATTACTGATAGGGGTTTGTTATAAATCTCCAAAAATAATGGAAGCAATGGAGAATATCCTTGTAAAGCAAATAGATGAAGCTGCGACTCAAGGAGAAGTCATTATTATGGGGGACTTCAACTACCCTGAAATAGATTGGGGAACAGAAACCTGCAGTTCCAGTAAAGGTAATCGGATTTTGACAACTATGAGAGACAATTACCTTTCACAACTGGTTCAGGACCCAACAAGAAGGGGGGCACTGCTAGACCTAATATTAACCAACAGGCCAGACCGCATATCAAATATAAGGGTTGGGGGTCACTTGGGGAATAGTGATCACAAAATAATAAGTTTTCATGTATCCTTTAATAAGATGGGTAGTAGGGGGGTTACAAGGACACTAAACTTCAGGAGGGCAAATTTCCAACGGATGAGAGAGGATGTTGGTGCAATTAATTGGGACGATATCCTGAGACATAAAAATACACAAAGAAAATGGGAGACGTTTATTAGCACCCTGTATAGGACCTGTGCACAGTATATACCGTATGGGAATAACATACTAGAAATAGGAGGAAACCAATATGGCTAAATAGAGCTGTAAGGGGCGCAATAAGGGACAAAGAGAAAGCATTTAGAGAATTAAAGGAAGTAGGTAGTGATGAGGCATTAAATAAATACAAAAAATTAAATAAATTCTGTTAAAAGCAAATCAAGGCAGCAAAAATTGAGACAGAGAGACTCATTGCCAGAGAAAGTAAAAATAATCCCAAAATATTCTTTAACTACATAAATAGTAAGAAACTAAAAAATGAGAGTCTTGGCCCCCTTAAAAATAGTCTGGGTGAAATGGTGGATGAGGATGAGGAAAAAGCCAATATACTAAATGACTTTTTTTTCATCAGTATTTACAAAAGAAAATCCCATGGCAGACAATATGATCAGTGATAACAAAAATTCCCCATTAAGTGTCACCTGCTTAACCCAGCAGGAAGTACGGCGGCGTCTAAAAATCACTAAAATTGACAAATCTCCTGGCCCGGATGGGATACACCCCCGAGTACTGCAGGAATTAAGTACAGTCATTGATAGACCATTATTTTTAATCTTTAAAGAGTCCATAATAACAGGGTCTGTACCACAGGACTGGCGTATAGCAAATGTGGTGCCAATATTCAAAAAGGGGACAAAAACTGAACTTGGTAATTATAGGCCAGTAAGCTTAACCTCTACTGTGGGTAAAATCCTGGAGGGTTTTCTAAGAGATACTATACTGGAGTATCTGAAGAGGAATAACCTCATGACCCAGTATCAGTACGGGTTTACTAGGAACCGTTCATGTCAGACTAATTTGATCAGCTTCTATGAAGAGGTAAGTTCCGGACTGGACCAAGGGAACCCAGTAGATGTAGTGTATATGGACTTTTCAAAAGCTTTTGATACGGTGCCACACAAAAGGTTGATACATAAAATGAGAATAATGGGGATAGGGGAAAGTATGTGTAAGTGGGTTGAGAGCTGGCTCAGGGATAGGAAACAAAGGGTGGTTATTAATGGAGCACACTCGGACTGGGTCGCGGTTAGCAGTGGGATACCACAGGGGTCAGTATTGGGCCCTCTTATTTTTAACATATTTATTAATGACCTTGTAGGGGGCATTCTGAATAGAATTTCAATATTTGCAGATGACACTAAACTCTGCAGGGTAATCAATACAGGGGAGGACAATTTTATATTACAGGATGATTTATGTAAACTAGAAGCTTGGGCTGATAAATGGCAAATGAGCTTTAATGGGGATAAATGTAAGGTCATGCACTTGGGTAGAAGTAATAAGATGTATAACTATGTGCTTAATTCTAAAACTCTGGGCAAAATCGTCAATGAAGAAGACCTGGGTGTATGGGTGGATGACAAACTCATATTCAGTGGCCAGTGTCAGGCAGCTGCTACAAAGGCAAATAAAATAATGGCATGTATTAAAAGAGGCATAGATGCTCATGAGGAGAACATAATTATACCTCTATACAAGTCACTAGCTCGACCACACTTAGAATACTGTGCACAGTTCTTGTCTCCAGTATATAAAAAAGACATAGCTGAACAAGAGCGGGTGCAGAGAAGAGCGACCAAGGTTATTAGAGGACTGGGGGGTCTGCAATACCAAGATAGGTTATTACACTTGGGGCTATTTAGTTTGGAAAAACGAAGACTAAGGGGTGATCTTATTTTAATGTATAAATATATGAGGGGACAGTACAAAGACCTTTCGGATGATCTTTCTATTCATAGAACTGAGACAGGGACAAGGGGGCATCCTCTACGTCTGGAGGAAAGAAGGTTTAAGCATAATAACAGACACAGATTCTTTACTGTAAGAGCAGTGAGACTATGGAACTCTATGCCGTATGATGTTGTAATGAGTGATTCATTACTTAAATTTGAGAGGGGACTGGATACCTTTCTGGAAAAGTATAATGTTACAGGGTATATACACTAGATTCCTTGATAGGGAGTTGATCCAGGGAACTAGTCTAATTGCCGTATGTGGAGTCGGGAAGGAATTTTTTTCCCCAATGTGGAGCTTACTCTTTGCCACATGGGTTTTTTTTGCCTTCCTCTGGATCAACATGTTAGGGCATGTTAAGTTAGGCTATGGGTTGAACTAGATGGACTTAAAGTCTTCCTTCAACCTTAATAACTATGTAACTATGTAACTATAGTTCAAACATAAAGATACCAAATGTAAATTTTGGGTAAAGAATAAACAACAAGTGGAACACAATTTTGAAGTTGAACGAAATTTATTGGTTATTTTAAATTTTTGTGGAGATTCAAAAACTGAAAAGTGGGGCTTGCAATATTATTCAGCCCCTTTACTTTCAGTGCAGCAAACTCACTCCAGAAGTTCATTGTAGATCTCTGAATGATCCAATGTTGTCCTAAATGCCTAATGATGATAAATATAATCCACCTGTGTGTAATCAAGTCTCTGTATAAATGCACATGCTCTGTGATAGTCTCAGGGTTCTGTTTGAAGCACAGACAGCATCATGAAGACCAAGGAACACAACAGTCAGGTCTGTGATACTGTTGTGGAGAAGTTTAAAGCCGGATTTGGATACAAAATGGTTTCCAAAACTTTAAACATCCCAAGGAGCACTGTGCAAGCGATCATATTGAAATGGAAGGAGTATCATACCACTGCAAATCTACCAAGACCCGGCCGTCCCTCTAAACTTTCATCTCAAACAAGGAGAAGACTGATGAGAGATACAGCCAAGAGGCCCATGATCACTCTGGATGAACTGCAGAGATCTACAACTGAGGTGGGACAGTCTGTCCATAGGACAACAATCAGTCGTACACTGCACAAATCTGGCCTTTATGGAAGAGTGGCAAGAAGAAAGCCATTTCTCAAAGATATCCATAAAAAGTGCTGTTTAAAGTTTGCAACAAGCCACCTGAGAGACACATCAAACATGTGACAGAAGGTGCTCTGGTCAGATGAAACCAAAATCAAACTTTTTGGCAACAATGCCAAACGCTATGTTTGGCGTAAAGGCAACACAGCTCATCATCCTGAACACACCATCCCCACTGTCAAACATGGTGGTGGCAGCATCATAGTTTGGGCCTGCTTTTCCTCAGCAGGGACAGGGAAGATGGTTAAAATTGATGGGAAGATGGATGGAGCCAAAAACAGGACCATTCCTGAAGAAAACCTGTTGGAGTGTGCAAAAGACCTGAGACTGGGACGGAGATTTGTTTTCCAACAAGACAAAGATCCCAAACATAAAGCAAAATTTACAATGGAATGGTTCACAAATAAACATATCCAGGTGATAGAATGGCCAAGTCGAAGTCCAGACCTCAATCCAATCGAGAATCTGTGGAAAGAGCTGAAAACTGCTATTCACAAACGATCTCCATGAAACCTCACTGAGCTCGAGCTGTTTGCCAAGGAAGACTGGGCAAGAATTTCAGTCTCTCGATGTACAAAACTGATAGAGACATACCCCAATCGACTTGCAGCTGTAATTGCAGCAAAAGGTGGCGCAACAAAATATTAAGTTAAAGGGGTCGAATTATATTGCACGCCCCACTTTTCAGTTTTTGAATTTCCACAAAAATTTAAAATAACCAATAAATTTTGTTCAACTTCACCATTGTGTTCCACTTGTTGTTGATTCTTCACCAAAAATTTACATTTGGTATCTTTATGTTTGAAGCATGATATGTGGGAAAAGGTTGAAAAGTTCCAGGGAGCCAAATACTTTCAAAAGGCACTACAGATAAGCCCCGATCCGACCTGAAAGATAAGAAAAATAACTTTTATTATACTCACCTGGGGGCTGTGGTCCGGTGCGGTCCAGTCCGATAGGTGTCGCAGGTCCGAGTCCGGAACCTCTAATCTTCTTGTGATGCAGCCCTCCTGTTGCTTCATTGCTCCCCGGCATCGTGCTCCTGTGCAGGCATACTTATCTGCCTCTCTGACCTTTCCCAGTGCCTGCACATTGCAGTACTTTACTCTGCCCTGGAGCGCGATGCCGGGGAGCGATGAAGCAACAGGAGGGCGTCAACGCAAGAAGATGGCATCGCAAGAAGATGGGAGGCACCAGACATGGGCCGGACCGGACTAACCCCCCCGGGTGAGTATAATAAAACTTATTTTTCATATCTTTCAGGTCGGACCGGGGGCTTATCTACAGCACTATAGAATGCTGTTGATAAGCCCTAAAAGGCAGTGGCCACATATTATATCAACCAAAACTTCTGACAGGTTCAATTTAACAATATACAGGGCAAAAGCTAAAGCTTGATATTTTGGACTGACAGTGCTAGCTAAGACTAAAAACATCAGCTCTCAGTCGCCTCAGAAAAAGCACATCCATAAGATGCACCAATTCTGGCACTTAGCCTTGCTCTTCCCACTTGCCCTGGTGCGGTGGCAAGTGGGGTGATAGTTGGGGGGTGATGTCACCTTTGCATTGTCAGGTGACATCAAGTCCAGAGGTTAGTAATGGGGAGGCACCTATCAGACCCGCCATTACTAACCCCATAGTGATATTCTATTAAAAAAAACACACACACACCCAGCAGTATGCCCAATCCAATAAAGCCAATGTCTCTTGTAACAAAATTAAAATAATAAACAACCATATTCATCACTTGTTCACCGAGAAGATAATGATCCATTTGTCCCATGACGCGTCTTGCAGAGATATGATAAAATAGAGGCAGCACTAGCAATCACAATTCGGGTGCAAAGTCCCCAACGTAACCACCAAACCTTAAGTAGATATTTAGAGATTGGAGTCATTAGAGAGATAGGGCCATTAAACAGAAGTCTTTTTCACTCTGAATGGAGTGCTGCCTCCATTCTCTGAATATCTAGGTAGATATATCTAGATGGCAGACTGCATTGCTGCATGATGCAACTATACATCCTGCCATCCTGCAGAAACACTGAACTGCACGACCTTGTTCAGCTCAGTGCCTCATGGTGAACTCCTTTCACCTCACTGACTTCACCGCAAGCGCATTTGGAAAAGTTCTATTAGTTAGTGCTCCAGCTGACGTCAGTGAGTTGAACTCGGTTCATTGGCTATGAACTTCCACAACCTTTTTGATGGCATCGCGAGCATAAGAACTTTCTCACGCTCGTGATGACGTCAGTGAGGTGAAAAGAGTTCACTGTGAGACCCTGAGCTGAGCAACCACGTGCAGTTCAGTAAGAACTTTTTAGCCACAACCATAAACATTACATTTGGACTCTGAGAGGTCAATAAGGCCTATGATGATAGGAACTCCATTCCTACTGTAAAGCATGGAGGTGGATCACTGATTTTTTGGGGGATGTGTGAGCTACAAAGGCACAGGAAACTTGGTCAAAGTTGAAGGAAAGATGAATGCAGCTCGTTATCAACAAATACTGGAGGCAAATTTGCACTCATCAGCCCGGAAGCTGCGCATGGGACGTACTTGGACGTTCCAACATGACAACGATCCAAAACACAAGGATAATTTGTCCTGTCATTGGCTACAGCAGAACAAAGTGAAGGTTCTGGAGTGGCCATCTCAGTCTCCTGACCTCAATATCATTGGGTAACTCTGGGGAGATCTCAAGCGTGCAGTTCATGCTAGACAGCCCAAGAATGTACAGCTTTTTGCCAAGAAGAATGGGCAGCTTTACCATCTGAGAAAAAAAAGAACCTCCATCATCCACAATTACCACAAAAGACTTCAAGCTGTCATTAATGATAGAGAGGGCAATACACAGTATTAAGAAATGGGGTGAACTTTTGATCAGGGTCATTTGGATGTTTTGGATTGTTGTTATGATTTAAAAAGAGAAAACACTGTAGTTTGACAATAAATAGCTTCACTCAACCACTAACCCATGAAGTTTTGGTGTTATCATTTATATTCTCTGAAAAAGGGACAAGAAAGCAAAAGAAAGCAATCTTGAAGAACATTTTCTTAGAAAACTGTTTAAATTACATACAGAATTGCTCTATGTAAAAGCGCATGTAAAAATTGCATTGCAATCGGATCACATTTACACGTAAATGGGTTGCTTGGTGTTAAAAATTGGATTGTACTCACATGAAAAATGCATGACACTTGCATGACATTTGTCCGACTTTTCAGTAACAAAATTGGACAGATTTTAAAAATGCTAGTGTGTCTCTGGCCTTAGTATGGTTTCTACAAGTAAATTCAGACACACACAGCAATATAAAGCGCCTGAAGCAAACTGAAATTTACATCATGGTATTGAACAATTGCATTTTAAAAGGAAAGGGTAATAAAGTTTGGTTTTATATTTCATCTCACTCAATAGTCGAGGCTGCTAACCTGAGACTATATAGCAGTCATACATTTATGTTCAAATTGGATACTGTATTTTTGACATGTATGATTATTGACAAATATAAAAAATAAAACATTTGCAGACTTACCATTTGATGCTGTGAAGTCTATGGCAACAGTGAAATTGATTTGGGTCCTATAATACAAAGTAACATACTGATTACTTTTTTAAATCACTGTGATTATAGACAGTATAGTAAACACTGTAAGAAAGTACTGAAATCCCTAAATTATACTAAACCCATAATTGTTAAGCATGTTAAAATAATGAATATTTAGAAAGTTAAAGAGGTTTTCTGTATTGTTTAAAAAAATGATAGCAACAAGTTATAGGGCTAAAAGAAGACATTCACAGCCCAGGAATCTGCTCCCTGGACTGGGAAACTGTGTTGTCGACCTCTGCATAGCACAGTACAGTAGAATCACAGAATGACAGAGCTGGAAGGGACCTCCTGGGTCATCTGGTCCAACCACCTGCTCAAAGCAGGATTCACTAAATCATCCCAGACAGATGTTTGTCCAGCCTGTTTGAAGACTTCCATGGAAGGAGAACTCACCACCTCTCGTGGCAGCCTGTTCCACTCATTGATCAACCTAACTATCAAAAAGTTTTTTTCTAATATCTAATCTGTGTCTCCTCCCATTCAGTTTCATCCCATTACTTCTAGTCTTTCCTTGTACAAATGAGAATAAAGATGATCCTTCTACAATGTGACAGCCCTTGACATATTTGTAGACAGCTATTACGTCTCCTCTCAGTCTTCTTTTTTGCAAGCTAAACATTCCTAAATCCTGTAACTGTTCCTCATAGGACATGGTTTGCAGACCGGTCACCATTCTGGTCGCTCTTCTCCGAATTTGCTCCAGTTTGTTGATGTCTTTTTTAAAATGTGGTGCCCAAAACTGGACACAGTATTCCAGGTGAGGTCTGACCAAAGAGTAGAGGGCAATAATGACTTTGCATGATCTAGACTGTATGCTTCAGTTAATACATCCCAGAATTGCATTTGCCTTTCTTGCTGCTGCATCACACTGTTGACTCATGTTCAGTTTATGATCTATTAGTATACCCAAGTCTTTTTCACATGTGCTGTTGCTTAGCCCTATGCCTCCCATTCTGTAAATGCTTTTTTCATTTTTATTGCCCAGATGACAGACTCTTCACAACTCCTGCACTGTCAGTAGCAAGAGAGCAGGGAAAGAAGCTGCTACATGTGTCACTGCCTTTGCCCCTGGCTCCAAGAAGAGCTGTGAAGTAGAAACCAGGACCTGTAAACGATTCTGATGAATAGGTGTTTGTTTATACTGCAATTGTTGTTGGAGTGGGAGGTTACCTTTGCACTGTTCCTGTTATTAGGTCCTCCCACTCTCTTACAGCAATTAGGACCCGTGGAAGCGCAGGTGTGCGAAACGGCCCGCGTCCGTCTGTAGCACACGTTCTCCCTGTTATCCTGCCATCTGACTTTTATGTCGCAACAAAGGAATGAACTTTTACGGATGGTGAGTCCTCGCATTTTTTCTTTAGATGGACTGCCACTGTTTTTTCTGCTTGAGCACCCGGATTTCCGTATGGCATTTTAAGCAACTAGCCAGCTGATTTTTTGTGTGGTTGTGGATTATCTCCTATAGGAGGTGCGGTTTACTTTTCCTCTGAGGATCAAGAAATAAAATTATTCTTATTATTCTTATGTGAGCCAATATGCAGCAATAACCGTTTTCGATAAATGTTGCTTAGTCCTGCACATCTGCTTTGAGGAATTTTAGAGCAATCCTCACTTTAGCTTCAACTCTGTTAAACAGCTTCAACATTGTTTTGTCAGAGAAATTTTCCCTTGACCTACCTGCTTCAGGTCCTTTCACAAGCTTTATATAGGATTAAGGTCAGTAGTCTGAACTGGCCATTCCAAAAGTTGAATTTTATTCTTCTTTACCATTCTTTTGCAGATTGACATATGTTTTTGGGTCACTGTCTTGCTGCATGACCCACATTTTCTGTAGGTCCAGCTTATGGATAAGTCCTGACATTTTGTTTCAAAATTTGCTGCCCAACAGATGCAAACCATGATGCGAAAACGAATGTGTTTCACAGACACACAAGTTTTTTTTTTGCTATAATGCAGAGATTTTGTTTCTTCAAAAATAATGATTCTTATTCAAACAAAGAAGCTCTATTTTGGCTTCATGTATCTATAAAAGATTGTTTCAATTTTCTTACGGCTTGTCCAGGTGATCTCTAGAAAACTGCAGACTAACAGCAATGTTTATTTTGGAGAACAGTAGTTTTCTCCTTGCAATCTTGCCATGCATTACACTGTTGTTCAGTGTCCTTCTGATGGTGGACTCTTGAACAACAACACTAATAAATGTGAAGGAGGCCTTTAGTTTCTTAGGTTAGCTTGGACTCCTTTAAGACATTGGAGACTATTAATCGTCATGTTCCTGGAGTGATCTTTGTTGGTCGACCACTTTCACATGGGAAATAATGGTCTCACATTTTCTAAATTTGTACACATTCTATCAGTGTATGAATTTGTAGAGTCCAAACTCATTAGAGGTGGTTTTGTAATTATTTCCAGCCTGAAGAACATTAACAACCCTTCTGAAGTCCTCATAAATTCCCTTTGTTCTTGCTATGACACGCTACCAAACACATATGTTGTGCAGATGCCGGCTCACACTTGATGGTCATCTCATTGATTGCATACAACACACTCTAATTTCACATTGAAATTATCTGCTAATCTTCAAATTCACATACTTTTGCCACTCATGGATAATTTGTTTTAAAAAATGACAAAGTAATATTTTTGAGTTGTTCATTTGTGTCTTACATTTCTTATTTTAGGATTTCTGTTAAAATCTGATGGACTTTTAGGTCAAATTCATGGAAAATATGGAACATTCTGAAGGGTCCACACACTTTTCAAGCAACACTGTATGAATTCTCATCTTCTAGAATCATTTTTATCCTAGACATTATAACTGTTTTCATAGTGAAAGGCATTTGACAGAGCCATTTAAGAAGTATAGCTTATCTGTGTAGAGAGTACCGAATTGGCATAAGACTTCTAAGTATAAATGAGTGAATATTTCAATATTCAGATCAGATTAGGATTTCCGTATTTGCAATATTTGCAGAACATAGCCAAACACCATTGGAGTCAATGGGAGTACAGATGAGCAAATATGTTCAGAAACGATCATCATACATAAATTTGGCATGAATATGTTACAAATATGGCACATTTTGATTTGGCAATCGCTTTCCGAACATATTTGCTTATCTCTACTTCTAAGCCCCTTAGGAAATTAAATTCTCTTTCAAATGCATGTCACCCAGCCAACCAGTTCTTCTGCTTAGCACTGATGAGGGGCAAAACCTCCTAAATTTGTATCTGCAATTAAAAGTTTTGGTTTGGCTTTATATCATGTAGCCATGCTTTAAAGGGTTAATATTGACTTTTAGAATTACTAATTCCAACAGGTGACACTGAAGACCCTTCTCTCTCCCACTGTGAAGTTTCTATTTATATATTTAATTTCCCAAGTGAATATTGCATGCCTTAAACATATCCCGCTCTCAACTAGACATACTCCACAGGGAGAAACTTTACCCCTCTGATCCCAAATTATAAAAATTCAACTTATCAGTCCATAATATAAACTTTGGTCTCATCAAGCTGTTTTTGAAAAATATGCTCTTAGCAATAATTATTGCCTTGTAACTCTTCCATGGGTATATTTTTGGACAATTTTAAAGAGAAATTATGTTATCTGGGATGACTGACAAGTATGGTTGTTAAGATGTTTGTTTGGATAATTTTGAAACCTCATTTGATTTTTTTCTGGTATGGAAAGCTAACTACTTTTCAGAAGATTCACCAGTTACAACTTATCTACAGTGTGAAAGAATTGAGGCCACAGCAGCGAGTATTTAAAATAGCATTATAACATTTTCATCTTCCATTGATGGTGGCAATGTATACTGTTTATGTCAGAAAAGTGAATTTTTAAAAACCTGGCACTAATCAAGCCTCAATATATCTAGTGTAAGTTAACCCAATTTTCCATAACGCTGAGGCACTTTTTTTCTGGAATTCAAAAAAAAGTGGTAAAATCTGCATTGTAGCCACTAAGCTTGAATCCAGCCTGAACTAAGCAGCAGTTTGTTTTCACAAAGTACCCAAACGTGATTGATATATGAAAAAATAAAAATTGGAAAACTATATGTTATATTTAGCTTGTGGTTATACATGGTCTTCTATTAGATTCTGATGATTTTAGGTGATAGATAAAAGAAGCTATGTTATTCTTGATTAAAACAGAAAATTAGAGATTGTTTTGGGAAGAACATTGAAATACCATGAGCCAGACTGCAGATGGTACTATCATGTGACTGTGGCAGTTTCTCTAAAAAGAGTATCTTTCACCAGTTCTCACAAAGCACACCACATTAATTAAGATCTTTTTGACATGATGAGGCTAATGAACTTACTTTAACCCATTTCCCGTATAGTTATGTCTAAGGTGGCCTCTCCCTGTTTGCTATGGGGTTCGGCGGTGAGCCTGCAACTTTTTTGGCACATGTCAGCTGATTTGAACAGTTGACATGTGCCCCCAATAGCCACGGGAGGAATCATGATCCACCCGTGGCTTTTAACATGTTAAATGCTGCTGTCAATCTGCTGTCAATCTCACCGGAAGCATGTCACTAATCCGGCCCATCGGCGCCCGTGTCGCTGACAGGTTGGCATAACAACCTGGGCTCTGCAGCAGACCCCTGTGGGTTTGCGCTCATAGCAAGTGAGCATTTTAGCTACATAGAGCAGGGGTGAAGACCTGCTCTGCATAGAACAAGCGATCAGATGATTTCAGTTTCTAGTCTCCCATGGAGACTTTTGCAGCAAGTAAAAAATAAATACCGTATTTTTCACTTTGTAAGACGCTCCGGATTATAAGACGCACCCCAAATTTTGAGGAGAAAAATAGGAAAAAACTTTTTTTAATAAATTGGGGGGGCTTCTTATAATCCATGCGTCTTATTGCTTACCAGGGGTTGTGGCTGCGGTGGATCAGGGTCCCAGGGTCGTTGCTGGAGGCAGGAGTGGAGCATTGCTGCAGGCTGGGATGATGGGGTGTGCAGGAGGGCTTCGGTGCTGCATGGGGGCTGCTGTGCTGCAGGCTGGGATGAGGGGTGCTGCAGGGGGCTCTGGTGCCGCAGGGGGCTCTGGTGCTGCAGGGGGCTCTGGTGCTGCAGGGCTGTCTCCAGTGCTGCAGGGCTGTCTCCAGGGCTGTCTCCGGTGCTGCGGGGGGCTCTGGCAACATTTTGTGAAAGACCAGAGCCCCCAGCAGTTCGTCCATACGTTCCTGTATAGATAAACTTGGCACACACGTGGTCAGATGCAAGTGAATTTAATATAAAGAGAGTACATACAGTATGACGTTTCGGTCATAGATTAGACCTTCATCAATGTACCTCCAGGGTCAGTTCAAGGGATATATCTTGAGTGCAGCGATTGTGGGACGCGGTATCCACCGCTCGTCCTGTGTGTATGACACACAGGACGAGCGGTGGATACCGCGTCCCACAATCGCTGCACTCAAGATATATCCCTTGAACTGACCATGGCTTATAGTGGGATTATTCCCCTGTTGACCCAATTAAACCATGAAATACTCTATGAGAAGTACATTGATGAAGGTCTAATCTATGACCGAAACGTCATACTGTATGTACTCTCTTTATATTAAATTCACTTGCATCTGACCACGTGTGTGCCATCTATAACTCTGTACAGTTTGGGCACCTACTTGAGCACCACAAACGTATAGTAGTGCCTACGGTTACTTTCACATACGTTCCTGTATGACTAACTCCGGGAAAATGGCCGCCGTAATCTCGAGAGATGAGATCTCAGTGCTGAAATCTCATCTCCCGAGATTCCGGCGGCCATTTTCCCGGAGTCAGTCATACTGGAACTAACTCCGGGAAAATGGCCGCCGGAATCTCGAGAGATGAGATCTCAGCGCTGAAATCTCATCTCCCGAGATTCCGGCGGCCATTTTCCCGGAGTTAGTCATACTGGAACGCATGGACGAACTGCCGGGGGGCTCTGGTCTTTCACAAAATGTCGCCAGAGCCCCCCGCAGCACCGGAGCCTCCAGCATCAACCGGGGCAGCAGCGGACAACCCCGGCAGCGGCGGCGGGCGACAGCGGCGGCGGACACCCCCTCATCCCAGCCTGTAATGGTAAGCGGTATATCCGCTTTGTTAGACGCACCCACATTTCCCCCCCAAATTTGGGGGAAATAAAGTGCGTCTTACAAAGCGTAAAATACGGTAAATAAAAGTTCAAATCACTCCTCATTCGCCCCATTCAAAATAAAACAATAAAGAGAAAAAAACATACACATATTTGGTATCGCCACGTTCAGAATCACCCGATCTATCAATATATAAAAAGAATGAATCCGATTGATAAATGTCGTGACAAAAAAAAAAGTCAAAATGCCAGAATTTCTCTTTTTGGTCGCCACAACATGGCATTAAAATGCACACACTTTTTTGCAATTTCACAACACTTATTTTTTTTCTGTTTTCCAGTACACTATATGGCAAAACCAATGGTGTCGTTCAAAAGTACAACTCATCCTGCAAAAAAACAAGCCCTCACATGGCCATACTGACATAAAAATAAAAATGTTATGGCTTTGGAAACTCAAAAATGGAAAAACCCAATATGTTGAAGGGCTTAATAATCCATGTCAAAATTTCAAAACTTTCACTAGTTTTAAAATGAGCCTTTTAAAAGTTCAAACTGAGCTAAAATGGCCAGTTTAAAAGGAGGATTATACAGTCCTCTAATGTGGATTTTCAAAGTAAACATTCCAACCTTACTAGGAATACAATTTCTATTCAATAACTAGTATTTTGAAAACCTGTAACAGATCCCAATTAAGGACCCAGTTTAGGTGCACTATGAATTTTTACAATACAATTGTGCAAATGCAACTACAAAAGAATTGTGTAAATGCAAAAGAATATGTATATATTCTTTGCAAGAATCTTTGCTCGATAAAATGTGAGCTAAGCTTACACTGTATTATGTACAACAGACACAATATAGTACCCATTTGCCTATTGTCATTATAACCTGATGTGGTATCTGTGAAGGTCAAAAAGCATTTGCAAAGCCTGATCATGTACAAATCCTGCTAAAAGCATAAAGTGTTTTCAACAAGTGTGGAGACGAAGATGTTGCTTGGAAACTATAATCTACCGAGCTATTTTTATGACCAGAAGTCAGAACATAACCATTTCTATTGGCAAACAATCCACATAAAGTGCATGTACTGGACAGGCTTCAATAACGTGTACCGTAATCAATATGTTAACAACCATTTTTTTATGACAGAACACATTAACTAATTAAGAGTGATTCGGCTAATAAATCTATTTTCATTAAGAAGGAGAAATATTTTTTTTTCGTTTTTTTTAAATAAGATTTGTTATTAGGTAAAGAACACTGAAGGGGATCTAAGGATTTTACTGGACCCACAACACAAATTCATAAAACAGATTTTTCATTATCCTCCGTGGACTTTCCTTCACATTGAATCAGAAACTACTCGCAAAAATGTAGCTATGAATTAAAATGGCAGAGACTTAATATTGTTACTTATTTACTGCATATTAAGATAGTCATACACATTAGGCAAATGTTGTTTGAACCCATATAGTTCTGTAGGACCCGCAGCAATGAGTGAGGTATTAGTTGTGTTTTTCTTTTTACGTTCTTATGTTTTGCGGTCCCTCCAGACACTAAAGCATAATATGAACAACTCAATTAACAGAGAAGACATTTTCTGCAAATCAAATTCCCTCGTAAAATATGCGCAATTTGGCAAATTTGATTCTCATCAGATCTGCTCATCTCCAGTTAAAAAAAAAACTAGAGCATGTTGTAGAATAATGTGTATATAAGCAGAAAAATCTACGTGACTGCCATTTGGCATTGTTTTTCAGATGATAATCTTTTCTAAAAATAATCTGATACACTTCAGTGAGTGTGTCAAAATGATTAGTATATTAATAGGCTAATCACAAAGTTGATGATTCAAAATGAATTACTGGTATAGCCCACTAAACATGTTACAGGAAGAATACAAATATACCAGAGCAGTTTATTTTGGCTATTTTACATCAAAACAGATACAAATATTTTTTGGAAAAAATAAATGTTTATCTTAGCCAATATTGCTTTATAAATCCTAGTTTACACATACAAGAACACATTGTACTTCAGAGTGAATACTGATTGATTCTTAATTCTTATCTTTTTAGCAATTACAGACAGTAAATTGAATCATTTGAAGCTGCAAAGATTCAAGTTAAATGAAGCAATAAATGGACTTCAGTCTACTGTGGAAAACTAGAGAATTAAATCTTTGTTGACTTATCTTTGCTGACCTATTATGGCTATAAATATATATATATATATATATATATATATATATATATATATATATATATATATATATATACATATACACTCACCGGCCACTTTATTAGGTACACCTGTCCAACTTCTTGTTAACACTTAATTTCTAATCAGCCAATCACATGGCGGCAACTCAGAGCATTTAGGCATGTAGACATGGTCAAGACAATCTCCTGCAGTTCAAACCGAGCATCAGTATGGGGAAGAAAGGTGATTTGAGTGCCTTTGAACGTGGCATGGTTGTTGGTGCCAGAAGGGCTGGTCTGAGTATTTCAGAAACTGCTGATCTACTGGGATTTTCACGCACAACCATCTCTAGGGTTTACAGAGAATGGTCCGAAAAAGAAAAAAAATCCAGTGAGTGGCAGTTCTGTGGGCGGAAATGCCTTGTTGATGCCAGAGGTCAGAGGAGAATGGGCAGACTGGTTCGAGCTGATAGAAAGGCAACAGTGACTCAAATCGCCACCCGTTACAACCAAGGTAGGCCTAAGAGCATCTCTGAACGCACAGTGCGTCAAACTTTGAGGCAGATGGGCTACAGCAGCAGAAGACCACACCGGGTACCACTCCTTTCAGCTAAGAACAGGAAACTGAGGCTACAATTTGTACAAGCTCATCGAAATTGGACACTAGAAGATTGGAAAAACGTTGCTTGGTCTGATGAGTCTCGATTTCTGCTGCGACATTCGGATGGTAGGGTCAGAATTTGGCGTAAACAACATGAAAGCATGGATCCATCCTGCCTTGTATGGAGCATCTTTGGGATGTGCAGCCGACAAATCTGCGGCAACTGTGTGATGCCATCATGTCAATATGGACCAAAATCTCTGAGGAATGCTTCCAGCACCTTGTTGAATCTATGCCACGAAGAATTGAGGCAGTTCTGAAGGCAAAAGGGGGTCCAACCCGTTACTAGCATGGTGTACCTAATAAAGTGGCCGGTGAGTGTATATATATATATATATATATATATATATATATATATATATATATATATATATATATATATATACACACTACCGTTCAAAATTTTGGGGTCACCCAGACAATTTTGTGTTTTCCATGAAAACTCATACTTTTATTAATCAAATGAGTTGCCAAATTAATTTAAAATCTAGTCCAGACATTGACAAAATTCGAAAAAAAGATTTTTATTTGAAATAATAATTTTCTCCTTCAAACTTTGCTTTCGTCAAAGAATGTTCCCTTTGCAGCAATTAGAGCATTGCAGACCTTTGGCATTCTAGCAGTTAATTTGCTGAGGTAATCTGGAGAAATTTCACCCCATGCTTCCAGAAGACCCTCCCACAAGTTGGTTTGGCTTGATGGGCACTTTTTGAGCACCATACGGTCAATCTGCTCCCACAACAGCTCAATGGGGTTGAGATCTGGTGACTGCACTGGCCATTCCATTACACATAAAATACCAGCTGCCTGCTTCTTCCCTAAATAGTTCTTGCATAATTTGGAGGTGTGCTTTGGGTCATTGTCCTGTTGTAGGATGAAATTGGCTCCAATCAAGCGCTGTCCATAGGGTATGGCATTGCAAAATGGAGTATAAACATAAGGATGAATGACCTCGGGGAGATCAAAACATCCAACACCGCGGAGACACCATCACGTGTTTCTCAATGCAGTGATCCAGAACACTGCCCCCATCCTTTAAGGGAAATATGCAAATGCATGTAAAAAAGCCGCGGAGACACCATCACGTGTTTCTCAACGCAAGCAATGAATAGCCAGGTCTTTCACCGGGAAGGAACAACCACGGGAAGGGCAGCATCCAATAAAGGAAAACCACCTATGCCAAAACATGGTATCCATCCACAGACAGCTGTTTCAGGGTATTTGCCCCTCATCAGTGTGGAGTAGGAAACTGGCTATTAGGAGCAGTGCCTAGTGAAAAGACTATAAACACAAGGATGAATGACCTCGGGGAGATCAAAACATCCAACACCGCGGAGACACCATCACGTGTTTCTCAAAGCAGTGATCCAGAACACTGCCCCCATCCTTTAAGGGAAATATGAAAATGCATGTAGAAAAGCCACGGAGACACCATCACGTGTTTCTCAACGCAAACAATGAATAGACAGGTCTTTCACCGGGAAGGAACAACCACGGGAAGGACAGCATCCAATAAAGGAAAACCACCTATGCCAAAACATGGTATCCATCCACAGACAGCTGTTTCGGGGTATTTGCCCCTCATCAGTGTGGAGTAGGAAACTGGCTATTAGGAGCAGTGCCTAGTGAAAAGACTATAAACATAAGGATGAATGACCTCGGGGAGATCAAAACATCCAACACCGCGGAGATCTCCCCGAGGTCATTCATCCTTATGTTTATAGTCTTTTCACTAGGCACTGCTTCTAATAGCCAGTTTGCTACTCCACACTGATGAGGGGCAAATACCCCGAAACAGCTGTCTGTGGATGGATACCATGTTTTGGCATAGGTGGTTCAAAAATCAATATTCTGTGGAATAATCATGATTTTTAGTCATAGCTTTCATGCATCTTGGCATGCTTTCCACCAGTCTTTCCCACTGCTTCTGGCGCAAAAATAAAATCAGTTCTTCTTTGTTTGATGACTTGTGACTATCCATCATTCTCTTGATTACATTCCAGAGGTTTTCAATGGGGTTCAGATCTGGTGATTGGGCTGCCTATGACAAGGTTTTGATGTGGTGTTGTCTTAATTTTTGCCACAGCTGTATATATTTTGTGACAGAGTCACTGGCACAGTATGTGAAGGGATATATGTGTCACTGCGCATACGGTGGACAGTGATGTAAGACCAGACTGTTTTTGCCTCCGGCAATGCTAAGTGCTGAGAGGGTTATTAGGAACCTATGTTTGGGCTGGTTTTAGTGGACCTCCATAGAGTGGGTGGGCGGGGGTCCACCATATCTCCACCTGCAGGGTCCTGATAGGACCTGTGTGATGTCAAGGTCATGTGATCATCACATGGGGTGATAAATACCTGGCCATTAGAGTCACTAGGTGTCATGTCTTGGGAGAGCAGAAACTCCCAGACAGCTCCCAGAGGATCTAAGGAACTGTGTGGGTTAACTGCAGGTTGAAAAATGCAGAGAAAGGACTCTGTGAAACTTTATTTGTTTTGTTTTCCGCTAAGCCAGGAAGGCTGTTTTTTTTTTCTGAACCATGCCTTGGTGTATGCTGATGTTAATAAACCAGCAGGTGTTTCACCATCAAAGTGTTCCTGTGTCTACCTGAAGAGGCAGCTAAACGTGTTAACCCCTCACACGTGGTGTTTTGAATGTGGGCATAGTTCCAGGAACAAGCATGGAGGAGCTTGTGAAACATCTTGTCAAAGTACAGCAGCAACATTAGCTCAGCAGTCAACAGCAGCGAGCAGCACAGCAAGAGACGAATAAGATGTTAGCAGAGTAGCAGGAGGCACTAACTTGGCAAATGGAGCTCCTGCCAGAGGCAGTTCGTGTAAGGCCGGCGGTCTCCTCTCTGCCTCCAGGTGATGATGCGCACATCCGGAAAATGATATATATATATATATATATATATATATATATATACACACACACACAAACATTATATATACTGTATAGATCGGACTATAAGACGCACTTTTTCACCTCCAAAATTTTGGGGTCCGACTTATAGTCTGGATGTACCTTATCTTATATTTATTTTATATTATACTTATTTTATCTTATACTCTGGCTGTGGATGTGGGGCGCAGCGTCGGAGCAGTGGGTCACAGGAAGCAGGAGCCGGCGACTGCAGCTAACACTGTGCCCGCTGCTAAAGAAAATTTATACTCACTGCTGCCCACGTCCATAGTCCCTTCCACCTCTATGCATTGAAGCCCAGGCCGAGAGGTGGGAGCAACTATGGGCATGGGGAGCAGGGAATATTAATTTTCTTTAATAGCACGGATACTGATTGCTGCTGGCTCCTTCAGCTGCTGGGCGATGACATGTGCCTGCTATTAAAGAGAATGAATATTCACTGCTCTCCACGCCTATGAATATTGAATATTCATTCTCTTTAATAGCAGGCACACATGATCGCCCTACAGCTGCAGGAAGCTGGTGGCTGCGGATAACAGTGTGCCCACTATTAAACAGAATGAATATTCACTGCTCCCCATGCACATAGTTTCGGGGAGTGGGGAGCAGTGAATATTCCAGCAGCTAATCTTGGCATGTGAGAGCGCATGGCAGTAACGTCATGCGCTTTTACATGCTGAAATCAGCTGCTGTCATAATCACAGGATGCAGCGCTGCGAGGGAAATGAAGAAAGGTGAGAATATTTTTTTTTTCTGTATGTGTGCACCATGATGGGGCTCATGTTTACCAGGATGGGGATGATGGCCATGTTTACCAGGATGGGGATTGTGGCCATTGATACCAGGATGGGGATGGTGGTCATGGATACCAGGATAGGGATGGTTGCCATTGATACCAGGATGGGAATGGGGTCCATGCATACCAGAATAGGGATGTGGCCATGTGTACCAGGATGGGGATCGTGGCCATGGATTCCCGGATGGGAATGATGGCCATGCATGCCACGATGGGGATGTGACCATGGATAACAGAATGGGGATGGCGGCCATGGATACCAGGATGGGGATGGTGGCCATGCATATAAGAATGGGGATGAGGGCCAGGTAAACCAGGATGGGTATGGTGGCCATGGATACCAGGATGGGGATGGTGGCCATGGACACCAGGATGGGGATAGTGATAGTCGCCATGGATACCAGTATGGGAATGGTGGCCATCAATACCAGCAGGGGGATAGTGACCTTGGATACCAGGAAGGGATCATATATACCAGGATGGAGACATATATATACCAGGATAGGGGACATTAGTACAGAATTGGGGGACATTACCCCTATAACAGTATAAGCACTAGATACCCTCACCATAACAGTGCATCATGACCTCACTTTTTATTAATTTTTTTCTCCTCCTCTAAAACCTAGGTGAGTCTCATGGTTTGAACCTCTCCACCAGGCCGTCTGTCTGTGGATGATACACCAACATCCTATGTTGGGTAATCTAGAGAGCCTTGCACAACTCCCTCATTACCTTGGACATGAACAGGGTCCCTTGGTCTGTCAGGATATCCTTTGATACGCCTGTCCGGGAGAAAATATGGACTAGCTCTTGTGCTATACTCTGGGCGGAGGAGTTTCTCAATGGTACCGCCTTGGGGAACCGCATACTGTAGTCCATTATCACCAGGATGTATTGACCCCTAGCGGTCTTAACTAAGAGCCCGACCAGGTAAATGACAATCCAGTCAAATGGAACTTCTATTATGGGTAACAGAAGAAGGGGACTGCGGAAGTGGTATATGGTGTTATGAACTGGTGGTTTAGGAGCAACATGGGACGAGCTCTGGAGGAGGTGGTACCTGTACTGACTGCAGTTCCTGAGCTTAACACAACACTAGAAGTAGCCGTGGGATGTTCCTGTCACTCCCTAGACATCTCGTCACAGCTGGAGGACTGACTACCCCTAAAGATAGAAACAGGAAAGCTATCTTGCCTCAGAGAAAATCCCCAAAGGATAGACAGCCCCCACAAATATATACGCAGAATGAAACCAGGATGAAGCAAAGGAGGCCACTCTAGCTAGATAGATAGAATAGGACAGAATACTGTGCGGTCAGTATTAAAAAACTAGATAAATCCACCACAGAGTTTACAAAAATCTCCACACCTGACTAAAGGTGTGGAGGGTAAATCTGCTTCCCAGAGCTTCCAGCTTAACTGAATAAATCCATACTGACAAGCTGGACAAGAAAAAACATAGAAATTGCAGAACGATAAAGTCCACAAAATGTGGACAGCAAAAGAACAAAGCAAGGACTTATCTTTGCTGAACTGGTCAGAACATCAGGGAAATTCAAGCAGAGATGTGAATCCAACCAGGAACCATTGACAACTGGCACTGGCTGAAGGATAGAGCCAGGCTTAAATAGCCGAGCCAGAATAGACGATCAGTGGAAGCAGCTGCTGACTGCTAAATCCAAGGAGCAGCCGTTCCACTTAAAACCACCGGAGGGAGCCCAAGAGCAGAACTCACAAAAGTGCCACTTACAACCACCGGAGGGAGCCCAAGAGCGGAATTCACAACAGTACCCCCCCCTTGAGGAGGGGTCACCGAACCCTCACCAGAGCCCCCAGGCGGATCAGGACGAGCCAAGTGAAAAGCACGAACCAAATCGGCAGCATGAACATCGGAGGCAACAACCCAAGAATTATCCTCCTGGACATAACCCTTCCACTTGACAAGATACTGAAGCCTCCGCCTCGAAAAACGAGAATCCAAAATTTTCTCAACCTCACATTCCAACTCCCCCTCAACCAACACCGGGGCAGGAGGGTCAACAGAGGGAACGGGCACCACATATCTCCGCAACAAAGATCTATGGAAAACATTATGGATGGCAAAAGAGGCTGGAAGGGCCAAACGAAAAGATACCGGATTGATAATCTCAGAAATCTTATAAGGACCAATAAACCGAGGCTTGAACTTAGGGGAAGAAACCTTCATAGGAACATGACGAGAAGATAACCAGACTAAATCCCCCACCCGAAGCCGGGGACTAACACACCGACGGCGGTTAGCAAAAAGTTGAGCCTTTTCCTGAGACAACGTCAAATTGTCTACCACATGAGTCCAAATCTAGTGCAACCTGTCCATCACAGAATCCACACCAGGACAATCAGAAGGCTCAACCTGCCCCGAAGAAAAACGAGGATGAAAACCAAAATTACAAAAGGCGAAACCAACGTAGCCGAACTAGACCGATTATTAAGGGCAAACTCGGCCAACGGCAAAAAAGCCACCCAATCATCCTGATCAGCAGACACAAAGCATCTCAAATAGGTTTCCAAGGGCTGATTAGTTCGCTCAGTTTGGCCAGTTGTCTGAGGATGAAACGCCGAATAAAAAGACAAATCAATGCCCATCCTAGCACAAAAGGCCCGCCAAAACCTAGAAACAAACTGGGAACCTCTGTCAGACACAATATTCTCCGGAATGCCATGCAAACGAACCACATGCTGAAAAAACAATGGAACCAAATCAGAGGAGGAGGACAATTTAGGCAAAGGTACCAAATGGACCATTTTAGAGAACCGGTCACAAACCACCCAGATAACAGACATCTTCTGGGAAACAGGAAGATCCGAAATAAAATCCATGGAAATATGCGTCCAGGGCCTCTCAGGGACCGGCAAAGGCAAAAGCAACCCACTAGCGCGGGAACAGCAAGGCTTGGCCCGGGCACAAGTCCCACAGGACTGCACAAAAGAACGCACATCCCGCGACAAGGAAGGCCACCAAAAGGACCTAGCAACCAAATCTCTGGTACCAAAAATTCCAGGATGACCAGCCAACACCGAACAATGAACCTCAGAAATTACCTTACTTGTTCATCTATCAGGAACAAACAGCTTCCCCACTGGACAGCGGTCAGGTTTATCAGCCTGAAATTACTGAAGCACCCGCCGTAAATCAGGGGAGATGGCAGAAAAAATCGCCCCTTCCTTAAGAATGCCAACCGGCTCAAGGACTCCAGGAGAATCAGGTAAAAAACTCCTAGAGAGGGCATCAGCCTTAACATTCTTAGATCCTGGAAGATACGAGACCAGAAAATCAAAACGGGAGAAAAACAGGGACCATCGAGCCTGTCTAGGGTTCAGCCGCTTGGCCGACTCGAGGTAAATCAGATTCTTATGATCGGTCAAGACCACAACGCGGTGCTTGGCTCCCTCAAGCCAATGTCGCCACTCCTCAAATGCCCACTTCATAGCCAACAACTCCCGATTGCCGACGTCATAATTGCGCTCCGCAGGCGAAAACTTTCTGGAAAAAAAGGCACACGGTTTCATCAAAGAACCATCAGAATTCCTCTGAGACAAAACGGCCCCTGCCCCAATCTCAGAAGCGTCAACCTCAACCTGAAAAGGAAGAGAAACATCCGGCTGACGCAACACAGGGGCAGAAGTGAATCGGCATTTAAGCTCCTGAAAGAACTCAACAGCCGCAGAGGACCAGTTCGTCACATCAGCGCCTTTCTTCGTCAAATCGGTCAAGGGCTTAACCACACTGGAAAAGTTTGCAATGAAACGGCGATAAAAATTAGCAAAGCCCAAAAATTTCTGAAGGCTCTTCACAGATGTGGGTTGAATCCAGTCATGAATGGCTTGGACCTTAACAGGATCCATTTCTATAGACGAGGGAGAAAAAATAAAACCCAAAAAAGAGACCTTCTGAACTCCAAATAGGCACTTAGACCCCTTCACAAATAAAGCATTATCACAAAGGATCTGGAATACCATCCTGACCTGCTTCACATGAGACTCCCAATCATCGGAAAAAATCAAAATATAATCCAAATACACAATCATGAATTTATCAAGGTAATTGCGGAAAATATCATGCATGAAGGACTGAAATACAGAAGGAGCATTAGAAAGCCCGAAAGGCATCACAAGGTATTCAAAATGGCCTTCGGGCGTATTAAAAGCAGTTTTCCATTCGTCACCCTGTTTAATATGAACAAGATTATATGCCCCTCGAAGGTCAATCTTAGTAAACCAACTAGCCCCCTTAATCCGAGCAAACAAATCAGAAAGCAAAGGCAAAGGGTATTGGAATTTGACTGTGATCTTATTAAGAAGGCGATAATCAATACAGGGTCTCAAGGGGCCATCCTTCTTGGCAACAAAAAAGAATCCCGCTCCCAATGGTGACGAAGACGGCCGAATATGCCCCTTCTCCAAAGACTCCTTAACATAACTCCGCATGGCGGCATGCTCTGGCACAGACAGATTGAAGAGTCGGCCCTTAGGGAACTTACAGCCAGGAATCAAGTTAATAGCACAATCACAGTCCTTATGTGGAGGAAGGGAACTGGACTTGGGCTCATCAAATACATCCTGGAAATCCGACAAAAACTCAGGGACTTCAGAAGAGGGGGAAGAGGAAATTGACATCAAAGGAACGTCACTATGTTCCCCTTGACAACCCCAACTAGTCACAGACATAGATTTCCAATCCAGCACCGGATTATGTACCTGTAACCATGGAAAACCCAGTACAACAACATCATGCAAATTATGCAACACCAGAAAACGGCAATCTTCCTGATGTGCTGGAGCCATGCACATGGTCAGCTGAGTCCAATACTCAGGTTTATCCTTGGCCAACGGTGTAGCATCAATGCCCCTCAAAGGAATAGGGCTCTGCAAAGGCTGCAAGGAAAAACCACAGTGCCTGGCGAATTCCAAGTCCATTAAGTTCAGGGCAGCGCCTGAATCCACAAATGCCATGACAGAAAAGGACGATAATGAGCAAATCAGGGTCACAGATAAGAGAAATTTAGGCTGTACAGTACTGATGGTAACAGACCTAGCGACGCTCTTAGTACGCTTAGGGCAAACAGAAATAACATGAGCAGAATCACCACAGTAAAAACACAGCCTATTCTGACGTCTGAATCCCTGCCGTTCTGCTCTAGTCAAAATCCTATCACATTGCATAGGCTCAGGACTCTGCTCAGAGGATACCGCCATATGGTGCACAACTTTGCGCTCGCGCAGGCGCCGATCAATCTGAATGGCTAGAGACATAGATTCGCTCAAACCAGCAGGCCTGGGGAACCCCACCATAACATCTTTAAGGGCTTCAGAAAGACCCTTTCTGAAAATTGCAGCCAAGGCATCCTCGTTCCATTTAGTGAGCACAGACCATTTTCTAAATTTCTGGCAGTATAATTCTGCCGCTTCCTGACCCTTACACAGGGCCAACAAAGTTTTTTCTGCATGATCCAATCCGAGCGCTTGAAAAAATGCGTCTACATTAAGCAATGCCGGATCCCCTGATTCAAGGGAGAATGCCCAGTCCTGAGGGTCACCACGCAGCAGCGAGATGACAATTTTAACCTGCTGAATGGGATCACCAGAGGAACGGTGTTTCAAAGCAAAAAACAATTTGCAGTTATTTTTAAAGTTCAAAAACTTAGATCTGTCCCCAAAAAACAAATCAGCAGTAGGAATTCTAGGCTCTAAAGCCGGAGTCTGAACAACATAATCTTGGATACTCTGTACTTTTGCAGCAAGTTGATCCACATGAGAAAACAAACCCTGAACATCCATGCCAGCGCCAAAATCCTGAACCACCCAGAGATTAAGAGGAAAAAAAAAGACAAAACAGACTGCAGAGAAAAAAAAATGGCTCAGAACTTTTTTTTCCTTCTTTTGAGATGCATTTAATTCATTTCTGGCCAGTTGTACTGTTATGAAGTGGTGGTTTAGGAGCAACATGGGACGAGCTCTGGAGGAGGTGGTACCTGTACTGACCGCAGTTCCTGAGCTTAACACAACACTAGAAGTAGCCGTGGGATGTTCCTGTCACTCCCTAGACACCTCGTCACAGCCGGAGGACTGACTACCCCTAAAGATAGAAACAGGAAAGCTATCTTGCCTCAGAGAAAATCCCCAAAGGATAGACAGCCCCCCACAAATATTGACTGTGAGTGGAGAGGGAAATGACATACGCAGAATGAAACCAGGATGAACAAAGGAGGCCACTCTAGCTAGATAGATAGAATAGGACAGAATACTGTGCGGTCAGTATTAAAAAACTAGAAAAATCCACCACAGAGTTTACAAAAATCTCCACACCTGACTAGAGGTGTGGAGGGTAAATCTGCTTCCCAGAGCTTCCAGCTTAACTGAATAAATCCATACTGACAAGCTGGACAAGAAAAAACATAGAAATTGCAGAACGATAAAGTCCACAAAATGTGGACAGCAAAAGAACAAGCAAGGACTTATCTTTGCTGAACTGGTCAGAACATCAGGGAAATCCAAGCAGAGATGTGAATCCAACCAGGAACCATTGACAACTGGCACTGGCTGAAGGATAGAGCCAGGCTTAAATAGCCGAGCCAGAATAGACGATCAGTGGAAGCAGCTGCTGACTGCTAAATCCAAGGAGCAGCCGTTCCACTTAAAACCACCGGAGGGAGCCCAAGAGCAGAACTCACAAAAGTGCCACTTACAACCACCGGAGGGAGCCCAAGAGCGGAATTCACAACAATATGGGTGAAGTTAGCTGACAGGTAGGGCAGGACTGGCAGAAATTAACAATGTCCCTGTGACATTCAGGCCAGTAAAACCTCTGAAGGATTCGCTTTTGGGCTTAATCTATGCCTAGATGCACCCCTCAAGACATGAGCATGGGCCAGATCTAGTACCCCAGGTATATAGGGTCCTGAGACTAACAACTGCTCTAATACTTCCCCTCGCTGTTTAGTAACCCGATATAGCAACTCCTCATTGACAGCAAAGTCGGAAACCTGGTATCGGCCCCCAGCTCCTGGGCAACCCTATTTATCACAGTCACATTTTCAAGTGCATTTTTAAAGTAAAAAAAAAAATTGACTTTAAATTTTTGTTTTAATTTCGGCAGTCCCAAAATTCCCATCAGAAAGCCCAGTTCAAAAATGTCAGCCTCATTGGTCACCATCTCATCCTCATCACGAGCCAGGACACACAAGGGGAACTCATCCATCTCCAACTGCAATGGGGTTTCATCAAGGTTGAGCTGCCTCCTGTCTGAGTCACTTGACACCCCTGCCTTTCCCCACAAGTCCCAGAACAGGCTGAAGTCCCACTCGATTATCACGAGGTATAGCAAGTCTCTGACTTCATGGGACTCCAAACCACGGCTCGTTTTTTTCAGCACTCTGACAGTAGGGTAGTCCTTGGCATCCCTGTGATCAGTTGGTGGGAAAGTGTGGCCCCTTATCAGAGTCACCAAACTCGCTGAGTCCAAGAGTCCTGACAGCAGTATTCCATCTATGGTCACAGGATATGGCTGATAGTCCACACTGCAGGCGGGATAACAGTAGTATGAGGAGTGCCTCCCTAGACTTCAGTCCATCTGCTCAAAGGACATGGGACAAAGGGTACCATATGTCCAGGCCCAGGCATCTTCAGTAGATCACGTCTTTACCAGCAGCCTTTGGCAACCCCTCAGCGACTCCTTGGAATCTCGGGCTCCCCCCAGTAGTGGCTTGACTACCCCGCTTTAGGATCTTGGGCACTTGAAGAGTACTCCAGTATGGAGATGCCCCACCTTAGGGACCTCTCGACCACCTGGTACCTTTCTATGAGGCTCACCAGATCATTGCCCTCCCTACATCTACCTGATCTGCATCGGCCTGGGCAGGAAGTGAATAAATCTGTCCATAACGACCAGATCAATCATCTGGGCTGGAGTTCAGGTCTATGACTGCAACCATTTCTGAACCAAATGCAATAAGTCAAACATCTGTGAATGGGGAGGTTGGTTGCCATAATACGCCCAGTGATGCACCCATTGGGCTCTGACAGACATAGTGACCCCTGGGCGTGCCAATATCTCCATTTTTAACTTAAGATATTCCCGGGCATCCTGTAAGGACAAGTCAAAATAGGCTTTCTGGGGTTCGCCAGTTAGATAGGGAGCCAGCACCTCCACTCAATACTTTTCTCCACTCTGCACCCCATTCAAAAACATCACTATATCACCCCCTGGGGTAATCTTTTGCAGGGCTCACTTACAGCTTTCCAGATGCATGAGTCATCACCTTGATGTGGGGGAGGGGCAGTTTTTCTGCTGTGTACATCTCCCACTAGTATTTCCATCTGCCATTGTTCTTGAATCTGTTGCATCACAAGTTTATTCATCTCCTGTTGTACCTGCTGCTGTTCACGGAACTGATGCGCTTGGCGCTGCTGCTGCTCATGATGCAGTTGATGTTGTTGCTATTGACTCAGGATTAGGTGCTTGAATAGCTCCTCCATTTTGTCCGACGATTGTTCCATCTCTGTAGTCGCCTTCACCCATGACATATAATTTGTTCACAGCTGCTACCCATGTTCCTGGAATGTTGCCCGCATTCTCCACCACTTGTTGTAGAACAGCTCACTTGGCTGGACACAGAGGTAGAAATGTAACACTGTCTCTTTAAGAATGTGCTTGGTTTAGTGAAGGCAACAAAACCCAAGCTGAGAAAAATGAACACGGCCCCCTGAGCAAAACAGTAATACAAAACACAGTCCTCCTGGCGGGGATCAGCATGCTCACGGTTAGCATTGTCCACGGTTCAGGTCCTTTAACACAGGCTCAAACACATTCCAGGAGTGCTTCCTCTCCAGGCACACTGAACAATGGCGGTTCCAGACTCTATCATGTCTGTCACATGTGCTCAGTGTGGACCTGCTTTCATCTGTGAAGAGTACAGGGTGCCAGTGGTGAATTTGTCAATCCTGGTGTTCTGTGGCAAATGCCAAGCATCCTGCATGGTGTTGGGCTGTGAGCACAACCCCCATCTGTGGACGTCAGGCACTCAGACCATCTTCATGGAGTCGATTTCTAACCGTTTGTGCAGACACATGCACATTTGTGGCCTGCTGAAGGTCATTTTGCAGGGCTCTGGCAGTGCTCCTCCATGCACAAAGCGGTACTGCTCCTTGGTTGTTGCCCTCCTACGGCCCCTTCACGTCTCCTAGCGTACTGGCATGTCTCCTGGTAGCGCCTCCAGCCTCTGGACACTACGCTGACAGACACAGCAAACCTTCTTGCCACAGCCCGCATTCATGTGCCATCCTGGATTAGCTGCACTAGCTGAGCCACTTGTGTGGGTTGTAGTGTCCGTCTCATGCTATCACGAGTGTGAAAGCACAACCAACATTCAAAAGTGACCAAAACATCAGCCAGAAAGCATTGGTACTGAGATGTGGTCTGTGGTTCCCACCTGCAGAACCACTGCCTAATTGAGTGTGTCTTCATAATTGCCAATAATTTCCATCTGTTGTCTATTCCATTTGCACAACAGCATGTGAAATTGATTGTCAAACAGTGTTGCTTCCTAAGTGGAGAGTTTGATTTCACAGAAGTTTCATTTACTTTGAGTTGAGTTATATTCTGTTGTCTAAGTGTTCCCTTTATTTTTTAAGTGGTATATATATATATATATATATATATATATATATATATATATATATATATATATATATATATATATATATATATACATACATACATATATGTATATTTGCACTATACCCTGTTGCACTATACCCTGGCTATTTGGCTTACTTTATAATATTTGATGGGCCATAACTTTGAGCCCAAACAGGTCATCATATATGTAGCTAGAGTTCAGCACTATGTCCTGACATATACATGATAACCTGACCATTTAATGACTGTACATGTAATAAAGTACTCTACTTTGGGGAAAGATACTGCCCCAACTTTGCATAGGAACAGTGTACTGAAGGATAGAGAGTTCCATGCACAATATCACAATTGCATAGTGAACTGAACTATGTGGCAGTGTCAGAAAGCTTGACTGACAGCACGCTAATAATCTGTCTTGTAATACATGCAGCTCACATAATAAGTCTTATATGGTAGGCTAAATATAGTGCTAATGTCAGAAGTGAACAGTGACTAATGGTGCGATTGACAGTACTTTAACACCTTTCTGACATATGACGTACTATCCCATCGAGGTGGTATGGGCCCGTATGACCACCGACGGGATAGTACGTCATCACCGATCAGCCGTGCTTACAGGGGGAGCGCGGCCGATCGGGGCTGGGTGTCAGCTGACTATAACAGCTTTATCACAGCGGTCACGGACCGCTCCTGGCACATTAACCCCCGGAAAACTGCGATCAAACATGATCGCAATATTCCCGCGGCATAAGAAAGCATCGCGCAGGGAGGGGGCTCCCTGCGTGCTTCCCTGAGACCCTCAGAGCAACGAGATGTGATCGCGTTGCTCCGAGCGTCTCCTCCATCCTTCTCCCTACAGGCCCCGGATCCAAAATGGTCGCGGGGCTACTTCCGGGTCCTGCAGGGAGGCGGCTTGCAAGCGCCTGCTCAGAGCAGGCGCCAGCAAGCCTCCTGCAGTGCTTGTCAGATCGCTGATCTGACACAGTGCACTGCAAAGTGTTAGATCAGCGATCTGACACTATATAGTCATGTCCCCCCCTGGGAAAAAGTAAACAAGTAAAAAAAAAATATTTACATGTGTAAAAAAAAACAAAAAAATCCTAAATAAAGAAAAAAAAAAGTATATATTGTTCCAATAAATACATTTCTAAATAAAAAAACCAAAACAATAGAAGTACACATATTTAGTATCTCCGTGTCCGTAACGACCCGACCTATAAAACTGTCCTACTAGTTAACCCCTTCAGTGAACACTGAAAAAAAAAAAAACCCGAGGCAAAAAACAACACTTTATTATCATACCGCCGAACAAAATGTGGAATAACACGCGATCAAAAAGAGGGAAATAAAATACATGGCACCGCGAAAACGTCATCTTGTCCTGCAAAAAACGAGCTGCCATACAGCATCAGCGAAAAAATAAAAAAGTTATAGTCCTCAGAATAAAGCGATGCAAAAATAATTATTTGTTATATAAAATAGTTTTATAGTATAAAAGAGCCAAAACATAAAAAAGATATAAATGAGGTATCGCTGTAATCGTACTGACCCAAAAAATAAATCTGCTTGATCAATTTTACCAAACGTGGACAGGTATAAACGCCCCCTTCCAAAAGAATTTCAAGAATTGCTGGTTCTTGGTCATTCTGCCTCACAAAAATCGGAATAAAAAGCGATCAAAAAATGTCACATGCCCAAAAATGTTACCAATAAAAACTTCAACTCGTCCCGCAAAAAACAAGACCTCACATGACTCTGTGGACCAAAATAAGGAAAAATTATAGCTCTCAAAATGTGGAGACGCAAAAACTATTTTTTGCAATAAAAAACATATTTAGTGTGTGACAGCTGCCAATCATAAAAATCCGCTAAAACCCCGCTATAAATAGAAAATCAACCCCCCTTCATTAGTTAGGGAAAAATAATTTTTAAAAAAGTTTTATTTATTTCCATTTTCCCATTAGGGTTAGGGTTGGGGGCTAAAGTTAGGGTTAGGGTTGAGGCTAAAGTTAGGGTTAAAGTTAGGGTTAGGGCTAAAGTTAGGGTTGGGGCTAAAGTTAGGGATGGGGCTAAAGTTAGGGATGGGGCTTAAGTTAGGGATAGGGTTTGGATTACATTTACGGTTGAGATTAGGGCTAGGGGTGTGTCAGGGCTAGGGGTGTGGTTAGGGTTATGGTTGGGATTAGGGTTAGGAGTCTGTTGGAGTTAGGGGTGGGGTTAGGGTTGGGATTAGGGGTGTATTGGGGTTAGGGGTATGGTTGGGATTAATGTTAGGGGCGTGTTCGGGTTAGGGGTGTGGTTAGGGTTGGGATTAGGGGTGTGTTTGGGTTAGGATTTCAGTTAGAATTGGGGGGTTTCCACTGTTTAGGCACATCAGGGGCTCTCCAAATGCGACATGGCGTCCGATCTCAATTCCAGCCAATTTTGCATTGAAAAGTCAAACGGTGCTCCTTCCCTTCCAAGCTCTGCCATAAGCCCAAACAGTGGTTTACCCCACATATGGGGTATCCGTGTACTCAGGACAAATTGCACAACAACTTTTGGGGTCTAATTTCTTCTGTTACCCTTGGGAAAATAAAAAAATGGGGGCGAAAACATAATTTTTGTGAAAAAATATGATTTTTTATTTTTACGGCTCTACATTATAAACTTCTGTGAAGCACTTGGTGGGTCAAAGTGCTCACCACACATCTAGATAAGTTCCTTAGGGGGTCAACTTTCCAAAATGATGTCACTTGTGAAGGGTTTCAATGTTTAGGCACATCAGGGGATCTCCAAACGCGACATGGCATCCTATCTCAATTCCAGTCAATTTTGCATTGAAAAGTCAAATGGCACTCCTTCCCTTCCGAGCTCTGCCATGCACCCAAACAGTGGTTTACCCTCACATATGGGGTATCAGCAATCAGAAACACCAGGATCCGTTGAAGCGTTTCAGAGTTATGACCTCATAAAGTGACAGTGGTCAGAATTGAAAAAAATGGCCTGGTCAGGAAGTTGAAAACAGGCTTCGGGGTGAAAAATGCTGCATTGCCTTAACACTGAGGATCGGTAAATGGTGACATTATGCAATCTCTTACTATCACAGACCATGAAATACAATAAATATAAAGTTGTCCAATGGATTGAGTCAATGGCATAGTACAGTACAATGGTAGCAAACAGCAAGGAACTGCATAAAACAGCGAGAAATGGTTTGTCTGTTATAGTAACAACAGAGAACTGTATTTTTAGAAGCCAGATTCAGCCATAAGGGATATCTAGTGACATTTCAGACACTTTTATGTGAACAGTGTTCATTTTGTCATGAACAAATAGAAAACAGAGAACAAAACTCAGAGGCAAAGTCCTGATAAAATAAAACAGCATAATAATAGTATATTCTATGACAAAATACTATTGCCTTTCATGGATTTCCTTTATTTAAACATGCTGCAGAATTCCCACTACTGTGTCTTTCTCACAGTTCACTCGTGTTGGATTTGTAGCTCACACCATCATATTGTACTGAGGCGATACTGTATGTTTAGTCTCACTATAGCCAAAGAAAAACAACAATCTATTCAGTTTTGGAAGGTTATACAGTATATGTGTCATAGGAGATTATTTTTCACACATATTCTACATACCTTTATCAAGTTGATACAAGGGTAGGGGATCTGAACAACAAACGGAAAAATTTGTCTTTACAGAAAAAGTTACTAAATTCACTCTAGACGTAATTTCTCTTTTTTAAGTAGGACTTTGCAAATTTATCAATACTTCAACAAAATGTATTTTTCATCACTAAACATTTTGTATCTGCTTATGAATAGTAACTACAGCTCTGGCAAAAATTAAGAGACCACTGCAAAATTTTCAGTTTGTCTGATTTTTCCCTTTATAGGCATATTTTGAGTAAATTGTTCTTTTATTCTATAAACTACTGACAAAATGTCTCCGAAGTTCCAAGCGATAACTTTTGTATTTATTTTCTGAAAATGAGAAATGGTCAAAATAACAAAAAAATGCATTGCTTGCAGACCTCAAATAATGCAAAAATAAAAACAAGTTCATAATAATTTAGAAACAATACTAATGTTTTAACTTGGGAATAGTTCAGAAATCAATATTTTGTGGAATAACCATGATTTTTAGTCACAACTTTCATGTGTCTTGGCATGCTTTCCACCAGTCTTTCACACTGCTTTTGGGTGACCTTATGCCACTACTGGTACAAAAATGTAAGCATTGCTTCTTTGTTTGATGGCTTCTGACTATCCATCTTCCTCTTGATTACATTCCAGAGGTTTTCAATGGATTTCAGGTCTGGAGATTGGGCTGACCATCACAGGGATTTGATGTGGTGGTCCTTCAACCACACCTTGATTGACCTAGATGTGTGGCATGTCCTGCTGGAAAAACCAGTCCTCAGAGTTGGAGAACATTGCCTGAGAAGAAGGAATCAACTGTTTTTCCAGGATAAACTTGTATGCGGCTTGATTCATACGTCCTTTGCAAAGATTAACCTGCCCAATTCCAGCCTTGCTGAAGCATCCTCATGTGAAGAGCGGAACAAAAATGGTTACCTCAATGAACCAAAAAGAATTTGTGATCAATATTGACCTGTCCATTCAAGGATATTTTAGCTATAGTGTGAAATCCTATTTTTTGTTTGTGAAACTGCCACTTAGGCGAAACTGTACTGTTTTGTTTGTTGTGAAACTATCACATAGCCGAAACTGTTTTTTTTGTCTTCTCTTTTCTCTCTTTGTTTAAACAAGCAAAACTTGTATAACCACTGAAACTACCTGTACAACTATATAAAGAGGGGATAGCACCTTGAAGGCAGGCGTGCTTCAGAGGCTTCCCAGTGATATACTATACGAGACGTGTCTTGTGTATTATTTCTGGTGATTCCCCACTTCCAAAGGCTGCTCCGACTGAGTGTGGTCCCGACATTTCCTGGCGCCTGAACAGGGACCCGAGGTCTGTGTACTCCTTCAAGAACACCGGCAGAATACGAACGAAAAGAGAATCTGGGATAATGGACGGCAGATGAATAAAAACCTGGCCAGGTAAGAGACACTGTTAGATCTCTTATATCTGCCCTGCACTGTCCGTAAGATTTTCTGTGTCGTGTCCTTTAGCGGGTAGTTCTAGTAGCGGAGGATACCTATAGCTCGGGTTCTTGAACTACTTAGGAATTGACCACCTCACGGAGTACGGCATTGAATGAGAGTGAATGTGAATAGAAGGTGTGTGGAAGTTGGGAATAGCCCTATAAGCCGCCCAGGGTGTTGAAACAGAAGAAGTGACTGTCCCACTGGGCAACGTGGTTGCGTCCTTTCGGGGAGACCTCCGCGCCTATGTTCAATCTCTGATCCTGTCTTTGACGAAAACCTGGTGACGGATAAGTGTATGATAGTATGAGCCCAGGACAGATAAATTAGCCTGGGACAAGATACGTTGTATTTTGATCCTCTGTCTGGTTGCATTTGTGTTGTTTGCTATAGGTGTAGGAATCAGGATTTTCTTACATCAACACGGTACGCAGAAGCCGTTAAACATCCTAGCTCCTTAGGAAGAAGGTAACGAGGTATTCTCATACCCAAACGCCACCTAGGGCAAGAAAAAAAAAAAGCTCAGGATAAGAAAATGGGGAATAAGCAAACAAAGTCGGAACCAGAAGAATTAGATATCTATACTATCATAAAGGAGAGAAGTGGTGAAGATGCCACTAAGGGGCTGAGAAAGATTTTTAGTAAGTTTGGAGTTACTAAGGCAGAAGCCTTTAGTAGAAAAAAATGGGAAGGAATTCAGGAAAAAAAAAAAAAAGGCATAATCAGAGACAAGAAATGGATAGATCAGATCCAAGCGTTGATTGATGTCTCTAGGGTAGCAGAAAAAGAGGGATGGACATATAATCAACAGAATAAAAAGTGGTGTATTAGACCCGCAGGCTATGGAGAAAAACAAAATGTGGAATATAAGAACACCCCACCCCCATACCTTAACCCACATGCCCCATCTTTTCTCCAAACACCACCTCAAAGTTTAGCCGGACCAGGAGGATGGGTATGTCCGCACTGTGGACAACAAAATCCAGACTGGAGAAATGATTGCCTAGCCTGTGGTACACCTAGACATGGCGCTGTACTTGCCCCTGTTAGGGTAGTACCAAGACCCTTTAGGGAACCTGGTGCTGACGGAGTAATGGGAACTAGATATCACCAAACTCGACAATATTTCCCTTGGTCCCCCGCTGAAGGCATGTCTCTCTTGCATAACGCACCAGATCCCACCCAGTGTCCAGTTAGATTTGCACAATATATACAGCAAATTATGCAGACTCACGCTGGAGTTTGGGCAGATGGAGAAGAATTATGTAGAATGAAAATGACTCCTGGACTCTTCCAGGAGCTATTAGCAAATCTACAGGTACATAGGCCCCAGGCAGGAGATGGTGCCTTACAAACGATAGAATCAGGTACGCAATTTGTAGATCACTTAATGGTTTTCATGAGGGAAAAACAGAGGCAGAGAGGAACAACGGGAGTGGTGGCTCAGAAATCTGGACAATCAGTAGACGAATATTATCTAAGTGTAGAAAATAATTTCAGAGATGAAGGCATGGATCTAACCGCTTCAGGAATGATGAGGTTAGTTACAAAAACCTTGATAGATGGATTGTCTCCAAAAGTGAAGGAAAAGCTTAAGGCCGCAACCCCTGATTGGAGAACCTTGGAAGACCCACACCTGGCTAGACAGAAAGCTGTAGGGATAGAAATGGACTTAAGAGAAAATTCTAAGCCAGTAAGAATTGCACAGGCTAATACTGGCTCTGCTAATCAAAAGTTTACTTGTCATTACTGTAAGAAGCCAGGACATTTCCAAAGGGAATGTAGGAAGAGAAAAGCAGATATAGATTCAGGAACCTTTGTACCCAAAAATAGGATAAATAACCCAGCGCCTGATCAAACAGACAGCTCAGAATGACTGAAGGTTATGCAGGTCTCTCTTCCTTCTAGAAGACCAATAATACAAGTTGAGGTTGAGGGTAAAAATGTACCTTTTCTGATAGATACGGGAGCAACATCCTCCATTTTAAATCAAGACTTTTTACCATATCCTGACAATATATCGTCAAAGGTAACATATGCAGAAGGGTATGATGGTAAAATTCAGGCGTTGCCCTTTACAAAACCTTTAAATGTGAGCTTTGGCCCTAAAACCTTTGTATCCAAATTTTTATTTGCTAAAGGTGCACCTACCTCCTTGCTGGGTACTGATGTCTTAAGTAAAATGCACGCAAACATCCATTTTAGAGAAAATGGCACAGTTATGCTGACCATCCCTGAAGATGCAGAAACTCTGGAACAATATGTTAGAATACAGGCAATGGAGGATTTTCCCGAAATTTACACTCAACAAGCAAAAATTGACTTGTCTCGGGTTCCTGACAGCCTATGGGCAAAAGGAGACACTGATGTAGGATTCTTATCAGTAGCTCCTATACTGTTAGAAACTGCCCCGGGAACCATTTTACCTCAGCTTAGGCAATACCCCATCAGCGCCCAGCAAGAACTGGCGATTTCTCAACAAATTCAGGATTATGTGTTACAAGGTGTTTTGGTAGAAATCAGGTCACCCGCCAATACACCCTTATATCCTGTTAAAAAGAAAATTTCCTCCAAAGAAACTATGGTGAAATATCGCATGGTGCACGACCTACGGGAAATCAATAAGGTTTTGGCACCGGTCACCCCTGTGGTACCGAATCCTCATACCTTACTGTCTCAAATTCCCAGCACTGCTGCATATTTTACGGTAATTGACTTATCAAACGCATTTTTTTCTGTGCCACTACATAAGAACTGTTGGCATTTGTTTGCCTTTACATTCAAGGGTAAACAATTAGCATGGACAAGATTGCCACAAGGTATGGTACACTCACCAACTTTGTACTCTGAAGCAATGCAGACCGTGCTGAAAAATTTCACCCCAGAACCAGGAGTAGTCATTCTACAGTATGTAGATGACTTACTTATTTGTTGCCCTGATGAGCAGACGGCAGTTACCTCAACTGTTAATTTCTTAATTTTCCTAGCGCAAGAAGGCTGTAAAGTAAATAGACAGAAACTCCAGGCTTGTCAACAAACAGTCGTGTTCTTAGGTCACTGCATATCACAGGGCATCAGACACCTCACACCTCAACGTACGGAAGCCATACGTAACATGCTTGAACCCAGGAATCACAAACAGCTGCGTGCTTTCCTGGGTATTATTTCACACTGTAGACAGTGGATCATACATGCAAGTCAACTCATGCAGTCTTTATATGACTGTATTGCCAACACGCCATATTCACTCAGTGAAGAGGCTAAACAGTCATTTTCCTCTTTGAAAACAGCACTGGTATCAGCTCCGGCTTTGGGACTCCCAGACTACACTAAACATTTTCAATTGATGGCAGCTGAGATATCCTCACATGCTACAGGGGTGCTCACACAAAAACATGGAAACAAACAGAGACCTGTGGCATACATATCAGCTCATCTGGACCCTGTAGCTAGAGCCGCACCTTCTTGTGTAAGAGTAGTAGCCACAATTTCACTGTTATTAGATAAAGCTTCTGAGATTGTTCTTGATCACCCACTTCTAGTTCAGACCACTCATGATGTACATGGCATCCTTAACCAGGTCCACCAACCTAAACATATTTCAATGGCCAGACACCTCCGTCTCCAATGTTCCCTACTACTGCCGCCCAACATTTCCTTTGCCAGGGTTCAGACTCTTAATCTCGCGTCTTTGCTCCCTTTAGAGTCTGAGGGGGGTACCATACCTGAGGAAACTGCACTCTCCAACTCCTTTGACCCATCAGAGTCAATGCATGATTGTGTACAATTAATGGAACAAGAGACTCAGGGCTTACGTAATGTACGTGACAAGCCACTCTGTAATGCTACATTTGAACTTTTCATAGATGGCAGTAGATATGCAGATATGAATGGACAATTTCATACAGGTTATGCGGTAGTAACTCAGCATGAAGTGCTGAAAGCAGAACCTCTCCCTGCTAATCAGTCTGCACAAGAAGCAGAACTTACGGCATTAGTTGAAGCTCTAAAAATAGCCAAAGATCAGACAGCAAACATATACACTGATTCTAGATATGCACATGGCATTATTTTCGATTTTGGCGTAATATGGAGAGCCAGAGGTTATATGACTGCTTCAGGCCAACCTGTTAAACATGCCTCCCTCATTAGACAGATTCTGGAGGCAGCACAAGAAACTAAAGAAATAGCGGTGATAAAGGTAGCTGCACATGTGAGACTCGACACCGAGGAAGCCAGGGGTAACGATAAAGCCGACAAAGCAGCAAAACAGGCAGCATGTAAACCCTTACATCATGCCCACACACTAGATAGCTCTGAAGATGATGAGGAGAGATTGAAGGAAGCCCAGAAACAGGTACACGACGAAGAACGAGGGCAGTGGCAGAAAAAAGGGGCAGAAGATCAGCAAGGATTATGGAAAAAAGGAACTTTGTTGTGTTTACCCAGAGCCTGGTACCCCGCAGTGGCGAGTGACCTCCACCTACCTACGCATGTATCGGCAAACGGTATGACGCTCAAGGTAAAAGAAAGGTGGTTGGCTCCAGGCTTTGGTAATTTCGCTCGGAACATGTGTGCTGCATGCGCTATATGCCTGGCACACAATCCAGGTCAGACCATTAAAACCCCAACCAAGCATCATGTAAGACCACTGTATCCCTTTCAAAGACTCCAGATCGACTACATCCAGCTTCCTAGGTACAATGGATACGAATATGTGCTTGTGTGTGTGGACATGTTCTCAGGGTGGCCAGAGGCTTATCCAGTTCGTAAAGCCTCAGCAAAAACTACTGCCATTAAAATAGCACATGAACTGATACCCCGTTACGGCATGCCTGAGGTGATCGAGTCAGATAGGGGTACCCATTTTACTGGAGAAATATTCCAGAATGTTATGAAAATGTTGGGAGTAGAAAACCAGTTTCACACTCCGTATCACCCACAGAGTTCAGGTAAAGTGGAAAGATTAAATGGAACAATAAAATTAAAAATCCAGAAGGCCATGGCAGAAACAGGAAAGCCTTGGACCGAGTGTCTACCACTTGCCCTGTATTCCATCCGAAACGCCCCAAGGGGGAAGGCTAAGCTGTCACCACATGAGATTCTTTTTGGTAGAGCAGCAAATTTGGGTTGTTATTTTCCACAACAACTGATGTTGAATACTGAGACTTTAACTGCTTATGTACAAGAATTACAAAAACGTTTAACTAAAGTGCATTCGCAAGTTTTTGCTTCCCTTCCAGATCCAGAAAATCTCGAAGGAGGCCACAAGTTGGAACCTGGTGATCAAATCTACGTGAAAAGACACACCAGAAAGACTCTGGAACCGAGATTTGACGGACCTTTCCAAGTCCTGTTAACAACTCCAACAGCAGTCAAGCTTGAAGGAAAGGCATCATGGATACATGCAAGCCATTGCAAAAAAGCAGTATAAGACTCATGATATTGATGTTAATAATGTTAACCTCAACGGAGGCATGGGAAAGATTGAATTCTCTAGCCCCTTTGAACAATAGATTCGTACAACATCATAGAAAATTAGTGCATGATTTGTTAAATAATACGCAACCCCTGGCAGATTGTTGGATCTGTACCCATTCACCAGTATCAGCCACAAGTATACCTTTTCTAGCAGTTCCCGTGTCAGCTGAAAAAATATTCGCTTGGCCTAATTGTTCAGACAACCTGGCCAACAACCAACCTGGCAATACTAGACTATGGAATACTACAATCGCCATACCAGTTGTGGGATGGGTAGAATTTCCTTGGTGGCAGGGCAATCTTACAGGAAAAATAGGCAACTTACAATATTTAGCACTCAGAGGAGGAGCATGGGTACCTAGGAATAAGACTGGATTAACTGATTTAGGACAGGTCCCCACTGAAAATCTACAGCTCAGTTTCAGTACAACCACCCCTTCCTCTGATGCTTTCAAACCTACAGTATTGGAAAGGTACATACATAATAGAAAATGGGAATTCCCAACAAAATTGCTAGTACCATTTTTATTTATCCTATGTTAACACAGATGTGGGATAAATTAGTTAGAGCCACGGATTATCTAGATGACCAGATTTGGGATATATTGGACATATTAAATACTAGTATAGCTGTACAGAATCAGCTTATAATAGTCACTAACCAACATACCCTGGTATTGGATTACCTAACTGCCTCACAAGGGGGTATGTGTCAAATCATCGGACCCACCTGCTGTCATTATATAGACCCGAATAGTACTATGAGTATGAGATTTAAATTAGAAGACGTACAACGACTCAGGGATCAGTATGACAAAGACAATGACCAAAATAAGGATAGCTGGTGGTCAGATACCTTTTCTTTTCTTAACCCGGCCAATTGGTTCAGGGGGATCGGTGGGTGGGTTACCGAGATTATGCAAAGCCTAATACATACAGTTATAGTTATTGTAATTATATATGTATTATTCAAGGTTGTACTCAAGGGTATCTCGGTATGCACAAATAAATTTTGTGTAATGGATGCGAGAATATAAAGTTTTTTTTGTAATATCACAAAAAGAATGACTAAAATAATCGTCTATATGACAAGGTTTTGAATGGAATATGTCAAAGGGGGGATTGTGAAGAGCGGAACAAAAATGGTTACCTCAATGAACCAAAAAGAATTTGTGATCAATATTGACCTGTCCATTCAAGGATATTTTAGCTATAGTGTGAAATCCTATTTTTTGTTTGTGAAACTGCCACTTAGGCGAAACTGTACTGTTTTGTTTGTTGTGAAACTATCACATAGCCGAAACTGTTTTTTTTGTCTTCTCTTTTCTCTCTTTGTTTAAACAAGCAAAACTTGTATAACCACTGAAACTACCTGTACAACTATATAAAGAGGGGATAGCACCTTGAAGGCAGGCGTGCTTCAGAGGCTTCCCAGTGATATACTATACGAGACGTGTCTTGTGTATTATTTCTGGTGATTCCCCACTTCCAAAGGCTGCTCCGACTGAGTGTGGTCCCGACACTCAGATCAACACCTGGTCGTCTAATGGTTAGACGGAGACCTGGAAAGGCGTACAAGCCACAGTGTCTTGCACCCACTGTGAAATTTGGGGAGGTTCAGTGATGATCATGTGTTAGCACCATACAGCATCAATTTATCTTACCCCCCGATGAGCCTTTATGGTGAAACACTTAGAGGTCACAAGACCTCTTTCTGATGAGTACCCTTTTTGTCAGTTTCCTATTTATTGCTTGATCACTAGTTTTATCCATCTTTTCATAGATAGGGGACTGTACACTATATCATTGTGGGATCTGCCGGCTTTTTTTGAGGCTTTATATATATATATATATATATATATATATATATATATATATATATATATATTGTTGCATTTATTCTGCCGCTATGTGCCTCTGGGACTAGATGGCTACATCCTCATCAGGGACTCCCAAGGTCAGATGTTATTGAGTGGGGGCGTCTATCCGCTGTCAAGTTGCATGCAAACCTCCGTTGAGTAGGCAGGCTTTCAGTATAGGAACAGATATCATGACTATGCACGGTGGGTCACTTTCCCATTAATTGACCATCGCTGGTTTACCTCCTCATGTTACCCGGTCATCCTGGTCATTTTTTCACGACCAATGCGTTCCATCACTGATTTATAGGGTGTTCCAGGGCAGAAAGGGACAGCCATCAAGAAGCGGGCACACCTATTCCATGCAGTATCATTTGGGATGTCAACCTCCGCTGGTAGGCAGGTGCTGAGATTAGGGCTTTTATCACAGGGTGAACTCAGAGTGCACTTTTAAGTGTGGTGTCTATGTCTGTTGGTTGTGGTATGTCCCTTTTAATCTAATTTAATTAAAAGTTGTATTTTATATTTTTGGGGGGTTTCCTTCATGTTAACAGTTCTCTATATGAACCTCCTCAATACAATATTTAATTCTCAAATAGTATGGCGTCATTAATGGGCTGGAAACCAGACAGTGTTCACTACGTGTGTGACTGATGCCCTATACAAGCATTATTACAATACTAAGCAATCACTCCCTGTTAGGACTGGCAGAACGCACCAAATATTGATAATAGAGAATATGAGGTGCGTTCGCAGTCCAGGGTCCACCGTGCAGAGATGACACCTGCTGCTGAGTAATGGCGGATGGACGCTTGCTCACACGTGGGTTTAGACCTCACCCAGTGTGAATGGAAGCGAACTCTGTTGCTTCACAGAGTCGCCAATATGCGCTGCGCCCTGTTAGCAGTCACAGGGTGCAGCTGAAAGACACTAGTGGGATCCCTATGAATCACCCCAACTAAACTGGTGATTGGACTCGCTCTGACCCTCGGTGAATTTTGAGCCCGCGCCTGAGGACGCCCTGAGTCAGATGCTGAGTCCAAGCAGGAATTCCCACCCTACACTGACCGGTTGTCAGGAAAGCGCACCGATAGCGCATGGCACTGCACTGGCGGGCACTGCGAAGAGACGCTGTAACGTGTGCTGAGTGTGCAGGTTAGCACTGCCAGGCGCTAGGTAACTTTCATCTTTCGCGAGCAGTCATCAACACAAGGAATGTGAATGATTAAGGAGCTTTCATCCATCGACAGACATTCATCTACACACACACGTTAGTAAGTATACACTAGCGCATGGAAGCTTTTATAGCAGTAGGACACCGAGACCTTCCAGATGGTCCAATAGGAAGCACAACAGGACCTGAACATGTGACCCCCAACCTCCAATGGGAGGTCGTCCCATGGACATGCTCAGTAAGAGAAAAGCGGCACTTAGTCCCAGAAAGACCTACTCGCTGCTGATCAGTACTGGCTACAAAGGCAGAGCCTGGAAAGGCAGCAGTAACCAGTTGCACAGTATCAGCCTGAGCCAGACACTGGGACCGATGTCTCCGCTGAGCAGGCTCCACTGTGGCTGGAGGAGAATGGGAGACCGCAGTGGACGTGGTTTGAGATTCCCCCTGTGCAGCGGAGGGAACTCGACAACTAAGACCCCCTCCATGTATTGGTAGGTTGTGAGTGTTTTTTTAAAAAAGATTTAAAAATATAACCCCCCCCCACAAATTAATAAAAATAAAATATATTGTACGCATAAATAACTATTTTTATGTATTGTAGATTGTAAGCTCTCATGAGTAGGGTCATCTTATTGTGCTTTAATTATTGTATTGTTAACGTTGTTACTTATGACTTGCGTTTGAAACTGTTAAACTGTAAAGCGCTGTGGAATATGTTGGCACTATATAAATAAAGATTATTATTATTATTGCCGTGTTCGGAATGACCTGATCTATAAAACTGTCACACTAGTTAACTCCTTCAGTGAAGAAGGTAAAACAGATAAATAAAAACGAGGGGAAAATAACTTTAGTTTTTAAATCGAACAAAGACTGGAATAAAATGCGATCAAAATAAAAATGGTATAGCTGAAAAAGTCATCTTGTCCCGCAAAAAAAATAAGCCGCCATACAGCTATAAACTGTAAAATAGCTTTATTGCGTAAAAGCGCCAAAACATAAAAAATATATAAGTGTGGTATTGCTGTAGTCATACTAACTCAAAGAATAAAGCTGCTTTATCAATTTTACCATACATAGAATGGCATAACAAAAAATCCCAAAACAATTTCTGAATTGCTGTTTTTTTTATCCATTCTCACTCACAAAAATCAGAATAGATACCAATTAAAAAATGTTATGTTCCCGATAAAGGTTAAATAAAAACGTGAAGTTGTCCCACAAAAACCAAGCCCACACGACTGGCAGAAATATGGAAAAATTATAGATCTCAAAATACGGTGATTCAAAGTTATTGCAATAAAAGCATTTTTTAGTGTGTGACATCACAAACATAAAAAAACTATATAAATCTGGTATCGCTGTAATCACACAGATCCGAAGAACAAAGTCATCTAATCACTTATTCCGCGCAAGGAACGGCGTAAAAAATAAGTAACCTATTCTTCACCTACTGTTGATTTGTTCATTCTGCCTCACAAAGATCAAAGTAAGGCTCGGCTCACATGTATACTGGGCTCTGCACTGAGCACTTACATCAGCGTTTCCATGTAAATCTCCTCTCCGAAATATGTGATTCAGAATGAACCTCCGACAGAAGATTCCCTATAATGAGGCAGATGGGGACACTGTGGTCTTTGCCTGGCCTGTGAACCAGCGGTGTCTGTCTTTTTAGGCATGCATAAAAGTGAGGTCTGCCACAGTGTTCTGCACCACTGAAGAGAAGGACACTGCTGAACAGAGGCAAAATGGAGTCCAGAGTAACTCTGCTGCCTCATTATAGTGAATGGATCCCTCAGGGATTTCATTTGAATCATGTCACTTGGAGATTTAGATGGAAACTCCAAAGCAAGTGCTCAGCATAGAGAGCAGGAAAAATGTGATCCTAAAAATTATGTAAAGTGTACCAAATTTAACTTTCAATTCAGTCCACAAAAAAAGCATGTCCCCACTCAGGTCCGTCATCTGTTAACGGAAATATAGTGTGCTTCCACGTCACTGGAAGCACAAAGGCTTTGGAAATGCACTATGGCTCCTCATCCTCCAAAACAAATCCAGGGAATTCTGCGCTCCCAAAGCCAAATGCCCCCTCCCTTCTGAGCTCCACAGTGTGTCTAAACCACATTTAGCATCCACAGTTGGCATTTCTGTAGCAATGATAGCCTGACGAATTTATGGGTGCATGTCTATAGAAGCACGTGCTGAGCATAATGTACTGGGAACTGCAATGTGCGGGCACTACAATAGCAGATTTGCAATTTTCACTCAGCATCATTCACTGCCGCTTGTTTCTGGAAAACAGCCATGGCGTTAAAATCATCACTACACTTGTAGATAAATTCCCAAAGGCCTATAATTTAAAAACTGAGGTCACTTGAGGGGGGTATGCTGCTCTTCTAGCACTTAGGGGCTCTGTTTATGGAGTCTGCAAACTATTCTAGGAAAATCTGAGCCCTAAGAGGCTAATAGCACTCCGTCCCTCCCAGGTCTCGTCGTGTGGCTAAGCAGTACTATACAGCCACATAGAGGTATTGCCACATTCAGCAGAAATTGTGTGACAAATTTTGGTACCATTTTTACCCATTTCTTCATGTGAAAATGTAAAATCTGGGGCTAAAACAACATTTTTGTGGTTAAAATGTAATTATTTTTTTCACTGCCCAATGGTATAAAATTCTGTGACACACCCATTGTGTCAATATGATAACCGCGCAACTAGATGAATTCATTGAGAGGTGTAGTTTGTAAAATGGTGTCACTTATGGAGAGTTGTGCTGTTCTGGTACCTCAGGCGCTCTTCCCAGTGAGTCATGGAACTCGCAAACCATAACATAATTATAATATGCCCCTCCTTCCATTCTGAGCTTTGCATGGTGCCTCAAAAGTAGTTAGCGATTAGATGTAGGGTATTTGTGCTCTCGGGAGAAATTGCTCAACAAACTGAGAAGTCCATTTTTCCTATTAGCCCTTATAAAAATTAAAAATTTGAGGTTAAAACACCTCTTTAAGGACTCGGTTTTCCAAAAAGTTGTCACAATAAAAACACGCTCATTGTTAACAAATGAAGAAGGAATTTAGCAAGAGTGAAATGCAAGCACCACACAAACTAATGTTGCGCAGAAAAGGCATGATGCAGCAAGTCTATTTTGTAGTGAAAATGACCGATGGGGCGACAAGTCGGCGAGACAATTCGGCGCAAGGATGTTTCTCGTCGTTGCTAAGGTTCATTGCACTTTCACTTCTCATGAACCAAAGTATGTCCAGTCCAAATTTCAGTACGATAGATAATATCTTTAAGAAGTTACAGCTATTTTTCCGGGTAAAGTAGCAAGTGAATCACTCAGTATATATGTATGTGTGTGCCCACATAGAGGTTGTGATTGGAATATCGGTCTATAGAGAGTTTTCCCTAGCAAGTCATCATATTGAAGTGTTTCTTCAGTTTAGTTAAGAGCGGACACAGCTGTATTCTTTAACAGAATCAACATAGAATTAAACACATTCAATCAGAGCACATACAGCACAGTGCAAAAGTTTTAAGCAGGTGTGAAAAAATGCTGCAAAGTAAGAATGCTTTCCAAATTGAAGGGTTAATAATTTATTTTATTTAACAAAATGCAAAGTGAAAGAACAAAAGAGAAATCTAAATCATATCAATATTTTGTGTAAACACATTTTGCCTTCAAAACAGCACCAACGCATCAATTCTTCTACGTACACTGGCACACACTTTTTGAAGAAACTTTTCATGGAAGTTGTACCAAAAGTCTTGCAGCACTAACCACCGATCATCTATGGATATAGGCTTGCACAAATTCTTCTGTCTCTTAATGTAATCAGAGGCAGACTCGATTATGTTGAGATGAAGGCTCTGTAGGGACCAAGTCATCATTTCCAGGACTCCTTGTGCTTCTTTAAGCAGACGATAGTTTGCAATTATACTGCCTGTGTGTTTAGACTCGTTGTCCTGATGCAAAATAATTTTTGAGTCATTCAAATATCTCCCTGATGGTACTGCATGATGGATTAGTATCTGCTTGTATTTCTAGGAATTGAGAACATCAAGAAGTAGACATTGTTGAGGATCACAGATGCAGTGGTCGGCAAAGAATACTTAGAGCAGCTGATATCCTTAATGGAAGAATAGCAGCCAAAAACCATACCTTCAGCATGGAAACAAGGGCAGATGACTCGTCTATGTATGATAACAAAGGAATTGTGGTGCAGAAAGAAACTGGGCAAGTGTACCTAGGAGAATTGATGCTGTTATGAAAGCACTGGGTGGTCACACCAAATATAGCAATGATTTAGATTACTCCTTTGTTCATTCATTTTCCTTTTTGTTAACTGATAAAAATAAACTATTAATACTTCTATTTTTGAAATCATTCTTAATTTGCAGCAATTTTTTACATACCGGCATAAGTGGTTGCACAGTACTATATGTATGTTATTGTTCTGATGGATTTATTTAGATGTTGGAGCTTTTACAACACTATAGATTTTTATTCATCAAGTACAGCAATGAATGATATCAGTGTAAGTTCAATTATATTGCAAGTCTACAGCTACAGGGAAGCAGAAAGCAAGACTTTGAGAAAATTTCTACAATAAAATGCCTGTGAGTGGGCGTTATGTTTCACAGTGCTGAGGTTTATGATCTGACTGTTCTATGTTTAGCTGACAGTTGCAAGTGTTTGTGCTGAACGTATCATACGTTTAAATCTGTGAAGAGCTACTGAACAGCATCATCAAAGATGTATGACAAATGGGAAGAATACATCATTACAAATTGTCTCTTACAGGAAAATCTGTTGCCGCTATTTTATTCTTCTTTCAAATCTGCTTTAATAATTACTTTTTAGCCTGTCCAGAATAACCAATCTACTAAAAATATAATTCTAGTAATCCTTTACACATAGGTGTTAGACCTCTTTCACACGTCCGTTTTTTACAATTAGTCACAATCAGTCAAAATGTTGAAAAGAAGGATCCTGTGCAGATTGTAAAAAACGGATGCACTGGGTCCATTTTTTTGACGGATCCATCGAGGCTATATGCACATGTTGTGTATGCATCTTCGCCGCATTTTTCCGCTGCGAAAACGCATACACAACACAACCCATGTTAAAAATAATAATAAAAAAAAAATTGTGATATTCTTACCTTCCGGCGTCCCCTGCAGCCCCCGAAGCCTTCCTGATGCTCGCGATGCTGCCAGCAGCTCCCGTTCCCAGTAATGCATTGTGAGACAATGACCTGTGATAACGTAAAGGTCTCGCGAGACCACTACGTCATCGGGTCATTTCGCAAGGCATCACTGGGAACGGGAGCTGCCAGCATCATTGCGAGCATCGAGAAGGCTGCGAGGGCCGCGGGAAAGCTGTGGGGGACGCCGGAAGGTAAGAATATCACGATTTTTTATGTTTTTAATTATTTTTAACATTATATCTTTTTACTATTGATAGTAGTAGTATCAATAGTAAAAAGGGAGAGAGAGCGAGAGAGAATTTCCCTGATGGGAAATTCTTCTGCGCATGCTCAGTTTCAAAAGACGGCATCTGTCACTGGTTTCCAGCTTTTAACAGTCAGCGACTGCTGAGCGATTTTCCGACGTACACAAAAAACGTTTCTATGTGCATTGTCTCCACCCGATGGACAGCAATTTAATGACGGATCCAGAACCCGACAGATGAAATGGAAGGCCATCTGCCACAATCCGTCGCTAATACAAGTCTATGAGAAAAAAACGGATCCAGCAGAAACACTTACTGGATCCGTTTTTTTCACAAAATGACACATTGTGACGGAAAAAGAAAGACGGAAGTGTGAAAGAGGCCTAAGTTGTACTCCTTCCCATTTATACTGCACATCCAGATTTGATTCATGTTAATACAACTGTCATGAGGTGACTATCACGGTGTGACACGACTCAACGGATGGTCGGTCAGCTAATGCTACAACACACAACGGGGATGGAATAAGGGGGGAGGAAGGCCCTACCAATAGGGAATGAGGGATGGTCACCACCTGAGCTCATGCCTGAGCCTGTCCCTGCACTCCCCTAATGCCCTATGTGGGTCCTGCCCCAGCCGCTGTCAGGATACCTTGTCCCTAGTTGTCACCTATAACTGCCCTGGCTAGTGCTCTGGCAGGCAAGGAGCACTAGCCTCGCCTCTACAGGTAATAAACACAGGGGGATGTGACAGACACCAAAGGGACAAGGTAACACAATTTCACACTTAGCTTTCTCTGCTGCAAAGCACTGCACAGCAGAATAAAGGCACCAGATAGGCGACTTACTCCAGCTTGGTCACTGCAGATTGCACCAACACCGACAGTCAGCTGATGCATCAGGTGACCTTTTAAAGGATGGTGGATATGGTCACTGCCCACATCAGCTGATCCAGCAGCAATGCAATTACACCAGCTTGCCAGCGGGGGAAAAACTGACATTAACCCCCAATAGTCCAAAAGAAAAAAGTTTTAACTCCATGGAACCAGATCTGCCACAAATCCAAAAATGGATTGCGACAACAGCACTTAATACATACCACTATTTCACAATGCAGAAAACAAAAGTATAAATATGCAACTATTAGACATTAATAACCAAGGAACAAGTCCATATTAGTCTCAATCTGCAGGTGAAGCTTTTAGCCAATGTAGCTCTTGCTAAGACGATACGTCTGTATAGTGTTAGCACAGGTCTAAAAGGAGTTGTCTCAACATGACTCCATCTCCATCCCTTTTTGAACGTACCCCAGCGATCAGCTAAAATGTGTAGTGAGATAGTGCTGTTGGGAGACGCTCTTTTTAGAAAGTTTACTCTGCTTTTATCAAGCGCAAGGGATGCTGGTGTCATACATACAACAGTACCTAGGAAAATGGCTCTGACACAGTTAAAAACTGCACAGAAACAGGCCTTAATCAAACAGCAGCAATGTGGAAACATATTGACCAGATCTATGGTTTGAATGCTCTAAATTACCTGCATCATCAGTATCTATGAGGCTCTTATCCTAGATTATTAGATCTTCAAAAAAAGGAAAAGTAATTTTGAAAAAGATGGTCCCACATAATGATGAGGATCAAGCGTGTGTTATGTCCAATTAGAAAACAACATATTATTTTATTCCAGTTTTATTAGAACCCATAGTTCCTAAATTTTTAATACAAAACTTACCCTCCTTTTATGTAGTCAAGGAATGAAACTTCTGTTTCAACTAGAAAAGAGAGCAAAGTAACCTAAAAGAGAAGTAAAAATGGTTAGAAATGGATATTGCCAACACTACTTTATGTTAATGGTACTTTATTTGTAACATCGGTTTCTAAAACTAGTATAAAATAAAAATCCTAAACTGTTAATAAAAATGAGTCCACTAAAGCTTATTAATGTGTTATCACTAAGGCTATGTGCACACGTACGGAATTTTAGTGGAAATTTCCACAGCAATTCCGGAACTCCCTGCCACGAGAAAAACGCATGCGGAATTGGCATGCATTTTCCCGCTAAACACTAGCATTTTACAAGCGTAATTAGCTTGTAGAATGCTAGCGTTTTAAAAGCGATCTGTAGCATCGCTTGGAAAACTGATCGACAGGTTGGTCACACTTGTCACACATAGTGTTTGACAAGTGTGACCAACTTTTTACTATTCACGCTGTCTGTGCAGCATCAATAGTAAAAAGATTTAGTGTTAAAAATAATAAAAAAAATAAAAAATCATGATATTCTCACCTTCCGGCGTCCCCTGCTGGCTTCCAGCTCCTCGCGATGCTCCTGTTCCCAGTAATGCCTTGTGGCAATGACCCTAGATGACGTAGCGGTCTCGCGAGACCGCTACGTCATCACAGGTCACTGCCGCGAGGCATTATTGGGAACAGGAGCATCGTGAGGAGCTGGAAGCCAGCAGGGGACGCCGGAAGGTGAGAATATCACGATTTTTTATTTTAATTCTTTTTTTTTAACAATTATATGGTTCCCAGGGCCTGGAGGAGAGTCTCCTCTCCTCCACCCTAGGTACCAACCGCACATGATCTGCTTACTTCTCGCATGGTGGGCATAGCCACAAGCGGAAAGTAAGCGGATCAATGCATTCATATGTGTGCGGAATCCCTGCGATTCCGCACAAAGAATACACATGCTGTGTTTTTTTCTGGAATGCGATTCCGCTGCGGAAAAAAAATGCAACATGTGCACAAAAATTGCGGATTGCATTCTAATAATAGGATGCTTAATGTAAGCGGTTTTTTTTGTGGTTTTATCACGTTTTTATAGCAAAAAACCACTACAAAAACACGAAAAATCCTAAACGTGTGCACATAGCCTAAAAGAAAATTCTTACAAACTTAGAGTTAATGTAAAGGACAAATGTTGTGTCTTTCAGAATTACCATTTATTCCTGTAATGCAATCTACACTGTTACACTGTATATTTTCAATATATGGGCTCACTCACACAACCGTATAACAAGACCAAGTGCTATATGATGTTTTATCGGATAGCACTCGGCCCAATGGTATACTATGGGGCAGTACAGATCTGAAATTTTTTACTCATGCTGATTCAGCATGAGAAAACAAGCGCATTTCAAAGTGCATCCGATAATCGGATCCTGCGCACCCCTAAAAGTCTATGGGTGCATGTGAAACTTCGGACTGTACTCAGATGTCATCCACAGCAGGTAGATTACCGCAGACAGGGAGAAGAAGGAGAAATTCTTCACCGCCCCTGTTCTGCGATTCTCTCACGCAGAAGATTCGAGCATTCGGAGTGATGTTAGCATAATCGGACCGGTTGTCTTGCATGGCCTGATGCTCCCTATTTGATTCAGATTAGGTGAAATAAAACATAAATTGTGCCAGGATTCGCTCACACGAGAGTATAAATAGGATTAACGTAATCCGATAAAAAAAATCTAAATGCACTCAGACCAATGTTATTCAATGAGGCACTGCAGATCTGCGTGCTTTTTCTCAGCTGTGTTTAGCATTAGAAAAAAATGGTAGCATGCTGCGATGTCACTCTGAAATCTGTACAGTGTGAGAAATAAATTGCATGGCATTCGGACCATCAGTACGGCATATAGACCATCAGTACGGCATACGGACCATCAGTATGGTGTGAAATTTTTACGGATACATTACAGTTTTTTAATATAGGAAACTGTAAATGGTGCTGTAAAGTATTAATAGCTGCTGAGTAAAAAAAACTTATTGCATACATACAGCACACAGACAGAACACTGATGACAAGTGAGATAAAATCATCCCACTCTCCTAGATGAGAATGGGACTGATAATTTACGGTATACACTATTTTGAGCAAATCCTCATAGAGTGGCAAATAATATGTAGTTTGAATGATGTTTGTAAAACCTGGTGATCAGTAACACAACTGAGAACATGAAAAGCATCAGCAATGGTCTAGTAAAGTATTCATATTTGCTTAAAAAGTTGTCCACCTCTGTGGACTTTGCTGTTCAACTTTGATGTGGTCTGTTTTCATAAATCAGCTGAGATGAGTTAAAAAAAAAAGTAAAAATTACAAACTCTCCTGTTAGACTGTAAGATTGAGCTCACTCACTAATTCTCAGTTGTCATTCTGAAGCTACAGACAGACAACATGGAGGATATGGAAGTCAAATTTGTATGAAATCCAATTGCCAAAATTATTTTAGCTCCTAATACATATATTTAACTAAAAAAACATTGGCAACAGTGGACAACTCCTTTAAAAAATTATATTCTGAACTTTATGAGGTCCTGGCAACAGGAACATTTTGGGCAACTTGATAACTGTAACGATGAAGAGGATCTCTTTATGACATTAACTTTATGTAATTCTATGTCATAACTTTAATACTTGGTACTCTATTTTAGGTTCTTCTAATATATCCATCAAAGACTTTAAAGTGATAAAATTGATGTTTAAAAAAAACAGATAAGTAGCAGTAGCTTGCGCCTGGGTGTCCGCTTCTAGTAGGCATATATGCAAGAAAATGATGCACGGCAGCGCACGTTCGGGTTTTGACATAAGCCCCAACAGGGCCAATAAACGGGTGCCTGAATGCAACGTGAAAGCACCCTTAGGCTACGTTTTCTTTAAAGAGATTGAGGGCTCCTGGAACTGTATACAACTGATTTCAGAGTGTTATTCACATCTTCATAGGGAAGTTGGAGTACTAGCAAATCGCTGTGAATTTTTTTTTTTTACTTGGTGAAAATAATTAATTTAAATTTCAAAAGATTCGCTCATCTCTAATTTTAAACAGTGTAAAAGGGTTGTTGGCAAAGTAAAAATATAAGAAAGGCAAGTAGATAATATTACAATCTTTCAAAAGTATATTTAACAGGACATTTATGTAAAAAAGGAGCTGCAATCTGTTCTTATTCTAATTTACATTTCATTACCTAAAATGAAAGTAAAAGTGGAAAGGTTTGTGCGTGAGTTGTCAAAGATCATTTGCATTAGAATATTCTAGAATGAAGTGAAATGAATACTTGTAAATTTGTCATATTTTATTTTAATACAGCTGTTGATATGGAAATTGTTTTGGGCTTGATTTTTATCCCCATTTAAGACTTCTATGCTTTGTATTGCCTAAGACTACTTTCACACTAGGAGTTTTGGTGAAAAATCACAGGAATTGTGAGTATTGCAGCCTTGCAATAAATTCCACAAAGTCTCCTTCTGCTAACTGATAATGGATATCACTGACACACACAAAGAAAAAGTAAAATATTCTTATTATGCTATATTCTAATGAGACCATATGTTACTTACAGTTCCGGAATTCAAATACTTTTTCTTTTTTCCTTTTTTCTTGGCATTTATTACCTTAAAATGTGAAGAGAAAAGGATTAGAAATTATATGAAAAGTGAAAATGTATTTACATTTAATACAAAGTATCTTGTTTAAGGTATTAAATTGATGCAATGACTGCCTTTCTTATTATTGTAATAATAGAAAAAAATATTTTCTGTCACGTTCAATTCATAACAAACATGTTTTTTCAGTTCCAACTGTTATAGAGATAAAACAAGTTTACTGTAAATATACACAGCACTGTGCAAAAGTTGTAAGCATGTGTAAAAAGAATGCTTAATGCATCAATAGTGTTGTTTTATCATTTAACAAAATGAAGTGAGTGAAAATGAGAAAAATCTAAATCAAATCAATATTTGTTGTGACTCTTTGCCTTCAAAAGAGCATCAAAACATCAATTTTTCTAGATACACTTGCATAGCAGGAAGGTTGTTCCAAACATCTTCGAGAAATAACCACAGATTGCTGGATGTAGGATAGTGCAAATTCTTCTATCTCTTCTCCTAATCTCACACAGACTTGATGATGTCGAGGGCTCCATGTAGCCCAAATCATTTCCAGGACTCAAAATTCTTCTTTACACTGAAAATAGTTCTTAATGACATTGGCTCCATGTTTGGAGCCAATGTCCTGCTGCCAAATAAATTTGAAGCCACTCAGATGCCTCCCTGATGTGATTACATGATGGGTACCTATCTGCATGCACCTCTCAGCATGGCAGACACAATTAATCGTGTCCAAACGCTCAACTTTATTTGTTGAAATACAGCTCCGAACTTGCAAGGAGCCTCTACCATGTCTCAATGTTGCCTGCCTGCAGGTCCTCATTACTGTACCGCTCTCCATATGTTCATCAAACTGTCTTTTGTTTGAAATTTCAATATTTCAAATTTTGATTACCATATATACTCAAGTATGAGCCGAGGCACCTAATTTTACCAGAAAAAAATGGGAAAACTTACTGACTTGAGTTTAAGCCTGGTATGCATTGTCCCCTCATCCCCATCCTGGTATACACGGCCTTCTCATCCCTATCCATGCAAGGATAGGGACGAGGAGCCATGCATACCAAGATAGAGATCCTGGTATGCATGGGTCCTCATCCCTATCCTTGCATGCATGGCTCCTCATCCCTATCCTGGTTTGCAAGGTTCCTCATCCCCATCCTGCTATGCATGGCTCCTCATCCCTATCCTGGTATGCGTTGTCCACTCATCCCTATTCTGGCATGCATGTCTCCTCATCCCTATCCTTGTCTGCATGGCTCTTCATCCCTATCCTTGCATGCATGGCTCCTCATCCCTATCCTGGTATGATTTCCCCATCTCTATCCTTGATTGCATGGCTCCATCTCAACCCTTTTATACATGGCCCCAACCCTATCCTTGAGTGCATGGCTCCATCCCTATCCTTGTATGCATGGCTCCATCCCTATCATTGTATGCATGGCTCCATCCCTATCCATGTATGCATGGCCCCCATTACCTATCCTTGTATGCATGGCTTCATCCCTATCCTTGTATGCATGGTCCCATCCTTACCCTTGAATGCATGGCACCATCCCTACCCTTGAATGCATGGCTCCATCCCTATCCTTGTATGCATGACTCCATCCCTATCCTTGTATGCATGGCTCCATCCCTATCCTTGTATGCATGGCTCCATCTCTAGCCTTGTGTGCATGGCTCCATCCCTATCCTTGTATGCATGACCTCATCCTTATTCTGGTATGATTGACCACCATCAAAAACCGTAACAAAATAAACTATTATACATATCGTCCTGTGCTCCCCTCGCAGCGTCTAGTTCTGGTGCCAGCAGCTGCTTTATGCTTGTTAGCAGCGCATGTCAGGTACGTCAGAAGTTTGCTAGGGAGCATTTGGATTATCCAGAAGAGTATTTGGGAGAATGTCATATGGTCTAATGAAACTGAAGTAGAACTGTTTGACAGAAACAAAAGTCGTCATGTTTGGAGGAGACAGAACGCTGAGTTGCATCCAAAGAACACCATAACTACTGTGAAGCATAGGGGTGGCAACATCATGTTTTGGGGCTGTTTCTCTGGAAAGGGACCAGGACGACTGATCTGTGTACATGAAAGAATGAATGGGGCCATTGTAGTCCAGTCAAAATACGAAAAAAAAAAAAAAAAAAACTTTACCCTGAACAAATTCCAAGAAAGTGTTTTATTGCTTTTTTTTGGTAGTATTACATGTAGGGAAAAACATACTAAAAGTTTACCAAGATAAGGTTACCACAAAGGGTCCAAATGTGACGTCAAAGAATATGGCCGCCAAAGCTGTAAAATGTTAAATGTGACTCGCCTTTCAGTGTCTATCATATTTCTTTTACAATTACTACTACTATTATATTTATTATTTAACGATTTATTTATCTTCTTTTACAGAGCTGAGAATGATGAAAAGTCAAGAAACTTGCCCCTTATGCAGCCATGAAGTAGAAGATGATGGAGAAAGAGTGGTGATTGGTGCGAAAGGAGCTGAAGGGATCAATAAAGCCAGTATTGAGAGGGGCGTTAGCACTGTGGCAGCTGCTGGAGCAGTGGTGCACAAGAGATGTCGTATGAACTACATAAACAAGAAGCAAATAGACTTGCATAAGAAAGCTACTTCCGTTCATCATTCACCTGCCAAGAGAGGTGCACGGGTGTCTACTGGATCCTATGATAGCACGACACAGTGTTTGTTCTGTGGACATGAAGTGGTGAAGACAAGATCTAGTAGTGATTTTGATGACTATAGCTTTGTTAAAAGGGATGGATTTGTAAGGTCCATCATGTCACATTGTAAACAGCGTAATGATGACTGGGCAATCACCATTCAAGGGAGAATCACGTACTTTGGGAAGGACTTACATGCTGCAGACTGTCTGTATCATCGTTCATGTGACATTAACTTTCGGACAAATTACGGAATTCCTATGCGTCATGGTGGTGGATCTACTACAAAGAAACCGTGGAAGGTAGGGAGGCCGATGAACATGGACCAAGAGCAAGCGTTCTTGAGAATGTGTGCATTTCTCGAGGACAATGATGAACAGCAACTGACTGTCACAGATCTTTCAAAGAAAATGACGGAGTATCTTGTAGAAGGAGACAGTGCTGCCTGTAGTAATAAATGGCTGAGGTATAGGCTGGAGGAGAGGTATGGTGATTCGCTATTCATAGCAGAGTGTGAAGGGTTGCCTAACATTGTAACGTTCCGTGAAAAGACCAGAATAATCCTGAGGGACTATTTCCGTAGTCAGGAAATGGATGAAGAAGCCCAGAAGAGAGCCATCATAGAGACTGCGGCCAAACTAATCAAGAGCGATATCAAGTCTAAGATCCCATCTTCAACCGATAAATATCCGAAGACTTCTTCGCTTGAATGTCAGTCTGCCTTAGATTATCTCCCCCTGAGTTTGCTTTGCTTGCTTGAAACCCTCTTCGTTGGAAAGGACATTCACAGGAAGGTCGCAAGCATTGGAGAATCAGTTGTTCAGGCTGTACGTCCCAGGGCTGTAGTAGCTCCATTGCAGCTTGGGTTAGCAGTCCAGCTCCATCATCATTTCAGGTCTCGATGTCTTGTAGACAGTCTCTCAGCCATGGGATATTGTTCATCATATTCGGAAGTTCAGCGATTTGAGGAAAACGCTGCCGCTTCTGTTGGCCAGGATGTACTCGGTGGTACCATAGACAGACTGGATACGGCACTGCTGTTCGCTGCGGACAACGTCGATCATAATATCATCACATTAGATGGGAAGGGGACTTTCCAAGGCATGGGGATGGTAGCTACTGTGACTTCAGGAAGGAAGGTCAGTCGCACTGTTCTCAGACGGAAGACTGCGGACTTGGAGATAGTTGAACAAAGCAGAGTTGACCTCAGGGAAAACCGTTTCACAAAACACACTCGTCGAAACATAAAATTCAAGCCGTTGCCATTTCTCGACACCATTGACCACCGTGTTGATGTATTGTGGGAGATGTCTTTACGCTTCAAACAGCCTGCACCGAGCTGGAATGGAATGATGCACATGCTACATAAAGACTGTGATCATCCGGGGTCGTCTTCGATAATCTTCCTGCCCATCATTGACATGTATTCCGGAGACAAGACATGCATCTTCTCTACTCTTGAGTATCTGTGCAACCTTGCTGATAAACACCGATAAGCTGTAGTTGTTACATTCGATCAGCCACTCTACTGGAAAGCATCAGAAATCAAACACGAGGTGCCTGAAGACAGCCCGGTTCGAGATGTTGTCCTGATGCTCGGGAGCTTCCACAGATTGATGAATCTTATGGGTGCCATAGGAACGTTGATTGATGGGAGTGGAATCAAAGAGATCTTGGGAACAATTTACGGTGACAATGCTGTGCAACCCATCATGACTGGAAAGGCAGTTCAGGGAGCAGTTCGTGGCCATCTCCTCCTTGATCAGTGTCTTACTCAGCAAGTTGCAGACAAAGTACTTTGCGACCATCCTGGTTTTGCAGACCTGTTGCAAGAACTTGAGCAGTTGTATGCTCGGACACTGACAGGGGAGAGTAACTTGAATTCGGTCACACTTTTACCTGCCTTAGTGAAATTGTCCACCTCTTGTCCACCAAAAGAAACGGATTATCCGCTCACTCTCGCACCAGTAAACTATGGCTGAATTACCAACAGATGGTTGGAATTGCAAGGGAGCTTACTGAGGCCGATCGTACAGGATCCTGGCTGATGCACCTTCATGCTGTAGCTGAATGTTTGCCCATTCTTGCAGCTGCTGGGCATGGGAACTATGTGAAGGCCGCCTACCTTTACCTCCTATCTATGTCCACTCTGGAAGATCTATGTCCAGTCTATGACCACTCTGAAAGATGATATGCCATCAGTCTTCCATAAATTTATGAATGGCTTGCATGTTGTAAGGCGGACTGATCAGTACTGGGCAGGCGTGGGTTGAGACCTAGTCATCGAGCAAGCTCTGATGTGCTCCCTAAAAACTGCAGGAGGACTCACCCGAGGAAGTGGAATGTCCAAACATCAGAGGGCCTTGTGGACTCTGTGCCAGTGTCCTCTTCCTACAGTGATGCAATGCAGGGTTTCACTCGCCAGAGCTTTGTCACCAGTGAACAACACAAGGAGGCAAGAATGTCAAGGATGAGAAGAGATCGTGAAGACCTGGAGAAAACTGCAGATAAACTCAAGACCTTTTCACCTTTCTCTGATGAAGTGTCTCTTCGCAACATTATCACCGGTGTCAATGGAAAAAAGGATGTGAATGTCCATAACCTGTTCACCATTGGCAGAGAAATAGTGGCAACAATGGAGGGTCAATCACTGTTTTCAGTTAAGTACAAGCGGTCAATGAAAGCCAAGACCCTGGCATCCAGTGAGGCTATTGACGTTGCTAAGGACAAAATAATAGACCCCGCTTTTTTGTTCCAAAGGTTTCTTGCAGTGTCTCAAACTGCTGATCTTTCGATTGATGAGGTGATGGCCTATGAACTTTCACCATACCCACCATCCCTCTTTGAGGCAAAACATCTCTTACGCAAACAAAACAAAGCACAACTGATGGCTGCTATAAAAGAACAGAGTTCAGGTGACACAGTACTCAAGGATGTACCAGAAGTGGAACATTATGTTCTTGACGGAGGTTCTCTTCTCCATCGACTGAAGTGGTCAGAAGGAAAGACATATTGTTCAATCGCTGAAGACTATGCATCTTTCACACTAAAGCACTATGGTAAGGCTACGATAGTATTTGATGGTTACATTGGAGGACCAAACACTAAGGACATTACCCATCAGCGACGGCGCAAAAAAACGAAAAAGTAACAAAGTGAACATTGCTGAAGGAACGAAATTTGTCGGGAAAAAAGACTTCCTTTCAAATGTGGAGAACAAACAGTCTCTTATCAATCTCGTTTCACAGCGCATGAATGACAGAGGTTGCCACGTAATACAATCAGAGGGGGATGCAGATGTGGAGATTGTTAAGGCAGCAGTGTCAATGTCATCCAACAAAAGTACTAGTCTCATTGGCGAAGATACTGATCTTTTGGTGCTGTTACTTCATCACGTGTCAACCAGCGATGGCAACACACTTTATTTCTACTCGGATAAAGGGAGTCCTGCAACAGTATACTACATTAAGGTTATGAAGAAGTTCCTGGGAAACCATGTCTGCGGCAGTCTTTTGTTCCTTCATGCATTCACGGGTTGGGATACCACTTCCGTATTTTTTGGAATCGGAAAAAAACTCGGTCTACACAAGGTTTTGAAGGGAGACTTGGTCTTAAATAGCTGTGCTAAAATCTTTTCCACACCTAACAAAAACAGAGCTGAGATTGAAGACGTTGGGTGTAAAGCGATGGTGGCATTGTTCGGGGGCAAACCTGGAGACAATCTGTCTGCAATGAGGTATTCTACTCTCTGCAAAAAAGTTGGTTCAGCCAAAATCTTTGTTACACCTGAACGACTGCCACCAACCTCCTCTGCAATGAAGTATCATGCCCTTTGGAGTTACCTCCAAGTGATGTTTTGGATGGACAATGGTGAGGCCATGGACACTACTGAATGGGGATGGGAATTGCAGAACAACAGTCTAGTTCCAGTGATGATGGATACTTCACCCGCGCCAGAAACACTTCTGAAAATAATTCACTGCAATTGTTCTCGTGGTTGTAGTACACTTTGGTGCACTTGCAAAAGACACGGACTTACCTGTTCACGGGTATGCGGACCATGTCAAGAAGGGCATTGTGACAATATGAGTGAGGAAGCAGTGTCTGATGATGAAAATAGTGACTATTGACCTGACACGCTAATTCAGTGATGAAGTAGGTCTTAAAATGCACTGTGTATTAATTCTATAATTTCTAGAAATGTACATATATGTCATGACATCATTGATGACGTCATGACCTCGCCTGTCCATGTAGTTAGTATAAAACTTTGTATAAAAATTGTTATATAAAAATATATAGTATACAAAATGCAAACTCTTCTGTAACCTAAAGCTACAGCTTTGAAATAGGGAAATATTAGTTATTTTTAGTGCGATGCTTGTCATCGTCTTATGACGTCATAGTTAGGACCTTTGTGGTGATCAATTTTTGGAAAACTTTTAATATGTTGCTCCCCACACATAATAGTAATAAAACAAATCATAAAACGCTTTCTTGGAATTTGTTCCGGGTCAAACCGTATTTTGACTAGACTAATATATCATGAGATTTTGAGTGCAAACCTCCTTTCATCAGCAAGGACATTGAAGATGAAACGTGGATGGGTCTTTCAGCTTGATAATGATCCCAAGCACACCACCAGGGCAATGAAGGAGTGGCTTCGTAAAATGCATATGAAGGTCCTAGAGTAGCCTAGCCAGTCTTCAGATCTCAACCCCATAGAAAACCTTTGGAGGGAGTTGAAAGTCCGTGTTGCCCAGCGACAGTCCCAAAACATCACTATTCTAGAAGAGATCTGCATGGAGGAATGGGCCAACCTTGTGAAGACACAAAAAATGTTTGACCTCTATCATTGCTAACAAAGGATATATAACAAAATATTGAGATGAACTTTTGTAAATGACCAAACACTTATTTTCCACCATAATTTGAAAAATAAATCTTGCTAAATCAGACAAGGTGATTTTCTGGATTTGTTTTATCAATTTTGACTCTCATAGTTATGGTCTACCTGTGATGCTAATTACCGGCCTCTCTCATCAGCCACCAATTGTGCAAGCAGGAGAACTTGCACAATTGGTGGCTGTCTAAATACTTTTTTTCCCCCACTGTATAAAGAAGCTGCACTGTTGATTTAGAATCATCCAGCGACTATAGGGGTTAAAATGGTCATAGCAGACAGGGAGTGGTTAGCTCAGCCCCAGGGGATATTGGGAAACGTGTTATTGTATCCTGAACATCCAAGACTGAGTATGATATGTGTTAGAGAGTCTCCTGTATGACTGAAATCAGACAAGCTGTATAGACCAGTTCTTCCTGGGAAGCGATTGCTGTAATCATAGAAGCAGTCATGACAGCCAGGAGCATCTTTATTACCTCAAGATAGAAGTGAGAGAGCTACAGCACTGGACTCATCTCCTTCACCCCACCTCACTGCAGGAGCAAGGTACAGTTCTGCTTAGGTTAAGACACTGTGTTTGAAGAGAAGTTATCTATGAAGTGACTTTCATATATGCTGATGAAGCATTGCATGAAGAGAAGTGATTATGTGTGATGAAAAGAAGCTTGAATAAAACCCCTGTGATAAATGCCAGCTGAGAACTGTGTAACAGCTGTGTGCCTGTAAACCGCTAACCCCCTTCTACTCTGAAGAATTATAATTAATGGTCGCCCTAAGTACGATTTCCCCAGGATTCCAAAAACAACTCATGCTTCCTTTCCTTCATATCCTGAGTGGCAACACTGGCCTCATATTTCCATGCTTATTTCTTTATTTATTATTTAGAAAGCCTTTTTTTTTTCTTTTGATGCGAAGGTAGAATGACATTTGTGCTTCAGATCTTTGTTTTGTTTTGTAACTGACTGGTTATTCAGATCATACAGGATTTCCAGAATTCATGGTTCTGTCAATTTTTTGTTTTGTTTTCATATTTTGAATTGCTGAGTTAGTTTTACATTTTATGTAACAGACCTATTTCTTCAGAAAAGTGCCACAACTGATTCATCAGTTTGAGACAAGTCTATATTTTCTCCTTGGTTAGCATTTCATTATTTTGCCTTTGCCTCACTTTGAAAATGAGTGATGATTACAATATTGGAAAAATTTTGGAGAATCTCAAGGATTGTTCAATTGTATATATCCAACTGTTTTGCTGAAGATTCCGAATTTTAGAAGTGCATCCTACCGACATACAGTATAGTGGAAAATGTTTAGGTATGTGTAGAAAAAATACTGCAAAGTTAAAATGCATTCTAAAATGGAAGTGCTAGTTAATTTTATTAAATAAAATGGAAAGTGAATAAACAACCGAGAAATGTAATTCAAATCATTATTTGGTGTGAGCACCCTTTGCCTTCAAAACAGAATGAAAGCAGCAATTCTTCTGGGTACATTTGCACAAAGTCAGGGATTTTTTAGGATTATATTGCGGTGTATCAGTAACTAATTATACCAAGCAGGTAACAATGATCAACATTTTCTTATATAGGATGACACACAGTCATCAACTGAAACATCTGTGTAGGTTGATTAAAACTTAACTGTACAGTATTACACCATGCAAATGTTTCAAAGACCACCTAAAATGCTTCAAAGCGCTGTGTAATTCTTGCCTTAAAGGGATTCAAAAAGGGGTACCTGATTTGTTTCATTTTTTTTCTTAGCAGGAGTGCACAATTGCTAGGGATATAGGATTTTATGTAGACACCAGTGATTTAATTAAACTAATAACATGAAATGACATATTGGTACATCAGGAGCTGAGCTCTCTCCACACACGGTAGATCGCTGCTATATTACATATAGGCAGTACACATATTACATGTGTATATATCATATATACAAGTGCTTCTCACTAAATTAAAATATCATCAAAAAGTTAATTTATTTCCGTTCTTCAATACAAAAAGTGAAACTCATATTATATAGAGTCATTATTCTAATTTACTGAGATAATGACGTTTGGGTTTTCATTGGCTGTAAGCCATAATCATCAACATTAACGGAAATAAACACTTGAAATAGCTCGCTCTGTTTGTAATGACTCTACATAATGTAAGAGTTTCACTTTTTATATTGAAGACTGAAATAAAGTAACTAATTATTAAAATTATAAAAATTATAATCACTACTTCCCCCATTAAAATGAAGAAATTTTAAAATATACTCATCTGATATCATCACAGTCATAAAAGTCTCAAAATATAAAACTAATAAACCAATATGGTAAAAGCTAATATGAGTATAATTTTTTTTAAAATGCCACAATTGTCTGTCACCACTCCTCTATAGAAAATGCAATAGAAGGCAATCAAAACAATGTATGTATATCACAGTGATATCAATAAAACGGTCAGCTGGCCTTGCAAAAAAACAAGTCCTTCAAACACCAGAAAAATAAAAATGTTACAAGTTTCGCAAAACAGCGACACAAACCAAATTTTTATTTTTTACTGACGTTTGAATGTTTTTTCAATACTTTATTAAAAAAATGTTTAACACTGAAAAATAAGGGGCAGCAGTATTTACCTACCCAGGTCTCAGAACTAATGCAGCAGGATGCAGCAAACCCATGTAGTAAAGATGGTGGCAACACAGGTGCAAAATACTGATGAAACAACCACTCACAGCCTACCAGTTCATGCAGGGGTGATTGCTTAGTATTAAATTGCAAAAAAGCGGCTTGTATAAGGCGCTGGTTGCACACAGGTAGAGCACAATGTCTGGCTTACAGCCTGTTAGTGACACCCACCCTAATAATAATAATCTTTATTTTTATATAGCGCTAACATATTCTGCAGCACTTTACAGTTTTGCACACATTATCATCGCTGTCCCCGATGGGGCTCACAATCTAAATTTCCTATAAGTATTGTCTTTGGAATGTGGGAGGAAACCGAAGTACCCAGAGGAAACCCACGCAAACATGGGGAGAACATACAAACTCCTTGCAGATGGGATTGAACCCAGGACTCCAGCGCTGCAAGGCTGCAGAGTAATCCGCTGACCTCCGCTGACCACCGGGCAGGGCTCATAGCAATCTGGCAGTAACAACCACAGAGGTCTGCTGGAGACAGGGTCACAGATGGGCGGATTTCCGGCTCGCTTGCAGGAAGTGCGCGTTAAATGCCGCTGTCAGAGATCGACAGCAGCATTTAACTAGTAAACATCTGCAGGTGGATCACAAATCCACCCGTGGCTTTTGAGGCACATGTCAGCTGTTTTGAACAGCTGACATGTTCCGGAAAAGATGAGGACTCTGCACCGGATCCCATATCAAAGGGAGGGAGTCTGACATTGGCGTACTATTACGCCCGATGTCAGAAAGGGGTTAATGATAACAATCAAACCTACAACTCCTTCTGCAAAAAGAACAAACAATGTTGATATACCAATAAAAAATTGTTATGGATCTTGAAAGAAAAGGGAAAAATGCAAATTTAAAAATTCAAATTGTATTCGTCCTAAAGGGGTAAAAAAGCATACAATCTACATTCAACATAAATGTATTCCTATTATATAGCATTTTGCCAGATAACACTATTTGTTTTAGTCTTTACTTTTCACAATATATTTTTCCATCTTACCTCATATACATTGAACTGTGACTGCCCTCTAGACAACTCTCTGTAGCTTGTTGAGAATTCACCAATGTAATCATGACTAGGAATATAAAGACAATGATATGTTAATACATATTATTGGAGGGTAAGTAACTTTTTCCAGTACTACCACTACTTAAGAAAATTAGAATTACTGCACAAAAGTCAACAAACAAAATACATGCAAAGTGTGCACATAAATATACATGGGTAAGCTGGATTGATATGACACATAAACTTAGAAAGTGTCCTAGTGATACACGTGTTCCCTTCCTTACCCTTCCTTTGAGTTCAAAATACCCTAAGATGTGTAGCGTTAGATGACCAACTTTGAAAAGAAATACGATTTTGTGATATTCTTTCAGCAATTGGTCTTCATATGTGTCGCTATACATTGGCTGTGGTGTGCTTTGCAGCCTAGTAAGCTTTTTGCTGAGATGTTTCGATATTGTATTAACTTTGCTACATTACAGAGCTTAAAGGGTTATTCTCATTATGTTAAATTATTCTGATCTGACTTACATCCAAGTTTGGTCAGAGTGGCATCAGTTTTTCTTGAAGGTGGACAGAAAAAAAAAAAAATTTCTCCACCCTCTCCATCCTGCCAGTCCATGAAATTAAGTCTGCACTCAGATACCATCGGAGTGTGGTCCGATGTGTTTAACCCATAGACGTGCATTGCTAATTTTGATCTGACACTTGGATCAAAATCGGACTTGTCTCTGATTTTTGCCTCACACCACTCAGTGCAAGGAAAAAAGTCAGACATGTACACTGTCCCATGATATCATGGATAGCATCTGTCCAATATAATCAGTCGTGTACACAAACCCTATAAGTAAGCATCTTAATATATACGTACCTTGTAATATCTAAACATCCTGTTCCATCCAGATGTGTCCGAATCCCAGAATTCCAAGCGGAGGAAGTTCACCGACCTCCATATTGGGACACCCAAGTGATGGGTGTCTCAATATGGAAACTGCTGGTGGTACCAGCCTCTTGCGCCGTACCACCAGCGGAACAACGTCGCACCACACACACTGTATACGCCATATGCACCACACACACACATACAGACACACTGTATATGCAGTATGCACCACACACACACTGTATACGCTGTACGCACCACACACACACTGTATACACCATACGCACCACACACACACGCACACTGTATACGCAGCCTCTTGCACAGTACCACCAGCGGAACACCGTTGCGAAAACGCCGCCGCCGGGATCAGCCGAATGATTCACTGACCGCCGCCATCTTTGTACAGGAGGAGGGCATAGCACACAGGGTAGACAGGTCAAAGAAGAGAGCACAGACGGGAGAAGTCAGCACATGGAGAAAGAGAGAGTGGATAGGTGGGTGAGCACATGGGGGGGAGAGATTCTCAACGCTGCAAAGCTTGCCCCAATCGTGACATTACCGCCCTTCCGATGTGATAGCATCGGGCCTCCATCTAGCAATAAATAAATCTTCAATTTTATTGTGTACTGCTCCTTGCTTAGTTTACTAGTCACCGTTCAGTTGTGGTCAGTCTTCTAGCCAAGGATCGCAGTGCTTAAAAACTCTTTCTAATAGAGCTTTTAAATGCTGCTCTAAACTGGCTGGATTAAGAGCACAGTTAGCTCCCAATCTAGCTAACTTCAGTTCAACTGTGCCGCTTCAATGATGCAGAGGCAAAGCTGTCTATACTTACCACATCAAAGAGCACACGGTTTGAACCAGTGAAGCAATGATGCTATCAGTCAGATCTATCACTCAAGCAGGAAAACTCCATCTGCTGGCAAGGAAGAAGCCAGAATACTAGGGAGCAGTGCAGTCATGACGATATACCATGGGACAAATCCTTTAAAGGGGTAGTCCATGACAAGACAATAAATTATTAATAACCCTAGGGTGCTGCATTGAATGAAGAAAACATTCTCATTTCCTCCCAGACTGGTGTAACTCATCAGCTTTCATACCGGTGTCCTTTGCGATCTCTTGACTTATACAATGTAACAATGTTAGAAACTGATGTTCTGTGCTCCCACCTGGGAATGGATCGGGTCTGCTGCTATGCGACTCCAGTCCCAAGCGCCGCTATTGTCATGACCCTGGAGGCGGAGCTACCACATGCACAGGGAAAACATCCCAATCTTATGGAGTGTTGTGTTCTGGAGTAGTTGGATGTGTGGGGACATGGGATCCTGTATCTCTGACAGATTTCACAGCCCGGGGAACATGGGATGCTGCTGTGTCTGGTACTAAGCAGTGGTAGGATTGTGTCCATTCTGCTGTGCAAGTTAGCAGGGAGTGATTGTCTGAGGATGATCGGGAGGTATTCAACACCTTATCATTTCCTTCAGCATCAGGCGAGCTACTTAACCCTGTTCCCAGCTCAGCTCTTTGCGGTTTATTGCAGTTCCAATGTGTTGTGGTGGTGAGTGGTGCTTGCAGTATTGGTTGCTCTCTCTCAGGGTTGGTCTTGGGGTTCAATATACCTTTCTCTACGTGCTACTCTTCCAAGGTTTCTCCTAGAGGAATTTACTTATTATTGACTATGCTCTGGCTACATCACCAGAGGCCAGCTGCCAGGCGACATTGGGCCTGGGAAGGGCTCTGCTAAAGTACCCACCCCATTTACTGGGAGCTGGGTGAAACGTATCCTGGTCCTTTAACACTCACGTCCGTCCCTCACCGTCACGCATAATCCGGTGGCGGGACGGATTGCTGGATCCGGCACAATTAGTGTAAAAACTGATTGCGCCGGATCAGCTTTTCTTCCGGATCTGGGATAAAGATATAATGTAAAAAAAATACTAAAAAAAAAAAAAAAAATCGTGATATTCTCACCTTTCGGCGGCCCCGGCAGCCTTCCCGCTCCTCGCAATGGTCGCGATGTCTCAGTAATGCATCGCGGCAATGACCTGAGATGACGTAGCGGTCTCGCGAGACTGCACGTCATCTGGGGTCATCGCCGCGATGCATTACTGGGACCAGGAGCATCACGAACAGTGGGAAGGCTGGGGGGGACGCTGGAAGGTGAGAATATCACGATTTTTTATTTTTGTTTATTATTTTTTACATTATATCTTTTTACTATTGATGCTGCATAGGCAGCATCAATAGTAAAAAGAGAAAGAGAGAACAGGGCATGCGCAGTTTGGAGGCCGGACTCCGGCGCCAGATATCGTCCACATCCGGCCCCCATAGGCGTCCATTGTCAGAAAACTATGGAGGCGCCGATTCGGGCGCCATCAGGTTTTTCGCCGCAAAAAAAACGTTCCTCAGGGCGTTTTCTCCGGCCGCCAGACTGGCAATTTTTTTAAGTGTCTTTATATAACTTATAGGCCTAAAGCTGAGCTTTTTTCCAGGGCAAAACAGGGCAGAAAGCAAGATGACATCAGCGGAGAGGATAAATTAACAAGTGACACAGTCTGTTCATATTGTGCCAGTAGTTTAATGTGCTTTTAGTAAATACAAGAAACTGCTGCCAAACTTCTTTTTATTTTTAGCCAAATTGCCTTGTGAAGATATTCTACAATCTCTCTAACGTTCCTAACATCCCTCTATTTGTTCCTCGGGAGAGATATGAGAGATGAGCTAGGGCTATCCATCTAGATAACTTGATATATTTATAATATAGTTACCCATTTGTGACTTACACGCTGCCATTTTGTTTAAAAAAAATAGCAATGAGTAACCTGATGGTAGGTTTTCCTTTTGAAAACATTTTGCAAATTAAGTAGAAAAAGGAATTTCAGTAACACATAGGCCTTAAAGGGACTGTCGGGTCAGAACATATTGATGACCTTTCCTGGAGTAGGGCCATCATAAATCTGATATCGATTATCTATCCTTGGGACCCCCAGTGATCACTTGTTACAAGCTCCAGCGGCAGCCGGATGTAATCATATGGAATGGAACTGCACTATGCAGCTCTATTCAAAGTGTAATGGCTTTTTCCAGATACTGCAGAATTGTTCCTATTCAAAAGAATGGAACTGTTGTGCAAGTACTCGGCAGAGTCCATCACACATTAAATGGGGTTGCACAGTAGAGATCTCTTTCATGTATTTACATATGGGTGCTGCCAGAACAGCTGATCAATTAACCCCTTAGTGACAGAGCCAACTTGGTACTTATTGACCAAGCCAATTTTTACAATTCTGACCACTGTTACTTTATGAAGTTATAGCTCTAGAACGCTTCAACGTATCCCACTGATTCTGAGACTGTTCTTTGTGACATATTGCACTTCATGTTAGTGGTAAAATTTCTTCGATATGACTTGCGTGTATTTATGAAAAAAAACAGAAATTTGGCAAAAAAAATTTAAATTTTGCAATTTTCAAACTTTTAATTTTTATGCTCTTAAATCAGAGAGATATGTCACACAAAATAGTTAATAAATAAGATCTCCCACATGTCTAATTTACATCAGCACAATTTTGGAAACACAATTTTTTTTGCTAGGAATTTATAAGGGTTAAAAGTTGACCAGCGATTTCTCATTTTTCCAACAAAATTTACAAAACCATTTTTTTAGGGACCATCTCACATTTGAAGTGACTTTGGGGGGTCAATATAACAGAAAATATTCAAAAGTGATACCATTCTAAAAACTGCACCCCTCAAGGTGAGCAAAACCACATTAAAGAAGTTTATTAACCCTTCAGGTGTTTCACAAGAACTAAAGCAATGTGGAAGGAAAAAATGTACATTTTACTTTTTTCACCAAAAAAATTACTTTGTAACCAAATTTTTTTATTTTCACAAGGGTATCAGGAGAGAATGGACCACAAAATTGCGTATGCCAATACCCCGTTTGTGGAGGAAAGCCACTGGGCGCATGGCAGGGCTCAAAAGGGAGGGAGCACTGTTTGACTTTTTGAACGCAAAATTGGCTGGAATCAATGGGTGCACCATGTCGCGTTTTGAGACCCCCTAATATACCTAAACAGTGGAACCCCCTAATTCTAACTCCAACCCAAACCCAACACACCACTAACCCTAATCCGTACCCTACCATAACCCTAACCACAATCCTAACCCCAACACACCCCTAACCCTAATCCCAACCCTAACCCTAATCCCAACCACAACCCTAACCCTAGTCCAACCCTAACTTTATCCCAACCCTAACTTTAGCCCAACCCGAACCCCAGCACAACCCTAACTTTAGCCAAAACCCTAACTTTAGCACAACCCTAACTTTAGCACAACCCTAACTTTAGCCCAAATCTAACCCTAATGGAAAAATGGAAATACATTTTTTAATTTATTATTTTTAGCTAACTAAAGGGGTGATAAAGGGTGATCTTATTTACTATTTTTTTTATTTTGATCACTGTGATAGGATCTACCACAGTCATCAAAATGAACCAATAGGAAAAATTTCCTGTTGTTGCCGAGTGCAGGCCAGCAGATCTCAGTGGGCACACTGCGCATGCGCCAGCCATTTTCTTCCTGAAAGACGCCGCCAGAGGGGGACATCATGGGGGAATGCAGGGACACCGGAGGTATCGGAGGGTGATCGGGGACCCCATTTCTCTATCCTCTGAGGTGCGATCACATCAGAGGAGAGAGAAATTAAAAGGGAAATCAGACTTATTTTTTTGCGGTCGCCGTTATTCAGTTAATAACAGCAATTGCAATAACTGGGGTCGGTAAAAACTGACCCGAATCATATTCTCTGGGATCTCAGCAACCCCCGGTAGCCGAGACCCCGGAGAAATTCTGATGCTGGGGTGCGCTATACACTTATTTCTCAGCACTGTTAAAAAGGCATGTCGGTGGTCGTTAAGGGGTTATTGTGTTGGGTGTTAGGGGTCAACAACACGTGATCGGGAGTCCTAACACATCAATATATTTTGCGTGTTCAACCTTCTTAAGTATATTTGATTTGACCTGTCAATGAGATTATATATTCCTGTAGAAAATCAAATACATTTTACAACGAAGAAAAATATAGATGTTGATATTAAAAATGGAGGGGCATGTTGCAATTTTAACCCCTAGGTATTTTCTAAAAATGTAATCAAACTGGTTCTCTCTGTAATGTAAGGCTGTGTCCAGGTTGATAATAAGTGTAGTAGATTGCTTAGGTAAGAGGAGACAGAGCAGCCTAGTCTGATTCTCTTGTATTTTCTATCATTTAAATAAAGTTATGTTTTAATGCAAGACTTCATGAGGGCACCTATTTATTTATTATTATTATTATTGCAGCGCCCCAGAGTCCTGGTCGTTGCAGTAATGTCATTCTTTCACCAGGGGGAGTGATATTACGTCTGAAGGTAATAAAGGAGATCTTCCTACCAGGTATCACAAACCATACACCACACTTCACACTCCAGACCACCAGGGGGAGCCTTGCCCCTATCTACTAGGGCACTCCTCACAGAAGGGTAAAACTGGTGGGCTGGATAGAAAGTTAGAGAGAAGCTGACTGGGCTTTGCCCAGGCACCACCTGTCAGGCAGACAGGGGGAAAGGAGGAACATCGGAGCTGCCGACAGAGGGTCCCTGACAGGGGTGGGATCCTGTCAGAGGCCTAGCTAGAACAGAAAGCTACGGAGCTGCGCCTGCCCCACGTGCGGCAGCATCCTAAGAAAGGACACAAAGAGAACTGTGTTGTAGAGGGTGAGAAACGAAGTCATAGCACAAGGAGAAAACACCAGGAGGAGTTCTGCCCTGAAACAGGCTGCCTCCTTCTGAGGCGCGTAGCCGGTGGCCGGAACACTGAGGGAGTAATTGTCTCTACGCTTTACTTCAGAGACCGGCAGGACAGTCAATTCCAAGTTTGAAATTCAGAGAGTAGCTGACAGCACAACTGGCAATGGGATGCCCGTCCTAGTCCCACGGACCAAAGTGGAAGTGTACATACCCAAAAAATGATGAAGGACAGCATCCAATCCAGGTGAAAAAAACTTCTTTTATTGTGCCAAGTGCAACGTTTCAACCATCAAAAGTCTTTTTCTAGCATGCTTGAAAAAGACCTTTGATGGTTGAAACGTTGCACTTGGCACAAAAAAAGAAGTTTTTTTCACCTGGATTGGATGCTGTCCTTCATCATTTTTTGAGTCAATTCCAAGTTGGCTGCCCAACCTTAATAGCTAGGAAGACACAGTGGCAACTTGTGGGCGTCGGGGCATCTCTAGGGTCCCTATAAACAAGCCTCAGGCCATCAGTCAGGCCATCAGTCATACGGGTTTGTCCTATACACACCATCTGGGGGACGGAGAGGAAGAAATAACATCTAGAACATCTACAAGAGTTGTGAGGACTTTACCGGGAAGCTCAGCAGGGAGGTACTACAACACACAGGCGCTAGTAGGAAGGCTACTGATTTCCACCTGGATAAGGGGACTCTGGATTTGCCTTTGGACCGGCTGGACTCTGCCTACCCTGTGGTCTGTACCCTGGACTGTGGATGCTGAAGCCTCCAGTAAAAGGTAAAGAGACTGCAACCTTGTGTCCTCGTTATTCTCCGCGCCTTACATCATCCACCATCACCATCTACACTTCTGGGAAGCCCTGGGGATACACTTCACCTGTGGGAAGGTATACCATCTAGCTGCCATCACATCACCCCAGCGGACCCCTAAGCAGCGTTGGTCACCCTGACCCAATACCACAAGTGGCGTCATGAACTTCCCCTTTAAAGACCTTTCCCAAAACCATAAAAACTACTTCCTTTATTGGACGTCCCTCAAAGGGCCATGGAACGGGTCGGGCCACCGTGACATCCCCGCAGAGCACTGAAGGACTCGGTGCCGAGTACCCCATTGCCCTTATACGTGGGGGGGGCGCTCCATTATTATTGCGCCATTTATTCCATGGCGCTTTACATGTGAGGAGGGGTATACCTATGACTGTTGATTACATCGTAGCTGTCACCAAATTGGCTAGGTATCAACTTTCAAAAAAAATATATATGGTATTTTCCATTTTATAATTCAGGTTTAGTAGACTTATAATAGAGGTGTGAAAATAAGGATAAAGTACAAAAATAAAATACAAATTGAATTTATCTATACTTGTAATACAGCACTTGATAGTTTAAGTTACTGTAATTTTTTTTTTTGCTTATCAACAGGATAAATATTGGATGACAGGAGATTAGACAGTTACAACCACCAACAATCAGTAAAACAGACTGAGGATTGCATGACACATCTTCATAACTTTCATTATGGGAGATACTGGAAAAGCAGAGCGTGCTCACTAAATGGACGAAGCATAGCCAACAGTGAAACCTCATTTTTCAATATAATGATCAAGTGAAAGATGTAATGTAGCATGTGTAGAGTGTAGAGATGTTCCAGTCACAGCACAGAAAATATTTTTCTTAGCAGGTTTAGAATCTTGATACTTAAGTGAAAGATGCCAACACTGCAGAGTCAACAGCTGTTCATCTTTTGTATACACACTTATTTATGTTCTTGTATTAGGTTGATAGGCTTCACCAAGATAAATCTACAGCCTTTAGAAAATTGCTGACCCAACTACACAAAAAGTGCGGTTACAAATTGCCATTCATTAGAGCTTCTCAGAGACTGATACTACATTTTTAAATGACCAATAAAATTCTATATACAGTCATTCTTTTCTCATGTCATGTTAAAATTTATAGTAGTAAAGTTTTACTCCCAACATTGTAATGGCATGTTATGTTTGTATGCATATACGATACTGCATTATTAAATAGTCATTATATTACTTATGGAAAACACAATACCTTGTCAGAATGGTATAAGTTCAGAAAGAAAGGGTAATAAAAAATACTGTAATGGTCACGGATACTTATGCCAATGCAGAGGGGAGTCAGCTAAATATTACACTTATTTTCATTAAATGGGGTTGTCTTATAAAATCGACCCCTGTTCATATGTTCCTTTAAGACTTATGGATACTGTAAAGCTGGGTCTCAAGCTCAAGACCCCATTCCTTCTATAAGCCAGAATGGAGAGACACACTTATTTAAATGAATCAATTTTCTCTACAGGGTCCAAAAGCAGAATAAATGGAAAATCAACTGTTTGCCAGGGACCAAGAGTGATCAGAGCCACAGTAAATGGAGATGTGGTTCCCTTATGGGTTCCCTACTGAATGGTCTAGGGGGAAACTATGTGGCCATCAGATTCTAGTCCCCTCTGCACATGACCTGATTTTTCTCATGTGGGAAAGGAGCCAGTCTATGTTAATTCATTGTTTCACTTAGGTGGAAGACCGGGTCGATACCAGGAGCGTGATTTGGGCTTTTCCTGAGCGTCTGCAAAGGGGATACACTAGTCTTGGTCCCTTGCTGTGGCCTTCTGACTCAGAGGGATAGAGAATGGTTTATTGAGGCCCCTTCTCCGCGTCTGCAAAGGGGATACACTAGTCTTGGTCCCTCGCTGTAGCCTCCTGACTCAGAGGGATAGAGAATGGTTTATTGAGGCCCCTTCTCCTTTCGGAGTGGGCTGAGATAGACCATATCCTTCTGCACTGTTTTCTGCTTTTTTTGTGTGGCACGGTTCACATTTTCAGAGCACCATGGTGGAGACAACATTATCTTGGGCTTTCAATCAAAAAATGAATGAAAAAATACACCATGTTATAAAACTATATGCAAGTACTATACCTTCCATCTCTATCCCAATCATAAACTTCCACTTTAATTGTTCTGTCAACAGAAAACAAATACATTGCATTATATAAAGTACATTACAAGGAAAGTACACGGGTAAACAGAAATCTCCATGCTCCTAAATACTGTCAGAACATAAAAAAGTTGGTGTTTCAAGTGCATAAACTACCAATAAAGGCTATTTTAATGCATTTACTAGCATAAATAGAAATGTTTGACTAAAAGTGGAAATCTGTAATCATAAGTGTAAGATAACGCAATCATGGATAAAAACTATCCCACTTCTCTATTGCTTTATTTTCTTTGGCTATAAATGGAACTATAGTCATAAAATACTGCACAATAAAAACAATGGAAAACCAAGTATCCCTTGCTAAAATATTTGTTAATTAATATGACTGATTAGAAGGATAAGAGAAGGAAAAAAAAACCAGACAAATTTTACTTTCAATTTTTTTTTAGCATTGTCAAAGTTAATATGTTATGCTACATAAGTATTATTTGTAGACTAACAGTCACTTTGGATTTCAATGGAATAAAAACAGACATAAATCAAAATCAGCATATGATAAGTAAAGCAAAGTTATTTTTACTAGGTAGGTTACCAACGCAAAATTTCATAAAGGTATTTTCTCCTTTCATATTTCTTTAAGCTCTCAAGGCTTTTGTATTATTTACTATAAATTTGATTTTTTTTGCAGCTAATAAAGTTCACTGCAGGCTATTCCAATCAATCAAACTTATGATGATCACAGTGCGGTTCAGATGAAAAGTGAGAGGGCCGGTTGTTGAACCTATACAGCTGACACTAAAATGTGGAAGAATTACAGCTGTCTAAACTTGGCTTTACTTTTTGAAATGTTACTATGTTTCAAAAGAAACATAATGTTGTGATCATGAGTTTAAGGCTAAGTTCACATTTGCATATATGTGCGCAGTGTATCATCTGCATGCCAAAACGCATGCAAACGCATGTTTACGCGTTTTTTATCCGCATGCATTTTTGCCTGCCTTTGCGTTATTTATGCACATGCGTTCGATATTTCCAGGAGGGCGTGTCTCAAAACAGTTCTTGGACATGTGCAGTCGAAGTACGCAAGCCCATCGAATGCATGAGTACGCATGTCCTTGTGTTCGTATGCGTTCCCATAGACAGTAATGCTTTTTTTGATGCACTAATTGGCATGCGCATATTTGACTCCTCCAAAAATGCAACATGTTGCGTTCGCCGCACACCGTGAAATAAGGCATGAGTACGCAAAAGCATGCAAATGCATACACCATGTTAAATATATCTACGCATGACACATGCAGATCTATGTGGATCAAACGCTGTGCACAAAGATGCAAATGTGAAACCAGCATAAGTTAGGCCTCTTTCACACTTCTGTCTTTCTTTTTCCGTCACAATACGTCATTTTGTAAAAAAAACGGGTCGAGCAAATGTTTCTGCTGGTTCTGTTTTTTTCTCATAGACTTGTATTAGTGATGGATTGTGATGGATGGCATTCCGTTTCATCCGTCGTGCACTGGATCTGTCGTAAAATTGCTGTCTGTCGGGCGGAGACAAAGTTTTTTCTGTACGTTTTTTCTGTACGTCGGAAAATCGCTCAGCGACGGATCCTGCACTGCCTGTCATTGGCTATAATGGAAGCCTATGTACGCAGGATCCGTCGCTGACTGTCAAAAGCAGGAATTCAGCGACGGATGCCGTCTTTTGAAACTGAGCATGCGAGGAAGAATTTCCCATCAGGGAAATTCTCTCTCGCTCTCTCTCTCTTTTTACTATTGATGCTGCCTATGCAGCATCAATAGTAAAAAGATATAATGTTAAAAATAATAAAAAATAATAAAAAATCGTGATATTCTTACCTTCCGGTGTCCCCCGTAGCCTTCCCGATGCTCGCGATGCTGCCGGCAGCTCCCGTTCTCAGTAATGAATTGCAAAATGACCAGATGACGTAGCGGTCTTGCGAGACCGCTACATCATCACAGGTCATTGCTTGCAAGGCATTACTGGGAAAGGGAGCTGCCGGCAGCATCGCAAGCATCGGGAAGGCCGCGGGAAGGCTGCAGGGGACGCCGGAAGGTAAGAATATCACAATTTTTTATTTTTTTTATTATTTTTAACCTGGGTTGTGTTGTGTATGCGTTTTCGCAGCGGAAAAACGCGGCAAAGACACATACACAACGTGTGCACATAGACTCGACGGATCCGTCAAAAAAATGGACCCAGTACACCCATTTTTTACAATCTGCACAGGAGTCATCTTTTCAACATTTTGACGGATTGTGACTGATTGTAAAAAACGGAAGTGTGAAAGAGGCCTTAGGTTTGATGAAATGAGGGAAAAAGGTAAGGTTGTTAATTACATGGACAAAGCGGAAAAAAGGGTAAGAAAACGAACAGATAGTATAGACCAGACTTTATAAGACTGTATAGTTTGGGTTCCACTAGTCTGGCCAACTATAGACTAAAAACGATCAAGGTGGAGCAGTTTACCACTGAGTCAGCATTAGTTTAGACAAACTAGTAGGAAAACGCACCAAATCTATCACAATGGTGCATGCTTTTCCATGTATTTGGCACACCTTTATCAAACTTTAGATTTTATTTTTTAAACCAGTTCTTTGATGGTGCATATTATGTCAGTAATTTTTACCTAAGAAGTGGTACATGTCAATATAAATTTGCATTTTGTGGCTCAAGAATACCACACCACCTTTTCTAGTGTGGTGCAAACAATGGGGTGTTGCTCGCTGGGTAATAATGCAGAGCAGCCTAAGACACATCCCCATAGAATTATATGAGCCATGCCTCTTGGTAAAGGCCATAAAACTTAGTGCTAAACAAATAGGCCCATAGATTTACAACTGTATGGCAGATTTAAATAAAACAAAAAAAATAATTACTTAAGGGAGCAGAGGAAATCAAATGAGAACTGGCCATGTGTGACATGGTGGCAAATCCTTTTTAACTTCAGTTAGGTAAGTAAAACTGTAAAAGCAATCAAACTGTATTTACAATCCCAATTCCCAAAAAGTTGGAATGCTGTGTAAAATGTAAAGAAAACAAGAAGGCAATGCATTGGAAATCTCTTCTAGTCACATATTATTCACCACAGAATATACAGTGCTGGTCACCATTAATAGCAGCCCCTTCACTCTTTTCATAGACTGTACAATATCTTCAGAAAGAAATGTAAATGAACCAACGTTGTATCTATTAATTTTTTAATTAGTGGTCCAAAGAAATACAACAATAAAACATTGTTTTTCACCTTACATGCTACAATTTCAAAAAGGAAATAAAATAAACAGCATGTGCAGCAATAAAGTCTCCCCTAATTAATACTTGGATGCACGCCCTTTGGCATTGATGACAGCGTCCAAATGTTTCTTGTAGCCATCTATAAGCTTCTTGCACTTCTCAGCTGGTATTTTCTCCCACTCTTCCTTTGCAGTTTGTTCATTTGCTCAAGCTCTTGAATGTTTGCAGGGTTCTTTTTCCCAATGGAAGATTTCCGCTAACCCCAAAAATGTCCAATGGGATTGAGGTCAGGACTTATTTCTGGCCATTTTAAAACTGTCTATTTTTTCTTTTTCAACCACTGCTGTGTACTTTTGGTTGTGTGCTTTGAGTCATTGTCTTGCTGGAAGACCCATGATCTTCGACTCAAACCAAGTTTTCTTATACTCGGTAGGACATTTTGCTCTAAAATCTCTTGATAATCTTCTGATATCATGATTCCTGTGACACGGTCAAGGCCTCCAGAACTAGACTGTTACAAGTGTGTCATGTCCTCTTTGGAGATCTTGGGTTAGGTGATCTTCAAGTACTGAGAATCACAGGTCTTCCACTTAGTCTGTGTGCTTTGTTCCTCATATTAAATGGACTTTCTTTCCTTTGGCGCTGAAGAGGTTAACGACTCTTTGTATGCTGGTTAGATGCATGCAGCTCCATCTCACAGCTGCTCCTGACCTGCTCCCTTTCTCTCCCTATAATACCTGTCCAGACCTTCTCATTCCTGCCTGTGAAAGTTTTACTTTGTGGCTTGCTGGAGTTAATGCACTGAAAAAGGAATTCGTAGTTGCTGCTGGAGATTGTTGTTTGCTGATTTTGAGTATATGTTTTCTCCATCATCCTATTCCCATTTGGCCTGTACCTTCCTATCCTTCCCTTTATATTTCTCTACCTTTGAGTGTTTTTGTATGTAAGTTGCTTTTTGTTATCCCTGTTTGTCTTACATGTATATACACTAACACATCTGTCCCAGGCCTACTTGGGGGAGGAAGAAGGGACAGCTTAGGACACAAACAGGAGCATAGTAAGGTTGGAGATTCAGGCCTCTCTACCTTTAAGAATAGCCCCGGGACAGGGATAGTTAGGGTCCCAGTTCCAGGGATAGTTTAAAGGGCCACTGTCACCCCCCCAGCCGTTATAAACTAAAAGAGCCACCTTGTGCAGCAGTAATGCTGCAGTCTAACAAGGTGGCTCTTTTAGTTTTTGATTCATTTATTAGCTCAATAAAGCGTTTTATAAATTGGCCACACATACCAGATATTATGCCAGGAGGCGGTCCGAAGCGTCCTGTATGAATCCCCCAACTGCCGTCACTCTTCTCTTCAGGGCCGATGGTACCCGCCCCCTTCGCGTTGTTGCTTCTTAAATCCGGCGCCTGCGCTGTGCGTGCCTGCCTGGGGCCTGCGCAGTCTTCATTATCAGTAGCAGCTCAGATGCAGGGTGCCTGACTGCGCAGGTGCGGGCAGTGCGGCCGCCCTGTTACTGAATCCCCGCCCCGCACTGTGTTATTCATTATGCACAGTGCGGGGCTGGCATTCCTGGGCATGCGCACTGCGCTTGTCAGACGCTCCCCCGGTCCCCCGCCTTCCAGCGTTGTTCTTTCTGGCTGTTCCAAACGTCGGCAATGAAACCTGTATATTCGGGCAATGCTGGAAGGCGGGGGACCGGGGGAGCGTCTGACAAGCGCAGTGCGCATGCCCAGGAATGCCAGCCCCGCACTGTGCATAATGAATAACACAGTGCGGGGCGGGGATTCAGTAACAGGGCGGCCGCACTGCCCGCACCTGCGCAGTCAGGCACCCTGCATCTGAGAGCTACTGATAATGAAGACTGCGCAGGCCCCAGGCAGGCACGCACAGCGCAGGCGCCGGATTTAAGAAGCAACAACGCGAAGGGGGCGGGTAACATCGGCCCTGAAGAGAAGAGTGACGGCAGTTGGGGGATTCATACAGGACGCTTCGGACCGCCTCCTGGCATAATATCTGGTATGTGTGGCCAATTTATAAAATGCTTTATTGAGCTAATAAATGAATCAAAAACTAAAAGAGCCACCTTGTTAGACTGCAGCATTACTGCTGCACAAGGTGGCTCTTTTAGTTTATAACGGCAGGGGGGGGGGGGTGACAGTGGCCCTTTAAGGCCCCCCTTACTTACCGAAGACCGTCACAGTGTGACACAGACGCTGCAAAGCAACCTCACAGCTTTATGAATCTTCCACCATTCTTAACTGTTGGTAGGGTGTTCTTTTCCGTATAAGTTTCATTGCGCCATCTGTAAACAAATTGTTGCTTCGTATTGCCAAAAAGCTAAATTTTTGTTTAATCTGTCCACAGAACATTTTCCCAGAAGGATTGTGGTTTGTCAATGTACTTTTTGGCAAAGATCAGCAGTTCCTTCTTATGGCTTTTCTTCAGCAATGTTTTCTTCTTTGACCTTCGCCCATAAAGCTCTGCTTGGTTTAGTGGCGTATGGTACTTGTTGAAACTATGACCCCAGACTGTTCCAGGTTGGCCTTCAGGTCTTTGGATGTTTGATGTTGGTGTTTTTTCCACCATTCACACCAACCTTTGAAGACATCTCATGAAAATGTTCCTCTTTCCCCACGTCTAGGGAGCTTCTTGATGGTTCCATGCTTGGCAGATTTTAATAACATTGTGCACTGTTGAAACTGGGACACCAAGTTCTTTTTCCCCTTTTTAAGTCTTGTGTTTGTTAATAGCATCAGTTCTGATGTCCTTACACAGCTCCTTTGTCTTCACCATTGTGACAAAGAAACAGGGTCTACCATGTGGCTTTTTAAAACACTAAAGTCATCATTCATTGGCTAATTCATGTCACATAGGCACCGGCAATTAATCACAGGTGATTCTCACTAGCGAGTCAAAAAGTGTTTCCATACTAATTTAATGTAAAGGGTGCCAATATCAGCGTCATAGCAAGCTTCAGGTTTTTCTATTTATAGCCTGCCATTGTTTTTTGCTTTAAATTATTAGCATTTGCTCTTTTGTATTTAACATGTGTAGTCTATACAAAAAACCGTTTCACTTAATTTTTGCTCAGGTGATATTCCACTTTATGTACTTAAACTTAATGGGTGCCAATAACAGTGAGCAGGACTGTAAGACACACTTCAGAAGATAAAAATTGGACATTTTTCCATTTCATTTGAAAAACTTAACTCAATTAGAAATTGTGGGCAGTACCACAGCTCAAAAAAAGTTGCAAGAGGGTCAACAAAAGGCTGAAAAAGTAAGTGGTACTAATGAAAAACAGCAGGAGGATCAGTATTCAACTAAGACACATGACTGTATAAAAAAGCAAGATAGAGAGGAAGAGTCTCTCATTAGAAAAGATGGCTGTTAACAACTGCATCCAAACATTGTGAAGCATATTCAGAAAAATGTTCATGAGAGTAAAATTGCTAATACTTTGAATGTCTTACTCTCTACACCACATAACAGCAAAAGATTCAGAGGTTCTGGAGAACTCTGTATGTACAAAGGACGAGGCCGACTGTCAATACTGGATGCTCATGATCTATGGGCTCTCTAGTGGCACTTCATTAAAAACAAGCATCACTCAGTCGTGCAAATCACTGCATGGGCATCAAAATACTTCTATAAATCACTGTCTGTGAACATAGTATGGCGTGCAATGCAAAAATTCAAGATAAAGCTCCGTCATGCAAAGAAAAAGCCATTTATCAACACAATCCAGAAACGGTACTGTTTTCTCTGTCCCAAAGCTAATGTAAAATTTATTGAGGCAAAATGGAAAACGGTGCTGTACTCAAAATTGTAAATTCTTTATGGAAACCATGGACTCTAAGTCCTATGGACTTGGGTAGCGAGGGACCATCCAGCTTTTTATCAGTGGACAGTTTAAAAGCCTGCATCTCTGATGGAATGTTAGCCCCCAATTTGTAAGATAAAGAGGGCTCATGGGAATCACAGGACATTAAACTTAAAGTCAATTTTAAATGTATTAACAACTAACTGTTGTTTTCTTTGTTTTGAGCTGCAAGGGTTAACGAAAACAGCGGGAGAAGACTGCTCAGGTTGCTGGGCAGAAGTTACTAACCTGGAGACAGCTTTTCCAGCAATTTATGGACCAACTGATATGAAGGTTGCCACAGGGAGGTGGGTCAGGCCAGTATTTAATGCCTGACAGAGTGCCCGCGCTGGCATTCTGACAGGATCCTGAAAAATTTTCACGTGTTTGCTACTGTCGCTGCCCTTCATTGAAGGTAGGTAACACAGCCATGTGGCTGTGTGATATGTTATTAATTATTTATCAATTTACTGATGGATCGACTCGAGTCAATTCAGGACTGAGTCATTAATACTTTTATCATTAAAGTTATTTATGTGGTTAATATGATTAATATCCTTAATAAAGCACTGTGGCCTTATTCATCCAACAAGTCTTGGAGTTCTTTTTATTTATTTAAGGTTTAGTTATTTAAGATTTATTACTTGAACAGTCCTTGCATTCCTATGGATTAGTACAGTATAGGTTTGGTAATAAACAGCTTACAGATGATGAAAAACACTATCAATGATGAGCATTATATACAGGCTTAAGAATATAGGCTGCCACACAGACAATAGACTACTGCATGCTCCTGTGCAAGGTAAGGCCTTGGATATTTCAGCAATTCTAAATCCTACACTTTATCAAAACATCATGGATTTGCAGAAGTAGAGTTCAGGTGATGAACTGACTACCTGCAAACTACACCTTTTGCCATTAAATAAACATTTGTTGTATTATGAAACAAAAAATACGGCACAAAAAGACCCAGGACTGTTGAGCAGGAAGACATGAGACAATGGGACAACATTACTCTCCCAAAACTCCAGCAATTGGTCTCCTGACTTCCCAGATGTTTATAGACTGTTGAATAAAGAAGAGGTGATGCTGCTCAATAGTAGATATGGATTTATCCCAACCACCTTTTTTGAGTTATGTTTCGGTCATAAATTTCTAAACAAGTTATTTTTTTCAAACGAAATGGAATAATCTTAAACTTTCAACTTGTAATCTGTGTTCTATGTTCACTTTGAATACAATATGGCTTTAAGACATTTCCAAATCATTGGATTCTTGTTTTCTTCACATTTTCCACAGTCACAACTTTTTGGAGTTGGGTTTGTATAAGAGCATGAATATTTCCTTTTAAAAAAACTTAGCAATTTAAAATCTGAATATTGATTTGGCAACACAGAAAAGGGTAAATGCTTCTAGATTTCATTTTAACTCCTTCACCACCCAGACTGACTTCATCTTCCTGACCAGGCAACGTTTTACAATTCTGACCAGTGTCACTGGTAATAACTCTGGAACGCTTCAATGTATCCCAGTGATTCTAAGAATATTTTTTCATGATATATTGTACTTCATGTTAGTGATAAATTTAGGCAGTTATTTTATGCATATATTTTGTGAAGATATGCGAATTTGGGAAAAATTTAAAAAAAATTCTCAATTTTCAAAATATAATATTTATGCCCTTAAACCAAATACTTATATCACACAAAATAGTTTATCACATGTCTACTTTACAACAGCATACTTTTTTAAACATCATTTTTTTATTGTTAGGAAGTTAAAAGGTTTAAAAGTTGATCAGCAATTTTTGAACAAAATTTACAAAACCAATTTTTTGGGCAACCACATCACAGTGACTTTGAGGGATCTATATAACAGAAAATAAGCAAAAGTGACACCTTACAAAAACGTGAACCCCACAAAGTGCTAAAAACCATATTCAATAGGTTTATTAACCCTTCCTTTGCTTGACAGGAATTAAAGAAAATGTGGAAGGAAAAAATTAAAATTTTACTTTTTCCCTAAAAAATGTTGATGTGCACCACATGTTTCATTTTGGCAAGGGTAACAGGAGAAAATGGCTGACACACTTTGCTGTGAAATTATACCCGAGTAAGCCAATATTTCATATGTGGTGGAAAGCTACTGTTTGGGAGCGCAGCAGGGCTTGGAAGCGAAAGAACGCCAACTGAATTCTGGCACTCAATTTTGGCTGGAACAGATTGCGGATGCCATGTCACATTTGATGAGCCCATGACATGATAAAACAGCAGAAAGCCCCACAGGTGACCACATATAGGAAACTACACCTCTTGAGGAATACATCTAGGGGATTGCATAACATTAGACTGAGTAAATGGAAATTACCATTTTTTCCACTAAAATGTTGCTTTGGCCCCAAGTTTTTAATTTTCAAAAGGAATAATAGGACAAAATGAATGGTACGATTTGTTACGCAATTACTCCTAAGTATGCCAGTACCCAATATATAGTGGAAAACTACTTTTGAGGCAAAGTGCAAAGCTCAGAAGGGACGCAGTGCCATATTGAAATTCATATTTTGCTGGAATGGTTTGTGGATGCTATGTCACATTGGCAGAGCCCCTGAGGTGCCAGAACAGCAGAACCCCAGCATAAGTTACCCCATTTTACAAACTACACCTCTCAATGAATTCATCTACTGATGCAGTGAGCATGTTGACATCACATGTGCCTCATAGAATTTTATAACATTGGGCAGTTAAAAAAAATAATTAAATTTTTACAACTAAAATGTTATTTTAGCTCCAAATTTTTAATTTTTATAAGGGCTAATAGTAGAAAATGGACCTCACAGTTTGTTGAACAATTTCTCCAAAGTGCGCCAATACCTTACATGTAATCAGGAATTACTTTTCAGGTACAATGCAAAGCTCAGAAAGGAAATAGTGCCATATTATAGTGAAGATTTTACTGTTATGGTTTGCGGGTGCAATGGACCTCAGGATAAGATCCTGAGATGACAGGACAGCAGAACCCCCTCTCAATTTATACCTCTCAATTAATTCATCTAAGGGTACAGTGATCATATTGACTTCAGGGGTGTGTCACAGAATGTTATGTTTGAAGTCGAGTTCCCGCCGCTGCACAGGGGGAATCTCGAACCATGTCTGCTGCGGTCTCTCATTCTGGGTCAGTCGCAGTGGAGCCTGCTCAGTGGAGACGTCGGTCCCAGCGTCTCGCTCAGTCTGATTCTGTGCAAAGGGTTACTGCTGCCTTTCCAGGCTCTGCCATTATAGCCTGTTCTGATCAGCGGCGAGCAGACGTCTCTGGGACTAAGTCCTGCTTTTCCCCTTCTGAGCATGCCCAAAGGAAGACCTCTCAGTGGAGGTCTGGGGTCACATGCTCAGATACTGCAGTAGCTCCTATTGGTCCTCTAGGAAGGTCCTGAAGTTGCTCAGTTACTGTAGCAGTTCTCATTGGTCCTCTAGGAAGGTCCTGAACTTCCTGCAGCTATAAAAGGTTTGCATGGCCGCACGGCCATGTGCTAGTATACACTCGTTTACGTGTGTGTGTGTTGTGAGTGAAAGTCGCTCTTTAATCATCCCCTCTCTTGTGTTTGAATGCCCGCGTAAGGAGGATGATTGTAATCTAGCGCCTGACTTGTTACCAACACTGGTACGCAAACAGCGTCTATTACTGTGACCGCCAGTGCGGCGCCGTGCGCTATCACCGCACTTTCCAAACCCAAGTATGGGTGGTTAGTGGCGTCCGCCAGTGCGGCACCGCATGCACTTTCGTGCTACTTAATTATTATTTCTGTTACGTGCGCTACTGCGGCCTTGTGACGCAACATGGTTCGCTTCTTTCACACAGGGTGAGGCTAACCCGTGTGTGTATCCTTATTGTACTGCCATATAGTCTGTCATTGCTTAGCAGCAGGTACCTTCTCTGCACAGTGGACCGCGGGCTGCGAATGCATCTTATTCCTTTTCTCTAATTATTTGGTGAGTTCCGCTAGCCCTAACATTGTACTAGCGCCAGGGTCTGGCTAAGTAATGACGGACGAACAGCGATTGCAGGGGTACATCCAGCTGCTGGAGGGCAGGTTGGCGGCACTCGAGCGTGCAACCTCAGCGGTGGATGTTACCGCAATAGCTGTCCAGGCTGCCAGCGTGGCTGCGGCAGCTTTACCCACTGCCATCTCTGTTCCGACCTTATCTCACCTCCCGCTGCCAGAGAAATAGTCTTGTGACAGTAAATCCTGTAGGGGTCTCGTGAGCCAGTGCGGTATACACCTCGAGCTCCTGGCTGCATGTTTTCCCACAGAGCGGGCAAAGGTGAGATTCATAATTTCTCTGCTGTGGGACAGTGCATTGGAGTGGGCTACGCCACTGTGGGAGCGCGACGATCATGTGGTGCAGAGTGCTCCTCGGTTTTTGAGCACTCTGAAACAGGTCTTTTATGGACCCCAAGTCACCCATGATACGGCGCTCCAACTGCTGGCATTGACTCAGGGTTCGTCCATGGTCAGCTATTTTGCTGTCCATTTCCGGACATTAGCGTCTGAGGTGGAATGGTCGGATAAAGCCCTTATCCCGGTATTTTGGAGAGGGCTGGCTGACCATTTGAAGGACGATTTGGCCACTAGGGAGATTCCCGCCACACTGGAGGAGCTCATAGCTATGTCAACCCGCATTGACCTTCATTTTCACGAGCGAAGGTTGGAGCGAGCCCAGTGTAGGCTGAGGTTTCGGCTGGCTCCCACCTTCGCCAAACCTCAGGAATCTCCGGTCCAGGCATCCGAGTCACATGAGGCCAAAGAGGCGTTGCGTGCGGGATCTAAGTCCCGATCCACTCGTGCACTTATGGTCTGTCATGTTTGCCGGCAGTCAGGACATCTTGCCTCCAAGTGTTCTCAGCGGTCGGGGGAACATCAGCGTCTAGTGGTGGTAGTGGTTGGAGGAGGTACACTAGACATGGAGACGTTTTCCTCTAAATTGTCCTTCAAGGGGACAATTACCATAGTCCCATCCACTCTTTTGGTAGAGCTTTGCCTGGACTCCGGGACAGAAGGCAATTTAATGTCATCTGCTTTCACCCAGAGACACGCAATACCCCTGGTGATGCTCGCCAAACCTGTGACCGTTCGAGTGGTAAATGGGTCGACACTACCCTCACAGATTACACATCAGACCATTCCATTCACTCTTTCTATGTCTCCATGACATCAGGAGATTATCTCCCTATTAGTAATTCCTGAGGGAATTGATGAGGTCCTGTTGGGGATACCATGGCTTCGCTATCATTCTCCTCATATAAAGTGGTCATCATGGAAAATTTTGGGATGGAGTAAATCATGTGAGGGTAGATGTCAGAGGGAGTGCGTTCAGGTTGCTCCTACAGAGGTACCCGCAGATCTTTCCTCTCTCCCCAAGCACTATTGGTCCTATGCGGACGTGTTCTCCAAAAGGGCTGCGGAGACCCTTCCGCTTCACCGCCCCTATGACAGTCCTATTGACCTCTTGCCTGGTACAGAGCCTCCCCGGGGTCGAGTGTATCCGTTATCTCTCCCGGAGATGGAGGCAATGTCCCAGTACATTCAAGAGAATCTGGCAAGAGGATTCATTAGGAAGTCAGTGTCACCTGCAGGGGCTGGGTTCTTGTTCATGCAGAAGAAGAATGGAGAACTACGTCCATGCATAGACTACAGGGGTCTTAACGCCATCACCATTAAGAATAAATACCCACTACCCCTCATATATGAGCTTTTTGATAGGCTACGGGGAGCAAGGGTATTTACTAAGTTAGATCTGCGGGGTGCTTACAACCTGATTCGCATTCGTGAGGGGGACGAATGGAAGATGGCTTTTAACACCAGGGATGGGCACTATGAATATCTGGTGATGCCCTTCGGGCTCTGTAATGCCCCAGCCGTTTTCCAAGACTTTTTGAACGACATATTTTGGGAGATGCTCACCAGCTTGGTCGTAGTCTATGTGGATGATATTCTCATCTACTCTCCAGATATTGACTCCCATCGGAGAGATGTTTTAAAGTTTTCGACTTCTTACGGGCAAACTCCCTCTACGCCAAGTTGGAGAAGTGTGTGTTTGAACAGGAGTCCTTGCCTTTCCTTGGCTATATCATCTCTGCCCAGGGATTGGCTATGGATCCTGCCAAGCTACAGGCTGTGATGGACTGGCAAGATCCCCATTCTCTTAAAGCGGTGCAGCGCTTTATGGGGTTCATTAATTACTTTCGCCAGTTCATCCCACACTTCTCAACATTGGTAGCTCCCTTAGTTGCCCTCACCAAGAAGGGAGCAAATCCCAAGTTGTGGTCGGAGGAGGTCTCCAAGGCCTTTCTCTAGATTAAGTCACACTTCACTAGCGCTCCCATCCCACATTGCCCCTATGTAGATAAGCCATTTATTATGGAGGTGGATGCCTCATCCGTTGGTGCTGGAGCAGTCCTCTTCCAAGAGAATGCTCAAGGTCGGAAGTATCTTTGCTTCTTCTTCTCCAAGACCTTTTCACCAGCGGAGAGGAATTATTCCATCGGGGACAGAGAGTTGCTAGCCATGAAGTTGGCTTTCTCAGAATGGAGACACCTCTTGGAGGGAGCTCACTTTCCCTTCCAAGTGTTCACAGACCACAAGAACTTGGTGTACTTACAGACGGCCCAGCGGCTGAATTCTCGCCAGACTAGATGGTCCCTGTTCTTATCCCAGTTTCATTTTACTCTTCATATTCTCTCTGGGGAAAAAAACATTTGTGCCGATGCTCTCTCTCGCTCCGTAGTGTCATCTGAGGAGGAGGAGGAGCCTCGGCTTATTGTCCCTTCTTAGAGCCTGAGAACTGTGGCTCCGTTTTCGCTAGAGTCTGTGCCCCCAAGCAAAACTTTTGTTCCATCTAATTTGCGACCGGAGGTTCTCTCTTGGGCTCCCTCGTCCAGGGTGGGTGGACATTTTGGGACCAAGAGGACATCTGAGATTTTGGCGCGGACGTACTGGTGGCCGCATATGGCACGTGACGTCGGGGACTATATTCGGGCATGTGTCTCCTGCGCCAAGAATCGTTCTCCTCGGCAACGGCCTGCTGGGCAACTTTACCCCCTGCGGTGGCAGACAGGCCCTGGGAGATGGTCGGGTTGGACTTCGTGGTGGGCTTACCCGAGCCTCATAACTGCACCGTTATCTGGGTTGTCACCGATCATTTCTCTAAGATGGTGCCACTTCCATGGTTACCTTCTGCAGGGGCCTTGGCGGCGTTGTTCATTAAACATATTTTCCGTTTACATGGCATGCCTGATAAAATTGTCAGTGACCGGCGTCCCCAGTTCGCGTCTCGGTTTTGGAGAGAGCTCTGTCGTTTTCTCAGCATAGAACTAAATCTCTCCTCTGCATATCATCCCGAGACGAATGGGTTGGCACAGAGGGCCAACCAGACTCTGGCTAAATATTTGCAACATTTTGTCTCTGCTAGGCAGGATGACTGGGCATCTTTGCTACCTTGGGCAGAATTTGCTCTGAACAACGCCGTAGCCGATTCCACTGGGCAGACTCCTTTTCTCCTTAATTACGGCCAGCATCCGCGTGTCCCTGTGCCCATGCCCGTGTCATCCACTGATTCCAGGGTGGCAGACTGGGCAGTGGAGGCATGTGACATTTGGGACCGCACACAGGATGCCAATCGGGCTTCCAAGGAGAGAATGAAGGTTTCTGCCGATGCTCACCGGTGCCCTGCTCCGACCTTCGCTCCTGGTGACTTAGTGTGGCTCTCCGCCCGTAACATCAGGCTGCGAGTTGAGTCCACTAAGTTTGCGTCTCTCTACATTGGTCCTTTCAAGGTTCTGGAACAGGCTAACCCTGTGGTTTACCATTTGGCTATTCCTCCGGGCCTTGGTATCACCGACACCTTCCACGTTTCCCTCTTAAAGCCCGTCTATATGTCCCGGTTTTCTGAGTCATCTGCTGGGACATCGGGTTCATCCTGAACAGGGGGAATCTCGAACCATGTCTGCTGCGGTCTCTCAATCTGCATCAGCCACAGTGGAGCCTGCTAAGCGGAGACGTCGGTCCCAGCGTCTCGCTCAGTCTGATTCTGTGCAAAGGGTTACTGCTGCCTTTCCAGGCTCTGCCATTGTAGCCTGTATGGATCAGCAGCGAGCAGACATCTCTGAGACTGAGTCCTGCTTTTCCCCTTTTGAGCATGCTTCCCAAAGGAAGACCTCTCAGTGGAGGTCTGGGGTCACATGCTCAGGTACTGCAGTAGCTCCTATTAGTCCTCTAGGAAGGCCCTGAAGTTGCTCAGTTACTGCAGCAGTTCTCATTGGTCTTCTAGGAAGGTCATGAAGTTGCTGCAACTACACAAGGTTCGCATGGCCGCACGGCCATGTGCTAGTATACACTTGTTTAAGTGTGTGTGTTCTGAGTTAAAGTCTCTCTTTAATCATCCCCTCCCTTGTGTTTGAATGATCGCGTAAGGAGGATGATTGTAATCTAGTGCCCGACTTGTTACCAACACTGGTACGCAAACAGCGTCTATTACTGTGACCGCCAGTGCGGCGACATGCGCTATCACCGCGCTTTCCAAACCCAAGTCTGGGTAGTTAGTGGCGTCCGCCAGTGCGGCACCGCATGCACTCTCGTGCTATTTAACTATTATTTCTGTTATGTGTGGTACTGCAGCCCTGTGACGCAACAGGGTTCGCTTCTTTCACACAGGGTGAAGCTAATCCGTGTGTGTATCCTCATTGTACCGCCATATAGTCCGTCATTGCTTAGCAGCAGGTTCCATCTCTGCAAGGTGGACCCCGGGCTGCGAACGCGCCTTATTCATTTTCTCTAATTATTTGGTGCGTTCCGCTAGCCCTAACATGTTATACCTTAAAAAGATGGTCGCTGTGTCCACAGTGCCCCCATCTGCCTCAGTATAGGGAATCTTCTGCTGGGGGTTGCCTCTGAGTCACGTATTTAAGAGATTTATACGAAAACCCGGTGTAAGCGCTCAGAGCAGGATAAAATTGAGCCGATCCTTACTGCAATCTTTGGGAGGCGGAATGAACAAATCAATAGCAGGTGTGGATCGGTGAGATTACAGTGATACTACATTTTTTTATGGTGTTCAGCGTGCAGTAAAATTGACAAGGCAGTTTTATTCTTCGGGTCAGTAAGATTACGGCAATACAATATTTATAGCATTATGTTTTGCCACTTTTACACAATAAAACCTACCATATAGTATAAGCCGACCCGAGTATAAGCCGAGACCCCTAATTTTGCCACAAAAGCTGGGAAAACTTAATGACTCGAGTATAAGCCTAGGGTGGAAAATGCAGCAGCTACCAGGAAAAATGTCAAAAATAAAAATAGGTATCAATAAAAGTAAAATTAATTGAGACATCAGTAGGTTAAGTGTTTTTGAATATCCATATTGAATCAGGAGCCCCATATATTGCTCCATACAGTTCATGATGGGCCCCATAAGATGCTCCATACAAAATATGTCCCATATAATGCTCTATAAAGTTTATGATGGACCCCATAAGATGCTCCATATTAAAATATGCCCCATATAATGCTGCACAAATGCTGATTATGACCCCATAAGATGCTCCATACAGACATTTGCCCCATACAATGCCGCACAAATGCTGATTATGGCCTCATAAGATGCTCCATAGACACATTTGCCCCATATAATGCTGCACAAATGCTGATTATGGCCCCATAAGATGCTCCATACAGACATTTGCCCCATATAATGCTGCACAAATGCTGATTATGGCCCCATAAGATGCTCCATATAAATATTTGCCCCATATAACCCTGCACATGGCCCCATAAGATGCTCCATAGAGATATTTGCCCCCATATAATGCTCCACATGGCCCCATAAAATGCTCCATAGAAATATTTGCCCCATATAATGCTGCACATGGCCCCATAAGATGCCCTATATGCTGTTGATGCTATAAAAAAAAAAAATCACATACTCACCTCTCGTCGCTCAGGCCCCCGGCACTTGCTATACTCACCTTTCCCGTTCCACCGCTGATCGCCGCTGTGTCTTCCGCGCCCTCTGCACTGACTGTTCAGGCAGAGGGCAGCGTGCACACTAATCGCGTCATTGCACCCTCTGACCTGAGCGTCACTGCAGAGGATGCGGAAGGAGCGGCGCCGACGGTGGAACGTGGGACAGGTGAATATGCCCCCGTTATACTCACCTGCTCCTGGCGCTGTTCCTGGCTCTCCGGGCGCTGACAGCTTCTTCCTGTATTGAGCGGTCACATGGTACCGCTCATTACAGTAATGAATATGCGGCTCCACCCCTATGGGAGTGGAGTATGGTCGATATTCATTACTGTAATGAGTGGTACCATGTGACCGCTCAATACAGGAAGAAGCTGTAAGCGCCCGGAGAACCAGGGACCTGCAGGGACCGTGCCAGGAGCAGGTATTATTAGACAGCTGCCGCTCCCCCTTCCCTGACGACCCCTGGGAATAACTCGAGTATAAGCCGAGAGGGGCAATTTCAGCCTAAAAAGTGGGCTTAAATTCTCAGCTTATACTCGAGTATATACGGTATTTTATATTCTGAGAGCTATAGCTGTTTTATTTTTTCACTGATAGAGCTGTATGGTGACTTATTTCTAGCAGGGCAAGATGGCGTTTTCAGAGATACCATTTTTATTTACATTCATCTTTTATATTGTGTTTTGATCCACTTTTTGTTTATATATATATATATATATATATATATATATATATATATATATATATATATATATATATATATATATATATTTTACAATTGTTCTTTTTACTTTCTTAGTTAGTCCCTCTATTGGACTTTAACTTTTATCACTCTGACCGCGGGTATAATGCATTGCAATGCACCAGCCTTGCAATGCTTTATATCTGTCAGTGCAGCACCGACAGAAGCCTCGTAGAGCATGTTCTAAGCATGGTCTACTAGGAATTCTGTAACTGGGTAACCTGGGGGTTGTTATGACTACCTTGAGTTGCCATGGACACAATCGGGCCCTAGAGACAACATCACTGGGGCGCTGATCGGACGAGAGCCCTCTCTCCAAGACTCCTAAATGTTGTGATCGATATGGATAGTGGCATTTAGGGGTTTAAACAGTCGGTAGCTGTGAGACCAGGGTCTCGTGAATCATGAAAACCGAGCTCCGTCGGCGAGCACGTGGGCGCAGCTCCTGTGCCCACACGATCGCTAGATGTATCTATACATCCTAGGTCGGGTAACCCCTCCCAACCAGATTGTATGGGTACATCTAACGTCATGAAAGGGTTAAAGTTTATGCTAAAGAAAGACAAACAAACATATGCCTTAAAAATGCATATGTATGCAGTGCATATAAAATTTTAGAATTATTTGGTCCAAATTTGATGCAAACAACAACTAACTGAAATATATTTTATTGATTTGTCCATAGACCCTCTCCATACGTCACTAAAGACTGACAAACTTTAGCTTTTACTATAAATTATTAAGAAAGCTTAGGCTAGTAGCAAAGAGGTTTGTCTTCTCAGCACATAGCTTGAGAAATCTACAATTTATAGAAACTTCACAAAATCTCACTTTTCTTACCTGTCAAAATCCCCATTGCACAAAGCTCTAACTGGAATCTTGAAAGCCTGCCAAACAGGGTTTAATGTATTCTTTACTACTTCTGTCTTGTGGCAAATTGTGAAGCTGAGAAAAAAAGATATATGAGCCTCATAACAGACGTGTCACACAATAAACAGTACTCATCTCAAATACAAACTGATTTCATGATATTTTCTTTACCTTGCTGTAAAATAATAACCACTTGTTTGTTTCACTGTAAACTCAAGCATCTAAAATATATTAGACATTACTAGACTATAAACCTAAGACAAACACAGTTATTCACCTACCAGTAGATGAAGAAGTAATTTCTAATGCCTCATTTCTAATTTTATGTTCACTGGATTTAAAGCACATTAAATATTGCTAGTAATTAGATTGTTGAGATAAAATAAATTTCTACTGTATTTTCTGTAACTAAACAATTTTATATTGGAAGTCCCGAAATTATTAAATTGCTACACTTTATTAAAATGCTGTTTCAAAAGCAAGACTGCAACTTACAAATTATGTATTACCATGGTGACACTAACTATAGAATAAACATAGTAATGTGGCCCATTTCTGCATGTACCTGTTAAGTCACGTTAGAAAATGGCAATTTTCATTTTATAAATGACCGTTAATAATCTGTAATCTCATGCTGTTTGTTACTGATATATATATATATATATATATATATATATATATATATATATATATATATATATATAATTTCAAAAAAAGAGGCAGCACTCCATTGTTCAGTGTAAAAACGTGCAGGGTTTAATTTACCCACATGTTCAGGCAACGTTTCAGCTCACAATGAGCTTTTCTCAAGGCTTGAGAAAAGCTCATTGTGAGCTGAAACGTTGCCTGAACATGTGGGTAAATTAAACCCTGCACGTTTTTACACTGAACAATGGAGTGCTGCCTCTTTTTTTGAAATTCTATGGACACTTGGATGATCGTTGGACTGATTATCTGGGGCTTTGCACCCGAAGATAAGTATTTCTGTGCTGTTCCCTTTTCTCTTTTTGTTTATATATATATATATATATATATATATATATATATATATATATATATATATATATATATATATATATATATATATATATACTGTATACTAGATGGAGGCCCGATGCTATAGCTTCGGGAGGGCGGTAATGTCACGTTAGGGGCAGGCATGCGGCGCTGTTGTTGCCTAATGGCATCCTGTGATAATCTAATGACTTTTGCACCAGGGGATTCATGTGCTTGACGCCTAAGCTTATATGCATTGTTTTTATCCCAGCGATGCTGTTGCTCTTCAAGAGTCTCATTTGCCCTTTGTTGTCTTCGACGTTGTGCCTTTGCTGCTTTCCTTTCATTGTCATTGGCGTACTATTTATGAGGAGCCATGTTGGCGTTGATATTTGCTTTTTAAAAGAGTTTTCCCATGAACAAAAGTTCATTTTAAAAATTGTATGTCTGATGGTGTACCGAACATACCACAGCTCCTGGGCAGGGGAGGAAGCAAAAGACAATACTGACATTACAGCAGGAGATCGCAAAGGATACATTTTGTGAGGTAAAATATTTTTTATAAATAGTCAGTGAAACATTTTACCTCACAAATTGAATCCACTGTGATCCCCTGCTGTAATTTCAGTATTGTCTTTTGCTTCCTCCCTTGCCCAGGAGATGGGGTATGCTCCGTACACAGTCAGACACAGTCAATTTTTAAAATGAACCTTCGTTCGTGGGAAACCCCTTTAATGTGTCCGGATTCCTCTGCCTGTAGACATGTCGTGCATCTGCCGCCGGGATCTGCTGAATGATTCACTGCACCTGTGCGTAATTCGCGCAGGCGCAGTAAATCAGACCACCGCGATCTTTGTGCAGACAGATAGTGGCGGTCACATTAAAACTGTGCATGCACTCCTCCTGTACAAAGATATCGGCAGTCAGTGAATCATTCAGCTGATCCCGGCGGCGGCGTGTTCGCGACGGTGTTCTGCTGGTAATACCGCGCAATAGGTTGGTACCAGCAGCAGTTTCCATATTGAGATACCCATCACTTGGGTGTCCCAATATGGCGGTCGGTGACCTTCCTCTGCTTAGAATTCTGGGATACAGTGACATCTAGACAGAACAGGAAATTAAAACATTACAGGGCAATTATATAAATATATATATATATATATATATATATATATATATATATATATATATATACACATATATAAAATTTATTTTACAGACTTGTAGAGTGCTATAAATTCAACAGCGCTTTACAGACATCAGTATCACTGTCTCCACTGCAGCTCACGATCTAAATTCCCTATCAGTATGTGGAGTGTGGGAGGAAAGCAACAGTGCTAATCACAGTATATATACATGTAAGGGGATGAATGGGCAAGACACAGCAAAGCCTAAATCGAGTGTTTGCAAATGAACATTGCCATCTGCTGACCAAAGATGATAACGAAGGCGAAGGCAGAGAGTACTACATTAGTAGGAACTGAAGAGAGAAGTACTCTTCCCTTGAGGGATGAGATTTGAGGAGACAGCAGGTAAGAATGGTTGAGTGAGCAGCAGAGTTGGATTATAGCCGCCATTACGAGAGACCAGACCCAAGTAACGGAACTGAGAGACCAGACTCGAGTGACCGGACCTGAGTAGAGGAACAGAGAGACCAGAGGCGAGTGAAGACTTGAGAGAGATCAAAGTCAGGAAAGCTGAGCTGAGTGAGCAGAGCCATGGCAGAGAGCGAAACGACTAGGACTCAGCGGAGGGGCATTTGTGTGAGCGGTCACTTCCAGTGTAGACTAGACGTACAGTACAAATTGGGGACCAGGGCCACACATTAGGGAATGTAGGTGGTCAGCGAGACAAGTGTGTCGAGTGACTCCCCAATCTAGGACATGTGGCCTAGCAGCTAGTTATCGCCAACCCCCGTTAGGGCCTGTGTGACCTTTTGTGTTGCCTAAAGAGTGACAACGGTGACAGGCCCGGTAGTGATAATGACAGTGATTTAATTATAATAATAGAAATATAGTGTTTAAATAGCATTGTGTAAATCTGTTTATCCGAATTTCTGTATTCTCCTTGTAACATAATGCTCCATTTTCACTATTTGCATTATCCCCTGATACTGTGCTGAATGCACCCTTTTAATTGTGCGTTAATCGATAAATAGTGATGAGCGAGTGTACTCGTTACTCGGGTTTTCCTGAGCACACTCGGGTGATCTCCGAGTATTTGTTATTGCTCGGAGATATAGTTTTCATCGCCTCAGTTGCATGATTTACGGCTTCCAGATACGCTGAATACATGTGAGGAATGCCTGTTTGTTAGGGAATTCCCACATGTATTCAGCCTGTCCAGCAGTCGTAAATCATGCTGCTGAGGCGATGAAAACTATATCTCCGAGCAATAACAAATACTCGATCACCCAAGCGTGCTCAGGAAAACCCGAGCAACGAGTATACTCTCTCATCACTATCGATAAATAGTTGTGGGTTTAAGTACCACTGTCTCCCTAGTTTTCTGTGCTGTTGCATCTGTGTACCTGTTACTGTATCAAATTGCTGTACAGGGTAAGACTCTACTTGTGTTTCTGGTTGTGAAAAAGTGTCCCAATTTGTATCTCAAAAATAAGGAAAAAAATAATTAATTGCTAAACTTGGAGGTAACTTGGGGAACAGGCCTTTCCCTGCAACTTTCCCTGCAACTGCACAGGCCTTTCCCTGCAACTGCAGATAATAACATTATGTACACTTGAGTGAGCTTTTGTGCTTTTAGTTTCATAAAGGTGTTAAAGTAATGGTGCCTTAGGTCTAATCAGGTGGCAACTGAGGGAATGTTTAATTCTTCTGAGAAAAGAAATAATAGATTATTATGCAGTGAAGTCACAATAAGTCAACTAATTAAAACAATGTAAACATAAAAGCATTCAGCATTCTATATTTGAATCATAAGATGCCTAAAGCAACTTGTTAATGTGAGAGCAGGTTGTGAATGCTTCAAGCTAATTACAAAAAAGTCTGTCACTGTACTGTGAACATATAATTGTACAGACACATTAACAATAGCTAGTAAGTAACATACCTTCCATCCTCATTGCTTCGGAAAAACACAAGAAATGGGTCTGACTTTCCAAAAAAGTCTTTTTTGTCAAGTTTATTGGCACAAAACTGCATTAACACAGCATCCTAAAATACATGAAATACATTACATTAAACCTAAATGTGAACAACATAACATACCACATTTAGGGAATACATAGATATCAATTTTTTTTCCTGCCAAAAACCCTTTATTCAATTGTTGAAAAAATATATATGCAGTGCCATTCTGGCATTAACAGTCACTGCAAATAAATGCATTAATGTAGGTTCTTTTGCAGTCTTAAATAGCTTGAATTGCCATATGTTTGCTCCATAAAAAAACATATGAACATGTCACCGACATGTCAGCTTTGTACACATTTAGGTACAATCTAAGGCCTTGATTACACAAGCGTTTTGCCTTTCAGTCACTTTTCAAGTGACAGTCAATAAGGAATGGATCAATCAGTGTCAAGAAAATTGTCTATATACTGTATATTCTTTAAAATACTTCATATCAGTAATGAAGAAATAGCACAGGTCACCAGTCCGAACTGGTTTACCATACAATGACTGTACGTAGTCAATGAGAATAAGAATTGAATTCCCATAAAGATTTTCTGGTAACAGTCTAAAATCTGCATCCGATACAACAGAAGCACCCATTCACATGTTTGAGACCCATGCAGCCAATACTAGAGTAACATGCTGGCACTGTTGCCCACTATCACATTTCCAGACGCTATACTTATTGCTGTCAAGTAGGGCACTTCTTGACTCTCAGCATTCAAGCAAACTATTTGTGGGCTACAAAGCTGACACAGCATGCAGCCATTAGTCTGCATTCAGAAAAAGTAACAAGTTCGTTCATTAAGGGTATGTGCACACGTTGCGGATTTCTTGCAGAAATTTCCTGAAGAAAACCGGAAATTTTCTGCAAGAAATCCGCATTTTTTTTTTGCGTTTTTTTTCCGTTTTTTTCGCGTTTTTTTCGCATTCTGCAAGCGTAATTAGCTTGCAGAATGCTAAAGTTTTCCAAGCGATCTGTAGCATCGCTTGGAAAACTGACTGACAAGTTGGTCACACTTGTCAAACATACTGTTTGACAAGTGTGACCAACTTTTTACTATAGATGCAGCCTATGCAGCATCTATAGTAAAAGAGAGAATGTTTAAAAATAATAAAAAAAATAAAAAAAATGCTTATACTCACCCAGACATCTCATCAGCGGCGTCCGTTCGTCTTCCTATAGCTGGTGTGTGCGCGCAGGACCTTCCGTGACGTCACGGTCACGTGAGCGGTCACATGACCGCTCACGACCAATCACAGGACAGTGACGTCATCGGCAAGGTCCTTCGCCGCACATCAGCTACAGGAACCGAAGCGGCAGCATGCAGTGGAGGCGGGAAGACATCGAGGGTGAGTATATCGCTATTTTTTATTTTAATTCTTATTTTTTGACCACTTATATGGTGCCCAGTGCGTGGAGGAGAGTCTCCTCTCCTCCACCCTGGGTACCAACCGCACATAATCTGCTTACTTCCCGCATGGTGTGCACAGCCCCGTGCGGGAAGTAAGCAGATCAATGGACCCCTAGGTGTGCGGAATCCCCTGCAATTCCGCATTTTAATGAACATGTTGCTTTTTTTTCCGCGATGCGATTTTTTCGCGGAAAAAAAGGCTACATTTGCACAAAAAATGCGGAATACACTTAAAATAATGGGAGGCATATGTAAGCGTTTTTTTCGCGTTTTTATCACGTTTTTATAGCGAAAAAACGCGAAAAAAACGCGAAAAATACTTAACGTGTTCACATGGCCTAAATGTCTTCTTTAATGTAATGTAATGGTGTCTAGCTCATTTCAACTTCTACATGGATTCTGCATGTGTCCAGTCATCTCTATTCATGTCAGTAAGCATATGTATTGGTATCTAACTCATTTCAACTTCTACATAGATCCTGCATGTGTCCAGTCATCTCTATTCATGTCAGTAAGCATATGTATTGGCATCTAACTCATTTCAACTTCTACATAGATCCTGCATGTGTCCAGTCATGTCTATTCATGTCAGTAAGCATATGTATTGGCATCTAACTCATTTCAACTTCTACATAGATCCTGCATGTATCCAGTCATCTCTATTCATGTCAGCAAGCACATGTAATGGTATCTAGCTTAGTCATCTTACTTTGCTTGTCCCTTAACGCTGTGAGGTCATGTATCGTTTTTCATAGAGGTTTATGATCCATGTAGGCCTGCACACTTTATCTGTTCACTACATTTATTGTGTCCTGCTGTCTTAACTTAGTTTGATTGATTGCTAACGAGGTAAAATAGTGAGAGATCTTAGAGCAAGCTTCCTACATATTCAGACATAGCCTGGGGAAGCATTTATGCAGGGGGTAGCATTTATATACATTTAATCAAAGCACATTTATTCAAAGTACCTGGCAGTTAGACAGGGCAGGAGACAGGTAAGACAATTAAACAAACCTATTCCCTGTACATTTGGACTACAACAAATATTTACCATATGCATTTGAATAATTTATATCCTGGCTGCTGCATTCACTCGCATCCACTGTCCTTGCTATAACTCCTTACACTCCATTCATATCGGCCCCTCTGTCCTTGCCTCTCCTATGTATAGCACTCATGCTCTTTTCACATTGCTAAACTGAACAGATCCATTTAGTCCTATCATCCAACACAAGAGACGCTCTCACAAATCACTTAACCATCTGCTCACTTTTTCTATCCTCCTTCTCCTAGTCGCAGGAGATATCTCTCCCAACTCCGGCTCCCCATATTATAGTAAGTCAAACTTCTCAACTCCTACACTCAGAAATCCCTAAAATCTCATTAACCTCCATCGGTGAGCCCGCATCAAAGCCGGGACATGGCAGCTGTTTTCAACAGCTGACATGTGCCCGTAATATGCGCGGGTGGAATCGCGATCCGCCAGTGACTATTAACTAGAACAGAGATTATGGGTCAAGGCCTTAAACATCAGTATCCGACTTCACAAATGGTCTTCTAGATGAATGAGCAATAATTTCCACGGACACATTTCAAAATATTATAGAAAGCCTCCTCAGAGGATTTGAAGCTGTTACAGATGCAATGCAATGACCAACTCCATATTAATACCTATGGATTTAGAATGGGATGTCATAAAAAATCTTGTGGGTGTATTGTGCAGCTGTCCAAATACTTTGGTTCATATAGTGCATATCTTATAGCAATATGTTTAAAGTTTATTTAGACTCCTGGTATCCCCATGATATTCTTACTAAAAGGGGCTCAGACATTCTGGAAAGTGGAACACCACCCTTCATTATTTACAGAGTCATGGCTTTGTACATTAGTATACTAGTTCTCTGCAGTGCAGTTCTATTTTCGTGAATAAGAACTGAGACACAGCCATAATAGAATAAACGGAGCTGTGATTAGTAAATACTAACAATACATTTGCATGGCTCCTTCATTCACATGATAGGCAACGGTGTTAGGAATTGGAGCCTCTACAATATGAACTTTGTTGGCCCTTTCCAAAGATAGACAATCAATACTGAAATGCTACAAAACCACACTCAGAATCAATAAAAAGTAAAGAAGATAAAAGCTGAAGAGCTACCTGTTTTCTAGTTTCCTATTCTGTTCAACACTTAATGTAATGATGTACTTTTGTACATCCATTGAGATAAGTAGTTTGAAGGGATATCATGGTAATAGGATTCCTTAACAATATTACTAATATCTTCCCAGAATAGGGAATCTTTACACACTGTTGATATATGTTAATGGATTGTGCAGTTTCACCATACAGAAGCATCCCTTTCCCAGTGTGTACAAGATTTCTGTCAAAAGAGATAGAGCATGAGGAGGGGAAAATATAATTTTACAGACCTCTCAGCCTCAAGATGTGAGCAAGGTAATATTTTCTAAACTGTAATAAGGCTTTTTTTTTCTTTTTTAATTAATGTGGTTTATTATTATGATTGATATCTAGTGATATCTTTCCACAATATGCAATCTTTATGCATACTACTCACATCTAATAATAGAGCTAAGACGTTTGGACAGACCCTTTTCTTTTGTCATTTCCATAGCTTGCTGATAATAGCTGATGCTGTTAAGATTCCCTTATATTGGGATTCTACAAAAATCATCATCTTGATATAGTCTAAGTATATAGTTACCTTTATATATACAAGATGATGAGTGAGTTTGGGGCCTTATTTTTGTTAGTACACCTTCTGGAGGTATTCAGTTTTATTGTCAGGTTTGTCATCTCAAAAGGTAATGAGAGAAAGACAAAAGAAAAGAGAAAAATCCTTACGCTAGGAAAACACACAAATTTCTTTAGGCAGCCTACTGTCATATATTATTGTGCATGGCTGATCTGACACATCCCTCTGGGCCTAAGGTATAATACTGAAAACTACATTTTGCTTAGATCCTCTCATTTGTCAAATAGTTTTTCTTCCTTCATTTTTTATTTAATATCAGAAAAGAAGTATGCTAAACACAAAGCCAGCTATGGAAAGAGCCAGAAAATTCTAGACTTGATTATGACAAGGTGTTTAACTAGAAATTAATTTATTCTTTTATTGTGCTTTATTGGTATAAACACTTTCTATATTATTGAAGAAAATCATTTTAATACAGATTAATTCCCTTTTTAACCTGACTTACTCTAAAATACATACCTTACATTCTTCCCCAGGTTTTACATACTATTCATTTCAGTTTGCAAAAGTGTGATGACAAATATGAGTTTATTTAACCCCTTCATGACCCAGCCTATTTTGGCCTTAATGACCTTGCCGTTTTTTGCAATTCTGACCAGTGTCCCTTTATGAGGTAATAACTCAGGAACGCTTCAACGGATCCTAGCGATTCTGAGATTGTTTTTTCGTGACATATTGGGCTTCATGTTAGTGGTAAATTTAGGTCGATAATTTCTGAGTTTATTTGTGAAAAAAACGGAAATTTGGCAAAAATGTTGAAAATTTCGCAATTTTCACATTTAGAATTTTTATTCTGTTAAACCAGAGAGTTATGTGACACAAAATAGTTAATAAATAACATTTCCCACATGTCTACTTTACATCAGCACAATTTCGGAAACAATTTTTTTTTTTGCTAGGAAGTTATAAGGGTTAAAATTTGACCAGTGATTTCTCATTTTTACAACAAAATTTACAAAACCATTTTTTTTAGGGACCACCTCACATTTGAAGTCAGTTTGAGGGTTCTATATAGCTGAAAATACCCAAAAGTGACACCATTCTAAAAACTGCACCCCTCAAGGTGCTCAAAACCACATTCAAGAAGTTTATTAACCCTTCAGGTGTTTCACAGCAGGAGAAGCAACATGGAAGTAAAAAATGAACATTTAACTTTTTAGTCACAAAAATGATCTTTTAGCAACAATTTTTTTATTTTCCCAAGGGTAAAAGGAGAAACTGGACCACAAACGTTGTTATCCAATTTGTCCTGAGTACGCTGATACCTCATATGTGGGGGTAAACCACTGTTTGGGCGCCCGGCAGGGCTCGGAAGGGAAGGAGCGCCATTTGACTTTTTGAATGAAAAATTATCTCCATCGCTATCGGACACCATGTCACGTTTGGAGAGCCCCTGTGTGCCTAAACATTGGAGCTCCCCCACAAGTGACCCCATTTTGGAAACTAGACCCCCCAAGGAACTTATCTAGAAGCATAGTGAGCACTTTAAACAATCAGGTGCTTCACAAATTGATCCGTAAAAATGAAAAAGTACTTTTTTTTCACACAAAATTTCTTTTAGCCTCAATTTTTTCATTTTCACATGGGCAACAGGATAAAATGGATCCTAAAATTTGTTGGGCAATTTCTCCTGAGTACGCCGATACCTCATATGTGGGGGTAAACCACTGTTTGTGTGCACGGCAAGGCTCGGAAGGGGAGGCGTGCCATTTGACTTTTTGAATGGAAAATTAGCTCCAATCATTAGCGGACACCATGTCGCGTTTGGAGAGCCCCTGTGTGCCTAAACATTGGAGCTCCCCTACAAGTGACCCCATTTTGGAAACTAGACCCCCAAAGGAACTTATCTAGATGCATAGTGAGCACTTATAACCCCCAGGTGCTTCACAGAAGTTTATAACGCAGAGCCGTGAAAATAAAAAAAAAATTTCTTTCCTCAAAAATGATTTTTAGCCCAGAATTTTTTATTTTCCCAAGGGTAATAGGAGAAATTGGACCCCAAATGTTGTTGTCCAGTTTGTCCTGAGTACGATGATACCCAATATGTGGGGGTAAACCACTGTTTGGGCGCACGGCGGGGCTCGGAAGGGAAGGCATGCCATTTGGCTTTTTGAATGGAAAATTAGCTCCAATCATTAGCGGACACCATGTCGCGTTTGAAAAGCCCCTGTGTGCCTAAACATTGGAGCTCCCACACAAGTGACCCCATTTTGGAAACTAGACCTCCCAAGGAACTAATCTAGATGTGTGGTGAGCACTTTGAACCCCCAAGTGCTTCACAGAAGTTTATAACGCAGAGCCATGAAAATCAAAAATAATTTTTCTTTTCTCAAAAATGATTTTTTAGCCCACAATTTTTTATTTTCCAGAGGGTAACAGGAGAAATTGGACCCCAAAAGTTGTTGTCCAGTTTCTCCTGAGTACGCTGATACCCCATATGTGGGGGTAAACCACTGTTTGGGCACATGTCGGGGTTCGGAAGGGAAGTAGTTACGTTTTGAAATGCAGACTTTGATAGAATGCTCTGCGGGCGTCGGGTTGCGTTTGCAGAGCCCCTGATGTGCCTAAACAGTAGGAACTCCCCACAAGTGACTCCATTTTGGAAACTAGACCCCCAAGGGAACTTTTCTAGATGTGTGATGAGCACTTTGAACCCCCAAGTGCTTCACAGAAGTTTATAACGCAGAGCCGTGAAAATAATAAATGTGTTTCCTTTCCTCAAAAATATTTTTTTAGCCCAGAATTTTTTATTTTTGCAAGGGTAACAGGAGAAATTGGGCCCCATTATTTGTTGCCCAGTTTGTTGTGAGTATGCTGGTACCCCATATGTGGGGGTAAACCACTGTTTGGGCGCACGTCAGGGCTCGGAAGGGAAGTAGTGACATTTGAAATGCAGACTTTGATGGAATGGTCTGCGGGCATCACGTTGCATTTGCAGAGCGCCTGATGTGCCTAAACAGTAGAAACACCCCACAAGTAACTCCATTTTGGAAACTAGACCCCCCAAGGAACTTATCTAGATTTATGGTGAGCACTTTCAACCCCCAAGTGCTTCACAGAAGTTTATAACACACAGCCGTGAAAATAAAAAATAATTGTTCTTTCCTCAAAAAATTATGTTTTAGCAAGTAATTTTTTATTTTTGCAAGGGTAACAGGAGAAATTGGACCCCAACAGTTGTTGCCCAGTTTGTCCTGAGTACGCTGGTACCCCATATGTGGGGGTAAACCACTGTTTGGGCGCACGTCGGGGCTTGGAAGGGAGGGAGCACCATTTGACTTTTTGAACGCAAGATTGGCTGGAATCAATGGTGGTGCCATGTTGTGTTTGGAGACCCCTGATGTGCCTAAACAGTGGAAACCCCTCAATTCTAACTTCAAAACTAACCCCAACACTAACGCCACCAAAAAGAGCAACAGTACATAAAAAGGATAGTATTAACTTAACCCTGGGGTGGCAGCACGGACCTCTTAGGTGTATCCTATTATACAGCATGTAAGTTGCATTCATTGCATTTAGCCTGATGGCATTTGAGCTGCTGAATAGGTCTTGGTGAGATATACGGTACATAAGCAGCTAGTTAATACTATCCTTTTTATGTACTGTTGCGCTTTAAAGTGATTTGCGGTTCTATTGAGACTGCTGATCTTTAGCACATGGCACTTTGGTTGCGGCTTTGTACATATATACAATTTTTTGAATATATTATTCTAGTGCCTTACCCTATTTTTTGTCACACATTGCTCATGCCATTTATTGGTTATTTTTTCTATTCTTTTCAATTTTGGTCCGGTGCTGTTTGTTTTTATTGAGTTTCTCTGTATTTATAAATTCTTTTGGCTAATCATATTGTTATAGGAAAACATTTTTTCTTAATAAAAACTTTTGGACTTTTTTTTAAAAAAAAACTTTGTATGCCTTGGTTTTTCTCCTTTCCATATGGAGAATTAGTGTACTATCTACTGTTTTTGAGGTTAATATGTGCTAGTGCTGGATTTTGTTTCATTATAATTGTTATTTTCCAGTCATCTACTATTCCAGTATAATTGCAATGTTTTGGAAAAAACTGCCTATGAAAACAGGATCTTTTTAAAAAAATAAACACTCAAAATGCATGTTCCAAATTATTATGCACAGCAGAGTTTTCAACCTTTTTTTTTATTTTGAACAAAAAAATGGTCAATTGTGAAGTTATAAGCATTATCAGCTTATTACAAAGTGAAATCAAACAGTTTTCAAGTGAAAACTTTATTCTAGGTGATGTTACATTTGCACGTAGGACCCCTTGTTCAAAATAAGCTTCTGAACTCTCTCGTCCATTGAATTTGTCTGTTTTTGGATGGTTTCTGCTTCAGTTGTTTTGCATGTGGACAGAATACCCTCCCAGAGCTGTTGCTTAGATGTGAACTGCCTCCCGCCATCATAGACACTCCTTTTGATGATGCTCCAGAGGTTCTCAATGGGGTTGAGGTCAGGGGAAGATGGTGGCCACACCATAAGTTTGTCCTCTTTTATGCCCATAGCAGCCAGAGATGCAGATGTGTTTTTTGCAGCATGAGACGGTGCATTATCATGCATGAAAATGATCTTGCTGCGGAAAGCATGATTCTTCCTCTTGAACCATGGCAGGAAGTGTTGTTTTAGAAACTCCACATAGATTATGCAGTTCATCTTTACCCCTTCAGGGATCATAAAGGGGCCGACAATCTCTCTCCCCATGATTCCAACCCAAAACATTACTCCACCTCCTCCTTGTTGGCACCTTAGCCGTGTTTTCATGGGGTGTCCATCCTCCACTCCATCCATCTGGACCATCGAGCGTTGCACGGCACTCATCGGTGAACAAAACAGTTTGGAAGTCAGTCTCCATGTATCGTTTGGCCCACTGGAGCCGTTTCTGCTTGTTGCAGGGGATAGAGGTGGTCGACAGGATGGCTTACGCACAGCTGCAAACCTCTGAAGGACCCTGCATCTTGTTGTTCTGGGGACGTTGGAGACACCAGCAGCTTCAAAAACTTGTCTGCTGCTATGACATGGCATTTTTGCAGCTGCTCTTTTAACCTTACGCAATTGCCTGTTGGAAAGAGTCCTCAATTTTTCCTTATCAGCACGCACACGTGTGTGCTGGGAATCAGCTACATACTTCTTGATTGTGCGATGATCACGATGAAGTGTCTTGGCAATGTTGATTGTAGTCATGCCTTGACCTAAATACTCCACAATTTGTTGCTTCTCAGCAGCCGACACATCCTTTTTCTTTCCCATTTTGGCAAAAAATGTAGGCTGCTTAATAATGTGGAACAGCCTTCTTAAGTAGTCTTGCCTTTATTTGGACACACCTGCCAAACTAATTTGCACAGGTATCTGCAATTGCTTTCAGTGATATAAAGAGCCCTGACACACATCACCATCTATGATTTTAAATGACAAACAAAAAAATTCTAACCTTATCACTCCTAAACTCTATGTGCATAATAATTTGGAACACAGTGTAAATAGCTGGGCCTAAAAACAAGAGCCCCTAAAAATATACCCTAGTCAAGGACAATTGCTATGACTATTGCTAAATCCATTTTTGCCAAAAAAAAGATCAAGTAAAATACTTACATCAAGCTGGTATGTAGATATGTAGGGGTAAAGTACATATGTCATGCACCCCCCCCCCCGACGAAGCCTTGGGTGAAACGTGCGTTGGGGCTGGTGGGCCAGCACATATGTACTTTACCCCTACATAGTTCACCTATAGCTCACCACACTTCCCATGTATCAGTTGCCAGCTATTGTTATTTGTAGAGTGTAAGTCTTTTGGTGACCACCAGCCATATTCCACCAAATGAGAAAAGTAGTTTGCCACATGAGTATGATAAAAAAATAATCCTTTCAAATTCACATTAAAAAGACAAATCCACAGATTGCTGCGTTACCAACGATCTTGGTGTTCTTAATCATAGCTGTAGTAGGAGTATCAAGTGAAAGTATTTAAAAGCATGACAGCCAGTCACATATGAAAACATTGGCATGGATATATAAAAATTAGACGGATTTACAATATATGATCATATCAAAATTGAGAAAACGCCATGATTTAATACATATACAAGATATCATTCCTGAAAACCCTGCCATTCGGAATGGAATGAATTTAAGGAATGATTTCTTGCATATATATTAACTTATAGTTAATGTTCAGTGTTTCTACGATTGTGTGATGCAAATTCTTAAATAATGTATATATCTATAATGATGTTTTTATATGGAATGCATGACAAGAATGACCTTGTGTGTACATATTATAGATATTAACTCACAATTTATATTCAGTATTTTACAATCATGTAGTGCAAATCCTAATAACATTTATCTGTAATGACGTTTTTATATGTGTCATGCTTTTAAATACTTTTACTTGACACTCCCAATATCACTGTGATTAAGATTAAGGAGACCACTGGAAACGCGGCATTCTATTGATTTGCCTTTTTAATGAAAATTTAAAATAAATAAGAACTTCTTTTTTTTTTTTTACTTACGGATGTGCCAAACGACCTTAGTGATTTAGTGAAACAGTGACAGTAATTAAATACAATACTGGGAGAAAGTGAATGAACAAGCTACTTACTCGGCAATTATTTAGCTCTTCTGCAGTGACAATGATGGTTCCACAGTTCTTTCCTGGAATTCCTCTATTAAAGAAGAAAAATCAAGTAAAGAGTCAGGAACAAGGAAACCTATGGTACACATTTGGTTAAAATACTGTTACAAGTAAATTGTACAGTATCACTGGGGATAATTACCACTTCCATTGGCTATACAGTACATCATGTCTACATGTTATATACTGTATATAGCTCATTTCTAACCATTCACAGTACAGTTTTACAATTTGATTTTTTTATTGCATTGAGATTCCATACATACTAGCAAGAATTGTCTAGATAAGAAATATGTTTGGGCATGGCCAAACATGAACTAACGATTGCAGTATGAAGCAATGACCTGGAGCATGATCTAAATAGAGATCCTGAAGCCATGGTGTTCTCATTTAATAGTCACTGATATTACTGGAATCAATGAAGTATACACCTTTTGGCGACAACACCTGTAATTTGTTTAAACCCTCATACTGATATAACTAGGGAGGCACTTTGTCATCCTGCGAGATGAAGAAGGTTTTAGGACATTGTTTTCAGATTTCACAGTAGACCATCTGATTTAAGGCTTTGAATATCAAAAAGGGAATCTGTCACCAGTTTTTTTGCCACCTAATCTTATGGTAGCATAAAGTAATGACAAATACCCTGATTCCAGCAATGCGTCACATACTGAGCTACTTACTGTAGTTTTTATAAAATCACCATTTTAATCAGCAGGAATTTATCACTAGAGGACCTGCTGCTGTAAAGTAAACCTGCTGCCATGTAGTCTTCTATATTCATGATCTCTGTATAACCCTGCTCGTAGATTCAATGGAGATCAAAATTTATACTATATGCTGCAATACTGTAGTATTAGACAATTGTAGGTTCAACCCATTCAAAAATGGAGGTCCAAGTAAATGTATTCTAAAACCTACGCCAAATCACCAATTTGCAGTGTATGAACACATTTACTAATATTGCACATCTGGCCACTAATGTTTTCAATGGGCAAAATTATCCTGTATAAATTGTTCCAAATGCTGCTATATTGATTAAAGTAGCTTCCAGTCCATATTCTATAAATATAAGTTGCCAATGGTATATTTAAAGGGCTCTACAAAGTTACACGTACCTTATAAATTAATTCCAGCTCTTAAAATGGGGCTGGTGATGTGACAAAATCTAAAGCTGGCAGATAATGATCCAAGCATAACAATTTCAAGTATTGCAGGTGATCTTTTTTGGTTGAGCACACCATCCATATTATTATATGGTCTTGGCAATAAATAATATCGGAAAAAAAAATCTAGGACTCTTTTTTAAAGCCAGATCATGTGACTTCTTTAACCCCTTAGTGGCAGAGCCAATTTGCAGCTTAATGACCAGGCCAATTTTTAAAATTCTAACCACTGTCACTTTACGAGGCTATAACTTTGGAAAGCTTTAACGGATCCCACTGATTTGGAGATTCTTTTTAGTGACATATTGTACTTCATGTTAGAGGTAACATTTCTTCAATATTATTTGCGTTCATTTATGAAAGAAATTGAATTTTTTAAATTTTGCAATTTTCAAACGTTGAATTTTTATGCCCTTAAACCAGAGAGATATGTCGCACAAAATAGTTAATAAATAACATTTCCGACATGTCTCCTTTACATCAGCACAATTTTGGAAACAAATTTTTTTTTGTTAGGAAGTTATAAGGGTTAAAAGTTAACCAGCGATTTCTCATTTTTACAACAAAATTTACAAAACCATTTTTTAGGGACCACATCACATTTGAAGTCACCTTGTGGGGTGTACATGACAGAAAATACCCAAAAGTGACACCACTCTAAAAACTACATCCCTCAAGGTGTTCAAAACCATATTCAACAAGTTTATTAACCCATTACGTGGTTCACAGAAACTGAAGCAATGTGGAAGGAAAAAATTAACATTTAACTTTTTTTTATTTACAAACATTTTACTTCAGAACCAATTTTTCTATTTTCACAAGTGTAAAAAGAGAAAATCAATCACAAAAGTTGTGCAATTTCTCCTGAATACGCCGATACCTCATACGTATGTGGGGGTAAACCACTGTTTGGGCGCTTGGCAGAGCTCGGAAGGGAAGGAGCGCCGTTTGACTTTTTGAACACAAAATTGGCTTTGGAATCAATGGTGGTGTCATGTCACGTTTAGAGACCACCTGATGTACCTAAACAGTGGAACCCCTCCACTTCTAACTCCAACCCTAACCTCAACACACCTCTAACCCTAACCATAACCACAACTTTAACCCTAGCCCAACCCTTTTTACCACAAAAATGATATTTTTGCCCCCAGATTTTTATTTTCCCAAGGGCAACAGGAGAAATTAGACCACCAAAGTTGTTGTGCAATTTGTCCTGAGGGGGTAAACCACTGTTTGGGCACATGGCAGAGCTCGGAAGGGAAGGAGCGCCGTTTGACTTTTTCAATGCAGAATTGGATGGAATTGAGATTGGACACCATGTCACCTTTGGAGAGCCCCTGATGTGCCTAAACAGTGGAAATCCTCCATAAGTGACACCATTTTGGAAACTAGACCCTTTAAGGAACTTATCTAGATGAGTGGTGAGCACTTTGAACCCCCAAGTGCTTCACAGAAGTTTATAACGCAGAGCTGTGAAAATAAAAAATCTTTTTTTTTTTTTCCACAAAAATGATTTTTTAGAACCCAATATTTTATTTTCCCAAGGGTAACAGGAGAAATTGGGCCCAAAAAGTTGTTGTCCAATTTGTCCTGAGTACGCTGATACACCATATGTGTGAAAGCTACTGTTTGGGCACACGTCGGGGCTCCGAAGGGAAGTAGTGATGTTTTGGAATGCAGACTTTGATGGAATGGTCTGTGGGTGTCATGTTATATTTGCAGAGCCCTTGATGTGCCTAAACCATTGAAACCCCAAGTGACCCCATTTTGGAAGCTAGATCCCCCCAAAGGAGCTTATCTAGATGTGTGGTGAGCACTTTGAACGCCCAAGTGCTTCACAGAAGTTTATAACACAGAGCCGTGAAAATAAAAAAAATCTTTTTTTCCACAAAAATGATTTTCTGGCCCTCAATTTTTTTATTTTCCAAATGATAGCAGGAGAAATTGGACCCCAAAAGTTGTCCAATTTGTCCTGAGTACGCTGATGCCCCTTATGTGGGGGTAAACCACTGTTTGGGGGCACGGCAGAGCTCAGAAGGGAGGGAGCACCATTTGACTTTTTGAACCCAAAATTTACTGGAATCAATGGTGGAGACATGTTGCGTTTGGAGACCACTTGATGTACCTAAACACTGGAAACCTCCCAATTCTAACTCTAACCCTACCCCAACACACACCTAACCATAATCCTAATCACAACCCTAACCCCAACACACCCCTAACTCTAATCCAAACCCTACCCATAACCCTAATTCCAACCCTAACCCTAATCCCAACCCTAACTTTAGCTCCAACCCTAACCGTAACTTTAGCCCCAACCCTAACTTTAGACCAACTCACTTTAGCTCAACTGTAACCCTAATTGGAAAATGGAAATAAATACATTTTCTATATTTTGTTGTTTTTCCCTAACTAAGGGGGTGATAATGGGGGGGTTTATTTCCTATTTTTGTTATTTTGATCACTGTGATAGGGTCTATCACAGTGACCAAAATGAACCAATCGTAAAAATCTTCCTATTGTTGCCGGGTGCCGGATGGCAGATCTCGGCGGGTGCACTGCGCATGCGCCTGGCACTTTCTTCCTGAGAGAAGATGGCGTCGACCATGAGGGGGGAAGCACGAGACCCGAGGAGTACCGGGAGGTACCGGGGGGGGATCAGAGACCCTATTTCTCTCTCCTCTGATGTGCGATCACATCAGAGGAGAGAGAAATTAAATGGCACATCAGACTTTTTTTGCGGTCGCCACTATACGGTAAATAGCGGCAATCACAAAACCGGGGTCAGTAAAAACTGACCCGAATCATGTTCTCTGGGGTCTCGGCTACCCCGGGCAGCTGAGACCCCGAAGAAAATCCGACTCTGGGGTGGCGCTATACACTTTTTGCCCAGCTTTGTTAATTAACGGCGCTTTGGTTTAAGTGCCCTTAATTCCCGCCGTGAAAAGGTCGTTAAGCGGTTAATATTATTAGGAATTCATACCTGGAGTTATCTGCTTGTAAACACACAACCAACAAAATTGAGGAGCATGAACGAATCAATATCTTATTTAGAAAATTGTTCTTTTCCCAATCTTGTCAAAACCTGTTTATCTCTCATGCTAAGCTCCTTCAGAAAAAAAAACTCCAGCAATTTCCAACTAAACTCCACATATTCTCAAGTAAGCACTTTCACTTTCACCAATGCAAAATAATTTTACATTATACACGTGCTTCTCACACAATTAGAATATCATTAAAACGTTAATTTATTTCAGTTCTTCAATACAAAAAGTGAAACTCATATATTATATAGAGTCATTACAAACATAGTGATCTGTTTCAAGTGTTTATTTCTGTTAATGCTGATGATTATGGCATACAGCCAATGAAAACCCAAAAGTCATTATCTGAGTAAATTAGAATAATTAACAAAAAACACCTTCAAAGGCTTCATAAGCATTTCAAAGAGTCCCTTAATCTGTTTCAGTAGGCTCCACAATCATGGGGAAGACTGCTGACTTGACATATGTCTAGAAGGCAGTCATTAACAAACTCCATAAGGAGGGTAAGCCACGAAAAATCATTGCTAAAGAATCTGGCTGTTTACAGAGTGCTGTATCCAAGCATATTAATGGAAAGTTGATTGAAAGAAAATAGTGTTGTAGACAAAGGTGCACAATAAAGCGGGATAACCACAGCCTTGAAAGGATTGTTAAGAAAAGGCCATTTAAAAATTGGGGGGGTATTCACAAGGAGCGGACTGCTGCTGTAGTCATTGCTTCAAGAGCCACCACACACAAACCTATCCATGACATGGGCTATAAGTGCCGCATTCCTTGTGTCAAGCCACTCATTTTCAATAGACAATGACAGAAGCGTCTCACCTGGGTCGAAGAGAAAAAGAACTGGACTGTTATTCATTGGTCCAAAGTATTATTTTCAGATGAAAGTAAACTTTGCATTTCATTTGCAAATTAAGGTACCAGAGTTTGGATGAAGAGTGGAGAGACACACAATCCAAGCTGCTTGAGGTCTAGTATGAAGTTTCCACAATCAGTGATGGTTTGGGGAGCCATGTCATCTGCTGGTGTAGGTCCACTGGGTTTTTCAAGGTCCAAGTCAGCATAGCCGTCTACCAGGAAATTTTAGAGCACTTCATGCTTCCCTCTGCCGACAAGCCTTTTGGTAATGTGAATTTCATTCTCCAGCAGGACTTGACACCTGTCCACACTTACAAAAGTACCAATACCTGGTTTAAAAACAACAGTATCACTGTGATTTATTGGCCAGCAAACTCACCTGACCTTAACTTCATAGAGAATCTATGGGGTATTGTCAAGAGGAAGAGAGACACCAGACCAAACAATGCAGACGAGCTGAAGGCTGCTATCAAAGCAACCTGGGCTTCCATAAAACCTAAGCAGTGCCAAAGGCTGCATTGCATGCCGCATTGATGCAGTAATTGATGCAAAAGGAGCCTCAACCAAGTATTGAGTGCATTTACTGAACATACATTTCAGTAGGTCAACATTTTGGATTTTAAAATCATTTTTCAAGCTGGTGTTATAAAGTATTCTAATTTACTGAGATAATGACATTTGAGTCTTCATTGGCTGTAAACCATAATCATCAACATTAACAGAAATAAACACTTAAAATAGATCACTCTGTTTGCAATGACTCTATATAATATATGAGTTTCACTTCTTGCATTGAATAACTGAAATAAATTATCTTGTTGATGATATTCTAATTTTGTGAGAAGTGTTGTGATTTTGCTTTTTGCTCCCTCTAGTGGTCATTAGTGATTTGACTCTGGAGCGTCTGTCTTTTTCTATATCCTCACCTGGGCCGTTAGTTCAGGGGCGTTGCTATATAAGCTCCCTGGACCTTCAGTTCAATGCCTGGCATCGTTGAAATCAGAGCTAATCTGTTGTGCTCTTGTCCTCTGATCCTGGTTCCTGTTTTTCAAGCTAAGTCTGCTTCTTTGCTTTTTGCTTTTGTTTTGTTTGGTATTTTTGTCCAGCTTGTTCCTATCTGTATCCTGACCTTTGCTGGAAGCTCTAGGGGGCTGGTGTTCTCCCCCCGGACCGTTAGACGGTTCGGGGGTTCTTGAATCTCCAGCGTGGATTTTTATAGGGTTTTTGTTGACCAGATAAGTTATCTTGCTATATTCTGCTATTAGTAAGCTGGCCTCTCTTTGCTGAACCTAGTTCATTTCTGTGTTTGTCATTTCCTCTTACCTCACCGTTATTATTTGTGGGGGGCTTGTATCTTGCTTTGGGGTCCCTTCCTCTGGAGGCAAGAGAGGTCTTTGTTTTCTTCTCCTAGGGGTAGTTAGATTCTCCGGCTGGCGCGAGTCATCTAGCGATCACCGTAGGCATGATCCCCGGCTACTTCTAGTGTTGGCGTTAGGAGTAGCTATTTGGTCAACCCAGTTACCACAGCCCTATGAGCTGGATTTTTGTATCTTGCAGACTTACACGTTCCTCTGAGACCCTGTCCACTGCGGTCATAACAGTATGCCAGGCCAGTATTAAATGTTTAATGCATTGCAGAAGTGGGATTATAAGAAAGAAAATTTTGAGTTTTTTTTTCCCTCTCTCATTTTTTTTTTCTTTTCAGAGTGGCTTAAGCTTGCTGCAGACATGAATGTCCAGACCTTGATTACAAGTGTGGACCAGCTTGCCGCTCGTGTGCAGGGTATACAAGATTATGTTACCAGAAATCCTAGGTCTGAACCCAAGATTCCGATTCCTGAACTGTTTTCAGGAGACCGATTTAAGTTTAGGAATTTCAGGAATAATTGTAAATTATTTTTGTCCCTGAAACCTTGTTCGTCTGGAGACTCTGCTCAACAAGTAAAAATTGTTATTTCATTCTTACGGGGTGACCCTCAGGATTGGGCTTTTTCGTTGGCGCCAGGAGATCCGGCATTGGCTGATATTGATGCATTTTTTCTGGCGCTCGGTTTACTTTATGAGGAACCCAATCTTGAGATTCAGGCAGAGAAAGCCTTGCTGGCTATATCTCAGGGCCAGGACGAGGCTGAGGTGTATTGCCAAAAATTTCGGAAATGGTCCGTGCTGACACATTGGAACGAGTGTGCACTGGCCGCTAATTTTAGAAATGGCCTTTCTGAGGCCATTAAGAATGTTATGGTGGGTTTTCCCATTCCCACAGGTCTGAATGATACCATGTCCCTGGCTATTCAAATTGACCGGCGGTTGCGGGAGCGCAAAACCGCAAATTCCCTCATGTTGTTGTCTGAACAGACACCTGATGTGATGCAATGTGATAGAAAAACTGCAAATTCCCTCATGGTGTTGTCTGAACGGACACCTGATTTGATGCAATGTGATAGAATCCTGACTAGAAATGAGAGGAAAATTCATAGACGCCGGAATGGCTTGTGCTACTACTGTGGTGATTCTACACATGTTATCTCAGCATGCTCTAAACGTATATCTAAGGTTGTTAGTCCTGTCACCGTTGGTAATTTGCATCCTAAGTTTATTCTGTCTGTAACTTTGATTTGCTCACTGTCATCTTATCCTGTCATGGCGTTTGTAGATTCAGGTGCTGCCCTGAGTCTTATGGATCTCTCATTTGCTAAGCGCTGTGGTTTTTTTCTTGAACCATTAGAAAATCCTATCCCTCTTAGGGGTATTGATGCTACGCCATTGGCAGAAAATAAGCCGCAGTATTGGACACAGGTTACCATGTGCATGACTCCTGAACACCGCGAGGTGATACGTTTTCTCGTTCTACATAAAATGCATGATTTGGTTGTTTTGGGGCTGCCATGGTTACAGACCCATAATCCAGTCCTTGACTGGAAGGCTACGTCAGTGTCTAGTTGGGGCTGTCGTGGTATTCATGAGGATTCCCTGCCTGTGTCTATTGCTTCTTCTACGCCTTCGGAAGTTCCGGAGTACTTGTCTGATTATCAGGATGTCTTTAGCGAGTCCAGGTCCAGTGCATTGCCTCCTCATAGGGACTGTGACTGTGCAATAGATTTGATTCCAGGCAGTAAGTTTCCTAAGGGAAGACTGTTTAATCTGTCGATACCTGAACATACCGCTATGCGTTCATATATCAAGGAGTCTCTGGAGAAAGGACACATCCGTCCGTCTTCTTCCCCTCTTGGTGCAGGATTCTTTTTTGTGGCTAAAAAGGACGGATCTTTGAGGCCTTGTATTGACTATCGGCTTTTAAATAAGATCACTGTCAAATTTCAGTATCCTTTGCCGCTGTTGTCTGACTTGTTTGCCCGGATTAAAGGTGCCAAGTGGTTTACCAAGATAGACCTTCGTGGTGCGTACAACCTTGTGCGCATTAAGCAAGGGGATGAATGGAAAACCGCATTCAATACGCCCGAAGGTCATTTTGAGTACTTGGTGATGCCTTTTGGGCTCTCTAATGCCCCTTCAGTTTTTCAGTCCTTTATGCATGACATTTTCCGGAACTATCTGGATAAATTTCTGATCGTTTATCTGGATGATATTCTGGTTTTTTCTGATAATTGGGACTCGCATGTGGAGCAGGTCAGGATGGTCTTTAAAATTTTGCGTGAAAATTCTTTGTTTGTCAAGGGCTCAAAGTGTCTTTTTGGTGTACAGAAGGTTCCCTTTTTGGGGTTCATTTTTTCCCCTTCTGCTGTGGAGATGGACCCAGTCAAGGTCCGAGCTATTCTTGATTGGACTCAGCCCTCGTCAGTTAAGAGTCTTCAGAAGTTCTTGGGTTTCGCTAACTTCTACCGTCGTTTTATCGCTAACTTTTCTAGCATTGTGAAACCTTTGACGGATATGACCAAGAAGGGCTCCGATGTGGTTAATTGGGCTCCTGCTGCCGTGGAGGCTTTCCAGGAGTTGAAACGTCGGTTTACTTCGGCGCCTGTTTTGTGCCAGCCTGATGTCTCGCTTCCCTTTCAGGTTGAGGTGGATGCTTCAGAGATTGGAGCAGGGGCCGTTTTGTCGCAGAGAGGCCCTGGTTGCTCTGTTATGAGACCTTGCGCCTTTTTCTCTAGGAAGTTTTCGCCTGCGGAGCGAAATTATGATGTGGGCAATCGGGAGTTGTTGGCCATGAAATGGGCATTTGAGGAGTGGCGTCATTGGCTCGAGGGTGCTAAGCATCGTGTGGTGGTCTTGACTGATCACAAAAATCTGATGTATCTCGAGTCTGCTAAACGCCTGAATCCTAGACAGGCCCGCTGGTCATTGTTTTTCTCCCGTTTTGACTTTGTTGTCTCGTATTTACCAGGTTCAAAGAATGTGAAGGCCGATGCTCTTTCCAGGAGCTTTGTGCCTGATGCTCCTGGAGTCGCTGAACCTGTTGGTATTCTTAAGGATGGTATTATCTTGTCAGCTATTTCTCCAGATCTGCGACGTGTGTTGCAGAGATTTCAGGCTGATAGGCCTGATTCTTGTCCACCTGACAGACTGTTTGTGCCTGATAAGTGGACCAGCAGAGTCATTTCCGAGGTTCATTCCTCGGTGTTGGCAGGTCACCCAGGAATTTTTGGCACCAGAGATCTGGTGGCCAGATCCTTTTGGTGGCCTTCCTTGTCTAGGGATGTGCGGTCATTTGTACAGTCCTGTGGGACTTGTGCTCGAGCTAAGCCTTGCTGTTCTCGTGCCAGCGGGTTGCTCTTGCCCTTGCCTGTCCCTAAGAGACCTTGGACACATATCTCCATGGATTTCATTTCTGATCTTCCGGTGTCTCAGGGCATGTCTGTTATCTGGGTGATATGTGATCGCTTCTCCAAGATGGTCCATTTGGTTCCTTTGCCTAAGCTGCCTTCCTCTTCCGATCTGGTTCCTGTGTTTTTCCAGAACGTGGTTCGTTTGCACGGCATCCCTGAGAATATTGTGTCAGACAGAGGATCCCAGTTCGTTTCCAGATTCTGGCGATCCTTTTGTAGTAGGATGGGCATTGACTTGTCGTTTTCGTCTGCTTTCCATCCTCAGACTAATGGACAGACGGAGCGAACTAATCAGACTTTGGAGGCTTATTTGAGGTGTTTTGTCTCTGCTGATCAGGACGATTGGGTGACCTTCTTGCCGTTAGCTGAGTTTGCCCTTAATAATCGGGCTAGTTCCGCCACCTTGGTTTCGCCGTTTTTCTGTAACTCTGGTTTCCACCCTCGTTTTTCTTCGGGTCATGTGGAACCTTCTGACTGCCCTGGGGTGGATTCTGTGGTGGATAGGTTGCAGCGGATCTGGAATCTTGTGGTGGACAACTTGAAGTTGTCACAGGAGAGGGCTCAGCGCTTTGCCAACCGCCGCCGCGGTGTGGGTCCCCGACTACGTGTTGGGGATTTGGTGTGGCTTTCTTCCCGCTTTGTTCCTATGAAGGTTTCCTCTCCCAAATTTAAACCTCGTTTTATTGGTCCTTACAAGATATTGGAAATTCTTAATCCTGTATCCTTTCGCCTGGATCTTCCTGTGTCGTTTGCTATCCACAACGTGTTTCATAGGTCCTTGTTGCGGCGGTACGTTGTGCCTGTGGTTCCTTCTGCTGAGCCTCCTGCTCCGGTGTTGGTTGAGGGCGAGTTGGAGTACGTGGTGGAGAAGATCTTGGATTCTCGTCTCTCCAGGCGGAGGCTTCAGTACCTGGTCAAGTGGAAGGGCTATGGTCAGGAAGATAATTCCTGGGTGGTCGCCTCTGATGTTCATGCGGCCGATTTAGTTCGTGCCTTTCACGCCGCTCATCCTGATCGCCCTGGTGGTCGTGGTGAGGGTTCGGTGACCCCTCACTAAGGGGGGGGTACTGTTGTGATTTTGCTTTTTGCTCCCTCTAGTGGTCATTAGTGATTTGACTCTGGAGCGTCTGTCTTTTTCTATATCCTCACCTGGGCCGTTAGTTCAGGGGCGTTGCTATATAAGCTCCCTGGACCTTCAGTTCAATGCCTGGCATCGTTGAAATCAGAGCTAATTTGTTGTGCTCTTGTCCTCTGATCCTGGTTCCTGTTTTTCAAGCTAAGTCTGCTTCTTTGCTTTTTGCTTTTGTTTTGTTTGGTATTTTTGTCCAGCTTGTTCCTATCTGTATCCTGACCTTTGCTGGAAGCTCTAGGGGGCTGGTGTTCTCCCCCCGGACCGTTAGACGGTTCGGGGGTTCTTGAATCTCCAGCGTGGATTTTTATAGGGTTTTTGTTGACCAGATAAGTTATCTTGCTATATTCTGCTATTAGTAAGCTGGCCTCTCTTTGCTGAACCTAGTTCATTTCTGTGTTTGTCATTTCCTCTTACCTCACCGTTATTATTTGTGGGGGGCTTGTATCTTGCTTTGGGGTCCCTTTCTCTGGAGGCAAGAGAGGTCTTTGTTTTCTTCTCCTAGGGGTAGTTAGATTCTCCGGCTGGCGCGAGTCATCTAGCGATCACCGTAGGCATGATCCCCGGCTACTTCTAGTGTTGGCGTTAGGAGTAGCTATTTGGTCAACCCAGTTACCACAGCCCTATGAGCTGGATTTTTGTATCTTGCAGACTTACACGTTCCTCTGAGACCCTGTCCACTGGGGTCATAACAGAGAAGCACCTGCATATCTGAATAATTTCTGCAGTGGGATTCAATGTCAGAATAGATTGCTCAGTTTGTTTGACACAAAGATTTCTGCAGTAGTAGCAAAAAAATTGCCATAACTACTATCACTCTCTGACCTGAAGCAGAAAGTTGCAGCTATACTATGATTGACTCATGTTGGTATTAAGTGGCATACATAAGAAAAGAAAGACGGTGTTAACTGCCCAGAAATGTCTGGAAATGTGAGACTGTGCACCAAAATTTGTCATAAAGAGGTCCAACTAATGAGAGGTAAGGTGACATAATAGGTGATGCAAGGATGCACCAAATGTATCAGACATGAGCTTCTGTGAGAAATTTGTCAATTTTTTAGACTGTCTAGTGTAAGTTTATATTTCTGAAAAATGAGACAGGATTAGTAAATCATGTCGACTGTGTTTTCGATCAAGTTGGTGGAAAAAAATGGTTTAAAGGGACTGTGCCAGCACAGAATAACTGGTCAAACCAAGTACTGGCGCCCGATGCTTCATGGTGGGGCCAAACATTTACATACACTTTCCACCTGCTTGGTTTCCATCTATCTCCTCCCATCTCTGGCTCTATGAAGCCAGAGCTGTCAATCAAAGAAGACTGTGTGGAGATAGAGGGAAAACAAGCAGGTGGGAACATATATTTAACCCCTTCATGACCTTGGGATTTTCCGTTTTTCCGTGTTCGTTTTTTGCTCTCCTCTTTCCAGAGCTGTAACTTTTTTATTTTTCCGTCAATATGGCCATGTGAGGGCTTATTTTTTGCAAAACTTTTGAATGACATCATTGGTTTTAGCATGTCGTGTACTAGAAAACGGGAAAAAAAATCCAAGTGCGGTGAAATTGCAAAAAAAGTGCAATCCTACACTTGTTTTTTGATTGGCATTTTTACTAGGCTCATTAAATGCTAAAACTGACCTGCCGTTATGATTCTCCAGGTCATTATGAGTTCATAGACACCAAACATGTCTAGGTTCTCTTTTATCTAAGTGGTGAAAAAAAATTCCAAACTTTGCTAAAAAAAAAAATAAAAAAAAAATTGTGCCATTTTCCGATACCCATAGCGTCTCCATTTTTCATGATCTGGGGTCGGTTGAGGGCTTATTTTTTGCGTGCCGAGATGATGTTTTTAATTATAGCATTTTGGTGCAGATACGTTATTTTGATCGCCCGTTATTGCATTTGAATGCAATGTCGCGGCGACCAAGAAACGTAATTCTGGAGTTTCTAATTTTTTTCTCGCTATGCCGTTTAGCGAGCAGGCTAATCCTTTTTTTTTATTGATAGATCGGGCGATTCTGAACACGGCGATACCAAATATGTGTAGGTTTGATTTTTTTTTTTTTTATTGATTTATTTTGAATGGGGCGAAAGGGGGGTGATTTAAACTTTTATTTTTTTTTATTTTTTTCACTTTTTTTTCACTTTTTTTTTAACTTTTGCCATGCTTCAATAGCCTCCATAGGAGGTTAGAAGCTGGCACAACGCGATCGCCTCTGCTACATAGCAGCGATCATCAGATCGCTGCTATGCAGCAGAAATGCAGGTGTGCTATGAGCGCCGACCACAAGGGGGCGCTCACAGCAGGCCTGCATCAGTAACCATAGAGGTCTCAAGGACCAAAACAGCTGACATGTCCCGGCTTTGATGCGGGCTCACTGCCGGAGCCCACATCAAAGCGGGGGTTCTGACCTCGGACGTACTAACCCGTCCGAGGTCAGTAAGAGGTTAAATGATTGCAGGAAGAAAAGGAAAAATATCTAGGATCAGAAACAAGATGAATGTAAGTAAAACTTTGCCTTTATTGCTTTAATTAAAAAGCATCATAGCTTGTACACCATAGAGAACTGGTCAAATCGACAAGCTTCAGAGCGTAAGCCCTAAATTAAGCCTTAACCATTGAATTGCGTCAGTTTGGTCAGTTCTCTGTGGTGTACAAGCTATGAAGCTTTTAATAAAGGTCAAGTTTTACTCACATTCATCTTGTTTTCAACACTGGAGATTTTTTCCTTTTCTTCCTGCAATTTACTCTGACCCGCACTAGGGCGGCTCCGTGCATTGACAATGTCATATCCAGGAGTATGACTTATAGTGAGCTGATTTTCTCTCTTTTCGTATGTAAATGATTGGCCCTGCCGTGAAGCACCAAGTGGCAGGACTAAGTTTGAATAGTCATTCTGTGCTGACAGAGTCTCTTTAAGAAATGTCAAGGGTATTATATGGAAACGGACAATGATACTACTTTTACAATTTGTGATGTTATTTGATGAAGTCTCCTAACTTACTTTATTCACCGTGCTTTGCAAATATGGCTCAATTCATAAATTTACTGAAAAAGGGAATTTCTGACAGAGGATATGATTATAAATAAGTGAATAGAACACTTCACTTGTCATAATCAATCAAGTGTCCTCTTCTAAGGGCTTCTCGACAAACAGCTGGATATGTCAATTATGTGCAGAAGAAAACTGATATAGAAAGGTCATAGAATCTATAAGACTGTTCAATACAGCTAGATAAGTACTTCCTGTCGATACACTCTATGTTAACAGAAAGAAAAGATGGTATTATTTATGACAAGTATGTACTGCCAACAAAAATAACTCTAACCAATGTTCATGTGGATATTAATGACAATCTAAATGGCTACACTATATTAAATGTAAAACATTGCTGGGCCTACTGAAAAAAGTATTTCCATTATACTATTTTGCATTACTTTGTAGTTGTAATCAGAATTATTCAACTCCCTTTGCAAATTAGGTTTATTAGGAAAATATACCATCTTTCTGCTGTTTGCTATAAATCGATCAAACAAAAACAATTTAAATAGCTCAATATAAATATTATAACACGTGGCTTCTTCAAATTCAACAAAAAGGCCATTTTCATTGGCTACTACAATCTAAGAATTATTCACCACCTTCATAACAAGTATTTTTAATAATTAGTAGAGCACCTTGTGGCTGTTCTACTCTGCGGTGAACGTAATCCATGGCCAAACAACAACTCCTGGCCCCGTAAGTGAGGAATCTTAAGTCAATTCCTCATGGGCAATGCCCTTCAGTTATCTAATATTCTCGGGTTTGAATGCTACAATCTCTTTTTTTCAAATCTTTAAAAATCTTGTAATGTGGTTCAAGTCAGCCGACTGTGATGGCCACTTTCCAGTAGTTTTTTCAAAATATCCTCTTTGTGCAATATTCTGGTAGTATAGCCAGTCTTATTTGTATGCTGAACTTGTGAACTGGAGCATAATTTGCTTGTTTGCAACATGAGGAATTGCCAGACACCACTTCTGATATAGTTTCTAAGGAATATTAGCTCTTTCCTCATGGGCAATAGCCTACAGTTAACTAGCATCCTAGGATTGTCAGGATATGGTTCAAAAGGTTAACGAAAGAGATCAATGACAATCCCAAAATATCAGTGAACTGGAAGCTATTGGCCATGAGCAATGGGCTAAAATTCCTTAGAAACACTCTCAGAAGATGGTGTCTGGCTAATCATCATGTTTGCAGTAGGTCATAAAAGCCAATGGGGCTATACTATGTACTAAAAACACTTATAATGAAGGCTGAAGGCTTTGAATAATTTTTAAACCGTAGCAGTTATTGAAAGTGATGTTTTGTGTTGAATTTAGTGAAACCACTTGTTATATTAGTCTTGTTCAGCTATTTAAATTGTTCTTGTTTCATCGATTTATCACAAAAAGCAAAAATTTTATACATTTCACTAATAAAGCTAATTTGCAAAGGAGATTACTTTGATAACAACTGTATAATGCAGAAACAAAGCATCCAAAATTCACAAAGGCCATGTTGCACGACACATTAAAGGGCAGTTACATAGTGGAATACACTTGTTTTCAAGCTGTCCAGAAAAGTTGTCCATGATTACAGAAACCACAGAATGTGAGTTTCTGTAATCTGCACAACACAGAGGTCAGGAGGTCCAGCTGCTGTATCTCTACAAAGATAATTATATCTAAATAGTGGCATATAAAAAAAACAAAAGGAAAGAAGGGCATCTGAAAAAATAAAAATTGTTGGGTGCAAAGCTTCATAGGTACAGTGCCTTGCGAAAGTATTCGGCTTTCTGGAACTTTTCAACCTTTTCCCACATATCATGCTTCAAACATAAAGATATCAAATGTAAATTTTTGGTGAAAAATCAACAACATGTGGAACACAATTGTAAAGTTTAACAAAATTTATTGCTTATTTTACATTTTTGTGGAAATTCAAAAACTGAAAAGTGGGCCCCTTTCGGTATCTTTATGTTTAAAGCATGATATGTGGGAAAAGGTTGAAAAGTTCCAGGGAGTCGAATACTTTCGCAAGGCACTGTACATACCAGTCCTTATAGTAAAGAAATAAGGAAGAGGCACACCATATCTTTAGTGCAAAAAAAGGAGTATTAGAAATGAGGCAAGTCATGTGCTATTATAAATCCTTACAGCTGATTATATTACAATCAATTTAGTATTTTAATAATATTTACACAAGACTGCACTATATGTCCCTTTGAAAATCACTGTACAGTATATAGTTTAAAACAATATATCTTTGTACGTTATGCATGAATATCAATTGTTAAATATTGAATGATGTCTTTATGAGATTCATTTGTAAACTATATTCACTTTATTGTATATCTTAAATACTCTGTATGTGCATTCACACATTGCTTGAAGAAGGCTCATATACAGAGACGAAACATCACACAATGGGCCATTAAAAATAGCTTTTTTGCACTAAAGATATGGTATGCTGCTTCCTTATTTCTTTACTACAAGGACTGGTATGTGAAGGTACAGATATGTTAAAAGAGTATAAATTTATTGAAATATCAAATATAAACAATCACATATATACACCATTGACATAAATAGTATACATAAAATAGCATAACCCTACAAATAAGGGGGGAATATAGTTGGCTGTGTATCAGAAAAGACCTATGGGGCCAAAGCCATCCAGGTATGTATCACCATTTCTGAAAATAGGGCAAGTCTACACTAAAATCACTTATGCCCACTCAAAAATATACGATATTGCTTGCATATGCTACAAAGCACTGACAAATGTTAGTTACAAAATGTCCTAAATAGCCTGATCCATCATATAAAACATGGAATATCAATAACACGGGCACATATTGGTGGTAGATATAAACTACTGCCCAAATATAAGCAAAGCAAGACAATAGCTCGATATAGCCTGTAACAACTAAAGAGTGCTCAGCCCTCAAGCATAATAGGGCTAGTATATGGGCTACACAGTCACCACATTGAAAGTTACCCCATCTTGGGCCTGCTCTATCCGAGAATGACGATCTGTGTGGTGCCACATAGTGGCTACGTGTCAACAAGTCTTTGCGATTTTTGGAGCGTCTCCACGTGACAGAAGGATTTGTGGGCAAAAATCTACATAGATCCTCAGCTGCATGCAGGATGGGCAAATATTTCCTCAGTATGTCCATAATATCTGTCCATCTTGAATTAAAGGCTGTGATCAACCTAACTGGTTGTTCACGTTGCTGAGGTCTTTTTTTTCTTTTGAGTAAGAAGTTGGCTTCTAGGAGTAGATAAAGCTCTCCTATATCCTGTTATGGTTCTCAATGGCAAGAGAACATAGCCCAGCAAACATAAGAACTAGCTCTTGGAAGGATGGAAACTAAACTGACCATGAACTAAACCTGCCGCACAACTAACAGTAGCCGGGTAGCGTAGCCTGCGTTTTATCCCTAGACGCCCAGCGCCGGCCGGAGGACTAACTAATCCTGGCAGAGGAAAATATAGTCCTGGCTCACCTCTAGAGAAATTTCCCCGAAAGGCAGACAGAGGCCCCCACAAATATTGGCGGTGATTTTAGATGAAATGACAAACGTAGTATGAAAATAGGTTTAGCAAAATTGAGGTCCGCTTACTAGATAGCAGGAAGACAGAAAGGGCACTTTCATGGTCAGCTGAAAACCCTATCAAAATACCATCCTGAAATTACTTTAAGACTCTAGTATTAACTCATAACATCAGAGTGGCAATTTCAGATCACAAGAGCTTTCCAGACACAGAAACGAAACTACAGCTGTGAACTGGAACAAAATGCAAAAACAAACAAGGACTAAGTCCAACTTAGCTGGGAGTTGTCTAGCAGCAGGAACATGCACAGAAAGGCTTCTGATTACAATGTTGACCGGCATGGAAGTGACAGAGGAGCAAGGCTAAATAGCGACTCCCACATCCTGATGGAAACAGGTGAACAGAGAGGATGATGCACACCAGTTCAATTCCACCAGTGGCCACCGGGGGAGCCCAAAATCCAATTTCACAACAGTACCCCCCCCTCAAGGAGGGGGCACCGAACCCTCACCAGAACCACCAGGGCGATCAGGATGAGCCCTATGAAAGGCACGGACCAAATCGGAGGCATGAACATCAGAGGCAGTCACCCAAGAATTATCCTCCTGACCGTATCCCTTCCATTTGACCAGATACTGGAGTTTCCGTCTGGAAACACGGGAGTCCAAGATTTTTTCCACAACGTACTCCAACTCGCCCTCAACCAACACCGGAGCAGGAGGCTCAACGGAAGGCACAACCGGTACCTCATACCTGCGCAATAATGACCGATGAAAAACATTATGAATAGAAAAAGATGCAGGGAGGTCCAAACGGAAGGACACAGGGTTAAGAATCTCCAATATCTTGTACGGGCCAATGAACCGAGGCTTAAACTTGGGAGAAGAAACCCTCATAGGGACAAAACGAGAAGACAACCACACCAAGTCCCCAACACAAAGCCGAGGACCAACCCGACGCCGGCGGTTGGCAAAAAGCTGAGTCTTCTCCTGGGACAACTTCAAATTGTCCACTACCTGCCCCCAAATCTGATGCAACCTCTCCACCACAGCATCCACTCCAGGACAATCCGAAGATTCCACCTGACCAGAAGAAAATCGAGGATGAAACCCCGAATTACAGAAAAAGGGAGACACCAAGGTGGCAGAGCTGGCCCGATTATTGAGGGCAAACTCCGCTAAAGGCAAAAAAGCAACCCAATCATCCTGATCTGCAGACACAAAACACCTCAAATATGTCTCCAAGGTCTGATTCGTCCGCTCGGTCTGGCCATTAGTCTGAGGATGGAAAGCAGACGAGAAAGACAAATCTATGCCCATCCTAGCACAGAATGCTCGCCAAAATCTAGACACGAATTGGGTACCTCTGTCAGAAACGATATTCTCCGGAATACCATGCAAACGGACCACATTTTGAAAAAACAGAGGAACCAACTCGGAAGAAGAAGGCAACTTAGGCAGGGGAACCAAATGGACCATCTTAGAGAAACGATCACACACCACCCAGATGACAGACATCCTCTGAGAAACAGGAAGATCCGAAATAAAATCCATCGAGATGTGCGTCCAGGGCCTCTTCGGGATAAGCAAGGGCAACAACAATCCACTAGCCCGAGAACAACAAGGCTTGGCCCGAGCACAAACGTCACAAGACTGCACGAAGCCTCGCACATCTCGAGACAGGGAAGGCCACCAGAAGGACCTTGCCACCAAATCCCTGGTACCAAAGATTCCAGGATGACCTGCCAACGCAGAAGAATGAACCTCAGAAATGACTTTACTGGTCCAATCATCAGGAACAAACAGTCTACCAGGTGGGCAACGATCAGGTCTATCCGCCTGAAACTCCTGCAAGGCCCGCCGCAGGTCTGGAGAAACGGCAGACAATATCACTCCATCCTTAAGGATACCTGTAGGTTCAGAATTACCAGGGGAGTCAGGCTCAAAACTCCTAGAAAGGGCATCCGCCTTAACATTCTTAGAACCCGGCAGGTAGGACACCACAAAATTAAACCGAGAGAAAAACAACGACCAGCGCGCCTGTCTAGGATTCAGGCGTCTGGTGGACTCAAGATAAATTAGATTTTTGTGGTCAGTCAATACCACCACCTGATGTCTAGCCCCCTCAAGCCAATGACGCCACTCCTCAAAAGCCCACTTCATGGCCAAAAGCTCCCGATTCCCAACATCATAATTCCGCTCGGCGGGCGAAAATTTACGCGAGAAAAAAGCACAAGGTCTCATCACGGAGCAATCGGAACTTCTCTGCGACAAAACCGCCCCAGCTCCGATTTCAGAAGCGTCGACCTCAACCTGAAAAGGAAGAGCAACATCAGGCTGACGCAACACAGGGGCGGAAGAAAAGCGGCGCTTAAGCTCCCGAAAGGCCTCCACCGCAGCAGGGGACCAATCAGCAACATCAGCACCCTTCTTAGTCAAATCAGTCAATGGTTTAACAACATCAGAAAAACCAGCAATAAATCGACGATAAAAGTTAGCAAAGCCCAAAAATTTCTGAAGACTCTTAAGAGAAGAGGGTTGCGTCCAATCACAAATAGCCTGAACCTTGACAGGATCCATCTCGATGGAAGAGGGGGAAAAAATATATCCCAAAAAGGAAATCTTTTGAACCCCAAAAACGCACTTAGAACCCTTCACACACAAGGAATTAGACCGCAAAACCTGAAAAACCCTCCTGACCTGCTGGACATGAGAGTCCCAGTCATCCGAAAAAATCAAAATATCATCCAGATACACAATCATAAATTTATCCAAATAATCACGGAAAATGTCATGCATAAAGGACTGAAAGACTGAAGGGGCATTTGAAAGACCAAAAGGCATCACCAAATACTCAAAGTGGCCCTCGGGCGTATTAAATGCGGTTTTCCACTCATCCCCCTGCTTAATTCGCACCAAATTATACGCCCCACGAAGATCTATCTTAGAGAACCACTTGGCCCCCTTTATGCGAGCAAACAAATCAGTCAGCAGTGGCAACGGATATTGATATTTAACCGTGATTTTATTCAAAAGCCGATAATCAATGCACGGCCTCAAAGAGCCATCTTTCTTAGCCACAAAGAAAAAACCGGCTCCTAAGGGAGATGACGAAGGACGAATATGTCCCTTTTCCAAGGACTCCTTTATATATTCTCGCATAGCAGCATGTTCAGGCACAGACAGATTAAATAAACGACCCTTAGGGTATTTACTACCCGGAATCAAATCTATGGCACAATCGCACTCCCGGTGCGGAGGTAATGAACCAAGCTTAGGTTCTTCAAAAACGTCACGATATTCAGTCAAGAATTCAGGAATCTCAGAGGGAATAGATGATGAAATGGAAACCACAGGTACGTCCCCATGCGTCCCCTTGCATCCCCAGCTTAACACAGACATAGCTTTCCAGTCAAGGACTGGGTTATGAGATTGCAGCCATGGCAATCCAAGCACCAACACATCATGTAGGTTATACAGCACAAGAAAGCGAATAATCTCCTGGTGATCCGGATTAATCCGCATAGTTACTTGTGTCCAGTATTGTGGTTTATTGCTAGCCAATGGGGTGGAGTCAATCCCCTTCAGGGGTATAGGAGTTTCAAGAGGCTCCAAATCATACCCACAGCGTTTGGCAAAGGACCAATCCATAAGACTCAAAGCGGCGCCAGAGTCGACATAGGCATCCGCGGTAATAGATGATAAAGAACAAATCAGGGTCACAGATAGAATAAACTTAGACTGTAAAGTGCCAATTGAAACAGACTTATCAAGCTTCTTAGTACGCTTAGAGCATGCTGATATAACATGAGTTGAATCACCGCAATAGAAGCACAACCCATTTTTTCGTCTAAAATTCTGCCGTTCACTTCTGGACAGAATTCTATCACATTGCATATTCTCTGGCGTCTTCTCAGTAGACACCGCCAAATGGTGCACAGGTTTGCGCTCCCGCAGACGCCTATCGATCTGGATAGCCATTGTCATGGACTCATTCAGACCCACAGGCACAGGGAACCCCACCATAACATCCTTAATGGCATCAGAGAGACCCTCTCTGAAATTCGCCGCCAGGGCGCACTCATTCCACTGAGTAAGCACAGCCCATTTACGGAATTTCTGGCAGTATATTTCAGCTTCGTCTTGCCCCTGAGATAGGGACATCAAGGCCTTTTCCGCCTGAAGTTCTAACTGAGGTTCCTCATAAAGCAACCCCAAGGCCAGAAAAAACGCATCCACATTGAGCAACGCAGGATCCCCTGGAGCCAATGCAAAAGCCCAATCCTGAGGGTCGCCCCGGAGCAAAGAAATCACAATCCTGACCTGCTGAGCAGGATCTCCAGCAGAGCGAGATTTCAGGGACAAAAACAACTTGCAATTATTTTTGAAATTTTGAAAGCAAGATCTATTCCCCGAGAAAAATTCAGGCAAAGGAATTCTAGGTTCAGATATAGGAACATGAACAACAAAATCTTGTAAGTTTTGAACTTTCGTGGTGAGATTATTCAAACCTGCAGCTAAACTCTGAATATCCATTTTAAACAGGTGAACACAGAGCCATTCCAGGATTAGAAGGAGAGAGAGAGAGAAAGGCTGCAATATAGGCAGACTTGCAAGAGATTCAATTACAAGCACACTCAGAACTGAGGGAAAAAAAAAAAAAATCTTCAGCAGACTTCTCTTTTCTCTCCTTTCTCTGTCAATTAATTTAACCCTTTTTGGGCCGGTCAAACTGTTATGGTTCTCAATGGCAAGAGAACATAGCCCAGCAAACATAAGAACTAGCTCTTGGAAGGATGGAAACTAAACTGACCATGAACTAAACCTGCCGCACAACTAACAGTAGCCGGGTAGCGTAGCCTGCGTTTTATCCCTAGACGCCCAGCGCCGGCCGGAGGACTAACTAATCCTGGCAGAGGAAAATATAGTCCTGGCTCACCTCTAGAGAAATTTCCCCGAAAGGCAGACAGAGGCCCCCACAAATATTGGCGGTGATTTTAGATGAAATGACAAACGTAGTATGAAAATAGGTTTAGCAAAATTGAGGTCCGCTTACTAGATAGCAGGAAGACAGAAAGGTGTTATGGTTCTCAATGGCAAGAGAACATAGCCCAGCAAACATAAGTACTAGCTCTTGGAAGGATGGAAACTAAACTGACCATGAACTAAACCTGCCGCACAACTAACAGTAGCCGGGTAGCGTTGCCTACGTTTTTTATCCCTAGACGCCCAGCGCCGGCCGGAGGACTAACTAATCCTGGCAGAGGAAAATATAGTCCTGGCTCACCTCTAGAGAAATTTCCCCGATAGGCAGACAGAGGCCCCACATATATTGGCGGTGATTTTAGATGAAATGACAAACGTAGTATGAAAATAGGTTTAGCAAAATTGAGGTCCGCTTACTAGATAGTATGAAGACAGAAAGGGCACTATCATGGTCAGCTGAAAACCCTATCAAAACGCCATCCTGAAATTACTTTAAGACTCTAGTATTAACTCATAACATCAGAGTGGCAATTTCAGATCACAAGAGCTTTCCAGACACAGAAACGAAACTACAGCTGTGAACTGGAACAAAATGCAAAAACAAACGAGGACTAAAGTCCAACTTAGCTGGGAGTTGTCTAGCAGCAGGAACATGCACAGAAAGGCTTCTGATTACAATGTTGACCGGCATGGAAGTGACAGAGGAGCAAGGTTAAATAGCGACTCCCACATCCTGATGGAAACAGGTGAACAGAGGGGATGATGCACACCAGTTCAATTCCACCAGTGGCCACCGGGGGAGCCCAAAATCCAATTTCACAACAGTACCCCCCCTCAAGGAGGGGGCACCGAACCCTCACCAGAACCACCAGGGCGATCAGGATGAGCCCTATGAAAGGCACGGACCAGATCGGAGGCATGAACATCAGAGGTAGTCACCCAAGAATTATCCTCCTGACCGTATCCCTTCCATTTGACCAGATACTGGAGTTTCCGTCTGGAAACCCGGGAGTCCAAGATTTTTTCCACAACGTACTCCAACTCGCCCTCCACCAACACCGGAGCAGGAGGCTCAACGGAAGGCACAACCGGTACCTCATACCTGCGCAACAATGACCGATGAAAAACATTATGAATAGAAAAAGATGCAGGGAGGTCCAAACGGAAGGACACAGGGTTAAGAATCTCCAATATCTTGTACGGGCCGATGAACTGAGGCTTAAACTTAGGAGAAGAAACCCTCATAGGGACAAAACGAGAAGACAACCACACCAAGTCCCCAACACAAAGCCGAGGACCAACCCGACGCCGGCGGTTGGCAAAAAGCTGAGTCTTCTCCTGGGACAACTTCAAATTGTCCACTACCTGCCCCCAAATCTGATGCAACCTCTCCACCACAGCATCCACTCCAGGACAATCCGAAGATTCCACCTGACCAGAAGAAAATCGAGGATGAAACCCCGAATTACAGAAAAAAGGAGACACCAAGGTGGCAGAGCTGGCCCGATTATTGAGGGCAAACTCCGCTAAAGGCAAAAAAGCAACCCAATCATCCTGATCTGCAGACACAAAACACCTCAAATATGTCTCCAAGGTCTGATTCGTCCGCTCGGTCTGGCCATTAGTCTGAGGATGGAAAGCAGACGAGAAAGACAAATCTATGCCCATCCTAGCACAGAATGCTCGCCAAAATCTAGACACGAATTGGGTTCCTCTGTCAGAAACGATATTCTCCGGAATACCATGCAAACGGACCACATTTTGAAAAAACAGAGGAACCAACTCGGAAGAAGAAGGCAACTTAGGCAGGGGAACCAAATGGACCATCTTAGAGAAACGGTCACACACCACCCAGATGACAGACATCTTCTGAGAAACAGGAAGATCCGAAATAAAATCCATCGAGATGTGCGTCCAGGGCCTCTTCGGGATAGGCAAGGGCAACAACAATCCACTAGCCCGAGAACAACAAGGCTTGGCCCGAGCACAAACGTCACAAGACTGCACGAAGCCTCGCACATTTCGAGACAGGGAAGGCCACCAGAAGGACCTTGCCACCAAATCCCTGGTACCAAAGATTCCAGGATGACCTGTCAACGCAGAAGAATGAACCTCAGAAATGACTTTACTGGTCCAATCATCAGGAACAAACAGTCTACCAGGTGGGCAACGATCAGGTCTATCCGCCTGAAACTCCTGCAAGGCCCGCCGCAGGTCTGGAGAAACGGCAGACAATATCACTCCATCCTTAAGGATACCTGTAGGTTCAGAGTTACCAGGGGAGTCAGGCTCAAAACTCCTAGAAAGGGCATCCGCCTTAACATTCTTAGAACCCGGCAGGTAGGACACCACAAAATTAAACCGAGAGAAAAACAACGACCAGCGCGCCTGTCTAGGATTCAGGCGTCTGGCGGACTCAAGATAAATTAGATTTTTGTGGTCAGTCAATACCACCACCTGATGTCTAGCCCCCTCAAGCCAATGACGCCACTCCTCAAAAGCCCACTTCATGGCCAAAAGCTCCCGATTCCCAACATCATAATTCCGCTCGGCGGGCGAAAATTTACGCGAGAAAAAGGCACAAGGTCTCATCACGGAACAATCGGAACTTCTCTGCGACAAAACCGCCCCAGCTCCGATTTCAGAAGCGTCGACCTCAACCTGAAAAGGAAGAGCAACATCAGGCTGACGCAACACAGGGGCGGAAGAAAAGCGGCGCTTAAGCTCCCGAAAGGCCTCCACAGCAGCAGGGGACCAATCAGCAACATCAGCACCCTTCTTAGTCAAATCAGTCAATGGTTTAACAACATCAGAAAAACCAGCAATAAATCGACGATAAAAGTTAGCAAAGCCCAAAAATTTCTGAAGACTCTTAAGAGAAGAAGGTTGCGTCCAATCACAAATAGCCTGAACCTTGACAGGATCCATCTCGATGGAAGAGGGGGAAAAAATATATCCCAAAAAGGAAATCTTTTGAACCCCAAAAACGCACTTAGAACCCTTCACACACAAGGAATTAGACCGCAAAACCTGAAAAACCCTCCTGACCTGCTGGACATGAGAGTCCCAGTCATCCGAAAAAATCAAAATATCATCCAGATACACAATCATAAATTTATCCAAATAATCACGGAAAATGTCATGCATAAAGGACTGAAAGACTGAAGGGGCATTTGAAAGACCAAAAGGCATCACCAAATACTCAAAGTGGCCCTCGGGCGTATTAAATGCGGTCTTCCACTCATCCCCCTGCTTAATTCGCACCAAATTATACGCCCCACGGAGATCTATCTTAGAGAACCACTTGGCCCCCTTTATGCGAGCAAACAAATCAGTCAGCAGTGGCAACGGATATTGATATTTAACCGTGATTTTATTCAAAAGCCGATAATCAATACACGGCCTCAAAGAGCCATCTTTCTTAGCCACAAAGAAAAAATCGGCTCCTAAGGGAGATGACGAAGGACGAATATGTCCCTTTTCCAAGGACTCCTTTATATATTCTCGCATAGCAGCATGTTCAGGCACAGACAGATTAAATAAACGACCCTTAGGGTATTTACTACCCGGAATCAAATCTATGGCACAATCGCACTCCCGGTGCGGAGGAAATGAACCAAGCTTAGGTTCTTCAAAAACGTCACGATATTCAGTCAAGAATTCAGGAATCTCAGAGGGAATAGATGATGAAATGGAAACCACAGGTACGTCCCCATGCGTCCCCTTACATCCCCAGCTTAACACAGACATAGCTTTCCAGTCAAGGACTGGGTTATGAGATTGCAGCCATGGCAATCCAAGCACCAACACATCATGTAGGTTATACAGCACAAGAAAGCGAATAATCTCCTGATGATCCGGATTAATCCGCATAGTTACTTGTGTCCAGTATTGTGGGTTATTACTAGCCAATGGGGTGGAGTCAATCCCCTTCAGGGGTATAGGAGTTTCAAGAGGCTCCAAATCATACCCACAGCGTTTGGCAAAGGACCAATCCATAAGACTCAAAGCGGCGCCAGAGTCGACATGGGCATCCGCGGTAATAGATGATAAAGAACAAATCAGGGTCACAGATAGAATAAACTTAGACTGTAAAGTGCCAATTGAAACAGACTTATCAAGCTTCTTAGTACGCTTAGAGCATGCTGATATAACATGAGTTGAATCACCGCAATAGAAGCACAACCCATTTTTTCGTCTTAAATTCTGCCGTTCACTTCTGGACAGAATTCTATCACATTGCATATTCTCTGGCGTCTTCTCAGTAGACACCGCCAAATGGTGCACAGGTTTGCGCTCCCGCAGACGCCTATCGATCTGGATAGCCATTGTCATGGACTCATTCAGACCCGCAGGCACAGGGAACCCCACCATAACATCCTTAATGGCATCAGAGAGACCCTCTCTGAAATTCGCCGCCAGGGCGCACTCATTCCACTGAGTAAGCACAGCCCATTTACGGAATTTCTGGCAGTATATTTCAGCTTCGTCTTGCCCCTGAGATAGGGACATCAAGGCCTTTTCCGCCTGAAGCTCTAACTGAGGTTCCTCATAAAGCAACCCCAAGACCAGAAAAAACGCATCCACATTGAGCAACGCAGGATCCCCTGGAGCCAATGCAAAAGCCCAATCCTGAGGGTCGCCCCGGAGCAAGGAAATCACAATCCTGACCTGCTGAGCAGGATCTCCAGCAGAGCGAGATTTCAGGGACAAAAACAACTTGCAATTATTTTTGAAATTTTGAAAGCAAGATCTATTCCCCGAGAAAAATTCAGGCAAAGGAATTCTAGGTTCAGATATAGGAACATGAACAACAAAATCTTGTAAATTTTGAACTTTCGTGGTGAGATTATTCAAACCTGCAGCTAAACTCTGAATATCCATTTTAAACAGGTGAACACAGAGCCATTCCAGGATTAGAAGGAGAGAGAGAGAGAAAGGCTGCAATATAGGCAGACTTGCAAGAGATTCAATTACAAGCACACTCAGAACTGAAGGGAAGGGAAAAAAAAAAAAAATCTTCAGCAGACTTCTCTTTTCTCTCCTTTCTCTGTCAATTAATTTAACCCTTTGGGGCCGGTCAAACTGTTATGGTTCTCAATGGCAAGAGAACATAGCCCAGCAAACATAAGTACTAGCTCTTGGAAGGATGGAAACTAAACTGACCATGAACTAAACCTGCCGCACAACTAACAGTAGCCGGGTAGCGTTGCCTACGTTTTTTATCCTTAGACGCCCAGCGCCGGCCGGAGGACTAACTAATCCTGGCAGAGGAAAATATAGTCCTGGCTCACCTCTAGAGAAATTTCCCCGATAGGCAGACAGAGGCCCCACATATATTGGCGGTGATTTTAGATGAAATGACAAACGTAGTATGAAAATAGGTTTAGCAAAATTGAGGTCCGCTTACTAGATAGTAGGAAGACAGAAAGGGCACTTTCATGGTCAGCTGAAAACCCTATCAAAACGCCATCCTGAAATTACTTTAAGACTCTAGTATTAACTCACAACATCAGAGTGGCAATTTCAGATCACAAGAGCTTTCCAGACACAGAAACGAAACTACAGCTGTGAACTGGAACAAAATGCAAAAACAAACGAGGACTAAAGTCCAACTTAGCTGGGAGTTGTCTAGCAGCAGGAACATGCACAGAAAGGCTTCTGATTACAATGTTGACCGGCATGGAAGTGACAGAGGAGCAAGGTTAAATAGCGACTCCCACATCCTGATGGAAACAGGTGAACAGAGGGGATGATGCACACCAGTTCAATTCCACCAGTGGCCACCGGGGGAGCCCAAAATCCAATTTCACAACAGAAAGGGCACTTTCATGGTCAGCTGAAAACCCTATCAAAATACCATCCTGAAATTACTTTAAGACTCTAGTATTAACTCATAACATCAGAGTGGCAATTTCAGATCACAAGAGCTTTCCAGACACAGAAACGAAACTACAGCTGTGAACTGGAACAAAATGCAAAAACAAACAAGGACTAAGTCCAACTTAGCTGGGAGTTGTCTAGCAGCAGGAACATGCACAGAAAGGCTTCTGATTACAATGTTGACCGGCATGGAAGTGACAGAGGAGCAAGGCTAAATAGCGACTCCCACATCCTGATGGAAACAGGTGAACAGAGAGGATGATGCACACCAGTTCAATTCCACCAGTGGCCACCGGGGGAGCCCAAAATCCAATTTCACAACAATATCCCTTCCTAATGGACTTGTGATTATAGCCTCTTTGCTGCAGATTGTTTGCCAGGATTTTGGCCTGGTTCTGAAATGTTGTATTATCCGAACAAATGCGTTTCATCCGCAAGAATTGACCCACTGGAATCGCCCCAATTGTTTGTGGGTGGTGTGCCAATGTGGCATGAAGGAGCGAATTGGTTGCTGTGCTCTTCCGATAAACATCTGTGGTGACAAATTGACTTCCATCCACCTCAATCAAAACGTCAAGGAACTCAACCTTTTCCTTGCTATACTTATATGTCAATCGAATATTTTGCTGGTTATTGTTTAGGTGGCTAATAAATGAATTCAATGATGTTTCACTTCCTTGCCAGATGAACAATATATCATCGATATATCTGGACCATGAGATCACAGCAGAAAAACTCTCCAAATTATACACGACATCTCTCTCCCACAGCCCCAGGAATAAATTAGCGTATGAGGGCATAAAGTCGCCCCCATCGCTGTTCCCTGGAGCTGTAGGAAAAATCTGTCTCTAAAAGTAAAAAAAATTATGAGTCAACGTAAACTGTAAAAGATCAATAATAAATTGTACAAGATCATCATCTAGATCTGTCATCTGTAAGGATCACTTTGTGATCATATGTTAGGCCTATCGCTTGTAGGTGTAAGGACTGGTATGTACCTATGAAGCTTTGCACCCAATAACAATTTTTATTTTTTCAGGTGCTGTTCTTCCATTTTTTTTTTCATATAAAACCATATTGAGCGTGCATCTTTAAATTGTTTTTTAACCAACATGGCCACAGTGACAAACTGGATATGCCAGATGTTTTTTTGCTACACACTGGAGAATGAGGAGAGGATCCTTGGGGGAATTGTAGGAGATGCAGCATTCCTAAATATGCTTTCTGTAACAGATTTGAAACCCAAGTATGGTTTTGAAAAAAAAAAAAAAGCCTTATTACTTTACAACTTCATTTAATGACTCTTAAAGAATATTTCAAAGTCAGAAGAATATTTAGGGGATTAAGATCGAATATTAGACCAAACGTTTTTTTCTAGTAATAGTGTATTTTCTGAACATTTTTCTGCACTATCCAATGCTATGGATATCTTGTTACTGAATATGAAATTTTGGCAAGAGGAAATTGCTGTTTAGAATGTGATGGTTGTGGATACTGAAGATAACCTAAGAGAGTCTTTGGGCTTTGAAACGTGGGATAAGTTTAAGGAAAGTATGGACATAAGTTTTAAAAAATTATCAGATGAACTGGAGGAGATTAAAAGATGGAAATGGAATATGGACTCTGAGGACTATAGACTGGGTAATATATACAATTGGCAAAAAGATGGTAAAAGAAAGACGAAAGAAAGGAATATTCTAAAGAAGGTGGTTATCCAGTACCTTACATGATGGGACAAAGTTTGGGATAAAGGGATAAAGTTTCAAAAAGGTTGCCATTGGTGACCACGTACTGTGAGGAGAGTAAAAAAACCACTCATATAATTAAACAGCACTGGCCAATGCTGGCAAAATGCCTCCCTGAGATAGAGGAATATGGAAGTCCACCATTGATTTCATATAAACTAGCCAGAAATATAAAAGACAAGATTGTCGGTTCTAACATAGGTCCTTTTAAATCTCCCATTCAAACATCACTAACAGGTAAAATTAGGACTGGAAGTTACCCTTGCCTTGGTTGTATCAACTGTCCCAACATCATAAAAGGTGCTTCATTTCAACATCCCATAACAAAGGAGATATTTCATATTAACCACGTAACATGTTCATCTGAATTTGTCATATCTCATTCATGCCATTGTGATTTGTGGTACATGGGGGACACCATCTCGGATTTTAAGACCAGGATAAATAATCACTCATATACTGTTACGGCTAGCGGAGCGCACCGAATAAATAGAGATGTTTTTATTGATATTGGTGCGTTCGCAGCCCGGGGTCCACCGTGCAGGAGTACCTGCTGCTAGCAACGGCGGCACGATATGGCGGTATGGACTAACTCAGTTACATCACCGAGGAGTCGTGAAAGAAAAGCACTGTGCCCTGTTAGGCTTCACAGAGGCACAGGCTAACTGCCCACACAGAGAGCAGTCAGTGGTCACGCATGCACACAAAACTCCTCACCGGAGGTGCCAGCATTCTAGGGGCTTATTTCAGCCGGGTCCCTGAACACATTCAAACACAAACTCCTCCCCGGAGGTGCCAGCATTCTAGGGGCTTATTTCAGCCGGGTCCCTGAGCACATACTCTCGTGACCACACTGGTGCAAAGCACTTAACAAAGAACAATACTAGCGCATGGCCGTGCGGTCATGCGAACCTTAAATAGCTGCAGCACATACAGGACCTTCCTAGAAGGACCAATGAGAAGCTACACCAGAGCGTGAGCACCTACAGGACCTTCCTGAAGGAGCCAATGACCTTAGCTGCAGTATCAGATCATGTGACCCTCGATCTCCTCTGAGAGATCTTACTCTGGGCATGTTCAGAACGAGCAAAGCAGGACTTAGACCCAGAAGCGTCTGCTCGCCGCTGCCCTGCACCGACTTCAATGGCAGAAGCAGGAAAGCCAGCAGTAACTCTTAGCACAGAGTCAGACTGAGCGAGACGCTGGGACCGACGTCCACGCTGAGCAGGCTCCACTGCAGCAGGAGAAGAATGGTAGACCGCAGCGGAGATGGACCGAGATTCCCCCTGTGCAGAGGAGGGAACTCGACCCCTAACATATACTATACGAAAAAAGGTTAGATCTACCAGTATCTAAACATTTTACAGAAAGCGGACATTTGGAAAAAAAATCTAAAATCTAAAATGTAGGATAATTGACCATGTTCCACCACTTAGAAGAGGTGATGAACAAGTCAGAATGTTAAAAATTAAGGAATTACAATGAATCTATAAATTAAATACATTAAAACCATATGGCCTTGTAAGGGATCTCACAGGGAAAGGGGTGGCGTCGACTTTGCTCACCTCAGGGGAGGGGAGAGAAGGACCCGGCAGGGATCGGCTCTCTGGCGCCACCACTTGCCTCAGGTCAGTCAGGGAACTGCACCGAGGGCAAATAGTCACCGGAAAGGCTTCCCATATAGCACGGGTTGGGAACCTTAGGCCCCAGGCCATTTACAGCCCTCAATGACCTTTTATCAGGCCCCCGGCAGATTCTCATGGACCGCATTCTTTGGCAGGGAGCTCTATTTTGATTACCACCAGCTCATTAATTTCTTCTTGCTCTGTGAGCACACACACACAGTGTTCACTACTAACTAACACTAACTAACACTAACTAACACTGAAGGGCATACAATGAAAGATTATGTCCTGACACCAGTGCCAGAGTCAGGATGTACTTTGTGGACGGAGTTTGTATGGCCCCAAAGGATGGTATAAATATCCAAATGGCCTTGGCAGAAAAAAGATTCCCCACCCCTGCCTTATAGGTACGAGTTAGTAAGGTGCTCCCAGTGAGGGGGGATATATATCACCAGTCCAGCCTGGGGATATACTGTATATCCAAACCTCCCGGCAGTCACTGCCAGAGTTCCTCACTAAAACAGTACGGTATTCTGTCACCATTTCCTCATTTAAAATAAGCCCCATCCGACAGCAGACAGTCAGTTTCAACCCTGCTGTAGCTTATAATATAACCAATGGAGGAGGCGGACATGAGGATTCGTGGATCGAGAGCAGCCCAAGATTAATTTTATATTTAAATCGCAGAGAAGGCACACCAGAAAATACAGCTATACATACAAAAGCAAATATATACAATTAGGAGTGTAGTACAAGGATAGGGTACAGATAGGTTGCAATTATCATGTTATGTAGCATGTGACCACAGGGAGGGGCTGATGGAACACATGTTAAAATCTTAGTTACAGGCTTTCCGGGCTGCGTCAGCAAACATATCCTCTGGCCATCAGAAAACTCAGTCCAAAATAAGGGGCTGCCTTATATCTCCTAGACTGCTACCTCACACATCGGCTCCCACCCCTGAGTGGTGCAGCCTCTCTCCTCCCATGTCTGAGAATATGATTTTCTGCCTAGAACTGTGGCTGGCCCATAACTTTGCGCCTGAAGCTCTGAATGGATTGGTTGTACCGCGCCTGGATTCCGCTGGATTTTATCTGCACATAGAGACTAAATATGACTACCGTATGTAATTACTGCTAGCTATGCTTTATAACTCCCTAATCCAGAGTGCTACAGGTGGCTATATAATATGGGCACGTGGGGAAAGGAATGCCGATTCGGAATATGTGCTTGGCTCATCTAGAGATACTGTATTCTGTTATTATAGGTAATTTTCCAGATTCCACACCTCATAGACTTGCTGTGCATGGTCACACAAAGAGGTTCAGGTTCTATAGCTACAGAAGAGTTTGCACCCTTGTGTTAACAGCTTCAAAATAGCTTGTCCTAGCTCTTTTAATTAAAAGAAAACAATGAGCCTGTGGAATCCCAAGGGTGGGGGCACTATTCAGGAGTGGAAGGAGATGTCCTGAACTTAAAATGCAAAATGGATTCTCCCTTGTCCCTCACAGGCCTCAATTCAGCAAAAAAATTAGGTATTACTCTTTAGGTGTGTTTCTTGCCTGATTTCCTCTCGTGAAACTCCCCTTATTTCCATAATGCTGTTTATTAATTACGTACAAAGTGGTTTATTAACCATGGATTGTCTTTATTCTTACCCACAGATTGCAATATCGCTGGAGACTTATTGATATACATGACTCATCCCATTATGGAACATCATCAAAATTGATAAAATTATTGCATGTCATACTTTGGTTTCTTTCTTTTTCTTTTTTTCTTATGAGTTATATACATTTTGATTAGTTTTTAGTTCATATTAACAACTCTATATTGTTACAATGTTACACAATAAGAATGACCATAATGAGATTATAGGGTTTTCTCTCATATATGATTAGGCATTATATGGGATTTCCATGTTGAAGACAGAGGTTGAGTAATGTGCCCTGGAGGGGAGCAGATAACTTCCACGCTTTCCAGGAGTAACAGGTTACCAGCCCCAGCTAATGGGGGTGTTCTTGTTTCATTTTGGAATAACCCATTGCCTTTACTTTCTTATATCTTGAAAATTTTTTCTCAAGAAATGGTCTTATTCAATGTGGATTACGTTTTTTGCAATTGCGCTTACCTAAGATGTATATCCACAGAGTGTGGGCAAAATACGTGTTTACAATCCCTTAATAAAGATGGCGCTGGACATATGTAGTTGTAATCACGCAAGCACCAAGTCACGGAAACGAAGTAACATTTGTGCGTATGCGTTGGAAAGTTTCCATTTCTAAAGAAGGTTTTGGGATCGCTGGAGCGCAATTGCGCATGTGCAAGCTTTCTTTTTATTTCTTACAATATAATTACTTCCTGACATGCGCATTCAACTCTCTAGGACGCTGAAAACAGGCACTATTAGAAATGGGATGAGTCATGTGCTATTATAATTCCCTACAGCTATATTCCAATCAATTTAGCCTTTTATTAATATTTACACAAGACTGCACTATATACACTTTTGAATATCACTTTATATCGTTTAAAACAATATATCCTTGTACTTTATGTATTAAAATCAATTGTTGAATATTGAATGGTGTCTTTATGAGATTTATTTTTGTAAACTATGTTCACTTTATTGTATACCTTAAAATACTCTTTATGTGCATTTACACATTGCTTGAAGAAGGCTCACACACAGAGTTGAAACGTCACACAATGGGCCATTCAAAATAGCTTTTTTGCACTAAATATATGGTGCACTGCTTCCTTATTTCTTTTAATAGAGGCATACCTACTGTCAGTGAGATAACTGAGCACTTTCTGATAGCTGAATCTAGCTCAATAACTTCTAGATGTACCTACCATTCTCACACCTGTTAGGTACTCTTAACTGCCTTTGATGCTTTAAACTTCAGTGTGTGCACTGACTTTAAGAGGCAAGGCGTGGTAAGTAAATTTATGGGTTTGGTTTCAAGGTATTACTAGATTTTAAGTTATTACTAGATTTTGAGGTCTGATCCGAGGCTCTGATTACATTTAGGAGTCTGGTTGTTGGAATTAATTTAGGTGCTTGGTATGGTGTTTTTATTAATTTTGGTGTCTTGTGTAGAGTCTCATTTATAGAGTGACCTGGTCTGGGGATCTCATTTAGTTAACTGACTGGTTGGGGACTAAATTTATTTTAGTGTATGAATTAACTTTTGGGTCTGGTCTGTCAATTTGTTTTGGGGTCCTTTCTGGGGTTATGTGCAAACATATAATTCCTTAAAATTATCTAATACTTCCTAACTGAGGAGGTCGGCACCCTATAAACGAGACTGCCGCCCCGCTTGTCGGAAGTTGTCTCTCTGACTCAATTAACCCCTTAGTGACGGAGGCAAATTTTTCATATCTGACCAGTGACATTTTATGTGGTAGTAACTCTGCAACGCTTCAACAAATCCCAGTGATTTTGAGACTGTTTTTTGGCGACACATTATACTTTATGGTAATGGTAAGTTTAGGTCAATATGTTTTGTGTTTATTTATAAAAAATATCAAAATTTTGAGAAAAATTTAAAAAATTAACAATTTTCTAAATTTGAATGATTATCCCTTTAATCCAGATAGTCATACCATAGCAAACCATTAATAAATAACATTTCCCACATGTCTGCTTTACATCAGCACCATTTGTAAAATGTTATTTTATTTTGTTAGCATTTTAGGAGGATTAAAAATGTAACAGCAATTTTTCATTTTTTCAAGGAAATTTACAAAATTTATTTTTTTAGAGACTTATCCATGTTTGAAGTGACTTTAGGGGTCTCATATATTGGGAAACTCCCAAACGTGATACCATTTTTAAATCAGCACCCCCTGACGTATTAAAAACTGCAGTCAGGTAGTTTATTAACTCTTCAGGTGCTTTACAGGAATTAATGCAAAGTGGCATGACAGAAATGAAAATGTGTATTTTTATCACCTAAATGTCTCTAACTTCTGAACAGATTACTACAGCCGTCAGACTCTAAGGCCGCTATTTGGTCGTGAATTGCCATGGCAAACATCAGGACCACAAAATCATGATCTGAGGGCACCAATTTGGATAAAGAGGAAGCCCCCACACTCTGTTAACCATTTATACTGATGTAATTGCAGTGCCCCAGAGTCCTGGTCGTTGCAGTACTGTTGCTCCGCCACTAAGGGGGGCTATGGTACGTCTGATGGCACTGAAGGAGTTCACCTGACCAGGTATCACAGACACCAATACACTTCACAGTCTGGCCTCCAGGGGGAGCTAAGGGTGCTATGTATTAGGCCACTCCTCACAATCTGGTAAAACTGGGGGTTAGATAGGAAGTGAGAGAGAAGCTGACTGGGTTGGAACCAGGCAACATCCTGTGGCATAGGGTGTTGCAGGGGAAGATTCAGGGGGGTCCCTGTCAGGGGTGGGATCCTGACAGAGGCCTAGCGAACAGAAAGAAAGTTACGGGACCGCGCCTGCACTTCATTGAGGCGGTACCCCAAGAAAGGACAAGAAGCGAGGTTTATTGTGAAGAGTGAGAAACGAGATCAAAGCAACAAGGAGAAAACACCAGTAGGAGTCGTGCTGTAAGATCGAGGCAACATCCTACTGAGGCGCGTAGCCGGTGGCCGGAAACGCCGAGGAAGTACTGGCTCTAAGCCCTACTTCAAACCAACGGCAGGACAGTCAGTTATAGGCGGGCTGTCTCACCTAAATCACCTAAGCAGACATAGGGGCAACAGTGGGAGAGGGGCGACTAGGGTCCCGGAAGAACTCCAGGCCTACCCGTCATACGGGTGCGTCCTAGCCAAATCATCTGGGGGGCGGAGAAGAACATCAGAATCAGTTATGAGGGAACATCAGAAACAGACACAACAGTTGTGAGGACTATCCCGTGGTGCTCAGCAGGGAAGGACTACAACACACAAGCGCTAGAAGGAAGGCACATATTTCCACCTGCAAAGTGAACTCTGGAGGTGCCATCGGACCGGCCGGTCTCAGACAGCCCTGTTAACCGTACTCCGGATTGAGGATCCTGAAGCCTTCAGTAAAGAGGTAAAGAGACTGCAACCCTGTGTCCTCGTTATTCATCGCACCTTGCACCACACATCATCACTCTCAACTTTCATTGGACGCCCCTCAGCAGGGTCATGGACCGGATCTAGCCACCGTGACAATCCCAGAACCGAGACAGAGAGGCCCGATACCAGGTACCCCTCGGCCCTGCAACGGTGGGGGCGCTCCATAATCACTATTGACAGCAGCATCTAAGGGGTTAAACAGATATGGATGGTGCAAACACTGATCGTGGCTGATACAGCAAGTTGTCAGCTATAGTGTACAGCTGATGGCTGCTGGGTTGTCACCTGTATGGGGAGGCTATTCTCTTATATCTCAGGTCAGTTAAAAGACGTATTGGCTGTCATTAAGGGGTTAAAGCCCTGTTATTGCAATGCTATAGGCTATAGCATTAAAATGCCTCTGTTGCCGAGCCTTGTATTTCAAGATACCATTTGTCTACATTATTTATTATTGTGACAAGCTTATGCCTCACCAATAGCAACACATCTGTGCGCACCTGGCCTGTTACTGCTTTTTCCTGAATACAATTGATTTTTCATTGTTTGTACTGTTTTTAATATCGTCTTAATAAAAGTTGTATTTTATCTCATTCTATAAAATTCGAGTTGACTCCACTATTTTCTCTTCATTCTAAAATATTTATGGAGTTCGAATTAAATTACACCAGGTGGCTGGCTACTTAGCATCCCCACCTTTGATGTTCATGATGCATTTGGTTTTTTTTGTTTGTATAGCATTAAAACAGGTAGGCATACAGATGTGGTGGGTTATTTAAAGGGATGGTGCCATCACAAAATTTTTTTTTACAGTAATTGAAAAAATGTAAAGAATTAATGTTTACATTTTCTTAAAAAATATTGTCATTTGTTCATAATTTAGTAAAATATGAAAAATAATTTGAAAAGTTTTGGATTTTCCACTTTTAAACACTAGGGGGAGCAGCTGGTGAAATTTCACAAAAACCTAGTGTACAAATAGCTCACATTACAGCACTGCAGTAATTATGGGCGGAGTCTGCTGACATGGGTGATGTCACTCCTCTCCTCCCCTCCTGGGTGTTTGCTAAGGGATAAGAGGATGATATTCAGGAACCCAGTGAGCAGCCATTTTGTTGGTGTCTGCAGAGTTATACTGACAAGTAGACTGTCACCGAGGATGGCAGGCAGCAAGGATTCTGGGAGATATATGGTGGAGGGAGCAGGGTGACAGCAGCACAGAGTATTTCAGGAGAGCAGTGTGCTGGTCTATGGGGGCACCCTGTTTGGTGCGCGGAGCAGCCAGGGATTGTATGTACATAGAGCGATGTCTTTTATACACATGGATGGACAGTCTGCTTGTCTGCTCCACAGAAATCCAGGAAACATTTCTGCTGATTGATGGCCTGTTCTGATCCAGACTTTGCATGCAGACCCTATTCCCCTCCTCAGATCCTGTCTTCTCCATCCAGTCCTGGCGATGTGTGAAAGCGAGGCGACAGGCGCAGTCGGAGTGACGCTGGGAAGGAAATGTAGCCATATAGTAACGATAAAAATGAGACCCTCTCTTCAGCTACCTCACCAGCCCTCCCCTGACTGCACCTAACTGGAGGTCATGCTGCCCCCTCTATTACCCCAGACCCGTGTGCAGGTGCTCAGCCAGAACCACCCTAGAATGGGTCCCCTTTCTGAAGATAATACTGCCATAGTGTTCTCACATAATACCGCCATGTAGATCACACATAATACCGCCATATAGATTACACATAATACCGCCATATAGATCACACACAATACTATCAAATAGAGCACACAATATTTTCATACAGTTCTCACATAATACCACCATATAGATCACACAATACTGCCAGTGTTCTCACATACCGCCATATAGATCACACATAATACCGCCATATAGATCAAACATAATGCTGCCAGTGTTCTCACATAATACCGCCATATAGATCACACAATACCGCCACATACTTCTCACAATGCTGCCACATAGATCTCACATAATACCACCATATAGATCACACACAATACCATCATATAATTCTCACAACACTGATCAAGCATAATACCATCATACAGATAACATAATACCGTCATATAGATCTCACATAATGCCATAATACAGCATGACCCCTGCAGCTCCTGTTATCGCATACATTGAGTTGTGTGTGCAATGGGGAAAGACATGCAGGGGGGAGAGGAGTCCATAGGAGAGGATTACATACACGGTTCACCAGACAGTATCACACAGGATAGCATTAGATACACGGCTCAGCAGTCAGTATCACACTGGAGGATTAGATACACGGCTCAGCAGTCAGTATTCCACAGGAGGATTAGATACACAGGTCAGCACAGTATTTCACACTATAGGATTAGATACACGACTCAGCATAGTATCACACTGTATAGGATTAGATACATGGCGCAGCAGACAGTATCACACAGGAGAGGATTAGATACACGGCTCAGCACAGCATAGTGATAGATACACAGTCTGATGTCCAGTGAGGAGCTGTAGTGAGAGGCAGGGTCGGAGCAGCACAGAGAGCCTCCCCCATCCCCCTGTTACCTCTCTGCAGCTCCTGATAAGAGGACATCAGACCACAGCACTTCACCCTCTCTAGCGATTCTAGAGATTAGAGCCAGGGCACCAGGCACCATAGCAGAGGACAGGGAACGGCCGCTGCTGACAGTGTGAAAGGGGAGACAGATGGAACTGCCCCTCCTATAACAGCACAGCTCTCGCAGCTGTGATACACTGTGGGCTGAAGAAAGATGGCGCCAACCTCATGCCTCTGCTGTGATGTGGAGACAGCCCAGGGGGCGTGGCCAGATCACAGGCAGGGAGCAGCTTATAATGCTAGGCATGGGGTCGGACGCCGACCGCAGACTTCTATGCCCAGGGCTGCCGTATTTGCAGAGTGTAAGTGTCGTGCTGGGACTCTTACACTCCTGCAAGGGAAAATGGCGGTGCCCAGTGGCTGCAAAAATAATTAATAATAAAAAAGATATTAAAGTTAAAAAAAAATAATTTGTATTAAAAATAATTGTTTATATAAACGATCATTTTTAATACAAAAACAAAATTGTGGCACCTTCCCTTTAAAGCTCATACAGCTTGTCATGAGGTATGCCAGAATCATCCTATGCTGGGACCATTATGAATTATCCATAAAACTATCCATATATCAGACCTCCTAAGGAACCAAATAGACGGGGAAACGTGTTGAGGCAGAGGCATTATCAACATTACGTTAAGTTCCCTATTTTAATTATCAATAATTATTGCAATCATTAGTGCCATTTTGTTCATCTATTTATGTGGGTGATTTTGTCTAGCTATACAATCTGGGACTAACTATTACTAATTTTTGTGCTGGGGGCTGTCCTTATACCTACTGGTTCTATATTATTTATGATCAAGTTGGGGCCTTTTTGTGATACATAATCATCTACAATAATCCTTATTTCTTCCCATACATACCTGTCTATCTGGACAATAGGGAAAAACATGGAAAGTGAAGGAGAGCCACCGACAAACGTGCGCCATTCTCGTGTGCTGGGGTGCCAGCCTCCACAGCAAGGTAGAATCAGGATAGTCAAATAGTTAGGAGATACTACAGATACATCCTCATTTATTATAAACATCATTAAAATTTCCTATCCATCAGATAGGAAAATATCAACAGTCAATTGTGACAGCGACACTGAGGAGCATTGCAGAGGGAGTGAGCTCCCTGTCTACTCCCATTGGCACAACATGATGTGATCGTGTTGTGCTGATGGTCTCCATGGTGACCTCGAGTACAAGATGGCAGTGGGGCCCCTCAAGGAATGTGGTCTGTGAGCGGCTGTTCGGAGCCTCCTCTTTACCTGTCTGACAGTGTTCTGATGTCATGCAGTTCAGAAGCTGAGTATCAGATCAGCGGTCTGTCATTATAAGGATGATGCCCCATAGCGGGACGAAGTAGAAAAGTTACAAAAAGTTATGAAAATTTGTAAAAATATAAAAAAATTATGTACAAAAAAAAATGGAAAAATATTATTACAATTATTATTATTATTATTCATTTTTATAGCGCCATTTATTCCATGGCGCTTTACATGTGAAATACGGGGCAAATATAGACAAATACATTAAAAATGAGCAAAAACAAGGCACACGGGTACATAAGGAGGGAGGACCCTGCCCGCGAGGGCTCGCAGTCTGCAGGGGATGGGTGATGATACACTAGGAGAGGGTAGAGCTGGTTGTGCGGCTGTTCAGTAGGTTCAGGATCACTGCAGGCTGTAGGCTTGTCGGAAGAGGTGAGTCTTCAGGTTCTTTTTGAAAGTTTCTATGGTAGGCGAGAGTCTGATGTGCTGGGGTAGAGAGTTCCAGAGTGTGGGGGAAGCACGGGAGAAGTCTTGGATGCAGTTGTGGGAAGAAGAGTTGAGAGGGGAGTAGAGAAGGAGGTCTTGAGAGGATCGGAGGTTGCGTGTTGGTAGGTACCGGGAGATCATGTCACAGATGTATGGAGGAGATAGGTTGTGGATGGCTTTGTAGGTCATTGTGAGGGTTTTGAACTGGAGTCTCTGGGCGATAGGAAGCCAGTGAAGGGCTTGGCATAGGGGAGAGGCTGGGGAATAGCGGGGAGACAGGTAGATTAGTCGAGCAGCAGAATGTAGGATGGATTGGAGTGGTGCCAGAGTGCTAGAGGGGAGTCCACAGAGTAGGAGGTTGCAGTAGTCGAGGCGGGAGATGATAAGGGCATGCACTAGTGTTTTTGCGGTGTCGCGGTCAAGGAATGCGCGGATCCGGGGAATGTTTTTGAGTTTGAGGCGGCAGGAGGAGGCAAGGGCTTGGATATGTGGCTTGAAAGAGAGGGTAGAGTCGAGGATCACCCCGAGGCACCGGGCGTGTGGGACTGGGGAAAGTGAGCAGCCATTGACATTGATGGATAGGTCTGGTGGAGGGGTAAAGTGAGATGGGGGAAAGATGATGAATTCTGTTTTGTCCATGTTCAGTTGTAGAAAGTGAGCAGAAAAGAAGGCTGAAATAGCAGACAGACAGTGCGGGATTTTGGTAAGTAAGGAGGTGAGGTCAGGTCCGGATAGGTAGATCTGCGTGTCATCAGCATAGAGATGGTACTGCATACTGTCATGATCTCCATGGCCAGAGAACATTGCATAAGCCTACATATGAACAAGCTCTTGGAAGATGGGAACTGTACTGACCATGAACTAAACCTACCGCACAACTAGAAGTAGCCAGGTAGCATGTCCTACTTTTTATCCCTATATGCCCAGCGCCGGCCGGAGAACTAAATAATGCTAGCAGAGGGAAATATAAGACCTGGCTCACCTCTAGAGAAATACCCAAAAAGGAGACAGAGGCCCCCCACATATATTGGCGGTGATTTTAGAAGAAATAACAAACGCAGCAGGAAAATAGTTTTAGCAAATTTGAGGTCCGCTTTCTAGATAGCAGAAGACAGAAAGAACACTTTCATGGTCAGCAGAAAACCCTAACAAAACACCATCCAGAAATTACTTTAGAACTCTGGCATTAACTCATAATACCAGAGTGGCAATTCCTGATCAACAAGAGCTTTCCAGACACAGTAACGAAACTGCAGCTGTGAACTGGAACCAAAAAACAAAAACAAACATGGACAAAAGTCCAACTTATCTAGTTGATGTCTGGGAGCAGGAACAAGCACAGAGAGGCTTCTGATAACATTGTTGACCGGCAAGCAACTAACAGAGAAGCCAGGTTATATAGCGACACCCAGATCTGATGAGAACAGGTGAACAGGGAAGATGATGACACAAGTTCAATTCCACCAGTAGCCACCGGGGGAGCCCAGAATCCAAATTCACAACAGTACCCCCCCCTCAAGGAGGGGGCACCGAACCCTCACCAGAACCACCAGGGCGATCAGGATGGGCCCTATGAAAGGCACGCACCAGATCGGAGGCATGAACATCAGATGCAGTGACCCAAGAATTATCCTCCTGGCCGTATCCCTTCCACTTGACCAGATACTGGAGTCTCCGTCTGGAAACACGGGAGTCTAGGATTTTCTCCACAACGTACTCCAACTCACCCTCAACCAACACCGGAGCAGGAGGCTCAACGGAAGGCACAACCGGTGCCTCATACCTGCGCAATAACGACCGATGAAAAACGTTATGAATAGAAAAGGATGCAGGGAGGTCTAAACGGAAGGAAACAGGGTTAAGAATCTCCAATATTTTATACGGACCGATGAACCGAGGCTTAAACTTAGGAGAAGAGACTGTCATGATCTCCATGGCCAGAGAACTAGCATAAGCCTCAATAGGAACAAGCTCTTGGAAGATGTAACTATACTGACCATGAACTAAACCTACCGCATCATCTAGAAGTAGCCAGGTAGCATGTCCTACTTTTTATCCCTATATGCCCAGCGCCGGCCGGAGAACTAAATAATGCTAGCAGAGGGAAATATAAGACCTGACTCACCTCTAGAGAAATGCCCAAAAAAAAGGAGACAGAGGCCCCCCACATATATTGGCGGTGATTTTAGAAGAAATAACAAACGCAGCAGGAAAATAGTTTTAGCAAATTTGAGGTCCGCTTTCTAGATAGCAGAAGACAGAAAGCATACTTTCATGGTCAGTAGAAAACCCTAACAAAACACATCCAGAAATTACTTTAGGACTCTGGCATTAACTCATAATACCAGAGTGGCAATTCCTGATCAACAAGAGCTTTCCAGACACAGTAACGAAACTGCAGCTGGGAACTGGAACCAAAATACAAAAACAAAACATGGACGAATGTCCAACTTATCTAGTAGATGTCTGGGAGCAGGAACAAGCACAGAGAGGCTTCTGATAACATTGTTGACCGGCAAGCATCTAACAGAGAAGCCAGGTTATATAGCGACACCCAGATCTAATCAGAACAGGTGAACAGGGAAGATGATGTCACAAGTTCAATTCCACCAGTAGCCACCGGGGGAGCCCAGAATCCAAATTCACAACAGTACCCCCCCCTCAAGGAGGGGGCACCGAACCCTCACCAGAACCACCAGGGCGATCAGGATGGGCCCTATGAAAGGCACGAACCAGATCAGAGGCATGAACATCAGATGCAGTGACCCAAGAATTATCCTCCTGGCCATATCCCTTCCACTTGACCAGATACTGGAGTCTCCGTCTGGAAACGCGGGAGTCTAGGATTTTTTCCACAACGTACTCCAACTCACCCTCAACCAACACCGGAGCAGGAGGCTCAACGGAAGGCACAACCGGTGCCTCATACCTGCGCAATAACGACCGATGAAAAACGTTATGAATAGAAAAGGATGCAGGGAGGTCCAAACGGAAGGAAACAGGGTTAAGAATCTCCAATATTTTATACGGACCGATGAACCGAGGCTTAAACTTAGGAGATGAGACCCTCATAGGGACAAAACGAGAAGACAACCACACCAAATCTCCAACACAAAGCCGAGGACCAACACGACGGTGACGGTTGGCAAAAAGCTGAGTCTTCTCCTGGGACAACTTTAAATTGTCCATCACCTGCCCCCAGATATGATGCAATCTCTCCACCACCGCATCCACTCCAGGACAATCCGAGGATTCCATCTGACCGGAGGAAAATCGAGGATGGAACCCCGAATTACAGAAAAACGGGGAAACCAAGGTGGCAGAGCTGGCCCGATTATTGAGGGCGAACTCCGCCAATGGCAAAAAAGCAACCCAATCATCCTGGTCAGCAGACACAAAACACCTCAGATATGTCTCCAGGGTCTGATTAGTCCGCTCGGTCTGGCCATTAGTCTGAGGGTGAAAAGCAGACGAAAAAGACAAATCTATGCCCATCCTAGCACAAAATGCCCGCCAAAATCTAGACACAAATTGGGTTCCTCTGTCAGAAACGATATTCTCAGGAATACCATGCAAACGAACAACATTTTGAAAAAACAAGGGCACCAACTCGGAAGAAGAAGGCAATTTGGGCAGGGGAACCAAATGAACCATCTTAGAAAAACGGTCACACACCACCCAGATGACAGACATCTTCTGAGAAACAGGCAGATCTGAAATAAAATCCATCGAGATGTGTGTCCAAGGCCTCTTAGGAATAGGCAAGGGCAACAATAATCCACTAGCCCGAGAACAACAAGGCTTGGCCCGAGCACAAACGTCACAAGACTGCACAAAGCCTCGCACATCTCGTGACAGGGAAGGCCACCAGAAGGATCTTGCCACCAAATCCCTGGTACCAAAAATTCCAGGATGACCTGCCAACGCAGAAGAATGCACCTCAGAGATGACTTTACTGGTCCAATCATCAGGAACAAACAGCCTATCAGGCGGACAACGATCCGGTCTATCCGCCTGAAACTCCTGCAAGGCCCGCCGCAGGTCTGGAGAAACGGCTGACAAGATAACTCCCTCCTTAAGAATACCTGTGGGGTCAGAGTTGCCAGGTGAATCAGGCTCAAAACTCCTAGAAAGGGCATCCGCCTTAACATTCTTAGAACCTGGTAGGTACGATACCACAAAATTAAACCGAGAAAAAAATAATGACCAGCGCGCCTGTCTAGGATTCAGGCGCCTGGCGGTCTCAAGATAAATCAAATTTTTGTGGTCAGTCAATACCACCACCTGATGTCTGGCCCCCTCGAGCCAATGGCGCCACTCCTCAAACGCCCACTTCATGGCCAAAAGCTCCCGATTCCCAACATCATAATTCCGCTCAGCGGGCGAAAATTTACGGGAAAAGAAGGCACAAGGCCTCATCACGGCGCAGTCAGAACTTTTCTGCGACAACACTGCCCCAGCTCCGATCTCAGAAGCGTCGACCTCAACCTGAAAAGGAAGAGTCACATCAGGCTGACGCAACACAGGGGCAGAAGAAAAACAGCGCTTAAGCTCCTGAAAGGCCTCCACAGCATCAGGGGACCAATTAGCAACATCAGCACCCTGTCTAGTCAAATCGGTCAATGGCTTAACGACATCCGAAAAACCAGAAATAAATCGACGATAAAAGTTGGCAAAGCCCAAAAATTTCTGAAGACTTTTAAGAGAAGAGGGCTGCGTCCAATCACAAATAGCTTGAACCTTGACAGGATCCATCTCAATGGAAGAGGGAGAAAAAATATATCCCAAAAAGGAAATTCTCTGAACCCCAAAAACGCACTTAGAACCCTTGACACACAGAAAATTAGACCGCAAAACCTGAAAAACCCTCTTAACTTGCCGGACATGAGAGTCCCAGTCATCCGAAAAAATCAGAATATCATCCAGATACACAATCATAAATTTATCCAAAAAATCGCGGAAAATATCATGCATAAAGGACTGGAAGACTGAAGGGGCATTAGAAAGACCAAAAGGCATCACCAAATACTCAAAGTGGCCCTCGGGCGTATTAAATGCGGTTTTCCACTCATCCCCCTGCCTGATCCGCACCAAATTATACGCCCCACGGAGATCAATCTTAGAGAACCACTTGGCCCCCTTTATGCGAGCAAACAAATCAGTCAGCAACGGCAATGGGTATTGATATTTAACCGTGATTTTATTCAAAAGCCGATAATCAATACATGGTCTCAAAGAGCCGTCTTTTTTTGACACAAAGAAAAAACCGGCTCCTAAGGGAGATGACGATGGACGAATATGTCCCCTTTCCAAGGACTCCTTTATATATTCTCGCATAGCAGTATGTTCAGGCACAGACAGATTAAATAAACGACCCTTTGGGTATTTACTACCCGGAATTAAATCTATAGCACAATCGCACTCACGGTGCGGAGGTAGTGAACCCAGCTTGGGTTCTTCAAAGACGTCACGATAATCAGACAGGAACTCAGGGATTTCAGAGGGAATAGATGATGAAATGGACACCAAAGGTACGTCCCCATGAGTCCCCTTACATCCCCAGCTCAACACAGACATAGCTCTCCAGTCAAGGACTGGGTTGTGAGACTGCAGCCATGGCAATCCCAGCACCAAATCATCATGTAGATTATACAGCACCAGAAAACGAATAGTCTCCTGGTGATCCGGATTAATACACATAGTCACTTGTGTCCAGTATTGTGGTTTATTATTAGCCAATGGGGTGGAGTCAATCCCCTTCAGAGGAATAAGAGTTTCCAAAGGCTCTAAATCATACCCACAACGATTGGCAAAGGACCAATCCATAAGACTCAAAGCGGCGCCAGAGTCGATATAGGCGTCAGTAGTAATAGATGACAAAGAGCAAATCAGGGTCACAGACAAAATAAATTTAGACTGTAAAGTGCCAATGGAAACGGATTTATCAAGCTTTTTAGTACGCTTAGAGCATGCTGATATAACATGAGTAGAATCCCCACAATAGAAACACAACCCATTTTTCCGTCTAAAATTCTGCCGCTCGCTTCTGGACAGAATTCTATCACACTGCATGCTTTCTGGCGTCTTCTCAGTGGACACCGCCAGATGGTGCACTGGTTTGCGCTCCCGCAGACGCCTATCGATCTGAATGGCCATTGTCATGGACTCATTCAGACCCGCAGGCACAGGGAACCCCACCATAACATCCTTAATGGCATCAGAGAGACCCTCTCTGAAAGTAGCCGCCAGGGCGCACTCATTCCACTGAGTAAGCACAGACCATTTACGGAATCTTTGGCAGTAAATTTCAGCTTCATCTTGCCCCTGCGATAGGGACATCAAAGTTTTTTCTGCCTGAAGTTCCAAATGAGGTTCCTCATACAGCAAGCCCAAGGCCAAAAAAAACGCATCCACATTGCGCAACGCAGGATCCCCTGGTGCCAATGCAAAAGCCCAGTCTTGAGGGTCGCCGCGGAGCAAGGAAATCACAATCCCAACCTGCTGTGCAGGGTCTCCAGCAGAACGAGATTTCAGGGACAAAAATAGCTTACAATTATTTCTAAAATTCTGAAAGCTAGATCTATTCCCTGAGAAGAATTCCGGCAAAGGAATTCTCGGCTCAGATACCGGAGCATGAATAATAAAATCTTGCAAATTTTGTACTTTCGTGGTGAGATTATTCAAACCTGCAGTTACACTCTGAAGATCCATTATTAACAGGTGAACACAAAGCCATTCAAAGATTATAAGGAGAGAGAAAAAAAAGAAAGACTGCAGCATAGACAGACTGGCAAGTGATCCAATTAAGAGCACAGAGAAAAAAAAAAAAAAAAAAAAAAAAAACTCTCAGCAGACTTCTTATTTCTCTCCTTTCTCAGCCAAGGATTTTAACCCTTTAGTGGGCCGGTCAAACTGTCATGATCTCCATGGCCAGAGAACTAGCATAAGCCTCAATAGGAACAAGCTCTTGGAAGATGTAACTATACTGACCATGAACTAAACCTACCGCATCATCTAGAAGTAGCCAGGTAGCATGTCCTACTTTTTATCCCTATATGCCCAGCGCCGGCCGGAGAACTAAATAATGCTAGCAGAGGGAAATATAAGACCTGACTCACCTCTAGAGAAATGCCCAAAAAAAAGGAGACAGAGGCCCCCCACATATATTGGCGGTGATTTTAGAAGAAATAACAAACGCAGCAGGAAAATAGTTTTAGCAAATTTGAGGTCCGCTTTCTAGATAGCAGAAGACAGAAAGCATACTTTCATGGTCAGTAGAAAACCCTAACAAAACACATCCAGAAATTACTTTAGGACTCTGGCATTAACTCATAATACCAGAGTGGCAATTCCTGATCAACAAGAGCTTTCCAGACACAGTAACGAAACTGCAGCTGGGAACTGGAACCAAAATACAAAAACAAAACATGGACGAATGTCCAACTTATCTAGTAGATGTCTGGGAGCAGGAACAAGCACAGAGAGGCTTCTGATAACATTGTTGACCGGCAAGCATCTAACAGAGAAGCCAGGTTATATAGCGACACCCAGATCTAATCAGAACAGGTGAACAGGGAAGATGATGTCACAAGTTCAATTCCACCAGTAGCCACCGGGGGAGCCCAGAATCCAAATTCACAACAAGAGACCCTCATAGGGACAAAACGAGAAGACAACCACACCAAATCTCCAACACAAAGCCGAGGACCAACACGACGGTGACGGTTGGCAAAAAGCTGAGTCTTCTCCTGGGACAACTTCAAATTGTCCATCACCTGCCCCCAGATATGATGCAATCTCTCCACCACAGCATCCACTCCAGGACAATCCGAGGATTCCACCTGACCGGAGGAAAATCGAGGATGGAACCCCGAATTACAGAAAAACGGGGACACCAAAGTGGCAGAGCTGGCCCGATTATTGAGGGCGAACTCCGCCAATGGCAAAAAAGCAACCCAATCATCCTGGTCAGCAGACACAAAACACCTCAGATATGTCTCCAGGGTCTGATTAGTCCGCTCGGTCTGACCATTAGTCTGAGGGTGAAAAGCAGACGAAAAAGACAAATCTATGCCCATCCTAGCACAGAATGCCCGCCAAAATCTAGACACAAATTGGGTTCCTCTGTCAGAAACGATATTCTCAGGAATACCATGCAAACGAACAACATTTTGAAAAAACAGGGGAACCAACTCGGAAGAAGAAGGCAATTTGGGCAGGGGAACCAAATGGACCATCTTAGAAAAACGGTCACACACCACCCAGATGACAGACATCTTCTGGGAAACAGGCAGATCTGAAATAAAATCCATCGAGATGTGCGTCCAAGGCCTCTTAGGAATAGGCAAGGGCAACAATAATCCACTAGCCCGAGAACAACAAGACTTGGCCCGAGCACAAACGTCACAAGACTGCACAAAGCCTCGCACATCTCGTGACAGGGAAGGCCACCAGAAGGATCTTGCCACCAAATCCCTGGTACCAAAAATTCCAGGATGACCTGCCAATGCAGAAGAATGCACCTCAGAGATGACTCTGCTGGTCCAATCATCAGGAACAAACAGTCTATCAGGCGGACAACGATCCGGTCTATCCGCCTGAAACTCCTGCAAGGCCCGCCGCAGGTCTGGAGAAACGGCTGACAAAATAACTCCATCCTTAAGGATACCTGTGGGCTCAGAGTTGCCGGGTGAGTCAGGCTCAAAACTCCTAGAAAGGGCATCCGCCTTAACATTCTTAGAACCCGGTAGGTATGACACCACAAAATTAAACCGAGAAAAAAATAATGACCAGCGCGCCTGTCTAGGATTCAGGCGCCTGGCGGTCTCAAGATAAATCAAATTTTTGTGGTCAGTCAATACCACCACCTGATGTCTGGCCCCCTCAAGCCAATGGCGCCACTCCTCAAACGCCCACTTCATGGCCAAAAGCTCCCGATTCCCAACATCATAATTCCGCTCAGCGGGCGAAAATTTACGGGAAAAGAAGGCACAAGGCCTCATCACGGAGCAGTCAGAACTTTTCTGCGACAACACTGCCGCAGCTCCGATCTCAGAAGCGTCGACCTCCACCTGAAAAGGAAGAGCCACATCAGGCTGACGCAACACAGGGGCAGAAGAAAAACGGCGCTTAAGCTCCTGAAAGGCCTCCACAGCATCAGGGGACCAATTAGCAACATCAGCACCCTGTCTAGTCAAATCGGTCAATGGCTTAACGACATCCGAAAAACCAGCAATAAATCGACGATAAAAGTTGGCAAAGCCCAAAAATTTCTGAAGACTTTTAAGAGAAGAGGGCTGCGTCCAATCACAAATAGCTTGAACCTTGACAGGATCCATCTCAATGGAAGAGGGAGAAAAAATATATCCCAAAAAGGAAATTCTCTGAACCCCAAAAACGCACTTAGAACCCTTCACACACAAAGAATTAGACCGCAAAACCTGAAAAACCCTCCTGACTTGCTGGACATGAGAGTCCCAGTCATCCGAAAAAATCAGAATGTCATCCAGATACACTATCATAAATTTATCCAAATACTCGCGGAAAATATCATGCATAAAGGACTGGAAGACTGAAGGGGCATTAGAAAGACCAAAAGGCATCACCAAATACTCAAAGTGGCCCTCGGGCGTATTAAATGCGGTTTTCCACTCATCCCCCTGCCTGATCCGCACCAAATTATACGCCCCACGGAGATCAATCTTAGAGAACCACTTGGCCCCCTTTATGCGAGCAAACAAATCAGTCAGCAACGGCAATGGGTATTGATATTTAACCGTGATTTTATTCAAAAGCCGATAATCAATACATGGTCTCAAAGATCCGTCCTTTTTTGACACAAAGAAAAAACCGGCTCCTAAGGGAGATGACGATGGACGAATATGTCCCTTTTCCAAGGACTCCTTTATATATTCACGCATAGCAGCATGTTCAGGCACAGACAGGTTAAATAAACGACCCTTTGGGTATTTACTACCCGGGATTAAATCTATAGCACAATCGCACTCGCGGTGCGGAGGTAGTGAACCCAGCTTGGGTTCTTCAAAGACGTCACGATAATCAGACAGGAACTCAGGGATTTCAGAGGGAATAGATGATGAAATGGAAACCAAAGGTACGTCCCCATGAGTCCCCTTACATCCCCAGCTCAACACAGACATAGCTCTCCAGTCAAGGACTGGGTTGTGAGACTGCAGCCATGGCAATCCAAGCACCAAATCATCATGTAGATTATACAGCACCAGAAAACGAATAATCTCCTGGTGATCCGGATTAATACGCATAGTTACTTGTGTCCAGTATTGTGGTTTATTATTAGCCAATGGGGTGGAGTCAATCCCCTTCAGAGGAATAAGAGTCTCCAAAGGCTCTAAAGCATACCCACAACGATTGGCAAAGGACCAATCCATAAGACTCAAAGCGGCGCCAGAGTCGATATAGGCATCCGTGGTAATAGATGACAAAGAGCAAATCAGGGTCACAGACAAAATAAATTTAGACTGTAAAGTGCCAATGGAAACAGATTTATCAAGCTTTTTAGTACGCTTAGAGCATGCTGATATAACATGAGTAGAATCCCCACAATAGAAACACAACCCATTTTTCCGTCTAAAATTCTGCCGCTCGCTTCTGGACAGAATTCTATCACACTGCATACTGTCTGGCGTCTTCTCAGTGGACACCGCCAGATGGTGCACTGGTTTGCGCTCCCGCAAACGTCTATCGATCTGAATAGCCATTGTCATGGACTCATTCAGACCCGCAGGCACAGGAAACCCCACCATAACATCCTTAATGGCATCAGAGAGACCCTCTCTGAAAGTAGCCGCCAGGGCACACTCATTCCACTGAGTAAGCACAGACCATTTACGGAATCTTTGGCAGTAAATTTCAGCTTCATCTTGCCCCTGAGATAGGGACATCAAAGTTTTTTCTGCCTGAAGTTCCAAATGAGGCTCCTCATAAAGCAACCCCAAGGCCAGAAAAAACGCATCCACATTGCGCAACGCAGGATCCCCTGGTGCCAATGAAAAAGCCCAGTCTTGAGGGTCGCCGCGGAGCAAGGAAATCACAATCCCAACCTGCTGTGCAGGGTCTCCGGCAGAACGAGATTTCAGGGACAAAAATAACTTGCAATTATTTCTAAAATTCTGAAAACCAGATCTATTCCCCGAGAAAAATTCCGGCAAAGGAATTCTCGGCTCAGATACCGGAGCATGAACAATAAAATCTTGCAAATTTTGTACTTTCGTGGTGAGATTATTCAAACCTGCAGTTACACTCTGAAGATCCATTATAAACAGGTGAACACAGAGCCATTCAAAGATTAGAAGGAGAGAGAAAAAAAAGAAAGACTGCAGCATAGACAGACTGGCAAGTGATCCAATTAAGAGCACAAAAAAAAAAAAAAAAAACTCTCAGCAGACTTCTTATTTCTCTCCTTTCTCAGCCAAGGATTTTAACCCTTTAGGGGCCGGTCAAACTGTCATGATCTCCATGGCCAGAGAACATTGCATAAGCCTACATATGAACAAGCTCTTGGAAGATGGGAACTGTACTGACCATGAACTAAACCTACCGCACAACTAGAAGTAGCCAGGTAGCATGTCCTACTTTTTATCCCTATATGCCCAGCGCCGGCCGGAGAACTAAATAATGCTAGCAGAGGGAAATATAAGACCTGGCTCACCTCTAGAGAAATACCCAAAAAGGAGACAGAGGCCCCCCACATATATTGGCGGTGATTTTAGAAGAAATAACAAACGCAGCAGGAAAATAGTTTTAGCAAATTTGAGGTCCGCTTTCTAGATAGCAGAAGACAGAAAGAACACTTTCATGGTCAGCAGAAAACCCTAACAAAACACCATCCAGAAATTACTTTAGAACTCTGGCATTAACTCATAATACCAGAGTGGCAATTCCTGATCAACAAGAGCTTTCCAGACACAGTAACGAAACTGCAGCTGTGAACTGGAACCAAAAAACAAAAACAAACATGGACAAAAGTCCAACTTATCTAGTTGATGTCTGGGAGCAGGAACAAGCACAGAGAGGCTTCTGATAACATTGTTGACCGGCAAGCAACTAACAGAGAAGCCAGGTTATATAGCGACACCCAGATCTGATGAGAACAGGTGAACAGGGAAGATGATGACACAAGTTCAATTCCACCAGTAGCCACCGGGGGAGCCCAGAATCCAAATTCACAACAGCATACCATGGGATTCTATGAGCTGTCCCAGACCGAAGGTGTAGATGGAGAAGAGTAGGGGTCCTAGTACAGAGCCTTGAGGAACACCGACTGACAAGGGGCGAGGTGAGGAGGTGGGGTGGCGGAGGGAGACACTGAATGTCCGATCTGTCAGATATGATGAGATCCAGGAAAGGGCCAAGTCTGTGATGCCAAGAGATGAGAGGATTTGTAGCAGAAGGGAGTGGTCCACGGTGTCAAAGGCAGAAGACAGGTCCAGGAAAAGGAGGACAGAGTAGTGTCGCTTGCTCCTGGCAGTTAGTAGGTCATTGGTGACTTTAGTTAGGGCAGTTTCAGTTGAGTGATGGGAACGGAAGCCAGATTGTAATCGATCAAAGAGGGAGCAGGAGGAGAGGTGAGAGGACAGTTCAAGATGGATGTGTTGCTCCAGCAATTTGGAGGCATAAGGAAGAAGAGATATCGGGCGATAGCTAGACACAGAGGATGGGTCGAGGGAGGGCTTTTTGAGGATGGGTGTGATCTTGGCATGCTTGAAGGATGAGGGAAAGACACCTGTTGTGAGTGAGAGGTTGAAGAGGTGCGTTAGGGTTGGGATGAAGACCGTGGAAAGGTTAGGGATGAGGTGGGATGGGAGCGGGGCAAGCGTGCAGGTAGTGAGGTGTGATCTTGACAGGAGGGTAGAGAGCTGATCTTCTGTCATGGTGGAGAAGCTGGTTTTGGAGGAGCAGGGGTGAGCAGCTAAGAGGGGCAGTGGGCGCTGTGGGCCAAAGCTTTCTCTGATCGTATCGATCTTCTGTTTAAAGAAAGAGGCAAAGTCTTCAGCTGAAATGAGAGGGGAGGGAGGGGGTGCAGGGGGACGGAGTAGAGAATTGAAAGTTTTGAAAAGCTGTTTAGGGTTGTGAGACAGGGATGATATGAGAGATGAGAAGTAAGTTTGTTTTGTGGCAGTGAGCGCAGACTTGAAGCTGGCGAGGGTTGCTTGTATGTGGTGAAGTGGTCAGCAGAGCGGGATCGCTTCCATCTCCGCTCAGCGATCCTGGAAGCCCGTCTCAGTTCTTTAGTCAGGCTGGTCAGCCAGGGCTGCCTGTTGATTGTACGAGTTTTGCTATGCATGAGCGGGGCGGCCGAATTGAGTGTTGCTGTTATTGTGGCGTTATAAAAAGCAGCAGCAGTATCTGTGTCATGAAGGGAGGCTATGTCTGTAAGAGGGAGAAGGGACTCAGAGAGTGATTGTAAGTTGAGATGTTTGAGATTTCTGCGAGGGAGTTCGTGGAGTGGGGGTTGCACACTAGGAGAGGAGAGGGAAGAGAATGTCAGTAGGTTGTGGTCAGACAGGGGGAGGGGTGAGTTAGTGAGATTAGTAAGGGAGCAGAGGCGGGTGAAGACGAGGTCCAGCGTGTGGCCATCTTTGTGAGTGGCCTCAGAGGACCATTGAGTGAGGCCAAAGGAGGCAGTCAGTGATAAAAGTTTAGAGGCAGCTGAGGTGGAAGTGTCAATCGGGATGTTGAAATCACCCATGATGATAGTGGGGATGTCAACAGAGAGGAAATGAAGTAGCCATGTTGTGAAGTGGTTGAGAAAGGTGGAGATGGCTAGTTCTGGGGGGCGGTAGATGACAGCCAGCTGGAGGTTGGAGGGGGAATAGATGCGGATGGAGTGCACCTCAAATGAGGGAAGAGTAGTGGAGGGTGGTAGCGGAATTGGAGTGAAGGAGCAGGTGTCGGACAGGAGCAAGCCAACTCCTCCACCACGTTTATTGGTGGACCGAGAGGTGTGAGAGAGGTGGAGACCGCCGTAGGAAAGCGCAGCTGGAGAGACTGAGTCAGAGGGGGTGAGCCAGGTTTCCGTGATGCCAAGGAAGGAGAGTTTGTTTGTGATGAAGAGGTCATGGATAAATGGCAGTTTGTTGCAGACGGAGCGTGCGTTCCATAGTGCTCCAGGTAGGGGGACCGGGGGAGTGGGGGCTGGATGAATGGGTATGAGGTTGTCATGGTAAAAATAATAATAATAAAAATATTGTTTTACATAAATAAATTTAACAACAAAAAATACACATATATGGTATTGCCGCGTCCGGAACGATACAATCTATAAAACTGTCCTACTAGTTAACCCCTACAGTGAATATCGTAAAAAAAATGCCTAACAAAAAGTGAAATAAAACATGTTCTTAAAGATGAATGTGAATATAAATGGTACTGTTGAAAACGTCATCTTGTCCCGCAAACACAACGGGAAAATAAAAAGTTATAGCTCTCAGAATAAAGTGACAAAAAAATAATTTTTCTGTCAAATATTTTTATTGTGGAAAAGCATCAAAAAAAATAAAAAAATGATATAACTGTGGTATCATTGTAGTCGTATTGACCTGAAGAATAAGGCTGCCTTATCAATTTTACCACACGAGGAACAGCATTAAAAAAAAACAAAAAAGAAATTCCTGAATTACTGGCTTTTGTTCAGTCTGCCTCCTAAAAATCAGAATAGAAAGTGATTTGTGTATGACTGCTTGTGTAAGGTGGATGTCTGCTATCTAGCGCCCAGCTGAGCCATCAGCAATAACAAACGAAACAGCGTCTAATTGCTGTGACCACCAATGCGGCACCTTAGGCTATTAGAGTGCTTTCCTATCCAAAGTCTGGTGGTTAGTGGCGTCCGCCAGAGTGGCACTGCATGCACTCTTGTGCATTTAAGTTATTTTTGCAGTTGCTCTGACACCCCAGTTGCGGTGTCGAGCGCAAGAGGTCTAGACGAACTCTAATCCTGTGTCTTGGGATTGAGTTCTGACACTCCTTGCTTGCGCTCTTGGTGCGGTACCACGGCCCTGTGACGCAACAGGGTTTGCTTCCTTCACACAGGGTGAAGTTAACCCGTGTGTGTATCCACATTGTACCGCCATATAGTCCGTCATTACTTAGCAGCAGGTTCCATCTCTGCACGGTGGACCCCGGGCTGCGAACGCACCTTACCCTATCTTTCTAATTAGCATGTTTCCAGAAACTTGACCTGCTCACTACAAAGTACTGGGCACTACAACATACTAGTCACTACATGGTACTGGTTACTACAAAGGCAGTTTGCAATTTTCACTTAGCAACATCCACTACTGCTTGTTTCTGGAAAACACCCATGGGTGTCAAATTCATCAATACACCTGTAGATAAAATCCCAAAGAGGTATAATTTCCAAAATGGAGTCACTTGAGGGGGGATTCTGCTTTTCTTAGGGGCTCTGTATATGGAGTCTGCAAAATATTCTAGGAAAATCTGATCTCCAGGAGGCAAATATCGCTTTGTTCCTCCCGAGTAAGCAGTACAGTATAGCCACATATGGGCCATTTTCTACATTCAGCAGAAATTGAGGGACCAATTTTGTCACCCTTTTTACCCTTTTCTCAGTATGAAAATGTAAAATCTGGGGCTAATACAAAATCCTGGTGGTAAAAATGTAATTATTATTTTTTCACTGCCCAATGGTATAAAATTCTGTGACACACCTCTGGTGTCAATATGATCACTGCGTACCCCTAGATTAATTCATTGAGGTGTAGTTTGTAAAATAAAGTCACTTTTGGGGGAATTCTGCTGTTCTGGCACCTCAGGGGCTGTACCATTGTGACATGGCACCCTCAAACCAGTCCAGCTAAATCAGCACTTCAATATGGCGCTTCTTCCCTTTTGATTTTTGCATTGTGCCTCAAAAGTAGTTTTTCACCACATATGGAGTATCGGTGTACTCATGAGAAATTGCACAACAAAATTTGGACTCCATTTTCTCATGTTACCCTTGTGAAAATGGAAAACTTGGGGCTAAAATGTGTGATTTTTTTCATTTTCATGGCTCAACTTCTATGAAGCACTGAGATCTCATCTCCCGCGATCTTGGTGCTGAGATCTCCATCTGAGCATGCACCGCCTCTGGCAGCCATTTTTCCAGAATCCACCGCATAGTAAACCATGTAAGTTTGAGGGCTCTGAGCTCTCACAAAATGTCGGCAAAGCCCCTGCACCACCAAACACCGACAGCGGCGCACATCCGAACACCCCTCATCCCAGCCTGCGGCCTGCAGCAATGTTCCACTCTTGGCTCCTCCATCAGCGACCCTGGGACCCTGCTCCACCGTGGCCGATAAGGTATATCCACATTATAAGGTGTACCCCCATTTCACCCCCCCAAAAAAATGTTGGGGGGAAAAAGTGCATCTCATAATCTGAAAAATACGGTATGTCAGCAAATATTCCATTAAAAAAGGTCATATACCGCTCATTCCCTTCTGAGCCCTGCCGTGTGCCCAAACAGTGGTTTTCCCCAACATTTTCGGTATCCGTGTGCTCAGGAGAAATTGCACAACAAATTTTGGAATCTATTTTCTCCTGTTACCCTTGTGAAAGTCAAAAAAATGGGCCTAAAGGAAAATGTTTGTGAAAAAAAGTTAAATGTTTATTTTTTCCTTCCACATTAATTCCTGTGAAGCAACTGAAAAGTTAATGTGGTTTTGAGCAGCTTGAGAGGTGCAGTTTTTACAATGTTGTTACTTTTGGGTATCTTCTGTCATATAGGTCCCTCAAAATCACTTCAAATGTGATGTGGTCCCTATAAAAAAAGATTTTGCAAATTTTGTAGTAAAAATCAGAAATCACTGGTCAACTTTTAACCCTTCTAACTTCCTAACAAAAAAAATATGTTTCAAAAACTGCGGATGTAAATTGGGAAATGTTATTTATTAACTATTTTTATGACGTGACTCTCTGATTTAAGGGCATGAAAATTAAAAGTTTGAAAATTGCTAAATTTTTCACCAAATTTCTGTTTTTGTTGAAAATCAAAAGTTATATAGAAGAAATTTTTACCATTATCATGAAGTACAACACGTCACAAGAAAACAAACTCAGAATAAGTGACAGTGGTCAGAATTGAAAAAAAAATGCCTGGTCAAGAAGATGAAAACAGGCTTCAGGGTGAAAGGGTTTAAAGACTTGACAAAAGACAGAATTTGGATACAGAAGCTTTGCTTTGACATTGCTACACATTTTCTTCATTTCATGGGGCACTTTTGAACTGTATTCACTTAGCTCAAGTCATACAGATAATCAAAATTGTTTTGCTTTGCTCCATAGAGCAATAGGAAACCATGCATTTCTAAATGTATTCCATTTAATATGAATATAGCCTCAGAAGAAGCAGATTTGTTTAAGCCCTAATTAAATGTCAACCAAATGTTGTTTGGGGATGTTGCCAGGAATACTAAGTTAAAAGCAGACACATTTGCTTACATTGCTTAATAGAGAAATATCAATACATTTTATTGGTAGCACAGTATTAGTGGATGGCTACCTTCCAATTTTAACTAAATTGGACTGTACATTCCTGAACAATAATATGTATTCTAATACAGAGCAAAGGAAAAAAAAATTCAGATACATTTATAACAAAGTAATACTTTTTGTTTCATCTTTAAGTAGAACTGTTTAGAATTTGCACACTAGCAACTAACATAGCACTTTAATAATGTATTTGATCTGCTTTATGTTCCTCCATAAAAAAACTCGTTCTCTAGAGGCAAGTGGCTTTTCGGGATTCATGAAAGAAAAATGCCTAATATTACAGATTATCTTGTCCTGACATGGCAGGAGATCTGAGGCTATGTTCACACGCTGCGGTTTTTGCTGTGGATCCGCATCGGATTTGCAGCTGCAGATCCGCAGACGTTTTCCATGCAGGGTACAGTACAATGTTACCCTATGGAAAACCAAATCCGCTGTTCCCACTTTGCTTTTTTCCGCTGGAAAATCCGCGCTGATTTTCTGCGGAAAAAAAGAAGTAGCATGTCACTTCTTTCTGCGGATTCCGCAACTGTTTTCCACCTGCACCAATAGGAAAGTGCAGTTGGAAAACCGCAGTGGAATCCGCAGAAGAAACCGCACAAAAAACCGCAGGGAAATCCACCGCGGTTTTACACTGCGGGATTTCCAAATCAGGACCTGAAAAATCCGCAGCAAAAAAAGGATGGTGTGAACAAGCCCTAAATGTTCATTATTGTACAACATTTTTATTTCTTATGATATAGCCAAATTCTACTACTACTGGTATCAATGCTCAGAGATAGGAACCTTGATGGGAGTAGTATGGCATGTGGAATGTGACTCACCAAGAGGGGAAAAAAGTAAGATTTATTTTTTTATTCTATACAATGGAAAGTTACTTTTCGAAAACCTTTTCAAAAGTCGAATAATCCCTTTAAAACCCAGTACATTTTAATAAGCAACCTGCAAAAAGAAACTTACTGATCTTGGCTGCAGCCAAACATTTACTACCATACATTTCAAAAACTGCATAGATCAAGCATTGATTTTTAAACAATGGAAAAACAACATTCCCATCAGTGCCTCAATTGTGCACTTATTCCAGTTGTTTGCAATCCGTCACTGTACCCTTGTGTGTATAACATGAATACAGTTTTGAATTCCCAATAAATCAGTATGTAAAAATCAGAATAAATGTATATGACTTTAAAATACTTACGTTACAGACTTCTCAAGACGACTTCCTTGAGATCCCACTATCTCACCCAAAGTGCAAAACATCTGACCAAGAAAATCCTGTAGAAAATAAGGAAAAGCTCTTATCAGTTGAAGCAGAATTTATTTAAATGTTTGTCACTAAATCCCAGTAATTTTCTTAATTAATTAATTAGAAAAATTCACACTAGATAAGAATAAGAAATGTTATTAAAAAGAAGTCCAGTCAGAAAAGGAAAAAAAAGAGGTGGTGGGTAACTTTATTACACCAATGTTAGAAGGTAAATTAAAAAAAAAAAAAAATTCACTAATTACGTATCTCTGGTTAGAAGTCATACCGATTCACAATGAATATGGTAATAATGAAACAAACATGACCAATACAAAAGTTCCAGGTGTGCCATGTACAATTAGTGTAGAGAACATCAAGCAACTCACCAGACACTTGAGGTACATGTCACAAGGCACTCTTTATGGCCTTAAAGGGAACCTGACAGGTCCTCGATGCTCCCAAGACCACCAGCAGTTGTATGTTCCTGTTCAAATTACTGTATTTCTGTATTTCTACTATAAGGGTATGTTTCCATGGTCAGGAAACGCTGCTTTTTTGACGCTGCGCAGAGCTGCAGCGTCAAACAAGCAGCGTCCAGATGTTCCAGCATAGTGGAGAGGATTTTATGAAATCCAGTCTCCACTATGCGTGGAAACCCGCACGCGGCGGCCCTGCGACTCCGGACATGCTGCGCGTCTTTTCAGATCGCAGCATGTCCGTACACCTTGCGGGGACGCAGCGTCCCCGCAAGGCATAACACAGGGCCCTATGGGACAGAGCGATCATCCCGGATGTGAAGAGTTAACATATCCGGCATGATCGCGTCCCAGAAAGGGGGCGGGGCTTAGCGCTGAGCGGCTTCGCCACTGCGGCGATACCGCCGGCCATCCTGAACGTGGAGACATAGCCTAAGACGCACTTTTTTCCCAAAAATTTTTTGGGGAAAAATGGGGGTGCGTCATATAGTCAGAACATACTTACAAGTAGCAGCAGGAGTTGGGCGATTCTGCGGCGGTCCGATGCTGCAGTGCGATGATCACACTCCCTTCCCAGGGTGGTGCGGCAGTATTCGGCGATGAACAGTGGTGCGGGGCTCTGCCATCATTTTCTGAAATCCTGGAGCCCCAGCACTTCCATTGCTGTGATGGGTGGCCTCCGGGAAAATGGCTGCCAGAAGCGGCGTATGCGCAAATTGAGATCTCGGCAGCGAGATTTAAATCTGAGCATCTGACCCAGAGGTAATTTTCCCGGAGGCCACCACATCGCAGCAGTGAGGATGTGTGGTGCTACGGGCTTTCACAAAATGTCGGCGGAGCCCCCGCACCACCGAGCACCGACGAACCTGCTGCACCAGCCGGTCATGGGATTTCACGGAGGCCACCGCTTTACAGCAATGGATGTGCGGGGACTCCGGGCTTTCAGAAAATTTCAGCGGGGCCCATGCACTACGAGCACCGCAGAACCTTAAAACCAGTCTGGGATGGGAGTCATACCATCGCTGGACCAATGAACACCCCCTCCGACCACGCTCCACCAGCGCTGATTTCGGACTGTAAGGCGGACCCCCATTTGATGCATTTTTTTTCTCCCATTTTCCTTCTCAATATATATAGAGCTCTGGAAAAAATTAAGAGACCGCTACAAAATGTTCAGTTTGTCTGATTTTTCTCTTTAAAGGTATATTTTTGAGTAAAATGTAAATTGTTCTATTATTCTATAAACTACTGACAACATGTTTCCGAAGTTCCAAGCAATAAATTTTGTATTTATTTTCTGAAAATGAGAAATGGCAAAACAAACAAAAAAATGCATTGCTTGCAGAATTCAAATAATGCAAAAAAACAAGTTCATAATCATTAAGAAACAACAATACTAATGTTTTAACTCAGGAAGAGTTCAGAAATCAATATTTTGTGGAATAACCATGATTTGTAATTACAGCTTTCATGCGTCTTGGCATACTTTCCACCAGTCTTTCACACTGATTTTGGGTGATCTTATGCCACTCCTGGTACAAAAATTTAAGCAGTGCTTCTTTGTTTGATGGCTTGTGACTATCCATCTCCCTCTTGATTATATTCCAGAGGTTTTCAATGGAGTTCAGGTCTGGAGATTGGGCTGGCCATGACAGGGATTTGATGTGGTGGTCTTTCATCCACACCTTGGTTGACCCAGCTGTGTGGCATGGGGCATTGTCCTGCTGGAAACAACAGTCCTCAGAGTTGAGGAACATTGCCTGAGCAGAAGGAATCAACTGTTTTTTCAGGATAACTTTGCATGCGGCTTGATTCATACGTCCTTCGCAAAGATTAACCTGCCCAACTCAAGCCTTGCTGAAGCATCCCCAGATCATCACCGATCCTCCAGCAAATTTCAGTGGGTGCAAGGTAATGTGGCTTGAACGCCTCTCCAGGTTTCTGTCTAACCGTCAGATGACCAGTGCAAAGCTGAAAATTAGACTCATCAGAGAAGGTTACTTTACTCCAGTCCTCTATGGTCCAAGCCTTATGGTCTTTGGCAAACTTCAGCCTGGCTCTCCTTTGCTTCTCACTGATGAAAGGCTTTTTTCTAGCTTTACATGACTAGAGTAATGCCTCTAGGAGCCTGTTACGAACTGTTCTTGCTGCGCACTTCACCCCAGTAGCCATTTGCCATTCCTTTTGTAGGTTACTTGATGTCATCCTGCGGTTGCTGAGTAACATTCGAATAAGATGATGGTCATCTCAGTCAGTGAAGAGTCGTTTTTGCCCTCTGCCGGTCTGTAGCTTTGCTGTCCCCAATGACTGCTGCTTGACCTTGTTGAAATGGACTGCCATCTTAGAAATGTTAAGGATGGAGGCAACATGACTCACTGTGTCCCTCTGCTAGTAAAGCCAGAATTGAGCCCTTCTTTTCTTCACTCAAGACTTTTCAGTGCAGTGCTCTTAATTTTTGCCAGACCTATATATATATATATATATATATATATATATATATATATATATATATATATATATATATATATATATATATCAGCAATGAGGACATTGTAGAGAGCCAAGCATTCACAGATCCATGTGTATAAAAATGCATAAGCATAATAATATGGCATTGAGTCGTAGGCTTTCCTGTAGTGAATCCAGGCTGTGCTGAGATTGGTCTGTCTGGATCTTGAGTGACTGCTCTGTCTACTAAAAGCTGGTGCTTAGAGCCTCTGGCTCAGCCTCTGTCAGACCCAATGCCTTTCTGAGCTGAATTCATGTACTGGTTAATATGGTTCTGTAGATTGGTGGTTATGATGACTGACAGGAGTTTCCATAATGTAAGGCAAGTTATTGGGCGGAAATTGGACAGAACTGTTCCTTTGTGAGGATCCTTCATTATCAGCACTGTTCTTCCTTGTGTTAGCCAAGCTGGGTGGTGGCCTGCTTCTAGCAGGTGGTCCATCTGCTTTGCCATGCGTTCATGTACCGCTGTTAATTTCTTTAGCCAGTAGGTGTGGATCATGTCTGGGCCAGGTGCTGTACAGCTATTCATGTTCTTGATGCGCTGCTGGATGTCTGCTTCTGTATTGGTGACTGGTTCTTGCTCTAGGTGGTTGCTGTGTTTTATTCTCAGATCTTGCAGCCACATTGCACTGGTGTTGTGTGTTTTTGTTTCCTCCCATATGTTCCTCCAGTATTGTTCAGTCTAAGCTATTGGTGGAGTTGCTACCTTTGTGCTGTTACTCTGTAGTTGGGAGTACACACTGGATGGTTCTTTGGAGAACAGGGAATTTATCCTCTTAGCCTCGGCTTCCCTGGTGTATCTCCCTAGTCTTGCAGCGAGTGCTGTGAGCCTCTGTTTTGCAGTCTCTAGTGCTTCAGTTGAGGTCAGACCTTTGCACTTGTCTAACTTGGTATTATTCTTGATCTTTACACCCTTCTGTATTCCTGTTAGTTGGCTGACTTCCCTTCGCGTCACCTTGATCTTGGTATCCAGTCTTCTTTTCCAAGGAGGGCACGTACTTTTGTTGTTCATGCTGATTGTATAGCCAAGCATTTCCAGGATTGCTGAGGCAGTAGCATAGATCAGTTTATTGGTTTGAGTTATGGTGGTGGTAGTTATTGATGCAAGTGCTCTATTGGCATCCTCTAGCATACTGTCTGGTGGTGTTTCCTTATTGAGCCTTGGCAGTCGATCTCTGGTATTGATGGTGTTTATCTAAGATCTTCTGTTTCAGATCAGCTGCAGTGCTATATAGTTGCAGGATTGGATCAGGATCTTCAGGGGGTTGCACATGTTGTTCTTCCATGTCTTCATGTAGGGTGGATCTGCAGTGCAGTTGATCCATCTCAAGTTGTGATAATAGCTTTCTCTTTATGATATCGAAACGTTGGGTGACTACAGTTGTGGCCAAAAGTATTGACACCCCTGCAACTCTGTCAGATAATACTCAGTTTCTTCCTGAAAATGATTGCAAACAAATTCTTTGGTATTATTATCATCATTTAATTTGTCTAAAATGAAAAAACACAAAAAGAATTGTCCTAAAGCCAAATTGGATAAAATTCCACACCAAACATAAAAAAAAGGGGGTGGACAAAAGTATTGGCACTGTTCGAAAAATCATGTGATGCTTCTCTAATTTGTGTAATTAACAGCACCTGTAACTTACCTGTGGATTAAAGTTGACTCAACCTCTGTTCTGTGTCCTTGTGTGTACCACATTGAGCATGGAGAAAAGAAAGAAGACCAAAGAACTGTCTGAGGACTTGAGAAACCAAATTGTGAGGAAGCATGAGCAATCTCAAGGCTACAAGTCCATCTCAAAAGACCTGAATGTTCCTGTGTCTACCGTGCGCAGTGTCATCAAGAAGTTTAAAGCCCATGGCACTGTGGCTAACCTCCCTAGATGTGGACGGAAAATAAAAATTGATGCGGTTAATTAAATGAGGGTGCCGCGCTAGAAAACAACACTATAGCTAAAAAGTTGAAGACTCCCACTCCCCTACCTTACAGATGGAAGTCGGCGTGTCTCCTTGATACGGAGGTTGGCTGTTGAAAAGACGTCCTATTTGCTGTTAGCAGGACTATGGTATCGATACTGCACTGATCTGCAGGGAGCGTCCTCCCGTAGTGCAGGAATCCTCACACCGCTCGCCGCTGGGGTGCACGGCAGGTGCCTTGGCCGATGGCGCCGCCGAACAGTAGCGTAGCGAGTGAGGGGCGTGGCTTAGCGGTGACGTCACCTGTCCGTGAGACGGACACAAGCAGGGGCCAATCCCGACGCGTTTCGAGGGTAACGTCCCTCTTTCTCAAGGTATCATACCTACTGTTCGGCGGCGCCATCGGCCGAGGCACCTGCCGTGCACCCCAGCGGCGAGTGGTGTGAGGATTCCTGCACTACGGGAGGACGCTCCCTGCAGATCAGTGCAGTATCGATACCATAGTCCTGCTAACAGCAAATAGGACGTCTTTTCAACAGCCGACCTCCGTATCAAGGAGACACGCCGACTTCCATCTGTAAGGTAGGGGAGTGGGAGTCTTCAACTTTTTAGCTATATTGTTGTTTTCTAGCGTGGCACCCTCATTTAATTAACCGCATTTGTTTGTTACTGGATGGCAGTGTTTTTGCACACAACCTGCCCGGGTGCCTGCAGCTTCATCTAGGAGTGTAACCTAGCGCCAGTGTGATTCTTTCATATATTGTTTGGAAAATAAAAAATGACAAGAGATTTCAACGCAAGATTGTGCGGATGTTGGATAAAGAACCTCGACTAACATCCAAACAAGTTCAAGCTGCCCTGCAGTCCGAGGGTACAACAGTGTCAACCCCTACTATCCATCGGCATCTGAATGAAAAGGGACTGTATGGTAGGAGACCAAGGAAGACCCCACTTCTTACCCCGAGACATAACAAAGCCAGGCTGGAGTTTGCCAAAACTTACCTGAAAAAGCCTAAAACGTTTTGGAAGAATGTTCTCTGGTCAGATGAAACAAAAGTAGAGCTTTTTGGGCAAATGCATCAACATAGAGTTTACAGGAAAAAAAGACCAATTAAAGAAAAGAACACGGTCCCTACAGTCAAACATGGCGGAGGTTCCCTGATGTTTTGGGGTTGCTTTGCTGCCTCTGGCACTGGACTGCTTGACCATGTGCATGGCATTATGAAGTCTGAAGACTACCAACAAATTTTGCAGCATAATGTAGGGCCCAGTGTGAGAAAGCTGGGTCTCCATCAGAGGTCATGGGTCTTCTAGCAGGACAATGACCCAAAAGACACTTCAAAAAGCACTAGAAAATGGTTTGAGAGAAAGCACTGGAGACTTCTAAGGTGGCCAGCAATGAGTCCAGACCGTAATCCCATAGAACACCTGTGGAGAGATCTAAAAATGGCAGTTTGGAGAAGGCACCCTTCAAATATCAGGGACCTGGAGCAGTTTGCCAAAGAAGAATGGTCTAAAATTCCAGCAGAGCATTGTAAGAAACTCATTGATGGTTACCAGAAGCGGTTGGTCGCAGTTATTTTGGCTAAAGGTTGTGCAACCAAGTATTAGGCTGAGGGTGCCAATACTTTTGTCTGGCCCATTTTTGGAGTTTTGTGTGAAATGATCAATCTTTTGCTTTTTGCTTCATTCTCTTTTGTGTTTTTTTTCATTTAAGACAAATTAAATGAAGATAATAATACCAAAGAATTTGTGATTGCAATCATTTTCAGGAAGAAACTGAGTATTATCTGACAGAATTGCAGGGGTGTCAATACTTTTGCCCACAACTGTAGTTGTTTTTCAGTCAGTGAACATGCAGGTCTTGTATCCGTCCAGAGTTTCCTCATACGACTCATATATCCCCTCTCATTTGGTCTCATTTGGTCTGTGTGTATATATAAACACGCACTGCTCAAAAAAAATAAAGGAAGCACTTTTTTCCCTTTCAATATTTATTTTATTTTCAAACAATAACACATAACAACAAAAATATACATTATTTCCATTACAAATTATAATAATAATAATATATATATAAAAAAAAAAAAAAATTCCAACCGCTGTGTTAGGGCAAATAGTATTTACTCACAGTCCAGGTTTGCCAAATCTTTGCTACTTTTTTTCTCCTAATGCGAGACTGAGACAACATTAATTCATATTTACAGTTCACATTCAGCTTTTCGGTCAGCTCTTTTAGGGTTGGAGGAAAGGTCTCCTTCCATTTTCTAGCCACCAGTGTCCGAGCCACTATCAATATATGTGATATCAACCCTCTAATTTGTTTAGGAAATATTTCCAAACCGATATGTAAAATCGCCATTGAGGGTGTAATTTGTGCCATTACCCCCGTAATCTCCATAATCAGCTTCAACACACCGCCCCAGAAGCATAAAAGCTTTGGGCACAAATACCAGATATGACTCTGGTTGCCTACTAATCCACATCCTCGCCAACACAAATGGGAGGATTGCGGATTAAATTTTGCAATTCTCTCTGGGCATAGATACCATCTCATTTGAGTTTTCTTTAATTGTTCCACGTGATTTATACAAGATGACACTCTCTTAACCTCCTTTATACTATTTCCCCATAGTTTTAATTCTAATACCTCCCCTAACTCTAGTTCCCATTTTTCCATATAGGGTAATTTAATCTCTTCCACTGGATTAATTAAAGCTCTATAGAACACTGATATTCCTTTTATAATTGGACCTGATGTTACTATAAGTTTTCCCATCTTTCCCTCTCCCGTAGTACCAGAATGTCTCGCTATTACAATTTTATTTAGAAAATTCCTAATTTGTAAATACTGATAAAAATATTTTCGTATTCCAGTATGTTTATTGGCCAATTGATCAAAAGGGATAACTCCATTGATTTCCATTATGTCTGCTAACGTTTGTATACCTGCCCCTCGCCAATGTTGGAGGTTTAACCCCTTCCCGACATCTGACGTAATAGTACGTCAGATGTCGGGTCCCCTGCTTTGATGTGCGCTCCGGCGGTGAGCGCACATCAAAGTCGCGACATGTCAGCTGTTTTTTACAGCTGACATGTGCGCGCAATAGCGGCGGGTGAAATCGCGATCACCCGCCGCTATTAACTAGTTAAATGCCGCTGTCAAACGCAGACAGCGGCATTTAACTACCGCATCCGGCCGTGCGGCTGGATATGAGCGCATCGCCGACCCCTGTCACATGATCGGGGGTCGGCGATGCTTGTACATTGTAACCATAGAGGTCCTTGAGACCTCTATGGTTACTGATCGCCGGTGGCTGTGAGCGCCACCCTGTGGTCGGCGCTCACAGCACACCGGCATTTCTGCTGTGTAGCAGCGATCTTATGATCGCTGCTGCATAGCAGAGCCGATCGCGTTGTGCCTGCTTCTAGCCTCCCATGGAGGCTATAGAAGCATGGCAAAAGTAAAAAAAAAAAGTAAAAAAAAATGTGAAAAAAATAAAAAAAATATAAAAGTTTAAATCACCCCCCTTTCGCCCCAATCAAAATAAATCAATAAAAAAAACCCTCAACCTACACATATTTGGTATCGCCGCGTTCAGAATCGCCCGATCTATCAATAAAAAAAAAGCATTAACCTGATGGCTAAACGGCGTAATGAGAAAAAAAATCGAAACGCCAGATTTACGTTTTTTTGGTCGCCACGACATTGCATTAAAATAGAATAACGGGCGATCAAAAGCACGTATCTGCACCAAAATGCTATCATTAAAAATGCCAGCTCGGCACGCAAAAAATAAGCCCTCACCTGACCCCAGATCACGAAAAATGGAGACGCTACGAGTATCGGAAAATGGCGCAATTTTGTTTTGTTTTGTTTTTTGCAAAGTTTGGAATTTTTTTTCACCACTTAGGTGAAAAATAACCTAGTCATGTTAGGTGTCTATGAACTCGTACTGACCTGGAGAATCATAATGGCAGGTCAGTTTTAGCATTTAGTGAACCTAGCAAAATAGGCAAGCAAAAAACAAGTGTGGGATTGCACTTTTTTTGCAATTTCACTGCACTTGGAATTTTTTTCCCGTTTTCTAGTACACGACATGGTAAAACCAATGATGTCGTTCAAAAGTACAACTCGTCCCGCAAAAAATAAGCCCTCACATGGCCAAATTGACGGAAAAATAAAAAAGTTATGGCTCTGGGAAGGAGGGGAGCGAAAAACGAAAACGGAAAAACGGAAAAAGCTCCGGGGGTGAAGGGGTTAAATAAGGAATATGGGGCTCAATTGCATATATTGATAATGTTTCACATGGAATCCCCAGCAACGAGAGCAGTAACAGTCTCCATAACCTAATTGCCGCCTGCATTGTTGGCAATAAGGGGGAGGTGGGTCCAGTTTGAATTAACTCTGTCTCTAGCGCCAGACGCGTGGAACCCCGTCTAGAATAAAATTTTTCTATCTGTATCCATCTGTGGTTTCCAGTCATCTGCCACCATTCTTTTAACCCCACTAATATTGAAGCTCTATGATATGCCATTAAATCCGGGACTCCCATCCCCCCTGCTTCCATAGGTAGATATAATAACGCCCTTGCTACACGTGGTTTCTTATATGCCCATATATATTTACTAGCTAATAGTTGTAGATCATAAATGTATTTTTTTGGTATATTTAGGGGGAGGGTTCTGAAATAATACAAAATCTTTGGTAAGGCTATCATTTTGAACGCATTAATACGGGCTATCCACGAAGTGGTGATTTTATGCATATCTACTAATAAAATTTTAATTTGTGTGTATAGATATCTGATCTGTAGTTGTCAACATTATCCCTAAGTACGGAATTCCTTCTTTTAACCACTGAAATGAAAATAGTTTCTTCATTTCTTGTATGGACTCTATTGATATTGCCATCGGAAGAATTGATGATTTATTCAGGTTTAATTTATAAAACGATATCTCACTGAATTCCTTCAGCTCCTCCAAAACTGTCGATAAGGACTGTTTGATGTTTACACAAGAAATAATAATATCATCCGCATAAAGACTTATTTTATGAGCTTCCTTTCCTACCATTACCCCTGAAATTAAAGGCGAAATCCTAATCCTTTCCGCCAGTGGTTCCATACATAGGACAAAAATTATTGGGGACAAGGGGCAACCCTGTCGCGTCCCGTTTGTTATATAAAAAAGTTCCGATAGAGCGCCCGCCGTCCACACTCTTGCCGAAGGGGCCGCATATATAGCTAAAATAGCTGCGAGAATTGATCCTCCCAACCCAAATTTTTCCAGTACTGCCCGGATATACCCCCAGTGCACCCTGTCAAAGGCCTTCTCTGCGTCCAATGACAGGAATGCACTGGGGAGGCCAGACAGCTCCGCAATCCGAACTAGATCTATCATTCGCCGTATTCCATCTTTCGCCTCTCTACCCCTCACAAACCCTACCTGGTCTGGTGAGACCAGATCTGGAATGATCTGATTTAAACGTGAGGCTAAAATTTTAGTAAAAATTTTTATATCGGTGTTCAAGAGAGCTATAGGTCTAAAATTTTCTGGGGTTGTGGGTGTTTTGCCGGGTTTCGGTAAAGTAATAATGGTAGCCTCCAAATTAACTTTCTCGATTGACCCCTCATCCCTCCACCTCGAAAATATTCTCAACATAAAAGAGACCAACTCCTCCTGAAAAATTTGATAATAATAGTTAGGAAATCCATCCGGCCCAGGCGCGCTAGCCCTTTTAGATTGTTTTATGATTGAAATAATTTCTTCTTTTGTGAAGGGAGCATTCAAATAGCTCAATTGCTCATCTGAAATCTTAGGGAGATTCACGGATCCGAGATAGTTTTTTATTCCCTGCATCGAGGGTTGTGGGATCGACGGGTCACTCCCCAGATTATACAACTCTATAATATTTAACAAATTCTTCAGCTATTCCCATAGGATTTCTCACATAAGACCCATCTGACTTCAAAATATATTCAGTCCTATTTTTTATCTCTCTTTTTTTTATTCTTCAAACAAGGAGGGCCCCCTCTTTATCCCCAGCAGAATACCACTTCATTTTTAATTTACGCATGTTATGTGCATACGCGGACAGCATTGCGTCTCGTAATTTAAATCTGATTGAAAATATTTCAGCAGTGATTGAAGGAGTGACCGCCTTCTTATTAATAGATTCTAGGGTTTGCAATCTACCCAAAAGTTCTCTTTTCTCCTTCTCCTTTCCTTGTTTCAAAATAGAAGCTTGTTGTACTAACACCCCCCTTATAACCGCTTTATGTGCCATCCACAAAGTTTCATCATTGATCTCCCCATTGTCATTTTGGTCAAAATATTCCCTTACTGCAGAACCTATTATCGAAGATACCCTTTCATTCAGGAGCATTTCCTCATTCAAGCGCCACCTAAATATGGGCGCTTGTTGGTGGGACAATGAGATCTTAAGATATGTAGGAGCATGATCCGACCATGTTATCAGACCAATCCTTGCTTCCATACTCCTTAATAAAATGTTATCATCCACCAGAAAGTAATCTATTCTGCTGTATGTGTGGTGACGGTGGGAGAAAAAAGTATAATCTCTTTCTGATGCTTGAACATATCTCCAATAATCATGATAATGAAATTCAAGTGCTAATGATCTCAACTCCCCTCTACTCCGCTCACCCCCTTGAGACCTGTCCATCTCTCTACTCATAGGAAGATTAAAATCCCCACAAACTATTTTACCACCTTTTCCAACTGCCTGTATTTTTTTAAATACCTTTCTAATAAATTTTCCTTGTCCCCTATTCGGAGCATATATTGTCGCTAATGTATGAATTATCCCATTTAAAGTACAGGACAAAATCAAAAATCTCCCTTCTGAGTCTACATATGTCTGTAACACTTCACATGCCACTGAATGTTTAATTATAATACAGACCCCACATTTTTTGGCCGTATTATTAGAAAAAAAAATATGTGGAAACTGATCATGGTGAAATCTCCTATTATCTATTTCAAGCAAATGTGTCTCCTGTAAACAAATTATTTCTGCTTGTGATTTTAACACCTCTGACCAGACCATGCTCCTTTTACTAGGGGAATTCATGCCTTTAACATTTAATGACATAATTTTTATACTCATTGCAACATATATATATCTTCTGCTATAAAATCCTCCTCCTCCTTACCCTTTGAACTGATCCTATTAAATACACTAATATCTGTAATATCCAACGCTATAAAGCAAGCAGATATCTCAGTCTCTTTCAGGCCCAAACTGCAAAAAAAAAAAAAAAAAAGTTCCTTAAACAAAACAAAAAAAAGATAAAAAAAAGCCGACATACATTCAAAGCCCTATGGTTGATCACAAATACCATAGGGGAGGCCCTGTACCTCGGGCAAGGGGCAGAAAAAAGAAACATCTGCCTTGTTGGGGTCTGGAAAACAAAAACAAAATTTGTCTCCAGTAAATGTCTCGAGGACCGGCCACGAGGCCTACATTCTCGCCACTTTAGACTTAGACTTTAAACTTTATTCCAGTCTTTTACTACTTTCTTCCCTTTTTCCACTCTAGCAGGGGCACATGCAATTTTCCACACCACTAATTTCTCCTCAGCTGATTTAGGTGAGACGCAAGCCACTATATTACCTTCATATATTATATGGAGTTTCACAGGATTAAACCCCCATTTATATCTAATGCTAGCGTCTCTCAAGGCTGCGCATACATGTGCGTACTCTCTGCGCTTTGCCAATGTTGCTGCAGATAAGTCTGAATACACCTGTAGCCCTTGAAATTCCGTAGGAAGAGTAAGGGGCTTTCTTGTTTGTTGTATGAATGCTTCCTTAGTGGGAAAACGCAACAGTCTGGCCAAAGTGTCTCTAGGATATGTAGAATCCAGGTGTCTTGGTCTTGGAATCCTGTGAACCCTTTCAATAAGCAGTTCTGCAGGTGAAAAGTCAGGTAGTACCACAGCCAAAAATCTTAACATAAAAGGGGCCAGCTGTTTATCTATTATATCCTCCGGGATACCTCGAACTCTGATGTTCTGCCTTCTGGACCTGTCTTCTAAATCATTTAATTTGTCATGCATCTTAGACAACTCACTTTTTAGAGTCTCATTTTCGTCCACAAGGGCATTAATAGTTGTCGTATATTCCGCCATTTTAGACTCTATATGCGCTGTTCTCTCTCCCAGAGAATCCACATCTTTCCTTGTTTCACTTAGCATTTCAAACAAATCTTCTTTTAGTGATGCCCGTACTGTGGCTATAAACTCATTCATATCCCCTTTTGTAAATGGGGCTGAGCTGCTGCTACCGCAACTGCTGCTCTCATTGTGCAGGGCTGGGGCAATGCTTCTCCCATTTCTCCCACCTTCTCCCTGCGGGGAGTGTGGTTCTCTAGGTGGAGTAGCTGAAATTACCTTTCCCCTCGCATGTACCGTCTGGCCTCCTGGATAGAAGTCCGGCAGTCTAGGAGGTGATGTTTGTTTACTCTTTCCCCGGGTCATCATGTAATTATAGGTGATAAACAGTAATCAGATTCCTCTGACAGGAACAACTAGCGCTCAGTGCGGCTCCGCGGAAGGGGAAGCAGCATATAGTATCTCTCCAAGCAGCTTCAGAAACGGGAAGCAGCTGTAACAAAAAAGTCCTTGGCGGCTGAGAAACTCTATGAAGCCGGCATGGGCTGCTAACAAGCTCGTGGCTTGGAACCCTCACAGACTAGGCGTCGGTCACATTCAGCATCCGGTCACGCCCCCCTCCCCCAAGGAAGCACTTAAACAACAGAATATAGTACTGTACAGACAAAAAGTTTGGACACACCTTCTCATTTAAAGATTTTTCTGTATTTTCATGACTATGAAAATTGTACATTCACACTGAAGGCATCAAAACTATGAATTAACACATGTGGAAATATATACTTGGCAAAAAAGTGTCAAACAACTGAAAATATGTCTTATATTCTAGGTTCTTCAAAGTAGCCACCTTTTGCTTTGATGACTGCTTTGCACACTCTTGGCATTCTCTTGATGAGCTTCAAGAGGTAGTCAGAAGGGATGCCCAGTCGTCATGCCTGGTGGACACAAAATACCGAAGATACGTGACCAGAGTCTGATTGGTCCTCTCTACCAGTCCATTTGTCTCAGGATGGTACGCTGAGGACAGACTGAGCTCTATACTAAGCAGGCGACAAAGCTCCCTCCAAAAACGAGATGCAAACTGGGGACTCTGGTCACTGACAATCCCATGAAGGCGGAAAATGTGCCTGGTGCATAATACCGCCAAAGCCTGTGCAGATGGTATGAGCAGAAGAGGAACCAGATGCACCATTTTGGAAAAATGATCGTTGACGACCCAAATGACTATTATTACGGGACTTTAGCAAGTCCACAATAAAGTCCATCTCCCCGTACCTATCTGCCCCCGGCACGCTAAAGAGCAAGCCCGCGGATCTCTGCCTGGAAGGTCATTTCCCGGCACACGAGACACAGGACTGCACGTACACCTTCACGTCTCGCTTCAACCGAGGCAACCAATAAGACTTCGCCAAAAGCTCAGTGGTTCTCTTGGTACCGAAATGCCCCCAAATTTGGAAGTGTGTACCCATGGGAGAACCTCCGGCTGCAGGTCAGGTGGAACATAGGATCTGCCTGGAAGTACTTGCTCTAGCGACACCGGTGCCACCATCGAAGACTCTCCATGGGGACTATAAGACGTGGCTCGTCCCACTCGTTGGACGAGACTACAGTACAGGATAGATAATCGGCACGTAAATATTTCCCCCCGATAAAAAATGGATGGAGAAATTAAACTGGGAGAAGAATAAGGACCATCTGGCCAGGCGCAAATTCAGCTGTTGGACCGTCTGCAGATAAAGGAGGCTTTTGTGGTCTGTGAAGACCTTCAAGGGTTGCCGAGCTCCCTTCAAGAGGTGTCTCCACTCTGAGAAGACCAATTTCATGGCCAGCAACTCCCTGTCCCCAATGAAATAATTCCTACCCTTGGGTGAGAAGGTCTTGGAGAAGAAACAAGGCTGTTTCCGACCTTGAGCATCCTTCTGATACAGGACTGCTCCAGCACAAATGGAAGAGGCATCCACCTCCAGGACGAATGGATTATGCACATCTGGCTGATGTAGAACTGGCACCCCAGCAAAATGGGATTTCAGGGAGTAAAAGGCCTTAGAGACCTCCTCAGACCACCGTCTAGGATTAGCTCCCGTCTTGGTGAGGGCAACCAATGGAGCTGCTAGGGTACAGAAGTAGGGAATGAACTGGTAGTAGTTGATAAATCCCATAAAGCGCTGCAAAGCTTTAAGGGAATGGGGCTCCTGCCAGTTCATCACAGACTCCAGCTTAGCAGGATCCATAGCCAAACCCTTGGCCAAAATAATGTACCCTAGGAAATGTAGGGACTCCTGCTAAAAAACATGCTCTTCTCCAGTTTGGCATAGAGAGAACTGGGGTGCAAGAGCTCAAAGACTCTACCCACATCTTGACGGTGAGTGTCAAGATCTAGAGAAAAAATAAGTATGTCATCCAAATATACAGTGCCTTGAGAAAGTATTCGGCCCCCTGGAACTTTTCAACCTTTTCCCACATATCATGCTTCAAACAAATGTAAAATTTTGGTGAAGAATCAACAACAAGTGGAATACAATTGAGAAGTTGAACAAAATGTATTGATTATTTTAAATTTTTGTGGAAATTCAAAAACTGAAAAGTGGGGCAATCTTGTTAGGCCCCTTTACTTTCAGTGCAGAAAACTCACTCAAGAAGTTCATTGTGGATCTCTGAATGATCCGATTTTGTCCTAAATGCCTAATGATGATAAATATAATCCACCTGTATGTAATCAAGTCTCCGTATGAATGCACCTGCTCTGTGATAGTCTCAGGGTTCTGTTTGAAGCACAGAGAGCATCATGAAGACCAAGGAACACAATAGGCAGGTCTGTGATACTGTTGTGGAGAAGTTTAAAGCCGGATTTGGATTCAAAATGATTTCCAAAACTTTAAACATCCAAACGAGCATTGTGCAAGTGATCATATTGAAACAGAAGGAGTATCATACCACTGCAAATCTACCAAGACCCGGCCATCCCTCTAAACTTTCATCTCAAACAAGGAGAAGACATCTGATCAGAGATGCAGCCAAGAGGCCCTTGATCACTCTGTATGAATTGCAGAGATCTACAGCTGAGGTGGGACAGTCTGTCCATAGGACAACAATCAGTCGTACACTGCACAAATCTGGCCTTTATGGAAGAGTGGCAAGAAGAAAGCCATTTCTCAAAGATATCCATAAAAAATGTTGTTTACAGTTTGCAACAAGCCACCTGGGAGACACATCAAACATGTGGAAGAAGGTGCTCTGCTCAGATGAAGCCAAAATCAAACTTTTTGGCAACAATGCCAAACAATATGTTTGGCGTAAAGGCAACACAGCTTATCACCCTGAACACACCATCCCCACTGTCAAACATGGTGGTGGCAGCATCATGGTTTGGGCCTGCTTTTCTTCAGCAGGGACAGGGAAGATGGTTAAAATTGATGGGAAGATGGATGGAGCCAAATACAGGACCGTTCTTGAAGAAAACCTGTTGGAGTCTGCAAAAGACCTGAGACTGAGACAGAGATTTGTCTTCCAACAAGACAATGATCCCAAACATAAAGCAAAATCTACAATGGAATGGTTCACAAATAGTGTTGAGCATTCCGATACCGCAAGTATCGGGTATCGGCCGATATTTGCTGTATCGGAATTCCGATACCGAGATCCGATACTTTTGTGGTATCAGGTATCGGTATCGAAACAACATTAATGTAAAAATGTGTAAAAGAGAGAATTAAAATAAAAAATATTGCTATACTCACCTCTCCGACGCAGCCTGCACCTTACCGAGGGAAGCGGCAGCGTTCTTTGTTTAAAATTTGCGCTTTTCTTTCCTTACGTGAAGTCCCGGCTTTGTGATTGGTTGCGTCGCAGTCACATGGGCGACGCAACCAATCACAGCAAGCCGTGACGTAATTTCAGGTCCTTAAGGATTTTAAAATTACGTCCCGGCTTTGTGATTGGTTGCGTCGCAGTCACATGGGCGACGCAACCAATCACAAGCCGTGACGTCACGGGAGGCTGGACACGCGCGCATTTTAAAATGCGCGCGTGTCCAGCCTCCCGGCTTGTGATTGGTTGACCGCGACGCAACCAATCACAAAGCCGGGACGTAATTTTAAAATCCTGAAGGACCTGAAATTACGTCACGGCTTGCTGTGATTGGTTGCGTCGCCCATGTGACTGCGACGCAACCAATCACAACGCCGGAACGTAATTTTAAAATCCTGAAGGACCTGAAATTACGTCACGGCTTGCTGTGATTGGTTGCGTCCCGGCCACATGGGCGGCACGCGACCAATCACAAGCCGGGACTTCACGTAAAGGAAAGAAAAGCGCGAATTTTAAACAAAGAACGCTGCCGCTTCCCTCGGTAAGGTGCAGGCTGCGTCGGAGAGGTGAGTATAGCAATATTTTTTATTTTAATTCTTTATTTTACACATTAATATGGATCCCAGGGCCTGAAGGAGAGTTTCCTCTCCTTCAGACCCTGGGAACCATCAGGGATACCGTCCGATACATGAGTCCCATTGACTTGTATTGGTATCGGGTATCGGTATCGGATTGGATCCGATACTTTGCCGGTATCGGCCGATACTTTCCGATACCGATACTTTCAAGTATCGGACGGTATCGCTCAACACTATTCACAAACAAACATATTCAGGTGTTAGAATGGCCAAGTTAAAGTCCAGACCTCAATCTAATCGAGAATCTGTGGAAAGAGCTGAAAACTGCTGTTCACAAATGATCTCCATCAAACCTCACTGAGCTCGAGCTGTTTGCCAAGGAAGAATGGGCAAGAATTTCAGTCTCTCGATGTAAAATACTTATAGAGACATACCCCAAGCGTCTTGAGGCTGTAATCGCAGAAAAAGGTGGCGCAACAAAGTATTAAGTTATAGGGGCCAAATAATATTGCACGCCCCACTTTTCAGTTTTTGAATTTCCCAAAAAATTTAAAATAACCAATAAATTTCGTTAAACTTCACAATTGTGTTCCACATGTTGTTGATTCTTTACCAAAAATTTACATTTGGTATCTTTATGCTTGAAGCATGATATGTGGGAAAAGGTTGAAAAGTTCCAGGGGGAAAAATACTTTTGCAAGGCACTGTACTACTACAGATGTGGAAAACAACTACCGAAAGATGTCAATTACAAAGTCTTGTAAGACTGCGGGGGCATTACAGAGACCGAATGGCATGACCAAGTACTCATAATAACTATCCCGAGTATTAAAGGCGGTCTTCCATTCATCCCCTTCACATATACGAATAAGATTATAAGCTCCACGCAAGTCCAGCTTCGTGAATATCCTAGCACCCTGCAGCCTATCGAAGAGCTCAGAGATTAGTGGCAGGGGATATTTATTTTTAATGGTAATTGCGTTCAAACCCCTATAGTCTGTGAAAGGGGCATAGTTCTCCATTCCTTTTTTCAACGAAGAAACCAGCCCCAGCAGGAGACACAGACTTCCTAATAAACCCCCTCCCCAAATTCTACCTGATGTACTATGACATACCCTCAGTCTCCGGGAGAGACAAAGGGTAGACACGCCCACAAGGAGGCTCTGCCCCAGGAATGAAGTCTATAGTGTAATCATAGTGGCGGTGAGGAGGAAAAGGCTCCATAGTGTAGTGCAGCGATCACTAGCGGGTTGGGGAACACTCGCTTGGCAGCGATATAACGCACACCAAGACTGCATTTTCTTAAAAAAGTTCAACTGGGTTTATTACTCCATAAATCCCAGCGGCACAAACACAAAGTAAAAGCCTTCAAATCCAGCAAAACAAAGTAACAGTGTTCATAACAGGGCTCTGCTCCATCAGGACTGTGACTATACTTGGTAGAGTCTAATATTCAGGCTCGCTCTGGAGCCAAATACACACAGTCTCGGTTACCTGTTTGAGAGCACATCAGGTTTTCCCAGCCTGGCTTCATATGACTCCTGTCAGAAGTCCAGTTCCTCAGAACTTCCTGAACTTTCCAGAGATCCACCTCGATGTGCACTTTAGGAGACCAGTCCACTAGTATGACCTTTCATCACAGACCATTCAGGTCCAAACACTCTCTTCCCTGTGACCACACCATGGTCACATTATATATTTGTAACCACTCCCATAGGTGGGAGGTGTGTGTGGTTAGTCAGACCCGCCTAGCTCTCTGACTAACCCTGTAAGCCTCCCTTTAAGTAAACAAACACTTGTGGAACTATAGGTCCCAGAACACATTACTTCAGGCTTACAGTGCAGAGTATTGCCTCTGTGACACATACCAGCCATTTACTATAATGCCAGATATTGTATCTTCATCACAGTTATGCCTGCGACTGCCATGCATACCCATGGCCTCAATATGCCTCTGTGCGCATTCTGAGGAGAACATACAGCGCCCCTAGCTGTAACAGGGGTCACGGCATCACAGCGGCTTTTTTGGAGAAAACATCTGCGTACTGTCAGTAGTGCCTAGGTAGAGAGGTTAGGTTAGAAGTGAACTCAGACGACCCCACAAAAGCTAGGACCCTCAGAAATTGTCCCTCACACGATCTACTCCATCCCTGTATGCTCCCTGTTGCCCAATCTATACGTGGTGAATGGCGACGCAGCCAAGGTGTGCCCAGAAGTACCTCATTCATGCCCTCAGGAATTACAAGGAAATTATCTCCTGATGTTCCAGAGACACCATGAGGGCAAGAGGTACAGTCTGATGGGTAACTTGCTTAGGAAGGAAAGAGCCATTAACCACCCAGATGATAACTGACTATGGGACCATCATTAAGCAGATTGCGTGACGTTGGGCAAAAATGGAACACAGAAAACTGCCCTCGGCCCCGAATCCACACAGGCCTCAGTAAAGAGTGTAATAGACCCATATGACAATCTTAAAGGTTAACTTGAAGGCCAAATCTACTGTGTCTAGTGAGCCACCTCTGACAGCCACTAGATGCGGTCGTTCTCCCTGTCCCCTGGGACACCTATTGGCGCAATGGCCTGCCTGCCTATAGGCAAAGAAAATCGGTTGTGTATGTACGGAACGGGAGTTAGATTCCGCCTAAAAGACTACCATGGGCACCACGTGATCGCTTGTCAGAGCAAGGGATTCCAAAGGATTGACAAAGTTTGGAGCTAACCGAATCGTTTGTCTACAGTGGGCTTGCTCCAATCCTCGCTCAGCGTGATGAAGATCAATGTGAGTGGACACAGATATTAAGTCCTCCCGTGTAGTAGGAATCTCCCTAGTGGCCAGAGCATCCTTTACATGGACAGCAAGGCCCCTATAAAATACAGGTTGCCGCGGGGGGCTTTTATACATAAGACTCCACCCCAAACACTAATGTCCAGTCGGCCAAGAAGTTGTCCATGCACCAATCCGGAGCTACAACCTCACTGGTGCAGCAACCGTCTGACAACCAATGAGGAGATGCCACACCATGGACATGCTCAGTAGGCTAGATTTGACCCAGATTCAGGTAATGCCAAAGCCCCCGACAAATAGAAATGGGCAACAGCCCCCTTTGTCACATGCACCTTCACCTGGTCCCGCATAGGAGGTGGGGAACCCTGAGGACAGTACGATCTCTCAGGGGTGGTACTATCAATGTCTCGAGAAACCTCTCCCAGGCACATTCATTCCTCAAGAAGGGTTCATCCTGCTCCCTTCCTTGTTGGATCACACCCATCACATACCAGAGATGTTGCCCCTCCATTATGAGGAAAGTGACCCTGGTTCCAGCTGTCAGCTCTTGCAGCCTTAAGGCAAGTGTTCTGTCTGTACTGCCCGCAAGTTGAACTCTTCTATGGACCACTATCTCTACTGCTGGTCATACGTATCGGTCTTCCTCACAGGATGCCATCTGTCTGTACCTTGTGGCTAGTAAGCCTGACATCATTTCTATAGCTTTGGTCGGGCTCGCCTTCTTGTCTCTTCTGACCAGCCTAGGCCGAACAGTCCGCTCACCAGTTCCTGGATCCTTGGTCTCTCGTCCGCAAGAATCCCCAGCGGTGAAGACTGCAGCCTGGGTTCAGGCCTTATTTTTTTTTTTTTTCAGTAAAGCATCCGCTTCCGGAATACATTCCTCTAGTCGCTTCCTCAGGAGTCTCGCTTGATTTTGCTATCTTTGTCACCCACTAAGCACGCTACACTGCTACACTGTATGGATGACTCATTAAATCCAGAAACATTCTTGAACTTTTTTGAGTGTTATATGCCACAGAAATATACTACAGAGCACACAATACTGTATGGATGAGTAAGTGAATACATAAAAATTTTCAATGCTTCTTTGGAGTGTTACATGCTATAGGAATGTACCCCAGAGTATGTAATACTGAATGGATGAGTTTTTCGGACTGTTATATAACACCGAAATGTACCACAGAGCACGTAATAGTATATGGATGAGTAATTGAATACAGGAAAATGTTTCAATGCTTCTTTTGGACTGCTGTGTAACACCAAAATGTACCAAATAGCATGTAATAGTATATGGATGACTAACTGAATATAGGCCTTTGTGGAGTGTTATATAACATAGAAATGTTCCATAAAGCACCTCTATAGATGACAATTTTAGATCAATATTGCCACCACCAGCATATTAGTGGATTTGAGTGCAACCATGATCAAAGAATTCCTTTATGCACTGCTAGAACTATGATCATGCTCATTATCTAAGACTGGCCTGCTACTGTTTTCCCTGCCATATGGTCCCCACATTTTGAGGCAATGTATTCATTTTTGTGTATTTATTTTTCTAAATAAAATATTGCTATTTTAATCTCTCTAATTGTCACGTGTGTCTCTACCATCACAAATATGATATGCTGGTGGTGACACAATTGATCTAATGCTGAATTGGTAGAATTGGCTATTTGTCCCTGTGGACCTACTGTATATTTTATGGTATCATTCTATGGATGACAATACAGTCAATTTTCTCAAACAAAAAATAAAAATGTGGTCAACTGCCGCAGCTGTATATTTAACATTGGACTGCAAAGCCCTTATCCCTGCCTAGAGATTGTATTCACCCACTCTCCCTGCTCCTGCAACTCTCTCCCTCCCTAGGCAAAATGCAGATTGTATCTGATGCAAACAGCAAAGCACAAGATTAGCCCTTAGAAGGGCTGTTAGTGTGATGGTTCAGCTTCAGCACTAGCATCAACACTACAGGACTTTGATTCATTAAACTGTGCACACCACACACAGGCCTGGACAAGCACTCCCTCCCTCCAATAACAACTGTCACAGAGCTGTGCTATGGCATATGGTATAACCCCGATGATGTTGAACGACTATCTAATCCACTTCCAAGATGCACAGGCAATCCCCGCATGATATTGGCTCTTTAACAGGTGCCAAACATGCGGGGCGGGGATTGAAGTTTGAAATCGAGCACCGGATAATGCTCACTGAGTAATGAGCACATCTGAGCACACAGATACTCGAGTAATATCTGCGTATCACTGAGCACGTTCGCTCATCCCTAGAGATAATGCTAAGATTTGCCTTTTACCATGTTACATGATGAAGAAAGGTTCACTCCATCTAACCAAAGGAGGTTTTACCCTGGATTCAGTTCTAATTCAATGTAACAACCAGCTATTTTTGGCTGGCCAGAAAACAGAGATATCTAATGAAAGCTAGGCCAGCATGGCAAAAGAGCTCTCTAAATTGACATTTGTGGGGAGAAATTGGAAGAAATTATTACATGTCAGTTAAAATGGTAAACAAAGCATACAGTGTAAACTAATTAGCAATGTTCCATATATAAATCTAAAGGTCATAAACATACAAATGCAAAAATCCACTAGTCACTTACTTATCATAGTACATGATGCTAGCAAGTAATGAGTGAAACAACTACCCTATGTTAGACTGGGAAGAATAAAATTATAAACTATAACACTGGTCAACAGCATTTTTGGTGCCAAAGATATTTCATCGAATTTAGGGTATTTTTGGGGTGCTGATTCTGAATATGCTATCAGTTTTGCCAGATTGGCTCAAGTTTTTGACATTTTTGGTATCTTATTTATAGCACTTGTTGGTAAATGCGACGCATCATCTCATTAATTTCTTTGGATTAGTACTTGAACTGAGCAGTTCTCAATATAGTTTTGTGTTAATTAGTGTTCTAAAAGTTTGTTCATAGCTTGATTTTTGCACTAACTTTATGTTGTTGTCTGTTTTCCAGTGAAAAGCATGAACTCATCAAGAAGAAGTTGTCTTAACGATCCAGACTCATTCTGTTACATTTGTGGTGAATACACACTGCCAAAACATAGAAGAAACATAACAGACTTCGTAAAAAAAGTGTATTTTGCCTATTTTGGGGTTATGCTTGGGGACCAAGACAAGTTTTGGGCACCACACATAGTGTGCAAAGCATGTATCGAATTATTACGAAAATGGAGCAAAGGACAAAGAAAAAGCTTCAAATTTGGTATTCCAATGGTGTGGAGAGAGCCAAAAAATCATCATGATGACTGTTATTTATGGTAAACACAGGTACAGGCACATCTTCACAATGAGGGACAGGCCTTCTTGCAGATTCCATGTTACTCCCATTTTCCTTTCTTATGCTTATTGAATCCTTGCACTTGCACTGCACAGAAATAACAGCCATCATGATGATTTTTTGGCTCTCTCCACACCATTGGAACACCAAATTTGAAGCTTTTTCTTTGTCCTTTGCTCCATTTTCGTAATAATTCAATACATGCTTTGCACACTATGTGTGGTGCCCAAAACTTGTCTTGGTCCCCAAGCATAACCCCAAAATAGGCAAAATACACTTTTTATACGAAGTCTGTTATGTTTCTTCTATGTTTTGGCAGTGTGTATTCACCACAAATGTAACAGAATGAGTCTGGATCGTTAAGACAACTTCTTCTTGATGAGTTCATGCTTTTCACTGGAAAACAGACAACAACATAAAGTTAGTGCAAAAATCAAGCTATGAACAAACTTTTAGAACACTAATTAACACAAAACTATATTGAGAACTGCTCAGTTCAAGTACTAATCCAAAGAAATTAATGAGATGATGCGTCGCATTTACCAACAAGTGCTATAAATAAGATACCAAAAATGTCAAAAACTTGAGCCAATCTGGCAAAACTGATAGCATATTCAGAATCAGCACCCCAAAAATACCCCAAATTCATTAAAATATTTTGGACACCAGAAAAAAATTTTTTTTTTGTTGACCTGTGTAATCAGATCCTTAATTGAGTTACCTAAGTAGCAAGTTTAAAGAACATTATTTTTTACTATATACAAGCTTTTAACAGAAATGTCAAATGTACAAAAGTTCTACTAGACAACTTGCACAATGCCCTAAATAAAATATCAATGTCTCTTAACCTAGTACTGGTTAAATAGTATTAAAATGAGAACATTGCCTCATCGTGGCACACTGATATATATATATATATATATATATATATATATATATATATATATATATATATATATATATATATATATATATATAACATTTTTAAGGGTTTGTCTGGTGCTTTTACATTGATGGTCATCAACACCTGAGCAGTGGGGTTGTGACACCTGATACTCATGCCATTCAGCTATTAATAGTGCTGGCAGACGTGCTCAACTGTGGAGCTATACAGCACAGCTCTGTCAACTTTATAGTGGCTGCAGGTGGGTACTGCACAATTCCCCCTATTCGAATAAGTAAAGGCAGATGTGCAGTACTTCGTCATGACTACTATACCGTGGACAGAGCTATGAGTGATCCCATAGCAGTTGCATACTTCTTTCTCTCCTTGCTTGAGATGAGTGACGTGCTATATATTCCACAACACCCTCCAATTTCATTAATAAGCTTGAAGACCAATTGTGGCTTGCCCTTGATAGTACTATTGTCTGAACAACTGGTAGTGGTGGTGGTACTTCTGTTGCTGCCAGCGACTCCCAAAACTTTGTTTACACCGCCCCATCCATTGCCATTATTTCCTTTATGACACATATTGCACAACACAATAATTAACTTTTACGAAACTTTTAAACACTAATTATTCAAACACTGTCAAAATACATAAGAAATGCTAGGTAGGTATATGTTGTGACAGGGTCACTGACACAGTATATGAGCGGAGATATGTATCACTGCGCATATAGGCATCAGTGATGGGAAACCAGGATATTTTTCCTCCAGCACACTACGTGTTGAGAAGGTTAAAAGTTGCATACATGGGTTGGTTTTATGTGGGCACCAATAGAGTGGGTGGGAGGGTGCTCATCATATCTCCACCTGCAGAGTCGTCAGCGGCATGTGTTCTGACAGGACCTGGGATGATGTCAAGGTCAGGTGATCATCACATAGTCTGGCTTAAATAGCTTGTCTAGAGTCAGTGTGTGTTGTATCTTGAGAGAGGAGGAAATCCCACATGGCTCCAAGAAGAGCCGAGGAGAAAGGAAAAGTTTACTTTAGTTGACCCTGCTAAGGTTTATGCTGTGTTTTAATAGACTAGAGAGTGTTATACCTCAAGAGGCATTCCTGAATATACCTTTGCATGCAGCCAAGTGAATCAACCCCTCACAATGGACAGAGAGTAAAGTGTAGCAGCAAGCCACTGTACTGATGTGGCATGTACAGGCGTCAAAGTGGACTAAAAAAACAGAGTGCAGAAACAGATATGCACAGTTACAATATTTTATTCTAATTTTTAACTAAACTAAACCCATTCCCAAAAATGACATAAGAAATGCTAGATTGTGTTGTGTGCAGATGTAAAACTTGACTAGTAAAACAGATTTGTAATCAAAAAATTGTTTTCACATACACACCTTTTGAGCTAGATAGTCACAGTTATATATCTAGATATTAGGGAATTTTATTTTGTAATTTTAATAAACAAATATTCCCCTTTTACAAAAAGGATTGCAATAGAAACTCTGTACAGGCGCTTGTGATAAGCAAGCATAACATCGCTGACTGACACGTATTTTATATTTTTCTTCTGAAATAAATATATTGTGCTGGCTTACTGCTTTCTAGTGCATTAAGAATGAAAAGAAAAGTGTAGTTGTAATTTAAGTATGGCAGGACAAATGACAGCTACACCATATCGTGGATCTATCACACTGATTTCCTATCTCACTCTCTCCTTATCAATTAAATCTGTATATTATCCACAGACAACTGTAATCATCTTTATCAGTGCTGTAGTTGCACAGCACACTAGTGTCTGAAGTATTTGTCCAATGTTTGAGGGCTTTCTCTTACTTTCTCTATTATTGAACTGTAAGCCCTCACTATCCTAAATAACACTTAACATGGCTTCTGCATTCCATGTATTAGCTTTTATACAGGCTTTTGATAGTTCCTCTTGATTGGCTACACTTGTGATGTGATGTGATAACTGCAAGGATGAAGTCATATGAGCCATCTGTGTCTATTGCAATTCTCAGCAATAATCCTCAGTTTATCCTCAGCGGGCATTTTTTGCCAATTTGCGCAAAATGAATTGCAAATCAATCTAGTCATCTCTACTATCTATGGTTGTAAAGGCAAAAGCTATCACTATACAGTCATGGCCGAAAGTGTTGGCACCCTTGAAATTGTTTTCCCCAAAAAACAGATGTAAAAGAGGCAAGTTGGACATAATTTCACAGAAAACCTCAAAAATGAGCTTGAAAAAATTGGCACCATTTCAAAATTTGTGGGTAAACAACTTTGCTTCAAGCATGTGATGCGTGTTCAAATTCACCTGTAGCAAGTGACAAGTGTGGGCAATAAGAAAATTACACCCGAAACCAGATAGAAAGGGGAGAAGTTGACTCAAGATAATTGTCTGAGGACTTGAGAAGCAAAATTGTTGGAACAAAATAAAAAATCTCAAGGTTACAGGTCCATTTCCAGAAATCTTGATGTTCCTTTGTCCATGGTGAGTAACATAGTCAAGAAGTTTTCAACCTATGGCACTGTAACTAATCTCCCTGGAAATGGAAGGCAGAGAAAATTTTTTGAAAGGTTGTTAGGCAAGATAGTCTGGATAGTGGATAGGCAGCCCCAGCCCCAATCAAGCTCCAAAGAAATTCAAGCTATCCTGCAGGCTCAGGTGCATCAGTGTCAGCTCAAACCATTCATCAACATTTGAATGAAATGAAACGCTATGGCAGGAGACCGAGGAGGACCCCACTGATGACACAGAAACATAAAAAACTAGACTGCAGTTTGCCAAAATGTATATGAGTAATCCAAAATGCTTTTGGGAAAGCAACTTGTGGACAAATTAGACCAAGATAGAGCTTTTTGGTAAAGCACATCATTCTACTGTTTACTGAAAACAGAATGAGGTCCACAAATTAAAATAACACTGTGCCTATAGTCAAATATGGTGGAAGCTCAAAGATGTTTTGGAGTTGGTATGCTGTCTCTGGCACAGGGTGCCTTGACTGTTTGCAAGATAATCTGAAGATTATCAAAGACTTGTGTGTAGCAATGTGGTTCCCAGTGTCATAAAGCTGTGTTTGCGTGCTAGGTCATGGGTCTTCCAGCAGGACAATGACCCCAAACATTTTTCAAGAAGAACCCAGAAATTGATGGAAACAAAGCACTGGAGAGTTCTGAAGTGGTCAGCAGTAAGTCCGGATCTAAATCCCATTGAACACCTGTGAACAGATCTTAAAATTGCTGGAGCAGTTTCCAAAACAAGAGTGGTCAAAAATTTAAGTTGAGAGGTGCGAGAAGCTTGTTTATGGTTATAGGTAACAATTGATTGCAGTTATTTATTCCAAAAGGTGTGCAAACAAATATTAAGTGGAGGGTGCCATCAATTTTCTTTGCCCATTTTTTGGAGTTTTGTGTGAAATTATGCTCAATTTGCCTTTTTTCTGTTTTTTTTTTGTATTGTTCCAATACACATAAAGTAAATAAACATGTTCATAACAAAACATGTAATTGCAATAATTTTCTGGTAGAAATACTTCATTTTCTGACACTATTTCAAGGGTGCCAAAACGTTCGGCCATGACAGTATGTGTAGCGTTTGTTACAAAGACTCATAATATATCTCATGATTTGTGCATATATTGACAACACTATACATAATTTTCTCTCACTATTACATTATGCAGCGACACAGTAAACTTGAGCTGTCAATCACACTGCAGAAATGCAATCCAAATGCACATTCAGGTACTCAGAATTGAAATATTTCAGATGTTACAGAAACTATTTTCTTACTTTAGACATACAAGTTTCCTTCTTTTATTATACTATGCTGCAAAACAACAATTTACTCATGCAGTATGTTACATTCTTGGACAACCACCTTAACTAGTACAAGTATATGTTATACTTGTATGCCTAAAGTACTCTACAGTGCATGAAAAACCCGTCAACTAATATCAAGCAAATAACTACAGTATGCTCCTTAAACAGTTCCCTCTCAAATAGCCCTAAAAACACATATGAATATATTAATGAGGGTCTGTCACTGAAAACCCACATCAATTAACCAGAAATGAGGGCAGATCCAAACAGCTATTGCTTCAGTTGACCTGTCTTGTAATAGAACACATGGATTCCCCCCCCATAGATTTCAGTTTGTGCCATGTGATGATTTTGTTTGTAGAAAACTAACCTAAAGGTACCTTCACATTAAGCGACGCTGCAGCGATAGCGACAACGATGCCAATCGCTGCAGCGTCGCTGTTTGATCGCTGGAGAGCTGTCACACAGACCGCTCTCCAGCGACCAACGATGCCGAGGTCCCCGGGTAACCAGGGTAAACATCGGGTTGCTAAGTGCAGGGCCGCGCTTAGTAACCCGATGTTTACCCTGGTTACCATCCTAAAAGTTAAAAAAAAAAACAGTACATACTCACCTGCGCGTCCCCCGGCGTCCGCTTCCCTGCACTGTGTGAGCGCCGGCCCTAACAGCAGAGCGGTGACGTCACCGCTGTGCTTTTACTTTCACTTTAGGGCCGGCGCTCAGTCAGAGCAGGAAGCGGACGGCAGGGGACGCGTAGGTGAGTATGTACTGTTTGTTTTTTTTACTTTTACGCTGGTAACCAGGGTAAACATCGGGTTACTAAGTGCGGCCCTGCGCTTAGTAACCCGATATTTACCCTGGTTACCAGCGTAAAACATCGCTGGCATCGTTGCTTTTGGTGTCAAACCTGACGATAAACGCCGATCTGACGACCAAATAAAGTTATGAACTTTATTCAACGACCAGCGATATCACAGCAGGATCCTGATCGCTGCTGCGTGTCAAACTAAAAGATATCGCTAGCCAGGACGCTGCAACGTCACGGATCGCTAGCGATATCGTTTAGTGTGAAGGTACCTTAACACTTTCCAGACCTTCAATGATTAAAATTGAATGTGGCGCCCATTCCACGATTGGCTTAACTTCTTGAAACTTATAACATTAGAATTGGTTTTCCAAACAAGAAAGTGACTGATATTTGCATAGTAAAAATGGTCACTTTGACTGCTATATTTAATTTTCACAACAATCACTGCACTAGGGGGAAGCCAATCATACTGAAACTTTTTTTTTATAACATCTAATATGGATAATGGAATTTTGACTTACATGTTTTGCTAAATTGGGACTCTTTGAGTCAACATCATACCTAAAAATCAAGCAAAGAAAATGGATTTGAAAAGATGAATTATCACATTATTTTCAGATAGCATCCACAATAATATTCCATGCATTCTGTCCCATAGTAATACAAGAAATGTACTATTTATAACATAACTAAATAACTTGATCTACAGTTGTGTGAAAAAGTGTTTGCCCTTTCCTGATTTCCCAATCTTTTGCATGTGTGTCACACTTAAATGTTTCAGATCTCCAAACAAACTAAAATATTAGACAAAGATAACACACACAGATGTTAAACAAAGATAACACAAGTAAATACAAAATGCAGCTTTTCAATTAAGGTCTTTTTATTATTAAGGGTACTGTCACACTCTGCAACTTTCCAACGATCACGACCAGCGATACGACCTGGCCGTGATCGTTGGAAAGTCGTTGTGTGGTCGCTGGAGAGCTGTCACACAGACCGCTCTCCAGCGACCAACGATACCGAGGTCCCGGGTTACCAGGGTAAACATCGGGTTACTAAGCGCAGGGCCGCGCTTAGTAACCCGATGTTTACCCTGGTTACCAGCGTAAAAGTAAGAAAAAAAAAATGTACATACTCACATTCCGGTGTCCTTCAGGTCCCTTGCCGTCTGCTTCCCGCTCTGACTGAGTGCCGCCGTAAAGTGAAAGCAGATCACAGCGGTGACGTCACCACTGTGATCTGCTCTTACTTTCCGGCCGGCAGTCAGTCAGAGCGGGAAGCAGACGGCAAGGGACCTGAAGGACACCGGAATGTGAGTATGTACGTTTTTTTTTTTTTTACTTTTACGCTGGTAACCAGGGTAAACATCGGGTTACTAAGCGCGGCCCTGCGCTTAGTAACCCGATGTTTACCCTGGTTACAAGCGAACGCATCGCTGGATCGCTGTCACACACAACGATCCAGCGATGACAGCGGGAGATCCAGCGACGAAATAAAGTTTCAAACGATCTCCTACGACGTACGATTCTCAGCGGGGTCCATGATCGCAGTAGCGTGTCAGACACTGCGATATCGTATGGCTATCGCTGGAACGTCACGGATCGTACCGTCGTAGCGATCAAAGTGCCACTGTGTGACAGTACCCTAAGGGACCAAGAAATCCAAACCTACAGGGCCATCTGTGAAAAAGTGAAGCCCCCCCCAAAAAAAAAATACAAAGAAATAACATACATTAACTGTGGTTTATCATATCTTTGGGAAGCTGAGTTCAAATTCCCTAGCCACAACCAGGCCTGATTACAGCCACACCTGCTCTAAATTAAGAAATCACTTAAATAGGACCTGCCTGACAAAGTCAAGTAAACCAAAAGACCTTCAAAAGCTGGACATCATGCCGCAATCCAAATAAATTCTGGAACCAATGAGAGACAAAGTAATTAAGATCTATCAGTCTGGAAAAGGTTATAAAGCCAATTCTAAAGCTTTGGCACTCCAGCGAACCACAGCGAACCACAGCGAAAATGTCATGCACAGTGTAGGAAAAGGTAAGTGAACACGAAGAGATAAGGCAAAGGGAACCAAACACCAGGGAAGTGGGGAGTGGAGACCCCTAGGCAGATCTAACGTCACCCTGTCTGCCCTATTATCCATATATAGGTTGTACACCTATCGCCGAGCAGAATACCTAATCCCTGCCTGACCCTGTCGATAAGTCCTGCATAGGGAAGGACAGGATGAGTTCTACTCAATCCCCACTACAACTAAAGACAAGTGGAATAGATAAATAAGGGGAACATTTGGCTTGTGTAGGCTGAGAGAAACACAGATGTCCTCCAGCAACACCAAGAAGGAAGATAGCAGACTGCTATGGTTCCAAGCATCAGCTGGGAAATAGAAATATCAACCGCAACTTCCAGCAGCAAGCTGGGAGTTATATACACCCCGGTCCAGGTGTGTCAACTAGAGCCGGAGGAGGTTGGCACTGGGTCATAAAGTCAGAAGGACTAAGAAGGAGTCTGCAAAGCCAACCGCTGAGACCTTCTGCAGCAAGATGCAGTGCGACTGTCTGCAGCCTCAAACACACCCTTGACATTAACATTGACACAAGGCATTAACCCCTTTCTGACCTCGGACGGGATAGTACGTCCGAGGTCAGAAGCCCCGCTTTGATTCGGGCTCCGGCGGTGAGACCACATCAAAGCCGGGACATGTCAGCTGTTTTGAACAGCTGACATGTGCCCGCAAAAGCGGCGGGTGAAATCGTGATTCACCCGCCGCTATTAACCAGTTAAATGCTGCTGTCAAAAGCAGACAGTGGCATTTAACTATCGTTTCTGGCCGTGCGGCCGGGAATGCGCGCATCGCCGACCCCCGTCACATGATCAGGGGTCAGCGATGCTTATGCATTGTAACCATAGAGGTCCGTGAGACCTCTATGGTTACTGATCCCGGCTATCTGTGAGCGCCACCCTGTGGTCGGCGCTCATAGCACACCTGCATTTCTGCTGCATAGCAGCGATCTGATGATCGCTGCTATGTAGCAGAGCCAATCCAGTTGTGCCAGCTTCTAAAGCATGGCAAAAGTCTTTAAAAAAAAGTAAAAAAAATGTGAAAAAAAAATATAAAAGTTTAAATCACCCCCCTTTCGCCTCATTCAAAATAAAACAATAAAAAAATCAAACCTACACATATTTGGTATCGCCGCATTCAGAATCACCTGATCTATCAATAAAAAAGGCATTAACCTGATCGCTAAATGGCATAGTGAGAAAAAAATTTGAAACACCAGAATTACGTTTTTTTGGTTGCCGCAACATTGCATTAATTTGCAAAAACGGGCGATCAATAGAAAGTATCTGCACAAATGTGGTATCAATAAAAACGTCAGCTTGGAACGCAAAAAGTAAGCCCTCAACCAACCCCAGATCACAAAAAATGAAGACGCTACGGGTATCGGAAAATGGCCCAATTGGGTTTTTTTTAGCAAAGATTGGAATTGGAATTTTTTTCACCACCTAGATAAAACGTAACCTAGTCATGTTTGGTGTCTATGAACTTGTAGTGAACTGGAGAATCATAATATCAGGTCAGTTTTAGCATTTAGTGAGCCTAGCAAAAAAGCCAAACAAAAAACAAGTGGGGGATTGCACTTTTTTTGCAATTTCACCGCACTTGGAATATTTTTTTTTTCCGTTTTCTAGTACATGGTAAAACCAATGATGTCGTTCAAAAGTACAACTCGTCCCGCAAAAAATAAGCCCCCACATGGCCATATTGATGGAAAAATAAAAAAGTTATGGCTCTGGGAAGGAGGGGAGCAAAAAACAAACACGGAAAAACAGAAAATTCCAAGGTCATGAAGGGGTTAACCAAAAATGGCAAAACCATGGAAAGATGATGAACCTTCCCAGGAATGGCCAGCTGACCAAAATTACCCCAAGAGCGCAGTGACGACTCTTCAAAGAGGTCACACAAAAACAACATCCAAAGAACTGCAGGCATCATTTGCCTCAGTTAAGGTCAGTATTCATGACTCAACTATAAGGGTATGTGTCCACGTTCAGGTTTGCTTCAGGCTTTGGTCAGGATTTTATGCAAGTAAAATCCTGACCAAAACTGCACCTGAGGTCACTGGCAGGTCACCTGCGGTGTGCCTGCGTGTTTTGCTCATTGTAGCAACATGCTGCGTTTTGAAAAAACGCACCGCGCATGCATTTTCGCGGCAAAAACGCATGTGTTTTTTAACGCATAGTGGAGTTGGGATTTAATGAAATCCCCTCCACTATGCTGTAACATCTGGACGCTGCGTTTTTGACGCTGCGGAAAAACGCAGCGTCAAAAACGCAGCGTTTCCTGAACGTGGAAACATACCCTAAGAAAGAGACTAGGAAAAATAGCCTGCATGGCAGAGTTCCAAGACAAAAACCACTGCTGAGCAATAAAAACATAAAGGCTTGTCTCAGTTTTGATAGAAAAAATCTTGATGATTCACAAGACTATTGGGAGTATATTGTGGACTGACAAGAGAAAAGTTGCACTTTTTGGAAAGTGTATGTCCCATTACATCTGGTGTAGAAGTAACACAGCATTTCAAAATAGGAACATCATACCAACAGAAAATATGGTAGTGGTAGTGTGATGGACTGAGGTTATTTTGGTGCTTTAGGACCTGAAAGACTTGCTGTGGTAAATTAAACCATGAATTCTGCTCTCTAACAAAAAATCCTGAAGAAGAATGTCCGGCCATTTGTTCATGACCAAAATCTGAAGCGCACTTGGGTTATGCAGCAGGAAAATGATCCAAAACACACCAGCAAGTTCACTTCCGACTCCCTCATACATGGCTCATGTTTAAGTGATACATTTACTTTGCAGGTTTACCTGATAAAAGTGTGTATGTGACTGACCTGAAACTGCAATTGATCACAGTACTAAACTTGGTGATGTATTCCTGCACTGATGGTTGTTCTGGCGCTGATTTCAAGCACTTATGATGGTTCTGATCATGTAACAATCCATAACACACTACATATTAAAACTGAAAAATCCTCAAAACCTAGTTTTGAGATTATGAGGAGCATTTGGTTGAGATTTTGCTCCAAAAACTCAGTGTGAGTTTGGATGTATTCACACTGATTTTTTTGGAGCAAAAACTCATCAAATCCTTTTCAAATACTCAAAACTTGGTTCTGCTGTTTTATATGTTATTACTATTTTTTGCGACCCTTCGAATAGGTTCAATATGACAATGTGGCCCTTGGACAAAAAAAAATGCTCTGCATCTGACATAAATGGACCTAATCACACCAAGTAACCTCCGATAAATATTATTTATATGAAAGTAGCCTAATATAAATGGTTTTACATCAAATTTATTTCTACAAATCTCATTAATTTAATTTTTTATTTTTTTTCTGAAAAGGGGAAATGGTCCAAATTACAAAAAAAGAAAAACAGTGCTTTCAGATGTCAAATAAAGCAAAGAAAACAAGTTTGTAATCATTTAGAAACAACAATACTAATGTTTTAACTTTGGAAGAGTTCAGAAATCAATATTTTGTGGAATAATCATGATTTTTAATCACAGCTGTCATGCATCTTGGCATGCTTTCCATCAGTCTTTCACACTGCTCCTGGCGCAAAAATTTAAGCAGTTCTTCTTTGTTTGATGGCTTGTGACTATCCATCATCCTCTTGATTACATTCCAGAAATGTTCAATGGGGTTCAGGTCTGAAGATTGGGCTGCCCATGACAGGGTTTTGATGTGGTGGTCTCTTAATTTTTGCCAGAGCTGTATATTATACAAAAACACAGTTAGGTCCAGAAATATTTGGACAGTAACAATCTTCGACATTTGGGCTCTGCATGCCACTATTTTTTATTTAAAAAGAATCAACTGAGATCCAATTTAAAAGTAGATTTTCAGGTTTACTTAAAGGGGTTGAACAAAATATTCTGTGGAACAAAACAGGAATTACAACCATTTTTCAACATAGCCTCCTCATTTTTGGAGTTCAAAAGTACCGTATATACTCGAGTATAAGCCGACCTGAGTATAAGCCGAGACCCCTAACTTTGCCACAAAAAAACTGGGAAAACTTAATGACTCAAGTATAAGCCTAGGGTGGAAAATGCAGCAGCTAACGGTAAATTTTCAAAATAAAAATAGGTACCAATAAAAGTAAAATTAATTAAAATATCAGTAGGTTAAGTGTTTTTGAATATCCGTATTGAATCAGGAGCCCAATATAATGTTCCATACAGTTCATGATGGGCCCATTAAGATGCTCCATATTAAAATATGCCCCATATAATGCTGCACAAAGGTTAATAATGGCCCAAATAAGATGCTCCATAGACACATTTGCCCCATATAATGCTGCACAAATGTTGATTATGGCCCCATAAGATGCTCCATAGATATATTTGCCCCATATAATGCTGCACAAATGCTGATTATGGCCCCATAAGATGCTGGATAGAGATATTTGCCCCATATAATGCTGCACAAATGCTGATTATGGCCCCATAAGATGCTCCATAGAGATATTTGCCCCATATGCTGTTGCTGCGATTAAAAAAAAAATGACATACTCACCTCTCGTCACTCAGGCCCCCGGCACTTGCAATATTCACCTGTCCTCGTTCCACCGCCGGGCGCCGCTGTGTCTTCCACATTCTCTGCACTGACGTTCAGGCAGAGGGCGCACACTAATCACGTCATCGCGCCCTCTGACCTGTGCGTCACAGCAGAGGACGCAGAAGACGGAGTGGCGCCTGGCGGTGGAACGAGGACAGGTGAATATCGTGCAATGCTGCTCACCCTCCCCATTATACTCACCTGCTCCCAGCGCGGTCCCTGCCAGCTTCCCTGATGGTCTTCTCCGGCAGCTTCTTCCAGTGTTGAACGGTCACGGGTACCGCTCATTACAGTAATGAATATGCGGCTCCACCCCTATGGGAGTGGAGTTGTGTCCATATTCATTACTGTAATGAGCGGTACCATGTGACCGCTCAACGCTAGAAGAAGCTGTCAGCGCCCGGAGAAGACCATCAGGGAAGCTGCCAGGGACCGTGCTGGGGAGCAGGTGAGTACGTCACAGCTGCCGCTCCCCCTCCCTCGCCGACCCCCTGGGACAATATCTCAAGTATAAGCCGAGAAGGGCACTTTTACCCTAAAAAAAATGGGCTGAAAATCTTGGCTTATACTCGAGTATATATGGTAATTAGATAAATTTAATTTTTAATACTTTTTACAGAATCCTTTTCTGGCAATAACTGCCTGAAGTCTAGATAATGTGGACATGATTAAACGCTGGGTTTCCTTATTTGTGGTGCTTTGCCAGGCCTTTACTGCAGCTGACTTCAGTTTTTGCTTGTTTGTGAGTCTTTGTCTTAAGTTTTGTCTTAAGCAAGTGAAATCCATGCTCAATGGGGTTGAGATCTGGTGATTGACTGCCATTGCAGATTATTCCAATTATTTGCCTTAAAAAAACCTCCTCGGTTGCTTTTGCATTATGTTTTTGGTCATTGTCCATCTGTACTGTGAAGCGCTGACCAAACAACCTTGCTGCATTTGGTTGAATCTGAGCAGAAAGTATAGCCCTGCACACTTCAGATTTCATCAGGTTGTTATTGTCTTCAGCCACATCAATTAACATTAATGACCCAGTGTCATTTGAAGCTATGTATGCCCATGCCATCATACTGACTCGACCATGTTTTATAGAGGATGTAGTTTGCTTTGGATTATGAGTCATTCGAAGCATTCTCCATACTTTCGTCTTCCCATCATTCTAGAACAGTGTTTCTCAACTCCAGTCCTCAAGACCCCACAACAAATCATGTTTTCAGGATTTCCTTAGTATTGCATAGGTGATGGAATTAACCCCTTCATGACCGTGGGATTTTCCGTTTTTCCGTATTCGTTTTTCACTCCCCTCCTTCCCAGAGCCATAACTTTTTTATTTTTCCGTCAATTTGGCCATGTGAAGGCTTATTTTTTGCGGGACGAGTTGTACTTTTGAACGACATCATTGGTTTTACCATGTCGTGAACTAGAAAATGGGAAAAAAATTCCAAGTGCGGTGAAATTGCAAAAAAAGTGCAATCCCACACTTGTTTTTTGCTTGGCTTTTTTTGCTAGGTTCACTAAATGCTAAAACTGACCTGCCATGATGATTCTCCAGGTCATTACGAGTTCGTAGACACCTAACATGACTAGGTTATTTTTTACTTAAGTGGTGAAAAAAATTCCAAACTTTGCTAAAAAAAGAAAAAAAAAATTGCGCCATTTTCCGATACTCGTAGCGTCTCCATTTTTCATGATCTGGGGTCGGTTGAGGGCTTATTTTTTGCGTGCCGAGCTGGCATTTTTAATGATTCCATTTTGGTGCAGATACGTTCTTTTGATCACCCCTTATTGCATTTTAATGCAATGTCACGGCGACCAAAAAAACGTAATTCTGGCGTTTCGGATTTTTTTCTTATTACGCCGTTTAGCGATCAGGTTAATGCTTTTTTTATTGATAGATCGGGCGATTCTGAACGCGGCGATACCAAATATGTGTAGGTTTGATTTTTTTTTATTGGGACGAAAGGGGGGTGATTTAAACTTTTATGTTTTTTTATTTTTTTCACATTTTTTTTAACTTTTTTTTTTTACTTTTGCCATGCTTCAATAGCCTCCATGGGAAGCTAGAAGCAGGCACAACTCGATCGCCTCTGCTACATAACAGCGATCATCAGATCGCTGCTATGCAGCAGAAAATCAGGTGTGCTGTGAGCGCCGACCACAGGGTGGTGCTCACAGCTACCGGCGATCAGTAACCATAGAGGTCTCAAGGACCTCTATGGTTACAATACTGAAGCATCGCCGACCCCCGATCATGTGACGAGGGTCGGCGATGACGTAATTTCCGGCCGCCCGGCCGGATGCGGTAGTTAAATGCCGCTGTCTGCGTTTGACAGCGGCATTTAACTAGTTAATAGCGGCGGGTGAATCGCGATTTCACCCGCCGCTATTGCGGGCACATGTCAACTGTTCAAAACAGCTGACATGTCCCGGCTTTGATGCGGGCTCACCGCGGAGCCCTGCATCAAAGCAGGGGACCTTACGTCGGACGTACTATCCCGTCCGACGTCAGGAAGGGGTTAATGCTTGAGCAGGTGATGAAATTATCACCTGTGCAATACTAAGGAAATCCTGAAAACATGACCTGTTGTGGGGTCTTGAGGACTGCAGTTGAGAAACACTGTTCTAGAACAAGTTGATCTTAGTTTCATCTATCCAAAGAATGCTTTTCCAGAACTGGACTGGCTTCTTTAGATTTTTTTTTTTTTTGTAAAGTCTAGTTGAGCCTTTCCATTTTTAAGGCTGATTAATGGTTTGCGGGACATACTGTGGTCTGTGCTGTTGTTAAAAAGTGGACATGTGAGCGTGTTTCGTCGACGGACATACGGTCCGTGGAAACACACTGACATGTGTGCATACCTTCTGTTTCTTTTTAAGTAGGCGGCAAATAATCTCACAGTGCATACTTTATTCTTTATTTTGTAATTCATAGCTTACTTTTCTCATTTTGAGATCTTTTTTCATAACAATGTCCCTTTTGTAAGTAATTTACACTCTAATTTACACTGCCCGCCGGTTTTTTAGGAGGAAAGTGAAGCGCTCAATAACTTTTCAGGCAGCATAGCTCCAAGGTGCCATCTTCTAGTCTGTGGTTAGAGCTATCTTTACTCATGCAGGAACCTGTAGGGACTGCAGGGCAGTATCTCTAGCCTGTACAGGTACCGGCAGGGTCAATTGCAGTTTTTAGTTTGCTACCTATTTTCCCAAGGTAGAAGCGGCAGTTAAGGGTACTTATGCCTCTGCGCCACTTTTTAACGGTGCAGAGGAATGTGCATAGCGCCCCACAGAGTCGGAACTTCTCCTGGATCTCGGTTACGGGGGTAGCTGAGACCCCAGAGTACATGATTTGGGTCAGTTATTACTGACCCTGGTGTTGCGATTGCCCTTATTAACGAAATAACAGCGACCGCAAAAAAAATCAGATTTCCCATTTAATTTCTATCTCCTCTGATGTGATCGCACATCAGAGGAGAGAGAAATAGGGTCCCTCAATCCCCCCGGTACCTCCAGTGTCCCTGCAACCCCCCGTGAAATCCCCTGGGCCGCTGCATCTTCTTTTGGGGGAAAATGGCAGGCGCATGCGCAGTGCACCCGCCGAGTTCTGCTGGCCGACACCCAGCAACAATAGGTAATTTTCCTATTGGCTCATTTTGATCACTGTGATAGACCATATCACAGTGATCAAAATAAAAAAAAAATAGTAAATCAAACCCCCCTTTAAAAATGATAAAATTAAAAAAAAATGTAATTATTTCCATTTTTCCATTAGGGTTAGAGTTGGCCTAAAGTTATAGTTGGGCTAAAGTTATAGTTGGGCTTAGGGTTGGGCTAAAATTAGCGTTAGGGATGGGCTAGGGTTATGGTTAGGCTAAAGTTATGGTTTGGCTTAGGGTACCGTCACACAGGACCATTTTGATCGCTACGACGGCACGATCCGTGACGTCGCAGCGATCGTATGATTATCGCTCCAGCGTCGTAGACTGCGGTCACACGTTGCAATCACGGTGCTGGAGCGATGCCGAAGTCCCCGGGGTAACCAGGGTAAACATCAGGTTACTAAGCGCAGGGCCGCGCTTAGTAACCCGATGTTTACCCTGGTTACCAGCGTAAACGTAAAAAAAACAAACAGTACATACTCACATTCCGGTGTCTGTCCTCCGGCGTCTCAGCTTCTCTGCACTGTGTAAGCACAGCGGCCGGAAAGCACAGCGGTGACGTCGGACGTCACCGCTGTGCTCGCTTTCTGGCTGGCCGGCGCTCACAGTGCAGAGAAGCTGAGACGCCGGAGGACAGACACCGGAATGTGAGTATGTACTGTTTGTTTTTTTTACGTTTACGCTGGTAACCAGGGTAAACATCGGGTTACTAAGCGCGGCCCTGCGCTTAGTAACCCGAGGTTTACCCTGGTTACAAGCGACCACATCGCTGGATCGCTGTCACACACAACGATCCAGCGATGTCAGCGGGTGATCAAGCGACGAAAGAAAGTTCCATACGATCTGCTACGACGTACGATTCTCAGCAGGGTCCCTGATCGCTGCTGCGTGTCAGACACTGCGATATCGTAACGATATCGCTAGAATGTCACGAATCGTACCGTCGTAGCGATCAAAATGGCACTGTGTGACGGTACCCTTAGGGTTAGGGTTGGGCTAGGGTTAACGTTTTGGTTATGGTTGAGATTATGATTAGAGTTAAGATTAGGGTTAGAGGTGTGTTGAGGTTAGGGTTGGAGTTAGAATTGGAGGGGTTCCACTGTTTAGGTACATCAGGGGGTCTCTAAACGCGACATGGTGCCACCATTGATTCCAGAGCCAATTTTGCGTTCAAAAAGTCAAACTGTGCTCCTTCCCTTCTGAGCCCTGCCATGCTCCCAAACAGTGGCTTTCCACCACATACAGAGCATTGGCATACTCATGAGAAATTGCACAATAAATTCTGTGGTCCATTTTCTCTTGATACCTTTGTGAAAATGCAAAAAAATTGGTTCCAAAGTAAATTTTTTGTGAAAAAAGTAAAATGTTCATTTTTTTCCTTCCACATTGCTTTAGTTCTTGAGAAGCACCGGAAGGATTAATAAACTTGAATGTGGTTTGCGCACCTTGAGGGGTGCAGTTTTTAGAATGGTGTCAATTTGGGGTATTTTCTGTTATATTGACCCCTCAAACTCACTTCAAATGTGATGTGGTCCCTAAAAAAATGGTTTTGTAAATTATTTGGAAAAATGAGAAATCTCTGGTCAACTTTTAACTCTTATAACGTCCTAACAAAATAAAATTATGTTTCCAAAATTGTGCTGATGTAAAGTTGACATGTAGGAAATGTTATTTATTAACTATTCTGTGTGTCACCACTCTCTGATTTAACAGTACAAAAATTAAAAGTTTGAAAGTTGCAAAAGTTTCAAAATTTTTGCCAAATTTCCGCTTTTTTCATAAATAAACACAAGTTATATCGAATAAATTTAATGACTATCATGAAGTACACTATGTCATGAAAAAACAATCTCAGAATAAGTGGGATACGTTGAAGCGTTCCAGAGCTGAAACCTCATAAAGTGACAGTGGTCAGAATTGTAAAAAATGGCTCGGTCATTATCAAATTGGCTCTGTCACTAAGGGGTTAATCATGTACTTGTAAAATTCTGTTTAAAGTACCGTATATACTAGAGTATAAGCCGATATTTTCAGCCCATTTTTTTAGGCTGAGAGTGCCCTATCACGGGGCAGAAATAGGAAAACAGGAGATGAGGAATCTGGGCCCCTGAACTGCCCCTCAGGCTAGGGGAAGCCCTGTCTTTCCTTAACTTGGGGGCACCCTTGAAGGTAGGGAGGCCCAAGTCACCGACCTGTCCCTGTCTCCTGTTAAACCCTGAACTAAACCCCTAACCCCCACTCCAAGAGGTGAACAGTGTAAACAGCACCACAAAGCAAATAAACAGGAATAAACAATATGAGAGTGAGGGGAACACAATACCAAAAGGTGAATGCACAAACTACAAAGTAACAAAACTCAGAACTTAGCTTGTGCACGCCGCTGCAGACTCCACAACACAGATAGTACAGCAAATGAGCTCCAAACACCAGACTTGGCTGACACCAGGGAGCTGCTACTGCGAGGTTGGTCTCCTGAAAGGAACTGTATAACCAACAGTCAGCTGATGAACCAGGTGGTTATTGGTGATACCCCACCAATAACCACCTCAGCAGGTAAGGTACACTGAGACGAAAAAATGGAGGAAATATACACACCCTGGTCACCTCCCTCCACACGACCAGGGGGACGCGGCTCTTTACATGGTGAGGGTACTGTCATGGTTCCCAATGGCAGGGAAACATCAGAACACAAAAAATAATGGACGAGCTCTGGGAGATGGAATCTTGAGCTGACCGTGAGCTAAATCTACCACACAACTAACAGTAGCCAGGGAGCATACCTACGACTTCCTATATGCCACGCGCCAGCCGGAGGACTAACTACGCCTGGTAGAGGAAGGAACAGACCTGGCTTACCTCTAGGGAAATACCCCAAAAGATGATAGCAGCCCCCCACATGTAATAACGGTGAGCTAAGAGGAAAAGACATACACAGTATGAAAGTAGATTTAGCAAAGAGAGGTCCACTTACTAGATAGCAGAAAGATACAAAAGAGGACTTCACGGTCAACTGAAAACCCTTTCAAAAACCATCCTGAAATTACTTTAAGACTCCTGTGTCAACTCATGACACAGGAGTGGCAATTTCAGCCCGCAAGAGCTTCCAGCTACAGAGAATAACAAAAACTGCAAACTGGACAAAAGATACAAAACAAAAGGACAAAGTCCACTTAGCTGATCAGCAGACTAGTAGCAGGAACATGCAACCGAAGGCTCTGGTTACAATGATGACCGGCAAGGAAATGACTGGAGAGCAAGGCTAAATAGGAAACTCCCAAACGCTGATGGAAGCAGGTGAACAGAGCAGCAAAGTGCAAACAAGTCACCAGTACCACCAGCAACCACCAGGGGAGCCCAAAAAGCGGATACACAACAGTACCCTCCCCTTAAGGAGGGGGCACCGAACCCTCACAAGAACCGCCAGGGCGATCTGGATGAGCCCTATGAAAGGCACGAACCAAATCCGAGGCATGAACATCAGAGGCAGTTACCCAAGAATTATCTTCCTGACCATAGCCCTTCCATTTAACCAGATATTGAAGTCTCCGTCTGGAAATACGGGAGTCCAAGATCTTTTCTACCACGTACTCCAATTCACCCTCCACCAGCACAGGAGCAGGAGGTTCAGTAGAAGGAACCACCGGTACCTCATATCTCCGCAACAACGACCGATGGAACACATTATGGATAGCGAAAGATGCCGGGAGGTCCAAACGAAAGGAAACAGGGTTAAGAATCTCCAAAATCCTATAAGAACAGATGAACCGAGGCTTAAATTTAGGAGAAGAAACCCTCATAGGGACAAAACGGGAAGACAACCACACCAAGTCCCCAACACGAAGGTGGGGGCCAACACGACGACGGCGGTTAGCAAACTGCTGAGTCCTCTCCTGAGACAATTCCAAATTATCCACCACTTGTCCCCAAATCCGATGCAACCAATCCACCACCGCATCCACTCCAGGACAATCCGAAGATTCAACCTGACCAGATGAAAAACGCGGATGAAACCCTGAATTGCAAAAGAAAGGAGAAACCAAAGTGGCAGAACTAGCCCGATTATTAAGAGCAAACTCCGCCAACGGCAGAAAGGCAACCCAATCATCCTGATCCGCAGACACAAAACACCTCAAATAAGTCTCCAAAGTTTGATTAGTTCGTTCCGTCTGGCCATTGGTCTGAGGATGGAATGCAGACGAAAAAGACAAATCAATGCCCAACCTGGCACAGACTGCCCGCCAAAATCTAGACACGAACTGGGTACCCCTGTCAGAAACGATGTTTTCCGGAATACCATGCAAGCGAACCACATTTTGAAAAAAACAGAGGGACCAACTCAGATGAGGAAGGCAACTTAGGCAATGGCACCAAATGAACCATTTTAGAAAAACGGTCACACACCACCCAGATGACAGACATCTTCTGAGAAACAGGGAGGTCCGAGATAAAGTCCATAGAGATGTGCGTCCAAGGCCTCTTCGGAATAGGCAAGGGCAACAACAACCCACTAGCCCTAGAACAACAAGGCTTGGCCCGAGCACACACATCGCAAGACTGCACAAAAACACGCACATCTCGAGACAGAGAAGGCCACCAGAAGGATCTAGCCACCAAATCTCTGGTGCCAAAAATTCCCGGATGACCTGCCAGAGTAGAAGAATGAACTTCCGAGATGACTCTAGTGGTCCACTCGTCAGGAACAAACAATCTACCAGACGGACAACGATCAGGTCTATCCGCCTGAAATTCTTGCAAAGCACGTCGCAAATCTGGAGAGACAGCAGACAAAACCACTCCATCCTTAAGGACACCAGCAGGTTCAGAATTCCCAGGAGAGTCAGGCTCAAAACTCCTAGAAAGAGCATCTGCCTTCACATTCCTAGAACCCGGTAAGTACGAGACCACAAAATTAAACCGGGAAAAGAACAACGACCAACGTGCCTGTCTAGGATTCAGGCGCCTGGCAGACTCCAAATAAATTAAATTCTTGTGATCAGTCAAAACTACCACCTGATGTCTGGCACCCTCAAGCCAATGACGCCACTCCTCAAATGCCCACTTCATGGCCAAAAGCTCCCGATTACCAACATCATAATTTCGCTCGGCGGCCGAAAATTTTCGCGAAAAGAACGCACAAGGTCTCATCACTGAGCAGTCGGAACTTTTCTGCGACAAAACCGCCCCCCCTTTCCGATCTCGGAAGCATCGACCTCAACCTGAAAGGGAAGAGAAACATCAGGCTGGCGCAACACAGGGGCAGACAAAAAGCGGCGCTTAAGCTCCCGAAAGGCCTCCACGGCAGCAGGGGACCAATTGGCAACATCAGCACCCTTTTTAGTCAAATCCGTCAGAGGTTTAGCAACGCCAGAAAAACCAGCTATAAATCGACGATAAAAATTAGCAAAGCCCAAGAATTTCTGGAGACTCTTCAGAGAAGTAGGCTGCGTCCAGTCGTAAATAGCCCGAACCTTGACAGGGTCCATCTCAATAGAAGAAGGGGAAAAAATGTACCCCAAAAAGGAAATTTTTTGAACCCCAAAAACACACTTTGAACCCTTTACACACAAAGAATTCTCCCGCAAAACCTGAAAAACCCTCCTGACCTGCTGAACATGAGACTCCCAGTCATCAGAAAAAATCAAAATATCATCCAAGTACACAATCATAAATTTATCCAAATATTCACGGAAAATATCATGCATTAAGGACTGAAAGACCGAAGGTGCATTAGAAAGGCCGAAAGGCATTACCAAATACTCAAAATGGCCCTCAGGCGTATTAAATGCGGTTTTCCACTCATCCCCCTGCTTAATTCGCACCAAATTATACGCCCCACGAAGATCAATCTTAGAGAACCACTTAGCCCCCCCTTATGCGAGCAAACAAATCAGTCAGCAAAGGTAACGGATACTGATATTTGACTGTAATTTTATTCAGGAGTCGATAATCAATACAAGGCCTCAGAGAGCCATCCTTTTTAGAGACAAAGAAAAAACCGGCTCCTAAAGGTGATGAAGAAGGACGAATATGTCCCTTTTCCAGGGACTCCTTAATATACTCGCGCATAGCAGCATGTTCAGGTACAGATAGGTTAAACAAACGACCCTTTGGAAATTTACTGCCAGGAATCAGATCTATGGCGCAATCACAATCCCTGTGAGGAGGGAGTGAACCAATCTTAGGCTCTTCAAAAATATCACGATAATCAGACAAAAATGCCGGAATCTCAGATGGAATAGATGACGAAATGGACACCATAGGAGTGTCCTCATGAGCCCCCCGACATCCCCAGCTTAACACTGACATAGCTTTCCAGTCAAGGACTGGGTTATGAGACTGTAACCATGGTAATCCAAGCACCAAAACATCATGTAAATTGTACAACACAAGGAAGCGAATCACCTCCTGATGGTCTGGAGTCATACGCATAGTCACTTGCGTCCAGAACTGTGGTTTATTACAAGCCAAAGGTGTAGAATCAATACCCTTCAGAGGTATAGGGACTTCCAGAGGCTCTAAATCAAACCCACAGCGCCTGGCAAAGGACCAGTCCATAAGACTCAGAGCGGCGCCAGAGTCCACATAGGCATCCACGGTAATAACTGATAATGAACAAATCAAGGTTACAGACAAAATAAATTTGGACTGTAAAGTGCCAATTGAAATGGATTTGTCAACCTTCCTAGTACGTTTAGAGCATGCCGATATAACATGAGCAGAATCACCACAATAAAAGCATAACCCATTTATACGCCTATAATTCTGCCGCTCGCTTCTGGACATAACTCTGTCACATTGCATTTTCTCTGGCGTCTCTTCAGAAGATACCGCCAAATGGTGCACGGGTTTGCGCTCCCGCAAACGCCGATCAATCTGAATTGCCATTGTCATGGACTCATTCAGACCTGTAGGCGCAGGGAACCCGACCATAACATCTTTAACGGCATCAGAAAGGCCCTCTCTGAAATTTGCCGCTAAGGCGCACTCATTCCACTGAGTAAGCACAGACCATTTACGAAATTTTTGGCAGTATATCTCCGCTTCATCTTGCCCTTGAGATAGGGCTATCAAAGCTTTTTCAGCTTGAATCTCCAAATTAGGTTCCTCATAAAGCAACCCTAAAGCCAGGAAAAACGCATCCACATTGAGCAACGCAGGATCCCCTGGTGCCAATGAAAATGCCCAATTTTGAGGGTCACCTCGCAGCAAAGAGATTACAATCTTAACCTGCTGGACAGGATCTCCTGAGGAGTGAGGTCTGAGAGAAAGGAATAATTTACAATTATATTTGAAATTCAAAAACCGAGATCTATCTCCGGAAAACACCTCTGGTGTAGGGATTTTAGGTTCAGAAATAGGAGCATGTATAACAAAATCTTGTAAATTTTGAACCTTCGTAGCCAGATTATTTAAACCTGCAGCCAAACTCTGAGGATCCATCTTTAAACAGGTGAGCTCAGAGCCATTCAAGGATTATAAGGAGAGAAAGGCAAAGGCTGTAATTAGAGCTGAAATACAACTGATCCAACTATGGAGCAAGCATAGGGGAAAAAAAAAAAAATTTACAGACTTCTTTTTTCTCTCCTTTCTTCTGTCAATAAGTTAACACTGGCCGGTCATACTGTCATGGTTCCCAATGGCAGGGAAACATCAGAACACAAAAAATAACGGACGAGCTCTGGGAGATGGAATCTTGAGCTGACCGTGAGCTAAATCTACCACACAACTAACAGTAGCCAGGGAGCATACCTACGACTTCCTATATGCCACGCGCCAGCCGGAGGACTAACTACGCCTGGTAGAGGAAGGAACAGACCTGGCTTACCTCTAGGGAAATACCCCAAAAGATGATAGCAGCCCCCCACATGTAATAACGGTGAGCTAAGAGGAAAAGACATACACAGTATGAAAGTAGATTTAGCAAAGAGAGGTCCACTTACTAGATAGCAGAAAGATACAAAAGAGGACTTCACGGTCAACTGAAAACCCTTTCAAAAACCATCCTGAAATTACTTTAAGACTCCTGTGTCAACTCATGACACAGGAGTGGCAATTTCAGCCCGCAAGAGCTTCCAGCTACAGAGAATAACAAAAACTGCAAACTGGACAAAAGATACAAAACAAGAGGACAAAGTCCACTTAGCTGATCAGCAGACTAGTAGCAGGAACATGCAACCGAAGGCTCTGGTTACAATGATGACCGGCAAGGAAATGACTGGAGAGCAAGGCTAAATAGGAAACTCCCAAACGCTGATGGAAGCAGGTGAACAGAGCAGCAAAGTGCAAACAAGTCACCAGTACCACCAGCAACCACCAGGGGAGCCCAAAAAGCGGATACACAACAGGGTACTTTGGCACGCGCTGGGCAGACATTGATAAAATGACCGGTCTGCCCACAGTAGAAACATGCCCCCACTCCACGGTGAACCACAGGCAACCCAGTTTTGGAACCAACTCCTCCCACCTGCATGGGTTCGTCCGCCTGCCCAGGTGTGTCCTCCTCCCTAGCAAGGACTATAGGGGGCACATTTGGTGTATGCCTCTCAAATATCTGTATGGAGCATCTTATGGGGCCATATGCAACGTCTGTGCAGCACTATATGGGGCAAATATCTCTATGGAGTATCTTATGGGGCCATATTCAACATTTGTGAAGCAAAGTATGGGGCAAATATCTCTATGGAGCATCTTATGGGGCCATATTCAACGTTTGTGCAGCATTATATGGAGCAAATATCTGTATGGAGCATCTTATGGGGCCATATTCAACATCTGTGCAGCACTATATGGGGCAAATATCTCTATGGAGTATCTTATGGGACCATATTCAACATTTGTGAAGCAAAATATGGGGCAAATATCTCTATGGAGCATCTTATGGGGCCATAATCAACGTTTGTGCAGCACTATATGGGGCAAATATCTCTATGGAGCATCTTATGGGGCCATAATCAACATTTGTGCAGCATTGTATGGGGCAAATATCTCTATGGGGCATCTTATGGGGCCATAATCAACATTTGTGCAGCATTGTATGGGGCAAATATCTCTATGGGACATCTTATGGGGCCATAATCAACATTTGTGCAGCAATGTATGGGGCAAATATCTCTATGGAGCATCTTATAGGTCCCTTATTAACCTTTATGCAGTACTGTATGGGGCAAATGTGTTTATGGAGCATCTTATGGGGCCATTATTAACCTTTGTGCAAGCATTATATGGGGCATATTTTAATATGGAGCATCTTATGGGGCCCATCATGAATTGTATGGAGCATTATTTGGGGCTCCTGATTCAATATGGATATTCAAAAACACTTAACCTACTGATACCTCAATTAATTTTACTTTTATTGGTACCTATTTTTATTTTTGAAATTTACCGGTAGCTGCTGCATTTTCCACCCTAGGTTTATAGTCGAGTCATCAAGTTTTCCCAGTGTTTTGTGGCAAAATTAGGGGGGTCGGGTTATACTCAAGTCGGCTTATACTCGAGTATATACAGTAATTCTATTATATTAAAATATTAAATATAGCATATACATTACTCTTACACTGCACATATTCCAGTAATCACCACCATTATTTCAAGTTTTTCATTACAAAACAGTCTCAGTTCAAAAGTTTATACTTAGAACTTGTACACTTTAATTAAGATAATGAAATTATTTTTAATGAGCTAAATTATCACCAGTTTATGGTGAAAAACTAAAATAGAATAGATATTATTGGCACTACCTTTACAGATATATCATGCTAATATATAGGCTCGGCTTGTCACCTGGCAGTTGAATTTTTGTGTGACTCACTTGGAGGTAATATGTGGAGGATCTGACTTTGTGCACTTTAATGTTTATGGGAGGTTGGAGGATTTTTTTAGTATTATATGGGCTAATTATGCCTTTATGACTTGCATTTAATTGTGGAGACAACTTCCGACTTGATGCTCTCCTTCCTTCCAATGCTTATGTGAATAAGGTGTTTGGTATAGTGATTGTACTATCAATGTGTTAAAAAAGAAGATTGCAACATGTCAGTCATTAAATTTATTAGTATATACCTCTACATTAATGTTTAAGGAACTTATCCGTGTTGAAAAGTCTGTTTACATTTGAGTCCCATTCATATGCCTGGCCTCCTGGTTTTTGCTCGGTTTGAGGCACCATCTGATTTTAATGTTTTTGTCATTTGTATGTAATAAATAAATTGTTATATGTTTTATATAAAAAATTGTGTTTGGTAACACTTCTTGATCCTCTGAGAGGGGCTTATTGATTTTGGGCCTATGAAACACAGGAGCAGCATCAAAGGTCTGCTTAAGGGTCATCCTCCAGAGTCCATACCTTTTGATCAACCCCCTTACGGATCAACACTGAAATGGAGGCGGTTAGGCAGAAGAAATGAGGAATGAACTGTGAGAAGTAGTTGGCAAATCCCAGGAAATGCTGAATTGCCTTAGCGCCATCAGGACATGGCCACTTGAGAATGGAAGACACCTTTTCCAGATCCAACTTCAGACCCATATCCGAGATGATATACCTCAGAAAAGGCAGGGAGGTCTGCTCAAAGATGCTTTTCTCATACTTAGTGTACAGGTGATTTTCTCCAAGTCTTTGCAAGACTAAACAGACATTTCTTCTATGTGACAGCAGGTCAGGTGAGAAAACCCTGATATCATTCAGGACCACCACCACACAGGAGTAAAGGAGATCTCTGAAGACATCGTTTACAAACTCTTGGAAAACTGCTGGGGCATTTCTGAGCCTAAATGGCATAACACAGTATTCATAGTGACCATCTTCAGTCTTGAAAGCAGACTTCCACTCATTTTCCTGGCATATGCGGATCAGATTATAAGCTCCTCGTAGATCCAACTTGGAGAAGATAATGGCACCTCTTAAACAATCAAACAATCCTGGAATCAGAGGCGGTGGATATTTGCTTTTGATTGTGATCTGGTTGAGACCTCTATAATCAAGAAAACGGTTGAAGGGTAACATCTTTCTTTTTGATGAATAAGAAGCCAGCTTCAGTTACAGAACCAAAATTCCGGAAGAATCCCCTAGCCAGATTCTATTTCACAAATTCAGACATGGCTAGGGTCTCTGCTTGAGACAACAGACAGATACGACCTCGAGGTGGTGAGGCTCATAGGAGCAAATCAATGGGACAATCGTACAGTCGATGTAATGGGTAATGTTTTCGCTTTTTATTTGTCGAAGACACCTGCGCACGATCACTAAGCGGCTGGAAAACCTGGTAGACTGGATGGCGTCAGCAGTCACCGACTGGATGCACAGGAGTCAAACATTTCTAATGTCAAAATTGTCCACATCAGAGCACTTCTCTGGATCTCCAGTCTAGGATGGATTCATGAACATGTAGCCATGGAAGACCTTGAAGTAGATGCAACATTCCAGGAAGCATATGGAAGGCAATCTTCTCCATGTGTGGCATTCCTTTATGGAGCTCTACCTCCTCAGTAACTATATGGATGGCTTCAAACAGGACCCTCCCATCGACTGATGACACCAACAAATGATTCTCGAGGCCCCAGACAAAAATTTGTTACTGCTCTACCACTTGTTGCTGCATGAAAGTTGCAGCTGCATCAGAATCTTGGTAAGCGGTTTCAACAAAGCATGAGCCTCTACAAGATATAGATATGGTCAGAACCAATGGTGAAGAGGAATCACTTTTGCTCAGGTAAGGCGTTTCTTACTGAACATACGCTTTGGACATTTACAACTTCTTGGGATACATACGGAACAGATGTTTCGTGCTACCGCAATAGTAGAACAGTCCCTTGTCGCAATGGAGGTCCTGATATTGTTTGGCAAACTTAAGATGGTCAAGTTCCATGGGTTCAAAGGTAGTAACCAGATTAGGTGGTTAAGTAATGGGTGGACTTTGAAAAGATGCCATCAGATGAAGAGGTTTCTTTTCATGTGCCGACTCTCTAGAACATTGCTGAAACCTGAGGTCGATACGAATGGTCAAGGAAATGAGGTAATCCAATGTGGCAGGAATGTATCGACCGGCAAGTTTATCTTTAATACTTATGGATAATCCTTCCCAGGACGATCCACCAGTGCTTCATTATTCCACTCAAGTATGGAAAACAGGGTGTGGAACTGGACTGCATATTGGCCTATGGCCAGACTGCCCTGACGCAGCCTGAGGAGGGAAGATGCTGCAGAAGTGACATAGTCTAGCTCATCAAAAGCCTTGTGGAAAGCCTGCAGGAAATCCTGTAAAACCGAGGTCACTGCATCTATTCTTTCCCATAGAGGATTAAGCTATGCCAAAGCCTTTCCTCTCAAGTGAGACATCAGGGATGCAATTCTAGCCCGATCCAAGGGGAACTGGTGGAAAAGAAGCATATTGCAGGGTACAATGGTTGATAAACCCACGGCACTGTTTGGGGGCCCGTTGAACTGTTGTAGTGCAGACAGATGGGGAGCATGTCCTAAAAAATGAATTGCAGGGGCAGTTCTTATGGAACTGCAACACAGAACTAGGATAGAAGGGGAAAACTGACCCTGCACTGAGACTAGGCTGATACCCTAAGATGGAGTGGGTGACCCATTCCTTGAGAATAGACCCACCGACGATCCTAGGTTAATCTAAGCGAAGACCTACAGATAGGGGGAAGGAGGTCCCTAAAAGATCTAAGGACTGGGTATGAAAACAGGTCACCTCCTGATAGAAAACATAGAGAAGGCTGCAGAAACCAACTGAAAACAGAAACAAAGGATAGCAGAACCAGAGGTCAAGGAACTGCATAAAATCCAACACAGAAAGCTATCAAAGCACCTAGCCAGAACTCTAGCGGATTAACACTGTTGTCCAGCAAGGATTGGGAGTCAGGTGCTCGGTAATAAAGGGTGATACAATCACCTGACCTAAGACAACCCAGCACCTGGGGAAAAAGACCAGCAGCCAGAAACCACAACAAGATGGCGGATGGTCAAAAACAAAACAGATTCTAACAGCAGTAGTAACTGCTGTGACTTCTGCAACTTGGACTGGAGCGGCTGATGTCATCACGTCCAAACGAGCGTTCACTGTCCGCAAATAGGACAGAAATTTGTCTTGCTGATCACATTGCCAGGACATCTCTTGGAATAACTCCTAGAGTGGAGAAGTCACAAAATCAGTGGGCTCCAAGACCTGAGCAAATTGTCACAATTGTGGATTGTGGACTCACTGCGATACGTGCTGGGGTGAGCCTGGAGAAGCATAGTTAAGCAACCCAAATGAGTTTTCACTAGAGCCTCTGAAGGTGGAGATAGACTTGTCCCCAAGTGGATGCCAGGTGCTACTTCAGGACAGATCCTGGTACCGCGGCAGCTGACCCCATGGGTCAGGACAGTAAACTTAATCAGTAACAGGTTTATAGTCCATTGCAGGACTGGATATGGAAAATATAGATCTAGAAGCTCTGTTTGCTGGGATAGATACCAGAACTGGTACTGGCATGGGATTCAGGCTCTGGTACTGCAGGAGCGATCCCAGGGATAGATACTGCCGTAGCGGTTTCGTATTCAGGTACCGCCGGAGCGGTTTTAGATTCGGGGTCTGCCGGAACGGTTTCAGATTCAGGCACCGCCAGAGCGGTTTCAGATCAAGTACCGCCAAAACAGTTTCAGATTAAGGTACCGCCGGAGCAGTTTCAGATTCAGGTGCTGCCGGAGCGGTTTCAGATTCAGGTATCGCACAGAAAGGACCAGAACAAGAAAGCAGAGCTGGCACTGATACAGATTAAAGAGGACTGGTACAGGGACATGATCTCTAGGTAGCAGCGTGCAGACTGACTAACTACAATTGTTGCTCAGCCACCTCCCAACAGGTGGAGGTGCTTAAGTACTATGGCTTGGCACAAAAATAACAGCATATTATTGCACCCTTAGGCTATGTTGCCATGATGATTATTTAGTAAGTTTTTGATATTGCAGATTGTTTGCAGTATTTATGCACTTATTAGCTAAATTTGGTTACTTTTTCATTGCGTTTGTGAGTGTGCATTTTTTACCTGCATTTTTATCGCAATTTTTTGTCTCTTTGCTGTGCCATGATTTAATTTAAGCTGCTTTGCTTTTGATACTTCCTGGTATTTGGTTACAACAAAGTTTATTGATACAGTTATGTGTGGATTACATGCACTGTTAGTGCATTTCAGCAGCAGAAGCACACTAAAAATGCATATGCTTTTTTTACCTACTGATTTGCCACATTTAATGAAATTTTATGAGGAAAATGTGCACATAAAACTCAAATGTACCAGCAAAAGAAATTGACATGCTGTGAATTTCAAACCCACATCACAGTTCAGTTTCCACAACATTAAAAAAAAAAGCAGAGTGGGTATGAGATTTCTTTACATCCTTTTCACTTTGCTGGAACTGTAAGACACTGTTTCTTTGCACAGTGAAAATATGCAGCATCAAAAATACACCAAAAACTCATCGTGTGACTTTAACGTTAAAGTGCCAATGAATAAAGAAAAAAAAAATCACATTACATTACAAACCTCCCCACTAAACATGGGTTAAAACAAGGCTGTCCACCCCTTTTTTGGTTTATAAAAACACAGTCATAAAACAAAAAAATAATGAACACTCATCCATGAATACCCTACTGGTCCTCTTTTAATATAATTTAAAACAACTAGTGGATAGTATATGTAATATACAGTATGTATCTGTATAACATGCATAGTTTTATATTTAAGAAACTTATCACCATCAACTGGCTGAATTGTGAGATAGAACAATGTTAAATTCATTATACACCATTACAAAGAGTGACTATAATTTAAAATTAATTAGAGATCTGAAAGAAAACTTCAAAGACAAAAAAAAGGACATAAAAGCATGATTCCCACACATTCATGCCAAAGCCCAACAGAATACTTTTAGATCTGAAAGTCACAAAGTGTATAGGACGCGGAAAGAAAATAGCAAGGAATGGTTTGTTATTCTGAAAAAAAATGTCTTTTAAGTATTCATCATTGTGCTTATTTAAAGAGACACAATCACGCAAAAGTGACATTTTTGGATGTTTTTCTCAGTAAACTGTTTTTTAAGTTTTTTATTTGGAAGTTGCCAAGTTTGTCGCTAACTAATAACGCCACACAGTAAAATAGATATTTTTTGTCTTAGGTTGGGATCACAATACCGTAGAATACGGACGAGTGCTATGCGAGAAAACATCGCATAGCACACGGACCACTGTTAATAAATCTATGGGGCAGCTCACATCATTGTATTTTTTCTCAGTTGTATTCAGCGTGCGTGTAAAATCGCAGCATGCTGCGATTGTACACTTATATCGTCCAAGACTCGCCAATGCAAGCCTATGGGTGTGAGAAAAACTGGAACATCACATGGACTATCCGACTAGCTTGCAAGAAACACAATTTCCTCATTTCAGCCCATTAAGCCATTAAATTCAATAGGGAAAAGAAGTGAGAACTGTAAAGCCATACACCTGTCATACGGATGTCATATGGAGAATACTCGTGCGACTCTCGACAGGGAGACTTGGACCGATTTTTCATACGTTAAGTGTGACCCTAGCCTTAACATGTTTCTTCTGTGAAACTAATATATCCTAATAGGAAGAATATGGAGAATGGCAAATGACAGTATGACAAGTATATTATACAGCCTGGAAACTGTAGACAATGGAAGCATCCCAAAAGGGATGGGGATTTTTCCATCTCCCGTTTACCATTGATACTTTGAAATACACCTTCTCACTCTGTGATAAAATGAAAAGGAGCAATTGTCTAGTGGAGATACAGCACATCACAATATAATTTAATAGATTTTTTAAAATAAAAACAGAAAAACATTTTCACAAGTAAGGCATCCGTTAAAGACATTTTTCTCGAAGAGTGCACTGACTCATAAAGTTTCATTCATCCATTCACAATCTGTTTTAACAAAATAGGGCATGCGTCCAATATGTGAGACTAAGAGAATGTCCTATTCTGATCTGTTTTGCAGATCTGGCTCAGCCATTAAAGTCCATAGGGATACATTAAAAATGGACAAAAATCTAAGACATCCTTCTACATCAGTATTTCATCCATTTTTAACTGACCCATTCCTAAGTAAATAAAAGAAAAATTCGGCTTATCTCCTTGAATTTTTTAAAAAAGGAGAAAAAACCTGATGCAACAGAGATGCAATACTGAAGAGACATCAGAGAAAAATATTTAGCGATAGTACTATCTATGTGCAAAACAGGCTGCATACAAACATTATGCAGATCAGGTTTATTAATGTGCTTATTCATATGAACAATGTGAGGCCAGTCTCACACGTCCAGATATTTCCGGGACCGGAAGAAACGGTCATGGAGCTATCCGTGTCCATGTGTGCACGTAGGCCATCCGTGTGTTATCCGTGTGCTAGTGTTTATCGTCCATGTGCTGTCCGTGCCCGTGTATTGAAACAATTTGTTTAAATTTTAACCCTATGACTTTAAAAAAAAGCACACGGACAGCATCCGTGTGTGGTACGTGTTTACACACACCCATTGACTTTAATGGGTCCGTGTGATCCGTGCGCTCCCACGAACACTGACATGTCTTCGTGTTTTGCACACCAACACATGGTCCGTGAAAACACGCTGACATCTGCAGAGACACATTTATTTTAATGTGTCTACGTGTGTCAGTGTCTCCGGTACTTGAGGAAACTCTCACCACACATACCGGAGCCACTGACGTGTGAAATCGGCCTTATACATAGACTATTTGAAAAATTTGTAGCATGCGCTAATCTCATCCATTTTTCAGATGAAGTTCACCTGTACATTTCAATGGGTAAGCAAAAAATACAACACATACACCATCCATACGGCATTCATTTTTTACAGATCTATTGCAATTTTTAACAAAAAACTGTATTTGGCCTTGTATAATTTAACCCATTCATGACCAGAGTAATTTCTGCTTTTGCGTTTTTGTTTTTCGCTCCCCTTTTTTCCAGAGTCATAACTCTTTTATTTTTCTATCACTATGGCAATGTGAGGGCTTGTTTTTGAGTTGTACTTTTGAAAGACAACATTGGTTTCAGCATATTGTGTCCTGGAAAATGGGAAAAAAATTCCAAGTGCGGTGAAATTGCAAAAAAAGTGAAATCCCACTGTTGTTTTTTGTTTTGCTTTTTTACTAGGTTCACTAAATGCTAAAACTGACCTGCCATTATGATTCTCAAGGTCATTACAAGTCATAGACACCAAATATGTCTAGGTTCTTTTTTATCTAAGTGGTGAAAAAAAATTCCAAACTTTGTAAAAAAAATAAAATAATAATTGCGCCATTTTTCAAGACCCATAGCGTCTCCCATTTTTCGTGATCTCGGGTTGGGTGAGGGCTTATTTTTTGAGCGCTGAGCTGACGTATTTAAAGATACCAGTTTGGTGCAGATACGTTCTTTTGATCGCCCTATATTGCACTTTAATGCAATGTCACGGCGACCAAAAAAACGCAATTCTTGTGTTTTTACTTTTTTTCTCGCTACGCCGTTTAGTGATCAGGTTAATTCTCTTTTTCTTATTGATAGATCAGGCGATTTTGAAAGTGGCAATTCCAAATATGTGTATGTCTGTTTTTTTTATTGTTATATTTTGAATGGGTCGAAAGGGGGGTGATTTGAACTTTTATATTTTTAAAAACTTTTTTTTTTTTTACTTTTGGCATGCTTCAATAGTCTTCATGGGAGACTAGAAGCTGCCATAACCTAATCGGCTCTGCTACATACAGGAGATGATCAGATCGCCTGTGTGTAGCAGAATACCTCACTTGCTATGAGCGCCGTCCATCGGGCGGCGCTCATAGCAATCCGGTAGTGACAACCATAGAGGTCTCCAGGAGACCTTGGGTTGTCATGCCAATGTATCGGTGACCTGCGATTACGTGACGTGGATCACCGATGGGCGGATTTCCAACACAGTTGCCGGAAATTTATGTTAAATGCTGCTGTCATCGTTTGATAGCAGCATTTAATGGATTAACAGCCATGGGAGGATCGCGATTCCTCCTGCGGCTGTTAGCGGCACATGTCAGCTGTTCAAAACAGCTGACTTGCCGGAAAAGGTGCGGACTCACTGATAAATCCTTCATTTGTCATTAAGGTGCTAATTATTGATATATAAAAACAGATGGAAAAATGGACATATTAGTTTAATATGGGGGAAATAATGAATGAAAAATGGATGATTTTTCATATTCTCATGTGAATATGGCCTAAGGGCTCTATAACACATCAAGTTTCTTTTGGTGCTAACCATTATATTTGCAGATAAATCACAGACCCATTATGCATTTTCATATGTCCTTTATTTTTGCAGACCGGTTGTCTGAAAAATAAATAAATAAACATGCCCTACATTAAAATATCGTGCATCAAGGACTGCAAAAACTGATGCATTAACAAAAATTGTTCCATCACACTGAAAAAAAAACCACAGACTGTTTTTCCTGTATATATATATAAAAAAAAAAATCTAAGTCCTTTTTTAACCCATTAATGGTTTCCACTGTGGCAAATCCTGAGGTAGGCTGGTAAAAGAAGGCAAGCCTCCTATGAAGACTGAGTTTTGTTTTCTCCATCTGGAGAGAATGCTTTGTTTTTTTTCAAGTTTTTTACATGAAACAGCTTGTACTTGTAGAAGTTAATCATGCTTTAGTTATTGTTTGCATTCTCGTTTCAAGCCTAAATAAATGTATTTATTTTAATAATTTCTCACAACTAAGACCCCTAATGCCTTTTATCAGTTTTGTGGCTTTTCTTTGTACTTTTTTTTTAAAATGAAAACTCTAGTCCATCCTGTCCATGAACTGGTTGTCCAGAGTTGAACTGCATATTCCAGATAAGATTGTATTAAAGCTTTGTAATATGGTAGTATTACATCCATAAACCACAAGCCTATGCTGTTTTAAAAAACAAAATTAACAAACTGAACGTAGCAATACCTATTTATAAAAAAATAATCAATCAATGTGTATAATACAGTAAATGATATATAGTTGCTAGGTGGACCATTAGAAAATTAAGAGAAACCGAAAAGAAAAAAATCTTATGGTCTAAAAAGAAAGGTACAAGAACTGATAATTGCTTTAAATAAAATTACCTTTTATTGAACAGAAATGGTAAATGATAGCACTAAAGCAAAACATGTGCCTGTACTTGGAATAAAAATTAATAATAAGCAAAAACATACAATGATAGAAAAAAAAAAAACAGCGGATCAAAAAGGAGGGTAACGATATTTAACATATAATTGTTTACATAAGTATAGCCTCTGATGGCACAAGAAAAAAATTCAATGTCAGATAATAGTGCAGAAACTATCATAAAAGGAATTTACCGCATATAAGAAACATATATATATATATATATATATACACACATCAAATAATGCCAAAAAACCACGTTCATAATCATTTCGACACAACAATACTAATGTTTTCACTCAGGAAGGGCTCAGAAATCAATATTTTGTGGAATAACTATGATTTTTAATCACAGCTTTAATGCGTCTTGGCATGCTTTCCACCACTCTTTCACACTGCTTTTGGGTGACCTTATGCCTCTCTTGTTACAAAATTTCAGCAAGGCTGGATTTGGGCAGGTTAATCTTTGCAAAGGACGTATGAATCAAGCCGCATACAAGGTTATCATGGGAAAACAGTTGCTTCCTTCTGCTCAGGCAATGTTCCCCAACTCTGAGGACTGGTTTTTCCAGCAGGACAATGCGCCATGCCACACAGGTAGGTCAATCAAGGTGTGGATTAAGGACCACCACATCAAATCTCAGTCATGGTCAGCCCAATCTCCAGACCTGAAGCCCAACCTCTGGAATGTAATCAAGAGGAATATGGATAGTCACAAGCCATCAAACAAAGAAGAACTGCTTAAATTTTTGTACAAGGAGCGGCATAAGGTGACACAAAAGCAGAGTGAAAGACTAGTGGAAAGCATGCCAAGACACATGAAAGCTGTGATTAAAAATCACGGTTATTCCACAAAATATTGATTTCTGAACTCTTCCAGAGTTAAAACATTAGAAGGTCTCTAATAAAATGTACCGTAATCCAAAGCTTCTCATTTTCATGTTTGGTAATCAAATATGAAAAATAACTGTAAAATGAAGGTTAAGCTTAAGCTTCCATAGAATTTCCACATGCATTTTCAGAAATGCTAATTTCTGAAAGTGAAATAGCATTAGCATTTCCCTCTAACACATTTATCCCCACATTCTCCTGTGGTGCCACTCCTGCTGAAGTTCCTGGGCCATGCTTTCAATGGGGAGGATGCTGAGACAACCTGCATTATGGTCTACAAATGGGATCTGCCCTTGTTGATGACCCACTGAAATCTAGAAAATTTGAAAAGCAAGCTAATAAGCTTGAATTTACTTAACAAGGATGTTGGTAGACAAGTACTAATGGACTCAATGGATACTAAGTGCAAGTGCCACGGAGTGTCTGGGTCATGTTCAGCTGGAAGTGTCGCTAGGATATGCCCCATGTAGCTGATGAGCTCAACTCCAAGTACTTGGCTGCAACCAAAGTTATTCATAGCCAAATGTGGACCCACAAACATCTGGTCATCAGGCCAGTTAGGGAGTCTGAGTTTGTGTATTTGAATAGCTCACCTCACTAATGTACCAGAAATCCTAAGCTGGGTTCATAATTAACACAAGACCCACTTTGAAACATAACTTCTTTGGGCAGTGACAGCTGTAACCTGATGTGTTGTGGTCATGGCTATAATGTTTATACCGGTTCTGTTGTGGAGTGCTGCCAGCACATTAATGTCATGTGTAAGAAAGGTGAGATGACAATAGAAAGATACATTTGCAAGTGAAGCAAATTTTCAGCTGTTAATGGCCTAATTATGTGACTGTCTAATCATGAATATGCACCTGGTCTGAAAGACTGATGTGAAAGCAGGTACTGAAAATCCCAAAATTTGCAACTGGACTAAAAAGGAGCAATCTACAGGAACTGATCTGCTCCAAAGACAGCCATCCCACTCAGACATTTTGGATTAATGCAGAGTGCCATGAAACGGCAAGGACGGAGACGATACACGCACTTGGCACAAGCTATGGAGATGTGGACACTGGAGCAGTGCCATGAAAATAAGGACATGATCTCCATCTGAACTTGGTGTACCATATGTTAAAAAGATCTTAATTTTGAGGCTGTGTTATTGTGTTTTAAAAGTGACTTGCCAGCAGTTCCAGTGTTTCCTGGAGCAGCGTGGACATTACTTTTCAATAAAAGTCTCCTTTTTTTCTCTATTTATTTTTTAAATACAGTACATACTCGTGTAATTTTTTGTGCTAAAAACACCCCACTCGACTTATACATGGGTCAAATGTCCCAGAAGGCCGGCGGGGGACGGGGAGCGGCTAGCCACAGAGACAGGAGCCGGCGGCTGCGGCTGTCACTGTGCCTGCTGCACACAGTGACATCCGCAGCTGCCGGCTTCCAGAAGACATCCTACTCACCTTCCTGTGCGCCCTCGATGCATCCCGTAGGTTCCGATGCCAGCGGAATTTCTGGGTGAGCGATCACGTGGACCTGCTCATTAAGGTAATGAATATGCACATCTCTCCACTCCCATAGGCGTGGAGTGAATATTCATTACCTTAATGGGCTGAGAGTCACTTAATGGCTCGGCAGGAAGAGCTGCTGGCGCCGGAACGAGATGCATCAGGGCGTGCAGGAAGGTGAGTAGGATGTTTGGTTTTTTTAGTAGGAAACATGCATAAAAGGATAAGGGGGTCATGCATACAAGGACAGGGACCGGGGAGCCATACACACACAAGGACAGGGACCGGGGAGCTAGGCATACAACAACAGGGGATAAAAAGCCATGCATTCAAGGACAGGTACAGGGGGAGCCATGCATACCAGGACAGCAAAGGGGGAGACATGCATACAAGGACAGTGATGGGGAGCCATGCATATAAGGACAAGGATGGGAGAACAATGGGGGACTGTAAAGTATGTGAGACAATTGCAAACTTGCTTATTTTCATGCTGCTTAACTAACTAAAGCAATTTAATAACACGAGAAGACTCTTCTAACTAGGAATGCACATGCACATAGGAGGTTCTGGCGATAGAATTTTTTGCAGTACAACAGCTTGTATATCTTGTCCTACAGTTACATTATGTAGGACAACACTAACCACTAACTCGTAATTCATGAAAATCTCACATTCTGTTAACATATCCTACAAATTGTGCTGTAGTAAATGTTATTTTTGCCAATTTTTAGATACAATAGTTGGTGCAGCCCAAGCATACAGTAAACAAAAGCTGATGAATAAACACAAAGTTATTTAAAAAAAACTTACAAATCAAATCGTAGATTTTGTCTTTCCTCAAAGAAATAATCCATTATAAATTTTTTTACAAAGTCCGGGTTTAAGGTGTTGTCGATCACTTCTGTCCTGCCATACTATAAAGTAAAAACATATACCAAAAATTAATCAGGAGCATTCCAGTGTTTCCAACTGAGAAAAAAGGAGTTTTCCAGCAGCATAAAAATGTTTAAATCAACTGGACGTATGTTAAGATAACAAAAAAGTTTACACCTGCTTTTCAAATCCCTCATTGCCCTGCAACAGTTTACTACTCCCCACTGATCTCTGCTGATGTCACTCCAGGGATGTAGCCATTCATTGGCTGCAGCAGTCTTGGTCTAACTTCATTAATGTCACCAGTACAGCCACTAATTAGCTGCCACGGTAGCAAATGGTTTGTGAGCGAAGTGCAAATGGGACCATAAACCTATCAGTACTCGATTAACATGGTATTTGAAAAATAGGTGCACTCATATTTTATTCAGATGCAAAATATTTAAACATTTTAAACTGATGGAAACCCCAGTTAAACAGCAAATGTTCAAACCAAGAAAAAAAGAAACACAAAGTTGAAGTCAAAATTGGATTTAAATAAACAGCAAAAATTGATGCTGCAAGCTATTATATAAGAAAGTAATAGAGTACCTGAGTAATATAGTACCTGAGACCCAAAATAAGAAATGTAAAATAATGGCATTTTAGCTTTCATTAAAGTATTTTACATAATACTTGCGGTAGTTCCAACTTTCAACCAAACATTCATTTACTATGCATCTTCATCATAATCTCCAAAACTTAGAATGACCATTTTGCTTGTCACCATAAAATACACTCCAATCTGCAAGCAGCATGTTGTACAGCAGGGTAGAGGTGAGCAGATTAATGTATAGTTTTCTGGGAAAATATTCACTATAACCTGTGGTTTAACCATTTAAACTTCTGCTCTCGGGAATTTTTGGTACAGTGGTGGTTCTATCCATGATTGACAGCTTACATTGCATAAGTGTACAAACACAGATAACTCACTGAAAGGACCGCACACTGGACCAAAAATCCCAGAAAAAAAACTTAATTAAATGAATAAAATACATGTTATGCTGAATCCTTTCTCACAAAACTATACAGCTCTGGCAAAAATTAAGAGACCACCACCACATCAAAACCCTGTCACGGGCAGCCCAATCTTCAGACCTGAACCCTATTGAAAACCTCTGGAACGTAATCAAGAGGATGATGGATAGTCTCACGCCATCAAACAAAGAACTGCTTAGATTTTTGCGCCAGGAGCAGCATGAAAAACTGGTGGAAAGCATGCCAAGACGCATGAAAGCTGTGATTAAAAATCATGGTCATACCACAAAATATTGATTTCTGAACTCTTCCTGAGGTAAAACATTAGTATTGTTGTTTCTAAATGATTAAGAACTTGTTTTCTTGGCATTATTTGAGGTCTGAAAGCACTGTTGGGTTTTTTTTTTGTAATTTTGACCATTTCTCCTTTTCAGAAAAAAAATCCAAAATGTATTGCTTGGAACTTCGGAGACATGTTATCAGTAGTTTATAGAATAAAAGAAAAATTTACATTTTACTCAAAAATATACCTATAAAGAGAAAGATCAGACAAATTGAACATTTTGCATGGGGCTCTTAATTTTTGTCAGAGCTGTATATCTATCTTCCCAGTCCTCCCTGCTCTATAACATGGTGTGTGCAGATTGGGCAGCATTTTCATGGTGACCGGTTCCTTTAAGAAAATACATCTGTTCTCTAAACAAGAACTGTAAAATATGCCTATGTATTAATAAGCATGGGCGTCAGGCCTAAGATATAAAAATATTACGATATGCTATATACATGTTATCAATTAGTACAATCTTAAAAGTATAAGGTAAAATGTAATACTTTTAAATGAGCTGTAAGGACTCCTAGCTGTGTGCAGCCCTCAGCAACCAATGAAACATAAACCTCCCATAGGGGTGGAGCCGCATATTCATCACTGTAATGAGCGGCACCACGTGACCGCTCATACAGGACAAGCTGAGACGCTGAGAGGAAGCATCGAGGGAGCTGGGTGAGTATTTTATTTCCAGCGGGCGGGGGCGCACAGGGGGTGGGAGGGGGGAGGTTACAGGGAACTTTATTTTAACCACAAAAAAAACAATGATTTTTCATTCCTTCTCTCCAGCGAACGCTGCTGGGAAGAAGGAATGAATTCCGGCTTCAGCACCCAAAGCAGGGGACAGCGCTTACTGTAGCGCTGTCTCCTGCACGCTCCGTGTGGTACTCAGTCGGCACACGGGCGGCACACGGCTGCCGCACGTGTGCCACAGTGATGTGCCACGTGAGCACACAAACACACGGACACGGATAACTCCGGTACCGATTTTTCCGGTACTGGAATTATCTGGACGTGTGAGACTGGCCTAATAGGTAGAGGAGCCTAAACACACACCCCAGAGAACCCTAATGACCACACTCAATTTATAAACACCATAAAAATGAGAACTAAATTAAAAGACTCATAGAGCCTGATGCTATGACGGTGTAAGAAAAAAGGCATACTTAGGGGAGCAGTGGTAATATAATAAGAGCAAGCACTGGGTGATTTTGAGCTGGAGACCTGTTTACTTTAAAATTATTTTTATATATAAGGCCTATACTGTTTTAACATACAGAGGAAGTTCAGTGTATTCACAATTTACCGGTACTTTATTTTCAGAAAATGCTGCCATCCTTATAGAAGATTACCTTATACAGGTCCTTCTCAAAAAATTAGCATATAGTGTTAAATTTCATTATTTACCATAATGTAATGATTACAATTAAACTTTCATATATTATAGATTCATTATCCACCAACTGAAATTTGTCAGGTCTTTTATTGTTTTAATACTGATGATTTTGGCATACAACTCCTGATAACCCAAAAAACCTGTCTCAATAAATTAGCATATCAAGAAAAGGTTCTCTAAACGACCTATTACCCTAATCTTCTGAATCAACTAATTAACTCTAAACACATGCTAAAGATACCTGAGGCTTTTAAAAACTCCCTGCCTGGTTCATTACTCAAAACCCCCATCATGGGTAAGACAAGCGACCTGACAGATGTCAAGAAGGCCATCATTGACACCCTCAAGCAAGAGGGTAAGACCCAGAAAGAAATTTCTCAACAAATAGGCTGTTCCCAGAGTGCTGTATCAAGGCACCTCAATGGTAAGTCTGTTGGAAGGAAACAATGTGGCAGAAAACGCTGTACAACGAGAAGAGGTGACCGGACCCTGAGGAAGATTGTGGAGAAGGACCGATTCCAGACCTTGGGGAACCTGAGGAAGCAGTGGACTGAGTCTGGTGTGGAAACATCCAGAGCCACCGTGCACAGGCGTGTGCAGGAAATGGGCTACAGGTGCCGCATTCCCCAGGTAAAGCCACTTTTGAACCATAAACAGCGGCAGAAGCGCCTGACCTGGGCTACAGAGAAGCAGCACTGGACTGTTGCTAAGTGGTCCCAAGTACTTTTTTCTGATGAAAGCAAATTTTGCATGTCATTCGGAAATCAAGGTGCCAGAGTCTGGATGAAGACTGGGGAGAAGGAAATGCCAAAATGCCTGAAGTCCAGTGTCAAGTACCCACAGTCAGTGATGGTATGGGGTGCCATGTCAGCTGCTGGTGTTGGTCCACTGTGTTTCATCAAGGGCAGGGTCAATGCAGCTAGCTATCAGGAGATTTTGGAGCACTTCATGCTTCCATCGGCTGAAATGCTTTATGGAGATGAAGATTTCATTTTTCAGCACGACCTGGCACCTGCTCACAGTGCCAAAACCACTGGTAAATGGTGTACTGACCATGGTATTACTGTGCTCAATTGGCCTGCCAACTCTCCTGACCTGAACCCCATAGAGAATCTGTGGGATATTGTGAAGAGAAAGTTGAGAGATGCAAGACCCAACACTCTGGATGAGCTTAAGGCCGCTATTGAAGCATCCTGGGCCTCCATAACATCTCAGCAGTGTCACAGGCTGATTGCCTCCATGCCACGCTGCATTGAAGCAGTCATTTCTGCCAAAGGATTCCCGACCAAGTATTGAGTGCATAACTGAACATTATTATTTGATGGTTTTTTTGTTTGTTATTAAAAAACACTTTTATTTGATTGGACGGGTGAAATATGCTAATTTATTGAGACAGGTTTTTTGGGTTATCAGGAGTTGTATGCCAAAATCATCAGTATTAAAACAATAAAAGACCTGACAAATTTCAGTTGGTGGATAATGAATCTATAATATATGAAAGTTTAATTGTAATCATTACATTATGGTAAATAATGAAATTTAACACTATATGCTAATTTTTTGAGAAGGACCTGTATACCACACGGTGATGTTTATAGGGAATTGGTAGACTCTGCTAGACTTGTAGCTATCTGGCGAGTGACTGCACTTTAAAAAGGAACAGCTTTTCTTCTAAGGCATATATTTTGGAATTTTAATAGATTGTATGAGATTAACAACATATCACTGCTTTCTTTGAGGCTATGTGCACACGTTCAGAAATTTCTGCAGAATTTTCCTGAGCAAAACCGGACTCCCTGCGCAGGAAATCCACTCGCGCTTTTTTTGCAGTTTTTGCGCTTTTTTTTTTTTTTGCAGATTTTTCACGTTTTTTCCGGAGCTTCACAATGTAATAATATAGCGGCAAAACCACAAAAAAATCCGCAAAATTAATGAACATACTGCGTTTTTTTCCGCTATGCGTTTTTTTCGTGGAAAAAACGCAGCATGTGCACAAAAAATGCAGAATGCATTAAAAATGATGTGATGCTTAATGTAAGCCTTTTTAAGCGTTTTTGCAGCGGAAAACTGCCGAAAAACGAAAAAAAAAAAGGCACAAAATCCTGAACGTTATAGCCTGAGAAAAAGCACCACTCTTGTCTATGACCTGCGGATGGTATTCAGAGTAGTGTTTTTTTCTGAAAGAAAATGGACATTTTTCAATCTTCTCATACAAACTCATCAATGCATTCCTAGATTGCTACAATACAAAAAGAAAAATGTGGAAAAAAATCACAACAGGTCATAATGAATCTATTCTACCGTAAAGAATTCTGTAGCAATGAAAGTTATAGTGTGAGAGGTTCAAAGACATGGATGTAAAATAATTTTTCCCTATTCCTGTTCAAATCTAAAAAGAGATTCAATCATTATTTTTTACCTAAAGGGAACCTGTTACCAGAAAAAATGCTACTAACCTGCAGATATTGGGCTAATCTGCTGGTTAATAGTGTTATTAACCTGCACGGCACCCGCACTTAGCCGAATGCTGCAGGGAGAAAATTAACTGGTGACAGGTTCCCTTTACCCCTTTCATCCCCAGGCGATTTTCTGCTTTTTTTGCGTTTTTGTTTTTTTTCTCCCCTTCTTCCTAGAGCAATAACTTTTTTAATTTTCATCAATATGGCCATATGAGGGCTTGTTTTTTTACTGGCTGAGCTGTACTTTTCAAAGACACCATTGATTGTACAATATTTTACCATATACTGTACTGGAAAACGTGAAAAAAAAATTCAAGTGCGGTGAAATTGCAAAAAAAAAAAGTGCAATTTCTCAATTTTTGTTTTTAAATTGTTCACTAAATACTAAAACTGACCTGCCATTATGATTCTCCAGGTCATTACAAGTATGCAGATGCAAAACATATATAGGTTCATTTTTATTTAAGTGGTGTAAAAAAATCCAAATGTAAGGAAAAAAAGTCGCCATTTTCTGAGACCCTTAGCGTATCTATTTTTCGTGATCAGGGACTTGGTCAGGGCTTTTTTTTTTTGTGCGCTGAGCTGACATTTTTATTGATACAATTTTGGGTTAGATATGATGTTTTGATAGCCTGTTATTGCATTTTATGGCAATGTTGTGGAGGCCAGAATTTTTTTTTCTTCTTGTTACGCAGTTTACTGCTCATGTAATTTACTTTATATTTTTGTAGTTTGGAAAAGTGGGGGTCTTCTGCAGTGCCACAGCCATGGGCGGAAATACCGCCGGTTCAATGATGGAGGTAGAAGAATGGGTAATGATGGGGGTGGTGGGGAGGAGGAAATGATGGAGGTGGTGGAATGGGTAATGATGGGGTGGTGGGGGAGAAGGCAATGATGGGGTTGTGGGGGAGAAGGCAATGATGATGGCGGTGTGAAGGACAATGATGGGGTGGTGGGGGAGGAGGAGATGATGGAGGTGGTGGTATGGGTAATGATGAGGGAGAAGGCAATGATGGTGGCAGTGGAAAGGACAATGATGGGGTGGTGGGGAGGAGGCACTGATGGAGGTGGTGAAGAGGACAATCATGGGGTGGGGGAGAGGCCAATAATGGGATGCGGGAGGAGGAGGACAATGAGGGGTGTGGGGGATTTGGATGGCAGGAAGGGGGATTTATAACAGATTTAGGAACAGGGGGAGGTGGAGGAAGAACACAGTCCCTTAGTATAACGTATACTCACTTATGTATAGCACAGTCCCTTATTGTGTGTGTATGTATATATATATATATATATATATATATATATATATATATATAGCTTTGTCGCCTCAAAAGGAAGGGGGCCCAGACACATTTCCTGCACAGGGGCCCCAAGCTGTCTGTGTTTGCCCCTGCCCATAGCTGTCATGACAACCCATCAGCGCCCTGCAATCACATGACAGGGGTGTTATTGGGCATGTCTTGTGACAAGCTTCCTGTTAGTGCATGTTAAATGCTGCAGGTGGATTGCAAATCTAAACGTGGCTGTTACACCAATGCATATGACAGCTGGTCAGATCAACTGTCATGTGCAAAGAAAGATACGAGCACAGCTCCGGAGTCCGCAACAAAGGAAGAGACACAACCAATGGCATATCTATAGGGCATTGGTCGTGAAGGGGTTAATAAGTAAACCATAATTACTAATTACAGTTCTCAGTTATGCATAAGTAAACCTAGTAATTGTGGCAATTTTTTGGTTTCAGGAGGTGGAGGAAGACGTTGTAGCTGTGGTTTCAGTGGGTTGAGAATTTACCCATTGGATGTACCCCACAGGGGCATCAGCTTATCATGTGTGCCAGTTGGTTTGTTTATGCACAATAAGGCCGCATTCACATACCCAAGTTTCATCTTTGCTTTTCACTGGGTACAGAAAGTATTCAGACCGCTTTAAATTTTTCATTCTTTGTATCATTGCGGCCATTTGGTAAATTTAAAAAAAGTTCATTTTTTTTCTCATTAAGGTACACTCTGCACCCCATCTTGACTGAAAAAAAAAGAAATGAGGTAATTTTTGCAAACGTATTTAAAAAGAAAAACTGAAATATCACATGGTCATTAGTATTCAGTAGAAGCACCCTTTTGAGCTAGTACAGCCATGAGTCTTCTTGGGAATGATGCAATAAGTTTTCCACACCTGGATTTGGGGATTGTTTGCCATTATTCCTTGCAGATCCTCTCCAGTTTCATCAGGTTGGATGGTGAACGTTGGTGGACAGCCATTTTCAGGTCTCTCCAGAGATGCTCAATTGGGTTTAGGTCAGGGCTCTGGCTAGGCCAGTCAAGAATGGTCACGGAGTTGTTTTGAAGCCACTCCTTTGTTATTTTAGCTGTGTCCTTAGGGTCATTGCCTTGTTGGAAGGTGGACCTTCGGCCAAGTCTGAGGTCTAGAGCACTTGGCTGCATTCATGTTTCCTTCAATGACAACCAGTCGTCCTGTCCCTGCAGCTGAAAAAAACCCCATAGCATGATGCTGCCACCACCATGTTTCACTGGTGGGATTGTATTGGGCAGGTGATGAGCAGTGAGTGCCTGTTTTCTCCACACATACCTCTTAGAATTATCACCAAAAAGGTCTATCTTCGTCTCATCAGACCAGAGAATCTTATTTCTCATTGTCTGGGAGTCCCTCATGTGCTTTTCAGCAAACTCTATGCAGACTTTCCTATGTCTTGCACTGAGGAGAGGCTTCGGTCGGGCCACTCTGCCATAAAAGCCGGATTGGTGGAGGGTTGCAGTGATAGTTGACTTTGTGGAACTTTCTCCCATTTCCATACTGCATCTCTGTAGCTCAGCAACAGTGATCTTGGGGTTCTTCTTTACCTCTCTCACCAAGGCTCTTCTCCCACGAATGCTCAGTTTGGCTGGATGGCCAGGTCTAGGAAGACTTCTGGTGGTCCCAAATTTCTTCTATTTAAAGATTATGGAGGCCACTGTGCTCTTAGGAACTATGAGTACTGCTGAAATTCTGCTGTAACCTTGGCTAGCTCTGTGCCTTGCCACAATTCTGTCTCTGAGCTCCTTGGCCAGTTCCTTTGACCTCATGATTCTCATTTGGTCTGACATGCACTGTGAGCTGTGAGGTCTTATATAGACAAGTGTGTGCCTTTCCAAATCAAGTCCTATCAGTTTAATTAAACACAGCAGGACTCCAATGAAGGAGTAGAACCATCTCAAGAATGATCACAAGGAAATGGACAGCATGTGACTTATGAGACATATGAGTGTCTGAGCAAAGGGTCTGATCACAAGGAAATGGACAGCATGTGACTTATGAGACATATGAGTGTCTGAGCAAAGGGTCTGAATACTTATGACTATGTGATATTTCAGTATTTTTTCTATTAAATTTGCCAAAATTTCTACATTTCTGTTTTTTTCAGTCAAGACGGGGTGCAGAGTGTACATTAATGTGAAAAAATGAACTTTTTTGAATTTACCAAACGGCTGCATTGAAACAAAGAGTGAAAAATTTAAAGGAGTCTGAATACTTTCCGTACCCACTGTACATACCCATTTATTTTATGAACATGTTCACATGTTACTGTTTATTGGATAAAAGAAGCTTGGAATTTTCTTTCTTTTCCATACAAGAAAAAACAAAATGGTTGATAAAAACTGACCCATGAACCAAAAATGGAAGAAAATCGGATGCAACACATTAATGAAAAAAGTTCTGATTTTTCTTGTATACAAAAAAAAAGATAACAGAATGAGGCCTAACTTTACTTTTAGTGAGAGAGTAAATAATTGACATCAATAATAAATGGTGAAACAATCTGTTTAAAAAGGACCTTTCCCCAGTTTAACATGTTTAACTGGTCACATAATAGAACGTGTATAATGAATAAATCTTTTTTTTTCTGTGTTGCGTTGACATTAGCATTTAAAGGGAACCTGTCACCTGAATTTGGCGGGACCGGTTTTCGGTCCGATGGGCGATGTTTTCAGGTGTTTGATTCACCCTTTACTTACCCGCTGGCTGCATGCTGGCCGCAATATTGGCTTGAAGTTCACTCTCTGTCCTCCGTAGTACACGCCTGCGCAAGGCAATCTTGCTTTGCCCAACTGCGGGCAAAGCCGAAAAGCATTAGTGTGCATGCGCCGGCGCACTATGTCCCGGAAGTATTTCGCTGTGTTCCAGGACATAGTGTGCCGGCGCATGCGCACTAATGATTTTCGGCTTTGCCCGCAGTTGGGCAAAGCATACTGCGTGTGCGCAAGGCAAGATTGCCTTGCGCAGGCGTGTACTACGGAGGACAGAGAATGAACTTCAAGTCAATATTGCGGCCAGCATGCAGCCAGCGGGTAAGGAAAGGGTGAATCAAACACCCGAAAACTCCGACCATCGGACCGAAAACCGGTCCCGCCAAATTCAGGTGACAGGTTCCCTTTAAATTCTAATTTTCACCTACACCAAGTGGGTGTTAGCAGAGATTCATCTGTGGATGTGGTTTCTTTTTCCCTTGCATGACAATGACCAATAATAAATATCAAAGACTGACCATCACTTGCAATCAGAAAACAGTTGCAGTCACTTCCATATATAACTAACAACCCCACTACAACCCCAAACAGTTATTCAAAATTTTTAACTTCCTCCTCCGCCCACCACTGCCCCCTCCAACCTCCCTTATCTCTGCTCAAGACTTTGCCACACACTTTAAAAATAAGATCGACCAAACAAGGCAAGTCTTCATTGTTCAACCACAACAAACCCTTTGTATACCAAATGCCCAAACCCATAACCTCCCTATCCAACATCGCTGAAGGGGAGCTTAATTGTCTCCTCTCCAAATCGCACCTCACCACCTGTGCGCTCGAACTCATCCCATCCCACCTCCTCCCCAACCTCATCACCACTCTTATCCCATCCCTATCCCACCTCTTCAACCTATCGCTAACTTCTGGTACCTTTCCTTCTGCTTTCAAACATGTCACAATCATGCCTATGCTAAAAAAGCCAACCCTCGACCCAACCGCTATGTCCAGCTATCGCCCAATATCGCTGCTTACATTCGCTTTCAAACTCCTGGAGCAGCACGTCCATGCAGAACTTTCCTCCCACCTGTCATCTAACTTGCTCTTTGGCAATCTTCAATCTGGTTTCCGCCCCATCACTAAACTGAGACAGACTTGAACAAAATTACTAACAACCTACTTACAGCCAAAGCTAATGGACAATACTCTATACTGCACCTCCTAGACCTGTCCTCTGCTTTCGACACAGTTGACCACTGCCTCCTACTGTAGATCCTCTCCTCCGTTGGCATCAAAGAATTTGCCCTATCCTGGATCTCCTCATAGCTTTCCCACCACACATTCAGCGTCTCCAACTCTCACACTACCTCCTCATCCCACCCTCTCTGTTGGAGTATCCCAAGGCTCTGTTCTAGGACCCCTACTCTTCTCAAGCTATACACTTGGCCTGGGGAAACTCATAAAGTCCCATGGATTCTAGTACCACCTTTATGCTGATGACACTCAGATCTATCTCTCTGGCCCAGACGTCACCTCTCTGCTATCCAGAATCCCAGAGTGTCTATCATCCATTTCCTTCTTCTCCTCTCGCTTCCTCAAACTCAATGTGGACAAATCTGAACTCATCACCTTTCCTCCATCTCACAGATCTTCCTTACCTGACGTATCTATCGTAATTAACAACATCACGCTTTCCCCCGTACCGAAAGTCCGCTGCCTCGGAGTAAACCTTGACTCTGCCCTGTCCTTCCAACCACACATCCAAGCTCTTTCCACCTCCTGTAGCCTCCAGCTCAAAATATCTCCAGAATCCGTCCTTTCCTCAACCCTCAATCTACTAAAATGCTTCGTACATAGTTACATAGTTATTAAGGTTGAAGGAAGACTTTAAGTCCATCTAGTTCAACCCATAGCCTAACCTAACGTGCCCTAACATGTTGATCCAGGGGAAGGCAAAAAAAACCCATGTGGCAAACAGTAAGCTCCACCATGGGGAAAAAAAATTCCTTCCCGACCCCACATACGGCAATCAGACTAGTTCCCTGGATCAACGCCTTATCAAGGAATCTAATATATATACCCTGTAACATTATACTTTTCCAGAAACGTATCCAGTCCCCTCTTAAATTTAAGTAATGAATCACTCATTACAACATCATACGGCAGAGAGTTCCATAGTCTCACTGCTCTTACAGTAAAGAATCCGCGTCTGTTATTATGCTTAAACCTTTTTTCCTCCAGACGTAGAGGATGCCCCCTTGTCTCTGTCACCGGTCTATGATTAAAAAGATCATCAGAAAGGTCTTTGTACTGTCCCCTCATATATTTATACATTAACATAAGATCACCCCTTAGCCTTCGTTTTTCCAAACTAAATAGCCCCAAGTGTAATAACTAGTGTTGAGCGATACCGTCCGATACTTGAAAGTATCGGTATCGGAAAGTATCAGCCGATACTGGCAAAGTATCGGATCTAATCCGATACCGATACCCGATACCAATACAAGTCAATGGGACTCAAGTATCGGACGGTATCCCTGATGGTTCCCAGGGTCTGAAGGAGAGGAAACTCTCCTTCAGGCCCTGGGATCCATATTAATGTGTAAAATAAAGAATTAAAATAAAAAATATTGCTATACTCACCTCTCCGACGCAGCCTGGACCTCACCGAGGGAACCGGCAGCGTTGTTTGCTTAAAATGCGCGCTTTTACTTCCTTCCGTGACGTCACGGCTTGTGATTGGTCGCGTGCCGCCCATGTGGCCGCGACGCGACCAATCACAGCAAGCCGTGACGTAATTTTCAGGTCCTCAATGCCTAATTCTAGGCATTCGTGATTTTAAAATTACGTTCCGGCTTGTGATTGGTCGCGTCGCGGTCACATGGGCGACGCGACCAATCACAAGCCGTGACGTCACGGGAGGCAGGAGACGCGCGCATTTTTAAAATTACGTCACGGCTTGTGATTGGTTGCGTGCCGCCCATGTGACCGCGACGCGACCAATCACAGCAAGCCGTGACGTAATTTCAGGTCCTGATGCCTATTTCTGCATTCAGGACCTGAAATTACGTCACGGCTTGCTGTGATTGGTCGCAAAGTCACTGAATCACAAGTCACACTTACCGCCGTCCACACTTACGCTCAGGTCACACTCAGCTCGCTCACACTCGCTATGCTGAAGATTTCTAGATTTTTTTTTTCCTCTATTTCCCTTCAACAACAAGCCACCTTGCTGTTCAAATGCACTTCCAAAAAGGACTTGAGCCCCAAACAGCTGCCCCTTATAAACCCTTGATTATGACCGCCCACCCTAAGTTAACACCTTGTGAATATAGCTACTCCCAATTCAGCAACTCACACAAATTCACACAGGTATTTGTTAAAGGCCTTCCAAATACCTCCTCACTGAATCACAAGTCACACTTACCGCCGTCCACACTTACGCTCAGGTCACACTCAGCTCGCTCACACTCGCTATGCTGAAGATTTCTAGATTTTTTTTTTCTCTCTTTCCCTTCAACAACAAGCCACCTTGCTGTTCTGCATGCCCTGTTGTGAAATTGGATTTTGGGCTCCCCCGGTGGCCACTGGTGGAATTGAACTGGTGTGCATCATCCCCTCTGTTCACCTGTTTCCATCAGGATGTGGGAGTCGCTATTTAACCTTGCTCCTCTGTCACTTCCATGCCGGTCAACATTGTAATCAGAAGCCTTTCTGTGCATGTTCCTGCTGCTAGACAACTCCCAGCTAAGTTGGACTTTAGTCCTCGTTTGTTTTTGCATTTTGTTCCAGTTCACAGCTGTAGTTTCGTTTCTGTGTCTGGAAAGCTCTTGTGATCTGAAATTGCCACTCTGATGTTATGAGTTAATACTAGAGTCTTAAAGTAATTTCAGGATGGTATTTTGATAGGGTTTTCAGCTGACCATGAAAGTGCCCTTTCTGTCTTCCTGCTATCTAGTAAGCGGACCTCAATTTTGCTAAACCTATTTTCATACTACGTTTGTCATTTCATCTAAAATCACCGCCAATATATGTGGGGGCCTCTGTCTGCCTATCGGGGAAATTTCTCTAGAGGTGAGCCAGGACTATATTTTCCTCTGCCAGGATTAGTTAGTCCTCCGGCCGGCGCTGGGCGTCTAGGGATAAAAAACGTAGGCAACGCTACCCGGCTACTGTTAGTTGTGCGGCAGGTTTAGTTCATGGTCAGTTTAGTTTCCATCCTTCCAAGAGCTAGTACTTATGTTTGCTGGGCTATGTTCTCTTGCCATTGAGAACCATAACAATGCCCTTATCATCTCCCACCTCGACTACTGCAACATTCTTTTCTGTGGCCTCCCTGCTAACACTCTCTCACCTCTCCAGTCCATCCTTTACTCTGCTGCCCGACTAATTAATCTCTCTCCTCGCTACTCTTCCTCTTCTCCCCTCTGCAAATCTCTTCACTGGCTCCCATTCCCTCAGCGTATTCAGTTCAAATTACTAATACTGACTTACAAGACCATCTATAACCTATCTCCTCCATACTTCTCTGAACTAATCTCCTGATATCTTCCCTCACGTAATCACCAGTCCTCCCAAGACCTTCTCTCCTCCACATTTATTCGCTCCTCACCCAACCGCCTTCAATACTTCTCCTGAATATCCTCCATCCTCTGGAATTCTTTGCCCCAACACGTCCGACTATCAACCACATTCAGATCCTTCAGACGAAACCTGAAAACCCACTTCTTCAGAAAAGCATACAGCCTGCACCGACCCCGCTGCTTCCTCACCACTACCAGAGCTACCGCCTCGCCAACACGGGAGCTGCTGCAACCCCCCAACCTACTGTCTCCTTCCCCATCATCCTGTAGAATGTTAGCCCACAAGGGCAGGGTCCTCTCCCCTCTGTGTAAGTCTGTGATTGTTAGTTTGTTTACTGGTAGTGATATCTGTAATTTGTATGTAACCCCATCTCATGTACACCACCATGGAATGAATAGTGCTTGTAGGGGTTCACTCGCTCAGATGCGTAGGATGAAACAGGAGGCACATTCTCTTCAGTGTTCATGTAGGTTTATTCACTCCATAAACCATTTAAGTCAGCAAAATAAAAGTAAACAGTCTTACAAATAGCCTTTGGCTCAGGCATAGGGAAACAAATGTCCGTTCCTTCAGGCTCAGTCCTGAAGCCTTAACACACTGTGGAGGCTTGCCCCTCCACACACACAGACTCCTGTCTGTAGTGTCCGCCCTGGACACATGGAAATCTGTCCACCATGACAGACTCCCACACTCACTCCCATGTGCCAAACACACCTCCATTAAGTAGCCTGAAACCACACCCAGAACCCATCACATGATTAGACATGTGGTTGTGACATCACCACAGGTCCTGACACACATACCGACAGCTATGGTTACATCACAGCGGTAAGCCATCTATGTGACACATATCTCCCGTCGATTAGACACCCTTTAGCCACGCTACATACCTCCCCCTCTGCCTAAAGCCGTGGGGCTTGGCACTTGTCCTTAACCAACTAGAGACCCCTCTCAGTCGTCCCTGACAGTCAAATCGTCTGTCTAGGTCAGAGCCTGTTATTGAACCCTTGTCCTCTCGTCTGCTACAGGATCTCCTGCTTAGGCCACTTAACCCTGAGCTGACTGAGGCACCACTGCTTCTACCTGTTTTATCAGGCCACCTTCTCCCATGGTCTTTATTGCCTGGAGAGGAATCCATCCACTTTTCTCTATGTCCTATGTTAGCTTCAGCTTGAGGACTTCCGGTCTTACGCAAAGTTCTTCGCCTCTCTGGCAGCTGTTTATTAACTTGCAGTCTCTCAAGTCTCAGCTGCTCTACCTCCCTTAGGTATGCCATGCGATATTCCAGAAGCATGCGGATATTCCTAAGACTCTCTCTGGATCCGTCAACCAGGAATGGAACCATCCCATCTTCATCCATGACCTGGACCTCTTCATCAGCCGGTATCCTCAGTCTCTTCAGACCGGATTTATCCACCATCTCTTGCATCACTCTCCCAAGTTTCCCAATGACTTTCGCCACCAGAGCTTTGGGTACTTGGACTGTGTCTTCCACTAAGCCCAGCTGACTAAGAGCCTTCCTTTCACGCTCCAAAAGTCGAACGGCTTCATCATTCTTCAAAATGATCCTTTGTTTTGTACGGAGGCAGTGTAAGTGCATATCCCTCAGGACAGCCACCCGCTTCACTGTGACTTCCCTAGTCGACAGTATGACCAATTGCTGAGTCTCAGGCGCCCAGTGCACACTGCACGCCTCTACCGCCTTTCTAAATGCCTCATGCACACCCTTCCTGGCGCACGCTTCTCGAATGTCTTCGGGTACATCAATCACGGTCTTGAAGAGCGGGGTCTCACTCTCTTCATAGACAGATGGCTCCCTTTTTGCCTCTGACCTTTCCACCAAGACGTCTGTCACGACCGGGTGACTCTCTTGTTCCGCTTTTAGCAGAACTCTTCCTCAGTCTTTTCTTCCGCTTGAGCCTTCGCCAAGATGGGCATTGGCAACTCCTCTGCCAGGCAGCGACGTTCCTCCTCTCTCTGGAGAAGCTCCTGCTGATGCTTTTCTTGAGCCATTCTGAGCACATCCATATCTTTCAATATGGCCCTATTCATGGCCTGACACGCTGATCGGTGACCTCTGAGTTCAATGACCTCCTTCTCTAGGTCACCCATTTTGTGCTCAATTGCTTGCCTCAGGACCCTTTCTTGTTCAACAGTTTCTTTAAGCAGCTCTATGTTATGGTCCTGCTCTCTTTTGGCCAGCACATGTCGATTTTCAGAAGGGCTCTCTTGCCCACCCAGACTCTGCCTCTTCAGAGTTCCACCTGTTTCTGCATCCAGCTCTATGGTCTCTCCTGGGCTCTCTGTCTGTTTACTCTTTGGTACCTCTGGACTCTTGGTAACCTCAGAGATCTCCATTTCTTCAGCATCAGGTGCTTCATCATACTGAGCCACTTCACTCTTTCCAGGCATTGCAGATGTGGGTCTACTACAGGTCTGTTCTAACCCCAGCCCGTCACTAACTATCTCAGTGCTAGGGTTTGTCAGAGATAAAGTGACCTCCTCATCAAGGACAGTAACCTGATCTGTACCTGACCCTGTCTCTTCCTCATCATCTCTCTTCTCAGAGGGTGTAACGTGTCCCACCTTTTTGCGTCCCCCGCGACGAGATGAAGACCTGCGATTTTTACTCGGCTCCTCCTTACTGCACTCTTTTCCCTTTGCGCTTGAGTCACAGTCTGAACAGGAGTCACCCCTTCTCACCCTGTCATCCTGGAACAACAAGTCCCCACTTAAACAGGTGTCAGACCCACACTTTCTTCCAGTCACCCAGAACTCTGGACTGTCGACCTTAGGTGTCGCCATCTCCTTTTTATACATCACATTACTCAGAATCACTACAGCCGCCAGTTGTGGTGGGGCTTGCTTAGGGTCATTCCGACTCTGTTCTGAGCAATCAGACACTCCCCTTTCCTCCCACAAGTCCCAAAACCTTTCAAAGTCCTGGCCTATTACAACAGGGAATGGCAAGTCTGGGACTACAGGTACATCATGTCTGGTAATAATAGTGGCCGTCTCAACGATTACCCTGGACACCGGATAATCCCTAGGGACCCCATGAACACAGTGGACTTCCATCTTCCTTCCGGGAATCAGATAGACAGGGAGTGTGGCGCTCACCAGGCTCCCTGAGTCCAGAAGTCCAGTCACGCACACTCCATTGACTTCTACAGAACAGCTCTGTGTCATCTTGTCAGACGAAAAGTCAGTACATTCTGAACATGCGCTGTTCTTACATTGAACCCGGCAACAGTTCAACAGCGCATTCGCCGCCGCCCCTTTTTGGGCCACCACCCCTAATTGGGTTGTCGCCCCCTTTTTGGACTCCACCCCCTTTGGGGTTACCGCCCCCTTGTGGACTATTTTCTCCTTTAGGGCCATCACCTCTTTTAGGGACTCCACCCCCTTTTGGGCAACTACCCCCTTTTGAGACGCAGCCCCTTTTTGGCCAACCATAATTATTTGGGGTCACCGCTCCGATTTGGGACTCCACCCCACTTTTAGGGACACCACCCCACTCTGGGGTACACCCTGTGGACTTCCCACGGTACTCTCAGACCCAAGTTCGCACAGCACACCAATGTGACTCTGGCCATTTAAGAGTCTGCACACACTAAACCAGCAATGTCTCTTTTTTTTTTTTCTTTTTGCTGCAACTGCAGCTAGACTTCACAAGGCTCTGCACCGCAAACTTCGTGGACCCGCCGATCCACAGCAAGCCGCTTGTCACCTTCGTGGACCCGCCGATCCACCTCAAGCCGCTTGTCACCTTCGTGACCCCACCAAGCCACAGCAAATTTTGTGACCTCACCGAGCCACAGCAAGCTGACCACAGAAGGAAAAAGAGAAATACCTGGACTCGCCGGTCCACAGCAAGCACCTGCACACGTGCTTTATAGAAAAAAAAACAGTCTTTCACTGACCCCGGTCAGTACAGCACACAGACTTCGGTCTGTGTCACACCCGGCTTTACAGCCCAAACACAGTTTTTCACTGACCCCAGTCAGTATCACACGGTTTCCAGACCGTTACCTGTTGGTGGCGGCCACACAGGTTCCCGGATCCATCTTCTCCTCAGAGGTATCCACAAACTGCAGTTCTCACTGACCCCGGTCAGTTTTTACTCACGGTTTTTCAAGACCGTCCAATCTTCTGGCTCAGACCAGCCAGCGCTGCAACATGTGCTCCTTGGATCTTTGCCCGCATTCTCCACCAATTGTAGGGGTTCACTCGCTCAGATGCGTAGGATGAAACAGGAGGCACATTCTCTTCAGTGTTCATGTAGGTTTATTCACTCCATAAACCATTTAAGTCAGCAAAATAAAGGTAAACAGTCTTACAAATAGCCTTTGGCTCAGGCATAGGGAAACAAATGTCCGTTCCTTCAGGCTCAGTCCTGAAGCCTTAACACACTGTGGAGGCTTGCCCCTCCACACACACAGACTCCTGTCTGTAGTGTCCGCCCTGGACACATGGAAATCTGTCCACCATGACAGCCTCCCACACTCACTCCCATGTGCCAAACACACCTCCATTAAGTAGCCTGAAACCACACCCAGAACCCATCACATGATTAGACATGTGGTTGTGACATCACCACAGGTCCTGACACACATACCGACAGCTATGGTTACATCACAGCAGTAAGCCATCTATGTGACACATATCTCCCGTCGATTAGACACCCTTTAGCCACGCTGCATGCTATATATATAAATAATAATAATAATAATAATAATAAAGTAGCACTCTGCAGATCTTTTGCATGCAAACATGAAATATATGAAATTGAAATTGCTTTACTAGTCTAGTAAATGGGATAAAATGAAGATACTTAGCGAATAAATTGGCAAATTCATATGTGCCTAGCAGCCAACAAGGTGATCCTCTTTACTGGGAACAAAGCAATGGTGAGTAGGATCCCATCTATGACAGTTTTAATCACAGCAGGATCCTACCTACCCAAAACCAAGGGGCTTTCACTAAATATTTCCCCTGACCCACTTCTATTTATCACAGGATGCTGAAACTGCAAATGAGTAATGATATAAGTCTCTATACATTATGTGCCAATTTGCAACTCAGAATTGATAACGGTCTTAATTTTGCAGGTGTTGGAGTGGTGTGAGGTATGGACCCAGTGGAATGCAGAGCAGTCATCAAGTTCCTTTACTTGAAAGGTCGCACACCAAAGGAGATGTTCGATAAGATGAAAGAGGTTTATAGTGATGATTACCTATCGCCGTTTTTGAAAATCGGCGCGTAACCATTCGCCACCTAACCCAAAATGTCAAGACTAGTATGGGGTCCTTGGAAAAAAATCATCCAAGAACATCTTCATATGCACAAGATATCCGCTAGCTGGGTTCCCTGGCTGCTCACACCTTTCCACAAGCAGGAATGAGTCGAATGCTCTCAGGCTCTATTGACAATATGCCATGGAAACCAGGAGGACTTTTTGAACAGACTTATCACACAGGTTGAAAGCTGCATCCCATCACTATGATCCTGAGACTAAAGTCTAGTCGATGCAATGGAAGCATCATGACTCACCCCCTCTAAAGATGGCACGTGCCCAACCCTCAGCAGTCAAAGTTATGCTCACAGTATTTTGGGACCAGCAAGGAGTATTATTTATGGATTGCTAGCAAAGGGTAACATGATCACTGGGCTATACTATGCTTCACTGCTGCGGAAATTGAGTGAGGCCATCAAAACGAAGAGACCCACGTCCAAAGGTGTCCGCCTTCTGCAAGACAATACAGCAGTTCAAAACTTACATGTTGCCCATATGGAAGCATGCTCCTGTGGCTTTGAAATTCTACCGCATCCCACTTACTCACCCGACCTCGCATCATCAGACTTCCACCTCTTTCCAACAATGAAGATATTTTTGAAGGGCAAGCATTTTCCAGATAATGAGACTCTAATTTCCGAAGGCACAACGTGGCTTTTGGAGCAACCTGTCGACTTCTACAAGTACGGTGTTTACAGTTGCTTAAAGAGATGGGAGAAGTGAGTTTCCCTAGGTGGCTCCTATGTAGAGAAGGACTAATAACTGTGCCAAATTTCATTGCTCTCAGTCCACAGGAAGTGGGTCAGAGGAAATGTTTAATGAACGCCCCTCGTAATTGTGGCCTAGCAGCCCAGGAGAGGTATCATTTAGGTCAGATTCCCATCAGTGGGTTATGAGTGTTTTTCATGGATGGATAAATAAATGCGAAAACTTCTCTTATCCTTTGCTATGAAAAATAAGACCAGCACACAGTAGAAACAACGATACCATTTGTCTGCTGGTCATTTTTGTACGGACATGTCTCGATGAGTTTTGCTTGGACATGGTGCATGAAAAAACACGGACATGTGACTAGCACCATAGATTATAATAAGTATCTGTTCTATCGGTGAAAAAAATGGAATGAACATGTGTTCAACAAAGATGTTTGAATGAGGTCTTATTGTGTAAAGTAGCACAGAGCTATGTGTCATTACCAACAGCAGCAGTTATGGTAAGTTTACGGTAAGGGTGAAATCTGGTGAACTCACCAAGCTGAACGCTGCACCGTGAGACATTTTCTCATGGTGCTGAGGTCATCGCAGTTCAGAGGCCTGGCAGGGAATGCAGCCTCAGTGACCGACAGTAACTTTAATGAGGTCACTGATGCTGTGCTCGCAGCAGCTCATTCTCCAGATCTTTTCAGACTGGACAGTCACATCTTAGCACCATCTAGGTTGAAAACTATTGCAGACATGGATTACAGCGTGGGACAGAACATCGGACAGGTGAGGGATACAGTTGTTCTTTATTTTAGTTTTATTACAGGGGATGAGGGCTTCAATAGAAAGGCTGTTAGGTGAGTATAACTGTGTTTTTTATTTTTAAATAACAATGGAAAAGTGTGTTTTGTGTTACTTCAAATAAAGGACTTTATTATGTCTGTGTGTTAATTTTCAATATAACTATAGGATTTGTGTGGATAGGCATCTCATAGACACCTCTCCAACACTTACCCATGGGCTTGATGTCACTGGACAATACATAGGTTACATCACATCACCACAGGGCAAGTTGAAAGAGGCAGCCAAAGCTCCAGAATTGGCGCATGTTATATATGCGCTTTTTCTGGGGCAGCTGCAGGCTGCTATTTTTAGACTGTAGGGGCCAATATCCATGGCCCCTTACCTGCCTGCGAGTACCAGCCCCCAGCTGTCTGCTTTAGCTTAGCTAGTTGTCAAAAATGAAGGAGGGAACCCACACCGTTGTGTAAATTATTTATTTCGATCATTTTAAAAAACAGCACGAGGACCCCTCTATTCTTGATAACCAGTCTTGTTAAAGTGGACAGCTGACGTTTTCAGCCCGCAGCTGTCAGTTTTCATTGGCTGATTATCAAAAATACAGGGAACCCACATTATTTTTTTTTTAATTTATTTATGTATAGTGCAGCAGCAGCTGTTGAATACTCCTAACAGTCGCCGCCTGCTCTTGCTGTTATCAGTTGAATACTCAACAATGTATCCTGCTCACACTGCTCGCTGTGTAAACGGGGGACAATGATGTGAGCTGTCTTCAGCACACGGACCTGTGGAACAGCGCAAACAGTACCGCTGATTCCCAGGCACAGGTACATGTCACACTGATGACATACGGATGTCATCCATGTGTCAACAGTGTACACGTGTGTGGGACATTTTGCGTCCCATGCTGTTGTTAAAAAACGGACATGCCAGCGTGTTTTTCCCATGGACACACAGTCCCCGGAATCACACTGACATGTGTAAAGACCCATTCTACCTGTGTAAGTGTATCTGGTATGTGTGAAAACAGGTACAAGGACAGACTGATGTGTGAAAGAGCCCTAAGAGATAGGTGTCATTACCAGCACCTCTTGCAGCTTTCATCTCAAGGCAATTACACCTCTGCACTACTCCTCTCCCCTCAAATTGGCTGCCAATTCAGGACAACAGAAAAAGGTGTTTATAATGACACATAGATCTGCTCTGCACTACTCCATAGTAGGTGCAGAGATCACAGAGAAAGCAGGGCTGTGCATCATTACCTGTCTTAAAGGAGAAAGAATACACTAAGCTTCTCTAGGAGCATGTTTGTTGTTCTCCTGCATGAGACCTGCTTACAAAAAAGTAACCTTACACAGAGACAAATCTCTGTTAATGCCCACTTGATGTAAGTGAAAATTAGTGTCAATATTTTTCTGCTGCCTTTTTCATGCAGGGGGAAAAGTACAAAGCCCCAACATAAATATCTGCTCATACCACCTCAGTGGAAGGGACAATTAGAATCTAAACTTTACAAGCTAATATTTCTGCAACAAAAAATAAAATAAAAAAATGTTTAAGGGTATGTTCACACTGGGCGTTTTTGTTGCTTTTTTTCTTCAGCAAGACTTGATATCTTGGCAGGAAAGAAGCTGCGGGCAAAATCACATGTTTTGGTGCATTTTTGTTGCATTTCTTTCATGCGTTTTGGGGGGCTAACTTGTTCACCTTTGTACTTCCTGCAAAAGTACAAATTCAGCAATTTATTTTCCCCGTACAGTAAAATCACAGTGACAGGTCAAAATAGATAGATAGAATGGATGTATACCATATATACTCGAGTATAAGCCAACCTGAGTATAAGCCGAGGCACCTGCTTTTGCCACGGAAAACTGTGTAAGCTTATTGACTCGAGTATAAGCCGGGTATGCATTGTCCCCCTCTTCCCTGTCCTGCTATGTGTGTCTCCCCCTCATCCTGTCCTAGTATGTGGCTCCCTCTGTCCTGTCCTAGTATGTGTGGCTCCCCCTGTCCTGGTATGTGTGTCTCCCCCTGTCCCGCATTGCTCGGCTCCCCCGTCTCCCATAGCTCGGCTTCCCCCTTCCCTGGTTGTATGCATGACTCACATTGCCCCCCTCCCAGTTATGCTAACCCTCCTCGCATCTGCATCTCCATCCCTGCATCACCGTTGTCAGGCGGCTCTCTGTTATGGACCTGGTGGTTAGGAGCACCCGGAAAGACCTGATGAGTAAACTAGTAATCGGAACAAGCTCTGGGAAAGTGGGAACTCTGCTGACCGCAAACCCTACTCCTATCACACACACTAGAAATAGCCGTGGAGCGTACCTAACTCTCCCTAGACGCCTCTTCACAGCCTAAGAGCTAACTACCCCTAAAGATAGAAATAGAAGCCTAACCTTGCCTCAGAGAAATTCCCCAAAGGTAAAGGCAGCCCCCCACATATATTGACTGTGAGTTAGGAGGAAAGTCACAAACACAGGAATGAAACAGGTTTTAGCAAAGGAGGCCAGACTTCACTAAATAGTCAGAGGAAAGAAAAGGAAACTATGCGGTCAGCACAAAAACTACAAAAACCACGCAGAGTATGCAAAAAGACCTCCCACACCGACTCACGGTGTGGAGGTGCAACACTGCACCCCAGAGCTTCCAGCTAGCAAGGAAATATCATGATAGCAAGCTGGACTAGGACTAGAATTTAGCAGTACTAAGAAATATATTCAGGCAGCAGTAACAACAAATGAACTAGCAGGGACTTAGCTTCTGCTGGAGTAGACAGGTCCTCAGAGAAGTCCAAGAGAGATCTGAACCAATACTGAAACATTGACAGCTGGCATGAAGTAACGATCTGAGCAGAGTTAAATAGGGAAGCCAGCATAACAATAAACGAGGGCAGCTGAGAAAGCAAACCTTAGAGACCAGCAGTTCCGCTCAAAGTCACCAGAGGGAGTCCAAGAGCAGAACTAACCAAAGTACCATTCATGACCACAGGAGGGAGTCCGAGAAATGGAATTCACAACAGCTCTCCTCTCCTCTGCTCTGCTCAGCGGTCAGGTGGTATCGCTCATTAAGGTCATGAATATGCGCTCCACACCTGGGAATGGAGGCGCGTCTATATTCTTCACCTTAATGAGCGGTACCACGTGACCGCTCAGCACAGGAGAGGAGAGCTGCTGGCGCCATGACAATGGAGATGCAGGGACGGAGATGCAGCGATGGAGGGTGAGTATGATGTCCGCTCCCCCTCCCCCCACCAGCGTTCTGGACAATTGACTTGTGTATAAGCCGATGGGGGGCATTTTCAGCACAAAAAAAATTGTGCTGAAAATCTCAGCTTATACACGAGTACAGTATATACGGTATATACACTGTTAAAAAAAATAAAGGGAACACTAAAATCCCACATCTTAGATATCACTGAATGAAATATTCTAGTTGTAAATCTTTATTCATTATATAGTGGAATGTGTTGAGAACAGTAAAACCTAAAAATTATCAATGTAAATCACAACTAATATCCCACGGAGGTCTGGAGTTGGAATGATGCTCAAAATCAAAGTGGAAAATCAAATTGCAGGTTGATCCAACTTCAGTGGAAATGTCTCAAGACAAGGAAATGATGCTCAGCAGTGTGTGTGGCCTCCATGTGCCTGTATGACCTCCCTACAATGCTTGGGCATGCACCTGATGAGGCGGTAGATGGTCTCCTGAGGGATCTCCTCCCAGACCTGGACAAAAGCATCCGCCAGCTCCTAGACAGTCTGTGGTGCAACATGACGTTGGTGGATGGAGCGAGACATGATGTCCCAGGTGTGCTCAATCGGATTCAGGTCTGGGGAATGGGTGGGCCAGTCCATAGCTTCAATGCCTTCATCTTGCAGGAACTGCTGACACACTCCAGCCACATGAGGTTTGGCATTGTCCTGCATTAGGAGGAACCCAGGGCCAACTGCACCAGCATATGGTCTCACAAGGGGTCTGAGGATATCATCTCGGTACCTAATGGCAGTCAGGCTACCTCTGGCGAGCACATGGAGGGCTGCGCAGCCCACCAAGGAAATGCCACCCCACACCATTACAGACTCACAGCCAAACCGGTCATGCTTAAGGATGTTGCAGGCAGATCGCTCTCCATGGCATCTCCAGACTCTGTCACATGTGCTCAGTGTGAGCCTGCTTTCATCTGTGAAGAGCACAGGGCGCCAGCTGCTAATTTGCCAATCCTGGTGTTCTGTAGCAAATGCCAAGCGTCCTGCACGGTGTTGGGCTGTGAGCACAACCCCCATCTGTGGACGTCGGGCATTCAGACCATCCTCATGGAGTCTGTTTCATTTGTGCAGACACATGCACATTTGTGGCCTGCTGGAGGTCATTTTGCAGGGCTCTGGCAGTGCTCCTCCTGTTTCGCCTTGCACAAAGGCTGAGGTAGCGGTCCTGCTGCTGGGTTGTTGCCCTCCTACGGCCCCCTCCACATCTCCTGGTGTACTGGCCTGTCTACTGGTAGCGCCTCCAGCCTCTGGACACAGCAAACCTTCTTGCCACAGCTCGCATTGATGTGTCATCTTGGATGAGCTGCACTACCTGAGCCACTTGTGTTGATTGTAGAGTCCGTCTCATGCTACCACGAGTGTGAAAGCACAACCAACATTCAAAAGTGACCAAAACATCAGCCAGAAAGCATTGGTACTGAGATGTGGTCTGTGGTCCCTACCTGCAGGACCACTCCTTTATTGAGTGTGTCTTGATAATTGCCAATAATTTCCATCTGTTGTGTATTCCATTAGCACAACAGCATGTGAAATTGATTGTCAATCAGTGTTGCTTCCTAAGTGGACAGTTTGATTTCACAGAAGTGTCATTTACTTGGAGTTATATTCTGTTGTTTGTGTTCCCTTTATTTTTTGAGCAGTATATATATATATATATATATATATATATATATATATATATATATATATATATATATATATATATATATATATACTAGCTGTACTACCCGGCTTCGCCCGGGTTAATGACTGCTGTTAGCAAAATAGAATGTGTTAACAAAAATTTATTCTGCACACAAAAACCACAAAACAAATAGATAGAAATGTAATTATTAAAAGGCAAAAACTAATCTAATAGAAGCATTTCTTAACATACACTGTGTTCCAAATTATTAGGCAAATAATATTTCCTCATATTTTCTCTAAATTACCTATCTGAATTGCAGTCATTGTTATTTTCCAGTCATCTACTATTCTAGTATAATTGCAATGTTTTGGAAAAAACTGCCTATGAAAACAGTATCTTTTTAAAAAAAATAAACACTCAAAATGCATGTTCCAAATTATTATGCACAGCAGAGTTTTCAACCTTTTTTTTTTATTTTGAACAAAAAAATGGTCAATTGTGAAGTTATAAGCATTATCAGCTTATTACAAAATGAAATCAAACAGTTTTCAAGTGAAAACTTTATTCTAGGTGATGTTACATTTGCACGTAGGACCCCTTGTTCAAAAGAAGCTTCTGAACTCTCTCGTCCATTGAATTTGTCAGCTTTTGGATGGTTTCTGCTTTAACTGTTTTGCATGTGGACAGAATACCCTCCCAGAGCTGTTGCTTAGATGTGAACTGCCTCCCTCCATCATAGACACTCCTTTTGATGATGCTCCAGAGGTTCTCAATGGGGTTGAGGTCAGGGGAAGATGGTGGACACACCATAAGTTTGTCCTCTTTTATGCCCATAGCAGCCAGAGATGCAGATGTGTTTTTTGCACCATGAGATGGTGCATTATCATGCATGAAAATGATCTTGCTGGGGAAAGCACGGTTCTTCCTCTTGAACCATGGCAGGAAGTGTTGTTTTAGAAACTCCACATAGATTATGGAGTTCATCTTTACCCCTTCAGGGATCATAAAGGGGCCGACAATCTCTCTCCCCATGATTCCAGCCCAAAACATTACTCCACCTCCTCCTTGTTGGTGCCTTAGCCGTGTTTTCATGGGGTGTCCATCCTCCACTCCATCCATCTGGACCATCGAGCGTTGCACGGCACTCATCGGTGAACAAAACAGTTTGGAAGTCAGTCTTCATGTATTGTTTGGCCCACTGGAGCCATTTCTGCTTGTTGCAGTGGATAGAGGTGGTCGACAGGATGACTTACGCACAGCTGCAAACCTCTGAAGGACCCTGCATCTTGTTGTTCTGGGGACGTTGGAGGCACCAGCAGCTTCAAAAACTTGTCTGCTGCTATGACAAGGCATTTTTGCAGTTGCTCTTTTAACCTTACGCAATTGCCTGTTGGAAAGAGTCCTCAATTTTTCCTTATCAACACGCACATGTGTGTGCTGGGAATCAGCTACATACTTCTTGATTGTGCGATTATCACGATGAAGTGTCTTGGCAATGTTGATTGTAGTCATGCCTTGACCTAAATACTCCATAATTTGTTGCTTCTCAGCAGCTGACACATCCTTTTTCTTTCCCATTTTGGCAAAAAATGTAGGCTGCTTAATAATGTGGAACAGCCTTCTTAAGTAGTCTTGCCTTTATTTGGACACACCTGCCAAACTAATTTGCACATGTATCTGCAATTGCTTTCAGTGATATAAAGAGCCCTGACACACATCACCATCAATGAGTTTAAATGACAAACAAAAATATTCTAACCTTATCACTCCTAAACTCTATGTGCATAATAATTTGGAACACAGTGTATATTAGCTTTGTTATACTGAGAATGTCTTTGTTGCCTATATTAACCAATCAGAGCTCAGATTAATTAACTGTAGCAAAATAGAAGCTGAGCTGTGATTGGTTGCTATTGGCAGCCTGATAAATCCCCAGCCAACAGGAAGCCCTCCCCCCTGGCAGTATATATTAGCTCACACATACACATAATAGACAGGTTATGTGACTGACAGCTGCCGTATTTCCTATATGGTACATTTGTTGCTCTTGTAGTTTGTCTGCTTATTAATCAGATTTTTATTTTTGAAGGATAATACCAGACTTCTGTGTGTTTTAGGGCGAGTTTCATGTGTCAAGTTGTGTGTGTTGAGTTGCATGTGGCGACATGCGTGTAGCGACTTTTGTGAGATGAGTTTTGTGTGGTGACATGCGTGTAGCAACTTTTTGTGTGTCGAGTTGCATGGGACAGGTTAGTGTAGCAAGTTGTGTGCAGCAAGATTTGTGCATGGCGAGTTTTGCGCGTGGCGAGTTTTATGTGTGGTGCGTTTTGAGTATGTGCAAGTTTTGTGTGAGGCAACTTTTGCATGTGGTGCAACTTTTGTACATGTGGCAATTTTTCTGTGTGTGCAAGTTTTGCATAAGGTGAGTTTTCCATGAGGTGAGTTTTGCACGTGTGGCGAGTTTTGCGTGAGCCCAGTTTTGCATATGGCGAGTTTTGCATGTAGTGAGTTTTGCGCGTGGCGGGTGACTTTTGTGTTTCGACTTTTATGTGGCGAGGTTGGTGTGTGTGTGGTGAAATGTGTGCTGAGGGTGGTATATGTGTTCAAGCACGTGGTAGTGTGTGGCGCATTTTGTGTGTGTGTTCATATCCCCGTGTGTGGTGAGTATCCCATGTCGGGGCCCCACCTTAGCAACTGTACGGTATATACTCTTTGGCGCCATCGCTCTCATTCTTTAAGTCCCCATTGTTCACATCTGGCAGCTGTCAATTTTCCTCCAACACTTTTCCCTTCACTTTTTCCCCATTATGTAGATAGGGGCAAAATTGTTTGGTGAATTGGAATGCGCGGGGTTAAAATTTCACCTCACAACATAGCCTATGACGCTCTCGGGGTCCAGACGTGTGACTGTGCAAAATTTTGTGGCTGTAGCTGCGACGGTGCAGATGCCAATCCCAGACATACACACATACATACATACACACATTTAGCTTTATATATTAGATATACCTCTATGTAATCTCCTGTATATAGTATATACCTGTGTGTCATCTCACCTATATATAGTATATATCTGTGTGTCATCTCCTCCTGTATATAGTATATACCTGTATGTCATATCCTCCTATACATAGCATATACCTGTATGTCATCTCCTCCTGTATATACTATTTACCTGTAGGTAATCTGTTCCTGTATATAGTATATACCTGTGTGTCATCTCCTCCTGTATATAGTATATACCTGTATGTCATCTCCTCCTGTATGTAGTATGTACCTGTATGTCATCTCCTCCTCTATATAGTATATACCTGTGTGTCATCTCTCCTGTATATAGTATATATATGTGTGTCATTTCCTCCTGTATATAGTATATACCTGTGTGTCATCTCCCCTGTAAATAGTATATACCTGTATGTCATCTCCTCCTGTATATAGTATATATCTGTATGTCATCTCCTCCTGTATTAGACCTCGTTCACACGTTATTTGGTCAGTATTTTTACCTCAGTATTTGTAAGCTAAATTGGCAGCCTGATAAATCCCCAGCCTACAGGAAGCCCACCCCCTGGCAGTATATATTAGCTCACACATACACATAATAGACTGGTCATGTGACTGACAGCTGCCGGATTCCTATATGGTACATTTGTTGCTCTTGTAGTTTGTCTGCTTATTAATCAGATTTTTATTTTTGAAGGATAATACCAGACTTGTGTGTGTTTTAGGGCGAGTTTCGTGTGTCAAGTTGTGTGTGTTGAGTTGCGTGTGGCGACATGCATGTAGCGACTTTTGTGAGATGAGTTTTGTGTGGCGACATGCGTGTAGCAACTTTTTGTGTGTCGAGTTGCATGTGACAGGTTAGTGTAGCAAGTTGTGTGCAGCAAGATTTGCGCATGGCGAGTTTTGCGCGTGGCGAGTTTTATGTGTGGTGCCTTTTGAGTATGTGCAAGTTTTGTGTGAGGCAACTTTTGCATGTGTTGCAACTTTTGTGCATGTGGCAATTTTTCCGCGTGTGCAAGTTTTGCGTGTGGCGAGTTTTCCATGTGGCGAGTTTTGCACGTGTGGCGAGTTTTGCATGTGGAGCGTTTTGCGCGTGGCGAGTTTTGAGCGGCGACTTTTGTGTTTCGCCTTTGATGTGGCGAGGTTGGTGTATGTGTGGGGAAATGTGCGCTGACGGTGGTATATGTGTTCGAGCACGTGGTAGTGTGTGGCGCATTTTGTGTGTGTGTTCATATCCCCGTGGTGGTGTGGTGATTATCCCATGTTGGGGCCCCATCTTAGCAACTGTACAGTATATACTCTTTGGCGCCATCACTGTCATTCTTTAAGTCCCCCTTGTTCACATCTGGCAGCTGTTAATTTGCCTCCAACACTTTTCCTTTCATTTTTTCCCCATTATGTAGATAGGGGCAAAATTGTTTGGTGAATTGGAAAGCGCGGGGTTAAAATTTCACCTCACAACATAGCTTTGACTCTCTCGGAGTCCAGACGTGTGACTGTGCAAAATTTTGTGCCTGTAGCTGCGACGCCTCCAACACTTTTCCTTTCACTTTTTCCCCATCATGTAGATAGGGGCAAAATTGTTTGGTGAATTGGAAAGCGCGGGGTTAAAATTTCACCTCACAACATAGCCTATGACGCTCTCGTGGTCCAGACGTGTGACTGTGCAAAATTTTGTGGCTGTAGCTGCGACGGTTCAGATGCCAATCCCGGACATACACACACACACACATACATACATACACACATACACACATTCAGCTTTATATATTAGATATATATATATATATATATATATATACATACACACATATATATATATATATATATATATATATATATATATATATATATATATATATATATAGCCAGCAATCCATCTCTCGCTGACAGTACAATCACAGCAGGAACAGACTGGATAGATGGATTGCGTACAGTGTATACCCATAGAATATGTAGATGTCAGTGACATACAATTAGTACAGTGTGTGTGCAGCTTTTTGTACATGTATTTAATTATTAAAATTAAAAAAAAAAAAAAAAAGTGTGTGCTCCCGTGTTATTTTCTTAACCAGCAGAGGGAAAGCAGACGGCTGGGGGCACATGTTTATAGCCTGGGAAGGAGGTAATACCCCTGGAGCAGGCTATTAATATCAGCTCACAGCTGTATACTTGGCCTTTACTGGCTATTAAAATGGCGGACCCCAAAAACAAACAACTTAGGGTCCCCCTTTAATTAATAACCAGCAAAGGCTATGCAGACAACTGTGGACTGATATTAATAGCCTAGGAAGGGGCCATGGATACTGCCCCTCCAGGCTGAAAACATCAGCTCTCAGCCACCCCAGAAAAGGAGCATGTCTAAGATGTGCGAATTCTGGCACTTAGCTTTTCTCTTCCCACTTTCCCTGTAGTGGTGGCAAGTGGGGTGATAGTTGGGGGGGAAGTTGATGTCACCTTTGTATTGTTGGGTGACATTAAGCCCCAAGGTTAGCAATGGAGAGGCGTCAATAAGACGCCCCCATTACTAACCCCATAGTCATTGTATAAAATCACACATACCGAGAATAAAGTCCTTTGGGTGAAAAACACTGCAAAGAAAACGTTAAAAAATGCTGAAAAGCAGTGACATGCTCTATGTAAAAAAAAAAAAAATGCAACAAAGCACAAAATCCTGATGACAAAAAATCAATGTGGGCATGAGATTTCTGAAATCTCAATAGATTTGCTGGTACAGTAAAAATCAGCTGAAAATTAGCAGAAAAATAAGCCGCAAAGACACCCAGTGTGAACATACACTAATTCAGCTTTGCAGTCATTATTCCATGATGTGGTCAGTTGAACAAGTTAAAAATGATGAAAGTTCCCCTTTAAACACATTGTCACCAAAACAGTGTACCGCTTGTGCTTTTGCAAATTGCCTAAATCTTTCAGTTATTGGTGCATGATCATCATTTAAATACCTTTATGATCATTTTTTCACAAATGCATTTTTAGTCACTGCCAGTCTTATATTTCTAAACTAGAAAAGGATGTCAACATTATTGTTTAATTGTAAAAAGTAAAACAAAAACCTTACCTCTCTCCATTCCTTGTTTCCAATACCTTGTGTATACAATACACATACTGCAACAGGATAAAAAAGAAAATAGTTTATTAACCTCAGTATATTATGAGACAAGTAAATAGTAATATTTCCAAATCTCCTGTTTATAATAAAGATAATACTAAAAATGCCATGCAATATGATTTATCACTGTAACATAAAATACTGCTAGTTAATACTGAACGGCAGCCCTGATGCTACAAATGGCCATTGCTGATCTCACTTCCAGTTATCTCTGGCTGTTGTTCCGCTGATATACACGGTCATTACCTTCACATGTTCTTGCTGTAAGGTAATTTGTTTTCCTTACTCCATTCACATACTGTAGAACTAGGATGAAATCTAGTGAGTCACTACCTACCTCAGCTCTGGCCTAGAAAACTAGACTATCCTGTCAGCTGTAATTTGGCCTGCTGTGTGAGCTACAATAGTTGAGCACTGCGACAAATGTTTCCTTTTTTGAACATTGGAAATGTCAAGCTTTGCTTAAAGGTCACAGTGACGAAAATGTTTAATTGTACTGGTAGAACCCCTAACAAAGTATGCCCAACATTTAACACTTTACTTGAAATATCAGATCTGTATTTACACACTTATATTAATGGAGCTTGTAAATACTATGGGACAGGGGCACAAGTCAGAATTCACTAAGTATGTGGTTAAAATGCAGTGACAACTAAAATTGATTTTATGTTACAAGGCTGCAGGATTACAGTATGTTTAGAAAAAAAAAAAACTAGAAAACAAGCCAAATTCTACTTCTAGTAAAAAGTAATCATGCAACTTAAGGGGGTATTCTGCCATTTTGCTATGGTATGCCATTGCTTTATGATTAAGCTGGCAGGTTCGCTTTAAGAATTTTCTACCATCGACCTGTATGTCAATAGCGGCTCTTAATACTGTGCATAATCATGGTAACAGACAACAAGTCTCTTGTTTTACATGCACATTTCACAAAACTAAGCACATAAAACCTGCACAGTGTGATCAACAAATTTTACATAATTTAACAGTTCAAGAAAATATAACAAACTTTTAAGATATAATGTCAGAAAAATCTGCTTCTTAATACATTTACGGGGCACTTATTTCTTCCTACCTTCCCTTTGTACTCAATATTCACTCAGAAAAATAACTAGAATTCATCTTGCTCTTAACAAGATAGACTGCCTGCTCACTGAAGGATCAGATTACAGCTGCTAGCTGGATACGATGTTCAGTAATGTTCTCTACACTACTGCATCTCTGTGTGCTGAGTATTGCAAACATTATAGCGGGAAGTCTCCATCCACTAGCTCGCAGACATATGAAAGGTAGAAAAAGGACGGTAAAAGAGTTTACAAATGAAAGCTAAAAAGTCAAAAGTAAATGTTCATGGTCTCAAATTTAATAGGTAAAACCAATTGAATAAGCAAAAATGAATGGTTCTAATTAGCCAGAAGCATTGAAAATGGGATGGATCAAGGGAACTATATGGCAAAATGACAAGTATTGATTAGTCTTTCAATAATAGTTTTTACCTTGAGCTGCAATCAATGTGATAAACAGCATATTAAAAATATTAATTATATAAAAATAAAATTACCCACATTTTTCCATTCACTGCATGATAAATATCATATTATTTATTGCTTGGTGAATATTGTAAAGTTAACAGGGGCGAATTCCTGATTTTTCATCTCCCATCTCCTACCCCCAAAAAAGAATAAAAGTCAATCAAAAAGACATGTACACCAAAATGGTATCAATAAGAACTACAGCTCATTCTGCCTAAAACAAATAATCACAGATCGAACAAAAAAAAGCATGGGCTATGGGAATACTGTGAGAAAAAGTACAGTTTTATTTTTCCTAAAGTATTAATTTTTTTTAAATACACTCCATAATAGTGAGGTGACAACCCCTGGATGTTTGGGTCCAGCTGAACATTTAACAAAAGTTCAGTTGGGGTACCAGAAAAGAGCCCAAACCCGGACCCAATTCAGATGAAAGGAGGGCCTGAACATCCGTTGTTTGCCACATTGTCATCTGCATGACAGCATGGCAAACACTGCCTCCGATCAGCGGTAACATTATTACCGTCAGTCATAGAGCTGCGTGAGCCAGCAGCTGTGACCAGCGGTAAAAAGTTTTCTGCCAGTCATAGAGGCGTGAGTGCTAATCCCATCAGCCTAAACCTGCTGTTGCTGATAACAGCGAGAGCAGGTGCCATTGAAGGAGTATTACCAAGCCGGCGATATAAATAAATTTTTATCATCCCAGCTTACAATGAAGTGTGGGAATGAAGACTAGACAAATCTGGCTACCATATATTAACAGCTCGGCATTACATTGATTCGGTGGTGGAACTAGTGGTATGGAAATTTATACAGTATCCCAGTAAATACTTTTTAGCACGACAACGCTGTGCAATGTATGACTGTGAAGACTGTGTAAGCAGTCTGTTTTGAAAATGTTGTTTCCATTTTTCATTATTTGCATATAAATAATATATCTATCCTGTGAATTCCAGAATTCCACAACTTTTCCTTCATGGCGTTGCATCCTCAATGTTGAGGAGTGTAGCAGCTATCAGATAACAGCTGTATGTGTTTCTCTATAAGTTGTTTGTATATTCTCCCCATAATTCTTCCTTGCACTTTGGTTTCCTCCCACTACATCGGGTTCCTCCCACATTCCAAAGACATACTGATAGGGAATTTAGATTGTGAGTCCCAATGGGTACAGTGATGCTGGTTTGTAAAGCTGTAAAGCGCTGTGGTAATAGTACTATGTAAGCAAATAATATACATGTAAGTTTAATGTATGTAAAGAATTTATGATGCTGCTACTACAATGCATATTAGATAGTCTGCTGTGTATCCAACCTGTGTGCACAACCCCTAAGGATATATAATGGACTCTTTTTCCTGGATTACTAATTGCCATAACTGGTTATGGTACTGAGTATTCTCAGTAACAATGAGTAGGCGGACAGTCAATTTAGCAATACAGAAAACATTCAAAGATGGCTAAATAATGACTTTGGGCTTTTTAAGCATTATTGTGCAGGGAAAGGGATAGCACTTGGGATTCTGAAAATAACTGCTTTAGGTAACGCTAGTTTGGAATAAATTTAAAAAAAAATCATACAGATGCTTATAAGCAATTAAACTAATGACTGCTACATTGGAAACTAAATATTTAGAATACACTTGTGTGCTGTCAAGTTATAAGTGGAGAAAAACATTTTTAATATAGTTGCCCAACATATTTAATCTTGTAGCCCAACAATTATGCACAAACACAATATATAAAAAGATGTAAAAGAATGCAAAAGTCAATTCATATACAGCAGGGCTAAAAACAAAAAATACTGTAATCTTCAGGCAGAAGAAAACTGTGACATGTTGTTGTTTGCAGGAGAGTGACAAAGTAGTGGCTCACAAATAAGAAAGGCAGTTATAGTTGTATGTATCGCCTGACAATCAAAGGTCTAAAGCAAGCTCAATAAACCTATTTAACAATGAGAATGAAAATACATCGCATGTCACATTACCTACGTAACCAGTGTCTCACTTTAGTGTCATAAAATAGAAAATGTAGGCACTATACCTTCTGCTTGAAAGAAAATAACACTGGTCAACAGCATTTTTGGTGCCAAAGATATTTCATCGAATTTAGGGTATTTTTGGGGTGCTGATTCTGAATATGTCATCAGTTTTGCCAGATTGGCTCAAGTTTTTGAGATTTTTGGTATCTTATTTATAGCACTTGTTGGTAAATGCGACGCATCATCTCATTAATTTCTTTGGATTAGTACTTGAACTGAGCAGTTCTCAATATAGTTTTGTGTTAATTAGTGTTCTAAAAGTTTGTTCATAGCTTGATTTTTGCACTAACTTTATGTTGTTGTCTGTTTTCCAGTGAAAAGCATGAACTCATCAAGAAGAAGTTGTCTTAACGATCCAGACTCATTCTGTTACATTTGTGGTGAATACACACTGCCAAAACATAGAAGAAACATAACAGACTTCGTAAAAAAAGTGTATTTTGCCTATTTTGGGGTTATGCTTGGGGACCAAGACAAGTTTTGGGCACCACACATAGTGTGCAAAGCATGTATCGAATTATTACGAAAATGGAGCAAAGGACAAAGAAAAAGCTTCAAATTTGGTGTTCCAATGGTGTGGAGAGAGCCAAAAAATCATCATGATGACTGTTATTTATGGTAAACACAGGTACAGGCACATCTTCACAATGAGGGACAGGCCTTCTTGCAGATTCCATGTTACTCCCATTTTCCTTTCTTATGCTTATTGAATCCTTGCACTTGCACTGCACAGAAATAACAGTCATCATGATGATTTTTTGGCTCTCTCCACACCATTGGAACACCAAATTTGAAGCTTTTTCTTTGTCCTTTGCTCCATTTTCGTAATAATTCGATACATGCTTTGCACACTATGTGTGGTGCCCAAAACTTGTCTTGGTCCCCAAGCATAACCCCAAAATAGGCAAAATACACTTTTTTTACGAAGTCTGTTATGTTTCTTCTATGTTTTGGCAGTGTGTATTCACCACAAATGTAACAGAATGAGTCTGGATCGTTAAGACAACTTCTTCTTGATGAGTTCATGCTTTTCACTGGAAAACAGACAACAACATAAAGTTAGTGCAAAAATCAAGCTATGAACAAACTTTTAGAACACTAATTAACACAAAACTATATTGAGAACTGCTCAGTTCAAGTACTAATCCAAAGAAATTAATGAGATGATGCGTCCATTTACCAACAAGTGCTATAAATAAGATACCAAAAATCTCAAAAACTTGAGCCAATCTGGCAAAACTGATAGCATATTCAGAATCAGCACCCCAAAAATACCCCAAATTCATTAAAATATTTTGGACACCAGAAAATTTTTTTTTTTTTGTTGACCTGTGTAATATGACAGAGGGGTTGACAACAGTACAGATCCTCTTCCAACCCATTTTACATAGGTCAGGCAGCTACAGCGGGTGAAAAAAATATTGAACACATAACCAATTTTCTAAGTAAATATATTTTTAAAGGCACTACAGTACTGATATGAAATTTTCACCAGATGTTGGTAACAACCCATGCAAACCACACAGGCAAAGATATCAAACCACAGATGTCCATAAATTAAGAAATGTGTAATAATGAGAAATGACACAGGGCAAAAGTATGGAACATATGAAGAAAAAGAGTTGCAAAAAGTCATGGAAAGTCATTACACCAGCTGAAATCTATCACTTATTAGAAAGCAATCCTGCTACTTAATGAAAAATAATATCAGGTGATTCAACTGATGGTCTATAAAAAGTGTCTAGTTATAATAATGGATAATTATTAAGATACCAAACAAAAAACATCTCATGATAGGTAAAACCTGTGAGCTGTCTCAAGACCTTTGTAAACTTATTGTTGCAAAACATACTGATGGCACCGATTACAGAAAAATTTCGAAACTACTGAAGATTCCAATGAGCTCTGTTGTGACCATAATTTGGAAGTGGAAAGAACATCATTTCACAATAAATCGGCCATGACCATGTGCTGCCCGCAAGATTTCAGACAGAGGAGTGAAAAGAATTATCAGACGAATTGTCTAAGAACCAAGGGACACCTGTGGAGAGCTACAGAAAAACCTGGAATCAGTTAGTACAATTATTTAAAAGAAAACAATAAGTAATGCACTGAATCTCCATGGCCTGTATGCATGCTCACCACAATGGACTCCATTGCTGACATTGCTGAACATAAAGCATGTACAAGAACCTTTAAAGTTTACTCAACATTTAGACAAGACTGTGAAATACTGGGAGAATATAGTGTGGTCAGAAGAGACCAAAATTTAACTATTTAGATGTCATAATACACACCATATTGAGAGGCCAAAAGGCACTACATATCACCCCAAGGAAACTCACTATTGGTTTCAGAGGAAGAAAATAAAGCTGAAAGAATGACCCAGCCAATAACCTGACTTGTATCCAACAGTTTATGGGAGGAACTAAAGCTCAGAGATCATTGAAGGAGCCAATGGAACGTTAAAAATTTAAAAAGTGTTTGCGTAGAAGAATGAACCAAAATCACATCTAAGCAATGAATGTGACTAGTTTCTCCATACAGGAGGAGTCTTGAAGTTTTAAACACCAACAGAGGCATTTGTACAAAGTACGAATTAAATTTCAATAAGCGGTACTTAATTTATGAATAATAATAATAATAATAATAATAATAATAATAATAATTTTATTTATATAGCGCCAACATATTCCGCAGCGCTTTACAACTTATAGAGGGGACTTATACAGACAATAGACATTACAGCATAATGAACATCTATGGTTTGATTTCTTTGCCTGCGTGGATTGGATGGGTACCGACATCTGGTGAGAATTTCTTGTTAATTGCACGTTTAGAAAAATATCTACTTTGAAAATTGTTAACATGTTCAATACTTATTTCACTTACTGTACAGTTTGTACAGAGATGGAGGTCTATGACTAACAGCCTATCTAAGGATACAAAGGGGATAGGAATGTTTTCTAGTACGCATATTTGGTATTTTTTTAATGGATTCTTATCTTGAAGACAGAGTACTACATCACATATATTCTTATTTTAAAGTGTGTTGTCTAAAACTAAAATTAAAACATGAATACAGTGGCATGTAAAAGTTTGGACACCCCTGGTCAAAATAATTGTTATTGTAAACAGCTAAGCGATTTGAAGATGAAATGATGTCTAAAAGGGCTAAAGTTAAAGATGAGACATTTCCTTTGTATTTTAGGAAGAAATACAGTACAGACCAAAAGTTTGGACACACCTTCTCATTTAAAGATTTTTCTGTATTTTCATGACTATGAAAATTGTAAATTCACACTGAAGGCATCAAAACTATGAATTAACACATGTGGAATTATATACTTAACAAAAAAGTGTGAAACAACTGAAAATATGTCTTATATTCTAGGTTTTTCAAAGTAGCCATCTTTTGCTTTGATGACTGCTTTGCACACTCTTGGCATTCTCTTGATGAGCTTCAAGATGTAGCCACCGGAAATGGTTTTCACTTCACAGGTGCTCCGTCAGGTTTAATAAGTGGGATTTCTTGCCTTATAAATGGGGTTGGGACCATCAGTTGTATTGAGCAGAAGTCTGGTGGATACACAGCTGATAGTCCTACTGAATAGACTGTTAGAATTTGTATTATGGCAAGAAAAAAGCAGCTAAGTAAAGAAAAACGAGTGGCCATCATTACTTTTAAGTAATGAAGGTCAGTCAATCCGAAAAATTGGGAAAACTTTGAAAGTGTCCCCAAGTGCAGTTGCAAAAACCCATCAAGCGCTACAAAGAAACTGGTTCACATGAGGACCGCCCCGGGAAAGGAAGACCAAGAGTCACCTCTGCTTCTGAGGATGTTTATCCGAGTCACCATTTCCGGTGACTACCTCTTGAAGCTCATCAAGAGAATGCCAAGAGTGTGCAAAGCAGTCATCAAAGCCAAAGGTGGCTACTTTGAAGAACCTAGCATATAAGACATATTTTCAGTTGTTTCACACTTTTTTGTTAAGTATATAATTCCACATGTGTTAATTCATAGTTTTGATGCCTTCAGTGTGAATTTACAATTTTCATAGTCATGAAGATACAGAAAATCTTTAAATGAGAAGGTGTGTCCAAACTTTTGGTCTGTACTGTATATGAAAAAAAATGGAACCCTGGAGGTCAAGATAAGGTCTGGAAAACCAAGCAAAATTTCAGCAAGAGGGGCTCATAGGATTGCTAGAACCCCACTTGACTGCAAAAGACCTTCAAAAAGATTTAGCACAGTCTAGAGTTGTGGTACATTGTTTTACTGTTCAGAGACACCAGCACAAATATAGCCTTCATGGAATAGTTGTGAGAAGAAAACCTTTCCTGCATCTACACCATAAACTGCAGCATCAGACGTATGCAAAAGAACATCTAAACAAGCCTAATGCATTTTGGAAACAAGTCCTGTGGAGCAAAGAGGCTAAAACGGAACTCTTTGGTCACAATGATCAAAGTTATGTGTGGAGAAAAAAAGTGTACAGAATTTCAGGAAAAAAACATTGTGCCAACCAATAAGCATAGGGGTGGATCAATCATGCTTTAAGGTTGTGTTGCAGCCAATGACACAGGGAACATTTCACGGGTAGAGTGAAGAATGGATTCAATTAAATTTCAACAAATTCTTGATACAAACATAACACCATCTATAAAAAAAAAGCTGAAGTAGAAAATAGGATGGCTTCTACAAATGGATAATGATCCTAAACACATGTAAAAATCCACAATAAACTACCTCAAAAGATACAAGCTGGTTTTTTTTTACAATGGCCCTCACAGTCTTCTGATCTGAACATCAATGAAAATCTGTGGCTAAACCTCAAAATAGCGGTGCACGCAAGATGGCCCAGGAGTCTCACAGAACTGGAAGAATTTTCCAAGGAAGAATGGATGAAAAACTCCTCAAACAAGAATTGAAAGACTCTTGACTTGCTACAAAAAGTCTTTACAAGCTGTGATACCTGCAAAAGGGGGTGCTACTAGGTACTAACCATGATGCAGGGTGTCCAAACTCTTTGCACTGGCCCATTTTGCAATTTTTTAAATAAAAAAAATAACTTTTTTCCCCCCTATAATACAAAGTAAATGTGTCATCATTAACTTTAGGCCTTTAACAGGTTATTTCATCTTCAACTTAACAATAACAGTAATTTTGACCAGGGGAGCCCAAACTTTCACATGCCACTCTATATGGAGAGAAGATATCAATTTACTAAACTAATCTTTACCAGAGAAAAGTTCTATAGAATAGACAAGTTAACCATAACATAATTCCAGAGATGATGCGGTTTATCATTTTCTTAGCTATTAATTAATGTACATGCTCATATTGGTTTAATACACAAAATAATAGTTTCCTTTATTATTGAAAACAATACTTTAGTACAGTTATCAAAAGTTTACAAATGAAATGTTTACACAGTACACACGCACCACAAATTCAATATTAAAAGTATTAATACGTACCATTTTTGGTAATGATGTTAACTTGTAATGTTCCCAAAACATTGTGACCTTCACAACACCACAAAAGCTGGCAAGCAATTATTTGGGTTGGTCCTCTGATTATTGGCAAAGGCAAAAAAACGGCGGTAAACACCATTGCTAACAAGCTAATGAATAAGGGGAACATTGCGAATCAAAACAACGTTGCTCAAATTCATTGGCTCGTTGGCAATGCCATCAGCCATGTTTCAGTAGGTCAAGAATGTAAAAAGAGATGATATCCTTGAATAGTGAACTTTGATGTTATTTATGACATAATAAACGCTAAGCAATCAGGCTATCCATAAGCTTAAGGCTATGTGCACACGTCAGGATTTCTAGCAGAAATTTTCCTGACAAAAACCGGACATTTCTGACAGAAATCCGCATGTGTTTTTTTCACGTTTTTTTTCATGCGTTTTTGACGCGTTTATTTTGTGTTTTTTGTGCAATTTTTTCCAAATGCATAGAATTGCGTGAAAAAAGCGGAAAATCCGCAAAATTAATGAACATGCTGCTTTTTTTACCGCGATGCGTTTTTTTCGCAGAAAAAAACGCACCATGTGCACAAAACATGCAGAATGCATTCTAAATGATAGGATGCATAATGTATGTGTTTTTAATTAGTTTTTATAGCGTTTTTATCGCAAAAAAACGCGAAAAAACCTTAACATGTGCACATACCCTCAGAATTAAAATACGAAATCCTGAAAATTGTGTGCATCGTATTTAATGGTAATCTGTCAGTAGGATTAACCCTCCTAAACTGTCTACATGGGCATATCGGTAATACGAAGCTGAATAAAATGACACCATGATATCTGTGATCCAATGTCTTACTCCAGAGATATCCATGTTTTTCTTATATGTAAAGGCTGTTCCAGGCCACGGGCATCGGTGAACTGATGAACTGTTCATTTTTCTCACATCAGTTTATTCCGCTTCCTATGACCTGCATGCCCATATTGACGACTCTTGAGAATTTATCCTTACAGATTTCCTTTTAGGATAGCTTTGACAAACAAATAAACACTGAGCTAATTAAACTAGTTTAATAGGGAGCACAATGCAATGAAGTGACATGTCTGGTAGAAATTGGACATCAATTTTGGCAGTGCTGGAAAAATAATTGAAAGAACTGTATATTTCTGTATTATATTTTGGTGACTGTTAGTTACAGAACATAATCTTTAATTAGTTTTGTGAATTAAATCCCATGATTTTTTTTTACAAATAATCATGAGAATATAGGTTTACAGTGAAAAGAAATAATAGATGTTTAGTCATGAACTTAAAATGTAGGCCTCGGTCTGGAATGCTGCCTCATATCAATACATTGAAATCAAGACATAACTGCTGAAATATTGGCAAAGAATTCATTAGAAATACTACACACTATACAAACAGTGACATTAGTAAAATATGCCTGCAGTAATGATTCTCATCTGGCGAAAGTTATGACAAAAAGATACATTATTTTTCATTCTCTCTAGGTTTATTCAAAGATTAAATATGTATTGCAAACAAAATACAAATACCTGGATGAAATTATGTTATACAAATCATTTGTGAGTATTTAAAGAGGATTCCTAACATAAAATAAAACTTGTAAAAATGGAAAAGCATTTACCAGAGATGTGCTGCTGACTGAGAAAAGCAAAGAGATACTAAAAGAATGGAGGAGACTGAAAGGTGTCCAAAATGTATGGCAGGAGATCTGGGGCAGGATTACATTGAAATAACTGAGTACACCATGCTATGTTAACTGTCACTAAACTTGGTGACGTACATAAATCATGAGCCTTGCAACTTCGCTGGGACAATTTATGTTTAGGAAGGCTCTGAAGCGAAGACAAAAAAGGCCATCCACAATATCATACTACATCTCCAAATTCCAGGGATCAAACCAAACAACTGTATGACCAGTTATTACTATGTGCATCAATTTCTTTCACTAGGCAGTTACTAATGAAATTGTTCCTCATGGATTCAAATCCTTTTAATACTTGCTACTCTGGCAGTGGTGACAGATATTTAAAGGGAACCTGTCATGTAAAATAATGCTATTAACTTGCAGGTATGGGTTTCATCTGCAGGTTAATAGCGTTCTGACACCGTGTGGCTCTGACAATGAGAGTCCTACTGCTGGGAAGAAATTAACTTTAATTCACCCGGCAGCGTTTAGCTTCTAGTCACAGGGGTGGCACTGGCACAATTTTATTCACAGCTGCATATAGATAGCGGTGGCTGTAACCGCGCCCCCCTGCACTGACTGATAGCCAGCTTAATGCTGTACTTGCTGTCAGTCAGTGGCAGGGCGCTGTTGCAGCCGCTGCTCTCTATACACAGAGCGGTGACTGAAACTGTGCCAGGGCCATCCTTGTGACTGGAAGTCGAATGTTGCCCGGGGGGAAATAAAGTTAGTTTCCTCCTGGCAGTGTCAGAACACTGTTAACCTGCAGATCAATCCCATATCTGTAGGGTAATATCCCTTTTTATATATGTTCCCTTTAAATAGATCACTCAGATCCAAAAAAGCTGGTGTTGTTACTTGCCATAATCGCTACATAATGGCCTTTTTAAAGTTTGATTCTAGCAAGGAAGTGAGAGAGCGTATACATCCAAGTGTATTCATACGCTAAACTTAATCTCTGCCCACCTAGTCTAATTGACAATCGACAGCTTGTACTAAGCAGTGTAAGATTTCATCAACAACAGCAGAGAAGGGAACACTGAAAAGAACTTGACAGTTAGACTAGGTGGGCAGCTCATTAATACAGAACGATTCATAAAATGTTCGGCTAATATCAGGCAGGAAAACGTTCAAAAAGGTTATATAACAATTGTGACACGTAAGTACACCAGCCCCATCAGGTGGTCTAAGAACAATTTAATTATGTATGCAGTTTGCATTATGAGATTCTATAACAGATCCTCTTTAAGACCCCCAGCTTTGTTCTCTGTGTATATTTTACCTCTACTATAAAGTACTCTCATATGTCAACTATCAGACATGGAATACATCTGCTATCAAACCTCCCCAAAATTCTATATTGCGGACATGAAAAATGTATTAAGAAAATAACTTTCTACTTACATGGATCTGATTTGGAAAATGTATCTCTGTCCAAAAGATTCCTGTTCGAGAAAAAGATCATATGTTCCAGTAATTATTCACAACACTACATAACAGAATATTCTTAAATTAGAAAACATTTGAATACTACCAGCCTTCTAGAGATCAAAATTCAACATATTTGTCATCTTAAAAGGAAACTCAAGTAGATGCATGAAGTTAACAGCACAACCACCGAACCTAGACCATAATCTAACCATTCCTCCTCTAACATGCTTTTTTGAAAATAATAATACCCTGATATTAGAAATCACTGTATGTAGAATGAGCTTTGATAACTACATGTCATATGCCTGACCCAGAACACATCTGTTATAGTTATGCTAGGCTCACAATTATACAGTGCTCTCGTCCGAGCACGTCTGTATTCCATTCACTTGAGTTGAGGCAGACGAGTCATTGTGGACATTGTATGGCCTCCATCCTGGCAGTATCCACCTATATCAAACAAACAAAAATGTGGTTTGCCATGTTTTGTGCATGTTTAGAATAGACGAATACTGCTGGGAAGGAGGGCGTGCAGAATCCACAGTGACTCCATCAGATCCATTTAAATGATAGCTCCAATGGAGTCCCTGTCAGAATTGTTAAGTTCAATGTGACATTGAATCACTATTTAAATTGTCTGCTATATGTGAAGGTGTAGACAGCATGAAAGTGTCAGAATACTAGGCACGCAACTGCTGGATAATATTTACTTTACTGACAATGCAAATAAAGAATAACTAATATTTCTGGCCATTATATGCCTTGTATTTTACATTTTCTCAAGTTTTCTTGAGCTCAGTACAATCTTTCTGTGTCTGACTGCCTACTTTCTCACTCTGCTCCTCAAACATCCTCCACTCTTAATGAACTTGCAGTCTGGTGTGTCTTCAACAAGAAGGAATTGAACAAATATTTTGTTTTTAGTGTGGATGGCAAGTTCAGCAAGCAGAGGGAGAAGTGGATAACAGGTGGAGAAAGATGCAAATTTCTCAGAAAATATGAAAAACAAAGTTTCTTATACTCACTTATACTATTGGTTTATGTTTTATGTATAATTCCCAATTAAAAGTAGAACTCCCATCATAATGTTTATCCTTTTAATATATTGCAATCATTATATTATATTGCACTCTGTACTTACAATTGGTCATTTTGGAATAACTATAATTTTTATTGATTTTTTTTCCCAAAACTCATGCGACGTATCACGTTTTTCCCCTCTGAGCATGCCCAGAAGGATTTTCAATTCCGGGACAAAATATATCTCTCTCTCTCATCCCCGGACATTTGATTCCCTGAAATTTCTTCATTGAAATTGTGGCAACAACACAAACGACGCATCCGTCATTACACTGGATACATCACATATGTTTTTCACTATTTTCATAACGTCCGTCGATACGTCATTTCACTGCACAACGACGCACAGCAGAAGACGGAAGTGTGAAAGAAGCCTAACCCCTTCACGACCTTTGATGTATCCATACGTCCAGGTTGGGAAGGACTTCCCGAATGTGATGTGGTCCCTTAAAATGGTTTACAAATGTTACCACTATCATGAAGTACAATATGTTACAAAACAATCTCAGAATCAATGGGATCTGTTGAAGCGATCCAGAGTTATTACCTCACAAACTGACACTGGTCATAATTGTACAATTTGGCCTGGTTATGAAGGTAAAAACTGGCTTGGGGCGAGGGGGGGTTAGGAGTTAATGGCTACATCCTGCATTCTAAGGAAATTTTAACTATTTAATCATAATGAATGCTACTCAAATACATGTAGTAAGGCTTTTAGTACTATGGGAAGGCAAATTTCACTATTATGGAGAATGTCCATCTATTTCTGTACCACCAATTTAACTGGTTTTATTAAGAGCTAAGGTAAACATAGCGACTTACTAGGCAGGCAAAGACTCACCATTACTTACTCTTCATTGTGGGCCCAAACCCATACTGATTCCTGAATTAAAGGAGACATTAATAGTGCTGCTGTTCTTTTTCAGTATTTTCCTATACAGCAACATTCCAGGCCACTTGCTGTGCAGGAAATTACAACACATCCCCATTCATTTTAAGTCACAGGAACTTCTGAAGGCACTTAATTCTTGTGATTGACAGGGGACCCAGAGATCGTATTCAATTCAATCATAATGTTATAACATATCCAAATGATACATTCTAACAATATGAGATGGGATGGAGAAAAAGTACTTTGATTTTTGGATATTATTGATAAAATGTTGATTACAATATTGACTGTCAATTAGATTTTTTTTTTTTTAAACAGAGAAGCATCAATGTAGCTCCTTCACTGGAAAAAAAAAAAAAAAAAAAAAATATGTGTATATATATATATATATATATATATATATATATATATATATATATACTTATCGATCTTACAGAAAGTGTCAGCCTATAGTATGTGCTTCACTGACCAGTGTGAAACTAGATTACTTCATGATTTTGCCCCACTTAGCCAGAAAATACAATTACCAATGCATGTAATACTCATCGGAACCTTTCACGTACATGCAGTCTGTGTGGACAGCGTGGTATAACGAAGGAGAAGCTGAGAAGAAAGATAGATATATATATATATATATATATATATATATATATATATATATATATATATATATATATTTTGTTGGCAAATATTCAGTATAACTTGTATTTTATTAATAGAAATCCCTTGAGTCTGTATGTATGAGTCCAGTGGGCGGTCCTATTCAGTGATTCACAGGTATCTCTGCAAGCACAGTCACCCAAGATTGTCAATCACTAAATAGAACCACCCACTGGACTTCTATGCATACAGACACCGAGGATATAAATGGACAAAATGAAAGTTTTACTGAATCTTCTCCCACAAAAATGCATATCAATCCGCTCTTTCTGCTCTATAATTTCCTGCCTGCAGTTCAGGTACCATTTTCAACATGACAGGCCCTATAAGACCATTGTTAAGAGGTTTACAAAGTGAACTTGCCATAGGAAAAAGAAACCAGACCTGGATCCCGAGTCAAGACAGATTGACACCCATGTTACCACGTGTGAAAACGCTGACTTTATTCCCATGTTTTTTCTCCGGATGTTTGCACCAAAATATGTAAAAGCAATCTGCCCTGATTATTGTATTTTTGCTGCATTTTTTAGTATGCTTTCCCCTTTTTTGATGAGGAGAAAGAACCAACACAACAGACAACCTGTTGTTGTACGTTATGGGAAAAATTGGTTGAGTGATGCTTTAATAAAGGAGCCAAGTTGTACTGACATATAATAAAGATCACAGAGAATTATATGGACCCATACTGTACCTTCATAAACCTTCCATTTTATATTATATGCATCGCTCATAGAATTATGGGAGTTCCAAGACAGTGACTGTACAGAGGAATGCTCTGCATTACTGAGGTACCATACTGTGAGATACGGACCTAAGTAACATGAATTCTGTAGGTATTCTGTGAGCCACTGTACACACAAAGCAAACAAAGGTTATCTAGCCATTTGGATCTAAACCTTCACCAGTTTATTGGTACACAGTCTGTGCATACGCATTTGTTATTTTGGACGATGGACCTTATGATATTACTAAAATCACTAAGAGCAGGAATGATTCATGTGAAAACAAAAAGCGGACAGCAGCCAAAGCAAACTGTATTCTCTTGGCTTCTTGCCGATGTTCAGCAGAATACAGATTCTTATAGTCTTGTCAGTCTACAAGCCTGGCTCAAAACAACCAATTGATTTCCAGCTTTTATTTTTACAATTTTTTTCTGAAAATAAAGGAAAATTATTGTTCACACTGCACTAGCATTCCTACATTGGACCCTCCGTCTACAATTTCTGTTGCAAAAAGTATTATACAGTGAACTTGAGACTTTTCTGGTATCATGTAATTTTGTAAATGTTTCTAAGACTGCCTTCCCGGCTTAGAAAGCATTCAGTATGCTCTCTTGTTTTGTTCTTTTGTCACATAATAGTTTGTATGAATTGTGACGATGCTGCTTATTTCAGTTACTTCTGTCAGCTTTTGCTGATCACTAATGATGTGGCACTGGAAAATTACTAGTGTGTGAAAGACACATGAAGACTCAAAGAACTTTCCTTTGTGCTTTTATAAAGCTTGCTGTTTTATCCAGAACATCTATTTATGTCCAAAATTAGTCCCATTGTTTCTTAAAATCAAAGAACAGATGCGAGGAATAAACACTAGCTGAGACAAGAAATTGTTTTAATTTCTGAAGTCATAGACAAAAAATACAGAAAGTAATAGTGCTCTAATGCTGAAGTTTAGCCGTAAGAGTTTAAATGCTACATACATACAGTTTTGTGCAAACGTTTTAGGCAGGTGTGAATAAAATGCTACAAGGTACGACATCTTTCAAAAATAGAAATTTTACTAGTTTATTTTTTATCAATTAACAAAATGCAAAATGAATGAACAAAAGAGAAAGCTAAATCAAATCAATATTTGATATGACCACACTTTGCCTTCAACACAGCATCAATTCTTGGTATATTTGCATCAGTTTTTGAAGAAACCCGCTGAGTGGATGCAGGCTTGACAAATCAAGTCTAAATGGGACTACATGAACAGACAGAATGATGATGTTGCATGAACAGATGAGTGGCTTGATTCCATGTCAAATATTTGGTTTATTGACTGTAATTATTCCATGAAGACCAATTCTGGCTAGAATTCTCCCAACAATAGATGATTGTAGCTGTGTTGTACTTGTTGCTGCCAGTTCTGAGTTGATGGAACTTCTGTATATCGTCCAATTTTGAAGGGAAACATGATGTATTTTTCATCTACGGTAGCAAGATTTCCTGGAGGACCACTGCATCTGCAGCCCTCAGCATTGCCCATTGGTGCTTTTTTCAAAAGATCTTGAACGGTATATTTTGAAACCCAAGCCTGCTTTGAAATATTTGCGTGGGTCCCTCCTCTCATTTTAAACCACTATATCTATCCTCATGGGAATCAGAACTCAACTTGTCTTTATCGCCTCGTGAGACTAATCAGATTCTGAGTAATTCACTCGTTTTTTCCAGATGTGTTTTGTTACAGGAAAATGCCTTCAAAATTCTTTCACGCTGGTATAGAACCCCTGAAAGACTCTTCCACTTTGGCCTATCTGATTCCCCTCTCTGCTGGAGATGTTGGAGCTCGGTAGGTTCCTTTTTCCACATCTTCTGGCAGTGCCCAATAATTGCTAATTACTGGGACGAAATATTTAAGTACCTTCGCCAGTTGCGTATAATTAAAAAAAATTTAACTCCCCAAGACGTTCTGTTGTCTCTCCCCATAAACTGCTATAACCCTAAGAAACATGAATTGCTCCCTCTATTGGTGGCCGCAGCAAAGCACCTGATCTCTTTACATTGGCGACAAACATCACCTCCTTCATTGAGTGAATGGATAAAGTCCATTATATACGCAGGTTGGAAGAGTTGTCTAGTTGGGAGTCACGTACACATGACAAATTCCTTACTATATGGCTTCCCTGGATACGCTTTTCGTCTCTGCCCACTTGACTCGATTGCTCCTCTTCCAGTAATCTAATTACTCACGTCTTTTTGGTTGCCCTTAAGCCGCAGTGATTGGATCCAAACTCTTAGTTTAATTCTATTTCATCAGTTTAGCTTACTTTTAACTCTCTATTGCTCACCATGTTTCTAGCCTGTTTTTAGTGCCTTAAATGTTCTAATTATGTCTCAGCCCTGTAAACAGCTCCGGTTTTTGTGTTCCCACTCTCCGGAGCTACTGCTTTTAGATTTTTTGTACATTATTATATACCTTAAGTTGTATTGTTATGTTATACACATTTATTGACTTTTTATCTTTATGGTTTGCTTGCTCATAATGATATAGTTTTAGTATCAGAAGCTAATCATGTGACACCGCAGAGTGCCTCCTGGTCCAACTATACCCCTTTCTGTGATAAGCAACTTCACCCCCCAAGCCTGTTTTTGATCTTCATGACCAGTCCAATTTTTAAAATTCTGACCAGTGTCACTTTATGTGGTAATAACTATGAAATGCTTCAACGGATCCCACAGATTCTGAGAATGTTTTTTTCTTGACATATGATACTTCATAATAGTGGTAACTTTTTTTCAACATGACTTGCATTTATCTGCAATTTTCAAACTTTTAATTTTTATGCCCTTACACCAGAGAGATATGTTATAGAAAATGGTTCATAAATAACATATCCTACACATCTACTTTACATCAGCACAACTTTTGAAGCAGAATTTTTTTTGTTAAGAAGTCAAAAGGGTTAAAAGATAACCAGAGACTGATTTCTAACAAAATTTGCGAAATCATTTTTTTTTTAGGGATCACATCACATTTGAAGTGATTTGGGCCTGGGCTGGGCCTCTCTGACCTTTCCCAGTGCCTGCGCACTGCAGTACTTTACTCTGCCCTCAATAGGGCAGAGAAGTACGCCTGCACAGGAGCGCCAATGCCTGGGAGCCATGAAGAAACAGGAGGGCGCATTGCAAGAAGATGGGGGGCACCGGACCCGTACCTGCGATACCCATCAGACCGAACCGCACAGGACTGCCCCCCTGGGCAAAATCTGCTGACAGATTTCCTTTAACCCTTCAGGTGCTTCACAGGAACTGAAGTGATATGGAAGGAAAAAATGACTTTTTCAAAAAAGTTTTAGTTTAGACTCAAATTGTTTATTTCAAAAAGGTAATGCATCACCCAGAGCGAGGTACTCAGGTCGCCGGGCAGCGTTGGATTCAGGGGTCACAGGGATGACAGCCGTGCCTGGTGCCTGTGCTCCGAGGACAGTGAAATAGGGATTAAAAATAAAAAGATAAAAAGGAAAACAAAAATTAAAAAGAAGAGTTTGTGACGCCAGTTGGTGTGTTCGGCTGTAAGATGGCCGACACTGCAGATGATCCCTGGGGGGTAGGTGATGATGGCAGTTTAGGTGTTTAACCCCCTCCAACCAGGGCTGTGGAATCGGAGTTGTGGAGTCAGAGCCCATTTTGGTGCAGTCGGAGTTGGTATAAAATGGACCGACTCCTAAAATATGTAATAAATTGGGCACAGAAGTTCAATGCAGTTTGTGGGGAATATTTTTTTCATAAGAATTTGGGAAAGTTATGAAATGTCCTATAAATGTCTGTCCTATTCCTGATCTAATGTTTAGACTTTTAGCTGAGATGAATCTGTGCTGCAATTTATGTTCATGATAAGTAGTGAAGCTCCTCCTCTACAGATAAGGTGGAAAAAATAAACACACGGGGAAGGAAAGCCTGCATTCATCTTAGAATTTCTGGAGTGAACAGGAAAGCAGGAATAAAGAAGGTAAGTACTTCCTAAAGCATATCTAAACTTTCAATAAACTGTGCATAAATCAATAGTCCAGTATATACTGTCTCTGTTTGCTTGATGTTTTAGTTTGTTTTTCCTTTTAGCTCATGTTTGGAGAAATTAGCTGCTCTGATGACTTATATACACTATACATAAAATATAAGGGAGAAAAAATGCTTTCTAACATCTCAAATTCAGAAATATAGTAACAGGATCGACGAGGACATATATATTTGTGTGTGTGTTCTGGAATGTGATTCAGCACAAACATGCTCCCTCCCTCCATCCTCCCCTCACATAGACTGTGAAGAAATATGATGTGAAGCATTTAGTGAGCTGTACCCTGAGACAAGCTTGACATTGAAAGTTCAGAGTAAAGCTATTTAAGAACACATTTTATAAACTTTATACTTATCTGTCCTATTGATGTATGCAAAGATTGTTTTATTTCTATCCCAAATTATACAGTGCATGATTCCCTATTCTTGCAAGAATTACAATATGCTTTATTTTTTTTAAAGGACCATATTATTTTGAGAGCGAATTTACATCTATGAAGGAGCATCTGATGAAGGCGATATTATTTCTCAGAACAAATTAATAGACTGCACAAATGCTATTCAGTACGTTTTTGTTTGAAAACTGTTTTTTCCACTTACTGCAGAGTGAATAATACATTGTAAATACGCAAAGTTTTTTTTTGTTCTAAAGTTGTATTCCAATAAATATATTTTATGTTCTATCTAAATAGCTTGATTATTGTATCATAATGAAGATTAAAAGCCTGATGTTACCATTTTACTACAGTAAATTTATCACTTAAACTTAAAATGAGCCATCTTTGAGGGAGTCGGAGTCAGAGTTGGAGTCGGTGTCATGGGAATTGAGGAGTCTGAGTCGCAGTTGGAGTCTGAGGTTTGGCTTACTGACTCCACAGCCCTGCCTCCAAAGCCCTGCCTCCAACTAGGGCTGGCCCCCAGGGATAGTGATGGAAGTAGGTGGTGCAGAGTAATAAGGCAGGAGACTGGGAAAGTCACTTTACTATTTACTGAAGTCCAGATGCAGTTTCAAAGGATGGTATACAGGTATACAGTCTGCTCTCCATGATGGGAATTATCTCTCTATGCTGTGATTCAGTATGAACTCCCTCCTGCTCTAATCCCTTCTGGGACAAAGGTTTCCTGGAGTCTGAAACTTCAAGTACAGCCACGTACTCACTGTGGTTTCTCCCCCGGCAGCCCAGCAGCGTGAATCCTATGTGAAGCACGTGTTTGTTCTTGCACAATGCCTCACTGAATCTCTGTTGCTATGGAGCTCCTGGGAAAAACACTTCACTGCTGGTTATGAAAACCACACAGCATCTCAGCTTACCACCTGACTCTGGAAGCCTGATGCCCTGATCCTTCTCAGCACTGTCCCTGGAGAAAGCACATGTCTATCCTCCATGAACATTCTCCATTTATTTTTTCACACACTGTCTCCTCACAGACTAACTATGCCCCTCCCAGTTATGGTATCTCTACAAAGCTCTAAGCTTCAGACAGAGTAAGAGAGCAGAGTAAATTGTGCGTGCAGTTGTCCCCAGCAGAGAAAGCATAACTCCCATCATTTACAATACACATATAGAATAGTGCATATTTGACCATTTTGTGGCGACACAGACACAGGGCGCTACAGTAACAGAAGAAAATGGACAGCAAAATTTGTTGTGCAATTTCTCCTGAGAATGCTGATACCACATATGTGGAAGAAAAGTACTGTTAGGTGCATGGCAGAGCTCGGAAGGGAAGGAGCACTGTTTGACTTTTTGAACACAAAATTGGATGGAATCGAGAGCGGACACCATGTCCCGTTTGGAAAGCCCCTGAAGTACCTAAATACTAGAAACCCCCACAAGTGACCCATTTTGAAAACTAGACCCCTAAAGGGACTATATGTGTTAAACCCCCAGGTGACTCACAGAAGTTTATAATGTTGAAACGTAAAAATAAAAAAATCCATTTTTTTCCACAAAAATATTCTATTAGCCCCATTTTTTTTATTTTCACAAGAGTAACAGGAGAAAATGGACCCCAAAATTGTTGTGCAATTTCTTCTCAGTACACCATTACCCCAAATGTGGGGGGAAAACTACTATTTGGCTGTACAGCAGGGGTCGGAAGGGAAGGAGCTTCATTTGAATTTTTAAATGCAAAATTGGCTGCAATCATTAGACACCATGTTGCATTTAGAGAGCCCCTAATGTGGCTAAAAAGTGGAAACCCCTCACAAGTGATCCCATTTTGGAAACTAGACCACTCAAGGGATGTATCTAGATGTGTGGTGAGCACCTTAACCCCCATGTGCTTCACAGATGTTTATAATGTTGAGCTGTGAAAATTAAACAAAAACTAATTTGGCCCACAAAAAAATGTTCTCAGAGCCCCATTATTTTATTTTTACAAGGGTAACAGGAGAAACTGCTTGACACAATTTGTTGTGCAATTCCTCCTAACTATTCCAATACCACAGTGAAAATCTCAGAAGGGAAGAAGCACCATATTGGAGTTCAAATTATGCTGGAATGGTTTGAGGTTGCTATGTCACATTGGCAGAGACCCAATGAATTCATCTAGTGGCGCAGTGAGCATGTTGACACATGTGCCTCAAAGAAATGTATACCATTGGTTAGTGAAGAAAGAGTAATTACATTTTTACCGCTAAAATGTTTTAGAGCCACATTTTTAATTTTTATAAGTGCTAAGAGAAAAAATGGACCTCTGAGTTTATTTTGCAATTTCCCGTGAGTACAACAATACCCTACATGTAAACAGGAACTGCTTTTGAGGCTCAATGCAAATCTCAGAAGGGAAGGAGAGCCATAATTTAGTGCAGGTTTGCAGGTGCCATGATGCACTGGGAGAGCCACTGAGGTACCAAAACAGCAAAACCTCCAAAAAGTGACCCCATTTTACTATAACGCCCAATGAATTCATGTAAGGGTGCAGTGATCATATTGACACCACAGATGTGTCTCAGAATTTGATACTATTGGGCAGTGAAGAAAAAATAATTACATTTTTACCACAAAAATGTTATTTTAGCAGCAAATTTTACATTTCCACAAGGGGAAATGAGTAAAAATAGCACTAAAATATTTCAAAGTCTGATAAACGTGGAAATACCCCATATGTGGTTGTACAGTACTGCTTAGCCACATGGCGAGACTTGTGAGGAACGAATCCCTATTTGCCTCCTGGAGTGCAGATTTTCCTAGAATAGTTTGCAGACCCCATATATCAGAGAACCTAATTGCTACAAAAGAATACCCCCTTCAAGTGACTCTATTTTGAAAATTATCCCTCTTTGGGAATTTTACAAGTGTAGTGATTATTTTGACTTCATGGGTGTTTTACAGAAACAAACAGCATGTTGCTGTGTGAAAATTGCAAATCTGCTGCTATTGTAGTACCAGTGGCGGACACTGACAGCTTGGGGCCCCTATGCAAGAAATGCGTCTGGGGCCCCCCCTTTTATGGCGACAAAGCTTATATATATAGGCATCAAAACTATGAATTAACACATGTGGAATTATATACAGTACTTAGCAAAAAAGTGTGAAACAACTGAAATTATGTCTTATATTCTAGGTTCTTCAAAGTAGCCACCTTTTGCTTTGATGACTGCTTTGCACACTCTTGGCATTCTCTTGATGAGCTTCAAGAGGCAGTCACCGGGAATGGTCTTCCAACATTCTTGAAGGAGTTCCCAGAGATGCTTAGCACTTGTTGGCCCTTTTGACTTCTCTCTGCGGTCCAGCTCAACCAAAACCATCTCGATTAGGTTAAGTCTGGTGACTGTGGAGGCCAGGTCCTCTCCTTCTTGGTCAAATAGCCCTTACACAGCCTGGAGGTGTGTTTGGGGTCATTGTCCTTAGGGTTGAGCGACTTTTATTTTTAAAGGATCGGGTCGGGTTTCACGAAACCCGACTTTCTCAAAAGTCGGGTCGAGTGAAATCGGCCGATCCTATAAAAAAGTCGGGGTCGGGGTCGGCCAAAACACGAAACCCAATGCAGTGCAATGGGATACTATGGTTCCCAGGGTCTGAAGGAGAGGAAACTCTTCTTCAGGCCCTGGGATCCATATTAATGTGTAAAATAAAGAATAAAAATAAAAAATATTGATATACTCACCTCTCCGACGCAGCCCGATGTAACCGGCAGCTTCGGTACCTCAGAATGAGCGCTTGAAAGTCCGTAGATGACGTCGCAGCCTGTGATTGGTCGCGGAGCAGTCACGTGACCGCAACGCGACCAATCACAAAGCCGTGACGTCATCTAAGGTCTTTCAAGCGCTTGAAAGTCCTTAGATGACGTCGCGGCTTGTGATTGGTCACGAGCGGTCACATGGACAAGCCGCGACGTCATCTAAGGTCCTTCACGCGCTCATTCTTAGGAAGGAAGGCTGCCGGAAAGAAGCAGGACGCGTCCGAGGGTGAGTATATTCCTATTAGGTATATACTCACCCTCGGACGCACCCTGCTTCTTTCCGGCAGCCTTCCTTCCTAAGAATGAGCGCATGAAGGACCTTAGATGACGTCGCGGCTTGTCCATGTGACCGCTCACGACCAATCACAAGCCGCGACGTCACCGCAGGTCATTCACGTGCTCATTCTTAGGTAGGAAGGCTGCCGGTTAGTACCAGGGCGCGTCCGAGGGTGAGTATATCAATATTTTTTATTTTGATTCTTTATTTAACAGTTAAATATGGATTCCGATACCGATTCCCGATATCGCAAACATATCGGAACTCGGTATCGGAATTCCGATACCAGATTCAGAAGATCGCCGACCTCATGGCCGACCCCACACAGGGGTCGGGTCGGGTTTCATGAAACCCGACTTTGCCAAAACTCGGCGACTTCTGAAAATGGCCGACCCATTTCGCTCAACCCTAATTGTCCTGTTAAAAATAAATGATGGTCCAAATAAATGCAAATAGGATGGAATAGCATGCTGCTGCAAGATGCTGTGGTAGCCATGCTGGTTCAGTATGCCTTCAATTTTGAATAAATCCCCAAGACTGTCACCAGCAAAGCATCCCCACAACATCACACCTCCTCCTCCATGCTTCACAGTGGGAAACAGGCATGTAGAGTCCATGTGTTCACCTTTTCTGCGTCGCACAAAGACACGGTGGTTGGAACCAAAGATCTCAAATTTGGACTCATCAGACCAAAGCACAGATTTCCACTGGTCTAATGTCAATTCCTTGTGTTCTTTAGCAAAAACAAGTCTCTTCTGCTTGTTGCCTGTCCTTAGCAGTGGTTTCCTAGCAGCTATTTTACCATGAAGGCTTGATGCACAAAGTCTCCTCTCAACAGTTGTTGTAGATGTGTCTGCTTTTAAAACTCTGTGTGGCATTGACCTGGTCTCTAATCTGAGCTGCTGTTAACATGCGATTTCTGAGGCTGGTGACTCGAATAAACTTATCCTCAGAAGCAGAGGTGACTCTTGGTCTTCTTTTCCTGGGGCGGTCCTCATGTGAGCCAGTTTCTTTGTAGCAATTGATGGTTTTTGCCACTGCATTTGGGGACACTTTCAAAGTTTTGCCAATTTTTTGGACTGACCGACCTTCATTTCTTAAAGTAATGATGGCCACTCGTTTTTCTTTACTTAGCTGCTTTTTTCTTGCCATAATATAAATTCTAACAGTCTATTCAGAAGGACAATCAGCTGTGTATCCACCAGACTTCTGCACAACACATTGATGGTCCCAACCTCATTTATAAGGCAAGAAATCCCACTTATTAAACCTGACAGGGCACACCTGTGAAGTGAAAACCATTCCTGGTGACTACCTCTTGAAGCTCATCAAGAGAATGCCAAGAGTGTGCAAAGCAGTCATCAAAGCAAAAGGTGGCTACTTTGAAGAACCTAGAATATAAGACATATTTTCAGTTGTTTCACACTTTTTTGTTAAGTATATAAATCCACGTGTTAATTCATAGTTTTGATGCCTTCAGTGTGAATGTACAATTTTCATAGTCATGAAAATACAGAAAAATCTTTAAATGAGAAGGTGTGTCCAAACTTTTGGTCTGTACTGTATTTATGTCTACACACACACACACAATACATACATGTGTATATACAGTATATTACATAGAATGCTTAATTATGTATATTTCCGTCCCTTACAGGAGCAGTATGCAGGAGGGGCAGAATACAGGAGGGTCAGTATACAGGAGGGGCAGTATACAGGAGGTGCAGTGTACAGGAGGTGCAGTGTACAGGAGGGGTAGGGACAGTATACAGAAGGTGTAGTATACAGGACCAGTATACAGGAGGGGAAGCATACAGTAGGAGTATGCAGGAGGGGCAGTATACAGCAGCAGTAAACAGGAGGGGCAGTAAACAGGAGCAGTATACAGGAGCAGTATACAGGAGGGGCAGTATACAGGAGGGGCAGTATACAGGAGAAGTATACAGGAGGGGCAGTATATAGGAGCAGTATACAGGAGGGGCAGTAAACAGGAGAAGTATACAGGAGGGGCAGTATACAGGAGCAGTATACAGGAGGGGCAGTAAACAGGAACAGTATACAGGAGGGGCAGTATACAGGAGGGGCAGTATGCAGGAGCAGTATACAGGAGGGGCAGTATACAGGAGAAGTATACAGGAGGGGCAGTATAAAGGAGCAGTATACAGGAGGGGCAGTAAACAGGATAAGTATACAGGAGGGGCAGTATACAGGAGCAGTATACAGGAGGGGCAGTAAACACGAGCAGTATACAGGAGGGGCAGTATACTGGAGCAGTATACAGATGGGGCAGTAAACAGGAGAAGTATACAGGAGGGACAGTATACAGGAACAGTAAACAAGTGGGGCAGTATACAGGAGCAGTGTACAGGAGGGGCAGTATACAGGAGCAGTATACAGGAGGGGCAGTAAAGAGAAGTATCCAGGAGGGGCAGTATACAGGAGCAGTATAAAGGAGGTGCAGTATACAGGAACAGTATACAGGAGGGGCAGTATACAGGAGAAGTAGACAGGGGCAGTATGCAGGAGAGACAGTATACAGGAGCAGTATACAAGAGGGGCAGTATACAGGAGCAGTATGCAGGAGGGGCAATATACCAGCGCAGTATACAGGAGCAGTATACCGGAGCAGTATAAAGGAGGGGCAGTATACAGGAGGAGCAGTATACAGTACATCATTCCTTCCTCCTCCACCACCCCCATCATTGCCCTTTCCACCACCTTCAGCATTGCTTCTTCCCCACCATTGCACTTTCCACCACCACCATCATTGCCTCCTCTTCCACCAACCCCATCATTGCACTTTCCACCACCACCATTGCCTCCTCTCCATTACCTCTATCATTGCCATACATACACACACGTCACCTCTCTACACATTCCCTGCAGCCACACAGATACAGACAGACACACACACAGGCAGACAGTCACACACACACAGCACCACTCACCTCTCCCCACGTTCCTGGGCAGCCGCAGCATCTTCGTCACCAGCAGCTTTCTCTCTGGCACAGCCGGGTGCTGGATGATGATGTCATCCAGCAGCATTGCTGTATCAGACAGGAAGTGCGGGCAGGAAGCAGGACGGATCTGTGCAGCTCCACTCCGCTGCCATTTTGTAGGCAGCGGAGCTGCAAGGATCGCTCCCTGACCGTTGCACATGAGGGCAATCTGGCCAGGGACCCCTTGGGCTAAATTGCCCCCAGTGTTAGCCCCCTGCAGGGGCCCCCCTCCATCTCCGGGCCCCAATGCAGCGGCACCGGCTGCACATAATAATAACAATAATTTTTTATTTATATAGCGCCAACATATTCCGCAGCACTTTACAATTAAGCATGTACAGACAAATTCAATACAAGTGGTGTGTCCGCCCTTGCGTAGTGCCCATACACTGTAGTGCTTAGTGTGTTGTAGTGCACAGTACGTTATGCCCAGCTCTGGAGTCATGCATCAGTAAATTAAGCGAGCTCTCATCGCTACAGAAATGCCAAACACGTGGATGCTAAATGTGATAAAGTCACACTGTGGGGCTCAGAAGAGAGGGGAGATTTGGATTTGGGAGTGCAGAATATGCTGTGTTCCTTTTAGGGGGTGGGGAGCCATAATGCTTTTCCAGAACCTTTGTACTACCAGTAACGTGGAAGTATCCTATATTTCCATTAACAGACGATGGACCTGAGTGGGGACTTGCTTTTTTGTGGATTGAGTTGACGCTTTTTTGGGAACATTTTAGATAACATTTGGATCACATTTATCCGGCACTCTACACTAGGCACTAATATCAATGTTTCCATTTAAATCTCCCAATGACGTGATTCAGATGAAACGCCCGAGAGATCCATTCACTATAATGAGGCAGCAGAGTTACTCTGAACTCCGTTTGACCTCTGTTTAGCGGTGTCCACCTTTTCAGAAATGCACAAAACTGGTGGATTGCGTTTTTCTGCATGCCTAAAAACGACAGACACAGTCAGATCATAGGCCAGACGGCATCCACAGTGCCTCAATCCTCCTTATTATAGGGGGCTCTATCTGAATCACGTATATCAGAGATTTACATGGAAACCCAATGTAAGCGCTCAGTGTAGAGCGCACGATAAACATGTCCCAAGCCTTAGTGCAATCTTTGGGAGGCAAAATGAACAAATCAACAGTAGGTGAAGAATTGGTTTTATTTATTTATTTACGGCGCTCCTCATGTGGTATAAGACGCTAGACGACTTTATTCTTCGAGTCAGGGCAATTACAGCGATATCAGATTTATATCGGATTTTTATGTTTAGCTGCAGTCACACACTAAACGACGCTTTATAATGCAAAAACAAGTTTTTGCATCCCCATATTTAGAGAACTATAATTTTTCCATATTTCGTCCGACAAAGTCATGTGAGGGCTTGTTTCTTGCAGGACAAGCTGTCGTTTTTATTGGTTTCTACTCTGATTTATGGGAAGCAGAATGAACAAAAAAACAGTAACTCAGGGTTTTTTTTTTTCTTATTTTGCTCCACTTGTGGTAAAATTGAAAAGGCAGCTTTATTCTTTGTGTCAGTATGATTACAGTGATACCACATTTATATAATTCTTTCATGTTTTGGTGCTTTTACACGAAAACTATTTTATAGAAAAAAATATTATTTTTGCATCGCTTTATCCTGAGAGCTATCATTTTTTTATTGTTCCAATCATGGAGCTTTATTGCAGATTGTTTTTTGCAGGACAAGATAACGTTTTCAGCTATACCATTTTTATTTACACTTGTCTTTTTGATTGTCTTTTATTCCACTTTTTGTTCAGCAGTATGATGAAAAAGCTAAAGTTTTTGCCTTTTTTAATGGTGTTCACTGAAGGGGTTAACTAGTAGAACAGTTTTATATGGCAGGTCCTCCCAAAGGCAGCAATACCAAATGTGTACTTTGTTTGTTTTTTTAATCCCTTAATGTCCAATGACGGACACAGATGGGAGGAACCGGATCAAGAAGAGCAACACCCTTCAGACCGGACCGCCCCGCAGGTCAGTATAATAAAAGTTATTTTTCTTCTCTTACAGGTTGGGTTGGGGCAGATATACAGCATTATAGAATGCTATATATCAGCTCTGAAAGGTGATGGCATTATCTTATATCGGCCAAAACTCGTGACAGGTTCCCTTTAAGTACGGTAGTGCATTTTTCACTTATCGGGGGAGTGCTGCTGTTTTTTGATTATATATATTATAACAGACCTTGGACTGGCACCCTTAGACTATGTCTGTGCTGCCTCTAATTATATATTTATATTTTCACACAAACGCTACAGGATTGAAATTTCAGCAGTCATAAAGTCTATGCATGCTTTTTTGTTTTTTAATCAAAGACTTGGTTGCATCAAATAAAGCAAGCTGCTGAAAGTGGTTTATAATAATAAAAGGCACCTTACCAAATCCCCAGGTGCTCCCATTCCTGTGCTCCCATTCCGATGCTCCCGTTCCGGTCTTGCGCCTTGTCTCGCCTGACTCCAACTATGACATTTCGACACACCATGTGAGCTAATTACGGGCTACAGCAGTCACCTCAGTGGTGTTGACTGTTTCAGCCAGTGATTGACTGCAGCAATCACTTGTGGAAAACACAACTTTGTCGCTGGAGCCCAGTAAACAGCAAATGGAGGGGGTGATGGGAAAGTGGGGGGTGCAAGAGATGACTAAGAATGAGTATTATTCCTTTAGTTATTTCAGACCATTGGAAACAATTTGGGAAGAAAAGTTATGTGTTTCAATAACCCTTTTAAAAGGTCGCAATGTATAAGAAATGCTAATGTTATTGGTCTAGCTAAAGAATAAACAGAAGAAGCTATTTCTATTCCTATTTCTATTCTTCTGTCCATGTGCACAGGTGAAGCAGCAGAGGACAGAAGTTGATATGACATTACATATCATTGAATTTAAAGCTGAACATTAGTTCCTCACTTTTCTTAAAATATCTCCACAGTAAAGTAAATGCTGCATCTGAAAAAGTACACACAAATATCACTATAAAACCACATTTGTTAAGGAATTTAGTATTTTAACCTTCAAATAAGAGTATAAATATTACATGACGGCTGAAACAAAGACAGCTATATACCGTAGATAGCCTCCAGCACTAAGCTTGTACCTCCAATGGATCTTGACAGATGAATAGTTTCTAAAAGCCTGGCCACATGGAAGGAACTTATGCAGCTAACAATTTCAGGTTCATGTTTCTGACAAAGGGTTTAATGAGCAGAAAGCTCAACTGTTCCAAATCTGGGCAGAATGTGAAAAAATCTTAGCGAGCAAGTGGTGCTCAGTCAGTTACGCTTAATACATAGATGCGGAAGGAGCAAAATAAAAAATATAACAGTGCACAAAACAGCGCTTCACTTAAAGGGAACCTGTCACCCCCCCAGGCGTTTTTAACTAAAAGAGCCACCTTGTGCAGTGTGAATAAATCAGAAGACACTGCGGGGCTGGGATTCACAGGCAGGGCGTCCGCACAGGCGCAGTCAGCTAGATTGTATATGAGGACAGACGGGCAGCGCTCACTGCGCCTGCCCAAGGCAGGAGAAAAGAGCGCAGGCGCCGGCTCATTTCAAAACAGCGGTGAAGAGGCAGCGCCCGGCGCCAAGAAGATTTGAGCGATGGCTGTGTGGCGTCTGAAGCAGGGGGGAAAGGCATGCCTCCAGGACTGAAGAAAAGGTATTTAGGACAAATTACAAAACTGATTATTTCGGCAGTTACAGCACCCAGAACTAAAAGAGCCACCTTGTCAGAATGCAGCATTACTGCTGCACAAGCTGGCTCTTTTAGTTAAAAACGCCTGGGGGGGGGGGGGGGGGGGGTGACAGGTTCCCTTTAACACTACAGCAAGCAAATGATCAAGTGCTAGTTTACTGAATAAAATGAAAAAAAAAAAACATGGATATTGAATATTGAATACATCATATATATATATATATATATATATACTGCAAAAGTGTGAGAGCGAGTCATATAACAGTTATACCAGCAAACCAAAGCAATTATTTCAAGAATTTATTTTTTTTTACATTTTTTAACCCCTTCACCCCCAAGGGTGGTTTGCACGTTAATGACCGGGCCAATTTTTACAATTCTGACCACTGTCCCTTTATGAGGTTATAACTCTGGAACGCTTCAACGGATCTTGGCGATTCAGACATTGTTTTCTCGTGACATATTGTACTTCATGATAGTGGTAAAATTTCTTCGATATAACTTGCGTTTATTTGTGAAAAAAACGAATATTTGGCGAAAATTTTGAAAATTTCGCAATTTTCCAACTTTGAATTTTTATGCCCTTAAATCACAGACATATCACGCAAAATACTTAATAAGTAACATTTCCCACATGTCTACTTTACATCAGCACAATTTTGGAACCAAATTTTTTTTTTTGTGACGGAGTTATAAGGGTTAAAAGTTGACCAGCAATTTCTCATTTTTACAACACCATTTTTTTTTAGGGACCACATCTCATTTGAAGTCATTTTGAGGGGTCTATATGATAGAAAATACCCAAGTGTGACACCATTCTAAAAACTGCACCCCTCAAGGTACTCAAAACCACTTTCAAAAAGTTTATTAACCCTTCAGGTGTTTCACAGGAATTTTTTGAATGTTTAAATAAAAATAAACATTTAACTTTTTTTCACACAAAATTTATTTCAGCTCCAATTTGTTTTATTTTACCAAGGGTAACAGGAGAAAATAGACCCCAAAATTTGTTGTACAATTTGTCCTGAGTACGCTGATACCCCATATGTGGGGGTAAACCACTGTTTGGGCGCATGGCAGAGCTCGGAAGGAAAGGAGCGCCATTTGACTTTTCAATGCAAAATTGACTGGAATTGAGATGGGACGCCATGTTGCATTTGGAGAGCCCCTGATGTGCCTAAACATTAAAACCCCCCACAAGTGACACCATTTTGGAAAGTAGACCCCCTAAGGATCTTATCTAGATGTGTGGTGAGCACTTTGACCCAACAAGTGCTTCACAGAAGTTTATAATGCAGAGTCGTAAAAATAAAAAATCATATTTTTTCACAAAAATGATCTTTTTGCCCCCAATTTTTTGTTTTCCCAAGGGTAAGAGAAGAAATTGGACCCGAAAATTTGTTGTGCAATTTGTCCTGAGTACGATGATACCCCATATATGGGTGTAAACCATTGTTTGGGCGCAGGGCAGAGCTCGGAAGGGAAGGAGCGCCATTTGACTTTTCAATGCAAAATTGACTGGAATTGAGATGGGACGCCATGTTGCGTTTGGAGAGCCCCTGATGTGCCTAAACATTGAAACCCTGTACAAGTGACACCATTTTGGAAAGTAGACCCCTTAAGGAACTTATCTAGATGTGTGTTGAGCACTTTGACCCAACAAGTGCTTCACAGAAGTTTATAATGCAGAGCCGTAAAAATAAAAAATCATATTTTTTCACAAAAATGATCTTTTCGCCCCCATTTTTTTATTTCCCCAAGGGTAAGAGAAGAAATTAGACCACAAAAGTTGTTGTGCAATTTGTCCTGAGTACGACGATACCCCATATGAGGGTGTAAACCATTGTTTGGGCGCAGGGCAGAGCTCAGAAGGGAAGGAGCGCTATTTTACTTTTCAATGCAAAATTGACTGGAATTAAGATGGGATGCCATGTTGCGTTTGGAGAGCCCCTGATGTGCCTAAACATTAAAAACCCTCACAAGTGACACCATTTTGGAAAGTAGACCCCCTAAGGAACTTATCTAGATGTGTTTTGATAGCTTTGAACCCCCAAGTGTTTCACTACAGTTTATAACGCAGAGCCGTGAAAATAAAAATTATTTTTTTTTTCACAAAAATGATTTTTAGCCCCCAGTTTTGTATTTTCACAAGGGTATCCGGATAAATTGGACCCCAAAAGTTGTTGTCCAATTTTTCCTGAGTACGCTGATACCCCATATGTGGGGGGGAACCACTGTTTGGGCGCATGACAGAGCTCGGAAGGGAAGGAGCGCCATTTGGAATGCAGACTTAAATGGATTGGTCTGCAGGCGTCACGTTGCATTTGCAGAGCCCCTGATGTACCCAAACAGTACAAACCCCCCACAAGTGACCCCATATCGGAAACTAGACCCCCCAAGGAACTTATCTAGATGTGTTGTGAGAACTTTGAACCCCCAAGTGTTTCACTACAGTTTACAACGCAGAGCCGTGAAAATAAAAAATATTTTTTTTCCCACAAAACTTATTTTTTGGCCCCCAGTTTTGTATTTTCCCAAGGGTAGCAGGAGAACTTGGACCCCAATAGATGATGTCCAATTTGTCCTGAGTACGCTGATACCCCATATGTTGGGGTAAACCCCTGTTTGGGCACACGGGAGAGCTCTGAAGGGAAGGAGCACTGTTTTCCTTTTTCAACGCAGAATTGGCTGGAATTCAGATCGGATGCCATGTCCCGTTTGGAGAGCCCCTGATGTGCCTAAACAGTGGAAACCCCCAATTATAACTGAAACCCTAATCCAAACACACCCCTTACCCTAATCCCAACAGTAACCCTAACCACTCCTCTAACCCAGACACACCCAACCCTATTCCCAACCGTAAATGTAATCCAAACCCTAACCCTATCTTTAGCCCCAACCCTAACTGTAGCCCTAACCCTAGCCCCAACCCTAGCCCTAACCCTAACCCTAGCAATAACCCTAGCCCTAACCCTAGCCCCAACCCTAGCTCTAACCCTAGCCCCAACCCTAGCCCCAACCCTAGCCCTAACCCTAGCCCTAACCCTAGCCCCAACCCTAGCCCTAACCCTAGCCCTAACCCTAGCCCCAACCCTAGCCCCAACCCTAACCCCAGCCCTAACCCTTGCCCTAACTCTAGCCCTAACTCTAACCGGAAAATGGAAATAAATACATTTTTCAATTTTTTTAATTTTTCCCTAACTAAGGGGGTGATGAAGGGGGGTTTGATTTACTTTTATAGCGGGTTTTTTAGCGGATTTTTATGATTGGCAGCCGTCACACACTGAAAGACGCTTTTCATTGCAAAAAATATTTTTTGCGTTACCACATTTTGAGAGCTGTAATTTTTCCATATTTGAGTCCACAGAGTCATGTGAGATCTTGTTTTTTGTGGGACGAGTTGACGTTTTTATTGGTAACATTTTCGGACACGTGACATTTTTCGATCACTTTTTATTCCGATTTTTGTGAAGCAGAGTGATCAAAAACCAGCTTTTCATGAATTTCTTTTGGGGGAGGCGTTTATACCGTTCCGCGTTTGGTAAAATTGATAAAGCAGTTTTATTCGTCGGGTCAGTACGATTACAGCGATATCTCATTTATATCATTTTTTTATGTTTTGGCGCTTTTATACGATAAAAACTATTTTATAGAAAAAATAATTATTTCGGTATCGCTTTATTCTCAGGACTATAACTTTTTTATTTTTTTGCTGATGATGCTGTATGGCGGCTCGTTTTTTGCGGGACAAGATGACGTTTTCAGCGGTACCATGGTTATTAATATCAGTCTTTTTGATCGCGTGTTATTCCACTTTTTGTTTGGCGGTATGATAATAAAGCGTTGTTTTTTGCCTCGTTTTTTTTTTTTTTTTCTTACGGTGTTTACTGAAGGGGTTAACTAGTGGGGCAGTTTTATAGGTTGGGTCGTTACGGACGCGGCGATACTAAATATGTGTACTTTTATTGTTTTTTTATTTTATTTAGCAAAAGAAATGTATTTATGGGAATAATATTTTATTTTTTTTTTCTTTATTTAGGATATTTTTTTTATTTATTTTTTTACACATGTGGGGATTTTTTTTTAAACTTTTTTACTTTGTCCCAGGGGGGGACATGACAGATCATTGATCTGGCAGTGTGCACAGCACTCTGCCAGATCGACGATCTGCTGTGCAGGGCTGCAGGCTTACCAAGTGTCTGCTCTGAGCAGACACTCGGTAAGCCACCTCCCTCCCTGCAGGACCCGGATGCCGCGGCCATCTTGGATCCGGGACCTGCGGCGAGGAGGGAGGTAGGAGACCCTCGGAGCAACGCGATCACATCGCGTTGCTCCGGGGGTCTCAGGGAAGCCCGCAGAGAGCCCACTCCCTGTGCGATGCTTCCCTATACCGCCAGTACACCGCGATCATGTTTGATCGCGGTGTGCCGGGGGTTAATGTGCCGGGGGCGGTCCGTGACCGCTCCTGGCACATAGTGCCGGATGTCAGCTGCGATATGCAGCTGACACCCGGCCGCGATCGGCCGCGCTCCCCCCGTGAGCGCGGCCGATCGCGTATGACGTACTATCCCGTCGGTGGTCATATGGGCCCACCCCACCTCGACGGGATAGTACGTCAGATGTCAGGAAGGGGTTAAACAATATTAATATTTGAATCTGAGTAGAAATTATAGAAAAAGCTTTATTAGTTTAATTTAATATTGCAGAGTCTTGTAGGCTGAAATAGTAAAGGAATTTTCCTGCAAAAATAAGGTTATATAGACACTATCACCCCTTGAATCCCTAAAACAAAGATATACTGTGTATATATATATACAGTATGTCAGTGAGACACATATATATACATATATTTATATTTCATATAGCGCTAGATAGCAGAAAAGCCGGTAATTCAATTGCCGGCTTTTGCTATCTCCTTCGCAAACCCGACAGGATATGAGACATGGTTTACATACAGTAAACCATTTCATATCCCCTATTTTGTTTACATATTCCTCACTAGTAATGTTAGAAGTGTATGCGTGCAAAATTTGGGGGGGTCTGTTAAAATAAAGTGTTAAATCACGGAAAAAAACTGGCGTGGGCTCCCGCGCAATTTTCTCCGCCAGAGTGGGAAAGCCAGTTACTGAGGGCAGATATTAATAACCTAGAAAGGGACCATGGTTATTGCCCCCCCGGCTAAAAACATCTGCCCCCAGCCACCCCAGAAAAGGTACATCTGTAAGGTGCTGCGCCCCCTGCTGGCATAAACTCATATGAACTCGAGCGTGGGAATTTTTTAAAATATTTTCTCACGCTCGAGTTCATATGAGTTTATGCCAGCAGGGGGCGCAGCACCGCAATTCTAGGTAGCTATGTTCCCCTGCATTCCATTCATTCCCCACTTTTTACAGGCAGGAGCACAGCTGCATTAGCAGAGCTTCTGCTTGTAAATTATTTAACCCCTTCTGAAGGATTTACATCATGGGACTTGACTGTAACGCCGGAGAGGTATGGGATATTGTTGTTTTTTATTTTAACTTAATTTCAGATGACAAGGGTCTTCCATTGGATAGAGCGTTTAACAAACTATTACAACACCATGTGTCTTTAATTCATTAAAATAATTTTTTCCTAATGTGTGTGTTTTTTTAACCCTTTACGAACATAGGATTAATAATGGATAGGTGTCTTATTGACACCTCTCCATTAATAACCTGGCTTAATGTCACCTTCCAATAGCAAGGTGACATTAACGCTTTATTACCCCATATCACACCGCTACTCGGGAGTGGGAGGAGAGAGGTTAAGCGCCAAAATAGGAGCATCTTACAGATGCGCCTTTTCTGGCGTGGCTGGGGGCAGATGTTTTTAGCTGGGGGGGGGCAATAACCATGGTCCCTCTCCAGGTTATTAATATCTGCCCTCAGTCACTGGCTTTGCCACTCTGGCGGAGAAAATTGCGCGGGAGCCCACGCCAGTTTTTTCCGTGATTAAACCCTTTATTTTAACAGCTAGAACCCCCAAATTTTGAACACACACTCTACTAACATTATTAGTGAGGAATATGCAAAAAAGAAGGGATATGAAATGGTTTACTGTATGTAAACCATGTCTCATACCCTGTCGGGTTTGGGAAGGAGACAGCAAAAGCCGGCAATTGAATTACCGGCTTTTCTGCTATGTAGCGCTGTATCAAATATAAATATATATACATATATATATATGTATATATATATATATATATATATATATATATGTGTGTCTCACTGACACATATATATATATATATATATATATATATATATATATTGTAGCGTGGCTAAAGGTTGGATAGTCGACGGGAGGTATGCATCACAGAGAAGGCTTGTCGCTGTGATGTAACCCGGAGTGTTTTCTGTAAGGCACATAAAGCAATAAGGAGTTGCTTGGTATACTTGGGTCCGGGTTACGGGTAGCATTGAGAGATGGGAGGGTCTGGCTACCCATATACCTCACCCCTGGGTAAGGGGCATAACCATGCCTATCTTTGTTTGTTTCAGGACCTGTGGTGATGTCAGAACCACATGTCTAATCATGTGACAGGTACCTGGGTGTGGTTTCAGACTACATAATGGAGGTGTGTTTGGCACATGGCTGTGAGTGTTTGGGAGTCTGTGAGTGTGGACAGATTTCCAAGTGTCCAGGGTGGACACTACAGACAGGAGTCTGTGTGTGTGGAGTAGAAAGCCTCCACAGTGTGTTAAGGCGTCAGGACTGAGCCTGAAGGACTGGACATTTGTACGTTCCTTTCCTGAAGCTAAAGGCTATTTGTTTTCTTTGCTTACTATGTGGTTTATGGAGCAATAAACCTGTGAACTTTTAATGAAATGTGCCTCCAGAGTGTCATCCGCCGCACCTGAGCGAGTATAACCCCTACAATATATATATATATATATATATATATATATATATATATATATATATATATATATCTATACTATGTGCAGACATTAATTTTATCTGTTCTATTCTAACCTGTCAGTGTGATTTTACAGTACGCAGCACTGAATTGCTGGCTTTTCTATAGAAAACAGGTGCGTATTTCTCCCAAGTCACACTGATGGTCCGTGTGTAATCCGTTTTTTTCTCTCGCACCCATAGACTTGCATTGGCGATTCTCGGCCGAGATACGCTGACAACTGCAGCATGCTGTGATTTCACTCAGATCCTGAATACGGCCGAGAAAACAACAGATAATAGGAGCTGCCCCATGGATTAACATTGGGCCGAGTGCTATGCGATTTTTTTATCGCACAGCACTCGTCCGTATTACAGACTAGTGTGACTTCGGCCTTAAGAGATGGAAGAGAATCTCTCAAGCATATTAGATGGTTGGATGGTCCCATCTGCATGATGTGCCATCATCTGATGTGTGTGGTCAGCATTATTCCACCCCTATACCCGGTAAGCCTAAAGTTGGTTGAAACTTTGGTGAATTTCAATACCAAAAAATATTATGAAATTTAGAATTACCATATGTGTTATTTGTAATGTAAAAACGACAGATAAAGACAGTTTACTGCCTAAGGAACGGACCATCACTGCTGTGTAGCAGTGGTGGCCGAACACGAACAGTGGATACAAGCTCTTTTCTATTGAGCTCGTAAGCACTGCGCTTCCTATGATGAATCCACAAACCTCCCTCATACAGCACTAGTTAAATCATGCCAACTTAATCAATCAGAAGCACAATTCATTTAATTTATTTACAATTTGCTCCATTCTTCTTTCTGGATTGTAGCAATTTTTCTTATGTAGCATATGTGCAGTACGCAATTGTGGAAAGCTCAATAAAAACAGAGCACAAAAAGAGGATTAAAGGGAATCTGTCACAACCCCCCACCCCCCAGGCGTTTTTAACTAAAAGAGACACCTTGTGCAGCACTAATGCTGCATTCTGTCAAGGTGGCTCTTTTAGTTCTGGTCCCTGCTAACGCTGCAATAATCGCTTTTATAATGTGCCCCTCATAACTCGAATTTGTCAGGGGGGAAGGTCTTTCCCCTGACACAAACGCACCACAGCCATCACTCAGGGCCTCTGCGCACCGGGCACCACCTCCTCTTCCTTCATTAGTGTCCCCGGCACCTGCGCTTTAAGTTCGAAGGTCAGCGCAACTGCGCATGCCCGAAAAAAAAATAACAGAGCAGGCGCCGGGAACGCTAATGAAGGAAAAGGTGGCGCCCGGCACGCAGAGGCCCTGAGTGACAGCTGTGGTGCGTCTGTGTCAGGAGGAAAGAGCTGCTCCCCCTGACAAATTCGAGGTATGAGGGGCACATTATAAAAGCGATTATTGCAGCGTTGACAGGGACCAGAACTAAAAGAGCCACCTTGACAGAATGCAGCATTAGTGCTGCACAAGGTGACTCTTTTAGTTACAAACGCCTGGGGGGGCTAACAGGTTCCCTTTAACCCCTTCATGACCCAGCCTATTTTGACCTTAATGACATGGCCATTTTTTGCAATTCTGACCAGTGTCCCTTTATGAGGTAATAACTCAGGAACGCTTCAACGGATCCTAGCGATTCTGAGATTGTTTTTTCATGACCTATTGGGCTTCATGTTAGTGGTAAATTTAGGTCCATAATTTCAGCGTTTATTTGTGAAAAAAAGGGAAATTTGGAGAAAATTTAGAAAATTTTGCAATTTTCACATTTTTAATTTTTATTCTGTTAAACCAGAGTTATGTGACACAAAACAGTTAATAAATAACATTTCCCATTGTCTACTTCACATCAGCACAATTTTGGAAACAAAATTTTTTTTTGCTAGGAAGTTATAAGGGTTAAAGTTTTTCCAGTGATTTCTCAATTTTAAAACAAAATTTACAAAACCATTTTTTTTAGGGACCACCTCACATTTGAAGTCAGTTTGAGGGGTCTATATGGCTGAAAATGCCCAAAATTGACACCATTCTAATAACTGCGCCCCTCAAGGTGCTCAAAACCACATTCAAGAAGTTTATTAACCCTTCCAGTGTTTCACAGCAGTAGAAGCAACATGGAAGGAAAAAATGAACATTTAACTTTTTAGTCACAAAAATGTTCTTTTAGCAACAATTTTTTTTTATTTTCCCAAGGGTAAAAGGAGAAACTGGACCACAAAAGTTGTTGTCCAATTTGTCCTGAGTACACTGATACCTCATATGTTGGGGTAAACCACTGTTTGGGCGCACGGCAGGGCTCGGAAGGGAAGGAGTGCCATTTGACTTTTTGAATGAAAAATTAGCTCCAATCTTTAGCGGACACCATGTCGCGTTTGGAGAGCCCCCGTGTGCCTAAACATTGGAGCTCCCCAACAAGTGACCCCATTTTCAAAACTAGACGCCCGAAGGAACTTATCTAGATGCATATTGAGCACTTTAAACCCCAGGTGCTTCACAAATTGATCCGTAAAATGAAAAAGTACTTTTTTTTCACAAAAAATTTCTTTTAGCCTCAATTTTTTCATTTTCACATGGGCAACAGGATAAAATGGATCCTAAAATTTATTGGGCAATTTCTCCTGAGTACGCCAATACCTCATATCTGGGGGTAAACCACTGTTTGGGCGCACAGCAAGGCTCGGAAGGGAAGGCGCGTCATTTGACTTTTGGAATGGAAAATTAGCTCCAATTGTTAGCGGACACCATGTCGCGTTTGGAGAGCCCCTGTGTGCCTAAACATTGGAGCTCCCCCACAAGTGACCCCATTTTTGAAACTAGACCCCCCAAGGAACTTATCTAGATGCATAGTGAGCACTTTAGACCCCCAGGTGCTTCACAGAAGTTTATAATGCAGAGCCGTGAAATTAAAAAATAATCTTTCTTTCCACAAAAATGATTTTTTAGCCCAGAATTTTTTATTTTCCCAAGGGTAACAGGAGAAATTGGACCCCAAATGTTGTTGTCCAATTTGTCCTGAGTACGCTGATAACCCATATGTGGGGGTAAACCACTGTTTGGGCGCACGGCAGGGCTCGGAAGGGAGGAGCGCCATTTGGCTTTTTGAACGGAAAATTAGCTCCAATCATTAGTGGACACCATGTCGCGTTTGGAGAGCCCCTGTGTGCCTAAACATTGGAGCTCCCCCATAAGTGACCCCATTTTAGAAACTAGACCTCCCAAGGAACTAATCTAGATGTGTGGTGAGCACTTTGAACCCCCAAGTGCTTCACAGAAGTTTATAACGCAGAGCCATGAAAATAAAAAATAATTTTTCGTTTCTCAAAAATGATTTTTAACCCACAATTTTTTATTTTCCCAAGGGTAACAGGGGAAATTTGACCCCAAAAGTTGTCCAGTTTCTCCTGAGTACGCTGATACCCCATATGTGGGGGTAAGCCACTGTTTGGGCACACGTCGGGGTTCGGAAGGGAAGTAGTGACGTTTTGAAATGCAGACTTTGATAGAATGCTCTGCGGGGGTCACGTTGCGTTTGCAGAGCCCCTGATGTGCCTAAACAGTAGAAACCCCCCACAAGTGACCCCATTTTGGAAACTAGACCCCCAAAGGAACATATCTAGATGTGTGGTGAGCACTTTGAACCCCCAAGTGCTTCACAGAAGTTTATAATGCAGAGCCGTGAAAATAAAAAATCATTTTTCTTTCCTCAAAAATAATATTTTAGCCCGTAATTTTTTATTTTCCCAAGGGTTACAGGAGAAATTGGACCCCAAAAGTTGTTTTCCAGTTTCTCCTGAGTACGGTGGTACCCTATATGTGGGGGTAAACCACTGTTTGGGCACACGTCGGGGCTCGGGAGGGAGAGAGCCCATTTGACTTTTTCAACGCAAGATTGGCTGGAATCAATGGTGGCGCCATGTCGCATTTGGAGACCCCCTGATGTGCCTTAACAGTGGAAACCCCTCAATTCTAACTCCAACACTAACCGCAACACACCCCTAACCCTAATCCCAACCCTAAACACAACCCTAACCCCAAAACACCCCTAACCCTAGTCTTAACCCTAATTCCAACCCTATCACAGCGATCAAATGTACAGGGAACGAATCTGCCGGCCGGCAGATTCGGCGGGCACACTGCGCATGCGCCCGCCATTTTCCAAGATGGCGGCGCCCATGCGAGAAGACCGAGGACACCGGGAGGGACACTGGGACTAGGTACGTATGGGGGGGTGCGATCGGACAGTGCGGGGGGCGTAGGGGAGGACGGGGGAGGGGAGGAGGGGAGAGGAAGGCGCTTAGGACAGGACAGAGGGGTAGGGAACACTGACGGCGGCTGCAGATCGCTGCTGTCAGTCGGTGGGGGGGCCAGATCGGGGTCTCCAGCCATGGCCGATGCTATTGCAGCATCGGCCATGGCTGGATTGTAATATTTCACCAATTTTCATAGGTGAAATATTACAGATTGCTCTGATTGGCTGTTTCACTTTCAACAGCCAATCAGAGCGCTCGTAGCCATGGGGGGGCAAAGCCACCCCCCCTGGGCTGAAGTACCACTCCCCCTGTCCCTGCAGATCAGGTGAAATTGGAGTTAACCCTTTCACCCGATCTGCAGGGACGCGATCCGACCATGACGCATATGCTGCGTCACAGGTCGGATTGGCACAGGTTTTCATGACGCATACGCTGCGTCAAAGGTCGGGAAGGGGTTAAAGAGAATCTGTTACCAATTTTTTGCTATTTAATCTGAGAACATGTTGTAGTGGCAGATACCCTGATTCCAGTTATGTATTATTTATTGAAATGTTTGTTGTAGTTTCAATAAAATCAATTTTCTATCAAAAAGAAATTCTCTAGAAGACTACTCTTCTCGTTCTATGTAGTCCTAATGCTCTGTATAGCGCCGCCCTACAGAAATGACTACTAGCTATCGGTCAATCAAAGGTGTGGGCGGGGTTATACAGAGTTCAGCATTCAGAGAACTGCTACATCTGCAAAAAGAAAACATTAATGTTAACCAAACTACATCAAGCAGCTCTGTGATGCATTGCTGAAATCAATATCTATGCCCTTACATCATGCTGTCAGATCACATAGGAAAAAATTGGTGACAGGTTCCCTTTATGAAATGGGTGAATTGTATAAACTGAAATCACTAGCTTTGATCGGAGTTTTAAATGAACCAAGCACAGTAGTATAAAATGATTCACAATGATGCCGGATTATCATTAGGTGGATCATTTGTATACACTATGTGACCGTAATTAAGCCACATTACACTTAGATATTAGACATTATTTAAAAAAGCATACTTAAAAAATATTTACACAAAATTCCAATTTATCAATTATAATTAGATAATTATGTCAAATACACATAGCATAGTTCATTTATCGATGATTTCTAAAGAGGTTTTCTGTAATCTGCAGGAATCTGACTACATGGAAGAGACAGCATATGTGGAACACACACTTCTGAGGCCAGGAATTGGCTTCAGCAGTCACATCATTAAATGGTTATGTCGTAGCAATGAACTTGCTTCTTTGATTACTCTTTTTCCTTGCACCAGGGAGGAGATAGATGTACCGTTTAGCAAAAAAAAATCCAACAGAGCTAATTACCACTTTGCCAAACATCAGTCGCTCATTAGACATCAAAATTTAATGTATATGGCTGTCCTCAGTAAATTCAAGAGAAAAAAAAGACAGAAAAGTAAATTGAAAGAAAACTTTTTTACACATTTTGCCCTTAGCAAGCTGTTAAATCACAACCTCAAGAGCTTAGCTATGTTTTTCAAACTACATGATTGTTATAACTATTGCAGACAAAAACAGAATGCTTTAATGGCTCTACAAAAGATCGGAATGGCACATGAATGGCATGCACTCTAATTGGACAAATAAGTTCTGTAATCATACAGTATTACTGAGTGGCCAATGTTCAGTGACATAACAATCAATCTAGAAAATAAGGTTATTTATATAACACAGCATGTGCCCATGTGGATCAACCACAACGAGCTTGGAAAAGGCTTTGGAAGTGGAAACTTTGTATCACAGAATTATAGACATATTCTTTTGAACTGAAACTGTTTATCCACTGTGTTGCCCATGTTTCTTTTCTGCATTTGGCGTTGAAGCGAGTGAGGTGGATCAAGTCCATAAGACGAAATGCACTAATAAGTGATTACCTCTGTGTGCTGTCTAAAAACCACACTTTGAAAGCTTGATGTCATGTGCACAGTGGTGCTTACACTGGAAAATGACTAGTAGTTAAGAGCGAAGGTGCTCGGATAAGGTGATATCTGACAATGCTTGTTTTCTAACTGAGCGTCTTCGGCGTGCTCGAAACTTATGTTTGAGTCCCCGCGACAGCATGTCTCGCGGCTGTTCGACAGTCGCAACACATGCAAGGATTGCCTGTTAGGTAGTCCCTGGATGTGTTGCTGCTGTTGAACAGCCACGAGACATGCAGGTGTGGGAACACAAACATATTATTCAAGTACGCCGAAGACACTTGGTTAGCACCCAAGCATGGTCAGATATCATCTTATCTGAGCTCGTTTGCTCATCACTACAGACTATAAAATAACTCTTCCCAATTTCAATGTGGCACCAGATATAGTTGACTTGTATGTTTAACAAAATGCATAAAAGATTTTAGTCACGTATAATTCAATCGATTTTAAATCAAGCCCAAGTGCTTCTCACTAAATTAGAATATCATCAAAAAGTTCATTTATTTCAGTATTTCAATACAAAAAGTGAAACTCATATTATATAGAGTCATTACAAACAGAGCGATCTATTTCAAGTGTTTATTTCTGTTAATGTTGAGGATTATGGCTCACAGCCAATGAAAATCCAAAAGTCATTATCTCAGTAACTTAGAATACTTTGTAACACCAACTTGAAAAATGATTTTAACCCCTTCATGACCTTGGGATTTTCCGTTTTTCAGTGTTCGTTTTTCGCTTCCCTCCTTCCCAGAGCCATAACTTTTTTATTGAAGGACGAGTTGTACTTTTGAATGACATCATTGGTTTTGCCACGTCTTGTACTAGAAAATGTGAAAAAAATTCCAAGTACAATTGCAAAAAAAGTGCAATCCCATGAGTGTTTTTTGTTTGGCTTTTTTGCTAGGTTCACTAAATACTAAAATTGACCTGCCATTGTGATTCTCCAGGTCATTACGAGTTCCTAGACACCAAACATGTCTAAGCTATTTTTTATCTAAGTGGTGAAAAAAAATTCCAACCTTTGCAAAAAAAAAAATTGCGCCAATCTCCGGTACCCGTAGTGTCTCCATTTTTCGTGATCTGGGGTCGGGTGAGGGCTTATTTTTTGCATGCCAAGCTGATGTTTTTATTGATACCATTTTGGTGCAGATACGTTCTTTTCATCGCTCATTATTGCATTTTAATGCAATGTTGCAGTGACCAAAAAAATGTAATTCGGGCGTTTCAAATTTTTTTCTCGCTACGCCGTTTAGGTTAATCAGGTTAATCCTTTTTTTATTTATAGACTGGGCGAATCTGAACACGGCGATACCAATTATGTGTACATTTGATTTTATTTTTATTGTTTTATTTTGAATGGGGCGAAAGGGGGGTGATTTAAACTTTTATTTTTTTTATTTATTTAATATTTTTTTTTTTTTTTTTTTTTTACTTTTGCCATGCTTCAATAGCCTCCATGGGAGGCTAGAAGCTGGCATAGCCTGATCGGCTCTGCTACATAGCAGCGATCATCAGATCGCTCCTATGCAGCTAAATTACAGGCTTGCTATGAACGCCGACCACAAGGTGGCGCTCACAGCAAGCCGGCATCAGAAGCCATAGAGGTGTCGAGGAGACCTCTGGTTACTAAGGGGCCCCTTATGTTGACTGTACCCTCTATGGTTACTACACCCTAATCGTGTGCGGAAGTTTCGGCGACCCTAAGCTTTCACACTTGTCATGTGTTTATGATTTTTTTTAAATGTGTATAATGACCTCGAATTAATCTATATGACATGATATGATATTGAATTTGATATCTAGTATGTCTAGGGAGGTCACATATGATATATGAATATAGTGGAGGGTGCAGTTGTATCTCCAGCATTTGAGTACGGCTGGTGCTAGGGTTACGTTATGGACGTGCGCGAGGATATGAGGCCGGCCATCCATGTCACAGTAAAAAATCTACAAAAATCAAAAGGGGGCGTCATCTATATGTTCCGGTAGGGGCATGAGACGTAGAGTCACGGTAGTGTCCGATTTCGGGCACGCACAATTCGCCGATAGGCGCACCATAGTTGAGGAGCCCCTCCTCTTGCCAGTGTCGTCAGTGGCTGGAGCTAGCGGTCATCTAAGGAGGCGTAGCTAACATTAACGCGCCTCCTTCTAGGGGCGTACGCTAGGACGGTGGCAGGCTACGTCACTGGAATTTTTCTGACGTCAGTAGGGGTTTCCCCCTGTGTGCGTCCCATTTTGGGCATGCGCTGTATAGCTACAGAAGGGCCTGGTCTGGGGCATGCGTAGCAGCACCTGGCGCTATAGATAGGTTATGCGCGGTAGCTCGGTATGTGTACCTCTTCTGCGCATGACTGTGCGGACATGCGCGGTGGGCTCTAAGGGACGCCACAGGAAGTGGAGAGTGTCATGGTTCCCAATGGCAGGGACATAAGCAAAAACAGGACTAGCTCTAGGAAGATGGAATCTAAGCTGACCGCGATGCTGAACCTCACACGCAACTACCAATAGCCGGGGAACGTGCCTGCGTTTTATCCCTAGACGTCTCGCACCAGCCGGAGATCTAGCTACCCCTAATAGAGGAAACACAGACCTGGCTTGCCTTCAGAGAAAACCCCAAAGTGATAGTAGCCCCCAACATATAATGACGGTTAGTTAAGAAGAAAACACATACGTAGTATGAATACAGGTTCAGCAAAGAGAGGCCCACTAACTAGAAAGCAGAAAATACAAAAGTGGACTTCGCGGTCAACTCAAAATCCTGAAATAACTTTAACTCCGGTATCAACTCATGACACCGGAGTGGTGATTTCAGTTCACTAGAGCTTCCAGCAGCAAGATTCAAATAAAAGCACGCTGGACAAAAATTCACAAAAGGTACAGATGATCCAACTTATCTGAATCAGCAGACCGAGGAGCAGGTAGCAAGTAACAGAGGAGCTCTGGTAACATTGATAGCCGGCAAGTAAATGACTGAGAAGCCAGACTATATAGAAAACTCCCATTTCCTGATGGGAACAGGTGCACTGGAGATAAAAGACAGAAGTCAGCCAGTACCACCAGTAGCCACCAGAGGGAGCCCACAAACAGAATTCACAACAGTACCCCCCCCTCGAGGAGGGGGCACCGAACCCTCATGAGAACCACCAGGGCGATCTGGATGAGCCCTATGAAAGGCGCGAACCAAATCAGAGGCATGAACATCAGAGGCAGTCACCCAAGAATTATCTTCCTGACCGTATCCCTTCCATTTAACCAAATATTGAAGTCTCCGTCTGGAAACGCGAGAGTCCAAAATCTTCTCCACAACATACTCCAATTCACCCTGCACCAGCACAGGAGCAGGAGGCTCAACAGAAGGAACAACCGACACCTCGTACCTCCGCAACAACGACCGATGGAAGACATTATGAATAGTGAAAGATGCTGGTAGGTCCAAACGAAATGATACAGGATTAAGAATCTCCAAAATCCTATAAGGACCCATGAACCGAGGTTTAAACTTAGGAGAAGAGACCTTCATAGGAACAAAACGAGAAGATAACCACACCAAGTCCGGAGAGACAGCAGACAATATCACCCCATCCTTAAGGATACCCGTAGGCTCAGAATCACCAGGGGAGTCAGGCTCAAAACTCCTAGAAAGGGCATCTGCCTTTACATTTTTTGAACCTGGTAGATATGAGACCACAAAATCAAACCGAGAGAAAAACACATACGTAGTATGAATACAGGTTCAGCAAAGAGAGGCCCACTAACTAGAAAGCATAAAATACAAAAGTGGACTTCGCGGTCAACTCAAAACCCTACAAAATACCATCCTGAAATAACTTTAACTCCGGTATCAACTCATGACACCGGAGTGGTGATTTCAGTTCACTAGAGCTTCCAGCAGCAAGATTCAAATAAAAGCACGCTGGACAAAAATTCACAAAAGGTACAGATGATCCAACTTATCTGAATCAGCAGACCGAGGAGCAGGTAGCAAGTAACAGAGGAGCTCTGGTAACATTGATAGCCGGCAAGTAAGTGACTGAGAAGCCAGACTATATAGAAAACTCCCATTTCCTGATGGGAACAGGTGCACTGGAGATAAAAGACAGAAGTCAGCCAGTACCACCAGTAGCCACCAGAGGGAGCCCACAAACAGAATTCACAACAGGAGAGGATGGACCTGGGCGGGAGTATATATCGGCGGCAAATATAAAAGTAAGTGGTCTGGCATCTGGCATTCAGCTATCCACTATCTTATGTGACACAAGTTATCACTTCATCTGGCCTCCTGATGAGCCTACACAGGCGAAACGCGTTGAGGAGTGTCCTTTGATGGCGATTGGGGAAACACAGTGGCACAGATGAGTATCTATGGCTTCAATATATATCTAGGTATGGGAAGTTATCCATGCTGTTGAGGCGTTACATGAAGACTGGTTTGTGACAGTGGGACACATGATTGGTGTGTTTGCCCATATAAATAAGAGAATCTATCTGTCTAGAATTATCTAAGATGGATGTTAGCCATATTCTATAAGAAAATATTCAGTCCACTGTGAAGGAAAAATCATCCAGTTTATTTATATCGCCATATGTGTTCATTTATAGCTTGGTTCTCTTGGGGAACTAGGTCCTCCCTAGCATAGTAACTTTCTGTATAGTGGTAGAGGATCCTCTAGTGTGTGGGTAGAGGCTCCCAATAGTGGCTGCAGGGCATATCAGGGCCCATAGGGACAGTCATCGTGGAGCGGGGGCGCCATAACGTTCCCCCCTAGGGCGTCTACCTCCGCAGCCAGGTAGGGGCAGATATAGGTGCCTCAGCTAGGGTGGCATAGTTTTCCCCATTAGTTTTATTTATTTTTGCTTTGAGCACATTTTTGTTTGTTGGTTTTGTGTTTTGTTGGTCACTATAGGTGGGGTTGGTTGCCTTGCTTTTAAATTAATAAAAAGTGGTTTTAATAATTGAGGTTTTTCATATGATTTTGATGGAGACCTCTGGTTACTATGCCAATGCATCGCTGACCCCCGATCATGTGATGGGGTCGGCGATGCACGCATTTCTGCCCGGAAGCAGTAGTTAAATGCTGCTGTCAGCGTTTGACAGGGCCATTTAACTAGTGGATCGTGATTCCATTCGCCGCTATTGCGCACACATGTGAGCTGTACAAAACAGCTGACATGTCACAGCTTTGATGTGGGCTCACCGCCGGAGCCCACATTAAAGCAGGGGATCTGACCTCGGACGTACTATCCTGTCCGAGGTCAGAAAGGGGTTGAAATCTGAAATGTTGGCCTACTGAAATGTATATTCAGTAAATGCAATCAATACTTGATCGGGGCTGCTTTTGCATCAATTACTGCATCAATGTGGTGTGGCATGGAGGCGATAAGCCTGTGCACTGCTGAGGTGTTATGGAAGCCCAGGTTGCTTTGATAGTAGCCTTCAGTTCGTCTGCATTGTGAGGTTTGATGTCTCTCATCTTCCTCTTGACTGGAAGGTCAGGCGAGTTTGTTGGCCAATCAAGCACCGTGATACTGTCATTTTTAAACCAGGTATTGGTACTTTTGGCAGTGTGGACAGGTGTCAAATCCTGCTGGAGAATTAAATTTCCCTCTCCAAAAAGCTAGTTGACAGAGGGGAAGAATGTTGTAATAATTATAGGGGATAACTCAGGAGACTCTTTGCGTGGAACAAGACAACTACAGGACACAGTTTTATAAGTGGTAAAGTCTATATTGTCACACGGTGATTCAAACAGGTGCAGAGAGAAACTCAAGTCCACAACACTTGGTGCAAATAATAAACGCAGCTTAGCAGTCTATAGGAAACTTCAGAGAAACAAGCAATCAAGCAGAAAGTCTATGAAGCACAGTTATTCTTGAGGATACTTAACACGAATCAATCCTTGACTTAGTCCAGACACAGATAGATATGCTTATAAGGCAGTTCAAACCATATCTTAGCTCAACCAGGGAGGCCTGGTTAATAGTCTCAGGTTATTGCAGCAGCAGCTTACATGTCCAGCAAATGCAGATAAAGTAGACACGAGCAGCAGATGAAGGAGGATTACTGGAGACTTGTGTATGCAGCAGGAACTCAAAGCAGAGTAGCAGGATCACCACTCAGGTTCACAGGAGCAGGTGTGTAGCCAGGAAGTAATCAGAGGTCAGGAGCTGGATGCAAGGCAGAATAATCTAGCACAGACTGAAGGCTGGGGTGGAGTTTTATAGCAGGAAGACAAGTGCACATGAGACCAAAGACGCCATGTTGGAAAAGGGTACAATGCAAAAAAGGTAAAAAATGTTCAGAGTCCTGACATTTGTGCACTAAAATTTCTTTGTAGATGGTTGTGCTGACTTTGGAAAACACAGTGGACCTACACCAGCAGATGACATGGCTACCCTTCACTGATTGTGGAAACTTCACACAAGACCTCAAGCAGCTTGGATTGTTTGCCTCTCCACTCTTCCTCCACACTCTAGGAATTTGATTTCCAAATGAAATGCAAAATTTCTGGAGTTGTCTATTGGTCATGAGTCGCTTCACACAAGGAATGAGACACTTGTAGCCCATGTCCTGGAAAAATCTGTGTATGGCGGCTCTTGAAGCAATGACTCCAGCAGCAGTCCACTCCCTCAAATTTTTGAATGGCCTTATGCGGTTATCCCGGTTGCTAGTGCACCTTTTTCTACCACACTTTTTCCTTCTACTCAACTTTCCATTAATATGTTTGGATAAAGCACTGTGTTAACAGCCAGCTTCTTTACCAATGACCTTTTGTGGCTTACACTCCTTGTGGAGTGGGTCAATGACTGCCTTCTGGACATCTGTCAAGTCAGCAGTCTTCCCCATGATTGTGGAGCCTACTGAAACAGATTAAGGGATCTTTTTAAATGTTTAGGAAGCCTTTGCAGGTGTTTTTTGTTAATTATTCTAATTTGCTGAGATAATGACTTTTGGGTTTTCATTGGCTGTAAGCAATAGTCATCAACATTAACAGAAATAAACACTTGAAATAGATCACTTTGTTTGTAATGACTCTATATAATACTGTATATGAGTTTCACTTTTTGTATATAAGAACTAAAATAAACTAACTTTTTCATGATATTCTAATTCAGTGAGAAGCACTTGTATTTTCATCTCACTAAAAAATAATTATTTTGCCAAGAAGCAGCCCAACAATGTAATGGAGGTTAAGTTAAAATGAAAATCAGCACTCAGTTTCAGTTCCCTTTCTATCTTTGTGAACACTCTCTGCCTTTGCATTTCTAGGTCACGGTTTGATAATGTAAAAGGTTTGATAATCATACAGCTGTCTGCTCCTCTCACTGCTAGATTGAAGGAAACTTTACTATACATATGTTAGCATTTCAGTGTGAGTTTATCCTCCTGTAAGATAATTGGAATTTCACAGATTGAAGTGAAGACAGCATTGCAGACCATTGGACCATCTAGGGCTCTCTTCACATTATTGTGAAATCTTTTCTGTCAGGTATCCGTTGCTATTTGAAATGCATGCATTTCTATTTTATGCATTAAAATAAAAACACAAAATGGCATGGCCAGTTATAAGTTAATGGGACACGTCAAATTTCATTAACAACATGGATCACCATAAGGCTGCCATCACACTAGTAGTATTTGGTCAGTATTTTACATCAGTATTTGAAAGCCAAAACCAGGAGTGGAACAATTAGAGGAAAAGTATAATAGACACATATACACCACTATTGCATTTATCACCCACTCCTGGTTTTGGCTTACAAATACTGATGTAAAATACTGACCAAATACTGCTAGTGAGACGGCAGCCTAAGTCATAACAGACCAGAGTGGATCAATCATAAATCTTGAAAAAGGAAAGCCAAAAAGCTATTTACACATAGCCTTTCAACAGCAAAAAAAGAAGGTTTTAATCGGCAAGCCTCCCTGTCATTATAGAAATAGAGAAGTGCAATTCACATTCTTAGATTTTTGCTGTTTTATTGAAAAATGTAGTGTCGTGCATTCTGCTACTCGAAACATTTAGTCAGCTCATGGTAACCAGCCAAGCAAAGCACACAGCAGACGTTCTATGATTGGATGTGGGCAAAGAGCCCACATGTCTTTACTACCCCAAATCACTGCGACCTAACTGACTGTTTTGTCTAGAAGGACACAAAATTGTTAATTTAAGTTACCAGACACAGAAAAGATAATTAATGAAAAAAGACACATCTTGCTAAAAGACAGCAGGCAAACTTAATGAAAAGTGGCATTTCAATGACTTTTTCCCTCAACCAATAAAGTATGTCATGTTGCTGCGGCCACTTTCTGCTGACAATTACTGACAGCCAGTCTCATTTTCAGAGTAAATGGACGCAGACCAGAATACGCAGATTAAATATACCATACCTGCAAATTATTACATTAGATCGACCATACAGAATCATTGGAATGTATTATTCAGTAATAAAAAAAGGCATTACAGCACTGGGGTCCTGGGTTCATATCCCACCCAGGACAACTGCTGCAAAGAGTCTTCCATGTGTTTGAGTGGGCTTTCTCCTACACTCTAAAGACATACTGATAGGGAATCAAGATTGTAAGCCCAATGAGGACAGTGACGATGTATGTAAAGCACTATGAAATTAATGGCGCTATATAAGCAAGTAAAATAAAAGGCAATACTCTCTTATTATAATACGGACAGTATCCACGCTTAAAAGGGTGGTTTGGAGGTCAAAGAAACTTTAACCCCTTAGTGACAGAGCCAATTTGCAGCTTAAAGGGAACCTGTCACCCCCAAAATCGAAGGTGAGCTAAGCTCACCGACATCAGGGGCCTCCCATCTTCTTACGATGACGTCATCTTCTTGTCTTCACGCTGCGGCTCCGGTGCAGGCGTACTTTGCCCTGTTGAAGGCAGAGCAAAGTACTGCAGTGCGCAGGCGTCGGGCCTCTCTGACCTTTCCCAGCGCCTGCTGTTGTGATTCGGTTCGTGGGCTCCCCCGGTGGTCTCTTGTGGTACTGGTGTCCTGCAAGCTTTGCCTTCTCAGTTCACCTGTTCCTATCAGGATGTGGGAGTATCCTATTTAACCTTGCTCCTCAGTCATTCTAATGCTGGCCATCAATGTATCCAGAGTGATTCTGTTGCATGTTCCTGCTCCCAGTTTTCTGCTCAGCTAAGTTGGACACTTTAGTCCTTAAGTCTATTTTTGTATGTTTTGTCCAGTTTGCACTTATGTGAATCTCTGCAGCTGGAAGCTCTTGTTGGGCTGAAATTACCACTCCAGTGGCATGAGTTGTCACATGAGTTAAGGTAATTTCAGGATGATGTTTTGAAGGGTTTTGCAGCTGACCGCGAAGTCCTCTGTTGTATCTTTCTGCTATTTAGTTAGCGGGCCTCTCTGTGCTAAATCTGCTTTCATACTACGTGTGTCTTTTCATCTGCTCTCACCGTTATTATATGTGGGGGGCTGCTATCTCCTGTGGGGACATTCTCTGGAGGCAAGCCAGGACTGTGTTTTCTTCTACCAGGGGTAGTTAGTTCTCCGGCTGGTCGCGCGGCATCTAGAGACAACGCAGGAATGCCCCCTGGCTACTTCTAGTGTGGTGTGTAGGTTTAGCATCGCGGTCAGCTCTAGTTTCCATCACCCGAGAGCTTGTCCGTTTATTCTATGCTTCTGATGTTTCCTTGCCATTGGAAACCATAACAGTATGGCCAGCCACCAAATGTTTAATCTATAGGCTGAAGCAGGAGAGAAAAGGAACTGTGTGAAACCTTTTTTTTTTTTTTTTTTTTTCCTTCCTCTGAAGTTGCACTCCAGCTCTAATTGCAGTCTCCTGTTTTCCTCTCCTCTTAACCCCTGAATGGCTCAGACTTTATCTGTTGAAATATGGATCCCCAGAGTCTGGCTACCAATTTGAATAATCTTGCCTCTAAAGTTCAGAATATACAAGATTTTTTGTTACATGCTCCTCGGTCTGAACCTAAAATTCCTATACCGGAGTTTTTTTCTGGAGATCAATCTTGTTTTCTAAATTTTAAATACAATTGTAAATTGTTTCTTTCGCTGAGATCTCATTCTGCTGGAGATCCTGCCCAGCAAGTAAAAATTGTTATTTCTTTACTGCGGGGTGACCCCCAAAATTGGGCATTTTCATTGGCACCAGGGGATCCTGCGTTGCTCAATGTGGATGCGTTTTTTCTGGCTTTGGGGTTGCTTTATGAGGAACCAAATTTGGAGATTCAGGCTGAGAAAGCCCTAATAGCCCTCTCTCAGGGGCAAGATGAAGCCGAAATATATTGCCAAAAATTTCAAAAATGGTCTGTGCTTACTCAGTGGAATGAGTGCACTCTGGCGGCAATTTTCAGAGAAGGTCTCTCTGATGCTGTAAAAGACGTCATGGTGGGGTTTCCTGCGCCTACTGGTCTGAATGAGTCCATGACAATGGCAATTCAGATTGATCGGCGTTTACGGGAACGCAAACCTGTGCACCAGTTGGCGGTGTCTTCTGAAGAGGCACCACAGAGTATGCAATGTGATAGCTTTCTGTCCAGAAGCGAACGACAGATTTATAGGCGCAAAAATCATTTGTGCTTCTATTGTGGAAATTCTACTCATGTTATATCAGCATGCTCTAAACGAACAAAGAAAGTTGATAAATCCTCTGCTATTGGCACTTTGCAGTCCAAGTTTATTTTGTCTGTAACTCTAATTTGTTCGTTATCTTCTATTGTTGCGGATGCGTATGTGGATTCTGGCGCCGCTTTGAGTCTTATGGATTGGTCCTTTGCCAGGCGCTGTAGGTTTGATCTAGAGCCTCTGGAAGTTCCTATACCTTTAAAGGGTATTGATTCTACACCATTGGCTAGTAATAAACCACAATACTGGACACAAGTGACTATGCGTATGACTCCAGACCATCAAGAGGTGATTCGCTTCCTTGTACTGTATAATCTACATGATGTGTTGGTGCTGGGATTGCCATGGTTGCAAACTCATAACCCAGTCCTTGACTGGAAAACAATGTCTGTACTAAGCTGGGGATGTCAGGGAAATCATGGGGACACATCTTTGGTCTCCATTGCTTCATCTATTCCCTCTGAAATTCCTGAGTTTTTGTCTGATTATCGTGAGGTTTTTGAGGAATCTACTCTTAATTCTCTTCCTCCTCACAGAGATTGCGATTGCGCCATAGATTTGATCCCTGGCAGTAAATTTCCTAAGGGTCGTCTATTCAATCTGTCTGTACCTGAACATGCTGCCATGCGAGAGTATATTAGGGAGTCCTTGGAAAAGGGACATATTCGTCCTTCTTCGTCTCCTCTTGGAGCGGGGTTCTTTTTCGTAGCTAAAAGCGATGGTTCTTTGAGACCTTGTATTGATTATAGACTCTTGAATAAGATCACAGTCAAGTATCAGTATCCTTTGCCATTGCTGACAGATTTATTTGCTCGCATTGAGGGGGCGAAGTGGTTCTCTAAGATTGATCTTCGCGGTGCGTATAATTTGGTGCGAATTAAGCAGGGGGATGAGTGGAAAACCGCATTTAATACGCCCGAGGGCCATTTTGAGTATTTGGTGATGCCTTTTGGTCTGTCAAATGCCCCTTCGGTCTTTCAGTCTTTTATGCACAATATTTTCCGTGAATATCTGGATAAATTTATGATTGTGTATTTGGACGATATCTTGATTTTTTCGGATGACTGGGAATCTCATGTTCAACAAGTTAGGAGGGTTTTTCAGGTTTTGCAGACCAATTCTCTGTTTGTTAAAGGTTCAAAGTGTGTTTTTGGGGTTCAGAAGATTTCTTTTTTGGGGTACATTTTTTCCCCCTCTTCTATTGAGATGGATCCTGTGAAGGTTCGGGCTATTTGTGACTGGACGCAACCGACTTCTCTTAAGGGCCTTCAGAAATTTTTGGGCTTTGCTAACTTTTATCGTCGATTCATAACTGGTTTTTCTAGCGTTGTCAGGCCTTTGACTGATTTGACTAAAAAGGGTGCTGATGTTGCAGATTGGTCTCCTGCTGCTGTGGAGGCCTTTCGGGAGCTTAAGCGCCGTTTTTCTTCTGCTCCGGTGTTGTGCCAGCCTGATGTTTCTCTTCCTTTTCAGGTGGAAGTTGATGCTTCCGAGATCGGAGCGGGGGCGGTTTTGTCGCAGAAAAGTTCAGATTGTTCAGTGATGAGACCTTGTGCGTTCTTTTCTCGAAAATTTTCGCCCGCCGAGCGAAATTATGACGTCGGTAATCGGGAGCTTTTGGCGATGAAGTGGGCATTCGAGGAGTGGCGTCATTGGCTTGAGGGTGCTAAACATCAGGTGGTGGTCTTGACTGATCACAAAAATTTGATTTATCTTGAGTCGGCCAGACGTCTGAATCCTAGACAGGCGCGCTGGTCGTTGTTTTTCTACCGGTTTAATTTTGTGGTTTCGTATCTGCCAGGTACTAAGAATGTGAAGGCGGATGCCCTTTCTAGGAGTTTTGAACCTGATTCCCCTGGTGATTCTAAACCTACGGGTATACTTAAGGATGGGGTGATATTGTCTGCTGTCTTCCCAGACCTGCGACGTGCTTTACAAGAGTTTCAGGCGGATCGGCCTGATCGTTGTCCGCCTGGTAGATTGTTTGTGCCGGATGAGTGGACCAATAGAGTCATCTCGGAGGTTCATTCTTCTGCGTTGGCAGGTCATCCGGGAATTTTTGGTACCAGAGATTTGGTGGCTAGGTCCTTCTGGTGGCCTTCCCTGTCTCGGGACGTGCGTACTTTTGTGCAGTCTTGCGATGTTTGTGCTCGGGCCAAGCCTTGTTGTTCTCGGGCTAGTGGGTTGTTGTTGCCCTTGCCTGTTCCTAAGAGGCCTTGGACACACATCTCTATGGATTTTATTTCTGATCTCCCTGTTTCTCAGAAGATGTCCGTCATTTGGGTGGTGTGTGACCGCTTTTCTAAGATGGTTCATTTGGTGCCCTTGCCCAAGCTGCCTTCCTCATCTGAGTTGGTGCCCCTGTTTTTTCAGAATGTGGTTCGGCTGCATGGTATTCTGGAGAATATCGTTTCCGACAGGGGATCCCAGTTTGTGTCCAGATTTTGGCGGGCGTTTTGTGCCAGGATGGGCATTGATTTGTCTTTTTCGTCTGCATTTCATCCCCAGACAAATGGCCAGACGGAGCGTACTAATCAGACCTTGGAGACTTATTTGAGGTGTTTCGTGTCTGCTGATCAGGATGACTGGGTCTCCTTTTTGCCGTTGGCTGAGTTTGCCCTTAATAATCGGGCCAGTTCTGCCACTTTGGTCTCCCCTTTCTTTTGCAATTCAGGGTTCCATCCTCTTTTTTCATCTGGTCAGGGGGAGTCTTCGGATTGTCCTGGAGTGGATACCATGGTGGATAGGTTGCATCGTATTTGGGGGCAGGTGGTGGACAATTTGGAGTTGTCCCAGGAGAAGACTCAACGTTTTGCTAATCGCCATCGTCGTGTTGGTCCTCGTCTTCGTGTTGGGGACTTGGTGTGGTTGTCCTCCCGTTTTGTCCCTATGAGGGTCTCTTCTTCTAAGTTTAAGCCTCGGTTCATCGGTCCTTATAAGATTTGGGAAATTCTTAACCCTGTGTCTTTTCGTTTGGACCTCCCAGCATCCTTTGCTATCCATAATGTCTTCCATCGGTCATTATTGCGGAGGTATGAGGTACCACTTGTGCCTTCTGTTGAGCCTCCTGCTCCTGTGCTGGTTGAGGGTGAATTGGAGTACGTGGTGGAGAAAATCTTGGACTCCCGTGTTTCCAGACGGAGACTTCAATATCTGGTGAAATGGAAGGGCTACGGTCAAGAGGATAATTCTTGGGTTACAGCTTCTGATGTTCATGCTTCTGATTTGGTCCGTGCCTTTCATAGGGCTCATCCAGATCGCCCTGGTGGTTCTTGTGAGGGTTCGGTGCCCCCTCCTTAAGGGGGGGGTACTGTTGTGATTCGGTTCGTGGGCTCCCCCGGTGGTCTCTTGTGGTACTGGTGTCCTGCAAGCTTTGCCTTCTCAGTTCACCTGTTCCTATCAGGATGTGGGAGTATCCTATTTAACCTTGCTCCTCAGTCATTCTAATGCTGGCCATCAATGTATCCAGAGTGATTCTGTTGCATGTTCCTGCTCCCAGTTTTCTGCTCAGCTAAGTTGGACACTTTAGTCCTTAAGTCTATTTTTGTATGTTTTGTCCAGTTTGCACTTATGTGAATCTCTGCAGCTGGAAGCTCTTGTTGGGCTGAAATTACCACTCCAGTGGCATGAGTTGTCACATGAGTTAAGGTAATTTCAGGATGGTGTTTTGAAGGGTTTTGCAGCTGACCGCGAAGTCCTCTGTTGTATCTTTCTGCTATTTAGTTAGCGGGCCTCTCTGTGCTAAATCTGCTTTCATACTACGTGTGTCTTTTCATCTGCTCTCACCGTTATTATATGTGGGGGGCTGCTATCTCCTGTGGGGACATTCTCTGGAGGCAAGCCAGGACTGTGTTTTCTTCTACCAGGGGTAGTTAGTTCTCCGGCTGGCGCGCGGCATCTAGAGACAACGCAGGAATGCCCCCTGGCTACTTCTAGTGTGGTGTGTAGGTTTAGCATCGCGGTCAGCTCTAGTTTCCATCACCCGAGAGCTTGTCCGTTTATTCTATGCTTCTGATGTTTCCTTGCCATTGGAAACCATAACAGCCTGCACACTGCAGCACTTTGCTCTGCCCTCAACAGGGCAGACAAAGTACACCTATGCTGGAGCAGCAGCGTGAGGACAAGAAGAGGACGTCATCGTAAGAAGATGGGAGGCGCTGGACCGGACCGCGATACCCATCGGACCGGACCTCAGCGGGACCGCCCCTGGGTGAGTATAATCTAACCTCTTTTTCTCATCTTTCAGGATACATCGGGGGCATTCCAGAATGCTGCAGATAAGCCCCTGATGCCCGTGGGCTTAGCTCACCTTCGATTTTGGGGGTGACAGGTTCCCTTTAATCACTAGGCCAATTTTTACAATTCTGACCACTGTAACTTTATGAGGTTATAACTCAGGAATGCTTTAACGGATCTCGCTGATTCTGAGAATGTTTTTTCGTGACATATCGTACTTCATGATTGTGGTAAAATTTATTCGATATGATTTGCGTTTATTTATGAAAAAACTGGAAATATGCGAAAATTTTAAAATTTCACGATTTTCAAAGTTTTCATTTTTATGCCCTTAAATCAGAGAGATATGTCACACAAAATAGTTAATAAATAACATTTCCCACATGTCTACTTTACATCAGCACAATTTTGGAAACAAAATATCTTTTTGATTAGGAAGTTATAAGGGTTAAAAGTTGACCAGCGATTTGTCATTTTTACAACAAAATTTACAAAACCATACTTTTTAGGGACCACCTCACATTTGAAGTCACTTTGAGGGGTGTACATGACAGAAAATACCCCAAAGTGACAAGATTCTAAAAACTACACCCCTCAAGGTGCTCAAAACCACATTCAAGAAGTTAATCAACCCTTTACGTGCTTCACAGGAAATGAAGCAATGTGGATGGAAAAATATGTACATTTAACTTTTCTTCACAAACATTTTATTTCAGCACCAGTTTTTTTTTCATTTTCACAAATATAAAAGGAGAAAATTAACCACAAAATTTGTTGTGCAATTTCTCCTGAATATACCCATAACCCATATATGGGGGTAAACCACTGTTTGGGCGCATGGCAGAGCTCGGAAGGGAAAGAGTGCCGTTTGACTAGTTCAATGCAGAAATTGGCTGATGTGCCTAAACAGTGGAAACCCCCCACAAGTGACCCCATTTTGGAAACAAGACCCCCCCCCATGGAACTTATCTAGATGTGTGGTGAACAATTATTTCACTAAAGTTTATAATGTAGAGCTGCGAAAATAAAAAATCATTTTTTTTCCACAAAATTTATCTTTTAACCCGCAATTTTTTATGTTCCCAAGGGTATATGGAAAAATTGGACCACAAAAGTTGTTGTGTAATTTGTCCTCAGTACGCTGGCAGAGCTCGGAAGGAAAGGAGCGCCGTTTTAGAATGCAGACTTTGGTGGAATGGTCTGCGGACATCATGTTGCGTTTGGAGAGCCCCTGATGTGACTAAACAGTGGAAACCTCCCAATTCTAACTCCAACCCTAACCCCAAAACACCCCTAACCCTAATCCCAACCCTAACCATAACCCTAACCCCAACACATCCCTTGTTAGGGCTAGCGGAATGCACCAAATAATAAAGAGGTAGATATGAGGTGCGTTCACAGCCCGTAGTCCACCGTGCATAGATGATACCTGCTGCTGAGTAATGGCGGATGGACACTTGCTCACACTTGAGTTAGACTTCACCCAGTGTGAATGGAAGAGAACTCTGTTGCTTCACAGAGTCGCCAAAATACGCTGCGCCCTGTTAGCAGTCACAGGGTGCAGCTGCAAGACACTAGTGGAATCCCTATGAATCACCCCCACTAAACTGGCTCTATCACAGTTAGGGTCTATCACAGTGATCAAAATTAACCAATAGGAAAAATCTCCTATTGTTCCCGGGTGCGCATGCGCCCACCATTTTCTTACTGGAAGAAGACGCTGGCGGCTGTGGGGGGGAAGCAGGAGGACCCAGGGATATCGGGAAGTATCGGGGGGGATCGGGGACCCTATTTCAATCACATCATAGAAGAGAAATTAACTGGCAATTTAGACTTTTTTTTGCGGTCGCCGTTATACGTTAATAACAGCAATCGCAACCCAGAGGTCGGCTACTCCTGGCAGCCGAGACCCAATCATGGGGAAGACTGTTAACTTGACAGATGTCCAGAAGGTAGTTATTGACACAGTTCACAAGGACGGTAAGCCACAAAAGGTCATTTCTAAAGAAGCTGGCTGTTCACAGAGTGCTGAATCCAAGCATATTAATGGAAAGTTGAGTGGAAGGAAAAAGTGTGGTAGAAAAAGGTGCACAAGCAACCGAGATAACTGCAGGCTTGAAAGGATTATTAAGAAAAGGCCATTCAAAAATTTGGGGGAGATTCACAAGTAGTGGACTGCTGCTGGAACCATTGCTTCAAAAGCCACCACACACAGATGTATCCAAGACATGGGCTACAAGTGTCGCATTCCTTGTGTCAAGCCATTCATGACCAATAGACAACACCAGAAGTGTCTTACCTGGGCCAAGGAGAAAAAGAACTGAACTGTTGCTCAGTGGTCCAAGGTGTTGTTTTCAGATAAAAGTAAATTTTGCATTTCATTTGGAAATCAAGGTCCCAGAGTCTGGAGGAAAAGTGGAGAGACACACAATCCAAGCTGCTTGAGGTCTAGCGTGAAGTTTCCACAATCAGAGATGGTTTGGGGAGCCATGTCATCTGCTGGTGTAGGTCCTCTGTGTGTCAAAATCAAAGTCAGAGCAGCCATCTACCAGGAAGCTTTAGAGCACTTCATGCTTCCCTCTGCTGAAAAGCTTTTTGGAGATGGAAATTTCATTCTCCAGCAGGACTTAACACCTGTCCACAGTGCCAAAAGTACCAATACCTGGTTTAAAAACAACAGTGTCACTGTGCTTGATTGGCTAGCAAACACACCACCAAAACCACCTTAACCCCACAGAGTAAATTTATTCAAGTAAAGTTAATATTATATTCTTCCCCCTTTTTGCTGAACCCAATAGAGTGATGCAATGCGTCCTTAAATACTGTACTTTATAATCTTCAAAAAAATGCCATATTTCATGCATACTGGGATAGAATTATTAAAATTAACATTAAAGGGAACCTGTCACCCCCCCCCCCAGGCATTTGAAACTAAAAGAACCACCTTGTGCAGCAGTAATGCTGCATTCTGACAAGGTGGCTCTTTTAGTTATTGGTGCTGTAACTGCAGAAATAATCAGTTTTGTAATTTGTCCTAAATACCTTTCTTCAGTCCTGGAGGCAGGCCTTTCCCCCCCTGCTGCAGACGCCACACAGCCGTCGCTCAAGTCTTATTGGCGCCGGGCGCCGCCTTCTCATGCCTTGGGCAGGCGCAGTGGGCGCTGCCCGTCCTCTGTCCTCATATGCAGTCTAGCTGACTGCGCCTGTGCGGTCGCCCTGCCTGTGAATCCCAGCCCCACAGTGTGAATAAATCAGAAGACACTGCGGGGCGGGGCTGACACACGTGACCTAACCACTTCTGTCTTATTGCCATCTGTCCCCCCACAATATAATGCTTTCTTGTAAGAGGAAAACCAGAGTTACATAAGTAAAATAACCGCTATACAGTAGAAACTATCTGAAGCATTTTCCTAAGGGCTCCTTTTCACTTGCGAGACATACGGCCGTGTCTCGGAGGTTAAAACCAAGCTCTGGCGCCGGCACTTAGGAACGGAGCGTGCAGCGCTATGTGTTGCTATGCGGCCGCACGCTCCGCTCTGGAGTGCCGGTGCCAGAGGAAGGTTTTAACCTGCGAGACTCGGCCGTATGTCTTGCAAGTGAGAAGGAGCCCTAAGGCAGGCTTGACAGATCCTTTTTCTCATCCATGAAAATTGTTTTTTTATTTAGCGTGCTGGGTTCATTTTTTGGTCAGCACAAGTTTTTATAATCCTTTAAGGGTATGTGTCCACGTTCAGGATTGCATCAGGATTTGGTCAGGATTTTTCATCAGTATTTGTAAGCCAAAACCAGGAGTGGAACAATTAGAGGAAAAGTATAACAGAAACATATGCACCACTTCTGTATTTATCACCCACTCCTGGTTTTGGCTTACAAATACTGATGAAAAATCCTGACCAAATCCTGATGCAATCCTGAACGTGGACACATACCCTTAGGGTATGTGTCCACGGTCAGTAAACGCTGCTTGTTTGACGCTGCGCAGAGCTGCAGCGTCAAACACGCAGCGTCCAGATGTTCCAGCATAGTGGAGGGGATTTTATGAAATCCTGTGTCCACTATGCGTGGAAACACGCATCCGACTTCACTGCGACTCCGGACATGCTGCGCGTCTTTTCAGATCGCAGCATGTCCGTGCTACCTGCGGCGACGCTGCGTCGCCGCAAGTAATATTACAGGGCGCAATGCGAGGGTGCGATGATCCCGGATGTGTACAGTTAACACATCCGGCATCTTCGCGTCCCAGAAAGGGGGCGGGGCTTAGCGCCGAGCGGCTTCGCCGCTCCGGCGATACCGCCGGCCATCCTGACCGTGGACACGTACCCTTAGAATCTGTTTTTCTTAAATGGAAAAAAAAATGTTAGTTTCTCCTACCCATTAAAGTCCCATGATGAAATTTTTGGTGAATTTTTGACACTTTGCATTTTTGCTCTACCAAAGATGTAGCATCTTGCAGTTCCAGCAAAGTGGATGGGATTTAAAGGGAACCTGTCACCATTTTTGTCCAATACTAAAGTAGGGCCAGTACTTTCCCCAGCGCATGTGCATTACAGTACTTTAATGTGTAGAAGAAGCTAGGGTGCACCTATGATGAAACAATATTGAAAAGGATAGAGTAAATGTAGATCAGGGTGCAATGCCTTGTATGGAAAACAAAATGCATGCTAGGGGAAGAGAAAGACCAATACAAAAATTGGAGTGCACACCTGATAATAAAGTTTTGTATTGTTGTTATCTTAATTATCATGGACACACAAACAAATAAAAAACATTTAAAAACATGTAAGCATGTATCAAATATAAAGGTGACCATATATATATATCAAGGAGCAGTAACAGAGAAATAGTTGTAAAACCTTAAGCTGGTGTATAAGCTATCCCAAAGTGAGATGATAATGCATGAAATAAGTTACAAAAAAGGGAGGTTTAGCAAAGTATATGTATAAATAAATATATTGGAGGGTAATCACAGCAAGGAGGTAGACAACAAGAAAAAATAATAAATGGTGCTGCAAAGTGCATGCAGTCAGATGTACAGAGAAGTCTATGTGGAAAGTACTACCTCATGTGGTCAAAGAATGCTCCAGATCGCCAAAAAGTGCCATGATAAGCAAAGAGAAATAAGGAATAGAATAGATATGTGGGCCAGGGAAACAATCATATATAAAGCAACTGTGATTATTCAAATAATGTACTATGTGAAATGTCCCAAAAAGAATAAATTTCAGCGATGCTGGTTTAAAGCCAATATAGAAACATGGCCATAGAAAAAAGGTATTACAGTACTTTACACTATCCTCAGCAAGACTACTCCTGCACAGGAACACAATGCAGGACACTGTGTGGATGACACAAGATGCATCATACACATGAAGCAAGACGTAGGATGGCGATCACAAGAAGAGAGGAGGCCAGGCCAGGATCAAGACCAGCTATGCCCATCAGACCGGAAGGTGACGTAGGTGAGTATAATAAAAGCTCTTTTTTTGTACTATGCAGAGGACATTGGGGACTTACCGTACATACGGTATTCTGGAATGCTGCATGTAAGTGTGTGCAGGTGCTGGCACTACTTTATATGGGAAAAACATGGTGACAAGTTCCCTTCATAAAAATCTCATGCCCACTTCAAGTTTTTTTACTCAGCGCAAATTGACCTGCGGTGCGTGTTTGAAATCAACAACATCACTTTCTCTTGATAACAAGATCAGGCAACATATTTTGACAAAAAAGGGAAAATTAAAGCACTAAATAGTGCAAAAATACCCACAACCGAAACAAAACACCAACTCCATATAAGCTACTGAGAAAGGAGTACCAAAAGGAGCATAGAGGTAATATAAAAAAGTAAGTTTTATTAGGATAACAGTACAACAGCATAAAGTGCATGAGATATCACTGTGTCATAGAGTGCATAAGGACGGTTAAAAGCGTGAGTATCCCCTGGTGCATATTGCCCATGTGTATGACATGCATCATTATCAGCAAGGAAAGCAGCCCAAAAGTCAGTCATAAAGATTAGTAAGTGGTTGTAGTATCCCACACATCTCTTGTGAGTATGATGAGTTTTATGTAAGTATTTTCCCCATACAATGGCATTAAATGGGCAGGTAAAAAATGCAAATGTGTTTTTAGCGCACTTCCGCTGCAGAAATGCACAAATACCATATGTCAGGCATGTCAAACACGCGTCCCGAGGGCCGCATGCGGCCCTTCACAGGCATATCTGCGGCCCTCACAAAAGTCTCAAACTTTGTCTCTAAACACAAAGTTTGAGGCTTTTGTGCGGGCCGCAGATGCTCAAAACTTCACGATCAGCACTTCCGGCTCTTCATTAATTGGCCCATATCCCTGCATATGGCCTGCTTACGTGATCAGCAGCCGACCAACTAGCTCCGTGTCAATCCATGACGCGTGTACTTTGGTCGGCTGCTGATCACATAAGCAGGTCATATGCAGGGATATGGGCCAATGAATGACGACCTGGAAGTGCTGATCGTGAGTTTTGTACATCTGCGGCTCGCGTGGCTGCTGATCACCTAAGTCAGTTTTGTTGTGAGCGGAGGAAGAGTCGTGGCTGAGAGTGACTGGGATACTGTGACCGTGCTGAGGAAGAAGGGACCCACTGCCACACAGGCAAAGTCCAAGCAAGTGAGTGGCCCTCCTGTATGTAACCATTAAAAACTAAAAAGAGGGGTGAGCACTCAGATTATAAATAATTGTGATGCAAATGGAGAGCTGTTACTCTATGAAGTGGTGGAACACCATCTGTATGTAACCTGCCATTGGTGCTGTTAGCGTAGCTACTGGTGGGGCAGAGGGGGCCATCGCCCCGGGCCCTGTCACATGAAGGGGCCCACTGGGAGCCAGGGCCACTTCTGTGACGAGGCAGAACACCGCATAGGAGCAGAGCAGTATAATGTCTGCTCCCGTCTGACGGAGACTCTGCACGCTGCTAGCACAGTGGCGGCTGCAGAGTCTCCCCCCTGCAGTGAATGGTTTCGCCCATCTGACCTGATCATGAAGCTTTTCCCATGGCTGCAGTTTTCTTCACTCTGTGCACGCTGGGATTGGTTCAGGCACGCTGGGTCCTAGTGCCCACACCTTGCATTTCACTCACACTTCCTGGTCCTGCCTGCAGTGCAAACGTTATCAGTAAGTGCTGGGGATGGAACATTTTAGGTTTATTAAATTCAGGTATGTCACTGAGACCGTTGGGGTATTGTGAGGGCTGAAAGTGAATGAGGGGGGACAGGGTACTGAGGGGTGAATGTGAGACCATTTGGTGGTTGTGAGGGCAGAAGGTGGGTGAGGTGGGACAGGGCACTGAGTGGGTGGATGTGAGTTGATGGGGGTATTGGGACTGAAGTGGGGGAGGGGGGACAGGTCACTGGGGGCTGAATATTATAATGTTTTGTTCAGATATTATATGTACTCCATCATGTAATATTTGCTGTCTGGGGAGGCTGGAGATGGGGGGATCGGGGGCTTTTGATACGTACCACCTGGGCCTTTTATGAGTATTAGTATAAGGAGCCCCCATACAGTAACCAAGAGCTGCATCACATTTACAGCACCACTCCAGCATTATTTTTTATTTCATTGCTGGAGCGGTGCTGAAAATCCGCGTTCCCTGCCCTCTGTCTGATACTCACCTTCTGGCGTTTTCATCTGTTTTAGTCTCCGCTCGGCTCCGTCTCCTGCAGTTTGTGGCCTGTCCAAGGCTCCAGTGTTTCATGGAGCAGCACAGAGGTCACTAATCAATGTGAGTCTATGGGAGCCTCGTTCTGGCCTCTCTCTCACTGTCAGGCTGTGTGCACACGGTGCGGATTGGCCGCTGCGGATTCGCAGCAGTTTTCCGTCTGGTTTACTACAAGACCTGGCTTTTGCTGTGGATATAACTGCACATTTAACTGATCTTAATCTGAAATTACAAGGTAAAAACAAACTCATCACTAATCTGTATGATGATATCAAGTGCTTCCTTGCAAAACTAAGCTTATGGAAGTCGCAGTTGTCAAATGAAAATTTAGTTCATTTTCCTACGTGCAAAGAGTTAAAAAACACAGCTAATACTGAGTCTGTACTTATCTTTGCTAAGTACAACAGTCATCTGAAGCTATTGTCAAAGGAATTCCAGGAAAGATTTTATGATTTCTCATCTTTTGAACATCAGTTTGCATTATTCACAACACCATTCACCTTTGATGTTGCAAAGGCAGAAGAAAGCCTGCAGATGGAACTTTTAGAAATACAATCTGATTCTACACTCAGAGCAAAGTATCTTGAAGTGGGAATACCTGCTTTCTTTTCATGCCTTCCTGAAAAGTTTAACAACTTTAAAAAGTTTGCCACAAAGATTATGGCAATGTTTGGTTCAACCTATGTTTGCGAACAGTTATTTTCTTTTATGAAACTAACAAAATCTTCTCAGAGAACAAGGCTGACTGATCACCACTTATCATCTTTGATCAAAGTAGGCACTGCGTTGTCATTTCAGCCTGATATACCAACAATTGTTAGCACAAAGAGGTGTCAAGCCTCAGGACAAAACACTAATGATTGAAAAAAATGATAGCAAATAAATGTTTAGTTTTTAATTGCTGTATTTTTGTTAAATATACTAGTTGCTGTTGCGCACTGCAAATATATGTTGCTGTTACATATTACTACTTCATATCTTGTTTTCATGACTGCTGTTAAAATACGCGTGTGACATTAGCTGCTGTGTGCGGCCCTCGCAACAACCTCTTGTTACTCATGTGGCCCTCGGGGTACCCTGAGTTTGACATGCCTGGTTTATAACGCAGAGCCGTGAAAATAAAAATTCTTTTTTTTTTCACAAAAATGATTTTTTAGCCCCCAGTTTTGTATTTTCACAAGGGTAACAGGATAAATTGGACCCCAAAAGTTGTTGTCCAATTTGTCCTGAGTACGCTGATACCCCAAATGTGGGGGGGACCACTGTTTGGGCACATGGCAGAGCTCGGAAGGGAAGGAGCGCCATTTGGAATGCAGACTTAGATGGATTGGTCTGCAGGCGTCACGTTGCATTTGCAGAGCCCCTGATGTACCCAAACAGTAGAAACCCCCCACAAGTGACCCCATATTGGAAACTAGACCTCCCAAGGAACTTATCTAGATGTGTTGTGAGAACTTTGAACCCCCAAGTGTTTCACTACAGTTTACAACGCAGAGCCGTGAAAATAAAAAATATTTTTTTTCCCACAAAAATGATTTTTAGCCCCCCAAATTTTTATTTTCCCAAGGATAAGAAGAGAACTTGGACCCCAAAAGTTGTTGTCCAATTTGTCCCGAGTACGCTGATACCCCATATGTTGGGGTAAACCCCTGTTTGGGCGCACGGGAGAGCTCGGAAGGGAAGGAGCACTGTTTTACTTTTTCAACGTAGAATTGGCTGGAATTGAGATCGGATGTCATGTCGCGTTTGGAGAGCCCCTGATGTGCCTAAACAGTGGAAACTAATGGGAAAATGGAAATAAATACATTTTTTTAATTGTATTATTTTTCCCTAACTAAGGGGGTGATGAAGGGGGGTTTGATTTACTTTTATAGCGTTTTTATAGCGGATTTTTATGATTGGCAGTTGTCACACACTAAAAGACGCTTTTTATAGCAAAAAACTTTTTGCGTCTCCACATTTTGAGACCTATAATTTTTCAATATTTTGGTCCACAGAGTCATGTGAGGTCTTGATTTTTGCGGGACGAGTTGACGTTTTTATTGGTACCATTTTCGGACACGTGACAGTTTTTGATCGCTTTTTATTCCAATTTTTGGGAGGCAGAATGACCAAAAACCAGCTATTCATGAATTTCTTTTGGGGGAGGCGTTTATACCGTTCTACGTTTGGTAAAATTGATAAAGCTGTTTTATTCTTCGGGTCAGTACGGTTACAGCGATATCTCATTTATATAATTTTCTTATGTTTTGGCGCTTTTATATGATAAAAGCTATTTTATAGAAAAAAAAATTATTTTGGCATCGCTTTATTCTGAGGACTATAACTTTTTTATTTTTTTGCTTATGATGCTGTATGGCGGCTCGTTTTTTGCAGGACAAGATGACGTTTTCAGCGGTACCATGGTTATTTATATCCATCTTTTTGATCGCGTGTTATTCCACTTTTTGTTCGGTGGTATGATAATAAAGCGTTGTTTTTTGCCTCGTTTTTTTTTCTTACGGTGTTCACTGAAGGGGTTAACTAGTGTGACAGTTTTATAGGTTGGGTCGTTACGGACGCGGCAATACTAAATATGTGTACTTTTATTGTTTTGTTTTGTTTTTATTTAGATAAAGAAATGTATTTATGGGAATAATATATATTTTTTTCTTTATTTAGGTTTCTTTTTTTTCTTTTTTTTTTACACATGTGGAATTTTTTTTTTTACTTTGTCCCAGGGGGGGACATCACAGATCGCTGATCTGACAGTTTGCACAGCACTCTGTCAGATCGGCGATCTGACTTACAGTGCTGCAGGCTTACCAGCGCCTGCTCTGGACCCGGAAGTAGTCCCTGCAGGACCCGGATGCAGCCCCGCGGCCAATTTGGATCCGGGGCCTGCAGGGATAGGAGGTAAGAGACGCTCGGAGCAACGCGATCACATCGCGTTGCTCCGAGGGTCTCAGGGAAGCACGCAGGGAGCCCCCTCCCTGCGCAATACTTCCCTATACCGCCGGAACACTGCGATCATTTTTGATCGCAGTGTGCCGGGGGTTAATGTGCCGGGGGCGGTCCGTGACTGCTCCTGGCACATAGTGCCGGATGTCAGCTGCGATAGTCAGCTGATACCCGGCCAAGATCGGCCGCGCTCCCCCCGTGAACGTGGCCGATCGCATATGACGTACTATCCCGTCGGTGGGAATTAAGGCCCACCCCACCTCGACGGGATAGTACGTCATATGGGATTAAGGGGTTAATGACCGACTCAATTTTGACCTTAGTGACCAAGCCAAATTTTACATTTCTAGCCGGTGTCACTTTATGAGGTTATAACTCTGGAACGCTTCATCGTATCCCACTGATTCTGAAACTGTTTTTTTTTTTCGTGACATATTTTACTTCATGATAGTGGTAACATTTCTTCGATATGACATGCGTTTATTTGTGAAAAGAAAAAAAAATTGGCAAAAATTTCAAACATTTTGCAATTTTCAAACTTTGAATTCTTATGCCCTTAAATCAGAGAGATATGTCCCACAAAATAGTTAATAAATATCATTTCCCACATATCTAATTTCCATCAGCACAATTTTTGAAACTTTTTTTGTTAGCAAGTTGAAAGGATTAAATGTTGACCAGCGATTTCTCATTTTTCCAACAAAGTTTACAAAACCATTTGAAGTTACTTTGAAGGGTCTTATATGATAGAAAATACCCCAAAGTGACACCGTTGTAAAAACTGCACCCCACAAGATGCTCAAAACCATATTGAAGAAGTTTATTAACCCTTCAGATGCTTCACAGCAAATCTTGGAATATGGAAAAAAAATAAACATTTTACTTTTTTTCACAAAATTTAATTTAGACCAAAATATTTTTATTTTCACAAGGGTAACAGTAAAAAAATTGTTCCCAAAATTTGTTGTGTAATTTCTCCTGAGCATGCCGATACCCCATACGTTGGGGAAAACCACTGTTTGGGCGCACGACAGAGCTCGGAAGGGAAGGAGCGCCAATTGACTTTTTGAATGCAAAATTTGCTGGAATAATTGGCACACGCCATGTTTCATTTGGCGAGCCCAAATGACCCTATTTTGGAAACCACACCCCTCAAGGATTTTATCCAGGGGTATACTGAGCATTCTGAACCCACAGGTATGACACAGAATTTGATAACATTATGTTATCATACTGAATATGTTGTCACTAGGTTTGAGAGTAAGTGCTCGCCACTCCTGTTTACATCGGGTGCTCGGGAATGTACCGAATATCGTGGATGCTCAAGTCACGTGCTTGAGTCCCTGCCCCACATGTTGCACGTGTGTTAGATACTATAAAAACATATGGGGATCTGCGATACTCTGTTCATACCCGAGCACCCGATGCAAACTCGAGTAACGAACACTTGCGCTCAACATTAGCAGTCATATCGTAATTTTACTTTTGAAAAAAAACAATTCTAACCCAACCCCAACCCTAGCACACCCACAACCCAAACCACAACATACCCCTAACCCTTACACAGACCTAACGCCAACCCTAAACCCAACTGTAAAGAATGGAAAAAATAAAAAAAAAGTTTACATTTTTTATCTAAGAGGGTGACAAAGAGGCATTTGATTTACTTTTTGTTATTTTGATCACTGTGATAGGGTCTATCACAGTGATCAAAGGAACCAATAGGAAAAATGTCTTATTGTTAAAAGGGTACCAGCCGGCAGATCTTGGCGCATGCACACGCTATTTTTTTCCAGGGAGATGCCGAGCCACAGGACGGAGCTTGAGGAACCGGGGGTTGGAGGAGGTCCCATGGGGCCTCAGGGGGCATCATTTCTCTCTCCTCAGACATGTATATCATGTCAGAAGAGTAAGAAATCATTGAAATAGCTGGCACATTTTTTTTTTTGTGATTGGACACTGGAAAATTCAGCCCTGATCATGTTCAGATTTTCCGACTCTGGGGGGACGCTGCAGCCTTATTCCTGATTGCCATTTTAACCCCTTCACCCCCGGAGCTTTTTCCGTTTTTCCGTTTTCGTTTTTCGCTCCCCTCCTTCCCAGAGCCATAACTTTTTTATTTTTCCGTCAATTTGGCCATGTGAGGGCTTATTTTTTGCGGGACGAGTTGTACTTTTGAACGACATCATTGGTTTTAGCATGTCGTGTACTAGAAAACGGGAAAAAAATTCCAAGTGCAGTGAAATTGCAAAAAAAGTGCAATCCCACACTTGTTTTTTGCTTGCCTATTTTGCTAGGTTCACTAAATGCTAAAACTGACCTGCCATTATGATTCTCCAGGTCACTACGAGTTCATAGACACCTAACATGACTAGGTTATTTTTCACCTAAGTGGTGAAAAAAAATTCCAAACTTTGCAAAAAACAAAACAAAACAAAATTGCGCCATTTTCCGATACTCGTAGCGTCTCCATTTTTCGTGATCTGGGGTCAGGTGAGGGCTTATTTTTTGCGTGCCGAGCTGGCATTTTTAATGATAGCATTTTGGTGTAGATACGTTCTTTTGATCGCCCGTTATTGCATTTTAATGCAATGTCGTGGCGACCAAAAAAACGTAAATCTGGCGTTTCGAATTTTTTTCTCATTACGCCATTTAGCGATCAGGTTAATGCTTTTTTTTAATTGATAGATCGGGCGATTCTGAACACGGCGATACCAAATATGTGTAGGTTTTTGGTTTTTTTTATTGATTTATTTTGATTGGGGCGAAAGGGGGGTGATTTAAACTTTTATGTTTTTTTTATTTTTTTCACATTTTTAAAAACTTTTTTTTTTTACTTTTGCCATGCTTCTATAGCCTCCATGGGAGGCTAGAAGCAGGCACAGCCCGATCGGCTCTGCTACATAACAGCGATCATCAGATCGCTGTTATGTAGCTAAAATGCAGGTGTGCTGTGAGCGCCGACCACAGGGGGGCGCTCACAGCCACCGGCAATCAGTAACCATAGAGGTCTCAAGGACCTCTATGGTTACAATGGAGGAGCATCGCCGACCCCCGATCATGTGACAGGGGTCGGCGATGCGCTCATATCCGGCCGCACGGCCGGATGCGGTAGTTAAATGCCGCTGTCTGCGCTTGACAGCGGCATTTAACTAGTTAATAGTGGCGGGTGATCGCGATTTCACCCGCCGCTATTGCGCGCACATGTCAGCTGTAAAAAACAGCTGACATGTCGCGACTTTGATGTGCGCTCACCGCCGGAGCGCACATCAAAGCGGGGGTCCCGACATGTGACGTACTATACCGTCACATGTCGGGAAGGGGTTAAAACAGAAATGAGGGACTAATTACTCGTAGCAGCCGCTGTTTTAATGTGTACCGGTGGTCGCTAAGGCTGCTTTCACACTAGCGTCGTACGACGCAAAATTGCCTGCAGGATGCGTTTTTTCTCCATACACTTGCATTACAAACGCATTGCGACGGATTGCCACACGTTGCATCCGTCGTGCGACTGATGCGTCGTGTTGTGGTGGACCGTCGGCACAAAAAAAGTTACATGTAACAATTTTTTGTGTGTCGTGTCCGTCATTTCCGACCGCGCATGCGCGGCCGGAACTCCGCCCCCGCCTCCCCGGACATCACAATGGGGCAGCGGATGCGTTGAAAAACTGCATCTGCTGCCCCCGTTGTGTTTTTTTTTCACTGCATGCGTCGGTACATCGGCACGTCGCATTGTGACATGTGTCGTATGACGCTAGTGTGAAAGTAGCCTTAGGGGTTAAACCATAATGTCTTGGTCTCCTCACCTGAGAATTGCAGTTAGGATTAGTACAGATTAATTAGTGATGTGTGCAAAGTAAACATTGGCTGACCAAGGTATGAATTTGAACAATACCTGACCAACTCAAGGGCTGACCAAAGTGTAAGAGTAAACAGCGTCCTACAAACTCTATCCTCTGCAAGTGTTTTAGGTAAACTATTCAACATCAATTCACCTCACCCCGCTATTATATTTGTAATTGTGTATTTTTTCATAAACTCATGTAAACATTTTTGTTGAGAATAGTTGCTTTTTTCAGACAGAAAAATATTTTTCTACTAAATAATTTAATCAAATTGCCCTTTTTCCCAAAATGGTTTTATGGTTTCACATATGTCTTGCATTGGTGACCTATGCCCATGCTTCTTTGGTGTACAAAAGATTGAGTTATACGGTTTCAAATATTGTGAAATCAGAGAGGGACCTAATGTATTAAACTACAACATTATTTTAGTCACCTTAAAAAATTGCAAACAACACACAACATATAAAGTATACTTAAACTATAACACTAATTCCCGGCAATGGAATGTCATGTATATGTAATTTGATAAGCCCTACCTATAGTGAACCTAACCCTAACTGTGGATGTTGGCACTCCAGGGGGGAAATTTGTGGCATCCCCGCTCCTCAGCGGCTATCCATGAAGGGCGTTGATAACCTCCATTCAAAAGTTTGTCACCGGAGTAAAAAAAAGTAGATACTAAAGCTAGACAGAGTTTCTCCTATAATATAAAACCAACACTCAGAGCTAAAGTTAATATGTATATATATTATCAATATTGATGACATCCAGGCCCAGATGGGATACACCCCCGAGTACTGCAGGAACTAAGTACAGTCATTGATAGACCATTATTTTTAATCTTTAAAGCTTTCATAACAACATGGTTTGTACCACAGGACTGGCATATAGCAAATGTGGTGCAAAATATTAAAAAAGGGGATAAAAACTGAACTTGGAAATTATACGCAAGTAAGGTTAACCTCTACTGTGGCTAAAATCCTGGAGGGTATTTTAAGAGATACTATACAGGAGTATCTGAAGAGGAATAACCTCACGATGCAATATCAACATGGGTTTACGAGCGACCATTCCTGTCAAACAAATCTGATCAGTTTCTATGAAGAGGTAAATTCCGGACAGGATCAAGGGAACGCAGTGGACGTAGTGTATATGGACTTTTCAAAAGCTTTTGATACAGTGCCACAAAAGGTTGATACATAAAATGAGAACAATGGGGATAGGGGAAACTATGTGTAAGTGGGTTAAGAGCTGACTCAGGGATAGGAAACAAAGGGTGGTAATTAATGGACCACACTCGGACTGGGTCACAGTTAGCAGTGGGGTACCAGAGGGGTCAGTATTGGGCCCTCTTCTTTTTAACATATTTATTAATGACCTTGTAGAGGGCATACAGAGTAGAATTTCAAAATTTACAGATGACACTAAACTCTGCAGGGTAATCAATACAGAGGAGGACAATTTTATATTATGTTATTAGAGGACTGGGGGGTCTCCATTACCAAGACAGGTTATTACACTTGGGGTTATTTAGTTTGGAAAAACGAAGGCTGAGGGTGATCTTATTTTAATGTATAAATATATGAAGGGACAGTACAGAGACCTTTCTAGTGACCTTTTTACTTGTAGACCAGAGACAGGGACAAGGGGGCATCCTCTACGTCTGGAAGAAAGAAGGTTTAAGCATAATCACAGAAGCGGATTCTTTACTGTAAGAGCAGTGAGACTATGGAACTCTCTGCCATATGATGTTGTAATGAGTGATTCATTACTAAAATTTAAGAGGGGACTGGATGTCTTTCTTGAAAAGCATAATGTTACAGGTTATATACACCAGTTTCCTTGATAGGGTGTTGATCCAGGGAACCAGTCTGACTGCCGTATGTGGAGTGGGGAAGAAATTTTTTTCCCCAATGTGGTGCTTTCTGTTTGCCACATGGGGTTTTTTGCCTTCCTCTGGATCAACATGTTACGGCATGTTAGGTTAGGCCATGGGTTGAACAAGATGGACTTAAAGTCTTCCTTCAACCTTAATAACTTTCTTACTATGAGACACCTCTAGGAGTACTATTCAAAGTCAGACAGTTTAGGTCCATTTGTCAGCAGAGGTTGATAACCCCGTGATCAGACTTTGCTACTCAGTTTCTTGGCAAATAATATTCAAAGCCATTATAAATTACAATGTTAAATACATTCAGGGATATATCAGGTAGCATCCTTATATGGGCTTAATACATATGAAGATACACCTTTACTGCCTGCGGTAGCCGTACCAGCAAATATGAATCTCCCCGTGTCCACATTAGATTCTTTTTAGCCAAGTCAGTATATTCAATACAGCAAAGCATAACATATACATAATATGTATCAGATCTAGTGCTCATCGAGTATGCCCCCAAACAGCAAAATCGATTATAACCATAACTGCTGCTCCACAAGCTCAATCAGCAAATATACTGTATATGAATCCATAGTCAATTTGATTCCAATACATATCAAATAAGTACTCATCTTAAAAATGTTAACTAAAATGTTCCTGTGCTGAAAAAATTTTATAAATGTGCCCCTGCTGTGTACTGTGTAATGTTTGTGCCTGATCGCGTAGGAACATGGTTTGATCATGTCACATCTCCAGGGCAGGGGAGGAAGCAAAGAGTGTACAGACCGGTCAGCATGGGATCACAGCGGATTCTTTTTGTGAGGCAAAACATTTCCCTGCCTGCTTTTAACCAAGATTTTATCGCAAAGATTCATCTGTGATTCCCAGCTGAAATGTCTGTATGCTTATTTACTTCCCCCTGCAGCTGTGGTATGATCAGACCATGTCCCTGCACAGCCAGAAACGGCCATTATACAGTAGAGCAGGGACACATACATAAAATTATCTCAGCCCAGGAACATTATTTTTAAACACATCCAACTGTTCAAATGTTGATTAAAATTAACTTTGATCATTGGAAAACTCCTTTGATTGGGTAGAAGGGGAAATTATCAATTGTAAGTACATGGCACTATGTAATATTATAACTGCAAAATATTATGATAACAACTTTGATGGAAGTGTTTCTTTAAGTACTTATGTCTATTGGAAAAGTGCCCCATAACATTTACACTACAAGTATTCCAGAAAGCATAGTAAGAACTAATATATAAAAGTATTACAGGCTCTTGTTCTATTCTGGAGCTTCAAAGAAAATATACTTTCAAGCTCCAAGGACTATAGCCACAGACCAAACTAGGCCGGTGCCATTCTGTCCAGCTCTTCCTAGAGTCACTCTAGGCGGCACATAGTGAGAGACCTGTCAATCATTTCGAACAATGCTGAAAAAAGATGGCCATGGGCAGAGCCAGACTAGTGTGGTCCCAGGATCTGCAAAGTAAATTTACATAAAAATATATTTATGAGTATATATATATATATATATATATATATATATATATATATATATATATATATATATATATATATATATATACACAGTGCCCTGCGAAAGTATTCGGCTCCTTGGAACTTTTCAACCTTTCCCACATATCATGCTTCAAACATAAAGATACCAAATGTACATTTTTGGTGAAGAATCAACAAGTGGACACAAAATTGTGAAGTTGAACGAAATTTATTGTTTATTTTAAATTTTTTGGGAAATTCAAAAAACTGAAAAGTGGGGCGTGCAAAATTATTCAGCCCCTTTAACTTAATATTTTGTTACGCCACCTTTTGCTGTGATTACAGCTGCAAGTCACTTGGGGTATGTCTCTATCAGTTTTGTACATCGAGAGACTGAAATTCTTGCCCATTCTTCCTTGGCAAACAGCTCGAGCTCAGTGAGGTTTGATGGAGATCGTTTGTGAACAGCAGTTTTCAGCTCTTTCCACCGATTCTCGATTGGATTGAGGTCTGGACTTTGACTTGGCCATTCTGACACCTGGAAACGTTTACTTGTGAACCATTCTCTATTTTACATAATAGCTGCTAAACTAGCTAAACTGTATAATAGCTTACAGTGTGCTGAAGTCCTGTATATCATTATAATAATAAACATTTAATTCATGCAGAAGATTCTGAAAGAGTAGGCCATCACTGGCATTTCTTAACTGCTTAACCTTTTTTAAGCCAGCAACATTTTATTCTACATAGTGAACACATGTAATCTAAATCTCACTTTTTTACTATGAAAAGGAAAGCAATTGAATGCATTATCTGATCCAAGCCCAAAGTAAAGAGCACAACAAATGGTAACTAATGAATTCTTCATTTTTTAAATGTCAACATGTTCTACAATACCTTTTAACTTTTTAATTCCTGTATTGGCTTTTAGACCTGAGAAGAGTGACTGCCACTCTCACAATGAAAACTGCACATCTCAGTATGTAAAAAGATTATGTTAAAGGAATCCTGTCATCAGGATTTTATACCCCAAACCAATGCCATGTACAGGTGCTTCTCACAAAATAACAATATCTCCAATAAGTTAATTTATTTCAGTTCTTCAATACAAAAAGTGAAACTCATATATTATATAGGGTTATTGCAAACAGAGTGATCTATTTCAAGTGTTTATCTTGGTTGCGGCTCCTTTTGCATCAGTAGTAGAGCGTCGGGTGGTTTCGTCAAACTCAATTTGACAGGTGGACACGCCCCTATCAAAGTGTATCAAAGTGTGTAACCCCACCCCTCCCCTGTCTGCTGACAGCATCTGTGTGACTGCTCCCCCTCCCTTTTTTGATATAGGTTAATATTATTATCACTGTATTTGATACAGTGTTTATTATCACAGTAATTGTTTTATATTAGATTAATGTGCTGTATTAAAGTTTACTCTTGTTTGATAAGCCGATGATAGGGAGAATGAGCCTGTGTTTCTGCTATCACAGTGTTTAATATTGTTAATACAGTGTTTATTATCCCAGTAATACACAATGTAAGAGCCCCGTGATATTGGGATATGCCTGCAAGCAGCATTTTACACAAGATTCAGGAATCCTGCAAGAATCACATGACATGTCATTTGTGTCTTAAAATAGCTCACTCGTCTATGTGAATAGACTCACTCTTCTATGTGAAAATCCTGCAAGATTCACATGACATCTCATGGCTGCTGTCAGCAGCTGTGTGCCTGACCCCCCTCCCCCTTTCTGAGAACCCAGACAGATGATCAAAACACAGAAAGCTTTATCAGAGATTTAGAGTCTGTATAATTATCGGACTTCAGTATCGCTGTAAGCTGCAGACTGCCCATTTGATAATAAATTGTTATCAAAGTGACACCAAAGCATATTAAATAGATAACACACCAAAATCATAGTGGATCAAAGTGTATTATTTTATTTATAGTCCCAATAATATTTATTCTCTTTTTTTGACATTTTCACAAACCTACAGTTCCAATAATATTTATCTGACCAGCAGATAATTAATTAAAATCGCATAAAGCGTGTTAAATAGACATCATACGGATACCGTAGTGAATCAAAATGTATTAAATTGATTACTGATACGATTCCAACAAATTGATAATAAATTGTTATCAAAGTGACACCAAAGCATATTAAATAGATAACACACCAAAATCATAGTGGATCAAAGTGTATTATTTTATTTATAGTCCCAATAATATTTATTCTCTTTTATTGACATTTTCACAAACCTACAGTTCCAATAATATTTATTTGACCAGCAGATAATTAATTAAAATCGCATAAAGCGTGTTAAATAGACATCATACGGATACCGTAGTGAATCAAAATGTATTAAATTGATTACTGATACGATTCCAACAAATTGATAATAAATTGTTATCAAAGTGACACCAAAGCATATTAAATAGATAACACACCAAAATCATAGTGTATCAAAGTGTATTATTTTATTTATAGTCCCAATAATATTTATTCTCTTTTATTGACATTTTCACAAACCTACAGTTCCAATAATATTTATTTGACCAGCAGATAATTAATTAAAAGCGCATAAAGCGTGTTACATAGACATCATACGGATACCGTAGTGAATCAAAATGTATTAAATTGATTACTGATACGATTCCAACAAATTGATAATAAATTGTTATCAAAGTGACACCAAAGCATATTAAATAGATATCACACCAAAATCATAGTGTATCAAAGTGTATTATTAGACCTATTATTACATAGGGCCATTTATTTATAGTCCCAATAATATTTATTCTCTTTTATTTACATTTTCATACACCTATAGTCTCAATAATATTTATTTGACCAGCAGATAATTAATTAAAATCGCATATAGTTCAGCGATAATGTCAGGTGTTGGACAGTCATTTATCAGTTTTTCATACGTATTACAGAAAGATTTTAGTTTGATCTGATTTAAAATCATATAGTTCAGCGATAATGTCAGGTGTTGGACAGCCATTTATCAGTTTTTCATACGTATCACAGAAAGATTTTAGTTTGATCTGATTTAAAATCATATAGTTCAGCGATAATGTCAGGTGTTGGACAGTCATTTATCAGTTTTTCATACGTATCACAGAAAGATTTAGCTTGATCTGTGCGAGTTTGTTGGCATATTAGAAAAAGTACACTTGTATTACTTTTATTAGATTGTGGAAGAATTTTATTGACATTTTCATAAACCTATAGCCCCAATAATATTTATTTGACCAGCAGATAATTAATTAAAATCGCATATAGTTCAGCGATAATGTCAGGTGTTGGACAGACATTTATCAGTTTTTCATACGTATCACAGAAAGATTTTAGTTTGATCTGATTTAAAATCATATAGTTCAGCGATAATGTCAGGTGTTGAACAGTCATTTATCAGTTTTTCATACGTATCACAGAAAGATTTAGCTTGATCTGTGCGAGTTTGTTGGCATATTAGAAAAAGTACATTTGTATTAATTTTATTAGATTGTGGAAGAATTTTATTGACATTTTCATAAACCTATAGCCCCAAAAATATTTATTTGACCAGCAGATAATTAATTAAAATCGCATATAGTTCAGCGATAATGACAGGTGTTGGACAGACATTTATCAGTGTTTCATACGTATCACAGAAAGATTTTAGTTTGATCTGATTTAAAATCATATAGTTCAGCGATAATGTCAGGTGTTGGACAGTCATTTATCAGTTTTTCATACGTATCACAGAAAGATTTAGCTTGATCTGTGCGAGTTTGTTGGCATATTATGTATATTCTGTGTTTATGCATCATTATTTCATACTGTGATTCTCATTTTATGAGCTTTATAACACGATCTCTTGATTTTTTATCAGAGTCGGTATTCACATATAATAATAATAATAATAATAATAATAACCAGCGGTGATATTATGTATACCATGTGTTTTTGACAGGTATAAAACGGTTGTTTTATACATGCCTGGTATATGAATATAAAAAGTAAAAATCATCACATGTACAATTAATATACATCATTACACTTCTTACAAAATAGATAATATACAGTATATAGTTCAGTGATAATTGTTACAGTATTTTATTTTCCCGGTGTTACTTTTGTTCATGTATTACCGGATTCTTCTGCAGCTGTGTTTCTCACCTTTCTGTATAAATAGTGCAATAATTCACACCCAACGGCCAGTTTTCCGTTAAAAATATGAATATTATTGAATATAATGTTTTACATATGTTACAGTTTTTTAAGGGGCCCATGCAAAGCGCCGTCAGCTAACCACAATCACCCCGGCTAACAGATAAAATAGCCACAAGCACAGAGACATCCCCACCCAGTACAGATAATGTGCATAGTATAATTCTCATTTTCATATTATTTGTACACACTCTAACGGACATATTATTTATATCCGGTGTTTTGACAAGTATGAAGCGGTGTGTTTTTTTTTTTTTAATTGTCCAGTGCCAGCATAATTTTTCAGCGTGTCCAGGGGTTGTGTTTAACTATCCTTTTAGAGTGTCTAGTAGTTTTATATTCTTTGTCTGTTATATTTCTACACAAAGCTTCAAAACTATTTTGTAATTTATAATGTATCACAGTAGTTTCATATGAAGTTACATCTTAGGCTCTGTTCAGACTATTGTAATAGCTACTTTCAAATCCGGACATACACCATTGATTTTAATGGGGTCTAAGGGGATTCTATCAAGCTTTTCCACATAATAGTTATGGAAAGAATAATGCTACAGAATTGGCCGCTCCAGTTATAAAACAAAAATGATGAAAATTATCCTTGATGATAATGTGAAAAAGGCTTATGCAGCGGGTTTATGGATCTCTACAATAAACATCATGTGTAGAAATTTGGTTCTAGAACTTGTTGGATTAGTGAATATAATAACGTTTGGCATATTTTATAACATACAGCTAATGATTCTTGCTTTTAACTTGTATGTAACTGGTTAATGTTACTAATACCCTCTAACATGGGGTCATGGTTCTGCATTTTCTGAAGAGTTGGGCTTCATCTCCATCTTTCTTTAATTCTACATTATTTTATCACATATTAATTTCACAGCTGTCTGTGCGGGCTATTTGCACACAGCCTTCATGAATTCAATGTTTTGTAAATTTTCTGTCATGGGAAAAAAAAAAAAAAAAACGTGTACAAAGTTAAAACATAATTAAAATAAAGAATAATGACCTAGCTGGTTGTTTGGGTGATATTGTAAAATCATTTATTGTTTCTACTACTTGGCAATTGTTACACTCTGTTATTTATTTATTTTTTTCCCTCGGATTTTGTTAGTCATTACAATTATTTTTGCTCCCAAGATAGGGTTTTAGAGTCACCAAGTAACATAAACGTGCAGACTCCTGAATATTACAATTACAAAGCATTCAAAGTTTGTTTCTCCACTTTTTGCAGATAATAAATCTTAATTTCTTTATAATTTGACTTTTAGTTATAGTTTGATTCAGCTCTTTGTCGTTCTATGTATACCGTAAATTTTGCTTCCTTTCAGTGAATAATATAAGACAAATTATTTTTATTCAAAGACATCTAACTTATGTATACTTTTAAAGCTTTGTTACATTTCTACCCAGTCTACACCATACTGTGTAACATAAATACATGTGGTCTTGTAGCATGGTTTTTGGTTTCTCTGAACTGACGCAAACAAAACATATAAGGTAGTACGGCACAAGATGTGAGCGTACCCGCAGCTCACTGAGCATTACCGCTGCACTCACTTCTCTTTGCAGCTTCTGAATGTACACTATTCTCACCCATGGAGAGTTTTCCTTTAAAATTATGAATATTATTGAATATAATGTTTTACATATGTTACAGTATGTTATTTTCCATGCAAAAATCCATCTTTGTGCTGATGGAGGCATCAACATTTTGCCATTATAAGTTTATGGTTCTGTAAAGAGAGAGGAGAATTGCAGAACGGAGATGGAGGCAGTCACACACAACACACAGAACACAGGCACAACAAACACACATAACATACAAACCACACACAACACATACAACACACATAACAAACATACACACACAACATACAGAACACACACAACACATACAACACACACAACAAACATACACACACAACATACAGAACACACACAACACATGCAACACACACAACAAACACACAGAACACACACACGCAATTCAATAATATTCATAATTTTAAAGGAAAACTCTCCATGGGTGAGAATAGTGTACATTCAGAAGCTGCAAAGAGAAGTGAGTGCAGCGGTAATGCTCAGTGAGCTGCGGGTACGCTCACATCTTGTGCCGTACTACCTTATATGTTTTGTTTGCGGCAGTTCAGAGAAACCAAAAACCATGCTACAAGACCACATGTATTTATGTTACACAGCATGGTGTAGACTGGATAGAAATGTAACAAAGCTTTAAAAGTATACATAAGTTAGATGTCTTTGAATAAAAATAATTTGTCTTATATTATTCACTGAAAGGAAGCAAAATTTACGGTATACATAGAACGACAAAGAGCTGAAACAAACTATAACTAAAAGTCAAATTATAAAGAAATTAAGATTTATTATCTGCAAAAAGTGGAGAAACAAACTTTGAATGCTTTGTAATTGTAATATTCAGGAGTCTGCACGTTTATGTTACTTGGTGACTCTAAAACCCTATCTTGGGAGCAAAAATAATTGTAATGACTAACAAAATCCGAGGAAAAAAAAAAAAAATTAAGAAATAAATAAAAATAACAGACTGTAACAATTGCCAAGTAGTAGAAACAATAAATGATTTTACAATATCACCCAAACAACCAGCTAGGTCATTATTCTTTATTTTAATTATGTTTTAACTTTGTACACGTTTTTTTTTTTTTCCCATGACAGAAAATTTACAAAACATTGAATTCATGAAGGCTGTGTGCAAATAGCCCGCACAGACAGCTGTGAAATTATCTGACATTATCGCTGAACTATATGATTTTAAATCAGATCAAACTAAAATCTTTCTGTGATACGTATGAAAAACTGATAAATGTCTGTCCAACACCTGACATTATCGCTGAACTATATGCGATTTTAATTAATTATCTGCTGGTCAAATAAATATTATTGGGGCTATAGGTTTATGAAAATGTCAATAAAATTCTTCCACAATCTAATAAAATTAATACAAGTGTACTTTTTCTAATATGCCAACAAACTCGCACAGATCAAGCTAAATCTTTCTGTGATACGTATGAAAAACTGATAAATGACTGTCCAACACCTGACATTATCGCTGAACTATATGATTTTAAATCAGATCAAACTAAAATCTTTCTGTGATACGTATGAAAAACTGATAAATGTCTGTCCAACACCTGACATTATCGCTGAACTATATGCGATTTTAATTAATTATCTGCTGGTCAAATAAATATTATTGAGACTATAGGTGTATGAAAATGTAAATAAAAGAGAATAAATATTATTGGGACTACAAATAAATGGCCCTATGTAATAATAGGTCTAATAATACACTTTGATACACTATGATTTTGGTGTGATATCTATTTAATATGCTTTGGTGTCACTTTGATAACAATTTATTATCAATTTGTTGGAATCGTATCAGTAATCAATTTAATACATTTTGATTCACTACGGTATCCGTATGATGTCTATTTAACACGCTTTATGCAATTTTAATTAATTATCTGCTGGTCAAATAAATATTATTGGAACTGTAGGTTTGTGAAAATGTCAATAAAAGAGAATAAATATTATTGGGACTATAAATAAAATAATACACTTTGATACACTATGATTTTGGTGTGTTATCTATTTAATATGCTTTGGTGTCACTTTGATAACAATTTATTATCAATTTGTTGGAATCGTATCAGTAATCAATTTAATACATTTTGATTCACTACGGTATCCGTATGATGTCTATTTAACACGCTTTATGCGATTTTAATTAATTATCTGCTGGTCAGATAAATATTATTGGAACTGTAGGTTTGTGAAAATGTCAATAAAAGAGAATAAATATTATTGGGACTATAAATAAAATAATACACTTTGATTCACTATGATTTTGGTGTGTTATCTATTTAATATGCTTTGGTGTCACTTTGATAACAATTTATTATCAAATGGGCAGTCTGCAGCTTACAGCGATACTGAAGTCCGATGATTATACAGACTCTAAATCACTGATAAAGCTTTCTGTGTTTTGATCATCTGTCTGGGTTCTCAGAAAGGGGGAGGGGGGTCAGGCACACAGCTGCTGACAGCAGCCATGAGATGTCATGTGAATCTTGCAGGATTTTCACATAGAAGAGTGAGTCTATTCACATAGACGAGTGAGCTATTTTAAGACACAAATGACATGTCATGTCATGTCAGGCATATCCCAATATCACGGGGCTCTTACATTGTGTATTACTGGGATAATAAACACTGTATTAACAATATTAAACACTGTGATAGCAGAAACACAGGCTCATTCTCCCTATCATCGGCTTATCAAACAAGAGTAAACTTTAATACAGCACATTAATCTAATATAAAACAATTACTGGGATAATAAACACTGTATCAAATACAGTGATAATAATATTAAACTATATCAAAAAAGGGAGGGGGAGCAGTCACACAGATGCTGTCTGCAGACAGGGGAGGGGTGGGGTTACACACTTTGATACACTTTGATAGGGGCGTGTCCACCTGTCAAATTGAGTTTGACGAAACCACCCGACGCTCTACTACTTGTATCAATTACTGCATCAAAGCAACCTGGGCTTTCATAACACCTCAGTAGTGCCACAGGCTGATCACCTCCATGCCACGCCGCATTGATGCAGTAATTGATACAAAAGGAGCCCCGACCAATTATTGAGTGCATTTACTGAATATACATTAAAGTAGGCCAAAAATTGGGATTTTAAAATAATTTTTCAAGCTGGTGTTATAAAATATTCTAATTTCCTCAGATAATGACTTTGGGTCTTCATTGGCTATAAGCCATAATCATCAACATTAACAGAAATAAATACTGGAAATAGATCACCCTGCTTGAAATGACTTTGAAGGGTTTTTGTGAAAGAAAACACCCAAAAGTAACACCATTTTAAAAACTGCAGACCTCAAAATGCTGAAAACTCCATTCAAGAACTTTATGAACCCTTTAAGTGATTCATAGGAATTAAATTAATATATTAAAGTTTCCCACAAAAATGTCTAAGGCTGGTTTCACATTTGCGTTGGGCAGAGCTGCGGAGGGCTGCATACTTCTTCCGTGAAGCCCAGCCCACTGCCGCACCTCTTCCATTTAGCTCCGCCTATGACTGCATGCGTCCTGCATACCTATCTTTAACAATGGGTACGCAGGTCATGCGGATATATGCGGATGCGTCCGCATGCGTCATTTTGACGCTGCGCCGACTGCAACAAAATGCAACATAGAGCGGCTTAATGTACATTTTTAGCAAAAAACGAATTAACCAATTACCCTGTGTTTTTCCATCTTTTTACTAGCAGTTGCTGTTTACTGATATTTTCTGCAACAGAGTATTCTTTGGTTTTACAGTGCCTTTGTGTTTCAGTTTCTTGGTGGTGTGAACGGTGTCCCTACAGGCCTGTTCACTGTGTGCATGGCTCATGTGTTTGTTTTAACCAATTGTTTTCTTGTTTCTACAAGACTAGGGAGGTTCCCACCCCTCCCTGTGAGCCGTGCACATAAAAGCCGTTCTATGCTACGTGTCCACATTGGACATTACCTTTCTGAATCCTGCTCATACAGGTATTATACATATGACCAGGTTTTTAAATACATCAGATAGGGATTACAAGCATTAGTTAGGACTGCTCTAATACGAGTATACTTTGACGTTTGGTAGAGCGGCTTAATATACATTTTTTGCAAAAAACGTATTAACCAAATACCCTGTGCTTTTCCATCTTTTTACTAGCACTTGCTGTTTACTGATATTTTCTGCAACAGAGTATTCTTTGGTTTTACTATGCCTTTTGTGTTTCAACAAAATGCAACATGTTGTGTTTGACGCAGTTCGAACAAAAGGGAAAGAGAGAGTGCATAGGTTGGTGAGCATATGGAGGGGGAGAGATTCTCAATGCTGCAAAGCCTGGCCCCATCGTTTCATTACCGCCCTCCCAAAGCGATAGCATTGGGCTTCCATCTAGTCTGCTATAATATGCTATGTCCCTATGTTCCAGTCATAGGATTGTAATAAACAAGTTAATAATATCATTGGGGACTTATTTGGCATAAATCCAGTGTTCATGCAGGTTTAAAATCATTTCCCCTTAAATTGTGAAGTTAATCAGGGCCCAGATTTTTGTACGCTATATTCCTGGGATTTTTTACCATGAGATGATGATTTCCAGTCTGTGTCTTGTATACTTCTAAATAATTTTTTTTACCACAAATATTTATCAAAAGTATTCACTGGGGTGATTCTAATCATTTTCTAAATAATAAAGATTTACTATTTTAGTGGAGTTTTTTGTGGTTTTGTTTTTTGCTGTGGTTCCCTATGGTTTCTATATTTTTCCTGAGTTAGTTTTGTCAGGGTTCCACCATATTACTGGATACAATAGTGCAGGGCTAAACGCTATTTTGACTACAATTCATGGAATGGAGCTTCCAACACAGATGTCAGCACAGTCTGAATATGCTGAATTAACCCCTTAAAACCAGGCAATTTTTTTCTTTGGTGTATTCATTTTTTTCATCCCCTTCTTCCAAGAGTTTTAACGTGAATATAGCTTAAGGTTTGTTTTTTGGTAAAAAGAGTTTTGAACGATACCATTCATGTTGCGAAACAGTGTGCTTCAAAATGGGAAAATAATTCCAAGTGGGCTGAAATGGTTAAAAAAGAAAATGCTATTCTGTCTTGTTTTTTTAGGTTTGGTTTTGCATTCTTTCAGTTGTAAAAATCAGCCTGAAACAATATCAAACTTAAAATCATTTTATTTTTTTAAAGTGCTAAAAACAATTCTGAAGCATGTAAAAAAAAATTGGTGGCTGCTGTCGCCATTTTTCAAAACCCATAAAATTTTAATTTTTTCATTGATTGAGTGGAGTAAGGCCACGTGCACATGTTGAGTATTTGGTGAGATTATTACGTCAGTATGTGTAAGGAACACTAAAACTAGAGCTTTTTTAAAGTGGATTTCAAATAAATTATATTTTTACAAAAATATAAAAACCCCACAGGTTTATAAAAATAGATAAAACACTAAAGGGGAAAGACAAATACAGGAAAAACAAGGGGTGGGTATGGCTTAAAGTGGCATAGTATATGTCATATGTGTAAAGGGTTACAACATTCAATTACCAAGAAATTCAGGTACATACATATATATATATATAGCCTAAGTAGGTATGCACATGTTATCTGAGTGCAATCCATCTGCTCAGTCGGCAGGCAATAGAAGCCTAGCACCATATAGTATAAAGTGTATAATCTTAGTAATTAATACATTATACATATTAAAAGTGAAAAAATGAGGTGCCAGAAAACTACCGCGGGCAGAGCAGACAAATCCACATCCAGCATCAGTGATACACAAACCCATAAAACACATTCAATGATGTCAATTACCTTGTACAAGCCAACAGCCAGGGACCCACCACACCAGACGCGCATTTCACTATGGAAAGCTTTGTCCAGGGGTGGTGGGTAGCTGGAAGAGAGGCTATTTATATTTGTCATTGGCCAATGACAGAGAGGTATATTGTCTCTCTCAATTAATATAGCATATTTTCACACTCATATTCATTACACTCAGAATAAAGTATGGAGCAAAATCAAGATGATTCCAACATATTATAAAATCTATACTGCAATCGCGATATTGTGTTCCAACCAGAGGAAGAACATCCCCTGGAGCGCATATATAACTTCCGAGTAACTGAGCAGACAAGGATAGAATGACCTCCCTTTGAACAGCGATACTGCATTCCACCCAGAGGAAGGAATACCCCTGGAACGCATGTGTGACTCTCGGATGTCGGAAATACTGCGTTCCACCCAAATGAAAGGGCTCCCTTGGAATGCAAACGTAACTTCCGGATATCGGAGCAAAGGACGGTCAGGTGATCGCATCATGTTACCCACAGTCGTGAATCACATCCGGGTTAATGAGACAGAGGCTGTAGAATGGAAAAGCGTCATCAGCAAGTCCTTAACAGTATTATGAGATAGCATGAATATTCATAATAAAAAATCAAAAAATGAAGCAGCAAAATGCAACCACATAGCTACAAATTATCACAATATCATCAGGAATGAACATAAGAATGGAAAAAATGGAAAATGGAAAAGAAAATGGAGGGGCTTAATGGACAAAAATGTTTATACATAGAAACAAATTCAACAAAAAAAGAATTTAAAAAAATGTATAAGAGCAATCGAGAGTTTTAACTATCCTAACAATAAAGTATGGATGTACCAAAAGAGCACATTCAATGAATAATCCAATAAAGACTAGAAATTTAAATAGAAAAAGTCTTTGTTTTTGCCACTGCACTTGGGGACACTTTCAAAGTTTTCACAATTTTTCTGACTGACTGACTTCCATTTCTTAAAGTAATGATGGCCACTCATTTTTCTTTACTTAGCTGCTTTTTTTTGCCATAATACAAATTCTGTAAGGAAAAAATTGATGTGCACTAGGATCTATGCTAGGCGAGGTGCTGGTGTAGTGGACTGGATAAGCCCATAGACATCAAGGTGAACAATATACACCGCACACTCTGAGAGTATATAATGCAAAAAGGAAATGAGATTTATTTATATTACATTCGACAAAAGACTCAATAATGTAGAGGGCGACCAGAAGTATAAGCTGACGTTTCGACTCTTCCCGAGTCTTTATTAAAATTGGTCGCTAGAAGAAATAAAACATATGTAAGCACATGATATGAACAGGACTAATAACGTATATACAAAATAAATACAAAGCAAAAATATACAAACAAAACAAATAAAACATGCCCCAGAGTTGAGAAAAGCCACGGTGGGTCTATAGCAAACAATAGGCACCAGATATCCAGGGTGGAGTGAAATAAAAGAACCTTACATCCATCGTGGATAATACGTATTAATAGCTGAAGGAGAAGCTGTGTGAAGGAAGGAAGATTTGGTGGTGTGACCTGGTAGAAGAGCTAAAAGATCAGGGTGTGAGGTAAATAAATGAGTACTAGAATCGCGTTGTATAGGCGTAAGTAAAGATAGAGGCATACAAACACAAAAAAGAGTTTTACCTTTAAGAGTACAAATAGAGGTAACTATGGGAGGATCCCTTGTAGGGATAGAGTAACCTGCAGAGAATAGATAGGGTTAACCAGGATGTAAAAAGAGGTAAGAAGAGAGGCACCCAGGTGCTGTGTATATGGTACCTGTGGAATTGTAATAATGGGGTGGGGGTATATGTAGCCGTCCCGACGAGCATAGGTCTGCAATGAATGTATATGGTTAAGTATTGGTGGCAGTGTGGGCGAAGGTGCACACACGTTTAGTGAAGCAGCATATTACCTTGGTAAGATATGTGGTCCTAGCAGCGCTCCTGCGCCTAGCTGAGTGTGGCATGTTGCTACCTTGAATGAGCTCCGTAATATGAGCGCACAGGGACCCGCGGCACTAGAAGTGAGTCATCCGAGACTGGAAGTGATGCTACGCGAGTGGTAAGCGCAAATGCGCCTGTGCGAAGAGGACAATTACATAGCTGGGAGATGAGAGAGCATCTCCCTGCACTAATGGATACCCGTGTGGGTCCTGCAAGGGTCCTAATGTCCAGGGACGCTCTCAGGGAGGACGTAATTAGAGGGAATAAATGGATGTGACTGGGCATGTATGTTAAGTGCCCCTATTATTATTATTATTATTATTATTTATTATTATAGCAACATTTTTTCCATGGTGCTTTACATGTGAGGAGGGGTATACATAATAAAAACAAGTACAATAATATTGAACAATACAAGTCACAATTTATACAGGAGGAGAGAGGACCCTGCCCGAGAGGGCTCACAATCTACAAGGGATGGGTGAGGATACAGTAGGTGAGGGTAGAGCTGGTCGTGCAGCAGTTTGGTCAATCGGTGGTTACTGCAGGTTGTAGGCTTGTTGGAAGAGGTGGGTCTTCAGGTTCTTTTTGAAGGTTTCGATGGTAGGCGAGAGTCTGATATATTGTGGTAGAGTTCCAGAGTAGGGGGGATGTTTTAGAAAAATCTTGTATGCGATTGTGGGAAGAGGAGATAAGATTGGAGTAGAGAAGGAGATCTTGTGAGGATCGGAGGTTGCGTGCAGGAAAGTACCGGGAGACGAGGTCACAGTTGTATGGTGGAGACAGATTGTGGATGGCTTTGTATGTCATGGTTAGGCTTTTGTACTGGAGTCTCTGAGTAATGGGGAGCCAGTGCAGGGATTGACAGAGGGGAGAGGCCGGGGAATAGCTGGGGGACAGGTGGATTAATCGGGCAGCAGAGTTTAGAATAGATTGGAGGGGTGCGAGAGTGTTAGAGGGGAGGCCACAGAGCAGGAGGTTACAGTAGTCAAGGCGGGAGATGAGGGCATGGACTAGGGTTTTTGCAGATTATTGGTTTAGGAATGTACGGATCCGTGAAATATTTTTGAGTTGGTGGCGGCAGGAAGTGGAAAGGGTTTGGATATGTGGTTTGAAGGAGAGATCAGTGTCAAGGATTACCCCAAGACAGCGGGCTTGTGGGACTGGGGAGAGTGGGCAGCCGTTTACTGTAATGGATAGGTTCGTTGGGGAGGTCGTGTGAGATAGGGGAAAGACGATGAATTCTGTTTTGTCCATGTTAAGTTTTTGAAATCTAGCGGAGAAGGATGAAATAGCGGATAGACATTGAGGGACTCTGGTTAGTAGGGTGGTGATATCTGGTCCAGAGATGTAGATCTGTGTGTCATCAGCATAGAGATGATACTGAAAGCCATGAGATTCTATGAGCTGTCCCAGGCCAAAGGTGTAAATGGAGAAGAGCAGGGGCCCTAGAACTGAACCTTGCGGGACTCCGACAGATAAGGGGCGAGGTGAGGAGGTGGTGTGTGAGTGGGAGACGCTGAATGTCCGGTCTGTTAGGTATGATGAGATCCAGGATAGGGCCAAGTCTGTGATGCCAAGGGATGAGAGGGTCTGCAGCAACAGGGAATGGTCCACTGTGTCAAAGGCAGAGGACAGGTCCAGGAGGAGGAGGATAGAGTAGTGCCGCTTGCTCTTGGCAGTTAATAGGTCATTGGTGACCTTAGGGCAGTTTCAGTGGAGTGGTGTGACCGGAAGCCTGATTGAAAGCGGTCGAAGAGGGAGCAGGAAGATAGATGGTAGGACAGTTCAAGATGGACATGTTGTTCCAGTAGTTTTGAGGCATAGGGGGAGAAGTGATATAGGGCGATAGCTAGATACAGAGGATGGGTAAAGAGAGGGCTTTTTGAGGATAGGTGTGATTGTGGCATGTTTAAAGCTTGAGGGGAAAACACCAGTTGTTAGTGATAGGTTGAAGAGATGGGTTAGGGTAGGGATGAAGACTGTGGCGAGGTTTGGGATGAAAAGGGATGGGATCGGATCAAGTGCACAGGTGGTGAGATGTGATCTTGAGAGTAGAGTGGAGAGTCTGTCTTCTGTAATGGTGGAGAAGTTGGTTTTGGAGGTGGAGGGCTGGGTAGTTGGGAGGAAGGGTTCTGGGGGTTGTTTACTAAAACTGTCTCTGATGTTCTCAATCTTCTGCTTGAAAAATGAGGCAAAGTCTTCAGCTGAGATGAGTGGGGAGGGAGGAGGTGCTGGGGGGTGGAGGAGAGAATTGAAGGCGTTGAATAACTGTTTGGGGTTGTGAGACAGGGAGGATATGAGAGATGAGAAGTAGGATTGTTTTGCTGTGGCGAGTGTGGTCTTGAAAGTAGTGAGGGACTGTTTGAATGTGATGAAGTGCTCGTTGGAGTGGGATCCTTTCCATCTGCGCTCAGCAACCCTGGAAGCTCGCCTCAGTTCTTTGGTCAGGCGGGTGTGCCAGGGCTGTCTGTTGATTTTGCGAGCTTTGGTATGTGTGAGAGGGGCAAGAGATTCCAAAGCTACAGCTATTGTGGTGTTATATAGAGCGGCAGCATCATCCGCATTGTGTAGGGAGCTTATGCCTGTGAGAGGGAGGAGGGATCAGAGAGTGAGTGTAGATCAAGGTGTTTAAGATTTCTGGGAGGGTGTGAAAGTTTGTGGGGTGGGGATTGTACACAAGGAGTGGAGAGGGAAGAGAATGTGAGTAGGTTGTGGTCAGAAAGAGGAAGAGGTGAGTTAGAGAGGTTAGATAGGGAGCAGAGGCGGGTGAAGATGAGGTCCAGTGTGTGACCATCTTTGTGAGTGGCTGTAGAAGACCATTGAGCAAGGCCAAAGGAGGAAGTGTGAGATAGAAGTTTAGTGGCAGCTGAGAGGGAAGTGTCAATAGGGATGTTGAAGTCGCCCATGATGATAGTGGGGATGTCAGCGGCGAGGAAATGGAGTAGCCAGGTGGTGAAGTGGTCAAAGAAGGTGGTGGCTGGCCCTGGGGGATGGTAGATGACAGCCAGTTGGAGGTTGGAGGGGGAGTAGATGCGCACGGAGTGCACCTCAAAGGAAGGGAGGGTAACAGAGGGCGGAAGTGGGATTGGGGTGAAGGAGCAGTTATCTGACAGGAGAAAACCAACTCCTCCGCCATGCTTGCTGTTTGGGCGAGGGGTGTGAGAGAGGTGGGATCCACCATAGGAAAGCGCAGCTGGAGAGGCTGAGTCAGAGGGGGTGAGCCAGGTTTCAGTGATGCCGAGGAAGGAGAGTTTGTTATTGATAAAGAGGTTGTGGATAAATGACAGTTTATTGCAGACAGAGCATGCGTTCCATAGTGCTCCAGATAGGGTTACTGTGGTTGTGAAGACGTGTAGAGGATCGTGGCAGGGGATTAGAAATGAGTGTGGGGATGTGATGAGGAGGGCCAGGATTTGGGTATATGTCGCCAGCAATGAGGAGCAGCAGACAGAGCGTTGGGTGTGAGCTGGATAGGTCATGATGTAGTGTCAGCAATTTCCTTCTGGAGGTACTCCACAGTCAGAATAATAATGTCCAATGAACACTTATTTAATATTTTTTGGTATTTGTCAAATAATTCCTGGTTATTCACAAACAGAGTGGGTCTCAAATGACTCCTCAAACCCCTAGGGATTTTATTCTGGCGGTGGTACTCAGCTAGGGTTGTGCAATGTAGGTCATACGAAACCAATTTACGCTTGGTTTTTTCGTAATCCCTAGTCTTTAAGTCAACCACCGGTATCTGAAGGAACTCGGTGGAGCTTGTGACTTGGGATAAAATGTTGGAGCTGGTGGCTAAATCGTAGGCAAAGGTGTCGGTTGACATTAGGGTGTCCTGTACAGCAACCAAGATGCGTAATCAGTAAGCAAAAAATTGGTGTGCACTACGATCTATACTAGGCGAGGTGCTGGTGTAGTGGACTGGATAAGCCCATAGACATCAATGTGAACAATATACACCGCACACTCTGAGAGTATATAATGCAAAAAGGAAATGAGATTTATTTGTATTACATTAGAAAAAAAACTCAATAATGTAGAGGGCGACCAGAAGTATAAGCTGACGTTTCGACTCTTCCCGAGTCTTTATCAAAATTGGTCGCTAGAAGAAATAAAACATATGTAAGCACATGATATGAACAGGACTAATAACGTATATACAAAATAAATACAAAGCAAAAATATACAAACAAAACAAATAAAACATGCCCCAGAGTTGAGAAAAGCCACGGTGGGTCTATAGCAAACAATAGGCACCAGATACTTAAACAAAGAATTGAGATCCAGGGTGGAGTGAAATGAAAGAACCTTACATCCATCGTGGATAATACATATTAATAGCTGAAGGAGAAGCTGTGTGAAGGAAGGAAGATTTGGTGGTGTGACCTGGTAGAAGAGCTAAAAGACCAGGGTGTGAGGTAAATAAATGAGTACTAGAATCGCGTTGTATAGGCGTAAGTAAAGGTAGAGGCATACAACCACATAAAAGAGTTTTACCTTTAAGAGTACAAATAGAGGTAACTATGGGAGGATCCCTTGTAGGGATAGAGTAACCTGCAGAGAATAGATAGGGTTAACCAGGATGTAAAAAGAGGTAAGAAGAGAGGCACCCAGGTGCTGTGTATATGGTACCTGTGCAATTGTAATAATGGGGTGGGGGTATATGTAGCCGTTACAACGCGATTCTAGTACTCATTTATTTACCTCACACCCTGGTCTTTTAGCTCTTCTACCAGGTCACACCACCAAATCTTCCTTCCTTCACACAGCTTCTCCTTCAGCTATTAATACGTATTATCCACGATGGACGTAAGGTTCTTTAATTTCACTCCACCCTGAATCTCAATTCTTTGTTTAAGTATCTGGTGCCTATTGTTTGCTATAGACCCACCGTGGCTTTTCTCAACTCTGGGGCATGTTTTATTTGTTTTGTTTGTATATTTTTGCTTTGTATTTATTTTGTATATACGTTATTAGTCCTGTTCATATCATGTGCTTACATACAGTATGTTTTATTTCTTCTAGCGACACATTTTGATAAAGACTCGGGAAGAGTCAAAGTCAGCTTATACTTCTGGTCGCCCTCTACATTATTGAGTCTTTTGCATAATGTAATACAAATAAATCTCATTTCCTTTTTGCATTATATACTCTCAGAGTGTGCGGTGTATATTGTTCACATAATACAAATTCTAACAGTCTATTCAGAAGGACTATCAGCTGTGTATAGACCAGACTTCTGCACAAAACAACTGATGGTCCAAACCCCATTTATAAGGCAAGAAATCCCACTTACTAAACCTGACAGGGCACACCTGTGAAGTGAAAACCATTCCCGGTGACTACCTCTTGAAGCTCATCAAGAGAATGCCAAGAGTGTGCAAAGCAGTCATCAAAGCAAAAGGTGGCTACTTTGAAGAACCTAGAATATAAGACATAATTTCAGTTGTTTCACACTTTTTTGTTAAGTATATAATTCCACAAGTGTTAATTCATAGTTTTGATGCCTTTAGTGTGAATGTACAATTTTCATAGTTATGAAAATACAAAAAAATCTTTAACCCCTTCATGACCTTGGGATTTTCCGTTTTTCCGTGTTCGTTTTTCACTCCCCTCCTTCCCAGAGCCATAACTTTTTATTTTTCCGTTAATATGGCCATGTGAGGGCTTATTTTTTGCGGGACGAGTTGTACTTTTGAACGACATCATTGGTTTTAGCATGTCGTGTACTAGAAAACAGGAAAAAAATTCCAAGTGCAGTGAAATTGCAAAAAAAGTGCAATCCCACACTTGTTTTTTGTTTGGCTTTTTTGCTAGGTTCACTAAATGCTAAAACTGACCTGCCATTATGATTCTCCAGGTCATTACGAGTTCATAGACACCTAACATGGCTAGGTTATTTTTTATCTAAGTGGTGAAAAAAAAATCCAAACTTTGCTAAAAAAAAATAAATAAAAATTGCGCCATTTTCCGATACCCGTAGCGTCTCCATTTTTCATGATCTGGGGTGGGTTGAGGGCTTATTTTTTGCATGCCGAGCTGGCGTTTTTAATGTTACCATTTCAGTGCAGATACGTTCTTTTGATCGCCCGTTATTGCATTTTAATGCAATGTCGCGGCGCCCAAAGAAAACATAATTCTGGGGTTTCGAATTTTTTTTCTCGATACGCCGTTTAGCGATCAGGTTAATGCTTTTTTTTGTTGATAGATTGGGCGATTCTGAACGCGGCGATACCAAATATGTGTAGTTTTGATTTTTTTTTTATTGATTTATTTTGATTGGGGCGAAAGGGGGGTGATTTAAACTTTTATATTTTTTAATTTTTTTCACTTTTTTTTACTTTTTTTTTTTTACTTTTGCCATGCTTCAATAGCCTCCATGGGAGGCTAGAAGCAGTCACAGCACGATCGGCTCTGCTACATAGCAGCGATCTGATGTTCGCTGCTATGTAGCAGAAATGCTGGTGTGCTGTGAGCGCCGACCACAGGGTGGCGCTCACAGCTGCCGGGGATCAGTAACCATAGAGGTCTCAAGGACCTCTATGGTTACTATTCAGAAGCATCGCCGACCTCCGATCATGTGACGGGTCGGCGATGCGATCATTTCCGGCCGCCCGGCCGGAAGCGGTAGTTAAATGCCGCTGTCTGCGTTTGACAGCGGCATTTAACTAGTTAATAGGCACGGGCAGATCGCTAGTCTGCCCGCGCCTATTACGGGCACATGTCAGCTGTTCAAAACAGCTGACATGTCCCGGCTTTGATGCGGCTCACCGACGGAGCCCGCATCAGAGGGGCATTTGACCTCGGACGTACTATCCTGTCCGAGGTCAGAAAGGGGTTAAATGAGAAGATGTGTCCAAACTTATGGTCTGTACTCTACATATATAAAAGTAAAAAAACAAATCAAGAAATATGAATGAAAACAAAAAATGAAATAAAAAACATATATAATTCATTCTAAAAACCTAAAAAATAATATCCAGATAAACCCACTCCTTCAATTTCAGGTATACAACAATCTCCTCGATAAGATGGAATTCATGAGTCATAGAGCCAATGACATAAGCTTATATAGTAAGAAAAGAAAAGATAGAATAAAACAGTCCATGAAAAAGTGGAAAGGCCAACACATTCAACATCCCTATACCGGTAAAAGCTATAAGATTCGTGGTTTCTTCACATGCGATACCTCCTTTGCTGTGTACGTTATTAAATGTCCTTGTGGACTATTATATGTGGGGGAGACAACTCATGCTGTAAAGGACCGTATCTCCAACCATAAAAGCACTATTTGGTGCAAGAACACATTGCTTCCCTTCCCCCAACATTTTATTACCATGGGACACAATAGCCCAGCTTAAATTTAAAATCTTGGAACAAGTACCACACTCTAGGATGGGTGGTGACCGCATCAAACAACTTAAGCGAAGGGAGGCTTTTTGGATCCACACCCTGGATACCCTTTCCCCCAAAGGATTGAATAGGGAATATGATCTATTATCATTTATTTAGGATGTCTTCAGATATATGGTACCTTTGATTATGCATATGAACTGAATTGTGACAAGTTAACATTTCGCTGTAATCCAATTATAATTTATTACGTTATACACTTTTCTCTAATTTGTTATAACTATTTGTCATGCATATATCTGTACTATCTATATGGTTGGCGTCATTAATGATTTTCCTTATGGGTTTCAGTTGTTATGTCAGTATGTGGATTATAATATATTCTCTCTCCTTTCTTTCCTCCCAGAGCCGCCTATATTAGAAAACTCCTCCTCCAGATTTCACTGTCACGGGCACATCACAATATACTTAGTTCCCTCCTCTTTCTCTATCACGTGGAGCACAGTGGAACGCATAGTGAGCAGGTGGAATGCAGTACTTCCTCCCTGGAACGCACGTCCATCAGTATCCGGTGACGTCACGCCCATTTTGCAGCACAGCGATCCTGCTTTACTGCGCTCACCGGAACCCGCCCCCTTTTCTACCATTTCTTATACTCACCTTCCGGATTCTTCCTGTCAGGACGAGCGGTGGATGCCGCGTCCAGACACGCCACTGGGGCACTCCACACCTGTCTCCACCTGATGGGCAGGTTAGTCACTGGACAGACTGCTAATCACCCGGACACCACTGCTACATGCGCGATTAAGGGGTTCTCATAGTATTATGTCATTTTGAAGGCACCATTCCTCTACCAACCTAGAGTTTGACGGATAGATATACTGGTATGTTATCTTTATGGATGGCACAGACTTTTTCATAGCAATTAATTCCCCAAATATGAGTGTTCTCTTTATACATTTTCTTCAGATCAAGCTTTTACCACATTGAACCTATCGGTTGATTCAACCCAATAGATGCACTGTTAACGGGTATGTGTGACTATACCTCCACTATTGTCCTTTTTCTGTCACAGTTTAACCCATTATGTTTTCCACTATCAATTACTGTTTATCACATTTTTATATGAGCCTAGGCTGCGCAGGAATCTAAGCATATTATTACTTTCTAAATTTCTACTAAAATGGACCATACTTTTCCTTTGATGCTTGTATACATTTTGCTTATTTTACCATTTTCTTTTTGTATCTATAACCTATATGTAGTAACTGAAGAAGGTCTGAAGTAAGACCGAAACGTTTTGCTACTACAGTGGACAACAATAAACCACCACTTGTTAATTTAAGTTGAGTGCCGAGTTTTTGGATATATATTGATGGTTTGGGAACCTACTCGAGCACCTCTTCTGGTTGTGCGCACGATTATCTATTTCACATGAAAAAACAGACACCATGTGGATGGCATCAGAGCGCTGTTTTATTGGTTTTTTTTTTACTGGCCTATAGACTTGTATTGGCATGTTTGTTCCGACACTCAGATCAATATCGGACAAGTCTCCATGATGTTGTGCAAGGAAAAAATAGACATGAACCGCCTCCTCATAGATTTTCACAGGTACCAGTTCTAGCCATGAAAAATAAGGAAATAACTCATGTGAAAGCTTGACATCTGAATGAACTTAGACACCACTTTTGTATGTCCTGGTCAATCCTTTAACCTCACACAAGCTGACAAGTAGATATATACAAACACACACACTCACACTGGCGCACAGCAGGGGTGGACACAGATAGAAGAGGACTGAAACACAGGTACACAGGAACCTACATAACTTTTAGAAAGCTGCACAAATGAGATTTAGTTAAATCTATCCAACGCACAGGAGGACCTCTCAGAATCTTTAGGCTATGTGCACACGTTCAGGTTTTTTCGTGTTTTTTTCGCGTTAAAAATGCTATAAAACCTCATTAAAAACGCATGCATTATGCATTCTATCATTTAGAATGCATTCTGCATATTTTGTGCACATGGATGCGTTTTTCTCCGCAAAAAAAACGCATCGTGGTAAAAAAAATTAGCATGTTCATTAATTTTGCGGATTTTCTGCGTTTTTCCCGCAATTTTATGCATCTGGGAAAAAACGCACAAAAAACGCATCAAAAATGCGTCAAAAACGCGTCAAAAAACGAGAAAAAAACGCATGTGGATTTGTGGCAGAAATTTCAGTTTTTTTGTCAGGAAAATTTCTGCAAGAAATCCTGACGTGTGCACATAGCCTTAGGCTAGGTTCATATTGCGTCAAGTACATGGCGTTAAACGGATCCGTTAAACGCATGTACAGAAAAAGGATCCAATTTGTCAAAAAATCGGCATCACGTTAACGCTTGCGTTAACGCTTGTGACCGCGTTTTTCTCATTTGGATGTACATTCGTGATGTATGCGTTTGTCTGCGTTTGTCACTGTCAATAAAGTTTATTTACTTTTTTTTTCCTCCTTTTGTCATCGTCGGGGTGTGGGTGCAGACTCATTCTCCATTTTGAAAGCATTGAGTGAACTTCTGCTAGCAAGATGTTTGTGTCTGAGCTCGTTCGATTTCGCTTGATGCGGTTGCGACTTCGTCAGAGAAAGCGTAGTTCGCAAAGGAGATATTGGATCCACAAAGTTAATTTCTTGCGGAATACATATGGTGCCTTTCACACCCTGTATCTTCAGCTTCGGGATCACCCCTCCAAATTCCAACACTATCTACGGATGTCCATTGAGACCTTTGATGTTCTGCTCTCACATGTGAAGGATGATATACATCATCAGCGCAGCACTTTCCGTGAAAGCATCTGTGCTGAGGAACGTTTAGTAGTGACTGTGAGGTAATTATAATTTTTTTTATCATTCTATTGACAAAGACTAGATGTAGGTATAGTGGGGCATAAAGTTCATTTGTATATTATATTGTATGTAGCTAGTTGTCCTTTAAAATCCTAAAAAATTTTATTTATTTTTTTCTTTTTGAATGCCGACAGATATCTGGCTACCGGAGAATCTTTTGCGTCACTGCATTACCAATTTAGACTGGGGAAGTCAACAATTTGCCAACTGGTTCGGGAAACTTGTGATGCCATTTGGAACAACTTGCAACCACTTGTGCTACCAACCCCGACATCAGAAATGTGGCTAGCGATTTCACAACAGTTCGAGGATGTGGCTAATTTCCCCAATTGTATTGGTGCCGTGGACGGCAAGCACATACGGATTCAGAAACCTGCGCATAGTGGATGCCTCTACTATAATTATAAGAAATACTTTTCTATTATATTGATGGCTATTGCGGATGCAAGATACCGTTTTGTAGCTGTGGATATTGGTGCGTATGGCCGGACTAACGATTCCAGAGTCTTCAGAGACTCCAACATGGGGAGATGTTTGTACAGCAACAATTTTAACATACCCTCATCACGACCTCTACCGGGGTCCGAAGACCCAAGTTTGCCCTTTGTTTTAGTTGGTGATGAGGCGTTCCGACTGGGACAAAATCTCCTCAAGCCGTACTCAAGTCGTAGTCTGAACTCCACCAGGTGCATTTTTAATTATCGCTTGAGCCGGGCAAGACGTTATGTGGCGTGTGACTTTGGTATTTTGACATTAAAATGGCGAATTCTACTAACTTGCATGCAACTGCAACCAGAAAATGTGGACCGTGTTGTGAAGGCATGCATCTGTCTGCATAATTTTGTTGCCAGACATGAACCCCAGGTGGTTGACCCCGATGAATGTGAGCCGAACCTCATTAGCATTGAATCTACTGCTGTTCGGTCTACAGCTCAAATAATGAGGATTCGTGATCAATTTGCACAGTACTTCACACATGAGTGGCATGTTCCGTGGCAAGACCGACACGTGTGAAATTTATTTAAAGTCTGAAGCTGTGTCCTGATGTTTTTTTTAAAGTGTTTGTGGTTTTTTTGGTTTGTTTTATTTCCCACAACCTTATGTCTTGTAAAAAGTTACATTCATGTTATTATGTTGTGTTCAAAGTTAAAGTCATACAAGAATCAGATTTTAAACAGTTTACTAATGTTTCCGAATTTGTATGAAAGAACTGTTGCTAGACATGTTTTACATATGATAACCCATATGGATTTAAAAAAACACACACGAAATTGGGTGCAAAAAAAATTATTAACCAACAATACGTGAAACGCAGTAATTGCACCTGGCTGGGGACAGTGAGCAGTACTATAGACTCTGGTATTGCGCGGGCGTATTGTCTGCCCAACTGTATGATGGTCTGCTACTTTGTCTCTGATGTTCCATGCTCGTTTCACACCGGGCTCTATATTGAGGGTTGTAGGCCGGCATGTCTATGCTTCTTGTTCTCGATGGAGCGGGTTCCTGGGGGCCCACAAATTCCTCAAGAAGGTCATTTAGTCTTTGCCTAAACAAAAGGTTTCTATGTGCCGGGATATTTTGTGCTACAGACACATAGGACAAAAAAAGTAGCTTCCACTCATTAGCAGAATATACAGACTCGCGGGATTGCAAGTCGGTGATTTCCCGCCTCAGGTCTTTGAGTTCACTACGACACATGTCCTCAACCCATTGGAGTCCATCGACAATAATGGCATCAGCTTCATCTTTTTGTGATGCTCGCTTGCATCCACGCTGTGATTGCAACCGGGCACTCACACCTGAAGCAACAGTGCTTCTCTCCCCAGATCGTGGCTCGCTGATGCCAGACACATCTTCAGCGCCCGTCTGCTGGCTTGGTTCCAGTGGCGATGGCTCCAGTTCTTCTGCCTGTTCAGGCGCGGTGGTACTGCATTTCGTGCTGTAACCCCCCCCCCACCAAAAAAAAAAAATTATTATTTTGCTTTAATTTTTAAACAATTTTGTCTCGCACACAGACCTATTTGTACTTACGAGCGCTGAGACACTGTTTTTTGCAGAAAGAGCAATTGCTCGTAATGCACATACGGGGTCACCCGTTTTGCACCTGATCCGCTTGGTGCATTTTGACTGTTCCGGTAGTCACGGACAAAGCGGTCCCTTATTGATTTCCAACGGGTATGGACCGCATCCGCTGTAAGTTTTAAAAAAAGGTACAAAAAAAATATATAAATAGTAGACAGTTCTTATATTGATAGTTTAAAAATTGTGTATAGTTTGTTAAGATAGTTAATATATAGCTAGTAGATAGATAGTTGATAGATAGTAGTTATAGATGATAGAGAAATAGTTTAGTGTATAGGTAGTTGATAGTTCAGAGATAGATAGTAGACAATTTAACATCACCAATATTTACCAATTTTTTTCTTAGAGGTTGACGACTTCTCCATGTATCGGGGATCGAAGTGAGAGATAATTTGATCCCACAACTTGCGGTTCTTCACGATGTCATGGTGGGAGCTGTCGCTTTGGTCCCATATTGAGGGGTTGGCTTCCACAAGGTTGATCAGTGTCTCGTTGTGAATGGTCAATGGCTCTTCGTCAACCACAATCCTTTTCTTTTTTTGGCTCGCTGACTTGGACTATGTAAACACAAAACGTTATGTTGAAAGGTTCAATTTCAGTTTATTGGTAGACTGATAGATACATAGATAGATAGATACATAGATATAGATAGATAGATAGATAGATAGATAGATACATAGATAGATAGATACATAGATAGATACATAGATAGATAGATAGATAGATAGATAGATAGATAGATAGATAGATAGATAGATACGTAGATAGATACGTAGATAGATAGATACATAGATAGATAGATAGATAGATAGATACATAGATAGATACAGCGAAAGATAGAGAGAGAGCGAGATAGATAGTGGATAGATAGTTTATAGATATAGCAGATAGAAAGTGAATAGATAGATTGTAGATAACGCTGCTGCTGCTGCTGCTTCCCTCACTATCCGACATCTGCAACAAAGCAATACATTTTTAGTACACACACATCCGACTCCCATGATGTATACAGAGATATATATATATACAAATGTACTTACATTTCCTGTGATCTCTTGCAACACACTTTCTCTCTGACGTGCAGCAGGCCTCAGGAAAAATGTGTGCTTGGGACATTAATGGCCGAAATCATGTTTCCTGTCACATGACCACATGGACCACCCTCAAACGCTATTAAAACATATGGTTCGATTTGGAAATTTTTCAAGATTTGCGTCTGGATGCGTTTGCCATAGCCATCAATGGCAGAATTAACGCTTCCGTTAGTATTGCGTTAGCTTGGCCGGACCCGAAAACGCTGCAAGCCGCGTTCCAAGGTCCGTCAGAAAAAAACGTTATGTGACTAACGCATGCCAATTTTGGCATGCGTCACGATGCGTCAGACAATGCAAGTCTATGGCCGCGTTAGTATGTGCGTTATAAAGCGTTTTGAGTACTTAAAAACGTGTCCGTTAGACAGACTCACCTAGCGCAATGTGAACCTAGCCTTAGGCTGAAGACCAGATGGAATCAGTAGAGCCTGATGTCACTGCTAAAATCGATGTTTGAGGGAAAGGTGCTGGCTCAGGTTGCATTTACAGTGGGTACAGAAAGTATTCAAACCCCTTTAAATTGTTCATTCTTTATTTCATTGCAGCCGTTTGGTAAATTCAAAAAAGTTCTTTTTTTTCTCATAAATGTACACTCTGCACCCCATCTTGACTAAAAAAAAACAGAAATATAGAAATTTTTGCATATTTATTAAAAATGAAAAACTGAAATATCACATGGTCATAAGCATTCAGACCCTTTGCTCAGTATTGAGTAGAAGCACCCTTTTGAGCTAGTACAGCTATGAGTCTTCTTGGGAATGATGCAACACATTTTTCACACCTGGATTTGGGAATCCTCTGCCATTTTTCCTTGCAGATCCTCTCCAGTTCCGTCAGGTTGGATGGTGAATGTAGATCTATCCAGAGATGCTCAATTGGGTTTAGGTTAGCACTCTGGCTGGGCCAGTCAAGAATGACCACAGAGTTGTTCTGAAGCCACTCCTTTGTTATTTTACCTGTGTGCTTAAGGTCATTGTCTGGTTGGAAGGTGAACCTTCGGCCAAGTCTGAGGTCCAGAGCACTCTGATAGAGGTTTTCATCCACGATATCTCTATACTTGGCTGCAATCATGTTCCTTCAATGGCAACCAGTCGTCCTGTCCCTGCAGCTGAAAAACACCCCCATAGCACGATGCTGCCACCACAATGTTTCACTGTTGGCATTGTAATGGGCAGGTGATGAGCAGTGCCTGGTTTTCTCCACACATACAGCTTAGAATTATCACAAAAAATGTCTATCTTCGTCTCATCAGTCCAGAGAATCTTATTTCTCATTGTCTGGGAGTCCTTCATGTGTTTTTTTTAGCAAACTCTATGCAGGCTTTCATATGTATTGCACTGAGGAGAGGCTTTCATCAGGCCACTCTGCCAAAAATGTCTGACAGGTGGAGGGCTGCAGTGATAGTTGACTTTGTGGAACTTTCTCCCATCTCCCTACTGCATCTCTGGAGCTCAGCCACATTGATTTTGGGGTTCTTCTTTACCTCTCTCACCAAGGCTCTTCTCCCACGATTGCTCAGTTTGGCTGGATGGCCAGGTCTTGGAAGACTTCTGGTGGTCCCAAACTTCTTCCCTTTAAGGATTATGGAGGCCACTGTGCTCTTAACCTTGAGAACTGCAGAAATTCTTTTGTAAACTTGGCCAGATCTATGCCTTGCCACAATTCTGTCTCTGAGCTCTTTGGTCATTTTCTTTGACCTCATGATAATCATTTGGTCTGACATGCACTGTGAGCTGCGAAGTCTTATATAGACAGGTGTGTACCTTTCCAAATCCTATCAGTTTAATTAAACACAACTGGTCTCATATGAAGGAGTAGAACCATCTCAAGGAGGATCACAAGGAAATGGACAGCATGTGATTTAAATATGAGTGTCTGAGCAAAGGGTCTGAATACTTATGACTGTGATATGTAAAAAATTCTACATTTCTTTTTTTTCAGTCAAGATGGGGTATAGAGTGTACATTAATGAGAAAAAAATGAACATTTTTGAATTTACCAAATGGCTGCAATGAAACAAAAGAGTGAAAAAATTAAAGGGGTCTGAATACTTTCCGTACCCACTGAATATTATATATAGTAACAACAAACAGAGTTATCTACTTCAAGTGTTTTTTTCTGTTAATGTTGATGATTATGGCTTACAGCCAATGTAAAACCCTGATTAAAAGAAACAGGTGCTATTAGAATGTCATCAAAAAGTTAATTTATTTCAGTTCTTCAAAACAATAAGTGAAACTCATATATTATATGAAATCATTACAAACAGAGTGATCTATTTCAAGTGTGTATTTATGTTAATGTTGATGATTATGGCTTACAGCCAATGAAAACCCAAAAGTCATTATCACCGTAAATTACAATACTTTATAACACCAGCTTGAAAAATGATTTTAAAATCCAAAACGTTGGCCTACTGAAATCTAAATGTCAGTAAATGCAATCAATACTTGGTCAGGGCTCCTTTTGCATCAATTACTACATCAATATGGTGTGGCATGGAAGCGATCAGCCTGTGGCACTGCTGAGGTGTTTTGGAAGCCCAGGCTGCTTTGATAGCAACCTTCAGATTCTATGCATTGTTGGGTCTGGTGACTCTCATGTTCCTCTTGACAATACCCCATAGATTCTCTATGCAGTTACGATCAGGTGAGTTTGCTGGCTAATTAAGCACAGTGATACTGTTGTTTTTAAACCAGGCATTGGTACTTTTGGCAGTGTGGACAGGTGCCAGGTCTTGCTGGAGAATGAAATTTACATCTCCAAAAAGCCTTTCAGCAGAGGGAAGCATGAAGAGCTCTAAAATTTCCTGGTAGACAGCTGCACTAACTTTGGTCTTGATAAAACACAGTTGACCTACACCAGCAGATGACATGGCTCCCCAAACATCACTAATTGTGGAAATGTCACAGTAGACCTCAAGCAGCTTGGATTGTGTGCTTCTCCACTCGTCCTCCAGACTCTGGGACCTTGATTTCCAAATGAAATGCAAAATTTACTTTCATCTGAAAACAACACCATGTACCACTGAGCAACAGTCCAGTTCTTTTTCTCCTTGGCTTAGGTAAGACGCTTCTGGCGTTGCCTATTTGTCATGAGTGACTTGACACAAGGAATGCGACACTCGAAGCCCATGTCCTGTATACGTCTGTGTGTGGTGGCTCTTGAAGCAATGACTCCTGCAGCAGTCCACTCCTTGTGAATCTCCCTCAGAATGGCTTTTTCTTAACAATCCTTTCAAGGCTGCGGTTATCCTGTTTGATTGTGCACCTTTTTGTAACACTTTTTCCTTTCACTCAACTTTCCATTAATATGCTTGGATACAGCACTCTGTGAACAGCCAGCATCTTTAGCAATGGCCTTTTGTGGCGTACCATCATTGTGGAGTGTGTCAATGACTGCCTTCTGGACATCTGTCAAGTCAGCAGTCTTCCCCATGATTGTGGAGCCTACTGAAACAAACCAAGGACCTTTTTAAACGCTTAGGAAGCCTTTGCATGTGTTTTTATTATTATTATTATTATTATTATTATTATTATTATTAATTTACTGAGCTAATGACTTTTGGGTTTTCATTGGCTGTAAGCCATAATCATCAACATTAACATAAATAAACACTTGAAATAGATCACTCTGTTTGTAATGACTCTATATAATATATGAGTGTCACTTTTTGTATTGAAGAACTGAAATAACTTTTTGGTGATATTCTAATTTTGTGAGAAGCACCTGTATATAGTTGACTTTGTTTTAATTAAACTTCCCTAAAAACATGCTTATAGTAAATACTGAGCCAGTTATAGCTTATAATACACTCAACCTGCAAAACAAATGTAAAGCGAAAGCAATTTCTAAAATTAACACTTTCTCATAACAGATCTCTATCCAGTAAAAAAAAGTTACAGAAGCGATCAGGCATTAATATTTTATCAATGTTATCATTGTTCTTTCTCTGCACAAAAAATGCCTTCTGTGTAATCTATATATTCAATAAACAGGGGCTTGTAAAGATAATAAAAGCTGGTTATATAGATGTGTCAGATTATTTTTATGATGATGACATGTTATGATAACAGTAACACAGATGATGAGATGTAAAGAGGCAGCTTCACAAAATGTCAGAACAGAATTAAAGACTGACAGATGTTGATTGCTTAATTACTTTACTATTGTCATTGTGAACATTAGCAGATCAGATAGCAGACATTATTGTATTGCATTGAAAAGAACAAAGAGAGCAAGTGACTGCATTAAAATGCACAATGTGCAATCATTCCATACAAGTGTACAGGGAATAAATCTAGCTAGAAGAGAAAGGAAATTTTCAGCCACATTCATAGTCAGATCTTTCAAAACCTGTATCGTCCATTAAGAAGACATCAACCTCCCCAATATTCAATGTCACTTATCTTTATAGCAATATACCCTTTTCCAAATGGATCCAATCAGTATTGATGGTGACGAATTACTGCCACTCAAAAAGAATTCATCCTGGGGGGACTAGAATTCATCCACCAAAATCAAATATCTGGATCTTTCCATCTCAACAGAAAATAATAAGGTAAAAAAGACTTTCTTCAAGAAAGTGGACCGAAACAGTTTCTTAAGTTACAAAATCTCCCACTACAAGAGATGGAAAGCACAATTGCACAAGGTGAAAGATTAAATTAGGCATATCAATGCCAACCTCGTAAGAAAAAAAAATAACCATCTAAACAAATTAAATCAGCCTTCATTAAAGTAAAACCCCAAGCAAAAGAAACAGGTGCTTCTCACAAAATTAGAATGTCATCAAAAAGTTTATTTATTTCAGTTCTTCAATACAATAAAGAGAAACTCATATTATATGAAATCATTACAAACAGAGTGATCTATTTCAAGTGTATTTATGTTAATGTTGATGATTATGGCTTACAGCCAATGAAAACCCAAAAGTTATTATCTCAGCAAATTAGAATACTTTTTAACACCACCTTGAAAAATTATTTTAAAATCCGAAATGTTGGCCTACTGAAATGTACGTTCAGTAAATGCACTCAATACTCGGTCGGGGCTGCTTTTGCATCAATTACTGAATCAATGTGGCGTGGCATGGAGGCGATCAGCCTGTGGCACTGCTGAGGTGTTATGGAAGCCCAGGTTGCTTTGATAACAGGCATCAGCAGCATTGTTGGTTCTAGTGTCTCAACTTCCTCTTGACAATACCCCATAGATTCTCTTTGGGGTTAAGGTCAGGTGAGATTGCTGGTCAATCAATCAAGGTGATACTGTTGTTTTTAAAACACAGTGGACCTACACCAGCAGATGACATGGCTTACTAAACTACCATGGATTGTGAAAACTTCACACTAGACCTCAAAGAGCTTGGATTCTGTTCCTCTCCAGTCTTCCTCCAGACTCTGGGACCTTGATCTCCAAATGAAGTGCAAAATTTCCTTGCACCTGAAAACAACACCTTGGACCACAGAGCAACAGTCCTGTTTTTCTCCTTGGCCCAGGTAAGACGCTTCTGGCATTGTCTATTGGTCATCAGTGCGACACTTATAATAGCCTATGTCTTGGATTCGTCAGTGTGTGGTGGCTCTTGAAGCAATGACTCAAGCAGCACTCCACTCCTTGTCAATCTCCCCAAAATTTTTGAATGGCCTTCTCTTACCAATCCTTTCAAGGTTGCGGTTATCCTGGCTGCTTGTGCACCTTTCAGTACCACACCTTTTCCTTCTACTCAACTTTCAATTAACATTCTTGGATACAGCACTCTGTGAACAGCCAGTTTCTTTAGTAATAACCTTTTGTGGCTTATCATCATTGTTGAGTGTGTCAATGACTGCCTTCTGGACATCTGTCAAGTCAGCAGTCTTTCTCATGATTAGAGGAGCCTACTGAAACAGGCTAAGGGACATTTTTAAACCCTTAGAAAGCTTTTGCAGATGTTTTTTGCTAATTATTCTAATTTACTGAGCTATTGACTTTTGGGTTTTCATTGGCTGTAAGCCATAATCATCAACATTAACAGAAATATAAACAAGTTTCATATTTTGTATTGAATAACTGAAATAAATTAACTTTTTGATAAGGTTCTAATTTTGTGAGAAGCACCTGTAAGTGACAATGACAAGATAATACAGAATTTCCTCACAATATACTCCTCTTAATAATATGAGAAACATCACAAAGTAACATTGGCATGTTCTTCTTAGTTATCCGTATCTGAAACATGAACTACTTACTAATCCAAAAATCAAATTCAGATAGGGGAAAACAGTCAAGATGTAAAAGCACCCAGCAATCAATGGAAGCCAAGGGCCTTCAGCCCTAAACAGAGGCAACCCACTGTAAATGGCAGCTTTCTATGCAACAGATGTTATTTCAAATGTTATTGGACTTTCTGGAATTGTATCTCCCAGTTCTTCAATGATTGCAGGATTACATGGCAACCAGTGGCCTGCTGATGGCACCCTTTCCTGCGATAATGGTGAGAAAAGTACAGGCTGGTCTTCACAGGACAACATGATTAAAACAATATATAGTGAAGCATTGTAGAATATAGTACAATTCATCATGTGATTGGAGGTCCAAGTCCCCTGAGGACTGAGTGAAAAGTTTTCAATAATATTGAAAATAATTAAAAAAAAACTAAAAATAAAAAATTATCAATTTTTTGCTCAGCTAAAAATAAATAAATAAAAACAGTTGGTATTGCCTTGTCCATAAATGTCTGATATATATAATACGGTGTGCAGAACCAGCAGAGCACAAATCAGATTAGCTAAAGCTGACAATAAATTAAGGCTTGCAAGAGACGTCAAAAGCAATAAAAAAGGATTTGGGGGATATGTCAAAAGTAAAAGAAAAGTCAAAGATGCTATAGGGTTTTTACAGGATGAAAATGATAAAATGGTAAAAAAGAATGTTGAGAAGGCCGAGCTTTTAAATTCCTATTTTGCATAGGTTTTCTCTCAGAAAAGAAATGTAACATCAACTGATCTTCACTGTCGTATTAAAGGAATAGAAAAATCCAGGATATCTATAAACAGAAAGATAGTGAGGAAACACCTAGCTAACATAAATTTATTCAAGTCTCCAGGTCCAGATGAATTACACCCCAGAGTACTGAAGGAGATTTTGGAACCACTCTCCATAATCTTTGAAAATTCCAGGAGAACAGGAGAAATCCCAGAAGACTGGAGAAGAGCAAATGTTGTTCCTATCTTCAAAAAGGGGAAGAAGGTGGACCCAGGAAACTATGGGCCCATGAGTCTGACTTACCAGGTCCTATACCAGGAAAGATCTTTGAACAAATTATTAAAGAACATGTAAGTACCTGGATAAGAATTAAGTGATTAACCAGAATCAGCATGGGTTTGTAACTAATAAGTCACGTCAGACAAACTTAATTTCTTTCTATGACAGAATCACTGACAGGGTGGATCAGGGAAATGCTGTAGATATAGTATATCTTGACTTCAGCAAAGCATTTGACAAAGTTTCTCACACCAATCTTATTGAAAAAATGACTAAGTATGGAATGGACAAAGCAACTGTTAGGTGGATTCATAACTGGCTTAGTGATCGGACCCAAAGAGTGGTCGTAAATGGCTGCACCTACAGTTTGAAGAATGTCTCAAGTGGGGTACCACAGGGCTCTGTCATGGGCCCTGTATTGTTCAACATCTTTATCAATGATTTAGATGAAGGAATTGAGGGTACACTGATTAAATTTGTTGATGACACAAAACTAGGAGGAATAGCTAATACGAAAGAGAGGATTCAAAAAGATAAATAAACTGGAGCAGTGGGCAGCAAATAACAGAATGGTTTTTAACAAGGAAAAATGCGAAGTACTACACCTGGGCAAAAAAAATGAAAAAAGCATATACAGAATGGGAGGAATAGGGCTAAGCAACAGCACATGTGAAAAAGACTTGGATATACTAATAGATCCTAAACTGAACATGAGTCAACAGTGTGATGCAACAGCAAAAAATGAAATGCAATTCTGGGATCTATTAACAGAAGCATACAGTCTAGATCACGCAAAGTCATTATTGCCCTCTACCCCTCTTTGGTCAGACCTCACCTGGAATACTGTGTCCATTTTTGGGCACCACATTTTAAAAAAAGACATCAACAAACTGGAGCAAGTTCAGAGAAGTCCATGTCCTATGAGGTACAGTTACAGGATTTGGGAATGTTTAGCTTGCAAAAAAGAAGACTGAGAGGAGACTTAATAGCTGTCTACAAATATCTCAAGGTCTGTCACATTGTAGAAGGATCATCTTTATTCTCATTTGCACAAGGAAAGACTAGCAGCAATGGGATGAAACTGAATGGGTGGAGACTCAGATTAGATATTAGAACATACTTTTTGACAGTGAGGGTGATCAATGAGTGGAAGAGGTTGCCACGGGAGGTGGTGACTTCTCCTTCCATATAAGTCTTCAAACAGTGGCTGGAAAGGCATCTGTCTGGGATGATTTAGTGAATTCTGCTTTCAGCAGGGGGTAGAACCAGATGACCCAGGAGGTCCCATCCAGCTCTACCATTCTATGATTCTATTGATTAAACTATATGGGACATTTTGTAAAAAAAACTACTTGACATGCCAAAACTGCATCGAAACAGCATGCATCCCAAAATGTTTATATAGAAATCTACAGCTCGGTGTGCAAAAAAACAAGCCCTCAGGCAGCTCCATGTAATGTAAATTTTATTTATTTATTTAGTTTTTTAACAAGTTCAGAGGATTTACAGCCACTGAAAGAGCAGAAAAAAATGATGCATGTTTGGGATCGCAATAATCATACTGACATGGAGAATCAAAGTGGTCAGGTCATTTTTCCTGCACAACTAACGGCAATTTACAAATAAATGATATCAATCAAGAGTAAAACTTGTGTCACAAAAAATCAAGCCATGATTTAGCTATGGGGAAAAAAAACTTTAAAAACTAAAAAAAAAAGCCATAAAGGGAGAAAAATATCTTAGCAAAAAAAGCAAAATTGGGCTCATTCTTAAGGTGTTCAAGAGAATCTGTCACCACATTTTACCTATGTAAACTATTAAAGGGGTCGTCCAGTCCAAATAGATAAGTCTGCAGTGACTCTGTGTAACTGCAGACTTATGAATCCCCCCAGTGCACACACTGACCCAGGACCGGAGTATATGCTACATACTCCCGGCCATTGGGCGTGGCCTCGATACATAATGGATTCCTGTATTCTCTGTAACCACAATGCTTATTTTTTCCTTGCAGATTTGAAGCCCTTTTAAAACTGCAGCATGTCAATACTTTCAGTGTTTTTCACCCATTCCAATGCTAGAGCATCGGAGCACAGTGAAATAACACTCTGACAGCGTTTGAGCTGAGTGGAATTTGGATAAAAGATTCAAAGAAAGAATCAAAAGTAAGAAATTGAACCAGACAGGTCTGTCCTCTCTCCCCTGCCCTCTTCGTCATGGTAATGGAGACATACAGAAAATTAGACAAGATGAAGACATGAAAGGCCTCTCTGTCGGTGAGTAAGAAATCAAAGAGGCAGCTTTTGCCGATGATCTCCTACTTCTGACCACAAATCCCAGATCAGCATTTCCCAGACTTATGAACATATTCACCGAGTTTGGTGAGGTCTCCAACTTTAAAATAAACATGAACAAGTCGGAAGCTCTAAATGTCTTGGCTAAAAGCGCAGACATATTGACACTGACAAAAGACACCCCTTTCAATTGGCCCCCAGAGAAACTAAAATACCTCAGAATTTTTTTAACTGTGGATCCCTCTTCCCTATATAAATACACTGCTCAAAAAAATAAAGAAGGGAACACTTAAACAACAGAATATAACTCCAAGTAAATCAAACTTCTGTGAAATCAAACTGTCCACTTAGAAAGCAACACTGTTTGACAATCAATTTCACATGCTGTTGTACAAATGGAATAGAAAACAGATGGAAATAATTGGCAATTATCAAGACACACTCAAAGGAGTGGTTCTGCAGGTGGGGACCACATCTCAGTACCAGTGCTTTCTGGCTGATGGTTTAGTCACTTTTGACTGTTGGTTATGCTTTCACACTCGTGGTATCATGAGACGGACTGTACAACCCACACAAGTGGCTTAGGTAGTGCAGCTCATCCAGGATGGCACATCAATGCTAGCTGTTGCAAGAAGGTTTGCTGTGTCTGTCAGCGTAGTGTCCAGAGGCTGGAGGTGCTACCAGGAGACAGGCCAGTACACCAGGTGAAGTGGTGGGGGCCGTAGGAGGGCAACAACCCAGCAGCAGGACTGCTACCTCAGCCTTTGTGCAAGGTGGAACAGGAGGAGCACTGACGGAGCCCTGCAAAATGACCTCCAGCAGGCCAGAAATGTGCATGTGTCTGCACAAACAGTTAGAAACCGACTCCATGAGGATGGTCTGACTGCCCGATGTCCACAGATGGGGGTTGTGCTCACAGCCCAACACCGTGCAGGACGCTTGGTATTTGCCACAGAACACCAGGATTGACTAATTCACCACTGGCGCCCTGTGCTCTTCACAGATAAAAGCAGGTTCAAACTGAGCACATGTGACAGACGTGACAGAGTCTGGAGATGCCGTGGAGAGCGATCTGCTGCATGCAACATCCTTCAGCATGAGAGGTTTGGCAGTGGGTCAGTAATGCAGAAAAATGCCAGACCTCATGTGGCTGGAGTGTGTCAGCAGTTCCTGCAAGATGAAGGCACTGAAGCTATGAACTGGCCTGCCCATTCCCCAGACCTGAATCCGATTGAATACATCTGGGACATCATGTTGTGCACCATCCACCAACGTCACGTTGCACCACAGACTGTCCAGGAGTTGGCGGATGGTTTAGTCCAGGTCTGGGAGGAGATCCCTCAGGAGACCATCCGCCACCTCATCAGGAGCATGCCCAGGCATTGTAGGGAGGTCATACAGGCAGAAAGGTGAAGTGAGTTCATTGGCTGTGAACTCCCAGGACCTGTCTGACGGCACCACGAGCAGGAGAACTTTCTCACGCTCGCGGTGCGCTCAGACAGGGAATAGTAGTTCACAGGGAGACACTGAGCACACGCTGATCAGTGTCTCTGCTGGATGACAGGCTGTATGGTTGCATCATGCAACCATGCAGCCTGGCATCTAGCTGTAGCAGAGCTATACACGTCGTGGAACAAAAGGATTAGTAGCATCTCTGCGGAAAGGTGAGGAATATTATTGTTTTTTTAATTTTAACTCTTTTGCAGATGACAAGGGTATTGGTGGAATGGGCAAGGTCATAAGTATGGTTTAATTAAGATTTATTAAAGGAGTCTGTGTCATTCTTTCAACTAAAGGACATATTTGTGAGTGTGTGTGTTTTCAAACAATGTGACTATGGGGATAGTAATGAAGGCTTCTTATTGACGCATCTCCATTACTATCCCTGGGGCTTGATGTCACCTGACAATACAAAGGTGACATAAATCCCCCTGTCACCACTTGCCACCGCTCCAGGGCAAGTGGGAAGAGCGAGGCTAAGTGTCAGAATTGGCGCATCTTAGAGATGCACCTTTTCTGGGGCTGCTGAAAGCTGATGCTTTTAGCCTGGGGGGACAGTATCCATGGCCCTTTCCTAGGCTATTACTATCAGCCCGCAGCTGTCTGCATAGCCTTTGCTGGTTATTAATTATAGGGGGACCATACATCATTTTTTTTACGGTCCCTCATTTTATAAGCTCTTAAAGGCTAAGTATACAGTTGTGAGCTGATATTAATAGCCTGGGAAACTCCATGGGTATTACCCCCTTCTCAGTCTATAAACATCAGCCCCCAGTCTTCGGCTTTCCATCTGCTGGTTAAAAAAATTATGCGGGATCCCACGCCATTTTTTTCAGAAAAATATTTTATTAATTAAATACATGTACAGTAAGCTGCACACACACTGTACTAATTGTATATGTCACTGACAACTATATATCTACCTATTCTATGTGTATTTACTGTATGTAATCCATATATTCTATCCTGTCGGCTCCTGCTGTGATTTTACACTACGCGGCTGCTGAATTGCCGGTCTTTCATCTATCTATGTAATATATACACTGTGGAATTGACGGTCTTTCATCTATCTATGTAATATATACACTGTGTTCCAACTTATTATGCAAATTGGATTTAAGTGTCATAAAGGTTTAATTGTTTTGTTTTTCAAATAAACTCGTGGATGGTATTGTGTTTCAGGGCTCAATGGATCACTGAAATCAATCTTAAACACATATGATAATTACCGTATATACTCGAGTATAAGCCGACCCGAGTATAAGCCGACCCCCCTAATTTTGCCAGAAAAAACTGGGAAAACTTATTGACTCGAGTATAAGCCTAGGGTGGAAAATGCAGCAGCTACCGGTGAATTTCAAAATTAAAAATAGATGCTCCATACTGTTCATTATGGCCCCATAGATGCTCCACATAAAGCTGTGCCACATATAATGCTCTGCACTGTTCATTATGGCCCCATAGATGCTCCACATAAAGCTGTGCCATATATAATGCTCTGCACCGTTCAGTATAGCCCCATAGACGCTCCACATAAAGCTGCCCCATATATAATGCTCTGCACAGTTCATTATGGCCCCATAGATGCTCCATAGAAAGCTGTGCCATATACAATGCTCTGCACCTTTTATTATGGCCCCATAGATAGCTGTGCCATATAAAATGCTCTGCACCTTTGATTATGGCCCCATAGAAAGCTGTGCCATATACAATGCTCTGCACCTTTGATTATGGCCCCATAGAAAGCTGTGCCATATACAATGCTCTGCACCTTTGATTATGGCCCCATAGATAGCTGTGCCATATACAATGCTCTGCACCTTTGATTATGGCCCCATAGATAACTGTGCCATATACAATGCTCTGCACCTTTGATTATGGCCCCATAGATAGCTGTGCCATATACAATGCTCTGCACCTTTGATTATGGTCCCATAGATAGCTGTGCCATATACAATGCTCTGCACCTTTGATTATGGCCCCATAGATAGCTGTGCCATATACAATGCTCTGCACCTTTGATTATGGCCCCATAGATAGCTGTGCCATATACAATGCCCTGCACCTTTGATTATGGCCCCATAGATAGCTGTGCCATATACAATGGCCTGCACCTTTGATTATGGCCCCATAGATAGCTGTGCCATATACAATGCCCTGCACCTTTGATTATGGCCCCATAGATAGCTGTGCCATATATAATGCCCTGCACCTTTGATTATGGCCCCATAGATAGCTGTGCCATATACAATGCTCTGCACCTTTGATTATGGCCCCATAGATAGTTGTGCCATATACAATGCTCTGCACCTTTGATTATGGCCCCATAGATAGCTATGCCATATACAATGCTCTGCACCTTTGATTATGGCCCCATAGATAGCTGTGCCATATACAATGCCCTGCACCTTTGATTATGGCCCCATAGATAGCTGTGCCATATACAATGCCCAGCACCTTTGATTATGGCCCCATAGATAGCTGTGCCATATACAATGCCCTGCACCTTTGATTATGGCCCCATAGATAGCTGTGCCATATATAATGCCCTGCACCTTTGATTATGGCCCCATAGATAGCTGTGCCATATACAATGCTCTGCACCTTTGATTATGGCCCCATAGATAGCTGTGCCATATACAATGCTCTGCACCTTTGATTATGGCCCCATAGATAGCTGTGCCATATACAATGCTCTGCACCTTTGATTATGGCCCCATAGATAGCTGTGCCATATACAATGCTCTGCACCTTTGATTATGGCTCCATAGATAGCTGTGCCATATATAATGCTCTGCACCTTTGATTATGGCCCCATAGATAGCTGTGCCATATACAATGCTCTGCACCTTTGATTATGGCCCCATAGATAGCTGTGCCATATACAATGCCCTGCAATTTTGATTATGGCCCCATAGATAGCTGTGCCATATATAATGCTCTGCACCTTTGATTATGGCCCCATAGATGCTCCACATAAAGCTGTGCCCCATATACAATGCTCTGCACCGTTGCCCCATAGATACTCCACATAAATCTGTGCAATATACAATGCTGCTGCTGCTGCAATAAAAAAAAAAAACACATACTCACCTCTCTTGCTTGCAGCTCCTCAGCGTCCCGTCCCGGCGTCTCTCTGCACTGACTGTTCAGGCAGAGGGCGGCGCGCACACTATATTCGTCATCGCGCCCTCTGACCTTAACAGTCAGAACAAGAGGACGCGAAGACAGAGCGGCGCTCGGCGTGTGGAACGCGGACAGGTGAATATGTAATACTTACCTGCTCCCGGCGTCCCGCTCCTTCCCCCGGACAGCTGGTCTCCGGGTGCCGCAGCCTCTTCCTCTGTCAGCGGTCACCGTTACTGCTGATTAGAGGAATGAATTTGCGGCTCCACCCCTACGGGAGTGGAGTCCATATTCATTTCTCTAATGAGCGGTACCATGTGACCGCTGAACAGGGGATGAGCTGCGGCACCGAAGACCGTGGGACGGGCAGGGGGAGCGCCAGGAGCGCCGGGACTAGGTGAGTATGCGACACGTTCTCTCCCCCTCACCCGCCGACCCCACCGCCGACCGTGACTCGAGTATAAGCCGAGAGGGGCACTTTCAGCCCAAAAATTTGGGCTGAAAATCTCGGCTTATACTCGAGTATATACGGTAGTTTTCCAGGTGATTCTAATTAAAGGAAACTACTTAAAAATGATGTTCCACATTATTAAGCAGGCCACAGGTTTCAAGTAATATGGGAAATAAAAACGATCTCTCTGCTGCTGAAAAGCGTTAAATAGTGCAATGCCTTGGACAAGGTATGAAAACATTAGATATTTCAAGAAAGCTTAAGAGTGATCATCATACTGTGAAGAGATTTGTGACTGAAACAGAGCACAGAGTTCATGGAGATAAAGGCATAATGAGGAAGATTTCTGCCAAATTCATTGCATTAACCCCTTCCCGACATCGGACGTACTATACCGTCCGATGTCGGGTCCCCTGCTTTGATGTGCGCTCCGGCGGTAAGCGCATATCAAAGTCGCGACATGTCAGCTGTTTTTTACAGCTGACATGTGCGCACAATAGCGGCGGGTGAAATCGCGATCACCCGCCGCTATTAACTAGTTAAATGCCGCTGTCAAACGCAGACAGCGGCATTTAACTACCGCATCCGGCCGGGCGGCCGGAAATGAGCGCATCGCCGACCCCCGTCACATGACCGGGGGTCGGCGATAAGTCAGGAAGGTAACCATAGAGGTCCTTGAGACCTCTATGGTTACTGATCGCTGGTGGCTGTGAGCGCCCCCCTGTGGTCGGCGCTCACAGCACACCTGCAATTCTGCTATATAGCAGCGATCTGATGATCGCTGTTATGTAGCAGAGCCGATCGGGCTGTGCCTGCTTCTAGCCTCCCATGGAGGCTATAGAAGCATGGCAAAAGTTTTAAAAAAAAGTAAAAAAAAAATGTGAAAAAAATAAAAAAAATATAAAAGTTTAAATCACCCCCCTTTCGCCCCAATCAAAATAAATCAGTAAAAAAAAATATCAAATCTACACATATTTGGTATTGCCGCGTTCAGAATCGCCCGATCTATCAATAAAAAAAAGCATTAACCTGATCGCAAAACGGCGTAACGAGAAAAAAAAATCTAAATTTTGGTCGCCGCGACATTGCATTAAAATGCAATAACGGGCGATCAAAAGAACATATCTGCACCGAAATGCTATTATTAAAAACGCCAGCTCGGCACGCAAAAAATAAGCCCTCACCCGACCCCAGATCACGAAAAATGGAGACGCTACGGGTATCGGAAAATGGCGCAATTTTATTTATTTTTTTTTTTGCAAAGTTTGGAATTTTTTTTCACCACTTAGGTAAAACATAACCTAGACATGTGAGGTGTCTATGAACTCGTACTGACCTGGAGAATCATAATGGCAGGTCAGTTTTATCATTTAGTGAACCTAGCAAAAAAAACAAACAAAAAACAAGTGTGGGATTGCACTTTTTTTGCAATTTCACCGCACTTGGAATTTTTTTCCCGTTTTCTAGTACACGCCATGGTAAAACCAATGGTGTCATTCAAAAGTACAACTCGTCCCGCAAAAAATAAGCCCTCACATGGCCAAATTGACGGAAAAATAAAAAAGTTATGGCTCTGGGAAGGAGGGGAGTGAAAAACGAAAATGGAAAAACGAAAAATCCCACGGTCATGAAGGGGTTAAGAGAGCAGCTGCCAAAATACCATTACAAAGCAGCAAATAGTTATTTGAAGCTGCTGGTGCCTCTGGAGTCCCTCGAACCTCAAGGTGTAGGATCCTTCAAAGGCTTGCTGTGGTGCATAAACCTACTAATCGGCCACCCCTAAACAGTGTTCACAAGCAGAATCAGTTGCAGTGGGCCCAGACACACATGAAGACTAATTTTCAAACAGTCTTGTTTACTGATGAGGGTCGAGCAATCCTGGATGGTCCAGATGGATGGAGTAGTGGATGGATGGTGGATGGCCACCATGTCCCAACAAGGCTGCGACATCAGCAAGGAGGTAGAGGAGTCATGTTTTGGTCCGAAATCATGGGGAAACAGCTGGTAGGGCTCTTTAAGGTTCCTGAAGGTGTGAAAATGACCTCTGCAAAGTATATAGAGTTTCTGACTGACAACTTTCTTCCATGGTATAAAAAGCAGAAATGTGCCTTCAGGAGCAAAATCATCTTCATGCATGACAATGCACCATCTCATGCTGCAAAGAATACCTCTGAATCATTGGCTGCAATGGGCATGAAAGGAGATAAACTCATGGTGTGGCCACCATCTTCCCTTGACCTCAACCCTATAGAGAACCTTTGGAGTATCATCAAGCTAAAGATCTATGAGGGTGGAAGGCAGTTCACATCAAAACAGCAGCTCTGGGAGGCTATTCTGACTTCATGCAAAGAAATACAAGCAGAAACTCTCCAAAAACTCACAAGTTCAATGGATGCAAGATTTGTGAAGGTGATATCAAAGAAGGGTTCCTATGTTAACATATAACTTGGCCTGTTAGGATGTTTTGGAGTTAAATAGCTTTTTTGTTCAGTGAATGTGACCTAATGCTGCAAATTCCACAAATGAACATTTTCAGGTCTTTGAAACATATCAAATGTTTAGAAATTCTACTGTGCCAAATAATTTGGAAAAGTGCATTTTGAGTATTTATTCATTTTGGAGATTATACTGTTATCATTGGGAGGTTTCTTCAATAAAATTTGATGTATACTCTAACGGGTGATGACTTTTATTAGACTGACTGTCATGTGCACCGACCATTTAGGAAAATCCGGGAAAAATGCAATTTGCATAATAATGTGGAACATGGTGTATACACACGTGTGTGGCACATGAATTGCCGGCTTTTCAAAGGACACTGGTGCGTAAAAATCGGACAGCACTCTCTTGGTCCAAGTGTTGTGCGATATTTTTTCTCGCACCCATAGGCTTGCTTTGGCGAGTCTCGGCCATGTCTCTGTGACAATCACAGCATGCTGCATTTTTACACGCACGCCGAATACGGCTGAGAAAATAAACGCTGCCCCATAGATTAACACTGGGCTGCGTACTATGCGATATTTTCTCGCATAGCACTCGGCTGTATTCTATTATAGTAGTGTCTCCAGCCTTAGACCACACGTCAGGGCTGAGAAGGAAGGAGCGCTATTTTGCTTTTGGAGAACAGATTTTGCTAGAATAGTTTGTGGGCGACATTTGCAGAGCCCTGGAGGTGTCTTAATAGCGGAAACAAAGTGACCCAATTATTAAAACTGCACCTCTTAATGAATACTCTCTCATCTACGGCTGCAGGGACTATTTTGTTACATCCACGCCAGGCTTTTTTTTCTGGAGAATTGCAAATCTGCCAGTCTAGTACCTATAAATTGTGCCCCATACAATGTAGATTAGGGTTTTTATTGGTAACATTTTGGGTACATAATATTTTTCGATCGCTTAGAGAATAAGGCTGGATCAAATTTTTGTGTTCTATACTGAGCGCTTACGTCGGGGTTTCCTTGTAAATCCCACAAAAATGTGTTTCACATAAACCCCCAACAGAACCATGGAGATAGCCGAGAGCTGCTAATGCGTAGGCGGCGCCATCTTGGAGGAGGATTTTTTTTCTTCTCCAGTAAGATGGCGCTGCCGGAGCATGCGCAGTAGCAGCTATCAGATCACAGCTAAACACACCGATAGCTGCTACTGTGATGCCGGGCGCCATTTTCAAATTGGTTTTTTTTCTAGCTGAATAACATCAGGAACATGTCTTATTGGGACATGAAAGCAGGTAAGGTTTTTTTTTTTCACGTATGTACAGATATTCGTTATGCAAACTAGGGGGCAGGTCTGCATTACGAATATCTAATCAGAGAACCGCATGCAGACCCCTCATCCAGACCTGCCTTAGGGCACGAGCATATTTTTAACTAGAAACTGAAAATAAGGATTAAAGAACAACCATATGATGGATTTCATCAACAAAAGTATAATTTTAATCAGTATAACGGCGCCGACCTGACACTGTAGGTTACTGTGCACAATTCTGCTGACAGGTTACCATTACGTGTGACTCCACCCTAAGGCCACTTTCATGCAGCAATATTTTGGTGAATAGGTCATCTCAATATTTGTAAACCAAAAGTAGGAGCAGTTCTACAACACAACAGTGCAAAGAATTCTAATATACCGTATTTTTCGGACTATAAGACGCACCAAACCATAAGATGCACCCCAAATTTTGGGGTGGAAAGTAACAGAAAAAAGATTTTTATAAGATGGGGGTCTGTCTTATTTTCCGAATTTAAGGTATTATTATTATTATTATTATTTATTATTATAGCGCCATTTATTCCATGGCGCTTTACATGTGAGGAGGGGTATACATAATAAAAACAGGTACAATAATCTTGAACAATACAAGACGCAACTGGTACAGGAGGAGAGAGGACCCTGCCCGCTAGGGCTCCCAATCTACAAGGGATGGGTGAGGATACAGTGGGTGAGGATAGAGCTGGTAGTGCAGTGGTTTGGTCGATCGGTGGTTACTGCAGGTTGTAAGCTTGCTGGAAGAGGTAGGTCTTCAGGTTCTTTTTGAAGGTTTTGATGGTAGGTGAGAGTCTAATATGTTGTGGTAGAGAGTTCCAGGGTAGGGGTGATGTGCGAGAGAAATCTTGTATGCGATTGTGGGAAGAGGAGATAAGAGGGGAGTAGAGAAGGAGATCTTGTGAGGATCGGAGGTTGCGTGCAGGAAAGTATCGGGAGACGAGGTCACAGATGTATGGAGGAGACAGGTTGTGGATGGCTTTGTAAGTCATGGTTAGGCTTTTGTACTGGAGTCTCTGGGTAATGGGGAGCTATCTTACCTGAGGGACGGTGGTGGTAGAGCGGGGTCACAGGAGGAATGGTTGAATCCTCAGGAAGCCAGCAGCGGAAGAAGTGGGGCAATGCTGCAGTCCCGGGGTATCCCAGCGGTGCGATACTGTGGGTCCGGTGTCGGCGGTGAGGCAGAGCATGGACCAAGGTCCCTTCCTCAGGGTGCCGGTGGAAGAAATGTGGCGATGTGGCCCGATGTCCACGGCGAGCAGAGCCAAGTGCATCACCGGTTTCTCAGCGGCCATCTTCCTGAGGCCACGCCTGCATTGGCCGCCAAAGGCGTTGCGTGAGCAGACTGAGATCTCGGCGGCCCTCAGCTTCAGGAAAATGGCTGCCGAGATCTCAATCTGTGCACATGTGGCCTCCGGCGGCCATTTTCCTGAAGCCGAGGGCCGCGGAGATCTCAATCTACACACGGCAGACAACGGCTTCAGAAAGATAGCCACAGGGAAACCAACGATGAACTCCACACCGCCCACCGATCACATCGAGCCTCTGCATCGCTACACCTCTGCCACCGCTGGTTCCCTGAGGATGGGACGCTGCTACACCACTGCCCTACCCCCTGGTAAGCCTGAATTCGGACTATAAGATGCACCCCCAATTTTCCTCCCAAATTAAAAAATACGGTACTTTTCCTCTCTTTCTCCAACTGCTTTTGGCTAACAGATGATGATGCAAAGTACACCATAAATTGAGGTCTAGCAGAAACAAACTGCAGAACTGTGTAAATAGATCAATAGTTGACTTACTTGGTACTGAACACATGCAATGAAAGTAGAATAAATATAAAGTAGGCAGCAACATTTTAAGCACATTAAATTTTAGCCAAGGGAATAAGTCCAATTAAAATACATACAGCAATATACAAGAGCTTGTGTATATCCCTCACCAATACAATATGTTGCAGGGTAGGAAAAATACTGTGATACTATGCATAGCATTTATCTGCTATATTAGCTTACCCGCCATGAATAAAAATAAGAAATGCCACAATCAACCATTAAGCACTATAAATAAAATATTTTTTTCATCACTTATACATGCCAAATAAATATGCTTTTTCAAAGAAAAAGAATACAGAAAAGTGGGGTGAAAAGAATGGTAAATAAATATCAAGCACATTTATGAGGCAAAATAAGCATGATAAATAAACAAAAAAATTAAAAAAATCCTCCTGCAATTAAAACTGAAAAATAATGCATAAATCTCCATGTGTCCCAAACCATCCACTTCTCATTGTTCTCATCCCATTTCTATAAGGGCTCTTTCACATGTCAGTGTGTCCGGTACATGTGGTGACTGTTTTCACACGTACCGGAGACACTTACACAAGTAGGCCCATTCACGTGAATGGGTCTGTATATATATCAGAGTGTTTTTCCATGGACTGTGTCTCTGCAGGCAAAATACGCTGACATGTCCTTTTTTTACAGCAGCACAGGCAGCAAAAAGTCCCACACACATGCACACTGATGACACATGGATGACATCAGTCATGCACAACACTGTATGTTCGGGCCCCCCATTCAAGTGAATGGGATCCGAGTTCTGGTCCGCTGCTCAGTGTCTCTGCTGGATGACAGGCTGTATGGTCGGGCACCATGCAACCAGCCTGCCATCTAGATGCAGCAGTAGCAGACTGTGTGGTAATATCCTGCTGTCCTTGAGTTTTCTGTAGCAAAAACGCTGGTAAAAATGATACCTGCGTTTTTTCACCACCCATTCAAGTCAATTGGCGAAAAACATCAAAAAACGCTAAAACAAATGACATGCTCTATGTCCAAAAAACCACACATATCACAAAATACTGACGACAAAAAGATAATGTGTGTGTGTGAGATTTCAGAAATCTCATAGGCTTTGCTGGTACTGTAAATAGCAGCTGAAAATTAGCATTAAAACAACAGCAAAAACGCACAGTGTGAGCATAGCCTAAAGAAGACCAAGAGGCACTTGTCATGAAGATTGTAAACACACATACCGTAGACAAGGTGCACAAATTATTTGTTTTCATTTTTACATCCAGTAAAACAGGAAAAGAGTTTGACTCATGAGTTTCCAGAAAGCAGAGAAGATTGGGCCCAGGTTAAAGGGGTTGGCCGCTGTAACAAAGTCCATAGAAATGTCAGCCCAAGGCTCTTGTGGAAAAGGAAGAAGCCTTAGAGGATTTGAACTCTGCACACAGAGAACAAGATAGCACAAATTCTTTGATGCCTTGTTTCCAGTAGAAATGGGACAGGAGTTCAACTTGCGAGTGGCCAGAAAGAAAGCATTGTATTGTAAGTTGTCCACGGGGTTGTCCACTTCCATTAATTAAATGTATCTATAGTATAATAATAGACAGTAATTATAAAGAACTTTAAAGAGTGTGTCCACTACTGGACAACCACTTCTTAACAACTAAATGAGCCATAATAAATCAACTAACAGCTACAGCATTTTGCTATAATGTTAGAGGGCTCTTCAGACCAGAGGATCAGGCATGTTCAACTTCAACATGCCTCTTTCTGTTCTTCCCCAACATTTGCTGCGCGAATATTGGCTGAACACCTAATATGTATTACAAAGTTGGTCAGCCTTTCCCACGGAGCTCGCGCTGACGTCAGAAAGGTGAAAGGTGAGTTCACTGGCTGTGAACTCGCAGGACCTTTCTGACGGCATTGTGAGCAGGAGAACTTTCTCACACTCACAGTGCCTTCAGATAGGGAATAAGAGTTCACAGGAAGACACTGAGCACACAGTGCTCATTGTCTTTACTGGATAACAAGCTGCATTGTCGCATCATGCAACAATGCAGCCTGCCATCTAAATGTAGCAGTGCTGGACCCATTGTGGGACAAATGGATTAGCAGCATCTCTGCGGAAAGGTTTGGAATATTGTTGTTTGGGTTTTTCGTTTTTTTTTTTACTCTTTTGCAAATGGCGAGGGCATTGGGGGAATGGGCGAGGTTGTAAGAATGGTTTAATTAAGATTATTAAAGGAGTCTGTGTCATTTTTTCAATTAAAGGACTTTTTCTGGGTGTCTGTGTTTTCATACAATATGACTACAAGATTAGTTATGGGGGCATCTTATTGACATCTCTCCATTACTGACCTTGGGGCTTGATGTCACCTGACAATACAAAGGTTACATCAACCCCCCCAACTATCACCCCACTTGCCACCACGACAAGGCAAGTGGGAAGAGGAAGGCTAAGTGCCTGAATTGGCGTATCTTAGAGATGCTCTTTTTCTGGGGTGGCTGAGAGCTGATATTTTTATCCTGGGGGATGCAGTATCCATGGCCCCTTCCTAGGCTATTAATATCAGCCTGCAGCTGTCTGCATAGCCTTTGCTGGTTATTAATTATAGGGGACCCCACATCATTTTTTGGGGTGTCGTTCCCCATTTTAATTGCTAGTAAAGGCTAAATATACAGCTGTGAGCTGATATTAATAGCCTGGGAATCTCCACAGGTATTACCTCCTACCCAGGCTATAAACATCTGCATCCAGCAGTCGGCTTTCCCTCTGCTGCTTACAAAAATTGAGCGGGAACCCAAACCATTTTTTTTTCCAAAATAGAATCTTTTATTAAATACATGTACAGTAAGCTGCACACACACTGTACTAATTGTATTTGTCACAGACATTTGTATATCTACCTATTCTATTTGTATTTCCTGCATGCAATCCATCTCTTCTATCCTGTCAGCTCCTGCAGTGATTTTACAGTACACGGCAGATGAATTGCCAGTTATATATATCTTCCTGTGGCACTATGGTGTAACTGTGCACAAAAAATGCAAAAAATAGCTAAATTCCACATAAAATGACCTCATACTCTCATACTGGAACAAAAGGCGCCTCCTGAAGAAGCGGTCAGTGAAACGCGCGTCGGGGCAGAGGGACGCCGAGGATCACCACACTACATCACTCTGGTAATGTGTCTTTGTTTACATTGTCATATTGGAGCTTTATTTGCACAATAATCACTCATCATTACCTCATTACCAACAATTTGCTCTTATATTTCTCCACATGCTGTTATTGCTGCAACACAAGATAGTCTAAGTGTTAGACATCATTTTATTATTTGGTCAGCATAGGCCACGGCATTTTTTCCATTTGTTCCAGTATGAGAGTATGAGGTCATTTTATGTGGAATTTAGCTCTTTTTTGCACAGTTACACCATAGTGCCACAGGAAACTGGTGGTTTTCCTACAGTTATCGTGTCCCTCTTTTAATGGATTCTGCACTTTTTTGTTTATTTTTGTTGTATGTTTATTCAGTTTTAAATTATGTTTAATAAATGACATTTTATCCAGTAAGCACCACCTGTTTTGGAATTTACTATTTAGTATAATAACCAAAAAAAAGTGATTCATCTATATATCTATGTATTCTATGTGTATATACCTATAAAATCTATTCTATTCTAACCTGTCAGTGTGATTTTACTGTATGCGGCACATGAAAAGCCGGCTTTTCAAAGGACAATGGTGAGTAAAAATCGGACAACACTTGCAAGGTCCGAGTGCCGTGCGATTTTTTTTTCTCGCACCCATAGGTTGGCGAGTCTCGGATGATACATGCGCACAAACGCAGCATGCTATTGATTTTACACGCATGCTGAATAGGCCCGAGAAAATAAACGGTGATGAGAGTTGCCCCATAGATTAACACTGGACCGAGTGCTATGCAATTTTTTCTCGCATAACACTTGCCCAAATTCTACGGTAGTGTGACGCCGGCCTAAGGCACGGTTCCCTAACTTCGGAGTCAAGAGCCACCAACAGGTCATGTTTTCAGGATTTTCTTAGTATTGCCCAGGTGATAATTGTATCATCAGGACAGGAAAGAATTCCATCACCTGTGCAGTACTAAGGAAAATTTGAAAACATGACAAGTTGGTGGCTCTTGGGGACTGGAGTGGGGGAACACTAGTCATTTTGTTTTTGAGGTGCTCAAAAATGACATGTTATATAGAGTTTTGGAGGATTTTGTTTTAGACTTTTTTTTTAATCCTTTTGATTGGACAGAGCTTATTTTGAAGTGGTTTCCATCAGGAAACGTTTCTAACAAGTAACACATGTTCCAAAAGGCATTTTTTAAAACCTGACACTGAATCAAATACTCAAAACACTGAACATATAAATAGTAAAAAAAATTGAATAAGAAAAGTCTTTCAAATGTTTTTGACAGATTTTTCAGGTTTTTCTTCTTTTGTGTGGGCCAAAAACTCCTTGTGTAATAACTTAATGTACAAGGCCACCTTTAGATGGCTATGGCACAAGTCTTCTACAGTTGCCAGGATGCTTACTCCAGCCTTAGTCTGTGTGCGCACATAGCGTTTTTGCTGCATTTTTCCAGTGCAGAGTTGTCACAAAACCTGAAGGGTTTCCTGATGCCAGCAAAGTGAATAAGAATCCTGAGGTCTAAAGCACACGTTGCTTATTTTTGACTTGAAGATTTGGCGCACATATAAATCTGCTGCATGTCAATTCTTTCAACGTTATTGCTGCAGATGTCATCCATATTAATGAGTGAGGAAAAAAAAAAAACAACCAAAAACACACAAAAAAACACAGCAAAACACGCATTTTTGTCTCGGCGGTTTTACTGCCAAGAGATACATAAAGGGTATGTGCACACGTTGCAGATTCTGCTGCGGATTTTTCCACAGCGGATTTAGAAAATCCGCAGTGCAAAACCACTGCGGTTTTCACTGCGGATTTTCATGCGTTTTTTTCTGCGGATTCCTCTGCGGGTTTTCAACTGCACTTTCCTATTGGTGCTTGTTGAAAACCGCTGTGGAATCAGCAAAAAAAATTGACATGCTGCGGAAAATAATCTGCTGCGTTTCCGCGCGGATTTTTCCGCAGCATGTGCACAGCGGTTTTTTTTTCCAATAGGTTTACATGGTACTGTAAACCTTGGGAAAACTGCTGCAGATCCGCAGCGTCAAATCCGCTGCGGATCCGCAGCGTCAAATCCGCTGCAGATCCGCAGCAAAATCCGCAGCGTGTGCACATACCCAAATGGTGCAAAAATATCTGTACTAAATAGTTAACCCCTTTCACACTTCCTGATATACAGTAACAGAAAAAACAGTACTGAAGATACTGTATCTGTGTGTGTAATACTTGTGGCAACTGTGTGCCACATCAGTACCACACACACAGGCGCCAGGGAAGTAGTAGTACAGTTAGAGCTGTTCCCCATCGCCGGGTGCTGAAGACAGCTCTCATCATTCACCGTTGCTCTGCAGGCGATCAGCGCGAGAAGGGGAGAATATTGAGAGTTGTATTCAACTCATAACAGCTAGATGAGGCGGCGGCTGATGGGACTATTACTCCCATCTGCCGCGGCTACTAACAGTAAGAGCAGGTGGCGGCAGATGTGAGTATTTATCACCTGCCACCTGCGCTATAAATAAATAAATAAAAATGGTGTAGGTTCCTCTGTATTTATATAACTAGCCAGGCTGCAACCATCAGCTGTCAGCTTCAGCAAGGCTGGTAATCAAGAATAGAGGAGTCCCTACATTGTTTTTTAATTATTTAAATACTTTTAAAAAAGGCATGGGGTCCCCCCCATTTTTAACAACTAGCCTTGGTAAAGCAAACAGCTGGGGCTAGTATTCTCAGGCTAGAAAGGGGCCATGGATATTGACTCCCCCTAGCCTAAAAATAGCGACCCGCATCCACCAAGAAAAGGCACATCAGTTAGATGCGCCAATTCTGGCGCTTTGCCCGGCTCTCATAAGACACCTATTCATTACTAATCCTATTATTACAGTAGTGTTCAAAATAATAGCAGTCCAATATGATTAACCAAATTAATCACTGTTTTTGGTATAAATTATATTACCACATGTTAAACAATTTACCAGTTGGTGCAGTGGTTTCTAAGAAAACCAAGAGACTCAGCATTCATGATCTGCATGTTTTTGAGTCTGTGTATTAGAATAATTAATTGAAAGGGGGTGTGTTTAAAATAATAGCAGTGTGGAGTTCAATTAGTGAGGTCAATCATTCTGTGCAGAAACGGGTGTGAATCAGATGGCCCTTATTTAAGGATGAAGCCAGGACATGTTGTACATGCATTTCTCCCTGAAAGACTGAGAAATATTGGTGGTTCAAGACATTGTTCAGAAGAACAGCGCACTTTGATTAAAAAGTTGATAGGAGAGGGTAAAACTTATACAATGATAGGCTGCTTAGCTAAAATAATGTCCAATGCTTTAAAATGGAAAGCCAAACGGGAAAGACGTGGAAGAAAACGGAAGACTACGATTTGAATGGATGGAACAATAGTCTGAATGGCAACGACTCAGCCAATGATGAGCTCCAGGATGATCAAAGACAGTCTCACGTTACCTGTGAGTACTGTGACAGCTAGAAGACGCCTGTCTAAAGCTAGTGTCTTAGGAAGAAACTCCTGCAATGTCCCACTGTTTAAAAAAAAAGACCTGTACTGAAGCGGTTACAATTTGCGAAAGAACACATCAACTGGCCTAAAGAGAAACGGAGAAACATTTTGAGGACTGATGAAAGTAATATTGTTCTTTTTGGGTCCAAGGGTCGCAGACAGTTCCTCAGACGAGCACCAAACTCTGCATTCACGCCACGGTACACTCTGAAGACAGTGAAGCATGGTGGTGCAAGAATCAAGATATGGACATGTTTCTCTTATGTTTCTCTTACTATGGCGCCAGACCTATTTACCGCATACTAGGGATCATGGACCAGCTTGCATATATTAAAATACTTGGTCATGTTGCCTTACGCTGAAGAGGATATGCCTTTGAAATGGGTGTTTCAACAAGACAACGACTCTAAACACACCAGTAAACCAGCAAAATCTTGGTTTCAGTCCAACAAAATTGAGGCTACTTAGTGGCCAACCCAATTCCAAGACCTTAACCCCCTTACCCCCAAGGGTGGTTTGCACGTTAATGACCAAGCCAATTTTTCCAATTCTGACCACTGTCCATTTCTTTGATATTACCTGCATTTATTTTTGAAAAAAACGGAAATTTGGCGAAAATTTTCAAAATTTTGCAATTTTCCAAATTTGAATTCTTATGCAATTAAATCACAGAGATATGCCACACAAAATACTTAATAAGTAACATTTCCCACATGTCTACTTTACACCAGCACAATTTTGGAACCACAATTTGTTTTTGTTAGGGAGTTATAAGGGTTAAAAGTTGACCAGCAATTTCTCAATTTTACAACACCATTTTTTTTTAGGGACCACATCTCATTTGAAGTCATTTTCAGGGGTCTATGTGATAGAAAATAACCAAGTGTGACACCATTCTAAAAACTGCACCCCTCAAGGTGCTCAAAACCACATTCAAGAAGTTTATTAACTCTTCAGGTGTTTCACAGGAATTTTTGGAATGTTTAAATAAAAATGAACATTTAACTTTTTTTCACAAAAAATTTACTTCAGCTCCAATTTGTTTTATTTTACCAAGGGTAACAGGAGAAAATGGACCCCTAAAGTTGTTGTACAATTTGTCCTGAGTATGCTGATACCCCATATGTGGGGGTAAACCACTGTTTGGGTGCATGGCAGAGCTTGGAAGCGCAGGAGCGCCATTTGACTTTTCAATGCAAAATTGACTGGAATTGAGATGGGATGCCATGTTGCGTTTGGAGAGCCACTGATGTGCCTAAACATTGAAACCCCCCACAAGTGACACCATTTTGGAAAGTAGACCCCCTAAGGAACTCATCTAGATGTGTTGTGAGAGCTTTGAACCCCCAAGTGTTTCACTACAGTTTATAACGCAGAACCGTGAAAATAATATTTTTTAGCCCCCTGTTTTGTATTTTCCCAAGGGTAACAGGAGAAATTGGACCCCAAAAGTTGTTGTCCAATGTGTCCTGAGTATGCTGATACCCCATATGTTGGGGTAAACCCCTGTGTGGGCGCATGGGAGAGCTCGGAAGGGAAGGAGCACTGTTTTACTTTTTAAACGCAGAATTGGCCGGAATTGGGTCATTCCATATCAAGTGATCCAAATATGAATATTTTTTTTACCTTACGTCTTTAGATTTTTGTTTTTTTTTGTTTTTATGAAGTACAACTTTAGTTAAATACAAATTAAAAGTTTAGAATTTTTTTCTTCATCAGTTAATTTTTTACAGATTTTTAAAGTTTTGAAAAAGCATGGATTTTGGCCTGGTATGGCTTTACATTTTTTATCATATCTCGGGCTAGAATTAAGATAAAGAGTTGGGAGAGGCATCATTTTTCTCAGAACGGTACCGGCTTTCATTTGATATGTCACAAGACTATGTTTCTTTATATTTTGTTTTCGAGAAATCAAATTAAAAACTTTGATGCGCAATTCTGAAAAAAACGTATTTTTTTAAATTATGAAAACATGCATGCGTGTTACTTGTGTCCTTGTTTATATTTGGACAGGGATTCAACTTGGGATCTATCACATTTGTATTTTTTTTTAAGCCTTGAATCATCTGATTTTATGTTTGTGTGAGTTTCTTCCTTTTTTCTTTTCAAATTACAACTTATTGCATTCAACATTTATATGTAACAATAAAGAAACACAAAAAACAACTACTGAAGTGCCAGAATAAATACATCTTAATCACCATAACAACTTGCTCAGCATTTTTAACCTGAATTCTTTGAACAAGCCAAAAGATAAAAGGTGATCACATCCTCCAGTGTGGTTTACTAACTACAGTCTGATCCTAATTATATGTTAAAAACAAGATTAAAAGAACCAATATTTCTACCACCTATTTATACATGGAACAATTTTTTTTCTACTATATCACTAAACATGTCATTTCTGAAGTGTTTACGAAGAATAGTACAGTAGTTAAATCCTCGTTCTATAAAATATGAGCTAATCAAACAATTAGTAGTAGGTTTTTACACTGGCCTTCTATCATCAATGTGTCCCTTCTAGAGGATGAAATGTCATCTTGCCCATAAGCGCTCACTAGCAATGGCCGTTTCCTTCTTTGTCAGAGTATGTGCAGCTGTCATGGTGCTCGGCTCCACCTGAGTCATATTTTTGTTCACTTTTACAACGTCTGATTTTCTTAGATACACAAAGGACGGCGCTGGACCAGAAAGTACAGAAAAGTCACTTCTACGTCTTCATTTTCACAATCTTTGGAGAGTCCAGTAGCCGCCAGCGCCGATCATATTCACAGGTCACATAGCCAGTTGTGTCATCCATTGCCGATCTTATGCCACCTTCTACCACGTCATGGACGTCACTGTCTTTATTTCCACTACATGGGATGACAGTCCGGTATTGCTGAGTCCCTGTGATGGGTTCTGCTTCCTGTAACCGATATAACAAACTCTCCTCCTCCTCTTTGTAGTCCTGGTTTGTACAATACATGAACTGGATGTTAAGAATATTTTTCTCCCTCCATTTGAGGAGTTGCCTGGGTGTTCAGATTTGGTGTGAATATGGCCTCTGGAGGCCCGAGCTGCTGCCTGTCATCTGCTCTGCAGTCATCGTCTACCCCTGGTCATTCTCAGCCCTAACAAAGCTTCTCCTCTGTCCTCTCCTGCTTCTAGGTGGTAACATAATAAAATAATACAGTAATATCTAGCAATCATGGATTATTTGGTATCTATGGACCCCACACTGTTAGACCACAGGCTGAGCAGATCTGAAATCAAGATTTTTGAAATGACACTGTAATAGTTTTATTTTTTAAAATATGATCTCATCATGATCCCAACTTGTATTTTGGTACAGATGTGAATAGGAGTATAACAGGCACATATGCAGTTTTTGAAATTTTTAAATTAAACGTTTTTTTCGGAAATGCGTTTTAAAGTTTTGCGCTTGCGTTCACATAGGTAAAATATTATCAAAGATACTCTTGTGACATATCTGGTGAAAGCCTGTACTGTTCTGAGTAGAATGGTGTTTATTTTGTTTCTCTATCTCTTTTCTAGCCTGAGTTATGGGGGGAAATGTAAAGGCAGGCAACACCGAAATTCGCACTTTTTCTGAACTTTGAAAATCAATAAAAAATAAAAAAAAAAATCTAGAATTTTTTTCTTCTTCACATTTTGCATTCTCTGACACACTATTACCAAATAACAAAATCTCAAAAGAATTAAAAATATAGTGGTAAAAATCATTGGTTCACTTGACATGGAATGACCCAATTGAGATCGGACGCCATGTCGCGTTTAGAGAGCCCCTGATGTGCCTAAACAGTGGAAACCCCCCAATTATAACTGAAACCCTAATCCAAACACATCCCTAACCCTAATCCCAACTGTAACCCTAACCACACCCCTAACCCTGACACACCCCTAACCCTAATCCCAACCCTATTCCCAACCGTAAATGTAATCCAAACCCTAACCCTAACTTTAGCCCCAACCCTAACCCTAACTTTAGCCCCAACCCTTACTTTAGCCTTAACCCTAGCCCCAACCCTAACCCTAACCCTTGCCCTAACCCTAACCCTAGCCCTAACCCTAGCCCTAACCCTAGCCCTAACCCTAATGGGAAAATGGAAATAAATACATTTTTTTAATTTTTCCCTAACTAAGGGGGCAATGAAGGGGGGTTTGATTTACTTTTATAGCGGGTTTTTTAGCTGATTTTTATGATTGGCAGCCGTCACACACTGAAAGACGCTTTTTATTGCAACAAATATATTTTGCGTTACCACATTTTGAGAGCTATAATTTTTCCATATTTTGGTCCACAGAGTCACGTGAGGTCTTGTTTTTTGCGGGACTAGTTGATGTTTTTACTGGTAACATTTTCGGGCACGTGACATTTTTTGGTCGCTTTTTATTCCGATTTTTGTGAGGCAGAATGACCAAAAACCAGCTATTCATGAATTTCTTTTGGGGGAGGCGTTTATACCGTTCTGCGTTTGGTAAAATGGATAAAGCAGTTTTATTCTTCGAGTCAGTATGATTAGAGCGATACCTCATTTATATCATTTTTTTATGTTTTGGCGCTTTTATACGATAAAAACTATTTTATAGAAAAAATAATTATTTTTGCATCGCTTTATTCTGAGGACTATAACTTTTTAATTTTTTCTTTGATGATGCTGTATGGTGGCTCGTCTTTTGCGGGACTAGATGACGATTTCAGCGGTACCATGGTTATTTATATCCGTCTTTTTGATCGCGTGTTATTCCACTTTTTGTTTGGCGGTATGATAATAAAGCGTTGTTTTTTGCCTTGTTTTTTTTTTTTTTACGGTGTTCACTGAAGGGGTTAAATAGTGGGACAGTTTTATAGGACAGGTCATTACGGACGTGGCGATACTAAATATGTGTACTTTTATTGTTTTTTTTTATTTAGATAAAGAAATGTATTTATAGGAACAATATATATATGTGTTTTTTTTTATTTTATTTTTATTTTTTTTACACATGTGAATATTTTTTTTTTTTACACTATAACATTGCCCCGGGGGGGGGCATCATGTTATAGTGTAAGATCGCTGATCTGACACTTTGCTGTGCACTGTGTCAGATCAGCGATCTGACGTGCACAGCTCCAGGCAGGCGTTGTGAAGCCAACTCCCTGCAGGACCCAGATGCAGCGGCCATTTTGGATCCGGGCCTGCTGCAGGGAGGAGGAGGTAAGAGACCCTCGGAGCAACGCGATCACATTGCGTTGCTCCGGGGGTCTCAGGGAAGCCCGCAGGGAGCCCCCTCCCTGCGCGGTGCTTCCCTATACCGCCAGAACACTGCGATCATGTTTGATCATTCCCCTTGAGAAAGCACGTGGGTGGCGAAACGCGCGTCGGGGTGTTCCTACAGCGGCATCTATGATGGGTAAGCATTGACTTAATTTTCCAACTGCTCTTGAGGTGCTCATTATATTTGAAGCTCTTATCATCTGGGTACAACACATTATAAAATTACCTTAAAGGGTTTTTTATGAGCTATATTTTGATTAGCACTAAGATATAACATATAGTTACAATGCTTAACAAGATGTATATAACTGCTGCTTAATATGGAACTCAGATTGAGTCTTCTGATATCCTCATATAGTATGATGTACAATTTTATAACATTTTTTCAATAAACTTTATTGATTTTATCTCTTGTAGTATGGTGGTCTGTGAGTACTTGGTACTCATTTTTTGGCATTAGTATACATTTGTCTACTATTTTTTGAATTTGTGGAGTATGGTTAGAGAAGCAGTTACGGTAATGCTTCTGGCTGAGATTGGATATTTATGCTTTTTGTATCTATATTTTGATCATGTTTGATCGCAGTGTGCCGGGGGTTAATGTGCCGGTGGCGGTCCGTGACCACTCCTGGCACATAGTGCCAGATGTCAGCTGCGATAGTCAGCTGACACCCGGCCGCAATTGGCCGCGCTTCCCCCGTGAGCGCGGCCGATCGCATATGACGTACTATCCCGTCGGTCATACGGGCCCACCCCACCGACAGGATAGTACGTCTAATGTCAGAAAGGGTTAATCCAATAGAAAACTTGTGGGGCGACATTAAAAATGCTGTTTCTGAAGCAAAGCCAACAAATGCCAAAAAATTGTAGGATGTGGCCCAAGTATCCTAGGCTGGAATAACAGGTGCCAGAAGTTGGTTTATTCTAGGAAACAGTTCTAAAAAGCTGTGGGTATACAACTAAATATTAGATTAGTGATTCACAGGAATGTGAAACCCACAAAAAAGTACATATTGTGAGTTTGTAAAGCCAAATGGAGACACTGCTATTATTTACAACAGCCCTATGTTCATTTTTTGCTATTTTCTGTAAAGTAGTTAAAAATTGTATACATTTCTCTTCATGTTTTGAATTAGAAAACAGTGTACAATGTTCCTAATGCATGGAAATAAAAACTAGTAGAAAGATTTTGTGATTAACGCAAGCTTTTGAACAAACTGTCATTATTTTGAACAATACTGATATTGTAAATTAACACACAGCCAGAATAAAGTCTTTTGTTTGAAATAAACAAAACACACACACACCTATTGAAACCAATGTATCCTGCAATAAAACAAAAATAAAAAAACAACCATATCCCTCACCTGTCCGACGTTCTGTCCAACAACGTAATCCATGCTTGGGGATAAAATAGTTTTGGATTGCGATTCCACTCGCAGCTGTTAACATGTTAAGTGCCACTGACTGTCTGTCTCTGACAGGGGCATTTAACATGCTCGTGCCAGAAGCGCATCACTAATCCCACCCATTGGCACCACTGTCACATGACCGCAGGTCGCCGATGGGTCAGCATGACAACCCGGGGTCTGCAGGAGACCCTTGTGGTTGTTACTGCCAGATAGCTATGAGCTCCGCCCAGCGGTCGGTGCTCATAGCAGGAGATCATTTTAGCTACATGCAGCAGGGCTCAAGCCCTGCTATGTGTAGCACAGGCGATCGGATGAACACAGCTTCTACAGTCATGGCCAAAAGTATTGACACCCCTGCAATTCTGTCACATAATACTCAGTTTCTTCCTGAAAATGATTGCAAACACAAATTCTTTGGTATTATTATCTTCATTTAATTTGTCTTAAATGAAAAAACACAAAAAGAATTGTCCTAAAGCCAAATTGGATATAATTCCACACCAAACATAAAAAAGCGGGTGGACAAAAGTATTGGCGCTGTTTGAAAAATCATGTGATGCTTCTCTAATTAGTGTAATTAACAGCACCTGTAACTTACCTGTGGCACCTAACAGGTGTTGGCAATAACTAAATCACACTTGCAGCCAGTTGACATGGATTAAAGTTGACTCAACCTCTGTCCTATGTCCTTGTGTGTACCACATTGGGCGTGGAGAAAAGAAAGAAGACCAAAGAACTGTCTGAGGACTTGAGAAACCAAATTGTGAGGAAGCACGAGCAATCTCAAGGCTACAAGTCCATCTCCAAAGACCTGAATGTTCCTGTGTCTACCGTGCGCAGTGTCATCAAGACGTTTAAAGCCCATGGCACTGTGGCTAACCTCCCTAGATGTGGATGGAAAAGAAAAATTGACAAGAGATTTCAACGCAAGATTGTGCGGATGTTGGATAAAGAACCTCGACTAACATCCAAACAAGTTCAAGCTGCCCTGCAGGCCGAGGGTACAACAGTGTCAACCCCTACTATCCGTCAGCGTCTGAATGAAAAGGGACTGTATGGTAGGAGACCCAAGAAGACCCCACTTCTGACCCTTAGACATAAAAAAGCCAGGCTGGAATTTGTCAAAACTTACCTGAGAAAGCCTAAAACGTTTTGGAAGAATGTTCTCTGGTCAGATGAGACAAAAGTAGAGCTTTTTGGGCAAAGGCATCAACAGAGTTTACATGATAAAAAAAGAGGTATTCAAAGAAAAGAACATGGTCCCTACAGTCAAACATGGCGGAGGTTCCCCGATGTTTTGGGGTTGCTTTGCTGCCTCTGGCACTGGACTGCTTTACCGTGTGCACGGCATTATGAAGTCTGAAGACTACCAACAAATTTTGCAGCATAATGTAGGGCCCAATATGAGAAAGCTGGGTCTCCCTCAGAGGTCATGGGTCTTCCAGCAGGACAAAACACACTTCAAAAAGCACTAGAAAATGGTTTGAGAGAAAGCACTGGAGACTTCTCAGGTGGCCAGCAATGAGTCCAGACCTGAATCCCATAGAACACCTGTGGAGAGATCTAAAAATGGCAGTTTGGAGAAGGCACCCTTCAAATATCAGGGACCTGAAGCAGTTTGCCAAAGAAGAATGGTCTAAAATTCCAGCAGAGCATTGTAAGAAACTCATCGATGGTTACCGGAAACGGTTGGTCGCAGTTATTTTGGCTAAAGGTTGTGCAACCAAGTATTAGGCTGAGGGTGCCAATACTTTTGTCTGGCCCATTTTTGGAGTTTTGTGTGAAATGATCAATGTTTCGCTTTTTGCTTCATTCTCTTTTGTGTTTTTTCATTTAAGACAAATTAAATAAACATAATACCAAAGAATTTGTGTTTGCAATCATTTTCAGGAAGAAACTGAGTATTATCTGACAGAATTGCAGGGGTGTCAATACTTTTGGCCATGACTGTAGTCTCCTATGGAAACTATTGAAGCAAGTGTAAAGTAAAAAAAATAATTGTTTTAAAAATATTAAAAAAATATAAAAGTTTAAATCAACCTCCTCATTTGCACCATTCAAAATAAAACGATATGAAAAAAAAAAAAATACACATATTTGGTATTGCCGGGTTCAGATACACCCGACCTATCAATATACAGTATAAAAATAATTAATCCGATCGGTAAACAGCGTAAGGAGAAAAAAATGAAAATGTCAGAATTACGTCCTTTTGATCGCCGTCTCATTGCATTAAAATACAATAATGGGAGATCAAAAGTTTGTATCTACATCAAAATGGTATAAATAAAAACGTCAGCTTGGCACGCAAAAAATAAGCCCTTGCCCAGCCCCAGATCACTAAAAATGGAGACGCTACGGGTCTCGGAAAATAGCAACTTTTTTTGATTTTGTGTTTAAAAACTTTGGATTTTTTTTCACCTTTTAAATAAAAAAGAACCTAGACATGTTTGGTATCTACAAACTCGTAATGACCAGTAGAAATCATAATGTTAGGTCAGTTTTAGCATTTACTGAACAAGGTAAAAAAAACCAAAAAAACAAATGTGGCATTGCACATTTTTGGCAATTTCACCGCACTTTGATTTTTTCCCCCATTTTCCAATACACTATAAGGCATAACCAATGGTGTCGTTCAAAAGTACAACTCGTCCCACAAAAACAAGCCCTCACATAACCAAAAAAACGGAAACTCAAAATCGCAAGGTGGTGAAGGGGTTAAAGTGTGCACAACCTTTAAACCTACACCTCATAGGTTTGCCCTGTTCTTTCTTCACCTATTTCTTTCAGTTAGAGAGAAGGAAGAAATAATACCACATCAATAGTTAAAGCAATCTGGCCTTGGCTTCTACTTTGTACAATGCAAATCATTTCTGACTACGTTTATCATTTATCTCCGTTTCTCTGAATAAGGATACCATAAAGAGAACAGGAAAACCACATTCAGCACTATATTCCATCATTTGCATAGCATTCTAATAAATATTCAATTCATTAAATGACCTGTTTATGATCTGATTGGTCACATTCCATCTGAACGTTAATGTTGACATATTAAGCAATAGTCTATTTCCTGATTTTGTTATCATCATAAGGTTGTTTCCTGTAAGCAAAGGGTATTTCTGTCCTCAGTAGAAATGCCGTTATAAACACAAGACTAAGGGCATGATTCATAAATGCTTTTATGCTAGTGTTCTGGCATAAAAAAGATTTTAAAAGTTGAAAAATGTTGGTGCAACTCAAGAAGGCGCTAAAATATTGTTACTGACTGGGTATTCTCATACCATTTTCACCCAGCTCCGACAGAGTGGGCAGAGCTCAGGGGGAGCAGGAGTGTGGCGACAACTGCATGTCAAATTCATTAAGGCCGGTTTCACACGTCAGTGGCTCCGGTACGTGTGGTGTCAGTTTTCTCACGTACCGGAGACACTGACACACATAAACACATTAAAATCAATGTGTCTCTGTACATGTCATTGATTTTTTGCAGACCGTGTGCAAAACATGGAGACATGTCAGTGTTCGTGGGAGCGCACGGATCACACGGACCCATTAAAGTCAATGGGTCCATGTAAAACATGTACCGCACACGGATGCTGTCCGTGTGCAGTCCGTGTGCCGTGCAGGAGACAGCGTTACAGTAAGCGCTGTCCCCCCAGCGTGGTGCTGAAGCCGCCATTCATTTCTTCTCTCCAGCAGCATTCGCTGGAGAGAAGATATGAAAAATCTTTTTTTTTTTTTTTTTTTGTGTTTAAAATAAAGATCCCTGTCACCACCCCCCTCCCACCACCTGTGCGCCCGCCCGCTGGAAATAAAATACTCACCCGGCTCCCTCGCTGCTTCCTCTCAGCGCCGCAGCTTCTTCCTGTATGAGCGGTCACGTGGTGCCGCTTATTACAGTGATGAATATGTGGCTCCACCTCCCATAGGTGTGGAGCCGCATATTCATCACTGTAATGAGCGGTACCACGTGACCGCTCATACAGGAAGAAGCAGCGGCGCTGAGAGGAAGCAGCGAGGGAGCCGGGTGAGTATTTTATTTCTAGCGGGCGGGCGCACAGGGGGTGAGAGGGGAGTGGTGACAGGGATCTATATTTTAAACACAAAAAAAAAATGATTTTTTATATCTTCTCTCCAGCGAACGCTGTTGGAGAGAAGAAATGAATGGCGGCTTCAGCACCAGATGCAGGGTACAGTGCTTATCTCTAGCGCTGTCTCCTGCACGGTCCGTGTGGTACCCAGTCGGCACACGGCTGCCGCACGTGTGCCACACTGATGTGCCACGTGAGCACACGGACACATGGACACGGATAACTCCGGTACCGATTTTTCCGGTACTGGAATTATCTGGACGTGTGGGACAGGCCTGAAAGGGTTGTCCACTACTCGGACAAGCCCTTCTCAATCTATATAGTTGCCGCAGTAAAATAACTCTCTCTGCCAGGGCTCATGTGACATTGTTACGCAGCGGTGACTCCGCTGTAACAACGCCGGCACCGGAGGTGAGTTTAAGCGTTATTATTTTACTGGAGGCAAACATACGAATTGAGAAGGATTGTCCCATTACTGGACAACCCTTTTAAAGGGCTTGAAGTAAGATTTGTACAAGGCGCAAGCCACTAGTCAAATGCATGATTCATTAAGAGGCATGTGACTCCACCCTGCCCCTTTTGTGGCCTTTGAAATTATATCTGCATGTCTTATTATGGCATCATGTAATAACACTTTAGCTACGGATACATTGATACATGACATAATGTATGGTTGAATGGAAGTACAATTTGGCTTATAAAATTGTAAGACACACAGAAATAGCAGTCTGTTCTGTACATTAAGCAGCGTATTTCCTAACAGTCTGTGAGCACAGTAACTAATTTACAGCTTATTCAACGTCCAAATGAATGACAGAAATGCTGGTCTTACCAAGGAAAATAAATAGAATTACTAAAAACTAACCATAGCCCTCTGTAAATGCCAGCAATCAGGACGGGAATTGCCCAAATAGCAAGTCCTTATGACTCAGCCCCTGACACCTAATCAGACAATATCTGATATATACCCTTCTGTATCCAAGTCATTGTTTCCCTTGCATCACACATAGGTCATGGTTTTGGAAAACTCACAGACATAAAATTGGCAGGATCCACTGAAAAAATCCGATGGACAGCTAACTGGCTATGCTAGAATACAAGCTATAAACTTACATGACACTTTTCATTACCATAATAATCCCATCGGCTCACGCTGATGAGCAGTTGCTATGGGTTACAGCACTCGATAATTCATAACCTTCCTCCATATACATATACAGGACTTCTGATAAGCACATAGAACAGATTCTACACACATTTCTTCAATAAGTATAAAACTTAGCAGCAAATACTAAAACATCTGAGGCTACGTTCACATTCGCGGCGGGCGCCGCAGCGGCGGGCGCAGCAGCGGCGCCACATGCGTCATGCGCCCCTATATTTAACATTGGGGCGCATGGACATGCGTCGCACTTGCGTTTTGCGCCGCATGCGTCGCTGCGGCGCCCGCGTCCGGCCGCAGAGGACGCAGCAAGTTGCATTTTTGCTGCGTCCAACTTTCGGCCAAAAAGGACGCATGCGGCGCAAAACGCAGCGTTTTAGCGTGCGTTTTGCCGCGTTTTTGTTTGCGTTGTGCGCTGCGGCGCCGACGCTGCGGCGCACAACGCAAATGTGAACGTAGCCTTATATAGCAGTTTGATGAAAATATTTGTGGAATGAAGGAGTGTGTGGGGAGGGACGTCTGCCTGAAAAGGAAACGTCAGGCACTAACTCTGCTTTCACCAACCGTTACATCAGCCATTCTGAAATATGAAAAGAAAGCGAAACATTTCTGATTCATAGTTTGGAGACGACGGTTCCAGAATGCAACAAGAAGAGAAATACGTACCACCATTACAAGGAATGCACTGATACCATATGACAGCAACTTACACAGGGTGATAGGCAAGTGGGAAACTCCATAATGGGACCTGGTACAGTCACATATGAAATAAATGTCAATAGGGATTTATGTAAATAGGTATTTTGCCTGTGTGCTATTTATTCTTCTATGTTTGCTATAAATACTTAAATATCCATAGACACACATATATATATATAGACATTGATCATATAAATGTTGCTTTGCTGACTCCTATCCTCATAATTTGCTCTAAAGACAATGTGCCATTATCTGCCCTGACCATACTCTGGTATCTGCCATTATCATACTTTGGTATCTGCCCTGACCATACTCTGGTATCTGCCATTATCTGCTATCACCATACTCTGATATCTGCCATTATCTGCTATGACCATACTCTGATATCTGCCATTATCATACTCTGATATCTGCCCTCACCATACTCTGGTTTCTGCCCTGACCATACTCTGGTATCTGCCATTATCTGCTATGACCATACTCTAATATCTGCCATTACCTGTTATGACCATACTCTGATATCTGCCATTATCATACTCTGATATCTGCCCTGACCATACTCTGGTATCTTCCATTATCATACCCTGATATCTGCACTGACTATAGTCTGATACCTGCCATTATCATACTCTGATATCTGCCCTGACCATACTCTGGTATCTGCCCTGATCATACTCTGATATCTGCCCTGACCATACTCTGATATCTGCCATTACCTGTTATGACCATACTCTGATATCTGCCATTATCATACTCTGATATCTGCCCTGACCATACTCTGGTATCTTCCATTATCATACCCTGATATCTGCCCTGACCATACTATGATACCTGCCATTATCATACTCTGATATCTGCCCTGACCATACTCTGGTATCTGCCCTGATCATACTCTGATATCTGCCCTGACCATACTCTGATATCTGCCATTACCTGTTACTTATGACCATACTCTGATATCTGCCATTATCATACTCTGATATCTGCCCTGACCATACTCTGGTATCTTCCATTATCATACCCTCATATCTGCCCTGACCATACTCTGATACCTGACATTATCTTCCCTGACCATACTGTGATATCTGCCCTGACCATACTCTGATATCTGCCATTATCTGCTATGACCATACTCTGATATCTGCCATTATCATACTCTGGTATCTGCCCTGACCATACTCTGATATCTGCCATTATCTGCTATGACCATACTCTGATATCTGCCATTATCTGCCCTGACCATACTCTGATACCTGCCATTATCTGCCCTGACCATACTCTGACATCTGCCCTGACCATACTCTGATAGCTGCCATTATCTGCTATGACCATACTCTGATATCTGCCATTATCATACTCTGGTATCTGCCCTGACCATATTCTGATATCTGCCATTATCTGCCCTGACCATACTCTGATACCTGCCATTATCTGCCCTGACCATACTCTGATATCTGCCCTGACCATACTCTGATATCTGCCATTATCTGCTATGACCATACTCTGATATCTGCCATTATCATACTCTGGTATCTGCCCTGACCATACTCTGATATCTGCCATTATCTGCCCTGACCATACTCTGATACCTGCCATTATCTGCCCTGACCATACTCTGACATCTGCCCTGACCATACTCTGATATCTGCCATTATCTGCTATGACCATACTCTGATATCTGCCATTATCATACTCTGGTATCTGCCCTGACCATATTCTGATATCTGCCATTATCTGCCCTGACCATACTCTGATACCTGCCATTATCTACCCTGACCATACTCTGATACCTGCCATTATCTGCCCTGACCATACTCTGTCTGATATCTGCCCTGACCATACTCTGATATCTGCCATTATCTGCCCTGACCATACTCTGATACCTGCCATTATCTACCCTGACCATACTCTGATACCTGCCATTATCTGCCCTGACCATACTCTGTCTGATATCTGCCCTGACCATACTCTGATATCTGCCATTATCTGCCCTGACCATACTCTGATATCTGCCATTATCTGCTATGACCATACTCTGATATCTATCATTAGGAGAATTATTACATTTTATCACCCCAGTTTCTCTACAATAACAAGTTACACACATGGTTGGCTGGCATGACCTGATGTGATGGTAGCACAAACAAGATTCAAATTCATTGTGAGCAAATAATTTATTTAGTCATCTTATGAGGAAATCAGAAAACGTGACATTATTAGGTAATGCTCAGCTGGCACTTGCCCCCTCTGTGTCTTGCATCACCTCTATGTACTCTGTGCCACCTTCTGGGAGCCTGGTGTGTACACAGAGTAATGTACACATACATGCAAACTAATATAAATATATATATATATATATATATATATATATATATATATATATATATATATATATATATATATATATTAATACACATGTTTGTGTATATATATTTATTACACAACTACATACATATATTTATCTTATGTATAAGCGTGTACACCGTGTGATATACGCATAGATAGAAATATATATACTGTATACTGTGTACCTGTCATTATATATAGACACAAGTAGTAAGATACATACATATGACATACACGCTAGACAGCTGCTGATACAATGTTTACGTGATCTGTTTACTGCACATGTCCCCTGTCCCCTCACAGATTAGTACATAGTATGAGACACATGACAGGGAACTCTCCGCCACGGTCCCTGGGCTCCCCGCCACGGTCCCGGGAACATCCCGCCACGGTCCCGGGAACATCCCGCCACGGTCCCGGGAACATCCCGCCACGGTCCCGGGAACTTTCCGTATCTGACAACCCCCTTGTTTCGAACTCAGGAAAGATTCTCCTCACCTGCATGAAATGGTTAACTCCACTTTGGTCGCTGGGATGCTTGCGCTGAAGGGGTTAAAGTCCCCCAGAGAGGCCGTATTCCTAAAGCCGAAATCCATTTCGAGCCCCAGTTTATCCGGTCCGAACATGGGGAGCAGCGGAGAGTTTGTGGAAGAACCTGAGGTGAGCGGAAAGGAAGAGCCGCGGCGGCACTCGCTCCTGTCAGCTATACGGGACGCGGCGCGCAGTGCAGGCTCCACACTGAGGAGGAGGAGGCGGAGGCGGGCACAGGCAGACAGGCGCTCGGCTGTGCCCTCCTCGTGTGGAGGAATTCCCCCGTTCACCACCCTGGAGACGTCAGCCGGACACAGCCTTGGTTTGGTGAGCTCGGTCCGTGCCTACTGCTGCTCCTCAGGGCTAACGGTGTCTTCTGTAGGAGCCCGGGGCGACGCCGACAAGGTGGCTTCTCAGCTGTGTCTTCTTCGTAAACAATTCTCTTACATTTCTCACAAGTTTAATAATGAGCATGATAATATCACACACTGATGGAGGAGCCCTGCAGGGGAATACACAGAGAGCAGCTGTGAAAAATTACAGCTGGCACAAAAGTGGGCACCGAAGTGGGCATGTAATGGTGGGAGTCAGAGGATTGAATGATCTCACACCGTAAACACAGACAGTGATGTCCGGCATGAAAATAGCTCCTGTGGGCTGCCCCAAATGGGTTCTGGGCATGAAAACTGGCATCAACCTGGGCAAGCAGCCGCTCGTCACTGATTTAGACAAGCAATGGTTTGTGAAGGGTTAAATGACTTTTGGTCACACCTATCACACTACAGTAACACAGAAAGGGGTATCTGGCATTTAGCCCACACCAGGCCGGCTCGCATGGGTTCTCGGCCGGAAAGCTGGAATCAAAGTGGGCAAGGAAGCACTTTTTTACTGACTTTAAACAGGAACTGGTGGTTTTAAAGGGTTAAATGACTTTTGACCACAAACATCGCACAAAATTGAAAGAAATGACCTGGAGTATAAGTTGGTATACCTCCAATCTGTAGGAGCATGTTCACAGTGGCCAATAATCAGACAAAACCTGAGATAGAAACAAAATAGATACAATGCTGTAAGGATGTTTTCACATTGTGTTGTGTGTCCCCGTCGAGGCATACGTCTGACATCACCCGCAAAATGGGGTCTGGACACATGCGCTGGCCACCGACGGGGCCATTGACGGCAAAGCTGATGGCAGAGCGAACATGAGCTCTGCTGTACATTTTTTTTCAGGAGTGTACGCCTACAGGAGGCAGACACTCTGATGCAGTTTACCACGTCCAAGTGTCTGCCTCCTGTAGGCACACGGTCAGACTGGCCCACCGGAGAACCAGAGGATTCTCCCGTGGGCCTAGGCACTGACACCTGCGAGTATACAGGGCCATCAGTTGCCTAGGGCCTCCGCAACTCCAAACACTGTCTGCTATAAGGGCCGGCAGACTAAGGCCAACACTCCCCCAGAGGCCCCCAGCCCACGCCACCGCTATGGGGCCATAAGTCAGGGGGGCCGGGTGCCAGTGCTGCCCCCTGGTGCGCGCCACATTCAGATGTATTGGCATCATAGATGCCCATACAAATGAAAGCAATAATGAAGGAGAGAGTCAGATGACGCTCCATCCCCCATCATTCCCTTCTGCCTCTGACACAGGTGCGCAATGACATCACTTCATCGCATACCCGCTGTGTGCCGGGCAGACTACAGTGGGTGCAGCTGCCAAGACCAGAGCAGAGCCAGAATCACTGTGGGAACAAGGAGGAGAGGTGAGTATTGTTTGTTTATATATATATATATATATATATATATATATATATATATTTATATATATATATATTTATACACTGGTCACAGCACAATACCGTGCAGGACGCTTGTAAGGCCCCCTCCACGTCTCCGGGTGTACTGGCCTGTCTCCTGGTAGCGCATCCAGCCTCTGGACACTACACTGACGGACACAGCAAACCTTCTTGCCATAGCTCGCATTGATGTGCCATCCTGGATGAGCTGCACTACCTGAGCCACTTGTGTGGGTTGTAGAGTCCGTCTCATGCTACCACTAGTGTGAAAGCACAACCAACATTCAAAAGTGACCAAAACATCAGCCGTAAAGCATTGGTACTGAGATGTGGTCTGTGGTCCCCACCTGCAGAACCACTCCTTTATTGAGTGTGTCTTGATAATTGCCAATAATTTCCATCTGTTGTCTATTCCATTTGCACAACAGCATGTGAAATTGATTGTCAAACAGTGTTGCTTCCTAAGTGGACAGTTTGATTTCACAGAAGTTTGATTTACCGTATTTTTTGGCATATAAGACGCACTTTTTCCCGAAAAAAATTGTGAGGAAAATGGGGGGTGCGTCTTATATTCGGAACGCAGGCTTACCGGCATTGTGGCGGCGACAGAGGTGCGGGCATGATGTGGCACGGTGAGCTGTATGGCGTGAGCAGGTCCCATCCATATTTGAGGTGAATCCGCGGCCCGGTATTGATGGAGAGCAGCAGCGCTGGTTAGTTACGGTATTTTCAGGTGGCGGCGGCCATCTTGCTGAGGCCGCGCGTGCGCAGATTCACTACTCTGCCTCCCAGGGCTTCAGGAAAATGGCCACGCGTGCGCAGATGGAGATCGCGGCGGCCATTTTCCTGAAGCCGTAACTCACCTGCGCTGCTGCTCTCCATCAATACCGGGCCGCGGATTCACCTCAAATATGGATGGGACCTGCTCACGCCATACAGCTCACCGTGCCACATCATGCCCGCACCTCTGTCGCCGCCACAATGCCGGTAAGCCCGCCGCCACCAGGAAAACCACCCAGCTCTGCTGCTCTCCTTCAATACTGCTGTGGCGTCACCTAAAATGTGGAAGGGACCCTGGCCGCTGCCACCTGAGGAAGTGACCGCACATCTGCCACCGCCACAGCAACCTCCCCATGGACACCAGGCCATGGCGTCGCCCACCTAAGCAGGATGGGACCCTGCTCAGGTGCGCGCCATTCCGCCCACCGCACCTCAGCATCACCTCACCTCTGCCACCACCATGCCTCCTGTGACCCTGCTCTGCCACTGCCTGCCCTCAGGTAAGAGATCTTAAATTCGGACAATAAGACGGACCCCCATCTTATAAAAAATCTTTTTTTCTGCATTTTTCACCCCAAATTTGGGGTGCGTCTTATAGTACGGTGTGTCTTATAGGCCTGAAAAATACGGTACTTGGAATTATATTCTGTTGTTTAAGTGTTCCCTTTATTTTTTTGAGAAGTGTATATACACATACACACATATATACACATGCACACAGATGTGCTTCTCACTAAATTAGAATATCATCAAAAAGTTAATTTATTTCAGTTCTTCAATACAAAAAATGAATCTCATATATTATATAGAGTCATTACAGAGTGATCTATGTCACGTGTTTATTTCTGTTAATGTTGATGATTATGGCTTACAGCCAATGAAAACCCAAAAGTCATTATCTCAGTAAATTGGAATACTTTATAACACCAGCTTGAAAAAATGATTTTAACATCCAAAATGTTAGCCTATTGAAATGCATGTTCAGTAAATGCACTCAATACTTGGTCGGGGCTCCTTTTGCATCAATTACTGCATCAATGCGGCGTGGCATGGAGGCGATTAGTCTGTGGCACTGCTGAGGTGTTATAGAAGCTCAAGTTGCTTTGATAGCAGCCTTCAGCTCGCCTGCATTGTTGGGTCTGGTGTCTCTCATCTTCCTCTTGACAATACCCCATAAATTCTTTATGGGGTTAAGGTTAGACGAGTTTGCTGGCCAATCAGGCACAGTGATACTGTTGTTTTTAAACCAGGTAGTGGTACTTTTGTCAGTGTGGACAGTTGTCAAGTCCTGCTGGAGAATGAAATTTCCATCTCCAAAAAGGTTGTTGGCAGAGGGAAGCATGAAGTGCTCTAAAATTTCCCGGTAGACGGCAACGCTGACTTTGGTCTTGATAAAACACAGTAGACCTACACCAGCAGATGACATGGCTCCCCAAACCATCACTAATTGTGGAAACTTCACACTAGACCTAAAGCATCTTGGATTGTCTGTCTCTCCACTATTCCGCCAGACTCTGGGAACTTGATTTCCAAGGTCTAGTGTGAAGTTTCCACAATCAGTGATGGTTTGGGGAGCCATGTCATCTGGTGGTGTAGGTCACTGTGTTTTATCAAGACCAAAGTCAGTGCAGCTGTCTACCAGAAAATTTTAGAGCACTTCATGATTCCCTCTGCTGAAAATGTTTTTCTAGATGGAAATTTAATTCTACAGCAGGACTTGGTATCTGTCCACACTGCCAAAAGTACCAATACCTGGTTTAAGAACAACAGTATCACTGTGCTTGATTGGCCAGCAAACTCGTCTGACTCGGCGGACTACATATATAGAGCACTTAATTGCTAGAAGAGCAGAATCCCCTCCCAAGTGATCCTATTTTGGAAACTATACCCCATGGGGAATTTATTTACAGGTGTAGTGACAATTTTGACTCCATAGGTATTTTCCAGACACAAGCAGCAATGAATGTTGCCGAGTGTAAATTGCAAACTGCCGTTGTAGTGACCAGTATACTATAGTCACCAGTACTTTGCAGTCCCCAGTACATTATGCCCAGCCCGTGCTTCTAGAGGCTTGCACCCGTAAGTTAGGCAAACGCTCATAGCTTCAGAAATGCCAAACATGTGGGTGCTATATGTGGTTTAAGTACACTGTGGAGCTCAGAAGGGAGGGGGACATTTGAATTTGAGAGCACAGAATTTGCTAGTGAGGAGCCATTTAGCTTTTCCAGAGCCTTTGTACTACAAATAACATGAAAGCTCCCTATATTTCCATTAACAAATGACAGACCTGAGAGCGGACTTACTTTTTTTGTGGATTGAGTTGAAGCTTTTATTGGGAATATTTTACATAACGTTTTGTGTCAGTTATCCTGCATTCTACGCTAACCACTTTGGGGTTTCCATCTAAACCTCTGAGTGACGTGGTTCAGATAAAACCTCCGAAAAATTTATTCACTATAATAAGGCAGCAGAGTTACTCTGAGCTCCATCTGGCCTCTGTTCAGCGGTGTACTTCTTTTCAAAACTGTGGCCGACGGCACTTTTAGGCAATCCTAAAAAGACGGACACCACCAGATCACAGGTCAGATGCCATCCACAGTGCTTCCATCTGCCTCATTATAGGGAATCTTCTGCCAGAGGTTCCATCTGAATCACGTATTTCAGAGATTTACACGGAAACCCCGATGTAAGCGCTCAGCGCAGAGCTCAGGATAAATGTGCTCCGAGCCTTACTGCAATCTATGAGAGGCAGAATGAAAGAAACTTCAGCATGTGAAGAATTAGTTTTATTTATTTTTTACACCGTTCCTCTTGTGGGAGAAGTGATTAGGCGACTTTATTCTTCGCGTCGGTGCGATTACAGCGATAAGAGAGTTATATAGGGTTTTTATATTTGGCTGCTGACACACACTAAAAGATGCTTTTTATTGCAAAAAAAATAGTTTTTGCATCACAATATTTTGAGAACTATGATTTTTCCATATTTTGGCCCACAGAATCATGTGATGGCTTGTTTTTTGCCGGACAAGTTGACGTTTTTATTCGTACCATTTTCGGGTACATACCATTTTGTGGTCGCTTTCTATTCCGCTTTTTTGGAGGCAGAATGAACAAAAATCAGCAATTCAGGAATTTTTTGGGGGGCAGGGTTTTATGCCATTCCGTGTGTGGTAAAATTGATATGACAGTTTTATTCTTCAGGGCAGTACAGTTACAGCGATTCCCCACTTATATAGTTTTTTTTATGTTTTGGCGCTTTTACACAAAAACTATTTTATAGACAAAATATTTAATTTTGCATCGCTTGATTGTGAGAACTATAACTTTTTATTTTTCTGCTGATGGAGCTGTATGACAGCTTTTTATTTGTGGGACAAGATGCCGTTTTCAGCTGTACCATGTTTATTTATATCTGTCTTTTTGATCGCATTTTATTCCACTTTTTTTTCGGCGGTATGATAATAAAGAATTGTTTTCTGCCTTTTTTTAACTTATTTTTTTATAGTGTTCACTAAAGGGGTTAACTAGTGTGACAGTTTTATAGGTCGGGTCGTTGCCGATGCGGCGATACCAAATATGTGTACTTTTATTGTGTGGGGTTTTTTTACATTCAAATATTTAGATACAATATATTTAGATTTTTTATTTTTTTGTGATATTTTTACAATGTAAAAAAAATTTTTTACAATGTAAAAAAAAAAAAAAAAAAATACATACTACATACAACATACTACATACATACTACAAACATACATACAACTTACTACATACATACAACATACATACTACATACATACGACATACATACATACATACTGCATACATACATACAACATACTACATAGATACTACATACATACTACATACATGCTACATGCATACATACTGCATACATACAACATACATACAACATACATACTACATACATACTACATACTGTAGTATAGTGACCCCTGTGGCAGCTAGGGGGCGCTGTGTGTGCTCCTTGGGATATGCATGGAGGCATATTTGTCATTGTAATCGTGGTGAAACAGTGACTGGCAGTGTTGTAAATGGCCAATATGTGTCGCAGAGGGAGTCTGCGTGGTAAGTCTGATGCAATGTTGTTGTTCTGGGACCTGTAGTCCCTCAAGAGTTTGTATAGTTGTAAGGGAGACTTATTAGGCTAGTTGTGTGAGATGGGCGGGACAAACTAGCCACACAAACACACTCCCATCTAGGGGAGTGGTTAATAGCATATAATGTGACTGAGGTTTGGTCACATGGGCTCTGAGTGTGGATCTGAATGGTCTTTGCTGGAAGGTCCTGGAGAGAGCCCCATGTGTTGGGAGTGTTGGCTCCCTGAAGAGCACATGGCGGGGGCTCTGGACCTCGCACAGACCAGACTGGAACGGATGGAGATCCGTGTTGTACTGACCGGGGTCAGAGTGAGAATGTCGGAAGGATGCCTCTGGTGAAGAGAGGTATCCGAGAACCTGTGCGGCAATGGCAGGTAACGAATGGAGATTCGTGTTGTACTGACCGGGGTCAGAGAAAAGGAAAGATAGAGTGTGAACGTCTGAAGGATGCCTCTGGTGAAGAGAGGTATCCGAGAACCTGTGCGGCACCAACAGGTAACGGATGGAGATCCGTGTGATATACTGACCGGGGTCAGAGTGAGAGACATTGTGTATGGGTCACTTCAGAGGCCAAGAGGTGTCCAGGATCCCGTGAAGGTTGCCAACGGGTAACGGTCTGAAAAGCGTGTGTAATGCTGACCGGGGTCAGAGACTAACTGTGGTAAAGTTGAATATGTCCAGGTACTGTTCAAGCTGTTACTAAGTTCCTGTGGATGTGGTTTATGTTGTGCGAAATAAACCTAAGAGACTGTGTTTTTGATAGAAAACCGTGCCTGAGTGCATTAATCCCGTGCCAAGCGAGTGTTCCCCAAGACACGTAGTAAGCGCTATGCTACAATACATACATACAACATACATACATACATACAACATACATACTACATACTACATACATACAGGGGTTGGACAAAATAATGGAAACACCTAACGTTTTGGCATCATAATCTTCGAACATGTGATATACATGCAAACCATGACATATGGTAATGTTTTGTAGTTGATTATTTGTGATATGTGTATGTAAATTAACTGTTTGTTTAGCATAATTGTAAGAACATTGATGAGAACCTGATACCAATGGCAGACCTCTCAGATTTTCAAAGAGGCCAAATTGTTGGTGCTCGTATGGCAGGCGGTAGTGTAACAAAGTGCCCGAATGCTTGGCATGTCAAGAGGTACTGTCTCCAAAGTAATGACTGCGTTTGAAAGAGAAGGAAAAATGTCCACAGCAAAGCACAGGTCCGGCCGAAAGTCAAAGTTGACTGAGAGAGACCGTCAGACTCTAAAGCGAATTGTGAGAGAGGATCGCAAGACCACGGCTCCGAATATCACTGCTGAGCTCAATGAACACCTACAGAACCCAGTTTCCCTGAAAACTGTTCGTCAGGAGTTGCACAAATCTGGATTCCACGGAAGAGCTGAAATTAGAAAACCGCTGCTCTCAATGACAATTGTTTCCAAGCGTTTAGAGTGGGTAGAAACCTCCAGAATTGGTCCCTCGAGCAGTGGAAACATGAGATATTCTCAGACGAATCATCGTTTACTCTATTTCCGACCTCCGGCCAAGAGTACGTTTGGAGACAGCCGAGAGAAGCATTCCATCCAGACTGCCTTCTCCCAACCGTAAAACATGCCGGAGGTTCTGTGATGAACTGGGGTGCTATTTTGTGGAGATCCGCCGGGCCAATGATAACCCTTCATGGGAGAATTAACATCCGAGATTATTTAGGCCTTTTGGGCGACCAAGTGCATCCAATGGTTCAAGCACTGTTCCCGGAGGGGAACGCCATCTTTCAGAATGATAATGCACCAATTCATACAGCTAGAATCGTTAAAACGTGGTATGAGGAACATTCTAATGAAGTTGAGCATCTCATCTGGCCCCCACAATCCCCAGACCTCAACATTATTGAGCATTTATGGTCGATTTTAGAGATTCAAGGTAGACATCGATTTCCGCCGCCATCGTCGCTCAAAGAACTGGAGGGTGTTTCAACTGCAGAATGGGCTAAAATTCCTTTGGAAACAATTCACACCTTGTATGAATCCATACCTCGGAGAATTGAGGCTGTAATGGCTGAAAAAGGTGGACCTACACCATATTAAACTAACTTTCGTTGATGTTTCCAGGTGTTTCCATTATTTTGTCCAACCCCTGTATATACATACTGCATACTTACAACATACATACAACATACTACATACATACTACAAACATACATACATACTACATACATACTACATACAGTACATTCATACATTGCATACAATATATACATAAAGACATACAGTACATATAACATAGAGTACATACTCACCATAACTTGTCACTTTGTTACCGGAAGCCAGTGTCATCTGTAAAAAATATTAAAATAACAAACAAACAATATACTCCCTGATCCGCAGAAATCCTCGAGTGTCCCACGACGATCTCCCGTGGAGAACGGCAGCATCAGCTGATGCAACCACTCTCTAGGGGCTCCAGGAATACAATGACGGGAGGAAGGTAATGGAAAAAAAGGCACCAAAAATAACACAAGAAACCCCAGCAAACCTGCGTTTTTGCTGCAGCTTCTTTCCTGCCAAACATTCAGGTTTTACTGCAGAATAAAAGAATGCAGCAAAAACACCCAGGTGGGGAGGGGGCAGCGGCGAGTGGGATCCACTGTGATCCCACTCACAGGAGGCAGAAAATTGTCCCCACTGCCTGGCTGCAGCGCTGGGGAAACCATGTGATCCCGATGATTAAAGTGCAGTGAATATTCATTAGCCGCTTCTCCGCCCACCTGTCAGCGCTGAGCAGTGAGCAGGGAGCAGCAAATGAATATTCCTTCACTTCAACAGGGACACACATGGTTTCCCCTACGCTGGATTCCTGCAGCTATACTACGTGGGCTGTGTTATATACTCCGTGGCGGTGCTATATACTATGTGGCTGCTATATACTACGTTGATGTGCTATACACTACGTGGGCTGTGCCTGTGCTATATACTACATGGCTGTGCTATATACTACAAGGCTGTGCTATATACTACGTGTACGGTGCTATATACCAGGTGGATTGTGCTATATACTACAGTACAGACCAAAAGTTTGGACACACCTTCTCATTTAAAGATTTTTCTGTATTTTCATGGCTATGAAAATTGTACATTCACACTGAAGGCATCAAAACTATGAATTAACCCCTTCACCCCCAAGGGTGGTTTGCACGTTAATGACCGGGCCAATTTTTACAATTCTGACCACTGTCCCTTTATGAGGTTATAACTCTGGAACGCTTCAACGGATCTTGGCGATTCTGACATTGTTTTCTCGTGACATATTGTACTTCATGATAGTGGTAAAATTTCTTCGATATAACTTGCGTTTATTTGTGAAAAAAACGAATATTTGGCGAAAATTTTGAAAATTTCGCAATTTTCCAACTTTGAATTTTTATGCCCTTAAATCACAGACATATGTCATGCAAAATACTTAATAAGTAACATTTCCCACATGTCTACTTTACATCAGCACAATTTTGGAACCAAAATTTTTTTGGGTGACGGAGTTATAAGGGTTAAAAGTTGACCAGCAATTTCTCATTTTTACAACACCATTTTTTTTTAGGGACCACATCTCATTTGAAGTCATTTTGAGGGGTCTATATGATAGAAAATACCCAAGTGTGACACCATTCTAAAAACTGCACCCCTCAAGGTACTCAAAACCACTTTCAAGAAGTTTATTAACCCTTCAGGTGTTTCACAGGAATTTTTGGAATGTTTAAATAAAATTAAACATTTAACTTTTTTTCACTCAAAATTTGTTTCAGCTCCAATTTGTTTTATTTTACCAAGGGTAACAGGAGAAAATAGACCCCAAAATTTGTTGTACAATTCGTCCTGAGTACGCTGATACCCCATATGTGGGTGTAAACCATTGTTTGGGCGCAGGGCAGAGCTCGGAAGGAAAGGAGCGCCATTTGACTTTTCAATGCAAAATTGACTGGAATTGAGATGGGACGCCATGTTGCATTTGGAGAGCCCCTGATGTGCGTAAACATTGAAACCCCACACAAGTGACACCATTTTGGAAAGTAGACCCCCTAAGGATCTTATCTAGATGTGTGTTGAGCACTTTGACCCAACAAGTGCTTCACAGAAGTTTATAATGCAGAGCCGTAAAAATAAAAATCATATTTTTTCACAAAAATGATCTTTTCGCCCCCATTTTTTTATTTCCCCAAGGGTAAGAGAAGAAATTAGACCACAAAAGTTGTTGTGCAATTTGTCCTGAGTACGACGATACCCCATATGTGGGGATAAACCACTGTTTGGGCACATAGCAGAGCTCGGAAGGGAAGGAGCGCTATTTTACTTTTCAATGCAAAATTGACTGGAATTAAGATGGGATGCCATGTTGCGTTTGGAGAGCCCCTGATGTGCCTAAACATTAAAAACCCCCACAAGTGACACCATTTTGGAAAGTAGACCCCTTAAGGAACTTATCTAGATGTGTGTTGAGCACTTTGACCCAACAAGTGCTTCACAGAAGTTTATAATGCAGAGCCGTAAAAATAAAAATCATATTTTTTCACAAAAATGATCTTTTCGCCCCCATTTTTTTATTTCCCCAAGGGTAAGAGAAGAAATTAGACCACAAAAGTTGTTGAGCAATTTGTCCTGAGTACGACGATACCCCATATGTGGGGGTAAACCACTGTTTGGGCGCATAGCAGAGCTCGGAAGGGAAGGAGCGCTATTTTACTTTTCAATGCAAAATTGACTGGAATTAAGATGGGATGCCATGTTGCGTTTGGAGAGCCCCTGATGTGCCTAAACATTAAAAACCCCCACAAGTGACACCATTTTGGAAAGTAGACCCCCTAAGGAACTTATCTAGATGTGTTTTGATAGCTTTGAACCCCCAAGTGTTTCACTACAGTTTATAACGCAGAGCCGTGAAAATAAAAATTCCCTTTTTTTTTTTCACAAAAATGATTTTTAGCCCCCAGTTTTGTATTTTCACAAGGGTATCAGGATAAATTGGACCCCAAACTTTGTTGTTCAATTTGTCCTGAGTACGCTGATACCCCATATGTGGGGGGAACCACTGTTTGGGCGCATGACAGAGCTCGGAAGGGAAGGAGCGCCATTTGGAATGCAGACTTAAATGGATTGGTCTGCAGGCGTCACGTTGCATTTGCAGAGCCCCTGATGTACCCAAACAGTACAAACCCCCCACAATTGACCCCATATTGGAAACTAGACCCCCCAAGGAACTTATCTAGATGTGTTGTGAGAACTTTGAACCCCCAAGTGTTTCACTACAGTTTATAACGCAGAGCCGTGAAAATAAAAATTCCTTTTTTTTTCACAAAAATGATTTTTTAGCCCCCAGTTTTGTATTTTCACAAGGGTACCAGGATAAATTGGGCTCCAAAAGTTGTTGTCCAATTTGTCCTGAGTACGTTGATACCCCATATGTGGGGGGGAACCACTGTTTGGGTGCATGACAGAGCTCGGAAGGGAAGGAGCGTCATTTGGAATGCAGACTTAAATGGATTGGTCTGCAGGCGTCACGTTGCATTTGCAGAGCCCCTGATGTACCCAAACAGTACAAACCCCCCACAAGTGACCCCATATTGGAAACTAGACCCCCCAAGGAACTTATCTAGATGTGTTGTGAGAACTTTGAACCCCCAAGTGTTTCACTACAGTTTATAACGCAGAGCCGTGAAAATAAAAATTCCTTTTTTTTTTCACAAAAATGATTTTTTAGCCCCCAGTTTTGTATTTTCACAAAGGTATCAGGATAAATTGGACCCCAAAAGTTGTTGATCAATTTGTCCTGAGTACGCTGATACCCCATATGTGGGGGGGAACCACTGTTTGGGCGCATGACAGAGCTCGGAAGGGAAGGAGCGCCATTTGGAATGCAGACTTAAATGGATTGGTCTGCAGGCGTCATGTTGCATTTGCAGAGCCCCTGATGTACCCAAACAGTACAAACCCCCCACAAGTGACCCCATATCGGAAACTAGACCCCCCAAGAAACTTATCTAGATGTGTTGTGAGAACTTTGAACCCCCAAGTGTTTCACTACAGTTTACAACGCAGAGCCGTGAAAATAAAAAATCTTTTTTTTCCCACAAAACTTATTTTTTGGCCCCCAGTTTTGTATTTTCCCAAGGGTAGCAGGAGAAATTGGACCCCAAAAGATGATGTCCAATTTGTCCTGAGTACGCTGATACCCCATATGTTGGGGTAAACCCCTGTTTGGGCACACGGGAGAGCTCTGAAGGGAAGGAGCACTGTTTTCCTTTTTCAACGCAGAATTGGCTGGAATTCAGATCGGATGCCATGTCCCGTTTGGAGAGCCCCTGATGTGCCTAAACAGTGGAAACCCCCCAATTATAACTGAAACCCTAATCCAAACACATCCCTAACCCTAGCCCCAACCCTAGCCCTAACCCTAGTCCTAACCCTTGCCCTAACCCTAACCCTAGCCCTAACTCTAGTCCTAACTCTAGCCCTAACCCTAGCCCCAACCCTAGCCCTAACCCTAACCCTTGCCCTAACCCTAACTCTAGTCCTAACTCTAGCCCTAACCCTAACCCTAATGGGAAAATGGAAATAAATACATTTTTAATTTTTTTATTTTTCCCTAACTAAGGGGGTGATGAAGGGGGGTTTGATTTACTTTTATAGCGGGTTATTTAGCAGATTTTTATGATTGGCAGCTGTCACACACTGAAAGACGCTTTTCATTGCAAAAAATATTTTTTGCGTTACCACATTTTGAGAGCTGTAATTTTTCCATATTTGAGTCCACAGAGTTATGTGAGATCTTGTTTTTTTGCGGGACGCGTTGACGTTTTTATTGGTAACATTTTCGGACACGTGACATTTTTTGATCGCTTTTTATTCCGATTTTTGTGAGGCAGAGTGATCAAAAACCAGCTATTCATGAATTTATTTTGGGGGAGGCGTTTATACCGTTCCGCGTTTGGTAAAATTGATAAAGCAGTTTTATTCGTCGGGTCAGTACGATTACAGCGATATCTCATTTATATCATTTTTTTATGTTTTGGCGCTTTTATACGATAAAAACTATTTTATAGAAAAAAATAATTATTTTGGTATCGCTTTATTCTCAGGACTATAACTTTTTTATTTTTTTGCTGATGATGCTGTGTGGCGGCTCTTTTTTTGCGGGACAAGATGACGTTTTCAGCGGTACCATGGTTATTTATATCAGTCTTTTTGATCGCGTGTTATTCCACTTTTTGTTCGGCAGTATGGTAATAAAGCGTTGTTTTTTGCCTCGTTTTTTTTTTTTTTTTCTTACGGTGTTTACTGAAGGGGTTAACTAGTGGGGCAGTTTTATAGGTTGGGTCGTTACGGACGCGGCGATACTAAATATGTGTACTTTTATTGTTTTTTTTTATTTTATTTAGCTAAAGAAATGTATTTATGGGAATAATTTTTTTTTTTTTTTCTTTATTTAGGATATTTTTTTTATTTTTTTTTTACACACATGTGGGGAATTTTTTTTAAACTTTTTTACTTTGTCCCAGGGGGGGACATCACAGATCATTGATCTGGCAGTGTGCACAGCACTCTGCCAGATCTGTGATCTGCTGTGCAGGGCTGCAGGCTTACCAAGCGTCTGCTCTGAGCAGACACTCGGTAAGCCACCTCCCTCCCTGCAGGACCCGGATGCCGCGGCCATCTTGGATCCGGGACCTGCAGCGAGGAGGGAGGTAGGAGACCCTCAGAGCAACGCGATCACATCGCGTTGCTCCGGGGGTCTCAGGGAAGCCCGCAGGGAGCCCCCTCCCTGCGCGATGCTTCCCTATACCGCCGGTACACCGCGATCATGTTTGATCGCGGTGTGCCGGGGGTTAATGTGCCGGGGGCGGTCCGTGACCGCTCCTGGCACATAGTGCCGGATGTCAGCTGCGATATGCAGCTGACACCCGGCCGCGATCGGCCGCGCTCCCCCCGTGATCGCGGCCGATCTGCTATGACGTACTATCCCGTCGAGGGTCAGATAGGCCCAGGTCACCTCGACGGGATAGTACGTCAAAGGTCACAGAGGGGTTAACACATGTGGAATTATATTCTTAACAAAAAAGTGTGAAACAACTGAAATTATGTCTTCTAGGTTCTTCAAAGTAGCCACCTTTTGCTCTGTAATGTGGATATATATATATATATATATATATATATATATATATGTACATATATATATATATATATATATATATATATATATATATATATATGTACATATATATATACAGTCCTGCTCATCATTATTGGTACCCATGAAGTGTAAGTACACAATGTGGAATATCTCCTGAAAAAATTGATCAAGTGAAATAGCTTTTTTGAGAGCACTCATGATAAATTCAAAAGAGCAAATGATAAACAATAATTTAAAACAAAAAAACATGAGAGGCTGAGAGGAAAAAATGGAAAAACCTAAAGCCTGCTGTGACACTGGCATTGGCACCCTTTACATTAAATTAGTAAGGAACCACATTTTGACTCACCTGTGGTAAATCACAAATGAGTATCACCTGTGATTAATTGTTGGCACCCATGTGACATGAATTAGTAAATGAATGATGATTTCAGTGTTTTAACCCCTTCGTGACATGCGCCGTACTAGTACTGCGCTGCCGTCACTGCATTTGTGCCAGCAGCAGTACTAGTACGGCGCATCGATCACCGCGGTCTCGCGCTGAGTGCCGCGGTGATCGGGTGCGGGTGTCAGCTGTATATGACAGCTGACACCCCGCAGCAATGCCCACGATCGGTGCTATCGCCGATCGCGGGCATTTAACCCCTCTGATGCCGCTGTCAATAGTGACAGTGGCATAGAGGGGGATCGCGCAGGGACGGGGGCTCCCTGCGCTCTCCCACCGGAGCAACGCGATGAGATCGCGCTGCTCCGGTGACCTGGAAGCAGTCCCCGGATCCAAGATGGCCGCGGGACTCCTTTCGGGTCATGAGATGACCTAGCTTGCCGGCGCCTGCTGAGAGTTCCTAATAGCAGGCGCCGGTGTTGTGAAATTGGATTCTGGGCTCCCCCGGTGGCCACTTGTGGAATTGAACTTGTGTGCATCATCCCCTCTGTTCACCTGCTCCTATCAGGATGTGGGAGTCGCTATATAACCTTGCTCCTCTGTCAGTTTCTTGCCGGTCAACAATGTAATCAGAAGCCTTCTGTGCTTTTTCCTGCTACTAGACAACTCCCAGCTAAGTTGGACTTTTGTCCTTGTGTGTTTTTGCATTTTGTTCCTGTTCACAGCTGCTGTTTCGTTACTGTGTCTGGAAAGCTCTTGTGATCGGAAATTGCCACTCTGGTGTTATGAGTTAATGCTAGAGTCTTAAAGGAATTTCTGGATGGTGTTTTGATAGGGTTTTCTGCTGACCATGAAAGTGTCCTTTCTGTCTTCCTGCTATCTAGAAAGCGGACCTCGATTTTGCTAAACCTATTTTCATACTACGTTTGTCATTTCCTCTAAAATCACCGCCAATATATGTGGGGGCCTCTTGTCTGCCTTTTGGGAAAATTTCTCTAGAGGTGAGCCAGGACTGTCTTTTCCTCTGCTAGGATTAGGTAGTTCTCCGGCTGGCGCTGGGCATCTAGGGTTAAAAAACGTAGGCATGCTACCCGGCCACTTCTAGTTGTGCGGCAGGTTTAGTTCATGGTCAGTATAGTTTCCATCTTCCAAGAGCTAGTTCTCATATATGCTGGGCTATGTTCTCTCGCCATTGAGAATCATGACAGTTTGACCGGCCAAAAAAAAGGGTTAAATTACTGGCTGAGAAAGGAGAGAAAAAAGAAGTCTGCTACAATTTTTTTTTTTTTTTTTTTCCTCTAGTTCTGAGTGTGCTCTTAATTGAATCACTTGCTAGTCTGCCTATTCTGCAGCCTTCCTCTCTTTCTCTCCTTCTAATCCTTGAATGGCTCTGTGTTCACCTGTTTCAAATGGATCTTCAGAGTGTAGCTACAGGTTTGAATAATCTCGCCACAAAGGTACAAAATTTGCAAGATTTTGTTGTTCATGCACCTATGTCTGAGCCTAGAATTCCTTTGCCTGAATTCTTCTCGGGGAATAGATCTCACTTTCAAAATTTTAAAAATAATTGCAAATTGTTTTTGTCCCTGAAGTCTCGCTCTGCCGGAGACCCTGCACAGCAGGTCAGGATTGTAATTTCCTTGCTCCGGGGCGACCCTCAAGACTGGGCTTTTGCATTGGCACCAGGGGATCCTGCGTTGCTCAATGTGGATGCGTTTTTTCTGGCCTTGGGGTTGCTTTATGAGGAACCTCATTTAGAGCTTCAGGCGGAAAAGGCCTTGATGTCCTTGTCTCAGGGGCAAGATGAAGCTGAAATATACTGCCAAAAATTCCGCAAATGGTCTGTGCTTACTCAGTGGAATGAGTGCGCCCTGGCGGCGATTTTCAGAGAAGGTCTCTCTGATGCCATTAAGGATGTTATGGTGGGGTTCCCTGTGCCTGCGAGTCTGAATGAGTCCATGACGATGGCTATTCAGATCGATAGGCGTCTGCGGGAGCGCAAACCTGTGCACCATTTGGCGGTGTCTACTGAGAAAACGCCAGAAAATATGCAATGTGATAGAATTCTGTCCAGAAGCGAGCGGCAGAATTTTAGACGAAAAAATGGGTTGTGCTTCTATTGTGGTGATTCAACTCATGTTATATCAGCATGCTTTAAGCGTACTAAGAAGCCTGACAAGTCTGTTTCAATTAGCACTTTACAGTCTAAGTTTATTCTATCTGTGACCCTGATTTGTTCTTTGTCATCTATTACCGCGGACGCCTATGTCGACTCTGGCGCTGCTTTGAGTCTTATGGATTGGTCCTTTGCCAAACGCTGTGGGTATGATTTGGAGCCACTGGAGGCTCCGATACCTCTGAAAGGGATTGACTCCACCCCATTGGCTAGTAATAAACCACAATACTGGACACAAGTGACTATGCGTGTTAATCCGGATCACCAGGAGGTTATTCGCTTTCTGGTGCTGTATAATCTACATGATGTTTTGGTGCTGGGATTGCCATGGCTGCAATCTCATAACCCAGTCCTCGACTGGAGAGCTATGTCTGTGTTAAGCTGGGGATGTAAAGGAACTCATGGGGACGTACCTTTGGTTTCCATTTCATCATCTATTCCCTCTGAGATTCCTGAATTCTTGTCTGACTTTCGTGACGTTTTTGAAGAACCCAAGGTTGGTTCACTACCTCCGCACCGGGAGTGCGATTGTGCCATAGACTTGATTCTGGGTAGTAAATACCCTAAGGGTCGTTTATTTAATCTGTCTGTGCCTGAACACGCTGCTATGCGAGAATATATAAAGGAGTCCTTGGAAAAGGGACATATTCGTCCTTCGTCATCTCCCTTAGGAGCCGGTTTTTTCTTTGTGTCTAAGAAAGACGGCTCTTTGAGGCCGTGTATTGATTATCGACTTTTGAATAAAATCACGGTTAAATATCAATATCCGTTACCACTGCTTACTGATTTGTTTGCTCGGATAAAGGGGGCCAAGTGGTTCTCTAAGATTGATCTCCGTGGGGCGTATAATTTGGTGCGAATCAAGCAGGGGGATGAGTGGAAAACCGCATTTAATACGCCCGAGGGCCATTTTGAGTATTTGGTGATGCCTTTTGGTCTTTCAAATGCCCCTTCAGTCTTCCAGTCCTTTATGCATGACATTTTCCGCGATTATTTGGATAAATTTATGATTGTTTATCTGGATGATATTCTGATTTTTTTCGGATGACTGGGACTCTCATGTCCAGCAGGTCAGGAGGGTTTTTCAGGTTTTGCGGTCTAATTCCTTGTGTGTGAAGGGTTCTAAGTGTGTTTTTGGGGTTCAAAAGATTTCTTTCTTGGGATACATTTTTTCCCCCTCTTCCATCGAGATGGATCCTGTCAAGGTTCAGGCTATTGGTGATTGGACGCAACCCTCTTCTCTTAAGAGTCTTCAGAAATTTTTGGGCTTTGCTAACTTTTATCGTCGATTTATTGCTGGTTTTTCTGATGTTGTAAAACCATTGACTGATTTGACTAAGAAGGGTGCTGATGTTGCTGATTGGTCCCCTGATGCTGTGGAGGCCTTTCGGGAGCTCAAGCGCCGCTTTTCTTCCGCCCCAGTGTTGCGTCAGCCTGATGTTGCTCTTCCTTTTCAGGTTGAGGTCGACGCTTCTGAAATCGGAGCTGGGGCGGTGTTGTCGCAGAGAAGTTCCGACTGCTCCGTGATGAGACCTTGTGCTTTTTTTTCCCGTAAATTTTCGCCCGCCGAGCGGAATTATGATATTGGGAATCGGGAGCTTTTGGCCATGAAGTGGGCTTTTGAGGAGTGGCGTCACTGGCTTGAGGGGGCCAGACATCAGGTGGTGGTATTGACTGACCACAAAAATTTAATTTACCTTGAGTCTGTCAGGCGCCTGAATCCTAGACAGGCGCGCTGGTCGTTGTTTTTCTCTCGGTTTAATTTTGTGGTGTCGTACCTACCGGGTTCTAAGAATGTTAAGGCGGATGCCCTTTCTAGGAGTTTTGAGCCTGACTCCCCTGGTAATTCTGAGCCCACAGGTATCCTTAAAGATGGAGTGATATTGTCTGCCGTTTCTCCAGACCTGCGGCGGGCCTTGCAGGAGTTTCAGGCGGATAGACCTGATCGTTGCCCACCTGGTAGACTGTTTGTTCCTGATGATTGGACCAGTAGAGTCATCTCTGAGGTTCATTCTTCTGCGTTGGCAGGTCATCCTGGAATCTTTGGTACCAGGGATTTGGTGGCAAGGTCCTTCTGGTGGCCTTCCCTGTCACGAGATGTGCGAGGCTTTGTGCAGTCTTGTGACGTTTGTGCTCGGGCCAAGCCTTGTTGTTCTCGGGCTAGTGGATTGTTGTTGCCCTTGCCTATCCCGAAGAGGCCTTGGACGCACATCTCGATGGATTTTATTTCGGATCTGCCTGTTTCTCAGATGTCTGTCATCTGGGTGGTGTGTGACCGTTTCTCTAAGATGGTCCATCTGGTTCCCTTGCCTAAGTTGCCTTCTTCTTCCGAGTTGGTTCCTCTGTTTTTTCAAAATGTTGTTCGTTTGCATGGTATTCCTGAGAATATCGTTTCTGACAGAGGGACCCAATTCGTGTCTAGATTTTGGCGGGCATTCTGTGCTAGGATGGGCATAGATTTGTCTTTTTCGTCTGCTTTCCATCCTCAGACTAATGGCCAGACCGAGCGGACTAATCAGACCTTGGAGACATATTTGAGGTGTTTTGTGTCTGCGGATCAGGATGATTGGGTTGCTTTTTTGCCTTTGGCGGAGTTCGCCCTCAATAATCGGGCCAGCTCTGCCACCTTGGTGTCCCCGTTTTTCTGTAATTTGGGGTTTCATCCTCGATTTTCCTCCGGTCAAGTGGAATCTTCGGATTGTCCTGGAGTGGATGCTGTGGTGGAGAGGTTGCATCAGATTTGGGGGCAGGTGGTGGACAATTTGAAGTTGTCCCAGGAGAAGACTCAGCTTTTTGCCAACCGCCGTCGTCGTGTTGGTCCTCGGCTTTGTGTTGGGGACTTGGTGTGGTTGTCTTCTCGTTTTGTCCCTATGAGGGTTTCTTCTCCTAAGTTTAAGCCTCGGTTCATCGGCCCGTACAAGATATTGGAGATTCTTAACCCTGTGTCCTTCCGTTTGGACCTCCCTGCATCCTTTTCGATTCATAATGTTTTTCATCGGTCATTGTTGCGCAGGTATGAGGTACCGGTTGTGCCTTCCGTTGAGCCTCCTGCTCCGGTGTTGGTTGAGGGTGAGTTGGAGTACGTTGTGGAAAAGATCTTAGACTCTCGTGTTTCCAGACGGAGACTCCAGTATCTGGTCAAATGGAAGGGATACGGTCAGGAGGATAATTCTTGGGTCACTGCCTCTGATGTTCATGCCTCCGATCTTGTCCGTGCCTTTCATAGGGCTCATCCTGATCGCCCTGGTGGTTCTGGTGAGGGTTCGGTGCCCCCTCCTTGAGGGGGGGGTACTGTTGTGAAATTGGATTCTGGGCTCCCCCGGTGGCCACTTGTGGAATTGAACTTGTGTGCATCATCCCCTCTGTTCACCTGCTCCTATCAGGATGTGGGAGTCGCTATATAACCTTGCTCCTCTGTCAGTTTCTTGCCGGTCAACAATGTAATCAGAAGCCTTCTGTGCTTGTTCCTGCTACTAGACAACTCCCAGCTAAGTTGGACTTTTGTCCTTGTGTGTTTTTGCATTTTGTTCCTGTTCACAGCTGCTGTTTCGTTACTGTGTCTGGAAAGCTCTTGTGATCGGAAATTGCCACTCTGGTGTTATGAGTTAATGCTAGAGTCTTAAAGGAATTTCTGGATGGTGTTTTGATAGGGTTTTCTGCTGACCATGAAAGTGTCCTTTCTGTCTTCCTGCTATCTAGAAAGCGGACCTCGATTTTGCTAAACCTATTTTCATACTACGTTTGTCATTTCTTCTAAAATCACCGCCAATATATGTGGGGGCCTCTGTCTGCCTTTTGGGAAAATTTCTCTAGAGGTGAGCCAGGACTGTCTTTTCCTCTGCTAGGATTAGGTAGTTCTCCGGCTGGCGCTGGGCATCTAGGGTTAAAAAACGTAGGCATGCTACCCGGCCACTTCTAGTTGTGCGGCAGGTTTAGTTCATGGTCAGTATAGTTTCCATCTTCCAAGAGCTAGTTCTCATATATGCTGGGCTATGTTCTCTCGCCATTGAGAATCATGACACGCCGGCAAGCCTCTGCCCTTGCCTGTCACATCGGTGATCTGACAGAGTGCTGTGCACACTGTCAGATCACCGATCTGTGATGTCCCCCCCTGGGACAAAGTAAAAAAAAAAAAATGTCCACATGTGTAAAAAAAAATAAAAAAAAAATTCCTAAATAAAGAAAAAAAAAAAAAATATTCCCATAAATACATTTCTTTATCTAAATAAAAAAAAATCACACAATAAAAGTACAGATATTTAGTATCGCCGCGTCCGTAACGACCCCACCTATAAAACTATATCAATAGTTAACCCCTTCAGTGAACACCGTTAAAAAAAAAAAAAAAACGAGGCAAAAAACAACGCTTTATTCTCATACCGCCAAACAAAAAGTGGAATAACACGCGATCAAAAAGACGGATATAAATAAGCATGGTAGCGCTGAAAACGTCATCTTGTCCCGCAAAAAAAAAGCCACCATACAGCATCATCAGCAGAAAAATAAAAAAGTTATAGCTCTCAGAATAAAGCGATGCAAAAACAAATATTTTTTTATATAAAATAGTTTTTATTGTGTAAAAGCGCCAAAACATAAAAAAATTACATAAATGAGGTATCGCTGTAATCGTACTGACCTGAAGAATAAAACTGCTTTATCAATTTTACCACACGTGGAATGGTATAAACGCCCCCCCTAAAAGAATTTCAGGAATTGCTGGTTTTTGTTCATTCCGCCTCCCAAAAATCGGAATAAAAAGCGATCAAAAAATGTCATGTGCCCGAAAATGGTACCAATAAAAACGTCAACTCGTCCCGCAAAAAACAAGATCTCACATGACTCTGTGGGCCAAAATATGGATAAATTATAGCTCTCAAAATGTGGTGATGCAAAAACTATTTTTTGCAATAAAAAGCGTCTTTTAGTGTGTGATGGCTGCCAACCATAAAAATCCGCCCAAAAAACGCTATAAAAGTAAATCAAATCCCCCTTCATCACCCCCTTAGTTAGGGAAAAATAATAAAATGTTAAAAAATATATTTATTTCCATTTTCCCGTTAGGCTACTTTCACACTAGCGTCGGTACGGGGCCGTCGCGCTGCGTCGGCCCGACGTACCGATGCATACTGTGCAAGCGCCGCACAACGGGGGCAGCGGATGCTGTTTTTCCACACATCCGCTGCCCCATTGTGAGGTGCGGGGAGGTGGGGGCAGAGTTCCAGCCACGAATGCGCGGTCGGAAATGGTGGACCGTCGGCACAAAAAAAGTTACATGTAACGTTTTTTGCTGCCGGCGGTCCGCCACAACACGACGCAACCGTCGCACGACGGTTGCAACGTGTTTCAATACGTCGCAATGCATCGCTAATGTTAGTCTATGGGGAAAAAACGCATCCTGCAGATGACTTTGCAGGATGCGTTTTTTCGCCAAAACCACGCATTGCGACGTATGCAAAAAACGCTAGTGTGAAAGTAGCGCTAGGGTTAGGACTAGGGTTAGGGCTAGGGTTAGGGCTGGGGTTAGGGCTAGGGTTAGGGCTGGGGTTAGGGTTGGGGTTAGGGTTTCAGTTAGAATTGGGCAGTTTTCACTGTTTAGGCACATCAGGGGCTCTCCAAACGCGACATGGCATCCGATCTCAATTCCAGCCAATTCTGCTTTGAAAAACTAAAACAGTCCTCCTTCCCTTCTGAGTTCTCCTGTGCGCCCAACCAGTGGTTCCCCCCAACATATGGGGTATCAGCGTTCTCAGGACAAGTTGGACAACAACTTTTGGGGTCCAATTTGTCCTGTTACCCTTGGGAAAATAAAAACGTGGGGGCTAAAATATCAGTTTCATGGAAATAAATATATTTTTTATTTTCACGGCTCTGCGTGATAAACTGTAGTGAAACACTTGTTGGTTCAAAGTTCTCACAACACATCTAGATAAGTTCCCTGGGGGGTCTAGTTTCCAATATGGGGTCACTTGTGGGGGGTTTCTACTGTTTAGGTACATCAGGGGCTCTGCAAATGCAACATGACACCTGCAGACCAATCCATCTAAGTCCGCAATTCAAACGGCGCTCCTTCCCTTCCGAACTCTGCCGTGCGCCCAAACAGTGGTTCCCCCCCCATATATGGGGTATCAGCGTACTCAGGACAAATTGGACAACAACTTTTGTTGTCCAATTTCTCCTGTTACCCTTGGGAAAATAAAAACGTGGGGGCTAAAATATCATTTTCGTGGAAAAAAATATATTTTTTATTTTCGCGGCTCTGCGTTATAAACTGTAGTGAAACACTTGTTGGTTCAAAGTTCTCACAACACATCTAGATAAGTTCCGTGGGGGGTCTAGTTTCCAATATGGGGTCACTTGTGGGGGGTTTCTACTGTTTAGGTACATCAGGGGCTCTGCAAATGCAACATGACACCTGCAGACCAATCCATCTAAGTCTGCATTTCAAACGGCACTCCTTCCCTTCCGAGCTCTGCCGTGCGCCCAAACAGTGGTTACCCCAATGTATGGGGTATCAGCGTACTCAGGACAAATTGGACAATAACTTTTGTGGTCCAATTTCTCCTGTTACCCTTGGGAAAAAAAAATTGCGGGCTAAAACATCATTTTGTGGAAAGAAAAAATGATTTTTTAATTTTCACAGCGCTACATTCTAAACTTTAGTGAAACAATTGGGGGTTAAAAGTGCTCACCACACATCTAGATAAGTTCCTTAGGGAGTCTTCTTTCCAAAATGGTGTCACTAGTGGGGTTTTCCACTGTTTAGGCACGTCAGGGGCTCTCCAAACACGACATGGGTTCCAATCTCAATTCCAGCCAATTTTGCATTGAAAAGTCAAATGGCGCTCCTTCCCTTCCGCGCTCTGCCATGCGCTCAAACAGTGGTTTATCCCCATATATGAAGTATCAGCGTACTCAGGACAAATTGCACAACAACTTTTGTGGTCCAATTTATCCTGTTACCCTTGGGTAAATAAAAAATTTGGGGCAAAAAGATCATTTTTTGTGAAAATTAATATGAATTTTTTTTTACGGCTCTACATTATAAACTTCTGTGAAGCACTTGGAGGTTCGAAGTGCTCACCACACATCTAGATTAGTTCCTTAGAGGGTCTACTTTCCAAAATGGTGTCAATTGTGGGGGTTTCCACTGTTTAGGCACGTCAGGGGCTCTCCAAACACGACATGGGTTCCGATCTCAATTCCAGCCAATTTTGCATTGAAAAGTCAAATGGCGCTCCTTCCCTTCCGAGCTCTGCCATGCGCCCAAACAGTGGTTTATCCCCATATATGAAGTATAAGCGTACTCAGGACAAATTGCACAACAACTTTTGGGGTCCAATTTATCCTGTTACCCTTGGGAAAATAAAAAATTTGGGGCAAAAAGATCATTTTTTGTGAAAATTAATATTAATTTTTTTTTACGGCTCTACATTATAAACTTTTGTGAAGCACTTGGAGGTTCAAAGTGCTCACCACACATCTAGATTAGTTCCTTAGAGGGTCTACTTTCCAAAATGGTGTCACTTGTGGGGGTTTCCACTGTTTAGGCACATCAGGGGCTCTCCAATCGTGACATGGGTTCCGATCTCAATTCCAGCAAATCTTGCATTGAAAAGTCAAATGGCGCTCCTTCCTTCCGAGCTCTGCCATGTGCCCAATCAATGGTTTACCCCAACATGTGGGGTATCGGCGTACTCAGGACAAATTGTACGACTTTTTTAGTCCAATTTCTCCTGTTACCCTTGGTAAAATAAAACAAATTGGATCTGAAGTAAAAATTTTGTGAAAAAAAAGTTAAATGTTCAATTTTTTTTAAACATTCCAAAAATTCCTGTGAAGCACCTGAAGGGTTAATAAACTTTTTGAATGTGGTTTTGAGTACCTTGAGGGGTGCAGTTTTTAGAATGGTGTCACTTTGGGCATTTTCTGTCATATAGACCCCTCAAAGTCACTTCAAGTGTGAGGTGGTCCGTAAAAAAAATGGTTTTGAAAATTTTGTTGCAAAAATGAGAAATCGCTGGTCAACTTTTAACCCTTATAACTCCCTAACAAAAAAAATTATGTTTCCAAAATTGTGCTGATGTACAGGTCCTTCTCAAAAAATTAGCATATAGTGTTAAATTTCATTATTTACCATAATGTAATGATTACAATTAAACTTTCATATATTATAGATTCATTATCCACCAACTGAAGTTTGTCAGGTCTTTTATTGTTTTAATACTGATGATTTTGGCATACAACTCCTGAAAACCCAAAAAACCTGTCTCAATAAATTAGCATATTTCACCCGTCCAATCAAATAAAAGTGTTTTTTAATAACAAACAAAAAAACCATCAAATAATAATGTTCAGTTATGCACTCAATACTTGGTCGGGAATCCTTTGGCAGAAATGACTGCTTCAATGCGGCGTGGCATGGAGGCAATCAGCCTGTGACACTGCTGAGATGTTATGGAGGCCCAGGATGCTTCAATAGCGGCCTTAAGCTCATCCAGAGTGTTGGGTCTTGCGTCTCTCAACTTTCTCTTCACAATATCCCACAGATTCTCTATGGGGTTCAGGTCAGGAGAGTTGGCAGGCCAATTGAGCACAGTAATACCATGGTCAGTAAACCATTTACCAGTGGTTTTGGCACTGTGAGCAGGTGCCAGGTCGTGCTGGAAAATGAAATCTTCATCTCCATAAAGCATTTCAGCCGATGGAAGCATGAAGTGCTCCAAAATCTCCTGATAGCTAGCTGCATTGACCCTGCCCTTGATGAAACACAGTGGACCAACACCAGCAGCTGACATGGCACCCCACACCATCACTGACTGTGGGTACTTGACACTGGACTTCAGGCATTTTGGCATTTCCTTCTCCCCAGTCTTCCTCCAGACTCTGGCACCTTGATTTCCGAATGACATGCAAAATTTGCTTTCATCAGAAAAAAGTACTTGGGACCACTTATCAACAGTCCAGTGCTGCTTCTCTGTAGCCCAGGTCAGGCGCTTCTGCCGCTGTTTATGGTTCAAAAGTGGCTTTACCTGGGGAATGCGGCACCTGTAGCCCATTTCCTGCACACGCCTGTGCACGGTGGCTCTGGATGTTTCCACACCAGACTCAGTCCACAATCTTCCTCAGGGTCCGGTCACCTCTTCTCGTTGTACAGCGTTTTCTGCCACATTGTTTCCTTCCAACAGACTTACCATTGAGGTGCCTTGATACAGCACTCTGGGAACAGCCTATTTGTTGAGAAATTTCTTTCTGGGTCTTACCCTCTTGCTTGAGGATGTCAATGATGGCCTTCTTGACATCTGTCAGGTCGCTAGTCTTACCCATGATGGGGGTTTTGAGTAATGAACCAGGCAGGGAGTTTTTAAAAGCCTCAGGTATCTTTTGCATGTGTTTAGAGTTAATTAGTTGATTCAAAAGATTAGGGTAATAGGTCGTTTAGAGAACCTTTTCTTGATATGCTAATTTATTGAGACAGGTTTTTTGGGTTTTCTGGAGTTGTATGCCAAAATCATCAGTATTAAAACAATAAAAGACCTGACAAATTTCAGTTGGTGGATAATGAATCTATAATATATGAAAGTTTAATTGTAATCATTACATTATGGTAAATAATGAAATTTAACACTATATGCTAATTTTTTGAGAAGGACCTGTAAAGCAGACATGTGGGAAATGTTGTTTATTAACTATATTATGAGATATAACTCTCTAATTTAAGGGCATAAAAACTAAAAGTTTGAAAATTGCTAAATTTTCATAATTTTCGACAAATGTTTGTTTTTTTCACAAATAAATGCAAGTCATATCGAAGAAGTTTTACCACTATCATGAAGTACAATATGTCACGAGAAAACAATGTCAGAATCGCCAGGATCCGTTGAAGCGTTTTAGAGTTATGACCTCATAAATTGACAGTGGTCAGAATTCTAAAAATTGGCCCTGTCAGGTGAAAACAGGCTTCGGGGTGAAGGGGTTAAAAAACCGCATGGTAGGCCCTGTTCCTTTGTCACAATGGTGAAGACAAAGGAGATGTCTTATGACATCAGTACTGCTATTATTAGCAAACAAAAGACTTCCAAAAGGGTATAAGGCCATCTCCAAAGGTATCCCAGTTTCAACAATGTGCAATGTTATTAAGAAGTTTGCCAAGCATATAACCATCAAGAAACCCTGAATGTGGTGGAAAGAGGAAAACTGACAAGAGATGTCTTCGAAGGTTGGTGCGAATGGTGGAAAAAACACCACGCCAAACATCCAAAGACCTGAAGGCCAACTTGGAACAGTCTGCAGTCATGTTTTCAACAAGTACCATACGCCACACACTAAACCAAGCAGATATTTATGGGCAAATTCCAAGGAAGAAACCAACATACATAAAAAGGAATGACTGATCTTTGCCAAAGAGTACCTTGATAAACCACAATCTGGGAAAATGTTATGTGGACAGATTAAATAAAGATAGAGCTTTTTGGCATTGCAAAGTAACAGTTTGTTTACAGACAGTGCAATGAAGCTTATAAGGAAAAGAACAGCCTACCAACAGTTAAGCATAGTGGAAGATCCATAATTCTGTGTGGTTGCTTTGCTGTGTCTGGTACTGGAGGCCTTGATTGTATCACTGGAATAATGAAATAAGAAAATTTTCCAAGAGATTTTAGAGCAAAATGTCCTACCCAGTGTAAGAAAATTTGGTTTGAGCCAAAGCTCATGGGTCCACCAGCAAGACAATTACCCAAACCACACATCCAATAGTACACAGGAATGGTTGAAAAAGAATAAATGGACTATTTTAAAAAATCCAGCAATCAGTCATGACCTCAATCCCATTGAAAATCTTTGAAGTGAGGCCAAAATCTGCCATTGGGAAAAAGAACCCAGCAAACATTCAAGAACAAACTGCAAAGGAGGAGTGGGAGAAAATACCAGTTGATAAGTGTAAGAAGCTTATAGCTGGCTACAAGAAACGTTTGGAGGCTGTAATCAATGCCAAAGGGTGTGTAACCAATTATTAATTAGGGGTGCCTTTATTGCTGCACATGCTGTTTATTCTATATCTTCTTTGAAATTGCAACATGTAAGTTGAAAAACAATGTTTTATTGTTGTATTCCTTTAAAAAATCCGGAGTATATAACTTTGGTACATTTACATTTATTTCTGAAGATATTGTATAGTCTATGAAAAAAATGAAAGGGTGCCAATAATGGTGAGCAGCACTGTATGATACATATTGTGGTTGAAATATGGAAAAAAAAGGTTTTTTTTCTAAAATTTGTTGTGTTTTAAAGGCAACGTGTCAGGCCACCAGCAGTTGTGTCTACATAGCTAAATACTCTGCTTAACATTCCCTTTATTACATTACATACACAAACAAATCTTTAGAAAAAGTATTTCTAAAGTCATTTTATATGTAAATGAAGCCTTTGACTAGTTGATGGGGCATTAGTATCCCCAGAGTAGTCGAGCCACTTAGATGTTATCACTCCCCTGTGTGTGATAACATGACTTACAAGCACCGGCGTCATCGCTAGCGCTATACTTACCTTGCGTATCTGTGTGGCTTCTTTCCCTCAATGCATTGATCCTCTAAAGCCAAATGTACGCATTCCGGCTTTAGAGAGGCACACTGCGCTTGATCGGGAGTGAAGAAGACTTTCATTATTTGGATTCATAAGTACAGGCCCGTTCCTTAAGGGGTTAATGAAAACCGCTAATCCTAACAAGCAAGATCCTGCAGTCTGATTGCAGATGAGCAGAGAAGGTTTTGGAATCCCGTTCAGCATGCTTGGAAGTTTGCACCTGACTTTTGGTAGAAAGTTGGGGCCTTTAGAGACAATTTAGGTGCAGATTATTTTTATTCTAGGTTATTTAGAAAAGTGTTTAATAAGTGGCTGGCTTTTATTTTCTTAGATAAAATAAATAATCTCATGTGGAGTTAAATTGGAACTGCACCCCAAAAAAGCTATTATTAACCAGAATAACACACACCTCATTTTTATGTATTAATCAAAGTTAAACAAAAATATTCTTGGTGTTCAGAAGAGGAATTGCCTAAGCTAAAACTATCATTATGTTCACAAGCATTAGAAAATGGTTAACTCTTCAGTATAGTTGCCAGAGGAAAGGGCGTTGGTTTATAACACACAATGGAGTCTTCACAACTTGGCATTAAAATGAGGTTGCAGCAGAAAATTGGCACTGCTATCTATTATTTTCCCATATTGCACAACTCTCGTTCAGCTGCACACACGGCAAGTTGAGTTAATGCCAAAGACCTTAATTTTTGCCTCCTCTGACCACAGCACCTACTTCTAATCACTCACAGAATCATCTAGGTGTTCATTGGCAAACTTCAGCCGTGCCTGCACATGTGCCTTCTTGAGCAGGGGACCTTGCCAACACTGCAGGATTTTAAACCTTTACGGCGTAATGTGTTACCAATGGTTTTCTTGGTGACTGTGGTCCCAACTGCCTTGAGATCATTAACAAGTTCCCCCTGTGTAGTTTTAGGCTGATCTCTCACCTTTCTCATGATCAAGGATACCCCTCGAGGTGAGATTTTTCATGGTGCCCCAGATCGATGTCGATTGACAGTCATTTTGTATTCCATTTTCTTACTATTGCACCAACAGTTGTCTCCTTCTCACCCAGCGTTTTATGTATGGTTTTGTAACCCATTCCACTTTTGTGCAGGTCTATGATCTTGTCCCTGATATCCTTAGAAAGCTCTTTGGTCTTGCCCATGTTGTAGAGGTTAGAGTCTGATTATTTCAGTCTGTGGACAGGGGTCTTTTATAAAGGTGACTATGTAAGACAGCTATCTTTAATGCAGGTAATGAGTTTATTAGGAGCGTCTATCTGTTCTGTAGGAGCCAGAACTCTTAATGGTTTGTAGGGGATCAAATACTTATTTCTCACTGCAAAATGCAAATAAATTTATATAATTTATACAATGTGATTTTCTGGATTTTATTTTTGATATCCTATCTCTCAATGTTAAAATTAGAAATACATGGGCCACTTGCACATTGAACAAGTCTGTAGGAACCTGTTCACACCACCAGAAAACTTGAAGACACAAAAGAGCACAGTGAGGTCAAAAATACTCTGTTGTAAAAAAAATCACAGTAATCAGCAAGTGCTAGTCAAAAGATGTAAAGAAAACAGGGTATTTAGTTGATACGTTTTTTTGCAAAAAAATGTATACTAAGCTGCTCCACCAAATCGTCAAGGTATACCCTTATAGAGCAGTCCTAACTAATGTATAGAATCCCTATCTGATGTATTTAAAACCTGATCATCTGTATAGTACCTGTATAAGCAGGGTTCAGAGAAGGACTATCCATGTGGACATGCAGGATGGAACAGCTTAAATGCAAATGACCCACAGAGGAGTGGTGGACTCCCCAGTCTTGTAGAAACAAGAGAACAATTATAGAACCAGAAATACATGGGCCACTTGCACATTGAACAAGTCTGTAGGAACCTGTTCACACCACCAGAAAACTTGAAGACACAAAAGAGCACAGTGAGGTCAAAAATACTCTGTTGTAAAAAAAATCACAGTAATCAGCAAGTGCTAGTCAAAAGATGTAAAGAAAACAGGGTATTTAGTTGATACGTTTTTTTGCAAAAAAATGTATACTAAGCTGCTCCACCAAATCGTCAAGGTATACCCTTATAGAGCAGTCCTAACTAATGTATAGAATCCCTATCTGATGTATTTAAAACCTGATCATCTGTATAGTACCTGTATAAGCAGGGTTCAGAGAAGGACTATCCATGTGGACATGCAGGATGGAACAGCTTAAATGCAAATGACCCACAAAATGCAAAAAAACGTATCAACTAAATACCCTGTTTTCTTTACATCTTTTGACTAGCACTTGCTGATTACTGTGATTTTTTTTACAACAGAGTATTTTTGACCTCACTGTGCTCTTTTGTGTCTTCAAGTTTTCTGGTGGTGTGAACAGGTTCCTACAGACTTGTTCAATGTGCAAGTGGCCCATGTATTTCTGGTTGTATAATTGTTCTCTTGTTTCTACAAGACTGGGGAGTCCACCACTCCTCTGTGGGTCATTTGCATTTAAGCTGTTCCATCCTGCATGTCCACATGGATAGTCCTTCTCTGAACCCTGCTTATACAGGTACTATACAGATGATCAGGTTTTAAATACATCAGATAGGGATTCTATACATTAGTTAGGACTGCTCTATAAGGGTATACCATGACGATTTGGTGGAGCAGCTTAGTATACATTTTTTTGCAAAAAAAGTATCAACTAAATACCCTGTTTTCTTTACATCTTTTGACTAGCACTTGCTGATTACTGTGATTTTTTTTACAACAGAGTATTTTTGACCTCACTGTGCTCTTTTGTGTCTTCAATGTTAAAATTAACCTACCCTTAAAACTATAGATTGATCATGTCTTTGTCAGCGGGCAAACTTGCAAAATCAGCAAGGGATTAAATAATTATTTATTTTCACTGTGTGTATATAGATAGATAGATAGATAGATATCAATTTCACATGCTGTTGTGCAAATGGAATAGAAAACAGATGTAAATTATTGGCTATTGTGAAGACACACTCAATAAAGAAGTAGTTCCGCAGGGGGGGGGGTCCACAGACCACATCCCAGTACCAATGCTTTCTGGCTGATGTTTTGGTCACTTTTGAATGTTAGTTGTGCTTTCATGCTCGTGGTAGCATGAGACAGACTCTAGAACCCACACAAGTGGCTGTGGTAGTGCAGCTCATCCAGGGTGGCGCATCAATGCGAGCTGTGGTAAGAAGGTTTGCTGTGTCTGTCAGGATAGTGTCCAGAGGCTGGTGGCGCTACCAGGAGACAGGCCAGTACACCAGGAAATGTGGAGGGAGCCGAAGTAGGGCAACAACCCAGCAGTAGGACCGCTACCTCAGCCTTTGTGCAAGGAGGAACAGGAGGAGCACTGCCAGAGCCCTGCAAAATGACCTCCAGCAGACCACAAATGTGCATGTGTCTGCACAAACAGTTAGAAACCGACTCCATGAGTATGGTCTGAGTGCTCGACGTCCACAGATAGGGGTTGTGCTCACAGCCCAACACCATGCAGGATGATTGGCATTTGCCACAGTATAGGATTGGCTAATTCACCACTGGCGCCCTGTGCTCTTCACAGATGAAAGCAGGTTCCCACTGAACACATGTGACAGAGTCTGTAGATGCCGTGGAGAGCAATCTGCCTGCAACATCCTTCAGCATGACCGGTTTGGAAGTGGGTCAGTAATGGTATTGGGTGGCATTTCTTTGGAGGGCCGCATAGCTCTCCAGGTGCTTGCCAGAGGTAGTCTGACTGCCATTAGGTACGAGATGAGATCCTCAGATCCCTTGTGAGACCATATACTGGTGCAGTTGTCCTAATGCAGGACAATGCCAGACCTCATGTGGCTGGAGTGTGTCAGCAGTTCCTGCAAGATGAAGCTATGGACTGGCCCCCCATTCCCCAGACTCGAATCCGATTAAACACATCTGGGACATCATGTCTCGCACCATCCACCAGCATCACGTTGCACCATCCACCAGTGTCACGTTGCACCACAGACTGTCCAGGAGTTGGCAGACGCTTTAGTCCAGGTCTGGGAGGAGATCCCTCAGAAGGTCATCTTCCACCTCATCAGGAGCATGCCCAGGCGTTGTAGGGAGATCATACAGGCACATGGAGGCCACACACACTACTGAGCATCATTTACTTGTCTTGAGGCATTTCCACTAAAGTTAGATCAGCCTGTAACTTCATTTTCCACTTTGATTTTGAGCATCATTCCAACTCCAGACCTCCGTGGGATATTAGTTGTAATTTACGTTGATCATTTTTAGCTTTTATTGTTCTCAACACATTCCACTATGTAATGAATAAAGATTTACAACTGGAATATTTCATTCAGTGATATCTAGGATGTGGCATTTTAGTGTTCCCTTTATTTTTTTGAGCAGTGTATATATGTACAGTATATATATATTATACTGTATATAAATATAAACACAAATCTCAAGGCAAGGTATACATAAAGAATAAATCAATCCAAGAAGTATGTCAAAAAAAGCAAAATTTCTCAATCATAACTACTGTGTATACCAACATGGACAGAATAACGGACAACTCGGCAATTTACAAGCAAGGAAAAAGAACAAAAGAAACCGAACTCATGCCCAAATTTATCATATTAGATAATAATATTTATTAAGAATAGGGTGCACCAACTGGTGGGGGAGGGGGGATACCAAAAAAGAAGGGCACTACACCAGGAGACGGAAACGTGCTTACAATATATTGAGGTGACTACATGATAATAGATCACAAATATAAATAAATACATACATGGCACCAATAATAAAAAGAAATAATAAGAATGCACAGGAATGATGCAGAAAGTGTGTGCATAAGGGTATATCTTAAAGGTAAAGTGCAAATGCAGAATTACTGTAGGTTAGAATAGCACAAACTAGTACATGCTCAGAGAATAAAGTGCATACAGTGATTGCAGCTAATGGGTCATACAGCAAGCATGTGCATAAGGGTACACCATAAAAGAAGGGGAGTGCAGAGTCACTGTGGGCCAAAATGACAAAAAAACTGTGAATGCTCTGATAATCAGGTGCGTACAATAATTGCTGCTGATAATTAATCATGAGATGATAATGGCCACAAACACAATTACCTGTGGGTGGTGTAGAGACCGTCTCCTGGATGCGCCCAACCCTGACGCGCGTTTCGGCGTCAGCCTTCTTCAGAGTGTTTCGTCAGAAAGAACACTTTTCTGATGGCCTATGAGAAAGCCTGCAAGCCGTACGGCTGCCTGTGGAAGAATGAGCTCGATACCTAACTCCAGGGCTCAAAGGCAAAGCTCTGGAGGCGTTTACTTCTCTCCCACCAGGCCAAGATGGAGACTATGACGCCATCAAGCAGGCCCTGATAAACAAGTACCAGCTCACTCCTGAGGTTTACCACAAAAAGTTCCAGAACCTCCAACGTGGCCCACGCGACAGCTATAGCAATGTGGTGCATGTACTCAGGATCCACTTTCACCAGTGGATCCAAGGACTGTCAGCAATCACCTTTGAGCAGCTGCGAGACCTGATGATCAAAGACCAATTTCTACATCTTTGCCCAGCTGAGGTGATAGACAGAGAGCCCAAAGACACGGATAAAGCAGCGCAGATTGCCGATGCCTATGAGGCGAACTGTAAACTGGAAGTGCGAAAGCCAGTCACCACCAGCTGGAGAGGGGTAAGCCTGCAAACAACCCCTGTACCCCTGCCAGCTGACTCAACGGAGGCCCTGTCCCCATTGCCAGTGCTCACCAGACCTACCACCGACCTTTGCAATAGTTTTACCTGCAATAAGACTGGTCATATCCATACCAACTGTCCGGAGAAGCAGAAGAACCTCCCAGCCAGGGCCCCAGGGCCTAATGTGGCAGTTCTTTTGGTGGCTCGGGTGGTTGGGAGGGTCTATGACAACGTGAAGTAAGTCACAATGGGAGGCCATGTCCCTACAGGCCTCAAGAGCTGGCGGCCCCTGAAGAGATTATTCCAGGAAAACCCTGACTGTCACTGACTGTATGTAAGCAGCTCTTGTCCTTCCCTCTGTACCTGTAGATCATTTGTGGTTGCAAGTGCTCTTGGCCCCTTGCTTTTTCTGTGTAGTCCCTGTTTCTCCTGATCCTGGTTTTCTTTATTTCTTCCAGCACCATACCCATGTCTCTGCTTCCCTGGGTCTCTGCATTCCGGTGTTCCAGCTCTCCCTGTATCGCCAGTCCTGTGTCCCTGTAGTCTCTGCTTCCCTGGGTCTCTGTAGTTCTGTCTTGTGAGCCACGTATCATAGCAGTCCTGCTCCTTTACAGTCCAGTGTCTCTGCAGCCTCTGTATATACAGTCCTGCATCTATGCACTCCTGTGCTCAGTCCCGTGTCTCTACAGATCTCGCTCGTCTGGTGCCTCTCCTGGTTCTCCTGGTCCCACGTCTTCCTTGGTCCTTATCTGTATTGTTTCCCCAGCTTCTGAGGCGATAGTCCCTCATGGGCCTGCCCCTAACTATCCCTGTATAGGGGGCGGTCCACCTGGTCAGCTCGTCCGTGAGTTGATCGTCGTCATGGTCTAGTGGGTCCACTTTACGTTTTTCTTTGTGCGTCGTCACTAGTGTTGAGCGATACCTTCCGATACTCAAAGGTATTGGTATCAGATGGTATCGGCCAATATCCAAAAAATATCGGATATCGCCGATACCCGATACCAATGCAAGTCAATGGGACACAAGTATCGGAAGGTATCCTGGATGGTTTCCAGGGTCTGAAGGAGAGGAGACTCTCCTTCAGGCCCTGGGATCCATATTCATGTAAAAAATAAAGAATTAAAATAAAAAATATGGATATACTCGCCCCTCCGGCGGCCCCTGGACCTTACCGATGTAACCGGCACCCTCCGTTCCTAAGAATGAGCAGTGAAGGACCTTCGATGACGTCGCGGCTTGTGATTGGTCGCGTGACCACTCATGTGACCGCTCACGTGACCAATCACAAGCCGCGACGTCATCGCAGGTCCTAAACTCACTGCATTCTTAGGAACGGAGGCTGCCGGTTACATCGGTAAGGTCCAGGGTCCGCCGGACGGGTGAGTATATCCATATTTTTTATTTTTATTCTTTATTTTTTACATGAATATGGATCCCAGGGCCTGAAGGAGAGGCTCCTCTCCTCCAGACCCTGGGAACCATACACTGGGAACTTCCGATTCTGATTTCCGATATCACAAAAATATCGGAACTCGGTATCGGAATTCCGATACAGCAAATATCGGCTGATACCCGATACTTGCGGTATCGGAATGCTCAACACTAGTCGTCACAGTGATTTATCTCATACTGATGATGATGATGAAAATGTGCAGGTTTTACCTGCTAACCATTTATTTCCTAAGGATTATGTGTCTACAGGTGCAGGAGTGCTCAGCCACATCACTCTACGGGGTGGGATGGCTGATGAACCCCTAATAGGAGCAAGCGATGGTGCTAAGGGAAATGGGGAGATGCATGGGAACCGTGATGCTGTGCTACTGACCAGTGCCACAGAGGAACGTAACTGCCCCATAGGTAGCACTGCTCCTGAGGTGATGGGGTTGGATGGGGAGGTAGAACCCATAGCAGGGCTGGCTGATAAGTCTGTGGAAATCACCGGGGAGACAGCCTTTGTAGCTACTGTCACCCGCAGTCAGAGTGCCCGGAACACAGTTAACGTTCTGCCGTACGGGGAATCTCTTCCTCAGAGCTGCTCCCACCACCTTCCTGTCCCTCACGCCAAGATGGGTCAAGGACTTCATCATCTACACTACCCTCTGCCCCCAACTGATCCTCCTGGGTAGTCTCAGCAGCAGAGCACGCACCAGAAAGTGGCACCTGAGTGTCATCAGCGGATGCGTCCTGCGTTGTGGTGACCGGAGCCACTGGCCCACCCGCCTCTTCAGAGGAAGAGAGAAAAAGCAGTTGGGCATCACTGCACCCTGCCTCTTCTTCCATTTCTCCAATGCTGCTTGGCTGGCCCCCTGTTTCCAAGCCAAGAGATTCAGAGAACAGAAGTAGAGACGGCTCCTGTCCTGGGATCTCTGTCTGCCTGGGCAATTTGGCAGGTGGTGAAGAGACAGATGGCTGCTCTCCAGTGCTCTGTGTCTGAGAGGATGTGGCACTAATTGAAGTTGATGCATTAGCTGCCATCCATCCGACAACGGCTTCAATTTGGTCTTCACGCAGCAGCGGTGTACGGCGCTCTGCGACAAAGCTGCGCATGAAGGACTGTTCCCTGGTGAAAGTGGGTGCTGATGAGTCACCGATGCCCGCAGCAGGCACAGAATCCCCACGTCCTCTCCCTGCTCCGCGCCCACGCCCACGTGCCTTACTCACTGCCTTCTTCATCTTGGTTGACTGATAAAGATAAGCAGAAAAGTACTAACGGCTTTGTGTGCTTATTCCTGAACAACTCCTAACAGGTATAAGAAACACTAATTTTCTAAAGTGTGGACCAGACTTTAATATGAGCTAATGTGGCCTACACAAATGTAAAGTGGTGTCACTGGTGTGTTTGGTGAACTTTATTATTTATTTATTTTTTGGGGGCTGAACTGACAACAGAGAGAGCTGCAGTCACACGGAGACCGTGCAGACAGCCGTAAACGGCGCTGCAAGGCCCAAAAACCCTCCTCTACGTTATCCTATGTAGTGTTTTTCCACAAGTTAGCTGGAGACGGGTGGAAAGACACTAATAGGAATTTTTTGAAAAAATGTGCAGCAGCCTGCACTACTTAAAACAAAAGGAAAATTGATTTTACGGTATGACGCAGTGAAGAACCCTGAGCTGGAGATAACCAGGCTATGGCTGCTCACAGACTACAGGGCGAGCTGCAGTCACACGGAGACCGTGCAGACAGCCGTAAACGGCGCTGCAAGGCCCAAAAACCCTCCTCTACGTTATCCTATGTAGTGTTTTTCCACAAGTTAGCTGGAGACGGGTGGAAAGACACTAATAGGAATTTTTTGAAAAAATGTGCAGCAGCCTGCACTACTTAAAACAAAAGGAAAATTGATTTTACGGTATGACGCAGTGAAGAACCCTGAGCTGGAGACAACCAGGCTATGGCTGCTCACAGACTACAGGGCGAGCTGCAGTCACACGGAGACCGTGCAGACAGCCGTAAACGGCGCTGCAAGGCCCAAAAACCCTCCTCTACGTTATCCTATGTAGTGTTTTTCCACAAGTTAGCTGGAGACGGGTGGAAAGACACTAATAGGAATTTTTTGAAAAAATGTGCAGCAGCCTGCACTACTTAAAACAAAAGGAAAATTGATTTTACGGTATGACGCAGTGAAGAACCCTGAGCTGGAGACAACCAGGCTATGGCTGCTCACAGACTACAGGGCGAGCTGCAGTCACACGGAGACCGTGCAGACAGCCGTAAACGGCGCTGCAAGGCCCAAAAACCCTCCTCTACGTTATCCTATGTAGTGTTTTTCCACAAGTTAGCTGGAGACGGGTGGAAAGACACTAATAGGAATTTTTTAAAAAAATGAGCAGCAGACTACACTACTTGAAAAAAAAAAAAAAAGAACAGTATGAGGCAATGAACCACCCTCCCTGAACTGAATACAACCAGCTATGGATGGCCTATGGCTGCACTCAGACTAGAGAGTGGGCTGCACTCACACACACACACAGACCTTGCAGATCGCTGTGAAAACAGCGCTACAAGGCAAAAGCAAGGTGATTAGTAGGTGAACACAGTGGTTGCTAAATTAGCCTTTGAAAAGCACAAAGAAGCAAATCGCTATCTCTAAACTGGCCCTCAGTCAGCAAACAGCATCCTGTCACTAACTGAATTCACAGCAGAGTGAGCGCAAAATGGCGCCAGCGACTTTTAAACTGCATCATGACATCATTTCAGCAGCCCATCACAGCCTTGCCAGTAGTTTCAGGCCCTCCATGCTGAACAGGATGTGCCCACACTTGGAATCATTCTCATTGGCTGATTTCGTACAAATTTCTGCAGTTTGAATCCTGGGAACTTCCGATTCCGGTATCCGATACGCGGCAAGTATCGGATCTCGGTATCGGAATTCCGATACCGCTAAGTATCGGCCGATACCCGATACTTGCGGTATCGGAATGCTCAACACTATGTATCAATCATCTGAACAGATTCTGCTATGTGTGTGGTTCTTTTACACCAAAAGGCCAAGTACATTAATTCACTCATGATTAATGTTGAGCATTCCGATACTGCAAGTATCGGGTATCGGCCGATACTTGCTGTATCGGAATTCCGATACCGAGATCCGATATTTTTGTGATATCGGGTATCGGTATCGAAACAACATTAATGTAAAAATGTGTAAAAGAGAGAATTAAAATAAAAAATATTGCTATACTCACCTCTCTGACGCAGCCTGCACCTTACCGAGGGAAGCGGCAGCGTTCTTTGTTTAAAATTCGCGCTTTTCTTTCCTTTACGTGAGTCCCGGCTTGTGATTGGTTGCGTGCCGCCCATGTGACCGGGACGCAACCAATCACAGCAAGCCGTGACGTAATTTCAGGTCCTTCAGGATTTTAAAATTACGTTCCGGTGTTGTGATTGGTTGCGTCGCAGTCACATGGGCGACGCAACCAATCACAGCAAGCCGTGACGTAATTTCAGGTCCTTAAGGATTTTAAAATTACGTCCCGGCTTTGTGATTGGTTGCGTCGCAGTCACATGGGAGACGCAACCAATCACAAGCCGTGACGTCACGGGAGGCTGGACACGCGCGCATTTTAAAATGGGCGCGTGTCCAGCCTCCCGTGACGTCCCGGCTTGTGATTGGTTAATGGCGGCCATGTTGCCGGGACGCGGACCAATCACAGCAAGCCGTGACGTAATTTCGTCACGGCTTGCTGTGATTGGTCCGCGTCCCGGCAACATGGCGCCGTGACCAATCATAAGCTGGGACGTCACTGGAGGCTGGACACGCGCGCTTTTTAAAATGGGCGCGTGTCCAGCCTCCCGTGACGTCCCGGCTTGTGATTGGTTAATGGCGGCCATGTTGCCGGGACGCGGACCAATCACAGCAAGCCGTGACGTAATTTCGTCACGGCTTGCTGTGATTGGTCCGCGTCCCGGCAACATGGCCGCCCTGACCAATCACAAGCCGGGACTTCACGTAACCAAGTAAAAGCGCGAATTTTAAACAAACAACGCTGCCGGTTCCCTCGCTGAGGTCCAGGCTGCGTCGGAGGGTGAGTATAGCGATATTTTTTATTTTAATTCTTTCTTTTACACATTTATATGGATCCCAGGGCCTGAAGGAGAGTTTCCTCTCCTTCAGACCCTGAGAACCATCAGGAATACCGTCCGATACTTGAGTCCCATTGACTTGTATTGGTATCGGGTATCGGTATCGGATTGGATCCGATACTTTGCCGGTATCGGCCGATACTTTCCGATACCGATACTTTCAAGTATCGGACGGTATCGCTCAACACTACTCATGATATTAAAAAGATGTACCAGATGTACTTTAAGTGTCCACTTGGTGACCATGACAAAAGCTAAGCCCCTCATGTGATATGCTCAAGTTGTTCAAATGGCCTTCGTGACTGGTTGAATATGAGGAAAGTGGCTATACCATTTGCTGTTCCCATGATTTGGAGAAAACCCAAAAATCATAGGGATAAGTGCTACTTTTGTTTTGTCAAACTGAAGGGCTTTTCTACAAAGAAGAAACATAAGATTAATTACCCTGAACTTGAATCTGCAATTAGGCAAGTTCCACATGATGGTACCTTGCCAGTTCCTGTACCACCGTTGTCTGGATTGGATAAAAATGAAGTAGAATATGAAGACTATGGAGCTAAAGCTACTGGCAAAGACATGGAGACCTCAAGTCAAGATGAGTATGTACCTGATGGAGTAGCCAGAACGCATTACTCAACATGAATTAAATGATCTCATCAGAGACCTTTCATTGTCAAAAGATAAATCTGAACTTCTTGCATCTAGGTTGAAACAGAAGAATCTTCTTCATGATGATGTCAAAGTGTGTTATTACCGAAACAAAAGTAACTCTTTAACACAATTTTTCACAGTTGATGGACCAATTATGTACTGTAACAATGTGAATGGCCTCTTTGAAGAGCTGAATCAAGAGTATTTTGTTGCAGATTGGCGATTGTTTATTGATTGTTTATTGACTCATCCCAGAGAAGTTTGAATGCAGCGTTGCTTCACAATGGAAATATGAAACCATCAATCCCTATTACTCACTCATGTAATCTAAAGAAAAGTTATGAAAATCTGTCAATTGTTTTGGATGATATACAATATAAGCATCAACAATTGAATGTCTGTGAAGATTTGAAAGTGATTGGTCTGCTATAGGGAATGCAAGGAGGTTTCACAAAATATTGTTACTTCTTGTGTGTATGGGGCAGTAAAAATACAGTGGAGCATGATGTTCGTCATGATTGAGGACAGAGAAACATCTATGCTCCAGGTAGAGACAATGTTCAGCATAATCCTTTAGTTGCTCCATCAAAAATCTTTCTTCCTCCACTACATATAAAGTTGGGATCGATTAAAAACGTTGTGAAAGCCATGGCAAAGACAAATTCACATTGAAGGAACTCTAAATGATAAGGAATTGAAATCTTGGAAAAGCTTCAAGTGGATCTGTGAAAAATTCTTAGGAAAAAAAATATCCAGAATATGTTGAAGGTGTTGAGGAACTGCTAAATGCATTCCAGTGTCTTGGATATCGCATGTCTCTGAAAATGCACTTTTTCCATTCACGTTTAGATTTCTTCCCTCAAAATCTTGGGAATGTAAACGATGAACAAGGCAAGAGGTTTCACCAGGACATTAATGTAATGGAACACTGCTACCAGGGTTTTTGGAATGACTCAATGATGGCAGATTACTGTTAAATTTTATATAGGGACAACCCTAAAAAATCATATCAACGACAGTCTAATGTCAAGAACTTTTAATTTCTGCTTATATTTTGGTTTCTATTTTGCATGGGAAATTATTTTAGTTCAATAAAAACTGTTTTGTAAGGTGAAACATTTTTTTTCTGATATGTAGCTTACTGTTTTCTTAATGTCGCCAGTATATTTCCTATACCGTATAATAATGATGCTGCTCCATGGAAACTGTACGTGCTGCAAAAAAAACTATATTTTTTGAATTCAGGACAAAAAGATGGTTCAGAAAGCTACAAAGTCACCTGTGATGATTACAAAAATTATCTTTTTGTAGACCTTTGTTATATTTCGGAAAAAAATGGCGTGGGCTCCCGTGCAATTTTTGTAACCAGCAGAGGGAAAGCAGACAGCTGGGGGCAGATGTTTATAGCCTGGGAATACCCATGGAGCTTCCCAAACTATTAATATCAGCTCACAGCTGCATAATTAGCCTTTACTGGCTATTAAAATGGGGGATCCTAGAAAAAAATGACGTAGGGTCCCCTATAATTAACAACCAGCAAAGGCTATGCAGACAGCTGCGGGCTGCAATTAATAGCCTAGGCAGTGGATACTGGCTCCCCAGGCTAAAAACATCAGCTTTCAGCCATCCCAGAAAAGGTGCATCTCTAAGATGCGCCAATTCTGGCACTTAGCCTCGCTCTTCCCACACCCAGAAAAAAGTCCTTTAATGTAAGAAGAACACAGACTCCTTTAATATTCTCAGTTAAACCATACTTATAACCTCGCGCATTCCCCAATGTCCTGGTCATCTGCAAAAGAGGTAAAAAATCAACAGTATTCCTCACCTTTCCGCAGAGATGCTTTTAATCCCTTTGTCCCACGCTGGGTCCAGTTCTGCTACATCTAGCAGAGCTTGACCCGCAGAGCGGGACCCACATGAGACACATGATGAGAGGATTATAATGCCTCTGTACAAATTCCTGGTTAGCCTGCACATGGAGTACTGTGTTTAGTTTTGGGCCTCGGGCTCAGTAAGGATATAATGGAACTAGAGCGAGTATAAAAGAGGGCAACAAAATTAATAAAGGGATGGGTGAACTACAATACCTAGAGAGATTAGCAAAATTAGGATTATTTAGTCTAGAAAAAAGAAGACTGAGGGGTGAACTAACAACCATGTATAAGTATTTATGGGGACAATACAAATATCTCTCCGAGGATCTGTTTATACCAAGGAAGGTGACGGTCACAAGGGGCATTCTCTGCGTCTGGAGGAGAAAAGGTTTTTCCAACAACAGAGAAGAGGATTCTTTACTGTTAGGGCATTGAGAATCTGGAATTTCTTGTCAGGAGTTGGTGATGGCAAACACAGAGAGGCCTGGATGTCTTCCTTGATCGTAACAATATTGTATTTTACAGTTATTAGGTTCTTTAAAAGGACGTAGATCTGGGAATTTATTCTAATAGACCTGGATGGACAAAAGTCTTTTTTGGCCTTGCTAACTATGTTACTATGTACACTGTGTTCCAAATTATTATGCAAATAATATTTCCTCATATTTTCTCTAAATTACCTATCTGATTTGCAGTCATTGTTATTTTCCAGTCATCTACTATTCTAGTATAATTGCAATGTTTTGGAACAAACTGCCTATGAAAACAGTATCTTTTTAAAAAAAAATAAACACTCAAAATGCATGTTCCAAATTATTATGCACAGCAGAGTTTTCAACCTTTTTTTTTATTTTGAACAAAAAGATGGTCAATTGTGAAGTTATAAGCATTATCAGCTTATTACAAAATGAAATCAAACAGTTTTCAAGTGAAAACTTTATTCTACGTGATGTTACATTTACACATAGGACCCCTTGTTCGAAAGAAGCTTCTGAACTCTCTCGTCCATTGAATTTGTCAGTTTTTGGATGGTTTCTGCTTCAATTGTTTTGCATGTGGACAGAATACCCTCCCAGAGCTGTTGCTTAGATGTGAACTGCCTCCCGCCATCATAGACACTCCTTTTGATGATGCTCCAGAGGTTCTCAATGGGGTTGAGGTCAGGGGAAGATGGTGGCCACACCATAAGTTTGTCCTCTTTTATGCCCATAGCAGCAAGAGATGCAGATGTGTTTTTTGCAGCATGAGACGGTGCATTATCATGCATGAAAATGATCTTGCTGCGGAAAGCACGGTTCTTCCTCTTGAACCATGGTAGGAAGTGTTGTTTTAGAAACTCCACATAGATTATGGAGTTCATCTTTACCCCTTCAGGGATCATAAAGGGGCCGACAATCTCTTTCCCCATGATTCCAGCCCAAAACATTACTCCACCTCCTCCTTGTTGGCGCCTTAGCCGTGTTTTCATGGGGTGTCCATCAACCAGCCATCCTCCACTCCATCCATCAGGACCATCGAGTGTTGCACGGCACTCATCGGTGAACAAAACAGTTTGGAAGTCAGACTTCATGTATCGTTTGGCCCACTGGAGCCGTTTCTGCTTGTTTACAGTGGATAGAGGTGGTCGACAGGATGGCTTACGCACCTCTGAAGGACCCTGCATCTTGTTGTTCTGGGGACGTTGGAGGCACCAGCAGCTTCAAAAACTTGTCTGCTGCTATGACAAGGCATTTTTGCAGCTGCTCTTTTAACCTTATGCAATTGCCTGTTGGAAAGAGTCCTCATTTTTTCCTTATCAGCACGCACACGTGTGTGCTGGGAATCAGCTACATACTTCTTGATTGTGGGATGATCACGATGAAGTGTCTTGGCAATGTTGATTGTAGTCATGCCTTGACCTAAATACTCCACAATTTGTTGCTTCTCAGCAGCCGACACATCCTTTTTCTTTCCCATTTTGGCAAAAAATGTAGGCTGCTTAATAATGTGGAACAGCCTTCTTAAGTAGTCTTGCCTTTATTTGGACACACCTGCCAAACTAATTTGCACAGGTATCTGCAATTGCTTTCAGTGATATAAAGAGCCCTGACACACATCACCATCAATGAGTTTAAATGACAAACAAAAAAATTCTAACCTTATCACTCCTCAACTCTTTGTGCATAATAATTTGGAACACAGTGTATATGGCAGGCTGCATGGATGCATGATGAGTCCATACGGCCTGTCATCCAGTCGACACTGAGCAAAGAATCCACACTATAAACCTAGAGATGGTGATGGAATACTACGCTAATTTAAATTAATTTAAATCTCCTAATCCAGATTAATTACATCCTAGGGTACTGAAAGAGATAGCAGAGGAAAATGCAAAAACACTTGAAATTTCCTTGAGAGCAAGTCAGCAATTCCGCTACATACAGGCCATCTGATCATCACTTGTATGTAGCAAAAGCGATCGGGTTATGGCAGCTTCTAGTCTCCCATGAAGACTATTGAAGCATGCAAAAGTAAAAAAAATGTTTTTAATAGTGTTGAGCATTCCGATACCGCAAGTATCCCATACAGAGAAATCTCTCCGAAGACAGTTTCAACGATGCTGAAGTCGTTCCCCTGATCGTTGGTCGCTGGAGAGAGCTGTCTGTGTGACAACTCCCCAGCGACCACACAGCGACTTACCAACGATCACGGCCAGGTCGTATCGCTGGTCGTGATCGTTGGTAAATCGCTATGTGTGACGGGGCCTTTAAACAACTATAGTCTGTACCAACACTTATCGTGGCTGATGCAGCAAGTTGTCAGTTATAGTGGACAGCCAACAGCTGCAGGATTGTCACCCATCGGGGGTTACTAGTCTCTTATAAGGCAGGTCAGTAAAAAGACATTGGTGGTCAGTAAGGGGTTAATTCACACCTATAACATACTGCTTCTTTGTGTAGTATAATAGGAAAGTCTCAAGAAATCAGTCAAGATATCAGGAAGAGAGTTGTGGACTTGCACAAGTCTGGATCATCCTTGGGTACAATTTCAAGATACCTGAAGGTGCCTTGTTCATCTGTACAAACAATATGCAAGTACAAACAAGATGGGAATGCCCAGCCATCATACTGCTCAGGAAGGAGATGGGTTCTGTTGGACATCCCCACTCCATACAAGGAGAAGATCTCTTGTTTCTATTATGAAGTAAATTGGTGTGTGTTTTCTAATTGATTTCTTTAAAGGCTCGGTTAATGTTAGACCTTTTGTAACCCCTTTCTATTAATCTGTTTTGTATGATATGTCCTTCAGAGTGGAAATCTTTTTAACTGGAGCATATGTGTCTTGCTCTAGTAAATTCACGATAGGGGATAGCACATATATTATGCTGTGGATGTGAACTGAAGGCTGGGAGAGTAGTGTTGCCTGCGTTTTCTTTTCCATAGACTGAAGTTACTACTTAAGTAGAAGCAGGACTACCACTTATTGGGATGTCCAAAAAGAAACTTAATTTGCAGCATGGTTGAGGCCAAAATTCAAATTGTATACATTGTTTAAATCATTGAGGAAAAGAGGCACTAGTTGGACATCCCCCTCCACACAAGGAGAAGATTATCCACTTAGCTGCCATACCAGATTATGTGAAAAGAAAAAGGATTATCAAGAAAAAATGTATGTTTCTTCCCACAACGCCATGAATAGGATGGCGGGGGTGGGGGAAAAATTTTACCCCATTGGGGCACCAAGAATCTGTAAATAAAAATCACAATCAAACATGAGAAAATGATTTTTCAACAAATATTCCAAAGACAAAAGAATATATATATTTTTTAATGATTAGTGTAGTTACTGTAATTGTCAACATGAAGTTGTACCGCAATTCTAGCAAGAATATGTTATTGGCTTAAATAAAAATAAATTGGTTGTGTCAAAAGTTAAAAAAAATGTAATCAGATTTCCAAGTAAAAAACTCAAAGGTCTTAGCACTGTGGAAGTATTCTGAAGATAACCCAGAATCTTGGTGACCAAGGGTTGGAGATATTGATCCAACTATTCACTTAAATTTTAATTGAGTGAGTCAATTCCAGCAATTATCCAGAAGAGTATTAGGAGAATGTTATATGGTCTTATGAAACCAAAGTAGAAATGTTTAGTGGAAGCAAAACTCGTCGTCTTTGGAGGAGACAGATAGCTGAGCTGCATCCAAAGAACTTCATGCCTACTATGAAGCATGGGGGTGGAAACATCATGCTTTGGGGCTGTTTCTCTGCAGAGGGACCAGGACTTCTGATCTGTGTACATGAAAGAATGAATGGGGCCATGTATCGTGAGATTTTGAGTGCAAACCTCCTTCCATCAGCAAGGGCATTGAAGATGAAACATGGATGGATCTTTCAGCATGATACTGATCCAAAACACACCACCAGGGCAAAAAAGGAGTGGCTTCGTAAGAAGCATATGAAGGTCCTGGAGTGGCCTAGCCAGTCTCCAGATCTCACCCCCATAGAAAACCTTTGGAGGGAGTTGAAAGTCCGTGTTGCCCAGCGACAGGCCCAAAACATCACTGCTCTAGAGGAGATCTGCATGGAGGAATGAGCCAACATACCACCAATAGTGTGTGCCAACCTTGTGAAGACTTGCAGAAAACGTTTGACCTCTCATTCCAAACAAAGGATATGTAACAAAATATTGAGATGAACTTTTGTTAATGACCCACAACTTATTTTCCACCATAATTTGCAAAATAAATCTCGCCAAGTCAGACAAGGTGATTTTCTGGATATGTTTTCTCATTTTGACTCTCATAGTTGTGGTCTACCTATGATGTCAATTACAGGCCTCTCTCATCTTTTTTAAGTGGGGAACTTACACAATTGGTGGCTCACAAAATACTTATTTTTTCCCACTGCGTATATAATATACACTGTGTTCCAAATTATTATGCAAATAATATTTCCTCATATTTTCTCTAAATTACCTATCTGATTTGCAGTCATTGTTATTTTCCAGTCATCTACTATTCTAGTATAATTGCAATGTTTTGGAACAAACTGCCTATGAAAACAGTATCTTTTTTAAAAAAAATAAACACTCAAAATGCATGTTCCAAATTATTATGCACAGCAGAGTTTTCAACCTTTTTTTTTATTTTGATCAAAAAAATGGTCAATTGTGAAGTTATAAGCATTATCAGCTTATTACAAAATGAAATCAAACAGTTTTCAAGTGAAAACTTTATTCTACGTGATGTTACATTTACACATAGGACCCCTTGTTCGAAAGAAGCTTCTGAACTCTCTCGTCCATTGAATTTGTCAGTTTTTGGATGGTTTCTGCTTCAATTGTTTTGCATGTGGACAGAATACCCTCCCAGAGCTGTTGCTTAGATGTGAACTGCCTCCCGCCATCATAGACACTCCTTTTGATGATGCTCCAGAGGTTCTCAATGGGGTTGAGGTCAGGGGAAGATGGTGGCCACAACATAAGTTTGTCCTCTTTTATGCCCATAGCAGCAAGAGATGCAGATGTGTTTTTTGCAGCATGAGACGGTGCATTATCATGCATGAAAATGATCTTGCTGCGGAAAGCACGGTTCTTCCTCTTGAACCATGGTAGGAAGTGTTGTTTTAGAAACTCCACATAGATTATGGAGTTCATCTTTACCCCTTCAGGGATCATAAAGGGGCCGACAATCTCTTTCCCCATGATTCCAGCCCAAAACATTACTCCACCTCCTCCTTGTTGGCGCCTTAGCCGTGTTTTCATGGGGTGTCCATCAACCAGCCATCCTCCACTCCATCCATCAGGACCATCGAGTGTTGCACGGCACTCATCGGTGAACAAAACAGTTTGGAAGTCAGACTTCATGTATCGTTTGGCCCACTGGAGCCGTTTCTGCTTGTTTACAGTGGATAGAGGTGGTCGACAGGATGGCTTACGCACCTCTGAAGGACCCTGCATCTTGTTGTTCTGGGGACGTTGGAGGCACCAGCAGCTTCAAAAACTTGTCTGCTGCTATGACAAGGCATTTTTGCAGCTGCTCTTTTAACCTTATGCAATTGCCTGTTGGAAAGAGTCCTCATTTTTTCCTTATCAGCACGCACACGTGTGTGTTGGGAATCAGCTACATACTTCTTGATTGTGGGATGATCACGATGAAGTGTCTTGGCAATGTTGATTGTAGTCATGCCTTGACCTAAATACTCCACAATTTGTTGCTTCTCAGCAGCCGACACATCCTTTTTCTTTCCCATTTTGGCAAAAAATGTAGGCTGCTTAATAATGTGGAACAGCCTTCTTAAGTAGTCTTGCCTTTATTTGGACACACCTGCCAAACTAATTTGTACAGGTATCTGCAATTGCTTTCAGTGATATAAAGAGCCCTGATACACATCACCATCAATGAGTTTAAATGACAAACAAAAAAATTCTAACCTTATCACTCCTCAACTCTTTGTGCATAATAATTTGGAACACAGTGTATATATCCATATACAGTACAGATCAAAAGTTTGGACACACCTTCTCATTTAAAGATTTTTCTGTATTTTCATGACTATGAAAATTTTAAATTCACACTGAAGGCATCAAAACTATGATTAACACATGTGGAATTATATACTTAACAAAACAGTGTGAAACAACTGAAAATATGTCTTATATTCTAGGTTCTTCAAAGTAGCGACCTTTTGCTTTGATGACTGCTTTGCACACTCTTGGCATTCTCTTGAGCTTCAAGAGGTAGTCCCCGGACATGGTCTTCCAACAATCTTGAAGGAGTTCCCAGAGATGCTTAGCACTTGTTGGCCCTTTTGCCTTCACTCTGCAGTCCAGCTCACCCCAAACCATCTTGATTGGGTTCAGGTCTAGTGACTGTGGAGGCCAGGTCATCTGGCGTAGCACCCCATCACTCTCCTTCTTGGTCAAATAGCCCTTATACAGCCTGGTGGTGTGTTTGGGGTCATTGTCCTATTGAAAAATAAATGATGGTCCAACTAAACGCAAACCGGATGGAATAGCATGCCGCTGCAAGATGCTGTGGTAGCCATGCTGGTTCAGTATGCCTTCAATTTTTAATAAATCCCCAACAGTGTCACCAGCAAAGCACCCCCACGCACAAAGACACGGTGGTTGGAACCAAAGATCTCAAATTTGGACTCATCACACCAAAGCACAGATTTCCACTGGTCTAATGTCAATTCCTTGTGTTATTTAGTCCAAACAAGTCTCTTCTGCTTGTTGCCTGTCCTTAGCAGTGGTTTCCTAGCAGCTATTTTACCATGAAGGCCTGCTGCACAAAGTCTCCTCTTAACAGTTGTTGTAGAGATGTGTCTGCTGCTAGAACCCTGTGTGGCATTGACCTGGTGTCTAATGTGAGCTGCTGTTAACCTGCGATTTCTGAGGCTGGTGACTCGGATAAACATATCCTCAGAAGCAGAGGTGACTCATGGTCTTCCTTTCCTGGGGCGGTCCTCATGTGAGCCAGTTTCTTTGTAGCGCTTGATGGTTTTTGCAACTGAACTTGGGGACACTTTCAAAGTTTTCCCAATTTTTCGGACTGACAGACCTTCATTTCTTAAAGTAATGATGGCCACTCGTTTTTCTTAGCTGCTTTTTTCTTGCCATAATGCAAATTCTAACAGTCTATTCAGTAGGACTATCAGCTGTGTATCCACCAGACTTCTGCTCAACACAACTGATGGTCCCAACCCCATTTATAAGGCAAGAAATCCCACTTATTAAACCTGACAGGGCACACCTGTGAAGTGAAAACCATTTCCGGTGACTATCTCCTGAAGCTCATCAACAGTGTGCAAAGCAGTCATCAAAGCAAAAGGTGACTACTTTGAAGAACCTAGAATATAAGACATATTTTCAGTTGTTTCACACTTTTTTGTTAAGTATATAATTCCACATGTGTTAATTCATAGTTTTGATACCTTCAGTGTGAATTTACAATTTTCAAAGTCATGAAAATACAAAAAAATCTTTAAATGAGAAGGTGTGTCCAAAGTTTTGGTCTGTTCTGTATATGTATACAGGGTGTTCCAAAAGTAGGTGGACAGTATGTGTAATAGGATTATGAAGGGGGAGATTTATCAAACATGGTGTAAAGTGAAACTGACTCAGTTGCCCTTAGCAACCATTCAGATTCCACCTTCCATTTTCCAAAGAGTCTGTGAAGAGTGAAAAGTGGAATCTGATTGGTTGCTAAGGGCAACTGAGTCAGTTTCACTTTACACCATGTTTGATAAATCTCCCCCTTCACAACCCTATTACACATACTGTCCACCTACTTTTGGACCACCCTGTATATATATATATATATATATATATATATATATATATATATATACACACATTATGAAGGTCCCCACACCCACCGTTCTTACACAGCCCCTCATCATCCCCCCTTCTCCACACAAATTCCCCACACAGCCCCTCATCACCCCCTTTGTTGTGAATTCCGTTCTGGAGCTCCCTCCTGTGGTTGCTAATGGTATTTTTGTGAGTTCTGCCCTTGGGCTCCCTCTGGTGGTTTCGAGTGGAGCTGCTGCTCCTTTAGGTAGCTGTGGCAGCTGCCTTCACTAATCGCCTTGCCTGGGTTTGTTATTTAAACCTGCTCTGGGCTTTAGTTCATGCCAGCTGTCAATGTTCTCTCCTTGGATTTCTCATATGGCCTGTCCTTGTCTGCAAAATATAAGTTTTTGGTAAGTTTTTGTTTGTCCATTTTCCTGGACTCTATTGCTCAACAAATATGTCTCTTTTTGTCCAGCTTGTCACTATGTCATATTCAGGCTAGCTGGAAGCTCTGGGAAAGCAGATTTGCCCCTCCACACCGTGAGTCGGTGTGGAGTTCATTTTTGTAAACTCTGCGTGGATTTTGTAGTTTTTAATACTGACCGCACAGTATCCTTTTCTCTCTGTCTATCAAGTTTAGTATCGGCCTCCTTTGCTGAAATCTGATTTCATTTCTGTGTGCGTCATTTCTCTCTTCATTCACAGTCAATATTTGTGGGGGGCTGTCTTTCCTTTTGGGGTTTTCTCTGAGGCAAGATAGCTTTCTATTTCCTTCTTTAGGGGTAGTTAGTTCTTAGGCTGTTAAGAGGTGTCTAGGGAGAGTCAGGAACATCCCACGGCTATTACTAGTGTTGTTAGGATTAGGGACTGCGGTCAGTAGAGATACCACCTTCTCAGAGCTCGTCCCATGTTGCGTTTTAGCCACCAGGTCATATCAGTGTGGCCTCTTAACCACCAGGTCATAACACCCCTTCTCCACACAGCCCCTCATCACCCCACTCCCCACACAGCCCCTCATCATACCCCCATTCCCCACACAGTCCTTCATCGTCCTCCCATTCCCCACACAGCCCCTCATCATCCCCCCATTCTGCATAGCCCCTCATCATCCCCCCATTCCCCATACAGCCCCTCATCACCCCCCATTCCCCACACAGCCCCTCATCATTCCTTCTCCCCACAGCCCCTCATCATTCACCCTTCTCCTCACAGCCCCTCATCTCCCCACAGCCCTTAATCATCCCTTCATCATCTCTTAACAGCACACACAACCCCTAATCACCCCTCCTTTCTCCCCACAAAGCCCTTCATCATCCCCCCATTCCCCACATAACACCTCATCATAACTTTACCTTTGCAGGCCCACTAAAGTAGCATCAACCCCTTTCCAAAATCCATCCTCAGAGTACTCACACTGAGTCCTGGTTCCTCATTCCCATTTGCAGCCCCTCAGTCTTCTCACAGGGCTCCATGGTGGAGCCCCTTATTTCCCACTTCCATCAGCCTAGGCAAAACACTGATTCCTGCTATTAGATCTTCACGCTACTGAAGTAGGCCCCGCCCCTTCCAGTGACATCATTACCTCAAGAAATCAACTCCGATCTAGACACAAACCCTGCTACTGCCAGCCGCATCACAGTGCTCTACAGCACAGCAGACACAGCCGCACGCAGTTTGCTGTGTACGGCCATCAGGCGGCCGGCCCTGCACAGCTGCTGGGTGAGTGGCCCGGGGGGCATTTGCCTCCCTGCCACCTGGCCCACCTGCCCCTGTCTGTAGCTTACTTAACAAAATCCTGATTACAGATTCGCTTTAAGGCAAAGGAGACCAATTCTGGACTGTTTGGTAGTACTACTGCTACCAGTAATGATAGGAGTGCTTCTGCTAGTGGCTCCCACATTTTTAGCTGTGGTATGATTTTTTTTTTTTGCTTTACGCTAACCCGTCCATTGCCAGTGGCACTTTTTTTACCTTACATTTTGTGCAACATATAACTAACTTTTGAGAATATTTTCAACCTCAATAATTCAACCTTTGCCAAAAAGGAGATAGTAAGAAATGCTAGATAAGTTTGTACATTGACAGAAAGTGCAATGTGGCAGCAGGTTGTACTATAGGTGTGGATGGTACGGTTGTGAAATGGACTAGTAAAACGTGAGTAAAAACAGAAATGCAGTTAAATGTTGACATTTTTTTCTATTTTTCAACAAAATAAAACAACATTCCCACAAAAGATAAGTACATGGCAAAAAAGCAGCACCAATAAAGTAAATTTTGACTAATAAAGCAGACATGCAAAAAAAATGTTTCCAACATGCAAACTTTGTGAGGTAAGCAGCTGCAGTTGAATATTTTTTTTCTGTAAAAACTATTGTGCTGCCTTGCTTGTGCTTTTTAGTGCATCAATGATAAAGTGTGTCATTGTATTGCAAATAAAGCAGGATAGATAAGAGCAAAACCATATCACTGTTCAAACACATGGAGTCTGTCACTGCTGCTGAGAACATCTCTGCTATCTCCCTTTTCCCATATCCATTAAGTTTCTGTATTCTTCGCAGTCTATTAAGGTACCTTCACACGAAACGACATCGCTAGCGATCCGTGACGTTGCAGCGTCCTGGCTAGCGATATCGTTTCGTTTGACACGCAGCAGCGATCAGGATCCTGCTGTGATGTCGCTGGTCGCTGAATAAAGTCCAGAACTTTATTTGGTCGTCCGATCGCTGTGTATCGTTGTGTTTGAAAGCAAAAGCAACGATACCAGCGATGTTTTACACTGGTAACCAGGGTAAACATCGGGTTACCAAGCGCAGGGCCGCGCTTAGTAACCCGATGTTTACCCTGGTTACCAGCGTAAAAGTAAAAAAAACAAACAGTACATGCTCACCTGCGCGTCCCCCAGCGTCTGCTTCCTGACACTACTGAGCGCCGGCCCTAAAGTGAAAGTGAAAGCACAGCGGTGACGTCACCGCTGTGCTGTTAGGGCCGGAGCTCAGTCAGTGTCAGGAAGCGGACGCTGGGGGACGCGAATGTAAGTATGTACTGTTTGTTTTTTTTACTTTTACGCTGGTAACCAGGGTAAACATCGGGTTACTAAGCGCGGCCCTGCACTTAGTAACCCGATGTTTACCCTGGTTACCCGGGGACCTCGGCATCGTTGGTCGCTGGAGAGCGGTCTGTGTGACAGCTCTCCAGCGATCAAACAGCGACGCTGCAGCGATCGGCATCGTTGTCGCTATCGCTGCAGCGTCGCTTCGTGTGAAGGTACCTTAACTCTCATCTTTTCATTGCTGCAGTTATTCATTATATTATTGTCTGATGTATTTGTCCAATGTTTAAGGGATTTATCTCACTATTTCTATTGCTGAGCTGTGAGCTCTGATGTCCTCTTAATATCCCAAATTCACTGGCTGCTGCATTCACTGTTTAGGCTTTTATACAATCACAGAAATTGTGCTTGAACATATATTTCTATGTTGAATAAATATGCCTGATAGCACTTTTTTTCTTTGTCAAGACCCTAATAGGCTGAAATGTTGTGTATTAAACCAATTTCTGCAAACAATAAATACAGTACTATCAAGCATATTTCTGCAACTTAGAAATATATTTCCAAGCACAATTTAATGAGAAATTTGCCTCCTTAGAATGCCGAAGATTATTTAAGATTATTACTATATATTTTTCTTCTGCTCACCTAATTTTATGCGTTAAGCAAGCATATTTGACTCACTAGTCTTTTATACAAGCCATGATACTTCATCCTGATTGGCTGCGCTATACAATAGGATGTAATAGCTGTAGGGCTTTACAGGTCTTGTGACATGTTTCAGGTATGCAGTGATTAGTACCTACAATAGTGATATAAAACCACCAAAAGAGTCTTGGGTACCCAAGACATATAGAGACTACCGGAGTGTTCTCCTTGTCCCTCAGAATAGCTTGTATAGCACAAATTGTTAAAGAGGTTAATGCTTACTATAATAGTAAGGTTTCATAAGACACAATACAATACACACATCATAAATTGCCTTGCTGGATCCAGTCAACCACAAAAAAGTGCCTTCGATTTGGACCTGAGCATCAAAACTGGACCATGGAGCAAATGTAGAATGTGGAGTGATCTGTTGAATCTAGTTTTACTTTACATCATGTGCACAACTGGTGAGTTTGTATCACAAACTTGAGAAAGACATAGCACCACAATCACAATGCACTTTGGAAAGAAAGCTTAAAGGGCCACTGTCACCCCCCTCCAGCCGTTATAAACTAAAAGAGCCACCTTGTGCAGCAGTAATGCTGCATTCTAACAAGGTGGCTCTTTTAGTTTTAGGTTCAAGTATACCCCAAATAAAGCGTTTTTATACTTAGCCACAATTCCTGTCTCTAGCCACGTAGGCGGGTCCTCACTCCCCAGCTTGGCCAGCTCCTCTGCCGTCACTCCAATCTTCCTGCGCTTTCGGCACCGCCCCCTCAGCGCCGTTATCGTTTCAAAACCGGCACCTGCGCTGTGTACTGGTGTCCTGCGCAGATGCAGTAAGCTCTGGCCGTCTGAAGTCCCAGCCAGGCTTGCACACTGCGCCTGCATGGGCATTGCGGCCACCCACCTTTGGAATCCCAGCCCCGCACTATGTGTGCGTCTGCGCAGGACACCAGTACACAGCGCAGGTGCCGGTTTTGAAACTATAACAGCGCTGAGGGGGCGGTGCCGAAAGCGCAGGAAGATTGGAGTGACGGCAGAGGAGCTGGCCAAGCTGGGGAGTGAGGACCCGCCTACCTGGCTAGAGACAGGAATTGTGACTAAGTATAAAAACGCTTTATTTGGGGTATACTTGAACCTAAAACTAAAAAAACCTCCTTGTTAGAATGCAGCATTACTGCTGCACAAGGTGGCTCTTTTAGTTTATAACGGCTGGAGGGGGGTGACAGTGGCCCTTTAAGTTTTCAATATGATGTTCTTGAAAAATGTTCTGTTACTTAAGAAATGCTGGGTCAAAGCATCATGTTCATGTTCCTTTGACGTATCATTTACCAAATTTTTGTTGCAGAACAAGTATACCCTTTGTAACTGGGTCTACCAAGCTGGGGTACCTCTTTCAGTACCACCCCGTGTTTCAGGAGGTCCACTTTGCTTTGGCTGGAGTCTGAATGAAGGACGCTGGCTGGAATTCCTTGATTACATGAGAGCATATAAAAGCTGACTGCTTCTCCACGTATTTCCAGTCTCACAACACCTTATTCACAGAACACAGAATATATATCACAACAGATACAGAGGGCAGGCCCATTCAAATGCGTCAGGCCAGACATACATTACAATAGCCGCAGGTGGCCGGAGCCTGCTGATATTTACTGTGGGAATTACAAAGGTGGGGGAGGTCAGAAGGGGGATATCTTGTCTCCTCTGCCCAGGGGCGCAGCCTGTGGGCTGATGCATTAGGGACATTTATCTCACATGGAACCTATTGTATATACAAATAACTTCATAACATATTCTGGGTGCTGGGGGGTTCTGTAACATGGCTCCCCCTTTCAGCGACGCGATCGGCATACACAGTCTGATCCTTAGCGGATCAGTTTGGGGATGACCGAAGTTTATGGGGTTGGTACAAGTTCCGTTTGTCGACTTAGTCCATCGGCGTTACCGTTTTGTTTGCCGGGTCTGTAGTGGATGGTGAAGTCCAGAGGTTGTAGGGCTAAACTCCACCGCAGTAATCTGGCGTTGTCTCCGGAGACCCGATTAAGCCAGACTAGGGGATTATGGTCCGTTAGGAGGGAAAACTGTCATCCATACAAATATGGTTGTAACTATTGCCAGGCACTCCTTCTCGATGGCCGCATAGCTTACTTCACGGGGCAGTAGTTTCCAACTCAGGTAAGCTACCGGGTGTTCTTGGCCATCCGGCCAGACTTGGCTCAGTACTGCCCCCAATCCAAACATATGTTAAAAAACACACAGACGGACACACCAATATAAAATAAAATAATATATAAATAGATAGATAATAATATAAATCTAAGATCAATAATATCGGTGCTCTGTGAAGAAATAGTGAATGAACACTGAAATGTGAAAACAAACACTACAACCAAGACCTGGAACGCCAAAAGGAGTGAATCCACACAGGAGATAAATATTAAATAGCCTTTATTATAGTGAGATGGCAACAAAGTTATACATAAAAATATTTAAAAAATAAAATAAGAACAAGTACGCGGTTTTATGACAAGACAATTAGAAAAAATACACAATGCTAGTAATAAATAAATAAATATGGTGACCTCCAATACTGGTTAATACAGACAGGACACTAAAAAGTTAAAAAATGTGTAAAGAAAAAATAAAAAATAAAAAATAAGAAATCCCAAAAAAATATATATATAATAATATCTGTGTATTGAAGCAAAATTGAAAAAATAATTAAGTCAAACAGCAAAAAATATATTATTTATCCGAAGAGGCCCACTAAATAGTGATGTTTATAAAATACAATATACCCTGTGTAAAAATATATGTACTACATAAATAAGAGTCAAATTATCGGCTCAAAGGCACTGGATAAAGTGCATGCGTGCAAACAAAAAAATATATAAAAAAATGCAGGAGGTGAACAAAATATCCACAAAAATATAGCAGCACACAACCAATGTATTGAAATATAGTGCAAAGAAAAGAAAAATCTATCCACGTGCCACATATATTAATGTGCAGACACATAAAAAACACACAGCCATAATATATAATGTGCCATGAGTATTTTCTCAATAAATGCAGAGCCACAAGTGAAGGCAGTGCGCAACTATGAACAAAGTGAGTACACCGGCAAAGTGCAAGGTGCAAATAAGTAAATAAAATAAAATCACTGTCTGTAAATTACCTCTCGGGAGAATCACCAGGTCCTGACACCGCGCACCCCGACGCGCGTTTCGGAAATCCCCCTGACGAAGGAAAGTGATTTCCGAAACACGCGTCGGGGTGCGCGGTGTCAGGACCTGGTGATTCTCCCGAGAGGTAATTTACAGACAGTGATTTTATTTTATTTACTTATTTGCACCTTGCACTTTGCCGGTGTGCTCACTTTGTTCATAGTTGCGCACTGCCTTCACTTGTGGCTCTGCATTTATTGAGAAAATACTCATGGCACATTATATATTATGGCTGTGTGTTTTTTATGTGTCTGCACATTAATATATGTGGCACGTGGATAGATTTTTCTTTTCTTTGCACTATATTTCAATACATTGGTTGTGTGCTGCTATATTTTTGTGGATATTTTGTTCACCTCCTGCATTTTTTTATATATTTTTTTGTTTGCACGCATGCACTTTATCCAGTGCCTTTGAGCCGATAATTTGACTCTTATTTATGTAGTACATATATTTTTACACAGGGTATATTGTATTTTATAAACATCACTATTTAGTGGGCCTCTTCGGATAAATAATATATTTTTTGCTGTTTGACTTAATTATTTTTTCAATTTTGCTTCAATACACAGATATTATTATATATATATTTTTTTGGGATTTCTTATTTTTTATTTTTTATTTTTTCTTTACACATTTTTTAACTTTTTAGTGTCCTGTCTGTATTAACCAGTATTGGAGGTCACCATATTTATTTATTTATTACTAGCATTGTGTATTTTTTCTAATTGTCTTGTCATAAAACCGCGTACTTGTTCTTATTTTATTTTTTAAATATTTTTATGTATAACTTTGTTGCCATCTCACTATAATAAAGGCTATTTAATATTTATCTCCTGTGTGGATTCACTCCTTTTGGCGTTCCAGGTCTTGGTTGTAGTGTTTGTTTCCAATCCAAACATAGAAGCGTCTGTGTGAACAAGGAAACGTTTAGTTGGATCGGGTGCGGCCAATACAGGGGTATTGGTGAGGGCGTCCTTTAGCTGGCGGAAGGCTTCCTCACACTCTGGGGTCCAGGTTACCTGGCGGGGTTGGTTCTTACGGGTCAGATCAGTGAGGGGCTTGGCTACGCTGCTGTAATTGGGGATGAATTTCCTGTAATACCCCGCTGTCCCTAGAAACGCCATGACCTGGGTTTTAGTGTGTGGGGTGGGCCATTTGGCTATGGCCTCAATCTTGGCTGGTTCTGGTCGCTGCTTCCCACTTCCCACCCAATGTCCTAAATACTGAACCTCCGCTTTGCCCACGTGACACTTGTTTGGGTTCAGGGTGATTCCGGCCTTGTGGATCCTGTCTAATACTGTCTCTAGGTGATTTAGATGCTCTTCCCATGTCGCACTGTAGATGGCGATGTCATCCAGGTAGGCACACGCATAGTCCTAGAGACCATCCAGAAGCCGGTCAGCCAGCCTCTGGAAGGTCGCAGGGGCATTCTTCATCCCGAATGGCATAACTCGAAACTGGAATAAGCCGAACGGGGTGACAAATGCAGACTTGGGAATAGTGTCTGGACTAAGGGGAATCTGCCAGTAGCCTGTGCATAGATCGATGGTGGTCAAATACTTTGCCCCCGACAACCAGTCTAACAGCTCATCCACGCGCGGCATGGGATACGCATCTGTCACCGTTTTCTCATTGAGCCTGCGATAGTCTACACAAAACCATGTACTGTAGTCCCATCCTTCTTGGGCACTAACACTACGGGGGATGGCCAGGGACTATCTGATTCTTCAATGACCCCTAAATGCAACATCTCTGGTATCTCTTGTCGCATCCCTTCTCGTACAGACTCAGGGACATGGAAGGGGGGTTGTCTCAGGGGGGTCTGATCCTTGGTCTCAACCTTGTGTTGTGCCAGGTGGGTGTACCCCGGTCTCCCTGAAAACATCCTTTGTCGCTGCCTCAACAACGCCTCTGCCTGCTGTCTCTCCCGGGGACCTAGGTCTTCACCCCAGTGTACCTGGTCCCATGTTTTAGACTGAGTCCTCTCCCCTAAGACATCAGGCAAGGGGAGTCCGGCTACATCCTCTGCTTCAGGTGCACAGATGGCCACTACCTCTTCAGGACGCTCCCGGTAGGGCTTCAGCATGTTCACGTGGAACATACGGATAACCCTGTGGTTGTCACAATCGGCGACATTATAGGTGGTGTCGGCTATTTTCCCCACTACCTAGTAGGGCCCCTGCCATGCAGCTTGGAACTTGTTCTGCCTAGTGGGTTCTAACACCAGGACCTTCTGTCCTATCTCAAAGGTGCGTTCTCTAGCCCTCCGATCATACCATACGTGCTGGTGCCGTTGGGCCACCTGCAGGTTCCTACGTACAGCCTGGGTCAGCTCCTGTAGGCGGTCCTGGAATTCCAGCACATAGGGTACAATAGGTAACCCTTCTATGGTGCCCTCCCCTTCCCAGTGTTCTAGTACTAAGTCTAGGGTCTCCTTACCCGTCTCCCGTATACCAGTTTGAACGGGGAGAACCCCATGGATTCTTGGGGCACCTCCCCATAGGCAAACAGGAGGTGAGGCAAGAATGTCTCCCAGTCCCTGTAGGTCCTGGTAAAAGTCCCAATGAGTTGTTTTAATGTGCCGTTAAAGCGTTCACACAACCCATTGGTTAGCGGGTGGTACGTGGCGCTTCTAATGGACTTTATGCCGCACAGCTTCCACAGTTGGTTGGTCACCTCTGCTGTAAACTGGGTACCCTGGTCCGAGATGATCTCCCAGGGAAATCCAACCCGTGAGAAAACCTGGAGCAGGGCAGCCGCCACCGTCTCTGCCAGTATGTTAGGTAACGCAACCGCCTCTGGATACCGTGTGGCATAATCTACCACTGTCAATATATACCTTTTCCCTGACGGACTACGTTTGGCTAACGGCCCTATCAGATCGACCGCTACTCGGCTAAATGGTTCCCCCACAATGGGGAGGGGGCGTAATTTGGCCTTGCATCGATCTCCCCTCTTGCCAATGCGCTGGCAACTGTCACAGGTCTGGCAGTACTGATGAACATCATAGGTTACCCCCGGCCAAAAGAAGTTTTGTGTCAGACGATGCCTGGTGCGACTGACGCCGAAGTGCCCGGCCAAGGGTATGTCTTGAGAGATTCGCAGTAACTCCTGCCTATACTTCTTGGGAACTACCAGCTGTCGTTTTATAGTGGGGCTCGTCACTGTGTGGTGCTGCTCTGTGATCCAGTAGAGGAGTCCCTGCTTCCATATAAACTGTTCCCCTTCCAGTACCCCTCTCCCATCCTGTGCCTTCCCACGATATCCCTCCAATGAAGGATCCTCAAGTAACTCCCTCTTAAATTCATCTGAGGTGACCCAAGAAATGTGTCTGGCTATGGGAATACGTGTAGGGCTGGGATGTCTTACCTGGGCCTCCTCTGAGTGTGATCCCGCCTCCGCAGCTCGAGCTTGTCTCCGGGTGGTCACAGGATATGTCTCAGCCAGAGGGGCAACCGAGAAGGCAGACAACATGGGCCCCAAGTCATTTCCCAGCAAGATGTCTGCAGGCAAATCCTCCATCAAGCCGACCTCAACAAGGCCATCCCCGACTTCCCAGTTCAGGTGAATCCTGGCAGTGGGCAGTTGATGTATGGCTCCCCCTGCTACACGGACTGCCACTGTCCGGTCCGTTTTCTCTTGGTCCCGGACGAGATGATGCTTCACAAGGATCAAAGTTGCTCCGGAATCTCTAAGTCCCTGCATGCGTTTCCCATTAACCCACATGACCTGTCTATGCTGTTGTCGATTATCTGCCAAGGCTGCCTGCATGGGGTCAACTTCATTCAGCACTTCCTCCATTTCTTCCACCCCTTGGTTAGTTGTAGCCCCCAATGCCGGGTCAGATTCACCTTGGTAGCAGTGTACAGCAGCCCGGCTGAAGGTAGCTGTTCCCGCCTTTGGCCACTGGGTTTGCTGAGTCCGGTTGGGACATTGTCTTTGCAGGTGCCCCAGCTGATGGCAGGTGTGGCATCGCACCCCAGGGGAACTGTGGTAGGCCAGGTTTCTAGCTGGTCCCCCTACAATCTTCGGTGGTTTGGGGCCCTCCAGGTCCATGGGCGGACCCTTAGTGACCATCTTTGATCCAGACAACTGAGGCCTCCTGGCGTCATGATGTTCATCGGCCAGATGAGCGGCTTCCTTAAGAGTCACCTGTCCCGAAGCCATTCCTGTGTCTCGGGGGTTAGTCCATTAAAGAATCGTTCTAACAAGAAGAGCTGGAGGACGTCCTCCTTAGTGGTTGCTTGGCTCCCTTGTACCCACTGTAGCAGTGACCGCCGTAATTTACAGGCCCAGTCAGCGTGGGTATCGGTTACTCGTTTTATAAGTCCGCGGAACTTTTGGCGGTATGCCTCTGGTGTCAGCGCATACCGGGCCAAGATCACTTCTTTGATCCACTCATAGTCCATACAGTCCTCATCAGGTACCATGCGATAGGCATCCGCTGCACGGCCGGTGAGCTTGCTGGCCAGAATCTGAACCCGTTTCTCCGGCTTCACTTAATGAAGGGCACACTACCGCTCAAAGTCCTGCAGAAAGCCATCAATGTCTTCCTCTGCCTCCCCCAACTGTTGGAAGGCATTATACTGGATCTTTTTGTGGCTTACTGTTGAAGGTACCTGGTCGGAGGCCAGAGCTCCCCCTGCTCACTGACTCTCCTCTCTCCGCTCTGCCATCTCCATCTTGGCCAGCTCCACTTTGGTCCGCTCTGCCATCTCCATCTTGGTTAGCTCTATCCTGGTCCACTCGGCCATCTTTTCCTTCAGATCAGTACGCACATCAGCCATCACCTCTCGTATGATCTCTACTGCAGGGTTTGGGCCATAGAACGCCAGTCTGTTCTTTACCTCCCTCTGGAATTCAGTCTCCTCCACGTTCACATTGGGGGGCGCTGCACCGTCGTGTTCCATGATGGCTGCTATCAAATCCGCTTTTGTTTTGTTGCTGGTGATTAACCCTCGGGCTTCCACCAGATCTTTTAATGTAGTCCTCTTTAACTTCTGGTAGTGGTTTTCCATTCATTCCTTTCCTCCTGTAGAAGGGGTATCAGATCCCGCTGTCTGCCACCAGTGTAACGGGGTCTACCAAGCTGGGGTACCTCTTTCAGTACCACCCCGTGTTTCAGGAGGTCCACTTTGCTTTGGCTGGAGTCTGAATGAAGGACGCTGGCTGGAATTCCTTGATTACATGAGAGCATATAAAAGCTGACTGCTTCTCCACGTATTTCCAGTCTCACAACACCTTATTCACAGAACACAGAATATATATCACAACAGATACAGAGGGCAGGCCCATTCAAATGCATCAGGCCAGACATACATTACAATAGCCGCAGGTGGCCGGAGCCTGCTGATATTTACTGTGGGATTTACAAAGGTGGGGGAGGTCAGAAGGGGGATATCTTGTCTCCTCTGCCCAGGGGCACAGCCTGTGGGCTGATGCATTAGGGACATATATCTCACATGGAACCTATTGTATATACAAATAACTGCATAACATATTCTGGGTGCCTGGGGGGTTCTGTAACACCCTTTAATGGCAATAGCTTCTTTCAGCAGAATCATAAAGATTTCAAAGTGTTGACTCAATCTCTCAATCCAATTGACCATTTGAATGATATGCTACAAAAGCAAGTCTGATGAATTGAAGTCCCTTGTTGCAACATACAAGGCAAGTGTTTTGATGTTATTGCTGATTATGGTATATACCGTAGATAGATAAATTAGATGATATGATTCTTCAACTTTTAATCATTAATTAATTAAAATAGGTCATCCAGTACTTTATAAGTGATGACCTATCATTATAATAGGTCATCAACATCAACTTTTTGAAGGGGCTACCAATCTAATATTAATGGCTTATGCTAAGAATACCACTGGATGAACCCTCAAAAGATGCTATTTATGTGGTGGGATTATCATTTGTTAGAAAAAAATATTTTTACCCAGACTCATTATTCAATAATATTATGAATTTAACAATTTTGAGCTATATTGTTCAAAAGATTCCTAGATGTGTGTCCTTCTAGCTACAGCATGCTTCTCTTTTCCGGTAAGTGGACTCGGGGGACAGCTTCACACCATTCACGTGAAAGAGGGGTTTTTTTTACTGCATAAACACGAAACATGTCAGAGTGAATGAATAAATGTATTAGTAATGCACAAATGACACCATGAAAATGGAGTCCTGCATGCATAATGCACTTAATAGAAGTTTCAAAAGAACAATCTTCTGCTGGTAAATTATTTTCTGCTAGAGTTACAGATTTTCTATTTAGACTATCATACTGTTCTTAACCCACAACATACTGTTTCTGATTTTAGGTTAACAACAAGAGAACTTGCCTATGGAAACATGGAAAAAAGGAAATGGCACAAATGAATATTTATTTTGTGGATATTCTTAACATTTCAGAAAGCATTATTTAAAGCTGAAGATGTTAATATAGAATTTCCAAAAGATAGGCAGACGGGAAGGCGGTCAGCACTCAAGTGTACCCCTAGTGTTTCCAGGCGTATCCCGGTTCCCCATCGGGTTGCCTCTCGCCGCTCTCTTGTTGTGAGGGGTCACCTTACCTATGTACTCCATCACAGGGGGAACTGCCTCATGTTATGGTATGGTTAAGAGGCAGGATGCTGACTAGAGTTGAGCGATACCTTCCGATATCGGAAAGTATCGGTATCGGATTGGATCGGCCGATATTAAAAAAATATCGGCTATCGCCGATACCGATACCCGATGCCAATGCAAGTCAATGGGACCAAAATATCGGAATTAAAATAAACCCTTTCTTTCCTTGTAGGTCCATTCTATATGAAGGAAAACAACTAAGAATAATGTAGGATGTATTGGGGAGGTGGCGGAGACATTAAAGGCATAGAGGTTTAGCCCAATCAAATAGAATAGCAGGAATTTTTTTTTTTTTTTTAAGACGTTCGGAGTTACAAAGATATTGACTATGTTAAGATTATTTTTATTTTGTCAGATATTGATGTTTCACTACTTCCATGCCCTTCACCTTCTTTTTTACTTCTCTGACACTTTCTTCTTCATCATCCTCAGCAGCAGCATCTTTGACATCAACTTCTTCTTCACCTTATTCATCTTCTTCTTCATCTTCTACCTATTATTTTTTTTGTTACATTCTTCATATTTTTTTTAGTCAGCTATTATTCTTCTTCATATTATACTTCTTCATCATATTCTTATTTGTGACAGGCATTCCTGTAGTTGTTATCTATAACAGTTTGAAGATTACACCTTCCATTCTGCCTGTCACAAAAGAGTTACAACAGGATTTGTCCGCGTTCAGTTAGGCCTGCAGCTGCAGGCTTTTTCCAGGGGCACCACGAGGAGGAACGGACTCACCCCCATATACTGCTTAGTCTTCTTCTGCTTATAATTTAGATAATATCTTTTGCTCTGATGTTTAGTCTTGTGCTTAATGTTCTTCTGCTCTTTGTTCTGCAGCCTCTTGATCTTCTGCTTCTCGGTCTTCCGGGTCATCGTCTTTAGGGTCTTGAACTTGGAAATGTAGCAGAAGGTACAAGAAGGCTGAGAAAATGCCGATAACCAGCTGATGGAACTGGAACTCGGATGGCTACCGGAAGGTCCAAGAGCCAATGGAACTACCGAGGACCAGCTGACGTTACTGGAACCCAGTTACTAAGCAGGAGGTACCCGTGCCAGAAAGCACTACCAAGGACCACCTGACGTTGGTGGAACTCGGATACCCAGAAGGAGGCACCTAAGCCAAAGGCTCTGCCCGGAACCAGCTGACGGTACTGGAACCAGGATGGGGAGCAGAAGGTACAAGAGCAAAAGACACTGCCGAGAACCAGCTGACGGTACTGGAACCCGGATGGGTAGCCGAAGGTACAAGAGCCAATGGAACTACTGAGGACCAGCTGACGTTACTGGAACCCGGTTACTAAGCAGGAGGTACCCGTGCCAGAAAGCACTACCAAGGACCACCTGACGTTGGTGGAACTCGGATACCCAGAAGGAGGTACCTAAGCCAAAGGCTATGCCCGGAACCAGCTGACGGTACTGGAACCAGGATGGGGAGCTATTCAAGATTGTCTTCCTAAGAACCAGCTAATGGTGTTGGAGCTCAGATAGGCAGCAGAAGGTCCACAGGAAAAACAAAAGTTGTTAGGCCGTGAGCCGGCCGTGATTACCGAAAATCCACAGTCCTACAGGGGGAGCTTGTCCTATCGGCACTACGGAACCAGCCTTGATTGCCAGTTCCCGCAGCCCGCATAGGAAGCTCCTAAACTGCAGGCACCATAGAGTCGGCTAACCCGACCTCAACCCGACAGGACAAGGTATTGAAGGCCAAGTGACCTTGACACTACCCGGAAACAGCTGGTGTGCTGTAACTGGGCTGGGCAGGAGGGAGTACCCATGCCAAAGACACTTCTGAGCAGCAACTAGCAGTGTTGGAGCCCAGGGACAGCAGGAGGAGCAGGGTAGAGTTATTGCCGCAACACAGCAGGGGCGCAGCTGGCATTATTGAACCCCACTAACACAGGAGTGAGTGTTTTTCTCTGTGCAGACAGCACTTCTGAGCAGCAACTAGCGGTGTTGGAGCCCAGGGACAGCAGGAGGAGCAGAGTGTAGGCCGAAGCCTGCACTCAAGGCAGTTTAATATCTGTTGTTGTGTCAGCGTGGCGGTCGCAGGACACATTGCTGGATACACAGCTGGGGATCAGCTGACGTTACTGAAACCCAATAACATGGCAGCAAGTTTTGACTGTGCAAACAGCACTTCCGAGCATCAACTAGTGGTGTTAGAGCCCAGGGAATGCAGGAGGAGCAGGCTACAGTTATTGCCGCAACACAGCAGGGGAGCAGCTGGCGTTACTGAACCCCAAAAACAGAGGAGCAACTGTTGACTGTGCAGACAGCACTTCCGAGCAGCAATTAGCGGTGTTGGAGCACAGGGTCAGCAGGAGGAGCAGAGTGTAGGCCGAAGCCTGACTCGAGGCAGTTTAATATCTGTTGATGTGTCAGCGTGGCGGTCGCAGGACACATTGCCATATACACAGCAGGGGAGCAGCTGACGTTACTGAACCCCACTAACACAGGAGCTAGTGTTTTTCTCTGTTGATTGTGACTTGTAGGATCGCTACTTCCAACAGGTGGCGCTATAGAGTTAAGTCCTCTTTTCCTCAGAAGAGGCAATTTGCATATTTAATTTCCCAGAGGAGCATTGCACGGCGAATAAGCCTCCTTACCTTGACAAGCCAGATGGTATGTCACTCTCCATAAGGAGAAACGTTACCCCTTAGACCCCAGTCCAGAGCCTCTCACCTAGCCAAATCAGTTCTCATGCTTCGCACTGACGAGGGCCAACAGCCCAAAACACCGTGTCTGAGAATTGAGATACTGATTTGGCTTTTATCCTAAGTCATATTGCACGACTCGTTAATGGGTTGATTGTGACTTGTAGGATCGTTACTTCCAACAGGTGGCGCGATAGAGTTAAGTCCTCTTTTCCTCAGAAGAGGCAATTTGCATATTTCTCTGTGCAAACAGCACTTCCGGGAAGCAACTGGCGGTGTTGGAACCCAGGGTCAGCAGGAGGAGCAGAGTGTAGGCTGAGGCCTATTTGGAGCAAATTGAAAGTGAACCTTTAACCCCCCCAGACATTAGTAACTAGAAGATCCACCTTGTGCAGCAGTAATGCTGCACAAGGAAAAGGTGGCTCTTTTAATTATGCTCCTTGCACATGCTGAACGAAACACTTATAAAATTGTGCCACTCATACCATGAAACCGTCACAGAGGCGGGACTTTCCTTCTTAATGAGACGCAGCACAGCTGTAAAAAATACCCCCTTGGCGCTGGGCACAGCCTCCTGAGCGTTGGTTTTTGTGTACCGGAGTCTGCGCTGTTAGGTTATCCCTTGGCCATGCGCTGTTAGCGCTGCCCGTCTTCTGACATCATTTGATGTCAGCCTGTGCGGTCGCGCTGCCCATGAATCCCAGCCCCGCAGTGTCTTCTGATTTATTCACAATGCGGGGCTGGGATTCATGGCCTTGTGCAGCAAATATCTTCGCCTCTCACTCATGTCCTTACGCCTGCTTCAGACTGTGCGGCGTCAGCTGATCCCTAATCACATGCCATGGCCGTGAAGCCGCACAGTCTAAAGAAGGCGGAAGGAGATGAGTGAGAGGCGAAGATATGCACCGCACATGCCCATGAATCCCAGCCCTGAAGTGTCTTCTGATTTATTCACACAGCGGGGCTGGGATTCATAGCCTTGTGCAGTAAATATCCTCGCCTCTCCCTCATGTCCTTACGCCTGATTCAGACTGTGCGGTGTCAGCTGATCCCTAATCACATGCCACGGCCGTGAAGCCGCACAGTCTAAAGAAGGCGGAAGGAGATGAGTGAGAGGCAAATATATGCACCGCGCATGCCCATGAATCCCAGCCCCGAAGTGTCTTCTGATTTATTCACAATGCGGGGCTGGGATTCATGGCCTTGTGCAGCAAATATCTTCGCCTCTCACTCATGTCCTTACGCCTGCTTCAGACTGTGCGGCGTCAGCTGATCCCCAATCACATGCCACAGCCATGAAGCCGCACAGTCTAAAGAAGGCAGAAGGAGATGAGGGAGAGGCGAAGATATGCACCGCGCATGCCCATGAATCCCAGTCCCGAAGTGACTTCTGATTTATTCACACTGCGGGGCTGGGATTCATGGCCTTGCGCAGTAAATATTTTCGCCTCTCCCTCATGTCCTTACACCTGCTTCAGACTGTGCGGCGTCAGCTGATCCCTAATCACATGCCACGGCAGTGAAGCCGCACAGTCTAAAGAAGGCGGAAGGAGATGAGTGAGAGGCAAAGATATGCACCGTGCATGCCCATGAATCCCAGCCCTGAAGTGTCTTTTGATTTATTCACACAGCAGGGCTGGGATTCATGGCCATGCGCAGTAAATATCTTCGCCTCTCACTCATGTCCTTACGCCTGCTTCAGACTATGCGGCGTCAGCTGATCCCTAATCACATGCCATGGCCGTGAAGCCGCACAGTCTAAAGAAGGCGGAAGGAGATGAGTGAGAGGCGAAGATATGCACTGCGCATGCCCATGATTCACAGCCCCGCAGTGAGAATAAATAAGACACTGTGGGGCAATATCTCGGGCAGGGCAGCCACACAGGCGCAGCCAGCCTGACAACAAATGATGTCAAAAGACGGGCAGCGCTAATTCGCATGGCCAAGGGATAACATAACAGCGCAGGCTCCGGGACAGATTCAACCAACGCTGAGGATGCGGCGCACAGCGCCAAGGGGGTTGCTGTGTGTCATTACGAAGGAAAGTCACACCTCAGGGACGGTTTAACGGTATCAGGGGACACATTTTATACGTGTTTAGATCTGCATGTGCAAGGAGAATAACTAACTGAGCCACCTTGTAAAAATGCAGCATTAGTGATGCACAAGGTGGCTCTTCTAGTTACAAACGCCTGGGGGGGGACAGGTTCCCTTTAATTTGTGTTGTAGTGTCAGCGTGGCGGTCGCAGGACACATTGCCGGATACACAGCTGGGGATCAGCTGACGTTACTGAAACCCAATAACACGGCAGCAAGTGTTGACTGTGCAAACAGCACTTCCGGGCAGCAACTGGTGGTGTTGGAGCCCAGGGTCAGCAGGAGGAGCAGAGTGTAGGCCGAAGCCTGCACTCGAGGCAGTTTAATATCTGTAGTGTCTGCGTGGTGTTTGCAGGAAACATTGCCAGCTACACAGCAGGGGAACAGCTGGCGTTACTGAACCCCACTGACACAGTGGCGAGTGTTTTTCTCTGTGCAGCCAGCACATCCGAGCACCAACTGGCGGTGTTAGAGCCGAGGCCTAATTGGAGCAAGTTGAAAGGGAACCTTTAAACCCCCCCCCCCAGGCGTTTGTAGCTGAAAGAGCCAACTTGTGCAGCACTAATGCTGTAAAAGGAAAAGGTGGCTCTTTTAATTATGCTCCTTGCAAACGCAGAACTAAACACTTATAAAATGTGTCCCCGTAATACCGTAATAAGGTTGAACATAACAGCGCAGGCTATGGGACAAATTCAAACAACGCTAAGGAGGCGGCGCACGGCGCCAAGGGGGTAGGGATGACGGCTGTGCTGCGTCCCATTATGAAGGAAAGTCCCACCTCCGGGACGGTTTTACAGTACCAGGGGACACATTTTATAAGTGATAAGTTCAGCGTGTGCAAGGAGCAAAACTAAAAGAGCTACCTTTTCCTTGTGCAGCATTACTGCTGCACAAGGTGGCTCTTTCAGTAACAAACGCCCGGGGGGGAAGACAGGTTCCCTTAAATTTCAGTTGCTGTGTCAGCGTGGCGGTCGCAGGACACATTGCCGGATACACAGCTGGGGATCAGCTGACGTTACTGAAACCCAATAACACTGGGTCATGTGTTTTGACTGTACAGACGGCACTTCTGAGCATCAACTGGCGGTGTTGGAGCCCAGGGATTACAGTTCCGGTGGTAGAAACATGAACGCAACAGGAGACCTGGATACCAATTATTTAATCTGGAAGAGGAGTCACAAATTCCTGCGAGATCCAGGCCTTGTTCATTTTCAGAAAAGTAAGCCAGTCAACGTTATCGGAGGATAGTCGCATGCGACGGTCTGTTAGTACACTGTTGTGAACTCCGTTTTCAGGCTCCCTCTTGTGGTCACAGATGGTATTGTGTGACTTTGTTTTTTTGGCTCCCCCTGGTGGTTTGGTTTATTATCCTGCGGGTCTGGCTGGATCAGCTGCCTCGTTATTCACCAGGGAGGCTCCTATTTAGCTCTGCTTCACTTCCACTTGTTGCCGGCTGTCAATGTATTCAGTGCTATTCTGATTACTCCTGATTATCCCGTTTTCTGCCTCTTCAGGATAAGCTAAGTTCTGTTTGAATATTTTTGCTCATCTGCCTGCAATATGATTTCTGTGTATGATGAGTCTAGTCCAGCTTGCTAATATGTGATTTCTTTTTGCTGGTAAGCTCTGGGGTACGGAGTTGCTTCCCCCGCACCGTTAGTTGGTGCGGGGGCTCGAGCAATCTCTGCGTGGATATTTTGAATAGGGTTTTTTATTGACCGCACAGTTCCCTTCCTATTTTCTGCTATCGAGTATTAGCGGGCCTCATTTGCTAAATCTGATTTCATCTCTGCATTTGTGCTTTCCCCTTAACTCACCGTTAATATTTGTGGAGGGCTATTCTATATCTTTGGGGTCATTCCACTGAGGCAAGAGAGGACTTTCTTTCCCTCCAGGAATAGTCAGTTTCTCAGGCCGTGAAGAGACGTCTAGGATTTTTAGGTAACGTTCCACGGCTGCCTATAGTTGTTTGCGGATAGGATCAGGTTGCGGTCAATCTAGTTACCACTTCCCCAGAGCTAGTAGTCTGTTCAGTTACTTAGCTAGTCCGACCTGCGATCCTTGCCACTAGGATCATAACAGTACAGCCGGCCAATAAAGTGTTAATTGCATGGCAGAAGCAGGAGAAAAGAAGCTTGGAGATATTTTTTTTTTTTTTGCTGCCGTGTGTCTAGCTGCTGTGTGTCTGGCTTCTCTCCTCCTCTTAATCTTGGTGTGGCTCTGATTTCAGCTGCTGACATGGATATCCAGAGTTTGGCCTCCAGTGTAGATCATCTTGCTGCAAGGGTACAAAGTATTCAGGATTTTGTTGTGCACAGTCCTATGTCAGAGCCTAGAATACCTATTCCGGAGTTGTTTTCTGGAGATAGATCTAGGTTCCTAAATTTTAAGAACAATTGCAAGTTGTTTCTTTCTTTGAAACCTCGTTCCTCTGGGGATTCTGTTCAGCAAGTTAAGATTATTATTTCTTTCTTGCGTGGCGACCCTCAAGATTGGGCTTTCGCATTGGCTCCAGGGGATCCTGCATTGCTCAGTGTGGATGCGTTTTTTCTGGCCCTTGGATTGCTCTATGAGGAACCTAATCTTGAGATCCAGGCTGAAAAAGCGTTGTTGGCCCTCTCTCAGGAGCAAGATGATGCAGAGGTGTACTGCCAGAAATTTCAGAAATGGTCGGTGCTTACTCAGTGGAATGAGTGTGCCCTGGCTGCAAATTTCAGAAAAGGTCTTTCTGAAGCCATTAAGAATGTCATGGTGGGGTTCCCTACGCCTGCAGGTCTGAATGAGTCAATTACTCTGGCCATTCAGATTGATCGGCGTTTGCGGGAGCGCAAACCTGCGCACCATTTGGCGGTGTCTTCTGAACAGACACCTGAGTCTATGCAATGTGATAGAATTCTGACCAGAAGTGAACGGCAAAATTATAGACGGCAAAATGGGTTGTGCTTTTACTGTGGTGACTCAGCTCATGTTATCTCAGCATGCTCTAAGCGCACAAAAAAGATTGATAAATCTGTCACCATCGGTACTTTACAGCCTAAGTTTATTTTGTCTGTTACCCTGATTTGTTCCCTGTCATCTTACCCGGTTATGGCTTTTGTGGATTCAGGTGCTGCCCTGAGTCTGATGGATTTGTCATTTGCCAGGCGCTGTGGTTTTGTTTTGGAGCCTTTAAAATTCCCTATTCCACTAAGGGAAATTGATGCTACACCATTGGCTACGAATAAACCTCAGTACTGGACACAAGTGACCATGTGCATGACTCCTGTTCATCAGGAGGTGATTCGCTTTCTTGTATTGCATAATTTGCATGATGTTGTTATGTTGGGCCTGCCATGGTTGCAGACTCATAATCCAGTCCTGGATTGGAAAGCAATGTCTGTGTCAAGTTGGGGTTGTCAGGGAATTCATGGCGACGCTCCTGTGGTGTCAATTGCTTCATCCACTCCTTCTGAGGTCCCTGCGTTTTTGTCAGATTACCAGGATGTATTTGATGAGCCCAAACTCAGTTCTCTACCTCCTCATAGGGATTGTGATTGTGCTATAAATTTGATTCCTGGTAGTAAGTTTCCTAAGGGACGACTTTTCAATTTGTCAGTGCCGGAGCATGCTGCTATGCGGAGTTATATAAAGGAGTCTTTGGAGAAAGGACTTATTCGCCCCTCCTCCTCCCCTCTTGGTGCGGGGTTCTTTTTTGTGGCTAAGAAGGATGGTTCCTTGAGACCTTGTATTGATTATCGCCTTCTAAACAAAATCACGGTCAAATTTCAGTATCCTTTGCCATTGTTATCTGATCTGTTTGCTCGCATTAGGGGGTCTAGTTGGTTCACCAAGATAGATCTTCGTGGTGCGTATAACCTTGTGCGTATTAAGCAGGGTGATGAATGGAAAACTGCATTTAATATGCCCGAAGGCCATTTTGAGTACTTGGTGATGCCTTTTGGACTTTCTCACGCTCCTTCTGTCTTTCAGTCCTTTATGCACGACATCTTCCGCGAATATCTGGATAAATTTATGATTGTGTATCTGGATGATATTCTGTTTTTTTCGGATGATTGGGAGTCCCATGTTAAAGGGAACCTGTCACCACGTTTTTGGAAGATGGGATAAAAATAGCGTTAAATAGGGGCAGAGGTGGGCGTTACATTAGTGTGTGTGTTATGCGTTTATTACCCACCTAAGTTGCCGAAATAACTTTGCAAAGTCTCCGTTTTCGCCTGTCAATCAGGCTGGTCAGGTCGCATGGGCGTGGTGTCTTCACCCAGATTTGGCGTAGTTTTCTGTTGGTGGCGTAGTGGTGTGCGCATGCCCAAGGTCCCGAATCCTCTTCCAGGGGATTTAAAATAGCGCGGTGTTCGTTATTGCATTGGTGATCGGTGGGCGCGGCCATCTTCCTTTGGCCGCGCGTGCGCAGAAGCGGCGCTCTGCTGGCCGCGGCTTCAGGAAAATGGCCGCCGCGATGCCGCGCGTGCGCAGATGGATATCGCGGCGGCCATTTTCCTGAAGCCGCGGCCAGCAGAGCGCCGCTTCTGCGCACGCGCGGCCAAAGGAAGATGGCCGCGCCCACCGATCACCAATGCAATAACGAACACCGCGCTATTTTAAATCCCCTGGAAGAGGATTCGGGACCTTGGGCATGCGCACACCACTACGCCACCAACGGAAAACTACGCCAAATCTGGGTGAAGACAACGCCCATCTGACCAGACTAGCCTGATTGACAGGCGAAAACGGAGACTTTGCAAAGTTATTTCGGCAACTTAGGTGGGTAATAAACGCATAACACACACACTAATGTAACGCCCACCTCTGCCCCTATTTAACGCTATTTTTATCCCATCTTCCAAAAACGTGGTGACAGGTTCCCTTTAAGCAGGTCAGGATGGTGTTTCAGGTCCTGCGTGCCAATGCTTTATTTGTGAAGGGCTCAAAATGTCTTCTTGGAGTCCAGAAGGTCTCTTTTTTGGGTTTCATTTTTTCTCCTTCTGCTATTGAGATGGACCCAGTCAAGGTTCAGGCTATTCATGACTGGACTCAGCCTACATCTGTTAAGAGTCTTCAGAAGTTCTTGGGTTTTGCTAATTTTTACCGTCGCTTCATCGCTAATTTTTCTGGTGTTGTTAAGCCATTGACGGATTTGACCAAGAAGGGTTCTGATGTTACTAATTGGTCTGTGGAGGCCTTTCGGGAGCTGAAGCGCTGGTTTTCTTCGGCTCCGGTCTTATGTCAGCCAGACGTCTCCCTTCCTTTCCAGGTCAAGGTTGATGCTTCTGAGATTGGAGCGGGGGCTGTTTTGTCGCAGAGAAGCTCTGATGGCTCTGTGATGAAGCCATGTGCTTTCTTTTCAAGAAAGTTTTTGCCTGCCGAGCAGAATTATGATGTTGGTAATCGGGAGTTGTTGGCTATGAAGTGGGCATTTGATGAGTGGCGACATTGGTTCGAGGGAGCTAAGCATCGTGTGGTGGTCTTGACTGATCACAAGAATTTGATTTATCTCAAGTCGGCCAAGCGGCTGAATCCTAGACAGGCTCGTTGGTCGTTGTTTTTCTCTCATTTTGATTTCGTGGTCTCATACCTGCCTGGTTCGAAGAATGTGAAGGCTGATGCTCTTTCTAGGAGTTTTGTGCCTGACTCTCCTGGTGATTCAGAGCCAGCTGGTATCCTCAGAGAAGGGGTGATTTTGTCTGCCATCTCCCCAGATTTGCGACGAGTGCTGCAGGAGTTTCAGGCGGATAGACCTGACCGTTGTCCACCGGAGAGACTGTCCCGGATAGATGGACCAGCAGAGTTATTTCCGAGGTTCATTCTTCGGTGTTGGCAGGCCATCCTGGGATTTTTGGTACCAGAGATTTGGTGGCTAGGTCCTTCTGGTGGCCTTCCTTGTCGCGGGATGTGCGTTCCTTTGTGCAGTCTTGTGGAATTTGTGCTCGGGCTAAGCCTTGCTGTTCTCGTGCCAGTGGCTTGTTGTTGCCTTTGCCTGTCCCGAAGAGGCCTTGGATGCACATTTCCATGGATTTTATTTCAGATCTCCCTGTCTCTCAGAGAATGTCGGTCATTTGGGTGGTGTGTGATCGTTTTTCTAAAATGGTCCATTTGGTGCCCTTGCCTAAGTTGCCTTCCTCCTCCGAGTTGGTTCCTCTGTTTTTTCAAAATGTGGTTCGTTTGCACGGGATCCCTGAAAATATTGTTTCCGACAGAGGATCCCAGTTTGTGTCTAGATTTTGGCAGACCTTTTGTGCTAAGATGGGCATTAATTTGTCTTTTTCGTCGGCCTTCCATCCTCAGACGAATGGCCAAACCGAGCGCACTAATCAGACTTTGGAAACCTATTTAAGATGTTTTGTTTCTGCTGATCAGGATGACTGGGTGACTTTTTTGCCATTGGCCGAGTTTGCCCTTAATAATCGGGCTAGTTCTGCTACTTTGGTTTCGCCTTTTTTTTGTAATTCAGGGTTTCATCCTCGTTTTTCCTCGGGTCAGGTGGAGCCTTCTGACTGTCCTGGAGTGGATGTTGTGGTGGATAGGTTGCATCAGATTTGGAATCATGTGGTGGACAATTTGAAGCTGTCACAAGAGAAGGCTCAGCGCTTTGCCAACCGCCGTCGCTGTGTGGGTCCCCGACTTCGCGTTGGGGATTTGGTGTGGTTGTCTTCTCGCTTTGTTCCTATGAAGGTCTCCTCTCCTAAGTTTAAGCCTCGGTTTATCGGTCCTTATAAGATTTTGGAAGTCCTTAACCCTGTGTCATTTCGTTTGGACCTCCCGGCATCGTTTGCTATTCATAATGTGTTCCATCGGTCGTTGTTGCGGAGGTATGTGGTGCCTGTGGTTCCTTCGGTTGAGCCTCCTGCCCCTGTGCTGGTTGAGGGAGAATTGGAATACGTGGTGGAGAAGATCTTGGATTCTCGTATTTCTAGACGGAGGCTTCAGTATTTGGTTAAGTGGAAAGGCTATGGTCAGGAGGATAATTCCTGGGTTGTCGCCTCTGATGTTCATGCGGCCGATTTGGTTCGTGCCTTCCATGTGGCTCACCCTGATCGCCCTGGGGGTTTTGATGAGGGTTCGGTGACCCCTCCTCAAGGGGGGGTACTGTTGTGAACTCCGTTTTCAGGCTCCCTCTTGTGGTCACAGATGGTATTGTGTGACTTTGGTTTTTTGGCTCCCCCTGGTGGTTTGGTTTATTATCCTGCGGGTCTGGCTGGATCAGCTGCCTTGTTATTCACCAGGGAGGCTCCTATTTAGCTCTGCTTCACTTCCACTTGTTGCTGGCTGTCAATGTATTCAGTGCTATTCTGATTACTCCTGATTATCCCGTTTTCTGCCTCTTCAGGATAAGCTAAGTTCTGTTTGAATATTTTTTGCTCATCTGCCTGCAATATGATTTCTGTGTATGATGAGTCTAGTCCAGCTTGCTAATATGTGATTTCTTTTTGCTGGTAAGCTCTGGGGTACGGAGTTGCTTCCCCCGCACCATTAGTTGGTGCGGGGGCTCGAGCAATCTCTGCGTGGATATTTTGAATAGGGTTTTTTATTGACCGCACAGTTCCCTTCCTATTTTCTGCTATCTAGTATTAGCGGGCCTCATTTGCTAAATCTGATTTCATCTCTGCGTTTGTGCTTTCCCCTTAACTCACCGTTAATATTTGTGGGGGGCTATTCTATATCTTTGGGGTCATTCCACTGAGGCAAGAGAGGATTTTCTTTCCCTCCAGGAATAGTCAGTTTCTCAGGCCGTGAAGAGACGTCTAGGATTTTTAGGTAACATTCCACGGCTGCCTATAGTTGTTTGCGGATAGGATCAGGTTGCGGTCAATCTAGTTACCACTTCCCCAGAGCTAGTAGTCTGTTCAGTTACTTAGCTAGTCCGACCTGCGATCCTTGCCACTAGGATCATAACAGTACACCACGTGCGGCACTAAAGACGCGTTCCGATAATACACTAGCAGCAGGGCAAGCCAGCACCTCCAATGCATACTGGCTTAGCTCTGGCCATGTATCCAGCTTAGAGACCCAAAACTAGAAGGGGGAAGAGCCATCTGGGAGTCCAGTAAGACATGTAGTCTGTCACCATCTGACGGAAACGTTGCCTCCTGCTGACTGGAGCCGCCTGTGATGGTGTAGACATTTGTGGCTGGCACACACAACTGTGCCACAGTTGGGCCATACTGGTCTTGCCTTGTGCTGAGGCACTGCTTCTGATCCCTCTTTGTGCAAGGCTTCCTCCACTGTCTCGATGCACTGAGCTGCTTTGTAAAGTACTAGCAGCACTGCTCTCAATTGGACTGGAGAAGATGATGGAATTCACCAGTGTGTCTTGGTACTCCCGCATTTTACGCTCCCAGTTCAACGGTGTTATGAGGCTTTGTAAGTTGTCCCTGTAGCGAGGATCTAGGAGGGTGTACACCCAATAATCAGCCATGTTGAGAATGTGGGCGATGCGGCTGTCGTTTCTCAGGCACTGCAGCATGTATTCAACCATGTGCTGCAGACTGCCAACTGGCCAAGAAATGCTGTCCCCTGCTTGAGGCGTGATCTCTGCCTGCTCGGCATCACCCCACCCTCGCGCTACACACTGACTATTGGAGAATTGTGTAACTCCCTCCTCTGGACCGATGTCTTCCTCCATTGACTCCTCCTCATCCTCCTCACAAAGTGTCCCCTGCCTAGGCCTTTGTGAGGAACCACATAGCGCTGACTGTCCAGAAGCAGATGGAATTGGTGACTCCTCATCCTCCACCTCTTCCACAACATCATCCCTTAGCGCTTGCAGTGTTTGTTGAAGCAGACAGATAAGGGGGACAGTCATGCTGACTAGTGCATCATCTGCACTCGCAATCCTCGTGGAATCATCGAAGGAATGCAAAACCTGGCAGACTTCCTTCATAGTGGCCCACTCTGTGGTTGTGAAGTCTGAACGGCGTGCAGTGCGACTTCTTTGCGCCTGATGCAGCTGGTACTCCATTACTGCTGGCTGCTGCTCACAGAACCGCTCCAACATATGTAATGTGGAATTCCACCTGGTGGGTAGGTCACATATGATGCGATGTTCCGGAAGGCGGAATCGGCGCTGCAGAGCTGTAATGCGCGATCTTGCCATGCTGGAACGCCGCAAGTGAGCACACTCTAGGCGGACCTTGTGCAGCAGTGCATCAAGATCAGGATAGTCCCTCAAAAAACTCTGCACAACCAAGTTGAGCACATGTGCCAGACATGGGATGTGAGTGAGGTTGCCTAGGCCCAGAGCTGCCACCAGATTTCGGCCATTGTCACACACTACCATGCCTGGCTGGAGATTCGCTGGCACAAACCACACGTAGCTCTCCTGCTTGATGGCATTCCAGAGCTCCTGCGCTGTGTGGCTTTGATTCCCCAATGAAATTAATTTCAAGATGGCCTGTTGACGTTTGGCCACAGCTGTGCTCATATCGGTTGTTACAGGTAAGCGTTCACAGGTCCATGTGGAGGTGGACAGTGACGGCTCCTGCAGCGATGATTCTGAGGAACTTGTGTATGAGGAGGAGTCAATGCGTACAGACTGGATTCCTGCAATCCTTGGAGTTGGCAGAACACGTCCTGCGCTACTCGCACGATCTGTACCCGGCTCAACAACATTAACCCCATGGGCAATGAGGGAAAGGTATCGTCCCTGTCCATGGTGACTGGTCCACGCATCGATGGTGAGGTGGACCTTGCTACTGACGGCATTCAGTAGCGCGTGTTTTATGTGTCCCTCCACATGCTTGTGCAGGGCACGGACAGCTTGCCTGCTGAAATAAAAGCGGCTGGGCACATTGTACTGTGGGACTGCCAATGCCATCAAGTTACGGAAGGTGTCAGTCTCCACCAGCCTGAATGACAGCATTTCAAGGGACAGTAGTTTTGCAATGCCAGCATTCAGAGCCTGTGCTCGGGGGTGGTTTGCCGATAATGGCCGCCTTTTCTCCCATGCCTGTGCTACCGATGGCTGTAAACTGGGCTGGGAGTGTGAGGATGACTGGGAACGTGATGCTGTGGGTGGAATTACACTGGGTCTCTGGACAACAGTGCCAGAGGTTCTTCCATGGCGATCCTGTGAGGAAGCCGAACCAGCTGTGTGTGAGCTGGAGGAAGAGGCAACAACACGAGCTAAAGAGGTGGTAGGTGCCGCTGTAGGTTGGCCTAGGTCTTCAGTGTGTTTTTGTAACTCCACCGCGTGCTTGGTCCGCACATGTTTCCACATATTTGTGTTATTGAGGTTGCTGACATTTTTCCCTCTTTTGACTTTCTGATGACACACCTTGCATTTGACAAAACAAATGTCATCTGCAACTGTCTCAAAAAAGGACCAGGCACTGCAAGTCTTGGGAGCGCCCTTTTTGGCTTTTGGAAGAAGCATGCTCCTAACGGGTGCCGAAGTGGAGGCTACAGGCTCTGCAGTCTTCCCCCTCCCTCTCCCTCTTTGGGCCGTTCGGGGAATCTCTTCCTCAGAGCTGCTCCCACCACCTTCCTGTACCTCACGCCATGATGGGTCAAGGACCTCTTCATCTACACTCCCCTCTTCCACCAACTGCTTCTCCTGGGTAGTCTCGGCAGCACAGTACACACCTGAAAGTGGCACCTGAGTCTCATCATCAGATGCGTACTGAGGTGTGCTGAGGCACTGGCCCACCCATCTCTTCAGAGTCAGAGAGACAAAGCTGTTGGGCATCACTGCATACTGCCTCTTCTTCCATTTCTCCAATGCTGCTTGGCTGGCCCCCTGTTTCCAAGCCAAGAGATTCAGAGAACAGAAGTAGAGATGGCTCCTGTCCTGGGCTCTCTGACTGCCTGGGCAATTTGGCAGGTGGTGAAGAGACAGATGGGTGCTCTTCAGTGCTCTGTGCCTGAGAGGATGTGGTACTAATTGAAGATGATGCGTTAGCTGCCATCCATCCGACGACGGCTTTAATTTGTTCATCCTGCAGCAGCGGGGCATGGCGAGCTCCTACAAAGCTGCGCATGAAGGACTGTTCCCTGCTAAAACTGGGGGATGATGATTCACCGGTGCCCGCAGCAGGCACAGAATCCCCATGTCCTCTCCCTGCTCCACGCCCATGCCCACGTGCCTTACTCCGTGCCTTCTTCATCTTGGTAGACTGATAAAGATAGGCAGAAAAGTACTAAGGGCTTAGTGTGCTTATTCCTGTACAGCTGCTAACAGGTATAAGGAACACTAATTTTATCAAGTGTGGACTAGACTTTAATATGACCTAATGTGGCCTACACAACTCTAAAGTGGAGTGTTTGGTGAACTTTATAAACTTTTTGTTTTTTCCGCAGAACAGACTACAGAGCGAGCTGCACTCACACACAGACCGTGCAGACAGCCGTAAACGGCGCTGCAAGGCCAAAAAAAGCTCCTCTACGTAATCCTATATAGTGTTTTTCCACAATCTAGCAGGATACGGATGGAAAGCCACTAATAGGATAAATTTGAAAAATGTGCAGCAGGCTGCTCTAATTGAGAAACGGACAATGGATTGAACAGTATGAGGCAGTTGACGCACCCTGAGCTGACTACAACCAGCTGTGGTTGCGGACAGACTACAGAGCGATTTGCACTCACACAGAGACCGTGCAGACAGCCGTAAACGGCGCTGCAAGGCCAAAAAAACCTCCTCTATGTTATCCTATGTAGTGTTTTTCCACAATTTAGCTGGATACGGATGGAAAGCCACTAATAGGAAATATTTGAAAAAATGTGCAGCAGGCTGCACTAACTGCAAAAAAGGACAATGGATAGAACAGTATGAGGCAGTGACGCATCCTGAGCTGACTACAACTGGCTGTGGCTGCGGACAGACTACAGAGCGATGTGCACTCTCACACACAGAGACCTTGCAGACAGCTGTGAACAGCGCTGCAAGGCAAAAGCAAGGTTCTCACACAGCAGTTGCTAAATTAGCCTGGGTAAAGCACAATGAAGAAAATCGCTATCTCTAAACTGGCCCTCAGTCAGAACACAGCGTCCTGTCCCTAACTGAATTCACAGCAGAGTGAGCCCAAAATGGCAGCAGCGACTTTTATAGTGCATCATGACATAATTTCAGCAACCAATCACAGCCATGCCAGTAGTTACATGCCCACCATGCAGAACAGAATGTGCCCACACTTCTAATCATTCCTCATTGGCTGAATTCGGGCACTTTGAATTATGGGAACTTCCGATTCCGGTATCCGATATACTGAAAATATCGGAACTCTGTATAGGAATTCCGATACCGCAAATATCGGCTGATACCCGATACTTGCAGTATCGGAATGGTCAACACTAGTGGTGATATCTGGTCCAGAGATGTAGATCTGTGTGTTATCAGCAAAGAGGTGATACTGAAAGCCGTGAGATTCTATAAGCTGTCCCAGGCCAAAGGTATAAATGGAGAAGAGCAGGGGCCCTAGGACTGAACCTTGCGGGGCTCCAACAGATAGGGGGAGAGTTGAGGAGGTGGTGTGTGAGTGGGAGATGCTGAATGTCCGGTCTGTTAGGTATGACGAGATCCAGGATAGCGCCAAGTCTGTGGTGCCATGGGATGAGAGGGTCTGTAATAATAGGGAATGGTCCACTGTGTCAAAGGCAGAGGACAGGTCCAGGAGGAGGAGGACAGAGTAGTGTCGCTTGTAGGGTTGAGCGAAACGGGTCGGCAATTTTCAGAAGTCACCGACTTTTGGCAAAGTCGGGTTTCATGAAACCCGACCCGACCCCTGTGTGGGGTCGGCCATGAAGTCGGCGATCTTCTGAATCTGGAATCGGAATTCCGATACCGATTCCCGATATGTTTAAGATATCGGGAATTGGTATCGGAATTCAGATTTAAGTGTAAAATAAAGAATTAAAATAAGAAATATCGCCATACTTACCATCTGATGTGCCCTGGTACTAAGCGGGAACCTTCCTTCCTTAGAATCAGCCTTCCAGGACCTTGCGGTGACGTCGCGGTGACGTCGCGGCTTGTGATTGGTCGCACGGCCGCCCATGTGACCGCTCGCGCGACCAATCAAAAGCCGCGACGTCACCGTGACGTCACCGAAGGTCCTGGAAGGGCTGATTCTTAGGAAGGAGGAAGGAAGAAGCAGGGCACGTACGAGGGTGAGTATATACCTAATAGGAATATACTCACCCTCGGCTTCTTTCCGGCAGCCTTCCTTCCTAAGAATCAGCCCTTCCAGGACCTTCGGTGACGTCACGGTGACGTCGCGGCTTGTGATTGGTCGCGCGAGCGGTCACATGGGTGGCCGCGCGACCAATCACAAGCCGCGACGTCACCGCGACGTCACAGCAAGGTCCTGGAAGGCTGATTCTAAGGAAGGAAGGTTCCTGCTTAGTACCAGGGTGCATCAGATGGTAAGTATGGCGATATTTTTTATTTTAATTCTTTATTTTACACTTAAATATGGATCCCAGGGCCTGAAGGAGAGTTTCCGCTCCTTCAGACCCTGGGAACCATTGGAAACCCAATGCACTGCATTGGGTTTCGAGTTTCGGCCGACCCTGACCCCGACTTTTTTATAGGATCGGCCGATTTCACTCGACCCGACTTTTGAAAAAGTCGCGTTTCGTGAAACCCGACCCGATCCTATAAATGTAAAGGTCGCTCAACCCTAGTCGCTTGCTCTTGGTGGTTAATAGGTCATTGGTGACCTTAGTTAGGGCAGTTTCAGTAGCGTGGTGTGACCGGAAGCCAGATTGTAAGCGGTCAAAGAGGGAGCAGGAAGAGAGATGGGAGGACAGTTCAAGATGGACGTGTTGTTCCAGTAGTTTTGAGGCATAGGGGAGAAGTGATATAGGGTGATAGGTAGATACAGAGGATGGGTCAAGAGAGGGCTTTTTGAGGATAGGTTTGATTGAGGAATGTTTAAAGCTTGAGGGGAAAAGACCAGTTGTTAGTGATAGGTTGAAGAGATGGGTTAGGTTTGGGATGAAAACTGTGGCGAGGTTTGGGATGAAGTGGGATGGGATTGGATCAAGTGCACAGGTGGTGAGATGCGGTCTTGAGAGTAGAGTGGAGAGTCGATCTTCTGTAATGGTGGAGAATTTGGTTTTGGAGGTGGAGGGATGGGCAGTTGGGAGGAAGGGCTCTGAGGGTTGTCGACCAAAACTGTCTCTGATGTTATCAATCTTCTGCTTGAAAAATGAGGCAAAGTATTCAGCTGAGAGGAGGGAGGAGGTGCTGTGGAATGGAGGAGAGAATTGAAGGTGTTGAATAATAACTGTTTAGGGTTGTGAGACAGGGAGGATATGAGAAATGAGAAGTAGGTTTGTTTAGCTGTGGCGAGTGTGACCTTGAAAGTAGTGAGGGACTGTTTGAATATGATTAAGTGCTCATTTTTCCGTGTTCATTTTTTGCTCCCCTTCTTCCCAGAGCCATAACTTTTTTATTTTTCCATCAATATGGCCATGTGAGGGCTTATGTTTTGCGAAACAAGTTGTACTTTTGAACGACATCATTGGTTTTAGCATGTTGTGTACTAGAAAATGGGAAAAAAATTCCAAGTGCTGTGAAATTGCAAAAAAAGTGCAATCCCACACTTGTTTTTTGATTGGCTTTTTTAATAGGTTCACTAAATGCTAAAACTGACCTGCCATTATGATTCTCCAGGTCAGACACCAAACATGACTAGGTTCTCTTTTATGTAAGTGGTGAAAAAAAATTCCAAACTTTGGTAAAAAATAAATAAAGTGCGCCATTTTCCGATACCCGTAGCGTCTCCATTTTTCATGATCTGGGGTCGGGTGAGGGCTTATTTTTTGTGAGCTGAGCTGGCATTTTTAATGATAGCATTTTGGTACAGATACGTTCTTTTGATCACCCGTTATTGCATTTTAATGCAATGTCACGGTGACCAAAAAAAACTTAATTCTGGCTTTTCAAATTTTTTTCTCGCTACGCCGTTTAGCGATCAGGTTAATCCTTTTTTTTATTGATAGATCGGGCGATTCTGAGCGCGGCGATACCAAATATGTGTAGGTTTGATTTTTTTAATTGATTTATTTTGAATGGGGCGAAAGGGGGGTGATTTAAACTTTTTTTTTTTTTTTTTTTTTTATAACTTTTGCCATGCTTCAATAGCCTCTATAGGAGGCTGGAAGCTGGCACAACGTGATCGCCTCAGCTACATAGCAGCGATCATCAGATCGCTGCTATGTAGCAGAAATGCAGGTGTGCTATGAGCGCCAACCACAGGGGGGCGCTCACAGCAGACCGGAATCAGTAACCATAGAGGTCTCAAGGACCTCTATGGTTACAATGCAGAAGCATCGCTGACCCCCGATCATGTGACGGGGGTCGGCAATGGGCTCATTTCCGGCTGCCCAGCTGGAAGTGCCGGTTAAATGCCGCTGGCAGCATTTGACAGCGGCATTTAACTAGTTAATATCGGTGGGTGAATCACGATTTCACCCGCCGCTATTGCAGGCACATGTCAGCTGTTCAAAACAGCTGACATGTCCCGGATTTGATGCGGGCTCACCGCCGGAGCCCTGCATCAAAGCGTGGTATCTGACCTCGGACGTACTATCCCGTCCGAGGTCAGAAAGAGGTTAAAGGGAATGTTGCAGGATGATAAGCAGCAGATGACAGCAAGCAGATATTGTACCATGAGAATACTAAGAGCAGAGGTAAGAGTCTGTGTGAAAAGTTGGGTGATGTACCATTAAGGCCAGTCTCACATGTCCAGATAATTCCGGTACCGGAAAAATCGGTACCAGAGTTATCCGTGTCCGTGTGTCCGTGAGCTCACGTGGCACATCAGTGTGGCACACGTGTGGCAGCCATGTGCCGTCCGTGTGCCGACTGAGTACCACACGGACCGTGCAGGAGACAGCGCTACAGTAAACGCTGTCCCCAGCGTGGTGCTGAAGCCGCCATACATCCCTTCTCTCCAGCACCGTTCGCTGGAGAGAAGGAATGAAAAATCAATGTTTTTTTTATTATTTTTGTCTTTAAAATCAAGTTCCTTGTCACCTCCCCCCTCCCACCCCCTGTGCGCCCACCCGCTGGAAATAAAATACTCACCCAGCTCCCGCGATGTCTCCTCTCAGTGCTGGCAGCTTGTCCTGTGTGAGCGGTCACATGGTACCGCTCATTACAGTGATGAATATGCGGCTCCACCCCTATGGGAGGTGGAGCCGCATATTCATCACTGTAATGAGCGGCACCACGTGACCGCTCATACAGGACAAGCTGCGGCGCTGAGAGGAAGCATCGAGGGAGCTGGGTGAGTATTTTATTTCCAGCGGGCGGGCGCACAGGGGGTGGGAGGGGGGAGGTTACCGGGAACTTTATTTTAACCACAAAAAAATAAAAAAACATGATTTTTCATTCCTTCTCTCCAGCGAACGCTGCTGGGGAGAAGAAATGAATGGCGGCTTCAGCATCACACGCTGGGGGGACAGCACTTACTGTAGCGCTGTCTCCTGCAAGGTCCGTGTGGTACTCCGTCGGCACACGGGCGGCACACGGACAGCATCCGTGTGCGGTACGTGTTTACACGGACCCATTGACTTTAATGGGTCCGTGTGATCCGTGCGCTCCCACGAACATTGACATGTCTCCGTGTTTTTCAAACGGACACACGGTCCGTGAAAACACGCTGACATGTGCAGAGACACATTGATTTTAATGTGTCTACGTGAGTCAGTGTCTCTGGTACGTGAGAAAACTGTCACCACACGTACCGGAGCCACTGACGTGTGAAACAAGCCTAAAGGGAATGTTGCAGGATGATAAGCAGCAGATGGCAGTTATTAAAAGTTATGTTTTTAGAGAGTCTTTCTATGCTGCAAAAAATTGTATATTCTGAAAGACTAGATCCTGTAAGCATTTAGCAGGCATCTGAGCTATACACAGATTACATAGCAAAAATCTGCTGACTGATTCCCTTTAATATTTGACCTACCATTAAATTCCATATTTTACTGTTTCATGCAACATAAAAGTCTTTGCAGATCCTCTGTCTCTTCTGTCTATTCTAGGGAAACACTCCCTAGTCTTTTTAGTTAATGTTTAAAGAAGTCGGTTAAGTTTATTTCACTTTTATCAATTGTTTAAAGTCCTCAGCTGTTGTGCGCAAAACGGAAAGGTGGCCTATCTCTCTACTCTCCTAAAACAACCAAACCACTCAGTTCAGAAGAGAAAGAGGAAGAAACTATTGCCCTACTCCTCCTCAGCTTTTCTCCAGTGGATTAAAGTTAAGACATTTTGAAATCCAGTATCTGATTCCTTCTGACATCTGCTTTTGAGGAGAGCCATCACACGTTTGTACTTCGACTGAGTCTATCACCATTGGACGATTTGGTCAATCTTGATCAAATTAGTATGACCAAGTTTAACCCGTTAGTGATGGAGCTAATTTTGACCTTAATTAACAAGCAAATTTTATTTAAATCTGACCAGTGTCATTTTATGTGGTAATAACTCTGAAACGCTTCAACGGATCCCAATGATTCTGAGACTGTTTTTATCATGACATATTGTACTTCATGTTGGTGGTAAATTTTGATTGATATGATTTGCATATAATAATGAAAATATTGAAAAAAATGACAAAATGTTTAAAATGTAGCAATTTTCAAACTTTAATTTTTTATGCCCTTAAAAAAGATAGTTATATCACACAAAATAATTAATAACTAACATTTTTCTACTTTATAACTGCATCATTTTTGAAACATAATTATTATTTTTTTGTTAGGAAGTTAGGAGGGTTTAAAGTTATCAGCAATTTCTCATTTTTCCAACAAAAATTTACAAAACCAATTTTTTTGGGACCACATCACATTTGAACTAACTTTAGAGGGCCTATATGACAAAAAACAGCCAAATTGACACCATTCTTAAAACGGCACCCCTCGCAGTCTTCAAAACCACATTCAAGAAGTTTATTAACCCTTCAGGTACTTCACAGGAATTGGGAAGGAAAAAATGAACATTTTACTATATTCACAAAAATTTTACTTTAGCCAAATTTTTTTTTACTTTCACAAGTGTAACAGGAGAAAATTAAGCCCCAAATTTGTTTTGCAATTTCTTCTGAGTATGTCAACATCACATATATCTAAGAGAGGACGCCATGTCACGTTTGAAGAGCCCCTGATGTGCCTAAATAGTGGAAACACCAAACAACTGAACCCATTTGGTAAGCTAGACCCATCATGGAATGTATCTAGATGTGTGATGAGCACTTTGAACCCCCATGTGTTTCATAGTAGATTATGACGTAGAGCAGTGAAAATTAAAAAAGCAAACACATTTTTCCCACAAAAATATTTTTTAGCCCCATTTTTTACCCACAAGGGTAACAGGAGAAAATTGACCATAAAATGTAGCATTCAATTTATTCTGAGTACAGCAATAATCCATATGTAGGGGAAAACTACTGTTTGGGTGAACAGCAGGGCTCGGAAGGGAAGAAGCGCCATTTGACTTTTTGAATTCAATATTTGCTGGAATCAATTGCAGCTGGCATGTTGCATTTGGAGAGCACCTGATGTGCCTAAACAGGGGAAACCCCCACAAGTGACCTCACTTTAGAAACTAGACCTGTCAAGGAATGTATCTAAATGTATGGTGAGCACATTGAACCGCAGGTGCTTCACAAAAGTTTTTTAACGAAGAACTGTGAAAATGAAGAAAATATTTTTTCCAGCAAAAATGTTGCTTTTGCCCCAAATGTTTCATTTTTACAAGGGTAATGGAGCAAATTGGACCATACAATTTGCTGTGCAATTTCTCCTGAGTACAACGATATGCAGGGAAGGAACACCATATTGGAGTTCAGATTTGCTGGAATGGTTTGACGGTGCCATGTCATATTGTCAGAGCCCCTGAGTGTCAGTAGCAGAAACTCCCCAATAGTAATGTCATTTTACAAACTATACCTCACAATGAATTCCTCTAGGGGTGCCTCTCAGAAATTTATACCATTTGGTGGTGAAGAAAGAATAATTACATTTTACATCTAAAATGTTGTTTTAGCTCCAAATTTTTAATTTTTATAAGGGACTAGTTGGCTCATGCAAAATTTTCACACATTGGTTGTCGTGGGCGCAGGCAATTTCAGGAAAATCACATTGGTCAAATGTTAATGTATTTAATGAGATGATGAACACAGAGAGGTATTTATATACTGTATGTAGATTGGTAATACAATAAATTGGTTTGATAAATAGGGGCTAAAAAAAGTCTTGAGGTTGTGGTGCCTCCTGCAGGTTATTGTTTTTTTCTGCAGGTTTCTGAAAATGAATGTTTAAACTGTATTTATTGATGAAATCGTGAATGTGTGGTTTGTTTGTGTCTTTTCATGTTGGTGTAGTATAAGCGGAGCAACTTGAGGTTGTGGTGCCACCTGAAGGTTATTGTTTCTGCAGGTTTCTGAAAATGAATGTTTAAACTGTATTTATTGAATGTGTGGTTTGTTTCTGTCTTTTCTTGCTGAAGGGGGTAAGTTTACCTTTCAAATGGTGTGATGAAGTAATCACTGAAAAAGCAGTGCATGATTACAAATGTGTTTGCATATGTGACTCACCTGCAGTGAAGTGTGCAATCCTCGAATTTGCCTGATATAGGCTTGGCAAGCACTTTGACAAGCTTGAAAGAACCCAAGGCAAGTGCCACCTGCAGGTAATTTGACCTCTGAAATGGAGTATCTTTTGTGTGTGTCGGTGGAGTATAAACAGAGCAAGTGTGCAATTCAATAGGCAGTGCATGTTTACAAATGTGTTTGCATATGTGACTCACCTGCAGTGAAGTGTGCAATCCTCCAATGTGCCTGAAATTGGCTGGGCAAGGAGTTCAGCAAGCTGGAAAGCCCCCAAGGCAAATGCTAGGATTTATTTGTGATGTCTGTAAGCAGCTTTGTGGTACTGTGCTTTGGGGTAGTGTGGTGCCACCTGCAGGTCATTTTTCATTACTTCAGGTTAATGAAAATGTATGTTTAAACTGTATTTTGTGTTCACATCATGGATGTGTGGTTTGTTTGGCTATTCTCTTGCTGAAGGGGGCAAGTTTACCCTTCAAATGGTGTATCATTTGTGTGTGTGTGGGTGCAGTATGAATGGAGATACAAAGTAATAACTGAAAAAGAGTGTTTAGAAATAATATATAAGGATATTAGAAAAAAAGGCCTTCTTCGTTTGTTCTGCTATTTCTATGCCAATATCCAACATGTAATCAGAAACAAGTTTTGAGGCACAGTGCAAAACTCCTAAGCTAAGGAGCGCCATAATTTAGTGCAGATTTTACTGTTATGGTTTGTGGGTGCCATGATCCACTGGGAAAATAGACATTGAGCAGCCAATATATTGGAAACTCTCCAAAAGTGATACCATTTTAAAAACGGCACAACTGAGATACTTTAAAACTTTTATCTGGAAATTTTTAACCCTTCAGTTGCTACACAGGAATTAATACAAAGGGGAATGGAAAAAAAAAAATGTTACCACTAAAATCTTGCTTTAGCCCCAAATTTCTCACTTTTGCAAGAGGTAACACCAAAAAGTGAACCCCACAGTTTGTTACCCACTCTATAAGTGTGGCAATACCCAACATGTAGTCAAAATATTCTATTTGGAAAAATGGCAGGACTTGGAACAAAAGGAGCAATATTTGGAGCACAAATTGGCTGAAATAAATTGTGGGCGACATGTCTCATTTTCAGTGCCCCTAAAGTGCCTAAACAGCAGAAACGCCCCACAGCTGACCCCATTTTGGAAACTACATCCCTCAAGAATATTATCCAGGAGTATAGTGAGGATTTTGAACCCAGAAGTACTAGACAGAATTTGATAACATTAAGTCGTCCTATTAAATATGTAATCATTAGTGTTGAGCTCAAGTGCTTGCTTCTCGAGTTTGCATTGGGTGCCGGAGTATGCACCGAGTATCGAGGGTGCTCAAGTGACTTGCTCGAGTCCCTGCCCTGCATGTTTCAAGGTTGTTAGACACCCAAAAAACATGCAGAGATTGCCCATGCATGGCAGGCAATTGCCGCATTTTTTTTGGCTTTCTAGCAGAATATGTTGGGTAGAGACTCAAGCATGTCACTCGAGCACCCATGTTACTCAATGCATACTTGAGCACCCAAAGCAAATTCGAGTAGCGAGCAATTGCGCTCAGCACAAGTCATCATATTGTCATAATTTTTTTTTTTTTTACTTTTGAAAAAACCCTAACCCCAACCTCAACCCTAAACTCAACCCTAATCCTAACTCCAACCCTTTTCCTAGGGTCTATCACAGTGATCAAAAGGAACAGATAGGAAAAAAAAACTGCTGTTGTCAGGTGCTGGCTGACAGATCTCTTTTTTCAAGAAGATGCTGAGGGATGGGGGATGGAGCAGGAGGGCCTGGGGGATGGTGAAGGCGATGGTGAAGGTGACATGTATATCATGTCAGAAGAGATACATCTTCATGGGTTTACCGTGACAGAGAGGAGCCAGAAGACTGCAGTCTCTGATTTCTCATTCTCCTGCACTGATTAGAAGCAATTTGCCTTCATATTAAACAGTGTAAGTTTCTTTTAGCAATTCAGTGATTAATCTGCTCAGTTGAGAGCTCCTGGAAGCTTTCCTGTGTTAAGGCTTTCAGCTGTGCACTGTTAGCCACTCCCATCTCCTATGTAAACTGAATCCTGGCAAGCACTAATTGTCAGAGTTAGCTTATGCTGCATGGCTGGTGGTTGTTATTGGAGAAGGCATTAGGTGGATTTATCTGTGACTGTTGTTAGGTTTTGAGTGTGATAATTCCCTTGCTTCTCCTACTTTTGTTTAACCTTATCGTCCTGGTGTTTACCTTGTTAGTTTTGTTGGTGTATTAAGATACACTACTACTCTCCTCTCCTGGGGGAAGAGGCTACAGACTGAGGGTGGATTCAGGAGCTAAGGCAAGGTACGTGTCTCAGGCGTCTTCACCATCAGAAGAAATCCAGGGGACAGGGTGAGCTAGGGTGCCCCTATCATTAGGGACAGGGCAGGAGCCCCTGGAACTGAGACACCCGACAACAGAGTCAGGACAGAAATATTTTTAATAACTGACAATTTTTTTATACGATCGCCGTTATTGATTGAATGATGGCTTTCACGTGATCGGGTACCACAAAGTCCATCGAATAAGGCCCCTTAGCAGCACCTGTTTGAATGCGTATTGACGGATGTTAAGGGGTTAAGCATTAGAGAGTAGGGTAAAAAAGAAACAAAATCTGTACAGATACAAAGTTTTATAGGTACATAATCTGTACCATTCCAAAACGTTCATTAATTTTACACTTGACTAAGCAAACTGTCCAATTTGACACATTTTCAAATGCAATACCAGAAGACCTTTTTAGTGAAACAGTAAAGCATATACCTTAATGAGCTCTTCTGTTTCAAATCAGTGCTATGCGCTCCTAATTAAAGTCTTCTTGTGATATACTGGGGAGCAAATTACATGTAGTCCTCTAATATATTCTGTGAATTGCTGTATTTTTCCCTGAAGTGTATCATCTCTATTTTGCTGTTCAATGCACAAATGAAGGGTGTACATAATGAAAAGGTGAAGGAGAATATTTTGTGCTACTGTGTATTTAATAGAGTTAGTAAAATATAAAGGGGGACATCAGGGCAGGTTTGAGGGATAGCCAGGGTTGGCACCCGCCTAAGGCTCTGTGTGGCGCCCCAGGGTCATGGTGGTCACAGTAGCATTGCTTTCCCCATGGGGAGAGATGTTATGCTTGAAGGCAAGAAGGGATAACTGCAACCAGGTACCACAAACACGCAACACATTCACACTCCAGGCCACTAGGGGGAGTTTTTGATCCTACTTGCTAGGTGACTCCCCATATATATATATAACAGGTAGTCTGTAGGGAGAGGTCAGTGAGTACTTGCCACGGAACAGACTGGATCAGTCTGAGGCAAAGCAGAAGGTTTTAAGGAGCTGCGTAGCCCCAGGCCCCAGTGCAGCAGTTCCTGGAAAGAGACATTGAGAAAGCCGAATTGATTGCAGAGAGCGTGCAGGAGAGCAAAGCACAGGAGAGGGATATCAGAGGGAGACCAACCCCAAGCAGGCTACCTCCTTCTGAGGTGCAGAAACCAGTAGCCGGAACACCGAGGACCGTAAGACTCTCTATGACTTACATCAGAGACCGGCAGGATAGCTGAACTCTACGTTACCTGTCCGACCTAACACCCAGGAGGCACGGTGGCACCCCTCAGAGGCCAGGGCGTGCTAGAGTCCCTATAAACAGCCTCAAGCCACCAGTCATACAGGTTATGTCCTATCCTACCCAGGGGACAGAGAGAGAGATAACATCTGTGAGGACCTTATGTGTAGTTTTAAGCAGTAAGGGACTACACCACCACGGCACTAAAGGAAGGCTTTTGATTTCCACCTGGATAAGGGGACTCCTAACTTGCCTTCAAGCCAACTGGACCCTTCCTGCCCTGTGATCTGGTTCTCTGGACTGTGGATGGTGAAGTCTTCAGTAAACCAAGGTAAAGAGACTGCAAATTTGTGTCCTCGTTCTTTACTGCACTCCTCACCATCTTTCATCTACACTGGGAGCCCTGGGGATACACTTCACCTGTGGGAAGTTATACCATCTAGCTGCCATAACATTACCCCAGAGGACCACTTAAAGCAGCATCGGTCCCCATTGACTGAATACCACAGGTGGCGTCACGAACATAAGCTTTATTCCCTTTAAAGACCTTTCCCCTTTAACATTGGTGCCCAGGGCCAGGGACATGGTCACCACAGTGACATCCCCCTGCAAACAGCAGGACCCGGTACCGAGTACCTAGCCGTGGGGCGCTCCAGGTACATCCTACCTCTTTGACGGGGCGCATTTGGGGAAGGAAAAAAGTGCCATATCTGAATGTTTGCAGCTGCCCAGCATCTTCCTGAGGCCACAAACAGGGGAGGGTGTCAGTCACTGAAAATGGTTAACCCTTCTCTCTGTCCTGTGCCCCGGCAGCATCTCCCTTCTTGCACTCAATTGTATTCCTGTCCATCAGAATACAATTGATGTCACAGCCATGCCACCTGGTACAGGAGCAGAGAAGCTGTCATTAGCTCCCTGCCCTGCCAGGATCTCCAGCAGCACGCAGGTCACTTCCGGCCTGTGCCCTATTGGAGAAGATGCATGCAGGTGACGTCAGATGGCATGATACGGTGATGTCATCGCAATCCAGCTTCCACTGCTGTACAGGAGGCAAGAGGAGATGGTAGCCGCGGTGTACAGGGAGCCAGAATTAAGTGAGTATAAGCCTTTTTTATATTTTGACAATGAATGGGGGACATATGTGGTGATAGCTATATGGGACATATGTGGAGCTGGTTACGGGGTACATATGTTTGACTGGCTATGGGTGAAATAAGGGTGACTGGCTATAGGGGACATAAGAGGGGCTGGCTGTGTGGAACCTAAGGAGCTGGCTGTGGGGTACATAAGAGGGGCTGGCTGTGGAGAAAAATGAGTCGAGGCTTGCTGTGGGATTTATTACAAGAGGGACTGTGGGGGACTTCATATTATATCAGAGACTGTGGGGAATAGTATACTGGGAGCTGTGGGGGACATTATACTGGGAGCTGTGGGTGATGCTATATCTGGGCTGTGGGGACATCATACTACAGTATATAGAATATGTGGGGAGCATCATTGTATAGGGTGCTGTGGGGGAAATCATAGTGTATAGGGGCTGTTGGGGACATTATACTGTATATTGGGGGTCTGTGGTGAATATTATAGTGTATATTGGTGGATGTTGTGGATATCACACTGCATGGATGGCTGTGATCATCATACCATGTAGTGGAACAGTGTGAGGGGCGGGATACAATTTGGAGAGGACAAAGTGTTATGCAGTTTGAGGGCTTAGTGTGAAAAGTAGCAGATAATGGATATGGAGAAGGGCAGCTTGAAATGGGGCACAGTATGGAGAGAGGTTAACATGGAGGGGGGACAGTGTGGAGATATAGAGAGTGTAATGGAAAACTAGAGAGGGGTCAGCCATGATATGGGCCATAGTTCATAAGGGCGGACAGTGTGGTGGTTATAACAGGTAATGGCAAACAGTGTGTTGGGTGTAGCTTATTAAGGCAGGCAATGTGGAAGTCAAATACTATAGAAGACTTATCTAGGGCATAGTATGGACAGATATTTTTTTTTCAGAGGGCATTTTATCAACACTGTTATTTTTAAAGGTCACCGTGTTGGAATGTGCTGCAGAACACCGGAGAAGAGGGGAGTCTGCAGAAAAAAGCTGCTGATGTGAAAAGTCACCCATAAGGTACCTGGATGTAAATGTTTATATGGTGACACTGACTACGTCTCATCAGTACTGTCGTTCCTGTAAAGTCCGCAGTCTTGTAATGACCGATTACAACAACTCCCAGTACCTCCTTACCATTGTTAAGGGCATACTGTGAGTGGTAGGTTCATGAGATAGAAATGCATATGGGCCTGACTTAGAAGGATTCAGTTAGTCTGTTTTTAATAACGTCATGTCATAGACTTATCCCTAAACTTATCCCTAAACTTATCCCTAAACCAGGGATTCAAGCTTGAGGAGGATAATTTACATATTCCAGGTGCCTTCTGGGAAAAGCGAAGAGTCTCCCTCAGCAAGAAGATCGTTGGGTACAGCCGGGACCAGCTGCTTGGAAAGCATCACCAAACCAGGGATTCAAGCTTGAGGAGGATAATTTGCATATTCCAGGTGCCTTCTGGGAAAAGCGAAGAGTCTCCCTCAGCAAGAAGATCGTTGGGTACAGCCGGGACCAGCTGCTTGGAAAGCATCACCAAACCAGGGATTCAAGCTTGAGGAGGATAATTTGCATATTCCAGGTGCCTTCTGGAAAAAGCGAAGAGTCTCCCTCAGCAAGAAGATCGTTGGGTACAGCCGGGACCAGCTGCTTGGAAAGCATCACCAAACCAGGGATTCAAGCTTGAGGAGGATAATTTGCATATTCCAGGTGCCTTCTGGGAAAAGCGAAGAGTCTCCCTCAGCAAGAAGATCGTTGGGTACAGCCGGGACCAGCTGCTTGGAAAGCATCACCAAACCAGGGATTCAAGCTTGAGGAGGATAATTTGCATATTCCAGGTGCCTTCTGGGAAAAGCGAAGAGTCTCCCTCAGCAAGAAGATCGTTGGGTACAGCCGGGACCAGCTGCTTGGAAAGCATCACCAAACCAGGGATTCAAGCTTGAGGAGGATAATTTGCATATTCCAGGTGCCTTCTGGGAAAAGCGAAGAGTCTCCCTCAGCAAGAAGATCGTTGGGTACAGCCGGGACCAGCTGCTTGGAAAGCATCACCAAACCAGGGATTCAAGCTTGAGGAGGATAATTTGCATATTCCAGGTGCCTTCTGGGAAAAGCGAAGAGTCTCCCTCAGCAAGAAGATCGTTGGGTACAGCCGGGACCAGCTGCTTGGAAAGCATCACCAAACCGCACACCTTACGGCGCGCGAATTTTTGCCTGTAGGACATTATTGCAAGAAAGCTTGGCTGAGTAGATTACACAAGAAGGAAAGCACACAGCAAGTCAGCAGGATCTGGGAGCAACATGGCAGATGTGACAACCTACATGGTGAGCTGCAGCATGTGCTACATGTTCGCAGATCGACCAGAAGAAGAATCCAATTTCACCTGTCAGAAGTGTAGACTAGTGGCCCTTTTAGAAGAAAAGGTGCGGGGTCTGGAAAAAAGAATAGCAACTTAGAAACTCATCAAATAGAATGAAGACTTCCTAGACAGAACAGAAGCATCTCTACTGGTCACAGAAGGTGAAAAAAGTGTCAGAGAACCTCCAAAAGCAGATGAGTGGAAGCATGTGACCAAAAGAAGCAAGAAGACCATGGAGAAATCACCAACCACACAACTGAAGAACCAATATCAAATCTTTGTAGAGGTTGAAGATGGCACATCTAAGGATGAAGCACTACCAGCAAGCAAAAAAGAAAAGGGTACGCAGCAACAAGTGACAGCAAAAAGTACAGCCAAGAAGCAACGAAGAGTGGTGGTGGTGGGAGACTCACTACTGAGAGGCACAGAAGCAGCCATCTGCAGACCGGACATAACCGCAAGAGAAGTATGCTGCCTTCCAGGTGCGATGATCAAGGATGTGACTGATAGGATACCAAAGCTCTTCAGCTCCAAGGACGTCCACCCATTTCTTCTGATACATGTTGGCACCAATGACACCGCAAGGAAGGACCTACTGACAATCTGCAAGGACTTTGAAGAGTTGGGGAAGAAAGTAAAGGAACTGGATGCACAGGTAGTTTTTTCTTCTATCCTTCCAGTAGACGGGCATGGCACCAGGCGATGGAACAGGATCCTTGATGCGAACAACTGGCTAAGACGATGGTGCAGACAACAAGGATTCGGATTCCTGGACCACGGTGTGAATTACTTGTACGATGGACTCCTCGCCAGAGATGGACTACACCTCAACAAACCTGGGAAACACACATTCGCCAGAAGACTCGCTACACTCATCAGGAGGGCGTTAAACTAGAAGAAGAGGGGACGGGAAGAAAAACATTAGACTCGAACAAAGAAGACCCAGGAAAACATACTCAGAAGGGAGGTAAGAACATTTCTAAAACAATCCACAGCGAGGAGATTGGAACAAAACAAAATCCTCTAAACTGCATGCTCGCAAATGCCAGAAGCCTGACAAACAAGATGGAAGAACTAGAAGCAGAAATATCTACAGGTAACTTTGACATAGTGGGAATAACCGAGACATGGTTAGATGAAAGCTATGACTGGGCAGTTAACTTACAGGGTTGCAGTCTGTTTAGAAAGGATCGTAAAAATCGGAGAGGAGGAGGGGTTTGTCTCTATGTAAAGTCTTATCTAAAGTCCACTTTAAGGGAGGATATTAGCGAAGGTAATGAGGATGTCGAGTCCATATGGGTCGAAATTCATGGAGGGAAAAATGGTAACAAAATTCTCATTGGGGTCTGTTACAAACCGCCAAATATAACAGAAATCATGGAAAGTCTACTTCTAAAGCAGATAGATGAAGCTGCAACCCATAATGAGGTCCTGGTTATGGGGGACTTTAACTACCCGGATATTAACTGGGAAACAGAAACCTGTGAAACCCATAAAGGCAACAGGTTTCTGCTAATAACCAAGAAAAATTATCTTTCACAATTGGTGCAGAATCCAACCAGAGGAGCAGCACTTTTAGACCTAATACTATCTAATAGACCTGACAGAATAACAAATCTGCAGGTGGTTGGGCATCTAGGAAATAGCGACCACAATATTGTACAGTTTCACCTGTCTTTCGCTAGGGGGACTTGTCAGGGAGTCACAAAAACACTGAACTTTAGGAAGGCAAAGTTTGACCAGCTTAGAGATGCCCTTAATCTGGTAGACTGGGACAATATCCTCAGAAATAAGAATACAGATAATAAATGGAAAATGTTTAAGAACATCCTAAATAGGCACTGTAAGCGGTTTATACCTTGTGGGAATAAAAGGACTAGAAATAGGAAAAACCCAATGTGGCTAAACAAAGAAGTAAGACAGGCAATTAACAGTAAAAAGAAAGCATTTGCACTACTAAAGCAGGATGGCACCATTGAAGCTCTAAAAAACTATAGGGAGAAAAATACTTTATCTAAAAAACTAATTAAAGCTGCAAAAAAGGAAACAGAGAAGCACATTGCTAAGGAGAGTAAAACTAATCCCAAACTGTTCTTCAACTATATCAATAGTAAAAGAATAAAAACTGAAAATGTAGGCCCCTTAAAAAATAGTGAGGAAAGAATGGTTGTAGATGATGAGGAAAAGGCTAACATATTAAACACCTTCTTCTCCACGGTATTCACGGTGGAAAATGAAATGCTAGGTGAAATCCCAAGAAACAATGAAAACTCTATATTAAGGGTCACCAATCTAACCCAAGAAGAGGTGCGAAACCGGCTAAATAAGATTAAAATAGATAAATCTCCGGGTCCGGATGGCATACACCCACGAGTACTAAGAGAACTAAGTAATGTAATAGATAAACCATTATTTCTTATTTTTAGGGACTCTATAGCGACGGGGTCTGTTCCGCAGGACTGGCGCATAGCAAATGTGGTGCCAATATTCAAAAAGGGCTCTAAAAGTGAACCTGGAAATTATAGGCCAGTAAGTCTAACCTCTACTGTTGGTAAAATATTTGAAGGGTTTCTGAAGGATGTTATTCTGGATTATCTCAATGAGAATAACTGTTTAACTCCACATCAGCATGGGTTTATGAGAAATCGCTCATGTCAAACCAATCTAATCAGTTTTTATGAAGAGGTAAGCTATAGGCTAGACCACGGTGAGTCATTGGACGTGGTATATCTCGATTTTTCCAAAGCGTTTGATACCGTGCCGCACAAGAGGTTGGTACACAAAATGAGAATGCTTGGTCTGGGGGAAAATGTGTGTAAATGGGTTAGTAACTGGCTTAGTGATAGAAAGCAGAGGGTGGTTATAAATGGTATAGTCTCTAACTGGGTCGCTGTGACCAGTGGGGTACCGCAGGGGTCGGTATTGGGACCTGTTCTCTTCAACATATTCATTAATGATCTGGTAGAAGGTTTACACAGTAAAATATTGATATTTGCAGATGATACAAAACTATGTAAAGCAGTTAATACAAGAGAAGATAGTATTCTGCTACAGATGGATCTGGATAAGTTGGAAACTTGGGCTGAAAGGTGGCAGATGAGGTTTAACAATGATAAATGTAAGGTTATACACATGGGAAGAAGGAATCAATATCACCATTACACACTGAACGGGAAACCACTGGGTAAATCTGACAGGGAGAAGGACTTGGGGATCCTAGTTAATGATAAACTTACCTGGAGCAGCCAGTGCCAGGCAGCAGCTGCCAAGGCAAACAGGATCATGGGGTGCATTAAAAGAGGTCTGGATACACATGATGAGAGCATTATACTGCCTCTGTACAAATCCCTAGTTAGACCGCACATGGAGTACTGTGTCCAGTTTTGGGCACCGGTGCTCAGGAAGGATATAATGGAACTAGAGAGAGTACAAAGGAGGGCAACAAAGTTAATAAAGGGGATGGGAGAACTACAATACCCAGATAGATTAGCGAAATTAGGATTATTTAGTCTAGAAAAAAGACGACTGAGGGGCGATCTAATAACCATGTATAAGTATATAAGGGGACAATACAAATATCTCGCTGAGGATCTGTTTATACCAAGGAAGGTGACGGGCACAAGGGGGCATTCTTTGCGTCTGGAGGAGAGAAGGTTTTTCCACCAACATAGAAGAGGATTCTTTACTGTTAGGGCAGTGAGAATCTGGAATTGCTTGCCTGAGGAGGTTGTGATGGCGAACTCAGTCGAGGGGTTCAAGAGAGGCCTGGATGTCTTCCTGGAGCAGAACAATATTGTATCATACAATTATTAGGTTCTGTAGAAGGATGTAGATCTGGGGATTTATTATGATGGAATATAGGAATATAGGCTGAACTGGATGGACAAATGTCTTTTTTCGGCCTTACTAACTATGTTACTATGTTACTATATTACTTAGTGGAAAAGGGAAGAATTATCTGGGTGGAAAGGCAAAATAAGCAATTGTAAGTGTGCAGTGCTATTAATATAATGACTGCAATACATTAAGAGGATACACATTATGATGGGAGGTGTGCTGTTGTGGATTCTGTTTGTGGGCTCCCTCTGGTGGTTACTGCTGGTACTGGGTGACTTTGGTGGGTTGCGGCCTTTGGTTTCCACCTGTCCATCAGAGGCTGGGTGTTTCCTATTTTACCTGGCCTTTCTGTCATTTCCTTGCCGGCTATCAATGTATTCAGATGTGCTCTGTTTGGTTCCTGCCTACCTGCTCCCAGATCTTTCAAGATAAGCTAAGTGCTGATTTTCAGTTGTTTGTTTTTTTTGTCCAGCTTGCTTATTATGTCTCTATGCTAGCTGGTAGCTCTAGTGGACTGAGGTTCTCCCCATGTGCCACGAGTTGGCACATGGGTTCTTGTAATCTCAGGATGGTTTTTTTGATTAGGGTTTTTTGCTGACCGCTCAGTCCCCTTTTGTATCGTTCTGCTTTCTAGTTTACAGCGGGCCTCAATTTGCTAAATCTATATATATCATCTCTATGTGTGTGCCTTCCTCTCATTTCACCGTCAATACATGTGAGGGGGCAACTATATCTTTTGGGGTTCATTCCTCTGGAGGCAAGTGAGGTCTTATTTTCTCTGCAGTACTAGTTAGCTCTTAGGCTGGTGCGTGGCGTCTAGAACCAACGTAGGCACGCTCCCTGGCTATCTCTAGTTGCGTTTGTCAGGCGTAGGGCAGCGGTCAGCCCAGGTTCCATCACCCTAGAGCTTGTCCGTTATTTATTTGTACTTTGCTCGTCCTGTGCTATCCCTAGCCATTGGGGATTCATGACAGTATAGCCGGCCCACAAAGTGTTAATTGTTTGGGCTGAAGCAGGAGAAAAAGAAGTGTTTAAGGGAAATTTTTTTTTTTTTTTTTCCCTTCAGAGTTTTGCTGCATAGCCCTTAATTGCTGTCTAGCTGCTTCTTACCTCCTCTTAACCCTTGAATGGCTCTGATCTTAGCTGTTTAACATGGATGTCCAGAGTTTGGCTTCCAGCCTGAGTAATCTCGCGGCAAAAGTTCAAAACATACAGGATTTTGTTGTTCACACTCCCATGTCTGAACCTAGAATTCCTATTCCAGAGTTCTTTTCTGGAGATAGATCTACCTTCCTGAATTTCAGGAACAATTGTAAATTGTTTCTTTCTTTAAAATCTCGCTCCTCTGGAGACCCTGCTCAACAGGTCAAGATTATAATATCTTTCCTGCGGGGCGACCCTCAGAATTGGGCATTTGCATTGGCACCAGGGGATCCTGCATTGCTCAGTGTGGATGCGTTTTTTCTGGCATTGGGATTGCTCTATGAGGAACCTAACCTGGAGATTCAGGCTGAAAAGGCTTTATTAGCCCTCTCTCAGGGGCATGATGAAGCGGAAATATATTGTCAAAAATTTCGGAAATGGTCGGTGCTTACTCAGTGGAATGAGTGCGCCCTGGCTGCAAACTTCAGAAATGGTCTTTCTGAGGCCATTAAGGATATTATGGTGGGGTTCCCTACGCCTACAGGTCTGAATGAGTCTATGGCTATGGCCATTCAGATTGATCGGCGTTTACGGGAGCGCAAACCCGTGCACCAGTTGGCGGTGTCTTCTGAACAGGCACCTGAGACTATGCAATGTGATAGAATTCAGTCCAGAAGTGAACGGCAAGATTATAGGCGGAAAAATGGATTGTGTTTTTATTGTGGTGATTCAGCTCATGTTATATCAGCATGCTCTAAACGCACAAAAAGGGTTGATAAATCTTTTGCCATTGGTACTCTGCAGCCTAAGTTCATTTTGTCTGTGACTCTGATTTTTTCACTGTCTTCCATTTCTGTCGATGCCTATGTGGATTCGGGCGCTGCCCTGAGTCTTATGGATTGGTCATTTGCTAAACGCTGCGGTTTTAGTCTGGAGCCTCTGGAAGTTCCTATTCCTCTGAAGGGAATTGACTCTACACCATTGGCTATGAATAAACCGCAGTACTGGACACAAGTGACCATGCGCATGACTCCCGTTCATCAGGAGGTGATTCGCTTCCTTGTACTGTATAATTTACATGATGTACTAGTGCTTGGTCTGCCATGGTTACAAACTCATAATCCTGTCCTGGACTGGAAAACAATGTCTGTGTTAAGCTGGGGATGTCAGGGGGTTCATGATTATGCACCTCCGATTTCAATCGCTTCATCTACTCCTTCTGAGATCCCTGCATTTTTGTCTGACTATAGGGATGTTTTTGAGGAGCCTAAGCTCAATTCGCTCCCTCCTCATAGAGAGTGTGACTGTGCTATAGAATTGATTCCTGGCAGTAAGTTCCCTAAGGGTCGTTTATTTAATCTGTCACTGCCAGAGCATACTGCTATGCGGAATTATATTAAGGAGTCCTTGGAAAAGGGACATATTCGTCCATCTTCGTCCCCTCTGGGAGCAGGTTTCTTTTTCGTGGCAAAAAAAGATGGTTCCCTGAGGCCTTGTATAGATTATCGCCTTCTGAATAAGATTACAGTCAAATATCAGTATCCATTGCCATTATTAACTGATTTGTTTGCTCGCATTAAGGGGGCTAGGTGGTTCACTAAGATAGATCTTCGCAGTGCGTATAATCTGGTGCGGATAAAACAGGGTGATGAGTGGAAGACCGCATTTAATACACCTGAGGGCCATTTTGAGTATTTGGTAATGCCTTTTGGACTCTCCAATGCTCCGTCAGTCTTTCAGTCCTTTATGCACAATATTTTCCATGAATATCTGGATAAGTTTATGATTGTGTATTTGGATGATATTTTGGTGTTTTCTGATGACTGGGAGTCTCATGTTCTACAGGTCAGGAAGGTGTTTCAGGTTCTGCGGGCCAATTCTCTGTTTGTGAAGGGCTCAAAGTGTCTCTTCGGAGTCCAGAAGATTTCTTTTTTGGGGTACATTTTTTCTCCTGCTACTATTGAGATGGATCCCGTCAAGGTTCAGGCTATTTGTGACTGGACACAACCTACATCTGTTAAGAGCCTTCAGAAGTTCTTGGGGTTTGCTAATTTTTATCGTCGGTTCATTGCTAATTTTTCCAGTATTGTTAAACCTTTGACTGATTTGACTAAAAAGGGTGATGATGTTGCTGATTGGTCTCCTGCGGCCGTGGAGGCCTTTCAGGAACTTAAGCGCCGGTTTTCTTCTGCTCCTGTGTTGTGTCAACCAGATGTTTCACTTCCTTTTCAGGTTGAGGTTGATGCTTCCGAGATTGGAGCGGGGGCGGTTTTGTCACAGAGAAGTTCTAATGGCTCGGTGATGAAGCCATGTGCATTCTTCTCTAGAAAATTCTCGCCCGCCTAGCGCAATTATGATGTGGGTAATCGGGAGCTTTTGGCCATGAAGTGGGCATTCGAGGAGTGGCGTCATTGGCTTGAGGGTGCTAAACATCGTGTGGTGGTCTTGACTGATCACAAGAATCTCATTTACCTTGAGTCTGCCAGGCGTTTGAATCCTAGACAGGCTCGTTGGTCGTTGTTTTTTTCTCGTTTCAATTTCGTGGTTTCATACCTGCCAGGTTCAAAGAATGTGAAGGCAGATGCTCTTTCCAGGAGTTTTGTGCCTGACTCTCCTGGAGACTCTGGGCCTACAGGTATCCTTAGGGATGGGGTAATATTGTCCGCCGTATCCCCAGACTTGCGATGTGCATTGCAGGAGTTTCAGGTGGATAAACCGGATCGTTGTCCACCAGAAAGACTGTTTGTCCCGGATGATTGGACCAGTAGAGTCATCTCCGAGGTCCATTCTTCTGTGTTGGCTGGTCATCCTGGAATATTTGGTACTAGAGACTTGGTGGCCAGGTCTTTTTGGTGGCCTTCCTTGTCTAGGGATGTGCGTACCTTTGTGCAGTCTTGTGAAGTGTGTGCTCGAGCTAAGCCTTGCTGTTCTCGGGCCAGTGGGTTGTTGTTATCCTTGCCCATCCCGAAGAGGCCTTGGACGCACATTTCCATGGATTTTATTTCTGATCTCCCGGTTTCACAGAAAATGTCCGTTATCTGGGTTGTGTGTGACCGCTTTTCTAAGATGGTTCATTTGGTGCCCTTGCCTAAGTTGCCCTCCTCCTCTGAGTTGGTCCCTTTATTTTTTCAGAACGTGGTTCGTTTACATGGGATTCCGGAGAATATCCTTTCTGACAGGGGATCCCAGTTTGTGTCTAGATTTTGGCGGACGTTTTGTGCCAAGATGGGCATTGATTTGTCTTTCTCGTCTGCATTCCATCCTCAGACGAATGGCCAGACGGAGCGAACTAATCAGACCTTGGAAACTTATTTGAGGTGTTTTGTTTCTGCTGATCAAGATGACTGGGTTGCTTTTTTGCCACTGGCCGAATTTGCTCTTAATAATCGGGCTAGTTCTGCCACGTTGGTCTCTCCTTTTTTTTGTAATTCGGGGTTTCATCCTCGTTTTTCCTCTGGTCAGGTGGAGTCTTCGGATTGTCCTGGAGTGGACGTGGTGGTGGACAGGCTACATCAGATTTGGAATCAGGTAGTGGACAATTTGAAGTTATCTCAGGAGAAGACTCAGCAGTTTGCTAATCGCCGTCGCCGCGTGGGTCCCCGACTTCTTGTTGGGGATTTGGTGTGGTTGTCTTCTCGTTTTGTCCCTATGAAGGTCTCTTCTCCTAAGTTCAAGCCTCGGTTCATCGGTCCTTATAGGATCTCGGAGATTCTTAACCCTGTATCTTTTTGTTTGGATCTCCCAGCATCGTTTGCTATTCATAATGTGTTCCATCGGTCGTTGTTGCGGAGGTATGAGGTGCCCGTTGTTCCTTCGGTTGAGCCTCCTGCTCCGGTGCTGGTGGAGGGAGAATTGGAGTATGTTGTTGAGAAGATCTTGGATTCTCGTGTTTCCAGACGCAAACTCCAGTATTTGGTTAAGTGGAAGGGTTATGGTCAGGAGGATAATTCCTGGGTGGTCGCCTCCGATGTTCATGCGACTGATTTGGTCCGCGCCTTCCATAGAGCTCACCCTGATCGCCCTGGGGGTTCTCGTGAGGGTTCGGTGACCCTCCTCAAGGGGGGGGTACTGTTGTGGATTCTGTTTGTGGGCTCCCTCTGGTGGTTACTGCTGGTACTGGGTGACTTTGGTGGGTTGCGGCCTTTGGTTTCCACCTGTCCATCAGAGGCTGGGTGTTTCCTATTTTACCTGGCCTTTCTGTCATTTCCTTGCCGGCTATCAATGTATTCAGATGTGCTCTGTTTGGTTCCTGCCTACCTGCTCCCAGATCTTTCAAGATAAGCTAAGTGCTGATTTTCAGTTGTTTGTTTTTTTTGTCCAGCTTGCTTATTATGTCTCTATGCTAGCTGGTAGCTCTAGTGGACTGAGGTTCTCCCCATGTGCCATGAGTTGGCACATGGGTTCTTGTAATCTCAGGATGGTTTTTTTGATTAGGGTTTTTTGCTGACCGCTCAGTCCCCTTTTGTATCGTTCTGCTTTCTAGTTTACAGCGGGCCTCAATTTGCTAAATCTATATATATCATCTCTATGTGTGTGCCTTCCTCTCATTTCACCGTCAATACATGTGAGGGGGCAACTATATCTTTTGGGGTTCATTCCTCTGGAGGCAAGTGAGGTCTTATTTTCTCTGCAGTACTAGTTAGCTCTTAGGCTGGTGCGTGGCGTCTAGAACCAACGTAGGCACGCTCCCTGGCTATCTCTAGTTGCGTTTGTCAGGCGTAGGGCAGCGGTCAGCCCAGGTTCCATCACCCTAGAGCTCGTCCATTATTTATTTGTACTTTGCTCGTCCTGTGCTATCCCTAGCCATTGGGGATTCATGACAGTATAGCCGGCCCACAAAGTGTTAATTGTTTGGGCTGAAGCAGGAGAAAAAGAAGTGTTTAAGGGAAATTTTTTTTTTTTTTTTTTCCCTTCAGAGTTTTGCTGCATAGCCCTTAATTGCTGTCTAGCTGCTTCTTACCTCCTCTTAACCCTTGAATGGCTCTGATCTTAGCTGTTTAACATGGATGTCCAGAGTTTGGCTTCCAGCCTGAGTAATCTCGCGGCAAAAGTTCAAAACATACAGGATTTTGTTGTTCACACTCCCATGTCTGAACCTAGAATTCCTATTCCAGAGTTCTTTTCTGGAGATAGATCTACCTTCCTGAATTTCAGGAACAATTGTAAATTGTTTCTTTCTTTAAAATCTCGCTCCTCTGGAGACCCTGCTCAACAGGTCAAGATTATAATATCTTTCCTGCGGGGCGACCCTCAGAATTGGGCATTTGCATTGGCACCAGGGGATCCTGCATTGCTCAGTGTGGATGCGTTTTTTCTGGCATTGGGATTGCTCTATGAGGAACCTAACCTGGAGATTCAGGCTGAAAAGGCTTTATTAGCCCTCTCTCAGGGGCATGATGAAGCGGAAATATATTGTCAAAAATTTCGGAAATGGTCGGTGCTTACTCAGTGGAATGAGTGCGCCCTGGCTGCAAACTTCAGAAATGGTCTTTCTGAGGCCATTAAGGATATTATGGTGGGGTTCCCTACGCCTACAGGTCTGAATGAGTCTATGGCTATGGCCATTCAGATTGATCGGCGTTTACGGGAGCGCAAACCCGTGCACCAGTTGGCGGTGTCTTCTGAACAGGCACCTGAGACTATGCAATGTGATAGAATTCAGTCCAGAAGTGAACGGCAAGATTATAGGCGGAAAAATGGATTGTGTTTTTATTGTGGTGATTCAGCTCATGTTATATCAGCATGCTCTAAACGCACAAAAAGGGTTGATAAATCTTTTGCCATTGGTACTCTGCAGCCTAAGTTCATTTTGTCTGTGACTCTGATTTTTTCACTGTCTTCCATTTCTGTCGATGCCTATGTGGATTCGGGCGCTGCCCTGAGTCTTATGGATTGGTCATTTGCTAAACGCTGCGGTTTTAGTCTGGAGCCTCTGGAAGTTCCTATTCCTCTGAAGGGAATTGACTCTACACCATTGGCTATGAATAAACCGCAGTACTGGACACAAGTGACCATGCGCATGACTCCCTTTCATCAGGAGGTGATTCGCTTCCTTGTACTGTATAATTTACATGATGTACTAGTGCTTGGTCTGCCATGGTTACAAACTCATAATCCTGTCCTGGACTGGAAAACAATGTCTGTGTTAAGCTGGGGATGTCAGGGGGTTCATGATTATGCACCTCCGATTTCAATCGCTTCATCTACTCCTTCTGAGATCCCTGCGTTTTTGTCTGACTATAGGGATGTTTTTGAGGAGCCTAAGCTCAATTTGCTCCCTCCTCATAGAGAGTGTGACTGTGCTATAGAATTGATTCCTGGCAGTAAGTTCCCTAAGGGTCGTTTATTTAATCTGTCACTGCCAGAGCATACTGCTATGCGGAATTATATTAAGGAGTCCTTGGAAAAGGGACATATTCGTCCATCTTCGTCCCCTCTGGGAGCAGGTTTCTTTTTCGTGGCAAAAAAAGATGGTTCCCTGAGGCCTTGTATAGATTATCGCCTTCTGAATAAGATTACAGTCAAATATCAGTATCCATTGCCATTATTAACTGATTTGTTTGCTCGCATTAAGGGGGCTAGGTGGTTCACTAAGATAGATCTTCGCAGTGCGTATAATCTGGTGCGGATAAAACAGGGTGATGAGTGGAAGACCGCATTTAATACACCTGAGGGCCATTTTGAGTATTTGGTAATGCCTTTTGGACTCTCCAATGCTCCGTCAGTCTTTCAGTCCTTTATGCACAATATTTTCCGTGAATATCTGGATAAGTTTATGATTGTGTATTTGGATGATATTTTGGTGTTTTCTGATGACTGGGAGTCTCATGTTCTACAGGTCAGGAAGGTGTTTCAGGTTCTGCGGGCCAATTCTCTGTTTGTGAAGGGCTGAAAGTGTCTCTTCGGAGTCCAGAAGATTTCTTTTTTGGGGTACATTTTTTCTCCTTCTACTATTGAGATGGATCCCGTCAAGGTTCAGGCTATTTGTGACTGGACACAACCTACATCTGTTAAGAGCCTTCAGAAGTTCTTGGGGTTTGCTAATTTTTATCGTCGGTTCATTGCTAATTTTTCCAGTATTGTTAAACCTTTGACTGATTTGACTAAAAAGGGTGATGATGTTGCTGATTGGTCTCCTGCGGCCGTGGAGGCCTTTCAGGAACTTAAGCGCCGGTTTTCTTCTGCTCCTGTGTTGTGTCAACCAGATGTTTCACTTCCTTTTCAGGTTGAGGTTGATGCTTCCGAGATTGGAGCGGGGGCGGTTTGTCACAGAGAAGTTCTAATGGCTCGGTGATGAAGCCATGTGCATTCTTCTCTAGAAAATTCTCGCCCGCCTAGCGCAATTATGATGTGGGTAATCGGGAGCTTTTGGCCATGAAGTGGGCATTCGAGGAGTGGCGTCATTGGCTTGAGGGTGCTAAACATCGTGTGGTGGTCTTGACTGATCACAAGAATCTCATTTACCTTGAGTCTGCCAGGCGTTTGAATCCTAGACAGGCTCGTTGGTCGTTGTTTTTTTCTCGTTTCAATTTCGTGGTTTCATACCTGCCAGGTTCAAAGAATGTGAAGGCAGATGCTCTTTCCAGGAGTTTTGTGCCTGACTCTCCTGGAGACTCTGGGCCTACAGGTATCCTTAGGGATGGGGTAATATTGTCCGCCGTATCCCCAGACTTGCGATGTGCATTGCAGGAGTTTCAGGTGGATAAACCGGATCGTTGTCCACCAGAAAGACTGTTTGTCCCGGATGATTGGACCAGTAGAGTCATCTCCGAGGTCCATTCTTCTGTGTTGGCTGGTCATCCTGGAATATTTGGTACTAGAGACTTGGTGGCCAGGTCTTTTTGGTGGCCTTCCTTGTCTAGGGATGTGCGTACCTTTGTGCAGTCTTGTGAAGTGTGTGCTCGAGCTAAGCCTTGCTGTTCTCGGGCCAGTGGGTTGTTGTTATCCTTGCCCATCCCGAAGAGGCCTTGGACGCACATTTCCATGGATTTTATTTCTGATCTCCCGGTTTCACAGAAAATGTCCGTTATCTGGGTTGTGTGTGACCGCTTTTCTAAGATGGTTCATTTGGTGCCCTTGCCTAAGTTGCCCTCCTCCTCTGAGTTGGTCCCTTTATTTTTTCAGAACGTGGTTCGTTTACATGGGATTCCGGAGAATATCCTTTCTGACAGGGGATCCCAGTTTGTGTCTAGATTTTGGCGGACGTTTTGTGCCAAGATGGGCATTGATTTGTCTTTCTCGTCTGCATTCCATCCTCAGACGAATGGCCAGACGGAGCGAACTAATCAGACCTTGGAAACTTATTTGAGGTGTTTTGTTTCTGCTGATCAAGATGACTGGGTTGCTTTTTTGCCACTGGCCGAATTTGCTCTTAATAATCGGGCTAGTTCTGCCACGTTGGTCTCTCCTTTTTTTTGTAATTCGGGGTTTCATCCTCGTTTTTCCTCTGGTCAGGTGGAGTCTTCGGATTGTCCTGGAGTGGACGTGGTGGTGGACAGGCTACATCAGATTTGGAATCAGGTAGTGGACAATTTGAAGTTATCTCAGGAGAAGACTCAGCAGTTTGCTAATCGCTGTCGCCGCGTGGGTCCCCGACTTCTTGTTGGGGATTTGGTGTGGTTGTCTTCTCGTTTTGTCCCTATGAAGGTCTCTTCTCCTAAGTTCAAGCCTCGGTTCATCGGTCCTTATAGGATCTCGGAGATTCTTAACCCTGTATCTTTTCGTTTGGATCTCCCAGCATCGTTTGCTATTCATAATGTGTTCCATCGGTCGTTGTTGCGGAGGTATGAGGTGCCCGTTGTTCCTTCGGTTGAGCCTCCTGCTCCGGTGCTGGTGGAGGGAGAATTGGAGTATGTTGTTGAGAAGATCTTGGATTCTCGTGTTTCCAGCCGCAAACTCCAGTATTTGGTTAAGTGGAAGGGTTATGGTCAGGAGGATAATTCCTGGGTGGTCGCCTCCGATGTTCATGCGACTGATTTGGTCCGCGCCTTCCATAGAGCTCACCCTGATCGCCCTGGGGGTTCTCGTGAGGGTTCGGTGACCCCTCCTCAAGGGGGGGGTACTGTTGTGGATTCTGTTTGTGGGCTCCCTCTGGTGGTTACTGCTGGTACTGGGTGACTTTGGTGGGTTGCGGCCTTTGGTTTCCACCTGTCCATCAGAGGCTGGGTGTTTCCTATTTTACCTGGCCTTTCTGTCATTTCCTTGCCGGCTATCAATGTATTCAGATGTGCTCTGTTTGGTTCCTGCCTACCTGCTCCCAGATCTTTCAAGATAAGCTAAGTGCTGATTTTCAGTTGTTTGTTTTTTTTGTCCAGCTTGCTTATTATGTCTCTATGCTAGCTGGTAGCTCTAGTGGACTGAGGTTCTCCCCATGTGCCATGAGTTGGCACATGGGTTCTTGTAATCTCAGGATGGTTTTTTTGATTAGGGTTTTTTGCTGACCGCTCAGTCCCCTTTTGTATCGTTCTGCTTTCTAGTTTACAGCGGGCCTCAATTTGCTAAATCTATATATATCATCTCTATGTGTGTGCCTTCCTCTCATTTCACCGTCAATACATGTGAGGGGGCAACTATATCTTTTGGGGTTCATTCCTCTGGAGGCAAGTGAGGTCTTATTTTCTCTGCAGTACTAGTTAGCTCTTAGGCTGGTGCGTGGCGTCTAGAACCAACGTAGGCACGCTCCCTGGCTATCTCTAGTTGCGTTTGTCAGGCGTAGGGCAGCGGTCAGCCCAGGTTCCATCACCCTAGAGCTCGTCCGTTATTTATTTGTACTTTGCTCGTCCTGTGCTATCCCTAGCCATTGGGGATTCATGACAGTGTGCTTCTTTAAAAACAATCATTCATATCCTGAAAATTTATATAATGGTTTGTCATGTCTGTTAATAGAGCTGGTAATTGGCCCAAATTAAAATCTAGAAGGAGTTGATACCTAATGGGATAAAAAAAAAATATATGCAGTCCTAAATGGTAAACCACTATTACAGAAACCAGAATTATTATTATTATTATTATTTATTATTATAGTGCTATTTATTCCATGGCACTTTATAGTTTTTAAGTACAATCATCTTAATCAATACAAGTCACGACTGGTACATGAGGAGAGAGGACCCTCTCCGCGAGGCCTCACAATCTACAAGGGATGGGTGAGAATTCTGTAGGTGAGGGTGCAGCTGGTCGTGCAGTGGTTTGGTCGATTGGTGGTTACTGCAGGTTATAGGCTTGTCAGAAAAGGTAGGTCTTCAGGTTCTTTTCGAAGGTTTCCATGGAAGGCGAGAGTCTGATGTATTCGGGTAGAGAGTTTCAGAGTATGGGGGATGCGTGGGAGAAATCTTGTATGCGATTGTGGGAAGAGGAGATAAGAGGGGAGTATAGAAGGAGATCTTGTGAGGATCAGAGGTTGCGTGTAGATAAGTACTGGGAGACGAGGTTACAGATATGTGCAGGACACAGATCGTGGATGGCTTTGTATGTCATGGTTAAGGTTTTGAACTGGAGTCATTGGGTAATGGGGAGCCAGTGCAGGGATTGACAGACGGGAGAGGCTGGTGAATAGTGGGGGGACAGGTGGATTAGTCGGGCAGCAGAGTTTAGAATAAATTGGAGGGGTGCGAGAGTGTTAGAGGGGAGGCCACAGAGCAGGAGGTTGCAGTAGTCAAGGCAGGCAATGATGAGAGCATGGACTAGGGTTTTTGCAGATTCTTGGTTTAGGAATGTACAGATCCGGGAAATATTTTTGAGTTGAAGTTGGCAGGAAGTGGAAAGGGCTTAGATATGTGGTTTGAAGGAGAGATTGGTGTCAAGGATTACCCCGAGGCAGCGAGCTTGTGGGACTGGGGAGAGTGAGCAGCTATTTACTTTAATGGATAGGTCTGTTAGGGGAGTCGAGTGAGATGGGGGAAAGATAATGAATTCTGTTTTGTCCAAATTAAGTTTTAGAAATCTAGCAGAGAAGAAGGATGGAATAACAGACAGACATTGTGGGATTCTGGCTAGTAGGGTGGTGATATCTGGTCCAGAGATGTAGATCTGTGTGTCGTCGGCATAGAGATGATACTGAAAGCCATGGGACTCTATGAGCTGTCTGAGGCCAAAGGTATAGATGGAGAAAAGCAGAGGCCCTAGGACTGAACCGTATGGGATTCAGACAAATAGGGGATGAGGTGAGGAGGTGGTGTGCGAGTGGGAGACGCTGAATGTCCGGTCTGTTAGATACGACGAAATTCAAGATAGGGCCAAGTCAGTGATGCCAAGAGATGAGAGGGTCTGTAATAGTAGGGAATGTCCACTGTGTCAAAGGCAGAGGACAGGTCTAGGAGGCGGAGGGCAGAGTGGTGTCGCTTTGGCAGTTAATAGGTCATTGATAACTTTAGTTAGGGCAGTTCCAGTGGAGTAATGCGGCCAGAAGCCAGATTAAAAGCGGTCAAAGAGGGAGCAGGAAGAGAGGTGGGAGGACAGTTCAAGATGGACGTGTTCCAATAGTTTTGAGGCATAGGGGAGAAGTGATATGGGGCGAGAGCTAAATGCAGAGGATGACTCAAGAGTGAGGGCTTTTTGAGGATAGGTGTGATTGAGGCATGTTTAAAACTTGAGGGGAAAACGCCAGGCGTTAGTGATAGGTTGAAGAGATAGGTTAGGGTTGGGATGAAGACTGTGGCAAGGTTTGGGATGAAGTGGGATGGGATTGGGTTAAGTGCACAGGTGGTGAGATGTGATTTTGAGAGTAGAATGGAGAGTCGATCTTCTATAATGGTGGAGAAGTTGGTTTTGGAGAAGGAGGGCTGAGCAGTTAGGAAGGGCTCTGGGGGTTGTCGACCAAAATTGTCTCTGATGTTATCAATCTTCTGCTTGAAAAATGAGGCAAAGTCTTCGTCCGAAATGAGTGGAGAGGGAGGATGTGCTGGGGGATGGGGGAGAGAATTGAAAGTGTTGAATAGCTGTTGAAAGTGTTGAATCAAACTAAGAATAGAATTAAAATATGATGTCCAAAATAAAATGAAATACAAAACCAAATACAAAACCAAAATGATCAATGGTGTATGAGGTCCCTAGTAGAGCGACTTTTACTTTTTTCGGATCGGGTCGGGTTTCGCGAAACCCGACTCTGTCAAAAATCGGGTCGGGTGAAATCGGCCGATTATTGCGAAAAGTTGGGGGCCGACTGAAACACGAAACCCAATGCAATTCAAAGGGGAATCAAAGTCAACAGTGAGTGGAGGACAGGAAAACACCTATAGTGCCCATTTTAATGCCAAAAACATAAATTCTTATTACTTAAGCTTGTCAATCTTAATTTACTTTATAATAATAGTTAGGCATTGAAAACTGGGGGTAATTTGGCTAAAGTTGTGGGGGGGTAGGGCTGGCTCAAGATTTTCGTGGGCCCAGGAAATGCGGAATACGTCACGGCGGTGGAGCAGGGAGAGGTAAGTATTTCAACTTTGCAAGTGCTGTGATCCTGAGCAAGCGGGGGGTCCACTCGTTGGCACTGGCACAGGGCCCCTCATAGTACGGCGGTGTGTTTGACGGTGGGTGGCGCCTCCCACTAGCAAAGACACTTTTGCATACTATGAGGGGCCCTGTGCCAGTGACGTCGCCAATGAGTATGCCCCCCACCTGATGAAGGAACCTGCACTTTCATCTGTACCTTCCTCTTTGTCCCCGTGTAAGGTGCTATAGTATGCAGGAAGAGGAACCTGACTTTCAGCAGGGTCAGATTCTGGCTGTGTAGAGTGCAAGGGGAATGTAGTGGTCTGGGTCAATGTACCAGCAGACTCATCTAGCAGTGGCTGGGCAATGGGCAGGATGAGGAGGAAACACAGATATAGGCCCAAATAATAAAGTAGGCTAAATGCAGTTCAATGTGGTAACAGGACTAAACAGGCGGCAGTGCTTTGTTCAGTGGAGGAAAACTGTAATGAGTGGCAGACACAGTTAGTAGGCCCAAATAATAAAGTAGGCTAAATGCAGTTCAAATGTGGTAACAGGACTAAACAGGCGGCATTGCTTTGTTCAGTGGAGGAAAACTGTAATGAGTGGCAGACACTGTTAGTAGGCCCAAATAATAAAGTAGGCTAAATGCAGTTCAAATGTGGTAACAGGACTAAACAGGTGGCAGTGCTTTGTTCAGTGGAGGAAAACTGTAATGAGTGACAGACACAGTTAGTAGGCCGAAATAATAAAGTAGGCTAAATGCAGTTCAAATGTGGTAACAGGACTAAACAGGTGGCATTGCTTTGTTCAGTGGAGGAAAACTGTAATGAGTGGCAGACACAGTTAGTAGGCCCAAATAATAAAGTAGGCTAAATGCAGTTCAAATGTGGTAACAGGACTAAACAGGCGGCATTGCTTTGTTCAGTGGAGGAAAACTGTAATGAGTGGCAGACACAGTTAGTAGGCCCAAATAATAAAGTAGGATAAATGCAGTTCAAATGTGGTAACAGGACTAAACAGGCAGCATTGCTTTGTTCAGTGGAGGAAAATTGTAATGAGTAGCAGACTAAATTAGTAGGCCCAAATAACAAAGTGGGCTAAATGTCTGCCAAAAAATTGTTCATAAATAAGCAGGTGGCATAGCTAGGTACAGGGGTGGGCTCCTCTGCTGAGTAGCAGACAGTGGTAGTAGGCGCAAAGTATTAACTGGTCTAAATGGAGGCCAGGGCCCCTGTATATTTGAACTATCATCTATCATTTCAACAAATTTGTATTGGCAGTGCCATTGAAGGATTTAACAGCACAGACTACACAGTGGTGGAGCAGGGAGAGGTAAGTATTGCAAGTGGTAGAGCACTGTTCGAGCTGGGGGGGAACACTCTCTCGTGGGTGGCGGTACTGGCACAGGGCCCCTCATATTACGACAGTTTGTCTGACGTTGGTTGTGCACCACCACCGTCAGAGACACTTCATTGTACTATGAGGGACCCTGTGCCAGTGCTGTCGCCCAAGAGTGGGCCCACCCACCTGTCCAGGCAAACGGCACTTGCACGGGTGCTTGCGCCAGGTGGTGACCACGGCCCTGTGGGGTGAGTCAGCCCATTTAGGGAGGTATAAAAATGGCCTATGGTGAACATTCAGCAGCTGCAAATGGAGGAATTGGAGAAGTCAGTAAGAGGAGGCCAAAAGCAAGACATTTTTCAGGCAAGCTACGTGTCAGCAGGGGAAGGTGGGGCCAAATAATTTGAAATCCATGATTGGTTCATTTTAATGAAGGTTAGATCATCAACATTTTGGGTAGCCAGACGTGTCCTTTTTTCGGTCAGTATTGAACCAGCAGCACTGAAGACTCTTTCTGATAGCACACTAGCAGCAGGGCAAGCAAGCTCCTGTAATGCATATTCTGCCAATTCAGGCCAGGTGTCTATTTTAGATGCCCAGTAATCAAAGGGGAATGACCTGTGAGGGAGAACATCGATAAGGGAGGAAAAGTAGTTCGTAACCATACTGGACAAATGCTGTCTCCTGTCACTTTGAATCGATGCAGCAGTACCTGTCGAGTCAGCGGTCATCGCAAAATCACTCCACAATCTGGTCATAAAACCCCTCTGTCCAACGCCACTTCGGATTTGTGCACCTCTAACACCTCTGCCATGTTGCCCCCTACGGCTCGGTGTGAGAACCATCACCACCGCTGTGTGCTGGGAATGCCTGAACCAAATGGTCTACAAGAGTTGCTTGTTTGGTAGCCAGTATTTGCTCAAGGTTCTCATGTGGCATGATATTTTGTCATTTTCCTTTATAACGTGGATCCAGGAGGCAGGCCAACCAGTAATCGTCATCGGTCATCATTTTGATAATGCGGGGGTCCCTTTTTAGGATACGCAAGGCATACTCAGCCATGTGGGCCAGTGTTCCAGGTGTCAATTCACTGCTTGTGCTGGGTTGAGGAGCACTTTCTTGCAAATCAACATCACTTGTGTCCCGCAAAAACCCTGTACCTAACCTTGCAACGCCACCAGTTTCTATTGCCCCCTGAGAAGCATCCTCCTCCCATAAATATTCATCCCCATCCTCCTCCTCCTCCTCCTCTTCGTCTGCCACCTCATCCAGGAGACTTCCCTGAGCAGACAATGGCTGACTGTCATCAAGGCTTCCCTCCTTCTCGGCTGCAGACGCCTGCTCCTTAATGTGCATCAAACTTTGCATCAGCAGACGCATTAGTGGGATGCTCATGTTTATGATGGCGTCGTCTTCACTTACCAGCCGTGTGCATTCCTCAAAACACTGAAGGACTTGACAGAGGTCTTGTAGCTTCGACCACTGCACACCAGACAACTCTATGTCTGCCATCCAAGTGCCTGCTCGTGTATGTGTATCCTCCCACAAATTAATTACAGCACGCCTCTGTTCGCACTGCCTCTGAACCATGTGCAGTGTGGAGTTCCACCTTGTTGCAACGTCGATTATTAGGCGGTACTGGGGAAGATTCAGCGATCGCTGATGGTTCAGCATATGGCTGGAGTGTACGGGTGACCAGCAGATGTGTGAGCAAAATGTTCGCACCTTCAGGAGCAGGGCTGGTAACTCCGGATAATTTTTGAGGAAGCACTGCACCACCAGGTTCAAGGTGTGAGCCAGGCAAGGTATGTGTTTCAGTTCTGAAAGGGCTATGGCAGCCATAAAATTCCTTCCGTTATCACTGACTACCTTGCCTGCCTCAAGATGTACACTGCCCAGCCATGACTGAGTTTGTTGCTGCAAATACTCAGCCAGTACTTTCGCGGTGTGTCTGTTGTCGCCCAAACACTTAATTTGTAACACAGCCTGCTGACGCTTACCACTAGCTGTTCGATAATGAGACACCTCATGTGCAACACTGGCAGCTGCGGATGGAGTGGTCGTGCGACTGCGCTTTGTGGACGAGCTTTCACTTCTGGAGGAGGAGGAGGAGGGGTGGCGAACGCCTACAGCCAACTGTTTCCTAGACCGTGGGCTAGGCAGAACTGTCCCACTATGGCTGTCCCCTGTGGACCCTGCATCCACCACATTAACCCAGTGCACCTTGATGGACACGTAATGTCCCTGGCCATGCCTACTGGTCCATGCATCTGTTGTGAGGTGCACCTTTCCACTGACTGATTGCCTCAGTGCATGGACAATGCGGTCTTTGACATGCTGATGGAGGGCTGGGATGGCTTTTCTCACAAAGAAGTGCCGACTGGGTAGGTCTTAGCGTGGTACTATGTAGGCCATCAGGTCTTTGAAAGCTTCGCTTTCAACCAACCGGTAGGGCATCATCTCTAGCAAGATTAGTCTAGCAATGTGGGTGTTCAAACCCTGTGTGCACGGATGAGAGGATGAGTACTTTCCTTTCCTGACGAGAGTCTCTTGTAGAGTGAGCTGGACTGGAGAGCTGCATATGGTGGAACTAGCGGTGGTGGTGGTGGCCATGGCAGATTGAGAGAGGGTTGGTGATGGTATTCTTGATGTTGGCCTACATATAGTGTTTCCTACCAATAACCTTGTGATTCCCTGACTGCTTTGGCCTTGCAACGATACCTCCACATTTGCTGCTGGTGGTGTTCTAACCGGTGGGCTTACAGTGAGGGAAGCAATGTAGCGTTGCTGACTACCTTCATTCTGAGCAAGTGCACCAACGGTACGGGACGTTTGGTAGTTAGTCCAGGCTTGCAAGTGCATGCTGGTTAAATGTCTAAGCATGCACGTTGTATTTAAATTTTGAAGATTCTTCCCTCTGCTAAAGGTCTTTGAGCATTTCTTACAGATAACTTTTGACTGATCATTCGGATCTTGGTTAAAAAATTGCCACACGAGGGGCGTGGCTTGGGCATGGAGCTGTGAGCACACATCTCTCCTGTGCTCTAGTGTGCCTGAGGCCTCTGCAGCAATTATATAGCCATCATCAGCTCCACTCACCCACCGATGTTGAAGAGCAAGGTCAGGCTCCGCTCCCAGGCACCCAGGGAGCTCACAGCGGGTTCCGCAGGCTCCAGTATCACCAGGTACATGTCGGTGTCTGGAAGCGCGGGAAAGAGAGCAGCTCCTTCAGCCTCCATGCAGCAGCATGCACACAGGAGCTCCCCACCTGGGACTGCAGGCACACGAGGGAATGGGGCCACAGCAGAGAATGCACAGGAGAGAGGACGAGTGACTGCTGCACCAGAGACCAGCCGCTCACCACAGAAGCTGACGGAAGGGAGCCGGGCACAGAGCAAGGGAGAGGTGAGAGATGCGACCGGCCCCACCCCCTGGACAGACCGTGTCACAAGCTGAGCTGGCTGAGGACCTGTCTCCCCCTATACTGCACCCTTTTTGGGCTCAGGAAACTGAAATGGGCCCCCCACTACTACCACCAGGGAAACATGAGAGTGGGGCTTCTCCCAGCCTAGTGCCCCAGGACATTTTGCCCACCATCAATGCATCTCATGGCCTCCCCACACAGGCTCCTGTTAGGTCCCTAGGCTCTGATGACTATATAACTGCCTGTGAGCTGAGAGCGCAGCTGAGTGCCTTCCCTACAAAGGCTGACATGGAGGGCTATATACAGCATCTGGAGGCAGTGTGCAGGAGTGAAGTGGGGTCCCTTAAGGAGGACGAGTCCCATCTTACCACCACTGTCTCTGCATTAGAAGCTAAAGTGGAGTCGCTTTCCTCACAAATGCAGAGTCAGCAGCAGCTTCTGGACCTACACTCGGAGACTTTCACTGTGGTCCTAGATATGCTGGAGGACTCTGAGAACAGGAACCGGAGGAATAATATCAGGCTCCGTGGGATCCCTGAGTCCGTAGCCCCACGTGATCTCTCCTCGGCCCTCCATGGCATTTTCAATTCTCTCTTAGGGAGGTCATCCACTGAACACATTGAAATTGACAGAGCCCACCGATCGCTAGGCCCAAAGAACCCCGATACATCTAAGCTGAGGGATGTCATCTGTAGGATTCACTTCTTCCAAACTAAGGATAAGTATAGAGATGGCTAGCACACGACCGAGGGAAGTAAGGTGCTAGTGAACGGGAAGTAATCCCATCAATACGTACAAGTCTATAATCACTGCACACTTTGCGACAAGATTTATGCTTCAAGATAACATGTGTTTTATTATAAGAGAAGAGGCGACAAGTACAGACGTTTCGGCCACTCTGTGGCCTTGATCACTGTGTCGCTAGAAAAGATGAAAACAAATATACATAAGATATACAATATAAGTACAATATTTACAATATTTACAAAAAAGAAGCCATATGATATACGGCATATTAGGCATCGTAAGGGATGGAAGTCATGTCAGAAAGGCTAGTGACTAAGGGATATAGCCTCTGAAGGGATCTTTGAACAAGTATAGGACACCCGTAGGAGACATAGGAGAGAGACAGATGTTGTTACAAGAAGACCAATTGAAGTGTTGAGGTCTATCAAGATCTGGGTGAAAAGACAGGAGCTACAGAACATTGAAGAGTAATATGGGGACATACCGTAGTAGAGGTGTGTCACTGAGTTATGCTCGAACGTCCTGGATAGGCCTGGGCCAAAATCTGTTACGTATAACCTGGTAAGGGTGATGGATACTAGTTACAGTAAGCTAACCGTAATGCAACGTTTTTTAGAATTATGTAGGAAATAACCAGGACCCGTGGGATACCATGTAATGTTATGGGGATGAGGTGTACTGGAGTACTGTGATCAAAGTACTATAGTAACCATGGTTAAAGTGCAGCTAGTGCCGAGGCCACAGTGGGGGTGTTGGCTATAATAAGGGGTATACAACTGTATACATATATATATATATATACAGTGGTGGTGCATAATGTGGGAGTTAGAAGACATAGTTACCCCTGAGTTGGAGCTGCACCAGCCAAGACGGTGAGTGCGCCCCCTTTGGTTAGACGAAATGGTAGAGCTGCATGAGCCTAGATCGTATGGGTGCCACTGGGATAAAATCAAGTATATGATGGTAAGCATCGTGACACAATAGGCATTGTGTACTAGTGACACAAAAGTGTACTTACATAATGGCCGGATCCGGAGTCGTACGTAGGTAGTGGAGTGCTGGCACAACCGTGCCTTAGCGGTGGGAAGCCTGGAGGAACACAGGCTGAGCGCTTATTTACAGCGCCCATGGGTCCGGTGACCGGAAGTGAGTGGCCAGCTGGCGCATGCGCCGTGAGGTCATCCTGATGTTTAGTATATCGAGAGTTGCCGGGAGACGCCGGCGCCTGCGTAGTGTCCCAGAATCTCTGGCGTAACAGAGCTCTAGGGATGAGGAGCGTTGGCGCATGCGCAGTGTGCGGTAGGCGTGCCTGCTAATGTAATGATGGTGACCACGGTAATGTCAGTAAGCCGCAGAAAGGAGAAAAGGAGGGAGGAAATAAAATAGAGCTTGCTGGGGAAGTGACCCTGAAGTTGGGGGACTAACATTGAATGTCTCTCTATGAGGATAAATATATATACGGAATAGCTCCATATCTAGTGCATGATAAATTGAGCCATTTGTGCCAATTAATGGACATAACTGAAAAGAATGGGGTAATGGATAGAGTACTAAATCAATAGAACAAATTAAGTAAGGTAGAATTAAATCATACAGGTAGTATGCATTTCAACGAAAAAATGGACATAAATAAAGCGCAAACAAGTATACAACAATGGTTGAGGTAATTACAATGGTAAACATGGATGAAGTACAGAAAAATTTAAACAAATCAAAGTAATAAATCATAAAAGTAATATAAACATGGATGAAATACAAAATAAATGTAATTATACAAAATAAATGTAATAAATCATAAAAGTAATATAATACTGTAGGAGTCCAAACCATAGAAAAAATCATAAAAGTAAAATAATAATGAAGGAGTCCAAACCATAGAAACAACGGGGGGGGGGGGGGGGAAGAAATGAAAAGAAAAAAGAGGGAGGAAAGGGTGTTCTGAAGTTCAATCTTACCCAGTCATAGTTTATCGCAAGAATACGTAGATTAAGAAGAATTAGTTCATCTATGGAGAAAAGACAAGATATTATACTAACCAATCTATATCGCGGTTAAGGCCTTTAGGGTGAAGTGTGTCAAGGGTATAGATCCAATATGTTTCCCGCTGTTTCAACATTTGGATGTGGTTTCCACCCCTTCTTGGTCTAGGGACCCTTTCTATCACCTGAAATCTGAGTTGGGCTACATTATGTCTGGCCTCTTTGAAGTGTGCTGGTACGGGCAACCATGTTTTTTCGCACCTGATTGTGGATTTGTGAGCAGAAATTCGGTCCCTGATGGCCTGGGTCGTCTCGCCCACATACAGCAGGCCACAGGGGCACTTAACAATGTAGATCACAAAGTTTGACTCACAGGTGTAGTAATCCCTTATCCGATATGATTTTCCTGTTCTTGGGTGGACCACATCGTTTCCTTTAATTATATTGGAGCAACACATACAACTGAGGCAGGGGAATGTACCTGTCCTTTTCTGGCCGCTCAAAGTTCTGGTGCCTATCGCTTACCCCGGTCCCAGGTCAGCCCGGACTACCCTGTCTTTAATGTTTTTAGGACGTCTCGTACACATCAGTGGAGGATTCCTGAAGATGTTAATGTTAGGGTATGCCCTATGTAGAAGGGGCCAGTGCCTCCGGATGAGATTATGGACCCTGAGCATGGAGGGGTGATGATAGTGGACAAACGGTACCCTAGGAGTTTTATTTGTCACAGTTGGACAGGTTATATTTTCATTGAGTGCCCTCGTGGATTCCGTCTCAAGTAGCTGTACTGGATAGTCTCGGGCCCTGAACTTCCTCGACATTTCATTTAGTCTCGTTTCCCTTGTAGTGGGATCTGAAACTATCCTCGAGACCCTTTTGAATTGAGATCTGGGGAGACTGTTTTTGGTGGCCCTGGGATGACAGCTGCTATATAGAAGTAAGCTATTACAGTCTGTGGGTTTGGTATAGATGTCAGTACTCAATGTGCCCAAATGGTCCTTGATGACCTTGGTATCCAGAAATGTGACCATATCAACCTGATAGGTAATTGTGAATGACAGTTCTGGTCTGATGGTATTTATGTGGTTGTAGAATTCGAGAAGGCTTCTCTGGTCTCCTCGCCAAATGCAGAAAATGTCATCAATATACCTGTACCAGGCAAGTGCCTGGTCTTGAAAGGTGGTATTACAGTAGATATGGTCTCTTTCAAAATGATCCATGTACAGATTGGCATAAGCTGGAGCTACGTTAGACCCCATGGCGGTCCTGCAACTCTGTACATAGAAATCGTCTTCAAAGAGGAAATAGTTCTCCCTCAAGACCAGGTTCAACAGTTCCAGGCACAGTTGTTGTGATCCACTATCAACATTGGCTTCCTCTAAAGTAAGTCGTACCGCATCAATACCCTTGTCATGGGTAATAGATGTATACAGACTATTTACGTCCAGGGTACACAGAATACTGTCAGGTGGAACCTGATTGATTGCGTGTAGTTTTTGTAAAAAGTCTCCTGTGTCTAAGAGGAAGGATTTAGTGTCCCGAGTATACGGTGTAAGAATTTTCTCCAGAAAAATTGAGAGAGGGTTAAGGATAGAATCCGTATAAGCTACAATTGGGCGGCCCGGTGGGTTTTGAAGGTTTTTGTGTATTTTCGGGAGTATGTATATCACAGGTGTGACAGGGTGGTGGTTTATTAAATACGTCCTGGTTTTGTTATCAATGGTCTTAAGATCAATGTGTCTATCCAGAACCGACGTGATTTTATGCCGGATTGAGAATGTGGGATCATTTTGTACCTTCCTGTATGTGTTGATATCGGAAAGTTGTCTCTTAATTTCTGATATGTAGTAGCTCCTGTTCATAATCACAATGGCGCCCCCTTTGTCTGCCAGTTTTATGACAATGTTTTTGTTGTCTCTGAGGGATTCTAAGGCTTGTCTCTCAGCAGAATTGAGGTTGTGGCGGACAGGGAGGAAGCCAAGGCGATGGTCGTGGATAGTCTGTTTTATGTCCCTATCGAGGAGGTTGATAAAGGTCTCAACCGCGTGATTGGATTTTGGTGGCATAAAATTACTTGGAGTATGTAGTCCCAGAGTCCCAAAAGTGACTTTGGAATCTACGCCACGATTCGGTACTGTACCTAATGTGTTCGTATTGAGTTGGGAGGTAGCATCAAAGTGGACTTTAAGTCTAATGTTTCTATAGAAACGATGGAGATCTTTTTCAAGTTGGAAAGAGTCCCACCTGGGTGTGGGGCAAAAGGACAAACCCATATTTAACACCTTAAGTTCAATAGGGGAAAGAGAATAGTCGGAAATGTTAACTACATTGTTTGGACTCCTACCTTCGACCGGAGCGTCATCTGATGATCTGCGTCCTTTTTTCTTTGCCCTCCGTACTGGCGTGCGTTTGCTCTTAAAAAAGCCGATTACTTTATACTTCTTTTATGATTTATTACATTTATTTTGTATAATTACATTTATTTTGTATTTCATCCATGTTTATATTACTTTTATGATTTATTACTTTGATTTGTTTAAATTATTCTGTACTTCATCCATGTTTACCATTGTAATTACCTCAACCATTGTTGTATACTTGTTTGCGCTTTATTTATGTCCATTTTTTCGTTGAAATGCATACTACCTGTATGATTTAATTCTACCTTACTTAATTTGTTCTATTGATTTAGTACTCTATCCATTACCCCATTCTTTTCAGTTATGTCCATTAATTGGCACAAATGGCTCAATTTATCATGCACTAGATATGGAGCTATTCCGTATATATATTTATCCTCATAGAGAGACATTCAATGTTAGTCCCCCAACTTCAGGGTCACTTCCCCAGCAAGCTCTATTTTATTTCCTCCCTCCTTTTCTCCTTTCTGCGGCTTACTGACATTACCGTGGTCACCATCATTACATTAGCAGGCACGCCTACCGCACACTGCGCATGCGCCAACGCTCCTCATCCCTAGAGCTCTGTTACGCCAGAGATTCTGGGACACTACGCAGGCGCCGGCGTCTCCCGGCAACTCTCGATATACTAAACATCAGGATGACCTCACGGCGCATGCGCCAGCTGGCCACTCACTTCCGGTCACCGGACCCATGGGCGCTGTAAATAAGCGCTCAGCCTGTGTTCCTCCAGGCTTCCCACCGCTAAGGCACGGTTGTGCCAGCACTCCACTACCTACGTACGACTCCGGATCCGGCCATTATGTAAGTACACTTTTGTGTCACTAGTACACAATGCCTATTGTGTCACGATGCTTACCATCATATACTTGATTTTATCCCAGTGGCACCCATACGATCTAGGCTCATGCAGCTCTACCATTTCGTCTAACCAAAGGGGGCGCACTCACCGTCTTGGCTGGTGCAGCTCCAACTCAGGGGTAACTATGTCTTCTAACTCCCACATTATGCACCACCACTGTATATATATATATATATATATATATATATATATGTATACAGTTGTATACCCCTTATTATAGCCAACACCCCCACTGTGGCCTCGGCACTAGCTGCACTTTAACCATGGTTACTATAGTACTTTGATCACAGTACTCCAGTACACCTCATCCCCATAACATTACATGGTATCCCACGGGTCCTGGTTATTTCCTACATAATTCTAAAAAACGTTGCATTACGGTTAGCTTACTGTAACTAGTATCCATCACCCTTACCAGGTTATACGTAACAGATTTTGGCCCAGGCCTATCCAGGACGTTCGAGCATAACTCAGTGACACACCTCTACTACGGTATGTCCCCATATTACTCTTCAATGTTCTGTAGCTCCTGTCTTTTCACCCAGATCTTGATAGACCTCAACACTTCAATTGGTCTTCTTGTAACAACATCTGTCTCTCTCCTATGTCTCCTACGGGTGTCCTATACTTGTTCAAAGATCCCTTCAGAGGCTATATCCCTTAGTCACTAGCCTTTCTGACATGACTTCCATCCCTTACGATGCCTAATATGCCGTATATCATATGGCTTCTTTTTTGTAAATATTGTAAACATTGTACTTATATTGTACATCTTATGTATATTTGTTTTCATCTTTTCTAGAGACACAATGATCAAGGCCACAGAGTGGCCGAAACGTCTGTACTTGTCGCCTCTTCTCTTATAATAAAACACATGTTATCTTGAAGCATAAATCTTGTCGCAAAGTGTGCAGTGATTATAGACTTGTACGTATTGATGGGATTACTTCCCGTTCACTAGCACCTTACTTCCCTCGGTCGTGTGCTAGCCATCTCTATACTTGTCATTTGAACTATTTTTGGCTTCAAGCACCGACAGAACCCATGTCAGCAGAAACCTATGCCTACGATGATGCCACGGGATCCACAATCCTATCAAGAATAAGGAAAGGAACCGACTTTCTCCACATACCCAGTAAGGACATCAAAACGAGGGACTGGGAAAGAGAAAAGAAGAAACTCATCTCCTATGACTTACACTGTGCCACCCTTGGTGAGTACCATAGACAAGGAAAGATTCCTCGTGGCTTACGTAGCCACCTACGACCTACACTCTTCTCAGAGAATGATCAATATTGCGCCACTTTTCAGAAAATTCTGAATAAATGTTCCTTGGACATTATTTTACTAACAATCGAGTACCTACAAGAAGCAATCAAAGAGACGGAGGTGAAGATCACTAACATCGAAACCCAACTTACAGCAACCTTGAATGACACCGAGTTTACCACACTCAAGAATAAAGTTGACTCTATACTGTCCTCACACCAAAAAAATCTTGAGGAAAGAAAACGCGCAAAGTTCCAAAGAGACACCGAGGACTATTTAAACAATCGTGTGTATAGATGGGAGGACCCAACTCCCAGACGACAACGGGCGAGATTCCGCCGACCGGCGGGAGGCAATCACCCCTCAGGGGGCTCCTCGGCTGCGGGGGACTTGTCACCGGGCTCAGGCAGCGATACTGGCGGCCTTCACACTACGAGATCTTCGGCTTTTTTAGGAGCAAACACACACCAGTACGGAGGGCAAAGAAAAAAGGACGCAGATCATCAGATGACGCTCCGGTCGAAGGTAGGAGTCCAAACAATGTAGTTAACATTTCCGACTATTCTCTTTCCCCTATTGAACTTAAGGTGTTAAATATGGGTTTGTCCTTTTGCCCCACACCCAGGTGGGACTCTTTCCAACTTGAAAAAGATCTCCATCGTTTCTATAGAAACATTAGACTTAAAGTCCACTTTGATGCTACCTCCCAACTCAATACGAACACATTAGGTACAGTACCGAATCGTGGCGTAGATTCCAAAGTCACTATTGGGACTCTGGGACTACGTACTCCAAGTAATTTTATGCCACCAAAATCCAATCACGCGGTTGAGACCTTTATCAACCTCCTCGATAGGGACATAAAACAGACTATCCACGACCATCGCCTTGGCTTCCTCCCTGTCCGCCACAACCTCAATTCTGCTGAGAGACAAGCCTTAGAATCCCTCAGAGACAACAAAAACATTGTCATAAAACCGGCAGACAAAGGGGGCGCCATTGTGATTATGAACAGGAGCTACTACATATCAGAAATTAAGAGACAACTTTCCGATATCAACACATACAGGAAGGTACAAAATGATCCCACATTCTCAATCCGGCATAAAATCACGTCGGTTCTGGATAGACACATTGATCTTAAGACCATTGATAACAAAACCAGGACGTATTTAATAAACCACCACCCTGTCACACCTGTGATATACATACTCCCGAAAATACACAAAAACCTTCAAAACCCACCGGGCCGCCCAATTGTAGCTTATACGGATTCTATCCTTAACCCTCTCTCAATTTTTCTGGAGAAAATTCTTACACCGTATACTCGGGACACTAAATCCTTCCTCTTAGACACAGGAGACTTTTTACAAAAACTACACGCAATCAATCAGGTTCCACCTGACAGTATTCTGTGTACCCTGGACGTAAATAGTCTGTATACATCTATTACCCATGACAAGGGTATTGATGCGGTACGACTTACTTTAGAGGAAGCCAATGTTGATAGTGGATCACAACAACTGTGCCTGGAACTGTTGAACCTGGTCTTGAGGGAGAACTATTTCCTCTTTGAAGACGATTTCTATGTACAGAGTTGCGGGACCACCATGGGGTCTAACGTAGCTCCAGCTTATGCCAATCTGTACATGGATCGTTTTGAAAGAGACCATATCTACTGTAATACCACCTTTCAAGACCAGGCACTTGCCTGGTACAGGTATATTGATGACATTTTCTGCATTTGGCGAGGAGACCAGAGAAGCCTTCTCGAATTCTACAACCACATAAATACCATGAGACCAGAACTGTCATTCACAATTACCTATCAGGTTGATATGGTCACATTTCTGGATACCAAGGTCATCAAGGACCATTTGGGCACATTGAGTACTGACATCTATATCAAACCCACAGACTGTAATAGCTTACTTCTATATAGCAGCTGTCATCCCAGGGCCACCAAAAACAGTCTCCCCAGATCTCAATTCAAAAGGGTCTCGAGGATAGTTTCAGATCCCACTACAAGGGAAACGAGACTAAATGAAATGTCGAGGAAGTTCAGGGCCCGAGACTATCCAGTACAGCTACTTGAGACGGAATCCACGAGGGCACTCAATGAAAATATAACCTGTCCAACTGTGACCAATAAAACTCCTAGGGTACCGTTTGTCCACTATCATCACCCCTCCATGCTCAGGGTCCATAATCTCATCCGGAGGCACTGGCCCCTTCTACATAGGGCATACCCTAACATTAACATCTTCAGGAATCCTCCACTGATGTGTACGAGACGTCCTAAAAACATTAAAGACAGGGTAGTCCGGGCTGACCTGGGACCGGGGAAAGCGATAGGCACCAGAACTTTGAGCGGCCAGAAAAGGACAGGTACATTCCCCTGCCTCAGTTGTATGTGTTGCTCCAATATAATTAAAGGAAACGAAGTGGTCCACCCAAGAACAGGAAAATCATATCGGATAAGGGATTACTACACCTGTGAGTCAAACTTTGTGATCTACATTGTTAAGTGCCCCTGTGGCCTGCTGTATGTGGGCGAGACGACCCAGGCAATTTCTGCTCACAAATCCACAATCAGGTGCGAAAAAACATGGTTGCCCCTACCAGCACACTTCAAAGAGGCCAGACATAATGTAGCCCAACTCAGATTTCAGGTGATAGAAAGGGTCCCTAGACCAAGAAGGGGTGGAAACCACATCCAAATGTTGAAACAGCGGGAAACATATTGGATCTATACCCTTGACACACTTCACCCTAAAGGCCTTAACCGCGATATAGATTGGTTAGTATAATATCTTGTCTTTTCTCCATAGATGAACTAATTCTTCTTAATCTACGTATTCTTGCAATAAACTATGACTGGGTAAGATTGAACTTCAGAACACATTTTCCTCCCTTTTTTTTCTTTTAATTTCTTCCCCCCCCTCCGTTGTTTCTATGGTTTGGACTCCTTCATTATTATTTTACTTTTATGATTTTTTTCTATGGTTTGGACTCCTACAGTATTATATTACTTTTATGATTTATTACATTTATTTTGTATTTCATCCATGATTATATTACTTTTATGATTTATTACTTTGATTTGTTTAAATTATTCTGTACTTCATCCATGTTTACCATTGTAATTACCTCAACCATTGTTGTATACTTGTTTGCGCTTTATTTATGTCCATTTTTTCGTTGAAATGCATACTACCTGTATGATTTAATTCTACCTTACTTAATTTGTTCTATTGATTTAGTACTCTATCCATTACCCCATTCTTTTCAGTTATGTCCATTAATTGGCACAAATGGCTCAATTTATCATGCACTAGATATGGAGCTATTCCGTATACAGTGCCTACAAGTAGTATTCAACCCCCTGCAGATTTAGCAGGTTTAATAAGATGCAAATAAGTTAGAGCCTTCAAACTTCAAACAAGAGCAGGATTTATTAACAGATGCATAAATCTTACAAACCAAAAAGTTTTGTTGCTCAGTTACATTTTTATAAATTTTAAACATAAAAGTGTGGGTCAATTATTATTCAACCCCTAGGTTTAATATTTTGTGGAATAACCTTTGTTTGCAATTACAGCTAATAATCGTCTTTTATAAGACCTGATCAGGCCGGCACAGGTCTCTGGAGTTATCTTGGCCCACTCCTCCATGCAGATCTTCTCCAAGTTATCTAGGTTCTTTGGGTGTCTCATGTGGACTTTAATCTTGAGCTCCTTCCACAAGTTTTCAATTGGGTTAAGGTCAGGAGACTGACTAGGCCACTGCAACACCTTGATTTTTTGCCTCTTGAACCAGGCGTTGGTTTTCTTGGCTGTGTGCTTTGGGTCATTGTCTTGTTGGAAGATGAAATGACGACCCATCTTAAGATCCTTGATGGAGGAGCGGAGGTTCTTGGCCAAAATCTCCAAGTAGGCCGTGCTATCCATCTTCCCATGGATGCGGACCAGATGGCCAGGCCCCTTGGCTGAGAAACAGCCCCACAGCATGATGCTGCCACCACCATGCTTGACTGTAGGGATGGTATTCTTGGGGTCGTATGCAGTGCCATCCAGTCTCCAAACGTCACGTGTGTGGTTGGCACCAAAGATCTCGATCTTGGTCTCATCAGACCAGAGAACCTTGAACCAGTCAGTCTCAGAGTCCTCCAAGTGATCATGAGCAAACTGTAGACGAGCCTTGACATGACGCTTTGAAAGTAAAGGTACCTTACGGGCTCGTCTGGAACGGAGACCATTGCGGTGGAGTACGTTACTTATGGTATTGACTGAAACCAATGTCCCCACTGCCATGAGATCTTTCCGGAGCTCCTTCCTTGTTGTCCTTGGGTTAGCCTTGACTCTTCGGACAAGCCTGGCCTCGGCACGGGAGGAAACTTTCAAAGGCTGTCCAGGCCGTGGAAGGCTAACAGTAGTTCCATAAGCCTTCCACTTCCGGATGATGCTCCCAACAGTGGAGACAGGTAGGCCCAACTCCTTGGAAAGGGTTTTGTACCCCTTGCCAGCCTTGTGACCCTCCACGATCTTGTCTCTGATGGCCTTGGAATGCTCCTTTGTCTTTCCCATGTTGACCATGTTTGAGTGCTGTTCACAAGTTTGGGGAGGGTCTTAAATAGTCAGAAAAGGCTGGAAAAAGAGATAATTAATCCAAACATGTGAAGCTCATTGTTCTTTGTGCCTGAACTACTTCTTAATACTTTAGGGGAACCAAACAGAATTCTGGTGGGTTGAGGGGTTGAATAATAAATGACCCTCTGAAAAAACTTTTCACAATTTAAAAAAAAAAATAAACAAAGAAATAACATTCTTTTTTGCTGCAGTGCATTTCACACTTCCAGGCTGATCTACAGTCCAAATGTCACAATGCCAAGTTAATTCCAAATGTGTAAACCTGCTAAATCTGCAGGGGGTTGAATACTACTTGTAGGCACTGTATATATATTTATCCTCATAGAGAGACATTCAATGTTAGTCCCCCAACTTCAGGGTCACTTCCCCAGCAAGCTCTATTTTATTTCCTCCCTCCTTTTCTCCTTTCTGCGGCTTACTGACATTACCGTGGTCACCATCATTACATTAGCAGGCACGCCTACCGCACACTGCGCATGCGCCAACGCTCCTCATCCCTAGAGCTCTGTTACGCCAGAGATTCTGGGACACTACGCAGGCGCCGGCGTCTCCCGGCAACTCTCGATATACTAAACATCAGGATGACCTCACGGCGCATGCGCCAGCTGGCCACTCACTTCCGGTCACCGGACCCATGGGCGCTGTAAATAAGCGCTCAGCCTGTGTTCCTCCAGGCTTCCCACCGCTAAGGCACGGTTGTGCCAGCACTCCACTACCTACGTACGACTCCGGATCCGGCCATTATGTAAGTACACTTTTGTGTCACTAGTACACAATGCCTATTGTGTCACGATGCTTACCATTATATACTTGATTTTATCCCAGTGGCACCCATACGATCTAGGCTCATGCAGCTCTACCAATATTATACTTATACAAATATTGTACTTATATTGTATATCTTATGTATATTTGTTTTCATCTTTTCTAGCGACACAGTGATCAAGGCCACAGAGTGGCCGAAACGTCTGTACTTGTCGCCTCTTCTCTTATAATAAAACACATGTTATCTTGAAGCATAAATCTTGTCGCAAAGTGTGCAGTGATTATAGACTTGTACGTCCAAACTAAGGATTACATCATGCGTAAGGCGAGGGACCACGATGCTATTGACTTTAATGGGTCTGATGTCCTTCTCTTGTCTGACGTCTCACGCTTCACCCTGGCTAAATGGAGGGCTCTGCGCCCCCTCCTGGAGGTGCTGCTGGAAAATAAGATCCCCTACAGTTGGGGTTATCCATTTCAGTTACAAGTACGCAGTGATAAAGGATTGATAATTTTGAGATCCCCGTCAGATCTGCAGAACTTCACCACTGCACTGGGCTTACCTATGGTCACACTGGGTAACTGGCCTCGCCTTACTGCGTCTGACCTATGGGGCCCACGCCATGCTGGTAGTTCCCCCGCCGGGTCGCTGAGAAAGAGGAAACGGGGCTCCCACCATAGACGTGCCTCCGTTTCTCATGCTGATGTCACTTGATCATCTAATTCAGACCTTATGATCACTACCGCCCCGTTTCTCTTTGTGCTTTCTGCCGCCTGCATTGTTCTTCCGTGTTGCCGGGCTCCCACGGGGGTCTTGGTCGTGACTTTGCTTTAGATGGTTTGGAGCCACATGTTTTGTAGCGGTGACTTTTCTATTTGATTCTACCTGGGACTCCTGAGCGGGGTTCCTAGCATGGTTCATTTTGCACTATTTATGAATGTCCACCTACTTCAATTGACTCCCCATATTATGTGCTCAACTGTTGCACTACCGCATTAATGTGCTAATGTTATTCTATGTTGGCTAACGCTGCTCTTTCTCCTGAAATTTGTCTTTTGATGATACCCCTTAGGGGGCTTGTTATGACTCTGCTCATTTCGACAACTGTACTTGGCCCACGATCCGCTGTTATGTTCGTTAACAATGTTTATGTTACCAGGGTCATGGGCCTACTGGGTAGAGTTGGATTTTTTATTTTCTTTTGTGCTGCAGGGGCTCGGCTGGTTGCTCTCTGCTTAATCACCTCCCCACTAGGGTGTGTCTCTGACACTACTTCTCAGAGTTTTCCTCTGATATTGTCCTGTACCCTTGAGGCCTAGTGGCTTCTTGGTTTTTCTCTTTCTTCTTGGTCGGAATCCTGTCTTCCGGCTGAACTACTATCTTTCCTTGGTGCTTTACTTTCTCTGTTTTTATTTTTCCCCACTTTCCACCCTTCCTACTCCTCTCCGACCCGATTGTACCACCCGCAGGCCCGATAGTTCCTATGGCATCCCTACAACTCTGCTCGCTTAATGTCAGGGGATTTAATGTCCCTGAAAAGCGATCTAAGGTTTTATACGGTATGCATAAGAAACGGGTTGACATACTTCTGCTGCAGGAGACGCATTTCCGATCAGACAGAATCCCTAAGCTTAACCATAAATACTACACACAGTGGTTCCATGGCAGTAACTCTGACTCAAAGTCTAAAGGAGTCAGCATTGCATTGCACAAGTCTTTACAGTCTCAGGTAGTTGCCTCTAAAGCGGATTCTGAAGGTGTGTGAATGTGTTTTTGAAGCTTAAAATTGCCCATGATTTGTTCACCATAACTAACTTTTATCTCCCCAATCAAGACCAGGCCCAAGCGTGCAGAAAGTACCTATGGGACCTCTCGGCCTTTGTGGAAGGCTATGTGATTATGGGAGGGGACTTCAATATGGTGTTGGACCGCACTGTGGATTCCTCTTCGGGCAGGTCGGCGGTGTCCCTCTCACAGCTGAAGAGACTGAGGCGGGCCCTGACGGACTCAAGGTTGGTGGATGTATGGAGGTTACTGCACCAAAGTACCCGAGATTATACCTACTTCTCCACAGTACATAATTCCTATAGTAGATTGGATTATTTTTTGATCAGCCACAGGCTCCTGTCTCTTGACCCAAAGTCTGACATTGACACGATGTTGTGGTCAGACCATGCCCCGGTTTTGCTCTCCCTCTGGCTGCCAAGCCTTTCTCCGAGGGAATAGACCTGGTCCTTATACCCTGGTCTCCTTGGAGATCTAATGTGTCAGACGGCCGCGCGAACAGCAATCTCGGACTTTTTAGATTTTCACCAGCATGACCCCATGGCCATCCCATACCAATGGGAGGCTTTGAAAGGAGTTATACGGGGAGTATTTATACAACTTGGGGCCCGACTGAAGAGAGAAAGGGAGGCTAACATTGTGGGTTTGTTGACTTGTGTCCAAACTCTGGAGTTGGATCATAGACGGACTGGAGATGCTGGGGTGCTGGCTGATCTCCTCCGGGCACGCTGTGAGTTGAGTGCCTTGTTGGACACGACGCTAGCACGACAGAGGGACCGCTTTCATAAATTTCTGTACAAGTACTGTGATAAACCCGGGAGAGCTCTAGCGAGGTTTTTGCACCCCCGTGCCCCCACCACTTATATCCATATCATGAGGTCTGCTACGGGTGAACTGGTCCATTTTCTTGAGGAAATTGTGGACTCATTCAGAGCATATTACGACTCTCTCTACAATTTAAGCGGCCCGTTGTCTGATATGTCCCCTTCCGAGTTTCAAGCACGGGTGGACGACTACATCAGGGACACTGAGCTCCCGTCTATGTCGGTGGAGGAGTCTGAGGCCCTGGAGAGTCCTCTCTCAGAACAGGAGGTTTTAGACACGATAAAATCTTTGGCTAATGGTGAAAGCCCTGGTCCTGACGGATTCTCCGCCGCCTTCTATAAGTTATATGCAAATTCCCTGGTCCCCTTCATGATCAAACTGTTTAACTCCATCTCGGTCAACTGCCCCTTTGCCCCCCAAACGCTGATGGCCACAATCACCTTGTTTCCTAAACCGGGAAAAGATCCCCTATTGTGTGCAAGCTATAGGCCCATATCCCTCATTAATGTGGATGTGAAGGTGTTCGCGAAAGTGTTAGCTGGTAGACTGAACCCTATTCTCCCTGGGTCCATCCATAGTGATCAGGTGGGCTTTGTGCCGCACAGGGAGGCCAAGGATAACACGGTGAAGACGTTGCTTCTGACCTCGTACATGCGCACAGGAAAGGTACCAGCATGTTTATTATCTATTGACGCTGAGAAGGCATTTGATCTCCTAGGTTGGACCTTTCTACGTGCCTCCCTGAAGCAACTGGGAGTGGGACCTAACATGTTGGAGAGGATTTTTGCTTTGTATCGTAGGCCTACGGCCCGTCTTAGAGTGAACGGCACCCTTTCCCCGTCCATTGACATAAGAAACGGGACCCGTCAGGGTTGCCCCCTTTCCCCCTTACTTTATATCCTTACCGATGGAGCATCAGGCAGTGGCATTACGGAAGACACCTGATATTGAGGGTCTGTGGATTGGCCAACATGAGTTTAAGATATCTCTGTATGCGGATGATTTATTGCTGTACATTACCAACCCGACCGTGGCTTTCCCTGTACTTCTCCGTGAGTTCCGTAGGTTCGGGGAGGTTTCAAACTTTAAAGTCAACTACTCCAAGACGGAGGCGCTCAATATCTCCCTGCCTGATGATCTAGTCTCTCAGCTCCAGGCGTCCTTCTCTTTTAAGTGGAAGACCGACGCCTTAAAATATTTAGGAGTCTTAATACCTGCTGACATTAGCGCAACATATGCTCTGAACTACGTTCTGCTCCTGCAGAAAACTATCTCGGACCTTAAACGGTATGGCAGACCTCAGCTATCCTGGTTCAGATGGGTGGGAGTGGTCAAAATGGATATTTTACCCCGATTCCTCTATCTCTTTCAGACTGCTCCAGTGCAGGTTCCGGATTGTTTTTTCAGGCGCCTGCAGTCGGCCATCAATAGCTTTATTTGGGGAACTAAGAAGCCACTGACTCGATTCTCAGTGTTAGTGAGACCCAAGACTAAAGGAGGGGTAGGCCTTCCTGATTTTAAACGTTATTATCAGGCAGTCTTGCTCCCTAGGATTGTCGACTGGAGGTTCAGTGATGCTCATAAACAGTGGGTGCTCCTGGAGAAACTTTTATCGCCCTCTTCTTTGTACTGGCTGCCTTGGCTGGGGGGGGGGGACCGGACGCCCACCTGTGTCGAGTTTTGCTCCACTCACACAGATTGTTTTGAGGTTTTGGGATAGATCCTATGTGAAATTATGCCTGACCTCCCGATTGAGCAGAATGAGCAGAATGAGTCCCCTTTTTGACAATCCGGCCTTTCCCCCAGCAATGAATAGATCTACGCATCTGTGTTGGTCATGACTTGACGGGGTGGGACTGGGTCAGGTGAAGGATAAGCTTGCGGGGCTCCCCGGCGTGCGGGGGTTACGAGGTCCTGGTCTTACGACACCACTGTCCTGGCTGGAGTTTCTGCAATTGCGGAGCTTTCTTTCCAGTGTGCCGATGGGGGCGCTGACGCCATTTGAGTCCCTGATGCTCCCTACCGAGGGTCCTTCCCACATGGTTTCGGTGCTTTATGGCCTGATCTTGAATTCACTTCCCCCTACTATGCTTGGATTTATGGAGGCTTGGGAGAAGGACCTGGGGATCACCTTTTCTGAGGTGGATAGTCTGAAAATCTTCACTCTTGCACATAAGATGACGATGTCCAGTCAGGCGCAGGAGAGAAATTATAAATTACTGACACGCTGGTATAGGTGTCCCACCCTTCTCCACAGGATTAACCCGGAGATCTCGGACGCCTGCTGGAGATGTGGCTCCGCCACGGGCTCTATGCTTCATGTTTGGTCCTGTGGTCCCCTGCAACCCTTCTGGAACTCAGATTTCGATGCCTTTCACTTGATGACTGGGGTCTGCCACGATCCCTCCCCCCAAATGGCCCTACTGCCCTGATACCTAGTTCGATAGCTTCCTTTAAAAAGGGGATCTTGAGATTTTGCCTAATAGCTGCCAGGGAAGTTATTCCCTGACATTGGAGGTCCACTGAGGTCCCCTCCATGGAGGAATGGATAGCTGAAATGGATAGATTACATCGTCTGGAGTCGCTGGTGGCGGGTGATAGTGATGCTGCATAGGACCAGGGACGCACCTGGTTTCTCTGGCAATCCTTCAAGGAGAGCACAGGGTTTCTGACTTGGCTGCGTACATACTCATAATTCTCAATACGTGGTCGTGTACATTGCTGGGTCTCCCTTAACCCCCCCCTCCCCTCTCCCTCCTTACTCCTCTTCTTCCCCATTTCCCCCCTCCCCCCTTTTTCTCTTTTTTTTTTCTTTCTCTCTTTCTTTCCTTTTCTCCTATCTCTACAATTGCTTTTCTTACAGGACCTGTATTCTGTATTTAAGGTCCGTGTCCCGAGGTGATTCTCAAGATGAGAAGCATGTACCCTTTATGTGCCAGAGTCCTTGTTCAACTACACTTGTGCTGTGTTCTCAGAGGTGTAATGTTTAGCTCTGGACATTGTAATGATTCTTTTTATTGTTTTTCTTGTTTAAAAATTTCAATAAATATATTTACTGAAAAAAAAAATTGCCACACTACACTCTTCCTGCTATGGAATACCTTTTCAGGCATTGCACGCAGTGCTACTTTCACCGGATGGCCACGCTGTCCTAAAACTGTTTTTGTTTTTGACAAACGTTTTTGGCCTGATACGGGCCTGCCAGATGACAGCTGTTGCGATGTAGATGGCTGCTGCGGATCATCCTCCTCCGTTTCTGAGCTACTGGCAGTGGCACCCTCTTCCCCCAATGGCTGCCAATCTGGGTCAACAACTGGGTCATCTATCACCTCCTCTTCAATGTCATGTGCACCTTCCTCTGTGTCACCGTGTAAGGTGCTATAGTGTTCGGGACGGGGCACCATAGTCTCATCAGGGTCAGATTCTGGCTCAGTACACTGCGAGGGCAATGTAGTGATCTGAGTCAATGGAACAGCATAATAATCTAGCTGTGGCTGTGCATCAGTGCACTCCATGTCCAATTCATCTTGTAATGGGCAGTTAACAATTTCCCTTTCTAACCCAGGCACAGTATGTGTAAAGAGCTCCATGGAGTAACCTGTAGTGTCGCCTGACGCATCCTTCACTTTTGGTTTGGGTGAAGGACACAAGGAAACGTCTTGTTCCTGACCAGGAGCATCCACTGACGGCTTGCTGCTTTTATATTTGGAACTTTCTGAAGAGGAGGCGAAAGAGCTAGAGGCTGAGTCAGCAAGGAAAGCCAAAACTTTTTCCTGCTGCTCCGGCTTTAAAAGCTGTTTTCCTACTCCCAGATAAGGGAGCCTTTGAGGCCTTGTGTAGCCAGACGATGACGCTGGCTTAACACCTCCAGCCTTAGGTGCTATTGTGGTTTTGCCACTACCACCTGATGCACCACCACCACCATCAGTACCAGCTGGCAACCTACGCCCACGGGCTCTTCCACCAGACTTCCTCATTTTTTGGAAAATCTAACCAAAATAATAACCGTTATATGGTACTGTAAAACAAGGTAGAAGGTGTATATAAACTTGTTGAGAATTTAAATCTCCCTTTTTTTTGGGGAGACTGAACCAAAACTCAGGCCCTGTGCATAAAACAACACAATGTAAGTGGCAGAAAGTGGATGGCTGACATACGACAAACTAACAGGACTGAAGTATATCCACTTTGTGAGAATTTGAATCTCACTTTTTTTGGGGAGACTGAACCAAAACTCAGGCCCAGTGTATAAAAAAACACAATGTAAGTGGCAGAAAGTGGCTAGCTGATATACGACAAACTAACAGGACTGAAGTATATCCACTTTGTGAGAATTTGAATCTCACTTTTTTTGGGGAGACTGAACCAAAACTCAGGCCCAGTGTATATAACAACGCAATCTAAGTGGCAGAAAGTGGCTGGCTGACATACGACAAACTAACAGGACTGAAGTATATCCACTTTGTGAGAATTTGAATCTCACTTTTTTTGGGGGGAGACTGAACCAAAACTCAGGCCCAGTGTATAAAACAACACAATGTAAGTGGCAGAAAGTGGCTGGAAGATATATGAAAAAATACAAAGACTGTAGTACAATTTCAATCTCCCTACAATGATCTCAGGACAAGTATGGCAGCAATAAAAAGGACTGCTGCACACAAAAGTGTTGACAAATATACAAGATAACTGTGCAGAAAGGAGCAACAGGATTTTTGCTTTTAAAAAAGCAGTTGGTTTGCACAGCAGCGTGCAAACAGCAATGCAGCTATCAGGGAGCCTTGTAAGGCAGCCTAATAAGCTACAGAGCTGATGCACAAAAATATAGCCTCCACTGTCACTGCAAAAAAAAGGTGGTGTTGGACAGTGGAAATCGCTACAGCACAAGCAGTTTGGGGGTTAATCTTCCCTCCCTAACTATATCCCTTCTTCTGATGAAGCTGCAGCAACCTCTCCCTATGCTAAGATCGGCAAAAGTAAGATGGCGGTCGGCGTGCACGCCCCTTTATAGCCCCTGTGACAACGCAGAAAGCAAGCCAATCACTGTCATGCCCTTCTCTAAGATGGTGGGGACCGAGACCTATGTCATCACGCTGCCCACACTCTGCGTCCTCCTTCATTGGCTGAAAAATGGCACTGAAAGCGTCATACGAAACGCGACTTTTGGGCACAGATCGCAGACCTCATGGCCGATCCCCACTAGGATCGGATCGGGTTTCATGAAACCCGACTTTGCCGAAAGTCGGCGATTTTTGAATTTGTCCGATCCGTTTCGCTCAACCTAGTCCCCAGTAAATCTCTTCATAATTGCATGAAGTGCATAGCAAATGTGAATTTTATGATGCAGGAAGGATAATCAACACAGTCAGTAAGGCATGTAACCTACCCTGCTGTTACACCATTTCGGTGTGATGCCAACAGACCTTGTGAGTCCTTGTCAGTGCTGGTCTGTTGCCGAGGTCCGAGAAGGCAGAGTTCAGCTCAGCTGTGGATCTGGATGCGCATGTGTAGAGCCAGGGGAGCTCCAGCCTGTAGCATCCCTGGTTACCCAGCAGGAAGAAAAAAGGCCGATGATGCTGGGAGACAGCTTATGATGTCACAAAAGTACATCGGTCATTTTTCTTCCTGCCCCGTAACTAGGGGCGCTACCGGCCGGAGCTCCCCTGGCTCTACACATGCGCATCCCAATCCACACCGCAACGGAGCTGAACTCTGTCTTCTCAGACTGCAGTGCGATCAGCTATAGCATGAGATAATCTACACTATTCCAATACCCTCAGGGTTGACAACAGAGTATAGCTAGGAGGATATCCCAATAATAAAACGTAAATTTAATATGTTGATTAAAACCTGGACACCCAACAAGAAACACAAACTATCACAAAACAAAAAAGTGCTCATGTAAACCAGTGCTCAAAGATAAAAATTAGTTCAGTCTCACCAATAAGGATGGACGTATCGCCGCAGCAGTTTCCTCTCAGTCTCCTCAGCTGAGAATCTGTGGTCCAAAAGTAAGGGTGGGGGTAGGGTTTTTTCCTTTCTTTCCTGTCGTGCCCCGTAGTACTCCTGTCCTCAAGGACAGGCCTCAAGTGAACACTACTATGGACAACCACCAGTAAATAAAAATATTCAGTGTTCTCCCTCTCCCTACGCATTTCATCTCCAATAGCGGGGACTCATCAGCAGAGTCAGATGAGGATCAGTGCCAATAGGGCACAAAGGAAGTCCAGCATATGTCTGCACATGTTACGGGTCCTGCAGTGGACCCATGGGTCAAAATAACTAACCGTCTGTGTTTACAGCCTGTAGTGAATCCTCAGTATCGCCCTGTGGGGGTCTCCTTTTAAATCACACCCAGGGTTATGATCCCTTAAAGAACAAATAGAGATTACGAAAAAGTTTAAATCAGAGTGTGACTTTACCATTAAAGAGAGTCAACTACAAAATTCTATCGAGAAATTTCAGTATAATTTAAATGAAAGAATACATAAGCAATACCTCAGAGACCTGCAGGATTTCAAGGACAATAAGATCTATCAAGTGGTGGTGGATAGACAGGACAGAGGGGAGAGGGAGACAGATTTGTCCTCCACTGAGACTGACCTGTCTGATACAGAGATCAGGGGGACTACCTCAAGGGGCCAACAAAGAGGGAGAGGAGGAGGGTACCGTAGAGGTGATAGATATCAACCCTCAATCCCAAGAACTGGGGGTTTTTTTAAGATCGGCCATACCAGCTTCGAAGTCGCTAACCCTTCAACAGGGAGAAGAGTCATAGGTTCTGAATCTATCTGATAGACAACTAAGTACTGCTGATATGTCAGTTCTCTCCAAGGGACTATCTTTTGTACCAAGTACGGATTTTGTTTTATTTGACATGATGAAAGATCTGAACTTATTCATCAGGAAACTGAGATGGCATAAATTTTACAAACAAAGGGACAAAAAAACATGTTGTGAATACAACATCTCAACTGATATGTTACAAGATGTACAATTATTGGCAGGTCTGGACACCATACCAGAAACCAATAGTGGACATGGCCTATTTACCCAATTAAAAAAATCCAAGTAAGAAAATGGCACTGGCTGGAGGGGACCTATCAGTTATAGATGTCTTTCTGAATCTAAGCACTAATGACATCAAAGAATATGTCCAAAATCAGTCTAGGCATAATTTGAGTAGAGAACAGATGATTGCCCTTCGGACCCTGGAGATGGATAAATCCATAATCCTGAAACCCTCTGATAAGGGGGGGAATGTGGTTGTGATGGGTATTGAGAAATATAAGGAAATGTGTCTATCACTCCTAAATGATCGTACCTCATATGTCCGGGGGACACAGAATCCAACCTATGAATGTATAGCAGACCTAGCAGCCATCTTGTTGAAGGCCAAAACTGATAAACTTGAGGATGAGTATTCATTCCTCCTGCCCCGCCATCCGGTCCACAAGGGCCTGGACCCTCTCAGGGAGAGACCCATCATGTCAGGAATAGGGAGTATTGGTCAGAAGATATGTACATTGACAACGTTCTGAGACCTTTTGCTACTTCACTCCCATCCTATATCAGAGACACGATGGACCTTCTCTGCAGATTAGAGGGAATTTCTCTTGAACCTGGCACCCTCTTGGCAAGTATCGATGTTGAGGCTCTGTACACCTCAATTCCACATGACTGTGGAATTCGGGGGGTACAACACTTTCTCAGTACAAGGGGCCGTTAATACCATGCCCGTAACAAGTTGATTGTGACCCTCTTAGACTTTGTGCTCAACAACAACTACTTTTGTTTTGTTGTTTTGATGACAAAATCCTCCACCAGCTCAGGGGCACCGCCATGGGGAGTCCTTGTGCGCCAACCTACGCTAACCTGTTCCTGGGCTGGTGGGAGGATAATATTGCCTTCTCAGAAACCCATGAACAATTTATGGTCTTTGTTGACCTATGGGTCAGATATATTGATGACATCTTTGTACTATGGAGGGGCACAAAGAAAGCTTTTTGTAATTTTGTCGCATCCATGAATTGTAATGAGATTGGACTGAGATTCACATATGAGATACAGGAGGACAAGTTACCTTTTCTAGATATCTTGATCACAAAGTCGGAGGGGGGGACTGCTTGCAAACTACTATCTATAGAAAGCCCACTGCAACCAACTCGCTACTGAGATGGGATAGCCATCATTCCTATCCCAGGCAGGCAGAGATTTCTGTCTAGGGGCTACCCAGACTGGGTATTGAGGGAAGCCTTCCAATATGCTAATAGACAAAATAGAGGAGCACTTTTAACACCTTTCAACAGAGGAGAGACAACAAAGAAAGTAAGATTGATTTGCGCCTTTGATAATGGGGCACAGTCTGTAAAGCAGATACTGAAATGACATTAGGGGATCCTAAGGGTACCGTCACACTCTGCGACTTTCCAACGATCACGACCAGCGATACGACCTGGCCGTGATCGTTGGAAAGTCGTTGTGTGATCGCTGGGGAGCTGTCACACAGACCGCTCTCCAGCGACCAACGATGCCGAGGGCCCCGGGTAACCAGGGTAAACATCGGGTTACTAAGCGCAGGGCCGCGCTTAGTAACCCGATGTTTACCGTGGTTACCAGCGTAAAAGTAAAAAAAACAAACAAACCGTACATACTCACATTCCGGTGTCCGTCAGGTCCCTCGCAGTCTGCTTCCCGCTCTGACTGAGTGCCGCCGTAAAGTGAAAGCAGATCACAGTGGTGACGTCGCCGCTGTGATCTGCTCTCACTTTCTGGCCGGCAGTCAGTCAGTGCGGGAAGCAGACTGCAAGGGACCTGGTGGACACCGGAATGTGAGTATGTACGGTTTTTTTTATTTTACTTTTACTCTGGTAACCTCGGTAAACATCGGGTTACTAAGCGCGGCCCTGCGCTTAGTAACCCGATGTTTACCCTGGTTACAAGCGAACGCATCGCTGGATCGCTGTCACACACAACGATCCAGCAATGACAGCGGGAGATCCAGCGACGAAAGAAAGTTTCAAACGATCTGCTACGACGTACGATTCTCAGCAGGGTCCCTGATCGCTGCTGCGTGTCAGACACAGCGATATCGTATGGATATCGCTGGAACGTCACGGATCATACCATCATAGCGACAAAAGTGCCACTGTGAGACGATACCCTAAGGATGGATGAGGATCTCAGTGACATCTTGGAGGAGGAGCCACAAATCACCTACTGTAGTTGTAAAACTCTGGGCGATAGAGTAGTACACAGCCATTTTAGTACACCAAAGCTGGAAACTTGGCTGCCAAAGAGACCAGCAGGTTGTTATAAATGTGGCACCTGCACGGCATGTGGATCTATACAGGGAGGGAAGGAGTTCTACAATGAAAACACACAGGAAACATTTACAATAAAAGAGTTCATTAGCTGTTAAACCACAGGTATCATCTACAGGGCTACCTGCGAGTGTGGTATTATATACATTGGAAAGACCATCAGAGAATTCAGAAGGCAGGTCTGTGAACACCTGGGGGACATACAAAATCAGAGGGACACCCCCATTGCCAGACATGTTAATGGACTGCATGGGGGGGATGTTAGAGTCATGCACTTCATGGGAATAGACAAGATACAAATGCCTACTAGGGGGATGATTTTGACAGGATGCTCCTACAGAAGGAGGCTAGATGGATATTTGTATTGGATACCTGCCATCCCCAGGGATTGAACGATTAACTCAACTATGGGTGTTTTCTGTGAGGGGTCCCCAATTGAGGGATATACCCAATCTCCCAATTGGGTCATTAACACTCCCCCTTTTCTCTCCCTTCTCTTTTGCCTCGTGATTTTTGTGATATTTTGGACATATAACTAGATATGATTATTGACTATACAGAATCTGGTGTCTGGTCACCTCAGAAAGATCCTTTCTTATGTCTTGGGCCTGCAGCAAATGGGCTACCAAGGGAAACAAAACATATCGTGTCTAAAATGACATGTAGGAGTAGGACCACTGACCTATCCATTTTTAGTGACCCTTATATTTGTACCGAATCTGGGCCTACTATCTATTCTTGGACTCAACTTTTATGCTATCTAATATCCTTTTATCCATCCTCTTATGGATGACAGTATAGCCCATGGGGGCGCCTTTACACACTAATTTATGTGGGGATTTGTGATGCTTAAAGCCCTTGCTAACATTAAGTAGAAATGATGGGTCTAAGATTGAGCGTATCGGCGCTCCACATAAGGAACAGTGATTAGTACATGGAAGGATAAGATTAATGAACTTTGTCCACCACTGATAATGGGAGATAATTACTCTTCTTCCTGTATAAAAATATAGCAGATTTTTTATATTCTTCGCTGTTCTGGAACTGCTCCGATATGTTTACTTTTCCGGAGGTGACGCATTCAAGATAGCTCGGTGTCATGATTCTCAATGGCGAGAGAACATAGCCCAGCATATATGAGAACTAGCTCTTGGAAGATGGAAACTATACTGACCATGAACTAAACCTGCCGCACAACTAGAAGTGGCCGGGTAGCATGCCTACGTTTTTTATCCCTAGATGCCCAGCGCCAGCCGGAGAACTACCTAATCCTAGCAGAGGAAAAGACAGTCCTGGCTCACCTCTAGAGAAATTTTCCCAAAAGGCAGACAGAGGCCCCCACATATATTGGCGGTGATTTTAGATGAAATGACAAACGTAGTATGAAAATAGGTTTAGCAAAATCGAGGTCCGCTTACTAGATAGCATGAAGACAGAAAGGGCACTTTCATGGTCAGCAGAAAACCCTATCAAAACACCATCCAGAAATTACTTTAAGACTCTAGCATTAACTCATAACACCAGAGTGGCAATTTCTGCTCACAAGAGCTTTCCAGACACAGTAACGAAACAGCAGCTGTGAACAGGAACAAAATGCAAAAACACACAAGGACAAAAGTCCAACTTAGCTAGGAGTTGTCTAGTAGCAGGAACATGCACAGAAGGCTTCTGATTACATTGTTGACCGGCATGAAACTGACAGAGGAGCAAGGTTATATAGCGACTCCCACATCCTGATAGGAGCAGGTGAACAGAGGGGATGATGCACACAAGTACAATTCCACAAGTGGCCACCGGGGGAGCCCAGAATCCAATTTCACAACAGTACCCCCCCCTCAAGGAGGGGGCACCGAACCCTCACCAGAACCACCAGGGCGATCAGGATGAGCCCTATGAAAGGCACGGACAAGATCGGAGGCATGAACATCAGAGGCAGTCACCCAAGAATTATCCTCCTGACCGTATCCCTTCCATTTGACCAGATACTGGAGTTTCCATCTGGAAACACGAGAGTCTAAGATCTTTTCCACAACGTACTCCAACTCACCCTCAACCAACACCGGAGCAGGAGGCTCAACGGAAGGCACAGCCGGTACCTCATACCTGCGCAACAATGACCGATGAAAAACATTATGAATCGAAAAGGATGCAGGGAGGTCCAAACGGAAGGACACAGGGTTAAGAATCTCCAATATCTTGTACGGGCCGATGAACCGAGGCTTAAACTTAGGAGAAGAAACCCTCATAGGGACAAAACGAGAAGACAACCACACCAAGTCCCCAACACAAAGCCGAGGACCAACACGACGACGGCGGTTGGCAAAAAGCTGAGTCTTCTCCTGGGACTACTTCAAATTGTCCACCACCTGCCCCCAAATCTGATGCAACCTCTCCACCACAGCATCCACTCCAGGACAATCCGAAGATTCCACTTGACCGGAGGAAAATCGAGGATGAAACCCCGAATTACAGAAAAACGGGGACACCAAGGTGGCAGAGCTGGCCCGATTATTGAGGGCGAACTCCGCCAAAGGCAAAAAAGCAACCCAATCATCCTGATCCGCAGACACAAAACACCTCAAATATGTCTCCAAGGTCTGATTAGTCCGCTCGGTCTGGCCATTAGTCTGAGGATGGAAAGCAGACGAAAAAGACAAATCTATGCCCATCCTAGCACAGAATGCCCGCCAAAATCTAGACACGAATTGGGTCCCTCTGTCAGAAACGATATTCTCCGGAATACCATGCAAACGAACAACATTTTGAAAAAACAGAGGAACCAACTCGGAAGAAGAAGGCAACTTAGGCAAGGGAACCAGATGGACCATCTTAGAGAAACGGTCACACACCACCCAGATGACAGACATCTTCTGAGAAACAGGCAGATCCGAAATAAAATCCATCGAGATGTGCGTCCAAGGCCTCTTCGGGATAGGCAAGGGTAACAACAATCCACTAGCCCGAGAACAACAAGGCTTGGCCCGAGCACAAACATCACAAGACTGCACAAAGCCTCGCACATCTCGTGACAGGGAAGGCCACCAGAAGGACCTTGCCACCAAATCCCTGGTACCAAAGATTCCAGGATGACCTGCCAACGCAGAAGAATGAACCTCAGAGATGACTCTACTGGTCCAATCATCAGGAACAAACAGTCTACCAGGTGGGCAACGATCAGGTCTATCCGCCTGAAACTCCTGCAAGGCCCGCCGCAGGTCTGGAGAAACGGCAGACAATATCACTCCATCTTTAAGGATACCTGTGGGCTCAGAATTACCAGGGGAGTCAGGCTCAAAACTCCTAGAAAGGGCATCCGCCTTAACATTCTTAGAACCCGGTAGGTAAGACACCACAAAATTAAACCGAGAGAAAAACAACGACCAGCGCGCCTGTCTAGGATTCAGGCGCCTGGCAGACTCAAGGTAAATTAAATTTTTGTGGTCAGTCAATACCACCACCTGATGTCTGGCCCCCTCAAGCCAGTGACGCCACTCCTCAAAAGCCCACTTCATGGCCAAAAGCTCCCGATTCCCAATATCATAATTCCGCTCGGCGGGCGAAAATTTACGGGAAAAAAAGGCACAAGGTCTCATCACGGAGCAGTCGGAACTTCTCTGCGACAACACCGCCCCAGCTCCGATTTCAGAAGCGTCGACCTCAACCTGAAAAGGAAGAGCAACATCAGGCTGACGCAACACTGGGGCAGAAGAAAAGCGGCGCTTGAGCTCCCGAAAGGCCTCCACAGCATCAGGGGACCAATCAGCAACATCAGCACCCTTCTTAGTCAAATCAGTTAATGGTTTTACAACATCAGAAAAACCAGCAATAAATCGACGATAAAAGTTAGCAAAGCCCAAAAATTTCTGAAGACTCTTAAGAGAAGAGGGTTGCGTCCAATCACCAATAGCCTGAACCTTGACAGGATCCATCTCGATGGAAGAGGGGGAAAAAATGTATCCCAAGAAGGAAATCTTTTGAACCCCAAAAACACACTTAGAACCCTTCACACACAAGGAATTAGACCGCAAAACCTGAAAAACCCTCCTGACCTGCTGGACATGAGAGTCCCAGTCATCCGAAAAAATCAGAATATCATCCAGATACACAATCATAAATTTATCCAAATAATCGCGGAAAATGTCATGCATAAAGGACTGGAAGACTGAAGGGGCATTTGAAAGACCAAAAGGCATCACCAAATACTCAAAATGGCCCTCGGGCGTATTAAATGCGGTTTTCCACTCATCCCCCTGCTTGATTCGCACCAAATTATACGCCCCACGGAGATCAATCTTAGAGAACCACTTGGCCCCCTTTATACGAGCAAACAAATCAGTAAGCAGTGGTAACGGATATTGATATTTAACCGTGATTTTATTCAAAAGTCGATAATCAATACACGGCCTCAAAGAGCCGTCTTTCTTAGACACAAAGAAAAAACCGGCTCCTAAGGGAGATGACGAAGGACGAATATGTCCCTTTTCCAAGGACTCCTTTATATATTCTCGCATAGCCGCGTGTTCAGGCACAGACAGATTAAATAAACGACCCTTAGGGTATTTACTACCCGGGATCAAGTCTATGGCACAATCGCACTCCCGGTGCGGAGGTAGTGAACCAACCTTGGGTTCTTCAAAAACGTCACAAAAGTCAGACAAGAATTCAGGAATCTCAGAGGGAATAGATGATGAAATGGAAACCAAAGGTACGTCCCCATGAGTTCCTTTACATCCCCAGCTTAACACAGACATAGCTCTCCAGTCGAGGACTGGGTTATGAGATTGCAGCCATGGCAATCCCAGCACCAAAACATCATGTAGATTATACAGCACCAGAAAGCGAATAACCTCCTGGTGATCCGGATTAACACGCATAGTAACTTGTGTCCAGTATTGTGGTTTATTACTAGCCAATGGGGTGGAGTCAATCCCTTTCAGAGGTATCGGAGCCTCCAATGGCTCCAAATCATACCCACAGCGTTTGGCAAAGGACCAATCCATAAGACTCAAAGCAGCGCCAGAGTCGACATAGGCGTCCGCGGTAATAGATGACAAAGAACAAATCAGGGTCACAGATAGAATAAACTTAGACTGTAAAGTGCTAATTGAAACAGACTTGTCAGGCTTCTTAGTACGCTTAAAGCATGCTGATATAACATGAGTTGAATCACCACAATAGAAGCACAACCCATTTTTTCGTCTAAAATTCTGCCGCTCGCTTCTGGACAGAATTCTATCACATTGCATATTTTCTGGCGTTTTCTCAGTAGACACCGCCAAATGGTGCACAGGTTTGCGCTCCCGCAGACGCCTATCGATCTGAATAGCCATCGTCATGGACTCATTCAGACTCGCAGGCACAGGGAACCCCACCATAACATCCTTAATGGCATCAGAGAGACCTTCTCTGAAAATCGCCGCCAGGGCGCACTCATTCCACTGAGTAAGCACAGACCATTTGCGGAATTTTTGGCAGTATATTTCAGCTTCATCTTGCCCCTGAGACAAGGACATCAAGGCCTTTTCCGCCTGAAGCTCTAAATGAGGTTCCTCATAAAGCAACCCCAAGGCCAGAAAAAACGCATCCACATTGAGCAACGCAGGATCCCCTGGTGCCAATGCAAAAGCCCAGTCCTGAGGGTCGCCCCGGAGCAAGGAAATTACAATCCTGACCTGCTGTGCAGGGTCTCCGGCAGAGCGAGACTTCAGGGACAAAAACAATTTGCAATTATTTTTAAAATTTTGAAAGTGAGATCTATTCCCCGAGAAGAATTCAGGCAAAGGAATTCTAGGCTCAGACATAGGTGCATGAACAACAAAATCTTGCAAATTTTGTACCTTTGTGGCGAGATTATTCAAACCTGTAGCTACACTCTGAAGATCCATTTGAAACAGGTGAACACAGAGCCATTCAAGGATTAGAAGGAGAGAAAGAGAGGAAGGCTGCAGCATAGGCAAACTAGCAAGTGATTCAATTAAGAGCACACTCAGAACTAGAGGGAAAAAAAAAAAAAAAAAATTGTAGCAGACTTCTTTTTTCTCTCCTTTCTCAGCCAGTAATTTAACCCTTTTTTTCGGCCGGTCAAACTGTCATGATTCTCAATGGCGAGAGAACATAGCCCAGCATATATGAGAACTAGCTCTTGGAAGATGGAAACTATACTGACCATGAACTAAACCTGCCGCACAACTAGAAGTGGCCGGGTAGCATGCCTACGTTTTTTATCCCTAGATGCCCAGCGCCAGCCGGAGAACTACCTAATCCTAGCAGAGGAAAAGACAGTCCTGGCTCACCTCTAGAGAAATTTTCCCAAAAGGCAGACAGAGGCCCCCACATATATTGGCGGTGATTTTAGATGAAATGACAAACGTAGTATGAAAATAGGTTTAGCAAAATCGAGGTCCGCTTACTAGATAGCATGAAGACAGAAAGGGCACTTTCATGGTCAGCAGAAAACCCTATCAAAACACCATCCAGAAATTACTTTAAGACTCTAGCATTAACTCATAACACCAGAGTGGCAATTTCCGCTCACAAGAGCTTTCCAGACACAGTAACGAAACAGCAGCTGTGAACAGGAACAAAATGCAAAAACACACAAGGACAAAAGTCCAACTTAGCTAGGAGTTGTCTAGTAGCAGGAACATGCACAGAAGGCTTCTGATTACATTGTTGACCGGCATGAAACTGACAGAGGAGCAAGGTTATATAGCGACTCCCACATCCTGATAGGAGCAGGTGAACAGAGGGGATGATGCACACAAGTACAATTCCACAAGTGGCCACCGGGGGAGCCCAGAATCCAATTTCACAACAGCTCGGTCACTTCCGTTTAGTATGCGTTCCAACACTTGGAATGCATTGAGGAGGGCTGGGCAGAAACAACCAGAAGTGACGCATACAAGATGGAGTCGCTACTTCCGGTAAATGTGCGTTCCAATGTCTGGAGCGCAACTATCCGTCATGGAAGCTGGGCGGGAAGTTATGGTACCCGTATGCCTTGTAAGTAAACTTGATTCCATCCTCCCCCATCCCCCACCATTCTGCCGACTGGTGGTAAATGTAAGCATGGAGGATTGTGATAACATGTGACATCACACGCTGAGGGTGGATCTTAACCCTGGGTGTGATTTAAAAGGAAACCACCACAGGGCGATACTGAGGATTCACTACAGGCTGTAAACACAGACAGTTATTTTGACCCATGGGTACCTGGCCACTGCGGGACCTGTAACATGTGTGGACATATGCTAGACTTCCTTTGTGCCCTACTGGTACTGATCCTCATCTGACTCCACCCTGATGAGTCCCTGCTATTGGAGATGAAACGTGTAGGGAGTGGGAGAACACTGAATATATTTATTTAATGGGGGTTATCCATAGTAGGGTTCACTTGGGGCCTGTCCTTGTGAGGATAGGAGTACTACAGGGGCACAACAGGGAAGAAAGGAAAAAACCCTACCCCCCACCCTTACTTTTGGACCATCGATTCTTAGCTAAGGAGACTGAGAGGAAACCGCTGCGGCGATACGTCCATCCTCATTGGTGAGACAGAACCAATTTTTATCTTTGAGCACTGGTTCACATGAGCACTTTTTTGTTTTGTGATTGTTTGTTTTTCTTGTTGGGTGTCCAGGTTTTAATCAACATATTAAAAGTTGTGTTTTATTATTGGGATATTCTCCTAGCCAGAGGTGTCAAACTGCATTCCTCGAGGGCCGCCAACAGGTCATGTTTTCAGGATTTCCTTAGCATTCCACAAGGTTCTGGAATCATTCTGTGCAGGTGATTAAATTATCACCTGTGCAATACAAGGAAATCCTGAAAACATGACCTGTTGGCGGCCCTCGAGGAATGCAGTTTGACACCTCTGCTGCTAGCTATACTCTCTTCTCAGACTGCAGCAACAGACCAGCACTGACAAGGACTCATTTTAGGGGTCATTTTACAAGTCTCTGATCCATTCCTTTACTTGGTTGCTGAGGGTTCATCAGAGAGTGTGTGTGTGTGCGTTTGCGTACATGCGCGTGTGTGGGGGATGGGGGGTGCTGTCAGCTTCATCTTCTTAGGGCAGCAAAATGCCTTGTCCCGGGACATTTACAGTGGGGGAAATAAGTATTTGATCCCTTGCTGATTTTGTAAGTTTGCCCACTGACAAAGACATGAACAGTCTATAATTTTAAGGGTAGGTTAATTTTAACATTGAGAGATAGAATTTCAAAAATAAAATCACATCGTATAAATTATATACATGTATTTGCATTTTGCAGTAAGAAATAAGTATTTGATACCTCTGGCAAATAAGACTTAATACTTGGAGGCAAAACCCTTATTGGCAAGCACAGCAGTCAGACATTTTTTGTATAGTTGATGATGAGGTTTGTGCACATGTCAGGAGGAATTTTGGCCCACTCCTCTTTTCAGATCATCTCTAAATCATTAAGATTTTGAGGCTGTCACTTGTTAACTTAGAGCTTCACCTCACTCCATAAATTTTCTATGGGATTAAGGTCTGGAGACTGGCTAAGACACAGGTGTCAGCTGATACAGCTCCCATCAGCTGACACCTGCTGCCGCTAATAATAGTGAGAGCAGAAGCAGCGGATAGGAGTATTCATCAGCAGCAACTGCAACTGTAAATTAGTAATTAAAAAAAAAATGTGTGTGTTCCCTTGTATTTTTTATAACCAGCCAGGTAAAACTCACAGCTGGGGGCTGCAACCCTCAGCTGTCAGCTTCAGCAAGGTTGGCTATCAAGAATTGAGGGGTCCCATGATGTATTTTTTAATCATTTAAATAAATAATTTAAAAAACAGCTTGAGGTCCTCCCATTTTTGACAACCAGCCTTGCAGACAGCTGGGGGCTGGTATTCTCAGGCTAGTAAGAAGCCATGGATATTGCCCCCAGCCTAAAAATAGCACATTTTTTCCTAGCATTCAGAAGCAGTATTGCTATTCATATCTCATAAATGAACGCTTTGCTGAGAGAGGTGTGAATATTCACCCAAGAATTCAGACTTCAGCCTGAGAGAGGTATTCACATTAGATATGTAAGGACCCATGAGTTTTGAGACCACCTTTATGTTGGCTGATGGGCTTGTATGAATTGGCCAAATTATGTGCTAAGCGTTTAATTTTTTCCTAGTATTCAGAAGCAGTATTGCTATTCATATTTCATATATTTCTCATTGACATGCTTTAACATGATAGAGTGCAACTTTTTTGTATATTTTATAAGGAGGTGGCTGCTTCTAGAATGTACCTACTCACACTAGCTTGGATCTGCCAGTAAGTCTTTTGTTATTTCTATGTTAGCTCTCAGCATCAGTGATCGGAGGTAACCTCGATGATGTCACCACCGGTCACTGATGCTGCGCTCACAGCAGCTCATTCACCAGTGGTTCTCAGCTTGGATGGTCGCATCTTGGCATCATCCAAGTTGAAAACTATTAAACCCCCAGACATGGATTACGGCATAGGAAAGAACAACCAACAGGTAAGGAAGATAGGTGAAGTGAGTTCATAGGCCGTGAACTCGCAGGACATGTCAGACGGCACCACGAGCAGGGGAACTTTCTCACGCTCACAGTGCCATCAGACAGGTAACAGGAATTCACAAAGACACTGAGCACATGGATGAAAGGCTGCATGGTCACATCATGCAACCATGCAGCCTGCCATCTACATGTAGCAGAGCTGGACCCATCATGTGACAAATGGGTTAGCAGGATCTCTGCAGAAAGGTGAGGAATATTGTTCTTTTCTTTTTAACTCCTTTGCAGATGACGAGGGCATCGGGGAAATGAGAGCGATCGTAAGTATGATTTAATTAAGATTATTAAAGGAATCTGTGTCATTCTATCAATTAAAGGACTTTTTTCCAGGTGTCTGTGTTTTCTTACAATGTGACTATGGGGTTAATAATCGGTGCGTCTTCATTACTAACCTCAGGGCTTGATGTCACCTGACAATACAAATGTGACATCAATCCCCCAACTATCACCCAACTTGCCACCACTACATATTAGTAGTCCCGTCCTAGGCTATCAATATCAGCCCGCAGCTGTCTGTATAGCCTTTGCTGGTTATTAATTTTAGGGGGAACCTGCATCTTTTTTTTTAGTGTCCCCCATTTTAATAGCCAGAAAAGGCTAAGTATACAGTTGTGAGCTGATATTAATAGCCTGGGAAGCTCCATGGGTATTACCCCCTTTACAGGCTAGAAACATCTGCCCCCAGCCATCGGCTTTCCCTCTGCTGGTTACAAAAATTGCATGGGAGCTAACGCCATTTTTTTCCTAAAATTAATCTTTTATTAATTAAATACATGTTCAGTAATTTGCACACACGCTGCACTAATTGTATTTGCTACTGACATCTATATGTCTATCTGTTCTATATGTATTTACTGTATGTAATCCATCTCTTCTATCCTGTTGGCTCGTGCTGTGATTTTAAAGTACATGGCACACGAATTGCCAGATTTTCTTCTATCTATGTAATATATCCACATATACAGTTGTGCTGAAAAGTTTACATATCTCGGCAGAATATTTGCTTTTTTGCCCTTTTTACAGAGAATATGAATGATAAAACCAAAACTTTTTCTCCACTCATGGTTAGTGGTTGGGTGAAGCCATTTATTGTCAAACTACTTTCTCTTTTTAAATCATAATGACAACCCAAAACATCCAAATGACCCTGATCAAAAGTTCACATACCCTGGTTAATTTGGCCTGATAACATGTACAGAAGTTGACACAAATGGGCTTGAATGGCTACTAAAGGTAACATCCTCACCTGTGACCTGTTTGCTTGTAATTAGTGTGTGTGCATAAAAGTTGAGTGTGTGTCTGGGATCCAGATAGACTCATAAAGCTTTCATCCAGCCACTGACATTACTGGATTGTGAGTCATGGGGAAAGCAAAAGAATTGTCAATGGACCTACGGGAAAAGGTAGTTGAACTCTATAAAACAGGAAAGGGATACAAAAAAAATCCAAGGAACTGATAATGCCAGTCAGCAGCGTTCAAACTGTGATTAACAAATGGAAAATTAGGGGCTCTGTAAACACAAAACCATGGTCAGGTAGACCAACAAAAATGTCAACCACAACTGCCAGGAAAATTGTTCGGGATGCAAAGAAAAACCCACAAACAACATCAACATCAGGACTCTCTGAAAACTAACGATGTCGCTGTCTCAAGATGCACAATAAACCTACTTTCACATATCAGTTTTTTGCTGTCAGGCTCAATCCGGCGAATTCTGAAAAAAAATGGATCCATCGCAAATTGTGAAAAAATGATGCAACAGATCTGTTTTTTCACCGGATCCGACCAGCTGATCAGGGTAATTGTTTCTAGCTGATCCGAGTAATGAGAGTGAGAGAGCAAGAGAGAGAGAGAGAGAGCGAGACCAGAATGGAAAAAGCAAAAATCTGCGTATACTCTGTTCAAAAAATGGAATCCGTCGACGGATTTCATCATTTGACAGATCCAGTGCCATAGACTTCCATTCTAGCAAACGCCGGATGGCGCCGTATCCGTCGCTGTCCGTTTTTAAAGGACACAAAAAACGTTACTAGGTCCGTTTTCTCCGGCCGCCAGAAAAGCAATTTTTTGACGGATCCAGTGAAACACTGATGAAACATGAGGCCATCCGTCGCAATCCGTCGCTAATACAAGTCTATGAGAAAAAAAAATGGATCCGGAGGCAACTTTTAATGGATCCGTTTTTCTCAAAATTCACCGGATTGTGCCTGATGGCAAAAAACTGATGTGTGAAAGTAGCCTAAGGAAGGCACTTGAAGAAAAATGGGCTGCATGGTTGAGTCACCAGAACAAAGCCAATGCTGCACAAATGTGTAATAATTATAGGGGATAACTCAGGAGACTCTTTGCGTGGAACAAGACAACTACAGGACACAGTTTTATAAGTGGTAAAGTCTATATTATCACACGGTGATTCAAACAGGTGCAGAGAGAAACTCAAGTCCACAACACTTGGTGCAAATATCAAATGCAGCTCAGCAGTCTATAGGAAACTTCAGAGGAAAATGCAATCACGCAGAAAATCTATGAAGCACAATTATTCTTGAGGATGCTTGACACGAATAAGTCCTTGCTTAGTCCACAACACAGATAGATATGCTTATGAGGCAGTTCAAATAATATCTTAGCTCAACCAGGGAGGTCTGGGTAATAGTTTCAGGTTCTTGCAGAGCATAAACAGCTTACATGTCCAGCAAATGCAGATGGAAGCAAACACGAGCAGCAGATGAAAGAGGATTACTGGAACTGGTGTATGCAGCAGGAACTCAGAGCAGAGTAGCAGGATAACCCCACAAGTTAACAGGAGCAGGTATATAGCCAGGGAGTAATCAGAGGTCAGGAGCTGGATGCAAGGCAGAATACTCTAGCACTGACTGAAGGCTGGGGTGGAGTTTTATAGCAGGAAGACACAGTGCACATGAGACCAAAGACGCCATCTTGGAAAAGGGCAGTAATGCACAAAAAGGTAATAAAAAATGTTCAGAGTCCAGACAAAATGCCTCAAAGTATCTCATCTACAATACGTAAAACAGCACAGATACAAGCCTCAAAATGTCTGGAACAAGGTCATTTGGAGTGATGAGACCAAAATTTAACTTTTTTGCCACAACCATGAAAGTTACATTTGGAGAGAAGTCAACAAGGCCTATGATGAAAGGAAGACTATTCCTACTGTAAAGCATGGAGGTGGATTGCTGATGTTTTGGGGATGTGTGAGCTACAATGGCACAGTAAACTTGGTCAAAGTTGAAGGAAAGATGAATGCAGCACGTTATCAGCAAATACTTGAGGCAAATTTGCACTCATCAGCCCAGAAGCTGCACATGGGACGTACTTGGATGTTCCAGCATAACAGTGATCTAAAATACAAGGTCAAGTTGACTTGTCATTGGCTACAGCAGAAAAAAGTGAAGGTTCAGGAGTGGCCATCCCAGTCTCCTGACCTCAATATCATTGAGCCACTCTGGGAAGATCTCAAGGGCACAGTTCATGCTTGGGGCTGCCGCATGTGATCCCTAGGTGGCAAGAAACATGGGTAAGGACAGTGTGTGATCTATAGTGCGTACTTGTGTTCCCTTAGGGTATGTGTCCACGGTCAGGATTGCACCAGGATTTGCACTATGGATCTATATATCCATCGTATTTATCTATGGTATCTACTGTAACTATCTATATATATATCTATTATCTACAGATATATCTATCTATCAATATATCTATAATGTATATAAATATATCGATAGATATATTGATAGATAGATAATAGATAGATAGATAATAGATAGATAAATAGATAACAGATAGATAGATATGATAGATAGATAGAAAGATAGATAGATAGATAGATAGATGGATATGATAGATAGATACGATAGATGGATCACACAAGCGAGAAACTCGGACGAGTCTCGCATCTTAATACCCAGCACTGCCGCCGGCACTCGGGTGCGGAGCGTGCATCCGAGTTTCTCGCATGTGTGATTCCAGCCATAAATAAAGACACACACACATGAAATCTGCGTTAGGCCGGGGTCACACTCGTGAGAAACTCACACAAGTCTCTCGCTTCAATACCCGGCACTGCCACCGGCACTTGGAAGTGGAGCATGCGGCTGCATGTATTTCTATGCAGCTGAACGCTCTAGTCCCGAGTGCCAGCGGTAGTGCCGGGTATTGACGCCGGGCTTAAACGCAATATGTTTAATTTAAAAAAAAAAAATTTGAAAAAAAATGGCGTGGGCTCCCACGCAATTTTCTGCACCAGATGGGGAAAGCCGACGGCTGGGGGCCAATATTTGTAGCCTGGGAAGGGGGTAATACCCATGGCCCCTTTCTAGGCTATGAATATCAGCCCGCAGCTGTCTGCGTAGCCGTTACTGGCTAGTAAACTAAGGGGACCCCCCAAAAATGACATGGGGTCCCACTATATTTTATAGCCAGAAAGGCTACGCAGACAGCTGCAGGCTTATATTCATAACCTAGAGAGGGGCCATGCTTATTGGCCCCCAGCTACAAATACCAGCCCCCAGCATCCCCAGAAATGGTGCATCTGGAAGATGAACCAATTCCGGCACTTAGCCCCTCTCTTCCAACTCCCCTGTAGCGGTGGGATATGGTGTAATAAGGGGTTAATGTCACCTTGCTATTGTAAGGTAACATTAAGCCTGGTTAATAATGGAGAGAGGTCAATAAGATGCCTGACATCCAGATGTAGCAGAGCCTGTAGATGATCGCCGGAGATAACTCTCCAGCGATCAACTACACTATAGCGTTCTCACAATCAGCTGATCAGCTGTTTGCGAGAACCAGACTAGTGACCGGAGATAACTCCCGGTCACGTGCACGGCAGTTCTCGCGATAAGATAAGTTATCGCGAGAACTGCAGTGGACGAGGGACTTCCGGTGGCGGGACAGGTTAGCCGGCAGACATGCATAGTAAGCTGCGTGTACGCAGTTTCTACACTTGTGACTAATCAGATGCGATTTTATCGCATCTAATGATAGTCTATGGTAAATTTACGGCACGGCGACGAAGCATCGCCACTTTTTTAAACAGACATGCTCTCGTTCTGAAAGACGCGGTGCATGTCTGTTTATGGGGGTCTGCCGCCTGCGTGTTTTACCGCATATTGGAGATGGGATTTCATTAAATCCCCTCCACTATGCTGTAACATCTGGACGCTGCGTGTTTGACGCTGCGGCTCTACGCAAATTATTATGCAAATAATATTTCCTCATATTTTCTCTATATTACCTATCTGAATTGCAGTCATTGTTATTTTCCAGTCATCTACTATTCTAGTATAATTGCAATGTTTTGGAACAAACTGCCTATGAAAACAGTATCTTTTTTAAAAAAAAATAAACACTCAAAATGCATGTTCCAAATTATTATGCACAGCAGAGTTTTCAACCTTTTTTTTTATTTTGATCAAAAAAATGGTCAATTGTGAAGTTATAAGCATTATCAGCTTATTACAAAATGAAATCAAACAGTTTTCAAGTGAAAACTTTATTCTAGGTGATGTTACATTTGCATAAAGGACCCCTTGTTCGAAAGAAGCTTCTGAACTCTCTCGTCCATTGAATTTGTCAGTTTTTGGATGGTTTCTGCTTCAATTGTTTTGCATGTGGACAGAATACCCTCCCAGAGCTGTTGCTTACATGTGAACTGCCTCTCGCCATCATAGACACTCCTTTTGATGATGCTCCAGAGGTTCTCAATGGGGTTGAGGTCAGGGGAAGATGGTGGCCACACCATAAGTTTGTCCTCTTTTATGCCCATAGCAGCCAGAGATGCAGATGGTTTTTGCAGCATGAGACAGTGCATTATCATGCATGAAAATGATCCTGCTGCGGAAATCACGGTTCTTCCTCTTGCACCATGGCAGGAAGTGTTGTTTTAGAAACTCCACATAGATTACGGAGTTCATCTTTACCCCTTCAGGGATCATAAAGGGGCTGACAATCTCTCTCCCCATGATTCCAACCCAAAACATTACTCCACCTCCTCCTTGTTGGCTCCTTAGCCGTGTTTTCATGGGGTGTCCATCAACCAGCCATCCTCCACTCCATCCATCTGGACCATCGAGCATTGCACGGCACTCATCGGTGAACAAAACCGTTTGGAAGTCAGTCTTCATGTATCGTTTGGCCCACTGGAGCCGTTTCTGCTCTCTCTCTGAAGGACCCTGCATCTTGTTCTGGGGACGTTGGAGGCACCAGCAGCTTCAAAAACTTGTCTGCTGCTATGACAAGGCATTTTTGCAGCTGCTCTTTTAACCTTACGCAATTGCCTGTTGGAAAGAATCCTCAATTTTTCCTTATCAGCACGCACACGTGTGTGCTGGGAATCAGCTACATATTTCTTGATTGTGCGATGATCACGATGAAGTGTCTTGGCAATGTTGATTGTAGTCATGCCTTGACCTAAATACACCACAATTTGTTGCTTCTCAGCAGCCGACACATCCTTTTTCTTTCCCATTTTGGCAAAAAATGTAGGCTGCTTAATAATGTGGAACAGCCTTCTTAAGTAGTCTTGCCTTTATTTGGACACACCTGCCAAACTAATTTGCACAGGTATCTGCAATTGCTTTCAGTGATATAAAGAGCCCTGGCACACATCACCATCAATGAGTTTAAATGACAAACAAAAAAATTCTAACCTTATCACTCCTAAACTCTTTGTACATAATAATTTTGAACACAGTGTAGATGTTAGACTCTGCCCTACCCCCATTAATATTTGGGATATATATGCTCTTACACCTGCTACTTATTAAATTGCTTTGTCTATTGCTACATGCATTATATATGTTGTTTTTATTATATATGTTTTTGAATAAAAATGTGAATAATTTTTACTTCAGGGATGTTCTATACTCTTTTTTGTTCTTTTGGTATTTATTAGTTCATGCTAGACAGCCCAAGAATTTACAGGAACTGGAGGCTGTTTGCTAATAATAGTGGGCAGCTTTACCATCTGAGAATATAAAGAACCTCATTCACAACTACCACAAAAGACTTCAAGCTGTCATTGATGTTAGACGGGCAATACACGGTATTAAGAAATGGGGTATGTGAACTTTTGACCAGGGTCATTTGAATGTTGTCATCATGATTTAAAAAGAGAAAACCCAGTAGTCTGATAATAAATGGCTTCACTCAACCACTAACCATAAGGGGAGAAAAAGTTTTGCTGTTATCATTCATATTCTCTGAAAAAAGGCCAAGAAAGGAAAAATTCTGCTTGGGTATGTAAACTTTTGAGCACAATTGTATATATGTGTGTGTCACTGGCATCTATATGTGCAGCTCTGGCAAAAATTAATAGACCACCACATCAAAACCCTGTCATGGGCAGCCCAATCTCCAGACCTTAACCCCTTTGAAAACCTCAGGAACGTAATTAAGAGGATGATGGATGGTCACAAGCCATAAAACAAAAGAACTGCTTACATTTTTGCGCCAGAAGCAGTGTGAAAGACTGGTGGAAAGCATGCCAAGACGCATGAAAGCTGTGAATAAAAACCATGGTTATTCCACAAAATATTGATTTCAGAACTCTTCCTGAGTTAAAACATTAGTTTTGTCGTTTCTAAATGATTATGAACTTGTTTTCTTGGCATTATTTGAGGTCTGAAAGCATTGTTTGTTTTTTTAATTTTGACCATTTTTCTTTGTCAGAAAAAAAATAACAAATTTATTTCTTGGAAATTCGGAGACAATGCAGAAGTTTATAACCTAAAAGAACAATTTACATTTTACTCAAAAATATAACTATAAAGAGAAAAATCAGACAAACTGAACATTTTGCCGTGGTCTCTTAATTTTTACCAGTGCTGTATGTATTCTATGTGTATATACTGTATCTATTCTATCTAATCTATTCTAGCCTGTCACTCTGTGATTTTACTTTACGCGGCACATGAATTGTTGGCTTTTATTCTATCTTTTACTGAATGTTGCTGACTTTTTCTGATTTTAAGAAAAATGCTAGTGTTACCGATCACAGACCCGAATGTACCATATTCATGCTGAATTTAGGTTTGGCGATTGTTTTCTGAACATATTTGCTCATCTCTAGTCCTGGATTTAAATTTTTCCCAGGACAACATGGGTCATTCCATGGTAACTTACGTTACATTCACAAGCCAAAAACTGGCTACAGACTGTTCTTTGAAGGCAGGCACAAAAAGGAGTGAATGCATATTGTACATTAAACTATTCTCAATAGATTTCAACACCGTTTGATTTTTCAATAATAAAATTAAATACAAAATACAGTGTTATTACTTGGTAACTTACGTTACAAAAAAAGGAAAGGCAATTGTCCTTCATGAGTCTGCCAAATTTTCTGTTCTAGTAAACAGGGGAGAAGCACTATTTTTATTATATTAAAACACCATAGCCCAGTAACTTTAAAAAATTTATTGTAACCTCTTAAGTTAAAAGCAACAGTTTTTATTAAAAGAAGATAGATAGATAGATAGATACCTTACGTTACAGCACAGTATAGTAACTTTCGTTACTAAGTTGATGGTAACTTACATTACAATATGTTACCATTAGTGATTGGCGAGCACTAAAATGCTCGGGTGCTCGTTGCTCAGGTCGAGCAAATTGGAATACTCTGGTACTCGGCCAGAACAACGAGCCCAATGTAAGTCTATGGGAGACCCAAGTATTTTTACCACGATCCCCCCTGGGGGTCCTTTTAACCCCTTGATCCCATTGGATGTACTACTTAATTCCCAGTGATGGGTTTAGCACGTCCAGCACGATCAACTGCGCTCACAGGGGTCGCAGCTGACATCAGACACTATGTGCCAGGAGTGGTCACAGACCGCCCCTGGCACATTAACCCCGGTATACTGCGATCAAACATGATCGCAGTGTTCCGGGGCAGAGGGAAGCATCACCCAGGGAGGGAGCTCCCTGCGGGCTTCCCTGAGACCCTCGGTACAAGGCGATGTGCTCACCTTGTACCGAGTGTCTCCTCCCTACTGGCCCCGGATCCAAAATGGCCGCGGGGCTACAGCCGGGTCCTGCAGGGAGGTGGCTTACCAGCGCCTGCTCAGAGCAAGATCTGACACAGTGCTCTGCAAAGTGTCAGATCAGCGATCTGACCCTATAACATGATGCCCCCCGGGGAAATGTTATAAAGTAAAAAAAAATATTCACATGTGTAAAAAAAAATAAATTCCTAAATAAATAAAAAAACTAATATTGTTCCCATAAATACATTCCTTTATCTAAATTAAAAAAACAATAAAAGTACACATATTTAGTATCGCCGCGTCCATAACGACCCGACCTATAAAACTGTCCCACTAGTTAACCCCTTCAGTGAACACCATAAAAAAAAAAACAGGCAAAAAACAACCCTTTATTATCATACCGCCGAACAAAAAGTGGAATAGCACGCAATCAAAAAGAAAGATATAAATAACCATGGTACCGCTGAAAACGTCATCTTGTCCCGCAAAAACGAGCCGCCATACAGTGTCATCAGTGAAAAAATAAAAAAGTTATAGTCCTCAGAATAAAGCGGTGCAAAAATAATTATTTTTTCTATAAAATATTTTTTATTGTATAAAAGCGCCAAAACATAAAAAAATAATCTAAATGAGGTATCGCTGTAATCGTACTGACCTGACGAACAAAACTGCTTTATCCATTTTATCAAACGTGGAACGGTATAAACGCCCCCCCAAAAGAAATTCATGAATAGCTGGTTTTTGGTCATACTGCCTCACAAAAAAATTGGAATAAAAAGCGACCAAAAGATGTCACGTGCCCGAAAACGTTACCAATAAAAATGTCAACTCGTCCCGCAAAAAACAAGACCTCACATGACTTTGTGGACCAAAATATGGAAAAATTATAGCTCTCAAAATGTGGTAACGCAAAAAAATATTTTTTGCAATATAAAGCGTCTTTTAGTGTGTGACAGCTGCCAATCATAAAAATCCGCTAAAAAACCCGCTATAAAAGTAAATCAAACCCCCTTCATCACCCCCTTAGTTAGGGAAAATTTTTTTTTTTTTAAAAATGTATTTATTTCCATTTTCCCATTAGGGCTAGGGTTAGGGTTAGGGCTAGGGTTAGGGCTAGGGTTGGGGCTAGGGTTGGGGGCTAGGTTTGGGGTTTGGATTACATTTACGGTTGGGATTAGGGTTGGGGTGTGTCAGAGTTAGGGGTGTGGTTAGGGTTATGGTTGGGATTAGGGTTAAGGGTGTGTTGGAGTTAGGGGTGTGGTTAGGGTTGGGGTTAGGGGTGTGGTTGGAATTAGGGGTGTGTTTGGGTTAGGGTTTCAGTTAGAATTGGGGGTTTCCACTGTTTAGGCACATCAGGGCTCTCCAAACACGACATGGCGTCCGATCTCAATTCCAGCCAATTCTGCGTTGAAAAAGTAAAACAGTGCTCCTTCCCTTCCGAGCTCACATATGGGGTATCAGCGTTCTCAGGACAAATTGGACAACAACTTTTTGGGTCTAATTTCTCCTGTTACCTTTGGGAAAATACAAAACTGGGGGCTAAAAATAATTAGTGGGAAAAAAAAAGAATTTTTATTTTCACGGCTCTGCGTTATAAACTGTAGTGAAACAATTGGAGGTTCAAAGCTCTCACAACACATCTAGATAAGATCCTTAAGGGGTCTAATTTCCAAAATAGTATCACTTGTGGGGGGTTCCAATGTTTAGGCACATCAGGGGCTCTCCAAGCGCAACATGGCGTCCCATCTCAATTCCAGCCAATTTTGCATTAAAAAGTCAAACGGCGCTCCTTCCCTTCCGAGCTCTGCCATGCACCCAAACAGTGGTTTAGTCCCACATATGGGGTATCAGCATACTCAGGACAAATTGCACAACAAATTTTGGGGTACAATTTCTTCTGGTACCCTTGGGAAAATAAAAAATTGGGGGCGAAAAGTTCATTTTTGTGAAAAAATGCTATTTTTAATTTTTACGGCTCTACATTATAAACTTCTGTGAAGCACTTGGTGGGTCAAAGTGCTCACAACACATCTAGATAAGTTCCTTAGGGGGTCTACTTTCCAAAATGGTGTCACTTGTGGGGGGTTTCAATGTTTAGGCACATCAAGGGCTCCCTAACGCAACATGGCGTCCCATCTCAATTCCAGCCAATTTTGCATTGAAAAGTCAAACAGCGCTCCTTCCCTTCTGGTAACCTTGGTAAAATAAAACAAGTTGGTGCTGAAGTAAATTTTTGTGAAAAAAAATTAAATGTTCATTTTTTTAAACATTCCAAAAATTCCTGTGAAACACATGAAGGGTTAATAAACTTCTTGAAAGTGGTTTTGAGCACCTTGAGGGGTGCTGTTTTTAGAATGGTGTCACACTTGGGTATTTTCTATCATATAGACCCCTCAAAATGACTTCAAATGTGACGTGGTCAAGAAAAAATGGTGTTGTTAAAATGAGAAATTGCTGGTCAACTTTTAACCCTTATAACTCCCTAACAAAAAAAAATTTTGTTTCCAAAATTGTGCTGATGTAAAGTAGACATGTGGGAAATGTTACTTATTAAGTATTTTGTGTGACATATCTCTGATTTAAGGGCATAAAAAATCAAAGTTGGAAAATTGTGAAAATCTCAAAATTTTCACCAAATTTCCGTTTTTTTCACAAATAAACACAGGTAATATCAAAGAAATTTTTTTTTCACTATAATAAAGTACAATATGTCACGAGAAAATAATGTCAGAATCACTGGGATCCGTTGAAGCGTTCCAGAGTTATAACCTCATAAAAGGGACAGAGGTCAGAATTGTAAAAATTGGCCCAGTCATTAACGTGCAAACCACCCTCGGGGCTTAAGGGGTTAAGGTCTAAAAACGTCTGAAAATGATGGAAACACTGCTCAAATGACACAAGGACCTCATGGGGATCACCCCTGGAAGCATTCATGACTCCTAGTTCACAGCCTTAATCATTTTTTTTCCGAGATTCATGCCATTTTTCCCAATGCCACAAAAAACACATGAAAACAAAACCGAAATGGGTTTTGCTTGGAAATATGTCAAGGTACATCCTTTGCAGGTTAATGACTTGCCTGTAGGGTTGAGCGACTTTCATTTTTTTAAGATCGAGTCTGGTTTTGTGAAACCCGATTTAGTCCAGAGTCGAGTCGAGTGAAGTCGGCCGATTATCGCTAAAAGTCGGGGATCGACCGAAACACGAAACCCAATGCAAGTCAATGGGGAAGCATAGCCGGCAGTGAGTGGAGGCCAGGAAAACACCTACAGTGCCCATTTTACTGCCAAAAACATCCATTCTTGTTTTCTGAAGCTTGTCAATCTTAATTAACTTTATAATAATAGTTGGGCACTGGAAATTGGGGGTCATTTGGCAAAAGTTGTGGGGGGTAGGGCTGGTTCAAGGTTTTAGTGGGCCCAGGAAACGTGGACTACGTCATGGCGGTGGAGCAGGGAGAGGTAAGTATTTCAACGTTGCAAGTGCTGTGATCCTGAGCAAGCAGGGGGGGGCCTACTCGTTCGCATTGGCACTGGCACAGGGCCCCTCAAAGTACGGCGGTGTGTTTGCATGGCGGGGGCGCCTCCCACCAGCAGCGACACTTTTGCGTACTCTGAGTGGCCCTGTGCCAGTGACGTCGCCAACGAGTATGCCCCCCCCCACCTGATGAAGGAACCTGCACTTTCATCTGCACCTTCCTCTTTGTCCCTGTGTAAGGTGGTATAATATGCGGGAAGGGGAACCTTACTTTCAGCAGGGTCAGATTCTGGCTGTGTAGAGTACAAGGGGAATGTAGTGGTCTAGGTCAATGTACCAGCAGACTCATCTAGCAGTGGCTGGGCAATGGGCAGGATGAGGAGGAAACAGATATAGGGCCAAAGAATAAAGTAGGCTAAATGCAGATCAAAATTGGTAACAGGACTAAACAGGCGGCATTGCTTTGTTCAGTGGAGTAGCAAACCCAAGAGCAGCAGACACTGTTTCAAGGGCCTAACCACACTAGTAGGCCAAATGCAGTTTAATATCTGATAGTATAGGCCGAAATCCAGAATGTGGAAGCTCAGCTTTGTTCAGTTGAGGACAACACCAGGGAGGGGCAGACACCGTTAGTAGGCCGTAACCAAATTTGAAGGCCAAATGCAGTTTAATATCTGATACTATAGGCCGAAAGCCAGAAGGTTGAAGCACAGCTTTATTCAGTTGAGGGCAACACCAGAGAGGGGCAGACACCGTTAGTAGGCCCTAACCACCATTTTGTTTTTTAAAAAACACTTAATGAGAGCCAGAAGGTTGAAGCTCAGCTTTATTCAGTTGAGGGCAACACCAGGGAGGGGCAGACACCGTTAGTAGGCCGTAACCACCATTTTGTTTTTTAAAAAACACTTAATGAGAGCCAGAAGGTTGAAGCTCAGCTTTATTCAGTTGAGGGCAACACCAGGGAGGGGCAGACACCGTTAGTAGGCCGTAACCACCATTTTGTTTTTTAAAAAACACTTAATGAGAGCCAGAAGGTTGAAGCTCAGCTTTATTCAGTTGAGGGCAACACCAGGGAGGGGCAGACACCGTTAGTAGGCCGTAACCACCATTTTGTTTTTTAAAAAACACTTAATGAGAGCCAGAAGGTTGAAGCTCAGCTTTATTCAGTTGAGGGCAACACCAGGGAGGGGCAGACACCATTAGTAGGCCCTAAACACCATTTAAAAAAAAAAAAAAAACAGCAGTTAATGAGAGGCAGAAGGTTGAAGCTCAGCTGTATTCAGTTGAGGACAACACCAGGCAGGGGCAGACACCGTTAGTAGGCCGGAACCACCAATGTGTTTAAAAACAGCAGTTAATCAGTGCCGGAAGGTAGAAGCTCAGCTTTATTCAGTTGAGGACAACTTGAATTGGGGACTACAGACAAACTTAGCAGGCTGTCCCCTGTGTGGACCATGCATCCAATACATTAACCCATTGAGCCACAAAGGACACGTAACCTTCCGTGGCCATGCCTACAGGTCCATGTGTCTGTTGTCAGGTGTACCTTTGTCAGTGTAGGCCTAGTGGAAGGAGGGACCGCAGACAGGCTTCGAAGGCCTAACACAATAAAATGGGCTGGCTGTAGGCACTTTAAAATTGGTTCCAGGGGTACACGGGCAGCAGTGGTCTGGTCAGTGGAGGCCTAGTGGAAGGAGGGACCGCAGACAGGCTTCGAAGGCCTAACACAATAAAATGGGCTGGCTGTAGGCACTTTATAATTGGTTCCAGGGGTACACGGGCAGCAGTGGTCTGGTCAGTGGAGGCCTAGTGGAAGGAGGGACCGCAGACAGGCTTCGAAGGCCTAACACAATAAAATGGGCTGGCTGTAGGCACTTTAAAATTGGTTCCAGGGGTACACGGGCAGCAGTGGTCTGGTCAGTGAAGGCCTAGTGGAAGGAGGGACCGCAGACAGGCTTCGAAGGCCTAACATAATAAAATGGGCTGGCTGTAGGCACTTTATAATTGGTTCCAGGGGTACACGGGCAGCAGTGGTCTGGTCAGTGGAGGCCTAGTGGAAGGAGGGACCGCAGACAGGCTTCGAAGGCCTAACACAATAAAATGGGCTGGCTGTAGGCACTTTAAAATTGGTTCCAGGGGTACACGGGCAGCAGTGGTCTGGTCAGTGGAGGCCTAGTGGAAGGAGGGACCGCAGACAGGCTTCGAAGGCCTAACACAATAAAATGGGCTGGCTGTAGGCACTTTATAATTGGTTCCAGGGGTACACGGGCAGCAGTGGTCTGGTCAGTGGAGGCCTAGTGGAAGGAGGGACCGCAGACAGGCTTCGAAGGCCTAACACAATAAAATGGGCTGGCTGTAGGCACTTTATAATTGGTTCCAGGGGTACACGGGCAGCAGTGGTCTGGTCAGTGGAGGCCTAGAGGAAGGAGGGACCGCAGACAGGCTTCGAAGGCCTAACACAATAAAATGGGCTGGCTGTAGGCACTTTAAAATCGGTTCCAGGGGTACACGGGCAGCAGTGGTCTGGTCAGTGGAGGCCTAGTGGAAGGAGGGACCGCAGACAGGCTTCGAAGGCCTAACATAATAAAATGGGCTGGCTGTAGGCACTTTATAATTGGTTCCAGGGGTACACGGGCAGCAGTGGTCTGGTCAGTGGAGGCCTAGTGGAAGGAGGGACCGCAGACAGGCTTCGAAGGCCTAACACAATAAAATGGGCTGGCTGTAGGCACTTTAAAATTGGTTCCAGGGGTACACGGGCAGCAGTGGTCTGGTCAGTGGAGGCCTAGTGGAAGGAGGGACCGCAGACAGGCTTCGAAGGCCTAACACAATAAAATGGGCTGGCTGTAGGCACTTTATAATTGGTTCCAGGGGTACACGGGCAGCAGTGGTCTGGTCAGTGGAGGCCTAGTGGAAGGAGGGACCGCAGACAGGCTTCGAAGGTCTAACACAATAAAATGGGCTGGCTGTAGGCACTTTATAATTGGTTCCAGGGGTACACGGGCAGCAGTGGTCTGGTCAGTGGAGGCCTAGAGGAAGGAGGGACCGCAGACAGGCTTCGAAGGCCTAACACAATAAAATGGGCTGGCTGTAGGCACTTTAAAATCGGTTCCAGGGGTACACGGGCAGCAGTGGTCTGGTCAGTGGAGGCCTAGTGGAAGGAGGGACCGCAGACAGGCTTCGAAGGCCTAACATAATAAAATGGGCTGGCTGTAGGCACTTTATAATTGGTTCCAGGGGTACACGGGCAGCAGTGGTCTGGTCAGTGGAGGCCTAGTGGAAGGAGGGACCGCAGACAGGCTTCGAAGGCCTAACACAATAAAATGGGCTGGCTGTAGGCACTTTAAAATTGGTTCCAGGGGTACACGGGCAGCAGTGGTCTGGTCAGTGGAGGCCTAGTGGAAGGAGGGACCGCAGACAGGCTTCGAAGGCCTAACACAATAAAATGGGCTGGCTGTAGGCACTTTATAATTGGTTCCAGGGGTACACGGGCAGCAGTGGTCTGGTCAGTGGAGGCCTAGTGGAAGGAGGGACCGCAGACAGGCTTCGAAGGCCTAACACAATAAAATGGGCTGGCTGTAGGCACTTTAAAATTGGTTCCAGGGGTACACGGGCAGCAGTGGTCTGGTCAGTGGAGGCCTAGTGGAAGGAGGGACCGCAGACAGGCTTAGAAGGCCTAACACAATAAAATGGGCTGGCTGTAGGCACTTTAAAATTGGTTCCAGGGGTACACGGGCAGCAGTGGTCTGGTCAGTGAAGGCCTAGTGGAAGGAGGGACCGCAGACAGGCTTTGAAGGCCTAACATAATAAAATGGGCTGGCTGTAGGCACTTTATAATTGGTTCCAGGGGTACACGGGCAGCAGTGGTCTGGTCAGTGGAGGCCTAGTGGAAGGAGGGACCGCAGACAGGCTTCGAAGGCCTAACACAATAAAATGGGCTGGCTGTAGGCACTTTAAAATTGGTTCCAGGGGTACACGGGCAGCAGTGGTCTGGTCAGTGGAGGCCTAGTGGAAGGAGGGACCGCAGACAGGCTTCGAAGGCCTAACACAATAAAATGGGCTGGCTGTAGGCACTTTATAATTGGTTCCAGGGGTACACGGGCAGCAGTGGTCTGGTCAGTGGAGGCCTAGTGGAAGGAGGGACCGCAGACAGGCTTCGAAGGCCTAACACAATAAAATGGGCTGGCTGTAGGCACTTTATAATTGGTTCCAGGGGTACACGGGCAGCAGTGGTCTGGTCAGTGGAGGCCTAGAGGAAGGAGGGACCGCAGACAGGCTTCGAAGGCCTAACACAATAAAATGGGCTGGCTGTAGGCACTTTAAAATCGGTTCCAGGGGTACACGGGCAGCAGTGGTCTGGTCAGTGGAGGCCTAGTGGAAGGAGGGACCGCAGACAGGCTTCGAAGGCCTAAAATAACAAACAATAGGCTCATGGCAGTTTTACAGCGGTTACATGGATACACGGCAGGCAGCTTGGTGGTCAGTGGAGGAGTATTGAAAGTAGGGACCGTAGACAGGCTATCAAAGGCCTAAAATAACAAACAATAGGCTCATGGCAGTTTTACAGCGGTTACATGGATACACGGGCAGGCAACTTGGTGGTCAGTGGAGGAGTGTTTAAAGTAGGGACCGTAGACAGGCTATCAAAGGCCTAAAATAACAAACAATAGGCTCATGGCAGTTTTACAGCGGTTACATGGATACACGGGCAGGCAGCTTGGTGGTCAGTGGAGGAGTATTTAAAGTAGGGACCGTAGACAGGCTATCAAAGGCCTAAAATAACAAACAATAGGCTCATGGCAGTTTTACAGCGGTTACATGGATACACGGGCAGGCAGCTTGGTGGTCAGTGGAGGAGTATTTAAAGTAGGGACCGCAGACAGGCTATCAAAGGCCTAAAATAACAAACAATAGGCTCATGGCAGTTTTACAGCGGTTACTGTTGTGAAATTGGATTTTGGGCTCCCCCGGTGGCCACTGGTGGAATTGAACTGGTGTGCATCATCCTCTCTGTTCACCTGTTTCCATCAGGATGTGGGAGTCGCTATTTAGCCTTGCTCCTCTGTCACTTCCATGCCGGTCAACATTGTAATCAGAAGCCTTTCTGTGCATGTTCCTGCTGCTAGACAACTCCCAGCTAAGTTCGACTTTTGTCCTTGTTTGTTTTTGCATTTTGTTCCAGTTCACAGCTGTAGTTTCGTTTCTGTGTCTGGAAAGCTCTTGTGATCTGAAATTGCCACTCTGATGTTATGAGTTAATACTAGAGTCTTAAAGTAATTTCAGGATGGTGTTTTGATAGGGTTTTCAGCTGACCATGAAAGTGCCCTTTCTGTCTTCCTGCTATCTAGTAAGCGGACCTCAATTTTGCTAAACCTATTTTCATACTACGTTTGTCATTTCATCTAAAATCACCGCCAATATTTGTGGGGGCCTCTGTCTGCCTTTCGGGGAAATTTCTCTAGAGGTGAGCCAGGACTATATTTTCCTCTGCCAGGATTAGTTAGTCCTCCGGCCGGCGCTGGGCGTCTAGGGATAAAACGCAGGCTACGCTACCCGGCTACTGTTAGTTGTGCGGCAGGTTTAGTTCATGGTCAGTTTAGTTTCCATCCTTCCAAGAGCTAGTTCTTATGTTTGCTGGGCTATGTTCTCTTGCCATTGAGAACCATAACAGTTTGACCGGCCAAAAAGGGTTAAATTAATTGACAGAGAAAGGAGAGAAAAGAGAAGTCTGCTGAAGATTTTTATTTTTTTTTTTCCCTTCAGTTCTGAGTGTGCTTGTAATTGAATCTCTTGCAAGTCTGCCTATATTGCAGCCTTTCTCTCTCTCTCTCCTTCTAATCCTGGAATGGCTCTGTGTTCACCTGTTTAAAATGGATATTCAGAGTTTAGCTGCAGGTTTGAATAATCTCACCACGAAAGTTCAAAATTTACAAGATTTTGTTGTTCATGTTCCTATATCTGAACCTAGAATTCCTTTGCCTGAATTTTTCTCGGGGAATAGATCTTGCTTTCAAAATTTCAAAAATAATTGCAAGTTGTTTTTGTCCCTGAAATCTCGCTCTGCTGGAGATCCTGCTCAGCAGGTCAGGATTGTGATTTCCTTGCTCCGGGGCGACCCTCAGGATTGGGCTTTTGCATTGGCTCCAGGGGATCCTGCGTTGCTCAATGTGGATGCGTTTTTTCTGGCCTTGGGGTTGCTTTATGAGGAACCTCAGTTAGAACTTCAGGCGGAAAAGGCCTTGATGTCCCTATCTCAGGGGCAAGACGAAGCTGAAATATACTGCCAGAAATTCCGTAAATGGGCTGTGCTTACTCAGTGGAATGAGTGCGCCCTGGCGGCGAATTTCAGAGAGGGTCTCTCTGATGCCATTGGGGATGTTATGGTGGGGTTCCCTGTGCCTGCGGGTCTGAATGAGTCCATGACAATGGCTATCGAGATCGATAGGCGTCTGCGGGAATGCAAACCTGTGCACCATTTGGCGGTGTCTACTGAGAAGACGCCAGAGAATATGCAATGTGATAGAATTCTGTCCAGAAGTGAACGGCAGAATTTTAGACGAAAAAATGGGTTGTGCTTCTATTGCGGTGATTCAACTCATGTTATATCAGCATGCTCTAAGCGTACTAAGAAGCTTGATAAGTCTGTTTCAATTGGCACTTTACAGTCTAAGTTTATTCTATCTGTGACCCTGATTTGTTCTTTATCATCTATTACCGCGGATGCCTATGTCGACTCTGGCGCCGCTTTGAGTCTTATGGATTGGTCCTTTGCCAAACGCTGTGGGTATGATTTGGAGCCTCTTGAAACTCCTATACCCCTGAAGGGGATTGACTCCACCCCATTGGCTAGCAATAAACCACAATACTGGACACAAGTAACTATGCGGATTAATCCGGATCACCAGGAGATTATTCGCTTTCTTGTGCTGTATAACCTACATGATGTGTTGGTGCATGGATTGCCATGGTTGCAATCTCATAACCCAGTCCTTGACTGGAAAGCTATGTCTGTGTTAAGCTGGGGATGTCAGGGGACGCATGGGGACGTACCTGTGGTTTCCATTTCATCATCTATTCCCTCTGAGATTCCTGAATTCTTGACTGAATATCGTGACGTTTTTGAAGAACCTAAGCTTGGTTTATTACCTCCGCACCGGGAGTGCGATTGTGCCATAGATTTGATTCCGGGTAGTAAATACCCTAAGGGTCGTTTATTTAATCTGTCTGTGCCTGAACATGCTGCTATGCGAGAATATATAAAGGAGTCCTTGGAAAAGGGACATATTCGTCCTTCGTCATCTCCCTTAGGAGCCGGTTTTTTCTTTGTGGCTAAGAAAGATGGCTCTTTGAGGCCGTGCATTGATTATCGGCTTTTGAATAAAATCACGGTTAAATATCAATATCCGTTGCCACTGCTGACTGATTTGTTTGCTCGCATAAAGGGGGCCAAGTGGTTCTCTAAGATAGATCTCCGTGGGGCGTATAATTTGGTGCGAATTAAGCAGGGGGATGAGTGGAAAACCGCATTTAATACGCCCGAGGGCCACTTTGAGTATTTGGTGATGCCTTTTGGTCTTTCAAATGCCCCTTCAGTCTTTCAGTCCTTTATGCATGACATTTTCCGTGATTATTTGGATAAATTTATGATTGTGTATCTGGATGATATTTTGATTTTTTCGGATGACTGGGACTCTCATGTCCAGCAGGTCAGGAGGGTTTTTCAGGTTTTGCGGTCTAATTCCTTGTGTGTGAAGGGTTCTAAGTGCGTTTTCGGGGTTCAAAAGATTTCCTTTTTGGGATATATTTTTTCCCCCTCTTCCATCGAGATGGATCCTGTCAAGGTTCAGGCTATTTGTGATTGGACGCAACCCTCTTCTCTTAAGAGTCTTCAGAAATTTTTGGGCTTTGCTAACTTTTATCGTCGATTTATTGCTGGTTTTTCTGATGTTGTTAAACCATTGACTGATTTGACTAAGAAGGGTGCTGATGTTGCTGATTGGTCCCCTGCTGCTGTGGAGGCCTTTCGGGAGCTTAAGCGCCGCTTTTCTTCCGCCCCTGTGTTGCGTCAGCCTGATGTTGCTCTTCCTTTTCAGGTTGAGGTCGACGCTTCTGAAATCGGAGCTGGGGCGGTTTTGTCGCAGAGAAGTTCCGATTGCTTCGTGATGAGACCTTGTGCTTTTTTCTCGCGTAAATTTTCACCCGCCGAGCGGAATTATGATGTTGGGAATCGGGAGCTTTTGGCCATGAAGTGGGCTTTTGAGGAGTGGCGTCATTGGCTTGAGGGGGCTAGACATCAGGTGGTGGTATTGACTGATCACAAAAATCTAATTTATCTTGAGTCCGCCAGACGCCTGAATCCTAGACAGGCGCGCTGGTCGTTGTTTTTCTCTCGGTTTAATTTTGTGGTGTCCTACCTGCCGGGTTCTAAGAATGTTAAGGCGGATGCCCTTTCTAGGAGTTTTGAGCCTGACTCCCCTGGTAATTCTGAACCTACAGGTATCCTTAAGGATGGAGTGATATTGTCTGCCGTTTCTCCAGACCTGCGGCGGGCCTTGCAGGAGTTTCAGGCGGATAGACCTGATCGTTGCCCACCTGGTAGACTGTTTGTTCCTGACGATTGGACCAGTAAAGTCATTTCTGAGGTTCATTCTTCTGCGTTGGCAGGTCATCCTGGAATCTTTGGTACCAGGGATTTGGTGGCAAGGTCCTTCTGGTGGCCTTCCCTGTCTCGAGATGTGCGAGGCTTTGTGCAGTCTTGTGACGTTTGTGCTCGGGCCAAGCCTTGTTATTCTCGGGCTAGTGGATTGTTGTTGCCCTTGCCTATCCCGAAGAGGCCCTGGACGCACATCTCGATGGATTTTATTTCGGATCTTCCTGTTTCTCAGAAGATGTCTGTCATCTGGGTGGTGTGTGATCGTTTCTCTAAGATGGTCCATTTGGTTCCCCTGCCTAAGTTGCCTTCTTCTTCCGAGTTGGTTCCTCTGTTTTTTCAAAATGTGGTTCGTTTGCATGGTATTCCGGAGAATATAGTTTCTGACAGAGGTACCCAATTCGTGTCTAGATTTTGGCGAGCATTCTGTGCTAGGATGGGCATAGATTTGTCTTTCTCGTCTGCTTTCCATCCTCAGACTAATGGCCAGACCGAGCGGACGAATCAGACCTTGGAGACATATTTGAGGTGTTTTGTGTCTGCAGATCAGGATGATTGGGTTGCTTTTTTGCCTTTAGCGGAGTTTGCCCTCAATAATCGGGCCAGCTCTGCCACTTTGGTGTCTCCCTTTTTCTGTAATTCGGGGTTTCATCCTCGATTTTCTTCTGGTCAGGTGGAATCTTCGGATTGTCCTGGAGTGGATGCTGTGGTGGAGAGGTTGCATCAGATTTGGGGGCAGGTAGTAGACAATTTGAAGTTGTCCCAGGAGAAGACTCAGCTTTTTGCCAACCGCCGGCGTCGGGTTGGTCCTCGGCTTTGTGTTGGGGACTTGGTGTGGTTGTCTTCTCGTTTTGTCCCTATGAGGGTTTCTTCTCCCAAGTTTAAGCCTCGGTTCATCGGCCCGTACAAGATATTGGAGATTCTTAACCCTGTGTCCTTCCGTTTGGACCTCCCTGCATCTTTTTCTATTCATAATGTTTTTCATCGGTCATTATTGCGCAGGTATGAGGTACCGGTTGTGCCTTCCGTTGAGCCTCCTGCTCCGGTGTTGGTTGAGGGCGAGTTGGAGTACGTTGTGGAAAAAATCTTGGACTCCCGTGTTTCCAGACGGAAACTCCAGTATCTGGTCAAATGGAAGGGATACGGTCAGGAGGATAATTCTTAGGTGACTGCCTCTGATGTTCATGCCTCCGATTTGGTCCCTGCCTTTCATAGGGCTCATCCTGATCGCCCTGGTGGTTCTGGTGAGGGTTCGGTGCCCCCTCCTTGAGGGGGGGGGTACTGTTGTGAAATTGGATTTTGGGCTCCCCCGGTGGCCACTGGTGGAATTGAACTGGTGTGCATCATCCTCTCTGTTCACCTGTTTCCATCAGGATGTGGGAGTCGCTATTTAGCCTTGCTCCTCTGTCACTTCCATGCCGGTCAACATTGTAATCAGAAGCCTTTCTGTGCATGTTCCTGCTGCTAGACAACTCCCAGCTAAGTTGGACTTTTGTCCTTGTTTGTTTTTGCATTTTGTTCCAGTTCACAGCTGTAGTTTCGTTTCTGTGTCTGGAAAGCTCTTGTGATCTGAAATTGCCACTCTGATGTTATGAGTTAATACTAGAGTCTTAAAGTAATTTCAGGATGGTGTTTTGATAGGGTTTTCAGCTGACCATGAAAGTGCCCTTTCTGTCTTCCTGCTATCTAGTAAGCGGACCTCAATTTTGCTAAACCTATTTTCATACTACGTTTGTCATTTCATCTAAAATCACCGCCAATATTTGTGGGGGCCTCTGTCTGCCTTTCGGGGAAATTTCTCTAGAGGTGAGCCAGGACTATATTTTCCTCTGCCAGGATTAGTTAGTCCTCCGGCCGGCGCTGGGCGTCTAGGGATAAAACGCAGGCTACGCTACCCGGCTACTGTTAGTTGTGCGGCAGGTTTAGTTCATGGTCAGTTTAGTTTCCATCCTTCCAAGAGCTAGTTCTTATGTTTGCTGGGCTATGTTCTCTTGCCATTGAGAACCATAACAGGTTACATGGATACACGGGCAGGCAGCTTGGTGGTCAGTGGAGGAGTATTTAAAGTAGGGACCGCAGACAGGCTATCAAAGGCCTAAAATAACAAACAATAGGCTCATGGCAGTTTTACAGCGGTTACATGGATACACGGGCAGGCAGCTTGGTGGTCAGTGGAGGAGTATTTAAAGTAGGGACCGCAGACAGGCTATCAAAGGCCTAAAATAACAAACAATAGGCTCATGGCAGTTTTACAGCGGTTACATGGATACACGGGCAGGCAGCTTGGTGGTCAGTGGAGGAGTATTGCAAGGAGTGTCTGTCCCAGTACTCCCAAAATATAAATAGATGTTAATGTCTCGCAAAACAACCAAAACAAAAAAAAAGGTGGCATACTTAGGTACAGGGGTGGGCTCATCTGCTGAGTTTCTGACATAGTAATTTGGCAGTAACTATTTAATGGTGCCAATATAGGACACAGACACAGACTACTTTAAGTTGCATCATAGATGTCTACAAATTTGTATTGTCAGTGCCAGACATTGAATCATGTCAGCGAATAGACTAAAGATTGGTGGAGCTGTGCGACATAATTTTGCACGTGGTACAGCACATTTTGAGCTGGGGGAGGGGGGAACTCTCTTGAGGCCGGCGGGACCGCCCCAGGGCCCCTCATGTTACAACGGTGTGTCTGACGTTGGGTGCGCACCACCACTGCCAGAGACACTACATTGTACTATGAGGGACCCAGTAGCAATGCCGTCAACCAAAAGCGAGCACACCCACCTCTTCAGACAAACAGCAGTCTCACGGGTGCTTGCGCCAAGTCGCGATACCACGGCCCCGTGTGGGGAGTTTGGCCATTTAGGGAGGTGTAAACATGTCGTATGCTGTACAATCAGCTGCAGCAAATTAGACATTAGAAAAGTAATTCACAGGCAAGAGCTTTTCATAGGAAAGCTAGGTGTCGGCCGGGCAAGGTGGGGCAAAAGATTTCGAAATCCAGTTGTGGTTCATTTTAATGAATGTTAGATCGTCAACATTTTGGGTAGCCAGACGAGTCCTTTTTTCGGTTAATATTGAACCTGCAGCACTGAATACTCTTTCTGATAGGACACTTGCTGCCGGGCAAGCAAGCTCCTGCAATGCATATTCTGCCAATTCTGGCCAGGTGTCTAATTTGGAGGCCCAGTAATCAAATGGGAATGACGGTTGAGGGAGAACATCGATAAGGGATGAAAAATAGTTAGTAACCATACTGGACAAATGTTGTCTCCTGTCACTTTCAATTGATGCAGCAGTACCTGTCCTGTCTGCGGTCATAGCAAAATCACTCCACAACCTGGTCAGAAAACCCCTCTGTCCAACGCCACTTCTGATGTGTGCACCCCTAACACTCCTAGTCTGCTGCCCCCTGGAGCTCGTGTGAGAACGATCACGTGCGCTGTGTGCTGGGAATGCCTGAAGCAAACGGTCAACAAGAGTTGATTGTTTGGTTGCTAATATTAGTTCCAAGTTCTCATGTGGCATAATATTTTGCAATTTGCCTTTATAGCGTGGATCAAGGAGGCAGGCCAACCAGTAATCGTCATCGTTCATCATTTTCGTAATGCGTGTGTCCCTTTTTAGGATACGTAAGGCATAATCCGCCATGTGGGCCAAAGTTCCAGTTGTCAAATCTCCAGTTGTGATTGGTTGAGGGGCAGTTGCAGGCAAATCTACGTCACTTGTGTCCCTCAAAAAACCAGAACCCGGCCGTGACACGCAACCAATTTCCAGTGCCCCCGGGAAAGGTTCCGCATTAAAAATATACTCATCCCCATCATCCTCCTCGTCCTCCACCTCCTCTTCGCCCGCTACCTCGTCCTGTACACTGCCCTGACCAGACAATGGCTGACTGTCATCAAGGCTTTCCTCTTCCTCTGGTGCAGACGCCTGCTCCTTTATGTGCGTCAAACTTTGCATCAGCAGACGCATTAGGGGGATGCTCATGCTTATTACGGCGTTGTCTGCACTAACCAGCCGTGTGCATTCCTCAAAACACTGAAGGACTTGACACATGTCTTGTATCTTAGACCACTGCACACCTGACAACTCCATGTCTGCCATCCTACTGCCTGCCCGTGTATCCTCCCACAAATAAATAACAGCACGCCTCTGTTCGCACAGTCTCTGAAGCATGTGCAGTGTTGAGTTCCACCTTGTTGCAACGTCTATGATTAGGCGATGCTGGGGAAGGTTCAAAGACCGCTGATAGGTCTGCATACGGCTGGCGTGTACAGGCGAACGTCGGATATGTGAGCAAAGTGCACGCACTTTGAGGAGCAGGTCGGAGAACCCAGGATAAGTTTTCAATAAGCACTGCACCACCAGGTTTAAGGTGTGAGTCAGGCAAGGAATGTGTTTCAGTTGGGAAAGGGAGATGGCAGCCATGAAATTCCTTCCGTTATCACTCACTACCTTGCCTGCCTCAAGATCTACTGTGCCCAGCCACGACTGCGTTTCTTGTTGCAAGAACTCGGACAGAACTTCCGCGGTGTGTCTGTTGTCGCCCAAACACTTCATAGCCAATACAGCCTGCTGACGCTTGCCAGTAGCTGGCCCATAATGGGACAACTGGTGTGCAACAGTGTCATCTGCCGATGGAGTGGTTGGCCGACTGCGTTCTGTGGAAGAGCTGTAGCTTCTGCAGGAGGACGAGGAGGAGGAGGAGGAGGGGGTGCGAACGCCTACAGCCAACTGTTTCCTAGACCGTGGGCTAGGCACAACTGTCCCTAAATTGATGTCGCCTGTGGACCCTGCATCCACCACATTCACCCAGTGTGCCGTGATGGACACATAACGTCCCTGGCCATGCCTACTGGTCCATGCATCTGTAGTCAGGTGCACCTTTGTACTCACAGATTGCCTGAGTGCATGGACGATGCGCTGTTTAACATGCTGGTGCAGGGCTGGGATGGCTTTTCTGGAAAAAAAGTGTCGACTGGGTAGCTCGTATCGTGGTTCAGCGTACTCCATCAGGGCTTTGAAAGCTTCGCTTTCAACTAACCGGTAGGGCATCATCTCTAACGAGATTAGTCTAGCTATGTGGGCGTTAAAACCCTGTGTACGCGGATGCGAGGATAAGTACTTCCTTTTTCTAACCAGAGTCTCATGTAGGGTGAGCTGGACTGGAGAGCTGGAGATCGTGGAACTTTCGGGTGTGCCGCTGTACATGGCAGACTGAGAGACGGTTGGAGACGGTATTGTGCCCTAGATGCAATATTTCCTCCTACAAAACTGGTGATTCCCTGACCCTGACTGCTTTTGGCTGGCAAAGAAACCTGCACAGATACTGCCGGTGGTGCGGAAAATGGTGGCCTTACAGTGACGGAAGGGATGTTGCGTTGCTGACTAGCTTCATTGGCCGAGGGTGCTACAACCTTAAGGGACGTTTGGTAGTTAGTCCAGGCTTGAAAATGCATGGTGGTTAAGTGTCTATGCATGCAACTAGTATTTAGACTTTTCAGATTCTGACCTCTGCTTAAGCTAGTTGAACATTTTTGACAGATGACTTTGCGCTGATCAGTTGGATGTTGTTTAAAAAAATGCCAGACTGCACTCTTCCTAGCATCGGATCCCTTTTCAGGGATTGCAGACTGAGCTTTAACCGGATGGCCACGCTGTCCTCCAACAGGTTTTGGCTTTGACACGCGTTTTGGGCCAGATACGGGCCCGGCAGATGGAACCTGTTGCGATGTTGATGCCTGCTGCGGCCCCTCCTCCACCTCCGCTTCTGAACTACTGCCGCCTGCACCCTGTTCCCCCAATGGCTGCCAATCGGGGTCAATAACTGGGTCATCTATTACCTCCTCTTCGAGCTCGTGTGCAACTTCGTCTGTGTCACTGTGTCGGTCGGTGGTATAGCGTTCGTGGCGGGGCAACATAGTCTCATCAGGGTCTGATTGTGGATCTGTACCCTGAGAGGGCAATGTGGTGGTCTGAGTCAAAGGAGCAGCATAGTACTCTGGCTGTGGCTGTGCATCAGTGCACTCCATGTCAGAATCTACTTGTAATGGGCATGGCCTGTTAAATGTTTCACTTTCTAAGCCAGGAACGGTATGTGTAAAGAGCTCCATGGAGTGACCCGTTGTGTCGCCTGCTGCATCCTTCTCTCTTGTTGTAGTTTTTGCTGAGGAGGACAAGGAAGCGACTTGTCCCTGACCGTGAACATCCACAAGCGACGCGCTGCTTTTACATTTACCAGTTTCTGAAGAGGAGGCAAAAGAGCTAGAGGCTGAGTCTGCAATGTAAGCCAAAACTTGCTGTTGCTGCTCCGCCTTTAAAAGCGGTTTTCCTACTCCCAGAAAAGAGAGCGTTCGAGGCCTTGTGTAGCCTGACGACGAAACTGGCTCCACAGCTCCAGACTTAGGTGGAATATTTTTATCCCCACGACCACCTGATGCTCCACTACCACTACCATCATTACCAGCTGACAATGAACGCCCACGACGACCTCTTGCACCAGACTTCCTCATTGTTTTAAAATCTTAACCAAAGTAACTTTATTTGTTGCTGTCAAACAACTTACACGGTGAGCTATAACTTCAGTATGATTTCAATATCCCTTAACAGGTTGGTGAGACCACAAGGAAAATCAGGCACAATGTTACACACTCTGTTTTCTGTGGCACCAAATCACAGAGATGACACACACGCAGGACTGTCACTCAAGCACTAATGTCAATATTAATCTCCCACCTAATTTATTTAATTTTTTTTTTTCAGGGAGACTTTAGAAACCAAATAATAGTAAAAAAAAACAAAAAAAAAGGCTTTCTATGGCCCACTGAATGAGAGATGGCACGCACAGGAGTGGCACACAAGCCCTGACTGAGGCCAATATTTTTCTCCCACTGATTGATGTAGTGTTTTTGTGTTGAGGTAGATTTTAGAACACAAATGAAGGAAAAAAATAAATAGGCTTTCTATGGCCCACAATTAGAGAGAGAGAGGTGGCACACCCAGGAGTCAAGACTGGCGCACAAGCTGAAAGGGCAATATTACTCTCCCACTGTTTTTTTAAGTTTTTTTTTTTTTATTTTCAGGGAGACTTTAGAAACCAAATAATATTAAAAAAAAAAACAAAAAAAAGGCTTTCTATGGCCCACTGAATGAGAGATGACACGCACAGGAGTGGCACACAAGCCCTGACTGAGGCCAATATTTTTCTCCCACTGATTGATGTAGTGTTTTTGTGTTGAGGTAGATTTTAAAACACAAATGAAGGAAAAAAATAAATAGGCTTTCTATGGCCCACAATTACAGAGAGAGAGGTGGCACACCCAGGAGTCAAGACTGGCGCACAAGCTGAAAGGGCAATATTACTCTCCCACTGTTTTTTTATGTTTTTTTTTTTTTTTTTTCAGGGAGACTTTAGAAACCAAATAATATTAAAAACAAACAAAAAAAAAGGCTTTCTATGGCCCACTGAATGAGAGATGGCACGCACAGGAGTGGCACACAAGCCCTGACTGAGGCCAATATTTTTCTCCCACTGATTGATGTAGTGTTTTTGTGTTGAGGTAGATTTTAGAACACAAATCAAGGACAAAAATAAATAGGCTTTCTATGGCCCACTCAGTGAGAGATGGCACACACAGGGATGGCACTGTAGCAGAAATGCCAATCTTAATCTCCCACAAAAAAAAAAAAAAAAAAAAACAGGGACTGTCCTACAATTACTATCTCCCTGCAGTAATCTAAGCCAGGTATGGCAGGCAGCAATAGGAGTGGACTGATGCACAAATTAAATAAAAAGTGTGGACAAACAAAAAAGATAGCTGTGCAGAAAGGAAGGAACAAGAGGATATGTGCTTTGAAAAAAGCAGTTGGTTTCCACAGTGGCGTACACACAGCAATACAGCTATCAGGGAGCCTTCTAGGGCAGCCCAATGAGCTACAGCGCTGAGGGAAAAAAAAAAAAAAAAAATTGCTTTCACTGTCCCTGCACACCGAAGGTGGTGTTGGACAGTGGAAATCGCTACAGCACAAGCGGTTTGGTGGTTAGTGGACCCTGCCTAACGCTCTCCCTGCTTCTGACGAAGCGGCAGCAACCTCTCCCTAAGCTCAGATCAGCAGCAGTAAGATGGCGGTCGGCGGGAACGCCCCTTTATAGCCCCTGTGACGCCGCAGACAGCAAGCCAATCACTGCAATGCCCTTCTCTAAGATGGTGGGGACCAGGACCTATGTCATCACGCTGCCCACACTCTGCGTTCACCTTCATTGGCTGAGAAATGGCGCTTTTCGCGTTGAAACGCGACTTTGGCGCGAAAGTCGCGTACCGCATGGCCGACAAGCACAGGGGTCGGATCGGGTTTCATGAGACGCCGACTTAGCCAAAAGTCGGCGACTTTTGAAAATGAACGACCCGTTTCGCTCAACCCTACTTGCCTGTAAGTCAAATTTCACCTCAGACTGAAAATTTCCTCTCCCACTTAGGCTTAGTTCAGACGCTGCGTTTTTGATGCGTTTTTCAACTTTAACATTGCTTTCAACCTCAACAAATGCATTCACTGGGAAATGTCATTGTAACATTTAACACCCCTAGCTGGCCATGTGGTGTGTGACACATAAGCAGACCCATCTTGTTTCATTTATGAAGGAGGGACTCTTAAAGTCACAGAGCCTACTTTTACTGGTGCATCAGGCGGCATTAATCATCTTAAAGGGCCATTATGAAACAGTGGGTCTCCTAAGCTGTTTATGCCTATGCTGTGAGTGGATGGGCTGCCAAGAATTAAAACGCACCACAATACCCCTTTCATAAGATGTCCGGGGGTGACTCCTGAAAAAGTGTTGAATTGAATCCAAGGCCTGCCCTGCTACCAATTCATATGCACCCCAATAAGCCTTTGATCCCACATACTGGATGGGCCCAGGAAAATCCACTTCACAGTATGCATTTTGTGCTCCATATTCCTTTGTTTTATACATTGGCGGAAGGCCAGCCCTGTTGCATAGTCAGTCATATGCACCCCATTAGGCCTTGGAACCCACATACTGGATGTGCCCATGAAAATTCACTTCACAATATGCATTTTGTACTCCTTGGTTTTACACATTGGCGGCAAGGCCAGCCCTGCTGCATAGTCAGTCATATGCCCCCCATTAGGCCTGGAACCCACATACTGGATGGGCCCAGGAAAATCCACTTCACAATATGCATTTTGTGCTCCATACTACTTTGTTTTATACATTGGCAGGAAGGCGAGCCCTGCTGCATAGTTATATGCACCCCATTAGGCTTTGGAACCCACATACTGGATGGGCTCAGTATAATTCACTCATATTTTTTAATGGTATGATGGTTCCCTCTTTGCACAATTATTTACAGGAGAATTTGGCAATTTTATTTGACATGTTTTTAACACTAAGGTTCAGATACGGCTTTAAAAAAGGCAAATACTTGCAATACAAGGCAATTTTATTGCAAACTACAAAATTCAACGAAATGTATGATTGAATAGTGTGAGTGCGTACACTTTTGTATGTGTTAACATACACAGGTTAATAAGTACATATAAGGATTAAATAAATATAGTGATTACATATATATGAAGATTAACTACATACAGTATAGTTAGACCATCATCAAGAGGCTTTTAAACATCATCCGTCTGGAATATCAGAGAAGCAACACCAAAACACAGAGAACCCCTGGGAGATTACCTACACTGCATGGGCGTCCCCAATTATGCAGGTATCAGCACACTGTACATGTACAGGTACCCCAGTTTTGGCATCTGTCTTAGTCATGTTTCTCTGGTCTTATATAGTGAATCACACTATGTAGTAACTCTAGTTTCACCCACACCTTCAAGTTGCCACTTTTCAAGGTTGGATGAAAATGAGATATCATGGAGTCATCAGAAGAGGGGCCATAAACCCCTAGAAAATAAAAGCCACAAGTATTTAGATCAAACCACCACCGGCATAGTTTCAGTAAACCTTAATGTTTTACAATGTCAAACAGCAAACATATAGAGGCTTAGAACTGTTTGTGAAGTGAATAAACAAACATTTATCAAGATTGTGTCACAATGAACATTGTCTGTCACATCTCTAAATGTTTTGCAAGAAATGTAGCTATGTGATTGTCTGAATGCATTCGGTATACAGTATTTCAATCTTGTTTACAAATCGCCATTTGTATAGTCTCCATTTGTACATTTGAGGCAGACAAAGTTAAGGCTCACAAGGAGAGAAACAAATATAGTGTACAAAGCTATATTTTTAATGAACTACTGAGGCAAAGTAACAGCATTGCTTTATCAAATTTATATGAAGTGTATTGTGTCCAATGTTAGCAACCAGGCAACACAAAAAGGAGCTTTTCAAGTGAGCTCTTTCAGGTACACAAATGTTATGAAGTGTTTGCCAACAAGGATGTGGTTTCACCAATGGGGGGTACCTTTTGTAAAAATAGACTAGTGCCATCACAGCCCCCCTCGACCAAACTTCACTATAACAATAAAAAGTACGTTCACCCTGGTGATCTAGTGGCAGTTTTTCAAGAGAAATTGCAGGATTAAGAAGTAGGCCCAATGGAATGCCATGCCCAATTCCCCAAAGTGGTGTCCTTTTTGGATTGATTAAGATAGTGCCATTACAGCCCCCCTGGCCAAAATTCATCGGCCTATAACAGTACTGAGCACGTGCACCCTTGTCATCTAGTGGCAGGTACAGGACAGATTGCAGGAGACAGAGTTAAGAAGTAGGCCCAATGTAATGTCATGCCCAATTCCCCAATTTAAATTCCTTTTTTATTCAAGAAAAGAGTGCCATCACAGGCCCCTTGGGCACCATGCACCGTACAGAGTATGTTCACCCTGGTGATCTACTGGCGTGTACAGGACAGATTGCAGGAGACAGAGTTAAGAAGTCGGCCCAATGTAATGTCATGCCCAATTCCCCAATGTAAGGGCCTGTTTTAACAAAATGAAATAGTGCTTTCACCGCCCCCAAAAATCACCGGCCTTTAACAGTACTGAACACGTGCACCCTGGTCATGTCGTCGAAGATAAGGAAGACACATTGCAGGAGACAGTTAAGAAGTTGGTCCAATGTAATTTCATGCCCAATTCCCCAATGCAAAATCCTTTTTTATTTTTTATTTTTTAAATAAAAGAGTGCCATCACAGGCCCCTTGGCCAACATGCACTGTACAGACCACATTCACCCTGGTGATATAATGGTTCTGGATGAGGAGGATGAGGATAAGGAGGAGGATAAAAACAAACAGACCAAATCTGGAAGCGTATACCCATGTGTGGTTGTGAAGACGTGCATGAGAATACACCTCCCCAAAAGAGAGAATGTGTAACAATATAGTGGAACACTCAGGAATCTCTTGGATTGAGACAAATAAGCAGCAGAACCAAGTATAGTGATAAGTCTGTATTATTCAAAACAAACACTGGTGCAATGCGTGAGCAAGTTCAAAACACAGCAAATCAAGTGAAATCAGGATAAGTTCCTTGCAGCTCGGCTGCAGGCAAAATCAATATTCAAACGCACAAACGTGGGTTGTTGTGAACTGTGTTTCTGGGCTCCCTCTGGTGGTCACTAACGGTATTGTGTTAGGCATGTCTTGTTGCAGGCCTGAGCTCCAGCTGTGTCGTTAAGCAGCGGGTGTTCCCTATTTAAGTCTCCTCCGGACTCAGTCTCTTGCCTGGCATCGTTGTATCCAGACCTATATGGTCTCCTCCGGATTCCTTTCAGTCTGTCTCATGCAAGAAAAGCTAAGTCCGTTTTGTATAATTTGGATCGTTTGCATTTTTCAGTGTCTTTGTCCAGCTTGCTTAATATTTGATTTTCTGGCTCGCTGGAAGCTCTAGGGGGCTGATATTCTCCCTCCGCACCGTCAGTCGGTGTGGGGGTTCTTGAATGTTCAGCGTGGATGTTTTTGTAGGGTTTTCTGCTGACCGCATAGTCCACTATCTATTTTCTGTCTATCTAGACTAGTGGGCCTCACTTTGCTGAATCTAGTTCATCTCTACGTTTGTGTTTTCCTCTTGCCTCACCGTTATTATTTGTTGGGGGCTTTCTATATCTTTGGGGTTCAATTTCTCTGGAGGCAAGTGAGGTCTTATTTTCCCTCTAGGGGTAGTCAGTTCTCCGGCTGGCTCGAGACGTCTAGAACCAACGTAGGCACGTTCACCGGCTGCTTCTAGTTGTGTGTGTTAGGATCAGGTATGCGGTTAGCCCAGTTTCCACCTCCCTAGAGCAGTATTTATGTTTTTGCTATCTTGCCGGAATATCAGAGATCCTCTACCACTGGGATCATAACAGTATGCCAGGCCGAAAGAAAATGTTTATTGCATCACAGAAGCGGGATTAAAAAGAAGTTCTGAGTTTTTTGTTTTTTTTTTTGTTGCTGCAGTTTGCCTAGCTTCTTCCATCCCCTTTTTCTCTGAGTGGCTGGAACTCTGCTGCACATATGAATGTCCAGACTCTGACTTCTAGTGTGGATCAGCTTGCTGCTAGGGTGCAAAGCATTCAGGATTTTGTTATCCATAGCCCTATGTCTGAACCAAAAATACCTATTCCTGAGCTGTTTTTTGGAGATAGATCTAAGTTCCTGAATTTTAGGAATAATTGCAAATTGTTTCTGTCTCTGAAACCTCGTTCCTCTAGTGAGTCCGCTCAGCCAGTTAAGATTGTTATTTCCTTCTTGCGCGGTGACCCTCAAGATTGGGCCTTCTCTCTGGCGCTAGGAGATCCTGCATTGGTGAATGTTGATGCGTTTTTCCTGGCACTTGGTTTGCTTTATGAGGAGCCTAATCTTGAAAATCAGGCTGAAAAGATGTTGCTGGCTATCTCTCAGGGTCAGGACGAAGCTGAGGTATATTGTCAAAAATTTCGGAAATGGTCCGTGCTTACTCAATGGAATGAGTGTGCACTGGCCGCAAATTTCAGAAATGGTCTTTCTGAAGCCATTAAAGATGTGATGGTGGGGTTTCCTATCCCTACAGGTCTGAATGATTCAATGGCTCTGGCCATTCAAATTGATCGACGTTTGCGGGAGCGCAAATCTGTTAATCCTTCGGCGGTGCTGTCTGAACGGTCACCTGATTCTATGCAATGTGACAGAATTCTGACCAGAGTCGAGCGACAAAATCATAGACGTCAAAATGGGTTGTGTTTCTACTGTGGTGATTCAACACATGTTATCTCAGCATGCTCTAAACGCTTAAAAAAAATTGTTAATCCTGTCGCCATTGGTACTTTTCAGCCTAAGTTTATTTTGTCTGTGACTTTAATTTGTTCATTATCTTCTTACTCAGTTATGGCTTTTGTGGATTCTGGTGCTGCTTTAAGTCTGATGGATTTGTCGCTTGCCAAGCGCTGCGGTTTTGTCCTGAAGCCTTTGGAAAATCCTATTCCTCTTAGAGGAATTGATTCTACGCCATTAGCAGAGAATAAACCTCAGTATTGGACGCAAGTGACCATGTGCATGACTCCTGTACATCAGGAGGTGATTCGTTTTCTGGTACTGCATAAAATGCATGATGTTGTCGTTTTGGGTCTACCATGGTTACAGGCCCATAATCCAGTTTTAGATTGGAAAGCTATGACTGTGTCTAGTTGGGGGTGTCAGGGGATTCATGGCGATTCTCCATTGGTGTCTATTGCTTCTTCTACTCCTTCTGAGATCCCTGAGTTTTTGTCAGACTTTCAGGATGTATTTAATGAGGCCAGGTCCAGTGCCCTTCCTCCTCATAGGGACTGTGATTGTGCTATAGATTTGATTCTTGGTAGTAAGTTTCCTAAGGGACGACTCTTTAATTTATCTGTGCCAGAGCATGCCGCGATGCGGAGTTATATAAAGGAGTCTTTGGAGAAGGGACATATTCGCCCATCCTCTTCTCCTCTTGGTGCAGGATTCTTTTTTGTGGGCAAGAAAGACGGGTCTTTGAGACCTTGTATAGATTATCGTCTTCTGAATAAGATCACGGTTAAATTTCAGTATCCTTTGCCATTGTTGTCTGATTTGTTTGCTCTGATTAAGGGATCCAGTTGGTTCACCAAGATAGATCTTCGTGGTGCGTATAACCTTGTGCGTATAAAGCAGGGAGATGAATGGAAAACGGCATTTAATACGCCCGAGGGTCATTTTGAGTACCTGGTGATGCCTTTTGGATTATCGAATGCCCCTTCTGTGTTTCAGTCCTTCATGCATGACATCTTCCGGAAATATCTGGATAAATTTATGATTATTTATCTGGATGATATTTTGTTTTTTTCTGATGATTGGGAGTCCCATGTGAACCAGGTCAGGATGGTGTTTCAGGTTCTGCGGGAGAATGCTCTATTTGTGAAGGGCTCAAAATGTATCTTTGGGGTACAGAAGGTTTCTTTTTTGGGTTTTATTTTTTTCCCTTCTACTGTGGAGATGGACCCAGTCAAGGTCCGTGCCATTCATGACTGGATTCAGCCCACGTCTGTTAAGAGCCTGCAGAAGTTCTTGGGCTTTGCTAATTTTTACCGTCGTTTTATCGCTAATTTTTCCAGCGTGGTTAAACCTTTGACGGATATGACCAAGAAGGGTTCTGATGTTGCTAATTGGTCTCCTGCGGCCGTGGAGGCCTTTCGGGAGCTGAAGCGTCGGTTTACTTCAGCGCCAGTCTTGTGCCAGCCGGATGTCTCTCTTTCCTTCCAGGTTGAAGTTGATGCTTCTGAGATTGGTGCAGGGGCTGTTTTGTCGCAAAAAAGTTCTGATGGCTCCGTGATGAAGCCATGCGCCTTCTTTTCAAGAAAATTTTCGCCTGCTGAGCGGAACTATGATGTTGGTAATCGGGAGTTGTTGGCTATGAAGTGGGCATTTGAGGAGTGGCGACATTGGCTCGAGGGAGTTAGACATCGTGTGGTGGTCTTGACTGATCATAAAAATCTGATTTACCTCGAGTCTGCCAAGCGCCTGAATCCTAGACAGGCTCGTTGGTCGTTGTTTTTCTCCCGTTTTGACTTTGTGGTCTCGTACCTGCCTGGTTCGAAGAACGTGAAGGCTGATGCACTTTCTAGGAGTTTTGTGCCTGACTCTCCGGGAGTCTCGGAGCCGGCTGGTATTCTCAGAGAGGGAGTGATTTTGTCTGCCATTTCCCCAGATTTGCGACGAGTGCTGCAGAAATTTCAGGCTGATAGGCCTGATCGTTGCCCACCAGAGAGACTGTTTGTCCCTGACAGATGGACCAGCAGAGTTATTTCTGAGGTTCATTCTTCAGTGTTGGCGGGACATCCTGGGATTTTCGGTACCAGAGATTTGGTGGCTAGGTCCTTTTGGTGGCCTTCCTTGTCGCGGGATGTGCGTTCTTTTGTGCAGTCCTGCGGGATTTGTGCTCGGGCTAAGCCTTGCTCTTCTCGTGCCAGTGGGTTGCTTTTGCCCTTGCCTATCCCGAAGAGGCCTTGGACGCACATTTTCATGAATTTCATTTCGGATCTTCCGGTATCTCAGAAGATGTCTGTCATCTGGGTGGTGTGCGATTGTTTTTCTAAAATGGTCCATTTGGTGCCCTTGCCTAAGTTGCCTTCCTCCTCTGATTTGGTCCCTTTGTTCTTTCAGAATGTGGTTCGTTTGCACGGCATCCCTGAGAATATTGTGTCTGACAGAGGATCCCAGTTTGTGTCCAGATTCTGGCGATCCTTTTGTGCTAAGATGGGTATTGATTTGTCTTTTTCGTCGGCTTTTCATCCTCAGACTAATGGCCAGACCGAGCGAACTAATCAGACGTTGGAGACTTATTTGAGATGTTTTGTTTCTGCTGATCAGGACGACTGGGTTACCTTTTTGCCACTGGCCGAGTTTGCCCTTAATAATCGGGCTAGTTCTGCCACTTTGGTTTCACCCTTTTTCTGCAACTCTGGTTTTCATCCTCGTTTCTCCTCGGGCCAGGTTGAACCTTCTGACTGTCCTGGGGTTGATTCTGTGGTGGATAGGTTGCAGCGGATTTGGAACCATGTGGTGGACAATTTTAAATTGTCACAAGACAAGGCCCAGCGTTTTGCCAACCGCCGCCGCGGTGTGGGTCCCCGACTTCGTGTTGGGGATTTGGTTTGGTTGTCTTCTCGGCATGTTCCTTTGAAAGTCTCCTCTCCTAAGTTCAAGCCTCGCTTTATCGGTCCTTATAAGATTTTGGAAATCCTTAACCCGGTGTCTTTTCGCTTGGACCTTCCAGCGTCATTTGCTATTCATAATGTGTTCCATAGGTCCTTGTTGCGGCGGTACGTGGTGCCTATGGTTCCTGCTGTTGAGCCTCCTGCCCCGGTTTTGGTTGAGGGCGAGTTGGAGTACGTGGTGGAGAAGATTCTGGATTCTCGTATCTCTAGACGGAAACTCCAGTATTTAGTTAAGTGGAAAGGCTATGGTCAGGAGGATAATTCCTGGGTTGTCGCCTCTGATGTTCATGCGGCTGATTTGGTTCATGCCTTTCACGCTGCTCATCCTGATCGCCCTGGGGGTCTTGGTGAGGGTTCGGTGACCCCTCCTCAAGTGGGGGGTACTGTTGTGAACTGTGTTTCTGGGCTCCCTCTGGTGGTCACTAACGGTATTGTGTTAGGCATGTCTTGTTGCAGGCCTGAGCTCCAGCTGTGTCGTTAAGCAGCGGGTGTTCCCTATTTAAGTCTCCTCCGGACTCAGTCTCTTGCCTGGCATCGTTGTATCCAGACCTATATGGTCTCCTCCGGATTCCTTTCAGTCTGTCTCATGCAAGAAAAGCTAAGTCCATTTTGTATAATTTGGATCGTTTGCATTTTTCAGTGTCTTTGTCCAGCTTGCTTAATATTTGATTTTCTGGCTCGCTGGAAGCTCTAGGGGGCTGATATTCTCCCTCCGCACCGTCAGTCGGTGTGGGGGTTCTTGAATGTTCAGCGTGGATGTTTTTGTAGGGTTTTCTGCTGACCGCGTAGTCCACTATCTATTTTCTGTCTATCTAGACTAGTGGGCCTCACTTTGCTGAATCTAGTTCATCTCTACGTTTGTGTTTTCCTCTTGCCTCACCGTTATTATTTGTTGGGGGCTTTCTATATCTTTGGGGTTCAATTTCTCTGGAGGCAAGTGAGGTCTTATTTTCCCTCTAGGGGTAGTCAGTTCTCCGGCTGGCTCGAGACGTCTAGAACCAACGTAGGCACGTTCACCGGCTGCTTCTAGTTGTGTGTGTTAGGATCAGGTATGCGGTTAGCCCAGTTCCCACCTCCCTAGAGCAGTATTTATGTTTTTGCTATCTTGCCGGAATATCAGAGATCCTCTACCACTGGGATCATAACAGTGGGTGCACATGCACAACAGTTCAAGTGGACTGCAAACTGGGTCCTTCTTAGGAATAGTTTGTTTGCAGCTCTGCTGCAGGCAAAGTCTTATGGGCGTAGCACTTTCTGGGGAAATGCATATCATAAGACACAGTTCATACCAAGGCTGGCAGTATTAGCAAAGAGTCCGGAAGCAGTGCAGAGCTTCGAGTATAGAAACAGTCAAATAAACTAGCAGTGGAAACCAAACAAGATTAGCTGTAGCAGGATGAGCTTACAAGTCCCAGCAGGCAGGAGAAGAATGCAGAGTAATGCAGGAGAACCTCTGGGAGCTGAGAAGGTTTGCTGAATAGGTGGAGCTGGAGTATCTGGAGAGGGGAAGTCTCTTGCATCACAAGCCAGGGATTCAGGCAGAATACATAAGCAAGGAGTATGAAGCAAGCCAGGCTTATAAAGACAGGGAAGTCAGATCACATGAGCAGATTTGAGGCAGCAGACGCCATCTTGGAAAATGGCAATAAAACACCACAGATAAACAAGGAATCCAGAGTCCTTACAGAATGTATTTGAGGTTATGTTTCGCTGTTTTCACTTGGTGGTGTACAGAAGTCTTTCCCAATCCAGGCCTTGTTCATTTTGATAAGAGTCAGCTTGTCAGCATTTTCAGTTGACAGGTGGATGCGCTTATCTGTTATAATTCCACCAGCGGCACTAAAAACCGTCTCTGACAGAACGCTAGCAACAGGGCAGGCCAGGACCTCCAAGGCTTAGAGAGCCAGTTAATGCCACGTCCCCAGCTTGGATACCCAATAATTAAAAGGCACAGAGGAATCACGGAGGACATTTGTACGATCTGCAAGGTACTCCCTCACCATCTTCCAAAACATTGCACTTCTTGTGACAGCACCCCTTGTCTCTGTGCTGCCACACTGGGAGGGTCTGAGAAAACTGTCCCAGAACTTGTCCATTGTTCCCCTGCCTGAGCTGGATTGTACTTCTGCCTCTCTTGCTTGGAGTCCCTGATTGTACAACAAACTCTGACGTCTGCTGCCAGCATTCTCACATGGGAATTTTCTAACTAATTCCGCTACAAGGGCCCTGTGGTACTGAAACATTTTAGTACACCTCTCTGCCTCAGACAGAAGAGATTGAAAGTTCTCCTTGCAGTGTGGGTCTAGAAGTGTCACCAACCTGTAATGAGTGTCACCCAAAATTTTGATAGTCCAAGGGTCACGTGAAATGCAGTGCAACATAAAGTCAGCCATGTGTGCCACACTGCTAACAGGCAAGACTTCCGTGTCCTCACCAACAGGACAACTGACCATGCTGTCCTCCTCCTCATCCTCCTCCTCCCTGTCCTCAGGCCATCCCCGCTGAACAGAAGCTAATACAGATGTGTTTGTAGAACCGTCTATAGCACATGAAAGTAGCTCCTGTTCTTCCTCCTCCTCCTTCTCCTCATTGCCTATCAATAACTTATTGTAAGGTAAGTTACCATCATCATTGTAACGTAAGTTACTGTACTGTGCTGTAACATATGCTACCATGGAATGACCCACATATGTAAGGAGTTTGTATGTTCTCCCCTTGATTGTGTGGGTTTCTTCTGGGGTCTTCAGTTTCTTCCCACACTCCAAAGACATAATGATAGGGAATCTAGATTGTGAGCCCCCAATGGGGACAGTGCTGACAATATCTGTAAAATGCTGTGCAATATAGTGGCACTATATATGTAAGCATAATAAATAATCTAAGCGGATATCTCTTAGTATCTAAACTGATATCTTAAGTACTGTATGTAAACTAATATTTCTGCAAAAGAGATAGCTAGAATAAATACACAATCTGTTTTACTTATATCTTTCAGCCACTTTATCATGATATAGCCAGTTTAGCATATAAATAGTGGTGAATGGTCCTCTTTAAGTCTCTTAATATACTTTTTTTTTACATTTAAAATTAGTTATAATTACAATTACTCATCTGTAAAATGCTGAACTGCTCCCAAAATGATTGTGTAGTCCTTCTTCTTTTGTATAATGAATGAAGCTCATTGTAATGGCTCTTTTGTAAGATCATAAAATATAACAGAATGATTCACTAACGTGTACCACTAACTGTATCATAAGTTTGTGTGCAAAACCCCTGGAGAAGCGATAGAGTCGTGACTTTAGTACATTTTTAGTTCTGACATAAAATCCACAATGAATGTTTGCCTGAGTTAACAATTGCCTTTGGTGATCTAGTAGTGCATCTGTCAGAATTACCCAGTTTCTCAAGCATTTGAGCAGGCAGATTAGCTTGTTTCTATTTGCATGGATAGTGCTGAGCAGTTGAAGATGACTTGAGCCGAAACATACCAAAACATCCCACTCATATTCTGAATGTTGACATTTACCATTTAACAAAGCTATTTCTATGTCTTGTAAATTTTTAGCTAGTGTTTAAAAAGAATCATGAATGCAATAGTGAAGAAAGATGACTTAAAAACATGAATGTTTATTTCACCTCCATTAGTTGAATTTCATTTTAGAAGAGGCTGTTTTCAATATAAATTTAGCATTTTCATGTATTGCTTTTTTCATAAGATATTTCCTCAGGACCATGAAGCATATTATCATCTTGTGTTACATGATTATGTAATATTAACCTGCATATTAAATAATTAGAGTTTTCACAATTATCATGCACTTTTTTTGGCTGACAAATTGCTAGTTAATTTCCTAGCTAAAGAGTTTTCCCACTACTAACTTAACACCCTTTCATTTGTCCTAACCAGTGATGAGAGAGCACTAAAATGCTCGGTACTCGCTACTAGAGATGAGGGAATATATCAGTGTTCGGTTTGGATTCTGATCACCGAATTTGCAATATTCAGCGATTTATTGGTCGAATATTCACCGAACTTAGCCAAACGCCATAAAAGTCAATGGTAGGCAAAAACAAACACATGCACAACACCCTCAAACGGCCCCAATAGCTGCCAAAACACATCAAATTAGGGAGAGAGACCCGGAAAGTGGCCTCAATTCACCCACAGTACAAATTTTAGCATGGCACAGCAGCAATCAGCCATGCATGAGGTATCGAGGTCTGGGCCAGCATTTACAGCTTTCAATTGAATGTCAAAGTAAGACGAGGTGGGTGAGGGATTGATGTAGGCCTGCTGTGCTGGGAGCCCTGATACCACATGCAACAGCTCAACCTGCTTTCATGCTCAGCCACACTCAAGTGGCACAAATATCAGTTTCATAGACTACTATTGTCAGAAAAATCTAAGGGTGGTAGTAACATGGGTAGTTGACTCCAATGAAGTGGAGGTCTCACGGTCTCAGAGGCCTACTGCTACAGGCAACACACATGAAAGAGATCTAACCAGGAGTCTATACATTTCCAAAAATTTGTGGCAGACACCAACAAACTGGCATCAATTGCAATAAAGTAGAATTAGTATACCCGAGACCGACACCTCTTCCACTACAGCCAACCCAGCAGATGGAGACTGTAAAGGGCAAGGTGGATGAACCACTGTGTCATATCCCTCGGAAAGCCTGGAGGAGTGTAACTAGGTGGCCTACCAAATCCCAACTCTGATAAGTGGCAGCAGTCAAAAACTGCGACCCAAGGAGGGACAAGGAGGTGGCACCAGGTGCTACTTCAGGGCTACAAAAGGTGACAGTTGACCCCTTACAGAGAGGAGGCTGCTATGGCCCGAAAGAGAGATTAAGAATGCAGGCAGGCACTGTAGGGACACTGGAACCACAGGTGCAGATAGGACCGGCTGAAGAACAGTAAAGCAATGACAGGTGCAGGCTGGACCGAGTGATGGACAGAGCACAGACAGGTACGAGAAGACGGGTACAGAGTAGACAAGCAGATGGGCTGACATGGGGAACCTGACAAGTAGCAAGCATGCAAAGCAAACTAACTACGGAGCTCAACCACCTCCATATTGGAGTAGAAACCTTAAATAGGTGTCTCCCAGCTATAGGCTGGGAATACCTTAGGTTGATGTGTGTGGTCCCTTTAAGAGGGAGGGAGTGTGCGCCTAAGCATAGTGCCCGGGCCCAACAACTGAACCCTGGGGACACTGACACATAGGGGGTGAGATAAGGAGGTGGTGTGTGAGTGGGAGACGCTGAGTGTCCTATCTGTTCCAACAAAGGGCCAAGTCTGTAATGGCAACAGATCAGAAAGTCTGTAGTAAGAGGGAATGGTCTACTGTGTCAATGGCAGATGCCAGACCCAGGAGAAGGAGGAGGACAAACTCACATCGCTTTCATTTGGTGGTTATAGGTAGTTAGTGAGCTTGGCAGGGCAGTTTCAGTGGAATAGTGTGGTCTGAAGCCAGATTGTAAGCGGTCAAAGAGTGAGCAAGAGGAAAAGTGGGAGAAATTAGATGGGACAATATCTAGATATAGAGGATGGGTCAAGAGTGGGCTTTTTGAGTAAGGGTGTGATCGAGGAATGTTTCAATCAGGGGGGAAGACACCAATTGTTAGTGACAGGTTGAAGAGGTAGGTTAGGCTTGGGATGAAGACTGTGGTAAGGTTTGGAATGAGATGAGACATTATTGGGCCAAGTTCACAGGTGATGAGGTAAAGTCTTCAGCTGAAATGAGAGGAGAGGGAGGGGGAGCTAGTGGATGGATGAGAGAATTGAAAGTACTGAATAGCAATTTAGGGTTGTGAGACAGGTATGATATGAGGGATGAGAAGTCAGTTTGTTTTGCTGCATTGAGCTACTGTGCAGCATTTTTACAATGTCTGTTACTGGATGGGCTACTCCACTCCCTTTGGCAGCCGCACAGGCGGTAAGCTTTGAAGATGAGGGACAGAAAGAACATGTACTTCAGTAGATGGCAAGCGCTGCAACAGTTAGGAGATGCAGACGATAATGATTCCCTCTCTGTTGTCCGTGGTTGTCAGGAGGGGGTGGAGGAAGAAAGCTTGAGTGTTATACCACCACCAACACCCTGTGGAGTTGGACCTCATGAAAGAAACCAACCCATGAGCGCCTTCCTGCAGCACTATCTGCAAATGAGTGTTACCTATAGGCCAGAGTCACACTAGCATATAATACGTCCGACTGCTATGCGAGAAAACATCGCATAACACTCGGACCAATGTTAATCTATGGAGAAGCTCACATTTTTTCCTCGGGCATATTCTACATGCAAGTGAAATCGCAGCACGCTGCGATTTTACGCATATACCTGCTGAGTCTCACCAATGCAAGTCTATGAAAATGAACTGGCATTTTCCCTCGCTCCAGAGTTTAGGTCAGGCTGTGAGGTAGCGCAGCATCAGTGACGCTACCACTAGTCACTGAAGCTCTGCTCCCAGCATCTCCTCATTCACCAGTAGTTTTCAGCCGGGGTGGTCGCATCTTGGCACCGTCCTGGTTGAAAACTGTATATACCTCAGATATGGATTACGGTATGTGACACAATGACGGCCAAGTATGGTATATTGTTGGTTTGTTATTTTTCTTTTTATTACAGGAGATCAAGGGCATTGCATGGATTAGGAGTAATAATAAAATGGGAAAACTGTGTTATGTTTTATTTCATTAAAAGACTTTATTCTGGCTGTGCCTTTATTTAACATGTAACAACTATAGAATTAGTAATGGAGAGATGTCTTATTGACACCTCTCCATTACTAAGCCATGGGCTTGATGTCACCTTACAATACAAAGGTGACATCAACCCTACAGCTATTACTCCACTTGCCACCGCTACAGGGCAAGTGGGAAGAGCGAGGCTAAGTGCCAGAATTGGCACATCTTAGAGATGCACCTTTTCTGGGGCAGCTGGTTTTTAGCCAGGGGAGGGCCAATAACCATGGTCCCTTCCTAGGATATTAATACTAGCATCCAGGCACTGGCTTTCCCTCTGCTGGCTCCGAAAATTGCGTAGGAGCCCACACCATTTTTTTTCCCAAAGGGAATCTTTTATTAATTACATATACATATCCCATAATTTGCACACACACTACTAATTGGATTGGTCACTGACATCTATATATCTACCTATTCTACATCTACATACTGTATGTAAACCATGTCTTCTCTCCTGTCGGCTCCTGCAGTGATTTTATAGAAGCCAGTAGATGAATTGCCGGCTTTTCTTCTATCTATTTTTCTGTGCAATATAAATACATATATATGTGTGTGTTTCGGACATATATATATATATATATATACAGTATATGTGCGTGTGTGTGTTATTATGAATATTTTGTTTTAAAATGATGTGTAAATGACAGAGAAGTGCTGTATGTAAAAGCTCATGCATAAAGATAGCATACGGATGTCATACGGATACATAGATGCAAGGAAATTGCATCATTGCATTGCAAATGGATTACACACGGATGACCATACCGAGAACACTTGTGCAACTCTTGGCCAAGAGAATCTGACCGATTTTTAATATGCTAAGTGTGATGTTCCATGCCATATAGTTAGGATTTGAAATAGTGCTGACTACTAGGTTGCCAGTGTGTTCTACCCACAGCACCACAATACAAAAGTTAATTTTTCCAGTTGCTTCCATCTCTGGAAAAGGACGCGCCCATGCTGCAGTATCAAAACATGCTGGAAGACAATCTTGACAGTGGTTTTCCCCAACACAGCAGTGAGGCACACAGTTTGCATCACAGTGATAGGATTCCAACCACAGAATCATTCAGTCATCAACGCAAAAACATTAGCAGCCTTGCAGCGCTGAAGTCCTGTGTTCCAACCCCACCAAAGACAGCATCTGCAAAGAATTTGTATGTTCTACACGTGCTTGGCCCTATATAAGGGAAAAAAATGAAATTGATGCTCAGCTACACTCAGGTGGCACACATCAGTTTTGTAGATTACTACTGTAAGAAAAATTTAAAGATAGTAACACGGTTAGTTGACTCAAAGACAGTGAAGGACTGCCGGTATCGGAGGCCTACTGCTACAGGCAACACACATGAAGGAGACCCAACCAGGAGTCTGCACATTTACAAAAATATATTGGCAGACACGAACAAAGTGGCATCAATTTAATCACAGTAGAAATAGTATAATAGGGACCAACGGGTCTTCCAATACACCCAACCCAGCAGATGGACACACAACTAGGATTGTACACATTTCCAAAAATTAGTGGTAGACACGAACAAAGGGATATCAATTTTACAACTGTAGAAATATTATGCTAGGGACCGACAGGTTTTCCACTACATTCAACTCAGCAGATGGACACCCAAGCAGGACTGTTCAAATTTCCACAAATGAGTGTTAACATTTCCAGCAGCAGCAGCAGCAGCAATAAAAGGCACAAAAGCCCAACCAAAGATATCACAGATTGCAATTAAGCAAGAACAATGCAGCACACTAAAATCTACAACATCCAGTAACAGAAGTTGTCTGTTGTCTTTGGATAGGACATCACATTGTTGGTTCACTAGTGCTTTCACAAACATTACCACCTTCCCCACATACACCTCAAACACCAAGCCTTATCCCCTTTCCACCACAACCTTGCTTTTTCCCCAGTCATGTTGTTCAGATAGTGTTCTAGGAGCACACAATTAGCTACTAAAAATTAGATGTTTTACTCTGCACCACCTCTGCACACAGCGGAATTTCAGCGGCACAAAATGAGAAGGTGAATTATGGCATCATGAATCACATTACTCAAAGAATAAAGAATTGTTTCAGAGTGGATGAGGCCTGTATGACAAACAATTTAAAAGTGAAATGTCCCCTACTGTACTACATTAATAACAGAATAATTTTTGGGGGGCCTTTCGATGAGGCAGGTATAACATTGACTACATGCCTCAAACAATTTAAAAGATGTCCCCTACTATATTATTATTAATAGCAGAAGAATTTGGTGGGGCCTATCAATAAGGCCTGTATAACATTGACTACATGCTCCAAACAATTCAAAAGTGAGATGTCTCCTTCTGTATTACATTAATAACAGAAGAATTTTGGGGGGACTTGTCGATGAGGCCTGTATAACATTGACTACATGCTCCAAACAATTTAAAAGTGAGATGTCGCCTACTGTATTACATTAATAACAGAAGAATTTTTGGGGCACTTGTCAATGAGGCCTGCACAGTATTGACTACATGCTCCAAACAATTTAAAAGTGAGATGTCCCCCACTGTATTATGGTATTAACAGAAGAATTTTTCGGGGGCCTGTCAATGAGGCCTGTATATCATTGACTACATGCTCCAAACAATTTAAAAGTGAGATGTCCCATACTGTACTACTTTCGTAACAGAAGAATTTTTTGAGGGCCTGTCGATGAGGCCTTTATAACATTGATTAAATACAAAAAAATATTTCAATCTTAGAATTCCCCTTCTGTATCACGTTAGTAACATAAAAAAATATTTTTAGTGTGGATGAGGCCTGTATAATCTAGAAGATTGTCCGTGGTGCTGGAATGCCTCCTTTCCTACAGTTGTTGCTGGTAAGGTGCAGGTTTACGGGAGAAATATGGCGGATGTGTCATTAGATGAACTGATCAGGAAAAGGGGCATGAGGACAGCGGGAATGGGAACGTACAACAGGATCAATAACAAGGCAGCTATGGGAGTTATGAGATCCAGGATCCAGCCTAGAATGATTACTCATTCACCCAACAACAACTACCAGAGAGCGTTTCGTGCTCGTCAGAAGATAGGTGTAATAGATGCACATTTCAAGCTAGGCATAAAAGATGCTGTCAGAAATTGGTTGCCAAAGATGTACATAATCTAGAAGATAGGCTAAAACCTATTTAAAACTTAGATCTCGGCTGTATCACATTTGTTAAAAAAAAAAGGAAAAATTAATGTGCAACAGCTCTGTCCACAGAATTCAACGCCACTAAATGACAAGGTCAGATATAGCAGGCTGCATCACATTTAGGAACAGAAAAAATTAATGTGTGTGAGGGCTGCAAACAACTTCATATTACTGCCATAAAATTACAACTTGGGATACAGAAGGCTATATCACGTGTACCAACATAAAAAAATATATATTTTTTAATGTGCGTGAGGATTGCAGATAGCTTCATATCACCACCTCAAAATGACAATGTGGGATACGGTAGGCTGTATCATGTTTTGCAACAGAAAAAATGATATATTTTTTATATTCACTAGGTCTGCAGACCGCTTCATATCACCGCCACAAAATGACTGTAGCGCCCGCATCTCTGCCTGCAGTCCCTCTCTCCCTGCAGAGACATCAGCGTACTCACGACCAAGGCTCCAGTCCTGCCCCTTCTGGGTCTGTTGCACACACTCCTAGCAGGTCCCCAGGCACTGTGCTTAGAGCAGGCGCACCCTTCCTTCTTACGGGGCCGCACGAGTTCCTCTAAAGTGTTCCCAGCCAATAACAAAGAAACATTGTTCCAGCTTCTTCATAAAATTTGATACTTTAATCCAACATATTAAAATAGAAAAGGACACACTCCTGGGACAATGCCATAGCACATGTGAAAAGAGCTACGCGTTTCGACCTTGCGGTCTTTGTCACAGCTGATCTATTAGGTAGCCCCTCTGATATAAGAAGGACTACTACACCAATGGAAAGGTGAGAAAAAGTCACCTAACCCGAAGGTTCTATGCAATATAAAATATAAAATATTATTAAATTGCTATGTGTATACAATCGAAAAAATTCAATAAAATACAAAGAATCCATAAACAGACAGAAATAAATGAAAAAAAAAAACAAAAAAAAAAAACAAAAAACATAAAAATATATATGAATATATACATCAAAGTACTGCTGTTATCCATGTCAATAGTTGTTATATACACCAAAATCCTGCTATTTTCTATGTTAATAGTGAAACATGAGTTCACTTTTTTTATTAAGACCAAACGGAAATCTTGTGCCTAAATTGAAAATCCAAAAGGCTTCCCGTGTGAGCAGAGCCCTATGCATATCACCTCCTCGTGGAGATTTTTTTATTTTTTCAATACCTGTTACTCTCAGGGAGTCCGTATTGCGTGAGTGTACTTCGATGAAATGTCTGGCTACAGAGGAGATGGTACGACTGTTCTTAGTTACGACTGTTCTTAGTTGTGCATTTAATATCGTACAAATGTTCTGATATTCTGTTTTTTAGTTTTCTTATTGTGCAGCCAATATATGATTTCTCACATGAGATACAATCTATTTTGTATACTATGAAGCGTGTATTGCAATTAATGAAAGTTTGAATTTTATATTTGTTTTCCATGTCGCTCGTACCAAAAAATGTTGTGATATTTAAATGGTCACACGTGGTGCAGTTGGTAACATTGCATTTATAGCACCCTATGCAACTCAACCAGGTGCTATTTAGTTGTTGAGAGGAAAAACAATTAGGGGATAATATATTGCCTAGCGTGGGTGCCCTTCTGGCTATAATATTGCAACCATTATTTAGTAACACAGCAAGAATAGGATCTTCAAATAAGATTGGAATAGCTCGATTAATGATAGTTTTGATTTCATTAAATTGCGGACTAAATTGTAAACAAACATATGGTTTATTAGAATTTTTTTTGCTATTTTTATTTTTATTTTTGTTTTTATTGTTGTTCTTGCTGTTTGACTCTGCATAAATGAGATCTGATTGATTTTTCAAATTGACCACATTTGTCGCTCTATTAAGCATCCACTTAGGGTAACCCCGCTTAGTAAATTTTTTCCGTGATTGAGATAGATCTTCATCTAAGTCCTTGTTATTATTGCAATTCCGCTTCAGTCTGGTGAATTCACCCACGGGGATGGCTTTGATTGTATGTCTGGGGTGGCTGCTTTTTGCATGGCGAACCGTGTTGCCTGCTGTTGGTTTTATGAATGTGCGTGTGGACACTAATTCATTCGGAGTACCTGTCAATTCTAGATCCAAAAAAGAAATTTTGGATACCGCATGTACAAAAGTGAATTTTATATTACAATTATTATTGTTAATATAGCTTATGAATTCATGTATGGCAGATACATCATAAAAACAAAAATAAAAATAAAAATATAAAAAAAAATTCTAATAAACCATGTTTGTTTACAATTTAGTCCGCAATTTAATGAAATCAAAACTATCATTAATCGAGCTATTCCAATCTTATTTGAAGATCCTATTCTTGCTGTGTTACTAAATAATGGTTGCAATATTATAGCCAGAAGGGCACCCACGCTAGGCAATATATTATCCCCTAATTGTTTTTCCTCTCAACAACTAAATAGCACCCGGTTGAGTTGCATAGAGTGCTATAAATGCAATGTTACCAACTGCACCACGTGTGACCATTTAAATATCACAAAATTTTTTGGTACGAGCGACATGGAAAACAAATATAAAATTCAAACTTTCATTAATTGCAATACACGCTTCATAGTATACAAAATAGATTGTATCTCATGTGAGAAATCATATATTGGCTGCACAATAAGAAAACTAAAAAACAGAATATCAGAACATTTGTACGATATTAAATGCACAACTAAGAACAGTCGTACCATCTCCTCTGTAGCCAGACATTTCATCGAAGTACACTCACGCAATACGGACTCCCTGAGAGTAACAGGTATTGAAAAAATAAAAAAATCTCCACGAGGAGGTGATATGCATAGGGCTCTGCTCACACGGGAAGCCTTTTGGATTTTCAATTTAGGCACAAGATTTCCGTTTGGTCTTAATAAAAAAAGTGAACTCATGTTTCACTATTAACATAGAAAATAGCAGGATTTTGGTGTATATAACAACTATTGACATGGATAACAGCAGTACTTTGATGTATATATTCATATATATTTTTATGTTTTTTGTTTGTTTTTTTTGTTTTTTTTTTTTCGTTTATTTCTGTCTGTTTATGGATTCTTTGTATTTTATTGATTTTTTTCGATTGTATACACATAGCAATTTAATAATATTTTATATTTTATATTGCATAGAACCTTCGGGTCAGGTGACTTTTTCTCACCTTTCCATTGGTGTAGTAGTCCTTCTTATATCAGAGGGGCTACCTAATAGATCAGCTGTGACAAAGACCGCAAGGTCGAAACGCGTAGCTCTCTTCACATGTGCTATGGCATTGTCCCAGGAGTGTGTCCTTTTCTATTTTAATATGTTGGATTAAAGTATCAAATTTTATGAAGAAGCTGGAACAATTTTTCTTTGTTGTTGGGATTCTACTACATCGTGTCAGGACGAAGTTCCGTGCCTCTTGCATCTATCGGTGAGCTGGCTTTTTTTCTCTTTTTTTGTTTGATTCCCAGCCAATAGCTGGAGGTCTCTTTGTGTTTAAACCACCTCCTCCAACATGGAGGTGCCTGTGCAATGTTGTGAGTTTGTTCCTGACATGCTTGTCAGTTCTCAGGTCCCTGCACTTACATCCAAGTCTGCTGCACCTGCAAGTGCTCACCTCAAAGGCAGCAGAGCCAGCTGCACCCACCAGTGCTTACCTCAATGGCAGCAGAGCCAGCTGCACCCAGCAGTGCTCACCTCAACAGCAGCAGAGCCAGTTGCACCTGCCAGTGCTTACTTCAATGGCAGCAGATCCAGCTGTACCCACCAGTGCTCACCTCAGCAGCAGAGCCAGATGCAGCCACCAGTGCTCACCTCAGTGGCAGTAGAGCCAGCTGCACCCGCCAGTTCTCACATCAAGCCAGCTGCGCCTGCCAGTGCTCATCTCTCCATTTGACTGTCCTGTCTGCACCTGCGGTTCCTGCAATGTTCTCTGCCTGTATCTGTTGGACATTCCCCTGGGCCATGCCAGCTATCTGCTCTTAGGGGTCAGCTGCCACCTACCCAAGGTCAGTCCGGGAGTAGCACCTGGATTACCTCCCTTGTCTCACCGTGGACTGCAGTGTCGTAAGCTGCTGCATGTCCGTGGTTGGAATGGGTGAGGTGCCTAGTCACACCCCTCCAGATCTTTCTTGTGTTTTGGCACAGTGGTTCCACCACCCAGCCCTTTACAGTTTGCACAGGCCATGAAATCCACTGGCTCCCAGGCGTCTTCCATCTCGGACCTTTACCAGGAGGTCTCCCAACAGATGGATCAGCAGGACAAGATTCTATCTACGGTCTGTGAAAACTCATCTTGATACACTGGCAGTACCGGCCATTTCCACATCCTCTCAGGTGGCAGTTACCATCACGGTGACCCACCAGGCAGCCAGTTATGCACCAGGTTCCGGACTTCATCCGGACACTTTGGCGGAGATCCCATCCAGTGTCGGGGGTTCATTAAACAGTGCACATTGCACTTTGAACTCCGGGCTCATCAGTTCACCTTGGACTGAGCTAAAGTGGCCTTCATCATGTCATACCTATCTGGGGAGGCCCTAGTATGGCTCAATCTTCTGTGAGAAAGAGGGGATCCATTAGTGTCGAACCTACAGTCCTTCTAGGAAGCCTTTCGTAAGGTCTTCAATGAGTCCGGTCGCATTTCTTCTGGAGCCTCTTCTCTGCTGCAGTTACGCCAAGGTAACTTTTCCATCAGCCAGTATACAGTATGTTTCTGTACCTTGTCTTCAGAACTGGCTTGGAACAATGAGGCTCTGGTGGCAACCTTCTTGGAAGGTCTCTCCTAGTGAATCAAGGACAAACTGGCAGGCCAGGAGATACCCACCTCTCTGGATGACCTGATGTCTCTTGCAAACAAAATTGACATTAGGTTCCAGGAATGGACAAAAGAGGTGAACAGCGAGAGAAGATCAGTATGCCTGGCTCCCACCTTCCAATGACCAATCAATAAGCAAGTTCCTGCTGCAACTTCTTTGCTTGAACATATGCAGATAGACCGGGTGAAGCTACCCAAGCATTAAGAGGTACATCGGGCCAAAGGGACATGCTTATAGTAACATAGTAACATAGTTAGCAAAGCCAAAAAAAGACATTTGCCCATCCAGTTCGGCCTATATTGCATCAGAATATATCCCAAGACCTACGTCCTTCTAAAGAACCTAACAACTGTAAGATACAATATTGTTACGCTCCAAGAAGACATCCAGGCCTCTCTTGAACCCTTCAACTGAGTTCGCCATCACCACCTCCTCAGGCAAGGAATTCCAGATTCTCACTGTCCTAACAATAAAGAATCCCCTTCTATGTTGGTGGGAAAACCTACTCTCCACCAGATGCAGAGAATGCCCCCTTGTGACCGTCACATTCCTTGGTATAAACAGATCCTTGGAGAGATATTTGTATTGTCCCCTTATATACTTATACATGGTTATTAGATCGCCCCTCAGTCGTCTTGTTTTAGACTAAAAAATCCTACTTTTGCTAATCTCTCTGGGTATCTTAGTTACCCGATCCCCTTAATTAATTTTGCTACCCTCATTTGTACTCGCTCTAGATACATTATATTCTTCCTGAGCACCGGTGCCCAAAACTGTACACAGTACTCCATGTGCAGTCTAACCAGGGATTTGTACAGAGGCAGTATAATGCAATCATCATGTGTATCCAGACCTCTTTTAATGTACCCCATGGTCCTGTTTGCCTTGGCAGCCGCTGCCTGGCACTGGCTGCTCCAGGTAAGTTTATCTTTACCTAGGATCCCCAAGTCCTTCTCTATATCAGATTTACCCAGTGGTTTCCCATTCAGTGTGTAATGGTTATATTGATTCCTTCTTCCCATGTATATAACTTTACATTTATCATTGTTACACTGCATCTGCCACCTTTCGGCCCAAGTTTCGACTTATTCAGATCCATCTGTAGCAAAATACTATCTTCTCTTGTATTGACTGCTTTACATAGTTTTGTATCATCTGCAAATATAGATATTTTACTGTGTAAACCTTCTACCAGATCGTTAATAAATATGTTGGAGAGAATGGGTCCCAACACCGACCCCTGCAGTACCCCACTGGTCACAGTGACCCAGTTAGAGAATACAGTATACCATTTTTAACCACCCTCTTCTTTGTATCACTAAGCCAGTTACTTGCCCATTTACACACATTTTCCCCCAGATCCAGCATTCTTATTTTGTGTACCAACCTCGTGTGGCACGGTATCAAACGCTTTGGAAAAATCAAGATATACCATGTCCAATGATTCACCTTGGTCCAGTCTGTAGCTTACCTCTTCATAAAAACTGATTAGATTGGTTTGATAGGAGCGATTCCTCATAAACCCATGCTGATATGGAGTTAAACAGTTATTCTCATTGAGATAATCCAGAATAACATCCCTCAGAAACCCTTCAAATATTTTACCCTTATATCCTTCACCAGTATATTTTCTGGCTTCATGTCTGAGTCTAATGCTTTTCTTCCCATCCCCTCTTCTACTGTGGCAGCTCCAAACACTTTATTCGGTCCTGCCCTGAGAGACCGGGAAACACCAGTGCCTAGGGTCAGTAGGCTATCCTGGGCAAGACTTCTACCTCTCCATCGTTAACCCTGACTGTCTCTGTCTCCTGCGGCAAAGACTTGCAACAGGAACAGAATAGCCGGTCTCAGGAGCGCAGAAGGAGAACACAGACACCAGTTAGGGTAAAACCACAACGCGTTTCAACGGCTTGCACCGTCTTCTTCAGGTGGATATTTCCTGCGGCAAAGAGACTTTTTTTGAATTGGTCCACCTGGACTCCGGCTACGCGGGTAACTTTTTCCAACAGGCTGTGGTCCAGTGGTATAAGATTACGGTCCTATGTCTTCCGGACCCATTGGTGATTTCTTCAGTGGATGGAAAGCCTCTTCCCAGACCATCCAGTTAATCATGGAGCCCGTGGATGTTCAGGTGGGGACCCTGCATTCGTGGAATATTTCTCTTTATGTGCTGTCTGGTTTCTCTTATACTCTACTTCTAGGTCTCTCGTAGTTGCAAAAACACGAACCAGTTCTGGACTGGAGGTCTGAAGAGGTACTCCGTTGGGGCTCAGGAGGTCATGAAATGTGCCTTGCTCTCTTTTGTCCTGTCCGGTCTCCTACTTCTCCTGCTAATTTGCCTGGAGTATCTGCGGAATATTGGATGTATGCGAACGTCTTTGACAAGAAGGAGGCTGAGACTTTGTCACCTCATAGACTGTATGATTGCCCGATTGACCTCCTGCTGGGTACCTCACCTCCATGAGGCCGAACCTAAATCTAGGATTTATCTGGAAATCCTCATCTCCGGCTGGAGCTGGGTTTTTCTTTGTGAAGAAGAAGGATGGCTCTCTGTGACCCTGCATTGACTACAGGGGCCTAAATCAAATCACAGTAAAAAATAAGTACCCCCTACCCCTGATTTCCAAGCTGTTTGATCCCCTGAACAGTTCCAGAGCCTTCACGAAGCTTGACCTACAAGGGGCATACAACCTGGTTCGAGTATCTCGATATGCCGTTTGGGCTCTGTAATGCTCCAGCCGTCTTCCAAGAACTGGTGAACGACATCTTCCTTGACCTGCTCTATACGTGTGTGGTAGTATACCTGGATGACCTCTTGGTATTCTCTCCTGATCTGCCAACACACAGGAGGGACATTCGCCATGTTCTATTAAGGTTAAGAACTAACCATCTCTATGCCAAATATGAAAAGTGCATCTTTGAACAGTCCTCCCTTCCGTTTCTGGGGTACATAGTTTCTGAGACCGGTATGAAGATGAATCACGAGAAGGTATCCACTGTCATTAATTCGCCCCGTCCAGATGGTTTTAAGGCTGTCCAGCAGTTTATCGGGTTTGCGAAATATTATCTTCACTTTATTTAGCATTTTTCTTACTGGACTGCTCCCATTTCTGCCCTGACCTGCAAAGGAGCTAATCCTAAGTAATGGACTCCTGAAGCAGAAGAAGCCTTTGTATCTATCAAACAGGCATTCTCCTCGGCTCTGGTGCTGCATCTCCCAAACCATAACAAACAGTTCTTTGTGGAGGAGGATGCATCTTCCACAGGGGCCGGAGCCGTCCTCACTCAGAAGTCTTCATCCGGTAGCAAGGTGTCCTGAGGCTTTTTTTCTAAACTCTTCTTGGCACCGGAATGTAATTACTCTATTGGCGTTAGGGAACTGCTCGCGATCAAGTTAGCTCTGGAGGAGTGGCGGTACTTGCTGGAAGGAATGTTGCATCCTGTGGTAATTTACACTAATCACAAGAATCTGGCTTATCTGCTGTCTGCTCAGCGCCTTAACCCCCATCAAGCCAGATGGTCTTTGTTCTTTGCTCGCATCAACTTCTCACTCCACTTTCGTCCGGCTGATAAAAACGTTAAGATGGATGCACTTTCCAGGTCCTTCAATGCCTCCGACCCGGCGGAAGAGCTTAAACATAACATTGAGAAATCCAAAATAACCACAGTCACTCCAGTAGACTTATCTCGTCTACCCTCCGATTAAACTTACATGGCTGAACCTGACAGGGGACATTCTTCTAAGAAGGCGGGCCACGCCGGACAGAAGAAGACTACTCTCTTTATCTGTCTACATTATTGATTGCTGCCTCTGTGCAAAGATGTTGCAAATTTCATCTCTGCTTGTCTTTCATTTGCCCAAAATAAGACTCCCAAACAGCTTCCGACCTGTCGCTTGCTTCCCTTGCCTGGGCCGTCTGCTCCCTGGCAGCATATCTCTATAGATTTCATCACGGATCTGTCAGTGCCGGCTGGATGTACGTCATCTGGGTGGAGGTTTTTCCAAGATGGCTCATTTCATCCTACTATCCGGTCTTCCATCTGTGCCAGTACTGGCAAAAGAATTCATTCTTCAGATTTTTTGGCTCCATGGTCTACTGCTTCACCTAGTCTCTGATAGAGGTGTTTACTTTACCTATCATTTCTGGGGGCCACCTGTAAGGTACTGGATGTTACTTTGGATTTCTCATCTTCTTACCATCCTCAGTCCAATGGCCAAGTGAAATGAGTCAATCAGATCCTGACTAATTTTCTCCAGCATTTTGTCAATGCTCATCACAGTGACTGGACTGAACTCCTGCCTTGGGTCGAATTCTCTTACAATAACCACGTGAACAAGTCTTCGGCCAAATCTTTTTTTGTGGTCTACAGTCAAAACCTCAAAGTGCCGTTTCCTGTGGCTGTTACCTCCAATATTCCAGCTGCCGATTCCCTCATCAGGAACTTTTCAGAGATCTGGCAGGACACCAAAGCATCTTTGGTAAAATTCTCTGAACGGATGAAAAGACAGACGGATAAGAGATGTCTGGATTCACCTCTGTTTCATCCTGGAGATAAGGTCTGGCTATCATCTAAGTACATCCACCTCAAGATAACGTCCTATAAATTGGGTCCTCGCTTCATTGGTCCCTTCAAGGTGTTAAAACAGTTTAATCCAGTAGCTTACGAACTCAAACTCCCAGCATCCTTGCGAATCACCAATTCCTTCCATGTGTCACTTGTCAAACCTGTTTTCCTCAGTTCTTTCTTCAAGGTTCCTGATGCCACTCTGTCTCCCGTCAGTGCTGAGGACATTTTAGAGGTAGAGAACATTTTGGCAACCAAGAAGGTAAGAGGGAAGACCTTCTTTCTTGTAGATTGGAAGGGGTTTTGTCCTGAGGAAAGTTCCTGGAAGCCCAGGGAGAATATCCATGCCCCTCTTCTCCTGGAACAATTTCTGACAGGCTTGAAAAAGAGGGGGCGTAAGGGGGGTACTGTAGCACCTGCATCTCTGTCGGCAGTCTCTCTCTCCCTGCAGAGACATCAGCATACTCACCATCAAGGCTCCGGTCCTGCCCCTTGTGGGTCTGCTGCTGCCCGGAGTGCATACACTCCTAGCAGGTCTCCAGGCACTGTGCTTAGAGCATGTCCCCAGACAATAGCTGGAGGTCTCTTTCTATTTAAACCGCCTCCTCCAACATGAAGGTGAATGTGCAATGTTATGAGTTTGTTCTAATACACTTGTCAGTTCCCAGGTCCCTGTACTTACATTTGAGTCTGCTGCACCCACCAGTGCTCACCTCAATGGCAGCATAGCCAGCTGCACCCCCCAGTGCCCACCTCAACAGCAGCAAAGCCAGCTGCACCCACCAGTGCTCACCTCAATGGCAGCAGAGCCAGCTTTCACCCGCCAGTGCTCACCTCAATGACAGCCATACCAGCTGCATCTGCCAGTGCTCATCTCTCCGTCTGACTGTCCTGTCTGCACCTGCAATTATTTTCCAGCACTTTTTAGAGAATGTTACCATTTCTTTCGATTTTATAAAATTTTGCTCATGTTTCCAACCACAAATCTGAATGTGCCATCAATAAATTTATGTTTGGCGATCGTTTTCCAAACAAATTTGTTCACCACTACTTGTTACTCGAGTAGAGCAGATCGTAATGCTTGGGTGCCACACACGCGTAAAAAGTAAAATGGAAGTCAATGGAAAACTTGAGCATTTCCCCAGCGCACACCCCTCCACTCAGTCTTGAGGGGTCTAAAAATTACTGAAAACTAATTAAGCAAGTAACCATCGCTGAAATGCCATGGGAACAGTATGGGGAAGACCTCTGTAAGCATCTCTGAATCCCAGGTTGCTGCAGGGAACAATTTTGTCAGAGTATTACGCCACTTTTACAGACTGACAATAAAACATACAAAACCACACTTAAAATGGATTTAACTGGAAATATGTTAAGAAACATTCTTTCCATGGTAATGACTTGCATATAAGGCATAATAAATAAAAGAAAAAATGCTCCTTCACACCTTGGGTTAAGTTCACACGCGTGTTTTTGCTGCATTTTTGCACATTTGTATGGCTTCCAATGGTGAAAAAAACATTCAACAGGAAATGCAGTTTTGTAATTTTAATACCTTATCAGGCCATATAGTGTGTGAGAAATGAGCAGAAACATTGAAAGTTTTTTTTTGTAGGGTCATTAGCCAGCCATCATTATTTGTAGAGGGCTACCAGGCTGCCCTTTCTATTGTTAGAAGGCCAGAAGGTGTCTTGTGGACAGATGATACCAAGATAGAGTTTTTTGGTAAACCACATATTTCTTCTGCTTAGTGTAAATGGAATAAAAGAAGACAGTAGATACAATCAAATATGGAGGAGGTTCATAGACATTTTGGGGTTGTTTGCTGCTCTTGGCCCTCGATACCTTGAAATGTGAAGATTCCCAACGGATTTTTGGTTGTAATGTGGTACCCGGGGTCAGAAAGCTGGGTTTATATCGTAGTAGGACATGGGTCATCTAGCAGGACAATGACAACAAACATACTTCAAGAACCACCCAGAAATAGATGGAAACAATGGATTGGAGAGTTCAAAGGTGGTAATTCCATTTCCAGTAGCCTAAAGTCTCCCACCACTACCTCTTACATACAGATGCTACAGAGAAACTATGAATGGGCACATTAAAACATTTAAGTTTGCCTGATTTGATGAATTTATGGGTACAGCTCACCGTAAAAAACATGAATCAGTCCATGAGTGCATAGTAAAAAACAGCAGCAAGGCTTAGAATTTATAAGGCAATCATCCCTGACTAGATGTCTATGATAGCTATTCCTGCTGCCACACCTCACCATAGAAAAATTGCAGATAAGAGCGGTATTATTGTAGAATATAACGAAATGGAGAATGTATGTTTTGTAGCGGCGCTATTATAGGTGCATAGGGTCAGCTGCAAGTATAATCCCAGACCACACCGGGGAAAGAATAAAGCTACAAGAGGATATATAATATAATACCCGCGCTTAGGACTAATATGCACTTGTTAAGATACCAATGTGTACAAAAGGGTTTTACAAATAATTACCTTTTTGGCGTGCAGGGGGTTGTCTGACGCTGTATACTGAGAGAGCTAATTTCAGGGATGTGTGCAGACTGAACTAGAGTGAGAGAATAGGGTATTTAGTATACACACTTAATAGCCAAATAATATGCGGTAATTAAAAAATGCAAAAATAAATATATCTATATGTGGATCATGCTCTGCTGTTTGCAGGTTGATGTGAGAGGACTAGCATAGAAAGGGGTTAAATTTGAACTCAATGGAGGATGTACCTCCTGGACTGGTGCAGTAAAAACAGCAGGACTTCTAATAGATGAAAGAAAGGTACCTGTAATTAAGGTACACACTGTTTCCGAGGAGGAAAAGAGTCCTTTTTAGTAAAAAACAATGGAGTAGTACTTATCTCCTCTTTCCTGTGTGTTCAGCATGCAGGAGAGACCTGAGCGCACTGTCCCGGCCGGTGACAGGCGCTCGTGGTGCTTCGCTGTACTCAGCAGCAGTTTGCAGGACTTGCGTGACGTTCGGGTCACGTGACTAGGTCAGTCACGTGGTGCCCCTGTATGCAGTACGGTGTCCGGAAGGAGCCAATAGCCAACGCGTTTCGGAATTACAACGGATTCCTTCATCAGGGTTGGCTCCCCCTGTGTCACAGGGCTTTAAATACACTCTGTTCATCATGGTCATATTTGTAAGTTTTAATCAAAAGCAAACAATTCAACTTCATTATTTAACCCCTTGGGTTTAAGAGTGTCCAATTCAAAGATGAATCTGGTTTCTTCTCTAGACATCTGTTTTAAATAGTCCCCATTGCGCCAATCCCTTTTGACCACCTTAATGCCTGTTACTTTAACCCCTTGTAGGGACCCCCCGTGGCAGGCTACGAAATGTTTGGACAAAGGATGTTCGTCATATTTGTTTTTTATGTTGCGTAGGTGCTCGTTAATTCTCTTGCACAGGGGGTGTTTTGTACATCCCACATACATTTTACTGCAGGGGCATTCAATCGCATATATTACTCCCTGTGTGGTGCATGTAATAAAGTCCGTAATCTGTATACGGGTATTATTCTGAGATGACACAAATTTTTGTTTTGACAGATGCAGGGACTTACACATTTTGCACTTCTGGCAGGGAAAAAAACCTTTTATGGATTGTTTGAAAGGTCCTGCATATTTATCCGAAGGAGCAAAATCGCGTGTTGTGGGGCTCAAATTGCGTGCTTTCCTGAAGACAAAACTTGGGTGGTCTAATAACTTATCCCCAATCACCTTGTCATCTTTTAGGAAAGGCCAATGTTTGTTAACAATTTTTTTGAATATTTTAATATTGGAATTGTATTGGGTAATGATTGGGATGGACATTGAATCTGCTTTATTAGCGACACCTTTAGTGTTTTTTATCGAGTCACGAAGAAGTTGTTCTCTAGGGATATCTCGAACACTGTCCCGTGTTACTAGCAGATGCTGGTGATCATAACCCTTATTTAAAAATTTCCCAATAAGGATATTAGTTTCCCTGTCATAATCTGAATTGTTAGAGCAATTTCGGTTAGATCTCATAAATTGGCTGCGTGGGACATTAAGAAGCCATCTTGGTAGATGGCAGCTGACCATTGAGATGAAGCTGTTTGAGTCTGTCGGTTTGATATACGTGGATGTCTGGATATTGCCCTCATTAATAAAGATATTTAAATCTAAAAAATGTATATTAGTTTTGCTGGTAATAGCGGAGAACTGAAGATAAAAATCATTTTTATTTATATCAATTAAAAACTGGTTTAATGAGTCCTCATCCTTATCCTTTAATTGATATAAATAAAAATGATTTTTATCTTCAGTTCTCCGGCAGCTACAATCTACCAAGATGGCTTCTTAATGTCCCACGCAGCCAATTTATGAGATCTAACCGAAATTGCTCTAACAATTCAGATTATGACAGGGAAACTAATATCCTTTTTGGGATGAACATAAAAAACATGAATCGGTCAATGAGTGCCTAGAAAAAAACAGCAGCAAGGCTTACAATTTATGAGGGAATAATTCCTGACTAGATACCTGTCATATGCTATACCTACTGCAACACATCACCATAGATGAATTGCAGATATGAGAATTATTATAAAAGAATAGAATCTATTTGAATTAGCCCTGAAAAAAGAGATTAGTTTAATGTAGCAGCATAAAGGACTGTTATCAACACTGCTGATGAATATAGATGAAGCGTTTCGCATCTAGTCAATCTGATATGGAGAATACCATACTGTACAAAGTCTCCTGCCCTGGCTGTGAAATCCTGTATGCAGTGTGAGAACTCCCTATATGACGACCACCTGACAGGCCACGACAAGGCACTGGATCATATACTAATAGAACCAATTGGCTCTTTTGGTTTTAAAAAATTCCCTCAATTAGTAGGTGGATCCACAGAAAAGCATTTTTTCCCTCCACTAAGGAGTGGGTCTCCTACAGTGGTAAAGCGTATGCACTAAGTACAAGGGATGCCAAAAATTAGAAGGAGGTGCTCCAATACCCATTTGAAGAGACAGTGTGTAGGGCCTCAAAAATTTTTTCCAATTATTAAGGAGCGGGTAACAGACTGATAATACCATGGGCTGAAAAACATTTACCTGGGGGAGGGGAATATATATATATATATATATATATATATATATATGCATACAGTGGGGAAAAAGTATTTAGTCAGTCACCAATTGTGCAAGTTCTCCCACTTAAAAAAATGACAGAGGCCTGCAACTGACATCATAGGTAGACCACAACTATGAGAGTCAAAATGTGAAAACGAATCCAGAAAATCACCCTACTGTGATTTGGCAAGATTTATTTTTCAAATTATGATGGAAAATAAGTATTTGGTCATTAACAAAAGTTCATCTCAATATTTTGTTATATATCCTTTGTTGGCAATGACAGTGTTCAAACGTTTTCTGCAAGTCTTCACAAGGTTGGCACACACTGTTGGTGGTATGTTGGCCCATTTCTCCATGCAGATCTCCTCTACAGCAGTGATGTTTGGGGCTGTTGCTCGGCAACACAGACTTTCAACTCCCTCCAAAGGTTTTCTATGGGGTTGAGATCTGGAGACTGGCTAGGCCACTCCAGGACCTTTATATGCTTCTTATGAAGCCACTCATTTGTTACCCTGATGGTGTGCTTGGAATTATTATCATGCTAAAAGACCCAGCCACATTTCATCTTCAATGCCCTTGCTGATAGAAGGAGGTTTGCACTCAAAATCTCATAATACATGACCCCATTCTTTCATGTACACGGATCAGTCATCCTGGTCCCTTTGCAGAGAAACAACCCCAAAGTATGATGTTGCCACCCTCATGCTTCACAGTAGGTATGGTGTTCTCTGGATGCAACTCAGTATTCTATCTCCTCCGAACATGACGAGTTTTGCTTCTACCAAACAGTTCTACTTTGGTTTCATCAGACCATATGACATCCTCCCAATGCTCTTTAGAATAATCCAAGTGCTCTCTAGGAAAATTCAGATGGGCCTGGACATGTACTGGCTTAAGCAGGGGGACACGTCTGGCACTGCAGCATCTGAGTTCCTGGCGGCGTAGTGTGTTACCGATGGCAGCCTTTGCTATGATGGTCCCAACTCTATGCAGGTCATTCACTAGGTCTCCCTGTGTGGTTCTGGGATTCTTGCTCACCATTCTTGTGATCATTTTGACCCTAAGGGGTGAGATCTTGCGTGGAACCCCAGATCAAGGGAGATTATCAGTGGTCTTGTATTTGTCTTCCATTTTCTTATTATTGCTCCCACAGTTGATTTCATCACACCAAGCTGCTTGCCTATTGCAGATTCAGTCTTCTCAGCCTTGTGCAGGGCTATAATTTTGTTTCTGGTGTCCTCTGATAGCTCTTTGGTTTTCACCATAGTGGAGTTTGGAGTATGACTGTTTGAGGTTGTGGACATGTTTCTTTTATACTGATAAGTTCAAACAGATGCCATTACTACAGGCAGTGAGTGGAGGACAGGGGAGTCTCTTAAAGAAGTTACAGGTCTGTGAGAGCCAGAAATCTTGCGTGTTTTAAGTGACCAAATACTTATTTTCCACAATATTTTGCAAAATAAATCTTGCCAAATCCCACAGCATGATTTTCTGTTTTTTTTTTTTTTAATCTCATTTTGACTCTCACAGTTGTGGTCTACCTATGATGTCAATTACAGGCCTCTCTCATCTTTTTCATCTTTTTAAGTGGAAGAACTTGCACAATTGGTGGCTGACTACTTTTTTTGCCTGTATATATACTCGAAGTAGGCCTCTAAAAATTGTTAACGCGGGACACAGGTATGATAAACAACTTTAAAAAATTTATAGCGAGGGTAGCGTGATCCCCTTTTTATATGGTGGTGCAGGCGGAGGACAACACAAAAATACATAATCATGAAGCGTATACCAATGTTCGGGCGGGAATTGGTGCATGTGAATAGATCAGAAAAACAAACAAACACTGGACTTGAGTTCATGTTCCACTACTGTCATCTGGTGGTGTACAGAAGTCTGGCCCAATCCAGCTGTTGTTCATTTTGATAAGAGTCAGCCTGTCAGCATTGTCAGTTGACAGGTGATTGCGCCTATCGGTAATAATACCCCCAGCAGCACTATAAATGTGCTCTGACAAAAGCGGCAGGGCAGGACAGGACCTCCAAGGCATAGAGATACAGTCCATGCCACGTGTCTAGCTTGGATACCCAATAGTTGTAAGGCACAAAGGAATGATGGAGGACACTGGCATGGTCAGGGAGTCGCCCGCCAGGGCCGTGGTGTACCCAGTACCGGGTCCAGAGATCACAGGGGGTTTCACGGTGGTGATAGAGTCCCTGTAAAAAGGCTCAAGCTGCCCATATACAGGTACCTATCTTAAGACGGGAGGAATAGAGGACTCTGCAGGAAGCTTCAGGCAGCAGGGACCTCACCTTTAACGGCGCTAGTTGGAAACGCTCACGGACCTCTACTGGAAAAGAGAACCCTCCACTGCCTCTGAGCCGGCCGGACCGGATCGGCACATACCATCATCTTGGCCACACACCATAGGACCCCTGGGGACCCCGCTTCACCTGTGGGGAATGTAACACCCGAGCTGCCACAACATCCCCCCAGGGGACCCCTTCAATGCAGCATCAGTCCCACTGCTGATCGAACTCCACAGGTGGTGTCACGACAAGCTTTGAACATTTTCTACTTTAACATTGAGCCCCAGGGCCATGGACCGGGTTGCAGCCACCGTGACATTCCCCCCTACAGACCGGACCCGGTACCGAGTACCCCACTGCCCTGGCTGGGCGACTCAGTTCCTACTAAATTGTATTAGACCTCTCCGCCATGGGAAGGAAAGATGTAAAGTTCTCTTTATAGCGTGGGTCTAGAAGGTGGACCAACCAGTAATTAGTGTTAGCCAAAATGAGTACAACGCGAGGGTCATGGGAAAGGCAGTGAAATGTAAGCTCAGCCATTTGTGTCAGACTGCCAACAGCCAAGACTTCCCTGTCTCCACCAAGAGGGTGATTGTCCATGTTGTCCTCCTCGTCCTCCCTCTCCTCCTCATCTTCATGCCATCCACGCTGTACAGACGGGATGAAGTTGGTGTAGGTACTACTGTCTGTAGCACAGGCAACTATCTCATGTTCCTCCTCCTCCTCATTAACACCCAATCCACGCTGAGAAGAGGAGATGAGGCTGTGCTGTGTAGCATCACGCAGTATAGTTTCTTTCTCCATCTCAACTTGCTCTGCCTGCTAAGTCTCCTTTTTAATCATGAGCATCAAGCATTTCAGTAGACAGTAGACAGAAAAGCTGGATGGTGACACTGATTATGGCGTCATCACTGCTCAACATCTTGATCGAATCCTCAAAGTTTTGGAGAGCCACACAGATGTCACACATCCATGCCCACTCATCATATCTTATGTGCGGAGACTGACTGGAATATCGATGTGCATGGTGTAACACTTGAGCCCTGACTGGGTGGCGCAAGCAAGGATTGTGGCCGCACTGTGCCACAAACCAGACTACCCTGGAGGGGCATGACTAAGCAGCTACCTTGGTGTTCACTGGAGCCTCTAGTGGTGAGGTCAGGCTTGTGCAGCAGGTAGCTGCCAGGTACCACTCCAGGACGGTGTCTGGTGTAGTAGCTGATCCCACTGGGGAACGGAAGTCTATTGACAGGTGCAGGTAAATGCAGATGGGTATGACTTGTACTCTGGTGGACTCGGCTGGCACGCTAACAGGCAGACAGGCACGGCTGGCACTCTGGCAGGCAGGCAGGCAAGGCTGGCACTCTGGCAGGCGGGCATGGCTGGCACTCTGACAGGCAAGCGGGCACAGCTGGCACTCTGACAGGTAGGTGGGCATGGCTCAGACTGGAGGAATCAGGACTGTAATGGGCAGGGCAGGAACACAGGAAGGTAGGAGTGGGATAAGGGAACGGGTAGTAACCAGTACAGACTGGAGGGATAAAGAGCCACGGGGTGCGGGGCAAGAGCAGAGCAGAAACGCAGGATGCGGAGAGCAGAACAAAACCACAGGACTTTGGAGAGCAGAGCCGCAGGATGCAGAGAACAGAGCCGCAGGATGCAGAGAGCAGAGCCGCAGGACATGGAGAGCAGAGCCGAAGGACGCAGAGAGCAGAGCCGCAGGATGCGGAGAGCACAGCAGAGCCGCTGGATGCGGAGAGCAGACCAGAGCCGCAGGATGTGGAGAGCGGAGCCGAGCAGAGCAGATCCGCAGAATGCGGAGGGCAGAGCAGAAGGAGTAGACACTAGGATACACACAACTGAGTAGGGAAGACAACAAACAAGGATACGAACAGGTACAAGATATGGACTAAGAACAGACAAGGACGGACACGGGGACAAGTAATGGACAAAGGATTCAGGCCTGGGTATGCAGCCCCCAGGGAGGCAGAAAACAAGACACTAAGAGTACAGGAACGGGTCTGGGTATGCAGCCCCCAGAGAGGCAGAAGAAAGGACAGGACCTGACAAAACAGTAGCAGAGCGCAGATTGAGAGAGATTGTTGCTCAGGCATCTCCCCATGGGTGCAGATGCCTTAAGTACCTGATGCCTCTTGGTAATTGGCTAGGGACACCTTAGGAAGGTGCACACTGTCTCCATAAGAATCAGGGAGTGCCGGCGCCGCCCCCATAAGCAAACAGCCAGGAAGTATGCAAACAGCAGGCAGGAGACATGAGGTTCACAGCATGGAGCAGGCAGAGGGCAAATCTCACAGCATGGCCTGGAGGGGTAAGTAAGATGGCATACTTAAACAAGTAGCTCAGGCAGATCTGGGTAGGTTTGGAGAAACCACTAAACCAATAAGTTGAGCACATGTGCCAGACATGGGACATGTGTGGGGTACCAATGTTCAGAGCTGCCACCTGGTTACAGCCATTGTCACACATGATCATGCCTGGTTGTAGTTTCAGGGGGGCGATAGCCACAGATCATTCTGGTCTGTTAGATCTTTCAACAACTCTGAGGCAGTGTGTGATTTGTCACCAAAGCAGATTAGCTTCAGCACATCTTTTTGCTGCATAGCTGAGGCAGTATTGCAATGCTTCCAGCTTGTGACTGATGTTGACGATTGTAAGATGGAGGATGAGGAGGAGGTACAAAGACTGCTGTAGAAGGTGAGGGCAACAATAATTGAACCAGTCCCCGTAATTATCGGTGTTGGTAGCATATGTGTGGCACCCCAGGAGTCCGGTTTCCACAGTGGCATTGCCTCCCTTACAGGGGGTGATGCCATGCCTGGAAGCAAGGAAGGATTCCCTTAGCAGGTAATACATCAGCATGCAACACCTTTCCTACTCCAGACCAGAAGGGGGAGCTCTAACACCTGATTTCAGTGGAGCTTCCTGATATAAGTTCTGGCCTGGAGGCGGAGTTAGTTAGTCTGAGGAAGACAGAGAGGAGAGAGGAAGGCAAGGAAGAACCTGAGGAGTGGAGCTGTAGATAAGTTCACCTCAGGGCCAAGTCCAGAGACTGAATGCCGGAGTCTGTGGTTGTGTTGGTACTGAAGTCCTGGCAGCTAAATCAGGAGGGCAGGGGACTGCAGGTCTCCTGGCCCATCACAACATCTGAAGGCACAGCAGCAAATGAGAGCCCGAGCCATCTCAAAGGAGTGACACCTGTAATAGGCTCAAGCTGCCTGCCATACAAACTAGGACTAAAGAGCAAGAAGGAGCAGAGGACTGAGCACAGCTTTAGGCAGCAAGGACCTCAAAATACAGTGCATGTAGCGATCAGAGTAGAAACTAGAGTGGACCCTCTGGACCGTGGGGAGACCTACCCCTGGGCGAGCGGACCCAAGGTGGAACACGACCCCTATACAGGGACCGTAAGGAGCAAGCCCAGAGGTCACTTACCCACGGTGAAGATACCAGGAGGGACGGCTCCAGGAGGAAGGATAAAGGAGGAGGCTGGATACTGGAAGGTGGTTCGGGTATCCGTGGGCTAGTCTGGAGGACAGGAAGACCGGAACGGAGTAACACTGAGGGAACAAACAAAACAAAAGGATAAGTAAGAAACAAAGGCAGGGTAACCAGCAATAGCAAGGTAGATAACCAAGGAGAAGGAAGAAGCAGACGGGAAGCATGAGCGAAGATGAAAACGGAGAGAGCACGCTGCGGAGGGAAACGGAAGGGGCCGGACGCAATAGCAAAGCTAAAACAATCAGGCACCGGAAAACAGGAGAGCCTACCTCTTATAGTAGAGGCAGGAATGGGATTGGTTAACAGGAGACTGACCTAAAGATCCCAGGAAGTGGTAACAGGGAAGATGCGCCTGCGCCCCTGGGGAAACCCAGAGCGCCTGCGCAAAGACAGTATACCTACCGAGGACCTGGACACCGGAAGTGCTGGGGGAGAACAGACGCGCGCGGACCCGGAAATGGATTGCCGGGGACGCGCTGCAGCAGAGGAGGAACCGGCGCTCACAGGACCAGGAGCAGGACGGGCGGAAACAGACCTCAGGACAGAGCGGTGAGAGCGGAGGACCCCAGGCAGAGCAACGGGGGAGCGGCGATGCAGGGAAGCGGCGTCGGTAAGAGTACCCCCCCTTACAACCCCCCCTACATAAAGCAGCAAAAAGTTTGTTAAGAATATGAGGAGCATCGATGTTCTCCAACGGCTCCCAGGACCTCTCCTCAGGACCAAAACCCTTCCAATCGACCAAGAAATTTTTTTTTCCCCGAATCTTCTTAACAGCCAAAATATCCCTCACCTCAAAGACGTTGTCAGTGCTGATTGGTTGAGAAGAGGTACAAGAAGAGGGATGAAAGCGGTTAAAGACAGCTGCTTTGAGAAGAGAGACATGAAAAGTATTGGGTATACGAAGCGAGGCAGGCAATCTCAGCTTGTAAGCGACATCGTTGACTCGACGCAGAATCTCGAAAGGACCAATGAAACGTGGACCAAGTTTGTAGGAAGGAATCTTGAGTCTGATGAATCTTGAAGAAAGCCAGACTTTATCACCAGGAGAGAAAGGAGGAGAATCTAAATGCCTTTTGTCAGCTTGTCTTTTCATTCTTGAAGAAGCTTGTTTTAGCGTCTCTTTGACCTCGTCCCAGATCGAAGAAAACTCGAGAGCTACAGAATCAGCTGCTGGAACACCATAGGCAGGAGAAACTGGTAGGGGCACACCAGGATGCTGTCCAAAAACAATGAATAACGGAGTTCTAGCAGAGGCCTTGCTGGAATGGTTGTTATAGGCAAACTCCGCCCAAGGAAGCAAATTGACCCTGTCATTATGGTGAGCATTAGTGAAATGTCATAAATAAACAGCCAAAGTCTGGTTGGTTCGTTCCGCCTGACCGTTGGTTTGAGGGTGATATGCGGAAGAGAAGTCCAGGGTCACCTTTAAAAGTTTGCACAAAGCTCTCCAAAAGCGGGAAGTAAATTGTACCCCTCTGTCTGACACGATGTGCTGAGGTAAGCCATGGAGTTTGAAGATGTTTTGGATAAAATTTTTTGCCAACTTAGGAGCAGAAGGTAAACCGGGCAGTGGAATAAAGTGAGCCATCTTAGAGAATCTGTCCACCACAACGAGGATGACCGTACATGCGGAAGAGCAGGGTAGATCGGTAATGAAGTCCATGGCGATATGTTGCCATGGCGCAGACGGAACCGGAAGAGGAAGCAGATTTCCAAGCGGTAGTCGTCTAGGTACTTTGTTTCTGGCGCAAGAGGGACAAGATGCTACGAATTCTTTTACATCTTGACGTAAGGTAGGCCACCAATAATACCGAGAGATGAGAAGGAAAGTCTTCTTGGTCCCTGCATGACCAGCCAATTTGGAAGAATGACCCTAAGATAACACCCTCCCTGTGTCATCATCTGAGACAAGAGTCTTACCCGGTGGTGGACGGAACATCTGTAAGGGAGCAACGGTTAAGATATTAGTCGGATCAATGATGTATGCTGGCTCCTCCACAGTATCCGATGATTGGAATGACCTAGACAGAGCGTCAGCCTTTATGTTCCTATTGCCGGGCCGAAAGCGTAGTTCAAATTCAAAGCGAGCAAAAAACAAAGACCATCTAGCTTGACGTGGGTTTAATCTCTGCGCAGTCTGCAGGTAAGTAAGATTCTTATGATCAGAGAAGATTACAAAAGGATGAACAGACCCCTCTAGCAGATACCTCCACTCCTCTAAAGCCAATTTGATGGCCAACAACTCTCAATCTCCAATGGTATAGTTCCGTTCAGAAGTCGAAAAGGCTTTAGAGAAGAAGCCGCAAGGAGCCGTTCGACCCTCAGGAGTCTTTTGTGAGAGCACAGCTCCAGCACCTGTAGAAGAGGCGTCTACTTCCAGAATAAATGGCTTGTTCACCTCCGGGTGATGCAAGACAGGAGCGGAGGAAAAATACTTTTTAAGTAGAGCAAAGGACTCCTCTGCCTCCGGAGTCCATTCCTTGGAGCAGGAACCCTTACGAGTGAGAGAAGAAAGAGGATGGATCACGGAAGAAAAAATGCAGAATGAATTGCCTGTAGTAATTGGCGAATCTGATGAACCGTTGGATGGCTTTCACTCCGCAGGGCCGCGGCCAGTTAATGATGACATTCACCTTTTCGGGATCCATTTTAAGACCAGAATCCGAGACGATGTGTCCAAGGAATGGCAAAGAGGTTTGCTCGAACACACATTTCTCAAACTTGGCATACAGGTGGTTGTCTCTAAGGCGTTGCAAGACTTCGCGAACACTCCTTCGATGCGATGGGAGATCTGGAGAAAAAACAAGGATATCATCCAAGTAAACCAAAACACATGAGTAGAGGAGATCTCGGAATACATCGTTGAAGAGCTCTTGGAAAACCGCGGGAGCATTGCAAAGGCCGAAGGGCATAACTAAATACTCGTAATGTCCATCCCGGGTGTTAAAGGTGGTCTTCCACTCGTCGCCGGAGCGGATCCGGACTAAATTGTAGGCGCCTCGCAAATCAAGCTTAGTAAAAATACGAGCACCTCGAAGGCGGTTGAAGAGCTCCGGAATAAGGGGCAGAGGATACCTATTCTTGACCGTGATGTTGTTCAATCCACGATAGTCTATACAAGGTCTTAAGGAACCGTCCTTCTTCTTCACAAAGAAGAACCCAGCTCCAGCAGGAGAAGAAGACTTTCGGATGAATCCTTTAGCAAGGTTCTCTTGTATATACTCAGACATAGACTTGGTCTCTGCTGCCTAGAGCGGATAAATTCTTCCTCTGGGTGGAGAACAACCAGGAAGGAGGTCCACCGGACAATCGTAGGAACGATGGGGAGGAAGATTTTCAGCCTCCTTCTTGTCGAAGACGTCAGCATATGACCAGTAAGGAGAAGGCAAACCAACAGGAACTCCAGTAGGCTGAGAAGAGGAAACTGGACATACCGACCAAAGACAACGATCATGACATGATGGACCCCAGCGAAGCACGTCTCCTGTGCGCCAATTCAGTGTAGGTTCATGAACTCGAAGCCAGGGAAGACCAAGCAAAAAGGCGTGAGAGAGGTTAGGCAAAACATAAAAAGCGATCCTTTCATGATGAAGAGCCCCAATTTGTAACTCCACTTCCTCTGTAACAAAAGAAATTGCCTCCTGTAAAGGTCTTCCATCGACAGAAGCGATTAGGCGAGGAGAGTCCAAAGAGAATACTGGAACGCGAAGCCTCCGAGCTGCGTCAAGACTGATAAAATTGCCTGCCGCGTCTGAATCCACATACGCAACTTCGGACGACCGACACTGGTTAAAAACAAAAAGAACAGAAAGAGTCAAGGGTTGAGAGGAAACATGGGCACCTAGGGAGGACCTCTCTTACCTGTCCTAGGAGGAAGAGTTTTCTGGTCTGTCTGGACAGCTGCAGAGCAAGTGAGCGGCACTGCCACAATAAAAGCAGAGGCCCTGAGTACGCCTCTCCTTACAGCGTTGTTCCGCCATTTTTACTCGATCCACTTGCATGGGTTCAGGTGTAGGCAAAGAAGAAGAAACAGAAACGGGAGCACGAGGGCTGCTAGACTGACGGAAAGTAGAAGTGATAGGATTAGGTCTCCTCTCTCGAGCAGACTCACGAGATCACTCCTGGAAGCGGAGGTCTATCCGGGTGGCGAGAGAGATAAGATCCTCTAGAGTAGTTGGGGTGTCACGACCGGCAAGCTCGTCCTTGATCCGGCTAAACAGGCCTCGCCAGAAAGCGCCCACAAGAGCCTCATTGTTCCACCCTAGCTCCGAAGCCAGAGTACGGAAGCAGATGGCATATTGGCCCCAGAGAAGAGGAGATCCTTGACGTAAATTAAAGAGAGACTCAGTAGTAGAAGGTAAACGTCCGGGCTCATCAAAAACTTTACGAAAGGTCTCAAGAAAATCCTCTAAGTGGCAGACTACGGGATCGTCACGCTCCCACAAGGGATTAACCCAAGCTAACGCCTCTCCTTCCAAGTGGGACACTATAAACGCCACTCTCGCCTGATCCAAGGGGTACTGCAGTGGCAGAAGCTCGAAATGGAGACGGCATTGATTCAAAAACCCCCGACAGAGCTTAGGGTCGCCGGCGGGCGTACCTGTGAGGTTTGCCAAAGCGAGGAGGAGGATGAGAGGTGGGCAAAGGACTGGAGTCTAGGGAGGATGCTTGCGCAGCTGCAGCAGGAGCAGACTGTAAATTAAACAGGTGATCATCAATAGAAGCCATATAGCTCAGCATGCAGGCCTGGGTATCCCGCTGCTGAGTAAGTTCCTGTTGGAGACTAGCCAATTGGGCGGCATTGACAGGGTCAGCAGTCTGTATAGAAGTTAAGCATGACTCCATAGACTTCATAAAAGCCATTATGCGCTGCTGATTATCACGCAAATGGGCTAACTCCTTCTGGGCCGAAAAAAGAGTACCTGCGGGGTCCATGGCCTGATTGTACTGTAGCGATCAGAGTAGAAACTAGAGTGGACCCTCTGGACCGTGGGGAGACCTACCCCTGGGCGAGAGGACCTAAGGTGGAACACGACCCCTATACAGGGACCGTAAGGATCAAGCCCAGAGTGTTGTGAATTCTGCTCTTGGGCTCCCTCCGGTGGTTATAAGTGGTAGTGCTGCTGTCTTTGGATCGCAGCATTCATCAGGTGTGTCCACTTATTGCAATTCTGACTGGGCTATTTAGTTTTGCTTGACCCTTTAGTCAGTGCCAGATGTCCATTGTTCCTGGAGGATTCCCATCCCTGCCTGGTCTCTCCTGCTTGCTGTTCTTTTCAACAGAGATAAGTTCTGGCCTTGTTTTTTTGCAGTCTACTGTTATGATCCTTAGTGGCTGAGGATCACGAATAGACCAGCAAGTGAATAAACTAAGGACAAGCTCTAGGGAGATGGTAACTGGACTGATCGCAAATCTGAACCTATCCAACACAACTAGAGGTAGCCGGTGAACATGCCTAAAAAATTCCTAGACGTCTCGAGCCAGCCTGAGGAACTAGCTACCCCTAAAGAGAAAGAAAGACCTCGCTTGCCTCCAGAGAAATAATCCCCAAAGATATAGAAGCCCCCAACAAATATTAACAGTGAAGTAAAAAGAAGGCACATACGTAGGGATGAAATCAGATTCAGCAAAAGAGGCCCACTAGTACTAGAAAGCAGAAAATAGAGCAGGGGTCTATGCGATCAATAAAAAACCCTTACAAAATATCCATCCTGAGATTTCAAGAACCCACGCACCAACTAATGGTGTGTGGGGAGAAACTCAGTCCACTAGAGCATCCAGCAAGCGAGGGAATCACATTTTAGCAAGCAGGACAAGAAAACATGATAAACACTGCTGATCAAAAAATGAGCAAACAAAACTTAGCTTGTCCTGGATGGACTGGGAGCAAGGTAGTCAGAAGGAATCTGAGTAGCACTGATTACATCGACAGCCGGCAACAAGTGAAAGTAAAACAGAGCTATATAGGAACCTCCCAGAGGATAACGAACCAGCTGATAGCCAGAGACCAGCAGGATAACAAACAAAGCCACCAGGGGGAGCCCAAAGCAAAAGTCACACCATACCACCAGTGACCACAAGAGGGAGCCTGAAAACAGAGTTCACAACAGTCTACATGCTGTGGGCCTTATTGTTCAGTTCTTTTTCATGTTTTGTCTTGTCCAGCTTGGTCTGTATAAGGATTTGTTCAGCCAAGCTGGTATCTCTGGAGATGCAGATATACCCTCCATATCTTTAGTTAGATGTGGAGATTTTGTATTTTCTGTGGTGGATATTTTCTAGTGTTTTAATACTGACCGCATAGTACTCTGTCCTATCCTTTCTATTTAGCTAGAAGCGGCCTCCTTTGCTAAATCCTGATTTCAGTCTGCGTATGTTATTTCCCTCTCCTCTCACAGTCAATATTTGTGGGGGCTGTCTATCCTTTGGGGATTTTCTCGGAGGCAAAATAGTTTTCCCTTTTCTATCTCTAGGGGTATTTAGTCCTCCGGCTGTGTCGAGATGTCTAGGGAGTGTTAGGTACATTCCACGGCTACTTCTAGTTGCGGTGTTAAGTTCAGGGTCTGCGGTCAGTACAGGTACCACCTTCTCCAGAGTACGTCTCATGCTGCTCCTAGGCCACCAGATCATAACACCAGAGGTCACTTACCCACGGTGAAGATACCAGGAGGGACGGCTCCAGGAGGAAGGATAAAGGAGGAGGCTGGATACTGGAAGGTGGTTCGGGTATCCGTGGGCTAGTCTGGAGGACAGGAAGACCGGAACGGAGTAACGCTGAGGGAACAAACAAAACAAAAGGATAAGTAAGAAACAAAAGCAGGGTAACCAGCAATAGCAAGGTAGATAACCAAGGAGAAGGAAGAAGCGGACGGGAAGCGTGAGGGAAGATGAAAACGGAGAGAGCACGCTGCGGAGGGAAACGGAAGGGGCCGGACGCAATAGCAAAGCTAAAACAATCAGGCACCGGAAAACAGGAGAGCCTACCTCTTATAGTAGAAGCAGGAACGGGATTGGTTAACAGGAGACTGACCTAAAGATCCCAGGAAGTGGTAACAGGGAAGATGCACCTGCACCCCTGGGGAAACCCAGAGCGCCTGCGCAAAGACAGTATACCTGCCGAGGACCTGGACACCGGAAGTGCTGGGGGAGCACAGACGCGCTCGGACCCGGAAATGGATTGCCGGGGATGCGCTGCAGCAGAGGAGGAACCGGCGCTCACAGGACCAGGAGCAAGACGGGCGGAAACAGACCTCAGGACAGAGCGGTGAGAGCGGCGGACCCCAGGCAGAGCAGGAGGAGCGGTGATGCAGGGAAGCGGTGTCGGTTACAGTGCAATAGGGAAGCCTACTCTGAACTCACCTGGTTAGGTGGATCCCAAATTGCTTCCAAGCTGCTCGGATCTCCATTACCATCTGTAATCAGTGCCATGGACTGCACCACAAACCGTGAGTAAAAGTGTGAAGACTGCACCCTGTTGTGTCCTCAGAGTTATTTACTGCATCATCCACTCTGCACTACAATCATCACAACTGCCTTTCACATCATAAGTGCCCTGGGACAGGCTCTACCTGTGGACAGTTGTACCAACTCTGCTGCATCACCATCAGCCCCAGTGGTCTCTTTAAGCATTGTCCGCTATCCCTTGCCGAATACCACAGGTGGCATCACGAACTATCCCCCATAAACTTTATTTCCCATTTTCATCATCTTTTTCATTGGATTACCAGGGCCATGGACCGGGTCACTGCTGCCATGACACATCCGCCTTAAGAACTGTCCGACCTGGCCTGAGTACCCCACGGCGCTGGCAGGTGCTCCATCTTGGCATCACGAACAGGATTTTCGATCCCGGCATAGCTGGGTACTGTGTGTCAGAGATTTAAGTGAACTGTGAAACTGACGCCATTAATGTGTCGCACGCGGGAAGAAAGGGGCATGCCATCGTGGGTGGAGCCAAAAGAAAAGGTGCAAAGTTAAAGCACATGCCGTGCTCTGTGATCAGCGGCAAGAAGCAGGAAGTCCCGTCTGGAGAAACCGGAAGGAGCACTGTCATGGTTCTCAATGGCAAGAGAACGTAATAAAGCATACAAAAGGACTAGCTCTTGGAAGATGGGAACTCGAGCTGACCATGAGCTAAACCTACCGCACAACTAACAGTGGCCGGGTAGCGTGCCTACGTTTTATCCCTAGACGCCCAGCGCCAGCCGGAGAACTGACTGACCCTAGCAGAGGAAAATACAGACCTGGCTTACCTCTAGAGAAATTTTCCCCAAAAGGCAGACAGTAGCCCCCACATATATTGGCGGTGATTTTAGAGGAAATTGACATACGAAGTATGAAGATAGGTTTAGCAAATTGAGGTGCGCTTACTAGATAGTAGGAAGACAGAAAAGGGAATTTCACGGTCAGCTGAAAACCCTTTCAAAATACCATCCTGAAATTACTTTAAGACTCTAATATCAACTCATGACACCAGAGTGGCAATTTCAGCTCACAAGAGCTTCCAGCCTCAGAAATATTCAATCAAAGAGAACTGGAACAAAAATGCAAAACAAACTTAGGACAACAAGTCCAACTTAGCTGATAGTTGTCTAGGAGCAGGAACATGCAACAGAAAGGCTTCTGGTAACATTGTTGGCCGGCATAGAAATGACTGAGGAGCAAGGCTAAATAGAAAACTCCCACATCCAGATGGAAAACAGGTGAACAGAGGAGATGAAGCACACAAGTGCAGTACCACCAGAAACCACCGGGGGAGCCCAGAAACCAAATTCACAACAGTACCCCCCCCTCAAGGAGGGGGCACCGAACCCTCACCAGAACCACCAGGGCAATCAGGATGAGCCCTATGAAAGGCACGGACCAAATCGGAGGCATGAACATCAGAGGCTGTCACCCAAGATTTATCCTCCTGACCGTAGCCCTTCCACTTGACCAGATACTGAAGTCTCCGTCTGGAAACACGGGAGTCCAAGATCTTCTCGACAACGTACTCCAACTCACCCTCAACCAACACCGGAGCAGGAGGCTCAACGGAAGGCACAACCGGTACCTCATACCTGCGCAACAACGACCGATGGAAGACATTATGAATAGAAAAAGATGCAGGGAGGTCCAAACGAAAGGACACAGGGTTAAGAATCTCCAATATCTTGTACGGGCCGATGAACCGAGGCTTAAACTTAGGAGAAAAAACCTTCATAGGGACAAAACGAGAAGATAACCACACCAAGTCCCCAACACAAAGACGAGGACCAACACGACGACGGTGGTTGGCAAAATGCTGAGTCTTCTCCTGGGACAACTTCAAATTGTCCACCACATGTCCCCAAATCTGATGCAACCTCTCCACCACAGCATCCACTCCAGGACAATCCGAAGACTCCACCTGACCGGAAGAGAAACGAGGATGAAACCCCGAATTACAGAAGAAAGGAGAAACCAAGGTGGCAGAACTAGCCCGATTATTGAGGGCAAACTCCGCCAAGGGCAAAAAGGCAACCCAATCATCCTGATCTGCAGACACAAAACACCTCAAATAAGTCTCCAAGGTCTGATTAGTTCGCTCGGTCTGGCCATTAGTCTGAGGATGGAAAGCAGACGAAAAAGACAAATCAATGCCCATCCTAGCACAGAACGCTCGCCAAAATCTAGACACGAATTGGGTTCCCCTGTCAGAAACGATATTCTCCGGAATACCATGCAAGCGCACCACATTTTGAAAAAACAGAGGAACCAGCTCGGATGAGGAAGGCAATTTGGGCAAGGGAACCAAATGGACCATCTTAGAGAAACGGTCACACACCACCCAGATGACAGACATCTTCTGAGAAACAGGGAGATCAGAAATAAAATCCATGGAGATGTGAGTCCAAGGCCTCTTCAGGATAGGCAAGGATAACAACAATCCACTAGCCCGAGAACAACAAGGCTTGGCCCGAGCACAAACATCACAAGACTGCACAAAACCTCGCACATCTCGCGACAGGGAAGGCCACCAGAAGGACCTAGCCACCAAATCCCTGGTACCAAAGATTCCAGGATGACCTGCTAACGCAGAAGAATGGACCTCCGAGATGACTCTACTGGTCCAATCATCAGGAACAAACATTCTACCAGGCGGGCAACGATCAGGTCTATTCACCTGAAACTCCTGCAAGACCCGTCGCAAGTCTGGGGAAACAGCAGATAATATCACTCCATCCTTAAGGATACCTGTAGGTTCAGAATTACCAGGGGAATCAGGCTCAAAACTCCTAGAAAGGGCATCCGCCTTCACATTTTTAGAACCTGGTAGGTAAGAAACCACAAAATTAAACCGAGAGAAAAATAACGACCAGCGCGCCTGTCTAGGATTCAGGCGCCTGGCAGACTCAAGATAAATCAAATTCTTGTGGTCGGTCAATACCACCACCTGATGTCTAGCCCCCTCAAGCCAATGACGCCACTCCTCAAAAGCCCAATTCATAGCCAAGAGCTCCCGATTACCAATATCATAATTTCGCTCAGCGGGCGAAAATTTACGAGAAAAGAACGCACAAGGTCTCATCACGGAGCAGTCGGAACTTTTCTGCGACAAAACTGCCCCAGCTCCGATTTCTGAAGCGTCAACCTCAACCTGAAAAGGAAGAGTAACATCAGGCTGACGCAATACAGGGGCAGAAGAAAAGCGGCGCTTAAGCTCCCGAAAGGCCTCCACAGCAGCAGGGGACCAATCAGCAACATCAGCACCCTTCTTAGTCAAATCAGTCAACGGTTTAGCAACATCAGAAAAACCAGTTATAAATCGACGATAAAAATTAGCAAAGCCCAAAAACTTCTGAAGGCTCTTAAGAGAAGAGGGTTGCGTCCAATCACAAATAGCCTGAACCTTGACAGGGTCCATCTCAATGGAAGAGGGGGAAAAAATGTACCCCAAAAACGAAATCTTTTGAACCCCAAAAACACATTTAGAACCCTTTACACACAAGGAATTAGAGCGCAAAACCTGAAAAACCCTCCTGACCTGTTGGACATGAGAGTCCCAGTCATCCGAAAAAATCAAAATATCATCAAGATACACAATCAAAAATTTATCCAAATAATCACGGAAAATGTCATGCATAAAGGACTGAAAGACTGAAGGGGCATTTGAAAGACCAAAAGGCATTACTAAATACTCAAAATGGCCCTCAGGCGTATTAAATGCGGTTTTCCACTCATCCCCCTGCTTAATTCGCACCAAATTATACGCCCCACGAAGATCAATCTTAGAGAACCACTTGGCCCCCTTTATTCGAGCAAACAAATCAGTAAGCAGTGGCAAAGGATACTGATATTTAACCGTGATTTTATTCAAAAGCCGATAATCAATACACGGCCTCAAAGAGCCATCTTTTTTAGATACAAAGAAAAAAACGGCTCCTAAGGGAGATGACGAAGGACGAATATGTCCCTTTTCCAAGGACTCCTTAATATATTCCCGCATAGCAGCATGTTCAGGCACAGATAGATTAAATAAACGACCCTTTGGAAACTTACTGCCTGGAATCAGATCTATAGTACAATCGCAATCTCTGTGCGGAGGTAGTGAACCAAGTTTAGGCTCCTCAAAAACGTCACGATAATCAGATAAGAATTCCGGAATCTCAGAGGGAATAGATGACGAAATGGAAACCACTTCTGGGTGGCTCAGGAGTTAGGCGTTGACATGGATGTTCAGGGACTTGCTTCTCGGGTGGATCAACTTGCTGCTAGAGTACAGGGTATTTCTGATTATATCGTGCAGACTCCTGTTTTACAGACTAGAATTCCTACCCCCGATCTGTTCTTCGGGGACAGGTCCAAATTTTTGAGCTTTAAAAATAACTGTAAACTGTTTTTTGCTCTTAAGCCCCGTTCCTCTGGTGATCCCATCCAGCAGGTAAAAATTGTCATTTCTCTGTTGCGCGGTGACCCGCAGGATTGGGCATTTTACCTGGAATCTGGGAATCCGGCCTTGCTTAATGTAGACACCTTTTTTCAGGCGCTTGGGTTATTGTATGATGAACCTAACTCTGTAGAGCATGCTGAGAAAACACTTTTGGCCCTGTGTCAGGGTCAAGAAGCGGCAGAGTCATATTGCCAGAAATTCAGAAAATGGTCTGTGCTTACTAAGTGGAATGAGGATGCTTTGGCAGCAATTTTCAGAAAGGGTCTTTCTGAATCTGTTAAAGATGTTATGGTGGGGTTCCCCATGCCTGCAGGTCTGAGAGATTCTATATCTCTGGCCATTCAAATTGATCGGCGCTTGCGTGAGCGCAGAGTTGTGCACACTATGGCGTTGTCTTCCGAGCAGAGTCCTGAGCCTATGCAGTGGGATAGGATTGTGTCTAGAGCGGAACGCCAAGGATTCAGACGTCAGAATAGGTTGTGCTTTTACTGCGGCGATTCTGCTCATGTTATTTCTGATTGCCCTAAGCGTGCCAAGAGAATCGTTAATTCTGTTACTATCAGTACTGTACAACCTAAATTTCTGTTATCTGTGACCCTGATCTGCTCATTATCGTCATTCTCTGTCATGGCATTTGTGGATTCAGGCGCCGCTTTAAATTTATTGGACTTAGAATTTGCCAGACGTTGTGGTTTTTCCTTACAGCCTTGGCGGAGTCCTATCCCTTTGAGGGGGATTGATGCTACACCATTGGCTAAAAATAAACCTCAGTTTTGGACACAGTTAACCATGTGCATGGCGCCAGCCCATCAGGAAGATTGTCGCTTCCTGGTTTTACATAATTTGCATGATGCTGTTGTGCTGGGGTTTCAATGGTTACAGGTACATAATCCGGTGTTGGATTGGAAATCTATGTCTGTGACTAGTTGGGGTTGTCAGGGGGTTCACGATGACATTCCTCTGATGTCAATTTCCTCCCCCCCTCTTCTGAAATTCCTGAGTTTCTGTCAGATTTCCAGGATGTTTTCGATGAGCCCAAGTCCAGTTCCCTTCCACTGCATAGGGACTGTGATTGTGCTATTGATTTGATTCCAGGCTGAAAGTTTCCTAAGGGCCGACTTTTCAACCTGTCTGTGCCTGAACATGCCGCCATGCGGAGCTATGTAAGGGAGTCTTTGGAGAAGGGGCATATTCGGCCATCTTCTTCTCCATTAGGAGCAGGTTTTTTTTTTTATGCCAAGAAGGCGAAAATTTACGAGAAAAGAACGCACAAGGTCTCATCACGGAGCAGTCGGAACTTTTCTGCGACAAAACCGCCCCAGCTCCGATTTCTGAAGCGTCAACCTCAACCTGAAAAGGAAGAGTAACATCAGGCTGACGCAATACAGGGGCGGAAGAAAAGCGGCGCTTAAGCTCCCGAAAGGCCTCCACAGCAGCAGGGGACCAATCAGCAATATCAGCACCCTTCTTAGTCAAATCAGTCAACGGTTTAGCAACATCAGAAAAACCAGTTATAAATCGACGATAAAAATTAGCAAAGCCCAAAAACTTCTGAAGGCTCTTAAGAGAAGAGGGTTGCGTCCAATCACAAATAGCCTGAACCTTGACAGGGTCCATCTCAATGGAAGAGGGGGAAAAAATGTACCCCAAAAACGAAATCTTTTGAACCCCAAAAACACACTTAGAACCCTTTACACACAAGGAATTAGAGCGCAAAACCTGAAAAACCCTCCTGACCTGTTGGACATGAGAGTCCCAGTCATCCGAAAAAATCAAAATATCATCAAGATACACAATCAAAAATTTATCCAAATAATCACGGAAAATGTCATGCATAAAGGACTGAAAGACTGAAGGGGCATTTGAAAGACCAAAAGGCATTACTAAATACTCAAAATGGCCCTCAGGCGTATTAAATGCGGTTTTCCACTCATCCCCCTGCTTAATTCGCACCAAATTATACGCCCCACGAAGATCAATCTTAGAGAACCACTTGGCCCCCTTTATTCGAGCAAACAAATCAGTAAGCAGTGGCAAAGGATACTGATATTTAACCGTGATTTTATTCAAAAGCCGATAATCAATACACGGCCTCAAAGAGCCATCTTTTTTAGATACAAAGAAAAAACCGGCTCCTAAGGGAGATGACGAAGGACGAATATGTCCCTTTTCCAAGGACTCCTTAATATATTCCCGCATAGCAGCATGTTCAGGCACAGATAGATTAAATAAACGACCCTTTGGAAACTTACTGCCTGGAATCAGATCTATAGTACAATCGCAATCTCTGTGCGGAGGTAGTGAACCAAGTTTAGGCTCCTCAAAAACGTCACGATAATCAGATAAGAATTCCGGAATCTCAGAGGGAATAGATGACGAAATGGAAACCAAAGGTACGTCCCCATGAGTCCCCTGACATCCCCAGCTTAACACAGACATTGCTTTCCAGTCGAGGACTGGGTTATGAGATTGCAGCCATGGCAATCCAAGCACCAACACATCATGTAGATTATACAACACAAGGAAGCGAATAATCTCCTGGTGATCCGGATTAATACGCATAGTTACTTGTGTCCAGTATTGTGGTTTGTTACTAGCCAATGGCGTGGAGTCAATACCCTTCAGAGGTATAGGAACCTCCAGAGGCTCTAAATCAAACCCACAGCGTTTGGCAAAGGACCAATCCATAAGACTCAAAGCGGCGCCAGAGTCGACATAGGCGTCCGCGGTAATAGACGATAAAGAGCAAATCAGGGTCACAGATAGAATAAACTTAGACTGTAAAGTGCCAATTGAAACAGACTTATCAACCTTCTTAGTACGTTTAGAGCATGCTGATATAACATGAGTTGAATCACCACAATAGAAGCATAACCCATTTTTTCGCCTAAAATTCTGTCGTTCGCTTCTGGACAGAATTCTATCACATTGCATAATCTCTGGCGTCTCCTCAGTAGACACCGCCAAATGGTGCACAGGTTTGCGCTCCCGCAAACGCCGATCAATCTGAATAGCCATTGTCATGGACTCATTCAGACCTGTAGGCACAGGGAACCCCACCATAACATCTTTAATGGCATCAGAGAGACCCTCTCTGAATTTCGCCGCCAGGGCGCACTCATTCCACTGAGTAAGCACAGACCACTTACGAAATTTTTGGCAGTATATTTCAGCCTCATCTTGCCCTTGAGACAGGGCCATTAAGGCTTTTTCAGCCTGAATTTCTAAATGAGGTTCCTCATAAAGCAACCCCAAAGCCAGGAAAAACGCATCCACATTGAGCAACGCAGGATCCCCTGGTGCCAAAGCAATTGCCAAATCCTGAGGGTCGCCCCGGAGCAAGGAAATTACAATCCTGACCTGCTGTGCAGGATCTCCAGCGGAGCGAGATCTCAGAGACAAAAATAATTTACAATTATGTTTGAAATTCTGGAAGCGAGATCTATCCCCAGAGAAAAATTCAGGCAAAGGAATTCTAGGTTCAGATGTAGGAGCATAAATAACGAAATCCTGTAAGCTTTGAACCTTCATAGCGAGATTATTCAAACCTGTAGCTAAACTCTGAGGATCCATATTAATCAGGTGAAATCAGAACCATTCAAGGATTAGAAGGAGAGAGAGACGAAGGCTGCAGTAAGCAGAGATGCTAGTGAATCAACTAATGAGCAAACTCAGGAAAAAAAAAAAAAAATCTCTGCAGACTTCTTTTCTCTCCTTTCTTCTGCCAATTATTTTAACCCTTGGCCGGCCAAACTGTCATGGTTCTCAATGGCAAGAGAACGTAATAAAGCATACAAAAGGACTAGCTCTTGGAAGATGGGAACTCGAGCTGACCATGAGCTAAACCTACCGCACAACTAACAGTGGCCGGGTAGCGTGCCTACGTTTTATCCCTAGACGCCCAGCGCCAGCCGGAGAACTGACTGACCCTAGCAGAGGAAAATACAGACCTGGCTTACCTCTAGAGAAATTTTCCCCAAAAGGCAGACAGTAGCCCCCACATATATTGGCGGTGATTTTAGAGGAAATTGACATACGAAGTATGAAGATAGGTTTAGCAAATTGAGGTCCGCTTACTAGATAGTAGGAAGACAGAAAAGGGAATTTCACGGTCAGCTGAAAACCCTTTCAAAATACCATCCTGAAATTACTTTAAGACTCTAATATCAACTCATGACACCAGAGTGGCAATTTCAGCTCACAAGAGCTTCCAGCCTCAGAAATATTCAATCAAAGAGAACTGGAACAAAAATGCAAAACAAACTTAGGACAACAAGTCCAACTTAGCTGATAGTTGTCTAGGAGCAGGAACATGCAACAGAAAGGCTTCTGGTAACATTGTTGGCCGGCATAGAAATGACTGAGGAGCAAGGCTAAATAGAAAACTCCCACATCCAGATGGAAAACAGGTGAACAGAGGAGATGAAGCACACAAGTGCAGTACCACCAGAAACCACCGGGGGAGCCCAGAAACCAAATTCACAACAGAGCACCATACAGACAGCCTGCGGAGCAGCCGCTCATTTCGGTAACAAAACGCAGGTCCTGGCTGAGGTTCACTGGGCGGTGAAAGTAAATGTCCAGTCCAGGTGGAGAACCAGTGGCGGTCACAGCCACAGCTGCCATGATACAGCCAGATCAGGTGGCGTCCGCAGCACCGTAGTACTGCCAAGTCAAGCGGCGGCCTCAGCCCCCATGATGATACCAGACCCAGCAGTGGCTGCAGCCACAGCCCCCATAATTCAGCCAGATCCGGTGGCAGCTGCAGATCCTATAAACCGGCCGGATCCAGCGACAGCCGCAGCTACAGCCTCCATAATGCCGCTATCAATGCCATACATACCGGGAGCAGCCTGGTTACCGCAGAACTCAGGGGAGTCACACACCCAGACTGGTTTCAAGGAGAGACTATGTAGTTTGTTTAAAGTGTACCCCTTGTCTGAGTCAAAATGTCCGCATCCTCCCTGGCCAGTAAACCGATGCGACTCAGAGGGAAGTATAGTCATGGCCGGACACGGATAAAAGGACTGTCAAACAAATCTTGGCCAGGCTGAAGGACACCTTTGACAACCACACTGCAGCAGAGATAAAAATGAGATTCTTTGGGTGCAAGCAAAGGGTACAGGACAGTATATGGGACTATGCTTTTAACCTTCAGTAAGCGCTACGAGCTGCAAAACAGGTTGACCCTGACAGTGTGCAAGATGAAGATAAGTTGCTGATGGAGCAGTTTTTAGGAGGACCCCTGTCTAACAAAGGACACAGCTGCGCATAACGGCCCTACAAAATCCTGAAATGAACTTTGCACAATTTAAGAATAGGGCTATCCGAGTGCTGCATGAACCAAATCTTATTGGCACAGTGACCCCTAGGAACCCAGCATTAACATATGAGCAGGAGATAGCATCCTTTCCCCGGATCCCCATGGAGGCCGACACGCTAACCCAAGATAATGATTCTTCTGCAGACCTACATTTCCAGGTCCAGCAACTGACCAAAAGTGTGGCTGCATTGACTAAAATCATGCAGTCCATGCAAGAGGCCCCAAAGAAGAAGATTCAGCTGGGTTCCTTTAGTGCCAGTGTCTTTGTGACTTGTTTCTGCCACCCAGTGGGGCTTTCCCCCCCCTGCCTGTACCTTTGTCTCTTGTTTTAGCCACCCACTGGGGTTTTGTACCCTAGCCTGAGTCCTTTTTTCAGCCACCCCAGTGGGGCTTTGTACCCTGGTGTGATGGTGTGATATGCTTGGTGGGTATCATTTTAGTGTATATTTCTAATTTACTTATTTTCATGGTGTTCTCTTGTAGGAGGAGTTATTTGCTAATTGATGAATGGCTGTTGCTGCCATCTGATATCAGCCCCCACAGCACTGTATTGTTTGCTAATATGCTAATGACATGTTGACCTAGATTGTTGAAACAAGGAGTCCTTGAGACCTTCCCCCTCCTGACCTGTGAATGAGGAGGAGGAGTTGTAAATATCAGTGAGGGGAGACACAATCTCAGTCCTGTGTGGAATGATGATGTGTTCACAGCACCTCAGAGAGAAAGAAGAGTATATGGACTATGTGATCCTCTGCCTGCAGGATTGCTGGACTTTTATCCTCTTACTGAACTACATTCGAATTCTGGATTATTTTCCACTCTTTGTGGTGGATCGTATATGGACCTTTCTTATTTTTGCCTAAATAAAGGTCTTGGAGCTGCTCACTATTCTCTAGCTCTGTTGATTGTGTGATACTGGAGACGGACCCCGTGACACCTGGTCTGAGTCCTTGTTTCTGTGCCTTGCTTCCCTGGCATTACTCTGCATGTCTGTGCTCTTACCCTTTGATCCTTTCCCCTTAACCAACTGGGATACTGTTGACTATTACCTGTATGGATGCTGCTCAGTTCCCTGCTGTGCTGCTTAGCCATATATTTGTTGTAAGGTCTTTGCTCCGCTGCACATCCATCCGTGTGTGCAGTCCCTGGCTGCCGCTGTGGAAGCTATCCGCATGTTGCAAGGTCCCCTGCAGCTGGTGCATGATTTTCGATGTGTGTCCAGGCTTGCAGCCACTGCCAGGTGCCTTAAGCCTCAGTTCCTGTGCTTCTTTTGTTGTACTAGTTTCTGTCTGTGATTAGGGTGCCTGTGGCCACACCTTCCCCACTTTTATTAGGGGAAGTGTGTGTGCTTCAATTTCTGTCCTGTTGTGAATTCTGTTGTGGGTTCTGCTCTTAGGCTCCCTCCGGTGGTTATAAGTGGTAGTGCTGCTGTTTGTCCTTCACAACAGTCATCAGCTGCTTCCACTTTGGACGGGGCTATTTAGTCTGGCTCATTCCTTTAGTGAGTGCCAGTTGTCCATTGTTTTCTAGGGATCCACATCTCTGCTTGGTTTCTCCTTCTGGATTGTCCAAATCATCAAAGATAAGTCCTGGCTCTGTTTTTGCAGTCCACATGCGGTGGACTTAATAGTTCTGTGAATTGCTATGTTTTTTCTTGTCCAGCTTTGTCTGTGTTAAGATTTACTCAGCCAAGTTGGAAGCTCTGGAGTCACAGAGTTACCCTCCATGCCTTTAGTTAGGTGTGGAGATTTTTGTATTCTCTGTGGTGGATTTTGTAGTATTTTTTATACTGACCGCACAGTACTCTTTCCTGTCTTTTCTTTCTAGGTAGCGTGGCCTCCTTTGCTAAATTCTGTTTTCAGTCTGCGTTTGTAATTTCCCTCTCCTCTCACAGTCATTATTTGTGGGGGGCTGCCTTTCCTTTGGGAATTTTCTCTGAGGCAAGATAGTATTCCTGTTTCTTTCTATAGGTGTAATTAGTCCTCCGGCCGTGACGAGGTGTCTAGGGAGTGACAGGAACATCCCACGGCTACTTCTAGTGGATGTGTTAAGTTCAGGGTCTGCGGTCAGTATAGAGGCCACCTACTCCAGAGCTCGTCCATGCTGCTCCTAGGCCACCAGTTCATAACAGTACAACTGGCCAACAATAAGTTAACCGCATCTCAAAAGAAGGGAAAGAAAGTGCTGAGCCATTTTTTTTTTCTGTACTGTGTTGTGTTTTTTTTTCCCTCTTCACTTCTGGGTGGCTCAGGAGTTAGGCGTTGACATGGATGTTCAGGGACTTGCTTCTCGGGTGGATCAACTTGCTGCTAGAGTACAGGGTATTTCTGATTATATCGTGCAGACTCCTGTTTTACAGACTAGAATTCCTACCCCCGATCTGTTCTTCGGGGACAGGTCCAAATTTTTGAGCTTTAAAAATAACTGTAAACTGTTTTTTGCTCTTAAGCCCCGTTCCTCTGGTGATCCCATCCAGCAGGTAAAAATTGTCATTTCTCTGTTGCGCGGTGACCCGCAGGATTGGGCATTTTACCTGGAATCTGGGAATCCGGCCTTGCTTAATGTAGACACCTTTTTTCAGGCGCTTGGGTTATTGTATGATGAACCTAACTCTGTAGAGCATGCTGAGAAAACACTTTTGGCCCTGTGTCAGGGTCAAGAAGCGGCAGAGTCATATTGCCAGAAATTCAGAAAATGGTCTGTGCTTACTAAGTGGAATGAGGATGCTTTGGCAGCAATTTTCAGAAAGGGTCTTTCTGAATCTGTTAAAGATGTTATGGTGGGGTTCCCCATGCCTGCAGGTCTGAGAGATTCTATATCTCTGGCCATTCAAATTGATCGGCGCTTGCGTGAGCGCAGAGTTGTGCACACTATGGCGTTGTCTTCCGAGCAGAGTCCTGAGCCTATGCAGTGGGATAGGATTGTGTCTAGAGCGGAACGCCAAGGATTCAGACGTCAGAATAGGTTGTGCTTTTACTGCGGCGATTCTGCTCATGTTATTTCTGATTGCCCTAAGCGTGCCAAGAGAATCGTTAATTCTGTTACTATCAGTACTGTACAACCTAAATTTCTGTTATCTGTGACCCTGATCTGCTCATTATCGTCATTCTCTGTCATGGCATTTGTGGATTCAGGCGCCGCTTTAAATTTATTGGACTTAGAATTTGCCAGATGTTGTGGTTTTTCCTTACAGCCTTGGTGGAGTCCTATCCCTTTGAGGGGGATTGATGCTACACCATTGGCTAAAAATAAACCTCAGTTTTGGACACAGTTAACCATGTGCATGGCGCCAGCCCATCAGGAAGATTGTCGCTTCCTGGTTTTACATAATTTGCATGATGCTGTTGTGCTGGGGTTTCAATGGTTACAGGTACATAATCCGGTGTTGGATTGGAAATCTATGTCTGTGACTAGTTGGGGTTGTCAGGGGGTTCACGATGACATTCCTCTGATGTCAATTTCCTCCTCCCCCTCTTCTGAAATTCCTGAGTTTCTGTCAGATTTCCAGGATGTTTTCGATGAGCCCAAGTCCAGTTCCCTTCCACCGCATAGGGACTGTGATTGTGCTATTGATTTGATTCCAGGCTGAAAGTTTCCTAAGGGCCGACTTTTCAACCTGTCTGTGCCTGAACATGCCGCCATGCGGAGCTATGTAAGGGAGTCTTTGGAGAAGGGGCATATTCGGCCATCTTCTTCTCCATTAGGAGCAGGTTTTTTTTTTGATGCCAAGAAGGATGGCTCCTTGAGACCCTGTATTGATTATCGCCTCTTGAATAAGATCACGGTCAAATTCCAATACCCTTTGCCTTTGCTTTCTGATTTGTTTCCAGAATTAAGGGGGCTAGTTGGTTTACTAAGATTGACCTTCGAGGGGCATATAATCTGGTTCGTATTAAGCAGGGTGACAAATGGAAAACTGCATTTAATACGCCCGAGGGCCATTTTGAGTATCTTGTGATGCCATTCGGACTCTCTAATGCCCCATCTGTGTTTCAGTCCTTCATGCATGATATTTTTCGGAATTATCTTGATAAATTCATGATTGTATATTTGGATGATATTTTGATTTTTTCAGATGATTGGGAGTCTCATGTGAAACAAGTTAGGATGGTATTTCAGGTCCTTCGTGACAATGCCTTGTTTGTGAAGGGGTCTAAGTGCCTCTTTGGAGTACAGAAGGTTTCTTTTTTGGGCTTCATTTTTTCTCCATCATCTATAGAAATAGATCCGGCTAAGGTTCAGGCCATTCATGATTGGATCCAGCCCACATCCGTGAAGAGCCTTCAGAAATTTTTGGGCTTTGCTAATTTTTATCGCCGTTTCATTGCCAACTTCTCCAGTGTGGTTAAACCCCTGACCGATTTGACGTGGAAGGGCGCTGATGTAGCTAATTGGTCCTCTGACGCCATTTCTGCCTTTCAGGAGCTTAAGCGCCAATTTACTTCTGCCCCTGTGTTGCGTCAGCCGGATGTTTCTCTTCCTTTTCAGGTTGAGGTTGACGCTTCTGAGATTGGGGCAGGGGCCATTTTGTCTCAGAGGAATTCTGATGGTTCCTTGATGAAACCGTGTGCCTTCTTTTCTCGAAAGTTTTCGCCTGCGGAATGCAATTATGATGTCGGCAATCGTGAGTTGTTGGCTATGAAGTGGGCATTTGAGGAGTGGCGACATTGGCTTGAGGGGGCCAAGCACCGTATTGTGGTCTTGACCGATCATAAGAATCTGATTTACCTTGAGTCTGCCAAACGGCTGAATCCTAGACAGGCCCGATGGTCCCTGTTTTTCTCCCGTTTTGATTTTGTTGTCTCGTATCTTCCAGGTTCTAAGAATGTTAAGGCTGATGCCCTCTCTAGGAGTTTCTTGCCTGATTCCCCTGGGATTCTTGAGCCGGTTGGTATTCTTAAGGAGGGGGTGATTCTTTCTGCCATCTCCCCTGATTTGCGATGGGCTCTTCAGGAGTTTCAGGCTGATAAACCTGATCGCTGTCCAGCGGGGAAACTGTTTGTTCCTGACCGATGGACTAGTAAAGTGATTTCTGAGGTTCACTGTTCTGTGTTGGCTGGCCATCCTGGGATTTTTGGTACCAGAGATTTGGTTAGTAAGTCCTTTTGGTGGCCTTCTTTGTCACGGGATGTGCGTTCTTTTGTGCAGTCCTGTGGGACTTGTGCGCAGGCCAAACCTTGCTGCTCCCGCGCCAAAGGGTTGCTTTTGCCTTTGCCGGTCCCTGAGAGGCCTTGGACGCATATTTCTATGGATTTTATTTCGGATCTTCCTGTTTCCCAGAGGATGTCTGTTATCTGGGTGGTCTGTGACCGGTTTTCTAAGATGGTTCGTTTGGTACCTTTGCCTAAGTTGCCTTCCTCTTCTGAGTTGGTTCCGTTGTTTTTTCAGCATGTGGTTCGTTTGCATGGCATTCCGCAGAATATTGTGTCCGATAGAGGTTCCCAGTTTGTTTCTAGGTTTTGGCGGTCCTTTTGTGCTAAGCTGGGCATTGATTTGTCTTTTTCTTCCGCATTTCATCCTCAGACAAACGGCCAAACCGAGTGAACTAACCAGACTTTGGAAACTTATTTGAGATGCTTTGTGTCTGCCGATCAGGATGATTGGGAGGCTTTCTTGCTATTGGCCGAGTTTTCCTTTAATAATCAGGCTAGTTCTGCTACCTTGGTGTCACCATTCTTTTGTAATTCTGGGTTTCATCCTCGTTTTTCTTCAGGGCAGGTTGAGTCTTCTGATTGTCCTGGGGTGGACTCTGTGGTTGACAGGTTGCAGCAGATTTGGGCTCATGTTGTGGACAATTTGGTGTTGTCTCAGGAGGAGGCTCAGCGTTTTGCCAACCGTCGTCGGCGTGTGGGTTCCCGGCTTCGGGTTGGGGATTTGGTCTGGTTGTCTTCTCGTCATGTTCCTATGAAGGTTTCTTCCCCGAAGTTCAAGCCTCGGTTTATTGGTCCTTATAGGATTTCTGAGATTATCAATCCAGTGTCTTTTCGATTGGCCTTTCCAGCCTCTTTTTCCATCCATAATGTTTTTCATAGATCTTTGTTGCGGAAATATGTGGTGCCCGTGGTTCCCTCTGTTGATCCTCCTGCCCCGTTGTTGATTGATGGGGAGTTGGAGTATGTTGTGGAGAAGATCTTGGATTCTCGTTTTTCTAGACAGAGGCTTCAGTATCTTGTCAAGTGGAAGGGTTATGGCCAGGAGGATAATTCTTGGGTTGTTGCCTCCGATGTTCATGCTGACGATTTGGTTCGTGCCTTCCATTTGGCTCATCCGGATCGGCCTGGGGGCTCTGGTGAGGGTTCGGTGACCCCTCCTCAAGGGGGGGTACTGTTGTGAATTCTGTTCTGGCTATTTAGTCTGGCTCATTCCTTTAGTGAGTGCCAGTTGTCCATTGTTTTCTAGGGATCCACATCTCTGCTTGGTTTCTCCTTCTGGATTGTCCAAATCATCAAAGATAAGTTCTGGCTCTGTTTTTGCAGTCCACATGCGGTGGACTTAATAGTTCTGTGAATTGCTATGTTTTTTCTTGTCCAGCTTTGTCTGTGTTAAGATTTACTCAGCCAAGTTGGAAGCTCTGGAGTCACAGAGTTACACTCCATGCCTTTAGTTAGGTGTGGAGATTTTTGTATTCTCTGTGGTGGATTTTGTAGTATTTTTTATACTGACCGCACAGTACTCTTTCCTGTCTTTTCTTTCTAGGTAGCGTGGCCTCCTTTGCTAAATTCTGTTTTCAGTCTGCGTTTGTAATTTCCCTCTCCTCTCACAGTCAATATTTGTGGGGGGCTGCCTTTCCTTTGGGAATTTTCTCTGAGGCAAGATAGTATTCCTGTTTCTTTCTTTAGGTGTAATTAGTCCTCCGGCCGTGACGAGGTGTCTAGGGAGTGACAGGAACATCCCACGGCTACTTCTAGTTGATGTGTTAAGTTCAGGGTCTGCGGTCAGTATAGAGGCCACCTACTCCAGAGCTCGTCCATGCTGCTCCTAGGCCACCAGTTCATAACACTGTCCCCAGCCTATTGCTGAGGGGTAGCTCCTATTTAAATTTCCTCTTTCCTGTTGGGCATTGCCTGAGCTTCTCCTGCTGTGCCAGTGGTATGCCTGAGGCCTGAGAGAGAGGTTCTCCTGATATGCCAGTGCCAGATGACCCTGGACTGCATTAACATGTGATGACCTCTTGCTATCGTGTGATGTCTTCTGTCCTGTGATGATTCGCCCTTCCTTGATGTGCGGAATCGGGAGCCTAACATTATGTCCTGTGTTCTGTGTTATGATTTTGTCTAAGTAAACTTTGTCTCTTCATACCTGAAGTTGTGCGGTGTCATCTAATCCTGCATCTCACCACCTTCCCACATGCTCAGCTGCCACAGACCCCGGTCGCTGCCCTTCTATAGTCCAGGTGAGCCCAGGTTCCTCATTGTGGTCCAGTGGGTCCACATTCCATTTCCACCTGGGACACACGCCCCAAGTTGTCGTGGCCTCGTGGCGTGGCAGCGTATACTAAGCTAAGCTAAGCCGCGTCCTGCCCCATTCAGTTTGTGACAGTAAGCTCTAGTCATGGACTCCGCTGAGCATGTGTGGACTGCAGGACTTTCCCTGAGCCCCCCTGGTGAGTGTATTAGACTGCTCGAACCCCACCTGGTAAGTGGACTAGATTTCTTGATCCCCCGCTTGGTCAGCGATTCTGATTTCTCAAGCGATGGACTCTGCTGCCATATTGTAAACTGTGGGACTTACCGCCTAACCCAATTGAACTTTTTGGGGAATTTTTGTTCTTTTGGGCCTTCAGAAGAGGGGGCCTGAGGAGGGGGATACTTTAAAACTGGTGTCTTTGTGCCTTTTTTTCTGCTACCCAGTGGGGCTTTGTACCCTGGCATGTACCTGGGTCTCTTGTTTAGTCACCCATTGGGGCCTTGTACCCTGGTCTGAGTCCTAGTGTCTGTGCCTTGTTTCCCCGGCATTACTCTGTATATCTGTGCTCTTACACTTTGCTCCTTTCCCCCTACCCAGCAGGGATATTGTTGACTGTTACCTGTATGGATGCTGCTCAGTTCCCTGCTGTGCTGCGTAGCCGTAGATGTGTTGTAAGGTCTTTGCTCCACTGCACGGCCATCCGCATGTGCGGTCCCTGGCTGCCGCTGTGGAAGCTATCCACGTGTTGCGAGGTCCTCTGCAGATGGTGCGTGACTTTCCACATGTGTCCTGGCTTGCAGCCGCTGCCAGGTGCCTTAAGCCTCTGTTCCTGTGCTTCCTATGTTGTACTAGTTTCTGTCTGTGCTTAAGGTGCGCGTGGCCACAGCTTCCCCACTTTTATTAGGGGCAGTGTGTGTGCTTGAATTGCTGTCGCCAGCTTATTACTGAGGGGCAACTCCTATTTAAAGTTCCTCTTTCCTGTTGGGTGTTGCCAGAGCTTCTCATTATGTTACTTAACCTAGCCATGTGTGTTTGGTCCTCCTGGTTGCTCTTGGTCTGCCTGTTTTCCAGCTCCTGTTCTGCCTGCTATCAGTTCTAGGAAAGACTGATGTCTTTGTCCCTGGACCTGTCCTGTCTATGTGTTGGTACCAAAGTCCTTGCCCTGGTTTCCTGCTGTGTGATATTCCTGAAGTCCTGCAGTGCCTTGAACCATGTACACAGAGACTGTGAACTTTCTGTAACCTGTGTCTTGAGAATAAACCTGTGTTCGTGGAGCGCCCCCACACCGCCGCAGGGCCGAGGGGTACCCGGAGCCGGGCCTCTGGGATCTCAGTCCTGGGGTTGTCACGGTGGCTAGACCCGGTCCGTGGCCCTGTCTGTCAGTGGGGGACAGTAAGAAATATACTTGGCACTCAGGAGAAATTTGTAGCAAAGTTCAAAAGTAGATTTTTCAACAGTAGATTTTTTTATTTTGGTGCATCCAGATCAACATATAAACGTTTTCGGTCTCGACAACTGAGACCTTCATCAGATATAGTTGTAAGAGCTGGAGACCAACAGTAGTGTATGAGGGTTACACACTAGGTGTATAGCCTGGGAACGGGAGCGCAGGGCGCCTGAGTGATGCTGCTGCCAGGGGCAGTGTGGACACTAGTGTGTAGTGTGTGGGGGTCACACACTGGGTGTCTAGCCTGGGAGCGGGAGCGCAGGGCGCCTGAAACAGTGGAGAGCAGAGGGAAGCGCTTGTAACAGGGCGAGGTACTCGCAGGGTGAAGAGCGCTGAGTGATGATGCTGCCAGGGGCCGTGTGGACGCTGCGCTGCTGGGTAGACGCTCCAGAGCATCTACCCAGCAGCGCAGCGTCCACACGGCCCCTGGCAGCATCATCACTCAGCGCTCTTCACCCTGCGAGTACCTCGCCCTGTTACAAGCGCTTCCCTCTGCTCTCCACTGTTTCAGGCGCCCTGCGCTCCCGCTCCCAGGCTAGACACCCAGTGTGTGACCCCCACACACTACACACTAGTGTCCACACTGCCCCTGGCAGCAGCATCACTCAGGCGCCCTGCGCTCCCGTTCCCAGGCTATACACCTAGTGTGTAACCCTCATACACTACTGTTGGTCTCCAGCTCTTACAACTATATCTGATGAAGGTCTCAGTTGTCGAGACCGAAAACGTTTATATGTTGATCTGGATGCACCAAAATAAAAAAATCTACTGTTGAAAAATCTACTTTTGAACTTTGCTACAAATTTCTCCTGAGTGCCAAGTATATTTCTTACTACATTTACGGGTTGGATCCCCAACTTGAGCACCTCCCTAAAGTCCTTGAGTGCCGTGGTCACCACTTTCCATCTTTCCTGTCAGTGGGGGACGTCCGGTGCAATAAGTGGTGTTGTAACGGTGCAGTTGTGGGGTGCAGGTCGCGATAAATAATGAGGACACCAGGTTGCAGTCTCTTTACCTCTTTACTGAAGATCTCTGGGTCCTCAATCCAGAATACGGCTCACCAGGCTGCGCAAGTCCGGCCGGTCCAATGACACTTCCAGAGTTCTCTTCACAGGAGGAAATCTGTGCCTTCCCCCTAGCGCTATGTGTTGTAGTCCTTCCCTGCTGTGCTTACGGAAAGTACCCCACAACTGTTGTGTCTGTTTCTGATGTTCCCTCACAACTCGACTAGATGATGTTCTGCTAATCCTCCGTCCCTCCCTGAGGTTCGGGTAGGAACGGCACCCGTTTGACGGGTAGGCCTGGAGTTCTTCCGGGACCCTAGAGACGCCCCTCTCCCACAATTGCCTCCCAAGACTTCATAGGTGATTTGAGTTAGACAGCCCGCCTGAGACTGACTGTCCTGCCGCTGTTTGGAGTATTGCTTGAAGCTGAATGTTGTTCTACTCCCTCGGCGTTCCGGCCACCGGTATTGCGCCTCAGTAGGATGTTGCTTCGGTCTTACAGCACGACTCCTACTGGTATTTCTCCTTTGCGTGATCCCGTTTCTCACTCAGCACAATCTATCTCTCTTCTAATCCTTTCTTGGGCACCGCCGCTACCCGGAGCAGGCACGGTCCCGTTACGTTCGTTCTCGTTGCCAAGCCTCTGTCAGGATCCCACCCCTGACAGAGACCCTACTGTATCTTCCCCTACAACACCCTCTGCCACAAGGTGTTGCCTGGTTCCAACCCAGTCAGCTTTCTGATCTAACTTCCTGCCTGACCCCCAGTTTACCCACTATGGTGGGGAGTGGCCTAATGAATAGCACCCTTAGCTCCCCCCGGAGGCCCGGCTGTGAAATGTATTGGTGTCTGTGATACCTGATCAGATGAACTCCTTCAGTGCCATCGGACGCACCATAGCTCCCCATAGTGGCGGAGCCACAGTACTGCAACGACCAGGACTCTGGGGCACTGCACTCCCCCCTGGTTAAACACAGTACTCCGGGACTGGGAAGAAAACAACAATACAAGTTTAGCAAAAAGACATACAGTTTGGTTGAGTGCAATAACAATAAGTATACTTGAACAAGCTTCCCTTTATGGGAGGTGAGGACACTTGAACGTTACAAAACATGGTTAAATATCATAGCAACATGCTATAATTAACTTTCCTTACCCAACCGGGTATTCTACTAAGTGCAAAAATTGTTGAACAATAATTTAACCTTGCCTTTAAGGACATACACTCTTAGTCCACTAAAGACCTTCCTATAATCACATTATAAGGTATTTTAACTTTTTAATTCTCCTTCTTTAAATCTGCAGGACCGCCTGTCCTATCGGCACCAGACCTACTGCCTCTCCTTTCTGTTACAGGACCGCCCCGTTCAGCCAGGGCCTACTGCCTTTTCAACTACTATACACAGTATAGAACATAACATTACTTTCAGTTTAAGAGCACTGAGCCATCTCTACATGACTCCTATGAGGACTCAGGGTTTACCTTCTATCCTAACTATCTATCAACATTATCAAGCATTTTCTTCTGAACATTAAGCCTTCTCATTATCTTTCTTTCTATCATGCATGCTGGACTCCACGTCTATCCCTACGGGTCCACTGCATCCTTCTTCTACCTTTCACCTTTTTACTTCTCAGAGCACATCATCAGTATTTCTTCACATTTAACTAATTAAACACATATAACTTTCTCGTACAACATTATCATCACTTTTCTCTCATCAACATTATTGCTACTTGTCTTAAGCAATATTTCTATCGAAATGCGGCAAATGAACATCCCCTTTAAGAGAGGACCAAGTCTCTGTGAGGTAGCGTATTTTCTCAAGCAACCAGTCCATACTCAGCAAAGGTTCCAGTGCGGTATCTTCGCAAAGAGTCCTTCTTTAAGTAAAACCAGTAGGGAGCGCCTTTAATAAGGTGCAAACTATGTACAAGAAGTTCGGATCATGCACTGTTCATGATTTCAGCAGTTTTTAAATAACATAGAAAAAATAGAAAATAACCAAAAACAATAGGGATCCATAAGGAATTAACCCTGAACGGGTTTAGCAGCAACAGTAAACAGTAACTATATACATACTCATGGTATCGAGGTTTATTCTTATAAGTCTGGGGGTAATCTTGGTCCCCCAGCCAACGTGGCACCCGTACTGGTAGTTGGTCTCTCAGATGCCATCAGATCAGCCGGTGCCTGGATTTGAAGGCTAATCCTGCTTGCGAGTTCGGTAGCCGCTACAAGACGTACCGTGGTGATGGGAACGAGGTCCGGCAAATCGGGATCAGTCATGATCGGGACAACAGGGGGCGCTCTCTCAGGCTCACACCGTCGAACGTTCCGGGCACACCATCCTTGTGCACTCCGATGGCGGTTGTAAGTCACCTGATCCCCCCTTTGTAACGGATCACCATTTCGACTGCAGCAGGGGGTCTTCACATTATAGCTAGTGACAAAGACATCAGTTGGTAGCCCCGGTTCCTGTATGGAGCCCCATCCCCTCTTCGGGTGGTAGGCCAGTACAGTTCCCCGCTTTACCACGTCTTTCCTGCCGGGAGCAGACTTCTTACGTTGCGTGTCAGGTGGTTCGGTCTCATCCCGATCTTTCCAGTGTTGGATCAGACATTGTTTATACTGCTCCCAGGTAAGTACCGCAAGGGTGAGGCCATCCTCCCGGGTCCCATCCGGCCCTGTCCAGGGGGTGTCCCACCGAAGGATCACCCCGTCTAGGCCCACACCTATGGGTTCTCCCATCTTGGTTGGTAGCGGCGACACTAGCTTCCCCATCGCGTTGGAGGTGAGGATAACCCGCTCCACCAAGAAGGAACGATCATTGCCGGGGTGGGGAGCGGTCACGGGAGTGGGATCGATCAGGGGAGCTGTATCGGTCGGGAGAGCAGAATCGGCCAGGGGAGTAGGGATGTCGTCCATACCTGCGCCTGATGTGATTCCACCGATGTCGCTCAGGTCCGTTGACAAGGACACTGGAATCGGCTGCAGCCCGGACCGCGGCTCCTCCGGAGTCATCTCTGGACATAACCCCGCCCTCCATGATTCCGTGACTAGGATAGGCAGGCTCGGCTCCTCCACTGGTGTCTCCAAGGAGTCCAGGTCCCTCACCGGCGGTGGACGCGAGTCCTCTTCCGATGGGTGAGGACAAACCGGGATCACCTCGCCGTTGTTCGGGCACCTGCTGTTCATCGTCGCTGTCCGGCATTCGGCGGCAATGCATGCATCTGACTCTGCCATTTCTCCAAGGTCGAGGTCCTCCTTCACCTCGTTCCCGCCATCGCAAGTCAGGGGGCGGTTCTCTGCTTTGAGGCAGGTCATCGCTTTGCAACAAGAGGCGCAGGGGGCGATCACCGCTTCTGGCGCCACTTTGGTAGTCCCCTCCCATGGCACGCCCTCCTGCTTCTCTGGCGTAGCAATGGCGGCGGTTTTTGGCGGGAACTTTTGGCGGTAAATGGCGCAGCACAGTCTTTGCAATAAAGTACAGTCCAAGCACAACAAATCACAGTTCCAAGGCACACATGACCTGATTCTTCAGGCTTAAGTAGATCCTGTTCGTGACGCCAAGTTGGAGCGCTCCCACACCGCCGCAGGGCCGAGGGGTACCCGGAGCCGGGCCTCTGGGATCTCAGTCCTGGGGTTGTCACGGTGGCTAGACCCGGTCCGTGGCCCTGTCTGTCAGTGGGGGACGTCCGGTGCAATAAGTGGTGTTGTAACGGTGCAGTTGTGGGGTGCAGGTCGCGATAAATAATGAGGACACCAGGTTGCAGTCTCTTTACCTCTTTACTGAAGATCTCTGGGTCCTCAATCCAGAATACGGCTCACCAGGCTGTGCAAGTCCGGCCGGTCCAATGACACTTCCAGAGTTCTCTTCACAGGAGGAAATCTGTGCCTTCCCCCTAGCGCTATGTGTTGTAGTCCTTCCCTGCTGTGCTTACGGAAAGTACCCCACAACTGTTGTGTCTGTTTCTGATGTTCCCTCACAACTCGACTAGATGATGTTCTGCTAATCCTCCGTCCCTCCCTGAGGTTCGGGTAGGAACGGCACCCGTTTGACGGGTAGGCCTGGAGTTCTTCCGGGACCCTAGAGACGCCCCTCTCCCACAATTGCCTCCCAAGACTTCATAGGTGATTTGAGTTAGACAGCCCGCCTGAGACTGACTGTCCTGCCGCTGTTTGGAGTATTGCTTGAAGCTGAATGTTGTTCTACTCCCTCGGCGTTCCGGCCACCGGTATTGCGCCTCAGTAGGATGTTGCTTTGGTCTTACAGCACGACTCCTACTGGTATTTCTCCTTTGCGTGATCCCGTTTCTCACTCAGCACAATCTATCTCTCTTCTAATCCTTTCTTGGGCACCGCCGCTACCCGGAGCAGGCACGGTCCCGTTACATTCGTTCTCGTTGCCAAGCCTCTGTCAGGATCCCACCCCTGACAGAGACCCTACTGTATCTTCCCCTACAACACCCTCTGCCACAAGGTGTTGCCTGGTTCCAACCCAGTCAGCTTTCTGATCTAACTTCCTGCCTGACCCCCAGTTTACCCACTATGGTGGGGAGTGGCCTAATGAATAGCACCCTTAGCTCCCCCCGGAGGCCCGGCTGTGAAATGTATTGGTGTCTGTGATACCTGATCAGATGAACTCCTTCAGTGCCATCGGACGCACCATAGCTCCCCATAGTGGCGGAGCCACAGTACTGCAACGACCAGGACTCTGGGGCGCTGCACTCGTCTTCTGAAGATGGAGTCCGGAGTTCCTGCTGAGCATCTACTACACTGTGCTCAGTGTGCAGTGCTAGCTCCATCCAGCTCCTGTCCATTGCTGCGGTGCTTGCACCATAGCGCTTAAGTTCCTGTCTAGGTCGTGTCTGATGTTGGGAGTCTGGTTACCGCTGTCTGATGTTCCGGAGTCTGACGACCGCTGTCTGATGCCTGGAGCCTGATGTCCGTGCTGAGCGTCTACTAAGCTGTGCTCAGCTTATTATGCTGTGCTAGCTCCATCCAGCTCCGGTCCGTTGCTGCGGTGCTTGCACCATATCGCTTGAGTTCCTTTCTAGGTCGTGTCTGATATCCGGAGTCTGGTAACCGCTGTCTGATGATCCGGAGTCTGTCGTCTGCTGTCTGGTAAGTGGAATCTGATGTCCTGCCGGCGTCGCTGATATCCTGCCGGTGTCCCTGATGTCCTGCCGGTGTCCCTGATGTCCTGCCGGTGTCCCTTTTACTGGACACCGGCTCCCAGGTGACGACTATGCCATATATTCTTTACAAACAGTACTGGGCTGACTCTAATATTGCCTGCGGCCCAGATAATGATCTGATAATAGTCACCAGCAATGGTTAGCCTTTGCCACAAGTAGGGTATAAAGAGGTGACCATTAAGATTGGCAGAGTAGAATTGCAGTCACAAGGTTTGATTGTAGTTGATATTGACAAACGAGAATGCCATCCTGTGATCAGTTTAGGCACCAATATATTAGAACATGGTCTTGGAGAAATTATTGTTTTGTTGCAACAGTTAGCTGAGACCACCAGTTCCAGTCAGCAGCGAGTCCTGCAAAAGGATATCAAAGCACTGATGCAGATACAACAGGTAGAGCTGTCTGGTGGAGAAGTCGTCAGTGTCAGAGTGAGTGATCCGTTCCGCATTGCTGTACCCCCAATGAGTGAAATGTTAATTTGGTGTCGGGCAGCCATAGGCCTCAGGGGTCAAGATTACCAGGCCCTGGTAGAACCAGTGTACTTTGATAGTAGGCCCACTATCCTGACGCATCTTCAATTGTGGGAAAAGAGAGGTCAATTTACCCCGATATGCCACCTTTGCTAAGCTGTTCACTGGAAGTAACAATGCAATAGAGACAGCAGAACCCTTGGTCCTGTCCGACCAGGCGGAAGACAATGGCTCTGCAGAACAGCTGGAGGAAGTTACACAGAGGCACTGACCCCACTCCTTTACACCAAAAGCATGTGGCTTACCGGGTGGCTCGAGAGTACGAGTGGGTCTTCAGCAAACATCCTCTAGACTTTGGGCAGGCAAAAGCGGTCCAACATCATATCCCCACTGGAGATCATCCGCCCATTAACCTCTTTCTGACCTCAGACGGGATAGTACGTCAAAGGTCAGATACCGCGCTTTGATGCAGTGCTCCGGCTGTGAGCTCGCATCAAAGCGGGGACATGTCAGCTGTTTTGAACAGCTGACATGTGCCCGCAATAGCGGCGGGTGAAATCACGATTCACCCACCGATATTAACTAGTTAAATGCCGCTGTCAAATGCTGACAGTGGCATTTAACCGGCGCTTCCGGCCGGGCGGCCGGAAATGAGCTCATCGCCAACCCCCGTTACATGATTGGGGGTCAGCGATGCGTCAGAATGGTAACCATAGAGGTCCTTGATCTGATGATCGCTGCTATGAAGCAGAGCCGATCGAGTGGTGCCAGCTGCTAGCCTCCCATGGAGGCTATGGAAGCATGGCACAAGTAAAAAAAAAAGGTTAAAAAAAATGTGAAAAAAATAAAAAAATATAAAAGTTTAAATCACCCCCCTTTCGCCCCATTCAAAATAAATCAATTAAAAAAAACCTACACATATTTGATATCGCCGCATTCAGAATCGCCTGATCTATCAATAAAAAAAAGAATTAACCTGATCGCTAAACGGCGTAGCGAGAAAAAAATTTGAAACGCCAGAATTACGTTTTTTTCGTCGCCGTGACATTGCATCAAAATGCAATAACGGGCAATCAAAAGAGCGAATCTGCACCAAAATGCTATCATTAAAAATGCCAGCTCAGCATGCAAAAAATAAGCCCTCACCCGACCCCAGATCATGAAAAATGGAGACGCTACGGGTATCGGAAAATGGTGCAATTGTTTTGTTTTTTTATTAGCAAAGTTTGGAATTTTTTTCACCACTTAGATAAAATAGAACCTAGACATGTTTGGTGTCTATGAACTTGTAATGACCTGGAGAATTATAATAGGTTGTCAGTTTTAGCATTTAGTGAACCTAGTAAAAAAGCCAATCAAAAGTGGGATTGCACTTTTTTTGCAATTTTACCGCACTTGAAATTATTTGTACCGGCCAGTACCCCCAGCTAACATGCCAAGGATATGTTACGGTAGATGAAGGAGGCTGGGGTAATCAGAGATAGTTGTAGCCCTGGACAGCTCTGTTAGTCCTCGCTAAAAAGAAAAATGATACCATGAGAATGTGTGTTGACTACAGGCGAATTAACAGCATTACACACAAGGATGCCTACCCATTAACTAGAATTGAGGAATCACTAGCTGCACTGAGATCCGCTAACTATTTCTCCACCTTAGATCTCACCAGTGGGTACTGGCAGGTTCACGTGGCAGAGGTGGATAGAGAGAAGACAGCGTTTAAGACACCAATGGGCCTCTGCGAGTTCAACTACATGCCATTCGGGCCTTGGAACACAGCGGGGACGTTCCAAAGGATGATGGAGTGTTGGCCTTGGACACAAGAACTTTGAAACCATTCTGTTGTACCTGGATGACGTCATCGTCAGAATTTGTTTTATATTGGTATGGCTTCCAGGTGACTTGGAGAGATGGGTGGGTCCAGTCACTTACAAACCCACCCAAAGGGGTGTGTCTAAACACCTAAGATGGTTGTGTGTTTAAAGACCTGCAGTGATGTCCTGATCATCTGACTAGCCATGTGATAGGTACCTGGGTGTGGTTACAACTATGTAATGGAGGTGTGTTTGGCACATGGGAGCGAGTGCTGGCTAGTCTGAGCCAGAGCAAGGTGGTCTGTGAGATACCTCCGGAGTGGACGGTCTGATAACCGTGAGTGATACTGACCGGGGTCAGTGAGAGACGTCTGTGGGTTACCTCTGAGGATAAGAGGTATCCAGGAACCTGTGTGGCCGGCACCAACAGGTAACGGACAGGGATCCGTGTTATACTGACTGGGGTCAGAGAGAGAGACAGTGTTTACTCTATGGGATATCTCTGAGGATAAGAGGCATCCGGAAACCTGTGGGATGGTTGCCAACAGGTAACGGACTGTAATCCATGTTATGCTGACTGGGGTTAGTGAGGGACTGTGGTTCCACTGTAAAGCCGAATGTGTACAGACGGTGTTCAGGCTGTTGCATACTATGAAGTTCCTGAGGTTGCAGTTTATGCTGATGTCAAAATAAACAAAATAGACTGTTTTTGTAAGAAAATCATGCCTGTGTGCATTTATCCCATTGCCAAGCGAGTGTCCCCCAAGATACGCAGTAAGCACTATCTTACACAAGATAGCCGCACCCCTGCAAGACCTCCTAGTGTGCCAATCCAAGAAGGCCAAGAACAAGAATCCTCTGTTCAAGTGGAACAGCAGGCTAGAAGAATCCTTCACCCAGTTGAAGTTGGCTCTCACAGGAGATTAAGTCCTGGCCTATACTGACTATGACCAACCATTCATACTTTACGCTGATGCCAGCAACTACACTTCCTTTAAACTGGAGTGCCTCCCCCTAGTCTGGGCGGTATTGGAGAGCTTCAAGCACTACTTGGCTTCAGCAAAGTTTACGGTCTTCACAGACAATAATCCGCTGACTCACTTGGAAACCGCAAAGCTGGGTGCACTGGAACGGCGATGGATGGCCCGGCTGTCCAACTACAAGTTTACCATCAAGTGCTGAGTGGGACATAAGAATGCCAATGCTGATGCGCTGTCCAGAAGGCCCAATTTACCAGACAAGGGAGAAGATCCAGAAGCATTCGAAGAAATCGCGTTACCTGCCTTCCACCACCCAGTTGAGGCCCAATGCTCCTAGGGGGTGAGGAAGCACTGAATCGTGCAAGAGGCCACATTAAACCCATTGCCCCACCATGAGTGGGCAGAGACGCAGGATAGCGATCCAGCAGTCTGCCTGGTAAAGAGTTACTGACACAAGCTGATTCATACCCTGGTCCAGATGCTCCACAGGAAGCGCAGCAGTTGTGGAAGGAGAAGGGCAAGCTGTTCATCTATGAGGGTAAGCTGTGTCGGAGAAACATCAACTCACGCACTCATGAACTGGTCTGGCAGGTGGTAGTCCCAAAGCGAGATGCGCCAATGGTCTTGGAAGCATACCACGATGGAGCAGGACATTTCGGGTGGAAGAAGTTGGAGGTCCTACTTCGTGAAAGATTCTTCTGGGTTGGCATGAGAAGAGCCATTGAGAAGTGGTGCTGAGAGTGTGGCTCATGCAACTTGCGCAGGAAAGACCGTAACAACCAGCGAGCCTCTTTACAGCCAATAATCACCAAACAACCGCTCGAACTGGTAGCTCTGGACCACGTGAAGCTGGCTCCAAGCCAGTCAGGCTATCTCTATGCCCTCACCATAGTGGACCATTAGTCAAGGTTCCTGGTAGTCGTGCCTGTTAAAGACTAGTGATGAGCAAATGTGCTCGCACGAGTATCACTGTACTAGGTGTACTTGGCGAGCACCAAGCATTTTCGGGATTACTTGGCGGGAACTCGGGTCTCCACCCTGCATTTTAGCGGTCTTTAGAGACCCAATCAACATGCAGGGATTGTGTACCAGGCACTGTAACGCCGCAGCCATCTTTGTTGTGGTCTTGTAGTTGCAGTGATTGGCTGGCCACACAGCATCATCAGGGGTATAAGAGACCGCACACCGCCCTGCTCGGAGCATTCAGCTCCAGAATCAGACAGTGTAGGGAGAGCTGCTGCTATCCTAAACTTCTCAAATCCAGCTAAACCAACAGTCCTTTTAAGGACTGATTCCGGAGTATATAGGTTGCAGTATTAGGAAGGCAGGGGAGTGTACATCGCTCTATACATATCAGTGCAAGGCCTGCAGGCACTGTATGTGTGTATATGGATATCATTCCATACATCAAGAGGCTCCATTCCATTACTGTCTGCAACTGCAAACTATAGCATATATTGCCCTTATATATCTAGCCCCAGGTATAATTGGCTAGGACATTTTTTTTTGCCAGGTTAATACTGTAGAGATTGTTTTATTGCAAAGCAATCCAGAGCCCTTTTTTCTCCATTTACTTTTTGACACTGCACAATACAGCCAGATCCTTTTCCTAGCACAGAGTGAAAATCCAACAATTTTAAAGGGTCACAAAAATCACTTATGAGTTGCCAGAAAAATCTTTCATTTTTAGTGGTATGGTAGAGTAGAATTTTTTTTGAGTGTCTTACACAATTTCTTGACACCATTTTGCTGAACCCCCAAAAAATACATACAGGCCACATATTTTACAGTGTTGTATATCTGTGACATGCCTCATACATCCATGTGCTAAAAATTTGGGCATTTTAGGCCTAAATTCCATTTTTTTGCTGCCTGTTACTCTATTTATATACAGCACTATTTTGCAGACCCCCCAAAAAATACAGGCCACATTATTGGCAGTGAGGTATTTCCACGACAGGCCTCGTATATCTGTGGAGCGGCCCCCAAACGCAGGACAGCGGGGTACTCGGTACCGGGTCTCTCTAGGTTCTGGGGATGTCACGGTGGCCTGACCCGGCCCGTGGCCCTGCTAAGGGGCGCCCAATTGAAGATGTAGATGATGGTGTAGGTCGCAGTAAATAACGAGGACATAGGGTTGCAGTCTCTTTACCTCTTTACTGAAGGCTTCGGTATCCGCAATCCAGAGCACTGCTAACAGGGCTGGCTGAGACCGGCCGGTCCGAAGGCACATCCAGAGTTCCCTTTACAGGTGGAAATCAGTGGCCTTCCTACCAGCGCCTGTGTGTTGTAGTACCTCCCTGCTGAGCACCAAGGGATAGTCCTCACAACTGTCGTGTGTGTTTCTGTTCTTTCTCTCTCTCCGTCCCCCAGATGATATGGATAGGACGCACCCGTATGACGGGGTAGGCCTGGAGTTAGTTTATAAGGACCTTAGAGATGCCCCTCTCCCACAATTGCCTCCGTTGTCTTCATTAGGTGTAAAGGTGAGACAGCCAACCTAAAGTTAACTGCCCTGCCGTTGATTCAAAGTAATGCGTAGAGTCTATTACCTCCTCGGCATTCCGTCCGCCGGCTACGCGCCTCAGAAGGATGTTGCTGATCTTGAGGCACGACTCCTTCTGGTTCTATCTCCTTTGTGCTGTGATCCCGTTTCTCACTTCTCCACAATATGCTTTGCTTCGTGTCCTTTCGTAGGAGTCTGCCGCTATAAGGCACAGGCACGGCTCTGTAACGTTCTGTCTGTCCTAGGCCGCTGTCAGGATCCCACCCCTGACAGGTCCTCTCTCGAGCTCTCCCCAGCTACTTTCTTCCTAACTTCCTATCCAACCCCCAGTTTTACCCAAGTGTGAGGAATGGTCTAGTAGATAGGACCTTTTGCTCCCCCTGGCGGCCGGAGTGTGAAGTGTACTGTGTGTCTGTGATAACTGCAAGGTGAACTCTTTTAGTGCAATCAGATGTACCATCACTCCCCCTGGTGGAAGAGCGATGTTACTGCAACGACCAGACTCTGGGGTGCTGCATCTGCGTGCTCCAAGTTTGGGCATTTTAGGCCAGTATTCCAGTGTTTTTCCTGTCTGCTACTTTAGTTATATACCGCACGATTTAGCAAACCTAAAAAAAAAATACAGGCCACATAGTTGGCAGTGTGGTATTTCTGTGGCAGGCCTCATCTATCTGTGCTAAAAATTTGGCCATTTTAGGCTTACATATTCTAGTGTTTTTGCTGTCTGTTATCCTACTTATTGACACCAATTTGATGACCAAAAATTTTTTTTAACTACAATCCAGATAGTTTAAAGTGTGGTTTTCCCACACACGCATCACATACAAGTTCTCTCCCAATTCAGCCATTTGTAGTGAATGTGTAAAATAGTCTAGTCCATTTACAATGGGAAAGGCGCGTGGCAAGGGATGGGAAAGTGGACGTGATGGTGATGGTGCATGCCGAGGCCATGGGCAAGCTGAAATTGGGCCACAAAAAACACCCACATCTTCTCTCTGGACCTTAGTGTCCAAAGTCCTAGGGGATCGCAGCAAGACAGTACTATTGAAGCCAGAGCAATGTGAAAAGGTTGCTGGTTGGATAGCTGATAATACTTCCAGTTACTTGGCCACCACCACCAACACCCTGTCAAGTCTCAGTAGCCGTGAATCAGGACCGCCTATTACTGACCCTGATCCTCCTTCCCCCACCATGCTGAGTTCCCTGAGACAATTGATCCCACACTCGGACACTTCCCCTCTAAAAATAGGCTTTGTTACTTTAAGAGTCCCTCCTTCATAAATGAAACAAGATGTGTCTGATGATGTGTCACACACCACATGGCCAGCTAGTGTTGTTAAATGTTGCAATGACATTTCCCAGTGAATGCATTTGTATTGGTTAAAAGCAATGTTAAAGTTGAAAAATGCATCAAAAACACTACATGTGAATATAGCCCAAGTGGTGGAGGAACATTTTGGTCTAGGGTTAACTATTTTGCCTTATATACAAGTGATTACCCTGGAAAGGATGTACCTTAACATCAGTGGTGTAACTACAAACTTATGGGCCCCGGTGCAAACTTTCGAATGGGGCCCCCCTGCCAAAATGTTTTCCACCCAAATCCACATCCTGCCATGATCCTGCCTGATCTGCTTCCACATTCTGCCCCATCTGACTCCACATTCTGCCCCATTTGCCTTCACATTCTGCCCAGTCTGCCTCCACATTCTGCCCCATCTGTTTTCACATTCTGCCCACCTGTCTCCACAATCAGCCCCATCTGACTCCACATTCTGCCCCATCTGCATCCACATTCTGCCCCATCTGTTTTCACATTCTGCCCCACCTGTCTCCAAAATCTGCCCCATCAGACTCCACATTCTGCCCCATCTGACTCTACAGCTCACCAGAATGGCAGGAACCAGAAATCTGCTGCTGGCTGATACCAGAAAACACGAGCTGCACACAATCAGGACGGAGCTGCTGCTGAGAGCTGAAGAATCTGTGATGATGTCATCATCATGTGATCAGGAGGTGGAGCTGATAAATGGTGAAGGACCTATGATAATGATGACGTCACTACAGGTCCTTCAGCTCTTCCTTTCTAACAGTTCAGGTGTCAGCTGCTGAGCTGATGTGTACGCCCAGCAGGTCAGGTGGAGGGCAGGTCTGTCTGTTGCCGTGTGGGAGGAATTTCCTGCATGGCAACAGATTTTAACTTTTTGCTGGTGTCGGAATGCCTCTGACCTGCCAGGCCCCTGAACCCCCTGGGCCCGGTCGCAGTGGCGACTGCTGCAACCGTGGTAGTTACGCCCCTGCTTAACATATTTCCCAGCAAAATCCATTGACATGAAACTCTGACAACATTGTTTACAGCTGTGACCTAGGAGTCAGAAATGTTTCAGGGACATTTGCCATGATGTTCCCGTGTCATTTGGGCAGTGTTTCCATCGTTTTCAGACTTTTTAGACCCTAAAAGTACCCCTGGGGTGATCGCGATAAAAATGCTCGGGTCTCCCATAGACTTACGTTGGGCTCGCTGTTCTGTCCGAAAACCCAAGTATTCCAATTTTCTCGACCAAGCATTTTAGTGCTCGCTCATCACTATTAAAGACCAAACAGCAAAGACGGCAGCCAAAGCGTTCCAAGAACACTTTTGTCAAACGCACGTTTATCCTGAACAAGTGCTCACTGACCAAGGCCCAGCCTTTGAAGCCAAGGTGTTCCAGGAGTTCTGTAACCTGTACGGCTGCAAGAAAATCAGGACAATGCCGTACCATCTGCAGACAAATGGCATGTGCGAGAAAATGAACCAGGTGGTAATTGACCTGAAGACCTTGCCCCTGGAAGAGAGAAACCTGTGGCCAGAGAAGTTGCCGGACTTAGTAGATTTATACAACCATATCCCTGTAAACTCCACCAACTGCACTCCGGCCTACTTGATGAGAGCGAGACCTGGCAAGTTACAAATTGAATTGGACATGGGAGTCTTAACACCTGACACAACATCACCAGATGCAGACTGGGATACAGAGCGGCAGCAGCAATACCGCAAAGTGCAAGAATGCGTAGAGAAGAGTTTATCCCAAGCCAGGAAGAGACAGGAAAAGAGCTACAACCAACAAGATCCGGCTACTCCTTTAGTACCTGGAGAACAAGTTCTCAAAAGAAAGAGGATGCACAAAGTAGATGATCAGTGGGATGCTGAACAATACACCGTCATGCCGTCAAACTTGGATAACAAAAAGGTGTGCCTCATCAGTAAAGATGGAGGAGAAACCTCAGCAGCACTATCAAGGGATCATCTGAAGGTATGCCCTGACCAATTGAAAAATAAAGAAGATCTAGATGCCCCTTAACCCATAGAAGAGGTGGAAGAGAAAATCCATACCATTCTTGGAGACTTTCCCCAGTCATGGACACAGGTAAACCAAGCCATCGTAGTACCTGTCCTGATCTTTACCCAACCTACTTCACCTGAAGCAGCAGAGACTCTAGACCCATCGGCTCAAGCAACAGATGCCACACCAGCAGCAGAGCAAGAGAATCTACCCCCTGCTAGCAGTGAATCTGTTAGACCCATAGTGAGTCTAAGAAGTCTCAGACGGCTGCCCAGTTTACCAGTACAATGCAGACCTACAAGTAGCACAGCCACATCAGACCAGGCTAGGTCATCAGAGGTACCTATACTGCGTAGATCCACCCGTAGTACAAGAGGTCAGTGTTATGGAACTGCAACACAGAACTAGAACAGAAGGGGGAAAACTAACCCTGCACCTAGACAAGGCTGATACCCTATGATGGAGTGGGTGACACATTCCTTCCAAATAGACCCACCGACTTTCCTAGGTTAAACTCAGTGAAGACCTATAGACAGGGGGAAGGAGGTCCCTGAAAGATCTAAGGACTGGGTATAAAAACAGGTCACCTCCTAATAGAAAATACAGAGATGGTTGCAGAAACCAACTGAAAAAAGAAACTAAGGATAGCAGAACCAGAGATCCCAGAATTGCACAATATCAAACACAGAAAGCTATCAAAGCACCTAGCCAGAACTCTAGCGGATTAACACTGATGTCCAGCAAGGAATGGGAGGCAGGTGCTGGGTAATAAAGGGTGATACAATCACCTGACCTAAGACAATCTAGCACCAGGGGAAAAAGACCAGCAGCCAGAAAACCACAACAAGATAGCGGATGGTCAAAAACAAAACAGATTCTAACAGTCAGATCCCAGCCTGGTATAGGGACTAAAATGTCAATGTATTAACCCCTTAATGACAGCCAATACATCTTTTAACTGACCTGAGATATAAGAGACTAGCCTCCCCATACAGGTAACAATCCAGCAGCTGTCGGCTGTACACTATAGCTGACAACTTTCTGCATCAGCCACGATCAGTGTTTGCACCATCCAAATCTGTTTAACCCCTTAGATGCTGCTGTAAATAGTGACTACATCATTATATATGGTTAACAGAGTGTGGGGGCTTCCTCTTTATCCCAATTGGTGCCCTCAGATCATGACTGTATGGTCCTGATGTTTGCGGTGGCAATTCATGACCAAATTCTGGCCTAAGAGTCTGAAGGCTCTAGTAATCTGTTCAGAAGTTAGCCGCATTTAGGTTGTAAAAATAAACTTTTTCATTTCTGTCATACCACTTTGCATTAATTCCTGTAAAGCACCTGAAGGGTTAATAAACTACCTGACAGCAGTTTTCAATATGTCAGGGGGTGCTGTTTTTAAAATGGTATCACGATTGGGGGTTTCCCAATATGAGACCCCTAAAGTCACTTCAAACATGGATAAGTCCCTAAAAAAATAAATTTAGTAAATTTCCTTGAAAAAATGAAAAATTGCTGCTACATTTTTAAACTTCCTAAAATGCTAACAAAATAAAATAACATTTTACAAATGATGCTGATGTAAAGCCAACATGTGGGAAATGTTATTTATTAATGGATTGCTGTGGTATGACCAACTGGATTAAAGGGATAATCATTAAAATTTTGAAAATTGCTAATTTTTTTACATTTTTCTCAAATTTTTGATATTTTTTATAAATAAACACAAAACATATTGACCTAAATTTACCATTACCATAAAGTATAATGTGTCACGAAAAAACAACCTCAAAATCACTGGGATTTGTTGAAGCGTTGCAGAGTTATTACCACATAAAGTGACAGTTATTACCACATAAAGTGACACTGGTCAGATTTCAAAAATTTGGCTCCGTCACTAAGGGGTTAATAATGTAAATAAGTTGAAATGTATATGATTGCAACCAACAAGCATATGAGCCTACAGAGACTATGTAAGAACTTTTGAAGCACACTATTTTACCTGTTGAAGGACAATTGGGCCAAAGGACTATGTGTGGCCAAAAATGTGTGGACTATGTGTACATAGTTACCAATTTGGCTCAGAAATGACGCTTGGACTAATCTTTACCAGGACTATTTTTGAGTTGTGGTTTTTGTAATTTTTCAATTTTGAAATCTTTTAAATAATTATTATTGTTTATTTGTTATAATGTTTTGTTTCCTCAGTCCGGGAGTACTGAATTTCACTAGGGGGGATTGTGGCACCCCATGAGTCCGGTTGCCACAGTGGCATTGCCTCCCTCACAGGGTGGGATTCCCTTAGCAGGTAATACATCAGCATGCAACACCTTTCCTACTCCAGACCAGAAGGGGGAGCGCTAACACCTGATTTCAAGGGAGCTTCCTGATATAAGTTCTGGCCTGGAGGCGGAGTTAGTTAGTCTGAGGAAGCCAGAGAGGAGAGAGGAAGTGAAGGAAGAACCTGAGGAGTGGAGCTGTAGATAAGCTCATCTCAGGGCCAAGTGCTAGAGACTGGATGCCGGAGTCCGTGGTTGTGCGGGTACTGAAGTCCCGACAGCTAAATCCGGAGGGAAGGGGACAGCAGGTCTCCTGGCCCATCACAACATCTGAAGGCACAGCAGCAAATGAGAGCCCAGAGCCACCACAAAGGAGTGACACCTGTAATAGGCTCAAGCTGCCTGCCATACAGATCAGGACTAAAGAACAAGAAGGAGCACTGAGCACAGCTGTAGGCAGCAAGGACCTCAAAATACAGTGCAATAGGGAGGCCTACTCTGAACTCACCTGGTTAGGTGGATCCCAAATTGCTTCCAGGCTGCTCAGATCTACATTACCAACTGCAATCAGTGCCATGGACTGCACCACAAAACGTGAGTAAAAGTGTGAAGACTGCACCCTGTTGTGTCCTCAGAGTTATTTACTGCACCATCTACTCGGCACTACAATCATCACAACTATCTTTCACATTATAAGTGTCCTGGGACTTAGCTCTACCTGTGGACAGCTGTACCTACTTTGCTGCATCACCATCAGCCCCAGCAGTCTCTTTAAGCAGCATCGGCTATCCTTTGTCGAATACCATAGGTGGGGTCACGAACTATCCCCCATAAACTTTATTTCCCCTTTCATCATCTTTTTCATTGGATGCCCAGGGCCATGGACCGGGTCACTGCTGCCATGACACATCCCCCTTAAGAACTGTCCAACCCGGCCCGAGTACCCCACGGCCATGGTGGGTGCTCCATATGTTCCATCCCAGGGTCCAACTGGGTCCCAAATGCCAAAATGTTCACCCAGTGTGCTGTCATGGAAATTTAGCATCCCTTACCACAAGCACTTGCCCAGTTGTCCAGGGTTAAGTGGACCTTCCCAGTCACAGTGTTGGTCAGGCACGGCTGATGGTATGGGACACATGCTTGTGTAATGCGGGGCACACAGGGATAAAAAGTGGCAGCTGGGGACCAAGTACCGAGGAAAGGCCGCTGCAATGAGGTTGTGGAAAGTTTCTGTCTCCACAAGCCTAAAAGAGCAAGCAGTCTGTAAATGTATCCATTTAGCATTGCAGCCTGTGAGTGGGTGGCTGTGTTTTTACGCTTGTGTTCCAAGGACTGGGGTATTGACAACTGAACGCTGTGCTAGGACATGAATGTGGTTGCTGATGGTCGTAGCAAGTGTGCAAGGACAGGTGCAGGGTGGGAGGCATCTTAGCCTTTGTCATGGAAAGGGAATTGAGGTGCCCTTAGAACAGGGAAGAGGCAGTGGTGTTACCCACAGACACGGTGTCTGGACACTGGTATTCAGCCCAAGTAGTCAGGTGCTTTACATGCATGTGCCTGAGCATGCTGATGGTGGTCAATTGTGCTTTCCCTGCTGAAGCTGGCATGGCAGAAGTTGCAATTGGGCTTTTTGGGGTTAACTGGACTGTTAAAAAAAGCACCAGACTCGGGAGCACCTAACCCATGGCTTGGCAACTTTACCTGTGTTGGTATTCTGGTGAACAGTTGCCAATCTTGTATCTCTGACCACCCCACTGCCTCTTCCTGCTTGTTATAGTGCTGCAGATCCCTCTCTCTGTGCAATGCTGTCCTCACTCTGCATGTCACCTTCACAGGTTGGGTCAGTGACTTAATTGTCCAACATATATTTACGTATTCCATGTCGGCACCCTGGTTCTCTTTCTAACTTGCTGATGAAACAAAACCACTTGCTGGCAATTGTCTCACCATCATCCAGCTCCTGCAAAAGTTATTTCCTTTTTTTCACCGTCACCTTCTTGTGAGCGTGTCTGCTCAAATATTTGAGCATCCCTACATGCGATCTCCTCATGTCTCGGTTGGAATGGGCAGGGTGAGAGGCCAAATTCTATAGATGGAAATGTGAACAGCTCTTCAGAGTGTCCAAGTGTGGGAACACTTGTCTTCGGGCACTGGGCATGATGGGAGGAAGGAAGATCAGGGTGAGGATTATGTATTCCAGAATCATGTCTGCTGAGACTTGACTGTGTGGAAGATGTGGTGGTGGTGGTGGTGGTGGTGGTGGTTAAGTGACTGGAAGCATTATCCAAATTTTGTTAGGAAGTTGTAAAGGTTAAAAGTTGACCAATGATTTCTCATTTTTACAACAAAATTTACAAGCCATTTTTTTAGGGACCATCTCACATTTAAGGTCACTTTGAGGGGTGTATAAGACAGAAAATTCCCAACAGTTTATGAACCCTTCAGGTGCTTCACAGGAATTTTTGGAATGTTTAAAAAAAAATGAACATTTAACTGTTTTTCACCACAAATTTATTTCAGATCTAATTTATTTTATTTTACCAAGGGTAACAGGAGAAATTGGACCGCAAAAGTTGTTGTACAATTTGTCCTGAGTACGCCTATACCCCATATATGCAACTAAACTACTGTTTGAGCGCATGACAGAGCTCGGAATGAAAGGAGCGCTGTTTGACTTTTCAATACAAAATTGGCTGGAAATGAGATCGGACGCCATGTTGCGTTTGGAGAGCCCCTGATGTGCCTAAACAGTGGAAACCACCCACAAGTGACACCATTTTGGAAAGTATATCCCATAAGGAACTTATTTAGATGTGTGGTGAGCACTTTGAACCCCCAAGTTCTTCACAGAAGTTTATAACGTAGAGTCATAAAAAAAATTATATTTTTTTACAAAAATAATCTTTTCACCCCCAATTTTTATTTTCCCAAAGGTAAAGGAGAAATTGGACCCCATAAGTTGTTGTGCAATTTGTCCTGAGTATGCTGATACCCCATATGTGGGGGTAAACCACTGCTTGGGCGCATGGCAGAGCTCAGAAGGGAAGGAGTGCCGTTTTACTTTTTCAACACAAAATTCGCTTGAATTAAGATCGGACGCCATGTCGTGATTGGAGAGCCCCTGATGTGCTTAAACAGTGGAAACCCCTCACAAGTGACATCATTTTGGAAACTAGAGCCCCTAAGGAACTTATCTAGATGTGTGGTGAGCACTTTGAACCCCCAAGTGCTTCACAGAAGTTATAACGTAGAGCCGTAAAAATAAAAAAATCATATTTTTTTCACAAAAATGATCTTTTCACCCCCAATTTTTTTATTTTCTCAAGGGTAATAGGAGAAATTGGACCCAAAAAATTGCTGATGCCCCATCTGTGTGGGTAAATCACTCTTTGGGCAAGGAACACCTTTTGACATTTTCAACGCAGAATTGGCTGGAATTGATATCGGGCAGCATGTCGCATTTGGGAGCCCCTGATGTGCCTAAACAGTGAAAAAACCCCAATTCTAACTCCAATCCTAACCCCAACAGACCCCTAACCCTAATCCCAACCCTAACCACAAAACTAACCCCAACACACACCTAACCTTAATCCGAACCCTAACCACAAACCTAACCTTAACACACACCCTAACCCTAATCCCAACCCTAACCCTAATCCCAATCCTAACCACAACTCTAGCCCCAACCCTCACCCTAACTTTAGCCCCAACCAAAACCATAACTTTAGCCTCAACCCTAACCCTAACTTTAGCCCTAACCTTAACTTTGGCCCAACTCACTTTAGCCCAACTCTAACCCTAATGGGAAAATGGAAATAAATACTTTTTTTGTGGTCGCTGTTATACCGTTAACAACAGCGATCGCAACACTGGGGTTGGTAAAAACCAACCCGTATCATATTCTCTGGGGAGAAATTCAGACGCTGGAGGGCGCTATAACCTTAAACCTCAGCTCCGTTAAAAAGAGGTGCTGTAGTTTAAGTACCCTCAACCACTGCCGTTAAAAGGCGTATCGGCAGTCATTAAGGGGTTAAATGTAACTCATCATTCTCCCCTGCTCTCGCCGATCGCCGGCAGAGCAGGAGAGAATAATGAGAGCCGTGTTCAGCACCCAGTGCCGGGGAACAGCGCTTACTGCAACGCTTCTTCCCTGGTGCCCGTCCGTGTGGTTCTGATGCGGCACACACTTGCCACAGGTGTGCTGCAAGTATTAAACACATGGACACGGATATCTCCAGTACCGGAAATATCAAGATGTGTGAAAGATTTTTATATTTTTATGTTTGGCTGTTGTCAGGCGCTAAAGATGCCACATGAGAGCTATCATTTTTCCATATTTTGGCCCACAGAGTCATGTGAGGTCTTGTTTTTTGTGGGACGAGTTGACGTTTTTCTTGGTATCATTTTCGGGCACATGACATTTTTTGATCATTTTCTATTCTGTTTTTTGGGAGACAGAATGAGAAAAAACTAGCAGATACCTCATTTATATATTTTTTTATGTTTTGGCGCTTTTATATAAAATCTATTTTATATAAAAAATAATTGTTTTTGCATCACTTTATTCTGAGAGCTATTACTTTTTTATTTTTTCATTCATGATGCTCTATGGTGGCTTGCTTTTTGAGGGACAAGATAACGTTTTCAGCAGTACCATGTTTATTTATATACTGTACGTCTTTTTGATCACGTGTTATTCCAATTTTTTCTCAGCGGTGTGATGATAAAGCATTGTTTTTTGCCTTGTTATTTTTTTTATTGGTGTTCACTAAAGGGGTTAACTAGTGGGACAGTTTTATAGGTCAGGTCGTTATGGACACAGCGATACCAAATATGTGTAATTTTATAGTTTAGATTTTTTTTCAAATATTTTCAAATATTTATTTAGTGATAATCAATATTGATTTTTTTTATTATTATTATTATGTTTTTATATATTTTTACAATTATTTTTTTTATTTTTTTTTACGTTATTCTTACTTTTACACTTTGTTCCACTATGGGACAATCATTTTTTGCAGGCTGGTTGCTTCTATAGCATGCAGATGAAGCAGAATCTGCATGCTATAGAAGTTGCCATCGCTGCAGTTTCTGTACACTGACCTGGGAGACTTCCTGACATGCACTGCGCATGACAGGAAGTTTCTCAACTCTGGAGGTCCGGATGTCTTCATGATGACATCGGGTCTCCATGGCAGCGATCGGGGCTGTCAGCCCTCTGCCTGCTCACTGAATGCTGCGATCGTGTTCGATGGCAGCATTCTGGGGGTTAGGCCGGGATCACACATACGCAAGATAATACCGAGTCTCGCAGGTGAAATCCCTCCTCTGGCGCCGACACTCCGGAGCGGAGCGTGCAACCGCACAGCAACACATGGAGCTGCACACTCCGCTCCCAAGTGCCGGCGCCAGAGGAGTGATTTCACCTGCGAGACTCGGCCGTATCTTGCGTATGTGTGATCCCGGCCTTAAAGGGACTCTGTCACCCCAAAAATCATATCTGAGCTAAGCCCACCGGCATCAGGGGCTTATCTACAGCATTCTGTAATGCTGTAGATAAGCCCCCGATGTAACCTGAAAGATGAGAAATAAAGGTTAGATTATACTCACCCAGGGGCGGTCCCGGTGCGGTTCGGTCCGATGGGCGTCACGATCCGGGTCCAGCGCCTCCTATCTTCATTCGATGAAGTCCTCTTCTTGTCTTCTTGCAGCAGCTCTGGTGTGGGCAGAGCAAAGTACTGCAGTGCGCAGGATCCGGGGCTCTCTGACCTTTCCCAACGCCTGCGCACTGCAATACTTTGCTGCCCTGCGTTTCCGGACATGCGGCGCGTCTTTTTAGAATGCAGCATGTCTGTTTACCTTGCGGCCCTGCTCTGTCCAAAGCGCCGTCAATCCGGACAGTGGACATGCACAATTAGACTTTGTGCGCATTTTGAGTTATTTCTTGCAGAAATTTCTGCAAGGTTTCTACATCTCTTGGCAGCAAAAACACATTTTTTGCATGCTTTTTTTTCCCTGTGCATTCAATGTGTCAAAAATGCAAGCAAAAACGCACAAAGAATTGTGGATTCAAATGCACAGCAAATCCTGAAAGGAAAAATACTGATCATGTGCACAGCAATTCAGGATTCTCATTGACTTTGCTGGCATAAGGATTCAATAGCATATTTGTGCCAATTCCGCACATAAAAGAACGCATCAAAAACACATCGTGTGCACACAGCCTAAAGGAAATGAGGTGCTGCAGATTTGATACTGCTTCAAATCTGCAACAAAAAATAAGCAACACGTGTAAGAGATTTCAGAAATCTCCTTCTCTTTGCTAGGACAATAAAGTGCTGCATTTTTCACGACATACAAACATTGGATTATTTTAAAATGTTACAAAAAATATTCAGAAAGTTCTATGTAACATGACTAATTGCAATCACTAATTGCTGGTTTATACTATTGCCTGTATTTCACAGTAAGGTGGTGTTGACTGGATAATTAATGTTAATAGGAATATTTTTTAAACTTTTGTTTTATTTTTTTCATACGCAAGGAGGTTTACAGAAGGCAGATTCGAAAATATAATTTAATTAGTGATGAGCAAACAAGATCGCCACTACTCGTTACTCGCCTGACAATCGCTATACTCAGCGAGTATTTCCGAGATCATTCAGCGGTAACTGCAGTCTCCACCCAGCAGTTTTGGCGGACTTTAGAGACCCAATCATGGTGCAGGGATTGTCTGCCAGGCCATGAAACGCCGCAGCCATCTTTGTTGTGGTCATGCAGTGATTGGCTTGGCCGTACCGCATCATCCCGCATACAAGAGACCAGGAGCTCGCCGCATTCTGTCCTTTTCAGCGAGAGTAGGGAGAGCTGCTGCTGAGATAGGGTCAGAATCATGGTTTTAGAGTTAGTGTAGGTCTGCAACTCTTACATCCGCAACTCTTACATCCGCAACTACTCAGAAACCAAAAGTCCTTTTTAGGGCTAATTCGTGGGTCCCAATATTGCAGCGCTAAGTAGGCAGGGCACAGCATATCCACATCAGTGCAAGGCCTGCAGGCACTGTTTGTGCATCCATTGCTCCCACTGCATCCTTCCCAAAGCTCCATAACTGCCCGCTGCTGCTGCTGCAGCTTATTTACTGTTTATATACCTTTTTTTTCCCCAAAAATTCCCCCCACCCAAAAAAAAAAAAAAAATACAGTCTGTTCTGTCAGACTGAGGCCTGTTGAAAAATTATAGTTTGTCAGGCATACATAACATAGTTGTGTGTGCTACCCTTCTTTTTTTTTTTTTGGGTGTTTTAAATTCACCGAAAAAGGCCTCATATATCTGTGTGCTCCAAATTTGGTCATTGGAGGCCCGTGTATTTTTTTGGGGGGGCTGTCTGATAGTCAAATTCTATATAGCACTATTTTGCCTAAAAAATGTTTTAAAGGCCACAGATTTGCCAGTGTGGTATTTCTGTTACAGCTATCATATATCTCTACTCCAAGTTTTGGCATTGGAGGCCGATGTACTTATTTTTTGGCTGTGAGATACTCAAATTCTATACAGCACTATTCAGCATAAAAAAAATTTGAAAGGCCACAGATTTGCCAGTGTGGTATTTCTGCTACAGCTGTCATATATCTCTGCTCCAAGTTTTGGCATTGGAGGCCGGTGTACTTATTTTTTGGCTGTGTGAAACTTAAATTCTATACAGCGCTATTTAGCATCCAAAAAAATTGAAAGGCCACAGATTTGCCAGTGTGGTATTTCCGTTACAGCTGTCGTATATCTCTGTGCTCTAAGTTTGGTCATTGAAGGCCGGTGTACTTATTTTGTAGCTATGTGATACTCAAATTTTATACAGCGCTATTTGGCATAAATTAACTGCCTGCCTAGTGTTTGGGTTTGAAAAATCATAGATTTGCAGGCATACTGATCACATATTATTTCGCTAGTAACATTTGTGTTGAGCATTTGAAATAGTGCAGTAGTCCATTTAAAATGGTTAAGGCAAGGGACGGGGAAGTGGACGTGATGCTGATGGTGCATCCAGAGGATGAGGCGGTGGGCAAGGTGAAAGTGGGCAACAACAAAGACCCATATCTTCTCGCTCGACCTTCCTGTCCCAGTTTCTGGGGGACCGCAGCACACCACTATTGAAGCCAGAACTGTGTGAAACGGTTGTTGGTTGGATAGCGGATAATGCTTCCAGTCACTTAGCCACCACCACCACCTTGTCTTCCACACGGTCAAGTCTGAGTAGCCATGAGTGTGGCCAGGATATTCCTCTTCCCTCCCACCATGCCGAGTGCCCTGAGACAACTGATCCCACACTTGGACACTCTGAAGAGCTGTTCAATTTTCCATTTCAAGATTCAGAAATCTCTGCCGGACAACTTGAAGTGGGGAAAGATGAGATCGCATGTAGAGCTACCCAAAGCTTTGACCAGCCCCAGTCACACGAAGGCGATGGTGGGAAAGTGTCACAAGAGGTGGACGATGATGAGACACAATTGCCAGAAAGTCAGGAGGAGGAGCAGGGTGTGAATGTGGAAGATGAGGTGGTGGATGACATAGTGACTGACCCAAGCTAGCAGGAGGACATGCATAGTGAGGACAGGAGCACAAATGGGGAAGGAGGCATATCCCCCCAACAGGCAGGAATAATAATAATAATAATAATTTTTATTTATATAGCGCCAACATATTCCGCAGCGCTTTACAAATTATAGAGGGGACTTTTACAGACAATAGACATTACAGCATAACAGAAATCACAGTTCAAAACAGATACCAGGAGGAATGAGGGCCCTGCTCGCAAGCTTACAAACTATGAGGAAAAGGGGAGACACGAGAGGTGGATGGTAACAACTGCTTTAGTTATTTGGACCAGCCATAGTGTAAGGCTCGGGTGTTCATGTAAAGCTGCATGAACCAGTTAACTGCCTAAGTATGTAGCAGTACAGACACAGAGTGCTATTAACTGCATAAAGTGTATGAGAACATGATGCGAGGAACCTGATTATGTGTTTTTTTTGTTTTTTTTCTAATAGGCCACACAGGGATAGTTAGGTTAATGCATTGAGGCAGTAGGCCAATCTGAACAAATGAGTTTTTAGGGCACGCTTAAATCTGTAGGGATTGGGGATTAATCGTATTAACTTAGGTAGTGCATTGCAAAGAATCGGCGCAGCATGTGTAAAGTCTTGGAGACGGGAGTGGGAGGTTCTGATTATTGAGGATGCTAACCTGAGGTCATTAGCGGAGCGGAGGGCACGGGTAGGGTGGTAGACTGAGACCAGAGAGGAGATGTAGGGTGGTGCTGAGCCATGGAGTGCTTTGTGGATGAGGGTAGTAGTTTTGTACTGGATTCTGGAGTGGATGGGTAACCAGTGTAATGACTGGCACAAGGTAGAGGCATCGGTGTAATGGTTGGTGAGGAATATGATCCTGGCTGCAGCATTCAGGACAGATTGGAGCGGGTAGAGTTTGGTAAGGGGGAGGCCGATTAGTAGAGAGTTACAATAGTCCAGACGAAAATGAATAAGTGAAACAGTAAGAGTTTTTGCAGAGTGGAAAGTAAGAAAAGGGCAAATTCTAGAAATGTTTTTGAGATGCAGATAAGAGGAGCGAGCCAGTGATCGGATGTGGGGGGTGAATGAAAGCTCGGAATCAAGGATGACCCCAAGGCAGCAGGCATGTTGCTTTGGAGTAATGGTGGAACCGCACAGGGAGATGGCAATGTCAGGCAAAGGTAGGTTAGTAGAGGGAGAGAACATGAGGAGTTCAGTTTTTGACAGATTCAGTTTCAGATAGAGGGAGGACATGATGATAGAGACAGCAGTAAGACACAATCACTGGTGTTTTCTAAAAAGGTCGGCGTGATAACAGGAGAAGAGGTGTATAATTGGGTGTCGTCAGCATAGAGATGGTACTGGAAACCAAATCTACTGATTGTTTGTCCAATAGGGGCAGTATACAAAGAGAAGAGGAGGGGGCCTAAGACTGATCCTTGAGGAACCCCAAAAGTAAGGGGAAGGTGAGAGGAGGAGGAACCAGCAAAACATACAGTGAAGGATCAGTCAGAGAGATAGGAGGAGAACCAGGACAGAATGGTGTCCTTGAGGCCGATGGAGCGGAGCATAGTGAGGAGGAGCTGATGATCCACAGTATCAAATGCTGCGGAGAGATCTAAGAGAATTAGCATGGAGTAGTGACCATTAGATTTAGCTGTTAGTAGGTCATTAGAGACTTTAGTGAGGGCAGTTTCAGTAGAGTGTAAAGAGCGAAAGCCAGATTGAAGAGGGCCGAGAAGAGAGTTATCTGAGAGATAGCGGGTAAGACGGGAGTGGACCAGGCGTTCGAGGAGTTTAGAGATGAAGGGAAGATTAGAGACAGGTCTATAATTAGCGGCACAGTTTTGGTCGAGGGAGGGTTTTTTAAGTAATGGATGTATGATGGCATGCTTAAATGAGGAGGGAAAAATACCGGAAGTGAGAGAAATGTTGAACATTTTTGTTAGGTGAGAGGTGACAGCCGGGGAAAGGGACTGGAGGAGATGTGACAGAATGGGGTCACTGATGCAAGTCGTCGGGCGAGAAGATGCAAGGAGCCTGCTTACTTCTTCTTCTGTAACTGGTTCAAAGTCAGAGAGTGAACTAGATGCAGTGGGGGAGGTGTCATGAATCCCCAATGGCTAGGGATAGCACAGGACAAGCAAAGTACAAATAAATAACGGACGAGCTCTAGGGTGATGGAACCTGGGCTGACCGCTGCCCTACGCCTGACAAACGCAACTAGAGATAGCCAGGGAGCGTGCCTACGTTGGTTCTAGACGCCACGCACCAGCCTAAGAGCTAACTAGTACTGCAGAGAAAATAAAGACCTCACTTGCCTCCAGAGGAATGAACCCCAAAAGATATAGTTGCCCCCTCACATGTATTGACGGTGAAATGAGAGGAAGGCACACACATAGAGATGATATATATAGATATAGCAAATTGAGGCCCGCTGTAAACTAGAAAGCAGAACGATACAAAAGAGGACTGAGCGGTCAGCAAAAAACCCTAATCAAAAAAACCATCCTGAGATTACAAGAACCCATGTGCCAACTCATGGCACATGGGGAGAACCTCAGTCCACTAGAGCTACCAGCTAGCATAGAGACATAATAAGCAAGCTGGACAAAAAAAACAACAACTGAAAATCAGCACTTAGCTTATCCTGAAAGATCTGGGAGCAGGTAGGCAGGAACCAAACAGAGCACATCTGAATACATTGATAGCCGGCAAGGGAATGACAGAAAGGCCAGGTAAAATAGGAAACACCCAGCCTCTGATGGACAGGTGGAAACCAAAGGCCGCAACCCACCAAAGTCACCCAGTACCAGCAGTAACCACCAGAGGGAGCCCACAAACAGAATCCACAACAGTACCCCCCCCTTGAGGAGGGGTCACCGAACCCTCACGAGAACCCCCAGGGCGATCAGGGTGAGCTCTATGGAAGGCGCGGACCAAATCAGTCGCATGAACATCGGAGGCGACCACCCAGGAATTATCCTCCTGACCATAACCCTTCCACTTAACCAAATACTGGAGTTTGCGTCTGGAAACACGAAAATCCAAGATCTTCTCAACAACATACTCCAATTCTCCCTCTACCAGCACCGGAGCAGGAGGCTCAACCGAAGGAACAACGGGCACCTCATACCTCCGCAACAACGACCGATGGAACACATTATGAATAGCAAACGATGCTGGGAGATCCAAACGAAAAGATACAGGGTTAAGAATCTCCGAGATCCTATAAGGACCGATGAACCGAGGCTTGAACTTAGGAGAAGAGACCTTCATAGGGACAAAACGAGAAGACAACCACACCAAATCCCCAACAAGAAGTCGGGGACCCACGCGGCGACGGCGATTAGCAAACTGCTGAGTCTTCTCCTGAGATAACTTCAAATTGTCCACCACCTGATTCCAAATCTGATGTAGCCTGTCCACCACCATGTCCACTCCAGGACAATCCGAAGACTCCACCTGACCAGAGGAAAAACGAGGATGAAACCCCGAATTACAAAAAAAAGGAGAGACCAACGTGGCAGAACTAGCCCGATTATTAAGAGCAAATTCGGCCAGTGGCAAAAAAGCAACCCAGTCATCTTGGTCAGCAGAAACAAAACACCTCAAATAAGTTTCCAAGGTCTGATTAGTTCGCTCCGTCTGGCCATTCGTCTGAGGATGGAATGCAGACGAGAAAGACAAATCAATGCCCATCTTGGCACAAAACGTCCACCAAAATCTAGACACAAACTGGGATCCCCTGTCAGAAACGATATTCTCCGGAATCCCATGCAAACGAACCACGTTCTGAAAAAATAAAGGGACCAACTCAGAGGAGGAAGGCAACTTAGGCAAGGGCACCAAATGAACCATCTTAGAAAAGCGGTCACACACAACCCAGATAACGGACATTTTCTGTGAAACCGGGAGATCAGAAATAAAATCCATGGAAATGTGCGTCCAAGGCCTCTTCGGGATGGGCAAGGATAACAACAACCCACTGGCCCGAGAACAGCAAGGCTTAGCTCGAGCACACACTTCACAAGACTGCACAAAGGTACGCACATCCCTAGACAAGGAAGGCCACCAAAAAGACCTGGCCACCAAGTCTCTAGTACCAAATATTCCAGGATGACCAGCCAACACAGAAGAATGGACCTCGGAGATGACTCTACTGGTCCAATCATCCGGAACAAACAGTCTTTCTGGTGGACAACGATCCGGCTTATCCACCTGAAACTCCTGCAATGCACGTCGCAAGTCTGGGGATACGGCGGACAATATTACCCCATCCCTAAGGATACCAGTAGGCCCAGAGTCTCCAGGAGAGTCAGGCACAAAACTCCTGGAAAGAGCATCTGCCTTCACATTCTTTGAACCTGGCAGGTATGAAACCACGAAATTGAAACGAGAAAAAAACAACGACCAACGAGCCTGTCTAGGATTCAAACGCCTGGCAGACTCAAGGTAAATGAGATTCTTGTGATCAGTCAAGACAACCACACGATGTTTAGCACCCTCAAGCCAATGACGCCACTCCTCAAATGCCCACTTCATGGCCAAAAGCTCCCGTGTCATGATCTCCATGGCCAGAGAACTAGCATAAGCCTCTATAGGAACAAGCTCTTGGAAGATGTAACTGTACTGACCATGAACTAAACCTACCGCATCATCTAGAAGTAGCCAGGTAGCATGTCCTACTTTTTATCCCTATATGCCCAGCGCCGGCCGGAGAACTAAATAATGCTAGCAGAGGGAAATATAAGACCTGACTCACCTCTAGAGAAATGCCCAAAAGGAGACAGAAGCCCCCCACATATATTGGCGGTGATATGAGATGAAACAACAAACGCAGCAGGAAAATAGTTTTAGCAAATTTGAGGTCCGCTTTCTAGATAGCAGAAGACAGAAAGCATACTTTCATGGTCAGTAGAAAACCCTAACAAAACACATCCAGAAATTACTTTAGGACTCTGGCATTAACTCATAATACCAGAGTGGCAATTCCTGATCAACAAGAGCTTTCCAGACACAGTAACGAAACTGCAGCTGTGAACTGGAACCAAAATACAAAAACAAAACATGGACGAATGTCCAACTTATCTAGTAGATGTCTGGGAGCAGGAACAAGCACAGAGAGGCTTCTGATAACATTGTTGACCGGCAAGCATCTAACAGAGAAGCCAGGTTATATAGCGACACCCAGATCTAATCAGAACAGGTGAACAGGGAAGATGATGTCACAAGTTCAATTCCACCAGTAGCCACCGGGGGAGCCCAGAATCCAAATTCACAACAGTACCCCCCCCTCAAGGAGGGGGCACCGAACCCTCACCAGAACCACCAGGGCGATCAGGATGGGCCCTATGAAAGGCACGAACCAGATCAGAGGCATGAACATCAGATGCAGTGACCCAAGAATTATCCTCCTGGCCGTATCCCTTCCACTTGACCAGATACTGGAGTCTCCGTCTGGAAACACGGGAGTCTAGGATTTTTTCCACAACGTACTCCAACTCACCCTCAACCAACACCGGAGCAGGAGGCTCAACGGAAGGCACAACCGGTGCCTCATACCTGCGCAATAACGACCGATGAAAAACGTTATGAATAGAAAAGGATGCAGGGAGGTCCAAACGGAAGGAAACAGGGTTAAGAATCTCCAATATTTTATACGGACCGATGAACCGAGGCTTAAACTTAGGAGATGAGACCCTCATAGGGACAAAACGAGAAGACAACCACACCAAATCTCCAACACAAAGCCGAGGACCAACACGACGGTGACGGTTGGCAAAAAGCTGAGTCTTCTCCTGGGACAACTTTAAATTGTCCATCACCTGCCCCCAGATATGATGCAATCTCTCCACCACCGCATCCACTCCAGGACAATCCGAGGATTCCATCTGACCGGAGGAAAATCGAGGATGGAACCCCGAATTACAGAAAAACGGGGAAACCAAGGTGGCAGAGCTGGCCCGATTATTGAGGGCGAACTCCGCCAATGGCAAAAAAGCAACCCAATCATCCTGGTCAGCAGACACAAAACACCTCAGATATGTCTCCAGGGTCTGATTAGTCCGCTCGGTCTGGCCATTAGTCTGAGGGTGAAAAGCAGACGAAAAAGACAAATCTATGCCCATCCTAGCACAAAATGCCCGCCAAAATCTAGACACAAATTGGGTTCCTCTGTCAGAAACGATATTCTCAGGAATACCATGCAAACGAACAACATTTTGAAAAAACAGGGGCACCAACTCGGAAGAAGAAGGCAATTTGGGCAGGGGAACCAAATGAACCATCTTAGAAAAACGGTCACACACCACCCAGATGACAGACATCTTCTGAGAAACAGGCAGATCTGAAATAAAATCCATCGAGATGTGTGTCCAAGGCCTCTTAGGAATAGGCAAGGGCAACAATAATCCACTAGCCCGAGAACAACAAGGCTTGGCCCGAGCACAAACGTCACAAGACTGCACAAAGCCTCGCACATCTCGTGACAGGGAAGGCCACCAGAAGGATCTTGCCACCAAATCCCTGGTACCAAAAATTCCAGGATGACCTGCCAACGCAGAAGAATGCACCTCAGAGATGACTTTACTGGTCCAATCATCAGGAACAAACAGCCTATCAGGCGGACAACGATCCGGTCTATCCGCCTGAAACTCCTGCAAGGCCCGCCGCAGGTCTGGAGAAACAGCTGACAAGATAACTCCCTCCTTAAGAATACCTGTGGGGTCAGAGTTGCCAGGTGAATCAGGCTCAAAACTCCTAGAAAGGGCATCCGCCTTAACATTCTTAGAACCTGGTAGGTACGATACCACAAAATTAAACCGAGAAAAAAATAATGACCAGCGCGCCTGTCTAGGATTCAGGCGCCTGGCGGTCTCAAGATAAATCAAATTTTTGTGGTCAGTCAATACCACCACCTGATGTCTGGCCCCCTCAAGCCAATGGCGCCACTCCTCAAACGCCCACTTCATGGCCAAAAGCTCCCGATTCCCAACATCATAATTCCGCTCAGCGGGCGAAAATTTACGGGAAAAGAAGGCACAAGGCCTCATCACGGCGCAGTCAGAACTTTTCTGCGACAACACTGCCCCAGCTCCGATCTCAGAAGCGTCGACCTCAACCTGAAAAGGAAGAGTCACATCAGGCTGACGCAACACAGGGGCAGAAGAAAAACGGCGCTTAAGCTCCTGAAAGGCCTCCACAGCATCAGGGGACCAATTAGCAACATCAGCACCCTGTCTAGTCAAATCGGTCAATGGCTTAACGACATCCGAAAAACCAGAAATAAATCGACGATAAAAGTTGGCAAAGCCCAAAAATTTCTGAAGACTTTTAAGAGAAGAGGGCTGCGTCCAATCACAAATAGCTTGAACCTTGACAGGATCCATCTCAATGGAAGAGGGAGAAAAAATATATCCCAAAAAGGAAATTCTCTGAACCCCAAAAACGCACTTAGAACCCTTGACACACAGAGAATTAGACCGCAAAACCTGAAAAACCCTCTTAACTTGCCGGACATGAGAGTCCCAGTCATCCGAAAAAATCAGAATATCATCCAGATACACTATCATAAATTTATCCAAAAAATCGCGGAAAATATCATGCATAAAGGACTGGAAGACTGAAGGGGCATTAGAAAGACCAAAAGGCATCACCAAATACTCAAAGTGGCCCTCGGGCGTATTAAATGCGGTTTTCCACTCATCCCCCTGCCTGATCCGCACCAAATTATACGCCCCACGGAGATCAATCTTAGAGAACCACTTGGCCCCCTTTATGCGAGCAAACAAATCAGTCAGCAACGGCAATGGGTATTGATATTTAACCGTGATTTTATTCAAAAGCCGATAATCAATACATGGTCTCAAAGAGCCGTCTTTTTTTGACACAAAGAAAAAACCGGCTCCTAAGGGAGATGACGATGGACGAATATGTCCCTTTTCCAAGGACTCCTTTATATATTCTCGCATAGCAGTATGTTCAGGCACAGACAGATTAAATAAACGACCCTTTGGGTATTTACTACCCGGAATTAAATCTATAGCACAATCGCACTCACGGTGCGGAGGTAGTGAACCCAGCTTGGGTTCTTCAAAGACGTCACGATAATCAGACAGGAACTCAGGGATTTCAGAGGGAATAGATGATGAAATGGACACCAAAGGTACGTCCCCATGAGTCCCCTTACATCCCCAGCTCAACACAGACATAGCTCTCCAGTCAAGGACTGGGTTGTGAGACTGCAGCCATGGCAATCCCAGCACCAAATCCTCATGTAGATTATACAGCACTAGAAAACGAATAGTCTCCTGGTGATCCGGATTAATACACATAGTCACTTGTGTCCAGTATTGTGGTTTATTATTAGCCAATGGGGTGGAGTCAATCCCCTTCAGAGGAATAAGAGTTTCCAAAGGCTCTAAATCATACCCACAACGATTGGCAAAGGACCAATCCATAAGACTCAAAGCGGCGCCAGAGTCGATATAGGCGTCAGTAGTAATAGATGACAAAGAGCAAATCAGGGTCACAGACAAAATAAATTTAGACTGTAAAGTGCCAATGGAAACGGATTTATCAAGCTTTTTAGTACGCTTAGAGCACGCTGATATAACATGAGTAGAATCCCCACAATAGAAACACAACCCATTTTTCCGTCTAAAATTCTGCCGCTCGCTTCTGGACAGAATTCTATCACACTGCATGCTTTCTGGCGTCTTCTCAGTGGACACCGCCAGATGGTGCACAGGTTTGCGCTCCCGCAGACGCCTATCGATCTGAATGGCCATTGTCATGGACTCATTCAGACCCGCAGGCACAGGGAACCCCACCATAACATCCTTAATGGCATCAGAGAGACCCTCTCTGAAAGTAGCCGCCAAGGCACACTCATTCCACTGAGTAAGCACAGACCATTTACGGAATCTTTGGCAGTAAATTTCAGCTTCATCTTGCCCCTGCGATAGGGACATCAAAGTTTTTTCTGCCTGAAGTTCCAAATGAGGTTCCTCATACAGCAAGCCCAAGGCCAAAAAAAACGCATCCACATTGCGCAACGCAGGATCCCCTGGTGCCAATGCAAAAGCCCAGTCTTGAGGGTCGCCGCGGAGCAAGGAAATCACAATCCCAACCTGCTGTGCAGAGTCTCCAGCAGAACGAGATTTCAGGGACAAAAATAGCTTACAATTATTTCTAAAATTCTGAAAGCTAGATCTATTCCCTGAGAAGAATTCCGGCAAAGGAATTCTCGGCTCAGATACCGGAGCATGAATAATAAAATCTTGCAAATTTTGTACTTTCGTGGTGAGATTATTCAAACCTGCAGTTACACTCTGAAGATCCATTATTAACAGGTGAACACAAAGCCATTCAAAGATTATAAGGAGAGAGAAAAAAAAGAAAGACTGCAGCATAGACAGACTGGCAAGTGATCCAATTAAGAGCACAGAGGAAAAAAAAAAAAAAACTCTCAGCAGACTTCTTATTTCTCTCCTTTCTCAGCCAAGGATTTTAACCCTTTAGTGGGCCGGTCAAACTGTCATGATCTCCATGGCCAGAGAACTAGCATAAGCCTCTATAGGAACAAGCTCTTGGAAGATGTAACTGTACTGACCATGAACTAAACCTACCGCATCATCTAGAAGTAGCCAGGTAGCATGTCCTACTTTTTATCCCTATATGCCCAGCGCCGGCCGGAGAACTAAATAATGCTAGCAGAGGGAAATATAAGACCTGACTCACCTCTAGAGAAATGCCCAAAAGGAGACAGAAGCCCCCCACATATATTGGCGGTGATATGAGATGAAACAACAAACGCAGCAGGAAAATAGTTTTAGCAAATTTGAGGTCCGCTTTCTAGATAGCAGAAGACAGAAAGCATACTTTCATGGTCAGTAGAAAACCCTAACAAAACACATCCAGAAATTACTTTAGGACTCTGGCATTAACTCATAATACCAGAGTGGCAATTCCTGATCAACAAGAGCTTTCCAGACACAGTAACGAAACTGCAGCTGTGAACTGGAACCAAAATACAAAAACAAAACATGGACGAATGTCCAACTTATCTAGTAGATGTCTGGGAGCAGGAACAAGCACAGAGAGGCTTCTGATAACATTGTTGACCGGCAAGCATCTAACAGAGAAGCCAGGTTATATAGCGACACCCAGATCTAATCAGAACAGGTGAACAGGGAAGATGATGTCACAAGTTCAATTCCACCAGTAGCCACCGGGGGAGCCCAGAATCCAAATTCACAACACTCCCGATTACCCACATCATAATTGCGCTCGGCGGGCGAGAATTTTCTAGAGAAGAAAGCACATGGCTTCATCACCGAGGCATCAGAACTTCTCTGTGACAAAACCGCCCCCGCTCCAATCTCGGAAGCATCAACCTCAACCTGAAAAGGAAGTGAAACATCTGGTTGACACAACACAGGAGCAGAAGAAAACCGGCGCTTAAGTTCCTGAAAGGCCCCCACAGCCGCAGGAGACCAATTAGCAACATCAGCACCCTTTTTAGTTAAATCAGTCAAAGGTTTAACAATACTGGAAAAATTTGCAATGAACCGACAATAAAAATTAGCAAACCCCAAGAACTTCTGTAGGCTCTTAACAGATGTAGGTTGTGTCCAATCACAAATTGCCTGAACCTTAACGGGATCCATCTCAATAGTAGAAGGAGAAAAAATGTACCCCAAAAAAGAAATCTTCTGGACTCCGAAGAGACACTTTGAGCCCTTCACAAACAGAGAATTGTCCTGCAGAACCTGAAACACCTTCCTGACCTGTAGAACATGAGACTCCCAGTCATCAGAAAACACCAAAATATCATCCAAATACACAATCATAAACTTATCCAGATATTCACGGAAAATATTGTGCATAAAGGACTGAAAGACTGACGGAGCATTGGAGAGTCCAAAAGGCATTACCAAATACTCAAAATGGCCCTCAGGCGTATTAAATGCGGTTTTCCACTCATCACCTTGTTTTATCCGCACCAGATTATACGCACCGCGAAGATCTATCTTAGTGAACCACCTAGCCCCCCTAATGCGAGCAAACAAGTCAGTCAATAATGGCAATGGATACTGATATTTGACTGTAATCTTATTCAGAAGGCGATAATCTATACAAGGCCTCAGGGAACCATCTTTTTTTTGCCACGAAAAAAAAACCTGCTCCCAGAGGGGACGAAGATGGACGAATATGTCCCTTTTCCAAGGACTCCTTAATATAATTCCGCATAGCAGTATGCTCTGGCAGTGACAGATTAAATAAACGACCCTTAGGGAACTTACTGCCAGGAATCAATTCTATAGCACAGTCACAATCTCTATGAGGAGGGAGCGAATTGAGCTTGGGCTCCTCAAAAACATCCCTATAGTCAGACAAAAACTCAGGGATCTCAGAAGGAGTAGATGAAGCGATAGAAATCGGAGGTGCATCATCATGAACCCCCTGACATCCCCAGCTTAACACAGACATTGTTTTCCAGTCCAGGACAGGATTATGAGTTTGTAACCATGGCAGACCCAGCACTAGTACATCTTGTAAATTATACAGTACAAGGAAGCGAATCACCTCCTGATGAACGGGAGTCATGCGCATGGTCACTTGTGTCCAATACTGCGGTTTATTCATAGCCAATGGTGTAGAGTCAATTCCCTTCAGAGGAATAGGGACTTCCAGAGGCTCCAGACTAAAACCGCAGCGTTTAGCAAATGACCAATCCATAAGACTCAGGGCAGCGCCCGAATCCACATAGGCATCAACGGAAATGGAAGACAGTGAAAAAATCTGAGTCACAGACAAAATGAACTTAGGCTGCAGAGTACCAATGGCAAAAGATTTATCAAGCTTTTTTGTGCGTTTAGAGCATGCTGATATAACATGAGCTGAATCACCACAATAAAAACACAATCCATTTTTCCGCCTATAATTTTGCCGTTCACTTCTGGACTGAATTCTATCACATTGCATAGTCTCAGGTGCCTGTTCAGAAGACACCGCCAACTGGTGCACGGGTTTGCGCTCCCGCAAACGCCGATCAATCTGAATGGCCATAGCCATAGACTCATTCAGACCTGAAGGCGTAGGGAACCCCACCATAATATCCTTAATGACCTCAGAAAGACCATTTCTGAAGTTTGCAGCCAGGGCGCACTCATTCCACTGAGTAAGCACCGACCATTTCCAAAATTTTTGACAATATATTTCCGCTTCATCATGCCCCTGAGAGAGGGCTAATAAAGCCTTTTCAGCCTGAATCTCCAGGTTGGGTTCCTCATAGAGCAATCCCAATGCCAGAAAAAACGCATCCACACTGAGCAATGCAGGATCCCCTGGTGCCAATGCAAATGCCCAATTCTGAGGGTCGCCCCGCAGGAAAGATATTACAATCCTGACCTGTTGAGCAGGGTCTCCAGAGGAGCGAGATTTTAAAGAAAGAAACAATTTACAATTGTTCCTGAAATTCAGGAAGGTAGATCTATCTCCAGAGAAGAACTCTGGAATAGGAATTCTAGGTTCAGACATGGGAGTGTGAACAACAAAATCCTGTATGTTTTGAACTTTTGCCGCGAGATTACTCAGGCTGGAAGCCAAACTCTGGACATCCATGTTAAACAGCTAAGATCAGAGCCATTCAAGGGTTAAGAGGAGGTAAGAAGCAGCTAGACAGCAATTAAGGGCTAGGCAGCAAAACTCTGAAGGGAAAAAAAAAAAAAAAATTTCCCTTAAACACTTCTTATTCTCCTGCTTCAGCCCAAACAATTAACACTTTGTGGGCCGGCTATACTGTCATGAATCCCTAATGGCTAGGGATAGCACAGGACAAGCAAAGTACAAATAAATAACGGACGAGCTCTAGGGTGATGGAACCTGGGCTGACCGCTGCCCTACGCCTGACAAATGCAACTAGAGATAGCCAGGGAGCGTGCCTACGTTGGTTCTAGACGCCACGCACCAGCCTAAGAGCTAACTAGTACTGCAGAGAAAATAAAGACCTCACTTGCCTCCAGAGGAATGAACCCCAAAAGATATAGTTGCCCCCTCACATGTATTGACGGTGAAATGAGAGGAAGGCACACACATAGAGATGATATATATAGATATAGCAAATTGAGGCCCGCTGTAAACTAGAAAGCAGAACGATACAAAAGGGGACTGAGCGGTCAGCAAAAAACCCTAATCAAAAAAACCATCCTGAGATTACAAGAACCCATGTGCCAACTCATGGCACATGGGGAGAACCTCAGTCCACTAGAGCTACCAGCTAGCATAGAGACATAATAAGCAAGCTGGACAAAAAACCAAACAACTGAAAATCAGCACTTAGCTTATCCTGAAAGATCTGGGAGCAGGTAGGCAGGAACCAAACAGAGCACATCTGAATACATTGATAGCTGGCAAGGGAATGACAGAAAGGCCAGGTAAAATAGGAAACACCCAGCCTCTGATGGACAGGTGGAAACCAAAGGCCGCAACCCACCAAAGTCACCCAGTACCAGCAGTAACCACCAGAGGGAGCCCACAAACAGAATCCACAACAGGGAGGGAGGACAGTGCATGGTATGAAGAGATTGGGAGATGATTTCCTGTCGAATGTGGTCAATTTTTTCTTTGAAGTAATTGGCCAGATTGTCAGCGCGGAGATCCGTGGTTGGGGCCTGCTCTCTTGGGTTGAGTAGGGACTGGAAAGTGTCAAAGAGACGTTTAGGGTTATTTGACAGTGAGGTGATGAGGGTGTTGAAATAGGTTTGTTTGGAGAGGTGAAGGGCAGAGTTGTATGTTTTTAGCATGAACTTATAATGGATGAAATCTTCAGGTAGATTAGATTTTCTCCACAGACGTTCGGCGCACCTGGAGCACCACTGCAGGAAACGTGTTTGCAGTGTGTGCCACGGTTGTCGCCGTCTGTGCTGAGTTGTTCTATGTATAGGAGGTGCAACTTCATCCAGGGCAGGAAGAAGCAGTGTGGTGGCCACAGACAGAAGGCATGCATCCGTTCCCCGTAACACCAACATGAGTGAAGTTGCCATTCCACCTGTGATATCTTCCCAAGTCTGGCTATTTTTTAAAGACTCTGCCGATAACCCCAAACAGGACATTTGCAGTACCTGCCATACCCGCATCAGCAGGGGTAGCAAATCAACCAGCCTGACCACCACCAGCATGATCAGGCACATACAAGCAAAGCACCCGACTTTGTGGGCCGAACCCCAGGCTCCAGGACCACTGCCTGCTGGTCACACTACTGCTTCTTCCACTGTTTTGCGTAGAAGCCAATCCCCAGTACACCTGTGAATGTGAAGATGTCTCTAGCCCTGCACCTGTTGTGGCCCACAGTCAAGCAGCACCATCAGCAAGCGTGTCCACTTCATTGTCCCAGCACAGCGTTCATTTGTCTATAACCCAGTCTTTGGAACGCAAGCGGAAATACCCAGCCAACGCCCCACAGGTCACAGTCCTCAATTCTAATATTTATCTTCTGCTTTCGCTAGAAATGCTGCCTTTTAGGCTTGTTGAGATGGAAGCTTTCCGCAACCTGATGGCGGCGGCCTTCCCAAGGTACTCGGTCCCCAGTCGCAACTATTTCTCCTGTTGCGCTGCGTTTCACGTGACCCTCGGATTATCAAAATTTTGGGTGACACTCATTACTGGTTGGTGAAGCTTCTAGACCCACGCTACAAGGAAAACTTTCAATCTCTTCTGCCTGAGGCAGAGAGGTGTGCTAAAATGTTTCAGTGCCACAGGGCCCTTGTAGCGGAATTAGTTAGAAAATTCCCATGTGAGAACGCTGTCAGCAGACATCAGAGTTTGTTATACAACCAAGGACTCCAAGCGAGAGAGACAGAAGTACAATCCAGCTCAGGCAGGGGAACAATGGACAAGTTCTGGGACAGTTTTCTCAGACCCCCCCATTGTGGCGGCACAGAGACAAGGGGTGCTGTCACAAGAAGTGCAATGATTGGGAAGATGGTGAGGGAGTACCTTGCAGATCGTACAAATGTCCTCCATGATACCTCTGTGCCTTTTAATTATTGGGTATCCAAGCTGGACACGTGGCATGAGCTGGCTCTCCACGCCTTGGAGGTCCTGGCCTGCCCTGCTGCTAGCATTCTGTCAGAGAGGGTTTTTAGTGCTGCTGCTGGAATTATAACAGATAAGCGCATCCGCCTATCAACTGAAAATGCTGACAGGCTGACTCTTATCAAAATGAACAAGGCCTGGATTGGGAAAGACTTCTGTACACCACCAAGTGAAAACAGCGAAACAACCTCAAATACATTCTCTCTTTTGGGGAGGTGTAGTCTCATGCACCTCTTCACAACCACACATGCCTATACGCTTCCAGATTTGTTCTATTTGTTTTTATCCTCCTCCTTATCCTCATCATCCATAACCACTATATTCCCAGGGTGAATGTGGTCTGTATGGTGCATTTTGGCCAAGGGTGCTGTGATGGCACTCTTATTTTTAAAAAAGGATTTTACATTGGGGAATTGGGCATGACATTACATCGGGCCTACTTCATAACTCTGTCTCCTGCAATCTGTCCTGTACCTGCCAGTAGATCACCAGGGTGAACGTGCTCTGTACGGTGCATTGTGGCCAAGGGGCCTGTGATGGCACTCTTATTTTTTACAATAAAGGACAACACATTAGGGAATTGGGCATGACATTACATTGAGCCTCATTGAGCCTACTTCATAACTCTGTCTCCTGCAATCTGTCCTGTACCTGCTAGTAGATCACCAGTGAACGTGGTCTGTATGGTGCATTGTGGCCAAAGGGCCTGTGATGGCACTCTTATTTTTAAAAAAAGGATTTTACATTGGGGAATTGGGCATGACTTTACATTGGGCCTACTTCTTAACTCAGTCTCCTGCAATCTAAAATGTACCTGCCACTAGATCACCAGGGTGAACTTGCTCAGTACTGTTATAGGCTGTTGAAGTTTGGGCTAGGGGCATGCGACGGCACTAGTGTATTTTTAAAAAAGGTATCCCCATTGGGGAATTGTTTGGCAGATCATGCACTGCATTAAAAGTCTCAGAGACCCACACCACTACATTGGCCCTAATTCTTAACTCTGTCTCCTGCAATGTCTCTTCCTTATCTCCGGCGACATGACCAGGGTGCACGTGCTCAGTACTGTTATAGGCCGGTGAATTTTGGGCAAGTGGGCTGTGATGGCACTATTTTAATCAGTCCAAAAAGGACCCCACATTGGGGAATTGGGCATGGCATTCCATTGGGCCTACTTCTTAACTCCTGCAATTTCTCTTGAATAACTGCCACTAGATCACCAGGGTGAACGTGCTTTTTACTGTTATAGTGAAGTTGGGTCAAGGGGGGCTGTGATGGCACTAGTCTATTTTTAAAAAAGGTACCACCCATTGGTGAAACCACATCCTTTTTGGCAAACACTTCATAACATTTGTGTACCTGAAAGAGCTCACTTGAAAAGCTCCTTTTTGTGTTGCCTGGTTGCTAACATTGGACACAATACACTTCATATAAATTTGATAAAGCAATGCTGTTACTTTGCCTCAGTAGTTCATTAAAAATATAGCTTTGTACACTATATTTGTTTCTCTCCTTGTGAGCCTTAACTTTGTCTGCCTCAAAAGTACAAATGGAGAATATACAAATGGCGATTTGTAAACAAGATTGAAATACTGTATACCGAATGCATTCAGACAATCACATAGCTGCATTTCTTGCAAAACATTTAGAGATGTGACGGACAATGCTCATAGTGACACAATCTTGATAAATGTTTGTTTATTCACTTCACAAACAGTTCTAAACCTCTACATGTTTGCTGTTTGTCATTGTAAAACATTAAGGTTTACTGAAACTATGCCAGTGGTGGTTTGATATAAATCCTTGTGGCTTTTATTTTCTAGGGGTTTATGGCCCCTCTTCTGATGAATCCATGATATCTCAGTTTCATCCAACCTTGAAAAGTGGCCACTTGAAGGTGTGGGTGAAACTAGAGTTACTACATAATGTGATTCACTATATAAGACCAGAGAAACATGCCTAAGACAGATGCCAAAACTGGGGTACCTGTACATGTACTGTGTGCTGATACCTGTATATTTGGGGATGCCCATGCAGTGTAGGTAATCTCCCAGGGGTTCTGTTGTGAATTCCGTTCTCGGACTCCCTCCTGTGGTCATGAATGGTACTTTGGTTAGTTCTGCTCTTGGACTCCCTCTGGTGGCTTTGAGCGGAACTGCTGGTCACTGAGGTTGGCTTTGTCAGCTGCTCTCATTTATTGCTTGCTGGTTTCCCTATTTAACTCCACTCAGATCGTTACTTCATGCCAGCTGTCAATGTTTCAGTATTGGTTCAGATCTCTCTTGGACTTCTCTGAGGATCTGTCTACTCCAGCAGAAGCTAAGTCTTTGCTAGTTCATTTGTTGTTACTGCTTCCTGAATATATTTCTTAGTACTGCTAATTTCTAGTCCAGCTTGCTATCATGATATTCCCTTGCTAGCTGGAAGCTCTGGGGGTGCAGAGTGGCACCTCCACACCGTGAGTCGGTGTGGGGAGTTTTTTTTGCTTACTCTGCGTGGTTTTTTGTAGTCTTTTGTGCTGACCGCATAGTTCCCTTTTCTATCCTCTTACTATTTAGTGAAGTCTGGCCTCCTTTGCTAAAACCTGTTTCATTGTGACTTTCCTCTTAACTCACAGTCAATATATGTGGGGGGCTGCCTTTACCTTTGGGGAATTTCTCTGAGGCAAGGTTAGGCTTCTATTTCTATCTTTAGGGGTAGTTAGCTCTTAGGCTGTGAAGAGGCGTCTAGGGAGAGTTAGGTACGCTCCACGGCTATTTCTAGTGTGTGTGATAGGAGTAGGGTTTGCGGTCAGCAGAGTTCCCACTTCCCAGAGCTAGTTCCGATTGTGAGTTTACTCATCAGGTCATTCCGGGTGCTCCTAACCACCAGGTCCATAACAGGGTTCTCTGTCTTGGTGTTGCTTCTCTGATATTCCAGATGGATGATGTTTAAAAGCCTCTTGGTGATGATCTAATTATACTGTATGTAGTTAATCTTCATATATACGTAATCACTATATTTATTTAATCCTTATATGTAATTATTAACGTGCTTGTTAACACATACAAAAGTGTACACACTCACACTATTCAATCATACTTTTCCTTGAATTTTGTAGTTTGCAATAAAATTGCCTTGTATTGCAAGTATTTGCCTTTTTTAAAGCCGTATCTGAACCTTAGTGTTAAAAACATGCCAAATAAAATTGCCAAATTCTCCTGCAAATAATTGTGCAAAGAGGGAACCATCATACCATTAAAAAATACGAGTTAATTTTCCTGGGCCCATCCAGTATGTGGGTTCCAAGACCTAATGGGGTGCATATGACTGAACTATGCAGCAGGGCTGGCCTTGCCGCCAATGTGTAAAACAAAGGAGTAAGGAGTACAAAATGCATATTGTGAAGTGGATTTTCCTGGGTCCATCCAGTGTGTGGGTTCCAAGGCCTAATGGGGTGCATATGACTATGCAGCAGGGCTCACCTTCCTGCCAATGTAAAAAACAATGGAGTATGGACAGGGGCTGGCTGGCAAATTTTAGCCTGGGGGGCAAGCACACAGCAGTGGCCCATGAGTAGCGACCCAACCTTAAAGGGGTTTTCAAATCTTAAGCTACATGTCTACAGACACTATGTGTGAATCCTCATATCATGAGCACTGTGAGGATTTTCTGGTACCGGCACCGGGAACAGGTGGTCTTGTTACTGCAAGCTTGCGAATATAAATATAAATATCGACACACACCAAACAACCACAGTTTCACTGTATAAAGAGACACACACACGGCCGGACTGGGACAAAAAAGCAGACCTGCCTGCCAAACAAACCCATATCCATTTAAATGGGTTTTCCAATATTTTTTTTTTAATTTTCCCATAAAAAAACCCTGAAAATAATAAACCAGTATAGACCTTCCCAAAGTCCATTGTCACCTCTCTGACAATAGAAGAGGAGTGGTACTGTGCAGTGTATATATACAGGACAGGAGAAGTGGTACTGTGCAGTGTATATATACAGGTGGAGTGGTACTGTGCGTTGTATATATACAGGTGGAGTGGTACTGTGCAGTGTATATATACAGAAAAGGCCATGTTCACACTTTCAGTATTTGGTCAGTATTTTACATCAGTATTTGTAGCCAAAACCAGGAGTGGGTGATAAATGCAGAAGTGGTGCATATGTTTCTATAAGGCTATGTGCACACTTTGCGGTGTGCTCTGCGGGTTCTCCCGCAGCGGATTTGATAAATCTGCAGGGCAAAACCGCTGCGGTTATCCCTGCAGATTTATCGCGGTTTGTCTGCCAGTTTCCGCTGCGGGTTTTACTCCTATACTATTGATGCTGCATATGCAGCAATATGCAGCATCAATAGTAATGTTAAAAATAATAAAACATGGTTATATACTCACCCTCTGACGTCCCGATCTCCTCGGCGCTGCACGCGGCGGTCCGGTTCCAAAGATGCTGTGCAAGAAGGACCTTCGTGACGTCACCGCAGGTCCTGCTCACACACCAACCCTGAGACCGGACAGCCGCGTGCAGCGCTGAGAGGTGAGTATATCATTATTTTTTATTTTAATTCTTTTTTTTTTTTTTTACACTAATATGGTTCCCAGGCCTGCGGGTTGTAAACCACTGCGTTTCTGCGTGGTTTTTCCCGCAGCATGTGCACAGCGGTTTGCGGTTTCCATAGGGTTTACATGTAAATGTAAACGCTATGGAAACTGCTGCGGACCCGCAGCATCAAAATCGCCGCGGATCCGCGGTAAAACCCGCAAAGTGTGAACATGGCCTTATACTTTTCCTCTGGATTGTCCCACTCCTGGTTTTGGCTTACAATTACTGATTAAAATACTGAACAAATACTGACCGTGTGAACGTGGGCTTAACCCCTTCACCCCCAAGGGTGGTTTGCACGTTAATGACCGGGCCAATTTTTACAATTCTGACCACTGTCCCTTTATGAGGTTATAACTCTGGAACGCTTCAACGGATCTTGGCGATTCTGACATTGTTTTCTCGTGACATATTGTACTTCATGATAGTGGTAAAATTTCTTTGATATTACCTGCGTTTATTTGCAGAAAAAATGGAAATTTGGCGAAAATTTTGAAAATTTTGCAATTTTCCAACTTTGAATTTTTATGCCCTTAAATCACAGAGATATGTCATGCAAAATACTTAATAAGTAACATTTCCCACATGCCTACTTTACATCAGCACAATTTTGGAACCAAAATTTTTTTTTGTTAGGGAGTTATAAGGGTTAAAAGTTGACCAGCAATTTCTCATTTTTACAACACCATTTTTTTTTAGGGACCACATCTCATTTGAAGTCATTTTGAGGGGTCTATATGATAGAAAATACCCATGTGTGACACCATTCTAAAAACTGCACCCCTCAAGGTGCTCAAAACCATATTCAAGAAGTTTATTAACCCTTCTGGTGCTTCACAGGAATTTTTGGAATGTTTAAATAAAAATGAACATTTAACTTTTTTTCACAAAAAATTTACTTCAGCTCCAATTTGTTTTATTTTACCAAGGGTAACAGGAGAAAATGGACCCCAAAATTTGTTGTACAATTTGTCCTGAGTACGCCGATACCCCATATGTGGGGGTAAACCACTGTTTGGGCGCATGACAGAGCTCGGAAGCGAAGGAGCGCCATTTGACTTTTCAATGCAAAATTGACTGGAATTGAGATGGGACGCCATGTTGCGTTTGGGGAGCCCCTGATGTGCCTAAACATTGAAACCCCCCACAAGTGATACCATTTTGGAAAGTAGACCCCATAAGGAACTTATCTAGAGGTGTGGTGAGCACTTTGACCCACCAAGTACTTCACAGAAGTTTATAATGCAGAACCGTAAAAATAAAAAATCATATTTTTCACAAAAATTATTTTTCGCCCCCAATTTTTTATTTTCCCAAGGGTAAGAGAAGAAATTGGACCCCAAAAGTTGTTGTACAATTTGTCCTGAGTACGCTGATACCCCATATGTGGCGATAAACCACTGTTTGGGCGCATGGGAGAGCTCGGAAGGGAAGTAGCACCGTTTGACTTTTCAATGCAAAATTGACTGGAATTGAGATGGGACACCATGTTGCGTTTGGGGAGCCCCTGATGTGCCTAAACATTGAAACCCCCCACAAGTGACACCATTTTGGAAAGTAGACCCCCTAAGGAACTTATCTAGAGGTGTGGTGAGCACTTTGACCCACCAAGTACTTCACAGAAGTTTATAATGCAGAACCGTAAAAATAAAAAATCATATTTTTTCACAAAAATTATTTTTCGCCCCCAATTTTTTATTTTCCCAAGGGTAAGAGAAGAAATTGGACCCCAACAGTTGTTGCACAATTTGTCCTGAGTACGCTGATACCCCATATGTGGCGATAAACCACTGTTTGGGCGCATGGGAGAGCTCGGAAGGGAAGTAGCACTGTTTGACTTTTCAATGCAAAATTGACAGGAATTGAGATGGGACGCCATGTTGCGTTTGGAGAGCCACTGATGTGCCTAAACATTGAAACCCCCCACAAGTGACACCATTTTGGAAAGTAGACCCCCTAAGGAACTTATCTAGATGTGTTTTGAGCGCTTTGACCCACCAAGGGCTTCACAGAAGTTAATAATGCAGAGCCGTAAAAATAAAACAAAAATTTTTTCCCACAAAAATTATTTTTTTAGCCCCCAGTTTTGTATTTTCCCGAGGGTAGCAGGAGAAATTGGACCCCAAAATCTGTTGTCCAAGTTGTCATGAGTGCGCTGATACCCCATATGTGGGGGGAAACCACCGTTTGGACGCATGGAAGGGCTCGGAAGTGAAGGAGCGCCATTTGGAATGCAGACTTAGATGGAATGGTCTGCAGGCGTCACATTGCGTTTGCAGAGCCCCTAATGTACCTAAACAGTAGAAACCCCCCACAAGTGACACCATGTTGGAAAGTAGACCCCCTAAGGAACTTATCTAGATGTGTGGTGAGCGCTTTGACCCACCAAGGGCTTCACAGAAGTTTATAATGCAGAGCCGTAAAAATAAAACAAAAATTTTTTCCCACAAAAATTATTTTTCAGCCCCCAGTTTTGTATTTTTCCGAGGGTAACAAGAGAAATTGGACCCCAAAAGTTGTTGTCCAATTTGTCCTGAGTGCGCTGATACCCCATATGTGGGGGGAAACCACCGTTTGGACGCATGGAAGGGCTCGGAAGTGAAGGAGCGCCATTTGGAATGCAGACTTAGATGGAATGGTCTGCAGGCGTCACATTGCGTTTGCAGAGCCCCTAATGTACTTAAACAGTAGAAATCCCCCACAAGTGACACCATTTTGGAAAGTAGACCCCCTAAGGAACTTATCTAGATGTGTGGTGAGCGCTTTGACCCACCAAGGGCTTCACAGAAGTTTATAATGCAGAGCCGTAAAAATAAAACAAAAATTTTTTCCCACAAAAATTATTTTTCAGCCCCCAGTTTTGTATTTTCCCGAGGGTAACAGGAGAAATTGGACCCTAAAAGTTGTTGTCCAATTTGTCCTGAGTGCGCTGATACCCCATATGTGGGGGGAACCACCGTTTGGATGCATGGGAGGGCTCGGAAGGGAAGGAGCGCCATTTGGAATGCAGACTTAGATGGAATGGTCTGCAGGCGTCACATTGCGTTTGCAGAGCCCCTAATGTACCTAAACAGTAGAAGCCCCGCACAAGTGACCCCATTTTGGAAAGTAGACCCCCCAAGGAACTTATCTAGATGTGTTGTAAGAACTTTGAACCCCCAAGTGTTTCACTACAGTTTATAACGCAGAGCCGTGAAAATAAAAAATCCTTTTTTTTCCCACAAAAATTATTTTTTAGCCCCCAGTTTTGTATTTTCCTAGGGGTAACAGGATAAATTGGACCCCAAAGGTTGTTGTTCTATTTGTCCTGAGTACGCTGATACCCCATATGTTGGGGTAAACCCCTGTTTGGGCACACGGGAGAGCTCGGAAGGGAAGGAGCACTGTTTTACTTTTTCAACGCAGAATTGGCTGGAATTGAGATCGGACGCCATGTCGCGTTTGGAGAGCCCCTGATGTGCCGAAACAGTGGAAACCCCCCAATTATAACTGAAACCCTAATCCAAACACACCCCTAACCCTAATCCCAACAGTAACCCTAACCACACCTCTAACCCTGACACACCCCTAACCCTAATCCCAACCCTATTCCCAACCGTAAATGTAATCTAAACCCTAACCCTAACTTTAGCCCCAACCCTAACTGTAGCCTTAACCCTAGCCCCAACCCTAGCCCTAACCCTAGCCCTAATGGGAAAATGGAAATAAATACTTTTTTTTATTTTTCCCTAACTAAGGGGGTGATGAAGGGGGGTTTGATTTACTTTTATAGCGGGTTTTTTAGCGGATTTTTATGATTGGCAGCCGTCACACACTGAAAGACGCTTTTTATTGCAAAAAATATTTTTTGCGTTACCACATTTTGAGAGCTATAAATTTTCCATATTTTGGTCCACAGAGTCATGTGAGGTCTTGTTTTTTGCGGGACGAGTTGACGTTTTTATTGGTAACATTTTTGGGCACGTCACATTTTTTGATCGCTTTTTATTCCGATTTTTGTGAGGCAGAATGACCAAAAACCAGCTATTCATGAATTTCTTTTGGGGGAGGCGTTTATACCGTTCCGCGTTTGGTAAAATTGATAAAGCAGTTTTATTCTTTGGGTCAGTACGATTACAGCGATATCTCATTTATATTATTTTTTTTATGTTTTGGCGCTTTTATACGATAAAAACTATTTTATGGAAAAAATAATTATTTTTGCATCGCTTTATTCTCAGGACTATAACTTTTTTATTTTTCTGCTGATGATGCTGTATGGTGGCTCGTTATTTGAGGGACAAGATGACGCTTTCAGCGGTACCATGGTTATTTATATCTGTCTTTTTGATCGCGTGTTATTCCACTTTTTGTTCGGCGGTATGATAATAAAGCGTTGTTTTTTGCCTCGTTTTTTTTTTTTTTTTCTTACGGTGTTTACTGAAGGGGTTAACGAGTGGGCCAGTTTTATAGGTCGGGTCGTTACGGACGCGGCGATACTAAATATGTGTACTTTTATTGTTTTGTTTTTTTATATTTAGGTAAAGAAATGTATTTATGGGAATAATATTTTTTTTTTTTTCATTATTTTGGAATATTTTTTTTTATTTTTTTTTACACATTTGGAAATTGTTTTTTTTAACTTTTTTACTTTGCCCCAGGGGGGGACAATACAGATCGGTGATCTGCCAGTTTGCATAGCACTCTGACAGATCACCGATCTGATTGAAGTGCAGGCTGCTTCACAGTGCCTGCTCTGAGCAGGCTTCTGTGAAGCCACCTCCCTCCCTGCAGGACCCGGATCCGCGGCCATCTTGGATCCGGGTCTGGAGCAGGCAGGGAGGGAGGTAAGACCCTCGCAGCAACGCGATCACATCGCGTTGCTGCGGGGGGCTCAGGGAAGCCCGCAGGGAGCCCTCTCCCTGCGCGATGCTTCCCTGCATCGCCGGTACATCGCGATCATGTTTGATCGCGGTGTGCCGGGGGTTAATGTGCCGGGGGCGGTCCGTGACCGCTCCTGGCACATAGTGCCGGATGTCAGCTGCGATATGCAGCTGACACCCGGCCGCGATCGGCCGCGCTCCCCCCGTGAGCGCGGCCGATCGGCTATGACGTACTATCCCGTCAAGGGTCAGATAGGCCCAGGTCACCTCGACGGGATAGTACGTCAAAGGTCACAGAGGGGTTAATGCAGGTACTCATTAGGGTGGAATCACACTAGCATATGGAATCGGATGTGATCTAACGATACCCGGTTCTTGCTCTGCTGCGAGCGTGAGCCAAGTGTCAGTGCTCCAATGTTCTCGCAGCACAGGTGTGGAGGAGACGGAGAAATTCATTTCTCCATCTCCTCAATGGTCTGACTCGCCGTGTATCGGACTGCAACATCTGCTGAGAAAAAAAACTACTGCACACGGACAGCAAGTGGGAAGAAAATTGTACCACTTTTGTGGAAGAAAATGGAACCAATTTTTCTTATACTCTTTATTAGCCCATGTGGCAACATTTCACTTCCATATCAGAGAAATGTTCAGTCATGGATCCGAAACACTGCCACACAGGCCAATAAAGAGTACGCTACTTTTCTAACAATTAATCAGGCTCCCTCATCCCTGAATCCATGGCTCCTTATCCCCTTCCTTGTCTGCATGGCTCCTTATCCTCATCCTTGTATGCATGTGTAAGGGGGTATGCAGGCGGCTGGTTTGAGCCCTGCATGCCTGTGCATGCCTACCTAATGAAACTGGGTACTTTTTGTGTTTGCTGTGTGCCCTGTGTAGTTTATGATATTTGACACTGTTTAATATGATAATGGCTGACACTGTTCCGATATCTGTGTGTTAGGGACAGGAATAGGGACAGTCAGTGGCAGTGGTAGGTCAGCATTGTTAAAGGTTATGGCATTGTAGTTACAGGTTAGTGTTAAAGGGGGCACTGTAGAGTAGGAGATTAGATTGTGTGGAGAACTGGTTTCAGTCAGAGTAGTGACAGCTGAGAAAGGGGGCGGAGCCAGTGTAGTGGCAGGGAAAGTGCCTTTCTGAGGTAATTTTCAGGTAGTGGGAGGAGCTATAGCTGTGTGAGAATTGTTCTAGAAGGAGTTGTGACAGAAAGCTGAACAGAGCAACAGTGTAGAGTTAAGAGAGCGAGGCAGCCTGGAATAATCAGCGGCTAGTCTGTGGGTTACCTCCCATGATGCCCGGGACTTACGGTCCGAACAGGAATTGTGGAGGCAACCTGAATTTTCACCCAAGATGGGGAAAGTGGACGGGGAGCACTCAGTATCAGCTAGCTGGATGGTTCAGGAAGCTGCAGGCCTGAGAGCCATGGTGCAGGAAGAAAAGCTGAGGGAGCAGACCAGGGAAAATGCAGGAGATGGATTACTCATGTATTGGGGAAATGGATGGACTGTAACTGTTATGAAGATGCACGAGTTAAGTAAAGTTTTATTGAAAATGAACTCTGACTTTGATAACATTTGTGTGTGTCTGCGACAGATTGGAGCCCTGTATGCTGTGAAGGATTCTGACCCACAGGTGGGTGAAATACGTGACACACACAGCACACCACAAAATGGACATGATATTTCTGTAACGGAGCGTCGGGGTGTGATGACAAAGCAGCAGCAATCTGTTATGACCCCAGTGGACAGGGTCTCAGAGGAACGTGTAAGTCTGCAAGATACAAAAATCCAGCTCATAGGGCTGTGGTAACTGGGTTGACCAAATAGCTACTCCTAACGCCAACACTAGAAGTAGCCGGGGATCATGCCTACGGTGATCACTAGATGACTCGCGCCAGCCGGAGAATCTAACTACCCCTAGGAGAAGAAAACAAAGACCTCTCTTGCCTCCAGAGAAAGGGACCCCAAAGCAAGATACAAGCCTCCCACAAATAATAACGGTGAGGTAAGAGGAAATGACAAACACAGAAATGAACCAGGTTCAGCAAAGAGAGGCCAGCTTACTAATAGCAGAATATAGCAAGATAACTTATCTGGTCAACAAAAACCCTATAAAAATCCACGCTGGAGATTCAAGAACCCCCGAACCGTCTAACGGTCCGGGGGGAGAACACCAGCCCCCTAGAGCTTCCAGAAAAGGTCAGGATACAGATAGGAACAAGCTGGACAAAAATACCAAACAAAACAAAAGCAAAAAAGCAAAGAAGCAGACTTAGCTTGAAAAACAGGAACCAGGATCAGAGGACAAGAGCACAACAGATTAGCTCTGATTTCAACGATGCCAGGCATTGAACTGAAGGTCCAGGGAGCTTATATAGCAACGCCCCTGAACTAACGGCCCAGGTGAGGATATAGGAAAAGACAGACGCTCCAGAGTCAAATCACTAATGACCACTAGAGGGAGCAAAAAGCAAAATCACAACAGTACCCCCCCCCTTAGTGAGGGGTCACCGAACCCTCACCACGACCACCAGGGCGATCAGGATGAGCGGCATGAAAGGCACGAACTAAATCGGCCGCATGAACATCAGAGGCGACCACCCAGGAATTATCTTCCTGACCATAGCCCTTCCACTTGACCAGGTACTGAAGCCTCCGCCTGGAGAGACGAGAATCCAAGATCTTCTCCACCACGTACTCCAACTCGCCCTCAACCAACACCGGAGCAGGAGGCTCAGCAGAAGGAACTACAGGCACAACGTACCACCGCAACAAGGACCTATGAAACACGTTGTGGATAGCAAACGACACAGGTAGATCCAGGCGAAAGGATACAGGATTAAGAATTTCCAATATCTTGTAAGGACCAATAAAACGAGGTTTAAATTTGGGAGAGGAAACCTTCATAGGAACAAAGCGGGAAGAAAGCCACACCAAATCCCCAACACGTAGTCGGGGACCCACACCGCGGCGGCGGTTGGCAAAGCGCCGAGCCCTCTCCTGTGACAACTTCAAGTTGTCCACCACAAGATTCCAGATCCGCTGCAACCTATCCACCACAGAATCCACCCCAGGGCAGTCAGAAGGTTCCACATGACCCGAAGAAAAACGAGGGTGGAAACCAGAGTTGCAGAAAAACGGCGAAACCAAGGTGGCGGAACTAGCCCGATTATTAAGGGCAAACTCAGCTAACGGCAAGAAGGTCACCCAATTGTCCTGATCAGCAGAGACAAAACACCTCAAATAAGCCTCCAAAGTCTGATTAGTTCGCTCCGTCTGTCCATTAGTCTGAGGATGGAAAGCAGACGAAAACGACAAGTCAATGCCCATCCTACTACAAAAGGATCGCCAGAATCTGGAAACGAACTGGGATCCTCTGTCTGACACAATATTCTCAGGGATGCCGTGCAAACAAACCACGTTCTGGAAAAACACAGGAACCAGATCGGAAGAGGAAGGCAGTTTAGGCAAAGGAACCAAATGGACCATCTTGGAGAAGCGATCACATATCACCCAGATAACAGACATGCCCTGAGACACCGGAAGATCAGAAATGAAATCCATGGAGATATGTGTCCAAGGTCTCTTAGGGACAGGCAAGGGCAAGAGCAACCCGCTGGCACGAGAACAGCAAGGCTTAGCTCGAGCACAAGTCCCACAGGACTGTACAAATGACCGCACATCCCTAGACAAGGAAGGCCACCAAAAGGATCTGGCCACCAGATCTCTGGTGCCAAAAATTCCTGGGTGACCTGCCAACACCGAGGAATGAACCTCGGAAATGACTCTGCTGGTCCACTTATCAGGCACAAACAGTCTGTCAGGTGGACAAGAATCAGGCCTATCAGCCTGAAATCTCTGCAACACACGTCGCAGATCAGGAGAAATAGCTGACAAGATAATACCATCCTTAAGAATACCAACAGGTTCAGCGACTCCAGGAGCATCAGGCACAAAGCTCCTGGAAAGAGCATCGGCCTTCACATTCTTTGAACCTGGTAAATACGAGACAACAAAGTCAAATCGGGAGAAAAACAATGACCAGCGGGCCTGTCTAGGATTCAGGCGTTTAGCAGACTCGAGATACATAAGATTTTTGTGATCAGTCAAGACCACCACACGATGCTTAGCACCCTCGAGCCAATGACGCCACTCCTCAAATGCCCATTTCATGGCCAACAACTCCCGATTGCCCACATCATAATTTCGCTCCGCAGGCGAAAACTTCCTAGAGAAAAAGGCGCAAGATCTCATAACAGAGCAACCAGGGCCTCTCTGCGACAAAACGGCCCCTGCTCCAATCTCTGAAGCATCCACCTCAACTTGAAAGGGAAGCGAGACATCAGTCTGGCACAAAACAGGCGCCGAAGTAAACCGACGTTTCAACTCTTGGAAAGCCTCCACGGCAGCAGGAGCCCAATTAACCACATCGGAGCCCTTCTTGGTCATATCCGTCAAAGGTTTCACAATGCTAGAAAAGTTAGCGATAAAACGACGGTAGAAGTTAGCGAAACCCAAGAACTTCTGAAGACTCTTAACTGACGAGGGCTGAGTCCAATCAAGAATAGCTCGGACCTTGACTGGGTCCATCTCCACAGCAGAAGGGGAAAAAATGAACCCCAAAAAGGGAACCTTCTGTACACCAAAAAGACACTTTGAGCCCTTGACAAACAAAGAATTTTCACGCAAAATTTTAAAGACCATCCTGACCTGCTCCACATGCGAGTCCCAATTATCAGAAAAAACCAGAATATCATCCAGATAAACGATCAGAAATTTATCCAGATAGTTCCGGAAAATGTCATGCATAAAGGACTGAAAAACTGAAGGGGCATTAGAGAGCCCAAAAGGCATCACCAAGTACTCAAAATGACCTTCGGGCGTATTGAATGCGGTTTTCCATTCATCCCCTTGCTTAATGCGCACAAGGTTGCACGCACCACGAAGGTCTATCTTGGTAAACCACTTGGCACCTTTAATCCGGGCAAACAAGTCAGACAACAGCGGCAAAGGATACTGAAATTTGACAGTGATCTTATTTAAAAGCCGATAGTCAATACAAGGCCTCAAAGATCCGTCCTTTTTAGCTACAAAAAAGAATCCCGCACCAAGAGGGGAAGAAGACGGACGGATGTGTCCTTTCTCCAGAGACTCCTTGATATATGAACGCATCGCGGTATGTTCAGGTACCGACAGATTAAACAGTCTTCCCTTAGGAAATTTACTGCCTGGAATCAAATCTATTGCACAGTCACATTCCCTATGAGGAGGCAATGCACTGGACCTGGACTCGCTAAAGACATCCTGATAATCAGACAAGTACTCCGGAACTTCCGAAGGCGTAGAAGAAGCAATAGACACAGGCAGGGAATCCTCATGAATACCACGACAGCCCCAACTAGACACTGACATAGCCTTCCAGTCAAGGACTGGATTATGGGTCTGTAACCATGGCAGCCCCAAAACAACCAAATCATGCATTTTATGTAGAACGAGAAAACGTATCACCTCGCGGTGTTCAGGAGTCATGCACATGGTAACCTGTGTCCAATACTGCGGCTTATTTTCTGCCAATGGCGTAGCATCAATACCCCTAAGAGGGATAGGATTTTCTAATGGTTCAAGAATAAAACCACAGCGCTTAGCAAATGAGAGATCCATAAGACTCAGGGCAGCACCTGAATCTACAAACGCCATGACAGGATAAGATGACAGTGAGCAAATCAAAGTTACAGACAGAATAAACTTAGGATGCAAATTACCAACGGTGACAGGACTAACAACCTTAGATATACGTTTAGAGCATGCTGAGATAACATGTGTAGAATCACCACAGTAGTAGCACAAGCCATTCCGGCGTCTATGAATTTTCCTCTCATTTCTAGTCAGGATTCTATCACATTGCATCACATCAGGTGTCTGTTCAGACAACAACATGAGGGAATTTGCGGTTTTGCGCTCCCGCAACCGCCGGTCAATTTGAATAGCCAGGGACATGGTATCATTCAGACCTGTGGGAATGGGAAAACCCACCATAACATTCTTAATGGCCTCAGAAAGGCCATTTCTAAAATTAGCGGCCAGTGCACACTCGTTCCAATGTGTCAGCACGGACCATTTCCGAAATTTTTGGCAATACACCTCAGCCTCGTCCTGGCCCTGAGACATAGCCAGCAAGGCTTTCTCTGCCTGAATCTCAAGATTGGGTTCCTCATAAAGTAAACCGAGCGCCAGAAAAAACGCATCAATATCAGCCAATGACGGATCTCCTGGCGCCAACGAAAAAGCCCAATCCTGAGGGTCACCCCGTAAGAATGAAATAACAATTTTTACTTGTTGAGCAGAGTCTCCAGACGAACAAGGTTTCAGGGACAAAAATAATTTACAATTATTCCTGAAATTCCTAAACTTAAAACGGTCTCCTGAAAACAGTTCAGGAATCGGAATCTTGGGTTCAGACCTAGGATTTCTGGTAACATAATCTTGTATACCCTGCACACGAGCGGCAAGCTGGTCCACACTTGTAATCAAGGTCTGGACATTCATGTCTGCAGCAAGCTTAAGCCACTCTGAGGTAAAGGGGAAAAGAAAAAAAAAAAATGAGAGAGGGAAAAAAAAACTCAAAATTTTCTTTCTTATAATCCCACTTCTGCAATGCATTAAACATTTAATACTGGCCTGGCATACTGTTATGACCCCAGTGGACAGGGTCTCAGAGGAACGTGTAAGTCTGCAAGATACAAAAATCCAGCTCATAGGGCTGTGGTAACTGGGTTGACCAAATAGCTACTCCTAACGCCAACACTAGAAGTAGCCGGGGATCATGCCTACGGTGATCGCTAGATGACTCGCGCCAGCCGGAGAATCTAACTACCCCTAGGAGAAGAAAACAAAGACCTCTCTTGCCTCCAGAGAAAGGGACCCCAAAGCAAGATACAAGCCCCCCACAAATAATAACGGTGAGGTAAGAGGAAATGACAAACACAGAAATGAACCAGGTTCAGCAAAGAGAGGCCAGCTTACTAATAGCAGAATATAGCAAGATAACTTATCTGGTCAACAAAAACCCTATAAAAATCCACGCTGGAGATTCAAGAACCCCCGAACCGTCTAACGGTCCGGGGGGAGAACACCAGCCCCCTAGAGCTTCCAGAAAAGGTCAGGATACAGATAGGAACAAGCTGGACAAAAATACCAAACAAAACAAAAGCAAAAAAGCAAAGAAGCAGACTTAGCTTGAAAAACAGGAACCAGGATCAGAGGACAAGAGCACAACAGATTAGCTCTGATTTCAACGATGCCAGGCATTGAACTGAAGGTCCAGGGAGCTTATATAGCAACGCCCCTGAACTAACGGCCCAGGTGAGGATATAGGAAAAGACAGACGCTCCAGAGTCAAATCACTAATGACCACTAGAGGGAGCAAAAAGCAAAATCACAACAGCAATCCCTCGGTACAGCGACCACCCTGGCCCACGTTACAAAGTGGCGTAGTCGGCAGGATCCATATGCCTTGCATTTGGAAAATGGAGAAACCCCTGAACCGGCAAAGATGGCGGTCTTTAAAGACTTTAAAATGGCAGAAGATGGTGCAGAAGCAGGAGATAGCTCCATCCATCGTGGGCATTCTAAACTGAAAATGGCGCAAAAATCTGTTGGGCAGAAACTGTGGCCTGAGGCCAGGGTAGATCCCCCTGTTAGCGGTGCCCGCCTGCGGTGGGCACAGCGAAAGAAAAAGAAACCTCATCCCCAGCAGCAGATTCCTGGAGAATGGAAAGATGATCCATCAGCAGCAGCTCTGGAGTCACCGGTGACCACTGGAGCATGGGCACGGAGCCCTTTAAATGATGTACGGGACTGGAGGGGAAGTGGAGCAGAGGCTAGTAAACGCTCCTCCGGTACCCCCTTTGATGATAAGTGGGGACAGTGACTGTAACTGCACCCTGGATCCGAAAGTTGTGCTAGTTGCACCAGATGTGAAAAAGTGGGACTGTTCTGTATCCCTGAGGGCAAGAGCCCTGTAATGCTGTGAGGGACTGTTCTGCGTCCCATGGGCAGGAGCCCAGAAGACAGTGCGGTGAGAATGGCTGTAGTTAAAGAATTGTTTTGAACTGTTTTCCCCACTCCAAGTTTTGTTGCGCCTGTTGCACCACTTCTGCTAGATTGCAGGACACAGACCTTATGAAGAGACGGTGCCCTATGGACTGTTGCTGAACTGTGTGTGGCTGCTCCAGAGACTGATAAGATCTGTGAAATGTCGATGTTTAACCTGAATTTTGTTTGCAGGAGGTAAACTGAGCAGCACACATGTTTTAAAAGGACAGTGGTCTGGAAATAGGAGGGAGGGGGAGGAAACATATGCAGGATGACCTGATGAGTGAGCCGGGTCAGAAGAGAATGGACTGCATGCTCCTGAATGGTTGGAGCTGTAGTAATTTGGCCATGTGGGCCATGAAGAAGAGTGTGGACATTCAAGTCAGTTTAGGACTGGTCAGTGGAGAGTCCTATGGAGAACTGTCTGTCTATCCGGGTCTCAGGAAGAGGAGACCGGGGTCAAGTGGATCTGTATTGGTGTCTGGACAACCCGAGGGTTGAGCTGGGTTACGCCAGGATTGTGCTCACGTGATGGTGAACTGGTGAGAAAAGAACTGAACTATTTGTTCCAGGGTCCCAACTGTTGTGGATTCTGTTGGTGGGCTCCCTCTGGTGGTTGCTGCTGGTACTGGGTGACTTTGGTGGGTTGCGGCCTTTGGTTTCCACCTGTCCATCAGAGGCTGGGTGTTTCCTATTTTACCTGGCCTTTCTGTCATTTCCCTTGCCGGCTATCAATGTGTTCAGATGTGCTCTGTTTGGTTCCTGCCTACCTGCTCCCAGATCTTTCAGGATAAGCTAAGTGCTGATTTTCAGTTGTTTGGTTTTTGGTCCAGCTTGCTTAGAATGTCTCTATGCTAGCTGGTTGCTCTAGTGGACTGAGGTTCTCCCCATGTGCCATGAGTTGGCACATGGGTTCTTGTAATCTCAGGATGGTTTTTTTGATTAGGGTTTTTTGCTGACCGCTCAGTCCCCTTTTGTATCATTCTGCTTTCTAGTTTTCAGCGGGCCTCTATTTGCTAAAGCTATATACATCATCTCTACGTGTGTGCCTTCCTCTCATTTCACCGTCAATACATGTGGGGGGGCAACTATACCTTTGGGGTTAATTCCTCTGGAGGCAAGTGAGGTCTTGTTTTCTCTGCAGTACTAGTTAGCTCTTAGGCTGGTGCGTGGCGTCTAGAACCAACGTAGGAACGCTCCCTGGCTATCTCTAGTTGCGTTTGTCAGGCGTAGGGCAGCGGTCAGCCCAGGTTCCATCACCCTAGAGCTCGTCCGATATTTGTTATACTTTGCTTGTCCTGTGCTATCCCTAGCCATTGGGGATTCATGACAGTATAGCCGGCCTACAAAGTGTTAATTGTTTGGGCTGAAGCAGGAGGAAAAGAAGTGTTCAAGGAAAATTTTTTTTTTTTTTTTTTTTCCTTCAGAGTTTTGCTGCCTAGCCCTTAATTGCTGTCTAGCTGCTTCTTGCCTCCTCTTAACCCTTGAATGGCTCTGATCTTAGCTGTTTATCATGGATGTCCAGAGTTTGGCTTCCAGCCTGAATAATCTCACGGCAAAGGTTCAAAACATACAGGATTTCGTTGTTCACACTCCCATGTCTGAACCTAGAATTCCTATTCCAGAGTTTTTTTCTGGAGATAGATCTACCTTCCTGAATTTCAGGAACAATTGTAAATTGTTTCTCTCTTTGAAATCTCGCTCCTCTGGAGACCCTGCTCAACAGGTCAAGATTGTTATATCGTTCCTACGGGGCGACCCTCAGAATTGGGCATTTGCATTGGCACCAGGGGATCCTGCGTTGCTCAGTGTGGATGCGTTTTTTCTGGCATTGGGATTGCTCTATGAGGAACCTAACCTAGAGATTCAGGCTGAAAAAGCTTTATTAGCCCTCTCTCAGGGGCATGATGAAGCGGAAATATATTGTCAGAAATTTCGGAAATGGTCGGTGCTTACTCAGTGGAATGAGTGCGCCCTGGCTGCAAACTTCAGAAATGGTCTTTCTGAGGCCATTAAGGATGTTATGGTGGGGTTCCCTGCGCCTACAGGTCTGAATGAGTCTATGGCTATGGCCATTCAGATTGATCGGCGTTTACGGGAGCGCAAACCCGTGCACCAGTTGGCGGTGTCTTCTGAACAGGCACCTGAGACTATGCAATGTGATAGAATTCAGTCCAGAAGTGAACGGCAAAATTATAGGCGGAAAAATGGTTTGTGTTTTTATTGTGGTGATTCAGCTCATGTTATATCAGCATGCTCTAAACGCACAAAAAGGGTTGATAAATCTTTTGCCATTGATACTCTGCAGTCTAAGTTCATTTTGTCTGTGACTCTGATTTTTTCACTGTCTTCCATTTCCGTCGATGCCTATGTGGATTCAGGCGCTGCCCTGAGTCTTATGGATTGGTCATTTGCTAAACGCTGCGGTTTTAGTCTAGAGCCTCTGGAAGTTCCTATTCCTCTGAAAGGAATTGATTCTACACCATTGGCTATGAATAAACCGCAGTATTGGACACAAGTGACCATGCGCATGACTCCTGTTCATCAGGAGGTGATTCGCTTCCTTGTACTGTATAATTTACATGATGTATTAGTGCTTGGTCTGCCATGGTTACAAACTCATAATCCTGTCCTGGACTGGAAAACAATGTCTGTGCTAAGCTGGGGATGTCAGGGGGTTCATGATGATGCACCTCCGATTTCTATCGCTTCATCGACTCCTTCGGAGATCCCTGCGTTTTTGTCAGATTATAAGGATGTTTTTGAGGAGCCTAAGCTCAATTCGCTCCCTCCTCATAGAGTGTGACTGTGCTATAGAATTGATTCCTGGCAGTAAGTTCCCTAAGGGTCGTTTATTTAATCTGTCACTGCCAGAGCATACTGCTATGCGGAATTATATTAAGGAGTCCTTGGAAAAGGGACATATTCGTCCATCTTCGTCCCCTCTGGGAGCAGGTTTTTTTTTCGTGGCAAAAAAAGATGGTTCCCTGAGGCCTTGTATAGATTATCGCCTTCTGAATAAGATTACAGTCAAATACCAGTATCCATTGCCATTATTGACTGATTTGTTTGCTCGCATTAAGGGGGCTAGGTGGTTCACTAAAATAGATCTTCGTGGTGCGTATAATCTGGTGCGGATAAAACAGGGTGATGAGTGGAAAACCGCATTTAATACGCCTGAGGGCCATTTTGAGTATTTGGTAATGCCTTTTGGACTCTCCAATGCTCCGTCAGTCTTTCAGTCCTTTATGCACAATATTTTCCGTGAATATCTGGATAAGTTTATGATTGTGTATTTGGATGATATTTTGGTGTTTTCTGATGACTGGGAGTCTCATGTTCTACAGGTCAGGAAGGTGTTTCAGGTTTTGCGGGCCAATTCTCTGTTTGTGAAGGGCTCAAAGTGTCTCTTCGGAGTCCAGAAGATTTCTTTTTTGGGGTACATTTTTTCTCCTTCTACTATTGAGATGGATCCCGTTAAGGTTCAGGCTATTTGTGACTGGACACAACCTACATCTGTTAGGAGCCTTCAGAAGTTCTTGGGGTTTGCTAATTTTTATCGTCGGTTCATTGCTAATTTTTCCAGTATTGTTAAACCTTTGACTGATTTGACTAAAAAGGGTGCTGATGTTGCTGATTGGTCTCCTGCGGCCGTGGAGGCCTTTCGGGAACTTAAGCGCCGGTTTTCTTCTGCTCCTGTGTTGTGTCAACCAGATGTTTCACTTCCTTTTCAGGTGGAGGTTGATGCTTCCGAGATTGGAGCGGGGGCGGTTTTGTCACAGAGAAGTTCTAATGGCTCGGTGACGAAGCCATGTGCTTTCTTCTCTAGAAAATTCTCGCCCGCCGAGCGCAATTATGATGTGGGTAATCGGGAGCTTTTGGCCATGAAGTGGGCATTTGAGGAGTGGCGTCATTGGCTTGAGGGTGCTAAACATCGCGTGGTGGTCTTGACTGATCACAAGAATCTCATTTACCTTGAGTCTGCCAGGCGTTTGAATCCTAGACAGGCTCGTTGGTCATTATTTTTTTCTCGTTTCAATTTCGTGGTTTCATACCTGCCAGGTTCAAAGAATGTGAAGGCAGATGCTCTTTCCAGGAGTTTTGTGCCTGATTCTCCTGGAGACACTGGGCCTGCTGGTATCCTTAGGGAGGGGGTAATATTGTCCGCCGTATCCCCAGACTTGCGACGCGCATTGCAGGAGTTTCAGGTGGATAAACCGGATCGTTGTCCTCCAGAAAGACTGTTTGTTCCGGATGATTGGACCAGTAGAGTCATCTCCGAGGTCCATTCTTCTGTGTTGGCTGGTCATCCTGGAATATTTGGTACAAGAGATTTGGTGGCCAGGTCTTTTTGGTGGCCTTCCTTGTCTAGGGATGTGCGTACCTTTGTGCAGTCTTGTGAAGTGTGTGCTCGAGCTAAGCCTTGCTGTTCACGGGCTAGTGGGTTGTTGTTATCTTTGCCCATCCCGAAGAGGCCTTGGACGCACATTTCCATGGATTTTATTTCTGATCTCCCGGTTTCACAGAAAATGTCCGTTATCTGGGTTGTGTGTGACCGCTTTTCTAAGATGGTTCATTTGGTGCCCTTGCCTAAGTTACCCTCCTCCTCTGAGTTGGTTCCTTTGTTTTTTCAGAACGTGGTTCGTTTGCATGGGATTCCGGAGAATATCGTTTCTGACAGGGGATCCCAGTTTGTGTCTAGATTTTGGCGGACGTTTTGTGCCAAGATGGGCATTGATTTGTCTTTCTCGTCTGCATTCCATCCTCAGACGAATGGCCAGACGGAGCGAACTAATCAGACCTTGGAAACTTATTTGAGGTGTTTTGTTTCTGGTGATCAGGATGACTGGGTTGCTTTTTTGCCACTGGCCGAATTTGCTCTTAATAATCGGGCTAGTTCTGCCACGTTGGTCTCTCCTTTTTTTTGTAATTTGGGGTTTCATCCTCGTTTTTCCTCTGGTCAGGGGGAATCTTCGGATTGTCCTGGAGTGGACGTGGTGGTGGACAGGCTACATCAGATTTGGAATCAGGTGGTGGACAATTTGAAGTTATCTCAGGAGAAGACTCAGCAGTTTGCTAATCGCCGTCGCCGCGTGGGTCCCCGACTTCTTGTTGGGGACTTGGTGTGGTTGTCTTCTCGTTTTGTCCCTATGAAGGTCTCTTCTCCTAAGTTCAAGCCTCGGTTCATCGGTCCTTATAGGATCTCGGAGATTCTTAACCCTGTATCTTTTCGTTTGGATCTCCCAGCATCGTTTGCTATTCATAATGTGTTCCATCGGTCGTTGTTGCGGAGGTATGAGGTGCCCGTTGTTCCTTCGGTCGAGCCTCCTGCTCCGGTGCTGGTGGAGGGAGAATTGGAGTATGTTGTTGAAAAGATCTTGGATTCTCGTGTTTCCAGACGCAAACTCCAGTATTTGGTTAAGTGGAAGGGTTATGGTCAGGAGGATAATTCCTGGGTGGTCGCCTCCGATGTTCACGCGACTGATTTGGTCCGCGCCTTCCATAGAGCCCACCCTGATCGCCCTGGGGGTTCTCGTGAGGGTTCGGTGACCCCTCCTCAAGGGGGGGGGGTACTGTTGTGGATTCTGTTGGTGGGCTCCCTCTGGTGGTTGCTGCTGGTACTGGGTGACTTTGGTGGGTTGCGGCCTTTGGTTTCCACCTGTCCATCAGAGGCTGGGTGTTTCCTATTTTACCTGGCCTTTCTGTCATTTCCCTTGCCGGCTATCAATGTGTTCAGATGTGCTCTGTTTGGTTCCTGCCTACCTGCTCCCAGATCTTTCAGGATAAGCTAAGTGCTGATTTTCAGTTGTTTGGTTTTTGGTCCAGCTTGCTTAGAATGTCTCTATGCTAGCTGGTTGCTCTAGTGGACTGAGGTTCTCCCCATGTGCCATGAGTTGGCACATGGGTTCTTGTAATCTCAGGATGGTTTTTTTGATTAGGGTTTTTTGCTGACCGCTCAGTCCCCTTTTGTATCATTCTGCTTTCTAGTTTTCAGCGGGCCTCTATTTGCTAAAGCTATATACATCATCTCTACGTGTGTGCCTTCCTCTCATTTCACCGTCAATACATGTGGGGGGGCAACTATACCTTTGGGGTTAATTCCTCTGGAGGCAAGTGAGGTCTTGTTTTCTCTGCAGTACTAGTTAGCTCTTAGGCTGGTGCGTGGCGTCTAGAACCAACGTAGGAACGCTCCCTGGCTATCTCTAGTTGCGTTTGTCAGGCGTAGGGCAGCGGTCAGCCCAGGTTCCATCACCCTAGAGCTCGTCCGATATTTGTTATACTTTGCTTGTCCTGTGCTATCCCTAGCCATTGGGGATTCATGACACCCAACCAAGTGGGACCGGTACCAGTCCTGACCAGAAATGGGTTAAACGTGGTGGACTGGAGCAAAGTTCTTTTGTTATAATGTATAATAATTGTTAAAGTTATTGATGTTTTAATAAGATGCCATTACATTGTGCTTATTGTGATGTGTATATTCTGCCGGTACCGTATGGTCGGGGACGACCATGGTTTTAGGAGGGAGGTATGTAAGGGGGTATGCAGGCGGCTGGTTTGAGCCCTGCATGCCTGTGCATGCCTACCTAATGAAACTGGGTACTTTTTGTGTTTGCTGTGTGCCCTGTGTAGTTTATGATATTTGACACTGTTTAATATGATAATGGCTGACACTGTTCCGATATCTGTGTGTTAGGGACAGGAATAGGGACAGTCAGTGGCAGTGGTAGGTCAGCATTGTTAAAGGTTATGGCATTGTAGTTACAGGTTAGTGTTAAAGGGGGCACTGTAGAGTAGGAGATTAGATTGTGTTGAGAACTGGTTTCAGTCAGAGGAGTGACAGTTGAGAAAGGGGGCGGAGCCAGTGTAGTGGCAGGGAAAGTGCCTTTCTGAGGTAATTTTCAGGTAGTGGGAGGAGCTATAGCTGTGTGAGAATTGTTCTAGAAGGAGTTGTGACAGAAAGCTGAACAGAGCAACAGTGTAGAGTTAAGAGAGCGAGGCAGCCTGGAATAATCAGTGGCTAGTCTGTGGGTTACCTCCCATGACGCCCGGGACTTACGGTCCGAACAGGAATTGTGGAGGCAACCTGAATTTTCACCCAAGATGGGGAAAGTGGATGGGGAGCACTCAGTATCAGCTAGCTGGATGGTTCAGGAAGCTGCAGGCCTGAGAGCCATGGTGCAGGAAGAAAAGCTGAGGGAGCAGACCAGGGAAAATGCAGGAGATGGATTACTCATGTATTGGGAAAATGGATGGACTGTAACTGTTATGAAGATGCACGAGTTAAGTAAAGTTTTATTGAAAATGAACTATGACTTTGATAACATTTGTGTGTGTCTGCGACAGATTGGAGCCCTGTATGCTGTGAAGGATTCTGACCCACAGGTGGGTGAAATACGTGACACACACAGCACACCACAAAATGGACATGATATTTCTGTAGCGGAGCGTCGGGGTGTGATGAGGAAGCAGCAGCAATCCCTCGGTACGGCTACCACCCTGGCCCCCGTTACACATGGCCCCTTATCCCCAACCTTCATGCATGGCTCCTTATCCCCATCCTTATATGCATGGCTCCATATCCCCATCCTTGAATGCATGGCTCCTTATCCCCGTCCTTGTCTGCATGGCTCCTTATTCACATCCTTGTATGCATGGCTCCATATCCCCATCCTTGTATACATGGTTTCTTATCCCCATCCTTGTCTGCATGGCTCCTTATCCCCGTCCTTGTATGCATGGCTTCTTATCCCCATCCTTGTCTGCATTGCTCCTTATCCCCATCCTTGTATACATGGCTCCTTATCCTCGTCCTTGTATGCATGGCTCCTTATCCCTGTTCTTGTATGCATTTTTCCTATAAAAAAAAACAAACAAAAAAATCCTACTTATCTTCCCTGCATGCCCTCGCAGCATCTCGTTCCGGTGCCAGCAGCTCCTGTGGCTGGGTGATCACGTGTCCCCCGCTCTTTAAGGTAATGAATATTTACTCCACACCTATGGGAATGGAGAGGGGTGAATACTCATTACCTTAATGAGCGGAGGATACATGATCTCTCGGCCTGAAGAGCTGCTGAAGGTAAATAGGATGTGTGCTGGAAGCCGGCGGCTGTGCGCATGCTGTCAGAGAAATGAATATTCACTGCCAGCGCAGTTAATGTTCATTTCTCTTTAGCAGCGGCACAGGCTTTAACCGCAGCCACCGGCTACTGCTTCTGTGACCCACTGATCCCTCTCCATCTGTCTGAGACAATGACTCGTGTATAAGCCGAGGGGGGCGATTTCAGCACAAAAAAAAAATATGCTGAAAAACTCGACTTATACACGAGTATTTACGGTATACTACATTCTATTATATACACAGCTGCATATTATATACCGTGCTAAGGAATATAGAGCAGTGTAAATATTATATAGTGTAGAGATGTGGCAGTGTATATATAGTGTGAATTCTACACTATATACATAGCACCATACTATATAAACATCTCTAGACTATAATATATATATATACACACGCTAGATGGTGGCCCGATTCTAACGCATCGGGTATTCTAGAATATGTATAGTAGTATATAGCACAGCCCAAATATAGCGCAGCCCACGCAGTACATAACACAGCCCACGTAGTATATAACACAGGCCACGTAGTATATCACACAGGCCACGTAGTATATAGCCCAGCCACGTAGTATATAGGCCAGCCACATAGTATATAGCACAGCCCACGTAGTATATAGCACAGCCCACGTAGTATATAGCACAGCCCACGTAGTATATAGCACAGGCCACGCAGTATATAACAATGCCCATGCAGTATATAACACAGCCACGTACTATATAGCACAGCCCACGTAGTATATAACACTGCCCACGTAGTATATAGCACAGCCGACGTAGTATATAGCACGGCCGACGTAGTATATAGCACAGCCGACGTAGTATATAGCACAGCCGACGTAGTATATAGCACAGCCGACGTAGTATATAGCACAGCCGACTTAGTATATAGCACAGCCGACATAGTATATAGCACACCCGACATAGTATATAGCACAGCCGACATAGTATATAGCACAGCCGACATAGTATATAACACAGCCCACGTAGTAAATAGCAATGTGGGACTATATTCCTGTTAAAAAAAATAATAATTAAAATAAAAAATAGTTATATACTCACCTTCCGGCAGCCCCCGGATCCAGCCCAGGCCTTTACTGATGCTCCTCGTGACGCTCCAGTCCCAAGAATGCATTGCGGCAATAACACGTGATGATGTAGTGGTCTCGTGAGACTGCTATATCATCTCCGGTCATTGCCGCAATGCGCTCTTGGGACCGGAGCGTCGCGAGGAGTGGGAAAGGCACCGGAAGGTGAGAATAGCACGATTTTTAATTTTTTTAATTATTTTTAACATTAGATCTAGTAAAAAGTTGGTCACACAGGGTTAATAGCAGCAGTAACAGACTGCTAAACCGCAATGGGGGCACTGACCGGAGGAGAGTAGGGAGGGGCGAATTCGTGGCCGGACTGTGCCCGTCGATGATTGGTCGCAACCAATCAGCGACGCGGGATTTCCATGACGGACAAACAGACGGAAGTGACCCTTAGACGATTATATAGATAGATAGATACCGCGACTATACACAGCAGTATCACCTATATAACGAATATGAAGTAGTCTACACATTACATAGATGATACTGCTGTATATAATGATAGTATCACCTATATAATGTATATACAGCAGTCTATATACATTCTATAGGAAATACTGCTACTATATATACATTATATATAGGTGATACTGCTGGGTATATGTGTGTGTGTGTGTGTGTGTGTGTGTGTGTGTGTGTGTGTGTGTGTGTGTGTGTGTGTGTGTGTGTGTGTGTGTGTGTGTGTGTGTGTGTATGTATATATATATATATACACACATACACCGCAGTGTTACCTATAATGAATATACACATCAGTAGCAGTATTGCCTATAGAATGTATATAGACTGCTGTATATACATTATATAGGTGATACTATCAATATATACAGAAGCAGCCAGTATCACATATATTGTATATACAGCAGTCTATATACATTCTATAGGCAATATCACTACTGCTGTGTATATACGTTATATATAGGTGATACTGCTGTGTATATACGTACGTGTGTGTGTGTGTGCGTGCGTGCGTGCGCACGCACGCACACTCACACACCAGTATCGCCTATATAACGAATATACACATCAGTAGCAGTATTCCCTATATAATGTATATAGACTGCTATATATACACATTTTATAGGTGATACTGCTGTATATAATCACTGTATCACCTATATAATGTATGTACTGTATGTATAGCAGTCTATATACATTATATAGTGAATACTGCTACTGATGTGTATATACGTTATATAGGTGATACTGCTGTGTATATATGTACGGGTGTGTGTGTATATAAATATATACACACACACACACCGCAGTGTCACCTATATAATCTATATACATCAGTAGCAGCATTCCTTATATAATGTATATAGATTGCTATATATACATTGTATAGGTGATACAGTGATCATATACAGCAGTATCACCTATATAATGTATATATAGCAGTCTTTACACATTATATAGGTGCCACTGCTGTAAATACACATTTAAAAAAATCATCTTGGGACTTACCAGGTCCCTGAGATGGGGGGGACGTCGGGAGGATGAAGGGCTGAGGTGGATCGGGTCCCAGCGTCGGCGGTAGAGGATCCCAGGCAGCATTGGTGAGAGCAGTCTTCTCTGACGCTGGTACAGGCCGGCCAGCGTCAGACACAGGTGGAGGCGCCCTATGCGCGCCAGCTTTTCAAATATCTCCGTGTGCACGCGGGGTCTCCTGCTTCCCGCGCTGACAAGGGCAGCAGGAGCAGACGAGCACACTCAGCACACGCAGGAACAAGGACCGCGGCCGTGCTCAACGCTCATTGCTCCCGCGACCCGCACTGATGCCGGCCGCTGCGGCCCTTGTCAGTGCAGGCAACTGAACGCGCGCATACAGGACCATTTAAAGGGCCGGCTGGAAGTTTTGTGCGCTATGTGGTAAAATCGCTGCCGGTATTCCAGCGGCCCTGTGCAGCTGCTCAGGGACCGGCCCAGGGGGCAAATGCATTCCTGCAACCCGGCCCAGTCCGCCCCTGAGTATGGAGCACACAATGCATATTGTGAAGTGGATTTTCATGGGCACATCCACTATGTGGGTTCCAAGGCCTAATGGAGTGCATATGACTATGCAGCAGGGCTCGCCTTCCTGCCAATGTGTAAAACCAAGGAGTACAGGAGTACAAAATGCATATTGTGAAGTGGATTTTCCTGGGCCCATTCAGTATGTGGGTACCAAGGCGTAATGGGGTGCATATGACTGACTATGTAGCAGGGCTGGCCTTGCCACCAATGTGTAAAACAAAGGAGTACAGAGTACAAAATGCATATTGTGAAGTGGATTTTCATGGGCCCATCCAGTATGTGGGTTCAAAGGCTTATTGGGGTGCATATGAATTGATAGCAGGGCAGGCCTTGAATTCAATGCAACAGTTTTTCAGGAGTCCCCCCTGGACATCTTATGACAGGGGTATTGTGGTGCGTCGTAATTCTTGGCAGCCCATCCACTCACAGCATAGGCTACAACAGCTTAGGAGACCCACTGTTTCATAATGGCCCTTTAAGAAGATTAATGCCGCCTGATGCACCAGTAAACATAGGCTCTGTGACTTTAAGAGTCCCTCCTTCGTAAATGAAACAAGATGGGTCTGCTTATGTGTCACACACCACATGGAAGGCTAGGGATGTTAAATGTTACAATGACATTTCCCAGTGAATGCATTTGTAGTGGTTGAAAGCAATGTTAAAGTTGAAAAACGCTTCAAAAACGATGCGTCTGAACTAAGCCTAAGTGGGAGAGGAAATTTTCGGTTTGGGGTTAAATATTTGGCCTTACAGGCAAGTCATTAAGGCTACTTTCACACTTCCATTTTTTTGTGTCCACCGTAGTGCAGCAAAATGACGGATCGACGGACGTCATGAAAATAGTGAAAAACGTGTGCGACTCATCCAGTGTAATGACGGATGCGTCGTCCACAAATTCCGGGAAAATAAATGTCCGGGGACGAGAGAGAGAGAGAGAAGAGAGAGAGACCTTTTTCCCGGACTTGAAAATCCTTCCAGGCATGCTCAGAGGGGAAAACCTGGATCCGTCGCTGGATTCCAGTGTGTGATGGTTAGCGACAGGTCCTGCATCCATAGGCTTCCATTCTAGTGAACGACGTATGACGCAGGATCCATCGCTACACGTTTTCCCGACAGATAAAAAACGTTACATTGAACGTTTTTTTCCAGACGACGGTCTGCCAAAACACGACGGATCCGTCGCACGATGGTTGCGACGTGTGGCCATCTGTCGTGATCCGTCGCTAATACAAGTCTATGGGAAAATGCAGGATCCTACAAATTTGTTTGCAGGATCCTGCATTCTCAAAAATTGAAGGATTGTGACAGGAGCTGAAAGACGGAAGTGTGAAAGTAGCCTAACCTGCAAAGGATGTACCTTGACATATTTCCAAGCAAAAGCCATTTTGGTTTCGCTTTCATCTGTTTTTTGTGGCATCGGGAAAAATGGCATGAATCTCGGAAAAAAATGATTAAGGCTGTGAACTAGGAGTCAGGAATACTTCCAGGGGCTATCCCCATGAGGTCCCTGTGTCATTTGAGCATTGTTTCCATCATTTTCAGTCGTTTTTAGACCTTAAAAGGACCCCCAGGGGGGATCGCGGTAAAAATACTCGGGTCTCTCATAGACTTACATTGGGCTCGTTGTTCTGGTCGAGTACCCGAGTATTCCAATTTGCTCGACCCGAGCAACGAGCACCCGAGCATTTTACTGCTCGCCCATCACTAAATTTAATGATTCTCATAATTTTACAGAATAGAAAAAAGTGTAACTAATAAATTATTAGAGGCGTGAACTTTCACTAGTACAATGTTTTTCATTATTGCTTCCAGTGTGGAAACTATTTGTTTCTAGTGGCATCATCAGATTTATACATTTACAGTAAAAGTGCTGCACATCATGGAAATTGGAAGCATATTACTAGGCTATGTCACAAATGTCTGATCGGTGGAGGTCGGCTCTGATACTTACTGATAGGCCGGTGTCACAATTGCAAGTGCAATGCGAGAAACTCGCGCGAGTTTCTCGCTTCAATACCCGGCACTGCCGCCGGCACTCGGGACCAGAGTGTGCAGCTGCATGTATTTCTATTTTTCTCGCATTGCATTCACAAGTGTGACACCGGCCATAAGGTGCCAGTAATGCTGTGGAAGCTGCTGGAAGTTGGTAAATGATTTTGTCTGTGGAACACAGGAGCTTTCTTAGTAATGGAACAGTGAGAATACAGCTTATCACAGCACCCCAGTAGACAGCAGTACTACATAAGTAGCACTAAAGTATATCCCTCAAACAGGTGCCACCAGACATCTAATCAATGCATTCGTATCAGTGAGGCAGCACTCCTGATTGGATTTGGATTGGATTAGATGCCCCAAAGCACTAATTTATTGTGGCCAATAACAGGCATTTTACCAGTGGCTATGCTGAGTTTTCTGCAGATTTGCACTTTCAGCAGCATTGTGAGTTAGATATGTTGTCAAGCTGTAATTGCAAGAAAAGTTCATATGCATTAAAAATGATGTGTATACCACAAACCAGCTATACTGAAAATGCATCATTTCTAATTAATCTCAAGAATATGAAACATTTGGTAACAATAAAAATAACGGCTGTATTGTCTGAAATCAGGAAAGGATCTGGACCTTTAAGGGAACCTGTCATCCCCCCCCCCCCCACCCCCCCCGGCGGTTTTAACTAAAAGAGCCACCTTGTGCAGCACTAATGCTACATTCTGTCAAGGTGGCTCTTTTATTTGGGGTCCCTTCCAACGCTGCAATATTTGTTTTTTTTAATTAGCCCGCTGTTGTGAATTTGACTTTTTGGCTCCCTCTTGTGGTTACTAGTGATATGACTCTGGGATTGTCTTTCCTCTGTTTGGCACCCACCTGGGCCGTTAGTCCAGGGGTGTTGCTATATAAACTTCCTGGATCCTTAGTCCAGTGCCTGGCTTCGTTGTAATCAGATCCTTTCTGTTTGCTCCTGTCTGCTGATCCTGGTTCGTGCAAAATTAAGCTAAGTCCTGCTTCTTTGTTTTTTGGTTATTTGCTTTGCTCTTATTTTTGTCCAGCTTGTACTAAATGTGATTCATGACTTTGCTGGAAGCTCTAGGGGGCTGGTGTTCTCCCCCCGGGCCGTTAGACGGTTTGGGGGTTCTTGAATATCCAGCGTGGATATTTTGATAGGGTTTTTGCTGACCATATAAGTCATCTTACTATATTCTGCTATTAGCTAGTGGGCCTCTCTTTGCTAAATACCTAGCTCATTCTTACGTTTTTCTTTTCCTCTTACCTCACCATTATTATTTGTTGGGGGCTTGTATCCAACTTTTGGGGTCTTTTCTCTGGAGGCAAGAAAGGTCTTTCTTTTCCCTTCTAGGGTTAATTAGTTCTCCGGCTGGCGCGAGACGTCTAGAACCAACGTAGGCACGTTCCCCGGCTGCTGCTATTTGTGGTGCTAGGATTAGATATATGGTCAGCTCAGTTACCACTGCCCTATGAGCTGTTTTTTTGTGTTTGCAGACTTAGTAATTATTTCTGAGACCCTCTGCCATTGGGGTCATAACAGCCCGCCATACCTGTAGTCTCTTCGGGGGGGGCATGTCTTTTCCCCCCGGACACAAACGCCTCCCAGGTATCCCTCAGCCCCTCCGTGCACTGGGCGCCGCCTCCTCTGCCTTCCTTTACGTCCCCGGCGCCTGACACCTCTCCATTATTAGAGATAATAAACGTGAGCACTACTCCAGAGGTGCACAGGTAGGTTCCCACACCATGTGTAATAGATACAAAAAGAACCTGGCACTCAACTTAAGTGTGAGTAGCTCCGTATATTTATTGTAGTACCAATAAAACGTTGCGGTCTAGGATACCTTCCTCAGTTGCTCAGTCATGTTAACAGACAGCTTAGTCTGGACACCATGTCTGTAACATTTTGTGAACTGTGTTATGTCACGTTATCTGTACCTCTGAATTACTGTTCTCTTGATTATTGTAGCAACTGAGGAAGGTATCCTAGACCGAAACTTTTTATTGGTACTACAATAAAAATACGGAGTTACTCACACTTAAGTTGAGTGCCAGGTTCTTTTTGTACCTCTCCATTATTAACCAGGCTTAATGTCATCTTACATTAGCAAGGTGACATTAACCCCTTATTACCCCATATCCCACTGCTACTCGGGAGTGGGAAGAGAGAGGCTAAGTGCCAGAATTCTGGGGTGGCTGGGGGCAGATGTTTTTAGCCAGGGGGGCCAATAACTATGGTCCCTCTCTAGGCTATTAATATCTGCCCTCAGTCACCGGCTTTCCCACTCTGGCGGAGAAAATTGCGTGGGAGCCCACGCCAGTTTTTTTCTGTGATTTAACCCTTTATTTTAACACCTAGAACTCCCAAAGTTTGCACACAGACACTTCTAACATTAGTAGTGAGGAATATATAAAAAAAATAAGGCATATGAAATGGTTTACTGCATGTAAACCATGTCTCATATCCTGTCGGGTTTGATAAGGAGATAGCAAAATCCGGAAATTGAATTACCGGCTTTTCTGCCATATAGCTCTGTATGAAATATAAATATATATATATATACTAGATTGTGGCCCGATTCTAACGCATCGGGTATTCTAGAATATGCATGTCCCCGTAGTATATGGACAATGATGATTCCAGAATTCGCGGCAGACTGTGCCCGTCGCTGATTGGTTGAGGCAACCTTTATGACATCATCGTCGCCATGGCAACCATTATGACATCTACGTCGATACTGTGCCCGTCGCTGATTGGTCGAGGCCTGGGGGCCTCGACCAATCAGAGACGCGGGATTTCCATTATGACATCATCGTTGCCATGCTGTGCCCGTCGCTGACGTCAGAGACGCAGGATTTCCAGGACAGACAGACAGAAAGACAGACAGACAGACAGACAGACGGAAAAACCCTTAGACAATTATATATATAGATATATATATATACCAGATTGTGGCCCGATTCTAACGCATTGGGTATTCTAGAATATGCATGTCCCCGTAGTATATGGACAATGATGATTCCAGAATTCGCGGCAGACTGTGCCCGTCGCTGATTGGTCGAGGCAACCTTTATGACATCATCGTCGCCATGGCAACCATTATGACATCTACGTCGATACTGTGCCCGTCGCTGATTGGTCGAGGCCTAGCGGCCTAGCGGCCTCGACCAATCAGAGACGCGGGATTTCCAGGACAGACAGACAGACAGACAGACAGGAAAACCCTTAGACAATTATATATATAGATATATATATATATATATATATATATATGTGTGTGTCTCACTGACATATATACAGTACAGACCAAAAGTTTGGACACACCTTCTCATTTAAAGATTTTCTTTATTTTCATGACTATGAAAATTGTAAATTCACTCTGAAGGCATCAAAACTATGAATTAACACATGTAGAATTATATACTTAACAAAAAAGTGTGAAACAACTGAAATTATGTCTTATATTCTAGGTTCTTCAAAGTAGCCACCTTTTGCTTTGACAACTGCTTTGCACACTCTTGGCATTCTCTTGATGAGCTTCAAAAGGTAGTCACCGGGAATGGTCTTCCAACAATCTTGAAGGAGTTCCCAGAGATGCTTCGCACTTGTTGGCCCTTTAGCCTTCACTCTGCGGTCCAGCTCACCCCAAACCATCTTGATTGGGTTCAGGTCTGGTGACTGTGGGGGCCAGATCATCTGGCATAGCACCCCATCACTCTCCTTCTTGGTCAAATAGCCCTTACACAGCCTGGAGGTGTGTTTGGGGTCATTGTCCTGTTGAAAAATAAATGATGGTCCAGCTAAACACAAACCGGATGAAATAGCATGATGCTGCAAGTTGCTGTGGTAGCCATGCTGGTTCAGTATGCCTTCAATTTTGAATAAATCCCCAACAGTGTCACCAGCAAAGCACCCACACACCATCACACATCTCCCTCCATGCTCCATTCACCTTTTCTGCGTCACACAAAGACACGGTGGTTGGAACCAAAGATCTCAAATTTGGACTCATCAGACCAAAGCACAGATTTCCACTAGTCTAATGTCCATTTCTTGTGTTCTTTAGCCCAATCAAGTCTCTTCTGCTTGTTGCCTGTCCTTAGAATAACATGCACCAAATATGGACCCAGTCAGTGGAAAGAATAGCAGAGAAATGTTATTGATATATATATATATTTTATTTAATGGTAAGAATAGAGGTACAATATAAAAACAGTATAAAAAGTGTGAAAAAATCATATATATATATATATATATATGTATACTTTTTTAATTTTTTTCACGGGCACATATCAAAAAGGATGTTGCTTTTATAAATACATATTTTGTGTATAATACAATATATCATTGCTTAAGGGCTGGTTTATAAATATATACTGGATATCCCTATCATAGAAATAAATAGATAAATAGAGTAGGGATCACATGCACCATAAAAAGATATATAAAAAGTTATAAAAAGTGAGAATATATAAAAAGATAATTTTTAAAAAAATATATATAAGCAACCATGTGCTTGTAGCATATAAGGAAAAAACGGTGCAAAAGTGCAAATAGTGTCAACTAGTGCAATTACAATGTGCAAAGACAAAATATTTCACAGAGAGGGTGCTAAATGAGCATATGATCCAATACTACTTACATATGAAGCTAGGGAATTGTCTCCAGAACCGCCACAAAATTTGATAATGTGCTCCCCGACACGTGTTTCGGACCCAACAAGTTCCTTCGTCAGGGGAACCTGTCCTTAGCAGTGATTTCCTAGCAGCTATTTTACCATGAAGGCCTGCTGCACAAAGTCTCTTCTTAACAGTTGTTGTAGAGATGTGTCTGCTGCTAGAACTCTGTGTGGCATTGACCTGGTCTCTAATCTGAGCTGCTGTTAACCTGCGATTTCTGAGGCTGGTGACTCGGATAAACTTATCCTCAGAAGCAGAGGTGACTCTTGGTCTTCCTTTCCTGGGGCGGTCCTCATGTGAGCCAGTTTCTTTGTAGCACTTGATGGTTTTTGCCACTGCACTTGGGGAAACTTTCAAAGTTTGCCCAATTTTTCGGAGTGACTGACCTTCATTTCTTAAAGTAATGATGGCCACTCATCTTTCTTTACTTAGCTGCTTTTTTCTTGCCATAATACAAATTCTAACAGTCTATTCAGTAGAACTATCAGCTGTGTTTCCATCAGACTTCTGCACAACACATCTGATGGTCCCAACCCCATTTATAAGGCAAGAAATCCCACTTATTAAACCTGACAGGGCACACCTGTGAATTGAAAACCATTCCCGGTGACTACCTCTTGAAGCTCATCAAGAGAATGCCAAGAGTGTGCAATGCAGTCATCAAAGCAAAAGGTGGCTACTTTGAAGAACCTAGAATATAAGACATATTTTCAGTTGTTTCACATTTTTTTGTTAAGTATATAATTCCACATGTGTTAATTCATAGTTTTGGTGCCTTCAATGTGAATGTACAATTTTCATAGTCATGAAAATACAGAAAATTCTTTAAATGAGAAGGTGTGTCCAAACTTTTGGTCTGTACTGTATATATAGACTGTATATATGTTTTCACGAATATTTGTGCCCATGGATCCATTCTATGTCCATTTTGCAAGCTGGCGAGAAAATCTCGCCATGCGGATGACACACTGATAATTTTTTGAGAAAAAATCGCATCCTCACGTTGAATACGGATCACTGTTCAGGAACTTTTCTGCATATTACCCCTGTAAAAAAATGGACCGTATTTCTCTACGCTAAGTGTGACGCCAGCCTTAAAGTATACAAATAAGTTTAATTAATTTACATTTACAAATGAATGGAGGACAGTTGGGTTCACCTATTGAGGTGTATTACGCAGATGCTTGGATGCCATGTGGAACAGTAGGACCTGGACAACTGATTACGCAGATCGACAGGCAAATAGGAGTGTCAGGATATGTTGGAAACCACAGGAGGGCAGATAAAAAGGATAATGGCAGGCAGGGCTAGCGTTAGGGGCAGGCAGACTAGGCAGCTGCCTAGGGCCACCGTCCCTCCAGTAGCCGTTATTGGGCCTCTGAGTCAGGGGGAGCCTCCCCGCATTCAGTGGTATCAGTATCATAGGTGCCAATACAGGCAAAAAGTAATAATGGAGGAGAGAGCGTCAGATGATGCTCCCTCCCCCATAATTTCCCTCTGCCTCTGACACAGTGGGTGCACGATGGCATCACTTCATCACGCACCATGCTGTGTGCCATGCAGTGCAGCTGCTGAGATGAGAATGAAGAGGAGAGGTGAGTATTGTATTTTTATATATATATACAGTACAGACCAAAAGTTTGGACACACCTTCTCATTTAATGATTTTTCTGTATTTTCATGACTATAAAAATTGTACATTCACACTGAAGGCATCAAAACTATGAATTAAGATATGTGGAATTATATACAGTACTTAACAAAAAAGTGTGAAACAACTGAAATTATGTCTTATATACTAGGTTCTTCAAAGTAGCCACCTTTTGCTTTGATGACTGCTTTGCACACTCTTGATGAGCTTCAAGAGGTAGTCACCGGGAATGGTCTTCCAACAATCCTGAAGGAGTTCCCAGAGATGCTTAGCACTTGTTGGCCCTTTTGCCTTCACTCTGCGGTCCAGCTCACCCCAAACCATCTCGATTGGGTTCTGGTGATTGTGGAGGCCAGGTCATCTGGCGTAGCACCCCATCACTCTCCTTTTGGTCAAATAGCCCTTACACAGCCTGGAGGTGTGTTTGGGGTCATTGTTAGGGTTGAGCAAAACGGATCGGTCATTTTCATAAGTCGCCGACTTTTGGCAAAGTCGGGTTTCATGAAACCCGACCTGATCCCAGCGTGGGATCGGCCATGTGGTACACGATCTTCGCGCCAAAGTCGCGTTTCATATGGCGCTTAAAGCGCCATTTCTCAGCCAATGAAGGTGCACGCAGAGTGTGGGCAGCGTGATGACATAGGTCCTGGTCCCCACCATCTTAGAGAAGGGCATGGCAGTGATTGGCTTGCTTTCTGCGGCGTCACAGGGGCTATAAAGGGGCGTTCCCGCCGACCGCCATGTTACTGCTGCTGATCTGAGCATAGGGAGAGGATGCTGCCGCTTCGTCAGAAGCAGGGATAGTGTTAGGCAGGGTAAATTAACCCCCAAACCGCTTGTGCTGTAGCGATTTCCACTGTCCAACACCACCTTTTCTTTGCAGGGACAGTGGAGGCAAGATTTCTGTGCAACAGCTCTGTAGCTTATAAGGCTCCCTGATCGCTGCGTTGCTGTGTGTACGCCGCTGTGCAAACCAACTGCTTTTTTAAAAGCACAAATCCTGTTGCTCCTTCCTTTCTGCACAGCTATTTTGTTTGTTTGTCCTCATTTTTTTGTGCGGCAGTCCTTTTTATTGCTGCCTGCCATACTTTTCAGAGATTATTGTAGGGAGATAGTAATTGTAGTACGGTCCCTTTTTTTTTTTTTTTTTTAATATCTTCCAGCCACTTTTAGCCCCTGAAATTGTGTAGTGTAAAACAGTGGGCCTGTATTTTTCTGCACTGTCCCACACCTAAGAAGGGAGATTTATATTGCCACTCAGTGCATCTGTGCCAGTGCTGTCTGTGGTATCTGTCATTCATTTTGTGCCACAGGAAATATACCGTGATATAGTGGGCCTGATTTATTCACTTGTCTTCCATATCAAAATAAAAAAAAATGTAAATAAAGGGAGAATAATCTTGGCAAATCTGTGCCAGTGCTGTCTGTGGTATCTGTCATTCATTTTTTGCCACAGAAAATATACTGTCATATAGTGGGCCTGATTTATTCACTTGTCTCCCATATAAAAAAAAAAAAATTAAAGGGAGAATAATCTTGGCAAATCTGTGCATCTGTGCCAGTGCTGTATGTGGTATCTGTCATTCATTTTGTGCCACAGGAAATATACCGTGATATAGTGAGCCTGATTTATTCACTTGTCTCCCATATAAAAAAAAAAATTAAAGGGAGAATAATCTTGCCAAATCTGTGGATCTGTGCCAGTGCTGTCTGTGGTATCTGTCATTCATTTTGTGCCACAGGAAATATACCGTGATATAGTGAGCCTGATTTATTCACTTGTCTCCCATATCAAAATAAAATAATCTTGGCAAATCTGTGCCAGTGCTGTCTGTGGTATCTGTCATTCATTTTTTGCCACAGAAAATATAATGTCATATAGTGGGCCTGATTAAATCCTGCATTCTCCCACACATAAAGAGTGAGATTTCTATTGCCAGTGTGTGCATATGCGTGCGTCAGTCCTGTTCGTGTCATATCTGCCAGCCTCTTTCTGCAAATTAAACTGTGTAGTGTAATCCAGTGGGCCTGATTGTTCCCTGCATTCTCCCACACATAAAAAAGGGAGATTTTAATTCACAACAAGTTTACGTACAGCTTCTACCTGCTTGTACAGGACCACATAACGGTTGTTAGTTTGGTTTAATTTTTCCAAGAATGAGGAAGTCTGGTGGAAGAGGTCGTGGCCGTGGGCAGTCATTGCCAGCTGTTAATGATTGTGGTGGTGGTGGAGCATTTGGTAGTAGTGGGAAAAGCAAAATAGCACCTAAGTCTCAAGTTGTTGAGCCAGAGTCATCGTCTGGCTACACAAGGCCTCGAAGGCTCCCTTTTCTGGGAGTAGGAAAACCGCTTTTAAAGCCGGAGCAGCAGGAACAAGTTTTGGCTTTCATTGCTGACTCTGCCTCTAGCTCTTTCGCCTCCTCCGCGGAAAGTGCCAAATGTAAGAGCAGTGCGTCGTCAGTGGATGTTCTTGGTCAGGGACAAGTCGCTTCCTTGTGTTCTTTACCCAGAACAACAGAGAAGGATGCGTCAGGCGACACAACAGGTTACTCCATGGAGCTATTTACACATACCATTCCTGGGTTAGAAAGGGAAATTGTTAACAGGCCATGCCCATTACAAAATGAATCGGACATGGAGTGCACAGATGCACAGCCACAGCCAGATTATTATGCTGTTCCTTTGACTCAGATCAGAACAATGCCCTCGCAGTGTACTGATACAGAATCTGACCCTGATGACACTATTAAGCCCCGTCACAAACGCTATAGCACCGGCTTACACGGTGACCCAGAGGAAGGTGCCCAGGACATAGAAGAGGAGGTCATAGATGACACAGTTGTTGACCCTGATTGGCAGCCATTGGGGGAACAGGGTGCAGGCGGCAGTAGCTCTGAAGCGGAGGAGGAGCCGCAGCAGGCATCAACATCGCAACAGGTTCCATCTGGCAGGCCCGTATCTGGTCAAAAACGTGTGGCAAAACCAAAACCAGTTGTAGGACAGCGTGGCCATCCGGTTAAAGTAGCTCAGTGTACAATGCCTGAAAAGGTATCTGATAGAAGGAAGAGTGCAGTCTGGTATTATTTTAACCAAGATCCAAATGATCAGTGCAAAGTCATCTGTAAGAAATGCTCAAGGACCTTCAGCAGAGGTCAGAATGTTAAAAATCTAAATACAAGCTGCATGCGTAGACATTTAACCACCATGCACTTGCATGCCTGGACTAACTACCAAATGTCCCTCAACGTTGTAGCACCCTCTCACAATGAAGCTAGTCAGCAACGCTACATCCCTTCCCTCACTGTAAGCCCACCGTTTACCACACCACCTGTAGTAAATGTGGAGGTTTCGTCGCAAGGCCAAAGCCGTCAGGGAATCACCAGGTTCGTGGTAGGAAACACTGTATGTAGGGCAACAGCAAGAATACCATCACCAACACTGTCTCAGTCTGCCATGTCCACCGCACCCCCGCTAGTTCCACCCTATGCAGCTCTCCAGTCCAGCTCACCCTACATGAGACTCTCGTTAGGAAAAGGAAGTACTCATCCTCGCATCCGCGTACACAGGGTTTGAACGCCCACATTGCTAGACTAATCTCGTTAGAGATGATGCCCTACCATTTAGTTGAAACCGAAGCTTTCAAAGCCCTCATGGACTACACTGTACCACGCTACGAGCTACCCAGTCGACACTTCTTTTCGAGAAAAGCCATCCCAGCCCTCCACCAGCATGTAAAAGACCACATAGTCCATGCACTCAGGCAATCTGTGAGTAGAAAGGTGCACCTGAAAACAGATGCATGGACCAGTAGGCATGGCCAGGGGCGTTACGTCTCCATCACGGCACACTGGGTTAATGTGGTGGATGCAGGGTCCACAGGGGACAGCAATATTGGGACAGTTCTTCCTAGCCCACGGTCTAGGAAACAGTTGGCTGTAGGCGTTCGTCCCCCCTCCTCCTCCTCGTCCTCCAGCAGAAGCGAGAGCTCATCCACAGACCGCAGTCGCACGACCACTCCATCCGCAGCTGCCACTGTTGCACACGAGGTGTCCCATGATGGAACAGCTAGTGGCAAGCGTCAGCAGGCAGTATTGGCAATGAAGTGTTTGGGCGACCACAGACACACCGCGGAAGTTCTGTCAGAGTTCTTGCAGCAAGAAACTCAGTCATGGCTGGGCACTGTACATCTTGAGGCAGGCAAGGTAGTGAGTGATAACGGAAGGAACTTTATGGCTGCCATAGCCCTTTCACAACTGAAACACATTCCTTGCCTGGCTCACACCTTAAACCTGGTGGTGCAGTGCTTTCTGAAAAGTTATCCGGGGTTACCCGACCTGCTCCTGAAAGTGCGCAGACTTTGCTCGCACATCCGCCGTTCGCCCGCACACTCCAGCCGTATGCAGAACTATCAGCGGTCTTTGCAACTTCCCCAGCATCGCCCAATCATCGACGCAACAAGGTGGAACTCCACACTGCACATGCTTCAGAGACTGTGCGAACAGAGGCGTGCGGTTATGTATTTGTGGGAGGATACACATACAAGGGTAGGCAGTTGGATGGCAGACATGGAGTTGTCAGGTGTGCAGTGGTCGAAGCTACAAGACCTGTGTCAAGTCCTTCAGTGTTTTGAGGAATGCACACGGCTGGTTAGTGCAGACAGCGACATAACAAGCATGAGCATCCCCCTAATGCATCTGCTGATGCAAAGTTTGACGCACATAAAGGAGCAGGCGCCTGCAGCCGAGGAAAGCCTGGATGACAGTCAGCCATTGTCTGCTCAGGGAAGTCAACAGGATGAGGTGTCGGGCGAAGAGGAGGAGGACGAGGAGGATGATGGGGATGAGTATTTTTTGGATGAGGAAGCTTCTCAGGGGGCAACAGAAACTGCTGGCGTTGCAAGGTTGGGTTCTGGTTTTTTGAGGGAGACAAGTGACGTTGATTTGCCCGAAAGTGTTCCTCAACCCAGCACATGCACAGATTTGACAACTGGCACATTGGCACACATGGCGGATTATGCCTTGCGTATCCTCAAAAGGGACCCACGCATTATAAAAATGATGACCGATGACGATTTCTGGTTGGCCTGCCTCCTTGATCCTCGCTATAAAGGCAAATTGCAAAATATCATACCACATGAGAACCTTGAACAAATATTGGCAACCAAACAAGCTACTCTTGTAGACCGTTTGATTCAGGCATTCCCAGCACACAGCGCCGGTGATGGTTCTCACACGAGCTGCAGGGGGAAACAGGGCAGAGGTGTTAGAGGTTCACAAATCAGAAGTGGCGTTGGACAGAGGGGTTTTCTAACCAGGTTGTGGAGTGATTTTGCAATGACCGCAGACACGACAGGTACTGCAGCATCAATTCAAAGTGACAGGAGACAATATTTGTCCAGTATGGTTACTAACTATTTTTCCTCCATTATCGATGTTCTCCCTCAACCGTCATTCCCCTTTGATTACTGGACATCCAAATTAGACACCTGGCCTGAATTGGCCGAATATGCATTGCAGGAGCTTGTTTGCCCAGCAGCTAATGTGCTATCAGAAAGAGTATTCAGTGCTGCTGGTTCAATACTGACCGAAAAAAGGACTCGTCTGGCGACCCAAAATGTTGATGATCTAACCTTCATTAAAATGAGCCACTCATGGATTTCTAATTATTTTGCCCCACCTTTCCCGGCTGACACCTAGCTTTCCTGAAAAAAGGTCTTGCTTTGGGACTGGTGTTACTGACTGTTCCAATCTCTAAATTTGCAGCTGCTGTTTGTACAGCATACGACATGTTTACACCTCCCTAAATGGCCTAACTCCCCCCACGGGGCCGTGGTCTCGCCACTTGGCGCAAGCACCCGTCAGATTGCCGTTTGTCTGAAGGGGTGGGTGTGCCCACTTTTGGTCGACGGCACTGCCACTAGGTCCGTCATAGTACAATGAAGTGTCTCTGGCGGTGGTGGCGTGCACCCAACGTCAGACACACCATGGTAACATGAGGGGCCCTGGTCCTGTACCGCCGGCCACGAGAGAGTGCCCCTCCAGCTCAAACAGTGCTCTACCACTTGCAAAATTATCTCTCGCTGCTCCACCACTGTTTAGTCTATGCGCTGAAATCCTTCAATGCCTGGCACTGACAATAACAATTTGTTGACATGTATGATGCTATTTAAAATAGGCAGGGGCCCTGTCCTACTTTGACAACAGTAAATACTTTGCGCCAAATTACAATGTCTGAAAGTCAGCATAGGAGCCCAACCCTGTACCGAAGTATGCCCCCCCCCCTTTTTTTTTTTTTGGGGGGGGGGGCGAGACATTGACATCTATTTAGTTTTTGGGAGTAATTACTGTCTGCGGTCCCTCCTTCAAATTGTCCTCCTGAGAGCAAAGCAATGCTGCCTGTGTACCCCTGCCACATAATGGAAGCTGCATAGAGCCTATTTTGTTGTTTTAGGCATTCTACGTCTGTCTGCGGTCCCTCCTTCGAATTGTCCTCTGCTGAGCACAGCAATGCTGCCTGTGTACCCCTGCCACATAATGGAAGCTGCATAGAGCCTATTTTGTTATTTTAGGCCTTCTACGTCTGTCTGCGGTCCCTCCTTCGAATTGTCCTCCGCTGAGCACAGCAATGCTGCCTGTGTACCCCTGCCACATAATGGAAGCTGCATAGAGCCTATTTTGTTATTTTAGGCCTTCTACGTCTGTCTGCGGTCCCTCCTTCGAATTGTCCTCCGCTGAGCACAGCAATGCTGCCTGTGTACCCCTGCCACATAATGGAAGCTGCATAGAGCCTATTTTGTTATTTTAGGCCTTCTAAGTCTGTCTGCGGTTCCTCCTTCGAATTGTCCTCCTGAGAGCACAGCAATGCTGCCTCTGTACCCCTGCCACATAATGGAAGCTGCATAGAGCCTATTTTGTTATTTTAGGCATTCTACGTCTGTCTGCTGTCCCTCCTTCGAATTGTCCTCCGCTGAGCACAGCAATGCTGCCTGTGTACCCCTGCCACATAATGGAAGCTGCATAGAGCCTATTTTGTTATTTTAGGCCTTCTAAGTCTGTCTGCGGTCACTCCTTCGAATTGTCCTCCGCTGAGCACACCAATGCTGCCTGTGTACCCCTGTAACCTACTTTAAACTGCATAGAGCCTACTTTCCATTGTAGGCCTACTACATGTGTCTGTCTCGGCCAGTCCACTCCTTGCAGTTGTCCTCCACTGGACAAAGCTATGCCGCCTGTGTACTCCTGTTACCAATAGTGAACTGCATTTATCCTACTTACTTATTTGTGCCTAGTAACTGTGTAAGCCTGTCATAAGAGTTGTCCTCCACCACAGAACCCAGCTATGCCACATGTGTACTCCTTTTACCAATTTTGAACTTAATATAGCCTTCATTTTTATTTTAGGCCAACTTCGTGTGTCAGAGCCACTAATTACACATGCCCTCCTCCGCTGAACCACGCTATGCTGCAAGTGTACTCCACTTACAAATTTTGAACAGCATTTTGCCTAATTACTTACTTAGGCCTACTTATTGTGTCTGTCTCCCATTACAGTTGTCCTCCACTGCACAAAGCTGAGCTTCAATCTTCAGGCTCTCATTAAGTAGATGTTGTTAATATGTGTGTTTGGGGCCTACTAACGGTGTCTGCCGCTCCCTGGTGTTGTCCTCCACTGTACAAAGCTGAGCTTCAATCTTCAGGCTCTCATTAAGTAGTTGTTGTTAATATGTGTGGTTGGGGCCTACTAATGGTGTCTGCCGCTCCCTGGTGTTGTCCTCCACTGTACAAAGCTGAGCTTTAATCTTCAGGCTCTCATTAAGTAGTTGTTGTTAATATGTGTGGTTGGGGCCTACTAACGGTGTCTGCCGCTCCCTGGTGTTGTCCTTCACTGTACAAAGCTGAGCTTCAGTCTTCAGGCTTTCGGCCTATAGTATCAGATATTTAACTGCATTTGGCCTACTTGTCTGGTTGGGCCCTACTAACGGTGTCTGCCACTCCTGGGTTTTCTCCTGTTTTGTTTTCTTGAGCTTCAATCTTCAGGCTCTCATTAAGTAGTTGTTGTTAATATAACACTGCAGTTGGCCTACTAGTGTGGTTGGGGCCTACTAACGGTGTCTGCCGCTCCCTGGTGTTGTTCTTCACTGTACAAAGCAGAGCTTTAGTCTTCAGGCTTTCGGCTTATAGTATCAGATATTTAACTGCATTTGGCCTACTAGTGTGGTTGGGGCCTAATAACGGTGTCTGGCCCTCAAAGGTGTTCTCCAGGTTTACTTGCCTGAGCTTCAATCTTCAGGCTCTCATTAAGTAGTTGTTGTTAATATAACACTGCTTTTGGCCTACTAGTGTGGTTGGGCCCTACTAATGGTGTCTGCCGCTGCTTTCTGTTCTCCACTGTACAGAGCTGAGCTTCAATCTTCAGGCTCTCATTAAGTTGTTGTTTATATAACACTGCAGTTGGCCTACTATTTTGGTTGGGCCTAGTAACGGTGTCTGCCGCACCTTGGTGTTGTCCTGTGTTATTTTCCAGAGCTTCAATCTTCAGGCTTTCGGGCTAGATTTGTAATATTAAACTGCATTGGGCCTACTAGTGTGGTTGGGCCCTTAAAACGGTGTCTGCCGCTCCTGGGTTTTCTCCTGTTTTGTTTTCCCGAGCTTCCATCTTCACGCTTTCGGCCTTTATTTGTAATATTAAACTGCATTGGGCCTACTACTGTGGTTGGGCCCTTAAAACGGTGTCTGCCGCTCCTGGGTTTTCTACTCCACTGAACAAGCAATGCCGCCTGGTTAGTCCTGTTACCAATTTTGAACTGCATTTAGCCCACTTTATTATTTGGGCCTATATCTGTGTTTCATCCTCATCCTGCCCATTGCCCAGCCAGTGCTAGATGAGTCTTGTGGTACATTGACCCAGACCACTACATTCCCCTTGCACGCTACACAGCCACAATCTGACCCTGCTGAAAGTCAGGTTCCCCTTCCCGCATACTATACCACCTTACACAGGGACAAAGAGGAAGGTGCAGATGAAAGTGCAGGTTCCTTCATCAGGTGGGGGGGCATACTCGTTGGCTACGTCACAGGCACAGGGCCCCTCAGAGTACGCAGAAGTGTTGCTGCCAGTGGGAAGCACCCCCGCCGTGCAAACACAACACCGTACTTTGAGGGGCCCTGTGTCAGGGACAATGCCAATGAGTGGGCCCCCCCTGCTTGCTCAGGATCACAGCACTTGCAAAGTTGAAATACCTACCTCTCACTGCTCCACCGCCATGACGTAGTCCACGTTTCCTGGGCCCACTAAAAACTTGAACCAGCCCTACCCCCCACAACTTTAGCCACATGACCCCCAATTTCCAAAGCACAACTATTATTATAAAGTGAATTAAGATTGACAAGCCTCAGAAACAAGAATGGATGTTTTTGCCATTAAAATGGGCACTGTAGGTGTTTTCCTGGCCCCCACTCACTGCCGACTATGTTTCCCCATTGACTTGCATTGGGTTTCGTGTTTCGGTCGATCCCCGACTTTTCGCGATAATCGGCCGATTGCACTCGACTCGACTTTTGAGATAGTCGGGTTTCGCAAAACCCGACTCGACCCCAAAAAAGTAAAAGTCGCTCAACCCTAGTCATTGTCCTATTGAAAAATAAATGATGGTCCAACTAAATGCAAACCGGATGGAATAGCATGCTGCTGCAAGATGCTGTGGTAGCCATGCTGGTTCAGTATGCCTTCAATTTTGAATAAATCCCCAACAGTGTCACCAGCAAAGCACCCCCACACCATCACACCTCCTCCTCCATGCTTCATTGGTGGGAAACCAGGCACGTAGAGTCCATCTGTTCACCTTTTCTGCGTTGCACAAAGACACGGTGGTTGGAACCAGAGATCTCAAATTTAGACTCATCAGACCAAAGCACAGATTTCCACTGGTCTAATGTCCATTCCTTGTGTTCTTTAGCCCAAACAAGTCTCTTCTGCTTGTTGCCTGTCCTTAGCAGTGGTTTCCTAGCAGCTATTTTACCATGAAGGCCTGCCGTACAAAGTCTCCTCTTAACAGTTGTTGTAGAGATGTGTCTGCTGCTAGAACTCTGTGTGGCAATGACCTGGTCGCTAATCTGAGCTGCTGCTAACCTGCGATTTCTGAGGCTGGTGACTTGGATAAGTGAGGGCGGTCCTCATGTGAGCCAGTTTCTTTGTAGCGCTTGATGGCTTTTGCCACTGCACTTGGGGACACTTTCAAAGTTTTCCCAATTTTTCGGACTGACTGACCTTCATTTCTTAAAGTAATGAAGGCCACTCGTTTTTCTTTACTTAGCTGCTTTTTTCTTGCCATAATACAAATTCTAACAGTCTATTCAGTAGGACTATCAGCTGTGTATCCACCCAACTTCTGCACAACACAACTGATGGTCCCAACCCCATTTATAAGGCAAGAAATCCCATTTATTAAACCTGACAGTGCACACCTGTGAACTGAAAACCATTCCCAGTGACTACCTCTTGAAGCTCATCAAGAGAATGCCAAGAGTGTGCAAAGCAGTCATCAAAGCAAAAGGTGGCTACTTTGAAGAACCTAGAATATAAGACATAATTTCAGTTGTTTCACACTTTTTTGTTAAGTACAGTATATAATTCTACATGTGTTAATTCATAGTTTTGATGCCTTCAGTGTAAATGTACAATTTTCATAGTCATGAAAATACAGAAAAATCTTTGGTGTCCAAACTTTTGGTCTGTACTGTATATATATATATATATATATATATATATATATATATATATATATATATATATATATATATATATATAAAAATATATATACAGTGTATATATATATATGTGTGTGTATATATATATATATGTACAGTATATGTACTATATGTATGTATATGTGACGCCCCAGGGTCCTGGTTGTCACAGTGGCATTGCTTTCCTCATGGGGAGAGTGATGTCACGCTTGGAAGCGACGAAGGATTCCTTTTATCAGGTAACCACAAAACACACAACACTGTTCTAATTCCAGGCCAGAAGGGGGAACTCTACACCCGACTTAAGTGGAGCTGCTCTCTCTGTTCGGGAGGAAGAGTTAGTTGCTAGGCAGTTGCTAGGCAGTTAGGAAGATTAAGACAGTTGGTGCCGGACAGCAGACTGGAGCAGTCTGAGGTAGAAGGATGGGTGAGGGGCCGTACAGCCTAAAGTGCTGTAGCCCCTGGATAGCAATATACAGAAGGAACAACAGCTTTTAGTTAACGTGCCGGAGAGTGAAGCACAGGAGAGTGACAACAAAGGATAATAGCTGTGAGGGCTACCTCCCTGACAGAGCGCAGATACCGGTAAACATAAGACCAAGGTTGTGTCATACTCTAGGAGGCACAGCAGAAACCGGTAGGACAGCCAGACTACACGTAACCTGTCTGCTCTAATGCCAAGGAGACACAGTGACATATAGAGCCCAGGTGATGATAGAGACCCTGTAAAGAGGCTCGAGTCACATGTCATACAGGCTTGTGCCCACTTCAATAAAGAACAAATATAACTGAGAGGACCTTGCTAAGAAGCCATAGGCAGTAAGAAACTACACCACAGCGCTATAAGACTTTTAACTCAACCTGGTAAAGCTGAACTCTGAACTCGCTTCCAAGCCGGCCGGACCCTGCCTGTACCTGTGATCTGGTGCCCTGGACTGTGGCTGCCTGCTACCATTAGTAAACCAGGTAAAAATACTGCGCAACTGCGTCCTTCATTCTTTACTGCACCACTCACCATCTTCCATCTATTCACTGGGAGTCTTGGGGACCTACTTCACCTGTGGGAAGTTATACCATCTGGCTGCCATAACATCACCCCAGAGGACCCCTTTAAGCAGTGTCAGTCACCTCTGACTGAATACCACAGGTGGCGTCATGAACTTTATTTAAAAAACCCCTTTAAAAAGACTTTCCCTGTAACATGGGCACTTAGGGCCACAGACCGGGTTGCTGCCGCCGTGACACATCCCTCTAAGTATTGGACCCAGTACCGAGTACCTCAAGGCCCTGGCGGGCGTTCCATACATACACATACAGTATATCAGTGAGTACATAGTGGCCATATACTGTGGGCTGCATTATATTCTATTGGGGAGGCTGCATTATATTCTATAGGGGGTTATATTATATTCTATGGCGGGCTGCATTACATTCTATGGGGTGCTACATTATGTTATATGGGGGCTGCATTATATTCTATTAGGGGAGCTGCATTATACTATATGAGGGGGCTGCATTATACTATATGGGGGATGCATTATATTCTATGGGATGGCTGCATTATACTCTATGAGCAGGCTGCATTATACTCTAGGGCAGCAGTCCCCAACCTTTTTGACCTAGAGAGCCACATTCAGCACTGAGAGAGGGTCGCGAGCCACATTCAGCTCTGAGAGGGTGACACGAGCAACACCCTGCTCCTGTCCCCTCAACATAGTGTCAACCAAAGCCCCCATTACGGGTATAATGATAACCGAAGCTTTTCCACAGAAATCACTCCAAAGCAGTGCACTGAGATCCGAGGGTTACCAAAGTGATCCATTTCAGTATTCTCCCATCAAGGACTCCCAACACACTGTCACATTCATGTTCAAGAACCCGCTCTAACAGGTAATATCATCCCCATACCTAAAACCTCTCTAAACCCCTAAAACCAGTATATGTGCATCCAGATCTGCTCTTGTGTGCAGGGATACTCAAAAATTCACCATTTTGAGATGTACTCTTCATACCTGTTTGCTAGACCTGGAGCTAATACACCAAGCTGGCAGACAGTCGCGAGCCACAATTTATGGGACCGCGAGCCACATGTGGCTCCCGAGCTCCAGGTTGGGGACCCCTGCTCTAGGGGATGACTGCATTATACTCTATGGGTTGGCTGCATTATACTCTGATGTGGGCTACATTATACTTTGAGGGGGGCTGCAATATACTTTGAGAGGGGGCTGCATTATACTTTATAGAGGACTAAGGGGTGCATTATACTGTATGGTGGTCTTCATTCTAAAAAAAAACACCAGAACACAGGCATGCTTACCTGTTCAAGGCCTCCAACAATTGCACTACCCAGGGTGCACCAGGCCCAAGTAAAGATAGCAAACAACACAGGTGCAAATAATACCGATGCAGCCAACCTACAATCAGGAATTGGCTGCTTGGAACACCCATGCAAAAAAATAGTCTGTATGTGGCATGTTCACACAGGACTGCAAAGTATATGGTGAAAAGCCTATTAATGACGCCATAAATATAGCGGGCTAACCATGATGCATCCTGTGTGAACAGAGGCAACAGTGTACAGAGCCATCTAGGGCCCAGGCGCACCCTGGAAAAATGTACAGTGCACCAAAAACATAACAATGTATGCAAGGTATTGGTTGATATTATGGCCACAATATTGAAGCTGCCAACCCACGTCAAGGGTCCTTGTATCTTGGCAGTCCTAATCTAAAAAAACACCATTGGAGGAAAACCTCCACTAAACTCAAAAAAAACCAGAACACAGGCATGCTTACCTGTTCAAGGCCTCCAACAATTGCACTACCCAGGGTGCACCAGGCCCAAGTAAAGATAGCAAACAACACAGGTGCAAATAATACCGATGCAGCCAACCTACAATCAGGAATTGGCTGCTTGGAACACCCATGCAAAAAAATAGTCTGTATGTGGCATGTTCACACAGGACTGCAAAGTATATGGTGAAAAGCCTATTAATGACGCCATAAATATAGCGGGCTAACCATGATGCATCCTGTGTGAACAGAGGCAACAGTGTACAGAGCCATCTAGGGCCCAGGCGCACCCTGGAAAAATGTACAGTGCACCAAAAACATAACAATGTATGCAAGGTATTGGTTGATATTATGGCCACAATATTGAAGCTGCCAACCCACGTCAAGGGTCCTTGTATCTTGGCAGTCCTAATCTAAAAAAACACCATTGGAGGAAAACCTCCACTAAACTCAAAAAAAACACCAGAACACAGGCATGCTTACCTGTTCAAGGCCTCCAACAATTGCACTACCCAGGGTGCACCAGGCCCAAGTAAAGATAGCAAACAACACAGGTGCAAATAATACCGATGCAGCCAACCTACAATCAGGAATTGGCTGCTTGGAACACCCATGCAAAAAAATAGTCTGTATGTGGCATGTTCACACAGGACTGCAAAGTATATGGTGAAAAGCCTATTAATGACGCCATAAATATAGCGGGCTAACCATGATGCATCCTGTGTGAACAGAGGCAACAGTGTACAGAGCCATCTAGGGCCCAGGCGCACCCTGGAAAAATGTACAGTGCACCAAAAACATAACAATGTATGCAAGGTATTGGTTGATATTATGGCCACAATATTGAAGCTGCCAACCCACGTCAAGGGTCCTTGTATCTTGGCAGTCCTAATCTAAAAAAACACCATTGGAGGAAAACCTCCACTAAACTCAAAAAAAACACCAGAACACAGGCATGCTTACCTGTTCAAGGCCTCCAACAATTGCACTACCCAGGGTGCACCAGGCCCAAGTAAAGATAGCAAACAACACAGGTGCAAATAATACCGATGCAGCCAACCTACAATCAGGAATTGGCTGCTTGGAACACCCATGCAAAAAAATAGTCTGTATGTGGCATGTTCACACAGGACTGCAAAGTATATGGTGAAAAGCCTATTAATGACGCCATAAATATAGCGGGCTAACCATGATGCATCCTGTGTGAACAGAGGCAACAGTGTACAGAGCCATCTAGGGCCCAGGCGCACCCTGGAAAAATGTACAGTGCACCAAAAACATAACAATGTATGCAAGGTATTGGTTGATATTATGGCCACAATATTGAAGCTGCCAACCCACGTCAAGGGTCCTTGTATCTTGGCAGTCCTAATCTAAAAAAACACCATTGGAGGAAAACCTCCACTAAACTCAAAAAAAACACCAGAACACAGGCATGCTTACCTGTTCAAGGCCTCCAACAATTGCACTACCCAGGGTGCACCAGGCCCAAGTAAAGATAGCAAACAACACAGGTGCAAATAATACCGATGCAGCCAACCTACAATCAGGAATTGGCTGCTTGGAACACCCATGCAAAAAAATAGTCTGTATGTGGCATGTTCACACAGGACTGCAAAGTATATGGTGAAAAGCCTATTAATGACGCCATAAATATAGCGGGCTAACCATGATGCATCCTGTGTGAACAGAGGCAACAGTGTACAGAGCCATCTAGGGCCCAGGCGCACCCTGGAAAAATGTACAGTGCACCAAAAACATAACAATGTATGCAAGGTATTGGTTGATATTATGGCCACAATATTGAAGCTGCCAACCCACGTCAAGGGTCCTTGTATCTTGGCAGTCCTAATCTAAAAAAACACCATTGGAGGAAAACCTCCACTAAACTCAAAAAAAAACACCAGAACACAGGCATGCTTACCTGTTCAAGGCCTCCAACAATTGCACTACCCAGGGTGCACCAGGCCCAAGTAAAGATAGCAAACAACACAGGTGCAAATAATACCGATGCAGCCAACCTACAATCAGGAATTGGCTGCTTGGAACACCCATGCAAAAAAATAGTCTGTATGTGGCATGTTCACACAGGACTGCAAAGTATATGGTGAAAAGCCTATTAATGACGCCATAAATATAGCGGGCTAACCATGATGCATCCTGTGTGAACAGAGGCAACAGTGTACAGAGCCATCTAGGGCCCAGGCGCACCCTGGAAAAATGTACAGTGCACCAAAAACATAACAATGTATGCAAGGTATTGGTTGATATTATGGCCACAATATTGAAGCTGCCAACCCACGTCAAGGGTCCTTGTATCTTGGCAGTCCTAATCTAAAAAAACACCATTGGAGGAAAACCTCCACTAAACTCAAAAAAAACACCAGAACACAGGCATGCTTACCTGTTCAAGGCCTCCAACAATTGCACTACCCAGGGTGCACCAGGCCCAAGTAAAGATAGCAAACAACACAGGTGCAAATAATACCGATGCAGCCAACCTACAATCAGGAATTGGCTGCTTGGAACACCCATGCAAAAAAATAGTCTGTATGTGGCATGTTCACACAGGACTGCAAAGTATATGGTGAAAAGCCTATTAATGACGCCATAAATATAGCGGGCTAACCATGATGCATCCTGTGTGAACAGAGGCAACAGTGTACAGAGCCATCTAGGGCCCAGGCGCACCCTGGAAAAATGTACAGTGCACCAAAAACATAACAATGTATGCAAGGTATTGGTTGATATTATGGCCACAATATTGAAGCTGCCAACCCACGTCAAGGGTCCTTGTATCTTGGCAGTCCTAATCTAAAAAAACACCATTGGAGGAAAACCTCCACTAAACTCAAAAAAAACACCAGAACACAGGCATGCTTACCTGTTCAAGGCCTCCAACAATTGCACTACCCAGGGTGCACCAGGCCCAAGTAAAGATAGCAAACAACACAGGTGCAAATAATACCGATGCAGCCAACCTACAATCAGGAATTGGCTGCTTGGAACACCCATGCAAAAAAATAGTCTGTATGTGGCATGTTCACACAGGACTGCAAAGTATATGGTGAAAAGCCTATTAATGACGCCATAAATATAGCGGGCTAACCATGATGCATCCTGTGTGAACAGAGGCAACAGTGTACAGAGCCATCTAGGGCCCAGGCGCACCCTGGAAAAATGTACAGTGCACCAAAAACATAACAATGTATGCAAGGTATTGGTTGATATTATGGCCACAATATTGAAGCTGCCAACCCACGTCAAGGGTCCTTGTATCTTGGCAGTCCTAATCTAAAAAAACACCATTGGAGGAAAACCTCCACTAAACTCAAAAAAAACACCAGAACACAGGCATGCTTACCTGTTCAAGGCCTCCAACAATTGCACTACCCAGGGTGCACCAGGCCCAAGTAAAGATAGCAAACAACACAGGTGCAAATAATACCGATGCAGCCAACCTACAATCAGGAATTGGCTGCTTGGAACACCCATGCAAAAAAATAGTCTGTATGTGGCATGTTCACACAGGACTGCAAAGTATATGGTGAAAAGCCTATTAATGACGCCATAAATATAGCGGGCTAACCATGATGCATCCTGTGTGAACAGAGGCAACAGTGTACAGAGCCATCTAGGGCCCAGGCGCACCCTGGAAAAATGTACAGTGCACCAAAAACATAACAATGTATGCAAGGTATTGGTTGATATTATGGCCACAATATTGAAGCTGCCAACCCACGTCAAGGGTCCTTGTATCTTGGCAGTCCTAATCTAAAAAAACACCATTGGAGGAAAACCTCCACTAAACTCAAAAAAAACACCAGAACACAGGCATGCTTACCTGTTCAAGGCCTCCAACAATTGCACTACCCAGGGTGCACCAGGCCCAAGTAAAGATAGCAAACAACACAGGTGCAAATAATACCGATGCAGCCAACCTACAATCAGGAATTGGCTGCTTGGAACACCCATGCAAAAAAATAGTCTGTATGTGGCATGTTCACACAGGACTGCAAAGTATATGGTGAAAAGCCTATTAATGACGCCATAAATATAGCGGGCTAACCATGATGCATCCTGTGTGAACAGAGGCAACAGTGTACAGAGCCATCTAGGGCCCAGGCGCACCCTGGAAAAATGTACAGTGCACCAAAAACATAACAATGTATGCAAGGTATTGGTTGATATTATGGCCACAATATTGAAGCTGCCAACCCACGTCAAGGGTCCTTGTATCTTGGCAGTCCTAATCTAAAAAAACACCATTGGAGGAAAACCTCCACTAAACTCAAAAAAAACACCAGAACACAGGCATGCTTACCTGTTCAAGGCCTCCAACAATTGCACTACCCAGGGTGCACCAGGCCCAAGTAAAGATAGCAAACAACACAGGTGCAAATAATACCGATGCAGCCAACCTACAATCAGGAATTGGCTGCTTGGAACACCCATGCAAAAAAATAGTCTGTATGTGGCATGTTCACACAGGACTGCAAAGTATATGGTGAAAAGCCTATTAATGACGCCATAAATATAGCGGGCTAACCATGATGCATCCTGTGTGAACAGAGGCAACAGTGTACAGAGCCATCTAGGGCCCAGGCGCACCCTGGAAAAATGTACAGTGCACCAAAAACATAACAATGTATGCAAGGTATTGGTTGATATTATGGCCACAATATTGAAGCTGCCAACCCACGTCAAGGGTCCTTGTATCTTGGCAGTCCTAATCTAAAAAAACACCATTGGAGGAAAACCTCCACTAAACTCAAAAAAAACACCAGAACACAGGCATGCTTACCTGTTCAAGGCCTCCAACAATTGCACTACCCAGGGTGCACCAGGCCCAAGTAAAGATAGCAAACAACACAGGTGCAAATAATACCGATGCAGCCAACCTACAATCAGGAATTGGCTGCTTGGAACACCCATGCAAAAAAATAGTCTGTATGTGGCATGTTCACACAGGACTGCAAAGTATATGGTGAAAAGCCTATTAATGACGCCATAAATATAGCGGGCTAACCATGATGCATCCTGTGTGAACAGAGGCAACAGTGTACAGAGCCATCTAGGGCCCAGGCGCACCCTGGAAAAATGTACAGTGCACCAAAAACATAACAATGTATGCAAGGTATTGGTTGATATTATGGCCACAATATTGAAGCTGCCAACCCACGTCAAGGGTCCTTGTATCTTGGCAGTCCTAATCTAAAAAAACACCATTGGAGGAAAACCTCCACTAAACTCAAAAAAAACACCAGAACACAGGCATGCTTACCTGTTCAAGGCCTCCAACAATTGCACTACCCAGGGTGCACCAGGCCCAAGTAAAGATCTTTGAGTTTAGTGGAGGTTTTCCTCCAATGGTGTTTTTTTAGATTAGGACTGCCAAGATACAAGGACCCTTGACGTGGGTTGGCAGCTTCAATATTGTGGCCATAATATCAACCAATACCTTGCATACATTGTTATGTTTTTGGTGCACTGTACATTTTTCCAGGGTGCGCCTGGGCCCTAGATGGCTCTGTACACTGTTGCCTCTGTTCACACAGGATGCATCATGGTTAGCCCGCTATATTTATGGCGTCATTAATAGGCTTTTCACCATATACTTTGCAGTCCTGTGTGAACATGCCACATACAGACTATTTTTTTGCATGGGTGTTCCAAGCAGCCAATTCCTGATTGTAGGTTGGCTGCATCGGTATTATTTGCACCTGTGTTGTTTGCTATCTTTACTTGGGCCTGGTGCACCCTGGGTAGTGCAATTGTTGGAGGCCTTGAACAGGTAAGCATGCCTGTGTTCTGGTGTTTTTTTTGAGTTTAGTGGAGGTTTTCCTCCAATGGTGTTTTTTTAGATTAGGACTGCCAAGATACAAGGACCCTTGACGTGGGTTGGCAGCTTCAATATTGTGGCCATAATATCAACCAATACCTTGCATACATTGTTATGTTTTTGGTGCACTGTACATTTTTCCAGGGTGCGCCTGGGCCCTAGATGGCTCTGTACACTGTTGCCTCTGTTCACACAGGATGCATCATGGTTAGCCCGCTATATTTATGGCGTCATTAATAGGCTTTTCACCATATACTTTGCAGTCCTGTGTGAACATGCCACATACAGACTATTTTTTTGCATGGGTGTTCCAAGCAGCCAATTCCTGATTGTAGGTTGGCTGCATCGGTATTATTTGCACCTGTGTTGTTTGCTATCTTTACTTGGGCCTGGTGCACCCTGGGTAGTGCAATTGTTGGAGGCCTTGAACAGGTAAGCATGCCTGTGTTCTGGTGTTTTTTTTGAGTTTAGTGGAGGTTTTCCTCCAATGGTGTTTTTTTAGATTAGGACTGCCAAGATACAAGGACCCTTGACGTGGGTTGGCAGCTTCAATATTGTGGCCATAATATCAACCAATACCTTGCATACATTGTTATGTTTTTGGTGCACTGTACATTTTTCCAGGGTGCGCCTGGGCCCTAGATGGCTCTGTACACTGTTGCCTCTGTTCACACAGGATGCATCATGGTTAGCCCGCTATATTTATGGCGTCATTAATAGGCTTTTCACCATATACTTTGCAGTCCTGTGTGAACATGCCACATACAGACTATTTTTTTGCATGGGTGTTCCAAGCAGCCAATTCCTGATTGTAGGTTGGCTGCATCGGTATTATTTGCACCTGTGTTGTTTGCTATCTTTACTTGGGCCTGGTGCACCCTGGGTAGTGCAATTGTTGGAGGCCTTGAACAGGTAAGCATGCCTGTGTTCTGGTGTTTTTTTTGAGTTTAGTGGAGGTTTTCCTCCAATGGTGTTTTTTTAGATTAGGACTGCCAAGATACAAGGACCCTTGACGTGGGTTGGCAGCTTCAATATTGTGGCCATAATATCAACCAATACCTTGCATACATTGTTATGTTTTTGGTGCACTGTACATTTTTCCAGGGTGCGCCTGGGCCCTAGATGGCTCTGTACACTGTTGCCTCTGTTCACACAGGATGCATCATGGTTAGCCCGCTATATTTATGGCGTCATTAATAGGCTTTTCACCATATACTTTGCAGTCCTGTGTGAACATGCCACATACAGACTATTTTTTTGCATGGGTGTTCCAAGCAGCCAATTCCTGATTGTAGGTTGGCTGCATCGGTATTATTTGCACCTGTGTTGTTTGCTATCTTTACTTGGGCCTGGTGCACCCTGGGTAGTGCAATTGTTGGAGGCCTTGAACAGGTAAGCATGCCTGTGTTCTGGTGTTTTTTTTGAGTTTAGTGGAGGTTTTCCTCCAATGGTGTTTTTTTAGATTAGGACTGCCAAGATACAAGGACCCTTGACGTGGGTTGGCAGCTTCAATATTGTGGCCATAATATCAACCAATACCTTGCATACATTGTTATGTTTTTGGTGCACTGTACATTTTTCCAGGGTGCGCCTGGGCCCTAGATGGCTCTGTACACTGTTGCCTCTGTTCACACAGGATGCATCATGGTTAGCCCGCTATATTTATGGCGTCATTAATAGGCTTTTCACCATATACTTTGCAGTCCTGTGTGAACATGCCACATACAGACTATTTTTTTGCATGGGTGTTCCAAGCAGCCAATTCCTGATTGTAGGTTGGCTGCATCGGTATTATTTGCACCTGTGTTGTTTGCTATCTTTACTTGGGCCTGGTGCACCCTGGGTAGTGCAATTGTTGGAGGCCTTGAACAGGTAAGCATGCCTGTGTTCTGGTGTTTTTTTTGAGTTTAGTGGAGGTTTTCCTCCAATGGTGTTTTTTTAGATTAGGACTGCCAAGATACAAGGACCCTTGACGTGGGTTGGCAGCTTCAATATTGTGGCCATAATATCAACCAATACCTTGCATACATTGTTATGTTTTTGGTGCACTGTACATTTTTCCAGGGTGCGCCTGGGCCCTAGATGGCTCTGTACACTGTTGCCTCTGTTCACACAGGATGCATCATGGTTAGCCCGCTATATTTATGGCGTCATTAATAGGCTTTTCACCATATACTTTGCAGTCCTGTGTGAACATGCCACATACAGACTATTTTTTTGCATGGGTGTTCCAAGCAGCCAATTCCTGATTGTAGGTTGGCTGCATCGGTATTATTTGCACCTGTGTTGTTTGCTATCTTTACTTGGGCCTGGTGCACCCTGGGTAGTGCAATTGTTGGAGGCCTTGAACAGGTAAGCATGCCTGTGTTCTGGTGTTTTTTTTGAGTTTAGTGGAGGTTTTCCTCCAATGGTGTTTTTTTAGATTAGGACTGCCAAGATACAAGGACCCTTGACGTGGGTTGGCAGCTTCAATATTGTGGCCATAATATCAACCAATACCTTGCATACATTGTTATGTTTTTGGTGCACTGTACATTTTTCCAGGGTGCGCCTGGGCCCTAGATGGCTCTGTACACTGTTGCCTCTGTTCACACAGGATGCATCATGGTTAGCCCGCTATATTTATGGCGTCATTAATAGGCTTTTCACCATATACTTTGCAGTCCTGTGTGAACATGCCACATACAGACTATTTTTTTGCATGGGTGTTCCAAGCAGCCAATTCCTGATTGTAGGTTGGCTGCATCGGTATTATTTGCACCTGTGTTGTTTGCTATCTTTACTTGGGCCTGGTGCACCCTGGGTAGTGCAATTGTTGGAGGCCTTGAACAGGTAAGCATGCCTGTGTTCTGGTGTTTTTTTTGAGTTTAGTGGAGGTTTTCCTCCAATGGTGTTTTTTTAGATTAGGACTGCCAAGATACAAGGACCCTTGACGTGGGTTGGCAGCTTCAATATTGTGGCCATAATATCAACCAATACCTTGCATACATTGTTATGTTTTTGGTGCACTGTACATTTTTCCAGGGTGCGCCTGGGCCCTAGATGGCTCTGTACACTGTTGCCTCTGTTCACACAGGATGCATCATGGTTAGCCCGCTATATTTATGGCGTCATTAATAGGCTTTTCACCATATACTTTGCAGTCCTGTGTGAACATGCCACATACAGACTATTTTTTTGCATGGGTGTTCCAAGCAGCCAATTCCTGATTGTAGGTTGGCTGCATCGGTATTATTTGCACCTGTGTTGTTTGCTATCTTTACTTGGGCCTGGTGCACCCTGGGTAGTGCAATTGTTGGAGGCCTTGAACAGGTAAGCATGCCTGTGTTCTGGTGTTTTTTTTTGAGTTTAGTGGAGGTTTTCCTCCAATGGTGTTTTTTTAGATTAGGACTGCCAAGATACAAGGACCCTTGACGTGGGTTGGCAGCTTCAATATTGTGGCCATAATATCAACCAATACCTTGCATACATTGTTATGTTTTTGGTGCACTGTACATTTTTCCAGGGTGCGCCTGGGCCCTAGATGGCTCTGTACACTGTTGCCTCTGTTCACACAGGATGCATCATGGTTAGCCCGCTATATTTATGGCGTCATTAATAGGCTTTTCACCATATACTTTGCAGTCCTGTGTGAACATGCCACATACAGACTATTTTTTTGCATGGGTGTTCCAAGCAGCCAATTCCTGATTGTAGGTTGGCTGCATCGGTATTATTTGCACCTGTGTTGTTTGCTATCTTTACTTGGGCCTGGTGCACCCTGGGTAGTGCAATTGTTGGAGGCCTTGAACAGGTAAGCATGCCTGTGTTCTGGTGTTTTTTTTGAGTTTAGTGGAGGTTTTCCTCCAATGGTGTTTTTTTGGTCTTCATTCTACTCTGTTGGATTATGGGCAGTGAATTTTACTATATAAAGCCTCCATTATACTATATCGAGGACTATGAGAAATGCATCATACTATATGAAAAACTATGGGGTGCATTATGCTTTATGGAGGACTCCGGGGTACATTATACTCTATGGAGGACTATGGGGTGTGCATTATACAATATGGAGTATCTTTCATATGTTTTGGGAAATTTATCTCAAAACCTCCAGGGGAGGGGATTCCGGTTCAGCCCAGAGGACAGGAGGGGAGTGACCCGAGAGTTAAATGCTTGTGTGAAGCATATCCTATTGCTTTTTCACTGGGAGATCGCGAGGACACATCATGTGAGAAGAAGTCACACACAAAGGAGACCGCAAGCCTCCAATGTGGCAGCTGCTCCCATGCAAGCCAGGCCTTTCATCTAACTAGTAACTGATCATATGTTCTGTTTATATCTTTTATCCTACCACTATTGTATTTGCATATCTGACCATTATATATGTATAACTATTATGTATATATAGTGTATTGTCTAGTGTGCCCTTAAGGCGATTAAATATATAATTTATCTTTGGGCTGCTTTTATACTTTGATCCACGAATCCACACTACCATTTCTCTGCCTATTCTCACATGCTACTGGGGGCTGGTTCCTGGCCCGATATAACCCTGTTAATGGACCAATCATATATCAAAAGGAACTGATAGCATTCCTACTGGGATGATAAGGTTCTGTTTCACTGGTCCTAGTGAAAGGGGCCTCTCGGCCTGTAAGGGTTGTGGGTGAGTGTGGGGCCATGTAAGTGACTGCGTGGGCCACCTTCTCTCACTCCCTGTGCCTCCCTAGGCCCGTGTCAACAGGGGGGTGTCTGTGTAAAACTGTGCCAAGCTGACCTTACATGTCCCTAGGGAGTGTGGAATGTCACATTGGTACAAATGGGGAGACCTTACCACGTGATCATGCTGATGTAATATTGACATCAAGTGGGGTGACGAGGTGTGGATCCTTCACATTTCATCAGAGCCAGGAACAAGCATCAAATTACTTCAATATTGTTGATCACACTCGTTTAGTGGCCTGAACTCAGCGCATGTGAATAAGACAAACGAGTGATTGCATGCCCTTCGGGAGTGCACGGTGATCACGAACCATGCAATGGGGTGTACCCAAGCACCACACTGGTGTATGTGCAGACTAATAGCAAACATAAATACCTGGTGTTCATCTCCTGCCACTGCTACCTTGTGTTTGAAAAAGCTCTGTAGTTAATACTGTTCGGGTAGAGCTATCCGATAGCGCAATTCCTCAATGTTCCTGAGCGTAAGCTATTTCACATGGTTGAGCGCACTTGGGATCTTCCCCCAAGGCCCTGCCCATGCCCAATGTTTGGTCCGTAGACCGCAGGTAGGAATTAGTCCCGCTTTTGTGTACAAAATATTTTGGCTTTTACAATTGTTAGAAAGCTTAATAAAAGACTTCTTTGTACGCACAGTTGACAGTAAACCATTTGTCAACGTTAGGAATAAGTTTACCTTGCTTCTGTGTCTCAAATATTTTGACCCTTATTTGTTGGCTTTTCCTTCCACTGGAGAAATCCACATATAACTGCCTGTGTGAAAACACTGGGAGAGGCAAATAAATTCCTACAATATCCAAGGACTGTCCCTGAGTTTTATTGATGGTCATTGCAAAAGCCAACATGACAGGAAACTGATGCCGTCGCATCTGGACTGGCAAGTTTTTATCTTTGGAAATCAGGTCAATTCTTGGAATAAGAACTGTCTGACCCTTTGCTTTTCCATTTAAAGCAACGGCATGAATAACATTTGCTTTTAAGCTTTTCACATAAAGCCTTGTGCCATTACAAAGGCCACGCTTTCTGTTAAGATTACACAGGAGCATAATTACAGCTCCTGGTTTCAGCTTTAGTTCATGAGGAGGGATCCCAGTGGGATTCAAAGAGTTAAGAAACTCTACAGGGTAATCTGTGTGAATCACACCCTCCTCTTTGGCAATTGTGTCGAAAGAGTGATATGTTGAGTGTTCACGTTGAACTTGACTAAGAAGTTTTTCGTTCAAGGCGTGAATGTCATCATTCAATAGTGTAAGAATTGCTTTATTGGCAATTGCTTCTACCGTTGCATCGGTAATTTCAATTGAGTCACCAAAAATAGCTGTAATTAAATCACCCTCTTCAATAAAAGAATTCCGGATTTCAATTGTGTCTTCTGGTAGACCATTTACATTTGACAACTCTCCATTGCCAAGTTTCAGTAACCATGAGTTATATTCAACTTCGTCCTGAGACGTTCTCATATTCTGTTGTAAATGGAACCGTGAAAACTGATTCCAGGATTTTGAGTATTTAATGGTGGACTGTACAATTTGGGCTCTTTTTCCACCTCCCACTATTGGTAGGGTTTGACGAAAGTCACCACCGTTTATGAAAATTTTTCCACCAAATGGTCTTTTTTTCCACATATGTCTTGGACCAAACTATCCACGGCGTTCATATTAAAACAGGGAGTCATTGTTACTTTGTACCAAATAATGACAGATGACTCCCTAAGCTCCTTTGCTTGAAGTGAGGTTTGCTTAATTTTTGACACTGTGGTCTCCTTTGTTGTAATTCCAAGGCCAAACTTGGAATGGTAGGTGCTACCATTTTGTAGTAATGTAGCCACCAATCCAGTGGAGGCTACTGAGCAAATAGTCTTCTTTTCTGCTTGTAGTGTCTTGTGCAAGCAGTTGTACAGAAATGTCTTCCCACTGCCTCCTGGGCTGTCCAGAAAAAAACAGTGTGAGCTAGTGTCGTCTGACTGTGATGCAGCATTGACTGCTTGCATAATTGCATCGAAAGCTGATTTCTGAGCTTCATTAAGCATAGCTTTCAATTGCTCAGCCTCCTGCTTTATTACAGCATAATTCACTTGGTCCAGTATTTCATATGGAATATTTACTGGAGTTGGCAATCTGTAGTCAGCACAGGACTTTTTATTGCTTAAGAGCACTTCATTAATATCATGGAGAGCCAGTTGCTCAGCAATTTCTGGAGTATACCGCCTGGTGTAATCCTCCATAAATTTGGTTTTATATTTTTGCCATAATGCCAATGATTGAGCTGGTTCCCCATAAACACAAATTATAGCAAATAATTTGCGAAGTTAGTAGGGCAGTTGAAAAGCGATTGCATCCGTCATACCATCTTACCATTAGGAATAGTCTTCCAAAAGATGAAGATCAATGCACGCATTTTTATACGTGTCATGTACGACTCCATTGACAGTCCTTAAGTCAGCATAAGACTTTGCTCTTCTTACGTGAAGTAAAATGAGTCTTAGGTAATACAGCTCACCATCTGTTAAAGAGACTGTATACATTTGGACAATTGTTTTCCCAAATTGAACCCATCGTTTTTTCCATCCTTCTAGTACAGCTTTTCTATCCCAGACACAGTGTTCAGGGATTTCACTGTACAAATACTGATGGGTGGAAGCGTCAACTATGTTCAGCTCAAAATAAGCCTGAAGAGTAGAGGCTTTTGAGTCTGAAATAACCATATTCACATTACCACCTTCGAAAAATACTTGCTGCATGTTTTCAAGGTGAACAGCAAGCCTTTTAATGGTATGTGAAGCATCATGCATTTTATTTTTTCTGATTCTCCACATGCCCTCAGGGGCACTTATATACTGAGAATCTAGTTACATGGCTGGTTCATTCCAGTTTAATGTATCAAACATGATATTGGCAGTCATGTCCTTTGTATACATATTTGAAAAGATATGTAACACTTTTTATTGAAGCACGTATCTCAAGATTGATATGGCAACTGTACTTGAGTAATAAATAGGGGTTGTATGGAACTACCCATCTATTGTCGATTTTCTCACGTTCCTCGTCTGGTTTTCCCAGTATTGCGCCGACAGTACTGTGGGTAACCATCAACTTTGGGGTTTGTCTCTGTATTAAATTCTTTTGGGAATTTTTTTGCACATTGACCATCTGTCATGTATATAGCACCAGGTTGATCTTCGCCACATTGGCCATAAATCATGTGCTTCATCATTGCCTCATGCAGTTTGGATTTGCTGTCTCATTTGGGATTTCAGTAGAGACCAATTTGTCAATTATCTCTTTGTCCCTTGGTTTATCTTCCTCTCCAAGGATTAAGAGCATGTGAGCGTGTGGTAGTCCACGCTTTTGAAATTATATTACATGCACATAGGCAACTATACGGCCAAAAATGTGTTTTTTCAAAATCTCGTTAAGCACAGCTTGGAGTTTGATTTTAAAGGGAACCTGTCACCTGAATTTGGCGGGACCAGTTTTGGGTCACATGGGCGGGGTTTTCGGGTGTTTGATTCACCCTTTCCTTACCCGCTGGCTGCATTCTGGCCGCAATATTGGATTGAAGTTCATTCTCTGTCCTCCGGAGTACACGCCAGCGCAAGGCAATGTTGCCTTGTGCAGGCATGTACTCTGGAGGACAGAGAATGAACTTCAATCCAATATTGCGGCCAGCATGCAGCCAGCGGGTAAGGAAAGGGTGAATCAAACACCCGAAAACTCCGCCCATATGACCCAAAACTGGTCCCGCCAAATTCAGGTGACAGGTTCCCTTTAAATACTCGTGCAACCATCAAAATGTCAGTTTGCCAGCATAGTGCTCTTCAATACATGTCTCATCAATTTTATTGAGAAGTCCTCTAGCAGCAAATGTAACTTGCCGTCATCGAGTGGCTCTTGCATTTTGGACACGTATTCTATCTTGTTCTCTGTTTTGTGAAAGATGTGTATCACTTTGTGCATTGTGTGTGCTCGTTGTCATGCAGCATTAGAGGCTCTACGTGATTCAGTTACTTTATTCGTTTCTCTTGCTCAGGCCGCCCTCTGTCGGGCTGCATCAGAAGTTCTTCGACAATTTCGTTCATCAAGACGCAGTTTACGCATCCGTATGCGATTCGCTTTCTACGTGCAACAGCGCGCTCAATTTGATCCATCTTTGCAGTGTTGCCTCACAGGCTAACATTCAAAAAAGTCTTATGCCTTAACTCACCACCAGGGAGAGCTCCTCTCCTTAGGTATCTATGGTTACGCCCAACTGTGGATGACTCATTGTGCACAGACACATGGACACGATTAGGTATATAGATGTTTATGTGTGATGGTGTAATATGTGAGAATTTGAGGCTCCGTTTTAAATTTTTGCCCAGGGCCCCACTTCATCTAAAACCAGGCCTGATGGCAGGCCAGAAATATCACACAGATGTAGGTGGCAGAGTCACTTAATGTGAACAGTTTCTAATAGCAATTTGTGATGTTCACTTACACATACCAAAGCTCACAAAATCAACAGACAACCCTGGCACACCAGCCTGACCAAAGAACTGAGACGAGCTTCCAGGGCTGCTGAGCGCAGATGGAAAAGATCCCAGTCCAACTAGCACTTCATCACATTCAAACAGTCCCTCACTACTTTCAAGACCACACTCGCCACAGCTAAACAAACCTACTTCTCATCTCTCATATCCTCCCTGTCTCACAACCCTAAACAGTTATTCAACACCTTCAATTCTCTCCTCCGTCCCCCAGCACCTCCTCCCTCCCCACTTATCTCAGCTGAAGACTTTGCCTCATTTTTCAAGCAGAAGATTGAGAACATCAGAGACAGTTTTGGTCAACAACCCCCAGAGCCCTTCCTCCCGACTTCCCAGCCCTCCACCTTCAAAACCAACTTCTCCACCATTACAGAAGATCAACTCTCCACTCTACTCTCAAAATTGCATCTCACCACCTGTGCACTTGACCCGCTCCCATCCCACTTCATCCCAAACCTCACCACAGTCTTCATCCCAACCCTAACCCATCTATTCAACCTATCACTAACAACTGGTGTTTTCCCCTCAAGCTTTAAACATGCCTCCATCACACCTATCCTCAAAAAGCCCTCTCTTGACCCATCCTCTGTATCTAGCTATCGCCCTATATCACTTCTCCCTTATGCCTCCAAACTACTGGAACAACACGTCTACCTTGAACTGTCCTCCCATCTCTCTTCTTGCTCCCTCTTTGACCGCTTACAATCTGGCTTCCGGTCACACCATTCCACTGAAACTGCCCTAATTAAGGTCACCAATGACCTCTTAACCGTCAAGAGAAAGCGACACTACTCTATCCTCCTCCTCCTCGACCTGTCGGCTGCCTTTGACACAGTGGACCATTCCCTATTATTACAGACCCTCTCATCCCTTGGCATCACAGACTTGGCACTATCCTGGATCTCATCATACCTAACAGACCGGACATTCAGCGTCTCCCACTCACACACCACCTCCTCACCTCACCCCCTATCTGTCGGAGTCCCAAAAGGTTCAGTCCTTGGGCCCCTGCTCTTCTCCATTTACACCTTTGGCCTGGGACAGCTCATAGAATCTCATGGCTTTCAATATCACCTCTATGCTGACGACACACAGATCTACATCTCTGGACCAGATATCACCTCCCTACTAACCAGAATCCCTCAATGTCTGTCCACTATTTCATCCTTCTTCTCCGCTAGATTTCTGAAACTTAACATGGACAAAACAGAATTCATCATCTTTCCCCCATCTCACGCGACCCCCCCAATGAACCTATCCATTACAGTAAATGGCTGCCCACTCTCCCCAGTCCCACAAGCCTGCTGCCTAGGGTTAATCCTTGACGCTGATCTCTCCTTCAAACCACATATCCAAGCCCTTTCCACTTCCTGCCGACTTCAACTCAAAAATATTTCACGAATCCGTACATTCCTCAACCAAGAATCTGCAAAAACCCTAGTCCATGCCTTCATCATCTCTTGCCTTGACTACTGCAACCTCTTGCTCTGTGGCCTCCCCTCTAACACTCTCGCACCCCTCCAATCTATTCTAAACTCTGCTTCCCGACTAATCCACCTGTCCCCCCGCTATTCCCCAGCCTCTCCCCTCTGTCAATCCCTTCACTGGCTCCCCATTGCCCAGAGACTCCACTACAAAACCCTAACCATGACATACAAAGCCATCCACAACCTTTCTCCTCCATACATCTGTGACCTCGTCTCCTGGTACTTACCTACACGCAACCTCCGATCCTCACAAGATCTCCTTCTCTACTCCCCTCTTATCTCCTCTTCCCACAATCGTATACAAGATTTCTCTCGCGTATCACCCCTACTCTGGAACCCTCTACCACAACACATCAGACTCTCGCCTACCATCGAAACCTTCAAAAAGAGCCTGAAGACTCACCTCTTCCGACAAGCCTACAACCTGCAGTAACCACCGATCAACCAAACCGCTGCATGACCAGCTCTATCATCACCTACTGTATTTTCACCCATCCCTTGTAGATTGTGAGCCTTCGTGGGCAGGGTCCTCTCTCTTCCTGTACCAGTTATGGCTTGTATTGTTTAAGATTATTGTACTTGTTTTTATTATGTATACCCCTTCTCCCATGTAAAGCACCATGGAATAAATCGCGCTATAACAATAAATAATAATAATAATGTTCACAGCAACCATTGGGTTAACTTGGAGCGAGCTAGACAGCTCGTTAACGAGCATGTCTGATGGTTCATAGAAATTCCAGGGGTTTACAAAAATAAATGCAGCATAGTGTCTACATATCAGTTTATAGTGTTTAATGCAAAAGATGGGCTAGCGAGTTGGTCCTGTGAAGCTGTAGGTGCTGGATGCAGAATCACAGACGTCTGAGGAGATGGTAGCGGCAGAAGTAGCTGGATATTAACAGAGTCCAAACAAAGGACAGCTGAACACAGTTCTGTCTTAACATACAGGGAGTGTGTTTAATTGGGTCTTAAAGGGAATCTATCATGTTTTCATTATGTAATTTAAGGGCAGGCGTAGGGATAAAACACAGAATTCAATGATGTGTCACTTTTCAAGCTGTGTGCTGTTGTTTACTGACAACGAAGGTTTTAACACTAGGATATTATTATTGCTGTGACCAGCTGTCATGTGCCTGCTTGTTTAACTCAGCCCTCTCCTGTGATAAGCAGCTCACTGTTAATAAACAATGTACATAGAAAGCATAGTGTGAGCGGGGTCAACTTTGTCAGCTCTGCTTCATGCTGCATCAAAGAACTCTGATTCTGTCACAACTGCTGCACCCAGTAAACTAAGCGATACATCATTGGAATAAGGCTAGGTCCACATCGCGGGATTGCAAGTCGGTAATTTCCCGCCTCAGATCTTTGAGTTCACTGCGACACATGTCCTCTACCCGTTGGAGTCCATCGACAATAATGGCATCAGCTTCATCTTTTTGTGATGCTCGCTTGCGTCCACGCTGTGATTGCAACCGGGCACTCACACCAGAAAGAACAGTGCTTCTCTCCCCAGATCGTGGCTCGCTGATGCCAGACACATCTTCAGTGCCCGTCTGCTGGCTTGGTTCCAGTGGAGATGGCTCCAGTTCCTCTGCCTGTCTAGGCGCGGCGGTACTGCATATCGTGCTGTAACCCCCCAAAAAAATAAATTATTTTTCTTTAATTAAACAATTTTGTCTCGCACACAGACCTATTTGTACTTACAAGCGCTGAGACACTGTTTTTTGCAGAAAGAGCAATTGCTCGTAATGCACATACGGGGTCACCCATTTGGCACCTGATCTGCTTGGTGCATTTTGACTATTCTTAATATATATAAATAGTAGATAGATAGTTATTATATTGATAGTTTAAAAATTGTGTATAGTTAGTTAAGATAGTTGATATATAGATAGTAGATAGATAGTTGATAGATAGTAGTTATTAGATAGATGATAGAGAAATAGTTTACGAAATAGTGTATAGATAGTTGAGAGTTGAGAGATAGATAGTAGACAATTTAACATCACCGATATTTACCAATTTTTTTCTTTGAGGTTGACGACTTCTCCATGTATCGGGGATCGAAGTGACAGATAATTTTATCCCACAACTTGCGGTTCTTCGCGATGTCATGGTGGGAGCTGTCGCTTTGGTCCCATATTGAGGGGTTGGATTCCACAAGGTTGATCAGTGTCTCGTTGTGAATGGTCAACGGCTCTTCGTCAACCACAATCCTTTTTTTTTGGCTCGCTGACTTGGACTATGTAAACACAAAACGTTATGTTGAAAGTAGGGTTGAGCGAAACGGGTCGATCATTTTCAAAAGTCGCCGACTTTTGGCTAAGTCGGCGTCTCATGAAACCCGATCCGACCCCTGTGCTTGTCGGCCATGCGGTACGCGACTTTCGCGCCAAAGTCGCGTTTCAATGACGCGAAAAGCGCCATTTCTCAGCCAATGAAGGTGAACGCAGAGTGTGGGCAGCGTGATGACATAGATCCTGGTCCCCACCATCTTAGAGAAGGGCATTGCAGTGATTGGCTTGCTGTCTGCGGCGTCACAGGGGCTATAAAGGGGCGTTCCCGCCGACCGCCATCTTACTGCTGCTGATCTGAGCTTAGGGAGAGGTTGCTGCCGCTTCGTCAGAAGCAGGGAGAGCGTTAGGCAGGGTCCACTAACCACCAAACCGCTTGTGCTGCAGCGATTTCCACTGTCCAACACCACCTTCGGTGTGCAGGGACTGTGGAAGCTATTTTTTTTTTTTTTTCCCCTCAGCGCTGTAGCTCATTGGGCTGCCCTAGAAGGCTCCGTGATAGCTGTATTGCTGTGTGTACGCCACTGTGGAAACCAACTGCTTTTTTCAAAGCACATATCCTCTTGTTCCTTCCTTTCTGCACAGCTATCTTTTTTGTTTGTCCACACTTTTTATTTAATTTGTGCATCAGTCCACTCCTATTGCTGCCTGCCATACCTGGCTTACATTACTGCAGGGAGATAGTAATTGTAGGACAGTTTTTTTTTTTTTTTTTTTTTTTTTTGTGGGAGATTAAGATTGGCATTTCTGCTACAGTGCCATCCCTGTGTGTGCCATCTCTCACTGAGTGGGCCATAGAAAGCCTATTTATTTTTTCCGTGATTTGTGTTCTAAAATCTACCTCAACACAAAAACACTACATCAATCAGTGGGAGAAAAATATTGGCCTCAGTCAGGGCTTGTGTGCCACTGCTGTGTGTGCTATCTCTCATTCAGTGGGCTATAGCAAGCCTATTTTTTTTTTTTTTTTTTAATATTATTTGGTTTCTAAAGTCTCCCTGAAAAAAAAAAAAAACCTAAAAAAACAGTGGGAGAGTAATATTGCCCTTTCAGCTTGTGTGCCAGTCTTGACTCCTGGGTGTGCCACCTCTCTCCCTCTCATTCAGTGGGCCATAGAAAGCCTATTTATTTTTTTTAAAAAATATTATTGGGTTTCTAAAGTCTCCCTGAAAAAACAAAAAATACATAAAAAAACAGTGGGAGAGTAATATTGCCCTTTCAGCTTGTGTGCCAGTCTTGACTCCTGGGTGTGCCACCTCTCTCCCTTTCATTCAGTGGGCCATAGAAAGCCTATTTATTTTTTCCGTGATTTGTGTTCTAAATTCTACCTCAACACAAAAACACTACATCAATCAGTGGGAGAAAAATATTGGCCTCAGTCAGGGCTTGTGTGCCACTGCTGTGTGTGCTATCTCTCATTCAGTGGGCTATAGCAAGCCTATTTTTTTTTTTTTTTTTTTTTTTTTTAATATTATTTGGTTTCTAAAGTCTCCCTGAAAAAAAAAAAAAAACCTAAAAAAACAGTGGGAGAGTAATATTGCCCTTTCAGCTTGTGTGCCAGTCTTGACTCCTGGGTGTGCCACCTCTCTCCCTCTCATTCAGTGGGCCATAGAAAGCCTATTTATTTTTTTTTTTTAATATTATTTGGTTTCTAATTCTCCCTGAAAAAAAAAAAAAAACCTAAAAAAACAGTGGGAGAATAATATTGCCCTTTCAGCTTGTGTGCCAGTCTTGACTCCTGGGTGTGCCACCTCTCTCCCTCTCATTCAGCGGGCCATAGAAAGCCTATTTATTTTTTTTAAAAAATATTATTGGGTTTCTAAAGTCTCCCTGAAAAAACAAAAAATACATAAAAAAACAGTGGGAGAGTAATATTGCCCTTTCAGCTTGTGTGCCAGTCTTGACTCCTGGGTGTGCCACCTCTCTCCCTTTCATTCAGTGGGCCATAGAAAGCCTATTTATTTTTTTTTTTAAATATTATTGGGTTTCTAAAGTCTCCCTGAAAAAAAAAAAAAAACCTAAAAAAACAGTGGGAGAGTAATATTGCCCTTTCAGCTTGTGTGCCAGTCTTGACTCCTGGGTGTGCCACCTCTCTCCCTCTCATTCAGTGGGCCATAGAAAGCCTATTTATTTTTTTTTTAAAATATTATTGGGTTTCTAAAGTCTCCCTGAAAAAAAAAAAAAAAACCTAAAAAAACAGTGGGAGAGTAATATTGCCCTTTCAGCTTGTGTGCCAGTCTTGACTCCTGGGTGTGCCACCTCTCTCCCTCTCATTCAGTGGGCCATAGAAAGCCTATTTATTTTTTTTTTTAAATATTATTGGGTTTCTAAAGTCTCCCTGAAAAAACAAAAAATACATAAAAAAACAGTGGGAGAGTAATATTGCCCTTTCAGCTTGTGTGCCAGTCTTGACTCCTGGGTGTGCCACCTCTCTCCCTTTCATTCAGTGGGCCATAGAAAGCCTATTTATTTTTTCCGTGATTTGTGTTCTAAATTCTACCTCAACACAAAAACACTACATCAATCAGTGGGAGAAAAATATTGGCCTCAGTCAGGGCTTGTGTGCCACTGCTGTGTGTGCTATCTCTCATTCAGTGGGCTATAGCAAGCCTATTTTTTTTTTTTTTTTTTTTATATTATTTGGTTTCTAAAGTCTCCCTGAAAAAAAAAAAAAAACCTAAAAAAACAGTGGGAGAGTAATATTGCCCTTTCAGCTTGTGTGCCAGTCTTGACTCCTGGGTGTGCCACCTCTCTCCCTCTCATTCAGTGGGCCATAGAAAGCCTATTTATTTTTTTTTTAAAATATTATTGGGTTTCTAAAGTCTCCCTGAAAAAAAAAAAAAAAACCTAAAAAAACAGTGGGAGAGTAATATTGCCCTTTCAGCTTGTGTGCCAGTCTTGACTCCTGGGTGTGCCACCTCTCTCCCTCTCATTCAGTGGGCCATAGAAAGCCTATTTATTTTTTTTTTTAAATATTATTGGGTTTCTAAAGTCTCCCTGAAAAAACAAAAAATACATAAAAAAACAGTGGGAGAGTAATATTGCCCTTTCAGCTTGTGTGCCAGTCTTGACTCCTGGGTGTGCCACCTCTCTCCCTTTCATTCAGTGGGCCATAGAAAGCCTATTTATTTTTTCCGTGATTTGTGTTCTAAATTCTACCTCAACACAAAAACACTACATCAATCAGTGGGAGAAAAATATTGGCCTCAGTCAGGGCTTGTGTGCCACTGCTGTGTGTGCTATCTCTCATTCAGTGGGCTATAGCAAGCCTATTTTTTTTTTTTTTTTTTATATTATTTGGTTTCTAAAGTCTCCCTGAAAAAAAAAAAAAAACCTAAAAAAACAGTGGGAGAGTAATATTGCCCTTTCAGCTTGTGTGCCAGTCTTGACTCCTGGGTGTGCCACCTCTCTCCCTCTCATTCAGTGGGCCATAGAAAGCCTATTTATTTTTTTTTTTAAATATTATTGGGTTTCTAAAGTCTCCCTGAAAAAACAAAAAATACATAAAAAAACAGTGGGAGAGTAATATTGCCCTTTCAGCTTGTGTGCCAGTCTTGACTCCTGGGTGTGCCACCTCTCTCCCTTTCATTCAGTGGGCCATAGAAAGCCTATTTATTTTTTCCGTGATTTGTGTTCTAAATTCTACCTCAACACAAAAACACTACATCAATCAGTGGGAGAAAAATATTGGCCTCAGTCAGGGCTTGTGTGCCACTGCTGTGTGTGCTATCTCTCATTCAGTGGGCTATAGCAAGCCTATTTTTTTTTTTTTTTTTTATATTATTTGGTTTCTAAAGTCTCCCTGAAAAAAAAAAAAAAACCTAAAAAAACAGTGGGAGAGTAATATTGCCCTTTCAGCTTGTGTGCCAGTCTTGACTCCTGGGTGTGCCACCTCTCTCCCTCTCATTCAGTGGGCCATAGAAAGCCTATTTATTTTTTTTTTTAAATATTATTGGGTTTCTAAAGTCTCCCTGAAAAAACAAAAAATACATAAAAAAACAGTGGGAGAGTAATATTGCCCTTTCAGCTTGTGTGCCAGTCTTGACTCCTGGGTGTGCCACCTCTCTCCCTTTCATTCAGTGGGCCATAGAAAGCCTATTTATTTTTTCCGTGATTTGTGTTCTAAATTCTACCTCAACACAAAAACACTACATCAATCAGTGGGAGAAAAATATTGGCCTCAGTCAGGGCTTGTGTGCCACTGCTGTGTGTGCTATCTCTCATTCAGTGGGCTATAGCAAGCCTATTTTTTTTTTTTTTTTTTTTATATTATTTGGTTTCTAAAGTCTCCCTGAAAAAAAAAAAAAAACCTAAAAAAACAGTGGGAGAGTAATATTGCCCTTTCAGCTTGTGTGCCAGTCTTGACTCCTGGGTGTGCCACCTCTCTCCCTCTCATTCAGTGGGCCATAGAAAGCCTATTTATTTTTTTTTTTAAATATTATTGGGTTTCTAAAGTCTCCCTGAAAAAACAAAAAATACATAAAAAAACAGTGGGAGAGTAATATTGCCCTTTCAGCTTGTGTGCCAGTCTTGACTCCTGGGTGTGCCACCTCTCTCCCTCTCATTCAGTGGGCCATAGAAAGCCTATTTATTTTTTTTTTTTAATATTATTTGGTTTCTAATTCTCCCTGAAAAAAAAAAAAAAACCTAAAAAAACAGTGGGAGAATAATATTGCCCTTTCAGCTTGTGTGCCAGTCTTGACTCCTGGGTGTGCCACCTCTCTCCCTCTCATTCAGCGGGCCATAGAAAGCCTATTTATTTTTTTTTAAAAATATTATTGGGTTTCTAAAGTCTCCCTGAAAAAACAAAAAATACATAAAAAAACAGTGGGAGAGTAATATTGCCCTTTCAGCTTGTGTGCCAGTCTTGACTCCTGGGTGTGCCACCTCTCTCCCTCTCATTCAGTGGGCCATAGAAAGCCTATTTATTTTTTTTTTAAAATATTATTGGGTTTCTAAAGTCTCCCTGAAAAAACAAAAAATACATAAAAAAACAGTGGGAGAGTAATATTGCCCTCTCAGCTTGTGTGCCAGTCTTGACTCCTGGGTGTGCCACCTCTCTCTCTCTAATTGTGGGCCATAGAAAGCCTTTTTTTTTTTTTTTTTTAATATTATTTGGTTTCTAAAGTCTCCCTGAGAAAAAAAAAAAAATAAATTAGGTGGGAGATTAATATTGACATTAGTGCTTGAGTGACAGTCCTGCGTGTGTGTCATCTCTGTGATTTTGTGCCACAGAAAACAGAGTGTGTAACATTGTGCCTGATTTTCCTTGTGGTCTCACCAACCTGTTAAGGGATATTGAAATCATACTGAAGTTATAGCTCACCGTGTAAGTTGTTTGACAGCAACAAATAAAGTTACTTTGGTTAAGATTTTAAAACAATGAGGAAGTCTGGTGCAAGAGGTCGTCGTGGGCGTTCATTGTCAGCTGGTAATGATGGTAGTGGTAGAGGAGCATCAGGTGGTCGTGGGGATAAAAATATTCCACCTAAGTCTGGAGCTGTGGAGCCAGTTTCGTCGTCAGGCTACACAAGGCCTCGAACGCTCTCTTTTCTGGGAGTAGGAAAACCGCTTTTAAAGGCGGAGCAGCAACAGCAAGTTTTGGCTTACATTGCAGACTCAGCCTCTAGCTCTTTTGCCTCCTCTTCCGAAACTGGTAAATGTAAAAGCAGCGCGTCGCTTGTGGATGTTCACGGTCAGGGACAAGTCGCTTCCTTGTCCTCCTCAGCAAAAACTACAACAAGAGAGAAGGATGCAGCAGGCGACACAACGGGTCACTCCATGGAGCTCTTTACACATACCGTCCCTGGCTTAGAAAGTGAAACATTTAACAGGCCATGCCCATTACAAGTATATTCTGACATGGAGTGCACTGATGCACAGCCACAGCCAGAGTACTATGCTGCTCCTTTGACTCAGACCACCACATTGCCCTCTCAGGGTACAGATCCACAATCAGACCCTGATGAGACTATGTTGCCCCGCCACGAACGCTATACCACCGACCGACACAGTGACACAGACGAAGTTGCACACGAGCTCGAAGAGGAGGTAATAGATGACCCAGTTATTGACCCCGATTGGCAGCCATTGGGGGAACAGGGTGCAGGCGGCAGTAGTTCAGAAGCGGAGGTGGAGGAGGGGCCGCAGCAGGCATCAACATCGCAACAGGTTACATCTGCCGGGCCCGTATCTGGCCCAAAACGCGTGTCAAAGCCAAAACCTGTTGGAGCACAGCGTTGCCATCCGGTTAAAGCTCAGTCTGCAATCCCTGAAAAGGGATCCGAGTCTAGGAAGAGTGCAGTCTGGCATTTTTTTAAACAACATCCAACTGATCAGCGCAAAGTCATCTGTCAAAAATGTTCAACTAGCTTAAGCAGAGGTCAGAATCTGAAAAGTCTAAATACTAGTTGCATGCATAGACACTTAACCACCATGCATTTTCAAGCCTGGACTAACTACCAAACGTCCCTCAAGGTTGTAGCACCCTCGGCCAATGAAGCTAGTCAGCAACGCAACATCCCTTCCGTCACTGTAAGGCCACCATTTTCCGCACCACAGGCAGTATCTGTGCAGGTTTCTTTGCCAGCCAAAAGCAGTCAGGGTCAGGGAATCACCAGTTTTGTAGGAGGAAATATTGCATCTAGGGCACCGGCGGAAACAATACCGTCTCCAACCGTCTCTCAGTCTGCCATGTACACCGGCACACCCGAAAGTTCCACGATCTCCAGCTCTCCAGTCCAGCTCACCCTACATGAGACTCTGGTTAGAAAAAGGAAGTACTTATCCTCGCATCCGCGTACACAGGGTTTTAACGCCCACATAGCTAGACTAATCTCGTTAGAGATGATGCCCTACCGGTTAGTTGAAAGCGAAGCTTTCAAAGCCCTGATGGAGTACGCTGAACCACGATACGAGCTACCCAGTCGACACTTTTTTTCCAGAAAAGCCATCCCAGCCCTGCACCAGCATGTTAAACAGCGCATCGTCCATGCACTCAGGCAATCTGTGAGTACAAAGGTGCACCTGACTACAGATGCATGGACCAGTAGGCATGGCCAGGGACGTTATGTGTCCATCACGGCACACTGGGTGAATGTGGTGGATGCAGGGTCCACAGGCGACATCAATTTAGGGACAGTTGTGCCTAGCCCACGGTCTAGGAAACAGTTGGCTGTAGGCGTTCGCACCCCCTCCTCCTCCTCCTCCTCGTCCTCCTGCAGAAGCTACAGCTCTTCCACAGAACGCAGTCTGCCAACCACTCCATCGGCAGATGACACTGTTGCACACCAGTTGTCCCATTATGGGCCAGCTACTGCCAAGCGTCAGCAGGCTGTATTGGCTATGAAGTGCTTGGGCGACAATAGACACACCGCGGAAGTTCTGTCCGAGTTCTTGCAACAAGAAACGCAGTTGTGGCTGGGCACAGTAGATCTTGAGGCAGGCAAGGTAGTGAGTGATAACGGAAGGAATTTCATGGCTGCCATCTCCCTTTCCCAACTGAAACACATTCCTTGCCTGGCTCACACCTTAAACCTGGTGGTGCAGTGCTTATTGAAAACTTATCCTGGGTTCTCCGACCTGCTCCTCAAAGTGCGTGCACTTTGCTCACATATCCGACGTTCGCCTGTACACGCCAGCCGTATGCAGACCTATCAGCGGTCTTTGAACCTTCCCCAGCATCGCCTAATCATAGACGTTGCAACAAGGTGGAACTCAACACTGCACATGCTTCAGAGACTGTGCGAACAGAGGCGTGCTGTTATTTATTTGTGGGAGGATACACGGGCAGGCAGTAGGATGGCAGACATGGAGTTGTCAGGTGTGCAGTGGTCTAAGATACAAGACATGTGTCAAGTCCTTCAGTGCTTTGAGGAATGCACACGGCTGGTTAGTGCAGACAACGCCGTAATAAGCATGAGCATCCCCCTAATGCGTCTGCTGATGCAAAGTTTGACGCACATAAAGGAGCAGGCGTCTGCACCAGAGGAAGAGGAAAGCCTTGATGACAGTCAGCCATTGTCTGGTCAGGGCAGTGTACAGGACGAGGTAGCGGGCGAAGAGGAGGTGGAGGACGAGGAGGATGATGGGGATGAGTATATTTTTAATGCCGAACCTTTCCCGGGGGCACAGGAATTTGGTTGCGTGTCACGGCCGGGTTCTGGTTTTTTGAGGGACACAAGTGACGTAGATTTGCCTGCAACTGCCCCTCAACCAATCACAACCGGAGATTTGACAACTGGAACTTTGGCCCACATGGCGGATTATGCCTTACGTATCCTAAAAAGGGACACACGCATTACGAAAATGATGAACGATGACGATTACTGGTTGGCCTGCCTCCTTGATCCACGCTATAAAGGCAAATTGCAAAATATTATGCCACATGAGAACTTGGAACTAATATTAGCAACCAAACAATCAACTCTTGTTGACCGTTTGCTTCAGGCATTCCCAGCACACAGCGCACGTGATCGTTCTCACACGAGCTCCAGGGGGCAGCAGACTAGGAGTGTTAGGGGTGCACACATCAGAAGTGGCATTGGACAGAGGGGTTTTCTGACCAGGTTGTGGAGTGATTTTGCTATGACCGCAGACAGGACAGGTACTGCTGCATCAATTGAAAGTGACAGGAGACAACATTTGTCCAGTATGGTTACTAACTATTTTTCATCCCTTATCGATGTTCTCCCTCAACCGTCATTCCCATTTGATTACTGGGCCTCCAAATTAGACACCTGGCCAGAATTGGCAGAATATGCATTGCAGGAGCTTGCTTGCCCGGCAGCAAGTGTCCTATCAGAAAGAGTATTCAGTGCTGCAGGTTCAATATTAACCGAAAAAAGGACTCGTCTGGCTACCCAAAATGTTGACGATCTAACATTCATTAAAATGAACCACAACTGGATTTCGAAATCTTTTGCCCCACCTTGCCCGGCCGACACCTAGCTTTCCTATGAAAAGCTCTTGCCTGTGAATTACTTTTCTAATGTCTAATTTGCTGCAGCTGATTGTACAGCATACGACATGTTTACACCTCCCTAAATGGCAAAACTCCCCACACGGGGCCGTGGTATCGCGACTTGGCGCAAGCACCCGTGAGACTGCTGTTTGTCTGAAGAGGTGGGTGTGCTCGCTTTTGGTTGACGGCATTGCTACTGGGTCCCTCATAGTACAATGTAGTGTCTCTGGCGGTGGTGGTGCGCACCCAACGTCAGACACACCGTTGTAACATGAGGGGCCCTGGGGCGGTCCCGCCGGCCTCAAGAGAGTTCCCCCCTACCCCAGCTCAAAATGTGCTCTACCACGTGCAAAATTATGTCGCACAGCTCCACCAATCTTTAGTCTATTCGCTGACATCATTCAATGTCTGGCACTGACAATACAAATTTGTAGACATCTATGATGCAACTTAAAGTAGTCTGTGTCTGTGTCCTATATTGGCACCATTAAATAGTTACTGCCAAATTACTATGTCAGAAACTCAGTAGATGAGCCCACCCCTGTACCTAAGTATGCCACCTTTTTTTTTTGTTTTGGTTGTTTTGCGAGACATTAACATCTATTTATATTTTGGGAGTACTGGGACAGACACTCCTTGCACTACTCCTCCACTCACCACCAAGCTGCCTGTGTATCCATGTAACCGCTGTAAAACTGCCATGAGCCTATTGTTTGTTATTTTAGGCCTTTGATAGCCTGTCTGCGGCCCCTACTTGCAATACTCCTCCACTGACCACCAAGCTGCCTGCCCGTGTATCCATGTAACCGCTGTGAAACTGCCATGAGCCTATTGTTTGTTATGTTAGGCCTTTGATAGCCTGTCTGCGGTCCCTACTTTAAATACTCCTCCACTGACCAGACCACTGCTGCCCGTGTACCCCTGGAACCAATTATAAAGTGCCTACAGCCAGCCCATTTTCTTATGTTAGGCCTTTGAAGCCTGTCTGCGGTCCCTACTTTAAATACTCCTCCACTGACCACCAAGCTGCCTGCCCGTGTATCCATGTAACCGCTGTAAAACTGCCATGAGCCTATTGTTTGTTATTTTAGGCCTTTGATAGCCTGTCTGCGGCCCCTACTTGCAATACTCCTCCACTGACCACAATGCTGCCTGGAGTGCCTGCCTGTGTATCCATGTAACCGATGTAAAACTGCCATGACTGCCTACTGTTTGTTATTTTAGGCCTTTGATAGCCTGTCTGCAGCCCCTACTTGCAATACTCCTCCACTGACCACACCAATGCTGCCCGTGTACCCCTGGAACCTATTTAAAAGTTCATAGAGCCTAGTTATATATTTTATTTACTATTAATAAGGCCATGATGGACTACGCTGTACCACGCTACAAGCTAACCAGTCGACACTTCTTTTGCGAGAAAAGCCATCCCAACCCTCCACCAGCATGTAGAAGACCGCATTGTCCATGCACTCTGGCAATCTGTGAGTACAAAGGTGCACCTGACAACAGACGCATGGACCTGTAGGCATGGCCACGGAAGATTACGTGTCCATTACGGCGCAATGGGTTAATGTGGTGGATGCATGGTCCACAGGGGACAGCCTACTAAGTCTGTCTGCAGTCCCTAATTCAAATTGTCCTCCACTGTCTAAATCGGAACTTCCACCTTCTGGCTTTCGGCCTATAGTATCAGAAATTAAACTGCATTTGGCCTTCAACTTTGGTTAGGGCCTACTAACGGCTTCTGCCCCTCCCTGGTGTTGCCCTCAACTAAATAAAGCTGAGCTTCAACCTTCTGCTCCAAATTACCATTTTGAAAAATGCAATAGGCTTTTCAGGCCTACAAAAGGTGTCTGTCTGTGTGCCCCTCCCTGGTGTTGTCCTCAACTAAATAAAGCTGAGCTTCAACCTTCCGGCTCTCATTATGTGGTTTTAAAAAAAAAAATGGTGGTTAGGGCCTACTAACGGCTTCTGCCCCTCCCTGGTGTTGTCCTCAACTAAATAAAGCTGAGCTTCAACCTTCCGGCTCTCATTATGTGGTTTTAAAAAAAAAATGGTGGTTAGGGCCTACTAACGGCTTCTGCCCCTCCCTGGTGTTGTCCTCAACTAAATAAAGCTGAGCTTCAACCTTCCGGCTCTCATTATGTGGTTTTAAAAAAAAAATGGTGGTTAGGGCCTACTAACGGCTTCTGCCCCTCCCTGGTGTTGCCCTCAACTAAATAAAGCTGAGCTTCAACCTTCTGCTCCAAATTACCATTTTGAAAAATGCAATAGGCTTTTCAGGCCTACTAAAGGTGTCTGTCTGTGTGCCCCTCCCTGGTGTTGTCCTCAACTAAATAAAGCTGAGCTTCAACCTTCCGGCTCTCATTATGTGGTTTTAAAAAAAAAAATGGTGGTTAGGGCCTACTAACGGCTTCTGCCCCTCCCTGGTGTTGTCCTCAACTAAATAAAGCTGAGCTTCAACCTTCCGGCTCTCATTATGTGGTTTTAAAAAAAAAAATGGTGGTTAGGGCCTACTAACGGCTTCTGCCCCTCCCTGGTGTTGTCCTCAACTAAATAAAGCTGAGCTTCAACCTTCCGGCTCTCATTATGTGGTTTTAAAAAAAAAATGGTGGTTAGGGCCTACTAACGGCTTCTGCCCCTCCCTGGTGTTGCCCTCAACTAAATAAAGCTGAGCTTCAACCTTCTGCTCCAAATTACCATTTTGAAAAATGCAATAGGCTTTTCAGGCCTACAAAAGGTGTCTGTCTGTGTGCCCCTCCCTGGTGTTGTCCTCAACTAAATAAAGCTGAGCTTCAACCTTCCGGCTCTCATTATGTGGTTTTAAAAAAAAAAATGGTGGTTAGGGCCTACTAACGGCTTCTGCCCCTCCCTGGTGTTGTCCTCAACTAAATAAAGCTGAGCTTCAACCTTCCGGCTCTCATTATGTGGTTTTAAAAAAAAAATGGTGGTTAGGGCCTACTAACGGCTTCTGCCCCTCCCTGGTGTTGTCCTCAACTAAATAAAGCTGAGCTTCAACCTTCCGGCTCTCATTATGTGGTTTTAAAAAAAAAATGGTGGTTAGGGCCTACTAACGGCTTCTGCCCCTCCCTGGTGTTGCCCTCAACTAAATAAAGCTGAGCTTCAACCTTCTGCTCCAAATTACCATTTTGAAAAATGCAATAGGCTTTTCAGGCCTACTAAAGGTGTCTGTCTGTGTGCCCCTCCCTGGTGTTGTCCTCAACTAAATAAAGCTGAGCTTCAACCTTCCGGCTCTCATTATGTGGTTTTAAAAAAAAAAATGGTGGTTAGGGCCTACTAACGGCTTCTGCCCCTCCCTGGTGTTGTCCTCAACTAAATAAAGCTGAGCTTCAACCTTCCGGCTCTCATTATGTGGTTTTAAAAAAAAAATGGTGGTTAGGGCCTACTAACGGCTTCTGCCCCTCCCTGGTGTTGCCCTCAACTAAATAAAGCTGAGCTTCAACCTTCTGCTCCAAATTACCATTTTGAAAAATGCAATAGGCTTTTCAGGCCTACTAAAGGTGTCTGTCTGTGTGCCCCTCCCTGGTGTTGTCCTCAACTAAATAAAGCTGAGCTTCAACCTTCCGGCTCTCATTATGTGGTTTAAAAAAAAAAAATGGTGGTTAGGGCCTACTAACGGCTTCTGCCCCTCCCTGGTGTTGCCCTCAAGTAAATAAAGCTGAGCTTCAACCTTCTGCTCCAAATTACCATTTTAAAAAATGCAATAGGCTTTTCAGGCCTACTAAAGGTGTCTGTCTGTGTGCCCCTCCCTGGTGTTGTCCTCAACTAAATAAAGCTGAGCTTCAACCTTCCGGCTCTCATTATGTGGTTTTAAAAAAAAAAATGGTGGTTAGGGCCTACTAACGGCTTCTGCCCCTCCCTGGTGTTGCCCTCAACTAAATAAAGCTGAGCTTCAACCTTCTGCTCCAAATTACCATTTTAAAAAATGCAATAGGCTTTTCAGGCCTACTAAAGGTGTCTGTCTGTGTGCCCCTCCCTGGTGTTGTCCTCAACTAAATAAAGCTGAGCTTCAACCTTCCGGCTCTCATTATGTGGTTTAAAAAAAAAAAATGGTGGTTAGGGCCTACTAACGGCTTCTGCCCCTCCCTGGTGTTGCCCTCAACTAAATAAAGCTGAGCTTCAACCTTCTGCTCCAAATTACCATTTTAAAAAATGCAATAGGCTTTTCAGGCCTACTAAAGGTGTCTGTCTGTGTGCCCCTCCCTGGTGTTGTCCTCAACTAAATAAAGCTGAGCTTCAACCTTCCGGCTCTCATTATGTGGTTTTAAAAAAAAAAATGGTGGTTAGGGCCTACTAACGGCTTCTGCCCCTCCCTGGTGTTGTCCTCAACTAAATAAAGCTGAGCTTCAACCTTCCGGCTCTCATTATGTGGTTTTAAAAAAAAAATGGTGGTTAGGGCCTACTAACGGCTTCTGCCCCTCCCTGGTGTTGCCCTCAACTAAATAAAGCTGAGCTTCAACCTTCTGCTCCAAATTACCATTTTAAAAAATGCAATAGGCTTTTCCGGCCTACTAAAGGTGTCTGCCCCTCCCTGGTGTTGTCCTCAACTGAACAAAGCTGAGCTTCAACCTTCCGGCTCTCATTATGTGGTTTTAAAAAAAAAATGGTGGTTAGGGCCTACTAACGGCTTCTGCCCCTCCCTGGTGTTGCCCTCAACTAAATAAAGCTGAGCTTCAACCTTCTGCTCCAAATTACCATTTTGAAAAATGCAATAGGCTTTTCAGGCCTACTAAAGGTGTCTGTCTGTGTGCCCCTCCCTGGTGTTGTCCTCAACTAAATAAAGCTGAGCTTCAACCTTCCGGCTCTCATTATGTGGTTTAAAAAAAAAAAATGGTGGTTAGGGCCTACTAACGGCTTCTGCCCCTCCCTGGTGTTGCCCTCAAGTAAATAAAGCTGAGCTTCAACCTTCTGCTCCAAATTACCATTTTAAAAAATGCAATAGGCTTTTCAGGCCTACTAAAGGTGTCTGTCTGTGTGCCCCTCCCTGGTGTTGTCCTCAACTAAATAAAGCTGAGCTTCAACCTTCCGGCTCTCATTATGTGGTTTTAAAAAAAAAAATGGTGGTTAGGGCCTACTAACGGCTTCTGCCCCTCCCTGGTGTTGCCCTCAACTAAATAAAGCTGAGCTTCAACCTTCTGCTCCAAATTACCATTTTAAAAAATGCAATAGGCTTTTCAGGCCTACTAAAGGTGTCTGTCTGTGTGCCCCTCCCTGGTGTTGTCCTCAACTAAATAAAGCTGAGCTTCAACCTTCCGGCTCTCATTATGTGGTTTAAAAAAAAAAAATGGTGGTTAGGGCCTACTAACGGCTTCTGCCCCTCCCTGGTGTTGCCCTCAACTAAATAAAGCTGAGCTTCAACCTTCTGCTCCAAATTACCATTTTGAAAAATGCAATAGGCTTTTCAGGCCTACTAAAGGTGTCTGTCTGTGTGCCCCTCCCTGGTGTTGTCCTCAACTAAATAAAGCTGAGCTTCAACCTTCCGGCTCTCATTATGTGGTTTAAAAAAAAAAAATGGTGGTTAGGGCCTACTAACGGCTTCTGCCCCTCCCTGGTGTTGCCCTCAACTAAATAAAGCTGAGCTTCAACCTTCTGCTCCAAATTACCATTTTGAAAAATGCAATAGGCTTTTCAGGCCTACTAAAGGTGTCTGTCTGTGTGCCCCTCCCTGGTGTTGTCCTCAACTAAATAAAGCTGAGCTTCAACCTTCCGGCTCTCATTATGTGGTTTAAAAAAAAAAAATGGTGGTTAGGGCCTACTAACGGCTTCTGCCCCTCCCTGGTGTTGCCCTCAAGTAAATAAAGCTGAGCTTCAACCTTCTGCTCCAAATTACCATTTTAAAAAATGCAATAGGCTTTTCAGGCCTACTAAAGGTGTCTGTCTGTGTGCCCCTCCCTGGTGTTGTCCTCAACTAAATAAAGCTGAGCTTCAACCTTCCGGCTCTCATTATGTGGTTTTAAAAAAAAAAATGGTGGTTAGGGCCTACTAACGGCTTCTGCCCCTCCCTGGTGTTGCCCTCAACTAAATAAAGCTGAGCTTCAACCTTCTGCTCCAAATTACCATTTTAAAAAATGCAATAGGCTTTTCAGGCCTACTAAAGGTGTCTGTCTGTGTGCCCCTCCCTGGTGTTGTCCTCAACTAAATAAAGCTGAGCTTCAACCTTCCGGCTCTCATTATGTGGTTTAAAAAAAAAAAATGGTGGTTAGGGCCTACTAACGGCTTCTGCCCCTCCCTGGTGTTGCCCTCAACTAAATAAAGCTGAGCTTCAACCTTCTGCTCCAAATTACCATTTTGAAAAATGCAATAGGCTTTTCCGGCCTACTAAAGGTGTCTGCCCCTCCCTGGTGTTGTCCTCAACTGAACAAAGCTGAGCTTCAACCTTCCGGCTCTCATTATGTGGTTTTAAAAAAAAAATGGTGGTTAGGGCCTACTAACGGCTTCTGCCCCTCCCTGGTGTTGCCCTCAACTAAATAAAGCTGAGCTTCAACCTTCTGCTCCAAATTACCATTTTGAAAAATGCAATAGGCTTTTCAGGCCTACTAAAGGTGTCTGTCTGTGTGCCCCTCCCTGGTGTTGTCCTCAACTAAATAAAGCTGAGCTTCAACCTTCCGGCTCTCATTATGTGGTTTAAAAAAAAAAAATGGTGGTTAGGGCCTACTAACGGCTTCTGCCCCTCCCTGGTGTTGCCCTCAAGTAAATAAAGCTGAGCTTCAACCTTCTGCTCCAAATTACCATTTTAAAAAATGCAATAGGCTTTTCCGGCCTACTAAAGGTGTCTGCCCCTCCCTGGTGTTGTCCTCAACTGAACAAAGCTGAGCTTCCACATTCTGGCTTTCGCCCTATACTATCAGATATTAAACTGCATTTGGCCTACTAGTGTGGTTAGGCCCTTGAAACAGTGTCTGCTGCTCTTGGGTTTGCTACTCCACTGAACAAAGCAATGCCGCCTGTTTAGTCCTGTTACCAATTTTGAACTGCATGTAGCCTACTTTATTCTTTGGCCCTATATCTGTTTCCTCCTCATCCTGCCCATTGCCCAGCCACTGCTAAATGAGTCTGCTGGTACATTGACCTAGACCACTACATTCCCCTTGTACTCTACACAGCCAGAATCTGTCCCTGCTGAAAGTAAGGTTCCCCTTCCCGCATGTTATACCACCTTACACAGGGACAAAGAGGAAGGTGCAGATGAAAGTGCAGGTTCCTTCATCAGGTGGGGGGGCATACTCGTTGGCGACGTCACTGGCACAGGGCCCCTCAGAGTACGCAAAAGTGTCGCTGCTGGTGGGAGGCGCCCCCGCCATGCAAACACACCGCCGTACTTTGAGGGGCCCTGTGCCAGTGGCAATGCGAACGAGTGGGCCCCCCCTGCTTGCTCAGGATCACAGCACTTGCAACTTTTAAATACTTACCTTTCCCTGCAACACCGCCGTGACGTAGTCCGCATTTCCTGGGCCCACGAAAAACTTGAGCCAGCCCTACTCCCCCCACAACTTTCCCCCAATTCCCTATGCCCAACTATTATTATACAGTTAATTAAGATTGGCAAGCTTCAGAAACAAGAATGGATGTTTTTGGCATTAAAATGGGCACTGTAGGTGTTTTCCTGGCCTCCACTCACTGCCGACTATGCTTCCCCATTGACTTGCATTGGGTTTCGTGTTTCGGTCGATCCCCGACTTTTAGCGATAATCGGCCGACTGCACTCGACTCGACTCTGGACAAAATCGGGTTTCCCAAAACCCTACTCGATCTTAAAAAAATGAAAGTCGCTCAACCCTAGTTGAAAGGTTAAATTTCACTTTATTGGTAGACTGATAGATACATAAATAGATAGATAAATAAATGTCAAAAGAGAAGGCAGCACTCCATTATTTCAAAAAGTGTAGGATTTATTTTAGACCCACATATCAGCGCACTGATATGTGGGTCTAAAATAAATCCTACACTTTTTGAAATAATGGAGTGCTGCCTTCTCTTTTGACATTTATGGAAAGTGGACGACCAGTGGACAGGTTGCCTGGAGGCTTTGCACCCGGAAATAAGTAATATTGTTGTGCTGTTCCCCTTTTTTATGAATAGATAGATAAATAGATAGATAGAAACATAGATATATAGATACATAGATAGAGCGATAGATAGATACATAGATATATAGATACATAGATAGAGCGAAAGATAGAGAGAGCGAGATAGATAGTGGATAGATAATTTATAGATATAGTAGATAGAAAGTGAATAGATACATTATAGATAAATATTGGATAGAAAATTTCTAGTTTTATATTTACCACTGGCAGTTGTGGCGACGACAGACGGCGAGGAACCTTCTTCCTCTTGTGTCCTCCGTGTGCCACAACCTATTGTGTATTTAAATGAAAAAAAAAAATTACATTTCTTGGATCAATACATTGATGCCTGCAAAACTAAAAATGTCTGCCATGTACCTTTGTGGGTTTTGCCTGTTTTTTTGGGGGGGGCCTAGCAGCCTCAGGCTCCAAAGACTCCTATTTGCAATAAAAACGTGAATATAAACGTGCACTGGAGTTTCACACAACATTATTGTGGTTTTTTAAAGTGCAAGCCTACCGATTGAGAAGAAAAAACCGCAGACACGCCGCTGCTGCTGCTGCTGCTTCCCTCACTATCCGACATCTGCAACAAAGCAATACATTTTTAGTACACACACATCCGACAGACAATACAGACTCCCATGATGTATACAGAGATATATAATATATAGAAATGTACTTACATTTCCTGTGATCTCTTGCAAGACACTTTCTCCGGTGCAGCAGGCCTCAGGAAAAATGTGTGCTATGAACATTCATCCTTTAATGGCCGAAATTGTATTTCCTGTCACATGACCACATGGACCACCCTCAAACGCTATTAAAACGTATGGTTCTATTTGGAAATTTTTCATGATTTGCGTCTGGCTGCATTTGCCATAGCCATCAATGGCAGAATTAACGCTTCCGTTAGTATTGCGTTAGCTTGGCCGGACCCGAAAACGCTGCAAGCCGCGTTCCAAGGTCCGTCAGAAAAAAACATTATGTGACAAACGCATGCCAATTTTGGCATGCGTCACGATGCGTCAGACAATGCAAGTCTATGGGCGCGTTAGTATGTGCGTTATATTGCGTTTTCAGTACTTAGAAACGTGTCCGTTAGACGGACTCACCTAGCGCAATGTGAACCTAGCCTAAGGGTTTCTTTTTCTGCATCATGTTGCTCTCAGACATGGTATCACAAATCTGCTTACATATTCCCTTTAAGAGGTATTGGGAGATCATGTCATTGAGATATAATGGGCAATTTTTAAACCAGAAATGGAGACTGTCAAAGTATGGCGGCCATAGGGTAAGGGAGCAGAGCAGAGCCCAGCCAAGACAAATGCAATAGGCTTATTAAGACCCATTGGGCTTATTGAGTTGTCAGAAATGCCATTTCAATCCCTTTTAAATGTGTTACACGGTTGCATTTACTCATTTCTGGAACAAATTTGCCATATGTAAGCATACCTGTTGTGAAATTGGATTCTGGGCTCCCCCGGTGGCCACTTGTGGAATTGTACTTGTGTGCATCATCCCCTCTGTTCACCTGCTCCTATCAGGATGTGGGAGTCGCTATATAACCTTGCTCCTCTGTCAGTTTCATGCCGGTCAACAATGTAATCAGAAGCCTTCTGTGCATGTTCCTGCTACTAGACAACTCCTAGCTAAGTTGGACTTTTGTCCTTGTGTGTTTTTGCATTTTGTTCCTGTTCACAGCCGCTGTTTCGTTACTGTGTCTGGAAAGCTCTTGTGAGCGGAAATTGCCACTCTGGTGTTATGAGTTAATGCTAGAGTCTTAAAGTAATTTCTGGATGGTGTTTTGATAGGGTTTTCTGCTGACCATGAAAGTGCCCTTTCTGTCTTCATACTATCTAGTAAGCGGACCTCGATTTTGCTAAACCTATTTTCATACTACGTTTGTCATTTCATCTAAAATCACCGCCAATATATGTGGGGGCCTCTGTCTGCCTTTTGGGAAAATTTCTCTAGAGGTGAGCCAGGACTGTCTTTTCCTCTGCTAGGATTAGGTAGTTCTCCGGCTGGCGCTGGGCATCTAGGGATAAAAAACGTAGGCATGCTACCCGGCCACTTCTAGTTGTGCGGCAGGTTTAGTTCATGGTCAGTATAGTTTCCATCTTCCAAGAGCTAGTTCTCATATATGCTGGGCTATGTTCTCTCGCCATTGAGAATCATGACAGTTTGACCGGCCCAAAAAAGGGTTAAATTACTGGCTGAGAAAGGAGAGAAAAAAGAAGTCTGCTACAATTTTTTTTTTTTTTTTTTTCCCTCTAGTTCTGAGTGTGCTCTTAATTGAATCACTTGCTATTCTGCCTATACTGCAGCCTTCCTCTCTTTCTCTCCTTCTAATCCTTGAATGGCTCTGTGTTCACCTGTTTCTAATGGATCTTCAGAGTGTAGCTACAGGTTTGAATAATCTCGCCACAAAGGTACAAAATTTGCAAGATTTTGTTGTTCATGCACCTATGTCTGAGCCTAGAATTCCTTTGCCTGAATTCTTCTCGGGGAATAGATCTCACTTTCAAAATTTTAAAAATAATTGCAAATTGTTTTTGTCCCTGAAGTCTCGCTCTGCCGGAGACCCTGCACAGCAGGTCAGGATTGTAATTTCCTTGCTCCGGGGCGACCCTCAGGACTGGGCTTTTGCATTGGCACCAGGGGATCCTGCGTTGCTCAATGTGGATGCGTTTTTTCTGGCCTTGGGGTTGCTTTATGAGGAACCTCATTTAGAGCTTCAGGCGGAAAAGGCCTTGATGTCCTTGTCTAAGGGGCAAGATGAAGCTGAAATATACTGCCAAAAATTCCGCAAATGGTCTGTGCTTACTCAGTGGAATGAGTGCGCCCTGGCGGCGATTTTCAGAGAAGGTCTCTCTGATGCCATTAAGGATGTTATGGTGGGGTTCCCTGTGCCTGCGAGTCTGAATGAGTCCATGACGATGGCTATTCAGATCGATAGGCGTCTGCGGGAGCGCAAACATGTGCACCATTTGGCGGTGTCTACTGAGAAAACGCCAGAAAATATGCAATGTGATAGAATTCTGTCCAGAAGCGAGCGGCAGAATTTTAGACGAAAAAATGGGTTGTGCTTCTATTGTGGTGATTCAACTCATGTTATATCAGCATGCTTTAAGCGTACTAAGAAGCCTGACAAGTCTGTTTCAATTAGCACTTTACAGTCTAAGTTTATTCTATCTGTGACCCTGATTTGTTCTTTGTCATCTATTACCGCGGACGCCTATGTCGACTCTGGCGCTGCTTTGAGTCTTATGGATTGGTCCTTTGCCAAACGCTGTGGGTATGATTTGGAGCCATTGGAGGCTCCGATACCTCTGAAAGGGATTGACTCCACCCCATTGGCTAGTAATAAACCACAATACTGGACACAAGTGACTATGCGTGTTAATCCGGATCACCAGGAGGTTATTCGCTTTCTGGTGCTGTATAATCTACATGATGTTTTGGTGCTGGGATTGCCATGGCTGCAATCTCATAACCCAGTCCTCGACTGGAGAGCTATGTCTGTGTTAAGCTGGGGATGTAAAGGAACTCATGGGGACGTACCTTTGGTTTCCATTTCATCATCTATTCCCTCTGAGATTCCTGAATTCTTGTCTGACTTTCGTGACGTTTTTGAAGAACCCAAGGTTGGTTCACTACCTCCGCACCGGGAGTGCGATTGTGCCATAGACTTGATTCCGGGTAGTAAATACCCTAAGGGTCGTTTATTTAATCTGTCTGTGCCTGAACACGCGGCTATGCGAGAATATATAAAGGAGTCCTTGGAAAAGGGACATATTCGTCCTTCGTCATCTCCCTTAGGAGCCGGTTTTTTCTTTGTGTCTAAGAAAGACGGCTCTTTGAGGCCGTGTATTGATTATCGACTTTTGAATAAAATCACGGTTAAATATCAATATCCGTTACCACTGCTTACTGATTTGTTTGCTCGTATAAAGGGGGCCAAGTGGTTCTCTAAGATTGATCTCCGTGGGGCGTATAATTTGGTGCGAATCAAGCAGGGGGATGAGTGGAAAACCGCATTTAATACGCCCGAGGGCCATTTTGAGTATTTGGTGATGCCTTTTGGTCTTTCTAATGCCCCTTCAGTCTTCCAGTCCTTTATGCATGACATTTTCCGTGATTATTTGGATAAATTTATGATTGTGTATCTGGATGATATTCTGATTTTTTCGGATGACTGGGACTCTCATGTCCAGCAGGTCAGGAGGGTTTTTCAGGTTTTGCGGTCTAATTCCTTGTGTGTGAAGGGTTCTAAGTGTGTTTTTGGGGTTCAAAAGATTTCCTTCTTGGGATACATTTTTTCCCCCTCTTCCATCGAGATGGATCCTGTCAAGGTTCAGGCTATTGGTGATTGGACGCAACCCTCTTCTCTTAAGAGTCTTCAGAAATTTTTGGGCTTTGCTAACTTTTATCGTCGATTTATTGCTGGTTTTTCTGATGTTGTCAAACCATTGACTGATTTGACTAAGAAGGGTGCTGATGTTGCTGATTGGTCCCCTGATGCTGTGGAGGCCTTTCGGGAGCTCAAGCGCCGCTTTTCTTCCGCCCCAGTGTTGCATCAGCCTGATGTTGCTCTTCCTTTTCAGGTTGAGGTTGACGCTTCTGAAATCGGAGCTGGGGCGGTGTTGTCGCAGAGAAGTTCCGACTGCTCCGTGATGAGACCTTGTGCCTTTTTTTCCCGTAAATTTTCGCCCGCCGAGCGGAATTATGATATTGGGAATCGGGAGCTTTTGGCCATGAAGTGGGCTTTTGAGGAGTGGCGTCACTGGCTTGAGGGGGCCAGACATCAGGTGGTGGTATTGACTGACCACAAAAATTTAATTTACCTTGAGTCTGCCAGGCGCCTGAATCCTAGACAGGCGCGCTGGTCGTTGTTTTTCTCTCGGTTTAATTTTGTGGTGTCTTACCTACCGGGTTCCAAGAATGTTAAGGCGGATGCCCTTTCTAGGAGTTTTGAGCCTGACTCCCCTGGTAATTCTGAGCCCACAGGTATCCTTAAAGATGGAGTGATATTGTCTGCCGTTTCTCCAGACCTGCGGCGGGCCTTGCAGGAGTTTCAGGCGGATAGACCTGATCGTTGCCCACCTGGTAGACTGTTTGTTCCTGATGATTGGACCAGTAGAGTCATCTCTGAGGTTCATTCTTCTGCGTTGGCAGGTCATCCTGGAATCTTTGGTACCAGGGATTTGGTGGCAAGGTCCTTCTGGTGGCCTTCCCTGTCACGAGATGTGCGAGGCTTTGTGCAGTCTTGTGACGTTTGTGCTCGGGCCAAGCCTTGTTGTTCTCGGGCTAGTGGATTGTTGTTACCCTTGCCTATCCCGAAGAGGCCTTGGACGCACATCTCGATGGATTTTATTTCGGATCTGCCTGTTTCTCAGAAGATGTCTGTCATCTGGGTGGTGTGTGACCGTTTCTCTAAGATGGTCCATCTGGTTCCCTTGCCTAAGTTGCCTTCTTCTTCCGAGTTGGTTCCTCTGTTTTTTCAAAATGTTGTTCGTTTGCATGGTATTCCGGAGAATATCGTTTCTGACAGAGGGACCCAATTCGTGTCTAGATATTGGCGGGCATTCTGTGCTAGGATGGGCATAGATTTGTCTTTTTCGTCTGCTTTCCATCCTCAGACTAATGGCCAGACCGAGCGGACTAATCAGACCTTGGAGACATATTTGAGGTGTTTTGTGTCTGCGGATCAGGATGATTGGGTTGCTTTTTTGCCTTTGGCGGAGTTCGCCCTCAATAATCGGGCCAGCTCTGCCACCTTGGTGTCCCCGTTTTTCTGTAATTCGGGGTTTCATCCTCGATTTTCCTCCGGTCAAGTGGAATCTTCGGATTGTCCTGGAGTGGATGCTGTGGTGGAGAGGTTGCATCAGATTTGGGGGCAGGTGGTGGACAATTTGAAGTTGTCCCAGGAGAAGACTCAGCTTTTTGCCAACCGCCGTCGTCGTGTTGGTCCTCGGCTTTGTGTTGGGGACTTGGTGTGGTTGTCTTCTCGTTTTGTCCCTATGAGGGTTTCTTCTCCTAAGTTTAAGCCTCGGTTCATCGGCCCGTACAAGATATTGGAGATTCTTAACCCTGTGTCCTTCCGTTTGGACCTCCCTGCATCCTTTTCGATTCATAATGTTTTTCATCGGTCATTGTTGCGCAGGTATGAGGTACCGGCTGTGCCTTCCGTTGAGCCTCCTGCTCCGGTGTTGGTTGAGGGTGAGTTGGAGTACGTTGTGGAAAAGATCTTAGACTCTCGTGTTTCCAGACGGAAGCTCCAGTATCTGGTCAAATGGAAGGGATACGGTCAGGAGGATAATTCTTGGGTCACTGCCTCTGATGTTCATGCCTCCGATCTTGTCCGTGCCTTTCATAGGGCTCATCCTGATCGCCCTGGTGGTTCTGGTGAGGGTTCGGTGCCCCCTCCTTGAGGGGGGGGTACTGTTGTGAAATTGGATTCTGGGCTCCCCCGGTGGCCACTTGTGGAATTGTACTTGTGTGCATCATCCCCTCTGTTCACCTGCTCCTATCAGGATGTGGGAGTCGCTATATAACCTTGCTCCTCTGTCAGTTTCATGCCGGTCAACAATGTAATCAGAAGCCTTCTGTGCATGTTCCTGCTACTAGACAACTCCTAGCTAAGTTGGACTTTTGTCCTTGTGTGTTTTTGCATTTTGTTCCTGTTCACAGCTGCTGTTTCGTTACTGTGTCTGGAAAGCTCTTGTGAGCGGAAATTGCCACTCTGGTGTTATGAGTTAATGCTAGAGTCTTAAAGTAATTTCTGGATGGTGTTTTGATAGGGTTTTCTGCTGACCATGAAAGTGCCCTTTCTGTCTTCATGCTATCTAGTAAGCGGACCTCGATTTTGCTAAACCTATTTTCATACTACGTTTGTCATTTCATCTAAAATCACCGCCAATATATGTGGGGGCCTCTGTCTGCCTTTTGGGAAAATTTCTCTAGAGGTGAGCCAGGACTGTCTTTTCCTCTGCTAGGATTAGGTAGTTCTCCGGCTGGCGCTGGGCATCTAGGGATAAAAAACGTAGGCATGCTACCCGGCCACTTCTAGTTGTGCGGCAGGTTTAGTTCATGGTCAGTATAGTTTCCATCTTCCAAGAGCTAGTTCTCATATATGCTGGGCTATGTTCTCTCGCCATTGAGAATCATGACACATACCTTCCTCTTAACCATCTCAAAAGTCATCTCAGACATGTGAAAACGAAAGAAGAAATACTGGCAACATGTAACCTTCTAGATGAGAGCCTTAGAAAATGCCTTATCAACATAGCACTGCAGTAGTGGATTTAACAGTCCACTGATTTCTGGGAGGCCTGTCTACTCCTCTCTTGTGGAAAAGAACTTAAAGGGAACCTGTCACCCCCAAAATGGAAGATGATCTAAGCCCACCGGCATCAGGGGCTTATCTACAGCATTCTGTAATGCTGTAGATAAGCCCCCGATGTATCCTGAAAGATAAGAAAAAGAGGTTAGATTATACTCTCCTAGGCGGGCGGTCCGATCCGGTGGGTCCGGGGCCTCCCATCTTCTTACGATAACGTCCTCTTCTTGTCTTCACGCTGCGGCTCCAGTGCAGGCGTACTTTGTCTGCCCTGTTGAGGGCAGAGCAAAGTACTGAAGTGCGCAGGCGCTGGGCCTCTCTGACCTTTCCCGGCGCCTGCGCACTGCAGTACTTTGCTTTGCCCTCAACAGGGCAGACAAAGTACGCCTGCGCCGGATCAGCAGCGTGAAGACAAGAAGAGGATGTCATCCTATGAAGATAGGGGGCCCCGGACCGGACTGTGACGCCCATCGGACCGGACCACAGCGGGACCGCACCTGGGTGAGTATAATCTAACCTCTTTTTCTCATCTTTCAGGTTACATCGGGGGCTTATCTACAGTATTACAGAATGCTGTAGATAAGCCCCTGATGCCAGTGGGCTTAGCTCACCTTCCATTTTGGGGGTGACAGGTTCCCTTTAAATTAATAATGTTCATATGGCAAGCATTGTTATGAAGCTATCTTGGTGGCACCTTTCATAATGTGAACCTAAGAGGTTGTACAATCAAAGTTTGTCTCAATGTGCCCCTGAAGATATTAGAAATGATTTTACAATTACTCATGTTTTTATTTTGGAAAATATGACTATTGCAGAAGTGGACAGTTTATTTGTCATGCTAAACTACATACATTCTTCAAGTATATACTACAGTATATTATCAGACATCATGCACCGGTTCATTTTAATTTGAGTCAAGGACATCCTGTCTCTGGCAGGATAAGTGTTCAATCCCCTTTTATCTCCCTGAAATGTAGACAATTTTTAGACACTTAGCACTTAACGTTCAATATTTTAACATGCTTCTAAAGACATTACCTTGCATAAAACATTTCATCACAAATGAGATAGCATTGAGGTGAATAAAGTTAGAAGAAATATATTTTGTGAATAGTATAACAATACTTATAAAGAAAACTCTAAGTAGAATTCCACTTACACAGTATAATTCTATATTATATTTTTAGTTGAATTTCACATTTATCATTGGGGTTAATTTATTTTACGAGTCAAAGAAATTCATGTAATTAAGCCAAGTGTAGATGTTGGAGAATTGTCACTTATTCTGATATCTACAAGATAGTACAGCCTATTGTGCTACAGATTTGCCACACATTTTACTAGAAAGAACATTTGAGCTTCAGAAGCTTCCAAATATAATTTTTCTGGTTAGCATAGGCAGCATCAATAGTAAAAAGAAAGAAAGAGCGAGCGAGAGAGAATTTCCCTGATGGGAAATTTTTCTGCGCATGCTCAGTTTGAAAAGACGGCATCCGTCGCTGGATTCCTGCTTTTCACAGTCAGCAATGGATCCTGCACCCATAGGCTTCCATTATAGCCAACGACGGGCAGCTTTATCATTGGGGTTAATTTATTTTACGAGTCAAAGAAATTCATGTAATTAAGCCAGGTGTAGATGTTGGAGAATTGTCACTTATTCTTATATATACGAGATAGTACAGCCTATTGTGCTACAGATTTGCCACACATTTTACTAGAAAGAACATTTGAGCTTCTGAAGCTACCAAATATAATGTTTCTGGTTAGCATAGGCAGCATCAATAGTAAAAAGAAAGAAAGAGCGAGCGAGAGAGAATTTCCCTGATGGGAAATTTTTCTGCGCATGCTCAGTTTGAAAAGACGGCTGTTATGAACTGGTGGCCTAGGAGCAGCATGGACGAGCTCTGGAGTAGGTGGCCTCTATACTGACCACAGACCCTGAACTTAACACATCAACTAGAAGTAGCCGTGGGATGTTCCTGTCACTCCCTAGACACCTCGTCACGGCCGGAGGACTAATTAAACCTAAGGAAGAAACAGGAATACTATCTTGCCTCAGAGAAAATTCCCAAAGGAAAGGCAGCCCCCCACAAATATTGGCTGTGAGAGGAGAGGGAAATTACAAACGCAGACTGAAAACAGAATTTAGCAAAGGAGGCCACGCTACCTAGAAAGAAAAGACAGGAAAGAGTACTGTGCGGTCAGTATTAAAAATACTACAAAATCCACCACAGAGAATACAAAAATCTCCACACCTAACTAAAGGCATGGAGGGTAACTCTGTGACTCCAGAGCTTCCAACTTGGCTGAGTAAATCTTAACACAGACAAAGCTGAACAAGAAAAAACATAGCAATTCACAGAACTATTAAGTCCACCGCATGTGGACTGCAAAAACAGAGCCAGGACTTATCTTTGATGATTTGGACAATCCAGAAGGAGAAACCAAGCAGAGATGTGGATCCCTAGAAAACAATGGACAACTGGCACTCAATAAAGGAAGGAGCCAGACTAAATAGCCCCGTCCAAAGTGGAAGCAGCTGATGACTGTTGTGAAGGACAAACAGCAGCACTACCACTTATAACCACCGGAGGGAGCCTAAGAGCAGAACCCACAACAGAATTCACAACAGACGGCATCCGTCGCTGGATTCCTGCTTTTCACAGTCAGCGATGGATCCTGCACCCATAGGCTTCCATTATAGCCAACGACGGGCAGCGCAGGATCCGTCGCTGAGCGATTTTCCAAAGTGCAGAAAAAAAACGTTCCTCTGTGCGTTTTCTTCCCCCGACGGACAGCAATTTTACGACGGATCCAGTGCACGATGGATGAAACATGTGGCCATCCATCACAATCCGTCACTAATACAAGTCTATGAGAAAAAAACGCATCCCGCGGGTAAAATCGCAGGATCCATTTTTTTCACAAAATGACTCATTATCACGGGAGATGAAAGACGGAAGTGTGAAAGAGGTCTAAGTCTATTATATTGGTGGATTAGTCAACATATAAGCTGCAATGCAATTGGAACCACTCCAAGATGGCTGCTGTTGTCATCTAGCTATAGGTTTAAATCCCCATATGTATTAGTTAGCTGATGGCCAAAAAATGGTTCAGCTGACCACTGACTATCCCATACACAGGAAAGCTCGGCCCTCAATATCTCCAGGGGGAACAAAAACACGAGAAACTCCTTTGACAGCAGCATATCTATGGGGAATACAAGAGCATTGGAAATTTGACAATGGCACAGTAATTACTCCAATCAAACCTTGCATGCACATACAACTGCCCTATTAGTAGACATTTGTAATTTCTACATATATTTTCAACATTTATTGTCCGGATGTGCCAGTTTGAAGTAAGAGAGAGGAGGCCTGTAACTGTCCATGGAGCTGGGACCCTCACTATCCCTGTCCCAGGGGTACTCTTGAATGTAGAGGGGCCTGGGACTCCAACCTTCCTATGCTCCTGAATGCACACTGAAACTATTCCCGCCCCCACCCAGGAAGGTATGGGACTGACGTGAAACAGATAGCACAAACAGGTCAGACAAAGGATGAAAGGAAACTGCAATCATACAAAAATGCCCAGGAAAAAACAAAGTGGACAACATTAGTGATGAGTGAGCATACTCGGTAATGCTCGTTAGTCGATCGAGCATTGCTGTCCTGGCGGTACTCGGCGAATACCGAGCATTTCCAGGTTTCCGGGTTTGCTCGGTGGGAGCTCAGATCCCCACCCTGCATGATTAGCGCTCTTTAGAGAGCCAATCAACATACAGGGATTGTCTTCCACACACTGTAATGCCGTAGCCATCCTGATTGTGGTATTACAGTGATTGGCTGGCCGCACAGCATCATCAGGTCTATGAGAGACCTGGCGCCACCCTGCTTGCCGCATTCAGCTCCTGATTCAGAAAGTGTAGGGACAGGTGCTGCCGAGATAGAGTTAGATTTGGGGGTTTATCAGTTACTGTGGGTATACCATCATATTTTACACAAATCCAGCTAAACCAACAGTCCTTCTAAGGACTAATTACGGAGTATATAGATTGCAGTGCTGGGAAGGCAGGGGAGTGTATGTGGCTCTATACATATCAGTGCAAGGCATGCAGGCACTGTATGTGGGTATATAGATATCATTGCATACATTAAGAGGGTCCATTCCATTACTGTCTGCTGCTGCTACCTATTACATATATACCTAGCCCCAGGTATCAGTGGCTAGTAAGAATATTTTTGGCATCTTAATCCTGATTATTTTATCCCAAAGCAATCCAGAGCCACCCCTTTTTTTTTTGCTTTTTCACATATTGAACATTGTGGTATCTCTGTCAGATGCCTGATCTATCTGTGGGCTACGAATTTGGGCATTTCAGGACTCCATTTCACTGTATTTTGCTGTCTGTTACTCTCGTTCTTTACAGTATTTTGGGGTAAAAAATAGAAAAATACAGGCCACATGTTGAGCATTGTGGTATCTCTGTCAGATGTCTGATATATCTGTGGGCTACAAATTTGGGCATTTCAGGTTTCCATTCCACTGTATTTGTTGTCTGTTACCCTTGTTCTATACAGTATTTTGGGGTAAAATAATATAAAAATACAGGCCACATATTGAGCACTGTGGTATCTCTGACAGTTGCCTGATCTATCAGTGAGCTACAAATTTGGGCATTTCAGGCCTCCATTCCACTGTATTTGCTGTCTGTTACCCTCATTCTATGCACTATTTTGGGGTAAAAAACAAAAAAATGCAGGCCACATATTGAGCATTGTAGTATCTCTGTCAGACACCAGATCTATCTGTGGGCTGCAAATTTGGGCATTTCAGGCCACCATTCCACTGTATTTGCTGTCTGTTACCCTCGTTGTATGCAGTATTTTGTGTTTAAAAAAAGAAAACAAATCAGGCCACATATTGAGCATTGTGGTATCTCTGTCAGACGCCAGATATATCTGTGGGCTACAAATTTGGGCATTTCAGGCCTCCATTCTACTGTATTTGCTGTCTGTTACCTTCGTTCTATACAGTGTTTTGGGGTAAAAAATAAAAAAATACAGGCCACATATTGAGCATTGTGGTATCTCTGTCAGATGCCTTATCTATCTGTGGGCTACACATTTAGGCATTTCAGACCTCCATTCCACTGTATTTGCTGTCTGTTACCCTCATTCTATACAGTAGTTTGGAGTAAAAACTGCAAAAATACAGGCTACATATTGAGCACTGTGGTATCATCTATACCCTTGGCCTAGGACAACTCATAAAGTCCCATGGCTTCCAGTACCACCTGTATGCGGACGACACTCAGATCTACCTCTCTGGCCCAGATGTCACCTCACTGCTGTCCAGAATCCCGAAGTGTCTGTCAGCCATATCCTCCTTCTTCACCTCTCGCTTCCTAAGACTCAATGTAGACAAAACCGAACTCATCATCTTTCCCCCATCTCACGTATCCCCCCTACCTGACCTGTCTATTATGGTAAACAGCATCACGCTCTCTCCCGCACCTGAAATCCGCTGCCTCGGGGTAACTCTCGACTCTGCCCTGTCCTTCAAACCGCACGTCCAAACTCTTGCCACCTCCTGTCGCCTCCAACTTAAAAATATTGCCAGAATCCATCCCCTTCCTCAGCCCACAATCTACCAAAACTCTTGTGCATGCCCTCATCATCTCCCGCCTTGACAACTGCAACACCCTCCTCTGTGGCCTCCCCGCTAACTCTCTTGCACCACTCCAGTCTGTCCTCAACTCTGCTGCCCGGCTAATCCACCTCTCTCCTCGCTACTCCCCTGCTTCTCCCCTCTGCAAATCCCTCCACTGGCTCCCAATTCCCCAACGAATCCAGTTCAAACTAGTAACACTGATCTACAAAGCCATCCACAACCTGTCCCCTCCCTATATCTCTGAACTAATCTCCCAATACCTTCCCTCATGTAATCTCCGATCCTCCCAAGACCTCCTACTCTCCTCCACACTTATTCGTTCCTCACACAACCGCCTCCAAGATTTCTCCCTGAATATCCCCCATCCTCTGGAATTCCATGCCTCAACACGTCCGACTATCCACCACCCTTGGATCCTTCAGACGGAACCTGAAAACCCATCTCTTCAAGAAAGCCTACAGCCTGCAATAACCATTCTGCCACCTCGCCATTGCCAGAGCAGCCGCCTCACCACCGCCAGAGCTGCAGCACATCTGACCTTCTGTCTCTTCCCCACTATCCCATAGAATGTAAGTCCGCAAGGACAGGGTCTTCTCTCCCCTCTGTACCAGTCTGTCACTGTAAACGTGTTTACTGTAAATGATATCTGTAACTCTGTTTGTAACCCCTTTCTCATGTACAGCACCATGGAATTAATGGCATTCAGAGTAGAATTTCAATATTTGCAGATGACACTAAACTCTGCAGGGTAATCAATACAGGGGAGGACAATTTTATATTACAGGATGATTTATGTAAACTAGAAGCTTGGGCTGATAAATGGCAAATGAGCTTTAATGGGGATAAATGTAAGGTCATGCACTTGGGTAGAAGTAATAAGATGTATAACTATGTGCTTAATTCTAAAACTCTGGGCAAAACCGTCAATGAAAAAGACCTGGGTGTATGGGTGGATGACAAACTCATATTCAGTGGCCAGTGTCAGGCAGCTGCTACAAAGGCAAATAAAATAATGGGATGTATTAAAAGAGGCATAGATGCTCATGAGGAGAACATAATTTTACCTCTATACAAGTCACTAGTTCGACCACACTTAGAATACTGTGCACAGTTCTGGTCTCCGGTGTATAAGAAAGACATAGCTGAACTAGAGCGGGTGCAGAGAAGAGCGACCAAGGTTATTAGAGGACTGAGGGGTCTGCAATACCAAGATAGGTTATTACACTTGGGGCTATTTAGTTTGGAAAAACGAAGACTAAGGGGTGATCTTATGTTAATGTATAAATATATGAGGGGACAGTACAAAGACCTTTCTGATGATCTTTTTAATCATAGACCTGAGACAGGGACAAGGGGGCATCCTCTACGTCTGGAGGAAAGAAGGTTTAAGCATAATAACAGACATGGATTCTTTACTGTAAGAGCAGTGAGACTATGGAACTCTCTGCCGTATGATGTTGTAATGAGTGATTCATTAATTAAATTTAAGAGGGGACTGGATACCTTTCTGGAAAAGTATAATGTTACAGGGTATATACACTAGATTCCTTGATAAGGCGTTGATCCAGGGAACTAGTCTGATTGCCGTATGTGGAGTCGGGAAGGAATTTTTTTCCCCATGGTGGAGTTACTCTTTGCCACATGGGGTTTTTTTGCCTTCCCCTGGATCAACATGTTAGGGCATGTTAGGTTAGGCTATGGGTTGAACTAGATGGACTTACAGTCTTCTTTCAACCTTAATAACTATGTAACTATGTAACTATGTATATAAATAAATAATAATAATAATAATAATCTCTGTCAAACGCCTCCTCTACCTGTGGGCTAAAAATTGTGGCATTTGAGGGCTCCTTTCAACTTGTTTTGCTGTGTCTTACCCTAGTTGTTAACAACAGTTTTTTTTGTTAAATAATAATTTTTACCTATAGTCCAGATAATTTAACCTGTGGTTATTACGCACACTGATCTCACATATAAGTTCGCTCCAAATTCAGCCATTTGTAGTGAATGTGGAAAATATTGTAGTAGTCCATTTATAATGGGCAAGGCATGCGGCAAGAATGGGGAAGTGCACGTGATGCTGATGGTGCATGCAGAGGCCGACGCCATAGTCAAGCTGAAAGTAGGCCACAACAAACAACCATATCTTCTTGCTCGACCTTCCTGTCCCAAATACTAGGGGACCGCAGCACACCACTATTGAACCCAGAGCAGTGTCAAAAGGTTGTTGGTTGGATAACGGATAATGCTTCCAGTCACTTTGGCACCACCACCACCACATCTTCCACATGGTCAAGTCTGAGTAGCCGTGAGTCTGACTACATATTACAAACCCTGATCCTCTTTCCTACCATCATGCTGAGTGCCCGGATACAACTGATCCCACACTTGGACACTCCGGAGAGCTGTTCACTTTTCCACTTATAGATTCGGGACTCTCGGCCGGTCCACTTGAAGCAGGGCACATGTAAAGATGCCCAAATATTCAAGCAGCCTCAGTCACATGAAGGTGATGGTGAGAAAGTGTCACAACAGGTGGACGATGATGAGACACAATTGCCAGAAAGTCAGGAGGAGGACCAGGGTATGGATGTGGAAGATGAGGTGGTGGATGATTTAGTAACTGACCCAAGCAACCTAACAGGCAGGAAGAAGCAGTGTGGTGACTGCAGACAGAAGGCATGCATCAGTTCCCCATAACACCAACATGACAGAAGTTGCCAGTCCAACAGTTAGGTCTTCCCGAGTCTGGTTATTTTTTAAGGACTCTGCCAATAACCACAAACAGGCTATTTGCACCACCTGCCATGCCAGCATCAGCAGGGGTAGCAAAACTACCAGCCTGACCACCACCAGTATAATCAGGCACATGGTAGCAAAGCACCCAACTTTGTGGGCCAAACGCCAGGCTCCAGAAACAGTGTCTGCGGGTGACACCACTACTTCTTCCACTGTTATGCATGCAAGTCAATCCCCTGTCCACGGTGCATGCGAGGATGCCTCCTGCCCTGCACCTGCCATTGCCCACACTCAAATAGCACCATCATCAAACACGTCCACATCCTTGTCCCAGCGCAGCCTTCAGTTGTCCATACCCCATTCATTGAACGCAAGTGGAAATACACAGCAAACGCCCCACAGGCCACAGTACTAAATTCACACATTTCTCATCTGCCTGCGCTCAAAATGTTGCCTTTTAGGCTCATGGAGATGGAAGCTTTCCACAACCTGATGGTGGTGGCTGTCCCAAGGTACTCAGTCGGTCCCCAGCAGCCACTATTTCTTCGATGTGTATTCCCGGTAGTACACAAGCACGTGTCCCACAACATCACCCGTGCCCTAAACAATGCTATTACTGGGAATGTCCACCTAGCCATGGACACGTGGACAAGTGCTTGTGGTCAGGGACAGTACATCTCACTGATGGCACACTGGGTTAACATAGTGGAAGCCGGGACCCAGTCGGATCTTGGGATGGATCACGTCCTCCCGACGCCAAGGATTGCGGCCCTACCTCAATCAGTGTTTCCCCCACAGTCTACAGCTCCTGCACCTCCTCTTCAGCCTCCATCTCTGAAATGACAACATCAGTCACAAGCTGGAAGCACTGCAGCTCTTCCTCAGCCAAGTGGCAGCAGGCTGTGCTGAAGCTAATCTGCTTAGGTAACACACCGCACAATGCTGAAGAGTTATGGACAGCTCTGAATGAGTAGTCAGATTTGTGGCTGGCTGACACCACTGAACCTACAGCCAGGCATGGTCATGTGTCACAATGGCTGGAACCTGGTGGCGGCTCTGAGGCGAGGTCAGCTCACACACGTTCCATGCCTGGCCCATGTGCTTAACCCTTCAATGATTTCTCAAAAGCTACCTGAAGCTGCTGAATCTGCTTGTGAAAGTACACCACCTGTGTGCTCATTTTAGAAAGTTAGCTACAGCTTCAGCCGCCCTTGCTGTGCTTCAGCAGCGTTTGCAGCTTCCGGCTCACCGACTGGTGTTTGATGTCAATACATGTTGGAACTCTACACTGCATATGTTGGAAAGGATTTGTGAGCAGAAGAGGGCAGTTGTTGACTACCAGCATCAACAAGGCCATCATTCTGTTCAGACTCCACACATAAGACCTCAGGAGTGGACATGGATGTCAGACATATGTACCATCCTACAAAACTTTGAGAACTCCACCAAGATGGTGAACGGCGATGATGCCATAATTAGCATTACCATCCCGCTTGTCTGCATTCTGAAAAGCTCTCTGCTCACAATGAAAGAGGATGCATTGCAGGCAGAGCACGAGGACATGAAGCAAGGAACCATATAGGGTGATTACACACAGCCCAGCCTCTTGTTGTCCTAACGTGGATTGGTAGACAATGAGGAAGAGGAGGAGGAAGAACATGAGCTACTTTCATGAGCTACTTTCATGTGCTATAAATGGTACTACAAGCACAACTATCATACCATCTGTTCAGCGTGGATGGCCTGAGGACAGGGAGGAGGAGGAGGACAGCTGTTATGATCCGGTGACTTTGGAGCCGCATGAACTTTCTCTGGAGTAGGCGGAAACTGTACTGACCGCAAAACCTGAACTAACACCACAACTAGAAGTAGCCGTGGGGTGTGCCTAACAAACCCTAGACACCTCGACACAGCCGGAGGACTAAATACCCCTATAGATAGAAATAGGAATACTACCTTGCCTCAGAGCAGAACCCCAAAGGATAGGCAGCCCCCCACGAATATTGACTGTGAGTAGGAGAGGAAAGACACACGCAGGCAGAAAACAGGATTCAGCAAAAGAGGCCACTCTAGCTAAATAGGGAAAGATAGGACAGAATACTAAGCGGTCAGTATTAAAACCCTTCCAAAAATATCCACAGCAGATAATACAAAATGTTCCACAATCTAACTAAAGACATGGAATGTATATCTGCCACTCCAGAGAATCCAACAAGACTGAGAAAATACTGACACAATCTAAGCTGGACAAAAAACACTGAATAGCACAGAATTATTAAGCACACAGCATGTGTGCCACAGAAACAACACCAGACACTTATCTTTGCTGATTTAGCAGAAGGCAGAAGGAACCAAACCAGGACCAAAACCTCCCAACAACCATGGACAACTGGCAAGGACTAATGAATCCTGCACGCCTAAATACCCCAGTCAGAACTGCAATCAGCAGATACACCTGACCAGGACTGCAACTCAGGGGCAACTGCATTACCACCTACAACCACCGGAGGGAGCCCAAAAGCAGAATTCACAACAGACAGCATGGTCAGTCATACTGTTGGTGAGGACATGAAAGTCTTGCCTGTTAGCAGTCTGGCATGCATGGCTGAGTTTATGTTGCGCTGCCTTTCTCGTGACCTTCGCATTATGAAAATTTTCGGTGACACTCATTACTGGTTGGTGACACTTCTAGACCCATGCTACAAGGAGAACTTTCAATCTCTTCTTCCAAAGGCAGACAGGTCTACTAAAATGGTGCAGTACCCGGGGGTCCTTGTTGTGGATTTATTTAAAAAATTCCCATCTGAGAACACTGGCGGCAGACATCATAGTTTGTTGGACAACCAAGGAGTACAGGTGAGAGAGACACAACTCCAATCCAGCAGAGGCAGGGAACACTGGAAAAGTTCTGGGAGAGTTTTCTCAGACCCTCCCATTGCCCTGGCCCAGAGGCAAGGGGTACTGTCACAAGGAGTCCAATGTTTGGCAAAATGCTGAGGTAGTACCTTGCTGACCATACCAATGTCCTCCGTGATTGCTCTGTGCCTTTAAATTATTGGGTATCCAAGCTGGACACATGGCATGAACTGGCTCTCTATGCCTTGGAGGTCCTGGCTTGCCCTGCCGCTAGCGTTTTGTCAGAGCTGGTTTTTAGTGCCGCTGGTAGAATTATACGCATTTGCCTGTCAACTGAAAATGCTGACAGGCTGACTCTTATAAAAATGAACAAGGGCTGGATTGAGCCAGACTTCTGTACATCACCGAATGATAAGAGCAAAACATAACCTCCAATGCACTGTCTTAGTTTGGGAGATGTATTCCCATGTACCTCTCCACACCCACACCTGGGTATATGCTTCCTGATTTTGGCTATTTGGTGTTATCCTCCTCCTTCTCCTTATCATCCACCACCACTAGAACACCAGGGTAAATGTGTTCCGTGATGCTACAGCCACTCCAGTTTTTTGCAAGGGTGTTTATGATGTCCGTAAAACATTTTTTTTTTTTTAATTATGTGTACCCCCAGGGGGAAATGTTTGTCATGTTTGGGCATTCCAAGTATAGGAGACCAGCCCCTTTAAATTGGGAAAAGATTCATAGGAGGACATCCTCCACGTCTCTTCAGACACCACAAATAGAACACCAGGGTGAATGTATTCCGTGATGCAACAACCACTCTATTTTTTGGCAAGGGTGTTTATGATACCAGTAAATATTTTATTTAAAAAAAAACCTCATGTGTACCCCCCAGGGGGAATTGTTTGTCAGCCCATACACTGCTGCATAGGCAAACATTATGGGAGACCCACTTCCTAATAATGGGAACATTGTTTTCAGGAGACCCACCTCTATGTCTCTTCCAAGGCTTATTGGGGTGTGTATGAATTTGGTGCAGGGCAGGCTTTGCATTCAATCCATAAGCAAACAGTATGGCAGTATCAAATATAGACAAATGAATGGCACTCACTGGGCTAATTTTTCAGACTTTATTGCAGCATCTTCTGCGGGAGAATGGGAACAGGGGTGCGTGAATAATGACAATCGTTTTGCACAAGTGCGCTTCAACGGGTCACACAGGCAAAGGAAAATGACTGGGGATTAAAAACCTGTGTGAAGGTAAGCTCCTCCCCGCCAATTTCCCTATTACACAAGACAAAACATTGAATCTCTCAAACATCCACACATTAAAAAGAGTATTATACACATTGTTAAAATTAAAAACAATAAGCCCAAGGAGAATCTTTTTTTCCAAAAACTGATCTTAGAAAAAAATGGACATGTCTACTCTTTCTTTTAACCCAGTGGAGTCCAGTGCCCATGTGCGCAAAATCCACCGAGTTTCTCTTCTGAGTAGCAACTTATGCAGATCGCCACCCTGCGAGGGCAGCGTTACTTTCTCTATGCCGGCAAAGGTTAGAGTTTCTTGATTACTCCAGTGAGTGTCCCTAATATGGTTTATCAAGCATGGTACACCTTTACCCATAGTGACAGAATTATAATGCTCTCTCAATCTAACATATAACGTATTGTCTTCCCTATATAGAAGAATTTACAGGGGCAAAATATTACATATACCACATGGGTAGTCTTGCAGGAGATAAAATCGAAAACACGATGTGAAATAGCAATGTGCAGGTTACGGCCTGTTACGTATTGTGAACAAAATGGACAATGTTCACATCTGTGGTTGCCTTTAGGGATATTAGAGCCTAGAAAGTCATTCTTTTCCCTACCAATCCAATTCTGAACAAGGACTTCCTTTAGGCTTGTACTTTTTCTACATGAGAATAATAGACCCCTTGATACAATATCTGATAAGTCCTTGTCACGCCCGTGGATGTGCCAATTCTTTTTGATCGTGGATCGAATAAAATTGTCCATAGGACCATACTGGAAACTAAAAATAAATTTCTTATCTTTCTTATCGATATTATTTCTGTTTTTAGTATCCCTAGATGCATGTGTTAGTGGAATCTGATTGACCCTTTCAAGTGTCTTGTTTAATAAAGGTCTGGGGTCTCCCCTCGCTTCGAACCTCCTAAACAAATCCCTTGACTGTTCCTCATAGCCTGATGCAGTGTTATTAACCCTTTTTACCCTAAGACATTGACTGTACGGTATGGAGGGTTTGGTATATATCGGATTGTAACTATCATAGTGTAACATAGAATTAGTTGATGTCGGTTTTCTGTATATTGATGTGCATAACCTGTGATCCTTGATCTCCACCATTACATCCAAAAATTCTAATGAGGTTCCCCCAAACTTTGTTGTGTATGACATGTTCATATTGTTAGATATATTGAGGTACTCTAAAAAAGTAGCGAAACATTCCTGGGACCAATCCCACACTATAAAGATGTCATCCACATATCTAATATACAATTTAATGTGTCTTAGATATTTATTAGCCATGAAATAGACATATTTATTTTCAAATGACGCTAGGAAAAGATTAACGAAAGTGCAAGCTACCGGAGTCCCCATGGTGATCCCAACATTCTGTAAGTACCATGCATCCTGAAACTTGAATGCATTGTGTTTCAACACAAACAGAATTCACATACCAAACTAATAAAATGGTGGTCTTTCTCTGTCGTGCCCAACACTTCCCTAAGGACATCCACACCCATGTCTTGGGGTACTTTTGTATACAAATTCTTCACATCTATGGAGACCATGGAGAAGCCAGGCTGCCATGAGAAATCACTTATTGTTTTAATAAAATAATTACTATCCTTTATGTATGACGGGATCTCCTTGAGGAGTGGTCTCAACAGCCAATCCATGTACTGGGACAGGGGCTCGGTGAGAGGCCCAATCCCAGATACAATGGGGCGGCCTGGTGGACAGGACATTTACATATGTACCTTGGGAATGTAATACCAGTGCGCTTTTTTTGTGGCTGTGGATGAGCACCCGAAGGCTTCAGGTCGTCTGCCGGCTGCAGCTCACATAGGGATATGGACGGCAGCACTGCAGATGTTTAAGTGGTGCAGACTCTTTTGGTTCTTTCATAAGAACAGTATGGCAGTACCAAATGAATAATGTGAACTAGGTTTTCCCGTGGCCATCCAGTACGTGGGCTCAAAGGCTTATTGGGGTACCTGTAACTTTGGGGCAGGGCAGTCCTTACATTCAATGCATAGGCAAACAGTATGGCAGTACAAAATGAATAATGTGAACTAGGTTTTCCTGTGGCCAACCAGTATGTGGGCTCAAAGGCTTATTGTCTTGCATGTAACTTTCGGGCAGGGCAGTCCTTGCATTCAATGCATAGGCAAACAGTATGGCAGTACAAAATGAATAATGTGATCTAGGTTTTCCTTATGGACTTGAATAAAGTGAACTAGGTTTTCCTGTAGCCAACCAGTATTTGGGCTCAAAGGCTTATTGTCTTGCGTGTAGCTTTCAGGCAGCGCAGGCCTTGCATTTAATGCATAGGCAAACAGTATGGCAGTACCAAATAAATAATGTGAACTAGGTTTTCTTGTGGCCATCCAGTACGTGGGCTCAAAGGCTTTTTGGGTGCGTGTAACTTTGGTGCAGGGCAGGCCTTGCATTCAATGCATGGGCAAATAGTATGTCAGTACTAAATGAATAATGTGAACTGGGTTTTCCTTTGGACATCCAGTACGTGGGCTCAAAGGCTTATTGGGGTGCATATAACTTTGGGGCAGGGCACGCCTTGCATTCAATGCATACGCAAACACTATAGGAGACCCACTTTCTTATAATGGGAACATTTTTTTAGGAGGCCCTCCTGTACGTCTCATGAAAGGGGTATTGTGGTGCATCCTAATTTTTGGCATCCCAGCCACTAACTGCATAGGCAATAACAGTATAGGAGACCCACTGTTTAATAATGGCACTTTAAGAATATTAATGCCGCCTGATGCCACTATAAAAATAGGCTTTGTGACTTTAAGAGTCCCTCCTTCATAAATGAAACAAGATGTGTCTGATGATGTGTCACACACCACATGGCCAGCTAGGGTTGTTGAATGTTACAATGACATTTCCCAATGAATGCATTTGTATTATTTGAAAGCAATGCAAAAGCTGAAAAACGCATCAAAAACGCTATGTGTGAACATAGCCCAAGTGGTGGAGGTACATTTTTGGGGGGTCTTTATTTTGCCTTACATACAAATTATTACCCTGGAAAGGATGTTCCTTAACATATTTCCCAGGAAAATCCATTTTGGTTTCATTTTTGTATGTTTTAGTGTGCGCCTGTAAAGATGGCGTGAAACTCTGCCAACATTGGTCACAGCTGTGACCTAGGAGTCAGAAATTATTACAGGGGTCTTCCCCATGATATTCCCGTGTCATTTGAGCACTGTTCCCATTGATTTCTGACGTTTTTAGATACTAAAAGTACCCCCGGGAGGATCGCGGCAAAAATACCCGGGATTCCTATAGACTTACATTGGGCTCATTGCTCGGGTCGAGTACCCGAGTATTCCAATTTGCTTAACCCGAGCAATAAGTATCCGAGCATTTTAGTGCTCATTCGTCACTAGATAACATGAGAACAGTAGGAGTGACCAACCAAATAGAGAAAATAAGGAAACACACGCACTACTGAAACTATGCAGATATTTCCTAGAGAAAATGCTAACAGATTGTCACAAAAGGACTACTTCTTCACCACCAAACTGGGTAGTTGTAAGCTATCACCAGCAGGGAACAGAGATAACAGTGAGGTTTAAATAGAAGTCCCTGCAAAGTGATAGGTTAGGCCAAATAGCAAATGGAAAACACCTGCTGTAAGAAAGGAGTGGACTAAAAAGGCAAAGGGTAATTAGCACCCAAACAGCAATAGGATCTCCAGTGGTTCAGCGGATAGAGACGCTGGCAGACAAACACAAGACTGCTGGATTGAATCCTGAGGCATGACATTTATGAATTTATTAGTGCAGTATCTGAGCAATAAATATAATCTATATAAATATATTTCACAGTTATAATTAATTTAAAACTGACAGGAGGAAACATGAATAAAAACAGTCCATGGCTTTGGATCACAAAAATAGATTGCAATTTTTGCAAAGAAGATGGCCTTAATGATGAGACATCTCTCAAAAATAGATTGCTTCTTCCAGATAAGACAGAATGTAAAGGCTGCAGCCAATCGGTGGCCGCTGATTGGCTACAACAGTCAAATGAACATGCCACAGTTGGTTAAGGAAGGCAGGAGACCAGTAGAAGACCCAAGCAATTGTATGGCAGTGGGGGTCTTGTGGATGAGTACTTTTTTTCCTTTAATTCTCCCATGTGTCCTTTTTTATTAGAAAAAAGTAGTGAACAACCCCTTTAAGTCAGCCAAACCTGGTTGAATCAGGTACTGTTCAATTTAGCTAAAAGTCTGGTCATCAGATCATGTAAAAGGGTGGTCAGAACGACATGTTTGAGAGATCAGAATTGTGTGGCTGTAGAATGGTGCAGAATGTGAAAATAATGCTTCTGCCAATAACAGTACATTTATGTGAGCAATAAAGGAGTATTTGTAGTTTTAATTATTTATTACTGTCTGCATTGGATATCATTGTACTGTAGCATCCATAATTTACAGACCCATCATGCCTTTCTTTGCTGCAAATGTTAAACTTTGAACAGCATTTGTTTACATAGAATTTTGAGCAACTTTGAGGATCAATACAAGACGCCTTATAATTGCAATTACAGCCTGCATTACAATTCAGTGCTAGAATCTGGAAGAAATCTCCCAACATTCACATGACTTGAAGCAGCTAGCCAGACATTTATAACAGCAATTGCAATAATTGTGAAAGATACTTAATTATCATATTTATTGTGTTGTGTTGAACCCTAATTTTATAAACTGTATGAAAACAGAGCCAATTAAAATGAAAATGTTCAATTTACATCTAATTAAAAGTAAAAGTGACTTTATACTAGGACTATGGCTAATAACTAAGTCACACATTTTATATAAGTACTACTTATAATATTTATATGATTTTAGCAAAATTTCATGACTTTCCAAAACAACAAAAATATCAATTGGCCATATGCATAAAGTATATAGTTTGATCAGGGGCATACCTAGAGGTTCTGCTAGAGAAGAAGGGGGGGAAGGAGATGAAACATCTAAGTGGGCTCCTAACCAAGTAGCCCTGATTACAACTACGGTGACACACTCTAAGGCTATGTGCACATGTTGCGGATTTTGTTGCGGATCCACAGCGTTTTTTCCGCTCAGAATTACACTAAATCCACAAAGGTTAGCTCAAGCAATTTTAATCAATGGGAATCCATAATTGGTGTGCACATGCTGCAGAGAATTCCGCACTGATTTGCATTTTATGTTCCGCAGCATATCAATTCTTTTTGCGGATCTAGTGGAGGTAGTGTGTGCGGAGAATATGTGTGTGGGCAGAGAATGTGTGTGTGAGCGGAGAATATGTGTGTGTCTGTCTGCGGGTCTGTCTGCGGGTGTATGTGTAGCCAGGCATCGTCTGATGGGACTACTAATTCCATCTGGCTATGTTTGCTGTCACATATAATAGTGACAGCATGAGCGATGATGGGACATCATCCGGCGACTGTGTTCAATTGTAAAACAAAAAAAAACACATTCATACTCAAAAACCACCTAATCCCCAACGCCCGTGTCTCCTGCAGCAAAAATAAAATAATAAACCAACATATACTTACCTTTCTGCCATAGTCCGTTTAATAACAACGATCTCATGTGTAGAACTTTCACTGCACCGCCGTGAAAGTTCACCGGAGTTCGTGTTGTCACTTGCGGCCCCCGCTGCGTGAAAATTTATTTATGTAAGTGATTACAGTACAGTTATAGATGATGACTTACAGCTCACATTCTTTCTAATCAAGTCGTTCACTTTTCCCGCCTTTCCCTCTTGACCAGACCAACATAACAACTCCTCCAACCATCTGAGATATAACAACAAACACACATTTGACTTTTCACACTTTCAGCACCGTCCCCATCTATTTCCAACCTGCATAAACCCCTCATCCTGCTTTCATCTCAATACTGAGGCGCTGCTGCCGTATGTGTCCCCATTAGGCTACTTTCACACTAGCGTTTTTTTGCATACGTCGCAATGCGTCGTTTTGGCGAAAAAACGCATCCTGCACAGTCGTCTGCAGGATGCGTTTTTTCCCCATAGACTAACATTAGCGACGCATTGCGACGTATTGACAAACGTCGCAACCGTTCTGCGACGGTTGCGTCGTGTTGTGGCAGACCGCCGGCAGCAAAAAACGTTACATGTAACTTTTTTTGTTCCGACGGTCTGCCATTTCCGACCGCGCATGCGCGACCGGAACTCCACCCCCACCTCCCTGCACCTCACAATGGGGCATCGGATGCATGGAAAAACAGCATCCACTGCCCCCGTTGTGCGGCGCTTGCACAGTATGCGTCGGTACGTCGGGCCGACGCAGCGCGACGGCCCCGTACCGATGCTAGTGTGAAAGTAGCCTAACTGCACCTACTGTGTGGTACAAAAAGTGCTTCTGTTAATGCCCCTCATAATAATGCCCACTACTGTGCCCCTTACATATTAAAATGACTCCTTTGTGCCCTCAAGTCTAAATGATAAGTATGTCCATTAGAAAATACTAATCCCCTGTGCAACTGCCCTACAAAAAGTGTCCACATTTTGCCCCTAGAAAGAAATAATGCCCCCTTGTATGCCACTTTGACTGTCAAAATAACCTGAGTGCCCTATAGCAATAATGCTCCTTAAGTATCCAATAAATTAAACTATGACCACCAGTCTAAAAGATTAATTGAATGAAGCAGGGTGGGACTAATAAGTTAAAATTTAACTTTTAATGGACAATTATTAAAAAATGGGATGAACTACACCAAAAATATATAAGTACACTATAAAGATGACAAAAAACACCCTAGGTGACAACTTAAGTAATAGACCCAAAATACAAACACGAAAACGTACAAGAGTACACGTAATTAACAGGAGACAAAATCCTTAATACAGCAAAAATTATGTGGCCGGAAATTTAGGCCATCCATACATCAAGTAGCCCTTATTCAGACCACTAATACAAAAAGGAACAATCTCACCTCATACTCTTGTATTCATCATAACGAGGGAGAATAGCCCATGGAACACATTGGTGTCATATATATGGGGGAGGCAAATCATTTAAATTCCATACATTACCCCACGTCGATCACCATGGAAACATATTACCCCAGCATTCAAGCTTCCCAAAAGAAGTTAAATTTTAACTTATTAGTCCCACCTTCCTTAAGTATCCACTTAACATTTCATAATGTACCCTAAGCTCCCTGATGCACAGTATAATGCCCCCACAGCTCCACCATGCACAGTGTTATGGGCCTACAGTTCCCTTATACACAGTATGATGGGCCCACAGCTCCCCTATATGCAGAATGATGGGCCCAGAGCTCCCCTAAAAACACTGTAATGGGTCTACAGCTCCCCTATACAGAGTATGAAGGGCCCACAGCTCCAGCTACACAGTATAATGCCCCCACAGCTCCACCATGCACAGTGATATGGGCCTACAGTTCCCTTATACACAGTATATTGGGCCTACAGCTCCCCTATACAAAGTATGATGGGCTAACAGCTCCCCTATATACAGCATGATGATAATTGCACTGAAACATCCTGCTGATGACCGGATCATGCAGCTTTATATGAAAAGCACTATTTATTACAATTGCTGGATCTGAAATAACAAGCACTTTTCACCTATTGTGTCCCCCCTATTTCCTGGTAGATTGTAAGTTTGCGAGCAGGGCATGCACTCCTAATGTAACTGTTTAACCCCTTACTGACACTGGGCATAATAGTACGCCGATGTCAGTATCCCTCCCTTTGATGTGTGCGGTGAGCCCACATCTTTCCTGGGACATGTCAGCTGCTTTGAACAGCTGACATGTGCCCGCATTAGCCACTGGTGGAATCACGATCTACCCTGAGCTATTAAGTAGTTAAATGCCGCTTTCAAACGCTGACAGGGGCATTTAAATGGCCCTTCCGGCCATCGCACCGGAAATACGGACACTGATGACCCGCATCACATGATCTCGGGTCACCGGTGTGTCGGCATGACAACCCGAGGTCTCTTGAAGACCTCTATGGTGTCACTGCCGGATTGCTGTGAGCACCAACCAGTGGTCTGCACTAATAGCAAGTCAGCAATTCTACTACATAGAGGCGATCTGCCTCTATGTAGCAGAGCCGATCGACTTGTGTTAGCTTTTAGTTTCCTATGGAGACTATTGAAGCATGGTAAAAGTAAAAAAGAAATGTGTTTAAAAATATAAAAAAAAAAAATAAAAATAAAAGTTCAAATCACCTCCCTTTCGCCCCATTCAAAATAAAACAATAAAAATAAAAATCAAACATACACATATTTGGTATCGACGTGTTCAGAATCGCTCGATCTATCAATAAAAAAAGGATTAACCTGATCGCTAAATTGCGTAGCGTGAAAAAAAGTAAAAATGCCCAAATTACGTTTTTCTGGTCACATCGACATTGCATTAAAATGCAATAACGGGCAATCAAAAGATCATATCTGCACCAAAATAGTATAATTAAAAACGTCAGCTCAGGCGCAAAAAATTAGTCCTCACCCAACCTGAGATCCCGAAAAAGGGAGACGAAAATGGTATCGGAAAATGGTGCAATTTTATTAATTTTTTTTAGCAAAGTTTGGAATTTTTTTTCACCACTTAGATAAAAAAGACCCTAGACATGTTTGGTGTCTATGAACTCATAATGACCTGGAAAATCATAATGGCCAGTCATTAGCATTTAGTTGTTTAGTGAACCTAGCAAAAAAGCCAAACAAAAAACAAGTGTGGGATTGCACTTTTTTTTGCAATTTCACCGCACTTGGATTTTTTTTCCATTTTCTAGTACACAACATGGTAATACCAATGGTGTTGTTCAAAAGTACAACTCGTCCTGCAAAAATAAGACTTCACATGGCCATATTGACAGAAAAATATAAAAGTTATAGCTCTAGGAAGGAGGGGAGCGAAAAGCGAAAAATGCAAAACCGAAACAAGCTTCGGTCATGAAGGGGTTAAACTGTCTTACCTTATATTAAATTTATTGTCAGTATATGTCCCTGCTTAATTGAAAAGTGCTGTGGAATATGTTGGCGCTATATAAAATAAAACTATTATTATTACCTATACATCATAGGTCGTGAAGTGGTATACAACTATCAATAACTAGCCTCTAAAAGTCGATATAGAAACAAGTGTTGTTGTGAGTCAATGCAAAATTTGCCTTGCTGCTTAAATGTGGGCAAAGTCCAAAAGTCCCTAGACAGGCTGCTTTCCTTTACTGTCACCTGCTTTTCTGTGTTTTATGTGATGAATCCTTTACATTTTACAACCTTACAATTGTATTATACACACAGATTTATTTTTTCTAAATTTGCATTTATATTGAAAGTAATGCAAGACATATAAATACTACATATTAGCATAAAAAGCATGTTTCAAGTGGAAGACTCAGAGGCGTAGCTAGGGTTTCAACTTAGGGGGGGCGAAACATCTGAGTGGGCCCCTAACCAGCTAACCCTGATTACAGCTATGGTTGCGCACTCTAGTTGTGAATATAGGGGAATCTCAGAATATGACCGCACTGTTATTGAAAATAAATCTATATACAAAAACAAACATTGACTTTACCGCCATATTGTGACCATATGCAACTTTGATGGTCACAATACTCTGAGTGCCCCTATAACAATAATGCTTAAGTGCCCACTTAACATTTAATAATGTCCCCTAAGTTCCCCCATGTACTGCTCCATTATACACAGTATGGTGAGCTTAAAGCTTCCTTATACACATTCTAAGGCCCCCACAGGTCACCTATACACAGTATGACGATTCTATAACTCCCCGATACACCGTATGATGTTCCCACTGCTCCCCTATAGATAATATGAGCCCAATGCTCCCCTATACACAGTATAATGCTGACAGAACTCCACTATAGAAAGTATAATGCCCCCCAGAGCTCCCCTATATACAGTGTAATGGGCCAACAGCTCCCATATGCACAATATGCCTTCACAGTTTCCTATACACAGTATGATGGGCCAGCAGCTCCCGTCAAACAGTATGATGTCCCCCACAGTTCCCCTGTACACAGTATGATGGACCCGTAGCTCCCTTATACACAGTATGATGAGCCCACAGCTCCCTTATACACAGTATGATGGGCCTGCAGCTCCCGTCAAACAGTATGATGGGCCCACAGCTCCCCTGTACACAGTATGATGGGCCCACAGCTTCCTTATACACAGTATGATGGGCCAACAGCTCTTTTATACACAGTATCATGGGCTCGCAGCTCCCTTATACATAGTATGATGGGCCCGCAGCTCCCTTATACACAGTATGATGGTCTCGTAGCTCCCTTATACACAGTATGATGGACCCACAGCTCCCTTATACACAGTATGATGGGCCCGCAGCTCCCTTATACACAGTATCATGGGCTCGCAGCTCCCTTATACACAGTATGATGGGCCTGCAGCTCCCTTATACACAGTATGATGGGCTCGTAGCTCCCTTATACACAGTATGATGGACCCACAGCTCCCTTATACACAGTATGATGGGCCCGCAGCTCCCATATACACAGTATCATGGGCTTGCAGCTCCCTTATACACAGTATGAAGGGCTCACAGCTCCCTTATCACAGTATGATGGGCTCACAGCTCCCTTATACACAGTATGATGGGCTCACAGCTCCCTTATCACAGTATGATGGGCCTGCAGCTCCCTTATACACAGTATGATGGACCCTGTTATGGACCTGGTGGTTAGGTGCACCTGGAATGACCTGATGGTTAAACTAGAAGACAGGACAAGCTCTGGGAAGTGGGAACTCTGCTGACTGCAAATACTAATCCTATAACACACACACTAGAAATAGCTGTGGAGCGTACCTAACTCTCCCTAGAAGCCTCTTCACAGCCTAAGAGCTAACTACCCCTAAAGATAGAAAAATAAGCCTTACCTTGCCTCAGAGAAATTTCCCCAAAGGTAAAGGCAGCCCCCCACAAATATTAACTGTGAGTTAAGAGGAAAGTCACAAACACAGGGATGAAACAGGTTTCAGCAAATGAGGCCAGACTTACTAGATAGACTGAGGATAGAAAAGGGATCGATGCGGTCAGCACAAAAAACTACAAAAAGCCACGCAGAGTGTGCAAAAAGACCCCCGCACCGACTCACGGTGCGGAGGTGCCACTCTGCAACCCAGAGCTTCCAGCTAGCAAGGCAATATCATGTTAGCAAGCTGGACTAGAACTTAGCAAGTACTAAGAAATATATTCAGTACACAATGAACAACAAATGAACTAGCAGGGACTTAGCTTTTGCTGGAGTAGACAGGTCATCAGAAAGATCCGAGAAAGATTTGAACCAGTACTGATACATTGACAGCTGGCATGGAGTAACGATCTGAGTGGAGTTAAATAGAGAAGCCAGCCCAGCCGCAAACGAGGGCAGCTGATGAAGCAACCTCAGAACCAGCAGTTCCACTCACAGCCACCAGAGGGATTCCACGGACAGAACTCGCCGAAGTATCATTCATGACCACAGGAGGGAGTTCAAGAACTGAATTCACAACAGGACCCCCCCCTTGAGGAGGGGTCACCGAACCCTCACCAGAGCCCCCAGGCCGATCAGGACGAGCCAAATGAAAGGCACGAACCAACTCAGCCGCATGGACATCGGAGGCAAAAACCCAGGAATTATCCTCCTGACCATAGCCCTTCCATTTGACCAGGTACTGAAGTTTCCGTCTCGAAATACGAGAATCTAAAATCTTCTCCACCACATACTCCAACTCCCCCTCGACCAACACCGGAGCAGGAGGGTCAACGGAGGGAACCATAGGCGCCACATATCTCCGCCACAACGACCTATGGAACACATTATGGATGGCAAAAGAAGCTGGAAGGGCCAAACGAAATGACACAGGATTGAGAATTTCAGAAATCTTATAAGGACCAATGAAACGAGGCTTAAACTTAGGAGAAGAAACCTTCATAGGGACATGACGAGACGACTGTTGTGAACTCTGTTTTTGGCTCCCTCTTGTGGTCACAACTGGTACTGTGTGAGTGCTGTCTTTGGGCTCCCTCTGGTGGTTCTTTGTGTCATTCTGCAGGTCTGAGGCAGGATCAGCTGTCTCGTTATCTCTTAGCTGGTTTACTATTTAGTTCTCCTGGACTCTCAGTTGTTGCCTGCTGTCAATGTCTTCAGTGCTATTTTGGAGCTCTCCTGCAGTCCTTCGTTATCAGTCTCTTAGTTGGTGTGGGGGTTCTTGTATTCTCAGCGTGGATATTTTGCATAGGGTTTTTTACTGACCGCACAGTTCCCTATCTGTCTTCTGCTATCTAGTATTAGCGGGCCTCATTTGCTTAATCTGTTTTCATTTCTACGTTTGTGTTTTCCCCTTACCTCACCGTTATTATTTGTTGGGGGCTTCCTATATCTTTGGGGTGATTTCTCTTGAGGCAAGTGAGGTCTTACTTTCCCTCCAGGAGTAGATAGTTTCTCAGGCTGCGTCGAGACGTCCAGGATTTTAGGCACGTTCACCGGCTTCCTTTAGTGTGTTGGTTAGGATCAGGTTTGCGGTCAGTCCAGTTACCACCTCCCTAGAGCTCGTGTCTATGTTCATAAACTTAGCTAGTCCGTTTTGTGATCCTCAGCCACTAGGATCATAACAGTACAGCAGGCCCCAAAAAAAAGTGTTTAATGCATCGCAGAAGTGGGATAAGAGAAGCCCTGAGTACAATTTTTTTTTTCTCTCTATCTTTGCTGCAGTCTGTCCAGCTTCTCTCATCCCCTTAATCTCTGGGTGGTTTTGTGTTCAGCTGCAGACATGGATATTCAGAGTCTGACTTCTAGTGTGGATCATCTTGCTGCAAGGGTGCAAAGCATTCAGGATTTTGTTGTTCATAGCCCTATGTCAGAGCCAAAAATACCTATTCCTGAGTTGTTTTCTGGAGATAGATCTAGGTTTCTGAATTTTAAGAATAATTGTAAATTATTTCTATCTTTGAGACCTCTGTCGTGGATTCTGTTTGTGGGCTCCCTCTGGTGGTTACTGCTGGTACTGGGTGACTTTGGTGGGTTGCGGCCTTTGGTTTCCACCTGTCCATCAGAGGCTGGGTGTTTCCTATTTTACCTGGCCTTTCTGTCATTCCCTTGCCGGCTATCAATGTATTCAGATGTGCTCTGTTTGGTTCCTGCCTACCTGCTCCCAGATCTTTCAGGATAAGCTAAGTGCTGATTTTCAGTTGTTTGTTTTTTTGTCCAGCTTGCTAATTATGTCTCTATGCTAGCTGGTAGCTCTAGTGGACTGAGGTTCTCCCCATGTGCCATGAGTTGGCACATGGGTTCTTGTAATCTCAGGATGGTTTTTTTGATTAGGGTTTTTTGCTGACCGCTCAGACCCCTTTTGTATCATTCTGCTTTCTAGTTACAGCGGGCCTCAATTTGCTGAACCTATATATCATCTCTATGTGTGTGCCTTCCTCTCATTTCACCGTCAATACATGTGGGGGGCAACTATACCTTTTGGGGTTCGTTCCTCTGGAGGCAAGTGAGGTCTTTATTTTCTCTGCAGTACTAGTTAGCTCTTAGGCTGGCGCGTGGCGTCTAGAACCAACGTAGGCACGCTCCCTGGCTATCTCTAGTTGCATTTGTCAGGCGTAGGGCAGCGGCCAGCCCAGGTTCCATCACCCTAGAGCTCGTCCATTATTTATTTGCACTTTGCTTGTCCTGTGCTATCCCTAGCCATTTGGATTCATGACAGTATAGCCGGCCCACAAAGTGTTAATTGTTTGGGCTGAAGCAGGAGAAAAAGAAGTGTTTAAGGGAAATTTTTTTTTTTTTTTTTTCCTTCAGAGTTTTGCTGCCTAGCCCTTAATTGCTGTCTAGCTGCTTCTTACCTCCTCTTAACCCTTGAATGGCTCTGATATTAGCTGTTTAACATGGATGTCCAGAGTTTGGCTTCCAGCCTGAGTAATCTCGCGGCAAAAGTTCAAAACATACAGGATTTTGTTGTTCACACTCCCATGTCTGAACCTAGAATTCCTATTCCAGAGTTCTTTTCTGGAGATAGATCTACCTTCCTGAATTTCAGGAACAATTGTAAATTGTTTCTTTCTTTAAAATCTCGCTCCTCTGGAGACCCTGCTCAACAGGTCAAGATTGTAATATCTTTCCTGCGGGGCGACCCTCAGAATTGGGCATTTGCATTGGCACCAGGGGATCCTGCATTGCTCAGTGTGGATGCGTTTTTTCTGGCATTGGGATTGCTCTATGAGGAACCCAACCTGGAGATTCAGGCTGAAAAGGCTTTATTAGCCCTCTCTCAGGGGCATGATGAAGCGGAAATATATTGTCAAAAATTTCGGAAATGGTCGGTGCTTACTCAGTGGAATGAGTGCGCCCTGGCTGCAAACTTCAGAAATGGTCTTTCTGAGGCCATTAAGGATATTATGGTGGGGTTCCCTACGCCTACAGGTCTGAATGAGTCTATGGCTATGGCCATTCAGATTGATCGGCGTTTACGGGAGCGCAAACCCGTGCACCAGTTGGCGGTGTCTTCTGAACAGGCACCTGAGACTATGCAATGTGATAGAATTCAGTCCAGAAGTGAACGGCTAAATTATAGGCGGAAAAATGGATTGTGTTTTTATTGTGGTGATTCAGCTCATGTTATATCAGCATGCTCTAAACGCACAAAAAGGGTTGATAAATCTTTTGCCATTGGTACTCTGCAGCCTAAGTTCATTTTGTCTGTGACTCTGATTTTTTCACTGTCTTCCATTTCCGTCGATGCCTATGTGGATTCGGGCGCTGCCCTGAGTCTTATGGATTGGTCGTTTGCTAAACGCTGCGGTTTTAGTCTGGAGCCTCTGGAAGTTCCTATTCCTCTGAAGGGAATTGACTCTACACCATTGGCTATGAATAAACCGCAGTATTGGACACAAGTGACCATGCGCATGACTCACGTTCATCAGGAGGTGATTCGCTTCCTTGTACTGTATAATTTACATGATGTACTAGTGCTTGGTCTGCCATGGTTACAAACTCATAATCCTGTCCTGGACTGGAAAGCAATGTCTGTGTTAAGCTGGGGATGTCAGGGGGTTCATGATGATGCACCTCCGATTTCTATCGCTTCATCTACTCCTTCTGAGATCCCTGAGTTTTTGTCTGACTATAGGGATGTTTTTGAGGAGCCTAAGCTCAATTCGCTCCCTCCTCATAGAGATTGTGACTGTGCTATAGAATTGATTCCTGGCAGTAAGTTCCCTAAGGGTCGTTTATTTAATCTGTCACTGCCAGAGCATACTGCTATGCGGAATTATATTAAGGAGTCCTTGGAAAAGGGACATATTCGTCCATCTTCGTCCCCTCTGGGAGCAGGTTTTTTCTTCGTGGCAAAAAAAGATGGTTCCCTGAGGCCTTGTATAGATTATCGCCTTCTGAATAAGATTACTGTCAAATATCAGTATCCATTGCCATTATTGACTGATTTGTTTGCTCGCATTAAGGGGGCTAGGTGGTTCACTAAGATAGATCTTCGCGGTGCGTATAATCTGGTGCGGATAAAACAGGGTGATGAGTGGAAAACCGCATTTAATACGCCTGAGGGCCATTTTGAGTATTTGGTAATGCCTTTTGGACTCTCCAATGCTCCGTCAGTCTTTCAGTCCTTTATGCACAATATTTTCCGTGAATATCTGGATAAGTTTATGATTGTGTATTTGGATGATATTTTGGTGTTTTCTGATGACTGGGAGTCTCATGTTCTACAGGTCAGGAAGGTGTTTCAGGTTCTGGGGGCCAATTCTCTGTTTGTGAAGGGCTCAAAGTGTCTCTTCGGAGTCCAGAAGATTTCTTTTTTGGGGTACATTTTTTCTCCTTCTACTATTGAGATGGATCCCGTCAAGGTTCAGGCGATTTGTGACTGGACACAACCTACATCTGTTAAGAGTCTTCAGAAGTTCTTGGGGTTTGCTAATTTTTATCGTCGGTTCATTGCTAATTTTTCCAGTATTGTTAAACCTTTGACTGATTTGACTAAAAAGGGTGCTGATGTTGCTGATTGGTCTCCTGCGGCTGTGGAGGCCTTTCAGGAACTTAAGCGCCGGTTTTCTTCTGCTCCTGTGTTGTGTCAACCAGATGTTTCACTTCCTTTTCAGGTTGAGGTTGATGCTTCCGAGATTGGAGCGGGGGCGGTTTTGTCACAGAGAAGTTCTAATGGCTCGGTGATGAAGCCATGTGCATTCTTCTCTAGAAAATTCTCGCCCGCCGAGCGCAATTATGATGTGGGTAATCGGGAGCTTTTGGCCATGAAGTGGGCATTTGAGGAGTGGCGTCATTGGCTTGAGGGTGCTAAACATCGTGTGGTGGTCTTGACTGATCACAAGAATCTCATTTACCTTGAGTCTGCCAGGCGTTTGAATCCTAGACAGGCTCGTTGGTCGTTGTTTTTTTCTCGTTTCAATTTCGTGGTTTCATACCTGCCAGGTTCAAAGAATGTGAAGGCAGATGCTCTTTCCAGGAGTTTTGTGCCTGACTCTCCTGGAGACTCTGGGCCTACTGGTATCCTTAGGGATGGGGTAATATTGTCCGCCGTATCCCCAGACTTGCGACGTGCATTGCAGGAGTTTCAGGTGGATAAACCGGATCGTTGTCCACCAGAAAGACTGTTTGTTCCGGATGATTGGACCAGTAGAGTCATCTCCGAGGTCCATTCTTCTGTGTTGGCTGGTCATCCTGGAATATTTGGTACTAGAGACTTGGTGGCCAGGTCTTTTTGGTGGCCTTCCTTGTCTAGGGATGTGCGTACCTTTGTGCAGTCTTGTGAAGTGTGTGCTCGAGCTAAGCCTTGCTGTTCTCGGGCCAGTGGGTTGTTGTTATCCTTGCCCATCCCGAAGAGGCCTTGGACGCACATTTCCATGGATTTTATTTCTGATCTCCCGGTTTCACAGAAAATGTCCGTTATCTGGGTTGTGTGTGACCGCTTTTCTAAGATGGTTCATTTGGTGCCCTTGCCTAAGTTGCCTTCCTCCTCTGAGTTGGTCCCTTTATTTTTTCAGAACATGGTTCGTTTGCATGGGATTCCGGAGAATATCGTTTCTGACAGGGGATCCCAGTTTGTGTCTAGATTTTGGCGGACGTTTTGTGCCAAGATGGGCATTGATTTGTCTTTCTCGTCGGCATTCCATCCTCAGACGAATGGCCAGACGGAGCGAACTAATCAGACCTTGGAAACTTATTTGAGGTGTTTTGTTTCTGCTGATCAAGATGACTGGGTTGCTTTTTTGCCACTGGCCGAATTTGCTCTTAATAATCGGGCTAGTTCTGCCACGTTGGTCTCTCCTTTTTTTTGTAATTCGGGGTTTCATCCTCGTTTTTCCTCTGGTCAGGTGGAGTCTTCGGATTGTCCTGGAGTGGACGTGGTGGTGGACAGGCTACATCAGATTTGGAATCAGGTGGTGGACAATTTGAAGTTATCTCAGGGGAAGACTCAGCAGTTTGCTAATCGCCGTCGCCGCGTGGGTCCCCGACTTCTTGTTGGGGATTTGGTGTGGTTGTCTTCTCGTTTTGTCCCTATGAAGGTCTCTTCTCCTAAGTTCAAGCCTCGGTTCATCGGTCCTTATAGGATCTCGGAGATTCTTAACCCTGTATCTTTTCGTTTGGATCTTCCAGCATCGTTTGCTATTCATAATGTGTTCCATCGGTCGTTGTTGCGGAGGTATGAGGTGCCCGTTGTTCCTTCGGTTGAGCCTCCTGCTCCGGTGCTGGTGGAGGGAGAATTGGAGTATGTTGTTGAGAAGATCTTGGATTCTCGTGTTTCCAGACGCAAACTCCAGTATTTGGTTAAGTGGAAGGGTTATGGTCAGGAGGATAATTCCTGGGTGGTCGCCTCCGATGTTCATGCGACTGATTTGGTCCGCGCCTTCCATAGAGCTCACCCTGATCGCCCTGGGGGTTCTTGTGAGGGTTCGGTGACCCCTCCTCAAGGGGGGGGTACTGTCGTGGATTCTGTTTGTGGGCTCCCTCTGGTGGTTACTGCTGGTACTGGGTGACTTTGGTGGGTTGCGGCCTTTGGTTTCCACCTGTCCATCAGAGGCTGGGTGTTTCCTATTTTACCTGGCCTTTCTGTCATTCCCTTGCCGGCTATCAATGTATTCAGATGTGCTCTGTTTGGTTCCTGCCTACCTGCTCCCAGATCTTTCAGGATAAGCTAAGTGCTGATTTTCAGTTGTTTGGTTTTTTGTCCAGCTTGCTAATTATGTCTCTATGCTAGCTGGTAGCTCTAGTGGACTGAGGTTCTCCCCATGTGCCATGAGTTGGCACATGGGTTCTTGTAATCTCAGGATGGTTTTTTTGATTAGGGTTTTTTGCTGACCGCTCAGACCCCTTTTGTATCATTCTGCTTTCTAGTTACAGCGGGCCTCAATTTGCTGAACCTATATATCATCTCTATGTGTGTGCCTTCCTCTCATTTCACCGTCAATACATGTGGGGGGCAACTATACCTTTTGGGGTTCGTTCCTCTGGAGGCAAGTGAGGTCTTTATTTTCTCTGCAGTACTAGTTAGCTCTTAGGCTGGCGCGTGGCGTCTAGAACCAACGTAGGCACGCTCCCTGGCTATCTCTAGTTGCGTTTGTCAGGCGTAGGGCAGCGGTCAGCCCAGGTTCCATCACCCTAGAGCTCGTCCATTATTTATTTGCACTTTGCTTGTCCTGTGCTATCCCTAGCCATTGGGATTCATGACAGACCTCGTTCCTCTAGTGATTCCGCTCAGCAAGTTAAAATTGTTATCTCCTTGTTACGTGGCGACCCTCAAGATTGGGCCTTCTCTCTGGTGCCAGGAGATCCTGCATTGCTGAATGTGGATGCGTTTTTTCTGGTGCTTGGACTGCTTTATGAGGAACCTAATCTTGAGAACCAGGCAGAAAAGGCCTTGCTGGCTCTTTCTCAGGGCCAGGATGAAGCTGAGGTGTATTGTCAAAAATTTCGGAAATGGTCGGTGCTTACTCAATGGAATGAGTGTGCCCTGGCTGCAAATTTCAGAGAAGGTCTTTCTGAAGCCATTAAGAATGTTATGGTGGGGTTCCCCACACCTGCAAGTCTGAATGACTCAATGGCTTTGGCCATTCAGATTGATCGGCGTTTGCGGGAGCGCAAATCTGCGCACCATCTGGCGGTGTTTTCTGAACAGAGACCTGAGTCTATGCAATGTGACCGAGTTCTGACCAGAATTGAGGAGCAAAATCATAGACGTCAAAATGGGTTGTGCTTTTACTGTGGTGATTCAACTCATGTTATCTCAGCATGCTCTAAGCGCGTTAAAAAAATCGCTAAACCTGTCACCATTGGTACTATACAGCCTAAATTCATTTTGTCTGTTACTTTAATTTGTTCTTTGTCATCCTACTCGGTTATGGCTTTTGTGGATTCAGGTGCTGCCCTGAATCTGATGGATTTGTCGTTTGCCAGGCGCTGTGGTTTTGTCCTGGAGCCTTTGGAATTCCCTATTCCACTGAGGGGAATTGATGCTACACCATTGGCTGAGAATAAGCCTCAATATTGGACTCAAGTGACCATGTGCATGACTCCTGTACATCAGGAGGTGATTCGCTTTCTTGTGCTGCATAATTTGATGATGTTGTCGTGTTGGGTCTGCCATGGCTGCAGGCCCATAATCCAGCTCTGGATTGGAAAGCTATGTCTGTGTCAAGTTGGGGTTGCCAGGGGATTCATGGCGATGCTCCTTTGGTATCAATTGCTTCTTCCACTCCTTCTGAGGTCCCTGAGTTTTTGTCGGACTACCAGGATGTATTTGATGAGCCCAGATCCGGTGCCCTGCCTCCTCACAGGGATTGTGATTGTGCTATAAATTTGATTCCTGGTAGTAAGTTCCCTAAGGGACGACTTTTTAATTTGTCTGTACCAGAACATGCCACAATGCGGAGCTATATAAAGGAGTCTTTTGAGAAGGGACATATTCGCCCGTCCTCCTCCCCTTTCGTGCAGGATTCTTTTTTGTGGCCAAGAAGGATGGTTCTCTGAGACCTTGTATAGATTATCGTCTTTTAAATAAAATCACGGTCAAATTTCAGTATCCTTTGCTATTGTTGTCTGATCTGTTTGCTCGGATTAAGGGGTCCAGTTGGTTCACCAAGATAGATCTTCGTGGTGCGTATAACCTTGTGCGCATTAAGCAGGGGGATGAATGGAAAACAGCATTTAATACGCCCGAAGGCCATTTTGAGTACTTGGTGATGCCTTTTGGACTCTCTAATGCTCCTTCTGTGTTCCAGTCCTTCATGCATGACATCTTCCGAGAATATCTGGATAAATTTATGATTGTGTATCTGGATGACATTTTGGTCTTTTCTGAGGACTGGGAGTCCCATGTGAAGCAGGTCAGGATGGTATTTCAGGTCCTGCGTGCTAATGCCTTATTTGTGAAGGGCTCAAAATGTCCCTTCGGAGTACAGAAGGTTTCCTTTTTGGGTTTTATTTTTTCTCCTTCTACTATTGAGATGGACCCAGTCAAGGTCCAGGCTATTCATGACTGGACTCAGCCTACATCTGTTAAGAGTCTTCAGAAGTTCTTGGGTTTTGCTAATTTTTACCGTCGCTTCATTGCTAATTTTTCTGGCGTGGTTAAACCCTTGACGAATTTGACCAAGAAGGGTTCTGATGTGACTAATTGGTCTCCTGCGGCCGTGGAAGCCTTTCGGGAGCTGAAGCGCCGGTTTTCTTCGGCTCCAGTTTTGTGTCAGCCTGATGTCTCTCTTCCTTTTCAGGTCAAGGTTGATGCTTCTGAGATTGGAGCAGGGGCTGTTTTGTCGCAGAGAAGCTCTGATTGCTCTGTGATGAAGCCTTGTGCTTTCTTTTCAAGAAAGTTTTCGCCTGCCGAGCGAAATTATGATGTTGGTAATCGGGAGTTGTTGGCTATGAAGTGGGCATTTGAGGAGTGGCGACATTGGCTTGAGGGAGCTAAGCATCGTGTAGTGGTCTTAACTGATCACAAAAATCTGATTTATCTCGAGTCTGCCAAGCGGCTGAATCCTAGACAGGCTCGTTGGTCGTTGTTTTTCTCCCGTTTCGATTTCGTGGTCTCGTACCTGCCTGGTTTGAAGAACGTGAAAGCTGATGCTCTTTCTAGGAGTTTTGTGCCTGACTCTCCGGGAGTTTCAGAGCCGGCTGGTATCCTCAGAGAGGGAGTGATTTTGTCTGCCATTTCCCCAGATTTGCGACGAGTGCTGCAGAAATTTCAGGTGGATAGACCGGACCGTTGCCCACCAGAGAGACTGTTTGTCCCAGATGGATGGACCAGCAGAGTTATTTCCGAGGTTCATTCTTCGGTGTTGGCAGGACATCCTGGGATTTTTGGTACCAGAGATTTGGTGCCTAGGTCCTTCTGGTGGCCTTCCTTGTCACGGGATGTGCATTCTTTTGTGCAGTTCTGTGGGATTTGTGCTCGGGCTAAGCCTTGCTGTTCTCGTGCCAGCGGTTTGCTTTTGCCTTTGCCAGTCCCGAAGAGGCCTTGGACGCACATTTCCATGTATTTTATTTCAGATCTTCCAGTCTCTCAGAGAATGTCTGTCATCTGGGTGGTGTGTGATCGTTTTTCCAAAATGGTCCATTTGGTGCCCTTGCCTAAGTTGCCTTCCTCCTCCGATTTGGTTCCTCTATTTTTTCAGAATGTGGTTCGCTTGCACGGCATCCCTGAAAATATTCTGTCTGACAGAGGATCCCAGTTTGTGTCCAGATTTTGGCGGATCTTTTGTGCTAAGATGGGCATTGATTTGTCTTTTTCGTCGGCCTTCCATCCTCAGACGAATGGTCAAACCGAGCGAACTAATCAGACCTTGGAAACTTATTTAAGATGTTTTGTTTCTGCTGATCAGGATAATTGGGTGACTTTTTTGCCATTGGCCGAGTTTGCCCTTAATAATCGGGCTAGTTCTGCTACTTTGGTTTCGTCTTTTGTCTGCAATTCTGGTTTTCATCCTCGTTTTTCCTCGGGTCAGATTGAGCCTTCTGACTGTCCTGGGGTGGATTCTGTGGTGGATAGGTTGCAGCAGATTTGGAACCATGTGGTGGACAATTTGAAGTTATCACAGGAGAAGGCTCAGCGCTTTGCCAACTGCCGTTGCGGTGTGGGTCCCCGACTTCTTGTTGGGGATTTGGTATGGCTGTCTTCTCGGTATGTTCCTATGAAGGTTTCCTCTCCTAAATTCAAGCCTTGCTTCATCGGTCCTTATAAGATTTTGGAAATCCTTAACCCGGTGTCATTTCGTTTGGACCTCCCAGCGTCGTTTGCCATTCATAACGTGTTCCATAGGTCTTTGTTGAGGAGGTATGTGGTGCCTGTGGTTCCTACTGTTGAACCCCCTGCTCCGGCGCTGGTTGAGGGCGAATTGAAGTATGTGGTGGAGAAGATCTTGGATTCTCGTATTTCTAGACGGAGGCTTCAGTATTTGGTTAAGTGGAAGGGCTATGGTCAGGAGGATAATTCCTGGGTTGTCGCGTCTGATGTTCATGCGGCCGATTTGGTTCATGCCTTCCATGTGGCTCATCCTGATCGCCCTGGGGGTTTTGATGAGGGTTCGGTGACCCCTCCTCAAGGGGGGGGTACTGTTGTGAACTCTGTTTTTGGGCTCCCTCTTGTGGTCACAACTGGTACTGTGTGAGTGCTGTCTTTGGGCTCCCTCTGGTGGTTCTTTGTGTCATTCTGCAGGTCTGAGGCAGGATCAGCTGTCTCGTTATCTCTTAGCTGGTATCCTATTTAGTTCTCCTGGACTCTCAGTTGTTGCCTGCTGTCAATGTCTTCAGTGCTATTTTGGAGCTCTCCTGCAGTCCTTCGTTATCAGTCTCTTCAAGAGAAGCTAAGTTTTGCTTGGTTCATTTTTTGACCATCAGTGGTCATATGTTTCTTGGTTTATTTTTGTTTTCTTGTCCAGCTTGCTAATATGTGATTTCCTTTCTTGCTGGTAGCTCTAGGGGGCTGAGTTTCTCCCCTCACACCGTTAGTTGGTGTGGGGGTTCTTGTATTCTCAGCGTGGATATTTTGCATAGGGTTTTTTACTGACCGCACAGTTCCCTATCTGTCTTCTGCTATCTAGTATTAGCGGGCCTCATTTGCTTAATCTGTTTTCATTTCTACGTTTGTGTTTTCCCCTTACCTCACCGTTATTTGTTGGGGGCTTCCTATATCTTTGGGGTGATTTCTCTTGAGGCAAGTGAGGTCTTACTTTCCCTCCAGGAGTAGATAGTTTCTCAGGCTGCGTCGAGACGTCCAGGATTTTAGGCACGTTCACCGGCTTCCTTTAGTGTGTTGGTTAGGATCAGGTTTGCGGTCAGTCCAGTTACCACCTCCCTAGAGCTCGTGTCTATGTTCATAAACTTAGCTAGTCCTGTTGTGAAATTGGATTTTGGGCTCCCCCGGTGGCCACTGGTGGAATTGAACTGGTGTGCATCATCCCCTCTGTTCACCTGTTTCCATCAGGATGTGGGAGTCGCTATTTAACCTTGCTCCTCTGTCACTTCCATGCCGGTCAACATTGTAATCAGAAGCCTTTCTGTGCATGTTCCTGCTGCTAGACAACTCCCAGCTAAGTTGGACTTTAGTCCTCGTTTGTTTTTGCATTTTGTTCCAGTTCACAGCTGTAGTTTCGTTTCTGTGTCTGGAAAGCTCTTGTGATCTGAAATTGCCACTCTGATGTTATGAGTTAATACTAGAGTCTTAAAGTAATTTCAGGATGGTATTTTGATAGGGTTTTCAGCTGACCATGAAAGTGCCCTTTCTGTCTTCCTGCTATCTAGTAAGCGGACCTCAATTTTGCTAAACCTATTTTCATACTACGTTTGTCATTTCATCTAAAATCACCGCCAATATATGTGGGGGCCTCTGTCTGCCCATCGGGGAAATTTCTCTAGAGGTGAGCCAGGACTATATTTTCCTCTGCCAGGATTAGTTAGTCCTCCGGCCGGCGCTGGGCGTCTAGGGATAAAAACGTAGGCAACGCTACCCGGCTACTGTTAGTTGTGCGGCAGGTTTAGTTCATGGTCAGTTTAGTTTCCATCCTTCCAAGAGCTAGTACTTATGTTTGCTGGCCTATGTTCTCTTGCCATTGAGAACCATAACAGTTTGACCGGCCCCAAAAAGGGTTAAATTAATTGACAGAGAAAGGAGAGAAAAGAGAAGTCTGCTGAAGATTTTTTTTTTTTTTTTCCCTTCCCTTCAGTTCTGAGTGTGCTTGTAATTGAATCTCTTGCAAGTCTGCCTATATTGCAGCCTTTCTCTCTCTCTCTCCTTCTAATCCTGGAATGGCTCTGTGTTCACCTGTTTAAAATGGATATTCAGAGTTTAGCTGCAGGTTTGAATAATCTCACCACGAAAGTTCAAAATTTACAAGATTTTGTTGTTCATGTTCCTATATCTGAACCTAGAATTCCTTTGCCTGAATTTTTCTCGGGGAATAGATCTTGCTTTCAAAATTTCAAAAATAATTGCAAGTTGTTTTTGTCCCTGAAATCTCGCTCTGCTGGAGATCCTGCTCAGCAGGTCAGGATTGTGATTTCCTTGCTCCGGGGCGACCCTCAGGATTGGGCTTTTGCATTGGCTCCAGGGGATCCTGCGTTGCTCAATGTGGATGCGTTTTTTCTGGCCTTGGGGTTGCTTTATGAGGAACCTCAGTTAGAGCTTCAGGCGGAAAAGGCCTTGATGTCCCTATCTCAGGGGCAAGACGAAGCTGAAATATACTGCCAGAAATTCCGTAAATGGGCTGTGCTTACTCAGTGGAATGAGTGCGCCCTGGCGGCGAATTTCAGAGAGGGTCTCTCTGATGCCATTAAGGATGTTATGGTGGGGTTCCCTGTGCCTGCGGGTCTGAATGAGTCCATGACAATGGCTATCCAGATCGATAGGCGTCTGCGGGAGCGCAAACCTGTGCACCATTTGGCGGTGTCTACTGAGAAGACGCCAGAGAATATGCAATGTGATAGAATTCTGTCCAGAAGTGAACGGCAGAATTTAAGACGAAAAAATGGGTTGTGCTTCTATTGCGGTGATTCAACTCATGTTATATCAGCATGCTCTAAGCGTACTAAGAAGCTTGATAAGTCTGTTTCAATTGGCACTTTACAGTCTAAGTTTATTCTATCTGTGACCCTGATTTGTTCTTTATCATCTATTACCGCGGATGCCTATGTCGACTCTGGCGCCGCTTTGAGTCTTATGGATTGGTCCTTTGCCAAACGCTGTGGGTATGATTTGGAGCCTCTTGAAACTCCTATACCCCTGAAGGGGATTGACTCCACCCCATTGGCTAGTAATAAACCACAATACTGGACACAAGTAACTATGCGGATTAATCCGGATCATCAGGAGATTATTCGCTTTCTTGTGCTGTATAACCTACATGATGTGTTGGTGCTTGGATTGCCATGGCTGCAATCTCATAACCCAGTCCTTGACTGGAAAGCTATGTCTGTGTTAAGCTGGGGATGTAAGGGGACGCATGGGGACGTACCTGTGGTTTCCATTTCATCATCTATTCCCTCTGAGATTCCTGAATTCTTGACTGAATATCGTGACGTTTTTGAAGAACCTAAGCTTGGTTCATTACCTCCGCACCGGGAGTGCGATTGTGCCATAGATTTGATTCCGGGTAGTAAATACCCTAAGGGTCGTTTATTTAATCTGTCTGTGCCTGAACATGCTGCTATGCGAGAATATATAAAGGAGTCCTTGGAAAAGGGACATATTCGTCCTTCGTCATCTCCCTTAGGAGCCGGTTTTTTCTTTGTGGCTAAGAAAGATGGCTCTTTGAGACCGTGTATTGATTATCGGCTTTTGAATAAAATCACGGTTAAATATCAATATCCGTTGCCACTGCTGACTGATTTGTTTGCTCGCATAAAGGGGGCCAAGTGGTTCTCTAAGATAGATCTCCGTGGGGCGTATAATTTGGTGCGAATTAAGCAGGGGGATGAGTGGAAGACCGCATTTAATACGCCCGAGGGCCACTTTGAGTATTTGGTGATGCCTTTTGGTCTTTCAAATGCCCCTTCAGTCTTTCAGTCCTTTATGCATGACATTTTCCGTGATTATTTGGATAAATTTATGATTGTGTATCTGGATGATATTTTGATTTTTTCGGATGACTGGGACTCTCATGTCCAGCAGGTCAGGAGGGTTTTTCAGGTTTTGCGGTCTAATTCCTTGTGTGTGAAGGGTTCTAAGTGCGTTTTTGGGGTTCAAAAGATTTCCTTTTTGGGATATATTTTTTCCCCCTCTTCCATCGAGATGGATCCTGTCAAGGTTCAGGCTATTTGTGATTGGACGCAACCCTCTTCTCTTAAGAGTCTTCAGAAATTTTTGGGCTTTGCTAACTTTTATCGTCGATTTATTGCTGGTTTTTCTGATGTTGTTAAACCATTGACTGATTTGACTAAGAAGGGTGCTGATGTTGCTGATTGGTCCCCTGCTGCTGTGGAGGCCTTTCGGGAGCTTAAGCGCCGCTTTTCTTCCGCCCCTGTGTTGCGTCAGCCTGATGTTGCTCTTCCTTTTCAGGTTGAGGTCGACGCTTCTGAAATCGGAGCTGGGGCAGTTTTGTCGCAGAGAAGTTCCGATTGTTCCGTGATGAGACCTTGTGCCTTTTTCTCGCGTAAATTTTCGCCCGCCGAGCGGAATTATGATGTTGGGAATCGGGAGCTTTTGGCCATGAAGTGGGCTTTTGAGGAGTGGCGTCATTGGCTTGAGGGGGCTAGACATCAGGTGGTGGTATTGACTGACCACAAAAATCTGATTTATCTTGAGTCCGCCAGACGCCTGAATCCTAGACAGGCGCGCTGGTCGTTGTTTTTCTCTCGGTTTAATTTTGTGGTGTCCTACCTGCCGGGTTCTAAGAATGTTAAGGCGGATGCCCTTTCTAGGAGTTTTGAGCCTGACTCCCCTGGTAACTCTGAACCTACAGGTATCCTTAAGGATGGAGTGATATTGTCTGCCGTTTCTCCAGACCTGCGGCGGGCCTTGCAGGAGTTTCAGGCGGATAGACCTGATCGTTGCCCACCTGGTAGACTGTTTGTTCCTGATGATTGGACCAGTAAAGTCATTTCTGAGGTTCATTCTTCTGCGTTGACAGGTCATCCTGGAATCTTTGGTACCAGGGATTTGGTGGCAAGGTCCTTCTGGTGGCCTTCCCTGTCTCGAGATGTGCGAGGCTTTGTGCAGTCTTGTGACGTTTGTGCTCGGGCCAAGCCTTGTTGTTCTCGGGCTAGTGGATTGTTGTTGCCCTTGCCTATCCCGAAGAGGCCCTGGACGCACATCTCGATGGATTTTATTTCGGATCTTCCTGTTTCTCAGAAGATGTCTGTCATCTGGGTGGTGTGTGACCGTTTCTCTAAGATGGTCCATTTGGTTCCCCTGCCTAAGTTGCCTTCTTCTTCCGAGTTGGTTCCTCTGTTTTTTCAAAATGTGGTCCGTTTGCATGGTATTCCGGAGAATATCGTTTCTGACAGAGGAACCCAGTTCGTGTCTAGATTTTGGCGAGCATTCTGTGTTAGGATGGGCATAGATTTGTCTTTCTCGTCTGCTTTCCATCCTCAGACTAATGGCCAGACCGAGCGGACGAATCAGACCTTGGAGACATATTTGAGGTGTTTTGTGTCTGCAGATCAGGATGATTGGGTTGCTTTTTTGCCTTTAGCGGAGTTTGCCCTCAATAATCGGGCCAGCTCTGCCACCTTGGTGTCTCCTTTTTTCTGTAATTCGGGGTTTCATCCTCGATTTTCTTCTGGTCAGGTGGAATCTTCGGATTGTCCTGGAGTGGATGCTGTGGTGGAGAGGTTGCATCAGATTTGGGGGCAGGTAGTGGACAATTTGAAGTTGTCCCAGGAGAAGACTCAGCTTTTTGCCAACCGCCGGCGTCGGGTTGGTCCTCGGCTTTGTGTTGGGGACTTGGTGTGGTTGTCTTCTCGTTTTGTCCCTATGAGGGTTTCTTCTCCTAAGTTTAAGCCTCGGTTCATCGGCCCGTACAAGATATTGGAGATTCTTAACCCTGTGTCCTTCCGTTTGGACCTCCCTGCATCTTTTTCTATTCATAATGTTTTTCATCGGTCATTGTTGCGCAGGTATGAGGTACCGGTTGTGCCTTCCGTTGAGCCTCCTGCTCCGGTGTTGGTTGAGGGCGAGTTGGAGTACGTTGTGGAAAAAATCTTGGACTCCCGTGTTTCCAGACGGAAACTCCAGTATCTGGTCAAATGGAAGGGATACGGTCAGGAGGATAATTCTTGGGTGACTGCCTCTGATGTTCATGCCTCCGATCTGGTCCGTGCCTTTCATAGGGCTCATCCTGATCGCCCTGGTGGTTCTGGTGAGGGTTCGGTGCCCCCTCCTTGAGGGGGGGGGTACTGTTGTGAAATTGGATTTTGGGCTCCCCCGGTGGCCACTGGTGGAATTGAACTGGTGTGCATCATCCCCTCTGTTCACCTGTTTCCATCAGGATGTGGGAGTCGCTATTTAACCTTGCTCCTCTGTCACTTCCATGCCGGTCAACATTGTAATCAGAAGCCTTTCTGTGCATGTTCCTGCTGCTAGACAACTCCCAGCTAAGTTGGACTTTAGTCCTCGTTTGTTTTTGCATTTTGTTCCAGTTCACAGCTGTAGTTTCGTTTCTGTGTCTGGAAAGCTCTTGTGATCTGAAATTGCCACTCTGATGTTATGAGTTAATACTAGAGTCTTAAAGTAATTTCAGGATGGTATTTTGATAGGGTTTTCAGCTGACCATGAAAGTGCCCTTTCTGTCTTCCTGCTATCTAGTAAGCGGACCTCAATTTTGCTAAACCTATTTTCATACTACGTTTGTCATTTCATCTAAAATCACCGCCAATATATGTGGGGGCCTCTGTCTGCCTATCGGGGAAATTTCTCTAGAGGTGAGCCAGGACTATATTTTCCTCTGCCAGGATTAGTTAGTCCTCCGGCCGGCGCTGGGCGTCTAGGGATAAAAACGTAGGCAACGCTACCCGGCTACTGTTAGTTGTGCGGCAGGTTTAGTTCATGGTCAGTTTAGTTTCCATCCTTCCAAGAGCTAGTACTTATGTTTGCTGGCCTATGTTCTCTTGCCATTGAGAACCATAACATAGTCCATTTTGTGATCCTCAGCCACTAGGATCATAACAGACGACAACCAAACCAAATCCCCAACACGAAGTCGGGGACCAACACAGCGACGGCGGTTGGCGAAACGTTGAGCCTTCTCCTGGGACAATGTCAAATTGTCCACTACATGAGTCCAAATTTGCTGCAACCTGTCCACCACAGAATCCACACCAGGACAGTCCGAAGGCTCAACCTGCCCTGAAGAAAAACGAGGATGAAAACCAGAATTACAAAAAAAAGGCGAAACCAAAGAAGCCGAATTGGCCCGATTATTAAGTGCGAACTCAGCCAAAGGCAAGAAGGTCACCCAATCATCCTGATCAGCAGAAACAAAGCATCTCAGATAGGTCTCCAAAGTCTGATTAGTTTGTTCGGTTTGGCCATTTGTCTGAGGATGGAAAGCCGAAGAGAAAGACAAATCAATGCCCATCTTAGCACAAAAGGACCGCCAAAACCTTGAAACAAACTGGGAACCTCTGTCCGACACGATGTTCTCCGGAATGCCATGCAATCGAACCACATGCTGGTAAAATAGTGGAACCAAATCAGAGGAGGAAGGTAATTTAGGCAAGGGTACCAAATGGACCATCTTAGAGAAGTGATCACAAACCACCCAGATGACCGACATCCTTTGAGAGACAGGGAGATCTGAAATAAAATCCATGGAAACATGCGTCCAAGGCCTTTTCGGGACTGGCAAGGGCAAAAGTAACCCACTGGCACGAGAACAGCAGGGCTTGGCCCGAGCACAAGTCCCACAAGACTGCACAAAAAAATGCACATCCCGTGACAAGGAAGGCCACCAAAAGGACCTAGCCACCAAATCTCTGGTACCAAAAATCCCAGGATGACCAGCCAACACCGAACAATGAACCTCAGAGATAACTCTACTAGTCCATCTATCAGGGACAAACAGTTTTTCTGCTGGACAACGGTCAGGTCTATCAGCCTGAAACTCCTGCAGCGCCCGCCGCAAATCAGGTGAGATGGCAGACAGAATTACCCCCTCTTTGAGAATACCAGCCGGCTCAGGAACTCCCGGGGAATCAGGCACAAAACTCCTTGAAAGGGCATCAGCCTTCACATTCTTAGAACCCGGAAGGTATGAAACCACAAAATTGAAACGGGAGAAAAACAGCGACCATCGAGCCTGTCTAGGATTCAACCGCTTGGCAGACTCGAGATAAGTCAGATTTTTGTGATCCGTTAAGACCACTACGCGATGCTTGGCTCCCTCAAGCCAATGTCGCCACTCCTCGAACGCCCACTTCATAGCCAACAACTCCCGATTGCCAACATCATAATTACGCTCAGCAGGCGAAAACTTTCTAGAAAAGAAAGCACATGGCTTCATCACAGAGCCATCAGAAGATCTTTGAGACAAAACAGCCCCTGCTCCAATCTCAGAAGCACCAACCTCGACCTGAAAAGGGAGCGAAACATCTGGCTGACACAACACAGGGGCCGAAGAGAAACAACGTTTCAACTCCCGAAAAGCCTCAACGGCCGCAGAGGACCAATTCACCACATCAGCACCTTTCTTGGTCAAATCAGTCAACGGTTTAACAACACTAGAAAAATTTGCGATGAAGCAACGGTAAAAATTAGCAAAGCCCAAGAATTTCTGAAGGCTCTTCACAAATGTAGGCTGAGTCCAATCATAAATGGCCTGAACTTTAACAGGATCCATCTCAATAGTAGAAGGGGAAAAAATGAAACCCAAAAAGGAAACCTTCTGAACTCCGAAGAGACATTTAGACCCTTTCACAAACAAAGAATTAGCATGAAGAACCTGGAACACCATTCTGACCTGCTTCACATGAGACTCCCAATCATCCGAAAAGACCAAAATATCATCCAAATATACAATAATGAATCTATCCAAATACTTTCGGAAGATGTCATGCATAAAGGACTGAAACACAGATGGAGCATTAGAAAGCCCGAATGGCATCACCAGGTACTCAAAATGGCCCTCGGGCGTATTAAATGCTGTTTTCCATTCATCGCCCTGTTTAATACGCACAAGATTATACGCCCCTCGAAGATCTATCTTGGTGAACCAACTAGCCCCCTTAATCCGAGCAAACAAATCAGACAGTAGAGGCAAAGGGTACTGAAATTTGACCATGATTTTATTGAGAAGGCGGTAATCTATACAAGGTCTCAGAGAACCATCCTTCTTGGCCACAAAAAAGAACCCTGCTCCCAACGGTGACGACGACGGGCGAATATGCCCTTTCTCCAAGGACTCCTTTATATAACTCCGCATAGCGGCGTGTTCCGGCACAGATAAATTGAAAAGTCGTCCCTTAGGAAATTTACTACCAGGAATCAAATTAATAGCACAATCACAATCCCTATGAGGAGGTAGGGCACTGGATTTGGGCTCATCGAATACATCTCGGTAATCCGACAGAAACTCAGGGACTTCAGAAGGAGTAGAAGGAGAAATTGACAACAACGGAACATCACCATGTACCCCTTGACAACCCCAACTGGACACAGACATTGATTTCCAATCCAATACTGGATTATGGACCTGTAGCCATGACAAACCCAACACGACCACATCATGCAAATTATGCAACACCAAAAAGCGAACATCTTCCTGATGTGCAGGAGCCATGCACATGGTCAACTGAGTCCAGTACTGAGGCTTATTCTTGGCCAAAGGTGTAGCATCAATTCCCCTTAATGGAATAGGATACTGCAAGGGCTCCAAGAAAAAACCACAGCGCCTGGCAAACTCCAAGTCCATCAAATTCAGGGCAGCGCCTGAGTCCACAAATGCCATAACAGAGTAGGATGACAAAGAGCAAATCAGAGTAACGGACAAAAGAAATTTAGGCTGTACAGTACCAATGGTGACGGACCTAGCGAAACGCTTAGTGCACTTAGGACAATCAGAGATAGCATGAGTAGGGTCACCACAGTAAAAACACAGCCCATTCTGACGTCTGTGTTCTTGCCGTTCAGTTCTGGTCAAAGTCCTATCACATTGCATAGGCTCAGGCCTCTGCTCAGAGGACACCGCCAAATGGCGCACAACCTTGCGTTCACGCAAGCGCCGATCGATCTGAATGGCCAAGGACATTGATTCATTCAGACCAGCAGGCGTGGGAAACCCCACCATAACATCCTTAAGGGCTTCAGAAAGACCTTTTCTGAAAATTGCTGCAAGGGCACACTCATTCCATTGAGTAAGCACAGACCACTTTCTAAACTTCTGGCAATATACCTCCACTTCATCCTGACCTTGACACAAAGCTAGCAAGATTTTCTCTGCCTGATCCACAGAGTTAGGTTCGTCATAAAGCAATCCAAGCGCCAGAAAAAACGTATCTACATTAAGCAATGCAGGATCTCCTGGCGCAAGGGAGAATGCCCAGTCTTGTGGGTCGCCACGTAACAAAGAAATAATGATTTTTACTTGCTGAATGGGGTCACTAGAGGAGCGGGGTTTCAAAGCAAGAAACAGTTTACAATTATTTTTGAAATTCAGAAATTTAGATCTATCTCCAAAAAACAAATCAGGAATTGGAATTCTAGGCTCTAACATAGGATTCTGAACTACATAATCTTGAATGCTTTGTACCCTCGCAGTGAGGTGATCAACACAAGAGGACAGACCTTGAATGTCCATATCTACACCTGAGTCCTGAACCACCCAGAGGTTAAGGGGAAAAGAAAGACAAAACACACTGCAGAGAAAAAAAAATGGTCTCAGAACTTCTCTTATCCCTCTATTGAGATGCATTAACACTTTGTGGGCCAGCTGTACTGTTATGGACCTGGTGGTTAGGTGCACCTGGAATGACCTGATGGTTAAACTAGAAGACAGGACAAGCTCTGGGAAGTGGGAACTCTGCTGACCGCAAATCCTAATCCTATAACACACACACTAGAAATAGCTGTGGAGCGTACCTAACTCTCCCTAGACGCCTCTTCACAGCCTAAGAGCTAACTACCCCTAAAGATAGAAAAATAAGCCTTACCTTGCCTCAGAGAAATTTCCCCAAAGGTAAAGGCAGCCCCCCACATATATTAACTGTGAGTTAAGAGGAAAGTCACAAACACAGGGATGAAACAGATTTCAGCAAATGAGGCCAGACTTACTAGATAGACTGAGGATAGGAAAGGGATCGATGCGGTCAGCACAAAAAACTACAAAAAGCCACACAGAGTGTGCAAAAAGACCCCCGCACCGACTCACGGTGCGGAGGTGCCACTCTGCAACCCAGAGCTTCCAGCTAGCAAGGCAATATCATTTTAGCAAGCTGGACTAGAACTTAGCAAGTACTAAGAAATATATTCAGTACACAATGAACAACAAATGAACTAGCAGGGACTTAGCTTTTGCTGGAGTAGACAGGTCATCAGAAAGATCCGAGAAAGATCTGAACCAGTACTGATACATTGACAGCTGGCAAGGAGTAACGATCTGAGTGGAGTTAAATAGAGGAGCCAGCCCAGCCGCAAACGAGGGCAGCTGATGAAGCAACCTCAGAACCAGCAGTTCCACTCACAGCCACCAGAGGGAGTCCACGGACAGAACTCGCCGAAGTATCATTCATGACCACAGGAGGGAGTTCAAGAACTGAATTCACAACAGGACCCGCAGCTTCCTTATACACAGTATGATTGGCCCGCAGCTCCCTTATACATAGTATGATGGACCCGCAGCTCCCTTATACACAGTATGATGGGCCCGCAGCTCCCGTATACACAGTGTGATGGGCCCACAGCTCCCGTATACACAGTATGATGGACTCACAGCTCCCTGTCATGATTTGGATGCCCCGGTCATTTACTCATCCTCCGGCGTATTCACTATTTTGTGGCACTGCTGCAGTCCCACTGCTCAAACTTGTGAGCGCAGCTTCTGACAGGCCAGAAGTTAGAAGCTATGTCACAATCGCTCAATGTAAGACTATGAGGCTATGTGCACTTGTTGCAGATTTGTGCGGATTTACTGCGGATTTCCTGTGTTTTTTGTGCAGATTTCACCTGCGTTTTACTACCTGCAGAATCCTATACAGGAGCAGGTGTAAAACGCTGCGGAATCCGCAAACAGAATTGACATGCTGCAGAAAATAAAACGCAGCATTTCCGCGCGGTATTTTCCGCACCATGTGCACTGCGGATTTGGTTTTCCATAGGTTTAAATGGTACAGTAAACCAGATGGAAAACTGCTGCAGATCCGCAGTGGCCAATCGGCACTGTGTGCACATAGCCTGAGAGTGAGAAAGAGGCCAGAACGAGGCTCCCACAGACTCACACTGATTAGTGACCTCTGCGCTGCTCCATGAAACACTAGAGCCGCGGACAGGTCACAAACTGCAGGAGACAGAGCCGAGCGGAGACAAAAACAGATGAAGATGCCAGAAGGTGAGTATCAGACAGGAGACAGGGGACAGGGATTTCCAGCTCTGACCAGCAGTGAAATAAAAAATAACGCCGGAGTGGTGCTGTAAATGTGATGCAGCTCTTGGTTACTGTATGGGGGCTCCTTATACTAATACTCATAAAAGACCCAGGTGGTACGTATCAAAGGCCCCTGCCCCCCATCTCCAGCCTCCCCAGACAGCAAATATTACATGATGGAGCACATATAATAACAAAACATTATAATATTCAGCCCCCAGTGACCTGTCCCCCCTCCCCCACCATCTCACACCCACCCCTCAGTGCCCTGTCCAACCTCACCCACCTTCAGCCCCCACAACACCCCCATGGTCTCAAATTTACCCCCCAGTGCCCTGTCCCCCTCCCCTACTTCAGTATCCAATACCCCCATCGTCTCACATCCACCCCCTCAGTGCCCTGTCCCACCTCACCCACCTTCAGCCCCCACAACACCCCCATGGTCTTACATTCACCCCCCAGTACCCTGTCTCCCCTCCCCCGCAATACCCCCATGGTCTCACATTCACCCCCCAGTACCCTGTCCCCCCTCACCCACTTTCAGCCCCCACAATACCCCAACGGTCTCACAGTGACATACCTGAATTTAATAAACCTAATAAGTTCCATCCCCACTTACTGATAATGTTCGCAGGCAGGACCAGGAAGTAGTGAAATGCAAGGTGTGGGCACTAGGACCCTGCGTGCCTGAGCCAATCCCAGCGTGCACAGAGTGAAGAAAACTGCAGTGGGGGAAAGCTTCATGATCAGGTCAGAGGGGCGAAACCATTCACTGCAGGAGGGAGACTCTGCAGCCGGCCACTGTGCTAATAGCCAGCTTGCAGCTTGTCAGACCCTCGGCACAGAAGTGGCCCTGCCCTGGCTCCCGGTGGGCCCCTTCATGTGACAGGGCCCGGGGCGATGGCCCCCTCTGCCCCCCCAGTAGCTACGCTACTGGGAAGACTATAGTAAATTAAAGGGAGTGTCCACTTGCACAGATTGTTCAAACAATGTAAAGCTTATAAGTGGTAACAAAATGTCATAATTCACTTGCTGTTAAAATTCTGTTCTGTATCTGAACTATCACATGTGGTCATGTCACCTACAACTCTTTAGTTTCTGCTACAGAAAATACATATCTGTGCTTTAGTAAGAGAGGACGATGGAAGGCTAGCATCTTTTAAAAAGGACCTTAAATGGCATCTGTCACCACTTTTTAGCTTTGTAACCTATTAATATGGACATTCAGGTTATAGACTGATGAAAAACCAGTATGCCTCATATCAGATGCTTCATTGTTGAGAAATCCACTTTTATCACTTTATGTAAATGAGTTCTTGCAGGATATGGGGAGGATGCTGCCAGGACGATAACTCTGCCTCTGTACCTCATTATCATGTGGTTCGCCTCCCACAGCGTCACTGTGTGCCTGTGATGTCGGGTTTTTGTCCTGCAATCTCACCCCTGCACAGTCCCAGTGTCATTGTTCTGCCTTCTCTGGACATTGACTTCCGCTCCCAGTGTTTCTGTGCTCCGGCGAACGCTGGGAGCAGAAGTACCAGTGACTCGCCGGCGCCTGCACAGTAGGGTATAGATAAGTATAGATAGATAAGCTCTGGAGGCTGAGTTAAGGCCCCGTCTCACATAGCGAGATCGCTAGCGAGATCGCTGCTGAGTCACAAGTTTTGTGACGCAACAGCGACCTCAGTAGCGATCTCGCTATGTGTGACACGTACCAGCGATCAGGCCCCTGCTGTGAGATCGCTGGTCGTGTCAGAATGGCCTGGACCTTTTTTTGGTCGTTGAGGTCCCGCTGACATCGCTGAATCGGTGTGTGTGACACCGATCCAGCGATGTCTTCACTGGTAACCAGGGTAAACATCGGGTTACTAAGCGCAGGGCCGCGCTTAGTAACCCGATGTTTACCCTGGTTACCAGCGTAAATGTAAAAAAAACCAAACACTACATACTCACCATCTGTTGCCCGTCAGGTCCCTTGGCGTCTACTTCCTGCTCTGACTGAGCCGCCGTAAAGTGAGAGCACAGCAGTGACGTCACCGCTGCGCTCTGCTCTCAGCTCTCACTGTACGAGCAGGAAGCAGACGCCAAGGGACCTGACGGGCAACAGATGGTGAGTATGTAGTGTTTGTTTTTTTTTACATTTACGCTGGTAACCAGGGTAAACATCGGGTTACTAAGCGCGGCCCTGCGCTTAGTAACCCGATGTTTACCCTGGTTACCCGGGTGCTGCAGGGGGACTTCAGCATCGTTGAAGACAGTTTCAACGATGCCGAAGTCGTTCCCCTGATCGTTGGTCGCTGGAGAGAGCTGTCTGTGTGACAGCTCCCCAGCGACCACACAGCGACCACACAGCGACGCTGCAGCGATCAGCATCGTTGTCTGTATCGCTGCAGCGTCGCTGTGTGAGACGGGGCCTTAACTTGCAGGCACCATCCTACTCATAACCTTGAAGAGGTAATTTGCTTAAAGTGATGAGATGATTTCTCAACAGTAAGGCATCTGCTATGAAGCATACAGATATGACTTTTTTAGTAGTCTATAACTTGTATGCCCATATTAATAGTTTTGATAGGTTAAATGTGGTGACAGATTCCTTCTAAGGTTCTCTTTAAAAGGACATCCATGGACAGGCCTTGTGCAATTCACTCCATCTATCTTTTCATAGTGGAATCTTGCCTTCATTCTTTCACACTTATATCTATTGCGGTAGATCGGCTCACTACTTAACGAGGTAGTCACAAGAATGCGTCTCATCTACATTTTCAACTGGTTTATTAAAACAGACTTCATAAACCATTCCAAACAGAATGAACCGACATATCAAGTCTTCTTGACATAAACCATAAACATAAACAGCACTCACTATAGTCCTTATAACTGTGAGGTTCGCCCACACAGAATAGAGGCTTCAGCTCCTCTCCAGAGTACACAGAATACTGAAATACTGAGTCCAAAAACTTCACATTTACCTTTTGGATGCTATTGGGGTAAACAATGTGGTTGAATAAACGGCTTTGTTTATGATATTCTGCTGTGTTATAAATAGTGCATGTTAGATGATTGGAGGGAGAACCTGGAAAATAATTTATCTATCTTGAGATTGTCTCAAGATGGTGCTTTGTAGATAAAGTGGGTGGGCACTCACTGAGGATAGCAGAGTGTGAGCTGTTGGACAAATACAACTTTCACAAAGAATTAAGAGCGTACTTTCCTCTTAGGAAATGTGGCCATGAGGTAGAGAGTAATCTTAGAGAATGCAGACAATAACAGAGGGCAAGGATGACTACAGAGAGGAAAAAGGAATATGGGGAAAAATAAAGGGAAAGAGGAACTAAAAAGGAAAACTAAAGGTAACAAGTGGGTTTGCGGATTCATTATAGGGATGGCCACTTTAAAAAAAAAAGAAAATGCTAGATTTTGTTTCAAATTCTGTGAATAGTAACTGCTTCATTGAAACTCTTCTACAATTGTCACAGAGCTTAAAATATTTGTAAAGGTATAAATCCTGTAGGGATTCTTGTTGCAGATTAGATACATATCCCCTGATTTATAACAATGCATAGATCCTACTAAATTATGTATTCACTTCTTGTAAAAACCCACTTTATTACAAATAAATCCAATAGACTATAATTTAAACCATAGTTGTAAATGAGTTCTAAAGAACAGCAGTCCGGTATGCTCAATTTTCATTGCGATAGATAGATAGATAGATAGATAGATAGATAGATAGATAGATAGATAGATAGATAGATATAAAAAGATAGATGGATCGATAAATAGATAATAGATAGATTTATAGATAGATAGATGATAGATAGATAATAGATAGCTACATAGATAGACAGATAGATAGATCTATAGATAGATAGATAGATCTATAGATAGATAGATAATAGATAGATCTATAGATAGATAGATAGATAAATAATAGATAGATAGATAGATAGATAGATAGATAATAGATAGCTAGATAGAGAGCTAGATCTATATATAGATAGATAGATAGATAGATAGATAGATAGATAGATATGGGATAGATAGATAGATAGATATGGGATAGATAGATAGATAGATAGATAGATAGATAGATAGATAGATAGATAGAGATCTGATCTTCTCTGATCACTGTCTTCATGTGTGGATCTCTACAGAATATAAGCCTTGCCCTGTACAGTTCATTGATCTTCATGCCTATCTAATTTCTTTCTTAAACGATTGAGCCCACTGAAGAAGTTCTTTTGTATAGCGGCTCTTGTTATCCAGTATTTCCTTTCACCTTTAATAAATTAGGATGGCGGTCGGTAAGGGCAGGCTTTATGGCCCCATTTAGCATCAAAATTTAATAAAAGAGATTTTATAGAAAAAACCTTCCCAGCATAAGCCAAATCATAATAATACTCACTGTCATCTTACTTCAGTTTATTTTCAACCCACATGAAAAACAATTGTAGAGTTGCTTTCTTATGCCGTATTCATGTGTGGCATTTGGCATTATTCTTTTTTTAAATGAAAACATTCAATAAAAATGTTTATTAACATTGTTTGTGCTGTAATTTGTATTCTTCCAAAACAGCAAATACATTGTGTGGCATAGTGAGAACCATAATAGAAGAAGCCATGCAGAAAACTTAGAGCATACAGTATTTCAGATTCGCAGCTTACGTATAGAATGGTTTTTCTTTAAAATAGATTTGCTTGGGAAGCACTGTAATTTTCTGTGATTATGTTCTCTTTATGAAAACATGGGAATTGATAGGAATAATTGCCATACATACAGAATACAGCACAATTGTTTCAGTGTAACTACTTGTAATACTTTATAAATCTGTATATCTTTTTTCTTGCAAAACTGGCAGATAATTCATGATATTTTCCAATGTATGTAGCTTACGTAGGTCATATTTCATGTAATGTGTTGATTATGAGTCAAACAATTAGGCTTTAATTAGAATCGAAAAGTGAAACAATTACCCTTAGGGCTTGTGTAGATGACAGTATTTTTGGTCCAAGTGCGATCTGACAAAACATCCCAATCGCACTTTGTTGGTCTAAGGAAAAAAATCACAGCATGCCCAAGTTGAATTTGATCAGATCCCATTCAGCCATGCAAGTCAATGAGTCAGTGGAAAACATAGTGCTGCACTTGGATGACATCTGAATGTAGTCCGATTTTTACAGATTGACGCAATGGAGATGTTGGAGAAATGGTTTTCTCCATCTTCTCATCCGAGAGAATAGGATCACACTATGCTGACCTTCTGAGCAAACTCTGATCAGTGTGCATAATCATCCCTCTATTTGTCTCTGTATATAGCTAGAATGTTATCATTTAAAGGGGTTGTCTCACAATTAAATGCCAATTTTCTCTGTTAGATCACGCAAAATGTAACTGATTTTTATTTGGAGCACTTCTGTGTCCAGATATTTTTGTTGCGAACTTGTTATAGTTCCCCCTGCTATGCTTGTGAGTCCTTCCTAATGCCTAATGTGTTAAATACTGGTGAGAAGAAGCCACTTTTAGTGCACCAAGTTTTATTGACTGGCCTTTCAATAGCAAGAATCATTCGGCTGCCCACATCCAAGACCATCCAGGTAATGGACTCTGCTACAAAGCATGCGTGCCCACCAATATTCACATGAGTTGTTTGTTCTGAAGGGGGTTTAAAAGACACTATGAGGGTTCTAACACAGTGAATTAAAGTTTATTTGTGGCACAAACCCTTCAACTCTATCTATGAAGTAAATATGTATCAGAAACACAGAACATGGAGATATAACATAGACCTTACACAACATGGGGAAAAGTAGTGATGAGCAGATCGCTTCATGCAACCCTGGTCCACTGACCAAGTCAGTGCTCTCTGGCCATGGACAGGAGCTGCGTGAATTTCCCGACCTTCCTGATTCCTCCCATTTGATTTGCCGGTCTAGCGGGACGTCATCTGTGTGCTATGCATGGGCACACAAGTGATGACCCGCCAGCATAGCAAATCCAAGAATAGCCCAGGAAGAGCATTGTAACACTGTGAAATATCTGGCACACAATGGGGCCAATGCTGATAGATGGCCCCTTTTGGCTTATAATGGAGTCCACTGGCTTCCATCATGCTGTCATTATTTTGGTGGATAAAAACAATGATTCATTTAGGTGCCAACATAATCTTATCCCGACTATATCTGCATCTTCCATGGATCTTGATCAGATGTTCACATTTGCTTCTTCTCTGCTGTTAACTAAGTGTCTTCTGACAATTTATGATTACAGACCAAAATCATTTTTCCTATCTATATTTTGGTCAAGTTGGCCTAGTAGGATGAAAAACTAGTGGGAGAAATAAAAAATTGAAGGCATCTTAGAAACTAAAATGGATAACTGAATATTACCCAAATTTGGGAATTTTCTCCATTTGAGCTCCCTTTTAGTCTGTTGCAACAATTCTTGGTGTAAAGCGACACAGGTCCCTTGATATTTGCCAACTCTTGGATACCTCCCGATTTACAAATTGTATCCAAAAATAGTTGCCCAGAACACAATATATGTAGCCAAACACAGCAAAAATATTTTATTTCTAATGGATTTTTAACGTCTTGTTCCGAAGAGCTGTTATACCCACATCCCAGATTTCTTTTTGTTTTCATCAAAGTTGCTCTGAGCGCTCTTCAGATGTTGATGATATTGAATTTTCAGAAGGTTGGAAAGCAAAAAGTCTAAAATAAAATGGCAGATAATTGCTGGAGTGGTGCATATTTCATCATATGAATAATTAGTTTTATACCTGCAATGAACAATTTGCTGTAAAATGTGCCCACTTAAGCAGTTACACTTAAACATGGGTAAACCATTCATTTTTCATTACTCCACAAGTGCCTACAATCACTTGATGAATCACAGCAATTTACTTGGCAGTATATGAGGAAGTTGGTAAATGGTGTTATGTTATCGGCATGTCAGTGATTTCAGAATAGATGACGTGTAACCCTTTATTGTACAGGGAAAATTACATGCCAGTGACATATATAGCAGAAAACATCAGATGTCTTCATCCATATATTTGGGTTTATTTAGGTCATGAACTGATGAGAATAATTTTGTCTTTACTTCCATATAAATATTGTGTTGTATAAGCTATTACACTCTGCAATGTTATTTATAACAAATTCAATATTACATAAAGTAAAATATGCTGCTGTGTATTTATTAAAAAAAATCAGATATAAAAAACATTTGCTAATTGGAGGCCATTCACAGATTTATGTTCTTGCCTACCCTTGAACCAAGGTTTTGTCATTCTAGCCATGATTCCATCAGACAATATGTTAGAGTGATGGCCTTGATTATAATATACTATAGTAATGGTATGGGTCATATAGATGGTCAAGGACAATTCCAGAAAGGATATAACAAAGAAAAAATGTTAATTTAAGCAGCCTTGTAGCAGTTGGCACTGATATACAGTAAATATATATTATTGATATACTTGATATATACTAGAGTATGATGAATGCTATAGTATATATGATAATGTCTTATTTGATGGCCTACATGGAATGACAGAGAAGTGTATTGAGGGTGAATTAAAAATACTGAATTATATGTAACCTCTTATGTGGTGTATATTTACCTTATATTACAAGGTGTCTGTCAGCACCGGATGACTGTTCTAACCAAGTACAGACGCTTGGTGCACCATTGGCATGACCAATCGTTTAAGTGCATTTTCCCACCTGCTTGCTTTTCCTCTATCTTTACCCCCTTCACTTCTTTGATTGACATTTCTGAAATACAAAGCCAGAGAAGGGTGGAGATACAGCTCTGGTAAAAATTAAGAGACCACTGCAAAATGTTCAGTTTGTCTGATTTTTCTCTTTCTAGGCATATTTTTGAGCAAAATGTAAATTGTTCTTTTATTGTTATTTTATTCTATAAACTACTGACAACTAGTGTTGAGCATAATAATTCAAACTGCCCGAATTCAGCCAATGAGGACTGATTAGAAGTGCGGGCACATCCTGTTCTGCATGGTGGGCATGGAAGTACTGGCATGGCTGTGATTGGTTGCTGAAATGATGTCACAATGCACTATAAAAGTCGCTGCCGCCATTTAGGGCTCACTCTGCTGTGAATTCAGTTACGGACAGGACGCTGTGTTCTGACTGAGGGCCAGTTTAGAGATAGCGATTTTCTTTATTGTGCTTTACCCAGGCTAATTTAGCAACCGCTGTGTGAGAACCTTGCTTTTGCCTTGCACCGCTGTTCACAGCTGTCTGCAAGGTCTCTGTGTGTGTGCGAGTGCACATCGCTCTGTAGTCTGTGTGCAGCCACAGCCGGTTGTATTCAGCTCAGGGTGCGTCACTGCCTCATACCGTTCTATCCATTGTCCTTTTTTAGTATTAGTGCAGCGTGCTGCACATTTTTTCAAATATTTCCTATTAGTGGCTTTCTACCCGTATCCAGCTAAATTGTGGAAAAACACTACATAGGATTACATAGAGGAGCTTTTTTTGGCCTTGCAGCGCCGTTTATGGCTGTCTGCACGGTCTCCGTGTGAGTGCAGCTCACTCTGTAGTCAGTTCTGCAAAAAAAAAAAAAAATTAATAAAGTTCACCAAACACACCACTTTACAGTTGTGTAGGCCACATTAGCTCATATTAAAGTCTAGTCCACACTTTAGAAAATTAGTGTTTCTTATACCTGTTAGGAGCTGTTCAGGAATAAGCACACTAAGCCCTTAGTACTTTTCTGTTTATCTTTATCAGTCAACCAAGATGAATAAGGCAGGGAGTAAGGCACATGGGCGTGGGCGTGGAGCAGGGAGAGGACGTGGGGATTCTGTGCCTGCTGCGGGCACCGGTGACTCATCATCACCCAGTTTCAGCAGGGAACAGTCCTTCATGCGCAGCTTTGTAGGAGATCGCCGTACACCGCTGCTGCGTGAAGAACAAATTGAAGCCATTGTCGGATGGATGGCAGCTAACGCATCGACTTCAATTAGTGTCACATCCTCTCAGGCACAGAGCACTGGAGAGCACCCATCTGTCTCTTCACCACCTGCCAAATTGCCCAGGCAGTCAGAGAGCCCAGGACAGGAGCCATCTCTACTTCTGTTCTCTGAATCTCTTGGCTTGGAAACAGGGGGCCAGCCAAGCAGCATTGGAGAAATGGAAGAAGAGGCAGTGTGCAGTGATGCCCAACAGCTTTGTCTCTCTGACTCTGAAGAGGCGAGTGGGCCAGTGCCTCACCACACCGCAATACGCATCTGATGATGACACTCAGGTGCCACTTTCTGGTGCATACTGTGCTGCCGAGACTACCCAGGAGGAGCAGTTGGTGGCAGAGGGTAGTGTAGATGATGAGGTCCTTGACCCATCGTGGCATGAGGTACAGGAAGGTGGAGGGAGCAGCTCTGAGGAAGAGATTCCCCGAACGGGCCAAAGAGGGAGAGGGAGGGGGAAGACTGCGGAGCCTGTAGCCTCCACTTTGGCACCAGTTAGGAGCATGCCTCTTCCAAAAGCCAAAACGGGCGCTCCCAAGACTTGCAGTGCCTGGTCCTTTTTTGACACAGTTGCAGATGACATTTGCTTTGTCAAATGCAAGGTGTGTCAGCAGAAAGTCAAAAGAGGGAAAAATGTCAGCAACCTCAATACCACAAATATGTGGAAACATGTGCGGACCAGGCACGCGGTGGAGTTACAAAAAACACACTGAAGACCTAGGCCAACCAACAGCGGCAGATACCACCTCTTCAGCTCGTGTTGCCTCTTCCTCCAGCTCACACACAGCTGGTTCGGCTTCCTCCCAGGATCGCCATGGAAGAACCTCTAGCACTGTTGTCCAGAGACCCACAGTAATTCCACCCGCAGCACCACGTTCCCAGTCATCCTCACACTCCCAGCCCAGTCTACAGCCATTGGTAGCACAGGCATGGGAGAAAAGGCGGCCATTCTCGGCAAACCACCCCCGAGCACAGGCTCTGAATGCTGGCATTGCAAAACTACTGTCCCTTGAGATGCTGTCATTCAGGCTGGTGGAGACTGACAGCTTCCGTAACTTGATGGCATTGGCAGTCCCACAGTACAATGTGCCCAGCCACTTTTATTTCAGCAGGCAAGCCATCCCTGCCCTGCACAAGCATGTGGAGGGACACATAAAACACGCGCTACTGAACGCTGTCAGTAGCAAGGTCCACCTCACCACCGATGCGTGGACCAGTCACCATGGACAGGGGTGATACCTTTCCCTCACTGCCCATTGGGTTAATGTTGTTGAGCTGGGTACAGATCGTGCGAGTGGCGCAGGACGTGTCCTGCCCACTCTGTTATGATTTTCCCAATGGCAGGGAAATCAAAATAACAACGGACTAGCTCTCGGGTGATGGGAACTAAAGTGACCGTGACCTGAACCTGACACGACACTGGAAGTAGCCGGGGAGTGTTTCCTACGATGCCCTAGACACCACGCGCCAGCCGGAGATCTAACTACCCCTATCAGAGGAATATACAGGCCTGCCTTACCTCCAGAGATGAACCCCAAAAGGAGATAGCAGCCCCCCACAGATATTGACGGTGAGTCAAGAGGAAAAGACATACGTAGGATGAACAGCAGATTTAGCACAGTGAGGTCCGCTTACTAGATAGCAGAAGTACAGGAAAGAGTCACTTCACGGTCAACTTCAAAACACTACTCAAAAACACCATCCTGAAATTACTTTAAAACTCCAGTGACAACTCATGCCACTGGAGTGGCAATTCCAGTCCACGAGAGCTTCCAGCTACAGAGAGTCACATTGCAAATAGCTGGACAAAAATAGAATAAACTAGAAACAAAATTCAACTTAGCTGAACAGGATCTTGAGGCAGGAGAATGCAACAGAATGCTACTGATACATTGTTGGCCGGCATCAGACCAGCAGCCAAGCAGCCTTAAATAGGAAACTCCCCTAATGGGTGTCAACAGGTGATCAAGGATAGAAGAAGGCAAATAAGTGGCACTACCATAAAACACCACCGGGGGAGCCCACAAACAGAATTCACAACAGTACCCCCCCCTTAAGGAGGGGGCACCGAACCCTCACCAGAACCACCAGGGCGATCTGGATGAGCACTATGAAATGCACGAACCAAATCAGGAGCATGAACATCAGATGCTGTCACCCAAGAATTATCCTCCTGACCATAGCCTTTCCACTTAACCAGATACTGAAGTTTCCGTCTGGAAACACGGGAGTCCAAGATCTTTTCCACCACATACTCCAACTCACCCTCAACCAGCACAGGAGCAGGAGGATCAGCAGACGGAACAACCGGCACCTCATACCTCCGCAACAATGACCGATGAAAAACATTATGAATAGTAAAAGATGCTGGGAGGTCCAAACGAAAGGACACAGGATTGAGAACCTCCAGAATCCTATAAGGGCCGATAAACCGAGGCTTAAACTTAGGAGACGAGACCTTCATAGGAACAAATCGAGAAGACAACCAAACCAGGTCCCCAACACAAAGACGAGGACCGACACGCCGATGACGATTAGTGAACTGTTGAGTCTTCTCCTGGGACAACTTCAGATTGTCCACAACCTGTCCCCAAATCTGATGCATTCTATCAACCACAGCATCTACTCCAGGACAATCCGAAGACTCCAATTGCCCGGACGAAAAGCGAGGGTGAAACCCTGAATTACAAAAAAATGGAGAAACCAAAGTGGCAGAACTGGCCCGATTGTTAAGGGCAAACTCTGCCAATGGCAAAAAATCAAGCCAATCGTCCTGATCAGCGGACACAAAACACCTCAAGTAAGTCTCCAAGGTCTGATTAGTACGCTCAGTCTGGCCATTAGTCTGAGGATGGAATGCAGACGAAAAAGACAAGTCGATGCCCATCCTGGCACAGAACGCCTGCCAAAATCTAGACACAAACTGAGTACCCCTGTCAGACACTATATTCTCAGGAATACCATGCAAACGCACAACATTCTGAAAAAATAGAGGGACCATCTCAGAGGAGGAGGGCAATTTGGGCAAAGGTACCAAGTGAACCATCTTGGAAAAACGGTCACACACCACCCAGATGACGGACATCCTACGAGAAACAGGAAGGTCAGAAATAAAGTCCATAGAGATGTGCGTCCAAGGCCTCTTAGGAATAGGCAAGGGCAACAACAACCCGCTGGCCCGGGAACAGCAGGGCTTAGCCCGAGCACAAACATCACAAGACTGCACAAAAATACGTACATCTCGAGACAAGGAAGGCCACCAGAAGGACCTAGACACCAGATCCCTGGTGCCAAAAATTCCAGGATGACCTGCCAACGCGGAAGAGTGAACCTCCGAAATAACTCTACTGGTCCAGTCATCAGGGACAAACAATCTACCAGGCGGACAGCGATCAGGCCTATCCACCTGAAACTCCTGCAAAGAGCGCCGCAGGTCTGGGGAGACAGCTGACAATATCACCCCATCCTTCAGGATGCCAGTAGGTTCGGAATCACCAGGCGAGTCAGGCTCAAAACTCCTAGAGAGGGCATCCGCCCTCACATTCTTAGACCCAGGCAGATATGAAACCACAAAGTTAAATCGAGAGAAAAACAACGACCAGCGCGCCTGTCTAGGATTCAGACGCCTGGCTGACTCAAGATAAATTAGATTTTTGTGGTCAGTCAAGACCACCACCTGGTGTCTAGCACCCTCAAGCCAATGATGCCACTCCTCAAATGCCCACTTCATGGCCAAGAGCTCCCGATTTCCAACATCATAATTTCGCTCAGCGGGCGAAAACTTTCGAGAGAAAAACGCACATGGTCTCATCACTGAGCAGTCAGGACCTTTCTGCGACAAAACTGCACCTGCTCCGATCTCGGAAGCATCTACTTCAACCTGGAACGGGAGCGAAACATCAGGCTGGCGCAACACAGGAGCAGAAGAAAAGCGGCGCTTAAGCTCCCGAAAGGCCTCCACAGCCGCAGAGGACCAATTAGCAACATCAGCACCCTTCTTGGTCAAATCAGTCAAAGGTTTAGCAATGTCAGAAAAACCCGCTATGAATCGGCGATAGAAATTAGCAAATCCCAAGAATTTCTGAAGACTCTTTAGAGAAGTAGGTTGTACCCAATCACAAATAGCCTGAATCTTAACAGGGTCCATCTCCATAGATGAAGGGGAAAAAATATATCCCAAAAAGGAAATTCTCTGAACCCCAAAAATACACTTTGAGCCCTTCACAAATAGAGAATTAGCTCGTAAAACCTGAAAAACTCTCCTGACCTGTTGAACATGAGATTCCCAGTCCTCCGAAAAAATCAAAATATCATCCAAATACACAATCATAAATTTATCCAGATATTCACGGAAAATATCGTGCATAAAGGACTGAAAAATGGAAGGGGCATTCGCGAGACCAAAAGGCATTACCAAATACTCAAAATGGCCTTCAGGCGTATTAAATGCGGTCTTCCACTCATCCCCCTGCTTAATCCGCACCAAATTATACGCACCACGTAGATCGATCTTAGTGAACCACTTCGCCCCCTTTATGCGAGCAAAAAGATCAGTCAGTAAAGGTAACGGATACTGGTATTTAACTGTAATCTTATTCAGAAGTCGATAGTCGATACAAGGTCTCAATGAACCATCCTTTTTACCCACAAAGAAAAACCCTGCCCCCAGTGGAGACAAAGAGGGGCGAATATGACCCTTTTCCAAAGATTCTCTGATATACTCCCGCATAGCAGTATGTTCAGGTACAGACAAATTAAACAAGCGACCCTTAGGAAATTTACTACCGGGAATCAACTCAATAGCGCAGTCACACTCTCTGTGAGGAGGGAGAGAATCAGTTTTAGGCTCCTGAAAGACATCATAAAAATCTGACAGAAATGCTGGGATCTCAGAGGGAGTAGATGAAGAAATGGGAACCAAAGGTGCATCCCCATGAATCCCCTGACATCCCCAGCTCAGCACAGACATTGATCTCCAGTCTAAGACTGGATTATGAATTTGTAACCATGGTAATCCAAGTACTAATACGTCATGTAGATTATATAACACAAGGAAACGAATAATCTCCTGATGGTCTGGGGACAGATGCATAGTCACTTGTGTCCAATATTGTGGTTTATTGCTAGCCAAAGGTGTAGAATCAATACCCTTTAAGGGAATAGAAACCTCCAGAGGCTCTAAATCAAACCCACAACGCTTGGCAAAGGACCAATCCATGAGACTCAGAGCGGCGCCAGAATCCACATAAGCATCCACAGTAACAGATGATAAAGTACAAATCAATGTCACGGACAAAAGAAATTTAGACTGCAAGGTACCCATAGAAAAAGATTTATCAACCTTTTTATCAACCTTCTTTATGCGTTTAGAGCATGCTGATATAACATGAGCTGGATCTCCACAATAGAAGCACAACCCATTTTTGCGCCTGTAATTCTGTCGTTCGCCTCTAGACAATACACTATCGCATTGCATATGCTCTGGTGCCTTTTCAGAGGTCACCGCCAAATGATGCACAGGTTTTTGCTCAGAAGATACCGCCATATGGTGCACAGGTTTTTGCTCAGAAGATACCGCCATATGGTGCACAGGTTTTTGCTCAAAAGATACCGCCATATGGTGCACAGATTTTTGCTCAGAAGATACCGCCATATGGTGCACAGATTTGCGCTCCCGTAAACGCCGATCAATCTGGATAGCCAATTTCATGGCATCATTCAGACCTGTAGGCACAGGGAACCCCACCATGACATCCTTCACGGCATCAGAGAGACCTTCTCTGAAATTAGCTGCTAGAGCGCACTCATTCCATTTAGTAAGCACCGACCATTTACGAAATTTTTGGCAGTATATCTCAGCTTCATCTTGCCCTTGAGAAAGAGCTATCAAGGCTTTCTCAGCCAAAATCTCTAAATTAGGTTCTTCATAAAGCAACCCCAAAGCCAGAAAAAACGCATCTACATTTAATAACGCAGGATCCCCTGGCGACAATGCAAATGCCCAACTTTGTGGGTCACCCCGCAATAGAGAAATAACAATTTTAACCTGTTGCGCAGGATCACCAGCAGAGTGAGATTTCAGAGACAAAAACAATTTACAATTCTCTCTGAAATTCAAAAAACGGGATCTGTCTCCGGTAAAAAATTCAGGCATAGGGATCTTAGGTTCAGACATTGGAGCACGTATAACAAAATCTTGTAAGTTCTGGACCTTTGTAGCCAGGTTATTCAGACCTGCAACCAAACTCTGTGGATCCATGATTCAAACAGGTGTAACCAAAGCCATTCAGAGATTAAGAGGAGAGGAAAAAAAAAAGGCTGAAGACTGCAGTTTAAGCAAGGAGTACAAATAAGCACTAAGGTGCACTTTCCAAACACAGAAGGAAAAAAAAACCTTTTCATATCCTTTCCTGCTTTAGTGCATAGTTTTAACACATGTGGGCCGGCCAAACTGTTATGATTTTCCCAATGGCAGGGAAATCAAAATAACAACGGACTAGCTCTCGGGTGATGGGAACTAAAGTGACCGTGACCTGAACCTGACACGACACTGGAAGTAGCCGGGGAGTGTTTCCTACGATGCCCTAGACACCACGCGCCAGCCGGAGATCTAACTACCCCTATCAGAGGAATATACAGGCCTGCCTTACCTCCAGAGATGAACCCCAAAAGGAGATAGCAGCCCCCCACAGATATTGACGGTGAGTCAAGAGGAAAAGACATACGTAGGATGAACAGCAGATTTAGCACAGTGAGGTCCGCTTACTAGATAGCAGAAGTACAGGAAAGAGTCACTTCACGGTCAACTTCAAAACACTACTCAAAAACACCATCCTGAAATTACTTTAAAACTCCAGTGACAACTCATGCCACTGGAGTGGCAATTCCAGTCCACGAGAGCTTCCAGCTACAGAGAGTCACATTGCAAATAGCTGGACAAAAATAGAATAAACTAGAAACAAAATTCAACTTAGCTGAACAGGATCTTGAGGCAGGAGAATGCAACAGAATGCTACTGATACATTGTTGGCCGGCATCAGACCAGCAGCCAAGCAGCCTTAAATAGGAAACTCCCCTAATGGGTGTCAACAGGTGATCAAGGATAGAAGAAGGCAAATAAGTGGCACTACCATAAAACACCACCGGGGGAGCCCACAAACAGAATTCACAACACCACTCCAAGGATTGCAGGAATCCAGTCTGTACGCATTGACTCCTCATCATACACAAGTTCCTCAGAATCATCGCTGCAGGAGCTGTCACAGTCCACCTCCACATGGACCCGTGAACGTTTACCTGTTACGACCGACATGAGCACAGCCGTGGCGAAACGTCAACAGGCTGTCTTGAAATTAATTTCTTTGGGGAATCGAAGCCACACAGCGCAGGAGCTCTGGAATGCCATCAAGCAGGAGAGCGACGTGTGGTTTGTGCCAGCGAATCTCCAGCCAGGCATGGTAGTGTGTGACAATGGCCGAAATCTGGTGGCAGCTCTGGCCCTAGGCTGCCTCACTCACATCCCATGTCTGGCACCTGTGCTCAACTTGGTCGTGCAGAGTTTTTTGAGGGACTATCCGGATCTTGATTCACTGCTGCACAAGGTCCGCCTAGAGTGTGCTCACTTGCGGCGTTCCAGCATGGCAAGATCGTGCATTGCAGCTCTGCAGCGCCGATTCCGCCTTCCGGAACATCTCATCATATGTGACCTACCCACCAGGTGGAATTCGACGTTACATATGTTGGAGCGGTTGTGTGAGCAGCAGCCAGCAGTAATGGAGTACCAGCTGCATCAGGCGCAAAGAAGTCGCATTCTACGCCGTTCAGACTTCACAACCACTGAGTGGGCCACTATGAAGGACGTCTGCCAGGTTTTGCGTTCCTTCGATGATTCCACGCGGATGGCAAGTGCAGATGATGCACTAGTCAGCATGACTGTCCCCCTTATCTGCCTGCTTCAACAAACACTGCAAGCGCTAAGGGATGATGTTGTGGAACAGGTGGAGGATGAGGAGTCACCAATTCCATCAGATTCTGGACAGTCAGCGCTATGTGGTTCCTCACAAAGGCCTAGGCAGGGGACACTTTGTGAGGAGGATGAGGAGGAGTCAATGGAGGAGGAAGACATCGGTCCAGAGGAGGGAGTTACACAATTCTCCAGTAGTCAGTGTGTAGAGCGAGGGTGGGGTGATGCAGAGCGGGCAGAGATCACGCCTCAAGCAGGGGACAGTGTTTCTTGGCCAGTTGGCAGTCTGCAGCACATGGCTGATTACATGCTGCAGTGCCTGAGAAACGACCGCCGCATTGCCCACATTCTCAACATGATTATTGGCTGATTATTGGGTGTACACCCTCCTAGATCCTCGCTAACAGGACAACTTACAAAGCCTCATAACACCGTTGAACCTGGAGGGTAAAATGCGGGAGTACCAAGACCCACTGGTGAATTCCATCATCTTCTCCAGTCCAAGTGAGAGCAGTGCTGCTAGTGCTTTACAAAGCAGCTCAGTGCATCGAGGCAGTGTAGGAAGCTTTGCACACAGAGGTGTTGTGAATTTGCTTTTTGCTCCCTCTAGTGGTTACTAGTTTTTTGACTCTGGTTTTTCTGTCATTCCTTTTATCCGCACCTGGGTCGTTAGTTAGGGGTGTTGCTATATAAGCTCCCTGGACCTTCAGTTCAATGCCTGGCAACGTAGTTATCAGAGCTAGTCTGCTGTGCTCTTGTCTACTGATCCTGGTTCCAGTTATATCAGCTAAGTCTGCCTTTTGCTTTTTGCTTTTTGTTTTGGTTTTGTATTTTTGTCCAGCTTGTTCCAAATCTATATCCTGACCTTTGCTGGAAGCTCTAGGGGGCTGGTGTTCTCCCCCCGGACCGTTAGACGGTTCGGGGGTTCTTGAATTTCCAGTGTGGATTTTGATAGGGTTTTTGTTGACCATATAAGTTACCTTTCTTTATTCTGCTATCAGTAAGCGGGCCTCTCTGTGCTAAACCTGGTTCATTTCTGTGTTTGTCATTTCCTCTTACCTCACCGTCATTATTTGTGGGGGGCTTCTATCCAGCTTTGGGGTCCCCTTCTCTGGAGGCAAGAAAGGTCTTTGTTTTCCTCTACTAGGGGTAGCTAGATTCTCCGGCTGGCGCGTGTCATCTAGAATCAACGTAGGAATGATCCCCGGCTACTTCTAGTGTTGGCGTTAGGAGTAGATATATGGTCAACCCAGTTACCACTGCCCTATGAGCTGGATTTTTGTATTCTGCAGACTTCCACGTTCCTCTGAGACCCTCGCCATTGGGGTCATAACACAGAGGGAGCAGAAGCAGTGCTTCAGCACAAGGCAAGACCAGTATGGCCCAACTGTGGCACAGTTTTGTGTGCCCACCACACATGTCTACACCATCACAGACGGCTCCAGTCAGCAGGAGGCAACGTTTCCGTCAGATGGTGACAGACTACATGTCTTGCCCTCTTACTGTACTCCCCCTTCAAATTTTGGGTCTCTAAGCTGGATACATGGCCAGAGCTAAGCCAGTATGCATTGGAGGTGCTGGCTTGCCCTGCTGCTAGTGTATTATCGGAACATGTCTTTAGTGCCGCAGGTGGTGTACTAACAGACCATCGCATGCGACTATCCTCCGATAACGTTGACCGGCTTACTTTTCTGAAAATGAACAAGGCCTGGATCTCGCAGGAATTTGCCACTCCTCTTCCAGATTAAATAATTGATTGGCTACAGTATCCAGGTCTCCTGTTGCGTTCATGTTTCTACCACCTGAATTGTAATCCCTGGTCTCCAACACCGCCAGTTGATGCTCAGAAATGCAGGCTGCACAGTCAAAACAAATGACCCAGTGTTATTGGGTTTCAGTAACGTCAGCTGATCCCCAGCTGTGTAGCCGGCAATGTGTCCTGCGACCGCCACGCTGACACAGCAACTCTAATTTAAGGGAACCTGTCCCCCCCCCCAGGCGTTTGTTACTGAAAGAGGCACCTTGTGCAGCAGTAATGCTGCACAAGGAAAAGATAGCTCTTTTAGTTTAGCTCCTTGCACACGCAGAACTTAACACTTATAAAATGTGTCCCCTCATACCATGAAACCGTCCCGGAGGTGGGACTTTCCTTCGTAATGTGACGCAGCACAGCCGTCATCCCTACCCCCTTGGCGCCGTGCGCCGCCTCCTTAGCATTGTTTGAATCTGTCCCTTAGCCTGCCCTGTTATGTTCAACCTTGACCATGCGCTGTTTGTGCTGCCCGTTTTCTGACATCATTTGGTGTCAACCTGACTGGGCCTGTGCGGCTGCGCTGCCCGAGATCCTGCCTCGCAGTCTCTTCTGATTTAACCATACTGCAGGCCTGGGATCCATGGGCATGCGCAGTGCATATCTTCACCTCAGTTTCTCACTCATCTCCCTCCGCCTTCTTCAGATTGTGCGCCATCAGCTGATCCCTAATAGTGTTATGACCTGGTGGTTACGGAGTGGTACTGAGATGACCTGGTGGGTAAAACCAATCATGGACAAGCTCAGAGGAGGTGGCAGCTCTACAGACCGTAATCACCTATATGACCTAGTGATTACAGAGCAGCACTGAAATGACCTAGTGAGTAAACAAATAATGTACTAGCTCTGAGGAGGTGGTAACTTTACTGACCGCAATCCCTACTCCTAACACCAACACTAGAAATAGCCGTGGAGCGTTCCTATCTCTGCCTAGACGCCTCTTCACAGCCTAAGAACTAGCTACCCCTGAAGATGGAAACGGAAAACTATCTCGCCTCAGAGAAACCCCCAAAGGAAAGATAGCCCCCCACAAATATTGACGGTGAGTGAAGAGGGAAATGACAAACTCAGAAATGAAACTAGATTTTAGCAAAGGAGGCCACTACTATCTAAATAGACAAAGAAAGAAAAGGCTACTGTGCGGTCAGTATAAAAACTAAATGTCCACGCAGAGTTTACAAAAATAATCTCCACACCGACTCACGGTGTGGAGGGGCAAATCTGCAACCCCAGAGCTTCCAACTAGCCGGAATATTTCATGATGACAAGCTGGACAAAAGAGACATAAGTTTAAACTGAACAAAAGGTCATAGGCAGAGAAACACCCAAAAACTAGCAGAACTTATCTTAAGCTGAAATGGACTGGCCTACAGAGAACTTCCAGGAAAGGACTGAATCCACAGGAAGGAACATTGACAGCTGGCATCAACTACAGCCTAAAGCCCAGTTAAATAACAAGGCCAGGGCACCGATTAGTGAAAGCAGCTGCTAAGTTCCACTTGAAACCACCAGAGGGAGCCCAAGAGCAGAACTCCCAAAAATACCATTCATGACCACAGGATGGAGCCCAAGAACGGAATTCACAACATAATAGCATGTAACGGTCGTGATGCCGCACCCTGTGAAGAAGCCGAAAGTAGGTGAGTGAGAGGTGAAGATGTGCACTGCGCATGCCCATGGATCCCAGGCCCGCAGTGTGATTGCATTAGACGACACTGCGAGGCGAGATCTCGGGCAGGGCGGCCACACAGGCGCAGCCAGCCTAACACCAAATGATGTCAGAAGATGGGCATCGCTAATTCCGCATGGCCAAGGTTGAACAGAACAGTGCAAGCTAAGGGACAGATTCAAAAAACGCTAAGGAGGCGGTGCACGGAGCCAAGGGGGTAGGGATGACGGCTGTGCTGCGTCACACTACGAAGGAAAGTCCCACCTCTGTGACGGTTTCGCCGTATCAAGGACACATTTTGTAAGTGTTTAGTTCTGCGTTTGCAAGGAGCATAATTAAAAGAGCCACCTTTTCCTTTTGCATCATTGGTGCTGCACAAGGTGGCTCTTTCAGCTACAAACGCCTGGGGGGGGTTAAAGGTTACCTTTTAACTTGCTCCAATTAGGCCTCAGCCTACACGCTGCTCCTCTTGCTTTCCCTGGGCTTTAACACCGCCAGTTGCTGCCCGGAAGTGCTGTCTGCACAGTCAACAGTCGCTCCTCTGTTATTGGGGTTCAGTAACGCCAGCTGCTCCCCTGCTGTGTTGCGGCAATACCTCCAGCCTGCTCCTCCTGCTGTCCCTGGGCTTCAACACCACCAGTTGCTGCCCAGAAGTGCTGTCTTCACAGTCAACAGTCGCTCCTCTGTTATTAGGGTTCAGTAACGCCAGCTGCTCCCCTGCTGTGTTGCGGCAATACCTCCAGCCTGCTCCTCCTGCTGTCCCTGGGCTTCAACACCACCAGTTGCTGCCCGGAAGTGCTGTCTGCACAGTCAACAGTCGCTCCTCTGTTATTGGGGTTCAGTAACGCCAGGTGCTCCTCTGCTGTGTTGCGGCAATACCTCCAGCCTGCTCCTCCTGCTGTCCCTGGGCTTCAACACCGCCAGTTGCTGCCCGGAAGTGCTGTCTGCACAGTCAACATTGCTGCCGTGTTATTGGGGTTCACTAACACCAGCTGCTCCCCTGCTGTGTTGCGGCAATGTGTCCTGCAACTGCCACGCTGACACAACTACAGAAATGTAAGGGAACCTGTCCCCCCCAGGCATTTGTTACTGAAGGAGCCACCTTGTGCAGCAGTAATGCTGCACAAGGAAAAGGTGCCTCTTTTCTTTGTGCTCCTTGCACACGCTGAACCTAACACTTATGAATTGTGTCCCCTCACACCGTGTTACCGTCCCGGAGGTGGGACTTTCCTTCGTAATGGGACTCAGCGCAGCCATCATTCCTACCCCCTTGGTGCCGTGGTCTGCCTCCTCAGCGTTGTTTGAATCTGTCCCGTAGCCTGCGCTGTTATGTTATCCCTTTGCCATGCGCATTTCGCGCCGCCCATCTTCTGACATCATTTGTTGTCAGGCTGCCTGTGCCAGTGCAAACGCACTGCCCGAGATCCCGCCTCGCAATCTCTTCTGATTTAATCACACTGCGGGCCTGGGATCCATGGGCATGCGCAGTGCATATCTTCACCTCAGGCTCTCACTCATCTCCCCTCCGCCTTCTTCAGACTGTGCATCATCAGCTGATCCCTAATAGCATGCCACGGCCGTGATGCCGCACAGTCTGGAGAAGCCGGAAGGAGGGGAGTGAGAGGTGAAGATATGCACTGCGCATGCCCATGGATCCCAGGCCTGCAGTGTGATTACATTAGACGACACTACGAGGTGGGATCTCAGGCAGCACGGCCGCACAGGCGCAGCCAGCCGCACACCAAATGATGTCAGAAGATGGGCAGCGCTAACTGCGCATGGCCAAGGGATAACATAACAGCGCAGGCTACGGGACAGAATCTAAGAACGCTGAGGAGGCGGCGCACGTCGCCAAGGGGGGAGGAATGACGGCTGTGCTGCGTCCCATTACAAAGGAAAGTCCCACCTCCGGGACGGTAACACAGTGTGAGGGGACACATTTCATAAGTGTTAGGTTCAGCGTGTGCAAGGAGCACAAAGAAAAGAGGCACCTTTTCCCTTTGCAGCATTAGTGCTGTACAAGATGGCTCTTTCAGCTACTAACGCCTGGGGGGGGTTAAAGGTTCCCTTTCAACTTGCTCCAATTAGGCCTCGGCCTACACTCCGCTCCTCCTTCATTCCGTGGGCTCTAACACCACCAGTTGGTGCCCGGAAGTGCTGGCTGCACAGAGAAAAACACTCGCCACTGTGTCAGTGGGGTTCAGTAACGTCAGCTCTTCCCCTGCTGTGTAGCTGGCAACATGTCCTGCAAACGCCACGCAGACACAACAGACACTAAGCTGCCTCCAGTGCAGGCTTCGGCCTACACTCTGCTCCTCTGCTGACCCTGGGCTCTAACACAGCCAGTTGGTGCCCAGAAGTGCTGTCTGCACAGAGAAAAACACCCGCCACTGTGTCAGTGGGGTTCAGTAACGCCAGCTGTTCCCCTGCTGTGTAGCCGGCAACGTGTCCTGCAAATGCCATGCAGACACAACAGACAATAAGCTGCCTCCCTCCAGTGCAGGCTTCGGCCTACACTCTTCTCCTCTGCTCCTCCTGCTGACCCTGGGCTCTAACACCGCCAGTTGGTGCCCGGAAGTGCTGGCTACACAGAGAAAAACACCCGCCACTGTGTCAGTGGGGTTCAGTAACGTCAGCTGTTCCCCTGCTGTGTAGCCAGCAACGTGTCCTGCAAATGCCACGCAGACACAACAGACACTAAGCTGCCTCCAGTGCAGGCTTCGGCCTACACTCTGCTCCTCTGCTCCTCCTTGATTCCCTGGGCTCTAACACCGCCAGTTGGTGCCCGGAAGTGCTGGCTGCACAGAGAAAAACACTCGCCACTATGTCAGTGTGGTTCAGTAACGTCAGCTCTTCCCCTGCTGTGTAGCTGGCAACGTGTCCTGCAAACGCCACGCAGACACAACAGACACTAAGCTGCCTCCAGTGCAGGCTTCGGCCTACACTCTGCTCCTCTGCTCCTCCTTGATTCCCTGGGCTCTAACACCGCCAGTTGGTGCCCGGAAGTGCTGGCTGCACAGAGAAAAACACTTGCCACTATGTCAGTGTGGTTCAGTAACGTCAGCTGTTCCCCTGCTGTGTAGCTGGCAACGTGTCCTGCAAATGCCATGCAGACACAACAGACAATAAGCTGCCTCCTTCCAGTGCAGGCTTCGGCCTACACTCTTCTCCTCTGCTCCTCCTGCTGACCCTGGGCTCTAACACCGCCAGTTGGTGCCCGGAAGTGCTGGCTACACAGAGAAAAACACCCGCCACTGTGTCAGTGGGGTTCAGTAACGTCAGCTGTTCCCCTGCTGTGTAGCCAGCAACGTGTCCTGCAAATGCCACGCAGACACAACAGACACTAAGCTGCCTCCAGTGCAGGCTTCGGCCTACACTCTGCTCCTCTGCTCCTCCTTGATTCCCTGGGCTCTAACACCGCCAGTTGGTGCCCGGAAGTGCTGGCTGCACAGAGAAAAACACTCGCCACTATGTCAGTGTGGTTCATTAACGTCAGCTCTTCCCCTGCTGTGTAGCTGGCAACGTGTCCTGCAAACGCCACGGAGACACAACAGACACTAAGCTGCCTCCAGTGCATTCTTCGGCCTACACTCTGCTCCTCTGCTCCTCCTTGATTCCCTGGGCTCTAACACCGCCAGTTGGTGCCCGGAAGTGCTGGCTGCACAGAGAAAAACACTCGCCACTATGTCAGTGTGGTTCAGTAACATCAGCTGTTCCCCTGCTGTGTAGCAGGCAACGTGTCCTGCAAACGCCACGCAGACACAACAGACACTAAGCTGCCTCCAGTGCAGGCTTCGGCCTACACTCTGCTCCTCTGCTGACCCTGGGCTCTAACACCGCCAGTTGGTGCCCGGAAGTGCTGGCTGCACAGAGAAAAACACCCGCCACTGTGTCAGTGGGGTTCAGTAACGCCAGCTGTTCCCCTGCTGTGTAGCAGGCAACGTGTCCTGCAAATGCCATGCAGACACAACAGACAATAAGCTGCCTCCCTCCAGTGCAGGCTTCGGCCTACACTCTTCTCCTCTGCTCCTCCTGCTGACCCTGGGCTCTAACACCGCTAGTTGGTGCCCGGAAGTGCTGGCTACACAGAGAAAAACACCCGCCACTGTGTCAGTGGGGTTCAGTAATGTCAGCTGTTCCCCTGCTGTGTAGCCAGCAACGTGTCCTGCAAATGCCACGCAGACACAACAGACACTAAGTTGCCTCCAGTGCAGGCTTCGGCCTACACTCTGCTCCTCTGCTCCTCCTTGATTCCCTGGGCTCTAACACCGCCAGTTGGTGCCCGGAAGTGCTGGCTGCACAGAGAAAAACACTCGCCACTATGTCAGTGTGGTTCAGTAACGTCAGCTCTTCCCCTGCTGTGTAGCTGGCAACGTGTCCTGCAAACGCCACGCAGACACAACAGACACTAAGCTGCCTCCAGTGCAGGCTTCGGCCTACACTCTGCTCCTCTGCTGACCCTGGGCTCTAACACCGCCAGTTGGTGCCCGGAAGTGCTGGCTGCACAGAGAAAAACACCCGCCACTGTGTCAGTGGGGTTCAGTAACGCCAGCTGTTCCCCTGCTGTGTAGCCGGCAACGTGTCCTGCAAACGCCACGCAGACACTACAACAAAAATTAAAGTGAACCTGCCACCCCCCCAGTCATTTGTAACTAAAAGAGCCACCTTGTGCAGCACAAATGCTGCATTTGGACAAGGTGGCTCTTTTTGTTATACTCATTGCACACGCAGAACTAAACATTTATAAAATGTGTCCCCTGATACCGATTACCCATCCCGGAGGTGTGACTTTCCTTCGTAATAACCCGCAGGAACCCCCTTGGTGGTGTGCGCCGCCTCCTCTGCATTGTTTGAATCTGTCCCGGAGCCTGCGCTGTTATGTTATTCCTTGGCCATGCACGTTTAGCGCTACCCGTGTTCTGACATCATTTGTTGTCAGGATGGCTGCGCCTGTGTGACCGCCCTGCCCAAGATCGCGCCCCGCAGTGTCTTATTTATTCTCACTGCAGGGCTGGGATTCATGGGCATGCGCAGTGCATATCTTCGCCTCTCACTCATCTCCTTCCGCCTTCTTCAGACTGTGCGGCTTCACGGCTGTGGCATGCGATTAGGGATCAGCTGAAGCCACACAGTCTGAAGCAGGCATAAGGACAGGAGTGAGAGACGAAGATATTTACTGCGCAATGCCATGAATCCCAGCCCCGCAGTGTGAAAACATCAGAAGAAACTGTGGGGCTGGGATTCATGGGCATGCGCAGTGCGTATCTTCGCATCTCACTCATCTCCTTCTGCCTTCTTCAGACTGTGCGGCTTCACGGCCGTGGCAAGCGATAAGGGATCAGCTGACGCCGCACAGTCTAAAGCAAGCATAAGCACATGAGTGAGAGGCGAAGATATTTACTGTGCAAGGCCATGAATCCCAGCCCCACAGTGTGAATAAATCGAAAGACACTGCGGGGCTGGGATTCATGGGCATGCGCAGTAACAGCGCAGGGCCAAGGGATAACACAACAGCGCAGACTCCGGAACACAAAAAAACAATGCTCAGGAGGCTGCGCCCAGCACCAAGGGGGTATTTTTCACAGCTGTGCTTCGTCTCATTAAGAAGGAAAGTCCCACCTCTGAGACGGTTTCTTGGTATGAGGGGCAAAATTTTAGAAGTATTTCATTCAGCATGTGCAAGGAACATAATTAAAAGAGCCACCTTTTCCTTGTGCAGCATTACTGCTGCACAAGGTGGCTCTTCTAGTTACTAACGCCTGGGGGTGTTTAAAGGTTCCCTTTCAATTTGCTCCAATTAGGCTTGGGCCTACACTCTGCTCCCCCTGCTGACCCTGGGCTCTAACACCACCAGTTGGTGCTCAGAAATGCTGGCTGCACAGAGAAAAACTCTCGCCACTGTGTCAGTGGGGTTCAGCAACGCCAGCTGTTCCCCTGCTGTGTAGCCAGCAATGTGTCCTGCAAACGCGACACAGACACAACAGACACTAAGCTGACTCCAGTGCAGGCTTCGGCCTACACTCTGCTCCTCTGATCCTCCTGCTGACCCTGGGCTCTAACACCGCCAGTTGGTGCCAGGAAGTGCTGGCTGCACAGAGAAAAACACCCGCCACTGTGTCAGTGGGGTTCAGTAACGTCAGCTGTTCCCCTGCTGTGTAGCCAGCAACGTGTCCTGCAAACGCCACGCAGACACAACAGACACTAAGCTGCCTCCAGTGCAGGCTTCGGCCTACACTCTGCTCCTCTGCTCCTCCTTGATTCCCTGGGCTCTAACACCGCCAGTTGGTGCCAAGGAAGTGCTGTCTGCACAGAGAAAAACACTCGCCACTGTGTCAGTGGGGTTCAGTAACATCAGCTGTTCCCCTGCTGTGTAGCCAACAACGTGTCCTGCAAACGCCACACAGACACAACAGACACTAAGCTGCCTCCACTGCAGGCTTCGGCCTACACTCTGCTCCTTTGATCCTCCTGCTGACCCTGGGCTCTAACACTGCCAGTTGGTGCCCAGAAGTGCTGGCTGCACAGAGAAAAACACCCGCCACTGTGTCAGTGGGGTTCAGTAACGTCAGCTGTTCCCCTGCTGTGTAGCCAGCAACGTGTCCTGCAAACGCCACGCAGACACAACAGACACTAAGCTGCCTCCAGTGCAGGCTTCGGCCTACACTCTGCTCCTCTTATCCTCTTGCTGACCCTGGGCTCTAACACCGCCAGTTGGTGCTCAGGAGTGATGGCTGCGCAGAGAAAAACACTCGCCACTGTGTCAGTGGGGTTCAGCAACGCTAGCTGTTCCCCTGCTGTGTAGCCAGCAATGTGTCCTGCAAATGCCACGCAGACACAACAGACACTAAGCTACCTCCAGTGCAGGCTTCGGCCTACACTCTGCTCCTCTGCTACTCCTGTTGACCCTGGGCTCTAACACCACCAGTTGGTGCTCGGAAGTGCTGGCTGCACAGAGAAAAACACTCGCCACTGTGTCAGTGGGGTTCAGCAATGCCAGCTGTTCCCCTGCTGTGTAGCCAGCAACGTGTCCTGCAAACACCACGCAGACACAACAGACACTAAGCTACCTCCAGTGTAGGCTTCGGCCTACACTCTGCTCCTCTGCTACTCCTGTTGACCCTGGGCTCTAACACCACCAGTTGGTGCCCGGAAGTGCTGGCTGCACAGAGAAAAACACCCGCCACTGTGTCAGTGGGGTTCAGCAACGCCAGCTGTTCCCTTGCTGTGTAGCCGGCAATGTGTCCTGCAAACGCCACGCAGACACAACAGACACTAAGCTGCCTCCAGTGCAGGCTTCGGCCTACACTCTGCTCCCCCTGCTGACCCTTGGCTCCAACACCGCTAGTTGGGGCTCTAGGAAGACAATCTTGAATAGGTCCCCCTGGTTCCAGTAACGTCAGCTGGTTCCAGGCCGAGCCTTTGGCTTAGGTGCCTTCTTCTGGGTATCCGAGTTCCACCAACATCAGGTGGTCCTTGGTAGTGCTTTCTGGCATGGGTACCTCCTGCTTAGTAACCGGGTTCCAGTAATGTCAGCTGGTCCTCAGTAGTTCCATTGGCTCTTGTACCTTCGGCTACCCATCCGGGTTCCAGTACCGCCAGCGGGTTCTCGGCAGTGTCTTTTGCTCTTGTACCTTCTGCTCCCCATCCTGGTTCCAGTACCGTCAGCTGGTTCTGGGCAGAGCCTTTGGCTTAGGTGCCTCCTTCTGGGTATCCTAGTTCCACCAATGTCAGGTGGTCCTTGGTAGTACTTTCTGGCACGGGTACCTCCTGCTTAGTAACCGGGTTCCAGTAACGTCAGCTGGTCCTCGATAGTTTCATTGGCTCTTGGACCTTTGGGTTGCCATCCGAGTTCCAGTTCCATCAGCTGGTTATCGGCATTTTCTCAGCCTTCTTGTAACTTCTGCTACATTTCCAAGTTCAAGACCCTAAAGACGACGACCCGGAAGACCGAGAAGCAGAAGAACAAGAGGCTGCAGAACAAAGAGCAGAAGAACATTAAGCACAAGACTAAACATCAGAGCAAATTATATTATCTAAATTATAAGCAGAAGAAGACTAAGCAGTGTATGGGGGTGAGTCCGTTCCTCCTCGTGGTGCCCCTGGAAAAAGCCTGTTGCTGCAGGCCTAACTGAACGCGGACAAATCCTGTTGTAACTCTTTTGTGACAGGCAGAACGGAAGGTGTAATCTTCAAACTGTTATAGATAACAACTACAGGAATGCCTTTCACAAATAAGAATATGATGAAGAAGTAGAATATGAAGAAGAATAATAGTTTAATAAAAAGAATATGAAGAATGTAACCAAAAAAATAATAGGTAGAAGATGAAGAAGAAGATGAATAAGGTGAAGAAGAAGTTGATGTCAAAGATGCTGCTGCTGAGGATGATGAAGAAGAAAGTGTCGGAGAAGTAAAAAAGAAGGTGAAGGGCATGGAAGTAGTGAAACATCAATATCTGACAAAATAAAAAAAATCTTAACATAGTCAATATCTTTGTAACTCCGAACGTCTTAAAAAAAAAAATTAAAATTCCTGCTATTCTATTTGATTGGGCTAAATCTCTATGCCTTTAATGTCTCCGCCACCTCCCCCAATACATCCTACATTATTCATAGTTGTTTGCCTTCATGTAGAATGAACCTACAAGGAAAGAAAGGGTTTATTTTAATTCTGATATTTTGGTCCCGTTGACTTGCATTGGTATCGGGTATCGGTATCGGCGATATCCGATATTTTTTGAATATCAGCAGATCCAATCCGATATCGATACTTTCCGTTATCGGAAGGTATCGCTCAACACTACTGACAACATGTCTCCGAATTTCCAAGCAATAAATTTTGTATATATTTTCAGAAAATGACAAATGGTCAAAATAACAAAAAAAATGCATTGTTTGCAGATCTTAAATAATGCAAACAAAACAAGTTCAGAATCATTTAGAAACAACAATACTAATGTTTTATCTCAGGAAGAGTTCTACCTGTGGAAAACAAACATATGAATGTGGCCTAATGCAAAGTCGGAACCCAATATAACGGAGAAATGAAGCACTTACTAAGGAAAGGACAGTGCAGATCCCATAACACTTATACGATTACTGTTTTACATTTAGCTGATGCAACATGATTGTGTAATGGAGCATGATGATGACTAAGCGGGATGGTGGATGTAAAGAATGTTACACTGCAAGTATATAATGTGGAAATAATCTATCATATAAATAATTCTCAGAGCTCTATAGGCCATATATTTGTTGGCCTAAGTGAAACCAATGAAAAGCAAAAATGGTGAGACTGTTTGGTAGGTCTCACAAGTAGGGTTGAGCGAAACGGGTCGATCATTTTCAAAAGTCGCCGACTTTTGGCTAAGTCGGCGTCTCATGAAACCCGATCCGACCCCTGTGCTTGTCGGCCATGCGGTACGCGACTTTCGCGCCAAAGTCGCGTTTCAATGACGCGAAAAGCGCCATTTCTCAGCCAATGAAGGTGAACGCAGAGTGTGGGCAGCGTGATGACATAGATCCTGGTCCCCACCATCTTAGAGAAGGGCATTGCAGTGATTGGCTTGCTGTCTGCGGCGTCACAGGGGCTATAAAGGGGCGTTCCCGCCGACCGCCATCTTACTGCTGCTGATCTGAGCTTAGGGAGAGGTTGCTGCCGCTTCGTCAGAAGCAGGGAGAGCGTTAGGCAGGGTCCACTAACCACCAAACCGCTTGTGCTGCAGCGATTTCCACTGTCCAACACCACCTTCGGTGTGCAGGGACTGTGGAAGCTATTTTTTTTTTTTTTTCCCCTCAGCGCTGTAGCTCATTGGGCTGCCCTAGAAGGCTCCGTGATAGCTGTATTGCTGTGTGTACGCCACTGTGGAAACCAACTGCTTTTTTCAAAGCACATATCCTCTTGTTCCTTCCTTTCTGCACAGCTATCTTTTTTGTTTGTCCACACTTTTTATTTAATTTGTGCATCAGTCCACTCCTATTGCTGCCTGCCATACCTGGCTTACATTACTGCAGGGAGATAGTAATTGTAGGACAGTTTTTTTTTTTTTTTTTTTTTTTTTTTGTGGGAGATTAAGATTGGCATTTCTGCTACAGTGCCATCCCTGTGTGTGCCATCTCTCACTGAGTGGGCCATAGAAAGCCTATTTATTTTTTCCGTGATTTGTGTTCTAAAATCTACCTCAACACAAAAACACTACATCAATCAGTGGGAGAAAAATATTGGCCTCAGTCAGGGCTTGTGTGCCACTGCTGTGTGTGCTATCTCTCATTCAGTGGGCTATAGCAAGCCTATTTTTTTTTTTTTTTTTTAATATTATTTGGTTTCTAAAGTCTCCCTGAAAAAAAAAAAAAACCTAAAAAAACAGTGGGAGAGTAATATTGCCCTTTCAGCTTGTGTGCCAGTCTTGACTCCTGGGTGTGCCACCTCTCTCCCTCTCATTCAGTGGGCCATAGAAAGCCTATTTATTTTTTTTAAAAAATATTATTGGGTTTCTAAAGTCTCCCTGAAAAAACAAAAAATACATAAAAAAACAGTGGGAGAGTAATATTGCCCTTTCAGCTTGTGTGCCAGTCTTGACTCCTGGGTGTGCCACCTCTCTCCCTTTCATTCAGTGGGCCATAGAAAGCCTATTTATTTTTTCCGTGATTTGTGTTCTAAATTCTACCTCAACACAAAAACACTACATCAATCAGTGGGAGAAAAATATTGGCCTCAGTCAGGGCTTGTGTGCCACTGCTGTGTGTGCTATCTCTCATTCAGTGGGCTATAGCAAGCCTATTTTTTTTTTTTTTTTTTTTTTTTTAATATTATTTGGTTTCTAAAGTCTCCCTGAAAAAAAAAAAAAAACCTAAAAAAACAGTGGGAGAGTAATATTGCCCTTTCAGCTTGTGTGCCAGTCTTGACTCCTGGGTGTGCCACCTCTCTCCCTCTCATTCAGTGGGCCATAGAAAGCCTATTTATTTTTTTTTTTTAATATTATTTGGTTTCTAATTCTCCCTGAAAAAAAAAAAAAAACCTAAAAAAACAGTGGGAGAATAATATTGCCCTTTCAGCTTGTGTGCCAGTCTTGACTCCTGGGTGTGCCACCTCTCTCCCTCTCATTCAGCGGGCCATAGAAAGCCTATTTATTTTTTTTAAAAAATATTATTGGGTTTCTAAAGTCTCCCTGAAAAAACAAAAAATACATAAAAAAACAGTGGGAGAGTAATATTGCCCTTTCAGCTTGTGTGCCAGTCTTGACTCCTGGGTGTGCCACCTCTCTCCCTTTCATTCAGTGGGCCATAGAAAGCCTATTTATTTTTTTTTTTAAATATTATTGGGTTTCTAAAGTCTCCCTGAAAAAAAAAAAAAAACCTAAAAAAACAGTGGGAGAGTAATATTGCCCTTTCAGCTTGTGTGCCAGTCTTGACTCCTGGGTGTGCCACCTCTCTCCCTCTCATTCAGTGGGCCATAGAAAGCCTATTTTTTTTTTTTTTAAATATTATTGGGTTTCTAAAGTCTCCCTGAAAAAAAAAAAAAAAACCTAAAAAAACAGTGGGAGAGTAATATTGCCCTTTCAGCTTGTGTGCCAGTCTTGACTCCTGGGTGTGCCACCTCTCTCCCTCTCATTCAGTGGGCCATAGAAAGCCTATTTATTTTTTTTTTTAAATATTATTGGGTTTCTAAAGTCTCCCTGAAAAAACAAAAAATACATAAAAAAACAGTGGGAGAGTAATATTGCCCTTTCAGCTTGTGTGCCAGTCTTGACTCCTGGGTGTGCCACCTCTCTCCCTTTCATTCAGTGGGCCATAGAAAGCCTATTTATTTTTTCCGTGATTTGTGTTCTAAATTCTACCTCAACACAAAAACACTACATCAATCAGTGGGAGAAAAATATTGGCCTCAGTCAGGGCTTGTGTGCCACTGCTGTGTGTGCTATCTCTCATTCAGTGGGCTATAGCAAGCCTATTTTTTTTTTTTTTTTTTATATTATTTGGTTTCTAAAGTCTCCCTGAAAAAAAAAAAAAAACCTAAAAAAACAGTGGGAGAGTAATATTGCCCTTTCAGCTTGTGTGCCAGTCTTGACTCCTGGGTGTGCCACCTCTCTCCCTCTCATTCAGTGGGCCATAGAAAGCCTATTTATTTTTTTTTTTAAATATTATTGGGTTTCTAAAGTCTCCCTGAAAAAACAAAAAATACATAAAAAAACAGTGGGAGAGTAATATTGCCCTTTCAGCTTGTGTGCCAGTCTTGACTCCTGGGTGTGCCACCTCTCTCCCTTTCATTCAGTGGGCCATAGAAAGCCTATTTATTTTTTCCGTGATTTGTGTTCTAAATTCTACCTCAACACAAAAACACTACATCAATCAGTGGGAGAAAAATATTGGCCTCAGTCAGGGCTTGTGTGCCACTGCTGTGTGTGCTATCTCTCATTCAGTGGGCTATAGCAAGCCTATTTTTTTTTTTTTTTTTTATATTATTTGGTTTCTAAAGTCTCCCTGAAAAAAAAAAAAAAACCTAAAAAAACAGTGGGAGAGTAATATTGCCCTTTCAGCTTGTGTGCCAGTCTTGACTCCTGGGTGTGCCACCTCTCTCCCTCTCATTCAGTGGGCCATAGAAAGCCTATTTATTTTTTTTTTTAAATATTATTGGGTTTCTAAAGTCTCCCTGAAAAAACAAAAAATACATAAAAAAACAGTGGGAGAGTAATATTGCCCTTTCAGCTTGTGTGCCAGTCTTGACTCCTGGGTGTGCCACCTCTCTCCCTCTCATTCAGTGGGCCATAGAAAGCCTATTTATTTTTTTTTTTTAATATTATTTGGTTTCTAATTCTCCCTGAAAAAAAAAAAAAAACCTAAAAAAACAGTGGGAGAATAATATTGCCCTTTCAGCTTGTGTGCCAGTCTTGACTCCTGGGTGTGCCACCTCTCTCCCTCTCATTCAGCGGGCCATAGAAAGCCTATTTATTTTTTTTTAAAAATATTATTGGGTTTCTAAAGTCTCCCTGAAAAAACAAAAAATACATAAAAAAACAGTGGGAGAGTAATATTGCCCTTTCAGCTTGTGTGCCAGTCTTGACTCCTGGGTGTGCCACCTCTCTCCCTCTCATTCAGTGGGCCATAGAAAGCCTATTTATTTTTTTTTTAAAATATTATTGGGTTTCTAAAGTCTCCCTGAAAAAACAAAAAATACATAAAAAAACAGTGGGAGAGTAATATTGCCCTCTCAGCTTGTGTGCCAGTCTTGACTCCTGGGTGTGCCACCTCTCTCTCTCTAATTGTGGGCCATAGAAAGCCTTTTTTTTTTTTTTTTTTTTAATATTATTTGGTTTCTAAAGTCTCCCTGAGAAAAAAAAAAAAATAAATTAGGTGGGAGATTAATATTGACATTAGTGCTTGAGTGACAGTCCTGCGTGTGTGTCATCTCTGTGATTTTGTGCCACAGAAAACAGAGTGTGTAACATTGTGCCTGATTTTCCTTGTGGTCTCACCAACCTGTTAAGGGATATTGAAATCATACTGAAGTTATAGCTCACCGTGTAAGTTGTTTGACAGCAACAAATAAAGTTACTTTGGTTAAGATTTTAAAACAATGAGGAAGTCTGGTGCAAGAGGTCGTCGTGGGCGTTCATTGTCAGCTGGTAATGATGGTAGTGGTAGAGGAGCATCAGGTGGTCGTGGGGATAAAAATATTCCACCTAAGTCTGGAGCTGTGGAGCCAGTTTCGTCGTCAGGCTACACAAGGCCTCGAACGCTCTCTTTTCTGGGAGTAGGAAAACCGCTTTTAAAGGCGGAGCAGCAACAGCAAGTTTTGGCTTACATTGCAGACTCAGCCTCTAGCTCTTTTGCCTCCTCTTCCGAAACTGGTAAATGTAAAAGCAGCGCGTCGCTTGTGGATGTTCACGGTCAGGGACAAGTCGCTTCCTTGTCCTCCTCAGCAAAAACTACAACAAGAGAGAAGGATGCAGCAGGCGACACAACGGGTCACTCCATGGAGCTCTTTACACATACCGTCCCTGGCTTAGAAAGTGAAACATTTAACAGGCCATGCCCATTACAAGTATATTCTGACATGGAGTGCACTGATGCACAGCCACAGCCAGAGTACTATGCTGCTCCTTTGACTCAGACCACCACATTGCCCTCTCAGGGTACAGATCCACAATCAGACCCTGATGAGACTATGTTGCCCCGCCACGAACGCTATACCACCGACCGACACAGTGACACAGACGAAGTTGCACACGAGCTCGAAGAGGAGGTAATAGATGACCCAGTTATTGACCCCGATTGGCAGCCATTGGGGGAACAGGGTGCAGGCGGCAGTAGTTCAGAAGCGGAGGTGGAGGAGGGGCCGCAGCAGGCATCAACATCGCAACAGGTTACATCTGCCGGGCCCGTATCTGGCCCAAAACGCGTGTCAAAGCCAAAACCTGTTGGAGCACAGCGTTGCCATCCGGTTAAAGCTCAGTCTGCAATCCCTGAAAAGGGATCCGAGTCTAGGAAGAGTGCAGTCTGGCATTTTTTTAAACAACATCCAACTGATCAGCGCAAAGTCATCTGTCAAAAATGTTCAACTAGCTTAAGCAGAGGTCAGAATCTGAAAAGTCTAAATACTAGTTGCATGCATAGACACTTAACCACCATGCATTTTCAAGCCTGGACTAACTACCAAACGTCCCTCAAGGTTGTAGCACCCTCGGCCAATGAAGCTAGTCAGCAACGCAACATCCCTTCCGTCACTGTAAGGCCACCATTTTCCGCACCACAGGCAGTATCTGTGCAGGTTTCTTTGCCAGCCAAAAGCAGTCAGGGTCAGGGAATCACCAGTTTTGTAGGAGGAAATATTGCATCTAGGGCACCGGCGGAAACAATACCGTCTCCAACCGTCTCTCAGTCTGCCATGTACACCGGCACACCCGAAAGTTCCACGATCTCCAGCTCTCCAGTCCAGCTCACCCTACATGAGACTCTGGTTAGAAAAAGGAAGTACTTATCCTCGCATCCGCGTACACAGGGTTTTAACGCCCACATAGCTAGACTAATCTCGTTAGAGATGATGCCCTACCGGTTAGTTGAAAGCGAAGCTTTCAAAGCCCTGATGGAGTACGCTGAACCACGATACGAGCTACCCAGTCGACACTTTTTTTCCAGAAAAGCCATCCCAGCCCTGCACCAGCATGTTAAACAGCGCATCGTCCATGCACTCAGGCAATCTGTGAGTACAAAGGTGCACCTGACTACAGATGCATGGACCAGTAGGCATGGCCAGGGACGTTATGTGTCCATCACGGCACACTGGGTGAATGTGGTGGATGCAGGGTCCACAGGCGACATCAATTTAGGGACAGTTGTGCCTAGCCCACGGTCTAGGAAACAGTTGGCTGTAGGCGTTCGCACCCCCTCCTCCTCCTCCTCCTCGTCCTCCTGCAGAAGCTACAGCTCTTCCACAGAACGCAGTCTGCCAACCACTCCATCGGCAGATGACACTGTTGCACACCAGTTGTCCCATTATGGGCCAGCTACTGCCAAGCGTCAGCAGGCTGTATTGGCTATGAAGTGCTTGGGCGACAATAGACACACCGCGGAAGTTCTGTCCGAGTTCTTGCAACAAGAAACGCAGTCGTGGCTGGGCACAGTAGATCTTGAGGCAGGCAAGGTAGTGAGTGATAACGGAAGGAATTTCATGGCTGCCATCTCCCTTTCCCAACTGAAACACATTCCTTGCCTGGCTCACACCTTAAACCTGGTGGTGCAGTGCTTATTGAAAACTTATCCTGGGTTCTCCGACCTGCTCCTCAAAGTGCGTGCACTTTGCTCACATATCCGACGTTCGCCTGTACACGCCAGCCGTATGCAGACCTATCAGCGGTCTTTGAACCTTCCCCAGCATCGCCTAATCATAGACGTTGCAACAAGGTGGAACTCAACACTGCACATGCTTCAGAGACTGTGCGAACAGAGGCGTGCTGTTATTTATTTGTGGGAGGATACACGGGCAGGCAGTAGGATGGCAGACATGGAGTTGTCAGGTGTGCAGTGGTCTAAGATACAAGACATGTGTCAAGTCCTTCAGTGCTTTGAGGAATGCACACGGCTGGTTAGTGCAGACAACGCCGTAATAAGCATGAGCATCCCCCTAATGCGTCTGCTGATGCAAAGTTTGACGCACATAAAGGAGCAGGCGTCTGCACCAGAGGAAGAGGAAAGCCTTGATGACAGTCAGCCATTGTCTGGTCAGGGCAGTGTACAGGACGAGGTAGCGGGCGAAGAGGAGGTGGAGGACGAGGAGGATGATGGGGATGAGTATATTTTTAATGCCGAACCTTTCCCGGGGGCACAGGAATTTGGTTGCGTGTCACGGCCGGGTTCTGGTTTTTTGAGGGACACAAGTGACGTAGATTTGCCTGCAACTGCCCCTCAACCAATCACAACCGGAGATTTGACAACTGGAACTTTGGCCCACATGGCGGATTATGCCTTACGTATCCTAAAAAGGGACACACGCATTACGAAAATGATGAACGATGACGATTACTGGTTGGCCTGCCTCCTTGATCCACGCTATAAAGGCAAATTGCAAAATATTATGCCACATGAGAACTTGGAACTAATATTAGCAACCAAACAATCAACTCTTGTTGACCGTTTGCTTCAGGCATTCCCAGCACACAGCGCACGTGATCGTTCTCACACGAGCTCCAGGGGGCAGCAGACTAGGAGTGTTAGGGGTGCACACATCAGAAGTGGCATTGGACAGAGGGGTTTTCTGACCAGGTTGTGGAGTGATTTTGCTATGACCGCAGACAGGACAGGTACTGCTGCATCAATTGAAAGTGACAGGAGACAACATTTGTCCAGTATGGTTACTAACTATTTTTCATCCCTTATCGATGTTCTCCCTCAACCGTCATTCCCATTTGATTACTGGGCCTCCAAATTAGACACCTGGCCAGAATTGGCAGAATATGCATTGCAGGAGCTTGCTTGCCCGGCAGCAAGTGTCCTATCAGAAAGAGTATTCAGTGCTGCAGGTTCAATATTAACCGAAAAAAGGACTCGTCTGGCTACCCAAAATGTTGACGATCTAACATTCATTAAAATGAACCACAACTGGATTTCGAAATCTTTTGCCCCACCTTGCCCGGCCGACACCTAGCTTTCCTATGAAAAGCTCTTGCCTGTGAATTACTTTTCTAATGTCTAATTTGCTGCAGCTGATTGTACAGCATACGACATGTTTACACCTCCCTAAATGGCAAAACTCCCCACACGGGGCCGTGGTATCGCGACTTGGCGCAAGCACCCGTGAGACTGCTGTTTGTCTGAAGAGGTGGGTGTGCTCGCTTTTGGTTGACGGCATTGCTACTGGGTCCCTCATAGTACAATGTAGTGTCTCTGGCGGTGGTGGTGCGCACCCAACGTCAGACACACCGTTGTAACATGAGGGGCCCTGGGGCGGTCCCGCCGGCCTCAAGAGAGTTCCCCCCTACCCCAGCTCAAAATGTGCTCTACCACGTGCAAAATTATGTCGCACAGCTCCACCAATCTTTAGTCTATTCGCTGACATCATTCAATGTCTGGCACTGACAATACAAATTTGTAGACATCTATGATGCAACTTAAAGTAGTCTGTGTCTGTGTCCTATATTGGCACCATTAAATAGTTACTGCCAAATTACTATGTCAGAAACTCAGTAGATGAGCCCACCCCTGTACCTAAGTATGCCACCTTTTTTTTTTGTTTTGGTTGTTTTGCGAGACATTAACATCTATTTATATTTTGGGAGTACTGGGACAGACACTCCTTGCACTACTCCTCCACTCACCACCAAGCTGCCTGTGTATCCATGTAACCGCTGTAAAACTGCCATGAGCCTATTGTTTGTTATTTTAGGCCTTTGATAGCCTGTCTGCGGCCCCTACTTGCAATACTCCTCCACTGACCACCAAGCTGCCTGCCCGTGTATCCATGTAACCGCTGTGAAACTGCCATGAGCCTATTGTTTGTTATGTTAGGCCTTTGATAGCCTGTCTGCGGTCCCTACTTTAAATACTCCTCCACTGACCAGACCACTGCTGCCCGTGTACCCCTGGAACCAATTATAAAGTGCCTACAGCCAGCCCATTTTCTTATGTTAGGCCTTTGAAGCCTGTCTGCGGTCCCTACTTTAAATACTCCTCCACTGACCACCAAGCTGCCTGCCCGTGTATCCATGTAACCGCTGTAAAACTGCCATGAGCCTATTGTTTGTTATTTTAGGCCTTTGATAGCCTGTCTGCGGCCCCTACTTGCAATACTCCTCCACTGACCACAATGCTGCCTGGAGTGCCTGCCTGTGTATCCATGTAACCGATGTAAAACTGCCATGACTGCCTACTGTTTGTTATTTTAGGCCTTTGATAGCCTGTCTGCAGCCCCTACTTGCAATACTCCTCCACTGACCACCAAGCTGCCTGCCCGTGTATCCATGTAACCGCTGTGAAACTGCCATGAGCCTATTGTTTGTTATGTTAGGCCTTTGATAGCCTGTCTGCGGTCCCTACTTTAAATACTCCTCCACTGACCAGACCACTGCTGCCCGTGTACCCCTGGAACCAATTATAAAGTGCCTACAGCCAGCCCATTTTCTTATGTTAGGCCTTTGAAGCCTGTCTGCGGTCCCTACTTTAAATACTCCTCCACTGACCACCAAGCTGCCTGCCCGTGTATCCATGTAACCGCTGTAAAACTGCCATGAGCCTATTGTTTGTTATTTTAGGCCTTTGATAGCCTGTCTGCGGCCCCTACTTGCAATACTCCTCCACTGACCACAATGCTGCCTGGAGTGCCTGCCTGTGTATCCATGTAACCGATGTAAAACTGCCATGACTGCCTACTGTTTGTTATTTTAGGCCTTTGATAGCCTGTCTGCAGCCCCTACTTGCAATACTCCTCCACTGACCACACCAATGCTGCCCGTGTACCCCTGGAACCTATTTAAAAGTTCATAGAGCCTAGTTATATATTTTATTTACTATTAATAAGGCCATGATGGACTACGCTGTACCACGCTACAAGCTAACCAGTCGACACTTCTTTTGCGAGAAAAGCCATCCCAACCCTCCACCAGCATGTAGAAGACCGCATTGTCCATGCACTCTGGCAATCTGTGAGTACAAAGGTGCACCTGACAACAGACGCATGGACCTGTAGGCATGGCCACGGAAGATTACGTGTCCATTACGGCGCAATGGGTTAATGTGGTGGATGCATGGTCCACAGGGGACAGCCTACTAAGTCTGTCTGCAGTCCCTAATTCAAATTGTCCTCCACTGTCTAAATCGGAACTTCCACCTTCTGGCTTTCGGCCTATAGTATCAGAAATTAAACTGCATTTGGCCTTCAACTTTGGTTAGGGCCTACTAACGGCTTCTGCCCCTCCCTGGTGTTGTCCTCAACTAAATAAAGCTGAGCTTCAACCTTCCGGCTCTCATTATGTGGTTTTAAAAAAAAAATGGTGGTTAGGGCCTACTAACGGCTTCTGCCCCTCCCTGGTGTTGCCCTCAACTAAATAAAGCTGAGCTTCAACCTTCTGCTCCAAATTACCATTTTGAAAAATGCAATAGGCTTTTCAGGCCTACTAAAGGTGTCTGTCTGTGTGCCCCTCCCTGGTGTTGTCCTCAACTAAATAAAGCTGAGCTTCAACCTTCCGGCTCTCATTATGTGGTTTTAAAAAAAAAAATGGTGGTTAGGGCCTACTAACGGCTTCTGCCCCTCCCTGGTGTTGTCCTCAACTAAATAAAGCTGAGCTTCAACCTTCCGGCTCTCATTATGTGGTTTTAAAAAAAAAATGGTGGTTAGGGCCTACTAACGGCTTCTGCCCCTCCCTGGTGTTGTCCTCAACTAAATAAAGCTGAGCTTCAACCTTCCGGCTCTCATTATGTGGTTTTAAAAAAAAAATGGTGGTTAGGGCCTACTAACGGCTTCTGCCCCTCCCTGGTGTTGCCCTCAACTAAATAAAGCTGAGCTTCAACCTTCTGCTCCAAATTACCATTTTGAAAAATGCAATAGGCTTTTCAGGCCTACAAAAGGTGTCTGTCTGTGTGCCCCTCCCTGGTGTTGTCCTCAACTAAATAAAGCTGAGCTTCAACCTTCCGGCTCTCATTATGTGGTTTTAAAAAAAAAAATGGTGGTTAGGGCCTACTAACGGCTTCTGCCCCTCCCTGGTGTTGCCCTCAACTAAATAAAGCTGAGCTTCAACCTTCTGCTCCAAATTACCATTTTAAAAAATGCAATAGGCTTTTCCGGCCTACTAAAGGTGTCTGCCCCTCCCTGGTGTTGTCCTCAACTGAACAAAGCTGAGCTTCAACCTTCCGGCTCTCATTATGTGGTTTTAAAAAAAAAATGGTGGTTAGGGCCTACTAACGGCTTCTGCCCCTCCCTGGTGTTGCCCTCAACTAAATAAAGCTGAGCTTCAACCTTCTGCTCCAAATTACCATTTTAAAAAATGCAATAGGCTTTTCCGGCCTACTAAAGGTGTCTGCCCCTCCCTGGTGTTGTCCTCAACTGAACAAAGCTGAGCTTCAACCTTCCGGCTCTCATTATGTGGTTTTAAAAAAAAAATGGTGGTTAGGGCCTACTATCGGCTTCTGCCCCTCCCTGGTGTTGCCCTCAACTAAATAAAGCTGAGCTTCAACCTTCTGCTCCAAATTACCATTTTGAAAAATGCAATAGGCTTTTCAGGCCTACAAAAGGTGTCTGTCTGTGTGCCCCTCCCTGGTGTTGTCCTCAACTAAATAAAGCTGAGCTTCAACCTTCCGGCTCTCATTATGTGGTTTTAAAAAAAAAAATGGTGGTTAGGGCCTACTAACGGCTTCTGCCCCTCCCTGGTGTTGCCCTCAACTAAATAAAGCTGAGCTTCAACCTTCTGCTCCAAATTACCATTTTAAAAAATGCAATAGGCTTTTCCGGCCTACTAAAGGTGTCTGCCCCTCCCTGGTGTTGTCCTCAACTGAACAAAGCTGAGCTTCAACCTTCCGGCTCTCATTATGTGGTTTTAAAAAAAAAATGGTGGTTAGGGCCTACTAACGGCTTCTGCCCCTCCCTGGTGTTGCCCTCAACTAAATAAAGCTGAGCTTCAACCTTCTGCTCCAAATTACCATTTTAAAAAATGCAATAGGCTTTTCCGGCCTACTAAAGGTGTCTGCCCCTCCCTGGTGTTGTCCTCAACTGAACAAAGCTGAGCTTCAACCTTCCGGCTCTCATTATGTGGTTTTAAAAAAAAAATGGTGGTTAGGGCCTACTAACGGCTTCTGCCCCTCCCTGGTGTTGCCCTCAACTAAATAAAGCTGAGCTTCAACCTTCTGCTCCAAATTACCATTTTGAAAAATGCAATAGGCTTTTCAGGCCTACTAAAGGTGTCTGTCTGTGTGCCCCTCCCTGGTGTTGTCCTCAACTAAATAAAGCTGAGCTTCAACCTTCCGGCTCTCATTATGTGGTTTAAAAAAAAAAAATGGTGGTTAGGGCCTACTAACGGCTTCTGCCCCTCCCTGGTGTTGCCCTCAAGTAAATAAAGCTGAGCTTCAACCTTCTGCTCCAAATTACCATTTTAAAAAATGCAATAGGCTTTTCAGGCCTACTAAAGGTGTCTGTCTGTGTGCCCCTCCCTGGTGTTGTCCTCAACTAAATAAAGCTGAGCTTCAACCTTCCGGCTCTCATTATGTGGTTTTAAAAAAAAAAATGGTGGTTAGGGCCTACTAACGGCTTCTGCCCCTCCCTGGTGTTGCCCTCAACTAAATAAAGCTGAGCTTCAACCTTCTGCTCCAAATTACCATTTTAAAAAATGCAATAGGCTTTTCAGGCCTACTAAAGGTGTCTGTCTGTGTGCCCCTCCCTGGTGTTGTCCTCAACTAAATAAAGCTGAGCTTCAACCTTCCGGCTCTCATTATGTGGTTTAAAAAAAAAAAATGGTGGTTAGGGCCTACTAACGGCTTCTGCCCCTCCCTGGTGTTGCCCTCAACTAAATAAAGCTGAGCTTCAACCTTCTGCTCCAAATTACCATTTTAAAAAATGCAATAGGCTTTTCCGGCCTACTAAAGGTGTCTGCCCCTCCCTGGTGTTGTCCTCAACTGAACAAAGCTGAGCTTCAACCTTCCGGCTCTCATTATGTGGTTTTAAAAAAAAAATGGTGGTTAGGGCCTACTAACGGCTTCTGCCCCTCCCTGGTGTTGCCCTCAACTAAATAAAGCTGAGCTTCAACCTTCTGCTCCAAATTACCATTTTGAAAAATGCAATAGGCTTTTCAGGCCTACTAAAGGTGTCTGTCTGTGTGCCCCTCCCTGGTGTTGTCCTCAACTAAATAAAGCTGAGCTTCAACCTTCCGGCTCTCATTATGTGGTTTAAAAAAAAAAAATGGTGGTTAGGGCCTACTAACGGCTTCTGCCCCTCCCTGGTGTTGCCCTCAAGTAAATAAAGCTGAGCTTCAACCTTCTGCTCCAAATTACCATTTTAAAAAATGCAATAGGCTTTTCCGGCCTACTAAAGGTGTCTGCCCCTCCCTGGTGTTGTCCTCAACTGAACAAAGCTGAGCTTCCACATTCTGGCTTTCGCCCTATACTATCAGATATTAAACTGCATTTGGCCTACTAGTGTGGTTAGGCCCTTGAAACAGTGTCTGCTGCTCTTGGGTTTGCTACTCCACTGAACAAAGCAATGCCGCCTGTTTAGTCCTGTTACCAATTTTGAACTGCATGTAGCCTACTTTATTCTTTGGCCCTATATCTGTTTCCTCCTCATCCTGCCCATTGCCCAGCCACTGCTAAATGAGTCTGCTGGTACATTGACCTAGACCACTACATTCCCCTTGTACTCTACACAGCCAGAATCTGTCCCTGCTGAAAGTAAGGTTCCCCTTCCCGCATGTTATACCACCTTACACAGGGACAAAGAGGAAGGTGCAGATGAAAGTGCAGGTTCCTTCATCAGGTGGGGGGGCATACTCGTTGGCGACGTCACTGGCACAGGGCCCCTCAGAGTACGCAAAAGTGTCGCTGCTGGTGGGAGGCGCCCCCGCCATGCAAACACACCGCCGTACTTTGAGGGGCCCTGTGCCAGTGGCAATGCGAACGAGTGGGCCCCCCCTGCTTGCTCAGGATCACAGCACTTGCAACTTTTAAATACTTACCTTTCCCTGCAACACCGCCGTGACGTAGTCCGCATTTCCTGGGCCCACGAAAAACTTGAGCCAGCCCTACTCCCCCCACAACTTTCCCCCAATTCCCTATGCCCAACTATTATTATACAGTTAATTAAGATTGGCAAGCTTCAGAAACAAGAATGGATGTTTTTGGCATTAAAATGGGCACTGTAGGTGTTTTCCTGGCCTCCACTCACTGCCGACTATGCTTCCCCATTGACTTGCATTGGGTTTCGTGTTTCGGTCGATCCCCGACTTTTAGCGATAATCGGCCGACTGCACTCGACTCGACTCTGGACAAAATCGGGTTTCCCAAAACCCTACTCGATCTTAAAAAAATGAAAGTCGCTCAACCCTACTCACAAGACCTGTTCCTTTTAGCTTTGCTGTATTCATGAGGGGCACTTGTATGGGCCATTGCAGCAGTGACTGATGGACTGCCATGTATCTGCATATATACACAGTGGATATCTCTTGTAAGGCCACCTTCACACGCTCAGTATTTGGTCAGTATTACACATCAGTATGTGTAAGCCAAAATCAGGAGTGGGTGATAATTGCAGAAGTGATGACGTGTTTCTATTATACTTTCTCTCCGATTGTTTGGCTCCAGGTTTTGGCTTACACGTACTGATATAAAATAGTGACCAAAAACAGAAAGTGTGCTAAGGGGCTGGAGAAAACAGAGAAAGGTTTTGTGTTCACATATACAGTGGGGCAAAAAAGTATTTAGTCAGTCAGCAATAGTGCAAGTTCCACCACTTAAAAAGATGAGAGGCGTCTGTAATTTACATCATAGGTAGACCTCAACTATGGGAGACAAACTGAGAAAAAAAAAATCCAGAAAATCACATTGTCTGTTTTTTTATCATTTTATTTGCATATTATGGTGGAAAATAAGTATTTGGTCAGAAACAAAATTTCATCTCAATACTTTGTAATATATCCTTTGTTGGCAATGACCGCGGTCAAACGTTTTCTGTAAGTCTTCACAAGGTTGCCACACACTGTTGTTGGTATGTTGGCCCATTCCTCCATGCAGATCTCCTCTAGATCAGTGATGTTTTTGGCTTTTCGCTTGGCAACACGGACTTTCAACTCCCTCCAAAGGTTTTCTATAGGGTTGAGATCTGGAGACTGGCTAGGCCACTCCAGGACCTTGAAATGCTTCTTACGAAGCCACTCCTTCGTTGCCCTGGTGGTGTGCTTTGGATCATTGTCATGTTGAAAGACCCAGCCACGTTTCATCTTCAATGCCCTTGCTGATGGAAGGAGGTTTGCACTCAAAATCTCACGATACATGGCCCCATTCATTCTTTCATGTACCCGGATCAGTCGTCCTGGCCCCTTTGCAGAGAAACAGCCCCAAAGCATGATGTTTCCACCACCATGCTTTACAGTAGGTATGGTGTTTGATGGATGCAACTCAGTATTCTTTTTCCTCCAAACACGACAAGTTGTGTTTCTACCAAACAGTTCCAGTTTGGTTTCATCAGACCATAGGACATTCTCCCAAAACTCCTCTGGATCATCCAAATGCTCTCTAGCAAACTTCAGATGGGCCCGGACATGTACTGGCTTAAGCAGTGGGACACGTCTGGCACTGCAGGATCTGAGTCCATGGTGGCGTAGTGTGTTACTTATGGTAGGCCTTGTTACATTGGTCCCAGCTCTCTGCAGTTCATTCACTAGTTCCCCCCGCGTGGTTCTGGGATTTTTGCTCACTGTTCTTGTGATCATTCTGACCCCACGGGGTGGGATTTTGCGTGGAGCCCCAGATCGAGGGAGATTATCAGTGGTCTTGTATGTCTTCCATTTTCTAATTATTGCTCCCACTGTTGATTTCTTCACTCCAAGCTGGTTGGCTATTGCAGATTCAGTCTTCCCAGCCTGGTGCAGGGCTACAATTTTGTTTCTGGTGTCCTTTGACAGCTCTTTGGTCTTCACCATAGTGGAGTTTGGAGTCAGACTGATTGAGGGTGTGCACAGGTGTCTTTTTATACTGATAACAAGTTTAAACAGGTGCCATTACTACAGGTAATGAGTGGAGGAAAGAGGAGACTCTTAAAGAAGAAGTTACAGGTCTGTGAGAGCCAGAAATCTTGATTGTTTGTTTCTGACCAAATACTTATTTCCCACCATAATATGCAAATAAAATGATAAAAAAACAGACAATGTGATTTTCTGGATTTTTTTTTCTCAGTTTGTCTCCCATAGTTGAGGTCTACCTATGATGTAAATTACAGATGCCTCTCATCTTTTTAAGTGGTGGAACTTGCACTATTGCTGACTGACTGAATACTTTTTTGCCCCACTGTACATAGGTAGACCATCAGTTACTTGTAATCTGGAGCTGAGAGGCAATACATAGGCAGTATATATAAAGGGCAGCATAACAAGAGGACACAACTACTTTATAGGTTGACTAGTAGTCCAGTGTTATTTTCTTTCCAAACATGTTTTTTAATGTTTTGGGAAAAAAGAAAAGAAGAAAGACTATATAACATGTGTTTTCATTATTAACTGTAATGTTCTCAGCACTATCGTACATAAACCAGTTAGAGGTATCAAATGCCCAATTAAAGTTCGTAAATTGGCATTTTCGTAACACTTCAATTGTTTTCATATATTTTGCGATGGAAAATATGTTTCATGTGTAATAAATATCATTATTTTTTAATGAGATTCACTGGATGTCTCTAAGATATTTTACCTCTCAGTGTGTTTTGTAGTGCTAGCTTTAAGCATGCAGATTAGAATAACCATGTTCATAAGTAATTTTGTCATTATAGAGGGTGACCCTCAGGCGATCCATTAAATGGAAAAATGAGAATTAAATGTTAGGAGCTGGTGGATGGACTCTCATGCCTCTACTGTGATTATAACATGAATAATATACATGCTTAATGTCATTTTAAAGCTACAAGTTGTTTATTTTTTAATGCTTGTGGGAATGTGGGAAAATACATTTGTTTTTTAAAATTTTTTAGCAACAACCTTTAAGAAAGGAATACTACAAAAATGGAGCTATATGCTCCAAACAATGTCTGTATGTATAGTGAGATGAGAGACACCATATGTATACAGTACAATAATATGGAAAGTTCATTGAATTCTCACTTAAGTAACATGAAACGATTACACACATAATAAAAGGCAGGTTTAAATGATGAAGAAAAGGAAACCAAACACCACATCATAAATAGCTCATATCAAGCAATCAACCTGGTCTCTGTATAATGTTTCAGGCTAAGGGCTCTTTCACACTTTCATGTCTTCAGTACATGTGGTGACAGTTTTCACACGTACCAGAGACACTGACACAGGAAGACCCATTCAAATGAATGTGCGCATGTCAGTGTTTCCACTGACCATGTGTCCATAGGCAAAACACGCTGACATGTCCATTTTTTACCATCATCACGGGCCGAAAAACATCCCACACATGTGCACTCGGACGACACACATGGATGTCATTCATGTGACATGCAGCGGCACCAAGGAAGAAGCAATACCATAAGCGCTGTTCCCCGGTGCCAGGTGCTGAAGACAGCTCTCATCATTCTCCCCTACTCTGACGGCAATCAGCGCGAGTACGGTAAAATGATGAGAGTTGTATTCAAGTCAGAACAATGACAGCAGATGGTGGCTGATGGGACTATTACAGCAGGTGGCGGCTGATGGGACTATTACTCTCATCAACCTACACCTGATGCTGCTAATAACAGTGAGAGCAGGCAGCGGCTGTTGGGAGTATTCCTCACCCACCGCCTGCGCTATAGAAATCTGAGAAAATATATTAAACTACTCCATCAGATCCAGATAAAGTCTTGAATTACTCCATGAATCTATTAGTCAGGAAGGATTTTTGGTATTTTAATTCCAATATTATATCTATTACATACTTTTCTTGTTCTATTCTAGAAGTATTCAAATTCATCAAAAAAGAGGAAAACTATATATTATAACTGTTCCATACAGAGTGCACTATAATAAAAGCAAAGTGGTGAGGTCGGACCAGCAATGACTAATACATGAACAACAATGTCATTTAGGCCGGGGTCACACTAGACCGTAATACGGACGAGTGCTATGCGATAAAAAATCGCATAGCACTCGGCCCAATGTTAACCTATGGTGCAGCTCCCATCATCCGATATTTTCTCCACCGTATTTCGGATCCGAGGGAACTCACATCAGGCTGCGATTGTCAGCGTATCTCGGCCGAGACTCGCCAATGCAAGTCTATGGGTGCGAGAAAAAATCGGATTACACACGGACCATGCGTGTGCATTGCGAGAAATACGCAGCGGTGTTAGTGAAAAGTCGGTAATTCAATTGCCGGCTTTTCATTTCTCCTGCACAAACCCGACAGGATATGAGACATGGTTTACATACAGTAAACCATCTCATATCCCCTTTTTTTTGCATATTCCACACTACTAATGTTAGTAGTGTGTATGTGCAAAATTTCAGCGCTGTAGCTGCTAAAATAAAGGGTTAAATGGCGGAAAAAATTGGCGTGGGCTCCCGCGCAATTTTCTCCGCCAGAGTGGTAAAGCCAGTGACTGAGGGCAGATATTAATAGCCAGGAGAGGGTCCATGGTTATTGGCCCCCCCCGTGGCTAAAAACATCTGCCCCCAGCCACCCCAGAAAAGGCACATCTGGAAGATGCGCCTATTCTGGCACTTGGCCACTCTCTTCCCACTCCCTGTAGCGGTGGGATATGGGGTAATGAAGGGTTAATGCCACCTTGCTATTGTAAGGTGACATTAAGCCAGATTAATAATGGAGAGGCGTCAATTATGACACCTATCCATTATTAATCCAATTGTATGAAAGGGTTAAAAAACACACACACACATGATTTAAAAGTATTTTAATGAAATAAACACAGCGGTTGTTTTAATAATTTATTGCTCTCTCAATCCATCAGCAACACCCTCGCTTGGAAAAATAATAAACGCACAAGATACATACCTTCTGATGTCCTATCACGTCCAACGAGGTAATCCATCTGAAGGGGTTAACTAATATTACAGGCACGAGCTGCGATAAACCACTCGCTCGTGCCTGTAATCCCCGGGTGCTGAAAGGAAAGCTGGATCTGTACTTACATTGAGTCGCGGTGATGCGCCCCTGCTGGATGTTCTCATGAACTGCAGCCTGGGAACTTTTTCCCACGCTCCAGGTCATATGAGGACATCCACCAGGGGGCGCATCACCGCGACTGTAGGAAATGTAGGTCAATGACCTACATTTCATTCATTTGCCGGGGATTACAGGCACGGAGCACAGCTGCATTTGCAGGGCTCCTGCTTGTAAAATATTTTAACCCCTTCAGATCATGGATTACCTCGTGGGACGTGACGGTTCAGCTGAGGGTATGTATCTTGTGCGTTTATTATTTTTCCAAGCGAGGGTGTTGCTGATGGATTGAGAGAGCAATAAAATATTGAAACAACCGCTGTGTTTATTTCATTAAAATAATTTTTAATAATGTGTGTGTGGGTGTTTTTTAACCCTTTCAGACAATTGGATTAATAATGGATAGGTGACATAATTGACGCCTCTCCATTATTAATCTGGCTTAATGTCACCTTACAATAGCAAGGTGGCATTAACCCTTCATTACCCCATATCCCACCGCTACAGGGAGTGGGAAGAGAGTGGCCAAGTGCCAGAATAGGCGCATCTTCCAGATGTGCCTTTTCTGGGGTGGCTGGGGGCAGATGTTTTTAGCCACGGGGGGGCCAATAACCATGGACCCTCTCCTGGCTATTAATATCTGCCCTCAGTCACTGGCTTTACCATTCTGGCGGAGAAAATTGCGCGGGAGCCCACGCCAATTTTTTCCGCCATTTAACCCTTTATTTTAGCAGCTACAGCGCTGAAATTTTGCACATACACACTACTAACATTAGTAGTGTGGAATATGCAAAAAAAAGGGGGATATGAGATGGTTTACTGTATGTAAACCATGTCTCATATCCTGTCGGGTTTAGGCAGGAGAAATGCAAAGCCGGCAATTGAATTACCGGCTTTTCACAGATATCGCGCTGAATGAAATATAAATACAGAATATATATGTGTCTCAATGACATATCTCTATATATATATATATATATATATATATACTGTATATATGTTTTCCCGAACATTTGAGCACATAAATCCATTAGATGTCGGTTTTGCAAGCTTGCGAGAAAATCTCGGCATACGGATGCCATACGGATGTCACACGGATGTCACACGGATCATTTGATGCTAGGAAATCGCATCCTCGCACTGCACACGGATCACTGTTTTTGAAACATTTGTGCGATTCTCGGCCGTGAAAAACGGACTGTTTTTTTATACTTTAAGTGTGTCCCCGGCCTTATGTATAGTCTCACAGTTACTGTGAATTACAGTTATCAGAGCTTTCCATTATAGTAAGATCGTATGACCAGGATTAATTTTCATTCTCTAGAAATACCTCCATTGCCTCTTTGAAGAGGCAATTTGCATATTTCACCTCCCAGATGAGCATTGCATGGCCTAAAACTATCCTTACATTGGCTTGGGACTCTCCACAAGGATAGAGGCTAACTTTTAGAACCAAGGGTGGACATATCATTGGTCCAACCTGTGCAGCTGTGCCAGAGGCCCAGGATGTAAATGGGCCCACTACCATTGCCAAAGCAGGTGGAATTGTGCATTGTGAAGAGCTATTGGACTGCAAAAAGACCACGTATTGTTCCTGAAAGGGGAATTTTTTCTGTTTGTGTCCACTCCTGCTTAGAACCCCAGTCTCTGGAAATAACTAGTGATGATGAGCGAATATACTCGTTACTTGAGATTTCCCGAGCACGCTCGGGTGACCTCCGAGTATTTTTAGTGCTCGGAGATTTAGTTTTCTTCACCTCAGCTGAATGATTTACATCTGTTAGCCAGCTTGATTACATGTGGGGATTCCCTAGCAACCAGGCAACCCTCACATGTACTTATGCTGGCTAATAGATGTAAATCATTCAGCTGTGGCGATGAAAATTAAATCTCCGAGCACTAAAAATTACTCGGAGGACACCGAGCTTGGGAAATCTCGAGTAACGAGTATATTCGCTCATCGTCATCACTAGAAATAACTAATAAAAGTCTTGTTCAGTGATACTAAATGAAGATTTGTAAATCATGAGTAATTCCATTCCAATTTTGTTTCACATTTTACTGTACAGTAAATACAGGAACAAAAACTGTAAAAGTGGGAGGTCCCAAGGGAACAATCACAAAACAGAAACCAATAAGACAAAAAATGTGCACGTATTTGTGAACAAGGTAAAATTCTACTTTTTTATAATAGAGTTAATAAATAGACATGTGTAAATATCCAGTACAACAAAGACAAGAAAACAAGAAAGAATTGATGGGTGAGCCAAAAAGAGATCCCAAAATTAAGTCATATAACGTACAAGTAATGAGAAAAATAATGAAAACAAAGGGATTTCAGGCCCATCCACAAAACACCCACCGAGCGTTACACAAAAGTATTTGATAAACGCTCATCAGACATTGCTTTTAAAGTGTGGTTCAGCAAGAAATTTAAAAGAACTAAATAATGAAAAAAAATTATGGTACTCCTAGAAAAGATTGAAAATAATTTGACCAAAGGGACTTGTGAAACTAAGGTGTGTCCAGTAGGGTTGAGCGACTTTTACTTTTTTAGGATCGAGTCGGGTTTCGTGAAACCCGACTTTCTCAAAAGTCGGATCGTGTGAAATCGGCCGATTATTGTGAAAAGTCGGGGGGCCGACCAAAACACGAAACCCAATGCAAGTCAATGGGGATTTTTTTTTTCTCTCTCTCTCTCTCTCTCTCTCTCTCTCTCTCTCTCTCTCTCTCCTCGGACAGTGTAAATTGCTATATTTCTCGGACTGTGTAAATCGCTACATCCAAAATGGTAAGATGGCGTTTATACCCCCACCCCCTGTGACGCCGCAGAAAGCAAGACAAGACCTATGTCGTCACGCTGCCCACACTCGTTCATTGGCTGAAAAAATGGCGGTTAAAGCGTCATACAAAACGCGACTTTGGCGCGAAGATCGCCCGACTTTGCCGAAAGTCGGCGACTTATGAAATTGACCGATCCGTTTCGCTCAACCCTAGTGTCCAGTAACTAGCAAGACTGGTGTATACAAATTTGTAATTAGTCAGTCTGCCTATGTGAAGGAAGGGTGAAAAGTAGTCACTGTGCTGTTTGGTTTCATGTTATGTACTACTCTGAATAAGGACAAAAGAAAGCAAAGGAGATTATAAAGAAAATTATAGACAAACATGTTAAAAGTAAAGGCAATGAGGCCATCTTCAAACAGCTTGATGTTTCTTTTACTACAGAATAAGGGCAAAAAAAGAGCGCACCACGCTTGTTGATCTTGCAGATAGCCGAGAACCTTGTAACGGGAGGCAGCTAGATCCAGCTGGTGTAGCACAGCAATAACATAAGGAGGGAGGCAGCACGTCCATCCAGTAAGTCCATCCAGTAAGTGTAAAAAAAATATTTAAATCCATTAAAACTAACAATGTCCAGGAAAAATGTTAAAAGTGTTGTGTTGCGTTTCTGGTGAAAAACAATGTAAGGTATATGGAAACAATGGTATGGTCATATTATATAGCAGCAAGGAACCAATTATAAAAATCGACCAATGCAAAGTCAAAACAGGTTACCATATCAGAAACAATATTAAAGTGTCTCACATAGAAAAATATTGGCTAACTAATAAATAAAAAAATATATTTTTGAAATTCTTACCATGGGGATATTTGGTGTTTAAAGTGAGAATCCAAAAAGCATCTCATGCGGTCAAATGTTTGTGCCAGCTCCCTCCCCTTTTAGGAGATTTAACTTTTTCAATGCCGTAGAATTTTAAATGTGTGGTGTCACTATTGTGCACATTTACAAAGTTCTTCACCGCTCCAGAATATGATCCATTTTTACTGCTAATGTTCTGCAATACGTCTCTTTAGTTTCCTAATGGTGCAACCTACATAGCTTATGTGACACACACCGCATTTGATAGAGTACACTACATGGTGTGAAATACAGTTGATAAAATCATCTATTGCATGACTTTTACCATGTAGTAAATTGAAAAACTGTTTTATTTTATTGTCTGCAAAGCTGCAGACATTGCATGCATATTCCACACACTTATAGAAACCTTTGTGGCTAAGACAGGTAAATTTAGTAGAATGTTCCTGTTACTACAGTTGCGCATATCATTCAAAAGATTAAGGTCTATGGGATTGTAACCAACCTCCCTGGACAATACCAAAATAGGAAAATTGATGACAAATTGAAGAGACAGATAATAAACAAGGTAACCAAAGTGCCCAGAACAATTTCCAAAGAGATCAGAGGGTAACGCCAAGGTCAAGGTACATCAGTGTCAGATAGCAATATCTGTTCCTGTCTTGGCCAACAGGGATTTCATGAAAGATGACTGAGGAGGAAGCCACTGTTGAAAGCAAATTATAAAAAAGGTAGAGTGCAACTTGCCCAAAATGCATATTGAAAAGCCACATATCCTCTAGGAGAGTGGTCAATGGACAGATGAGATAAAACTGGACTCTCTGCCCAAAGATTCAAAAATAAAGCATACAAAGAAAAGAACATTGTGGAACACTGAGATAGGAGTGAGGAAGGTAAGAAGAGTAATTTATTTATTTTTTTAATTCATTGGAGAAGAGCAGCAGAACAGGGAACATTATTACTGGAAGGGGCCCTGGATGAGAGACATTATTATTGGAAGAGGCCCATGATTGGGTTGTTATTACTGTAAGGGGCCCAGGATGTTGAACATATTAACAGGAAAGTTCCCAGGATGGGAACATTTTTACAGGAAGGAGCCTATGATGGGAGACATTTTTACAAAAAGGGGCCTAAGATAGTGAACAATATTACAGGAAGGGTCCCAGAATGGGGACATTATTACAGGAAGTGGCCCATGATGTGGGACACTGTTGCAGGAAATGAGCCAGGAATGTGGACAATATTACAGGATGGGAGTATTAGTACAGGAAATGTGTAATAGTGGTGAACATTATTACGATAGGGGCTAATGGTAGGAAAGATTATTAAAGAAGGGTCCATGATCGGGTAATTTATTACAGGAAAGGATCCATGATGGAGGTCTTATTACAGGAAGAGGTCAGGATGGAGAACATTATTACAGGAAGGGGTCAGGATGGGAAGATTATTACAGGAAGATGTCAGTATGGGAGACATTATTACATGGAATGGCAAACATATGTGTTTAGAGGATCTAAAATGCTATAAGGTCCTATGCATCTGACCAACATGCAGGTGGGGGCCCATATCTAAATTTTATATTATGATTAGAGCTAGGCAAACCCGAACAGTAAAGTTTACTTTACTTTACTGGTCTAGTTTGCCCTTCTATAATCATAATGTAAAATTTGGACCTGGCCCCACATCTACATGTTGGTCAGATGCATAAGACCTTGTAGCATTTTAGATCCTCTAAACACATATGTGTTTGCTGCCCCATGTAAAAATGTGCACCATTCTGGCAACCTCCTGTAATAATGTTGCCATCCTGACCCCTTTCTGTAATATTGTCTGCATCCTATAATAATGAAGCGCCCCCAGTAGGGCAATGGGCTACTCGGTACCGGGTTCTTCGGTTCTCAGTGGGGATGTCACGGTGGCTAACCCGGTCCGTGGCCCTAGAAGCGTCCGTTGTAAATGGGGGAAAGGTCTTTAAAGGGATATGTTCGTGACCTACCTGTGGTATTCGGTCAGGGTGACCGACGCTGCTTAGGGGTCCGCTGGGGTGATGTAATGGCAGCTAGATGGTATACCTTCCCACAGGTGAAGTGTATCCCCAGGGCTTCCCACAGTGTAGATGGTGGATGGTGTGAGGCGCAGTAAAGAACGAGGAGACAAAGTTGCAGTCTCTTTACCTTTACTGATGACTTCAGCATTCACAGTCCAGGGTACAGACCACAGGGTAGGCAGAGTCCGGCCAGTCTGAAGGCAAATCCAGAGTCCCCTTATCCAGATGGAAATCAGTAGCCTTCCTCTAGTGCCTGGATGTTGTAGTACCTCCCTGCTGAGCGTCTCGGTAAGGTCCTCACAACTGATGTTGGTGTTCTAGATGTTATTTCTCTTTCTCTCTGTCCCCCTGATGGAATGGATAGGACAAACCCATATGACTGGTGCCCTGAGGCTTTTTACAGGGACTCTAGCACGCCCCAGCCCCCACAAGTTGCCACCGTGCCTCCTGGGTATGGGTCGGGCAGCTAATATGGAATTAACTGTCCTGCCGGTCTCTGGAGCAAAGTTTGGAGATGATACTCCCTCGGTGTTCCGGCTACCGGATCCTGCGCCTCAGAAAGGAGGCAGCCTATTGCAGGGCAGAACTCCTTCTGGTTTCCTCTCCTTTTGCTATGACTTAGTTTCTCACCCTCTGCAATACAATTCTCTTCTAATGTCTCTTTCTCAGGATGCTGCCACACGTCGGGTAGGCACAGCTCCGTGGCCTTCTGTCTAGGCCTCTGACAGGATCCCACCCGTCAGGGACCCACTCTGTCAGCAGCTATTAGGTGGTCTTCCTCCCTCTCTGTCTGCCTGACAGGTGCTGCCTGGGTGAAGCCCAGTCAGCTTCTGCCTAACTTCCTATCCAGACCACCAGTTTTACCTAATTGTGAGGAGTAGGGTTGAGCGAAACGGGTCGATCATTTTCAAAAGTCGCCGACTTTTGGCTAAGTCGGCGTCTCATGAAACCCGATCCGACCCCTGTGCTTGTCGGCCATGCGGTACGCGACTTTCGCGCCAAAGTCGCGTTTCAATGACGCGAAAAGCGCCATTTCTCAGCCAATGAAGGTGAACGCAGAGTGTGGGCAGCGTGATGACATAGATCCTGGTCCCCACCATCTTAGAGAAGGGCATTGCAGTGATTGGCTTGCTGTCTGCGGCGTCACAGGGGCTATAAAGGGGCGTTCCCGCCGACCGCCATCTTACTGCTGCTGATCTGAGCTTAGGGAGAGGTTGCTGCCGCTTCGTCAGAAGCAGGGAGAGCGTTAGGCAGGGTCCACTAACCACCAAACCGCTTGTGCTGCAGCGATTTCCACTGTCCAACACCACCTTCGGTGTGCAGGGACTGTGGAAGCTATTTTTTTTTTTTTTTCCCCTCAGCGCTGTAGCTCATTGGGCTGCCCTAGAAGGCTCCGTGATAGCTGTATTGCTGTGTGTACGCCACTGTGGAAACCAACTGCTTTTTTCAAAGCACATATCCTCTTGTTCCTTCCTTTCTGCACAGCTATCTTTTTTGTTTGTCCACACTTTTTATTTAATTTGTGCATCAGTCCACTCCTATTGCTGCCTGCCATACCTGGCTTACATTACTGCAGGGAGATAGTAATTGTAGGACAGTTTTTTTTTTTTTTTTTTTTTTTTTTTGTGGGAGATTAAGATTGGCATTTCTGCTACAGTGCCATCCCTGTGTGTGCCATCTCTCACTGAGTGGGCCATAGAAAGCCTATTTATTTTTTCCGTGATTTGTGTTCTAAAATCTACCTCAACACAAAAACACTACATCAATCAGTGGGAGAAAAATATTGGCCTCAGTCAGGGCTTGTGTGCCACTGCTGTGTGTGCTATCTCTCATTCAGTGGGCTATAGCAAGCCTATTTTTTTTTTTTTTTTTTAATATTATTTGGTTTCTAAAGTCTCCCTGAAAAAAAAAAAAAACCTAAAAAAACAGTGGGAGAGTAATATTGCCCTTTCAGCTTGTGTGCCAGTCTTGACTCCTGGGTGTGCCACCTCTCTCCCTCTCATTCAGTGGGCCATAGAAAGCCTATTTATTTTTTTTAAAAAATATTATTGGGTTTCTAAAGTCTCCCTGAAAAAACAAAAAATACATAAAAAAACAGTGGGAGAGTAATATTGCCCTTTCAGCTTGTGTGCCAGTCTTGACTCCTGGGTGTGCCACCTCTCTCCCTTTCATTCAGTGGGCCATAGAAAGCCTATTTATTTTTTCCGTGATTTGTGTTCTAAATTCTACCTCAACACAAAAACACTACATCAATCAGTGGGAGAAAAATATTGGCCTCAGTCAGGGCTTGTGTGCCACTGCTGTGTGTGCTATCTCTCATTCAGTGGGCTATAGCAAGCCTATTTTTTTTTTTTTTTTTTTTTTTTTTAATATTATTTGGTTTCTAAAGTCTCCCTGAAAAAAAAAAAAAAACCTAAAAAAACAGTGGGAGAGTAATATTGCCCTTTCAGCTTGTGTGCCAGTCTTGACTCCTGGGTGTGCCACCTCTCTCCCTCTCATTCAGTGGGCCATAGAAAGCCTATTTATTTTTTTTTTTAATATTATTTGGTTTCTAATTCTCCCTGAAAAAAAAAAAAAAACCTAAAAAAACAGTGGGAGAATAATATTGCCCTTTCAGCTTGTGTGCCAGTCTTGACTCCTGGGTGTGCCACCTCTCTCCCTCTCATTCAGCGGGCCATAGAAAGCCTATTTATTTTTTTTTAAAAATATTATTGGGTTTCTAAAGTCTCCCTGAAAAAACAAAAAATACATAAAAAAACAGTGGGAGAGTAATATTGCCCTTTCAGCTTGTGTGCCAGTCTTGACTCCTGGGTGTGCCACCTCTCTCCCTTTCATTCAGTGGGCCATAGAAAGCCTATTTATTTTTTTTTTTAAATATTATTGGGTTTCTAAAGTCTCCCTGAAAAAAAAAAAAAAACCTAAAAAAACAGTGGGAGAGTAATATTGCCCTTTCAGCTTGTGTGCCAGTCTTGACTCCTGGGTGTGCCACCTCTCTCCCTCTCATTCAGTGGGCCATAGAAAGCCTATTTATTTTTTTTTTAAAATATTATTGGGTTTCTAAAGTCTCCCTGAAAAAAAAAAAAAAAACCTAAAAAAACAGTGGGAGAGTAATATTGCCCTTTCAGCTTGTGTGCCAGTCTTGACTCCTGGGTGTGCCACCTCTCTCCCTCTCATTCAGTGGGCCATAGAAAGCCTATTTATTTTTTTTTTTAAATATTATTGGGTTTCTAAAGTCTCCCTGAAAAAACAAAAAATACATAAAAAAACAGTGGGAGAGTAATATTGCCCTTTCAGCTTGTGTGCCAGTCTTGACTCCTGGGTGTGCCACCTCTCTCCCTTTCATTCAGTGGGCCATAGAAAGCCTATTTATTTTTTCCGTGATTTGTGTTCTAAATTCTACCTCAACACAAAAACACTACATCAATCAGTGGGAGAAAAATATTGGCCTCAGTCAGGGCTTGTGTGCCACTGCTGTGTGTGCTATCTCTCATTCAGTGGGCTATAGCAAGCCTATTTTTTTTTTTTTTTTTTATATTATTTGGTTTCTAAAGTCTCCCTGAAAAAAAAAAAAAAAACCTAAAAAAACAGTGGGAGAGTAATATTGCCCTTTCAGCTTGTGTGCCAGTCTTGACTCCTGGGTGTGCCACCTCTCTCCCTCTCATTCAGTGGGCCATAGAAAGCCTATTTATTTTTTTTTTAAAATATTATTGGGTTTCTAAAGTCTCCCTGAAAAAAAAAAAAAAAACCTAAAAAAACAGTGGGAGAGTAATATTGCCCTTTCAGCTTGTGTGCCAGTCTTGACTCCTGGGTGTGCCACCTCTCTCCCTCTCATTCAGTGGGCCATAGAAAGCCTATTTATTTTTTTTTTTAAATATTATTGGGTTTCTAAAGTCTCCCTGAAAAAACAAAAAATACATAAAAAAACAGTGGGAGAGTAATATTGCCCTTTCAGCTTGTGTGCCAGTCTTGACTCCTGGGTGTGCCACCTCTCTCCCTTTCATTCAGTGGGCCATAGAAAGCCTATTTATTTTTTCCGTGATTTGTGTTCTAAATTCTACCTCAACACAAAAACACTACATCAATCAGTGGGAGAAAAATATTGGCCTCAGTCAGGGCTTGTGTGCCACTGCTGTGTGTGCTATCTCTCATTCAGTGGGCTATAGCAAGCCTATTTTTTTTTATTTTTTTTATATTATTTGGTTTCTAAAGTCTCCCTGAAAAAAAAAAAAAAACCTAAAAAAACAGTGGGAGAGTAATATTGCCCTTTCAGCTTGTGTGCCAGTCTTGACTCCTGGGTGTGCCACCTCTCTCCCTCTCATTCAGTGGGCCATAGAAAGCCTATTTATTTTTTTTTTTAAATATTATTGGGTTTCTAAAGTCTCCCTGAAAAAACAAAAAATACATAAAAAAACAGTGGGAGAGTAATATTGCCCTTTCAGCTTGTGTGCCAGTCTTGACTCCTGGGTGTGCCACCTCTCTCCCTTTCATTCAGTGGGCCATAGAAAGCCTATTTATTTTTTCCGTGATTTGTGTTCTAAATTCTACCTCAACACAAAAACACTACATCAATCAGTGGGAGAAAAATATTGGCCTCAGTCAGGGCTTGTGTGCCACTGCTGTGTGTGCTATCTCTCATTCAGTGGGCTATAGCAAGCCTATTTTTTTTTTTTTTTTTTATATTATTTGGTTTCTAAAGTCTCCCTGAAAAAAAAAAAAAAACCTAAAAAAACAGTGGGAGAGTAATATTGCCCTTTCAGCTTGTGTGCCAGTCTTGACTCCTGGGTGTGCCACCTCTCTCCCTCTCATTCAGTGGGCCATAGAAAGCCTATTTATTTTTTTTTTTAAATATTATTGGGTTTCTAAAGTCTCCCTGAAAAAACAAAAAATACATAAAAAAACAGTGGGAGAGTAATATTGCCCTTTCAGCTTGTGTGCCAGTCTTGACTCCTGGGTGTGCCACCTCTCTCCCTTTCATTCAGTGGGCCATAGAAAGCCTATTTATTTTTTCCGTGATTTGTGTTCTAAATTCTACCTCAACACAAAAACACTACATCAATCAGTGGGAGAAAAATATTGGCCTCAGTCAGGGCTTGTGTGCCACTGCTGTGTGTGCTATCTCTCATTCAGTGGGCTATAGCAAGCCTATTTTTTTTTTTTTTTTTATATTATTTGGTTTCTAAAGTCTCCCTGAAAAAAAAAAAAAAACCTAAAAAAACAGTGGGAGAGTAATATTGCCCTTTCAGCTTGTGTGCCAGTCTTGACTCCTGGGTGTGCCACCTCTCTCCCTCTCATTCAGTGGGCCATAGAAAGCCTATTTATTTTTTTTTTTAAATATTATTGGGTTTCTAAAGTCTCCCTGAAAAAACAAAAAATACATAAAAAAACAGTGGGAGAGTAATATTGCCCTTTCAGCTTGTGTGCCAGTCTTGACTCCTGGGTGTGCCACCTCTCTCCCTCTCATTCAGTGGGCCATAGAAAGCCTATTTATTTTTTTTTTTTAATATTATTTGGTTTCTAATTCTCCCTGAAAAAAAAAAAAAAACCTAAAAAAACAGTGGGAGAATAATATTGCCCTTTCAGCTTGTGTGCCAGTCTTGACTCCTGGGTGTGCCACCTCTCTCCCTCTCATTCAGCGGGCCATAGAAAGCCTATTTATTTTTTTTTAAAAATATTATTGGGTTTCTAAAGTCTCCCTGAAAAAACAAAAAATACATAAAAAAACAGTGGGAGAGTAATATTGCCCTTTCAGCTTGTGTGCCAGTCTTGACTCCTGGGTGTGCCACCTCTCTCCCTCTCATTCAGTGGGCCATAGAAAGCCTATTTATTTTTTTTTTAAAATATTATTGGGTTTCTAAAGTCTCCCTGAAAAAACAAAAAATACATAAAAAAACAGTGGGAGAGTAATATTGCCCTCTCAGCTTGTGTGCCAGTCTTGACTCCTGGGTGTGCCACCTCTCTCTCTCTAATTGTGGGCCATAGAAAGCCTTTTTTTTTTTTTTTTTTAATATTATTTGGTTTCTAAAGTCTCCCTGAGAAAAAAAAAAAAATAAATTAGGTGGGAGATTAATATTGACATTAGTGCTTGAGTGACAGTCCTGCGTGTGTGTCATCTCTGTGATTTTGTGCCACAGAAAACAGAGTGTGTAACATTGTGCCTGATTTTCCTTGTGGTCTCACCAACCTGTTAAGGGATATTGAAATCATACTGAAGTTATAGCTCACCGTGTAAGTTGTTTGACAGCAACAAATAAAGTTACTTTGGTTAAGATTTTAAAACAATGAGGAAGTCTGGTGCAAGAGGTCGTCGTGGGCGTTCATTGTCAGCTGGTAATGATGGTAGTGGTAGAGGAGCATCAGGTGGTCGTGGGGATAAAAATATTCCACCTAAGTCTGGAGCTGTGGAGCCAGTTTCGTCGTCAGGCTACGCAAGGCCTCGAACGCTCTCTTTTCTGGGAGTAGGAAAACCGCTTTTAAAGGCGGAGCAGCAACAGCAAGTTTTGGCTTACATTGCAGACTCAGCCTCTAGCTCTTTTGCCTCCTCTTCCGAAACTGGTAAATGTAAAAGCAGCGCGTCGCTTGTGGATGTTCACGGTCAGGGACAAGTCGCTTCCTTGTCCTCCTCAGCAAAAACTACAACAAGAGAGAAGGATGCAGCAGGCGACACAACGGGTCACTCCATGGAGCTCTTTACACATACCGTCCCTGGCTTAGAAAGTGAAACATTTAACAGGCCATGCCCATTACAAGTATATTCTGACATGGAGTGCACTGATGCACAGCCACAGCCAGAGTACTATGCTGCTCCTTTGACTCAGACCACCACATTGCCCTCTCAGGGTACAGATCCACAATCAGACCCTGATGAGACTATGTTGCCCCGCCACGAACGCTATACCACCGACCGACACAGTGACACAGACGAAGTTGCACACGAGCTCGAAGAGGAGGTAATAGATGACCCAGTTATTGACCCCGATTGGCAGCCATTGGGGGAACAGGGTGCAGGCGGCAGTAGTTCAGAAGCGGAGGTGGAGGAGGGGCCGCAGCAGGCATCAACATCGCAACAGGTTACATCTGCCGGGCCCGTATCTGGCCCAAAACGCGTGTCAAAGCCAAAACCTGTTGGAGCACAGCGTTGCCATCCGGTTAAAGCTCAGTCTGCAATCCCTGAAAAGGGATCCGAGTCTAGGAAGAGTGCAGTCTGGCATTTTTTTAAACAACATCCAACTGATCAGCGCAAAGTCATCTGTCAAAAATGTTCAACTAGCTTAAGCAGAGGTCAGAATCTGAAAAGTCTAAATACTAGTTGCATGCATAGACACTTAACCACCATGCATTTTCAAGCCTGGACTAACTACCAAACGTCCCTCAAGGTTGTAGCACCCTCGGCCAATGAAGCTAGTCAGCAACGCAACATCCCTTCCGTCACTGTAAGGCCACCATTTTCCGCACCACAGGCAGTATCTGTGCAGGTTTCTTTGCCAGCCAAAAGCAGTCAGGGTCAGGGAATCACCAGTTTTGTAGGAGGAAATATTGCATCTAGGGCACCGGCGGAAACAATACCGTCTCCAACCGTCTCTCAGTCTGCCATGTACACCGGCACACCCGAAAGTTCCACGATCTCCAGCTCTCCAGTCCAGCTCACCCTACATGAGACTCTGGTTAGAAAAAGGAAGTACTTATCCTCGCATCCGCGTACACAGGGTTTTAACGCCCACATAGCTAGACTAATCTCGTTAGAGATGATGCCCTACCGGTTAGTTGAAAGCGAAGCTTTCAAAGCCCTGATGGAGTACGCTGAACCACGATACGAGCTACCCAGTCGACACTTTTTTTCCAGAAAAGCCATCCCAGCCCTGCACCAGCATGTTAAACAGCGCATCGTCCATGCACTCAGGCAATCTGTGAGTACAAAGGTGCACCTGACTACAGATGCATGGACCAGTAGGCATGGCCAGGGACGTTATGTGTCCATCACGGCACACTGGGTGAATGTGGTGGATGCAGGGTCCACAGGCGACATCAATTTAGGGACAGTTGTGCCTAGCCCACGGTCTAGGAAACAGTTGGCTGTAGGCGTTCGCACCCCCTCCTCCTCCTCCTCCTCGTCCTCCTGCAGAAGCTACAGCTCTTCCACAGAACGCAGTCTGCCAACCACTCCATCGGCAGATGACACTGTTGCACACCAGTTGTCCCATTATGGGCCAGCTACTGCCAAGCGTCAGCAGGCTGTATTGGCTATGAAGTGCTTGGGCGACAATAGACACACCGCGGAAGTTCTGTCCGAGTTCTTGCAACAAGAAACGCAGTCGTGGCTGGGCACAGTAGATCTTGAGGCAGGCAAGGTAGTGAGTGATAACGGAAGGAATTTCATGGCTGCCATCTCCCTTTCCCAACTGAAACACATTCCTTGCCTGGCTCACACCTTAAACCTGGTGGTGCAGTGCTTATTGAAAACTTATCCTGGGTTCTCCGACCTGCTCCTCAAAGTGCGTGCACTTTGCTCACATATCCGACGTTCGCCTGTACACGCCAGCCGTATGCAGACCTATCAGCGGTCTTTGAACCTTCCCCAGCATCGCCTAATCATAGACGTTGCAACAAGGTGGAACTCAACACTGCACATGCTTCAGAGACTGTGCGAACAGAGGCGTGCTGTTATTTATTTGTGGGAGGATACACGGGCAGGCAGTAGGATGGCAGACATGGAGTTGTCAGGTGTGCAGTGGTCTAAGATACAAGACATGTGTCAAGTCCTTCAGTGCTTTGAGGAATGCACACGGCTGGTTAGTGCAGACAACGCCGTAATAAGCATGAGCATCCCCCTAATGCGTCTGCTGATGCAAAGTTTGACGCACATAAAGGAGCAGGCGTCTGCACCAGAGGAAGAGGAAAGCCTTGATGACAGTCAGCCATTGTCTGGTCAGGGCAGTGTACAGGACGAGGTAGCGGGCGAAGAGGAGGTGGAGGACGAGGAGGATGATGGGGATGAGTATATTTTTAATGCCGAACCTTTCCCGGGGGCACAGGAATTTGGTTGCGTGTCACGGCCGGGTTCTGGTTTTTTGAGGGACACAAGTGACGTAGATTTGCCTGCAACTGCCCCTCAACCAATCACAACCGGAGATTTGACAACTGGAACTTTGGCCCACATGGCGGATTATGCCTTACGTATCCTAAAAAGGGACACACGCATTACGAAAATGATGAACGATGACGATTACTGGTTGGCCTGCCTCCTTGATCCACGCTATAAAGGCAAATTGCAAAATATTATGCCACATGAGAACTTGGAACTAATATTAGCAACCAAACAATCAACTCTTGTTGACCGTTTGCTTCAGGCATTCCCAGCACACAGCGCACGTGATCGTTCTCACACGAGCTCCAGGGGGCAGCAGACTAGGAGTGTTAGGGGTGCACACATCAGAAGTGGCATTGGACAGAGGGGTTTTCTGACCAGGTTGTGGAGTGATTTTGCTATGACCGCAGACAGGACAGGTACTGCTGCATCAATTGAAAGTGACAGGAGACAACATTTGTCCAGTATGGTTACTAACTATTTTTCATCCCTTATCGATGTTCTCCCTCAACCGTCATTCCCATTTGATTACTGGGCCTCCAAATTAGACACCTGGCCAGAATTGGCAGAATATGCATTGCAGGAGCTTGCTTGCCCGGCAGCAAGTGTCCTATCAGAAAGAGTATTCAGTGCTGCAGGTTCAATATTAACCGAAAAAAGGACTCGTCTGGCTACCCAAAATGTTGACGATCTAACATTCATTAAAATGAACCACAACTGGATTTCGAAATCTTTTGCCCCACCTTGCCCGGCCGACACCTAGCTTTCCTATGAAAAGCTCTTGCCTGTGAATTACTTTTCTAATGTCTAATTTGCTGCAGCTGATTGTACAGCATACGACATGTTTACACCTCCCTAAATGGCAAAACTCCCCACACGGGGCCGTGGTATCGCGACTTGGCGCAAGCACCCGTGAGACTGCTGTTTGTCTGAAGAGGTGGGTGTGCTCGCTTTTGGTTGACGGCATTGCTACTGGGTCCCTCATAGTACAATGTAGTGTCTCTGGCGGTGGTGGTGCGCACCCAACGTCAGACACACCGTTGTAACATGAGGGGCCCTGGGGCGGTCCCGCCGGCCTCAAGAGAGTTCCCCCCTACCCCAGCTCAAAATGTGCTCTACCACGTGCAAAATTATGTCGCACAGCTCCACCAATCTTTAGTCTATTCGCTGACATCATTCAATGTCTGGCACTGACAATACAAATTTGTAGACATCTATGATGCAACTTAAAGTAGTCTGTGTCTGTGTCCTATATTGGCACCATTAAATAGTTACTGCCAAATTACTATGTCAGAAACTCAGTAGATGAGCCCACCCCTGTACCTAAGTATGCCACCTTTTTTTTTTGTTTTGGTTGTTTTGCGAGACATTAACATCTATTTATATTTTGGGAGTACTGGGACAGACACTCCTTGCACTACTCCTCCACTCACCACCAAGCTGCCTGTGTATCCATGTAACCGCTGTAAAACTGCCATGAGCCTATTGTTTGTTATTTTAGGCCTTTGATAGCCTGTCTGCGGCCCCTACTTGCAATACTCCTCCACTGACCACCAAGCTGCCTGCCCGTGTATCCATGTAACCGCTGTGAAACTGCCATGAGCCTATTGTTTGTTATGTTAGGCCTTTGATAGCCTGTCTGCGGTCCCTACTTTAAATACTCCTCCACTGACCAGACCACTGCTGCCCGTGTACCCCTGGAACCAATTATAAAGTGCCTACAGCCAGCCCATTTTCTTATGTTAGGCCTTTGAAGCCTGTCTGCGGTCCCTACTTTAAATACTCCTCCACTGACCACCAAGCTGCCTGCCCGTGTATCCATGTAACCGCTGTAAAACTGCCATGAGCCTATTGTTTGTTATTTTAGGCCTTTGATAGCCTGTCTGCGGCCCCTACTTGCAATACTCCTCCACTGACCACAATGCTGCCTGGAGTGCCTGCCTGTGTATCCATGTAACCGATGTAAAACTGCCATGACTGCCTACTGTTTGTTATTTTAGGCCTTTGATAGCCTGTCTGCAGCCCCTACTTGCAATACTCCTCCACTGACCACACCAATGCTGCCCGTGTACCCCTGGAACCTATTTAAAAGTTCATAGAGCCTAGTTATATATTTTATTTACTATTAATAAGGCCATGATGGACTACGCTGTACCACGCTACAAGCTAACCAGTCGACACTTCTTTTGCGAGAAAAGCCATCCCAACCCTCCACCAGCATGTAGAAGACCGCATTGTCCATGCACTCTGGCAATCTGTGAGTACAAAGGTGCACCTGACAACAGACGCATGGACCTGTAGGCATGGCCACGGAAGATTACGTGTCCATTACGGCGCAATGGGTTAATGTGGTGGATGCATGGTCCACAGGGGACAGCCTACTAAGTCTGTCTGCAGTCCCTAATTCAAATTGTCCTCCACTGTCTAAATCGGAACTTCCACCTTCTGGCTTTCGGCCTATAGTATCAGAAATTAAACTGCATTTGGCCTTCAACTTTGGTTAGGGCCTACTAACGGCTTCTGCCCCTCCCTGGTGTTGCCCTCAACTAAATAAAGCTGAGCTTCAACCTTCTGCTCCAAATTACCATTTTGAAAAATGCAATAGGCTTTTCAGGCCTACAAAAGGTGTCTGTCTGTGTGCCCCTCCCTGGTGTTGTCCTCAACTAAATAAAGCTGAGCTTCAACCTTCCGGCTCTCATTATGTGGTTTTAAAAAAAAAAATGGTGGTTAGGGCCTACTAACGGCTTCTGCCCCTCCCTGGTGTTGTCCTCAACTAAATAAAGCTGAGCTTCAACCTTCCGGCTCTCATTATGTGGTTTTAAAAAAAAAATGGTGGTTAGGGCCTACTAACGGCTTCTGCCCCTCCCTGGTGTTGTCCTCAACTAAATAAAGCTGAGCTTCAACCTTCCGGCTCTCATTATGTGGTTTTAAAAAAAAAATGGTGGTTAGGGCCTACTAACGGCTTCTGCCCCTCCCTGGTGTTGCCCTCAACTAAATAAAGCTGAGCTTCAACCTTCTGCTCCAAATTACCATTTTGAAAAATGCAATAGGCTTTTCAGGCCTACTAAAGGTGTCTGTCTGTGTGCCCCTCCCTGGTGTTGTCCTCAACTAAATAAAGCTGAGCTTCAACCTTCCGGCTCTCATTATGTGGTTTTAAAAAAAAAAATGGTGGTTAGGGCCTACTAACGGCTTCTGCCCCTCCCTGGTGTTGTCCTCAACTAAATAAAGCTGAGCTTCAACCTTCCGGCTCTCATTATGTGGTTTTAAAAAAAAAAATGGTGGTTAGGGCCTACTAACGGCTTCTGCCCCTCCCTGGTGTTGTCCTCAACTAAATAAAGCTGAGCTTCAACCTTCCGGCTCTCATTATGTGGTTTTAAAAAAAAAATGGTGGTTAGGGCCTACTAACGGCTTCTGCCCCTCCCTGGTGTTGCCCTCAACTAAATAAAGCTGAGCTTCAACCTTCTGCTCCAAATTACCATTTTGAAAAATGCAATAGGCTTTTCAGGCCTACAAAAGGTGTCTGTCTGTGTGCCCCTCCCTGGTGTTGTCCTCAACTAAATAAAGCTGAGCTTCAACCTTCCGGCTCTCATTATGTGGTTTTAAAAAAAAAAATGGTGGTTAGGGCCTACTAACGGCTTCTGCCCCTCCCTGGTGTTGTCCTCAACTAAATAAAGCTGAGCTTCAACCTTCCGGCTCTCATTATGTGGTTTTAAAAAAAAAATGGTGGTTAGGGCCTACTAACGGCTTCTGCCCCTCCCTGGTGTTGTCCTCAACTAAATAAAGCTGAGCTTCAACCTTCCGGCTCTCATTATGTGGTTTTAAAAAAAAAATGGTGGTTAGGGCCTACTAACGGCTTCTGCCCCTCCCTGGTGTTGCCCTCAACTAAATAAAGCTGAGCTTCAACCTTCTGCTCCAAATTACCATTTTGAAAAATGCAATAGGCTTTTCAGGCCTACTAAAGGTGTCTGTCTGTGTGCCCCTCCCTGGTGTTGTCCTCAACTAAATAAAGCTGAGCTTCAACCTTCCGGCTCTCATTATGTGGTTTTAAAAAAAAAAATGGTGGTTAGGGCCTACTAACGGCTTCTGCCCCTCCCTGGTGTTGTCCTCAACTAAATAAAGCTGAGCTTCAACCTTCCGGCTCTCATTATGTGGTTTTAAAAAAAAAATGGTGGTTAGGGCCTACTAACGGCTTCTGCCCCTCCCTGGTGTTGCCCTCAACTAAATAAAGCTGAGCTTCAACCTTCTGCTCCAAATTACCATTTTGAAAAATGCAATAGGCTTTTCAGGCCTACTAAAGGTGTCTGTCTGTGTGCCCCTCCCTGGTGTTGTCCTCAACTAAATAAAGCTGAGCTTCAACCTTCCGGCTCTCATTATGTGGTTTAAAAAAAAAAAATGGTGGTTAGGGCCTACTAACGGCTTCTGCCCCTCCCTGGTGTTGCCCTCAAGTAAATAAAGCTGAGCTTCAACCTTCTGCTCCAAATTACCATTTTAAAAAATGCAATAGGCTTTTCAGGCCTACTAAAGGTGTCTGTCTGTGTGCCCCTCCCTGGTGTTGTCCTCAACTAAATAAAGCTGAGCTTCAACCTTCCGGCTCTCATTATGTGGTTTTAAAAAAAAAAATGGTGGTTAGGGCCTACTAACGGCTTCTGCCCCTCCCTGGTGTTGCCCTCAACTAAATAAAGCTGAGCTTCAACCTTCTGCTCCAAATTACCATTTTAAAAAATGCAATAGGCTTTTCAGGCCTACTAAAGGTGTCTGTCTGTGTGCCCCTCCCTGGTGTTGTCCTCAACTAAATAAAGCTGAGCTTCAACCTTCCGGCTCTCATTATGTGGTTTAAAAAAAAAAAATGGTGGTTAGGGCCTACTAACGGCTTCTGCCCCTCCCTGGTGTTGCCCTCAACTAAATAAAGCTGAGCTTCAACCTTCTGCTCCAAATTACCATTTTAAAAAATGCAATAGGCTTTTCAGGCCTACTAAAGGTGTCTGTCTGTGTGCCCCTCCCTGGTGTTGTCCTCAACTAAATAAAGCTGAGCTTCAACCTTCCGGCTCTCATTATGTGGTTTTAAAAAAAAAAATGGTGGTTAGGGCCTACTAACGGCTTCTGCCCCTCCCTGGTGTTGTCCTCAACTAAATAAAGCTGAGCTTCAACCTTCCGGCTCTCATTATGTGGTTTTAAAAAAAAAATGGTGGTTAGGGCCTACTAACGGCTTCTGCCCCTCCCTGGTGTTGCCCTCAACTAAATAAAGCTGAGCTTCAACCTTCTGCTCCAAATTACCATTTTAAAAAATGCAATAGGCTTTTCCGGCCTACTAAAGGTGTCTGCCCCTCCCTGGTGTTGTCCTCAACTGAACAAAGCTGAGCTTCAACCTTCCGGCTCTCATTATGTGGTTTTAAAAAAAAAATGGTGGTTAGGGCCTACTAACGGCTTCTGCCCCTCCCTGGTGTTGCCCTCAACTAAATAAAGCTGAGCTTCAACCTTCTGCTCCAAATTACCATTTTGAAAAATGCAATAGGCTTTTCAGGCCTACTAAAGGTGTCTGTCTGTGTGCCCCTCCCTGGTGTTGTCCTCAACTAAATAAAGCTGAGCTTCAACCTTCCGGCTCTCATTATGTGGTTTAAAAAAAAAAAATGGTGGTTAGGGCCTACTAACGGCTTCTGCCCCTCCCTGGTGTTGCCCTCAAGTAAATAAAGCTGAGCTTCAACCTTCTGCTCCAAATTACCATTTTAAAAAATGCAATAGGCTTTTCAGGCCTACTAAAGGTGTCTGTCTGTGTGCCCCTCCCTGGTGTTGTCCTCAACTAAATAAAGCTGAGCTTCAACCTTCCGGCTCTCATTATGTGGTTTTAAAAAAAAAAATGGTGGTTAGGGCCTACTAACGGCTTCTGCCCCTCCCTGGTGTTGCCCTCAACTAAATAAAGCTGAGCTTCAACCTTCTGCTCCAAATTACCATTTTAAAAAATGCAATAGGCTTTTCAGGCCTACTAAAGGTGTCTGTCTGTGTGCCCCTCCCTGGTGTTGTCCTCAACTAAATAAAGCTGAGCTTCAACCTTCCGGCTCTCATTATGTGGTTTAAAAAAAAAAAATGGTGGTTAGGGCCTACTAACGGCTTCTGCCCCTCCCTGGTGTTGCCCTCAACTAAATAAAGCTGAGCTTCAACCTTCTGCTCCAAATTACCATTTTGAAAAATGCAATAGGCTTTTCAGGCCTACTAAAGGTGTCTGTCTGTGTGCCCCTCCCTGGTGTTGTCCTCAACTAAATAAAGCTGAGCTTCAACCTTCCGGCTCTCATTATGTGGTTTAAAAAAAAAAAATGGTGGTTAGGGCCTACTAACGGCTTCTGCCCCTCCCTGGTGTTGCCCTCAACTAAATAAAGCTGAGCTTCAACCTTCTGCTCCAAATTACCATTTTGAAAAATGCAATAGGCTTTTCAGGCCTACTAAAGGTGTCTGTCTGTGTGCCCCTCCCTGGTGTTGTCCTCAACTAAATAAAGCTGAGCTTCAACCTTCCGGCTCTCATTATGTGGTTTAAAAAAAAAAAATGGTGGTTAGGGCCTACTAACGGCTTCTGCCCCTCCCTGGTGTTGCCCTCAAGTAAATAAAGCTGAGCTTCAACCTTCTGCTCCAAATTACCATTTTAAAAAATGCAATAGGCTTTTCAGGCCTACTAAAGGTGTCTGTCTGTGTGCCCCTCCCTGGTGTTGTCCTCAACTAAATAAAGCTGAGCTTCAACCTTCCGGCTCTCATTATGTGGTTTTAAAAAAAAAAATGGTGGTTAGGGCCTACTAACGGCTTCTGCCCCTCCCTGGTGTTGCCCTCAACTAAATAAAGCTGAGCTTCAACCTTCTGCTCCAAATTACCATTTTAAAAAATGCAATAGGCTTTTCAGGCCTACTAAAGGTGTCTGTCTGTGTGCCCCTCCCTGGTGTTGTCCTCAACTAAATAAAGCTGAGCTTCAACCTTCCGGCTCTCATTATGTGGTTTAAAAAAAAAAAATGGTGGTTAGGGCCTACTAACGGCTTCTGCCCCTCCCTGGTGTTGCCCTCAACTAAATAAAGCTGAGCTTCAACCTTCTGCTCCAAATTACCATTTTGAAAAATGCAATAGGCTTTTCCGGCCTACTAAAGGTGTCTGCCCCTCCCTGGTGTTGTCCTCAACTGAACAAAGCTGAGCTTCAACCTTCCGGCTCTCATTATGTGGTTTTAAAAAAAAAATGGTGGTTAGGGCCTACTAACGGCTTCTGCCCCTCCCTGGTGTTGCCCTCAACTAAATAAAGCTGAGCTTCAACCTTCTGCTCCAAATTACCATTTTGAAAAATGCAATAGGCTTTTCAGGCCTACTAAAGGTGTCTGTCTGTGTGCCCCTCCCTGGTGTTGTCCTCAACTAAATAAAGCTGAGCTTCAACCTTCCGGCTCTCATTATGTGGTTTAAAAAAAAAAAATGGTGGTTAGGGCCTACTAACGGCTTCTGCCCCTCCCTGGTGTTGCCCTCAAGTAAATAAAGCTGAGCTTCAACCTTCTGCTCCAAATTACCATTTTAAAAAATGCAATAGGCTTTTCCGGCCTACTAAAGGTGTCTGCCCCTCCCTGGTGTTGTCCTCAACTGAACAAAGCTGAGCTTCCACATTCTGGCTTTCGCCCTATACTATCAGATATTAAACTGCATTTGGCCTACTAGTGTGGTTAGGCCCTTGAAACAGTGTCTGCTGCTCTTGGGTTTGCTACTCCACTGAACAAAGCAATGCCGCCTGTTTAGTCCTGTTACCAATTTTGAACTGCATGTAGCCTACTTTATTCTTTGGCCCTATATCTGTTTCCTCCTCATCCTGCCCATTGCCCAGCCACTGCTAAATGAGTCTGCTGGTACATTGACCTAGACCACTACATTCCCCTTGTACTCTACACAGCCAGAATCTGTCCCTGCTGAAAGTAAGGTTCCCCTTCCCGCATGTTATACCACCTTACACAGGGACAAAGAGGAAGGTGCAGATGAAAGTGCAGGTTCCTTCATCAGGTGGGGGGGCATACTCGTTGGCGACGTCACTGGCACAGGGCCCCTCAGAGTACGCAAAAGTGTCGCTGCTGGTGGGAGGCGCCCCCGCCATGCAAACACACCGCCGTACTTTGAGGGGCCCTGTGCCAGTGGCAATGCGAACGAGTGGGCCCCCCCTGCTTGCTCAGGATCACAGCACTTGCAACTTTTAAATACTTACCTTTCCCTGCAACACCGCCGTGACGTAGTCCGCATTTCCTGGGCCCACGAAAAACTTGAGCCAGCCCTACTCCCCCCACAACTTTCCCCCAATTCCCTATGCCCAACTATTATTATACAGTTAATTAAGATTGGCAAGCTTCAGAAACAAGAATGGATGTTTTTGGCATTAAAATGGGCACTGTAGGTGTTTTCCTGGCCTCCACTCACTGCCGACTATGCTTCCCCATTGACTTGCATTGGGTTTCGTGTTTCGGTCGATCCCCGACTTTTAGCGATAATCGGCCGACTGCACTCGACTCGACTCTGGACAAAATCGGGTTTCCCAAAACCCTACTCGATCTTAAAAAAATGAAAGTCGCTCAACCCTAGTGAGGAGTGCTCTAGTAGATAGGAGCATAGCTCCCCCTGGTGGGCTGGAGTGTGAAGTGTGTTGTGTGGTTTGTGATACCTGGTAAGAAGATCTCCTTTATTGCCTTCAGACGTAACATCACTCCCCCTGGTGGAAGAACGACATTACTGCAACGACCAGTACCCTGGGGCGCTGCAATAATGTGAGCTCACCGCTGCACCATGAGACTTTTTCTCATTGTGCTAGTGGTGATCTCACGGAGGTCACCACAGTTCATAGGCCTGGCTGGGAACACAGCCTCAGTGACCTGCAGTAACCTTAATGATGACATAGCTAGTCACTGAGGTTGAGCATTTTGGCACCACCCACGTTGAAAGCTGTTTATCCAAGACATGGATTATGGCATGGAACAGAACGATGGACAGGTGAGGGATATGGTTGCTTTTTATTTTTGTTTTTTTACAGGATACCATGGCTTCACTGAAATGTGCTTTAGGTGAGTATAACTGAGTTTGTTATTTTTTTATTTTTTATTTTTTTAAAGTAAGAGTATTTTTTTATTTCAAGTAAATGAGTTTTTCTGGCTGTGTTTATTTACAATGTAACTATAGGATTAGTAATGGAGAGGCATTTTATAGATGCTTCTCCAATACTAAGCTGTGGGCTTGATGTCACCGGACAATACAAAGGTGACCTCAACCCTACAAATATGAAGAGCTGGGAAAAGCACCAGAATTGGCACTTCTAATAAATGCACCTTTTCTGGGGCAGCTGCAGACTTATTTTTAAGCTGGGGGGGCAATATCCATAGCCCCTTACCAGCCTGATAATACCAGGCCCCAGCTGTCTGCTTTAACTTGGCTGGTTGTCAAAAATGGGGAGTAACCCACACCGTTTTTTAAACATTTTTATTTAATTAATTTAAAAAATGGTGTGGAGACCCCTCTATTCTTGATACCCAGCCTTGCTGACACTGACAGCTGAGGGTTGCAGCCTACTAGTATCAGTTTTGCCTGGCTGGTTATCAAAAATACAGGGGAACCCATGCCACTTAAAAAAATAAATTATTTAGAGCGCAGACGCCAACTGATGAATACTCCCATTAACCACCGCCTGCTCCCTTTGTTATTAACGGCAGCAGGCATATGCTGATTGGCATAGTAGTCACATCAGAAGATGCCAGTGATCGGAGGCAAACTTTTTACCTTTGGTTACAGCTGAGGGCTCATGCTGTCATTTGACAGTGTGGGAACAGCACATCTCTGACTGGCGAAAATGATTTTACAGCCGATCAGAGGAAGTGTTTGCTGCGTTGTCATGCACATGACAGCATGGCAAACAATGTATGTTCAGGCCCCTCATTCAAGTGAATTGGGTTCGAGTTTAAGCACTCTTTTGGTACCCGAATCAAACTTTTTTTAACTGTTTGGCAGAACGCACCAGACCAAAATATCCAGGAGTTCGCCCTTCACTAATTATTATTTAAGGCTAGTGTTGAGCATTCCGATACTGCAAGTATCGGGTATCGGCCGATACTTGCTGTATCGGAATTCCGATACCGAGATCCGATATTTTTGTAGTATCGGGTATCGGTATCGAAACAACATTAATGTAAAAATGTGTAAAAGAGAGAATTAAAATAAAAAATATTGCTATACTCACCTCTCCGACGCAGCCTGCACCTTACCGAGGGAAGCGGCGGCGTTCTTTGTTTAAAATTCGCGCTTTTCTTTCCTTTACGTGAGTCCCGGCTTGTGATTGGTTGCGTGCCGCCAATGTGACCGGCACGCAACCAATCACAGCAAGCCGTGACGTAATTTCAGGTCCTTCAGGATTTTAAAATTACGTTCCGGCGTTGTGATTGGTTGCGTCGCAGTCACATGGGAGACGCAACCAATCACAGCAAGCCGTGACGTAATTTCAGGTCCTTAAGGATTTTAAAATTACGTCCCGGCTTTGTGATTGGTTGCGTCGCAGTCACATGGGAGACGCAACCAATCACAAGCCGTGATGTCACGGGAGGCTGGACACGCGCGCATTTTAAAATGGGCGCGTGTCCAGCCTCCCGTGACGTCCCGGCTTGTGATTGGTTGCGCCGCGATCAACCAATCACAAGCCGGGAGGCTGGACACGCGCCCATTTTAAAATTTTAAAATGCGCGCGTGTCCAGCCTCCCGGATTGTGATTGGTTGACCGCGGCGCAACCAATCACAAGCCGGGACGTCACGGGAGGCTGGACACGCGCCCATTTTAAAAAGTGCGCGTGTCCAGCCTCCCGTGACGTCACGGCTTGTGATTGGTTAATGGCGGCCATGTTGCCGGGACGCGGACCAATCACAGCAAGCCGTGACGTAATTTCGTCACGGCTTGCTGTGATTGGTCCGCGTCCCGGCAACATGGCCGCCCTGACCAATCACAAGCCGGGACTTCACGTAACCAAGTAAAAGCGCGAATTTTAAACAAACAACGCTGCCGGTTCCCTCGCTGAGGTCCAGGCTGCGTCGGAGGGTGAGTATAGCGATATTTTTTATTTTAATTCTTTCTTTTACACATTTATATGGATCCCAGGGCCTGAAGGAGAGTTTCCTCTCCTTCAGACCCTGGGAACCATCAGGAATACCGTCCGATACTTGAGTCCCATTGACTTGTATTGGTATCGGGTATCGGTATCGGATTGGATCCGATACTTTGCCGGTATCGGCCGATACTTTCCGATACCGATACTTTCAAGTATCGGACGGTATCGCTCAACACTATTTAAGGCTGCTTTGCTGCATTTAGCACAGACTGTCTGGAATCTTTGCAGGGCCCAATGAAATTACAAGACTCTCAAGGCATTCTGACGCAAAATATTATGCCAGTCTAAGAAAGCTTGGTCTGAGTTTCAGACTATTTCCTAAAAACATCCAAAAATGGCTAAAAGCAAAGCAGTGGACTATTCTAAAATGGCCTTCTGTGAGCCCTATACTATATCCCAATGAACATCTATAGAAGGAGCTGAAACATGCAGTCTGTAAAAAGTAAAACCTGACTGACACAGGGAGCAGTTTGCTTACGAGAAGTAAGTCAAAATTCTTGTGTACAGGTACAAAAGTCTCAGAGAGTTACAGAAATCATTTTCTTTGCAGTGACTGTCTCAAAAGGTTGTGCAGCAAAATATTAAGTTAAGGGCAGTAGCGTAGCTACCGGAGTGGCAGAGAATGCGGGCGCCCCAGGCCCGGCGCTCAGAGGGGACCCACCCAGAGCTACACTACTATAACTCAGTAATGCAGTGCGCCGATACAGTTACCTATTGCGACAGAGCAGGGAGAATCGATCTCCCTGCTCTGCTGCCGGCTGCTGTGGGGTTCCTGAGCAGGCAGTGGGCTCAGTGCCGGCAGTGGGCCCCCCCGCCTGTCATCGCAGAGTCAGCTGTACCGGCATTTAGTCGATACAGCTGACCGCAATGATGACAGAAGGAGCGCTCCTTTCCCCATCATCCCCCTGTCAGCGTCTGACATCGGTGACGCTGACAGGAGGCGCGATGACGTCACTGCCCAGCGCCCACTGTCAGGAGACAAGCGAGAACTCAGAGCAGCGCAGGAACCAGGAAGAAGAGAGGTGAGTATTTATTTTTTTTAAGGGGTGCTACCTTATGATACAGGATCTGCCTATGGGGGGGTCTGCCTAATACTACAGGGTCTGCCTATGGTGGTCTGCCTAATACTACCTGGTCTGCCTATGGGGGTCTGCCTAATACTACAGGGTCTGCCTATGTGGGGTCTGCCTAATACTACAGGGTCTGCCTATGGCAGATCTGCCTATGGATGTCTGCCTAATACTACAGGGTCTGCCTATGGGGGTCTGCCTAATGCTACAGGGTCTGCCTATGGGGGAGGTCTGCCTAATAGTACAGTGTCTGCCTATGGGGGGTCTGCCTAATACTATGGGGTCTGCCTGTAGGGGGTCTGCCTTATACTACAGGGTCTGCCTATGGGGGGTCTGCCTTATACTACAGGGTCTGCCTATGGGGTCTTCCTAATACTACAGGGTCTGCCTATGGGGGTCTGCCTAATGCTACATGGTCTGCCTATGGGGGTCTGCCTAATACTACAGGGTCTGCCTAATACTACAGGGTCTGCCTATGTGGGGTCTGCCTTATACTACAGGGTCTGCCTATGGGGGGTCTGCCTAATACTGCAGGGTCTGCCTATGGGGGTCTGCCTTATACTACAGGGTCTGCCTATGGGGGGTGCTGTCTTATACTACAGGATCTGCCTATGAGGGTACTGTCTTATACTACAGGGTCTGCCTATAGGGGTGCTGCTTTATACAACAGGGTCTGCCTGGGGGGTGCTACCTTATACTTAAGGGTCTGCCTATGGGGTGCTGCCTTATACTACAGAGTCTGCCTATGGCGAGTGCATTTTACAATATAGAGTAGGCCTATGGGGAGTGCATTGTACTATATTGAGGACTATCTGGTACATTATACTATATTGAGGACTATCTGGTGCATTATATTATAAAGAGGCTATCTAGAGGGCCATCATACAGTGTGGGGATTGCAGTGTTAGAGCCATCAAACAGTTTGGAGGCTACTAAGGGGTCAGTATAGTGTGTATAAGAGAGCATCATACCGTGTATAGGGGAGCTGTACTGTCACGGGAGACCTAGGTAAGAAAGAGCTAATAACCCGGGCCCCTGCGATTTCCCTCAGACTAGGGAAACCCTGACTGACCCTCTTCCAGAGTTTACACTGATGGTGTGCATGTCTGGGCCTCCACCCTCACCCTATCTCCTGTTTCAACCCTAGGCTGAAACCACCACCCCCCCACCAGTGAAGAGACCACACTCCAATACCCACAGTTAGCACAGACAAGGATAACGGAAAAATAAGCACCACGCCGCAGTAACTCAGGAATACACTATAAATGCAAAGGGCAAAACAAATACAAATATGGGAAGGAGAAAATAAGACAAAGGGAAATACACCACCAGCAACGATACTCCAACTACTTAGCTCACCACTCCAGACCGAAATAACCATGTACAAGACAGAAGCTATAATCGGCGACGCCCAATGTTCAGGAGAACTATTTAAAGGCAGTGGGCATGGCCCAGCTTCCAATCCGAGCACCAGGTAAATTAACCCCGGACCAGCTAGATAAAATCTATCCGACGCCAATGAGCGCATAGTGGACAAAAGCGGAATTACCGCTGTCTGTCGGACGACCTGGTCTGAACAGTGTCCGACATTACATGTACAGGGGGCAGACTCGGGACATTATTAAATGTAAAGTGGGCACTTATTGTTATAGGGGAACTCAGGTTACAATGACTGTCAAAGGAGCACACATGGCAATATTACTTTCTATTGGACAAAATATGGGCACTGTTTTCTAGGGCACTTGCACCCGGCATTACTATATTATAGAGAGGTGCTTTAGTATTTAGAGGGCACACAGAGCCACACAGCAGGTGCAGTAATAGGGACACATACGGCAGCAGCGGCTCAGTATTGGGGTATCAGAGGCAGTAATAGGGACACATAAGGCAGCAGTGGCTCAATATTCGGGTATCAGGGGCCGTAATAGGGACACATACGGCAGCAGCGGCTCAGTATTGGGGTATCAGGTGCAGTAATAGGGACACATACGGCAGCAGCGGCTCAGTATTGGGGTATCAGGGGCAGTAATAGGGACACATACGGCAGCAGTGGGTCAGTATTGGGGTATCAGGAGGATGAGGAGTTTGTTCAGGTTGGGAATAGATGATGATGGGGCTGGAATGTGAGAAGTGAAATGTGTCTTTGTTGTTTTCTCTAAAGCCGAGTCCTGGCTGGAGAAGCTGTCATGTCTTTCTGGGCCAGATGGGAAAAGTGAACAATTCCATCATAAAGAACGTCAGCAGTAAGTCATTATCTGTAACTGTGCTGTGATCTCATATGTTCTGTAGGGCTGGTATCTACCATTGACCATATGGCGGTAATATCCATTTTTGTCTTTGTATAGAGATTATCTTCAGTAACAGCGCTGTCATCTGCTGAGGTTCTCCTCCACTCTTAGGGCGCATCACCCAGCTGTAATCAAGGTTACCTGGTTAGGGGCCCACTCAGAAGCTTCGTCCCCCCTGAACCAAAACCCTAGCTACGCCTCTGGTTAAGGGTACCATCATTTTGTCCAGACCATTTTTATTAGTTTGCTTTTTGAAATGTTTCTGTTGAACCAAAATTCAAAAGCAATCTTTGATTTTCATTACGGTAGTTAAATTCAGTAAATTTACATTGAAGTTTGCTTTTCTCAGTTTCAACTTATTTCAGTGAGCAGTGTGGATTTTTCTTACTTTAACCGAAGGGTGGCAACAATTTTGTCCTTGTGCATGTACATTGTATGTTTGGGGGTTTCTTTTTTTGGCTCATTATTAATTATTTCCTGCATTTTCAGGATAATTCACACATACAGTATACACATGAATACTTTTTAACTCTATTTAATAAAAGTCGGGCTTCACCTTTTTTGCAAATACCATAGTCTGAGGATTTTTTTTGTTTTATTGGTTTCTATACACTAAATATAAATTATTTGTTAAAACCATATTATGACTTTAAGAGCAGTGTAGGTTGGAATTAACCATGTTAAAAATCGAGTAAGCTGAAGATGAAAAGGAAAAAAAACATTTAGCAAAGTAAAGTCAGTGAGGAGACAAATCAGAATGTCTAGTGGCAGTTACTTTTATCACATTTACACATAAAATACAAAATCCAGGGTTATTAGTTACTGATTAGATAAGAATGATTGATCATACAAGGGTTACACTATTGACTGACTGCCATAAAATCATGTAAAGGCACAGATGATTGGCCCGGGGAAAGGTCTGGTTATTCAGTGCTTCCCGGGGAAAGGTCTGGTTATTCACTGCTTTTCCCGGGGAAAGGTCTGGTTATTCACTGCTTCCTTCCCGTGGTTGTTCCTTCCCGGGGAAAGGTCTGGTTATTCACTGCTTCCTTCCCGTGGTTGTTCCTTCCTGGGGAAAGGTCTGGTTATTCACTGCTTCCTTCCCGTGGTTGTTCCTTCCCGGGGAAAGGTCTGGTTATTCACTGCTACCTTCCCGTGGTTGTTCCTTCCCGGGGAAAGGTCTGGTTATTCACTGCTTGGGCCAATCATCTGTGCCTTTACAGCCTTTTACTAGGCACTGCTCCTAATAGCCAGATTCCTACTCCACACTGATGAGGGGCAAACACCCCGAAACAGCTGTCTGTGGATGGATACCATGCTTGGCATAGGTGGTTTTCCTGTATTGGATGTTTTCCTTTATTGTGGATGCTGCCCTTCCCGTGGTTGTTCCTTCCCGGAGAAAGGTCTGGTTATTCACTGCTTGCGTTGAGAAACACGTGATGGTGTCTCCGCAGCTATCCTACATGCCATAAAATCATAACATGGAAAGAAAACACTAGTTACAGGAACACATTTGCCAGATTGTTCAGAATACAATATTTTGATTTTAACCCCTTTACCACCTTAGATGTATCCATACATTCAGGTTGCCTGGTATTTACCGACCTTGGATATATGGATACATCATGGCGATTTTGCGTTTCACAGAGACTGTGTGCACACGATCGCCGTGGGGTGTTGGCTGAATCTGACAGCTGACATCCGGCAAACCCCTTAAGGGCTTGTTCACACTTTCCTTTTTTTGCTGCGGATTTTTCAGCTGCGGATTTGGAAAAACCGCAGTGCAAAACCGCGGTGGTTTTCACTGCGTTTTTTTGTGAGGTTTCTACTGCGGATTCCACTGCGGGTTTCCAACTGCACTTTCCTATTGGTGCAGGTGGAAAACCGCTGCGGAATCCGCAGAAAGAATTGACATGCTACTTCTTTTTTTCCGCAGAAAATCCGCGCGGATTTTCAAGCGGAAAAACGCAAAGTGGGCACAGCGGTTTTTGTTTTCCATAGGGTAACATTGTACTGTACCTTGCATGGAAAACGGCTGCGGATCCGCAGCTGCAAATCCGCTGCGGATCCGCAGCAAAAACTGCAAAGTGTGAACATAGCCTAAGAATGATATCAATTTTGATTGAAGCATTTAGCAGGCAAGCAGAAAGAGGGAGACCCCTCTTCTCTCTGATCGGCGCCCCCGCGACATCATCGCGAGGGGCAGATTGTTGCCATGGTGAACCCATGTCGTCATGAAGATATCTGGATTGCCAAAGTTAGCAAACTTGCTTATACCATGCTCATAATCTAGTAAGTTTGTCTGTCAATGCAGCACTGGCAGTTTATAATGCAAAGCTCCTGCTTTGCTATGCTTTATCATACTGCAGAAAGTAAATGTCCCATAGTGAGACAAAGTAAAATAATGATTTTTACTTAAATTGTAAAAATATATAAAATAAATAAATTACAAAATCGTAAAAAAATGAAAAATCTAGGGTACCCGTAAATAAATATTTTTTTGAAAAAGAAAAAGTTAATATATTTGGTATCACCGTGTCCAGAACAACCTGGCCTATAAAAGTGTCCCACTATTTAACCCCTTTAGTGAACACTACAAAAAAAAAAAGAAACAATACTTTATCATCATACCGCCAAACAAAAAGAGGAATGAAACACGATCAAAAAGACCACTGTTTATAAAAATGGTAACACTAAAAATGTAATCTTGTCCCCCAAAAAACAGCTGCCATACAGCTGCATCAGCTGAAATATTAAAAAGTTACAGCAGCTCTTAGAATTAAGCAATGCAAAAATAATTATTTTTTCTATAAAATAGTTTATATTGTGTAAAAGCGACAAAACATAAAAAAAATTAATGTTTTATCGCTGTAATCCTAGTGACCCAAAGAATATGGCTGCCTTATCAATTTTACCATATGCGGAATGGCATTAAAAATATATATATATTCATGAACTGCTGTTTTTTGTTCATTCTACCTCCCAAAAATCAGAATAGAAAGTGATGAAAAAATGGCATGTGTCAGAAAATGGTACCAATAAAAACGTCAACTTGTCCCGCAAAAAAATAAGCTCTCACATGACTCTGTCAGATGAAATATAAAAAAATAGCTCTCAAAATATGGCGATGCAAAAACTATTTTTTTGTAAAAGAAAAAAAAAAGCATTTTTTAGTGTCTGACATCAGCCAAACATAAAAAAAACAACATAAATCTGATATTGCTGTAATTGCGCTGAGCTGAGTAATAAAGTCATTTACTCATTTAGACCGCTCAGCAAATGGAGCAAAAAATAAAAACAATTATTCACCTCCTGTTGATTTGATCATTCTGCCTCCCAAAGATTGCAGTAAAGCTCGGCTGAGAGCCTACAACGGGGTTTCCGTGTAAATGTCTGAAATACATAATTCAGACTGAACACCTTGCATAAGATTCCCTATAATAAGATAGATGGAGACACTGGGGACACCGTCTGGCCTATGATGCAGTGTTGTCCATCTTTTTAGAAGTGCATAAGTAAAAATGCGGTTCACCACAGTTAACTCGACTGCCTCATTATAATGAATAGATACTTCGGTGGTTTCATCTGCTTCATGTCACTGGGAGATTTAGATAGAAACCCAAAGTAAGTGCTCAGCATAGAGCACAAGATAAATATGATCACAAATGTTATGTTCAAAACTGTTCACAATAAAAGCTTTAACTCAATCCACAAAAAAGTCCCCACTGAGGCACTTCATCTGTCAATGGAAATATAGTGGGCATACACATCACTGGTAGCAGAAAAGCTCTAAAAAAGCTATATGGTTCCTCTCCCAAAGGAAATTCAGCAAATTCTGCACTCCAAAATCTAAATAACCCCCTCCATTCTGGGCCAAAAGTGTGCCTAAACCACATTTAGTGTCCACATGTTTGGCATTTCTATAGCAATGAGAGCACTCCTAATTTGAAAGTGCGTGTCTCCAGAAGCATTAGCTGGGCATAACGTACTTGTCACTACAACATACTGGTAACTACAACAGCAGTTTGCCATTTTCACTCAGCAACATCCACTGCTGTTTGTTTCTGGAAAACACCCATAAAGTCAAAATTGTCATTACACCAGGAGATAAATTTCCAAAGGGGTACAATTTCCAAAATGGGGTCACTTGAGGGGGGGTTCTGCTCTTCTAACACTTAAGGGCTCTGTCTAAGCAGTCCCCAAACTATTCTAGGAAAATCTGCGCTCCAGGAGGCAAAGAGTGCTCTGTCCCTCCCGAGTATCGCCATATGGCTATGCATTACAAATAGTGTCTCATTATTCTGGCACCTCAGGGGCTCTAACAATGTGGCATGACACCCTCTAACCAGTCCAGCAAAGTCTGAACTCAAATATGGCACTTCTTCCCTCCTGAGCTTTGCATTGTGCCTCAAAAGTAGTTTTTCACCACATATGGGTTATCGGTGTACTCAGGAGAAATTGCACAACAGATTTTGGGGTCCATTTTCTCCTTTCACCCTTGTAAAAATATCATTTTTTTATTTTCCCGTCTCTACATTACAAACTACTGTTAAGCACCTGGAGGTTCAAGGTGCTCACCACATCTAGATACATTCCTTGAGGGGTCTAGTTTCCTAAATGGAGCCACTTGTGGGGTGTTTCCACTGTTTAGGCATATCAGGGGCCCATATGGGGTATCTGAGTACTCAGAAGAAATTGCACAACACATTTTGGTGTTCATTTTCTCCCGTTACCTTGTGAAAATAAAAAAACTGTGGATAAAATAAGATTTTTTGGGAAAAAATTTGATTCTATTTTCGCGGCTCTACGTTATAACCTTCTATGAAGCACTTGGGGGTTCAAGGTGCTGATTATACATCTAGGCAAGTTCTCTGAGGTGCTTAGTTTCCAAAATAGTGTTACTTTTGGGGGGTTTCTATTGTGTAGGCACATCAGGGGCACTCCAAACGCAACATAGCATTTGCCAATTATTCTAATTTTGCATTCAAAAAGTCAAATGGTGCTCCTTCTCTTCCAAACTCTGCTGTGTGCCCAAACATTAGTGTTACTCGACATATTGGGTATCGATATACTCAGGAGAGATTGCACAACAATTTATATGGTGAAATTTCTCCTGTTACCTTTATGGAAATGCATTTTTGTGGGAAAAATATGATTTTATTATCATGGCTCAATGTTATAAACTTCTGAGTAGCACCTTGGGGTTCAAGGTGCTCAGCACACATCTAAAATAAGTTCACTTATCCAGCATCTCGCAGTGAACTCGTAGGACCTGTCTGACATTACTGCGAGTGTGAGAAAGTTCTCACGCTCCTGGTGCCATCAGAAAGGTCCTGGGAGTTCACAATCAATAACCTCACTTCACCTATCTGGCGTCAGCGCGAGCGCCAAAAGAAATGTTCCCACGGCGCTCATGCTAACGTCAAATTGGTACCAGAAATGTCAGTATCTGTGTGTGTAATATGTGGTACAACTGTGTGCTGCACCAGTAACACATGGTGGGCGCCAGGGAAGCAGCGGTACAGCAAGAGATGTTCCCCGGCGCCTGGTGCTGAAAATGACTCTCATCATTCTCCCCTACTCTGCCGGCGATCAATATGAGCAGGGGAGAATGATGAGAGTTGTATTCAAGTGAGAACAATGACAGCAGGTGGTGGCTTTTGGGACTATTACTCACTGATGCCTACACTTGCTGCCGTTAATATCAGTGACAGCAGGAGCGGCTGATGGGAGTATTCCTCACCCATCGCCTGTGCTATGAATAAATAAATACATTAAAAAAATGGTGTGAGATCCCCTGTATTTTCTATAACCAGACAAACAGCTGCAGCTTGGAGAGACCAAACTGTTGCACAACTCTTAGGGTAAACGGTTAGTATCAGCTAGAAGAGTATAACCCATATATTAAAACATAACTTTTACTCATATTATTATTAAAAATGGACAAATATGACAAAACACATAAAGGTGCTCACGCCGAAAACTGTGCACTATGTAAAAAACTGGTTGAATCTCACCAATTGCGGACTGGGGGTACCCACATAGATGAATGGGGGTCCCAGGGAGGGTCCAATGATGTAAGAGCAATGGAAATAAGGGCCAGATATTAGTCATCTAGAGGAGCCGGCGTGCGTTCCAGGGCTGGAGCGCAGCGAGGCCTAGCGAGGTATGTGATATCAGAGTATGATAGGGGTGGCGTGTCATCTTAGCCCCCCGGGGGGTGGTACCCTTTTCTTTATAAACAGGCAGCGGGTGCCATTACTGGTTCACTCACCGATTGTGGCAGACGGCCACACGGAACATCTCCATCACCGGATGAGATACAGCCACTGCTGATATTCTCAACTTGTGTATTTTTGAGCAAATTTAGCTCATGGACTTTTGAAACTCCCCTGATGAATCTCCGTGATCGGAGAAGAAACGCGTTGGGAGGCGCTTACTACAATACATATGGTGGGGGGTGTCCAGTGTAGGGCTCATCTGGGCCTGTCCTTGTAAGGACAGGAGTCACTGCCGGGGCACGACAGGGGAGTAAGAGATCCCCATCCCTTATTTCCATTGCTCTTACATCATTGGACCCTCCCTGGGACCCCATTCATCTATGTGGGTACCCCCAGTCCGCAATTGGTGAGATTCAACCAGTTTTTTACATAGTGCACAGTTGTCGGCGGGAGCACCTTTATGTGTTTTGTCATATTTGTCCATTTTTAATAATAATATGAGTAAAAGTTATGTTTTAATATATGGGTTATACTCTTCCAGCTGATACTAACTTTTCTATAACCAGCCAGGCAAAACTGACAGCTGGAGCTGCAACCCTCAGCTGTCAGTGTTAGCAAGGCTGGTTAACAAGAATAGAGGGGTCTCCACGCCATATTTTTTAATTATTTAAATAGATAATTTTAAAAAACGTTGTTGGGTCCCCCCATTTTGACAACCAGCCTTGCTAAAACTGACAGCTGGGGGCTGGTATTCTCAGGATGGTAAGGGGCCATAGATATTGACCCCCAGCAGACTAAAAATAGCAGCCCACAGCTGCCCAAAAAAGATACATCTATTAGATGTTCAAATTCTGGCACTTTGCCTGGCTCTTTCCACTTGCCCTGTAGCTGTGGCAAGTGGGGTTCATATTTGTGGGGTTGATGTCACATTTGTATGGTCTGGTGACATCAAGCCCACGGCTTAGTAATGGGGAGTCATCTATAAGACAACTATCAATTACTAATCCTATAGTTATGTGGTAAATAAAGACACAGCCAGAATAAAGTACTATATTAGAAGTAAAACAAAACACAGTTTTCCATTTTTATTTAAAAATAATAAACACCATTATACTCACCTAATGCCTAATTCCACTGAATCCCTTGTCTCCTATAATAAAACTAAAATAAAAAAAAACAACACTATCCCTCACCTGTTCATCTTTCTTTCCCACGCCGTAATCCATGTCTGGGAGTTAATAGTTTTCAACTTGGACGGTGCCAAAATGCAACCGTCCAGGATGAGAAACAATGGTGAATGAGCTGCTGCGAGCACAGCGTCAGTGACATCTTCGAGGTTACCTTTGGTCACTGAGACTGCATTCCCAGCAGGGTTGAACTGCAGTAACCTCAGGGAAACAGTCAGTGAATTCACAGTTAAAGCTCAGTGACTTCACCGCAGATCATGGTGAGAAAATCTGATCACTGAGCTTGAACTGCGAAGACCTCATCACTGACTTTTTCCCACTTGTCGGTGTTGGGCCCTCATATCACCCTCATGGACTCTGCTTCTGGCAGTTTGAGCAGACACATGGATGTTAGTGGCCTGCTGGAGGTCATTTTGCAGGGCTCTGGCACTGTTCCTCCAGTTCCTCCTTGCACAAAGGAGGAGGTAGCTGTCCTGCTGCTGGGTTATTGTGCTTCTATGATCCCCACCATGTCTCCTGGTGTACTGGCCTGTAACCTGGTATCTGCTCCATGCTCTGGACACTGTGCTGACAGACACAGCTACCCTTCTTGCCACAGCTCGCATTGATATGCCATTCTAGATGAGCTGCACAACATGAGAAACTTCTGTGGGTTGTAGACACCACCTCATATGCTGTACAGTATCGCTAAGGGTGAGAGCAATGACAAAATGCAAAAGTGATCAAATACAACAGCCAAAAAGGATGAGAACAGTGACATGGTCTGTGGTCACCCCCTTCAGAACCACTCCTGTATAGGGGTTGCCTTGCTAACTGCCTATCATTTCTCCCTGTTGTCTGTTCTATTGCACAAAAGCAGAAAAAATTGATTCACAATCTGTGTTGCTTCATAAATGGACAGGTTGACTTCACACAAATGTGATTGACTTGCAGTTCCATTGTGTTGGTCAACTGTTCTATCTCCCTCTCTCTCTATATATATGTACATATATATATATATATATATATATATATATACACATACAAGCGCTTTTCACAAAATTAGAATATCATCAAAAAGTTACGGTAATTTATTTCAGTTCTTCAATACAAAAAGTGAATCTCATATATTATACTAGATGGCAGCCCGATTCTAAAGAATCGGGAGTCTAGAATCCATATATACTTTATTTATTCAAATGTAAGAATAATACAATTAATAAATAATAGTAAGAAAGAACAAAAAATGGCTGCACTCACCAGCTCTTGACAATTCTTGTTATTTAAGGTACAGTTACACAGGATCCATGAACATGCTTATGAGGGGAGTGATGAAAGACATCAGACAACAACTTTGCGTGTTGTGGCAAATGCCACAACAACGGTTCTTTGCTTAAGAACAATAATGTAAATAATAAATAATATGTATCAATAACTATGTATATTGGTATGTTCTTTCTTGGCACAAATTGCAGGAAGTAGTATTCTAGGCAATTATATATTAGATGGGCATTTCCTGAAGGAAATACATGGTGCTTGAACAGCGCTACCAGCTTTACAGCAGCACTTTTCACACACGGGACTGGGGGGCGCACTTACTTTTGCACCCGGGGCCGGGGGCACGCTTACTTTTGCACCCGGGGGCGCACTTACTTTTGCACCCGGAGGCGCACTTACTTTTGCACCCGGGGGCGCACTTACTTTTGCACCCGGGGGCGCACTTACTTTTGCACCCGGGTGCGCACTTACTTTTGCACCCAGGGGCGCACTTACTTTTGCACCCGGGGGCGCACTTACTTTTGCACCCGGGGGCGCACTTACTTTTGGGGCCGCATTTACTTTTGGTGGGCGGGGCTCCTCGGCCTCCGATTTGGTTGGTGGGGCCCCTCGTCCTCCGATTTGGTGGGTGGGGACCCTCGGCCTCCGATTTGGTGGGCGGGGACCGGCCTCTGATATGGTGGGCGGGGACCCTCGGCCTCCGATTTGGTGGGCGGGGACCCTCGACCTCCGATTTGGTGGGCGGGGACCCTCGGCCTCCGCTTTGGTGGGCGGGGCCCCTCAGCCTCCGATTTGGTGAGCGGGGTCCCTCTGCCTCTGATTTGGTGGGCGGGGACCCTCGGCCTCCGCTTTGGTTGGCGGGGCCCCACGGCCTCCGATTTGGTGGGCGGGGTCCCTCTGCCTCCGCTTTGGTGGGCGGGGCCGCTCGGCCTCCGATTTGGTGGGCGGGGACCCTCGGGCCTTTGATTTGGTGGGCGGGGACCCTCGGCCTCCGATTTGGTGGGCAGGGACCCTTGGCCTCCGATTTGGTGGGCGGGGACCCTCGGCCTCCGATTTGGTGGGCGGGGACCCTCGGCCTCCGATTTGGTGGGCGGGGCCCCTCGGCCTCCGATTTGGTGGGCGGGGCCCCTCGGCCTCCGATTTGGTTGGTGGGGCCCCTCGGCCTCCGATTTGGTGGGTGGGGACCCTCGGCCTCCGATTTGGTGGGCGGGGACCCTCGGCCTCCGATTTGGTGGGCGGGGACCCTCGGCCTCCGATTTGGTGGGCGGGGACCCTCGGCCTCCGATTTGGTGGGTGGGGACCCTCGGCCTCCGATTTGGTGGGCGGGGCCCCTCGGCCTCCGATGTGGTGGGCGGGGCCCCTCGGCCTCCGATTTGGTGGGCGGGGCCGCTCGGCCTTCGATTTGGTGGGCGGGGCTCCTCGGCCTCCGATTTGGTTGGTGGGGCCCCTCGGCCTCCGATGTGGTGGGTGGGGCCCCTCGGCCTCTGATTTGGTGGACGGGGCCCCCCAGCCTCCGATTTGGTGGGCGGGGACCCTCGGCCTCCGATTTGGTGGGCGGGGACCCTCGGCCTCCGATTTGGTGGGCGGGGCCCCTCGGCCTCCGATATGGTGGGCGGGGCCCCTCGGCCTCCGATTTGGTTGGTGGGGCCCCTCGGCCTCCGATTTGGTGGGTGGGGAACCTCGGCCTCCGATTTGGTGGGCGGGGACCCTCGGCCTCCGATTTGGTGGGCGGGGACCCTCGGCCTCCGATTTGGTGGGCGGGGACCCTCGGCCTCCGATTTGGTGGGTGGGGACCCTCGGCCTCCGATTTGGTGGGCGGGGCCCCTCGGCCTCCGATGTGGTGGGCGGGGCCCCTCGGCCTCCGATTTGGTGGGCGGGGCCGCTCGGCCTTCGATTTGGTGGGCGGGGCTCCTCGGCCTCCGATTTGGTGGGCGGGGACCCTCGGCCTCCGCTTTGGTGGGCGGGGCCCCTCGGCCTCCGATTTGGTGGGCGGGGTCCCTCTGCCTCCGATTTGGTGGGCGGGGACCCTCGGCCTCCGCTTTGGTTGGCGGGGCCCCACGGCCTCCGATTTGGTGGGCGGGGTCCCTCTGCCTCCGCTTTGGTGGGTGGGGCCGCTCGGCCTCCGATTTGGTGGGCGGGGACCCTCGGCCTCCGATTTGGTGGGCGGGGACCCTCGGCCTCCAATTTGGTGGGCGGGGCCCCTCGTCCTCCGATTTGGTGGGCGGGGCCCCTCGGCCTCCGATTTGGTGGGCGGGGCCCCCCGGCCTCCGATTTGGTGGGCGGGGCCCATCGGCCTCCGATTTGGTGGGCGGGGACCCTCGGCCTCCGATTTGGTGGGCGGGGACCCTCGGCCTCCGATTTGGTAGGCGGGGCCCCTCGGCCTCCGATTTGGTGGGCGGGGACCCTCGGCCTCCGATTTGGTGGGCGGGGACCCTCGGCCTCCGATTTGGTGGGTGGGGCCCCTCGGCCTCCGATTTGGTGGGCGGGGCCCCTCGGCCTCCGATGTGGTGGTCGGGGCCCCTCGGCCTCCGCTTTGGTGGGCGGGGCCGGGCCCCTCGGCCTCCGCTTTGGTGGGCGGGGCCGCTCGGCCTTCGATTTGTTGGGTGGGGCTCCTCGGCCTCCGATTTGGTTGGCGGGGCCCCTCGGCCTCCGATTTGGTTGGCGGGGCCCCTTATCCTCCGATTTGGTGGGCGGGGACTCTCGGCCTCCGATTTGGTGGGCGGGGACCCTCGGCCTCCGATTTGGTGGGCGGGGCCCCTCGGCCTCCGATTTGGTTGGCGGGGCCCCTCGGCCTCCGATTTGGTGGGCGGGGACCCTCGGCCTCCGATTTGGTGGGCAGGGACTCTCGGCCTCCGATTTGGTGGGCGGGGACCCTCGGCCTCCGGTTTGGTGGGCGGGGACCCCCGGCCTCCGATTTGGTGGGCGGGGCCCCTCGGCCTCCGATTTGGTGGGCGGGGACCCTCGGCCTCCGATTTGGTGGGCGGGGACCCTCGGCCTCTGCTTTGGTGGGCGGGGCCGGGCCCCTCGGCCTCCGCTTTGGTGGGCGGGGCCCCTCGGCCTTCGATTTGTTGGGCGGGGCCCCTCGGCCTCCGATTTGGTTGGCGGGGCCCCTCGGCCTCCGATTTGGTGGGCGGGGACCCTCGGCCTCCGATTTGGTGGGCGGGGCCCCTCGGCCTCCGATTTGGTTGGTGGGGCCCCTCGGCCTCCGATTTGGTGGGCGGGGACCCTCGGCCTCCGATTTGGTGGGCGGGGACCCTCGGCCTCCAATTTGGTGGGCGGGGACCCTCGGCATCCGATTTGGTGGGCGGGGACCCTCGGCCTCCGATTTGGTGGGCGGGGCCCCTCGGCCTCCGATGTGGTGGGCGGGGCCCCTCGGCCTCCGCTTTGGTGTGCGGGGCCAGGCCCCTCGGCCTCCGCTTTGGTGGGCGGGGCCGCTCGGCCTTCGATTTGGTGGGCGGGGCTCCTCGGCCTCCGATTTGGTTGGCGAAGCCCCTCGGCCTCCGATTTGGTTGGCGGGGCCCCTCGGCCTCCGATTTGGTGGGCGGGGACCCTCGGCCTCCGATTTGGTGGGCGGGGACCCTCGGCCTCCGATTTGGTGGGCGGGGACCCTCGGCCTCTGATTTGGTGGTCGGGGACCCTCGGCCTCTGCTTTGGTGGGCGGGGCCCCTCGGCCTCCGATTTGGTGGGCGGGGTCCCTCTGCCTCCGATTTGGTGTGTGGGGACCCTCGGCCTCCGCTTTCGTGGGCGGGGCCCCTCGACCTTCGATTTGGTGGGCGGGGCTCCTCGGCCTCCGGATTGGTTGGTGGGGCCCCTCGGCCTCCAATTTGGTGGGCGGGGACTCTCGGCCTCCGATTTGGTGGGCGGGGACCCTCGGCCTCCGATTTGGTGGGCGGGGACCCTCGGCCTCCGATTTGGTGGGCGGGGACCCTCGGCCTCCGCTTTGGTGGGTGGGGCCCGTCGGCCTCCGATTTGGTGGGCGGGGCCCCTCGGCCTCCGATTTTATATGGTGTGGACTCTCGGCCTCCGATTTGGTGGGCGGGGACCCTCGGCCTCCGATTTGGTGGTCGGGGACCCTCGGCCTCTGCTTTGGTGGGCGGGGCCCCTCGGCCTCCGATTTGGTAGGCGGGGTCCCTCTGCCTCCGATTTGGTGTGTGGGGACCCTCGGCCTCCGCTTTCGTCGGCGGGGCCCCTCGACCTTCGATTTGGTGGGCGGGGCTCCTCGGCCTCCGATTTGGTTGGTGGGGCCCCTCGGCCTCCAATTTGGTGGGCGGGGACTCTCGGCCTCCGATTTGGTGGGCGGGGACCCTCGGCCTCCGATTTGGTGGGCGGGGACCCTCGGCCTCCGCTTTGGTGGGTGGGGCCCGTCGGCCTCCGATTTGGTGGGCGGGGCCCCTCGGCCTCCGATTTTATATGGTGTGGACCCTCGGCCTCCGATTTGGTGGGCGGGGACCTTCGGCCTCCGATTTGGTGGGCGGGGCCCCTCGGCCTCCGATGTGGTGGGCGGGGCCCCTCGGCCTCCGATTTGGAGGGCGGGGACCCCCGGCCTCCGATTTGGTGGGCGGGGCCCCTCGTCCTACGGTTTGGTGGGCGGAGACCCTCGGCCTCTGATTTGGTGGGCGGGGACCCTCGGCCTCCGATTTGGTAGGCGGGGCCCCTCGGCCTCCGATTTGGTGGGCGGGGACCTTCGGCCTCCAATTTGGTGGGCGGGGACCCTCGGCCTCCGATTTGGTGGGCGGGGACCCTCGGCCTCCGATTTGGTGGGCGGGGCCCCTCGGCCTCCGATGTGGTGGTCGGGGCCCCTCGGCCTCCGCTTTGGTGGCGGGGCTGGGCCCCTCGGCTTCCGCTTTGGTGGGCGGGGCCGCTCGGCCTTCGATTTGGTGGGCGGGGCTCCTTGGCCTCCGATTTGTTTGGCGGGGCCCCTCGGCCTCCGATTTGGTTGGCGGGGCCCCTCGGCCTCCGATTTGGTGTGTGCTCTGCCTGGGGCCACTGTGCTCTGCCTGGGGCCCCATATGCTGCCTGGGGCCCCTGTGCTCTGCCTGGGGCCCCTGTGCTCTGCCTGGGGCCCCATGTTCTGCCTGGGGCCCCTGTGCTCTGCCTGGGGCCACTGTGCTCTGCCTGGGGCCCCATGTTCTGCCTGGGGCCACTGTGCTCTGCCTGGGGCCCCATATGCTGCCTGGGGCCCCTGTGCTCTGCCTGGGACCACTGTGCTCTGCCTGGGGCCCCATATGCTGCCTGGGGCCCCTGTGCTCTGCCTGGGGCCACTGTGCTCTGCCTGGGGCCCCATATGCTGCCTGGGGCCACTGTGCTCTGCCTGGGGCCCCATATGCTGCCTGGGGCCCCTGTGCTCTGCCTGGGGCCCCATATGCTGCCTGAGGCCCCTGTGCTCTGCCTGGGGCCCCTGTGCTCTGCCTGGGGCCCCATGTTCTGCCTGGGGCCCCTGTGCTCTGCCTGGGGCCACTGTGCTCTGCCTGGGGCCCCATATGCTGCCTGGGGCCCCTGTGCTCTGCCTGGGGCTCCATATGCTGCCTGGGGCCCCTGTGCTCTGCCTGGGGCCACTGTGCTCTTCCTGGGGCCCCATAGGCTGCCTGGGGCCCCTGTGCTCTGCCTGGGACCACTGTGCTCTGCCTGGGGCCCCATATGCTGCCTGGGGCCCCTGTGCTCTGCCTGGGGCCACTGTGCTCTGCCTGGGGCCCCATATGCTGCCTGGGGCCCCTGTGCTCTGCCTGGGTGTAGGACACTGGTGACGTCACTTATCTCCGGACATTAGCTCCGGACATTAGCTCCGGACATTAGCTCCGGACATTATCTCCGGACATTAGCTCCGGACAAAGCCACGGAAGTTGGCACAAATTGCAGGAAGTAGTATTCTAGGCAATTATATATTAGATAAAGTCATTACAAACAGAGTGATCTATTTCAAGTGTTTATTTCTGTTAATATTGATGTTGGCTAAGGGCCCCTTCACACTGGTCGATTCTGCTACGATTACGACGCATTTGCGTCATATTCGACATCGCAGTACGAGCTCGTAGCCAGCGGTCACACTCTACGATGTTAACGCTTTTTCTGACGTAGTTGCGATGTGAACGTCACGCGTCGCAATCGTACGCTACCCTTCACACCGCCATAGTCCTACGACTCCGAGCGTGACGTATTACCAGCATGGGCGTGCTAAAACGTCACGCCCAATCAGGAGACAGGTATGCGGAAGCCCAACCCACGTAGTCGCATTACGAGCTCGTATGACCGCCGTCACATACTACGATTTCGACCGCCACAGCGAGACATTTACGACGAAAGAAAGTTCTGCTCTTTCTTTCACATCGTACGATGCTGGGCTGCGTCGCAAATCGTAACGCCATGTCACACTTTGCAACCTCGGAACGAGGACGGATAAACGTCACAAATCGAACGCTCGTTCAGACTTTGATTGCACAGTGTGAAGGGGCCCTTACAGCCAATGAAAACCCAAAAGTCATTGTCTCAGTAAATTAGAATAATTAACAAAAAACACCTGCAATGGCATCCTAAGTAGTGATGAGCCACCTCCCTAGTGTTCGGGTTCGGTTCGTCGAACAGGGAGATGTTCGACGAACTGTTCGTCGAACATTCGACGAACACCTTCGAACCCCATTGAAACCAATGGCAGGCAAACACAAACACATACAAACACATGGAAAACACATAGAAAACACCTTAAAAGGTGTCCAAAAGCTGACAATCTCACTCTACCAACACCCAGACGTCTTGACAAAAAAGAAAGAAATATCTTTAGGTAGAATGAAGGCGGGTCCATTCAGAACACTTTCCTTAGAAGACGTAGTGGTACCCCCGTTTGGAGTTGTGCCAAAAAATGAACCCAATACATTCAGACTAATCCACCATTTGTCATATCCAAGGGGCAGGTCAGTAAACGACAACATCGATGCAGAACCAAGTCTAAAAGGATTTCTTGGGCCAGATGCCGTTAAAAAATAGTAATTAGGTAAACAGGTGGTGAAGCTTGCTTCATGGGTGGGGTACGCTGCTGAGTAGCACCAAATTCTACTAGGCCCAAAAGGATTTTCCGGGCTAGATGCCGTTAAAAAATAGTAGTTAGGTAAACAGGCGGTGTAGCTTGCTTCATGGGTGGGGTACTGTGCTGAGTAGCACAAAATGCTATTAGGCACAAAACGATTTCCTGGGCTAGATGCAGTTAAAAATTAGTAATTAGATCAACAGGCGGTGTAGCTTGCTTCATGGGTGGGGTACGCTGCTGAGTAGCACCAAATTCTACTAGGCCCAAAAGGATTTCCTGGGCCAGATGCCGTTAAAAATAGTGCTTAGGTAAACAGGCGGTGTAGCTTGCTTCATGGGTGGGGTACATTGCTGAGTAGCACCAAATTCTACTAGGTCCAAAAGGATTTCCTGGGCCAGATGCCGTTAAACAATAGTAGTTAGGTAAACAGGCGGTGCAGCTTGTTCATGGGTGGGGTACTGTGCTGAGTAGCACAAAATGCTATTAGGTACAAAACGATTTCCTGGGCTAGATGCAGATAAAAATTAGTAATTAGATCAACAGGCGGTGTGGCTTGCTTCACGGGTGGGGTACGTGCTCAGTAGCACCAAATTCTACTAGGCCCAAAAGGATTTCCTGGGCCAGATGCCGTTAAAAATAGTACTTAGGTAAACAGGCGGTGTAGCTTGTTTCATGGGTGGGGTACGCTGCTGAGTAGCACTAAATTCTACTAGGCCCAAAAGGATTACCAGGGCCAGATGCCGTTACAAAATGGTAAACAGGCGGTGGGTGGCTGGGCTACTCTGCTGACTAGCAGACACTGAAGCTTTGGAGCAGACCTCTGAATCCCAGGCCATAGTATGAGTAAACAACTCTGCAGACGACCCCACCCACCTGGAATTCACCATGGCAAGGTCATGTAAAACTCAGCAAGGGGACTAAATAAAAGAGTCTCCATTTTTTCAAAAAATTCTGCCACAGACATCACTTAAGTGGCATCAATTTCGCCAGAATTTTTTAAAATGGTTGGTGAGGTGATTTTCAAAAATCATCAAGCTTTTAGTCTCCCCAAGATGACAAAGGGGTAGAAAAGTCCTTGCAGATCCAGGATTTGTTCATCTTTATGAACGTTAGTCTGTCTACATTGTCACTGGACAGCCACGTGTGCTTATCTGTCAGCACACCACCAGCAGCGCTGAACACACGTTCAGAGAGAACGCTGGCTGCGGGGCACGACAAGATCTTCAAGGTGTGAGTGGCGAGCTCAGGCCATTTTTCAAGATTGGAAGCCCAAAATGAGCAAGGGTCCAGTTCCACAGTCATGGCATCGATGTTAACTTGGACATACTCTTGTACCATCCTCACTAGGCATTGGCTGTGCATCAGACTTCTTGTCTCCTGTGGCCTTGCAAAGGATGGTCTAAAAAAATCTTGAAACGATTGGAAATAATTGCTGTTACCACCATATACGATGTTACTGTTACGGTTAGAGTGATGACTCGATAGTCCCACGGTTGGCAAGTTAGAACTCAGAGATTGACTACGTGCACCACTGGTGTTTTGTGGAAAAGCAGATGTTAGATTCTGTAACAGTCTCTGCTGATACTCCTGCATGCGTGAATCCCTTTCTATGGCAGGAATTATTTCACCAAATTTACTTTTGTACCGGGGATCTAAGAGTGTGGCAACCCAGTAGTCAGCATTACTTCGGATTCTGACAATCCGAGGGTCATGTTGCAGGTAGTGCAGCAAGAAGGCACTGATGTGTCTTGCGCATCCAGGAGGACCAAGTCCTTGTTGTCTTGGTGGTGGCAAGGTGAGAATCTTGCTTCCTTCATCTGCCCTTTCCCCCCAACCTCGCACAACAGAAATATGATCAAGGTCTCCCTCATCTGATGAGTCTTCCATACCCAGCGCCAGTTCGTCCTCCACTTCTTCCTCACCTCCTGCACCTTCCTCAACAGTTTGGCTGCTACCATGTGCCCTCGGTAATCCCTCTCCCCCAGCCTCCAATGCCATCCGCCTCGGTGCTGCCAACCTTCTTGACCTTGGAGATATGATCCCTTCCGCATACGACTCCTCCTGTTCCTCCTCCTTCTCCTCCTCCTCTTGTTCCACCACCTGACTCCGGACACTGTGTAAGGTGTGCTCCAGCATGTAAATCACCGGAATGGTCATACTGATATGCATCGTCAGCACTAAACATCTTCGTTGCTATTTCAGAACTGTGCAGAAGGGTGCATAGGTCCCTGATCTGAGACCACTCCTGCAGCGTGATTTGCCCCACCTCTTGATCTCGTTGGCCCAGGCTATACGTCATAACGTATTGCACCAGGGCTAATCGGTGCTGCCACAGTCGCTGCAACATATGCAGAGTTGAATTCCACAGTGTGGGCACATCGCAGTTCAGCCGGTGAACTGGCAGGCCCAACGACTTCTGTAGAGATGCAAGTCGTCGAGCTGCAGGATGCGAACGGCGGAAATAAGCACACAGCGACCGTGCCCTCTGCAGAAGCCCATCTAGTCTGGGATAGTGGGATAAAAATTGCTGGACAACCAGGTTCAAAATGTAAGCCATACAAGGCACGTGTGTGACATTGCCCCGGCGAAGGGCCGCACCCAGGTTTGCAGCATTGTGGCACACAGCCTTCCTTGGCTGCAGGTTGAGTGGAGACAACCATTGATGGAACTCGGTCTCCAGAGCTGACCACAACTCCTCAGCTGTGTGACTCACATTTCCCAGACATTTCAATGTAAACACTGCCTGATGCCATTGAGCCCTGGTGACAGCATAGTGAGGAGGTGTGCAGGATTCCTTCTGCGCAGTTACAACACGGGTGGCATTACCAGACAGGCTTTGGGTGCAGGTGGAGGACCGAGAGGAGGTTGAGGAGGCAGAAGCAGTGGAGGAACTTCTAGATGCAGAGGTTCGATGAGCAACTCGTGGGGATGGCAAGACTTGGACAGCAGCCCCTTCTCCTGATGTCGCCGTAGTTACCCAGTGCCCAGTCACCGACATGTAACGAACCTGTCCATGTCTACTCGTCCAAGTGTCTGTGGTGAAATACACCCTGTCACACACAGAGTTTCTAAAGGAAGTGGTGATGTTCTGTGCGACATGATGGTGTAGCGCAGGCACAGCTTTCTTTGAGAAGTAGTGGCGACTGGGCATCTGGTACTGGGGCACTGTGACGGACATAAGGTCGCAAAAATCCACTGTGTCCACCAGGCGGAAAGGCAGCATTTCTGTAGCCAATAGCTTGCAGATGGAGAAATTCAACTTCTTCACTTTGTCATGGCTAGGAGGAAATGGTCTTTTACTTGTCCACATCTGAGGGACTGAGGGCTGGCTGCCGTGCTTAGACGGAGTTGAGTAGGGTGTCCCCGGCAAACTGCTGGTCTGTGAGGAAGGTGCAGGCGGAGATGTTATGTTGCCTTGATCAAAATGTGGTGTCGATGTCGGAGAGCGCTCAACACCAGCAGGTGTTTCCACTTGCAAATGTCCTGACGACTTGCCAATCACACTGGCTGTTGCGGGTAAAGAGGTGGAAGGTCTGCATCCAAAACCAAGTGCGACTGCTGTCCCCACAGCCACACAGGATGAAGAGGACGCGAATGCACTTGATGGGGCAGACGGTGGTTGACCCGGCCCACTAGGCCGCATTGTAGCGCAGTGAGCTTCCCACTGCAACTTATGCCTCATATCCATGTGACGTTTCATGCATGAAGTACTCAAGCTAGTGATTTTTTGGCCTCTACTGAGATTTTGTTGACAAATCTTACAGACAACATGAGTTGGGTCATCCTTTGCGATGTCAAAAAATGCCCAGGCTATGCAAGCCTTAGAGCCCGTGTATAATAATTATAGGGGATAACTCAGGAGACTCTTTGCATGGAACAAGACAACCACAGGACACAGTTTATAAGTGGTAAAGTCTATATTATCACACGGTGATTCAAACAGGTACAGAGAGAAACTCAAGTCCACAACACTTGGTGCAAATATCAAATGCAGCTCAGCAGTCTATAGGAAACTTCAGAGGAAAATGCAATCATGCAGAAAGTCTATGAAGCACAGTTATTCTTGAGGATACTTGACATGAATAAATCCTTGTCTTAGTCCAAACACAGATAGATAAGCTTATAAGGCAGTTCAAATAATATCTTAGCTCAACCAGGGAGGCCGGGTTAATAGTCTCAGGTTTTTGCAGAGCAGCAAACAGCTTACATGTCCAGCAAATGCAGATGGAAGTAAATACGGGCAGCAGATATAGGAGGATTACTGGAACTTGTGTATGCAGCAGGAACTCAGAGCAGAGTAGCAGGATCACCACACAGGTTCACAGGAGCAGGTATATAGCCAGGGAGTAATCAGAGGTCAGGAGCTGGATGCAAGGCAGAATACTCTAGCACAGACTGAAGGCTGGGGTGGAGTTTTATAGCAGGAAGACACAGTGCACATGAGACCAAAGACGCCATCTTGGAAAAGGGCAGTAATGCACAAAAGGTAAAAAATGTTCAGAGTCCTGACACCGGGCGACCTGATCTGAGGCACAGTTGGGGTTGAGGATGCAGTTGTTGACATGCTTCCAGTACTCCGTCTCTGTCCAGGAAGGCGCACCGTTACCTCGTCGTCAGATTCGTCACTAGCATCCTCCTCCATCTCCTCTGCTGACCTCATGGACTGGCGGACTGGGGGTTGACAGTAAGTGGGGTCTTCAACCTCGTCATCATAATCCTCTGTGTTCTCACACCCATCGTCCTCAGAGCCAACCTCTTCCTGCCCCGACCGAAAAGCCAAGTTTTCGTTCCAATCAGGTATCTCAGACTCATCATCTTCCTCATTGTCTCCACCAACAGGAGTTACAGTTTGGGAACGAGGGTCTACATTATGCTCAGAACTTTCTTCATCTGGGCCTGGATCCGACTCAGATTCTGGGCATCAGTGCAGATCATTTCCTCATCTGGATTCACAGAAGCTCTGGAGCAGACCTCTGATTTCCAAGCTATAGTATGCATAAACAGCTCTACAGACTCAACCATGTGTGTTACCCCATGCTCAGATGGGCAGCTGGAGACTTGGGAGCTGTGAGGAAGCAAGTGCGATTGGGGTGACAACTCTGAGGACTGGAGTAGTTGTGATGTTGAAGTTGACATGGAGGAGAGCCCACTTGAAGGAGCACTTGATATCCGTTCAAGCACCTGCTGTTTTTGTGCCTCATCTGGAATTTTTGGCGATGCTCGTAGCGATGGTCGTAAGAAAGGGATCATATCAGATTGTCCATGAAAAGAAGTAGACATCTTACTATGGCTGGAAGATGGTCTTTCTTCTGCAGATGTTACTGTTTCTTTACCACCTACCCCATGGACACAACCTTTTTTTCCCTTTCCAACATGCCTATTCCCCTTTCCACCAGCTGCAGGCCTTTTGCCGCTCATTTTGGTGCTTAACTAATTGGCAACTCTGTATCTGTAGTTGTTGGCACAAAAAATGAAGGATGAAAACCGAGCAGAGCTGAACGGCCAAACTGTGGTACTAGGCCCAAAAGGATTTACTAGGTTAGATACAGTAAAAATTTAGATACACAGGCTTTGTAGCTAGCTTCACAGGCGGGCTCCTCTGCTGACGTGCAGACACTGCTACTAAGCCCAAAACCCCAAAACTATTAACTGGATTAGATGCAGTAATAATTGAGATACACAGGCGGTATAGTTTGTTTCACAGGCGGGCTACTCTGCTGACGTGCAGGCACTGCTCCTAAGCCCAAAACCCCAAAACTATTACCTGGATTAGATGCAGTAAAAATTGAGATACACAGGCGGTATAGTTTGTTTAACAGGCGGGCTACTCTGCTGACATGCAGACACTGCTCCTAAGCCCAAAACCCCAAAACTATTAACTGGATTAGATGCAGAAAAAATTGAGATACAAAGGCGGTATAGTTTGTTTAACAGGTGGGCTACTCTGCTGACGTGCAGACACTGCTGCTAAGCCCAAAATCCCAACACTATTATCTGGATTAGATGAAGTAAAAATTGAGATACACAGGCGGTGTAGCTAGCTTCACAGGCGGGCTACTCTGCTGACGTGCAGACACTGCTCCTAGGCCCAAAACCCCAAAACTATTAACTGGATTAGATGCAGTAAAAATTGAGACACACAGGCGGTATAGTTTGTTTAACAGGCGGGCTACTCTGCTGACGTGCAGACACTGCTCCTAGGCCCAAAACCCCAAAACTATTAACTGGATTAGATGCAGTGTAAAAATTGAGATACACAGGCGGTGTAGCTAGCTTCACAGGCGGGCTACTCTGCTGACGTGCAGACACTGCTACTAAGCCCAAAACCCCAAAACTATTAACTGGATTAGATGCAGCAAAAATTGAGATACACAGGCGGTATAGTTTGTTTAACAGGCGGGCTACTCTGCTGACGTGCAGACACTGCTCCTAGGCCCAAAACCCCAAAACTATTAACTGGATTAGATGCAGTAAAAATTGAGACACACAGGCGGTATAGTTTGTTTAACAGGCGGGCTACTCTGCTGACGTGCAGACACTGCTCCTAGGCCCAAAACCCCAAAACTATTAACTGGATTAGATGCAGTAAAAATTGAGACACACAGGCGGTATAGTTTGTTTAACAGGCAGGCTACTCTGCTGACGTGCAGACACTGCTCCTAGGCCCAAAACCCCAAAACTATTAACTGGATTAGATGCAGTAAAAATTGAGATACAAAGGCGGTATAGTTTGTTTAACAGGCGGCTACTCTGCTGACGTGCAGACACTGCTCCTAGGCCCAAAACCCCAAAACTATTAACTGGATTAGATGCAGTAAAAATTGAGATACACAGGCGGTGTAGCTAGCTTCACAGGCGGGCTACTCTGCTGATGTGCAGACACTGCTCCTAGGCCCAAAACCCCAAAACTATTAACTGGATTAGATGCAGTAAAAATTGAGATACACAGGCGGTGTAGCTAGCTTCACAGGTGGGCTACTCTGCTGACGTGCAGACACTGCTCCTAGGCCTAAAACTATTAACTGGATGAGATGCAGTAAAAATTGAGATACACAGGCGGTGTAGCTAGCTTCACAGGCGGGCTACTCTGCTGATGTGCAGACACTGCTACTAAGCCCAAAACCCCAACACTATTGACTGGATTAGATGCAGTAAAAATGTAGATACACAGGCGGTGTAGCTAGCTTCACAGGCTGGCTACTCTGCTGACGTGCAGACACTGCTACTAATCCCAAAATCCCAACACTATTAACTGGATTAGATGAAGTAAAAATTGAGATACACAGGCGGTATAGTTTGTTTCACAGGCGGGCTACTCTGCTGACATGCAGATACTACTCCTAGGCCCAAACCCCAAAAACTATTAACTGGATTAGATGCAGTAAAAATTGAGATACACAGGCGGTGTAGCTAGCTTCACAGGCGGGCTACTCTGCTGACGTGCAGACACTGCTCCTAGGCCCAAAACCCCCAAACTATTAACTGGATTAGATGCAGTAAAAATTTAAATACACAGGTGGTGTAGCTAGCTTCACAGGCGGGCTACTCTGCTGATGTGCAGACACTGCTCCTAGGCCCAAAACCCCAAAACTATTAACTGGATTAGATGCAGTAAAAATTGAGATGCACAGGCGGTATAGTTTGTTTAACAGGCGGGCTACTCTGCTGACGTGCAGACACTGCTCCTAGGCCCAAACCCCAAAACTATTAACTGGATTAGATGCAGTAAAAATTGAGATACACAGGCGGTGTAGCTAGCTTCACAGGCGGGCTACTCTGCTGACGTGCAGACATTGCTACTAAGCCCAAAACCCCAAAACAATTTACTGGGTTAGATGCAGTATAAATTGAGATACAGAGGCGGTGTAGCTAGCTTCACAGGCTGGCTATTTAGATGACTATGAGACAATGCTACTAAGCCCAAAAGGATTGGCTGAGCTAGATTACACCAAATGCTGTGACTAACACTTGCACAGCACTGGCTCAGACCTGCCTGGCAAACAGTGCTATGAACTGCTGTAACCTACCCTGAAAAGGGCTGATATTACAACTAGTCCCGACTCCTCCCGACTCCCTAAACCTATCTCTCTGAGAATTCACTCCAAAAAAACACTTAGTCTGTATAGCGCCCACAGCAGCAGCGGTGCCATCTAACACTAAGCTGCAGCAGTGAGGAAATGGTGGCGACGGGGCAAATGGCTGGTTCTTATAGGGCAAGAACATGTGACATACACAGCCAATGACACATGCCCTTGCTTGTGTGCATCACATGCACATTGTTGTGTGTGTGCACACTGCTGATAGGCTGAGAGACTGCACCGCCCCTCTGTAAATGCGGGAAAGAAAAAAAAAATGGAGATCGGCATTATTTCAGCACAGATCTATCCCCCGCTCCCCCCTCCCCCCCCCGCCCACTATACACTGAAACAGCCCATTAACAATGATAAACAGTTTTAATGTGCAAATCAAGCTAGGCTTTTGGTGAACGAACAGTTATCGAACAGAAACTCGAACAGCCGAATTTTAAGCAATTGTTCCGGTTCGTCGAACGACTCAATCACCGCGCAAAACAGCTCGAATTTGAAATTGGCGAACAGTTCGACTCGAACACCGCTCATCTCTAATCCTAAGCATTTAAAAAGGTCACTTAGTCTGTTTCAGAAGCCTCCATAATAATGGGGAAGACTGGTGACTTGACAGATGTCCAGACGCCAGTCATTGACACACTCCACAAGGAGGGCAAGCCACAAAAGATCATTGCTAAAGAAGCTGGCTGTTCAGAGTGCTGTATCAAAGCATATTAATGGAAAGTTGAGCGGAAGGGAAAAGTGTAGTAGAAAAAGGTGCACAAGCATCCCACTGCCTTGAAAGGATTGTTAAGAAAAAGCCATTCAAAAATTTGGGGGAGATTCACAAGCAGTGGACTGCTGCTGGAGTCATTGCTTCAAGAGCCACCACACACAGATCTATCCAGGACATGGGCTGCAAGCGTCGCATTCCTTGTGTCAAGCCTCTCATGACCAATAGACAATGCCAGAAGGGTCTTACCTGGGCCAAGGTGAAAAATAACTGGACTGTTGCTCAGTGGTACACGGTGTTGTTTTCAGATGAAAGTAAATTTTGCATTTAATTTGGAAATCAAGGTTCCAGAGTCTGGAGGAAGAGTGGAGATGCACACAATCCAAGCTGCTTGAGGTCTAGTGTGACGTTTTCACAATCAGTGATGGTTTGGAGAGCCATGTCATCTGCTGGTGTAGGTCCACTGTGCTTTTTCAAGATGAAAGTTAGAGCAGCCATCTACCAAAAAAATGTAGAACACTTCGTGATTCCATCTGCCGACAAGCTTTTTGGAGATGGAAATTTCATTCTCCAGCAGGACTTGGCACCTGTCCATACTGGCAAAAGTACCAATACCTGGTTTAAAACCATCAGTATCACTGTGTTTGATTGGCCAGCAAACTCGCCTGACCTTAATCCCATAGAGAATCTATGGGGTATTGTCAAGAGGAAGATGAGACACCAGACCCAACGATGCACACAAGCTGAAGGCTGCTATCAAAGCAACATGGGCTTCCATAACACCTAAACAGGAGGAAAAAAAAGGGAGGAAAAAACCTCCACTATTCTAGAGAAAACACCACAGAAAAAACAGGCAAAGGTGCTTACCTGTCCAGGCCTCAAATCAAATGCACTATCATGGTGCAGCGGGCCTAAGTAAAGATGGCATGATAGACAGTGCATTTGATTTGAGGCCTGGACAGGTAAGCACCTTTGCCTGTTTTTTCTGTGGTGTTTTCCATAACACCTCAGCAGTGCCACAGGCTGGTTGCCTCGATGCAACGCCGCATTGATGCAGTAATTTATACAAAAGGAGCTCCAACCCAACCAAGTATTGAGTGCACTTACTGAACATACATTTCAGTAGGACATTTCAGATTTTAAAATAATGTTTCAAGCTGGTGTTATAAAGTTCTCATTAATGTACACTCTGCACCCCATCTTGCCTTACAAAAAAAACAGAAATGTAGTCATTTTTGCAAATTCGTTAAAAAAGAAAAACTGAAATATCACATCAAGATAAGATCAAAAGGAACAAAATGGGGCTTTTATTCATGCAAGGGATGTATTGCATGTCCCAATATGGTATGCATGTTTTCTTTCAAGTCCAGTGATGGTAGACAAGACTTTCACATTACTCAGCACTAGGGTTGAGCGAAACGGGTCGATCATTTTCAAAAGTCGCCGACTTTTGGCTAAGTCGGCGTCTCATGAAACCCGATCCGACCCCTGTGCTTGTCGGCCATGCGGTACGCGACTTTCGCGCCAAAGTCGCATTTCAATGACGCGAAAAGCGCCATTTCTCAGCCAATGAGGGTGAACGCAGAGTGTGGGCAGCGTGATGACATAGATCCTGGTCCCCACCATCTTAGAGAAGGGCATTGCAGTGATTGGCTTGCTGTCTGCGGCGTCACAGGGGCTATAAAGGGGCGTTCCCGCCGACCGCCATCTTACTGCTGCTGATCTGAGCTTAGGGAGAGGTTGCTGCCGCTTCGTCAGAAGCAGGGAGAGCGTTAGGCAGGGTCCACTAACCACCAAACCGCTTGTGCTGTAGCGATTTCCACTGTCCAACACCACCTTCGGTGTGCAGGAACAGTGGAAGCTATTTTTTTTTTTTTTTTCCTCAGCGCTGTAGCTCATTGGGCTGCCCTAGAAGGCTCCGTGATAGCTGTATTGCTGTGTGTACGCCACTGTGGAAACCAACTGCTTTTTTCAAAGCACATATCCTCTTGTTCCTTTCTGCACAGCTATCTTTTTTGTTTGTCCACACTTTTTATTTAATTTGTGCATCAGTCCACTCCTATTGCTGCCTGCCATACCTGGCTTAGATTACTGCAGGGAGATAGTAATTGTAGGACAGTCCCTGTTTTTTGTTTTTTTTTTGTGGGAGATTAAGATTGGCATTTCTGCTACAGTGCCATCCCTGTGTGTGCCATCTCTCACTGAGTGGGCCATAGAAAGCCTATTTATTTTTTCCGTGATTTGTGTTCTAAATTCTACCTCAACACAAAAACACTACATCAATCAGTGGTAGAAAAATATTGGCCTCAGTCAGGGCTTGTGTGCCACTGCTGTGTGTGCTATCTCTTATTCAGTGGGCTATAGAAAGCCTATTTATTTATTTATTTTTTTTCTTATTATTTGGTTTCTAAAGTCTCCCTGAAAAAAAAAAAAATAAATAAAAAAACAGTGGGAGAGTAATATTGCCCTTTCAGCTTGTGTGCCAGTCTTGACTCCTGGGTGTGCCACCTCTCTCTCTCATTCAGTGGGCCATAGAAAGGCTATTTATTTTTTTGGTTTTTTTAATATTATTTGGTTTCTAAAGTCTCCCTTAAAAAACAAAAAATACATAAAAAAACAGTGGGAGAGTAATATTGCCCTTTCAGCTTGTGTGCCAGTCTTGACTCCTGGGTGTGCCACCTCTCTCTCTCATTCAGTGGGCCATAGAAAGGATATTTATTTTTTTGTTTTTTTTAATATTATTTGGTTTCTAAAGTCTCCCTGAAAATAAAAAATAAAAAACTTAAAAAAACAGTGGGAGAGTAATATTGCCCTTTCAGCTTGTGCGCCAGTCTTGACTCCTGGGTGTGCCACCTCTCTCTCTCTAATTGTGGGCCATAGAAAGCCTTTTTTATTTTTGTTTTTTTTTTAATATTATTTGGTTTCTAAAGTCTCCCTTAAAAAACAAAAAATACCTAAAAAAACAGTGGGAGAGTAATATTGCCCTTTCAGCTTGTGTGCCAGTCTTGACTCCTGGGTGTGCCACCTCTCTCTCTCTAATTGTGGGCCATAGAAAGCCTTTTTTATTTTTGTTTTTTTTTTAATATTATTTGGTTTCTAAAGTCTCCCTTAAAAAACAAAAAATACCTAAAAAAACAGTGGGAGAGTAATATTGCCCTTTCAGCTTGTGTGCCAGTCTTGACTCCTGGGTGTGCCACCTCTCTCTCTCATTCAGTGGGCCATAGAAAGGCTATTTATTTTTTTGGTTTTTTTAATATTATTTGGTTTCTAAAGTCTCCCTGAGAAAAAAAAAAAAATAAATTAGGTGGGAGATTAATATTGACATTAGTGCTTGAGTGACAGTCCTGCGTGTGTGTCATCTCTGTGATTTTGTGCCACAGAAAACAGAGTGTGTAACATTGTGCCTGATTTTCCTTGTGGTCTCACCAACCTGTTAAGGGATATTGAAATCATACTGAAGTTATAGCTCACCGTGTAAGTTGTTTGACAGCAACAAATAAAGTTACTTTGGTTAAGATTTTAAAACAATGAGGAAGTCTGGTGCAAGAGGTCGTCGTGGGCGTTCATTGTCAGCTGGTAATGATGGTAGTGGTAGTGGAGCATCAGGTGGTCGTGGGGATAAAAATATTCCACCTAAGTCTGGAGCTGTGGAGCCAGTTTCGTCGTCAGGCTACACAAGGCCTCGAACGCTCTCTTTTCTGGGAGTAGGAAAACCGCTTTTAAAGGCGGAGCAGCAACAGCAAGTTTTGGCTTACATTGCAGACTCAGCCTCTAGCTCTTTTGCCTCCTCTTCCGAAACTGGTAAATGTAAAAGCAGCGCGTCGCTTGTGGATGTTCACGGTCAGGGACAAGTCGCTTCCTTGTCCTCCTCAGCAAAAACTACAACAAGAGAGAAGGATGCAGCAGGCGACACAACGGGTCACTCCATGGAGCTCTTTACACATACCGTCCCTGGCTTAGAAAGTGAAACATTTAACAGGCCATGCCCATTACAAGTAGATTCTGACATGGAGTGCACTGATGCACAGCCACAGCCAGAGTACTATGCTGCTCCTTTGACTCAGACCACCACATTGCCCTCTCAGGGTACAGATCCACAATCAGACCCTGATGAGACTATGTTGCCCCGCCACGAACGCTATACCACCGACCGACACAGTGACACAGACGAAGTTGCACACGAGCTCGAAGAGGAGGTAATAGATGACCCAGTTATTGACCCCGATTGGCAGCCATTGGGGGAACAGGGTGCAGGCGGCAGTAGTTCAGAAGCGGAGGTGGAGGAGGGGCCGCAGCAGGCATCAACATCGCAACAGGTTCCATCTGCCGGGCCCGTATCTGGCCCAAAACGCGTGTCAAAGCCAAAACCTGTTGGAGCACAGCGTTGCCATCCGGTTAAAGCTCAGTCTGCAATCCCTGAAAAGGGATCCGAGTCTAGGAAGAGTGCAGTCTGGCATTTTTTTAAACAACATCCAACTGATCAGCGCAAAGTCATCTGTCAAAAATGTTCAACTAGCTTAAGCAGAGGTCAGAATCTGAAAAGTCTAAATACTAGTTGCATGCATAGACACTTAACCACCATGCATTTGCAAGCCTGGACTAACTACCAAACGTCCCTTAAGGTTGTAGCACCCTCGGCCAATGAAGCTAGTCAGCAACGCAACATCCCTTCCGTCACTGTAAGGCCACCATTTTCCGCACCACCGGCAGTATCTGTGCAGGTTTCTTTGCCAGCCAAAAGCAGTCAGGGTCAGGGAACCACCAGTTTTGTAGGAGGAAATATTGCATCTAGGGCACCGGCGGAAACAATACCGTCTCCAACCGTCTCTCAGTCTGCCATGTACACCGGCACACCCGAAAGTTCCACGATCTCCAGCTCTCCAGTCCAGCTCACCCTACATGAGACTCTGGTTAGAAAAAGGAAGTACTTATCCTCGCATCCGCATACACAGGGTTTTAACGCCCACATAGCTAGACTAATCTCGTTAGAGATGATGCCCTACCGGTTAGTTGAAAGCGAAGCTTTCAAAGCCCTGATGGAGTACGCTGAACCACGATACGAGCTACCCAGTCGACACTTTTTTTCCAGAAAAGCCATCCCAGCCCTGCACCAGCATGTTAAACAGCGCATCGTCCATGCACTCAGGCAATCTGTGAGTACAAAGGTGCACCTGACTACAGATGCATGGACCAGTAGGCATGGCCAGGGACGTTATGTGTCCATCACGGCACACTGGGTGAATGTGGTGGATGCAGGGTCCACAGGCGACATCAATTTAGGGACAGTTGTGCCTAGCCCACGGTCTAGGAAACAGTTGGCTGTAGGCGTTCGCACCCCCTCCTCCTCCTCCTCCTCCTGCAGAAGCTACAGCTCTTCCACAGAACGCAGTCTGCCAACCACTCCATCGGCAGATGACACTGTTGCACACCAGTTGTCCCATTATGGGCCAGCTACTGCCAAGCGTCAGCAGGCTGTATTGGCTATGAAGTGTTTGGGCGACAACAGACACACCGCGGAAGTTCTGTCCGAGTTCTTGCAACAAGAAACGCAGTCGTGGCTGGGCACAGTAGATCTTGAGGCAGGCAAGGTAGTGAGTGATAACGGAAGGAATTTCATGGCTGCCATCTCCCTTTCCCAACTGAAACACATTCCTTGCCTGGCTCACACCTTAAACCTGGTGGTGCAGTGCTTATTGAAAACTTATCCTGGGTTCTCCGACCTGCTCCTCAAAGTGCGTGCACTTTGCTCACATATCCGACGTTCGCCTGTACACGCCAGCCGTATGCAGACCTATCAGCGGTCTTTGAACCTTCCCCAGCATCGCCTAATCATAGACGTTGCAACAAGGTGGAACTCAACACTGCACATGCTTCAGAGACTGTGCGAACAGAGGCGTGCTGTTATTTATTTGTGGGAGGATACACGGGCAGGCAGTAGGATGGCAGACATGGAGTTGTCAGGTGTGCAGTGGTCTAAGATACAAGACATGTGTCAAGTCCTTCAGTGTTTTGAGGAATGCACACGGCTGGTTAGTGCAGACAACGCCGTAATAAGCATGAGCATCCCCCTAATGCGTCTGCTGATGCAAAGTTTGACGCACATAAAGGAGCAGGCGTCTGCACCAGAGGAAGAGGAAAGCCTTGATGACAGTCAGCCATTGTCTGGTCAGGGCAGTGTACAGGACGAGGTAGCGGGCGAAGAGGAGGTGGAGGACGAGGAGGATGATGGGGATGAGTATATTTTTAATGCCGAACCTTTCCCGGGGGCACAGGAAATTGGTTGCGTGTCACGGCCGGGTTCTGGTTTTTTGAGGGACACAAGTGACGTAGATTTGCCTGCAACTGCCCCTCAACCAATCACAACCGGAGATTTGACAACTGGAACTTTGGCCCACATGGCGGATTATGCCTTACGTATCCTAAAAAGGGACACACGCATTACGAAAATGATGAACGATGACGATTACTGGTTGGCCTGCCTCCTTGATCCACGCTATAAAGGCAAATTGCAAAATATTATGCCACATGAGAACTTGGAACTAATATTAGCAACCAAACAATCAACTCTTGTTGACCGTTTGCTTCAGGCATTCCCAGCACACAGCGCACGTGATCGTTCTCACACGAGCTCCAGGGGGCAGCAGACTAGGAGTGTTAGGGGTGCACACATCAGAAGTGGCGTTGGACAGAGGGGTTTTCTGACCAGGTTGTGGAGTGATTTTGCTATGACCGCAGACAGGACAGGTACTGCTGCATCAATTGAAAGTGACAGGAGACAACATTTGTCCAGTATGGTTACTAACTATTTTTCATCCCTTATCGATGTTCTCCCTCAACCGTCATTCCCATTTGATTACTGGGCCTCCAAATTAGACACCTGGCCAGAATTGGCAGAATATGCATTGCAGGAGCTTGCTTGCCCGGCAGCAAGTGTCCTATCAGAAAGAGTATTCAGTGCTGCAGGTTCAATATTAACCGAAAAAAGGACTCGTCTGGCTACCCAAAATGTTGACGATCTAACATTCATTAAAATGAACCACAACTGGATTTCGAAATCTTTTGCCCCACCTTGCCCGGCCGACACCTAGCTTTCCTATGAAAAGCTCTTGCCTGTGAATTACTTTTCTAATGTCTAATTTGCTGCAGCTGATTGTACAGCATACGACATGTTTACACCTCCCTAAATGGCAAAACTCCCCACACGGGGCCGTGGTATCGCGACTTGGCGCAAGCACCCGTGAGACTGCTGTTTGTCTGAAGAGGTGGGTGTGCTCGCTTTTGGTTGACGGCATTGCTACTGGGTCCCTCATAGTACAATGTAGTGTCTCTGGCGGTGGTGGTGCGCACCCAACGTCAGACACACCGTTGTAACATGAGGGGCCCTGGGGCGGTCCCGCCGGCCTCAAGAGAGTTCCCCCCTACCCCAGCTCAAAATGTGCTCTACCACGTGCAAAATTATGTCGCACAGCTCCACCAATCTTTAGTCTATTCGCTGACATCATTCAATGTCTGGCACTGACAATACAAATTTGTAGACATCTATGATGCAACTTAAAGTAGTCTGTGTCTGTGTCCTATATTGGCACCATTAAATAGTTACTGCCAAATTACTATGTCAGAAACTCAGTAGATGAGCCCACCCCTGTACCTAAGTATGCCACCTTTTTTTTTGTTTTGGTTGTTTTGCGAGACATTAACATCTATTTATATTTTGGGAGTACTGGGACAGACACTCCTTGCACTACTCCTCCACTCACCACCAAGCTGCCTGTGTATCCATGTAACCGCTGTAAAGCTGCCATGAGCCTATTGTTTGTTATTTTAGGCCTTTGATAGCCTGTCTGCGGTCCCTACTTTAAATACTCCTCCACTCATCACCAGCTGCCTGCCCGTGTATCCATGTAACCGCTGTAAAACTGCCATGAGCCTATTGTTTGTTATTTTAGGCCTTTGATAGCCTGTCTGCGGTCCCTACTTTAAATACTCCTCCACTCACCACCAAGCTGCCTGTGTATCCATGTAACCGCTGTAAAACTGCCATGAGCCTATTGTTTGTTATTTTAGGCCTTTGATAGCCTGTCTGCGGTCCCTACTTTAAATACTCCTCCACTCATCACCAGCTGCCTGCCCGTGTATCCATGTAACCGCTGTAAAACTGCCATGAGCCTATTGTTTGTTATTTTAGGCCTTTGATAGCCTGTCTGCGGTCCCTACTTTAAATACTCCTCCACTCACCACCAAGCTGCCTGCCCGTGTATCCATGTCCCCGATGTAAAACTGCCATGAGCCTATTGTTTGTTATTTTAGGTCTTTGATAGCCTGTCTGCGGTCCCTACTTTAAATACTCCTCCACTCACCACCAAGCTGCCTGCCCGTGTATCCATGTAACCGCTGTAAAACTGCCATGAGCCTATTGTTTGTTATTTTAGGCCTTTGATAGCCTGTCTGCGGTCCCTACTTTAAATACTCCTCCACTCACCACCAAGCTGCCTGTGTATCCATGTAACCGCTGTAAAACTGCCATGAGCCTATTGTTTGTTATTTTAGGCCTTTGATAGCCTGTCTGCGGTCCCTACTTTAAATACTCCTCCACTCACCACCAAGCTGCCTGCCCGTGTATCCATGTCCCCGCTGTAAAACTGCCATGAGCCTATTGTTTGTTATTTTAGGCCTTTGATAGCCTGTCTGCGGTCCCTACTTTAAATACTCCTCCACTCACCACCAAGCTGCCTGTGTATCCATGTAACCGCTGTAAAACTGCCATGAGCCTATTGTTTGTTATTTTAGGCCTTTGATAGCCTGTCTGCGGTCCCTACTTTAAATACTCCTCCACTCACCACCAAGCTGCCTGTGTATCCATGTAACCGCTGTAAAACTGCCATGAGCCTATTGTTTGTTATTTTAGGCCTTTGATAGCCTGTCTGCGGTCCCTACTTTAAATACTCCTCCACTCACCACCAAGCTGCCTGCCCGTGTATCCATGTCCCCGCTGTAAAACTGCCATGAGCCTATTGTTTGTTATTTTAGGCCTTTGATAGCCTGTCTGCGGTCCCTACTTTAAATACTCCTCCACTCACCACCAAGCTGCCTGCCCGTGTATCCATGTAACCGCTGTAAAACTGCCATGAGCCTATTGTTTGTTATTTTAGGCCTTTGATAGCCTGTCTGCGGTCCCTACTTTAAATACTCCTCCACTCACCACCAAGCTGCCTGCCCGTGTATCCATGTAACCGCTGTAAAACTGCCATGAGCCTATTGTTTGTTATTTTAGGCCTTTGATAGCCTGTCTGCGGTCCCTACTTTAAATACTCCTCCACTCACCACCAAGCTGCCTGCCCGTGTATCCATGTAACCGCTGTAAAACTGCCATGAGCCTATTGTTTGTTATTTTAGGCCTTTGATAGCCTGTCTGCGGTCCCTACTTTAAATCCTCCTCCACTCATCACCAGCTGCCTGTGTATCCATGTAACCGCTGTAAAACTGCCATGAGCCTATTGTTTGTTATTTTAGGCCTTTGATAGCCTGTCTGCGGTCCCTACTTTAAATACTCCTCCACTCACCACCAAGCTGCCTGTGTATCCATGTAACCGCTGTAAAACTGCCATGAGCCTATTGTTTGTTATTTTAGGCCTTTGATAGCCTGTCTGCGGTCCCTACTTTAAATACTCCTCCACTCACCACCAAGCTGCCTGCCCGTGTATCCATGTCCCCGCTGTAAAACTGCCATGAGCCTATTGTTTGTTATTTTAGGCCTTTGATAGCCTGTCTGCGGTCCCTACTTTAAATACTCCTCCACTCATCACCAGCTGCCTGCCCGTGTATCCATGTAACCGCTGTAAAACTGCCATGAGCCTATTGTTTGTTATTTTAGGCCTTTGATAGCCTGTCTGCGGTCCCTACTTTAAATACTCCTCCACTCACCACCAAGCTGCCTGCCCGTGTATCCATGTAACCGCTGTAAAACTGCCATGAGCCTATTGTTTGTTATTTTAGGCCTTCGAAGCCTGTCTGCGGTCCCTCCTTACACTAGGCCTCCACTGACCAGACCACTGCTGCCCGTGTACCCCTGGAACCAATTTTAAAGTGCCTACAGCCAGCCCATTTTATTGTGTTAGGCCTTCGAAGCCTGTCTGCGGTCCCTCCTTCCACTAGGCCTCCACTGACCAGACCACTGCTGCCCGTGTACCCCTGGAACCAATTTTAAAGTGCCTACAGCCAGCCCATTTTATTGTGTTAGGCCTTCGAAGCCTGTCTGCGGTCCCTCCTTCCACTAGGCCTCCACTGACCAGACCACTGCTGCCCGTGTACCCCTGGAACCAATTTTAAAGTGCCTACAGCCAGCCCATTTTATTGTGTTAGGCCTTCGAAGCCTGTCTGCGGTCCCTCCTTCCAATAGGCCTACACTGACAAAGGTACACCTGACAACAGACACATGGACCTGTAGGCATGGCCACGGAAGGTTACGTGTCCTTTGTGGCTCAATGGGTTAATGTATTGGATGCATGGTCCACACAGGGGACAGCCTGCTAAGTCTGTATGCAGTCCCTAATTCAAGTTGTCCTCAACTGAATAAAGCTGAGCTTCTACCTTCTGGCTCTCATTAAGTGTTTTTTAAAAAACAAAATGGTGGTTAGGGCCTACTAACGGCTTCTGCCCCTCCCTGGTGTTGCCCTCAACTGAATAAAGCTGAGCTTCTACCTTCCGGCTCTGATTAACTGCTGTTTTTAAACACATTGCTGGTTCCGGCCTACTAACGGTGTCTGCCCCTGCCTGGTGTTGCCCTCAACTGAATAAAGCTGAGCTTCAACCTTCTGGCTCTCATTAAGTGTTTTTTAAAAAACAAAATGGTGGTTCCGGCCTACTAACGGTGTCTGCCCCTGCCTGGTGTTGCCCTCAACTGAATAAAGCTGAGCTTCAACCTTCTGGCTTTCATTAAGTGTTTTTTAAAAAACAAAATGGTGGTTAGGGCCTACTAACGGCTTCTGCCCCTCCCTGGTGTTGCCCTCAACTGAATAAAGCTGAGCTTCTACCTTCCGGCTCTGATTAACTGCTGTTTTTAAACACATTGCTGGTTCCGGCCTACTAACGGTGTCTGCCCCTGCCTGGTGTTGCCCTCAACTGAATAAAGCTGAGCTTCAACCTTCTGGCTCTCATTAAGTGTTTTTTAAAAAACAAAATGGTGGTTCCGGCCTACTAACGGTGTCTGCCCCTCCCTGGTGTTGCCCTCAACTGAATAAAGCTGAGCTTCAACCTTCTGGCTCTCATTAAGTGTTTTTTAAAAAACAAAATGGTGGTTAGGGCCTACTAACGGCTTCTGCCCCTCCCTGGTGTTGCCCTCAACTGAATAAAGCTGAGCTTCTACCTTCCGGCTCTGATTAACTGCTGTTTTTAAACACATTGCTGGTTCCGGCCTACTAACGGTGTCTGCCCCTGCCTGGTGTTGCCCTCAACTGAATAAAGCTGAGCTTCAACCTTCTGGCTCTCATTAAGTGTTTTTTAAAAAACAAAATGGTGGTTAGGGCCTACTAACGGCTTCTGCCCCTCCCTGGTGTTGCCCTCAACTGAATAAAGCTGAGCTTCTACCTTCCGGCTCTGATTAACTGCTGTTTTTAAACACATTGCTGGTTCCGGCCTACTAACAGTGTCTGCCCCTGCCTGGTGTTGCCCTCAACTGAATAAAGCTGAGCTTCAACCTTCTGGCTCTCATTAAGTGTTTTTTAAAAAACAAAATGGTGGTTCCGGCCTACTAACGGTGTCTGCCCCTGCCTGGTGTTGCCCTCAACTGAATAAAGCTGAGCTTCAACCTTCTGGCTCTCATTAAGTGTTTTTTAAAAAACAAAATGGTGGTTAGGGCCTACTAACGGCTTCTGCCCCTCCCTGGTGTTGCCCTCAACTGAATAAAGCTGAGCTTCTACCTTCCGGCTCTGATTAACTGCTGTTTTTAAACACATTGCTGGTTCCGGCCTACTAACGGTGTCTGCCCCTGCCTGGTGTTGCCCTCAACTGAATAAAGCTGAGCTTCAACCTTCTGGCTCTCATTAAGTGTTTTTTAAAAAACACATTGCTGGTTCCGGCCTACTAACGGTGTCTGCCCCTGCCTGGTGTTGCCCTCAACTGAATAAAGCTGAGCTTCAACCTTCTGGCTCTCATTAAGTGTTTTTTAAAAAACAAAATGGTGGTTCCGGCCTACTAACGGTGTCTGCCCCTGCCTGGTGTTGCCCTCAACTGAATAAAGCTGAGCTTCAACCTTCTGGCTCTCATTAAGTGTTTTTTAAAAAACAAAATGGTGGTTAGGGCCTACTAACGGTGTCTGCCCCTCCCTGGTGTTGTCCTCAACTGAACAAAGCTGAGCTTCCACATTCTGGCTTTCGGCCTATACTATCAGATATTAAACTGCATTTGGCCTACTAGTGTGGTTAGGCCCTTGAAACAGTGTCTGCTGCTCTTGGGTTTGCTACTCCACTGAACAAAGCAATGCCGCCTGTTTAGTCCTGTTACCAATTTTGATCTGCATGTAGCCTACTTTATTCTTTGGCCCTATATCTGTTTCCTCATCATCCTGCCCATTGCCCAGCCACTGCTAGATGAGTCTGCTGGTACATTGACCTAGACCACTACATTCCCCTTGTACTCTACACAGCCAGAATCTGACCCTGCTGAAAGTAAGGTTCCCCTTCCCGCATATTATACCACCTTACACAGGGACAAAGAGGAAGGTGCAGATGAAAGTGCAGGTTCCTTCATCAGGTGGGGGGGCATACTCGTTGGCGACGTCACTGGCACAGGGCCACTCAGAGTACGCAAAAGTGTCGCTGCTGGTGGGAGGCGCCCCCGCCATGCAAACACACCGCCGTACTTTGAGGGGCCCTGTGCCAGTGCCAATGCGAACGAGTGGGCCCCCCCTGCTTGCTCAGGATCACAGCACTTGCAACGTTGAAATACTTACCTCTCCCTGCTCCACCGCCATGACGTAGTCCATGTTTCCTGGGCCCACTAAAACCTTGAACCAGCCCTACCCCCACAACTTTTGCCAAATGACCACCAATTTCCAGTGCCCAACTATTATTATAAAGTTAATTAAGATTGACAAGCTTCAGAAAACAAGAATGGATGTTTTTGGCAGTAAAATGTGCACTGTAGGTGTTTTCCTGGCCTCCACTCACTGCCGGCTATGCTTCCCCATTGACTTGCATTGGGTTTCGTGTTTCAGTCGATCCCCGACTTTTAGCGATAATTGGCCGACTTCACTCGACTCGACTCTGGACTAAATCGGGTTTCACAAAACCAGACTCGATCTTAAAAAAATGAAAGTCGCTCAACCCTACTCAGCACATAACGTGCAGCACAATTGGCGTAATTTACTACTAGTGGTGAGAGAATACATTCGCCACTATTCGTTACTCACACTAATAGTAAGCTATTTGCGCTATTCGTTACTTGGAGAGTAATTTGCTATTTGCCTCGGTATATTTGAGTGACCAGAAAGCTTTAACCCCTTAACGACCGCCGATACGCATTTTAACGGCGGCCGCTAAGGGTACTTAAACCACAGCGCCGTTAATTAACGGCGCTGTGGAAAAAGTGAATAGCGCCCCCCAGAGTCGGATTTTCTCTGGGGTCTCGGTTGCCGAGGGTAGCCGAGACCCCAGAGAACATGATTCGGGGGTTTTTTACCGACCCCCGAGTTGCGATCGCCGGTAATTAACCGTTTACCGGCGGTCGCAACAAAAAAAAAAACGCGATTTGCCATTTAATTTCTCTGTCCTCCGATGTGATCGCACATCGGAGGACAGAGAAATGTGGTCCACGATAGCCCCCGATAGCCCCCCAATACTCACCTACCTCCCCCGGTGCTCCTCGTGGCTCCCGATGGGCGCCGCCATCTTTTTCCGGGGAAATAATGGCGGGCGCATGCGCAGTGCGCCCGCCGCCCGGCACCCGGATGTTCTTTGGGGTCTCGGCTGCCGGGGGTAGCCGAGACCCCAAAGAACATGATCGGGGTCGGTTTTTACCGACCCCTGTTTTGCGATCGCCGGTAATTAACTGTTTACCGGCGACCGCAAAAAAAAAAAAAAAAAAAAAAAAAAAAGCGATGTCATTCTCTGTCCTCTGATGTGATCGCACATCAGAGGACAGAGAAATAGGGGGATTCGGGGACCCTGTTATACTTACCGGTGTCCCTGGGTCCTCCTGCTTCTTCTGCTGGCCGCCGGCTTCTTGCTCCGGTAAGAAAATGGCGGGCGCATGCGCAGTACGCCCGCCATGATCTGCCGGCCGGCAGAAGAAAATTCTTCCTCTCTTTTTATTTTGGTCACTGTGAGATCCTATCACAGTGATCAAAATAAAAAAAATAGTAAATAACCCCCCCCTTTATCACCCCCTTAGTAAGAAAAAAATAATACAATAAAAAAAATGTATGAATTTCTATTTTCCAAATAGGGTTAGGGTTAGGGGTAGGGTTAGGGTTAGGGTTAGGGGTAGGGTTAGGGGTAGGGGTAGGGTTAGGTTTAGGGGTAGGGTTAGGGGTAGGGTTAGGGGTAGGGTTAGGGGTAGGGTTAGGGTTAGGATATGTGCACACATAGAATGGTTCTCTGCGGATTTTTCCACAGCGGATTTGATAAATCCGCAGGACCAAAACGCTGCGTTTTTCCTGCAGATTTATCGCGGATGTACCGCGGTTTTTGTGCGGATTCCACTGCGGTTTTACACCTGCGGTTTTCTATTATGGAGCAGGTGTAAAACCGCTGCAGAATCAGCAGAAAGAACTGACATGCTGCGGAATGTAAACCGCTGCGTTTCCGTGTGTTTTTTTCCGCAGCATGGGCACAGCGTTTTATGTTTCCCATAGGTTTAGATTGTACTGTAAACTCATGGGAAACTGCTGCGGACCCACAGCTGCGGAAACGCTGCGGATCCGCAGCAAAATCCGCAACATGTGCACATAGCCTTAGGGTTAGGGTTAGGGCTTGGGTTAGGGTTAGAGCTAGGATTAGGGTTAGAGCTAGGGTTAGGGCTAGGGTTGGGGCTAAAGTTAGGGTTAGGGTTGGGGCTAGGTTTAGGGCTAAAGTTAGGGTTTGGGCTAAAGTTAGGGTTAGGGCTATGGTTGGGGCTAAAGTTATGGTTAGAGTTGGGATTAGGATTAGGGTTAGCATTAGGGTTACATTTGGGATTAGGGTTAGGTTTGGGATTAGGGTTAAGGCTAGGGTTGGGATCAAGGATAGGGGTGTATTGGGATTAGGGTTAGGTTTTTAGGTTAGGGTTGAGATTAGGATTAGGGGGGTGTTGGGTTTAGGGTTTTGATTAGGGTTATGGTTAGCTTTGGGATTAGGGTTAGGGGTGTTTTGGGGGTTAGGGTTGTGATTAGGATTATGGATCAGGTTAGGATTAGGGTTAGGGGTGTGTTGGGGTTAGGGTTGGAGTTAGAATTGGGGGGTTTCCACTGTTTAGGTACATCAGGGGGTCTTCAAACGCCACAGCCAATTTTGTGCTCAAAAAGTAAAATGGTGCTCCCTACCTTCTGAGCTCTGCCATGCGCCCAAACAGTGGTTTACCCCCACATATGGGGCATCAGCGTACTCGGGATAAATTGGACAACAACTTTTGGGGTCCAATTTCTCCTGATACCCTTGTGAAAATAAAAACTTGGGGGCTAAAAAATCTTTTTTTGTGGAAAAAAAAAATATTTTTTATTTTCACGACTCTGCATTATAAACTTCTGTGAAGCACTTGGGCATTCAAAGTTCTCACAGCACATCTAGATAAGTTCCTTGGGGGGTCTAGTTTCCAAAATGAGGTCACTTGTGGGGGGTTTCTACTGTTTAGGTACATCGGGGGCTCTGCAAACGCAACATAATGCCTGCAGACCATTCTATCAAAGTCTGCATTCCAAAACGGCGCTCCTTCCCTTCCAAGCTCTGCCATGCGCCCAAACAGTGGTTTATCCCCCACATATGGGGTATCAGCCTACTCAGCATAAATTGCACAATAAATTTTGGGGTCCAATTTCTCCTGTTACCCTTGTGAAAGTAAAAATTTGGGGGTGAAAAGATCATTTTTGTGGAAAAAATATGATTTTTTTTATTTTCATGGCTCTACATTATAAACTTCTGTGAAGCAGTTGGGGGTTCCTAGTGCTCACCACACATCTAGATAAGCTCTTTGGGGGGTCTAGTTTCCAAAATGGAGTCACTTGTGGGGGGTTTCTACTGTTTAGGTACATCAGGATCTCTGCAAATGCAACATGACACCTGCAGACCATCAAAGTCTGCATTCCAAGCGGCGCTCCTTCCCTTCCGAGCCCTGATGGGTGCCCAAACAGTGCCCTCCCCCCCACATATAGGGTATCAGCGTACTCAGGACAAACTGGTCAAAAGATTTTGTGGTCCAATGTCTCCTGTTACCCTTGATAAAATAAAAAATTGCAGGCTAAAAAATCAGTTTTGAGTGAAAAAAAAGGATTTTTTATTTTCACGGCTCTACGTTATAAACTTCCGTGAAGCACCTGGGGGTTTAAAGTGCTCACCACACAACTAGATAAGTTCCTTTAAGGGGTCTAGTTTCCAAAATGGTGTCATTTGTTGGGGGTTTCCACTGTTTAGGCACATCAGGGGCTCTCCAAACGCGACATGGCATCCGATCTCAATTCCAGCCAATTCTACATTGAAAAAGTAAAACGGCACTCCTTCTCTTCCAAGCTCTGCAGTGCGCCCAAACAGTGGTTTACCCCCACATATGGGGTATCGACGTACTCAGGAGAGGTTGCACAACAACATTTGTTGTCTAATTTCTCCTGTTACCCTTGTGAAAATAAAAATTTGGGGGCAAAAAGATCATTTTTGTAGAAAAAATGCGACTTTTTTATTTTCACGGCTCTACGTTATAAACTTCCGGGAAGCACCTGGGGGTTTAAAGTGCTCACCACACATCTAGATAAGTTCCTTAAGGGGTCTAGTTTCCAAAATGGTGTCATTTGTTGGGGGTTTCCACTGTTTAGGCACATCAGGGGCTCTCCAAACGCGACATGGCATCTGATCTCAATTCCAGCCAATTCTACATTGAAAAAGTAAAACGGCACTCCTTCTCTTCCAAGCTCTGCAGTGTGCCCAAACAGTGGTTTACCCCCACATATGGGGTATCGACGTACTCAGGAGAGGTTGCACAACAACATTTATTGTCTAATTTCTCCTGTTACCCTTGTGAAAATAAAAATTTGGGGGCAAAAAGATCATTTTTGTAGAAAAAATGCGACTTTTTTATTTTCACGGCTCTACGTTATAAACTTCCGGGAAGCACCTGGGGGTTTAAAGTGCTCACCACACATCTAGATAAGTTCCTTAAGGGGTCTAGTTTCCAAAATGATGTCATGTGTGGGGGGTTTAAACTGTTTAGGCACATCAGGGGCTCTCCAAACGCGACATGGCATCCGATCTCAATTCCAGCTAATTCTACATTGAAAAAGTAAAACGGCCCTCCTTCTCTTCCAAGCTCTGCAGTGAGCCCAAACAGTGGTTTACCCCCACATATGGGGTATCAACGTACTCAGGAGAAATTGCACAACAACTTTTGTGGTCTAATTTCTCCTGTTACCCTTGGGAAAATAAAAATTTGGGGGCAAAAATATCATTTTTGTAGAAAAAATGTGATTTTTTATTTTCACGGCTCTACGTTATAAACTTCCGTGAAGCACCTGGGGGATCAAAGTGCACACCACACATCTAGTTAAGTTCCTTATGGGGTCTAGTTTCCAAAATGGTGTCACTTGTGGGGGGTTTCCACTGTTTAGGCACATCAGGGGCTCTCCAAACGCGACATGGCGTCCAATCTCAATTCCAGCCAATTCTACATTGAAAAAGTAAAACGGCACTCCTTCTCTTCCAAGCTCTGCGGTGCGCCCAAACAGTGGTTTACCCCCACATATGGGGTATCGACATACTCAGGAGAAATTGCACAACAACTTTTGTGGTCTACTTTCTCCTGTTACCCTTGTGAAAATAAGAATTTGTGGGTGAAAATATCATTTTTGTGTAAACAAATGCGATTTTTTATTTCACGGCTCTACGTTATAAACTTCTGTGAAGCACTTGGGGGCTCAAAGTGCTCACCACACATCTAGTTAAGTTCCTTAAGGGGTCTAGTTTCCAAAATGGTGTCACTTGTGGGGGGTTTCCACTGTTTAGGCACATCAGGGGCTCTCCAAACGTGACATGGCATCCGATCTCAATTCCAGCCAATTCTGCATTGAAAAAGTCAAACGGCGCTCCTTCTCTTCCAAGCTCTGCGGTGCGCCCAAACAGTGGTTTACCCCCACATATGGGGTATCAGCGTATTCAGGAGAAATTGCACAACAAAATGTATGGTTAAATTTCTGTTTTTACACTTGTGAAAATAAAAAAATATGGTTCTGAATTAAAGTGTTTGCAAAAAAAGTTAAATGTTCATTTTTTCCTTCCACATTGTTTGAGTTCCTGTGAAGCACGTAAAGGGTTAATAAACTTCTTGAATATGGTTTTAAGTACCTTGAGGGGTGCAGTTTTTAGAATGGTGTCACACTTGGTTATTTTCTATCATATAGACCCCTCAAAATGACTTCAAATGTGATGTGGTCCCTAAAAAAAATGGTGTTGTAAAAATGAGAAATTGCTGGTCAACTTTTAACCCTTATAACTCCCTAACAAAAAAAAATTTTGTTTCCAAAATTGTGCTGATGTAAAGTAGACATGTCGGAAATGTTATTTATTAACTATTTTGTGTGACATATCTCTCTGATTTAAGGGCATAAAAATACAAAATTTGAAAATTGCAAAATTTTAAACATTTTCACCATATTTCCATTTTTTTCATAAAAAATCGCAAGTAATATTGAAGAAATGTTACCACTAGCATGAAGTACAACATGTCACGAAAAAACAATCTCAGAATCAGCAGGATCCGTTAAAGCGTTCCAGAGTTATAACCTCATAAAGTGACAGTAGTCAGAATTGTAAAAATTGGCTCGGTCATTAAAGAAGTTGTCCACTACTATAAAGTTTTTTTTTTTTTTTCATAAATCTTGCTATTATGGGCCACTGAAAACATCTACTGTGTTTATTTTAACAATATTACCTGTTATCATGCTGTAGCAGCACATCTTCAGTGCTGGATTCAGCTCTCATGGGGTTAATCGACTACTTCCTTATTGTGCCCTAATACTACAAGTTCCATGATGCTTTGCACTGTCCTCTAAGCCCGAACTTAGCACACCCACTCCAAAACACACCCAAACCCCTCCCTCCTCTCCCTCCTCTCTCTTCAGGCTGATGAGGAGAGGTCACATCTTGGTCACAAGCTGTAAAGTAGTGATGGGTAAAATGCGATTTTTGGGTGAGCCGACTCTTTTGGATCGGCTCACCAAAAAGAACCGGTTCTTTTGGCTCCCAAAATGGCTCTTCATTTTTTACCTTTGCATTTTAATTTACAGCCAAATTCTGGAATGTTTTAATCCATCATTTTAGCAAAAATCTTCACACATGGCCATTTATGACATAAAAGAGTATAATTTCCAGAATAACCAGATTTTATATTATTTGCTGTAAAAAGTAACAAACACAAAATCAACCTGCAAATCAGCAACAGAATACGACTTTGCACGTAGCCTTACAGTGACACATTTTAGGCCATGTTCACACTGGGCGGAATTGATGGTCTCAAGATGTGATAGCAACTTTAAGAATTGACACATACACTAATTCCAACAGTCTGTCACATAGAGTACAGTTTGTTTTTGTGAACTTTAATGTGAATGGGCAGGCAGGCTTGAGGGCAATGGGGGAGGCTAGGCTGTGAGTACTGCATGCATGCAGCAGGTGGCCGCAACGGGCAGGAGGATGCATTGTCAGTCTCCGCTTTGGGGTTGTGGCTAAATAGGATCAGTGACTGTCTGTGGAACTGGCAAGGAGCCGTTTAAAATTTATATGGCTCCTTGCCAGGAGCCGACTCATATGGTTCACTATAAAGAGCCGGTGTTCTGAAAATTGTCGGCATGTCGTAGATAGTAGGGATGGGCGAGGCTACGGAGTCACGTGCCGCAAACTGACCAATCACGGCCAAGCAACAGCTGAAGATGCAGGGTGGAGAGAAGAGGAGCTCTGGGCGGGGCTCTGGGCGGCAACATGCCTGAAAATTTCAGGGACGGGCGTGATTATGGCACCTGGGGGCCTGGTTAAAACCACAATAGTGAGGGAGGGGGCGTGACAAAGGGAGGGGGGCGTTACTATGCTCAGAAATTTCAGGGCGTCTTCATTTCTGCAAAGGGGGGTGATTAAAGCAGCGGGGAGTGACTACATGCCGAGAAGGGGAGTGTATCCATGCCCAGAAATTTCACCAGAGGGACGATGCTGAAGTTGGTTTCTTATTCGTTCAGTTTCTTATTCGGCTATTTTTTATTTTCTGTTTTTTTTCAGGTTTTTCAATAAAAATAAACCATTGTAAGTATATAATATTATGCGGTCATGTGCCCTCTTGTGAATACACTTAAAAACAGATAAAAATATTAGAAGGCTGGCACAAAAATGGGCATCAAAGTGGGCACTGAGGTATGGTATTAAAGGTGTTAAATGGCTTTGTGCCACTGATCTGACACCTGACTTGCATACCTTGTGATGCCACACATCAAGTTCCTGTCAATCCAGCCTGGCACAAATGGGTTCTGGGCATCAGAACTGGCATCAAAGTGGGCAGAGAACCAATTTTCACACATGCGAATAAGTAACAGCTATTTTTAAGGGGTTAAATGCCTTTGTGCTACTTATTAAACACCTGATTTACATACCTACTGATGCCCCACATGAAATCCATGTCACTCCAGCCTGGCACAAATGGGTTCTGGGCATCAAAACTGGCATCAAATGGGGCAAATCGCCCATTTTCACTGATTTGAATAAGTAACAGCTATTTTTAAGGGGTTAAATGCCTTTGTGCCACTGATCTAACACCTGATTTACATACCTACTGATGCCCCACATGAAATCCATGTCACTCCAGCCTGGCACAAATGGGTTCTGGGCATCAAAACTGGCATCAAATGGGGCAAATCGCCCATTTTCACAGATTTGAATAAGTAACAGCTATTTTTAAGGGGTTAAATAGCTTTGTGCCACTGATCTAACACCTGATTTACATACCTACTGATGCCCCACATGAAATACATGTCACTCCAGCCTGGCACAAATGGGTTCTGGGCATCAGAACTGGCATCAAAATGGTCAAATCGCCCATTTTCACAGATTTGAATAAGTAACAGCTATTTTTGAGAGGTTAAATGCCTTTGTGCCACTGATTTAACACCTGATTAACATACCTAATGATGCCCCACATGAAATCCATGTCACTCCAGCCTGGCACAAATGGGTTCTGGGCATCAGAACTGGCATCAAATGGGGCAAACAGCCCATTTTCACAGATTTGAATAAGTAACTGATGTTTTTAAGGGGTTAAATGCCTTTGGGCCACTGATCTGACACTTAAAATACACAAATAGCGATGCCCTGCATCAAACCCAGGTCCCTCCAGCCTAGCCCAAATGGGTTCTGGGCACCAGAATTAGCATCAAAGTGGGCAAATATAGTGGGTTGGTGTCGGGAATGCCTTGGTTACAGCATCAAAACCCTGTTATTAACTGGGTTACTGAGGAAATTGTTCAATGGTCCTTATCTAAGTCCTTGAAGTGTGTATCTGTGTTGTCTGTCGGTCTGGAAGCTATTCCGGAGTATCTGAAGGTCTTTGAAGACGTGTTCTCTGAAAGCGAGGCTGAGGTTCTACCGCCACATCCATCTTTTAATTGTGCCATCAATTTAATCTGTCTTGTCCTGAGCGGCTGGCCATGAAGGAGTATATTGCCGAGAGTCTTCGTAAGGGGCATATCCGCCCTTATGTTTCTCCTATGGCAGCTGGCTTTTTCTTTGTAAAGAAAAAAGATGGTGGTTTGAGTCCTTGCCTCGACTTTCGGGAACTCAACAAAATCACTGTGAGAAACACTTACCCACTTCCTCTCATTCCTGACTTGTGTAACCAGTTGTCTGGGGCCAAATGATTTTCAAAGTTGGATTTGTGGGGAGCCTATAATTGGATAAGTGTTTGAGAGGGAGACGAGTGGAAGACGGCGTTTCTCACGTGAGAAGTTCTTTTTGAGAATCTTTTTACGTCCTTCGGGCTAACAAACACCCCTGGCCATTTTTCAAAATTTTATTAATATTGTGTTTGCTGATCTGATCGGTCACTTTGCGATTATTTACCTTGACGACATCTTGGTTTACTCCCCTGACAGTGAAACCCATTTTCACTATTTGCGTACTGTCCTTCATAGACTCAGGGAAAAACTACTTTTTTCAAAATTTGAAATGTTAATTTTTTGTACAGGAGTTATCATTTTTGGGTTTGATTGTTTCCAATGAGGGGTTTCACATGGATCCCAAGAAGGTGCAGGCTATTAGTGATTGGGTTCAGCCCCGTGACTTGAAGGGTTTGCAACTAGTGATGAGCGAGTATACTCGTTACTTGGGTTTTCCCGAGCACACTCGGGTGGTCTCCAAGTATTTATGTCTGATCAGAGATTTAGTTTTCCTTGCCGCAGCTGCATGATTTACAGCTACTAGACAGCTTGATTACATGTGGGGATTCCCTGGCAAACAGGCAACCCCCACATGTACTCAGGCTGGCTAGCAGCCATACATTATGCAGCTGCATCAACAAAAACTAAATCTCTGAGCAGTCACAAATACTCGGGAGACCACCCGAGCGTGCTCGGGAAAGCCCGAGCAACGAGTATACTCGCTCATCACTATTTGCAACGCTTCTTGGGGTTTGCAAACTACTATCGAAAGTTCATCAAGTGTTTTTTGCAGGTAGTTAATAGTGATGAGCGAATATACTTGTTGCTCGGGAAATCTCCGAGTATTTGTGACTGCTCAGAGATTTAGTTTTTGTTGACGCAGCTGCATGATTTATGGCAATTATGGCACTTAGCCTCTCTCTTCCCACTGCCCTGTAGCGGTGGCAATGGGGTAATAGTTGGGTGGTTGATGTGACCTTTGAATTGTAAGGTCACATCAAGCCCGGCTTAGTAATGGAGAGGTGTCAATAAGACAGCTATCTATTACTAATCCTATAGATCTCCTGTAATGAATAAAAAAAAAACAAAACAACAATATACCTGTCCGTTGTTCTGTCCCACGCAGTAATCCATATCTGGGGAAAATACAGTTTGCAACCAGGACTGTACTAAGATGCTACCAGCCCAGCTGCAAACTACTGGGGAATGAGGAGATGCTGCCAGCGCAGCCTCAGTGACTAGCGGTGAAGTCACTGCGTCTACCCTCCCTGCTTGCCTGACCCGCGCTGAACTCTGGAGCGTGGGAAAATGCCAGTTCATTTTCCCACGCTGCAGAGTTCATTGCAGTTCAAGCCGGAAGGGAGGGCAGACTATGTGACATCAGCACTAGTCTCTGTAGCTGCACTGGCAGCATCTCCTCATTCCCCAGTAGTTTGCAGCCATGGCGGTTGCATTTCAGCACCGCTCCTAGTTGCAAACTGTATTTTCCCCAGATATTGATTACTGCGTGGGACAGAACGACTGACAGGTATGGTATATTGTTGGGTTTTTGTTTTTGTTTTTTTTTAATTACAGGAGAACAAGGGCGTTGTATGTATTAGCTGGATAATAAGGATGAAAAACTGTGTTTAGTGTTTTATTTCATTAAAAGACTTTATCCTGGCTGCGTCTTTATTGAACCTGTAACAACTATAGGATTAGCAATGGATAGGTGTCTTCTTGACACTTCTCCATTACTAAGCCGGGCTTGATGTGACCTTACAATATAAAGGTCACATCAACCCCCAAACTATTACCCCATATACCACCGATACAGGGCAGCGGGAAGAGAGAGGCTAAGTGCTGAAATTGGTGAATCTTAAAAATGTGACATTTCTGGGGAGGCTGAGAGCTAGTGTTTGTAGCCATGAGGGGTCAATATCCATGGCCCCTTCCTAGGCTATGAATATCAGCCCGCAGCTGTCTGCATAGCTTTTTCTGGAATTTAATTATAAGGGTACCCCATGTCATTTTTGGGGGCTACCCTATTTTAATAGCCAGTAAACACTAAAAATACAGCTGTGGGCTCATATTCATAGCCTGGGGAGATCCATGGGTATTAACCCCTTCTTAGGCTATAAACATTGGCCTCCAGTCGCTGGCTTTCCCTCTCTGGATTGGAAAATTATGCGGGAGCCCGCAACATTTTTTCCCCCCAAAATAATCTTTTATTAATTACATACATGTCCTCTAATTTGCACACACACTATACTAATTGTATTGATCACTGACATATACAGTACATATCTAACTATTCTGCATCTACTTAGTGTATGTAAACCATGTCTTCTATCCTGTCGGCTCCAGCAGTGATTTTAGAGAGGCTGACAAATGAATTACCGGCTATTCTTCTATGTATCTCTCTCTGCAATATAAAGACTATATATATACAGTGTATATATATATATATATATATATATATATATATATATATATATATATATATAACCATATGCAAGAAGAAAGAGAAGGCACTCACCGATCTAAATTTCCCAACTTTATTTCATCTTAATGTTAAAAAAATTCCATGGCCGGGGGAGTGAGGAGCGGAGTTCTTGTGAGCAGGGATAGACGACGGCCGTTTGTGCTTGCGCTTCCACGGGTCAGTATTTTGTTAACATGAAGATGAAATAAAGTTGGGAATTTTAGATCGGTGAGTGCCTTCTCTTTCTTCTTGCATATGGTCATGGATTTTCGTGTATTTTCAGAAGAGCACCTATGATCTTGATGCATGGCTGATGCTAGGACTATTATTCATTAATACCTGAACCCGAAATTTTTGGATAACCTCGTTTCACAGACAGTGCCGTTCGTTTTTGGTCTTCTTGGCGTTATATATATATATATATATATATATACACACACCCACTAGCTATTGAACCTGTTCTACGCCCGGGTGGCGAGCATTTGTATTGGTATATGGTCTCCATCCTGGTATGCGCCTCTTCCATCCTGCCCCCTAATCTTGTCATGTGCTGCTACCATCTTGCACCCCCATCCTGTCATACGCTGCTCCCATCCTGCGCCCCCTTCCTGTCATGTGCAGCCCCATCCTGTGCCCTCATCCTGTTTTGTGCGCCTCCATCTTGTCATGTGCTACTCTTTTCCTGTGCCCTCATCCTGTCATGTGCTGCTCCCATCCTGCGCCCCCATCCTGTCATGTGCTGCTTTCATCCTGCGCCCCATCCTGTCATGTGCTGCTCCCATCCTGTGCCCCCATTCTGTCATGTGCTGCTCCCATCCTGCGCCCCATTCTGTAATGTGCTGCACCCATTCTGCGCCCCCATTCTGTCATGTGCTGCTCCCATCGTTGATGGCCCCCATAAGATGCTCCATAGCATAATATGCCCCGTATGCTGATGCTGCGATTTCAAAAAAAAAAATGACAGACTCACCTCTCGTCGCTGGGCGCCGAGTGCCTAAGCAGGCGGGAACACCAGCGCACTATGGGGGTCAGGTGCTGGAGTCGCCGCTGGCTAAGGCCCCCGGTGTAACAGCGTGTCCCTCCCCCGGCCTGTGTCCCTGGACTGCTATGTAATCAGGCTTGAGTCAACAACCAGAAGGGGGAGCTTTCCCTCATGGAGGGATGGATCCCAGGACACAGAACAATAGACTCATGTGTTGGCTGATTCAATTGTGTGGTGACTTGCGAAGGGCTGGGATCGTATGCTGAGGCGAGATCCTGGTGCCCGTGTGTGGAGGATTAAAAGCTGCCACGTGGAATGGTGTTGTGTCCCTCATCTGCTGGATCCAGTAAACCCATCCCAGGATTATTTTTCTTTTGCCTGGCTTCGGATTGCCAGGTGGCGCCCCCGGATCTGCTCCCTTTGTGTGGACTCATTGTAGACTAATTACGGACGCTGCAGAATTACTTTGATTTGTGTTGTCCCAGTCCCCTGTTCCGATAAATTTTATTGGATTGATTACTGGCGTGGTGTCTCTTCCTGCTCTGTCGCATGCCCCGTCACACCCGGCACTTGCGATATTCACCTGTCTCTGTTCCACCGCCGCGCGCCACTCTGTCATCCGTGTCCTCTGGCTGTGACTGTTGAGGCAGGGGGCGCGCACTGACCACGTCATCGCGCCCTATGACCTGAACGTCACAGCCAGAGGATGCGGAAGACCCGGCGGTGGAACGGGGACAGGTGAATATAGCATGGCTCACCCTCCCCCTTCATACTCACCCTCCTGGTGCGTCTCTGCTTCTCCGTTGGAGATAGCGGTATGCGTTCAGTGCTTACTCATACCGCGATCTCCTGGGCCACAATCCTCCTCCCCGGATGCGTCACACTGTGGGATCCAGACTGTGCAGACGCGTCGCGCTTGCGCAGTCTATAAAGGCTTTGGACAGAGTGACGCTATCAGCGTTATAATATATATATATATATATATATATATATATATATATATATATATACAGTATATATATACTGTATATATGTATACACACACACACACCACACATTTATTCTATGTGTATATCTCTATTCTATCGTAATCTAACCTGTCACTCTGATTAAAATGTACGTGGCTGATCATTTGCCGGCTTTTAATCTATCTTTCTAGAATATATACGGTATATACATTTTGAAGAATATTACGTTTTAAAACTATGTGTAAATGATTAATAACATTTCTGTATGTAAAATCTCATGTTAAAATCGCACTGCAGTCGGATGTAGATCGGGTGTTAGGTGTGAGAAGTCAGATTGTACTCGCACAAAAAACGCCTGACACTCACATGACACTTGCATTGCACTCGTCAGACTTTCCTGCAATAAATAGGACCAATTTTTAAATCGCTAGTGTGTCTCCAGCCTGTGTATGTCATAGTGGTGTGAGATCAGTGGCCAAGGTCATTTAACCCCTTAAAATTCAGTTACTTATTCAAATCATTAAAATCAATGCCAACTTTGATGCCAATTCTCACGGCCAGAACCCATTTGGGAAAAGCTAAAGTGACATGAATTTCATGCAGGGCATCAAAATGCATGTAATAATGGTGTCAGATCAGTGGCCCAAAGTCATTTAACCTCTTAAAAAATCACTTACTTATTCAAATATGTGAAAATGGGCTGTTTGCCCACTTTGATGCCAGTTCTGATGCCCAGTACCCATTTGGGCCAGGCTGAAGGGACCTGGGTTTGATGCAGGGCATCACTGTCTGTGTATTTTAAGTGTCAGATCAGTGGCCCAAAGTCATTTAACCCCTTGAAAACACCAGTTGCTTATTCAAATCTGTGAAAATGGGCTGTTTGCCGACTTTGATGCCAATTCTGGTGCCCAAAACCCATTTGGGCCAGGCTGAAGGGACCTGGGTTTGATGCAGGGCATCACTTTCTGTGTATTTTAAGTGTCAGATCAGTGGCCCAAAGGCAATTAACCCCTTAAAAACATCAGTTACTTATTCAAATCTGTGAAAATGGGCGATTTGCCCACTTTGATGCCAGTTTTGATGCCCCGAACCGATTTGTGCCAGGCTGCAGTAACTTGGATTTCATGTGGGGCATCAGTAGGTATGTAAATCAGGTGTTAGATCAGTGGCACAAAGCTATTTAACCCCTTAAAAATAGCTGTTACTTATTCAAATCTGTGAAAATGGGCTATTTGCCCCCTTTGATGCCAGTTCTGATGCCCAGAACCCATTTGTGCCAGGCTGGATTGACTTGGATTTCATGTGGGGCATCAGTAGGTATGTAAATCAGGTGTTAGATCAGTGGCACAAAGGCATTTAACCCCTTAAAAATAGCTGTTACTTATTCAAATCAGTGAAAATGGGCGATTTGCCCCATTTGATGCCAGTTTTGATGCCCAGAACCCATTTGTGCCAGGCTGGAGTGACATGGATTTCATGTGGGGCATCAGTAGGTATGTAAATCAGGTGTTTAATAAGTAGCACAAAGGCATTTAACCCCTTAAAAATAGCTGTTACTTATTCGCATGTGTGAAAATTGGTTCTCTGCCCACTTTGATGCCAGTTCTGATGCCCAGAACCCATTTGTGCCAGGCTGGATTGACAGGAACTTGATGTGTGGCATCACAAGGTATGCAAGTCAGGTGTCAGATCAGTGGCACAAAGCCATTTAACACCTTTAATACCATACCTCAGTGCCCACTTTGATGCCCATTTTTGTGCCAGCCTTCTAATATTTTTATCTGTTTTTAAGTGTATTCACAAGAGGGCACATGACCGCATAATATTATATACTTACAATGGTTTATTTTTATTGAAAAACCTGAAAAAAAACAGAAAATAAAAAATAGCCGAATAAGAAACTGAACGAATAAGAAACCAACTTCAGCATCGTCCCTCTGGTGAAATTTCTGGGCATGGATACACTCCCCTTCTCGGCATGTAGTCACTCCCCGCTGCTTTAATCACCCCCCTTTGCAGAAATGAAGACGCCCTGAAATTTCTGAGCATAGTAACGCCCCCCTCCCTTTGTCACGCCCCCTCCCTCACTATTGTGGTTTTAACCAGGCCCCCAGGTGCCATAATCACGCCCGTCCCTGAAATTTTCAGGCATGTTGCCGCCCAGAGCCCCGCCCAGAGCTCCTCTTCTCTCCACCCTGCATCTTCAGCTGTTGCTTGGCCGTGATTGGTCAGTTTGCGGCACGTGACTCCGTAGCCTCGCCCATCCCTACTATCTACGACATGCCGACAATTTTCAGAACACCGGCTCTTTGAGCCGGCTCATTCAGGAGCTACCCATCACTACTGTAAAGCAGCACCAAGAACTGCACAACCATGGTGATCAAGCTTTTAGCTTTTTTTCTTTCTCATCTATTTCATAGTATATATAGTTTAGTATACATATGATATACTGTAAAGAGATCCTACTGCGTATATGTCTTAGATATGTAAATTACACAGTACATGTGTGGTTATATGTGTCCATCTACATACGCTTGTGTGCATGTATATATATTATGTGTGTTCTTATTTTACACTATTTGTGCTCATATACAGGAGAGGCCCCAGTTTCAGAAACAATATATGGGCCATTTGCAGTATAACAGCTCATCCTAAGTCACAATTCCACCTGCTTTCGAGGTAGAAATGGCCCCCATTGCATTTTAGCTGCACAGATTGCACCAATATGCGATCACACCTTTTATATACACACCAATATATACTTCTATGTGTATGTATGGAATAAATTATTTATTCATATACATACACTTTAATATTTTGTTGCAGTGATATATACATACATATAGAACTTTGAAGGGTTTGTCCACTATTCTAACAACCCCCTCTCAGTCTGTATGTTTACTAGATTCCAGTGCCTGCACGTTCCAATAGTGTCGGCGCGGTGTCTCGCAGCGATTGTACCTGTGGTCAATCAGTGGCCGCATCACTCTCACCACCTTCTAAGCAAACTCTTATATCTGTAGGAAGTGAGTGTTGCTGCATTTTTTTTAAGAATTACCAAATGTAAGCCACTTCTTCCTAAGGCGAAGACAGTGAAGCAGCCACTGATTGTCCACAGGGTTCACATAATGACACTGACACAAATTCTCCGTGAGAGAAACCGTGGTGACAACATTGGGAGTATTCAAATCACATCCTTGTATTCACTCTCTGAGTGTAATATGAGTAACCAAAAATCTGCATTCACACTGAGAAATTACAGATTTGTAGACTGTAGTCTACACTGTGCATTTTATAGATTCAAAACAGTTTTAGTATCATATATTAAAGGGATTGTTCAGTACTTGTCCATTACTTTATATTTATGGTCTTTACTTTGGTTATGTCATCACTGGGATTGCGATAACCATATCTTCCACCCTCACCGATGATGCGTTTTTATAGAAAAAAAACTGAAAAAACACCCACCACCATCAGGGTGATAAAGGGATCCAAACCCTAACCCTACCCCTAACCTCACCCCTAACCGTTTAATGAACATTTTCTGACAGTCATAGTGCCACGATATTTCAGTGCCACGTATTTCAGTGCCACGTATATAAGTGCCACGTATGTAAGTGCCACGTGCCACGTATATAAGTGCCACATATGTAAGTGCCACGTGCCACGTATGTAAGTGCCACGTATGTAAGTGCCACGTATGTAAGTGCCACGTATTTCAGTGCCACGTATTTCAGTGCCACGGATTTAAGTGCCACGGATTTAAGTGCCACGTGCCACGTATGTAAGTGCCACGTATGTAAGTGCCACGTATGTGCAAGTGCCACGTATTTCAGTGCCACGGATTTCAGTGCCACGGATTTCAGTGCCACGGATTTAAGTGCCACGGATTTAAGTGCCACGTGCCACGTATGTAAGTGCCACGTATGTAAGTGCCACGTATGTAAGTGCCACGTATGTGCCACGTGACACGTATTTCAGTGCCACCTATTTCAGTGCCACGTATATAAGTGCCACGTATATAAGTGCCACGTATGTAAGTGCCACATGCCACGTATTTAAGTGCCATGTATGCAAGTGCGATGTATGTAAGTGCCACGGATTTAAGTGCCACGGATTTAAATGCCACCTATGTAAGTGCCACGTATTTCAGTGCCACGTGCCACATATTTCAGTGCCACGTACGTAAGTGCCACGTGCCACGTGCCACGTATTTCAGTGCCACATATTAAAGTGCCATGTATTTCAGTCCCACTCCCGTGTAGCGGTGGGATATGGGGTAATAAGGGGTTAATGTCACCTTGCTATTGTAAGGTGACATTAAGCCGGGTTAATAACGGAGAGGCGTCAATAAGACGCCTATCCATTATTAACCCAATACTAAAAAAGGGTTAATGAAACACACACACATTAGGAAAAAGTATTTTAATATTCTTCATTTAACCATACTTACCATACTCCAGCACCTGCAAAAAAGTAAAATAATAAACCGTATACTACCTGTCCGCTGTAGTCCAATTAATAACGAGTGTCCCACGACGATCTCCCCTATAGAACAGTGACATTGGGTGGTGTCACTGCTCTATAGGACCCTCAGTGACACACTGACAGAAGACAATGGCTCCTGTAGTGCATCACTGAGGTTACTAAAGTTCACTGGTCTCACTTTATGGCAAAAAGCTGCGTGGGAACTTTCTCATACAGCATGCCATAAAGTGAGACTAGGGACTATTTTCTCACAGGGGTGTAGGAATACATTGTGGGGAATACATTGTGGAAGGATACCTTCCTCCCCTCATTGTGTTCCTGGAGCCCCTGGAGAGTGGTTGCATCAGCAGAGGCTCCTGCTCTCCACGGGAGATCGTCGTGGGACACTCGTTTTAATTGGATTTCTGCGGATCAGGGAGTATAGCGTTTGTTTATTATTTTAATATTTTTTACAGATGACAATGGCTTCGGGGATCAAAGTGACAAGTGATGGTGAGTATGTAATCTATGTTATATGTACTGTATGTCTGTTGTATGTACGTACTGTATGTGGCATGTTTCATGTCGCATGTCACATGTTGCATGTCGTCGCATGGTGCATGTCGCATGTTGTCGCATGGCGCATGTCGTCGCATGGTGCATGTCGTCGCATGGTGCATGTTGACGCATGGTGCATGTTGACGCATGGTGCATGTCGACGCATGGTGCATGTCGATGCATGGTGCGTGTTGCATGTCGTCGCATGGTGCATGTCTCATGTTGACGCATGGTGCATGTTGACGCATGGCGCTTGTCGACGCATGGTGCATGTCGCATGTTGACGCATGTGCATGTCGTCGCATGGTGCATGTCGCATGGTGCATGTCGCATGTCGCCGCATGGTGCATGTTGTTGCATGTCGTCGCATGGTGCATGTTGTCGCATGGTGCATGTCGTCGCATGGCGCATGTCGTTGCATGGCGCATGTCGTCACATGGCGCATGTCATTGCATGGTGCATGTCGTCGCATGGTCATGTCGCATGTCGTCGCATGGTGCATGTCACATGTCACATGGTGCATGTCGTCGCATAGTGCATGTCGCTGCATGGCGCATGTCGTCGCATGGTGCATGTGTCGCATGGTGCATGTCATCGCATGTCGCATGTCGTCGCATGGTGCATGTCGTCACATGGCGCATGTCATTGCATGGTGCATGTCGTCGCATGGTGCATGTCGCTGCATGGTGCATGTCGTCGCATGGTGCATGTCGTCGCATGGTGCATGTCGTCGCATGGTGCATGTGTCGCATGGTGCATGTCGTCGCATGGTGCATGTCGTCGCATGGTGCATGTTGTCGCATGGTGTGTATGTATGTATGTATGTATGTACAGTGTTTTTTGTTTTTTTTTTACATTCAACACATTAGCCGGATGATGGGACTACTACTGTCCCATCATTGGCTAATGTGTCACTCACTGTCAGTATAGCAGGCAGAGCCCGATGGGACTTGTAGTCCCATCGGACGATGCCTGCACACACACGCACAGCGCCGGCACACACGCACACACAGCGCCGGCACACACACGCACAGCGCCGGCACACACACGCACAGCGCCGGCGGGCAGAAGCAGCGGCGCCGGCGGTCACAAGCACCGGCGGGCAGAAACACCGGCGCCGGCGGGCACAAGCACCGGCAGACCCCCGGCGACCGAAGCACAGCCCAGCCACACATCATGATCCCAGCACTGAGCAGTGAGCACACACAGCCCCGCCCGCCCCCAGCACAGCCCTGCAGGCAGCCCCCAGCACCGCCCACAGCCCAGTCACTCTTGCTGAGTGACTGCTGACTGTGGGGGCTGGTCACGCCTGCTGCTGACGTCACGTTAATTTTCAGAGCCTGGAAATTGACGTGACGTCGGCGGAAATGAGCGGCGGCTGCAGTCTGGGGGTCATGTGACCCGGACTCAGCAGGAGGAATAGCGCCGCTCACAGGCGAAAACGTCAACAGAAGGTAATGGCACAATTCATTAGGGGCCCCGGGGGGGTACATTGGGGGGTTAATTGAAAGTAGTGGACAACCCCTTTAAGTACCAAATTGGCTCTGTCACTAAGGGGTTAATATGAAGGAGTGAAAGGCAGGTACCTGGTTGTTATCATTATCAATCATCATTGCAAGTACATGCTGGAGATCTCTCCTAGTTTGCATTGTGTTTTTTAGTTTAGGAAAAGACTGTGGGTTTAGGTAGAGATAGGCAGGGTTTCATCCACTACCATAATATACAAAGCAGCTCTTTTTAGAGCCAAATAATATTAGTTAGAACCAACATAAACTAAACAAATTTTTTGCAGCTACAAAATATTCCTGTGTACCAGCATATAACATTTTTTTTTACAGCTAAATAATATTCAACATCCTTTTTAAAAGCTAATTTCTAAATAATATTCTTCGCCTATTACTGAAATAGCTAATATATATCTATTAGTTGTGCAACAGGCGCAAAACCTGCTGAGCTACACAAACATCACTATTTGCAACTAATTTCCGTGAGTCTGCTGTTGGTGTGTCTCATAAAGACAATATTAAAAAAAATCTATTGGTTAAATAAGTAGCGTATCTTCATCTAGCAGTTGTGCGACTGGCACAAACCCTGCAGAGTTACGCAAATGTCACAATTTACCAGTATCAATAATTTTCCTTAATCTGCTGTCGGCATGTCATAAAGGTGATATAAAAAAAATTACAATTTTCTATTGGTTAAATAAATATTGTATCTTTAGCTAGCAGTTGGGTGACTGGTGCAAAGCCTGCTGAGATACACAAACATGACTATTTACTTGTAATTTTCCTGAGTCTCCTGTTGCTGTGTGTAATAAAGCTGATATCTGAAAAAAATACCCATACATTGCTACATACAGTGAATTTGTACATAAAACCACTGTGAGGGTACTTTTGAAAAATAAAGCCAACTTTTTTTTTTAAATGCATTCATTGTGGGAAAAGGGTGATGTTAAGGAAAGTGAAATGGACGTGGTGGTGCCTGCCAAGGACATGTGACAGATCAGAAGGTGACTATATCTCGCTCTAGCTTCCTGTCAAAATTTGGTCAGCGCGCTACACCACTGTCGAACCCAGACTAGTGCAAGAATGTTGTGGGTTGGATGGCAGGCAAAGGCTCCAGTGTATTAACAAGCAGTACCACAAAGTCTTCCATGCTATCCAGTCTCAGTAGCCAAGAGGCTGGGCCTCTGAATCCTCAACCTGGTCCTCCTTCTTCCCCCATCAAGAGTCCCAGGAGACATATGACCCTAACGCTTGCCACTCGGAGGAACTGTTTATGTTCCCTTGTACTTATTCAGGCCTCTCAACGTGCACCATTAAAGAGGGTCATGAAGAGGTGGAGTGCAGTGATGCCCAAGCATTTGAGCATCCACGGCCAGGAGGAAGCCACATTGGGGAAGGTCGATTAATGTCTGAAGAGGTGGAGGATAATCATGACGCACAGTTCCTATCAGGTCAGCCTAAAATCACATCTCAGAAGGAGGATCAGATTGATGAATTGGAAGACGATGTGGTCGATGATGAGGCCACTAATCCAACCTGGCACAGTGGCACACATAGCGAGCACAGCAGTGCAGAGAGGGATGGATCCATAGCATAAAAACAGGCAAGAAGAGGTAGTGGTTTGACCAGAGGGAGAACTCTGTCAACTGTTTGACAGAGCCCCCCCCCCCCCACTCTGCTAGTTAACAGGCCAAGAGTGCATTCTTCCCCTGCAAGGCAGTTTTTTTCTGAAATACTTCAGACAAAGCAACTGTAATTTGCAGCATCTGCCATACCAAGCTTAGAAAAGGCAAGAATACTGCCAACTTGAGCATCACCAGCATGCAGAGGCACATGGCAGCCAAGCACCCCAGTAGGTGAGTGGAACGCCTTGGTACAAAATCTGGGTCTGAGGGTGAAACCACTGCCCCTTCCCCTGTGTTATGGCCTTCCCAATCTGCTGTCCAGGAGGCAGGCGCTGATGCCTCCTGCCCACAACCTGCGGTTGCACAGACACAACAGTCAGCAACCACATCCAGTTTGTTGTCCCAGTGCAGCGCTCCGTTGTCCCTTGTCTGTGGAGCGCCCCCAGGTTAGGGCAATGGGGTACTCGGTACCGGGTCCTTTGGTTCGGGGGATGTCACGGTGGCCCGACCCGGTCCGTGGCCATTCGAGGGACGTCCAATAAAGAAAGTAGATTTTATAATTTTGGGAAAGGTCTTTAAAGGGGAAGTGTTCATGACGCCACCTGTGGTATTCGGTCAGGGTGACCGATGCTGCTTAGGGGTCCGCTGGGGTGATGTTATGGCAACTTGATGGTATACCTTCCCACAGGTGAAGTGTATCCCCAGGGCTTCCCAAAGTGTAGGTGGTGGATGGTGTGAGGCGCAGTGAATAATGAGGACACAAGGTTGCAGTCTCTTTACATTTACTGAAGGCTTCAGTGTCCACAGTCCAGGGCACCGGATCACAGGGTAGGCAGAGTCCAGCCGGTCCGAAGGCAAATCCAGAGTCCCCTTATCCAGGTGGAATTCAATAGCTTTCCTATGCGCACAGTAACACAGTAGGTCCCTACTTGCATAAGCTCCAATAAGGTCCTCACTGTTATTACTCCTCTCACTGTTCCCCATGGTCGGATAGAACAAAACACGTATGACTGGTGGCCTGAAGCTTTTTATAGGGACCCTAGAGACGCCCCGGCCCCCACAAGTTGCCATCATGTCTCCTGTGTATAAAGGTCGGGCAGCCAACGTAGAATTAACTGTCCTGCCAGTCTCTGAAGTAAAGCATAGAGATCCTTACTCCCTCGGTATTCTGGCCACCGGTATTCCTGCGCTTCAGAAGGAGGCAGCCTCTCACAGGGCAGAACTCCTTCTGGTTTCCTCTCCTTTTGCTATGACTTCGTTTCTCACTCACTGCAATACACTTCTCTTCAACGTCTCTTTCTTAGGATGCTGCCGCACCTGGAGCAGGCGCAGCTCCGTGGACCCTCGTCCTCCTCAGACCGCAGTCTGGATCTGACTGGTGATCACTCCAGCCAGCTCGACCTGGAGACCTTTCCGTCTTGGTCACCAGCCAGGAACTCTCTAACTCCAACTCCCAGTTTTACCTAACTGTGAGTGGCCTAGTAGATAGAACCTTTGCTCCCCCTGGTGGCTGGAGTGTGAAGTGTGTTGTGTGTGGTTGTGATACCTTGACAAAAGATCTCCTTTATTGCATTCAGACATTATATTGCTCCCCCTGGTGGAAGAACAACATTACTGCAATGACCAATACTCTGGGGCTTCATCGGCATATATGTCTCTTCCCAAATTGATAGTTAGATAGAGCATACATATTCGTTAGCACTTTACATTGTCCGGTGCTGGGCAAAGAACATTGTTAGCTTTTCTAGGCTCCTAAATGAGACTTGTGTCTTTTTATTAAACTGTCACTTCCCTTAAATTTTCTAAAATTTGGTAAAAAAAAATGGTGGTGGAGAATTGCCCAGTTTCTGTACATTTTAAGCACGTCTAAGAGACTGGTTAATATGCTCCACAGACCTATTCAGACCGCAGCCTTACACATATTGGAACATAGTCAATGCCACGCTAAAGCCTTTACCTGAGCTCTATAGCACTGCCTGTCACCTGAGTAATGCACTTTACAGGCCTCGTCACTCTCTGGGACATATCCTGTAATTACTCCATCATTGCTCAAAACTATGCAAAAGATACATTCTGCCTTTTTGGGTAGTTTCCAGAAGAAGTGTGTAGATTTGTGGAGATTGATCAATGGCATTCTGTCTCTTTCCCTTAACGAGGCTGCTTCCAAGTAAAATGAGGCTTGTACATGTTCATGACATGGGTTTTAGGCCTGACAGACTGACCATAATACAGGTCCTAGCTTGCATACATTGTATTTAGAATATAATTTTAATGCTTTTGGTGTCTGATAGAATCCCATTATAATAATAATAATAATCTTTATTTTTATATAGCGCTAACATATTCCGCAGCGCTTTACAGTTTGCATTATCATCACTATCCCTGATAGGGCTCATAATCTAAATTCCCTATCAGTATGTCTTTGCAATTTATAGACATTGAGAATACAGCTCCCCCAACTCCTGTATTATATTCATCTTACAGCAGCTTCAACTGTTATGACAGTGGCTTCATTGGCATCCGGTGGCCAAAATGAACTGTGGAGCTCACAAAACTCAGGTTTTATGGCACCTCCTGGCCCACTGAAAATGTCAAGCGAGGGCAACATAATGACATGGCAGTGGACATGGTGGTGGCTGGCAAAGCCCAAAATTCAAATGGGCATGTTTTAGCTGGCGTTTTAAAATGATGAGGAATATGTATTCCACTATCTGGCTCACAATTTGGAATTAGGGAGGGACCTACCAAATATAGGAGTGAGAGCTCTCCCAAATGTATGATACAGGGTCACATGAAGCCCCTTCCCAAACTCAGGTTTCTCAGCATCTGCTGGCCCTCTGAATATGTGAAGCGAGGGCTGCATAATGACATGGCAGTGGACGTGGTGGTGGTGGTGGTGGTGGGCGAAGCCCAAAATTCAAATAGTCTTGTTTTAGCTGGCATTGTAAAGGGATGAGGAATATATATTCCACTATCTTGCTAACTATTTAGCATGAGGGAGGGTCCTCCCAAGACTTTCCATGTGAACATGAGGAAGGTAGTCGCCGAAACGCGCGTCGGGGTGGACGGGATTGGTGTACACGAAGATTGTGACTTGCCATTGTGGTATGTATTGTATTATATATAGTCACATATGTTGATGATGGCGTCCTTTACATCATTGTATGACGCAATTGTATACTGAATACAGGCTTTGTATAATTTCTTACTATGTATGTGCACCTTAATCCGGTCCTTGTCTGAGATGTGTGTGCGGGCTTATGTAGGGGAATTTGTTGCCTGCCATGCTGCATACCTGCGTTTTATGTGTATTTTCTAATAAAGCGTTTGTATATTTGCATTCAGTGGACGTCTTGACTGCTTTTTCGGTGCTTTTTAATTGACCTTATAGATGTAAGTGCAGTTGTCCGTATATGGTCCAAGTCTGCCTTAGTGAAAAAAATGATAATTACATTAAAATAATAGGGCAACTAAGGCAGAACATGTATTCCATTGATTTTTGGCTAATTTTATGCTAAAGGGGAGGTATAATTTTTATTATTATTTTTTCTTTATTTTGTGTTATTTTATGTTATATACATGTAATTTATTATTCTATTTGTTTTCATTCTTTATTTCTCATATAATCGTTATTTTTTATCTATTTGTACTGCTCTGTTTTGTTTACCCCCACTCCTAGGTTTATCCACATTATTCAACCTCATTTATTTTCGTATATTTTTTTATTTGTTGTATGCTACCCCTTTCCTTTTTATTTTTGGTAATTGTCATTCTATAGTCCCCCCCAACTAATATTACCCTCTGCCATTGATATATCATGTTTTGTATATTCCCCTTCAATCCCTCATTATTCTTTAGGTATACGTCCATGACCATATGTTGTTTCGATCACTGCTTCCCCCTTTGAGTATTTATAACAATTTGTGCTCTCTTCTTTGGTTGTGGTCACTTTTATACTCTTTTTAATAAAAATTACTTTCACCCTTTTACGGTGTCTGTATACTTGTTATGGGACTCATTGCACTTGCACCTTGGTATCAGTACATGGTAGTCAGGCTGCTTTACCACTCCCATACACCTCTTTGCCACTACTCTTTACACTTTGCACTTTATTTGAGTATATGGCAGTCAGGCCATCTCACTTCATTACCTCTATACTTGTCTCGCTCCCCTTTTTTCTTTTGCACTGTGCGCTTTAGCATGTCTATATGACTGGGAGGTCATTTCACTCAATCACTATTCCCCTCTCCCTTGCATACATACCTACACACCTGTGCTTATAGATATAGGTGTTTTCAATATATTTTATGTTTTTTACATATTATTCATTATCACTTATAATGCCCTTTCATCTAAATTTTTTTTTGTGCACTTTTGACACTTAATAATTTATATACGGGTGTGGGGCACAATATTTTATGCCCAAAAGACATGTGTGTACAATTTGCCGCGGCGATATGTCCTTCAGGCCTCGCTCCCCCCCCATGCCATGACACATCCGGTATGAGCAGGCGGAGATTACATCAAACGCTGATCCGCAGACTTCCGGTGTACTGGTGGATGATCCCAGCGCCGCATTATGCTGTCTCGGTGAGTATAAATAGCCGATGCCTTCACCCTAATGTCACCCCTCCGAAGATGCTAACGTGAAACGTCCATTAGGGGTGTTCTTCTCTGATCTCTCCCTGGGTAAATATGCCATTCTGGTTCTATTTGGAGTCCTTTCTACTTTATATACTTATGTGATGTTGCATACTATGTGCCCTATGTATTTTGTTACTCACATGTATATGCTGATTGTGTATCATTAACCATAATGCATGGTACTTTTTCCACTATTGAATTTCATTGCACTGTTTACACTTTATTAGACTTTATGCACATGTTATGAATGCTTATACATATTGATGGTGTGTACCTGAATACTATTACATATCTTCCCTTGTGACTAATTTTCTCCTTACACACCATCATAGCATTGTTATAGCTATTCAGTGCATTAATGTATCCTTGGGGTACTTATTGCGCATTTTTGTTCAGCATTATTTAGATTCCATGGGTACAGAACTAATTTAAATTTAGACTTCTGATTATTTATTAAAAAAATATTTTATCTGCACACCATAACCTTGATTTTACTTACCTCTGTCCCATTTCTCCACTTTTTTAATGTTGTGTATATTTATTTTCTTTCTTTTCTTTTTTTTGTGCTAATAAAAAGCATTATATTTGTGGCTCTATACTCCTTTGCTCTTTATAGTTGTTTTTGTTTTACAAAGTAGCAAGTATTTGTAAAGTGTAAAGGACATGATACATAGTTTTCTAAGTATTTTATAAATATAAATTTGAATAATGTGAAATGCATTTGTATTTAACCCCTTTGAGTTAATACTTTATAGGACCACTGTGGGAAATCAGGTTCCATTTTGTCTTCTTAGTCCCCATTTTATGCACTAAATCTATCATGTAGCACCTCTGCACAGAGATTCCCCTTACAATTTCCAAGTGCCTGAGACACTGAATCAAACCCAGACATCTAGACACATCTATCTCTAAATCTCAGGAAACAGTTGCTTGCTTCTTGGCATAAAGCCCTCTCTGTTCAGGGGCTATATAAACCCTGGCCACATTTTCATTAAGTGAAATAAATGATGCGCACTCTGTAGAGTTGGGTGGTGCAGGCTGAACTTGGAGACAAATCCAAAATTGTAGCCAGAGTAGGAAGCAGCCGCACTCAAGAGTTGATTATATTTGCAAAAAATGTCAAACCTCACTATTGTGGAGCATGATGAAATGTAGAAATGGTGCCACCGCAGACAGCATGAGGCATGCTGTAACTCTATTTGCCACAAAGACCAGCATCAGAGGGGTCCCCCACTTATTTCTACATTTTATCATGTTCCACAACAGTGAGGTTTGACAAAGACCCAGGTAGGGGTCGAAACTTAACCTTACCTCCACTCTTCTTGATGCTCTGTGGTGATATATTTGTGTACATGTAATACATACTGACACTTTTTTTTAAATATAATCAACTCTTCCTACTCTGGCCACCTTTTCATTAATGCAGAAATCTCCTGCTGGACACTGCGTGTGTGCTGTTATTGATTCTCCTAGCTTGTTCATCACAACACCTCTAATCTGGCTTTGTGCATCAACTCTAGTGAACCCATTGCTCCCACAGTTAATTTTGGCACCCAAAAGGGGGCAGCAACTACTCCTCGGACTACTTTGATGTTTCCAGGAATGGACAGATAAAGTGGTAGCTTACAAACAGCAAGGTATGAATGATTCTTACAATTTATCTGTATCTTACTGGTGATGCTTTCTGAGTCTGGGTGAGTTGTATAGTAAGTACGGTCAGTTATTCTATATAAAGAGATTTGACGTGTGAGTAAATGAAGCTGTTCTTCCAGGAATGTGATTGCTGTTGTTTGCTTCTGTGTTGCTTAGAATTCTGTATTGGTTGTGAGCAAAGGGTAGAAGCACCCCTTGCTCTCCCTTTATGAGCCAGATGGACTAAAATCCATGAAAAGATCAGAAGGGAGAAGGAGGGGCCATGCCTTTCACCTGTTAGCCTTGCTTTGAAATTCCAGAATATGAGTACTGTGCAATCAATTTCAGTAGCGGAATTTGTGCTTAAATAAAGAATAAAGCTAGGTGGCAAGCAACCTACATAAGGAGGAAGCTGAGGAGGATAACATTGTTAGAAAGGCATATCAGATAGTTGAGAACAGAGAAGCAAAGGGTGAAGAAGAGAAATGCAAAACGCTGTTGAAAAGGGCAGGAATGCATTTGAGTTGTGTTCTATGTGAAATGAGAAAGGTTTATACAGAATAATGGTGGTTGGTTGAAAGATAATGGCTTACAGGGCACGGACCAAAGTTGGTTGAAAGTTTCAAAGGATGTGAAGAAGGGTGGTTGCAAAGAAGTTTGGAAGGGCAATAAGCATTAGTTTCATGTGTATGATCCACAAACAATTCAACTGACTACCACTCCGAGTAGTCTTGCTGCCAGCCTTACTCCTCAGGTGCCTCCTTCACAGAATGAACATGTAGGATGGGCATGTTGGAACTGTGGACAACAGAACTCAGACTGCAGAGACACTTGCTCTGCCTGTGATGCTCCCCGATATAAGACAGCAAAATGTATATATCCGACTCTGACAAACATTGGACTTACTGCCCAAATGTAAACACTGTATGGTAAAGCCCATGTCATTGAAACAGATTTTCACAGCATGGACAAGACATTTCCTTCCCCACTGCTGCAAAAATTATTACTCTGAATCAGACAGGACAGCCGGCAGATGACGGAGAGGTGAAAGGCGAGACCTTGACCCCTTATGAGATACCCAAACCGGTGTGGGGTAGAGGTGACAGTGACAAGGAGCGCCCGCTAGGGCCGTGGGTACTCCGTACTGGGCCGTTTCTTAAAGGGATGTATCACGGCGGCAGTCACCCAGTCCGTGGCCCCTGGCGTCCAAATAAAAGGGAAGGTCTTTAAAGGGGTTATGGTGAATAAAGAATAAAGTTTGTTTGTGACGCCACCTGTGGTATTCGGTCAGGGATGACCGATGCTGCTTAAAGGGGTCCACTGAGAATGATGGTACTGCAGCAGGGATGTATGGCTTCCCACTGGTGAAGCTGAATCCCCAGGGCTCCCGGTGTAGTAGGGATAGGTGGTAGATGGTGTAGAAAGTATCAGAGGACACAAAGTTGCATTCTCTTTACCTTCTACTGGTGTAAGGCAGCCACAGTCCAGAGTATGGATCACAGGTGATGGTAAGGTCTGGCCAGCTTGGAAGCAATTCAGAAATCCCCCTAGCCAAGTGGGGTTGGAAGCCTTCCTCTCTGCACTGTGTTGTAGTCCCTGGCTGCCTTAGGCCTCACACAAGGTCCTCACTTTCTCTCTGTCCCTTTTAGTAGGACACTACCCATATGGCAGGCAACTTGAGCCTTTTTACAGGTGTCCCTACTTGCGGTGACTCCGGGCTCTATATGCTGCTGTGCCTTCTGATGTAAAGGTGGACAGGCAACTTGAAATCTCCTGCCTGCCGGTTTCTGCTGTGGGGCATACAGTTACCCCCATAACCTTGGAAATTCTGGCTTACGGCTCTTGTGCCGATTCTGGAGTGAGCCCTCTAGCAGCTCCACTCCCAGTATCTTTCCTCTCCTTTACCTCTTCTCCCCTCACAGTCTCTCACAGGCTGCTCTGTCCCTTTCTCTTTCCAAGAGCTGTAGAACCACATGTCTGCACAGCACCAGCTTTTCACTCCTCACTGACAGACTGTCTCTAACTCCTCCTCCAGCCAGAATATACAGGGAAGCCACCCACAAACTGGATTAGAGCTCTCCCTTCTGGCCTGGAGTCAGAACAGTGTTGTGTGTACTTGCCACCTGTTACAGGGATTTTCCTTGCTTCAAAGCATGGCATCACCCTCCCTGAGAGGAAAGCAATGCCACTGTAATAACCGCTTACCTGGGGTTTTACACTCCCCCTTTTAAATCCAGTACTCCCGGACTGAGAAAACAAAAACAATAACAGGTGAAAGACATACAAGATTTTTGAAGTACATTTAAACTGTAACAGGTATTATATGCTCATCTTCCCTTTATGGGAGGTGCCTTTCTTGAATGTTGCATAACTATAAAAGAAAAATACAAAAAGTGCAAACATGTCGATGGTGCATAACATATAATTTTAAACCAGTCTATGCAGCCGGTTCCTTCTCACTAACTGTTCTTTTTCCAGGGTAGGTCCTCAGGCCTGCATACTTCTGGACTGGAGGCCAGCTGGATCTTCCCCTTTGGGGACACTTGCATGAACTGCATGGTTTTGGTTAGTGCAGCCACACTTTTGTTCAGCACCTGGATCTGGAGATGTAGGTCTACAATAGTGTGGGTATCAAACGTGTCCTTCAGCACGGCCAAGATTTGTTTGACAGTCCATTTATCGGTGTCCTGTCAGGACTTTACTTCCCTCTGGGCTGCACCAGTTAACTGACCAATGAAGATGTTGACTTTTTGCCCTTCAGACAGGGGGTACACTTTGAACAAGCTACATAGTCTCTCTTTGAAATCACTCAGGGTATGCGACTCCCCTGAGTATTGCAGAAACCAGGCTGCTCCCGCTTTGTATGGCGTCAATAGTGGCATTATGGGGACTGCAGCGGTGGTTGCCAGTTCTTGCTGCACTCTGGAGGCTGCATCTGTCGCAGACTCTGCTGTACTATGGGGGCTGCGGCTGCGTCCACCCCCTTGCGCTGCATCTCCACCCAGGCTGGACATGTTCCTCCCCCTTATTTAACCTCAGCCAGGCCCGGCACTTTATTACCAGAGTCTACAGGTTGTTGCTCCTTGCACAGCACTGCACTCTTGTTTCACAGTTTCAAAGTTTATCACACTTGTATTGCATTCACAGGAGCTGGGAGTCTGCTACAGATGCTTGGTTCAAAGGATCACACAGCACACTGCTCCTTCTAGGGGCCCCGCCCCTCCTGAAAGCACACAGCACAAAGACTCCTCAGTGCAGAGGGGTGGATCAGTGTCACCATAGTAACACAGTGTATGCATAAAGGGGCTGGCACATTCTAATTCAGGGGGAGGTAGCAATTTCTCCACACAATCTGAGGCAGGGGGGCTGGCACCTCCTTTCTGGAAAGACAGACAATTCAAAGCACAGTCTAAGGCTTCTTTCACACTTCAGTTGTTTGGCGTCAGTCACTTCCGACATAGTGACGGATCGATGGATCCATCACAATTGTTGAGAAAACGGTTCCAACAAATCCGTTTTTTTGACGGATCCGTTAATTGGGGGTTGTCTGGGAAAAGTATCTACTTTTTGGAGCATGCGCAATTGAAAAAACGGATTGGGGCGACGGATCCGCCGAAATGATGGTCGCGACGAATTCGTCGCCCATAGGCGGCCATTCTATGGAATGACGGATGCGACGGATCCGCCGCGAACCGTCATTTCGGCGTTGACAAAAAACTTTTCAATGTCCATCTATGTCTAGACAATGTCCGCCAAATTTTGACGGATCCGTCGCATGACGGATGGAACTGACGACCATCCGTCACAATCCGTCGCCAATGCAAGTCTATGGGAAAATAACGGATCCGCCAAAAAAAAATGACGGATCCGTTATTTGAGGAAACTGGCGGTTTTAGACTGACGCCAAAAAACTGAAGTGTGAAAGAGGCCTAAGCAAGTTGGAGGGGCCTATTTTAGCGCCATTTATGAGGCTCCGCCCACAATGGGACACCCTGCATATGATTAACGTCATGTGCCTCAGTAATGGCCGCTCTCAAAGTTCCAATTCACCACACAGCATCTAGCGTCTTACACAGTTCATAAACAGTTCAAAAGCAGATATTTGGTGCACAGCACTCCACTTAGCGGCGGTTCTTCATCCTGTTTGTGACGCCAAGTTGAAGCACCCACTAGGGCCATGGGTAGTCGGTACCAGGCCGGTTCTTAAAGGGATGTGTCATGCGGCAGTGACCCGGTCTGTGGCCCTGGGCGCCCAAGTAAAAGTGAAGGTTTTTAAAGGGGTTATGGTGAATAAAGAATAAAGTTTGATCGTGATGCCACCTGTGGTATTTGGTCAGTGATGACCGATGCTGCTTAAAGGGGTCCACTGAGAATGATGGTACTGCAGCAGGGATGTATGGTTTCCCACAGGTGAAGCTGAATCCCCAGTGCTCCCGGTGTAATAGGGACAGGTGGTAGATGGTGTAGAAAGTATCAGAGGACACAAAGTTGTAGTCTCTTTACCTTTTACTGGTGTAAGGCAGCCACAGTCCAGGGTATGGATCACAGGTGATGGTAAGGTCTGGCCAGCTTGGAAGCGATTCAGAAATTCCCCTAGCCAGTTGGGGTTGGAAGCCTTCCTCTCTGCACTGTGTTGTAGTCCCTGGCTGCCTTAGGCCTCACACAAGGTCCTCACTTTCTCTCTGTCCCTTTTAGTAGGATAGTACGCATATGGCACGCAACTCGAGCCTTTTTACAGGTGTCCCTACTTGCGGCAACTCCATGCTCTATGTGCTGCTGTACCTTCTGATGTAATGATGGACAGGCGACTTGAAATCTCCTACCCGCCAGTTTCCGCTGTGGGGAATACAGTTACCCCCACAGCCTCAGAATTCAGGATTCTGGTTACTTGTGCTGATTCTGGAGTGAGCCCTCTCGCAGCTCCACTTCCAGTATCTTTCCTCTCCTGTGCCTCTTCTCCCCTTGTAGTCTCTCACAGGCTGCTCTGTCCCTCTCTTCTCATTCCAGGAGCTGCAGAACCACGTGTCTGCACAGCCCCAGCTTTTCACTCCTCACTCCTTATTCCTCTCCGACAGACTGACTTTAACTCCTCCTCCAGCCAGAATATATAGGGAAGCCATCCACAAACTGGATCAGAGCTCCCCCTTCTGGCCTGGAATCAGAACAGTGTTGTGTGTACGTGCTACCTGTTAAAGGCATCACCATCCCGGAGAGGAAAGCAATGCCACTGTAACAACTGCTTACCTGGGGTGTTACAGACACAAGGGAGGTTAGGATGACTGAATACTGTCTATGGAGGACCAGAGGACCAGATGGACATGCTAAAACAGCTCCCAGACCCTGTAAAGAGCCAGACTGCATTTGTCAGAACCCTGCAGCAGATACAAGTGACTGAACCTGGAGGGATTTAGAAGCGATAACTAAAGCAAAGGTTTGAAACTTGACCCCAAATCATTATAAGTTAAGTGACTGTCAATTGCCGGGTACTAGACTATATTGGGTAAAATCTGCCCAGAGAACGAGGTGAAGAATTTTGCGAACTAATAAAGAAGTGGTACAATCCGTGGCTTTGCCTGAAGTTACACAAGATAAGAACTAAACAGTTGAAAAATATTTTGTTAGACGCAGATTGTTTGGTCTAACATGGGATTTTCAGTTCGCAATCCTATAGAGACAAAGATATTAAAATCAACATTTGTAGATGAACTGAAGGATAGAATCAGGATAGACCTTATAGCGTTCTGACCAGAATGGAGGGGGATGTGTCCAGGAGATGTAGTAAAAGTTGCAAAGGGAGTAAGATCCACCCAAACAAATGCCAGATGCAAAAAATGGAGGTGGACTGAGGATAGGAATTAATTGCCAAGCAGCCTCGGATGGGAACTATAAGGGTAAGCCAATAATCTGTTTCAATTATGGGAAACCCGGGACCAGCCAAAGAAACTATAGGCTACCCCCACAACCGGAGCTGCCTGCAGACACAGATATGCTCCACCCGACCTCCTCCAACCTGTACCTGCTGATAGTGGTCCCTGACAGTCCAGGACCAAAGCCTATAGTAACTTTTGCCCTGGACGATGGTAAATCACTAGATTTTTTAATTGCTACTGGAGCAGCCAAATGTATGGTGCATGCATGAAATGTTGATCCACTGGACATTTCTGATTATTATTTCAATGTGGTGGGGGTGGAGGGGGAACTGGAAAAGGCTTATTTGACTAAACCAATGACATTTCACATCACACCAAAAAACACAAGCTTCTAAGGCTACTTTCACACATCAGGCTTTTTGTTTCAGGCACAATCAGGCAATTTTTGGAAAAAACTGATCCGTTTTTTTTTTACGCCGGATCCATTTTTTTCCCATAGAGTTGTATTAGCGCGGGATTGTGCCTGATGGCCAGACGTTTCATCCGTTTTTTTCCGGATCCATCCAAACAGTCATTTCCGGCGAACGGAGAAAACGTCCACTGCAACATTTTTTGCGGAAAAAAACGCACACTGACAGAATCAGCCAAAAACACATGAAACGGAGATGTGAAACACTGAATCCGGCGCCCAGATCCGATTTTCAAAGCATTTTCCATACAAATCATGCAGATTTTCTGTTCTGGGATCTCTCTCTCTCTCTCTCCCAGGAAGTTAAAAAATCCATGCGCATTAAGGCAGACCGGATCCAGCTAAAAAATGGATCCAGCGCATCAGTATTTCACAATTTGCGCCTGATCCGTTTTTTTACAACTTGGCCGGATTGTGCCTGAAACAAAAAGCCTGATGTGTGAAAGTAGCCTAACCAGGTTTTTAGTCAGCCACACCTCTCTCAAAAACCTCAAAGGAGCAGACATTTTAAAAGCATTGAAAGCCTCATTTCATTACAGACCCAATGGATCATTAGGGATACAAGTGTTCCAATATCCAGAAACAATTTGTGTGCTGCAAGCCATGATTGCTTTCCCTAGATTATATAACATACCATGAAGAAGAAGTGACAGACATACCAGTCTGTGGGCTAAGGAACAGACATATTGGCAGGCTTCCATTGGCCCCTGCTATAGTACAACTACTGAGGGACGGAGTCAGAACACCACACCTCCCACAGTATCCTCTCTCCCCATGACAAGAGGATGCCATGAGGGTCCATATCACGCAGTTACTTCAGATCCCTGTAACGTCTCCCTGTATCACTCCCCTTTATCCAGTCAAGAAAAAGACTGCCCCAGGCCAGCCTTCCACTTATAGGATAGTCCATGATTTGAGAGAAGTGAACAGAGCTACAGAGTCAATCACTTCTATCGCACCAAATCACCATACCTTTTTGGCACAAATCCCAGCAGACACTCGAGGGTACACTGTCATTGACCTTCCTAATGCTTTTTTCTCTGTACCATTGCATACAGATTGTCGATACCTTTTTGCTTTTACCTTTCAGGGGAAACAATATGCCTGGCAGTGTTACCACAAGATGCTCAGAAATCACCAACACAATACTCAACAGCACTGCAGTCAGATCTTCAGAACTGGATTCCCACACAGTCCTCAGTTGTGCTGTTACAGTATGAGGATGATTTGTGGTTTTATGCACCAGATGCTGAGAGCTGTAGGAGTGCTTTCATAAGTCTCCTGCAGTCTCTAAGTCTCCTGCAGTTTCTAACAACAAATTAGGGTTTCCAAGGATAAACTTTGATTTTATAAACCAAAGGGATATGTGAGCAGTCATTTCAGCCCATCTCTTATGACTGCTCGTGGAGCGCCCCCAGACGCAGGACCGCGGGGTACTCAGTACCGGCCCCCTCTGGCTCAGTTCTGGGGTTGTCACGGTGTCTAGACCCGGTCCGTGACCCTGCTAAGGGGCGTCCAATAAAAGATGTGATGATGGTGCGTGGTGCAGGTCGCGATGAATAACGGGGACACAGGGTTGCGGTGTCTTTACCTCTTTACTGAAGGCTTCAGGATCCTCAATCCAGAGTACTGCTAACAGGGCTGGCTGAGACCGGCCGGTCCGAAGGCACATCCAGAGATTCCTTTGCAGGTGGAAATCAGTGCCTACCTTCTAGCGCCTGTGTGTTGTAGTACCTCCCTGCTGAGCACCACGGGATAGTCCTCACAACTGTTGTGTCTGTTTCTGATGTTCTTCTTTCTCACAACTCGCATCTATTCTGATGTTCTTCTCCGTCCCCCAGATGATATGGATAGGTCGCACCCGTATGACGGGTAGACCTGGAGTTCTTCCGGGACCCTAGCGTCGCCCCTCTCCCACAATTGCCCCCTATGTCTGCTTAGGTGATTTAGGTGAGACAGCCAACCTAAAATTAACTGTCCTGCCGCTGTTTGAAGTATTGCTTGGAGCCTAATACTTCCTCGGCGTTCCGGCCACCGGCTACGCGCCTCAGTAGGATGTTGCCTCGATCTTATGGCACGACTCCTACTGGCTTTATCTCCTTTTTGCTGCAATCTCGTTTCTCACTTCTCCACAGTAAACCTCGCTTCTTTTCCTTTCTTAGGATGCCACTGCATTCGAGTGCAGGCGTTGGCTCTGTAACGTTCTGTTCTGTTTGCTAGGCCACTATCAGGATCCCACCCCTGACACAGACCCCCCTGAATCTTCCCCTGCAATACCCTCTGCCACAGGATGTTGCCTGGTTCCAACCCAGTCAGCTTCTGACTAACTTCCTATCCAGCCCCCAGTTTTACCAGATTGTGAGGAGTGGCCTAATACATAGAACCCTTTGCTCCCCCTGGTGGCCAGAATGTGAAGTGTAAAGTGTGACTGTGATACCTGGTCAGGTGAACTCCTTAAGTGCCATCAGATGTACCATCACTCCCCTTAGCGGCGGAGCGTCAGTACTGCAACGACCAGGACTCTGGGGCGCTGCACTCGTAAAATCCAGTCCTAGAAATGCCTGATAACTCTCTCAGCACTATATGTGCTGGAGCATGCTTCCGAGCTCACATCACCGCAGCTATTAGCAGTGATGACACATATCTCCCCTCAAGGACTCATCTGGTGGCCATTCTACAACATATATAGCGACAATCCAGCCTTATTTGATCAGTAAAATATATAATATAGTTTTGAGGCTGGTGTGAAACAAATGCTTAAATGCTGAAAGATGAGAATGGTTTCTAAAACAGACTCTGGGGCGCTGCATTCCACCCCGGTTAAATCCAGTACTCCCAGACTGGGAAGAAAACAACAATACATGTCAGCAAAAGACATGCAAATTTTGAAATGCAATGAACAAGTAATAATAACAGTGCTTCCCTTTATGGGAGGTGAGGACTCTTGAACGTTACAAACAAAACATGGTTAAATATTTTAAATAACAAACTATAAATAACTTCTATTACCCAGCCGGGTATTCTACTAAGTGCAAATTCTGAACAATAATTTAACTTTGCCTTTAAGGACGTATAAGCTGAACCCACTAAAGGCTTACTATAAAACTCTAAAATATAAATTAACTTTTTCTTTATTTTTCTCTTCTAAGTGCAGCATTTTCTTTTTACTCTCTGATTGTTCATATGCAGGACCGCCTGTCTATCTGCCCAGGCCTACTGCCTCTTTTCTTAGTACAGGATCACTGAGCCATCTCTCTATGGCTCCCAGGAGGACTCACTCACTAACCTGTACGGGTTTACTTCCTGTCCTCAATCTCTAGCAACATTATCAAACATTCTCTATAACTAACTAACTACATATTACTCCTATGTAAAACATTATTACTGTCTACTTTCTTTTTAAGGCAACATTATACTTTAAGTGCAACTAGTGAACGTTCCCTTTAAGAGGGAACCAAGTCTCTTTGAAGTAATGCAGACTCTCTCTATCTGCAAGTCCAGTTAAGGTAAGAGCTTCCATGCTGTACTCAGGAACAGTCTCTTCGCAAAGCTCTCCTTCTTGTAAAACCAGTAAGGGGCACCTTTAAGAAGGTGCGAACTATTTACATTACAGTTTGTGAACCATTCACCGTCCATGATTCGGTAGTCTTTGTAACATTGTGGAACAAAAGCAAAAAGGAAAATAAAAGCAAAAATAAAAAGCAATAGGGATCCCGGGTAAACAAAGGGATCCCTTTAAGGATAACCCAGGTCGGGTATTAGCGGCGAAAAGAAGGAAAACTAACAGTTAACTATTTACATACTCGTGGTTCTGAGGTTTATCCTTACAGGAGGTTACACTGCATCAGCTGGTGATGGATACTCGCCGGCCGGTAAGGCTGCGTTCCTCTGTCCTCGGCGGATGCAGGATCGGTATCATTGGTTTGTCTCCCAGACGCAGTCAGATCACCTGGTGTCTGGATTCGAATGTCAGCTGTGGTTGCAAGTTCAGTAGCGGCAATAATACACACCGTGGCGACAGTAGCGGTGTTGGTCAAATCCGGGTTAGTCGTAGTCGGGACAACAGGTGGCGCTACTGCCGGCTCGCATCGTTGGACGTCTCGAGCGCACCACCCCTGCGCACTCTGGTGGCGAGTGTAGGTCACCTGGTCCCCTTTACATGGTAGCTGATTGTCACATCTATTGCGGGACGGGGTTTTCACATTGTAGCTGGTAAAGAAGATTTCAGTCAGCAGTCCCGGTTTTTGTATGGAGCCCCAACACCGCTTCGGGTGAAAGGCTAGTCCGGTCCCCTGCCTTACCGAGTTCCTCTTATTGTGTTCAGTCTTTGGTCTCTGTACTCTTGGGGGGTCATTTGGTTCTGTCTCTTTTTGGTTCTGCCATTGTAGAATTAAGCATTGCTTATACTGTTCTGTTATGGTTACCCCAATGACCATGGGAAAAAAAATACAAAACGGACTAGCTCTCGGGTGATGGAAACTAAGGTCGACCGTGACCTGAACCTGACCCAACACTTACAGTAGCCGGGGGATGTACCTACGATGCCCTAGACACCACGCGCCAGCCGGAGATCTAACTACCCCTATAAGAGGAATATACAGGCCTGCCTTACCTCCAGTGAGGAACCCCAAAAGATGATAGTAGGCCCCCACAGATATTGACGGTGAGTTCAGAGGAAATGACATACGTAGGATGAACAGCAGATTTAGCACAGTGAGGTCCGCTTACTAGATAGCAGAAGGACAGGAAAGAGTTACTTCACGGTCGACCTAAAAATCACTATTCAAAAACACCATCCAGAAATTACTTTAAACTCCAGTGACAACTCATGCCACTGGAGTAGTAATTTTCTGTCCACAAGAGCTTCCAGCACTGAAGAGTCACATTGCAGATAGCTGGACAAAAATAGCAAAACAAGAAACAAAATTCAACTTAGCTGAACTGGAACTTGAGGCAGGTGAATGCAACAGAATGCTACTAGCACATTGTTGGCCGGCATGTGACTAACAGCCAAGCAGCCTTAAATAGGAAACTCCCCTAGAGGGTGGCGACAGGTAATCAGAGATGGAGGAAGGCACATAAGAGACACTACCATAACAGACCACCGGGGGAGCCCACAAACCGAATTCACAACAGTACCCCCCCCTTAAGGAGGGGGCACCGAACCCTCACCAGAACCACCAGGGCGACCTGGATGAGCACTATGAAATGCACGAACCAAATCGGGAGCATGAACATCGGATGCTGTCACCCAAGAATTATCCTCCTGGCCATAACCTTTCCACTTAACCAGATACTGAAGTTTCCGTCTGGAAACACGGGAGTCCAAGATCTTTTCCACCACATACTCCAATTCACCCTCAACCAACACAGGAGCAGGTGGATCAGCAGAAGGAACAACCGGTACCTCATACCTCCGCAATAATGACCGATGGAAAACATTATGGATATTAAAAGATGCTGGGAGGTCCAAACGAAAGGACACAGGATTAAGAACCTCCAGAATCCTATAAGGGCCGATAAACCGAGGCTTAAACTTAGGAGACGAGACCTTCATAGGAACAAATCGAGAAGACAGCCACACCAGGTCCCCAACACAAAGACGAGGACCAATACGCCGATGACGATTAGTGAACTGTTGAGTCTTCTCCTGGGACAACTTCAGATTGTCCACAACCTGTCCCCAAATCCGATGCATCCTATCAACCACAGCATCCACTCCAGGACAATCCGAAGACTCCAATTGACCGGACGAAAACCGAGGGTGAAACCCTGAATTACAAAAAAATGGAGAAACCAAAGTGGCAGAACTAGCCCGATTGTTAAGGGCAAACTCTGCCAATGGCAAAAAGTCAAGCCAATCATCCTGATCAGCGGACACAAAACACCTCAAGTAAGTCTCCAAGGTCTGATTAGTACGCTCAGTCTGGCCATTAGTCTGAGGATGGAATGCAGACGAAAAAGACAAATCGATACCCATCCTGGCACAGAACGTCCGCCAAAATCTAGACACAAACTGAGTACCCCTGTCAGACACTATATTCTCAGGAATACCATGCAAACGCACCACATTCTGAAAAAATAGAGGAACCAACTCAGAGGAGGAGGGCAATTTGGGTAAAGGTACCAAATGAACCATCTTGGAAAAACGGTCACAAATCACCCAGATGACAGACATCCTACGAGAAACCGGAAGGTCAGAAATAAAGTCCATAGAGATGTGCGTCCAAGGCCTCTTAGGAATAGGCAAGGGCAACAACAACCCACTGGCCCTAGAACAGCAGGGCTTGGCCCGAGCACAAACATCACAAGACTGCACAAACATGCGCACATCTCGAGACAAAGAAGGCCACCAGAAGGACCTAGACACCAAATCCCTGGTGCCAAAAATTCCAGGATGACCTGTCAACGCGGAAGAATGAACCTCCGAGATAACTCTACTGGTCCAATCATCAGGGACAAACAGTCTACCAGGCGGACAGCGATCAGGCCTATCCACCTGAAACTCCTGCAAAGAACGCCGCAGGTCTGGGGAGACAGCTGACAATATCACCCCATCCTTCAGGATGCCGGTAGGTTCGGAATCACCAGGCGAGTCAGGCTCAAAACTCCTAGAGAGGGCATCCGCCTTCACATTCTTGGACCCAGGCAGGTATGACACCACAAAGTTAAATCGGGAGAAAAACAACGACCAGCGCGCCTGTCTAGGATTCAGACGCCTGGCCGACTCAAGATAAATTAGATTCTTGTGGTCAGTGAGGACCACCACCTGGTGTCTAGCACCCTCAAGCCAATGACGCCACTCCTCAAACGCCCACTTCATGGCCAGAAGTTCCCGATTTCCCACATCATAATTTCGCTCAGCGGGCGAAAACTTTCGGGAGAAAAACGCACATGGTCTCATTACTGAGCAGTCAGGATCTTTCTGCGACAAAACTGCACCTGCTCCGATCTCCGAAGCATCCACCTCAACCTGGAACGGAAGTAACACATCAGGTTGGCGCAACACAGGAGCGGAAGAAAAGCGGCGCTTAAGCTCTTGAAAGGCCTCCACAGCCGCAGAGGACCAATTAGCAACATCAGCACCCTTTTTGGTCAAATCAGTCAAAGGTTTAGCAATGGCAGAAAAACCCGCTATAAATCGGCGATAGAAATTAGCAAAACCCAAGAACTTTTGCAGACTCTTCAAAGAAGTAGGTTGCATCCAATCACAAATAGCCTGGACCTTGACAGGGTCCATCTCCATAGATGAAGGGGAAAAAATATATCCCAAAAAGGAAATTCTCTGAACTCCAAAACTACACTTTGAGCCCTTTACAAAAAGAGAATTAGCTCGCAAAACCTGAAAAACTCTCCTGACCTGTTGAACGTGAGATTCCCAGTCCTCCGAAAAAACAAGAATATCATCCAAATACACAATCATAAACTTATCCAGATATTCACGGAAAATATCGTGCATAAAGGACTGAAAAACGGAAGGGGCATTTGCGAGACCGAAAGGCATTACCAAATACTCAAAATGGCCTTCAGGCGTATTAAATGCGGTCTTCCACTCATCCCCCTGCTTAATCCGCACCAAATTATACGCACCACGTAGATCGATCTTAGTGAACCACTTAGCCCCCTTTATACGAGCAAACAGATCAGTCAGTAAAGGTAACGGGTACTGGTATTTAACTGTAATCTTATTCAAAAGTCGATAGTCGATACAAGGTCTCAATGAACCATCCTTTTTACCTACAAAGAAAAATCCTGCCCCTAGTGGAGACAACGAGGGGCGAATATGACCCTTTTCCAAGGATTCTCTGATATACTCCCGCATAGCAGTATGTTCAGGTACAGACAAATTAAACAAGCGACCCTTAGGAAACTTACTACCGGGGATCAATTCAATAGCGCAGTCACACTCTCTGTGAGGAGGGAGAGAATCAACTTTAGGCTCTTGAAAGACATCATAAAAATCTGACAGAAATGCTGGGATCTCAGAGGGAGTAGATGAAGAAATAGGAACCAAAGGTGCATCCCCATGAATGCCCCGACATCCCCAGCTCAACACAGACATAGATTTCCAGTCCAAGACGGGATTATGAATCTGTAACCATGGCAATCCAAGCACTAAGACATCATGTAGGTTATATAATACAAGGAAACGAATAATCTCCTGATGGTCTGGGGTAAGACGCATAGTCACTTGTGTCCAATATTGTGGTTTATTGCTAGCCAAAGGTGTAGAATCAATACCCTTCAGGGGAATAGAAACTTCCAACGGCTCCAAATCAAACCCACAACGCTTGGCAAAGGACCAATCCATGAGACTCAGAGCGGCGCCGGAATCCACATAAGCATTCACAGTCACAGATGATAAGGTACAAATCAATGTCACGGACAAAAGAAATTTTGACTGCAAGGTACCTGTAGAAAAAGATTTATCAACCTTTTTATCAACCTTATTTATGCGTTTAGAGCATGCTGATATAACATGAGCTGGATCTCCACAGTAGAAGCACAATCCATTTTTGCGCCTGTAATTTTGACGTTCGCCTCTAGACAAAACACGATCGCATTGCATATGCTCTAATGCCTTTTCAGAGGTCACCGCCATATGGTGCACAGGTTTTTGCTCAGAAGATACCGCCATATGGTGCACAGATTTTTCCTCAGAAGACCCCGCCATATGGTGCACAGATTTGCGCTCCCGCAAACGCCGATCAATCTGGATAGCCAATTTCATGGCATCATTCAGACCTGTAGGCACAGGGAACCCCACCATGACATCCTTCACGGCATCAGAGAGACCTTCTCTGAAATTAGCTGCTAAAGCGCACTCATTCCATTTAGTAAGCACCGACCATTTACGGAATTTCTGGCAGTATATCTCAGCTTCATCTTGCCCTTGGGAAAGAGCTATCAAGGCTTTCTCAGCCAAAATCTCCAAATTAGGTTCTTCATAAAGCAACCCCAAAGCCTGAAAAAACGCATCTACATTTAACAACGCAGGATCTCCTGGCGATAATGCAAATGCCCAACTTTGTGGGTCGCCGCGCAGTAGAGAGATAACAATTTTAACTTGTTGAGTCTGATCACCAGCAGAGTGAGATCTCAGAGACAAAAACAATTTGCAATTTTCTCTGAAACTCAAAAACCGGGATCTGTCTCCGGTAAAGTATTCAGGCAGAGGAATCTTAGGTTCAGACATTGGAGCACGTATAACAAAATCTTGTAGGTTCTGTACTTTTGTCGCAAGGTTATTCAAACCTGCAACTAAACTCTGTGGATCCATGTTTCAAATGGGTGTAACCCAAGCATTCAGAGGTTAAGAAGAGAGGAGAAAAAAAAAAAAGGCTAAAGACTGCAGTTTAAGCAAGGAATACAAATGATCAAACTAAGGTGCACTTTCAAACACAGAAAAAAAACCTTTTCTTCTCCTTCCTACTTTAGTGCATATTTTAACACATAGATTTTTTATGGGCCGGCCAAACTGTTATGGTTACCCCAATGACCATGGGAAAAAAAATACAAAACGGACTAGCTCTCGGGTGATGGAAACTAAGGTCGACCGTGACCTGAACCTGACCCAACACTTACAGTAGCCGGGGGATGTACCTACGATGCCCTAGACACCACGCGCCAGCCGGAGATCTAACTACCCCTATAAGAGGAATATACAGGCCTGCCTTACCTCCAGTGAGGAACCCCAAAAGATGATAGTAGGCCCCCACAGATATTGACGGTGAGTTCAGAGGAAATGACATACGTAGGATGAACAGCAGATTTAGCACAGTGAGGTCCGCTTACTAGATAGCAGAAGGACAGGAAAGAGTTACTTCACGGTCGACCTAAAAATCACTATTCAAAAACACCATCCAGAAATTACTTTAAACTCCAGTGACAACTCATGCCACTGGAGTAGTAATTTTCTGTCCACAAGAGCTTCCAGCACTGAAGAGTCACATTGCAGATAGCTGGACAAAAATAGCAAAACAAGAAACAAAATTCAACTTAGCTGAACTGGAACTTGAGGCAGGTGAATGCAACAGAATGCTACTAGCACATTGTTGGCCGGCATGTGACTAACAGCCAAGCAGCCTTAAATAGGAAACTCCCCTAGAGGGTGGCGACAGGTAATCAGAGATGGAGGAAGGCACATAAGAGACACTACCATAACAGACCACCGGGGGAGCCCACAAACCGAATTCACAACACTGTTCCCAGGTGAGCGCAGCAATGCTGAGGCCCTCCTGCCTGGCCCCATCCGGCCCGATCCGTGGGGTGTCCCACTGGAAGATCACCCCCTCTGAGCTCACATCTAGCGGTTTCCCCATCGTGGTTGGTAACGGAGGCACCAGCTTCTCCATGGTACCTGGGGTTAGCACTACCAGCTCAGCGGTGAAAACTCGGTTATTGTCGGGCTGGGGAGCGGTCACGGGAGCAGGGTCGGTCGGGAGAGCAGGATCGGTCGGTGGAGCAGGGACGCTTTCCATACCTGCGTCTGATATGATTCCATCGATGTCGATCTGTTCCGTTGACAAGGATGCTGGAATCGGCTGCAGCCCAGACCGCGGTTCCTCCAGGGCGGCCTCCTGGCACAGCTCCGACTTCCATTGCTTCGCATCGGCTGGCTCCATATTTGGGATAGGCTGGCTCGGCTCCGCCGCCTGTAGCTCCGATAGGTCCAGATCCCCCAGATGTGGTGGGATCGGGTCCGTCTCCGGTGGGCGAGGACAGGCCGGGATCACTCTGGGACTCGCTGGTCGCCATCCCTGCTCCAGGATCTTCGGCGGCACATGCACATTGCCCCTCCATTTTCTGAGGGCATAGCTTCTCCTTCCTCTCGTTCCCGCTGTTGCAAATCAGGGGGAGGTTCTCCTCTCCTTCTTGGCAGGTCGTCATCTTGCAGCAGTAGTCGGAGGGGGCGGTCGCCACTTTTGGCGCCACTTTGATAGTCTCCTCCCATGGCACGCCCTTCTTCTTCCTCTGTGCTCCCTGTGGCGCTGCAATGGCGGCGGTTTTGGCGGGAACTTTTGGCGGCAAGTGACAATTCACAGTCTTTGCAATAAATCACAGTTCAAGCACAATTCAGACACAGTTCCAAGGCACACATGACCTGATCCTTCAGGCTTAAGTAGATCCTGTTCGTGACACCAAGTTGGAGTGCCCCCAGACGCAGGGACGCGGGGTACTTGGTACCGGGCCTCTCTGGCTCAGTTCTGGGGTTGTCACGTGGCTAGACCCGGTCCGTGACCCTGCTAAGGGGCGTCCAATAAAAGATGTGATGATGGTGCATGGTGCAGGTCGCGATGATAACGAGGACTGTTATGGTCCGGTGGTAGGACCTCAAAACTGACCTGACACATATGACCAGAATATAGGACAAGTTCTGGGGATGTGGCAGCTATACTGACCGCAATTCTGATCCTATCCACACACTAAAGGCAGCCGTGGAGCGTTCCTAAAATCCTAGACGCCACGTTCACAGCCTGAGAAACTGACTACCCCTAGAGAGAAAGCAAAGACCTCACTTGCCTCAGAGAAATAACCCCAAAGTTATAGATAGCCCCCACAAATAATAACGGTGAGTTAAGGGGAAAAGACAAACGTAGAAATGAAACAGGTTAAGCAAATGAGGCCCGCTAATACTAGATAGACAGAAAATAGATAGGAGTCTGTGCGGTCAGTACAAAAACTATCAAAAATAAACCACGCAGAGAATGCAAGAACCCCCACACCGACTCACGATGTGAGGGGCGCACTCTGCACCCCAGAACTAACCAGCCAGCAAAAAATCACATAAAAGCAAGCTGGACTGAACTCATTATATACTGAGAAACGTTTTCAAGGAAATAATGAGCAAACAAACTTAGCTTCTCCAGCAGGAGACTGGTCACAAGGAATATTCAGGAGAACTCAGAAACAGGATTGAATACAGTGACAGCAGGCAACAAATGAAGGGCCAGGTGAATTAAATAGGCCCAGCATAGCAGGAAATGAATCCACAGAGCCCAGCCAAGACCAGCCATATCGCTAAAGGCCACCAGAGGGAGCCCTAGAACAAACTCACACAGTACCGCTCATGACCACAGGAGGGAGCCCGAGAACGGAATTCACAACAGTACCCCCCCCCCCTTGAGAAGGGGTCACCGAACCCTCATCAGAGCTCCCAGGCCGATCAGGACGAGCCGAATGAAAGGCACGAACCAAATCGGCCGCATGGACATCGGAGGCGACAACCCAGGAATTATCCTCCTGACCATAGCCCTTCCATTTAACCAAGTACTGAAGCTTCCGTCTCGAAACATGAGAATCCAAGATCTTCTCCACCACATACTCCAACTCCCCCTCAACCAAGACCGGAGCAGGAGGATCAACAGAAGGGACCACAGGCACCACATATCTCCGCAACAATGACCTATGGAACACATTATGAATGGCAAACGATGTTTGGAGGTCCAAACGAAATGACACAGGGTTGAGGATTTCCAAAATCTTATAAGGACCGATGAAACGAGGCTTGAACTTAGGAGAGGAAACCTTCATCGGAACAAAACGAGAAGACAACCATACCAAATCCCCCACGCGAAGTCGGGGACCCACACAGCGACGGCGGTTAGCAAAGCGCTGAGCCTTCTCCTGTGATAACGTCAAATTGTCCACTACGTGGTTCCAAATCTTCTGCAACCTATCCACCACAGAATCCACCCCAGGACAGTCAGAGGGCTCAACCTGACCCAAGGAAAAACGAGGATGAAAACCAGAATTGCAAAAGAACGGAGAAACCAAAGTAGCAGAACTAGCCCGATTATTGAGGGCGAACTCAGCCAATGGCAAAAAAGTCACCCTATCATCCTGATCAGCAGAAACAAAACATCTCAAATAAGTTTCCAAGGTCTGATTAGTTCGTTCGGTTTGGCCATTCGTCTGAGGATGGAAGGCCGACGAAAAAGACAATTCAATGCCCATTTTAGCACAAAAGGACCGCCAAAATCTGGACACAAACTGGGATCCTCTGTCAGACACAATCTTCTCCGGAATACCATGTAAACGAACCACATTCTGAAAAAACAGTGGCACCAAATCGGAAGAGAAAGGCAGCTTAGGCAAGGGTACCAAATGGACCATTTTAGAAAAACGATCACAAACCACCCAGATGACAGACATCCTCTGAGAGACAGGGAGATCCGAAATAAAATCCATGGAAATATGCGTCCAAGGCCTCTTCGGGACAGGCAAAGGGCAAAAGCAATCCACTGGCACGAGAACAGCAAGGCTTGGCCCGAGCACAAATCCCACAGGATTGCACAAAGGAACGCACATCCCGTGACAAGGAAGGCCACCAAAAGGACCTCGCCACCAAATCCCTGGTACCAAAAATCCCAGGATGACCTGCCAACACCGAAGAATGAACCTCGGAAATAACTCTACTGGTCCATCTGTCCGGGACAAACAATCTCTCTGGTGGACAACGGTCAGGTCTATTGGCCTGAAACTCCTGCAACACCCGTCGCAGATCAGGAGAGATGGCAGACAAAATCACCCCCTCTTTGAGGACACCAGTAGGTTCAGAAACTTCCGGGGAGTCAGGCACAAAACTCCTAGAAAGGGCATCAGCCTTCACGTTTTTCAAACCGGGAAGATAAGAAACCACGAAATCGAAACGAGAGAAAAACAGCGACCATCGAGCCTGTCTCGGATTCAACCGTTTGGCAGACTCGAGATAAGTCAAATTCTTGTGATCCGTCAAGACCACCACACGATGCTTGGCTCCTTCAAGCCAATGTCGCCACTCCTCAATGCCCACTTCATTGCCAACAACTCACGATTACCAACATCATAATTCCGCTCGGCAGGCGAAAACTTTCTTGAAAAGAAAGCACATGGTCTCATCACAGAGCCATCAGAACTTCTCTGCGACAAGACAGCCCCTGCTCCAATCTCAGAAGCATCAACCTCGACCTGAAAGGGAAGAGAGACATCGGGCTGGCGCAAGACAGGAGCCGAAGAAAACCGACGTTTCAGCTCCTGAAAGGCCTCCATGACCGCAGGAGACCAATTCGTCACATCAGAACCCTTCTTGGTCAAATCCGTCAAAGGCTTAACCACGCTAGAAAAATTAGTGATGAAGCGACGGTAAAAATTAGCAAAACCCAAGAACTTCTGAAGACTCTTCACAGATATAGGTTGAGTCCAGTCATGAATAGCCTGGACCTTGACTGGATCCATCTCAATAGTAGAAGGAGAAAAAATAAAGCCCAAAAAGGAAATCTTCTGGACTCCGAAGAGACATTTAGAGCTCTTCACAAACAAGGCATTGGCACGCAGGACCTGAAATACCATCCTGACCTGCTTCACATGAGACTCCCAATCATCAGAAAAGACCAAAATATCATCCAGGTACACAATCATAAATCTATCCAGATACTTTCGGAAGATGTCGTGCATGAAGGACTGAAACACAGAGGGGGCATTAGAAAGCCCAAAAGGCATCACCAGGTACTCAAAATGGCTTTCGGGCGTATTAAATGCGGTTTTCCATTCATCGCCCTGCTTTTTGCTCACAAGATTATACGCTCCACGAAGATCTATCTTGGTGAACCAACTGGCCCCCCTAATCCGGGCAAACAGATCGGACAACAGTGGCAAGGGGTACTGAAACTTGACCGTGATGTTATTTAGAAGGCGATAATCTATACAGGGTCTCAGAGAACCATCCTTCTTGGCCACAAAAAAGAACCCCGCACCCAAAGGGGATGAGGACGGGCGAATGTGCCCCTTCTCCAAGGACTCCTTTATATAACTCCGCATAGCGGCATGTTCAGGTACAGATAAATTAAAAAGTCGTCCCTTAGGGAACTTACTACCAGGAATCAGATTTATGGCACAATCACAATCCCTATGAGGAGGTAGGGCACTGAATTTGGGCTCATCAAATACATCCTGGTAGTCCGACAAAAATTCAGGGACTTCAGAAGGAGTAGAAGAAGCAATTGACACCAAAGGGGCATCGCCATGAATTCCCTGGCAACCCCAACTTGACACAGACATTGCTTTCCAATCCAGGACTGGATTATGAGCCTGCAACCATGGCACACCCAACACGACAACATCATGCAAATTATGTAGCACAAGAAAGCGAATCACCTCCTGATGTGCAGGAGCCATGCACATGGTCACTTGAGTCCAGTACTGAGGTTTATTCTTGGCCAATGGCGTAGCATCAATTCCCTTTAGTGGAATAGGAAATTGTAAAGGCTCCAAGATAAAACCACAGCGCCTGGCAAATGACAAATCCATCAAATTCAGGGCGGCACCTGAATCCACAAAAACCATAACTCGGTAGGATGACAGAGAGCAAATCAAAGTAACAGACAAAATGAATTTAGGTTGTACAGTACCAATGGTGACAGACTTGGTGAACCTTTTTGTGCGTTTAGAACACTCTGAGATAACATGAGCAGAATCACCACAGTAAAAGCACAACCCATTCTGACGTCTGTGGTTTTGCCGTTCAACTCTGGTCAGAATCCTGTCGCATTGCATAGGTTCAGGTTTCTGCTCAGAAAATTCCGCCAGATGGTGCACCGGTTTGCGTTCCCGCAAACGCCGATCAATCTGAATGGCCAAAGACATTGACTCATTCAGACCCGCAGGCGTGGGGAACCCCACCATAACATCTTTAAGGGCTTCAGACAGACCCTTTCTGAAAATCGTCGCCAGGGCGCACTCATTCCATTGAGTGAGCACAGACCACTTCCTAAACTTCTGACAGTAAACCTCTGCTTCATCTTGACCCTGAGAGAGAGCCAGCAAAACCTTCTCTGCTTGGTCTACCAGATTTGGTTCCTCATAAAGTACTCTAAGCGCCAGAAAAAACGCATCCACATTTAGCAATGCAGGATCACCTGGCGCCAGAGAGAATGCCCAATCTTGAGGGTTGCCACGTAACAAAGAGGTAATAATTTTAACTTGCTGAACAGAATCACCAGAGGAGCGAGGTCTCAGAGAAAGGAATAACTTACAATTATTCTTAAAGTTCAAAAACCTAGATCTGTCTCCGGAGAACAGTTCAGGAATTGGTATTTTAGGCTCTGACATAGGACTGCGGACTACATAATCCTGAATGCCCTGTACTCTTGCAGTGAGATGATCCACACTAGAAGACAGACTCTGAATGTCCATATCTGCAACTAAATTCAGAACCACCCAAAGATTAAGGGGAGGGGAGAGGCTAAACACAGTGCAGAAAAAAAAAATGACTTCAGGATTTCTCTTCTCCCTCTTCTGCTGCATTAACACTTTTTGGCCTGCTGTACTGTTATGGTCCGGTGGTAGGACCTCAAAACTGACCTGACACATATGACCAGAATATAGGACAAGTTCTGGGGATGTGGCAGCTATACTGACTGCAATTCTGATCCTATCCACACACATTAAAGGCAGCCGTGGAGCGTTCCTAAAATCCTAGATGCCACGTTCACAGCCTGAGAAACTGACTACCCCTAGAGAGAAAGCAAAGACCTCACTTGCCTCAGAGAAATAACCCCAAAGTTATAGATAGCCCCCACAAATAATAACGGTGAGTTAAGGGGAAAAGACAAACGTAGAAATGAAACAGGTTAAGCAAATGAGGCCCGCTAATACTAGATAGACAGAAAATAGATAGGAGTCTGTGCGGTCAGTACAAAAACTATCAAAAATAAACCACGCAGAGAATGCAAGAACCCCCACACCGACTCACGATGTGAGGGGCGCACTCTGCACCCCAGAACTAACCAGCCAGCAAAAAATCACATAAAAGCAAGCTGGACTGAACTCATTATATACTGAGAAACGTTTTCAAGGAAATAATGAGCAAACAAACTTAGCTTCTCAAGCAGGAGACTGGTCACAAGGAATATTCAGGAGAACTCAGAAACAGGACTGAATACACCGACAGCAGGCAACAAATGAAGGGCCAGGTGAATTAAATAGGCCCAGCATAGCAGGAAATGAATCAGCAGAGCCCAGCCAAGACCAGCCATATCGCTAAAGGCCACCAGAGGGAGCCCTAGAACAAACTCACACAGTACCGCTCATGACCACAGGAGGGAGCCCGAGAACGGAATTCACAACAGAGGACACAGGGTTGCAGTCTCTTTACCTCTTTACTGAAGGCTTCAGGATCCTCAATCCAGAGTACTGCTAACAGGGCTGACTGAGACCGGCTGGTCCGAAGGCACATCCAGAGATTCCTTTGCATGTGGAAATCAGTGCCTACCTTCTAGCGCCTGTGTGTTGTAGTACCTCCCTGCTGAGCACCACGGGATAGTCCTCACAACTGTTGTGTCTGTTTCTGATGTTCTTCTTTCTCACAACTCGTATCTATTCTGATGTTCTTCTCCGTCCCCCAGATGATATGGATAGGACGCACCCGTATGACGGGCAGGCCTGGAGTTCTTCCGGGACCCTTGCGTCGCCCATCTCCCACAATTGCCCCCTATGTCTGCTTAGGTGATTTAGGTGAGACAGCCAACCTAAAATTAACTGTCCTGCCGCTGTTTGAAGTATTGCTTGGAGCCTAATACTTCCTCGGCGTTCCGGCTGCCGGCTACGAGCCTCAGTAGGATGTTGCGTCGATCTTACGGCATGACTCCTACTGTCTTTATCTCCTTTTTGCTGCGATCTCGTTTCTCACTTCTCCACAGTAAACCTCGCTTCTTTTCCTTTCTTAGGATGCCGCCGCATTCGAGTGCAGTCGCGGCTCCGTAACGTTCTGTTCTGTTCGCTAGGCCACTGTCAGGATCCCACCCCTGACAGAGACCCCCCTGAATCTTCCCCTGCAACACCCTCTGCCACAGGATGTTGCCTGGTTCCAACCCAGTCAGCTTCTGACTAACTTCCTATCCAGCCCCCAGTTTTACCAGATTGTGAGGAGTGGCCTAATACATAGAACCCTTTGCTCCCCCTGGTGGCCAGAATGTGAAGTGTAAAGTGTGACTGTGATACCTGGTCAGGTGAACTCCTTAAGTGCCATCAGACGTACCAACACTCCCCTTAGCGGTGGAGCGTCAGTACTGCAACGACCAGGACTCTGGGGCGCTGCACTCGTAAAATCCAGCCCTAGAAATGCCTGATAACTCTCTCAGCACTATATGTGCTGAAGCATGCTTCCGAGCTCACATCACCGCAGCTATTAGCAGTGATGACACATATCTCCCCTCAAGGACTCATCTGGTGGCCATTCTACAACATATATAGTGACAATCCAGCCTTATTTGATCAGGAAAATATATAATATAGTTTTGAGGCTGGTGTGAAACAAATGCTTAAATGCTGAAAGATGAGAATGCTTTCTAAAACAGAAATGTTGAGAGTTTATTTTTATCCACTATCAAAACACAAAGTGAATAACCAAAAGTGAAATCTAACCCGAATCAATAATTGTTATGACCGCCGTTTGCCTCAAAACAGAATCAAAGCATTCATTCTGTTAGTACACTTGCACAAAATGTGTAAAAAAGGAAAACTCAGCAGGGAAGTTTTTCCAAAATTATATGGCAACCACAGATCCCTGATCTCAATATCATTGCATCTGTCTAAGATGACATGGGAAGACAAATAGATGTACACATGCCTATATCCACACAAGATCTGTGGTGGTTTTATAAGATGTTTAGAACACTTAATGCTGAGGCTTTTTTATTTTTCAAAAGCTGTGTGCAAATTGATCTTTAGATATTGTTTTGAAGGTAACAGTTGGTCACATCAAATATTGATTTTATTTAGATTCTCTCTGGTTCATTTACTTTGGTTTTGTTAATTGATAAAACTAAATTAAACTTCCACTCTCGAAAGCATCCTTATTTTTCAGCATTTGTTTCACACCTACTTCAAACTTTTTCATACTACTATAGAACATCATCCAGGAGTGACAACAGCTCAGTTTAAGGCTATGTGCACACTTTGCGGATTCCACTGTGGAATTTTCCGCAGCGGAATTCCAAAATCCGCAGTGAAAACCCGTTGCGGTTTTTACTGCGGATTTATCGCGGTTTTTACTGCGGTTTCTTCTGCGGATTTTCATCTGCAGTTTCCTATTGGAGCAGGTGAAAATCCGCAGAAAAGAAGTGACATGCTGCGGAATGTAATCCACTGCGTTTCCGCGCGTTTTTTTCCGCAGCATGTGCACAGCGTTTTTTGTTTCCCATAGGTTTACATTGTACTGTAAACTCATGGGAAACTGCTGCGGATCCGCAGCAAAATCCGCAAAGTGTGCACATAGCCTAAGAAAGAAAGCACCACACAAGCTCAGTCAGACCTTTTTGACTAGCATCAGTGTCAGACCTTCAATATCTTATTTTGTCTCCTTATCTCCCAAATATTATGCTGCTCTTTGAAAGCTCAGCTCCAGTTCCTTGAGAACCTTCTTTTGTGAGATCTGCCACCAATCTAATGTGGTGAGATCTGTCAGCAATCTAATGATCTGGTGGATATAGGAAGTAATTTTTTCTTCTGAATAGTCGTTGTTTGATAATTAGTGATGAGCGAGTATACTCGTTACTCGCGTTTCCCCGAGCATGCTCGGGTGGTCTCCAAGTATTTTGGCATGCTCGGAAATTTAGTTTTCATCGCCACAGCTGCATGATTTGCGGCTGCTAGACAGGCTGACTACATGTGGGAATTCCCTAACAAACAGGCAACCCCCACATGTGTTTCGGCTGTCTAGCAGTCGCAAATTTCCGAGCACGCCAAAATATTCGGAGACCACCCCAGCATGCTCGGGGAAACCCAAGTAACGAGTATACTCGCTCATCACTAGTGATAATATGTGTGAATATTTGTCATACAATACTGCTGCAGCAACCACAGGGAAGCGGAAAACTTAGTGTTCATTTAAAATACTGTTTTTTTTATTCACTTTAGCTCTAGCAATATATTTTATTCGTATATGATAAGTGATTATATCAATTAATGCAAATGAAAGGCACATTAATATTTTTTAGCTGTTACACTAAAGTGAATATTATGCTAAATCCTGAGGAGAATATATTTTGAATGTATAAAGGTTCAAGATGACAACAGCTAAAATTAATCTACTAAAGTCAGGCAGACATACATTTCAGCATTTAAGTAAATGTGACTGCTTCATAATGGAATGGAAAGATTATCACAAGACAAGTCAAGTAATAAAACAGAGAAGACATTGTCATGCGGTGGGTTCCTGGAATGCATCCAGTTTATGACACAATAATTGGTCACGGTCACATGCCAACAGACACTGAACAAGTAACGACAGGATACATAATGCAAACACAAGCATCCAAAAGAAGTGTCCAGTATTCTTACACTACCAGAAATGTATTATTTTTAGCTAGCAATTTGATGTAATGTGTAACTTACCAAAACCTAGCTCATTTTAAGGCAGTGAGAAAACAAAATTCAAACTTTTTCCATAAGTCAATGGAAATAGAGCTGCTGTTCCCTGATGTATACTGCTGAGCCTCAGTGTTTCCCATCCTAACCTAATATTTAATTTGCTTCTTATATAAAACAGAAATGATAGGGCAAATAAGCCGCAAAGACAACTCCATGAGAGATATAGAGAGACAAGGAAGGCGGAGGAAGATGAGAGGAGGGGTCAGAGTTGTCATAAAGGATCTGATAGGTTATGTTTTCGTCCTGCAGTGCGCAGGAAGTAAACAAGTGACATCCTGCCTTCACAAAAGCATGTACTGAGCTGAATACAATATGACCTGCCCATAATGAAGAGGGAAAATTTTATAGATGCAACTGGGCTGGATTGAAGCGAAGTACATTAGAATATTGCAGGTGAGTTTGCTCGAAGGAGACCCTGAATGTTGTGTAATAACTCTTACTGGGACAACACCATTTGAATGAAACAATGTGGAATGTGCTCCATAGTATAAGCCAGATTGCCCAATCGATGGACTCCTCATCCTATGTTAGGTGTGCTTTACCTGTTAGGTTATGTGCACACGTTGCGGATTTTGCTGCGGATCCGCAGTGGATTGGCCGCTCGTTGTACAGTACAATGTAAGTGTATGGAAAACGAAATCTGCAGTGCACATGCTGCGGAAAATACCAGGCGGAAACGCTGCGTTGCAGCATGTGGGGATTCCGCAGCGGTTTACAAAAAATGCAGGAAATCCGGGGTAAATCCACAGGTAATCTATTGTGCATTTTGCCTGTGGATTTTGCAAAAACGGTGCGGAAAAATCCACACACCAATCCACAACATGTGCACATAGCCTCAATGGTTTATGTTTGTGCTTGCATTTCTGCTGGGTTCAGCTGCAACCGCCCTGCTAATCTTGTACTGCTGGTGATCCTTTACAGTCCTTGAGGCCCACAAACCTATTGGCATGCTGTATTGAAGCCCGGGGTCTGTGTGCCATCCCAAACCTGGGGCTAAGAGGATCCTCTTCATCTGGTGAGCCCTTACACATATGCGGAATGTAGTGTATTTTTGGGAGGTTCAGATTGCCTCAACCTTAACGGAAGTTACAGCAGAATATTCAGAGCCTCTTCTTAGTGAATCTACCTGTATAATACTGCACGGTTACTTCAAATAATAGTATACAAATGTGTACTTCCCCGGCGGAGGCCAAAATGGCACTCTTTGGATCTGTCAGGTAAATAGAGCTGCACGGTTATGCTTGATGTATGCAGTACGACAGAAGCATTTTCTGGTGCATACACATATAGGGCTTAAATGTTTGCACAGAGCCTTATTGAGATGTGGTTCATGCCTTTTTATTTTTATTTTGCTTCCTTTTTTTATTATCTTCCTAAAGAGAACCTTTCAGCACGATTTTGTAATGTAAAATAAAGACATGGCTGTTATGGCGCTGTTTTTCTGATTTCATTGATATCTTGGTGAAAAAAATCTGCTTTGTGGTTCTTCTGTAATCAGCATTTTACATTTTCTACTAATTAGGTCTTCCCTTGCCTGTCTATGAAGACCCAGTGTCCAGTCTGGCCCCTGTGCACCAAAATCTAAGGAGCAGAAAACTACAAATGGGGATTATAGAAGAACTACAAAGCGCATTTCTTCACCAAAGGTATCAACTTAATCAGTATTACAACACCATTACAGCCATCTCTTTACTTTACTTTACAAAATCGTGCTGACAGGTTGTAAGTAGTAGACTATTAATATGAACATTCACTATAATCTAAATGGATATAACTGTGGTCTACTGGGCTCTGATGCAAAAGTTCAGCTTGGTCACCATGCTCCACCAACTCTTCACAACATAATTTCTACAATTAGCAGCCAGAGGCATCACTACAGTTTTAACATATCAGGAGTACAAGTTCCAGTATGACTAGCACTGTTGATTTCCAGCATTGGAGTCTGGCCGATGAAAACACCAACATAAAATTTTTATGTGTAAGGTACCTGAGCGAGGTAGTCATGGATGAGCTGTTGCTTCTGTACGATCTGGCACCCTACAGGAAAATTGTGTCCCGGTCCCAATGTGCTGCTGTGTATGGGGTACATCACAATTACTTGTGGCCTATAAGCCTCCAGGCTTTCATCTTCCAGAACCTTCCAGGGGACACTGAATAATTTGTAACAGTCAACCTTTTACTTGGCAGTTTACAGTCTTTCCCACAGGTACCAGACATAACTTCATCCCTTGTTAACTCCTCTAGCAATAGGAATTCTTCTCTCCCGAATGCAGTGCACTCGGATTGCATTACCTTCCGCCTCTAAGAGTCTAAGGCTGGTTTCACACTTGCAAAACACGGGACTTAACAGAGGAATTACGCAGCCCTCCGCAGCTCTGCCCAACGCAAGTGTGAAACCAGCCTAAGTCGATCTTTCTCTGCAGCAATGCAGGATAATTGCGCCCAAAGACCCCGTCATCCATGTCGAGGTCCCAGGCCCAACAGCTGGACTCATCCAGCAGGATTCTATGGCAATTGACTGTCCCATGTTACAGGCTCATGTTGGCCCTAGCAGCCCATGCAATGACCACTGCTAGTACTTCACCACACTCCCTCTAACGGAACTGACACTTCCTGAACTTAACACAAACTCTCAGTTCCCCCTTCCCTATCGGGGTCTGCCGTTAAAGTTTACCCTGTCTAAGCATACTGCAGCCCCAGGGGAGGTTGCTTTCAGATAACATACACAACTATAAAATACATTTAATCACTTGAAGTGTTAGAGAATGGTAAACCATATTCATTACTCCCACATATGTTCTGCCTGAATTTGTCTGGGTTTCCTCCGACACTCCAAAGACTTAGGGGGCTATTCATCAAAGTGCTTTCACCAGAAAACTGGTGTAAAACGCTTTACAAAGTCACAAAATTTTTGTACAATGCAGAGATGAGCAAGAATTGTGTGACTTTTGATAGTTTCACGCCAGTTTTAAGCAGTTCTGCCAAAATAAGGGGAGAGTTTAGAAGGAGGAGGGATGTGGCATAAATATACCCACCCATCAAATCTATCAAAAGTGCCAGCATTTTGTATGCCAGAAATGTTACTTCAGTCTCTGGCTGGAGTAACATTGTCAGCGAGCACGTGGAGGAGCACACCACTCAGAACGTGTGCCGAATTGATTACATGGCTTGGGAATTTAGCACACCATACTCCAGAGAGCTCTTCATTAAGACTAGCGTGTCCAAGCCTTGTCATAGTGAATCAGCTACATAGTGGGAATTTAGATTGTGAATTGTTAAGTGCTCTAGAATATTTTTGGCATTATATCAGCCATAGAAATAAATAAATGTTTTGCTAAATAAGATGGGCCACAAAATAAATAATTCACAATAATGCTCATCAAGGCTCATCCATTAAAATTGGCTTTTATGGTAACAGCTTTCACTACCATTGTCATTTTTTCTGCCAGTCATGAGGCCTTCTTTGAGGAGGGGAGTAGTATTGTGCATGAGTCTGTCCACCATGCCAGAACTGATTCCACAAAGAATGCCAATAGTGGAGTACATGCAGGCTCACTAAAGGAAACAAAGGACTGTTTTACTGGTGAGTTTCTGGACTTTCCTATTCCAGGAAAAACAAGTATGCATGGATTTGGCAAAGGTAACAAAACCGTGACCAGTGCAATTTAAAGTTTAGACAGCCAGGTGTTCATATACTCACTATTACAGACATCCAGGAGAATATTATGAGAAGCCTGAGGTTATCAAGTTGGAACTTAGCAACCTCATGTACACAGAACAACATCAATAAGGGCTGACTGAAATCTTTTTATATGCAGCCATATCAAGTGTCAGTTATGCAAGTGTTAAAAGAGGGGTATAAAAGAGAAGAATGTAATGTATTGCAATTGGCTAACAGATATCATTGACAGCCAGTTGAACACATTGCAAATGCAATTCATCAGGTCCATTGAAGCATGGTTCCAGCTAATCCAGTGTGTTAAATCGCACAATAGGTACTGGCACACAAATTCACACAAGCTACATGATCAGCCAACTCACCATCCAAAAATCAGCAAATCAGCATTTGGCTTAAAGCTATGAGTGGTTTGTAGACTGCATAGTCATGAACATTGATATCTTCAAGCAATTCCTTGCTTAACCCCTTAAGGACCAGGGAGTTTTTAGTTTTTGCGCTTTTATTTTTTCCTCGCCTGATCAAAAAATGTTAACTAAGTATCTTACATTTTTTACATTTACAACAATATCTGAGTTTTTACAACCTAAAAAATGGATACCTGGTATCCACACACACTACTCAACAGAGAGATGTTATAAAATAGTAAATTTTATTAAAGAATCTAGACATCATGTATAAGGTTTAAAGCAAACCCATATATGATTTCCCGTCCACGGTGCCACAGACACCACAATGCGCGTTTCGCTGGTCGCTTTGTGCATGCCTCCCCTTGAGAAAGTGACCAGCAAAACGCCCGTTGCGGTGTTTGTGGACATATATGGGTATGCTTTGAACCTTATACATGAAGAGATCTATTTCTTCACATATGACAGCCGGCTGTCGACTGACATATGTGTGATACAGTTCTTGTCAGTTGAAAAGCAGGTCTCAGGATCTGGATGTCATCAATCTGCAGCCCGTCCTAACACTTGACTAAGACAGGATGCAGTTTGAATTATATCAGGGACGCCATTTTATTTCACCCTCAGAGAACCCCTGCAATTGCAATATGCTGATGTATAGTATATGCTTACAGGGTATAGGTCATGAAGTTCTAATAGTGCCTGCAAAGGAAAACTGGAAAAGATTGGCCTGGGGGTAATCACATAGCCCATCAGTTGCAGATCAGCCATAAATTGTGTACCTCCATCTGCTTTAAAAAAAGGTAAAATCTCAAAGAGGTGCATGTGCAATCTCAAATACATAACTGAGCTGTAATGAACAGCTCAAATTCTTAGAAGACTGGATATTATTATTGTCATTTATTTTTCATTAGCTGCAGGTAATGCGTGTAGCTTAAATATAGTTCTAGAACTATAGAACTAATATAAGATAACAGAACTGCACTTACAACATAGATATGGCAACAAAATCAAGCTTACTACTAGTGTTGAGCGATACCGTCCGATACTTGATACCGGCAAAGTATCAGATCTAATCCGATACCGATACCAATACAAGTCAATGGGACTCAAGTATCGGACGGTATCCCTGATGGTTCCCAGGGTCTGAAGGAGAGGAAACTCTCCTTCAGGCCCTGGGAACCATATTAATGTGTAAAATAAAGAATTAAAATAAAAAATATTGATATACTCACCTCTCCGATGCAGCCTGGACTTTACCGCCGTAACCGGGAGCCTTCTTTGCTTAAAATGCGCGCGTTAAATGGTTTCCGTGACGTCACGGCTTCTGATTGGTCGCGTGCCACCCATGTGACCACGACGCGACCAATCACAACAAGCCATGACGTAATTTTCAGGTCTTGAATGCCTAGAATTAGGCATCAGGACCTGAAAATTACGTCACGGCTTGTGATTGGTCGCGTCGCGGCCACATGGGCGACGCGACCAATCACAAGCCGTGACGTAATTTTCAAATCCTGAATGCCTAGAATTCAGTGACGTCACGGAAACCATTAAACGCGCGCATTTTAAGCAAAGAAGGCTCCCGGTTACGGCGGTAAAGTCCAGGGGCCTCCGGACAGGTGAGTATATCAATATTTTTTATTTTAATTCTTTATTTTACACATTTATATGGATTCCAGGGCCTGAAGGAGAGTTTCCTCTCCTTCAGACCCTGGGAACCATACACTGGAAACTTCCGATTCCGATTCCCGATACCACGAAAGTATCGGATCTCGGTATCGGAATTCCGATACCCGCAAGTATCGGCCGATACCTGATACTTGCGGTATCGGAATGCTCAACACTACTTACTACATGAAAATGTTTGCCTTTAACAACCTTCCCATGTTGTTTGTATTTGGTCCAGATTTTAGACACAGTTGACTGTGAACAACCAACATCTTTTGAAACATTGCGTGATGATTTACCCTCTTTTAAGAGTTTGATAATCCTCTCCTTTGTTTCAATTTGACATCTCTCCTGTTGGAGCCATGATTCATGTCAGTCCACTTGGTGCAACAGCTCTCCAAGGTGTGATCACTCCTTTTTAGATGCAGACTAACCAGCAGATCTAATTTGATGCAGGTGTTATTTTTGGGATTGAGTGATTCCATAATTTTCCCCCTATGCTTGGTTAAAAAAAGTAACCATTACTGACTACCACATTTTTTTGTTCTTGATGTCTTTTAGTGTTTCTTAAAGCCAGAAAGTTGGCATTTGAAATGACTTTAGTTTTGTGCCATGTCTGTGATCTGCTTTTTTTCTACAAAATTAAACAACTGAATGAACATCCTCCAAGGCCGGTGATTCCATAATTTTTGCCAGGGGTTGTATATGGTGAAGGAATCAAGCTTACTACCTATGTACAGTAACAGAACCAAGCTTACTATATGTAGATAAGATTAGAGAACTAAAGTGCAAAGATACTTGTGATGTGTTGGAAATTGCTGCTGTCCTAATTGTGAAATATTCTGCATTCCCTCATATGTAGCTCTTCATGGAGCAAATGATTATCCCTCCATTGCCATCCCCAAGCAGCCATTAGACATAAATTATGTTGATTCAAGTGACCTGATCTAGATGATAGTACTGAATCATACAACCAATATAATGAATACATCTGCAAATCTATTACAGGTTCATGCAGCTATGCAGGGCCGGCCCGAGAGATTACGGCGCCCTAGGTGAAACTATTTTGTTGCGCCCCTACTACTTTTAACATACCTCCCAACTTTTGAAGATGGGAAAGAGGGACAAAGTTTCGTGCGCCGCGGCAAATTTTAAGCCATGCCTCTGACCACACCCATTCATAACTAGCCACACCCATATCCACATCCCAACCACACCCATTTAGCACTGCTGATCACACTGTTTCATAAAGAATAATTATAAACAAAAAAATATGGCCACACAGTGCTCCATACTGTATAATGGCCACAAATGATGCTCCATACTCTGTATAATAGCCACACATGATGCTCCATACTGTTTAATGGCCACACATGATGCTCCATACTGTATAATGACCACACATGATGCTCCATACTGTATATTGGCCGCACATGATACTTCGTACCGTATAATGGCCACACATATAGCTACTCCTACACACGCGGCTGCGCTCCGTACACACGCGCTCCGCTCCATACACCTCGTACACACGCGGCTCCGCTCCGTACACCTCGTACACATTTAGCTCCGCTCCATACACCTCATACACACACGACTCCGCTCCGTACACCTCATACACACGGCTCCAATCCGTACACCTCATACACACACGGCTCCGCTCCATACACCTCTGCAGCGCCCCAGAGTCCTGGTCGTTGCAGTACTGTGGATCCGCCACTATGGGGAGCCATGGTGCGTTCGATGGCACTGAAGGAGTTCATCTGACCAGGTATCACAGACACCAATATGTTTCACAGCAGGGCCTCCGGGGGGAGCTAAGGGTTCTATTCATTAGGCCACTCCCCACCATAGTGGGTAAACTGGGGGTCAGGCAGGAAGTTAGAGGAGAAAGCTGACTGGATTGAACGAAGCAACACCTTGTGGCAGAGGGTGTTGTGGAGAAAGAGACAGTAGGGTCTCTGTCAGGGGTGGGATCCTGACAGAGGCTTGGCGTTGGAAAGAACGTAACGGGACCGTGCCTGCTCAGCATAGCGGCGGTGCCCAAGAAAGGACTAGAAGCGAGATAGATTGTGCTGAGTGAGAAACGAGATCAAGCAAAAAGGAGAATACCAGTAGGGGTCATGCTGTAGGACCGGAGCAACATCCTACTGAGGCGCATTACCGGTGGCCGGAACGCCGAGGGAGTGGAATAGCATACAGCTTCAAGCCATACTCCAAACAGCGGCAGGGCAGTCAGTTTAAGGCGGGCTGTCTACCACATATCACCTATGAAGTCTTGGGGGGCAATTGCGGGAGAGGGGCGTCTCTAGGGTCCCGGAAGAACTCCAGGCCTACCTGACAAACGGGTGCCGTTCCAACCTGAATAACAGGGAGGGATGGAATACGAGAAGAACATCAGTGAATCGAGTTGTGAGGGAACTTAAGAAACAGACACAACAGTTGTGGGGTACTTTCCGTGAGCACAGCAGGGAAGGACTACAACACATAGCGCTAAGAAGGAGGGCACTGATTTCCACCTGTGAGGAGAACTCTGGAAGTGCCATCGGACCGACCGGACTTGCGCAGCCTGGTGAACCGTATTCTGGACTGCGGACTGAGAGATCTCCAGTAAAGAGGTAAAGAGACTGCAACCTGGTGTCCTCGTTATTTACCGCGACCTGCACCCCACAACTGCACCGCTACACCACCGTTACTGCACCATCATCATCACTTATTCTACCGGACGTCCCCCACTGACAGACAGGGCCACGGACCGGGTCTAGCCACCGTGACAACCCCAGGACTGAGACCCAGAGGCCCGGCTCCGGGTACCCCTAGGCCCTGCGGCGGTGTGGGGGCGCTCCAACTTGGCGTCACGAACAGGATCTACTTAAGCCTGAAGAATCAGGTCATGTGTGCCTAGAGACTGTGATTTATTGTGTTTGAACTGTACTTTATTGCAAAGACTGTGCTGTGCCAGTTGCCGCCAAAATCCGCCACCATTGTAGCGCTGAGGAGAGCGCAGGAACAGAAGAGGGGCGTGAAGTGGGCGTAGGCAAGCTGGAGAGCGCGAACAGCAATGGCCGCCCAGTCTAAGTATTTCTGTGCCCGTCAACAGCCGAGGTCCGCCTCCTGATCCTGGTTGGAGGGTGGAGGCCATGGGGACGGGGCCGCCCACGAAAGAGACCGCGAAAAGAGGACATTGGAGGACAAATAAAGATGGCGACACCCGGAGCACCATGCGGAGCTGACCCGGTTTGGTCTGAAGCTGCACAGCCTGAAATAGCCCCAGAGACGCCAACACTGCGGGGTCTGACCCTCACAGGGCCGCCGATGGGTCGACCCCCTTTGCCGCTGTCCGAAGAGGGTGTGGCCGCAGCCGAGGCCCGACAGCTGGCCCGCCGGCTGAAGGCCGATGCCCGAGTGCTCACCCGGCTAGGTCAGCCCACGGAGATCCGTCTGACTCCAGTGTCTCCTGTTCCCTCCCAACTGGCCGTGGCTGGGAGCACGCTATCAACACCGGATCTAGAGATCATGCCGGACACCGAGCATTTACGGCGTCTGATGACAGCATGGCGGAGCCGGCCCCAGCCTGCAGAGCAACTTGATCTGGTCAGTGTTCCGGAGATTCCGTCCTCACACTGGGGTGTAGTGGTGGCCTTTAACCCCCGGTATGGAAGAGGGGTGATTCAGGAAATTGGAGAGCCGCTGCAGGTCCGCGTGGATCGGGAGGAGGTGGAGCCTTGCAGCGGGAGGCTCGATCGTGACCTGGAGCCGGGAGATGCCGTCACCTACACGAGGTGGAGGAGGGACACTGGCGAGACGGGCTGGTTCGCCCGAGGTGTCCAACGATGCATTGCCCTCCAGGCTGCTGGAACACCAGAAGGGGATGATCCTGTTGGGAAGGCAGCGGGACCCGGCCCCGCGGAATCACGAGAAGCTCAGCCTCGCCGCGCCCCGGAGGGACGGGTGCACCTGCCGACAAGGAGGACCTCCCGGCGAGGGATTTTATCATTACTGGGACCGGAACGGCGTCCTGGCTCACCGGTGCGATCTGTTGGCCTGGTAAGGCCAGGAAAGAGGTCGCCTTCTGCAGAACCCCAGTAAGATTTTATTGTTTCTCAAGAATGTAAATAGTTTTCTAGTTAACTGTTTGAGTACTGTTTGCTGCTAAACCCGTCCAGGGTTAACTCTTTATGGATCCCTTAGTTGACCCGGGATCCTTATTGTTTGTCTTTCTACAGTTTTGCACAAGTTTTACAAACTGAGAAATCATGAACAGTGCATGATCCAAACTTTCTTGTAAATAGTTTGCACCTTATTAAAGGCGCTTCCTACTGGTTTTATTTAAAGACTCTTTGCGAAGATACCGTTCTGGAACCTTTGCTGAGCAAAGACTGGTAGGCTGAGAAGACGAGCTACCTCAGAAAGACTTGATTCTCTTTTAAAGGGGATGTCCAACAGCGTACTTATGAGAAGATACTGTTTTAGAACAGTAATGCAATGATAATGTTTGAACGAGAAAAGTTGTATGTGTTTTAACTAGTTAAATGTGAAGAAATACTGATGATGATGCTCCGGAAAGAAATGTAACTGTTTTGCACGAAGAAAAGTTATGTGTGTTTAATTTGTTTAAAGTGTGAAACCTAGATAATGTTCTTTAAAAGGAAAGATGCAGAAAGCCCGTAGGGGTAGATTTAGAGTTCTGCTTAGTTGAAAGTAAAGAAAGTAGTAATGAAGGTGAGGATAGAAGGTAAACCCTGAGTCCCCATAGAAAGTTCGTTCGTTACTAAGGACAGAGAGTGAACCCGTAGGGGTTAGAAAGTGAGTCCTAATAGGAGCCAAATAGAGCTGGCTCAATGTTCTCTAATTGAAAGGAATGTTATGTCTATACCATGTATAGTAGCGAAAGGCAGTAGGCCCTGGCTGAACGGGGCGGTCCTGTAATACAAAGGAGAGGCAGTAGGTCTGGTGCCGTTAGGACAGGCGGTCCTGCAGGTTCAAAGTAGGAGAATGCAAAGTTAAAATACCTTATAATGTGATTATAGGAAGGTCTTTAGCGGATTAAGAGTGTATATCCTTAAAGGCAAAGTTAAATTATTGGTCAATAATGTTTGCACCTAGTAGAATACCCGGTTGGGTAATGAGAGCTAATTGTAGCCTGTTGCTATGATATTTAATTATGTTTGTAACGTTAAAGTGTCCTCACCTCCCATAAAGGGAAGCCTGTTCAAGTATACTTATTGTTTTGCACTCAACGAAAATTGTATGTCTTTTTGCTAATCTGTATTGTTGTTTTCTTCCCAGTCCCGGAGTACTGTGTTTAACCAGGGGGGAGTGCAGCGCCCCAGAGTCCTGGTCGTTGCAGTACTGTGGATCCGCCACTATGGGGAGCCATGGTGCGTTCGATGGCACTGAAGGAGTTCATCTGACCAGGTATCACAGACACCAATATGTTTCACAGCAGGGCCTCCGGGGGGAGCTAAGGGTTCTATTCATTAGGCCACTCCCCACCATAGTGGGTAAACTGGGGGTCAGGCAGGAAGTTAGAGGAGAAAGCTGACTGGATTGAACGAAGCAACACCTTGTGGCAGAGGGTGTTGTGGAGAAAGAGACAGTAGGGTCTCTGTCAGGGGTGGGATCCTGACAGAGGCTTGGCGTTGGAAAGAACGTAACGGGACCGTGCCTGCTCAGCATAGCGGCGGTGCCCAAGAAAGGACTAGAAGCGAGATAGATTGTGCTGAGTGAGAAACGAGATCAAGCAAAAAGGAGAATACCAGTAGGGGTCATGCTGTAGGACCGGAGCAACATCCTACTGAGGCGCATTACCGGTGGCCGGAACGCCGAGGGAGTGGAATAGCATACAGCTTCAAGCCATACTCCAAACAGCGGCAGGGCAGTCAGTTTAAGGCGGGCTGTCTACCACATATCACCTATGAAGTCTTGGGGGGCAATTGCGGGAGAGGGGCATCTCTAGGGTCCCGGAAGAACTCCAGGCCTACCTGACAAACGGGTGCCGTTCCAACCTGAATAACAGGGAGGGATGGAATACGAGAAGAACATCAGTGAATCGAGTTGTGAGGGAACTTAAGAAACAGACACAACAGTTGTGGGGTACTTTCCGTGAGCACAGCAGGGAAGGACTACAACACATAGCGCTAAGAAGGAGGGCACTGATTTCCACCTGTGAGGAGAACTCTGGAAGTGCCATCGGACCGACCGGACTTGCGCAGCCTGGTGAACCGTATTCTGGACTGCGGACTGAGAGATCTCCAGTAAAGAGGTAAAGAGACTGCAACCTGGTGTCCTCGTTATTTACCGCGACCTGCACCCCACAACTGCACCGCTACACCACCGTTACTGCACCATCATCATCACTTATTCTACCGGATGTCCCCCACTGACAGACAGGGCCACGGACCGGGTCTAGCCACCGTGACAACCCCAGGACTGAGACCCAGAGGCCCGGCTCCGGGTACCCCTAGGCCCTGCGGCGGTGTGGGGGCGCTCCACCTCATACACATTCAGCTCCGCTCCATACACCTTTTGCCTTTTGAAAAGATTTTTTATAATTTTTTCTATTTTTTCTCTGGTGCCCCCTTAGGGTCGGCGACCTAGGCGGCCACCTAGTTCGCCTATACGTTCGGGCCGGCCCTGCAGGTATGTCTGTAATTGCATTGATAGAACATTTATATAAATAGATTGCAACAATAGCAGGAACATGAATAGTTAATTACTTCTTTCTTTAAATCATTGGTGTCATGTAAGCCCATGACCTGCAATGTCAGGCTATGTTCACATGTATCCTGCAGAATCCTCTGGCATTCCTCAGCAAATGCAAATGATCAAAGAATTTATCACCACATTCATATGCAATAAAAAAAAAAAGACATGAGGAACAATAAAAGACAAATGGACTTAACATGTTTGCATTTTATTTCATATGGGAAAGGCACCAAAAAGTCAGATGGAATTTCAATAGGTGGATCTCTAACACATACTGTATTCTTGGCAAACAATCTACATTGGATACCCTAAAGGCCACCGAACATAAATTCTAATCTCTATTTTTTATGTTCCCTGCAATAGTCCATTAGTATTCCATATACATTGGGTCTATGTGTAAGTTACATATGGTATGGTATTATAATTTTGTTACACTTTACCTATTCTGAAAACCATGCCAGTTATACCAAGTGAACTACAAAAACAACGAATTACAAATACATTTCCTAAAGTGTAGTTCAACATAACACCATGGTGTCTACAAGTGAGTAGGTAATCTGTGTTAGGGCCCCTTCACACTGGTCGATTCTGCTACGATTACGACGCATTTGCGTCATATTCGACATCGCAGTACGCGCTCGTAGCCAGCGGTCACACTCTACGATGTTAACGCTTTTTCTGACGTAGTTGCGATGTGAACGTCACGCGTCGCAATCGTACGCTACCCTTCACACCGCCATAGTCCTACGACTCCGAGCGTGACGTATTACCAGCATGGGCGTGCTAAAACGTCACGCCCAATCAGGAGACAGGTATGCGGAAGCCCAACCCACGTAGTCGCATTACGAGCTCGTATGACCGCCGTCACATACTACGATTTCGACCGCCACAGCGAGACATTTACGACGAAAGAAAGTTCTGCTCTTTCTTTCACATCGTACGATGCTGGGCTGCGTCGCAAATCGTAACGCCATGTCACACTTTGCAACCTCGGAACGAGGACGGATAAACGTCACAAATCGAACGCTCGTTCAGACTTTGATTGCACAGTGTGAAGGGGCCCTTAAAGTTGTGGTGATTTCTAGTTTACAGGGAGGACTGAGCGTGATAAATAATGCTCTGTGAAATAAATGTTATAACCTACTGGTGGAGTGACAGCTGAACAGGATCTGACTGTAAAGGGCAATGAGAAATACATGTACAATATATTTCCAGCTGTATAATTGCTGCATGCCATTTATCATTTCTGCTCAGCCTGTCTTAGCAGCTGAAAACTCACAAGCAATTTGTCCACAAATTTCTTCTCTGAAAAGTTACATCTACAATCTCAGGAAATGCAAGCAATATGCATGTCACTCAAATCTTCTCATTTATCTTCCATCCAAGTTTCTTGACAATGAGTTATATTATGTCATGTTGATTTAAGATTACCTTGAAATGTGAAAATACATTTCTGCCTTGTTATGAAATAACCAGACTTCTGATTCCTAACAGCCCCGATGATCTGACATTGCAATAAAAATGTGCCACAATGACCTGAAAGCCAAACATTTGACAACATAAAAAACAAGAAATATGGCGAAGTAACAGAAGTGTCATCTCAGTGGTAACAACAAAAGTTAATCCAGATAGCTTAAAATTATATAAGGGTTAATTTAAACAAACTTGGTAAACCCACAATTTCTGGCCCAACCGAGAATCTTCTGCCTTAATTTAATAGCTTCACATGTGTTTATGAGACTCTTATTTCAGGTCCTGAATAGAGATGAGCGGTGTTCGAGTCGAACTGTTCGCCAATTTCAAATTCGAGCTGTTTTGGGCGGTGTTCGAGTCGTCAGACGAACCCGAACAATTTGCTTAAAATTCGGCTGTTCGAGTTTCTGTTCGATAACTGTTCGTTCACCAAAAGCCTAGCTTGATTTGCACATTAAAACTGTTTATGCTTGTTAATGGACTGTTTCATTGTATAGTGGGCGGGGGGGGCGGGGGATAACGCCGATCTCCATTTTTTTTTTCTTTCCCGCATTTACAGTCTCTCAGCCTATCAGCAGTGCGCACACACACAGCAATGTGCATGTGATGCACACAAGCAAGGGCATGTGTCATTGGCTGTGTATGTCACATGTCCTTGCCCTATAAGAACCAGCCATTTGCCCCGTTGCCACCATTTCCTCACTACTACAGCTTAATGTTAGACGGCACCGCTGCTGCTGTGGGCGCCATACAGACTAAGTGTGTTTTTTTGGAGCGAATTGTCAGAGAGATAGGTTTAGGGAGTCGGGAGGAGTCGGGACTAGTTGTAATATCAGCCCTTTTCAGGGTAGGTTACAGCAGTTCATAGCACTGTTTGCCAGGCAGGTCTCAGCCAGTGCTGTGCAAGTGTTAGTCACAGCATTTGGTGTAATCTACCTCAGCCAATCCTTTTGGGCTAGTAGCATTGTCTGATAGTCATCTGAGTAGCCCACCTGTGAAGCTAGCTACACCGCCTGTGTATGTCAATTTTTACTGCATATAACCCAGTAAATCGTTTTGGGGTTTTGGGCTTAGTAGCATGTTATGGAGCTGGTGGTTAGGAGCACCTGGAATGACCTGATGGTTAAACTAGACGACAGGACAAGCTCTGGGAAGTGGGATCTCTGCTGACCGCAAACTCTAATCCTATCACACACACTAGAAATAGCCGTGGAGCGTACCTAACTCTCCCTAGACGCCTCTTCACAGCCTAAGAGCTAACTACCCCTAAAGATAGGAAAATAAGCCTTACCTTGCCTCAGAGAAATTCCCCAAAGGAAAAGGCAGCCCCCCACAAATATTGACTGTGAGTTAAGAGGAAAGTCACAAACACAGGAATGAAACAGGTTTCAGCAAAGGAGGCCAGACTTACTAAATAGACTGAGGATAGGAAAGGAATCTATGCGGTCAGCACAAAAATCTACAAAAAGCCACGCAGAGTGTGCAAAAAGACCCCCGCACCGACTCACTGTGCGGAGGTGCCACTCTGCACCCCAGAGCTTCCAGCTAGCAAGGCAATATCATGTTAGCAAGCTGGACTAGAACTTAGCAAGTACAAAGAAATATATTCAGTACACAATGAACAACAAATGAACTAGCAGGGACTTAGCTTCTGCTGGAGTAGACAGGTCATCAGAAAGATCCGAGAGAGATCTGAACCAGTACTGATACATTGACAGCTGGCATGAAGTAATGATCTGAGTGGAGTTAAATAGAGAAGCCAGCCTAGCCGCAAACGAGGGCAGCTGAGGAAGTAATCTCAAGGACCAGCAGTTCCACTCACAGCCACCAGAGGGAGTCCACGGACAGAACTCGCCGAAGTACCATTCATGACCACAGGAGGGAGTTCGAGAACGGAATTCACAACAGTACCCCCCCTTGAGGAGGGGTCACCGAACCCTCACCAGAGCCCCCAGGCCGATCAGGAAGAGCCAAATGAAAGGCACGGACCAAATCGGCAGCATGGACATCGGAGGCAACAACCCAGGAATTATCCTCCTGACCATAGCCCTTCCATTTGACCAGGTACTGAAGTTTCCGTCTCGAAATACGAGAATCTAAAATCTTCTCCACCACATATTCCAACTCCCCCTTGACCAACACCGGAGCAGGAGGGTCAACGGAGGGAACCATAGGCACCACATATCTCCGCAACAATGACCTATGGAACACATTATGGATGGCAAAAGAAGCTGGAAGGGCCAAACGAAACGACACAGGATTGAGAATTTCAGAAATCTTATAAGGACCAATGAAACGAGGTTTAAACTTAGGAGAAGAAACCTTCATAGGGACATGACGAGACGACAACCAAACCAAATCCCCAACACGAAGTCGGGGACCAACACAGCGACGGCGGTTGGCGAAACGTTGAGCCTTCTCCTGGGACAATGTCAAATTGTCCACTACATGAGTCCAAATTTGCTGCAACCTGTCCACCACAGAATCTACACTAGGACAGTCCGAAGGCTCAACCTGCCCTGAAGAAAAACGAGGATGAAAACCAGAATTCCAAAAAAAAGGCGAAACCAAAGTAGCTGAACTGGCCCGATTATTAAGGGCGAACTCAGCCAATGGCAAGAAGGTCACCCAATCATCCTGATCAGCCGAAACAAAGCATCTCAGATAGGTCTCCAAAGTCTGATTAGTTCGTTCGGTTTGGCCATTTGTCTGAGGATGGAAAGCCGAAGAAAAAGACAAATCAATGCCCATCTTAGCACAAAAGGACCGCCAAAACCTTCAAACAAACTGGGAACCTCTGTCCGACATGATGTTCTCCGGAATGCCATGCAAACGAACCACATGCTGGAAAAATAATGGAACCAAATCAGAGGAGGAAGGTAATTTAGGCAAGGGTACCAAATGGACCATCTTAGAGAAGCGATCACAAACCACCAAGATGACCGACATCCTTTGAGAGACAGGGAGATCTGAAATAAAATCCATGGAAACATGCGTCCAAGGCCTTTTCGGGACTGGCAAGGGCAAAAGTAACCCACTGGCACGAGAACAGCAGGGCTTGGCCCGAGCACAAGTTCCACAGGACTGCACAAAAGAACGCACATCCCGTGACAAGGAAGGCCACCAAAAGTACCTAGCCACCAAATCTCTGGTACCAAAAATCCCAGGATGACCAACCAACACCGAACAATGAACCTCAGAGATAACTCTACTAGTCCATCTATCAGGGACTAAAAGTTTCTCCGCTGGACAACGGTCAGATCTATCAGCCTGAAACTCCTGCAGCGCCCGCCGCAAATCAGGTGAGATGGCAGACAGAATTACCCCCTCTTTGAGAATACCAGCCGGCTCAGGAACTCCCAGAGAATCAGGCACAAAACTCCTTGAAAGGGCATCGGCCTTCACATTCTTAGAACCCTGAAGGTATGAAAGCACAAAATCGAAACGGGAGAAAAACAGTGAACATCGAGCCTGTCTAGGATTCAACCGCTTGGCAGACTCGAGATAAGTCAGATTCTTGTGATCCGTTAAGACCACCACGCGATGCTTGGCTCCCTCAAGCCAATGTCGCCACTCCTCGAATGCCCACTTCATAGCCAACAACTCCCGATTGCCAACATCATAATTACGCTCAGCAGGCGAAAACTTTCTAGAAAAGAAAGCACATGGCTTCATCACAGAGCCATCAGAACTTCTTTGAGACAAAACAGCCCCTGTTCCAATCTCAGAAGCATCAACCTCGACCTGAAAAGGGAGCGAAACATCTGGCTGACACAACACAGGGGCCGAAGAGAAACGACGTTTCAACTCCTGAAAAGCCTCAACGGCCGCAGAGGACCAATTCACCACATCAGCACCTTTCTTGGTCAAATCAGTCAATGGTTTAACAACACTAGAAAAATTAGCGATGAAGCGACGATAAAAATTAGCAAAGCCCAGGAATTTCTGAAGGCTCTTCTCAGATGTAGGCTGAGTCCAATCATACATGGCCTGAACTTTAACAGGATCCATCTCGATAGTAGAAGGGGAAAAAATGAAGCCCAAAAAGGAAACCTTCTGAACTCTGAAGAGACATTTAGACCCCTTCACAAACAAGGAATTAGCACGAAGAACCTGGAATACCATTCTGACCTGCTTCACATGAGACTCCCAATCATCCGAAAAGACCAAAATATCATCCAGATATACAATCATGAATCTATCCAGATACCTTCGGAAGATGTCATGCATAAAGGACTGAAACACAGATGGAGCATTAGAAAGCCCGAATGGCATCACCAGGTACTCAAAATGGCCCTCGGGCGTATTAAATGCTGTTTTCCATTCATCGCCCTGTTTAATACGCACAAGATTATACACCCCTCGAAGATCTATCTTGGTGAACCAACTAGCCCCCTTAATCCGAGCAAACAAATCAGACAGTAGAGGCAAAGGGTACTGAAATTTGACCGTGATTTTATTGAGAAGGCGGTAATCTATACAAGGTCTCAGAGAACCATCCTTCTTGGCCACAAAAAAGAACCCTGCTCCCAACAGTGACGACGACGGGCGAATATGCCCTTTCTCCAAGGACTCCTTTATATAACTCCGCATAGCGGCGTGTTCCGGCACAGATAAATTGAAAAGTCGTCCCTTAGGAAATTTACTACCAGGAATCAAATTAATAGCACAATCACCATCCCTATGAGGAGGTAGGGCACTGGATTTGGGCTCATCAAATACATCTCGGTAATCCGACAAAAACTCAGGGACTTCAGAAGGAGTAGAAGGAGAAATTGACGACAACGGAACATCACCATGTACCCCTTGACAACCCCAACTGGACACAGACATTGATTTCCAATCCAATACTGGATTATGGACCTGTAGCCATGGCAAACCCAACACGACCACATCATGCAAATTATGCAACACCAAAAAGCGAATATCTTCCTGATGTGCAGGAGCCATGCACATGGTCAACTGAGTCCAGTACTGAGGTTTATTCTTGGCCAAAGGCGTAGCATCAATTCCCCTTAATGGAATAGGATACTGCAAGGGCTCCAAGAAAAAACCACAGCGCCTGGCAAACTCCAAGTCCATCAAATTCAGGGCAGCGCCTGAATCCACAAATGCCATAATAGAGTAGGACGACAAAGAGCAAATCAGAGTAACGGACAAAAGAAACTTAGGCTGTACAGTACCAATGGTGACAGACCTAGCGAACCGCTTAGTGCGCTTAGGACAATCAGAGATAGCATGAGTGGAGTCACCACAGTAAAAACACAGCCCATTCTGACGTCTGTGTTCTTGCCATTCAGCTCTGGTCAAAGTCCTATCACATTGCATAGGCTCAGGCCTCTGCTCAGAGGATACCGCCAAATGGCGCACAACCTTGCGCTCACGCAAGCGCCGATCGATCTGAATGGCCAAGGACATTGATTCATTCAGACCAGCAGGCGTGCGGAACCCCACCATTACATCCTTAAGGGTTTCAGAAAGACCCTTTCTGAAAATTGCTGCAAGGGCACACTCATTCCATTGAGTAAGCACAGACCACTTTCTAAACTTCTGGCAATATACCTCCGCTTCATCCTGACCCTGACACAAAGCCAGCAAGATTTTCTCTGCCTGATCCACAGAATTAGGTTCGTCATAAAGCAATCCAAGCGCCAGAAAAAACGCATCTACATTAAGCAATGCAGGATCTCCTGGCGCAAGGGAGAATGCCCAGTCTTGAGGGTCGCCACGTAACAAAGAAATAATGATTTTTACTTGCTGAATGGGGTCACCAGAGGAGCGGGGTTTCAAAGCAAGAAACAGTCTACAATTATTTTTGAAATTCAGAAATTTAGATCTATCCCCAGAAAACAAATCAGGAATTGGAATTCTAGGCTCTAACATCGGATTCTGAACTACATAATCTTGAATGCTTTGTACCCTTGCAGTGAGTTGATCAACACAAGAGGACAGACCTTGAATGTCCATATCTACACCTGAGTCCTGAACCACCCAGAGGTTAAGGGGAAAAGAAAGACAAAACACACTGCAGAGAAAAAAAAATGGTCTCAGAACTTCTCTTATCCCTCTATTGAGATGCATTAACACTTTGTGGGCCAGCTGTACTGTTATGGAGCTGGTGGTTAGGAGCACCTGGAATGACCTGATGGTTAAACTAGACAACAGGACAAGCTCTGGGAAGTGGGATCTCTGCTGACCGCAAACTCTAATCCTATCACACACACTAGAAATAGCAGTGGAGCGTACCTAACTCTCCCTAGACGCCTCTTCACAGCCTAAGAGTTAACTACCCCTAAAGATAGGAAAATAAGCCTTACCTTGCCTCAGAGAAATTCCCCAAAGGAAAAGGCAGCCCCCCACAAATATTGACTGTGAGTTAAGAGGAAAGTCACAAACACAGGAATGAAACAGGTTTCAGCAAAGGAGGCCAGACTTACTAAATAGACTGAGGATAGGAAAGGAATCTATGTGGTCAGCACAAAAATCTACAAAAAGCCACGCAGAGTGTGCAAAAAGACCCCCGCACCGACTCACGGAGCGGAGGTGCCACTCTGCATCCCAGAGCTTCCAGCTAGCAAGGCAATATCATGTTAGCAAGCTGGACTAGAACTTAGCAAGTACTAAGAAATATATTTAGTACACAATGAACAACAAATGAACTAGCAGGGACTTAGCTTCTGCTGGAGTAGACAGGTCATCAGAAAGATCCGAGAGAGATCTGAACCAGTACTGATACATTGACAGCTGGCATGAAGTAACGATCTGAGTGGAGTTAAATAGAGAAGCCAGCCTAGCCGCAAACGAGGGCAGCTGAGGAAGTAATCTCAAGGCCAGCAGTTCCACTCACAGCCACCAGAGGGAGTCCACGGACAGAACTCGCCGAAGTACCATTCATGACCACAGGAGGGAGTTCGAGAACGGAATTCACAACAGTAGCAGTGTCTGCACGTCAGCAGAGTAGCCCGCCTGTGAAGCTAGCTACACCGCCTGTGAATCTCAATTTTTACTGCATCTAACCCAGGAAATAGTTTTGGGGTTTTGGGCTTAGTAGCAGTGTCTGCACGTCAGCAGAGTATCCCGCCTGTGAAGCTAGCTACACCACCTGTGTATCTCAATTTTTACTGCATCTAATCCAGTTAATAGTTTTGGGCCTAGGAGCAGTGTCTGCACATCAGCAGAGTAGCCCGCCTGTGAAACAAACTATACCGCCTGTGTATCTCAATTTTTACTGCATGTAATCCAGTTAATAGTTTTCGGCCTAGGAGCAGTATCTGCACGTCAGCAGAGTAGCCCGCCTGTGAAGCTAACTACACCGCCTGTGTATCAAAATTTTTACTGTATCTAACCCAGTAAATCCTTTTGGGCCTAGTACCACAGTTTGGCCATTCATCTCTGCTCGGTTTTCATCCCTCGTTTTTTGTGCCAACAACTACAGATACAGAGTTACCAATTAGTTAAGCACCAAAATGAGTGGCAAAAGGCTTGCTGCTGGTGGAAAGGGGAATAGGCGTGTTGGAAAGGGAAAAAAAGGTTGTGTCCGTGGGGTAGGTGGTAAAGCAACAGTAACATCTGCAGAAGAAAGACCATCTTCCAGCCAAAGTAATAGGGTACTGTCACACAGTGCAATTTTGATCGCTACGACGGCACGATCCGTGACGTCGCAGCGATCATATGATTATCGCTCCAGCGTCGTAGACTGCGGTCACACGTTGCAATCACGGCGCTGGAGGGATGCCGAAGTCCCCGGGTAACCAGGGTAAACATCGGGTTACTAAGCGCAGGGCCGCGCTTAGTAACCCGATGTTTACCGTGGTTACCAGCGTAAAAGTAAAAAAAAACAAAAAAAAACGTACATGCTCACCATCTGATGTCCGTCCGGTCCCTTGCCGTCCGCTTCCTGCTCTGACAGATCCGGCCGTACAGTGAGAGCAGAGTGCAGCGGTGACGTCACCGCTGTGATCTGCTCTCACTTTCCGGCCGGCAGACAGTCAGAGCGGGAAGCGGACGGCAAGGGACCGGACGGACATCAGATGGTGAGCATGTACGGTTTGTTTTTTTTTACTTTTACGCTGGTAACCACGGTAAACATCGGGTTACTAAGCGCGGCCCTGCGCTTAGTTACCCGATGTTTACCCTGGTTACCAGCGAACGCATCGCTGGATCGCTGTCACACACAACGATCCAGCGATGTCAGCGGGTGATCAAGCGACGAAAGAAAGTTCCAAACGATCTGCTACGACGTACGATTCTCAGCAGGATCCCTGATCGCTGCTGCGTGTCAGACACTGCGATATCGTAACGATATCGCTAGAACGTCACGAATCGTACCGTCGTAGCGATCAAAATTGCACTGTGTGACGGTACCCTAAGATGTCTACTTCTTTTCATGGACAATCTGATATGATCCCTTTCTTACGACCATCGCTATGAGCATCGCCAAAAATTCCAGATGAGGCACAAAAACAGCAGGTGCTTGAACAGATATCAAGTGCTCGTTCAAGTGGGCTCTCCTCCATGTCAACTTCAACATCACAGCTACTCCAGTCCTCAAAGTTGTCACCCCAATCGCACTTGCTTCCTCACAGCTCCCAAGTCTCCAGCTGCCCATCTGAGCATGGGGTAACACACATGGTTGAGTCTGTAGAGCTGTTTACGCATACTATAGCCTGGGAATCAGAGGTCTGCTCCAGAGCTTCTGTGAATCCAGATGAGGAAATGATCTGCACTGATGCCCAGAATCTTTGTGAGTCGGATACAGGCCGAGATGAAGAAGGTTCTGAGCATAATGTAGACCCTCGTTCCCAAACTGTAACTCCTGTTGGTGGAGACAATCAGGAAGATGATGATGAGACTGAGATACCTGATTGGAACGAAAACTTGACTTTTCGGTCGGGGCAGGAAGAGGTTGGCTCTGAGGACGACAGGTGTGAGAACACACAGGATGATGATGACGAGGTTGTAGACCCCACTTACAGTCAACCCCCAGTCTGCCAGTCCATGAGGTCAGCATAGGAGGTGGAGGAGGATGCTATTGACGAGTCTGACGACGAGGTAACGGTGTGCCTTCCTGGACAGAGATGGAGTACTGGAAGCATGTGAACAACTGCATCCTCAACCCCAACTGTGCCTCAGACCAGAAGTAGTGGTGGCTCTTCAGGTCGCATGGGCTCTAAGCCTTGCATAGCCTGGGCATTATTTGACATTGCAAAGGATGACCCAACTCATGTTCTCTGTAAGATTTGTCAACAAAATCTCAGTAGAGGCCAAAAAATCACTAGCTTGAGTACTTCATGCATGAACCGTCACATGGATATGAGGCATAAGTTGCAGTGGGAAGCACACAGTGCTACAATGCGGCCTAGTGGGCAGGGTCAACCACCGTCTGCCCCATCAAGTGCATTCGCGTTCTCTTCATCCTCTGTGACTGTGGGGACAGCAGTCGCACTTGGTTTTGGATGCAGACCTTCCACCTCTTTACCCACAACAGCCAGTGTGATTGGCAGGTTGCCCGGACATTTGCAAGTGGAAACACCTGCTGGTGTTGAGCTCTCTCCTACATCGACACCACATTTTGATCAAGGCAACATAACATCTCCGCCTGCACCTTCCTCACAGACCAGCAATTTGCTGGGGACACCCTACTCAATTCCGTCTAAGCACGGCAGCCAGCCCTCAGTCCCTCAGATGTGGACAAGTAAAAGACCATTTCCTCCTAGCCATGACAAAGCTAAGAGGTTGAATTTCTCCATCTGCAAGCTGTTGGCTACAAAAATGCTGCCTTTCCGCCTGGTAGACACAGAGGATTTTCGAGACCTTATGTCCGTCGCAGTGCCCCAGTACCAGATGCCCAGTCGCCACTGCTTCTCAAAGAAAGCTGTGCCTGCACTACACCAGCATGTCGCACACAACACGCTTCCTTGAGAAACTCTGTGTGTGACAGGGTGCATTTCACCACAGACACTTGGACGAGTAGACATGGACAGGGGCGTTACATGTCGGTGACTGGGCACTGGGTAACTATGGCGACATCAGGAGAAGGGGCTGCTGTCCAAGTCTTGCCGTCACCACGAGTTGCTCGTCGATCCTCTGCATCTAGAAGTTCCTCCACTGCTTCTGCCTCCTCAACCTCCTCTCGGTCCTCCACCTGCACACAAAGCCTGTCTGGTAATGCCACCCGCATTGTAACTGCGCAGAAGGAATTCTGCACACCTCCTCACTATGCTGTCACCAGGGCTCAACGGCATCAGGCAGTGTTTACATTGAAATGTCTGGGAAATGTGAGTCACACAGCTGAGGAGTTGTGGTCAGCTCTGGAGACCGAGTTCCATCAATGGTTGTCTCTAGGGTTGAGCGAAACGGATCGGACATTTTCAAAAATTGCTGACTTTCGGCAAAGTCGGGTTTCATGAAACCCGACCCGATCCCAGTGTGGGATCGGCCATGATGTCGGCGATCTTTGCGCTAAAGTCGTGTTTCGCATGATGCTTTCAGCGCCATTTCTCAGCCAATGAAGGTGCACGCAGAGTGTGGGCAGCGTGATGACATAGGTCTCGGTCCCCACCATCTTAGAGAAGGGCATGACAGTGATTGGCTTGCTTTCTGCAGCATCACAGGGGCTATAAAGGGGCGTGCACGCCGACTGCCATCTTACTTCTGCCGATCTGAGCATAGGGAGAGGTTGCTGCAGCTTCGTCAGAAGCAGGGATATTGTTAGGGAGGAAATATTAACCCCCAAACCGCTTGAGCTGTAGCGATTTCCACTGTCCAACACCACCTTTTCTTTGCAGGGACAGTGGAGGCTAGATTTCTGTGCATCAGCTCTGTAGCTTATAAGGCTCCCTGATAGCTGCATTGCTGTTTGTACGCCGCTGTGCAAACCAACTGCTTTTTTAAAAGCAAAAGTCCTGTTGCTCCTTTCTGCACAGTTCTATTGTTTATTTGTCCACAATTTTGTGTGCAGCAGTCCTTTTTATTGCTGGCTGCTATACCTGTCCGGAGATCATTGTAGGGAGATTGTTATTGTAGTACAGTCCCTTTTTTTATATATATATCTTCCAGCCAATTCCTGCCTCTTATACTGTGTAGTGTAATACAGTGGGCCTGAATTTTGCAGCAGTGTCCCACACATAAAAAGGGAGATTAATATTGCCACTAAGTGCATCTGCGTCCGTTCTGTTTGGCGTATATCTGCCAACCACTTTCTGCCACTTATACTGTGTAGTGTAACACAGTGGGCCTGAATTTTTTCTTGCAGCAGTGTCCCACACATAAAAAGGGAGATTAATATTGCCACTAAGTGCATCTGTGTCCTTTCTGCTTAGCGTATATCTGCCAGCCACTTTCTGCCACTTATACTGTGTAGTGTAATACAGTGGGCCTGAATTTTGCAGCAGTGTCACACACATAAAAAGGGAGATTAATATTGCCACTAAGTGCATCTGCGTCCGTTCTGTTTGGCGTACATCTGCCAGCCACTTTCTGCCACTTATACTGTGTAGTGTAATACAGTGGGCCTGAATTTTGCAGCAGTGTCCCACACATAAAAAGGGAGATTAATATTGCCACTAAGTGCATCTGCATCCCATCTGTTTGGTGTATATCTGCCAGCCACTTTCTGCCACTTATACTGTGTAGTGTAATACAGTGGGCCTGAATTTTTTCTTGCAGCAGTGTCCCACACATAAAAAGGGAGATTAATATTGCCACTAAGTGCATCTGCATCCCATCTGTTTGGCGTATATCTGCCAGCCACTTTCTGCCACTTATACTGTGTAGTGTAGTGGGCCTGAATTTTGCAGCAGTATCCCACACATAAAAAGGGAGATTAATATTGCCACTAAGTGCATCTGCGTCCGTTCTGTTTGGCGTATATCTGCCAACCACTTTCTGCCACTTATACTGTGTAGTGTAATACAGTGGGCCTGAATTTTGCAGCAGTTTCCCACACATAAAAAGGGAGATTTATATTGCCACTAAGTGCATCTGCGTCCGTTCTGTTTGGCGTATATCTGCCAGCCACTTTCTGCCACTTATACTGTGTAGTGTAACACAGTGGGCCTGAATTTTTTCTTGCAGCAGTGTCCCACACATAAAAAGGGAGATTAATATTGAGACTAAGTGCATCTGCGTTCCTTCTGTTTGGCGTATATCTGCCAGCCACTTTCTGCCACTTATACTGTTTAGTGTAATACAGCGGGCCTGAATTTTGCAGCAGTCACATATAGAAAGGGAGATTTAAATTCACAACAAGTTAACATACACCTTCTACCTTGTTTTCCAGTACCATATAAAGGTTGTTAGTTTGGTTACATTTCCCCAAGAATGAGGAAGTCTGGTGGAAGAGGCCGTGGCCATGGGCGGTCATTGTCAGCTGGTAATGGTGGTGGTGGTGGTGGAGCATCTGGTGGTAGTGGAAAAAGCAAAATAGCACCTAAGGCTCGAGTTGTTGAGCCAGCGTCATCGTCTGCCTACACAAGGCCTTGAACGCTCCCTTTTCTGGGAGTAGGAAAACTGCTTTTAAAGCCGGAGCAGCAGGAAAAAGTTTTGGCTTTCCTTGCTGACTCAGCCCCTAGCTCTTTCGCCTCCTCTTCGGAAAGTTCAAAATTTAAAAGCAGCGAGTCTTCAGTGGATGCTCCCGGTCAGGAACAAGTCGCTTCCTTGTGTCCTTCACCCAGAACAACAGTGAAGGATGCGTCAGGCGACACAACAGGTTACTCCATGGAGCTCTTTACACATACCGTGCCTGGGTTAGAAAGGGAAATTGTTAACAGGCCATTACAAGATGAATCGGACATGGAGTGCACAGATGCACAGCCACAGCTAGATTATTATGCTCTTCCATTGACTCAGATCACAACATTGCCCTCGCAGTGTACTGAGCCAGAACCTGACCCTGATGAGACTATGGTGCCCCGTCCCGAACGCTATAGCACCTTAAACGGTGACACAGAGGAAGGTGCACAGGACATTGAAGAGGAGGTGATAGATGACCCAGTTGTTGACCCCGATTGGCAGCCATTGGGGGAACAGGGTGCCGCTGGCAGTAGCTTTGAAGCGGAGGAGTATGAGCCGCAGCAGGCATCAACATCGCAACAGCTTTCATCCGGCAGGCCCGTATCTGGCCAAAACCGTGTGTCAAAACTAGTGTTGAGCGATACCGTCCGATACTTGAAAGTATCGGTATCGGAAAGTATCGGCCGATACCGGCAAAGTATCGGATCTAATCCGATACCGATACCCGATACCAATACAAGTCAATGGGACTCAAGTATCGGACGGTACCCCTGATGGTTCCCAGGGTCTGAAGGAGAGGAAACTCTCCTTCAGGCCCTTGGATCCATATTAATGTGTAAAATAAAGAATTAAAATAAAAAATATTGATATGCTCACCTCTCCGACGCAGCCTGCACTTTACCGAGGGAACCGGCAGCCTTCTTTGCTTAAAATTACGTCACGGCTTGTGTGATTGGTCTCGTCGCGGTCACATGGGCGGCACACGACCAATCAGAAGCCGTGACATCACAAAAGGCAGTAAACGCGCGCATTTTAAGCAAAGAAGGCTGCCGGTTCCCTCGGTAAAGTGCAGGCTGCGTCGGAGAGGTGAGTATATCAATATTTTTTATTTTAATTCTTTATTTTACACATTATATCGATCTCGATACCGATTTCCGATACAACAAAAGTATCGGATCTCGGTATCGGAATTCCGATACAGCAAATATCGGCCGATACCCGATACTTGCGGTATCGGAATGCTCAACACTAGTCAAAACCAAAAACAGTTTTAGGACAGCGTGGCCATCCGGTGAAAGTAGCACAGCATGCAATGCCTGAAAAGTTATTCGATAGTAGGCTGGCAATTTTTTAACCAAGATCCTAATGATCAGTGCAAATTTATCTGTAAGAAATGCTCAAGGACCTTTAGCAGAGGGCTGAATGTCAAAAATTTAAATACAACGTGCATGCGTAGACATTTAACCAGCATGCACTTGCAAGCCTGGACTAACTACCAAACGTCCCGTAACGTAGGTACACCCGCTCAGAATGAAGCTAGTCAGCAAAGCTACATTGCTTCCCTCACTGTAAGCCCACCGTTTAGGACCCCACCTGCAGCAAATGTGGAGGTATCGTTGCAAAGCCAAAGCAGTCAGGGAATCACCAGGTTGTTGGTAGGAAACACTGTATGTAGGCCAACAGCAAGAATACCCTCACCAACCCTCTCCAACCCTCTCTCAATCTACCATGTCCACCACCACCCCCGCTAGTTCCACCATATGCAGCTCTCCAGTCCAGCTCACCCTACAAGAGACTCTCATTAGGAAAAGGAAGTACTCATCCTCTCATCCGCGTACACAAGGTTTGAATGCCAACATTGCTAGACTAATCTCGTTAGAGATGATGCCCTACCGGTTGGTTGAAAGCGAAGCTTTCAAAGCCCTGATGGCCTATGCAGTACCACGCTATGACCTAACCAGTCGACACTTCTTTGCGAGAAAAGCCATCCCAGCCCTCCACCAGAATGTCAAAGACCGCATTGTCCATGCACTGAGGCAATCAGTCAGTAGAAAGGTGCACCTCACAACAGATGCATGGACCAGTAGGCATGGCCAGGGATGTTACTTGTCCATCACGGCACACTGAGTTTATGTGGTGGATGCCGGTTCCACAGGGGACAGAAATAGTGGGACAGTTCTGCCTAGCCCACGGTCTAGGAAACAGTTGGCAGTAGGCGTTCACCACCCCTCCTCCTCCTCCTCCTCCAGCAGAAGCGAAAGCTCGTCCACAGAGCACAGTCGCACGACCACTCCATCCGCAGCTGCCAGTGTTGCACACGAGGTGTCCAATTATGGAACAGCTAGTGGTAAGCGTCAGCAGGCTGTGTTGGAAATGAAGTGTTTGGGCAACAACAGACACACCGCGGACGTTCTGGCCAAGTTCTTGCAGCAAGAAACTCATTCATGGCTGGGCAGTGTACATCTTGAGGCAGGCAAGGTAGTCAGTGATAACGGAAGGAATTTTATGGCTGCCATAGCCCTTTCAGAACTGAAACACATACCTTGCCTGGCTCACACATTGAACCTGGTGGTGCAGTGCTTCCTGAAAAGTTATCCGGGGTTACCAGCCCTGCTCCTGAAGGTGCGAAGACTTTGCTCGCACATCCGCCGTTCGCCCGTACACTCCAGCCGTATGCAGAACCATCAGCGATCGTTGAAGCTTCCACAGCACCGCCTAATAATCGACGTTGCAACAAGGTGGAACTCCACACTGCGCATGCTTCAGAGGCTGTGCGAACAGAGGCGTGCTGTAATGTATTTGTGGGAGGATACACATACACGGGCAGGCAGTTGGATGGCAGACATGGAGTTGTCAGGTGTGCAGTGGTCGAAGCTACAAGACCTCTGTCAAGTCCTTCAGTGTTTTGAGGAATGCACATGGCTGGTAACTGCAGACGACGCCATCATAAGCATGAGCATCCCACTAATGCGTCTGCTGATGCAAAGTTTGACGCACATTAAGGAGCAGGCATCTGCAGCCAAGGATGAGGGAAGCCTTGATGACAGTCAGCCATTGTCTGCTCAGGGAACTCTCCTGGAAGAGGTGGCGGACAAAGAGGAGGAGGAGGATGATGGGGATGAATATTTATGGGAGGAGGAAGCTTCTCAGGGGGCAATAGAAACTGGTGGTGTTGCAAGGTCAGGTACAGGGTTTTTGCGGGAGACAAGTGATGTTGATTTTCCAGAAAGTGCTCCTCAACCCAGCACAAGCAGTGATTTGACACCTGGAGCATTGGCCCACATGGCTGATTATGCCTTGCGTATCCTAAAAAGGGACCCCCGCATTATCAAAATGATGACCAATGACGATTACTGGTTGGCCTGTCTCCTGGATCCACGCTATAAAGGGAAATTGCAAAATATCATGCCACATGAGAACCTTGAGCAAATATTGGCTACCAAACAAGCAACTCTTGTAGACCGTTTGGTTCAGGCATTCCCAGCACACAGCGGCGGTGATGGTTCTCACACGAGCTGCAGGGGGCAACATGGCAGGGGTGTTAGAGGTGCACAAATCAGAAGTGGCGTTGGACAGAGGGGTTTTATGACCAGGTTGTGGAGTGATTTCGCAATGACCGCAGACACGACAGGTACTGCTGCATCAATTCAAAGTGACAGGAGACAACATTTGTCCAGTATGGTTACAAACTATTTTTCCTCCCTTATCGATGTTCTCCCTCACACTTCATTCCCCTTTGATTACTGGGCATCTAAAATAGACACCTGGCCTGAATTGGCAGAATATGCATTACAGGAGCTCGCTTGCCCAGCTGCTAGTGTGCTATCCGAAAGAGTCTTCAGTGCTGCTGGTTCAATACTGAGCGAAAAAAGGACTCGTCTGGCTACCCAAAATGTTGATGATCTAACCTTCATTAAAATGAACCAATCATGGATTTCTAATTATTTTGCCACACCTTCCCCTGCTGACACGTAGCTTTCCTGTAAAAAGGTCTTGCTTTTGGACTCCTCTTACTGACTGCTCCAATTCCTCCATTTGCAGCTGCTGAATGTCCACCATAGGCCATTTTTACACCTCCCTAAATGGGCTGACTCCCCTCATGGGGCCGTGGTCACCACTTGGTGCAAGCACCCGTGCGAGTGCCGTTTGCCTGGACAGGTGGGTGTGCCCACTTTTGGCCGACGGCACTGGCACAGGGTCCCTCATAGTACAATGAAGTGTCTCTGGCGGTGGTGGCGCACACCCAACGTCAAACACACCATCGTAATATGAGGGGCCCTGGGCCAGTACCACCGCCCACGAGAGAGTGTTCCCCCCCCAGCTCAAACAGTGCTCTACCACTTGCAAAACTTACCTCTCACTGCTCCACCACTGTTTAGTCTGTGCTGTTAAATCCTTCAATGGCACTGCCAATACAAATTTGTTGAAATGATAGATGATAGTAAAAATATACAGGGGCCTTGCCCTCCATTTAGACCAGTTAATACTGTGCGCAAACTACCACTGTCTGCTACTCAATTTTTTTGCAGACATTTAGCCCACTTTACTATTTTGGCCAACTTACTGTGTCAGCCACTTCTTCCAGTTGTCCTCCACCAAACAAAGCAGTGCCACCAGTTTACTCCTGTTACCAGTGTAGAACTGCATTGAGCCTACTTTTTTATTTTAGTAGAAAATAGCGTGTGCACTACTGGTCAAATGGTGCTAAGGTAGGCTCCCACACCTTAATCCAAATAAAGAAAAAACCTAGCACTCAACTGATGCTTATGTGCAAATTTTATTGTAGTACCCAAAACGTTTCGGTCCCTCAAGCGGACCTTCATCAGTTACTACAGGTGAAAACAACCAAAAAAATACAGTGAAATTAACAAAAGTATTTACATAATATGGAGAGCAGAAAATAATATATATACATATATATACAGCATCTATAGAAAAACAGGTCCAGTGTATAAGCGAAATATAAGCTGAAGTAGACCATGCGAAATATAGAGGCACTAGGTTATCCACAGGGTGAAACAATGGAAGGAGTGAGTGTGTGACACGTACCGTACTAAACTGAAGCTCGGGCATAAGAGTCAATATTGTCTCAGGGCACTTGTACCTGCAAGGTCTATAGATCATGGGAGAGTACAGATTAAAAGCATGCTACAAGGTGCTGTGGCCAGAAGGAGTGCTAGTGTGGGCATACCTTGGCAGAACGCTGTACTGGATAGAATGCTAGGGGTAGAAAGGGGTATGAGGTGAGCATAAATGCAGGAGCTATATGGAGGTGGTGCTGAGCCGTACTAAATGCATATTACCTGTGGAGGATCAGGCGTGATGTGCTGCTGTCAGACGCGGTGTCCACCGCTGGTCTGTGCAGGGGATGTGGAAAATGCCATTAAATGAGCCCAGGGAGGGTCCGTATCGGAGTTGTAGCCAATAGCCTGTGTAAGTCCGAAACCGGAAGTGACGTAATCGGAGCTATGTGTCACTGTTAGACAGGCGTGCGGCTGTGAAAGCAGCCTGCACAGGGAACTATGTAGCGGTCAGAATGGTTCCACCTGGTAGAAAGAGAACAAAGGTGCTGGCAGGGATAAACAGGGGGGCGGTGCCTAGCGGAGATACAGTGAGTGGTGGAGGATCTCCGGGGTGTAAATAGTCTTCCTGTACTGTATTCAGCCGTGCAGATTAAGACATGGTGAAAAGAGAAGATCATGCTTCAGTGCGGACGGTGCCTATGCCAGTGGACAGTGGCAGAAAGTAGCTTCAGTATAATCGGCTCTATAGGTAGAGAGAAAAAAACAGTTACAAGTATGCCACTTAAAAATGTAACCTAAAGATAACAGATTGTCGCCTGTGTAATAAAATGAGCAAATTACATAGAATCATAGTATAGCAAAACAATAACACAGTATTTCATGTGATACATTTCAATAGGAAAATCCAACACAGGGATAAAGGTTGCAATAATGAGTATAAGAGGTCACAAATCGTACCATGAACATTTGCCGACTTATGAGTCGGAGATAAGAGGATATAATGGAAAAATAATAAAATTATAAGTATCCAGCAGAATGTCACTATCCTAGTGAATGCTCAAAGGAATGACGCCAGATCATAATCCCTATTGAGGCCCAATGGGTGAAGGGTCTCCAACGTGTGGATCCAGAAGGCCTCCCTACGTTTTAAACGGGCCACTCGATCGCCACCCTGTCTCATAGGGGGGATGTGTTCTATTACCTGGAACCGTAATTGCGAGATGTTATGGCCTTGGGTATTAAAGTGTGACGGAATGGGTAGTAAAAGATGTTTGCAACGGACAGTGGACTTATGTTTCGAAATCCGATCGGGTATAGGTTGCGTGGTTTCACCCACGTATAATAGTCCACACGGGCATTTGATCAAATATATGACCCATGATGAGGCACAGGTGAAGTAATCCGAAATACGGAATGTTTTACCTGAACGAGGATGCTGAAAAGAGGAGCCCTTGAGGACATTATGACATTGTGCACAACTGAGACATGGGAAAGTTCCTGTACGGGGATTCTGTAAGAAACGTTGTCGGGGATGTGATTTATTTGATCCCAAATCAGCCCTCACCAATGAGTCTTTCAGATTCGGTGGGCGCTTTAAACAGGGGAGAAATGGATTTTGGAATTCAAGGACCTCCGGGTGGGCCTTTGACAGTAGGTGCCAGTTTTTGCGTATGGACCTGTGTAGGATATAGGCGAATGGATGGTATGAATGTATGAATGGTATACGATTGGTGGCTCTGTTGAGTCGTGGGAGCGGGGGTGAGATGGCTTCCTGGAGGACGGATGACGGGTACCCACGATGGGTAAATTTAGTGGCCATTTCTTGTAGACGGAGTGGCCGCAGATCCGTGTCGGACTCAATTTTAGAAACCCGATGAAATTGGGATTTAGGTACCGATTTCATAGTGGCAGGGGGATGGAAACTCGTGAAATGTAACAAACTGTTACGATCGGTGCTTTTCGTGTAGAGATCAGTTGAAATAGAGCCGTCCGGCTGAAGGATAACCAATGTGTCAAGAAAGTTAATCTTATTAGTATCATGTGACATGGTAAAAGAGATACCAGGCCAGGCTGTGTTGAGCCAGTCAAAAAAGGACGCGAGGGCCTCCAACGTGCCCCCCATATGCAGAAGACGTCGTCTATGTAACGTCTCCAAAGGAGAACATTACTGTGGAACAGAGAGTGGGAGTATATCTGACTCTCTTCGAAGTCAGCCATGTAGCAGTTTGCATAGGGGGGCACTACGTTGGAGCCCATCGCGGTGCCATGGATCTGTAAGTAGAAGTCATCCTGGAACATGAAATTATTGCGGGTAAGGATGGTGGTTAGTAGTTCAACACATAAATTAACTTGCTCATTTTGTAAACTGGATTGAGTAAGAAGTTTGTGTACGGAATTAATGCCCTCAATATGTGGAATGGACGTATACAAATCTTTTACATCCATCGTCACTAGTACAGAATGAGGAGGAATGGGTCACAGGTCTTTCACAATATTTAAGAAGGAACCTGTATCCAAGATAAATGATTTGGATGTACGTATTAATGGGGTTAGGATTTTTTCGAGGTATACTGCCAATGGGGAGAGTATGGAGTCGGTGGAGGCTACTATCGGCCTCCCTGGAGGTTTCTCCAAACTTTTGTGGATTTTAGGGATAGTATAAAAAACAGGAATTACCGGATGTGGATTAGTGAGAAATTCGCATGTTTTGGTATCCAGAACCCCTAGCTGTGTGTATTTCAAAAGGGTATCTGAAATGACTTGTCGAATAGCGGCCGTGGGGTCCCGTTGTAATTTTACATAAATGGTGGTGTTGTCCAATTGGCGTCTAATTTCATGAAGGTAATCTGTTTTGTTCATTATCACCAGGGCACCCCCTTTGTCAGCCGGTTTTATGACCAGGCTGCTGTCATTTTGTAGGCCTTGTAGGGCCTGACATTACGTAATGGAGAGATTGGGGGGATAGGACAATCTGCCCCTTCTGATGTCATTACACAGTGATCTAAACGAATTTTGCACGAAACCTATAAAGGTTTCCATGGCGTGTGAGCCATGTGGGGGCATAAAATGGCTTTTTGTATGGAGCCCCAGACTGCGAGAGGACAGGGTACGGTCTGGTGGTTCTGATTGGGATTGTGTCGGGGCCGGCTCTGGGGAATTAGCAAAAAAGGCCTTGAGTCTAAGAGTCCGGAAGAATCGTTGGAGGTCCATTTCAAGATCAAAAGTGTGGCATTGATATGAAGGACAAAAGGATAATCCCTTTTGCAATACTTTATATTCAGCCACCCCCAGTAATCTATCAGAGATATTTATCACCAGCGGGTTAATACCTGAGATCTCGTTATTCTCACATGGTCTGAGTCTCTTCCTATGTCCGTGGCCGCGCCTCGTTGCCTTCTTCGCGGGTGGTGTTGTCGTTGGCCTAAAAAACGAGGAGGGATGGCCATGGAGGTACCGCATTCTTGTTCCGAACCTGATGTTGAGTAGTCGAGGGAGGATCGAGGAGCCTGGCGTGAAGAGTTTTGTCAAGCATAGAAGTTGTCCTGCCATCTGTATACCTGTTGTCGTTCGTAGTCCTCCGTATCTCTTTTAAATTTGATGCGCTTCCTCTCCTCCGTCTCCCGTCGGTGTTTCTCAATGTTCTTGGATATCTGGTCTCTGGGGGCTGTGAGTTCTTCAGGAGGACCAGATGAGGACAGCTGGGCCTCAATGGACTTAATGGACTCGGTGCTAGTTGTAATCGCCTTCTGCAGGTGCTCAATTGTCAGGGTGATAATGTCAAAAGAACATTTGTTAAGTATCTGTTCGTACTTAATGCAATAATCAGAGGAGTCCCGAAAGAGTGTGGGACGTAGTGGTACACGGAGACCCCTAGGAATCCGCTGTGCTCGGAGATATTCAGTGAGTGTGCACAGTGGAGTTCAATGTTCGTGAAGTGGCGGAGTTCCCATTCTAAATATCCCCCCTGATCTCCCTAGGTGGGATTTTTAGAAAGTCACTATTAAATGTGGAACGTGCCAGAATATTCGAGGTCTCTTCTGCATTATAAGAGAATGTCGTCATGACCTGTCAGTGTGCTCCACGTAAGGGAAACAATGCTAGTAGAAAATAGCGTGTGCACTACTGGTCAAATGGTGCTAAGGTAGGCTCCCACACCTTAATCCAAATAAAGAAAAAACCTAGCACTCAACTGATGCTTATGTGCAAATTTTATTGTAGTACCCAAAACGTTTCGGTCCCTCAAGCGGACCTTCATCAGTTACTACAGGTGAAAACAAATAACCAAAAAAATACAGTGAAATTAACAAAAGTATTTACATAATATGGAGAGCAGAAAATAATATATATACATATATATACAGCATCTATAGAAAAACAGGTCCAGTGTATAAGCGAAATATAAGCTGAAGTAGACCATGCGAAATATAGAGGCACTAGGTTATCCACAGGGTGAAACAATGGAAGGAGTGAGTGTGTGACACGTACCGTACTAAACTGAAGCTCGGGCATAAGACAATATTGTCTCAGGGCACTTGTACCTGCAAGGTCTATAGATCATGGGATGGGAGAGTACAGATTAAAAGCATGCTACAAGGTGCTGTGGCCAGAAGGAGTGCTAGTGTGGGCATACCTTGGCAGAACGCTGTACTGGATAGAATGCTAGGGGTAGAAAGGGGTATGAGGTGAGCATAAATGCAGGAACTATATGGAGGTGGTGCTGAGCCGTACTAAATGCATATTACCTGTGGAGGATCAGGTGTGATGTGCTGCTGTCAGACGCGGTGTCCACCACTGGTCTGTGCAGGGGATGTGGAAAATGCCATTAAATGAGCTCGGGGAGGGTCCGTATCGGCATAGTAGCCAATAGCCTGTGTAAGTCCGAAACCGGAAGTGACGTAATCGGAGCTATGTGTCACTGTTAGACAGGCGTGCGGCTGTGAAAGCAGCCTGCACAGGGAACTATGTAGCGGTCAGAATGGTTCCACCTGGTAGAAAGAGAACAAAGGTGCTGGCAGGGATAAACAGGGGGGCGGTGCCTAGCGGAGATACAGTGAGTGGTGGAGGATCTCCGGGGTGTAAATAGTCTTCCTGTACTGTATTCAGCCGTGCAGATTAAGACATGGTGAAAAGAGAAGATCATGCTTCAGTGCGGACGGTGCCTATGCCAGTGGACAGTGGCAGAAAGTAGCTTCAGTATAATCGGCTCTATAGGTAGAGAGAAAAAAACAGTTACAAGTATGCCACTTAAAAATGTAACCTAATGATAACAGATTGTCGCCTGTGTAATAAAATGAGCAAATTACATAGAATCATAGTATAGCAAAACAATAACACAGTATTTCATGTGATACATTTCAATAGGAAAATCCAACACAAGGATAAAGGTTGCAATGATGAGTATAAGAGGTCACAAATCGTACCATGAACATTTGCCGACTTATGAGTTCTTTACTTTTTTATTTTAGGCCTAGTAAGTCTGTCTGCGCCACTCCTTGCAATCGTCCTCCCCTGACCAAACCAATGCTGCCTGTGTACCCCTGTAAAATATTTTAAACTGCATAGAGCCTATTTTTTTTATTTTAGGCCTAGTAAGTCTGTCTGCGCCACTCCTTGCAATCGTCCTCCGCTGACCAAACCAATGCTGCCTGTGTACCCCTGTAACCTATTTTAAACTGCATTGAGCCTACTTTTTTATTTTAGGCCTACTACCTGTGTCTGTCTGCGCCACTCAATACAGCTGTCCTCCATTGAACAAAGTTGAGCTTCAATCTTCAGGCTTTCGGCCTATAGGAAATTTTAAACTGCATTTGGCCTACTAGTTTGGTTGGGCCCTAGTAATGGTGTCTGCCGCTCCTTGGTGTTCTCCTCCACTGAAAAAAGCTGAGCTTCAATCTTCAGGCTTTCGGTCTGTATTTAGAATATGAAACTGCATTTGGCCTACTAGTTTGGTTGGGCCTACTAACGGTGTCTGCCGCTCCTTGGTGTTGTCATAAACTGAAAACAGCTGAGCTTCAATCTTCTGGCTTTCGGCCTGTATTTAAAATCTGAAACTGCATTTGGCCTACTAGTTTGGTTGGGCCTACTTACGGTGTCTGCCGCTCATTGGTGTTGTCCTCCACTGAATAAAGCTGAGCTTCAATCTTCAGGCTTTCGGCCTACATTTTGAATATGAAAATGCATTTGGCCTACTAGTTTGGTTGGGCCCTAGTAATGGTGTCTGCCGCTCCTTGCTTTTCTCCTCCACTGAACAAAGTTGAGCTTCAATCTTCAGGCTTTCGGCCTATAGGAAATTTTAAACTGCATTTGGCCAATTTGTTTGGTTGGGCCCTAGTAACGGTGTCTGCCGCTCCTTGCTTGTCTCCTCCATTGAATATAGCTGAGCTTCAATTTTCAGGCTTTCGGCCTACATCAGATATTAAACTACATTTAGCCTACTTGTTTGGTTGGGCCCTAGTAACGGTGTCTGCTGCTCCTTGCTTGTCTCCTCCACTGAATATAGCTGAGCTTCAATTTTCAGGCTTTCGGCCTACATCAGATATTAAACTGCATTTGGCCTACTTGTTTGGTTGGGCCCTAGTAACGGTGTCTGCTGCTCCTTGCTTTTCTTCTCCACTGAACAAAGCTGAGCTTCAATCTTCAGGCTTTCGGCCTACATTTTGAATATGAAAATGCATTTGGCCTACTTGTTTGGTTGGGCTCTAGTAATGGTGTCTGCCGCTCCTTGCTTTTCTCCTCCACTGAACAAAGCTGAGCTTCAATCTTCAGGCTTTCGGCCTACATTTTGAATATGATAATGCATTTTGCCTACTAGTTTGGTTGGGCCCTAGTAACGGTGTCTGCTGCTCCTTGCTTTTCTCCTCCACTGAACAAAGCTGAGCTTCAATCTTCAGGCTTTTGGCCTATAGGAAATTTGAAACTGCATTTGGCCTACTAGTTTGGTTGGGCCCTAGTAATGGTGTCTGCCGCTCCTTGGTGTTCTCCTCCACTGAAAAAAGCTGAGCTTCAATCTTCAGGCTTTCGGCCTGTATTTAGAATATGAAACTGCATTTGGCCTACTAGTTTGGTTGGGCCTACTTACGGTGTCTGCCGCTCCTTGGTGTTGTCCTCCACTGAATAAAGCTGAGCTTCAATCTTCAGGCTTTCGGCCTGTATTTAGAATATGAAACTGCATTTGGCCTACTACTTTGGTTGGGCCTACTTACGGTGTCTGCCGCTCCTTGGTGTTCTCCTCCACTGAACAAAGCAGTGCCACCTGTTTACTCCTGTTACCAATTTTGAACTTTATTTGGCCCACTTTATTATTTGGGCCTACTAACTGTGTCTGCCACTCATTACAGTTGTCCTCCACTGAACAAAGCAATGCCGCCTGTTTAGTCCTGTTGCCAATTTTGAACTGCATTTAGCCTACTTTATCCTTTGGGCCTATATCTGTGTTTCCTCCTCATCCTGCCCATTGCCCAGCCACTGCTAGATGAGTCTGCTGGTACTTTTACCCAGACCACTACATTCCCCTTGCACTCTACACAGCCAGAATCTGACCCTCCTGAAAGTCTGGTTCCCCTTCCCGCATACTATACCACCTTACATTGGGACAAAGAGGAAGGCGCAGATGAAAGTGCAGGTTCCTTCATCAGGTGGGGAGGGCATATTCGTTGGCGATGTCACTGGCACAGGCCCCCTCATAGTACGCAAAAGTGTCTCTGCCGGTGGGAGGCACCTCCGCCGTCAAACACAACGCCGTACTTTGAGGGGCCCTGTGCCAGTGCCAATGCGAACGAGTGTGCCCCCCCTGCTCGCTCAGGATCACAGCACTTGCAAAGTTGAAATGCTGACCTCTCCCTGCTCCACCGCCGTGGCATAGTCCGCGTTTCCTGGGCCCATGAAAAACTTGAGCCAGACCTACCCCCCCACAACTTTAGCCAAATGACCCCCAATTTTCAATGCCTAACTATTATTATAAGGTAAATTAGGATTGACAAGCTTAAGTAACAAGAATTTATGTTTTTGGCATTAAAATGGGCACTGTAGGTGTTTTCCTGTCCTCCACTCACTGCCGACTTTGATTCCCCATTGACTTACATTGGGTTTCGTGTTTCGGTCGATCCCCGACTTTTTGCGATAATCGGCCGATTTCACTCGACCCGACTTTTGAGAAAGTCGGGTTTCGCGAAACCTGACTCGATCCTAAAAAAGTAAAAGTGACTCAACCCTAGTTGTCTCCACTCAACCTGTAGCCAGGGAAGGCTGTGTGCAACAATGCTGCAAACCTGGGTGCGGCCCTTCGCCGGGGCAATGTCACACACGTGCCTTGTATGGCTCACATTTTGAACCTGGTTGTCCAGCAATTTTTATCCCACTATCCCAGACTAGATGGGCTTCTGCAGAGGGCACAGTTGCTGTGTGTTCACTTCCGCCGTTCGCATCCCGCAGCTCAACGACTTGCATCTCTACAGAAGTCGATGGGCCTGCCAGTTCACCGGCTGAAATGCAATGTGCACACACGGTGGAATTCAACTCTGCACATGTTGCAGCGACTGTGGCAGCACCGATTAGCCCTGGTGCAATATGTTATGACGTATAGCCTGGGCCAACGAGATCAAGAGGTGGGGCAAATCACGCTGCAGGAGTGGTCTCAGATCAGGGACCTATGCACCCTTTTGCACAGTTTTGAAATAGCAATGAAGATGTTTAGTGCTGACGATGCCATTATCAGCATGACCATTCCGGTGATTTACATGCTGGAGCACACCTTACACAGTGTCCGGAGTCAGGTGGTGGAACAAGAGGAGGAGGAACAGGAGGAGTCGTATGCTGAAGGGATCATATCTCCAAGGTCAAGAAGGTTGGCAGCACCAAGGCGGATGGCATTGGAGGCTGGGGGAGAGGGATTACCGAGGGCGCATGGTAGCAGCCAAACTGTTGAGGAAGGTGCAGGAGGCGAGGAAGAAGTGGAGGTCGAACTGGCGCTGGGCATGGAAGACTCATCAGATGAGGGAGACCTTGATCATATTTCTGTTGTGCGAGGTTGGGGGGAGAGGGCAGATGAAGGAAGCATGATTCTTACCTCGCCACCACCAAGACAACAAAGACTTGGTCCTCCTGGATGCGCAAGACGCATGAGTGCCTTCTTGCTGCACTACCTGCAACATGACCCGCGGATTGTCAGAATCTGAAGTAATGCCGACTACTGGGATGCCACACTCTTAGATCCCCGGTACAAAAGCAAATTTGGTGAAATAATTCCTGCCATAGAAAGGGATTCACGCATGCAGGAGTATCAGCAGAGAATGTTACAGAATCTAACATCTGCTTTTCCACAAAACACCAGTGGTGCACGTAGTCAATCTCTGAGTTCTAACTGCCAACCGTGGGACTATCGAGTCATCACTCTAACCGTAACAGTAACATCGTATCCGGTGGTAACAGCAATTTTTTCCAATCGTTTCAAGATTTTTTTTAGACCATCCTTTTCAAGGCCACAGGAGAAAAGAAGTCTGACGCCCAGCCAACGCCTAGAGAGGATGGTACAAGAGTATCTCCAAGATAACATCGATGCCATGACTGTAGAACTGGACCCTTGCTCATTTTGGGCTTCCAATCTTGAAAAATGGCCTGAGCTCGCCACTCACGCCTTGGAGATCTTGTCGTACTCCGCAGCCAGCGTTCTCTCTGAACGTGTGTTCAGCGCTGCTGGTGGTGTGCTGACTAGGGTTGAGCGACTTTTATTTTTATAGGATCGGGTCGGGTTTCACAAAACCCGACTTTCTCAAAAGTCAGGTCGAGTGAAATCGGCCGATCCTATAAAAAAGTCGGGGTCAGGGTCGGCCGAAACACGAAACCCAATGCAGTGCAATGGGATACTATGGTTCCCAGGGTCTGAAGGAGAGGAAACTCTCCTTCAGGCCCTGGGATCCATATTTAAGTGTAAAATAAAGAATTAAAATAAAAAATATTGATATACTCACCCTCTGACGCGCCCTGGTAGTAATTGGCATCTTCCGTTCCTAAGAATGGCGCTTGAAAGACCTTTCGATGACGTCATGGCTTGTGATTGGTCGCGGCGGCCCACGTGACCGCTCAGCGACCAATCACAAGCCGTGACGTAATTCTCTCAGGTCCTAAATTCCTCATTCTAGTAATTTAGGACATGAAAATTACGTCACGGCTTGTGATTGGTCGCTGGCGGTCACGTGGGCCGCCGCGACCAATCAAAAGCCGTGACGTCATCGAAAGGTCCTTCACGCGCTCATTCTTAAGAAGGAAGGCTGCCGGAAAGAAGCAGAGGGTGAGTATATTCCTATTAGGTATATACTCACCCTCGGACACGCCCTGCTTCTTTCCGGTAGCCTTCCTTCTTAAGAATGAGCGCGTGAAGGACCTTTCGATGATGTCACGGCTTGTGATTGGTCGCGGCGGCCCACGTGACCGCTCAGCGACCAATCACAAGCCGTGACGTAATTCTCATGTCCTAAATTCCTAGAATGAGGAATTTAGGACCTGAGAGAATTACGTCACGGCTTGTGATTGGTCGCTGAGCGGTCACGTGGGCAGCCGCGACCAATCACAAGCCGTGACGTCATCGAAAGGTCTTTCAAGCCCCATTCTTAGGAACGGAAGATGCCGGTTACCAGCGGCGATGTCCAGGCTGCGTCGGAGAGGTGAGTATATCAATATTTTTTATTTTAATTCTTTATTTTACACTTAAATGTGGATTCCGATACCGATTTCCGATATCGCAAACATATCGGAACTCGGTATCGGAATTCCGATACCAGATTCAGAAGATCGCCGACCTCATGGCCGACCCCACACAGGGGTCAGGTCGGGTTTCATGAAACCCGACTTTGCCAAAAGTCGGCGACTTCTGAAAATGGCCGACCCGTTTCGCTCAACCCTAGTGCTGACTGATAAGAGCACGCGGCTGTCCAGTGACAATGTAGACAGACTAACGTTCATCAAGATGAACAAATCCTGGATCCGCAAGGACTTTTCTACCCCTGTGTCATCTTGGGGAGACTAAAAGCTTGATGACTTTTGAAAATCACCTCACCAACCGTTTTAAAAAACTCTGGCGAAATTGATGCCACTTAAGTGATATCTGTGGCCGAATTTTTTGAAAAAATTGAGACTCTCTTATTTAGTCCCCTTGCTGAGTTTTACATGACGTTGCCATCATCAATTCCAGGTGGGTGGGGTCGTCTGCAGAGTTGTTTACTCACACTATGGCCTAGGATTCAGAGGTCTGCTCCAAAGCTTCATTGTCTGCTAGTCAGCAGAGTAGCCCAGCCACCCACCGCCTGTTTACCTAAGTACTATTTTGTAACGGCATCTGTTGTGAATTCTGCTCTTGGGCTCCCTCCGGTGGTTGTAAGTGGTAGCGCTGCTGTCTCTGAATCGCAGCATTTGTCAGGTGTGTTCTTTTTTTGCAATTCTGACTGGGCTATTTAGTCTGGCTTCACCCTTTAGTCAGTGCCAGTTGTCCATTGTTCCTGGAGGATTCACATCTCTGCCTGGTCTCTCCTGCTTTGCAGTTCATTTCAACAAAGATAAGTTCTGGCCTTGATTTTTTGCTGTCCACATGCTGTGGCCTTATTGTTCAGTTCTTTTCCATGTTTTTGTCTTGTCCAGCTTGGTCTGTATAAGGATTTGTTTAGCCAAGCTGGTATCTCTGGAGTTGCAGATATACCCTCCATATCTTTAGTTAGCTGTGGAGATTTTGTATTTTCTGTGGTGGATATTTTCTAGTGTTTTAATACTGACCGCATAGTACTCTGTCCTATCCTTTCTATTTAGCTAGAAGTGGCCTCCTTTGCTAAATCCTGATTTCTGTCTGTGTATGTTTTTGACCTCTCCTCTCACAGTCAATATTTGTGGGGGGCTGTCTATCCTTTGGGGATTTTCTCTGAGGCAAGATAGTTTTCCCTTTTCTATCTCTAGGGGTAATTAGTCCTCCGGCTGTGCCGAGATGTCTAGGGAGCGCTAGGTACATTCCACAGCTACTTCTAGTTGCGGTGTTAAGTTCAGGGTCTGCGGTCAGTACAGGTACCACCTTCTCCAGAGTACGTCTCATGCTGCTCATAGGCTGGTTTCACACTTGCGTTTTTGTCTGCAGCGTTTTTTGCACAAAAAACGCATGCGTTTTTTTCCCTATATTTAACATTGAAAACGCATGCGTTTTTTGCACATGCGTTTGGTCGCGTTTTCAAACGCATGCGTTTTTTGTCTGCATGCGTTCATTTTCAAAAATGCTACCTGCAGTATTTTCTTGCGCGTTTTTTTGCCGCGAAAAAACGCATGCGTTTTTTCGCGGCAAAAAAATGCATTGCTGTCTATGTAAACGCATGCGTTTTTAAGCACATGCGTTTGTTTGCGCTAAAAACGCATGCGTTTTTATAGAAAAAAACCAGAAAACACACTGAAAAGCCACCCACCACCATCAAGGTGATAAAGGGATCCAAACCCTAACCCTAACTCTACCCCTAACCTCACCCCTAACCGTTTAATGAACATTTTCTGACAGTCATATTGCCACGTATTTAAGTGCCACGTATCACGTATTTCAGTGCCACGTATGCCACGTGCCACGTATTTAAGTGCCACGTGCCATGTATTTAAGTGCCACGTGCCACGTGCCACGTATTTAAGTGCCACGTGCCACGTATTTAAGTGCCACGTGCCACGTATTTAAGTGCCACGTGCCACGTATTTCAGTGCCACGTATGCCACGTGCCACGTATTTAAGTGCCACGTGCCACATATTTAAGTGCCACGTATCACGTATTTCAGTGCCACGTATGCCACGTGCCACGTATTTAAGTGCCACGTGCCACATATTTAAGTGCCACGTGCCACGTATTAAAGTGCCACGTGCCACGTATTTAAGTGCCACGTGCCACGTATTTAAGTGCCACGTGCCACGTATTTAAGTGCCACGTGCCACGTATTTGAGTGCCACGTATTTAAGTACCACGTATTTCAGTTGCACGTATTTCAGTGCCACGTATTTCAGTCACGTTTAGGGTTAGGGGTAGGGGTAGGGTTAGGGTTTTCTTGTTTTTTCTTGTGTTTTCTTGTGTTTTCTTGTGTTTTTCTATAAAAACGCATGCGTCTAAAAAACGCATGCGTTTTACCGCGTTTACATGCGTTTTTCACACATGCGTTTTTTTTTAAAAACGCATGCAGACAAAAACGCAAGTGTGAAACCAGCCTTAGGCCATTAGATCATAACAGTACAACTGGCCAACAATGAGTTAATCGTATCTCAGAAGAAGGGATGGAAAGTGCTGAGCCATTTTTTTTCTGTAGTCTGTTGTGTTTTTTTTTCTTCCCTCTTTACCTCTGGGTGGCTCAGGAGTTCGGCGCTGGTATGGATGTCCAGGGATTGGCTTCTCGTGTGGATCAACTTGCTGCAAGAGTACAGGGTATTTCCGATTATATCGTTCAGACTCCGGTTTTAGAGCCTAGAATTCTAACTCCTGATTTGTTTTTTGGGGATAGGTCCAAATTTCTGAGCTTTAAAAATAACTGTAAACTGTTTTTTGCTCTGAAACCCCATTCCTCTGGTGATCCCATCCAGCAGGTTAAAATTGTTATATCTCTGCTGCGTGGTGACCCCCAGGATTGGGCATTTGCACTGGAATCTGGGAATAACGCCGGTTGCTTAATGTAGACACCTTTTTTCAGGCGCTTGGGTTATTGTATGACGAACCTAATTCAGTGGATCATGCTGAGAAGATCTTGTTGGCCCTGTCTCAGGGTCAAGAAGCGGCAGAATCATATTGCCAGAAGTTTAGAAAATGGTCTGTACTGACTAAATGGAATGAAGATGCTTTGGCGGCAATCTTCAGAAAGGGTCTTTCTGAATCCGTTAAGGATGTTATGGTGGGGTTCCCCACGCCTGCTGGTCTGAGTGATTCTATGTCTCTGGCCATTCAGATTGATTGGCGCTTGCGCGAGCGCAGAGTTGTGCACACTATGGCATTGTCTTCCGAGCGGAGTCCTGAGCCTATGCAGTGTGATAGGATTGTGTCTAGAGCTGAACGACAAGGATTCAGATGTCAGAATAGGTTGTGTTTTTACTGTGGCGATTCTGCTCATGTTATTTCTGATTGCCCTAAGCGTACCAAGAGAATCGCTAGTTCTGTTACCATCAGTACTGTACAACCTAAATTTCTGTTATCTGTGACCCTGATCTGCTCATTATCGTCATTTTCTGTCATGGCATTTGTGGATTCAGGCGCCGCTCTAAACTTAATGGACTTAGAATTTGCCAGACGTTGTGGTTTCCCATTGCAGCCTTTGCAGAGTCCTATTCCTTTGAGGGGCATTGATGCTACACTGTAGGCAAAAATAAACCTCAGTTTTGGACACAGCTGACTATGTGCATGGCGCCAGCCCATCAGGAAGATTGTCGTTTTCTGGTGTTGCATAATTTGCATGATGCTATTGTGCTGGGTTTCCCATGGTTACAGGTGCATAATCCGGTATTAGATTGGAAATCTATGTCTGTGACTAGTTGGGGTTGTCAGGGGGTTCATGGTGACGTTCCTTTGATGTCAATTGCCTCCTCCCCCTCTTCTGAAATTCCTGGGTTTTTGTCAGATTTCCAGGATGTATTCAATGAGCCCAAGTCCAGTTCCCTTCCACCGCATAGGGACTGTGATTGTGCTATTGACTTGATTCCAGGCTGTAAGTTCCCTAAGGGCCGACTTTTCAACCTGTCTGTGCCAGAACATACCGCCATGCGGAGCTATGTTAAGGAGTCCTTGGAGAAGGGGCATATTCGTCAATCTTCTTCACCATTGGGAGCAGGTTTTTTTTTGGTTGCCAAAAAAGATGGCTCCTTGAGACCCTGTATTGATTATCGCCTCTTGAATAAGATCACGGTCAAATTCCAATACCCTTTGCCTTTGCTTTCTGATCTGTTTGCTAGGATTAAGGGGGCTAGTTGGTTTACTAAGATTGACCTTCGAGGGGCATATAATCTTGTTCGTATTAAGCAGGGTGACGAATGGAAAACTGCATTTAATACGCCCGAAGGCCATTTTGAATACCTTGTGATGCCATTCGGACTCTCTAATGCTCCATCTGTGTTTCAGTCCTTCATGCATGATATATTTCGGAATTATCTTGATAAATTCATGATTGTATATTTGGATGATATTTTGATTTTTTCAGATGATTGGGAGTCTTATGTGAAACAAGTCAGGATGGTATTTCAGATCCTTCGTGATAATGCCTTGTTTGTGAAGGGGTCTAAGTGCCTCTTTGGAGTACAGAAGATTTCTTTTTTGGGCTTCATTTTTTCTCCCTCATCTATAGAAATGGATCTGGTTAAGGTTCAGGCCATTCATGATTGGATCCAGCCCACATCCGTGAAGAGCCTTCAGAAATTTTTGGGCTTTGCTAATTTTTATCGCCGTTTCATTGCCAACTTCCCCAGTGTGGTTAAACCCCTGACCGATTTGACAAAGAAAGGCGCTGATGTGACGAATTGGTCCTCTGTGGCTGTTTCTGCCTTTCAGGAGCTTAAACACTGATTTACTTCTGCCCCTGTGTTGCGTCAGCCGGATGTTTCTCTTCCTTTTCAGGTTGAGGTTGACGCTTCTGAGATTGGGGCAGGGGCCGTTTTGTCTCAGAGGAATTCTGATGGTTCCTTGATGAAACCGTGTGCCTTCTTTTCTCGAAAGTTTTCGCCTGCGGAACGCAATTATGATGTCGGCAATCGTGAGTTGTTGGCTATGAAGTGGGCATTTGAGGAGTGGCGACATTGGCTTGAGGGGGCCAAGCACCGTATTGTGGTCTTGACCGATCATAAGAATCTGATTTATCTCGAGTCTGCCAAACGGCTGAATCCTAGACAGGCCCGATGGTCCCTGTTTTTCTCCCGTTTTGATTTTGTGGTCTCGTATCTTCCGGGTTCTAAGAATGTTAAGGCTGATGCCCTCTCTAGGAGCTTTTGGCCTGATTCTCCTGGGGTCCTTGAGCCGGTCGGTATTCTGAAGGAAGGGGTGATTCTTTCTGCCATCTCCCCTGATTTACGACGGGTTCTTCAGGAATTTCAGGCTGATAAACCTGACCGCTGTCAAGTGGGGAAATTGTTTGTTCCTGACAGATGGACTAGTAAAGTGATTTCGGAGGTTCATTGTTCTGTGTTAGCTGGTCATCCTGGGATTTTTGGTACCAGAGATTTGGTTGGTAGGTCCTTTTGGTGGCCTTCTTTGTCACGGGATGTGCGTTCTTTTGTGCAGTCCTGTGGGACTTGTGCGCGGGCCAAGCCTTGCTGTTACCGCGCTAGTGGGTTGCTTTTGCCTTTGCCGGTCCCTGAGAGGCCTTGGACGCATATTTCTATGGATTTCATTTCGGATCTTCTGGTTTCCCAGAGGATGTCAGTTATCTGGGTGGCTTGTGACCGGTTTTCTAAGATGGTTCATTTGGTACCTTTGCCTAAGTTGCCTTCCTCTTCTGATTTGGTTCCGTTGTTTTTTCAGCATGTGGTTCGTTTGCATGGCATTCCGGAGAATATTGTGTCCGATAGAGGTTCCCAGTTTGTTTCTAGGTTTTGGCGGGCCTTTTGTGCTAGGTTCGGCATTGATTTGTCTTTTTCTTCAGCATTTCATCCTCAGACAAATGGCCAAACTGAGCGAACTAATCAGACTTTGGAAACGTATTTGAGATGATTTGTGTCTGCTGATCAGGATGATTGGGTGGCTGTTATGACCAGGTGGTTAAAACCAATCATGGACAAGCTCAGAGGAGGTGGCGGCTCCACAGACAGTAATCACCTATATGACCTAGTGATTACGGAGCAGCACTGAAATGACCTAGTGGGTAAAACAAATAAAGTACTAGCTCTGAGGAAGTGGTAGCTTTACTGACCGCAATCCCTACTCCTAACACCAACACTAGAAATAGCCGTGGAGCGTTCCTATCTCTGCCTAAACGCCTCTTCACAGCCTAAGAACTAGCTACCCCTGAAGATGGAAACGGAAAACTATCTCGCCTCAGAGAAACCCCCAAAGGAAGGATAGCCCCCCACAAATATTGACGGTGATTGGAGAGGAAAATGACAAACTCAGAAATGAAACTAGATTTTAGCAAAGGAGGCCACTACTATCTATATAGACAAAGATAGAAAAGGCTACTGTGCAGTCAGTATAAAAAACTCAATGTCCACGCAGAGTTTACAAAAATAACCTCCACACCGACTCACGGTGTGGAGGGGCAAATCTGCAACCCCAGAGCTTCCAACTAGCCGGAATATTTCATAATGACAAGTGTTGTGAATTCCGTTCTCGAACTCCCTCCTGTGGTCATGAATGGTACTTCGGCGAGTTCTGTCCGTGGACTCCCTCTGGTGGCTGTGAGTGGAACTGCTGGTTCTGAGGTTGCTTCCTCAGCTGCCCTCGTTTGCGGCTAGGCTGGCTTCTCTATTTAACTCCACTCAGATCGTTACTCCATGCCAGCTGTCAATGTATTAGTACTGGTTCAGATCTCTCTCGGATCTTTCTGATGACCTGTCTACTCCAGCAAAAGCTAAGTCCCTGCTAGTTCATTTGTTGTTCATTTTGTACTGAATATGTTTCTTAGTGCTTGCTAAGTTCTAGTCCAGCTTGCTAACATGATATTGTCTTGCTAGCTGGAAGCTCTGGGTTGCAGAGTGGCACCTCCGCACCGTGAGTCGGTGCGGGGGTCTTTTTGCACACTCTGCGTGGCTTTTTGTAGTTTTTTGTGCTGACCGCATAGATACCTTTCCTATCCTCAGTCTATCTAGTAAGTCTGGCCTCCTTTGCTGAAACCTGTTTCATCCCTGTGTTTGTGACTTTCCTCTGAACTCACAGTTAATATATGTGGGGGGCTGCCTTTACCTTTGGGGAAATTTCTCTGAGGCAAGGTAAGGCTTATTTTCCTATCTTTAGGGGTAGTTAGCTCTTAGGCTGTGAAGAGGCGTCTAGGGAGAGTTAGGTACGCTCCACAGCTATTTCTAGTGTGTGTGTTAGGATTAGGATTTGCGGTCAGCAGAGTTCCCACTTCCCAGAGCTTGTCCTGTCTTCTAATTTAACCATCAGGTCAATCCAGGTGCACCTAACCACCAGGTCCATAACAGTACAGCTGGCCAGCAAAGTGTTAATGCATCTCAATAGAGGGATAAGAGAAGTTCTGAGACCATTTTTTTTTCTCTGCAGTGTGTTTTGTCTTTCTTTTCCCCTTAACCTCTGGGTGGTTCAGGACTCAGGTGTAGATATGGACATTCAAGGTCTGTCCTCTTGTGTTGATCACCTCACTGCGAGGGTACAAAGCATTCAAGATTATGTAGTTCATAATCCTATGTTAGAGCCTAGAATTCCAATTCCTGATTTGTTTTTTGGAGATAGATCTAAATTTCTGAATTTAAAAAATAATTGTAAACTGTTTCTTGCTTTGAAACCCCGCTCCTCTAGTGACCCCATTCAGCAAGTAAAAATCATTATTTCTTTGTTACGTGGCAACCCACAAGACTGGGCATTCTCCCTTGCGCCAGGAGATCCTGCATTGCTAAATGTAGATGCGTTTTTTCTGGCGCTTGGATTGCTTTATGACGAACCTAACTCTGTGGATCAGGCAGAGAAAATCCTGCTGGCTTTGTGTCAAGGTCAGGATGAAGCGGAGGTATATTGCCAGAAGTTTAGAAAGTGGTCTGTGCTTACTCAATGGAATGAGTGTGCCCTTGCAGCAATTTTCAGAAAAGGTCTTTCTGAAGCCCTTAAGGATGTTATGGTGGGGTTTCCCACGCCTGCTGGTCTGAATGAATCAATGTCCTTGGCCATTCAGATCGATCGGCACTTGCGTGAACGCAAGGTTGTGCACCATTTGGCGGTGTCCTCTGAGCAGAGGCCTGAGCCTATGCAATGTGATAGGACTTTGACCAGAGCTGAACGGCAAGAACACAGACGTCAGAATGGGCTGTGTTTTTACTGTGGTGACTCCACTCATGCTATCTCTGATTGTCCTAAGCGCTCTAAGCGGTTCGCTAGGTCTGTCACCATTGGTACTGTACAGCCTAAATTTCTTTTGTCCGTTACTCTGATTTGCTCTTTGTCGTCCTACTCTGTTATGGCATTTGTGGACTCAGGCGCTGCCCTGAATTTGATGGACTTGGAGTTTGCCAGGCGCTGTGGTTTTTTCTTGGAGTCCTTGCAGTATCCTATTCTATTAAGGGGAATTGATGCTACGCCTTTGGCCAAGAATAAACCTCAGTACTGGACTCAGTTGACCATGTGCATGGCTACTGCACATCAGGAAGATGTTCGCTTTTTGGTGTTGCATAATTTGCATGATGTGGTCGTGTTGGGTTAGCCATGGCTACAGGTCCATAATCCAGTATTGGATTGGAAATCAATGTCTGTGTCCAGTTGGGGTTGTCAAGGGGTACATGGTGACGTTCCGTTGTTGTCAATTTCTCCTTCTACTCCTTCTGAAGTCCCTGAGTTTTTGTCGGATTACCGAGATGTATTTGATGAGCCCAAATCCAGTGCCCTACCTCCTCATAGGGATTGTGATTGTGCTATTAATTTGATTCCTGGTAGTAAATTTCCTAAGGGACGGCTTTTCAATTTATCTGTGCCGGAACACGCCGCTATGCGGAGTTATATAAAGGAGTCCTTGGAGAAAGGGCATATTTGCCCGTCGTCGTCACCTGTCATGATTCCCCAATGGCATGGGAACATCAGAAACACAAAAATAACAGACTAGCTCTCGGGTGATGGAAACTCAAGCTGACCGTGACCTAAATCTACCACACAACTAACAGTAGCCAGGAAGCATTCCTACGGCTGCCTAGATGCCATGCGCCAGCCGGAGAACTAACTACGCCTGGAAGAGGAAGGAACAGACCTGGCTTACCTCTAGAGAAATCCCCAAAGATGATAGTAGCCTCCACGTATATTGACGGTGAGTACAGAGGAAAAGACATACACAGTATGAAGGTAGATTTAGCAAAGCGAGGTCCACTTACTAGATAGAGGAAGGATACAAAAGAGGACTTCACGGTCAGCTGAAAAACCCTTTCAAAAACCCATCCTGAAATTACTTTAAGACTCCTGTGTCAACTCATGACACAGGAGTGGCAATTTCAGTCCACAAGAGCTTCCAGTAACAGGAAATGACAAAACTGTAAACTGGACAAGAAAAACAAAACAATAAGGACAAGAGTCCACTTAGCTGATCAGCAGACTAGTAGCAGGAACATGCAACTGAAAGACTCAGGTTACAATGATGACCGGCAAGGAAGTGACTGGAGAGCAAGGCTAAATAGGGAACTCCCAAAACTGATGGAAGCAGGTGAGCTGAGGCAGAAAAGCACACACAAGTCTCCAGTACCACCAGCCACCACCAGGGGAGCCAAAAAGCGGATCACAACAGTACCCCCCCCTTAAGGAGGGGGCACCGAACCCTCACAAGAACCGCCAGGGCGACCTGGATGAGCCCTATGAAAGGCACGAACCAAATCCGAGGCATGAACATCAGAGGCAGTTACCCAAGAATTATCTTCCTGACCATAGCCCTTCCATTTAACCAGGTACTGGAGTCTCCGCCTGGAAATATGGGAGTCCAAGATCTTCTCTATAACGTACTCCAATTCACCCTCAACCAGCACAGGAGCAGGAGGCCCAGCAGAAGGAACCACCGGCACCTCGTTTCTCCGCAACAACGACCGATGGAACACATTATGGATAGCGAAAGATGCCGGAAGGTCCAAACGAAAGGAAACAGGGTTAATAATCTCCAAAATCCTATAGGGACCGATGAACCGAGGCTTAAATTTAGGAGAAGAAACCCTCATTGGGACAAAACGGGAAGACAACCACACCAAGTCCCCAACACGAAGGCGAGGACCAACCCGACGCTGGCGGTTAGCAAACCGCTGAGTCCTCTCCTGGGACAAATTCAAATTGTCCACCACTTGTTCCCAAATCCGATACAACCGATCCACCACAGCATCTACTCCAGGACAATCCGAAGACTCCACCTGACCAGAAGAAAAACGGGGATGAAACCCCGAATTGCAAAAGAAAGGGGAAACCAAGGTGGCAGAACTGGCCCGATTATTAAGAGCAAACTCCGCCAACGGCAAAAAGGCAACCCAATCATCCTGATCCGCAGACACAAAACACCTCAAATACGTCTCCAAAGTTTGATTAGTTCGCTCCGTCTGGCCATTAGTCTGAGGATGGAAGGCAGACGAAAAAGACAAATCAATGCCCAACCTGGCACAGAATGCCCGCCAAAATCTAGAAACGAACTGGGTACCCCTATCAGAAACGATATTTTCAGGAATACCATGCAAGCGAACCACATTTTGAAAAAACAAAGGAACCAACTCAGACGAGGAAGGCAACTTTGGCAATGGCACCAAATGAACCATCTTAGAAAAACGGTCACACACCACCCAGATAACAGACATCCTCTGAGAGACAGGAAGATCAGAAATAAAGTCCATCGAGATGTGCGTCCAAGGCCTCTTCGGAATAGGCAAGGGCAACAACAACCCGCTAGCCCTAGAACAACAAGGCTTGGCCCGAGCACACACATCACAAGACTGCACAAAAACACGCACATCACGAGACAGAGATGGCGACCAGAAGGATCTAGCCACCAAATCCCTGGTACCAAAAATTCCAGGATGACCCGCCAGCGTAGAAGAATGAACCTCCGAGATGACTCTACTGGTCCAATCATCAGGAACAAACAGTCTACCAGGTGGACAGCGATCAGGTCTATCCGCCTGAAACTCTTGCAAAGCACGTCGCAGATCTGGGGAAATAGCGGATAATATCACCCCATCCTTAAGGATACCCGTAGGTTCCGAATCACCAGGGGAATCAGGCTCAAAACTCCTAGAAAGGGCATCTGCCTTCACATTCTTAGAACCTGGTAGATATGAGACCACAAAATTAAACCGAGAGAAAAACAACGACCAGCGTGCCTGTCTAGGATTCAGGCGCCTGGCAGACTCAAGATAAATCAGATTCTTGTGATCAGTCAAAACCACCACCTGATGTCTAGCACCCTCAAGCCAATGACGCCACTCCTCAAATGCCCACTTCATGGCCAAAAGCTCCCGATTACCGACATCATAATTTCTTTCGGCGGCAGAAAATTTTCGAGAAAAGAACGCACAAGGTCTCATCACTGAGCAATCGGAACTTTTCTGCGACAAAACCGCCCCCGCTCCGATCTCGGAAGCATCGACCTCAACCTGAAAGTGGAGAGAGATCGGGCTGGCGCAACACAGGGGCAGACGAAAAGCGGCGCTTAAGTTCCCGAAAGGCCTCCACAGCGGCAGAGGACCAATTGGCAACATCAGCACCCTTCTTAGTCAAATCCGTAAGAGGCTTAGCAACACCAGAAAAACCTGTTATAAATCGACGATAAAAATTAGCAAAGCCCAAGAACTTCTGAAGACCCTTTAGAGAAGTAGGCTGCGTCCAGTCACAAATAGCCCGAACCTTGACAGGGTCCATCTCAACAGAAGAAGGGGAAAAAATGTACCCCAAAAAGGAAATCTTTTGAACCCCAAAAACACACTTAGAACCCTTTACACACAGAGAATTATCCCGCAAGACCTGAAAAACCCTCCTGACCTGCTGAACATGAGACTCCCAGTCCTCAGAAAAAATTAAAATATCGTCCAAATACACAATCATAAATTTATCCAGATATTCACGGAAAATATCATGCATAAAGGACTGAAAAACTGAAGGCGCATTAGAAAGGCCGAAAGGCATTACTAAATACTCAAAGTGGCCCTCAGGCGTATTAAATGCGGTTTTCCACTCATCCCCTTGCTTAATTCGCACCAAATTATACGCCCCACGGAGATCAATCTTGGAGAACCAATTAGCCCCCCTTATGCGAGCAAACAAATCAGTAAGCAGCGGCAACGGATACTGATATTTGACAGTAATTTTATTCAGGAGTCGATAATCAATACAAGGCCTCAGTGAGCCATCCTTTTTAGAGACAAAGAAAAACCCAGCTCCTAAAGGTGATGAAGAAGGACGAATATGTCCCTTTTCCAGGGACTCCTTAACATATTCTCGCATGGCAGCATGCTCAGGTACAGATAGGTTAAACAAACGACCCTTTGGAAATTTACTGCCTGGAATCAGATCTATGGCGCAATCACACTCTCTGTGGGGAGGGAGAGAACCAATTTTAGGCTCTTCAAAAATATCCCCAAAATCCGACAAAAATGCAGGAATCTCAGAGGGAATAGATGACGAGATAGGAACCAAAGGTATGTCCCCATGAGCCCCCCGACATCCCCAGCTTAACACAGACATAGTTTTCCAGTCCAGTACTGGGTTATGAGATTTTAACCATGGTAATCCAAGCACTAAAACATCATGTAAATTATACAACACGAGGAAGCGAATCATCTCCTGATGGTCTGGAGTCATACGCATAGTCACTTGCGTCCAGAACTGTGGTCTATTACAAGCCAGAGGTGTAGAATCAATACCCTTCAGAGGTATAGGGACTTCCAGAGGCTCCAAATCAAACCCACAGCGCCTGGCGAAGGACCAATCCATGAGACTCAGAGCGGCGCCAGAGTCCACATAGGCATCCACGGTAATAACTGATAATGAACAAATCAGAGTTACAGACAGAAGAAATTTAGACTGTAAAGTGCCAATAGAAACAGACTTGTCAACCTTCCTAGTACGTTTAGAGCATGCTGATATAACATGCGCGGAATCACCACAGTAGAAGCACAAGCCATTTTTGCGCCTATAATTCTGCCGCTCGCTTCTTGACAGAATTCTGTCACATTGCATTTTCTCTGGCGTCCCTTCAGAAGATACCGCCAAATGGTGCACGGGTTTGCGCTCCCGCAAACGCCGATCAATCTGAATCGCCATTGTCATGGACTCATTCAGACCTGTGGGCGTAGGAAACCCCACCATGACATCCTTAACGGCATCAGAAAGGCCCTCTCTGAAATTTGCCACTAGGGCACACTCATTCCACTGAGTAAGCACAGACCATTTACGAAATTTTTGGCAGTATATCTCAGCTTCATCTTGCCCTTGAGACAGGGCTATTAAAGCTTTTTCAGCTTGAATCTCCAAATTAGGTTCCTCATACAGCAACCCTAAAGCCAGAAAAAACGCATCCACATTGAGCAACGCAGGATCCCCTGGTGTCAATGAAAATGCCCAATTTTGAGGGTCACCTCGCAGCAAAGAAATCACAATCTTAACCTGCTGAACAGGATCTCCAGAGGAGTGAGGTCTGAGAGAAAGGAATAATTTACAATTACATTTGAAATTCAGAAACCGAGATCTATCTCCGGAAAATACCTCTGGTGTAGGAATCTTAGGTTCAGAAATAGGAGTACGTATAACATAATCTTGTAAATTCTGAACCTTCGTAGCAAGATTATTTAAACCTGCAGCCAAACTCTGGACATCCATGTTAAACAACTAAGGTCAGAGCCATTCAAGGGTTAAGAGGAGGTAAGAAGCAGCTAGACAGCAATTAAGGGCTAGGCAGCAAAACTCTGAGGGAAAGAAAAAAAAAAATTTTCCTTCAACACTTCTTTTTCTCCAGCTTCAGCCCAAACAATTAACACTTTGTTGGCCGGTCATACTGTCATGATTCCCCAATGGCATGGGAACATCAGAAACACAAAAATAACAGACTAGCTCTCGGGTGATGGAAACTCAAGCTGACCGTGACCTAAATCTACCACACAACTAACAGTAGCCAGGAAGCATTCCTACGGCTGCCTAGATGCCATGCGCCAGCCGGAGAACTAACTACGCCTGGAAGAGGAAGGAACAGACCTGGCTTACCTCTAGAGAAATCCCCAAAGATGATAGTAGCCTCCACGTATATTGACGGTGAGTACAGAGGAAAAGACATACACAGTATGAAGGTAGATTTAGCAAAGCGAGGTCCACTTACTAGATAGAGGAAGGATACAAAAGAGGACTTCACGGTCAGCTGAAAAACCCTTTCAAAAACCCATCCTGAAATTACTTTAAGACTCCTGTGTCAACTCATGACACAGGAGTGGCAATTTCAGTCCACAAGAGCTTCCAGTAACAGGAAATGACAAAACTGTAAACTGGACAAGAAAAACAAAACAATAAGGACAAGAGTCCACTTAGCTGATCAGCAGACTAGTAGCAGGAACATGCAACTGAAAGACTCAGGTTACAATGATGACCGGCAAGGAAGTGACTGGAGAGCAAGGCTAAATAGGGAACTCCCAAAACTGATGGAAGCAGGTGAGCTGAGGCAGAAAAGCACACACAAGTCTCCAGTACCACCAGCCACCACCAGGGGAGCCAAAAAGCGGATCACAACAGTCACCGTTGGGAGCAGGGTTCTTTTTTGTGGCCAAGAAGGATGGTTCTCTGAGACCTTGTATAGATTACCGCCTTCTCAATAAAATCACGGTCAAATTTCAGTACCCTTTGCCTCTACTGTCTGATTTGTTTGCTCGGATTAAGGGGGCTAGTTGGTTCACCAAGATAGATCTTCGAGGGGCGTATAATCTCGTGCGTATTAAACAAGGCGATGAATGGAAAACAGCATTTAATACGCCCGAGGGCCATTTTGAGTACCTGGTGATGCCATTCGGGCTTTCTAATGCTCCATCTGTGTTTCAGTCCTTTATGCATGACATCTTCCGAAAGTATTTGGATAGATTCATTATTGTATATTTGGATGATATTTTGGTCTTTTCAGATGATTGGGAGTCTCATGTGAAGCAGGTCAGAATGGTGTTCCAGGTTCTTTGTGATAATTCTTTGTTTGTGAAGGGGTCTAAATGTCTCTTCGGAGTTCAGAAGGTTTCCTTTTTGGGCTTAATTTTTTCCCCTTCTACTATCGAGATGGATCCTGTTAAAGTTCAGGCCATTTATGATTGGACTCAGCCTACATCTGTGAAGAGCCTTCAGAAATTCCTGGGCTTTGCTAATTTTTACCATCGCTTCATTGCTAATTTTTCTAGTGTTGTTAAACCATTGACTGATTTGACCAAGAAAGGTGCTGATGTGGTGAATTGGTCCTCTGCGGCCGTTGAGGCTTTTCAGGAGTTGAAATGTCGTTTCTCTTCGGCCCCTGTGTTGTGTCAGCCAGATGTTTCGCTCCCTTTTCAGGTCGAGGTTGATGCTTCTGAGATTGGAGCAGGGGCTGTTTTGTCTCAAAGATCTTCTGATAGCTCTGTGATGAAGCCATGTGCTTTCTTTTCTAGAAAGTTTTCGCCTGCTCAGCGTAATTATGATGTTGACAATCGGTAGTTGTTGGCTATGAAGTGGGCGTTCGAGGAGTGGTGACATAGGCTTGAGGGAGCTAAGCATCGCGTAGTGGTCTTAACGGATCACAAAAATCTGACTTATCTCGAGTCTCCTAAGCGGTTGAATCCTAGACAGGCTCGATGGTCGCTGTTTTTCTCCTGTTTCAATTTTGTGGTTTCATACCTTCCGGGTTCTAAGAATGTGAAGGCCGATGCCCTTTCTAGGAGTTTTGTGCCTGATTCCCCGGGAGTTCCTGAGCCGGCTGGTATTCTCAAAGAGGGGGTAATTCTGTCTGCCATCTCACCTGATTTGCGGCAGGCGCTGCAGGAGTTTCAGGCTGATAGACCTGACCGTTGTCCAGCAGAGAAACTGTTTGTCCCTGATAGATGGACTAGTAGAGTTATCTCTGAGGTTCAGTGTTCGGTGTTGGCTGGTCATCCTGGGATTTTTGGTACCAGAGATTTGGTGGCTAGGTCCTTTTGGTGGCCTTCCTTGTCACGGGATGTGCGTTCTTTTGTGCAGTCCTGTGGGACTTGTGCTCGGGCCAAGTCCTGCTGTTCTCGTGCCAGTGGGTTACTTTTGCCCTTGCCAGTCCCGAAAAGGCCTTGGACGCATGTTTCCATTGATTTTATTTCAGATCTCCCTGTCTCTCAAAGGATGTCGGTCATCTGGGTGGTTTGTGATCGCTTCTCTAAGATGGTCCATTTGGTACCCTTGCCTAAATTACCTTCCTCCTCTGATTTGGTTCCACTATTTTTCCAGCATGTGGTTCGTTTGCATGGCATTCCGGAGAACATCGTGTCGGACAGAGGTTCCCAGTTTGTTTCAAGGTTTTGGCGGTCCTTTTGTGCTAAGATGGGCATTGATTTGTCTTTCTCTTCGGCTTTCCATCCTCAGACAAATGGCCAAACCGAACGAACTAATCAGACTTTGGAGACCTATCTGAGATGCTTTGTTTCTGCTGATCAGGATGATTGGGTGACCTTCTTGCCATTGGCTGAGTTCGCCTTTAATAATCGGGCCAGTTCGGCTACTTTGGTTTCGCCTTTTTTTTGTAATTCTGGTTTTCATCCTCGTTTTTCTTCAGGGCAGGTTGAGCCTTCGGACTGTCCTGGTGTGGATTCTGTGGTGGACAGGTTGCAGCAAATTTGGACTCATGTAGTGGACAATTTGACATCGTCCCAGGAGAAGGCTCAACGTTTCGCCAACCGCCATCGCTGTGTTGGTCCCCGACTTCGTGTTGGGGATTTGGTTTGGTTGTCGTCTCGTCATGTCCCTATGAAGGTTTCTTCTCCTAAGTTTAAGCCTCGTTTCATTGGTCCTTATATGATTTCTGAAATTCTCAATCCTGTGTCGTTTCGTTTGGCCCTTCCAGCTTCTTTTGCCATCCATAATGTGTTCCATAGGTCGTTGTTGCGGAGATATGTGGTGCCTATGGTTCCATCCATTGACCCTCCTGCTCCGGTGTTGGTCGAGGGGGAGTTGGAGTATGTGGTGGAGAAGATTTTAGATTCTCGTATTTCGAGACGGAAACTTCAGTACCTGGTCAAATGGAAGGGCTATGGTCAGGAGGATAATTCCTGGGTTTTTGCCTCCGATGTCCATGCGGCCGAGTTGGTTCGTGTCTTTCATTTGGCTCGTCCTGATCGGCCTGGGGGCTCTGGTGAGGGTTCGGTGACCCCTCCTCAAGGGGGGGGTACTGTTGTGAATTCCGTTCTCGAACTCCCTCCTGTGGTCATGAATGGTACTTCGGCGAGTTCTGTCCGTGGACTCCTTCTGGTGGCTGTGAGTGGAACTGCTGGTTCTGAGGTTGCTTCCTCAGCTGCCCTCGTTTGCGGCTAGGCTGGCTTCTCTATTTAACTCCACTCAGATCGTTACTCCATGCCAGCTGTCAATGTATTAGTACTGGTTCAGATCTGTCTCGGATCTTTCTGATGACCTGTCTACTCCAGCAAAAGCTAAGTCCCTGCTAGTTCATTTGTTGTTCATTTTGTACTGAATATGTTTCTTAGTGCTTGCTAAGTTCTAGTCCAGCTTGCTAACATGATATTGTCTTGCTAGCTGGAAGCTCTGGTTTGCAGAGTGGCACCTCCGCACCGTGAGTCAGTGCGGGGGTCTTTTTGCACACTCTGCGTGGCTTTTTGTAGTTTTTTGTGCTGACCGCATAGATACCTTTCCTATCCTCAGTCTATCTAGTAAGTCTGGCCTCCTTTGCTGAAACCTGTTTCATCCCTGTGTTTGTGACTTTCCTCTTAACTCACAGTTAATATATGTGGGGGGCTGCCTTTACCTTTGGGGAAATTTCTCTGAGGCAAGGTAAGGCTTATTTTCCTATCTTTAGGGGTAGTTAGCTCTTAGGCTGTGAAGAGGCGTCTAGGGAGAGTTAGGTACGCTCCACAGCTATTTCTAGTGTGTGTTAGGATTAGGATTTGCGGTCAGCAGCGTTCCCACTTCCCAGAGCTTGTCCAGTCTTCTAGTTTAACCATCAGGTCATTCCAGGTGCACCTAACCACCAGGTCCATAACAGACAAGCTGGACAAAAGAGACATAACTTAAACTGAACAGAAGGTCATAGGCAGGGAAACACCCAAAAACTAGCAGAACTTATCTTAAGCTGAAATGGACTGGCCAACAGAGAACTTCCAGGAAAGGACTGAATCCACAGGAAGGAACATTGACAGCTGGCATCCACTAAAGCCAAAAGCCCAGTTAAATAACAAGGCCAGGGAATCGATTAGTGAAAGCAGCTGCTAAGTTCCACTTGAAACCACCAGAGGGAGCCCAAGAGCAGAACTCCCAAAAATACCATTCGCAACCACAGGATGGAGCCCAAGAACGGAATTCACAACAGGTGGCTTTCTTGCCATTGGCCGAGTTTGCCCTTAATAATCGGGCTAGTTCTGCTACCTTGGTTTCACCCTTCTTTTGTAACTCTGGTTTTCATCTTCGTTTTTCTTCGGGGCAGGTTGAGCCTTCTGATTGTCCTGGGGTGGACTCTGTGGTTGACAGGTTGCAGCAAATTTGGGCTCATGTTGTTGACAATTTGGTGTTGTCTCAGGAGGGGGCTCAGCGTTTTGCTAACTGTCGTCGGTGTGTTGGTTCCCGGCTTCGGGTTGGGGATTTGGTCTGGTTGTCTTCCCGTCATGTCCCTATGAAGGTTTCTTCCCCTAAGTTTAAGCCTCGGTTTATTGGCCCTTATAGGATTTCTGAGATTATCAATCCAGTGTCTTTTCGTTTGGCCCTTCCAGCCTCTTTTTCCATCCATAATGTTTTTCATAGATCTTTGTTGCGGAAATATGTGGTGCCCGTTGTTCCCTCTGTTGATACTCCTGCCCCGGTGTTGATTGATGGGGAGTTGGAGTATGTGGTTGAGAAGATTTTGGATTCTCGTTTTTCGAGGCGGAAGCTTCAGTATCTTGTCAAATGAAAGAGTTATGGCCAGGAGGATAATTCTTGGGTTGTTGCCTCCGATGTTCATGCTGAGGATTTGGTTCGTGCCTTTCATTTGGCTCGTCCGGATCGGCCTGGGGGCTCTGGTGAGGGTTCGGTGACCCCTCCTCAAGGGGGGGTACTGTTGTGAATTCTGCTCTTGGGCTCCCTCCGGTGGTTGTAAGTGGTAGCGCTGCTGTCTCTGAATTGCAGCATTTGTCAGGTGTGTTCACATTTTGCAATTCTGACTGGGCTATTTAGTCTGGCTTCACCCTTTAGTCAGTGCCAGTTGTCCATTGTTCCTGGAGGATTCACATCTCTGCCTGGTCTCTCCTGGTTTGCAGTTCATTTCAACAAAGATAAGTTCTGGCCTTGATTTTTTGCTGTCCACATGCTGTGGCCTTATTCAGTTCTTTTCCATGTTTTTGTCTTGTCCAGCTTGGTCTGTATAAGGATTTGTTTAGCCAAGCTGGTATCTCTGGAGTTGCAGATATACCCTCCATATCTTTAGTTAGCTGTGGAGATTTTGTATTTTCTGTGGTGGATATTTTCTAGTGTTTTAATACTGACCGCATAGTACTCTGTCCTATCCTTTCTATTTAGCTAGAAGTGGCCTCCTTTGCTAAATTCTGATTTCAGTCTGTGTATGTTTTTTCCCTCTCCTCTCACAGTCAATATTTGTGGGGGGCTGTCTATCATTGGGGGATTTTCTCTGAGGCAAGATAGTTTTCCCTTTTCTATCTCTAGGGGTAATTAGTCCTCCAGCTGTGTCGAGATGTCTAGGGAGCGCTAGGTAAATTCCACTGCTACTTCTAGTTGCGGTGTTAAGTTCAGGGTCTGCGGTCAGTACAGGTACCACCTTCTCCAGAGTACGTCTCATGCTGCTCTTAGGCTACCAGATCATAACAGGCATCTGGCCCATTAAATCCTTTTGGGCCTAGTAGAATTTGGTGCTACTCAGCAGCGTACTTCACCCATGAAGCAAGCTACACCACCTGTTTACCTAACTACTATTTTTTAACGGCATCTGGCCCAGGAAATCCTTTTGGGCCTAGTAGAATTTAGTGCTACTCAGCACGTACCCCACCCATGAAGCAAGCTACACCGCCTGTTTACCTAACTACTATTTTGTAACACCATCTGGCCCTGGTAATCCTTTTGGGCCTAGTAGAATTTAGTGCTACTCAGCAGCATACCCCACCCATTAAGCAAGCTACACCGCCTGTTTACCTAAGTACTATTTTTTATGGCATCTGGCTCAGGAAATCCTTTTGGGCCTAGTAGAATTTGGTGCTACTCAGCAGCGTACCCCACCCATGAAGCAAGCTACACCGCCTGTTTACCTAAGTACTATTTTTAATGGCATCTGGCCCAGGAAATCCTTTTGGGCCTAGTAGAATTTGGTGCTACTCAGCAGCGTACCCCACCCATGAAGCAAGCTACACCGCCTGTTTACCTAAGTACTATTTTTAATGGCATCTGGCCCAGGAAATCCATTTGGGCCTAGTAGAATTTGGTGCTACTCAGCAGCGTAATTCACCCATGAAGCAAGCTACACCACCTGTTTACCTAAGTACTTTTTTTTAACGGCATCTGGCCCAGGAAATCCTTTTGGGCCTAGTAGAATTTGGTGCTACTCAGCTGCGTACCCCACCCATGAAGCAAGCTACACCGCCTGTTTACCTAACTACTATTTTGTAACGCCATCTGGCCCTGGTAATCCTTTTGGGCCTAGTAGAATTTAGTGCTACTCAGCAGCGTACCCCACCCATGAAGCAAGCTACACCGCCTGTTTACCTAAGTACTATTTTTAATGGCATCTGGCCAAGGAAATCCTTTTGGGCCTAGTAGAATTTGGTGCTACTCAGCAGCGTACCCCACCCATGAAGCAAGCTACACCGCCTGTTTACCTAAGTACTATTTTTAATGGCATCTGGCCCAGGAAATCCTTTTGGGCCTAGTAGAATTTGGTGCTACTCAGCTGCGTACCCCACCCATGAAGCAAGCTACACCGCCTGTTTACCTAAGTACTATTTTTAACGGCATCTGGCCCAGGAAATCCTTTTGGGCCTAGTAGAATTTGGTGCTACTCAGCAGCGTAATTCACCCATGAAGCAAGCTACACCGCCTGTTTACCTAACTACTATTTTGTAACAGCATCTGGCCCTGGTAATCCTTTTGGGCCTAGTAGAATTTAGTGCTATTCAGCAGCGTACTCCACCCATGAAGCAAGCTGCACCACCTGTTTACCTAAGTACTATTTTTAATGCAGCATTCACAGAAAAAAACTGTATCTCAAGGGGTATATTAGGCAAAATTTCACAGAAAAAAACCCCGTATTAAGCGGTTAAAATGTATCCTTTATTGATTACTTATTAAAAATACCCTAATTAGTGCACTAAACAAACCATCACCATACAACAGCATTCAATAGGAAAGGCCCAGGTGGTGCCTAATCCTGCACTCCACTAGATGCACCCTACCTACCAGCGGAGGTTGGCACCCTAATTACCTGCGCAAATGGCGCCCCCGCTCACCATCGTCGAACCCTACTAATCCTGTTGGGCCCTTAAGGGGTGGGATAGATATTTGTTCATATACACACAATGCCGACTGTCATGATTAGAAATTAATCCACAAAGATATAGTGGTAAGGTGGGACTGTCCCTGTCTTGTCCCTGCCTGTCAGCAGAGGTTGGCACCCTATTCACAAAATACGCGTAATTGGCGCCCCCGCTCCTCGACGGCTAATACCCTACTCTATCCCTTATCAGGTAAACAACAGACGTTAAGGTGCTACAGTGCTTTAAAGTGCTGATACTCGGAGATGTCCAGAGGTTGTTACATATGTGCGAATCTAGAATCCCTTGGTGTGGCAATCATTCATAACTCATATATCCCAAAAATTTTTAGCTTAGTCCAGAGCTTATGGACTGACTCTCAGAAACTCTATCCAAAATAAATTCCACAAATGTCTATATTACATCACATATATCTAGATATACATATCTCCACACCGGAGGACTAACACCTCTTCCGAAAATTACCTTTAACAAGATTCAACAATAAGTGTGTCCTTTAACCAACTCGACGCGTTTCCCCTCCACAAATATACGAGGTTCATCAGGAGTAAAGAAATATACCACAGGACTACTTATCTTATCCATAGATGACCGGTTCCATAATATCTAATCCTCAGCACCTCAGGGTCGATCCCCTCTTGATATAATTGAAGCCACTTAAGTGTTGTCTGTGGCTGAATTTTTTGAAAAAATTGAGACTCTTTTATTTAGTCCCCTTGCTGAGTTTTACATGACGTTGCCATCATCAATTCCAGGTGGGTGGGGTCGTCTGCAGAGTTGTTTACTCATACTATAGCCTGGGATTCAGATGTCTGCTCAAAAGCTTCAGTGTCTGCTAGTCAGCAGAGTAGCCCAGCCACCCACCGCCTGTTTACCTAAGTACTATTTTTAATGGCATCTGGCCCAGGAAATCTTTTTGGGCCTAGTAGAATTTGGTGCTACTCAGCAGCATACTTCACCCATGAAGCAAGCTACACTGCCTGTTTATCTAACTACTATTTTGTAACAGCATCTGGCCCTGGTAATCCTTTTGGGCCTAGTAGAATTTAGTGCTACTCAGCAGCGTACCCCACCCATGAAGCAAGCTACACCGCCTGTTTGCCTAAGTACTATTTTTAATGGCATCTGGCCCAGGAAATCCTTTTGGGCCTAGTAGAATTTGGTGCTACTCAGCAGCGTACCCCACCCATGAAGCAAGCTACACCGCCTGTTTACCTAAGTACTATTTTTAATGGCATCTGGCCCAGGAAATCCTTTTGGGCCTAGTAGAATTTGGTGCTACTCAGCAGTGTAATTCACCCATGAAGCAAGCTACACCACCTGTTTACCTAAGTACTTTTTTTTAACGGCATCTGGCCCAGGAAATCCTTTTGGGCCTAGTAGAATTTGGTGCTACTCAGCTGCGTACCCCACCCATGAAGCAAGCTACACCGCCTGTTTACCTAACTACTATTTTGTAACGCCATCTGGCCCTGGTAATCCTTTTGGGCCTAGTAGAATTTAGTGCTACTCAGCAGCGTACCCCACCCATGAAGCAAGCTACACCGCCTGTTTACCTAAGTACTATTTTTAATGGCATCTGGCCAAGGAAATCCTTTTGGGCCTAGTAGAATTTGGTGCTACTCAGCAGCGTACCCCACCCATGAAGCAAGCTACACCGCCTGTTTACCTAAGTACTATTTTTAATGGCATCTGGCCCAGGAAATCCTTTTGGGCCTAGTAGAATTTGGTGCTACTCAGCTGCGTACCCCACCCATGAAGCAAGCTACACCGCCTGTTTACCTAAGTACTATTTTTAACGGCATCTGGCCCAGGAAATCCTTTTGGGCCTAGTAGAATTTGGTGCTACTCAGCAGCGTAATTCACCCATGAAGCAAGCTACACCGCCTGTTTACCTAACTACTATTTTGTAACAGCATCTGGCCCTGGTAATCCTTTTGGGCCTAGTAGAATTTAGTGCTATTCAGCAGCGTACTCCACCCATGAAGCAAGCTGCACCACCTGTTTACCTAAGTACTATTTTTAATGCAGCATTCACAGAAAAAAACTGTATCTCAAGGGGTATATTAGGCAAAATTTCACAGAAAAAAACCCCGTATTAAGCGGTTAAAATGTATCCTTTATTGATTACTTATTAAAAATACCCTAATTAGTGCACTAAACAAACCATCACCATACAACAGCATTCAATAGGAAAGGCCCAGGTGGTGCCTAATCCTGCACTCCACTAGATGCACCCTACCTATCAGCGGAGGTTGGCACCCTAATTACCTGCGCAAATGGCGCCCCCGCTCACCGTCGTCTAACCCTACTAATCCTGTTGGGCCCTTAAGGGGTGGGATAGATATTTGTTCATATACACACAATGCCGACTGTCATGATTAGAAATTAATCCACAAAGATATAGTGGTAAGGTGGGACTGTCCCTGTCTTGTCCCTGCCTGTCAGCAGAGGTTGGCACCCTATTCACAAAATACGCGTAATTGGCGCCCCCGCTCCTCGACGGCTAATACCCTACTCTATCCCTTATCAGGTAAACAACAGACGTTAAGGTGCTACAGTGCTTTAAAGTGCTGATACTCGGAGATGTCCAGAGGTTGTTACATATGTGCGAATCTAGAATCCCTTGGTGTGGCAATCATTCATAACTCATATATCCCAAAAATTTTTAGCTTAGTCCAGAGCTTATGGACTGACTCTCAGAAACTCTATCCAAAATAAATTCCACAAATGTCTATATTACATCACATATATCTAGATATACATATCTCCACACCGGAGGACTAACACCTCTTCCGAAAATTACCTTTAACAAGATTCAACAATAAGTGTGTCCTTTAACCAACTCGACGCGTTTCCCCTCCACAAATATACGAGGTTCATCAGGAGTAAAGAAATATACCACAGGACTACTTATCTTATCCATAGATGACCGGTTCCATAATATCTAATCCTCAGCACCTCAGGGTCGATCCCCTCTTGATATAATTGAAGCCACTTAAGTGTTGTCTGTGGCTGAATTTTTTGAAAAAATTGAGACTCTTTTATTTAGTCCCCTTGCTGAGTTTTACATGACGTTGCCATCATCAATTCCAGGTGGGTGGGGTCGTCTGCAGAGTTGTTTACTCATACTATAGCCTGGGATTCAGATGTCTGCTCAAAAGCTTCAGTGTCTGCTAGTCAGCAGATTAGCCCAGCCACCCACCGCCTGTTTACCTAAGTACTATTTTTAATGGCATCTGGCCCAGGAAATCTTTTTGGGCCTAGTAGAATTTGGTGCTACTCAGCAGCATACTTCACCCATGAAGCAAGCTACACTGCCTGTTTATCTAACTACTATTTTGTAACAGCATCTGGCCCTGGTAATCCTTTTGGGCCTAGTAGAATTTAGTGCTACTCAGCAGCGTACCCCACCCATGAAGCAAGCTACACCGCCTGTTTGCCTAAGTACTATTTTTAACGGCATCTGGCCCAGGAAATCCTTTTGGGCCTAGTAGAATTTGGTGCTACTCAGCTGCGTACCCCACCCATGAAGCAAGCTACACCGCCTGTTTACCTAACTACTATTTTGTAACGCCATCTGGCCCTGGTAATCCTTTTGGGCCTAGTAGAATTTAGTGCTACTCAGCAGCGTACCCCACCCATGAAGCAAGCTACACCGCCTGTTTGCCTAAGTACTTTTTTTTAACGGCATCTGGCCCAGGAAATCCTTTTGGGCCTAGTAGAATTTGGTGCTACTCAGCTGCGTACCCCACCCATGAAGCAAGCTACACCGCCTGTTTACCTAACTACTATTTTGTAACGCCATCTGGCCCTGGTAATCCTTTTGGGCCTAGTAGAATTTAGTGCTACTCAGCAGCGTACCCCACCCATGAAGCAAGCTACACCGCCTGTTTACCTAAGTACTATTTTTAATGGCATCTGGCCAAGGAAATCCTTTTGGGCCTAGTAGAATTTGGTGCTACTCAGCAGCGTACCCCACCCATGAAGCAAGCTACACCGCCTGTTTACCTAAGTACTATTTTTAATGGCATCTGGCCCAGGAAATTCTTTTGGGCCTAGTAGAATTTGGTGCTACTCAGCTGCGTACCCCACCCATGAAGCAAGCTACACCGCCTGTTTACCTAAGTACTATTTTTAACGGCATCTGGCCCAGGAAATCCTTTTTGGCCTAGTAGAATTTGGTGCTACTCAGCAGCGTAATTCACCCATGAAGCAAGCTACACCGCCTGTTTACCTAAGTACTATTTTTAATGCAGCATTCACAGAAAAAAACTGTATCTCAAGGGGTATATTAGGCAAAATTTCACAGAAAAACACCCCGTATTAAGCGGTTAAAATGTATCCTTTATTGATTACTTATTAAAAATACCCTAATTAGTGCACTAAACAAACCATCACCATACAACAGCATTCAATAGGAAAGGCCCAGGTGGTGCCTAATCCTGCACTCCACTAGATGCACCCTACCTACCAGCGGAGGTTGGCACCCTAATTACCTGCGCAAATGGCGCCCCCGCTCACCGTCGTCTAACCCTACTAATCCTGTTGGGCCCTTAAGGGGTGGGATAGATATTTGTTCATATACACACAATGCCGACTGTCATGATTAGAAATTAATCCACAAAGATATAGTGGTAAGGTGGGACTGTCCCTGTCTTGTCCCTGCCTGTCAGCAGAGGTTGGCACTAGGGTTGAGCGACTTTCATTTTTTTAAGATCGAGTAGGGTTTTGGGAAACCCGATTTTGTCCAGAGTCGAGTCGAGTGCAGTCGGCCGATTATCGCTAAAAGTCGGGGATCGACCGAAACACGAAACCCAATGCAAGTCAATGGGGAAGCATAGTCGGCAGTGAGTGGAGGCCAGGAAAACACCTACAGTGCCCATTTTAATGCCAAAAACATCCATTCTTGTTTCTGAAGCTTGCCAATCTTAATTAACTGTATAATAATAGTTGGGCATAGGGAATTGGGGGAAAGTTGTGGGGGGAGTAGGGCTGGCTCAAGTTTTTCGTGGGCCCAGGAAATGCGGACTACGTCACGGCGGTGTTGCAGGGAAAGGTAAGTATTTAAAAGTTGCAAGTGCTGTGATCCTGAGCAAGCAGGGGGGGCCCACTCGTTCGCATTGCCACTGGCACAGGGCCCCTCAAAGTACGGCGGTGTGTTTGCATGGCGGGGGCGCCTCCCACCAGCAGCGACACTTTTGCGTACTCTGAGGGGCCCTGTGCCAGTGACGTCGCCAACGAGTATGCCCCCCCACCTGATGAAGGAACCTGCACTTTCATCTGCACCTTCCTCTTTGTCCCTGTGTAAGGTGGTATAACATGCGGGAAGGGGAACCTTACTTTCAGCAGGGACAGATTCTGGCTGTGTAGAGTACAAGGGGAATGTAGTGGTCTAGGTCAATGTACCAGCAGACTCATTTAGCAGTGGCTGGGCAATGGGCAGGATGAGGAGGAAACAGATATAGGGCCAAAGAATAAAGTAGGCTACATGCAGTTCAAAATTGGTAACAGGACTAAACAGGCGGCATTGCTTTGTTCAGTGGAGTAGCAAACCCAAGAGCAGCAGACACTGTTTCAAGGGCCTAACCACACTAGTAGGCCAAATGCAGTTTAATATCTGATAGTATAGGGCGAAAGCCAGAATGTGGAAGCTCAGCTTTGTTCAGTTGAGGACAACACCAGGGAGGGGCAGACACCTTTAGTAGGCCGGAAAAGCCTATTGCATTTTTTAAAATGGTAATTTGGAGCAGAAGGTTGAAGCTCAGCTTTATTTAGTTGAGGGCAACACCAGGGAGGGGCAGAAGCCGTTAGTAGGCCCTAACCACCATTTTTTTTTTTTTTAAAACCACTTAATGAGAGCCGGAAGGTTGAAGCTCAGCTTTATTTAGTTGAGGACAACACCAGGGAGGGGCAGAAGCCGTTAGTAGGCCCTAACCACCATTTTTTTTTTAAAACCACATAATGAGAGCCGGAAGGTTGAAGCTCAGCTTTATTTAGTTGAGGACAACACCAGGGAGGGGCAGAAGCCGTTAGTAGGCCCTAACCACCATTTTTTTTTTAAAACCACTTAATGAGAGCCGGAAGGTTGAAGCTCAGCTTTATTTAGTTGAGGACAACACCAGGGAGGGGCAGAAGCCGTTAGTAGGCCCTAACCACCATTTTTTTTTTTTTTAAAACCACATAATGAGAGCCGGAAGGTTGAAGCTCAGCTTTATTTAGTTGAGGACAACACCACGGAGGGGCAGAAGCCGTTAGTAGGCCCTAACCACCATTTTTTTTTTTAAAACCACATAATGAGAGCCGGAAGGTTGAAGCTCAGCTTTATTTAGTTGAGGGCAACACCAGGGAGGGGCAGAAGCCGTTAGTAGGCCCTAACCACCATTTTTTTTTTTAAAACCACATAATGAGAGCCGGAAGGTTGAAGCTCAGCTTTATTTAGTTGAGGGCAACACCAGGGAGGGGCAGAAGCCGTTAGTAGGCCCTAACCAAAGTTGAAGGCCAAATGCAGTTTAATTTCTGATACTATAGGCCGAAAGCCAGAAGGTGGAAGTTCCGATTTAGACAGTGGAGGACAATTTGAATTAGGGACTGCAGACAGACTTAGTAGGCTGTCCCCTGTGGACCATGCATCCACCACATTAACCCATTGCGCCGTAATGGACACGTAATCTTCCGTGGCCATGCCTACAGGTCCATGCGTCTGTTGTCAGGTGCACCTTTGTACTCACAGATTGCCAGAGTGCATGGACAATGCGGTCTTCTACATGCTGGTGGAGGGTTGGGATGGCTTTTCTCGCAAAAGAAGTGTCGACTGGTTAGCTTGTAGCGTGGTACAGCGTAGTCCATCATGGCCTTATTAATAGTAAATAAAATATATAACTAGGCTCTATGAACTTTTAAATAGGTTCCAGGGGTACACGGGCAGCATTGGTGTGGTCAGTGGAGGAGTATTGCAAGTAGGGGCTGCAGACAGGCTATCAAAGGCCTAAAATAACAAACAGTAGGCAGTCATGGCAGTTTTACATCGGTTACATGGATACACAGGCAGGCACTCCAGGCAGCATTGTGCTCAGTGGAGGAGTATTGCAAGTAGGGGCCGCAGACAGGCTATCAAAGGCCTAAAATAACAAACAGTAGGCAGTCATGGCAGTTTTACATCGGTTACATGGATACACAGGCAGGCACTCCAGGCAGCATTGTGGTCAGTGGAGGAGTATTGCAAGTAGGGGCCGCAGACAGGCTATCAAAGGCCTAAAATAACAAACAGTAGGCAGTCATGGCAGTTTTACATCGGTTACATGGATACACAGGCAGCTAGGTGGTGAGTGGAGGAGTATTTAAAGTAAGGACCGCAGACAGGCTATCAAAGGCCTAACATAACAAACAATAGGCTCATGGCAGTTTTACAGCGGTTACATGGATACACGGGCAGGCAGCTTGGTGGTGAGTGGAGGAGTATTTAAAGTATGGACCGCAGACAGGCTTCGAAGGCCTAACACAATAAAATGGGCTGGCTGTAGGCACTTTAAAATTGGTTCCAGGGGTACACGGGCAGCAGTGGTCTGGTCAGTGGAGGCCTAGTGGAAGTATGGACCGCAGACAGGCTTCGAAGGCCTAACACAATAAAATGGGCTGGCTGTAGGCACTTTAAAATTGGTTCCAGGGGTACACGGGCAGCAGTGGTCTGGTCAGTGGAGGCCTAGTGGAAGTATGGACCGCAGACAGGCTTCGAAGGCCTAACACAATAAAATGGGCTGGCTGTAGGCACTTTAAAATTGGTTCCAGGGGTACACGGGCAGCAGTGGTCTGGTCAGTGGAGGACTAGTGGAAGTATGGACCGCAGACAGGCTTCGAAGGCCTAACACAATAAAATGGGCTGGCTGTAGGCACTTTAAAATTGGTTCCAGGGGTACACGGGCAGCAGTGGTCTGGTCAGTGGAGGCCTAGTGGAAGTATGGACCGCAGACAGGCTTCGAAGGCCTAACACAATAAAATGGGCTGACTGTAGGCACTTTAAAATTGGTTCCAGGGGTACACGGGCAGCAGTGGTCTGGTCAGTGGAGGACTAGTGGAAGTATGGACCGCAGACAGGCTTCGAAGGCCTAACACAATAAAATGGGCTGGCTGTAGGCACTTTAAAATTGGTTCCAGGGGTACACGGGCAGCAGTGGTCTGGTCAGTGGAGGACTAGTGGAAGGAGGGAGCGCAGAAAGGCTTCAAAGGCCTAACATAACAAACAATAGGCTCATGGCAGTTTTACAGCGGTTACATGGATACACGGGCAGGCAGCTTGGTGGTGGTGAGTGGAGGAGTATTTAAAGTAGGGACCGCAGACAGGCTATCAAAGGCCTAACATAAAAAAACAATAGGCTCATGGCAGTTTCACAGCGGTTACATGGATACACGGGCAGGCAGCTTGGTGGTGGTGAGTGGAGGAGTATTTAAAGTAGGGACCGCAGACAGGCTATCAAAGGCCTAACATAACAAACAATAGGCTCATGGCAGTTTTACAGCGGTTACATGGATACACGGGCAGGCAGCTTGGTGCTGAGTGGAGGAGTATTTAAAGTATGGACCGCAGACAGGCTTCGAAGGCCTAACACAATAAAATGGGCTGGCTGTAGGCACTTTAAAATTGGTTCCAGGGGTACACGGGCAGCAGTGGTCTGGTCAGTGGAGGCCTAGTGGAAGGAGGGACCGCAGACAGGCTTCGAAGGCCTAACACAATAAAATGGGCTGGCTGTAGGCACTTTAAAATTGGTTCCAGGGGTACACGGGCAGCAGTGGTCTGGTCAGTGGAGGCCTAGTGGAAGTATGGACCGCAGACAGGCTTCGAAGGCCTAACACAATAAAATGGGCTGGCTGTAGGCACTTTAAAATTGGTTCCAGGGGTACACGGGCAGCAGTGGTCTGGTCAGTGGAGGACTAGTGGAAGTATGGACCGCAGACAGGCTTCGAAGGCCTAACACAATAAAATGGGCTGGCTGTAGGCACTTTAAAATTGGTTCCAGGGGTACACGGGCAGCAGTGGTCTGGTCAGTGGAGGCCTAGTGGAAGTATGGACCGCAGACAGGCTTCGAAGGCCTAACACAATAAAATGGGCTGGCTGTAGGCACTTTAAAATTGGTTCCAGGGGTACACGGGCAGCAGTGGTCTGGTCAGTGGAGGCCTAGTGGAAGTATGGACCGCAGACAGGCTTCGAAGGCCTAACACAATAAAATGGGCTGGCTGTAGGCACTTTAAAATTGGTTCCAGGGGTACACGGGCAGCAGTGGTCTGGTCAGTGGAGGCCTAGTGGAAGTATGGACCGCAGACAGGCTTCGAAGGCCTAACACAATAAAATGGGCTGGCTGTAGGCACTTTAAAATTGGTTCCAGGGGTACACGGGCAGCAGTGGTCTGGTCAGTGGAGGCCTAGTGGAAGTATGGACCGCAGACAGGCTTCGAAGGCCTAACACAATAAAATGGGCTGGCTGTAGGCACTTTAAAATTGGTTCCAGGGGTACACGGGCAGCAGTGGTCTGGTCAGTGGAGGACTAGTGGAAGTATGGACCGCAGACAGGCTTCGAAGGCCTAACACAATAAAATGGGCTGGCTGTAGGCACTTTAAAATTGGTTCCAGGGGTACACGGGCAGCAGTGGTCTGGTCAGTGGAGGCCTAGTGGAAGTATGGACCGCAGACAGGCTTCGAAGGCCTAACACAATAAAATGGGCTGGCTGTAGGCACTTTAAAATTGGTTCCAGGGGTACACGGGCAGCAGTGGTCTGGTCAGTGGAGGCCTAGTGGAAGGAGGGACCGCAGACAGGCTTCGAAGGCCTAACACAATAAAATGGGCTGGCTGTAGGCACTTTAAAATTGGTTCCAGGGGTACACGGGCAGCAGTGGTCTGGTCAGTGGAGGACTAGTGGAAGGAGGGAGCGCAGAAAGGCTTCAAAGGCCTAAAATAACAAACAATAGGCTCATGGCAGTTTTACAGCGGTTACATGGATACACGGGCAGGCAGCTTGGTGGTCAGTGGAGGAGTAGGGACCGCAGACAGGCTATCAAAGGCCTAAAATAACAAACAATAGGCTCATGGCAGTTTTACAGCGGTTACATGGATACACGGGCAGGCAGCTTGGTGGTCAGTGGAGGAGTAGGGACCGCAGACAGGCTATCAAAGGCCTAAAATAACAAACAATAGGCTCATGGCAGTTTTACAGCGGTTACATGGATACACGGGCAGGCAGCTTGGTGGTCAGTGGAGGAGTAGGGACCGCAGACAGGCTATCAAAGGCCTAAAATAACAAACAATAGGCTCATGGCAGTTTTACAGCGGTTACATGGATACACGGGCAGGCAGCTTGGTGCTGAGTGGAGGAGTAGTGCAAGGAGTGTCTGTCCCAGTACTCCCAAAATATAAATAGATGTTAATGTCTCGCAAAACAACCAAAACAAAAAAAAAGATGGCATACTTAGGTACAGGGGTGGGCTCATCTGCTGTGTTTCTGACATAGTAATTTGGCAGTAACTATTTAATGGTGCCAATATAGGACACAGACACAGACTACTTTAAGTTGCATCATAGATGTCTACAAATTTGTATTGTCAGTGCCAGACATTGAATGATGTCAGCGAATAGACTAAAGATTGGTGGAGCTGTGCGACATAATTTTGCACGTAGTAGAGCCCAGTTTGAGCTGGGGTAGGGGGGAACTCTCTTGAGGCCGGCGGGACCGCCCCAGGGCCACTCATGTTACAACGGTGTGTCTGACGTTGGGTGCGCACCACCACCGCCAGAGACACTACATTGTACTATGAGGGACCCAGTAGCAATGCCGTCAACCAAAAGCGAGCACACCCACCTCTTCAGACAAACAGCAGTCTCACGGGTGCTTGCGCCAAGTCGCGATACCACGGCCCCGTGTGGGGAGTTTGGCCATTTAGGGAGGTGTAAACATGTCGTATGCTGTACAATCTGCAGCAGCAAATTAGACATTAGAAAAGTAATTCACAGGCAAGAGCTTTTCATAGGAAAGCTAGGTGTCGGCCGGGCAAGGTGGGGCAAAAGATTTTGAAATCCAGTTGTGGTTCATTTTAATGAATGTTAGATCGTCAACATTTTGGGTAGCCAGACGAGTCCTTTTTTCGGTTAATATTGACCCTGCAGCACTGAATACTCTTTCTGATAGGACACTTGCTGCCGGGCAAGCAAGCTCCTGCAATGCATATTCTGCCAATTCTGGCCAGGTGTCTAATTTGGAGGCCCAGTAATCAAATGGGAATGACGGTTGAGGGAGAACATCGATAAGGGATGAAAAATAGTTAGTAACCATACTGGACAAATGTTGTCTCCTGTCACTTTCAATTGATGCAGCAGTACCTGTCCTGTCTGCGGTCATAGCAAAATCACTCCACAACCTGGTCAGAAAACCCCTCTGTCCAACGCCACTTCTGATGTGTGCACCCCTAACACTCCTAGTCTGCTGCCCCCTGGAGCTCGTGTGAGAACGATCACGTGCGCTGTGTGCTGGGAATGCCTGAAGCAAACGGTCAACAAGAGTTGATTGTTTGGTTGCTAATATTAGTTCCAAGTTCTCATGTGGCATAATATTTTGCAATTTGCCTTTATAGCGTGGATCAAGGAGGCAGGCCAACCAGTAATCGTCATCGTTCATCATTTTCGTAATGCGTGTGTCCCTTTGTAGGATACGTAAGGCATAATCCGCCATGTGGGCCAAAGTTCCACTTGTCAAATCTCCGGTTGTGATTGGTTGAGGGGCAGTTGCAGGCAAATCTACGTCACTTGTGTCCCTCAAAAAACCAGAACCCGGCCGTGACACGCAACCAATTTCCTGTGCCCCCGTGAAAGTTTCCGCATTAAAAATATACTCATCCCCATCATCCTCCTCGTCCTCCACCTCCTCTTCGCCCGCTACCTCGTCCTGTACACTGCCCTGACCAGACAATGGCTGACTGTCATCAAGGCTTCCCTCTTCCTCTGGTGCAGACGCCTGCTCCTTTATGTGCGTCAAACTTTGCATCAGCAGACGCATTAGGGGGATGCTCATGCTTATTACGGCGTTGTCTGCACTAACCAGCCGTGTGCATTCCTCAAAACACTGAAGGACTTGACACATGTCTTGTATCTTCGACCACTGCACACCTGACAACTCCATGTCTGCCATCCTACTGCCTGCCCGTGTATCCTCCCACAAATAAATAACAGCACGCCTCTGTTCGCACAGTCTCTGAAGCATGTGCAGTGTTGAGTTCCACCTTGTTGCAACGTCTATGATTAGGCGATGCTGGGGAAGGTTCAAAGACCGCTGATAGGTTTGCATACGGCTGGCGTGTACAGGCGAACGTCGGATATGTGAGCAAAGTGCACGCACTTTGAGGAGCAGGTCGGAGAACCCAGGATAAGTTTTCAATAAGCACTGCACCACCAGGTTTAAGGTGTGAGCCAGGCAAGGAATGTGTTTCAGTTGGGAAAGGGAGATGGCAGCCATGAAATTCCTTCCGTTATCACTCACTACCTTGCCTGCCTCAAGATCTACTGTGCCCAGCCACGACTGCGTTTCTTGTTGCAAGAACTCGGACAGAACTTCCGCGGTGTGTCTGTTGTCGCCCAAACACTTCATAGCCAATACAGCCTGCTGACGCTTGGCAGTAGCTGGCCCATAATGGGACAACTGGTGTGCAACAGTGTCATCTGCCGATGGAGTGGTTGGCCGACTGCGTTCTGTGGAAGAGCTGTAGCTTCTGCAGGAGGACGAGGAGGAGGAGGAGGGGGTGCGAACGCCTACAGCCAACTGTTTCCTAGACCGTGGGCTAGGCACAACTGTCCCTAAATTGATGTCGCCTGTGGACCCTGCATCCACCACATTCACCCAGTGTGCCGTGATGGACACATAACGTCCCTGGCCATGCCTACTGGTCCATGCATCTGTAGTCAGGTGCACCTTTGTACTCACAGATTGCCTGAGTGCATGGACGATGCGCTGTTTAACATGCTGGTGCAGGGCTGGGATGGCTTTTCTGGAAAAAAAGTGTCGACTGGGTAGCTCGTATCGTGGTTCAGCGTACTCCATCAGGGCTTTGAAAGCTTCGCTTTCAACTAACCGGTAGGGCATCATCTCTAACGAGATTAGTCTAGCTATGTGGGCGTTAAAACCCTGTGTACGCGGATGCGAGGATAAGTACTTCCTTTTTCTAACCAGAGTCTCATGTAGGGTGAGCTGGACTGGAGAGCTGTAGATCGTGGAACTTTCGGGTGTGCCGGTGGACATGGCAGACTGAGAGACGGTTGGAGACGGTATTGTTTCCGCCGGTGCCCTACATGCAATATTTCCTCCTACAAAACTGGTGATTCCCTGACCCTGACTGCTTTTGGCTGGCAAAGAAACCTGCACAGATACTGCCGGTGGTGCGGAAAATGGTGGCCTTACAGTGACGGAAGGGATGTTGCGTTGCTGACTAGCTTCATTGGCCGAGGGTGCTACAACCTTGAGGGACGTTTGGTAGTTAGTCCAGGCTTGAGAATGCATGGTGGTTAAGTGTCTATGCATGCAACTAGTATTTAGACTTTTCAGATTCTGACCTCTGCTTAAGCTAGTTGAACATTTTTGACAGATGACTTTGCGCTGATCAGTTGGATGTTGTTTAAAAAAATGCCAGACTGCACTCTTCCTAGACTCTGATCCCTTTTCAGGGATTGCAGACTGAGCTTTAACCGGATGGCAACGCTGTGCTCCAACAGGTTTTGGCTTTGACACGCGTTTTGGTCCAGATACGGGCCCGGCAGATGGAACCTGTTGCGATGTTGATGCCTGCTGCGGCCCCTCCTCCACCTCCGCTTCTGAACTACTGCCGCCTGCACCCTGTTCCCCCAATGGCTGCCAATCGGGGTCAATAACTGGGTCATCTATTACCTCCTCTTCGAGCTCGTGTGCAACTTCGTCTGTGTCACTGTGTCGGTCGGTGGTATAGCGTTCGTGGCGGGGCAACATAGTCTCATCAGGGTCTGATTGTGGATCTGTACCCTGAGAGGGCAATGTGGTGGTCTGAGTCAAAGGAGCAGCATAGTACTCTGGCTGTGGCTGTGCATCAGTGCACTCCATGTCAGAATATACTTGTAATGGGCATGGCCTGTTAAATGTTTCACTTTCTAAGCCAGGGACGGTATGTGTAAAGAGCTCCATGGAGTGACCCGTTGTGTCGCCTGCTGCATCCTTCTCTCTTGTTGTAGTTTTTGCTGAGGAGGACAAGGAAGCGACTTGTCCCTGACCGTGAACATCCACAAGCGACGCGCTGCTTTTACATTTACCAGTTTCGGAAGAGGAGGCAAAAGAGCTAGAGGCTGAGTCTGCAATGTAAGCCAAAACTTGCTGTTGCTGCTCCGCCTTTAAAAGCGGTTTTCCTACTCCCAGAAAAGAGAGCGTTCGAGGCCTTGTGTAGCCTGACGACGAAACTGGCTCCACAGCTCCAGACTTAGGTGGAATATTTTTATCCCCACGACCACCTGATGCTCCACTACCACTACCATCATTACCAGCTGACAATGAACGCCCACGACGACCTCTTGCACCAGACTTCCTCATTGTTTTAAAATCTTAACCAAAGTAACTTTATTTGTTGCTATCAAACAACTTACACGGTGAGCTATAACTTCAGTATGATTTCAATATCCCTTAACAGGTTGGTGAGACCACAAGGAAAATCAGGCACAATGTTACACACTCTGTTTTCTGTGGCACAAAATCACAGAGATGACACACACGCAGGACTGTCACTCAAGCACTAATGTCAATATTAATCTCCCACCTAATTTATTTATTTTTTTTTCTCAGGGAGACTTTAGAAACCAAATAATATTAAAAAAAAAAAAAAAAAAGGCTTTCTATGGCCCACAATTAGAGAGAGAGAGGTGGCACAACCAGGAGTCAAGACTGGCGCACAAGCTGAAAGGGCAATATTACTCTCCCACTGTTTTTTATGTTTTTTTTGTTTTTTTCAGGGAGACTTTAGAAACCAAATAATATTAAAAAAACCAAAAAAAAAAAAGGCTTTCTATGGCCCACTGAATGAGAGGGAGAGAGGTGGCACACCCAGGAGTCAAGACTGGCACACAAGCTGAAAGGGCAATATTACTCTCCCACTGTTTTTTTATGTATTTTTTGTTTTTTCAGGGAGACTTTAGAAACCCAATAATATTTAAAAAAAAAAATAAATAGGCTTTCTATGGCCCACTGAATGAGAGGGAGAGAGGTGACACACCCAGGAGTCAAGACTGGCACACAAGCTGAAAGGGCAATATTACTCTCCCACTGTTTTTTTAGGTTTTTTTTTTTTTTTCAGGGAGACTTTAGAAACCCAATAATATTTAAAAAAAAAAATAAATAGGCTTTCTATGGCCCACTGAATGAAAGGGAGAGAGGTGGCACACCCAGGAGTCAAGACTGGCACACAAGCTGAAAGGGCAATATTACTCTCCCACTGTTTTTTTATGTATTTTTTGTTTTTTTCAGGGAGACTTTAGAAACCCAATAATATTTAAAAAAAAAAATAAATAGGCTTTCTATGGCCCACTGAATGAGAGGGAGAGAGGTGGCACACCCAGGAGTCAAGACTGGCACACAAGCTGAAAGGGCAATATTACTCTCCCACTGTTTTTTTAGGTTTTTTTTTTTTTTTCAGGGAGAATTAGAAACCAAATAATATTAAAAAAAAAAAAAATAGGCTTTCTATGGCCCACTGAATGAAAGGGAGAGAGGTGGCACACCCAGGAGTCAAGACTGGCACACAAGCTGAAAGGGCAATATTACTCTCCCACTGTTTTTTTATGTATTTTTTGTTTTTTCAGGGAGACTTTAGAAACCCAATAATATTTAAAAAAAAAAATAAATAGGCTTTCTATGGCCCACTGAATGAGAGGGAGAGAGGTGGCACACCCAGGAGTCAAGACTGGCACACAAGCTGAAAGGGCAATATTACTCTCCCACTGTTTTTTTAGGTTTTTTTTTTTTTTCAGGGAGACTTTAGAAACCAAATAATATTAAAAAAAAAAAAAAAAAAAAAAAATAGGCTTGCTATAGCCCACTGAATGAGAGATAGCACACACAGCAGTGGCACACAAGCCCTGACTGAGGCCAATATTTTTCTCCCACTGATTGATGTAGTGTTTTTGTGTTGAGGTAGAATTTAGAACACAAATCACGGAAAAAATAAATAGGCTTTCTATGGCCCACTGAATGAAAGGGAGAGAGGTGGCACACCCAGGAGTCAAGACTGGCACACAAGCTGAAAGGGCAATATTACTCTCCCACTGTTTTTTTATGTATTTTTTGTTTTTTCAGGGAGACTTTAGAAACCCAATAATATTTAAAAAAAAAAAAAAATAGGCTTTCTATGGCCCACTGAATGAGAGGGAGAGAGGTGGCACACCCAGGAGTCAAGACTGGCACACAAGCTGAAAGGGCAATATTACTCTCCCACTGTTTTTTTAGGTTTTTTTTTTTTTTCAGGGAGACTTTAGAAACCAAATAATATTAAAAAAAAAAAAAAAAAAAAAAAAATAGGCTTGCTATAGCCCACTGAATGAGAGATAGCACACACAGCAGTGGCACACAAGCCCTGACTGAGGCCAATATTTTTCTCCCACTGATTGATGTAGTGTTTTTGTGTTGAGGTAGAATTTAGAACACAAATCACGGAAAAAATAAATAGGCTTTCTATGGCCCACTGAATGAAAGGGAGAGAGGTGGCACACCCAGGAGTCAAGACTGGCACACAAGCTGAAAGGGCAATATTACTCTCCCACTGTTTTTTTATGTATTTTTTGTTTTTTCAGGGAGACTTTAGAAACCCAATAATATTTTAAAAAAAAAAAAAGGCTTTCTATGGCCCACAATTAGAGAGAGAGAGGTGGCACAACCAGGAGTCAAGACTGGCGCACAAGCTGAAAGGGCAATATTACTCTCCCACTGTTTTTTATGTTTTTTTTGTTTTTTTCAGGGAGACTTTAGAAACCAAATAATATTAAAAAAACCAAAAAAAAAAAAGGCTTTCTATGGCCCACTGAATGAGAGGGAGAGAGGTGGCACACCCAGGAGTCAAGACTGGCACACAAGCTGAAAGGGCAATATTACTCTCCCACTGTTTTTTTATGTATTTTTTGTTTTTTTCAGGGAGACTTTAGAAACCCAATAATATTTAAAAAAAAAAATAAATAGGCTTTCTATGGCCCACTGAATGAGAGGGAGAGAGGTGGCACACCCAGGAGTCAAGACTGGCACACAAGCTGAAAGGGCAATATTACTCTCCCACTGTTTTTTTAGGTTTTTTTTTTTTTTCAGGGAGACTTTTGAAACCAAATAATATTAAAAAAAAAAAAAAAAAAAAAAAATATAGGCTTGCTATAGCCCACTGAATGAGAGATAGCGCACACACAGCAGTGGCACACAAGCCCTGACTGAGGCCAATATTTTTCTCCCACTGATTGATGTAGTGTTTCTGTGTTGAGGTAGATTTTAGAACACAAATCACGGAAAAAATAAATAGGCTTTCTATGGCCCACTCAGTGAGAGATGGCACACACAGGGATGGCACTGTAGCAGAAATGCCAATCTTAATCTCCCACAAAAAAAAAACAAAAAAAAAAAAAAAACTGTCCTACAATTACTATCTCCCTGCAGTAATGTAAGCCAGGTATGGCAGGCAGCAATAGGAGTGGACTGATGCACAAATTAAATAAAAAGTGTGGACAAACAAAAAAGATAGCTGTGCAGAAAGGAAGGAACAAGAGGATATGTGCTTTGAAAAAAGCAGTTGGTTTCCACAGTGGCGTACACACAGCAATACAGCTATCACGGAGCCTTCTAGGGCAGCCCAATGAGCTACAGCGCTGAGGGGAAAAAAAAAAAAAAATAGCTTCCACTGTTCCTGCACACCGAAGGTGGTGTTGGACAGTGGAAATCGCTGCAGCACAAGCGGTTTGGTGGTTAGTGGACCCTGCCTAACGCTCTCCCTGCTTCTGATGAAGCGGCAGCAACCTGTCCCTAAGCTCAGATCAGCAGCAGTAAGATGGCGGTCGGCGGGAACGCCCCTTTATAGCCCCTGTGACGCCGCAGACAGCAAGCCAATCACTGCAATGCCCTTCTCTAAGATGGTGGGGACCAGGATCTATGTCATCACGCTGCCCACACTCTGCGTTCACCTTCATTGGCTGAGAAATGGCGCTTTTCGCGTCATTGAAACGCGACTTTGGCGCGAAAGTCGCGTACCGCATGGCCGACAAGCACAGGGGTCGGATCGGGTTTCATGAGACGCCGACTTAGCCAAAAGTCGGCGACTTTTGAAAATGATCGACCCGTTTCGCTCAACCCTAGTTGGCACCCTATTCACAAAATACGCGTAATTGGCGCCCCCGCTCCTCGACGGCTAATACCCTACTCTATCCCTTATCAGGTAAACAACAGACGTTAAGGTGCTACAGTGCTTTAAAGTGCTGATACTCGGAGATGTCCAGAGGTTGTTACATATGTGCGAATCTAGAATCCCTTGGTGTGGCAATCATTCATAACTCATATATCCCAAAAAATTTTAGCTTAGTCCAGAGCTTATGGACTGACTCTCAGAAACTCTATCCAAAATAAATTCCACAAATGTCTATATTACATCACATATATCTAGATATACATATCTCCACACCGGAGGACTAACACCTCTTCCGAAAATTACCTTTAACAAGATTCAACAATAAGTGTGTCCTTTAACCAACTCGACGCGTTTCCCCTCCACAAATATACGAGGTTCATCAGGAGTAAAGAAATATACCACAGGACTACTTATCTTATCCATAGATGACCGGTTCCATAATATCTAATCCTCAGCACCTCAGGGTCGATCCCCTCTTGATATAATTGAAGCCACTTAAGTGTTGTCTGTGGCTGAATTTTTTGAAAAAATTGAGACTCTTTTATTTAGTCCCCTTGCTGAGTTTTACATGACGTTGCCATCATCAATTCCAGGTGGGTGGGGTCGTCTGCAGAGTTGTTTACTCATACTATAGCCTGGGATTCAGATGTCTGCTCAAAAGCTTCAGTGTCTGCTAGTCAGCAGAGTAGCCCAGCCACCCACCGCCTGTTTACCTAAGTACTATTTTTAATGGCATCTGGCCCAGGAAATCTTTTTGGGCCTAGTAGAATTTGGTGCTACTCAGCAGCATACTTCACCCATGAAGCAAGCTACACTGCCTGTTTATCTAACTACTATTTTGTAACAGCATCTGGCCCTGGTAATCCTTTTGGGCCTAGTAGAATTTAGTGCTACTCAGCAGCGTACCCCACCCATGAAGCAAGCTACACCGCCTGTTTGCCTAAGTACTATTTTTAACGGCATCTGGCCCAGGAAATCCTTTTGGGCCTAGTAGAATTTGGTGCTACTCAGCAGCGTACCCCACCCATGAAGCAAGCTACACCGCCTGTTTACCTAAGTACTATTTTTAATGGCATCTGGCCCAGGAAATCCTTTTGGGCCTAGTAGAATTTGGTGCTACTAAGCAGCGTAATTCACCCATGAAGCAAGCTACACCACCTGTTTACCTAAGTACTTTTTTTTAACGGTATCTGGCCCAGGAAATCCTTTTGGGCCTAGTAGAATTTGGTGCTACTCAGCTGCGTACCCCACCCATGAAGCAAGCTACACCGCCTGTTTACCTAACTACTATTTTGTAACGCCATCTGGCCCTGGTAATCCTTTTGGGCCTAGTAGAATTTAGTGCTACTCAGCAGCGTACCCCACCCATGAAGCAAGCTACACCGCCTGTTTACCTAAGTACTATTTTTAATGGCATCTGGCCAAGGAAATCCTTTTGGGCCTAGTAGAATTTGGTGCTACTCAGCAGCGTACCCCACCCATGAAGCAAGCTACACCGCCTGTTTACCTAAGTACTATTTTTAATGGCATCTGGCCCAGGAAATCCTTTTGGGCCTAATAGAATTTGGTGCTACTCAGCTGCGTACCCCACCCATGAAGCAAGCTACACCGCCTGTTTACCTAAGTACTATTTTTAACGGCATCTGGCCCAGGAAATCCTTTTGGGCCTAGTAGAATTTGGTGCTACTCAGCAGCGTAATTCACCCATGAAGCAAGCTACACCGCCTGTTTACCTAACTACTATTTTGTAACAGCATCTGGCCCTGGTAATCCTTTTGGGCCTAGTAGAATTTAGTGCTATTCAGCAGCGTACTCCACCCATGAAGCAAGCTGCACCACCTGTTTACCTAAGTACTATTTTTAATGCCTCATTCACAGAAAAAAACTGTATCTCAAGGGGTATATTAGGCAAAATTTCACAGAAAAAACCCCGTATTAAGCGGTTAAAATGTATCCTTTATTGATTACTTATTAAAAATACCCTAATTAGTGCACTAAACAAACCATCACCATACAACAGCATTCAATAGGAAAGGCCCAGGTGGTGCCTAATCCTGCACTCCACTAGATGCACCCTACCTACCAGCGGAGGTTGGCACCCTAATTACCTGCGCAAATGGCGCCCCCGCTCACCGTCGTCTAACCCTACTAATCCTGTTGGGCCCTTAAGGGGTGGGATAGATATTTGTTCATATACACACAATGCCGACTGTCATGATTAGAAATTAATCCACAAAGATATAGTGGTAAGGTGGGACTGTCCCTGTCTTGTCCCTGCCTGTCAGCAGAGGTTGGCACCCTATTCACAAAATACGCGTAATTGGCGCCCCCGCTCCTCGACGGCTAATACCCTACTCTATCCCTTATCAGGTAAACAACAGACGTTAAGGTGCTACAGTGCTTTAAAGTGCTGATACTCGGAGATGTCCAGAGGTTGTTACATATGTGCGAATCTAGAATCCCTTGGTGTGGCAATCATTCATAACTCATATATCCCAAAAATTTTTAGCTTAGTCCAGAGCTTATGGACTGACTCTCAGAAACTCTATCCAAAATAAATTCCACAAATGTCTATATTACATCACATATATCTAGATATACATATCTCCACACCGGAGGACTAACACCTCTTCCGAAAATTACCTTTAACAAGATTCAACAATAAGTGTGTCCTTTAACCAACTCGACGCGTTTCCCCTCCACAAATATACGAGGTTCATCAGGAGTAAAGAAATATACCACAGGACTACTTATCTTATCCATAGATGACCGGTTCCATAATATCTAATCCTCAGCACCTCAGGGTCGATCCCCTCTTGATATAATTGAAGCCACTTAAGTGTTGTCTGTGGCTGAATTTTTTGAAAAAATTGAGACTCTTTTATTTAGTCCCCTTGCTGAGTTTTACATGACGTTGCCATCATCAATTCCAGGTGGGTGGGGTCGTCTGCAGAGTTGTTTACTCATACTATAGCCTGGGATTCAGATGTCTGCTCAAAAGCTTCAGTGTCTGCTAGTCAGCAGAGTAGCCCAGCCACCCACCGCCTGTTTACCTAAGTACTATTTTTAATGGCATCTGGCCCAGGAAATCTTTTTGGGCCTAGTAGAATTTGGTGCTACTCAGCAGCATACTTCACCCATGAAGCAAGCTACACTGCCTGTTTATCTAACTACTATTTTGTAACAGCATCTGGCCCTGGTAATCCTTTTGGGCCTAGTAGAATTTAGTGCTACTCAGCAGCGTACCCCACCCATGAAGCAAGCTACACCGCCTGTTTGCCTAAGTACTATTTTTAATGGCATCTGGCCCAGGAAATCCTTTTGGGCCTAGTAGAATTTGGTGCTACTCAGCAGCGTACCCCACCCATGAAGCAAGCTACACCGCCTGTTTACCTAAGTACTATTTTTAATGGCATCTGGCCCAGGAAATCCTTTTGGGCCTAGTAGAATTTGGTGCTACTCAGCAGTGTAATTCACCCATGAAGCAAGCTACACCACCTGTTTACCTAAGTACTTTTTTTTAACGGCATCTGGCCCAGGAAATCCTTTTGGGCCTAGTAGAATTTGGTGCTACTCAGCTGCGTACCCCACCCATGAAGCAAGCTACACCGCCTGTTTACCTAACTACTATTTTGTAACGCCATCTGGCCCTGGTAATCCTTTTGGGCCTAGTAGAATTTAGTGCTACTCAGCAGCGTACCCCACCCATGAAGCAAGCTACACCGCCTGTTTACCTAAGTACTATTTTTAATGGCATCTGGCCAAGGAAATCCTTTTGGGCCTAGTAGAATTTGGTGCTACTCAGCAGCGTACCCCACCCATGAAGCAAGCTACACCGCCTGTTTACCTAAGTACTATTTTTAATGGCATCTGGCCCAGGAAATCCTTTTGGGCCTAGTAGAATTTGGTGCTACTCAGCTGCGTACCCCACCCATGAAGCAAGCTACACCGCCTGTTTACCTAAGTACTATTTTTAACGGCATCTGGCCCAGGAAATCCTTTTGGGCCTAGTAGAATTTGGTGCTACTCAGCAGCGTAATTCACCCATGAAGCAAGCTACACCGCCTGTTTACCTAACTACTATTTTGTAACAGCATCTGGCCCTGGTAATCCTTTTGGGCCTAGTAGAATTTAGTGCTATTCAGCAGCGTACTCCACCCATGAAGCAAGCTGCACCACCTGTTTACCTAAGTACTATTTTTAATGCAGCATTCACAGAAAAAAACTGTATCTCAAGGGGTATATTAGGCAAAATTTCACAGAAAAAAACCCCGTATTAAGCGGTTAAAATGTATCCTTTATTGATTACTTATTAAAAATACCCTAATTAGTGCACTAAACAAACCATCACCATACAACAGCATTCAATAGGAAAGGCCCAGGTGGTGCCTAATCCTGCACTCCACTAGATGCACCCTACCTACCAGCGGAGGTTGGCACCCTAATTACCTGCGCAAATGGCGCCCCCGCTCACCGTCGTCTAACCCTACTAATCCTGTTGGGCCCTTAAGGGGTGGGATAGATATTTGTTCATATACACACAATGCCGACTGTCATGATTAGAAATTAATCCACAAAGATATAGTGGTAAGGTGGGACTGTCCCTGTCTTGTCCCTGCCTGTCAGCAGAGGTTGGCACCCTATTCACAAAATACGCGTAATTGGCGCCCCCGCTCCTCGACGGCTAATACCCTACTCTATCCCTTATCAGGTAAACAACAGACGTTAAGGTGCTACAGTGCTTTAAAGTGCTGATACTCGGAGATGTCCAGAGGTTGTTACATATGTGCGAATCTAGAATCCCTTGGTGTGGCAATCATTCATAACTCATATATCCCAAAAATTTTTAGCTTAGTCCAGAGCTTATGGACTGACTCTCAGAAACTCTATCCAAAATAAATTCCACAAATGTCTATATTACATCACATATATCTAGATATACATATCTCCACACCAGAGGACTAACACCTCTTCCAAAAATTACCTTTAACAAGATTCAACAATAAGTGTGTCCTTTAACCAACTCGACGCGTTTCCCCTCCACAAATATACGAGGTTCATCAGGAGTAAAGAAATATACCACAGGACTACTTATCTTATCCATAGATGACCGGTTCCATAATATCTAATCCTCAGCACCTCAGGGTCGATCCCCTCTTGATATAATTGAAGCCACTTAAGTGTTGTCTGTGGCTGAATTTTTTGAAAAAATTGAGACTCTTTTATTTAGTCCCCTTGCTGAGTTTTACATGACGTTGCCATCATCAATTCCAGGTGGGTGGGGTCGTCTGCAGAGTTGTTTACTCATACTATAGCCTGGGATTCAGATGTCTGCTCAAAAGCTTCAGTGTCTGCTAGTCAGCAGAGTAGCCCAGCCACCCACCGCCTGTTTACCTAAGTACTATTTTTAATGGCATCTGGCCCAGGAAATCTTTTTGGGCCTAGTAGAATTTGGTGCTACTCAGCAGCATACTTCACCCATGAAGCAAGCTACACTGCCTGTTTATCTAACTACTATTTTGTAACAGCATCTGGCCCTGGTAATCCTTTTGGGCCTAGTAGAATTTAGTGCTACTCAGCAGCGTACCCCACCCATGAAGCAAGCTACACCGCCTGTTTGCCTAAGTACTATTTTTAATGGCATCTGGCCCAGGAAATCCTTTTGGGCCTAGTAGAATTTGGTGCTACTCAGCAGCGTACCCCACCCATGAAGCAAGCTACACCGCCTGTTTACCTAAGTACTATTTTTAATGGCATCTGGCCCAGGAAATCCTTTTGGGCCTAGTAGAATTTGGTGCTACTCAGCAGTGTAATTCACCCATGAAGCAAGCTACACCACCTGTTTACCTAAGTACTTTTTTTTAACGGCATCTGGCCCAGGAAATCCTTTTGGGCCTAGTAGAATTTGGTGCTACTCAGCTGCGTACCCCACCCATGAAGCAAGCTACACCGCCTGTTTACCTAACTACTATTTTGTAACGCCATCTGGCCCTGGTAATCCTTTTGGGCCTAGTAGAATTTAGTGCTACTCAGCAGCGTACCCCACCCATGAAGCAAGCTACACCGCCTGTTTACCTAAGTACTATTTTTAATGGCATCTGGCCAAGGAAATCCTTTTGGGCCTAGTAGAATTTGGTGCTACTCAGCAGCGTACCCCACCCATGAAGCAAGCTACACCGCCTGTTTACCTAAGTACTATTTTTAATGGCATCTGGCCCAGGTAATCCTTTTGGGCCTAGTAGAATTTAGTGCTACTCAGCAGCGTACCCCACCCATGAAGCAAGCTACACCGCCTGTTTACCTAAGTACTATTTTTAATGGCATCTGGCCAAGGAAATCCTTTTGGGCCTAGTAGAATTTGGTGCTACTCAGCAGCGTACCCCACCCATGAAGCAAGCTACACCGCCTGTTTACCTAAGTACTATTTTTAATGGCATCTGGCCCAGGAAATCCTTTTGGGCCTAGTAGAATTTGGTGCTACTCAGCTGCGTACCCCACCCATGAAGCAAGCTACACCGCCTGTTTACCTAAGTACTATTTTTAACGGCATCTGGCCCAGGAAATCCTTTTGGGCCTAGTAGAATTTGGTGCTACTCAGCAGCGTAATTCACCCATGAAGCAAGCTACACCGCCTGTTTACCTAACTACTATTTTGTAACAGCATCTGGCCCTGGTAATCCTTTTGGGCCTAGTAGAATTTAGTGCTATTCAGCAGCGTACTCCACCCATGAAGCAAGCTGCACCACCTGTTTACCTAAGTACTATTTTTAATGCAGCATTCACAGAAAAAAACTGTATCTCAAGGGGTATATTAGGCAAAATTTCACAGAAAAAAACCCCGTATTAAGCGGTTAAAATGTATCCTTTATTGATTACTTATTAAAAATACCCTAATTAGTGCACTAAACAAACCATCACCATACAACAGCATTCAATAGGAAAGGCCCAGGTGGTGCCTAATCCTGCACTCCACTAGATGCACCCTACCTACCAGCGGAGGTTGGCACCCTAATTACCTGCGCAAATGGCGCCCCCGCTCACCGTCGTCTAACCCTACTAATCCTGTTGGGCCCTTAAGGGGTGGGATAGATATTTGTTCATATACACACAATGCCGACTGTCATGATTAGAAATTAATCCACAAAGATATAGTGGTAAGGTGGGACTGTCCCTGTCTTGTCCCTGCCTGTCAGCAGAGGTTGGCACCCTATTCACAAAATACGCGTAATTGGCGCCCCCGCTCCTCGACGGCTAATACCCTACTCTATCCCTTATCAGGTAAACAACAGACGTTAAGGTGCTACAGTGCTTTAAAGTGCTGATACTCGGAGATGTCCAGAGGTTGTTACATATGTGCGAATCTAGAATCCCTTGGTGTGGCAATCATTCATAACTCATATATCCCAAAAATTTTTAGCTTAGTCCAGAGCTTATGGACTGACTCTCAGAAACTCTATCCAAAATAAATTCCACAAATGTCTATATTACATCACATATATCTAGATATACATATCTCCACACCAGAGGACTAACACCTCTTCCAAAAATTACCTTTAACAAGATTCAACAATAAGTGTGTCCTTTAACCAACTCGACGCGTTTCCCCTCCACAAATATACGAGGTTCATCAGGAGTAAAGAAATATACCACAGGACTACTTATCTTATCCATAGATGACCGGTTCCATAATATCTAATCCTCAGCACCTCAGGGTCGATCCCCTCTTGATATAATTGAAGCCACTTAAGTGTTGTCTGTGGCTGAATTTTTTGAAAAAATTGAGACTCTTTTATTTAGTCCCCTTGCTGAGTTTTACATGACGTTGCCATCATCAATTCCAGGTGGGTGGGGTCGTCTGCAGAGTTGTTTACTCATACTATAGCCTGGGATTCAGATGTCTGCTCAAAAGCTTCAGTGTCTGCTAGTCAGCAGAGTAGCCCAGCCACCCACCGCCTGTTTACCTAAGTACTATTTTTAATGGCATCTGGCCCAGGAAATCTTTTTGGGCCTAGTAGAATTTGGTGCTACTCAGCAGCATACTTCACCCATGAAGCAAGCTACACTGCCTGTTTATCTAACTACTATTTTGTAACAGCATCTGGCCCTGGTAATCCTTTTGGGCCTAGTAGAATTTAGTGCTACTCAGCAGCGTACCCCACCCATGAAGCAAGCTACACCGCCTGTTTGCCTAAGTACTATTTTTAATGGCATCTGGCCCAGGAAATCCTTTTGGGCCTAGTAGAATTTGGTGCTACTCAGCAGCGTACCCCACCCATGAAGCAAGCTACACCGCCTGTTTACCTAAGTACTATTTTTAATGGCATCTGGCCCAGGAAATCCTTTTGGGCCTAGTAGAATTTGGTGCTACTCAGCAGTGTAATTCACCCATGAAGCAAGCTACACCACCTGTTTACCTAAGTACTTTTTTTTAACGGCATCTGGCCCAGGAAATCCTTTTGGGCCTAGTAGAATTTGGTGCTACTCAGCTGCGTACCCCACCCATGAAGCAAGCTACACCGCCTGTTTACCTAACTACTATTTTGTAACGCCATCTGGCCCTGGTAATCCTTTTGGGCCTAGTAGAATTTAGTGCTACTCAGCAGCGTACCCCACCCATGAAGCAAGCTACACCGCCTGTTTACCTAAGTACTATTTTTAATGGCATCTGGCCAAGGAAATCCTTTTGGGCCTAGTAGAATTTGGTGCTACTCAGCAGCGTACCCCACCCATGAAGCAAGCTACACCGCCTGTTTACCTAAGTACTATTTTTAATGGCATCTGGCCCAGGAAATCCTTTTGGGCCTAGTAGAATTTGGTGCTACTCAGCTGCGTACCCCACCCATGAAGCAAGCTACACCGCCTGTTTACCTAAGTACTATTTTTAACGGCATCTGGCCCAGGAAATCCTTTTGGGCCTAGTAGAATTTGGTGCTACTCAGCAGCGTAATTCACCCATGAAGCAAGCTACACCGCCTGTTTACCTAACTACTATTTTGTAACAGCATCTGGCCCTGGTAATCCTTTTGGGCCTAGTAGAATTTAGTGCTATTCAGCAGCGTACTCCACCCATGAAGCAAGCTGCACCACCTGTTTACCTAAGTACTATTTTTAATGCAGCATTCACAGAAAAAAACTGTATCTCAAGGGGTATATTAGGCAAAATTTCACAGAAAAAAACCCCGTATTAAGCGGTTAAAATGTATCCTTTATTGATTACTTATTAAAAATACCCTAATTAGTGCACTAAACAAACCATCACCATACAACAGCATTCAATAGGAAAGGCCCAGGTGGTGCCTAATCCTGCACTCCACTAGATGCACCCTACCTACCAGCGGAGGTTGGCACCCTAATTACCTGCGCAAATGGCGCCCCCGCTCACCGTCGTCTAACCCTACTAATCCTGTTGGGCCCTTAAGGGGTGGGATAGATATTTGTTCATATACACACAATGCCGACTGTCATGATTAGAAATTAATCCACAAAGATATAGTGGTAAGGTGGGACTGTCCCTGTCTTGTCCCTGCCTGTCAGCAGAGGTTGGCACCCTATTCACAAAATACGCGTAATTGGCGCCCCCGCTCCTCGACGGCTAATACCCTACTCTATCCCTTATCAGGTAAACAACAGACGTTAAGGTGCTACAGTGCTTTAAAGTGCTGATACTCGGAGATGTCCAGAGGTTGTTACATATGTGCGAATCTAGAATCCCTTGGTGTGGCAATCATTCATAACTCATATATCCCAAAAATTTTTAGCTTAGTCCAGAGCTTATGGACTGACTCTCAGAAACTCTATCCAAAATAAATTCCACAAATGTCTATATTACATCACATATATCTAGATATACATATCTCCACACCAGAGGACTAACACCTCTTCCAAAAATTACCTTTAACAAGATTCAACAATAAGTGTGTCCTTTAACCAACTCGACGCGTTTCCCCTCCACAAATATACGAGGTTCATCAGGAGTAAAGAAATATACCACAGGACTACTTATCTTATCCATAGATGACCGGTTCCATAATATCTAATCCTCAGCACCTCAGGGTCGATCCCCTCTTGATATAATTGAAGCCACTTAAGTGTTGTCTGTGGCTGAATTTTTTGAAAAAATTGAGACTCTTTTATTTAGTCCCCTTGCTGAGTTTTACATGACGTTGCCATCATCAATTCCAGGTGGGTGGGGTCGTCTGCAGAGTTGTTTACTCATACTATAGCCTGGGATTCAGATGTCTGCTCAAAAGCTTCAGTGTCTGCTAGTCAGCAGAGTAGCCCAGCCACCCACCGCCTGTTTACCTAAGTACTATTTTTAATGGCATCTGGCCCAGGAAATCTTTTTGGGCCTAGTAGAATTTGGTGCTACTCAGCAGCATACTTCACCCATGAAGCAAGCTACACTGCCTGTTTATCTAACTACTATTTTGTAACAGCATCTGGCCCTGGTAATCCTTTTGGGCCTAGTAGAATTTAGTGCTACTCAGCAGCGTACCCCACCCATGAAGCAAGCTACACCGCCTGTTTGCCTAAGTACTATTTTTAATGGCATCTGGCCCAGGAAATCCTTTTGGGCCTAGTAGAATTTGGTGCTACTCAGCAGCGTACCCCACCCATGAAGCAAGCTACACCGCCTGTTTACCTAAGTACTATTTTTAATGGCATCTGGCCCAGGAAATCCTTTTGGGCCTAGTAGAATTTGGTGCTACTCAGCAGTGTAATTCACCCATGAAGCAAGCTACACCACCTGTTTACCTAAGTACTTTTTTTTAACGGCATCTGGCCCAGGAAATCCTTTTGGGCCTAGTAGAATTTGGTGCTACTCAGCTGCGTACCCCACCCATGAAGCAAGCTACACCGCCTGTTTACCTAACTACTATTTTGTAACGCCATCTGGCCCTGGTAATCCTTTTGGGCCTAGTAGAATTTAGTGCTACTCAGCAGCGTACCCCACCCATGAAGCAAGCTACACCGCCTGTTTACCTAAGTACTATTTTTAATGGCATCTGGCCAAGGAAATCCTTTTGGGCCTAGTAGAATTTGGTGCTACTCAGCAGCGTACCCCACCCATGAAGCAAGCTACACCGCCTGTTTACCTAAGTACTATTTTTAATGGCATCTGGCCCAGGAAATCCTTTTGGGCCTAGTAGAATTTGGTGCTACTCAGCTGCGTACCCCACCCATGAAGCAAGCTACACCGCCTGTTTACCTAAGTACTATTTTTAACGGCATCTGGCCCAGGAAATCCTTTTGGGCCTAGTAGAATTTGGTGCTACTCAGCAGCGTAATTCACCCATGAAGCAAGCTACACCGCCTGTTTACCTAACTACTATTTTGTAACAGCATCTGGCCCTGGTAATCCTTTTGGGCCTAGTAGAATTTAGTGCTATTCAGCAGCGTACTCCACCCATGAAGCAAGCTGCACCACCTGTTTACCTAAGTACTATTTTTAATGCAGCATTCACAGAAAAAAACTGTATCTCAAGGGGTATATTAGGCAAAATTTCACAGAAAAAAACCCCGTATTAAGCGGTTAAAATGTATCCTTTATTGATTACTTATTAAAAATACCCTAATTAGTGCACTAAACAAACCATCACCATACAACAGCATTCAATAGGAAAGGCCCAGGTGGTGCCTAATCCTGCACTCCACTAGATGCACCCTACCTATCAGCGGAGGTTGGCACCCTAATTACCTGCGCAAATGGCGCCCCCGCTCACCGTCGTCTAACCCTACTAATCCTGTTGGGCCCTTAAGGGGTGGGATAGATATTTGTTCATATACACACAATGCCGACTGTCATGATTAGAAATTAATCCACAAAGATATAGTGGTAAGGTGGGACTGTCCCTGTCTTGTCCCTGCCTGTCAGCAGAGGTTGGCACCCTATTCACAAAATACGCGTAATTGGCGCCCCCGCTCCTCGACGGCTAATACCCTACTCTATCCCTTATCAGGTAAACAACAGACGTTAAGGTGCTACAGTGCTTTAAAGTGCTGATACTCGGAGATGTCCAGAGGTTGTTACATATGTGCGAATCTAGAATCCCTTGGTGTGGCAATCATTCATAACTCATATATCCCAAAAATTTTTAGCTTAGTCCAGAGCTTATGGACTGACTCTCAGAAACTCTATCCAAAATAAATTCCACAAATGTCTATATTACATCACATATATCTAGATATACATATCTCCACACCGGAGGACTAACACCTCTTCCGAAAATTACCTTTAACAAGATTCAACAATAAGTGTGTCCTTTAACCAACTCGACGCGTTTCCCCTCCACAAATATACGAGGTTCATCAGGAGTAAAGAAATATACCACAGGACTACTTATCTTATCCATAGATGACCGGTTCCATAATATCTAATCCTCAGCACCTCAGGGTCGATCCCCTCTTGATATAATTGAAGCCACTTAAGTGTTGTCTGTGGCTGAATTTTTTGAAAAAATTGAGACTCTTTTATTTAGTCCCCTTGCTGAGTTTTACATGACGTTGCCATCATCAATTCCAGGTGGGTGGGGTCGTCTGCAGAGTTGTTTACTCATACTATAGCCTGGGATTCAGATGTCTGCTCAAAAGCTTCAGTGTCTGCTAGTCAGCAGATTAGCCCAGCCACCCACCGCCTGTTTACCTAAGTACTATTTTTAATGGCATCTGGCCCAGGAAATCTTTTTGGGCCTAGTAGAATTTGGTGCTACTCAGCAGCATACTTCACCCATGAAGCAAGCTACACTGCCTGTTTATCTAACTACTATTTTGTAACAGCATCTGGCCCTGGTAATCCTTTTGGGCCTAGTAGAATTTAGTGCTACTCAGCAGCGTACCCCACCCATGAAGCAAGCTACACCGCCTGTTTGCCTAAGTACTATTTTTAACGGCATCTGGCCCAGGAAATCCTTTTGGGCCTAGTAGAATTTGGTGCTACTCAGCTGCGTACCCCACCCATGAAGCAAGCTACACCGCCTGTTTACCTAACTACTATTTTGTAACGCCATCTGGCCCTGGTAATCCTTTTGGGCCTAGTAGAATTTAGTGCTACTCAGCAGCGTACCCCACCCATGAAGCAAGCTACACCGCCTGTTTGCCTAAGTACTTTTTTTTAACGGCATCTGGCCCAGGAAATCCTTTTGGGCCTAGTAGAATTTGGTGCTACTCAGCTGCGTACCCCACCCATGAAGCAAGCTACACCGCCTGTTTACCTAACTACTATTTTGTAACGCCATCTGGCCCTGGTAATCCTTTTGGGCCTAGTAGAATTTAGTGCTACTCAGCAGCGTACCCCACCCATGAAGCAAGCTACACCGCCTGTTTACCTAAGTACTATTTTTAATGGCATCTGGCCAAGGAAATCCTTTTGGGCCTAGTAGAATTTGGTGCTACTCAGCAGCGTACCCCACCCATGAAGCAAGCTACACCGCCTGTTTACCTAAGTACTATTTTTAATGGCATCTGGCCCAGGAAATTATTTTGGGCCTAGTAGAATTTGGTGCTACTCAGCTGCGTACCCCACCCATGAAGCAAGCTACACCGCCTGTTTACCTAAGTACTATTTTTAACGGCATCTGGCCCAGGAAATCCTTTTTGGCCTAGTAGAATTTGGTGCTACTCAGCAGCGTAATTCACCCATGAAGCAAGCTACACCGCCTGTTTACCTAAGTACTATTTTTAATGCAGCATTCACAGAAAAAAACTGTATCTCAAGGGGTATATTAGGCAAAATTTCACAGAAAAACACCCCGTATTAAGCGGTTAAAATGTATCCTTTATTGATTACTTATTAAAAATACCCTAATTAGTGCACTAAACAAACCATCACCATACAACAGCATTCAATAGGAAAGGCCCAGGTGGTGCCTAATCCTGCACTCCACTAGATGCACCCTACCTACCAGCGGAGGTTGGCACCCTAATTACCTGCGCAAATGGCGCCCCCGCTCACCGTCGTCTAACCCTACTAATCCTGTTGGGCCCTTAAGGGGTGGGATAGATATTTGTTCATATACACACAATGCCGACTGTCATGATTAGAAATTAATCCACAAAGATATAGTGGTAAGGTGGGACTGTCCCTGTCTTGTCCCTGCCTGTCAGCAGAGGTTGGCACCCTATTCACAAAATACGCGTAATTGGCGCCCCCGCTCCTCGACGGCTAATACCCTACTCTATCCCTTATCAGGTAAACAACAGACGTTAAGGTGCTACAGTGCTTTAAAGTGCTGATACTCGGAGATGTCCAGAGGTTGTTACATATGTGCGAATCTAGAATCCCTTGGTGTGGCAATCATTCATAACTCATATATCCCAAAAAATTTTAGCTTAGTCCAGAGCTTATGGACTGACTCTCAGAAACTCTATCCAAAATAAATTCCACAAATGTCTATATTACATCACATATATCTAGATATACATATCTCCACACCGGAGGACTAACACCTCTTCCGAAAATTACCTTTAACAAGATTCAACAATAAGTGTGTCCTTTAACCAACTCGACGCGTTTCCCCTCCACAAATATACGAGGTTCATCAGGAGTAAAGAAATATACCACAGGACTACTTATCTTATCCATAGATGACCGGTTCCATAATATCTAATCCTCAGCACCTCAGGGTCGATCCCCTCTTGATATAATTGAAGCCACTTAAGTGTTGTCTGTGGCTGAATTTTTTGAAAAAATTGAGACTCTTTTATTTAGTCCCCTTGCTGAGTTTTACATGACGTTGCCATCATCAATTCCAGGTGGGTGGGGTCGTCTGCAGAGTTGTTTACTCATACTATAGCCTGGGATTCAGATGTCTGCTCAAAAGCTTCAGTGTCTGCTAGTCAGCAGAGTAGCCCAGCCACCCACCGCCTGTTTACCTAAGTACTATTTTTAATGGCATCTGGCCCAGGAAATCTTTTTGGGCCTAGTAGAATTTGGTGCTACTCAGCAGCATACTTCACCCATGAAGCAAGCTACACTGCCTGTTTATCTAACTACTATTTTGTAACAGCATCTGGCCCTGGTAATCCTTTTGGGCCTAGTAGAATTTAGTGCTACTCAGCAGCGTACCCCACCCATGAAGCAAGCTACACCGCCTGTTTGCCTAAGTACTATTTTTAACGGCATCTGGCCCAGGAAATCCTTTTGGGCCTAGTAGAATTTGGTGCTACTCAGCAGCGTACCCCACCCATGAAGCAAGCTACACCGCCTGTTTACCTAAGTACTATTTTTAATGGCATCTGGCCCAGGAAATCCTTTTGGGCCTAGTAGAATTTGGTGCTACTAAGCAGCGTAATTCACCCATGAAGCAAGCTACACCACCTGTTTACCTAAGTACTTTTTTTTAACGGCATCTGGCCCAGGAAATCCTTTTGGGCCTAGTAGAATTTGGTGCTACTCAGCTGCGTACCCCACCCATGAAGCAAGCTACACCGCCTGTTTACCTAACTACTATTTTGTAACGCCATCTGGCCCTGGTAATCCTTTTGGGCCTAGTAGAATTTAGTGCTACTCAGCAGCGTACCCCACCCATGAAGCAAGCTACACCGCCTGTTTACCTAAGTACTATTTTTAATGGCATCTGGCCAAGGAAATCCTTTTGGGCCTAGTAGAATTTGGTGCTACTCAGCAGCGTACCCCACCCATGAAGCAAGCTACACCGCCTGTTTACCTAAGTACTATTTTTAATGGCATCTGGCCCAGGAAATCCTTTTGGGCCTAATAGAATTTGGTGCTACTCAGCTGCGTACCCCACCCATGAAGCAAGCTACACCGCCTGTTTACCTAAGTACTATTTTTAACGGCATCTGGCCCAGGAAATCCTTTTGGGCCTAGTAGAATTTGGTGCTACTCAGCAGCGTAATTCACCCATGAAGCAAGCTACACCGCCTGTTTACCTAACTACTATTTTGTAACAGCATCTGGCCCTGGTAATCCTTTTGGGCCTAGTAGAATTTAGTGCTATTCAGCAGCGTACTCCACCCATGAAGCAAGCTGCACCACCTGTTTACCTAAGTACTATTTTTAATGCCTCATTCACAGAAAAAAACTGTATCTCAAGGGGTATATTAGGCAAAATTTCACAGAAAAAACCCCGTATTAAGCGGTTAAAATGTATCCTTTATTGATTACTTATTAAAAATACCCTAATTAGTGCACTAAACAAACCATCACCATACAACAGCATTCAATAGGAAAGGCCCAGGTGGTGCCTAATCCTGCACTCCACTAGATGCACCCTACCTACCAGCGGAGGTTGGCACCCTAATTACCTGCGCAAATGGCGCCCCCGCTCACCGTCGTCTAACCCTACTAATCCTGTTGGGCCCTTAAGGGGTGGGATAGATATTTGTTCATATACACACAATGCCGACTGTCATGATTAGAAATTAATCCACAAAGATATAGTGGTAAGGTGGGACTGTCCCTGTCTTGTCCCTGCCTGTCAGCAGAGGTTGGCACCCTATTCACAAAATACGCGTAATTGGCGCCCCCGCTCCTCGACGGCTAATACCCTACTCTATCCCTTATCAGGTAAACAACAGACGTTAAGGTGCTACAGTGCTTTAAAGTGCTGATACTCGGAGATGTCCAGAGGTTGTTACATATGTGCGAATCTAGAATCCCTTGGTGTGGCAATCATTCATAACTCATATATCCCAAAAATTTTTAGCTTAGTCCAGAGCTTATGGACTGACTCTCAGAAACTCTATCCAAAATAAATTCCACAAATGTCTATATTACATCACATATATCTAGATATACATATCTCCACACCGGAGGACTAACACCTCTTCCGAAAATTACCTTTAACAAGATTCAACAATAAGTGTGTCCTTTAACCAACTCGACGCGTTTCCCCTCCACAAATATACGAGGTTCATCAGGAGTAAAGAAATATACCACAGGACTACTTATCTTATCCATAGATGACCGGTTCCATAATATCTAATCCTCAGCACCTCAGGGTCGATCCCCTCTTGATATAATTGAAGCCACTTAAGTGTTGTCTGTGGCTGAATTTTTTGAAAAAATTGAGACTCTTTTATTTAGTCCCCTTGCTGAGTTTTACATGACGTTGCCATCATCAATTCCAGGTGGGTGGGGTCGTCTGCAGAGTTGTTTACTCATACTATAGCCTGGGATTCAGATGTCTGCTCAAAAGCTTCAGTGTCTGCTAGTCAGCAGAGTAGCCCAGCCACCCACCGCCTGTTTACCTAAGTACTATTTTTAATGGCATCTGGCCCAGGAAATCTTTTTGGGCCTAGTAGAATTTGGTGCTACTCAGCAGCATACTTCACCCATGAAGCAAGCTACACTGCCTGTTTATCTAACTACTATTTTGTAACAGCATCTGGCCCTGGTAATCCTTTTGGGCCTAGTAGAATTTAGTGCTACTCAGCAGCGTACCCCACCCATGAAGCAAGCTACACCGCCTGTTTGCCTAAGTACTATTTTTAATGGCATCTGGCCCAGGAAATCCTTTTGGGCCTAGTAGAATTTGGTGCTACTCAGCAGCGTACCCCACCCATGAAGCAAGCTACACCGCCTGTTTACCTAAGTACTATTTTTAATGGCATCTGGCCCAGGAAATCCTTTTGGGCCTAGTAGAATTTGGTGCTACTCAGCAGTGTAATTCACCCATGAAGCAAGCTACACCACCTGTTTACCTAAGTACTTTTTTTTAACGGCATCTGGCCCAGGAAATCCTTTTGGGCCTAGTAGAATTTGGTGCTACTCAGCTGCGTACCCCACCCATGAAGCAAGCTACACCGCCTGTTTACCTAACTACTATTTTGTAACGCCATCTGGCCCTGGTAATCCTTTTGGGCCTAGTAGAATTTAGTGCTACTCAGCAGCGTACCCCACCCATGAAGCAAGCTACACCGCCTGTTTACCTAAGTACTATTTTTAATGGCATCTGGCCAAGGAAATCCTTTTGGGCCTAGTAGAATTTGGTGCTACTCAGCAGCGTACCCCACCCATGAAGCAAGCTACACCGCCTGTTTACCTAAGTACTATTTTTAATGGCATCTGGCCCAGGAAATCCTTTTGGGCCTAGTAGAATTTGGTGCTACTCAGCTGCGTACCCCACCCATGAAGCAAGCTACACCGCCTGTTTACCTAAGTACTATTTTTAACGGCATCTGGCCCAGGAAATCCTTTTGGGCCTAGTAGAATTTGGTGCTACTCAGCAGCGTAATTCACCCATGAAGCAAGCTACACCGCCTGTTTACCTAACTACTATTTTGTAACAGCATCTGGCCCTGGTAATCCTTTTGGGCCTAGTAGAATTTAGTGCTATTCAGCAGCGTACTCCACCCATGAAGCAAGCTGCACCACCTGTTTACCTAAGTACTATTTTTAATGCAGCATTCACAGAAAAAAACTGTATCTCAAGGGGTATATTAGGCAAAATTTCACAGAAAAAAACCCCGTATTAAGCGGTTAAAATGTATCCTTTATTGATTACTTATTAAAAATACCCTAATTAGTGCACTAAACAAACCATCACCATACAACAGCATTCAATAGGAAAGGCCCAGGTGGTGCCTAATCCTGCACTCCACTAGATGCACCCTACCTACCAGCGGAGGTTGGCACCCTAATTACCTGCGCAAATGGCGCCCCCGCTCACCGTCGTCTAACCCTACTAATCCTGTTGGGCCCTTAAGGGGTGGGATAGATATTTGTTCATATACACACAATGCCGACTGTCATGATTAGAAATTAATCCACAAAGATATAGTGGTAAGGTGGGACTGTCCCTGTCTTGTCCCTGCCTGTCAGCAGAGGTTGGCACCCTATTCACAAAATACGCGTAATTGGCGCCCCCGCTCCTCGACGGCTAATACCCTACTCTATCCCTTATCAGGTAAACAACAGACGTTAAGGTGCTACAGTGCTTTAAAGTGCTGATACTCGGAGATGTCCAGAGGTTGTTACATATGTGCGAATCTAGAATCCCTTGGTGTGGCAATCATTCATAACTCATATATCCCAAAAATTTTTAGCTTAGTCCAGAGCTTATGGACTGACTCTCAGAAACTCTATCCAAAATAAATTCCACAAATGTCTATATTACATCACATATATCTAGATATACATATCTCCACACCAGAGGACTAACACCTCTTCCAAAAATTACCTTTAACAAGATTCAACAATAAGTGTGTCCTTTAACCAACTCGACGCGTTTCCCCTCCACAAATATACGAGGTTCATCAGGAGTAAAGAAATATACCACAGGACTACTTATCTTATCCATAGATGACCGGTTCCATAATATCTAATCCTCAGCACCTCAGGGTCGATCCCCTCTTGATATAATTGAAGCCACTTAAGTGTTGTCTGTGGCTGAATTTTTTGAAAAAATTGAGACTCTTTTATTTAGTCCCCTTGCTGAGTTTTACATGACGTTGCCATCATCAATTCCAGGTGGGTGGGGTCGTCTGCAGAGTTGTTTACTCATACTATAGCCTGGGATTCAGATGTCTGCTCAAAAGCTTCAGTGTCTGCTAGTCAGCAGAGTAGCCCAGCCACCCACCGCCTGTTTACCTAAGTACTATTTTTAATGGCATCTGGCCCAGGAAATCTTTTTGGGCCTAGTAGAATTTGGTGCTACTCAGCAGCATACTTCACCCATGAAGCAAGCTACACTGCCTGTTTATCTAACTACTATTTTGTAACAGCATCTGGCCCTGGTAATCCTTTTGGGCCTAGTAGAATTTAGTGCTACTCAGCAGCGTACCCCACCCATGAAGCAAGCTACACCGCCTGTTTGCCTAAGTACTATTTTTAATGGCATCTGGCCCAGGAAATCCTTTTGGGCCTAGTAGAATTTGGTGCTACTCAGCAGCGTACCCCACCCATGAAGCAAGCTACACCGCCTGTTTACCTAAGTACTATTTTTAATGGCATCTGGCCCAGGAAATCCTTTTGGGCCTAGTAGAATTTGGTGCTACTCAGCAGTGTAATTCACCCATGAAGCAAGCTACACCACCTGTTTACCTAAGTACTTTTTTTTAACGGCATCTGGCCCAGGAAATCCTTTTGGGCCTAGTAGAATTTGGTGCTACTCAGCTGCGTACCCCACCCATGAAGCAAGCTACACCGCCTGTTTACCTAACTACTATTTTGTAACGCCATCTGGCCCTGGTAATCCTTTTGGGCCTAGTAGAATTTAGTGCTACTCAGCAGCGTACCCCACCCATGAAGCAAGCTACACCGCCTGTTTACCTAAGTACTATTTTTAATGGCATCTGGCCAAGGAAATCCTTTTGGGCCTAGTAGAATTTGGTGCTACTCAGCAGCGTACCCCACCCATGAAGCAAGCTACACCGCCTGTTTACCTAAGTACTATTTTTAATGGCATCTGGCCCAGGAAATCCTTTTGGGCCTAGTAGAATTTGGTGCTACTCAGCTGCGTACCCCACCCATGAAGCAAGCTACACCGCCTGTTTACCTAAGTACTATTTTTAACGGCATCTGGCCCAGGAAATCCTTTTGGGCCTAGTAGAATTTGGTGCTACTCAGCAGCGTAATTCACCCATGAAGCAAGCTACACCGCCTGTTTACCTAACTACTATTTTGTAACAGCATCTGGCCCTGGTAATCCTTTTGGGCCTAGTAGAATTTAGTGCTATTCAGCAGCGTACTCCACCCATGAAGCAAGCTGCACCACCTGTTTACCTAAGTACTATTTTTAATGCAGCATTCACAGAAAAAAACTGTATCTCAAGGGGTATATTAGGCAAAATTTCACAGAAAAAAACCCCGTATTAAGCGGTTAAAATGTATCCTTTATTGATTACTTATTAAAAATACCCTAATTAGTGCACTAAACAAACCATCACCATACAACAGCATTCAATAGGAAAGGCCCAGGTGGTGCCTAATCCTGCACTCCACTAGATGCACCCTACCTACCAGCGGAGGTTGGCACCCTAATTACCTGCGCAAATGGCGCCCCCGCTCACCGTCGTCTAACCCTACTAATCCTGTTGGGCCCTTAAGGGGTGGGATAGATATTTGTTCATATACACACAATGCCGACTGTCATGATTAGAAATTAATCCACAAAGATATAGTGGTAAGGTGGGACTGTCCCTGTCTTGTCCCTGCCTGTCAGCAGAGGTTGGCACCCTATTCACAAAATACGCGTAATTGGCGCCCCCGCTCCTCGACGGCTAATACCCTACTCTATCCCTTATCAGGTAAACAACAGACGTTAAGGTGCTACAGTGCTTTAAAGTGCTGATACTCGGAGATGTCCAGAGGTTGTTACATATGTGCGAATCTAGAATCCCTTGGTGTGGCAATCATTCATAACTCATATATCCCAAAAATTTTTAGCTTAGTCCAGAGCTTATGGACTGACTCTCAGAAACTCTATCCAAAATAAATTCCACAAATGTCTATATTACATCACATATATCTAGATATACATATCTCCACACCAGAGGACTAACACCTCTTCCAAAAATTACCTTTAACAAGATTCAACAATAAGTGTGTCCTTTAACCAACTCGACGCGTTTCCCCTCCACAAATATACGAGGTTCATCAGGAGTAAAGAAATATACCACAGGACTACTTATCTTATCCATAGATGACCGGTTCCATAATATCTAATCCTCAGCACCTCAGGGTCGATCCCCTCTTGATATAATTGAAGCCACTTAAGTGTTGTCTGTGGCTGAATTTTTTGAAAAAATTGAGACTCTTTTATTTAGTCCCCTTGCTGAGTTTTACATGACGTTGCCATCATCAATTCCAGGTGGGTGGGGTCGTCTGCAAAGTTGTTTACTCATACTATAGCCTGGGATTCAGATGTCTGCTCAAAAGCTTCAGTGTCTGCTAGTCAGCAGATTAGCCCAGCCACCCACCGCCTGTTTACCTAAGTACTATTTTTAATGGCATCTGGCCCAGGAAATCTTTTTGGGCCTAGTAGAATTTGGTGCTACTCAGCAGCATACTTCACCCATGAAGCAAGCTACACTGCCTGTTTATCTAACTACTATTTTGTAACAGCATCTGGCCCTGGTAATCCTTTTGGGCCTAGTAGAATTTAGTGCTACTCAGCAGCGTACCCCACCCATGAAGCAAGCTACACCGCCTGTTTGCCTAAGTACTATTTTTAACGGCATCTGGCCCAGGAAATCCTTTTGGGCCTAGTAGAATTTGGTGCTACTCAGCAGCGTAATTCACCCATGAAGCAAGCTACACCACCTGTTTACCTAAGTACTTTTTTTTAACGGCATCTGGCCCAGGAAATCCTTTTGGGCCTAGTAGAATTTGGTGCTACTCAGCTGCGTACCCCACCCATGAAGCAAGCTACACCGCCTGTTTACCTAACTACTATTTTGTAACGCCATCTGGCCCTGGTAATCCTTTTGGGCCTAGTAGAATTTAGTGCTACTCAGCAGCGTACCCCACCCATGAAGCAAGCTACACCGCCTGTTTACCTAAGTACTATTTTTAATGGCATCTGGCCAAGGAAATCCTTTTGGGCCTAGTAGAATTTGGTGCTACTCAGCAGCGTACCCCACCCATGAAGCAAGCTACACCGCCTGTTTACCTAAGTACTATTTTTAATGGCATCTGGCCCAGGAAGTCCTTTTGGGCCTAGTAGAATTTGGTGCTACTCAGCTGCGTACCCCACCCATGAAGCAAGCTACACCGCCTGTTTACCTAAGTACTATTTTTAACGGCATCTGGCCCAGGAAATCCTTTTGGGCCTAGTAGAATTTGGTGCTACTCAGCAGCGTAATTCACCCATGAAGCAAGCTACACCGCCTGTTTACCTAACTACTATTTTGTAACAGCATCTGGCCCTGGTAATCCTTTTGGGCCTAGTAGAATTTAGTGCTATTCAGCAGCGTACTCCACCCATGAAGCAAGCTGCACCACCTGTTTACCTAAGTACTATTTTTAATGCAGCATTCACAGAAAAAAACTGTATCTCAAGGGGTATATTAGGCAAAATTTCACAGAAAAAAAACCCGTATTAAGCGGTTAAAATGTATCCTTTATTGATTACTTATTAAAAATACCCTAATTAGTGCACTAAACAAACCATCACCATACAACAGCATTCAATAGGAAAGGCCCAGGTGGTGCCTAATCCTGCACTCCACTAGATGCACCCTACCTACCAGCGGAGGTTGGCACCCTAATTACCTGCGCAAATGGTGCCCCCGCTCACCGTCGTCTAACCCTACTAATCCTGTTGGGCCCTTAAGGGGTGGGATAGATATTTGTTCATATACACACAATGCCGACTGTCATGATTAGAAATTAATCCACAAAGATATAGTGGTAAGGTGGGACTGTCCCTGTCTTGTCCCTGCCTGTCAGCAGAGGTTGGCACCCTATTCACAAAATACGCGTAATTGGCGCCCCCGCTCCTCGACGGCTAATACCCTACTCTATCCCTTATCAGGTAAACAACAGACGTTAAGGTGCTACAGTGCTTTAAAGTGCTGATACTCGGAGATGTCCAGAGGTTGTTACATATGTGCGAATCTAGAATCCCTTGGTGTGGCAATCATTCATAACTCATATATCCCAAAAAATTTTAGCTTAGTCCAGAGCTTATGGACTGACTCTCAGAAACTCTATCCAAAATAAATTCCACAAATGTCTATATTACATCACATATATCTAGATATACATATCTCCACACCAGAGGACTAACACCTCTTCCGAAAATTACCTTTAACAAGATTCAACAATAAGTGTGTCCTTTAACCAACTCGACGCGTTTCCCCTCCACAAATATACGAGGTTCATCAGGAGTAAAGAAATATACCACAGGACTACTTATCTTATCCATAGATGACCGGTTCCATAATATCTAATCCTCAGCACCTCAGGGTCGATCCCCTCTTGATATAATTGAAGCCACTTAAGTGTTGTCTGTGGCTGAATTTTTTGAAAAAATTGAGACTCTTTTATTTAGTCCCCTTGCTGAGTTTTACATGACGTTGCCATCATCAATTCCAGGTGGGTGGGGTCGTCTGCAGAGTTGTTTACTCATACTATAGCCTGGGATTCAGATGTCTGTTCAAAAGCTTCAGTGTCTGCTAGTCAGCAGAGTAGCCCAGCCACCCACCGCCTGTTTACCTAAGTACTATTTTTAATGGCATCTGGCCCAGGAAATCTTTTTGGGCCTAGTAGAATTTGGTGCTACTCAGCAGCATACTTCACCCATGAAGCAAGCTACACTGCCTGTTTATCTAACTACTATTTTGTAACAGCATCTGGCCCTGGTAATCCTTTTGGGCCTAGTAGAATTTAGTGCTACTCAGCAGCGTACCCCACCCATGAAGCAAGCTACACCGCCTGTTTGCCTAAGTACTATTTTTAATGGCATCTGGCCCAGGAAATCCTTTTGGGCCTAGTAGAATTTGGTGCTACTCAGCAGCGTACCCCACCCATGAAGCAAGCTACACCGCCTGTTTACCTAAGTACTATTTTTAATGGCATCTGGCCCAGGAAATCCTTTTGGGCCTAGTAGAATTTGGTGCTACTCAGCAGTGTAATTCACCCATGAAGCAAGCTACACCACCTGTTTACCTAAGTACTTTTTTTTAACGGCATCTGGCCCAGGAAATCCTTTTGGGCCTAGTAGAATTTGGTGCTACTCAGCTGCGTACCCCACCCATGAAGCAAGCTACACCGCCTGTTTACCTAACTACTATTTTGTAACGCCATCTGGCCCTGGTAATCCTTTTGGGCCTAGTAGAATTTAGTGCTACTCAGCAGCGTACCCCACCCATGAAGCAAGCTACACCGCCTGTTTACCTAAGTACTATTTTTAATGGCATCTGGCCAAGGAAATCCTTTTGGGCCTAGTAGAATTTGGTGCTACTCAGCAGCGTACCCCACCCATGAAGCAAGCTACACCGCCTGTTTACCTAAGTACTAGGGTTGAGCGAAACGGGTCGATCATTTTCAAAAGTCGCCGACTTTTGGCTAAGTCGGCGTCTCATGAAACCCGATCCGACCCCTGTGCTTGTCGGCCATGCGGTACGCGACTTTCGCGCCAAAGTCGCGTTTCAATGACGCGAAAAGCGCCATTTCTCAGCCAATGAAGGTGAACGCAGAGTGTGGGCAGCGTGATGACATAGATCCTGGTCCCCACCATCTTAGAGAAGGGCATTGCAGTGATTGGCTTGCTGTCTGCGGCGTCACAGGGGCTATAAAGGGGCGTTCCCGCCGACCGCCATCTTACTGCTGCTGATCTGAGCTTAGGGACAGGTTGCTGCCGCTTCGTCAGAAGCAGGGAGAGCGTTAGGCAGGGTCCACTAACCACCAAACCGCTTGTGCTGCAGCGATTTCCACTGTCCAACACCACCTTCGGTGTGCAGGGACTGTGGAAGCTATTTTTTTTTTTTTTTCCCCTCAGCGCTGTAGCTCATTGGGCTGCCCTAGAAGGCTCCGTGATAGCTGTATTGCTGTGTGTACGCCACTGTGGAAACCAACTGCTTTTTTCAAAGCACATATCCTCTTGTTCCTTCCTTTCTGCACAGCTATCTTTTTTGTTTGTCCACACTTTTTATTTAATTTGTGCATCAGTCCACTCCTATTGCTGCCTGCCATACCTGGCTTACATTACTGCAGGGAGATAGTAATTGTAGGACAGTTTTTTTTTTTTTTTTGTTTTTTTTTGTGGGAGATTAAGATTGGCATTTCTGCTACAGTGCCATCCCTGTGTGTGCCATCTCTCACTGAGTGGGCCATAGAAAGCCTATTTATTTTTTCCGTGATTTGTGTTCTAAAATCTACCTCAACACAAAAACACTACATCAATCAGTGGGAGAAAAATATTGGCCTCAGTCAGGGCTTGTGTGCCACTGCTGTGTGTGCTATCTCTCATTCAGTGGGCTATAGCAAGCCTATTTTTTTTTTTTTTTTTTTTAATATTATTTGGTTTCTAAAGTCTCCCTGAAAAAAAAAAAAAAACCTAAAAAAACAGTGGGAGAGTAATATTGCCCTTTCAGCTTGTGTGCCAGTCTTGACTCCTGGGTGTGCCACCTCTCTCCCTCTCATTCAGTGGGCCATAGAAAGCCTATTTATTTTTTTTTTTAAATATTATTGGGTTTCTAAAGTCTCCCTTAAAAAACAAAAAATACATAAAAAAACAGTGGGAGAGTAATATTGCCCTTTCAGCTTGTGTGCCAGTCTTGACTCCTGGGTGTGCCACCTCTCTCCCTCTCATTCAGTGGGCCATAGAAAGCCTATTTATTTTTTTTTTTAAATATTATTGGGTTTCTAAAGTCTCCCTTAAAAAACAAAAAATACATAAAAAAACAGTGGGAGAGTAATATTGCCCTTTCAGCTTGTGTGCCAGTCTTGACTCCTGGGTGTGCCACCTCTCTCCCTTTCATTCAGTGGGCCATAGAAAGCCTATTTATTTTTTCCGTGATTTGTGTTCTAAATTCTACCTCAACACAAAAACACTACATCAATCAGTGGGAGAAAAATATTGGCCTCAGTCAGGGCTTGTGTGCCACTGCTGTGTGTGCTATCTCTCATTCAGTGGGCTATAGCAAGCCTATTTTTTTTTTTTTTTTTTTAATATTATTTGGTTTCTAAAGTCTCCCTGAAAAAAAAAAAAAAACCTAAAAAAACAGTGGGAGAGTAATATTGCCCTTTCAGCTTGTGTGCCAGTCTTGACTCCTGGGTGTGCCACCTCTCTCCCTCTCATTCAGTGGGCCATAGAAAGCCTATTTATTTATTTTTTTAAATATTATTGGGTTTCTAAAGTCTCCCTTAAAAAACAAAAAATACATAAAAAAACAGTGGGAGAGTAATATTGCCCTTTCAGCTTGTGTGCCAGTCTTGACTCCTGGGTGTGCCACCTCTCTCTCTCATTCAGTGGGCCATAGAAAGGCTATTTTTTTTTTTGTTTTTTTAATATTATTTGGTTTCTAAAGTCTCCCTGAAAAAAAAAAAAAAACATACAAAAAACAGTGGGAGAGTAATATTGCCCTTTCAGCTTGTGTGCCAGTCTTGACTCCTGGGTGTGCCACCTCTCTCCCTTTCATTCAGTGGGCCATAGAAAGCCTATTTATTTTTAAAAAAAAATATTATTGGGTTTCTAAAGTCTCCCTTAAAAAACAAAAAATACATAAAAAAACAGTGGGAGAGTAATATTGCCCTTTCAGCTTGTGTGCCAGTCTTGACTCCTGGGTGTGCCACCTCTCTCTCTCATTCAGTGGGCCATAGAAAGGCTATTTTTTTTTTGGTTTTTTTAATATTATTTGGTTTCTAAAGTCTCCCTGAAAAAAAAAAAAAAAACATACAAAAAACAGTGGGAGAGTAATATTGCCCTTTCAGCTTGTGTGCCAGTCTTGACTCCTGGGTGTGCCACCTCTCTCCCTTTCATTCAGTGGGCCATAGAAAGCCTTTTTTTTTTTTTTTTTTAAATATTATTGGGTTTCTAAAGTCTCCCTTAAAAAACAAAAAATACATAAAAAAACAGTGGGAGAGTAATATTGCCCTTTCAGCTTGTGTGCCAGTCTTGACTCCTGGGTGTGCCACCTCTCTCTCTCTCATTCAGTGGGCCATAGAAAGGCTATTTTTTTTTTTGTTTTTTTAATATTATTTGGTTTCTAAAGTCTCCCTGAAAAAAAAAAAAAAACATACAAAAAACAGTGGGAGAGTAATATTGCCCTTTCAGCTTGTGTGCCAGTCTTGACTCCTGGGTGTGCCACCTCTCTCCCTTTCATTCAGTGGGCCATAGAAAGCCTATTTATTTTTTCCGTGATTTGTGTTCTAAATTCTACCTCAACACAAAAACACTACATCAATCAGTGGGAGAAAAATATTGGCCTCAGTCAGGGCTTGTGTGCCACTGCTGTGTGTGCTATCTCTCATTCAGTGGGCTATAGCAAGCCTATTTTTTTTTTTTTTTTTTAATATTATTTGGTTTCTAAAGTCTCCCTGAAAAAAAAAAAAAACCTAAAAAAACAGTGGGAGAGTAATATTGCCCTTTCAGCTTGTGTGCCAGTCTTGACTCCTGGGTGTGCCACCTCTCTCCCTCTCATTCAGTGGGCCATAGAAAGCCTATTTATTTTTTTTTTTAAATATTATTGGGTTTCTAAAGTCTCCCTTAAAAAACAAAAAATACATAAAAAAACAGTGGGAGAGTAATATTGCCCTTTCAGCTTGTGTGCCAGTCTTGACTCCTGGGTGTGCCACCTCTCTCTCTCATTCAGTGGGCCATAGAAAGGCTATTTTTTTTTTGGTTTTTTTAATATTATTTGGTTTCTAAAGTCTCCCTGAAAAAAAAAAAAAAAACATACAAAAAACAGTGGGAGAGTAATATTGCCCTTTCAGCTTGTGTGCCAGTCTTGACTCCTGGGTGTGCCACCTCTCTCCCTTTCATTCAGTGGGCCATAGAAAGCCTTTTTTTTTTTTTTTTAAATATTATTGGGTTTCTAAAGTCTCCCTTAAAAAACAAAAAATACATAAAAAAACAGTGGGAGAGTAATATTGCCCTTTCAGCTTGTGTGCCAGTCTTGACTCCTGGGTGTGCCACCTCTCTCTCTCTCATTCAGTGGGCCATAGAAAGGCTATTTTTTTTTTGTTTTTTTTAATATTATTTGGTTTCTAAAGTCTCCCTGAAAAACAAAAAAAAACATACAAAAAACAGTGGGAGAGTAATATTGCCCTTTCAGCTTGTGTGCCAGTCTTGACTCCTGGGTGTGCCACCTCTCTCCCTTTCATTCAGTGGGCCATAGAAAGCCTATTTATTTTTTCCGTGATTTGTGTTCTAAATTCTACCTCAACACAAAAACACTACATCAATCAGTGGGAGAAAAATATTGGCCTCAGTCAGGGCTTGTGTGCCACTGCTGTGTGTGCTATCTCTCATTCAGTGGGCTATAGCAAGCCTATTTTTTTTTTTTTTTTAATATTATTTGGTTTCTAAAGTCTCCCTGAAAAAAAAAAAAAACCTAAAAAAACAGTGGGAGAGTAATATTGCCCTTTCAGCTTGTGTGCCAGTCTTGACTCCTGGGTGTGCCACCTCTCTCCCTCTCATTCAGTGGGCCATAGAAAGCCTATTTATTTTTTTTTTTAAATATTATTGGGTTTCTAAAGTCTCCCTTAAAAAACAAAAAATACATAAAAAAACAGTGGGAGAGTAATATTGCCCTTTCAGCTTGTGTGCCAGTCTTGACTCCTGGGTGTGCCACCTCTCTCTCTCATTCAGTGGGCCATAGAAAGGCTATTTTTTTTTTGGTTTTTTTAATATTATTTGGTTTCTAAAGTCTCCCTGAAAAAAAAAAAAAAACATACAAAAAACAGTGGGAGAGTAATATTGCCCTTTCAGCTTGTGTGCCAGTCTTGACTCCTGGGTGTGCCACCTCTCTCCCTTTCATTCAGTGGGCCATAGAAAGCCTATTTATTTTTTTTTTTAAATATTATTGGGTTTCTAAAGTCTCCCTTAAAAAACAAAAAATACATAAAAGAACAGTGGGAGAGTAATATTGCCCTTTCAGCTTGTGTGCCAGTCTTGACTCCTGGGTGTGCCACCTCTCTCTCTCATTCAGTGGGCCATAGAAAGGCTATTTTTTTTTGGGTTTTTTTAATATTATTTGGTTTCTAAAGTCTCCCTGAAAAAAAAAAAAAAACATACAAAAAACAGTGGGAGAGTAATATTGCCCTTTCAGCTTGTGTGCCAGTCTTGACTCCTGGGTGTGCCACCTCTCTCCCTTTCATTCAGTGGGCCATAGAAAGCCTATTTATTTATTTTTTAAAATATTATTGGGTTTCTAAAGTCTCCCTTAAAAAACAAAAAATACATAAAAAAACAGTGGGAGAGTAATATTGCCCTTTCAGCTTGTGTGCCAGTCTTGACTCCTGGGTGTGCCACCTCTCTCCCTTTCATTCAGTGGGCCATAGAAAGCCTATTTATTTTTTTTTTTAAATATTATTGGGTTTCTAAAGTCTCCCTTAAAAAACAAAAAATACATAAAAAAAACAGTGGGAGAGTAATATTGCCCTTTCAGCTTGTGTGCCAGTCTTGACTCCTGGGTGTGCCACCTCTCTCCCTTTCATTCAGTGGGCCATAGAAAGCCTATTTATTTTTTTTTTTAAATATTATTGGGTTTCTAAAGTCTCCCTTAAAAAACAAAAAATACATAAAAAAACAGTGGGAGAGTAATATTGCCCTTTCAGCTTGTGTGCCAGTCTTGACTCCTGGGTGTGCCACCTCTCTCCCTTTCATTCAGTGGGCCATAGAAAGCCTATTTTTTTTTCCCGTGATTTGTTTTCTAAATTCTACCTCAACACAAAAACACTACATCAATCAGTGGGAGAAAAATATTGGCCTCAGTCAGGGCTTGTGTGCCACTGCTGTGTGTGCTATCTCTCATTCAGTGGGCTATAGAAAGCCTATTTATTTATTTATTTATTTTCTTATTATTTGGTTTCTAAAGTCTCCCTGAAAAAAAAAAATACATAAATTAGGTGGGAGATTAATATTGACATTAGTGCTTGAGTGACAGTCCTGCGTGTGTGTCATCTCTGTGATTTTGTGCCACAGAAAACAGAGTGTGTAACATTGTGCCTGATTTTCCTTGTGGTCTCACCAACCTGTTAAGGGATATTGAAATCATACTGAAGTTATAGCTCACCGTGTAAGTTGTTTGACAGCAACAAATAAAGTTACTTTGGTTAAGATTTTAAAACAATGAGGAAGTCTGGTGCAAGAGGTCGTCGTGGGCGTTCATTGTCAGCTGGTAATGATGGTAGTGGTAGTGGAGCATCAGGTGGTCGTGGGGATAAAAATATTCCACCTAAGTCTGGAGCTGTGGAGCCAGTTTCGTCGTCAGGCTACACAAGGCCTCGAACGCTCTCTTTTCTGGGAGTAGGAAAACCGCTTTTAAAGGCGGAGCAGCAACAGCAAGTTTTGGCTTACATTGCAGACTCAGCCTCTAGCTCTTTTGCCTCCTCTTCCGAAACTGGTAAATGTAAAAGCAGCGCGTCGCTTGTGGATGTTCACGGTCAGGGACAAGTCGCTTCCTTGTCCTCCTCAGCAAAAACTACAACAAGAGAGAAGGATGCAGCAGGCGACACAACGGGTCACTCCATGGAGCTCTTTACACATACCGTCCCTGGCTTAGAAAGTGAAACATTTAACAGGCCATGCCCATTACAAGTAGATTCTGACATGGAGTGCACTGATGCACAGCCACAGCCAGAGTACTATGCTGCTCCTTTGACTCAGACCACCACATTGCCCTCTCAGGGTACAGATCCACAATCAGACCCTGATGAGACTATGTTGCCCCGCCACGAACGCTATACCACCGACCGACACAGTGACACAGACGAAGTTGCACACGAGCTCGAAGAGGAGGTAATAGATGACCCAGTTATTGACCCCGATTGGCAGCCATTGGGGGAACAGGGTGCAGGCGGCAGTAGTTCAGAAGCGGAGGTGGAGGAGGGGCCGCAGCAGGCATCAACATCGCAACAGGTTCCATCTGCCGGGCCCGTATCTGGCCCAAAACGCGTGTCAAAGCCAAAACCTGTTGGAGCACAGCGTTGCCATCCGGTTAAAGCTCAGTCTGCAATCCCTGAAAAGGGATCCGAGTCTAGGAAGAGTGCAGTCTGGCATTTTTTTAAACAACATCCAACTGATCAGCGCAAAGTCATCTGTCAAAAATGTTCAACTAGCTTAAGCAGAGGTCAGAATCTGAAAAGTCTAAATACTAGTTGCATGCATAGACACTTAACCACCATGCATTTTCAAGCCTGGACTAACTACCAAACGTCCCTCAAGGTTGTAGCACCCTCGGCCAATGAAGCTAGTCAGCAACGCAACATCCCTTCCGTCACTGTAAGGCCACCATTTTCCGCACCACCGGCAGTATCTGTGCAGGTTTCTTTGCCAGCCAAAAGCAGTCAGGGTCAGGGAATCACCAGTTTTGTAGGAGGAAATATTGCATCTAGGGCACCGGCGGAAACAATACCGTCTCCAACCGTCTCTCAGTCTGCCATGTACACCGGCACACCCGAAAGTTCCACGATCTCCAGCTCTCCAGTCCAGCTCACCCTACATGAGACTCTGGTTAGAAAAAGGAAGTACTTATCCTCGCATCCGCGTACACAGGGTTTTAACGCCCACATAGCTAGACTAATCTCGTTAGAGATGATGCCCTACCGGTTAGTTGAAAGCGAAGCTTTCAAAGCCCTGATGGAGTACGCTGAACCACGATACGAGCTACCCAGTCGACACTTTTTTTCCAGAAAAGCCATCCCAGCCCTGCACCAGCATGTTAAACAGCGCATCGTCCATGCACTCAGGCAATCTGTGAGTACAAAGGTGCACCTGACTACAGATGCATGGACCAGTAGGCATGGCCAGGGACGTTATGTGTCCATCACGGCACACTGGGTGAATGTGGTGGATGCAGGGTCCACAGGCGACATCAATTTAGGGACAGTTGTGCCTAGCCCACGGTCTAGGAAACAGTTGGCTGTAGGCGTTCGCACCCCCTCCTCCTCCTCCTCCTCGTCCTCCTGCAGAAGCTACAGCTCTTCCACAGAACGCAGTCTGCCAACCACTCCATCGGCAGATGACACTGTTGCACACCAGTTGTCCCATTATGGGCCAGCTACTGCCAAGCGTCAGCAGGCTGTATTGGCTATGAAGTGCTTGGGCGACAACAGACACACCGCGGAAGTTCTGTCCGAGTTCTTGCAACAAGAAACACAGTCGTGGCTGGGCACAGTAGATCTTGAGGCAGGCAAGGTAGTGAGTGATAACGGAAGGAATTTCATGGCTGCCATCTCCCTTTCCCAACTGAAACACATTCCTTGCCTGGCTCACACCTTAAACCTGGTGGTGCAGTGCTTATTGAAAACTTATCCTGGGTTCTCCGACCTGCTCCTCAAAGTGCGTGCACTTTGCTCACATATCCGACGTTCGCCTGTACACGCCAGCCGTATGCAGACCTATCAGCGGTCTTTGAACCTTCCCCAGCATCGCCTAATCATAGACGTTGCAACAAGGTGGAACTCAACACTGCACATGCTTCAGAGACTGTGCGAACAGAGGCGTGCTGTTATTTATTTGTGGGAGGATACACGGGCAGGCAGTAGGATGGCAGACATGGAGTTGTCAGGTGTGCAGTGGTCTAAGATACAAGACATGTGTCAAGTCCTTCAGTGTTTTGAGGAATGCACACGGCTGGTTAGTGCAGACAACGCCGTAATAAGCATGAGCATCCCCCTAATGCGTCTGCGGATGCAAAGTTTGACGCACATAAAGGAGCAGGCGTCTGCACCAGAGGAAGAGGAAAGCCTTGATGACAGTCAGCCATTGTCTGGTCAGGGCAGTGTACAGGACGAGGTAGCGGGCGAAGAGGAGGTGGAGGACGAGGAGGATGATGGGGATGAGTATATTTTTAATGCCGAACCTTTCCCGGGGGCACAGGAAATTGGTTGCGTGTCACGGCCGGGTTCTGGTTTTTTGAGGGACACAAGTGACGTAGATTTGCCTGCAACTGCCCCTCAACCAATCACAACCGGAGATTTGACAACTGGAACTTTGGCCCACATGGCGGATTATGCCTTACGTATCCTAAAAAGGGACACACGCATTACGAAAATGATGAACGATGACGATTACTGGTTGGCCTGCCTCCTTGATCCACGCTATAAAGGCAAATTGCAAAATATTATGCCACATGAGAACTTGGAACTAATATTAGCAACCAAACAATCAACTCTTGTTGACCGTTTGCTTCAGGCATTCCCAGCACACAGCGCACGTGATCGTTCTCACACGAGCTCCAGGGGGCAGCAGACTAGGAGTGTTAGGGGTGCACACATCAGAAGTGGCGTTGGACAGAGGGGTTTTCTGACCAGGTTGTGGAGTGATTTTGCTATGACCGCAGACAGGACAGGTACTGCTGCATCAATTGAAAGTGACAGGAGACAACATTTGTCCAGTATGGTTACTAACTATTTTTCATCCCTTATCGATGTTCTCCCTCAACCGTCATTCCCATTTGATTACTGGGCCTCCAAATTAGACACCTGGCCAGAATTGGCAGAATATGCATTGCAGGAGCTTGCTTGCCCGGCAGCAAGTGTCCTATCAGAAAGAGTATTCAGTGCTGCAGGTTCAATATTAACCGAAAAAAGGACTCGTCTGGCTACCCAAAATGTTGACGATCTAACATTCATTAAAATGAACCACAACTGGATTTCGAAATCTTTTGCCCCACCTTGCCCGGCCGACACCTAGCTTTCCTATGAAAAGCTCTTGCCTGTGAATTACTTTTCTAATGTCTAATTTGCTGCAGCTGATTGTACAGCATACGACATGTTTACACCTCCCTAAATGGCAAAACTCCCCACACGGGGCCGTGGTATCGCGACTTGGCGCAAGCACCCGTGAGACTGCTGTTTGTCTGAAGAGGTGGGTGTGCTCGCTTTTGGTTGACGGCATTGCTACTGGGTCCCTCATAGTACAATGTAGTGTCTCTGGCGGTGGTGGTGCGCACCCAACGTCAGACACACCGTTGTAACATGAGGGGCCCTGGGGCGGTCCCGCCGGCCTCAAGAGAGTTCCCCCCTACCCCAGCTCAAAATGTGCTCTACCACGTCCAAAATTATGTCGCACAGCTCCACCAATCTTTAGTCTATTCGCTGACATCATTCAATGTCTGGCACTGACAATACAAATTTGTAGACATCTATGATGCAACTTAAAGTAGTCTGTGTCTGTGTCCTATATTGGCACCATTAAATAGTTACTGCCAAATTACTATGTCAGAAACTCAGTAGATGAGCCCACCCCTGTACCTAAGTATGCCACCTTTTTTTTTGTTGTGGTTGTTTTGCGAGACATTAACATCTATTTATATTTTGGGAGTACTGGGACAGACACTCCTTGCACTACTCCTCCACTCACCACCAAGCTGCCTGTGTATCCATGTAACCGCTGTAAAGCTGCCATGAGCCTATTGTTTGTTATTTTAGGCCTTTGATAGCCTGTCTGCGGTCCCTACTTTAAATACTCCTCCACTGACCACCAAGCTGCCTGCCCGTGTATCCATGTAACCGCTGTAAAACTGCCATAAGCCTATTGTTTGTTATTTTAGGCCTTTGATAGCCTGTCTGCGGTCCCTACTTTAAATACTCCTCCACTCACCACCACCAAGCTGCCTGCCCGTGTATCCATGTAACCGCTGTAAAACTGCCATGAGCCTATTGTTTGTTATGTTAGGCCTTTGATAGCCTGTCTGCGGTCCCTACTTTAAATACTCCTCCACTCACCACCAAGCTGCCTGCCCGTGTATCCATGTAACCGCTGTAAAACTGCCATAAGCCTATTGTTTGTTATTTTAGGCCTTTGATAGCCTGTCTGCGGTCCCTACTTTAAATACTCCTCCACTGACCAGACCACTGCTGCCCGTGTACCCCTGGAACCAATTATAAAGTGCCTACAGCCAGCCCATTTTCTTATGTTAGGCCTTTGAAGCCTGTCTGCGGTCCCTACTTTAAATACTCCTCCACTGACCACCAAGCTGCCTGCCCGTGTATCCATGTAACCGCTGTAAAACTGCCATGAGCCTATTGTTTGTTATGTTAGGCCTTTGATAGCCTGTCTGCGGTCCCTACTTTAAATACTCCTCCACTGACCACCAAGCTGCCTGCCCGTGTATCCATGTAACCGCTGTAAAACTACCATGAGCCTATTGTTTGTTATTTTAGGCCTTTGAAGCCTGTCTGCGGTCCCTCCTTCCACTAGTCCTCCACTGACCAGACCACTGCTGCCCGTGTACCCCTGGAACCAATTATAAAGTGCCTACAGCCAGCCCATTTTCTTATGTTAGGCCTTTGAAGCCTGTCTGCGGTCCCTACTTTAAATACTCCTCCACTGACCACCAAGCTGCCTGCCCGTGTATCCATGTAACCGCTGTAAAACTGCCATGAGCCTATTGTTTGTTATTTTAGGCCTTTGATAGCCTGTCTGCGGTCCCTACTTTAAATACTCCTCCACTCACCACCACCAAGCTGCCTGCCCGTGTATCCATGTAACCGCTGTAAAACTGCCATGAGCCTATTGTTTGTTATGTTAGGCCTTTGATAGCCTGTCTGCGGTCCCTACTTTAAATACTCCTCCACTGACCACCAAGCTGCCTGCCCGTGTATCCATGTAACCGCTGTAAAACTGCCATAAGCCTATTGTTTGTTATTTTAGGCCTTTGATAGCCTGTCTGCGGTCCCTACTTTAAATACTCCTCCACTCACCACCACCAAGCTGCCTGCCCGTGTATCCATGTAACCGCTGTAAAACTGCCATGAGCCTATTGTTTGTTATTTTAGGCCTTTGATAGCCTGTCTGCGGCCCCTACTTGCAATACTCCTCCACTGACCACAATGCTGCCTGGAGTGCCTGCCTGTGTATCCATGTAACCGATGTAAAACTGCCATGACTGCCTACTGTTTGTTATTTTAGGCCTTTGATAGCCTGTCTGCAGCCCCTACTTGCAATACTCCTCCACTGACCAGACCACTGCTGCCCGTGTACCCCTGGAACCAATTATAAAGTGCCTACAGCCAGCCCATTTTCTTATGTTAGGCCTTTGAAGCCTGTCTGCGGTCCCTACTTTAAATACTCCTCCACTGACCACCAAGCTGCCTGCCCGTGTATCCATGTAACCGCTGTAAAACTGCCATGAGCCTATTGTTTGTTATGTTAGGCCTTTGATAGCCTGTCTGCGGTCCCTACTTTAAATACTCCTCCACTGACCACCAAGCTGCCTGCCCGTGTATCCATGTAACCGCTGTAAAACTGCCATGAGCCTATTGTTTGTTATTTTAGGCCTTTGATAGCCTGTCTGCGGTCCCTACTTTAAATACTCCTCCACTCACCACCACCAAGCTGCCTGCCCGTGTATCCATGTAACCGCTGTAAAACTGCCATGAGCCTATTGTTTGTTATGTTAGGCCTTTGATAGCCTGTCTGCGGTCCCTACTTTAAATACTCCTCCACTGACCACCAAGCTGCCTGCCCGTGTATCCATGTAACCGCTGTAAAACTGCCATAAGCCTATTGTTTGTTATTTTAGGCCTTTGATAGCCTGTCTGCGGTCCCTACTTTAAATACTCCTCCACTCACCACCACCAAGCTGCCTGCCCGTGTATCCATGTAACCGCTGTAAAACTGCCATGAGCCTATTGTTTGTTATTTTAGGCCTTTGATAGCCTGTCTGCGGTCCCTACTTTAAATACTCCTCCACTCACCACCACCAAGTTGCCTGCCCGTGTATCCATGTAACCGCTGTAAAACTGCCATGAGCCTATTGTTTGTTATTTTAGGCCTTTGATAGCCTGTCTGCGGCCCCTACTTGCAATACTCCTCCACTGACCACAATGCTGCCTGGAGTGCCTGCCTGTGTATCCATGTAACCGATGTAAAACTGCCATGACTGCCTACTGTTTGTTATTTTAGGCCTTTGATAGCCTGTCTGCAGCCCCTACTTGCAATACTCCTCCACTGACCACACCAATGCTGCCCGTGTACCCCTGGAACCTATTTAAAAGTTCATAGAGCCTAGTTATATATTTTATTTACTATTAATAAGGCCATGATGGACTACGCTGTACCACGCTACAAGCTAACCAGTCGACACTTCTTTTGCGAGAAAAGCCATCCCAACCCTCCACCAGCATGTAGAAGACCGCATTGTCCATGCACTCTGGCAATCTGTGAGTACAAAGGTGCACCTGACAACAGACGCATGGACCTGTAGGCATGGCCACGGAAGATTACGTGTCCATTACGGCGCAATGGGTTAATGTGGTGGATGCATGGTCCACAGGGGACAGCCTACTAAGTCTGTCTGCAGTCCCTAATTCAAATTGTCCTCCACTGTCTAAATCGGAGCTTCCACCTTCTGGCTTTCGGCCTATAGTATCAGAAATTAAACTGCATTTGGCCTTCAACTTTGGTTAGGGCCTACTAACGGCTTCTGCCCCTCCCTGGTGTTGCCCTCAACTAAATAAAGCTGAGCTTCAACCTTCTGCTCCAAATTACCATTTTGAAAAATGCAATAGGCTTTTCCGGCCTACTAAAGGTGTCTGTCTGTGTGCCCCTGCCTGGTGTTGCCCTCAACTAAATAAAGCTGAGCTTCAACCTTCTGCTCCAAATTACCATTTTGAAAAATGCAATAGGCTTTTCCGGCCTACTAAAGGTGTCTGTCTGTGTGCCCCTGCCTGGTGTTGTCCTCAACTAAATAAAGCTGAGCTTCAACCTTCCGGCTCTCATTAAGTGGTTTTAAAAAAAAAAAATGGTGGTTAGGGCCTACTAACGGCTTCTGCCCCTCCCTGGTGTTGCCCTCAACTAAATAAAGCTGAGCTTCAACCTTCTGCTCCAAATTACCATTTTGAAAAATGCAATAGGCTTTTCCGGCCTACTAAAGGTGTCTGTCTGTGTGCCCCTGCCTGGTGTTGTCCTCAACTAAATAAAGCTGAGCTTCAACCTTCTGCTCCAAATTACCATTTTAAAAAATGCAATAGGCTTTTCCGGCCTACTAAAGGTGTCTGTCTGTGTGCCCCTGCCTGGTGTTGTCCTCAACTAAATAAAGCTGAGCTTCAACCTTCCGGCTCTCATTAAGTGGTTTTAAAAAAAAAAAATGGTGGTTAGGGCCTACTAACGGCTTCTGCCCCTCCCTGGTGTTGCCCTCAACTAAATAAAGCTGAGCTTCAACCTTCTGCTCCAAATTACCATTTTGAAAAATGCAATAGGCTTTTCCGGCCTACTAAAGGTGTCTGTCTGTGTGCCCCTGCCTGGTGTTGTCCTCAACTAAATAAAGCTGAGCTTCAACCTTCCGGCTCTCATTAAGTGGTTTTAAAAAAAAAAAATGGTGGTTAGGGCCTACTAACGGCTTCTGCCCCTCCCTGGTGTTGCCCTCAACTAAATAAAGCTGAGCTTCAACCTTCTGCTCCAAATTACCATTTTGAAAAATGCAATAGGCTTTTCCGGCCTACTAAAGGTGTCTGTCTGTGTGCCCCTGCCTGGTGTTGCCCTCAACTAAATAAAGCTGAGCTTCAACCTTCTGCTCCAAATTACCATTTTGAAAAATGCAATAGGCTTTTCCGGCCTACTAAAGGTGTCTGTCTGTGTGCCCCTGCCTGGTGTTGTCCTCAACTAAATAAAGCTGAGCTTCAACCTTCTGCTCCAAATTACCATTTTAAAAAATGCAATAGGCTTTTCCGGCCTACTAAAGGTGTCTGTCTGTGTGCCCCTGCCTGGTGTTGCCCTCAACTAAATAAAGCTGAGCTTCAACCTTCTGCTCCAAATTACCATTTTGAAAAATGCAATAGGCTTTTCCGGCCTACTAAAGGTGTCTGTCTGTGTGCCCCTGCCTGGTGTTGTCCTCAACTAAATAAAGCTGAGCTTCAACCTTCCGGCTCTCATTAAGTGGTTTAAAAAAAAAAAATGGTGGTTAGGGCCTACTAACGGCTTCTGCCCCTCCCTGGTGTTGCCCTCAACTAAATAAAGCTGAGCTTCAACCTTCTGCTCCAAATTACCATTTTAAAAAATGCAATAGGCTTTTCCGGCCTACTAAAGGTGTCTGCCCCTCCCTGGTGTTGTCCTCAACTGAACAAAGCTGAGCTTCCACATTCTGGCTTTCGCCCTATACTATCAGATATTAAACTGCATTTGGCCTACTAGTGTGGTTAGGCCCTTGAAACAGTGTCTGCTGCTCTTGGGTTTGCTACTCCACTGAACAAAGCAATGCCGCCTGTTTAGTCCTGTTACCAATTTTGAACTGCATGTAGCCTACTTTATTCTTTGGCCCTATATCTGTTTCCTCCTCATCCTGCCCATTGCCCAGCCACTGCTAAATGAGTCTGCTGGTACATTGACCTAGACCACTACATTCCCCTTGTACTCTACACAGCCAGAATCTGTCCCTGCTGAAAGTAAGGTTCCCCTTCCCGCATGTTATACCACCTTACACAGGGACAAAGAGGAAGGTGCAGATGAAAGTGCAGGTTCCTTCATCAGGTGGGGGGGCATACTCGTTGGCGACGTCACTGGCACAGGGCCCCTCAGAGTACGCAAAAGTGTCGCTGCTGGTGGGAGGCGCCCCCGCCATGCAAACACACCGCCGTACTTTGAGGGGCCCTGTGCCAGTGGCAATGCGAACGAGTGGGCCCCCCCCTGCTTGCTCAGGATCACAGCACTTGCAACTTTTAAATACTTACCTTTCCCTGCAACACCGCCGTGACGTAGTCCGCATTTCCTGGGCCCACGAAAAACTTGAGCCAGCCCTACTCCCCCCACAACTTTCCCCCAATTCCCTATGCCCAACTATTATTATACAGTTAATTAAGATTGGCAAGCTTCAGAAACAAGAATGGATGTTTTTGGCATTAAAATGGGCACTGTAGGTGTTTTCCTGGCCTCCACTCACTGCCGACTATGCTTCCCCATTGACTTGCATTGGGTTTCGTGTTTCGGTCGATCCCCGACTTTTAGCGATAATCGGCCGACTGCACTCGACTCGACTCTGGACAAAATCGGGTTTCCCAAAACCCTACTCGATCTTAAAAAAATGAAAGTCGCTCAACCCTACTAAGTACTATTTTTAATGGCATCTGGCCCAGGAAATCCTTTTGGGCCTAGTAGAATTTGGTGCTACTCAGCTGCGTACCCCACCCATGAAGCAAGCTACACCGCCTGTTTACCTAAGTACTATTTTTAACGGCATCTGGCCCAGGAAATCCTTTTGGGCCTAGTAGAATTTGGTGCTACTCAGCAGCGTAATTCACCCATGAAGCAAGCTACACCGCCTGTTTACCTAACTACTATTTTGTAACAGCATCTGGCCCTGGTAATCCTTTTGGGCCTAGTAGAATTTAGTGCTATTCAGCAGCGTACTCCACCCATGAAGCAAGCTGCACCACCTGTTTACCTAAGTACTATTTTTAATGCAGCATTCACAGAAAAAAACTGTATCTCAAGGGGTATATTAGGCAAAATTTCACAGAAAAAAACCCCGTATTAAGCGGTTAAAATGTATCCTTTATTGATTACTTATTAAAAATACCCTAATTAGTGCACTAAACAAACCATCACCATACAACAGCATTCAATAGGAAAGGCCCAGGTGGTGCCTAATCCTGCACTCCACTAGATGCACCCTACCTACCAGCGGAGGTTGGCACCCTAATTACCTGCGCAAATGGCGCCCCCGCTCACCGTCGTCTAACCCTACTAATCCTGTTGGGCCCTTAAGGGGTGGGATAGATATTTGTTCATATACACACAATGCCGACTGTCATGATTAGAAATTAATCCACAAAGATATAGTGGTAAGGTGGGACTGTCCCTGTCTTGTCCCTGCCTGTCAGCAGAGGTTGGCACCCTATTCACAAAATACGCGTAATTGGCGCCCCCGCTCCTCGACGGCTAATACCCTACTCTATCCCTTATCAGGTAAACAACAGACGTTAAGGTGCTACAGTGCTTTAAAGTGCTGATACTCGGAGATGTCCAGAGGTTGTTACATATGTGCGAATCTAGAATCCCTTGGTGTGGCAATCATTCATAACTCATATATCCCAAAAATTTTTAGCTTAGTCCAGAGCTTATGGACTGACTCTCAGAAACTCTATCCAAAATAAATTCCACAAATGTCTATATTACATCACATATATCTAGATATACATATCTCCACACCAGAGGACTAACACCTCTTCCGAAAATTACCTTTAACAAGATTCAACAATAAGTGTGTCCTTTAACCAACTCGACGCGTTTCCCCTCCACAAATATACGAGGTTCATCAGGAGTAAAGAAATATACCACAGGACTACTTATCTTATCCATAGATGACCGGTTCCATAATATCTAATCCTCAGCACCTCAGGGTCGATCCCCTCTTGATATAATTGAAGCCACTTAAGTGTTGTCTGTGGCTGAATTTTTTGAAAAAATTGAGACTCTTTTATTTAGTCCCCTTGCTGAGTTTTACATGACGTTGCCATCATCAATTCCAGGTGGGTGGGGTCGTCTGCAAAGTTGTTTACTCATACTATAGCCTGGGATTCAGATGTCTGCTCAAAAGCTTCAGTGTCTGCTAGTCAGCAGATTAGCCCAGCCACCCACCGCCTGTTTACCTAAGTACTATTTTTAATGGCATCTGGCCCAGGAAATCTTTTTGGGCCTAGTAGAATTTGGTGCTACTCAGCAGCATACTTCACCCATGAAGCAAGCTACACTGCCTGTTTATCTAACTACTATTTTGTAACAGCATCTGGCCCTGGTAATCCTTTTGGGCCTAGTAGAATTTAATGCTACTCAGCAGCGTACCCCACCCATGAAGCAAGCTACACCGCCTGTTTGCCTAAGTACTATTTTTAACGGCATCTGGCCCAGGAAATCCTTTTGGGCCTAGTAGAATTTGGTGCTACTCAGCAGCGTAATTCACCCATGAAGCAAGCTACACCACCTGTTTACCTAAGTACTTTTTTTTAACGGCATCTGGCCCAGGAAATCCTTTTGGGCCTAGTAGAATTTGGTGCTACTCAGCTGCGTACCCCACCCATGAAGCAAGCTACACCGCCTGTTTACCTAACTACTATTTTGTAACGCCATCTGGCCCTGGTAATCCTTTTGGGCCTAGTAGAATTTAGTGCTACTCAGCAGCGTACCCCACCCATGAAGCAAGCTACACCGCCTGTTTACCTAAGTACTATTTTTAATGGCATCTGGCCAAGGAAATCCTTTTGGGCCTAGTAGAATTTGGTGCTACTCAGCAGCGTACCCCACCCATGAAGCAAGCTACACCGCCTGTTTACCTAAGTACTATTTTTAATGGCATCTGGCCCAGGAAATCCTTTTGGGCCTAGTAGAATTTGGTGCTACTCAGCTGCGTACCCCACCCATGAAGCAAGCTACACCGCCTGTTTACCTAAGTACTATTTTTAACGGCATCTGGCCCAGGAAATCCTTTTGGGCCTAGTAGAATTTGGTGCTACTCAGCAGCGTAATTCACCCATGAAGCAAGCTACACCGCCTGTTTACCTAACTACTATTTTGTAACAGCATCTGGCCCTGGTAATCCTTTTGGGCCTAGTAGAATTTAGTGCTATTCAGCAGCGTACTCCACCCATGAAGCAAGCTGCACCACCTGTTTACCTAAGTACTATTTTTAATGCAGCATTCACAGAAAAAAACTGTATCTCAAGGGGTATATTAGGCAAAATTTCACAGAAAAAAACCCCGTATTAAGCGGTTAAAATGTATCCTTTATTGATTACTTATTAAAAATACCCTAATTAGTGCACTAAACAAACCATCACCATACAACAGCATTCAATAGGAAAGGCCCAGGTGGTGCCTAATCCTGCACTCCACTAGATGCACCCTACCTACCAGCGGAGGTTGGCACCCTAATTACCTGCGCAAATGGCGCCCCCGCTCACCGTCGTCTAACCCTACTAATCCTGTTGGGCCCTTAAGGGGTGGGATAGATATTTGTTCATATACACACAATGCCGACTGTCATGATTAGAAATTAATCCACAAAGATATAGTGGTAAGGTGGGACTGTCCCTGTCTTGTCCCTGCCTGTCAGCAGAGGTTGGCACCCTATTCACAAAATACGCGTAATTGGCGCCCCCGCTCCTCGACGGCTAATACCCTACTCTATCCCTTATCAGGTAAACAACAGACGTTAAGGTGCTACAGTGCTTTAAAGTGCTGATACTCGGAGATGTCCAGAGGTTGTTACATATGTGCGAATCTAGAATCCCTTGGTGTGGCAATCATTCATAACTCATATATCCCAAAAATTTTTAGCTTAGTCCAGAGCTTATGGACTGACTCTCAGAAACTCTATCCAAAATAAATTCCACAAATGTATATATTACATCACATATATCTAGATATACATATCTCCACACCGGAGGACTAACACCTCTTCCGAAAATTACCTTTAACAAGATTCAACAATAAGTGTGTCCTTTAACCAACTCGACGCGTTTCCCCTCCACAAATATACGAGGTTCATCAGGAGTAAAGAAATATACCACAGGACTACTTATCTTATCCATAGATGACCGGTTCCATAATATCTAATCCTCAGCACCTCAGGGTCGATCCCCTCTTGATATAATTGAAGCCACTTAAGTGTTGTCTGTGGCTGAATTTTTTGAAAAAATTGAGACTCTTTTATTTAGTCCCCTTGCTGAGTTTTACATGACGTTGCCATCATCAATTCCAGGTGGGTGGGGTCGTCTGCAGAGTTGTTTACTCATACTATAGCCTGGGATTCAGATGTCTGCTCAAAAGCTTCAGTGTCTGCTAGTCAGCAGATTAGCCCAGCCACCCACCGCCTGTTTACCTAAGTACTATTTTTAATGGCATCTGGCCCAGGAAATCTTTTTGGGCCTAGTAGAATTTGGTGCTACTCAGCAGCATACTTCACCCATGAAGCAAGCTACACTGCCTGTTTATCTAACTACTATTTTGTAACAGCATCTGGCCCTGGTAATCCTTTTGGGCCTAGTAGAATTTAGTGCTACTCAGCAGCGTACCCCACCCATGAAGCAAGCTACACCGCCTGTTTGCCTAAGTACTATTTTTAACGGCATCTGGCCCAGGAAATCCTTTTGGGCCTAGTAGAATTTGGTGCTACTCAGCTGCGTACCCCACCCATGAAGCAAGCTACACCGCCTGTTTACCTAACTACTATTTTGTAACGCCATCTGGCCCTGGTAATCCTTTTGGGCCTAGTAGAATTTAGTGCTACTCAGCAGCGTACCCCACCCATGAAGCAAGCTACACCGCCTGTTTGCCTAAGTACTTTTTTTTAACGGCATCTGGCCCAGGAAATCCTTTTGGGCCTAGTAGAATTTGGTGCTACTCAGCTGCGTACCCCACCCATGAAGCAAGCTACACCGCCTGTTTACCTAACTACTATTTTGTAACGCCATCTGGCCCTGGTAATCCTTTTGGGCCTAGTAGAATTTAGTGCTACTCAGCAGCGTACCCCACCCATGAAGCAAGCTACACCGCCTGTTTACCTAAGTACTATTTTTAATGGCATCTGGCCAAGGAAATCCTTTTGGGCCTAGTAGAATTTGGTGCTACTCAGCAGCGTACCCCACCCATGAAGCAAGCTACACCGCCTGTTTACCTAAGTACTATTTTTAATGGCATCTGGCCCAGGAAATTCTTTTGGGCCTAGTAGAATTTGGTGCTACTCAGCTGCGTACCCCACCCATGAAGCAAGCTACACCGCCTGTTTACCTAAGTACTATTTTTAACGGCATCTGGCCCAGGAAATCCTTTTTGGCCTAGTAGAATTTGGTGCTACTCAGCAGCGTAATTCACCCATGAAGCAAGCTACACCGCCTGTTTACCTAAGTACTATTTTTAATGCAGCATTCACAGAAAAAAACTGTATCTCAAGGGGTATATTAGGCAAAATTTCACAGAAAAACACCCCGTATTAAGCGGTTAAAATGTATCCTTTATTGATTACTTATTAAAAATACCCTAATTAGTGCACTAAACAAACCATCACCATACAACAGCATTCAATAGGAAAGGCCCAGGTGGTGCCTAATCCTGCACTCCACTAGATGCACCCTACCTACCAGCGGAGGTTGGCACCCTAATTACCTGCGCAAATGGCGCCCCCGCTCACCGTCGTCTAACCCTACTAATCCTGTTGGGCCCTTAAGGGGTGGGATAGATATTTGTTCATATACACACAATGCCGACTGTCATGATTAGAAATTAATCCACAAAGATATAGTGGTAAGGTGGGACTGTCCCTGTCTTGTCCCTGCCTGTCAGCAGAGGTTGGCACCCTATTCACAAAATACGCGTAATTGGCGCCCCCGCTCCTCGACGGCTAATACCCTACTCTATCCCTTATCAGGTAAACAACAGACGTTAAGGTGCTACAGTGCTTTAAAGTGCTGATACTCGGAGATGTCCAGAGGTTGTTACATATGTGCGAATCTAGAATCCCTTGGTGTGGCAATCATTCATAACTCATATATCCCAAAAAATTTTAGCTTAGTCCAGAGCTTATGGACTGACTCTCAGAAACTCTATCCAAAATAAATTCCACAAATGTCTATATTACATCACATATATCTAGATATACATATCTCCACACCGGAGGACTAACACCTCTTCCGAAAATTACCTTTAACAAGATTCAACAATAAGTGTGTCCTTTAACCAACTCGACGCGTTTCCCCTCCACAAATATACGAGGTTCATCAGGAGTAAAGAAATATACCACAGGACTACTTATCTTATCCATAGATGACCGGTTCCATAATATCTAATCCTCAGCACCTCAGGGTCGATCCCCTCTTGATATAATTGAAGCCACTTAAGTGTTGTCTGTGGCTGAATTTTTTGAAAAAATTGAGACTCTTTTATTTAGTCCCCTTGCTGAGTTTTACATGACGTTGCCATCATCAATTCCAGGTGGGTGGGGTCGTCTGCAGAGTTGTTTACTCATACTATAGCCTGGGATTCAGATGTCTGCTCAAAAGCTTCAGTGTCTGCTAGTCAGCAGAGTAGCCCAGCCACCCACCGCCTGTTTACCTAAGTACTATTTTTAATGGCATCTGGCCCAGGAAATCTTTTTGGGCCTAGTAGAATTTGGTGCTACTCAGCAGCATACTTCACCCATGAAGCAAGCTACACTGCCTGTTTATCTAACTACTATTTTGTAACAGCATCTGGCCCTGGTAATCCTTTTGGGCCTAGTAGAATTTAGTGCTACTCAGCAGCGTACCCCACCCATGAAGCAAGCTACACCGCCTGTTTGCCTAAGTACTATTTTTAACGGCATCTGGCCCAGGAAATCCTTTTGGGCCTAGTAGAATTTGGTGCTACTCAGCAGCGTACCCCACCCATGAAGCAAGCTACACTGCCTGTTTACCTAAGTACTATTTTTAATGGCATCTGGCCCAGGAAATCCTTTTGGGCCTAGTAGAATTTGGTGCTACTAAGCAGCGTAATTCACCCATGAAGCAAGCTACACCACCTGTTTACCTAAGTACTTTTTTTTAACGGCATCTGGCCCAGGAAATCCTTTTGGGCCTAGTAGAATTTGGTGCTACTCAGCTGCGTACCCCACCCATGAAGCAAGCTACACCGCCTGTTTACCTAACTACTATTTTGTAACGCCATCTGGCCCTGGTAATCCTTTTGGGCCTAGTAGAATTTAGTGCTACTCAGCAGCGTACCCCACCCATGAAGCAAGCTACACCGCCTGTTTACCTAAGTACTATTTTTAATGGCATCTGGCCAAGGAAATCCTTTTGGGCCTAGTAGAATTTGGTGCTACTCAGCAGCGTACCCCACCCATGAAGCAAGCTACACCGCCTGTTTACCTAAGTACTATTTTTAATGGCATCTGGCCCAGGAAATCCTTTTGGGCCTAGTAGAATTTGGTGCTACTCAGCTGCGTACCCCACCCATGAAGCAAGCTACACCGCCTGTTTACCTAAGTACTATTTTTAACGGCATCTGGCCCAGGAAATCCTTTTGGGCCTAGTAGAATTTAGTGCTACTCAGCAGCGTACCCCACCCATGAAGCAAGCTACACCGCCTGTTTACCTAAGTACTATTTTTAATGGCATCTGGCCAAGGAAATCCTTTTGGGCCTAGTAGAATTTGGTGCTACTCAGCAGCGTACCCCACCCATGAAGCAAGCTACACCGCCTGTTTACCTAAGTACTATTTTTAATGGCATCTGGCCCAGGAAATTCTTTTGGGCCTAGTAGAATTTGGTGCTACTCAGCTGCGTACCCCACCCATGAAGCAAGCTACACCGCCTGTTTACCTAAGTACTATTTTTAACGGCATCTGGCCCAGGAAATCCTTTTTGGCCTAGTAGAATTTGGTGCTACTCAGCAGCGTAATTCACCCATGAAGCAAGCTACACCGCCTGTTTACCTAAGTACTATTTTTAATGCAGCATTCACAGAAAAAAACTGTATCTCAAGGGGTATATTAGGCAAAATTTCACAGAAAAAAACCCCGTATTAAGCGGTTAAAATGTATCCTTTATTGATTACTTATTAAAAATACCCTAATTAGTGCACTAAACAAACCATCACCATACAACAGCATTCAATAGGAAAGGCCCAGGTGGTGCCTAATCCTGCACTCCACTAGATGCACCCTACCTACCAGCGGAGGTTGGCACCCTAATTACCTGCGCAAATGGCGCCCCCGCTCACCGTCGTCTAACCCTACTAATCCTGTTGGGCCCTTAAGGGGTGGGATAGATATTTGTTCATATACACACAATGCCGACTGTCATGATTAGAAATTAATCCACAAAGATATAGTGGTAAGGTGGGACTGTCCCTGTCTTGTCCCTGCCTGTCAGCAGAGGTTGGCACCCTATTCACAAAATACGCGTAATTGGCGCCCCCGCTCCTCGACGGCTAATACCCTACTCTATCCCTTATCAGGTAAACAACAGACGTTAAGGTGCTACAGTGCTTTAAAGTGCTGATACTCGGAGATGTCCAGAGGTTGTTACATATGTGCGAATCTAGAATCCCTTGGTGTGGCAATCATTCATAACTCATATATCCCAAAAATTTTTAGCTTAGTCCAGAGCTTATGGACTGACTCTCAGAAACTCTATCCAAAATAAATTCCACAAATGTCTATATTACATCACATATATCTAGATATACATATCTCCACACCGGAGGACTAACACCTCTTCCGAAAATTACCTTTAACAAGATTCAACAATAAGTGTGTCCTTTAACCAACTCGACGCGTTTCCCCTCCACAAATATACGAGGTTCATCAGGAGTAAAGAAATATACCACAGGACTACTTATCTTATCCATAGATGACCGGTTCCATAATATCTAATCCTCAGCACCTCAGGGTCGATCCCCTCTTGATATAATTGAAGCCACTTAAGTGTTGTCTGTGGCTGAATTTTTTGAAAAAATTGAGACTCTTTTATATAGTCCCCTTGCTGAGTTTTACATGACGTTGCCATCATCAATTCCAGGTGGGTGGGGTCGTCTGCAGAGTTGTTTACTCATACTATAGCCTGGGATTCAGATGTCTGCTCAAAAGCTTCAGTGTCTGCTAGTCAGCAGAGTAGCCCAGCCACCCACCGCCTGTTTAACTAAGTACTATTTTTAATGGCATCTGGCCCAGGAAATCTTTTTGGGCCTAGTAGAATTTGGTGCTACTCAGCAGCATACTTCACCCATGAAGCAAGCTACACTGCCTGTTTATCTAACTACTATTTTGTAACAGCATCTGGCCCTGGTAATCCTTTTGGGCCTAGTAGAATTTAGTGCTACTCAGCAGCGTACCCCACCCATGAAGCAAGCTACACCGCCTGTTTGCCTAAGTACTATTTTTAACGGCATCTGGCCCAGGAAATCCTTTTGGGCCTAGTAGAATTTGGTGCTACTCAGCAGCGTACCCCACCCATGAAGCAAGCTACACTGCCTGTTTACCTAAGTACTATTTTTAATGGCATCTGGCCCAGGAAATCCTTTTGGGCCTAGTAGAATTTGGTGCTACTAAGCAGCGTAATTCACCCATGAAGCAAGCTACACCACCTGTTTACCTAAGTACTTTTTTTTAACGGCATCTGGCCCAGGAAATCCTTTTGGGCCTAGTAGAATTTGGTGCTACTCAGCTGCGTACCCCACCCATGAAGCAAGCTACACCGCCTGTTTACCTAACTACTATTTTGTAACGCCATCTGGCCCTGGTAATCCTTTTGGGCCTAGTAGAATTTAGTGCTACTCAGCAGCGTACCCCACCCATGAAGCAAGCTACACCGCCTGTTTACCTAAGTACTATTTTTAATGGCATCTGGCCAAGGAAATCCTTTTGGGCCTAGTAGAATTTGGTGCTACTCAGCAGCGTACCCCACCCATGAAGCAAGCTACACCGCCTGTTTACCTAAGTACTATTTTTAATGGCATCTGGCCCAGGAAATCCTTTTGGGCCTAGTAGAATTTGGTGCTACTCAGCTGCGTACCCCACCCATGAAGCAAGCTACACCGCCTGTTTACCTAAGTACTATTTTTAACGGCATCTGGCCCAGGAAATCCTTTTGGGCCTAGTAGAATTTGGTGCTACTCAGCAGCGTAATTCACCCATGAAGCAAGCTACACCGCCTGTTTACCTAACTACTATTTTGTAACAGCATCTGGCCCTGGTAATCCTTTTGGGCCTAGTAGAATTTAGTGCTATTCAGCTGCGTACCCCACCCATGAAGCAAGCTACACCGCCTGTTTACCTAACTACTATTTTTAATGGCATCTGGCCCAGGAAATCCTTTTGGGCCTAGTAGAATTTGGTGCTACTCAGCAGTGTAATTCACCCATGAAGCAAGCTACACCACCTGTTTACCTAAGTACTTTTTTTAATGGCATATGGCCCAGGAAATCCTTTTGGGCCTAGTAGAATTTGGTGCTACTCAGCAGCGTACCCCACCCATGAAGCAAGCTACACCGCCTGTTTACCTAAGTACTATTTTTAATGGCATCTGGCCCAGGAAATCCTTTTGGGCCTAGTAGAATTTGGTGCTACTCAGCAGTGTAATTCACCCATGAAGCAAGCTACACCACCTGTTTACCTAAGTACTTTTTTTTAACGGCATCTGGCCCAGGAAATCCTTTTGGGCCTAGTAGAATTTGGTGCTACTCAGCAGCGTACCCCACCCATGAAGCAAGCTACACCGCCTGTTGATCTAATTATTAATTTTTAACTGCATCTGGCCCAGGAAATCCTTTTGGGCCTAGTAGAATTTGGTGCTACTCAGCAGCGTACTTCACCCATGAAGCAAGCTACACCGCCTGTTTACCTAACTACTATTTTGTCACACCATCTGGCCCTGGTAATCCTTTTGGGCGTAGTAGAATTTAGTGCTATTCAGCAGCGCACCCCACCCATGAAGCAAGCTACACCGCCTGTTTGCCTAAGTACTATTTTTAATGGCATCTGGCCCAGGAAATCCTTTTGGGCCTAGTAGAATTTGGTGCTACTCAGCAGCGTACCCCACCCATGAAGCAAGCTACACCGCCTGTTGATCTAATTACTAATTTTTAATGGCATCTAGCCCAGGAAATCGTATTGTACCTAATAGCATTTTGTGCTACTCAGCACAGTACCCCACCCATGAAGCAAGCTACACCACCTGTTTACCTAACTACCATTTTTTACGGCATCTGGCCCAGGAAATCCTTTTGGGCCTAGTAGAATTTAGTGCTACTCAGCAGCGTACCCCACCCATGAAGCAAGCTACACCACCTGTTTACCTAAGTACTATTTTGTAACGGCATCTGGCCCAGGAAATCCTTTTGGGCCTAGTAGCAATTTCTGCTACTCAGCAGAGTACCCCACCCATGAAGCAAGCTATACTGCCTTCTTTCTTTCTCAATCTAACCCCTCGGCTCTGGGGTGTCCACTCTCCTTCCAGCTCTCTCCTTCTCACAGGTGGACTACCGCGTGTTTTCACACTGTGGCGAATCTTTTGGGCCCAGGCATAAGAAGTCGTCGAGGTAATGGATAATATGTGCCGCCTTACAAACGTCCATGACTACACATTCGAGGAAGCAACTAAAAGCCTCAAATAGTGAGCAGGATATGGAGCACCCCATGGGCAAACAGCGATCTATGTAGTATGCTCCTTCACAGAAGCAGTCCAATGGGAGGACACTATTCGGAGGCAAAGGTAGTAACTGGAATGCCCCCTGTTTTGGCCATTAGGGTGCCGCTTCCCAACTTCTTGACCCGCCTGATTGCCTCGTCAAAGGAGGTACCGTACATAGTACTGTACTTGGTTCCGCGTCGATGTTGTCGTTTACTGACCTACCCCTTGGATATGACAAATGGTGGATTAGTCTGAATGTATTGGGTTCATTTTTTGGCACAACTCCCATCGGGGGTACCACTACGTCTTCTAAGGAAAGTGTTCTGAATGGACCCAACGCCATTCTCCCTAAAGATATTTATTTTTTATTTTTTTTTTTGTCAAGACGTCTGGGTGTTGGTAGAGTGAGTTTAGATTTTTACTCCAGCCTTTCTTGATTTTAGAAGGGCATGATATGCCTATATCTGTGTCTCCTCCTCCTTTTACTCCTCCACCTCTTTTCTTTTTGCATGACTATATGTAGTTGTGACTTTTCCATGTGTTTGTTGTGTCTTCTGAGCAGTTTGTCAGCTTTTGGACACCTTTTAAGGTGTTTTCTATGTGTTTTCCATGTGTTTGTATGTGTTTGTGTTTGCCTGCCATTGGTTTCAATGGGGTTCGACGGTGTTCGTCGAACGTTCGACTAACAGTTCGTCGAACACGTCCCTGTTCGACGAACCGAACCGAACCCGAACACTAGGGACGTGGCTCATCACTAGTCCTGAATTGTGGCTCTGACATGTACTGTAAAATATGGTCATGTGAATGCATCCTAGAGTAAAGTTTGGACTTCAAATAATAGAAGCATATTCAATTATTAGGATGGTTGACAAGGATCTAGTCCCATATATTAGTTGGCATATTAGTCCAAAATATTGGTGTGCAGGTGTGGAATAGAGATGAGCAAAACTTTTAGGCTATGTGTACATGTTGCAGATTTGTTGTGGATCTGCAGCATTTTTTCTGAGCGGAATTGCACCAAATCTGCAAAGGATTGCTCAAACAAGGTTAATCAATGGGAATCCAGAATTGGTGTGCACATGCTGCGGAAAATTCAGTCCTGATTCGCAGTGTTTTATTTTCCACAGCACGTCAATTCCTTTTGCAGATCTGCAGTGTTTCTGCACCCATTGACTGATTTTGAGTCAGTCAAATCCGCAGCCAAACTGCAGGTGTAAAAAGGTTTGTGGATTTGCTGCCAAAAAAATGCAGAAAGGAAATGATGGCAGAAGAAGGAAGAGTGTGTGGGCGAAGAAAATGTGTGTGGGTGGAGAATATGCGTGAGCGGAGAACATGTGTGTGTCTGTCTGCGGGTGTATGTGTGTGTCTGTCTCTGTATGTCTGTCTGCGGGTGTCTGTATTTGTCTGTGGGTGTCTGTGTTTGTCTGCGGATGTGTGTGTCTCTGTCTGCGGGTGTGTGGGTCTATCTGCGGGTGTCTGTCTGCGGGTGTCTGTGGGTGTCTGTGTGTGTGTGTGTACCCAGGCATTGTCTGATGGGACTGCTACTCCCATCTGGCCATGGTTGCTATCACATATAACAGAGACCACATGAGCCGATGATGGGAGAGCATGTTCATTTGTAAAAAAAAAATCAAAACATTTACATAATTACATACAAAGTACATACTCACCGAACACCGCCTGCGTCTCCTGCAAGCAATTAAAACTAATAAACCAACATACTGTATACTTGGCAGGAGAGGTTGAGGAGACCCCACCGAACCCCGAATTGGAAATGTCCCCTGGTAAGTTCTGGACAGTTTAGTTCCAGGGTCCCACGTAAAGACATAAAAAAAGAAAGCCTAGTGGAAGCGGGAATGTTTGGTCACAGAGGTGACTACGGTCGTACCCATGGGGAACCCTCTGGCACCGGACAAGGATGTAGCCGGTGATCAGGTTAAAATAAATAAAGCTCTCGCTAATCAGCAGAGATGGGAGGCTCGGGTACGGGTGCAATGTGGTACAGATGTAAGCCCGGGGTTGCCGGAGTGGACCTTGGCGTTTTGGCGGGACGTAATCACCGAGGCACAGATAAGGGTATGGAGGAAACGGTACCAAGTACCCAAAGGCAGGTACTTAGGTTACAGGATGAGCTGTGGGGTTAGTAAACCCCAAATAAATGGTGGTCGAGGCCTCCTGAAACTGGCCCAAGTCTACTGTCAGTCAGGAATGGGGGCATGACGTTTGCAATGGAGAATGGGGAGGTGGTTGGTTGGGTAGCAAAGTATGGAGGAGACATGCAAAGGGGAGGGATGCTTGTGTCATCCAATGGTTCTGGTCCCTCCTTTGGTTTCTCAGTACAGTGTCGGGCGAGGGTGTCACAGGGTCATGCGGATGCCCTGTCACGCGCCCATGTGGGGTGACAATTGTTCAACCCCACAAGTTTGAACAGGGGGAGTATGTGAGGTAGTGACCGGTGTCACATGTGAGGGTCGCTGTGTGTTCTCCCCAGGAGGCGTATTGAGGCCATGGAACTGCATTGCAGTGATAGGTGTAGCCGTGATTACAATGCAAAATAAAAGTGAGTATAGGTCTTAGATAAGCTATTTGTCCAGGGCAGATTTAAGAAAACCTGCTGGGCTTTTATTTTTTAAATGGACTACAGGATGGTAGAGAGGCAGTCCGTTTCCTTCCTGGCTGGATTTTCCATGTGGCCCATGGCCACAGATTTCAGTTAAAAACCCTGCAGTAAAGGGTTTGGGTGTGTCAGGGTCAGTGTAAGTGTTAGTTTGAAGAACTGCAGAGAAGAAGGCTCTGCAGAGCTCCACCTGTGTGAGGTGACACAGGCAAGCAGAGACAAACATGAAAGAGAGCTGAAAAGCCTGGCACCCACAGAGTATATGGCGGTGCAATCACCCATGGCAACTGGTCTCGGAGGTGGACTGGCGAGTTTATTGGCTGCAATCTGGAGGATATGTTTGCTGACTGATCTGGAGGATATGCTGTGCATTTTTGTGAGTTGAGCATTACAGAGACTTTTGTTTTGGAACTTTCCTGGGTCACTGCCTCATCACTGCCCAGCGTGGATACCGCTGCACTACAACTCTCTTTAGTGTGGAGGAAGAGGAGGAGAAGCCATTTCATGCAGCACTTGCCATCTACTTGAGCACATGCTCTTTCTGTCCCTCATTTACAAGGCGTACCACTGTGCGGCTGCCAAATAAAGGTCGAGTAGCCCGTCCAGTAACAGAAGTTGTCAGTTGTCTTTGGATAAAATGAGCCGGTGTTTGTTCAGTAGAGCTTTCAGTAATATTTCTACCTACCCCACATACAATTCGAACACCAAGCCTATTCCCCCTTCCACCACAACCTCGCTTTTCCCACTCATATTGGATGTACCCTTCCCCTCTTTAAACCAGTTGTTTCACAATCCTACGCCCAAACCTGTCAGTCACCTGCCACTAAATTAACAATCAGTATTTATTTGCTGAGATAATGTGGCTGGACCACAGAATTAGCCCAAAGGATTTAGATGCTGAAATGTGGAATGGTGGCTGGACCACACAATTAGCACAAAGAATTTACATGCTGAAGTAGCGACTGGTCGTGGTAGCACAGAATCAGCAGCACTATGGATTTATATGCTGAAGTGATGACTGCTTGCTGTCCAACACAATCAGCAGCACTATGGATTTTTATGCTGAAGTGCCTACTGGTCGCTTTACCACAGAATCAGCAACACTATGGATTTCTGTGCTGACGTTTTCACTTGTGGCCGCACTGCAGAATTAAAATTCCAGATCTATATGCTGGAAGGTCGATTTGACACAGGACCCTATCTGAGCTAGCTGAGAATAAACAGCCTAATTAACTATCTGACTACTTGTTGCAGCTTCAATACACTGTTACACTCACAAAATCGTGCCGAAGCCACATGTCCGCTTATTATATGTAGATGGGCATGTGACTTCAGCAGCCAATGACACAAGCCCTTGTGTCTGAACTTTGTGGATGGTTTCTGTGCCCTGATTGGCTGCCGGAATTTCTTTGACCTCTCCAGAACCCCTTCTCTCATCAAACATGTCCCCCCCGCTCATCATACAGCACTACTTCTGGTCAAAGTACTAACAAAACATCACAAAGTGACTGTCCAAGCGTGACACGACCCAACGGGTGCTCGGTCACAAAGCAGCGAGACTCACAAGGGAACACCGGGGACACAATAACAATGGTGGACCCTGCGATAGGGAACGGGAAATGGGCACCTCCTGCACTCTCCTAAGGATGTGCCCTAATCTTCCTGATGTCCCTATACAGGTTCTTTCAACCTGTCGCCGAGCTGGATACCTTAGCCCTTGCTTGCCCTGCACCTATCCCTGACTAGGGAATTGGCAAGTGAGGACACTGGTCCCACCGTTGCACTAATAAACACAAAGGGAAAGTTTAGACAAACAAGGTAAGCAAACAACAAAAAATTTTGAGTGATAGCCACCTGATGATCCTCCAAACATTCTGAGTGAGGGCTGTCTGATGACCCTTTAAAATTTTGACTGAGGGCCGCCTGATGACCCTCTAAAGCTTATGAATGAGGGGCACCTGATGTCCCTATCGATATGGTGGAGGATGAGTAGGAAAGGGACAAGAAAAAAAGGAAACCATGAACCGTATACCCTTTTTTGGTTGGGAAGGGGTGCATGGCAATACACCAGAAAAAAGGAATAACTGTATTGGCTTTATGTTCCGCTGCTGTCATCTGGTGGGTTTGAGAAGTGTGAGCCAATCCAGACCTTGTTAACTTTGAAAAGAGTCAGCCTGTCAGCATTTTCAGTTATAATGCCCACGGTGGCATACCCGCTCTGACAAAACACTAGCAGCAGGGCAGGTCAGCATCACCAAGGCGTATAGGGACATTTAATGCCATGTGTCCAGCTTGGATACTCAACATTTGTGCAGCACATTTGTGCAGGTCGGCTAGGTACAACTTCACCAATTTCAAAAACATTTCCATCCTTGTCAGACTACACCACGCATCAGGGCCTGGCAGTGGGAGGGTCTTATGATACTGTCCCTTTCCTTTGATAGCGTTCTACTGCCTATGTTGGACCTAGTGTGTGTCTCACTCGCCTCTCCTCTTTGGGTGCCCAAAGAACAATGACCTATGCCGCCAACATTGTCAGATGGGAAGTTTTGCATTAATTATTCAACTAGGGTCTTCTGGTATTGCATCATTTTACTAGCCCTCTCTGCCACAGGAAGGAGAGATGGAAAGTTCTCCTTACAGCATGGTTTGAGAAGTGTGAACAAACAGTAATCAGTGTTAGTCAAAATGCATTGAGGGTCACGGGAAAGGCAGTCAGCCATGTGTGTCAGACTCCTAAAAGGTAAGAATTCCCTGTCCCAACCAGGAGAACGACTCTCCATCTCCTCCTCCTCCCTCTCCTCCACTTCCTCCTCTTCAGCCCATCCATGCGGAACAGATGGGATGAAGCTATGAAGCTGTTGTGGGTAGCACCCTCTGTAGCTTCCTCTTTAATTATGAGCAGCAAGTACTTGAGTAGACACAGAAGCAGGATGATTACGCTGATTATGACATCATCGCCACTCACCATCTTGGTTAATTCCTGAAAGTTTTGTAAAACTTCACAGATGTCAGACATCAATTTCCACTAATCGGCTGTTATGTGTAGAGGCTGATCATGATACCTAGGGACATGTTGTAGCTGGTACTCAACTACTGCCGTCTGCTGCTCACAAAAGCCTTGTCTACGTGTGTAATATGAAGTTCCAGAGCGTGGTCACGTCGCACACCAGTGCAAGCGCTGTTGCAGCACTGCCAGACTGGCAACTGCAATAGCTGACCTATGAAAATGGGCGCACACGTGGCATATCTTCACAAGTAGCTCAAACAAATCAGGGTATATTTTCAGAAACCACTGAGCCAATAAGTTGGGCACGTGGGCCAGGCATATTATGTGTACGAGCTTTCCAAGCTTCAGAACCACCACCAGGTTTCGGCTTTTATCACCCACGGCCATGCCTGGTTCTAGGTTCATCGGCAAGAGCCACAAATCCATCTGGTCTGTTATACCTTTCCACAACTCTGCGGGTGGTGTCACCTAAACAAATTGGTTTCAGCAAAGCCCATTGTCGCTTCACCGAGGCAGTGCTCCAGTGTTGCCTGCTTGCGACTGATATGGACATGCTCCTAGATGACAATTCAGAGATGGATGATGATAAGGGGGAGGGGTGTTATGGACTGGTGATTTAGGAGCGACATGCGACTAGCTCTGAGCAGGTGGTAACTATACAGACCGCAGTTCCTGATCTTAACACAACACTAGCAGTAGCCGTGGGATGTTCCTGTCACTCCCTGGACACCTCATCACAGCCGGAGAACTAGCTACCCCTAAAGGTAGAAACAGGAAAGCTATCTTGCCTCAGAGAGAATCCCCAAAGGAAAGACAGCCCCCCACAAATAATGACTGTGAGAGGAGAAGGAAAAGACATACGTAGTATGAAACAAGATTTAGCAAAGGAGGCCACTTCTAGCCAGATAGATAGTACAGGAAAGAACACTGTGCGGTCAGTAATAAAAACTAGAAAAAGTCCACCGCAGAGAAATGCAAAAATCTCCACACCTGACTAAAGGTGTGGAGGGCAAAATCTGCTGCCCAGAACTTCCAGCTTAGCTGAATAGATCCATACTGATAAGCTGGACAAATGAGCAAAACAAAGAATGTGCTGAACAATAAAGTCCACAACAAGTGGACTGCAAAAGGACAAGCAAGGACTTATCTTTGCTGAACTGGTCAGAGTGTCAGGGAAATCCAAAAGAGCAGTGACTCCAAGCAGGAACAATTGACAACTGTGTTATGACCTGGTGGGTACGGAGCGGTACTGAGATGACCTGGTGGGCAAAACCAATCATGGACTCGCTACAGAGCAGCACTGAAATGACCTGGTGGGTAAAATAAAAATAGGACTAGCTCTGAGGAGGTGGTAACTTTACTGACCGCAATCCCTACTCCTAACACCAACACTAGAAATAGCCGTGGAGCGTACCTAACTCTGCCTAGATGCCTCGACACAGCCTAAGAACTAGCTTCCCCTAAAGATGGAAACGGAAAGCTATCTCGCCTCAGAGAAACCCCCAAAGGAAGATAGCCCCCCACAAATATTGACGGTGAGTGGAGAGGGAAATGACAAACTCAGAAATGAAACTAGATTTTTTAGCAAAGGAGGCCAGTACTATCTAAATAGACAGAAATAGAAAAGGTTGCTGTGTGGTCAGTATAAAAACTAAAAGTCCACGCAGAATTTACAAAAATAACCACCACACCGACTCACGGTGTGGAGGGGCAAATCTGCGACCCCAGAGCTCCCAACTAGCCGGAATATTTCATAATGACAAGCTGGACAAGAGACATAAATTGAACTGAACAGAAGGTCATAAGCAGGGAAACACCCAAAAAGTAGCAGACTTATCTTAAGCTGAAAATGGACTGGCCAACAGAGAACTTCCAGGAAAGGACTGAATCCAAAGGAAATACATTGACAGCTGGCATCCACTAAAGCCAAAACCCAGTTAAATAACAAGGCAGGGAACTAATTAGTGCACGCAGCTGCTAAGTTCCACTTGAAACCACCAGAGGGAGCCCAAGAGCAGAACTCCCAAAAATACCATTCGTAACCACAGGATGGAGCCCAAGAACGGAATTCACAACAGTACCCCCCCTTGAGGAGGGGTCACCGAATCCTCACCAGAGCCCCCAGGCCGATCGGGACGAGCCAAATGAAAAGCACGTACCAAATCGGCAGCATGGACATCGGAGGCAAAAACCCAAGAGTTTTCCTCCTGGCCATAACCCTTCCACTTGACCAAATACTGAAGTTTCCGTCTTGAAAGACGAGAATCCAAAATCTTCTCCACCACATATTCCAGCTCCCCCTCAACCAACACTGGAGCAGGAGGGTCAACGGAGGGAGCCATGGGCACCACATATCTCCGCAACAAAGATCTATGGAACACATTATGAATGGAAAACGACGCTGGAAGGGCCAAACGAAAAGACACCGGATTGATAATTTCCGAAATCCTATAAGGACCAATAAAACGAGGTTTGAACTTAGGGGAAGAGACCTTCATAGGAACATGACGAGAAGACAACCAGACCAAATCCCCAACCCGAAGCCGGGGACCAACGCACCGACGGTGGTTAGCAAAACGTTGAGCCTTTTCCTGAGACAATGTTAAATTGTCCACCACATGAGTCCAAATCTGCTGCAACCTGCCACCACAGAATCCACCCCAGGACAGTCCGAAGGCTCCACCTGCCCTGAAGAAAAACGAGGATGAAAACCGAAATTGCAAAAAAAAGGCGAAACCAAAGTAGCCGAACTAGCCCGATTATTAAGGGCAAACTCGGCCAACGGCAAGAAGGTAACCCAATCATCCTGATCAGCAGACACAAAGCATCTCAAGTAGGTTTCCAAGGTCTGATTGGTTCGCTCCGTCTGTCCATTTGTCCGAGGGTGAAATGCCAAAGAAAAAGACAAATTAATGCCCATTCTACCACAAAAGGACCGCCAAAACCTAGAAACAAACTGGGTGCCTCTGTCAGACACAATATTCTCCGGAATTCCATGCAAACGAACTACATGCTGGAAAAACAAAGGAACCAAATCAGAGGAGGAAGGCAGCTTAGGCAAAGGTACCAAATGGACCATTTTAGAAAACTGGTCACAAACCACCCAGATGACAGACATCTTCTGAGAAACAGGAAGATCAGAAATAAAATCCATGGAAATATGCGTCCAGGGCCTCTCAGGGATAGGCAAGGGCTAAAGCAACCCACTAGCACGAGAACAGCAGGGCTTAGCCCGGGCACAAATCCCACAGGACTGCACGAAGGAACGCACATCCCGTGACAAATAAGGCCACCAAAAGGATCTGGCAACCAAATCTCTGGTTCCAAAGATCCCAGGATGACCAGCCAACACCGAACAATGGATCTCAGAAATCACCTTATTAGTCCATCTATCAGGAACAAACAATTTCCCCACAGGACAGCGGTCGGGTCTATCAGCCTGAAACTCCTGAAGCACCCGCCGCAAATCAGGGGAGATAGCAGAAAGAATCACCCCCTCCTTGAGAATACCAGCCGGCTCACGGACTCCAGGAGAATCAGGCAAAAAACTCCTAGACAAGGCATCAGCTTTCACATTCTTAGATCCCAGAAGATACGAGACCACAAAATCAAAACGGGAGAAAAACAAAGACCACCGAGCCTGTCTAGGATTCAAGCGCTTGGCCGACTCAAGGTAAATCAGATTCTTATGGTCGGTCAAGACCACAACACGATGCTTGGCTCCCTCAAGCCAATGTTGCCACTCCTCGAATGCCCACTTCATAGCCAACAACTCCCGATTGCCGACATCATAATTACGCTCAGCAGGTGAAAACTTTCTGGAGAAGAAAGCACATGGCTTCAACACAGAGCCATCAGAGCTTCTCTGAGACAGAACAGCTCCTGCCCCAATCTCAGAAGCGTCAACCTCAACCTGAAAAGGGAGAGAAACATCTGGCTGACGCAACACAGGGGCAGAAGTAAAATGACGCTTAAGCTCCTGAAAGGCCTCCACAGCCGCAGAGGACCAATTCACCACATCTGCACCTTTCTTGGTCAAATCGGTCAGAGGTTTAACCACAGTAGAAAAATTAGCAATGAAGCGGCGATAAAAATTAGCAAAGCCCAAAAATTTCTGAAGGCTCTTCACAGATGTGGGCTGAGTCCAATCATAAATAGCCTGGACCTTAACAGGGTCCATTTCAATAGTCGAGGGAGAAAAAATAAACCCCAGAAAAGAAACCTTCTGAACTCCAAAAAGGCACTTAGACCCCTTCACAAACAGTGTATTAGCACAAAGAATCTGAAATACCATCCTGACCTGCTTCACATGAGTCTCCCAATCATCGGAAAAAACCAAAATATCATCCAAATATACAATCATAAATTTATCCAAATACTCCCGGACAATATCATGCATAAAGGACTGAAACACAGATGGAGCATTAGAGAGCCCGAAAGGCATTACAAGATATTCAAAATGGCCTTCGGGCGTATTAAATGCTGTTTTCCATTCATCACCCTGTTTAATGCGGACCAGATTATACGCCCCTGGAAGGTCAATCTTGGTAAACCAGCTAGCCCCTTTGATCCGAGCAAACAAATCAGAGAGCAAAGGCAAAGGGTACTGGAATTTGACCGTGATCTTATTGAGAAGGCGATAATCTATACAGGGCCTCAAGGAGCCATCCTTCTTGGCAACAAAAAAGAACCCCGCTCCCAACGGTGACGAAGACGGGCGAATATGCCCCTTCTCCAAGGACTCTTTTACATAAGTCCGCATAGCGGCATGCTCTGGCACAGACAGATTGAAAAGTCGACCCTTAGGGAACTTACAGCCAGGAATCAAATTAATAGCGCAATCACAGTCCCTATGAGGAGGCAGAGGACTGGATTTAGGCTCCTCAAATATATCCTGGAAATCTGACAAAAACTCAGGAACTTCAGAAGAAGGGGACGAGGAAATTGACATCAGAGGAATGTCACTATGTATCCCCTGACAACCCCAACTAGTCACGGACATAGATTTCCAATCCAGCACTGGGTTATGTACCTGTAACCATGGAAACCCCAGCACAACCACATCATGCAAATTATGCAACACCAAAAAGCGAATATTTTCCTGATGTGCTGGAGCCATGTTCATGGCTAACTGTGTCCAGTACTGAGGTTTATTCTTGGCCAATGGCGTAGCATCAATCCCCCTCAAGGGAATAGGACTCTGCAACGGCTCCAAGGAAAAACCACAACGCTTGGCAAATTCCAGGTCCATTAAGTTCAGGGCAGCGCCAGAATCCACAAATGCCATTACAGAAAAGGACGACAATGAGCAAATCAGGGTAATAGACAAGAGAAATTTAGGCTGTAAAGTACTGATGGTAACTGACTTAGCAACCCTCTTAGTTCGCTTCGGGCAGTCAGAGATAGCATGAGTAGCGTCACCACAGTAAAAACACAGCCCATTCTGACGTCTGAACTCCTGCCGTTCTGCTCTCGTCAAAACTCTATCGCATTGCATAGGCTCAGAACTCTGCCCAGAGGACACCGCCATATGGTGCACCTCCTTACGTTCACGTAAGCGCCGATCAATCTGAATGGCCAGAGACATTGATTCGTTCAAACCAGCAGGCGTGGGAAACCCCACCATAACATCTTTAAGAGCTTCAGAAAGACCCTTTCTGAAAATAGCCGCCAGGGCATCCTCATTCCATTTTGTAAGCACAGACCACTTTCTAAATTTCTGACAATATATCTCTACTGCTTCCTGACCCTGACACAGAGCCAGCAAAATTTTTTCTGCCTGATCCACAGAATTGGGTTCGTCATAAAGCAGTCCAAGTGCTTGAAAAAACGAATCTATATTGAGAAATGCAGGATTACCTGGCTCAAGGGAGAATGCCCAGTCCTGGGGTCGCCACGCAGCAGAGAAATAACAATCTTCACCTGCTGAATGGGGTCACCAGAGGAACGGGGTCTCAGAGCAAAAAATAATCTGCAATTATTTTTAAAATTCAAGAACTTAGATCTATCCTCAGAAAACAAATCAGGAATAGGAATTCTAGGCTCAAAAACAGGAGTTTGAACAACATAGTCTTGGATACTCTGTACCCTTGCAGCGAGATGATCAACACGCGCAGACAAACCCTGAACCTCCATATCAGCACCAAACTCCTGCACCATCCAAAAATCAAGGGGGAAAAAAAGGACAAAACAAGCAACACAAAAAAAAAATGACTCAGAACTTTCTCTTCCCTCTTTTGAGATGCATTTAACACATTGTGGGCCAGCTGTACTGTTATGACCTGGTGGGTACGGAGCGGTACTGAGATGACCTGGTGGGCAAAACCAATCATGGACTCGCTACGGAGCAGCACTGAAATGACCTGGTGGGTAAAACAAAAATAGGACTAGCTCTGAGGAGGTGGTAACTTTACTGACCGCAATCCCTACTCCTAACACCAACACTAGAAATAGCCGTGGAGCGTACCTAACTCTGCCTAGACGCCTCGACACAGCCTAAGAACTTGCTACCCCTAAAGATGGAAACGGAAAGCTATCTCGCCTCAGAGAAACCCCCAAAGGAAGATAGCCCCCCACAAATATTGACGGTGAGTGGAGAGGGAAATGACAAACTCAGAAATGAAACTAGATTTTTTAGCAAAGGAGGCCAGTACTATCTAAACAGACAGAAATAGAAAAGGTTGCTGTGCGGTCAGTATAAAAACTAAAAGTCCACGCAGAATTTACAAAAATAACCACCACACCGACTCACGGTGTGGAGGGGCAAATCTGCGACCCCAGAGCTTCCAACTAGCCGGAATATTTCATAATGACAAGCTGGACAAAAGAGACATAAATTGAACTGAACAGAAGGTCATAAGCAGGGAAACACCCAAAAAGTAGCAGACTTATCTTAAGCTGAAAATGGACTGGCCAACAGAGAACTTCCAGGAAAGGACTGAATCCAAAGGAAATACATTGACAGCTGGCATCCACTAAAGCCAAAAGCCCAGTTAAATAACAAGGCAGGAAACCGATTAGTGCACGCAGCTGCTAAGTTCCACTTGAAACCACCAGAGGGAGCCCAAGAGCAGAACTCCCAAAAATACCATTCGTAACCACAGGATGGAGCCCAAGAACGGAATTCACAACACAACTGGCATTGATTAAGGGATAAGGCCAGACTAAAATAGCCGAGCCAGAAAGACGATCAGTGGAAGCAGCTGCTGATGCTAAATTCAAGAAGCAGCTATACCACTCAAAACCACAGGAGGGAGCCCAAGAGCAGAATTCACAAAAGTGCTACTTACAACCACCGGAGGGAGCCCAAGAGCGGAATTCACAACAGTACCCCCCCTTGAGGAGGGGTCACCGAACCCTCACCAGAGCCCCCAGGCCGATCAGGACGAACCAAGTGAAAAGCACGAACCAAATCGGCGGCATGGACATCGGAGGCAACCACCCAAGAATTATCCTCCTGGCCATAACCCTTTCACTTGACAAGATACTGAAGCCTCCGCCTCGAAAAACGAGAATCCAAAATTTTCTCAACCACATATTCCAACTTCCCATCAACCAACACCGGGGCAGGAGGATCAACAGAGGGAACAACGGGTACCACATATCTCCGCAACAAAGATCTATGGAAAACATTGTGGATGGCAAAAGAGGCTGGAAGGGCCAAACGAAAAGACACTGGATTGATGATCTCAGAAATCTTATAAGGACCAATAAACCGAGGCTTGAACTTAGGGGAAGAAACCTTCATAGGAACATGACGAGAAGATAACCAGACTAAATCCCCCACACGAAGCCGAGGACCAACACACCGACGGCGGTTAGCAAAACGCTGAGCCTTTTCCTGAGACAACGTCAAATTGTCTACCACATGAGTCCAAATCTGCTGTAACCTGTCCATCACAGAATCTACACCAGGACAATCAGAAGGCTCAACCTGCCCTGAAGAAAAACGAGGATGAAAACCAAAATTACAAAAAAAAGGCGAAACCAAAGTAGCCGAACTGGCCCGATTATTAAGGGCAAACTCGGCCAACGGCAAGAAAGCCACCCAATCATCCTGATCAGAAGACACAAAGCATCTCAAATAGGTTTCCAAGGTTTGATTAGTTCGCTCAGTTTGTCTGAGGATGGAACACCGAAGAAAAAGACAAATTAATGCCCATCCTAGCACAAAAGGCCCGCCAAAACCTGGAAACAAACTGGGAACCTCTGTCAGACACAATATTCTCCGGAATGCCATGCAAACGAACCACATGCTGAAAAAACAATGGAACCAAATCAGAGGAGGAAGGCAATTTAGGCAAAGGTACCAAATGGACCATTTTAGAGAACCGGTCACAAACCACCCAGATAACAGACATCCTCTGGGACACAGGAAGATCCGAAATAAAATCCATGGAAATATACGTCCAGGGCCTCTTAGGGACAGGCAAAGGCAAAAGCAACCCACTAGCGCGGGAACAGCAAGGCTTAGCCCGGGTGTTATGATCCTTAGTGGTTGAGGATCACAAATTACCCCAGCTAAGTAACAAACATAGCACAAGCTCTAGGGAGGTGGCAAACTGAACTGACCGCAAATCTGAACCTATCCAAACACACTAGAAGTAGCCGGTGAACGTGCCTAAAAATCCTAGACGTCTCAAGCCAGCCTGAGGAACTAACTACCCCTAGAGAGAAAGAAAGACCTCTCTTGCCTCCAGAGAAATAATCCCCAAAGATATAGAAGCCCCCAACAAATAATAACGGTGAGGTAAGAGGAAGGCACATACACAGGGGTGAAAGCAGATTCAGCAAATGAGGCCCACTAATACTAGATAGCAGAAAATAGAAAAGGGAATCTATGCGGTCAGTAAAAAACCCTTACAAAATATCCACTCTGAGATTTCAAGAACCCCCACACCAACTAACGGTGTGGGGGGAGAAACTCAGTCCCCTAGAGCAACCAGCAAGCAAGGAAATCACATTTTAGCAAGCTGGACAAGAAAGATAATGAATGCTGACAATCAAAAAATGAACAAACAAAAACTTAGCTTGTCTTGGAGAGACTGGGAGCAAGGTAGTCACAAGGAATCTGAAGAGCACTGAATACATTGATAGCAGGCAAGGAACTGAGTCTCCAGGTGAGCTAAATAGGAAACCAACCAAGGATAACGAACCAGCTGATGCTGCCAACCTGCAGAAAGACAACACTACACAGTACCGCTTGTGACCACTAGAGGGAGCCCAAAAATAGAGTTCACAACAGTACCCCCCCCTTGAGGAGGGGTCACCGAACCCTCATCAAGACCCCCAGGGCGATCAGGATGAGCCGCGTGGAAGGCACGAACCAAATCGGCCGCATGAACATCAGAGGCGACAACCCAGGAATTATCCTCCTGACCATAGCCCTTCCACTTAACCAAATACTGAAGCCTCCGTCTAGAGATACGAGAATCCAAAATCTTCTCCACCACGTACTCCAATTCGCCCTCGACCAGCACCGGAGCAGGAGGCTCAACAGAAGGAACCACAGGTACCACATACATCCGCAACAAAGACCTATGGAACACATTATGAATGGCAAACGATGCTGGGAGATCCAAACGAAAAGACACCGGGTTAAGGATTTCCAAGATCTTATAAGGACCGATGAAGCGAGGCTTAAATTTAGGAGAGGAGACCTTCATAGGAACATACCGAGAAGACAGCCACACCAAATCCCCAACACGAAGTCAGGGACCCACACCGCGGCGGCGGTTGGCAAAGCGCTGAGCCTTCTCCTGTGACAACCTCAAATTGTCCATCACATGGTTCCAAATCTGCTGCAACCTATCCACCACAGAATCCACCCCAGGACAGTCAGAAGGCTCAACCTGACCCAAGGAAAAACGAGGATGGAAACCAGAATTGCAGAAAAAAGGCAAAACCAAAGTAGCAGAACTAGCCCGATTATTAAGGGCAAACTCGGCCAATGGCAAAAAAGTCACCCAATCATCCTGATCAGCAGAAACAAAACATCTCAAATAAGTTTCCAACGTCTGATTAGTTCGCTCGGTTTGGCCATTAGTCTGAGGATGGAAGGCCGACGAAAAAGACAAATCAATGCCCATCTTAGCACAAAAAGTCCGCCAAAACCTGGACACAAACTGGGATCCTCTATCAGACACAATAGTTTCAGGAATGCCGTGCAAGCGAACCACATTCTGAAAAAATAGAGGAACCAAATTGGAGGAAGAAGGCAACTTAGGCAAGGGCACCAAATGGACCATCTTGGAAAAACGATCACACACCACCCAGATGACAGACATTTTCTGAGATACTGGAAGATCCGAAATAAAATCCATGGAAATGTGCGTCCAAGGCCTTTTCGGAACAGGCAAAGGCAAAAGCAAACCGCTGGCACGAGAACAGCAAGGCTTAGCCCGAGCACAAATCCCACAAGACTGCACAAAGGAACGCACATCCCGCGACAAGGAAGGCCACCAGAAGGACCTAGCCACCAAATCTCTGGTACCAAAAATCCCAGGATGACCTGCCAACACCGAAGAATGGACCTCGGAAATAACTCTGCTGGTCCATCTATCCGGGACAAACAGTCTCTCTGGTGGACAACGGTCAGGTCTATCCGCCTGAAATTTCTGCAGCACTCGTCGCAAATCTGGGGAAATGGCAGACAAAATCACTCCCTCTCTGAGAATACCAGCCGGCTCAGAAACTCCAGGAGAGTCAGGCACAAAACTCCTAGAAAGTGCATCAGCTTTCACGCTCTTCGAACCAGGCAGGTATGAGACCACGAAGTTGAAACGGGAGAAAAACAACGACCAACGAGCCTGTCTAGGATTCAGGCGCTTGGCAGATTCAAGATAAATCAGATTTTTGTGATCAGTCAAGACCACCACACGATGTTTAGCTCCTTCGAGCCAATGTCGCCACTCCTCAAATGCCCACTTCATAGCCAACAACTCCCGATTACCAACATCATAATTCCGCTCGGCAGGCGAAAACTTTCTTGAAAAGAAAACACATGGCTTCATCACAGAGCCATCAGAGCTTCTCTGCGACAAAACAGCCCCTACTCCAATCTCAGAAGCATCAACCTCGATCTGGAAGGGGAGAGAGACATCTGGCTGACATAAGACTGGAGCTGAAGAAAACCGGTGCTTCAGCTCCCGAAAGGCCTCCACGGCCACAGGAGACCAATTAGTCACATCAGAACCCTTCTTGGTCAAATCCGTCAAAGGTTTAACCACGCTAGAAAAATTAGCGATGAAACGACGGTAAAAATTAGCAAAACCCAAGAACTTCTGAAGACTCTTAACAGACGTGGGCTGAGTCCAGTCATGAATAGCCTGGACCTTGACTGGGTCCATCTCCACAGTAGAAGGAGAAAAAATAAAACACAAAAAGGAGACCTTCTGTACTCCGAAGAGACATTTTGAGCCCTTCACAAATAAAGCATTAGCACGCAGGACCTGAAACACCATCCTGACCTGCTTCACATGGGACTCCCAATCATCAGAAAAGACCAAAATGTCATCCAGATAAACAATCATAAATTTATCCAGATATTCTCGGAAGATGTCATGCATGAAGGACTGAAACACAGAAGGGGCATTAGAGAGTCCAAAAGGCATCACCAAGTACTCAAAATGGCCTTCGGGCGTATTAAATGCTGTTTTCCATTCATCTCCCTGCTTAATGCGCACAAGGTTATACGCACCACGGAGATCTATCTTGGTGAACCAACTGGCACCCTTAATCCGAGCAAACAAATCAGACAATAGTGGCAAAGGATACTGAAATTTGACTGTGATTTTATTCAGAAGACGATAATCTATACAAGGTCTCAAAGAACCGTCCTTCTTGGCCACAAAAAAAAATCCTGCACCAAGAGGGGAAGAGGATGGGCGAATATGTCCCTTCTCCAAAGACTCCTTTATATAACTCCGCATCGCGGCATGCTCTGGTATAGACAAATTAAAAAGTTGTCCCTTAGGAAATTTACTACCAGGAATTAGATTTATAGCACAGTCACAATCCCTATGAGGGGGCAGGGCACTGGACCTGGGCTCATCAAATACATCCTGGTAGTCAGACAAAAACTCAGGGACCTCAGAAGGAGTGGAAGAAGCAATAGACACCAACGGAGTATCGCCATGAATTCCCTGACAACCCCAACTTGACACAGACATAGCTTTCCAATCTAAAACTGGATTATGAGCCTGCAGCCATGGCAGACCCAAAACGACAACATCATGCAAATTATGCAGAACAAGAAAGCGAATCACCTCCTGATGTACGGGAGTCATGCACATGGTCATTTGCGTCCAATACTGAGGCTTATTCTCAGCCAATGGCGTAGCATCAATTCCCCTCAGAGGAATAGGAAATTCCAAAGGCTCCAGGACAAAACCACAGCGCCTGGCAAACGACAAATCCATCAGATTCAGGGCAGCACCCGAATCCACAAAAGCCATAACCGGGTAGGACGACAAAGAACAAATCAAAGTAACAGACAAAATAAATTTAGGCTGTATAGTACCAATGGTGACAGGTTTAGCGAATTTTTTTAAGCGTTTAGAGCATGCTGAGATAACATGAGTAGAATCACCACAGTAAAAGCACAACCCATTTTGACGTCTATGACTTTGTCGCTCAATTCTGGTCAGAGTTCGGTCACATTGCATAGACTCAGGTCTCTGTTCAGAAAACACCGCCAAAGGATGAGCAGATTTGCGCTCCCGCAAACGCCGATCAACCTGAATGGCTAAAGCCATAGAATCACTCAGACTTGTAGGGGTGGGAAACCCCACCAAAACATTCTTAATGGCCTCAGAAAGACCTCTGAAATTTGCAGCCAGGGCACACTCATTCCATTGAGTAAGCACCGACCATTTCCGAAATTTTTGACAATACACCTCTGCTTCATCCTGACCCTGAGAGATAGCCAGCAACGCTTTTTCTGCCTGATTCTCAAGATTAGGCTCCTCATAAAGCAGTCCAAGAGCCAGAAAAAATGCATCTACATTAAGCAATGCAGGATCTCCTGGCGCCAGAGAGAAGGCCCAATCTTGAAGGTCGCCACGCAACAAGGAGATAACAATTTTAACTTGCTGAGCGGAATCACCAGAGGAACAAGGTCTCAGAGATAGAAATAATTTACAATTATTTTTAAAATTTAGAAACCTAGATCTATCTCCAGAAAACAACTCAGGAATGGGTATCTTTGGTTCTGACATAGGGCTATGAATAACAAAATCCTGAATACTTTGCACCCGTGCCGTAAGATGATCCACACTAGAAGTCAGAGTCTGAATATTCATGTCTGCAGCTGAGCTCAAAACCACCCAGAGTTCAAGGGGATGAAAGAAGCTAAACAGACTGCAGCAAAGGAAAAGCGGGAGGAAAAAAAATGTACTCAGGTCTTCTTTTTAGCCCACTTCTGCGATGCATTAAACACTTTTTGGCCTGCTATACTGTTATGATCCTTAGTGGCTGAGGATCACAAATTACCCCAGCTAAGTAACAAACATAGGACAAGCTCTAGTGAGGTGGCAAACTGAACTGACCGCAGTCTGAACCTATCCAAACACACTAGAAGTAGCCACTGAACGTGCCTAAAAATCCTAGACGTCTCGAGCCAGCCTGAGGAACTAACTACCCCTAGAGAGAAAGAAAGACCTCTCTTGCCTCCAGAGAAATAATCCCCAAAGATATAGAAGCCCCCAACAAATAATAACGGTGAGGTAAGAGGAAGGCACATACACAGGGGTGAAAGCAGATTCAGCAAATGAGGCCCACTAATACTAGATAGCAGAAAATAGAAAAGGGAATCTATGCGGTCAGTAAAAAACCCTTACAAAATATCCACTCTGAGATTTCAAGAACCCCCACACCAACTAACGGTGTGGGGGGAGAAACTCAGTCCCCTAGAGCAACCAGCAAGCGAGGAAATCACATTTTAGCAAGCTGGACAAGAAACATAATGAATGCTGATAATCAAAAAATGAACAAACAAAAACTTAGCTTGTCTTGGAGAGACTGGGAGCAAGGTAGTCACAAGGAATCTGAAGAGCACTGAATACATTGATAGCAGGCAAGGAACTGAGTCTCCAGGTGAGCTAAATAGGAAACCAACCAAGGATAACGAACCAGCTGATGCTGCCAACCTGCAGAAAGACAACACTACACAGTACCGTTTGTGACCACTAGAGGGAGCCCAAAAATAGAGTTCACAACACCTGGGCACAAGTCCCACAGGACTGCACAAAAGAACGCACATCCCGCGACAAGGAAGGCCACCAAAAGGACCTAGCAACCAAATCTCTGGTACCAAAAATCCCAGGATGACCGGCCAGCACCAAACAATGGACCTCAGAAATTACCTTACTTGTCCATCTATCAGGAACAAACAGCTTCCCCACAGGACAGCGGTCAGGTTTATCAGTCTGAAATTCCTGAAGCACCCGCCATAAATCAGGGGAGATGGCAGAAAGAATCACCCCTTCCCTATGAATGCCAACCGGCTCAAGAACTCCAGGAGAATCAGGAAAAAAACTCCTAGAGAGGGCATCCGCCTTAACATTCTTAGATCCCGGAAGATACGAGACCACAAAATCAAAACGGGAGAAAAACAGGGACCATCGAGCCTGTCTAGGGTTCAGCCGCTTGGCCGACTCGAGGTAAATCAGATTCTTATGATCGGTCAAGACCACAACGCGGTGCTTGGCTCCCTCAAGCCAATGTCGCCACTCCTCAAATGCCCACTTCATAGCCAACAACTCCCGATTGCCGACATCATAATTGCGTTCCGCAGGCGAAAACGTTCGGGAGAAGAAGGCACATGGTTTCATCAAGGAACCATCAGAATTCCTCTGTGACAAAACGGCCCCTGCCCCAATCTCAGAAGCGTCAACCTCAACCTGAAAAGGAAGAGACACATCCGGCTGACGCAAGTCAGGGGCAGAAGTAAATCGGCGCTTAAGCTCCTGAAAGGCCTCAACAGCCTCAGAGGACCAATTTGTCACATCAGCGCCTTTCTTTGTCAAATCGGTCAGGGGCTTAACCACACTAGAGAAGTTGGCAATGAAACGGCGATAAAAATTAGCAAAGCCCAAAAATTTCTGAAGGCTCTTCACAGATGTGGGCTGAATCCAGTCATGAATGGCTTGGAACTTAACAGGATCCATTTCTATAGACGAAGGAGAAAAAATAAACCCCAAAAAAGAGACCTTCTGAACTCCAAATAGGCACTTAGACCCCTTCACAAATAGAGCATTATCACGAAGGATCTGGAATACCATCCTGACCTGTTTCACATGAGACTCCCAATCATTGGAAAAAATCAAAATATCATCCAAATACACAATCAAGAATTTATCAAGATAATTGCGGAAAATATCATGCATGAAGGACTGAAATACAGAAGGAGCATTAGAAAGCCCGAAAGGCATCACCAGGTATTCAAAATGGCCTTTGGGCATATTAAATGCAGTTTTCCATTCGTCACCCTGTTTAATACGAACAAGATTATATGCCCCTCGAAGGTCAATCTTGGTAAACCAACTAGCCCCCTTAATCCGAGCAAACTAATCAGAGAGCAAATGTAAAGGGTATTGGAATTTGACCGTGATCTTATTACGAAGGCGATAATCAATACAGGGTCTCAAGGAGCCATCCTTCTTGGCAACAAAAAAGAATCCCGCTCCCAATGGTGACGAAGACGGCCGAATATGCCCCTTCTCTAAAGACTCCTTAACATAGCTCCGCATGGCGGCATGCTCTGGCACAGACAGATTGAAAAGTCGGCCCTTAGGGAACTTACAGCCAGGAATCAAGTCAATAGCACAATCACAGTCCCTATGTGGAGGAAGGGAACTGGACTTGGGCTCATCGAATACATCCTGGAAATCTGACAAAAATTCAGGAATATCAGAAGATGGGGAAGAGGAAATTGACATCAAAGGAACGTCACTATGTACCCCTTGACAACCCCAACTAGTCACAGACATCGATTTCCAATCCAACACTGGATTGTGTACTTGTAACCATGGAAAACCCAGTACAACAACATCATGTAAATTATGCAACACCAGAAAACGACAATCTTCCTGATGTGCTGGAGCAATGCACATAGTCAGCTGAGTCCAATACTGAGGTTTATTCTTGACCAACGGTGTAGCATCAATACCCCTCAAAGGAATAGGGCTCTGCAAAGGCTGCAAAGAAAAACCACAGCGCCTGGCGAATTCTAAGTCCATTAAATTCAGGGCAGCGCCTGAATCCACAAATGCCATGACAGAAAAAGCTGACAATGAGCAAATCAGGGTCACAGACAGGAGAAACTTAGGCTGTACAGTACTAATGGTAACAGATCTAGCAACCCTCTTAATACGTTTAGGGCAATCAGAAATAGTATGAGCAGAATCACCACAGTAAAAACACAGCCCATTCTGACGTCTGTATCCCCTCTGTTCCGCTCTAGTCAGAATCCTATCACATTGCATAGGCTCAGGACTCTGCTCAGAGGACGCTGCCATATGGTGCACCACTTTGCGCTCGCGCAGGCGCCGATCAATCTGAATGGCTAGAGACATAGATTCGCTCAAACCAACAGGCGTGGGGAACCCCACCATAACATCTTTAAGGGCTTCAGAAAGACCCTTTCTGAAAATTGCTGCCAGAGCGTCCTCATTCCATTTAGTGAGCACAGACCATTTTCTAAATTTCTGGCAGTATAATTCTGCTGCTTCCTGACCCTGACACAGGGCCAACAAGGTTCTTTCCGCATGATCCACAGAGTTAGGTTCATCATACAATAATCCGAGCGATTGAAAAAATGCATCTACATTAAGCAATGCCGGATCCCCTGACTCAAGGGAGAATGCCCAGTCCTGAGGGTCACCACGCAGCAGAGAAATAACTATTTTAACTTGCTGAGTGGGGTCACCAGAGGAACGGGGTTTTAGAGCAAAAAACAATTTGCAGTTATTTTTAAAGTTCAAAAACTTAGATCTATCCCCGTAAAACAAATCTGGAGTAGGAATTCTAGGCTCTAAGGCTGGAGTCTGAACAACATAATCTTGGATACTCTGTACTCTTGCAGCAAGCTGATCAACACGAGAAAACAAACCCTGAACATCCATGTCCGCGCCCAAATCCTGAACCACCCAGAGATTAAGAGGAAGGAAAAAGACAAAACAGACTAAAGAAAAAAAAAATGGCTCAGAACTCTTTTTCTTTTCCTTCTTTTGAGATGCATTCAACTCATTTTTGGCCAGTTGTACTGTTATGGACTGGTGATTTAGGAGCGACATGCGACTAGCTCTGAGCAGGTGGTAACTATACAGACCACAGTTCCTGATCTTAACACAACACTACCTGTAGTCGTGGGATGTTCCTGTCACTCCCTGGACACCTCATCACAGCCGGAGAACTAGCTACCCCTAAAGGTAGAAACAGGAAAGCTATCTTGCCTCAGAGAGAATCCCCAAAGGAAAGACAGCCCCCCACAAATAATGACTGTGAGAGGAGAAGGAAAAGACATACGTAGTATGAAACAAGATTTAGCAAAGGAGGCCACTTCTAGCTAGATAGATAGTACAGGAAAGAACACTGTGCGGTCAGTAATAAAAACTAGAAAAAGTCCACCGCAGAGAAATGCAAAAATCTCCACACCTGACTAAAGGTGTGGAGGGCAAAATCTGCTGCCCAGAACTTCCAGCTTAGCTGAATAGATCCATACTGATAAGCTGGACAAATGAGCAAAACAAAGAATGTGCTGAACAATAAAGTCCACAACAAGTGGACTGCAAAAGGACAAGCAAGGACTTATCTTTGCTGAACTGGTCAGAGTGTCAGGGAAATCCAAAAGAGCAGTGACTCCAAGCAGGAACAATTGACAACTGGCATTGATTGAGGGATAAGGCCTGACTAAAATAGCCGAGCCAGAAAGACGATCAGTGGAAGCAGCTGCTGATGCTAAATTCAAGAAGCAGCTATACCACTCAAAACCACAGGAGGGAGCCCAAGAGCAGAATTCACAAAAGTGCTACTTACAACCACGGGAGGGAGCCCAAGAGCGGAATTCACAACAGAGGGGTGCAGGAACTGGTGTTGGAGGTGGAAGAAACCCTGATGGAACTAAGGCCCTCAATTCTCGGCATTGCTAGCACATGTGCCTTCCCAAGGTCCAACTCAGTCCTGGCCTACACTAAGTTCACCCCGTGTGTTATCAGGGAAAAGTAGAGCCTTTGTCCACAAACATTTGTCCACATATCAGTCATTAAGTGGACCTTCCCAGTAGCTGTGTTGGTCAGGATATGGGTAATGTTATGTGAGTTATGGGACACGTGCTGGTGTAAGGTGAAGATGGCACAGCAGGAAAAAAAGTGGTGCCTGGGGACCGAGTACCAAGGGACAGCCACAGTCTTGAGGTTGCGGTAATACTCAGTGTCCACAAGCCTAAATGGCAACATTTCCAGAGCAAGCAGTCTGGAAATTTTACCGTTTAGTGCTTGGGCCTGTGGGTGGGTGGCTGGGTATTTGTGTTTGCATTCCAAGGCCTGAGGTAGGTACAGCAAAACGCTACATTAGGACAAAGAATTGGACATGATTGCTGATGGTGCTTGCAAACGTGCAACTGTATGTGCAGTGCGGGAGGCATCCATGCTTGTGTCCTGGACAGATGATTGGCAAGCACGTAACACAAGGGAAGAGGCAGTGGTGTCACCCTCAGAGACTGATTGTAGACTCACGTGTTTGGCCCACCTAGTTAAGTGTTTTAATGACATGTGCCTGAGCATGCTGGTGTTGGTCAGGCTGGTATTGGTCAGGTACCTGCTGATCTTGGTATGGCACAGGTTGCAAAAGACTACTCTTTTATCTTCTCCACTTTCTTTAAAAAAAGCGTCAGACTGGGGATTACTTTACCCTTGGCCCACCTTCTCCCTCTGGCCAGCTGGCCCCCCAACTGCATCTTCCTACCTGTTGCGGTGCTGTGGATCCCTCCACCTCTTCACTGCTATCCTCGCTCTGCATGTCACTTTCCCAGGTTGGGTGAGTTACTTCATTGTGCACTACCTTGTCTTCCAGTTCCGCTCTCTGGTCCTCCTGTCTTGTAGATTTAACAACAACACTTGTTGGTAACTGTGTCTCATCATATACCTCTTGAGACAATAATTGCCATTCCCCACCGTCGTCTTCTTCTGATCATAGCTGCTCAAATATTTGGGCATCACTACACATGATCTCCTCATGCCACTTTTGAAACATGCAGGGCAAGAAGCCAGAATCAATAAATGTAAATGTAAAGAGCTCCTTGGAGTGCCGGAGTGTGGGATCACTTGTCTCATGGGACTCTCCATGGTGGGATGAAGGATCAGGGTGAGGATTATGTGATCCAGTCTCATGGCTAGTGAAACTAGACAGTGTGGAAGTGAAGTAGTGCTGGGAAACATACTGGAAGCATTATCTGCCATCCAGCGGACCACCTGTTCACACTGTTCTGTCTTCAAGAGTGGTGAGTGCTGACCCATGCAGGAAGCTAGGTCACATGGATGAGCATGTTTGTTGTGCTCCCGAAGCAGGCACAGTTTTACCTGGCCTATGGCCTCGACCTCTGCACACACCATCAGCAGGACGTCCACTTCCCCGTCCCCTACCACACCTTGTGCATTTTAAATTAGTTATAGAAAATATTTCTCCAAATTTTCCATCATTAATAGGGGAAAAAAATATGTAACCCTGAAAAGGACTTTTGTTTTTAGGTTGTAGCAGAATACCTACCTATAGAAGGACAGGAAGGCAATAAAACCTACCTATATGCCTCTAATCCAAAAATATTCCTCCTTCACCAGATATTCCTACACTGAATGCAGGTAACAGCAGGTTTACTAGAGAGAGGACAGTATGTAGCCCTGAAAAGGAAATTTAATAGTGCAACAGCAGTACAAGTACTATAGTAGCAGTTGTTAAACACTGCCTATATGCCTGCTCTAATCTAAGCTCTCCCTCCTAGATCAACTCTCCCTGAACTGTTTCCAGCCAAGCATTGCATCACGGGGTCTTATATAAGACCTGATGATGCAATATTGCCAGCCAATCACAGTAATGCCAGTAGCCAACATGGCTGCAGGATTAACATGTATGGCAGCCAATCACTGCATGTTTATTGCCTGTCTAATAGCCACAAAGCATGCAGAGTGGGGACATGGCGCTCGAGCACCTGCAATAGTCGATCAAGTAACGAGCTTACCCGAGCACCCCATGCTCGATCAAGTATCGAGCAGTTCCGAGCATGCTCGCTCATCACTAACAGGGACTTAAAATGAATTGGGAAAAGGGAGAGAGGACACATTAAAGGGATTTAAAATTAATAGACTAAAGTTAATTGTGGGCATAGTGCTAGCTTTTCAGTTTAAATTTTTTATATTGTGTGGCTAATTCTACAGGGTGGGCCATTTATATGGATACACCTAAATAAAATGGGAATGGTTGGTGATATTGACAAAATGAGCAAACCAGCGCACTACTAACCGTAAACATAAGATCTACAGGGGTGCAAAAAGAGTGGTGACATCATATATCAAAACAAGAAGAAAAAAAGAACCACTCTCAAAGACTGCACACCACAATATGTAATAAATATGACAAGGCAAACTTTTATTGATGTACTAATAAAAACATTTAAAACCAGTGAAATACAAAAATACCCACACTGATCCCTGTAAACAAATATCTAGAAGGGGAGCACGTATCCAGATGATATACAAGCAATATGCCACATGCAATAAAGAGTCAGTACAATAATCCGGATACAGTGCAAAAAATATTCTGCCCTACATGGTATAACCTCTTTAAGAACACATAAACCTCACTGATGAAAAATCTAAACCATGCTGATTGAAGTCAGAGTGAAGAGAAAACTTTGTCCGAACAAAAGGCTGAATAGTCAATAAGAAAAAGTGCAATCAATACCTATATGCCAACAAAGCTGTGGGACCCCTAATAAAGAAAAATGATATAAAGCCCAAGGTGCCTGCACATTGTACGCACATGCGCTTAGCGTTCTGCATGTGGGGCTATAGTTACCGCATACCAGGAACGTACGCAGGAGGTCTCAGGTCCAGCCATGAAGACGGTACGAGGCAAAATGGAGTAATGCCGCAAACGGACAAAGTGTAAAGAGGCAGGGATAAGTGTGGGGAAAGACCCCACGCGTATCGCTGTTGCAAGGAAGCCGCCCCACATGCAGAACGCTAAGCGGATGTGCGTACAATGTGCAGGCACCTTGGGCTTTATATCATTTTTCTTTATTAGGGGTCCCACAGCTTTGTTGGCATATAGGTATTGATTGCACTTTTTCTTATTGACTATTCAGCCTTTTGTTCGGACAAAGTTTTCTCTTCACTCTGACTTCAATCAGCATGGTTTAGATTTTTCATCAGTGAGGTTTATGTGTTCTTTAAGAGGTTATACCATGTAGGGCAGAATATTTTTTGCACTGTATCCGGATTATTGTACTGACTCTTTATTGCATGTGACATATTGCTTGTATATCATCTGGATACGTGCTCTGTTGTGAATTTGCTTTTTGCTCCCTCTAGTGGTTACTAGTTTTTTGACTCTGGTTTTTCTGTCATTCCTTTTATCCGCACCTGGGTCGTTAGTTAGGGGTGTTGCTATATAAGCTCCCTGGACCTTCAGTTCAATGCCTGGCAACGTAGTTATCAGAGCTAGTCTGCTGTGCTCTTGTCTACTGATCCTGGTTCCAGTTATATCAGCTAAGTCTGCCTTTTGCTATTTGTTTTGGTTTTGTATTTTTGTCCAGCTTGTTCCAAATCTGTATCCTGACCTTTGCTGGAAGCTCTAGGGGGCTGGTGTTCTCCCCCCGGTCCGTTAGACGGTTCGGGGGTTCTTGAATTTCCAGTGTGGATTTTTATAGGGTTTTTGTTGACCATATAAGTTACCTTTCTTTATTCTGCTATCAGTAAGCGGGCCTCTCTGTGCTAAACCTGGTTCATTTCTGTGTTTGTCATTTCCTCTTACCTCACCGTCATTATTTGTGGGGGGCTTCTATCCAGCTTTGGGGTCCCCTTCTCTGGAGGCAAGAAAGGTCTTTGTTTTCCTCTACTAGGGGTAGCTAGATTCTCCGGCTGGCGCGTGTCATCTAGAATCAACGTAGGAATGATCCCCGGCTACTTCTAGTGTTGGCGTTAGGAGTAGATATATGGTCAACCCAGTTACCACTGCCCTATGAGCTGGATTTTTGTATTCTGCAGACTTCCACGTTCCTCTGAGACCCTCGCCATTGGGGTCATAACAGTTTGCCAGGCCAGTATTAAATGTTTAATGCATTGCAGAAGAGGGATTATAAGAAAGAAGATTCTGAGTTTTTTTTTTTCTTCTTCCCCTTTACCTCAGAGTGGCTATGCTTGCTGCAGACATGAATGTCCAGACCTTGATTACAAGTGTGGACCAGCTGGCTACTCGTGTGCAGGGCATACAAGACTATGTTATCAGAAATCCTAGGTCAGAACCTAAAATACCGATTCCTGAACTGTTTTCCGGAGACAGGTTTAAGTTTAGGAATTTCGTGAATAATTGTAAATTGTTTTTGTCCCTGAGACCCTGTTCATCTGGAGATTCTGCTCAGCAAGTAAAAATTGTGATTTCGTTCTTACGGGGCGACCCTCAGGATTGGGCTTTTTCGCTGGCGCCAGGAGATCCGGCATTGGCTGATCTTGATGCGTTTTTTCTGGCGCTCGGTTTACTTTATGAGGAACCCAATCTTGAGATTCAGGCAGAAAAGGCCTTGCTGGCTATGTCTCAGGGGCAGGACGAGGCTGAAGTGTATTGCCAAAAATTTCGGAAATGGTCCGTGCTGACACATTGGAACGAGTGTGCACTGGCCGCTAATTTTAGAAATGGCCTTTCTGAAGCCATTAAGAATGTTATGGTGGGTTTTCCCATTCCCACAGGTCTGAATGATACTATGGCACTGGCTATTCAAATTGACCGGCGGTTGCGGGAGCGCAAAACCGCAAATTCCCTCATGGTGTTGTCTGAACAGACACCTAATTCGGTGCAATGTGATAGAAAAACCACAAATTCCCTCATGGTGTTGTCTGAACAGACACCTGATTTAATGCAATGTGATAGAATCCTGACTAGAAATGAGCGGAAAATTCATAGACGCCGGAATGGCTTGTGCTACTACTGTGGTGATTCTACACATGTTATCTCAGCATGCTCTAAACGTATAGCTAAGGTTGTTAGTCCTGTCACCGTTGGTAATTTGCAACCTAAATTTATTCTGTCTGTAACTTTGATTTGCTCACTGTCATCTTATCCTGTCATGGCGTTTGTAGATTCAGGTGCTGCCCTGAGTCTCATGGATCTCTCATTTGCTAAGCGCTGTGGTTTTACTCTTGAACCATTAGAAAATCCTATTCCTCTTAGGGGTATTGATGCTCCTGGAGTCGCTGATCCTGTTGGTATTCTTAAAGATGGAGTTATCTTGTCAGCTATTTCTCCGGATCTGCGACGTGTGTTGCAGAGATTTCAGGCTGATAGGCCTGAGTCTTGTCCACCTGACAGACTGTTTGTCCCGGATAAGTGGACCAGCAGAGTCATTTCCGAGGTTCATTCCTCGGTGTTGGCAGGTCACCCGGGAATTTTTGGCACCAGAGATCTGGTGGCCAGGTCCTTTTGGTGGCCTTCCTTGTCAAGGGATGTGCGGTCATTTGTGCAGTCCTGTGGGACTTGTGCTCGAGCTAAGCCTTGCTGTTCTCGTGCCAGCGGTTTGCTCTTGCCCTTGCCTGTCCCGAAGAGACCTTGGACACATATCTCCATGGATTTCATTTCTGATCTTCCGCTATCTCAGGGCATGTCCGTTATCTGGGTGATATGTGATCGCTTCTCCAAGATGGTCCATTTGGTTCCTTTGCCTAAGCTGCCTTCCTCTTCCGATCTGGTTCCTGTGTTTTTCCAGAACGTGGTTCGTTTGCACGGCATCCCTGAGAATATTGTGTCAGACAGAGGATCCCAGTTCGTTTCCAGGTTCTGGCGATCCTTTTGTGGTAGGATGGGCATTGATTTGTCGTTTTCGTCTGCTTTCCATCCTCAGACTAATGGACAGACGGAGCGAACCAATCAGACTTTGGAGGCTTATTTGAGGTGTTTTGTCTCTGCTGATCAGGACGATTGGGTGACATTCTTGCCGTTGGCTGAGTTTGCCCTTAATAATCGGGCTAGTTCCGCCACCTTGGTTTCGCCTTTTTTCTGCAACTCTGGTTTCCATCCTCGCTTTTCTTCGGGTCATGTGGAGCCTTCTGACTGTCCTGGGGTGGATTCTGTGGTGGATAGGTTGCAGCAGATCTGGAATCATGTGGTGGACAACTTGAAGTTGTCACAGGAGAAGGCTCAGCGCTTTGCCAACCGCCGCCGCGGTGTGGGTCCCCGACTACGCGTTGGGGATTTGGTATGGCTTTCTTCCCGCTTTGTTCCTATGAAGGTCTCCTCTCCCAAATTTAAACCTCGTTTTATTGGGCCTTACAAGATATTGGAAATCCTTAATCCTGTATCTTTCCGTCTGGATCTTCCTGTGTCGTTTGCTATTCACAATGTATTTCATAGGTCCTTGTTGCGGCGGTACATTGTGCCTGTAGTTCCTTCTGCTGAGCCTCCTGCTCCGGTGTTGGTTGAGGGCGAGTTGGAGTACGTGGTGGAGAAGATCTTGGATTCTCGCCTCTCCAGGCGGAGGCTTCAGTACCTGGTCAAGTGGAAGGGCTATGGTCAGGAGGATAATTCCTGGGTGGTCGCCTCTGATGTTCATGCGGCCGATTTAGTTCGTGCCTTTCATGCCGCTCATCCTGATCGCCCTGGTGGTCGTGGTGAGGGTTCGGTGACCCCTCACTAAGGGGGGGGTACTGTTGTGAATTTGCTTTTTGCTCCCTCTAGTGGTTACTAGTTTTTTGACTCTGGTTTTTCTGTCATTCCTTTTATCCGCACCTGGGTCGTTAGTTAGGGGTGTTGCTATATAAGCTCCCTGGACCTTCAGTTCAATGCCTGGCAACGTAGTTATCAGAGCTAGTCTGCTGTGCTCTTGTCTACTGATCCTGGTTCCAGTTATATCAGCTAAGTCTGCCTTTTGCTATTTGTTTTGGTTTTGTATTTTTGTCCAGCTTGTTCCAAATCTGTATCCTGACCTTTGCTGGAAGCTCTAGGGGGCTGGTGTTCTCCCCCCGGACCGTTAGACGGTTCGGGGGTTCTTGAATTTCCAGTGTGGATTTTGATAGGGTTTTTGTTGACCATATAAGTTACCTTTCTTTATTCTGCTATCAGTAAGCGGGCCTCTCTGTGCTAAACCTGGTTCATTTCTGTGTTTGTCATTTCCTCTTACCTCACCGTCATTATTTGTGGGGGGCTTCTATCCAGCTTTGGGGTCCCCTTCTCTGGAGGCAAGAAAGGTCTTTGTTTTCCTCTACTAGGGGTAGCTAGATTCTCCGGCTGGCGCGTGTCATCTAGAATCAACGTAGGAATGATCCCCGGCTACTTCTAGTGTTGGCGTTAGGAGTAGATATATGGTCAACCCAGTTACCACTGCCCTATGAGCTGGATTTTTGTATTCTGCAGACTTCCACGTTCCTCTGAGACCCTCGCCATTGGGGTCATAACAGTGCTCCCCTTTTAGATATTTGTTTACAGGGATCAGTGTGGGTATTTTTGTATTTCACTGGTTTTAAATGTTTTTATTAGTACATCAATAAAAGTTTGCCTTGTCATATTTATTACATATTGTGGTGTGCAGTCTTTGAGAGTGGTTCTTTTTTTCTTCTTGTTTTGATGGTTGGTGATATTAACTTCCTGTTTGTGGCACATTAGTATATGGGATGGAGAAAACTTTTCAAGATGGGTGGTGACCATGGCAGCCATTTTGAAGTCGGTCATTTTGGATCCAACTGTTTTTTTTTGAGTAGGTCCAGAATAGAAATGAGCAAATATTTTAATGTTCGCTTCGGATTACGAGTGCCGATTTTGAAATATTTGCCAATTTATTCAGCAAATATTTGCAGAACATAACCGAGCACCATTGGAGTCAATGGAAGGCAAAAACAAATGCATACACCACACCTTCAAACAGGCCCAAAAGCCACAGTGCAAATTTTAGAATGGTATGGCAGCAATCAGCCATGCATGAGGTATCAGTGTGGGCCAGCATTTATAGCTTTGAATTGAACTTCAAATTAAGACAAGGTGGTTGAGGCTTCGGTGTAGGCCTACTGTCCTGGGAGCACTGATACCACATGCAACAGCTCAACCTGCTTTTATGCACAGCCACACTCAAATTTAACCCCTTCACGACATGCCCAGTACATGGACTGTAATTTAAAGAGAAAGGCGTGCACTCTGTAGGAGTGAAGCTGGTGCAAGCTGAACCTGGAATGGATCCAGTGAATTCATAAATGCGGAAAAACAACCGCACTCAGACAATGTATTCAGATTGCATCAGAAGTGTGAAGTATTTATTGAGTAACACCACAGTGGACTGCACATGTCATGTCCCTTCCTTTGATGTGGGCTTCGGCGCTGAGCCCACATCTTTCAAGGTAGTTATTAACTGTTTTGAACAGCTGACATGTGCACCTAACTGCCATGGGTGGAATCACGATCCACCCATGGCTGTTAACCCGATAAATGCCGCTGTCAATATCTGACAGCACATTTAATGTGATCGCATCGGAAGCGCATCACTACTCCCATCCATTGGCGCCTGTGTCACATAACCGCTTGTAGCCAATGGGTTGGCATGACAAGCTGAGTTCTGCATTAGACCCCAGTGGTTATCATTGCCGAATTGCTATGAGCACCGCCTGGCAGTTGGCGCTCATAGCAAGTAACATTTCTGATGCACACACAAACAATCTGATTATTGCCTGTGTGTTGCAGAGGCGATCAGACAGCAACCCAGCAGATGTAGATCCAACCAGGAAAGTTCACATTTCCAACAATTAGTGCAGACACCACCAAAGTGGCAAACATTTTACCAGAGTAGAAAAAGTATAATGGGGACCGACACGTCTTCCACTACATCCAACCCAGCAGATGGAGACCCAATCAGGAGTTTTCAAATTGAAAATAATTAGGTGCAGACACCAACAAAGTGGTATTAATTTCCCCAAAATAGAAATAGTATAATGGGGAGCATCATCTCTCCACTACTGCCAATGCAGCAAATGGAGACCCAATCAGGAGTCTTCAAATTTCAAAACATTAGGACTTGACACCATCGAAGTGGCATCAATTTTATGAGAGTAGAAATAGTATAATAGGGACCGACGTGTCTTCCACTACAGCCAACCCACCAGATGGAGACCCAACCAGGACTGTTCACATTTCCACAAATTAGTGTTAACACCTGCAGCAGCAGCAACAGCAGGCACAGAAGCCCCACTAAAGATATCACAGACTGCAATTACACAAGATCAATGCAGCACACTAAAAACTACTACATCGCCTAGTTTATATAGTCTGCGATTGGGGTGCAAAAGTCCTTGGAGATCCATGACTTTTTCATCTTGAAAGTTAGGCGGTCTACACTTTCAGGAGACAACCCGCTGTGCTCATCCATCAGGACACCATCAGCAGCACTGATGACTAGTGTTGAGCGATACCTTCCGATACTTGAAAGTATCGGTATCGGATAGTATCGGCCGATATCTGAAAAATATCGGATATCGCCAATACCGATACCCGATACCAATACAAGTCAATGGGACACAAGAAGCTATCCTGGATGGTTCCCAGGGTCTGAAGGAGAGGAAACTCTCCTTCAGGCCCTGGGATCCATATTCATGTAAAAAATAAAGAATAAAAATAAAAAATATGGATATACTCACCCCTCCGGCGGACCCTGGACCTAGCGGTGTTAACCGGCAGCCTCCGTTCCTAAGAATGAGCGAGTGAAGGACCTTCGATGACGTGGCGGCTTGTGATTGGTCGCGTGACCGCTCATGTGACTGCTCACGCGACCAATCACAAGACCGCGACGTCATCGCAGGTACTTCACTTGCTCATTCTTAGGAACAGAGGCTGCCGGTTGCAGCGGTTACAACCAGGGCGCATCAGAGGGTGAGTATATCCCTATTTTTTATTTTTATTCTTTATTTTACACATGAATATGCATTCCGATCCCGATTCCAGATATCGCGAAAGTATCGGAACTCGGTATCGGAATTCCGATACCGCAAATATCGGCCGATACCCGATACTTGCGGTATCGGAATGCTCAACACTACTGATGACACGTTCTGAGAGAACGCTGGCTGCCTGGCATGATAAAACCTCCAAGGCATGAGAGGTGAGCTCAGGCCACTCAACCATTTTTGAAGACCAAAATCTGAAAGGGTCCAAACCCTCCCTGATGGTATTGATATTGAGTTCTAGATACTCCGACATCATCCTCCCCATTCATTCACCACGTGTCAGACTTGGACTCTCTTGTACTAGTGCACGAGATGGTCTAAAAAAGGTGTCAAAGGACACATAGAAATTGCTTCTGCCACTTACACTACTGCTGCTGTTGCTAATATTTTGGAGTTGACAAATTGACGTGCCGGATGTTGGAAGTCTAGAGCTGCAATGCACACTGTGTGCCTCTCTGCTGTCTTGGGGAAAACCTTTCTTAAGCTTGTATAAAAGTGTTTTTCGATACTCCATCATTCGCGGGTCCCTTTCCAGGGCATTTCTGGCAAAATTTACTCTTATAACATGGGTAGCAACCTAGTAGTCAGCACTATTTCGAATCATAATTTTATGGCGATCATGTTGCAGAAAGGGCAGCTAGAAGGTACTCATATGTCAGGCTCTTCCATGAGGACTTGGCCCATGCTGTGTTGGTGGCTGGGTAACACTATTGCTTGTTTCCTCAATTCCCTCCCACCAACCATTAACAACATAGAGGGGATGGTTATCCTCTTCATCTCCTGACAACTGCTTGCCCATCACTTCTTCCTCCTCCATTTGTTCCTCGGCTTTTGCACCTTCACTAACAGTTTGACTGTATCACCAGCCCCCCCAGGATCACAGTTTTCCACCCTCCCTTGGCACCTGCCTGTGCAATGACAGTCTGGAACCTTGAGACAATGTTATCCTTTCTGCATCCTCCACTGCTTCTTCCTCTTCCTCTGGGACCACCAACTCCCCCCGCAGACAATTCAAAGTCTGGTCCAGCATGTAGATCAGAGTAGTGAGTCTGATGATGGCATCATCAGAACTAACCATCTTAGTAGCCATTTAGAAACTGTGCAGAAGGGTGAAGAGGTCCTTAATTTGTACCCACTCCATAAACTTGATATGTGCCATTTCCATACTGTATTGGTCCAGGCTATATGACATGACATACTGTATCAGGGCTCATTGCTGCTGCCACAGTCACTGCAACATGTGCAGAGAGGAATTCCACCATATCAGCACACTGCATATCAACCTGTTAACTGACATGAACAAATACCTCTGTATCGATGCAAGTCAATGACCTGATTGGTGAGAATGGTGGAAGTGAGCACACAGCTTCAGTGCATTCTGCAGCAGCTCACTCAGGCCAGTATAGTGCTGGAGAAATTGCTGTAACACCAGGTTGAGCATGGAGCCATGCAAGGCACGTGTGTGAGCTTGCCTCGGCATAGGGCCGCCACCAGGTTTCCACCGTTATCGGACACGATCTTCCCTGGTTGCAGGTTAAGCAGAGACAGCTATTGCTCAAACTCGGACTGGAGGCTGTCCACAAATCTTCAGCTATATGACTGCAATCTCCAAGGCTTATCAATTTTAACACTACCTGATTGTGCTGAGACCTGGCTGTGCAGTGCGGAGGTGGTGGGGATTTGCTCTGCGCTATTGGAACTCGTGTCTTATTAAGCCAGAGGTTGAGGGCACAGGTGGAGGCCCTAGAAGAGGTAGAGGATGAGGCAGAAGCAGTGTAGAAAGTGTGAAATACAGAGGTTTGTCCTGCAATCCTTGGGGACTCCAAGAAACATGAAACAGCCCCTTCCCTGCCTGCCCCCACAGCCACCAGAGTAATCCAGTGACCAGTCAGCGAGATGTAACACCCTTGGCCATTCTTACTCATCCAAGTGTCTGTGGTGATATGCACCCTGACAGACATAGATTTAGTCAAGGAATGGTTGATGCTGTCTAGAGAAGTAATGGCGACTGGGCAACTGGTACTGGGTTAACAGGTTACAGAAACCATCTGTATCTATCAGGCAGAAAGGCAGCATTGGAGATTGTGGAGTTCAACCTGTTAGCTTTGTCATGTGTAGGAGGAAACAATCCTTTATGTGACCACAACTGTGGGACCGTGGGCTGGCTGCAGTGCTGATAGAGGGCGGAACTAGACAAATTTCTGGACCGTGAGTGAGGTGCAGGCAGAGATGTTACAGTGGATTGAGAAAGTGGTGGTGTGCTTATTCTCTGAGTGGTTAAAAACAGCAGGCATATCGGCTTACATTACAGCTGACCGGCTCTCATTTATCCTGACTGCAGTGAGTAAAGAACCGAAGGTTCTGCTGTCGGAGACCTGTGTGACAATACTTGGCTCGGTAGCAGAGGAGGAGGAAAAAGCAGCAGATGCAGTTGATGGGGTAGCTGATGGGTGTTGAGGTCCACTGGTCCACATTTTAGTGCAGTGGTATTGCCAGAGTAACACATGTTGATTGCGCATGTGAAGGTTCATGCTTGTAGTAGTCAAATTATTGCACTCTTTCACTCTACTTAGTTTTTTTTGCAAAGTTGGCAGATAATGTGATTTTTCTCATCAATTGCACTGTCAAAAAAGGCCCAGGTTAGGCAACCCTTGCCGCCCTTGTGAGCTGCAGATGCATGAATGCTGCTGGCCAAAGCCACAGTTGAGGATGCAGCGCCTAATCCCCTTTCCACCACAACCTCGCTATTTCTCATTCACGTTGCTCACATAGTGTGGTAGGAGCACAGTATTAGCAACAAAAAATTAGATTTTTTTTACTGTGCACCAGATCTGCACACAGCTGAATTATGGCGGGTTCAGTTTGGATGAGGCCTGTATGACAAAGAAGATATGCTCCAAACAATTTCAAACTGAAATCTCCCCTACTGTATCACGTTAATCACACAAGAAAGAATTGTTTCAGTGTGGATGAGGCCTGTATGACAAAGAAGATATGATCCAAACAATTTTCAATTGAGATCTCCCCTACTGTATCACGTTAGTAACAGAATAAGTATTTTTTTAGTGTGGATGAGGCCTGTATAACCTAAAATATATGCTCTAAGCAATTTCAAACTCTGATCTAGCCTGCTGTATCAGAAAAAAAATGTTTTTTTACTGTGCAACAGCGCTGCACACAGAACAATTTCACTGCCACAAAATGACAAGGTGGGATATGGCGGGATATATCATGTTTAGCAACAGAATTTTTTTTTTATTGTGCAACAGCTGTGCAGAAAAATGAATTTCACTGCCACTAAATGACAAGGTAGGATATTGCGGGCTGTATTACGTTTAGCTAAGAAAAAAAATGTTTTTTTTCTTTGCAACACGTGTACAAAAAGATGAATTTCACCACCACTGAATGACAGGGTGAGATATGGTGTGCTGAATCACATTAGCAACTGCAAAAAATATTTTTTTTTACTGTGCACCAGCTGTAAACACAGGACAATTTCACCGCCACTAAATGACAAGGTGCGATATGGCGTGCTGAATCACATTAGCAACTGGCCCAAAAATTTTTTTGACTGTGCAACAGGTTAATTCATAGAACAATTTTACTGCCACTAAATGACAACATGGGATATGGCATGCTGTGTCAGGTCAAGCAACTGAAAAAATAAGATTTTGAAAGGTCTACTCGTGCACGGAGCAGAATAGAAGCAGTGCACAACACACTTGTATGAAATGCTGTGTTTGTGAACCTCACTAGCAGCACAAAAAAAAATGCTGGAATGTCGATTTCAGAGCCACACAGGATACTTGCTATCTAAACTATCTGACTAAGAAGTCAGGTCATGGTCTGGGGTCAAAATACCAGGAGATAACAGATAAAGGCAAAAGGACAAGACAAAGGGATAGAACACGGTCCAAGAGTAATTTCACGGAAGATCAGAACTCAGAACAACAGAATCAGGCAAACACTTACCAGGAAGCACAAACTACGTCTGGCAGAGACAAACAGCTCAGTTAAATAGCTTGGGCAATCTCCAGAACAGAGAAAATATGGATAAAGTCCCGAACCTCTCAGTCCAAGATTGGACAGCCGAGCTGTCAATCAAAGCACCAACAGCTCAGTACGCTCATCACAAGACTGGACATCGAAGCTATCAATCAAAACACTGACAACTCAGCATGACCCAGGTTGCAAAAGACAGAAAAATAATCATTCACTGAGCAGAGGAATCATGACAGCTGTCTGCTGAATGATGGTCAGCTGAGGGTTCAGCTGGCAGCTATCTCACCGGAGTCTCCCATACTCAGGAGTGTTCACACCTCTGAGCGCTTCTATGTTCTCTATGAGAGATCCACTGTCAGACATCCCAGGTGGTGGCCTATTTATAACAGAACAAAAGGATTGGCAGTCTGATATCGGACATGCCAGATATTTATCTCCCTCGGCAATGATCTGTTAGGGGCCCCCATTCATTTTACGTAACATTCCCACGGTGGCCACTGGCTTTGTATGGGATTGATGAAAATCTCACAGTGTTTTTTTTTTAGTGAGTAAACTGCAGTGCAATTTTGAAATGTGCAACAATTTCTGTCAATTTCTTTTACGGTAAATATTTTATTTGCTGATTTTATTAGACTTGAGTAAGATGAGAAAAACAGAAAACTGAACTGGTGTATGACTTGAAAATATGCATGATGTAAAGGCATGTTCACACTGGCCATGGAAACAAACAAAACCAAAGAAAAAACAATATGTGCATATACCCTAATGAAAATAAATAAGTAAAAAAGCAAGTGCATTAAATAATTAACATAGGATACTTAGTAAACACTGTTTTTGATCAAAAAAAGCATAAAGCTGTCCCACCCCGGCAAGGTGTACCCAATTGGGACAGTAACTACACTCTCTAATGTTAAAACCTACCTAGTATGATTAGTGGCAGAGAGTCACAGGGTAATATACCAAAAAAAGAACATGGACCGCACCTCCAAAAATTCATAAGTTGATCTAATGCCACCAGGCAAAATATGCATTACTGAACATGAGGTTCTTACTTTAACATTCTGATCAGACTATATGAAGCCGACTGCCATATTATGGTGAACCTCTCAGTGGGTCCCTATCGCCTAAAAAGAGCAGCTGACAACCGCCGCAGCAACAATGCACCAGCAGGGTGGACAGCCTGGTGCCTCACAGCGCCCAAGCTGCAAGACTGAGTCCCCATGATTCCAGACCATATCGCCCCACCAATACAAAACCACAGCTCCCTCACCTTCCTCAAGCTAACAAGTGAGAGCAAAACTAGGCTGGACCCCTTTCTTTGGAGTCTCCTGCTAATTTAAAATCACTTGTGCCAAATGGGAGGAGTGCTGGTCCAAGATAGGAGAAAGAACATGCTATACACCAAAAAAAAGAACATGGACCGCACCTCCAAAAATTCATACGTTGATCTAATGCCACTAAGCAAAATATATATTACTGATCATGAGCTTCTTAGTTTAACACTCTGATCAAACTGCATGAAGCCCACTGCCACATCACGGCGAATCTCTCAGTGGGTCCCTATCGCCTTAACGGAGTGGCGGCGTGTGCTGACCACAGCGACAATACAACAACAGGGCGGACAGTCTGGAGCACAAGTAACCTAATTTATCTACCGTATTTTTCTGACCATAAGACGCACTTTTTTCCCTCCAAATTTGGGAGGAAAGTGTGGGTGCGTCTTATGGTAGGGATGTAGCATGTGGGGAGGGGGGCAGCAGCGAGTGGGATCGCACTGTTATCCCACTTCAGGAGGCAGAAAAATGTCCCCACTGCCCGGAATCAGCGCTGGGGAAACCGTGTGGTCCTGATGATTAAGTGCAGTGAATATTCATTAGCTACTCCCCGCCCACAGCTGAGGGAGCAGCAAATGAATACTGCACTTAAGCAGAGACACACATGGTTTCCTCAGCGTTGATTGCTGCAGCAGCTGGGGAGATCCGTGTGTCCGGGGGAGGAGGAGGAGGAGGCAGCAGCAGCAGGGTCCGGGGGAGAGGAGATCGCTGGTACCTTCCTGGGCTGGAGCTGAGTGCTGTGCAGTGTGCACAAGGAGGACCTGTGATGATGTCAGAAGTGGGTGGGCTGGAGCATCACATGGCAGCACAGAGCCCTCCCTCTTCTTGACATCATCACAGGTCCTTCAGACTCCAACACTAGAATCTGCTGGCTTCCATTACCTGTGCTGTGGAAAGGCAACAAGAGGGAGGGCTCTGTGTGTGCAGCCATGGGATGCTTTTACCTCACTACAGGCTGGCTGCCACAATTAAGAGGTTAGTCTTTCCAAAACACAATAAAGCACTCTGCCACTCCTTTAGTGAACTATAACTCCCAGCATGTCATAGGATCTTCAGGACATGCTGCGAGTTATAGTTCTCCCATGGAATTTTAAAGCATCACTCCAGTGTTATTTTGCAGTGCTGGAGTGGTGCTTTCAATATAAGCCCTGCGCCCCCATTCTTATACTCACCCTCCAGTGTCTTCATATAGTACTTCACAGACACCACACTGGTCCCGCAGCTTCCAACATAATAACATACTATTATATATAATAACACCACATATAATAGTATGTTATTAAATATTTTACCACATTTTTTGCTTCAAATATTTTTTTCCCTATTTTCCACCTCTAAAACCTGGGTGCGCCTTATAGTCCGGTGCGTCTTATAGTCTGAAAAATACGGTAATTGGTGCAGAAAAGTTAATTGGTGCAAAAAATCTGCAGCTTTCTAAACTCACCAAATACTCATCAAAGGAACTTAGGCTACATTTATACATCCGTGTGATACATCTGAGTACTGTCCAATGTTTTTTCATCTGACAGCACTTTGTACCATAGAGTACAATGGATGTATTCACTCTTCCGTTAATTCCATACATTTTGTACATAGTTATGTAAGATGCCCAAACCAGATAGTTGTGGGCGAGCTTCAGACCCCACTTACTTTGGCATCCTACAGACAACTTGTGTCCCAATCCTGGTGTGCTACTGTGTATGAGGTGCATCTCACTTACTTCAGGGCCGCAGGCCTCTCCTGACTCCCTGAATCCTTCTTCTGGAACTAGGGCAGCAATCAATCCAGGAAACACAAGACTCTTAACAACAACCAAACTTTTACTTGGTGAATAGCAGTATTTACAGATATAGATATAGAGGATAAGGCCCAATTTGTTATCATCTTTCCCACTGGTACCAGGCACAACTTCAGCCCTGGCTCTTGGTGTAGGTAGAACATCCCTTTTACTATCTCTTCTAGTTCTAGGGGATCTTCTTCTTTTCTAGAAGTTTATTGGATTCCATCTCACTCCACCTCCAGAGGTTTGAGTCCAGTTTCTCCTGCAGTTTCAAAAAAGGAGTATGCCCCTGGGCCCCGACGTCTATCTGGGGGCTCTCAGGCTGGCAAAGGGGACTCATGCAGAGGGGTTCTCTAGCAATTCACTGGTTCTGGGTTCATGCTGTCCCTAGCAGTCCCTGTCCTGGACCTATCTCTTGTCAATACTGAGCACTCACTGACCTGTCACATAATGTCTTTGACACCAACTTTCAGTTTCCCCTCCCAAACTGGGCCAGCAATTATAGTTAACCCTGTCTAAGCTAACTTCAGCCCCAGTGAGAATTATCCTTTTACAACATACATGAACATCAAATACCTTGAACCTCTTTAGAGTGTTAGGGAGCAAACCATCAGTCCCACCACTCCTACCATCCCCCACACTTTAATTATGGTCATACGCAACCATGTCAGACCTTAAAAGAATAATTAGTTTGCAGGTAAGACATTATAGAACTCTATAAAATATTATAAAATATCAGACTGCAGGCTGGTCCTGACATCTTATTCCTTATGTAGCCCCAGCCCTTCTTTGCTATGGGCCCGGAACTGCAAGTGTGAAAGTCCATAACCATAAGACTTTTAATAGCACTAGTCCTTCTCAGTAAGGACCCTGGAAACAAAGTGTCCAAGCTCATTTTTATCAACAGAGATCGCAGATTCATACACTCGTAGTTTTCTTTAAAACACAGCCCAGGAAAGGCACAGTCTCTGCTATTGAGAATATCAAACCCTCAAAAAGCACCAGCAACTGCTATTCCAGCAGAAAAAGGCACAGCAAAATAAAAAATTAAAAAAACACTAGTGACAAACAAACTAGACTGCTTCAGGCCTGCTCGGCCCAAATGGAATTCAGGAAGCAATCTTTAAAACTTCCTATGGTCAACATCAGAAACGGTCAACTAAAATGTCAGGAACAGTCCTCTGTTAGGATGGGGCACTCTGACCCCAGTAGGGAATTTACTACAAATGCCTCCCCAGTCCAGTCTGAGGTAGCTCCCTGTCAAACTTCAAGATTCAGGAAGCAGTGAACATTGAGTCCCGAGTTACTTCTACCTTCAAGGCTTTCCTTCTATCATCCATGAAGGCAGCCCAGGCAGTGGGGATGGTGGTCTTCACCATTTCCAGGGCTGGGTGGGGGTCCTCCTGTCCTATCATAACGCTCCCACAGCCCCCCTGGGTAGGGCTATAGCTAGTGACACTAAACTTCTGCACCATCTGCCCTGCTGTACCCTTGATATTCTTCAGTGACACTGAAGTCATGAGGGCCACACCTCCAGCTCAGGTGTCCAGTAAGCTGAATGTCAGCATCTTGCTAAGAGGCTCAGCTGGTGCACAGCCCATTGAGGAGTTTTGTCTAGCACCTTCCAGGTCTTCTGGTTACCCGTCGGGGGTTACCTTCCCCTAACTAGGATGCCTGGTCCCCAGTACCTGCACCATTTCCAGTCCCTTGGCGGGCCTTTCTCGGGGCCCTTCACTCAAGGACATCATGATCCCTTTCCAGGATGTCCTCATAAGTGTAGGGATGCACCAACCGCATACCAACCTTTTCCTGCTCCACACTTCATGAACTCCACCACCTCAGCTGGACATTGATTATGGAATCTGGAAGGCAGATACTTGTTTTTGATCGTGTTGCGACTCACATACACTTCCTGCCTGTTCACTACTCTTCCAGGAACCCGAATCCCTTCCGGATGCCAAATGCAGTGACCCGTCCCCATGTTTGGACTTGTTCCATTGCCTCCCATTGGGCACTGTTGGATGCCTCTAGCCATCTCCTCAGATACTGGTCCATCCATATCCTGTGAGCCAGCAAATTCCGTCTCTGGCAACTGTATTTTTAGAAACCGCGGGAAATATTAAAGGGGCGACAGTCGGCAGGGTACTAAGGCTATGCTTCTCAGTGTTCCTTCAATTTTTGCAGGGGGCTCGCTCATTAGTCAGTCTTACCTTCAGCCCCTCTCTCTTGGGCCCATGCGCTCTCATCCCTACTTCAGGCACCTCCATGATTGGGACCAAAGTGATCAAGTGGTCAAGGACACTACACTCCTCAGGAAATGTCATGTCCACACCGCCAGCCAGGTTTTCTTCCTCAGCCGAGGGACACTTTCCTTCAGGTATCTGGCTCCAGCAGAGCACCTGAATGCTGTATATCAGCCCTGAAAGGTGATGGCTGCATCTTTTATCGGTCAAACCTGATGACAAGTTCCCTTTAATAAATATCAAGGTTGTGTGCTGTTCCGTGTAAGTTATGCTCTTCAGTTTCTATGTATTATTTTTATGCTGTGTATGGTATGGAATTTGCTGCCACCTAATGGCATTTTTCCGTATGGCAACTTGTTATTCATTTAATTTTATGGGCACGCCTTTCACATCCGGTTCAAGGGTCATGTCTTCTTCTTCCTGCTGGCAGCCATTTCATCTTAGTCTGCTTGTTGTTGTGAGAGGACATGCTTGAACAGGGCTTAGGAAGGCATCAGTCTTTCGACCTCTTGCTGCTCACTCGCTGTCACAAATACACTTGCTGTACTTGGCTCAATTCTGGAGAAGTTACTGTATAACCATCGTATGCTGTATGTCCAGATTTAGATATAAACAAGTCTGGGTTGCACAATCCCTGGTGTGCATCATCTCTCCGGACGCTGAACAGCATTGGTCCTGTCTGCCCTGCATAGAGGAAACGGAAGGTACAAATCTCTCACAACACCTATTAGTCAACCACACCTCTATTTGCCTCATGTGGGGACAGAACAGGTTGACCCCTCGACTTTGTCCAAGTTTATAATTTTGTCCCTCTGTGTATTTGAGTTTGACATCTCTGAACTAAATGAAAAACATACATTTTCTCATCTCAATTGTTTATTTTAATTTGTTAAAGTTAGAAAAATAATTGAACAACTCAAAATGTGCAAAAATACATTTTTAACATTTTAAAAAATTATCATTGACCAATATAGCCATCGTCCATTTCAATAAAAGTCATAAGCTTTCTATCCATGGAGTATGTCAGTTTTTTAGCTGGGTCTGGAGGGTATTTAAGTGTTATAAATACTACCCCAGTGCCCAGTCAGTGGGGGTGGCCTCACTCCAAACACTTGTATCTACCGAGGCCGCACCCCAACTAGAGATGAGGCCATCCAGTGGGCAGGGCAGACTAGAGGGCGTAGCCTCGCTTCAAACAAGCGTATGGAGAAAAGCCATGCCCACTGAATGGGTTCTGGCTGGAAGTATGTATAAAGCATACATACCCTTCGGTCCCAGTTCAGAAGCAGGTGAATCCCCACAGTGCACAGTGCATGCGTTGGAGCGATTCATATGTCTGCATTCACACAGAGTGACTGCAGAATTATCAGTTTGGACCGCGATATAGAAGGGTTAATAGTTTGCCTTTAAGTGCCTTTTGCCTTTAAGTGTTAGAATTACTAAAATCTGGTGATGCAGTAGTCTGATGGTCTCCTCTTCAAGAAGACTATACTTCTTATCATGTATGTTCTCAATAGTCAGCCACAACATGTTCTGGGTGCGTGGTAAATAAAGTATGACCCTGGGTGATGGTGGGGGCTACTTGACTTACATTGAAATGCATTTGTTGTAAATGGTATAAAACATTGCTTTGTTTCTTGATACATCAGATAAAAGTGAATATCACACAGAACAATGTGTGTGATTCTTTTGTCTCCAAGCGCTTGTCAATTAAGGGCGTAATTCCACAATTAGGCCTCACTGGTGATCTGGCTATCTGACTCTGGGTCAGAGAGAAAACAGCTACAACAGTTTGGCGCCCAAAGTGGGGCCGTGGTAACCAGCCTATTCAGAATCTGTATGTGGGAGCTTCCTGAGAGATTGGACACGCAAAACACAGCTGCAGCAAGGTAAGAAATTTTATTCTAACACTGTTTTGCATTTGCAATCTCTTTTGGATTTCTCCATACCTCTGGGTAAAAGGCTGCGAACACGGTTTAAAAGAACCCACATCACCAGTGAGTTTTGTGTTTTGTCTGTTTATGTCCGTATGAGAGTTGAATAATAGAGAAATAAGATCTCATCTGTAATATTTGTCAATATACTAATTGGTTGTGTATTTGTATAAGTGTGAAGTACAGAGCTGGGATAGACTCTGTGCAGTGTTGTTATTTTGGTCATTTTGGATTGGCAGTACGTTATATGAAGCTGTATTTGGTATAGGGCCGCGGTTTTTGTTATTTGGCCTTAAAGTGCTTTCAGAGTGTCAGTAGACACTGCTGCAGGTTTTTATAGAGTTGTGTTAATTCCAAAGTGCAAAATAGGCAGGCTGTGTGAACCTTGTATGTATGTCTATGAGAACCTCTGAATGAGATGAGAGGTGAGTAATTGAGTATAAGGGATAAATAAATAAGTCCCTGATTGATGAGGGGTTCCGTTAGGTGTGGTCCTCTGTATGTGACAAAGGACATTATTCAACTCAATTTGAGCTGAATCAGGTGGAGTGATTGAGATAAGGGATTTTTAATTCTGTTTTGGGAAGAAAAGGAAAGGGAAAAAAAATCCCTGAATGAGCACGTATGAATGAATTAGGAGAACAATTTGGACCATTCTGTCAAGACTGCAGAGGAGTTTTAATTGTACTGAGTCAAGGGGCAGAGCCCTACAGAATTTGTTCATGGACTCCTAATATTGTTACCTTTCCAGTTCTTGTGCAAGGCCCAGGACGGGTGCGTTACAGATTTTTCAATCTACATCTGAGATTAAATGAATCGAGTAATGATATAGCTTGTATTATATGTGGCATGACATTGGAAAGTTTCCTGGATTAATTTGGCCAGAGAAGTGCAAGGCATGGCTTCTCACATTATACAGTTATTTGCCCTTACAGTGAAGTTCTGTGGTTTCCAGAGGAGGATGAGGGTTTGAGGAAACAGATTCTGATTCTGATTAAAAATCTAAGAACTGCTGCATTCTGTTTCTGTGTATAAAAACACCAAGCTTTTTAGATTTTAAGATCTCTACTGAATACCTGATAGGAGGGGTGAGTCGAACCCCTGCGCGATTTGCTTGTGATTTCTCCTCTCTGTCCTTATCAGTCCTGAGTGCCCGAGGAGGGGGGGTGGAGCTGCGCTCAAATATTCTGTCCTTCGTTTAGTACACGCTGAGAGATTTGTACTTTGGAAGCAATAGTACTGTATGTATTGAAGTAGAAAGAAATATTGTAAGTTGAAGTTGGAAGTTGAAAGTGAAAATAACTGTGCCTAGTCTTAGAAGGAAACTTGTAAGTGATTGAAAGATTGGTAAAAGATTCACCTGCTTCAAGTTGAGTGATTGATATATAGCAAATTGAGGATCAACAGAGGAGGTAGCCAACTGCATGGCTGATGTAGTAGGTGAGAGTCTTCCTGCTACAGTCAGCTTACGGCACATAGGCGGTGTAACCTTGCCGTTCCATGGAGCTGTGCTAGCCAGCTGATCTACCGAGTGGTAGGTGGTGTAACCTGCTCGCTAAATCCTTTAAATCTACCGAGTGGTAGGTGGTGTAACCTGCTCGTTGTTGTTTGAGCGGATAAGTTGAAGCCATGGGCAACTTATTCTGTGTGCAGTCAGGGCCCCCAATGGGATCCAGAACCGCTATGCAGATTGTAAAAGACAGAGAAGGAAAGGAAGCAGTGAAAGATGTTGGACCAATATTGAAAAAGGCAAAAATGCCAGAGTGTGGATGTTTGGATGTACAAAAATGGCACAGTTTCAGAGAAGAGAATAGAGGTTGGATAAAAGACAAGGGGAGAGAGCAACAAGTGAATAAATGGTGTCGTGTGGCAGAGGAAATACAACAGTATGGAAGTAGAGAGACTACAGTGGGGCACAAGGTGTATTATGACTGTTTTGATGCACAAAAGTCTATGACTGTTAGCGCCCCACCTCTGTATAACCAGAGACCGAGACAAGAGAGATGGACTTGTAAACACTGTGGTCAGCCAAACCCAGACTGGAGAAACTCTTGTATGACCTGTGCTGCAACCCGACCTAAGCCAATTGCATTAAATCCTGTCCGGACAAGGTCACATGTAGTGACAGAGGAAGCTGACTCAGTAGTGGGAGCATTGACCTTTAGGGAAGAAGCTGACAGTATTTCTGAGGGAGAGGAAAATGTAGAACAGCATGTCACCCCAATAGATCATCATCCAGTCATCTCCTCCACCAGACCCAACACCAGAGAAGCATCCACATCAAGACATAGAAGGGTGACTAGAGTGAGACAGATACAGGAATATTATCCCTGGAGCCCCTCTGACCAGCTGGCTATGCTAAAGCAGTTGCCTAATCCTGAAACCCAACCTTTCCCATTTTACAGACAAATAAAGGAAATACAGCGGGCATATAAGTGCACCTGGGCAGACCTAGAGAGCTTGATGAGTTCAAAAGCAGGTGACGTACTAGGACACATAATTAAGACACATACAGATGTGGCAAAAGATCAAGCATGGTGCATGGATGATAAATCTGCACGGTCTGGGGAGACATACTGTGAATCACTAAAACAATGGGCGACAGTAAAACAATCAGAACAATCTGTACTCCAGACTGACGTAACACAGCAAAAAGGAGAGAGTGTAGAGATGTACTTTGGACGGTTACAGCTAAAATGGGCAGACATGGGGTATAGTCCAATAAATCCACTTCATGTTAGAATACTGGTAAATACATTTATTGACGGCATGACCAAAGGCTTACGAGACGCAGTACAGACAGCTAGACCTGAATGGAGAAATGTAGATCCAAAAGACCTCCTGAAGGTAGCTAAAGGAGTTGAACAAACCAGGACCAAAAAACGACCTGTCATGTATGCTGGAGCACAGGGAAAACAGTGGGGATATAGAAAAGGACCCAGGGACTTAGAAACAGTAAAATGTTACAACTGTGGAGAAAATGGGCACTACGCCAACCATTGTATAAACCCTACAAAGGAAACTAAGCAGACCAATCCTCCACCTCCTTCAGACTAGGAAACTGGCAACCCAGTGACAAGTGTGTGCCCTGTACTTGTCCCCTCCGGACCTGGTCCTGCCTTAATGACCACCATAACAATGCCGGGAGGGAAGGAGGCAGAATTTTTGATTGACACTGGGGCAGCCGGGACTGTGGTACACAAGGACTTGATAATGCCAGACATGATTACTAACGAGACTGTGGAATGTGTGGGGGTGGAAGGACAAGTGACAGAAGCCCTAATGACTAAACAAATGAGACTAAAATTACGGGACAGCCAAGAGGTGCTTACAAAACTTATTGTTAGTGACAATACCCCTATGAACCTGCTGGGAGCAGATGTACTGAGCGCTATCCAGGCCACCATACAGTACTCTCCTGAGGGTATTACAGTCACAAGTCCCCTCTCAGACAAGCACTTATGTAAGATTGCAGCAATGGTGTATATGACAAAAACAGTGAAAGTAACACCTGACACCAAAATGTCTGAGGATGGGGAAATGAATCAGGTACCAGAAACAGTTTGGGCAAAGGAGAAAACTGATGTGGGTCGGCTGCCCATTCCGCCTGTCATGATTAAATTGAAAGAAGGAACCACTCCTCCTTGCTTAAAGCAATACCCCTTGAGCCTAGCTAAATCAATGGCCCTGACCAGTACGTTAAGGCAGGGGTTCTGGTGCAAAGATCTTCCCCCTGCAACACCCCTTTGTATCCCATTAAGAAAAAAGGACCCAAGGGTTCCCCTAGCGCTTACAGAATGGTTCATGACTTAAGAGCTATTAATGAGGTTACAGAGAGCATGACTTCAAATGTCCCTAACCCACACACCTTACTGTCACAGATTCCAGCGACATCAAAATGTTTCACAGTCATTGATTTGGCAAATGCATTCTTCTCTGTACCGCTGCACTCTGACTGTCAGTATGTTTTTTCTATCACTCACGAAGGTAAACAATACTGTTGGACGGTCCTCCCACAAGGGGGAAAGAACTCCCCAACCATCTATTCAACAGCGATGGCAGGGATTCTTGAGCAGTGGCAATCACCTCATCCACAGACTGTACTATTGCAGTACGTGGATGACCTCTTGCTCTGCTGCCCGGATCAGACATCCTGCAAGGAAGCTACTGTTTCCTTGCTGTGTTTTTTGGCAGAGAAGGGTTGCAAGGTCTCACGTGACAAATTACAGTATTGCAACCAAAAGGTGACATTTTTAGGACATTGTATTGCGGAAGGTACAGGACACCTGATGGAAGACAGGAAACAGGCAATACTGAATCTCCCTTTACCCAGGTCACACCAGCATCTACGCACTTTCCTAGGTTTGGTGACCTATTGTAGGCCTTGGATAAGGTCTGCTTCACAAATGATGCAACCACTCTATGACTGTTTGTCATCAGACCCCTACAATCTCACTCAAGAAGCAATTGATTCCTTCTATTCTCTCAAACTGCTCATTGTGTCAGCCCCGGCCCTAGGCATTCCCAACTATGATCAGCCATTTTTCTTGTTTTGCACAGAGCAGGGAGGACATGCTACCGCAGTACTGACACAACAACATGGAGAGAAACAGAGACCGATAGCTTACTACTCAGCACAATTAGACCCTGTGATCAGAGGGTCTCCTACGTGTGTCCGTGCAGTAGGAGCAGCTGCACTACTACTAGGAAAGGCATGTGAGATCACACTGACTTTTCCTTTGACAATTTATTCCCCACATGACATCCATGCCATTCTTGTACAAGTTCAACCAAAACATTTGTCGATGGCTAGACAACTCAGACTTGAATGTGCTCTACTGATTCCTGAATATGTCACCCTCAAAAGATGTAATGTTCTGAATCCAGCCACCCTCCTGCCTGTGGATTCAGAAAAGGGGGAATTGGTGACAGTTTTAGCAAGTGAAGAAGAGTACTTTGACATGACACACGAACATGACTGCATAGAACTGATGAGTCAGGAGACAGTGGGTTTTGCACATGTTCATGAAAGACCTGTTTCTAATGCAGATTTTGAGTTTTTTGTAGATGGCTCCAGATACCACCAGGATGGGCAATTCTACACTGGATATGCAGTAGCATCCTCACATGAGTTAATCCGAGCTGAACCACTCTTTCCTCACATGTCGGCACAGGAGGCAGAGTTGAAGGCACCCACTGAGGCGTGTAGAGCTGCTGCAGGTAAAGTCGCTAATATTTACACAGATTCGAATTATGCATGGGAAATAGCCCATGATTATGGCCCTATCTGGAGAAGCAGACATGGAAGGGCAGCAGGGGCTGACTGGCCCAGGTGGCAAAGAGGCAAATGCCCCCCGGGCCGCTCCCCCAGCTGCTGTTCAGGGCCGGCTGCCTGGTGGTGGCTACAGCCACACCGCAAATTGTGCGCAGCCATGTCTGCTGTACTGTGACGTGGCCGGCAGCAGACACAGCCGCATCACAGTCAGCGCACACGTCTGCGCTGGGGCCAGGAGCTATGCTTGGCTGTCACCTTGACAGCTGTGCAGCTACTGCTCCCTTCATGTTCTCTATACTTCCAGGTTAGGTGTTGGGCATGCGCGATGGCATCCTCACGCACGCGCCGACATGACCCAGATGCTAGAAGCAGAGAGGCACTGCAGGGGAGCGACTGGTGAGGTAAGTATGAAGAACTTTTTTGTTTTCTTTATAAAATAAATTTAATGGTGGGTAACTGCAAGTGATGAAGTGGGAGGTGTAAGGAGACTGCACATGATGGAATTTGGGGGTTAAAGGAGACTGCACATGATGGAGTGAGGGGGTAAGTGGGGCTGCACATGATGAAGGTTGAGTGGGGCTGTACATGATGGAGTGGGGCTGCACATGATAGTTTAGTGGATAAAGGAGACTGCAAATGATGAAGTGGGGAGAGTGGGGCTGTATGATGGAATGGGGCTGCACATGATGATGTGGGGGTAAGGGGGATTGTGCATGATGAAGGGGGAGTGGGGCTGCACATTAAGTGGGGGGTAAGGGGGACTGCACATGATGAAGTGGGGGGTAAGGGGGACTGCACATGCTGAAGTGGGGGTTAAAGGGGGCTGCACATGATGAAGTGGGGGGTAAGGTGATCTGCACATGAAGTGGGGGGTAATGGGGACTGCACATGATAAAGTGGAGTGTAAGATGGACTGCACATGAAGTGGGGGGTAAGGGTGACTGCACATGCTGAAGTGGGGGGTAAGGGGACTGCACATGATGAAGTGGGAGAACGGGACTGCAGGACTGCACATGATGAAGTGTGTCTGATGTGGGACTGCTCATGATGAAATGGAAGGGGGATAGGGGGCTGCAAATGATGAAGGGGCACTGCAGATGAAGTGAGGGGGTGATAGGGGACTGCAATGAATGAAGTAAGGGGACTTCAAATTAAAGTGGGGGGACTGCAAAATGATAAATTCAGTGTGAGGGACAGGGGACAGCAATTTAATTGAAGGTGGGGGTGGGGAGAGCAAATGATCAATTGAAGAGGGGGTGGGGAGAGCAAATGATGATCTAGGGGAAGAACAAATAATTCATTTTAAGGGTGGGGGAGTAAATGATGTATTGAATGTGGGGTAGAGCAGTTGATAATGAATAGAGGGTGAGAGAGAAAGACATGACAATGAATTGGGGCGGGAGGGGCATGTAACTATAATGAATCGGAGTTAGGGTACCGTCTCACTATACGATTTACCAACGATCACGACCTGCGATACGACCTGGCCGTGATCGTTGGAAAGTCGTTGTGTGGGAGCTGTCACACAGACCGCTCTCCAGCGACCAACGATGCCGAAGGCCCCGGGTAACCAGGGTAAACATCGGGTTACTAAGCGCAGGGCCGCGCTTAGTAACCCGATGTTTACCGTGGTTACCAGCGTAAAAGTAAAAAAAAAAAAACCGTACATACTCACCATCTGATGTCCGTCAGGTCCCTTGCCGTCTGCTTCCCGCTCTGACTGAGTGCCGCAGTAAAGTGAAAGCAGATCACAGCGGCGACGTCACCGCTGTGATCTGCTCTCACTTTCCGGTCGTGCTGCGTGTCAGACACTGCGAGATCGTAACTATATCGCTAGAACGTCACAAATCGTGCCGTCGTAGCGATGAAAATGCCACTGTGTGACGGTACCCATAGGGTTAGAGTGGTAGGTACATAGTGGGGGGCGTTGAGGATGAAGTGACTGATAATGAATTGGGGGAAAGAGTACAGGTGCTAATTAATTTATATATTAAATGGGGAAAGTGGCTATTTATAGTTAGTGGGTGCACAGTGGTGGATTATAATTTATATTTGGAATGGTCGGTTAATAATAATAATTATAATAATTTTATTTCTATAGTGCCAACACTTTACATTTTAGAAGGGACTTGTACAGACAATGGACATTAAGCATAACAATAAACACATAGATCAACAGATACCAAAAGGAATGAGGGCCCTGCTCGCAAGCTTACAATCTATGAGGTTGCATAATAACCAATTATATATTGTTTGTGGGTGCTCCTCTGTATTCAGATGTCTAGTGTACACCATGTTCCAAATTATTATGCAAATTGGATTTAAGTGTCATTAAGATTTAATTGTTTTGTTTTTCAAATAAACTCGTGGATGGTATTGTGTCTCAGGGCTCAATGGATCACTAAAATCAATCTTAAACACATGTGATCATTAGTTTTCCAGGTGATTCTAATTAAAGGAAAACTACTTAAAAATGATGTTCCACATTATTAAGCAGACCACAGTTTTCAAAGCAATATGGGAAATAAAAAGGATCTCTCTGCTGCTGAAAAGCATTAAATAGTGCAATGCCTTGGTCAAGGTATGAAAACATTAGATATTTCATGAAAACTTAAGAGTGATCATCATACTGTGAAGAGATTTGTGACTGAAACAGAGCACAGACAGAGTTCATGCAGATAAAGGCATAATGAGGAAGGTTTCTGCCAGACAAATTCATTGGATAAAGAGTGCAGCTGCCAAAATACCATTACAAAGCAGCAAACAGTTATTTGAAGCTGCTGGTGCCTCTGGAGTCCCTCGAACCTCAAGGTGTAGGATCCTTCAAAGGCTTGCTGTGGTGCATAAACCTACTATTCGGCCACCCCTAAACGGTGTTCACAAGCAGAAACAGTTGCAGTGGGCCCAGACACACATGAAGACTGATTTCCAAACAGTCTTGTTTACTGATGAGTGTCGAGCAACCCTGGGTGGTCCAGATGGATAGAGTAGTGGATGGTTGGTGGATGGCCACCATGTCCCAATAAGGCTGCAACGTCAGCAAGGAGATGGAGGAGTCATGTTTTGGGCCAAAATCATGGGGAAACAGCTTGTAGGGCCCTTTAAGGTTCCTGAAGGTGTGAAAAGGACCTCGGCAAAGTATATAGAGTTTCTGACTGACAACTTTCTTCCATGGTATAAAAATCAGAATTGTGCCTTCAGGAGCAAAATCATCTTCATGCATGTCAATGCACCATCTCATGCTGCAAAGAATCCCTCTGAGTCATTGGCTGCTATGGGCATAAAAGGAGATAAACTCATGGTATTGCCACCATCTTCCCCTGACCTCAACCCTATACAGAACCTTTGGAGTATCATCAAGCAAAAGATCTATGAGGGTGGGAGGCAGTTCACATCAAAACAGCAGCTCTGGGAGGCTATTCTGACTTCATGCAAAGAAATACAAGCAGAAACTCTCCAAATACTCACAAGTTCAATGGAGGCGAGAATTGTGAAGGTGATAACAAAGAAGGGTTCCTATGGTAACATGTGACTTGGCCTGTTAGGATGTTTTGGGGTTAAATAGCTTTTTTGTTCAGTGAATGTGACCTCCTCATGCTGCAAATTCCACAAATGAGCATTTTCAGTTCTTTAAAACAGATCAAATATTTAGAAATTCTACTGTGCCTAATAATTTGGAACAGTGCATTTTGAGTTTTTATTCATTTTGGAGATCATACTGTTATCATTGGGAGGTTTCTTCAATAAAATTCGATGTATAATCTAACAGGTGATGACTTTTATTAGACTGTCATTTGCACCGACCATTTAGGAAAATCCGAGAAAAATATAATTTGCATAATAATTTGGAACATGGTGTAGAAGAAAGGGAAAAAGTGGGGAATGTGGTCTGGAGGCCGTGCTCTAGGTAACTGTGTTATTTTATGCAGAGACGAGTCCTGGCTGGAAGAAGTGATGGCAGTCTGAGCTGGATGAAAATGAAACGCAAAGATGAAGGACTTCAGCTAGAGACGTCACTAGTGAGTCAGTGTATTACCTGTACACTGACACTATACACTGTATACTATATACAAAGCTCCTGTGTATAATGTCACTGGCAGTGGTGATCACTGTATTACCTGTACACTGACACCTTATACAGATCTCCTGTGCATAATGTCACCAGTGATCACTGTAGTATCTTTACACTGACCATAAATACAGAGTTCCTGTATACAATGGCACTTAGTATTGTGCTTTTTTAAAATTAATGATCAGTATTGTAGTATACAAGTAGTAAAAGGTGTACACTCCCTGACAGAAGTAATGTCGCTTATCCATGTTATGTAAATAAAAGCTTATAACCAGATGTTAAATTCATCCATTGGTTGTATAAATTATTCTTTTGAAAGCTGAAACCTTCCAAAATGTGGTTTAGGTTAAGAAAATAAATTGACATCAATGCAGAAATATTGATTAGTTAATGGACACAGAATGGTCAGATTTTAGCAAGACAAAAGTTTTGTCGCCTGGTCATATAATGCACCCAATCCTAATTTACATCCTCACCTGTGCTCAGTAAATGATCGGTTATTGTTATGGACCTGGTGGTTAGGTGCACCAGGAATGACCTGATAGTTAAACATGGAATCGGGACGAGCTCTGGGGAAGTGGGAACTCTGCTGACCGCAAACCCTACTCCTATCAACACAACTAGAAATAGCCGTGGAGCGTGCCTGACTCTGCCTAGACGCCTCTTCACAGCCTAAGAGCTAACTACCCCTAAAGAAAGGAAACAAAGCCTCACTTGCCTCAGAGAAATTTCCCCAAAGGTAAAAGCAGCCCCCCACAAGTATTGACTGTGAGTTAAGAGGAAATCACAAACACAGGATGAAATAGGCTTTAGCAAAGGGAGGCCAGTCTAACTAAACAGATTGAGGATAGAAAAAGGGATCTTTGCGGTCAACACAAAAAACTACAAAACCACGCAGCGTGTGAAAAAATTACCCCCGCACCAACTCACGGTGCGGTGGTGCCACTCTGCACCCCCAGATCTTCCAGCTAGCCAGGCAGTTTCATGATAGCAAGCTGGACTAGAACTTAGCAAGAAAAACCATATGTAACAAATGAACAAGCAGGAACTTAGCTTCGCTGGAGTAGACAGGTCCTCAGAAAGATCCAGGAGAGATCTGAACCAGTACTAGAACATTGACAGCTGGCATCAAGTAACGATCTGAGTGGAGTTAAATAGAGCAGCCAGCCTGGGACCAAACGAGGTCAGCTGAGGAAGGAACCTCAGAACCAGCAGCTCCACTCACAGCCACCAGAGGGAGTCCATGGGCCGAACTCGCCGAAGTACCATTCACAACCACAGGAGGGAGTCCGAGAACAGAATTCACAACAGGTTATTTAGTGTGTGTGTATAAAAAGAAACCCAGCACCCCAGACCTTCACTTGAACTGCAACTTAAGCTCTGACAACATGCCAAAAATCCACCCTGCGACCAAAGCCTGGATTATCAAGAGGCTGAAGACCAGATCCACTGCAGAGGTGGTGGGCACCTTTAATGTGTCTCAGCATCAAGTACAAAGAATTTAAAAAAAGATTTGAAGAGACTGGAGAGGTGTTTGACTAGCCCAGGTCCGGCAGACCCCGCAAGACAACTGCTCAGGAGGAACATTTGTTGGTTAGAAAATCCAAAGCAACCCCCTCTTCCACAGCAGCAGAGCTCCAACAGGTCTGGTCACCTCAAGTCCCTGTGTCAACTAGAACAGTTTGTAGGATTCTGTCTCAAAATGGCCTCCATGGTGGAATCAGTGCCCAGAAGCCAGCACTAAACAAGAGGCAAATAAAAAACCGTGTGGCATCTGCAAACTCCCACAGCCTGCTAAATAGATGGACACTGGAAAAGTGGCAGAAGGTGGATTTCTTTTCAGTAGAATTACACCACAGCTGCCACAAACACTGCAGGAGACCTACTGGAGCCCGTATGGATCCAAAATACACCCAGAAGACAGTTAAATTTGGTGGTGGAAAGATCATGGTCTGGGGTTACATTCAGTATGGGATTATGCGAAACATTTGCAAGGGGTTAGGCAATATCAATAGCCTAAAATATCAAGAAGTATTAGCTACCTCTTATATTCCAAATCATAAAAGAGGTCATTCTGCAGCAGGATGGTGCTCCATCTCATACATCCATCTCTACAACAAAGTTCCTCCAGGCAAAAAAGATCAAGGTGCTCAAGGACTGGCCAGCCCAGTCACCAGACATGAACATCATTGAGCATGTTTGGGCTAGGATGAAAGAGGAAGCTTGGAAGACAAAACCAAAGAATCTAGAGGAGCACCACAACTTCATTCACCAATGTTATGCAAAACATATTTGTATTTTAAGTTAATTATTTGTCTGTGGGCAACAAAAATTTTGTCTTGCCAAAATCTGACCATTCTGTGTCCATTAACTGATCAATATTTCTGCTTTAATAACAATTTATTTTCTTAACCTAAACCACATTTTGGAGGGTGTCAGCTTTCAAAAGAATAACTTATACAACCAATGGATGAATTTAACGTCAGGTTATAAGCTTTTATTTACATAACAAGAATAAGCGACATAACTTGTGTCAGGGAGTGTATGGTGGCATCATTGGTCTTTGTATAGAGTTTAGTTTCATGTAGAGGTAATGGTGATATTATAATATTATGTATTCTCTGTGTAGTGGTGATAGTACTAGGCACTGTGTAGCTGAATTGTGTGTATGTTTGTAAGTAAGCTCCGTTATGGCACCATATCTAAGCAGTAAGCTTGGTTCTGGTACTCTATCAATGTAGTAATCTAGATTATGGTACTGTATGTATGTCGTAATCTCAGTTCTGCTCCAGTTTCTATGTAGCAGACTTGGTTCCATGTAGTAGACGTATTAAGCTCGGTTCTGTTCCCTTATCTCTGTAGTAAGCTCGGTTCTGCTCCCTTATCTCTCTAGTAAGCTCGGTTCTGCTCCCTTATCTCTGTAGTATGCTAGGTTCTGCTCCCATATCTCTGTAGTAAGTTTGGTTCTGCTCCCATATCTCTGTAGTAAGCTCAATTCTGTTCCCATATCTCTGCAGTAAGCTCGGTTCTGCTCCCATTTCTCTGCACTAAGCTCGGTTCTGCTCCCATATCTCTGTAGTAAGCTTGGTTCTGCTCCCATATCTTTGCAGTAAGCTCGGTTCTGCTCCCATATCTCTGTATTAAGCTCGGTTCTGTTCACCTATCTCTGTAGTAAGCTTGGTTCTGCTCCCTTATCTCTGTAGTAAGCTCGTTTCTGCTGCCATATCTCTGTAGTAAGCCCTGTTCTGCTCCCATATCTCTGCAGTAAGCTCGGTTCTGCTCCCATATCCTTGCAGTAAGCTTGGTTCTGCTCCCATATCTCTGTAGTAAGCTCGGTTCTGCTCCCATATCTTTGCAGTAAGCTCGGTTCGGCTCCCATATCTCTGAATCTAGTAAGTTCGGTTCTGCTCCCATATCTCTGTAGTAAGCTCCGTTCTGTTCCCATATCTCTGGAGTAAGCTCGATTCTGCTCCTATATCTATGCAGCAAGCTCCGTTCAGTTTCCATATCTGTGTACCAGTCTGTTTTTAAAGCCTGTTACCTCTGCTACTTTAATGCAGTGGCCAGATATAAGCAGGGAAAAGGAGGACCACCGCAACTCGAGGGCCACTGCCTTGTGATTGCCCCCCAGGCTGAAAATTGCCAGCCAGCCCCTGAAGGGCAGAAACCAAAAGACTGTTGGATCTGCACACACAGCCCAGTATCTGCAAGGACTATGCCATACTTAGCCTTACCTCTGGAGCCATGACAGGTACTAACCCCACACTGCATACACAATGAGACTTGGACTCAATCTAGGTTTTGGGGAAAAGATGTGCCCCGTGATATATCTGCCTCATTGGCTATAATCGAATGGACCGCTAATCCCTGGTTCCAGTTTAATATAACACGGCCTAAGGTACAAATGTGGTGGCGGGAGTATGATTCAGACGTTGGAAATGTGGTCGCCAGGAGGAGGACTGAAGTCCCTCATTCAGACCCCATTCCCAACGATGGATTATGATTCAGTCTTCAAAACGCTGGAGCAAATACCTGTGGTGAAGACAATAATTGTCTCCGCATATACACTCATGATCAAACACGAGTTAACAAGACAGTATACCAAGATGGTGTTGAAGGCTGTAAAGCAGCTATGAGTGAAACACTAAGGAAAGAAAGAGGTAAATGTACATATGGTATAAGCAGAAAACAAATGAATAATACTTGGTGTGCCCATAAACCTATGTTGGGACTTTTGAGTTTATACCAATGTATACAGACCCCTGGTCACGTTTGTGTTCTCCCAGAAGGAGTATTCTTAGTGTGCGGACATCATGCATACAGATGGGTGAGCCCAGACATAAGAGGGATTTGCACTCTTGCCAAACTAACACCAGCCACCTTCATAGTTCCGCATAGTAAAATAGACACAGCAGCCGTCCCAATTCACACCTTGTACAGAAGGGCTGCAGACAATAAGCCCCGCTCAAGCGGTAGACCGCATTTAGTAGAAATGGGAATAACAAATAAAATATTCAGTAGTATACTAATATACCCCTTCATAACACAAATGTGGGATAAATTAGTGGAGGCTACTGACTACCTGGACGATCAGATTTTCCAGATTCTTGAGGTTCTTAATGAAACTAATACAATACAATTAATCATAGTTACTAACCAACATACTATAGTACTCGATTACCTGACAGCAAAGGAAGGAGGAATGTGTCAAATAATTGGTCCCACCTGTTGCAATTATATTGACCCTGCTGGCAATCTCCAGATCAGGGCCAGTATAGATAAAATAAGTGAACTTAGAGACCAATGGTTAAACCAACACAGTGCAAACAGAGACTCCTGGTGGGGGAACACATTTTCCTTTTTAAATCCAGCAAATTGGTTTAATGGCCTAGCAGGATGGATTTCTGGCATTATACAGACTTGTATGCAAATTTTGTTGCTTTGCTTATTGTTTTATGTTGCCGTAAAAGCGCTAATATATGTATTACCTAAGCTATGGAATAATGTATGTGTAGAAAAAAAATCTAAGGCTGAACCTTCTGTAGTGTATCATAGGCCCCGTATAGCCACTGCTGACGGGGGAGTTGAGTGTCCACACTGAGGGTGGATGGGCGAAGCAGGTAGGTAGTCCCCTTGTGGGTACTAGACCCATGAGACAGTAGCTCCTTTGTGGACATCAGCTAACCCCGTAGCAAAGGTTATACCATTTACAAAAGGGGAAAATTGATATAGAAGGGTTAATAGTTAGCCTTTAAGTGCCTTTTGCCTTTAAGTGTTAGAATTACTAGAATCTGTTGACGCAGTAGTCTGATGGTCTCCTCTTCAAGGAGACTATACTTCTTATCATGTATGTTCTCAATAGTCAGCCACAACATGTTCTGGGTGCGTGGTAAATAAAGTATGACCCTGGGTGATGGTGGGGGCTACTTGACTTACATTGAAATGCAGTTGTTGTAAATGGTATAAAACATTGCTTTGTTTCTTGATACATCAGATAAAAGTGAATATCACACAGAACAACGTGTGTGATTCTTTTGTCTCCAAGCGCTTGTCAATTAAGGGCGTAATTCCACAATTAGGCCTCACTGGTGATCTGGTTATCTGACTCTGGGTCAGAGCGAAAACAGCTACAACAACCGGACAACCACTTTGAAACCTTTGCAGGCTAGCCAAGCAGCAGAGTACTTCAATGCATGTGATGGAGAATTGTCCTGCACAAAAAAATCATGGTTTTCTTGAACTAGCTCATCTGTAATAATACCAACCCATAGCACCTCCACCATGCTGGTATCTGACTTGAAGTTGAGGTCTGTGACCGTTTTTAATCCAGTCCATCCATCTTGTCGGTCGGAGTCACTTTCTTTTCATCAGTCCATAAAACCTTAGAAAATTTGTTTTCAGATGTTTTTGAGCCCAGTCTTGACATTGCAACGTATGTGTCTTGTTCAGTGGTGGTGAGTTTTCAGCCTTCTCTACCCATGCCTCTGAGCACTGAACGTCTTGTACTTCTGTGCACTTCAGGCATGTTGCTGTTCTGGAATATCACAGCACTGGAGGATAATGGGTTTCATTCTATTCAAATCTTTGGCAGACAATGTTTGTTTTTTTTCTCAACAAATATTGTGCAACCCTATTGACTCTTCACAACAAAACTTTTGATTGTTCTATGATCACGCCACAATATCCTGACAATTTCAAGAGCGCTGCATCCCTCTGTAAGACGTTTAAACATTTTTCATTTTCCAAAGTGAGTTAAATCTTTTTTTGGCTCATATACTGGAAGATAACAATTCTGCACACACTGATAAAGGGTGTTGCTATCCTTACGCCATATCATCCCTCATTGCGCAAATACACATCACCTGGTATGCATCAAACCAATAAGCATTCAAGTTAATAAAGCTCGGAGGTTGGAAAATCTGCATAAAATGATGATATGATCAAAATACTCACTTGCCTAATAATTGTGCACACTGGTTAGACTATCACCACTGTGCTTTCCTGCCTCGTATTGGGTAAACTAGTTTGAATTCAACCTTGCTATGTCTGTGGAACGCAGAAGCACTACTCTTTCACATGATGTACAAAAAAACAGGATTTATCAGATTAAGGCTACCTTTTTCCATTACACTGTAGTATTGATTTGTTGCTAATTTGTCAAGTAGATGTGCTTCAGTAGTTGACGGGGATCGGAATGGGCACTTTAGCTGGACTGTGCAGCCCTTTACACAGCAAGTTGTGATGACCTGTGTTTTCTAGCACCTCTTTATCATAGTGCAATTGTAACAAAATAATATTATTCACGTTTTAATATTTTGGCTGATTATTGTAGATGCAGTAATTTATTCATTTTAGTTAACAATAATCTTGAACAAATTTTGGTTTTGGTAAAAATTTGTGAAATGTATGCCAAAATGCTACTTTTTTAGAGGTGTGCATTTCACATACAATGGCTTGCAAAAGTATTTTCTCTCTTTGGCATTTTTTCTTGTTTTACTACCTCACAACCTGGAATTTCACTGTGTCTTTTAGGGTTTGCATCACTTCATGTAAAGAATAACTTTGAACATTTGGTTTTCTTTTTATTGTGAAGCAAACAACAAATAGGACAAAATAATTGAGTATAAGTATTCTCCTCCCTAAAGTCAGTACTTTGTAGTGCCTAATTTTGCTGCAATTACAGCTGCAAGTCTCTTTGGATAAGTCTGTATCAGCTTTCCACATTTTGATACTGTCATTTTTGCCCTTTCCTCAAGGCAAAACTGCTCCAGGTCCTTCAAGTCCATCAAGTTAGATGGTTTCCTCAGGTGAATAGCAATCTTCAAGCCTGACCACAGATTCTCAACTGGATTAAGGTTTGGGATTTGACTAGGCCTGTCATGACTCTGTTGTCGGGTGTCCATGAACCAGGGGCTCCTTCCCTGTCCCTAACGCTAAGGGCGCCCTAGCTCAACACTGTTCCCCAGGTTACTTCTTATGGTGATAATCCTGGGGCCATATACCTTGCCTTAGCTCCTGAATCCGCTCTCAGTCTGTACCATTCTCCCACCCAGGGAACAGGGGACTAGTAGACTAGTACTATACCATGGTACACCAACCAGACTAACAAAGTAATATGAACAGAGGTAACAAAAATACCAAACATACAAATATACTCAAACATATAACAGAAGAATGCACCGGTGAGTGAAGGATGGGGTTAATCCAAAGTAGAAAAAGATAGGGAATTATCACACACTCAAAACCTAGCAACAGTGACTGATAAACCCAACAATAGCCTTCTAAAATAACCAACAACAACCTCCAGCCATACAGCACAAGCTTGTTCTGACAATGAGTGCTAACCAGGGCCCAGATTATATAGGAAATGGGAGTGCCTAACAATACACAGCTGAAAGTCTTAGCTCCAGGAGCTCTCAACAGAGCAGATTAACCTCTGTACTGCCAAAAGAAATTTACATAGTTTAATAATAAGGTGAAATGCTTCTAAACAGTGCAGGGGTAGGAGAAATCGGACGCTGTGGTCTTCTGGCTCCTCTATGTCATGGTAAACCTGTGACAAGGCCACTCCAAAACATTTACACATTTCCCCTAGAGTATTGCTGTATGCTTTGGGTCATTGTCTTGTTCGAAAGTGAACTTGCATCACAGTCTCAAATCACTGACAGACTGAAACAGGTTCTGGTCAAGATATCACTATATTTCACAACACCCATCTTCCCCCTGACTTGAACCATTTTTCCTGTTCCTGCTGCTGAAAACATCCCCACAGCATGATGCTGCCACCACCATGTTTCACTTTGGAAATAGTGTTGCTGGTGTGAGGAGCTATTTTGGTTTGGCATGTTAACCTTGGCACATTATGGTGCCAGTTTTTCGAATCGTTTTTGGCAGAATTTTGACTTAAAACATTTTTAAAAAATAGCAAAAAATTTAAGCAACTCATGGTTGAGCAAAAAACGATGCAATATTTGGTGTTATTGCAACAGTCCTGGTGGGCTCTATCAACTAGTGATGAGTGAGCACTAAAATGCTTGGGTACTCATTACTCGAGTTGCGCAAATTGTAATGCTCGGGTGCTCGACCTGAGTGACAGGTATAATGGAAGTCAATGGGAAACGCAAGCATTTTTCCGGTGCCACTCCGGAGATCTGGAGGGGGTCTAAAAATTGCTGACAATGATGGAAACAGTGCTGAAATGGTATGGGAAAAAACACTGGAAGTCTCTCTGAATTCCAGGTCTATTTGTAGAGGGCTATGAGGCGATGAAAAAATAATTTTTTATATAAAATTGTTTTTATTGTATAAAATCGCCAAAACATAAAAAAGATATGAATGAGGTATCGCTGTAATTGTACTAACTCGAAGAATAAAACTGCTTTATCAATTTTAACAAATGCAGAATAAAGTATAAACGTCCCCCCCAAAAGAAATTCATGAATTGCTGGTTTTTGTTCATTGTGCCTAACAAAAATGGGAATAAAAAGCGATCAAAAAATGTAATGTGCTCGAAAATAGTACCAATAAAAATCTCAACTCGTCCTGCAAAAAACAACACCTCACATGACTCTGTGGATGAAAATATGGAAAAATTATAGCTCTCAAAATGTGGTGATGCAAAAACTATTTTTTGCAATAAAAAGCGTCTATTAGCGTGTGACAGCTGCTAAACATAAAAACCCGCTATAAAATCCCACTATAAATAGTAAATCAAACCCCCCCTTATCATCGCCTTAGTTAGGGAAAAATAATAAAATAAAAAAAGTATTTATTTCCATTTTCTCATTAGGGTTAGGGTTGGGGCTAAAGTTAGGGTTAGGGTTGGGGCTAAAGTTAGAGTTGGGGCTAAAGTTAGGGTTAGGGTTGGTGCTAAAGTTAGGGTTAGGGTTGGGACTAGAGTTGAGGTTAGGGTTTGGATTACGTTTACAGCTGGGTTAGGGGTGTGTCAGGATTAGGGGTGTGGTTAGGGTTATGGTTAGGGTTGTGATTAGGGTTAGGGGTGTGTTGGGGTTAGGGGTGTCTTGGGGTTGGTATTAAGGTTAGGGGTGTGTTTGGGTTAGGGGTGTGGTCAGGGTTAGGGGTATGGTTAGGGTTATGGTTAGGGTTGTGATTAGGGTTAGGGGTGTGTTGGAGTTAGGGGTGTGTTTTGTTTAGGAGTGTGGTTAGGGTTATGGTTAGGGTTGGGATTAGGGTTTGGGGTGTGTTGGGTTAGAGTTTTTTGGGAGTTAGGGGTGTGGTTAGGGTTGGGATTAGGGTTAGGGGTGTGTTTGGGTTAGGGTTGGAGTTAGAATTAGGGGGTTTCCACTGTTTAGGCACATCAGGGGCTCTGCAAATGCAATGTGATGCCTGCAGATATTCCACCAAAGTCTGCATTCCAAAATGCCACTTCTTCCCTTCCGAGCCCCGACTTGTGCCCAAAAAGTATTTTTCTCCCACATATGGGGTATCAGCGAACTCAGGACAAATTGGACAACTTTTGGGGTCTAATTTCTCCTGTTACCATTGAGAAAATACAAAACTGGGAGCTAAAAAAATCATTTTTGTGGAAAAAAAAGATTTTTGATTTTCACGGCTCTGCGTTATAAATTGTAGTGAAACACTGGGGGTTCAAGGTGCTCACCACACATCTAGATAAGTTCTTTAGGTGGTCTAGTTTCCAAAATAGGGTCACTTGTGGGGGGTTTCCACTGTTCAGGCACATCAGGGGCTCTCCAAACACAACATGGCATCTGATCTCAATTCCAGCCAATTCTGCGTTGAAAAAGTCAAACGGTGCTCCTTCCCTTCCGAGCTCTGCCATGCACCCAAACAGTTGTTTACCCCCACACATATGGGGTATCAGTGTACTCAGGACAAATGGCACAACAACTTGTGGGGTCAAATTTCTCCTGTTACCCTTAGGGAAAAAAATTGGGGGCGAAAAAATCATTTTTGTGAAAAAAATATGATTTTTTATTTTTACGGCTCTACATTATAAACTTCTGTGAGCATAGTGCTCACCACACATCTACATAAGTTCTTTAGGTGGTCTAGTTTCCAAAATGGGGTCACTTGTAGGGGTTTCCACTGTTTAGGCACATCCGAGTTCTCCAAACATGACATGGTGTCCTATCTCAATTCCAGTCAATTTTGCATTGAAAAGTCAAATGGGGCTCCCTCCCTTCCGAGCTCTGCCATGTGCCCAAACAGTTGTTTACCTCCACATATCGGGTATCGGTGTACTCAGGACAAATTGTACAACAACTTTTGTTGTCCAATTTCACCTATTACTCTTGGTAAAATAAAACAAATTGGATACGAAATAATGTTTTTGTAAAAAAAAGTTAAATGTTCAATTTTTAAAAAAATTTCAAAAATTCCTGTGAAGCACCTGAAGGGTTAATAAACTTCTTAAATGTGGTTTTGAGCACCTTGAGGGGTGCAGTTTTTAGAATGGTGTAACTTTTTGGTATTTTCTATCATATAGACCCCTCAAAGTGACTTCAAATGTGATGTGGTCCCTAAAAAAATGGAGTTGTTAAAATGAAAAATCGCTGGTCAACTTTTAACCCTTATAACTCCCTAACAAAAAAAAATGTTGTTCCAAAATCATGCTGATGTAAAGAAGACATGTGGGAAATGTTACTTATTAAGTATTTTGTGTAACATACAGTTATATGAAAAAGTTTGGGCACCCCTATTAATCTTAAGCTTAATGTTTTATTTTAAAAAAAATTTTTGCAACAGCTATTTCAGTTTCATATATCTAATAACTGTTGGACACAGTAATGTTTCTGCCTTGAAATAAGGTTCATTGTACTAACAGAAAATGTGCAATCTGCATTCAAACAAAATTTGACAGGTGCATAAGTATGGGCACCCTTATCATTTTCTTGTTTTAAATACTCCTACCTAGTTTTTACTGACTTACTAAAGCACTTTTTTCGGTTTTGTAACCTCATTGAGCTTTGAACTTCATAGCCAGGTGTATGCAATCATGAGAAAAGCTACTTAAAGTGGCCACTTGCAAGTTGTTCTCCTGTTTGAATCTCCTCTGAAGAGTGGCATCATGGGCTCCTCAAAACAACTGTCAAATGATCTGAAAACAAAGATTATTCAACATAGTTGTTCAGGGGGAGGACACAAAAAGCTGTCTAAGAGATTTAACCTGTCAATTTCCACTGTGAGGAACATCGTAAGGAAATGGAAGAACACAGGTACAGTTCTTGTTAAGGCCAGAAGTGGCAGGCCAAAAAAACATCAGAAAGGCAGAGAAGAAGAATGGTGAGATCAGTCAAGGAGAATCCTCAGACCACCTCCAGAGAGCTGCAGCATCAACTTGCTGCAGATGGTATCACTGTGCATCGGTCAACTATACAACGCACTTTGCACAAGGAGAAGCTGTATGGGAGAGTGATGCGAAATAAGTCGTTTCTGCAAGCACGCCACAAACAGAGTCGGCTGAGGTATGCAAAAGCACATTTGGAGAAGCCAATTTCTTTTTGGAAGAAGGTCCTGTGGACTGATGAAACCAAGATTGAGTTGTTTGGTCATACAAAAAGGCGTTATGCATGGCGGCAAAAAAAACACAGCATTCCAAGAAAAACACTTGCTACCCACAGTAAAATTTGGTGGAGGTTCCATCATGCTTTGGGGCTGTGTGGCCAATGCCGGCACCGGGAATCTTGTTAAAGTTGAGGGACGCATGGATTCCTCTCAGTATCAGCAGATTCTTGACAATAATGTTCATGAATCAGTGACAAAGTTGAAGTTACGCAGGGGATGGATCTTTCAGCAAGACAATGATCCAAAACACTGCTCCAAATCTACTCAGGCATTCATGCAGAGGAACAATTGCACTGTTCTGGAATGGCCATCCCAGTCCTCAGACCTGAATATCATTGAACATCTGTGGGATCATTTGAAGAGGACTGTCCATGCTCGGCGACCATCAAACTTAACTGAACTGGAATTGTTTTGTAAAGAGGAATGGTCAAAAATACCTTCATCCAGGATCCAGGAACTCATTAAAAGCTACAGGAAGCGACTAGAGGCTGTTATGCTTGCAAAAGGAGGATCTACTAAATATTAATGTCACTTTTCTGGTGAGGTGCCCATACTTATGCACCTGTCAAATTTTGTTTGAATGCAGATTGCACATTTTCTGTTAGTACAATAAACCTCGTTTCAAGGCACAAACATTACTGTGTCCAACAGTTATTAGATATATGAAACTGAAATAGCTGTTGCAAAAAAACCTATTTTTATAAAACATTACGCTTAAGATTAATGGGGTGCCCAAACTTTTTCATATAACTGTATCTCTGTGATTTAAGGACATGAAAATCCAAAGTTGGAAAATTGCAAAATTTTTGCCAAATTTCCGTATTTTTCACAAACAAAATGCAAGTAATATTAAAGAAAATGTACCACTATCATGAAGTGCAGTATGTCATGAGAAAACAATGGATCCAATGAAGAGTTCCAGAGTTATAACCTCATAAAGGGACAGTGGTCAGAATTGTTAAAATTTGCCCGGTCATTAACATGCAAACCACTCTTGTGGGTTAAGGGGTTAATGTAGCAGTATCAAGAACTGTTACTTAATCAATCCTGCTGGGGAATATAGTGGCAATCAAGGGACTGTAAGAGAGAACAACGCAAATAGGGTCTTATCCGATATACACAATAAGGTATTAGTTTAGATTAGACTAACCTGATGTATCCATAGAAAAGGAATGGAATGTGAGCATCAACTGCAGCGGATCTACGGGTCAGTCAGTAACCATTAGACATGAAATAAAGAGATATTTTTGGATGGTTTCCGTGCTGCTTGATGAAGTTGAGACATATAATCCTGTGAAATAAGTGAAAGGTAGTGGTTTATTCAAGTAGCTAAGGAAGATCTGGGTAGGTTCTGAGAAACCGCTGAACCACGAACTTGACCATGTCCAAGCTTGGTACATGTGGAAGGTTGCCAAGTTACAGAGTTGCCACCTGGTTATGGCCATTGTCACACACGAGCATACCAAATTGTAGGTTCAGGGGTGAGAGCCACAGATCAGTCTGGTCTGTTAAACCTTTCAACAATATCCCTTCGCAGTATGCGGTTTAAGCAGATTAACTCAGCAGAGCTTATTGCCGTTTGGCCGCGGCAATGCTCCAATGCTTTCAGCTTGAGACTGATGTTGACGTTTCTGAGATGGAGGGTAAGGAGGAGGGTAAATGGATGCAGGAATTGCTGTAGAAGGTGGGAGAAACCCTGACTGAACCAGGGCCCGCAACCTTTGGTGTCAGTAGCACGTGTACCGTCCCAGGGTTCGACTGGGTCCCTGCTTCCACAATGTTCACCCAGTGTGCTGTCAGGCAAAGGTAGAGTCCCTGGCCACAAGCACTTGTCCAGGTGTCCTTGGTTAAGCGGACTTTCCCAGTAACAGCATTAGTCAGGCAATAGCTGCTGATATGGGACACATGCTTGTGTAAGGTTGGGGCGGCATACCGGGAGAAATAGTGGCGGCTGGAGACCGAGTAGCAAGGGATGGCCACCGCCATGACATTGCAGAAAGCTTGCATCTACACAAGCCTAAATGGTAACATTTCCAGGGCAAGCAGTTTGAAAATGTGGCCATTTAGTATTATAGCCTGTTGGTGGATGGCCAACCATTTACGCTTGCATTCCAAGGACTGGGGTATGGACAACTGAATGCTGGACTAGGATGAGGACATGGACGTGGTTGCTGACGGTGGTGGCAACTGTGCAATGACAGCTGCACAGTGGGAGGTATCTTCGTCTACGTCATGGGCAGTGGATTAGTGTGCCCTTGTCACCCGCAGACACTGTGTCTGGACTCTGGTGTTCAGCCAAGTAGTCAGGTGCTTTGCTTGCATGTGCTTGATCATGCTGGTGGTGGTCAGGTTGATAGTTGTGCTTTCCCTGCCATTCCTTGCATGGATGATGATGCAAATGGCCCTTTTTGGGTTAACTGGACTGTCTATAAAAAAAACACCAGACTCGGGAAACACCTAACCCTTGGATTGGTAACTTCATCCATGTTGGTGCACTGTGGAACAGTCGCCCACCTTGTGTCTCTGGCCACCCCACTCCCTATTCCTGCTTGTAGTTGTGCTGCAGATCCCTCCCCCTGTGCACTACTTTCCTCGCTCTGCATGTCACCTTCACAGGTTGGGTCAGTAACTTAATTGTCCACCACCTCGTCTTCCACTTCTGCACCCTGGTCCACCTCTTGTGACATTAATTGCATTTTCCCAATATTGCCTTCCTGTGAGTGTGGCTGCTCCAATATTTTGGCATCACTACATGCGACCTCATCATGGCCTGCTTGAAATGGGCAGGTCAAGAGGCCAGAATCTATAAATGGAAATGTGAAAAGCTCTTTGGAATATCCAAGTGTGGGATCACTTGTCTCCGGGCACTCGGCATGGGAGGAAGGAGGATCATGGTAAGGATTATGAGTTTGAGTCTGGACCATGTGAAAGACAAGGGTGGTGCTGACAAAGTGCCTGGAAGCATTATTTTCTTTCCATCAAACAACTTTTTCACACTAATCTGGCTTCAAGAGTGGTGTTCCGCGCCCCACTTCAAATTGGGACAGGAAGCTAGATCGACATGATGTGTGTGTGTTTATTGTGCTCCCGCAGCAGGCACAGTTTCACCTTGCCCACGGCCTCAGCCTCTGCTCTCACCATTAGCATCATGTCCACTTCCCCTTCACTTACCACACGCCTTGCCCATTTTAAATTACTTATGATATTTCCCTGTTGAGAAAACGTTGCAGTATTACAATGACAGGAAAATTTGCCCACTTTAGATGGACCTCTGAGACTGCAGTATCAAAATAGTGATGCTGTTTCTAACCAAACAAGTATCGTTTTTGTGTTTTGAGGCACAACTGGAGCTCGATGAATGCCATATACAATTTCACTGCTGAAAAAAATTGCAGTACTACAATCACAGGAAAATTAGCCCACCTTAGATGGACTCTTAAGCTGCAGGTTTAATATAACAATGCTATTTCTAACCAAACAATTTTTTTGTGTGTTTTGAGACACAACTAGAGCACTATAAATGCCATATAAAAATTAACTGCTGGATAAAATTGCAGTATTACAATTACAGGAAAATTAGCCCACTTCAGATGGACTTCTTAGACTGCAGCATCAATATAGCAATGCTATTTCTAACCAAACAAGCTTTTTGTGTATTTTGAGGCACAACTGGAGCACAATAAATGACATATAATATTTCACTGCTGAAAAAAATTGCAGTATTACAATCACAGGAAAATTTGCCCACTTGAGACGGACTTCTTAAGCTGCAGTATAACTAAAACAAGGCTATTTCTAACCATGCAGGTTTTTTGTGTATTTTGAGGCACAACTGGAGCATGATAAATGTCGTACAAAATTTCAATGCTGAAAAAATTCCAGTATTACATTGGCAGAAAAATTAGCCTACTACATAGCAATGCTATTTCTATCCAAGCAAGAATTTTTTTGTTTTGAGGAACAACTGGAGCATACTAAATGCTGCATAAAATTTAACTGCTGAAAAATTGCTATATTACAATCGCACGAAAATTGGCCCATCTCATATGGACTTCTCAAGCTGCTGTATCAATATAGCAATGCCATTTCTAAACAAGCTATTTTTTCTTTGTTTTGAGGCACAACTGGAGCACGATAAAAGCCGTATAAAATTTAAATGCTGAAAAATATTTCAGTATTCTATTGCAAGATAATTTGCACACCTCAGATCTACTGGTTACACTGCAGGAGCAATATAGGGATACTATTGAGATCCAAGCAAGTCTGGCTGTATGCTTTTGATGCATAACTGCTGCAGTAAAAACGGTGTATAATATTTCACTGCTCGGGATAATTTGTGGGATTAGGAGCAAAAAGAATAATATTAGCCCTGAGAAGGGGTTTTGGTATGAGTTGCAGGCTGCAGCATAAAGGATGTACAATTCACCCTATCTTGTCCTACATGATCTCTTCAGCACAATCTCTCCCTTAGTGCTGCTGAAAACAGTATTACTATTGATTATTATTAGCCCTAAGAAGGGCTGTTGTACTTGAAAGAAATGTAAATGTGGTTGAATCCCTGGCTAAGATGGAGCTATAATTCTGTCCCTCTTTCACCAGAACCTCTCCATGCTCTGCTTATTTCCGTGGTAAAGTTTGAAAAGCATAGCATCACAGGTCTTAAATAGATCTGATGGTGCTATGCAGCCAGGCAATCACAGTAATGTCACAACAAAGATGGCTACAGCATTATAGTGACTGGAAGGCAATCCCCACATGATTTTTGGCTGTCTAGAAAGCGCCAAACATGCAGGGCATGGACTTGAGCTCCCGCTTGAGCATTAAAAAAATAATCGCTGCGTAACAATAATCCGAGCAGACTGATGCTCAAGCGAGTAACGAGTAGTTACAAGGACGCTCATTCATCACTACTACCAACTCATGGGCGGACATACCGCCTGTTCAACCTGTGCAGCTGCACAGGGGCCCGGAGGCTCCAGGGGGCCCATGCAGGCAGGGCCAGCATTAGGGGAAGGCAGCTGCCTAGGTCCTCGCTCCCCCAGGGGCCCCCAGCTAGCGGCACATCACGCAGCTGCTATGGGGCCCCTGTGAGGCAGGGGGGCCCGCCTGCCGCCAGTGCTGACTCCCCCGCCGCATTTAACTATACCGGCGTCTGCCGGTACAGTTCAAAGCAATGATGGAGGAGAGAGCGTCAGCTGATGCTCCCTCTCTCATCATTCTCCGCTCTGCCTCTGACAGACACTGCCGCGCACTCACTGTGTGCCGGCAGGATCAGGAACTGGAAGCAGCGCGGGCACGAGGAGAGGTGAGGAGTGTGCTGTGTTGTTTGTTGTTTTTTTTTACTCTATAACAGTGAGTACTGGACTGTGGGGCCATTCTTGGGGGGAGAGCTGCGCTGTATACTATGAGGCAGTGTGCTGTATACTATGAGGCTGCACTGTATACCATGAGACTGTATGCTGTATACCATGAGGATGTGTGCTGTATACCATGAGGCTGCGCTGTATACTATGAGGCAGTGCTGTATACCATGAGGCTGTGTGCTGTATACTACGAGGCTGCGCTGTATACTATGCGGGCAGTGCTGTATACTATGAGGCTGCACTGTATACTACGAGGCTGCGCTGTATACTATGCGGGCAGTGCTGTATACTATGAGGCTGTGCTGTATACTATGCGGGCAGTGCTGTATACTATGAGGCTGCGCTGTATACTATGAGGCTGTTATGTATACTATGAGGCTGCGCTTTATACTATGCGGGCAGTGCTGTATACTATGCGGGCTATGCTGTATACTATGTGGGCTGTGTTGTATACTAAGGTGGGTACATTATGCGTTATATGCTATGGGGGAGGCTGTGTTATATACTATGGGGGGTGCATTATATTCTATGGGGAAGGCTGTGTTACATACTATGGGGGGCTGCATTATATTCTATGGGGCTACATTATATTCTATGGGGAGGTGGACTGTATTATATTCTATGGGGGGCTACATTATATTCTATGGGGGGCTGTATTAGATTTTATGAGGGAGGATTGCATCATACTCTTTGATGGGGCTACATTATATTCTATGGGGAGGTGGGCTGTATTATATTCTATGGGGGGGTTGTATGTTTGGTATTTTTCATTACCCCTGTTCGTATTGGTTGGTATATTACGGTACACTATTAATCACCTCCTTCCTGGGTGCGGTAAGGGTGCAGACTGAGGGTGGAGCTAAGGCAAGGTATGTGGCCACAGCATCTTCATCATCAGAAGTAACCTGGGGAACAGGACAAGCTATGGGCCCCTAGTGTTAGGGACAGGGAATGAGCCCCTGGTCCCAGGACACCCGACAACAGAGTTGTGACAAATACACTCCTCAGTCCTCCAAATAGTATAGTACACTAATTTTAGTCCTCAATATTGTATAATGCACCCCCCATAGTCCTTCATGTAGTACAATCGACCCCATAGTTCTTCATATAGTATAATGCATTCCCCATAGCCTTCCATACAGTATAATGCAGGTTCCATATAGTGCATATAGTATAATGCACTCCCCATAGTACGATAGAGTGTAATGCAGCCCCCATAAAGGATAATGCACTCCATAGTCATTGATAGAGTATGATGGAGCCCCCTCAGAGTATAATGCATCCCCCCTCAGAGTATAATGCAGCCACTACATAGAGTATAATGTAGGCACCCCATAGAGCAGTGTTCCCCAACTCTGGTCCTCAAGAGCCACCAACAGGTCATGTTTTCAGGATTTCCTTAATATTGAAGAGGTAATAATTGCATCACCTGCACAGGCAATAATTCCATCACTTGTGCAATACTAAGGAAAACCTGAAAACATGACCTGTTGGTGGCTCTTGAGGACCGGAGTTGGGGAACACTGCCATAGCGTATAATGCAGCCACCCCATAGAGTATCATGTAGCCCAACTGTCCTGCAGTATTATGGCTGCACGTACTCACTAATATATGAAAAAAAATACAATACTCACCTCTCCTCCTAGTTCCCCCGCTGCTGCAGAGCGTCTCAGCAGCTCCACTGCCCGGCATAGCATGGTGCGCGATTAATTGACGTCATCACATACCCACTGCGTCAGACATAGAGGGGAATGATGGGAGAGGGAGCTTCAGATGACGCTCTCTCCTCTATCATTGCTTTCAACTGTATCGGCATCCCCTGACCCACAGATCCCTTAGTGGCCTCATGGTGTGCCGGTATTAGCGGCTGCGTGGTATGCCGCTATTAACGGTATACCACTGGCTGGGGGCCCCTGGAGGAGTGAGGGTACTAGGCAGATGCCAAGTCTGCCTACCCCTAATGCTGACCATGGATCTATGAGAGCTTTATGGCACCTCTGTAACAGTGGTAATGTGAGGGGATGTGTCATTACACCATGTACTGTTCAGGGTGTATGAAAACTTAGTGATGTCCCCTGTAGGAGCGATAATGGCGGCCATTTTGATTGTCATCCTTAATTTCCAGATACAGATCACTAGGAAATGACACAAAAGCTGTTACTATCACATCTCTTGCTGTGGACGCCTCTCTGCAGGGGATTCTCCTTCTTCATTAATCTTTTCTGGAGGATGTAATCAGACTGGCTGTCTATGATATGGGGGTCTGGTTTAGGAAACCCATTCTTCTCTGTCCAGTTAGGAAGTTCTGAGGTAATAGAGGACGGAGCGGCTCAGTGTTCTCATTTATTAGCGGAAATGGAGAAAGGCCTCAGAGTCTCCTGCTCTGGACCTGACACTCCCAGGAATCAGGGCAATTAGCTGATTTATCCCCATAGGATATAATGATATCGGGGCTCATCCAGCTTTGTCTCATGTGTGATATTGATCCCCAAACTCCAGTCCTCACGGCCCCAACACATCATGGTGTCAGGATTTCCTTCATTTTGCACTGAGGATGGAATTATTATCGAGGCCTCAGAAGCTGCCGCAGGTTCTCTCCCCCGAGAAATACGAAGGAAATCCTGACACCATGATGTGTTGGGGCCGTGAGGCCTGGAGTGTGGGGGACACTGCTGTATGCGCCCACCAGACATAGGGGGCAGTATAATAATGACTACATGGCCGAGCAATGGAGTAAAGACAACACAAAGGTATAGGGGTAAAAAGAAGATTTTATTTATAGATGAGGTTATTATATATTATATATCATGTATGTGTGTAAATTATTCATCTATCACACTAAACCTATCTATGGGCCGTATTGGTCCAGAGGAAGGCGAAAACCCCCTGTGAGGAATCGGCCAATTATCCTCATATCAGGGGGGGAAATTCCTTCCTGACCCCAAATAAAGTACGGTGGTCAGAATAAATCCCAGGATCAAGGGCTGATAGCTAATGTGTATACGTTAGTTTAATTTAAAACATATATATTATTTAAAATTATTATTATATTATTATTATATAAATGTTTATTGTATAAAAATATAAAAGTAATTTCTATTTTTCGGCTAATTTACGTTTATATTTGTGGCGACTATATTATTGTAAATCCAAAATATTATATTATTATTTTACATAAATTATATATTTTTTATTATAAACATAAGAAGCTACTTATTTATTCTATTTTACTAAACCTATCTATGGGGCGTGTTGGTCCAGAGGAAGGCGAAAACCCCCTGTGAGGAATCGGCCAATTATCCTCATATCAGGGGGGAAAATTCCTTCCTGACCCCAAATAAAGTATGGCGGTCAGAATAAATCCCAGGATCAAGGGCTGATAATGAACCGATGAGATTAAAGTAAAAAAATGTGTTGTATTATTTTCTTCCTACTAATCTGGTAGCATGTTTGGACTAATTTATGTCTATATTTGGTTAGGAAACATTTTTTTCAACTAATAATATTTTATTTTGTATCTTTTTTATGCTCTAAAAGTGTACACTTACTTATTAACCTATGACACTAAATATATGTATCGGCCGTGTTGATCCAGAGGAAGGCGAAAACCCCCTGTGAGGAATCGGCCAATTATCCTCATATCAGGGGGAAAAATTCCTTCCTGACCCCAAATATGGCGATCAGAATGAATCCCAAGATCAAAGGCTGATACCTGACCTGTGTAATGTACCTAACCTGTGTAATGTACCTAACCTGTGTAATATACCTGTCATGTAAAATAATATGTATGTTTCTTTACTTGGACTAATTATTATTTATAGGAACTATTTTTTCTTTTAAAGTAAGAACATTTTATTTTATTATAACTTTTTTTGTACTACTAGTGTGTGATTCTACTTATTAATCTATTATACTAAACCTATTTAAGGCCGTGTAGATCCAGAGGAAGGCGAAAACCCCCTATGAGGAATGGGCCAATTGTCCTCATAATAAGGGAAAAAATTCCTTCCTGACCCCAAATATGGCGATCAGATTAAATCCCAGGATCAGAAGCCGATCTATGTCCTACATCTATGTGCTGATATGTACTGTGTGCTATGTGTATGCCTGTAGTGATGATGTAGTGTGGGGACCTGCACTGACCATGTAGTGTGGGTGATGTGTGATGGGTGCGATACTTACCAGGCCTGTGCTAAGGTGAGTTCAGGGATAATGGCCGCTCCTTACATGCTGCTGCTCAGCGGACCCAGGACTGAAAGGTGCGACTATTGTTCCTGAACTCACCAGATGGAAACTTAGCACAGGCCGCTCCTGGGGTAGAAGATCTTTGGGCTGGAGGGATGTTAGATGCCAGCCCAGGAGGTCAAGGGTCTGGGGCAGCAATGGCAGTGGTCCAGCATGAAGATGGTATAGAGAGAGATGATGTTGAAGGGCAGCCGATGTGACATACAGCAGCAGAGACATGAGGCACAGGTCGGGAGGCATGAAGTTCTGGGCAGTTGGCACAGGCTCATCCTGCAAGACATAAGAGGAAGACAGGAAATCTTCTATCTACCGGATCTTCTGTTATAATAGGGGAATGGTCTTTATAATGAACCATTCTGCTATATAACATCAGATACAATGTACTGACATAATATGTGTCCTGTGTGTACATCACATCGGTCACTCACCAGATGGTCGTGAATTCTTTCACAGTCCAGATCTTTTCATCCACCTAAGAAAAATAGAAACATAAAGTCACTGTCAGAAAAAGTGAAAAAAGGTAAGATGGATGATGATGATTATCACAATGGGAGAACAGCACCTGATGAGTGTTATCCCCAGAGGAGGAGATACTTACCGGGTCCAGCTTGGTGACACGTACGTAAATCCGGCCACGGGGTGAAGGACTGTGTGCTCCGGCCACTGCAGATGGTGGTTCTCCAGAACTGGCCTGAATGGTGTAAATGGTGGCTCTACTCTCCTTTCCTCCAGATCCTCCCAGCCGATGGTGGTAAAGAATGGATGCTCTCGGATGTTCCCGCTCACACCCAGGCGTGTCTGAGGGTCTTTGCGCAGCAGCTTCTTGATGAGATGTTTCACGTCAGCATCAAGCCAAGTTGGAAATTTTGGCTTCTCGTTGATGATGGATTTGAAAGCCATTTGCTTGATGGGGCCGTTGTAAAATGGATATCGCCCTGCTGCCATCCTGGACACCACAATCCCCAGGCTCCACCAGTCCACTGCTGCGCCGTACCGCTTTCTACGATGCACCTCAGGGGCCATGTAATGGAAAGTGCCCGTCACTCCAGAGATGTTTTTGGAGGAGGAGACGCCATCTTGGGCAAGCCCAAGGTCGATGATACGGATGTGGCCATCTGCATCCAACATGATGTTATCCGGCTTTATGTCACTGCAATGAAAGAAGAAAACAAAATATGAAATCTGTCCAGTGATACAAGAGATGGAAAATGGGTCACTACAAAATACGGCAGAATAGGCGGCAGGACACCAGGGAAGCCAGGGGCCATATCTACAGCTTGTAAAGGAGACAGAGAGAAGGAGGAAAGTTCTGCTTACCGGTGGACGATGTTGTGTCCGTGGAGGAACTGGAGGCCACTTACCATCTCTGCTGTGTAGAATCTGATGGAGAGAACAGAGTGCAGAATCAATGTCATGAAATCCTTCTCTGGCAATCCCCAAATACCATGGGACCCCACCTCCTGCTTCCAGCACCCTAAATATATGCCCTGCCAGTGCTCCCCTAGCTGCACCCCGACCTCAGGTTTTTTCCCTTTCTCTTAGTTCTCTTTTAGGTACATTCTCTGCTTTCTCACCTCACATTGCCGATGTTCAGGCAGCCGCACATCCTGATCAAATCCTCCAGGCTGCCACCGGACAGGTACTCCATGATGAAATATGCCCTGTGCTGAGACTGGTGTGCGGCATAGAGGTGGCACAGGAATGGGCAGTGTCTGGCCGCCAGGAGTATCCGCCGCTCTCTCAAAATGGTGTCCTCGTTGTCCCTTTTGGTGATCATTTTGATGGCCACGTTGATGTTACTGCCGGGGACAGATGCCAGGACCACCTGAAAAACACAAATGGAGAATACTTAGAAGGTGTCTGCAGGGGTGGAAGGATCTCAATTTTGTAGTCCACAAGGCGCATGAGAAAACTGAGTGATCGCTTAGTCTGCTGGTGACCAGGACCATGTAGAGGAGCAGATCTATCTATCAGAACAATGCACTGCCTGCTCCATGGATGGGCTATGGAGAGGTCTTAATAAATATTCGTCATTTTAATATTTAGTTCATAAAACAATAATACACATGAAAATATTCAACTTTGTAATACATTTTATCAGCCAAATCGGCTTCTTTCTCCGCCAGGACTGATTTTTTATTTTCAAAATTCTATGTACCTGGGTAAACTCTGTATTTAGTGAAGACAGATTGTTACATTACTGAGGGGAGATGACAGTTGGTGCTGATAATATTCTATGCAGAAGGGAGGGGGAGGAGGAGGGAGGAGTTTTGCATTTAGCCCCTCCTCTCCACTACATAGAATATTATCGGCACCAACTGTCATCTCCTCTCAGTAATGTAACAATCTGTCTTCACTAAATACAGAGTTTACCCAGAAATTGAGAATATAGAATATGAAAAATCAGTCTTGGTGGAGAAAGAAGATTTATCTGATTAGAATTATTACAAAGCTGCTTATTTTCATGTTTGCTATTGATTTATGAAATAAAAATTAAAATGACGACTTTTTAAAGGGTTTTCCTCTGTTACCATATGGAAATAAACAGAGTAAGCATTAGTAGAGGCATTGAATTGGCATTAGTATGGTCCAAATATCATTGATTATCTAGATTTAATAAAAACACAGAGACAAATGTATGTACAATATGGCAGCCTGATAGGAGAAAAAAATAATGTCCCCTGCCCTCCACAGCTGTGACCCCTGAGATGAACCCTCCAGTATAGAAGAATACCAGGTTATAGCAGCACTAGCCCTAACTATGGTGATGTCTTATACCTCATCTCACAGAAGGACACTACAATGAGCAATAACAAAGCAAGACATGGCTGATAACAGACAACAATTCATGGGGATATATGACAAATCTCAGATTTCAAATAAATAAATATGTAGGCCTTACTTCGCCAAAGGCGCCTCTACCTAGGACCTGGTGGATGTTGAAGCGGCTGATGTTAAGTCTGGCATAGGGGCCGGATGATCCAGGGTCTCCGCTGCATCCAGGTGTTGGCTCCTCCAATCCGCTGTTGTCTTGTCTCCTTTTCTTCTTTAATCCGGTCACGCTGTCCTCTTCCCTCTTCCTCTTCTCCTCGCGCCACTTCTCCTCGCTCCTCTTCTCGCTCACTTCTCCTCGTCCAGTAGTCGCCATTCTCTGTAATTTCTTCCCGCCTGTAGACCTCGGTCCAATCACTTCAGCCGACAGTTGAAAGTAAACGGCAGTTGGTCGTGTGCAGGTGACCAGAGGTCAGAGGTGACGGAACCCTCAGGTTCTCCTCAGGTGGCTCCTGCCAGGCAGCGGCTCCTGTCCCTGCTCTGCCCTATACACTGTGATGTGGGCATCATGGGTGACAGTTTAGAGTCCAGAGGAATGGCACAGAACTTCATGGCGACTTCCAGTGGTTTATATATTAGATTATTAATCCCTCTATGTGTTTCATCATCGTTCCATTTTATAACTTACATTATTTTTGTATTGTAAAGTTAATATTTTTATTAGTTTTTCTATGTTTCTTATCACATATTTCCTCCATGTCCCATTTCCCTTTAACATTTCTCCCAAGAGTCTATTCCACCAAAGTGGTGCGCACCTATTACCCCCAGTGCCACCCAGCCGGCTCTACTGCACCCCATGGACAGAATACACGGAGCTGTAAACTCTTCCTGAGCTTTTATATTCTCTGTATAACCAACACTTTCTACCAATTATTACCTCTTACCAGGAATATGGTGATATTGGGGCAGTATATAATAAAGCCATCAGTGCTATATATAATACAGGTTGTACCGTTCCAAATAACCCATCACATGTGATTTACAGTAATCCCACCACAACCCATGGGAAGGACGGGTCACTGCTGCTCATCTCTGGGGTCACCGAAATCTTCTTCTTCCTCTTTATAATATCGCTTTATTTACATGTAACACAAAGAAAACAATTAAAACCCCTATAAATGAAAATGACCCTGTTATTACGGCTTCTTTGTGCTATTGTGTCACAGTCACAGGCAGTGAATACACCGTACCATTTACTGCTGCAGTCAGCGATTAGTTATATACTGGCGGATTGTCACCGTTATTGTAATGCAGGTCCTGTCGCCCTAAATCTATAAACATTAATCCCCCAACATGTTTCGCCCGCTCTCAGGCATCATCAGGAGAATGGGGATTAAAGGAGTAAGATGTCACCGCTCACTCCCATATTATTTATGGTGCAGACGACTTATGACGTCACATCCACACAGACATGTGAAGACATAGCACAATCAGCAGGTGTCCTAGTCTCATAAACAGGACAGGACACAATTATTGACAATTATGAACACACCTGAGAGGGCTACCTTCAGGGGAATGTCATTAAATTAGACATATGACATCAGACACCATTTAATGGGTGATCTATCACGCCCGATGTCCAGGTGGGAAAATCTACATTGGTCTCTTTGCTAGAGAACTTCACGTATGTATCAAGGAACATGTAAGAGACATGGACAAATCTAGGACAGAGGATGATCTTGAACAATTTAAAACCCTACTAAGATATTTTCAACAATTACATCATAGGGATTCAAGTCTTCTCAGAGTTCTTTTGGGACCGAGAAGTGGTGATCTCAAGAAAACTCTCGCTTACGGTGAGAGCAAGTGGACTTTTAGATTGGGTACCGACCAGGCTTAATGAAAATCTGGGATTTGGTTCCTTTTTAGAAATATGGAGGCATCTTTTGGGAGGTGGGTTTGTGTTTTTTTATTGATTTTAACTCATATTTGTTTGCTCTGCAGTATACAGCCATGAAGGCTGGATTTTAATCCACCTATCTATATCCATGTATGTGATGATTTCTACTTTGTGAACATTTTTCATCCTATAAAGAGATGGAGAATTGGGGGAGGAAAGTCTTCCTACAAACAAGCTTGTTTTTCTCTGCTATTGTACTCCGTGGATCTGTTGCAGAATATATGAACTCTAGAAATGGTCTCTGGCTAGACTGTGAATTCTTTATTATTTTTTTCTATGAGACATTATGGAGCCTTGATAGACTGTTCAACAGCCGGGATTGTGAACCTCTTTATGGACTTGATTTAATTATGATACAGTAGATGCTTGTGGACAATTAGGTTACGGATTTTATCATTTGATTTAATGAATTGATAATTGATATTATTAGCTTTCTACAAAATTATTTTCTCTATTATATGGCCATATGGTATGTTGACACATTTAGACATATTTTTATCTGTGTTATTGGGGACCATACTTTTCACTTTATACTTTTCCCTATTGTTGCTCTGCCTTTTTCACATCTTTTAACCCTTTGTAACTTACCTCTACATCAATTTCACTTGTGCAATTTAGGCAGGGCCTTATGCTTTGCATACACTTATTATTATATAATTATATATTTTTACCCCTTTTTATACTTTCTCTTATGATCTCCTAACTTTCCTGCTTTGGTAGTGATAATATGCTCAGATTTTTAAGTGTTAATTTCTATTAATAAAATTGATTTTATGGTTGAACATATTCTTTGATCCCCTTTACTTTACTTTAATTACACCTATTGGGGGTTTTTGTGTTCATAATGCTTTTTGAATTTGGACCTGTTATTTTTGATATTTATCTTGGGAAACTTCTTGTTTAACTACTGAAATATGTGATCAGTAAATGCACTCAATACTTGGTCGGGGCTCCTTTTGCATCAATTACTGCATCAATGCGTCGTGGCATGGAGGCGATCAGCCTGTGGCACTGCTGAGGTGTTATGGAAGCCCGGGTTGCTTTGATAGCAGCCTTCATCTCATCTGCATTGTTGGGTCTGGTGTCTCATCTTCCTCTTTACAATACCCCATAAATTCTCTATGGGGTTAAGGTCAGGCGAGTTTGCTGACCAATTAAGCACAGTGATACTGTTGTTTATAAACCAGGTATTGGTACTTTTGGCAGTGTGGACAGGTGCCAAGTCCTGCTGGAGAATGACATTTCCATCTCCAAAGTGCTCTAAAATGTCCTCGTAGATGGATGCGCTGACTTTGGTCTTGATAAAATGCAGTGGACCTACACCAGCAGATGACATGGCTCCCCAAACCATCACTGATTGTAGAAACTTCACACTAGACCTCCATCAGCTTGGATTGTGGCCTCTCCGCTCTCCCTCCAGACTCTGGGACCTTGATTTCCAAATGAAATGCAAAATTTACTTTCATCTGAAAACAACACCTTGGACCACTGACAACAGTCCAGTTCTTCTTCTCCTTGGCCCAGGTAAGACGCTTCTGTCATTATCTATTGGCCATGAGTGGCTTGTCACAAGGAATGCGACACTTGTTGCCCATGTCCTGGATACGTCTGCGTGTGGCGGCTCTTGAAGCAATGACTCCAGCAGCAGTCCACTCCTTGTGAATCTCCCACAAATTTTTAAATGGCCTTTTCTGAACAATCCTTTCAAGGCTGCGGTTATCCCGGTTGCTTGTGCACCTTTTTCTACCACACTTTTTCCTTCCACTCAACCTTCCATTATTATGCTTGGATACAGCACTCTGTGAACATTAGCTTCTATGACAACAGCCTTTAGTGGCTTACCCTCCTTGTGGAGTGTGTCAATGACTGCCTTCTGGACATCTTTCAAGTCAGCAGTCTTCCCCATGATTGTGGAGCTACTGAAACAGACTAAGGGACCTTTTAAAATGCCTTTGCAGGTGTTTTTTTTGTTAATTATTCTAATTTACTGAGATAATGACTCTGTTTTGTAATGACTCTACATAATATATGAGTTTAATTTTTTGTATTGAAGAACTGAAATAAATAAACTTTTTGATGTTGCACATCCCTGGAATCAGGGTTTCTAGCTCTTTATTATGCTGCTCTCAAATTACATAAAAAAAACTACTGAAAAATTCCCTCTACGGGTGCATGTCTTTAAATATGTGTAACTTGTTCTGTGTGTAATATTTAATTTTTTTAGATTTTTACATAGAAAAGCATTTTTGGGGATTTTTTTCCCATATTTTTGTAGATTGGTGATAGAGAGACAGAGGCATGGGCGGACATACCGCCAGTTCAACCTGTGCAGCTGCACAGGGGCCCGAAGGCTCCAGTTGGCCCCTGCAGGCAGGGCCGGCATTAGGGGCAGGCAGCTGCCTAGGTCCTCGCTCCCCCAGGGGCCCCCAGCTAGCGGCACATCACGCAGCTGCTATGGGGCCCCTGTGAGGCAGGGGGGCCCGCCTGCCACCAGCGCCGACTCCCCCGCCGCATTTAACTATACCGGCATCTGCCGGTACAGTTCAAAGCAATGATGGAGGAGAGAGCGTCAGCTGACGCTCCTTCTCTCATCATTCCCCGCTCTGTCTCTGACAGACACTGCCGCGCACTCAGTGTGCCGGCAGGAGCAGGAACTGGAAGCAGCGTGGGCACGAGGAGAGGTGAGGAGTGTGCTGTGTTGTTTGTTGTTTTTTTTACTCTATAACAGTGAGTACTGGACTGTGGGGCCATTCTGGGGGGGAGAGCTGCGCTGTATACTATGAGACAGTGTGCTGTATACTATGAGGCTGCGCTGTATACCATGAGGCTGTGTGCTGTATACCATGAGGCTGTGTGCTGTATACCATGAGGCTGTGCTGTATACTATGAGGCAGTGCTGTACACCATGAGGCTGTGTGCTGTATACCATGAGGCTACACTGTATACTATGAGGCTGCGCTGTATACTATGAGGCTGTGCTGTATACTATGAGGCTGTTCTGTATACTATGAGGCTGCGCTGTATACTTTGCGGGCAGTGCTGTATACTATGAGGCTGCGCTGTATACTATAAGGCTGTTCTGTATACTATTAGGCTGTGCTGTATACTATGCGGGCAGTGCTGTATACTATGCGGGCAGTGCTGTATACTATGCGGGCAGTGCTGTATACTATGCGGGCTGTGTTGTATACTAAGGTGGGTACATTATATATTATATTCTAAGGGGGAGGCTGTGTTATATACTATGGGGGTGCATTATATTCTATGGGGAAGGCTGTGTTATATACTATGGGGGGCTGCATTATATTCTATGGGGGCTACATTATATTCTATGGGGAGGTGGGCTGTATTATATTCTATGGGGGGCTGCATTATATTCTATGGGGGGCTGTATTAGATTTTATGAGGGAGGATTGCATCATACTCTTTGATGGGGCTACATTATATTCTATGGGGAGGTGGGCTGTATTATATTCTATGGGGGGCTGTATTATATTTATATTCTATGAGGGGTGATTGCATCATACTTTATGAGGGGGCTACATTATACTATATGAGGGTGGCTGCATTATATTCCATGGGGGTTACATCATACTCTGTGGGGTGGCTGCATTATGCTCGATGGGGTGGCTGCATTATACTATATGTGGGCTGCATTATACTGTATCAAGGACTATGGGGAATACATTATACTATATGAAGAACTATGGGGTGCATTATACTGTGGGAAGTGAATTATAGGACTGAGGAGTGTATTATACTATATGGAGGATTATGCGGTGTGTATTTTACAATATGGAGGACTGTGGTGCACATTATAATATATTGAGGACTATGAGGTGTATTATACTAAACAAGTAAAATGCTGCCTATTCATCGATTGATTGGATTGGTTATGCCCCAACAGAAATCATTGTTCTCAGCAGCACATCGCCGGTGTAAACTGTAGGTGTGCTGCTGGTAACATGATACTGTATGGTGATCTGTTAGTGATCTATTAATGATTGTTCTGTTCCCATCATTCTTCCTCAGACGGTTTAAAGAGGCTGGGAAACAAGCGTTGAACAACTTCAGTATTGTCGATCACATTCCTTTAGTGGCCTGAACTCAGCGCTTGTAAATACAACAGAAATGCTTCTGTGTGATGTGCAATATGTTAGGATTTGAGGCCCCATTTTAAACTTTGCCTAGGGCCCCACTTTGCCTAAAACCGTCCCTGCCTGCAGGGTGGCTAATAATGAGGGCAATCTGGCCAGTTTATCCGGCTCCGGGGGGCATCATGGGATTGCAGCTCCGCTGCCTGCAAGAAAAAAAGGCAGCGGAGCTGCAGGGAATGGATCCATCCTGCTTCCTGCCACACAGTAGCCGCTGAATGACATCATCATTTAGCGCCACGGCTGTGTGAGACAGGAAGCTGCTGGCGATGGTGTGAGCAGAGGTGAGGTATGTGTGTGCAGAGAGGTGAATGGTGCTGTGTGTGTGTGTAGGTGGTGGAGAGGGCAATGATGGGGGTGACGGGGCCGAAGGCAATGATTGGGTTGATGGAGAGGTCAATGATAGGGGTGGTGGGGCAGGAGGAAATGATGGTGGCAGTGGAAAGGACAATGATGGGGGTGGTGGGGAGGAGGCAATGATGGAGGTGGTGGAATGGGCAATGATATGGGGTGGTGGGGGAGAAAGCAATAATGGAGGTGGTGAAGAGGTCAATCATGGGGGGGAGGAGAGGGCAATAATGGGATGCGGGGGATTTATAATGGGTTTAAGAACAGTGGGAGGTGGAGGAAGACATTATTATCGATTATTATGTCTAACACAGTCCCTTAGTATAAAGTGTACTCACTTATGTATAGCACAGTCCCTTAGCTTTGTCGCCTTAAAAGGAGGGGGGCCCAGGCACATTTCCTGCACAGGGGCCCCAAGCTGTCTGTGTCCGCCCCTGTACCAACTGAAAGTGAGAAGATTTTAGGCAGGAGGGAGCATGACCAAGTTCTGCTCTTAAGTTCATCATAATTTATCCTACAAACGTGTGATAGAAAGGTATTATATTCTCTGACTGAGTACATTTTTGCGGTGAGGCATGGTGGTTGAAATATCTGCCAAATTAAGAGGCAAATCTTATTGAATTTGGTGCATATTATTTCAGCGCATCTTTCTTCCAGATTTAATGGTGTCTATGTTCTTTCACTTGTAGCTGGAGGTGAATTCTAATGTTTGTACAACTCTGCCTGGAAGAATTACTTTGAAGCCTTCATTGTATATTCATTGTTTGTTATATAACAGCCTGTGAATGTTTTTGCTAATAACCTCATTCACACTGATGAAATCACTTTCTCTTTTACTGTAGCTGAGAAATATGATGAGCACCAGTGTAAAGTGCAAAACAGAGAAATATATAATTTAAGGTCATTATTTAAGACCCCCCAAAATAAATGTCAAACCCATATCTGTCATATCATATCTGCATTCCAACTTGACTGTTATGTATACATATACTAAATAATAAAGATAATATTGATTTATTGATTTCAGTTTAAATACATAGAGAGGAGTTTTCTAGGTCAATATATAGTTCAATATATAACAGAAGATTCTGTACATTTTTATTGTCATTTTTGTCTTCCAATTTCTCACCACCCAAACAGCAAATCAGTAATAAAGCTTAATAGAAGTTATAAAAAACATGTGAGCCGACAAGTTCTCAAAAATTAACTGACTACCTTTTCTGCAAATATTGGTTGGTCATGGACAATATTTCACATTAAATTTTGAAACTTGCCAATAAATTGGTTTCAGACACAGCATTTTTTTTTGCATTTTTGCAGCACTTTTTCTGGATTATTTTGCCACTTTTTCCATGGCAAAACTGTTGTAGTCAGGGAATTAGTATATGCCTTCTTTTTTTCTTTTTTTCATAGGCTTTCTATGGAGAAAAATGTATAAACAAAATATATATGTGTCATAGAAAATATTAAAATCTCTATGCCCCTAGTGGAGGGGGCACTCACCCACCCTCCTTACCCCTCACACAGATTTGCAGTGATGAAGCAAATAGCTGACAGTCTGAGTCTCTTGTCATAGACTGTACAATAGATATAAGGAGCTAGGAAATCTAATATACAGTTATATGAAAAAGTTTGGGCACCCCTATTAATCTTAAGCTTAATGTTTTATAAAAATTGGTTTTTTTGCAACAGCTATTTCAGTTTCATATATCTAATAACTGTTGGACACAGTAATGTTTCTGTGTTGAAATGAAGTTTATTGTACTAACAGAAAATGTGCAATCTGCATTCAAACAAAATTTGACAGGTGTATAAGTATGGGCACCCTTATCATTTTCTTGTTTTAAATACTCCTACCTACTTTTTACTGACTTACTAAAGCACTTTTTTTGGTTTTGTAGCCTCATTGAGCTTTGAACTTCATAGCCAGGTGTATGCAATCATGAGAAAAGCTACTTAAGGCCTGTTTCCCATGTCAGTGGCTCTGGTACGTGTGGTGACAGTTTTCTCTCTTACCGGAGACACTGACTCACGTAGACACATTAAAATCACATAGGGGTGGAGCCGCATATTCATCACTGTAATGAGCGGTACCACTCATACAGGACAAGCAGCGGCGCTGAGAGGAAGCATCGAGGGAGCTGGGTGAGTATTTTCATGCCAGCGGGTAGGCGCACAGGGGGTGGGAGGGGGGAGGTGACAAGGAACTTGATTTTAAAGACAAAAATAATAAAAAAACATTTATTTTTCATTCCTTCTCTCCAGCGAAAGCTGCTGGAGAGAAGGCATGAATGGCGGCTTCAGCACCACGCTGGGGACAGCGCTTACAGCCTCAAAATTTTGCACAGTCACAAGTCTGGACCCCGAGAGCGTCATAGGCTATGTTGTGAGGCGAAATTTTAACCCCGCGCTTTCCAATTCACCAAACAATTTTGCCCCTATCTACATAATGGGGAAAAAGTGAAAGGAAAAGTGTTGGAGGCAAATTGACAGCTGCCGGATGTGAACAAGGGGGACAAAGAGTATATACTGTACAGTTGCTAAGGTGGGGCCCCGACATGGGATACTCACCACACACGGGGATATGAACACACACATATACAAAATGCGCCACACACTAACACGTGCTTGAACACATATACCACCCTCAGTACACATTTCACCACACATACACCAACCTCGCTACATAAAAGTCGAAACACAAAAGTCACCACTCAAAACTCGCCACGTGCAAAATTCACCACATGCAAAACTCACCACATGCAAAACTACAAAACTAGGCTCACGCAAAACTCACCACACGTGCAAAACTCACCTCATGGAAAGCTCGTCACATGCAAAACTTGCACACTCGGAAAAATTGCCACATGCACAAAAGTTGCAACACATACAAAAGTTGCCTCACACAAAACATACTCAAAACACACCACACATAAAACTCACCACGCGCAAAACTCGCCATGCGCAAAACTTGCTGCACACAACTTGCTACACTAACCTGTCACATGCAACTCAACACACAAAAAGTTGCTACACGCATGTCGCCACACAAAACTCATCTCACAAAAGTCGCTACATGCATGTCGCCACACGCAACTCAACACACACAACTTGACACATGAAACTCGCCCTAAAACACACACAAGTTTGGTATTATCCTTCAAAAATAAAAATCTGATTAACAAATGTACCATATAGGAAATACGGCAGCTGTCAGTCACATGACCTGTCTATTATGTGTATGTGTGAGCTTTTATAACACTGCCAGGGGGGAGGGCTTCCTGTTGGCTGGGGATTTATCAGGCTGCCAATTTAGCTTACAAATACTGAGGTAAAAATACTGACCAAATAACGTGTGAGCGAGGTCTAATACAGAAGGAGATGACACATAGATATATACTATATTATTATTATTTATTGTTATAGCGCCATTTATTCCATGGCGCTTTACATGTGAGGAGGGGTATACATAATAAAAACAAGTACAATAATCTTAAACAATACAAGTCATAACTGGTACAGGAGGAGAGAGGACCCTGCCCGCGAAGGCTCACAATCTACAAGGGATGGGTGAGAATACAGTATACCACCCTCAGTACACATTTCACCACACATACACCAACCTCGCTACATAAAAGTCGAAACACAAAAGTCGCCACTCAAAACTATACATACACAGGAGGAGATGACATACAGGTAAATACTATATACAGGGGAGATATGTCAAAAAAGAAGAAAGAAAGAACCACTCTCAAAGACTGCACACCACAATATGGTAATAAATATAACAAGGCAAACTTTTATTAATGTACTAATAAAACCATTTAAAACCAGTGAAATACAAAAAATACCCATACTGATCCCTGTAAACAATTGTCAAGAAGGGGAGCACGTACCCAGATGATATAAAGGCAATATGTCATATACAATAAAGAATCAATACAATAATCCGGATACAGTGCAAGAAATATATTCTGCCCTACATGGTATAACCTCTTACAAACCACACAAACCTCCCAAATGAAAAAATCTGAACAATGCTGATTGAGGTCAGAGTGGAAAAAAGACTTTGTCCAAACAAGGGGCTAAGGGTACCGTCACACAGTGCCATTTTCATCGCTACGACGGCACGATCCGTGACGTCGCAGCGTCGTATGATTATCGCTCCAGCGTCGTAGACTGCGGTCACACTTTGCAATCACGGCACTGGAGCGATGCCGAAGTCCCCGGGTAACCAGGGTAAACATCGGGTTACTAAGCGCAGGGCCGCGCTTAGTAACCCGATGTTTACCCTGGTTACCAGCGTAAACGTAAAAAAACCAAACAGTACATACTTACATTCCGGTGTCTGTCCCCGGCGCTGTGCTTCTCTGCACTGTGTAAGCACCATAGCCGGAAAGCAGAGCGGTGACGTCACCGCTGTGCTCGCTTTCCGGCCGGCAGGCGCTCACAGTGCAGAGAAGCTGAGACGCCGGAGGACTGACACCGGAATGTAAGTATGTACTGTTTGTTTTTTTTACGTTTACGCTGGTAACCAGGGTAAACATCGGGTTACTAAGCGCGGCCCTGCGCTTAGTTACCCGATGTTTACCCTGGTTACAAGCGAACACATCGCTGGATCGGTGTCACACACAATGATCCAGCGATGTCAGCGGGTGATCAAGCGACGAAAGAAAGTTCCAAACGATCTGCTACGACGTACGATTCTCAGCAGGGTCCCTGATCGCTGCTGCGTGTCAGACACTGCGATATCGTAACGATATCGCTAGAACGTCACGAATCGTGCCGTCATAGCGATGAAAATTTCACTGTGTGACGGTACCCTAAGTAGTCAATAAAATGCAATCAATATATATGTGCCAACAAGGCTGTGGGACCACTGATGTGAGAAAATGATATGGAACCCAAGGTGCCTGAACGTAGTACACACATGCACTTAGCGTTCTGTGTGTAGGACTATAATTACCGCATACCAGGAACGTACGCAGGAGGTCTCAGATCCAGCCATGAAGACAGCATGAGGCAAACAAGGGTAATGCCACAAGCAGACAAAGTGTGAAGAGGCAGGGATAAGTATAAGTATGGGGAAGAACCCCACGCGTATCGCCGTTACAAGGACGGCTTCATCAGGGGAAGGGTGTTCAAAACGCAATCAATAGAAGTTTAAATACCTTGTAGTAAGATCAGGAATGAGCGAGGCACGCCGGAAAACCGGAACCGGAAATGACACACTGGCAGGGCGGAAGACGTCTCTGCCAGTACTGCACAGTGCGCATGCGCATGAATCCTCTAGCGCAGCACATTGTGCACAAAATGCCAGATCAGAATAGATGAAAGCCAATAAGAATGAAAGAAATGGAACTTGCACTAAAAATACCGGTATACAATGAAAGATGCCCAAAGGCAACAAATGGGACAGGGTGGCAACAATCACACACATACACACACATGAGGATAACGGGGTAGACACAAAACACCCACAATAAAAAAGAACAAAAAGAATATATAGGACAACCTGATTAAATTGATTCAACTGCTTAATGCATTGGTTTATTTGAAAAAAACTAAATGGTTAGAAGAAAACCTGAAAAAATATATATATGTGCGTGAACAAAGAGAAACATACTTAAATCTTCGCTTTCAATTTTAGACCTTTGTTTCTCATTCACTGGTAATGGAGCGAAAGAATATGTATATATTTTTTCAGGTTTTCTTCTAACCATTTAGTTTTTTTCAATTAAAATCCTCATGTTATCCTCATGTGTGTGTGTACATACTCTTCCGCCCTGCCAGTGTGTCATTTCCGGTTCCGGTTTTCCGGCGTGCCTCGCTCATTCCTGATCTTACTACAAGGTATTTAAACTTCTATTGATTGCGTTTTGAACACCCTTCCCCTGATGAAGCCGTCCTTGTAACGGCGATACGCGTGGGGTTCTTCCTCATACTCATCCCTGCCTCTTCACACTTTGTCCGCTTGTGGCATTACCCTTGTTTGCCTCGTGCTGTCTTCATGGCTGGATCTGAGACCTCCTGCGTACGTTCCTGGTATGCGGTAATTATAGTCCTACACACAGAACGCTAAGTGCATGTGTGTACTACATTCAGGCACCTTGGGTTCCATATCATTTTCTCACATCAGTGGTCCCACAGCCTTGTTGGCACATAGATATTGATTGCATATTTTCTTATTGACTACTTAGCCCCTTGTTTGGACAAAGTCTTTTTTCCACTCTGACCTCAATCAGCATTGTTCAGATTTTTTCATTTGGGAGGTTTGTGTGGTTTGTAAGAGGTTATACCATGTAGGGCAGAATATATTTCTTGCACTGTATCCGGATTATTGTATTGATTCTTTATTGTATATGACATATTGCCTTTATATCATCTGGGTACGTGCTCCCCTTCTTGACAATTGTTTACAGGGATCAGTATGGGTATTTTTGTATTTCACTGGTTTTAAATGGTTTTATTAGTACATTAATAAAAGTTTGCCTTGTTATATTTATTACATATTGTGGTGTGCAGTCTTTGAGAGTGGTTCTTTCTTTCTTCTTTTTTGACATATGACGCTACCACTCTTTTTGCACCCCTGTATATCTAATGTTTATGATTAGTAGTGCGCTGGTGTGCTCATTTTGTCATATACAGGGGAGATGACACACAGGTATATACTATATACAGGAGCAGAAGACACACAGGTATATACTATATACAGTAGGAGATGACTTACAGGTATATACTATATATAGGAGGAGATGACATACAGGCATATACTATATACAGGAGGAGATGACATACAGGTATATACTATATACAGGAGGAGATGACACACAGATATATACTATATACAGGAGGAAATGACATACAGGTATATACTATATAAAAGAGGAGATGACACATAGGTATATACAGGAGGAGATGACATACAGCAGGTATATGCTATATACAGGGGAGATGACATACAGGTATATACCATATATAGGAGGAGATGACATACAGGTATATACTATATACAGAAGAGATGACATACAGGTATATACTATATACAGGAGGAGATGACACATAGGTATATACAATATACAGAAGGAGATTACATACAGCAGGTATATACTATATACAGGGGAGATGATATACAGGTATATACTATATACAGGAGGAGATGACATACAGGTATATACTATATACAGGAGATGACATACAGGTGTATACTATATGTAAGGGAGATGACAAACATGTATATACTGAAGGGAAAATGAGAGGTGTGAGGTCAAAATGAGAGGTGTGAGGTGAAAATGACAAGGTGTGAGTGCAAAATGAGAGGAGTGAGGGAAAATAGTGCAGTGATCGGAAAATGACAGATGTGAGGTCGAAATGACAAGTGTTAGGGGGGAATGAGAGGAGTGAGGGGGAAAATAAGAGGAGTGAGGGGGGAAATGAGAGATGTGAGAGGGAAAATGAGAGGCGTGATGGGAAAATGAGAGAAGTGAGGTGCTATAACTAACCACAGATATTTACTATGCCGAGGCAACGCCGGGCTCTTCAGCTGGTTACATATAGTTGTGAAGTGACAATCCTAATTAGAATGCAGGCAGCTCCTTTTTGAAGAAGAGGACCCCTGCAGTACTAACAAGGATGTTAGTACTCTGTGCATAGACAATGAGTTATAGATTGGACAGGAAATTGAGACAGAAAATGTCTTGTCAGAGGGTTGGATAACAAAGGTACATTTGTTTACGAATAGATACAGAAGTGCAAGAAGCTATTGTTCTCACTAGACTTGGGGTCTCCGAAATAAAATTATGAATATGGTGGCTGGTGTAGATCCAATAGTGATGGGACATACATTTTCAGCTTCAGGATATATTGGGGAAGAAAATGCATATTTTTTGATAATTGTAGCCCCTGCCTATAAGCCACAAATCAATTATGAGCAGATCCATGATAACAGCCATGTCATTTTTGGTCTCTGGGGAAAGGTAAAATCCTGACAAAAAAAATATGGCAGCAATCTCAAACTTCTGCAATCAGCAGGAGTGAAGTTGAGCATTTGATAAAATCCTAAAGGTTCGAGGACGTCCCAAAACCTGGTGTTAGTGGGGTAGGAACTCAGGTGCTAATTAAAAATCAAGACAAATTATGATCTGTGTTCATGTAGAGATACATATCAGTGCATGCATGATTACTGTTCGCTGGACATTTTCAATCAAAGAGCTCTCCTTCACTTGGCCATTCTTACTCAAGAGTCTTACTCACTTTATTTTAACTGTAATACTGTATATACTGTATTGTTTTGTACCATTTGTAAAATCTTTTGTATATTTTTCTTATAACACTGACTGTCCTTTGTATTTAATATTAACTTGAATAGTTGTGTTCAGTTTGTACTCTAACCTGTTCTCTAACCTGCGTCCCGAAGCCTTATGCTACCAGAACCAGGCCTCCAGTCAGCATATATAAAACATGAATGGTGGTGGCAGCGAGTTATCATGGAGTTCTCATTGACTGTATTGCCGAGAGGATATAAATATATTCCATAAGCTGGAATTGGAGGTATATACAGTACAGACCAAAAGTTTGGACACACCTTCTCATTTAAAGATTTTTCTGTATTTTCATGACTATGAAAATTGTAAATTCACACTGAAGGCATCAAAACTATGAATTAACACATGTGGAATTATATACTTAACAAAAAAGTGTGAAACAACTGAAAATATGTCTTATATTCTAGGTTCTTCAAAGTAGCCACCTTTTGCTTTGATGACTGCTTTGCACACTCTTGGCATTCTCTTGATCAGCTTCAAGAGGTAGTCCCCGGGAATTGTTTTCACTTCACATGTGTGCCCTGTCAGGTTTAATAAGTGGGATTTCTTGCCTTATAAATGGGGTTGGGACCATCAGTTGTGTTGCGCAGAAGTCCGGTGGATACACAGCTGATAGTCCTACTGAATAGACTGTTAGAATTTGTATTATGACAAGAAAAAAGCAGCTAAGTAAAGAAAAACGAGTAGCCATCATTACTTTAAGAAATGAAGGTCAGTCAGTCCGAAAAATTGGGAAAACTTTGAAAGTGTCCCCAAGTGCAATTGCAAAAACCATCAAGCGCTACAAAGAAATTGGCTCACATGAGGACCGCCCCAGGAAAGGAAGACCAAGAGTCAACTCTGCTTCTGAGGATAAGTTTATCCGACTCACCAGCCTCAGAAATCGCAGGTTAACAGCAGCTCAGATTAGAGACCAGGTCAATGCCACACAGAGTTCTAGCAGCAGACACATCTCTACAACAACTGTTAAGAGGAGACTTTGTGCAGCAGGCCTTCATAGTAAAATAGCTGCTAGGAAACCACTGCTAAGGACAGGCAACAAGCAGAAGAGACTTGTTTGGGCTAAAGAACACATGGAATGGACATTAGACCAGTGGAAATCTGTGCTTTGGTCTGATGAGTCCAAATTTGAGATCTTAGGTTCCAACCACCGTGTCTTTGTGCGATGCAGAAAAGGATGGACTCTACTTGCCTGGTTCCCACCGTGAAGCATGGAGGAGGAGGTGTGATGGTGTGAGGGTGCTTTGCTGGTGACACTGTTGGGGGTTTATTAAAAATTGAAGGCATACTGAACCAGCTTGGCTACCACAGCATCTTACAGCGGCATGCTATTTCATCTGGTTTGCGTTTAGTTGGACCATCATTTATTTTTCAACAAGACAATGACCCCAAACACACCTCCAGGCTGTGTAAGGGCTATTTGACCAAGAAGGAGAGTGATGGGGTGCTACGCCAGATGACCTGGCCTCCACAGTCACCAGACCTGAACCCAATTGAGATGGTTTGGGGTGAGCTGGACCGCAGAGTGAAGGCAAAAGGGCCAACAAGTGCTAAGCATCTCTGGGAACTCCTTCAAGATTGTTGGAAGACCATTTCCGGTGACTACCTCTTGAAGCTCATCAAGAGAATGCCATGTGCAAAGCAGTCATCAAAGCAAAAGGTGGCTACTTTGAAGAACCTAGAATATAAGACATATTTTCAGTTGTTTCACACTTTTTTGTTAAGTATATAATTCCACATGCGTTAATTCATAGTTTTGATGCCTTCAGTGTGAATTTACAATTTTCATAGTCATGAAAATACAGAAAAATCTTTAAATGAGAAGGTGTGTCCAAACTTTTGGTCTGTACTGTATATCACACGCTCACTGTTAATTTTCTGATAAACGGCCTATTAGCGGAGACAGCCTGGGCCTACTTCGTTGATCATTGGTCGTAATTGTCCAGATGATATGGGGCAGCAGAGAGCTGTTCACTGCAAGGATAATAGTGGATGGATCAACGCAACCTCCCAGGCTGCGATCTTTGACAAACTGGTGGCAGCATTGGGATTCTGCGTGGTCTCTCTGTTTTCCCTTCTTTGACAGTTGGTGGCAGCAGTGGAATTTTGAGTGGGGTCTCTGGTGCCCAATCTTTGACAATAAGTATTAAAAAATGCCATAAAATGCATTTTTGTAGTGCATGCAATTCATGTAGCTTAAAAGCAGATCTCACATCAAACTTCAAAATACTGACCAGAGTTGATGCAAATAGATTCATAGGACCAAGTCCATCCTCCACGTCAATTATTCTGTGGCAGCTGGACAGGATCCCTGAGATGCTTTTTACCTGATGGCCTTCCACAGCTCTTCCTTTGATTGGTTGGCTTGGCAAAACATCATCTTTGCTGCTTGATGCACATGGAAAGTCTCGGCAGGCCCGCTACTCAAAAGAAGAGCCATCAGGTAAGAAATTGTTCTTAGGGCTCAAATCCAGCAACCACAGATTCCTGACATACAGTAAGCAGATCTTATGGCTCACATCCTGTGACCACAGATTCCTGACATTGGTGGTTATTACGGATCACATTCAGCGACCCTAGGTTCCTGAGATTCCTGACATACCAGATTCTTAATATCAAGTCGCATCAACTTTCATATTAAATAATCTCTTAGGCCTTTTCATAGTGATTTATGGATCACTCATAAAATGCTCATCTCATCTTATTGAACAATTATAAAAAAAAAATGTGTAAAAAGCCAATCAAGAAAGGAAAGTTTGAGACAGAGAGACTCATTGCCAAAGAAAGTAAAAATAATTCAAAAATATTCTTCAACTACATAAACAGTAAGAAACCTACTGTCTCCTTCCCCATAATCCTGTAGAATGTAAGCCCGCAAGGGCAGGGTCCTCGCCCCTCTGTATCAGTCCGTCATTGTTAGTTTGTTTACTGTAAGTGATATCTGTAACTTGTATGTAACCCCTCCTCATGTATAGCACCATGGAATCAATGGTGCTATATAAATAAATAATAATAATAATAATAATAATAATAATAAACTCAAAAATGATAGTGCTGGCCCCTTCAAAAATACTCTGGGTCAAATGGTGGAAGAGTATGATGGAAAGGCCAATCCAGTATTATACAATACAGTATTTATACAAGAAAATCCCATGACAGATGACATGATTACAGCTATTATCCAGGGAGATAGTGGATTATATCCGCGCTGCCAGACAACTCAGAATACAAAATACGGTTAAAGGATGATGGTGGTTTATTCTACGTGTTTCAAAGTCATCAGGACTTCTTCTTCAGGAAATACCACAAAGACAGTTGATTGTCTTTGTGGTATTTCCTGAAGAAGAAGTCCTGATGACTTCGAAATGCATAGAATAAACCACCATCACCCTTTAACCGTATTTTGTATTCTGAGTTGAGTGGCAGTGCGGATATAATCCACTATCTCCCTGGATAATAGCTGTAATTAGGTCACTTGCCAACCCGTGGATCTGCGGCAGCTGACATACAAGCCTTGTTTCTACATCAGGTGAGCAGCTTTTGATCAAAATTGCACATTGTATAACGTGGGATAAGACCCTATCTGTGCTCCTTGTTTTCCTGCAGTTTGCACTACTAGATGACACGATTAGAGATACCAGAAATTCTTCATTAAATGTCACCTACTTAAACCAGCAGGATTTATAGCACCACCTTAAAATCACTGAAGTAGACAAACCCCGGGCCTAGATGACATACTCACCATCCAATAATGCAGGAATTATGTACCATGATAGATTGACCATTATTTTATTTTTAATAGTCACTGATTCCATAATAACTAATGTAGATCTGTACCACAGAACTAGAACATAGCAAATGTGGTGCCAATATTCAAAAATGTGACAAAATCTGAGCTTGGAAATTATAGTCAAGTAAGTTTAAAATCCTTTTTCGCAAAAATGCTACCCTGGAGTATCTCAATAAGAATAGCCTTATGACCCAACATGGGTTTATGAGGGATCGGTCCTGTCAAACTAATCTGGTCAGATCAAAATGAGAATCATGGGACTAGGGAAAAATATCTAACTGGGTTAAACAACTGGATCAGTGATAGGAAGCGAAGAATGTTTATTAATGGAAGACACTCAGGTTGGGTCATAGTTAACAGTAGGGTACCACAGGGGTCAGTATTGGGCCCTCTTCTTTTTAACGTATTTATTAATGACCTTGTAGGGGAAATACAGAGTAGAATTACAATATTTGCAGATGATACTAAACTCTGCAGGCTAAATAAGTTGGAGGCTTGGGCTGAGAAATGGCAATTGAAGTTTAATCTAGATAAATATTAGGTTATGGAGGAAATAAAATGTATAATTATATACTAAATAATTGTAAAACACTGGGTAAGACCATCACTTAAAAAGCCTTGCGTGTATGAGTGGATGCAAACTCAAATTTAGTGACCAATGCCAGACAGCTGCTGCAAAAACAAATTAAATAATGGGATGAATTAAAATAGGCATACATGCTAATGATGAGAACAAAGATTTGCTTCTCAACAAGTCACTAGTGTGGCCACACTTAAGGTACCTTCACACGAAACGACTTTGTAACGATATCGCTTGCGATCCATGACGTTGCAGCATCCTTGCTAGCGATATCGTTTAGTTTGACACGCAGCAGCGATCAGGATCCTGCTGTGATGTCGCTGGTCGCTGAATAAAGTCCAGAACTTTATTTGGTCGTTCGATCGCCGTGTATCGTTGTGTTTGAAAGCAAAAGCAACGATACCAGCGATGTTTTACACTGGTAACCAGGTAAACATCGGGTTACCAAGCGCAGGGCCGCGCTTAGTAACCCGATGTTTACCCTGGTTACCAGCGTAAAAGTAAAAAAAACAAACAGTACATGCTCACCTGCGCGTCCCCCAGCGTCTGCTTCCTGACACTTACTGAGCGCCGGCCCTAAAGTGAAAGTGAAAGCACAGCGGTGACGTCACCGCTGTGCTGTTAGGGCCGGAGCTCAGTCAGTGTCAGGAAGCAGACGCTGGGGGACGCGCAGGTGAGCATGTACTGTTTGTTTTTTTTACTTTTACGCTGGTAACCAGGGTAAACATCGGGTTACTAAGCGCGGCCCTGCGCTTAGCAACCCGATGTTTACCCTGGTTACCCGGGGACCTCGGCATCGTTGGTCGCTGGAGAGCGGTCTGTGTGACAGCTCCCCAGCGATCAAACAGCGACGCTGCAGCGATCGGCATCGTTGTCGCTATCGCTGCAGCGTCGCTTCGTGTGAAGGTACCTTTAGAATGCTGTATGCTATTTGCTAGTGATGAGAACAAAATTTTGCTTCTTAACAAGTCACAAGTGCGGCCACACTTAGAATACTGTGTGCTATTTTGATCTCCAGTGTATAAGAAGGATGCAGTTGAAGTTGAGCGAGTGAAGAGACGAGAAACCAAGACAATTAAGGGAATGGTTGAACTGCAAAAGCATGTTCTTGGTGATATTAAGTTTACAAAAATGAAGGCTAATGGGCAATGTTATTACAATGTACAAATACTGTATATAAGGGGAACCATCAAACAAGAAGTATGCCGCCACCTACTAGATGACATTGTGGTCTTCTGCCCTGACTGGGGTAGTCATCTATCAACGGTGCAGGCAGTTCTGGATGCGCTGAGGAATGCGGGGTTCACCATAAACCCCAAAAAATGTGCCATAGGAAAGGAAGAGGCCAAATACCTAGGCTATGTCGTCGGGAGGGGAGAGATCAGGCCCCAGATAAACAAAATTGAAGCGATCCAGAAATGGCCACAACCACTTTCCAAGGAGCAAGTGAGAGTGTTTCTTGGAATTATGGGTTACTACCAACAGTTTATCTCAAGGTTTGCCATGATTGCCACGTCGTTGACGGACCTCCTTCAAGGCACAAGATCGACGTTGATTTAATGGTCTGTTGAGACTGAGATAGCTGAAGCAGGCTCTGTGTAAACATCCGGTTCTAGTTGCTCTAGACTTCAGCAAGGAGTTCATGGTCCAGGCAGATGCGTCAGAAGTCAACTTGGGAGCCGTGGTGTCTCAGGAAGTGAATGGGGAGGAGCATCCCCTCCTTTATCTGAGTCAGAAGCTCTCTTCATGTGAGAGAAACTATGCCATCATTGAGAAAGAGTGCTTGGCCATAAAATTGGCCATAGATACCCTGAGGTTCTTTCTGCTAGGCCGTAGGTTTAAGCTGGTATCTGCCCATGCCCCTCTGAGATGGTTGAGGAAAAGAAGGGTAAAAATGCTCGGGTGACTAAATGGTTCTTAGACCTTCACTTTTCGCGTCTAGCATAGACCAGGAAAGTTGTACGGGAATGCAGATGCCCTGTCCAGACTCCCCTGCTTAGCAAGTGAAGGTGCCAAAACCCCCAGCTTTGGGCAGAGGGAGGGAATATGTGACAGAGTCACTGTTAAGTTAATAGAGGGGAGATATGTGGCACTGCGCTTAATGGCATCAGTGATATGAAACCAAGGTATTTTTCCCCAGCACACTACGTGTTGTGAGAGTTAAGTTAAGGTTGCATAATGGGCTGGTTTCATGTGGACCTTCATAGAACAGGTGGGAGGAGGTCCACTTTATCTCCATCTGCAGAGCTGCCAGGACCTGTGCGATGTCATGATCATGTGGTCAGACACATGATGGAAAAAGTCACCTGGTCTGGGGTATAAGTACATGGGTTCTACAGTCTGTGTTCAGCAAGCTTGGAGAGAGGAGTCTCCAGAGGCTTTGTGTCTTGTAGAGGACAGACTGAACCTGCGGTGCTCCAGAGCAGGGTGACACCCGCAACATATGGAATGTGTTGCAGCATTTTGGCCTGAAAGGCTGAGTCTATTTTCCCTCGTGTTGGTTTATGCCATTTTATAATAAAACCAACCCAGGATTTAAAGAGATGGCGTGTGAGCTGAACATATTAGGCTATAGGTTGAAATCGATGGACTTAATCCCTTGCTGATATTTGCAGTATACATACATCATGAAAGAGAATGAGTTCCTGACCAATTCAATATATATACAACCCCTGGCAAAAATTATGGAATCCCCAGCCTTGGAGGATGTTCATTCAGATGTTTAATTTTGTAGAAAAAAAAGCAGATCACAGACATGACACAAAACTAAAGTCATTTCCAATGGCAACTTTCTGGTTTTAAGAAACACTAAAAGAAATCAAGAACAAAAAATGTGGTAGTCAGTAATGGTTACTTTTTTTTAACCAAGCATAGGGAAAAAATTATGGAATCACTCAATTTTGAGGAAATGATTATGGAATCATGAAAAACAAACAAACAAAAAAACACTCCAAAACATCACTAGTATTTTGTTGCACCACCTCTGGCTTTTATAACAGCTTGCACTCTCTGAGGCATGGACGCAATGAGTGTCAAACAGTACTCTTCAATCTGGCTCCAACTTTCTCTGATTGCTGTTGCCAGATCAGCTTTGCAGGTTGGAGCCTTGTCATTGACCATTTTCTTCAACTTCCACCAAAGATTTTCAATTGGATTGAGATCCGGACTATTTGCAGGCCATGACATTGACCGTATGTGTTTTTTTCAAGGAATGTTTTCACAGTTTTTGCTCTATGGCAGGATGCATTATCATCTTGAAAATTATTTCATCATCCCCAAACATCCTTTCAATTGATGGTATAAGAAAAGTGTCCAAAATAACAACATAAACTTGTGCATTTATTGAAGATGTAATGACAGCCATCTCCCCAGTGCCTTTACCTGACATTTCAGCCCCATATCATCAATGACTGTGGAAATTTGCATGTTCTCTTCAGGCAGTCATCTTTATAAATCTCATTGGAACTGCACCAAACAAAAGTTCCAGCATCATCACCTTGCCCAATGCAGATTCGCGATTCAATATGACTTTCATCCAGCCATCCACAGTCCACTATTGCTTTTCCTAAGCCCATTCGTTCCTCATTTGTTTTGTTGTGCATTTCCTGTTTTGGAGACAAATTGCTTTAAGTTTCCGGTCTTGATGCTTTGATGTCTTCCTGGGTCTACCAGCATGTTTGCCTTTAACAACCTTCCCATGTTGTTTATATTTGGTCCAGATTTTAGACACAGCTGACTGTGAACAACCAACATCTCTTGCAACATTGAGTGATGATTTACCCTCTTTTAAGGGTTTGATAATCCTCTCCTTTGTTTCAATTTGCATCTCCTGTGTTGAAGCCATGATTCATGTCGGTCCACTTGGTGCAACAGCTCTTCAGGGTGTGATCACTCCTTTTTAGATGCAGACTAATGAGCAGATCTAATTTGATACAGGTGTTATTTTGGGGTATGAAAATTTACAGGGTGATTCCATAATTATTTCCTCAGAATTGGGTGATTCCATAATTTTCCCCCTATGTTTGGTTAAAAAAAGTAACCATTACTGACTACCACATTTTTTGTTCTTAATTTCTTTTAGTGTTTCTTAAAGCCGGAAAGTTGGCATTTGAAATGACTTTAGTTTTGTGCCATGTCTGTGATCTGCTTTTTTTCTACAAAATTAAACAACTACCGTATACACTCGAGTATAAGCCGACCCAAGTATAAGCCGACCCCCCTAATTTTGCCACAAAAAACTGGGAAAACTTATTGACTCGAGTATAAGCCTAGGGTGGAATATGCAGCAGCTACCGGTAAATGTCAAAAATAAAAATAGATACCAATAAAAGTAAAATTAATTGAGACATCAGTAGGTTAAGTGTTTTTGAATATCCATATTGAATCAGGAGCCCCATATAATGCTCCATACAGTTCATGATGGGCCCATAAGATGCTCCATATTAAAATATACCCCATATAATGCTGCACAAAGGTTAATAATGGCCCCATAAGATGCTCCATAGAAACATTTGCCCCATATAATGCTGCATAAAGGTTGATGGCCCCATAAGATGCTCCACACATTATGGCCCCATAAGATGCTCCACACATTATGGCCCCATGAGATGCTCTATACATTATGGCTCCATGAGATGCTCCATACATTATGGCCCCATAAGATGCCCCATACATTATGGCCCCATGAGATGCTCCATACATTATGGCCCCATAAGATGCTCCACACATTATGGCCCCATAAGATGCTCCACACAATATGGCCCCATAAGATGCTCCACACATTATGGCCCCATAAGATGCTCCACACATTATGGCCCCATGAGATGCTCCACACATTAGGGGCCCCATGAGATTCTCCACACATTATGGCCTCATGAGATGCTCAATACATTGTGGCCCCATAAGATGCTCCACACATTATGGCTCCATGAGATGCTCCACACATTAGGGGCCCCATGAGATGCTCCACACATTAGGGGCCCCATGAGATGCTCCACACATTATGGCCCCATGAGATGCTCCACACATTTGCCCCATTTGCTGTTGCTGCGATTAAAATAAAAAAAATCACATACTCACCTCTCTTCGCTCAGGCCCCGGCACTTGTGATAGTCACCTTCCTCGTTCCATCGCTGCGCGCTGCTCTGTCTTCCATCCTCTGCACTGACTGTTCAGGCAGAGGGCGGCGCGCATACTAATCACGTCATCGCGCCCTCTGACCTGAACAGTCACAGCCAGAGGACAGAAGACAGAGCAGCGTGCAACGGTGGAACGTGGAAGGTGACTATCGCGCAATGCTCACCTCCCCTGAAATACTCACCTGCTCCCGGCGCGGTCCCTGGCAGCGTCTCACTGTCAGATGGTCTCCGAGAGCCGGCGGCATCTTCCTGTGTTCAGCGGTCACATACCACTCATTACAGTAATGAATATGCGTGCATATACATTACTGTAATGAGCGGTACCACGTGACTGCTGAACACAGGAAGAGCTGCCCGCAGACCATCGGACATGCAAGGACAGCGCCAGGAGCAGGTGAGTATGTGATAGCCGCCGCTCCCCCTCACCCGCCGATCCCACGCCGACACTGACTCGAGTTTAAGCCGAGAGGGTCACTTTCAGCCCAAAAAAGTGGGCTGAAAATCTCGGCTTATACTAGAGTATATACGGTAAATGAACATCCTCCAAGGCCGTTGATTCCATAATTTTTGCCAGGGGTTGTATATCATTGCGATCACCCATGCACAGCAGGCTGTGCACGGGTGATGGCCGATGGGTAGTCAGCGTACATCACAGCTGACACCCGGCTCTCACTGCCAGGAGCAGTGCCCACTCTGCTCCAGGCAGTTTAAACCTTTAAATGCTGCAATCAATATCAATCGCAGCATTTAGGAGGCAGGGAGAGAGAGGAAGTTCCCTCTCACCTCCGATCGGCACCCTGTGACGTCATCGCGATTACCCGATGTTTGCCATGGTTAGCTCCTGCATTGCAATGCTATATAACTGTAATCAGACTGCTGAGAGTGAAAGTCCCACAAAAAAGTAAAAATTAATTGTAAAAATATGTTTTTTAAAATCACAAAAAAACTATATATTGAACCCATAAATAAATATTTTTATGCAAAAAACAAAAAAACAAAAAAGTAAACATATTTGGTATCTCTGTGTCCAGAACGACCCAGCCTATAAAACTGTCACACTAGTTAACCCCTTCAGTGAACACAGTAAAAAAATGAAATAAAATCGAGCCAAAAAAGTTGTTTAATCGCACCGCCGAAGACAAAGTGTAATAAAACACAATCAAAAAGGCGAATGTAACTAAAATTATTACCACTGAAAACGTCATCTTCTCCCGCAAAAATCAAGCCACCGTACAGCTACCATATTTTTTTGGACTATAAGATGCACTTTTTTCCTCGGAAAATTTGGTCCTGCGTCTTATAGTCCAGTTGTACTGGCTCTGGCTGTGGTGGGGAGATGAGGGAGCTGCATCGGCATAGCAGCGGGTCACAGAGGCAGGAGCCTGCTGCTGGGCTAACTTCTGTGGCAGCTGCTAAAGAGAAATGAATATTCACTGTACTATACACTCATTTCTCTTTAATAGCATCCTGGTATGATAAGCCCCCAACCCCTGGTATGCATGGCCCCATACTTATCCTGGTATGATTGCCCCAACCACATCCTGGCATCCATGACCCCATCAGAAAATGATTAAAAAAACCCAAACCATTACACTTACCTTCCTCACATTATCTTGTTCCGATGCCAGCAGCTGCTTTATGCTTGTAAGCAGCACATGGCATGGAAGTCATGCACTGTTTACAAACCGAAGGGTAGCTGCTAGAAAACTCACTGCTCTGGAAGCCTGGACTTTGTGCATGGAGAGCAGTGAGTATTTATTGCTGTTTAATAGCGAGCACAGTGTCAGCCGGAGCCTTCCTGCAGCTGCCGGCGGTCACATGTCCCCGCTACTAAAGGGAATAAATATTCACCGCATTCCACGCTCATGGGAGTGGAATGCGATGAATATTCATTACTCTTATGTAGCGGCACATGTGACCACTGGCAGCAGCAGGAAGGCTCCAGCTGACACAGTGCTTGCTATTAAAGAGCAATGAATACTCACTGCACTCCATGCACACAGTCCCAAAGTGCAGAGCAGTGAGTATTTCAGCAGCTGCCCTTTGGCTTGCAAGCAACACATGACATCCCTGCCGTGTGCTGCTTGCAAACATAAAGCAGATGCTGGCATCGGAAAAAGACACTGCGAGGGAGCGCCGGGAAGGTAAGTGTAATGGTTTGGGGGTTTTATTGTTTTCTGATTGGGCCATGCATGTCAGAATTGAGGTGGGGGCCAATTATACCAAGATAAGGATGAGGCCATGTATACCTGGACAGGGATGGGGCCAATCATACCAGGCTAAGGATGGGACCCTGCATACCAGGATAGGGATGGGGCCATTCATACTAGGATGAGATGGGGGCCCTGCGTACCAGGATAGGGATGAGGGCGATCATTCCAGCCAGGATAGGGATGAGGGGAGCCATTTCTACCAGGGTAGAGATAAGGGGCCATGCCTACAAGGCTAGAGATAAGGGGGACATGCATACCAGGCTAGGGATGAGGAGGCATGCATACCAGGATAGGGATAAGGGGGACATTTGTAATAGTATGCAGGTACTGAGTGTGTCACCACTAGTGTTGAGCATTCCGATACTGCAAATATTGGGTATCGGCCGATATTCGCTGTATCGGAATTCCGATACTGAGTTCCGATATTTTTGCGATATCGGAAATCGGAATCGGAAGTTCCTATAGTGAAATTATGCAGTAAAATGAAGTGTGAGCGGTGCGTGGGCGGAGACTGCGTGTGCGCGTGTGCGGGCGGTGTCTGTGCATGACCGTGTGTGCCGGGGCTCTATGCGGCATGCGGGGTGTCTCTGTGCGGCGTGTGGGGTGTCTCTGTGCGGGGTCTCTGTGCGGCGTCTCTGTGCGGCGAGCGGGGGTCTCTGTGCGGCATGCGGGGGTCTCTGTGCGGCGTGCGGGGTGTCTCTACGGCGTGCGGGGTGTCTCAGTGCAGGCATCGTCCGATGGGACTACAAGTCCCAACGGACGATGCCTGCTACACTGACAGTGATTGACACATTAACCAATGATGGGACAGTAGCAGTCCCATCATCCGGCTAATGTGTTGAATGAAAAAAAAAAATACTCCCTACATGCTACATACATACTACATACATACATGCTACATACGTGCTACATACATGCTACATACATACATGCTACATACATACTACATACATACATGCTACATACATACTACATACATACAGTTAGGTCCATATATATTTGGACAGAGACAACATTTTTTTTGGTTATAGACATTACCACAATGAATTTTAAACAAAACAATTCAGATACAGTTGAAGTTCAGACTTTCAGCTTTCATTTGAGGGTATCCATATTAAAATTGGATGAAGGGTTTAGGAGTTTCAGCTCCTTAACGTGTGCCACCCTGTTTTTAAAGGGACCAAAAGTAATTGGACAATTGACTCCAAGGCTATTTCATGGACGGGTGTGGGCAATCCCTTCGTTATATCATTCTCAATTAAGCAGATAAAAGGCCTGGAGTTGATTTGAGATGTGGTGCTTGCATTTGGAAGGTTTTGCTGTGAAGTAAACATACGGTCAAAGGAGGACTCCATGCAGGTGAAACAAGCCACCCTAAAGCTGTGAAAACAGAAAAAATCCATCCGAGAAATTGCTACAATATTAGGAGTGGCAAAGTCTACAGTTTGGTACATCCTGAGAAAGAAATAAAGCACTGGTGAACTCATCAATGCAAAAAGACCTGGGCGCCCACGGAAGACAACAGTGGTGGATGATCGCAGAATAATCTCCATGGCGAAGAGAAACCCCTTCACAACAGCCAACCAAGTGAACAACACTCTCCAGGAGGTAGGCGTATCAATATCCAAATCTACCATAAAGAGAAGACTGCATGAAAGTAAATACAGAGGGTTCACTGCACGGTGCAAGCCACTCATAAGCATCAAGAAGAAAAAGGCTAGACTGGACTTTGCTAAAAAACATCTAAAAAAGCCAGCACAGTTCTGGAAGAACATTCTTTGGACAGATGAAACCAAGATCAACCTCTACCAGAACGATGGAAAGAGAAAAGTATGGCGAAGGAGTGGTACAGCTCATGATCCAAAGCATACCACATCATCTGTAAAACCCGGCGGAGGCAGTGTGATGGCTTGGGCATGCATGGCTGCCAGTGGCACTGGGTCACTAGTGTTTATGGATGATGTGACACAGGACAGAAGCAGCCAAATGAATTCTGAGGTATTCAGAGACATACTGTGTGCTCAGATCCAGCCAAATGCAGCCAAACTGATTGGTCATTGCTTCATACTACAGATGGACAATGACCCAAAACATAAAGGCAAAGCAACCCAGGAGTTTATTAAAGCAAAGAAGTGGAATATTCTTGAATGGCCAACTCAGTCTCCTGATCTCAACCCAATTGAGCATGCATTTCACTTGGTAAAGACTAAACTTCAGAAAGAAAGGCCCACAAACAAACAGCAACTGAAAACCACCGCAGTGAAGGCCTGGCAGAGCATCAAAAAGGAGGAAACACAGCGTCTGGTGATGTCCATGAGTTCAAGACTGCAGGCAGTCATTGCCAACAAAGGGTTTTCAACCAAGTACTAGAAATGAACATTTTATTTAAAACTATTTAATCTGTCCAATTACTTTTGGTCCCTTTAAAAACAGGGTGGCACATGTTAAGGAGCTGAGACTCCTAAACCCTTCATCCAATTTTAATGTGGATACCCTCAAATGAAAGCTGAAAGTCTGAACTTCAACTGCAGCTGAATTGTTTTGTTTAAAATTCATTGCGGTAATGTCTATAGCCAAAATTAGAAAAATGTTGTCTCTGTCCAAATATATATGGACCTAACTGTACATGCTACATACATGCTACATACATACATGCTACATACATACATGCTACATACATACATGCTACATACATACATGCTACATACATGCTACATACATACGTTGTGGGACACTCGTGGATTTCTGCGGACAGGGAGTATATTGGTTGTTTGTTTTTTTCATATTTTTTACAGATGACACTGGCTTCGGGGAACAAAGTGACAAGTAATGGTGAGTAATGGTGAGTATGTAATCTATGTTTAATGTACTGTATGTCTATATGTATGTCATGTATGTAATGTATGAATGTATTGTATGTATGTAGTATGTATGTATGTATGTAGCATGTATGTAGCATGTATGTAGTATGTATGTATGTAGCATGTATGTAGCATGTATGTAGCATGTATGTAGCATGTATGTACGTAGCATGTACGTATCATGTACGTATCATGTACGTAGCATGTATGTAGCATGTATGTAGCATGTATGTAGTATGTATGTAACATGTATGTATGTAGCATGTATGTATGTAGCATGTATGTATGTAGCATGTATGTATGTATGTAGCATGTATGTATATATGTAGCATGTATGTAGGGAGTATTTTTTTTTTCATTCAACACATTAGCCGGATGATGGGACTACTACTGTCCCATCATTGGCTAATGTGTCAATCACTGTCAGTGTAGCAGGCATCGTCCGATGGGACTTGTAGTCCCATCGGACGATGCCTGCACACACGCACAGAGCCCTGGCATGCCGCACAGAGACCCTCCCATGCTGCACAGAGACACCCCCCCCCCGCACAGAGACCCCCCCACGCCGCACAGAGACACCCCCCCACACCGCACAGAGACCCCCCCACGCCGCACAGAGACCACCCCATGCCGCACAGAGACCCCCCCACAGAGACACCCCCCATGCCGCACAGAGACACCCCCCCATGCTGCACAGAGACACCCCCTCCATGCCGCAGAGACACCTCCCCCACGCCGCACAGACACCCCCCACACGCCGCACAGAGACCCCCCCACACCGCATAGAGCCTGGGCAGCCCACATACAGCCCCAGCACACCGCATACAGCCCCGGAAGGCACGTACACATCCCTGGCAGGCCCACACAGACCCCGCCCGCACACACAGACACTCACAGTGTCCGCCCACGCACCGCCCACGCTCTTCCCCCCTCCGGAACAGCATATAGAAGCACAGAAAGGGCTTATTTAAATTCCGATATTTGTGTCCCATTGACTTGCATTGGTATCGGGTATCGGTATAGGCGATATCCGATATTTTTTGGATATCGGCCGATCCAATCCGATACCGATACTTTTGAATATCGGAAGGTATCGCTCAACACTAGTCACCACGGAACAGACAGACCAACAGTTGAGGGGTTTAATAACAGGAATCAGGTTCTCCTCGCAGGGAGGAAGCAGTACAATATAACTAGCAATAAAACAGTGCAAAAATATGGGAGTCAAACAGTGTAACAGAATTAAGCAGGATTTCTTGAGAAAAAGAACATTTATCAGTCTGATGAGGACTTGCTTGAAGGGTCTTCTCCAACGTAGGCGCTGAGAACAATGACACTTGTCGTCCCTCTGTTGTCCGTGGGCTGAGTAGTCTCTAGGAGCCCGCTGCCTGGGGTTTCGGGAGTTAATGTGATAAGCACAGGCTCTGAGTCTTTAGCTTTTACAGCACAGCCTATCCCGGGAAAACGATGGTCAGTCTATTATTAAGGCTCTCACCAGGAATCAAGGGCTCTGCACTGATACCGTGGGTACCAGAAGTCACAGTCTCTGTACTGATACCATGGGTACCAGGGAGTCACAGTCTCTGTACGGGTCTCAAAGCACCCCTCTCCAGTCACAGCAGTCTTACTGGGCAATCTCCCTGTATTTGTCCTCTGACCGGGAGCTCTCTCTCTCGGTGCGCAGCTGCGCCTTGCTCTAACCGCTGCTCACGCTGCTCCCGCTGCTCTGCTCCTTGCACGTGTGCCTTTCCCACTCTCTGCCCGGCTTCCTTCCTGTCCCAGTCTCTAAGTCTGCCCCCTGGGGAACCTGTAGCACAGCTCAATGGTTCCATTCCAGGCACAGAGCCGAGAAGGTAATCGCCCCTGGACTCTTCTTGTGCTTCACCTCCTTACATTTGCACACCAGGATATGAAAGAGGGAGCCATGCATACCAGGATAGAGATGAGGGCACCATGTGTATCAGGATGAGGATGAGGGGACCATATATACCAGGATAGGGGATATTAAGTACAGAACTGACCACATTTTTTGCTTAATTTTTTTTTCCTAATTTCCTCGTTTAAAACCTAGGTGCGTCTTATGGTCTCGCAGGGAAATCCTTTCACCTCACTGATGTCATAGCAAGCGTGAGAAAGTTATCATGCTTGTGGTGCCATCAGAAAGGTCCTGGCAGTTCACAGCCAATGAACTCAGTTCAACTTACTAACATCACCGCGAGTGTCATTAGAACTTTTCCCACAGTGCTCACGCTGACGTCCGCTTCAAAATTCTCCTAAAAAAATTCAGTGTAAGGCTGGCTGCAGATGAGAGTACTAAAAATTAAGTGGGGTCACCTCCACAAATCGCGGACATGACTGACTCCAAGTGGAGCGCTTTGTGCCTTTCCGGATATAGTGCAGGAGCTGCCAGCTATGTACATGCAGTATTCTGATCCGTACCTCTGAACAAAGTAGTGCATGTTGCAACTTTTTTTCTCACAGTTTTAGAGGACTATCTACATGCAGATACTAAGTTAATTTATTTGGGGGTAAAAGCATCTTTTGACACGACAGGTTCCTTTTAAATCCAACACCACGGTCATTTTTGCTGTTTTCGGACAAGAAAATGAACAGAACATGCAACTTTATGAGGAGTTTTGAGCCTTTTAAGAGGAGCTACCGGCAAGCTTAGGAAGCTCACCAAGTCCAGTGAGGTATGTGGTGAGGTGAATATTCCAACCTGGATTCTCCAAATGTCTTAGAGGGTTCAGTGATGTTCAATGGAGCAGATCTGTATTCCTCCGGCTAGGGCTGTAGTCCTTTAAGCTGGCATCCTGTAGAAACTCTCAAATCTGTATTCATGGTGTCTTGGCTGCTGTTCTATAGAGTTTCTCTGCAGAAGAATAAAGGTGCCTTTTTTTACCCAGATCTGTCCTTCATGCCATCAAACACAGGTCAGCAAGAAGATGGGATAAAGACAACTCTCATTGTTTGAGTATTTATTCAATTTGCATAATTAGTTTGTCCTTCATTGTTTGCAGGTCAACAAGCTACATGGACTTATACAATGGGTAATCACATATTAGCAAACATTAATTGTTCAATGACCCTGAGTTCCTGTCCTCCAAGGATAGCAGCACAGTAAACTATAGGAGCTGATATAATAGGTAAACAGCAGCCATTCAACAATTCACAAACATCAATTCAATCTACAACAAGTCAGTGTCTGGACACTGGACTCACATGAGCAATAGTCTATGTCTCCTGACCTACTGAAAAATACATGTGGCCTAATTAAGAATTAATGCTGTGTTGTCACACTCTTCAAAACTCTTCAAGTATGTTTTGAATACTCTTTCTATGCATTTAAATAGAATATTAACTTTTCTACTGTATACATAGGGTGAGTTTTCCAGGCTTTTTTTCCAATGAGGTTTTGAAAACTATACTACAAAATGACATTTCCTTGATTTCTTTGAGACACTTCAGTGACAACAACCAACAAATAGGCTGCCAAACACCATGTGTGGAAAACCAATTCAAAAACATATTCAAAATTTCTTCAAAAACACTTCAGAGAAAAACAAAATGCTTAACTCTCCCCCCACCAACACCACAAAAACAGTGTTTCCTGAAGTAAAAAGCTTGTGGATTTTACTGCCTCTCAAAACTCTGTGCCAACCTTAGCTTAAGAGTATGTACACATGGTGTCACTTAAACACTGGCACAGCCACTGAATTTATCCAGGCAAAGTCATTTCAGGAAAACAGCAGTGGTTGTTTTTCTGATGTGGCTTAACCAGCAGTTTTGCTGTCAGTATTGTGGTGGTTTCAGTGCCAGTGGTTTTCACTCTGTACCGTATAGAAAGAGGGCAGATTTCCAGCTTCCCTGAAGATGTTAAAAGAAGTGACATCAGTCATATGCACAGCAATGTCATCTTTGCATTGCTGAGCATTATGCTCATGTTATGAGGCACTTTTGTGACAGATTTTCAGGCAGTTTCTGGGTGTAATCAGCCTAAAAGAGATGCCATGTGCACATACCCTAAGTGTTTGTGCAACCGACTGTATTATTGGTCCAATTGCAATCCTGTAAGACATCTGATCACATTCGGACAATTGCTATTCAATGGCACCATGCACATGTCCTTTTTTTTCATTTTACTGAGGAAAAAATCGCAGCATGTAAGATTCACATCTGTAAATTAGATTGCACTTGTCGAGGCAGCGATGCAAGTTGATGGGTCAATCAAAAAATCGGGCCATACTTGGATGGCATCTGAGAGCAGTCTGATTTTCATGGACTGACAGAATGGAGATGGAGAATTTTTTTTTTAATAAGAAAAATCGGATCACAATGATCAAACTCTGATCAAACACTTTCACTCTTTCCAAAATTTTAATGTTCAGAAATTCACATTATTTTCTTGTCATAAATATTCAAGTTCATGACCTTTAGCTTTACCTTTGGTTGTCAGTGTCAGGATATACTGGAAACCCCAGAATGGGGACCTTAGCTTAAAAAACCCACAATAATGTGTTTTCTACATCTCCTGGTAGAAAGTATAAATATATGCATATATCATTTCGCTAATTACCTCATTACATCTCAGTGATGTATTGCACATTGTCAGTGGGATAAGACACCTTTAACACATCATATATTTCCATAATATCTTTTTTATATTTACTTACCCAACTCTTTTCTCAAGAAACACCTTTCACACATTTCAAGTTCTTCTTGTTCTCAGATTTGTTGCATGAAAGCTTTTTAACAGCATTTCTGTTACTTGATAAAGTAACAACAATTTGCAGTTGCCTGCAGCCGAAATCAGCATTAAATCTTACATAAGACATATTTAATAATGCAGCATTTCAGTGACACTTCTTAGATAACAAAAAGAACTTTATACAGAAGTTCAAGTTGAAAATATGAAAAACCTTTTGTAATAATCTATAATATATAATATTACCAGAACGAAATTCACATTTGCATGGTCATTGGTCAATTATTATGCAAGTTATATGTGATACAGCACGCAAGAAGCAACATGTCAGCAATGAACATGTGACAGCTTTTGACATGTGGTTGTAAAAAGTCGATAGACTAAGTAGACTGTAACAGCCATACTTTCCCAATACAGTAGGCATTTATTCTGCTTTCTCCATTACAAAAAATGTTCCATTATGTATTGAAAGATTAATGTATCTCTACTGCGATATAGTGATTGCATGATTGATAATGCAATTGTCAGGGTACTGGTCCATTACTAGCCCTAAAAAAACCATGGATTTTAAATTGTGTTCTTTTTGCCTTAGTCTGTTTCTGTATAATATACAGTATATTATGGAGATTCAGCTCATCATGTGAAATCCATATGCAGTCCGGAACACAGATAGCATCTCTGCTAGAACCCAGTAATATTGAAGAAAGAGATGGAGTGGAGACACGAGGCTCAGTGGGTACTCTTGTCTGCTGGGCTGGCTTTCCTTAGAAAGACCGCATGGACCAGGGCTCATCCCACTGAACCCCTGTACTCGTTCCCCATGGGCAGAATACTACTCAGTCATACAGAACACAGAAGACATGGTGAGTGTAACACATTGTGGTAATACTTTATTTGATTACCAACAGTCACTAACATATAATACAGTCAAAGCAATACACAAGATGTTGCAAATAACAGAGTCTCACCCTTCCAATCTACGAGATCGGAGCTTCCAGGACCAACTACCCTAACCAGCAGCACTCTGCTTTTGGTGGGCACCCAAACAGAGGAGGTAGAGGCAAGCTTAGGAGGCTGACAGAGTACATTGAGGTATGTGGACAGGTGACCTGATTGACCCAACTTAGTTTCTCCAAACGTCTCCTTGGGTTCAATGATGGGCAGTGGAGAAAATCTATATTCCTCTGATTGGAGCCATGGTGCTTTGGCTGTTGTCGTATAGAGCCTCTCTGGAGAAGGAGAAAGGTCCCTTTTTCATACCCAGAGCTGTGATTCAGGGCATTATCCACAGGTTTGGTGGAAGGTGGGAGGAGGTAATCCCTCATTGTTTGAGTGTTTAATTAGCATACATATTTTGTTCTTCAAAGTTTATAAAATAACAAACTGCAAGGGCTGATATAATAGGTAGTCAGCTGGCATACAATAAATTAACAAACATTGATTGTTCAATTTTCTGTGTCTATGTCCTCCAAGGTTAATAGAATAATAAGCTGCAAGGTCTGATGCAATAGGTCATCAGCAGGCATTCAAAATATCAACATGCAACAAGTCAACCTACAAGAAGAGTCAAGGCTCATATGAACAATGGTACATGTCCCTGGATAATACGTCTGGCATAATTAAGAACGAACGTGGTATAATCACAGATGGGTAGTTCACAGGAGACTTTGTATAGTAAGTACAAAAGATCCTGGTCTCCTCCATATCAGGCTGCGTAGATGCAAAATGCTTCACTATATTCCCCAGCAGGATTGATGAAATAACAGTCCTTGATGTTGCTACGTTAAACTAATTGCTTTTTTCAGGACTAATTTAAATAGGTTCTATTCTCTAATAATAATGTTCTTACTTGCAATTTGTGTAGGGTGATTTGTCGCAGTAGGGATAGCATATTACAGCCATTTAGTCAGGGTTTATTGCCTTATAAATTATAGTTCTTGCTTCTGCTTTTTTCCATGCAGTCATTGACCAATTTATGTTTTTTACGGTGATCTGTAGTCAGAAATTCATCAAAGCTGGCAGTGTTGCTTATGAGTCGCAAGCCAGGGCCTAGGGGTACTCGGTACTGGGTCTAGTCATTGTTAAAGGGGAGGTCACGGTGGCAGCGAAGGGAAACAGTCTTTAAAGGGATTTTGTGAATAAAGTTTGTTCGTGACGCCACCTGTGGTTCTCGGTCAGGGGTGATGACACTGCTTAAACGGGTCCTCTGGGGTGATGGTACAGCAGCAAGATGGTATCACTTTCCACAGGTGAAGCTGGGTCCCCCAGGGCTCCTAGGTGTGCTGGGCAGGGATGGTGTCGTGGATGCTGGTAAATAAATGAAGGACAGAGGGTTGTAATGACTTTACCTGGTTTACTGGTTGAACCAGGCCACAGTCCAGGGTACCAGCAACAGGTGGTGATGTGGTCCGGCTGGCTGGAGGCAATGGTGGATCCCTCTCCCAGGTGAGGTCCGTTAGCCTTCCTGCCTGTGCTCGAATGTGAGGTCCTTGCTGCCTGTGGCTCCCTGACAAACTCCTCTCTCTCCTGTCCTGGGACAGTTACCTGTATGATGGGCAGTGTGAGCCTTTTTATAGGGTCTCTATCACGACCCGAGCTCTTCGTGTACTGCTGCACCTTCAGGTGTGGGTGCGGGAAAATTACATAAAGTCCTTTACCCTCCGGTTCTGCTGTGCGACCTGGAGTACAACACAGCCTTGGGCTCCCGGTGCCCTGATTCTACGCTTCGGCACAGAGGGTGCCCGGTCACAGTTCCCCTCTAAGCAAGTTTTCTGACACTGGAGACTACATTGCAACACTAAATGCTTTTGGGAATCTTCACATTTCATGATGCTTTGAACACAGTAAAGGCACCCAGTGCCAGAGAGGCAGCTAAACAACCCCCAATTATATTTTAACCACCACCATATTTGACTGTAGCTGCTGTGTTCTTTGATTTGTAGGCCTCATTCCATTTACAGTAAATAGTAGATGGATGTGATTTATCAAAAAGCTCCATCTTTGTCTCATCTGTCCAAAAGACACCTGCTGGCCCTCTAAAAATAGTAGGAGCCGCCATTGGCTCTCTATAAATTGTGAGGCCCGCCTGCTGGCCCTCCAAGTTTCAAACTTTACAGTATTAATATGAAAAAGAAAATGGATAAATTATATTGCAGTAGCAATAAATGGCTATGCAAAGCACAGCTGGCTGCTGACCCTCCAAAAATGCTTAGTGACTGAGAACCGGCTCCTAACCCTCTAAAACTGTTGAGTGAAGACTGGCTGCTGGCCCTCTAACAATAGTGAGGACCGACTGCTGGCCCTCTAACAATAGTATGGGTCGCCTGATAGCCCTCTACAATAGTGTGCCTGATGTCCGTGAAAAAAAAAATTGTGACTTTCAGAGTCCCTACTTCATAAATTAAACAGGATGTGTCTGATCATGTCTCACACACCACATGGCCAGATAAGGTAATTAATAAAATGTTAAAATTACGTTTACTGGTGAATGTTTTTTTCCACTTGAAATCAATGCAAATGTGCAAAAACGCAGCAAAAAACACTATGTGTGAATATAGCTCAAGGTGTGGAGAATAATTTTTTTTCTCTTATTTATGTTGCCTTATATACAAGTCATTATCCTGGAAAGAATGTTTCTTAAAGAAGTTGTCCACTACTATAACTGTTTTTTTTTTTCATAAATCTTGCTATTATGTGCCACTGAAAACATCCACTGTGTTTATTTTAGCAATATTACCTTTTATCATGCGGTAGCAGCACATCTTCAGTGCTGGATCCAGCTCTCATGGGGTTAATCAACAACTTCCTTTCTCATGACTTATTGTGCTCTAATACTACAAGTTCCATGATGCATTGCACTGGCCTCTAAGCTCGAACCTAGCACACCCACTCCAAAACACACCCAAACCCCTCCCTCATCTCTCTCTATCTTCAAAAAGATTTGTGATGTCATTTCTGTCCAACCTCCTCTTTTACATTTGTCCAAACCACACTCCATTACAGATAGATAGATAGATGGATAGATGGATATAGGATGGATAGATAGATACATACAGAGCTATATCTATATATTTATCTATATCTATTTCCATAGATATGTCCATATCCATGTTTCTAAACCCCTTCACCCCTGGAGCTATTTTAGTTTTCGTTTATCGCTCCCCTTCTTTCCAGAGCCATAATTTTCCTTCAATATGGCCATGTGGGGGCTTATCTTTTGCGGGACAAGTTCTTGAACGACACCATTGGTTTTACCATGTCGTGTAACAGAAAATGTGGAAAAAAATCAAAGTGCGATGAAATTGCAAAAAAGTGCAATCCTACACTTGTTTTTTGCTTGGCTTTTTTGCTAGGTTCACTAAATGCTAAGGCTGTGTGCACACGCGGATTTGATTGCAGATCCGCAGCGTTTTTTGCCGCACGGAATTGCATCAAATCCGCAGTGTAGTGCACAACCAATGTAAGTCTATGGGAGCCACAGACTTGTTGTGAACATGCGGAAAAAGCTGCACCGAAACGCAGCTTTTTTTTTTCCGCAGCACGTCACTTCTTTTGTGTGGAACTGCAGCGTTTATGTACCAATAGACTTGCATTGTGTCAGGCACATCCGCAGCAAAACCGCAGATGTAAAAAAGATCTGCAGTTTTGCTGCGGATGTGGGTCCGAGAAACGCTGCAGTTCGGGAGGAGGGAAGTATGTGGGCGGAGTGTGGGCGGTGACTGTGTGCATGTATGTGTGTGCGGGCGGGGTCTGCGGGCTGTTCGGGTATGTGCGGGACTGTTCGGATATGTGCGGGACTGTTCAGGTGTGTGCGGGACTGTCAGGGTGTGTGTGGGTCTGTGCGGGGGGTCTTTGGGGGTGTGTGTGTGCAGGCATCATCCGATGGGACTACAAGTACGCAGCATCCAATCTGCAGCTAATCCGGATGTAATTCGGACAGTGGACAAACATCCTACACTATCCATACATCTGTCAATAGATATATCTATCCATAGATATATCTATCCAGATATATCTATAGATAGATATATGAATAGATAGATGTATGCATCTATAGATCTATTTATATGTAGATCTATCTATCATCTATCTGTCTAGCTATCTGTGTGTGTAATGGAGTGTGGGTTGGACAAATGTAAAAGAGGAGGTTGGACAATAATGACATCACAAATCTTTTTTTTTGTTCAATAATACTTCTTTATTTAGCTTTCAAAAACGCATACAAAAAAAGCATAAAAACCGTGCAAAAACCGCACCAAAAACTGAATCAAAACTGCACCAAAACTGTATCAAAGCCTCGCAAAAACATCATCAAAACAGCGCAAAAAACACACCAAAAACTGCATCAAAAACGCATCAAAACTGCACCAAAACCTGAATCAAAATCGCGCAAAAAATGCACCAAAAACTGCATGAAAACCTCTCAAAAACCGCACCAAAAACTGCATCAAAAATGCATCAAAACTGCACCAAAAACTGCACCAAAACTGCAACAAAACCGCGCAAAAACCACACCAAAAACTGCATCAAAACCGTGCAAAAAACGCACCAAAAACCGGACCAAAAACTGCATCAAAAACGCATTAAAACTGCACCAAAACTTGAATAAAAATCGCGCAAAAACCACACCAAAAACTGCATCAAAACTGCACCAAAATCTGAATGAAAATCACGCAGAAACCACACCACACCAAAAACTGCATCAAAACGGCACCAAAACCTGAATAAAAATTGTGCAAAAACCGCACCAAAAACTGCATCAAAACTGCACAAAAACCTGAATCAAAATCGCGCAGAAACCACACCAAAAACTGCATCAAAACTGCACAAAAAACACACCAAAAATCAAATCAAAACCACGCAAACACCGCACCAAAACTGCATCAAAAACGCATCAAAGCTGCACCAAAACCTGAATCAAAACCGCACCAAAAACTGCATAAAAAACGCCTCAAAACTGCACCAAAACCTGAATCAAAATCGCTCAAAAAACACACCAAAAACTGCATCAAAACCACGCAAAAACCGCACCAAAAACTGCATCAAAAACGCCTCAAAACTGCACCAAAACCTGAATCAAAATCGCTCAAAAAACACACCAAAAACTGCATAAAAAAAGCCTCAAAACTGCACCAAAACCTAAATCAAAATCGCGCAAAAACTGCATCAAAACCGCGCAAAAACCGCACCAAAAACTGCATCAAAAATGCATCAAAACTACACCAAAAGCTGAATCAAAATCACACCAAAAACTGCATCAAAAACGCATCAAAACTGCACTAAAAACTGCATCGAAACCGCACCAAAAACTGCATCAAAACCACACAAAAAATGCACCAAAAATGGACCAAAATCTGCATCAAAAACACATCAAAACTGCCCCAAAGCCTGAATAAACATCACGCAAAAAACGCACCAAAACTGCATAAAAAAAGCATCAAAACTGCACTAAAACCTGAATCAGAATCGCGCAAAAATCGCACCAAAAACTGCATCAAAACCATGCAAGAAACGCGCAAAAGCGCATTAAAAACGCAGCTGTGTTTTCTGCCAGGAGATGCAGATTTTGTGCAGAAAATTCTGCACCCAAATCTGCAATGTGTGCACACAGCCTAAAACTGACCTGTCATTATGATTCTCCAGGTCATTACGAGTTCATATGAAGGAACAGATGAATGGCCTCGGGGAGACCAAAACATCCAACACTGCGGAGACACCATCACGTGTTTCTCAACGCAGTGATCCAGAACACTGCCCCTATCCCTTATGGGAAATATGCAAACGCATGTAAAGTAAGCTGCGGAGACACCATCACATGTTTCTCAACGCAAGCAATGAATAGCCAGGCCTTTCTCCGGGAAGGAACAACCACGGGAAGGGCAGCATCCAATAAAGGAGAATATCCAATAAAGGAAGACCACCTATGCCAAGCATGGTATCCATCCACAAACAGCTGTTTCGGGGTTTTTGCCCCTCATCAGTGTGGAGTAGGAAACTGGCTATTAGGAGCAGTGCCTGGTGAAAGGCTATGAAGGAACAGATGAATGGCCTCGGGGAGACCAAAACATCCAACACTGCGGAGACACCATCACGTGTTTCTCAACGCAGTGATCCAGAACACTGCCCCCATCCCTTATGGGAAATATGCAAACGCATGTAAAGTAAGCTGCGGAGACACCATCACATGTTTCTCAATGCAAGCAATGAATAGCCAGGCCTTTCTCCGGGAAGGAACAACCACGGGAAGGGCAGCATCCAATAAAGGAGAATATCCAATAAAGGAAGACCACCTATGCCAAGCATGGTATCCATCCACAAACAGCTGTTTCGGGGTTTTTGCCCCTCATCAGTGTGGAGTAGGAAACTGGCTATTAGGAGCAGTGCCTGGTGAAAGGCTATGAAGGAACAGATGAATGGCCTCGGGTAGACCAAAACATCCAACACTGCGGAGACACCATCACGTGTTTCTCAACGCAGTGATCCAGAACACTGCCCCCATCCCTTATGGGAAATATGCAAACGCATGTAAAGTAAGCTGCGGAGACACCATCACATGTTTCTCAACGCAAGCAATGAATAGCCAGGCCTTTCTCCGGGAAGGAACAACCACGGGAAGGGCAGCATCCAATAAAGGAGAATATCCAATAAAGGAAGACCACCTATGCCAAGCATGGTATCCATCCACAAACAGCTGTTTCAGGGTTTTTGCCCCTCATCAGTGTGGAGTAGGAAACTGGATATTAGGAGCAGTGCCTGGTGAAAGGCTATGAAGGAACAGATGAATGGCCTCGGGGAGACCAAAACATCCAACACTGCGGAGACACCATCACGTGTTTCTCAACGCAGTGATCCAGAACACTGCCCCCATCCCATAAGGGATGGGGGCAGTGTTCTGGATCACTGCGTTGAGAAACACGTGATGGTGTCTCCGCAGTGTTGGATGTTTTGGTCTCCCCGAGGCCATTCATCTGTTCCTTCATAGCCTTTCACCAGGCACTGCTCCTAATAGCCAGTTTCCTACTCCACACTGATGAGGGGCAAAAACCCCGAAACAGCTGTTTGTGGATGGATACCATGCTTGGCATAGGTGGTCTTCCTTTATTGGATATTCTCCTTTATTGGATGCTGCCCTTCCCGTGGTTGTTCCTTCCCGGAGAAAGGCCTGGCTATTCATTGCTTGCGTTGAGAAACATGTGATGGTGTCTCCGCAGCTTACTTTACATTACGAGTTCATAGACACCAAACATGTCTAGGTTACTTTTTATCTAAGTGGTGAAAAAAAATTCCAAACTTTGCTAAAAATAAATAAATAATTGCGCCATTTTCCGATACCCATAGCGTCCCCATTTTTCATGATCTGGGGTCGGGTGAGGGCTTATATTTTGAGTGCCGAGCTGACGTTTTTAATGATACTACTTTTGTGCAGATACGTCCTTTTGATTGCCCGTTATTGCATTTTAATGCAATGTCTCAGTGACCAAAAAAACATAATTTTGGCTTTTGGTTTTTTTTTCTCGCTACGCCGTATAGCGATCATGTAAACTTTTTTTTTAATTGAAAACAGCTGACATGTTAAGGCTTTGAAGTGGGTTCACCGCCGGAGCCCACCTCAAAGCGGGGGATACTGCCAGCTGACGTACTATTCCATCAGCTGGCAGAAAGGGGTTAATGAACAATATGTTTCAGTTAAAAAAAATGGCGTGGGCTCCCGTGCAATTTTCTGCACCAGAGGGGGAAAGCCGACGTCCCTGGGCCAATATTTGTAGCCTGGGAAGGGGGTAATACCCATGGCCCCTCTCTAGGCTATGAATATCAGCCCGCAGCTGTGTGCGTAGCCTTTACTGGCTATTAAAATAGGGGGACCCCCCCAAAAAAAATGACGTGGGGTCCCCTTATATTTTATAGCCAGAAAGGCTACGCAGACGGCCATGGTTATTGGCCCCCCAGCTACAAATACCAGCCCCCAGCCGCCCCAGAAATGGCGTATCTGTAAGATGCTCCAATTCCGGCACTTAGCCCCTCTCTTCCCACTCCCGAGTAGCTGTGGGATATGGTGTAATAAGGGAATAATGTCACTGCAGATAGAGGTAGATACAGAAACACTGTCTCTTTAAATCTTCTACTGGTTTATTAAAAGTACTACATACTGTAAATCAGTGCAACATTAGCAAAAACAAACACGGCCTTCCTGGCCTAACAGAAAAACAAAATCATAAAGTATGGCACAGTCCTTGTTAATACAGGAATATGCCCCCTTAAGATACAAGCAATAAAAAGTTCAGCTTTCCTTAACATGAAAACACAGCACCAGGCCCACCCCCACTCTGAATGTTCTAGGAAGCTTTAAATACCTATGACCCAGAAATTCAGTACAGTGTCATGTTGCCATGGATCCCATCACATCCGCCGACCGCACACAGCCGGGTGGCCGAAAGCCGGAACCACGTGGGGCCCCACGTGATCCGAGAGACAGCGCAACACTGAGTCGGACGGCGGTGGACGGAACGAGACCACAGCTCATGCGTACTGTAGTAAATAATCACGAGGGAGCCATACTTACTACTGGCAAATTGCGGGTATAAATCTATTCAAGGCAAATAATCCTTAAGGACTCAAAAGTATCGCCCAAATCAGCTCAATTATGTATCCCATAGACACTCAAGTAAATTTAAACATGGTTACATATAGAAAGCACTAGACTATGCCAAAAATTGCAACCTAGTTTTCAAAATGCATATTGGTATATACAGATGTATCAGGATCCCATACATCAGGGGTCCCCAACCTGTAGCTCGGGAGCCACATGTGGCTCGCGGCCCCATGAATTGTGGCTCGCGGCTGTCTGCCACCTTGATGTATTAGCTCCAGGTCTAGCAAACAGGTATGAAGAGCACATCTCAAAATGGTGAATATTGTGAGCAGCTCTGCACAGAAGAGCAGATTTTGGATGTACATATGTTTAGAGATAATTTAACTATGGTAAGCTGGAGACAGGATGATACTGCCTATCAGAAAAGACATTTGAAGCTGGATGAGACAGTGTGTTGGGAGAATTTTGAATGGGGGAATTGTTGGAACCCCTGGATCTTGGTAAACTGCTTCAGGGTGATTTATGTGGAAAAGCTTTCATTATCATTATACCAGTAAAGGGCTCTTTGGTTGCCATAACTTTGAGGTGAGTGGGAACTAGATGTGGTTCACGACCCTCTCTCAGAGCTGAATGTGGCTCTCAAGGTCAGAAAGGTTGGGCACCACTGCCATACATAGATATACAACTATAGAGGTCACAAACAGTAAAATACACATACAGTATAATTATAACATAATCATACAAAAAATATATAATAACAATAGGACAAATATATTCGGATCCCATATACAAGAACATATGCAATGTCATAAACACCACAGCATGAAAACATGAATATTGGAGAAATACATCCACTAATCACAGGTGAACATAGTAACATATAATCCGCTTAGTGCTTATTCTGGCCATTTAATTACCATCATACAAAGGGCGGTACGGGATGACATTATCACCAAGAAGCTGGCTTCGGCACTACTTGTTAATGAACCTACTATAGCTACGCTGTACCTCCTCCCAAAAATCCATAAGGACATTAAGTCACCGCCCGTACGTCCTATTGTGTCAGGGAGGGGAAACTTTCTAGAACATGTTAATCGATGGATTGATTTCCACCTCCAGCCTCTCGTATCTGCTCTTCCATCATATCTCAAGGATACAGGGGAGTTGCTCCGTAAGGTCGATGGCCTGTGCCTTGAGGGTGAATTTCTACTGGTTTCAGCAGATGTGGAGTCCCTATAAACGAATATTAAACATAAAGATGGAATTGCTGCAGTTACATTTTTCTTGGAAACATCTACGTTGTCTATTGGTCTCAGGGGACTCCTGCAGGAACTACTGGAGTTCCCCCTCACACACAACTTCTTAACTTCTTTGTATTTAAAGGGTCTTTCTACCTACAGCTCCAGGGAACAGCCATGGGGGCGGCCTTTACGCCAGCCTATGCCAACCTGTTTCTGGGGCTGTGGGTGAGGGACCTCTTTTTGTCAGACCGGCTGGTGTCAATAGACCGTGTCTCTTTGTGAATACGGTATATCGACGATATCTTGTTTGTCTGGGGGCACGGCCATCGACCTTCAACAATTTATAGGGTGTCTCAACAGCAATGACCTTAACATTACACTCACTTGTGAATGGGATGTTTCCAAGATTAATTTTTTGGATGTTATGATTAGTAAGGATCACAGTGAGAATATTAATAAGGATATTTTTCGGAAGGCAACTTCCACTAACACACTATTACATGCCTCCTCCTGCCATCCCCACCATATGGTTTCATCTATACCTGTGGGACAGTTCCTCCATCTTTGCTGCATTTGTTCAACCGATATTGACTTCAAGAAGCGGGCGGAGGAACTTAGGACATGGTTTCTTGAATGTGGATATAGCAGACATATTATTAAGAAGGCATACCACAGGGCAAAACACTCTACTCGTAATTGTCTGCTATACAAACCACAGGAATATGGGAGAAGTGGTGGGGAGGGCCAACTCAGATTTATCACCACCTTTCACCCACAATCTGATAGGGTGAGATCTGCATTGACTAAGGCTTGGCCAATTTTACAAGTGGACCCTATCATTGGGAAGTTTCTTCCGAAATGGCCACTAACCACATTCAGACGTGCTAGAAATTTACGTGATTATCTGACAAGAAATCATTATACAGGACAAGGACCAAAGACGTTGTTGGATATGGTCCCGGTTGGGGGTGGTTGTGTCCCATGTGGTCGTTGTGTCGCATGTCCCAATGTGGACAGATGTAATTCTTTCTCTAACTCTGATGATAAGAGGAGTTTCAAAATCAAGAAGCGAATTACTTGTACCACCAAATATGTTATATATTATGCGACATGCCCATGTAGACTTATCTACATTGGTATGACAACGAGACAATTTAAAGTCTGTACTAGGGAGCATGTCCTGGGGATCCATGCGGCTGCGACTCACGAGGATATGACCACCCTCAAGATGGAGGAACTTTTGGAGCAGGTTGCACTCAATCAGCAAAGGCTTCAGCAAGAGATGCTGCAGTTTCAAAGGACGCAGCAAGAGGTTCTGCAGCAGCAGCAGAGGCAGCAAGAGGTGCTGCAGTGGAAGCTAGCAGAGATTCAACATGGTAAAGAGGAGACCCCTAAGATGAGGGGTGATCAGTAGAGTCATGAAGAGACCCCAAAGGTAAGGGGTGATCATTGGGTGTACTAGTATTCCTATGTAGAGTCTCGATCTGCCAGGTCTCAGGCAAATGACTTGTTGCAGTTGGTGGAAGAATGGCTCCAGCCTGAGTTTTTTCCCCATTCAAGAAAATGGAAAGAATCGTGGATGACCGGTTGGTGAGGGTTCTGCCAGCCGCCATGAAGCATTGGGTCAGGCTAAGAGACGTAGGCATTCTGGAACTGCTGATAGAGTTGATTGAGCAGTATAAACTCTCTCAGGACATTGTACCTGTGCCCGGGCATGAGGCTAGCAACTGTTCGGTGACATCTGAGCCCATGGTCTGCGGGAACTCTCACCATGAGTCTATGTGTGCCCAGCCAGTTTGTACCATCACTACGGGCACTGTTAGCAACAAACCACGATTGTGCCAGGTACTCGTGAACGGGTGCCGAACAGAGGCTCTCCTGGACACAGAGAGTAAAGTGACTCTGGTCTATAGGTCCCTTGTTGCCGGGGACAACACCAAAGGACAGAAAGTGGAGGTGATGGGTATCCACGGGGAAATCCGTGAGTACCCGACCGCGAAGGCCAATTATTCCACACCATGTGGGGACTTTAAACAGGTGGTGGGAGTGGCAAAGACCCTTCCATATGGGACTGTGTTGGGAAGAGACTTGACCCTGTTTTGGTCCCTGTGGGAGACCAGGGTCAACCCTCTCATGGAAATGTTGTACTGGGTGAAGAAACCAAAAGATGTTGAGATACCTGCCATAGCGGTCGCCAACCTAGGGATAGAGTGCCACACCTCAGGAGTGCCCCATGGTCGCCACTCATAGCAAGGTAGGATTTTTGCTATACACAGGCTGTAACGCTTGCACCCTGACTAGGTGACACGAGCGTGGGATTGTGGCCTCACTGTGCCACAAACCAGACTACCTTGGTGTTCGCTGGAGCCTCTGATGGTGAGGTCAGGCTTGTGCGGCAAGTAGCTGCCAGGTACCACTCCAGGGCGGTGTCTGGCTGTAGCATCTGTTCCCACTGGGGAACGGAAGTCTATTAACAGGTGCGAGCAAGTACAGACGAACACGACTGGTACTCTGGCAGGCACGGCAGGCACTCTGGCAGGCAGGTGGGCACACTGAAGGAACCGGGATGGTAACGGGTAGGGCAGGAACACAGGCAGGTACGAGTAGGGAACAGATAGGAACCAGTTCAGACTGGAGGGACAGTAACTGTTAGGAACCAGTTCAGACTGGATTGACAGGAACTGCTTCAGGACACACGTGAACACAGGCGAATAAGAGTAGGATAAGGGAGCAGGTAGGAACTAGTACAGACTAAAGGAGCAAAATCGCGGGATGCAAAGCAGAACAGAACCACAGGAGGCAGAGCAGAGCAGAACCACAGGAGGCAGAGCAGAACCGCAGGAGGTGGAGCAGGGCAGAACTGCAGGAGGCAGAGCAGGGCAGAACTGCAGGAGGCAGAGCAGGGGAGAACCACAAGGTGCGCAGCAGAGCAGAACAGAATAGAGCAGTGCCCCAGGTTGCTGTGAGCAGAGCCGCAAGTTGCAACGAAAAGAGCAGAGAGACGAAGAGCCACAGGAGGTGGTAGGCAAAACAGAAGGAGTGAACACAAGGGTATGCACAGCTGAGTGGGAAATCCAAACAGACAAAGATACAAACAGGTACAGATATAGACCAGAGTACAGACAGGGACAAACACTTGAACAAGTACAGGACAAGGTTTTGGGCCTGGGTATGAAGCCCCCAGGGTGGCAGAGACAGGACAGGACTGGCAGTTGCTCAGGCATCTGCCAGTGGGTGCAGATGCCTTAAGTACCTGATGCCATCTAGCAATAGCCTGTGGATATATTAGGAGAGTGCACACAGTCTTTATAAGAATCAGGAAGTGCCAGGGCCGCTGCCCTAAGCATACAGCCAGGAAGTATGCAGCAAGAAAGGACATGAGGCCCACAACAAGGAGCCGGCAGAGGACAGCACTCACAGCATGGCCTAGAGTAGTAAGAGGGGAGATGAGAAGCCATGCAGTGATGCCAGCAGGGATGTTACAGTACCCCCCTTTACACCCCTTCTTCTTCAAGCCCGCTAACATGATCAGCAGGAGGAGTATAGGACCACACACAGTCCAACCCAACAGGACATCTTTAGGGAAGAATGAGGCAGGCGTAACATCAGGAGTCCTGGAGTGCCAAGTCTCTCTCTGCCTGATGCTGTCAGCTCCCACCATGGAAAATGCAACAATCAGAACCTTTTCTTCCTGGGTGGAAGAAAGCAGAGACATGAGAACTTCCATTTTGGTATCTTCACCAACCAGCCACATGGAAGCTGAAGGTGCCCTCACTGGATCCATTTTCTGCCCGTTATCCAGAAAAAAAGTTTCCTAGTGGCAGGGATGTTCCTGGGTACTGGTTACTGGTAAAGTCATTGGAAATGAGTGGAGAGAACGCATAAACAAGGAAGAAAAAGACTAGACCAATAACGGTATGCACACCCATAGAATATACAAAATATCAAAAACTTTTATTACACCTCAAAAGGACAAGTACACAATAAAACCATTTAAAAAGGCCTGAATACAGAACCATAGGCCGCCACCCCTGAATACATGTTACAAAAAAATAATAATAACACACATAGATAAAGTGCTTAATATTAAATATATACAATGTCTCCTGTTTATGCAGATAGTATTTCAAATCACAAGATAATACATGCCGCCCACAACCAATGAACATACACTGACCAGTAATCAATTTGCTGAGATTCTATAGACAGAACATATCAGTATAGAGTTTTAAATGAGCATGCTCACTGTCCTGTTCAATGTAAAGAATATAAAGGCATAAAGTGTTAAACGGGCATGCTCTTTGCCCAGAATAGTGATCACAAAATAATACATGCCCCAGCTAATGGTAATACACTGACCAGTCATCAATTTACTGAGACTCTATAGACGGAACATGAAAGTATGAAGTTTTGAATGAGCGTGCTCACTGTCCTGTTCAATATAGATAGAATAAAGGCATGAAGTGTTAAATGAGCATGCTCTTTACCCAGTGTATCGATAGTGTGAATTAGACTATCTGAATATGGGCATAGACTATACGCCCAAGACCTTAATCAGGCACATTTTTTCATTATCTGCGCAGGAGTGCAACGCTTATTTATATTTATACGAGTGGAGAGAACGCCACCTCCTCCTGGTTGGTGAAAAGTAGGGACACGAAAGCCTCCGTTTTGTCAACTTTATCCGCCGGCCACATAGAAACAGGAGGCACCTTCACAGGATCCGTCTTCTGCCCGTTGTTCAGAGGAAATAATTCTAGAGGCAGGGATGTTCCTGAGAACTGGTCACTGGTATAGTCGTTGGAGAAGTGTGGAGAGAATGCCACTGCTTCCCCTTCTTTGGAGACGTCAGCACACCTTGACTCGACGACTAGCAGACCAGATGAAAAATAAGACTACACTGCTGACTGACTTTGAAGTATGGGAACCAGACACTTCTCGAAACTTGGTTGTTTCAAATAAAGCACCTTGCTGGGTCTTCCGACCTGAACAGGTAGTAAAGTTCTTGGCTCAGAATGACCCATAGGCATACCAGACGGCATGTGGAAGACTAATTTCTTCTTATATAAGGCTCTGACATGGAACTGTAATTGTCCCTGCAAGACTAGACTGCTCTTAAGTAGGGCTCGGGCATCACTAGACAACACCCTCACTGGATTCTGGAGCTGTAGAACGGAGATCACACACAGACTCCGTATGGCTGGCGGCTTTAACATACCAAAGCTTCCAGAAGGCAAAGAGACAGTCATAGATTTTAGTGGGGAGGAAGTACTCTCGCCAAGGGCAGCCTTTCCTACTGGCCCAAGGTTCTGGAGTTTAAGATTCTAAGGGAAGAGACCGTCAGGATGTTCCTCACAACTGCGGTGATAACACATTACCTTCTTACGACTGGATTTTTACATATAGTTACATAGTTATTAAGGTTGAAGGAAGACTTTAAGTCCATCTAGTTCAACCCATAGCCTAGCATACCCTAACATGTTGATCCAGGGGAAGGCAAAAAAAACCCATGTGGTAAGAGTAAGCTCCATCATGGGGAAAAAAAATTCCTTCCCGACTCCACATACGGCAAAAGACTAGTTCCCTGGATCAACGCCTTATCAAGGAATCTAATATATATACCCTGTAATATTATACTTTTCCAGAAAAGTATCCAGTCCCCTCTTAAATTGAAGCAATGAGTCACTCATTACAACATCATACGGCAGAGAGTTCCATAGTCTCACTGCTCTTACAGTAAAGAATCCGCGTCTGTTATTATGCTTAAACCTTTTTTCCTCTAGACGTAGAGGATGCCCCCTTGTCCCTCTCACCGGTCTATGATTAAAAAGATCATCAGAAAGGTCTTTGTACTGTCCCCTCATATATTTATACATTAACATAAGATCACCCCTTAGTCTTCGTTTTTCCAAACTAAATAGCCCCAAGTGCAATAACCTATCTTGGTATGGCAGACCCCCCAGTCCTCTAATAACCTTGGTTGCTCTTCTCTGCACCCGCTCCAGTTCAGCTATGTCTTTCTTATACACCGGACAATATAGCAAGCACCGCTCCAAGAACTCCTTAGGATCCCATGGTACCTTGGCGGAGCAGTTGGGAGGAGCTTTTCATAAGTCGCAAGTTGATTAAATATCTCATCTGAGACTATGATTCAATCTGGTGCAGCGATAGTCAGGATTTCAGATCGGGTAAAAAACAGTTTGGTTGCTCATACTGGCAAGAAAAAAGTTCATCTTCTTCTGAGAGCGAAGGCCCATGAGACTAAGTGGGACCATGGCGTGAGCAAACTGTAACGCTCGCACCCTGACTGGGTGACGCAAGTGTGGGACTGTGGCCCCACTGTGCCACACACCAGACTACCCTGGAAGGGGTGTGACTAAGCAGCTACCTTGGTGTTTGCTGGAGCCTCTGATTGTGAGGTCAGGCTTGTGCTGGAGACAGCTGCCCGGTACCACTCCAGGGCGGCGTCTGGCTGTGGCAGCTGATCCCATAAGGGAACGGAAGTCTATTAACTGGTGCGAGCAAGTATGGATGAGCACAACTGGTACTCTGGTGGCTGGCATGCGGGCACGGCTGGCACTCTGGCAGGCGGGCACGGCTGGCACTCTGGCAGGCTGGCACAGCTAGCACTCTGGTAGGCAGGCAGGCACGGCTGGCACACTGAAGGAACCAGGATGGTAACAGGTAAGGCAGTAACACAGGCAGGTACGAGTAGGATAAGGGAGCAGGAGGGAACCAGTACAGACTAATGGAGCAGGGCAGAACCACAGGAGACAGCAGAGTATGGCAGAGCCGCAAGGTGCGCAGCAGAGCAGAGCCACAGGTTGCAGCAAGCAGAGCAGGAAGGCGTAGAGCCACAGGTTGTGGTGAGCAGAGCAGAGCAATAAGTTGCGGTGAGCAGAGCAGAGAGGCGCAGAGCCGAAGGACACGGCAGGCAAAGCAGAAGGAGTGGACACAAGGGTATACACAGCTGAGTGGGAGAGACAAACAGACAAGGACACAAACAGGTACATATATAGACCAAAGTACAGACAGGGACAGACATGGGAACAAGTACAGGACAAGGGTTTAGGCCTGGGTATTAAGCCCCCAGGGTGACAGAGACATGACAGGACCTGGCAGCTCAGTAGCAAGACACTATCTGAGGGAGAAAGTTGCTCAGTCATCTGCCAGTGGGTGGAGATGCCTTAAGTACCTGATGCCTCCTAGAAATAGGCTGGGGACATATTATGAGAGTGCACACAGTCTGTAAAAGAATCAGGAAGTGCCGGGGCCGCCACCCTAAGCACCCTGCCAGGAAGTATGCAGCAAGCAAGGAAATGAGGCCCACAGCAAGGAGCCAGCAGAGGACATGACTCACAGCATAGCTTGGAGTGGTGAGTAAGAGGGGAGATGGAAAGCCATTCAGTGATGCCGGCGATCGGATGTTACACAGGTGATCTGATCATCGCCTGTGTGTAGCAGAGGCGATCAAAGTACTGAAGCTTCTAGTTTCCCATAGAGACTGGTCAAGCATGCAAAAAGTAAAAAAAGTTTTAAAAAATATATCCCCTTTTCCTCATAGGTTGTAAGCTTGCGAGCAGGGCCCTCATTCCTACTGGTATCTGTTTTGAACTGTGATTTCTGTTATGCTGTAATGTCTATTGTCTGTACAAGTCCCCTCTATAATTTGTAAAGCGCTGCGGAATATGTTGGCGCTATATAAATAAAAATTATTATTATATTATTATTATTATTATAAACAAATATATATATACTGTGTATACAACCAGACAACCCCCACATGTACTCAGCCTGGCTAATAGCTGTAAATCATGCTGCTGAGGCGATGAAAACTTAATCTTTGAGCAGCTATAAATACTCGGAGGTCACCCGAGGTGCCCGGGAAAACCCGAGCAACGAGTACACTCGCTCATCACTAGTTAAATCCTATGAAAAGTACAAAAACAAGCCCTCACATGGCCATATTAACTGAAAAATAAAAAAGTTATGGCTCTGGGAGGAAGGAGAGCAAAAAACAAAAATGCAAAGACGGAAAATGGCCAGGGGTTAAGATGCAAGTGATGAAAAAATGTAATTATGCTTTGTTCAGTATCATGATTAAGCATCATGTGCTGAATGAAATACACACATTTACACAGGAACTGAGGTTATTGATGGTTGTGTGAGGAATGTTCTGCCAAGTTGAATACACTTAAACATGTGCTTGATGAGAAATAAATCTAAAGATGCTGGAGGCCATAGTATAATATTTAGGCCACGCAGGCTGCTCTTTGTCTAATATTAAAATTTGTTTGGTGATCTGAAACATTTAAGTGGGACAAACATGGAAAAGAATAGGAAATCAGGAAGGGGCAAACACTTTTTTACATAACTGTAAAGTATAATGTCCCACACACACCCAATATAGTATGGTCACCCTCTTGTTATATCCTCTAAGCCCCTCTTTTAATGTACCCATAGCAAGCCCCTCTTGTGATGTCCCCTATGCCAGGCCCCTCTTGTAATGTCCCCACAGCCAGCCCCTCTTCTAATTTTTCCACAATCAGCCCCTTATGTCCCCATAGCAAGCCCCTTTTGGAATGTTCCTTCAAGCCTTCTTATGTCTTTCAGATGCATATACAATTACCGTATACAATTGAGTTTGTGGAAGGAGTGACCGTCGGGGTGCAGGCAGAGAAAGGGGTGAGTGGTGTCAGTAACTGACTCTGCTCCCCTGTGTGCCCACTCCTGGCCATCACTGTGCAGAATGCCTGCAGTCGGAGGACGGTGATGGGCAGCCGCAGGCATTCAAAAATGTCAGGGAGGGAGTTTTCCTCTAAAATGCGCCTCCATGGGTTGGCAGAAGGTAGCGTCTTAGTCAGCTGCCTATTCTGCCTACCCCTTGTCCCGGCCTTGGGTGTGCGTAGCTGTAAAAAAGTTGGACAGTTTTAGCCTGTGCTCAAGTCAGGAAATTAAATCTATGCTTCCTATGGGCAGGTGTGAAATATTTTCTGGCTTAAAAATGTATTAAATCTTAAAGTCATTGGTGGAGTTGCTATGAATTGATTTATTTTGACTGCTGAACGGGAACCTTTTACCTGAAGTAATTTGCTGGTCTGTCGATTAGCTAGCCTCGTGCAATGTCACAAATCACTGATGTGGCTGAGGGACTTGGTCCTGTGAATTGCTTTCCTTCAACTTTATCCATTGGCTATGCCACATAACAGTACTCTACATTCACTATTTCAACTTTGGGTGGTCATGGCACTAGAATCGATCCACTCCTCATTTTCCTTTCTCCACCAACATCCCTACACATTTTCTTTCAAACAAAATATTAAAGTCTCTAATATATTCTCTTTTACATCTTTATTTTGCACTGCAAACACAATATTACTGGCTTCCAATAAAAGCAAAATAAAAAAATGTGGCGTTTTTCGCATGGCATTCCCATAATGAATGGAATGATTGCACCAATATGCAGCCACTGCTTCATTCACTTGGGGCATTTCAGAACTGTGTGTTCTAGGGAGCAGTGGGGCTCCCAGGGGTCTTGTGGATATGTGGTAACTTGCAATCTTTAGAATAATTCTTTAACTTGTAATTTAACACAATACAAGTCATTGAAAATGTTTAATGCATCACTACATCATAACATGTGGTAAATGAACATTTGGGACATCTGTAGGACATACTGGTCACTTGTAAGAATACAGTAGTTTATATCATAAATAACTTTGTGCAGACTCCAAGTTTGATAACTTTAGAGAATTCCAGTCCATCCACTTGTCTTTCACTAGTCTCTATACTTAAATGGGTCCTGAATAGTGATGGGCGAGCACTAAAATGCTTGGGTGCTCGTTGCTGGGGTTGAGCAAATTGGAATGGTCGGATGCTTAACCTGAGCAACAAGCCCAATGTAAGTCTATGGGAGACCCGAGCATTTTTTCCGGCGGCCCCCCCGGCAGTCTGCAAAGGGACTACAAATTACGGAAATCAATGGGAACCATGCTCAAATGACATGGGAACAGCATGGAGAGACCCCTGGAAGCATTTCTGACTCCCAGGTCACTGTGAACAATTGTCAGAGTCTTATGCCACTTTTACAGACTCACTATAAAACATACAAAAACTAAACCAAAATGGATTTTCCTGGGAAATATGTTAAGGAGCATCTTTTTCAGGGTAATGACTTGTATATAAGGCAAAATAAATAACCCAAAAAAATGCTCACACGCCTTGGGCTATGTTCAAACGTAGCATTTTTGATACGTTTTTTAACTTTAGCATTGCTTTCAACCAAATCAAATGCATTCACTGGGAAATGTCATGTTAACATTTTACAACCTTATCTGACCATATGGTGTGTGACACATCATCAGACATATCCTGTTTCAATTATGAAAGAGGGACTCTGAAAGTCACAAAGCCTTTTTTTTATAGGGCCATCAGGCAGCCTTTACTATTCTTAAAGGGCCAGCAGTCGGCCCTCACTATTCTTAGCCATCAGCCAGCTATGCTTTGTTGTTCCCATTATTAAACAGTGGGTCTCCTATACTGTTATTGCGTATGCAGTGAGTGTCAGGGCTGCCCAAAATTTGGACGCACCGCAATACCCCTTTGAAGAGACGTACAGGAGGGCCTGGGTAGGTCTCCCATACAGTTTGCCTATGCAGTGAATGCAAAGCCTGCCAAAAATTTGGAGGCACTCCAATGTTCCTTGGAAGAGATGTGGAGGAGGGCCTCATAAAAAAAGTTCCCATTAGAAAGGAGCGGGTCTCCTATACTTGTAATGCCCATACACTAAGTGTATGTGCTGACAAACATTTACTCCTGGGGTGTATACATGAACATACTGTATAGCAAATTTTTTTGACGGGCATCATAAACACTCTTTAAAAAAATTATGTGGGTGTTGCATCACAGACCATGGTCACCCTGGTGATATGGTGGTGGAGGATGAGGATGAGGAGAAGGAGGAGGACAACAGCAAATAGCCAAAATAAAATCAGCAAGCATATACCCATGTGTGGGTGTGAAGAGGTGCATGGGTATAGACCCCCCAAAAAAACACTGCATTTGAGTTTACGTTACTCTGCTATCATTTGGTGGTGTTGAAAACTCTGGCCCAATCCAGTCCTTGTTCATTTTTATAAGCGTCAGCCTGTCAGCTGTAAGGTCTTTGGAACTCCTAAAGTGAACCCTCAGATCCATGACAACGAACCTCCCAAGGGTGAGTTAACCAGATTGACCACCCCCTATACAGGGAGCGTTAGGGGCAGGCCCGAGGGAGACTATTGCCGCAGAAGCTGGTACCTGGGGACAGGAAGTAGGAGATACAAAACGGGAATGGTAAAGCGCGGGACAGGCAGACCGGGAAAAGACGCAAGGCAGACTGGCATAGGAAAATACACAGAGAAGGCTGGAAATGACCGAGGCACGAGGCAACCTGGATATGGCGGGGTCACAGAGGAAACTGGGCAGGGCAGAGACACAAGGCTGACAGGATACGGTGGAGACACAGGACAGGGCAATGACACAAGGAAGGCAAGATACGATGGAGACCGAGAACAAGCTGGACTGGAACGGGACACAGGACAGACTGCGCTGAGACAAGAGAGGACCTGGGTCATAAGAAGCACAAATGACAATCAGGCAAGAGCAGAGGGTGGGATAACCATACACTGCATGCTGTAGGAGTTCCGGGTCAGGATCCTCCAAGGTCACAGAGTGGAGGTACGGCACGTCTGCATACCAGAACGAGGAAGTGCGCGTGCGCAGAGGGAGTTGGAGTGAGAGGTGTGCACGCGCACCCAACGAGCCCCAGGAACCAAAGGTGAATCAGGAAGAGGAGCGATAGGAGGATGCGCGCCTACAGCAGGAGCACGCCGGAGCGGGTAAGTATGGCGCCGAGAGGAGGAGAGAGAGCGGCACGCGCGACAGCAGGTGCGGCGGCGTGGAGCGGCGCCGTGACATCAGCATTTTCAGTTGACAGGCAGATGCGCTTATCAGTTATATTTCCACCAGCAGCACTAAAAACCCACTCTGACAAAACACAAGCTGCAGGGTAGGCCAGGACCTCCAAGGAGTAGAGAGTCAGTTCATGCCACGTGTCCAGCTTGGATACCCAATAATTATAAGGCACAAAGAAATCACAGAGGACTTTGGTACGGTCAGCAAGGTACTCTCTCAGCATCTTTCCAAACTTTGCACTCCTACTGACAGCACCCCGCGCTTCAGGGCCTGTGCGATGGGAGGGTCTGAGAAAACTCTCCCAGAACTTTGACAGTGTTTCCCTGCCTCTGCTGGATTGGATTTGCATCTCTCTCGCCTGTATTCCTTGGCTGTCCAACGATCTGTGACCTCTGCTGCCAGCAATTTCAGATGGGAATTTTTTGAATAATTTTGCAACAAGGGCCTTCTGGTACTGCCCTTTTTTAGTAAGCCTGTCTACCTAGGGAATAAGAGATAGAAAGTTCTCCCTGTAGCATGGGTCTAGAAGTGTCACCAACCAGTAATGACTGTCACCCAAAATTTTGAAAATGCGAGGGTCACGGGAAAGGCAGCGTAACATAAACTCAGCCATGTGTGCCAGACTGCTAAACAGGTAAGACTTCCATGCCCTCAACCAGAGGACGACTGACGATGCTCTCCTCCTCCTTTTCCTCCTCCCTGTCCTCAGGCCATCCATGCTGAACAGACGGTATGACAGTTGTCAATTCCTACAACAAACCACGGAGTATGAATCCACCCAATTTGGTAAAAAAATCGTAACAACTCTTTATTAGAAATATATATAACACAGAGATCAAACACTTGACAAACATGGAACACTAATAGTACATGTGTGGCGATTGCCAGTGATTGGCCAGGACAGGTGAGAGCCATCAAAATGAATATTATATATCTGTATACCAACATATACATATGTATATGTTGGTATACAGATATACATAGTGATTTACCAGGTAAAGGTGGTTCCCATCAGCACTATGCACTTTAAAGATACATAATATTCATTTTGATGGCTCTCACCTGTCCTGGCCAATCACTGGCTTTTCCTGTCTCCCTGGTGCTACTTCGAGTGTGTTCAGTTCGCCACACATGTACTATTAGTGTTCCATGTTTGTCAAGTGTTTGATCTCTGTGTTATATATATTTCTAATAAAGAGTTGTTACGATTTTTTTACCAAATTGGGTGGATTCATACTCCGTGGTTTGTTGTAGGAATTGATTAGTGGTGGAGTTTTGCCCCGTTATCTGTCATTTGTCCCTAATAGGGTGCACCCCTATGATAGGTTTGCATAGATATGCATCAGTGGCATTTGTATTTAGGTATGACAGTTGTGCAGGTAGTACCATCTATAGCACATGAAATTAGCTCCTCCTCCTCTTCCTCATTGTCACCCAATCCATGTTGGGCTGTGTGTAATCACCCTGTATGGTTCCTTGCTCCATCTCATCGTGCTCTGCCTGTAATGCATCCTCTTTGATTGTGAGCAGAGAGCATTTCAGAACACAGAGAAGCGGGATGGTGATGCTAATTATGGCATCATCAGCGCCCTCTATCTTGGTGGAGTCCTCAAAGATTTGGAGGTTGGTACATATGTCTGTCATCCATGTCCACTCCTGACGTCTTATGTGTGGAGTCTGAACTGAATACCAACAGGCTTGTTGATGCTGGTAGTCAACAACTGCCTTCTTCTGCTCACAAATCCTTTCCAACATCTGCAGTGTAGAGTTCCAACATGTGGGGTTATCACACCAGTTGGTGAGCCAGAAGCTGCAAACGCTGCTAAAGCACAGCAAGGGCGGCGGAAGGTGTAGCTGACTTTCTAAAATGGACACACAGGCGTTGTACTTTGGCAAGCAGATCCGGCAGCTCTGGGTAGGTTTTGAGAAACTGCTGAACCACGAGGTTAAGCACATGGTCCAGGCATGGTACATGTGTGAGCTCGCCACGCCTCACAGCTGCCACCAGGTCCCAGCCATTGTCACACATGACCATGCCTGGCTGTAGGTTCAGTGGTGTCAGCCACAGATCTGCCTGCTCTTTCAGAGCTGTCCACAACTCTTCAGCATTGTGCGGTTTGTCACCTAAGCAAATTAGCTTCAGCATAGCCTGTTGCTGTTTGGCTGAGGCAGTGCTGCAGTCCTTCTAGCTTGTGACTGATGTGGTCATTTTGGAGAAGGAGGCTGAAGAGGAGGAGGAAGACGAAGTGCAGGAGCTGTAGACTGTGGGGGCAACTCTGTTTGACCTAGGGCCCCCAATCCTCGGCATTGGGAGGATGTGTTCCATCCCAAGGTCCAACTAGGTCCCGGTTTCCACTATGTTAACCCAGTGTGCCATCAGTGAGATGTACCGTCCCTGCCCACAAGCACTTGTCCACGTGTCCTTGGTTAGGTGGACTTTCCCAGTAACTGCATTGTTGAGGGCATGGCTAATGTTGTGGGACACGTGCTTGTGTAATGCGGGGATGGCACACCGGGAAAAATAGTGCCGGCTGGGGACTGAGTACCGAGGGACAGCTGCCGCCATCAGGTTGTGGAAGGCTTCCATCTCCACGATCCTAAAAGGTAACATTTTGAGCTCCAGCAGTCGTGAATTGTGGGAATTTAGTAGTGTGGCCTGTGGGGCGTTGGCTTCGTATTTGCACTTGCGTTCCAAGGACTGGGGTATGGACAACTGAACGCTGTGCTGGGACAAGGACGCAAATGTGCTTGCTGATGGTGCTAGTTCAGTGTGTGCAACGACAGGTGCAGGGAAGGAGGCATCTTTGCATGCAGCATGGACAGGGCATTGGCTTGTATGCACAACAGCGGAAGAAGCAGTGGTGTCATCCACAGACACTGTTCCTGGACCCTGGGGTTCGGCCCACAAAGTCAGGTGCTTTGCTGCCATGTGTCTGATCATGCTGGTGGTGGTCAAGCTGAAAGTTTTGTTACCCCTGCTGATGCTGGCTTGGCAGTTGGTGCAAATGGCCTTTTTGGGGTTATCGGCAGAGTCTTTAAAAAGCAGCCAGACTCGGGAAGGCCTAACAGTTGTACTGGCAACTTCCGTCATGTTGGTGTTGTGGGGAACAGTTGCCTTCTGTCTACGGCCACCACACTGCTTCTTCCTGCCTGTTGGGGTGCTATGCCTCTCTCCTCCTGTGTGCTGCTGTCCTCGCTCTGCATGTCCTCCTGCCAGGTTGTGTCAGTTACTATATCATCCACCAACTCATCTTCCACTTCCGCACGCTGGTCCACCTCCTGACTTTATGGCAATTGAGTCTCATCATCGTCAACCTCTTGTGACACGTTCCCACCGTCGCCTTTGTGTGACCATGGCTGCTAAAATATTTGGGCATCACTATATGCGATCTCTACTTGCCCCGCTTCAAGCTTCAAGAATCTATAAATGGAAAAGTGAACAACTATTCGGAGTGTTCAGTTGAGGGATCAGTTGTCTCCGGGCACTCGGCATGGTGGGAGGAAGGAGGATCAGGGTGATTAATATGCAACCCTTACTCACGGCTACTGAGACTTGACCATGTGGAAAACAGGGTGGTGGTAGCAAAGTGATTGGAAGCATTATCCGCTATCCAACCAACAACCTTTTGACACTGCCATGGGTCCTTGTGCCACTGATCACTAATTGCAACTGCTGTATGAAGAAGATGCATATTACGCAGCTGTGGAGATGTTTGTATGTCAACATTTAATGTGAAAAATGTGCTTAAATCATCTAATGAAGATTTGTTTCTACGCAATAAATTATTTTTGATGTAAAACTAAAGTTCCTTGGCTGGAAAAACAGATTAATAATATTGCACAGAAAAATGGAAACTATGGTGATAGTGAGAAGAGTTCAGGGAGGGTTATTCAACCCCTCAAAGAGTATAAGATGTGAGGCTTAATAAATCATATCCTGTGAATTTCCTATATGCAGTACTTGGCATTGGCATTTCTTTTTTTTTTTTTTTTTTTTAGCAAAGTTTAGAATTTTATTTTCACCACTTAGATAAAAAATAACCTAGATAACCTAGACATGTTTGGTGTCTATGAACTCATAATGACGTGGAGAATGACAGTGGCAGGTCAGTTTTAGCATTTAATGAACCTAGCAACAAAGCCAAACAAAAAACAAGTGTGGGATTGCACTTTTTTTGCAATTTCACCACATATGGAATTTTTTTCCCGTTTTCTAGAACAAGACATGGTAAAACCAATTGTGTCGTTCAATAGTACAACTTGTCCCGCAAAAAATAAGCCCTCACATGGCCATATTGACGAAAAACAAAAAAGTTATGGCTCTGGGAAGGAGGAGAGCGAAAAAGGGCTGCGTCTTGAAGGGGTTAAAAGATTCACACAAATTTGAACACTTTTCGATTCACAAAGAGACAGATATCAGTACTGCAGAACATGTAAGAGATTACAGTACAGTTATAGATAGAGACTTTCTGTTCTTTCTGTTGAAGTTGTTTACTTTTCCTGGCTTTTCCATCTGGCCTAGACCAACATGACAACTTTTCCAGCCACAACTCATCTGCAGATATTATAGTAAACACACACTAGTGATAGGCGAGCACTAAAATGCTCGGGTGCTCGTTGCTTGGGTTAAGCAATTTGTAATACTCGGGTACTCAGACAGAACAAAGACCCCAATGTAAGTCTATGAGAAACCCGAGCATCTTTACTGCGATCACCCTCGGGGGTCCTTTTAAGGTCTAAAAATGTCTGAAAATGATGGAAATGTAACACCCCAGGTAACCGGCTGTTACAGTGATGTTGCCTTTCTTTCAGGGAGGGTGATGTCATGCCTGGAAGCAAGGAAGATCCCTTTAACAGGTAGTACACCTACGTGCAACATATTCTGATTCCAGGTCAGAAGGGGGAGCTCTGAACCCGGTTTCAGGGGAGCTTCCCCCAGAGATATATATTCTGGCTTGGAGGAGGAGTTAGTTAGTTGGTCCAGGGAGACCAGAGGAGAAGGCTGTTTTGAGCAGAGAGTGAAGGAGAGAGCAGTGTGAGGAGAGCTGGGGCCATGCAGCCACGTGTGGTGCTGCAGCTCCAGGCCAGAGAGGAAAAGCAGGAACATTGCATTGATAGCAAGTGCCTGAGGGGAAAAGCACAGGAGAACAAAGGAGCTGCAAGGGAGCTGCGGTTGCGCTCCTTCCAAGCTGAAGAGCAGGCACCGGGAGTCCGAGGCTGTGTAGTACTTTATGTCCCACAGCAGAACCAGAGGACAGTAGATTTTAAGTCGACTGTCCGCACCCAAACCTGAAGGTACAGCAACACACAGAGCCCGAGTCCTGATAGAGACTCTATAAAAAGGCTCAAGTCACCTACCATGCAGGTACTGTCCCTGACAGGAAAGAGAGGACCTTGATAGAAGCTACAGGCAGCAATGAACTCCCTTAAAAGTGTGAGACGAAAGGCTTACGAACCTTACCTGGGAAAGGGATCTGTTGTGAATTCCGTCTGGGCTCCCTCTGGTGGCCTTTAGCGATACTGTGGGTCTGGAGCTGGGCTCAGCTGCCTCATTTCCTGCTATGCTGGTTCCTATTTAACTCCACCTGGACCTTTACTTGTTGCCTGCTGTCGTTGTATTCAGTACTGGTTCTGACCTCTCCTGGATTTTCCTGGTGACCTGTCTATTTCTGAGAAGCTAAGTCTTGCTACTTCTTTTTGCTCATTGTTTCCTTGAAAATGTTTCTCAGTATATGATGTGTTCAGTCCAGCTTGCTTATATGTGATTTGTCGCTTGCTGGTAGCTCTGGGGAGCAGAGTGCGCCCCTCACATCGTGAGTCGGTGTGGGGGTTCTTGTACTTTCTGCGTGGATAGTTTTTGATAGTTTTTGTACCGACCGCACAGATCCCTGCTATCTTCTGTCTATTTAGCGTTGCGGGCCTCATTTGCTTAAACCTGTTTTTCATTCCTACGTTTGTATTTTCCCCTTAACTCACCGTTATTATTTGTGGGGGGCTGCCTAAACTTTGGGGTTATTTCTCTGAGGCAAGTGAGGCTTTGCTTTCTCTCTAGGGGTAGCTAGTTTCTCAGGCTGTGAAGAGGCGTCTAGGTTTTTAGGTAACGCTCCACGGCTGCTTTTAGTGTGTGTGGATAGGATCAGGATTGCGGTCGGTATAGTTCCCACATCCCCAGAGCTTGTCCTACTATTCAGGTTTACCTATCAGGTCAGTTTGGTGATCCTACCACCGGATCATAACAGTACAGCAGGCCAATAAAGAGTTAATGCATCGCAAAAGAGGGATAAGAGAAATCCTGAGTTCATTTTTTTTTTTCCTCTGCAGTGTGTCTAGCCTCTCTCCTCCCCTTAATCTCTGGGTGGTTCAGAATTCAGCTGCAGCTATGGACCTTCAGAGTCTGTCTTCTAGTGTGGATCATCTCACTGCTAGGGTACAAGGCATTCAGGATTATGTAGTCCGCAGCCCTATGTCAGAGCCTAAGATACCTATTCCTGAGCTGTTCTCCGGAGACAGATCTAGGTTTTTGAACTTTAAAAATAATTGCAAATTATTCCTTTCTCTGAGACCTCGTTCCTCTGGTGATCCGGTTCAGCAAGTTAAAATTATTATTTCTTTGTTGCGTGGTGACCCTCAAGATTGGGCATTCTCTCTGGCGCCGGGAGATCCTGCATTGCAAAATGTGGATGCGTTTTTTCCGGTGCTTGGAGTGCTTTATGAGGAACCTAATCAGGTAGACCAAGCAGAAAAGGTTTTGCTGGCTCTCTCCCAGGGTCAGGATGAAGCAGAGGTTTTCTGTCAGAAGTTTAGGAAATGGTCTGTGCTCACTCAATGGAATGAGTGTGCCCTGGCAGCGATTTTCAGAAAGGGTCTTTCTGAAGCTATTATGGATGTTATGGTGGGGTTCCCCACGCCTGCGGGTCTGAGTGAGTCAATGTCTTTGGCCATTCAGATTGATCGGCGCTTACGGGAGCGCAAACCAGTGCACCATCTGGCGGTATTTTCTGAGCAGAAGCCTGAGTCTATGCAATGTGACAGGATTCTGACCAGAATTGAACGGCAAAATCACAGACGTCAGAATGGGTTGTGCTTTTACTGTGGTGATTCTGCTCATGTTATCTCAAATTGTCCTAAGCGCATAAAAAACTTCGCTAAGTCTGTCACCATTGGTACTGTACAGCCTAAATTCATTTTGTCTGTTACTTTGATTTGCTCTCTGTCATCCTACTCAGTTATGGCTTTTGTGGATTCAGGTGCTGCCCTAAATTTGATGGATTTGTCTTTTGCCAGGCGCTGTGGTTTTATCTTGGAGCCTTTGCAATTCCCTATTCCACTAAAGGGAATTGATGCCACGCCATTGGCCAAGAATAAACCTCAGTACTGGGCTCAAGTGACCATGTGCATGACTCCTGCACATCAGGAGGTGATTCGCTTTCTTGTGTTACATAATTTGCATGATGTTGTCGTGTTAGGTCTGCCATGGCTGCAGGCTCATAATCCAGTCCTGGATTGGAAAGCAATGTCTGTGTCAAGTTGGGGTTGCCAGGGGATTCATGGCGATGCTCCTTTGGTGTCTATTGCTTCTTTTACTCCTTCTGAAGTCCCTGAATTTTTGTCGGACTACCAGGATGTATTTGATGAGCCCAAGTCCAGTGCCCTACCTCCTCATAGGGATTGTGATTGCGCCATAAATTTGATTCCTGGTAGTAAGTTCCCTAAGGGACGACTTTTTAATTTGTCTGTACCAGAACATGCCGCTATGCGGAGTTATATCAAGGAGTCTTTGGAGAAGGGGCATATTTGCCCGTCCTCGTCCCCTTTGGGTGCGGGGGTCTTTTTTGTGGCCAAGAAGGATGGTTCTCTGAGACCCTGTATAGATTATCGCCTTCTAAATAACATCACGGTCAAATTTCAGTATCCTTTGCCACTGTTGTCCGATCTGTTTGCTCGGATTAGGGGGGCCAGTTGGTTCACCAAGATAGATCTTCGTGGAGCGTATAATCTTGTGCGTATAAAGCAGGGCGATGAATGGAAAACAGCATTCAATACGCCCGAAGGCCATTTTGAGTACTTGGTGATGCCTTTTGGGCTTTCTATTGCCCCTTCTGTGTTCCAGTCCTTCATGCACGATATCTTCCAAGAATATCTGGATAGGTTTATGATTGTGTACCTAGATGATATTTTGGTCTTTTCTGATGATTGGGAATCTCATGTAAAGCAGGTCAGGATGGTATTTCAGGTCCTGCGAGCCAATGCCTTGTTTGTGAAGGGCTCTAAATGTCTCTTCAGAGTCCAGAAGGTTTCCTTTTTGGGCTCTATTTTTTCTCCTTCCACCATTGAGATGGATCCAGTCAACGTCCAGGCTATTTATGACTGGACTCAACCTACATCGGTAAAGAGTCTTCAGAAGTTCTTGGGTTTTGCTAATTTTTACCGTCGCTTCATCACTAATTTTTCCAGTGTGGTTAAGCCTTTGACGGATTTGACCAAGAAGGGTTCTGATGTGACGAATTGGTCTCCTGCGGCCGTGGAGGCCTTTCAGGAGCTCAAACGTCGGTTCTCTTCAGCTCCTGTCTTACGTCAGCCGGATGTCTCTTTGCCCTTCCAGGTCGAGGTTGATGCTTCTGAGATTGGAGCTGGGGCTGTCTTGTCACGGAGAAGCTCTGATGGCTCTGTGATGAGGCCATGTGCTTTCTTTTCAAGAAAGTTTTCGCCTGCCGAGCGGAATTATGATGTTGGTAATCGGGAGTTGTTGGCAATGAAATGGGCATTTGAGGAGTGGCGACATTGGCTTGAGGGAGCCAAACATCGTGTGGTGGTCTTGACGGATCACAAGAATTTGACTTATCTCGAGTCTGCTAAACGGCTAAATCCTAGACAGGCTCAATGGTCGCTGTTTTTCTCCCGTTTCGATTTCGTGGTTTCATACCTTCCGGGTTCGAAGAATGTGAAGGCTGATGCTCTTTCTAGGAGCTTTGTGCCTGACTCTCCAGGAGTGTCTGAACCGGTTGGTGTCCTCAGAGAGGGGGTGATTTTGTCTGCCATCTCCCCTGATTTACGACGGGTACTGCAGGAATTTCAGGCCAATAGACCTGACCGTTGTCCACCGGAGAGACTGTTTGTCCCGGATAGATGGACCAGTAGAGTCATTTCCGAGGTTCATTCTTCGGTGTTGGCGGGTCATCCTGGGATTTTTGGTACCAGGGATTTGGTGGCTAGGTCCTTTTGGTGGCCTTCCTTGTCGCGGGATGTGCGTTCCTTTGTGCAGTCCTGTAGGATTTGTGCTCGGGCCAAGCCTTGCTATTCTCGTGCCAGTGGATTGCTTTTGCCTTTACCTGTCCCGAAGAGGCCCTGGACGCATATTTCCATGGATTTTATTTCGGATCTTCCAGTCTCTCAGAAGATGTCTGTTATCTGGGTGGTTTGTGATTGTTTTTCTAAAATGGTCCATTTGGTGCCCTTGCCTAAGCTGCCTTCCTCCTCCGATTTGGTTCCACTGTTTTTTCAGAATGTGGTTCGTTTGCATGGTATTCCTGAGAATATTGTGTCTGACAGAGGATCCCAGTTTGTGTCCAGATTTTGGCGGTCCTTTTGTGCTAAGATGGGCATTGAATTATCTTTTTCATCGGCCTTCCATCCTCAGACGAATGGCCAAACCGAACGAACTAATCAGACCTTGGAGACTTATCTGAGATGTTTTGTTTCTGCGGATCAGGATGATTGGGTGACTTTTTTGCCATTGGCTGAGTTCACCCTCAATAATCGGGCTAGTTCTGCTACTTTGGTTTCGCCTTTTTATTGCAATTCTGGTTTTCATCCTCGTTTTTCCTCAGGTCAGGTTGAGCCTTCTGACTGTCCTGGGGTGGATTCTGTGGTGGATAGGTTGCAGCAGATTTGGAACCACGTGGTGGACAATTTGACGTTGTCACAAGAGAAGGCTCAGCGTTTTGCTAACCGCCGTCGCTGTGTGGGTCCCCGACTTCGTGTGGGGGATTTGGTATGGTTGTCTTCTCGTTATGTTCCGATGAAGGTTTCCTCTCCTAAGTTCAAGCCTCGTTTCATCGGTCCTTATAAGATTTTGGAAATCCTCAACCCTGTGTCATTTCGTTTGGACCTCCCAGCATCATTTGCCATTCACAATGTGTTCCATAGGTCATTGTTGCGGAGATATGTGGTGCCTGTGGTTCCTTCTGTTGACCCTCCTGCTCCGGTCTTGGTCGAGGGAGAATTGGAGTATGTGGTGGAGAAGATCTTGGATTCTTGTGTTTCGAGACGGAAGCTTCAGTACTTAGTTAAATGGAAGGGCTATGGTCAGGAGGATAATTGCTGGGTTGTCGCCTCTGATGTCTGTTGTGAACTCTATTTCTGGGCTCCCTCTAGTGGTCACAAGCGGTACTGTGTAGTGTTGTCTTTCTGCAGGTTGGCTTCATCAGCTGGTTCGTTATCCTTGGTTGGTTTTCTATTTAGCCCACCTGGATACTCAGTTCCTTGCCTGCTATCAATGTATTCAGTGCTCTTCAGATTCCGTGTGTCTACCTTGCTCCCAGTCTCTCCAAGACAAGCTAAGTTTTTGTTTGATCATTTTTTGATTATCAGTGTTCATTATGTTTTTTGTCCAGCTCGCTAAAATGTGATTTCTTCGCTTGCTGGTTGCTCTAGGGGACTGAGTTTCTCCCCCCAGACCGTTAGTTGGTGTGGGGGTTCTTGAAATCTCAGAGTGGATATTTTGTAAGGGTTTTTTACTGACCGCATAGATTCCCTTTTCTATTTTCTGCTATCTAGTATTAGTGGGCCTCATTTGCTGAATCTGCTTTCACCCCTGTGTATGTGCCTTCCTCTTACCTCACCGTTATTATTTGTTGGGGGCTTCTATATCTTTGGGGATTATTTCTCTGGAGGCAAGAGAGGTCTTTCTTTCTCTCTAGGGGTAGTTAGTTCCTTAGGCTGGCTCGAGACGTCTAGGAATTCAGGCACGTTCACCGGCTACTTCTAGTGTGTTTGGTTAGGTTCAGATTTGCGGTCAGTCCAGCTTGCCACCTCCCTAGAGCTTGTCCTATGTTTGTTACTTAGCTGGAGTAATTTGTGATCCTCAACCACTAAGGATCATAACAGTATAGCAGGCCTTAAAGTGTTTAATGCATCGCAGAAGTGGGATAAAAAGAAGACCTGAATACATTTTTTTTTTTTTCCTCCTCCCGCTATTCCTTTGCTGCAGTCTGTTTAGCTTCTTTCATCCCCTTGAACTCTGGGTGGTTTTGAGCTCAGCTGCAGACATGGATGTTCAGACTCTGACTTCTAGTGTGGATCATCTTGCTGCACGGGTGCAAAGTATTCAGGATTTTGTTATTCATAGCCCTATGTCAGAACCAAAGATACCCATTCTTGAGTTGTTTTCTGGAGATAGATCTAGGTTTCAGAATTTTAAGAATAATTGTAAGTTATTTCTATCTCTGAGACCTCGTTCCTCTGGTGATTCTGCTCGGCAAGTAAAGATTGTTATCTCCTTGTTACGTGGCGACCCTCAGGATTGGGCCTTCTCTCTGGCGCCAGGAGATCCTGCATTGCTTAATGTGGATGCGTTTTTTCTGGCTCTTGGACTGCTTTATGAGGAGCCTAATCTTGAGAATCAGGCAGAAAAAGCGTTGCTGGCCCTTTCTCAAGGGCAGGATGAAGCAGAGGTGTATTGTCAAAAATTTCAGAAATGGTCAGTGCTTACTCAATGGAATGAGTGTGCCCTGGCTGCAAATTTCAGAGAAGGTCTTTCTGAAGCCATTAAGGATGTTATGGTGGGGTTCCCCACCCCTACAAGTCTGATTGATTCTATGGCTTTAGCCATTCAGGTTGATCGGCGTTTGCGGGAGCGCAGATCTGCTCATCCTTTGGCGGTATTTTCTGAACAGAGACCTGAGTCTATGCAATGTGATTGAACTCTGACCAGAATTGAGCGACAAAGTCATAGACGTCAAAATGGGTTGTGCTTTTACTGTGGTGATTCTGCTCATGTTATCTCAGCATGCTCTAAACGCTTAAAAAAGGTCGCTAAACCTGTCACCATTGGTACTATACAGCCTAAGTTTATTTTGTCTGTTACTTTGATTTGTTCTTTGTCGTCCTACTCGGTTATGGCCTTTGTGGATTCGGGTGCTGCCCTGAATCTGATGGATTTGTCATTTGCCAGGCGCTGTGGTTTTGTCATGGAGCCTTTGGAATTTCCTATTCCTCTGAGGGGAATTGATGCTACGCCATTGGCTGAGAATAAACCTCAGTATTGGACGCAAATGACCATGTGCATGACTCCCGTACATCAGGAGGTGATTCGCTTTCTTGTTCTGCATAATTTACATGATGTTGTCGTTTTGGGTCTGCCATGGTTGTAGGCTCATAATCCAGTTTTAGATTGGAAAGCTATGTCTGTGTCTAGTTGGGGTTGTCAGGGAATTCATGGCGATACTCCATTGGTGTCTATTGCTTCTTCCACTCCTTCTGAGGTCCCTGAGTTTTTGTCTGACTACCAGGATGTATTTGATGAGCCCAGGTCCGGTGCCCTGCCCCCTCATAGGGATTGTGACTGTGCTATAAATTTAATTCCTGGTAGTAAATTCCCTAAGGGACGACTTTTTAATTTGTCTATACCAGAGCATGCCGCGATGCGGAGTTATATAAAGGAGTCTTTGGAGAAGGGACATATTCGCCCATCCTCTTCCCCTCTTGGTGCAGGATTCTTTTTTGTGGCCAAGAAGGACGGTTCTTTGAGACCGTGTATAGATTATCGCCTTCTGAATAAAATTACAGTCAAATTTCAGTATCCTTTGCCACTATTATCTGATTTGTTTGCTCGGATTAAGGGTGCCAGTTGGTTCACCAAGATAGATCTCCGTGGTGCGTATAATCTTGTGCGCATTAAGCAGGGAGATGAATGGAAAACAGCATTTAATACGCCCGAAGGCCATTTTGAGTACTTGGTGATGCCTTTTGGACTCTCTAATGCTCCTTCTGTGTTTCAGTCCTTCATGCATGACATTTTCCATGAATATCTGGATAAATTTATGATTGTTTATCTGGATGACATTTTGGTCTTTTCTGATGATTGGGAGTCCCATGTGAAGCAGGTCAGGATGGTGTTTCAGGTCCTGCGTGCCAATGCTTTATTTGTGAAGGGCTCAAAATGCCTCTTCGGAGTACAGAAGGTCTCCTTTTTGGGTTTTATTTTTTCTCATTCTGCTGTGGAGATGGACCCAGTCAAGGTCCAGGCTATTCATGACTGGACTCAGCCCACGTCTGTTAAGAGTCTTCAGAAGTTCTTGGGTTTTGCTAATTTTTACCGTCGTTTCATCGCTAATTTTTCTAGCGTGGTTAAACCTTTGACGGATTTGACCAGGAAGGGCTCTGATGTGACTAATTGGTCTCCTGCGGCCGTGGAGGCCTTTCGGGAGATTAAGCACCGGTTTTCTTCAGCTCCGGTCTTATGTCAGCCAGATGTCTCTCTCCCCTTTCAGGTCGAGGTTGATGCTTCCGAGATTGGAGCAGGGGCTGTTTTGTCACAGAGAAGTTCTGAGGGCTCTGTGATGAAGCCGTGTGCTTTCTTTTCAAGAAAGTTTTCGCCTGCCGAGCGAAATTATGATGTTGGTAATCGGGAGTTGTTGGCTATGAAGTGGGCATTTGAGGAGTGGCGTCATTGGCTCGAGGGAGCTAGACATCGTGTGGTGGTCCTGACTGATCACAAAAATCTGATTTACCTCGAGTCGGCCAAGCGCCTTAATCCTAGACAGGCTCGTTGGTCGTTGTTTTTCTCCCGTTTCAACTTCGTGGTCTCATACCTGCCTGGTTCGAAGAACGTGAAAGCTGATGCACTTTCTAGGAGCTTTGTGCCTGACTCTCCGGGAGTTTCTGAGCCGGCTGGTATTCTTAGAGAGGGAGTGATTTTGTCTGCCATTTCTCCAGATTTGCGACGAGTGCTGCAGAAATTTCAGGCGGATAGACCTGACCGTTGTCCACCAGAGAGACTGTTTGTCCCGGATAGATGGACCAGCAAAGTTATTTCTGAAGTTCATTCTTTGGTGTTGGCGGGTCATCCTGGGATTTTTGGTACCAGAGATTTGGTGGCTAGGTCTTTCTGGTGGCCTTCCTTGTCGCGGGATGTGCGTTCCTTTGTGCAGTCTTGTGGGATTTGTGCTCGGGCTAAGCCTTGCTGTTCTCGTGCCAGCGGGTTGCTTTTGCCTTTGCCGGTCCCGAAAAGGCCTTGGACGCACATCTCCATGGATTTTATTTCGGATCTGCCAGTATCTCAGAGAATGTCTGTCATCTGGGTGGTGTGTGATCGTTTTTCCAAGATGGTCCATTTGGTGCCCTTGCCTAAGCTGCCTTCCTCCTCTGATTTGGTTCCTCTATTTTTTCAGAATGTGGTTCGCTTGCACGGCATTCCTGAAAATATTGTGTCTGATAGAGGATCCCAGTTTGTGTCCAGGTTTTGGCGAACTTTTTGTGCTAAGATGGGCATTGATTTGTCTTTTTCGTCGGCCTTCCATCCTCAGACTAATGGCCAAACCGAGCGAACTAATCAGACGTTGGAGACTTATTTGAGATGTTTTGTTTCTGCTGATCAGGATGATTGGGTGACTTTTTTGCCATTGGCCGAGTTTGCCCTTAATAATCGGGCTAGTTCTGCTACCTTGGTTTCGCCTTTTTTCTGCAATTCTGGTTTCCATCCTCGTTTTTCCTCGGGTCAGGTTGAGTCTTCTGACTGTCCTGGGGTGGATTCTGTGGTGGATAGGTTGCAGCAGATTTGGAGCCATGTGGTGGACAATCTGAAATTGCCGCCGCGGTGTGGGTCCCCGACTTCGTGTTGGGGATTTGGTGTGGCTGTCTTCTCGGTATGTTCCTATGAAGGTCTCGTCTCCTAAGTTTAAGCCTCGCTTCATCGGTCCTTATAAGATCTTGGAAATCCTTAACCCGGTGTCTTTTCGTTTGGATCTCTCGGCATCGTTTGCCATCCATAATGTGTTCCATAGGTCTTTGTTGCGGAGGTATGTGGTACCTGTGGTTCCTTCTGTTGAGCCTCCTGCTCCGGTGCTGGTTGAGGGCGAATTGGAGTACGTGGTGGAGAAGATTTTGGATTCTCGTATCTCTAGACGGAGACTTCAGTATCTGGTTAAGTGGAAGGGCTATGGTCAGGAGAATAATTCCTGGGTTGTCGCCTCTGATGTTCATGCGGCCGATTTGGTTCGCGCCTTCCACGCAGCTCGTCCTGATCGCCCTGGGGGTCTTGATGAGGGTTCGGTGACCCCTCCTCAAGGGGGGGGTACTGTTGTGAACTCTATTTCTGGGCTCACTCTAGTGGTCACAAGCGGTACTGTGTAGTGTTGTCTTTCTGCAGGTTGGCTTCATCAGCTGGTTCGTTATCCTTGGTTGGTTTTCTATTTAGCCCACCTGGATACTCAGTTCCTTGCCTGCTATCAATGTATTCAGTGCTCTTCAGATTCCGTGTGTCTACCTTGCTCCCAGTCTCTCCAAGACAAGCTAAGTTTTTGTTTGATCATTTTTTGATTATCAGTGTTCATTATGTTTTTTGTCCAGCTCGCTAAAATGTGATTTCTTCGCTTGCTGGTTGCTCTAGGTGACTGAGTTTCTCCTCCCACACCGTTAGTTGGTGTGGGGGTTCTTGAAATCTCAGAGTGGATATTTTGTAAGGGTTTTTTACTGACCGCATAGATTCCCTTTTCTATTTTCTGCTATCTAGTATTAGTGGGCCTCATTTGCTGAATCTGCTTTCACCCCTGTGTATGTGCCTTCCTCTTACCTCACCGTTATTATTTGTTGGGGGCTTCTATATCTTTGGGGATTATTTCTCTGGAGGCAAGAGAGGTCTTTCTTTCTCTCTAGGGGTAGTTAGTTCCTTAGGCTGGCTCGAGACGTCTAGGAATTCAGGCACGTTCACTGGCTACTTCTAGTGTGTTTGGTTAGGTTCAGATTTGCGGTCAGTCCAGCTTGCCACCTCCCTAGAGCTTGTCCTATGTTTGTTACTTAGCTGGAGTAATTTGTGATCCTCAACCACTAAGGATCATAACAGATGTCCATGCGGCCGATTTGGTTCGTGCCTTTCATTCGGCTCGTCCTGATCGGCCTGGGGGCTCTGGTGAGGGTTCGGTGACCCCTCCTCAAGGGGGGGGTACTGTTGTGAATTCCGTCTGGGCTCCCTCTGGTGGCCTTTAGCGATACGGGGGGTCTGGAGCTGGGCTCAGCTGCCTCATTTCCTGCTATGCTGGTTCCTATTTAACTCCACCTGGACCTTTACTTGTTGCCTGCTGTCGTTGTATTCAGTACTGGTTCTGACCTCTCCTGGATTTTCCTGGTGACCTGTCTATTTGTTTGAAGCTAAGTCTTGCTACTTCTTTTTGCTCATTGTTTCCTTGAAAATGTTTCTCAGTATATGATGTGTTCAGTCCAGCTTGCTTATATGTGATTTGTCGCTTGCTGGTAGCTCTGGGGAGCAGAGTGCGCCCCTCACATCGTGAGTCGGTGTGGGGGTTCTTGTACTTTCTGCGTGGATAGTTTTTGATAGTTTTTGTACCGACCGCACAGATCCCTGCTATCTTCTGTCTATTTAGCGTTGCGGGCCTCATTTGCTTAAACCTGTTTTTCATTCCTACGTTTGTATTTTCCCCTTAACTCACCGTTATTATTTGTGGGGGGCTGCCTAAACTTTGGGGTTATTTCTCTGAGGCAAGTGAGGCTTTGCTTTCTCTCTAGGGGTAGCTAGTTTCTCAGGCTGTGAAGAGGCGTCTAGGTTTTTAGGTAACGCTCCACGGCTGCCTTTAGTGTGTGTGGATAGGATCAGGATTGCGGTCGGTATAGTTCCCACATCCCCGGAGCTTGTCCTACTATTCAGGTTTACCTATCAGGTCAGTTTGGTGATCCTACCACCGGATCATAACAGGGATCTGTAATTGCTTCCAGGGGGACCGGACCTTACCTACACCTGTTGCTGGTACTCTGGACTGTGGCTGTCTACCGTCAGTAAACCAGGTAAGGAGACTGCAAACCTGTGTCCTCCGTTTATTTTCTGACATCACACCATCCTTGCCAACCACATAGGGAGCCCTGGGGACCCAGCTTCACCTGTAGGAAGCCATACCATCTCTGCTGCCATAACATCACCCCAGAGGACCCCTTTAAGCAGCGTCGGTTACCCCTGACCAAGTACTACAGGTGGCATCACAAACTTTTATTATTTCACAAACCCCTTTAAAGACCGTCTCTTTTACTTGGGCGCCCAGGGCCATGGACCGGGTCACCGCCACCGTGACACATCTCTTTAAGTACTGGACCTGGTACAGAGTACCCCACGGCCCTGGTGGGCATTCCAGAAACACTGCTCAAATGACACGGGAACATCATGGCAAATGTCCCTGGAAGCATTTCTGACTCCTAGGTCAAAGCTGTAAACAACGTTGTCAGAGTTTCACGCCATTTTTACAGGTGCACCAAAAAACATACAAAACCGAAACCAAAATGGATTTTGCTGGGAAATATGTTAAGGTACATCCCTTCCAGGGTAATGACTTGTATATAAGGCAAAATAATTAACTCCAAACAAAAATTTTCCTCCATCACTTGAGCTATGTTCGTACGCAGCGTTTTTGATGCGTTTTTCAACTTTAGCATTGCTTTCAACCAATACAAATGCATTCACTGGGTAATGTCAGTGTAACATTTAACAACCCTAGCTGGCCACCTGTTATGTGACACATAAGCAGACACATCTTGTTTCGTTTATGGAGGAACTCTTAAAGTCACAGAGCCTATTTTTAGAGGGGCATCAAGCGGCTTTAATCTTCTTAAAGGGCCATTATTATACAGTGGGTCTCTTATACTGTTATTGCCTATGCAGTGAGTGGCTGGGCTGCCAAAAATTAGGACGCACCCCAGTACCCCTTTCACAAGACGTACAGGAGGGCATCCTTAAAAAAAAGGTAGCATTGAATGCAACGCCTGGCCTGCCCCAAAGTTGAATGCAGTCCAATAAATGTTTCAGCAGACGTACTTGAGGGCCTCATTACCAAATTGTTCCCATTAGAAAAAAGTGTGTCTCACATACTGTTTGCTTATGCACTGAATGCAAGGCCTTCCCTGCACCAATGTTACATGCACCCCAATAACTGTTTCAGCAGACGTACTTGAGGGCTTTATGACATAATTGTTCCCATTGGAAGAAATTGTGTCTCCCATACTGTTTGCTTATGCACTGAATGCAAGGCCTGGCCTGCCCCAATGTTACATGCACCCCAATAAGCCTTTCAGCAGATGTACTTTACAGCCTCATGACAAAATTGTTCCCATTAGAAGAAAGTGTGTCTCCCACACTGTTTTCTTATGCATTGAATGCAAGGCCGCCCTGCACCAAAGATACATGCACCCCAATAACTATTTCAGCAGACGTACTTGAGGACCTCAGGAAAATAATGTTCCCATTAGATAAAAGTGTGTCTCCCATACTGTTTGCTTATGCAGTGAATGCAAGGCCTGCCCTGTACCAATGTTACATGCACTCCAATAACCCTTTGAAACCACGTACTGGATTATTTTTTTTTATTATTGCCATAAATTTTGTCCATGAAGTGAATGAAAGGACTGGCCATAATTTGCACGAACCACAACCCCCCTTGGAAGAAACGTGGAGGAAGGTTTCATTAAAAAAAAATTCACATTACAAAGGAGCAGTTCATCTATAGTTGGAATGCCCATACAATAAGTGTGTGGGCTGACAGACATTTCCCCCTGGGGCATACACATCAACATAGTGTGTACATTTTTTTTTTTTAAGGGCATCATAAACACTTTGGAAAACAGTAACGTGGTTTCCTACACAGTTGCAGCTGGGAAGGTGCAGGTTTTTAGTAAAAATATGATGAACGAATCATTGGATGAAGTGATCAGGAAAAGGGGCATGGTGACTGCAGGAATGGGAACGTACAGGATTAATAACAGCGGTGGCTATGGGAGGTATGACATCCAAGATACAGCCTACAATGATTAGTCGTTTAGCCACCCCACTACCAATTACCCGACTGTGTTTCATGCCCTTCATAAGATCGGTGTAACAGATACGCGTGCGAAGCTTGGCATAGAAAATGCCCGTAAAAAATATGTTGCCAAAGATGCATGTGTCCGTATAAAGGGCAAAGTGCAACATGGCCGTTAGATGCTCAATTAGAGAAAGCAGATCAGTGTTGGAGGAAAAGCAAACAAACTGATGGATGCTCATGAAAAACTAAGTTTAAAGAGGAGTACACCGTCCCTAACTATCAACACATCTGTGGCACAAGGTTCTTCCTCTTCCCCCATACATATTACCAATAATATCAAAATGTCACAGCCAAAAATTATTTGTTCTAGTGTAACGAACACTGCTAAAGGAATGCCACTAAACGTAGATAACCACTACCCTGGGAAACACCATATTTCCTCTTTACAAGGTATGGACGATGATGGTATTGATGATGACTTGGAACTTTACCACATCCCCACCAAGAAGATGAAGATCACAGCTGCAAGCAATGTTCAAAAAAGGACGTGAATGTCTGGAAATTTATTTTCTCTTGGGCAAACTTTACCTCTAATGTGGTACAGAATGGTGCGTGCACAGCTCTCATGTCTACTCAGCGTGAGATGGTTGAAAGATCATTGATGTATTCTGTTTTGTCCATGTTCACTTTTTGAAAAGAAAAGAAGGATGAAATAGTGGGAAGACGTGTGATTTTGGTCAGTAAGGAGGTGATGTCAGGTACAGATAGGTAGATCTTTGTGTCATCGGCGTACTGATGATATTGCAAACTGTGCCATTACATGAGTTGTCACAGGCCAAAGGTGTAGATGGAGAAGAGTAGGATTCCTAGAACTTAGCCTTGGGGAAAACCGAAAAACTGGGGTCAAGGTGAGGAGGTGGTGTGGGAGATGAAGACACTGAATGTCCCCGTAACAGTCTGGTTGTCTTTTAAAGACAAAAAGGCCATTTGCACCACCGGCCATGCCCGCATCAACAGGGGTAGCAAAACTGCCAGCCTAACCACCCCCAGCATGATCAGGCACATGGCAGCAAAGCACCTGACTTTGTTGGCCGAACACCAGGCTCCATGATCAGTGTCTGCGGGTGACACCACTGCTTCTTCCACTGTTGTGCTTGCAAGCCAATGCCTTGTCCATGGTGCATGCAAAGATGCCTCCTGCCCTGCATCTGTAGTTGCACACAAACTCAACTAGCACCATCAACAAACACGTCCACGTCCTTGTCCCAGTGCAGCGTTCAGTTATCCACACCCCAGTCCTTGGAACGCAAGCGGAAATACGCAGCCAAACCACACAGGCCACAGTACTAAATGCACACATTTCTCATCTGCTTGCGCTTGAAATAGAGACGGAAGCATTACACAACCTGATGGTGGTGATTATCACAAGGTACTCGGTCCCCAGCCACCACAATTTCTCCCGGTCTGCCGGCATGGCATTGCACAAGCATGCACGTGTCCCACAACAGTACCAAGGCCCTCAACAATGCTGTTACTGGGAAAGTGCCCCTAACCACCAACACATGGACAAGTGCTTGTGGGCAGGGATGGTAGATCTCGCTGACGGCACACTGAGTTAGTATAGAGGAAGCCATGACCCAGTCGGACATTGGGAGGCAATGTCATAGATGTATGGAGACAGGTTGTGGAAGGATTTGTATGTCAAAGTTAAGGTTTTGAACTGTAGCCTCTGGGCAATAGGAAGGCAGTGAAGGGCCTGGTACAGAGGAGAGACTGGGGAATAACGGAGTGACAGTTGGATTACTCGGGCAGCAGAGTGTAGGATAGATTGGAGTGGTGCAACAGTGCTAGTGGGGAGGCCAGAGAGTAGAAGGTTGCAATAGTCGAGGCGGGAGATAATGAGGGCGTGCACAAACGTTTTAGCAGTTTCTTGGAATGTACGGATCCGGGAAATGTTTTTGAGTTGTAGTGGGCAGGATGAGGCAAGGGCTTGGATATGTAGCTTGAAGGAGAGGGCAGAGTCAAGCATCACCCTGAGGCACCAAACATGCAACACTATTTGTCCCGGTGTGCCGTCCCGACATTACACAGGCACGTGTCCCACAACAATACCCATGCCCTCCACAATGCTGTTACTGGGAAAGTCTACCTAACCATAGACACGTGGACAAGTGCTTGTGGGCAGGGATGTTACATTTCGCTTACGGAACACTGGGTTAACATAGTGTAAGCCGGGAACCAGTCCAACCCTCGTACGGTGTACGTCCTCCCAATCCCGAATATTGCGGGTCCTACGTCAATCTGGGTTGCCCCCACAGTCTACAGCTCCTGCACCTCCTCCTCAGCCTCCATCTCCGAAAGCAGCAAACCAGTCACAAGCTGGAAGCACTGCAGCACTGCCTCATCCAAGCAACAAAAGGCTGTGTGAAGCTAATATGCTTAGGTGACAAACCGCACAATGCTGAAGAGTTGTGGACATCTCTGAAAGAGCAGTCAAAACTATGGCTGACACTGCTGAACCTACAGCCAAGCATGGTTGACAATGGCTGGAATCTGGTGGCTGCTCTGAGGCGAGGCGAGCTGACAAACGTGCCATGCCTGGCCTATGTGCTTAACCTCATTGTTCAATGCTTTATGAAAAGTGACAAGGAGCTGTCGGATCTGCTAGGGAACGTACGACACCCAGCGTACCCATTTTAGAAAGTCAGCTAGAGCTTCATCCGCCCTTGCCATGCTTCAGTAGCGTTTGCAGCTTCTGGCTCACCGACTGGTGTGTGATGTCCCCACATGTTGGAACTCTACACTGCAGATGTTGGAATGGATTTGTGAGCAGAAGAGGGCAGTTGGTGACTACCAGCATCAACAAGGCCGTTGGTATTCAGTTCTGACTTCACACATAAGATCTCTTTAGCTGACATGGATGTCAGACATATGTATCATCCTCCAAAACCAAGATGGTGAGTGGCAATGACACGATAATTAACGTCTCCATCCTGCTTCTCTGTGTACTAATAATAATATTTATATTTATTTATATAGCGCCAACATATTTACAGCTTAACCGTTTCAAACACAACAGTCCTAAGTAACAACCATAACAATAATACAATAATTAAAGTAAAATAAAATGACCCTGCTTGTGACAGCTTACAATCTACACTAAGTAACAACAATAACAATAATTAAACCCCCAAAAAAACGATCCTGCTCGTCACAACTTACAATCTACAATGAGGTGGGGGAGATAAAAACTACAGGGGTGCATTTACAATGATGTATTTATAATTATGTATTTGCAATGATAGTACTGAGGTTAGTCAAAAGTTGTGGAGGCTGGAGGACAAGGAGGAGAGCATGGTCAGTCGTTCTCTTGGTGAGGACACGGAAGTATTGACTGTTATCAGTCTTGCACGCATGGCTGAGTTTATGTTACTCTGCCTTTTCCGTCACTCTTGTGTTCTCAAAATTTTGGGTGACAGCCAATACTGATTGGTGACACTTCTAGACACACGCTACAAGGAGAACTTTATATCTCTTATTCCAGGGGCAGACAGGTGTAATAAAACGTTGGAGGACCAGAGGGCCCTTCTTACGGAATTATTAAAAAAAATTCCCATCTGAAAGCGCTGGCAGCAGAGGTCACAGACACAGTTCGTTGGCAAAGAAAGGAGTACAGGTAAGAGACACAACTCCAATACATCAGAGGCAGTGGAACACTGGCAAAGTTCTGGGAGAGTTTTCTCAGACCCTCCCATCGCCCTGGTCCTGAGGCACGGGGGACTCCTCCAAGGAGTGCAAAGTTTGGGAAGATGCTGAGGGAGTACCTTGCTGACCATACCAACGTCCTCTGTCATTCCTCTGTGCCTTATAATTATTGGTTAGCAAAGCTGAACACGTGGCATGAACTGTCTCTCTCTACTGTGTGCTGTACTCACGATCATGGAGCACACAGAGCCTCGCTCTATGGAGGTCACTGGGTACACGGCGCCTCACTCTCTGGCAGTACCATTTTTAGAGGTGGGAGCCCATGGGAACAGTCCTTTACAGAGCCAGTGCTTTAAGGATGGAGCACGCTGCTCAGCCTCCTATGCACTGCTTGTCCACGCCAGAAATTTCTGCTGTCATGCCTGCTTTCTCTTAAGCTGGCCCCCCTGCCTCTAGGTCACTGGATCTGTCAGCTGCAGTTCATCGCAGCGCCGGTGCTTCGGGTACGTAGTGCACTGCCCCCCTTGCTGCTCACACGCTGCTTTGCGTGTTTTTTCCCTCAGCTTCTGGCCAGGTTCCCTGTCTAAACATGCCTCCTCTTCTTGGGTAATGTCCGTTCCCCTATTCCTTCCCCGGGAAACAGGGGACACAGCCATGACAGTTCTGGACCCGGTAAATATAGGAAAACTGACTGAACAGCAATCCAGTCTGAACTGGTGCATAACCAAAAAAAGTCTTACATAGCAAATAGATAATGGCTGCACTCTATCTTACTGTGCTAAAGCAAGGAAATGTGCAATACATGAAATGTGAATAGCATACTGGCTTGTGAAATCTATGAAAAAACACATGAGATGCTTAGCACAAGATTTGGCCAAAAATTATGAGCCCATCCACCAAACGTCAAGGTAATCTCAGATCGGATGGGTAACTAACCTGTTTGCCTAGTGTGAACACTTACCTATGGCTAATATCATGGCAAAGCCTGCATTTATAGGAAGGTCAGACCCAACTGTGTTTGGATGTAATTAAAAATCACAGCATGGTGAAGGGCAGGGCGTTCAAGTCAGAAAAAACAGTACATAGTAAATATAGGAAAACTGACTGAACAGCAATCCAGTCTGAACTGGTGCATAAGCAAAACAAGTCTTACATAGCAAATAGATAATGGCTGCACTCAATTTTACTGTGCTAAAGCAAGGAAATGTGCAATACATGAAATGTGAATAGCATACTGGCTTGTGAAATCTATGAAAAAACACATGAGATGCTTAGCACAAGATTTGGCCAAAAATTGTGAGCCCATCCACCAAACGTCAAGGTAATCTCAGATCGGATGGGTAACTAACCTGTCTGCCTAGTGTGAACACTTACCTATGGCTAATAACATGGTAAAGCCTGCATTTATAGGAAGGTCAGACCCAACTGTGTTTGGATGTAATTAAAAATCACAGCATGGTGAAGGGCGGGGCGTTCAAGTCAGAAAAAACAGTACATAGTAAATATAGGAAAACTGACTGAACAGCAATCCAGTATGAACTGGTGCATAACCAAAAAAAGTCTTACATAGCAAATAGATAATGGCTGCACTCAATTTTACTGTGCTAAAGCAAGGAAATGTGCAATACATGAAATGTGAATAGCATACTGGCTTGTGAAATCTATGAAAAAACACATGATATGCTTAGCACAAGATCTGGCCAAAAATTGTGAGCCCATCCACCATACGTCAAGGTAATCTCAGATCGGATGGGTAACTAACCTGTCTGCCTAGTGTGAACACTTACCTATGGCTAATAACATGGTAAAGCCTGCATTTATAGGAAGGTCAGACCCAACTGTGTTTGGATGTAATTAAAAATCACAGCATGGTGAAGGGCGGGGCGTTCAAGTCAGAAAAAACAGCACATAGTAAATATAGGAAAACTGACTGAACAGCAATCCTTTCTGAACCCGACACAGCACAGGTACCCACAGCCCCCTCATCCTGAGTCCGTACATATCTGGCCAATCAGTTCTTTAATGCAAGCATCATAGAAGGCATGTTCTAATTTTCAAAAGCAAAGTGTACATTATATCCGGAACTGTTTCACTTTGAAGGACTTTGTGGCTCATATCAATCCACAAGATGACACTAGTCTCATACTTCAAAATTTCGGTGGTAAATCATTTCCCCACAGATAGGTTGTGTATGTTCTGTCTTCTGTTACATCCTTTGGGTGATAATTATTCATATTTGCTTCACAATATATTCATCTTCTTCAAGGCTTTGGAATATAATGTTGTAACAGTAAAAGCAAGTTGGAGAAGTGTGTTAACTCAAATGTGAAAGCAATTGCCATCTTGACTATTTCTCTATTGCATGTGAGGCTAACCACCTCATTGATCTTATTTTGTTTCTATTAATTCACCATGCTGGTAAAGTAGAGGTGAGATTAGAGATCTACATAATATCTGTGGACTGCAGTCAACATGACACTGTGACAAAACCCACTGGGATCTAGCTACCAATTTGACATAGTTTGTGCACAGCTGAACAGAGTTGCGAGAAAAAAAACATTTTGATTCAATAACATGTTGGATGGATTGTCTAGTGGATACACCCATATAGTAGAAGTCACATCTTCGACCACCACATTCTCCAATTGACACCTCTTGAAATACAGACGAAATTTCTAAATATCTAGCTTCTGTTCTAGAAACTGCAGGGGCTCCTTTTTGACGTCCTCGTCCAACAAGTTCAGAATTAGTAGGTGATGTATTGTCAGAATCCGGCCAAGGAACACAAGGCTTCAGTAGTTGCGAGTCCTGGCCGAATGCTCTTCCACGTGCTCTTGCTCTGGATCTTCCAGTCATGATTTAATCTAGAAGATTTCGCCTTCATAATCCAGAGGCAGAGTACAACACCACCCAAGCATTCACCCTCTGCTCCTCAGACTTTCTATCTGCGCAGTGACTGCTTCTAGGCAGAAGATGATGATGGTGGTAGTAGTTGGTGCCTTTAAGACACAGTCATGAAGCCACCATAACAACTTGAAACATAACTATTTTTACCGAGATACCACACACTGTTCAATATGTGGCCTGGGTTTTTATTCCCCCCCCCCCCAAAATGCCACAGTTTGTAGGCCACAGATACCTCTGGCGTTTGACTGAGATACCACACTGTTCAATATGTGGCCTGTATATTTATGTTTTACTGCTAAATAGTGTTTAGCGCTAGGGTAACACACAGCAAAAAAAGGTGAATGGAAGCCTCAAAAGCACACTTTGTAGCCCATGGATAGATAAGGCGTATCACGGAGATACCACACTGTAATATATGTGGCTTGTATTTTTTTTTTTGTTACCCCAAAATAGTGTATAGACCTAGGGTAGCAAACAATTAAAAAAGTGGAATGTAGGCCTGGAAAGAAACTATTTGGAGAACACATATAGACCAGTTACTCTGACGGCGATAACAGACTGTTGAATACGTGCCCTGTATTTTTTTATTTTTTTACCCCAAAATAGTGTATAGACCTAGGGTAGCAAACAGCCAAAAAAGTGTAATGTAGGCCTGAAAAGCAACTATTTGGTGAGTACAGATAGACCAGGAGTCTGACGGAGATAACAGACTGTTCAGTACGTGCCCTGTATTGTTTAATTTTATACCCCAAAATATTGTTTAGAGTTAGGGTAACACACAGCAAAAAAAGGTGAATGGAAGCCTCAAAAGCACACTTTGTAGCCCACAGATAGATGAGGCGAGTCACGGAAATACAACACTGTAATATATGTGTCTTGTATTTTTTTATTGTTTACCCCAAAATAGTGTTTAGAGCTAGGGTAACACACAGAAAAAAAGGTGAATGGAAGCCTCAAAAGCACACTTTACAGCCCACAGATAGATGAGGCGTGTCACAGAGATACCACACTGTAATATATGTGGCTTGTATTTTTTATTTTTTACCCCAAAGTATTGTTTAGAGCTAGGGTAACACACAGCAAAAAAAGGTGAGTGGAAGCCTCAAAAGCACACTTTGTAGCCCACAGATAGATGAGGCGAGTCACAGAGATACCACACTGTAGTATATGTGGCTTGTATTTTTTTATTTTTTACCCCAAAATAGTGTTTAAAGCTAGGGTAACACACAGCAAAAAAAGGTGAATGGAAGCCTCAAAAGCACACTTTGTTGCCCACAGATAGATGCGGCATGTCACGGAAATACCACACTGTAATTTATGTGGCTTGTATTTTTTAATTTTTTACCCCAAAATAGTGTTTAGAGCTACGGTAGCAGATAGCCAAAAAAGTGGAATGTAGGTCTGAAAAGCAACTATTTGGAGGGCACAGATAGACCAGGAGTATGACAGAGATAGAACACTGATACATATGTGGCCTGGATTTTTTGGGGCCCACCAAAATTGTGTCAATAAGTAGACTATGACACTAAAAAAAAATGTTGGAGTACTAAAATTGTAAAATATTTAGCGCAATGATATGTGATGTGTTTGGCGGACAAAACACAGTGATAAATTTAAGAACTATATCTAAATATTTTTTGGCCAGATAAAGATTTTTTGGGCAGCAAAATGGTGTTCAAAAATGTTGTAAGACACTCCAAAAAATACTACAGTACAAAAAAAAGGGCAGAATTTTCTGCACACTCATATGTGATGCCTGGGACAAAAAAGGCAGTTTGAACTTGCTAGATTTTCACACTGTTGTATTAAAATGACCTGGCTGTAGTCTGCAGTGTGACCAAGCAAATAAATGTAGAAAAAAAAGGGGCTCTGGATTGCTTTGTAATAAAATTAGCAGGATTCAGGTGCCCCAAAAAATTATTCCTAGCCACAGATACCAGCAGCTAGGTATATATATATATAACACATCGGGTATTCTAGAATATGTATGCGTAGTGTATAGCACAGCCCACATAGTATATTGCACAGCCACGCAGTACATTGCGCAGCCCACGCAGTACATTGCGCAGCCCACACAGTACATTGCGCAGCCAACGCAGTACATTGCGCAGCCAACGCATTACATTGCGCAGCCAACGCAGTACATTGCGCAGCCCACGCAGTACATTGCGCAGCCTACGTAGTACATTGCGCAGCCCACGTAGTACATTGCGCAGCCCATGTAGTACATTGCGCAGCCCACGTTGTACATTGCGCAGCCCACGTTGTACATTGCGCAGCCTACGTAGTATATTGCGCAGCCCACGTAGTATATTGCGCAGCCCACGTAGTATATTGTATTGCGCAGCCCACGTTGTATATTGCGCAGCCCACATAGTATATAGCGCAGCCCACGTAGTATATTGCGCAGCCCACGTAGTATATTGCGCAGCCCACGTAGTATATTGCGCAGCCCACATTGTATATTGCGCAGCCCACGTTGTATATTGCGCAGCCCACGTATATAGCAATGTGGGCATGATATCCCTGTTAAAAAAAAAGAATTAAAATAAAAAATAGTTATATACTCACCTTCCGTTGGCCCCCGAATCCAGGAAGCGGTTACCGACGCTTGGGATCCATCGAAACTCCGCCGAGTCGGTCGAGCTGGCCGCCATCTTCCGTTCCCAGGATGCATTGCGAAATTACCCAGAAGACTTAGCAGTCTCATGAGACCGCTAAGTCTTCTGGGTAATTTCGCAATGCATCGCCGGGAACGGAAGATGGCGGCCGGCACGAGCGGCTGGCGGACTACGGAGTGTGAGTATAGCAGATTTTTTTTACTATTTTTAACATTACATTTTTTTTACTATTGATGCCGCATAGGCATCGTCAATAGTAAAAAATTGGGGACACACAGGGTTAATAGCAGTGGTTACGGAGTGCGTTACCCGTGGCATAACGCGGTCCGTTACCGCCGGCATTAACCCTGTGTGGGCGGTGACCGGAGGGGAGTATGCGGGCGCCGGGCACTGAGTGCGGGGAGTAAGGACTGGCCATTTTCTTCCGGACTGTGCGCGTCGCTGATTGGTCGTGGCAATGGTCGTGGGCGTTTTGCCACGACCAATCAGCGACTTGGATTCCATGACAGACAGAGGCCGCGACCAATGAATATCCGTGACAGAAAGAAAGACAGAAGGACAGACAGACAGACAGAAATGACCCTTAGACAATTATATAGTAGATAATATGCAGCAGCAGACAGTAATGGAGATCTATATACTCACATACAGTGCCTGCATGCCTTGCACTGATGTGGATATGCGCACATAGACTCCCCTGCCTACCTAGCACTGCAATCAATATACCCCCTAATTAGCCCTAAAAAGGACTGTTGGTTTATCAGGATTTGTAGATTCTGTGATGGTAGACCCACACTAACTAATAAAAGAACAAATCTGACCCGATCTCAGCAGCAGCTCTCCCTACACTAGCTGAGTCCGGAGCAGAATGCGCCGAGCAGGGCGCCGTCATGTCTCTTATAGACCTGATGATGCTGTGCGGCCAGCCAATCACTGTAATACCACAACAAAGATGGCTGCGGTATTACAGTGCATGGCAGACAATCCCTGCATGTTCATTGGCACTCTAAAGAGCGCAAAAATTGCAGGGCGGAGACCCGAGCTCCCGACGAATAATCCCGGAAAATGCTCGGTGCTTGCCGAGTACACCGAGTACTGTGATACTCAGGCGAGTACCGAGTAGTGGCGAGCATGCTCACTCATCAGTAATCCTGACCTCACCATACCTAATGGTTCCTGCGTGAGTTGGGATAACCCTATCCACAGGCAAGACGATGGTAACTCAGAGCTATGCTTCCTAAAAGTCTATCTAGCGCAACATGTTCCTCCTAAATAACGGGGGAAGGGCAGAGAGTGAACTACCTACAAAAGGGAAAATTTGCTGAAAAAAGTAAAGATCCCAGAGTAACTGTCATTTTTCCACCCCTCAGGGTGTCTGGGATGCAGTTACTGACAGCTCAGCAATCCAATCTGCTACAGGGGCGTTCTGAAGCTGTCATTAAATTGCTTTACAGTTCAGTCATCCAGTCTAATGCAGGGGCGAATTGAGCTATCAATGTGCTGATTGCCAGCTTGACCGTCCAATCTGATGACTGGGAGGCCAGGCTGCCCAACTGGGCTGCTATTCCCAGACCTCTACCATGTGTACATTCAGCTACTGTGTGGTTTGTCTCTCTATGCCTTATGTTCTGTTTGTTAATATTTCATTGCCTGACCTTGGGCCTCGTTCTGATCATCTGTCTCTTTAACGCCTTTTGCTCTGATCTGCTATCCTCCTGGACTTCTGACGTCGGAATGTTACCTGACTACACCTTTGTCTCTTCCTGTCATGCTCTATCACTCAACTGATGCAGGAGAGGAGTTCCACCCGTTTATTCTGCTTATGACATACCTTCCTGGCATTTGACCTCAGACTCCTCACTATTCCATCTCACGGCCTGGCTTTCAGAAATGCCATCTGGACCAATACTCTGGGACCAGGGGGCAGATGACTCAGGATCTGGCTAAGGAATGCTAGAGTTTGAAGTCATCACAATATCAGTTGCAGGATAAGATAATTAATTTTATGAAGACCTTCTATAGTTCTCCACAGCCGGCAGTGGCTGTGATGTCAGTACCCTCTGATGTTCAGTTGATCTCTCCCGAACCTGTAATGGCCCTCCCTGAGGAAAAGACCAGTGTACAGTGTTCAGGGAGAGCTGTAGGCTGTTTTTTATCCTATGCCCCAATTTTCAGGGGGAGGAGTTCCAGTGGGTGGTGACAGTTTAGGTCTGATATATAAATTTTCTTACCAGATTTGGACTCTCACGAGGAACATGTCCATGTTGTGTTACAAAGGTTGAGGGAGAACTCTTTGCTTGCTAATTTAGAGAAATGTGTTTTTTCTGATCAGAAAAATTCAGTCTTGGGGTTTATCTTGTCACCAGAAGGGGTGAAAAAAACAAAAGTACAAAACCAAAGGAGTCCTATTCCTTGAAAAAGCCACGTCCAAGCGAAACGTGCGTTGGAGCTAGCAGGATATTATTGGGTATGGATTATATTATGTTATAGGGTATTTTTTCTGTCCCATTCTTTTTGCCTTTTTTTTACTTTTTGAATGCATGTTTGCAAACATATGTAGGCTATATGTAATGGGATATATATACTTTTTGTATTATTATATTTAATTATTATTCTGTCCATAAGCCCACTCCAATTATTGCACTGGGGTTTTTTTTTGTATTGTTCTGTTGTATCTTTTCCCCTTTTCTCATATGTATTTTAATATTAATGAATAAATTTATATATTTTACCATATTGGTTTGGTACTTTTTTTTGAGTAGGTGTAGTTAATATTATGTGGTGATATTTGATATACATTCATATCCTATTGATTGCGCAGTTGTATTTGTTGTCACCAGAAGGGTTTAAGATGGACCCTGGGAAGGTGCAGGCCATAATTGACTGAGTTCAACCTCATGATCTTAAGGCTTTGCAGCATTTTCTGGGATTTGCTAATTATTATAGGAAATTTCTCAAAGGATTTTCTCAAATTGCTAAACTTCTTACTGACCTTACACCTAAGAGGGCGAATCTCAAGGTTTGATCATCGGGTGCTATCAGGCCTTTCAAAAAATTAAACGAGTATTTCATGTCTGCTCCCATTCTGATCCAACCTGATATCCAAGAATCATTCATTGTGTAGGTGGATGCTACGGAGGTTGGAGTAGGGGCAATTTTAACGCAGGGGCCCAAACCTACGTCGATGTGCTTTTGTTCTAAACAATTTTTGTCTGCGGAAAGAAATTATGATGTTGGGAATCGGGAGTGACTTTCTGTCAAATTGGCCATTAAGGAGTGGAAGCATTTTTTGGAGGGGGCGATTCATCCAGTTACTGTGGTCACTGATCACAAGAATTTAGCTTACATTCAATCAGCTAAAAAGTTAACTCATAAACAGGCCAGATAGTCCTTGTTTTTCTCTAGGTTTAACTTTGTTGATTACATTCAGGCCAGGGTCTAAGAATGTGAAAGCTGATGCATTATCTCGTAGTCTCAATTCAGTTTTTCCTCCATAACTTCTGTCCTCCATTACTTCACAGGGTATTGGGGTTTCTATGGTAACCTCAGAATTGGAAGAGGTGATCCATAAAGTCCAGTTGTTGGCTCCTTCCACTACTCCAGGGTGCAAATTATTTGTGCTTGTGTAACTAAGATTGTGGGTGTTACAGGAATTTCATGATTCCATCTTGAGTGGTCATCCTGGGGTTACTGCTACAAGGAACGCCATTGCTAGACTTTTTTCTTTTCAGTCGAGTGGAACCTCACCATTTTTATGTACTTATGATTTTTATCACTATTTTGGTCAATTTTCTGGGATTAGTTCTGAATGTATGAGGTCACCGTACAGAGACTTGGGGAAGCCTTGAGGGAGGTTCAATAGAATATTGGGACTGCTCAGATTTGCCAAAAATGGAAGGCCAATGGAAGACATTCGGTAGGTCCTGTTTTCAAGATTGGCTTGGAGTATGAGGTTCAGAGGGTTGTGGATTCTCATAAGGATTGAAACTCCCTCCAATACCTCATCCACTGGAGGGGACATGGACAAGAAGAGAAATCCTGTGTCCAGCTTGAGATGTGAAGGTGATCAGTTAGTCAGGACCTTCCGTGTAAAGTTTCCTGGGAACCTGGGTGTCCGGTGGCCCCCTAAAAGAGGTGGTACTGTCATAGTTCCACCCCTCAGTGTGTCTGGGATGCAGTTACTGACAGCTCAGCTGGAAATGACAGCAGGGGGACAGACTATGAAGCCGCACCCGAAAGGTTATAGGGAAGACAAATGAAAACACCTGTGTTATGCTAAACAGACAGGAGAATAGCAGAACCTAAACACTGAGAAAAAGATGTGTGTGCAGTATCTCAGTGGACAGAGAAGCTGACCACAACACACAGACTCAAGGGTTTGAACCCAGGAGCTTGACTCTACAATCTCAAGCTGGTCTCCACTATATTGAGAATCCAGCTGTTTGACAAGATTCTGGCCCAGGCAGGGAAAAAAGATGGAGAGCCTTCCCTTACCCAAGGAATGGTGTCACCAAGATGCCCTCTGAGGAGGGAACCCGAACATGAATACTCTGTTTTTCTTCCACCGGTCTTCCCATTTTTGTTGCTTCTCCAGCCATATCTTCTACTCTGAATGGATCTCCTGTACACAGAGATGGACAAATTAGGAAGCCACTTTTTGCTATTTCCAACTTTATCTAGGATGTCATCCATCATCGGGCCAAATAGATACTCCATAGGGACATAGGGCTTTATGGGCTGCAATGGCGAGGACTACTTACCTAGCTTCCAACATTATTAAGCTTGCCAATGCGCCAGCTAGGAATCCTGCTGCTCCCTGCATGGATGAGATAGTGGCCAAGATTATCTCTATTGCCACTTTATCCTTAGCTGACTATACAGTTGGTGTAGCCAGACCATTTTGGACCTAGCTGTACAAATCGTTGAGATATCTGGCTTTTGGGCACCTGCAAAGGATTCCCAGGCATTACTCAAGTAATCATCTGCCTTCCTATCTAGGGGATCTTTAACTACTCTCATGTCCTCAGAGGGCAATGTGGATTTTTTAGATGACACGTCTCTTTTACACGTCTAAACCCAATTGAGCATCTTTGGAGAGACCTGAAAATGGCTGTCCACCAATGTTCACCATCCAACCTGACTGGAGAGGATCTGCAAGGAAGAATGGCAGAGGATCCCCAAATCCAGGTGTGAAAAGTTCAGACTAGTTATCTGTTCAGTCAGTTTACCATTACTTGCTATGTACTATTTTTTTCTGACTTGAACACCCCGCCCTTCACCATGCTGTGATTTTAATTACATCCAAACACATTTGGTTCCGACCTTCCGATAAATACAGGCTTTACCATGACATTAGCCAGAGGTAAGTGTTCACACTAGGCAGTTAGGTCAGGGACCCATCCGATTCGTGAGATTACTTTGACATTGGTGGATGGGCTCACATTTTTTGGCCAAATTTTGTGCTAAACATCTCATGTGTTTTTTCATAGATTTCACAAGCCATTATGATATTCACATTTCATGTATCACACATTCATTTGCTTTAGTACAATTGAGTGCAGCCATTTATCTATTTGCTATGTAAGTTGTTTTTGGTTATGCACCAGTTCAGACTAGTTCTCTGTTCAGTCAGTTTACCATTACTCAGCCGCATTTTAATGCAGGACCAGCCTGACACAGTGCCTCCCTCCAATTGGATGCCTCCTCTGGACTCCCTGGAAGTTAATCATTATTTCAGGGTCAGAAGTCAGTCACGCTAATTATCAGGGCACACCTATTTCAGCATGCCCCATGCATGCGCAGACCCAGGATGACACATAGGGTAGTAGACGTATGGAAATACTGATGCTGCTCACGTCCACATGCCAGGTAGAGCCTCCAATAGACTTGCTGCTGCACTGCCAGTACCTCTGCTCCAGAGCAGCACGCACACATCTCTCAGGCGACCGGGCCAGGCCTGAATAAGGAAACTTCTTATCTTCAATCTTTGTTCCACAACTGGACACTCCGAATATAGATCCCCCTCAAGGACAGCGAACCAACTGATGCATAGGAGCGGTTCCACCTTTTTATTCTGTAGGTTTTCTGTCCTTGATGGGTGGACCCTCTCTTTCTGAAATGCATGCTGAGAAGTGTGTGACAGCTGCTAATCATCAAAATTAGGGTTGAGCGAAACAGATCGGCCAATTTCAAAAGTCGCGGACTTTTGGCAAAGTCGGGTTTCGTTTTTTATATATATATATATATATATATATATATATATATATATATATATATAATTGAGACACATACAGTCATATGAAAAAGTTTGGGCACCCCTATTAATCTTAAGCTTAATGTTTTATAAAAAATGGTTTATTTTGCAACAGCTATTTCAGTTTCATATATCTAATAACTGTTGGACACAGTAATGTTTCTGCCTTGAAATGAGGTTTATTGTACTAACAGAAAATGTGCAATCTGCATTCAAACAAAATTTGACAGGTGCATAAGTATGGGCACCCTTATCATTTTCTTGTTTTAAATACTCCTACCTACTTTTTACTGACTTACTAAAGCACTTTTTTTGGTTTTGTAGCCTCATTGGGCTTTGAACTTCATAGCTAGGTGTATGCAATCATGAGAAAAGCTACTTAAAGTGGCCACTTGCAAGTTGTTCTCCTGTTTGAATCTCCACCGAAGAGTGGCATCATGGGCTCCTCAAAACAACTGTCAAATGATCTGAAAACAAAGATTATTCAACATAGTTGTTCAGGGGAAGAATACAAAAAGCTGTCTCAGAGATTTAACCTGTCAATTTCCACTGTGAGGAACATAGGAAATGGAAGAACACAGGTACAGTTCTTGTTAAGGCCAGAAGTGGCAGGCTAAGAAAAACATCAGAAAGGCAGAGAAGAAGAATGGTGAGATCAGTCAAGGACAATCCTCAGGCCACCTCCAGAGATCTGCAGCATCAACTTGCTGCAGATGGTGTCACTGTGCATCGGTCAACTATACAACGCACTTTGCACAAGGAGAAGCTGTATGGGAGAGTGATGCGAAAGAAGCCGTTTCTGCAAGCACGCCACAAACAGAGTCGGCTGAGGTATGCAAAAGCACATTTGGAGAAGCCAATTTCTTTTTGGAAGAAGGTCCTGTGGACTCATGAAACCAAGATTGAGTTGTTTGGTAATACAAAAAGGCGTTATGCATGGCGGCAAAAAAAAAACACAGTGCGTTGTATAGTTGACCGATGCACAGTGACACCATCTGCAGCAAGTTGATGCTGCAGCTCTTGGCCACTCTCTTCCCACTCCCGTGTAGCGGTGGGATATGGGGTAATGAAGGGTTAATGTCACCTTGCTATTGTAAGGTGACATTAAGCCAGATTAATAATGGAGAGGCGTCAATTATGACACCTATCCATTATTAATCCAATTGTATGAAATGGTTAAAAAAAACACACACACAATATTGCAAAGTATTTTAATGAAATAAACACACAAGTTGTTGTAATATTTTATTGCTCTCTCAATCCACCTGAAGACCCTCGTTCTGTAACAAATTAAAAATAATAAACCAACAATATACATACCTTCCGTAGATCTGTAACGTCCCACGATGTAAATCCATCTGAAGGGGTTAAAATATTTTACAGGCAGGAGCTCTGCTATAATGCAGCTGTGCTCCTGCCTGTAAACCCCGGGGAATTAAGGTAATGTAGGTCAATGACCTATAGTTACCTTCAGTCGCCCTCTGCTGGATGTCCTCATATGACGTCGAGCGTGGGAAAAAGTTCCCGTGGACCCTCTCCAGGCTATTAATATCTGCCCTCAGTCACTGCCTTTACCACTCTGGCGGAGAAAATTGCGCGGGAGCCCACGCCAATTTTTTCCGCGATTTAACCCTTAAATTTAATAACTACAGCGCCGAAATTTTGCACATACACACTACTAACATTAGTAGTGTGGAATATGCAAAAAAAAGGGGGATATGACATGGTTTACTGTATGTAAACCATGTCTCATATCATGTCGGGTTTAGGCAGGAGAAATGAAAAGCCGGCAATTGAATTACCGGCTTTAGGGTTAGGGGTAGGGTTAGGGGTAGGGTTAGGGTTTGGATCCCTTTATCACCTTGATGGTGGGGGGGGTGGCTTATCAGTGTGTATTCTTGTTTTTTTCTATTGAAACGCATGCGTTTAAAACGCAACCAAACACATGTGCTTAGAAACGCATGCGTTTACATAGACAGCAATACGTTTTTTTGCCGCAAAAAAAGCATGCGTTTTTTTGCGGAAAAAAAACGCCTCTAGAAATTACTACATGTTGCATTTCTGCAACAAAACGCAAGCATAGAAAAGACGCATGCGTCGTCAAACGCGGCAAAACGCATACAAAAAAACGCATGCGTTTTTAATGTTAAATATAGGGAAAAAACGCATGCGTTTTTTTGCGCTAAAACGCAGCGGCAAAAAACGCAAATGTGAAACCAGTCTTCCTCAGTGTCCTCCCAATTCAGTTCTGCTATGGTTAGGCATTCCTTAGTCTGTTTCGCCCCAGACAAGAGAGTTTCCTGCCCTTCAGTATTGTGCTTTGTGATGTCCCAGCGCTGTCCTGCTCCAAGCTCACTGCTTCTGGATTCTTCCCCAGCCACCGCTTTGCCCCGGTGCTGGGGACATCTGCCCAAGCTATAAGCTGCCACATTCTAGGGCTACCTGTGCCCGCGTACAGTCTTCTTTCCTCCTTTCCTACTGCTTTGCTGACCTCTGCTTTTCTGGCCTGATGCTGTGGATGGCTGGGCTCTCTCTTCTTGGTCAAACAACGTTACGTGGTAGCTGCTATTGTCCTGGGCACTTAAGCCCGTGTGGACTGTCTGGGCGCTCAGGTCCTTCTGAACTGAATCAGGAAATATACCTTCTCTAACTGAAGCTGACCCCTCTTACATTAACTAGTAATATGTACACTGATCCACAACCATGCGAACCTAGGTGTACCAAAATGCCCCCATCTAGTGGCCAAAATTCAGTACTACATTGTCCTTATATAACAGGCACACCAAATAGCAATATATATGCATTTAGCAGATTAACAATATAACATTATATGTATATGCTGTATATCGTGAACAATACATGGTAATACACCTGCTCGTGTTGCAGTACCATTATATAAGAGGTGGTAATACACTTAACCGTGTAGCAATACCATTATATGTTAACCTATACACAAACACGGAAAACATATTTTACCATACCCCCTATACTACAAATAAAGATGACCAAGGTGTAAGCCTTGTCAAGAAACAAAAGAATTTTACAAGCATGACAGTAAAAAAAAGTACTTACCAGTGATTGTTATTGTTGATAAAGCGCTATCCTGTAGTGTCAGGCTGTTAGGCTGTCAGATTGTCAGACCTAACTTGCACATAGCATGACAACAGTCTACATGGATATAGTATAGACTGCCGGTATTGGGGGTTGCCCTCTATAAAAATAATAAAGCCTATACTCACCTCCCATGCTGACTGTTCCAGCGGTGTCGGCACTCGCGGTCCCGGGGCTGTAATGCCTGGCGCTCAATCTGCGCTGTCTTCACTGTCTCGGCCTTCGGACAAACTGAACATGAAGAGGAAGTCTGGGCTGCAGCTGATCATTGGCATTCAAAAGTACAAATTGTCCCGCAAATAAACAAGTCCTCACATGCCCATTTTGACAGAAAAATGAAAAAGTTATGGCTCTGGGAAGAAGGGGAGCAAAAAACGAAACCGCAAAAATGAAAATTCCTCCTGCCATGAAGGAGTTAAACAAAGGCAAACCCAAAGAGAAATAGAAGCCATGGCAACTAAACATAAAAGATACATTTTATTGAGAAAAATAATCACATAATAAATCTTGAAAAGCAAAAGGAGAAAGTGGCAAGAGAGCATACCATCACTACAGGAAACAAAGGTAAAAGCTATACCAAATTGATATTTAGTTAAAAGGTATCGTAACAGAGTCACTGGTGAAGTGATGGAGGGGAAATATGTGTCACTGCACATGACGGTGTCAGTGATGTACAACCAAAGTAATTTCCTCCAGCACACTATGTGTTGAGAGGATTAAATGAGAGTAATCTTATGGGCTTGCTTTAGTGGACCTCCATAGAGCAGGTTGGAGGGGTTCCACTGTATCTCCCCCAGCAGAGTCCCGACAGGACCTGTGTCATGTCAGGCTCATGTGAATAGTCACTTGATGGAGGAGTCACAAGGTCTGGGCTTAAATGGCTGGAGACCAGAGCTTTCAGTGTTCAGTCTGGGCCTGGAGAGAGAGCACGCTGGGAAAGTGTGTGTTAAGCCTGAATCGTGGGCAATGCCGCCTGGGAGAGGGCTGATCCCCGCTAGGAAAAGGACTGTGTTTCTTTTTGTTTCTTTGCTCTGCTGTTTGCCCAGAGTGCTGTGTTTACTTTCCCAAACTTGGTTTATGCTGTCTACAATAAACCAAGCCTTTTCTTAAAGAGACAGTGTTCCAGTCATACCTCTGTGTCCAGCCGAGTGAGTCGCTCTACCACAGGTGGTGTTAGATGTGCAAGCAGCGAAAATGTGTGGAGGTCTCAAGCCAGCGTAGATGTCAGGCAAGATGGAGGATCTGCTCAAACATCTGCTACAAGCACAGCAGCAACAACAGTTACAACATCAGCAGCAATTACAGCAGCAACAGATGGCACAACAGGAGACCTGTTAGTTGCTTATACAAAAAATGCATCAGCAGCATCAGCAACACCAGCAGCAGAGTGACTTACTGGCAGAGGCGGTTCGTGGAAGGCCGACAGCCCCTCATCCAAATCCAGGGATGACATGTACGTCCAGAAGATGGTAGGAGGATCCTTGCAAAAAATGACCCTGGGTGATAATGTGGAGGCCTTTTTGATTGTGTTCAAGTGGGTGGCGGAGCGTGAGAAGCTACCACCAGAGCATTGGGCAGAGGTACTGGACCACTATTTGAAAAATTGAAAGTTTGGCATGTGCAGGAGTGACTATGTCAGTCAGAGCACAAAGGGTTCACCATTGGGCCTATTGTGGGGACAAACCGCCTCCATCCCAAATGTTTGACCTACTGCATCTGTTGCACAAATGGATGCAGCCAGAATCCTGAACTCCCAACCAGATGGTCGAGCGCGTTGTCATGGACAGGTTTTGCACTCACGATGCAGACTTGGGTGGCCCAGGGAGATCCCAAAATGTAGACGAACTGGTGGGCCTAGTGGAACAGTTCCAGGTGGTAGAGAGGTCCCTAAGGAATCCAGGGGGTGGTGCATCATCATACTGGGGTGCCCAGCGAGAACCTGAGCCCCATAAGAGGGGTAATAAAGCTACCACTGGGGGAGTCGTAGATCCCAAAGGGTCACTGTGGGGTTGTCAAAGGCCACGGGTAAAGACTGGCTTTGCTGGAGATGTCGTGGTCCTTGACATATAGCCGCCCATTGTCCTTTGTCCTCCAAAGAGATGGACTGCTCCTACTATGCCTACCCCACCTTCAGTGTGGATTATCAGTCTGGTGAGGGGTCACAGGCATGTCCCGTGTCAATAAATGGTGAGCTGGTGACAGGACTCTTAGATTCAGGGAGCTTGGTGACCCTGATAAAGGGCCACACTTCCCCATCAGTTGAACCCGGGGAAACACGTGGGTGTACAATGTATCAACGGGGATGTTAAAGACTATCCCGTCTCCAGAGTGTCAGTTAAAACAAGCTAGGGTACGGAGCCCCATGAGGTCGGGGTGTTTGAAAGTTTGCTGCACCCCATGATAATTGGGAGAGACTTCAGCCTTTTCTGGGACTTGTGGGGGAAGGCGGAGATATCAAAGGACACAGACAGGAGCCAGCTCAACCATGTTGAAATCCTATCACAGTCGAAGATCGATGAGTTCCTCTTGTGTGTCCTGGCTGGTGACGAGGATGAGATGGTGACCAGTGAGACTGATATTCCTGAACTGGGGGTTTCTGGAGGGAATTTTGGGACTGCCAAAATCCAGGACTTGACCTTGAAAAATGTACAGGAAAATGTGACTGTGATAAATGGGGTAACCAAAGAGCAGGGGGCCGACACCAGGTTCCCGTACTTTGCAGTCAATGGGGAGTTGCTATATAGGGTCACTAAATAGAGAGGGGAAGTATTAGAGCAGTTGTTAGTCCTGGGACCCTATAGACGTAGGGTATTAGATCTGCCCATGTTCATATCTTCGGGAGCACTTAGGTGTAGATAAGACCCAAGAATGAGTCCCTCAGAGGTTTTACTTGCTTGGGTGTCACAGGGACATTGCTAAGTTCTGACAATCCTGCCCTACCTGTCAGCTAACTGCCCCCATATCTCACTTCTGCAGTCCCCTAGTTCCGTTACCCATAATCAAGGTCCCATTTGACTGGATTGCCATGGACCTGGTTGAGCCCTTAATTAAGTATGCCAGGGGTCATCAATACATCCTGGTGGTCTATGTTATGGGCTATGTTATGTGGTACTCGGAAGTGGCACCCCTGATAAACTCCTCCGCCTGGACTACAGCAAGAGAACTAGTCCATATTTTCTCATGGATGGGCCTGCCAAAGGAGATCCTGATGGACCAGGGGCACTGTTTACATCCAAGGTAGTGAGGGAGTTGTGCGAGGCCCTCCAGATTACCCAACTTAGGATGTCGGTGCACCATCCGCAGACAAACGGCCTGGTGGAGAGGTTTAAAAAGACCTTGAAGTACTGTATATACTGAAGAAGGCCGTGGAGCAGGATGGCCGAGATTTGGATTGCCTCCTACCATACCTACTATTCTACATCAGGGAAGTCCCACAGGCCTCTACGGGGTTCTCACCGTTTGCACTGTTATACGGACAGCACCCCCGGGACTTCTAGATGTTGTAAAGGAGACTTGGGAAGCAGAAGTTACACCCCAATGGAGCATCATCGAGCATGTGGCCCAAATACATGACCAAATGGCAAGAGTGATGCCGATTGTTAAGGAGAGTCTCATTCAAGCACAAGAAGCCCAAGTGAGGGTCTACAACGGGCCGCAAGGTTGAGACAGTTTAGATCTGGGGACCTGGTGCTTGTGTTGATCCCCACCATGGAAAGAAAATTGTTGGCCAAGTGGCAAGGGCCATGCGAGGTGGTTGAGATGTTGAGTGATGTCAACTATAAGGTCCACCAACCAGGGAGAAGGAAGCCATACAAAGTGTACCACATTAACCTGCTGAAACCGTGGCAAGACAGGGATCTGGTAGAAGTAACGTGCCTAGGGGCCCATCCTGAAGCCAAGGTCGAGGATGTCACAGTGGCAGAAACACTGTTGCTGGCCCAGAAACAACAGTGCCGTGAGCTGTTTCAGCAAAACCGAGACCTGTTTTCGGAGTTACCAGGATGTACGCAGGTGGTGGAGCATGAGATCCTGACTGAACCACATATGAGAGTGAACCAAAGGCCGTATCGGATTCCTGAAGCTCACTGTGAAGTGATTTCCCAGAAGGTGAAGAGAAAGTTGAGCCTAGGTGTCTTCAAGGAGTCAATGAGCGCCTGGTTCAGCCCTATTGTCATGGTGCCCGAAGCCAAATGGAGAGTGGCACTTCTGTAATGATTACAGGAAGCTCAATGAGGTGTCCAAGTTTGACGCATATCCGATGCCCCAGGTGGATGAGCTTATTGAGAGGCTAGGGTCAACCAGGTACATCACCACCCTTGACCTAACGAAGGGGTACTGGCAAATTCTCCTGTCTCCAAGTGCCAAGGAGAATTCAGCCTTCTCTACACCTGATGGGTGCTTACAATATAGTCGGATGCCGTTCGGACTACAAAGAGTCCCAGCTACCTTCCAGAGGACTATGGACCAGATACAAGTCCAACACAAGAAGTACACCGCCGCTTATTTGAACGACATCATGATCTTCAGCCTTGAATTGGGGATGCTACCTGCGGAATGTCCAGGCGGTACTCGATGCACTAAGGAAAGTGGCGTTATCCATAAACCCAAAGATGTGCACCCTTGAGAAAGAGGAGGCGAAGAACTTGGGCTACTTCATTGGAAGGGGTAAGATAAAGACAAAGTGGAGGCAATCCAAAAGTGGCCACAGCCAGTCTCCAAAAGGCAGGTTAGGGCGTTTCTGTGAATTGTGGGATATTATCGGCGATTTATCCCGAACTTCACCATGATAGCTGCCCCCCTGACTGATCTTCTCAAGGGCACAAAGTCAACGATGGTCAAATGGTCCTCTGAAGTGGAGATGGCATTCCAGGAAGTGAAGATCGTCCTGTGCTGACAGCCAGTCTTGGTCGCACCAGACTTCATGAAGGAGTTTGTGCTCCAGATGGATGCCTACTATGTCGGTTTAGGAACTGTGCTGTCCCAGGTAATAGATGGCGATGAACACCCAGTCCTATACCTGAGCAGGAAACTCTCTTCCTGTCAGAAAAACTATGCCATCATGGAGAAAGCGTGCTTGGCCATCAAGTGGACAATCGACACCCTAAGATATTACCTCTTAGGCAGAATGTTCAGGCTAATATCTGATCATGCGCCTCTGAAATGGATGAAGGAAAAGAAGGGGAAGAATGCCTGAGTAACTAGGTGGTTTCTGGTGCACCAGGACTTCACTTTCCATGTGGAGCACAGGCCAGGGAGGTTCCATGGGAACGCAGATGCCCTGTCCATAGTCCCCTGCTTAGCCAGTGAAGGTGCCAAAACTTCCAGCTTTAGGCAGAGGGGGGAATATGTGACAGAGTCAACGGTAAAGTGATGGAGGGGAGATACATGTCACTGCTCATGCTGGCGTCAGTGATATAAAACCAGAGTACTTTTCTCCAGCACACTACATGTTGAGAGGATTAAATGAGAGTTATGTTATGGGCTGGTTTTAGTGGATGTCCATAGAGCTGGTGGGAGGGGGTCCACTGTATCTCCACCTGCAGTGTCCTGACAGGGACCTGTGTGATGTCAGGATCATATGATCAGTCACATGATGATGAGTCACAAGGTTTTGGCTTAAATGGCTGAAGGCCAGAGCTTTCAGTGTTCAGTGTGGGCCTGGAGAGATAGCACTCCAGGAAAGTATGTGCTAACCCTGAACCGTGGGCATTGCTGCTTGTGAGTTGGCTGACTTCCGCTAGGAAACGGACTGTGTTTCTTAGTTTTGCTGTTTTGCCCAGAGGGCTGTGTTTAATTTCCCAAGTTTGGTTTAAGCTGTCTACAATAAACCAAACCTTTTGTTAAAGAGGCAGTGTTCCAATCATATCTCTGGGACCAGCCAAGTGAGCAGCTGTACCACAGTATATATACAGCCATGCATGGAAACCAAGGCACAGGTGGGCAGAATGGCATACCGAGATTTATTATGGCACAAACTCCAAGATAAAAGTAACAATATAGGCACCAGGGAGAGATCCTAGAATAATGAAAATAAACTCACAATAGCCACCACATGGGGTAAAAGATACTATTATGGGTGGTCAGAAATTATGTAATAACAGTGATAATCCAGAATGTAACAAACAAGCAAACAGGCAGAATGAAGGAACGACTTTACATTAGTAGATGCCAAAGTACATGTGGGTACAGCCTTACAATCATAAATACCTGCAGGATTTAGTCCACAATATATTTCATGAAACAACTAGGTGAAATAGTACCCTAATTCATGTGAGTTACCCTGTAGGATCAATAAACTGTAACACACATGGTTGAAAATTCGGATCCCAAAACAAAATACCACAATGAGCACACAGATGAATAATGTTCCCTTATACTGTGCAAGCTGAGAGTAATAGAAGAGATAACGCGAAAACGCGTTTCATGTTAGCTTCTTTGGGTGGTAAATTTATAAAGATAAGGCATAGGACACTCCTTTATATCTGTTAACTTACCTAGGCAGAGTTCGCAACAATGCGGCGCTTCAGGTGGCAAGACACGAGCCGGAAACCACTGAGCCGGCATCCAACATCACATATCCTTGCAACCAGCTGACGCAAAAGCAAGGGGAGCTGGGAGTGTGACATCAATGGACCTGTGTTCGTTTCAACCGTGCAGCGGCATGCCTACAAGAGCACACACGCCACATATGTGCAGAGTGACAAAAGGGAGAAGGACAGTATAAAGGTAAGCAAACAACGTCCAATCCAGGGTGAAGAATTCTAAAAGACAAAGTTTATTCTGCCATCACATTACAACGTTTTGACCTAGGTTAGGTCCTTATCAAGTATACACAGAAACATAGAGGGCTGGCTTATATAGTGTGAAAAACACACACACACCAATCACCTCAGAAACCAAACCCACTCATATTAAATGCATAATTTATAAAAAAAAAAAAAAAAAATCAATACAGGGCACATAATCCCTAGTTGTGATTTACATTAACAACACGTTGTGATTTAAAAACATGGAAAAATAACCCTATTTGGTAGCACACCCATTGTTTACACAGAAATCTCGAGATGATCAACCAATCTAATAATGGCATCTCCATTGTCATTGTTACCAAGATCCAATCCATCCACACTCAATCATGAATATGCAATTAGCACCATAGGGAGAGCCAATAGCAGATTTCTAGCATAAGGGTACTGTCACACAGTGCAATTTTGATCGCTACGACGGCACGATCCAGGATGTCGCAGCGTCGTATGATTATCGCTCCAGCGTCGTAGACTGCGGTCACACTTTGCAATCACGGCGCTGGAGCGATGCCGAAGTCCCCGGGTAACCAGGGTAAACATCGGGTTACTAAGCGCAGGGCCGCGCTTAGTAACCCGATGTTTACCCTGGTTACCAGCGTAAACGTAAAAAAAACAAACAGTACATACTCACATTCCGGTGTCTGTCCCCCGGCGTTCTGCTTCTCTCCACTGTGTAAGCACCATAGCCGGAAAGCACAGCGGTGACGTCACCGCGTCACCGCTGTGCTCGCTTTCCGGCCGGCAGGCGCTCACAGTGCAGAGAAGCTGAGACGCCGGAGGACAGACACCGGAATGTAAGTATGTACTGTTTGTTTTTTTTACGTTTACGCTGGTAACCAGGGTAAACATCGGGTTACTAAGCGCAGCCCTGCGCTTAGTTACCCGATGTTTACCCTTGTTACAAGCGAACACATCGCTGGATCGGTGTCACACACAACGATCCAGCGATGTCAGCGGGTGATCAAGCGACGAAAGAAAGTTCCAAACGATCTGCTACGACGTACGATTCTCAGCAGGGTCCCTGATCGCTGCTGCGTGTCAGACACTGCGATATCGTAACGATATCGCTAGAACGTCACGAATCGTACCGTCGTAGCGATGAAAATTGCACTGTGTGACAGTACGCTAAGTGCGCCAATTTCATAATGAAGAGGCATGACAGAGGTGTATCCTCTCTCACCCAATAATGGAACAGCACCATGCTGTCAAGGAAACACCAGTCCTATCTCTAAAATCTCATCTTACCAAGCCTGCATACTGCTCTAGAACACGCCCCCACCATCGCGCATCACACAGAAGCCACATGATGATGGTCAGTGGTCACATGATCACAATCTTGATGACTCGCGGGCACGGTGCACATGCGCGGAGGGCACACACCGCCGGGCCACACCACACGGTGTTCCCTGTGACCAGAGCACAGGTAATACCCTCATGATGTAGGGGGATCAACCCATCCAGGTACTGATTATTAATTTGCTCCTTAGTATGTAGCGTATGTTCTTATTTATTTTTTGGTTGACAATTTTTTTGGTTGACAATTGATCCAATCACATCTTTCCTGTCATTGGACATTTACATATCTTCTTTGAATCATCTAATGTAGTCCTCTCTGATATTTACATACTCTCCTTTATGATCCAACTTAATAATACATTATATTTTTGTCTATTAAAGGTGCACAAGCCGTATACTTTATGGCCTATTATTATATAGATATGCTTTTACCCTTATGACTTACTGGTCCCAAATTTTAGCTATTTCACTAATTTGGGTGTACAGTGCATTGTACTTTTTCACCTCCACAATTGGCACCTTATGCATCAGTGGATGCTTATTTGTATATTTGATTTGCTTATACTTCCTACTCATACATTGCTCAAAAAATAAAGGGAACACTTAAACAACACAACGTAACTCCAAGTCAATCAGACTTCTGTGAAATCAACTTGTCCAGTTATGAAGCAACATCAATTGTGAATCAATGTCTCCTGCAGTTGTTCAAATGGAACAGACAACAGGTAGAAATGATAGGCAATTAGTAAGACAACCCCTATAAAGGAGTGGTTCAGCAGAGGGTTACCACAAACCATTTATCTGATCTCATCATATTTGGCTGTTGTCTTGGTCACTTTTGTATTTTGTCCATGATCTCACCCGTAGATTATTATTATTATTATTTTTATTATTATTATTTATATAGCACCATTAATTCCATGGTGCTGTACATGAGAAAAGGGGTTACGTACAGGGTTATAGATATTGTGTACAGTAAAAAATTTACCATGACAGACTGGTACAGAGGGGAGAGGACCCTGTCCTTGCAGACTTACATTCTACCAGATCTACTGTATACTAGCATGAATCGGTGCTCAGGTAGTGCAGCTCATTCAGGATGGCACATCAATGCAAGCTGTGGCAAGAAGGGTAGCTGTGTCTGTGAGCACAGTATCCAGAGCATAGAGCAGATACCAGGAGAAAGGCCAGTACACCAGGAGACGTGGAGGGGGCCGTAAGAAGGCAACAACCCAACAGCAGGATCGCTATCTCCTCCTTTGTGCAAGAAGGAACAGGAGGAGCAGTGCCAAAACCCTGCAAAATGACCTCCAGCAGGCCACTAATATCCATGTGTCTGCTCAGGTTCACACTGAGCACATGTGACAGACGTGTCAGAGTTTGGAGAAAGTTCTGCTGCCTGCAACATCTTCCAGCATACCCAGTTTGGCAGTGGATCAGTAATGGAGTGGGGAGGCATTTCTTTGGAGGACCAATATGTGCTAGTGAGAGGTACCCCGACTGCCATTAGGTACCGGGATGAGATCCTCAGACCCATCGTGAGATCATATGCAAGTCCAGTGGGACCTGACTTCTTTCTGCTGCATAACAATGCTAGGCCTCATGTGGCTGAAGTGTGTCAGCAGTTTCTGCATGATGAAGGCATTGATTCTATGGACTGACCTGCCCGTTCCACAGACTTGAATCAAATAGAGAACATCTGGGACATCATGTCTCGTTCCATCCACCAAAGTCACGTTGCACTACAGACTGTCCAAGAGTTTACTGACTGTTTAATCCATGACTGGGAGAAGATCCCTCAGGAGAACATCCACCACCTCATCAGGAGCATGTCCTGGTGTTGTAGGAAGGTCATACAGGCACATGGAGGCCACACACATTATTGAGCATCATTTTCTTATTTTGAAGCATTTCCATTGAAGTTGGATCAGCCTGTAGTTTGATTTTCCACTTTGATTTTGAGTATCATTCCAAATCCAGACCTCCATGGGATATTATTTTTGAATTACATTGATCATTTTTAGGTTTTATTGTTCTTAACGCATTCCACTATGTAATGAATAAAGATTTGCAACTGGAATATTTCATTCAGTGAAATCTAGGATATCTTAGTGTTCACTTTACTTTTTGAGCAGTGTATATATGCACCTGAACTTGAATGTCTTTTTTTTATGAGTGTTTCGCTGTGATTAAATGGTGTCTTTAATGATCTCTTTGTGGGTCTGTTTTTTTTTACTAACGTTTTTACTAACAGTCTTGTCATTACTTACTGGTTATTCACACTATTGTGAATACTCCTCCATATTATTTATTGCACTTTCACTGTTTTAATAATTGTGATTGTCACCAGCACTCATAGATTGTTCCTACTACCACTTATGCACCTGCACTTCTATTGGTCCATGCACTCTGACTTTATGTCAGAATAATGCACTTGCACTTTATTCTCCCCTTGTGTTTATTCTGTTACATCCCCTCCTTTTCCATTTTATACCACTCTAATGTTGACCTGACACTGATCACCATAACAGACGTCCTTCTCCCTTTTGTCACTCCATGTCACGCCATGTGTGGCGTGTGCTCTCGTAGGTATGCCGCTGTGTGGTTTTCACAGATACGCGTCCATTGACGTCACACTCCCAGCCCTATTTGTGGCTGTATACATACGTATTAAACCAAAATATCAATCTGGTGTAGCTTTTACCTATATGTTTCCTGCAGTGATGGTATGCTCTCTTGTCACTTTCTCCTTGTTATCCTGCTAAGATTTTTTATGTGATTATTTTTCTCAATAAAATTTATCTTTTATGCTTAGTCACCTTGGCTTCCATTTCTCTTTGGGCGCTGTAATTGTGCAGAAGCACGACTTTCATAGGACCGGTAAGTTTTTGGGTATTTAAACAAAGGCAATAGACAATGCAAAGTGCTAAGACTGCATGGTTGTCCAGATTTTTTTCTTGATATAATCTTAATGGGTATTAAGAGGAGAAAAATAAGTCAGCCATGTTTATTTCCTTCCCAGCTCTTCTTCTAGAGTGGTACAATCAGTATGGCATATAAGATCTTTGAACATTGTGAGGAGTCAGAATATCAAGCTGGCAGACTGCAATAGTAATTTTCAGAAGGAATTCCAAGTTATTTATAAAGTATTCATAGTGCCAGCTTTTGTCTAGATTAACGACACGCATCTGATAGCAATATGTCACCAACCATGATACATCCAGCTCCGGCAGAATAGGACTTTGGATTAAATGGTGTCAGAGAATGGTATGGTAAAAACAGACAATATTCACGAGGAACGCACTATTTCCGTACGGCTAGTCCTACCAATAAGCTACCAATTCCTAAATCTCTACAGAGCATGAAATGTTTCCCAAGTTTTTGGAGTTTGTGTTCAGAGAAGCATGTGTTATTTGTGAGCTTTGCATAATTGAATTCCTATCACATCCAGTATTGTTGCCAACGTCAATAGTGCTAATTTAAATCACTGCGAGTTTATTTCTTCACTTACACTGTACTCAGTCTGTGAATATTTCTCCTTTACTTTTACAGATTCACAAGACATAAGTCACTGTACTTTAAATTTATACATAAAAAAAAACACCTTGATTTGGCTTTCAGAGTTTGGGGCAAAATTATTTGAAAATGATCTTCCATTTTTAGAATTGTCATCTTTATAAATCTAATGTTTAATGTTTAAGGGATTGTATCATCATAGAAGATAATGGTTACATACTCTGAGCAGCCATATTGATGTACCTGGGCAGTAGTGATGACTGATGAGCGAGAGTGCTCGCCACTTAAGTGATATTGGGGTGCTCGCGTACCCAGTGATTATCGCGGGTGCTCGAGTGCCATGCTCAAGTCCTTGCCCTGCATGTTTTGCTGCTGTTAGACAGTCAATAAACATTTGGGGATTGCCTGACATACATGGTAATGTACGTAGCATTACCGCGTATGGCAAACAATCCTTGGAGACTCCAGCATGGCGCTCGTGCACCAGCGATACTCGATGTGTACCCGAGCACCCTGATGTCACTCAAGTGGCAAGCACGCTCACTCATCACTAGATGGCAGCATAGTCTCATCACAAACAGATCCTTCTTGAAATCATAAGGCCATGTTCACACGTTCAGTATTTGGTCAGTATTTTACATCAGTATTTGTAAGTCAAAACCAGGAGTGGGTGATAAATGCAGAAGTGGTGACGTGTTCCACTCCTGGTTTTGGCTCACAAATACTGATGTAAAATACTAACCAAATACTTAACGTGTGAACATGGCCTAAATGTAGCACTACAACAAAACAGTGATATTGTATTGATCATACTATATATGGATACAATATAACTTTATGAAATAACAAAATGGTGCCTCAGTGGTTAGCACTGTTATTTTGCAGTGCATTCAAATTCCACTAAGGACAACACCTGTATGTTCTCCCCATGTTTGCGTGGGTTTCCTCCCATTTCCTCTCACACTCTAAAGACATACTGATAGGGAATCCAGATTATGAGCCCCAATGGGGACAGTGACGATAATGTCTGTAAAGTGCTGAGGAATTAATGGTGCTATATAAGTGAGGAGAATAAATAATTATAAACATAGATAAGAAATGTGTCAAGCAAAGATAAATACTAATGAATTACCAATACAGTAGCAATGTGTTTAGCTTCCAGATGAAATCAATAAGGGAATTTACAATGTTTGGGCCCTCCTGTGTCAGACTTATGACATTATGGGTGAAGCAGGACTAGGTGTCACATGCAGAGGAAAACTATAAGAAGCAGTAATACCGATACGGATATGAAAAGCATATACACTTCAGTAAAGATGTTTGCAACTAAAGTAAAAGATTAAATGAGGGGGAGGGGAGGTCAGGTATGTAATTTTAGAGCTGTATCTGGTTGTCATGGTGACGTAGCAGCGCCTCATTCAGCACCTCGCATGGTTCCCGCTGGCAGTCAGTTCAGTGACACAGAAGAATGAAGACTGTGCAGTCACTCAGAGCATCGCCATGTGTGAGCTGTGGACCTGCTTATGTCAGAGTCTCATAATCCATTTTTTATTTAACCCCTTCAAGACTCGCCTACTTAGAGCCTTAAAGAACTGACAAATGTTTACTTTCTTTTTTTTTTTCAACATTCCCATTCCAAGAGCTGTAACTTAATTTTTCCATCAGTGTACCTGTATGAAGTATTATTATTTTTGAGGTATATTAGTAGTTTTTTAATCATTTTTTGGGGAGCGCAAAGAAAACCCCAGCAATTGTGAAATATGTTTTATTTTTTAATTCAATTTTTGTAAGGTTCACAATGTCGTATAAATGACGTGTTCACTTCATCCTATGAGTATGATTATGGTGAAAGGAAATTTCTCTAATTCTTTTAGGTTTTACAATTTGCACAACCTAACATAGAAACTAAACGCACATATTCCCTGCTGTAATTAAACAGTAATAGTACATATGAATAACATAGGGTACTTAGTAAACACTGTTCATCTTTTAATAAAAAAGCGTAAAAGCCATCCCACCAGTGACAAGGTGTACCCAACCTTAGTATTTGGATCTCAATGTGAACAAGGGCCGAGCAGGACCAGGGCCCGACTATGGACACCCAGCCATGGGAGCTATATAAACATATTGCCCAGATCAAAGGAAAGGTTTTGTCTGATTATTGGCCAGTGTGAACAGCTCCTACATGTTGCATGTATACCAACTTATACTACAGTTCATTTTTTTCAGTTTTGATTTAGGGTCTTGCACTCAGTACATGCCATCACGTGGCCTCCTTTTCTTTGAGCTAGACATTCCGTGTATATAGCTTCCCATGGCTGGGTTTCCACAGTCAAGCCCCGGTCCCACTCGGCCCTTATTCACATTGAGGTCATTTTTGACACATGGCAAGGTTTTAATACTAGAAGTTAGGATTGTCCCAGGAAGTCACTTGTTGCTGGTGAGATGGCTTTACACTTTTTTGATTAAAAACAGTGTTTGCTAAGTACGCTGTGTTATTTATATGCACTATTGCTTTTTACTTATTTACAACAGGGTATATGTTCAGTTTGTTTCCATCTTAGGCATTGTCTGTTTATTGGCCAGTGTGAACGTGCGCCTACACGTTGCATGTATACCAACTTATACTCCAGTTCATTTTTTTTGTTATGTTTTGCAATTTGTTTGTGTGTCACAATATTTTGAAAGCTATATTTTATTTTTTCATTTTCTTCAATGAAGCTTCTTTCTGTTCAGTGAGCTGACATTTTCACTGGTACCAATCGGGGTTATATACAAGTTTTAATTTAGCTCATTGAGAGGAAAAATGAACAAAAAACTAATTCTGCCATTGTTTCTTATTTTTTAACCTAATCATTAGATAGCTTAGGTCAGCATGGACTCTGCAATACCAATTCTGTGTAATGCTTTCTCCTTTTATATGTAATTTCAATTTAAAGGGAACCTATCACCCCGTTTTTTAAAGATTAGATAAAAATAGTGTGAAATAGGGGCAGAGCTGGGCTTTACATTAATGCCTTTTTGTTGCCTTTATTCCCCCGTTAGGCTGCCGAAATACCTTTGTGAAGTGTCCGTTTTGTCCTGTCACTCAAGTTGGTCAGGTCGGATGGGCGTGGTTAAATAGCGGTTCCTCCCCCCTGCTTCTCGGTGTGTCTTTCGTAAACGCGATCTGTGAATGGCACAGATCGCGCTTTTTCTTAGCAGTTGCGCAGTGAATAGCATTTAGCCTTGGTGCCCCGGAAGTGATCATATGGGCATAGTGTTTATCTGGATGCCGGTAATTTTTTCTCAGCCCGAACTGCGAGCGTAAGTTTGGTGCCAAAATCGCTCGCCTGCCTATCGTTCTATCTATCGTTTTTTACCGGCATCCAGATAAACACTATGCCCATATGATCACTTCCGGGGCACCAAGGCTAAAGTTACGACCCGCGCATGCCCAATGATATAAAATATGCTATTCACTGCGCAACTGCTAAGAAAAAGCGCGATCTGTGCCATTCACAGATCGCGTTTACGAAAGACACGCCGAGAAGCAGGGGGGAGGAACCGCTATTTAACCACGACCATCCGACCTGACCAACTTGAGTGACAGGACAAAACGGACACTTCACAAAGGTATTTCGGCAGCCTAACGGGGGAATAAAGGCAACAAAAAGGCACTAATGTAAAGCCCAGCTCTGCCCCTATTTCACACTATTTTTATCTAATCTTTAAAAAACGGGGTGATAGGTTCCCTTTAACGAAGACATGTCATTTTTCATCTTTTAAATGTCCTAAACTTTTTTGTGTCAACCCCGCAGCAGCCAGATGTTACAGCACTGTGGATGGGAGCTCAAGAAATCTGATGTCCACTATGCATGCACAGACGCATCACCCGCGGACACTGAATGGCTTGTTTTTCCAGACTGCAGCATGTTAATTTCTCTTGCGGAGTGAAATTATTGTAGTAAAGTTATATCATTTTAGGAGGAAGGTATTAAATATTCTTCCATTTCCCAAAAGAGTGGAAAAAACTGTGAAGAATGTCAACCTATATCTCCAATACTTATTGTTTTATTACTCATCTTGGGTCCTTTTCCTTTTTATGACTTGTGAAATCAGTAAATATATAGAAACCAATAAACCAATAACCTGCATATAAACTGCTCCAAATATGTGATTGTGATTTGTAAAAATTCTAACAAAAATATTTTTTAGTTACACACAGTTAAATAACATGGTGAAAAAATATGAGATTGAATTAATAACAGAAAACGAGCATAAACAATATGCGCAATTTGCAAAACAACATGCAACTATTTCATATTTTGCTGCTGCCTTGTCAGTTTTTCTTATAGTGAGATGGGGATTAGCAGGAATGGCTTGGCCATCAATGTACAGCTGTCACCACCTTGGGGGTGCTATTCACTTATTCCTATACCTCCATTTTAAAACTGTGACCAGGAATAAGGCCCCTAAACGACCACCGTTTTAATGTTTATTGACAGTCATTAACCCCTTTCTGCCAGCTGACAGTATCCCCCCGCTTTGAGGTCGGCTCCGGTGGTGAGCCCACCTCAAAGCTGCGACATATCAGCTGTTTTCAACAGCTGACATGTGCCCACAATGGGCACGAGCAGAATCGCGATCCGTCTGCTCCCATTAACTAGTTAAATGCCGCTGTCAAACTCTGACAATGGCATTTAACAAGCGTGGCCGGAAGTACACGCACCGCTGACCCCGTCACGTGATTGGGGGTCATCAGTGCATTGCCATCACAACCAGAGGTCTCCTGAAGACCTCTATGGTTGTTGATGATGGATTGCTATGAGCGCCACCCTGTGGTCGGCGTTCATAGCAATGCTGTAATTCAGCTACATAGAGGTGATCTGTGCATCACCTCTATGTAGCAGAGGCGATCGAGTAGTGGATGCTTCTAGCCTCCCATGGAGGCTATTGAAGCATGCCAAAATCACCCCCTCATTTGCCCCAATCAAAATAAAACAATAAAAAAAAAAAAAATCAAACCTACACATATTTGGTATTGCCGAGTTCAGAATCACCTGATCAATTAAAAAAAAGGATTAACCTGATTGCTAAACAGCGTAGCGAGAAAAATAAAATCAAAAAGCCAAAATTACGTGGTTTTTTTTGGGTCACCACGACATTGCATTAAAATGCAATAATGGGCGATCAAAAGAACATATCTGCACAAAAGTGGTATAATTAAAAACAACAGCTCGGCAAGCAAAAAATAAGCCCTCACCCGACCCCAGATCACGAAAATTGGAGACGCTATGGGTATCGGAAAATTGCACAATTCTTTTTTTAGCAAACTTTGGAATTTTTTTTCACCACTTAGATAAAAGAGACCCTAGACATGTTTGGTGTCTATGAACTTGTAATGACCTGGAGAATCATAATGGCAGGTCAGTTTTAGCATTTAGTGAACCTAGCAACAAAAAAAACAAACAAAAAACAAGCATGGAATTGCACTTTTTTGCAATTTCATCGCACTTGGATTTTTTTCCCGTTTTCTGTTACGCAACATGGTAAAACCAATGGTATTGTTCAAAAGTACAACTCGTTCTGCAAAAAATAAGCCCTCACATGGCCATATTTGACAGAAAAATAAGAAGTTATGGCTCTGGAAAGTAGGGGAGCAAGAAACGAAAAAAGCTCTGGGGGTTAAGGGGATAAAACTGACATGTAAAAAGCTAGTCTTCATATATTCCTAATATAGTATAATATCTGAATTGCTTGGTGTCTGGAATACAAAAGCTATTTCCAGAATACATATGTATATTTTACTTAGTACTTTAGAGGAAGTCTTAACTGTTATGTTGGGCTGGTGGTTAGGAGCACTAGAAATAACCAGATGAGCAAACTAGCAATACAGGACGAGCTCTGGGAAGTGGGAGCTCTGCTGACCGCAACCCCTAATCCTATCACAACAACTAGAAATAGCCGTGGAGCGTTCCTGACTCTGCCTAGACGCCTCTTCACAGCCTAAGAGCTAACTACCCCTAAAGATAGAAAATACAGCCTACCTTGCCTCAGAGAAATTCCCCAAAGAAATAGGCAGCCCCCACATATATTGACTGTGAGTTAAGATGGAAGTCACAAACACAGGAATGAAATAGGTTTCAGCATAGGAGGCCAGACTTACTAAACAGACTGAGGATATAAAAGGTATCTTTGCGGTCAGCATAAAAACTAACAAAAAACCACGCAGAGTGTGCAAAAGAAACCACCGCACCAACTCACGGCGCGGTGGTGCCACTCTGCATCCCAGAGCTTCCAGCTAACAAGATTAAATCATAATAGCAAGCTGGACAAAAACACAGTGGTAACAAATAAGCTAGCAGGGACTTAGCTTTTGCTGAAGTAGACAGGTCATCTGAAAGATCCAAAAGAACTGAACCAGTACTAGGACATTGACAGCTGGCATCAAGTAACGATCTGAGTGGAGTTAAATAGAGCAGCCAGCCAAGGCCTGAACGAGATCAGCTGGAGAAGGAATCTCAGAACCAGCAGCTCCACTCACAGCCACCAGAGGGAGTCCATGAACAGAACTCACCGAAGTACCATTCATAACCACAGGAGGGAGCTCGAGAACAGAATTCACAACACTTAACATTCCTTAGCTGTCCTTAAAGGGGTTGTTTAGTCTTTTGATAAAAGTCTGCAGTCATTCTATGTGGCTGCAGAATTCTGAATCCTGACAGCGTGCAAAGCACACGTCAGGATTCACCAGTATGTCTGTTGAGAGTAGGCAATCATGTTATTTATATACTTCCGGCCACATTCCAACTAGAAGTGTTCAGTTTCTGACAGTGCACTTCAACTGAGAGCGGACAAGCCCATATGGTCAGTACATGACCGCATGTATGCAGATCACATTCATGCAGTCATGTGACCACCAGCTCTCACCAGCAATACCTGCGATTCCTGACAGTATGCACACAACAGTCATACTTTATATGACTGCGGACTTTTATCAGAAGTCCAAACAACCCCTTTAACAGCAGGACCATCTGGATTACACACCACTTCTGAGGCAAAATAAAATAAAAAAAATGTAACTAGGATAAATATTATAAATAGACAGTACCTAAAGCCATTTGTTTATCCTTTCATGCAGGCAAGATAGTCTAGAAACTTTTGTCTTTCCTTTTCTTGCCCTCCCTGCTTTAGATCACCTTTCCTGGTACCTTAGCCCTACTTGCCTGCAAGGGTCCTCTAAGGTGGGGGAGGGTGTGGCTAATTAAAGAAGCTCTCCCATTAACTTCTTTTCCCCTAAACCCGTGTCAATGGCAGTGCTGTTCCAGTACTCGTAATGGCGATTCAGACCTTACAGATCACACTGTGCTCTGGGTGACCCAGAAATGGCTTTTACAATGTAATCTTATGGAGTGAGGCCCCATTGGCGTACATTATAAAAGTGACTTTTGGCTCACACACAGAGCACAGTGTGATCTGCAGAGACTGTATTGACATCATGTTACTCAGAATAGGACCGACACAGCATCTTATTCTGCTCTATACCAGACTTAGTTGTCAAAATCTTGGTAACTGCGGGTCCCGTGTCTATAGCCGTATTTAGGAGACTGGAATAGTAGCATTTCATCCCAATTTTGTATTCTTTGCATCCCGAGTTTCAGCTATCACTTGGGAAATTAATGAATAAATACAACTTTTATATGTATCAAAATACAAATAAATCAATATGTGACATGAGCATTTTTTAATATTACATTTGTGTATCTTGTCATGTTCTATTTTAGTTCTAGAAATTAATTTCCATAGAATATACTGCAGTGTTCACAATGCTAACAAATGAAATAAAAATCTTAAATGTGGCTCCGTGGGAGATCTGTGTATGCTTCATCTATATTTTATAACACTGGATATAATTACACAACCTGCTAGCCATCAAGCCTACTGAGTGCATGCAACTAGGTGGATTTTCAACCTTTAAATACTTTAGTTGATTTAAAAATTACAACAAGCTTTCTAAAGTAAAAAGAAACCTGTGTACGTCATCACACCAAGAAATCATTTAACCTTAGAACAAATTACTTAAATCATTTAAAATAGCAACATGAGACATTTAATTAAATGTCTATAAGCAGCAGGAAAATCAGGAGGACATCTAAAAACAACATTTAGGTAACTTGGTCTTGTCAGCAACTTTTATTTTGTTTTTAATCAACTCTTCAAGGTTTGCACAAAATAATGTACAGTACAATTCCATATTGTTATAGGTAGAATAACCTCACTTAACTTGCTAGACATTGGCTGCAGTAGAGATACAGTAACATTCCAGAACCTTGTACTGGATATGGAGCTTGTTAAAAAAAACAAATATTATGCAATACTTGAGTTTGGATATTTTGTACAAACGCTATGATGACCCCCAACACACTTTGAAGAGGATCCGAAAGTTTTTAAATTCTAATAATAATCCACAGTTCCAACCCCAGAGTTTGCACCCCTAAAAATGCTTTACTATAAATGATGCCCACCCTTTTTCATTTCAAATCTTAGACAGTATAAGGGCAATGTCATGATAGGACTGGCGAGTAAACTGGGACCAGGGGCACCTTACCTGGCAACAGCACTAGGGGTGCCGTAACTCGCTCTGTTCCCCGGGATACCTCAGATGGCGAGGATGCTGGGGCCTCTGCCCATGCCCTGTCTCCTAACTGCAGCCCTGCGTCTGTCCCCTTCGCCCACCTGCGGAAGAGAGACGCTACCGTGTACCGCAGTACACCAACCCGACAAACGGGAGCAAAGAAAATTCCACTCACACAAATATACTCTCACAAATAACAGAGGTATTCACCAGGGTGTGAGGGACAGGGGAAGAAAATAAAGCAGGTAAGGATGAGGAATTTCCAAGCGTACAAACCAATCAACAGTCCCACAGCTCTCCAGACACCAGCTCTTCCCTCTGCAGGTCAATCTAGCAAGTGCTATCTCAGACAAGAATCTAGCCTGATGGTCTAGCTTTTATAGGAGGGAGGAGTGGCTAACCAAGGGTAAGGAGGTTGTTTTCCCTGCTCCTTACCTGGAACCACTTAGACAGCTGGGTTGTCGGGGGGAAGACTTTCTTCCCTGGACAGAGACCATGTGACTGCTGGGGGCAGAGAGGAAGAGAGGGAGGTGTGGTCAGAAAAGAGCGGGTGAGCAGAGCACGCCAGACAGAGGGGACAGCGCGCCAGACAGAGAGCAGGCTGCAGCGCCGCGCTCCCCGAAAGAGAATGCTCCCAGTGAGGGCACTAAGGCTAAGATACCAGCCGTAGTGGAGGCTGGATGTGAGAGTGTGGCCTTGGAAGCCTCCATAATCAGAGAAGACGTATCCCCTGACAGTGACCTGAGCGCATAGCTCCGGTGACTGCACTGACAAGCCAGGACCCCTGAGTGTGACAAGTAAACTGCTCAGTATGTGTGTAGAGCTGCTACTGCAGAAAGCCTGCCAGCCTGATATACAGAAACTGGCAGCAGAGTGGCTGAATTACTTCCTGCTTTCAGCTTCACTGGAAGAAAAGACTTAACCCCGGAGTCTCCAGGTCTCAGGAGACAAAAGAGAGACTTCAGGATCTCAAGTGCTGCTGCTGACTGTATCCAAGTTGGAATTAGGACCCTCCAGTCAGGATATCCCTGGACTGATAAGTTACAAGAACACTCATCAACCCTGTTGATTCCGCTTAACTGTTTACTATTTGATTTATCTCTATTAACCCCCTGTTTACTCCCTGCGAGGAGAATCTTACTCATGTTAATAAATTCCCCTCAACAGTTGGTCTGTCTGTTCCGTGGTGACATACTCAGTACCTGCATATTATTACACAAGCACAGCTGAATGCAGGGATTACCACATGGCCGATTAACCCCTGTCCTGCTGAAAGAAAAACAAACACATTTAATAAACTGGAGTGTGCTTCTTCTCAGCGGTGAAGCAGGAGCCATCAGATGCTGCGGTCTTCTGGTACTGCTCTGTCGCAGTAACTCCATGACAGGCAAGTTATGAAATTAAAATGAATAAACTGTGTGAGAGAAATTTAGTCTACACCCACAGGTGGCAGGGCCGGACTGAGCATCGGGCACTTCGGGCAAATGCCAGAAGGGCCGATGCGTGTAGTGGGCCGCTCGATCGGCGCATGCTGGCTGAGTGGCAAGTACCAGCGTCAGAGACCAGTGGCAGAGAACAGCAGCATGCCAGCTGAAAGGTAATAACTGCCTGCGAAACTGCTTCCCTAGCTCTCACTGGAAGCACACAGTCAGCGCGGTGACATTATCTCCTGCTCTGATCTATCTGCTTTCAATTCATTCCTGGCAGAGAAGGAGAGACCGGGGGAGGTGCCGGGACAGAGCTGCTGTGAACGGGAGAACCTGAAGAGCTGCGCATGGACATCAGCCTGCTCTGCACCACAGAAGTGTGTGTAGTCTGTGAGTGTGTAAAACATGAGTGTATGGTATCTGTAGTGTGAGTGTAATGGTATCTGTAGTGTAATACTTGTGTGTGCAGTATCTGTAGTGTGTGTGTGTGTAATGTGTGCGGTATCTGTAGTGTGTGTAATGTGTGTAAGTTGTGTGTAATGTGTGTGCGGTATCTGTAGTGTGTGTGTGTGTGTGTGGTATCTGTAGCGTGTGTGCGGTATCTAGTGTGTGTGTGAGTGTGTAATGTGTGTGCGGTATCTGTAGTGTAAGGGTACCGTCACACAGTGGCACTTTTGTCGCTACGACGGTACGATCCATGACGTTCCAGCGATATCCATACGATATCGCTGTGTCTGACACGCAGCAGCGATCAGGGACCCTGCTGAGAATCGTACGTCGTAGCAGATCGTTTGGAACTTTCTTTCGTCGCTGGATCTCCCGCTGTCATCGTTGGATCGGTGTGTGTGACACCGATCCAACGATGCGTTCGCTTGTAACCAGGGTAAACATCGGGTTACTAAGCGCAGGGGCGCGCTTAGTAACCTGATGTTTACCCTGGTTACCATCGTAAAAGTAAAAAAAAAAAAACCGTACATACTGTCATGGTTCCCAATGGCAAGGGAATGTAAGAAACATATAAATAACGAACGAGCACTCGGGTGATGGAAACTCGAGTTGACCGTGAGCTAAATCTACCACACAACTAATAGTAGCCAGGGAGCATACCTACGGCTTCCTATATGCCACGCGCCAGCCGGAGGACTAACTACGCCTGGTAGAGGAAGAAACAGACCTGGCTTACCTCTAGGGAAATACCCCAAAAGATGATAGCAGCCCCCCACATGTAATAACGGTGAATTAAGAGGAAAAGACATACACAGTATGAAAGTAGATTTAGCAAAGAGAGGTCCACTTACTAGATAGCAGAAGGATACAAAAGAGGACTTCACGGTCAACTGAAAACCCTTTCAAAAACCATCCTGAAATTACTTTAAGACGCCTGTGTCAACTCATGACACAGGAGTGGCAATTTCAGCCCGCAAGAGCTTCCAGCTACAGAGAATTACAAAAACTGCAAACTGGACAAAAGGTACAAAACAAAAGGACAAGTCCACTTAGCTGATCAGCAGACTAGTAGCAGGAACATGCAACCGAAGGCTCTGGTTACAATGATGACCGGCAAGGAAATGACTGGAGAGCAAGGCTAAATAGGAAACTCCCAAACGCTGATGGAAGCAGGTGAACAGAAGCAGCAAAGTGCAAACAAGTCACCAGTACCACCAGCAACCACCAGGGGAGCCCAAAAAGCGGATACACAACAACATACTCACATTCCGGTGTCCGTCAGGTCCCTTGCAGTCTGCTTCCCGCTCTGACTGACTGCCGGCCGGAATGTAAGAGCAGAGCACAGCGGTGACGTTTTACGATGGTAACCAGGGTAAACATCGGGTTACTAAGCGCGGCCCTGCACTTAGTAACCCGATGTTTACCCTGGTTACCCAGGGCCTTCGGCATCGTTGGTCGCTGGAGAGTGGTCTGTGTGACAGCTCTCCAGCGACCACACAACGACTTTCCAACGATCACGGCCAGGTCGTATCGCTGGTCGTGATCGTTGGAAAGTTGCAGAGTGTGACAGTACCCTAATACTTGTGTGTGCAGTATCTGTAGTGTGTGTATGTAATGTGTGCGGTATCTGTAGTGTGTGTAATGTGTGTGAGTTATCTGTAGTGTGTTATTGTGTAATGTGTGTGTGGTATCTGTAGTGTGTGTGGGAGTGTAATGTGTGTGCGGCATCTGTAGTGTGTGTGTGTAATGTGTGTGCGGTATCTGTAGTGTAATACTTGTGTGTGCGGTATCTGTAGTGTGTGTGTGTGTGTGTGTAATGTGTGTGTGTTATCTGTAGTGTGTGCGGTATCTGTAGTGTGTGTAATGTGTGTGCGGTATCTGTAGTGAAATACTTGTGTGTGCAGTTTCTGTAGTGTGTGTAATGTGTGTACGGTAACTAGTGTGTGTAATGTGTGTTCGGTAACTAGTGTGTGTAATGTGTGTGTGGTATCTGTAGTGTGTGTGTAATGTGTGTGCGGTATCTAGTGTGTGTAATGTGTGTGCGGTATCTGTAGTGTAATACTTGTGTGCAGTATCTGTAGTGTGAGTGTAATGTGTGTGGTATCTGTAGTGTTTGCGTGTGTGTAATACATGCGTGTGTGTGTAATAATGAGTAATGTGTACGTAATGAGCCTGTGTTGTCCACCATGTGTGCTGTGTATATGTATGTGTGTGTCTGTGTGACTATTTGATGTGTATATAATGAGGTTGTGTTGTCCAGCATGTGTGCGGTGTACATCATATATGAAGTGTATGTAATTCATTGTATGTGGGCTGGTGAATTTTTTTTGTGCCAGGGCTGCTTTTTGGTCCCAGTCCGGCCCTGACAGGTGGTCTAGAGTTTAGAAAGGAAGGATCCAAAGAGGTAGTGGCAAAATAGTGTTTGACATGATGCACCCAGTACTGAATTAGGGTTTACTCCTCTACTTGGAAAATGTGTATACCTGCATCCCAATCGCCTCACTTCTCGAGGTAATGTAGTGTGGGTAACAGTGTGTAAAAAGCAAGAGAGGTCCGGTTTTTCTGGTCCTCTGTCACGTTAGCCGTTATTCACTGAATAATGGCGATCAAAGTAAAAGTAAAGTCCAATTTAAAAATAATTTCTTTCTCCTCTGATATGATTTAACATGGCAGAGGAGAGAGAAATGTTGTCTACAGGCTCCCCACGGTACCTCGATAGCAGCGACGCCATCCCCCGGCCCTCGTAGTCCTGTTCCCAAAGCAAAATGGCAGGCACATGCGCAGTGCAACAACATAGCAAAGGGGAAAAGAAAACTTCGCTCACCAAAATATACCACGTGTGCAAATAGCAATAAACTTCCGGCACAGGAATCCCTTTTTCAGTAAAAAATTATTTATTTATTTAAACATCTTCAGCGATAAAAAAACAACATCATGGGGACCCCCCCAGGGGCGGACATATCATTGGTGCAACCTGTGCGGCCGCACAGAGGACCAAGAGGTAAGGGGGCCCATTTCTATCTCTGAAACAGGAGCAATTTTGCATTTTTAGTGGCTCTTGAACTGCAAAGGGTCCAAATATTTTTCTTGCACAGGGGCCCTTTTCTGTCTGTGTCCGCCAGTGGACCCCCCATAGTCCTGACACGTTTCGGACCCAGTAAAAACAGTCCTTCCTCAAAGGCATATAAACATAGAGTGAACAGTTCCTTATATCTATCACAACAGCACATGTAATTGATTAGAAAGGACTACCTCCCAAATTAACCCCATATCGCCCAGAGGGAAATTAGTCCTTTATATACATAAGATCACAATATCATGAAACTGCTTTTTATAATAAGTGTATACATAGTTAACACATGCGTACGTTGTGTGAAGACATTTCATATGAATAGGATTGGTTGAAAACCTGTTTTCGCAAATTAGCATAGCTGAGCTTATATTCAACCAAAAAATTAAAAAAAAAACACAAAACCCACATGTTGGAAAAAAATTATATTTTTACACAGAATGGCAATGGTACACAAGACACTCGCCATATGCACAAAAAAACAGCAAGATGTTAGCTGAGTAACACAAAGATACGGCAGAGCGGTCTAATAAAAACATAGAAGATTACTTTTATAATTAAGGCCTTCAGGAAAAGGTGCGTTCAAAGCCAATATCCAATATGCCTCCCGACAATGGAGTGCATGTTCCCAGTCAACCCCTCTGATTGATCTAGTTACTCTCTCAATTCCTTTAGCCGTTAAATTCCGCAAATTGCCTTTGTCAGAGGTGCATCTAGGGTTTCTGGCACCCGGAGCAAGAATTCATTTTGGTGCCCCCCCTCCCAAGGACATATGCGATTTGCACACTTAGTCATGCACCCACAAGCTCCTCTCCCAAATGCTCTCATTGTTCAGTGAAAAACAGAGAAGCAGAAGAGTAGCTCGATGTCACAGGACCACAAGTATGAAAGTCGCATATGAGTGAAGTGTCCATGTGACAACTACTGGAACCTGCAGAGCTGAATCCTGACATCGCAGGCTTCTGAATTCTCACAGCTAATGCACTGCACACTTTTAGGATTCTGCCTTGCCTGTGGACGGTCATGTCAGCACATGCATGTGATTTGTATACTTCTGACCACATTCCGACTAGATGTGCCCGGCCTCGCTCAGTTCATTTTCATTGAGTGAGGCCACACATGTCTAGTCAGCACGTGACCGCACATATGTAAAATCGCAAGCACAAGAGAATCCTGACAGCGCGCAGTGCGCACTGTGAGAATTCAGAAGTCTGCAGTCACGAAGAATGACTGCAGACTCATCACAAACCTGGACATTCCCTTTAATGCTCCTAACATAAATAAAAACATGTTAGAGTTAGTTAGTATCACAAATAACATTTACATCCAGGTACCTTATAGATGACGTCGTCTCTGGAGTCATTCTCCTTCTTTTCTTCATCTTGTCCAGATCCCATGATGAGTTTTCTCATCCACAGCCATATCTGCAGACTTCCATCTTCTCCGCTCTTGTGCAGAAAATCTCCACATGATGCCCTTAAAGATACAAGTGTCATTATAATGCTCCTGAATAAAAAATTGCCCCTCACTATTATTGTCTGCACAAAATATGACCCCCACACTGTCCCTCTTATGGTACATGCTCTTCACACTGACTTTTCCTTTCCATACCGGCCCCCTCTTCACACTGTCCTCTCACACTGTGTCCCCCCTATATGACCCAGTATTTATACTGTACCCTCTCATCACACTCCCCCTCCTTGGTATACTGTCCCCTCCTGGCTGTGCCCTTACACTGTCCCTCCATGCTACGCCCCCACTACTCAGTTTCTATTCTGTGCCCTCTCACTTTTCTCCCCCATACTGTCTCCTCACACTATTCCCCTCCCTCCTCATACTGTCTCCTCTCACATCCATCCTGTTCACCATACTGTCTCCTCATATACAGTGGGGCAAAAAAGTATTTAGTCATTCAGCAATAGTGCAAGTTCCACCACTTAAAAAGATGAGAGGCGTCTGTAATTTACATCATAGGTAGACCTCAACTATGGGAGACAAACTGAGAGAAAAAAATCCAGAAAATCACATTGTCTGTTTTTTTATCATTTTATTTGCATATTATGGTGGAAAATAAGTATTTGGTCAGAAACAAACAATCAAGATTTCTGGCTCTCACAGACCTGTAACTTCTTCTTTAAGAGTCTCCTCTTTCCTCCACTCATTACCTGTAGTAATGGCACCTGTTTAAACTTGTTATCAGTATAAAAAGACACCTGTGCACACCCTCAAACAGTCTGACTCCAAACTCCACTATGGTGAAGACCAAAGAGCTGTCAAAGGACACCAGAAACAAAATTGTAGCCCTGCACCAGGCTGGGAAGACTGAATCTGCAATAGCCAACCAGCTTGGAGTGAAGAAATCAACAGTGGGAGCAATAATTAGAAAATGGAAGACATTCAAGACCACTGATAATCTCCCTCGATCTGGGGCTCCATGCAAAATCCCACCCCGTGGGGTCAGAATGATCACAAGAACGGTGAGCAAAAATCCCAGAACCACGCGGGGGGACCTAGTGAATGAACTGCAGAGAGCTGGGACCAATGTAACAAGGCCTACCATAAGTAACACACTACGCCACCATGGACTCAGATCCTGCAGTGCCAGACGTGTCCCACTGCTTAAGCCAGTTCATGTCCGGGCCCATCTGAAGTTTGCTAGAGAGCATTTGGATGATCCAGATGAGTTTTGGGAGAATGTCCTATGGTCTGATGAAACCAAACTGGAACTGTTTGGTAGAAACACAACTTGTCGTGTTTGGAGGAAAAAGAATACTGAGTTGCATCCATCAAACACCATACCTACTGTAAAGCATGGTGGTGGAAACATCATGCTTTGGGGCTGTTTCTCTGCAAAGGGGCCAGAACGACTGATCCGGGTACATAAAAGAATGAATGGGGCCATGTATCGTGAGATTTTGAGTGCAAACCTCCTTCCATCAGCAAGGGCATTGAAGATGAAACGTGGCTGGGTCTTTCAACATGACAATGATCCAAAGCACACCGCCAGGGCAACGAAGGAGTGGCTTCGTAAGAAGCATTTCAAGGTCCTGGAGTGGCCTAGCCAGTCTCCAGATCTCAACCCTATAGAAAACCTTTGGAGGGAGTTGAAAGTCCGTGTTGCCAAGCGAAAAGCCAAAAACATCACTGCTCTAGAGGAGATCTGCATGGAGGAATGGGCCAACATACCAACAACAGTGTGTGGCAACCTTGTGAAGACTTACAGAAAACGTTTGACCTCTGTCATTGCCAACAAAGGATATATTACAAAGTATTGAGATGAAATTTTGTTTCTGACCAAATACTTATTTTCCACCATAATATGCAAATAAAATGATAAAAAAACAGACAATGTGATTTTCTGGATTTTTTTTTCTCAGTTTGTCTCCCATAGTTGAGGTCTACCTATGATGTAAATTACAGATGCCTCTCATCTTTTTAAGTGGTGGAACTTGCACTACTGCTGAATGACTAAATACTTTTTTGCCCCACTGTATTTACCTCCTCACTTTCTATACTGCTTGCTCACCTGACTCCCCGTACTGTGTCTGCACACATCCCATCACCCTCATACATGTTTCCTCATACATGCCCTCATTCCCCTGTACTGTTTCCTCATATGTGCCCCCCATCTCCCCCTTTGCTCTTCATTTTGTGCCCTCAAATCTCCCCCACACATTAAATCCCCCTATCCCCACTCCAATTCTCCCCACTCAATAAATCCCCCCATTCCCCACACAGCTCCTCTTCATCCCCCCATTCCCCATACAGCGTCTCATCATCCCCCCTATTCCCCACACAGCGTCTCATCATCCCCCCATTCCCCACACAGCGTCTCATCCCCCCATTCCCCACACAGCGTCTCATCATCCCCCTATTCCCTCCCTATGCAGCCACACTCAAGTAACATCACCCCCTTTCCAAATTACATCCTGAGAGCCTCACACCAAGTCCTGCGTCCATGGTACAGCTCCTACATTTCCTGCTTCTCTTCGGAACCAGCAGCTTCCTGCTATTGGCTCTCCATTGCCATGAAGGAGGCCCCGCCCCTTCCGGTGACATCATGATTCCAAGGAATCACGCCTCCTCCCTCAAGAAATCAACTCCAATCTAGTTGCTGCCCTGCAGTCAGATCTTCAATTGTACTCGTGTCTGTAAGATACGAGTACAATTGAATACTGGGAGCCGGCGTGCTGCAGCTTCTCTGTGCCGGCTGTCAGCTTGACCATCGGCACAGAGAACAGCTGACTCCCAGTCCGGGGGGCGGCAGAATGCAGCTGCCAGGGGAGACACTGTGGACCGCCATATTAGGCGGCCCGACTGCGCCCCCCTGCCAGCTGCACCCGGGGCACATGCCCCGGCTGCCCCCCCTGGATACGCCACTGGCCTGTGCATTTCCCAAAAATGTTTAGATAACCCCAAAATATTTCTACAGCTTGCAGAAGTGGTTGTGTCCTCTTGATCTTGGGTCAGTAGACTTACATTTATGACATTACATTTATATATACTGGCACAATCAGCAGGTTCTCTCACCACACTTAAAACACCCAGTATATGTTAACCAGGTAGGTTTTTGCTTATCTTGGGACACACCTATATCCTGCGGAAATAATTTTAGATAAAACAGGATCTTGGTATAACATTGGCAAATGCTTGTGTATTAGCTTAACAATATCCTTATAATTTGAACTATAAGAGGTTCAGAAAGTAGGGACATTTATTTTGCTTTTATTACCGTTGCTATTGCCATTTGTTTCAGACAACAGAGAATTGCTAGAACTTATGTCAGCTCTATTTATCATCCATTTTTTGTAACCCTTCTTGCAGAGTCTGTTTTTAATTACTTCTCTTTCCTGACTGTATAATGAAGCATTAGAACATGCTCACTTGGCACGTATGAACTCACCTAAAGGGAGATTTTGCATGACATGCGGCGGATGGCAACTATCTGCATGCAAAATCGCATTGCCACTTGTTGCCTTTCTGAACAGGGATGTATGGATAACTCCCATGAAGCCATCACCCATAAGTGTAATATCAAGATACGTAGCAACAGTGCCATGCACCTGATGTGTGAATTTTATATTCATGCTATTATTATTGATATAATCAACAAAGTCAGGAAAAGATGCTGGGGAAGACTCACCGACGGAGCGGCACCATCTAAGGATAACATCGTCAATAAATCTCCCCCACCATAAAACCCTGTCAATAAAAGGGTTACACACTGTGTGGATGTATTTTTTCTCCCAAAAGGATATGTATAAATTTGCCAATGAGGGTGAAAATTTCACCCCCATTGGACATCCCTGTATTTGAAGGTAATATTGTTGGTCAAATCTGAAAAAATTGGCATATAAAAGATGTTCCAATGCTATGATGATGAAATTTTTAATGTCATCATTGTACATTTTGGTTTCTGTCAAAATATTTGAAACAGCCTCTACCGCCAAATTATGTGGTATGCAAGAATATAGCGCAACAACATCGCATGTAATCCACACATAATCCGATTCCCAAGACATATTACTCATAGTATGTAGCAGTTGTTTGGTGTCTCTAATATGTCCTACTGTTTGCAAAACCAACGGCTGCAACTTTTTGTCAATCCATTTAGATAATTTTTCATTAACTCCTCCGATTCCGGCCACAAATGGCCTGAACGGAGGAGGAAATGTTTCTTTGTGTGTTTTGGGTAAAGCGTGGAACACCGGACAAACCGATGTTTCCACATACAAAAATTCTGACATGCATTTATTAAAAACGCAAAGAGACAAACCTTCCTGGATGATTCCAAAAAGTTCTCTCTGGACTCGACTGGTAGTATCCATCCCCAAAGGGTGGAGGTATCTGACAACATGGAAATAACCTCCCAATGATAGAACATAGTGTCAATCACCACCACTGAACCGCCCTTATCAGAAGGGCGGATTACTATATGCGGATTCTCACATAACGCATTAAATGCCTGTGTCTCTATAAAGGATAAATTATTTGAGACTTGTAGATCTGAATCAAGTAAATCCTTAATTTCCCTTTCCATAACTGTTTGAAAGGTATCTATAATCGGTACCCGTGCTGCTACAGGATAAAAATAACTGATTAGATGCCATATAGCTGTCATCATCATAAATCGGTTCATTATTAACAGAAACATCTGTTTCCTCTAAACTATGTAACATTTCTAATACAACTTGATCCTTCACCATGCCCACCAGAGGTAACAAACTTTCGTTATTTATCCTATTTATTTGAGCACCAGATACATTATCCTTCAATGGAATATCCTGAGAAAAAAAATGTGTTTTGACAGTTAGTGAGCATACAAATTTGTTATTGTCACACAATGTTTGGAATAAATCCCCTTTACAAGTGGAAACAAATGATAACCCCCTTTTCAAAATGTCCAATTGAGCTTTATTAAGGACAGTAGCAGAAATATTAACTACAGTAAATTCATCCTGTTGTCCATTAATAGCTACATTGCTTACTTTTTCTTGGTCATGTTCCTGAGACCATACTGGTGGTCTTTTCCTGCATCGACGTCCATCCCTCCTCTTTTTACATATTTTGCATGAAATTTTGAGGACGAAGCACAGCTAGAGTCCAAAGAAACCTCCGTTGAAACAGATGAGTTAAATGAACAATCGGTACTGCCGGGTGAAGAAAATCTCACACTATTATTGCGTTGAGAACCATCCTTTTAGGATAGATTTATATTTGTAAGAAGTTAACTTTTTCCAGGTATATACCGATTTAGATTCATAGTAATTACAGTCCCGTAAAAAAAATATTTCTCCTCAGCTTAGTAATACTGGACTCTAGACTGTTAATCTTATGATGTAAATGGCAGGCACATGCACAGTGCAACAGCAGGGATGTTTTTCTATTGGTGCCTGACTTTTGGTCACTGTGATAAATCCTATCACAGTGATCAAAAGCCCAATATTTATCATCACTTAGTCAAATTTTTTTTTCTTTTTTATCTTATATAATTTTTCTTTCTTTGCCTTTAGCTTGGGTTAGAGTTAGGGCTTAGGGTTGGGCCTAAGGTTAAAGTTGCGATTAGGGTTAGGATTGGGTTTATGGTTAGGATTGGGCTTAGGGTTAGGCTTTAGGGTTATGGTTGGTTTAAACGTAAAAAAAAAAAAATCAAACAATAAAATAAAAATATTACTACTGCTACATTAGGTCTACTAGCAGAACAGTTTTCAGCCAAAGACAACTCCTCTTCCTTCATGGGATCTCACAGCATGATGGCAGTGGAGTCAGTTGTCACTGCTGAAGTGTCAGAGGCATTGATGTAGCACCATAATGCATTTTCTCCTCAAAATTTCTCCTTTTTCCTCAGCTCCTGGAATGAATTGAGATGTCACCAATTTTACCCCCTTTGAATTTTTCCAAATTTTTGTTACCTCAGAAGTCCTACAATTAATTGCCCACCAAACAAATTTATACGCCCGACATATTTCTCAAAAAACAAAATTATTTCATTCCTGTTAATGGATAGCCACAAATATCCCTGAAATAAAACAAAATGTTAGGACCTCACACTCAATATGGGTGGAGTAGAAAAATCCACTCTCCATTCCTACTGGGCAACAGATTTTGTCCACAGCAACCCGACACCCCCAGACAATTGGTATCCTGGGTAAAATTATTTGTGAACTAATGATGCCATTTCTTCACCAAGAGTACTACATGTGCACTGACAAGTGCTACAAAAACGAGTGCAATAAAATTTGTTGTGCGTTCCTCAGAGCGTACAAAACAAATTCATGTTCTGCTGTTTAGGCACCTTAGGGGTCCTGCAAATGCAACATGGTGCCCGCCATCTCTTTCAGCCAAATTTGTGTTCCAAAATTCAAATATTGCTCCTTTCTGTTCTGGGCCCTGCCGTTTGTTCAAACAGAACTTTTTTGCTACATGTGGGATATCGCCGCGTTCATAAGAAAGCAGGTAACAAACTTAGAGGTCCACCTTTTGGTGTTACCTCTTGAAAAAGTGAAAAAAAATGGGACTAAAGCAAGATTTTAGAGGTAAAATTACATTTTTTTTAGTCCACTTTGCTTTAATTCCTGTGTTATTCCTGTGTTAAATTTTTTTCCCCACAATGGTTTTGAAGTATTTGAGGGGTGCGGTTTTTAAAATGACCTCACTTTTCCAGAGTTTCCAATATATTAGCCCCTCAAAGTCCATTTAAATCTGAATAGGTCCCTAAAGAGAGGTTTTGTAAATGTGTTGAAAAAAATTAGAAATTGCTGCTAAACTTTTAACCCCTCTAACATCCTAACAAAAAAAAAAATGCTTAAAAAATGATGCAGATGTAAAGTAGACATATGGGAAATGTTATTTATAAATTAGTTTGTGTGGTTTAACAATCTTGTTTCAGGGCATAAAAAATGTTGGCAAAATTTTGACATTTTCATAAATATATACAAATTATATCAACCAAAATTTACTAATATGAAGTACGATATGTCACGAAAAAATAATCAGTGGGATCCGTTGAAGCATTCCAGAGTTTTTAGCACATAAAGTGACACTGGTTAGATTTCTAAAATTTGGCTTGGTCATTAAGGTAATAAAACAACAAAGGCGGATTTTTTTCCCCACTATTTCACTGCACTTGGAATTTTTTTCCTTGGTTTTTAGTGAATTAGTTTTTAAAATGAAAGCTGCTATTCAAAATTACAATTTGTCCCACAAACAACAAGCACTAATACGGTGTCCAAATAAAAAAGGAGATGAGGATTAAACAAAAGTGAAAAAAATAAATTTAGCAGTAAATATATAGACTAACATTGATATTACTGATATTAGAGCAACAGTGTATATTATAATTATGTTACACAATATTATAGTCTTACCAACCCATAGTTTGAACATTACTTTATATTTGTTCAAAACAAATATGCCTGCTGCCCTTTTCAATTTGCTATTTGCATAATTAACTCCATGAGAGATTGTTTGTTACTTGCATAATTAACTGGATAATAGCATAAATGCTAATAATCTATCTTAGAGCTGAGAATTACACAAAGCAAGAATTTCCTTCTGGCTGCTGTGAAACTTAAATACAGGATGTAGAGTCTACAAAAGACTGAGTGTCAAGGAAACACAATGGCATGTTGTTCCTGATGCATGAATATATTCCTCAAGCATTTAGCAAAATGACATTTCTGCAAATCTTCTGCTCATTGCAATAGCATTCATGTGCTGTCCAAGGAAGTCACTGATCCATCGTCTTGTACAGGTGATTTTAAAGGGACTCTGTCACCTGAATTTGGCGGGTCCTTTGTCCGGTCCGATGGGCGGTGTTTTCTCTTGTTTCATTCACCCCTTCCTTTCCCACTGGCCGCAATAGTTTCTTGAATTGCAGTTGGTCTCCTCCGTAGTACACGCGTGCGCAATGCAATCTTGCCTTGCGCACGCGCAGTATGCTTTGCCCAACTGCGGGCAAAGCCGAAAAGCATTAGTGCGCATGCGCCACCGCACTATGTCCCGGAACATAGCAAAATACTTCTGGGACATAGTGCAGCGGCGCATGCGCACTAATGCTTTTCGGCTTTGCCCGCAGTTGGGCAAAGCATACTGCGCGTGCGCAAGGCAAGATTGCATTGCGCACGCGTGTACTACGGAGGAGACCAACTGCAATTCAAGAAACTATTGCGGCCAGCGGGAAAGGAAGGGGTGAATGAAACAAGAGAAAACGCCGCCCATCGTACCCTACAAAGGGCCCGCCAAATTTAGGTGACAGAGTCCCTTTAATCCATGGCTGATTTTTTCTCAGACACACAGTTTGTGACAATACACATACATGTGAATAGCCCCATTGACTATAATGGTCATGTGTTCCATTCATGACAAACATGGATAGAACACTTATGTGAATAACAAACTTCTGAATGAGGCCTTAATTCTATCTGCTTACAATTGAGCAAAAAGATATGCAGGATTCTGGTCAAGTGGCCACGTTGTAGCCCATGGCTATAAGTCTAGAAAAGAACCTCCTACCACCTGCAAACATTCCTGATGCCTCTTCTGGTTAATAGGTTGCTGGGAAGTCATGCTACAACTGAATGACATTTTATGGCCCACAATATGCGGGATGAATCGCGATCTGCCTGCATCTATTAACTAGTTAAATGCTGCTGTTAAACTCTGACAGTGGCATTTAACAAGCGCTTTCGGCCATCCGGCCGGAAATGCGTGCATCGGTGTCCTCCGTCACATGATCAGGGGTCATCGGTGCATCGGCATAACAACCAGACCTCTTTGGTTGTTGATGCCAGATTGCTGTGAGCACCACCCTGTGGTCGGCGCTCATAGCAATGCTGTAATTCTCCTACATAGAGGTAATCTGCGCATCGCCTCTATGTAGCAGAGGAAATAGAGTTGTGCCAGCTTCTAGCCTCCCATGGTGGCTATTGAAGCATGCCAAAAGTATAAAAAAAATGTTTTTAAAAACATTAAAAAAAAATAAATAAATAAAAGTTCAAATCACCCCCTTTTCTTCCCATTCAAAATAAAACAATACAAAAAAAAAAATCAAACCTATACATATTTGGTATCACCGTGTTCAGAATCACCCGATCTATTAATAAAAAAATGATTAACCTGATCACTACATGGCGTAGTGAAAAAAAATTAAAACCGCCAGAATTACATTTTTTGGTCGCCACGACATTGCATTAAAATGCAATAACGAGCGATCAAAAGATCGCATCTGCACCAAAATGGTATCATTAAAACGTCAGCTCGGCACGCAAAAAAATAAGCCCCCACCCAACCTCAGATCATGAAAAATGGAGACGCTACGGGTATCAGAAAATTTGCACAATTTTTTTTTTTAGCATAGTTTGGAAATTTTTTCACCACTTACATAAAAATAAACCTAGACATGTCTGGTGTCTATGAACTCATAATGACCTGGAGAATCATAGTGGCAGGTCAGTTTTAGCATTTAGTGAACCTAGCAGAAAGCCAAACAAAAAACAAGTTCAAGTGTGAGATTGCACTTTTTTTGCAATTTCTCCGCACTTGGAATTTTTTTCCCGTTTTCTAGTACACAACATGGTAAAACCAATGGTGTTGATCAAAAGCACAACTCATCCCGCAAAAAATAAGCCCTCACTCAGCCATATTGACAGAAAAATAAAAAAGCTATGGCTCTGGGAAGGAGAGGAGTGAAAATCGAAAACGCAAAACCCAAAAAAGCTCAGGGGGTTAAGGGGTTAATGTTTGGCCATTCCAAGGTTGCACCGAGCACCTGCACTTGATTTTTAACAGTCATTATGTGCTTAAAGGCTCCATTTGTTATATACAACACTGATTCTCATGGCACCTCACTGCAGAATAATATTTCTTTGTCCTCTTAGGCAAAATCATACAGATCAAGTGATTATATTGCTGGAAGGATGCCATTTAACAAGTTAGTGCCATCCATGCCTTCATGGCCTGGATGGGAATAACTGTTTCTGGCCTGGAGATGAACTCTATGGCCCCAAGCTGCTCCAGACACAATCCCTCAAGGGGAATGGAACCTTTTCTTTGGAAAAAATATGGTCAATTTAAGGAGTGCTATGGCTATAGAGCAGACTGCAATAGTGGACTGTTACTCAGGTAGCAGTCCACTGCCAAAACGCGTAGTGGTTCAATAAAAGGTCTGTTTACCACCAATCTATTGCATTGTGCTCTATAGCCATAGCACTCCTTAAATTTACCACATTTTTCCCAAAAAAACTATCTGCTATTCTGACAGGAAACTGTCTCTTGTCCTTTCAGCTTGCCCCTCCCACTCTGGGCTAGTCCCAAGAATTAACTCTAACTGCCCTGCTATCTGTTGATAGAAGAATATACTCTAATTGGGCGCTAGATGGTAGAAATGAGAGAATATTTTCACAGGACACTGACCCAACAGTGACATCAGTAGCCCATGGCAGCGAATGAAAAATATGCAAACTGCCTTTTACCTGTTTATCTTCGGTTAGGCTTCATACTATTTGGAAAAATGGTTCACATCTTATGCCATTTGCCATTCCGATGGTTTGTAGGGAACTGTAGAACCATTTTAAAGATTACTATTTCTGCTTAACAAACATTAAATACCGTATTTTGCGGATTATAAGACTCTGTGGATTATAAGACGCACCCCAAATTTTGAGGAGAAAAATAGGAAAATTTACCTGCAGTAAAAATACTGGAGGTTGAAGTTGCCAGTTTTCCTGCCATGGAGAACAAAGAGACAGGAGCTTGGATTTTGTTTCTACTGTGGTCATGCAGAACATTTTTTAAAGGACTGTTCAAGTCGTCCTCAAGCAAGTAAGCCATCAGGAAAACATCTAAGTCTGGGTGATGGCCAAGGAGGTCACCCAGTTTTCCAGGTACCCTTTTTCTCCTCAGATAAAATACTGCTCAAAACAGTTTTGTCTTTCAAGAACCAGATATTGCCAACATTGGCTTTCATTGACTGCAGGCCCGCAGCTAACTTTATTGATTCTAAACAGGTTGGGAAATTAGTATCAGAGAAAATTAGTCTGATAAAACCCATTCAAATTTTAGCGATTGACAAAACATCACTTCTGCAGAACTTTTTCAAATTTATAACAGTGGAATTCATGATTTGAATAGGGGCACTTCACTCAGAATCCATGTCGTATTACAAAGATTGAGGAAAAATTATTTGATGGAAATTGAGAAATGTATTTTCTCGGTTCAGGAGGTTTCATTTCTGAGATACATTTTATCTGCTGATGGGTTTAAAATGTATCCTGGGGAGGTGCAAGCCATAATAGATTGGGCTCAACCTAGTGACCTGAAAGCATTGCAACGTTTTCTAGGATCTGCCAACTATTATAGGAAATTCATCAAAGAGAATTTGTCAGCAGGATTAAGCACAATGTCAGGTCAGCGCCGTTATAATGAATAAAATGATACCTTGATTGATGAAATCCGTCTTGTGGTTGTTGTTTTATCTTTAGTGTCAGTTTTTAGTTAATTATATGCTTGTTCCTCGGGGTGGGCCTGGAGGGGGGTCTGCATGTGGTGCTCTACATAGTAACATAGTACATAATTAGCAAGGCTGAAAAAAGACATTTGTCCATCCAGTTCAGCCTATATTCCGTCAGAATAAATCCCAAGATCTACGTCCTTCTAAAGAACCTAATAACTGTAAGATACAATATTGTTACGCTCCAGGAAGACATCCAGGCCTCTCTTGAACCCCTCGACTGAGTTCGCCATCACCACCTCCTCAGGCAAGGAATTCCAGATTCTCACTGCCCTAACAGTAAAGAATCCTCTTCCACATTGGTGGAAAAACCTTCTCTCCTCCAGACGCAGAGAATGCCCCCTTGTGACCGTCACATTCCTTGGTATAAACAGATCCTCGGAGAGATATTTCTACTGTCCCCTTATACGTGATTATTAGATCACCCCTCAGTCGCCTTTTTTCTAGACTAAATAATCCTAATTTTGCTAATCTCTCTGGGTATTGTAGTTCCCCCATCCCCTTTATTCATTTTGTTGCCCACCATTCCCGGTGACTACCTCTTGAAGCTCATCAAGAGAATGCTAAGAGCGTGCAAAGCAGTCATCAAAGCAAAAGGTGGCTACTTTGAAGAACCTAGAATATAAGACATATTTTCAGTTGTTTCACACTTTTTTTTTAAGTATATAATTCCACGTGTTAATTCATAGTTTTGATGCCTTCAGCGTGAATTTACAATTTTTAGTCATGAAAATTCAGAAACATTTTTAAATGAGAAGGTATGCCCAAACTTTTGCTCTGTACTATACTGTATATATATATACATATATATATATATACTGTATGTATGTATATATATATATATATATATATATATATACATACAGTATATATATATATATATATATACAGTATATATATATATATATATATATATATATATATATTTACACTGCTCAAAAAAATAAAGGGAACACTTAAACAACAGAATGTAGCTCCAAGTAAATCATACTTCGGTGAAATCAAACTGTCCATTTAGAAAGCAACACTGTTTGACGATTAATTTCACATGCTATTGTGCAAATGGAATAGACAACAGATGGAAATTATTGGCAATTATCAAGACACACTCAATAAAGGAGTGATTCTGCAGGTGGGGACCACAGACCACATCTCAGTAGCAATGCTTTCTGGATGATGTTTTAATCAGTTTTGAATGTTGGTTGTGCTTTCACACTCGTGGTAGCATGAGACAGACTCTACAACCCACACAAGTGGCTCAGGTAGTGCAGCTCATCCAGGATGGCACATCAATGCAAGCTGTGGCAAGGTTTGCTGTGCCTGTCAGCGTAGTGTCCAGAGGCTGGAGGCGCTACCAGGAGACAGGCCAGTACACCAGGAGATGTGGAGGGGGCCATAGGAGGGCAACAACCCAGCAGCAGGACCGCTACCTCAGCCCTTAGGCAAGGAGGAACAGGAGGAGCACTGCCAGAGCCCTGCAAAATGATCTCCAGCAGGCCACAAATGTACATGTGTGTGCACAAAAGGTTAGAAACCGACTCCATGAGGATGGTCTGAGTGCCCGGCGTCCACAGATGGGGGTTGTGCTCACAGCTCAAAACCCTTTAGGATGCTTGGCATCTGCCACAAAAAAACAGGATTGGCAAATTCACCACTGGTGCCTTGTGCTCTTCACAGATGAAAGCAGGTTGACACTGAGCACATGTGACAGACATGACAGAGTCTGCTGATGCCGTGGAGAGCGATCTGCTGCCTGCAACATTCTTCAGCCTGACCGGTTTGGCAGTGGGTCAGTAATGGTGTGGGGTGGCATTTCTTTGGAGGGCCGCACAGTCCTCCATGTGCTTGCCAGAGGTAGCCTGACTGCCATTAGGTACCGAGATGAGATCTTCAGACCCCTCGTGAGACCATATGCTGGTGCGGTTGGCCCTGGGTTCCTCCTAATGCAGGACAATGCCAGACCTCATGTGGCTGGAGTGTGTCAGCATTTCCTGCAAGATGAAGGCATTGAAGCTATGGACTGGCCCGCCTGTTCTCCAGTTCTGAATCCGATTGAACACATCTGGGACATCATGTCTTGCACCATCCACCAACGTCACGTTGCACCAGACTTCCAGGAGTTGGCAGATGCTTTAGTCCAGGTCTGGGAGGAGATCCCTCAGGAGACCATCCGCCGCCTCATCAGAAGCATGCCCAAACATTGTAGGGAGGTCATACAGGCACGTGGAGGCCACACACACACAACTGAGCATCATTTCCTTGTCTTGAGGCATTTCCACTGAAGTTGGACCAGCCTGTAATTTGCGTTTCCACTTTGATTTTCAGTATCATTCCAAATCCAGACCTCCATGGGATATTCATTTTGATTTACATTGATAATTTTTATGTTTTATTGTTCTCAACACATTCCACTATGTAATGAATAAAGATTTGCAACTGAAATATTTCATTCAGCGATATCTAGGATGTGGTATTTTAGTGTTCTCTTTATTTTTTTGAGCAGTATATATATATATATATATATATATATATATATATATTAATTTATATTTGTTTTGTGTGTGTAAACATTATATTTGAACATGGTATTTAATATTATGGTCTTCAATGGAGAATGTAAAAGAAGGGGTTGGACTAGGAAATTACATCACAATTCTTTTTGTTGTTGTTGTTAAATAATATATCTTTATTTATCTTGCAATTCCGCAGACAAATCCACATAGAAATCCGCATGAAAATCCGCATCAAAAACACGCAGATTTTCAACTGCGTTTTCTGCCAAGAGAGGAAGAATCCTTGCAGATTTTTACAAGAGCAAATAGGCAAGGTGTGCACATACCCTTACTGTTATTCACACATTATGTGATTAAGTTTTGTATTTCTTGATCTTGGCATCATGAAATGTACTTATGTGCAATATACTGGGTTATAGTCTGATTAGTCTTTCATTACAAATTGACTCTATTTGATATATAAACTCTTTATTTGTTATTTCCTATCTGATTAGATCATGTATGAACATTGTATCTTGCACGCATCACTTTCTTTATGATTCCTTTATGCTCTGATTTATGCAGTGGTTTTGCACTTACCTGCTCTATTGATGCCTGATGCCCTATATTGCATCATTTGGGTAAATATGATGAATTGACAGTTTAAGCATTTTGCACACCTGTCCCCATTGTATTTTGTATATTGAATGTATCTATTATATTTAAATTTTTTCTTTCTTTTTCTATTTTTATGGTGGGTTTATAATGTATTAATAAAATTGAATATATTTTAATAATTTTGATTGTCTCTTGCCTAATTTTTGAACAAGTTTCTGTGTGACTTCAGTTGGTTTGTTCATAGGTATTTATGTTTTCTTTATCTTTGGTATTTCCTTCTATTTAGTTTTATATATCATTAAATAAAAACTGAAAATAACGATTGAACAACAACCACAAGATGGATTTTATCAACCAAGGTATCATTTTAATCAGTATAACGTTGCTGACCTGACACTGTCTGTAGGTTACTGTGCAAAATCTTGCTGACAGGTTCCCTTTAAGAGGTTTCCTCAGATTGAAAAACTATTCTTACTGACCTCACATGTAAGGTGGCAGACCCCAAGTTTTGGTCACCATATGCTATTGGGGCTTTTGAAAAACTGAAAAGGTATTTTATGACTGAGTGGTCAAGGAGTCCAAGGTCAGAAGCCAGGAGGGTACATTATAAACAGAAGGAAGAGACAAAAGTGTAGTCAGGTAACTTTCCCACCCTAGGCTTATACTTGAGTCATAAAGTTTTCCCAGTTATTTGTGGCAAAATTAGGGATCTCGGCTTATACTCGCGTATATACGGTATTTATACTTTATAGGAGGCTCACTTAGAATAGTATTATTAATTGCCCTACTTCCTACACCGTTTACTTATTTATATTTTACTTGTTGATCATACTTACAAATACCTTCATGACTTGAAAATATGATAGAAAGATTTCTACTATGGATTAATTTCTGCTGCGTAGATGTCCCCCGTTTCTATATTTTTCCTGTAGTGTCATTTTTTCTATATATTTTTTAATATTGTCTATGTATATACATATATAATAAAAGTTCATAATGATGTTACCGTAATTGCTTGCATGTTTATATTCATTGGTGTTATTGCTTGCTAATGCATTCAAGCCTCATTGCATGGATTGCAAATTTAGGTGCTTACCTGTGCACTTATGATTGCATCTGTTACAGGGATTTCATAATTCCATCTTGAGTGGTCATCCTGAGGTCACAGCTACGCAGAAAGCTATTTCCAGACTCTTTTGGTGGCCATCCATAAGTACTGATATTAAAAATGTTGTATTCGCCTGTGAAGTTTGCGTGTGCTAAAATTTGTCATAACTGGCCAGCTGGGGAATTGGTTCCATTGCCAATCCCGGAAAGACCATGGATCAGTCAATGGATTTCATCACGGGTTTGCCCAGCGTCGTACTGGAGCAGCTTGGGCCCATCAGAGAAAATCATTCTTGGGGCCCACTATGAAGCTACATAGAAATAAATACAAGACCACCAATTGTGAAGTAAAACATGATAATAACAGGGTATAATGTAAGGTAGTGCACGTCTCAATTATGTAGCAGGGGTTGGGGTAATCCCCTCATAGAATATAATGTAGCCTCCCTCATAGAATATAATGTAGGTCTTTTATTAAATAAAAATACTTCACGTGACACAACTACGATACGTTACAAAATAAAACACAACAGAACAAAACATAAGAACAAAACTCCAATCAGACGACAGAATCAGACACAAATCACAAAGATATAAACCTGAAATGGAAACAAAATGGAGAAAGTTCATGACCTACAAATCAGGGACAGGAAAGAAAAATTCAAATAAAATAAAGAAAAAAACAAACTAAAAGGCAAAAAACAAAATAACAATAACTACATGAATACCCCTGTAAAATACTAAATAAAGAATAGTATAAAATCATGTAAGACCCCCGGCCCAGCTTCATTCATACTACTATATACAACCCCAACTACATTCACACCGTCCTATATACAATATTATATACAATATATACACTATAAACACATTACACTAAAACGAATATTACACAAGACACCAAAACACAACAAATACCTACTGGTCCCACTGCCTTACCTTACAGCCACCCCCTTACACCACCACATTCACTCTACAACAAACCTAAACACAATACAGTATACAAAATTAACAATTTTGTATTATTATTATTTTATTTATTATTTTTTATTTTACTTTAATTATTATTATTATTTTTAACTATATATAAACACACACCTACACTAACTATCCTGCCACCCCTGATCCAGCTCTGGCCACAAAGTTCAGGAATTATCCGAGCTAGGATCAGGCCCCAAAGTTTTTCCCCAGGTGGGGCCTGGGCCAGGCCAGATCAGTCTCTTATCACAGCCGTTGAACCCCCCACCCAACCTAACTAAAACCCTCTATTATACACAATATATACAATGTTGGTTTATGTACAGTACTGTTGTGATTCGGTTCGTGGGCTCCCCCGGTGGTCTCTTGTGGTACTGGTGTCCTGCAAGCTTTGCCTTCTCAGTTCACCTGTTCCTATCAGGATGTGGGAGTATCCTATTTAACCTTGCTCCTCAGTCATTCTAATGCTGGCCATCAATGTATCCAGAGTGATTCTGTTGCATGTTCCTGCTCCCAGATTTCTGCTCAGCTAAGTTGGACACTTTAGTCCTTAAGTCTATTTTTGTATGTTTTGTCCAGTTTGCACTTATGTGAATCTCTGCAGCTGGAAGCTCTTGTTGGGCTGAAATTACCACTCCAGTGGCATGAGTTGTCACATGAGTTAAGGTAATTTCAGGATGGTGTTTTGAAGGGTTTTGCAGCTGACCGCGAAGTCCTCTGTTGTATCTTTCTGCTATTTAGTTAGCGGGCCTCTCTGTGCTAAATCTGCTTTCATACTACGTGTGTCTTTTCATCTGCTCTCACCGTTATTATATGTGGGGGGCTGCTATCTCCTGTGGGGACATTCTCTGGAGGCAAGCCAGGACTGTGTTTTCTTCTACCAGGGGTAGTTAGTTCTTCGGCTGGCGCGCGGCATCTAGAGACAACGCAGGAATGCCCCCTGGCTACTTCTAGTGTGGTGTGTAGGTTTAGCATTGCGGTCAGCTCTAGTTTCCATCACCCGAGAGCTTGTCCGTTTATTCTATGCTTCTGATGTTTCCTTGCCATTGGAAACCATAACAGTATGGCCAGCCCAAAATGTTTAATCTATAGGCTGAATCAGGAGAGAAAAGGAACTGTGTGAAACCTTTTTTTTTTTTTTTTTCCTCTGAAGTTGCACTCCAGCTCTAATTGCAGTCTCCTGTTTTCCTCTCCTCTTAACCCCTGAATGGCTCAGACTTTATCTGTTGAAATATGGATCTCCAGAGTCTGGCTACCAATTTGAATAATCTTGCCTCTAAAGTTCAGAATATACAAGATTTTTTGTTACATGCTCCTCGGTCTGAACCTAAAATTCCTATACCGGAGTTTTTTTCTGGAGATCAATCTTGTTTTCTAAATTTTAAATACAATTGTAAATTGTTTCTTTCGCTGAGATCTCATTCTGCTGGAGATCCTGCCCAGCAAGTAAAAATTGTTATTTCTTTACTGCGGGGTGACCCCCAAAATTGGGCATTTTTATTGGCACCAGGGGATCCTGCGTTGCTCAATGTGGATGCGTTTTTTCTGGCTTTGGGGTTGCTTTATGAGGAACCAAATTTGGAGATTCAGGCTGAGAAAGCCCTAATAGCCCTCTCTCAGGGGCAAGATGAAGCCGAAATATATTGCCAAAAATTTCGAAAATGGTCTGTGCTTACTCAGTGGAATGAGTGCGCTCTGGCGGCAATTTTCAGAGAAGATCTCTCTGATGCTGTAAAAGACGTCATGGTGGGGTTTCCTGCGCCTACTGGTCTGAATGAGTCCATGACAATGGCAATTCAGATTGATCGGCGTTTACGGGAACGCAAACCTGTGCACCAGTTGGCGGTGTCTTCTGAAGAGGCACCACAGAGTATGCAATGTGATAGCTTTCTGTCCAGAAGCGAACGACAGATTTATAGGCGAAAAAATCATTTGTGCTTCTATTGTGGAAATTCTACTCATGTTATATCAGCATGCTCTAAACGAACAAAGAAAGTTGATAAATCCTCTGCTATTGGCACTTTGCAGTCCAAGTTTATTCTGTCTGTAACTCTAATTTGTTCGTTATCTTCTATTGTTGCGGATGCGTATGTGGATTCTGGCGCCGCTTTGAGTCTTATGGATTGGTCCTTTGCCAGGCGCTGTGGGTTTGATCTAGAGCCTCTGGAAGTTCCTATACCTTTAAAGGGTATTGATTCTACACCATTGGCTAGTAATAAACCACAATACTGGACACAAGTGACTATGCGTATGACTCCAGACCATCAAGAGGTGATTCGCTTCCTTGTACTGTATAATCTACATGATGTGTTGGTGCTGGGATTGCCATGGTTGCAAACTCATAACCCAGTCCTTGACTGGAAAACAATGTCTGTACTAAGCTGGGGATGTCAGGGAAATCATGGGGACACATCTTTGGTCTCCATTGCTTCATCTATTCCCTCTGAAGTTCCTGAGTTTTTGTCTGATTATCGTGAGGTTTTTGAGGAATCTACTCTTAATTCTCTTCCTCCTCACAGAGATTGCGATTGCGCCATAGATTTGATCCCTGGCAGTAAATTTCCTAAGGGTCGTCTATTCAATCTGTCTGTACCTGAACATGCTGCCATGCGAGAGTATATTAGGGAGTCCTTGGAAAAGGGACATATTCGTCCTTCTTCGTCTCCTCTTGGAGCGGGGTTCTTTTTCGTAGCTAAAAGCGATGGTTCTTTGAGACCTTGTATTGATTATAGACTCTTGAATAAGATCACAGTCAAGTATCAGTATCCTTTGCCATTGCTGACAGATTTATTTGCTCGCATTGAGGGGGCGAAGTGGTTCTCTAAGATTGATCTTCGCGGTGCGTATAATTTGGTGCGAATTAAGCAGGGGGATGAGTGGAAAACCGCATTTAATACGCCCGAGGGCCATTTTGAGTATTTGGTGATGCCTTTTGGTCTGTCAAATGCCCCTTCGGTCTTTCAGTCTTTTATGCACAATATTTTCCGTGAATATCTGGATAAATTTATGATTGTGTATTTGGACGATATCTTGATTTTTTCGGATGACTGGGAATCTCATGTTCAACAAGTTAGGAGGGTTTTTCAGGTTTTGCGGACCAATTCTCTGTTTGTTAAAGGTTCAAAGTGTGTTTTTGGGGTTCAGAAGATTTCTTTTTTGGGGTACATTTTTCCCCCCTCTTCTATTGAGATGGATCCTGTGAAGGTTCGGGCTATTTGTGACTGGACGCAGCCGACTTCTCTTAAGGGCCTTCAGAAATTTTTGGGCTTTGCTAACTTTTATCGTCGATTCATAACTGGTTTTTCTAGCGTTGTCAGGCCTTTGACTGATTTGACTAAAAAGGGTGCTGATGTTGCAGATTGGTCTCCTGCTGCTGTGGAGGCCTTTCGGGAGCTTAAGCGCCGTTTTTCTTCTGCTCCGGTGTTGTGCCAGCCTGATGTTTCTCTTCCTTTTCAGGTGGAAGTTGATGCTTCCGAGATCGGAGCGGGGGCGGTTTTGTCGCAGAAAAGTTCAGATTGTTCAGTGATGAGACCTTGTGCGTTCTTTTCTCGAAAATTTTCGCCCGCCGAGCGAAATTATGACGTCGGTAATCGGGAGCTTTTGGCGATGAAGTGGGCATTCGAGGAGTGGCGTCATTGGCTTGAGGGTGCTAAACATCAGGTGGTGGTCTTGACTGATCACAAAAATTTGATTTATCTTGAGTCGGCCAGACGTCTGAATCCTAGACAGGTGCGCTGGTCGTTGTTTTTCTCCCGGTTTAATTTTGTGGTTTCGTATCTGCCAGGTACTAAGAATGTGAAGGCGGATGCCCTTTCTAGGAGTTTTGAACCTGATTCCCCTGGTGATTCTAAACCTACGGGTATACTTAAGGATGGGGTGATATTGTCTGCTGTCTTCCCAGACCTGCGACGGGCTTTACAAGAGTTTCAGGCGGATCGGCCTGATCGTTGTCCGCCTGGTAGATTGTTTGTGCCGGATGAGTGGACCAATAGAGTCATCTCGGAGGTTCATTCTTCTGCGTTGGCAGGTCATCCGGGAATTTTTGGTACCAGAGATTTGGTGGCTAGGTCCTTCTGGTGGCCTTCCCTGTCTCGGGACGTGTTGTGAAATTGGATTTTGGGCTCCCCCGGTGGCCACTGGTGGAATTGAACTGGTGTGCATCATCCCCTCTGTTCACCTGTTTCCATCAGGATGTGGGAGTCGCTATTTAACCTTGCTCCTCTGTCACTTCCATGCCGGTCAACATTGTAATCAGAAGCCTTTCTGTGCTTGTTCCTGCTGCTAGACAACTCCCAGCTAAGTTGGACTTTAGTCCTCGTTTGTTTTTGCATTTTGTTCCAGTTCACAGCTGTAGTTTCGTTTCTGTGTCTGGAAAGCTCTTGTGATCTGAAATTGCCACTCTGATGTTATGAGTTAATACTAGAGTCTTAAAGTAATTTCAGGATGGTATTTTGATAGTGTTTTCAGCTGACCATGAAAGTGCCCTTTCTGTCTTCCTGCTATCTAGTAAGCGGACCTCAATTTTGCTAAACCTATTTTCATACTACGTTTGTCATTTCATCTAAAATCACCGCCAATATATGTGGGGGCCTCTGTCTGCCTATCGGGGAAATTTCTCTAGAGGTGAGCCAGGACTATATTTTCCTCTGCCAGGATTAGTTAGTCCTCCGGCCGGCGCTGGGCGTCTAGGGATAAAAACGTAGGCAACGCTACCCGGCTACTGTTAGTTGTGCGGCAGGTTTAGTTCATGGTCAGTTTAGTTTCCATCCTTCCAAGAGCTAGTACTGATGTTTGCTGGGCTATGTTCTCTTGCCATTGAGAACCATAACAGTTTGACCGGACCAAAAAGGGTTAAATTAATTGACAGAGAAAGGAGAGAAAAGAGAAGTCTGCTGAAGATTTTTTTTTTTTTCCCTTCCCTTCAGTTCTGAGTGTGCTTGTAATTGAATCTCTTGCAAGTCTGCCTATATTGCAGCCTTTCTCTCTCTCCCTCTCCTTCTAATCCTGGAATGGCTCTGTGTTCACCTGTTTAAAATGGATATTCAGAGTTTAGCTGCAGGTTTGAATAATCTCACCACGAAAGTTCAAAATTTACAAGATTTTGTTGTTCATGTTCCTATATCTGAACCTAGAATTCCTTTGCCTGAATTTTTCTCGGGGAATAGATCTTGCTTTCAAAATTTCAAAAATAATTGCAAGTTGTTTTTGTCCCTGAAATCTCGCTCTGCTGGAGATCCTGCTCAGCAGGTCAGGATTGTGATTTCCTTGCTCCGGGGCGACCCTCAGGATTGGGCTTTTGCATTGGCTCCAGGGGATCCTGCGTTGCTCAATGTGGATGCGTTTTTTCTGGCCTTGGGGTTGCTTTATGAGGAACCTCAGTTAGAGCTTCAGGCGGAAAAGGCCTTGATGTCCCTATCTCAGGGGCAAGACGAAGCTGAAATATACTGCCAGAAATTCCGTAAATGGGCTGTGCTTACTCAGTGGAATGAGTGCGCCCTGGCGGCGAATTTCAGAGAGGGTCTCTCTGATGCCATTAAGGATGTTATGGTGGGGTTCCCTGTGCCTGCGGGTCTGAATGAGTCCATGACAATGGCTATCCAGATCGATAGGCGTCTGCGGGAGCGCAAACCTGTGCACCATTTGGCGATGTCTACTGAGAAGACGCCAGAGAATATGCAATGTGATAGAATTCTGTCCAGAAGTGAACGGCAGAATTTAAGACGAAAAAATGGGTTGTGCTTCTATTGCGGTGATTCAACTCATGTTATATCAGCATGCTCTAAGCGTACTAAGAAGCTTGATAAGTCTGTTTCAATTGGCACTTTACAGTCTAAGTTTATTCTATCTGTGACCCTGATTTGTTCTTTATCATCTATTACCGCGGATGCCTATGTCGACTCTGGCGCCGCTTTGAGTCTTATGGATTGGTCCTTTGCCAGACGCTGTGGGTATGATTTGGAGCCTCTTGAAACTCCTATACCCCTGAAGGGGATTGACTCCACCCCATTGGCTAGTAATAAACCACAATACTGGACACAAGTAACTATGCGGATTAATCCGGATCATCAGGAGATTATTCGCTTTCTTGTGCTGTATAACCTACATGATGTGTTGGTGCTTGGATTGCCATGGCTGCAATCTCATAACCCAGTCCTTGACTGGAAAGCTATGTCTGTGTTAAGCTGGGGATGTAAGGGGACGCATGGGGACGTACCTGTGGTTTCCATTTCATCATCTATTCCCTCTGAGATTCCTGAATTCTTGACTGAATATCGTGACGTTTTTGAAGAACCTAAGCTTGGTTCATTACCTCCGCACCGGGAGTGCGATTGTGCCATAGATTTGATTCCGGGTAGTAAATACCCTAAGGGTCGTTTATTTAATCTGTCTGTGCCTGAACATGCTGCTATGCGAGAATATATAAAGGAGCCCTTGGAAAAGGGACATATTCGTCCTTCGTCATCTCCCTTAGGAGCCGGTTTTTTCTTTGTGGCTAAGAAAGATGGCTCTTTGAGACCGTGTATTGATTATCGGCTTTTGAATAAAATCACGGTTAAATATCAATATCCGTTGCCACTGCTGACTGATTTGTTTGCTCGCATAAAGGGGGCCAAGTGGTTCTCTAAGATAGATCTCCGTGGGGCGTATAATTTGGTGCGAATTAAGCAGGGGGATGAGTGGAAGACCGCATTTAATACGCCCGAGGGCCACTTTGAGTATTTGGTGATGCCTTTTGGTCTTTCAAATGCCCCTTCAGTCTTTCAGTCCTTTATGCATGACATTTTCCGTGATTATTTGGATAAATTTATGATTGTGTATCTGGATGATATTTTGATTTTTTCGGATGACTGGGACTCTCATGTCCAGCAGGTCAGGAGGGTTTTTCAGGTTTTGCGGTCTAATTCCTTGTGTGTGAAGGGTTCTAAGTGCGTTTTTGGGGTTCAAAAGATTTCCTTTTTGGGATATATTTTTTCCCCCTCTTCCATCGAGATGGATCCTGTCAAGGTTCAGGCTATTTGTGATTGGACGCAACCCTCTTCTCTTAAGAGTCTTCAGAAATTTTTGGGCTTTGCTAACTTTTATCGTCGATTTATTGCTGGTTTTTCTGATGTTGTTAAACCATTGACTGATTTGACTAAGAAGGGTGCTGATGTTGCTGATTGGTCCCCTGCTGCTGTGGAGGCCTTTCGGGAGCTTAAGCGCCGCTTTTCTTCCGCCCCTGTGTTGCGTCAGCCTGATGTTGCTCTTCCTTTTCAGGTTGAGGTCGACGCTTCTGAAATCGGAGCTGGGGCAGTTTTGTCGCAGAGAAGTTCCGATTGTTCCGTGATGAGACCTTGTGCCTTTTTCTCGCGTAAATTTTCGCCCGCCGAGCGGAATTATGATGTTGGGAATCGGGAGCTTTTGGCCATGAAGTGGGCTTTTGAGGAGTGGCGTCATTGGCTTGAGGGGGCTAGACATCAGGTGGTGGTATTGACTGACCACAAAAATCTAATTTATCTTGAGTCCGCCAGACGCCTGAATCCTAGACAGGCGCGCTGGTCGTTGTTTTTCTCTCGGTTTAATTTTGTGGTGTCCTACCTGCCGGGTTCTAAGAATGTTAAGGCGGATGCCCTTTCTAGGAGTTTTGAGCCTGACTCCCCTGGTAACTCTGAACCTACAGGTATCCTTAAGGATGGAGTGATATTGTCTGCCGTTTCTCCAGACCTGCGGCGGGCCTTGCAGGAGTTTCAGGCGGATAGACCTGATCGTTGCCCACCTGGTAGACTGTTTGTTCCTGATGATTGGACCAGTAAAGTCATTTCTGAGGTTCATTCTTCTACGTTGACAGGTCATCCTGGAATCTTTGGTACCAGGGATTTGGTGGCAAGGTCCTTCTGGTGGCCTTCCCTGTCTCGAGATGTGCGAGGCTTTGTGCAGTCTTGTGACGTTTGTGCTCGGGCCAAGCCTTGTTGTTCTCGGGCTAGTGGATTGTTGTTGCCCTTGCCTATCCCGAAGAGGCCCTGGACGCACATCTCGATGGATTTTATTTCGGATCTTCCTGTTTCTCAGAAGATGTCTGTCATCTGGGTGGTGTGTGACCGTTTCTCTAAGATGGTCCATTTGGTTCCCCTGCCTAAGTTGCCTTCTTCTTCCGAGTTGGTTCCTCTGTTTTTTCAAAATGTGGTCCGTTTGCATGGTATTCCGGAGAATATCGTTTCTGACAGAGGAACCCAATTCGTGTCTAGATTTTGGCGAGCATTCTGTGCTAGGATGGGCATAGATTTGTCTTTCTCGTCTGCTTTCCATCCTCAGACAAATGGCCAGACCGAGCGGACGAATCAGACCTTGGAGACATATTTGAGGTGTTTTGTGTCTGCAGATCAGGATGATTGGGTTGCTTTTTTGCCTTTAGCGGAGTTTGCCCTCAATAATCGGGCCAGCTCTGCCACCTTGGTGTCTCCTTTTTTCTGTAATTCGGGGTTTCATCCTCGATTTTCTTCTGGTCAGGTGGAATCTTCGGATTGTCCTGGAGTGGATGCTGTGGTGGAGAGGTTGCATCAGATTTGGGGGCAGGTAGTGGACAATTTGAAGTTGTCCCAGGAGAAGACTCAGCTTTTTGCCAACCGCCGGCGTCGGGTTGGTCCTCGGCTTTGTGTTGGGGACTTGGTGTGGTTGTCTTCTCGTTTTGTCCCTATGAGGGTTTCTTCTCCTAAGTTTAAGCCTCGGTTCATCGGCCCGTACAAGATATTGGAGATTCTTAACCCTGTGTCCTTCCGTTTGGACCTTCCTGCATCTTTTTCTATTCATAATGTTTTTCATCGGTCATTGTTGCGCAGGTATGAGGTACCGGTTGTGCCTTCCGTTGAGCCTCCTGCTCCGGTGTTGGTTGAGGGCGAGTTGGAGTACGTTGTGGAAAAAATCTTGGACTCCCGTGTTTCCAGACGGAAACTCCAGTATCTGGTCAAATGGAAGGGATACGGTCAGGAGGATAATTCTTGGGTGACTGCCTCTGATGTTCATGCCTCCGATCTGGTCCGTGCCTTTCATAGGGCTCATCCTGATCGCCCTGGTGGTTCTGGTGAGGGTTCGGTGCCCCCTCCTTGAGGGGGGGGTACTGTTGTGAAATTGGATTTTGGGCTCCCCCGGTGGCCACTGGTGGAATTGAACTGGTGTGCATCATCCCCTCTGTTCACCTGTTTCCATCAGGATGTGGGAGTCGCTATTTAACCTTGCTCCTCTGTCACTTCCATGCCGGTCAACATTGTAATCAGAAGCCTTTCTGTGCTTGTTCCTGCTGCTAGACAACTCCCAGCTAAGTTGGACTTTAGTCCTCGTTTGTTTTTGCATTTTGTTCCAGTTCACAGCTGTAGTTTCGTTTCTGTGTCTGGAAAGCTCTTGTGATCTGAAATTGCCACTCTGATGTTATGAGTTAATACTAGAGTCTTAAAGTAATTTCAGGATGGTATTTTGATAGTGTTTTCAGCTGACCATGAAAGTGCCCTTTCTGTCTTCCTGCTATCTAGTAAGCGGACCTCAATTTTGCTAAACCTATTTTCATACTACGTTTGTCATTTCATCTAAAATCACCGCCAATATATGTGGGGGCCTCTGTCTGCCTATCGGGGAAATTTCTCTAGAGGTGAGCCAGGACTATATTTTCCTCTGCCAGGATTAGTTAGTCCTCCGGCCGGCGCTGGGCGTCTAGGGATAAAAACGTAGGCAACGCTACCCGGCTACTGTTAGTTGTGCGGCAGGTTTAGTTCATGGTCAGTTTAGTTTCCATCCTTCCAAGAGCTAGTACTGATGTTTGCTGGGCTATGTTCTCTTGCCATTGAGAACCATAACAGGGACGTGCGTACTTTTGTGCAGTCTTGCGATGTTTGTGCTCGGGCCAAGCCTTGTTGTTCTCGGGCTAGTGGGTTGTTGTTGCCCTTGCCTGTTCCTAAGAGGCCTTGGACACACATCTCTATGGATTTTATTTCTGATCTCCCTGTTTCTCAGAAGATGTCCGTCATTTGGGTGGTGTGTGACCGCTTTTCTAAGATGGTTCATTTGGTGCCCTTGCCCAAGCTGCCTTCCTCATCTGAGTTGGTGCCCCTGTTTTTTCAGAATGTGGTTCGGTTGCATGGTATTCCGGAGAATATCGTTTCCGACAGGGGATCCCAGTTTGTGTCCAGATTTTGGCGGGCGTTTTGTGCCAGGATGGGCATTGATTTGTCTTTTTCATCTGCATTTCATCCCCAGACAAATGGCCAGACGGAACGTACTAATCAGACCTTGGAGACTTATTTGAGGTGTTTCGTGTCTGCTGATCAGGATGACTGGGTCTCCTTTTTGCCGTTGGCTGAGTTTGCCCTTAATAATCGGGCCAGTTCTGCCACTTTGGTCTCCCCTTTCTTTTGCAATTCAGGGTTCCATCCTCGTTTTTCATCTGGTCAGGTGGAGTCTTCGGATTGTCCTGGAGTGGATACCATGGTGGATAGGTTGCATCGTATTTGGGGGCAGGTGGTGGACAATTTGGAGTTGTCCCAGGAGAGGACTCAACGTTTTGCTAATCGCCATCGTCGTGTTGGTCCTCGTCTTCGTGTTGGGGACTTGGTGTGGTTGTCCTCCCGTTTTGTCCCTATGAGGGTCTCTTCTCCTAAGTTTAAGCCTCGGTTCATCGGTCCTTATGGGATTTTGGAAATTCTTAACCCTGTGTCTTTTTGTTTGGACCTTCCAGCATTATTTGCTATCCATAATGTCTTCCATCGGTCATTATTGCGGAGGTATGAGGTACCACTTGTGCCTTCTGTTGAGCCTCCTGCTCCTGTGCTGGTTGAGGGTGAATTGGAGTATGTGGTGGAGAAAATCTTGGACTCCCGTGTTTCCAGACGGAGACTTCAATATCTGGTGAAATGGAAGGGCTATGGTCAAGAGGATAATTCTTGGGTTACAGCTTCTGATGTTCATGCTTCTGATTTGGTCCGTGCCTTTCATAGGGCTCATCCAGATCGCCCTGGTGGTTCTTGTGAGGGTTCGGTGCCCCCTCCTTAAGGGGGGGTACTGTTGTGATTCGGTTCGTGGGCTCCCCCGGTGGTCTCTTGTGGTACTGGTGTCCTGCAAGCTTTGCCTTCTCAGTTCACCTGTTCCTATCAGGATGTGGGAGTATCCTATTTAACCTTGCTCCTCAGTCATTCTAATGCTGGCCATCAATGTATCCAGAGTGATTCTGTTGCATGTTCCTGCTCCCAGATTTCTGCTCAGCTAAGTTGGACACTTTAGTCCTTAAGTCTATTTTTGTATGTTTTGTCCAGTTTGCACTTATGTGAATCTCTGCAGCTGGAAGCTCTTGTTGGGCTGAAATTACCACTCCAGTGGCATGAGTTGTCACATGAGTTAAGGTAATTTCAGGATGGTGTTTTGAAGGGTTTTGCAGCTGACCGCGAAGTCCTCTGTTGTATCTTTCTGCTATTTAGTTAGCGGGCCTCTCTGTGCTAAATCTGCTTTCATACTACGTGTGTCTTTTCATCTGCTCTCACCGTTATTATATGTGGGGGGCTGCTATCTCCTGTGGGGACATTCTCTGGAGGCAAGCCAGGACTGTGTTTTCTTCTACCAGGGGTAGTTAGTTCTCCGGCTGGCGCGCGGCATCTAGAGACAACGCAGGAATGCCCCCTGGCTACTTCTAGTGTGGTGTGTAGGTTTAGCATCGCGGTCAGCTCTAGTTTCCATCACCCGAGAGCTTGTCCGTTTATTCTATGCTTCTGATGTTTCCTTGCCATTGGAAACCATAACACAGTACAGACCAAAAGTTTGGACACACCTTCTCATTTAAAGATTTTTCTGTGTTTTCATGACTATGAAAATTGTACATTCACACTGAAGGCATCAAAACTATGAATTAACACATGTGGATTTATATACTTAACAAAAAAAATGTGAAACAACGGAAAATATGTCTTATATACATATTTTCAGTTGTTTCACACTTTTTTGTTAAGTATATAATTCTACATGTGTTAATTCATAGTTTTGATGCCTTCAGTGTGAATGTACAATTTTCATAGTCATGAAAATACAGAAAAATCTTTAAAGGGAACCTATCACCCCGTTTTTTAAAGATTAGATAAAAATAGTGTGAAATAGGGGCAGAGCTGGGCTTTACATTAGTGCCTCTTTGGTGCCTTTACACCCCCGTTAGGCTGCCGAAATACCTTAGTGAAGTGTCCGTTTTGACCTGTCACTCAAGCTGGTCAGGTCGGATGGGCGTGGTCACAGCGCTGTTTGTCCCCCAGGATCCTGCTCATCATTACGTTGGTGGCGTAGTGGTGTGCGCATGTCCAGCAGATGAATCCACTGCTCAGGAGATGAATAGCGGCGCGGTCTTCGCTATTCAGACGTTTACCGGTGGGCGCGGCCATCTTTCCTGTGGCCGCGCCTGCGCAGATGGAGCGCTCTGCTGCCAGGGGCTTCAGGAAAATGGCCGCCGCGATCTCCATCTGCGCACGCGCGGAATCCCGCGGCCATTTTCCTGAAGCCCCTGGCAGCAGAGCGCTCCATCTGCGCAGGCGCGGCCACAGGAAAGATGGCCGCGCCCACCGGTAAACGGCTGAATAGCGAAGACCGCGCCGCTATTCATCTCCTGGGCAGTGGATTCATCTGCTGGACATGCGCACACCACTACGCCACCAACGTAATGATGAGCAGGATCCTGGGGGACAAACAGCGCTATGACCACGCCCATCCGACCTGACCAGCTTGAGTGACAGGTCAAAATGGACACTTCACTAAGGTATTTCGGCAGCCTAACGGGGGTGTAAAGGCACCAAAGAGACACTAATGTAAAGCCCAGCTCTGCCCCTATTTCACACTATTTTTATCTAATCTTTAAAAAACGGGGTGATAGGTTCCCTGTTGTGGATCCGCTTTTTGGGCTCCCCTGGTGGTTGCTGGTGGTACTGGTGACTTGTGTGTGCTTTGCTGTCTCAGTTCACCTGCTCCCATCAGTGTTTGGGAGTTTCCTATTTAGCCTTGCTCTCCAGTCATTTCCTTGCCGGTCATCATTGTAACCAGAGCCTTCGGTTGCATGTTCCTGCTACTAGTCTGCTGATCAGCTAAGTGGACTTTGTCCTTTTGTTTTGTATCTTTTGTCCAGTTTGCAGTTTTTGTTATTCTCTGTAGCTGGAAGCTCTTGCGGGCTGAAATTGCCACTCCTGTGTCATGAGTTGACACAGGAGTCTTAAAGTAATTTCAGGATGGTTTTTTGAAAGGGTTTTCAGTTGACCGTGAAGTCCTCTTTTGTATCCTTCTGCTATCTAGTAAGTGGACCTCTCTTTGCTAAATCTACTTTCATACTGTGTATGTCTTTTCCTCTTAAACTCACCGTTATTACATGTGGGGGGCTGCTATCATCTTTTGGGGTATTTCCCTAGAGGTAAGCCAGGTCTGTTCCTTCCTCTACCAGGCGTAGTTAGTCCTCCGGCTGGCGCGTGGCATTTAGGAAGTCGTAGGTATGCTCCCTGGCTACTATTAGTTGTGTGGTAGATTTAGCTCACGGTCAGCTCGAGATTCCATCACCCAGAGCTCGTCCGTTATTTTTGTGTTTTGATGTTTCCCTGCCATTGGGAATCATGACAGTATGACCGGCCCATGTTAAAGTTATTGGCAGAAGAAAGGAGAGAAAAAAGAAGTCTGTAGAATTTTTTTTTTTTTTCCCCTGTGCTTGCTCCATAGTTGGATCAGTTGCATTTCACCTCTAATTACAGCCTTTGCCTTTCTCTCCTTCTAATCCTTGAATGGCTCTGATCTCACCTGTTTAAAGATGGACCCTCAGAGTTTGGCTGTAGGTTTAAATAATCTTGCTACCAAGGTTCAAAATTTACAAGATTTTGTTATACATACTCCGATGTCTGAACCTAAAATTCCTACACCAGAGGTGTTTTCCGGAGATAGATCTCGGTTCCTGAATTTCAAATATAATTGTAAATTGTTCCTTTCTCTCAGACCTCACTCCTCTGGAGATCCTGTCCAGCAGGTTAAGATTGTAATCTCTTTGCTGCGAGGTGACCCTCAAAATTGGGCATTTTCATTGACACCAGGGGATCCTGCGTTGCTCCAAAAATTGGTTCACTCCCTCCCCACAGAGATTGTGATTGCGCCATAGATCTGATTCCTGGCAGTAAATTTCCAAAGGGTCGTTTGTTTAACTTATCTGTACCTGAACATGCTGCTATGCGAGAGTATATTAAGGAGTCCCTAAAAAAGGGACATATTCGTCCTTCTTCATCTCCTTTAGGAGCTGGTTTTTTCTTTGTATCTAAAAAGGATGGCTCTCTGAGGCCTTGTATTGATTATCGACTCCTGAATAAAATTACAGTCAAATATCAGTATCCGTTGCCTTTGCTGACTGATTTGTTTGCTCACATAAGGGGGGCTAAGTGGTTCTCTAAGATTGATCTTCGTGGGGCGTATAATTTGGTGCGAATTAAGCAGGGGGATGAGTGGAAAACCGCATTTAATACGCCTGAGGGCCATTTTGAGTATTTAGTAATGCCTTTCGGCCTTTCTAATGCACCTTCAGTCTTTCAGTCCTTAATGCATGATATTTTCTGTGAATATTTGGATAAATTTATGATTGTGTATTTGGATGATATTTTGATTTTTTCTGATGACTGGGAGTCTCATGTTCAACAGGTCAGGAGGGTTTTTCAGGTTTTGCGGGATAATTCTTTGTGTGTAAAGGGTTCAAAGTGTGTTTTTGGGGTTCAAAAGATTTCCTTTTTGGGGTACATTTTTTCCCCTTCTTCTATTGAGATGGACCCTGTCAAGGTTCGGGCTATTTGTGACTGGACGCAGCCTACTTCTCTTAAGAGTCTTCAGAAATTCTTGGGCTTTGCTAATTTTTATCGTCGATTTATAACTGGTTTTTCTGGTGTTGCTAAACCTCTGACGGATTTGACCAAGAAGGGTGCTGATGTTGCCAATTGGTCCCCTGCTGCTGTGGAGGCCTTTTGGGAGCTTAAGCGCCGCTTTTTGTCTGCCCCTGTGATGCGCCAGCCTGATGTTTCTCTTCCCTTTCAGGTTGAGGTCGATGCTTCCGAGATCGGAGCGGGGGCGGTTTTGTCGCAGAAAAGTTCCGACTGCTCAGTGATGAGACCTTGTGCGTTCTTTTCTCGAAAATTTTCGGCCGCCGAGCGAAACTATGATGTTGGTAATCGGGAGCTTTTGGCCATGAAGTGGGCATTTGAGGAGTGGCGTCATTGGCTTGAGGGTGCCAGACATCAGGTGGTGCCAGACTGATCACAAGAATCTGATTTATCTAGAGTCTGCCAGGCGCCTGAATCCTAGACAGGCACGATGGTCGTTGTTTTTTTCTCGGTTTAATTTTGTGGTTTCATACTTACCGGGTTCTAAAAATGTTAAGGCAGATGCTCTTTCTGGGAGTTTTGGGCCTGACTCTCCTGGGGATTCTGAACCTGCTGGTGTCCTTGAGGATGGGGTTGTTTTGTCTGCTGTCTCCCCAGATCTGCGACGTGCTTTGCAAGAATTTCAGGCGGATAGACCTGATCGTTGTCCGCCTGGTAGACTGTTTGTTCCTGATGATTGGACCAGTAGAGTCATCTCGGAAGTTCATTCTTCTTCGCTGGCAGGTCATCCTGGAATTTTTGGTACCAGAGATTTGGTGGCTAGATCCTTCTGGTGGCCTTCCCTGTCTCGGGATGTGCGTGTTTTTGTGCAGTCTTGTGATGTGTGTGCTCGGGCCAAGCCTTGTTGTTCTAGGGCTAGTGGGTTATTGTTGCCCTTGCCTGTTCCAAAGAGGCCTTGGACGCACATCTCTATGGACTTTATTTCTGATCTCCCTGTTTCTCAGAAGATGTCTGTCATCTGGGTGGTGTGTGACCGTTTTTCTAAAATGGTTCATTTGGTACCATTGCCTAAGTTGCCTTCCTCATCTGAGTTGGTTCCTTTATTTTTTCAAAATGTGGTGCGCTTGCATGGTATTCCGGAAAACATCGTTTCTGACAGGGGAACCCAGTTCGTGTCTAGATTTTGGCGGGCATTCTGTGCCAGGTTGGGCATTGATTTGTCTTTTTCGTCTGCATTCCATCCTCAGACTAATGGCCAGACGGAGCGAACTAATCAAACTTTGGAGACTTATTTGAGGTGTTTTGTGTCTGCGGATCAGGATGACTGGGTTGCCTTTTTGCCGTTGGCAGAATTTGCTCTTAATAATCGGGCTAGTTCTGCCACTTTGGTTTCTCCTTTCTTTTGCAATTCAGGGTTTCATCCTCGTTTTTCATCTGGTCAGGTGGAATCTTCGGATTGTCCTGGAGTGGATGCGGTGGTGGATCGGTTGCATCAGATTTGGGGACAAGTGGTGGACAATTTGAAGTTGTCCCAGGAGAGGACTCAGCAGTTTGCTAACCGCCGTCGTCGTGTTGGTCCTCGCCTTCGTGTTGGGGACTTGGTGTGGTTGTCTTCCCGTTTTGTCCCTATGAGGGTTTCTTCTCCTAAGTTTAAGCCTCGGTTCATCGGTCCTTATAGGATTTTGGAGATACTTAACCCTGTGTCCTTTCGTTTGGACCTCCCGGCATCTTTCGCTATCCATAATGTATTCCATCGGTCGTTGTTGCGGAGATATGAGGTACCGGTGGTTCCTTCTACTGAACCTCCTGCTCCTGTGCTGGTGGAGGGTGAATTGGAGTACGTTGTAGAGAAGATCTTGGATTCCCGTATTTCCAGACGGAGACTTCAATATCTGGTTAAATGGAAGGGCTATGGTCAGGAAGATAATTCTTGGGTAACTGCCTCTGATGTTCATGCCTCGGATTTGGTTCGTGCCTTTCATAGGGCTCATCCAGATCGCCCTGGCGGTTCTCGTGAGGGTTCGGTGCCCCCTCCTTAAGGGGGGGGTACTGTTGTGGATCCGCTTTTTGGGCTCCCCTGGTGGTTGCTGGTGGTACTGGTGACTTGTGTGTGCTTTGCTGTCTCAGTTCACCTGCTCCCATCAGTGTTTGGGAGTTTCCTATTTAGCCTTGCTCTCCAGTCATTTCCTTGCCGGTCATCATTGTAACCAGAGCCTTCGGTTGCATGTTCCTGCTACTAGTCTGCTGATCAGCTAAGTGGACTTTGTCCTTTTGTTTTGTATCTTTTGTGCAGTTTGCAGTTTTTGTTATTCTCTGTAGCTGGAAGCTCTTGCGGGCTGAAATTGCCACTCCTGTGTCATGAGTTGACACAGGAGTCTTAAAGAAGTTGTCCACTACTATAAAGTTTTTGTTTTTTTTTCATAAATCTTGCTATTATGTGCCACTGAAAACATCTACTGTGTTTATTTTAACAATATTACCTGTTATCATGCTGTAGCAGCACATCTTCAGTGCTGGATTCAGCTCTCATGGGGTTAATCGACTACTTCCTTATTGTGCCCTAATACTACAAGTTCCATGATGCTTTGCACTGCCACTAAGCCCGAATCTAGCACACCCACTCCAAAAACAAACCCAAACCCCTCCCTCCTCTCTGTTCAGGCTGATGAGGAGAGGTCACATCTTGGTCACAAGCTGAAAGCAGCACCAAGCACTGCACAACCATGGTGATCAAGCTTTGAGCTTTTTTTCTTTCTCATCTATTTCATAGTATAGTTTAGTATACATATATGATATACTGTAAAGAGATCTATCTTCGTATATGTCTTACATATGTAAATTACACAATACATGTGTGGGTATATATGTCCATCTACATACACTTGTGTGCATGTATATATATTATGTGTGTTCTTATTTTACACTATTTGTGCTCATATACAGGAGAGACCCCAGTTTCAGAAACAATATATGGGCCATTTGCAGTATAACAGCTCATGCTAACTCACAATTCCACCTGCTCTGGAGGTAGATATGGCCCCCAATGCCTCTTCGCTGCAAAGATTGCACCAATATGCGGTCAAACCTCTTATATACACACAAATATATACTTCTATGTGTATGTACGGAAAAAATTATTTATTCAGATACATACACTTTATTATTTTGATGCAGAGTGATATATACATATATATGGAACTTGGAAGGGTTTGTCCACTATTCTAACAACCCACTCTGTCTGTATGTTTCGCATTGATGGTACCCTGTGGTCAATCAGTGGCCGCATCACTCTCCCTGCCTTCTAAGCAAACTCTTATATCTGTTGGAAGTGAGTGTTGCTGCATTTTTTTTAATATTTACCAAATGTAAGCCACTTCTTCCTAAAGGTACCGTCACACAACGATATCGTTAACGATATCGTTGCTTTTTGTGACGTAGCAACGATATCGTTAAGGAAATCGTTCTGTGTGACAGCGACCAACGATCAGGCCCCTGCTGGGAGATCGTTGGTCGCTGAGGAAAGTCCAGCACTTTATTTTGTCGCTGGACTCCCTGCAGACATCGCTGAATCGGCATGTGTGACGCCGATCCAGCGATGTCTTCACTGGTAACCATGGTAAATATCGGGTTACTAAGCGCAGGGCCGCACTTAGTAACCAGATGTTTACCCTGGTTACCAGCATATACCAGCATAAACGTAAAAAAAAAAAAACACTACATACTTACATTCCGTGTCTGTCCTCTGGCGCTGTGCTTCTCTGCACTAGCTGTGAGCGCAGGCCAGCCGTAAAGCACAGCGGTGACGTCACCGCTTTGCTTCCCGGCTGACCGGCGCTGACAGTGCAGAGGAAAGCACAGCGCTGGAGGACAGACACGGAATGTAAGTATGTAGTGGTTTTTTTTTACATTTACAACGGTAACCAGGGTAAACATCGGGTTACTAAGCGCGGCCCTGCGCTTAGTAACCCGATGTTTACCCTGGTTACCAGGGGACTTTGGGATCGTTGGTCGCTGGAGAGCTGTCTGTGTGACAGGAGACAATGGCTCCAGCAGTGCATCACTGAGGTTACTCTAGTTCACTGGTCTCACTTTATGGCAATTGCTGCGTGGGAAAATATCTCACCCAGCAATGCCAATAGTGAGACTAGGGACTATTTTCTCACAGGGGCGTAGGAATACCTTGTGAGGAATATATGATGGAAGGATACCTTCCATCATTGTGTTCCTGGAGCCCCTGGAGAGTGGTCGCATCAACTGATGCTGCTCTCCATGGGAGATCGTCGTGGGACACTCGTTTTAATTGGATTTCTGCGGACAGGGAGTATATTTTCTTTGTTTATTATTTTAATATTTTTTACAGGTGACAATGGCTTCGGGGAACAAAGTGACAAGTGATGGTGAGTATGTACTCTATGTTATATGTACTGTATGTCTGTAGTATGTATGTATGTACTGTATGTCACATGTCGTTGCATGGTGCATGTCGTCGCATGGTGCATGTCGCCGCATGGTGCATGTTGTTGCATGTCGTCGCATGGTGCATGTCGTCGCATGGTGCATGTCGTCGCATGGTGCATGTTGCATGTCGCCGCATGGTGCATGTTGTTGCATGTCGTCGCATGGTGCATGTCGGCGCATGGTGCATGTTGCCTCATGGTGCATGTTGTCGCATGTCGTCGCATGGTACATGTAGTCGCATGGTGCATGTCGGCGCATGGTGCATGTTGTTTCATGTCGTCGCATGGTGCATGTCGGCGCATGGTGCATGTTGCCTCATGGTGCATGTTGTTGCATGTCGTCGTATGGTGCATGTCGTCGCATGGTGCATGTCGCATGTCGCAGCATGGTGCATGTTGTTGCATGTCGTCGCATGGTGCATGTCGGCGCATGGTGCATGTTGTTGCATGTCGTCGTATGGTGCATGTCGTCGCATGGTGCATGTCGCATGTCGCAGCATGGTGCATGTTGTTGCATGTCGTCGCATGGTGCATGTCGGCGCATGGTGCATGTTGCCTCATGGTGCATGTTGTTGCATGTCGTCGTATGGTGCATGTCGTCGCATGGTGCATGTCGCATGTCGCAGCATGGTGCATGTTGTTGCATGTCGTCGCATGGTGCATGTCGGCGCATGGTGCATGTTGCCTCATGGTGCATGTTGTTGCATGTCGTCGTATGGTGCATGTCGTCGCATGGTGCATGTCGCATCATGGTGCATGTTGTTGCATGTCGTCGCATGGCGCATGTCGTCGCATGGTGCATGTTGCCTCATGGTGCATGTTGTTGCATGTCGTCGTATGGTGCATGTCGTCGCATGGTGCATGTCGCAGCATGGTGCATGTTGTTGCATGTCGTCGCATGGTGCATGTCGGCGCATGGTGCATGTTGCCTCATGGTGCATGTTGTTGCATGTCGTCGTATGGTGCATGTCGTCGCATGGTGCATGTCGCAGCATGGTGCATGTTGTTGCATGTCGTCGCATGGTGCATGTCGGCGCATGGTGCATGTTGCCTCATGGTGCATGTTGTCACATGTCGCATGGTGCATGTCGTCGCATGGTGCCGCATGGTGCATGTTGTCGCATGTCGTCGTATGGTGCATGTCATCGCATGGTGCATGTCGCATGTCGTCGCATGGTGCATGTCGCCGCATGGTGCATGTTGTTGCATGTCGTTGCATGGTGCATGTAGGCGCATGGTGCATGTCGTCGCATGGTGCCGCATTGGGGAATGTTGTCGCATGTCGTCGTATGGTGCATGTCGTCGCATGGTGCATGTCGCCGCATGGTGCATGTTGTTGCATGTCGTCGCATGGTGCATGTCGTCGCATGGTGCATGTCGTCGCATGGTGCATGTCGTCGCATGGTGTGTTGTATGTATGTATGTATGTATGTATGTACTGTGGTTTTTTTTTTTTTACATTCAACACATTAGCCGGATGATGGGACTACTACTGTCCCATCATTGACTAATGTGTCACTCACTGTCAGTGTAGCAGGCAGAGCCCGATGGGACTTGTAGTCCCATCGGACGATGCCTGCACACACACGCACAGCGTCAGCATGCACACACACACGCACGGCGCCGGCACACACACACGCACAGCGCCGGCACACACACGCACAGCGCCGGCACGCACAGCGCTGGCACACGCACAGCGTCGGCACACACACGCACAGCGCCGGCACACACACGCACAGCGCCGGCACACACACGCACAGCGCCGGCACACACACGCACAAAGCACACACACACACAGCGCCGGACACGCACAGCGTCAGCACACACACGCACAGCGCCGGCACACACACGCACAAAGCACACACACGCACAAAGCACACACACACAGCGCCGGCACACACGCACAGCGTCGGCACACACAGCGCCGGCACACACGCACAGCGTCGGCACACACACGCACAGCGTCGGCACACACACGCACAGCGCCGGCACACACAGCGCCGGCACACACGCACAGCGCCGGCACACACGCACAGCGCCGGCACACACACGCACAGCGCCGGCACACGCACAGCGTCGGAACACACACGCACAGCGCCGGCACACACACGCACAGCGCTGGCACACACACGCACAAAGCACACACACACACAGCGCCGGCACACGCACAGCGTCGGCACACACACGCACAGCGCCGGCACACACACGCACAGCGCCGGCACACACACGCACAAAGCACACACACACAGCGCCGGCACACACGCACAGCGTCGGCACACACGCACAGCGTCGGCACACACACGCACAGCGCCGGCACACACACGCACAGCGCCGGCACACACACGCACAGCACCGGCACACACGCACAGCGTTGGCACACACACGCACAGCGCCGGCACACACAGCGCCGGCACACACGCACAGCGTCGGCACACACACGCACAGCACCGGCACACACAGCGCCGGCACACACAGCGCCGGCACACACACGCACAGCGCCGGCACACACACGCACAAAGCACACACACACACAGCGCCGGCACACACGCACAGCGTCGGCACACACGCACAGCGTCGGCACACACACGCACAGCGCCGGCACACACACGCACAGCGCCGGCACACACACGCACAGCATCGGCACACACGCACAGCGTCGGCACACACACGCACAGCGCCGGCACACACAGCGCCGGCACACACACACAGCGTCGGCACACACACGCACAGCACCGGCACACACAGCGCCGGCACACACAGCGCCGGCACACACACGCACAGCGCCGGCACACACACGCACAAAGCACACACACACAGCGCCGGCACACACGCACAGCGTCGGCACACACGCACAGCGTCGGCACACACACGCACAGCGCCGGCACACACACGCACAGCGCCGGCACACACACGCACAGCACCGGCACACACACGCACAGCACCGGCACACACGCACAGCGTCGGCACACACACGCACAGCGCCGGCACACACGCACAGCGTCGGCACACACACGCACAGCACCGGCACACACAGCGCCGGCACACACAGCGCCGGCACACACACGCACAGCGCCGGCACACACACGCACAGCGCCGGCACACACGCACAGCGTCAGCACACACACGCACATCGCCGGCACACACAGCGCCGGCACACACGCACAGCGTCGGCACACACACGCACAGCATCGGCACACACACGCACAGCGTCGGCACACACACACACAGCGCCGGCACACACAGCGCCGGCACACACACGCACAGCGCCGGCGGGCAGAAGCACCGGCGGGCACAAGCGCCGGCGGGCACACACACGCACAGCGTCGGCACACACACGCACAGCGCCGGCACACACAGCGCCGGCACACACACGCACAGCGTTGGCACACACACGCACAGCGGCGGCACACACACGCACAGCGCCGCCAGACACGCACAGCGTCGGCACACACGCACAGCGTCGGCACACACACGCACAGCGTCGGCACACACAGCGCCGGCACACACAGCGCCGGCACACACACGCACAGCGCCGGCACACACACGCACAGCGCCGGCGGGCAGAAGCGCCGGCGGGCAGAAACACCGGCGCCGGCGGGCACAAGCACAGGCAGACCCCCGGCGACCGAAGCACAGCCCAGCCACACATCATGATCCCAGCACTGAGCAGTGAGCACACACAGCCCCGCCCGCCCCCAGCACAGCCCTGCAGGCAGCCCCCAGCACCGCCCACAGCCCAGTCACTCTTGCTGAGTGACTGCTGACTGTGGGGGCTGGTCACGCCTGCTGCTGACGTCACGTCAATTTTCAGAGCCTGGAAATTGACGTGACGTCGGCGGAAATGAGCGGCGGCTGCAGTCTGGGGGTCATGTGACCCGGACTCAGCAGGAGGAATAGCGCCGCTCACAGGAGAAAACGTCAACAGAAGGTAATGGCACAATTCATTAGGGGCCCGGGGGGGGGGTACATTGGGGGGTTAATTGAAAGTAGTGGACAACCCCTTTAAAGTAATTTCAGGATGGTTTTTTGAAAGGGTTTTCAGTTGACCGGAAAGTCCTCTTTTGTATCCTTCTGCTATCTAGTAAGTGGACCTCTCTTTGCTAAATCTACTTTCATACTGTGTATGTCTTTTCCTCTTAAACTCACCGTTATTACATGTGGGGGGCTGCTATCATCTTTTGGGGTATTTCCCTAGAGGTAAGCCAGGTCTGTTCCTTCCTCTACCAGGCGTAGTTAGTCCTCCGGCTGGCGCGTGGCATTTAGGAAGTCGTAGGTATGCTCCCTGGCTACTATTAGTTGTGTGGTAGATTTAGCTCACGGTCAGCTCGAGATTCCATCACCCAGAGCTCGTCCGTTATTTTTGTGTTTTGATGTTTCCCTGCCATTGGGAATCATGACAGTTCCCTTTAAATGAGGTGTGTCCAAACTTTTGGTCTGTACTGTATATATTGTATTGTATGTATTATATACATAGAATATAATGTAGCCTTCATCATAGATTATAATGCAGCCCCCTCATAAAAAAATGTAGCCCCCTCAAAGAATATAATGCAGCCCCCTCTCATAGAATATACTGCAGCCCACCTCATAGAATATAATGCAGCACCCCACAAAATATAATGCAACCCCCTCATAAGGTATAATGCAATCCCCATCATAGAATATAATGTAGCACCCTCATAGGGTATAATGCAGCCCCCCTTATATAGTATAATGCAGCCCCCCATAGAGTATACTGTAGCCCATCATAGGGCATAATGCTGCCCCCCTCATATAGTATGATGTTGCACCCTAGAATATAATGTACTCCCCTGAGAGAATAATGCAGCCCCACCACAGAATATAATGTAGCCCCCCCAGAGTATACTGTAGCCCCCTCATATAGTATGATGTAGTCCCAGAACGTAATGTAGTCCCCTGAGAGAATAATGCAGTCTCCCCACAGAATATAATGTAGCCCCCTCAAAAAGTATACTGCAGCCCCTCTCCACCTCCATCATTGTTCTTCACCTTCACCCCCATCATTGCCTTCTCCCCCACCACCCCTATCATTGCCCTTTCCACCACCTCCATCATTGCCTTCTCCCTACAACCCCCATAATTGGCCATTTCACCACCACCATTGTCTTTTACACCACTACCATCATTGTCCTTTACACCACAACCATCATTGCTTTCTCCCCCACCACCCCATCATTGCCCATTTCAACACCTCCATCATTGCCTGCCCCACAACCATCATTGTCTTTTCCACCACAACCATCATTGCCTTCTTCCTCACCACCCCATCATTGCCCATTTCACCACCTCCATCATTGCCTCCTTCCCCACCACCCCATCATTGCCCATTTCACCATCTCTATCATTGCCTCCTTCACCACCACTCCTATCGTCCTTCCCCATCACCCCATAATTGACAATCTCCAATACACACATCTCCAATACACTCACACACAGCAACGCACCACTCTCTCACTCACACACACTACCACACCACTCTCTCACACTCACACACAAAGCACCGTATCGCACCACACACACGCACGCACGCAGACACACAGCACCACTCCTCTCTCGCAGCACATCCCGGCAGCACATCCTGGCAGCCTCTTCCTCGCCGGCAGCTTTCTTTCTGAAACAGCCGCGCGCTGAATGATGACGTCATCCAGCTGCGCTGTCTCAGACAGGAAATGGTGACCCAAATAACAGTAAATGGCTTTTATACTCCATACTTCCACACATGTAGAGGAACCAACCAGGCTTGACCCAACTCCTCTTTTATTTAATTTAGCACTTATCCCATTACTCTATCATCTTCAACACACCTCAAGTTTTGAAGGTCTTAACCCCTTTACGACCTACAGTATAATGCATATATGTCATAGTTCGTGTCCCTGCACTCCATGCAAGTTCCAGCTCTGTGCCTGTATGTTTTCCGGCACTTGTCAGCTGATTTCATCAGGTGACACGAGCCCCTAACACCTGCGAGTGGAATAACAATCCACTCACTGCTGTTAACATGTTAAATGCTGCTGTCACAATCCCCGCAGTAAGCGCCCATGTCACCTGACTGCGGGGTCCCGAAGGGTTGGCATAACAACCCAGGGTCTGCATAAGACCCCTGTTGTTGTCATTGCCGATCTGCTATGAGTGTCGCCCTGTGGTCGGCGCTCATAGCAGATGATCATTCTAGGATGATCGCAGTTTCTAGTCTCCCAGGGAAACTGTTGAAGCAAAAAATGTTTTTAAAAATATTGCAAAAATATAAATGTTCAAATCACCCAGCTTTTGCCCCATTCAAAATTAAACAATAAAAAAAAAAAAAATACATATATTTGCTATGGTAGTGTTCAGAAACACCCCATCTTTAAAAAGAATGACTCTGATGGGTAAACAACGTAACGATAAAAAAATAAAAAAGCCAGAATTACGTTTTTTTTTCTCCGCAACATTGCAATAATATGCAATAACAGGCGATCAGAAGCTCGTATCCACCCCCAAAATGGTATAAATAGAAATCTCAGCTTGATGCCTAAAAAATAATCCCTCACCAAGACCCAAGAAAATGGTGACGCTATGGGTCTTGGAAAATTGACTTTTTTTTTGTTGCAAATTTTGGATTTTTTGTCACCACTTAAATAGCCCATAAATGTTTGGAATCTGTGAACTCATAATGATCAGGAGAATCATAATGGCAGGCCAGTTTTAGCATTAGTGAACTTGGTACCCAAAAAAAAATAATTGAGGAATTTAACTTATTCGGCTATTTCACTGCACGTTTAATTTTTTTCCAGTTTAACGTGCACAGTATAGTAAAACCAATGGTGTTGTTCAAAAGTACAACTCGTCCCACAAAAAATAGGCCCTCACACAGCCATATTGACCAAAAAATAAAAAACTTATGGCTCTGGGAAGACAGGGAGCAAAAAATGGAAACACAAAAATTGAAAACCCCAAGGTCATGAAGGGGCTAAAATAGGTGAGGCAGAATTTCAGATTGCAGCTTTTGCAATCTGCCCCACTCCTCCTGCCGCCGGCCTCCTGCAACAGCGACCATGCCTCCTATGACCCCGCTCCACTGCAGCCACCCCCCCGGTAAGGTACCATAAAATAAGACTATATGACGCACTATCATTTTTTTTTTTAATTCCTGTTTTCCTCCCTAAAATTTGGGGTGCGTCTTATGGTCTGGTGCCTCTTATTGCCCGCAAAATACAATACTTCATAGACTTATATCATAAAGGTTATGTATAGAAAGGTTTCTCTTTAGTTAAAGCAATCATTTACTACTCTATTTCCTTTGTTTATATACTTGTGCTTTGTAACCTGAAAAATGTTCATAAAAACATTCTTTGAAAAAAAACAAAACACCACAGGTCAAAAACGCAAGAAAACAAATGAGATTTTAGAAATATAATTTTGCTGTTACTGTAAAGCACTGTTTAACACAAAAAATTGTGGAAAAATTAATCAAAAACACAACGTTTGAATAAGCCTTGAAGAGTATTCCACTTGTTAGTTTATGTGTATATTGATATTATTGTGAAAAAGGAATATCTGTGTGCTATCACTACTATCACTGACCTGCAGTGTAAGGAGGAGTACTGGAAAATATAACTATATATCTATAGAGTTATCAAATTAATAATTTATTTTGAAGCCCCTTATATCTAAGGCAATATGGATAAATCCTATGCTTAACTTCAATGAATGATGCTAATATATCAGTGAAATTAGAATGATGGCAAAACTCACTGCTTACATTTGTGACATTGATCCCTCCACATCTTTACAATGCCAGGGAAGATTTAATTAGTAGGAAATATGATTTTCCTATTTCCTGCTTTCCAAACCTGGGCGGCGTCTTATAGTAAGGTGTTTTCTGAAAAATACGGTAAATGGCCATTTGTTTTTTCATGTGCCAGGAGATTCTCCACAGAAAAAGGCCACAGTTGTACTGTACATGGGGAAATTTGGCAGGTGCTCATGGATCTAAACCTGCTCTGCGCAGAAAGATGGATATCACAAACTGTCACAGTCCGTTAACCGCATATGTTTCTGCTGTTTTCTTCTAAAAATTGTCGAGCAGTTGGCACAGTATAAAGCTGTCAGGATCTTTTCTGCTTCACTTCTCCTGACAGATTTTTTTTTTCAAATAAGCAATAAAAACAAAAAAACACATTCTTCTATTCACTCATAATCAACAACTTAATTGCATTTATGACGTAAGAATAGCACAAAGAAATCTTAATCAAACCAAGTGATTAGAAAACCTAATGATTCATTGTTCTGTAAACATTTCTGACAAATGAAGCAAGCATTATATTAGATGTTTGAGTAATAAAAGAATTGAGAAAATATCAACGAAAAAAAAAAGAATTATGGAAAGTTTATATGAATAAAGGAGATTTGTTTGGAAACTGTGGCAGCGTTATGCACTATAACAACTATTGTAAGGCCGCTACAGGGAAAATACTGGCGGGAATATATATTTTACCAAGGTTCCTAAGGTGGGCAAGATAAAAGGAATCCATTATAGCGGAGTTCCCTCAGCCCTTCTTGGGCATAGATTTCTAGTGGAATGCTGGTAGCACGGGAGGACACAGACAACAAAGGGCCCCCGTGCAAGAACAGTATATGGGCCCTTTGCAACCCAATAGCTCATCATAATGCAAAATTCGCATTTGGAATTTGAAATGGGCCCCCTTATCTCTTGGACATATCATTGCTGCAACCTGTGCAGCCACACAGAGTCCCATCCCTGGGTGGTAGGTTGGTAGAGGGACCTGCCATTGATTGTGGATTTAGCCACCCCTTAAATAGCTCATCTGTCAGCATGACTTTGTTTTTGAGGAATAAAAGATCTGCTTTGAATAGAAAAATCAAGTTTTTGGAAGCCCTAACATGAAGCACTGTGTTTTATTCAGAATCCAAATGTAACATGCTAACATTCTTAGGAGATTTTCAGTGGACAGGTAACACATAGAAGCTTCTTTTGGAAATACAGAGTATAAAACAAGGCATACAGAACAAAGGAAGGAGTTAGGAAGTCCTCCAAAGGCAAGAGCCACACTGGTTTGAAACAATACCGAAAGGTGGAAGATTGTTCTTAGCTCAACACTGGCTAATAGCCCAAAAAGTAGATCACAGACAATGGGAGATATTGATATGTTTTGGATATTAAAAAAATAATTCAAATATAATCTCAGCTTATATGGGTGTATTCACAAACTGTGAATGTGCTAGGATTTTCTCTCTGGATTTTTGGGCTGAAAATCCCTTATGTTGCTCGTGTTGCATTTTGATGAAGAAGAAATGTCCTTGAAATGGGTGTTTCAGGAGTAAGATGACCCCCAAAACACCAGCAAGCAGGCAACATCCTGGGTCCAGAACAAGATTGATGTTATGAAGTGGCCAGTCCAATCCCCAGAATGCTAGATTCATGCTACCCAAACCATGAATCATAGTTGCATAGTTATATACCGTGGGGAAAAAAAGTATTTAGTCAGCCACCAATTGTGCAAGTTCTCCCACTTAAAAAGATGAGAGAGGCCTGTAATTGACATCATAGGTAGACCACAACTATGAGAGTCAAAATGAGAAAACAAATTCAGAAAATCACCTTGTCTTATTTGGCAAGATTTATTTTGCAAATTATGGTGGAAAATAAGTATTTGGTCATTAACAAAAGTTTATCTCAATTTTTTTTATCTATCCTTTTTTGGCAATGATAGAGGTCAAACATTTTCTGTAAGGGTACTGTCACACTAAACGATTTACCAACGATCACGACCAGCGATACGACCTGGCCGTGATCGTTGGTAAGTGGTTGTGTGGTCGCTGGGGAGCTGTCACACAGACAGCTCTTCAGCGACCAACAATGCCGAAGGCCCCGGGTAACCAGGGTAAACATCGGGTTACTAAGCGCAGGGCCGCGCTTAGTAACCCGATGTTTACCGTGGTTACCAGCGTAAAAGTAAAAAAAACCAAACAGTACATACTCACATTCCGGTGTCTGTCCCCCGGCGTTCTGCTTCTCTTCACTGTGTCTGCGCCAGCCGGAAAGCACAGCATTGACGTCACCGCGTCACCGCTGTTCTCGCTTTCCGGCTGGCCGGCGCTCACAATGCAGAGAAGCAGAACGCCGGGGGACAGACACCGGAATGTAAGTATGTACTGTTTTGTTTTTTTTTACTTTTACGCTGGTAACCACGGTAAACATCGGGTTACTAAGCCCGACCCTGCGCTTAGTAACCCGATGTTTACCTTGGTTACAAGCGAACGCATCGCTGGATCGCTGTCACACACAACGATCCAGCGATGACAGCGGGAGATCCAGCGACGAAAGAAAGTTCCAAACGATCTGCTACGACGTACAATTCTCAGCAGGGTCCCTGATCGCTGCTGCGTGTCAGACACAGCGATATCGTATGGATATCGCTGGAACGTCACGGATCGTACCGTCGTAGCGATCAAAGTGCCAATGTGTGACAGTACCCTAAGTCTTCACAAGGTTAGCACACACTGTTGGTGGTATGTAGGCCCATTCCTCCATGCAGATCTCCTCTAGAGCAGTGATGTTTTGGGCCTGTCGCTGGGCAACACGGACTTTCAACTCCGTCCAAAGGTTTTATATGGGGTTGAGATCTGGAGGCCGGCTAGGCCACTCCAAGACCTTCATATGCTTCTTACAAAGCCACTCCTTCGTTGCCCTTGCGGTGTGCTTGGGATCATTATCATGCTGAAAGACCCATCCATGTTTCATCTTCAATGCCCTTGCTGACGGAAGGTTTGCACTCAAAATCTCACGATCCATGGCTCCATTCATTCTTTCATGTACACGGATCAGTCGTCCTGGTCCCTTTGCAGAGAAACAGCCCCAAAGCACGATGTTCCCACCAACATGATTCACAGTAGGTATGGTGATCTTTGGATGCAACTCAGCATTCTGTCTCCTCTAAACACGACGTGTTTTGTTTCTACCAAAGAGTTCTACTTTGGTTTCATCAGACCATATGATATTCTTCCAATACTCTTCTAGATAATCCAAGTGCTCTCTAGCAAACTTCAGATGGGCCCGGACATGTACTGGCTTCAGCAGGGGGATAAATCTGGCACTGCAGGATCTGAGTCCCTGGTGGCGTAGTGTTACTGATAGCAGCCTTTGTTATGGTGGTCTCGGCTCTATGTAGGTCATTCACTAGGTCCCCCGTGTGGTTCTGGGATTTTTGCTCACCGTTCTTGTGATCATTTTGATCCAACAGGGTGAGAGCCCCAGATCGAGGGAGATTATCAGTGGTCTTGTATGTCTTCCATTTTCTTATTATTGCTCACACAGTTGACTTCATCACACCAAGCTGCTTGCCTATTGCAGATTCAGTCTTCCCAGCCTGGTGCAGGGCTACAATTTTGCTTCTGGTGTCCATTGACAGCTCTTTGGTCTTCACTATAGTGGAGTTTGGAGTATGACTGTTTGAGGTTGTGGACAGGTGTCATTTGTAATGATAACACGTTCAAACAGGTGCCATTACTACAGGTAATGAGTGGAGGACAGAGGAGCCTCTTAAAGAAGAAGTTACAGGTCTGTAAAAGCCAGAAATCTTGCACTTTCTTAGGTGACCAAATACATATTTTCCACCATAATTTGCAAAATAAATCTTGCCAAATCAGACAAGATGATTTTCTGGATTTGTTTTCTCATTTTGATTCTCATAGTTGTGGTCTACCTAAGATGTCAATTACAGTCCTCTCTCATCTTTTTAAGTGGGAAAACTCGCACAATTGGTGACTGACTAAATACTTTTTTCCCCCCACTGTATGTTGAAAAAAAGACATAAGTCCATCAAATCCACTCTTTCTCCACCAGTTTATATATTCTCTATTGCTAGATTTATGATCCACAATGCTAATTGTTGTGAGAAAAGCATCTAGCCTTTTTTAAATGCTGTTTTAGTGTCTGCCATTGCTATTTGATGATTCTAATTTTTCCTATTTAGATGGTTATCAATTTATAGAAGTCAGATCTTGGCTGTATGATTTCAGCCAGGAATGGCTTTCTCTGAAAAGCCACAGTGATTCAGAAATAACTTAGTTTGAAAAACAATCAGGGGACAAGAATATTCTGGTGCGGTCCATGCCAGGTCTCTCCATCTGAACACACATGGGTGATAGCTATCAATCACTTTAAGCAGGGCCTGGGAGAAGCTAGCTGGAGGCCACACCAGAGTACTCACATCTATCCCTATAGATACTGGCGGGTTTATCAATGCCAAGCTTTTCAAAGAAAAACAAACCTAGCTGCAATTACACAGCAAGGCTCTAATTTATTGTTATGTAAATATTTTCTTGTAAAAAAAAAAAATCTGTATGGAGCCTATTGGAGTGGTCACCATGTTGCTAGGAAGGAAGACTTTATAGCCACTACTGCTTTAGTGGAAACTTATTTTTATGTCCTTATGTCATCCATTACCTAATAGTAGTCTTCTAAATTAAGAATGGTCTTATCTTTTGTTTCAAGTTCTACCATGCAGAGTCTTTACAAAGATGGTTCTGTAGCTATATAATTGGTTGCTCTGGGGTTTCACAGAACATATCGCCAGACCTCTGTACTTATTAAGATGGCTGAGAAGGTTAATCAATGTTCAAAAATCCTCTCCGATTCCTTTCCGTTGCAACAAATTCTTAGCATTTACAATAAATTCTCAGCCAATGTACATTGATTTGATTCCAAAGGGGAATGAACTCAAACCATACACTCAATAAACCAGGACTGGTCATGTGTTGAATTCTACGATAAAAGAGGTTCAATGGGTCAGACTACATGCGAGGTCTCTTCAGTATTGCCAAGGTTGGAGGTATCCTCTCAGGAAACATTTTTTGTTTCTAATTAATTACTGAGACAGCGAGACATTCCTTCACCAGTTTTACAAACTGATAATAATTGGGGATGAGCAAATAGCTTTGAATAACTCCTTATCCGAAGAGCTATAGCGCTTAGCCAATAGTTGCATAGGGAACCTGGCGCGCTTTGGCTGATCAGCTGTTCGGCACTGCAGCTGCATGTGTCGCGGCTGTGTGACAGTCACAACACATGCATGGATAGCCTGTTCGTTGGGCTCTTTATACATGTGTTGTGACTGTGAAACAGCTGCAACACATGCAGCTGTGAAGCCGAACAGCTGATTATCGGGAGCGCTCCAGGTATCCGGGTTCCCGATGCAGGAGTTATCCAAAGCTATTCCCTAATAATAATCTTTTAGCTTTGATACCTTAATATCAAGAGAAAGCAGATTGTTGAAGCAAGTGCTCTTAGCGGATCCATATAGAGATTAAGAGAGTGGTCTTTTCATTTGAAGATCTTTCAGCAGCTGAAACAAGTGTAGATACCTGGTGGCTTGAATAAATCTGATGGACACTAAAGGTACCGTCACACTAGGCGATATCGCCAGCGATCCGTGACGTTGCAGCGACCTGGATAGCGATATCGCTGTATTTGACACGCAGCAGCGATCTGGATCCCGCTGTGAAATTGCTGGTCGCTGCTAGAAGGTCTGCACTTTATTTGGTCGCTAGGTCGCCGTGTATCGCCGTGTTTGACAGCAAAAGCAAGGATACCAGCGATATTTTACACTGGTAACCAGGGTAAACATCGGGTTACTAAGCGCAAGGCCGCGCTTAGTAACCCGATGTTTACCCTGGTTACCAGCGTAAAAGTTAAAAAAACAAACAGTACATACTCACCAGCGCGTCCCCCAGCCTCTGCTTCCTGACACTGACTGAGCGCCGGCCCTAAACTGAAAGTGAAAGCACAGCTGTGACGTCACCGCTGTGCTGTTAGGGCCGGAGCTCAGTCAGTGTCAGGAAGCAGAGGCTGGGGGACGCGCTGGTGAGTATGTACTGTTTGTTTTTTTAACTTTTACGCTGGTAACCAGGGTAAACATCGGGTTACTAAGCGCGGCCCTGCGCTTAGCAACCCGATGCTTACCCTGGTTACCCGGGGACCTCGGCATCGTTGGTCGCTGGAGAGCGGTCTGTGTGACAGCTCTCCAGCGACCAAACAGCGACGCTGCAGCGATCGGCATCGCTGTCGCTATCGCTGCAGCGTCGCTTAATGTGACAGTACCTTAACCTTAAAGATCTTTTCTAGCATAGCTGGTATTATCGAAACCTGGGAATTACACATTGACTTCCTACAGAGTTTCTACTTTATATAACAGAGAAAACACAAAGAATTTAATAAAAAAAAAGATTGAAGTGGTAAAAAAATCCTTGGCTTTTTGCAATAGGGTTTTAAAAAGAGTTTGCCCGCTAATACATACAAGGGGCTCATCTTAGATTCTGTAGCTTGAGAAAGTGTTCACCCCTTTGAATTTTTCATGTTTTGTGATGCATACAACAAATAGGCCAAAATAACTGAAAACTTTGTTGTGCATAATTATTCTCCCCCTAAAGTCAGTACAGCTGCAAGTCGCTTTGGATATGTTCCTACGGTCTTTCCACATCTTGCTACGGGGACTTTTGCCCATTCCTCAAGGCAAAACTGTTCCAGCTCCTTGAGGCTTCCTCTGGTGAACAGCAATCTTCAAGTCTGAACACAGATTTTCAATTGTATTAATGTCTGGGCTTTGACTAGGCCTCTCCAAAATATTTACACATTTATTTACACATTTCCCCTTAAACCATTCAAGTGTTGTTTTAGCAGTATGCTTTGGGTCATTGTCTTGTTGGAAGGTAAACCTCCATCCCAGTCTCAAATCACTGACAAACAGGCTTTGCTCAAGAATATCCCTGTATTTCACACCATCCTTTTCCTCTTGGCTCTGATTTTTTATGTCCCTGTTGCTGAAAAACATCCCCACAGTGCAATGCTGCCACCACTGTTTTGCTGTGGGGATGGTGTTCTTGGAGCGATGAGCTATGTTAGCTTGGCGCCAGATATAGCGTTTACATTGGTGGCCAAAAAGTTAAGTTTTGGTCTCCACTGACCACAGCCCCTTCTTCCATACATTTGGGGAGTCTCCCACGTCTTTTAGCAAACGGAAAACAAGCCTTACAACTTGTGTGTGTCAGTAAAGGCTTTTTTCTGCCCACTCTTCCATAAAAGCCACCTCTATGGAGTGTACAGCTGATTGTGGTCCTATAGACGGATACTCCAGTCTGTTTGGGAACTCTGCAGCTCATTCAGGGTTACCTTTGGTCTCTGTACTGCCTTAGATTATTGAGCTCCCTGCCTAGGCTGAGAGTTTTGGTGGGCAGCACTTTCCTGGCAGATTTGTTGTGGTACCATGTTTTTCCCATTTAATAATGGATTTGACAATGCTCTAGGGCAGTGATTTTCAACCTTTTTTGAGCCGCGGCACATTTTTTATACTTAAAAAATCCCGAGGCACACCACCAACCAAAATGGCACAAAATGGTGCGTCCAGGTTTGAGATGAAAGTCTGCAGTCATTCTATGTGACTGCAGGCTTCTGAATTCTCACAGCGCAAGCACTGCACACTTTCAGGATTCTCCCTTGCCGGTGGCCAGAGTGGACGGTCATGACAGCACAAGTATGTAATTTGGATACTTCTGGTCACATTCTAACTAGACGTGTCCGGCCTCAGTCAATTCATTTTCATTGAATGAGGCCACACATGTCTAGTCAGCACGTGACCGCATGTATGTAAATCACCAACATCAGAGAATTATGATAGCAGTGTGCACTGTGAGAATTCAGAAGTCTGCAGTCACATAGTATGACTGCAGACTCATCACAACCTTGGACATCCCCTTTAATGTTCCTAACAAATAAAAATGAGAATTAGTATCACAAAAAAAACACATTTACATCCAGGTACCTGATAGATGACGTTGTTTGTGGAGTCGCCTCTTTCTTTTCATCTTCACCTTGTCCAGATGCCATGATGACTCTTCTCATCCACCGGCAGAGCTCGTTTCTGCAGACTTCCATCTTCTCCTGTCTTCTGCAGCACATCCCGACACAACACCCTTAAAGATAGCAGTGTTATTATAATGCTCCGGAATAACAATATCTGCCCTAGGCTGAGCCTCTGAGTAAATAATTGCCCCTCACTTTATTCCCAGCACATAATATGACCCTCACTGTCCCTCTTATGGTACATGCCATCCACACTACCCTCTCTCTCTTTTCCATACTTCACACTGCCTTCTCATACGGTGTCCCTCATAGAGAGCCCAGTCTCTCTACTATGCCCCTTCATTACACTCCTCCTACTTGGCATACTGTCTCCTCCTGGCTGTTACCCTCACACTACTCAGTATCTATTATGTGTCCACTCACACTTTCATCCCCCCATACTGTCTGCACACATTTCTAATAGCCTCCTCCTGTACATCCCCCCCCCCTGCTAACATACCCCTTTGCTCTCTCCATATTTCCTCCTCACACATTCCCCCGACTCCCCATACTGTCCTCACACATCCCATCACCGTTGCTCCCAGTACTGTCAGCACACATTTTTCCCCTCGCTACTGTGTCCACCCCCATCTCCCCACTCACCCCCACAGAATATATCCACTGCCCTTCCGATAGAATAAATCCATCCCCTTCCACAGAATAAATGCACCCTGCCCCACACATGCTAAATAAATTCCAGCCCCCCCCCCCACGTACACACTGAATAAATCCCCCACACACTGAATAAATCCCCCCACACACTGAATAAATCCCCCCACACACTTAATAAATCCCCCCACATACTCCCCATAAACCCACCCCACGCTGAATCTTCGGTGTCTTCAGCTCCACAGCACAGGAGCACTTACCACCAAGTCTCTTCTTTCTCCTGCGCGCCGGATAGTGACGTCAGCAGCGTGATCACATGACTTGATCACGCTGCTGGCGTCGCTCTGACCCGGCAGTCAGAGCCTCAATTGTATTCGCAGCTGGTAGATGTCTGCGAGTACAATTGATCTCCGGGAGCCGGCGCGCTGCAGCTTCTCTGCGCCGGCTGTCAGCTTGACAGTCGGCACAGAGAACAGCTGACTCCCGTTCCCCGCGGCACACCCGACCATGTGTCGCGGCACACTAGTGTGCCGCGGCACACTGGTTGAAAAACACTGCTCTAGGGGATAATTAGAGATTGGGATTTTTTTTTTTATATCCCAACTCTGACTTGTATTTCTCAACAACTTTGTCCCCTAAATTGTTTGGAGATCTCCTTGGTATGGTTTGGTTGGTGGTGCCTCATGCTTAAAGGTGTTGCATCCCCTGTGGCCTTTCAGAAAAGGTGTGTATACACTGACAGACCATGTGACACTTAGATTGCACACAGGTGGGCTTACTTTCAATAAGCATGTAACTTATGAAGGCAATTGCTTGCGCCATTTTTTTTTAGAAGCCTCATAGCAAAAGGGGTGAATACATATGCACATGCCAATATTTAGTTATTTGATCCTATAAATGTAATTTCTGCCTATATTTATCTCACTTCACCAACTTAGATTATTTAGTGCTGATGCATCACACAAATTGGATAAAAAAAATATTTAAACAGATTGTAATGTAACAAAATAGGTAAAAGGCCAAGAACGTGAAGAATTTTGCAAGCTACTGTACCTATGCCATCATAGATTGTTCAATATCCTCAGTGCCCCCATAGGATTTGTATGCATCAGTACCATTTCATTCCTGTACGAATTTATCCTTCTGCACTTTTGTCCTTTCCCTGGTACTATAAGACAATGAAACTATGTAATGTACCTCTTTAAATGAGCTGTGAGTCCTACAAGCCAATGAGGCATGTACGGAATTCCTTCAAGCTACAGTAGTCCTGAGAACTCTTCCAGAGTTTAAACCAGGAGTTTACTTCAGGTCTCTCAACACTGGCACCATATATTAGACCAGTTCAAAACTTAAAATCTCCTTGGAAAGAAGAAACTATGTTTTATGACCTGTTTACATTCTTTGAAAAACAAAAACAGCAGATTCCAGGTACCAAAATCATTTTTCTATACATGGATTACAGACTTAATTACCAAAATGCTATATTGATGAATGGAAGTCGCCTTCAATAAGGGTAATAGTTCATATCACAAGATTCAATTCCAGCTTCAGGGAATAGTGGAATAAAGTCCTTCTAGGTATAGCAGCAAACTGGATCAACTTTTGACTTTCATCTGTCACGATGGAGATGACTAGGGCAAGTCTATAGTTCCCACTGGACACCTAAAACTTCCCTTTTCTTAAGTCCTTGCAACAGTACATTGCTACCCATGTTCCCCAACAATTATATTTATACCAAGTCCTTTGTGAAATTAAATTTAAGGGCTATGTAGACATTTTCCCTATTTTTATATTTAACTTTTTATCCATCGAGCAGACAAGGACTAGTAATAATGTTGCTGCTGCTTGTACTGGAGTAAATGATACTTCAGATCAGAATGATACTTATTTGTATGTGTCTTCTTAAGGAATTTAGACGTTATGGATTCATTCACGTATTAAGTAACACACAGAGGGGCTTCATGTATGACGTGGCACCTGCAGTAGATCTTGCCTGTTGGACACCCTACAAATGGCAGCCGTACTTCCCAAGAGCTTCCTAAGACTGTTGAACTATAAAACAGCTCTCAACAGAAGGATGTATCTTCCTTTATCGAGAGAAAACTTCGGTTTTAGTAAAATCCCTAGCTTTTAAGTGGGTCAGACATTGACCTTCAGAGTAGTTACTTACAGGTGTCATTAAAGGAGTTTCTTCCTTCTTAAGAACTCATTTGCCTATAGTTTTACCTATGGACTGGACCATTGGCTATTTCTCGCCCTATTCCAGCTGACAATCTTCACAGGTGGAAACAGGAAGGCAACTGCATGTAGATTTAGACTTTCTTTTTCAATAAAGAACATATGGAATAAAAAAAAATCTGGTCCGTGACAGAAAAAAAAGCTGCTTTGTGTATAGGCGTAACCTATTCGAGTATAGCTTTAGTGCCAGCCAAAATTGGGTGGTTTCATGGTGCAAGACGAATTACACAAAAATAAGCAAATATGAGATGATTAAGCTAATGTCGTAGAACTCACATAAAACGTTAGTTTGGAAGAAATTTAAAAAAATCCAAGTCCACGTTAGAAATCTTTAGCACAAATAATACACTGCAATGCTGCTGTATTTTGCTGTCCATTACACAACAGCCGACCTCTCCATTAACTATTGAATTTCAGTTGCTTAGCAACATCAAATCATCCTCTGCTGTGATACCAATTTTTTAATAAGTCTAATCTTCACTGGATTCACTCATGTTTGCTCTATAAATCCCACACTTTCCCAATGAAAGAGCAAAGCTTAGGTAAGGAAGCTAACGAGCTAAAGAATCTGCCATAAAAAGCACAAGATGTTTTCTTCATCAGCGAGTTTCTCTCACCCCCCAATAATCATTTTGAAAGGTTCTTAACGTGTTTTCATACAGTATATGCTATGTTGTACTAATGATTTTCAAGTATTGCAAAATACAATACTGTGCAAAAGTTTTAGGCAGGTGTTGAAAAAATGCTGCAAAGTAAGAATGCTTTCACAAGTAGAAGTGTTAATAGTTTATTTTTATCAGTTAACAAAATGCAAAGTGAATGAACAAGAGAAATGTAAATCAAATCAATATTGATGAGACCACACTTTTCTTTCAAAATTGCATCTGTTCTTCTAGGTATACTTATACAAAGTCAAGCATTTTGTTGGATTATAGTCAGGTGTATGATTAAACCATTAACACAGATAATAATGGCCATCATTTTCATATGTAGGATGAAACAGTCATTAGCTGAAGCAGAAACAGCTGTGTAGGCGGCTTAAAACTGCGTGAGGAACAACCGGTATCTGCTACAAAAGGTGGGATTGAGAAAGACAGATTCATGTCAAAGATCATATACCATGGTAAGACTGAACTCAGCAACAAGGTAATTATACTGCATCAGCAAGGTCTCAAAAGATTTCAAAGCAGAAGGGGTTTCAAGATGTGCTGTTAAAGCCCTTTAGAAGGTGCACCAAAAAATGGGCAACATTAAGGACTGCAGATTTAGTGGTCAGCTAAGGAAAGACATGCTTACTTCCCTTCAAAATCAGATGTCCAAAGTGCCAACAGTTCTGAACAGGCAGCAAACTGTGGGAACCAGCTAAACCAATCTGGTATTCAGAGAAGTCTGTGCAGAAATTGTCTTCATGGAAGAATTGTGGTGAAAAAGCCATACTCTACATAACTCTGGACCAATGAGTCCTCATGAAACAGTTTGCAGAAAGGCTGCAGAACTTGTCTGCTGCCAACAGTGAGGCATAGCAGATGTTTCACACAACTTTGGGTCTGCATTAGTGATGAGCGAATATACTCGTTTCTCGAGATTTCGGGTGTCCTCCGAGTATTTTTTAGTGCTCGGAGATTTAGTTTTCATCGCCGCAGCTGAATGATTTACATCTCTTAGCCAGCTTGATTACATGTGGGGATTCCCTAGCAACCAGGAAACCCCCACATGTACTTATGCTGGCTAACAGATGTAAATCATTCAGCTGCGGCGATGAAAACAATCTCAGAGCACTAAAAAAAATACTCGGAGGACACCCGAGCGTTTCGGGAAATCTCGAGTAACGAGTATATTCGCTCATCACTAGTCTGCATTAGATAGAGCCTAAATGGGATTACAGGAAGAGAAAGAAGGGTTTGTATTAAACTACAAAGTGTAATCTGATATCGGAGATAAATCAAAGGCTTTTGCAATCTTAACCTTAAAATTAGAGAACTTTCAGAGAAAAGGTATCAAGATGGCATGTTATTTGTATAGTTAAATTTGACTACATCTATACATCCAAAGAAGATCTATTGTTAGTTCTCCAAGATGTTTGGAACAACCTACCTGCCGAGTTCCTGCCTTTATAAAGATCTACCTCTCTGGACCTGACCTCACTTCCTTACTGACCAAAATCTCACAATGTGTCTGCTATTTCAGCTTTCTTTTCGGCTCACTTTCTAAAACTAAACATGGACAAAACAGAATTCATCATCTTTCCCCCATCTCACTCTGCCCCTCCACGAGACCTATCCATCAATTCCAATGGCTGCTCACTTTCCCCAGTCCCACACGCTTGGTGCCTTGGGGTGATCCTCGACTCTGCCCTCTCTTTCAGGCCACATATCCAAGCCCTTGCCTCCTCCTGCCGACTCAAACTCAAAAATATTTCCCGGATCCGTGCATTCCTTGACCATGAAACCATAAAAACACTAGTGAACGCCCTTATCATCTTCTGCCTCGACTACTGCAACCTCCTACTCTCTGGCCTCCCCTTTAGGACTCTGGCACCTCTCCAATCCATCTTACACTCTGCTGCCCGATTAATCCACCTGTCTCCCATTATCTCCCAGCCTCCCCTCTCTGCCAAGCTCTTTACTGGCTTCCTATTGTCCAGAGGTTCCAGTTCAAAACCCTAACTATGACATACAAAGCCATCCACAACATGTCTCCTCCATACATCTGTGACATGGTTTCCCGATACTTACACACACACACAACCTTCTCAACTCCCCTCTTATCTCTTCTTCCCACAACAGCATACAAGACCTCTCCTGTGCTTCCCCCAAACTCTGGAACTCTCTACCCCAACACGTCAGACTCTCGTCTACCATGGAAACCTTCAAAAAGAACCTGAAGACCCACCTCTTCTGACAAGCCTACAACCTGCAGTGATCCTTAGTCTGCTGAACTGCCGCACAACTAGCTCTACCCTCTCCTAGTGTATCCTCACCCATCCCCTGTAGACTGAGCCCTCGCGGGCAGGGTCCTCTCTCCTCCTGAACTTGTGTGTGAGTTGTTTTGCTTATGTTTATTGTACTTGTCTAAGTGCCCCTTCCACGTGTAAAGCCCCATGGAATAAACGGCGATATAAAAATGAATAATAAACTATGCACACGTGTACCTAGAATTGATGCGGTTTTGAAGGTAAAGGGTGGTCACACCATTTATTTGATTTCTACTTTCTTTGTTTTATTCACTTTGCATTTCATTAACTGATACAAATAAACTACTATTTTTAAAAGTATTTCTATTTAGCAGCATTTTTCCACACCTGCCTAAAACATATGCACAGTAATGTATTTGGGAGGTTTGTGGTAAATTATGAACCAATGTTGATATCATTTTAGCACAAACACATGGATGTTTACTTGAAAAACACTGTAATAATTTTGTCTTGTAGAAAACAACGGTTCCATCTGCAATTGTTCTATCTCTTTGATTATGACAAGTATAAAGTGCCTTCTAGTGGACAAATAAGATATTACCTTGGAAAAGAACTTGAAGCCAGCAGTTGTCCTCAATTGTCTGCTAAAGTGTAAATCATATCTATTTTTTTTTTATAAATTAAGTTATTTAAGTGAATATGTTCTTTTATTAACAAAAGAAATGTAGGTATAGAGAGTGAGCAGATGGAGATTGTAGTGAAGCATCTAGAGCTACTGGAAGATGTTCCTTACAGGTATCAGCATCAGTAAATTATCTTCTCACTTGAAAACAGGATAATTAGCGATCAATTAATTAGCTACAGGTATGTATAAAGCTTCACTGTCTAGCACAGGATTTCATCTCCATCTCACCTAAGAGCATAGACACGGCATCGCATCTATAGAAAAAAAATCAGATTGGGGCTGCTAAGGAGTAATAGACCTTTATTGCAGGTCTACAATTCAACTTTTAGGTCGCACATTATGCATTTATATTAGAGAAATGTTTGATAATTGATACACGATATAATTCTGGATTTAAGGAGAGGACACTATAGGGAGGGCATCGATTAATAAAGCTATTATTAAAATCAGGGGGAGAGCATGTATAACTAAATGCAGCGAGTTCTATTTAGTGGAGAGCCATGAGTGTCACAGCAACCCATCTCTACCCTTACAACACCCTTGCCACCCTTATCCCAAGTTTTCCACCTTAGCACTATATAATATACAAAATTTAGTGTCATTAAATTAAAGGTCCCATATCAAAATAAGGTAAGGCAAAAAATGCAATTCCTATTGTAACATAATTATTTAATTTGGATCAAAGACTCCAACACCCCAGGAAATTAGCTTTTTTTTACCATATACAGGTTTTTCAGTACCCACATCCATTATTGGTTTCACAGGAGCACCACGGCTGGGAGAAGACGACAACACAAAGCGTGACTTTGATTACCTTCTTATTTTTCCATGTGCAAGATTTACTACTTTTGCACTACCAAAGTATCATTTTCCAAACTAGGTAATAACTGCATTAAAGGGCTTGTCAAATCTTCTGATGAAAGTCTGAGGTCACTATATGACTGTAGACTTCTGAATCCTGACAGTGTGCTGTGCGCACGCCGACAGGTTTCATGGGTATTGCCAGTGAAGGTGTGCAGTCAGGTGACCGCAACTATACGATTTGAATACATGCGGTTATGTGCGTACTAGATGTGCTCGGCTTCTCTCCACTCACTTGTATTGAAAAAAGGCACGTTTAGTCGGTGTATGGCCAACAGCATGAATGTGGCATATTTGTGGTCATAGGACGGCCCCTCTCATAAGCAAACCATGTGAATCTAGGAAGCGCACTGTCAGGAAGCGCACTGTCAGGAAGCGCACTGTCAGGATTCAGAATCTGAAGTCCCATGTAGAGACTGCACAGACTTATCAGAAGACCTTATAACCTCTTTAATAAACTGTGCATATAGATGGGTAGTAGTGATAAGAGAACATACTCGGAAAAGGTGTTATCCGAGCATGCTCGTGTGCTAACCAACTGTCTCGAAAAATATGTTAGAGTCCGGCTGCTGCATGTCTCGCGGCTGTTAGACAAATGTGTTGCAGCTGTCTAACAAATACGCAATCGCTACATGTGTTGCGGCATGCAGAAGCGGGGAACAAACATATTGTTTGAGCACACCGAAGTGACTCGGTTAGCACACGAGCATGCTCAAATAAAACCTTATCCAAGCACGTTTGCTCATCACTAATGGTTAGTATCTAAAAAGGGACAAAAAGAAATCAATCATCCAAAGTATAAAATTAGTAAGCAATGAAACAAGAACAGAAGTATTTGCGCATGTGTTTATTCATGCATTAGCTGAACTGAAATTCACTAGTTATTTCAATCTACAAACTCAATATGCACAAATATTTGTTTCATCTATATTAAATTTGCATTTGTCAAATTTACAAAATAAGATTAGGAAAAAAAAAAAAAAACACAAAGCAAAAGAATATTTTCCAAAGATTCACACAGCATTCAAAATCAAAGCAGGAGCTGCAGAAAATCTTTTACAACCAACTTATATATACACAGTTCTCTACCGCAAACAAGGCTCTAACGTTTAAAAAAGAGACCGTATTAAGAATACACATAGCAGCATTTTAAATTAGAAGCAAATTTATGCAGTCGGGAAAATAAAATGTAAGTTTAAAAAAAAAAAAAAAAATACTATCAAATAAAAAATAATTTATAGCATATGTAGGTATTAACAATAAGACAAACAACACAGAAAACATTGCCTCGCAGCCACAAACAGGTTACTACTTTGTGAAGACAGAAATGTGTAACGTTTCAGATATTTTACTGCACAGAAAATCCTGAGCACAAGGGTGTGCAGAAAAGAAAAACTTTGGTCGAGTGTAGTACAATTGTAATATATTTAACACCAAAAGCTATATGACAAAGAGACTGCTTCTGGCATTCCCTCATGAGGGCCATAGGCATGACCAGAAGCCATCATGGGAGGTATGTTAAGAAGAGCCATTAGTTGCATGTCTCGCAGTATAGCATTTGTCTACAGGCACACAGTGTATGTGAGGGTGGACAGTATGAGAGTACTTCAAGTAAATAATGTATGCTAATTTCTACGTATAAGTTTGAAGTGTTAGCATGATAGAGATATTTCACAGAATGCAGAACCGAGCAAGCACTATCTGTGCCCAAAGTGTAACACAACGGTCATTCTACTACAGACCAGCAAGATTCTCGGTCAGTGCGTTAGGTAGATACTAGCAGGATTTAAAAGACAGTAAAATAACCGTTCAGAGCAAAGCATCCAGTAATTCAGGTCCAGTATGTGTACTATACTACATCAAATGCCCAAAAGAGTCTTAACAGTTCAGTCCATCACAGTATCCTCTTAAGACTTTATCTTTAGGTTTCCAGTTCAATTGCTTGCAACATCTTCACTTGTGTCCCCAGCATCTGATGTTTGCCCATCAAGAGAACCATTAGCCTTCCAAATTCTCACAGTTTGATCACTGCGAAGAAAAAAATTTTGGGGGGTTAAATAAATTAGGTAGATAAGATTCCTCTCTTTGAATGATAGGATGCCAACATACATCTTAGATTAATACCAAGAACACAATTACTGAAATCTGGCGGCTCCTAGGACAAAAAGTATGTTCATTTTCTCCTGGTAGCCGCACTCTCAGTAAGGTAGCAGGGCAGCTGACGCCATTTACCTACAGGTCACATCTACAGGTAAATAGAGTTTTCCGATGCAACATATTACTTTTAATGCCAACGTGGAATCGCACTTAACTACAATCTAAAATTAGACACATTTATAACAAAATGAAAACAATACTTACTCTGATGCTGTGAATATATGAGTAGAGTTAGTGCAGATTGCATTTATAGGACTATCGTGCCCCTTGACTTCTCCAATTGGCATGAATGTATCCACATTCCACAGCTTCAGGATGCCACCTCGACAGCCACTCAAAACAATGGGGCGACTGGGCACTATCCCAAGAGCACATACCCAATCTTTATGAGCATTTGGAACTTGCTGTAGAAACAGGAACAATATCATTAACACGGATTTATTTGGAAAAGCAAATAATATGCCCAAGAGTAAAAACATAGGCCTACGTGAAGAAGGTCTTTACGAGAGAGGTCCCATTTCTTGATTCCATTGTCTCTTGACCCACTAAAAAGGTAATCACCACTGATGATGAGAGCTTCAATACCATCGTAATGAGGTGGCTCAAAACAACGTGTAGGACTAACAACACCAAGGGCTCCTTCCGTGATATCGAACATCTAAAGAAAAGCAGAATATTAGTATATTAAAAGGTTCTTATGTACTACGAAATGGACACAGCTTTGACTTGTTACTCCGCATACTCAACTAAAGGATTATTATATACCATATACTAGAAGAGAATTATTATACAAAAATATGTTTCTGGTGTTCTTGATCACAATGTCAACTAGTGTGAAGAGGAAGTGGATAAAGAGCTAATAACACAAATCAGTAGACATGAGCGGATCGCTTAGAGCACGTGTCAAACTCTGGCCCGCGATCTGATAACAATTGGCCCGTGAAGAAGGCAGCCATCCCACCCACGTCCTGCAGTCTGAAGAAGCTGCGTCAAAGACAAGCAAGTGCCCTGTGCAATGTGAATGTAATGTTACTTGCCGGAACTTCTTCAGACTGCCCACTGCACTGTCCAATCGCAGAAGAGAAGTCACAGCAGGTGACCAGAAAAGAGATGCTTCTGTGTAAGGATACACAAGACCTTTCTTCTGTATGTAGTAACTCCCCATGACCGCAGCTTGCCTCTGCTGGTAGGAAGGGGCAGGAGAAATGTACTTGCTCCTGTGCTATTCAGGCTCTCTATTGCTCACACATATTGCTCTCCTGGGCTGAAGATGACAGCACTGTAGGTTTGCTTAAATTTTCATTCCACATAACTTGTTTTTTCCTTTGTCAGTCTTGTCAAATTACTAGTGTGCTTAATTTTTACTTGGTTTCTACTAGATTCAAAAGTTGCCATCTTAACAGGCACCAGAAAAAGATAGCCAGCAGCACCTGTGCCCCTCCCTCCTCCTCTATCCCATACACATGTTCTGTAGCAAGGTACGCTACAGTAGGAATGGGGACCTGGATAAAGTGCCTGAATCTAGTGCGCTTCCCTATTACAGTAGTGTTGACAATCATGAGTTAATCACAGAAACTTTACACTAGTTTCTATTTCCAGCATTGGGAACATTGTACACTGTTTTCTAATTCAAAATATGAAGAGAAATGTATGTAATTTTAACTACTTTACAGAAAATAAAAAAATTAACATTGGCCTGTTTTTAATAGCAGTTGTCTACATTTGTTTTTACAAACTCACTATATGTGCTATTTTTTGTGTGGATTTAGCATTCCTGTGAATCACTAATCTAATATTTAGTTGTATACCCATAGTTTTTTTTAAACTGCTTCACATCTATGTTACATAGAGTCAACCAACTTCTGGCACGGGGCGCCGCTATCATGAGGCAAGTTGAGCCCCTTGCTTCAGGTGGCAGTCATCACTGAAAGCCAGGGGGCGGCAGAGCGGCAGTCAGAACACGTGGTGCCGACTCTTCATAATCCCTGACATTTGCTGAGTGTCACTAGTGCGGTGCGCGCGCCCCTGCTCACAACCCACAACCTATTGGCTGCTCTGTGCGCACAGGACCTGTGATTAGGTCACAGGAAGGGAGGAGTCAGGGGTCACATGATTGGGACCTCCATGGATTGCAGGACTCTGCTGTGCTGGTTGCCATGGTAAGCTTATGTGTGGGGTCAGGAGGGGTTTACAGTGTGGATGTAGCAGAGCCGTGTACGAGGTATATGGAGCAGAGCTGAATGTGTATGAGGTGAGCGGAGCCGTGTGTGTATGAGGTGTACAGAGCAGAGCCATGTGTGTATGAGGTGTACGGAGCAGAGCCAGGTGAGTATGAGGTGTACAGAGCAGAGAAGTGTGTGTATGAGGTGTACAGAGCAGAGCCGTGTGTGTATGAGGTGTACGGAGCAGAGCTGTGTGTGTATGAGGTGTACGGAGCAGAGCTGTGTGTGTATGAGGTGTACAGAGCAGAGCAGTGTGTGTATGAGGTGTACGGAGCGGAGCCATGTGTGTATGACGTGTACGGAGCGAATGTGTATGAGGTGAGCGGAGCCGTGTGTGTATGAGGTGTACAGAGCAGAGCCATGTGTGTATGAGGTGTACGGAGCAGAGCCAGGTGAGTATGAGGTGTACAGAGCAGAGAAGTGTGTGTATGAGGTGTACAGAGCAGAGCCGTGTGTGTATGAGGTGTACGGAGCAGAGCTGTGTGTGTATGAGGTGTACAGAGCAGAGCAGTGTGTGTATGAGGTGTACGGAGCGGAGCCATGTGTGTATGACGTGTACGGAGCGGAGCCATGTGTGTATGAGGTGTACGGAGTGGAGCCGCGTATGTATGAGGTGTACAGAGCAGAGCCGTGTGTGTATGAGGTGTACGGAGCAGAGCCGTGTGTGTATGAGGTGTACAGAGCAGAGCAGTGTGTGTATGAGGTGTACGGAGCGGAGCCATGTGTGTATGAGGTGTACGGAGCGGAGCCATGTGTGTATGAGGTGTACGGAGTGGAGCCGCGTATGTATGAGGTGTATGGAGCGGAGCCGCTTGTGTATGAGGTGTACAGAGCAGAGCTGGGTGTCTATGAGGGGCACGGAGTGGAGCTGCGTGTGTATGAGGTGTACGGAGCAAAACCGCGTGTGTACGGAGCGGAGCCGCGTGTGTACGAGGTGTACGGAGCGGAGCTGCATGTGTATGAGGTGTACGGAGCAGAGCCGGGTGTGTATGAGGTGTATGGAGCTGAGCCGCGTGTGTACAGAGTGGAGCCGTGTGTGTAAGGTGTACGGAGCGCAGCCGCATGTGTAGGAGTAACTGTGTGGCCATAATACGGTACGCAGTATCATGTGCAGCCATTATACAGTATTGAGCACTGTGTGTGGCCATTACACAGTATGGAGCATCATGTGTGGCCATTATACAGTATTGAGCATCATGTGGGGCCATTATACAGTATGGAGCATCATGTGTGGCCATTATACAGTATGGAGCATCATGTGTGGCCATTATACAGTATGGAGCACTATGTGTGGCCAATATACAGTATGGAGCATCATGTGGGGCCATTATACAGTATGGAGCATCATGTGCGGCCATTATACAGTATGGCGCATCATGTGGGGCCATTATACAGTATGGAGTATCATGTGTGGCCATTATACAGTATGGAGCATCATGTGTGGCCATTATACAGTATGGAGCATCATGTGTGGCCATTATACAGTATGGAGCATCATGTGTGGCCATTATACAGTATGGAGCATCATTTGGGGCCATTATACAGTATGGAGCATCATGTGGGGCATTATACAGTATGGAGCATCATGTGTGGCCGTTATACAGTATGGATGCGGCCATTATACAGTATGGAGCATCATGTGCGGTCAATATACAGTATGGAGCATCATGTGTGGCCATTATACTGTATGGAGCAATATATGGGGCTCATTATTCTGTATGGGGCACTGTGGTGCCCAGAATACTGCATAGAGGATTATACTGTCTGATTTATGACCTATTGTAGAATGTACAATAGTTATCACTCATGTAATGTATGGGGGGACTGTATATGAGATGGGAGCCCTATAGGGGGGCTGTACTGTATATGTGTTTGGGGGGGGCACCGTTTTGAAGTTCGCCTCAGGCAGCAGTGTGGTTAGGTTCACCTCTGCACCTGGCACGTGTTATTCCAGCCCAGGATACTTGGACTACATCCCACAATTTTTTGTCATTTGTTGGCTTTGCCTCAGAAATAGCATTTTTAATGTCAACCCACAAGTGTTCTATCAGACTAAGGTCCGGGGATTGGGCTGGCCATTCCATAACCTCAATTTTGTTGGACTGGAACCAGGATTTTGCTAATTTATTGGTGTGCTTAGGGTCGTTGTCTTGTTGAAACACCCATTTCAAAGGCATAGCCTCTTCAGGGTAAGGCAACATGACCTCTTCAAGTATTTTAATATATGCAAACTGGTCCATGATCCCTGGTATGCGATAAATAGGTCCGGTTCCATAGTAAGAGAAACATGTCCATATCATGATGCTTGAACCACCATGCTTCACTGTCTTCAGAGTGTACTGTGGCTTGAATGCAGAGTTTGGGGGGTTGCTTGAGGAACTGTCTGCGGCCCTTGGACCTACAAAGAACAATATTACTTTTATCAGTCCACAAAATATTTCTCCATTTCTCTTTAGGCCAGTTGATGTGTTCTTTGGTAAATTGTATCCAGTGTCTTTCTTTTTTTTTTAAACAGTGGGACATTGCGGGAATTTCTTCCTAAGACACTAGCTTTACACAGGCGTCTTCTAGCTGTCACAGAACTCACAGATAACGTGAGACCGTCTTTGATCATCCTGGAGCTGATCATTGGTTGAGCTTTTGCCATTCTGGCTATTCTTCCATCCAATCAAATCGTAGTCTTCCATTTTCTTCCATGTCATTCTGGTTTAGCTTTCCATTTTAAAGCATTGGAGATCGTTTTAGCTGAACAGCCTATCATTGTCTGCACTTCTTTATTAGTTTTACCCTCACCAGTCTACTTTTTAACCAAAGTACACTGTTCTTCTGAACAATGTCTCGAACGACCCATATATCGCAGGCTTTCAAGGAGAAATGTATATACAACATGTCCTGGCTTCACCCTTAAATAAGGGCCATCTGATTCACACCCGTTTCTTCACAGAATGATTGACCTCACTAATTGAACTCCACACGGCTATTATTTTGAACACACTCCATTTCAATAAATTATTCCAATACACAAACTCAGGAACATACAGATCATGAATGTGGAGTGTTGGTTTTCTTAGAATGTACTTCACCAACTGGTAAATTGTTTAACATGTGGTAATATAATTTTTTACCAAAACCAGTGATTAATCTGGTTAGTCATATTGGACTGCTATTATTTTGAACACTACTGTACGTCACTCACCCCTGCAGTAAATAGTGAGTGTGGAGTTTGGTACCTGAAGGGTTAATGGCATTTCTCTGGTGTTGTACCTAGGAGGCACCATTTCAGATACAATGCACTGCCACAGTCATCTTGAGAATCATTAAAGGAGTTGTCCAGTTTAAAAAGACAAGTTTGCACTCACTCCATGTGACTGCAGATGTGTGAATCCTCCTAGTGCACACTGCTCACTGTGAGGATTCTCCGCTGTCGGCGCCGGGAATGGCGGTCACTTAACCGCAAATATGCGTCATGCAAAATCCTGGCCAGAACCTGACTAGACTGGTTCCGGCCTTGTGCAATACATTAATATTTAGCATGAAAAAAAACCAGTCTAGTCAGTTTCTGACCAGCAGTTTCCACAATGCATACTTGCGGTCATGTGACCACTGTTCCCAGAGCTGACACCGGAGAATCCTCACAGCGCTAAGTGCATGCACTAGGAGGATACACAAATCTGTAGTCACAAAAAGTGACTGCAGAATTGTCATTTTAGACTAGACACCTTTAACCCCTTCACAACATATGATGTACTTATATTTGTCGATGAGGAAAAACATCCTCAATTATAGACATTGTTTTAATAAATATCAAGGTTGGCCCCGAATTGGTCGTTTTTAATTTTGACCCTTTGTGTATTTGATTTTGACATCCCTGGCTTAGAGTAACCCTGGTCTAGGTCAGTGCTCTCTGGCCATGGATAGGAGCTGCACGGATTTCCTGACATTCTGGGTTCGTCAATGTGGCGTTTGATTCACAGGCCTGGCATGACATCATCTGGGCAAATCATAAACTGAGCTTGGGATCCCAGAATGTCAGGAAAATCATTGAGTTCCTGTCCACGGCTGAGAGCACTGACCTGGAAGATGGTTTACATGTTTAGGAAACAAATTCTACAGTAAGCCAGAAACATTTCTTTAAATACGTAAAACAGAGATGAAAATACTTCATGCTTTCATTTTAATAGGGTGACAGAGGACGTTATTCTAATTTTTGCTGCAGTATTACAGTATATAGTGAATAACATTGCATCCTTTCAAGCTCAGTACAAAGCTGAGCTTCAGAGAAGAACTAAGATGGAAGTGACATGGGTCTTTAGCAGACAACGGGCTGTCATAGTAATCCATCGGTGTCCAGCAATCACGTCACATGAGGCTAATGGACGATAGCATGCATGCATTGGATGTGAAGTCATTTAAATGCCGATATCAGACATTAACAGAGGCATTTAAATGGTTAACATAAGCAGACAAATCTCAACTCCAGCCATCGCTGTTTGGGAAAGATGCCAAATAATTAAAGGGCTTTGCAGAGAATGAGATAAAATGGTGACCTGAATATAATACAAACTGCAGCCTGTCCTAATCATGTGTCAGTAGGAACTGCAGACTGAAGACGTACAGCTCCTGAGACCTCCGTCTCAACTGACAAGGCTGTCATATGTGAAGAAATAGATCTCTTCCTCACTGAGCACAATGGGCTTATCAGCTTCATCCTCTTCATTGTTTATTTGTTTTCCAGTTGGGCGCATTCAGTCTCTGTGCACTGCTATAAAGCTGTCAGAAAGACAGAGGAGGATGAAGTGGGTGATCGTCTCATAAGAAACACATTTCTTCGCATATTGCAACAGTGCTCATGACCGCCAATGGGGTACGTGTGATACAGCTCTTGTCTGCTAAGACACAGGTCTCAGGAACTGAATGTCTTCAGTCTGCAGCACATACTGACATGTGACTAGGACAGGCTGCAGTTAAAAACAGCGTCTCTGATCTAATTCTCTCTCATTCTTGGAGAACCCCTTTAATATAGCTGGTATCTGACGTGTGTGGAAAAAGCTCTGCTTCAGAGCACCGTCCACACACAGCACCCCAATACAGGATGCACAGTAAGGCCATGTTCACACAGTGCGTTTTTTACCGCGGAATCGCGGCGGTTTTGCCGCTGCGGTTCCGCAGCTGTTTTCCATGCAGGGTACAGTACACTGTACCCTATGGAAAACAGGACACACTGTGCACATGGTCCGGAAATTTAAAAAAAAAAGCCGTGCTGAATAGCTCCCGGAAAAAAGAAGGAGCATGTCAATTCTTCTTCCTGAACCGCAGCGGTTCTGCACCCATAGACCTCCATTGTGAGGTCAAAATCGCAGTAAAACCCGCAGATCAAAAATATATCTGCGGGTTTTACTGCGGTTTGTTGTGCAGAACCGCTGCAGCCGGAAGTGCGGGGAAGCCGGCGGAAGTGCGGGGCCGGAAGTGCGTGGGCGGAGAGACATGGAGGCATACCGGCGCATGGGGATCGTGTCGGCCGTTTGATTGATTTGGTATGTGTGTGTGTGTGTGTGTGTGTGTGTGTGTGTGTGTGTGTGTGTGTGTGTGTGTGTATGTGTATGTGTGTGTGTATGCGTGTGTGTGTGCGTGTCCCCATGCGACGCTAGTGCCTCCATTGTGCTAAGTCGCCGTATGGACTACTACTCCCATCCGGTATTAGGATGGGAGAGTTGTCCCTGTGTCCGGCGACTTAGCACAATGGTAAAGTTACACCAAACACCTACACACAATACACATACATGACACACAGTACATACAACATATAACACAGAGTATATACTCACCAACAGCACACTTGTAGGCAAAGCCCTTGATCCTCCAGGAAAAAATCCAAAAATAATAAACCAAATTCATACTCCCTGTCCGCAGAATCCATAAAACGAGTGTCCCACGCCGATCGGCTGCTCTCCGGCGATACACTGCCAGGAGCGAAGCTCCTAGCAGTGTATCGCGTACTGTTCCGGAGTTCAATGACTCCGGCGTCTCGGTTAACAGCAGTACAGCTGCGTTGAACTTTCCCACGCAGCACTGCCGTTAAGCGAGAGTGCCGGGGTCAATGACCGCCGGTAAACTCGCTCGCGCATGCGCAGTGACACACCGACAGGAACTATGGCTCCTGTCAGTGTGTTGCTGCAGCCGTGGAGAGCAGACATATCTCTGGATGTGTCTGTTCTCCATGGAAAATCTTGATACGTGGCACTTAAATATGTGGCAATTAAATACGTGACATGTGGCACTTATACGTGATACGTGTCACTTAAATACGTGGCACTGAAATACGTGATACGTGTCACTTAAATACATGATACGTGTCACTTAAATACGTGGCACGTGGCACTTAAATACGTGGCACTGAAATACGTGATACGTGGCACGTGGCACTTAAATACGTGGCACGTGGCACTGAAATACGTGGCACGTGGCACTGAAATACGTGGCACGTGGCACTTAAATATGTGGCACGTGGCACTAAAATACGTGGCACGTGGCACTTAAATACGTGGCACGTGGCACTGAGATACGTGGCACGTGGCACTGAAATACGTGGCACGTGGCACTGAAATATGTGGCACGTGGCACTTAAATACGTGGCACGTGGCACTGAAATACGTGGCACGTGGCACTTAAATACGTGGCACGTGGCACGTGGCACTTAAATACGTGGCACGTGGCACTGAGATACGTGGCACGTGGCACTTAAATACGTGGCACGTGGCACTAAAATACGTGGCACTGAAATACGTGGCACGTGGCACTGAAGCACGTGGCACTTAAATATGTGGCACGTGGCACTAAAATACGTGGCACGTGGCACTTAAATACGTGGCACGTGGCACTACAATACGTGGCACGTGGCACTTAAATACGTGGCACGTGGCACTGAGATACGTGGCACGTGGCACTTAAATACGTGGCACGTGGCACTAAAATACGTGGCACTGAAATATGTGGCACGTGGCACTTAAATACGTGGCACGTGGCACTGAAATACGTGGCACTTAGGCTATGTTCACATTTGCGTTGTGCGCCGCAGCGTCGGCGCCGCAACACACAACGCAAAGTAAAACGCAGCAAAACGCATGCACAACGCTGCGTTTTGCGCCGCATGCGTCCTTTTTTTGATTGATTTTGGACGCAGCAAAAATGCAACTTGCTGCGTCCTCTGCGCCCGGATGCGTGCGCTGCAGTGACGCATGCGGCGCAAAACGCGGAGCGCTGTCATTCAAAACACGTCCACTCATTTTGGTGTTTAGTCCCAAAATGGAGGATGGAAGAAGAAAAGGGTTGGACAAGGAAATGACATCATTTCTTTTTTTTTTTTCCCCCACTGCAGTTAAAGCTTTATTTGTGTCAAACACAGACAATTTGCAGAGAAAACTGCATAAAAAAACGCACAAAAAACCGCACTAAAAAACGCACCAAAAAACGCACCAAAAACGCACCAAAAACGCACAAAAAACGCACCTGCGTTTTCTGCAGAGACCTGCAGATTCAGTCAGGAAAAAAAAAGGATGGAAATCCTGAACGTGTGAACATAGCCTAAACCCATATGCACAAATGGCTTAACCCCTTAGTGACGGAGCCAAATTTTTTAAATCTGACCAGTGTCACTTTATGTGGTAATAACTCTGCAACGCTTCAACAAATCCCAGTGATTTTGAGAATGTTTTTTCGTGATGCATTATACTTTATGATTATGGTAAATTTAGGTAAATACGTTTTGTGTTTATATATAAAAAATATCAAAAATTTGAGAAAAATGTTAAAAAATTAGCAATTTCCTAATTTGAATGATTATCCCTTTAATCCAGATGGTCATACCACAGCAAACCATTAATACATAACATTCCCCAGATGTCGGCTTTACATCATCACCATTTGTAAAATGTTATTTTATTTTGTTAGCATTTTAAGAGGTTTAAAAATGTAGCAGCAATTTTTCATTTTTTCAAGGAAATGTACAAAATTTATTTTTTTAGGGACTTATCCATGTTTGAAGTGACTTTAGGGGTCCCATATATTGGGAAACCCCCAAATGTGATACCATTTTAAAAACAGCACACCTAGACATATTGAAAACTGTTGTCAGGTAGTTTATTAACCCTTCAGGTGCTTTACAGGAATTAATGCAAAGTGGTATGACAGAAATGAAAATGTGCATTTTTACCACCTAAATGCCTCTAACTTCTGAACAGATTACTACAGCTGTCAGATTGTATTTGGTCGTGAATTGACATCGCAAACATCAGGACCACAAAATAATGATCTGAGGGTACCAGTTTGGATAAAGAGGAAGCCCCCACACTCTGTTAACCATTTATAATGATGTAGTCACTATTTACAGCAGCATCTAAGGGGTTAAACAGATTTGGAAGGTGCAAACACTGATCGTGGCTGATACAGCAAGTTGTCAGCTATAGTGTACAGCCGACAGCTGCTGGATTGTCACCTGTATGGTGAGGCTATTCTCTTATATCTCAGGTCACTTAAAAGACGTATTGGCTGTCATTAAGGGTTAAATGGGTTGTCAACCTCTTGGAGCTTTGCTTTTTAGTTACTTATGCATGTACTAGGGGCTAAAAATCATTTTTGCAATCCAGTTTCATTAGAAATGTTTGCTTTGTTTCTTTTACAGGCTCTATATTTCCCTGCAAATTAAACTTTGTAATGGTCTGTGATCATAAATCAGCAGAGGAGCTAAAAAAACCCGCCCCACAGATCAATCCCATTGGGCCATCATTATGAGCTGACTGATGGATTCTCGGTTAGTCAATTTTGCAGCAAGCAATAGACAGTGGAACACAGAGGCTACAGATAGCAAACTGGAAATTTGAAACTCAATAAAATTATTTTTAGCCAAAATACATACATTTAATGGTCCCAAAAGTGGACAACCACTTTAATAATGTTTGCAGTTTGTATTGTGAAATATGGTGACAGATCCACTAACGGTAAGTGACTCCATGTATTCCTGTGGACGGCTGCTGTAGCTCAAGACACTATAGTGATAATTTCAAGATTAGTTTGTAGTCACAGGCTTTCACAGCTCAGACATACATGGAGTCATGCTTAGGAGTCCAGCATATTCATGAGGAGAGTGAATCTGTCACCTAGCAGAGAGAACAATGGAAAAGAGATGGGTGATGCACAGTCAGTCCCACAAATTCATCTGAAGGGTTGTCAGATAAATGGCAAAATATATTTTGCCTTGTTTTTTTTATTAATTATTTTATGACCTGGAGGGATTACATGATGCCCTCAGCTAGGATATAGCATTTTACAAACAGATCTGTTCCCAATAACATTTACTAAACCCAACAATACATTTTATATAATTTCTGTACGCTTAACATTATTTTCTAACTACGGTTTACTATTAACCCAATAATATTGATTCCTTACCTTAATGTAATGATCTTTTGAACCTGTAATAATTAGATCTTGGCCACTGGCAACCTGGTCTACCGTAAGACACATGACAGGTCCAAGATGTCCAGTTAATTTCCCTGTAGACTGAAACCTTTAAGGTGAAAATACATAGCAGCTGGTTAGATCTTAAAGATCACACTAGGAATCCAACAGAATAAAAATATCAGGTACACAATTTCATCCAGGACTCCTGCACTAATGCCACTATAAATTATAATAAATGTTATGACCTATCACAGAGACCTAGCATTACATAAATCACACACAATGAACATGGATAACAAATCTTTTAAGTCGAATTACACAATTAATATCAATCTTTCTGCTAATCTTCAAGACTGCCTGAGAGGGGTATTATTATATGATAGCATTGCTGAGAGTATTTGCACCCAGCAATAGTCGATATGAAAGCCATGTAGTCATTGACCTCTGGCAGATCATCAGGCCCTGTCATGTACTGCCTGATAAATTGCATTGCATTTCTCATGTTTCACATGACCTACTACAAAGGTTTTTCTGCAATGCTCATCAGAATATAAATTCTCCCATTTTACTGTACTGAATAGAGCAGAATACCCATTTTACCTCTTCATTAGTTTAACCTTTTATTAATCTTATGGGTAAACACTACCTTCTTGTACACGAAAAGTACCTTTTCAGATCCCACATTCTCACGGCGTTTCCAGCAGCTGCATATAAGAAGGTGCCTGTAGGGTTCAGTGCAACTTGATTGATTTGGTTTTCACCAGGAGGAATGGTCACCGTCCTATTCTGGCTTCCTGCACAAGAATCCCACGCCGTCACCTGACCAGAAGATCTTACAACAGAAAAAAGATTTGACATTTGAAATAATTGTCCACTTATTTGTATACTGTGATGTAATGAGGTAGGTATGTGGCAACAACAACAACAAAAAAAAACCTCAAATGTAGAGGCATCAAAATCACCAAGGTACAAAATGATTTATTTGGATGCTGGAGGCCGTCAACAGTCCGTCATGTAATTATCGCACAGTAAATGCCATAAGAACAAAATGAAATTACCCAAATTTGCAGAATTGCTGTTTTTTCAATTACGCCAACAGTTTTATATGACATATTAAATACAGCCATTAAAAAAAATGTGTAAATCAAGCCTTGACGGAGCTATGTCAACTGAAAAATATTATGTTTGGCAAGAAAAACAGTCTAAGGGGAGATATATATATATATATATATATATATATATATATCTCAATGAAAGAAGCCTTGCTTTCCTGTTAAATTCCCCACTTATATCATTTACCCCGTGGATCTTTGTTTACTTGCTGAAGCAGACATCATATTGATGCACATAAATGCTGCAGCAGGGATTTAACAGGTATGTAAATGCATCTTCTACCATTTTATAGCGTTTCCTACTTGGCCCATTCTTGATTGCACCTAAACAACCCTAGTGAGCAAATTATGAGGCAAAATCAAAGTAGGACAACAATATTTCAAGTTCTGGAACATGGAGCATGCATATGGGAAATATGGAGCTGGGGTCTATGCTTTGTATTCTTAGCGTTCATAGAGTCCCCTGAATATAAATGTTCTACATCTCTAATAGTAATGATATAGTGCTCAGGTAAGGTGTTATCCAAGCATGCTTGTGTGATACCTGTTTGTTAGGCAACCCTTGCATGTGTTGCGGCTGCGGGAACTCGGACACATTAATCGAGCATGCCGAATACACAAGTTTAGCACCTGAGCGTGTTCGATAACACCTTATCCGAGCACGTTCGCTCATCACTAATCTCTAATATTTAAATTACTTTCCTATTAGTCTTTGTTTCTCTTCCTGTTAGGTTAGTAGCTTCTGAAAGACTTGAACTGCAGACCACATTACTCCATGGTGACAATCCTTCAGATCACCTATGTCCCCATTTTATGGATCAGTATAAACAATAAACTCTTGACCATATCTTGATGCATTCGACAGTGGCACATTGTTGGCCGATAAGATATTTTTATTTATGTAAAAAGAAAACCGTAAAATACTTACGTAAGTGTACGGATGCATTTTGCGGAATCTCTGATGTCCCACACCTTAATGTAAGATGTTGACACTGTAAATACTAGACTGGTGTAGTTACAATACTTCACAGACACCACATTATTTGGATGACCTCCAAGAGACATAATTTCCTGACCAGTGACAAGATTCCATACTTTACAAGTCCGATCTGAAAGAGAGAAAAAAAATTAAGTCAATTTATGCTACGAGTACATGCAAGGAACTTCTTATAACTACTGCATGTGTACACTGATAATATACAGTTAAGTCCATATATATTTGGACAGAGACAACATTTTTCTAATTTTGGTTATAGACATTACCACAATTAATTTTAGCCCCTTAGTGAAGGAGCCAAATTTTTTAAATCTGACCAGTGTCACTTTATGTGGTAATAACTCTGCAACGCTTCAACAATTCCCAGTGATTTTTAGATTGTTTTTTTCGTGACACATTATACTTTATGATAATGGTAAATTTAGGTCAATATGTTTAGTGTTTATTTATAAAAAAAAATCAAAAATTTGAGAAAAATGTTAAAAAATTAGCAATTTTCAAAATTTTAATGATTATCCCTTTAATCCAGATGGTCATACCACAGCAAACCATTAATAAATAACATTTCCCTCATGTCAGCTTTACATCATCACCATCTGTAAAATGTTATTTTATTTTGTTAGCATTTTAGGAGGTTTAAAAATGTAGCAGTAGTTTTTCATTTTTTCAAGGAAATTTTCTAAATTTATTTTTTTAGGGACTTTTCCATGTTTGAAGTGACTTTAGGGGTCTCCTTTATTGGGAAACCCCCAAATGTGATACCATTTTAAAAACAGCACCGCCTGACACATCAAAAACTGCTGTCACGTAGTTTATTAACCCTTCAGTTGCTTTACAGGAATTAATGCAAAGTGGTATGACAAATGAAAATGTGTATTTTTACCACCTAAATGCCTCTAACTTCTCAACAGGTTACAGACTCTAAGGCCGCTATTTGGTCATGAATTGCCATGGCAAACATCAGGGCCACAAAATCATGATCTGATGGCATCAATTGGGATAAAGAGGAAGCCCCCACACTCTGTTAACCATTTATAATGAAGTAGTCACTATTGACAGCAGCATCTAAGGGGTTAAACAGATTTGGATGGTGCAAACACTGATCGTGGCTGATACACCAAGTTGTCAGCTATAGTGTACAGCCGACAGCTGCTGGATTGTCACCTGTATGGTGAGGCTATTCTCTTATATCTCAGGAAAGTTAAAAGACGTATTGGCTGTCATTAAGGGGTTAAACAAAACAATTGAGATGCAGTTGAAGTTCAGACTTTCAGCTTTCATTTGAAGGTATCCACATTAAAATTGGATGAAGGGTTTAGGAGTTTCAGCTCCTTAACATGTGCCACCCTGTTTTTAAAGGGACCAAAAGTAATTGGACAGATTCAATAATTTTAAATAAAATGTTCATTTTTAGTACTTGGTTGAAAACTTTTTGTTGGCAATGACTGCCTGAAGTCTTGAACTCATGGACATCACCAGGTGCTGTGTTTTCTCCTTTTTGATGCTCTGTCAGGCCTTCACTGCGGTGGTTTTCAGTTGCTGTTTGTTTATGGGCCTTTCTGTCTGAAGTTTAGTCTTTAACAAGTGAAATGCAAGCTCAATTGGGTTGAGATCAGGTGACTGACTTGGCCATTCAAGAATATTCCACTTCTTTGCTTTAGTAAACTCCTGGGTTGCTTTGGCTTTATGTTTTGGGTCATTGTCTATCTGTAGTATGAAACAACGACCAATCAGTTTGGCTGCATTTGGCTGGATCTGAGCACACAGTATGTCTCTGAATACCTCAGAATTCATTCGGCTGCTTCTGTCCTGTGTCACATCATCAATAAACACTAGTGACCCAGTGCCACTGGCAGCCATGCACGCCCAAGCCATCACACTGCCTCCGCCGTGTTTTACAGATGATGTGGTATGCTTTGGATCATGAGCTGTACCACGCCTTCGCCATACTTTTCTCTTTCCATCATTTTGGTAGAGGTTGATCTTGGTTTCACCTGTCCAAAGAATGTTCTTCCAGAACTGTGCTGGCTTTTTTAGATGTTATTTTTAGCAAAGTCCAGTCTAGCCTTTTTATCCTTGATTCTTATGAGTGGCTTGCACCGTGCAGTGAACCCTCTGTATTTACTTTCATGCAGTCTTCTCTTTATGGTAGATTTGGATATTGATACACCTACCTCCTGGAGAGTGTTGTTCACTTGGTTGGCTGTTGTGAAGGGGTTTCTCTTCACCATGGAGATTATTCTGCGATCATCCACCACTGTTGTCTTCCGTGGGCACCCAGGTCTTTTTGCATTGATGAGTTCACCAGTGCTTTCTTTCTCAGGATGTACCAAACTGTAGATTTTGCCACTCCTAATATTGTAGCAATTTCTCAGAAGGGTTTTTCGCAGCTTAACCATGGCTTGTTTCACCTGCATGGAGAGCTCCTTTGACCGCATGTTTACTTCACAGCAAAACCTTCCAAATGCAAGCACCAAACCTCAAATTAACTCCAGGCCTTTTATCTGCTTAATTGAGAATGACATAACGAAGGGATTGCCCACACCTGTCCATGAAATAGCCTTGGAGTCAATTGTCCAATTACTTTTGGTCCCTTTAAAAACAGGGTGGCACATGTTAAGGAGCTGAAACTCCTAAACCCTTCATCCAATTTTAATGTGGATACCCTCAAATGAAAGCTGAAAGTCTGAACTTCAACTGTATCTGAATTGTCTTGTTTAAAATTCATTGTGGTAATGTCTATAACCAAAATTAGAAAAATGTTGTGTCTGTCCAAATATATATGGACTTAACTGTATAAAAATGAACTCAGTAGGTACTTTATGGAGACAGGCCTTTTTAACTTGGCACTGATGTACTATTTGCCTAAATGCGGCATATGATATATGGGCATCCTTGAGATCAACATTCTGATGGGGGGGAAATATAGCCCGACAGGGAGGCAATTCTTCATAAAACTATGAACATTTTTAAAATAGTTATTTAAAAACTTTAATAAAAATTCATGAACTTTAATATAAAACCAGTTTATGATTTTGAGAACAAAAATAATCAAAGTGGACAACCTCATTAAAACTGATGTGTTGGGGGCACTTAGCTGTCCTTGTCTCCACTTCAGGAACAGCGTGGTATCACTAACTTTTTAAAAACGAACAGCTTGACTAAACTGGTTAAAAGATGAATGTGGGGCTGAAAGGTTTTTTTTGCCATCCTTTAGGAGAGATGGACATTATAATTCATTTGTATTCACAAGTGATGTCCAAAGGGAACCGGTCACCAGAACAATGCAGTCCATTCTGCAGACATCATGTTATAGAGCAGTGGGGGCTCAGTAGATTGATTATACATAGGTTTGTGAGAAAATATTCAGTATAATCTGTGTTGTAATCATTTTTCTGGGATTTTGGCCAAGTGGGTGGTCCTATCAGTGTATACTGAGAAAGCTGCCAATCACAGATAGGACTGCCCACTGGACTGAAAATCCCTGAAAGAGCAGAGGGTTAAATGATAAAAACAAGTTACAATCTTTTCTCACAAAACTATATATCAGTGTAACTTGTTTTTATCATTTAACCCTGTGCTGTTTCTGGGATGTATTTTCAGTCCAGTGGGCAGTCCTATCAGTGACTGACAGCTTTCTTTGTAAAAGTGTTCATACATAGATATGTCAGTCACTGATAGGAGTGCCCACTGGACCGACAATCTCAGAAAGAGAAGATTAAATGAATAAAACACAGGTTATACTAAATCTTCTCTCACAAAACTATATATCAATCTGCTCAGTTCGCCTGCTCTAAATTATGGTGCCTGCAGATTGGAATGCATTTTCATGGTGACAGGTTCCCTTTAAAATCCTACATACAGAAAGAAAAGTAATTAACTCTTGCATCAAGTACGAAAACTTTTTCACCAAATTTAAAAGAACATCCAAACAGAGTCATTATATTATACACCCTAATACCCATTGAAATGTTGATAACCATACTAAGTATGAGAACTAAATTGCTATTAAAGCTAGAAGGGAGTAACTCATACCTAAAACCAATGACATTTCACATGAACTAGAAATACATGGAATATTAGCTGTCAGCTTGTATTTATACAGAAAAAATAATGTGGCTGACCTTTAGAACCAGTGAACAGAAGATCATCAGTAGCATCTACACAAAGCACAGCCTTGTTGTGCCCTTCAGCTATATGGATACACTGTATAAGGGATGATCTGTTGCCTTTGCACGAAGGAAATGGGTTAATTACGCCCCTGAGAGAAGAAGACATTTGTGTTAATGCTGCTCATTAAAAGTAATCTCACAATTTCTGCTACTCAATATACAACACATGCAGTAATTGCGATTATTAAAGATCAACAGGTTTGCGCGTGCAGAAAAGTAACGTTATAGTAATTAATACACATGAAGTTTATGGGGATTCTTGATCATGCTGTCAGCCATAATACACGCTTGGTGTAAATAAAGCAAGGTAGCAAAGGTTAAAAAAAAAAAAGTAATGCATCCTAAATAAAAAGTACATAAAATAGCATTTAAGATACATGCATATACAATCTGTATTTCTGTCTCAAAACTATGCCCACTAATTCCTCTATTAACTCCCCGCCAGCCTTCCTTTATGATAGTAATGCCAAATGGAATAAGAATCCATTGAAGAATAGTCAGCCGAAAAAGGGATATCGGTGGGATCGGATGACAGTCTAATGTTTATGGGGGTCTCCTGACAGATGTTATGAGGGTTGAGACTGATCGAGCCTGGTGGATTTCTAATGGCCCATTTGGTCTATGATTGATAAGCAGATGCCAGATTAGTCCGACAGCGACGCTCTTATAGAGACCACGGGAATGCTTAGCCGAGCGTCCCGCTATGTGGCGCAGTCTTGAGAGACAGCCATCTAATATCTATGAAGGCCTTACAGCTAGGTGGCATATAGATTCTCCATTCCCTTTGGCTCTTATTCACATTATTATCAGAACTATGACACCTTAAGCATACCCGTAATAATAGTATGTGAGGTTCTGATTCACATTTGGAGCCAGAATCATCATTGGCGATTTTTTTTAAGTCACTTTTTCTTTTTTTGTCTTGTGGGATCCGCTGGCGTTTTTATTGTGCCAAATTCATAAAAAATGGAGCACGTGGGTCATCAATTTCGGCAAAATCAGATATGCTCTTGTTTTTGTCGGCAAAATCAGATATGCTCTTGTTTTTTTTGTCTTTAACTTGTTTTTGCCAAAAAAAGTTGCATCTTTTTCTAAAATTGCACACACAAAATATCAAGATGTAAACATCGGGGGACATTTTCTACAGTATATATGCCAGAATCTGCACCTCAGCCAGAGAAATTATGGCTAACACTGAAAACACGAGTGGGAGATCAAAGAAGGCAAGGCTTACAAGGTAAGACTTCACCAAAAATACGGCACAGTTATGGATGCAACGGTCTTACAGAGTCTACGAATTAGACAGATTTCATAAATACGCCCCACTGAGCTTTCAGGAAATGGTGGCTTACTACTGCTATTGTAGATATCATTCACATACACCTAAAATAAAATGTCAAAGTCAGCAAGCAAAATTATAGCAGTCTGAAATTAATAACTCAAATTATATCTATTTACAAGACACCAGATGCAGGGAACAAGAGAACGGTAGTAAGTGAAGCATAAGAACAAAAAATAAGTACGGTAGTCATGCAGAAAATAAAAGAAACGTTACTTGCAACAAGTAAAAGTGTACAAGGAAATCTGTACCTGTGTACCTTGGACAGAGAGGAATCACTTTCATCAGACCTACAAAGATCAGTAGTAGAGAGTGCAAGAGGAAAGAATACAGATATCAGAAGGGTAAAGGGTAAAGTCTCCGCCAGTGATAGGAGATACAGAAACAGCCCCTGACCACATGAAAAAAAACATGTGTACTAGTGCAATGGGGCACATACAGTCCCTAAGCACATACAGTCCCTAATAATTAGCACATGTTTCTACTAGAATCGCCCAAAAAGACTGCAAAACTGCACTGTGAAAATAAACAACTGTAGTGCTTGAATGGAAGCAAATAAATAGAAACTAATGTGGTGGCCCAGAAGAACTGAACGCTTCTCCCACCTTAAACACAGGAGTCTTGTGTATGCCTCTGAACAAAAAAAATAAATAGAAAAGCAGATTTGCAATATCAAAAATTGTTTGATATTAATTTGAGGGCCTGTTAGAACCAGATAATCTTCTATGAAAGAAGTTAAAATGTTGATTAATGTTAGAGCGATACTAACTAAGCGACATATATACCACAATATGATAGAGGGGGAAACTGAATGCACTTATGTTAATTAAAAATGTATATTTTTTTTTAGGTAACATTATGATAAAATACAATCTCATTAAACATGAAGAAAAGCCAATAATGTGGGATAATAATGGTATATCCTGCTATTACGGTATTTCTCTCAGTCTTATCAGCTTTAGTTACCGTAAGTTCATGCCATCACAACCACCTAGTGCACACTGATTTTTTTTTTCCAAGGAATCTTTCAAAGCAGTTCAACTTTAAAAAAAAAACACCTAAAAAATACTTTAAAGTCTCATCCTATTTATTTCTATTGTGAAACCATTTTGCTGTTCATATGTTCAGGTTTTTTGGGCTTTTTCCTTCCGCTTTAAATTTAGCAAAACGCCTAGTGGGACAAAAAGTGAGTGTCACTTGTTTTAAGTGTCTTCTGATGGAAATCACTCAAAGTGAATTAAAAGTGATGCCCAGTTTGGTGCCATTTACATAATATCTTACAATGGAAGATATTAAATCGTTTCTGCATGTTTTTTTTAAATGAAATTATAATGCCATTTCCTACTGAACGTGCTACATCACAGCATACAGTCCTTGTTTTTATTATTTACTATTTTTAGTTTTATGGGAGACATAAGGTAGTGGATGGATAGTAAACTGTCCAATGTGTGCAGCTGCCTGCAGCTGATAAGCTGCTCAGTAAATGGAGTGGATGTAACAAATGCCCACCAGAGCGTGATCTCCTAGATACACGGAGAAGCAGACTGATAAACAGTAGCCACACGCCAATGCATTACCAACATGAACCAATCCAGGAGTCGTCTCCTATTTCCATGTTTAAGAGATTTAAAACAAACGCATTGTTTAATACAGCTACAGTGGGGAAAAAAGTATTTAGTCAGCCACCAAATGTGCAAGTTCTCCCACTTAAAAAGATGAGAGAGGCCTGTAATTGACATCATAGGTAGAACACAAATATGAGAGTCAAAATGAGAAAACAAATCCAGAAAACCACCTTGTCTGATTTTGCAAGATTTATTTTGCAAATTTTGGTGGAAATTAAGTATTTGGTCATTAACAAAAGTTAATCTCAATATTTTGTTATATATCCTTTGTTGGCAATGACAGAGGTCTGCAAGTCTTCACAAGGTTCGAACACACTGTTGGTGGTTTGCTGGCCCATTTCTCCATGCAGATCTCCTCTAGAGCAGTGATGTTTTGGGCCTGTCGCTGGGTAACATGGAGATTCAACTCCCTCTAAAGGTATTCTATGGGGTTGCGATCTGAAGACTGGCTAGGCCACTCCAGGACCTTCATGTACTCCTTACGAAACCACTCCTTCATTGCCCTGATGGTGTGCTTGGGATCATTATCATGCTGAATGACCCATCCACATTTCATCTTCAATGCCCTTGCTGATAAAAGGAGGTTTGCACTCAAAATTTCACGATATGTGGCCCCATTCATTCTTTCATGTACATGGATCAGTCGCCCTGGTCGCTTTGCAGAGAAACAGTCCCAAAGCATGATGTTGCCACCGCCATGCTTCACAGTAGGTATGGTGTTCTTTGGATACAACTCTGCATTGTCTCCTCCAAACACGAGTTTTATTTCTACCAAACAGTTTTACTTTGGCTTCATCAGACCATATGACATTCTCCCAATACTTGTCTGGATAATCCAAATGCTCTCTAGCAAACTTCAGACGGGCTCGGACATGTACTGGCTTAAGTAGGGGACACGTCTGGCACTGCAGGATCCGAGTCCCTGGCGGCGTAGTGTGTTACTGATGGTAGCCTTTCTTATGGAGGTCCCAGCTCTATGCAAGTCATTCACTAGATCCCCCCGTGTGGTTCTGGGATTTTTGCTCACCATTCTTGTGACCATTTTGACCCCACGGGGTGAGATCTTGCGTGGAGCCCCAGATCGAGGAAAATTATCAGTGGTCTTGTATGTCTCCAATTTTCTTATTATTGCTCCAACAGTTGATTTCATCACACCAAGCTGCTTGCCTATTGCAGATTCAGTCTTCCCAGCCTGGTACAAGGCTACAATTTTGTTTCTGGTGTCCTTCGACAGCTCTTTGGTCTTCACCATATTATCGTTTGGAGTGTGACTGTTTGAGGTTATTGACAGGTGTCATTTATACTGATAAGTTCAAACAGGTGCCATTACTACAGGTAATGAGTGGAGGACAGAGGAGCTTCTTAAAAAAGAAGTTACAGGTCTGTGAGAGCCAGAAATCTTGCATGTTTTTAGGTGACCAAATACTTATTGTCCACCATAATTTACAAAATAATCTTGCCAAATCAGACAAGGTGATTTTCTGGATTTGTTTTCGCATTTTGACTCTCATAGTTACGGTCTACCTATGATGTTAATTACAGGCCTCTCTCATCTTTTTAAGTGGGAGAACTTGCACAATTGGTGGCTGACTAAATACTTTTTTTCCCCACTGTACATTAAAGAAGTTTAAAGTCTACACACACCTCTGCACAATATATTTTAATGACTCATTTGCTTAATAAATACAAAGTTACATTTTAATCAACAGATCTTGGAATATAAATAAGTTCGACAATTTGTTGTCTTTAAAAAAATGTGTTCTAATATGCACATGTGAGCTCATTATAAATCATGTGACACACAAACTCTGGTTGACGTGTTAACTGTTAAGACACGGACTTGATTTATGATGAGCTTACAGTACTGGTGATAAGGCAAAACATATGATCCTGTGGTAAAACTAACATGCAAAAAATGTGTTCCCTCACTCAGAAAAACGAGTCCCTGTCATGTCGTCTGTATACTGACTTATGTTTTCTATTCTGACTAGGAGCTGTGTATTTGCGCAACAGGCACAGCAAATTACACAGTATATAGCAGGCGTACATTTATAAGATTCCTTCAGGACAGGAACATTTCTTTTAAACACATCCAATTGTGGAACATATTAATATTCCAAGATCTATTGGTTATAATGTAATTTGTTAGTGTGACAACCCTCTTAAGTCACTTTCTAACTAATATTAAAAATGCTCTACTATTTTCCTGTTGTACAGTGAATAAGTCATTTAGCTGGCCTAATACGCTGTAATGCAATATCCACCAGAAGTCTTGTTCTTTGTTCTGATGGCTCTCTGCTCCCCCTCTCCATACTATCAATGTTAGTGATAACAGAAAGGAGGGTAGAGAGTTATACACAAAGCTGCAGGTAAAAAGGAGGGTAAAGAATTTAAAGTCCCATGGTGAGCTGAGAAGACAGGCTACAGACAAGGAAAAAAGCACATGGAGAAGAAACAAGAATTGATGCGGATACATAGAAGGAAGGGAAGATAGCATCATGGACACAAAGAGCTCCCATCCATAATGTATTACAGGGAGGAACACTCTCACAATAGAAAAAAGTGAAAATTAAATTGGGCTACAAACTGCACTTCAAGTTACCGTATATACTCGAGTATAAGCTGAGATTTTCAGCCCATTTTTTTGGGCTGAAAGTCCCCCTCTCGGCTTATACTCGAGTCATACCCGGGGGTCGGCAGGTGAGGTGGAGCCGCATATTCATTAATGTATGAGCGGTAACGGTGACCGCTCAATACAGGAAGAAGATGCGGCGCCGGGGAAGAAGCAGGGACTGCACAGCGCCAGGAGCAGGTAAGTATACGGGGAGGGGGAGCGCAGCGCTGCGCGATATTTACCGCTCCTCGTTCCGGTGCGTCCCCGTCATCAGCGTCCTCTGGCAGTGACGCTCAGGTGAGAGGGCGTGGTGACGTAGTCAGTGCGCGCCCTCTGCTGAACGTCAGTGCCAAAGACGGAGCCGCACGAGGAGCAGGTAAAAGTGCCGGGGTCCTGAGCGACGGAGAGGTATGTGATTTTTTTTTTTATGGCAGCAAAAGCAAATGGGGCATGTGGCTGTGCGGAGCATCTGTATGGGGCCATAACACTTGTTCAGCACTATATGGGGCAAGTGGCTGTGCGGAGCATCTTATGGGGCCATAACACTTGTGCAGCACTATAAGGGGCAGGTTGCTGTGCGGAGCATCTGTATGGGGCCATAACACTTGTGCAGCACTATAAGGGGCAAGTGGCTGCGCGGAGCTTCTTATGGGGCCATAACACTTGTGCAGCATTATATGGGGCAAGTGGCTGCGCGGAGCTTCTTATGGGGCCATAACACTTGTGCAGCATTATATGGGGCAAGTGGCTGTGCGGAGCGTCTTATGGGGCCATAACACTTGTGCAGCACTATAAGGGGCAAGTGGCTGTATGGAGCATCTGTATGGGGCCATAACACTTGTGCAGCACTATAAGGGGCAAGTGGCTGCGCGGAGCTTTTTATGGGGCCATAACACTTGTGCAGCATTATATGGGGCAAGTGACTGTATGGAGCATCTGTATGGGGCCATAACACTTGTGCAGCACTATAAGGGGCAAGTGGCTGTATGGAGCATCTGTATGGGGCCATAACACTTGTGCAGCACTATATGGGGCAAGTGACTGTACGGAGCATCTGTATGGGGCCATAACGCTTGTGCGGCACTATATAGGGCAAATATCTTATGGGGCCCTTATTACCCTTTATGCAGGATTATATGGGGCATATTTTAATATGGAGCATCTAATGGGGCCCATCAAACTTTATGGAGCATTATATGGGGCTCCTGATTCAATATGGATATTCAAAAACACTTAACCTACTGATGTCTCAATTAATTTTACTTTTATTGGTATCTATTTTTACTTTTGAAATTTACCGGTAGCGGCTGCATTTTTCACCCTAGGCTTATACTCGAGTCATTAAGTTTTCCCAGTTTTTTGTGGCAAAATTAGGTGGGTCGGCTTATACTCGGGTCGGCTTATACTCGAGTATATACAGTAACACTAAAGCATATCAGGGGTTTAAAAATTAGTAAATGAATGGAAACTTTAAACTGAAACTTGGCACAATTGTATTAGCTTAAGGTGACCACTATCATATGTAAAGATATTTTTCCATGTCAAAAGGAGTCTATAGCCTTGAAAAAAACCAAAAATAAAGAAACATAAAAATTAAAATAATGGAAATCTGGAGGTCGAATTGGGTCAATAAAGAGCTGGTATTATCCCACCAAGTCACGGTTCTGGTGCTTTCGTTTAATTCCAACAAAGGAATTTACAACCGTGCATGTGCAAATGCCCAATACTTTGCACAAAGAAGGAAAATGTTAATTAACAGGATCATAGAGAGCTGAAGTCCCTGTGCAATGATCATAGCTTTCTTCAGGAATTTGGGTTTTACATGTTAACCAATCTTTACGACATGGTAACTTCACATTAGAAAAAAACAAGACTTATCTTGTCATTAATTTGACAATCTAATTCTAATGAACCACCATAATTTGGGAGTAGGTTAGTGGTTGATTGTATTACTTGTAAGAAAAGGTCTAGTCTTCCTGTAACATTTTAAGCAATTCTATTCTCTCCTACAGCAGTCTTTCGTTTTAATTAACACATATTTTAATGACCCGCTTTATGCAATCTACAATATAGTAAGTACATTAGATTACATTGCCATAGACATTCAAAGATAAAAAACAGAAATAATGGGGGTGGTGGGGGTGAAGCAGCATATCCAGTAAAATGAACCTTTTATTAACTCTTGCGGCATTTCAGTTCTAATGAGATTTTGTCTGATGGATAAAATTCACAGAGGAATGCACCCCCTCATTCAAATTGCCAGTGTGCTGCTTCAATGATAAATACCAATGACAAAAACTATTGTGACACCTACGGGATCTGTTATGATATTCCATTCTAAATCCATAGGCATTAATACTTTCTCCTTCCCCACTCCCCCAACCTTCCTGCCTTTACGACCATAACAGCTTTGAGTCTTCTGGGAGAAGAGAAAATGCCCTGAGCTTGGGATTTATTGCAATGTGTTCAGCTTCCTAGGCAGAGTAGTTCATCTCTTTGCAGTTAAAATTATTTCAGAACAAATAATACTTCTTATGTGAGGAGTTTTGCATCAACTTGTCTTTTATTCATACAGAACTAAACAACAGAAGCAGAATACTTCAGTCAGGGACATATACACTTCATCGACAAAAGTATACGACCACACATTACACCCCATTCTCAAGCCAGGGGCAATCATATGGAGTTGGTCCATCAACTCTCTGCAGCTATAACAGCTTCCATGCTTCTGGGAAAACCTTCTATAAGATTTTAGATTGTGCCTGTAGGAATTTGTCATCTATTCATCCATAACATCATTCAGACAATGATGTTGGATGAGACAGCCTTGCTCACAACACCTGTAGAATTCATCCCAAATGTGGCATTCAGCACAGGGGTCTCTGAGGGTCATTAAGTTCTTCCCAACCATACACCTAAACATGATTTTACGGAACTCGCTTTGTACAGGTGCTCACTAACTGACTTACTACAAGTTGTGGCATCTATTACAGCACCACGCTCAAATTCAGCAAGCTCTTTAAAATGACCCATTCTTTCACAAATGCTTGTAAAGGCAGACTGCATGGTTAAGAGTTTGATAGATCATTCTCAATGAACAGAATGAAAAACATGAATTCAGAGGTTGTCCAAATACATTTTTGTTCATAAAGTGCGTGTGATTATGTAGCGCAGTTAAAGAAATACCGGTATATTTTGTTTCCTTGGATACACATAACAAAGGTTGAGTCTCGGGAAGACAACCCCTTTAAACATGAAATTGTGCGATCACAAGTCCGACTTCTCTCATCCTCATCAAAAAGCTGCCATAGCTGTATGAAGCCAGGTGTTGGCATACAATTCCCCTACAGCAGCGTAGCATTACATAGCAGCAATCCAACCCTGAACGCCTCTTCATTCTGGCTCATAGAAGGTGACCCTTACGGCATCCAATTATCCGGACAGGGCGTATGCACAGGTATTAACAAGGATCTGGCTCATGGTAAATTTACATACTGTGCCATTGATCTTATGGTAATGACGTACAAAATCATGCATTATCCTTTAACATATGACAGCCAGTATTAAAATACATTTTAGTTTTTCCAAAGGGAACATTTACAGATACACAATACACTTATGAACTCCGATTGGAGTGTCCCCATCAGTCAATAATAGAATGACCCAATTATATTTCATACATCAGTCATATTTAACTCCATTGCGGCTCTTTAAGATGGGTCGGTTTCAAACATCGGAATGTTTGAGATGTTATTAGCTGGAAGCAAACTTTATACACATGGTATGGGGTTGCCCCATTATTCAGTCTTACTGGAGCCAGATAACGTCGCTGTTGACTTCTCTAGCACAATCCCCTGTTCCTCTCAATCCCTTAGTTTGCTTATTTGGGGTGCTGGATGATGAAGCCTGGGGACACCATGTTAAAATTTTTCTACGTGAGACACTCTTTCTGGCTAGGAAGGTGCTGGCATTGCGTTGGATGGGTAGTGTACAACCCTCTCTCCGGACGTGGATAGAATTGGTAAACTCAATCATACCGTATGAGAAGACATTATATCAAGACAGGGGCTGTTTAAAGAAGTTTGATAAGATTTGGGAAAGGTGGAACTCTTCTTGTCTTACTGTATCAGGACATGGTGGCCTGGCACCACCATGAGGGTCATGGTTGTAACGCATTAACACATACTCCACGGCATCAGATAGTTATTATAATATATATATATAGATATTGGGCGGCAGATTAGGATAAGATAGTTATGACTTAATTGGTTGTATAATGAAGAGGAGAGAGGAAGGAGAATACTTTTTTTGCTTTTTTATTCCTTTTTCTCTTTTCTCCCCTCTTTTTGGATATATGCTACCAGGCCGACATGAAGTTATGTTTTCTGTTCACTTGACCAGTGATATATTATATTATATTATATATATATATATATATATATATATATATATATATATATATATATATATATATATATATATATATATATACACATAGCAACATATGGACTTATAATACTGAAAGACTGTGAATAATTTAAAGCACAAATTTGTTGTCCATTCGTAATTACCTTGACAAGTGTACTTATGCTGGCTTGCATGCACAAATATGTATATTTTGTTACTGTTTTGGTTAAGAAACAAATTTAAAAAATATATAATAGCCTTATGAAATTGCTGTAAATGAAAAAAAATAAGTATTCAACCACAAAGATAACTGCTTCTGCTGTTCTTCTAAACCCACTAAGGTGCAATATAAAAAATTCAGTATCCTGCTCTTGTACAGAATCTTGGCTGTCTGCCTATACAATAAGTACTAAGGCGGCATGGCTTAATTCTGCAGGTGCAGATCAATTCATCTCAAACTGATTGATTACTTCCTAATCTACTGAATGACAGAATTCAACAGTCTGCCAATCCCTTCTGAAACGTTTCAGTCTTGTGCCTGCCAATGTAAGGGGTGGCTTATTATCCTAGAACTTACTTATCCTGCTGACATGTTGCGTTTCCCTGAGAAACTGTGAGACGGCTAAAAACATTCATTTCATTACGGGTTCGGCTTGTTGGGGAAGAAGGAGGTGATAGACTAGCCTCTGAGGTTCCCGAGTCTGAGCTACAAGAAAAAAAGAAGACGGAATGCTCACTTCAATGGGTTATAAAAGATGGAAGTCAGTACGGCACAATGACTCATGCTATACAAGCCTGCTTTCCAAACAGCAATTTAGAGGATTCTTGTGAATTAAACAAGGCAACTCCTGCAGCATGTTCTCCACTAACAAAAAACAGAGGCTTACACAAGAACGAGAAGACAAAAAAGGCAAAGCCAGCGCAATACGTATCGCCACATATTGTATACAAAACTGGAACAGAGTACCTCAATTTATCTCATTTCTAAATGTCAACTACCACTAAATGACTGTTGTCATGTTGTGGAAGCAACGCCAGCACACAATACACAACATCGAGGAGGAAGAAACACAACATGTCCATGGAGCATACGTACAATTTTTGTTCTTTGGATTTACCCAGCTTCTCCCCACTCCTTTCATAGGTTTTCCTTCTTGATGAAGGAGAAGGCTCAGGAATACGTCTTTCAGCCGATGCATTTGGCTTAGACCTAAGAAGTATACCAATACCAAGACAATTCTTAAAGTAAACACAGAACACAGTCACCTCAGACACTACAAGCTTTTAAGAGCGACGCATGAATAATTTAATCAGAATGTTGGACAATTTTCTATACTAAAAAACACTTCTACATCCATGCTCACAAACATGGGAATGTGTTTAACCACGGCGCTAAGATAAAACACAAAGCATGTACAAATATTGCACACAATCCAAACATAATGCTCCATTCTAGAACCCTAGCTTGAAAAAAACATTAAAAAAGAGGTTTATAACATAGCTTTGCAATCAACATATTGTTACTGAAGGGAACCTGACAAACTACAAAACAAATTTTTACCTGCAGATATATAGCATGTAAAACATGTCTGACTGGCTTACTGGAGCAGCAGCTACAGGGAGAAATTGAAGTTATATTCTCCCTGCAGCTGCTTGCTTCCAGTCATTGAGTAGTGCAGGGAGGTGTAACAGTCACCGCTCACTGACTAGACAGTGAGCATATTTATCACTCCCCCACATATTGACTGACAGCCTGCTCTGCACACACATACTGCATACACATGCTGCAGAACAAGTTGTCCATGAACATGCTGAAGAGTGACAACAGCACATTCATTGTATAAATGAGTGATGACTGTAATCACTCCCTGCACCGCCCAATGACTGGAAGAGAGCGGCTACAGGGAGAATATAGTTCTGTTTTTTCCTGACAGCCATTGCTCCACCAAGCCTGTGAAGCATGATTTTAACACCATTTACCTACAGGTTAGCACTATATCTGTAGGTTTTATGTTTTAAAGGGAACCTGTTATTCGACAAAAGCAAAAGTATTTTGTTAAGTCTCATAGGTTGCAATCTAAGACAAAATAATGTTCTATTTTGTATTATGTCTACAAAGTGCAGCAGATTGAGCCCTTCGTCAGGTCTACACATCTTGTTCATTTCATTCCTTATCAACATCCATATTTCTGCTGGTTCTTATATAAATAAATCCAGCTAGCCATTGTGTTCTTCAGCTTAGACAACCTTTCACAGGGCATAACTTTCTGCTGCTCTGCATTCTTGGAAGCTTTTTTCAGATTAATTTACAATGACTGTTGTAAAAACTACAGTACATTAATCACCAGCGCAAGAACTCCATAGACACAAAATATGTAAAAACTCCTGCAAATTTTTGTTAAAAAATAAGGAGAATATAATTTAGCACAGAAAAAATATAAGAAAAAAAAACAGGTATTCACATGCCAATGCAAGGATTTATGAATGTCACCATAAATAGAAAAATGAAGTTTATTGGTAAACATATAGTCTACCTGAAATGCAAAAGCCAGAAGAAGCTAGAAAACTAAAAGTCTACCTCAAACACTAAATTCTAGAATATGCAAGAACATGCTAAGTCTACCTCAAACACTAGGTTCCAGAAATCTTACTCTAGTGAAGGACTGGAATGAGAGTTCTGGAGTTTGGAACTAGAAGAACTTTAGCATAATGCCCCACCCATGCCCAGTTTCTTTCCCTGCTCCACCCACTTTGGCAGAGCTGGGAGAAACTTTCTGAAAGCCTTGATGAATCGGTCCTTCATTCTAGAATAAGCAAGAACATACAAAGTCTACCTCCAACACTAAAGCGAGAAGAAGCTAGAGTATTTGAAGTTTACCTAAAGCAAAAAGAAACTAAAACATACAGTCTACCTCAAACACTTAGACGATAACTCATCAAAGCAAGTTTTTGCGCTGAGGTATGGAAAAATGTTGCAAATTTTGGAGTTTTCACACCAGTTTTGCCCAGCTCCGCCAAAAAGGGAAAAGCTGGGGAAGGAAGTCACAGCGTCTGGCTCCAGCACGCCCCTCATCATGCATGATTCATCATGATAAATCAGGGTCTAAAGCTATTAGGTGCTAAGACATACAGTGCCTCGAAAAGGTATTCATACACCGTGAACTTTTCCACATTTGTTTTTACTTTACAACCATAAACAAGCTATTTTTAGTTGGATATTATGTGACATACCAACAAAGTAGCAAGTATTTCTGAAATGTAAGGCCATGTTCACACGATCCTTTTTTTGATCCTTTTTTTGATCCTTTTTTTTTCAGGTCCTGATTTGGAAAACCCGCAGTGCAAAACTGCACTGCTGATTTTCCTGCAGTTTCTTCTGCAGATTCCTCTGCGGGTTTTCAACAGCACTTACCTATTGGTGCCTGTTGAAAACAGGAGCTGAATCCGCAGAAAGAAGTGACATGGTACTTCTTTTTTTCTGCAGGCAAATCCTTGCGGATTTGCCTGAGAAAAAAAGGATAGTGGGCACAGCGGTTTTTGTTTTCCATAGAGTAACATTGGACTGTACCCTGCATGGAAAAAGGACCTGAAAAAAAAAGGATCAAAAAAAGGATCGTGTGAACATAGCCTAAAAGAAATTATATATGGTTTTCTAAATATTTAACAAATATAAAGCTGAAAATTGTGACATGCATTTGTATTCAGAGTCAATACTTTGTAGGACCACCTTTCGCTGCAGTTACTGCAAGTATTTGCATATATATCTCTACCAGCTTTTCACATCTAGATACTGAAAATGTTGCCCATTTAGCTAGCTAAGTGAGACTGTATGGAGAGCATCTGAAACAGCAATTTTCAAGTCTTCACACAAATTCTCAGTGGGATTTAGGCATTGCCCATTTATGAATATGCTTGAGCCAAACCATTCCTTTGTAGCTCTGGCAGCACGTTAAGTGTCATTTTCCTGCAGGAAGGTGAACCTACACCTCAGTCTTAAGTCTTCTGCAGCCTCTACCAGGTTTTCCTCCATTACTGCCCTGTATTTAGCACCATCCACCTTCTCATGAACTCTAACCAATTTCTTTGTCAAAGAAAAGTATCTCCACAGCATGATGCCGCCACCATCATGTTTGTTGGTCGAATGGTGTTTTCAGAGTGATGTGCAGTGTAATTTTTTCGCCACACACAGAGTTTTGTATTTAGCTCAAAAAGTTCTACTTTGGTCTAATCCGACCAGGGAACCTTCTTTCAACGTGGTAGCTGTGTCTCCTCCATGGCGTTTTGCCATCTGCAAAAAGGACTTCTTATGGCTTGGTTTCAAAAGAAAATTTCTTCTTGCCACTCTTCCATAAAGGCTAGATTTGTGGAGCATATAACTAATAGTTGTCCTGCTAACAGATTCTCCCACCAGTGCTGTCATGTCTTGGTAGGTTTGCAGTTGTTCCATAATTCTTCCATTTTTGGATGATGGATTGAGCAGTGCTCCGTGATAAGTTCAGAGGTATTTTTTTGTACCTTAACCCTGCTTTACTCTCAATTTTATCCTTGACCTGTCAGGTGCGTTCCTAGGTTTTCATGACGCAGTTTGAACTCTAATGTTCTCAAACAAACCAGGCCTTCACAGAACAGCTGTTATACTGAGAACACATTACACGCAGGTGGACTCAATTTAAATGTGACTTCTGGAGGTAATTGGTCACTCAGGATTTTAATTAGATGTATCAGACTACAAAGGGTTGAATAGAAAAGTCACAATTTTCAGATTTATACTTTTAAAATAATTAGAAAACCAAGGATAAATTTCCTTTAGACGTTATCAAGAAACTAGATCATACAAAGTCTACCTCAAACACTAAGTCTAAAAGAAGCTAGAACATAAAAAGTCTACCTCAGAGACTACAGCTAGAAGAAACAAGAACATACAAAGTAAACCTCAAACACTAGAGCTAGAAGAAACTAAAACATGAAAAGTGTACCTCAGATACTAGAGCTAGAAGCAAGAACATACAAAGTCTGCCTCGGACACTAGAGCTAAAGAAGCAAGAGCATACAAAGTCTCAAACACTAAGTCTAAAAGTAGCTAGAACATACAAAGTCTCTTTCAGACACTAGAGCTAGAAGAAACAGGAGCATATAAAGTCTACCTCAGAAACTAGAGCTAGAAGAAGGAAGAACATACAAAGTGTACAGCAAACACTAAAAGAATCTAGGACATACAAAGTCTACCTCAGACCCTAGCGCTAGAAGAAACAAGAACATACAAAGTCTACCTCAGACACTAGTGCTAGAAGAAACAAGAACATACAAAGTCTACCTCAGACACTAGAGGTAAAACAAAAGAGAACATAAAAAGTCTACCTCAGACACTAGAGAGCTAGAAGAAACAGGAGCATATAAAGTCTACCTCAGACAATAGAGCTAGAGGAAGAAAGAACATACAAAGTGTACCGCAAAAACACTAAAAGAATCTAGGACATACAAAGTCTACCTCAGACACTAGTGCTAGAAGAAACAAGAACATACAAATCTACCTCAGACACTAGTGCTAGAAGAAACAAGAACATACAAAGTCTACCTCAAACACTAGAGGTAAAAGATACTTGAATATACAAAGTCTACCTCAAATGCTAAAGCTAGAAAAAAAATAGATGATATGAGATGCAGACAGGTAAGATGATTATAGCAACTTGTCCATTTCGGCATTCTATGAACAATGGAAATCACATGCAGTTCTAGCATCTGCAATGCTCTCTTGATTTCAGTCTGGCCATCTATCACAATTTGCTGCTACAAAGAGTAAATATGTAAAAATAAAATTTTGCAATGTTGAGTCAGTTTTCTATCTCCATTATAAACACTGCTGCCTGTGATTGTTCAGCTTTTTCTATACCTAGCCACTGGAACTGAGCTTTATTGGGGGCATAGTTTTATTAAATAAAGTAAATAAAAAACTGAAAGGGCCATTACTACTTCAGAATCGATAGGGATCCCAGCTGTTGCACATCCCCAGATGAAATATTGATATCATATCAGTTATAACGAGATATTAAATCAAAACATACTAAAAAATTAGTTCTCCAAGACAAAAAAAATATAAAAATAAGATTACCTTGTTCTTAAATTTGCAGTTAGATTTTCCAACACTATAACAAGATGCTGATGCAAGATGGAGTCTTAATCTATTTCTCGACTGACAATGGCAACAAAAAGAGGTCCTAATCTTTGTTATTTGTCGTTTTTTTTTTTACCGACTTTTTGTTGCTAATTTTGCATGTGATCAAGCTTTGCTTTACTTTTCACACACTGTACATGCAGATAATTTAGTGGAGCTAGAGGAGATGAGATTTCATGCAATTTTCATTCTTTCAAGGAAAATTAATGATGGATGTACGTGGAAAAAAATGATGGTTTTACCGTGCATTTTAACAATGAAACAGAGAAGCCAGGCATAAAGTATTCCTCTCTAAAAATGTATAAATAGGCTGCTTGTCATTTTTGAAAGCCAGAAACAATTATCATAATGGTTTTGGGAAGCCCAGCAGTTAAGCTTCTAGATGATTATTGCTAGATAACTCTCATATCCTTGAATAATGACATGCAGAGCGGAGGAGATTACAATGTAATAGTGTAATGGATCCTTCACACCCATGGGATGTGAAAAGTTAATAAATGGCATCTACCTGTTTTAATGCAAAAGAATCAGACTCTTGCATCATAATAAGTGTCCTAGAGATAACACATTAAAAAAAGAACAGAAAGGTGCAGATTACCTACAAATCTTATACATTACACATCAGCTATACACTACACATATTAACACCGTCTAATGAAAGAAAACTTTACTTAAACTAATAAAGTGCACCCCTTATTAATAAAGCAAATGTTATTTGTATGGTGGAGCTTTGCAGGAAATGAAAATGTGCTTAGTATATGTTCCATTCTCTGGCCAAATCCAGCCTCATACAGACATGCATATCATCATTAAACTCAAAGAAACAGTCTAAGCAGCCTTGGTTAATGCAGAGCAGATAGACTTACATGCTGCCTATTTTAGAAGATAAGCCAGAAGGTGAGGGCAATGTGTCTTTCTCCCTAACAGAACTGGAACTAGTCTCCAGATGTATCTCCATCCCTTGCACTTCTGGAACAGGGGGGAGGCAAGAAGACAAGCCACTATCTCCAGCTCCTAGATCCACGGCATTCTCGCTGCTATCTGCATAAAGCAACTCCTGCTGGGTGGTAGTTCTCCTGCGAGCCTGTTTAGATGACAAGACAACATCACCTATAGTTACAACATCAATATGAAAGGAATTATACCACTACTTACATTACTTAGATTTTTTATTCTGATATATAATATATTTATGTTGAAGGTTAAGGGTACGTCAGCCATGAACCGTTTCACAGTTTGTTTTTGGAATTAATAGCTGCATAAAAAGTACTTTGGTTGAACTGATCCCGATTTATGGCCAGGCCACAGCTGCAGGTAGAACCTTGCAAGCCACAAAAAACTGAGAACTGTCAGCATTCTTTAAAGTTTCAAGCTCCCGATTTGTGAAGACAAGGCATGAACAACGTCACTCTTGATGAGGGTGTGTGTTAGACATTCCTACTTTCATTAAGTATCTGACATCTCTTAATGAATCGGGAGCATCTGACAAGTGGCACTGGTGTCCATCCGAGACAAATATTGCTATAGTGAGATTTCTGGAACAAGGAATACCACATCTCGTCATGAATTAGACAAGATGTGGTGTCACACGCCCTAGCTCTGCCCATTTTGGTAGAGCTGGTAAAAACTTGCATGAAAATGGCAAAAGTCGCAAAAGTTTTGCGACTTTTCAAAGCAGAATTCTGGTGTAATCACTAACCGCTAGACTGGTAAATGTTTGATGGATGGGACCACCACCTATTTCCAAAATGGATGTCCTGTATCTGTGGTTTCTACAGTCAAAGTCTATAGGACTAGTGGAGATAGCCAAGTACAGTTCTCAGCCATCTTCATTACCTTATAGTTTTCAAACAAAGCGATAGATGCGAATGAGCATTCAAACTGGACATAAGCCTTCTAACTAGTAACTTATTGCAGGGATACCACTACAAGTATGTGAAAACATAGCAAATGCCATCTTAGAATACATCTAAAATGTGGAACATACCTTAACTCTATCATCCATTATAACAAACCTTATAAGCCAACTACTAAATAGCATTATAAAGTATAACCTCTCTATGCATCTTTTAATACTAAATAAAATGATTTTCTAATAATATTAACTTTTCTTTTTAAGAGAGAAAAATTCTGATGCTGTCAGTTGGTAAATTGAATAGCTATATACAGTTAGGTCCATATATATTTGGACAGAAACAACATTTTTCTTATTTTGGTTATAGACATTACCACAATGAATTTTAAACAAAACAATTCAGATGCAGTTGAAGTTCAGACTTTCAGCTTTCATTTGAGGGTATCCACATTAAAATTGGATGAAGGGTTTAGGAGTTTCAGCTCCTTAACATGTGCCACCCTGTTTTTAAAGGGACCAAAAGTACTTGGACAATTGACTCCAAGGCTATTTCATGGACAGGTGTGAGCAATCCCTTCCTTGTGTCATTCTCAATTAAGCAGATAAAAGGCCTGGAGTTGATTTGAGGTGTGGTGCTTGCATTTGGAAGGTTTTGCTGTGAATTAAACATGCGGTCAAAGGAGCTCTCCATGCAGGTGAAATAAGCCATCCTTAAGCTTCAAAAATAGAAAAAACCTATCAGAGAAATTGCTACAATATTAGGAGTGGCAAAATCTACAGTTTGGTACATCCTGAGAAGGAAAGAAAGCACTGGTGAATTCCTCAATGCAAAAAGACCTGGGCGCCCACGGAAGACAACAGTGGTGGATGATCGCACAATAATCTCCATGGTGAAGAGAAACCCCTTCACAACAGCCAACCAAGTGACCAACACTCTCCAGGAGGTCGGCGTATCAATATCCAAATCTACCATAAAGAGAAGACTACATGAAAGTAAATACAGAGGGTCCACTGCACGGTGCAAGCCACTCATAAGCATCAAGAATAAAAAGGCTAGACTGGACTTTGCTAAAAAACATCTAAAAAAGCCAGCACAGTTCTGGAAGAACATTCTTTGGACAGATGAAACCAAGATCAACCTCTACCAGAATAATGGAAAGAGAAAAGTATGGCGAAGGCGTGGTACAGCGCATGATCCAAAGCATACCACATCATCTGTAAAACACGGCGGAGGCAGTGTGATGGCTTGGGCATGCATGGCTGCCAGTGGCACTGGGTCACTAGTGGTTATTGATGATGTGACACAAGACAGAAGAAGCCGAATGAATTCTGAGGTATTCAGAGCCATGCTGTGTGCTCAGATCCAGCCAAATGCAGCAAAACTGATTGGTCGTCGTTTCATACTACAGATGGACAATGACCCAAAACATAAAGCCAAAGCAACCCAGGAGATTATTAAAGCAAAGAAGTGGAATATTCTTGAATGGCCAAGTCAGACACCTGATCTCAACCCAATTGAGCTTGCATTTCACTTGTTAAAGACTAAACTTCAGACAGAAAGGCCCACAAACAAACAGCAACTGAAAACCACCGCAGTGAAGGCCTGACAGAGCATCAAAAAGGAGGAAACACAGCGTCTGGTGATGTCCATGAGTTCAAGACTTCAGGTAGTCATTGCCAACAAAGGGTTTTCAACCAAGTACTAAAAATGAACATTTTATTTAAAATTATTGAATCTGTCCAATTACTTTTGGTCCCTTTAAAAACAGGGTGGCACATGTTAAGGAGCTGAAACTCCTAAACCCTTCATTCAATTTTAATGTGGATACCCTCAAATGAAAGCTGAAAGTCTGAACTTCACCTGCATCTCAATTGTTTTGTTTAAAATTCATTGTGGTAATGTCTATAACCAAAATTAGAAAAATGTTGTCTCTGTCCAAATATATATGGACCTAACTGTACGTTTTTATTGCTTACCTTGCTTTTGGGTTTTCCCTCACCGCAAAGTTTCATTAAATCAGATGAAAGAGTACTAAATAAAATATTAAAAACAATATTAAAACATGCAAAATAATGATGACTACCTAACTCTAATGCTAATGAAAAAGCCTAGGTCATCACCAAAGCTAGTTATTTGTCATATTCCCATTTAACCCAGAAAGGCTAAATGAGTGTCAATCTGGCCTTAATTTTGTACTAATATATTTTTTGTGATAGTATACCCGATTCCATACAATGCTAAACAGTGTGGTACAGGCATTCCCAGGGTTACAAACTAGATAGGGTCTGTAAATTTGTTTGTAACCCACATTTGTATGCAAGTTGGAAAAGGTCCAACAAAAAAAAAAAGGAAATCTAATACTCACCTTATCACTGACCTTTCTGGCCGCCACACTGCTGACAGCCCAGTTGTCATCTTTCTGAGATGGAATGCTGCATCTCTAGCCTCTTCACTATATTCTAAGACTTACGGTCACATCCAGACCTGATAGGTCACTGTGTTTCATAAGGTCGCTGAACACATCTTGACGTCACAACCTTATAACACACAGTGATCTCTGAGGCCTGAATGCAGCCGAAACTCCAGGCCTAATTGGCCTATAGTGAAGAAGCCAGAGATGCTACGAACGATGGCAGAAAGATGACCGGTGGCAGGCAGTAGGCAGGGGGCAGTGGGGTGGCCGGTGAGGTGAGAGATTAGATGACAGGTCTCTCCCTATACACACACGCAGAGAGAAACCCCTCACTTAAAGGGATTCGACAAGGAGAACACACTGGGGATCTGCTGGCTTTTTAAGTGTTTTTGTCTGAAACAATGCAATTTCAAACATACATGTCAAACATACTCGGCTGAAATCATGGAGCAAGAGTCTGATACATGCTGCCCATGAAGTAATCCCAATATATTTTACGAATTCTAAATAACAACAAAGATGACTCCGTAAAATCTACAATGAACCACAGAAGATGGACTAATGGGAGTAAAATTTCTATTCAGAAATGTGGCAGATAAGCAGCTACATAAACACTACATAACTACATACGGACTGTAAAAAAACAACTATAAATGTGTATTATTAATAAGTTAAAAGTTGTCATTTTGATCATAAAATACTGCCAGAACAACATACCTGCCTTCTGATCCAGGGCTTTGCAATGATCCTTCGTCATCACTGCTGTTTTCTTGGTTTTCTAAAGTAAAAAAGACACAAATGTGAACATCAGGGTCAATATAAGATAAATATACAAAAACACATTAAAGAAAGTGTCTATGTTACTGCCTCTAACTCTAGGACACAACGACATGTAGCACTGGATAAAGTTAATTATATATCCACAATAAATCATCATAATGTAGAATCTTTTAAAGAATTTGAATTGCTTAACTTTTAAATCATCATAATGTAGAATCTTTTAAAGAATTTGAATTGCTTAACTTTTATTGATCCAGAGTCACAACTCATTCTATATGTATGAAGAGACAAAAGCTGCTGGCAAAATTCTGCAAGCTTTAAAGGGAACCTGTCACCCCAAAATCGATGATGAGGTAAGCCCACCGTCATCAGGGGCTTATCTACAGCATTCTGGAATGCTGTAGATAAGCCCCCGATGTTACCTGAAAGAGGAGAAAGAGAGGTTAGATTATACTCACCCAGGGGCGGTCCCGCTGCGGTCCGGTCTGATGGGCGTCTCAGGTCCGCTCCGGTGTCTCCTATCTTCATTCCATGAAGTCCTCTTCTGGTCTTCACGCCGCGGCTCTGGCACAGGCGTACTTTGTCTGCCCTGCTGAGGGCAGAGCAAAGTACTGTAGTGCGCAGGCGCCGGGCCTCTCTGACCTCTCTGGCGCCTAAGCACTGCTGTAGCAGCTTAGTATACATTTTTTTGCAAAAAAACGTATCAACTAAATACCCTGTTTTTTTCCATCTTTTGACTAGCACTTGCTTATTACTGTGATTTTTTTTTTACAACAGAGTATTTTTGACCTCACTGTGCTCTTCGGGGTTTTCAAGTTTCTTGGTGGTGTGAACATGTTCCTACAGACTTGTTCAATGTGCAAGTAGCCCATGTGTTTCTGGTTCTTTAATTGTTCTCTTGTTTTTACAAGACTGGGGAGTCCACCACTCCTTTGTGGGTCATTTGCACTAAAGCTGTTTCATCTAGCAGTTCCACATGGATATTCCCTCTCTGAACCCTGCTTATACAGGTACTATACAGATGATCAGGTTTTTAAATACATCAGATAGGGATTATATACATTAGTTAGGACTGCTCTATTATGGGTATACCTTGACGATTGGTGGAGCAGCTTAGTATACATTTTTTTTTTCAAAAAAAGGTGTCAACTAAATACCCTGTTTTATTCCATCTTTTGACTAGCACTTACTTATTACTGTGATTTTTTTTTTTACAACAGAGTATTTTTGACCTCACTGTGCTCTTTTGTGTTTTCAAGTTTCTTGGTGGTGTGAACATGTTCCTACAGACTTGTTCAATGTGCAAGTAGCCCATGCGTTTCTGGTTCTATAAAAGTACTGTAGTGCGCAGGCACCGGGCCTCTCTGACCTTTCTGGCGCCTGCGCACTGCAGTACTTTGCTCTGCCCTCAACAGGGCAGACAAAGTACGCCTGCGCCGGAGCCACGGCGTGAAGACCAGAAGAGGACGTCATGAAATGAAGATGGGAGGCCCTGGACCGGAGACGCCCATCGGAGCGGGACCGCCCAGGTGAGTATAATCTTATAATCTTATCTACAGCATTACAGAATGCTGTAGATAAGCCCCTGATGACAGTGAGCTTACCTCACTAACGATTTTGGGGGTGATAGGTTCCCTTTAAACCTGAAATCTTCTAACATTAATGACTTGCATTCTGGGAAGCATTATCTATATAACAGGTATTGCACAGACATCTCATGTATAACAAACTAATTTATCCAATGTCTCCGATATCAAGCTTGATGACCATTTCTAATAATAATCTCAAAAAGTGACTATTCTGAGCCTTGATGGAGTTGTCACTTTTTAGAGAATCCCAATCCCTGGGCAAAATTTGCTATTAAAGAAAGAAATATGTGCTAAGTCTCCATCGCTACTTCTAGTATCTGATATTGGCTGCAGCATTGAGCGGGTTTGTTCCTTCTACATCAGAATAATAGTGTTTCAGCCAATATCAAATAATGGGAACAGTGGTGGAGACTCAGCGTAGGACATGGGGAAGGTGTCTAAGGTACGTTCTTGCTTTTTTTTTTAAAGCACCACTCCAGGGTTTTTTCTTTATTATACCGCTGGAGTGGTGCTCTAAATGCACTGCCCCACTCTCACATTCTCCTGTCGCTGCCTTCATCATTTTCCAGCGCCGCTCCCATCAGTCTCTGGCAAAAAGTGACCTGTTGGCCGCTTCAATGTTTCATGGAGCGGCGCTAAGGTAACTTTTCAATGCAAGTCTATGAGGGCCTCGCTCTTACTTTCATAGACTTGCATTGAGAGCTTGTGACGTAGCTTCGGACAGTCAGAAACTGTGCTCACAAGACTGTGCCGCTGGACCGAAGTGGTGCCGAAAAAAGGTGAAAACACCAGAGGGTGAATATATGACCAGGAGAAGGAGGCTTATATTCAAAGCGTCATTCCAGCACTGAGAAGAAAAAAAAAAAAACTCTGGCGTGATGCTTTAATAAACTGTCCACGGGGACCAGGACCTTCTGAAAAGGGACAACCCTTAAAAGAGCTGTAACTCAGGATAAATAAAGGACAAGTAATATAATGTATTCTCTCACAGGTACTCAACCTTTCACATGGAATGTAACCATGTATTAATAGCAATGTGGTTTTCAAAGATGAACATACACTTAAAACTAATTACGGTAACTGTTTCCATTTTTGTGAGCTCACTGAGTGTAGTATATTTCTCAAAGTCCATAGGTAACAACTTGAAAATGCATTATTTATTTTGAATACCTAAATTATTGATTTCTAATAATTTCTTATAAATTTAAATACAAAAAAAAAGCCAACCACATATGAAATTTAAAAAAAATCATAATCCTTTATTCTGATAGTAGACTTACCTTAAATAAACCATAAGTTATGTTCTTCTTAATCACTAAACCAAATACACTTGATTTGCACTAAACCACAGTAAATACGGATATGAATAATGGGTCTAAAAGTTGTTAGAATACATTTATCGCTATGTGAAAGTAGACTAATAAATAAAGAGGAAATGACCTCAGTGCTTGTTATTTATGGTGTACCAGAAAGGTTAACTGTGATCTACGTCTTTTGCAAGAAGCAATATTATCAGCATTCAGCTTTTAATATCTTGATTAATGGATGGAAGGGACAAGAGACTGGCAATGTACGGGTGAAAGGATGCTGTCACAGTAGGCCATGCAACGTGGGCATATTGTCAGAAGGTCTCCGTGGTCTTCTTGTTAATGCACATGGATAATTAGTAAGTCATGCATCTGCACAACACATAGTAAGCTAAAGACATACTTACCCAGCGGAATGCTATCTAAGTCTGTACGAATTCAAGCAACAAGGAAACAAAAACCAACACCACAATCAAAACAGATTCATCTGCCATGAGAACTCAACGCCATTCTTAGCACAAAAAATATATATACTTAAAGATCACGTGAAAGGAGAGAAGAAACCTGAAAGGGTGCGGTGAAAACATTCATTATGGAAACTCCTCTATGTATTTTTACTTAGACACTCGTGGCTAGAAAGCTTACAGCCAATTCTGTGGAGGTAAATAACCAACGACACTGTAAGCTGGTTTATCTGCTTTACAGAAAAAAATCTATTGCATCTAATAAAGGCAGCAATAATTTTACAGAAATGGTCAGCGGGCATGCTCGCAAACAGATTAGCATAACCAATGGGAAAAACAATGTAGGGTCAAGGTCTTCAGAGAGCTTTTATTTTCATAGCATATTATGCAGAATTTACATCTGCATATAAAATATGTTATGAAATAGGACTTACCATCTATTCTGTGACCATTTTGTTGTGGATTTCAATAACAATTTGATCTCAGCAAAAATCACTAAAACACATTCGGCATGGCGTGGATTAGAAAGTCCACATTATGCCTAGAATACAATCCAGAGCCTTAACGGTGTTTGTAAATTAGTAAAATAGGCAAGTTACAACCCCATGTGTCTGAATTGTGCGCGGATCCTCCAAAACAAACATTCTGTCTGAGGATAGTTTCACAGGCAGCCATTTTCTGACCCATATAAAAATCACCCAATTTAACTTCATAAACAGTGTTCAGAAAGCCCACTATAGGGATCAGCAGTTATTTTTCTCTAGTATTGGTTAAACCCCTTCACCATCTTGCGATTTTCTGCTTTTGAGTTTTCGTTTTTGGCTCCCCTTCTTTCCAGAGACATAATTGTTTATTGTTTTGTTTTTTATAGTATATATAGCAGTCTGAGGATTTGTTTTTGCGGGACGAGTCGTACTTTTGAATTACACCATTGATTTTACCATACAGTGTACCGGGAAATGGAGAAAAAAAAAAAACTCCAAATGGGTTGAAATTGCAAAAGAAAAAAAAAAAGTGCAATTTCACGATTTTTTTTTTTTCCACGTTTACTAAATGCTAAATCTGACCTGCCATTATGATTCACCATGTCATTACGAGTACAAAGGTAGCACACATGTATGTATAGGTTCTTTTTTTATTTAAGTGGTGAAACAAATTCGAAGTTTGTAAGAAAAAAAAATGCCGCCATTTTCCAAAACCTGTAACAGCTCCATTTTTTGTAATCTGGGGCTGGGCAAGGGCTGATTTTTTGAGCTGATGTTTTTATTGATACCATTTTGGAACCTACAAGAGAAAAAAGTAAGCATTTTGGAGTAGATAAGATGCTTTGATCGCCTATTATTGCATTTTATTGCAATGTTGCAGCGACCAAAAAAAGTAATTCTGGCATTTTGATTGGTAATAGTGTAATGAGAAAAACACTCAGATTCATTTAGTTTATATTTTGATAGATTGGACATTTCTGAACGCAATGATACCAAATAGGTGTATTTTTCATTTTATTTTTTATCCTTAATGGGGCGAAAGGGGGAGTGACTTGAACTTATGTTTTAGTAATTTTGTAAAACAATTGTTTTTTTACTTGCTTCAATAGTCCCCTTAGGAGCTGCAATCGTTCGATCGCTTGTACTACACATAACAGGGCTTCAGCCCTGGTATATGTAGCATAAATCACGATCTATGAGCGCTGGCCTCGGATAGACATTCATAGGAGATTTACAATGATAGGCATGGAGGTCTTCTCCAGACCCCCAGCTGTCATAAGAACCCATCAGTGCCCTGCGATTACATGATAGGGGTGCCGATGTGGGTGTCTTAAGATGCACTTCAGGCTTGAGCGAGTTAAATGCCGATGTCAGATATTGACAGTGGCTTTTAATATATTAACAGCTGCAGGAGGATCATGAATCCCCCTGCGGCTGTTAGAGGCACATGACAGCTGATCAAATCAGCTGCCATGTGCAGAGAAAGATACGGGCTCAGCGCCAGAGCTCGCATCAAATACAAGGTCATAAAGGGATTATGGGCATGTGCACTAGTCTTTCAGATGGATTCCGCCTGGAACCAACCTGTAAAAATGCCACAGAAAATGAACACCGTGCACATGAATGTAAAAACAACATTGCTGTGTACATGTTTCGTCTTATGTCACTTCTTTTAACCACTTCAAGGTTCAGAAACTTAAAGTGATTAAAAGTAGCAGCATGCTCATTGTTCAGGCGGCTTCTGCAGCTATAGCGGAAATTACAGAGAAAGGACTTTGGCTGGGAAGCTGCCTCAAAAAATGACAGCAAAGTCTCCAGCAAAGCAGACTCAGCAAAAAAAACACTAACCGTTTCCCAAAACGTCCCCGACCAGAAAAACTTGGCAGCTTTGCCAGTGGAAAAAAGACTTTGTGTGCACATACCCTTAGACGAGTCAAGTATCTGAACATGTATAAAAGCAGAGCTTAATTATCTCTCTGTTGGGAGCAAAATTCACTCCCGAGACAAGCTAATGACAAAAAGTGATCTATAGGCTCTATTCCAAACCTCGCTAAAAGGCAGAAAAAGTATTTTCTACAACTACTGCAAAATCACAGGTTAGAGCAGCAGCACACTTAGGCCTCATAGTGATAGAATTTAACAAAGAAATTAAAAAAAGCTTATCCATTTCATGTGATCTTTAAAATAAAAGAAGAATAGATGCTGTATAAGGTTTCCTTCAGAATTACAGATTTATTTATTTATTTTTTTAACTACAAACTGAATTGGATGTTATAACTGTATGTTACGTTTTGCTGAAAATGAAGAAGGATGCCTAAAACCAAAACACAGTGTATGTCGAGAGACTCATATTTAATCATAGACTTTAAACATCAGCCCCCCCACCGTCTACACAATAAAAAAAAATGAAAATACATAAAAATGCTTTGCATGAATTGATTGTAAACTTTTTTTCACCAGTCTTAAAACCCAAAGAAAACTACGTTAGGAAAAAATAAAGTTCCATCTATGAAATACATGTATCTAAGTAAATAGAGAACCTGGCTTGAAAAACAATCCAGCATGTGTTCACGTCAGTGCAGGCACTTACAGCATTTATTCAAAGAAATCTCATCAAAATATTTTTTGCATTTATAAAACATGCCAAAAAAAGCTACCATGCAAAAGTAGTAATTGCTTCAACTTTGTACCAACCTTGTAAAGCATGACCCAACAGAGCATCGAGTTCAGGGTTCAGCTCTGCCTTTTCCTTTAACATGTGGAATAAAAGCTGATTTTGTGTGGCACTTGTAATTTCAATTTGTTTCAGACGCCCTTCTAGAACTTTAATTTGTGCCTCTCTCTGGGCAGCTTGGAGACCCTACAAGCAAAAATGAAAAATTAAAGTACTAAACATGTTGGTGAAACCCACCAAGAAACATTTTTGAGATATTATAATCAAGCACTCTGCATGTGTTAAACAATCTCTTTAATGTTGTTACTACTACATACAAAGTATGCTTACATTTGCTCCTGGTAATAATATACGGGACATCAAAAATTTGTTATAAGAGGCCAGTTGTTGCACTGGCTGCCCATTCGATATAGAGTTCAATATAAACTCATCACTCTCCCCCACAAACCACTAAACATTTCAGCACCGCCCTACATTTCCTCCCTCGTCTCAGTCTACCACCCTACTCTTTCCCTCCATTCTGCTAATGACCCAAGATAAACATCCTCAATATTCCGCACCTCCCACCCCTGTCTCCAAGACTTCTTGCTAGCTGTGCCAATTCTTTGGAATGCACTACCCAGGATGCTTCGATTAATCCCCAATATTCAAAGTTTTAAGCGTGGCCTCATACTTCTCCAACTATTCCTGTTTTGCCCATACAAATTTTCTTCAAAACCAGGACCCGTGTATGATCTGCTCACACACCTTACATGCACTCTTAATAACCGTCTGTATCCATACACTTACTGGTTGGTGACCAGTTCTTGCAACATTAAAGTGAAATATATATATATATATATATATATATATATATATATATATATATATATATATTTATGCCCACGTTCAAAGTGCAAGGACAGACCACTCAATTGGCTCACTGCTTCCATTACAAGGAAAAGAACCTCAATTTCTTCAACTCTACTTCATGGGAAATGTAGAAGCAGAGGCTCAGCAGAGATGCTCCTTAATTCCAAATATTCGCCTTGATATTGTCACTAACTTGCAGCAGCTCCTTCACTTAAACCAGGGGTGGGTGTCATGATTCCCAATGGCAGGGAAACATCAGAACACAAAAATAACGGACGAGCTCTGGGTGATGGAATCTCGAGCTGACCATGAGCTAAATCTACCACACAACTAACAGTAGCCAGGGAGCATACCTACGACTTCCTAGATGCCACGCGCCAGCCGGAGGACTAACTACGCCTGGTAGAGGAAGGAACAGACCTGGCTTACCTCTAGGGAAATACCCCAAAAGATGATAGCAGCCCCCCACATGTAATAACGGTGAGTTAAGAGGAAAAGACATACACAGTATGAAAGTAGATTTAGCAAAGAGAGGTCCACTTACTAGATAGCAGAAGGATACAAAAGAGGACTTCACGGTCAACTGAAAACCCTTTCAAAAAACCATCCTGAAATTACTTTAAGACTCCTGTGTCAACTCATGACACAGGAGTGGCAATTTCAGCCCGCAAGAGCTTCCAGCTACAGAGAATAACAAAAACTGCAAACTGGACAAAAGATACAAAACAAAAGGACAAAGTCCACTTAGCTGATCAGCAGACTAGTAGCAGGAACATGCAACCGAAGGCTCTGGTTACAATGATGACCGGCAAGGAAATGACTGGAGAGCAAGGCTAAATAGGAAACTCCCAAACACTGATGGGAGCAGGTGAACTGAGACAGCAAAGCACACACAAGTCACCAGTACCACCAGCAACCACCAGGGGAGCCCAAAAAGCGGATTCACAACAGTACCCCCCCCTTAAGGAGGGGGCACCGAACCCTCACGAGAACCGCCAGGGCGATCTGGATGAGCCCTATGAAAGGCACGAACCAAATCCGAGGCATGAACATCAGAGGCAGTTACCCAAGAATTATCTTCCTGACCATAGCCCTTCCATTTAACCAGATATTGAAGTCTCCGTCTGGAAATACGGGAATCCAAGATCTTCTCTACAACGTACTCCAATTCACCCTCCACCAGCACAGGAGCAGGAGGTTCAGCAGAAGGAACCACCGGTACCTCATATCTCCGCAACAACGACCGATGGAATACATTATGGATAGCGAAAGATGCCGGGAGGTCCAAACGAAAGGACACAGGGTTAAGTATCTCCAAAATCCTATAAGGACCGATGAACCGGGGCTTAAACTTAGGAGAAGAAACCCTCATAGGGACAAAACGGGAAGACAACCACACCAAGTCCCCAACACGAAGGCGAGGACCAACACGACGACGGCGGTTAGCAAACTGCTGAGTCCTCTCCTGGGACAACTTCAAATTGTCCACCACTTGTCCCCAAATCTGATGCAACCGATCCACCACCGCATCCACTCCAGGACAATCCGAAGATTCCACCTGACCAGATGAAAAACGAGGATGAAACCCTGAATTGCAAAAGAAAGGAGAAACCAAAGTGGCAGAACTAGCCCGATTATTAAGAGCAAATTCTGCCAACGGCAAAAAGGCAACCCAGTCATCCTGATCAGCAGACACAAAACACCTCAAATAAGTCTCCAAGGTTTGATTAGTTCGCTCCGTCTGGCCATTAGTCTGAGGATGGAATGCAGACGAAAAAGACAAATCAATGCCCAACCTGGCACAGAATGCCCGCCAAAATCTAGACACGAACTGGGTTCCCCTGTCAGAAACGATGTTTTCCGGAATACCATGCAAGCAAACCACATTTTGAAAAAATAGAGGGACCAACTCAGATGAGGAAGGCAACTTAGGCAATGGTACCAAATGAACCATTTTAGAAAAACGGTCACACACCACCCAGATGACAGACATCTGCTGAGAAACAGGGAGATCAGAAATAAAGTCCATAGAGATGTGCGTCCAAGGCCTCTTCGGAACAGGCAAGGGCAACAATAACCCACTAGCCCTAGAACAACAAGGCTTGGCCCGAGCACACACATCACAAGACTGCACAAAAACACGCACATCCCGAGACAGGGAAGGCCACCAGAAGGATCTAGCCACCAAATCTCTGGTACCAAAAATTCCAGGATGACCTGCCAGCGAAGAAGAATGAACTTCCGAGATGACTCTACTGGTCCAATCATCAGGAACAAACAGTCTACCAGGCGGACAACGATCAGGTCTATCCGCCTGAAATTCTTGCAAAGCACGTCGCAGATCTGGGGAGACAGCAGACAAAACCACCCCATCCTTAAAGACACCAGCAGGTTCAGAATCCCCAGGAGAGTCAGGCTCAAAACTCCTACAAAGAGCATCTGCCTTAACATTTTTAGAACCCGGTAAGTATGAAACCACAAAATTAAACCGAGAAAAAAACAACGACCATCGTGCCTGTCTAGGATTCAGGCGCCTGGCAGACTCTAGATAAATCAGATTCTTGTGATCCGTCAAAACTACCACCTGATGTCTGGCACCCTCAAGCCAATGACGCCACTCCTCAAATGCCCACTTCATGGCCAAAAGCTCCCGATTACCAACATCATAGTTTCGCTCGGCGGCCGAAAATTTTCGAGAAAAGAACGCACAAGGTCTCATCACTGAGCAGTCGGAACTTTTCTGCGACAAAACCGCCCCCGCTCCGATCTCGGAAGCATCGACCTCAACCTGAAAGGGAAGAGAAACATCAGGCTGGCGCAACACAGGGGCAGACAAAAAGCGGCGCTTAAGCTCCCGAAAGGCCTCCACAGCAGCAGGGGACCAATTGGCAACATCAGCACCCTTTTTGGTCAAATCCGTCAGAGGTTTAGCAACGCCAGAAAAACCAGTTATAAATCGACGATAAAAATTAGCAAAGCCCAAGAATTTCTGAAGACTCTTAAGAGAAGTAGGCTGCGTCCAGTCACAAATAGCCCGAACCTTGACAGGGTCCATCTCAATAGAAGAAGGGGAAAAAATGTACCCCAAAAAGGAAATCTTTTGAACCCCAAAAACACACTTTGAACCCTTTACACACAAAGAATTCTACCGCAAAACCTGAAAAACCCTCCTGACCTGTTGAACATGAGACTCCCAGTCATCAGAAAAAATCAAAATATCATCCAAATACACAATCATAAATTTATCCAAATATTCACGGAAAATATCATGCATTAAGGACTGAAAGACTGAAGGTGCATTAGAAAGGCCGAAAGGCATTACTAAATACTCAAAATGGCCCTCAGGCGTATTAAATGCGGTTTTCCACTCATCCCCCTGCTTAATTCGCACCAAATTATACGCCCCACGAAGATCAATCTTAGAGAACCACTTAGCCCCCCTTATGCGAGCAAACAAATCAGTCAGCAAAGGCAACGGATACTGATATTTGACTGTAATTTTATTCAGGAGTCGATAATCAATACAAGGCCTCAGAGAGCCATCCTTTTTAGATACAAAGAAAAAACCAGCTCCTAAAGGAGATGAAGAAGGACGAATGTGTCCCTTTTCCAGGGACTCCTTAATATACTCTCGCATAGCAGCATGTTCAGGTACAGATAAGTTAAACAAACGACCCTTTGGAAATTTACTGCCAGGAATCAGATCTATGGCGCAATCACAATCTCTGTGGGGAGGGAGTGAACCAATTTTTGGCTCCTCAAAAATATCACGAAAATCAGACAAAAATGCCAGAATCTCAGAGGGAATAGATGACGAAATGGAAACCAAAGGTATGTCCCCATGAGCCCCCCGACATCCCCAGCTTAACACAGACATTGTTTTCCAGTCAAGGACTGGGTTATGAGATTGTAACCATGGTAATCCAAGCACCAAAACATCATGCAAATTGTACAACACAAGGAAGCGAATCACCTCCTGATGGTCTGGAGTCATACGCATAGTCACTTGCGTCCAGAATTGTGGTTTATTACAAGCCAAAGGCGTAGAACCAATACCCTTCAGAGGTATAGGGACTTCCAGAGGCTCTAAATCAAACCCACAGCGCCTGGCAAAGGACCAATCCATAAGACTCAGAGCGGCGCCAGAGTCCACATAGGCATCCACGGTAATAACTGATAATGAACAAATCAAGGTTACAGACAGAATAAATTTAGACTGTAAAGTGCCAATTGAAATAGACTTGTCAACCTTCCTTGTACGTTTAGAGCATGCTGATATAACATGAGCAGAATCACCACAATAGAAGCATAACCCATTTTTACGCCTATAATTCTGCCGCTCGCTTCTGGACAGAATTCTGTCACATTGCATTTTCTCTGGCGTCTCTTCAGAAGATACCGCCAAATGGTGCACGGGTTTGCGCTCCCGCAAACGCCGATCAATCTGAATAGCCATTGTCATGGACTCATTCAGACCTGTGGGCGCAGGGAACCCGACCATAACATCTTTAACGGCATCAGAAAGGCCCTCTCTGAAATTTGCTGCTAGGGCGCACTCATTCCACTGAGTAAGCACAGACCATCTACGAAATTTTTGGCAGTATATCTCAGCTTCATCTTGCCCTTGAGATAGGGCTATCAAAGCTTTTTCAGCTTGAATCTCCAAATTAGGTTCCTCATAAAGCAACCCTAAAGCCAGAAAAAACGCATCCACATTGAGCAACGCAGGATCCCCTGGTGTCAATGAAAATGCCCAATTTTGAGGGTCACCTCGCAGTAAAGAGATTACAATCTTAACCTGCTGGACAGGATCTCCAGAGGAGTGAGGTCTGAGAGAAAGGAACAATTTACAATTATATTTGAAATTCAGGAACCGAGATCTATCTCCGGAAAACACCTCTGGTGTAGGAATTTTAGGTTCAGACATCGGAGTATGTATAACAAAATCTTGTAAATTTTGAACCTTGGAAGCAAGATTATTTAAACCTACAGCCAAACTCTGAGGGTCCATCTTTAAACAGGTGAGATCAGAGCCATTCAAGGATTAGAAGGAGAGAAAGGCAAAGGCTGTAATTAGAGCTGAAATACAACTGATCCAACTATGGAGCAAGCATAGGGGGAAAAAAAAAAATCTACAGACTTCTTTTTTCTCTCCTTTCTTCTGCCAATAACTTTAACATTGGCCGGTCATACTGTCATGATTCCCAATGGCAGGGAAACATCAGAACACAAAAATAACGGACGAGCTCTGGGTGATGGAATCTCGAGCTGACCGTGAGCTTAATCTACCACACAACTAACAGTAGCCAGGGAGCATACCTACGACTTCCTAGATGCCACGCGCCAGCCGGAGGACTAACTACGCCTGGTAGAGGAACAGACCTGGCTTACCTCTAGGGAAATACCCCAAAAGATGATAGCAGCCCCCCACATGTAATAACGGTGAGTTAAGAGGAAAAGACATACACAGTATGAAAGTAGATTTAGCAAAGAGAGGTCCACTTACTAGATAGCAGAAGGATACAAAAGAGGACTTCACGGTCAACTGAAAACCCTTTCAAAAAACCATCCTGAAATTACTTTAAGACTCCTGTGTCAACTCATGACACAGGAGTGGCAATTTCAGCCCGCAAGAGCTTCCAGCTACAGAGAATAACAAAAACTGCAAACTGGACAAAAGATACAAAACAAAAGGACAAAGTCCACTTAGCTGATCAGCAGACTAGTAGCAGGAACATGCAACCGAAGGCTCTGGTTACAATGATGACCGGCAAGGAAATGACTGGAGAGCAAGGCTAAATAGGAAACTCCCAAACACTGATGGGAGCAGGTGAACTGAGACAGCAAAGCACACACAAGTCACCAGTACCACCAGCAACCACCAGGGGAGCCCAAAAAGCGGATTCACAACAGGTGGGGAACCTCCGGCCAGCGGGCCGCATTTTTATGCGGCCCACAGGAAGGTCCCTGGAGTCCGCAATACCTGGTCGGCAGCAGTATCCTGCGGCTGCCGGCCCTTTAACCACCAAGTGCACGGTGCACGAATGATGTCATCGGGATGGGCGGGGTTAGCAGCCAATGCGCTCCAGTCCTCTTGTCCAGGAAGAGGAGCTGCTCCCAGAGAGTCCATCTCTGTGCTGGCAGCTCTGTGCCCCAATATGATCTCTTTGCCCCAACTATAAGCCCCTTGTGATCTCTGTGCCCCCAGCTATGTGCCCCCTTATATCAGTGCCCCCCCAGTGATCTCTGTTCCCCCTGTGATCTTTCTGCCCCCCCACATCTATATGCCCCCCCTGTGATTTCTGTGCCCTCCAGCTATATGCCCCCTGTGATCTCCGTGCCCCCCAACTATATGCCCCCCTGTGATCTGTTCCTCGTGATCTCTCTGCCCCTCCAGCTATATGCCCCCTGTGATTTGTGCCCTCCAGCTATATGCCCCCGTGTGATTTCTGTGCCCTCCAGCTATATGCCCTCCTGTGATCTGTGCCCCCAGCTATGTGCCCCCCTGCGATCTGTTCCTCGTGATCTCTCTGCCCCTCCAGCAACATGCCCCCCCGTGATTTCTGTGCCCTCCAGCTATATGCCCTCCTGTGATCTCTGTGCCCCCAGCTATGTGCCCCCCTGTGATCTGTTCCATGTGATCTCTCTGCCCCTCCAGCTATATGCCCCCATGTGATTTCTGTGCCCTCCAGCTATATGCCCCCGTGTGATTTCTGTGCCCTCCAGCTATATGCCCCCGTGTGATTTCTGTGCCCTCCAGCTATATGCCCCCGTGTGATTTCTGTGCCCTCCAGCTATATGCCCCCGTGTGATTTCTGTGCCCTCCAGCTATATGCCCCCGTGTGATTTCTGTGCCCTCCAGCTATATGCCCCCGTGTGATTTCTGTGCCCTCCAGCTATATGCCCTCCTGTGATCTGTGCCCCCAGCTATGTGCCCCCCTGCGATCTGTTCCTCGTGATCTCTCTGCCCCTCCAGCAACATGCCCCCCCTGTGATTTCTGTGCCCTCCAGCTATATGCCCCCCTATGATCTGTTACCCGTGATCTCTTTGCCCCTCCAGCTATATGCCCCCCTGTGATTTCTGTGCCCTCCAGCTATATGCCCCCCGTGATTTCTGTGCCCTCCAGCTATATGCCTCGCCTGTGATCTCTGTGCCCCCCAGCTATGTGCATCCCTGTGATCTCTGTGGCTCCCAGCTTTGTGCCCTCCTGTGATCCCTGTGCCCCCCTGCTATGTACCCTCCTGTGATATTTGTGCTCCCATGTGATTTGTGCCCCCTGTGATCCCTGTCTCCTCCAGCTATGTACCCCTCTGTGATCTCTGTGCCCCTCAGCCATGTGCCCTCCTTTGATCTTTGTGCCCCCCTGTGATCTTCGTGCCTCCCCTGGAAAAGCAGCTTTGAGAAGCAACATGATCAGTATCCCCTAACATCACAGCTGCACCAAAGAGAAGCAGCTTCAGCCGTCACATTAAGGGTGAGTTACCGCAATTAAGTGTTTGACTAAATTTACCGGGGCAATTTTCAAGCTGATCATTTTTATGTGGCCCCCGAATGATGCTTGAAATTTCCAAATGGCTGCTGGCTGGAAAAAGGTTCCTCACCCCTGACTTAAACAATCCATATGTTCAACTTTTCAAGACTGCACTTGATTGCATGCCAAGTGACGATTACAAAGTTGTAATCAGAGCTGACAAAACACCACAAGGTGATAACCATTATAATTTGTTATAACTAACCACAGTTCGTTACTATACCTGGGCAACGCCGGGCTCTTCAACTAGTTTATTATATTGATGGGTGGAGCGTACAATAACAAGCAATTGTTATCATTACCTCTTGTGTCTCCCATATTTCCTCATAGATTGGATGCTTGAGAGCAGGACCCTCACTCCACTTGATATCTATCGATTTATGCGAGTATTGTTATTCTGTAATGTATTTTATGGTCTGTACAAATCCCCTCTAAAATGTAAAGTGCTGCGAAATATGTTGGTGATACAGAAATATTTTATTATTATTATTATTATTATTAATAATAATCATAACAATAGTTGCAGGGGTTGCAATCACAAACTTTGGCCGATATGAAACGACTTATAGACCTGCGATAGTTGGGGATCCTGTTGGAGATTGTGCATTGGGACCCACGAACTTCAAGTTACGCCTCTGTCCATAATGTATGAGATCAGTTAAATCTCTTCAATAAACTTTATATGGCTTAAAAATGCACTAAACATTAGGGATGAGCAGACCGGTGGATGTTCGGGTTCAGCCGGACTTTTTTTTAAAGTCTGGTTTGAGAACCGAGCTTGACCCTGGACCCCAAAAAACTCAATGAGGATCCAAAATTCAGCGCTGTAAAATGGCTGTAAAATGGTCAGAGTAAGGCTACTTTCACACTAGCGCCGTACGACGCACGTCGCAATGCGACGTGGCGACGTACCGACGCACACTGTGAAAGCGTCGCACAACAGGGGCAGCGGATGCAGCTTTTCAAAGCATCCGCTGCCCCATTGTGAGCTCCGGGGAGGAGGGGGCGGAGCTCCGGCCGCGCATGCGCGGTCTGAAATGCTGGACACGAGGCACCAAAAAAACGTTACATGCAACGTTTTTTTGTGTCGACGGTCCGACGCAACCGTCGCACAACGGTTGTGACGTGTGGCAATGCGTCGCAATGCGTAGCTAATGTTAGTCTATGGAGAAAAAACGCATCCTGCAAGCAATTTTGCAGGATTCGTTTTTTTCTCCAAAACGACGCATTGCGACGTGCATCATACGACGCTAGTGTGAAAGAGGCCTAAGGGTTAGGGGTTGCAAAAGGAAGCAAAATGTGGGTAAGAGCAGGACAATTGACTTGCAAACAAACGTACATAGGGAAATTATATACATAGCAATCAAGGTAAAATAGGGAGTAAATAGGAAGTCTAGTTAAACATTTTACCCACAGAGCATGGGGCAGAATACCCCCATGGAATCTTATTAAAAATTTCACCAACAGAGCATGGGGCAGAGTATCCCCACAGATCCAAAATTTCAGCTCCAGTAGCATACATTACAGCAGTCGACGATGAAAAGCTTGCAGTATGATTTTGGATCGAGCTGGCGGTCCGCCACGAGGCTTGCTCTTGGCAGTCCAGTTAAAAATGTAATTCACAGACCATGGGGCACATCACCCCCACAGAATCTTATTAAAAATTTCACTCAGAGCATGTTTTCACAGATCACCCACAGAGCCAACCTTTTACCTTCAGTAGCGCACAGTAGAGCAGCCTCAGATAAAAAGCTTGACGTTTGCTTCTGGGTCAAGGTGGCAGTCCACCGCGAGGCTTGCTACCAGCAGTCCCAGCCACTTTGCCTTGGGACGCCTCCCCAATGCTGTTGGCTAAAGGTCCCTTGATAAAATTAATGTGCAAAGCAGGCAACGACGCCTGAATACTCTCCAGCTACAGATAATGGAATAGTACTCCTTTTCTATTTTCTTGTCTGTTGGAACTGGGCCATGATTAAGAGGGGACCCTGTGCAACACAAAGCCTTGTCTAGAAGATGCATTCAGTATAGCCAGGCAGCGGGGACAGTAAGCTTGAGCAGGAGTTCCCTTATGTCGAGGTTCCAAGGAAACGGAATTACCCTTAGGGCTGAAACACTCTCCAATGATCTGTAGTGAAAGAACTCCCTGTTTCTGAATGTGTTGATAAGTAAAGAGGACTTTGAAAGTACAAGCTGGTATGGCTGTCTCATTCTGAAGACCAAAAAATTGACGCAGCAGCAGCCGAATCAGAAGTGAGTATGAAAATCTACCTTACTGAAACCATGCACTCCACACACACCCAGGGACATAAAAGGTCCCTCTATTTCTGTAGCGGGCAGAGGTGCTGATTGTATTACACTCGTCCATGACTACCACCGTGGGGCTCGATACATTTGGTGTAGTCGGCAGGCTACGGGTTCCTCGCATGGAGAAAACAGGGTGAAGAATGCCAGTGGCGCAATTGAAAGAGCGCCTGAAAATGAACAATCTGAAATATTGCAGCATATAAATTCCAAAATCGTGGACCTTTATGCCGATATGACAGTAACTGAAATTGAACAAATTAAGATGGCGGCCAACATCATGGATCCCAAGATGGAGGCAACCTGTGGTCTGAAATGGAGAAGTCCATCCCATTGTGGGAGTGAACGACACGCGAAAAGGTGATCCACCTGTTGGAGGTTCAACACAGAAGACATGATGTGCTGAAGCTAGGGTTCAGCCCAGAATTGGAGGGAGTTTTGTTCCAAAAGAGACGAAGTGAAGTGAGAGGCATGGCTGAAGGCGGAGTCGCCAGCAGTCATGAGTGACACAGTGAGTGCATCAGAAGGACGGCCCTCAGAAGGGTGGGCTGAAGAGAAAAAGACCGCACTGATACCAGGGGCAGTCTGCAGTGAGGCGAGCGGAGAGCAGCAGTGAGAGCGAAATTAACAGATATCATGGCTTCCGGAGGTTAAAATTGTACCCACGGAGCCAAAGGGTCCCTGAAATTTGGTGCTGTAGATTTATTTTTTTTCCACACTACTCGTCAAGACAGTAAAATTATTAGTTTGTCCCAGAAATGGCAAAGAGACAGCTGCAGAGTAGAAATATTTTTTATGACCACACCTCGTACAGAGATGGCTGCAGAGTACACAAAGAATCTTTTGGCACAGTACTATCACAGACATGGTTGCATAAAAGTAGAACAATTTGTATAGACGCACATCACTGCCATCAACACGGTTGAAGTTCATTAAAACTTTTGGGTATACACAGTACTATCACAGACACTGGTGCAGAGTACACAGAGTGTTTTTTGAAAAAACTGTGCTCAAGCAAAACCAAATACTCTCCAGATGTGTCCTGTCCCTACGTTGAGCAGAGCAGAAATAAAAAATAATCTTGAACCATGAGGAACAGGTTTAAGTGGAGGAGAAGGAGGTGGATGTGGCGTAATAGGTGGAAGAGGTAAGAGAGGAGTAATCCAACACTGTATTTTTATTTCTTATTTTTTGCTTCCTTTTTTTGGGAACTTACTTAAAAGAATATAAAATGAACCAAAGATAAACTAACAAGCAACAATCAGGGGGCGGAGTTCCAAGGGGAGGAAGAGGTGGATGTGGCAGTGTAGGTTGAAGAGGAGGGAGCCAACAGTTTTTTTTTTTGTTTTTTTTTTTTAAGGAGACACTCAAATTAAACAAATAGCAAAAAGAGTTAAAGTTCGTCCGGATGCGGCTGGTATAGTTGTCTAGTCATCCGAAGGTATGGACAAGTCCTGGGACCCAAGCCTGGTTAATTTTAAGGAATAATAGCTTCCCCATATTGGATGTGGACACACCTCTTGCTGTGCTAAACATGCATTCCGACAGTACACTTGCTGAAAGGCAGGCCAGCACCTCCAAATCATAAAGGGCAAGCTCAGGCCATGTGTCCAATTTGGAGACCCAGAAGATAAATAGGACAGATCCATCAGTTAGTATGTGGAGATGTGTGGACAGGTACTCTCCCACAATGTTGCTGTAATGCTGCTAATACGGACCATATCAGATAGTGGTGTGCTCATAATGTTTTACCACATTTCGGCCATGCTAACGCTGCCTACCGAGGTGCTGCTGGTAGTACCCCAGCTCTATTGGCGACTTCCTCATCCGTCTCTGCCTTGTTCTTCCACTGAGCGCCGGCTGACAGGCGAGAAAGCTATCAGTAGTTTCTCTACTAGTGTGCGCTTCTTTCATGCATTTTGCGATCCCACACCAGTGACAGAAATACTGATGATACATTGTTCTTGTAGCGATGATACAGCAGGGTGGCCACCTAGTAATCTGCATTGGTAGCAATACAGGCAACTTGGCACAGCAGCATGTATTGGCTCATGTGTGCCAGGCTGCCCAGAGTCAACAACGATCTGTCCTCGGTGACAGGTGTATCGTCTGGCCACTCTTCATCCCCCTCCATCCAAGCTCCAGTGATGCCCGAGAGCTGATCTCAACGCTACTCTGCTGTGAACACAGGTGTCCCTCCTCATCTTCCTAAACTGTCCCCTGGCTGTACTGTTGGGTACCTGACCAATGTTGAAACAGTAACCTACTCCTCCGAGCCATGTGTGGATAAAAGGCCTGATAACTGTGTGAATTGGCCTTGCTCCTCCTCTGCCACCACCTCATCCATCATTGCCTGAATAATTTTTTCCAGCACGTATTTAAGTGGTTTAGTAACTTTGATGATTGCATCATCAGCGCTGGCCATATTGGTGGAATATTCAAAGAAGCGCCACATGGCACACACATTCTGCATGGAGGCCCACTCATTGGTGGTCAAGTGGTATTGTTCTGCAGAGCGACTCACCCAGGCATGCTGCAGCTGAAACTCCACTATCGCCTGCTGCTGCTTGCACAGTCCCTCCAGCATATGTAAGATGGAGTTCCACAATGTTTGTACGTCGCATATCAGCCGGTAAGCAGGAAGGCAGAAGTGATGCTGCAGTGCTAAACACTTTCATGGGACAATGTGGAGATGCTCGGTGACAGCGGTTTTTGGCACAGTACTTCCACAGATATGAGTTGCAGAGTACACACAGCGGCTTCTAGCACACTATTCCCACAGGCGAGGTTGCAGAGTACACACAGCAGCTTTTGACACAGTACTCCCACAAGCAGGTTGCAAAGTACACACTGCGGCTTTTGACACAGTACTCCTACAGGCAGGTTGCAGAGTACACACAGCGGCTTTTGGCACAGTACACCCACATATATGGGTTGCAGAGTACACACAGTGGCTTAAAGGCACAGTACTCCCACAAATATGGGCTGCAGAATACACAGCGGCTTTTGGCACAGTACTCCCCCACTGAGTCAAGTGCAGAGTACATACAGTGGATCTGTGGCATAAAACACAACCTCACTCCAGCCGTGTCCATTTGGAACCGTACTCCCATTGAAGCACATACAGAGTACACAAAGAGGCTTTTTTTGCAGAGTGCGCAGTTTAATTCTGTCCCTCACTCCAGCTGCATCCTGTCCCTACACTAATCAGAGCAGAACTGCGGCGGCACTCATGATCCAGCATTTATACAGGCCGAGTCACGTGATGCGCCAGCCAAATCACAGCCATGCCAATAGTTGGCATGGCTGTGAAGGCTCCGGAAGAGCTCAAAGCCTAAAAGCTTGTTGATTGGCTGTGAACCAGCTTTTCGACAAACTTTATTAGGCATCCGAACTCGAACAGGAAATCGGAAGTGCATTAAAAAGTCTGTTTGAGGTTGGTTAATAGACACTAGTTTGGGTTTGCGCATTCCTACGAAACATCAATAATAATGGCAAAATTGAAAAAACTTCTCTTCAAATAGAGGTTACTATTAGAATACTAAATCTTAACTGGGTACAGGAGTTTCTAAAATTTTCTATAAAATGAAGGTACAACTAGAAAATTACATATTTAAATCAGGTACTTATTTTTTCTTTACTATAATTAAGTAGTAATCACATTATGCTGATGATTCTTATTTTCTGCATCTTTGTTGAACATTCTGGGATAGGAGGAGCAGAGTCATCTCATTATCTTAAGGTACCGTCACACTCAGCGACGCTGCAGCGATATAGACAACGAGCCGATCGCTGCAGCGTCGCTGTTTAGGTCGCTGTAGAGACGTCAAACACAGCAGCTCCAGAACGATGCAGGAGCGATCCTGTGACGTAACGGTGACTCACTTATCGTTCTCACAGGTTGTTAGCTCCATGTAAAACATTGCTGACATCGTTGCTTTTGATGTCAAACATGACGATAAACGCCGACCTGACAACGAAATAAAGTTCTGGACTTCTAGCTCCGACCAGCGATATCACAGCGGGATCCAGATCGCTGCTGCGTGTCAAACACAACGAGATCGCTAACCAGGACGCTGCAACGTCACGGATCGTTGTCGTTCTCGTTGCAAAGTTGCTGAGTGTGACGGTACCTTTACTCTCTGGAGGTTTAGATTAGGCAGGAACATCAAGAAGGTACACCCAGCTAAGGCACACTGCAATCTGTTCTTAGATTCACCCTTCTCCTGTGTTACTGTATCCTTCCCGCTAACACATAATACATGTCAGTTCTGTGCACCAGCACAGTACCATCCCTCTTTAGCCCATCCAAGGCTACAATTCCACAATGAGTTTTTGAAGTAGCAGAATTTCTGCAGTATTTCTGTGCCTATTATGTAAATTTGGTTACTTGCACTTAAAAACGCAATGAAAAAAATGCATCTATCGTCTTTTTGACAGTTTTTTGTTTCTCTTTGGTATGTCATGTGTTAAATCAAACTGATTTCCGGTATTTAGCTTTCACTAAGATTTACTGATACAGTTATATGCAGATTACATGCGTTAATAGTATAAACGTATGCGAGTTTTTTAATCACGGATTTTCTGCGACGAATGCAAATCAATGGGTAAATCCTGCATATAGAACACAGAATATCCACAAGACAAATTGACATTTTGCAGATCCGAAACACGCACCGCAGATAAGTTCACGTTGAGTAAAAAAAGCACAATGGGCATGATTTGTCTATAAATTGCATCCATTTTGCTGAAACTATAAGACGCTGCATTTTAAGCGCAGTGAAAATACGCAGCATCAAAAACTCATCGCAGGCATACAGCTTAAAGGATCTCTTTTTCCTTGTGCTGATCAACATTGATGCTAAGGAGTGTGCAATGCTCCCTCCCTCCTCTACTGTGTCTGCAGGGACGCACTGCACAATCATTTTAATAAAGTAAAAAGGCAGCTAAATGACATAAGCTTGGAGCTCTCCATTACCTAAATGGTAGGTGTCATTCAGATTTAAGGAGAAAAAAACCCACAATCTTATTCTATTTTCTTTACAGATTAGTTTGGGCCTTTGATATTATAAGGTGAATTAACAAAAATGCAGAAACATAATAATAAAAAATTATTTATTAATAATATTGAAATAATACATAACATGTAAAAAGAGAGGAAAAAAGAACAAGACAATGCAAAAAACCCCAGTGCTATAATTGGAGTGGGTATATGGACCAAATTATGAACTACCATTTTATCAGAAAAAAAACCCATTACAAGTAGCCTATATACATTTGCAAACATGCAATCATCAAGTCAGAAAGGCATAGGTAATAGAGTAAAGAGAATAATTATATCCTTATAATATTCAAAGTCCATACCCAGTAATTTCCTGTATCCTCCGTATCCAAGGGGCGCCCCTGAAAAAGGAAACTTATTTCCGAAACGTGCGTTGGGGAAGGAGCTCTGGCGCAGTCACCAGGACACTATGATGGTTAATATACTTTTTAATACATGTTATCGCTGTGCACTTTGGTAAATGTTGATGTGTGTTTGGAGTCGTCATACCACAATAGATGGGGAATTCTAACTAGTGGCCACTGGTACCCACATGGGAAATACATATCCCCACTTAAGATTGTAGGGGGACTCCAGTACACTACTATATGAATGCATTTTAACATCATAGTTTCTGTGCAATAGCTATACATCATCACATTTTGGCCCCATATATCCTGGTGCTGTACCAGGCTCCTATTTAATCTTGGATTACATGTCACTTATCCGTTACCCTACAACTTCTTATCTATTTTATTGCTCTGTACTATGGGCTGTTTTTGCTCTTTAAAGCCCTGTTTTTAATATATTTATGTGATTTATTTGATAAATAAAGTTGTTTGAATATATCTTTATCACTTCGCATGACTCTTATTTCTCTTGTATATTATGCTATTTTGAGTCGCTTTGTTTCACAATATGCAATTTAGCATATAGAGGCATATGTATGCAATGCAATACTTATTGAGTCATATGTTTTGGGGAGTATATGTGCAATTAATGTTTGCAAATGTATATAGGCTACTTGTAATGGGTTTTTTTCTGATAAAATGGTAGTTCATGATTTGGTCCATATACCCACTCCAATTATAGCACTGGGCTTTTTTGCATTGTCTGTTGTTCTTTTTCCCCCAATTTTTACATGTTATGCATGTATTTCAATATTATTAATGAATATTTTTTTATTATTATGTTTTTGCATTTTTGTTTATTCACCTTATCTCGAGTAGGTTTTAGTAGCATTATAGGGTGATATCCTATTTATTATACTGTTTATTTGGTGTTGTACTTTGATATTATAACTATAAAGCGTTACCTTGCTGACAGCCATAGTAAGAAAATGATCAAGGAGGTATCGCGCCTCTGTTAAAGTGGAGGAACTAATTATGGCAGTAACATCCAATGTATCTCCTTCTTCCTAAAAAGAAAATACGCCAACATTTTTTAATAAGGAAGAAAAAGGAAAAAAGGCAAAAGAAAATGTGAAAAAAGGTCTAAAATAGCTTACCTTAGCTTCTTCCATCTGCATGATACTGGCCTGACAGTCGGATATACTGTCATTAATGTAGTCAATATTTGCACTCAAGGACTCAATTTCTTCATTCAGACTGTTAAGGTTTTTGTCAAGATCACCCGTCTCCTTCATAACCCGGTCACGTCTTCTTGTAACTCTTTCTTTCCTCTTTGTGAGCTCCTCTCGTTGCTGCGACGGAAGATAAAAACAATACAGTAAAGTAAGGCTACTTTCACACTAGCGTCGGGAACAACCCGTCGCTGTGCGTCGGGCCGACGTTCCCGACGCTAGCGTGGTCTCCGCCGCACAACGGGGGCAGCAGATGCATTTTTCCCACGCATCCGCTGCCCCATTGTGAGGTGCGGGGAAGTGCGGGGAGGTGGGGGCGGAGTTCCGGCCGCGCATGCGCGGTCGGAAAAAGCGGACCGTCGGGAGCAAAAAACGTTACATGTAACGTTTTTTTTCCCGACGGTCCGCTACCACACGCCCAAGCGTTGCAAAACGGACGCAACGTTTGGCAATGCGTCGCAAATGCGTCGCTAATGTTAGTCTATGACGAAAAAACATATCCAGCAAGAACTTTTACTGGATGCGTATTTTCGGCAAAACAACGCATTTGCGACGTATTGCAGTTAACGCTAGTGTGAAAGTAGCCTTACACAAGCATGTTGTAGTATTTGACGGAATTGTGATCAAGTAAAACAGAAAGACAATACAGATAATAAAACCCGACTTTAACAAAAAAATAGATAGGAGCACTTGACTGCTGACAAGCTTTTTTACCTTCTCTTCAGTCGGAACAAAAAAAATTCATTTCTGTGCTGAAAATCTGAATAATTTCAGCCAGACTGGAATATAATTAAGAGTATTCTTGTCAAAACAGAAGAGAATCCTCTCAGAGAAACGTAAGAAAACGTCTTATTTATAGTGCAATTCCAGGCAGATCTTCATTAGAACTTCCAGTCTCAGCGCATCCATTTCCTCCAATGCAAATTTGCAAGGTGCCTTATACAACAGAGGGCCCGAGTGGAGGAGTAGAGTGATTAAAGTCACCTTATTGCCAATATACCAGGCTGCATGTTTGGGTGATGACACTATTCTAGTCACCCAACTGCATCGGTCCTGACACAGGGGAACGGTAACGCCAACCCTACTGGTACAGACTATGAAGTGGCCTGTGCTGGATCTATTGCAGGTGACAACAGATGTGCATGGCATATTTTGCTATTTTCACAGAATCCATCAAGAAATTCAAACAATAAGGCAGAATATTGCTCAGTAGCACAAGTAAAACCTGCTTCTCGGACACCCCTTTCTGCTCTGCAGGTATTTGCTGAAGCTGCGCCTCGCAGATGTCCTGCTCACTCCCCCATTCCCCACTCATGTTGTCTGCACAGAATACTGAAAAAACTGAACTGTTCCCCAATTTAAAATAGACCCTTTCAATTTCCTCAAGGTTCCCAAATATCCACCAGTGTCATAAAGAGTCCTATTCGTGCTTTTTAATCTGGTGTGTTGTGTGACAAAATCCTGCTGCTATGAGCAGCAAAACACTTTTGTTTCACTTTTAATATGCTAATTAGCCAGGACTAGTCAGGCATGGTGTCTATTCCCACAGGCTAGTCCTGGCCTCCGATGTTTTAATCACACCCACCCGATGTGACTGACATTTTCGGCACTGTGCCTGATCATGGTTTTAGTCCCGCAGGCACAAAATGTCTTGCCCTGAAACTACAACTGGACTCCCCATGTTCTACACATAGTGAACTGTTTACCACCTGCACAACACGCAATGAGTCACTTTACACCCTGCACTGCAAGTAATTTGCTGCTCTTTACCTCTGCTCTCCCTCCACCTGTACTGCGTGCAACCTACTGCTCTCCCTCCACCTGTACTGCGTGCAACCTAATGCTCTGCACCTGTACTACGTGCAATCTACTGCTCTCCCCCACCTGTACTGCGTGCAACCTAATGCTCTCCCTCCATCTGTACTACGTGCAATCTACTGCTCTCCCTCCACCTGTACTGCGTGCAATCTACTGCTCTCCCTCCACCTGTACTGCGTGCAACCTAATGCTCTCCCTCCACCTGTACTGCGTGTAATCTACTGCTCTCCCTCCACCTGTACTGCGTGCAACCTAATGCTTTGCACCTGTACTACATGCAATCTAATGCTCTCCACCTGTACTACGTGCAATCTACTGCTCTCCCTCCACCTGTACTGTGTGCAACCTAATGCTCTCCCTCCACCTGTACTGTGTGCAATCTACTGCTCTCCCCCACCTGTACTGCGTGCAACCTAATGCTCTCCCTCCACCTGTACTACGTGCAATCTACTGCTCTCCCCCACCTGTACTGCGTGTAATCTACTGCTCTCCCTCCACCTGTACTGCGTGCAACCTAATGCTCTGCACCTGTACTACATGCAATCTAATGCTCTGCACCTGTACTACGTGCAATCTACTGCTCTCCCCCACCTGTACTGTGTGCAACCTAATGCTCTCCCTCCATCTGTACTGCATGCAATCTACTGCTCTCCCTCTACCAGTACTAAGTGCAATCTACTGCTCTCCCTCCACCTGTACTGCGTGCAATCTACTGCTCTCCCTCCACCTGTACTGCGTGTAATCTACTGCTCTCCCTCCACCTGTACTGCGTGCAACCTAATGCTCTGCACCTGTACTACATGCAATCTAATGCTCTCCACCTGTACTACGTGCAATCTACTGCTCTCCCTCTACCTGTACTAAGTGCAATCTACTGCTCTCCCTCCACCTGTACTGCGTGCAACCTAATGCTCTGCACCTGTACTACATGTAATCTAATGCTCTGCACCTGTACTACGTGCAATCTACTGCTCTCCCCCACCTGTACTGTGTGCAACCTAATGCTCTCCCTCCATCTGTACTGCGTGCAATCTACTGCTCTCCCTCTACCTGTACTAAGTGCAATCTACTGCTCTCCCTCCACCTGTACTGCGTGCAATCTACTGCTCTCCCTCCACCTGTACTGCGTGTAATCTACTGCTCTCCCTCCACCTGTACTGCGTGCAACCTAATGCTTTGCACCTGTACTACATGCAATCTAATGCTCTCCACCTGTACTACGTGCAATCTACTGCTCTCCCTCCACCTGTACTGTGTGCAACCTAATGCTCTCCCTCCACCTGTACTGCGTGCAATATACTGCTCTCCCCCACCTGTACTGCGTGCAACCTAATGCTCTCCCTCCACCTGTACTACGTGCAATCTACTGCTCTCCCCCACCTGTACTGCGTGTAATCTACTGCTCTCCCTCCACCTGTACTGCATGCAACCTAATGCTCTGCACCTGTACTACATGCAACCTAATGCTCTGCACCTGTACTATGTGCAATCTACTGCTCTCCCCCACCTGTACTGTGTGCAACCTAATGCTCTCCCTCCATCTGTACTGCGTGCAATCTACTGCTCTCCCTCTACCAGTACTAAGTGCAATCTACTGCTCTCCCTCCACCTGTACTGCGTGCAATCTACTGCTCTCCCTCCACCTGTACTGCGTGTAATCTACTGCTCTCCCTCCACCTGTACTGCGTGCAACCTAATGCTCTGCACCTGTACTACATGCAATCTAATGCTCTCCACCTGTACTACGTGCAATCTACTGCTCTCCCTCTACCTGTACTGCGTGCAATCTACTGCTCTCCCTCCACCTGTACTGCGTGCAATCTACTGCTCTCCCTCCACCTGTACTGCGTGCAACCTAATGCTCTGCACCTGTACTACATGCAATCTAATGCTCTGCACCTGTACTACGTGCAATCTACTGCTCTCCCCCACCTGTACTGTGTGCAACCTAATGCTCTCCCTCCATCTGTACTGCGTGCAATCTACTGCTCTCCCTCTACCAGTACTAAGTGCAATCTACTGCTCTCCCTCCACCTGTACTGCGTGCAACCTAATGCTCTGCACCTGTACTACATGCAATCTAATGCTCTCCCCCTGTACTACGTGCAATCTACTGCTCTCCCTCCACCTGTACTGTGTGCAACCTAATGCTCTCCCTCCACCTGTACTGCGTGCAATCTACTGCTCTCCCTCCACCTGTACTGCGTGCAATCTACTGCTCTCCCTCCACCTGTACTGCGCGCAATCTACTGCTCTCCCTCCACCTGTACTAAGTGCAACCTAATGCTCTCCACCTGTACTACGTGCAATCTAATGCTCTCCACCTGTACTACGTGCAATCTAATTCTCTCCACCTGTACTACGTGCAATCTACTGCTCTCCCTCCACCTGTACTGTGTGCAACCTAATGCTCTCCCTCCACCTGTACTGCGTGCAATCTACTGCTCTCCCTCCACCTGTACTGCGTGCAATCTACTGCTCTCCCTCCACCTGTACTGCGCGCAATCTACTGCTCTCCCTCCACCTGTACTGCGTGCAACCTAATGCTCTGCACCTGTACTACATGCAATCTAATGCTCTCCACCTGTACTACGTGCAATCTACTGCTCTCCCTCCACCTGTACTGTGTGCAACCAAATGCTCTCCCTCCACCTGTACTGTGTGCAATCTACTGCTCTCCCTCCACCTGTACTAAGTGCAACCTAATGCTCTCCACCTGTACTACGTGCAATCTAATGCTCTCCACCTGTACTACGTGCAATCTACTGCTCTCCCTCCACCTGTACTGTGTGCAACCTAATGCTCTCCCTCCACCTGTACTGCGTGCAATCTACTGCTCTCCCTCCACCTGTACTGCGTGCAATCTACTGCTCTCCCTCCACCTGTACTGCGCGCAATCTACTGCTCTCCCTCCACCTGTACTGCGTGCAACCTAATGCTCTGCACCTGTACTACATGCAATCTAATGCTCTCCACCTGTACTACGTGCAATCTACTGCTCTCCCTCCACCTGTACTGTGTGCAACCTAATGCTCTCCCTCCACCTGTACTAAGTGCAATCTACAGCTCTCCCTCCACCTGTACTGCGTGCAACCTAATGCTCTCCCTCCACCTGTACTACGTGCAATCTACTGCTCTCCCTCCATCTGTACTGCGTGCAATCTACTGCTCTCCCTGACTGCTATCCACCTATACCGCATGTCACTGACTGCTATCCACCTATACTGCATGTCACTGACTGCTATCCACCTATACCGCATATCACTGACTGCTATCCACCTATACCGCATGTCACTGACTGCTATCCACCTATACCGCATGTCACTGACTGCTATCCACCTATACGGCATGTCACTGACTGCTATGCACCTGTACTGAGTGTAAATAACTGCTATCTACATATACAAAGACTATATTATTTTGTCTGTATACTGGGTGTGCTGAAAAGGGCTGAAACTCGAATTCTCTATAACGGACATGATTCACCAGTTTCCAGCAGCTACTTCTGACATGCTATGCACAAGGACTTCATTTATCTGGTTTAAGTTGAATCTTATTATATTTCTGAAATGACATGTTGAAGGCATATGTAATAATTATTTGTTGTCCAGGGAATTATGGTCTCAATATAGATTATCAAGTTACAACGTTATCATATTACACATTGATATTAATACCTCTTTTAATATTTGAATCTTTATTGGGAGATGTTATTTTACCTTCAGTAGCCGGTTCATGTCAGATTCCATATTAGATATAGTCATCCTTTGCATCACAATGTCAGTGATCCTTCTCTCCAGCGACTGCCATTTCTGTCTGGCTGCCTTTGACGTGTAAGTGTTAGATCCCTTCCTTTGATGTTTTTTTCTGACAATAAAAAGGAGGAAAATGTGCCAATATAAAATCTGTTTTGTATATACATGCTTTCTAATACTTCACTGTCCATGACTATGGTATTTGACTAAAAAGAAAAATGAGGCCGAAAATAAATAATTGTATTAAAATACAAACAGAAAAAGTACGCGCTGCTAAATCTTAATTAAGCTTAACGTATTGTAATTATCCCACGCTGCTGTGATACTGCAATCCATCCGCCCACACCTACTGCTCTCAGCTGGGGATCGTGAACATTCTGCAATAACTACTGTACCTTTATTATATTATAATTCAGCACTTCGTACACGTAATTAAAAATAAATACCCATGATTCCTGAACTAAGGCTGATAATGAGATTACTTTTCCTGGGGTCTAGAACTTTCAGAACACATCTAAAAAAAAGGAAATATATATATATATATATATATATATATATATATATATATATATATATATATATATATATATATATATATATATATATATATATATATATATCAATTCTTTTTTTGGAGTTGATGAGTGTTTTATTCCATTACTGAAATGGATCATAAATAGTGAATAATATCTGATCTTCCAATGTTTGTAAGGGTACTTTCAGATAAAACCGTTATTTCATGTTTTCGGTTGCATTATTTTTTTTTTTTTTGCAGCAATAACGGCAAAACCATGTAATTGCTTCAATTATACACCTACAGGCTGGGCCAAATGGCGATTTTGGCTACAACACAAGTAGCAAAGAAAAAAAATAAAATAAAAAAAAATTGCTCCTACAGCCCAGTCGAATCCTTAGGGTACAGCAAGTAAGTCACAAAAATCCAACTGCTACAAATGTTTTGTGATTTGCTTGTCACAGCTCTCTGGAGGTCGTAATTTGACCCCATTCCCAAGCTTTATATTGTAATGTAGTAGTGACCTATGTAATCTGACCGGGTAGCCTCAGCCTAGATGGGAACGTTATGTGTACATATGATGGGAAAGGCTGCAGATTCTGTGTTTAAACTATAATTTCATTTCAATTTTTGCACCAAATTAAACTGTAATAATTGCATCATGAGGAGCAACTAGAAGCAGAGATCCAGAAAATGTTAAGGAATAAAAAAAAAAAGCATAATATATTTATTCACCTTAATACAATAAATATGTTTTGTATAAATAAATGTGCAAAAACTATCACTGTAGCTAAAGAAATAACCATGTCAGAAAAAGCACCATTATGTACATTTTATAGTTTGTGTTCTCTCTACTTTTTAACTCTTTCACACTATCGCCATGTTGCATTCTGTTTTTACCTCCCCTTCTTCCAAAAGCCATATTTTTTTTTTTATGTTCCCATCAGCATACCCATATGAGGGCTTGTTTTTTGCAGGACGAGTTGTACTTGTGAAAGACACCATTCACTCTACCACATAGTGTACTGGAAAATGGGGGAAAAAAATGCCAAGTGCGGTGAAATTGCAAAAAAAAAAAACCCTGCAATTTCACAATTTTTTTAATTTCTTTTTCTTTTATTTACCATAGTCACTATATGGTAGAACTGACCTGGCAATATGACTCTCCAAGTAAATGCAAGTACGCAGCTACCAAAGATATGTTTTTGTGTTTTTTTAATTTAAGTGGTGAAAAAAATTGAAAATTTGTAAGAAATAAAATGTTTTGCTTTTGTCACCATTTTACAAGACATTTTCATTTTCGGGATGTGGGACTGTTTGAGGGCTTAGTTTTTAAATCAGGAGCTGATGGTTTTACTGATACCATTTTAGAGTAGATACGATGTTTTGATCGCCTCTTATTGCATATTATTGCAATGTTTCAGAGACCAAAAAAACCCTTAATTTTGACGTTTAGATTTTTTTTTTTCGTAAAATCGTTTACCAATCAAATTAATTCATTTTATAATTTGATACATCGGACTTTTACGAAAGCTGCCATACCAAATATGTGTATTTTTAAGGGGCAAAAAGGGGGGGTGATTTGATCTTTTCAATTTTTCTATTTCATATTTTTAAAAAACTTTATTTCGCTCTTCACATTTTACTGGATTTATTAGCCACAGGCTGGCTTTTACGGGAGGATCGTCATGACAGGTACGGGTGTCTTTAGCAGACTCTTGGGTGTCATGATAACCCATAAGCACCCTGCAATCACATCACAGGCACGCCAATTGGAGCGCAGAGCGACACGCACCCATCGGCACATGTTCATTCTCTGGCTGCAGGATTTAACAGGTTAACAGCATCGGGGCAGATCAACTGCACCGTCGGCTCTAAGAAGCACATAATGGCTGATTAAATCAGCCGTCACGTGCAGGGAAAGATCCGGGCTCGGCGTGCATCAAAGCCAAAGAGGCGGCATATGACGAAAGCTTACGTCACGTGTCATGAAGAGCTGGTGCTGAAGACAAAAGGCCCCAATATACATTGGTTGAATGTAATACATATAGAAGTTTTGGGGGCACTGTGGAAAGTTTACTACTGGGATCCAACCTTGACCAATGGAAAAGGAGATATGCAACACAAAAGAAAAAGCAAAGGCCATAGAGACGGGGATCACCAGACAGCAGGATATAAATGCAGGGAAAATTACACAACTTTATTAAGGTATAACATAGAAAACATTAAAAACATTTAAAAACAGTTGAAAAAAAACTGTTGCCCAAAATAAGGCACATGCCTGGAAACAAATTTATAGGGAGCAATGGAGAATACAAAAAATACATGCACATGCACCTGGTCCCAAGAATCCTATATGGACAGCATATTACATGGTATAGAAATTGCACATTAGAGCCCTAATTAGTTTCAGTATAAGCAAATAAGTACTGCTGCAAAGAATGAGGATGGATCCATAGTAAGATTTCAAAAATTAGCAGTCACAGATTATATATGCACTGCTACAAAGACTGAGGATAGATCTGTAATGAGACCTTTAGAATAAACAGTCACAGTTTTTTATCCCAACGCAGTTGAAAAACACTCAGCAATATAAATGTACTCAACATATGAGAACGAGATAGATATAATTACCCCAAATGTCCTGCAGAGACTCATATTAGATCAACATGTGGTATTCTGAAAGAGCTAATTATCCATAGGTAAACTAAGACCAGAGCAGGCACATCTAAAATTCCCCCATACAGCAAACGGGATAAATACGGTACCCCTCAAATCACACCAGGCATGCCTGGTGTGATTTGAGGGGTATTTATCCCGTTTGCTGTATGGGGGAATTTTAGATGTGCCTGCTCTGGTCTTAGTTTACCTATGGATAATTAGCTCTTTCAGAATACCACATGTTGATCTAATATGAGTCTCTGCAGGACATTTGGGGTAATTATATCTATCTCGTTCTCATATGTTGAGTACATTTATATTGCTGAGTGTTTTTCAACTGCGTTGGGATAAAAAACTGTGACTGTTTATTCTAAAGGTCTCATTACAGATCTATCCTCAGTCTTTGTAGCAGTGCATATATAATCTGTGACTGCTAATTTTTGAAATCTTACTATGGATCCATCCTCATTCTTTGCAGCAGTACTTATTTGCTTATACTGAAACTAATTAGGGCTCTAATGTGCAATTTCTATACCATGTAATATGCTGTCCATATAGGATTCTTGGGACCAGGTGCATGTGCATGTATTTTTTGTATTCTCCATTGCTCCCTATAAATTTGTTTCCAGGCATGTGCCTTATTTTGGGCAACAGTTTTTTTCAACTGTTTTTAAATGTTTTTAATGTTTTCTATGTTATACCTTAATAAAGTTGTGTAATTTTCCCTGCATTTATATCCTGCTGTCTGGTGATCCCCGTCTCTATGGCCTTTGCTTTTTCTTTTGTGTTACATTGGTTGAATGTGTGATAAAGTAAATGTTTATGGTTTAAATCAGGTTTTCATGCTAAATGTACACTTTTTTTTACATTGTTAATATTGGGGTTTTTTCTTCTCCCAAATTTATCATATTACTGTTAGAATATTTTTTTTTTTTTTTAAATATACGTAGTGATATGAAAGAAAAAAAAAATTAACAAAAAAACCCAAAACATTTAACATAAAAACTTGATTTAAGCAACCTTATATTGACACATGGAGGAGACATATGCCGCAGTTAATCTGCATATTTCTTCACCATTTCACATCACTTGGAATTTTTTTTCTTGTTTTTTATAGTAAAGTGAATGGTGTCATTCAAAACTAAAACTTGACACCCCTCCCCCACCACCACCACCTCTTTCTCCCCCCAAAAAAGCAAGACCCTGTAGAGCTACAGTATATCGATGAAAGAAGAAGAGGGAAGATTGGAACCTCAAAAACAAAAATGGGTCCTTATGGGGTTAAGATCAAATGAACCCACATATGTGTACTGGGGTCTCCCATCACTTTATACTGGAGAAAAGTCAGTTGCAATACAAATGCCCGATTCTGTTCTTCTCCAGGAGATAATCTGCGCCCAGAGCTGCCTGGTAGCGACTTTCTCCTCTGAGGGACTCGAGAGAAAGCTGTTGCTATCGCATGTATATGGCCAGCTTTAGCACATAGACAATCATCTGCAATCAATTAGGACAGATTACTAGGGTAAGTAAATCAAGAGAGTACTTGAGATGCAAGAAACCACAAAACAGCAGCTTTACAGCATCTAGAGCCACAGATCTATAAACTGACAGAGGTGGAAAAGTCCCAGATTCATTGAATAGGGCATCAATGATGTACCTTGTGCCGTTGAAAGCAATAGAAGTCGCAGGCTGTACTCTGGCTATTGGGATTTTAGGCCTTTGTTGTCCTGATATTCGGGCTGACTCGTGCTCTTCAATGGCATGTTCTGAAACAGGTTCTGGAAGGCTTATTTTACGACTTCCGACCCTCCCCGCCACTCTATCAGACATTGGTTTTACTTGTCGCCGTAGTGCCGTAACCTGTGTACATGAAATAAAGGCGATAAACAAGTGAGCAATGCATGAGACATAAGACACAAAAAAGATAAGATTCAGTTATTTCTAAACAGTTTTTACCTCTTCATTTTTCCGTCGTAGAATAACTTCTTGCTGTCTTTTCTGGGCTTCGAGGGTCCTCACTTGACTCTGAAATATAATAAAGGCTCACTATCATTATCACATATAGTGGTGATTGAAAGTTTGTGAACCCTTCAGGAGTTTCCATATTATTCTGCATAAACTTGACTTAAACTTAACGTCAGATTTTGTTAACAGCAGATAAAGGAAACAAAACAAACGAGTCAAAAATATGAAAGTTCAGAGACCGCAATGTAACTCGTTTTCTGCATCCGAAGCTCGTGATTTTATTGATCCAATTTTGGAATACAATGTTTTGATCGTTTCTTAATGCATTCTTTTTGCACAGTAGTGTCGAACGAAAAAAAGCAATTCTGGAGTTTTGATTATTTTTTTATATTTTTTATCTTTATACCGTTTACTGATAAGGTTAATTAATGGTATAATTTGATAGACTGGACCCTCTCCAGACATAGAAATACCATATTTGTTTATTTTTTTTATTTTTCTTTATTTTTAATAGAGAAAAATTGTTGTGTTTCAAATTTTTATATTCTTTTTAGTGATTATTACTTTATTTTGTTATCCCTTGCAGTACAGTATATAGCACAGTATCTTGCAGCCACAGGCTGGTCTACATAAGGGCACTATCACAGAGTGGGGGTATTCAGCAAGCCCCCATCCGTCATGGCAACCCCTCAGCACCCCAAAATTGTCGCGGGGGTGCCAAAGGGCACATTGAACAGTGTACCCCAGGGCTGAGCGCTGTAATCATTGCTGTCAGAAATTGACAATGGTATTTAATTAAAGAATTAACAGCAGCAGGCAGAGCAAAATTTCACCCGCTGTTGATAGAGACAGTTGATGGCTGAATAACACAGCCATCATCTGCTGGCAATAATGACGGTTCAGTTTAGAAGCATGCTTCAAAGACTATGATTAGTGATGAGCGAATATACTCGTTACTCCAGATTTCTCGAGCACGCTCGGGGGTCCTCCGAGTATTTTTTAGTGCTCGGAGATTTAGTTTTCATCACCGCAGCTGAATGATTTACATCTGTTAGCCAGCATAAGTACATGTGGGGGTTGCCTGGTTGCTAGGGAATCCCCACATGTACTTATGCTGGCTAACAAATGTAAATCATTCAGCTGCGGCAAGAAAAACTAAATCTCCGAGCTCTAAAAAATACTCGGAGGACCCCCGAGCGTGCTCGGGAAATCTCGAGTAACGAGTTTATTCACTCATCACTAACTATGACCCAACATATGATGTACCACTACAGCATACAGCGGGATGGAGTTAATGGGACTTTCCGGTCTTGTCGGATTGTCTGGAGCACCAGCACTGGAGTTGGCAGTGGATGCCTGAGGAGAGCATAGCTTCATTTCCTCTTTTATCAGCTTGACTCTCTACCATGATATTTTCTTTTAAGGACAGAAAAAACAGTCTAACTTAAAATTCTAATTTCGGTCCTTGAGAGTCTATAGAAAGAGGATACATAAAAGTAAAAAATTTACCACTGAACAATGACAGGTCACTTTATCTGTTGTTATTGGAGTTTTGCCACTGCCTTAATGTACATATCACTCTGGTCCCCACACTGATTGAAGGAGAGGTGATGACTAACTCATACTAAAGTTCTGTCTCCACATCCTTCCAAAATGCAGGAGCAACAAACAGCACCACTAGACTTATTTTGGCATCTTATAAACATTTGTAAAGAACCACTGGGTCATTACAGATAAAAACATTTAGGAGATCTACTCTTATAAGTAAAGGTGCAATTACACCTGACAACTGGTAGCACTAACTCACTGCCAATTAGCTACTTGTCTGTCGACAGGTAGTCATTTATTACCCGGTTTACACCGGACGGCTTGGGTTCAGATGCTCACTGGATAATTTGTAATACATCATTCAGTGCGCTTAGGATGCCATTATTCTCAGCAGCGCAGGTCTTATTTACACAGGACGATATGCTACCAAGAAAGATGATCTTTTGTGCAGACCAAAAGATCATTTCAACTGATGAACAAGTGTTTTGATTTTACGCTGGGCAATTGACAACCTGTTAAAACTACTTAGTTATGGTGAAACAAGCGCCCTTGGGTAGGAAATCTGTGCACTGTAAGGGTATGTGCACACGTCAGGATTTCTTGCAGAAATTTTCCTGACAAAAAAACGGACATTTCTGCCAGAAATCCGCATGCGTTTTTTTTGCGTTTTTTTATGCGTTTTTGTGCGTTTTTTCCCAGATGCATAGAATTGCAGGAAAAACGCAGAAAATCCGCAAAATTAATGAACATGCTCATTTTTTTACTGCGATGCGTTTTTTTCGGAAAAAAACGCATCCATGTGCACAAAACATGCAGAATGCATTCTAAATGATATAATGCATAATGCATGCGTTTTTAATGAGTTTTTATAGTGTTTTTAGCGCGAAAAAAACGCGAAAAAACCTGAACGTGTGCACATAGCCTAAAGGGACACTAACACAGGCAGTTGTAAGACCTATATGTTCATTCAATGTAACTTGGGAAAAAAAAAAAAAAGAAAGAAAAAGCCAAGAAAATACGCACCTCTCGCTTACGCTGATCTTTTTTAAGCTGTGCAATTTCACGGGTTCTGCGAGAGTCTACCATTCTTGCCTTTTCTTGCTCTTCCTTCATTTGTTTCATTAACCGCACCTAAACACAAATAATTATGAACAATGAGTCTACGTGTAAACGGTGTAACATGTCTGTGTTTTGTGCATCTATGGACACACATATAGACCAGTCTGTCTGGAGGAGAGCCATGTGATGACATATGTAATGACATACATGTAGTCAAGTCCTAACCTACGCTTTCCAGAACGCCAATGCATGTTGCAGGCACCAGTTTGCTCAGAAAATAAATCTAAATAGGGCCCTAATTATTAATGACTACAACCAGGCCTGAACATTGTCTTGCCATTTCATTTTTTGTAAAAGCCTGGGCTACAAAAAAAAGACTGCTATTAAAGTACTGACCTGGAATTACTGCCAGAACAGTAGTTTTTCTTAAAATACTTTCAAAGGACTAATCATCATTAATTTACACAATTTCACATTTTGTTTGATAAGCTACTAGTAAAAATAATTTCTGATCACAATACTGAATTATTAAAGCTGACGGCCCACCATTATATGTCATAACCACGGCATAAATCATGAAACTACATAAAACACTTTACATGGTGTTAATTGTAACTGGTCACCAGGTTATAAGCTATATCCGGCACATTTCAGTCAACCCTTCATAAGAGCCCAGCTTTCCTGCATACATAAGAAGATACCTTGTGTAAATATCCTGCGCCGTATGCTCATCGGCCCTGTTAGGACTGTGCGTGGAGCATCCTGACCCTGCAATCTCCATCCTGCCATAATCGATGCAGACGATGTCTCCTACATCAACAATGGCGTCTGTTCAACTCTCTCGCCATTGAAAAAAGACTGTGGGGATGACAACATCCATGTAACTCAAGACAGGAGTGATGGTAATTGTAGGGACAGAGGAGGTGCCGAGCACAGTCCAGAGGCTTCCATCAATCCAGATGGTAAGGGACAACTATAAGGGCTGTCCCACACGTCCAGATAATTCCGGTACCGGAATAAATCGGTACCGGAGTTATCCGTGTCCGTGTGCCTGGGAACTCACGGAGGCCATACGTGCGGCACACGTGTGCCGCCCGTATGGCGAGTGGGTACCACACGGAGCGTGTGGTACCCACTCTGCATGGTGCTGAAGCTGCGATTCATATCTTCCCTGCAGCAGCGTTTGCTGCAGATAAAATATGAAGAATAGTGTTTAAAATAAAGATCCATGTGTCCGCCGCCCCCCCACCCCCTGTGCGCCCCCCCGCTGGTCAGAAAATACTTACCCGCTCCTTCGCTGCTTCCTGGTCTGGCCGCGGCTTCTCCTGCATGCGGTCACGTGGGGCCGATCATTTACAGTCATGAATATGTGGCTCCACCTCCCATAGGGGCGGAGCCAACTATTCATGATTGTAAATGATCGGCCCCACGTGACCGCATACAGTAGGAGGCGCGGCCAGACCAGGAAGGAGCGAGGGAGCGGGTAAGTATTTTCTGACCAGCGGGGGGGCGCACGGGGGGTGGGGGGGCGGCGGACACCTAAATCTTTATTTTTAACACTATTCTTCATATTTTCTCTACAGCAAACGCTGCTGCAGGGAAGATATGAATACCGGCTTCAGCACCATGTGGGGGGGACAGCGCTTACTGTAGCGCTGTCTCCTGCACGCACACGGACCCCAGACGGAGAATGTCCGTGTGAGGTCCGTGTTTTACGCGGACCCATTGACTCTATTGGGTCCGTGTAAAACGTGCGCTCCCACGAACACTGACATGTCTCCGTGTTTGGCACACGGAGACACGGTCCGCAAAAAATCAATGATATCTGAACAGATGCATTGATTTTTATGGGTCTACGTGTGTCAGTGTCTCCGGTACGTGAGGAAACTGTCACCTCACGTACCGGAATCACTGACGTGTGAAACCGGCCTAAAAGGTATTTTCTAGGTTATATGGGGCAGCTGGGCTCTTATGAAGGGGTTGCAAGAACGCCGTTAATGACATCTGAAAGGTGGTGGATATAGATGAAATATTATAAATATAAGTGCCATTTATTAAAAAAAAAAAAAAAAAATTAGATAGTGACGATTTAAGACCTTTCCATACCTAAAATTGCACCACTGAGGGTCAAATAATATAAGACTGTACACCAGTATTTCCCGAAACTCCAGTCCTCACGGTCCCCACAGGTCATGTTTTCAGGATTTCCATAGTGCTGCACAAGTGAGAAAACTCCTGATACTTCAATCACCGGTGCAATACTAAGGAAATCCTGAAAACATGACCTGTTGGGTCCGTGAGGACTGGAGTTTGGGAACACTGCTGTACACATTCAGCTAATCAGCTTAATGCTGCTCGTTGCTCATGCTCAGCCGCTCTACTCACTGACAGTGATCATAAGGAAAAGCAGTACAGTCACAAGAAGTACGGCAGCAAGCTGCGCACAGAGCTACTTGTAATTGAGGATCTGAGCAGGTCTCATCACTTGCACTCGGCTTATTAGATAGACGTACTTATTGCTATAGACTTTGAACACCAGGAGGTGCCATAATGAAATGAACCCCACTCAAGATTATTTTATTTTTATTTTTTTAACAGCTTCTAAATTGCAAAATATGTTTATATTTCATAATCTATACAGTGGATATGTGTAATGGTGGAAGAACATCTTTAAAAGATAATTTATAACAGGTAATATATCATTAGGTTTTTGCTAATGTTGGGAAAATGAGCCCAATTGCAACGATGTATCACTTATGTTACTGGGTGCTACAGTTTTGGTTAAAAACGGTTTTCTCTGCTGCAGATCTAGCAGTTCTCTGAATGCTGAGCTCTCTATAACCCTACCCCCACCACTGATTGGCAGGCCAGCGGTGATAATCTAGTGATAACTTTCTGTTGATAAAACTGTGATTTTATAAAAAGTACATTAAACAGCCCAGTAAGTGACATCACTGGAATCAGGGTCTCAGTCCCCACATTAGGCTGCACTCGGATTAGAGAGCAAAAACTTGACAAATTCTCTTTACGTTAATCACAAAACGCAAACCTTAGCTTTAAACGGAAGGTGTCCTGATTTTAATTTTTGTATTAATAATTATTGATTATATAATCAATTATTTTTAATACAAAAGTGAATGTACTACTTTCACATTGTTTTATTTATTCACTTTTACTTTTGCCACTGGAGGCTGCCATTTTCATTAGTGTGGGTGTAAGTGTCTGGGCACGACACTTACACACCTCACTTACGGCAGCCATGGACATAGGAGCCAACGGTCGGACTCTGACCGCATCCCTTACATTGAGGCTGCTCCTCCTGCCTCTCAGCTGTGACTTGGGCATGCCCACTGAGCTGCAACGTCACAGCTGTGAGAGGAGATCGCGGCCATTTTGTTTGCTGTGGGCTGCGATGACCGAAGATGTTGGGGAGAAGCTGCTGGGAGCGAGGGTTTGGGGTAAGTATCTGTAGCACTAGCAGTGATCGCAGCCTGTAATTAGTATTACAGAACAGGCTGCGATCACTACCGACCTGTCTCCCTGTACATGGAGCGTTGTGTCTGCTGCTTCTCTGTGCAGCACTGATTTGTGGCTGGAGCCTGGATGTGTTGCACTCATCACCCTGACACAGTGACTGTCCCTGCAGACTGCAGCCTGGAATCCGAAGCTCCATGTTTCCAAAAATAGAGCACTTTTCAGCAGCACAGGATCCCTGCCTGTTTACAAGGGGCGGCACCGAGGCTGGCCTGCAATGGTTAACCCTTCCCCTTCAGTGTGCAGGCAGGCAGCAGCCTGGGGGCTTCACCTATGGATCAGGTGGGAGGGCTGCACAGTGTAAAGAGGTGGGTGGCAGCTTCTGGGGTGGATCCAGGGTTCTGCAGAAGGTCTGACAGCCGCCCTGGCACATGTCCATCTCCTGGGAGTGCCATAATACTAATGTTCTAACACTTGAGCTATGGTTGGCACAAGGAAGCAGACCCCAGGGGGTGATGACACTCAGCAAGCCCTAGCTGCTGTGTCACTACAAGTCCCAGCATGCCAGGACTGAGCTCCTAAGTGTTGTAGTCCTGCAGCTCCTCAGGTCTCCTGCCTGATCATCCTACTATACATTCCAGAGCAGAGGGCAGGTGGCAGCAGTCTGAGACTAGTGATCCAGGGAGCAGAAGAGGAAAGACTGAGACTGGGCCCTGACACCCACCCTAAACTCACTGACACTCGCCCGTGCCCCCTGACACCCACCCCATACTCCCTGACACCCATCTCATGCTCCCTGAAACCCATCTCAATCTCACTGACACCCCAAGCCTGGTGTCTTTCAGGACAAGCTGTAAAGATCGCCACCAGGGGCGTACATACAAATCATAGGGTGACATAGCATAAGGTTTAATTGTCCCCCCCCCCAAAAAAAAAAAAAATAATTGTGGGGGTCATAGAAGGGCATAGCCCACAACTTTCCTGCCTTTACATAATAAATATACCGCCGTATATATTTATTACATTATACTGCCATATAGGTCATACATAATGCCACCAGATATATCTATTACATAATACTGTAATATGGACCACACGTAATGTTGCCATATATATTTTTAACATAATGCTGCCATATAGATCAAACATAATACTGCTGGATATATTTATTACATAATACTGCCATACAGATCACACATGATGCCACCATATCATGTATATTTTTTACATAGCACTGCCATATAGACCACACTTGATGCCGCTAATTATTATGTGTGACCTGTATGATGGCATTATGAGTGATCTATATGACAGTATTATATGTGATGTATGGTTGTTTTATGTTTGATCAGTATGGTGCAATAATATAAGAACTATATTGTGGGATTATGTGTGATCTATGTGGCAGTATTATGTGAGAATGATATGGTGGTTTTATGTGTGATCTATATGGCGGTATTATGTGAGAACACTATGGCAGTATTATCTTCAGAAAGCGGAACCATTCTAGGGTGGTCCTGGCTGAGCAGCTGCACACAGGTCTGGGGTAATAGAGGGGGCAGCATGACCTCCAGTTAGGTGCAGTCAGGGGAGGGCTGGTGAGGCAGCGGGTCTCATTTTTATCGTTACTATGTGGCTACATTTCCCCCCAGCGTCACCCCGACTGCACCTGTCGTCTCGCTTTCACACATTGCCAGGACAGGATCTGAGGAGCGAAATGGGGTCTTTGCATGCAAATTCTGGATCAGAACAGGCCATCAAGCCGCAGAAATGTTTCCTGGATTTCTGTGGAGCAGACAAGCAGTCGGCCCATCCATGTGTAAAAAAGACAGCGTCCATGTACAATCCCTGGCTGCTCCGCGCACCGAACAGGGGGCCCCTCCATAGACCAGCACATTGCGCTCCTGAAATACTCTGTGCTGCTGTCACCCTGCTCCCTCCACCATATATCTCCCAGAATCCTTGCTGCCTGCCATCTTCGGTGACTGTCTACTTGTCAGTATAACTTTGCAGTCACCAACAAAATGGCTGCACACTGTGTTCCTGAATCCTCTCATCCCTTAGCAAACACCAGAAGGGGAGGAGAGGAGACATCACACAAGTCAGCAGACTCTGCCCATAATTACTGCAGTGCAGTAATGTGAGCTAGTTGTACATTAGGTTTTTGTCAAATTTCAGTAGCTGCTCCCCCTAGTGTTTAAAAGTGGAAATGCCAAACCTTTTAAAATTATTTTTCATAGTTTACTAAATTATAAACAAATGATAATATTTTTTAAGAACATGTAAACATTAATTCTTTACATTTTTTCAATTGCTGGAAAAAAAAAAATTTTGATGGCACCTTCCCTTTAAATGCTATGGTATAATGTCGTCTTTCATACAATATGAAAGATTTAAGATAATAATGGTAATCATGAATTTAACGTACCTTTGTTTTCTTCATTTCGACAACCTCTTGCTGCAATTTTTTCATTTGTTTTTCATACTGTGACTGATTTTTCAATAAACGGGCATGCTCCTTTTGTGCAGCTTGCAGCTTTTGGAGTTCTTTATTCATGGTTTGCAGCTTCTTCTCATACTCTGTTTTTATCTTTTTGGTTTTCTCTTCTGTACATGTTTCCATAGAACCTAAAGGAGATATTTTACTAATGAGTGACTAGCAGGATGAAGAACAGGGAACTTCTTTGTAAGAAGGAAAAAAATCAGTGAAACTGTCATATACTGTCCTTCATGTCTAGCATTTGGTACATATGGTTTGGCTTTTACAGAGGACTGGATTGCAATTGCCTAAATCAAGCTGGTCTCACTTGATTTGTCTTTCCTGTGTTTGCAGCAGAGGATTGAGCTTTATGTATAATGTACTGAGTTATCACCCATTATTAACCATAGGTTCACCCCCTTTACGACAGGGTAAATTCCCATGTTTGGGTTTCTGTTTTTTCCTACTTCCCAGAGCCATAACACTTCTATTTTACTCTCATCAAAGAAATATGAGAGCTTGCTATTTTGCGAGAAGAGTTGTACTTTTGAATGACACTATTCATTTAATCACATAGTGTACGGGAAAATGGAAAAAAAAAAAACACCCAGTGGGGAGGAATTGTAAAACAAAAAAAACACGCAATTATGACATTGTTTTTTGGAAATTGTTCTTACGGTGTACATCTTGTGGTAAAAATGATCATGCAGTGATTCTCCTCATCAACATGATTACAGTGATACCCAACAGGTCCAGTTTTTTTTATGTTAGTGGTGAAAGAAAAAAACATAAGTTCACAGTAAAAATTATTTTGGGTTCTGTTGCCATTTTCAAAAAACCGTAACATTTTCATTTTTCAGCAGATGGAGTGGTGTGATGGGTTATTTTTAGCAGGGAGAGAATGTTTTTATTAACACCATTTTTGCATAGATGTGACTTTTTGATAGCTTGTTACAGCATTTTTTGTGGAATTGCAGTGCCCAAAAAAAAGTAATCTTGCCGTTCTTGAAATTTTTTTTTGTTTATGGCATTTACCGATCGGGTTAATTGTTTTTATACTTTGACAGATCGGACTTTTCTGACAGCATCGATAACACGTGTTATATTTTTAAAACATTTTCTTTTTACTTTTCACTATTCCTGTTAGTCTCCTTAGGGGGCTTGAAGCATCACTGCATAAAGCAGAAATCAAAGTTTCATTTGAAGCCCGACCACAGGCAGGGTTTCAAAGGAGCTCCGTAATGACAAGCATGGAGGTCATCAGCTGACTCCAGGCTGGCAAGCCAAACCCATCACAGGTACACTGATGGGAGGAGAGATGACACACACACGCCGGAGACTGACAGCAGTATTTAACAGGTCAACAATTGCGGGCCGACCACCGCTCCACCTGAGATGGTTAGGGGCAAGTCCTGGCTGTAAGGCCACGTGCACACATTCAGTATTTGATTAATTTTTTACCTCAGTATTTGTAAGCCAAAACCAGGAGTGAAACAAATCAGAGGAAAAGTATAATAGAAACACATCATCACTGCTGTATTTTTCACTTATTCCTGTTTTTTGCTTCAAAATTCTGAGGTAGAAAATTCAGCAAACACCCAACTTAACTTGTGCATGTGGCCTACTACACACGTACACACTTCCTTCTGAATTGCACCGTACATGTACGACGGATGTCGTGAATGGGTTTAATGAACTAGGAATCAAAATAAATTTGAGGAAAAATAATGTAAAAAAAACATGGCTCCATCCATGCCATTTCTGTGGTAAATTATAAACAAATCTGTTATTACCCATATTTTGAAGCACACGATCTCTCTCAAGTTGTGTGTCCCGGATTTTGTGTTGCAGGGTCATCAGCTTTTCTTCATACTGCTGTTTCAGGGTATGTAGCCTTCTCTGGCTGTTCTCCAGTTCATCAATAAGTTTTTGCTTAATTGCGATCTCACATGTGATATTTGCCAGATCCGCTTGGTAGTTTTCTGTAAATTGGGATGGGCAAAAAAGGGTAATTACTTCAGTGAAGTAAAACAATAAATGCATATGGCAATTATTTACACATTACTTTTTTCCATTATTAAAGGTGCTTTCCACGTTCTGGAAAATTCCTGTACCCCCCTAGCTTGTTTTAAAAAATAAAAACTTCTGACAGTCTAAAGATCAACCAAATTTAGCACAGTGGCTCATGCTGAGTGATAAATCCAGCTCTTATTTTATCACATGTAACTCAATTCACTTCCCATTAAAGAACATTTACTGTATATACTCGAGTATAAGCCGAGAATTTCAGCCCATTTTTTTAGGCTGAAATTGCCCCTCTCGGCTTATACTCGAGTCATACCCAGGGGTCGGCAGGGGAGGGGGAGCAGCAGCTGTGTAATAATACTCACCTGCTCCTGGCGCGGTCCCTGGGCGTCCCTTGTTCTCCGGGCGCTGACAGCTTCTTCCTGTAGTGAGCGGTCACATGGTACCGCTCATTACAGTAATTAATATGGACCTGGCTCCACTCCCATAGGGGTGGAGCCGCATATTCATTACTGTAATGAGCGGTACCATGTGACCGCTCAATACAGGAAGAAGCTGCCGGCGCCAGAGAGCCAGGGACTGCACCACGCCAGGAGCGCAGGTGAGTACAACGCAGTGCACTATATTCACCTGTCCCCCATTCGACCGTCGGCCCGCTGCGTCTTCCCCGTCCTCTGCAGTGACGCTCAGGTCAGAGGGCGCGGCGGCCGTCAGTGGAACGCGGACCGGTAAATATAGCAAGTGCCGAGGGCCTGAGAGGAATGTCTTTTTTTTTTCTTTAATCGCAGCAACAGCATATGGGGCAAATGTCTGTAAGGAGCATCTTATGGGGCCATGTGCAGCGTTATATGGGTGCAAATATCTGTATGGGGCCATGTGCAGTATTATATGGGGCAAATATCTGTATGGGGCCATGTGCAGTATTATATGGGGCAAATATCTGTATGGGGCCTGTGAGGCTGTGGCCTCTGATACAGCTAGGGGGCGCTGTTTGTTCTCCCCAGAATGTGCATGCAGACGGATGAAGTCCATAGGTGTGCATGAGAGTCACGGATTTCCGGTCCGGGTTTTCCATGTGGCTGAAGGCCACAGGTTTGTGTGTGTTTAAAAATCCTGCAGTAAGGGGTATGGGTGTGTCAGGTCGTGTCAGGTGTGCGAGGTGCACGTCAGTGTCAGTCTGGTGTGTGCTGGTCTGCAGAGTGCATGGAGGCAGAGGCCAGTAGAGCCAGCACCCAGGGCAGCTAAATAGCCTGGCACCCGCAGCGTACACAGAGATGTAAGTCGTCCATGGTACTGGTCTCGGATGTGGACAAGTCCTGTGCTCGGAGGTGGATGTCCTGTGCCCGAAGGAGTAGGATGTGAACAGTCCTGTGCCCGGAGGTGGATGTCCTGTGCCCGAAAGAGGACTAGCATGTGCAACGATTGCAAACAGGTGGATATGGTGCCCGGCTGCTATCCGGAGAATATCCTGAACTGTGTATGACTGTGTGAGTAAAGAGTCTGTAAAGAGACTGTGATACAGCGATGCAGGACACCCACGAGAACTAGTCAGAGGAGGGCTGGCGTGTGTAGTGTCTGCAACATATGAGGCTGTGTGTATGGAGACGTATAGAGACTGTGAGATGGCGTGCGGTCGCCCAGGGAAACTGGACAAGGGAAGTCTGGCCTGTTTAGGGACCACAAATCTAAAGCCATGTGATATGTATTGCTTTGAACTGGTGTAAACTGGTCACTGATAAATATCCTCTGAAGTTATATGCATTTATGTGAATTGGACTTTAATGCTGTGAAGAAACACATTAAAAGAGACTTTTGTGTTTGAATTTGTGGGTCACTGCTTCTTCACTGCATACGATGCTACTGCAGCTTTACATATGGTGGAGAGAATGCGGGCAGAGTGAAATGAGGCATACCCCAAAGCGTGCTGCATAGTATCGTGCAAAGTCGGCTGGAAATTATTATTTTTTTCTTCTCAAGACAGCTTGCTGTGGCTCGGCGGGGCCATGAAGATTGAAGGCTTCTGGCGGTAACTCGGTCGGGTTACGAAGATTTGCTGTGGATCGGCGGGTCCACGAAGTCTGCGCAACAGGAGCTGCAGTTCTGGCAGCAGCAGCTAGAGGTGCTGCAGTTGCAGCAGAGAATGTGTTTATGTACTGTTTTGGGCGTAGAACCTGAAAATATTGAGATATCTGCCATAGGGGTCGCCAAATTAGGGTCAGACTGTAATCCCGATAGGCTCACCCTAGAGGTATTGGCAGGAGAAACTGAAAACGTTGTTTTGGGCGGGGATGTCACAGGGTCATACGGATGCCTTATTATCTCGCGCCCATATGGGGCAACAAGTGTTCAACCCCACAGGTATGAACAGAGGGGAGGATATGTGAGGCTGCGGCCTCTGATACAGCTAGGGGGCGCTGTTTGTTCTCCCCAGAATGTGCATGCAGACGGATGAAGTCCATAGGTGTGCATGAGAGTCACAGATTTCTGGTCCGGGTTTTCCATGTGGCTGAAGGCCACAGGTTTGTGTGTGTTTAAAAATCCTGCAGTAAGGGGTATGGGTGTGTCAGGTCAGGTGTGCGAGGTGCACGTCAGTGTCAGTCTGGTGTGTGCTGGTCTGCAGAGTGCATGGAGGCAGAGGCCAGCAGAGCCAGCACCCAGGGCAGCTGAATAGCCTGGCACCCACAGCGTACACAGAGATGCAAGTCGTCCATGGTACTGGTCTTGGATGTGGACAGTCTTGTGCATGGAGGTGGATGTCCTGTGCCCGAAGGAGTCGGATGTGGACAGTCCTGTGCCCGGAGGTGGATGTCCTGTGCCCGAAAGAGGACTAGCATGTGCAACAATTGCAAACAGGTGGATATGGTGCTTGGCTGCTATCCGGAGCATATCCTGAACTGCGTACGACTGTGTGAGTAAAGAGTCTATAAAGAGACTGTGATACAGCGATGCAGGACACCCACGAGAACTAGTCAGAGGAGGGCTGGCGTGTGGTAGTGTCTGCAACATATGAGGCTGTGTGTATGGAGACATATAGAGACTATGAGATGGCGTGCGGTCGCCCAGGGAAACTGGACAAGGGAAGTCTGGCCTGTTTAGGGACCACAAATCTAAAGCCATGTGAAAAGCCATGTGATATGTATTGCTTTGAACTGGTGTAAACTGGTCACTGATAATATCCACTGAAGTTATATGCATTTATGTGAATTGGACTTTAATGCTGTGAAGAAACACATTAAAAGAGACTTTTGTGTTTGAATTTGTGGGTCACTGCTTCTTCACTATGTACGATGCTATTGCAGCTTTACAGGCCATGTGCAGCATTATATGGGGCAAATATCTCTATGGGGCCATGTGCAGCATTATATGGGGCAAATATCTCTATGGAGCATCTTATGGGGCCTTGTGCAGCATTATATGGGGCAAATATCTCTATGGAGCATCTTATGGGGGCCATAATCAGCATTTGTGGAGCATTATATGGGGCAAATGTCTGTACAGAGCATCTTATGGGGCCATAATCAACATTTGTGCAGCATTATATGGGGCATATTTTAATATGGAGCATCTTATGGGCCCATCAAAAATTGTATGGAGCATAATATGGGGCATAATTGGTATGGAGCATCTTATGGGGCCCATTATAAACTGTATGGAGCATTATATGGGGCTCCTGATTCAATATGGATATTCAAAAACACTTAAACTACTGATGTCTCAATTAATTTTACTTTTATTGGCATCTATTTTTATTTTTGAAATTTACCGTATTTTTCGGACTATAAGACGCACCGGACCATAAGGCGCACCCCAAATTTGGGGTGAAAATTGCAGAAAAAAAGATTTTTTATAAGATGGGGGTCCGTCTTATTGTCCGAATTTACAGTATCTTACCTGAGGGCTGGTAGTGGCAGAGCAGGGTCACAGGAGGCATGGTGGCGGCAGAGGTGGGGTGAAGCGGTACGGCGTGCACCTGAGCAGGGTCCCTTCCTGCTTAGGTGGGCGACGCCACGGCCTGGTGTCCATGGAAGGGTGGCAGCAGTGGTTACCGACAGAGGTGCTGGGATGAGGAGGCACAGTGAGAGGTATGGCGTGAGAGGGGTCCCTTTCCCCGGTGAGGTGATGGAAGGATCTCGTGGGCACATGGACTGGAGATGATGGAGGTAGTGGTGTACATTGTGAAGCGAGTATTCCACAGGAGTTCAGATGTCTGAGTCCTTGCCGCTTCCCGGCGCTCCTCAGCGCAATAATTATTTCAGAAGCCGGTAATAAGTGAGGAGCTCCGCTACCGAGACACAGCCGCCATGACCGGACACTGCGGGAAAAGCGCCTCTGTACTGCTGCGAGCCCTGCTGGAGGCGGAGAGCCGGCCGTGCCATGCAGTTCTGAGGAGCGCCGGGAAGCGGCAAGGACTCAGACATCTGAGCTCCTGTGGAATACTCGCTTCACAATGTACACCACTACCTCCATCATCTCCAGTCCATGTGCCCACGAGATCCTTCCTGAACCTTGCTGCACCCATCCTGGGAAGCAAAAGGATGGAGTATACAGAGTCCAAAGTCCCGGTGAGGTGATGCAGCAGCCCGGTAATGCAGCAGAGCCGGGTGAATCCTGTTGATATCGGTGGGCAGCAGAGCGCTCTATCTGCGCACGCGCGGCCTCAGGAAGATGGCCGCGCCCACCGATAACAACAGGATTCACCCGGCTCTGCTGCCTTACCGGGCTGCTGCATCACCTCACCGGGAAAAGGGACCCCGCTCACTGCGCCTCCTCATCTCCGCACCTCTGCTGCCACACCTCTGCCGCCGCATCTCTGCCGCCGCAGTAAGCCTGCATTGCGACTATTAGACGCACCCCCCATTTTCCCCCCTTTTTTGGGGGGGAAAAAGTGCGTCTTGTAGTCCGAAAAATAAGGTACCAGTAGCTGCTGCATTTTCCACCCTAGGCTTATACTCGAGTCATTAAGTATTCCCAGTTTTTTTTTGTGGCAAAATTAGGGGTCTCGGCTTATACTCGGGTCGGCTTATACTCGAGTATATACGGTAACAAGAAATCACACTCACTTGTCCACTGAGGTCCATAATAAACGTGGTAAAAGGCATGGCCATCATTGTTTTCACAAACTGACCTAAAACTCCAGATTTATCTTAGGAAATCTACTTCAATAGGTTTTGTTAGATATGAATAAAATATTTACCCTTTTCATCTAGTTCAGAATCAGATTCACTTGAACTTTCAGCTCCATCTGCATCTTCCTCATCTTCATCCTCATCCTCTTCATCTTCATCATGATCGCTTCCATCGTGTCCTTCCTCCTACAAAAAGTCATTATTTTACCATGCATTTCCATTTTAGGCTTATGGACAATAATATTTTTCTATGAAGATATGGTCCACGAGCAGACTCTAAAACTGGCAAAATAATTTCTAATAAACAGGGAGTGAAATGCGCATTGAAGACATTACCAATTTTCTAAGTAAATACATTTCTAAAGGTGCTATTGACATGGAATTCTCACTAGATATTAGTAACAACCCATCCAATCCACACAGGCAAAAAAATAAAGCTATAGATGTCCATAAATTAAGTTATGTGTAATATTGAGAACTGATACAGGGAAAAAGTATTGAACGCGCTAACTGAAATGGTTTTAATACTTTGTTGGTGATGACAGCTTTAAGACTCTTCCTGTATGGAGAAACTAGTCACATGCATTGCACAATTGTGATTTTGGCCCATTCTTCCAAACAAACACACTGCAAATAATGATAGTTAGAACAGAAACAAATGAGCAGTGCACACAGTGAACAAGCCTATAGGGACATTGTTCACACCACCAGGAGACTGAAACCACACAAAAAAAGGCACGGTAAAACAAAAAAAATACTCTGTTACAACAGAATAACAGTAAACCGCAAGTGCTTCTCCATTCTCACACCGGAGGTATTTTGGAGTAGCAATCAAAGCCCTGATTTCAACCCTATTGAAAATTTATGGGCAAAGCTGAAAAGGCAGGTGCGAGCAAGGTGACCTAGAAACCTGGATCAGTTACACCAATTTTGTCAGGAAGAATGGGCCCAAATTCCAACCAACTATTGTGAGAAGCTTGTGGAGGGATATTTCAAACATTTGACCCAAGTCATTCAGTTTAAGGGCAATGGTACCAAATACTAAAGAAATGTATGTAAACTTTTGACTTTGCAGTAAGTAATACAAATGCCTTAAAACATTTTCTATCTCTCATTATTCTGGCATTTGGCATATTAATAATTATGGTAGTCCTAATTGACCTAAAAGGGGAAAGGTTTATTCTGATTTCATGTCAGATATTGAGAAAAACAAGCATATGTGTATTTTTATATAGTGTATGTAAACTTCTGGTTTCAATTGTATGTATATACCACCAATACAGTCACTGCGAACTCCATAACCACAGACTACTCACTGCCACCACCAGTCATTTTTACAGGCTGACTGGACGCATGATTTCTTGTGTACGGCTTTGGGGCGCGGATTACAGAACAAAAATAGCAGAACTATTACATTTTATATTTGATCCAAAATGAGGCAGTGTTTTTAAAAAGATAATATTTATAAAAAAAAAATATACAAAAGATTTTACAAAGGCAACAAAACAAGCAGCATATACAGTACACAAAATAAAAGTGAATAATGAAAGAAATTTACTAGGCCGCTCACAGAGATGAATCAACTTAGCCAAAGGAGAGTACATCGATTGGGTATGTTCAGCGAACGGGATTCATGCATATACCATATGTATATCTCTTTACAGAAACCAAGATCATAACTTTTTTAACCTTTTATCAGCGCCTGAGTGACACACACACACACACTTGATGACCTCATATGGGCCGGGATGTGGGTTCTTCTCAGCCAATTGGGATTTTATGAAATTCTCAACATATGCAATAACTTCTCTATGGATGACCATAGAAGTTCAAGATCGCCACCATATTTTTATTGGGATTTTATTATTATTATTATTATTATTATTGTTTTATCGTTAAGCAGTTATGAAGAAATGTGCATATGCTTCACCTATTTGCCCTGAAGATGAAAATTTATGTCCCATCACTATCAGATTTATACAAACTCCAATATTCATAATTTTCTTTCGGAGACACACGTTCGGGCTGGCAAATGTAGCATTATCCTTGCAGTAAGTCATAGTGCCACTTGAATTCAAAATGCATTTCCTGTGAACAAAGTTCCTTCCACTTTGCTATTTATGTGTAAACACAGGTAACCTATTATTGTCCAGTTCTCTGAAAAGAGTTCTCCTGTCTCAATTACCTAGCCAAGCTATAACTGTCTAGGCATAAAATACATCCTCCTTGGTACTGCTGAGGTCTCTTGTCCTAAAAGGAGCTCCTGCATGTCAATTAAGATTTCCTGTTCCTTTATGCCCATTGTACAAATCTGAGTGCAGGAGATTCAAACTGTCAGCTGTTTTTTTGCCACAGGAAATCTGTATGAGAGGGGTGAAGGGAGGGGGGAGAATGCCTCTTCACTACAGTGGATTTAGAAATCTTAATATTTTCTATGACACCAATCATGAGATATTTCTTGTGTGGCATTTTGGTAATGAGATACCTTTTTATAGGCCATCGGCTGAAGCAGCTGATATTTTACACTAAGTGGTAGGATTGATTTCTAATTGCTGGTAGATTTCAGCTACTGTCATGATTTTCCATGTGTGCAATACTTTTGCTCTGTGTCATTTCTCATTATTACACAACTTAATTTATGGACAGCAACGGTTTGATTTCTTTGCTTGTGTGGATTGGAAGGGTTTTGACGGACATCTGGTGACAATTTCATGTCAATAGCACCTTTAGAAATATATTTACTAAGAAAAATTAGCAATGTGCTCAATACTTACTTCACCCGCTGTATTTATGAATCATGAGCTTGTGGCTCAGCAGCTCAAGAGCCTTCCTGCAAGGTTAAGGTTGGGGGGATGTGGCTTTGAGATCTGAGGAGACTCACAGAAAAAAATTACATTTTCTTTGTCCTGGCCCCAGTGCTGTTCAATATTTTTATAAATGATCTAGATAAGGGAACTGAAGGTAAACTGATCAAATTTGCAGACGATGCAAAGCTGGGAAGGATAGCTAACATTAGAGAAGACAGAAAAGGGATTCAGAAGTACCTAGATAAGCTTGAACAATGGGACCGCGAGCGCAGACACCACTGGAACGGCGCTGGCACGGGTAGCGAGTATAGGCTTTATTATTTTATGGGGATCAAACATTTGGACGAAGAAGGGGTTGTCCTAGTAGTGGACAAGCCCTATAAACTTGAAAACAAAGAATATGTCCAGTATTAGATGTGTTACTGCTTTATTATACAAGTCTCAGCTCTACACGCTGTATGATATAAAAGGGTTGTTTCAATTTTTACTAATGAAGTTAATTATTCATCCATGGAATCTGTCCTGAACATGTGTGTGTGAACACACACACACACGTTCAGGACAGATTCCATGGATGAATAATTTACTTCATGGCATAGTATATGTACTAATTGTACTGAGATTTCTAAATACACAGAGAAAGCCTTTAAAAAGGACATTTTTCTTACTTTCCCGATTCTTATACACCTGCTACACACAGTATTATCTTCATACTTACAGTATCTAGATCATTGAATTCTTTTTCTGTAAGCCCTGTCTCCTCAGACTTCTCATTGTCTGCATTGTCATCTTTTACACTATAGGAAAAACAAGAAGCATGTAAAATAAAATATCTTTTTTGTTCAACTTGGTTGCATATAGTATAACCCAAGGCTACTCATTATGCATTTATTCATTACCAACAATAATTAAATTACCATATTTAATGTCCTAATATATTAAATGTTACGTTGCCACACTTAGGGTGGTCTCAGCATTGTTTCTTCAACTTCATATATAGATTTTAGAATGTACTGTAGATCTCTTTATCTGAATATGAGCAGGAAAGCACCTGCTTTCCAACAATATGTTCACCCATCTTGAGGATTGGCCAATACTAGAGCAGTTGGGGTCTGACTCTTAGGACCCTCGCCAATTATCTGTTTGAAGTGACCACATCACTGAATAGTGCTGGACATTGCTGTGTACTGCATTTTAATCTTATTCATCTTGTTCCTTCAAGCAGCTGATCAGCGGGAGTGGCAAGAGTTAGATCTCAGGAAAAGACCCCAATTTTTAAACATTCGGCTAAGCCCTGTAACCTGAAACCTATTGGAACTTTTTTTTACTTCTAAAGGTACCTTCACACGAAACGACATCGCTAGCGATCCGTGACGTTGCAGCGTCCTGGCTAGCGATATCGTTTCGTTTGACACGCAGCAGCGATCAGGATCCTGCTGTGATGTCGCTGGTCGCTGAATAAAGTCCAGAACTTTATTTGGTCGTCCGATCGCTGTGTATCGTTGTGTTTGAAAGCAAAAGCAACGATACCAGCGATATTTTACACTGGTAACCAGGGTAAACATCGGGTTACCAAGCGCAGGGCCGCGCTTAGTAACCCGATGTTTACCCTGGTTACCAGCGTAAAAGTAAAAAAAACAAACAGTACATGCTCACCTGCGCGTCCCCCAGCGTCTGCTTCCTGACACTGACTGAGCTCCGGCCCTAACAGCACAGCGGTGACGTCACCGCTGTGCTTTCACTTTCACTTTAAGGCCGGAGCTCAGTCAGTGTCAGGAAGCAGAGGCTGGGGGACGCGAAGGTGAGCATGTACTGTTTGTTTTTTTTACTTTTACGCTGGTAACCAGGGTAAACATCGGGTTACTAAGCGCGGCCCTGCGCTTAGCAACCCGATGTTTACCCTGGTTACCCGGGGACCTCGGCATCGTTGGTCGCTGGAGAGCGGTCTGTGTGACAGCTCTCCAGCGATCAAACAGCGACGCTGCAGCGATTGGCATCGTTGTCGCTATCGCTGCAGCGTCGCTTCGTGTGAAGGTACCTTTACACAAGAAACGTGAAAATTCAGGACACAAGTTGATTCATGACGATACTTATCTGCATGAATACAGCATAGGTAATGTATAGTATTAGTACAGTTGGACATGTATGCAACTAACTATAAAAGGTTTCAGGTTAATATGATGTTAATTTAGCTTATTAATAAAAATATGTTGACTACATACTACATTTACTTTAACAAATGCCAGTATCTGCAGTACAGTATTAACAATATCCTACATGTTTATACATTCAAATAAATCTTTAGATGGCAAACTTTCCATTAATGCATGGAATTTGGACCCATTTTTTATTGAATTGCATAGTTCTTTTTATAAAATAAAGAGTTGAAATGTATTTCAATCAAAATAAAAAAATCAGCTGGCTTGTAGAATTTTCACATACAATAAGATGCAGGCTTTACAATCCTATTAGACAAATTCAGAATAAGCCTATATACATTTGATTTATATTTTTCTTGCTTTGCTTAAAGAGTAATTAAGCTTTCATCAGTATTTTTATGTTGCAGGGACTTTAATAGCCTGCAGGTCTGTGGCGGTCTGGTTCTTGAAATGAATCCAATTAAAGGGAATCTGTCACCCCCAAAATGGAAGGTGAGCTAAGCCCTCCGGCATCAGGGGCTTATCTACAGCATTCTGTAATGCTGTAGGTAAGCCCCCGATGTTACCTGAAAGAGGAGAAAAAGACGTTAGATTATACTCACCCAGGGGCGGTCACGGTCCGATGGGTGTCGCGGTCCGGTCCAGCGCCTCCTATCTTCATCAGATGACGTCCTCATCTTGTCTTCACGCTGCGGCTCCGGCACAGGCGTACTTTGTCTGTCCTGTTGAGGGCAGAGCAAAGTACTGCAGTGCGCAGGCGCCGGGCATCTCTGACCTTTCCCAGCGCCTGCGCACTGCAGTACTTTTCTCTGCCCTCAACAGGACAGACAAAGTACACCTGCGCCGAAGCTGTGGCGTGAAGACCAGAAGAGGACGTGATCGTAAGAACACGGGAGGCCCCGGACCGGACCACGACGCCCATCGGACTGGACCGCCCACCCAGGCAAGTATAATCTAACGTCTTTTTCTCATCTTTTCGGATATATCGGGGGCTTATCTACAGCATTACAGAATGCTGTAGATAAGCACCTGATGCTGGTGGGCTTACCTCACCTTCCATTTTGGAGGTGACAGGTTCCCTTTAAAGTGCCTGCAACATACAGTATAAGAAAAAACTGTTGAAGGTTTAGTTATTCTTGAATGAGATGTCATAGACAGGCTACAGACTTGAGCAGGCAGAAAGCTATGAGCAGCCTGCACTGAAGTTTACTGCATACAAGCTCTAGAACAGCTTTAAACAGCTCCAATCCTCAAGAGCCACCAACGGATCATGTTTGCCAGACTTCCTAAGTATAGGTGATACGTTAGGACTGGAGATGTAGAATATTGCTTTATAAGATAGACGTTACAAAGTTTTTAACGAAACCCAATTGCAAATATGTTTTATTTTGAAAAGTACTGTCAAAACAAGAAGAAATGGGTTCAAATATGTACGTGGTCTTTAAGCAAAAGTTGAAGTGTATAGAGTGAAATGAATAAATATCTGTGATGTGCAACTATGATATGAAACAGGACATTTCTTTATTTTTTTTTTTACAGTGTTTTTACCATATTTCTTTGTCACACAACACATCATAAATAGGAAAAAAACAGAATGTGAGATTAAATCAGAAGTGTAAGGAAGAAAAACTAAATTGTTAATGTCCTAGGAAAAAAATGTAAAAAAAAAATAATAATTGTTAGATAAAAAAAGATGTGCAGATAGCATATAGAAAAACGGCTTAGTACAGATTGAGAAAAACAGTGGCCACATGCATTAAGGGCTGATATTTTTACATCATAAAAACATCAGATTAAATAAATATTTTACTTCTGACTCTGCTGCAGAAATTGCTTTGAAAATGGGACCAGTCACAGCCATGGGTTCTTTAGGGAGCAGAAGTCAGAGAGGTGAGCAAATGCGTAATGGGGACAAACCCAGTCTTTAAAGTAACACTATAAGTAATCTAATGTAGAAAAAACAGTATGCCTCACAGCCAATAGGCATCTGTTTAGTGCTTTATCTACTCAAACGTGTTACCTTTAATAACAGCAACTTATGCATTGCACTTCAAAAGTTAACCCGTCTTTCGATTCAAGCTGCTCGGACCACAGAAAACATGAATCAGGGACAGTCTTCCTTATTACAAATACCTATGGCCTCACTCTGGATCCCTCCAGCTTTTCAAAAGGAAAGAAAAATTAACAATGGGCCTGGAAAAAGGCTACTGAGGTGACTAGTCACTGTGGCAGGTCACCCTTGCCTTCTAAGTCTCTCCCTAAGCACACCAACGGAGAGACCAGGTACTCAAGCAGGTTAGGGTGGGTCACAATAAGGTGGTTGGTCATCTCAATTGCTTCATTCTGGGAAAGTTCTCTAAAGGGAGCGTGTCAGTAATATCAACCTTCCAAAGCCATCTCTATGGGCATGTAGGTCATAGAAAGTGGACTAAAATGATACCTTGTTATCTGTGATCCGATGTCTTATTCTAGAGAAATCCATGTTTTTCTTAATATGTGAATGAGCTGCTAAAATCTATGGGTCAGACACAGATCTTTTTGAGAATCTGCCTCCATAGCTTATTTTAAATGAAAAGGGGAATTACCAGTGTGAGACATGTAATGACTGACAGTCTGCTCCCCTGATCTCACTGCAGAGCTGTGTGTGATGTTAACTAACACAGTGAAGTACTGTTTCTCTGAAAAGCTGGAGAATTTCAGAGCATAATATAGTTACTATTGCTACTCACGGTTCAGGCAGCATAAATCACATGACAGGTTCCCTTTAAAAATAATAAGATAGTGCTCTCTTAATAGTCATATGCAGGTTATATTTAATGAAAGAGTGGCTTAGTGAAATGATTTAGAATAACCTACTCAAAGTAAATTAATATACCCCACTAGATGAAGAATATCCAGAATCTTCTTTTATGGGTGCAAAGTGTTTGTTATAGTAAGAAAATACATATATTATAGCTAATATTTACAGTATATGAGCTGCAGAAATATCACTTGATACTTGAGAAAAGCAGCCATTATATTGAATTAAGTAGTAATCAAAACATCAGTTCCAGTAAGAAAATGGCTATTTTGTCTCTGAGTGACAACCCATGGCCTACACAGAAGACTTGGGGTTGTAAGAGGCTCTGGTTAACATAGCAAACACTTTGCTCCAACATGGGACATGGGACAACTATCTCATATCATTGGGTTAAGGGCTGTACTAGTTAGTTAATCTCTTGGTACAACTGATCATATAAAATAAGTAAAATAGACAGATAAAGGGGAGTATTCCAACCTTCTTTCTTCTTGATTGTTTTCTTGAAGCTGCTGTAGCCTTCAAAATCAGAAGTACAGTATAGGCAGCCAAACCAATGAAGGACAGACCAGACAAACAATGAAAGTTACAAAGATAAAAATGGTGCATGATCTTGCTGCCATCAATAACACAGACTGCACAATATTGTTAGCAATGCATAAATAATATCTTTATAGTGCCCTAAATAATCTGCAAATGGTGTTTATGTCCAGTTTTAAGTGTATCTAAGTACATTTTTCCATACTTTTTGGGGGAGTTAAAAAATGCAGTACTGAGATGGTTGCTGCTGGTCAAAAATGACCATAAGACTCATGTTGAATTCATGAACAGAAATTGTCCTGAGCACATGATCCCTTTAATGTCATGGAGCAAGTCAAGTTACAGTACAAGTGTGTACTCATGTGTAAAGCTGTACATTTTTATATGTATATATTTGCTACCAAAAGCAACTAAATTATCACCGAAGAGAAGGAAAATGGTTCCTCAGTTGATTTCTCCGTTTCATTTACTATCAGTAATGTAGAATACAAAGTTGTTTTTAAGATCGTATTTAAAGGATAACTGTACTTTCAAGTACGGTAACTTTTCAGGATAAGCGGATCTCTGTGTACAAGAAGAGTCTCGCAAATTCTAGCCATTACCGTATATGACTTGTATTTTCACCAGTTTTCCCCTTTGCATGCTGTATCTGTAATTTGTGATCCACTGGAAGCTAAGGGGAAGAGACTAGCTACTGTAATCTATCCCATACACATCACAGCTGGAGGATATTCTACAGCACTGCCGAGTTGTCTGGATGTGAATCGGTTCTGGGGCGAGGAAAATCACTTGCTAAAAAAATTCTTTCTATTCCTCCCTCTGCCTGTTTCCTCTCCCGACTCCTCGCCTCTCCATAGAATATAATGGGCTGTGACACCAAAATGAACTGACATTCTGTGCTGTTTGAGCTGTTGTTTTCAAAGTGGATGGTAAGTTCAGGGCACATGGGAAAATAAGTAGGGAAGGCAACGGATTTCTCTAATCTATAATATAACGCTGGGAGCGTCACTCTGTCCGAAGCCTTTATAGACTGCGCAAGCGCAGGCGCAGTCTGGACCCCACAGAGTGACGCTCCCAGGAGATCGCGGTATGCGTAAGCACTGAACGCACACCGCGATCTCCAACCGAGAAGCAGGGACGAGCCAGGAGGGTGAGTATATTTACCTGTCCCGTTCCACTGCTGCGCGCTGCTCCATCCTCCACCTCTTCTGCCTGCGACGTTCAGTTCAGAGGGCACGATGATGCGCTTAATGCGCGCCGCCCTCTGACTGAACAGTCACAGGCAGAGGACCCCGGAAGACAGAAAGGCGCGCAGCAGTGGAACGGGGGACAGGTAAATATAGCAAGTGCCGGGGGCCTGAGCTAGCAGCGACTCCGGCACCTGACCCCCACAGCGTGCCGGTGTCCCCGCCTGCTCAGGCCCCCAGCACTCGGCGCCCAGCACAGCTGCCAGCACTCTCACCACCGCCCCGCACAGCCGCCCGCACTCTGCACAGCCGCCCGCACTCTGCACAGCCGCCCGCACTCTGCACAGCCGCCCGCACTCTGCACAGCCGCCCGCACTCTGCACAGCCGCCCGCACTCTGCACAGCCGCCCGCACTCTGCACAGCCGCCCGCACTCTGCACAGCCGCCCGCACTCTGCACAGCCGCCCGCACTCTGCACAGCCGCCCGCACTCTGCACAGCCGCCCGCACTCTGCACAGCCGCCCGCACTCTGCACAGCCGCCCGCACTCTGCACAGCCGCCCGCACTCTGCACAGCCGCCCGCACTCTGCACAGCCGCCCGCACTCTGCACAGCCGCCCGCACTCTGCACAGCCGCCCGCACTCTGCACAGCCGCCCGCACTCTGCACAGCCGCCCGCACTCTGCACAGCCGCCCGCACTCTGCACAGCCGCCCGCACTCTGCACAGCCGCCCGCACTCTGCACAGCCGCCCGCACTCTGCACAGCCGCCCGCACTCTGCACAGCCGCCCGCACTCTGCACAGCCGCCCGCACTCTGCACAGCCGCCCGCACTCTGCACAGCCGCCCGCACTCTGCACAGCCGCCCGCACTCTGCACAGCCGCCCGCACTCAGCACAGCCGCCCGCACTCAGCACAGCCGCCCGCACTCAGCACAGCCGCCCGCACTCAGCACAGCCGCCCGCACTCAGCACAGCCGCCCGCACTCAGCACAGCCGCCCGCACTCAGCACAGCCGCCCGCACTCAGCACAGCCGCCCGCACTCAGCACAGCCGCCCGCACTCAGCACAGCCGCCCGCACTCAGCACAGCCGCCCGCACTCAGCACAGCCGCCCGCACTCAGCACAGCCACCCGCACTCAGCACAGCCGCACTCGGGCAGTAGAGCCGGAGAGAGAAAGATGAGAGCAACATATGGCAGAATGGAAACAGGAACAGGCAGAATGGGAGCAGCACATTACAACAGCATGGGGGCACAGGATGGGATCAGCACATGACAGAATGGGGGCGCACGATGGCAGCAGCACATGACAGAATGGGGGCACACACATGACAGGATGGGGGTGCAGGATGGGAGCACATGACTGGATGGGGCGCAGAATGGGAGCACATGACAGAATGGGAGCAGCACATGACAGAATGGGGGCACAGGATGGGAGCAGCACTTGACAGAATGGGGGCACAGGATGGGAGCAGCACTTGACAGAATGGGGGCGCACACACGACAGGATGGGGGTGTAGGATGGAGCAGCATATCACAGGATGGGGGCGCAGGATGGGAGCACATGACAGGATGGAGACGCAGGATGGAGCAGCACATAATAGGATGGGGGCGCAGGATGGAACAGCACATGACAGGATGGGGGCGCAGGATGGGAGCACACGACAGGATGGGGATGCAGGATAGAGCACCACATGACAGGATGGGGGCGCAGGATGGAGCAGCACATGACAGGATGGAGACCATATACCAATATCAATGCTCGCCACCCGGGCGTAGAACGGGTTCAATAGCTAGTAAGATATATTACAAAGTTTCTAATATTTTACTGTACTATTAAAATATACAAAGTTTGTTGAAAGTACAGTTGCATTTTAAAGAAAACCACTTATGTAGCAAGTCATCTGACACAAGATGAAGTAGAACGGCACTCCTTTTGTTTCTAGGTGCATGGACTGGGGCCCAACCTGTTACATATAAAAACACAAGAACACAACAAGAACACAACATTTTGTGACCCACCATTTCCTATGAGGTCAACAAGACCATGGGGAAGGGAGGGTCTCTGTTCCACAACTACCACTGCTAGTATCTAGTGAGGTCAAATGGCTGCTGTATCCCTTTATGTTCCTTCTCTTGACCCATAGGAAATGTCAAGTGTTTTGGTAGACACAGCAGCGACTTTCTTTTTAATATCCAATTTCCTCATCATAGTGAAAGTCTGCTCAAGGAAAAACAACTTTTGGTGATGGGTGAGATCTTAATTTAAATGATCATAAAGAATGTAAACACTAAATGGCTGTGTTACTTGACACTATTCATTAAGCTAGATTTCGCCAAATGAAGGAGTTTATCAAACATCAAAATATACTGCAAACTGTATTGTTCCTATTCTTACTCAGTTATCTGTCTCGGGTAACAGGAAGTTTAGTTTTAATTTTCCAAATAATGCTGAAATAAATTAGGACACCTTCGGGTTTCCTTCCAGCCAAAGAAAGTTTTTGTCTGAGAGAGTTTTGATATATAACGCAAGCTCTGTGATACTTCTAATATTTAGTGAAAGTGAAATGCGCATGGCCTCATAAGGAAATGAAAACCCTTCAAGCAAATGAATACTGATGTCCAGTGATAAAGGGTAGCTCACTTCAGTGGTCTGTGCCAGGATAGGAAGGGATTAAGTCAGATGTGCTTCTGATGATGTACTATCCCATTCACCTAACCGCTGCAGCCAATCACTGGCCTCAGCGCTCAGGTAAGTATAGAACATTATGTGAAATCTTCCTATTCAAGAGCAAACCACCAAAGCATGTGCTTAAGCCACAAGGATTAGAGAAGGACATGTGCCTCATTTTATCATTTGCTCAAAAGGAATAATAGGATCCTCTGAGCTGCTGATAGAAATCCAAGGGAAGGAGGATTCCAGGAAATGGGATTGGTAGCGATACAGTTTATTATTAATGTGCTTCGAAGCTATCAGACTTCTTAAGCAGGAAAAAAAAACAAACTCCTGATGAAGAAGTTGGATGAGTTTGAAACGTGTTGATAAAAGACCACATCGATACCAATCCTGTGTGGCAACTTATTCCTTTTGGGCACGTTACCATTTTTTTTTAACCCGTGGGACTGCAGCAGCTGACAATGTTGTGTATAGCACAACCACAGCAGAGGCTTTCTAATCATGCAGGAGGTTAGACCTGTCATGTTCCACATACACTTAGAAATCTGCTCTTAGTTATAGTGGGGGAGTGTTCTTCTTTCTTTTGAGTGCTATTGCCTGATCATCATTGGTCAGCATGATAGAGGACGAGAAGTACAGGCCCCAAGTGAAAAATAATTAATTAAAAATAAAACAAACAAAAAACGTTTATTCCACTCTGCACCCACTATTACATCGTGTGCCAAGGTCAATATGAAAAATTTGGTGACAGGTCCTTTTTAATCTCTCCTATTACTGGAACATTCTTAAATTGTTATGGTTATGTTCACCAGATGTATTGAAGTGGATTCCACTCCGAGGTTTCCATTCATTCACTGAATGCAGGCACAGAGATTGAAACACAAGATATTAGAATGTTCCAAACATGTTCATTAGCTTTTAGGCTTTCCTTTCATAACTATATAAATCATTTAAAAAGACAATTTCCATTTTATGGAACTCCAACATTGCTTATGGCTCATACATGTGATGGCAATTTGCAGCACAGCGATATGTGTTGCTAAATGTGCGTTACTGGTTGGCAAAAACCACCTTGAAAAACACATACCATACTTGAATTTTGTGTACAGGCATGTATTTGTTTATTCTCTTTGTTGGAACACCTTTGATCATGATTAACATAGGTCCTCTAATAACTAATATTACTTATTCTGGTGTTATTAGATCTGGAATGCTCCCCCTCTACCCGACCAGTTACAAACTCACGGGGACTCAATATAGTAAATGTGGCACTTGTATGTTCAGATGTATTGAATTCAAGATTCAATATGAAGAAACCATATGCTCATTCTTGTGGTTTGCAGCAAAGTATAAAAATGGATTACTATAATCTAGCATCTACAAACTCATGATTTTTTTCGCAAGCTACCCATGCAGGATCTCTGTGACAATCAATGCAAAGCACGTGCTGATGAAATCAAGCAAGAGAAATTCACAGTCTGAAAAGAGGTCCAACAATAGGAACGTGATGTACAGTTATAAAAGCGAGTGACAAAGAAATGGCAGAAAGTGGAGAAAAATATGCAAGTGGCTGACATTACCTTTTCTTCTTCTTCTTTTCGATCTTCTTTAATTTCTGTATATCTTTTTTTGCCATATCCAGAATTTCAGTGGTTTCCTTTTCAGCGGGAATCAACGCGGCAGAGAATGGAGAAGAGAAATAAGAGGCTCTTGATGAAGCTCTTGACAAGTTCTTTCGGAGATTTTCATTCACAGCCTCACTTTCTAACAATTTCGCACTGATCACGAAAGAAAACAAAATGTTAAGAAACCACTTACATAAAAAGATTCCAAACATTTATTGACGGACACCATGACACAGCTGACAGACCATATTATGGCCTATATGGGCTGCCAGGCGATATTGGTGTCCATCATGAAATGGCTATTTTCATTGTTCTTCACAACAGATACGTTTATCACTGCCATAAAAGGTCCAGTGGTCCAGTTACAACAAATTATCACCTATCCATAAAGACCGGTGACAGCTTAACCAGTGGGTGTCCTACCATTGTGACACACTGCCAGAAAAAGCTGAGTGTGGCGCTCAGTAGCCCCATAGGGAATGAATAGAGTACAGCTCTTGCATGCGCATTGTCACTTCGTTCCAACGGGGATAAAAGTTCCCTGTTCTGCTAGTCAGTGCGAGTCCTTGAAGTTGGACCCCCCCAATAATCAACAAGTGATCATCTATCTTGCTTATAACTTGTTTTAACCGGACAACCTCTTTCAATTTGTTTTTTCCTACTTAAAAGAATTTGCAAATTATCTTGAAAACAATTTTACAACTGTAATACATGAGCATCACCAGTAGATGGCAATAAAGTTTAAGCAAAGAATATCGTGACAGCGCCAAAAGGAAATTGTGCAAAATTAGTGCAAATCGCTTACTAAGTGACGTAAATAGGATTTCGGGAAATTTAGGGGATTAGGTTACTGAAATGCTTTACCGAAGGTCTTCAATCTCTTTGATGTAATTATGTATCATGTTGCTAATTTCTTCATTACCATCACCTGCAAATACAAGGTTAACATTAAAATATTAGATAAAAGAGGTTATATTTTACAGTTATACTAAACAATGAGGAGATTAAAGGAAATCCGTCAGTAGGATCTACCCTCCTAAGCCGTTTATATGGGAATGAAGGTCACAGAAAGGTGAACAAAATGATACTTCCCATGTCTTATTACATAGAAATCCACATTTTTCTTGTAAATGAGCTGTTAAGATCTATGGTCCGGATACAGATTTCCCCGAGAATCTGCTTCCAGAGCTTATTTTAAATCAAAGGGAATGCTACCATTGTGATAAGCAATGTCTGACAATCTGCTCTCCTTATCTCACTGCAGAACTGTGCATGATTATTCTTAACACAGTACAGCAGGGCTGAGCTTTGAAAGATCTACAGTTGTAACTCTCTTCTCTTCTCATAGTGCTGCCAGCTCAGCTGTACTTCACTCCCCTACAATGGCTGCCTGTGAGATGGAAGCTGAAGTAGTGTTAGTGCTGTCAGCTCTGCTGCAGAGCTGTGCCCGATTACACCAATGAGAGGAGAAATGCCGCTGCAGATGTGTTAGTAATTATATAAAAGTTCAGCTCTGCTGCACTGTGTTTGTTATAACCACAAACTGTTCTGCAGTGAAAGAAGACCATCAGTCATTACACATCGCACACTGGTAATGCCCCCTTTCCTTTTAAAATAAGCGTGCGGCCGCATGTATTGCTATGCGGCAGCACTTTCCACTCCTGAGTGACAGCGGCAATGCCGGGTATTACCATGCGAGACTCGGACGTATTTCTCGCATGTGTGATCCCGGCTTCATATGGGTTTAATCTGCAGGTTAATAGCTTTACTAACCGGCCTGATGCCTACAGTTAGCCGAACACTGTGGGGAGAAAATGAACTTTATCTCCCCTGGCAAAATTTGAGTTTTAATCATGGAGGAGGGACCGGTGCTGGTTCAGTTACCGCTCTGAAAATACAGAACGGCGGCCGTAAAAATGCCCCCGACCTTGACTGACACTAATCTATAACGGCGTCAGCTGTCAGTCAGAGCTGGAGGGGGGGGGGGGGTTTACGAGAATGCTGCCAGGGGGGGATAAAGTTCATTTTCTCCCTGCAGTGCTATTAACCTGCAGATTAACCCTAGATCTTAAGCAAAATTTGGATTTCTCTGGAATAATACATCAGATCGCAGATTTCAAGGTATCACTTTATTCCGCTTCCCAAGACCTGCATGCCCATATAGACAGTTTAAGAATTGATACTACTGACAGATCCCCTTTCAACTACATTTCCTCATACATGATTATGGCTTGGCCTAACGTTGTTATCCACTATAGCCCTTCTTTACACAACTTTTTTTCTTCATCCCTTTAACCCAAAGTTGAAAGGTTAAAAGAGGAAAGATCATCTTCATTTAACTCTGCAAACTAGAGTATGGAGCTCATAGCACAAATATACAAAAAAAATCCTAACAAGAGATTAGCAGACCAAAAGACTGTCATACACATATAATTAGATTTTTAATTTTCTTTGATACCTTAACTAAATAGCTACCCATTTTAGAGAACAAACTTGTTGAGAAATCTGTAGAGACCGTTCTTCAGTCCACATAATTTCCACAAATGCAGAAAGCTTCATGAGGACAGGTTGTGTCTGTTTCTTGACTAGGTACCTATTTAAAAAGACTGAGGGTATGTGCACACGGTAAGTAAATGCTGCGGGTTGGACGCTGCGTACCTCCACATACTGGATGGGATTTCAGGAAATCTCATGCCCACTATGCGTGCACAGACGGCTGTGGAACACCCGCGGAGACAGACATGTGGTGCTTCTTTCCAGACCGCAACATGTCAATTTCTAGCATGTCGAGTCTCCGCAAGGTAAATGTCACCGTACAATGTATTGGCTGCGGTGATTCTGCACAGTTCAATTAATCACCTGCGTTCAATAGCCGGCAGCGCTTTGGACACATCAGACATGCGGAGCATCCAACACGCTGCCAATTACTGACCGTGTGCACAGACCCTACGTCTGTACAGCTGATAGCTGCACTTTGGAGGCCCTTGGATGCTGTACTTAATGTTCCAGAACGATGAAACACGTTCCTCTTTAGTGATATTTAGCACAAGCATTCATTTGTTTTCCTCCACAGTCTTTCCTTTGTGTTGGGGTCATTTCTATGTTTATATACAGAATTTCAATACAAATCAAAAGCAGATAAATGACTGCAATGTGCTACATTACTCAGATTACTTTCTGCTGAGTTCACTAATCGGCTGGTAAACAAGTAATATTCTACACTTCTTTCTAATGCCCAAACAATGTTACATTTTATTCAGGAATGTACAATTCTTTGCATTAATATTAGAAGATATGTCAAGGGGATACATTTTAAATAGGCAAAACACAATAAGACAGAGAAAATATATAAAGGCAAAGTGTGGGACCATCATACATGGATGTGTAAACGAGACCTGTGTATGGACCCTGATGCATGGACTGGCCACAGGTCTCCTGACCTGAACCTGACAGCCTAGTATGTGCCTAGAAAGCTGTCAAGTTCAGGACAGGAGTCCTTCTGGTGGTCCATGAAACAGAAGCCTCGAGACAGAATGGCGTAAAACTACTGCATCTATTATATCGATTGGGAGCCTAGTGATACATATAACACAAGAACATAGGTGGTGGCTTCAAGAGGGCAGATCACCATAACGCTTACCAAGTCAGTCCGGCCAATCTTACTAAATATGGAATAAATTACTTTTGATGTGGAATGGTCATATAAAGTCATAATAGTTATAGCCTATCGTGTGATACTGTCCGCTGAGATGGTGCATCTAATCCTATCTTGTGCAATACTGTCTATAGAGATGGTGAATCTAATTCTGTTATGTGTGATCATGTCTGCCAAGCTGGTTTATGGAAGCTTTCCATGTGTGATACTGTCATTGAGCTGGTGTATCTAAGCCCGTCATGTGTCATACTGCCAACTGAGTTGGTGTATCTAAGCCTATTGTGCAGATTATGTATTCTGTCTAGTGATGAGCGAGTGTACTCGTTGCTCGGGTTTTCCTGAGCATGCTCGGGTGTCCTCCGAGTATTTGTTATTGCTGGGAGATATAGTTTTCATCGCCTCAGTTGCATGATTTACGGCTTCCAGATACGCTGAATACATGTGAGGAATGCCTGTTTGTTAGGGAATTCAAACATGTATTCAGCGTATCTGGCAGCTGTAAATCATGCAGCTGAGGCGATGAAAACTATATCTCCGAGCAATAACAAATACTCGGAGGTCACCCGAGCGTGCTCAGGAAAACCCGAGCAATGAGTACACTCGCTCATCACTAATTCTGACGTGGATACCTATTAAGTAGCTAATGAAACTGAATGGGAGGAGACACAGATTAGATATTAGAAAAAACTTTTTGACAGGGTGATCAATGAGTGGAACAGGCTGCCACGAGAGGTGGTGAGTTCTCCTTCCATGGAAGTCTTCAAACAGAGGCTGGACAGACATCTGTCTGGGATGATTTAGTGAATCCTGCTTTGAGCAGGGGGTTGAACCAGATGACCCAGGTGGTCCCTTCCAACTCTAACATTCTATGCTTCTATGGTTCTATAGCTGTTGCATTCTGAGAAGGTTGACACATAAACCAGAACTATGATATCAAAACTACTTCATATGAATGAATGGATAAATACTGCACCTGCTCTAGCAAGGACCTGATTGGCCTGGTCACTCATGAGCTGCGTAATCCTGGTTCTTAAAGCATCCACCGTTTCTTGCATAGCCTTAACTCTCATGCGTAGATTGTTATTTTCCGTCTGTAACATTGCATTCTCGTGGAACATGTCATTGATGCTCTCAACTCCTTCTTCATCAATTATTCTTTTACCCTATCATTTTATGATCAGAAAACAGCAAAAGATCAGGCAAATAGTGCTCCCTGTAAGGATATTCTCTTAACGTGTAGGATAAACATCGTATATGTACGTTACCTTAATGTACAAAGATATTTCTGATTTATTTAAAACATGAATACCTATAAACCTTCTCTGAAAATCGCTGTGCGTGTGCTCAGATCAGGGCTGTGGAGCCGGTAAGCCAAACCTCCAAATCCCCAGCGCTGCCCCCTACTGAGCATGTACATAAAGTGCAGCACAGACTCATCCCCCCTACTGAGCATGTACATAAAGTGCAGCACAGACTCATCCCCCCTACTGAGCATGTACATAAAGTGCAGCACAGATTCATCCCCCCCACTGAGCATGTACATAAAGTGCAGCACAGATTCATCTACCCCTACTGAGCATGTACATAAAGTGCAGCACAGATTCATCTCAGCTAAAAGCCCTGATCCTTAGGGTACCGTCACACCCAGCAACTTTCCAACGATCACGACCAGCGATACGACCTGGCCGTGATCGTTGGAAAGTCCTTGTGTGGTCGCTGGAGAGCTGTCACACAGAGAGCTCTCCAGCGACCAACGATGCCGAAGTCCCCGGGTAACCAGGGTAAACATCGGGTTACTAAGCGCAGGGCCGCGCTTAGTAACCCGATGTTTACCCTGGTTACCATTGTAAATATAAAAAAAACCAAAACACATACTCACATTCCGGTGCCTGTCACGTCCCCCGGCGTCTGCTTCCCTGCACTCCTGCATCCTGTGTAAGCGCGGCCGTAAAGCAGAGCGGTGACGTCACCGCTGTGCTCTGATGTACGGCCGGACGGCGCTGACACAGGATACAGGAGGAGTGCAGGGAAGCGGACGCCCGGGGACATGACAGACACCGGAATGTAAGTATGTAGTGGTTTTTTTTTTTTTTTAACATTTACAATGGTAACCAGGGTAAACATCGGGTTACTAAGCGTGGCCCTGCGCTTAGTAACCCGATATTTACCCTGGTTACCAGTGAAGACATCGCTGCATCGGGTCACACACGCCGATGCAGCGATGTCAGCGGGTGATCCAGCGACGAAATAAAGTTTCAAACGATCTGCTACGATGTACGATTCTCAGCGGGGTCCCTGATCGCAGTAGCGTGTCAGACACAGCGAGATCGTAACTATATCGCTGGAACGTCACGGATCGTGCCGTCGTAGCGACCAAAGTGCCACTGTGAGACGGTACCCTTAGATCAGGAACAGAACAGACATTTATAGGACATTTCATACCATTCTCAAATTATTCTGAAAATATTTAACAGCACATCCTGCATTGTACTACTGTACCCAACTTATTATATATTTTACAAGTCGGAGTTGGTTCATTTTATACGGACTCCAACTCCGACATCACAGCACTGCCCCCTACTGAGCATGTACATAAAGTGCAGCACAGATACATCTCAGCTTACAGCCGAGATCCTTAGATCAGGATCAGAACAGATATTTATAGGACATTTCATCACTTTCCCTAATTATTATGAAAAAATTTATAGAATATACTGCATCTTACTACTGTGCACAATATATTATATATTTTAGGAGTTGGAGACTCCGACTCCACAGCCCTGGCTCGAACATAAGCTGATCACGTCTGCTTAGTGATGTGAGGAATCAGTGGGGGGCTCAAGACCCAGAACACAAGCAATCAACAGTACATGACAGATATTACAGTATAGAAGGAAACAAGAAATAATAGTGAAGGTAAAGCTCTACCAAGCAGCATCCCTCAACAGACCTGGAGTTTTTTGCTACAACCCCTATAAGGCCAGGGTCACACATGCAGCCGCACACTCCGGTCCCGAGTTTCTCGCATCACACTCAAAAGTATGACCCCAGCCTAAAGGACACAGTCACATACACTTAGGTGTGGATGCAGCAATACAAGGCTTCTTCCCTCTATTTTCAAGTATGTCATAATAAGGGAAGATATTCACGTTTAATTTTTAAAAAAATTGTGTCGTGAAATTGCAAACAAATGTGCAATTCCACAATTTGTTTTTGTGTTTATTTACCATGTTCACTATATGGTAAAACTGACCTGGCAATATTTCCAGGTCAATACGAGTACACAGATACCAAACATGTATAGATTGTTTTGTTTTTTTATTTAAGTGGTGAAAAAAATACTGCATTTTATTGCAATGTTGCGGCGAGCAAAAAAAAAAAAAAATGTAATTCTAGTGTTTTTATTTCCTTTCTCGTTATGCTGTGCACCAATCAGATTTAATTAATATTTTAACAGAATAGATACATCTCTGAACGCAGAAATACCAAATGTATTTTATTTATTGTTTTATTTTCAATGGGGCAAAAGGGGGGTTATTTGAACATGTGGGGGGTTTTTTTTCATATATTTAGTATAATTTTTTTTCTCTTTTTACTGTATTTAACAGTCCCCTTTCCGAACCTGAAACTGCGATCGTCTGAGTAATTGCCTGCAGCAGTCAAAAGTACTCCAGTAGTGATGAGTAGGGTTGAGCGAAACGGATCGTTCATTTTCAAAAGTCGCCGACTTTTGGCAAAGTCGGGTTTCGTGAAACCCGACCTGACTCCAGCGTGGGATCGGCCACGTGGTCGGCGATCTTAGCGCCAAAGTCGCGTTTTGTATGACGCCTTCCCTGCCATTTTTTCAGCCAATTAAGGAGTGTGGGCAGCGTGATGACATAGGTTCCGGCCTGGTTTCTGCGGCGTCATAGAGCCATATTACCGTTTGGGCTGCAGTGATTTCCGCAGTCAAAAACAACATATGCTGTGCACGGAGGGGAGGGGAGAGGGGGGAGAGGGGGGAGAGGGGGGAGAGGGGAGAGAGAGAGAGAGAGAGAGAGAGAGAGAGAGAGAGAGAGAGAGAGAGAGAGAGAGAGAGAGAGAGAGAGAGAGAGAGAGAGAGAGAGAGAGAGAGAGAGAGCGAGAGAGAGAGCGAGAGAGCGAGATATTAAGTTAATGTAAAAAATAATCCACATCGACTTGCATTGGGTTTCGTGTTCCGGTCCGGAACCCGACTTTACAGTAGAATCGGCCGATTTCACGCGATCCGACTTTCGAGAAGGTCGGGTTTCACAAAACCCAACTCGATCCTAAAAAAGCAAAAGTCGCTCAACCCTAGTGATGAGCGAATATACTCGTTACTCGAGATTTCCCGTGCACGCTCGGGTGTCCTCTGAGTATTTTTTAGTGCTCGGAGATTTAGTTTTCCTCACCTCAGCTGAATGATTTACATCTGTTAGCCAGCATAAGTACATGTGGGGGTTGCCTGGTTGCTAGGACACTAAAAAATACTCGGAGGACCCCCGAGCGTGCTCCAGAAATCTTGAGTATATTCGCTCATCACTACACTCCAGATCTGACATCACCGATGCAGCCGCTCTACAAAAACCAGAGCAGCAGCAGAGAGGCCACACTGGAACCAGGGAGAGTGAGAAAAAGCTCAGTTTTTTATTTTATAGATCTGCAATAAAATTTAAAAAGAGGACAACGCCTTCAAAAGCTGAAGTATCTACTGAAAACTGCAGATGATAACCAATGACCTAGAAAATACATATATTAATAAACACGTTGGCTGCTTTGCAATCTAATTGGCCATTGCCTTAGGAGCCACCCATAGAAATGGACTTGATTTTCTGAACCTACCGTTTTATACTCCATCAGTTCCATCTGAAGCCTTGTTATTTCATTTCGAAGTGCATTTATCTGCTGACTTGTTCGATCCTGGTTAACCATGACTTTGTTCTTGATATTTCGCGCTCTGTTTGCGTATTTAAGCGTGTTCAGCGTCTCCATAAAATCTCTGTCTGAGGGGCTTACACATGCAATCATTACAGTTTGGCTGCAAAAAAAGAAGAGTTATTGCCTCCCACAATATGTAGAGATGACAACAAAAAACATTTACATTTTACAACTGACACACGCAATGAGCACTTTATTCCATAATACATTAGCAGCTCACTAGTGGGAACAAACATGGTGGAAACATGGGGTCTTTAGCATACAATAAAAAGAGAAGTCGAGTAATGTTAACATTGAACTGAAACCCCAAAAAAGTATATTGAGAGCTTCATAACGCTACAGAAAGGTATATCGTAATTTTCGAATCTAGAGTCTGAGAGAACTGCTCTCTCCCCCTGCCCCACAATGATCTAGCTGATCGGTGCTACCACATCCCGCACATCCAGAGAAGGTGAAGAAACTATTAGGTCAAGTGATCGGTCACATGTCTGGAAGGAACCTCAAATTGTGCTAATGTACAGAGTCTGTATGTGTTTTGCTAATGCAGTTGTGCGGGTTGTAGCTGAGCTGTGTGTTTTGATGTAGCAGGGTTGTGTGCATGTATGTGTGTACTGTAAGTGCAGCAGTGTTGTGTATATGTGTGCTCGGCAGTGAGTGTACATAATGTGCGTGCTATAAAGCTATATGTGGAATATATATGCTGCAGAGAAACACTAACAATAGATTACCTCCCTATTCCACCCAAATGCATAGAAATTAATATCAACCACACGACTGCTTTATAATGCCAGCTTTTCCATGTGAAGTGTTTTTTTCTTAGTGGAATTCTGGATAGGATATTCAAGCTGCCGACAATTCCGCTCTCCGGCTATGTAACTGAGGTAGTGGACAGGATGTCGACAAAACGTGAAATTTTATAGCCCTGAATAAAGTATGCAGCTCTTCTGAACTCTGATTCCCTTGCCTGATTTTGGAGGACCTCGGATTTGTCGGCATCTTGAATATCCTATCCACAATTTCTTGAAGAGCCATCTGCAGCCCTCCTATCATACCTACTATATACGTGTTGTTCATACTCACAACTTGTAAAGGTGAGAATTTTCCCTTACAGCAAACTAATTGTTATTTTCGTAACTGCGCTATCGCCCCTCTCTTTACCCTTTGTTTTCTTAGAGGAGGCTGATAGTCAGGTCTGGTCACACGCTCCTCCACCAGCAGCCATTGTATGGACAGAAGTGCTGGTCCGTGTGTGAGGAAATCTGCACTCTCAGGTAACTTTCAATGAAAACATGGAATACACACACTGAACCATCTAGGTAGATTTACCAAGATAAACGCACCAGAATTATAAGACGGCCTTGCTGTTTAGCACACTTTAATTTTTTTAAATACTAAATAAAAATTGCAATGTGCACTGTGGTCCAACCTCTATAACTCTGAGAATAAAAGCTGAGGGATTCTGAAGGAAGAAGGATGATACCTTTGTAAAGAATAGGATCACTCGTTTCCTTATGTTCTTTGAACCTTCTGTCGTTTGGTAACGTCATGAATCATGGAGTAGTGTTTGCTCAGCAACTTTCAGCTGCCGGCCGGAGCGCCGCTCAGATACAGACAACTTTCCAAACTACACTGAAAGTTTTCTACAGGTAGAATCGGATACGTTTTACTCCAATCACCCTATCCATTCAGGACTATTTGCACAGACACCACCAACCCACAGCAGAATTGCCAGTGAGTGTGCTGAGGTACTTTGCATTATAGATACCAGCAACACACAGGAGGATTATCAGTGAGTGTGTTCAGATACCTTGCATTATAGATACCAGCAACACACAGGAGGATTATCAGTGAGTGTGCTGAGGTACTTGCATTATAGATACCAGCAACACACAGGAGGATTATCAGTGAGTGTGCTGAGGTACTTTGCATTATAGATACCAGCAACAAACAGGAGGATTATCAGTGAGTGTGCTGAGGTACTTGCATTATAGATACCAGCAACACACAGGAGGATTATCAGTGAGTGTGCTGAGGTGCTTTGCATTATGGATACCAGCAACACACAGGAGGATTATCAGTGAGTGTGCTGAGGTACTTTGCATTATAGATACCAGCAACACACAGGAGGATTATCAGTGAGTGTGCTGAGGTACTTGCATTATAGATACCAGCAACACACAGGAGGATTATCAGTGAGTGTGCTGAGGTACTTTGCATTATAGATACCAGCAACACACAGGAGGATTATCAGTGAGTGTGCTGAGGTACTTTGCATTATAGATACCAACAACACACAGGAGGATTATCAGTGAGTGTGCTGAGGTACTTTGCATTATAGATACCAACAACACACAGGAGGATTATCAGTGAGTGTGCTGAGGTGCTTTGCATTATGGATATCAGTAACACACAGGAGGATTATCAGTGAGTGTGCTGAGGTACTTTGCATTATAGATACCAACAACACACAGGAGGATTATCAGTGAGTGTGCTGAGGTGCTTTGCATTATGGATATCAGTAACACACAGGAGGATTATCAGTGAGTGTGCTGAGGTACTTTGCATTATGGATACCAGCAACACACAGGAGGATTATCAGTGAGTGTGCTGAGGTGCTTTGCATTATGGATATCAGCAACACACAGGAGGATTATCAGTGAGTGTGCTGAGGTGCTTTGCATTATGGATACCAGCAACACACAGGAGGATTATCAGTGAGTGTGCTGAGGTACTTGCATTATAGATACCAACAACACACAGGAGGATTATCAGTGAGTGTGCTGAGGTGCTTTGCATTATGGATATCAGTAACACACAGGAGTTATCAGTGAGTGTGCTGAGGTACTTTGCATTATGGATACCAGCAACACACAGGAGGATTATCAGTGAGTGTGCTGAGGTGCTTTGCATTATGGATACCAGCAACACACAGGAGGATTATCAGTGAGTGTGCTGAGGTGCTTTGCATTATGGATACCAGCAACACACAGGAGGATTATCAGTGAGTGTGCTGAGGTACTTGCATTATGGATACCAGCAACACACAGGAGGATTATCAGTGAGTGTGTTCAGATACTTTTCATTATAGATACCAGCAACACACAGGAGGATTATCAGTGAGTGTGCTGAGGTACTTTGCATTATGGATACCAGCAACACACAGGAGGATTATGAGTGAGTGTGTTCAGATACTTTGCATTATAGATACCAGTAACACACAGGAGGATTATCAGTGAGTGTGCTGAGGTACTTTGCATTATGGATACCAGCAACACACAGGAGGATTATCAGTGAGTGTGTTCAGATACTTTGCATTATAGATACCAGTAACACACAGGAGGATTATCAGTGAGTGTGCTGAGGTACTTTGCATTATGGATACCAGCAACACACAGGAGGATTATCAGTGAGTGTGTTCAGATACTTTGCATTATGGATACCAGCAACACACAGGAGGATTATCAGTGAGTGTGTTCAGATACTTTGCATTATAGATACCAGTAACACACAGGAGGATTAACAGTGAGTGTGCTGAGGTACTTTGCATTATGGATACCAGCAACACACAGGAGGATTATCAGTGAGTGTGCTGAGGTACTTTGCATTATGGATACCAGTAACACACAGGAGGATTGTCAGTGAGTGTGCTGAGGTACTTTGCATTATGGATATCAGTAACACACAGGAGGATTATCAGTGAGTGTGCTGAGGTACTTTGCATTATGGATACCAGCAACACACAGGAGGATTATCAGTGAGTGTGCTGAGGTGCTTTGCATTATGGATACCAGCAACACACAGGAGGATTATCAGTGAGTGTGCTGAGGTGCTTTGCATTATGGATACCAGCAACACACAGGAGGATTATCAGTGAGTGTGCTGAGGTGCTTTGCATTATGGATACCAGCAACACACAGGAGGATTATCAGTGAGTGTGCTGAGGTACTTTGCATTATGGATATCAGTAACACACAGGAGGATTATCTGTGAGTGTGCTGAGGTGCTTTGCATTATGGATACCAGCAACACACAGGAGGATTATCAGTGAGTGTGCTGAGGTGCTTTGCATTATGGATACCAGCAACACACAGGAGGATTATCAGTGAGTGTGTTCAGATACTTTGCATTATAGATACCAGCAACACGCAGGAGGATTATCAGTGAGTGTGCTGAGGTACTTTGTATTATGGATACCAGCAACACACAGGAGGATTATCAGTGAGTGTGCTGAGGTACTTTGTATTATGGATACCAGCAACACACAGGAGGATTATCAGTGAGTGTGCTGAGGTACTTTGTATTATGGATACCAGCAACACACAGGAGGATTATCAGTGAGTGTGCTGAGGTGCTTTGCATTATGGATACCAGCAACACACAGGAGGATTATCAGTGAGTGTGTTCAGATACTTTGCATTATAGATACCAGCAACACACAGGAGGATTATCAGTGAGTGTGCTGAGGTACTTTGTATTATGGATACCAGCAACACACAGGAGGATTATCAGTGAGTGTGCTGAGGTACTTTGTATTATGGACACCAGCAACACGCAGGAAGATTATCAGTGAGTGTGCTGAGGTGCTTTGCATTATGGATACCAGCAACTCACAGGAGGATTATCAGTGAGTGTGCTGAGGTACTTTGAATTATGGATACCAGAAGCCCACAGGTGGATGGTCAGTGATTGCGTAGAGCTTCTCTGCAGTATGGATTCATTCTCTCATTTTTCAGGCAATTTGAACTCCAGACTACTAAGCTTGTAAGTTGGATATTTAATAACCAGCATACTCCGCTTTTATATTCAGCCCACATTGTAATTTTTGATTGATTGATTTTTGTATCCCTATTGGCATAGGTTTGGCGGATCCCTTGCCACTTGTTGCGGCAGTGGTGGGAGCACCAGATTTTACTGTCCATTTGACAGTTTTGTTTTTTTTAAACTCTCTTTAAGGCATCGCTGCATATAGCAGAAATCACAGTCCGTACTGACAAGCACGGGGATCATCAGCTGACCACCCGGCTGTCATGACAACCCTATTGGTGACCCGTGATCATGCCAGGGGCGCGCCGATGGGAAAAGGTAATGACAGGCAGGCATGTTGGCGCATGTTAAATGCTGCTGTCAGAGATTGACCCCGCGATTGTTAGCGGCATGTACTGGCTGTAATACTCAGCTATCACCTGCCGGGTATGGGGCGGGCTCGCTGCGTGAGCCTGCACATTACACCAGATTCCGACATGCGCCGTATATACACAATTGATGTCGTGAAGGGGTTAAGTAAAGTAACCTCACTACACTCAATCCATTTGAGCAGAGATGCGACTTAAACCCTCACGCTCTGGGCTCTCCTTCACTCCTCCATGCTCATTTGAATCATACTACCCATAGATTTATTCTTACCCACACCTCCCACTGGGAATCTAATATTGGTGCTACCTTAATACACATAAAGTGGACACATATCTGGTCCTCCAACACAGGCGGTTTACTCAGTACTTTGATGTTGGAAATAAATTATAAAGTTATGATGAGATAGAATCTGACTTCGGACAGAGTGATCAAACCTGTTCCTAGCTACTCATCGCAGTGTTTCACAGGCTGCCAATATACAAGCGACATGTACCATACAAGAAAACCACCTGTGAGACTTTACTAAATATCCCACACCCTTATTACTTTTCTTTTTTTTAAAGCAGCCAAGCAACTTATCACCTCAGCTTGGAGAAAACCAAAGCTATACCTAAAAGCTAAAAGATGAATCTTCTGCGATATGATCAATGAGAAACTATCAGCTATACTAACAGACAGAAGGTCTGTCAGAGAAAGTCTTTTCAACCTGGGCAGAATACAAGAGCCATACTCTTTGGGCTTCGCCACCATTCTGCCCGCTGGACCCCACAACCCTGATTCCTCTTAATAAACTACATCTAGCAGAATTTGACTCCCTCTTGGGCTCCCCACCTCCCATCCCTTCTCCTTTCCTCTCCCCCAGTCACTGACCTTTTCAGATTTTCTTAATAAAAAGTTTGTATCTTGGCGCTTTATTACTCTGTTTCACTTTAAAACTTTCAATAAAAACCTACTCTAAAAAGAACAACCAGCAAGTGCACCTTGATAAATTTGTGTTTTGAAGGCAATCACTGGTCACTGCAAATAATGATTTGTTTTACATTTTCTTTAATCACTCTTCATTTTGTTAACTGATAAAAAATAAACTTAATATTTTGAAAGCATTCTTACTCTGCAGCACTTTTTTCACCCCAGCCTAAAACTTTTGAACAGTACTGCAGTGTATATTACCTGTTACCGCCAAGGGAGTCCTGGAGTAGCCTGGTCAGCTTGGAATCCCTGTAAGGCACATGCGTGGCTTTTTTACTTTTGTCTCCTAAAGCACTTATCACATTTCCAAGGGCCAGCTTTAAAAGAAAAAATATGACTCATTAAAGGATATAAAACATATTCAAAATCTACAATCACATTTATTCACTTCGACGCCCTCTCAGGATAACAGCATTGAATTATATTCTGGGCCTATGTTGGGTTGCCGAAGGAATTATTTAGTTACATTAAGATGTTTTCAAAATAATAAAGGGGGTTTCCTGGATAACATTAGATCCGCAAAGTTCTTACACTCAGCATACCCAAATGTACTACGTATTGTTAGGATGTCCCATTAATAGGACAATGCTTCAATACTAAAGGTACCGTCACACTAAACGACTTTATAACGATATCGCTAGCGATCCGTGACGTTGCAGCGTCCTCGCTAGCGATATCGTTTAGTTTGACACGCAGCAGCGATCAGGATCCTGCTGTGATATCGCTGGTCGGAGCTAGAAGTCCAGAACTTTATTTGGTCGTCAGGTCGGCGTGTATCGTCGTGTTTGACAGTAAAAGCAACGATGCCAGCAATGTTAAACATGGAGCTAACGACCTGTGAGAACGATAAGTGAGTCACCGTTACGTCACAGGATCGCTCCTGCATCGTTCTGGAGCTGCTGTGTTTGACATCTCTACAGCGACCTAAACAGCGACGCTGCAGCGATCGGATCGTTGTCTATATCGCTGCAGCGTCGCTTAGTGTGACGGTACCTTAAGACAGCCACTACTAAGAGACTGCAGCACTTAACTGAGAAATATGGCCCCTTGAAAAAGCTGATGGCGACAGTGCGGAGAGCCAAACTCACACTGGTTTAACACGTCTGGCCTATTTTAAGGCAAGGCCATCATTATTGTGATCATAGCAAAGCCCTTTGATAAAGATTCCAATTTAAAGGGACACTGTCACCCCCCTCCAGCCTTTATAAACTAAAAGAGCCACCTTGTGCAGCTGTAATGCTGCATTCTAACAAGGTGGCTCTTTTAGTTTTTGTTGCTGTTATTCTCAAAATAAAGCGTTTTATAATTTTGCCCAAATACCCATCTTTATACCTGGAGGCAGGTCTTTGAAGCGCCCAACTGCCGTCACTCATCTCTTCTGTGGCGCTGGTCGCCGCCCCCTCAGCGATGTTTTCTTCTGAAATCCGGCGCCTGCGCTGTGCTCTTCTGCCTGGGGCAGGCGCATTGAGCATTGGCCGTCATAGCTCAGATGCCGGGTTCCGGACTGCGCCTGTGCGGGCAGTGCGGCCACCCTGCTACTGAATACCCGCCCCGCAGTGTGTTATGCATTATGCACAGTGCGGGGCTGGGATTCCTAGGCACGGCACAGGCGCAGTCCGGAACCCGGCATCTGAGCTATGACGGCCAATGCTCAATGCGCCTGCCCCAGGCAGAAGAGCACAGCGCAGGCGCCGGATTTCAGAGAAAAACATCGCTGAGGGGGCGGCGACCAGCGCCGCAGAAGAGATGACTGACGGCAGTTGGGGCGCTTCAAAGACCTGCCTCCAGGTATAAAGATAGGTATTTGGGCAAAATTATAAAACTCTTTATTTTGAGAATAACAGCAACAAAAACTAAAAGAGCCACCTTGTTAGAATGCAGCATTACTGCTGCACAAGGTGGCTCTTTTAGTTTATAACGGCTGGAGGGGGTGACAGTGGCCCTTTAATGACTTAATAAGAATTCCTGAGTCTTTTTTTAGAGCTATTGAATGGTTACAGATGGCCTTCATATAGGCAAATAAACCGGCCCAACTTAAGCATGCCCTTCTTTGTAGACCCAAAAATTAGGGAGGCTTAGGTCTACCCGATTTGAGGTTGTGCCATCTAGAAACTCATATGCTCATATGTCTTGAGTAATTGACTGGTGTCGGCATGTCACTCCAAAGACTTGGGTTTAGATAGGCAGAGTTTCCTGCTGGTCCCTCTCCGAGCCCTGCCGTGATTAGTCAACACTAAGTTCCTACGTTAAGATCTAACCCTACTATTTGGTGCTGCCCCAACTCAGAGATACATAAACTTCTCTGGCCATCCCACCATCTCTCCCCAGCTCTTGATTCTACTGCGTTTTCATTGATCCTCACAGAGCCATTTTGGATCTGTAGGGAGAAGTTTAGGGCAAATCAGTTTGGGAAGGGATTAGATTAGCTGTCATTGCACATGGAGGACATAATGGCTTCTTTATTAAAATAGACAGGATACTTTATACAAAACTTGGCACTACTGGATGGAATTCAAACAGTCCAGGAAATATGGAGAGTTATTCCTTCCAGACACCTAATTGTGCTTGCAAGTCTTATTCAACATTAGGGCATTTCCCAAACCTACCCCCTTACCCCTCTAACCACCTACCCATTTTTCCCCTTTTTTTCTCCCCTTCTTCTCTTTCCTTGATTCTCATACAATAAATGCAAGACTAAATACATTTGTTGGGAGAAATTCTCCTATTTAGTATTGGTTACGTTTTGCACTACTCTCTCTACAGTCTAATTTTAATTATTTTATAAAGATCATTAGTTTTGCATATAATGATTGCAACACTTTGATGTATATCATAATTCACTTTATTGCTGTACGTGATGGGATTGCTTTACCATGACAGTTTTGTTCAGATTTTAATACAGTAGGTCAGCAAAAGGGAGTATAATTAAAACTTAACTTGTAATAATTAGATATAAAAGGTCATACACATAGAATAAAAAGAACCTGTATTACAAAGGTAAACATAAGAGAAAACGCCAAATCCACAGTGATGGGTTTGGGCTTGGAGAATAGAGCCACTCCAAAGTCTGCCAAGACCACAGTGGTGGACATAGTATTAAGTAGAGCTGGTGTCCTATACAGGCTATACCTGGCTAATTGACTATTCATGATTACTGTGTACTGTGAGACTTTATGTAAGGGGCTGATGTCTGTCATTGTGGTCCCAGTGTCATTTTTAGAGTAACTAAGGCCTATATCCACCATTGTGGTCTTGGCAGACTTTGGAGTGCTCTATACACTGGGCCCAAAACTGACCACTATGTGTATGACCATTTTTGTCCTTTTATATCTAGTTATTAAAAGTTAAGTTTTAGAATATACTCACCTTTGCTGACCTACTTCTCAATTTATCAATTTAGCGAGTTTATTTGGAGTGTTATTGGTCTATTGAGACAAAATGGTCTTGGTTTTAGTCCATTTCTTGCTATATCAGCGTTTCTGTACACACAAAGAATAAAAAATATATATATATATATATATTATATTAGTTAGACAGACAGATAGACGGACAGAAAGACAGACAGATAGAATCGGTGAATAAACCCCATGCCACTGTGTCAATGTAATGAAGCTCACACCACCTTACAGATGTATCTTATTTTTTTTTTATAACAAAGGATTAGTGAATTCAATGGCAGGGAGGTTAGTTATACAGTAGTCTATTGTGAAATAAGCCCTTAATCTTACTAGACCACAGTTGATAGAAATTCCTTCCTTAGCTCGGTCTCCTGTAGCTCCTGTACGTTTAAGTCGCTCTGAGCCAGCCAAATCCACAAAATGGAACTTGGCAGTAAGGGTTTCAAACTCGTTCATTTGTGTAGACTCGGATGTTATCCTATTATCCAAGTCATTCTCCTGTAAATAAAAAAAAGAGAAGCAAAACCTTTGAAAGAAGATATTTAAGTAGCAGTAAAACACAAACAATCATCTGCTTACTGATACATATGGCTAGCGTTCCTCCAAAAACAACTATACAAACATCAAAAGTGGCTTAGCATCAAAGAAATTGGGCTTATTAGGCGGTGTTCACACATTTTAGCGGCAGAGCATTTTTTGCTGCAATTGAAATTAAAAGCGCAACTTATGCCGCAATTTAAAAATGCCTCAACTTGTGAACAGAACTATACACTAGGAAAATCAAGCCTTAGGTGACACACTGGAGGGTTTGGAGGAGAGACACACAGAAACCGCTTCAGGAAACTCTCCTTTTCTGGAAGTTTTTTGCAGCCTTTTGATTGGATTGTACCTTTTGGCAAGGTTTCCTTAAGGAAATGACGGGCTCTTTCTTTTCTCCACCAGGTGAACAAACAGATAACTGTGACCACCGATGTAACAATGATTTCATGTGCAGGTATGCAGGAATAACAAAGGAGCATCAACTACATGTAAAGCCGGGGTTACATTAGCGTATAACATCCAGTGTGAGAGCATCGGATGTGATATGCTAATGACACTGCTCCATCTCAGCTCGCGAGCCGAGTGTCAGTGCTCTGATCCTCTCGCATCAGACAATCTCAGCACACCTGTGGAGGAGCCGGAGAAACTAATTTCTGCACCTTTTTTTATTGCTGGAGTCTGCGAGAATCACACTGCACTCGGATGGCATCCACGTGCAGTCCGATGTTTCACACCGACCAATAGAGTTGTATGGGTGTGTGAGATCCAAATCTGCTATTGCTTCCTCGTGCCAAATCGGCATGAAAAAATAACCACAGATGTGATCTGCTCTATACAATAACACTGGTCAGAGTGCTACGCTCATGTGAGCGAGCCCTAAAGGGAAGCCTGTGTCATTAATAGCACAGAATGACGTCTGTACGATCACGGATTATGTCATTTTATGGGTGGATGCTCATTTCATTAAAATCGTAGAAACAGATTATACTTACTGTATCAAGTTTTGGACAAACTCGTGTTTGACATAGGTGGACTGTGAATATGGCATGTGAGCGCGAACTCTGCACATTCATTTGCGTGCTGGCAGTAGTTCTAGATAAGGCACCCAACTTCAAACACTGCATCATCTAGAAGAACAATCAGAGACGTGTTACTGGCAATGTATGGAAGCGATCTGTCACATGGAACACATAGACATGGTTTACAAACAAATATATTAGAACTATTTAGTCTGAAAACAGCAGAGTGTATCCGACTCGTCAAACAATGGGCCAAACTATCTCCTGCCTTCGGAGAGCAGCTACACGCCGCGCCTGGCTGTCTCCCGCAGTCAAGAAATGCCTAAGTGGAGCAGAGGTGGAGTGTGCGCATTTCTGCGGCCAGCAGCGATCAGTAAGTTATCCCCAAGACTTCCAAGGAACACCTTATTATTTTGTGAATCGTCCTTTATCATCGTACTACTCTATTAGTTGTGACTAAGGCTACGTTACCACGAGGAGCCTTTGGTGAGTTTTTGATGATGCAGAATTTCTGCACCTGTTAAGTAAGTTAGGTTACTTGCGGTTTTTATCACTTTTTTGTGGTCTCTTTTTGGTTTGTCATGTTTTACATAAAGCTGCTTTGTTTTTGATACTTGTTCGTATTTGGCTTTGGCAAAACTTTATTGATACAGTCATGTGTGGTCTACATGCATTTCCACAGCTTTATTTAAAACTATGACACACCAAAAACAGACAAAAAACACAGAGTTGAAAACGCATTAAAAATGAATGTTAAAAAAAATGCACACAAACATGCAATGAGAAAACGCAGGTAACCTAAATTAAACGGAACCTGTCACCCCCAAAATCGAGGGTGAGGTAAGCCCACCGGAATCAGGGGCTTACAGCATTCTGTAATGCTGTAGATAAGCCCCCGATGTATCCTAAAAGATTAGAAAAAGGCGTTAGATTATACTCACCCAGGGGCGGTCCCGCTGCGCTCCGGCGCCTCCCATCTTCATCAGATGACGTCCTCTTCTGGTCTTCACACTGCGGCTCCTACGCAGGCGTACTTTGTCTGTCCTGTTGAGGGCAGAGCAAAGTACTGCAGTGCGCAGGCACTGGGCCTCTCTGACCTTTCCCGGCGCCTGCGCACTGCAGTACTTTGTTCTGCCCTCAACAGGGCAGACAAAGTACGCCGGAGCCGCAGCGTGAAGACCAGAAGAGGACGGCACCGTATAAAGATGGGAGGCGCCGGACCTGGACCACCAGCGGGACCGCCCCTAGGTGAGTATAATCTAACCTCTTTTTCTCATCTTTCAGGATACATCGGGGGCTTATCTACAGCATTACAGAATGCTGTAGATAAGCTCCTGATGCCGGTGGGCTTAGCTCACCATTGATTTTGGGGTTGACAGATTCCCTTTAAGTAACAGAGATGTAGGAAATCAGCAGCATCAAAAACTCACCAAAATCTCATCGTGGGAACATAGCCTAAGACGCTAAGTTTTTGACACAGCAAAAATACGAAAGGTCAAAATCTCATAGTGGCCACCCAGCCTAAGCTGTCTATATAAAGAGTTCTGCTTCAGATCATAAAGGATTTCCATTTCATAGCACAATAGTAAATAAAGTGCATACAATCATGCCGTATCTGAAGGGTCACATGTGGCAGAGTGACATATCATTAGACGTTGGCTGGTGGGCATGGGTATTTTGGTAACACTTTTGCTCTTCATGATTCACGGCTGAATAAACAGAAATCTGCAGTGCTGGCTGCTGTAATAGACCACCTCCAGACAGTTCCATTAGATAAGGCAGATCTGCTGCCACTCCCTATTGATCGCTGCAGTGAGGGGCTGGAATCTTTGCTATGGAGCTCAGCAATAAATCACTGGCCGCTGATTTATAGTGCAGGCTGGGAGTAGCAATACAGCAGCAAGCACACATACATGAGCTGTCCTGTGAAGTCACACTCCTACAAGGACACATGCACCTACTAGCAAAAATGTTAAAGTAATATTCCAAATCCTTGGGGTTAGAAAAGCCCTAGATTAAAAAAGGAGCCTCTTTTTTCTCCACTAAACTGTACAGTATTGCAGATCAGCTCAAGCTGAGAGGAATTACAACAGTAGAAATCGCCTAATGCATTCCTGAAAAAAGACCACGTTCCCACAATGAGTATTTGGGGAGTTTATGATTTCTGCACCTATTTGGCTGGGTGCCCATGATCCAGAACTAGCAGCGCTTTGGACGCAGCGTATGTTCACTGCCTTCTATTGAGTGCAGGTAAATCCGCATGTGATCACTGAACCGCGCAGATTTACCGCATCCAATACAGTCTATTGGTGACATTTCTCTTACAGTGAATTGCGTCTCTGCAAGATAAATAGACATGCTGCGGTCTGGAGAGACGCCTCCCATATCCGTCTCCGCGGTTGATCCACAGGCGTCTGTGCACGCATAGTGGATATGCGATTTCTTGAAATCCCATCCACTGTGCTGTAACATCTGGCCGCTGAATAAATACACAGTGTCCAACCCGCAGAAGTTACGGATCGTGGGCATGTACCCTTACTTTCTGCAATTTGGCTTTGACAAAACTTTATTAATATAGTCATGTACAGCCTATATGAGTTTTTATTGCAATTTTTACCTGCGTATTTTTCGCATCTAGTGCAAGTATGGGGAAATTCTGCACGTAACACTCAGTGTACCCGCAAGTGAAATGGACATGTTGCATGAAAACACTCACAGGTCAGTTTACGCTGCATAAATAAAGGGTAGTGGGCATGAGCGGTTTTGGAGCAGCAAAAATCTGCAACATAAAAACTGTTCCAAAAACTCATTGTGGGAACTTAACCTTAGGCCACGTTCACACGTTCAGTATTTGGTCAGTATTTGACATCAGTATGTGTAAGCCAAAACCAGGAGTGAAACAGCCAGAGGAAACGTATAATAGAAAATGGTAGTTACCTGCCGATAACGGTATTTCTCTGATCCCATGATGGCACCACGGAGAGAGGGGTCCGCCCCCAGGGACAGGAAACCTACAGGTGAAAAAGGGCGTACCTCTCTCCCACATCAGTTGGTTTACAGAGCCTTATACAGAACTTCAGCTGCAACTCAATATTTATGCAAATTAAACAACCTATTTAACTTAATAGAAGCACCGTGACTAAAATTAATTACTATTATATTATCCAGTGCACACCTGTGTGTGAAAAAGGGAGGGAATATACGGGTGCCATCATGGGATCAGAGAAATACCGTTATCGGCAGGTAACTACCATTTTCTCTATCCCCATGATGGCACCACGGAGAGATTTGAATAGATAGCGCTATTAGGGAGGGACCACTGCCTCTAGAACCCTTCGCCCAAAGGTAGGATCAGAGGAAGTCAAGTCTAAGCGATAATGCTTAAAAAATGTAGACTGGGAAGACCAAGTGGCCGCTCTACATATCTGTTGTATTGAAGCGCCAGCTCTCTCCGCCCAGGATGATGCCACTGCTCTGGTCGAATGAGCTTTTATGTTCTCTGGGATAGCTGTCCCACAGGATGAGTAGGATAGGGCGATGGCGTCTCTTATCCATCTTGCTAACGTTGCTTTCGACGCTTTTTGTCCTTTGCGTGGACCCTGGAAGCAGACAAACAGAGCCCTATCCTTCCTGCACTCCCTAGTGGCTGATAGATACCTAACTAGACACCTTCTTACGTCTAGGGTATGCAGTGTTTTCTCCCCCTCATTTTTAGGTTTGGGACAAAAGGAGGGTAAAGAAATTTCTTGCGTTCTGTGAAACTGTGACGCTATTTTAGGGAGATAAGCTGGGTCGGTTTTTAGAATGACTCTGTCACCAAGTATTTGAGTAAAAGGCGGGCATGAAGATAACGCCTGTATATCGCTGACACGGCGAGCTGAGGTTAGGGCCACTAGGAGTGTGGTTTTCAGAGACAGGATCTTTAGAGGGACTTCTGTCAGGGGCTCAAAGGGAGGTTTGGTTAGAGCGTTTAGTACGAGGTTTAGGTCCCATGGGGGAGAGTTGTGGAGGGGAATGGGTCTGGACCTAGATGAGGCTTTAATAAATCGCATGACCAAACGATTTCTGGCCAGATCGTGATTATACAGAGCTGCTAAGGCTGCCACCTGAACTTTTAGAGTACTTGTAGCCAAGCCTCTTTCCAGGCCTTTCTGTAAAAATTCAAGGACTTTCCCAATAGGAATTTCCCCGGACGGGTCTGCCCCTGATACCGATATGAATTTTTTCCACACTTTCCCATATATTCTAGTGGTTACGGGTTTTCTACTTTGTAATAGAGTGGACACCAGGTTAGGAGAGAACCCTTTGTCTCTTAGTAACCTCCTTTCAAAAGCCACGCTGTCATGTGTAAATTTTTCACATTGGGGTGAAACACTGGGCCCTGGGACAGAAGTTTCGGAGTGTCTGGTAGAACCCATGGACTTGTTATGGACATTTTTCTTAGCCAAGAAAACCATATTCTGCGGGGCCAGAATGGCGCTATTAGTATCACTGTAGATCTCTCCTCCCGAATTTTCCTCAACACTAAGGGGATGAGTGACATTGGAGGGAACGCGTAGGCAAGGTGATAGTTCCAAGGAATTGTCAAAGCGTCTAGAGCTACAGGGTTCCCCCGGGGATCGATTGAGCAGAATGTTTCTACTTTGCGGTTTTTGCTGTTCGCGAATAGGTCTATTACTGGTAGGCCCCAGAGATTCACGATCTGATCGAAGACCGATTGGTTTAGCTCCCATTCTCCCTGTTTTAAGCATGTTCTGCTCAGGAAGTCTGCAGTTTGGTTTTCGGAGCCTTTTAAGTGGAGAGCTGTCAAGGACTTTAGACTGTGTTCCGCTATGTGGAGGATGGATTGGGTTACCTCCATCAGAGCTCGACACCTGGTTCCCCCTTGGTGGTTTAGATATGCCACAACTACTTGGTTGTCCGAAAACACTTTTACGTGATGACCGTGCAGGAGATATAGGAAGTGTGTTAGAGCCAGTTTTACCGCTAGCAGCTCTTTCATGTTGGAAGAGTCTGGCTCCTGACTTTTGTTCCAACTTCCCTGTGCCACCTGATCGCCTATATGAGCTCCCCAGCCCCAGGGGCTTGCGTCTGTTGTTAGAATCTTTTCTGTCGGTAGCGCCCAAGGAACCCCTTTGGCTAGATTCCCTGGGTCTGCCCACCATGCTAGGGAGTGTATTGTATTTGGAGAAATGGTTAACCGCCCGTCTAAATTTCCGTGCAGAGATATGCCTAAATTTAAGGTCTCCCATTGTAGATCCCGGGAATGAAGTTGTGCCCATTGAACTGCCGGAATACAGGCAGTCATAGAGCCCAGGAGGGACATTGCTCTCCTCGGAGTGGTCACTGGGGATACCGTCAGTTGTAATACGGCTTGTGTCATTTTTTGTACCTTTTCCTGAGGAAGATAACATGTCTGCGTGTTCGAGTCTAGGACTATCCCCAAGTACTCCTGTACCCGAGATGGCACCATTTTGGACTTGGATATGTTTAGCAGCCACCCTAGACTCGACAGGGAAGTAATGACCAGGTTCAACTGTTGTTCGCAGTGTTGAAATGAGTTTCCTACCACGAGTAGGTCATCTAGATAGGGAACTATTAGGATGTTCTGTTCCCGTATGTGGGCCATTACCTCTGACATTATTTTCGTGAATACTCGAGGAGCGATAGCTATCCCGAAGGGGAGAGCTCGGAATTGGAAGTGTTTGATCTCCCCCTGGATATTCACTGCCAGTCTGAGATATTTTTGGTAATCTCTGTGTATGGGCACATGGTAGTACGCGTCTCGTAAATCTAAAACAGTCATGAAACACTGAGGAAAGAGTATTCTCACGCAAGATTTTATTGTTTCCATTTTGAAATGTTGTATCTCCAGGAAACTGTTTAGTTTTTTGAGATTTATGATCGTTCTGTACGATCCGTCCGTTTTTTTCCGGAGAAAGAGGGGAGAATAGAACCCCGTGCCTCTTTCCAGGTATGGAACTTCTTGCAATACATCTTTCTGGATTAGGCTCAGAATTTCCTTCTGGAGAGCTGACTGTTCGAGTGACTGTTTTTGAGGCGTTACCATGAAGGAGTTGCCGGGAGGGACACGAAATTTGAATTTGAGGCCTTCTCGTATGATGCCTAAAATCCAAGGGCTGTTTGAAATTTTTTCCCAGGCTGGAAGAAACTTCGCTAGTCTCCCTCCGACCCGGGAAGTACCTTCATTGAGATTTTTTATTATCTGGAGGGGGGGTTTTGTTGAACAAGAAGCCCCTGTTTTTGTTTTTTCTGTCTTCCCATCCGTCTTTATTTCCTTTTGGAGGTCTTCTGCGCATGAACTTTCTGTTCCGAAAGGAGCGCCTATATGACTGGTTGGGGAACCCGGGAAAAGATTTCTTTTTATCTCCCGCTTTGTCGAGGATGTCGTCCAACGTTGACCCAAACAGAAATTCACCCTCGCAAGGTATTGAACAAAGCTTGGTCTTTGTCTGCAGATCCCCCGGCCAGCACTTCAGCCACAGGGCGCGTCTTGCGGCGTTTGAGAAGGAAGCCGACCTGGCTGACAATCTTGCCGAGTCCACCGAAGCGTCCGCCAAAAAAGCTGCTGCTCCTTTCATCATGGACACTGACTTTTGTAATGTCTCTCTTGGGACTTTCTCTTTTAGTTGAGAATCCAAATGCTCAAGCCATACCATCAGAGCACGGGCCGTGCATGTGGCTGCGATGGCTGGCTTTAGGCCCCCTCCTGCTGCTTCCCAGGAGTTTTTTAAGAAGGTGTCTGCCTTTTTGTCCATCGGATCCTTTAGAGTGCCCATGTCCTCAAAAGGCAGGGCGAACTTTTTAGAGGCCTTTGCTATGGCCACATCCAGTTTGGGTGCCTTGCTCCAGGATGAGCAGGCTGGGTCATCGAACGGGTACTTTCTCTTGGGGGTCAAGAGTACTTTCTTGTCTGGTTTCTTCCACTCTTTCTTGATCAAAGAATGAATTTTTTCATTTATTGGAAATACTCTTCTTTTCTTTTGTTCTAATCCGCCGAACATAATGTCCTGTGCTGTTCTTTTAGGGCGTTCGTCTACCAGACCCATAGTTGTTCTGATGGCCTTTATCAATGCGTCCGTCTCCTCGATGGGGAAGCAACTGCGTCCCCCCTCTGATGATAGTGAGGAGGTTTCGGATGTTGATGAATCATTAGAGTCAGATGTTTCATTTTCTGATTCGTCTATACTGGACTCGGGAGACTTATGACCTGATCTATGTTTTTTCCTCGGAATTTTAATGCTTTTGAGGGCATTTTCCACTTGATTTTTTATAAGAGTTTTTAGGTCTGATGCGAACGCCGGAGATTCCTCCTGGATGGTTTTTTCTATGCAGGGCCCGCATAGCTTCTTTTCCCATGAGGAAGATAGCTCTTCCGAACATATCGCACATACTTTGTGTTTTGATTTGGTTGTACATTTCCTTCCCTAAGAGAGAAAAGAAAAATAATCTCGTATTATGTTACCACTTCCACGTGGATCACTCACCCTTTACGGCTAAGAGATACTGTCTCTGGCCTCGGGACTGTATCCACTGGGTTTGTCGCTGGCCGAGTGTTTCCTCCAGAGACTCGGCTGCGTTGAGACCCTGATCGTCCGCTGCTGCTGCGTTGTTGGGATGAAGCGTTCCCCTTGCGCTGATGTTGTGAGCGCGGACGCGGTACTTGCTCAGGTGATGATTGTGCACATTCCTGTGCCTCTTGTGGTTCTTTGCCGCTCATAGTGGCTCCGCACTGCGTTTGCCAAAAGAGAGGGTTTTCCACACTTTCTCTGTTGAGAACGCCGTTTTTTAAACTTGCCGCCGGCAGAAGCGGTCATCTGCGCATGCGCGCGCGTCACTTCCGGTTTGCTGCACAGGCGTCCTATAGGGAGGATATTAGTGGGGACGCCTGTGCGCGCGTTCCAACGTTCCGCCCGAGCCCGTACTTCCGGTTTGGGCGGCGGTTCAGCGGTGACCTGCGGCGCTTATGCTCCAGCGCCTGAGATGGTAGTGTAGCCGCCGCTACCCCCATGCACCGATTAGCGGTGTAGAGGCTGTAACGGTGACCGCCGCCACCTGCCTCTTTCCTCCCCCTTTTTTTTTTTTTTTTTTTCCTTTGAGGAAGGCAGGCTCGGACCTTCTCACTGCCTTCCCCTGCAACACTCACCCGTAGGGCCCGCCGACCCCCGTGGTGGAGCTTCAGGGTCGGATGAAAAGGGGGGAGAAAACCTGCTGGACACAGCCGAGACAGGGCGCCCCCTGTCAGGAACCGACCGGCCAGCACCCTGGAATCCCACGAAGAATCCTTTAGGTACGTGCTGTAGGTTCCCCGTCAGGGACAGGAAACCAACTGATGTGGGAGAGAGGTACGCCCTTTTTCACCTGTAGGTTTCCTGTCCCTGGGGGCGGACCCCTCTCTCCGTGGTGCCATCATGGGGATAGAGAAACACGTCACCACTTCTGGATTTATCCCCACTCCTGGTTTTGGCTTACAGATACTGAGGTAAAAAACTGACCAAATACTCACGTGTGAATGTGGCCTTAGAGTCTTTACCAACCATAAACAATCCCATTAAATAATACCAGAGGGTGAAATCTTTGACAAATCAATAGCATTTACACAAAATAAACTGCAGGGAAATGAGCACAATGTGATGATAATTTTGCCACAAAACATTTGTCCAGAAATCTGCAGCATGTCAGTCTTGTATCTTTCTTTTCATTGTGGATGGAAATAGAGTATGTAGCACAACACAAAGCAGCCAGTGACACACGGAGACACACAAACCTCTGCTTCGGAGGCCACGTTACGCGTTGTTACTCCAACTGTATAAATTCCTCCAGTTGAGTCTTCATGAATCTTTATGTTGGACTTTTTGTTCCTGGCCTCAATGTCCCTTGTGGTGTCAAACAAATCAAGCACCTCTTCATTGTAAAGCTGAACACAAAAGTAAAAAAGACATGTATTAACAGAAAGATACAAGATAACTTAATGCATACATGCATGCCTGCAGCTATCAAGCTTTAGTCGCGGTGTTCTTTTACTGCCATTTTTCTATTTAGTGGAGATGGAAAAGCGACAAGAGGCAGTAGCCCGGACCATTATTGCTATTCCTCAGGGAACTCCGTTACATGTAATCACATTGTTAAGTGCCAAGAGATGAACGAAACAAACCTCCAAGAACTGAGCATTCACTTTAAAATCCGGTGGTGGGAGACCCTGTTCCAGTGCAGCTTGTTTCCTCTCACCAATTCTTCGGAACAGATGTTTTACGGCTCGGGGAATGATACCATGCTCTTCCTCAGTTATATTTACGTCAAACCCAGTTCCCATTGTATACGTCTTACCAGCTCCTGTCTAAATAATAAATGTACACTAATCAGGACCTTCAGAAGTAAATCGAATCATGTGGCAACATATACACATAGTACATATTTGTACAGTTAGTACATAGCTGAAATGAAATCTTACAAGGACATTTAAAAAAGGAACGGTCTTCATTTCTCGGATTAGCAACTTGCAGGTCTGGCACTTTCCGCCAATGACATATAATCTATTATACACATTATACATGCATACATGTTTCAATGTCACAAACATTTCTGGGACCAAGATGGTAGCAGCAGACCTTGGTTCTCCAAGCTATACCTTTTTGCTTTATTTAGCATTCCTTTTTATTAACAAGGTTACCCCAAATAAATAAATAAGCTCAGAAGTAATCCACACCATTATTTAACCATATCAATAAGGGGGAAAAAACATCACTCTCCATTGTAATTTTACCCTTTAGGCCGGTTTCACACGTCCTGATATTTGCGGTACCGGAGATATCAGTGTCCGTGTGATACATCCATGTGGAAACCGTGTGCCGCATCAAAACCACACGGACGACCGTCGGGAAGCAGCGCTACAGTAAGCGCTTGTGGTGCTGAAGCCGGCTGTCAACCGTTCATGAATGAAAAAAAACACGACATGGGGTCCCCCCCTATATTTTAAAACCAACCCAGCAAAACTCACAGGTGCGGGCTGCTATTCTCAGATTGGTAAGGGGCCATGGATATGGGCCCCCCCCCCCAGCCTAAAAACAGCAGCCTGCAGCTGCCCAGAAAAGGCATATCTATTAGACGCACCAATTCTGGAGCTTTGCCAGGTTCTTCCCACTTGCCCTGTAGCAGCGGCAAGTGGGGTAATGAGAGGTTAATGTAACCTTCCTATTGTAAGGTGACATTAAGCCAGCTTAGTAATGGAGAAGTGTCAATAAGACACCTCTCCATTACTAATCCTATAGTAGTTAAAGGGTTAATCAAGCACCACACAGTAAGAAAAGAATGAAATAAAACAATATACACAGTTTCTCCATATTAGTCTGCCATTCCAAGCAAAGCCCTTGATCTCCTGGAAAAAATGTCAAAATAATAAACAATATAACATACCTGTCCGGCGTAGTCAGTCCCACGCAGTAATCCATATCTAGGGGAATTTACAGTTTACAACCGGGAGCGCTGCTAATGCGACCGCTCCCGGCTGTAAACTACTGGTGAATGAAAGATGCTGGGAGCGGAGCTTCAGAGACTAGCGGTGACGTCACCGAAGCTGCACTCCCTGCCGGCCTGAACTAAAATGAACTCTTCAGCGTGGGAAAATGCTAGCTGTCACCAGTAGTTCACAGCCGGGAAAGGTCGCATTAGCACCACTCCCAGTTGTAAACTGTAAATTCCCCTAGATATGGATTACTACATGGGACTGACTGTACGCCGGACAGGTATGGTATATTGTTGGTTTATTACTTTGACATTTTTTCCAGGAGATCAAGGGCTTTATTTGGAAAGGCAGACTAATAAAGATGGAAAAAATGTGCATATTGTTTTATTTCATTAAAATACTTTTTTCTTACTGCGTGGTGTTTGATTAACTCTTTAACTACTATAGGATTAGTAATGGATAGGTGTCTTATTGACACCTCTCCATTACTAAGACGGTTTAATGTCACCTTACAATAGGAAGGTGACATTAACCCCTCATTACCCCACTTGCCACCACTACAGGGCAAGTGGGAAAAAATGGGCAAAGCTCCAGAATTGGCGCATCTAATAGATGCGCCTTTTCTCAGCAGCTGCAGGCTGCTGTTTTTAGGCTGGGGGGCCCATATCCATGGCCCCTTACCAGCCTGAGAATAGCAGCCCATACCTGTCCCCTGCTGCTCGCCGGCAGAGCAGAGGACAATGGATGAAAGCCGCATTCAGCATCACACGCAGGGGAACAGCGGCTTACAGTAGCGCTGCTTCACTGGCGGCCGTCCGTGCGCACGGAGGACAGTGTACACTGTTCTCCATGTGCACGTGTGCAGGACGTTTGGCGGGCCGTGTGTCCGGGTAAAAACGGACATGTCTGCTTGTTTTGCACACGGTCCGTCAAAACACGCTGACATGTGCATAGACCCATTCATTTGTATTGGTCTAAGTGTGTCAGTGTCTCCGGTACGTGAAAAAACTGTCACTACACATACCGGAGATACTGATGTGTGAAACCGGCCTTAGCCTGTATTCACTCATCCGCAGCTCTGGTCTCTTCTCTCTGTGACCAAAAAGCAGCCGAATCTCCCAGCTTCTACTAACTCCTTATCTCCTGTCTTCTGCCACTCTTCCCTCGCATACAACCCCAAAAATCCCACTAATAGCTGGATTACGTCCTTACCTATCTACCCAATATCCATTATCCAGCCCATCCAACCATCTGGCCAGCTATGATAATAGCTAAGAAGTAGATACTACATATTTCATATTTTCCTATTATCTCTTCTTATCTACCTACCTATCTAATTCCTACTTGTTGCAACTACTACACATGCTCCATGTCTCCTCTCATCAGGGTGGATAAAAATCAATGTTTTTTTAAAAAAATCAAAAAAATCGGATTTATTTGATTTAAATCGGATTTTTTTGATTTAAATCGGATTTTTTTCAATAAACTGCTTTTTGAGGAAAATATTTTACCATCCAAAGGTTCTTCCATCATGAGATAAAGCGGAGTTGTTTAACTCAGTAGAATAAAGGCTGTATATGTGTAACATTCACAATGCCATGCTCTTCCAGAGGTTTCTGTAGGATGCTGACTATCCAACAAGTTTGGGCATGTCAACTGAATGGAAAAAGAAACTAAACCAAAAGTGAAACCAAGCTAGAAGTGTGGAATTAAAGGGGCAGTATGAACAAAATGTGGAGGCTATTAATAGTTTATACAATTAAGACATGCTGCTTTTAAACACCTACCTATTGCCATATAGTAAAACAAAAAAGATTTTTACTTACTTTGGGGTCCCCCCCCTCACCCTGGTGTTAGATCGTTGCCCCTAGTTTCGTCCGTGTAACTATGGGCGCACATGCGCACTGCTCTCACTTCTCATTTTAATCGTGATTTATATTAAAAAAAACCTTTTGATTTAAATCAGTGATTTAAATCATGATTAAAATCATGATTTAAATCGATCCGATTTAAATAGAAAAAAATCTTTTGATTTAAATTGTGATTTAAATCATGATTTAAATCAGCGTGATTTAAATCAATCCACCCTGCCTCTCATTACCATACAGTATTGGTCTCCTCAATGTCAGTAGCTTTCCTGCTCATGTTGTGTCATTGTGATCTGAGCATGTGCGTCCATCACTAAGGGTGGACCTACGTTAAGCCACAGGAGAAACAGCAAGGTCACTATTCCACATGAAAATGCATTGTTTTGACAGAAGAATATTGAACATGCACCTCTTTTGACATGCTGTGTTGAACTTTGAATAATACTTTTAGTGGGACGACCCTCTAAGAAAAAGAGGGACAAGCTGTACATCAAGCATCCAATAATAGAGTGATTGTATGCAGCCTCCTGCCAGGGAAGGGTGTTTATCAGAGTACATACCAAGTGAAAGTAAGGGTGGCTGTGCTGACACTAATGGGAGGCATGTGGGCCAAAGGAAGACCTCACAAATTTACACTTTTAACACCAATGCTGGAATTCTTACTTGGCCATAAGCAAAGACTGTGGCATTGTATCCTTCAAAGCAGCCTTCGATAAGTTTCTCTGTGCACTCCATGTAGATGTCATCTTGTCTGGAGTCAATGTCAAAGACATAGTCGAAGGTGAATGCCTTATCTTTTCCTAGGAAGACTTGGGGTTCGCCAGGTGTCACACAAGTGCAAATATGACAACCCTCAATTTTTTCCTTGGCAAGCTGCGGGCGAATTCTGAAAGAATAAAAAATGAACAAGTTTAAAGCCAAGCTTTACAGAACTCCACGGTAATAACGCAGAGTGCCCTGTGACCGATTTCGGACAATGAATACAAACTATTCAGAAATATATGCCATGTACAGTAGGCAAACACACTTTACTATTACTTTATATAAAATCAATAACATTTCTGGAATTTTCAAGCACAGAAAATATAACTTTCTAACCTTTTCATCTAAACTAAGGCATATTAATGGAATAAGCAAAACAAAAAAAAGGAACATGTACCGTAATATCTGGGCCCACAGAGGTGAAGAGCATGCCGCAACCAACCAGATAAAGAATGGACAGACTCAAGTCATTAGGAACTACAGTAACAGGCAGCCCAATATGCTATTTTCTTAATTAGAGAGCAGCTAATCTGCACAGTCACCTCTCTATTCTGTATCGAGATGCTGGGAAGGAGGACGGCCAAATGCCACATCACTGGCATCATGGCAACCATCAATGAGCAGTGATGTCAGAAGTCTGGTACTTGAACATTGTGGCTATGTGCCGACTGCATGCAAAGACTGGAAGGTCAGTGATGGATCAATGGGTGACCTGAGGTCCTCATTAACTCCATAACTCCTGCATAAGGTCATACAAAATGTTATAAACTGGCTCTATGGTTTTTATTACTGGCAGCAAGAGATTTGGAGTTCAGCAAGACTAGAGATCTACAGAGAAAAAAATCTAATATTTACTATTCACTTAAGCAGCTATAAAACATTCAAAAGCAGAAAGAGACACATTCGTAGAGTGTAATATATTTCACAAAACTCCCTACAGAACAAAAACATTAGGTTCATGGTCTGTGAGGGGATGTATATTTAGGGTATGTGCACATGCTGCGGATTTTGCTGCGGATCCGCAGCGGTTTCCCATGAGTTGACAGTACAATGTAAACCTATGGGAAACCAAATCCGCTGTGCACATGCTGCGGGAAAAAAAAACACACGGAAACGCAGCGGTTTATTTTCCGCAGCATGTCAATTCTTTGTGCGGATTCCGCTGCGGGTTTGCACCTGCACCAATAGAAATCTGCAGGTGAAAACTCGCAGAGGAAACCGCAAAAGAAACCGCGATAAATCCGCAGGAAAAACCGCAGCGGTTTTTCACTGCAGATTTTGCAAATCCGCTGCGGAAAATTCCGCAATGGAATCCGCAGCGTGTGCACATGGCCTAAGCATGACAATGGGAGCACAGTGCATCAAAGCAAAGCAGGAAAAAAAATAATTTCCAAAAGGAAGGGTTTTTCCCATTTCTGGATATGAGATCCAATAATAACTGGACTGCTGGATTTCTTACTTTGTGTACACTTCATGGAAAATGGGCTTAAGTGTGCAAAAAATGTACATGCATTTTTCTGTATATGCTTCCTTGCTGTCTCCATTCTGTGTTGATGGGGTAAAAAAAAAAAAAACTTAAAAAAAAGTGCATTAGCATAGAAAACGCAGCTACGTCACAAAAATGTAGTGTTCCAGTAAACTGTGCACAAGTGGAAATTTAGGTTTCCATTCAGTTATAGACATCATTTGGACACTACATTTTCATTTACCTTTTAAAAATTATTCGGCAGTAATATTCTACAAACGTGCGTACCTGGTAACTTTGTATTTCCATTTAAATAATTTGGAAATCATATCAACAATATTCTATGCGGTTTGTAAAATAGGGGGCAGGTCAGTGAGGGATCAGTCACCTGTCATAAACCATGCAGATGCATATGTAAGCAGAGCACCACATGAAGCCCCCCCATAGGCCGCCCCAGAGCACGAGCATACCATTAACTGAAAATACAGATTACCCACAAAACGGATTTCATCAACCAAGGTGTCATTTTAATCAGTATAACAGCGTCAACTTGACAGTGTCTGTAGGTTACTGAGCACAATGCTGCTGACATGTTCCCTTTAAAGAGGATCTTTCACCAAATTTTTCAAGTCCAACTGGACAGATGATGTAATAGTGGCTGCAGAGATGAATAAAACATTTTTTTTTTTCAATTTCTCCTTTGCGTAACAGAAATATTAGCAAAGTATTTGGTATGTAATGAGCTAATTTTCGGTAAGTCCAAGTGGGTGTTATCAGAGAGTTTTCACTGGAGGCGTGTACTTCTTTCCCCTGTATGATGCTGGCCAATCATAAGCACACAACATTGAGGGGGAAAAGAAGAACGAGCCTCCACAATAGTTTGGAGCAAGTTTCTCAGTGTGTGAGACATATAATGTCAGACAGCACTGATCTCCAGGACTAACCTCCTGCATGATTAAAAAGTGTTGGAAGTACAGCATAGATGACTTACACTTTTCAGACAAGGCCATGGCAGTCAGTGGAGAAGCAGTCACATTACAAAACTTTCTATCAGATATCCTCTCATAGATAGCACTGTCACTTCTGCTGTACTCCCACTCCTCCCTCACTGGCTATCCTGAGAGCTCAAGAGTCCCTTATCACACTTTCACTGCAAAACCAATACAGGTTGAGCATAACATACATAAGTGTGATTACTGACACTTTGTAGCTCTCAGCTCTGGACAGGCAGTGTAGGGACATAGGCAGTACAGCAGAGGTAACAGCGCTAGGTGAGGAGGAGAGCTTAGCTGACTACACACACACACACACACACACTAACTGCCATGACCTTATCTGAATGGGGCTGGTCATTGTTAGGTCATTTTTACAGAATAATTAGTGCCTTAAAAAGAGAACCCAAAAAACATTGGTGTTGCTTTTTTTCCATTCCACTATTAGTTGTCCCACACAAAAATAAGCCTTTATATGGATATGTTGATGGACTTACGAAAAAAAAGTAACCCTTGGAAAAAAAGGAGAAAAAAATGAAAGCGTAAAAATCTGAAAATTTCCCAGTCATGAAGGGGTAGAGCATACAAAATGCAAAAACCATCCAATTTTGTCTCATATTGCAATAAAAAAACATACACATTTTTTGTTTGACTTTCCTATTTACTAGCCTGGTCTGGATGGCTACTGCAGGGGTCTCCTACCCGTGCCAGGTGTGCCATAGGACATAAGAGTTGATGATTACCTTGGCTTATCAATGCTCCCTAACTGGTCCCTAGCTAAAAATGGTACAGATCAGTGGGATATTAAAGGGGTAATTCTCAGTATACACCATTAACTATAGACAGTTGGGGGGTTCAATTTGTGTATCCCTGACAATGAGCAGTTTAAAGAGATTGCAGCTTGCAACCTTATTAGTATTTCCCTGCGCTGTATTTTAGTAGGTGCATTCCAACATATAAAATATCCTTCATTGAGGTGAAGGGGACAACACTGCAATATCTTGCACAGCTGCATAAAAAAATGTACAGCTGCTTGCAGGCTGATGTATTCATTGAACAGGCTGCACAATTCACATTGGGCCTCTTTCACACTTCCGTCTTTCAGCTCCCGTAACAATCCGTCGATTTTTGAGAATATACATATTAGTCCTTACCATATAACCTAAATATCTATAGGTCACTCTCCGTACATACCATTTCAACACAGAACCAATTAAGGAACAAGGAGCGTATAAATAAAATCACTGAAGTTTATTCAAAATTATAAAATATAAAATATTGAACAAGTATATTCTGGATGCCTCAAGCCAAGCTAGAAGATCAGCACAAGCTAATACACCAAAAAATCCTAAAGTATAAAACAATCTTCATATGGAAAAGAGTCCAAACAACCAAAATATATAATGGAATTACTCCTATCACATATATAGTACTAGTCCTATGCTAGTTGTTCTGCCCATATCAAGAGTGCACCTAATTAGACTCCTTAATAAAGTGCATAGTGCTTTTCTGTTGCCTAAAAGTGCTTATCTTTGATACTCTGAATACCTGGATGGCGTGTCAGCTCGGCTGTGTCTCAGCGAACAACTAGTATAGGACTAGTACTATATATGTGATAGGAGTAATTCCATTATATATTTTGGTTGTTTGGACTCTTTTCCATATGAAGATTGTTTTATACTTTAGGATTTTTTGGTGTATTAGCTTGTGCTGATCTCCTAGCTTGGTTTGAGGCATCCAGAATATACTTGTTCATTATTTTATATTTTATAATTTTGAATAAACTTCAGTGATTTTATATATACGCTCCTTGTTCCTTAATTGATTCTGTGTTGAAACGATTTTTGAGAACGCAGGATCCTGCATTTTCTCATAGACTTGTACTAGCGACGGATTGTGACGGATGGCCATCCGTTTCATCCGTCGTGCACTGGATCCTGCGTAAAAAAAACAGTCCGTCGGGCAGAGAAAACGTTCAGAGGAACGTTTTTTTCTGCACGTCGGAAAATCGGTCAGCGTCGCTGCCTCTGCAAAGCAGGAATCCAGTGACGGTTCAAGTCTTTTCAAACTGAGCATGCGTGGAAGAATTTCCCGTCAGGGAAATTCTCTCGCTTTCTCTTTTTACTATTGATGCTACCTGTGCAGCATCAATAGTAACAAGATATAATGTTAAAAATAATAAAAAAATAAAAAATCCCAGTATTCTCACCTACTGACATCCCGCGCAGCGTCACCGATGCTCCCGGCAGCTAGCGTTCCTAGTAATACATTGCGAAATCTCGATTTCACAATGTATTACTAGGAACGCTACCTACCGGGAGCATCGCTGCGCGGGACGCCGGTAGGTGAGAATACTGCGATTTTTTATTTTTTTTTAAACCTGGTTTGTGTTGTGTATGGGTCATTCCATATCAAGTGATCCAAATATGAATATTTTTTTTACCTGACGTCTTTACATTTTTTTTATTTTTTGTTTTTATGAAGTACAACTTTAGTTAATTACAAATTAAAAGTTTTGAATTATTTTTTTTTCTTCAGTTAATTTTTTACAGATTTTTAAATTTTTGAAAAAGCAAGGATTTTGGCCTGTTATGGCTTTACATTTGTTATCATATTTTGGGCTACAGTTAAGATAAAGAGGTGGGAGAGGCATCATTTTTCTCAGAACGGTACCGGCTTTCATTTGAAACAAGACTATATTTCTTTATATTTTGTATTGGAGAAATCAAATTCTAAATTTTGATGCGCAATTGTGAAAAAAACGTATGTTTTAAAATTGTGAAAACATGCAACTGTGTTACTTGTGTTCTTGTTTGTATTTGTACAGGGATTCAACTTGAGACCTATCAAATTTGTATTTTATTTTTAAGCCTTGAATCATCTGATTTTATGTTTGTGTGAATTTCTTCCTTTTTTTCTTTTCAAATTACAACTTATTGCATTCAACATTTATATGTAACAATAAAGAAACGCAAACAACAACTACTGAAGTGCCAGAATAAATACATCTTAGGCCGGTTTCACACGTCAGTGGCTCCGGTACGTGAGGTGTTAGTTTTCTCACGTACCGGAGACACTGACTCACGTAGACACATTAAAATCAATGTGTCTCTGCACATGTCATTGATTTTTTGCGGACCGTGTGTCCGTGTGCAAAACACGGAGACATGTCAGTGTTCGTGGGAGCGCACGGATCACACGGACCCATTAAAGTCAATGGGTCCGTGTAAAACACGTACCGAACACGGATGCAGTCCGTGTGCCGTCCGTGTGCCGTGCAGGAGACAGCGCTACAGTAAGCGCTGTCCCCCCAGCTTGTGGTGCTGAAGCCGCCATTCATTTCTTCTCTCCAGCAGCGTTCGCTGGAGAGAAGAAATGAAAAATCATTGTTTTGTGGTTTTTTTGAGGTTGAAATAAAGATCTTTGTCACCACCCCCCTCCAACCCCCTGTGCGCCCGCCCGCTGTAAATAAAATACTCACCCGGCTCCCTCGATGCGTCCTCTCAGCGCCGCAGCTTCTCCTGTATGAGCTGTCACGTGGTACCGCTCATTACAGTGATGAATATGCGGCTCCACCTCCCATAGGGGCGGACCGCTCATACAGGAAGAAGCTGCGGCGCTGAGAGGAAGCATCGAGGGAGCCGGGTGAGTATTTGATTTCCAGCGGGCGGGTGCACAGGGGGTGGGAGGCGGGCGGTGACCGGGATCTTTATTTTAAACACACAAAAAATAAAAAAACAAAGATTTTTCATTCCTTTTCTCCAGCAAATGCTGCTGGGGGGGGAAGGAATGAATTCCGGCTTCAGCACATGCAGGGGACAGCGCTTATCTCTAGCGCTGTCTCGTGCACGGTCCGTGTGGTACCCAGTCGGCACACGGCTGCCGCACGTGTGCCATACTGATGTGCCACGTGAGCACACGGACACGGATAACTCCGGTACCGATTTTTCCGGTACCGGAATTATCTGGACATGTGGGACAGGCCTTAATCATCATAACACAACTTGCTCAGCATTTTCAACCTGAATGCATTGATGCATTGAACAAGCCAAAAGAAAAAAAAGGGGAATTTCTAAATACAGTCTGATCCTAATTATATGTTAAAAACAAGATTAAAAGAACCAATATTTTTACCACCTATTTATACATGTAATAATTTTTTCTATTATATCGCTAAACATGTCATTCATGAAGTGTTTAAGAATAGTACAGTAGTTAAATCATCATTCTATAAAATATGAACTAATCAAACAATTAATAGTAGGTTTTTACACTAGCCTTTTATCATCAATGTGTCCCTTCTAGTGGGTGAAATGTCATCTTGTCCATAACACAGTAGCCGCCACCAGCGCCAATCATAGTCACAGGTCACATCACCAGTTTTGCCATGCATTGCCAATTGTGTGCCGCCTTCTGCCACTTCATGGACTTCACTGTCTTTATTTCTGCTTCACTACATGGGATGACAGTCCGGTATTGCTGAGTCCCTGTGATAGGTTCTGCTTCCTGTAAAGCCCCCGTCACACTAAGCGAGGTCGCTAGCGAGATCGCTGCTGAGTCACAAGTTTTGTGACGCAACAGCGACCTCAGTAGCGATCTCGCTATGTTTGACACGTAGCAGCGACCAGGCCCCTGCTGTGAGATCGCTGGTCGTGTCGGAATGGCCTGGACCTTTTTTTGATCGTTGACGTCCCGCTGACATCGCTGAATCGGTGTGTGTGACACGGATTCAGCGATGTCTTCACTGGTAACCAGGGTAAACATCGGGTTACTAAGTGCAGGGCCGCGCTTAGTAACCCGATGTTTACTCTGGTTACCATCGTAAATGTAAAAAAAAACAAACACTACATACTCACATTCCGGTGTCCGTCAGGTCCCTTGCCGTCTGCTTCCCGCACTGACTGACTGCCGGCCGTAAAGTGAAAGCACAGCGGTGACGTCACCGCTCTGCTGTTAGGGCCGGTGCTCAGTCAGTGCAGGAAGCGGACGCGAAGGTGAGTATGTACTGTTTGTTTTTTTACATTTTACACTGGTAACCAGGGTAAACATCGGGTTACTAAGCGCGGCCCTGCGCTTAGCAACCCGATGTTTACCCTGGTTACCCGGGGACCTCGGCATCGTTGGTCGCTGGAGAGCTGTCTGTGTGACAGCTCCCCAACGACCACACAGCGACTAAACAGCGACGCTGCAGCGATCGGCATCGTTGTCTGTATCGCTGCAGCGTCGCTAAGTGTGACAGGGCCTTAACCGATGTTATAACAAACTCTCCTCCCCTTTGTAGTCCTGGTTTGTACAATACATGAACTGGATGTTAGGGCTGTCCCACACGTCCAGATAATTCCGGTACCGGAAACAATCGGTACCGGAATTATCCGTGTCCGTGTGCCCCTGCGTTTCTGGTGAACATCAGTGTGGCACACGTGTGCCTCCCGTGTGCCCACTGGGTACCACACGCACCGTGCTGGGTACCACACGTACTACCAGCATCTGGTGCTGAATCCGCAATTCATATGTTCCCTGCAGCAGCGTTTTCTGCAGAGAAAATATGAATAATATTGTTTAAAATAAAGATCTATGTGTCCGCCGCGCCCCCACCCCCTGTGCAAACCCCCCCCGCTGTTCTGAAAATACTCACCCGCTCCCTCGTCGGCTGTCGCTGCTTCCTGGTCTGGCCCCATCTTCTCCTGTATGCGGTCACGTGGGGCCGCTCATTTACAGTCATGAATAGGCGGCTCCACCCCTATGGGAGGTGGAGCCACATATTCATGACTAATCGTCGGCCCCACGTGACCGCATACAGTAGAAGGGGCGGCCAGCACAGAACACTGCGAGGGAGGCGGGTGAGTATTTTCAGAACAGCAGGGGGGGGGGGCGCACAGGGGGTGGGAGGGCGGCGGACACATAGATCTTTATTTTAAACACTATTATTCATATTTTCTCTGCAGCAAACGCTGCTGCAGGGAACATATGAATCGCGGATTCAGCACCAGTGGGGGGGACAGCGCTTACTGTAGCGCTGTCTCCTGCACGCCACACGGACTGCAAACGGAGAAGGTCCGTGTGTGGTCCGTGTTTTACACGGACCCATTGACTTTAATGGGTCCGTGTAATACGTGCGCTCCCACGAACACTGACATGTCTCCGTGTTTGGCACACGGAGACACGGTCCGCAAAAAATCAATGACATCTGCACAGATGCATTGATTTTTATGGGTCTACGTGTGTCAGTGTCTCCGGTACGTGAGGAAACTGTCACCTCACGTACCGGAGCCACTGACGTGTGAAACCGGCCTTAAGAGTATTTTTCTCCCTCCAGTTGAGGAGTTGCCTGGGTGATAAGATTTGGTGTGAATATGGCCTCTGGAGGCCCGAGCTGCCGACCTGTCATCGCAGTCACTCTCTACCTCTGTTCACTCTCAGGCTGAGCCCTAACAAAGCTTTCTCCTCTGTCCTCTCCTGCTTCTAAAGGTACCGTTACACTAAACGACTTACCAACGATCACGACCAGCGATACGACCTGGCCGTCATCGTTGGTAAGTCGTTGTGTGGTCACTGGGGAGCTGTCACACAGACCGCTCTCTCCAGCGACCAACGATCAGGGGAACGACTTCGGCATCGTTGAAACTGTCTTCAATGATGCCGAAGTCCCCCTGCAGCACCCGGATAACCAGGGTAAACATCGGTTACTAAGAGCAGGGCCGCGCTTAGTAAACCGATATTTACCCTGGTTACCATTGTAAAAGTAAAAAAAAAAAAAACACTACATACTCACATTCTGATGTCTGTCACGTCCCCCGCCGGCGTCCACAGGGTTAAAACTGCTTTCGGCAGGATCGCTGGTAATGCACGCGCTGCTGCCGAGAGCTTCCCTGCACTGAATGAGTCAGCGCCGGCCGTAAAGCAGAGCACAGCGGTGACGTCACCGCTGTGCTCTGCTTTACGGCCGGTGCTGACACAGTCAACCCTGTGGACGCCGGGGGACGTGACAGACATCAGAATGTGAGTATGTAGTGTTTTTTTTTTTAACTTTTACAATGGTAACCAGGGTAAATATCGGGTTACTAAGCGCGGCCCTGCACTTAGTAACCCGATATTTACCCTGGTTACAAGTGAACACATCGCTGGATCGGCGTCACACACGCAGATCCAGCGATGACAGCGGGTGATCAGCGACCAAAAAAAGGTCCTGATCACTCCCATCGACCAACGATCTCCCAGCAGGGGCCTGATCGTTGGTCGCTGTCACACATAACGAGATCATTAGCGGGATCGTTGCTTACGTCACCAAAAGCGTCGTTAACGATATCGTTATGTGTGACTCAGCCTTAAGACTCTAACATAATAAAATAATACAGTAATATCTAACAATCATGGATTATTTGGTAAATATAGACCCCACACTTTTAGACCACAGGCTGAACAGATCTGAATTTGAGATTTTCGAATTGACACTATAATAGTTTTATTTTTTAAATCTGATCCCATCACGATCCCAGCTTGTATTTTGGTACAGATGGGGTTAGGAGCATAGCAGGCACATGTGCAGTTTTTGACATTTTGAAATTAAACGTTTTTTTCAGAAATGCGTTTGCGTTCGCATGGGTAAAATATTACCCATATATTAAAAGATACTCTTGTGACATATCTGGTGAAAGCCTGTACAGATCTGAGTAGAATGGTATTTATTTTGTTTCTCTACCTTTTTTCTAGCCTGAGCTATGAGGAGAAATGTAAAGGCAGGCAACACCGAAATTCACACTTTTTCCGAACTTTGAAAATCAATTAACCCCTTTCTGCCAGCTGACGGAATAGTACTTCAGCTGGCAGATCCCCTGCTTTGAGGTGGGCTCCGGCGGTGAGCCCACCCCAAAGCCGCAACATGTCAGCTGTTTTGTACAGCTGACGTGCGCGCAATGAGCGCGAGCAGAATCGCGATCCGCTCGCGCCCAATAACTAGTTAAATGCCGCCGTCAAACGCTGACAGCGGCATTTAACTAGCGCTCCCGGCCGCGCAGCCGAAAGTGCTCGCACCGATGACCCCTGTCACATGATCGGGGGTCATCGGTGCATTGCCATAACAACCAGAAGTCTCCTTGAGACCTCTATGGTTGTTGATGGCCAATTGCTTTGAGCGCCACCCTGTGGTCGGCGTTCAAAGCAACCCTGCATTTCTGCTACATAGAGGTGATCTGTGCTTCACCTCTATGTAGCAGAGGCGATCGTGTAGCAGTGTTCCCCAAGTGCGGTCCTCAAGAGACAATGTTTTCAGGATTTCCTTAGTATTGCACAGGTGATTGAATGCTTGCCTGTCCAGGTGATGCAATTATCACCTGTGCAATACTAAGGAAATCCTGAAAACATGACCCGTTGGTGGCTCTTGAGGACCGGACTTGGGGAACATTGGTGTAGTGCATTCTTCTAGCCTCATATGGAGGCTATTGAAGCATGCCAAAATAAAAAAAAAAAGTGTTTTATATATTTTTTATTTTTTTTATATTTTTAAAGTTCAAATCACCCCCCTTTCAATCAAAAAAAAATAAAAAATCAAACCTACACATATTTGGTATCGCCGCGTTCAGAATCGCCCGATCTATCAATAAAAACAAAGCATTAACCTGATCGCTAAATGGCGTAGCAAGAACAAAAATCAAAACGCCAAAATTACGTTTTTTTGGTCGCCGCAACATTGCATTAAAATGCAATAACGGGCGATCAAAAGAACGTATCTGCACCACAATGGTATCATTAAAAACGCCACCTCGACACGCAAAAAATAAGCCCTCACCCAACCCCAGATCACAAAAATTGGAGACGCTACGGGTATTGGAAAATGGCGCCATTTTTTTTTTTTTTTTTTAAGCAAACTTTGGAATTTTTTTTTACCACTTAGATAAAAGAGAACCTAGACATGTTTGGTGTCTATGAACTCGTAATGACCGGGAGAATCATAATGGCAGGTCAGTTTTAGCATTTAGTAAACCTAGAAAAAAAGCCAAACAAAAAACAAGTGTGAGATTGCACTTTTTTTGCAATTTCATCGCCCTTGGAATTTCTTCCCCTTTTCTGTTACACGGCATGGTAAAACCAATGGTATTGTTCAAAAGTACAACTCGTCCCGCAAAAAATAAGCCCTCACATGGCCATATTGACGGAAAAATAAAGTTATGGCTCTGGGAAGGAGGGGAGCGAAAGAAAGAAAAAAAAAAGCTCCGGGGGTGAAGGGGTTAAAAAAAAAATCTAGAATTTTTTTTCTTCACATTTTGCATTTTCTGACACACTATTACTAAATAACAAAATCTCAAAAGAATTAAAAATATAGAGGTAAAAATCATTGGTTCACTTGACATGGAATGACCAGTATGCGTTTCCGCTGCGAAGACGCATACACAACAGGTGCACATAGCCTCAACCAGTCCGTCAGAAAGACGGGCCCAGTGCACACATTTTCCACAATCTGCACAGGATCCGTCATTTCAACATCTTAATGGATCCTGTGCAGATTGTAAAAACGGAAGTGTGAAAGAAGAGTCGCAGTCTACAAGGACATTCAGTTCAATGACAGTCAGGCCGCAGTGAAGGAAGCATGGAATTGTTTTAACCCCTTCATCACCTTGCGATTTTCTGTTTTTGCGCTTTCATTTTTTCCTTCTCTCTCTTTCCAGAGTCATAACATGTTTCATTTTTCCATCAATATAGCCGTATGAGGGTTTGTTTTTTGCGGGACTTTTGAATTACACTATTTATTTTACCATATAGTGTACTGGAAAATGAGAAAAAAAACTCAAAGTGTGGCGATATTGCAAAAAAAAGGGCAATTCCACAATAGTTTTTGGGGGTTTCTATTTACCATGTTCACTAAATGCTAAAATTAATCTGCCATGATTCTGCAGGTTAGTACGAGTACCTAGATACCAAACATGTCTAGGTTCTTTTTTTTTATTTAAGTTATGAAAAAAAATTCCTAAATTTGTAAGAAAAAACATTTGATGATGTCACCATTTTCAGAGACCCGTTCTCATTATTTCGGGACCTTGAGTTAGGGCTATTGTTTGCTCCCCGAGTTGACATTTTTTTGGATATCATTTTGAGTAGATACCATGTTTTATTGCATATTATTGCAATGTTGTGGCAGCCAAAACAACATAATTCTTATGTTTTGATTTTTTTTTCTCGTTACACAGTTTTCCGAACGGATCAATTTACTTTATATTTTGATAGAGCGGACATTTCTGAACACAGAGATACCAAATTTCAATGGGGCAAAATGGGGGTGACTTGAATTTGTTGTTTGTTTTTTTTCACTGGCTTCAATAGTCCCCTTAGGAGACTTGAAGCTGCGATCATCCAATCGCCTGTGCCACACATAGCAGTACACCAGCAGGAGACTACTGCGGGACAATCGAGAGGAATGCTCCAGAGCTACACCAAACGGCAGCCGAGAGAAAGCGCCCAACCTGAAATTGCAATAAATGTAGTTAATTATTAGGTACTTTGGCCCATGTAATGATGGTTTGTCATAAAAGTTCCCAATAAATGTGTGTAAGGTTTTTGTAAATTTCAAATTCTAACCATGAATTTCTAAACATCTCCTATTTTAAAAAACTAGAGCTAATGATTTAGCGATAAGGTAATATTCCGCTCCCTTACGGTGATAGAAATTTAGATAACCTCATTTTAATGCATTTACAAAGAATTCAGGAAAATGTGTTGATGTTGAACAGTAATTATAATTAGCTCTAGACATAAAACAGATACGTGAGCTGTAGGTTCACCAAGAACGACCAGTGGGGATACCCATACAGGATGGCCACTGCACTGTAGGTGCTTGAGGGGCATATGCTCTTCACCTGGGGCAGGATGTGGGCTGGATCCAATACATGGAACTAGTGGCACCTTTGTATATGGTTCTCCCTCCCACTTTGGGTCACATGGTAGTGGTGGCATCAGACAGACAGACTAGTATGTTTTAATACATATTCTGCTATATTCCAGTTTTCTTTAAACTTTGTACATTTTGGCTTACTTCTGGCTCTAACCAGGTTACTAAAACCAGACCGCTAGTCATTTATTACGCATCATGGCAAGGTCAACTTGACCGCCAGTTTGTATGGCATTGTAGGGTTGTGTACACAGTTATATATCCAGGGCTGGCTGCAGGTTGGTTATTGTAGCGTAAGACTGAATATACGGTACATCTTTACACACCCAGGCTGATATTTATAGCATTATTATATATACTCACTCATGTAACTAGGCGGTTATTTAGTGCACATGATTGTATGGTTGCACTTGTATAACCAGCTTACTACTTCTCTGCAAAGCAGATTGATTGATTGCATATCTCTCTGGTCATCTGACCTAGGGTGTGGACCTTCCACCTCCATTAGAATTATATTTATTTCTTGACAGTGTGTACAATTTAACGAAGCCAATGTAATCTCTTCCCTGCAAAACGTCTCCAAGACTGTGTAAGGAATATTCAGAACATTCTCAAAGTTTATCTCCTCTTTGGTTTTGCTATTATTTTCTAGATCCTTTAAGTCTATGTTCACACATATGCAGTCTACTCCAACTGAGTACTACATTAGGATTTCCATCCAAATACCAGGAAAAAAACAAAACAAAACGGGATTTTGGACTCCGTCAGACCTTTTCAGATGTGTAGACATATGGGCACACAACACTTTTTGAACACATCTAAAAAGACGAACACTGATGGGGGAAAGGCCAGAGACCAAGGTTGCACCATCTTGGATTTTGTCGGTGTTCCTGTTGGAATCCTGGTTTACAGTGTTTCCGTCAAAACCTCCAACCAAAAGCAATGTTTATGTGTGAACCTAGCATAAGCTGTAGCAGTATGCTATGCATTCCTATTTACCGTATATACTCAAGTATAAGCCAAGTTTTTTTTTGTGCCGAAACCCCCCCCCTTTCCCCCAGCTTAAACTCATCATTGTCCCAGATGACAGCGGAGGAGGGGGTCACAGGAGGCAGGAGCCAGCTGCTGCGGCTAAAGGCTGTGCCCACTGCTAAAGAGAAATGAATATTCACTGCACTGGCAGTGTATATTAATTTCTCAGTGTCAGCTGCCAGCTTCCAGCAGCTGCCGGGCGATCACGGGTGTGCGCTACTTAAGAGTTATGAATATTCACCTCTCTCCACTCCCATAGGCGTGGAGAGGTGAATATTCATTCCCTTAATGAGAGAAGACACGTGATCACCTGGCCGCAGGAGCTGCTGGCACCGGAACAAGATGCTGCAAGGGCGCACAGGGAAGGCAAGCTGTTCTTTTTTTGTTTGTCTATTTATGCTTTTTTCATATGGGCCATGTATACAAGCATAGGGATGAGGAACCATGCATACCAAGAAAGGGTTGAGAAGGTCATGTATACAAGGATGCGGATGAGGAACCAAGCATACCATTATAGGGATGAGATGGCCATGCATACAATGATGGGGATGAGGAACCATGAATACTAGGATGGGGATGAGGAACCATGAATACTAGGATAGGGATGAGATGGCCATGCATAGAAGGATGGGGATGAGATGGCCATGCACACAAGGATGGGGATGAGATGGCTATGCATACAAGGATGGGGATGAGATGGCCATGCAGACAAGGATGGGGATGAGATGGCCATGCAGACAAGGATGGGGATGAGGAACCATGAATACCAGGATAGGGATGAGATGGCCATGCATACAAAGATGGCGATGATGGGGATGAGGAACCATGAATACTAGGATGGGGATGAGGAACCATGAATACTAGGATAGGGATGAGATGGCCATGCATAGAAGGATGGGGATGAGATGGCCATGCACACAAGGATGGGGATGAGATGGCCATGCATACAAGGATGGGGATGAGATGGCCATGCATACAAAGATGGCGATGAGGGGCCATGAATAAAAGGATAGGGATGAAGGTGCCATGCATACAAGGATGGGAATGAGATGGCCATGTATACAAGGATGGTTATGAGGAACCATGCATACCAGCATAGGGATGAGGGGACAATGCATACCCGGCTTATTCTCGAGTCAATAAGTTTTCCGTGGCAAAATCAGGTGCCTCGGCTTATACTCGAGTATATACGGGGCATGTCCTCCTTCATACTAAAACATACAAACTGATGGCATTCTTTAAAACAAGACAATGTGATTTATACAACACACAAACCCTCTATAAAAATGGCATGTCCTTACACAGTACCTTGGAAAGGTGGCCTTGACACAACAGAAATTCAATACCCATTTCTACATCACATTCAGTAAGCCAAGTTATTTTCAGTAAGCAATCAATAATCTTGTACAGTAGTTTTGTGCCATTACTCATTTCTACCGGAAAGTCTGGGGAAACCAGAGATACAAGCAGCATCTTCACAGACTTGATAAACCCCCTCCATCTATGTTGTATGCAGTAATTTCCAGCTTATTGCATTTCCATCTTCCTCACATTAGAAATTACTATCTGTACATGACACAATGGCTCTAATTACACGGCTACACAACTTCTGCTCTAATCAGTTTCTAAAAAAATGTAGATTCTCAAGTTTTAAATGTAGGGCAAAAAGCTGTATAATAGAGGGCAAGCTAGCTACTATATACTTAATACGCAGACAAAAGTATACACCCAAATGTTGTCTCCTTATAAAACAACCACAACATGGTGCTGTACTAATGATCTGTTTGTGATATTTCTACCAGTGATGCGGATGTAGATAATGTGTAAAAGCCAAGAGGTCAGCCAACGGGTGTAGGCTACTATTTCCTGGCATGTACATCACTGACACGCATTTGTGTATATAAGATTTCCTCTGGCGAGTGATGAGCATACCATGAGCAGGAGACGTTCCATCACACAACCTTTATGAGGTCTGCATTAATATAGAAAAACAGAATATTGATTACCATACACTTGATGTAGATACACCTTTATGAAAGCACAATGAAAGCTTTATAAAAACACGGCTAATGATTTGATCATATTGGTATTAATAAAAGAAAGCACTTGATCATAATTAAAACTGATTAGAATCACAGGCATCAGATTCCTAGGCAGATTGTAAACAGTATGGGCAATATATACAGTAGTCATATCTACTTCCATAGCCCCAAGCTGTCCATCAGTGTCTGCAGACTTCTAGCGAGCTGTGAATATGTGCGCACACAATAAGGTCATGGACACAACAGGTACGACCAGGGTTGTGGAGTGGGTAAGCCAAACCTCAAACTACGACCCCAAAGCCCTGCCCCCTACTGAGCATGTATATAAAGTGCAGCACAGATTCATCCCCGCTACTGAGCATGTACATAAAAATACAGCGCAGATTCATCTCAGCTAAAAGATCCTTAGATCAGGAACAGAACAGAAATTTATAGGACATTTCAGAAATTTCCCAAATTATAATGTTAACATTTACAGAATATCCTGCATTGTGCTACACCAAGTCTGACTCCACCAAGTGACCATTACCACATAACTATATAGACAAGCTTCTATCCAGGCCCTAAGGGTACCGTTACACTAAACGATTTACCAACGATCACGACCAGCGATACGACCTGGCCGTGATCGTTGGTAAGTCGTTGTGTGGTCGCTGGGGAGCTGTCACACAGAGAGCTCTCCAGCGACCAACGATGCCGAAGTCCCCGGGTAACCAGGGTAAACATCGGGTTACTAAGCGCAGGGCCACGCTTACTAACCCGATGTTTACCCTGGTTACCATTGTAAATGTAAAAAAAAAAAAAAACACTACATACTTACATTACGGTGTCTGCCACGTCCCTCGCCGTCTGCTTCCCGCACTGACTGTGTCAGTGCCGGCCGTAAAGCACAGCACAGCGGTGACGTCACCGCTGTGCTCTGCTTTTACTTTACGGCCGGCGCTCACAGTCACTGCGGGAAGCAGACGGCGAGGGACGTGGCAGACACCGGAATGTAAGTATGTAGTGTTTGGGGTTTTTTTACATTTACAATGGTAACCAGGGTAAACATCGGGTTACTAAGCGCGGCCCTGCGCTTAGTAACCCGATGTTTACCCTGGTTACAAACGAACACATCGCTGGATCGGTGTCACACACACACCAATCCAGCGATGACAGCGGGTGATCCAGCGACGAAAGAAAGTTTCAAACGATCTGCTACGACGTACGATTCTCAGCGGGGTCCCTGATCGCAGTAGCATGTCAGACACAGCGAGATCGTATGTATATCGCTGGAACGTCACGGATCGTGCCGTCGTAGCGACCAAAGTGCCACTGTGAGACGGTACCCTAAGTGTTATATATGAAGCCGGTACCATCTTTAGATGGTGAATGATAAATTTATGAACTACCCCAGAGATAATTTCTGAAAAAGTTATCTTTACCCTCCTAGATGGCTTGGGTGGATTTGACTGTTTTTAAAGTGAATCTGTCAGCTGTTTTTTGCTATCTTATCTGAAAGCAGGATGATGTAGGAAAAGAAACCCCAAATCCAACGATGTATTACTTAGCTTACTGAGTGCAGCTGTTCTGACACAAGTTTTTAGATTTAGCATAAAGCAGAGCTGAGAAAGCTTCCCCAGCCCACACCAGGCTCTTTCATTCTACTTCAATGAGAGTTTTTATCTTAGATAATGTACAGATAGTTTCCATGGATCTAGCCCACTAGTGCCTGGCTGGTGTGTGCAGTATTTACACTTTAGGAGTTAACTCGTAACATACCAGTCAGCTATCTCCACCATATACATTTCTATATAGAAGTCAGCTGCTCACTTTTCTCCCGTCTTTCTTAGCTCCTGACAGGGCTTTTATCAATTCTGCATAATAATAATCCCACCCACCCGCAGCATCACAGCTCTCACTGTGCTTTTTGAAATGCACTGTTATCACTGTATGCCAATACAGTGGTACCTGTGAACATTTCAGAACTAGCCACTGAGAGCTGACTGTGCTTGTCTCCAAAACTGTCTCTCAAGGTTAGAGTGCCCTATCTGCTAGAAACCAGGAAATAAGTAGACTGTAGAGTTGTGAGCTGCTCATGAAACAATTTGAGAATAACCCTTAATACATCTCATGGTGTATATGGATAAAATAATCCACTACATTTATATACAGTGGTAAAAAAAAAGCAGAAAGCTTCCATGGAGAAAGGTAAAAAAAAAAGTAGCAGTTAAAGAATAATCATTGCATGAGAGTGAGACAAGGTCCCCTACTATATTAATACGAGAAAACAAGTAAACAATTTAAAGACCAGTGTCAGAAATGAATCCATGGCTCACACACCAAACCCAAAATGGCTTTCACACATGCCTTCTGGACAACTGAACCTTGCTTGTCCAGCAACGACAGATTAAGACCGCTGACACGCTCTGCACTATTTGCAGACTTTTTATAGCCCTGCATTTCATTACGAAAATCAGACATAATACTTGTCATAGGGATGAGTGAATGTGAATAGTGGTCACACACCAAGCTTACTATTATTTCATCAAAAAGCCAAGCCCATGTAAGAAATATTATTTGACATGATTTCACTATTTCAACTGTGCAATCCCCATATGCCAGGGCACAAAAGGATGCTTCCTCATCTTATATTCCCAAGTTACGGTAGTTATTTTCTACTGTTTTTCGAAGGAAGAGAAAAAACATACATTTTTGCACCATGTTAGCCAGTAGATAAAGCTTGCAATTTGTTATCCATCTTTTCAGTTAACTATTAAAATGTATTGACCACGAGGACTCCCAAATTTAGTATTTTTCTAAGGCCCAGCATTTAGATATAAACAAGATGGTGGTCTTCTCTTACAATAAAACTCTCGACACCGGTCATGCCCTTAGTGTGCATTTGTGTGAGTGTTTGTGTATCTATACATTACACACACATAGGCACAATTATGGCACATAATACACTGGATTTTATTTTATTCTTAGTTCTTTTCAGGGGTACTTTGGCAGCCAGGCCCCTATGTCTAAAGATCATAAGAGAGGATTCGTAAGTCAGTTTATTCCAGTTTAGTTAGTTCTGTAATATTTGTTTTAGCCTAAGTGTTATATAATGCCTCCACATGCAGGCATTACAAGCATGAAAAAGGCCTTCGTTAACAGCCCGGCCACTGTAACAACACAGAGCAGCTTGTGTTTGCCATGTCCGGTTCCAATGCAACACTTTTTCCATATGAAGAGGTAGTGAAGGGTTTCTTTTACAGCGCTCGTACGTATGAAATCAGGATTCATCAAGTCTCACACAAGTCTATGTCACTAACTGGCAAGTGGTAAATATGCTTTCATGGATTACAATTGACACTTTAGTTATTACAATTATTCAAACTTCTAAAAAAAAAAATCTATACATTTTAGACTAATGTCCCAGAGTGAAAAACACATTTACTTGGGGAAAAAAACACTGCATTGTACAGTGCCAGCAAAAGCATGGGCTTTTCGGAAACGTAATGAACATGCTGTGAAATACATCCATAGCCCAAAGTGACAGGATCTGCAGATGTAGAGACAAGTCTCACCCGATGCTTCTGAAAGGATAATATACAGCCATCTTTTTTTCAAGGATATTCGCAGGGGTAGACACCTCCGCGGATATGATTGTGGGACCACTGACTGTACATATAGTCTTGCTTATGTCCTTATTAGGGTTGAGCGACCTTGAACTTTTTAGGGTCGAGTCATGTTTTGTGAAACCCGACTTTTTGAAAAGTCGAGTCGGGCGAAATCGGCCGATTACTGCGAAAAGTCGAGGATCGGCCGGAACACGATGCACGTCAATTGGGAATATATATATATATTTAATTTAATTTTTTTTTTTTTTTTTTTCTCTCTCTCTCCCCCAACCCCTATGTCATCACTCTGCCCACACTCCTTCATTGGCTGAAAAAATGGCGCTACACGTGTCATTCGAAACGCGACTTTGGCGCCAAGATCGCGTACCGCGTACCGCATGGCCGACCCCACACAGGGATCGGGTCGGGTTTCATGAGACGCCGACTTTGCCAAAAGTCGGCGACTTATGAAAATGAACGATCCGTTTCGCTCAACCCTAGTCCTTATAATACAAATAAGCAGATAAGTTGTCCACAAATCTTATCACCATAATGCTGAAAAATGTACTTCTTCCCAGCATGGCGATTCTCAGTGTTTGCGCCTTCTTTTTTTGTGAGACGAGTTGTACTTTTGAATTACTGTACATTATCCATTTTATCATATGAGGTACTGGTAAAATAGGAATAAAATTTTAAGTATGGCAAAACTATGAAAAAAAAAAAAAGAACAATTCCATAATTGTTTTTTGGGTTTTGTTTTTATGGCATTCATTGAACGATAAAAATGAACTGGCAATATGATTCTCCAGGTCAGTACGACTACAACAATACCAATATTTTTTTGTTCGGTGGGGCTGTGTGAGGTTTTTGTGCCCTGAGCTGATATTTTTAGTAATGCCATTTGGGGGTGGATAAGATGTTTGGATTGCTTCTTTTCACTTTTTTTATGCCCTGCTGTGGCGGCGGAGAAACTGAAGTTTTGGTGTTTTGATATTGAATCTCATTATGTTTAACAAGCAGGTTAATTAATTTTATATTTTGGTAGATCAGACTGACTATGGAGAGTACGCATATGTGTATTTATTTTATTTTTAATGAAGGAAAATACCCCCAGTATTTAGCAAAAATCAGAGTCTACATTTTGAAGATCACTGGCTCGCAACACACATGATAGTAAAGGGGGACTTCACTTCCCAAACTCATCCGTTCACTCACCTATTGCAATAGGCTGACAATGAGCTAAGCGCACCTCGCAGCCAGTTCACATATGCACTTTTTGCTGCTATCACTCGCAGTTTTACGAAGCCTGTGAGATCCCCGTACAAGGCAACACAATGGTATGTTTACACATGAACACCCAGCTTTCCAAAGCTCCAGAATGGCTCTCTTTAGCTACAAGGTAACACAACAAAGCTATATTCTATCCACTAGTCCCATGGCTTCCAGTACCACCTGTATGAGGACAACACTCAGATCTACCTCTCTGGCCTAGATGTCACCTCTCTGCTGTCCAGAATCCCGGAGTATCTGTCAGCCATATCCTCTTTCTTCCCCTCTCGCTTCCCAAAACTCAATGTAGACAAAACCGAACTCATCATCTTTCCCCCATCTCGCGTATCCCCCCTACCTGATCTATCTATTATGGTAAATGGCATCACGCTCTTTCCCGCACATGAAATCCGCTGCCTCGGAGTAACCCATGACTCTGCCCTGTCCTTCAAACGGCACGTCGAAACTCTTGCTACCTCCTGTCGCATCCAACTCAAAAACATTGCCAGAATCCGTCCCTTCCTCAGCCCACAATCTACCAAAACTCTTGTGCATGCCCTCATCATCTCCCGCCTCGATTACTGCAACACCCTCCTCTGTGGCGTCCCCGTTAACTCTCTTGCACCTCTCCAGTCTGTCCTCAACTCTGTTGCCCGGCTAATCCACCTCTCTCCTCGCTACTCCCCTGCTTCTCCCCTGTGCAGATCCCTCCAATGGCTCCCAATTCCCCAACGAATCCAGTTCAAACTACTAACACTGATCTACAAAGCCATCCACAACCTGTCCCCTCCCTTTATCTCTGAACTAATCTCCCAATACCTTCCTCCACGTAATCTCCGATCCCCCCCAAGACCGCCTACTCGCCTCCACACTTATTCGTTCCTCACACAACCGCCTCCAAGATTTCTCCCTGAATATCCCCCATGCTCTGAAATTCGATGCCTCAAAACGTCGGATTATCCACCACCCTAGGATCCTTCAGACAGAACTTGAAAACCCATCTCTTCATGAAAGCCTACAGCCTGCAATAACCATTCTGCCGCCTCACCACCACCAGAGCTGCCGCCTCACCACCACCACCCCCGACCTTCTGTGTCTTCTCCATTATCCCATAGAATGTAAGTCCGCAAGGACAGGGTCCTCTCCCCTCTGTACCAGTCTGTCATTGTAAATTTGTTTAAGGCCCCGTCTCACTAAGCGATTTACCAACGATCACGACCAGCGATACGACCTGGCCGTGATCGTTGGTAAGTCGCTGTGTGGTCGCTGGGGAGCTGTCACACAGACCGCTCTCCCCAGCGACCAACGATCAGGGGAACGACTTCGGCATCGTTGAAACTGTCTTCAACGATGCCGAAGTCCCCCTGCAGCACCCGGGTAACCAGGGTAAACATCGGGTTACTAAGCGCAGGGCCGCGCTTACTAACCCGATGTTTACCCTGGTTACCAAAAAAAACAAACAGTACATACTCGCCTTTCGGTGTCCAGGTCCCTTGCCGTCTGCTTCCTGCTCTGACTGAGCCGCCGTACACTGAGAGCAGAGCGCAGCGGTGACGTCACTGCTGTGCTCTCACTTCTCACTGTACGGCCGGCAGTCAGTGAGAGCAGGAAGCAGACGGCAAGGGACCTGACGGACATCAGAAGGCGAGTATGTACTGTTTGTTTTTTTTTTACATTTACGCTGGTAACCAGGGTAAACATCGGGTTACTAAGCGCGGCCCTGCGCTTAGTAACCCGATGTTTATCCTGGTTACCAGTGAAGACATCGCTGGATCGGTGTCACACACACCGATTCAGCAATGTCAGCGGGGCCTCAACGACCAAAAAAAGGTCCAGGCCATTCCGACACGACCAGCGATCTCGCAGCAGGGGCCTGATCGCTGGTACGTGTCACACATAGCGAGATCGCTATGGAGGTCGCTGTTGCGTCACAAAACTTGTGACTCAGCAGCGATCTCGCTAGCGATCTCGCTATGTGAGACGGGGCCTTTACTGTTAGCGATATCTATAACTCTGTACGTAACCCCTTTCTCATGTACAGCACCATGGTATTAATGGTGCTATATAAAATAATAATAATAATAATAATAATAATAATAATAATAATAGATAGAGGGTGCGTTAGAGCAACAAGGGACAAACTTATACAATTTTTGATTTAATATACAAAAAGAAGCATAGTGCTTAAAAGGTTCAAAAGATGGAATAATAAAAGGACATACATGCAGGCAAAAACAGTATAAAAAGGAGAAAATACAGATGCATCTTGCAAATTGGACCCATGAGCACTTCCGGCAGAGGAGATTGCTGTGGGAAATAATGACAGATCTGCAATACTCTCGGTTCTCCTGCGGTCTGTCACAGATATTCGTTAGATGGCATGTTATAAAGTGTTTCAAAAGACCTCTCACTCATTCTTCTCCTGACGTAAGAGGGGGACACAGCTACTGTAATTAGATTTGATTCCAATCCAGTTTCATCCCTCATTTCTGCTATGGGTCATATTTTCCTCCACAAACCTCATAGAGAAAGAATATGGCCATCATGTTCCTAAATATCCTTCATGCAGTCTGTACATGCCACACATGAATGTGATATAGCTATACTTCAGGGAGATTTAAATATTGTTTTTTCCTTGTCCTTTCTACGCAGAATAGACAGATCGGCTCCCAAAGATGAATTGACCCCTCATTTAACACCTATGTGACAGTAGAGGCATTTATACAAACATCTGTTGGCCCAAATGGCTATCTAACATTGACAGGAACCTGTTAATTACAATGTTTACACACTCCATGTCTGCTCTTCTGCAGATAACCTGCTTCAATTACCTGTGGGGGTGCAGGTAGTGACCCAATGCCCTAAGCCTTTGATCTGTATAACGGCCCCGTCACACACAGCGACGCTGCAGCGATACAGACAACGATGCTGATCGCTGCAGCGTCGCTGTTAGTCGCTGTGTGGTCGCTGGGGAGCTGTCACACAGACCGCTCTAGAAATTTATTAAATGATAACTCAAATTAGTATTTATCGGAAAACTAAACAAGAACTAATTTAAACAATATCTTTATTAAACACTAGGATAACAAACCAACACAACCCCTTAAAAAACCCTTCTGTATAAGACAGGGTTAACTAACTGGCCTGCATGTACATGGGCAGAGAGGAGTGGGATACCTGTTTGAGACCTGGCCCCTACACGTCCCTAGGGTACCCCCTACCTATCTGCGGAGGTTGGCACCCTCTTGGACGCAATATGGCGCCCCCGCTCCTCGACGACTAACCCTCAGTGCCCTATGGATCCCTAGTGAACAATTGTTCGTGGACACCTCACACTTGCCCACACCTAGGGCCCAAACTTGACAAGACAAATGCCAGATGAGATTTTCACCAAAGTGCCACAATGACAAGCAAACACACCGCCTCTCAAGGTTCAGTTGGATAACATATGGCACACCTAGCCGTCTGCTCTAAGCCTCCTTCACTGGCTATTACACCCTTATGTGTCCCTGCCCGGACTGCCCTGCCTGACAGCGGAGGTTGGCACCCTCTTGAACGCAAAGTGGCGCCCCCGCTCCTCGGCGGCTGTTCCTTTGGTGAAAATCTCATCTGGCATTTGTCTTGTCAAGTTTGGGCCCTAGGTGTGGGCAAGTGTGAGGTGTCCACGAACAATTGTTCACTAGGGATCCATAGGGCACTGAGGGTTAGTCGTCGAGGAGCGGGGGCGCCATATTGCGTCCAAGAGGGTGCCAACCTCCGCAGATAGGTAGGGGGTACCCTAGGGACGTGTAGGGGCCACCCTAGGGACGTGTAGGGGCCAGGTCTCAAACAGGTATCCCACTCCTCTCTGCCCATGTACATGCAGGCCACTCACACAGACCGCTCTCCAGCGACCAACGATGCCGAGGTCCCCGGGTAACCAGGGTAAACATCGGGTTGCTAAGCGCAGGGCCGCGCTTAGTAACCTGATGTTTACCCTGGTTACCAGCGTAAAAGTAAAAAAAACATACACTACATACTCACCTTCGCGTCCCCCAGCGTCCGCTTCCTGCACTGACTGAGCGCCGGCCCTAACAGCAGAGCGGTGACGTCACCGCTGTGCTGTACTTTCACTTTCCGGCCGGCAGTCAGTCAGTGCGGGAAGCGGACGGCAAGGGACCTGACGGACACCGGAATGTGAGTATGTACTGTTTGTTTTTTTTTACATTTACGATGGTAACCAGGGTAAACATCGGGTTACTAAGCGCAGCCCTGCGCTTAGTAACCCGATGTTTACCCTGGTTACCAGTGAAGACATCGCTGAATCCGTGTCACACACACCGATTCAGCGATGTCAGCGGGACCTCAACGACCAAAAAAAGGTCCAGGCCATTCCGACACGACCAGCGATCTCGCAGCAGGGGCCTGGTCGCTGGTACGTGTCAAACATAGCGAGATCGCTACTGAGGTCGCTGTTGCGTCACAAAACTTGTGACTCAGCAGCGATCTCGCTAGCGATCTCGCTATGTGAGACGGGGCCTTTACTCATAACCCCACTTATGACACCTATGAAAACAAAACAAAAAGCTGACTTTCATAGGAGTACAGTCATAGCTCTTCTTCTGAAAACCTCTGGTTGTCATGGGCATGTCACAGGGTGGAAGGCGATGGGCGAGTAGAACAGGAAGCCCCCTGGGCCGCACAATTTAATGCTGTTGTCAGAAATTGGCAACTGCATTTAACAAATAAGCAGCAGCGGCCTGAGCTCCATTCCACCTGTGGCTGTTAGAGGCAGATGATGGTTGAATAACATAGCCATCATCTGCCCGAAAAGATGTAGGCTCAGCTCCTGAGACCACATAAAGAAAGAGGACTCAACATATATGATGTAATAGTACATCATATGTAAGGAAGTTGTTAAAGGACAATCATCATTTTATTTTATTCATGAATCACTAGTAGACATTAAAATTAGAAACTTTGTAATATATCTTAGAGAAATCCGCTTCTTTCTTCTCCTGGATTGATCTTTCATATTTAGTAGTAAAATGTGTATGCAGTGAAAAGACATATTTTTACATTATGTAGATAGATTACTGTTGCTCCTCACAATGCTCTATGGAGAGAAGGGAGGAAGGAGCTAGAGGCAGAAAGACATTCTGCTGCAAGTTCTCAGGAAACAACAGTTACATGGTAGAAGACAGAATCTGGCAATAACGTGGTAATATGGGCTTATGCCATAACACGGCTTTATATACAGATCCAACCGTGACTCACATTAGTAAAGTGTACAGATGCACAGCCATAGAGTTTGTAATCCCCTCCATGTTTCCCTAGGGCCTAATGCATACAAGACTTATTGTACTCTGTACACATGACTATAGAACAGCGAGGGAAAGCAATTCATACATTTGAGCAAATGTCTTAAATATATTCATTGATTTCTTTTTTTCAGAAGCCTTTAGATAGCTGTTCAGCTGACATTTTTGGTGCCGGGTTACATCTAGAGAACAAAGGAGTTAGCAGTCCGACATCGGACATGCTGGATCCTCATGTCATCCTGTCAAGGGCCCTCAGTGCACATCAGAATTTGTTATCAGGGCCCTCAGAATACCATTTGCCATTTATTCTTTGCTCTTGGATATCAAGTGATGTTTTCCCTTTGTCATTGGATTGTTTAGTCAACAAAGGCGCTCATGTGAAGTAATGTAACCCAATAAAGCGGCATTTCCAACCTGTGCACAGAACATGAGAATAGAAAGTATTCAGTTCTCCTTTAACTACTGTAGAACGCGAAATCTGCAAAGAGCAAAAAAGACTAATAAGATTATCCAAGTGCTTTCTTTATTATTCAATAAAGCCGGTGAGTCACCCTTGTTGGCTTCCTTTCAGCCACACTGGTCATCCAGCAGACAGATCATGGCTATCTGCTACACTTGCAATAATGTAATTGTGCAGGCAAACAATGAGGTTGTGTCAGATTTCAGCAGCCTCTGGGCAGGTTGTGTTCTGGCAGACCTGTTATCAGTATTTCTATGCTTTTTTACATAGATTATAACTGTATTGTATATGCTGGTTGGACATGGCGATAGCACGAGGAGTAATCTTTACAGGAAACCTGTTGTGTCCCCAGCACGGCTACCAGGAGGAAATTAAAGGGGTGCTCCAAAGTCAAACTAAATCTACTATATAATTGTCTAAAGGTACCTTCACACTGAACGATATCGCTAGCGATCCGTGACGTTGCAGCGTCCTTGCTAGCGATATCGTTGAGTTTGACAGGCAGCAGCGATCAGGATCCTGCTGTGCCATCGTTGGTCGGAGCAGAAAGGCCAGAACTTTATTTCGTCGCTGGATCTCCCGTAGACATCGCTGAATCGGTGTGTGTGACGCCGATTCAGCGATGTCTTCACTGGTAACCAGGGTAAACATCGGGTTACTAAGTGCAGGGCCGCGCTTAGTAACCCGATGTTTACCCTGGTTACCATTGTAAATGTAAAAAAACCCTGGCGCTGACACAGTGCAGAGAAGCACAGCGCCGGGGGACAGACACCGGAATGTAAGTATGTAGTGTTTGTTTGTTTTACGTTTACGCTGGTAACCAGGGTAAACATCGGGTTACTAAGCGCGACCCTGCGCTTAGTAACCCGATGTTTACCCTGGTTACCAGGGGACTTCGCATAGTTGGTCGCTGGAGAGCTGTCTGTGTGACAGCTCTCCAGCGACCACACAGCGACGCTGCAGCGATCGGCATCGTTGTCTAGATCGCTGCAGCGTCGCTAAATGTGACGGTACCTTAAGGGTCACTTCCGTCTTTCTATCTGTCCTTCTGTCTGTCTTTCTGTCACGGATATTCATTGGTCGCGGCCTCTGTCTCTCACGGAATCCAAGTAGCTGATTGGTCTCACCAGCTGCCTGTCATGGCTGCCGCGACCAATCAGCGACGGGCACAGTCCGATTAGTCCCTCCCTACTCCCCTGCAGTCAGTGCCCGGCGCCCGCTCCATAGTCCCTGCAGTCACCGCTCACACAGGGTTAATGCCAGCAGTAACGGACCGCGTTATGCCGCGGGTAACTCACTCTGTTACCGCCGCTATTAACCCTGTGTCACCAAGTTTTTACTATTGATGCTGCCTATGCAGCGTCAATAGTAAAAAAAGATCTAATGTTAAATTTAAAAAAATTAAAAATCATTATATACTCACCTACGCCGCCTTTCCCGCTCCTTGCGACGCTCCGGTGACCGCTCCATGCAAGCGGCAGGTTCCGGTGGCAAGGATCTTCCATGACGAGAAGGACATTCCATGACATCACGGTCATGTGACCGCGACGTCAACACAGGCCCGGCGCGAGAAGGACCTGCCATGACGTCACTGTCATGTGACCGTGACGTCATCACACCCTGGGACCGGAAGCTGCCGCCTGCACTCGGAAGGTGAGTATATGTTTATTTTTAATTTTTTAACCTGTGACATACGTGGCTGGTCAATATACTACGTGGCTGGGCAGAATACTACGTAGCTGGGCAATATACTACGTGACTGGCCAATATAGTACGTGGCTGTGCAATATACTACGTGGCTCTGTGCTGTATACTACGTCGCTGTGCAATACACTATGTGGCTCTGTGCTGTATACTACGTCACTGGGCAATATACCACGTGGCTCTGTGCTGTATACTACGTCGCTGTGCAATATACTACGTGGCTCTGTGCTGTATACTACGTCGCTGTGCAATATACTACGTGGCTCTGTGCTGTATACTACGTCGCTGTGCAATATACTACGTGGCTCTGTGCTGTATACTACGTCGCTGTGCAATATACTACGTGGCTCTGTGCTGTATACTACGTCGCTGTGCAATACACTATGTGGCTCTGTGCTGTATACTACGTCACTGGGCAATATACTACGTAACTGGGCAATATACTACGTAACTGGGCAATATACTACGTGGCTGGGCAATATACTACGTGGCTGGGCAATATACTACGTGGGCTGTGCTATATACTACGTGGGCTGTGCTATATACTACGTGGGCTGTGCTATATACTACGTGGGCTGTGCTATATACTACGTGGGCTGTGCTATATACTACATGGCTGGGCAATATACTACGTCACTGGGCAATATACTACGTGGCTGGGCAATATACTACGTGGTTGGGCAATATACTACGTGGCTGGGCAATATACTACGTGGGCTGTGCAATATACTACGTGGACATGCATATTCTAGAATACCCGATGCGCTAGAATCGGGCCACCATCTAGTTTCATTATAAATCCCTATCTATTTAATGCCGCAATCTAAGCTATTTTCTACAGGTCCTTCTCAAAAAATTAGCATATAGTGTTAAATTTCATTATTTACCATAATGTAATGATTACAATTAAACTTTCATATATTATAGATTCATTATCCACCAACTGAAATTTGTCAGGTCTTTTATTGTTTTAATACTGATGATTTTGGCATACAACTCCTGATAACCCAAAAAACCTGTCTCAATAAATTAGCATATTTCACCCGTCCAATCAAATAAAAGTGTTTTTTAATAACAAACAAAAAAACCATCAAATAATAATGTTCAGTTATGCACTCAATACTTGGTCGGGAATCCTTTGGCAGAAATGACTGCTTCAATGCGGCGTGGCATGGAGGCAATCAGCCTGTGACACTGCTGAGATGTTATGGAGGCCCAGGATGCTTCAATAGCGGCCTTAAGCTCATCCAGAGTGTTGGGTCTTGCGTCTCTCAACTTTCTCTTCACAATATCCCACAGATTCTCTATGGGGTTCAGGTCAGGAGAGTTGGCAGGCCAATTGAGCACAGTAATACCATGGTCAGTAAACCATTTACCAGTGGTTTTGGCACTGTGAGCAGGTGCCAGGAAGCATGAAGTGCTCCAAAATCTCCTGATAGCTAGCTGCATTGACCCTGCCCTTGATGAAACACAGTGGACCAACACCAGCAGCTGACATGGCACCCCACACCACTGACTGTGGGTACTTGACACTGGACTTCAGGCATTTTGGCATTTCCTTCTCCCCAGTCTTCCTCCAGACTCTGGCACCTTGATTTCCGAATGACATGCAAAATTTGCTTTCATCAGAAAAAAGTACTTGGGACCACTTAGCAACAGTCCAGTGCTGCTTCTCTGTAGCCCAGGTCAGGCGCTTCTGCCGCTGTTTATGGTTCAAAAGTGGCTTTACCTGGGGAATGCGGCACCTGTAGCCCATTTCCTGCACACGCCTGTGCACGGTGGCTCTGGATGTTTCCACACAGACTCAGTCCACTGCTTCCTCAGGTTCCCCAAGGTCTGGAATCGGTCCTTCTCCACAATCTTCCTCAGGGTCCGATCACCTCTTCTCGTTGTACAGCGTTTTCTGCCACATTTTTGCCTTCCAACAGACTTACCATTGAGGTGCCTTGATACAGCACTCTGGGAACAGCCTATTTGTTGAGAAATTTCTTTCTGGGTCTTACCCTCTTGCTTGAGGGTGTCAATGATGGCCTTCTTGACATCTGTCAGGTCGCTAGTCTTACCCATGATGGGGGTTTTGAGTAATGAACCAGGCAGGGAGTTTTTAAAAGCCTTAAGGTACCGTCACACTAGGCGATATCGCCAGCGATCCGTGACGTTGCAGCGACCTGGATAGCGATATCGCTGTATTTGACACGCAGCAGCGATCTGGATCCCGCTGTGAAATTGCTGGTCGCTGCTAGAAGGTCTGCACTTTATTTGGTCGCTAGGTCGCCGTGTATCGCCGTGTTTGACAGCAAAAGCAAGGATACCAGCGATATTTTACACTGGTAACCAGGGTAAACATCGGGTTACTAAGCGCAGGGCCGCGCTTAGTAACCCGATGTTTACCCTGGTTACCAGCGTAAAAGTTAAAAAAACAAACAGCACATACTCACCAGCGCGTCCCCCAGCCTCTGCTACCTGACACTGACTGAGCGCCGGCCCTAAACTGAAAGTGAAAGCACAGCGGTGACGTCACCGCTCTGCTGTTAGGGCCGGAGCTCAGTCAGTGTCAGGAAGTAGAGGCTGGGGGACGCGCTGGTGAGTATGTGCTGTTTGTTTTTTTAACTTTTACGCTGGTAACCAGGGTAAACATCGGGTTACTAAGCGCGGCCCTGCGCTTAGCAACCCGATGCTTACCCTGGTTACCCGGGGACCTCGGCATCGTTGGTCGCTGGGGAGCGGTCTGTGTGACAGCTCTCCAGCGATCAAACAGCGACGCTGCAGCGATCGGCATCGCTGTCGCTATCGCTGCAGCGTCGCTTAATGTGACGGTACCTTTAGGTATCTTTTGCATGTGTTTAGAGTTAATTAGTTGATTCAGAAGATTAGGGTAATAGGTCGTTTAGAGAACCTTTTCTTGATATGCTAATTTATTGAGACAGGTTTTTTGGGTTATCAGGAGTTGTAGGCCAAAATCATCAGTATTAAAACAATAAAAGACCTGACAAATTTCAGTTGGTGGATAATGAATCTATAATATATAAAAGTTTAATTGTAATCATTACATTATGGTAAATAATGAAATTTAACACTATATGCTAATTTTTTGAGAAGGACCTGTATATACTTCTCAGTGAATACAGGGCTACTCAAGCGAACAGAGCAGGGGGCAGAGGCTGCGATCACTGTCACAGCCCCTGCCCCTACATGAAATAAAAAGCATCCATGAAACACATTTCAGGGGCTGGGCTCCTCCCGGCGAGCTGCGCACTTTGCAATCTGCACAGTGACAGCGTCCGCTCTGTGGTCAGCTCAGATCAGTAATAATCAGCCGGCAACAGAGCGATGTCAAAACACCGGACATGCAGGAGAACAGTGACGTCACTTGCAGGGCACCACCTCCTTTTTTTTTTTAGATATACAGCTGAACTGTACCGTATACCTTACACGGGCCCCAAGTTAGTACTTTAATCCCTTAACCCCTGGACCATTTTCCGTTTTTGCGTTTTCGTTTTTTGCTCCCCTTCTTCCCAGAGCCATAACTTTTTTAGTTTTTGGTCACTCGTGGGACAAGTTGTACTTTTGAACAACACCATTGGTTTTAAGATATTGTGTACTGGAAAACGGGAAAAATATTCCAAGTGTGGTGAAATTGCAAAAGAAAGTGCAATTCCACACTTGTTTTTTATTAGGCTTTTTTTTGCTAAGTTCACTAAATGCTAAAACTGACCTGCCATTATTATTCTCCAGGTCATTACGAGTTCACAGACACCAAACATGTCTAGGTTCTTTTACTTATAATAAGTGGTGGAAAAAAAACATTGTGTCATTTTCCGATTCCCGCAACATCTCCATTTTTTGTGATGTGATCTCGTGCCAGGTGAGGGCTTGTTTTTTTGCATGCTGAGCTGACGTTTTTATTGATACCATTTTGGTGCAGATACGATCTTTTGATCGCTCGTTATTGCATTTTACTGCAATGTCACGGTGACCAAAAAAAAACGGCGTTTTTGCCTTTTCTTCTCATTACGACATTTAGCGATTGGGTTAATTCTTTTTTTTATTGACAGATCAGGCGATTCTGAAAGCGGCAATACCAAATATGTGTGTGTTTGATTTTTTTTTATGGTTTTATTTTGAATGGGGCAAAAGGGGAGTGATTTGAACTTTTATATTTTTATTTTTTTATATTTTTAAAAACTTTTATTGTTTACCTTTTGAATGCTTCAATTGTCTCCATGGGAGACTAGAAGCTGCAATTGTCCGATCGGCACATACAGGTGATGATCAGATCTCCTGTATGTAGCAGAAAGGCTCACTTGCTATGACAACCACAGAGGTCTGCTGGAGACCTCTGGTTGTCATGCCAACCCATCGGTGACCCGCCATCACGTGACGGGGTCATCGATGGGCAGGATTTCCAGCGCGCTTCCCAGAAGCGCGAGTTAAATGCTGCTGTCAGAGATTGTCAGCGGCATTTAACGGGTTAGCAGCCACGGGTGGATCGCGATTCCACCCATGGCTGTGGCTGTTAAGAGGCATATATCAGCTGATAAAAACCGCTGACATGTGCCAGGAAAAATGTGGGCTCAGCGCCGGAGCCCACATCAAAGGAAGGGAGAGTCCGACGTGGCAGTATTATTACGCCCGTCGGAAAGGGGTTAAAGAAGCACTCTTCCCATTAAAAGTTTTTATCCTCTTAATAAACTGCAATCATAATACAGAGCACCGTGTACTTACAATTGCTCATTTTGTCCTTTTACCCAATAAATTCTTCTCTTTTCCACTAGGTCTCTGACATCACGTGATTAAAAACAGAATAGCTGAATCCTTTTAAGTTCTATGCAGAAACAGGAACTCTTGCTTCCTGCCAATTTTGTGTTCAAAAAGTCAAATGGTGCGCCTAAACAGTAGATTTCCCAAACATTTGCAGTATCGGCGTACTTAGTAGAAATGGCAGAACAAGTTGTATGGTCCACTTTCTCTGTTAACTTTTCGAAAATAAATTTAGGTCCAAAGTAAAAACTTTTGTGAAAAAAAGTTACCGTAAATGTTAATTTTTTCCTTCTGCATTGCTTCAGTTCTCGTGAAGCAACTGAAGGGTTAGTAAACTGATTTTGAGCACCTTGTGGAGTGCAGATTCTAGAATAGTGTCACTTTTAGGTATTTTCGGTGATATAGACCCCTCAAAGTCACTTCAGCTGTGATGTGGTCCCTAAAAAAATGGTTTTGTAAATTTTGTTGGAAAAATGAGAAATCGCTGGTCAACTTTTAACATAAATTATGTTTCCAAAATTATGCTGATGTAAAGCATACATGTGGAAAATGTTATATATAGCGCTTACCGAATAGCAGTATACCTGGATCGCTACTGTTGACTAGCTGTTCGGCGCCACAGCTGCATGTGTGGTGGCTGTGTAACAGCACGTTTGTTGGGCTCTCCATGCATGTATTGTGACTGTCACACAGCCGCGACACATGCAGCTGATATCGGGAGCGCTCCAGGTATCCGGGTTACTGATGCAGCTATTCGGGAAGCGCTATAGCTATTCGGATAAGCTCTTATCCAAAGCTATTCAATCAATCCTAGTTATTTATTAACTATTATGTGACATAATGCTCTGGTTTAAGGCCATAAAAATTAAAAGTTTGAAAATTGCTAAATTTTCTAAATTTTAGCCAAACTTCTGTTTTTCATAAATAAACACCGTAATATAAGCTATTTTCTTATAAAATTCTCAGTGATGTTACCACTATCATGAAATACGATATGTCACAAAAAAACGATTACAGCATCACTTGATCCGTTGAAGCGTTCCAGAGTTATAACTTCATAAAGTGACAATACAAAATTGTAAATTTTCGTTTGGTCATTAAGGCCAAAATTGGCTCGGTCACTAAGAGGTTAAGCTCAGTCACCCTTTAGGAGTGTTTCTGTAGTTTTGTATTATACATACCATCTGTCTGACTGTGGGCAGTCCATGGTGCATTACAACTACGCTACAAAGAGTCAAAAGTAGCTGGTTAAATAGTATTCCATTTCAGCCTAGAAGTCTCTCTCACACACAGCCATCAATCTATACCGGCTAGCAGATTTAATCTACACTGACATTTGGAGTGTGCCCAATCAATCAAGGAGAAAAAGGCTGATAACGGATTCAATGCAAAGTAAATGATCATTATAGGGCAACATATGAAAATGTAAGTGGGAAAGAAAACAATAAATTTCTGCACCAAAGGGGATATTAGGATATACAAAAGAAAAGATTTCTTTAAAGTTATTCAGCAATATTAATGTGTTCAGTCTTTTCCTATTACTGTGATAAAGGTCTCGCCTTAATTTTCAGTATTTACAATGTTATTAGGCTTTAACTGCTGAAATATCGAATGACTCTGCAGGAAGGCCCATTATGTCTTTGGTCAGACGTACTTGCTAATACCAACAGGATATTACTATTGTCACACCATGTTTCACACTCATTAATTTTACATAATTTAGGGGAGCTTAGCTAGCCAGAAATAGCTGGCCAAATAGGTTTACATTACCACTGTACCGGCATGAGCACAGTTAGGATTTTGTAATGTCAGATGCTATATCTGCACTGCATGGTGAGTATAAGGGATCATATCAAATAGAAACATATTACCTAGCACTAGAAGTAACAAACCCCACATCTGACCAGAAATCGACATCCTTTTGTAACTTTAGTAGTAAGTTTATATGGTACACTAGATGGTGGCCCGATTCTAACGCATCGGGTATTCTAGAATATGCTATTGCCCAGCCACGTAGTATATTGCCCAGCCACGTAGTATACTGCCCAGCCACGTAGTATACTGCCCAGCCACGTAGTATACTGCCCAGCCACATAGTATACTGCCCAGCCACATAGTATACTGCCCAGCCACATAGTATACTGCCCAGCCACGTAGTATACTGCCCAGCCACGTAGTATATTGCCCAGCCACATAGTATACTGCCCAGCTACGTAGTATGCATCATATCCCTGTTAAAAAAAAGAATTAAAATAAAAAATAGTTATATACTCACCTTCCGGAGCCTCCGGATCGAAGCAGCCGGTTACCGATGCTCCGCGCGCGCTCCGGTCTGAAGAGTGCATTGCGGTCTCGCGAGATGACGACGTAGCAGTCTCGCGAGACCGCACGTCATCATCTCGCGAGATCGCAGCATGGACCGGTTACCGGAGCGTCGCGAGCGGGAAAGGCCTGTTGTGGATCCGAGGGGCCGACGGACGGTGAGTATATAACGATTTATTTTTTTTTTTTAACATTAGATATTTTTACTATTGACACCGCATAGGCAGCATCAATAGTAAAACGTTGGTCACACAGGGTTAATAGCAGCGTTAACCGACCGCGGCATAGCGCGGTCGGTTAACGCTGCCATTAACCCTGTGTGAGCGCTGACTGGAGGGGAGTACGGAGCCGGCACTGATGGCGGGGAGTAAGGAGCAGCCATTTTCTTCCGGACTGTGGCCGTCGCTGATTGGTCGCGGCAGCCATGACAGGCAGCTGGCGAGACCAATCAGCGAATGAATAACCATGACAGACAGACAGAAGGACAGACAGACGGAAGTGACCCTTAGACAATTATATAGTAGATATGATACAACACTGGTGTGATGCCCCAGGGTCCTGGTTGTCACAGTGGCATTGCTTTCCTCACGGGGAGAGTGATGTCATGCTTGGAAGCGATGGAGGATTCCTTTTAACAGGTAATTAGAACATACAACACCGTTCTGACTTCAGGCCAGAAGGGGGAGCTCTACACCCAAAATCAGGGGAGCTGCTCTCTCTTTGGTTGGGAGGAGGCGTTCGTTGCTAGGCAGTTTGGAAGATTTAGACAGTTGGTGCCGGACAGCAGACTGGAACAGTCTGAGGCAGAAAGATGAGTGAGGGGCCGTACAACCTGAAGTGCTGCAGCTCCTGGATAGCGAGATACAGAAGGAAGAACAGCCCTTAGCTAACATGCCGGAGAGCGAAGTACAGGAGTGTGACAACAGGGGAGAATAGCTGGGAATGGGCTACATCCCTGATTGAGCGCAGACACCGGTAGCCGGAAGGCCAAGGCTTTTGTGGGACTCCAAGACACATAGCAGAAACCGGCAGGAAAGCTGGATTATACATCACCTGTTCGCCCTAACACCCAGGAGACACAGTGGCACATAGAGCCCGGTTCGTGATAGAGACCCTGTAAAAGGGCTCGAGTCATACGGGTTTGTGTCCCATTTCAACAAAAGGACAGAGATAACTGAGAGGACCTTGCTAAAAAGCCATAGGCAGTAAGGGACTATAACAACACAGCGCTAGAAGGAAGGCTTTTAACTCCACCTGCTAAAGCTGGACTCTGAATTCGCTTCCAAGCCGGCCAGACCCTGCCTGCCCTGTGATCTGGTGCCCTGGACTGTGGCTACCTGCTACCATCAGTAAACCAGGTAAAAAGACTGCACAACTATATCCTTCGTTCTTTACTGCACCACTCACCATCTTCCTGCACCACTCACCATCTTTCATCTATTCACCGGGAGCCCTGGGGACCTACTTCACCTGTGGGAAATTATACCATCTGGCTACCATAACATCACCCCAGAGGACCCCTTTAAGCAGCGTTGGTCATCCCTGACCGAATGCCACAGGTGGCATCACGAACATTTATTATTTTTACAAATCCCTTTAAAGACTATCCCTTTAACATGGGCGCCCAGGGCAACGGACCAGGTCGCCGCCGCCGTGACACATCCCTTTTAGTAACGGACCCAGTACCGAGTACACCACTGCCCTGGCAGGCGACTCAACGGCTTGTGCCCTAGAAGTGGAAATCTTAAGCATAGACCATAGCCACGTGATGCTGTGGGCAAAATCATTACTCAAAGTTACTTTAAAAACTATTATAGCGCAGGCCCATGCAATATAAATGTACGCTCACGAGTTTATTTACATGGATTTTGACACAAATCAGCTTCAAAACCATACGTATTTAAATGATTCTTTAATGTGGCAGGTTCACTATCTTCCTGCATGCACACAGATTCATCAATACCTACTAAGGTGTCAATAGCTGATGATGGGCCTGCACCTACAGGATCCTTCTGTCAAACATGTGTTTTTTTTATGTACCCTAGGGGTATGTGCACACATTCAGGATATGCAGCAGAAAATTCAGCTGCAAATCCTGACGTGTTGGCAGAAAAACCACGTTGTAAATACTAGCGTCTTTAGTCACATATTTGTCACATATTTCTCCCCACTCATTAGTCTGGGTGAAATCAGATACAAGAATTGACATGCTGCGGATTTAAATCTGCAAGGAAAAAAATAAGCAACGTGTGCACGAGACTTCAAGAAGTTGTCCACTACTTAAACAACTTCTCCTCCCGCCCCAACGCTTGGCCCCCATAAAATAATAAAGCTTATACTCACCTCCCGTGCCGATGCTGTTCCTGCAGTGTCGGCAATCCATCTACAGAGGTTCCGATGCTGTTATGACACGTGACGCTGGCACCCAATCAGAACCGGCGTCACTGTCCCCACCTCATGTCGAATTGACCAGGTAAAGGAAGCGAAAGATAAGCTGCAGCCCGGACTTCCTCTTCATGTTCGATTTGTCCAAAAGGCGGGGACAGTGACGCCAGCGTCATGTGTCACAACAACCGCACGCACGAGCCCCAGGACTGCGAGTACCGACAGCGCGGGAACTGCGCCAGCACAGGAGGTGAGTATAAGCTTTATTATTTTATTGGCGCCAAACATTTAGATCAAGAAGGGGTTGTCCTAGTAGCAGACAACCCCTTTCAGGAATTTCATTCTCTTTGCTGGGACTAAGAAATCCTTAAGGATTTGTGGCAAAACGGAGAGGAAAAATAAGCAACAAAAATGCTACCGTAGTAGTTTTATGGTCTGTGTACACAAGACGGCGACCGACGTGACCCTCCTCAAAACCATCCCCCGTCACTATCGACAGTATCACAATTGTGATCCAACATCGTTCAAGGTGAGGGGGATAGATTTAATTCACCTTGGCATAAGAGGGGGGAACTATAAGAAAATACTGGCGCAGGTTGAGGCCAAATGGATTACCATACTGGATACCCTGACCCCGAAGGGTCTGAATGAATCCGTGTCCTTTTCCTCATTTTTGGGGTCCTGAGGAATTTACACCTGTACATATCCGTCTGCTGTACTATTAAGTTTTTTATTATTTTTATTCTGTAATACTTTCCCTACCGGTCACCCACTCTTTATGCCTGGGGTGGTGTCGTTTATTCCTTGTTTTTAATTGTTATTATATGTCTAATATTTATATTTGTATATCTTAAAGTAGGACCTGTCTAAAGATACCTCTGGGATTACTCTCCCTACATCTGAGCTGGATCTGCTCTATATATTCATATCTCTTTCATTATTCAAGCACCCTGCCCTGGTGAACGTTTCAGATGAAGCAGAGATAGAAGTCATCCCCGGTCTCTCTGGGGAATTGAAAATCAACTCTTGTACCAGCTAATATCTCTGCTCTACTATCATTATATCTATGTTCATGGCTCTTATGATGGGGTTTTTTTGCTTGTTTTTCATACTCTGTACTTGCAGCATGTCCGGCTGGGCTTATTATTACTTACCCTGCCCATTGGTGATACGGTGGCTGTGCGCATGCGTGCCGCGACCCGGGATTCCTGCTATGCATCGGCGCGTCTCTCTGCCCTGCTCGCACGCCTGGGGACTCCCTTCCCCGCGCGTGCGCAGTAGCGCGTGACGCTCCGGTGCATCTCTAGGACCTGTGGCTTGCGGTGCGCATGCGCCGCCTTTAAACCACTGTGATTGGTCCAAATTGGACACGTGATCTACCCTCTGACCTTAAAAGGTCCTTCTTGTAAGGTAATACACACCTCCTTGATAAAGCGGTCAATTCGTGACGCGAAACGCGCGTCGGGGGGCTTTTAAGTGTACATCTGTCCCAGGACCCTCCAACCCCTGTCAGCGGTAAGTGACTGCCAACTCCCCACGAAGCACTTATCTTCCTACTGCGGCGCTGGATAGGGTTTTGTTTGGCAGAACACTTATTGCCTTGTGCTCTTATACTATGCATATGCACTTTAGATATAGATTGGTCTGCACTGAGTTACTGCCAATTCCCTATGAAATAATTATCTTCCCATTGTGGTACTAGATAGACTCTTATTTGGCAGGATACTCTTTTTCTGTGCCCCTATACTATGCATACGCACTTTATATATGGAGTGATAGGCTCCAAGTGACTTGGGTTATTGGAGGGCTTTCTGGTTACTTTTATGTATTATCTTTGCACATGTACCATTGTACTCCATTTATGTCTAATGTTTAGCTTATACTATGTGTATTTCTAATAAAATTTGAACTTTTTTTCACTTTATTCATACCTAGTGTAACTCGTTTTTCTCCAGTTATAACATATTGCTTTGAGTAGGTATACTTTCTTTTGCTATATGGGCTTATTATAGCCCTTGTTTCTGACTTAAATATGTCAGAGAGGTTTTTGTGGCTACAATGCGGTTATGGAAAATTTTGGGCACAGTTTTTCTACATAGACTTGTCACAAACCCAGAAAGATTTCCTAGTCCAAGTAACGTGAATGAGATACCTGAAGTCTCATGCACACATTGCATATTTTTTCCGTGCAGATATAAATCTGCAGCATGTCAATTCTTCTAGTGCTTCTGATGCAGAGTTCACCCACACTAATGAATGGGAAAAAAGCATCAAGAAGCATGCAAAAATGCTAAAGACGCATGTATTTCATGCGGTGTTTACCTTGCTGACACATCAGTATTGGTCACATAAAAATTGCAGCACATTTTTCTGCAGCAAATTTTAGTTGTGTTTTGCTGCAAAACGGTGCAAAAACAAATTGCATTTTTCTGCCAAGAGATGCAGAAATGGTGCAGAAATTTCGGCAAATACTTTAACGTGTGCACATATCCTAAAGTTTTGCATGTTTTAGCTTTAGTTTATTTTTAGTTTACGACCTGCGACCCTGACAGAAGCGTATAAAAGGTACACTGCTTCAATGACAACGTGGAGATCCTTAGTAACAAAGTTCACTCTGCATAAAACAAATATTAAACTTCCAAGAGAAGCCGCCATCGTTTGTGGTCAGAAAAGGAATACAGCATAGAGGGAATAAAGCTGCAGTAGTCTACACACTTTATCCAGTAGATGGACTGTAAAAAGATAGTAAATGAGTATAAAGTTCAATTGAACAAAAAAAGGTCATTTTATTCTTAGAAATATAATATACAAAACTCCATAATGTTTTAATAATGGTTTATATAGTAATACATACTGTAGGTATCATTTGAAAATGTGAGATTATTAAAGCACCATGCCGTTGTTTGTTTCTTATCCTTTTGTTAGGGACTGTGTGAGTGTAATGTATGTAGCCTCATTCTCACCAGTAGTCATGTTCACCTGTTTCAGCACAGCTCCGACACCACGTGACTGCAGTTTTGACCTGCCAAATCACAGTGATTAATGTGTGAAGAAGGGGGGCACATTTTTAAATCTTTTCAGTGCAAGTCTATGGGAATTCGGAAGAAGATTCTGCAGTCTTGTTCCGAGTCTCATAGACTTGCATTGAGAAAGCTGACTTCTTGAAAAAAAACTGATACATAGTCTTACAAAAGCCACTACATGGTAAGGCCAGTCTCAGGTCCAGATAATTCCGGTACCGGAAAAATCGGTACCGGAGTTATCCGTGTCCGTGTGCTCACGTGGCACATCAGTGTGGCACACGTGCGGCAGCCGTGTGCCGACTGGGTACCACACGGACCGTGCAGGAGACAGCGCTACAGTAAGCGCTGTCCCCTGCTTTGGGTGCTGAAGCCGCCATTCATTCCTTCTCTCCAGCAGCGTTCGCTGGAGAGAAGGAATGAAAAATCTTTTTTCTTTTTTTTGCGGTTGAAATAAAGTTCCCGGTAACCAACCCCCTCCCACCCCCTGTGCGCCCACCCGCTGGAAATAAAATACTCACCCAGCTCCCTCGATGCTTCCTCTCAGCGCCGCAGCTTATCCTGTATGAGCGGTCACGTGGTGCCGCTCATTACAGTGATGAATATGCGGCTCCACCTCCCATAGGGGTGCAGCCGCATATTCATCACTGTAATGAGCGGTACCACGTAACCGCTCATACAGGAAGAAGCTGCGGCGCTGAGAGGAAGCATCGAGGGAGCTGGGTGAGTATTTTATTTCCAGAGGGTTGGTTAGCGGGAACTTTATTTCAACCGCAAAAAAAAGAAAAAAAAAAGATTTTTCATTCCTTCTCTCCAGCGATCGCTGCTGAAGAGAAGAAATGAATGGCGTCTTCAGCACCACAAGCTGGGGGGACAGCGCTTACTGTAGCGCTGTCTCCTGCACGGCACACGGACAGCATCCGTGTGCGGTACGTGTTTTACACGGACTCATTGACTTTAATGGGTCCGTGTGATCCGTGCGCTCCCACGAACACTGACATGTCTCCGTGTTCTTCAAACGGACACACGGTCCGTGAAAACACGCTGACATGTGCAGAGACACATTGATTTTAATGTGTCTACGTGAGTCAGTGTCTCCGGTACGTGAGAAAACTGTCACCACACGTACCGGAGACACGTGTGAAACCGGCCTAACAGAGCAAGCAGACAAGATATCGACTGGTGATTATGTAACCACACTGCTCAAAAAATAAAGGGAACACTAACATCCAACATCCTAGATATCACTGTATGAAATATTCCAGTTTTAAGTCTTTATTCATTACATAGTGGAATTTGTTCAGAACAATAAAATATAAAAATGACCAATGTAAATCAAAATTAATATGCCATGGAGGTCTGGATTTGGAATGATACTCAAAATCAAAGTGGAAAATCAAATTACAGGCTGATCCAACTTCAGTGGAAATGCCTCAAGACAAGGAAATGATACTCAGTAGTGTGCGTGGCCTCCAAGTGCCCGTATGACCTCCCTACACCTGGGCATGCTCCTCATGAGGAGGCTGGTGTTCTGCTGAGGACTCTCCTCCAAACCTAGATTTAGGTGGATGGAACAAGACATGATGTCCAAGATGTGCTCGACTGGATTCAGGTCTGGGGAACGGGCAGGACAGTCCATCTCATCAATGTCTTTATCATGCAGGAACTGCTGACACACTTCAGCCAAATGAGGCTTAGCACTGTCACGCATCATAAAGAACCCAGGGCGCACTGCACCTGCATATGGTCTCACAATGGTTCTGAGGATCTCATCCCGGCACCTAATGGCAGTATGGGTACCTGTGTCAAGCACATGGAGGGCTTTTTGGCCCTCCAAAGAAATGCCTCACCACACCATTACTGACCCACTGCCAAAGCTGTCATGATGGAGGATGATCCAGGCAGCAAAACGTTCTCCCCAGCGTCTCCAGACTCTGTCACGTGTGTTCAGTGTGAAACTGCTCTCATCCGTGAAGAGCACAGGGCGCCAATGTCAAATCTGCCAATCTTGGTGTTTTCTGGCAATTTCCAATCACACTGCACAGTGTTGGGGTGTTGAGTGAACATCCTCAGATGTATGTAGGACCATGTTTGTTCCCGGCCACGGAGCACCGCAGGATTACCTCCTTATGCCCCATAGGGACAGAAAAATCACTGGAGAGTAAGTGGAGTGGGTTATTTGACATTTTTTTGCTTCCTGTCCCTGTTAGGGTGGGGAATAACATTATGTTGTCATGGAGGGTGACTTGAGAAATATGATCATGATGTGGCAACATTATTTTGCCCTTGTCTGTGGTATTATTGGTAATACTAGTCTTGGAATAGTTGACTTTGCTCATTGACATAGATAGTACAGTGATATTTGTTGTTATGTGTAACTGATTGTATTATTATTTAGAAATATTATTTAGACAATTATCTTATTGCCATATTTTTCTGTCAGATTTATAGAATGCATTTTTATTTTTTTGTTATGGGGTGAGCAAACACAGAGTATTAACACCACTTGGCCCCCACATCTGAACAACATACTGGTGGTGCCCAGGGCCAAGTTTTCCCAGGGCTGCAAAGGACTCTCGTTACTTCACTGGTGATGATCTCTGCTGATAGAGAACAATGCTGGTTCATGAAGTAACACGTAAACAGGCCATTTTTACTAAGAAAAGTAAAGGCTTGTACTGCCATATCAGAGCGCAATAACTGTGTTAAAGAGAAAATACACTTTGAACAGCCGACCAGGGACCATAGCCAGAGACCAGAATAGTAAGCCCACCTCTGGCCGGCTCTACTAAGCATCACTACAGAAGATTGTGCACACAAGGGAAGGACCTGTCCATCTCCTACAGCGAGCCTACAAAGAGAGCGGACTAGTCTGGTATCTGACTACGATCCCTGGTCAGATCTTCAAAGTGTATTTCCTCTGAAATGCTCTGGCTACAATCACAACAGTCTGGTTGCAATCGTGCAATTAGAGTTTTAATTAATGCTGCTTGTGGTTTGGGCAATATGAGCAGCCCAACAGGTTCCCTATAAGTAAAAGGCAGCCAAGCGCTTACTATTTAACATCTGCAGCTCCCCACCAAACCCCACAATTACTGACAGCATAGAAAGAAATGGCAATTAGCAATGGTTACATATCTCAAATAGAGGACTGAAGAAGATAGGGATTTTACCAAAACAGGTAAAAGAAAAAAGTGATGAAAAACAAAAACCAGTTTATTTCCTTACTTTCTGATGTCCTCACATACTGTAGCAACAATTTAGTTACAGATTCTGCAAAGACACAACCCTTATATAGATGACGTGTAGGACCCCCATTGAGTCTATTAAGCAGCTCAAATGCTGACTCAGTATGAAAGGCCGTCATGGAATTCTATAATTCCAATCTGAAAGAAATGGGCTTTATTAGACCACCAATTCAATAAATAACAAAACATGTGAAAAATGTATGATATGACCGTGTGACTGTGTGCACTTTCTGTCTAATTTAAATATGGCGATAACACCAGTCCATGGCTTCATCAAAGAAGCTGCCTAGAGAAGGATTTAAAGGAGGTTTTCAATGCTTAAGATACTGATGGCCTGTTATTGGGACAGACCAACAATACCAAACTGATGGGAATTCAGACACCCAGCTCTCCACCGAATAGCTGTTATTAGCTCCGCCAGTGGTAGTGGCTGTAAACAATTAACCCCTGGAGCTTTTTTCGTTTTGTTTTTCGCTCCCCTCCTTCCCAGAGCCATAACTTTTTTAATTTTCCATCAATATGGCCATGTGAGGGCTTATTTTTTGTGGGATGAGTTTTGAACGACACCATTGGTTTTACCATGTCATGTACTAGAAAACAGGAAAAAAATTCCAAGTGCGGTCAAATTGCAAAAAAAAAAGTGCAATCCCACACTTGTTTTTTGTTTGGCTTTTTTTGCCAAGTTCACTAAATGCTAAAACTGAGCTGCCATTATGATTCTCCAGGTCATTACGAGTTCATAGACACCAAACATATCTAGGTTATTTTTTTAATCTAAGTGGTGAAAATAAATTCCAAACTTTGTTATTTAAAAAAAAAAAAAGTGCAATTTTCCAATACCCGTAGCGTCTCCATTTTTCATGATCTCGGGTCGGGTGAGGGCTTATTTTTTGCATGCCGAGCTGGCATTTTTAATTATACCAGATTGGTGCAGATACGATCTTTTGATTGCCCGTTATTGCATTTTAATGCAATTTCGCAGCGACAAAAAAAAAAAAACAACTTAATTCTGATGTTTTGACCTTTTTTTTTTATCGCTATGCTGTTCATCGATCAAGTTAATCCTTTTTTTATTGATAGATCGGGCGATTCTGAAGGCATATGTTTGATTTTATTTTTATTGTTTTATTTTGAATGGGGCAAAAGGGGGGTGATTTGAACTTTTATATTTTTTTATTTTTTAAAACACTTTCTTTTTTGACTTTTGCCATGCTTCAATAGTCTCCATAGGAGACTAGAAGCTGCCATAGCCCGATCGGCTCTGCTACATAGAGGCGATGGTCAGATCGCCTCTCCTCTATGTAGTAGAATTGCTGACTTGCTATGAGCGCCAACCACTGGGTGGCGCTCACAGCAATCCGGCACTGACAACCATTGAGGTCTACAGGAGACCTCAGGTTGTCATGCAGACGCACCGATGACCCACGATCACGTGACGCAAGTCACCGGTGTGCGTATTTCCGGCGCGATTGCCGGAAGTGCCATTTAACACTAAAAGTATAAAAGCATTTGAGTTGCATGACCCAATAAAGTGAATAGCTGGCACAGAAGACCCCAACACGTGCAGAAGTAGCCAAACCAATTCAATCCAGCCTCTTTAGGTGACACTTCCCAAAATCATGCAAATACCAAAAAGAGAGAAAAACTGGCGGAAGCAAAGTCACAGTAATAAAATCTAACAAATTTTATTTAGTCTCAATCAGAACAACAATAAATATAAATATAAAATAAGTAATGGGATACCGTCCTCTGGGGAATACATGTACAATCTAAGACCACAGGTGCACAGCCATGTTCAGCAACCACATGTGATTTGCTCACAAAGCACTTAGCATAAACAATAAATAAGTATACAAAATTCCTATTAGAGGGTAAGCCCAGGTTTTTAGTTATATATCACTCAATAGTTGGGATACCAACCCATACCACAATATATCTGGATCATTACCAAGAAAGATTATATGCATAAAGTGCCAAGTGTCTTTATGAGTCTCTTAATATTTCTGCCAATAGTTAGTTTGTGGTTATAATACTATTGTGTATAGGGGGCTGGTGATCACACCATGCCTCATATTAAATTCACAGTATCAGCATAAATATTGGATGCTATTGGCAGAAATATTAATATTACTTATTTTATATTTATATTTATTGTTGTTCTGATTGAGACTAAATAAAATTTGTTAGATTTTATTACTGTGACTTTGCTTCCGCCAGTTTTTCTCTCTTTTTGGTATTTACGTGCAGAAGTAGGTTGTCCTTGATAATGATCCTGGAGCACACCACATACACTAGCCTTTTATTGCGATTATGGAAATAAAGGCTAATCTTTCAGGACACTGTACAAAAAGAACTACGGTACATTTACACTTTATTTTATTTTTCTTCTTGCTCCATATCTCTTAACGCCTAAATCCATGTGTATTTCACCATATTTGTTATTGTACTGCACGCTCACTAGAAAGAGCTACAACACCATGATGAGACTTGCCTCTTGTTTGTTTTCGCACCACATAAATATATTGTATCAGCGTCCAGACTAGATAATGGCCCCACAGATGTTTTCTCAGAGGACTGCAGCAGAAAAGACATTACACAATAGAGTGGTTAAGTGGTGCATAGTATCAGGCTGGCAGAGCAATGATCCAACAGCCAGCTGTGCACAATGGGGCAGAATTGTGTAGAAGAGCCTGGTGCTGTGCGGACAAATGGGCTTTATTGGGATTATCAGGGGGTTTTTTTTCTTATGCACTTTTAAACAGATTTTATGTTATCGGGAAAGACAGTGTACCTACGCACTGAATGTATGTCCTATACACTAAAGTAAGAAGGAAACGAAGGAAGCATTCTAATGCAGGATGAATAGCTAATCACAGGCATACTTTATAGAGAACCTAGCCCCGCATCCGTGCTGCCTAACCATGGGCAACATGCATCAGGCACTGGCTGTATGATCTCAGCCAGGTATGTGACTGTGAAACACTGCGGTACTTCAGAGAAAAACAAAGCCACCAGGGACAGAAACGCATGGGTGACGAATCGGACATGCGGGACCCTGGCAGCTTCCCTCTAAAGTGACGGGTCAGGCCCAAGACAGCACAAGTGCACAGCTGAGCCTCTAGTATGCACACACTGGTCATCCCTTAACATTTGTAAAGGCGGTTTTACAGAATAAAATTATCATATGGTTTGTATGACATGAATGCATGACAACATGTTCAACAGTCGGCACATAAGTCTTTACATGTATATGCAATGTATGTATGAAAAAGGCATGTACTGTATATATGTATTTTTGGTTAGGTTTTGTTTCATATGATGTACAGACATTATATAGGAGATAATAGGAAGGCGGCATGGAAGCTAATGGTGCGACAGTCTGCACACTAATGTTGGTGCATTCGTTTCCATCACAAAGTTATGCACATTGTATGTGCTTATAATTGCAAGTACTTTCAACATTACATATACTTAGCCTTAGATTTAATTGACTGGTATCTTACATCTTTTAGGGGTTTTCATGCTATTTTTTTTTCCAGAAACTGCAGCCAGTTACAGTTTTTTATACTGGTATCTCAGCATTTTAGGTGTCAGCTTTTTAATAGATCAAGGCTGCCAATGTGAGAAAGGGGCTCCAGAGCCTATGGCATTTGTCTCATAACTTCCCAATCTTACAATAAACAATGCTACCTTTAGGCGGCCATAATGCCGAACAACAGTCGGACCAAGATATTATAGGATTTCAGGTCACGCAACATGGCAAAGTACTATTCCATTGTAACTACATACGTGGTCAAAATTGTTGGTACCCCTTGTTTAATGACAGAAAATCCCACAATGGTCACAAAAATAACTTGAATCTGATAAAAGTAATAATAAATAAAGGTTCTATGAAAATGAACAAATGAAAGTCAGACATTGCTTTTCAACCATGCTTCCACAGAATTAAAATAAAAATAAAACTCATGACATAGGCCTGGACAGAAATGACTGTACCCTTGAAAATAATGTGACAAAAGGGACATGTTAAATCAAGGTGTGTCCACTAACTAGCATCACAGGAGTCTACAATCTTGCAATCAGTGAGTGGGCCTGTATATATGGCTACAGACACTCACTGTGCTGTTTGGTGACATGGTGTGTATCACACTCAGCATGGACCAGAGGAAGCGAAGGAAAGAGTTGTCTCAGGAGATTAGAAAGAAAATTATAGACAACCATGTTAAAGGTAAAAGTTATAAGACCTTCTCCAAGCAGCTTGATGTTCCTGTGACGACAGTAGCACATATTATTCAGAAATTTAAGATCCATGGGACTGTAGCCAACCTCCCTGGAAAATTGATGACAAATCAAAGAGACGGATAATATGAATGGTAACAAAAGAGCCCAGAAAAACTTCTAAACAGATTAAAGGTGAACTTCAAGCTCAATGAACATCAGTGTCAGATCGCACCATCCGTTGTTGCATGAGACAAAGTGGACTTCATGGGAGACGACCAAGGAGGACACTGTTGTTGAAAAAAAATAAATCATAAAAAAGCCAGACTGGAATTTGCCAAACTACATTTTGACAAGCCACAAATCTTCTGGGAGAATGTCCTACGGACAGATGAAACAAAAATGCAACTTTTTGGCAAGGCACATCAGCTCTATCTTCACAGATGGAAAAATGAAGCATATCAAGAAAACAACACTGTCCCTACTGTGAAACATGGAGGAGGCTCTGTTATGCTCTGGGGCTGCTTTGCTGCATCTGGCACAGATTGTCTAGAATCTGCGCAGGGTACAATTAAATCTCAAGACTATCAACGGATTCTAGAGAGAAATGTGCTTCCCAGTGTCAGAAAGCTTGGTCTCAGTCACAGGTCATGAGTCTTGCAACAGGATAATGACACAGAGAAAGAAGCAGAGATGTTTACCTGCTCAGGCCTCCAGAACAAATGCACTGGCAGGGTGCAGCAGACTGAGGCCTGAGCAGTTAAACATTTCTGCTTCTTTCTCTGTGACATTTTTGAAAAATTTTGGAGGATTTTTTAAGTCCTCTTTTTGTGTTGGTGAGCCTAACAGAATAATGACGCAAAACACACAGCTAAAAGCACCAAAGAATGGCTAAGATGAAAACATTGGACTATTCTGAAGTGGCCTTCTATGAGCCCTGACCAAAATCCTATTGAGCATCTTTGGAAAGAGCTGAAACATGGCGTCTGGAAAAGACAACCTTCAAACATGAGACAACTGGAGTAGTTTGCTCTTGAGGAGAGGGCCAAAATACCTGTCGAGAGGTGCAGAAGTCTCATAGACATGCGGTAATTGCCTCAAAAGGTTGTACAACAAAATATTAAGTTAAGGGTACCATCATTTCTGTCCAGGCCTATTTCATGAGTTTTTAAAAAAAGAAAATTATGTGGAAGCAAGGTTCAAAAGCAATGTCTGACTTTCATAAGTTTATTTTCAGAGATTTTTTTATGTATTACTTTTGTCAGATTCAAGTTATTTCTGTGACCATTGTGGGTTTTTCTGTCATTAAACAAGGGGTACCAACAATTTTGACCACGTGTGTATTTCTGTCGCCGTTGAATTTGGATTGTGAGATAAATGCGGTTTTTCATGAAAAAGTCATGTCTGGTCTTATTGGTAACTACAGGCAAATCACTATAATGCAGCATAAACCAATAATGGAAGGCGGTGGATTTAATTTTTAATTATGAAATATCCTAAAAGATCCCCCCCCCCCCCCAGCAAAATAGTAACACATTTCTAAACTATAGTTTGGGATTTTATAGCAGGAATTTGCATTTTTGGTTCTCAATACAAAGTAAACCTTCAACTTGATTTTTCATTCCCACTCTTTGTGACCTACCATAATACAAATGATAACTTGTTACCTCACACCCATATACTTCCCTATTTTATGGTAATTATAGGGATGCTACTGCAAGTAAAAGTTATACTTCTCCTTTCTTGTCACATTATATAAACATATTACACAGCTACATACACACAAGGAAAATCGTGAAATTATGGAAAACGCAGGGTGGACAGACATTTTAATGATATGCAAATGATGAAAAAAAAATTGCTAAACATCTTGATAGATTCAGTATTGAGTATGTGCACCACATGCAGAAATACATGCACTTACACGTCTTGGCTGCCATCAATGATGTTAATAGTTGTCTGAGGAATGTTCTGCAAAGCTGAGTGCACTTGGGCACACCAATCATCAAGATCCGCTGCTGGCAGCTCCCTTTACAATTGCTGACTAATGATGTCCTAGATGTGCTCAATGGGAGCAGCAGATCAAATTGCCCCAGTCGTTTATTAACCCAACAACATCAGGCTGCATATTACTTGTGCTACAGTGAGCAATCTGCATGGCAAAAACGTGCAGCTACCATGGCCTGCAGCGTCTTCTGACTAGTCTCCCATTGAGCACATCTGGGACGTGGGAGTAAGTTAGGAGTATAGGAATATCAAAGTGGTGTAAGTTAATGAATACTGGGAAGCTACAAAAAGCACACAACAGCATGCCTACTGCTTTTATAAAGGTCGTGCAACCCTGAGCCTCTTGTATTAAGGGAGGCTGAACCACGTCTAGTGACGTGGCCATCCAGTGGGCGATACAAGTGTATGGAGAAAGGTCGCACCCATTAGACCCATTAGATTTGGCCAGGAGTATGTATAACGCATACATCACCGTTGATCCCAGTTCCGAAACTGGCGAATCCTCGTAGTGCGCTACATTACATTACAGCATAAAGCAGGGAATAGGGTCACGTTGTGACCAGAAGAGTACCACAACTGCAACAAGCAAATTGCAAATATCCAACTGGTTTTGACTTTTTGAAACTTACATTTCACAGTCGTGGTACTTTGAGAGTCACAATACGACCCCATTCACCTGCAACACGCTGCGATGGAGCGGCGGCATACCGCAATCTTTAGCTGTGAGGCCTGTGTTCCGGCCAAAGTCGCCGTTTAGCTTCATCCTAAAGGGAGTTTGTCAGCTTAAACTGACATTTTAACCTTGACATGTTACTCCTAAAAAGTCATTTGCATGCCCAAGTAGCCTTCTCTTGTATCTCTTGCTTCTGATCACTTGTACACCTTCATGTGTAGCAGGGCAGTCTAGTTGATCAGAGGAGAAAGCACATCAGCACAGACTACATACAATGGGTATGACCATGTGATATTTCAGTTTTTCTTTTTTAACAAATTTGCAAAAATTACTACATTTCTGTTTTTTCAGTCAAGATGGGGTGCAGAGTGTACATTAATGTGGAAAAATGAACTTTTTTGAATTTACCAAATGGCTGCAATGAAACAGAGAGAGAAAAATTTAAAGGGGTCTGAATACTTTCCGTACCCACTGTACCCCTACATATATGGTATGTACACACACCCCTTGCAAGCAGCTCCAGGAAAGCCAGCTCTTTCACTCACCAAAGAGGGAGGCATGACCATATGAACAATGTGTAGGTGGAATGTGACACCGATGCACTCTGCCGTGCCAAAGAAGCAATAAGTAACCTAATTAGCATATGGAGAATAAAGAGGACTTTATGGAAAACAGAGGCAGCGAAATATGAACTAAGAGTATGATTTTTATAGGAACTATATGTACCAAAGTGGTAAGCTTAACATTTCAGAATTGTTTTCCATTAAGGGAAATAAAGGGGAAAAAAGGGTTACATTTTCCTGTGTCTATTTAATTATAAATCATTCACTTTAACTATTCAACAACAGTGTAACTGGCTAGTAAGGAACCACAAATTGCATGTTCGGCTTCATCTCCAGTAGAAAAAGAATAAAATTAAAAAAGTTAAAGTAGCCAAACATAGCCATTGCATATGGACATACTTGACCATGGAGGTAATATGGTGGATTTTCCCTTGCTGAGAGGGCCAAACTGCAGAGCACATTAGACAATTATAAACAGCTCAGAAAGTTCTAGTCAATATAAGATTGCATTTTTGTTGCACTTTGTGTGTACCCAACAACAACCAAGGTGTGTCTGACAGAGTGCCATGAACAACACCGACACTGCAAGTTCACACATACTAAAGGCGGATGTGAACTATTCACAAGCTAGCAACTCAAGGCTTCACTACTGGGGCTGTTCTTACAACTTTTTACAGCCTTCACACATTACAGAGAAGCTGCTCTATGGGGCTATGCATATGTCCGGTGATACCAGTGTGCAGTCTGAGGCACCTGCTATTGAACTAACATAGGCTCATGATCCGAGAAAGAGGCCAAGGCTGCAGCCTGTGAGATGTTACACACTGTAGATTTACGTAACATAGCAGGCAACTACTAAAGGTATGTTCCCATGGTCAGTAAACGCTGCGAGTTGGACGCTGTGTACTTGTGCAGCATCCAGATGTTACAGCACAGTGGATGGGATTTCAAGATATCACATATCCACTATGTGTGTACAGACATCCGCGGCTCACATGTGGAGATGGACATGTGGTGCGTCTTTCTAGACCGCAGCATGTATTTATCTTGCGGAGTCGCAAGTCTCCGCAAGATTAATATAACCCATGCAATGTATTGGACACCGTGAATCCGCACGGTTCAGTGAACACATGAGGAATCACCTGCGTTCAATAGCCGGCAGCGGACATATGCTGCATCCAAAGCACTGCCAATTACTGACTGTGTGCATATACCCTAAAGGCTGTGTTTCATGTAAAATATGATAAATGTCAGAAAAGTCAGAGGAGAAGAGAAGAAGCCAGTCCAGGATTTGAGCTGCCCTATGAGCTTCATTAGGAAACAAATGAGTAAACTCCCCGTATTCTGGCTCCCAGTCTGTTGAAGGGCAGACTCTGCCAATTTATGTGGAAATCGCCACCATTAAAAATGTAAGGACAAAGCTTGTTAAATGTCCTGAGCACTTGGTATAAAACCTCCGATACTGAGGGATGCTATATGTAAGTTGTTACTGGCACGCTGGCAGATTATTTTGTACTTGGTTTGAAATGTGTGTGAAAATAATAAATTGCTTGCCACTTCTGAACCTAAACCACTGTGTTAGGCCTCATTGACGTCCACATTTCATGTACGTGTTCCATCCATGGTTATCATGGGTTGAACGTGTGCAAATTATAGTCTATGGCGCTGTTCACATGGTTGTGCTTTTTGTAGACTGTGTCCATACAAAAGTTACGCAGACGTGTTGTTTTTTTACTGGCATCACAGATGAAAATACCAATGTAAGTCTATGAAAATCTCAGACAGCACACGGATGGCACCAGAGCCATCTGTGTGCGGACCGTGATCAACATAGGACAAGCGTGAAAAAAAACTAATGAAACATGGATGGTAAAAACAGACACGGTGACCAAACACGGATTGTAAAAATTGACTAAACACTGATGACACTCGTACTATTTTCTGCCGCTGTTATATCAGATCAGGAGACCCCGAATGGGCCAGGAATTACAAGCGCAACATGGATGATAAAACATGGCTACTATACTGTAGTGTGAATCTAGTCTGGTTAATAGTCTCCCTCCATCAGCTTTATAGGGAGTAAACTGTGAATGACGAGCAGGGGATGGCATTAAAGTTTCCTTTTAATGTACGGTATATAACATTAAAGTTTATTGGCGAATTATCGACATTAACCCTTTGTCTCAGCAATTTGTCAGTAGTCTTCGCTCACAGAACACATCAATACAGTATAAATACATGTGTTACAAGCAGTAAATAAAGCAAAAGGTTCAACATTTGGTACTTTTTTTGCATGAAAATGATAGACCCATCATAAAAACTATGAGGACTGTGCCATATCATTTTGTTCACAGAATGTAGATAAAAGATATTTTTGAAAAGCAGTAATGATTACAGAATGACTTCCTAAAATGTTTAAGAATTAGATCTTCACTAAACAAGATTATCTGGTTTGTCAGTCACTGCTTTATAATTACGGGGAAAATTGAAGGCAGGCAATGAGTTGATAATAGCTTTAGGGTGGTGTGAGCAAGATTAATCACTGACATTCTTCAGGTATTACAGCATATATCTTGTCTAATTCAAAAGGCCAAGTCCTAGCGAACTATGCTGGGACATGATGCTGTACGTTGGTTTTCTCGTTTACATATGTCATATAATAATACACAGTTGGAAAACAAAGATAATCCCATGTATTAAACCAAGCCTCTTACAAGATGAAACTACTCAGGCAAAATAAAAAAGAAAATCATATGTGACAACTCATATGACAAAAGGGTCCCAAGAAGAACAAGTCACAAAAGAATGATAAAGAAACGTTTATTGAATATTCACTTTAAATATTCCCATATATGGGTAATTAAAACACACCGATATCCAAAATGTATGACACCATGCAAAATAACGAATGGTGAACAAGGGCCAGTATCCGCAGGACATGATAAAGAATGGCTGCAGGGGAACACCAAGATCAATGAGATTCAATGCACAAATCTTCAATATAAAGTCACAATGACTAAGGCTTCTTTCACACTTGCGTCGGTACGGGTCCGTTCACGTTGTGAAAATTATGCATGACGTGGGCAGCGGATGGAGTTTTTCAACGCATCCACTGCCCATTCTAAAGTTCGGGGAGGAGGGAGCAGAGTTCTGGCCGCACATGCGCGGTAGAAAATGGTGGACGCGACGTACGAAAAAACGTTACCTTGAACGCTTTTTCGTGCCGACGGTCTGCCAAAACACGACGCATCCAGTGCACGACGGACGCGACGTATGGCCATACATCGCGATCCGTCGGCAATACAAGTCTATGGGAAAAAAACCGCATCCTGCGGGCACATTTGCAGGATCCGTTTTTTTCCCAAAATGACGGATTGCGACGTACGTCACACGACGCAAGTGTGAAAGAAGCCTTACAGAGGCCATGTCAGCAGGTCAAAAATGGTCAGTGTTTGCTCTGGTTTTATTCCTGTAGCACAACTGAGTAAATGGAACTGCAGTACAGTTCCAGATATGTGGGCCTTTTAATTTACACCTATTTTTTATGTTTTCTAAAAAGGAAGCATTATTTGCGGGGCATTTTTAGGCTCCTTTGTATAACTACACTGTGAACCATTCTCCCTCGGTATCAAATGACGGATTGCGACGTACGTCACACGACGCAAGTGTGAAAGAAGCCTTACAGAGGCCATGTCAGCAGGTCAAAAATGGTCAGTGTTTGCTCTGGTTTTATTCCTGTAGCACAACTGAGTAAATGGAACTGCAGTACAGTTCCAGATATGTGGGCCTTTTAATTTACACCTATTTTTTATGTTTTCTAAAAAGGAAGCATTATTTGCGGGGCATTTTTAGGCTCCTTTGTATAACTACACTGTGAACCATTCTCCCTCGGTAGAAACTGTACAGATTAGCACTATATGAAAAGGCTCACATCTCTGGAACCGTATGGCGAGTTAAAGACGACAAAAATATATAATACTCGAAAGCAGAAGGAATAAAATTAGAGCAAAAACTGACCACTTTTGACCCGGGAACAGGCCCCCTCTAAAGGTTTATAAATTGGAGGGCCTATGTACAACACATCGGTCTATCACTCAAAATATCTGAGGATTGAGATACAATACACAATAATGAGCAAGTAAGAGTGGCAGCTAACCCACCTATTCTAACATATACACACCTCTCCTTGCCATAGGGATTGGCACCAAAAAAGAACAAATAATAAGAAGGCCCCCTGGGTCCTCATCCTCTGGCTCTCATTCAATTCCTATAATGCCCTAAATGACGCCAATATGAATAGTGGAAATGTACACGTGATTGACGTGATAAAAATAACGTGGAAAGATTATAAATCAAAAATATTCCTTTAAAATGAGAGTCTGCTCTGCAGAGATCAAAAACAATCAATACACAATGAAATCCACTATTGACATGCCAATTTTTAATTACAATATTTAATGTCCCTCTGACCCAAATGTTTATTTTTATGCTGAGATTCATCCCCTTACAAGTTTCCTGTAATCAAGGTACATACTGTAGGTGGAAACTATGAATTTGGAAAGTATACACCCAAGTTCACAGGCAGCTGCTGATGACAGCCCCAAGACAAGTTCCTGGAACGGCAAGTGTGTTAGGTGCTGCAGGGGTTTGTAGACATTTGAAACTACTTCTAGAAAAAAATTAAAAAAAACATAAGAACAACAATTCCAGTATAGTTTTATTCAGATACTACATCTTACTCATATCATGAACGGACATTTAGCCTTTTCTACAAGAGTCTAATGTTTACCTCTGAGCAGGCATGCAAGTTCACATAAAAAAAATACATTTGCTACCTTGGATGTGCCATGCTAGATTTATAGGACGCCTGCATTAACCCTCAAAATCGAAGGTGAGCTAAGCCCACCGGCATCAGGGGCTTATCTACAGCATTCTGTAATGCTGTAGATAAGCCCCCGCTGTAACCTGAAAGATGAGAAAAAGAGGTTAGATTATACTCACCTGGGTGGACGGTCCGATCCGATGGGCATCGCGGTCCGGTCCGGGGCCTCCCATCTTCTTACGATGATGTCCTCTTCTTGTCTTCACGCTGCAAAGTACTGCAGTGCGCAGGTGCTGGGCCTCTCTGACCTTTCCCGGCACCTGCGCACTGCAGTACTTTGCTCTGCCCTCAACAGGGCAGACAAAGTACGCCTGCGCCGGAGCTCTAGCGTGAAGACCAGAAGAGGACGTTATCGTAAGAAGATGGGAGGCCCCGGACTGGACCGCGACACCCATCGGATCAGAACAGAACCGGGACCGCCCCTGGGTGAGTATAATCTAACCTCTTTTTCTCATCTTTCAGGTTACATCGGGGGGTAATCTACAGCATTCCAGAATGCTGTAGATAAGCCCCTGATGCTGGTGGGCTTAGCTCACCTTCGATTTTGGGGGTGACAGGTTCCCTATAAAAGATTTTTTCTGAGCAATGAACTGCTATAAAAAAAAAGTAAGCTGAGGCATTCATATTCCGACACACCCACAGATCTAACGCAGCTCACTGTGGTGGTGGGTGCTGGTTCCAGAAGCGTCTTTATGGGGAAAACATTTTTTAAATCCGATGAAATAGTAACAAAAAACTCCAATGATGCCTTTTTTTTTTGTTATGTCTTTATGATCAACTAGATGGAGGCCCAATGCTATCGCTATGGGGCCAGGCTTTGCAGCGTTGAGAATCTCTCCCCCATGTGCTCACCCACCTATCCACTCTCTCTTTCCCCATGTGCTGACTTCTCCCATCTGTGCTCTCTTCTTTGACCTGTCTACCCCATGTATTGTCTGCTGTCTTTCTCCTTCCTGTGCTGTGTTCTCCCCTCAAAGACAATACTTACATTTCAGCAGGAGATCACAGAGAATACATTTTGTGAGGTAAAACATTGTTTAAAACCAGTCAGTGAAATATTTTACCTCACAAAATGAATCCACTGTGATCCCCTGCTGTAATGTCAGTATTGTCTTTTGCTTCCTCCCCTGCCCACGAGATGTGGCATGCTCCGTACACGGTCAGACACAGACAATTTTTAAAATGAACTTTTGTTCGTGGGAAAACCCCTTTAGGCTATGTTCACACGCTGCGGATTTTGCTGCGGATCCACAGTATTTCCGCAGCAGCTTTCCATGCGTTTACAGTACAATGTAAACCTATGGGAAACGCAATCCGCAGTGCACATGCTGCGGAAAAAAAATGCACGGAAACGCAGTGGTTTACATTCCGCAGCATGTCAATTCTTTGGAGGAATCCGCAGCGGTTTTACACCTGCTCCAAAATAGAAAACCGCAGGTGTAAAACCGCAGTGGAATCGGCACAAAAAATGCTGTAATTCCGCAGGAAAAACGCAGTGCCTTTTACCTGTGGTTTTCACAAATCCGCTGCGAAAAAAATCAGCAGACCTCAAGAATACGTGTGCACATACCTGTGACCGGCTTCCTCTGCCTGTAGACACGTCCCGCATCAGCTGCCGGGATCACCACACACACCCTCTCTGCATACGCAACACACTCACAGAGAGTGTGTGTGTGTGTGTGTGTGTGTGTGTGTGTGTGTGTGTGTGTGTGTGTGTGTGTGTGTGTGTGTGTGTGTGTGTGAGTGAGAGAGAGAGACGGTGTTCCGCTGGTGGAACCGTGCGAGAGGCTGGTACCACCAGCAGTTTCCATATTGAGATACCCAACACTCGGGTGTCCCAATATGGCGGTTGGTGAACTTCCGCTGCTTGGAATTTGTGAAAAGAGTGGAAAAGTAATTATTCAAAAACATATATATATATTATACATATATATTTATATTAAGATCTGCTCTCTAACTTACATAGCTGAATAAACGTGTTTCAGGACCAGAAACTGAAATGATTGACCTAAGGAGAGTCTATGTTTAGCAAAAAGAAAAGTGAATCTTCTGCAAGTGGGAAAGCATTCAACATGTTATATTTAGGCCATATTGCCAAGCCCAAACCGAAGTTAATAAAGAAGTCTACAGTTCCAATAAAAATTATTCAGCTCTCACTGCAAATTACAGTAGGTTTATTAGCAAATTTACTAAGTTTTCTGGTGTAGCAATAAAGCTGGGGTACAAGACTAGCTTAGCACAACTAACATAACAAGATGTTTCTCAAAATGTATCACAAAATGTCACTTTAATAACTGCTGTAAGTTCAAAATTATTCAACCCCCTGCATAAAGTCTCTCATAATAGCACACATTAGTAACCTGGAAGTAGTCTCAGGGCGTCATTAGCTGCATCAGCTGTGCTTAAGATAAAACACATCAAACACCTGGACTGGCTGGGGGTTAGCAAACCGTCACATTTCACTTATAGTTCTAATGTGCAAGCAAGTGAATGTTACAAGAAGAAATCATTGGCTTACACAAATAAGGACGATAGCAAAAGACACGGAATGTTCCTAGAGAAACAGTTAGAAACACAGGCCCGGCGTCATCACGACTGGCGTGCTGGAGTCAGAGGCGCACGATTCATCCACGCCACTAATGAATCGAGAGTTGCATGGGACTGGAGTAAAAATTCTGATGTAAGGCACATCACAGGTAGTCATGAAGTAATAAGCTGTGGTGTCAAGGTACCTGCTCCCCTCCCACCCGAGCTTCTGTTTGACCACAGCTGGGCAAAAAAAATTTGACTTTTCAAAGAACCCTGAAGTATTTGCTTTGATGAATCACTGGCTACACAACATGGATGTAGCAGAATGAGGAAGGTATGTCCGACTGCCAAAATCACATGAGTTACTATCTATACATCACTCTTGTAGCAGGTCATACCAGCCAATGCGTGCTCTATTAAGTACTAAAGATGACTGACATGAAGCGGATGAATAATTCGCAGATTGCAGTAGTCGGTAAGCGTGGCACTTTGTGTTGAAGTTCCAGAAGCCAATTATTATATTAGTGGTGTTGAGCTATTTAATCCCTCCACCCCCCATCTTCCCAATTTTGTCAATTCTGGCCAGTGTCAATTCATACGGTAATAACTCTGGATACCATCGATTATGAGGTTGTTTTTTCAGAACATGTTGTACTTCATATTTGTGGTAAATTTTAGGTTGGTATGATTTGCATTTCTGAAAATACCAAAAAAATGTATTAAAAAAAAGTCAAAATGTTGCAATTTTCAAACTTTCAATTTGTATGGGATTACACCAGAGTTATACCAGACAAAATGGTTAATAATTAACATTTTTCACAGGCCTACTTTACATCTGTATCAATTTTTAAACATTTTTTGGGGGGGTTGGAAGTTATAAGGGTTAAAAGTTTATCAACAAATTCTCATTTTTCCAACAAAACTTAAAAAAAAAACATTTTTTAGGGACCACATCACATTTTAAGTGACTGAGGGGCAGATGACAGAAAATACCTAAATATGACACTAAAAAACTGCACCCTTCAAATTGCTCAAAACCACATTCAAGAAGTTTATTAACCCTTTAGGGGCTTCACCAAAATTAACCCCTTCATGACCTTGGGATTTTCCGTTTTTCCGTGTTCGTTTTTCACTCCCCTCCTTCCCAGAGCCATAACTTTTTTATTTTTCTGTCAATATGGCCATGTGAGGGCTTATTTTTTTGCGGGACGAGTTGTACTTTTGAAAGACATCATTGGTTTTAGCATGTCGTGTACTAGAAAATGGGAAAAAAATTCCAAGTGCAGTGAAATTGCAAAAAAAGTGCAGTCCCACACTTGATTTTTGGTTGGCTTTTTTGCTAGGTTCACTAAATGCTAAAACTGACCTGCCATTATGATTATCCAGGTCAGTACGAGTTCATAGACACCTAACATGACTAGGTTATTTTTTGCCTAAGTGGTGAAAAAAAATTCCAAAGTTTGCTTAAAAAAAAATCGTGCAATTTTCCGATACTCGTAGCGTCTCCACTTTTCATGATCTGGGGTCGGTTCAAGGCTTATTTTTTGCGTGCCGAGCTGGCACTTTTAATGAGACCATTTCGGTGCAGATACGTTCTTTTGATCGCCCGTTATTGCATTTTAATGCAATGTCGCGGCGACCAAAAAATCGTAATTCTGGCGTTTCAAATTTTTTCTCGCTACGCCGTTTAGCGATCAGGTTAATGCTTTTTTTTTTATTGATAGATCGGGCGATTCTGAACGCGGCGATACCAAATATGTGTAGGTTTAATTTTTTTTATTGATTTATTTTGATTGGGGCGAAAGGGGGGTGATTTAAACTTTTATATTTTTTTTATTTTTTTCACATTTTTTTTTTCTTACTTTTGCCATGCTTCAATAGCCTCTATGGGAGGCTAGAAGCAGGCACAGCGCGATCGCCTCTGCTACATAGCAGCGATCTGCTGTTCGCTGCTATGTAGCAGCAAATCAGGTGTGTTGTGAGCGCCGACCACAGGGTGGCGCTCACAGCTGCCGGGGATCAGTAACCATAGAGGTCTCAAGGACCTCTATGGTTACTATTCTGAAGCATCGCCGACCTCCGATCATGTGACGGGAGTCGGCGATGCCATCATTTCCAGCCGCCCGGCCGGATGCGGTAGTTAAATGCCGCTGTCTGCGTTTGACAGCGGCATTTAACTAGTTAATAGGCGCGGGCAGATCGCGATTCTGCTCGCGCATATTACGGGCACATGTCAGCTGTTCAAAACAGCTGACATGTCCCGGCTTTGATGCGGGCTCACCGCCGGAGCCCGCATCAAAGCGGGGCTTCTGACCTCGGACGTACTATCTCGTCCGAGGTCAGAAAGGGGTTAAAGCAATGAGGAAAGACAAAAATTACAATTTTACCTTTTCCCACCAAAATATTGATTTAGCCCCAAAATTTGCATTTTTAAACTTGTGATGGAAAACTAATGTTTGGGCGAATGGCAGGGGTTAGAAGGAAAGAAGCTCTCTTCAATGTTTGGAGCGCAAAATAGGCTGGGATAGTGAATGCCATGTCACATTTGTCGAGCCCCTGATGTACCTAACTAATGGAAACACCCCACAAGTGACCCCATTTTGGAAACTGCACCCCTCAAGTAACCTATCTAGAGGAGTGGTGAGCACCTGGAACCTGTAGGTGCTTCTTATAATTTTATAAGTTGAGCCGTGAAAATTAAAAATCCCATTATTCCTGCAAAAATGTTGCTTCAGCGCCAAATTTTTCATTTTTACAAGGGTGGCAGGAGACAATAGACCTTACAATTTGTTGTAAAATTTTTCCTGTGTACGCTGATACATGTGATGGTAAACTACTATTGGGTGCACGGCAGGGCTTGGGAGGAAGGAGTGTCAATTGAATTCTGGAACAGAATTTTGGCTAGAATAGATTAGATACGCCATGTTACATTTCAATTGCACCCAACAAGCCAAAACAGCAGAAACACCAACCAATAACCCCATTTTGGAAACTACAATTCTTGAGGAATTCATCTAGGGATGCAGTGAGCATTTTTAACCCTCAATAAATTCACAGAATTTTATAACATTGGGCTGAGTCACCGGAAAATTACCATTTTCCCCCACTAAAATGATAAACTTAAGGGCTAAACTTTAATTTTCAAATGGAACAATAGGAGAAAATGGACAGTACCATTTGTTACACAATTTCTCCTAAGTATGCCAATAGCCCAAATGTGGTCGAAAACTACTTTTGAGGCACAGTGGAAAGCTCAGAATGGAAGAAGCGCAACATTTCAGATTTTGCTGGAATGGTTTGAGGGTGCCATGTCATATTGGCAGGGCCCTGAGGTGCCAGAACAGCAGAATCCCCCCATAAGTGACCCCATTTTACAAACTACACCCGTTAATGAATTCATCTAGGGTGCAGTGATCATATTGACACCACATGTGTCACAGAATTTTATACCATTGGGCAGTGAAGAAAGACTAATTAAAAACTTGGCTGTTATGGTTGGCAGGTGCCATGACCCACTGGAAGAACCCCTGAGGTGCCAGAACAGCACAATTCCCCCTATAAGTGACCCCATTTTACAAACTACATCTTTCAATGAATTAATCAAAGGGGGTATTTATCATATTGACACCACAGGCGTGTCACACAATTTTATACTATTGGGCAATGATAAAAAAAGTGAAGAAATAATATGACGACATTTTTACCACATAAAAAATTGTTTGGCCCCAGATTTTACATTTTCACATGGGGAAATGACTAAGGCTACGTTCACATTTGCGTTGTGCGCCGCTGCGTCGGCGATGCAACGCACAACGCAAACAAAAACGCAACAAAATACGTACGCTACTTACCTGGTAGCAGTGTTTTTTCAGGAGCCCATGACAGCACAGCGAGAGAGGGAATCCGCCCTTCAGGGACAGGAAACCTACAGACATAAAAAGGGCGGTACCTCTCTCCCACGTCAGTTGGTTCCAAGTGCATGAGAGGACCACCTTGGTTAGTAACACAGATGCAGCATACAATTATGTACATTTTATTATATGAGTGAACATGGAAGAGGAAAACCACGAAAAAAGTGTTGCAACATCAAAGAAAGAATAGGGCAGGGAATATAAGGGTGCTGTCATGGGCTCCTGAAAAAACACTGCTACCAGGTAAGTAGCGTACTTATTTATTCAGTCGCCATGACAGCACAACGAGAGACTTTCAGAGAAAATAAGAAGATTAGGGAGGGATAACAGCCTCAAGTACCCTTCTTCCAAACGTAAGGTCTGAGGAACTACCCAGATCTAATCTGTAGTGTTTAAGGAAAGTAGATGGAGAAGACCATGTGGCCGCCTTACATATGTCTTCTATCGATACTTCTGCTCTCTCCGCCCATGAAGATGCTACGGCCCTCGTGGAGTGTGCTTTTATACCATCTGGAACTTCGTTGCCACCTGCGGTATAAGCGAAAGAGATCGCCTCCCTGATCCATCTGGCTAAGGTGTTTTTAGATACTCTAAGACCCTTCCTCACTCCCTGATAAGCTACAAACAAGGAGTTATATTTTTTCCAATCATTCGAGACGGAAATATATTTAAGGAGGCATCTTCTCACATCTAAGGAATGAAATCTACGTTCTTTATCATTGGTAGGATTAGAGCAAAACGAAGGTAGGACTACCTCTTGTAATCTATGGAATTTTGTAGAAACTTTTGGAAGGTAGAGGGGATCAGGTCTCATGATTACTCTATCCTCCCTAAACTGCATGTATGGTGGATGTCTGGAAAGTGCCTGCAGATCACTACCCCTTCTTGCAGATGTGAGTGCCACCAAGAGGGCCGTTTTGATCGAAAGGATTTTTATAGGGATAGTATCGATAGGCTCGAATGGGGCTTGCGTTAAGGCTGAGAGTACCAGATTTAGGTCCCATGGGACTAACTTTTGTTTTATGATTGGTCTGGACCTAGTCACTGCTTTGAAAAACCTAGAAATCCAGTGATTGCTGGCCAAGTTAAAATTATATAGCGCCCCCAGAGCCGATACTTGAACTCTGAGAGTACTTGTGGCCAGACCCATTTCTAGACCTTTCTGTAAAAATTCAAGAACCGGATTTATACATGGTTTTTGGTCCATTTGAGCCCCTGTACTAGATAGAAATTTTCTCCACACTCTAACATAGATGTTTGTTGTAGTGGGTTTCCTACTCTTAAGGAGTGTATTTATTAGATCCTGAGAGAATCCCTTCCTCCTTAGTAACGACCTCTCAAACTCCACGCCGCTAGATGTAAGTTGGCTACTCGCGGATGGAGGATTGGGCCTTGGGAGAGCAGATCTGGCATTTCTGGAAGAATCCACGGTTGGCAGAGAGACATCTTTCTCAGCCACGGGAACCACACTCTTTTGGGCCAAAATGGGGCTATTAAGATTACCCGGACTTTGTCCTCCCGAATCTTCCTCAGAACTAATGGGATTAGGTTTAGAGGGGGGAAGGCATAGGCGAGACTGAAGTGCCATATCAGAAAAGCGTCTACTGCATATGAGTTGTCTTTTGGATCTAGAGAGCAGAACTGTTGCAATTTTTTGTTCTCCCTGCTGGCAAAAAGGTCTATTTCTGGACAACCCCACATCTGTATGATCTGCTCGAAGATAGCTGGATTCAGCGACCACTCTCCCTGTCTGAGCATGTTGCGGCTTAGATAGTCGGCTTTGGTATTGAGACTTCCTTTTAAATGAAGAGCCGTTAGGGAGAGAAGATGTTCTTCGGCCATCTGAAAAATATGATTTGCGACCTTCATTAACGAACTGGATCGCGTACCTCCTTGACGATTAATGTAGGCCACGGTTACCCGGTTGTCCGATAACAGCCTGACGTGTCGACCCTGTAGGGGTATAAGGAACCTATTTAAGGCATGATCTACGGCCAATAGCTCTTTCAGATTGGAGGATGAGTCCTGCTCAGACTGAGACCATAGCCCCTGAACCCAATCCTCCCCTAAGTGAGCTCCCCATCCCTTAGGGCTGGCATCCGTAGTCAATACTCTAGATACATGATTTATCCAAGGAACCCCCCTTCGAAGATTTGAAGTGTGTGTCCACCAAACAAGTGAATGCGTAGACTCCGCAGAAAGTGAAAATTTACTATTGAGGTGAGCTCCTAGACGACGGGAATTGTGTAAGACGTCCCATTCTGTTCTGTAGAGGAGGAACGAACAGGTGTCAACATAAACTTGTCCCGAGGAATATGATGAAAATCGAACCTTAGGCCTTTTTCCACAATGCTCAAAATCCACGGACTGTTCGTGATCTGTACCCATGCCGGGTAGAAGGCCAAAAGCCTACCCCCCACCTGGACCGCCCGGTCATTGTGGTTTTTTAGAGTCTCGTGAAGGATCAAAGATAAATCCTTTACCCCTTCTCCTGTTGCTGTCGTATCTAGTAGACTCCCTGTTAGAATCTCTATATGACCTTCTGCGGTTAGACCAAGCTCTATTGTAGTCCCGTCTGTGAAAGGGTCTTCCAAGGAAAGGAAAGCGTTTTTTATTATCTCCTGCTTTCTCTAAAAGTTCATCCAGGACCGGGCCGAATAAATGAGCTCCATCACAGGGAATGCTACACAATTTTGTTCTGGCCGGTAAGTCCCCTGGCCAACATTTAATCCATAGCGCACTCCGGGCTGCGTTGGATAATGCTGAGGATCTGGCGGCTAACCTGACCGAGTCCGCTGACGCGTCCGAAAGGAAAGCTGCAGCATCTTGGATTATAGGCATAGAGGATAATATTTCAGCCCTGGGAACTTTATCCTTGAGCTGATCTTCAAGGTGACCTAACCACACCATCAGGGACCGAGCCGTACAGGTGGCTGCTATAGCTGGTCTCAAGGATCCAGCCGAAGTCTCCCAGGCCCCTTTGAGGAAGATATCAGCTTTCCTATCTAAAGGGTCCTTTAGGTTCCCCAAATCATCAAAGGGAAGAGATGTTTTCTTGCACGCCTTAGCAACTGCGGCATCTAGCTTCGGAACCTTATCCCATGAGGATGAAGCCTCCTCCTCAAAAGGATATCTCCTTTTAAATGCTGGCGGAAGTGACCCCTTTCTCTCGGGTTTTTTCCACTCCTTTGAGATCAATGTTTTAATTTTATCCACCACTGGAAAGGCCCTTCGGGATTTCCGCTCTATACCCCTGAACATAACGTCCTGAATAGAGCACTCCGACTGGGTGTCCTCTATCCCCATTGTGCTGTTGACTGCTTTAACCAGATGGTTAACTCTATCAAGGGACAGACAGGCTCGACCAGATTCCATTTCCTCAGAGGAGGAAGAAGACGGGAGGGACCCTGAGCTGAGCTCCCCCGAGTCCGAACCCACATCTGAAACAGGGGATAACTTCTCAATTTCTGTTATACGAGACCTGGATCTCACAGAACTCCGGACTTCTTGTCTGACCATCTTCCTTATTGTAGAGGTCAGATCAGGAGCCTCTTCCTCTAGCAATTGCTGAACACAGGATTTACACAATCTCTTTACGTGCCCATCCGGAAGTGGCTCTGCACATTCGGCACACTGCCTATGTTTGGCCTTAGTTACACACTTTCTCCCCTAATAAGGAGAGAGGGAATATAAGGGGAACAATGATCAATAACTGAACATTCACGAAGATCACTTACCCCGCCAGCAATGAGTGGTACCGTATTCGGGGGGTCCTTCGTAGCCGACGTACTTTTACGGCCTGAGGACTTTGATGATCGGGACTCTTTAGCTCCACCAGCACGGCTATCAGTAGAACGACGCTGGGAGCTCCTCAAAGGCTTTTCTGCCTGAGGCTGCTCTAGTGGCTGCTGCTGCTCACCGCTCTGCGTTGTTCCTTCCGGCGACTCTATAATGGATAGACGGTCAGGAACACGCTGTGGCCCACGTGCACGGCTTAAATCCCCCTAGGTACCGCCCCCGGCCGGGGGTCAGCAGGGAAATACTCCAGGTGTCCGCTGATCGGACCTGCCGATGGGCGGTGGACCGGAACCAGAGCCGTGTCCTAGTGCCGGAGACCCGGAGAACCAACCCCCTTCCAAAACGCCGGGCGCCGCCATTAGCCGGGAAGAAAGCGCTACTGCGCATGCCCGGCCGCGTCATCCACCCGCGCTGCCCGCCGCGTCATCCGGACACGCCCCTTCCGGTCGCGGCTGCGGCGCAGGGAGCCGACGCGCCGGACAAGGATGGCCCCACTCCCCAGCCGATGCCGGCACCAGCGCAGGCGGCGGCAGACCCCGGGCTCCAGCAGACACGGCCCTACGAGAACCTTATACTCACCAGGCGCGGACACCGCAGAAGCCAGCTCATCCACACCAGAGCTGCTTCCTCCTGCTGTCACCTACACAAACAGTCCCCCTGCCGTGTGGTGCCTCCGTTCACCTGACCAGGCCGAGGTAGGGGACCCCCGCTACCTGTACCGGTCTGTCAGGAGTGGGATCTTCATTCTTCGACCTTCTTCACGAGGTCAGTCTGAAGAGGTTCCGCTGTCAGGGACAGGAAACCAACTGACGTGGGAGAGAGGTACCGCCCTTTTTATGTCTGTAGGTTTCCTGTCCCTGAAGGGCGGATTCCCTCTCTCGTTGTACTGTCATGGCGACTGAATAAACGCACGCTAAAATGCTGCGTTTTGCGATGCATGCGTCCTTTTTCGCCGAAAGTTGGACGCAAAAAAAATGCAACTTGCTGCGTTCTCTGCGCCCAACACTTGCGGCCAAAAAAACGCATGCGTCGCAAAACGCAGCACAACGCATGACGCATGCGGCGACGCTGCGGCGCCTGACGCTGCGGCGCCGAACGCTAATGTGAATGTAGACAGACTGGCACCAAAATTTGTCTCACAATTTCTGCTGAAAGTGGCAATACCCCATATCTGGCTGTACAGTACTGCCTAGTCACATGGCAATTCTCAGGAGAGAAGGACACTATTTGACTCTTGGAGAACAAATTATCGTAGAATAGCTTGCGGACTACATATACAGTACCCCTAAAAGCCAGAAAAGCAACATCCCCCTTCAATGAGCCCAATTTGGAATTTACACCTCTCTGGGAATTTATCTACAGGTGTAGTGACGATGTTGACTGTGTATGTGTTTTCCAGAAACAAGCAGCGGTGCATGTTGCAGAGTCAAAATGTGCAAATCTGCCAGTGTAGTGCCCATACAGTGGACATGGAGCCTGTAAATTAGGCGGGCACTCATCAGTACAGAAATGCCAAATAAGTGGACACTAATTGCCGTTTACAAGAAAAACGAGAAGGGGAAAATCAGCTCACCAAAATGACTTGCATCTTGTTCATGAAGATCATCCACACGGAGCCGTCCCAGTCTCAGACGTGGTCAATGAAACAGGAAAGGACTGGTCTCCAGCAATGAAAAAGAGTTCAGTTCCACCAAAAAAAAAAAAAAATGTATAAAAAAACTGAACTTTTAATATAACCATAAAATATATTGCAACTAGTGTGGGTAACTGTACAGATGATACACATAGAAGAAACCAACGTGTTTCAGCGATATGCCTTAATCATGGGACACTTTGGGGCTCAAAAGGGAGAGGGGATTTGGGAGTGTTGTGTCTTTCTTTTCAAGGTTGTACAAAACTATGTTTGACCCTGCTTTTTTGCACGCCTAAAAAGATGGACAACGTCAGATTGTCTCCATCTGTCTCAAAGGAAATCTTCCACTGGGGGTTCTGTCTGAATCACGTTTTTCAGATATTTACACGAAAGCCCCAGTGTAAGCACTGAGTGCAAGATAAATGTGAGCCGAGCCTTACTGTGATCTTTGGGAGGCAGAATGAACAAATCAACAGCAGATTAAGATTATGCTTTATGTACTTTTTTACGACGTTCTGCCAAATTAACATAATTCAGCAATTCAGGAATTGTTTGGCTTTTTTATGACGTTCTCGTGTGGTAAAAGTGATAAAGCAGCTTTATTCTTTGGGTCAGTATGATTACAGCAATATTTATATTTTTTCATGTTTTGCCTCTTTTTACACAAAAACTATTATAGAAAAAAAAAGAATTGTTTTTGCATCGTTGTACTGTGAGAGATATAACTAATTTTTCCACTGGCTGCATGGTAGCTTGTTTTTTTTGCCGGAAAAACAAGACGTTTTCAGCTATACCATTTTTATTTCCATTCGACTTTATCGCACTTTAGTCCCCTTTTTGTTCGGGGGTATCATGAAAAATTATTTTTTCCACTTTACTTTTTTTTTTTTTTTTGACAGTGTTCACTGAAGGGGTTAACTACTGTGACAGTTTAATAGTTCGGGTCTTTCCGGATGTGGCGGTAATAAATGTGCACTTTTATTTATTTTAACATAAATGTTTATTTATTGGTATATTTTTTTCATGTACATGTTTCATGGTTTGACGGGCTTGTCATGGCTGGTAGACCCAGGGGGGGTGTCGCCGATAGGAAGGGAGAGGGAGCCTCCACCCTCTCACAGCATTTTAAATGCAGCAATCAATATACAGCATTTAGGGGGTTAAAATGCCTGAGTCGGTACGGGCACGGCTAAAGGCAGTGACAGCAGGGTTCCAGCTTTAACTTAAGCACAGCTCCCGGCTTGCACATGTCACAGGTCAAGAACCGCTTCCCAACTACGGCGTATGGAACGTCAAAGGTCGTGAAGGGGTTAGATTCTGTCTGGTTTATTGCAACTTAAATAACCAAAGAAAAAGAGTGTACCAGGAACAAAATAATACACAACAAAATATTAAAAGTCAATTTTTTTAATTCAAAATATACTTTAAGAACAATGGGCACATATAATATTTATCTTCTTGGTTCATTGCAAATAGCTAAAACATTGTAAATTTTGTTAATAAACCAAATGTTCAGTTGGGGGGGTTGAGTCATTTTGACTATTTTATAACTGTATATCTCATACTCCACTGTTAACCAAGCTGTGACTCTATAGAAATTGTAAAACTACAAATCTTAGGCCCCAATTCATCATTGCTTTTCCTCCAATTTACTAGAGTAGTTTGCTTATTTTTAGTGGCTTTAGTATTTACACCTTATTATCTATTTGTTTTGTGACACTACCTAAACTGCCTTAAGTTTTTTTGTTATGTCTCCTTGTAAAATTAGCTTATCTAGATGTTTCAGACCACGTGTCAAACTCAAAGCCTAAGGGACAAATCTGGCCCATGACATCCGGCTGCAGTGACTTGCTGTGCGGACGTCCCTTGGTCAAAGAGGGCAATCGCCCTCGCGCAATTCTTTTTGTTACTCAACACCCCCCCCCTGTCGATATCACTTCCTATCCGCCCCCCTGGCCCACTTCTCGTCCACCCCCCCGTTCCCCCCCCCTGCTTTCTTCCCAATTCCACCCATCCGTCTCTTCCTCCCTGCCAGTGTCATGCCTGCCTCCCTCGAACCCTCCGTGTCGCGTCCGGCGGCTGCTGTACTTGGCACAATAACTTGAATCACTATGTACAGACAAAGGCAACATCTTTATTCATTTCACAATCTACCCAGATGACTGCTATACAAATTTGTGAATGAGGATTATGTCACATTTGTATGTAGCTGAAACGTGGGACCCTGGAGCTGATACTAGTGGTGGGCCCTTGGCACCCCAGTCCGACACTGCACTGAAGTCCCTGCCGGGAGTAAGGTTTCTGATTATCTTATGTGCCAATTTGAAAATTAGCTGCAAAAGCTAATGTCCACAATTCACCAGGAAATTACAACAGTAGTGTGAATGCGGCCTTGATGAAATGATGTTTCCTTTGCCAAATAAATGGTGTAGTAATTAAGGTTACGGTACTTTAAAAAGTTGAGCAATAAAGGAAGGTTACTACACTATAGTAACAAAGATTGTCCACACAGCTGTTAAGGGGCATAATTATTATAATGCATGTGTATAAATGTGTATTCCACATACTCCATGTAGATAAAAGCAAGTATATTCCACAAAAAGTGATTATTGGAAACATTACTGTCACCAGCAATAATTGTTTTATACACTCACAATCAGAGTGTTTGTTATGCTAAACATTCATTGGTTCAATTATTTAGAAAACAGAAAATCAAAAACAATAGGCCGGGTGCCCACGGTGCGGAACTAGCAGCACATGTTTGCTGCGTCCAAAGTGCCTTCTATTGAACGCAGGTAAATCTGCATGTGTTCACTGAACCGTGTGGATTTACTGCATTCAATACATTTCTATTGACCGCAAGAGAAATTGCGGTCTTGAAAAACGCGCCACATGTCCATCTCCGCGGGTGATCCGCAAGCGTCGGTGCACGCATAGTGGACTTGAGATTTCTAAGAATCCCATCCACTATGCTGTAACATCTGGACGCTGCGGGTTTAACGCTGCATAAATACTCGGCGTCCAACCAGCAGCAGTTCCTGACCCTGGGCACATACACCAATTTGTGAGAAATGGTGACAATACCTTGCTTGTATGTTTCAGTGAAGACAGAAATATCCACAAAATAAACAATAAGAATCTCATTATTTCAGTGAATCAGTGGTGCCCATGGGGCCATCAGCTTTAAGGATTATTAACTCAGGTTTTATTTCAAGGCTGGTTTTACACTTGTGTTTTTGCAGCCCCAATGCATTTCTACGGGGCTGCAAAAACGGGCCGCAAAAATTCATAGGAGCACCGTATGGGCCGTATTTACGGCCGTGAGAAAGTGTTGAGCCTGCTCGATATATTTCACGGCTTACGGACACAGGCCCCATTGAAAATCAATGGGGCCGCAAAAACAACGGAAGTTTGTTTTTGCGAATCACCTTTTTTTTTTGGTCCCTACTTTTTCCCTACTATTCTAATCCAGAAAAACGGCGATCCACACGATCGAGCTGCTAAAATCACGTAAGTGTAAAAGAAGCCTGAAACACTGTTCTGCTCTTGAAAGGTAAATGGAGAGATGACGAGAGCCCACAATGAGATCATTGATCTCTATAGAATAAGCTGGAAGCCTCTGAAGACGTACAGTTGCCAGAAGAAAACAACAGTACCTACTTCACATTTCTCTACCACCCTCTCCTGATGGATTTTATAGCTCACATGTATCTAATAGCTCACAAGTACACATTTCATTACTCAATACTGCCCATTGATGTCAGCGAGTCTTCTTGTCAACACCCTAATAAACAGAAAAAAAAGCAAAAAAATAAAACCCTAAGGCTATGTGCACACGATACGCATTTGCTGCGGATCCGCAGCGGATTTTTCCGGGCAGATCCGTACTGTGATGTACAGTACAATTAAAATCAATGGGATAAAAAAAAAAAGCTGTGCAGATGGTGTGGAAAAATCAGTGCGGAATTGCTGCAGATTTCAAAGACGTGCATGTCACTTCTTTTGTGCGGATCTGCAGCGTTTCTGCACCCCTCCATGTTAAAAATCCGCAGTGGCAAAAACCGCAAAAAAACCGCTGCAAATCCGCGGCTGCGGATTCTGCCAGGAGATGCGGATTTTGTGCAGAAATTTCTGCAACTCTTTTCCTACGTGTGCACATAGCCTTAGGCTATGTGCACACGTCAGGATTTCTAGCAGAAATTTTCCTGACAAAAACTGGACATTTCTGCCAGAAATCCGCATGCGTTTTTTTTCACGTTTTTTCATGTGTTTTTTCATGCGTTTTTGACGCGTTTTTTTCCAAATGCATAGAATTGCGGGAAAAACGCCTAAAATCTGCAAAATTAATGAACATGCTGCTTTTTTTACCGCGATGCGTTTTTTCGCGGAAAAAAACGCACCATATGCACAAAACATGCAGAATGCATTCTAAATGATAGGATGCATAACGTATGCGTTTTAATGAGTTTTTATAGCGTTTTCATGGCGAAAAAATGCGAAAAAAAACGTGAAAAAACCTGAACGTGTGCACATACCCTTAGAAACAGGAAAAAAAGCACAAAATAAAAAGATCTCAAAATGCCCACAAGAAAAATCTCACAGTGTGCGATCCTCAGTATGCATTTACACATCATAGCACCACATGAATTCATAACCTAGCACAGTGTCCACTGATTTCTATAGAAGCAGATTTATGGGTCAATTCTTTTTTAGTACAACAGGTGCTTAACAAGTTGACAAATCCTCCTACTCCGACATGCATGCACATGACTTCAATCTAAAGAGCTTCCCGCAGATGAGTGGCAAGAAATACTTGAGCACGCCCAACTTTGGGTTTTTGATGGAGATGAACTTTGTATTGAGATCATTAGAAGGACTGACAAAGGGCCTGTCATAGCACGCTGATGCATGGGTGTTAGAATGTGACTGCACATAGATATTGATTAAAAAAAATCCACTTCAATGAAGTCTTATCCCATCCATGGCTTCATTTCAACAAGCTACCAAGCATCACAACAATACCGCAAAGAAGACTGACAGAGAAGGCCCGCAAGTATGACGGACAAAGAGGCATGGGTGGCATCGTGGGAGTAGGTTTTTGTGATGTGGTTACAATGAATCAAAAGCCACAATTGCACGCTATATAAATATCTCCTCCAGCACTCATTACATATGTATAACTTGCATATAAAGGTATATTTATAAAGCACAGCACTATGAAAATACAGCTCTAAATGCTGCTTGTTACAAGCAGGACGTGTAGGAATGTTGTAGTGGCGTTTACCAATATATTCTTTCACATTTTATCAATTTCTTTTCCTTATTTGGCAGGAATAAATTTATCTCTAGGCGATTACTTAATTTATTTTTTATTTAGCATGTGGATAAAAAATCCCTGCACTTTTCAAATATGTGTAAGGTACACACTTATTTCAGCGTCGCTATACTTAAGGCTCAATCAATAGAAACGACCAGTAAACTAAATGTCACATAAGTAGCAACGAGTGACAAAGACAGCTTTAAAGGGGTAGTCCCTGAATATTGCAGAAGAATCATGCTCAGAAATGTGGGAACTCCCATACAATTTAGAGAGAACCATGAATGCACGGCCTCCTCCTAATCCTGCCAGTGTGGGTTTTGCCAATATGCCATAAATGTCCCAGATGGAAACAAACTTTTTAAACCAGGAAGACTTTAAAGAAAAATAAATAAAAAACACAATAAATGCCCACGGGCTCTCTTTTGCTCCTAAGGCTATGAGTACAAGTTGCGTTTTTGCTACATTTCTTAATGCACATCCAAAAATAATACATTGATCTTATACCACTAGGCAAAATTTACAAAACTGAACATGAGGTTCTTTGTTTAACATTCTGATTCACTTGGTGTTGGTGCTGTGTAGTGGCCAGTGCTGCTGTGATAGTGTGCCAATGCAGTGGGGTGGTCTGGAGCCTTGGGGGCTCTGCCTTGCCGTATGGGTGCTGTGGGGTGCCGGGTCACTCCCACTGCTGGTGAGCTGTGGCTCCGGAGTGGTAGCTGAATGACGCTGCACCTTTTACATTAGGGACCGAATGGTTCACCGTGATCTGGGAGTGGGCTTCTAGCAGCATTGGACCACTATATCGTTTTTGGATGTGTGGACCATGTCTTTTTTTCCTACAGTTATAGCATTTTAACCATGTTTAGCTGTGCTACTGGAAAAACGGCTATAGGGAGAAAATGAAGTTACCGTATATTATAGTCACCACTCAGTACACAGTGAGTACAATGTGAACACTCCCCCTGCACATTGAATGATAGCCTACCATATACACACAGTCAAAGTGCCCCCTCCATCGCCCTGATGACTGGAAGCCAGTGGCTGCGTTTCCAATAACAAAACATGGTTAATTGATATTCATCTGCAGATTACCACTATATCTGCAGGTAAATCATGAATTTTTAGATGTGACAGCATTTCCTATCATTGGTTTTTGGGTGTCTGTTATTTTTTTAAACAGACAAGCCCTTTAAAGGACAAAAGTGTTTCCCTTTAATGCACATATCATCAAAGTGAATCTTAGTAGACATTTAAGACACAATCAATATACATCTCAAGGTATAAAAATGCTGGTGCAATCTATCAGATATATACTTTCATCTCCATAGTTCATTAGGGGTTGCTATGGGCAACACTACAGTAGTGTAAGAATTGTAATGACTTACCTAAAAGTGCTGACCCCAGCCATGAAAGCTCCTATTCTAGCCCTGCACGACTGTAGGAAAGATTATCAAGTACTTTGGCCATTTAGCATGCTGAACACACGCCACACTGAGAAAACAGATTGTGTACCTCCTGTAACCATGCATCAACTCGTCCCAACGAAGCCTTAATAATACGCCTGTCGGGCAGAAACCCATGCCCAATGGGTAAAAAAGCAGCAGAAGGCAATATACACGTTTAGCCAAACACTTCATATATAATTAGATCTGCCCAGTTTGTCATAATATTCCTAAGGCCACGTTCACACTAGCAGTATTTGGTCAGTATTTTACATCAGTATGTGTAAGCCAAAACCAGGAGTGGGACAATCAGAGGAACAGTATAACAGAAACACATCACCACTGGGGATGAGCGAATAGCTTTGGATAACTCCCCATATGTCGCAGCTGTGTAACATATTTGTTGGGCTCTCCATGCATGTGCTGTGACTGAAACAACCGCAACACATACAGCCGCGGGGCTGAACAGCTGATTATCGGGAGCGCTCCAGGTATCCAGGTTATCGATGCAGCTATTCAGTAAGCGCTATAGCTATTCGGGATAAGGAGTTAGCCAAAGCTGTTTGCTCATCCCTAGTCACCACTTCTGGATTTATCACCCACTCCTGGTTTTAGCTTACACATACTGAGGTAAAATACTGAGCGCATGAACCTGGCCTAACCTTCAGCATGTATCTCCATATTCCCTGACTGCCTGAATTCGGTAATGCCAAGTGAAGACACTGTAGAAATATTTCTTCCACACATCTGTGCTGCATAATATCTTTAGTGCTCACTTAAGGTACCTTCACACTAAACAACGCTGCAGCGATATCGACAATGATGTCGATCGCTGCAGCGTCGCTGTTTGGTCGCTGGGGAGCTGTCACACAGACAGCTCTCCAGCGACCAACGATGCCGAGGTCCCCGGGTAACCAGGGTAAACATCGGGTTGCTAAGCGCAGGGCCGCGCTTAGTAACCCGATGTTTACCCTGGTTACCATTGTAAATGTAAAAAAACCAAACAGTACATACTCACCTTCTAATGTCTGTCACACGTCCCTCGCCGTCTGCTTCCCGCACTGACTGAGTGCCAGCCGTAAGGCACAGCACAGCGGTGACGTCACTGCTGTGCTCTGCTTTCACTTTACGGCCGGCGCTCACAGTCAGTGCGGGAAGCAGACGGCGAGGGACGTGTGACAGACATTAGAAGGTGAGTATGTACTGTTTGGTTTTTTTACATTTACAATGGTAACCAGGGTAAACATCGGGTTACTAAGCGCGGCCCTGCGCTTAGTAACCCGATATTTACCCTGGTTACCACTGTAAAACATTGCTGGCATCGTTGCTTTTGCTGTCAAACACGACGATACACGCCGATCTGACGACCAAATAAAGTTCTGGACTTTCAGCAACAACCAGCGATATCACAGCAGGATCCTGATCGCTGCTGCGTGTCAAACACAACGATATCGCTATCCAGGACGCTGCAACGTCACGGATCGCTATCGTTATCGCTGCAAAGTCGTTTAGTGTGAAGGTACCTTTAGGCTGCACACTCCGGCTGGCAGGACCTGTAGACTCAGGCCATATGACCCTGAGGACATCACAGGTCATTCTGCACTTCTATGTAGCTGCCTGCTTATGATTGGTCAGCCTCATACAGGAAGCAGAAGTACACGCCCACCTGGCCACCCCCCAGTGAATACTAAGAGATAACACATTAGGTGCTAATTACCTGATTGCCAATATCTCCACAACAGAGGGGCAAAACTAAAACTTTTTATTCTGCTCTGCAGCCACCATTGTGTGTCCAGTCCAAGCCGAAAAACGTGGTGAAAGGTCCTCCTCAAAAGACTGTCTAAACAAGCCTGATACAGCAATCGGGTGCTAAAACGAGAGATGGGGAGCACTTTCACATTACCTAATATCTGCCACTTGATTCTAAAATCTCATGCATTTACAGGGTCCCAAAAATCAGTGACAATCGTAATAGTTAACACGATACATTCTGCGTATCATGTCCATCTGCCTTTACTAATAAAATAAGACAGATGCCCGATTCTTCAACTTAGCATTGATTCAAAATCATATATTTGACTCAGACAAGGTGCATATGAAGTGTGTCCATAATACTCCATTAATAAGAACAAGAGCCAACAAACTACAAAAACAAAGTATGGAATAGTGCAGTAGTCTACACAGACATAACCCTATCCAGTGAATGTATATAACCTTCAAAAACAGGGAACTACAGGTAGCAGATGCTATTCTGAGGATTCTGTTTAATCCTTACACCCGGACAAGCCCCCTATGTACAGGTCCTTCTCAAAAAATTAGCATATAGTGTTAAATTTCATTATTTACCATAATGTAATGATTACAATTAAACTTTCATATATTATAGATTCATTATCCACCAACTGAAATTTGTCAGGTCTTTTATTGTTTTAATACTGATGATTTTGGCATACAACTCCTGATAACCCAAAAAACCTGTCTCAATAAATTAGCATATCAAGAAAAGGTTCTCTAAACGACCTATTACCCTAATCTTCTGAATCAACTAATTAACTCTAAACACATGCAAAAGATACCTGAGGCTTTTAAAAACTCCCTGCCTGGTTCATTACTCAAAACCCCCATCATGGGTAAGACTAGCGACCTGACAGATGTCAAGAAGGCCATCATTGACACCCTCAAGCAAGAGGGTAAGACCCAGAAAGAAATTTCTCAACAAATAGGCTGTTCCCAGAGTGCTGTATCAAGGCACCTCAATGGTAAGTCTGTTGGAAGGCAAAAATGTGGCAGAAAACGCTGTACAACGAGAAGAGGTGATCGGACCCTGAGGAAGATTGTGGAGAAGGACCGATTCCAGACCTTGGGGAACCTGAGGAAGCAGTGGACTGAGTCTGGTGTGGAAACATCCAGAGCCACCGTGCACAGGCGTGTGCAGGAAATGGGCTACAGGTGCCGCATTCCCCAGGTAAAGCCACTTTTGAACCATAAACAGCGGCAGAAGCGCCTGACCTGGGCTACAGAGAAGCAGCACTGGACTGTTGCTAAGTGGTCCCAAGTACTTTTTTCTGATGAAAGCAAATTTTGCATGTCATTCGGAAATCAAGGTGCCAGAGTCTGGAGGAAGACTGGGGAGAAGGAAATGCCAAAATGCCTGAAGTCCAGTGTCAAGTACCCACAGTCACTGTGTTTCATCAAGGGCAGGGTCAATGCAGCTAGCTATCAGTAGATTTTGGAGCACTTCATGCTTCCATCGGCTGAAATGCTTTATGGAGATGAAGATTTCATTTTTCAGCACGACCTGGCACCTGCTCACAGTGCCAAAACCACTGGTAAATGGTTTAATGACCATGGTATTACTGTGCTCAATTGGCCTGCCAACTCTCCTAACCTGAACCCCATAGAGAATCTGTGGGATATTGTGAAGAGAAAGTTGAGAGACGCAAGACCCAACACTCTGGATGAGCTTAAGGCCGCTATTGAAGCATCCTGGGCCTCCATAACATCTCAGCAGTGTCACAGGCTGATTGCCTCCATGCCACGCCGCATTGAAGCAGTCATTTCTGCCAAAGGATTCCCGACCAAGTATTGAGTGCATAACTGAACATTATTATTTGATGGTTTTTTTGTTTGTTATTAAAAAACACTTTTATTTGATTGGACGGGTGAAATATGCTAATTTATTGAGACAGGTTTTTTGGGTTATCAGGAGTTGTATGCCAAAATCATCAGTATTAAAACAATAAAAGACCTGACAAATTTCAGTTGGTGGATAACGAATCTATAATATATGAAAGTTTAATTGTAATCATTACATTATGGTAAATAATGAAATTTAACACTATATGCTAATTTTTTGAGAAGGACCTGTACATGTCATGCTGGGGCTTACATGTATGCAAAATCCTAGAGACGTTTGAGGCATACATAGCTCTCTTGGCAAAGTTGAAATATTGCAGATGTGCACATCTATAAGTGGCAACACATTGGCACAGAGCAATAAATATTTTATTATTTTGACAATATAAATTGTAAGCTACCGACCACACCTTTCTTAGAAACAACAAAGGCTCCTTTCCAAATCACGTTTAATCAGATAATGAAAGGTATGAATGACGGCATACAGCATATTGGAGATGATTTTCCTGGCATCAAATCCACAAAGTGCATTTCTACTTGTCATTTGCAGATATTTATTAAAAATTAACACAGAGTGTCACATTGACGCCTCCTAGCTGAAGTATTATTCCGCACCTCTCACGACAACATCTTTTAGTTAAGACTGGGTCTGTCAAGCAATCCCGGGCTCGCTGTAAAGAGTGGACCGACTGCATTTTACCCATAACAAAGTGTATATGGAACAGAATATAAACATGCGGCAACACTTTAAGGCCGGCCTCACACTAGCGAGTTTTACGGACGTATGAGCGCATAAACTACATCCGTAAAATACGCATTACACACGGCCCAATGATTCTCTATGGCCCAGCTCCTATCTGCCGTATATTACGCATCCGTAATATACGGTCTTGTACGGCCGTAGAAAATCGCAGCATGCTGCGCTTGTCTCTGTATTGCGCAAAAAAAAAAAAATCGCCAATGAGTCTATGGGGCGAGAAAAATACGGATTCCACACGGACCAGCAGTGTGACTTGCGAGAAATACACAGCGGTGTTAGTGAAAAGCCGGTAATTCAATTGCCGGCTTTTCATTTCTCCTTCACAAACCCGACAGAATATGAGACATGGTTTACATACAGTACATCTCATATCCCTTTTTTTTTTTTGCATATTCCACACTACTGTTAGTAGTGTGTATGTGCAAAATTTGGGCGCTGTAGCTGCTAAAATAAAGGGTTAAATGGCGGGAAAAAAATTGGCGTGGGCTCCCGCGCAATTTTCTCCGCCAGAGTGGTAAAGCCAGTGACTGAGGGCAGATATTAATAGCCTAGAGAGGGTCCATGGTTATTGCCCCCCCCCCCCCTGGCTACAAACATCTGCCCCCAGCCACCCCAGAAAAGGCACATCTGTAAGATGCGCCTATTCTGGCACTTGGCCACTCTCTTCCCACTCCTGTGTAGCGGTGGGATATGGGGTAATGAAGGGTTAATGTCACCTTGCTATTGTAAGGTGACATTAAGCCAGATTAGTAATGGAGAGGCGTCAATTATGACACCTATCCATTATTAATCCAATTGTATGAAAGGGTTAAAAAAAACACTGGGGCAAACAGGAAAAGAAATCCAGCTTCCAAATATATCAAAATTTATTGAGGATAAAATCCAAAGTCCAATGACATGGTTCACAGGAGAATGTGTAGCAGCAGGCTACACGTTTCGAACAATAAGTTATTTTTCAAAGCTTTGAAAAAGAACTTATTGTTTGAAACGCGTAGCCTGCTGCTACACATTCTCCTGTGAACCATGCGATTGGACTTTGGATTTTATCCTCAATAAATTTGGATATTTTTGGAAGCTGGATTTCTTTTCCTGTTTGCCCCATTGTTTTACGTGATGACTGCACGGTATCCGGGCTTCCCCACAACAAATGCCTAATAGGTGAGCCGGTTTTTCACTATTTTTCCTTGTTAAAAAAAACAACACATTATTAAAAAGTATTTTAATAAAATAAACACACAGGTTGTTTTAATATTTTATTGCTCTCTCAATCCACCTGAAGACCCTCGCTCTGAAAAATAATAAACCAACAATATACATACCTTCAGATGATCTGTCACGTCCCACGAAGTAAATCCATCTGAAGGGGTTAAATCATTTTACAGCCAGGAGCTGTGCTAAAGCACTCGCTCGCTCGTGCCTGTAAACCCCGGGTACATAAAGGAAAGCAGGATGATCTGTACTTACCTTGAGTTGCGGTGAGGCGCCCTCTGCTGGATGTCCTCATATGAACTCGAGCGTGGGAACTTTTCCAAGGCTCCAGTTCATGAGGACATCCAGCAGAGGGCGCATCACGGCAACTCAAGGTAAGTACAGATCATCCTCCTGCTTTCCTTTCAGTACCCGGGGTTTAGAGGCACGAGTGAGTGCTTTAGCACAGCTCCTGGCTGTAAAATGATTTAACCCCTTCAGATGGATTTACTTCGTGGGACGTGACAGATCATCTGAAGGTATGTATATTGTTGGTTTATTATTTTTCAGAGCGAGGGTCTTCAGGTGGATTGAGAGAGCAATAAAATATTAAAACAACCTGTGTGTTTATTTCATTAAAATACTTTTAAATAATGTGTGTGTGTTTTTTAACCCTTTCATACAATTGGATTAATAATGAATACCGTAGATGTCATAGTTGACGCCTCTCCATTATTAATCTGGCTTAATGTCACCTTACAATAGCAAGGTGACATTAACCCTTCATTACCCCATATCCCACCACTACACGGGAGTGGGAAGAGAGTGGCCAAGTGCCAGAATAGGCGCATCTTACAGATGTGCCTTTTCTGGGGTGGCTGGGGGCAGATGTTTGTAGCCGGGGGGGGGGGGGGCCAATAACCAAGGACCCTCTCTAGGCTATTAATATCTGCCCTCAGTCACTGGCTTTACCACTCTGGCGGAGAAAATTGCGCGGGAGCCCACGCCAATTTTTTCCGCCATTTAACCCTTTATTTTAGCAGCTACAGCGCCCAAATTCTGCACACACACTACTAACATTAGTAGTGTGGAATATGCAAAAAAAAAAAGGGGATATGAGATGGTTTACTGTATGTAAACCATGTCTCATATCATGTCGGGTTTGTGAAGGAGAAATGAAAAGCCGGCAATTGAATTACCGGCTTTTCACATATATCGCGCTGAATTAAATATAAATACAGAATATATATACACTCACCGGCCACTTTATTAGGTACACCATGCTAGTAACGGGTTGGACCCCCTTTTGCCTTCAGAACTGCCTCAATTCTTCGTGGCATAGATTCAACAAGGTGCTGGAAGCATTCCTCAGAGATTTTGGTCCATATTGACATGATGGCATCACACAGTTGCCGCAGATTTGTCGGCTGCACATCCCAAAGATGCTCCATACAAGGCAGGATGGATCCATGCTTTCATGTTGTTTACGCCAAATTCTGACCCTACCATCCGAATGTCGCAGCAGAAATCGAGACTCATCAGACCAAGCAACGTTTTTCCAATCTTCTACTGTCCAATTTCGATGAGCTTGTACAAATTGTAGCCTCAGTTTCCTGTTCTTAGCTGAAAGGAGTGGTACCCGGTGTGGTCTTCTGCTGCTGTAGCCCATCTGCCTCAAAGTTCGACGCACTGTGCGTTCAGAGATGCTCTTAGGCCTACCTTGGTTGTAACGGGTGGCGATTTGAGTCACTGTTGCCTTTCTATCAGCTCGAACCAGTCTGCCCATTCTCCTCTGACCTCTGGCATCAACAAGGCATTTCCGCCCACAGAACTGCCGCTCACTGGATTTTTTTTCTTTTTCGGACCATTCTCTGTAAACCCTAGAGATGGTTGTGCGTGAAAATCCCAGTAGATCAGCAGTTTCTGAAATACTCAGACCAGCCCTTCTGGCACCAACAACCATGCCACGTTCAAAGGCACTCAAATCACCTTTCTTCCCCATACTGATGCTCGGTTTGAACTGCAGGAGATTGTCTTGACCATGTCTACATGCCTAAATGCACTGAGTTGCCGCCATGTGATTGGCTGATTAGAAATTAAGTGTTAGATGTCGGTTTTGCAAGCCTGCGAGAAAATATCGCAGTACGGATGCCATACGGATTACATACGGAGGATGCCATGCGCAAAACATGCTGACACACCCTGCCTACGGATGACATACGGATCACTATTTTGGGGACTTTTCTGCGTATTACGGCCGTAAAAAACGGACCGTATTTATATACGCTGAGTGTGAGGCCGGCCTAACCCTCTAAAGATCAGCACTACTTAATAATAAACTAGGTTACATTGGCAGCAAAACCTGTGACAAACCCATAATAGAGCAAAGATCTCACTCTTAGGGCTTGTTTCCACATGCGAGAATCACGTCCGTGTCTCGCATGTAGAAACCAAGCTCTGGCGCCGGCACTCAGGAGCGGAGCTGTGCGGCTCCATGTGTTCCTATGCGGCCGCACGCTCTGCTCCGGAGTGCAGACACCAGAGCTTGGTTTCTACATGCGAGACACGGACGTGATTCTCGCATGTGGAAACAAGCCCTTAATTTGGTGAGAGCAACATAATGGCGTTTTGGATCCGAGTTTCATCAGCGTGATAGTTTTTACCATCAGTGTTTTATCAGTGATTTTCACGTATGGAAAAATAAATTAATTGCAAAGCTTCTCCTATCCTTTACCATGTTAATGGCTGACAGAACTCTAATGACGTGTACGCTGCCCGTGACGTTCAAGGACCCATAAACTTGTATCAGTAATTTTGATCCGTGACACGTATAAAAAAAACAGACAGTCTCGGTCATTTGTTTGCGGACATACAGTATGTAAAACAGACATCTAATAAGCTCCATAAATAATGGATACGTGCTCTGTGAAAGTGACAGATAGAACATGTGGGTGAAAAACAGATGTCTGAATGAGGCCTTCCACTGTCAATCACTATACAGCAGCAGAAAAGCCACAAGCTCTACTTACTGTCATAATGACAAGTACTGAATAGATGGAAATATCAAAAATTAACTAATCTAAAGGCCACAGTCTGTTCTACATGTTTGCCAATAGCCTATCATTTGAAAAATAAAACCCCCTAAATCTAAAATAACAGACCTACGGAGGACAAAACTGCTGAATATAATGGCATGTACCAGAGAAAACCAAGTTCTTGCTCCACTAAGACCTTCTCATCAATATTTCAGTGTCATCTGCAGTGACAATGCATTTTCCTGTAAGTGGGCAATGGTTAGTCCTCGGAGAATCCATCAATAATTCACCCTGCAGGCACTGTCTGCTATATAGGCCCATACGGTGCTCGGTGACTTGTTCTCTGAAGCACAAAAGTTATTGTACATTAGGTCCTTACAAAGCTATCCCAGGTGTATAACGAGACCTTGCACATCACTGGCATAGCGGGCCGTACATCAGCCTTCTCCACTGCCTAACAGCTTGTACCTAGCCAGAACTGGAAGAATTCACTGAACGCTCACACTCTTCATTCTCTGGAGAAATCTCCATCTTAGGTGGAGCAAGAGAGTATCTAAAATCGCTATTATCACTCTGCGGCTGCTTGCATGCTATTTCCGTAGGACGCTGACATCTTGGGCAACTCACTGCAGTGTACTGGTTTATAGACCACAGGAAACAGATCATGAAATGCAGTGTGAAGACATACAGCCCAGTGCTCATCACTATGATGCCATGCTGCCCGTGCTGTCAGTATTACAGTAAAGTCAAAACTAGCAGAGAAAATAGCACTAAGCAAAAGGCCCAGTTCTGTGGGATCGTACAGCAGATTGAAACAAAAGAAGCATGTAAGGGGAGCGGGGTATAAGAGCGAACACTGGCCACAACTCCCCTCTACCAGGGCTTCCCACTACATACAAGAGGCCCAGCACTATTCTCACAGCCACATCCCTTCGGCCCCATCCAGCCTTGCCGAGCGTCCATCAAGATGCAAATGCAGCCGTCATAGAACAAAAAAGCCAAAGAAGAACATCATAATCCCTTGTTTGTGATTACTGGGACTCCAGTGATGAAATCCACACAGATTGTACACTTATGCCATCAATGTGAAAGTGTTATAAATTCAGTTACAGCTTATTTCACCAATACGTGCAAAAACTATCAACACACATTACAGTCACTTTGACAAGCACTTTCACAGTGAGTACACCAGGCCTAAGAGCTCACTTTACAAACTGTGCAGTTTACATGGTGAAATCAAGTGACAGACACCCACCCTTTTAACCCTTGACATCCACAAATTGTCTTGGGTTTTATCCACACATACAAGTTTCACATACAGGATTAGTGACCCATTTTCAGTCTATGGGCCATTTCACGCGTCAAATGGGCGAGTGTGGTCTGCAATCAAAGTAAATGTGTCTAGGAACAACATTTTAAAAAACACACGCAGACAACAGCTGCCTCTCAACTGTCAATTAAACCAGTGTAGCAACATCTGGTCTTTCAGAAGAGAGGGTGCAGCTCAATGGGACGGTGTACTCGCAAACCCTTATGCGGATGTGTGAATGCAGCCTAAAGGCATCTTGGTCACAGTGCGATCTTTATGGCATACAGTCATACACATTGTACCCCATACAGTGCCAACTCCTATCCAGGGATGATAATAAATCTACCCAAAGTATACAGTCACCAAGTGCATAACGTGGCCTTTCCAGTTACAGCCGAGATTGTGCGGTCACCTGCCTATGGTATGCCTAGACAGGCACCTACACAAGATAGCCCTAAGGCACTCAGCATGAAATATAGGCAAAATACCTAAGTTACAGCTTATTCAATCCCAAAAAAAGAGAAGAGTTTCTGACGTAAGACAGTACACACCCCATACAGGACATGATGCGGGAAGACCTCAGTATACAGTGGATATAAAAAATATTCACACCCCTGTTAGAATGCCAGGTTTATGACATGTAAAAAATATATATCATACCGAGAAGAATCATTTCAACACTTTTTCCATCTTTAATGACATCCATTATCTATACAAATCCATAATAAAATTATGTGGTTGCCTAAATGTGAACAACCTCTTATAATTGGGGGATGTGGTTGTGTTCAGAGTTAGCCAATCGCTTTTCAACGCCTGGTAAATAGTAGTCAGTACACAGCTGCCATAAAGAGACTATGATTAACCCCATATTAAGTTTAGCTGTTCTAGTAGGATTTTTCCTACTTGCATTTTACAGCAAAAGTCATGGTCTAAACAGCTTCCAACACAGCAAATGGATCACATTGTTTAAAGTGTTTACAAAAAAAATTCCAAGGTATTAGATATACCATGGTACGCTGTGAAGATGGTCCTCAACAAGTGGCTTAAATTTGTCACAACGGCTACAATACCTAGAACTGGACTTCCCTAAAAAATTGATGAGAAAACAAGAAAATCGTTCTAGGAGCCTGTTGAGAGCCCTACAGCAACATAAAAGGAGCTTCAGGGGAGTACCCTATATCCCGATTGGGAGTGGGACGCTTAATGTCAGACGAATGTGTGTTTACTGTCATGTTATACAATCACATATGATGTATTCAGTTATTATGTGTACTGTCTTATTCGTTTGTTTTTTTTATTAATGAAAATATTTCAAAACAAAATAAAAGGAGCTGCTGGAATTTCTGACAAGTACTGGTTGCTTACTGCATGTGTCAAGAATCTCCCGTGTTCTTCAGATATCTGGCCTGTGGGCTAGGGGGACGGAAGCATTTTCTTACAAAGGAAAACATCCAATGTAGGAACATTTGTTATGGCCTGATGAAACCAAAATTGAACTTTATGGCAACAATTTCAAAAAAGTATGTTTGGTGCAAAGTCAACGCAATGCATTACCAAATGAACATCATACCCACAGTGAAGCATGGTGGAGGCAGCATTATGTTGTTTTTAGCAGCTGAAACTGGGGTATTAGTGGAGGGAATTATAAACAGTTCCAAATAGTAAATTTTGCAAAAAACCTGCAGACCTCAGTCAAAAAGCTAAAGATTAAGAGGAATTTCACCTTTCAGCACAACAATCACCCTAAATATACATATAAATTAACAATATACAGTAATCGCTTCACAAAGGTTTGGAACGGCCCGCCAGAACCCAGACCTGTCTCCAATTGAAAATCTATAGGTGAGAGGTTTTGCACTGGGTCAGGAAAACAATGCATTTTACAGATGTGTTAATGAAGTGACATCTGCCCATAACTATACAACAGCACAGATGTAGATGGCACAGGAGGCACACTGATGACAAGTTTGGATGGCACACAGGTGAGGACAGGGATAGGTGGCACACAGGTGAGGACAGGGATAGATGGCACTGGGGGAACAATGAGAACAACTACAGCTTACACACCGGTCAGCACTAGCATAGATGGCACACTGATGACCAGTATAGCTGGCACACCAGTGAGGACAGGTGTAGATGGCACTGGGGGCACACTAATGACCAGTATAGCCAGCACACTGGTGAGGACAGGCGTAGAACCCACTGGGGGCACAATGACAATAAGTATAGCTGGCACACCAGTAAGGACAGACGTAACTGGCACTGGGCACATACTGATGACCAGTATAGCTGGCACACCAGTGAGGACAGGCATAGATGGCATTGGGGGCACATTGATAACCAGTATAGATAGCACACCAGTAAGGACAGGCGTTGATGGCACTGGGGGCACACTGATGACCAGTATAGCTGGCACACCAGTGAGGACAGGCGTAGATGGCATTGGGGGCACATTGATAACCAGTATAGATGGCACACCAGTGAGGACAGGTGTAGATGGCACTGGGGGCACACTGATGACCAGTATAGATGGCAAGCCAGTGAGGACAGGCGTAGATGGCGCTGGGGGCACACTGATGACAAATATAGATGGCACTGGGGGCACACTGATGACCGGTATAGCTGGCACACCAGTGAGGACAGGCGTAGATGGCACTGGGGGCACACTGATGACAAATATAGATGGCACTGGGGGCACACTGATGACCGGTATAGCTGGCACACCACTGAGGACAGGCGTAGATGGCACTGGGGGCATGATGACCAGTATAGATGGCACATCAGTGAGGACAGGCGTAGATGGCGCTGGGGGGCACACTGATGACCAGTATAGATGGCACACCAGTGAGGACAGGCGTAGATGGCGCTGGGGGCACACTGATGACCAGTATAGATGGCACACCAGTGAGGACAGGCGTAGATGGCGCTGGGGGCACACTGATGACCAGTATAGATGGCACACCAGTGAGGACAGGCGTAGATGGCGCTGGGGGCACACTGAGGACCAGTATAGATGGCACACCAGTGAGGACAGGCGTAGATGGCGCTGGGGGCACACTGATGACCAGTATAGATGGCACACCAGTGAGGACAGGCGTAGATGGCACTGGGGGCATGATGACCAGTATAGCCGGCACACCAGTGAGGACAGGCGTAGATGGCACTGGGGGCATGATGACCAGTATAGATGGCACACCAGTGAGGACAGGCGTAGATGGCGCAGGGGGCACACTGATGACCAGTATAGAGGGCACACCAGTGAGGACAGGCGTAGACGGCACTGGGGGCACACTGATGACCAGTATAGATGGCACACCAGTGAGGACAGGCGTAGATGGCACTGGGGGGACACTGATGACCAGTATAGCCGGCACACCAGTGAGGACAGGCGTAGATGGCACTGGGGACACACTGATGACCAGTATAGCCGGCACACCAGTGAGGACAGGCGTAGATGGCACTGGGGGCACACTGATGACCAGTATAGATGGCACACCAGTGAGGACAGGTGTAGATGGCACTGGGGGCACACTGATGACTGGTATAGATGGCACACCAGTGAGGACAGGCGTAGATGGCACTGGAGGCATGATGACCAGTATAGCTGGCACACCAGTGAGGACAGGCGTAGATGGCACTGGGGGCACATTGATAACCAGTATAGATGGCACACCAGTGAGGACAGGTGTAGATGGCACTGGGGGCACACTGATGACCAGTATAGATGGCAAGCCAGTGAGGACAGGCGTAGATGGCGCTGGGGGCACACTGATGACAAATATAGATGGCACTGGGGGCACACTGATGACCGGTATAGCTGGCACACCAGTGAGGACAGGCGTAGATGGCACTGGGGGCACACTGAAGACAAATATAGATGGCACTGGGGGCACACTGATGACTGGTATAGCTGGCACACCAGTGAGGACAGGCGTAGATGGCGCTGGGGGGCACACTGATGACCAGTATAGATGGCACACCAGTGAGGACAGGCGTAGATGGCACTGGGGGCACACTGATGACCAGTATAGATGGCACACCAGTGAGGACAGGTGTAGATGGCATTGGGGGCACATTGATAACCAGTATAGATGGCACACATGTGAGGACAGGTGTAGATGGCACTGGGGGCACACTGATGACCGGTATGGCTGGCACACCAGTGAGGACAGGCGTAGATGGCACTGGGGGCACACTGATGACCAGTATAGATGGCACACCAGTGAGGACAGGCGTAGACGGCACTGGAGGCATGATGACCAGTATAGCTGGCACATAACACATGTATGCAGTGGGCTTTGTTTGCCCCGGCCCCTGACAACAAGCTCCTCACACTAATGAATGAGCCCCGGCCGCAGTGGCCCCGGCCAGGTGCAGGCTGCCGCACACCCGCCGTTTGGTCAGTGTGGGCCCGACAGGTGCAGCAGCAGCACGGAGGGGCAGGGGCCCCAGCTCGGGGACACGCCGGCCTGCTCAGGTGGCCGCTCATCCTGCACCCAGCCCCGGCACACGGCTCCCAGCACAGGTGCAGCCCCGCGTACAGGAGAGAGGTCACAGCTCCGTGCGCACAACCCAACACACACGTACCGGAGGGCGACCCGCACCGAGCTTTCATCCTGCGTGGCCGACATGACGCGCTGAGGGGACGGTCACAGCTCTCGCTTGTCACCCGCAGCCGCTGCCATCTAACGCCACCTCAGAGAGCCCCGGGACATCGTCAGTGTGATGAGAGCCGGGAGAGGGAGGCGGAGCCACCGGGGGGAGAGGACGGAGCGCTCAGACACACAGCGGCGCCCCCTGCTGCGCGCCCTGCGACCCGCCCCGTGACGTCATCAGCACAGTCTTTGACCGCGACAGGCAGACTGAAGGGCTTGTGCCGGTGACGTCATAGAGCTGTCCTAAAGACAAGCGTCCCTGTGTACGGCAAACGTGACGTCGCATAATGTAGAAATGACGTGACGTACCATAGACATTTCCACAGTCCACAGTTATTTCCAGTGGCTCCTCCCACTCAACTGTCAGCCGGCACCGCCCCTTTTTCACAGGGCTTCCAGCTGTAGCTGCCTGTAACTTCCACCTGGCGGCCCCTGCTGAGGAGGATGCGCCTGTTCTCTGGTATCTCTATTCTCTACACACAACAGGGGGCTACTGGGGGGTATGCACAGCAGGAGAGAGCTCAGTGTGGGCAACAGGTTAGTACATAGGTGACTGAGCACCAGGTGGCTACTGGAGGGTATGCACAGCAGGAGAGAGCTCAGTGTGGGCAACAGGTTAGTACATAGGTGACTGAGCACCAGGGGGCTACTGGGGGGTATGCACAGCAGGAGAGAGCTCAGTGTGGGCAACAGGTTAGTACATAGGTGACTGAGCACCAGGGGGCTACTGGGGGGTATGCACAGCAGGAGAGAGCTCAGTGTGGGCAACAGGTTAGTACATAGGTGACTGAGCACCAGGGGGCTACTGGGGGTATGCACAGCAGGAGAGAGCTCAGTGTGGGCAACAGGTTAGTACATAGGTGACTGAGCACCATGGGGCTACTGGGGAGTATGCACAGCAGGAGAGAGCTCAGTGTGGGCAACAGGTTAGTACATAGGTGACTGAGCACCATGGGGCTACTGGGGGGTATGCACAGCAGGAGAGAGCTCAGTGTGGGCAACAGGTTAGTACATAGGTGACTGAGCACCAGGGGGCTACTGGGGGCTATGCACAGCAGGAGAGAGCTCAGTGTGGGCAACAGGTTAGTACATAGGTGACTGAGCACCAGGTGGCTACTGGAGGGTATGCACAGCAGGAGAGAGCTCAGTGTGGGCAACAGGTTAGTACATAGGTGACTGAGCACCAGGGGGCTACTGGGGGGTATGCACAGCAGGAGAGAGCTCAGTGTGGGCAACAGGTTAGTACATAGGTGACTGAGCACCAGGGGGCTACTGGGGGTATGCACAGCAGGAGAGAGCTCAGTGTGGGCAACAGGTTAGTACATAGGTGACTGAGCACCATGGGGCTACTGGGGGGTATGCACAGCAGGAGAGAGCTCAGTGTGGGCAACAGGTTAGTACATAGGTGACTGAGCACCAGGGGGCTACTGGGGGTATGCACAGCAGGAGAGAGCTCAGTGTGGGCAACAGGTTAGTACATAGGTGACTGAGCACCAGGGGGCTACTGGGGGGTATGCACAGCAGGAGAGAGCTCAGTGTGGGCAACAGGTTAGTACATAGGTGACTGAGCACCAGGGGGCTACTGGGGGTATGCACAGCAGGAGAGAGCTCAGTGTGGGCAACAGGTTAGTTAGTACATAGGTGACTGAGCACCAGGGGGCTACTGGGGGTATGCACAGCAGGAGAGAGCTCGGTGTGGGCAATAGGTTAGTACATAGGTGACTGAGCACCAGGGGGCTACTGGGGGGTATGCACAGCAGGAGAGAGCTCAGTGTGGGCAACAGGTTAGTACATAGGTGACTGAGCACCAGGGGGCTACTGGGGAATATGCACAGCAGGAGAGAGCTCAGTGTGGGCAACAGGTTAGTACATAGGTCCCTGAGCACCATGGGGCAGGGGCTACTGGGGAGTATGCACAGCAGGAGAGAGCTCAGTGTGGGCAACAGGTTAGTACATAGGTAACTGAGCACCAGGGGGCTACTGGAGAGTATGCACAGCAGGAGAGAGCTCGATGTGGGCTGCGGGTGGATGCAGGTACCTGGGCAACATGGGGCAGGGGGAAACTGGGGAGTATACACAGCAGGAGAGAAGAGCTCAGTGTGGGCTAGGGGTGAGTACAGGTGCCTGGGCATCATGGGGCAGGGGGCAACTGCGGAGTATGCACAGGAGGAGAGAAGAGCTCGGTTTGGGCTACGGGATGTACTTAGGTGCCTGAGCACCATGGGGCAAGGGGCTACTGGTGGGAAGACACCGTTGTATTCTTGGACGAGGATGTCACATGGTGCCCAAAGATAATTTTTGGGGAGCGCTACATTGATGACGTCCGGAGAAAGGACATCTTTTGAGGAGTTTGTGGCGCATCCCAACATTAATGATTTGGGATTAAGATTCACCCATGAGGTAGGAGGGGATAGTATTCCTTCCTTGATGTTTTTATCAATAGAGGGACTGATGGCCATTTTGGCACATCAATCTTTCAGAAACCAACAGCCTCTAATAGTTTGTTGAGATTGGAAAGTTACCATCCTCACAGCCTCAGGAAGGGCATCCCCAAAGGGCAATTCTTGAGGCTTAGAAGAAACTGCTCATCATTCTGGGATTTTGAATCAAAATCCAATAACCTTAAGAAAAGATTTAGAGACCAAGGCTACCCTATGCATGTAATTAATCAAGGGTATAGACATGCAGCTGGGTGTAATCGATCAGAGCTCCTTGTCTCTACAGTTAAAGACAAACACTGAAGAGCAGTAGCGTAGCTACTGGGGGGGCAGAGGGGGCCGTCGCCCCGGGCCCTGTCACATCAAGGGGCCCACCGGGAGCCAGGGCCACTTCTGTGATGAGACACAGCATAGGAGCAGAGCAGTATAATGTCTGCTCCCGTCTGATGGAGACTCTGCGTGCACGCTGCTATTAGCACAGGGCCGACTGCAGTCTCCCCCCTGCAGTGAATGGTTTCGCCTGTGTCTGACCTGATCATGAAGCTTTTCCTGGTTGCAGCATTCACTCTGTGCACGCTGGGATTGGCTCAGGCACGCTGGGTCCTAGTGCCCACACCATGCATTTCACTTCCTGGTCCTGCCTGCAGTGCAACTGCAAACTTTATCAGTAAGTGGGATGGAACTTATTATGTTTATTCAATTCAGGTATGCCACTGTGAGACCGTGGGGTATTGTGAGGGCAGAAGGTGGGTGAGGGGGGACAGGGCACTGAGGGGTGGATGTGAGATGATGGGGGCATTGGGGCTGAAGTGGGGGAGGGGGACAGGTCACTGGGGGCTGAATATTATAATGTTTAGTTCTGATATTATATGTACTCCATCACATAATATTTGCTGTGTGGGGAGGCTGGAGATGGGGGGGTTGGGGGCTTTTGATGCGTACCACCTGGGTCTTTTATGATTATTAGTATAAGGAGCCGCATACAGTAACCAAGAGCTGCATCACATTTACAGCACCGCTCCAGTATTATTTTTTATTTCACTGCTGGAGCGGTGCTGAAAATCCGCGTCCCCTGCCCCCTGTCTGATACTCACCTTCTGGCGTCTTCATCTGTTTTAGTCTCCGCTCGGCTCCGTCTCCTGCAGTTTGTGGCCTGTCCGCGGTTCCAGTATTTCCTGGAGCAGCGCAGAGGTCACTAATCAATGTGAGTCTATGGGAGCCTCATTCTGGCCTCGTTCTCACTCTCAGGCTCTGTGCACACGGTGCGGATTGGCCGCTGCGGATTTGCAGCAGTTTTCCATCTGGTTTACAGTACCATGTAAACCTATGGAAAATGAAATCTGCAGTGCACATGGTGCGGAAAATACTGCGCGGAAACGATGCGTTGTATTTTCCGTAGCATGTCAATTCTTTTTGAAGATTCCGCAGCGTTTTACACCTGCTCCTGTATAGGATTCCGCAGGTGAAATCTGCACAAAAAACACAGGAAATCCGCGGTAAATCCACACAAATCCTCAACAAGTGCACATAGCCTCATGGTCTTACATTGAGCGCCTGTGACATAGCTTCTAACTTCTGGCCTGTCAGAAGCTGCGCTCACAAGTTTGAGCAGCGGCACTGCAGCAGTGCCACAAAATAGTGAATACGCCAGAGGATGAGTAAATGACCGGGGCATCCAAATCATGACAGGGAGCTGCGGGCCCATCATACTGTGTATAAGGGAGCTGTGTGTCCATCATACTGTGTATAAGGGAGCTGCTGGCCCATCATATTGTGATAAGGAAGCTGCGAGCCCATCATACTGTGTATAAGGAAGTTGTGAGTCCATCATACTGTGTATAAGGGAGCTGCGGGCCCATCATACTGTGTATAGGGGAGCTGCGGGCCCATCATACTGTGTATAGGGGAGCTGCGGGCCCATCATACTGTGTATAAGGGAGCTGCGGGCCCATCATACTGTGTATAAGGGAGCTACGGGCCCATCATACTGTGTATAAGGGAGCTGCGGGCCAATCATACTGTGTATACGGGAGCTGCGAGCCAATCATACTGTGTATACGGGAGCTGCGGGCCCATCATACTGTGTATAAGGGAGCTGTGGGCCCATCCTACTGTGTATAAAAGAGCTGCGGGCCCATCATACTGTATAAGGGAGCTGTGAGTCCATCATACTGTGTATAAGGGAGCTGTGAGTCCATCATACTGTGTATAAGGAAGCTGTGGGCTCATCATACTGTGTACAGGGGAACAGTGAGGGACATCATACTGTGTATAGGGGAGCTGTGGCCCCATCATACTGTGTATAAAGGAGCTGCAGGCCCATCATACTGTGTATAGGAAACTGTGAAGGCATATTGTGCATATGGGAGCTGTTGGCCCATTACACTGTATATAGGGGGCTCTGGGGGGCATTATACTTTCTATAGTGGAGTTCTGTCAGCATTATACTCTGTATAGGGGAGCTTTGGGCTCATACTATCTATAGGGGAGCAGTGAGAACATCATACTGTGTATAGGGGAGTTATAGAACCATCATACTGTGTATAGGGGAGCTGTGGGGGCCTTAGACTGTGTATAGGGAAGCTTTAAGCTCACGATACTGTGTATAATGGAGCAGTACATGGGGGAACTTAGGGGACATTATTATTGTGCATATGGTCCAATATGGCGGTAAAGTCAATGTTCGTTTTTGTATATAGATTTATTTTCAATAACAGTAGGGTCATATTCTGAGGTTCCCCTATATTCACAATAAGAGTGCGCAACCGTAGCTGTAATCAGGGTTAGCTGGTTAGGGGCCCACTCAGATGTTTCGCCCCCCCTAAGTTGAAACCCTAGCTACGCCCCTGCTGAAGAGGTTACTTGATTAATTGGAACCTTTGACGATCAAAATGAGTAATGAGTAATAAACATCCTAAGGAGGCAATGGGGTATCCTGAGGGCAGGTCCATACAGTCAGCTTCTTTAGCAATGACCTTTTGTGGCTTACCTTCCTTGAGGAGTGTGTCAATGACTGCCTTCTGGACATCTGTCAAGTCAGCAGTCTTCCCCATGATTGTGGAGACTACTGAAACAGACTAAATGACCTTTCTAAACGCTTTGGAAGCCTTTGCTGGTGTTTATTGCTAATAATTCAAATTTTCTGAGATAATGACTTTTGTGTTTTCATTGGCTGTAAGCCATAATCATCAACATTAACAAATAAACACTTGAAATAGATCACTCTGTTTGCAATGAATCTATATAATATGAGTTTCACTTTTTGTACTAAAAGAACTGAAATAAATTAACTGTTTGATTCGAATTTTGTGAGAAGCACCTGTAGATGCCCGAGCATCATGAGGCAGGTGGCTACTGGGGAGTATGCACAGGAGGAGAGAAGAGCTCAGTGTGGGCTACCGGTGGGTACATAGATGCCTGAACACCATGGGGCAGGGGGCTACTGGGGAGTATGCACAGGAGGAGAGAAAAGCTCGGTGTTGACTATAGGGAGGTACATAGGTGCCTGAGCACCATGGGGCAGAGGGCTACTAGGGAGCATGCACAGGAGGAGAGAAGAGCTCAGTGTGGGCTACGGGTGGGTACATAGATGCCTGAGCACCAGGGGGCTACTGGGGAGTATGCACAGGAGGAGAGAAAAGCTCGGTGTTGACTATAGGGAGGTACATAGGTGCTTGAGCACCATGGGGCAGAGGGCTACTGGGGAGTATGCACAGGAGGAGAGAAGAGCTCAGTGTGGGCTACAGGTGGGTACATAGATGCCTGAGCACCAGGGGGCTACTGGGGAGTATGCACAGAAGGAGAGAAAAGCTCAGTGTTGACTATAGGGAGGTACACAGGTGCCTGAGCACCATGGGGCAGGGGGCTACTGGGGAGCATGCACAGGAGGAGAGAAGAGCTCAGTGTGGGCTACGGGTGGGTACATAGATGCCTGAGCACCATGGGGCAGGGGGCTACTGGTATGCACAGGAGGAGAGAAAAGCTCGGTGTTGACTATAGGGAGGTACATAGGTGCCTGAGCACCATGGGACAGACTTCGTAAAAAAAGTGTATTTTGCCTATTTTGGGGTTATGCTTGGGGACCAAGACAAGTTTTGGGCACCACACATAGTGTGCAAAGCATGTATCGAATTATTACGAAAATGGAGCAAAGGACAAAGAAAAAGCTTCAAATTTGGTGTTCCAATGGTGTGGAGAGAGCCAAAAAATCATCATGATGACTGTTATTTATGGTAAACACAGGTACAGGCACATCTTCACAATGAGGGACAGGCCTTCTTGCAGATTCCATGTTACTCCCATTTTCGTTTCTTATGCTTATTGAATCCTTGCACTTGCACTGCACAGAAATAACAGTCATCATGATGATTTTTTGGCTCTCTCCACACCATTGGAACACCAAATTTGAAGCTTTTTCTTTGTCCTTTGCTCCATTTTCGTAATAATTCGATACATGCTTTGCACACTATGTGTGGTGCCCAAAACTTGTCGTGGTCCCCAAGCATAACCCCAAAATAGGCAAAATACACTTTTTTTACGAAGTCTGTTATGTTTCTTCTATGTTTTGGCAGTGTGTATTCACCACAAATGTAACAGAATGAGTCTGGATCGTTAAGACAACTTCTTCTTGATGAGTTCATGCTTTTCACTGGAAAACAGACAACAACATAAAGTTAGTGCAAAAATCAAGCTATGAACAAACTTTTAGAACACTAATTAACACAAAACTATATTGAGAACTGCTCAGTTCAAGTACTAATCCAAAGAAATTAATGAGATGATGCGTCGCATTTACCAACAAGTGCTATAAATAAGATACCAAAAATCTCAAAAACTTGAGCCAATCTGGCAAAACTGATAGCATATTCAGAATCAGCACCCCAAAAATACCCCAAATTCATTAAAATATTTTGGACACCAGAAAAACATTTTTTTTTTGTTGACCTGTGTTATAGTTTTGACAGATGATTCTGCTCCTGTTTTTGACCTCCTGGTGTTGAGGTGGTTTTTTGACTACACTCCCTCAGTAGGTCAATCAGCCAGTTGTCGATCCGTGGACCTAACCCAGAGGCCTTTGTGTAAGTCGAGATCCCTGTACAGGGGTTAAACGTGAAGACTAGTGATCCCCTGGAATCTGCTTGGAGTGGCTTGAGTATAGCCTGTCTGTTGAAGCCCTTGTAAGAGTTGTCAGCGTCCACTGACGGAAATTAACACATATCCCACATAAAAAGATGTATATACAGGGTGGGCCATTTATATGGATACACCTGGGGGGCCATATGTAAAGTTGTATCCAAAATGGCCAACTTCAAAATGACCGCCATGGTCACCACCCATCTTGAAAAGTTTTCCCCCTCCCATATACTAATGTGCCACAAACAGGAAGTTGATATCACCAACCATTTTCATTTTATGTAGGTGCATCCATATACATGGCCCACCCAGGTCTATCCATATAAATGGCCCACCCTGTAGATGTCATTGTGCTTGTTAGGTAGGGAGTGAACATAGAATGCACAGTTTATAGTTAAATAAACACACAGGGTCCTCCTGCCTGTCTCCCAGCTGTTTTAAGAGTTGTAGAGGTGATGGTTTGTTATTACATATTTGTGGTCCTACCCTAGGTAATAATGCTTCTGGATTTGCAATTAAAACCATACTCAAGCAGTTCCCCATATCTCCCTCGCTCGATCTTGGAAGCTGTTACTATATATGTCTATACCTGCTTGATCCTCTTAAACACATCCATATACTATATTTTAATGTATGTCTCTCACTGCCAGAATTTCTATTGCAGGTGCTTGGAGGTCTCCTTTTTATTATCATTTATTTTTAAAGCACCATTGATTCTATAGTGCTGTACATGAGAAGGGGTTACATGCAAAATACTATACAGATGTAAATTACAGGGAACAAACTAGCAATGATAGACTGGTACAGAGAGGAGAGGATCCCGACCTTGCGGCTTATTGTCTACAGGGTAAAGGAGAAGGAGACAGTAGGTTAGGGGGGTTGCAGCAGCTCCGGTGAGGTGGCAGAGGTTCATTGCAGGCTGTATACTTTCTTGAAGAGATGGGTTTTCAAGTTCTGTCTGAAAGTTCAGAGTTTGTCGATTAATCAGATGTGTTGGGGTACAGAATTCCAGAGGATGGGGATACTCGGAAGAAGTCTTGGAGGCGATTGGCTGAGGAGCGAATAAGCGTGGAGGAGAGAAGGAGGTCTTGGGAAGACTGGAGGTTGCATGCTGGAAGATATCAGTAGATTTGTTCTTGGACAGATTGTGGATGGCTTTGTAGATCAGTGTTAGTAGCTTAAACTGGATACGTTGGGGAATTGGGAGCCAATGAAGGGATTTGCAGAGGGGTTAGTTTGGCAGCAGAGTTAAAGACGGACTGGAGAGGTGCAACAGTATTAGCAGGGAGGCTTCCTTCAATTAATATGGACTGACTAAAAGTAAAACTCATGGATTATGCTTAATGAGAAGCTCTCTAGTATCCTGAAACACAAGGCCATTGTGTTTGAACAGACCTGACTTTCCCAGGTTCAATACTCAAGAAATATAAGATTGTTTTCTGCCCCGACTTGATAGCTTGAGTAAGTGCTCGTTCTCTCCTCTAGAGCCGGGGCACAGAGGAATGCTTTCTCTGAACTTTTCTTAACTTTCAGTCTCTATTTCTCTTTTTCCTTCCTCTCATTCTCTTCTTCACCTTTACTTCTGTAATGTATTCCTATTTGAAGTTTCCCTGTATCCTGACCCATGTAAGAAATAAGGAACGTATGTTAAGCAAGCGCCTAAGGCCTTGTGTAACTGTTGGTTCTATCGTCCAGTATGTTAGAATGGGTCCACATCTCCAGAATTTGTTCTCTTGCCATATTATTATAATTATAATGACCTGACTTTAAAGCCTGATAATTCCTTTGGTAGTTATTCGTTTTGCTATTGTTGTACATTGTTTGAGGCCTTTGGTCTTCATCTTACTTGTTCTCTGTTTATTACTTCTACTAGATGGTGGCCCGATTCTAACGCATCGGGTATTCTAGTATATGCATGTCCACGTAGTATATTGCCCAGTCACGTAGTATATTGGCCAGCCACGTAGTATATTGGCCAGCCACGTAGTATATTGCCCAGCCACGTAGTATATTGCCCAGCCACGTAGTATAATGCTCTATGCAGTTATGGCCCCATAGATACCCCATATAATGCTCTATGCAGTTATGGCCCCATAGATGCCCCATATAATGCTCCATGCAGTTATGGCCCCATAGATGCCCCATATAATGCTCCATGCAGTTATGGCCCCATAGATGTTCCATATAATGCTCCATGCAGTTATGGCCCCATAGATGCCCCATATAATGCTCCATGCAGTTATGGCCCCATAGATGCTCCATATAATGCTCCATGCAGTTATGGCCCCATAGATGCCCCATATAATGCTCCATGCAGTTCTTTACGGCCCCATAGACGCTCCATACAGCATTGTGCCACATGTAATGCTGCTGCTGCTGCAATAAAAAAAAAAATTACATACTCACCTCTCGTTGCTGCTCCTCAGCGTCCCGTCTCTACGCACTGACTGTTCAGGCAGAGGGCGGCGTGCACACTAATACGTCTTCACGCCCTCTGACCTGCACAGTCACTGCAAGAGGACTGGAAGACGGAGCAGCGCCTGGCGGATGGAACGCGGACAGGTGAATATGAAATACCTGCTCCTGGCGCTGTCCCTGCCTGTCCCATGGTACCGCAGCTTCTTCATGTAATGAGCGGTCACATGGTACCGCTCATTACAGTAATGAATATGCGGCTCCACCCCTATGTGAGTGGAGTCCATATTCATTACTTTAATGAGCGGTACCACGTAACTGCTGAATAGAGGAAGAGCTGTAGCGCGGGAGACCATGGGACAGGCTGGGACAGCGTTCGGAGCGCAGGGAGCAGGTGAGTATGCGACAGTCCTCACCCGCCGACCATGACTCGAGTATAAACCGAGAGGGGCACTTTCAGCACAAAAATTTGGGCTGAAAATCTCGGCTTATACTCTGGGGACACACACGGTTAATAGCAGCGTAACGGAGTGCGTTACACTGCGGCCCGTTACCGCTGCCATTAACCCTGTGTGAGCGGTGACTGGAGGGGATTATGGAGCGGGCGCCAGGCACTGACTGCAGGGGAGTAGGGGAGAAACTAATCGGACTGTGCCCATCGCTGATTGGTCACGGCAGCCATGACAGGCAGCTGCCGAGACCAATTAGTGACGCGGGATTTCCATGACGGAAGTTGAGGACAGAAAGATGGAAGTACCCCTTAGACAATTATATAGATTGTGTAATTGCTTTATAAACGCTTTGAAATATAGTGGAATAAACACGTCACATACAAACAGATGTATATCGAATTCCTGGCGCTTGTTAGGTAAAGAATGAACATGGAATATATGTAGATTATATTGGAATGACATAATATTTCATACGGTACCATTCAAAAGTTTGGACCCACCTGTTTATGCAGTGGTTTTCCTTGTCCTTAGTGGAATGTGCACCTTGTAGATTGAGACTAAAGGCAGCAAAACCACAAAGCAACAAACATGGAAACAAGATGTAAGGAAACATGAGTGAAACAAAACCATGATGTATCAAACATTTGATTCCTCAAAGTACCCCCTACCGTTTTACTCTGATGCCAGCTTTACGCTTTCTGGCATTTTCTCAAGCAACTGCATCAAGTAGTCACTTAGAATGCAGTAATGCAGGAGACTGAGTCTGGCATCGGGATATAACGTTCAATTTCTTTAAAGTGCATAAATATCTAGCTGCACAAAAATAGGGAAGATGTGGGCTAGGCTTTGCTGCTTACGTTTTGAGCATCACTCTTCTCTTTATCACAGCTTACTTGGAATGGCTTCCAATGAATAGGTACAGTATGCTGTGTCAAAAGTTGATTTGTGGAATCACCAACTTTCAAAAATATTTTCTACTATCAGGTGTGTTTTTCAGAGGAAATGCTGGTACATCGTTCTGTATAGTGACAGAGCACTATTCTACAACTGTTCTTAGCCAGAATAATTTGATTAAGTAAAGAGAAGCAGTACATGATTATTTTAAGACCATAAAGGTCAGTGAATCCAGAAAAATGGTTGAATCTTGGAGATATTCTTAACAGGATTTTCCCACTAACAAAGTTCATTTTTATCAACATTTTAATTAATAGATCTTTGAATAATAATACATTACATTGGATGTAAAAAATGTTCCTGTGCTGAGATAATCTTGTAAATGTGCCCCTGCTGTGTACTGTGTAATGGCCGTGTCTGACCGTACAGGGACATGGTCTGATCATACCGCAGCTCCTGGGCAGGGGAGGAAGCAAGAGTATACAGACATTACAGCATGGAATCACAGCTGATTCTTTTGTGAGGTAAAATATTGCTTAAAAACATTTTCTACCTCACAAAAAGTATCAGCTGTGATCCCATACTGTAATATCTGTATACTCTTCTGCTTCCTTCCCCGCCCAGGAGCTGTGGTATGATCAGACCATGTTCCTGCACGGTCAGACACAGCCATTATACTGTAGAGCAGGGGCGCATTTATAAGATTATCTCAGCACAGGAAAAATAAACACATACAATTGTGGAACATATTTATATTACAAGACCTATTCATTAAAATTTACTTTGTTCATGGGAAAACCCCTTTAAGTGCAGTCATGGAGACTTTAAATCACTATGATGAAATTGTCTTTCATGTGGACAGCCCTAGGAAAGGAATATAAAAAATGACCTCTGCTTCAGAGGATAAGTTCATCACAGTTACCCAGAGAAGACCGCAAGAAGCAGGTCTTTATGGCCAAAATGCTGCAAGGAAGTCATTACTGAGGACTGTAAACAAGAAGAGACCCAAGCAATAGAAGGAATGGACATGAAAGGAGTGCATATCTGTGCTGTAGTCTGCTGAGTCAAAATTAGATTATTTTTTTTTGCACCAACCACCTTCTCGTGTAGAGGAAGAAGAAGTTACCTTATGGACTCTACATCGTGCACACCGTAAAGAGTGGAGGGGGATGGGATTTGATGGTATGTAGGTGCTATACTGGTGATTCGTTAAGACGAGTATATTATATGGACGTCTGCTATCTAAGTAAAAGTCAGACAGCACATTGACCAATGTAATTCAATAAGGTTGACCCAATTACCTTTTTTTCACATGAACCAAGTTCTAGGATGAAAAAAATCATAGCATGAGTATTCTCTTCCGTTTATTGAATCACCCATTCAAGTCCATGGGTGAGCAAACTAAATTGGATCCTATACAGAACATCCATATTGTATCCTATTTTTATGGATACGTTGCCATTTTTAAACTAAAAAACTGTATTTGATCATGTACATGTCTTTAATATTGATTTATAAATCTGAATGTCACATGGAACAAATACAGACACACAGATGATACTCAGATGACAAAATGAAAACCGTCCGACTTTTATGGATGATTTTTCATACAGTCATCTGAGCTCGGCTTTTCACACATTCTGGTTTGGGTTTTTTTCACAGATGTTTCTTTACTCCTTGTTTCCATATGTGTTCCTTCATGGTCTTGCCGCCTTAGCTGTGAATCTACGTTCAGCACATCCAAGTAAGAGCAAGGAAAACATTGCATGAACTGGTGTGACCAAACTTTATACCAGTACTGTAGAAAGTGATGTAATTTCTTTCCCTTTTAGATAAGAAATGAACATGGAATTAGTGTGATCTATGGCGTAAAAAAACATTTATCCCATATAAATGGATATTAAATTCCCTGTGCTTGTCACGTAGGGATTGATCACGAAATATAAGCAGTTTATAGTGAGATTTATACATGTTATTTATGATCAGGGACTGGGAGCAAGCACACAGTAGTGGCCCATGAGTAGCTTCCCATCCTTTACTTGTTTATTTCCAGCTGCTTCATAGGCTTTACTCACATGTCCGTATTGCCTGTCTAAGGCCAGGTTCACACTGCGTTGCAGGCGTCCGTTAGACGGACTATATTACACCGTGGCATAACGCCCACAATGGGCGTGCGCCAGCGATGTGCCGTCATTGAGTGACAGACTCTGGGACGCAGGCTGCAGCATTTCCGCGTCCGTCACTGCTAGCGCAGATAGAGCATCTGCTAGCTCTATCTGCGCTAGCGCGCTGACATACCGGCACTTGCGTTAACAGCAGCCCATTAACGCATGTGTTGAACGGGCTGCTATTAACGCAATGTGAACCTAGCCTAAGGGTATGTGCACACTTTGCAGATTTGTCTGTGGAATTTTCTGTGCGGATTCATCCTCTCTTGGCAGAAAAAGCAGCTGAAAATCTGCTCGGATTTGATGCATTTTTTATGCGGATTTTCATGCGTTTTTTTCATGCAGATTTGTACGCTTTCTTGTAAGCTAAATAAAGATATATTACTTAACAAAACAAAAGAATTGTGATGTCATTATTTGCCCAACCTCTTCATTTACATACTCCAATGAAGACTATAATATCATCACATAACATGTTGAAATATAATGTTTAATATATTGTATAACTCTGGCACACCAAATTGTTTCAAAATTTTGTTACTTTTATTAATTATTTTTCACTTCAAAAAATGGTGGGATACCATACAAAAAAGGAAAAAGGTCACAGTTTGTAGACATATGAGAAGAATCCCCGACGTTTCGGCGCTTATTGCCTTTCTCAAGGGGTTTCTGTCTATTTGTATATGACCGACAAGGATATATGGCTCCCACTTATTAGTATAGTCTTTCCGGCGTCCGGTGTGTGGTTTCAAGTGAGGACGGGTAGCCGCGTGCAGGTCCTCACTTGAAACCACACACCGGACGCCGGAAAGACTATACTAATAAGTGGGAGCCATATATCCTTGTCGGTCATATATATAAATAGACAGAAACCCCTTGAGAAAGGCAATAAGCGCCGAAACGTTGGGGATTCTTCTCATATGTCTACAAACTGTGACCTTTTTCCTTTTTTGTATGGTATCCCACCATTTTTTGAAGTGAAAAATAACAAAATTTTGAAACAATTTGGTGTGCCAGAGTTATACAATATATTGGATTCTAATTTCTCCTGAGCACCCCTACTACGGACAGTGAGCACCCTTGTTACCTTTTTGTACGAAATATAATGTTTACACACAAAAATCAAGAATAGATAATAGTTAGATAGATAGATAGATAGATAGATGATAGATAGATAATAGATAGAAAGACGTGAGATAGATAAATAGATAGCTAGGTGGATAGATAGATAGATAGATAGATAGATAGATAGATAGATGGATAAATAGATACTGTAGATAGATAATAGATTGATAGATAATACCAAGCCCAATGTTTAGTAATGAACAGAATAAAATGGTACATAAAGAGTTAACTAAAGACACACACACACAAAATCTGCGTTAGGGTATGTTTCCACGTGGCGTATTCCGAGCGCTTTGGACCCAGCCGACATCTGCCCCATCCACAGCGCTGCCGGCTTTTGTACTCGTGGTGATTCTGCATGTGTTCATTGAACCATGCGAAATCACCGCATCCTGTACATAGACTGTGTAATTTATCTTGCGGAGACTGAGCTCCGCAAAATAAATAGACATGCTGCGGTCTATAAAGACGCACTGCATGTGCGTATACACAGGTCTGCCACATGCGTCTTTGAATGGATAGTGGAGATGGGATTTCATAAAATCTCCGCTATGCTGTGACATCTAGACGCTGCGGATTGAACGCTGCGACTGTACGCAGCGTCCAATCCGCAGCGCTTTCTGACTGGAAACATACCCTAAGGCCGGGGTCACACTTGCAAGAAACTTGCACGAATCTCGCACCTCAATACCTGGCACTGCTGCCAGCACTCAGGACCAGAGCATTCAGATGCATATAAATACATGCAGCCGCACACTCTGGTCCCGAGTGCCAGTGGCAGTGCCCGGTATTGAGGTGCGAGACTCGTGCAAAGTTCTCGCAAGTGTGACCCCGGCCTTAAATGCAATATCTTTAATTTTTTTTAAAAAAAGGGAAACAAAATTTACGTAGGCTCTCGTGCAATTTTCAAAACCAGCAGAGCGAAAGCCAGCAACTGGGGGCCAATATTTATAGCCTGGGAAGGGGGTAATACCCATGGAGCTTCCCAGGCTATTAATATCAGCTCACAACTGTATACTTAGCCTTTGCTATTAAAATAGGGGAGCCAAAAAAATGATGTGGGGTCCTGCTATAATTAATAACCAGCAAAGGCTACGCAGACATCTGCAGGCTGATATTAATAGCCTAGGAAGGGGCCCCCCTGCTAAAAATATCAGCACTCAGCCACCCCAGAGAAGGCACATCTCTAAGATGCGCCTATTCCGGCACTTAGCCTCACTCTTCCCACTTGCCCTGTTGCGGTGGCAAGTGGGGTAATAGTTGGGGGGGTTGATGTAAGGTGACATAAAGCCCACAGCTTAGTAATGGAGAGGTGTCAATAAGACACCTACCCTTTAGTAATCCTATAATTGGTACATGTTAAGTAAAGACACAGCCAGAATAAAGTATTTTAATGAAATAAAACACCACACAGTTTGCCATCTTTATTGTACGCCTAATTCCTGCGACGCCCTTGATCTCCTGCAAAAAAATAAAATAATAAACCAATACAAATACTCTCTGTTCCGATGTAATCCATTTAATAATGAGTATCCCATGACGATCTCCCGTGTAGAGCAGTCGCATCGGGAGATGTGACCGCTCTCCAGGGGCCTCCGATGATACATTGACCGGAGATAATACTCCCGCAGTGTATCATCGGACTTCGTGCTGTCACTTTATGGCACTATAGCTGCGAGGGAATTTTCTCACATAGCCGTGCCGCAAGTGACTGGATGAACTCCCGTGACCTCTAGGCGGCAGAGTGATACAGTGCAGGATACTTCCGGTCACTGTATCACCGGAGCCGTGGAGACCGGTCACATCTCCTGATATGACAGCTCTACACGGGAGATCGTCGTGGGACACTCGTTATTACATTTATTACATCAGAGCAGGGAGTATACTGTTGGTTTATGATTTAAATTTTTTTGCAGGTGATCGAGGGCATCGGGGATTAGCTGTTTGGTGAGTATTAACTGTATTTGTATATGTATGTACTATATGTGTATATGTATATACTGTATCTGTATATGTGTTTTTTTTTTACTATTGAACACAGTAGCCGGATGATGGCACTACTGTCCCATCATCGGCTAATGCTGTCAGTGTACTGTGTGACAGCAGACATAGCCGAATGGGACTAGTTGTCCCATCAGACGATGCCTGCCTACACACACACACAGATACACAGCCGCGCACACACTCACAGACCCCCGCAGACAGAAACGCACATCTTCTCCACACACACATATAGTCTCCGCCCACACACTCTTCCTCCTGCCTTTCTGCAGCATGTTTCGCACACATCCGCAGCAAATCCGCAAATCTTTTTACACCTGCGGTTATGCTGCAGATTTGACTGACTCAGTGGAAGTCAATGGGTGCAGAAATGCTGCAGATCCGCAAAAAGACTTGACATTCTGTGGAAAATGAAACACTGCGAATCCACGTGGATTTTTCCGCAGCATGTGCACACCAATTCTGGATTTCCCATTGACTAATGCTGGTTGTGCACTACACTGCGGATTTGATGCAATTCTGCACGTCCAAAAACGTTGCGGATCCGCATCAAAATCCGCAACGTGTGCACACAGCTAACTGCTGCCTGTAGAAAAAAAACAGACAGCACTTGGACCAGTTCAGTTGAGGGTTTTTTAGTGGTCAGACATAGTACATATGCTTATGTATCACCATTTTTAAAGCTTATTTACGTTTTTAGAGGTGTAGCAATGCAAGATACAATGAGCTTATGGTACGTTCACATTTGCGTTGTGCGCCGCAGCGTCGGCGCCGCAACGCACAACGCAAGCCAAAACGCAGCAAAACGCATGCACAAAGCTGCGTTTTGCGCCGCATGCGTCCTTTTTTTCATTGATTTTTTACGCAGCAAAAATGCAACTTGCTGCGTCCTCTGCGCCCAGACGCGGGCGCCGCAGGGACGCATGCGGCGCAAAAAGCAAGTGCGACGCATGTCCATGCGCCCCCATGTTAAATATAGGGGCGCATGACGCATGCGGCGACGCTGCGGCGCCCGACGCTGCGGCGCACACCGCAAATGTGAACGTAGGGTTATTTACACTTCTAAAGAAAAAAAACACTTCTTATTATTGCTTCCACAGTTGATTTCATCACACCAAGCTGCTTGCAGATTCAGTCTTCCCAGCCTGGTGCAGGGCTACAATTTTGTTTCTGGTGTCCTTGGACAACTCTTTGGTCTTCACCATAGTGAAGTTTGGAGTGTGACTGTTTGAGGTTGTGGACGGGTGTCTTTTATATTGATAACAAGCTCAAACAAGTGCCATTACTACAGGTAATGAGTGGAGGACAGAGGGGCCTCTTAAAGAAGAAGTTACAGGTCTGTGAGAGCCAGAAAACTTGCAGGTTTAAGGTGACCAAATACTTATTTTCCACCATAATTAGCAAAATAAATCTTGCCTAATCAGACAAGGTGATTTTCTGGATTTGTTTTCTCATTTTGACTCTCATAGTTGTGGTCTACCTATGTGGTCAATTACAGGCCTCTCACAATTGGTGGCTGACTAAATACTTTTTTCCCACTGTAATATACCAGATACAGGTTAATATGTATCTAGTGCATATCACACTGAGTACAGGCATCAGATATTACACCAGTCACATATTATCCTCTATACACCATCTGATGTCTGTGCACATAGTATATTACAGACAGTATACAGTAGAATATGTATTGCATATGACATACTGTGATACAGACATCAGATGGCATATACTGCATAATATATGATGGTATATATTAGGGGTGGGCAATAAATTTGCCTGAGGGGCCACCTGAGAGAATATGACTATTGTAGAGGCTGAAATGAATTCTGCTCAAGATTAAAACTGACTACAATTAATATTAATTTAAAATAATTATCTCAGTTAATATTGAGCAGTATTAGGTATGCTGACATCCCCCTATATACTGTATGAGCCCACACACAGCTCCCCAATATACCGTATGATCACACACATAGGCTCCTGTATACAGTATGAGCCCACACATAGGGTTTTTTTTACTAACTTATATATCACCATTAATTCCACAGTGCTTTACAGACATTATCCCTACATACAGTATGAACCCCACATAACCCCCTATATACAGTGTAAGCCACCACATAGCCTTTAAATACAGTGTGAGCCCCCACACAGCCCTTATATACAATATGAGCCCTCACATAGCATCCTATATATATTAGGAACCAACACATAGCCTCCTATATACAGTATGAGCTCCCACATAGCCTCATTTATACAGTATGAGCCCCCACATAGCTTCATATATACAAAGTGAGCCCCCCATAGCTTCCTTTATACAGTATTATCCCCCACATAGCTTCCTATATACAGTATGAGTTCCCAAATTGCCTCCTACATACAGTGTCAGACCTCACATAGTTCCTATATACAGTATGAGCATTTACATAGCCTTCTTTATACAGTATGAGCCCCCACATAGCTTTGTATATACAATGTGTGTGCCACAGAGAGCCTCTATATAGTGTGAGCCCCCACGGTATGAGCTCCGACATAGCCTCCTATATACAGTATGAGCTACTATATAGCCTCCTATATACAGTGTGAGCCCCCACATAGCCCCTTATATACAGCATGAGCCCTCACATGGCCCCTATATACTGTACACTGTGTTCCAAATTATTATGCACATAGAGTTTAGGAGTGATAAGGTTAGAATTTTTTTGTTTGTCATTTAAACTCATTGATGGTGATGTGTGTCAGGGCTCTTTATATCACTGAAAGCAATTGCAGATACCTGTGCAAATTAGTTTGGCAGGTGTGTCCAAATAAAGGCAAGACTACTTAAGAAGGCTGTTCCACATTATTAAGCGGCCTACATTTTTGGCCAAAATGGGAAAGAAAAAGGATGTGTCGGCTGCTGAGAAGCAACAAATTGTGGAGTATTTAGGTCAAGGCATGACTACAATCAACATTGCCAAGACACTTCATCGTGATCATCGCACAATCAAGAAGTATGTAGCTGATTCCCAGCACACACGTGTGCGTGCTGATAAGGAAAAATTGAGGACTCTTTCCAACAGGCAATTGCGTAAGGTTAAAAGAGCAGTTGCAAAAATGCCTTGTCATAGCAGCAGACAAGTTTTTGAAGCTGCTGGTGCCTCCAACGTCCCCAGAACAACAAGATGCAGGGTCCTTCAGAGGTTTGCAGCTGTGCGTAAGCCATCCTGTCGACCACCTCTATCCACTGCAACAAGCAGAAACGGCTCCAGTGGGCCAAACGATACATGAAGACTGACTTCCAAACTGTTTTGTTCACCGATGAGTGCCGTGCAACGCTCGATGGTCCAGATGGATGGAGTGCACCACACAAGTAAAATACATGAGTTAGCAAAATTTAAAAAGGTGTAATTAGGACCAAAGTAGGGGTAAGAAAATAAAGTGTATCTGGTGATAAAACACATGAGGACTATAGCTTGTCACCATGTATCAAAATGAGTATGCATAGTCACATATATGCCTTGTAGAAACAGTGAAAGACGTAATTCAAGAGGCAAATATAGGGTTATAAATGTCACAGAAACAGGGTATTGCACACAGAAATGTTGACAGTAGTTGGATGATGCACATAGTTAAATCAGCTCAGAGATCAAACCATGACAGTAGAAACAAAAACATGGTGCATCATAGGAGGCAAAATGTCTCAACATGCAAGCAGGAAGGTAACATTACCCGGAAGGTCTAGAATCCTAGTGTGGCGCACACCCAAATGCGCATTGCGGACAGGGCCTGTGTCAGCACCTGGAGCACCCGGGCAAGTGCCGAGGCCCTGAGCAGGCAGGGGGGCCACTAGCCGTCAGGGACAGCAGCACGCCATGGGGGCCCGATGCCTGTGCCAGGGCCGGCCCCTGCGAGTGGGCCACTGGTTGCTCAGGGCACTGGTACTTGCGAAACTTACCTCTCCCCATTCCTCTGCTGCAGCATCTTCCACGTCTTCTGACTTTTACGTTTCAGGTCAGAGGGCGCAATGATGTCACGTCTGTGCACCCTCTGCCTGAACAGTCACAGTACAGAGAGCTGGAAGACGCCGACACTGAGGAGTCTGGAGCAGAGCAGTGGCCAGCGAGGTGAGGTGAGTATTTGTTTTAAAAAATTTTATGTTTGGAGTAATATATGGGGACCATCATACACTGGAGCATCATTTATGGGGACTATTATACACTGGAACATCATAAATGGGGCCCATTGTACACTGGAGCATCATATATAGAGCCCATTATATATGGAGCATCATATGGGGCCCATTATATAGGGAGCATCATGCGGGGCCCATTATATGTGGAGCCCATTATATATGGAGCATCATGATAGGCCCATTATATAGGGAGCATTATGTGGGGCCAATTATACATGGAGCATTATATGAGGCCTATTCTGTATGGAGCATTATATGGGGCCCATTATATATAGAGCAATATATGTGGCCCATTATGTATGGGGCCCATCATATACTGGAGCATTATATGGAGCCCATTCTGTATAGAGCATTATATGGGGCCAATATAAACTGTATGGAACATTATATGGGACCCACTATGTATGGAGCAATATATGGGGCTCATTATTCTGTATGGAGCACTATATAGGGCTTATTTTTTTTTATGGAGCATTATATGGGGCCCATTATACAGTATGGAGCAATATATGGGGCATATTATATACTTTATGGAGCAACATATTTAGCTCATTCTGTACGGAGCAATATACGATATGTGGCTCATTATACTGTATGGAGCATTAAATAGGGTCCATTATTTTGTATTGACCAATATATGAGGCTCATTATTCTGTGTGGAACATTATATGGTGCCCATAATACTGTATATACCAGACTATACTGTCTGGTTTCTGACCTATTGTAGAATTTACAATAGCTATCACTCATGTAATGTAAGAAGTGAAATCTTTGGCATTGTACTATACCTATATTTCTCTGCCATATCTGTTCATCATGAATTGTGGTATATGTTAAAGGGGCTCACTAAGACACTTTCACCGGGGCCCACGAAAACCTGGAGCCAGCTGTGGTTTCGGATATAATCCTTCATCAGGGATGTGGTCTGTAGCAGCACTTTTAACTGCCCATTAGTGAAGCGATCCACTAATATCAAAGAGGTCAAAACAATTATTTACAGGTGTAAATTATATGGGATATACAGTACTTTGCAATAGTTTTAGGTAGTTGTGGAAAATGCTGCAAAGCAAGAATACTTTAAAAAATAGTAGAGTTAATAGTTGAATTTTATGAATTAAAAAAAATGCAACGTAAATGAGCAAAAGAGAAATCAGTATTTGCTGTGACTTCCCTTTGCCCTCAAAACAGCATCAATTCTTCTGTGTACTTGCCCACAGGTTTTTTTAAAAACTCGTCAGAGAGGGTGTTCCAAATACCTTTTAGAACTAACCACAGGTCTTCTGTGAACGTAGGTTTGCACAAATCTTTTTTTATTTTCATGTAATCCCACAAAGACTCAGTGAGTCCTGGGCTGTGCACCTTTAGCAAACCAAAAAGGTATCAGCATTAAGGATACCAAGAAATGGTCAATATTGAGGACAGTCAAGGAAACACTGCAGCAGATGAAAGACGTCATGTTTTCCTTTAACATTGGAAGAAGCTCACAGAACATTCAGAATTTGAAGAGTGTTTGTGTGGAGGAATGGGCCAAAATTACACCTGAGCAATGTACACATACACACAAATATACAAAGATTACTAACCTTGACCAAAACTCCACAATGACCGCCCCTGACTGAATGTCATTTTCAAGTGTATACTGAAGAAAAAAAATCATATCCCAAACTTATTAAACTATGTGTTCTTATAAAAGACTCAAAATGGAGAGAGCACTTAGAAATTCTTGTATCACCTGATAAAGTGGTGTCCTTATGTGTAGTTATCTTTGAGCAATTGTGCAGCTACTAGCTAATCTTGATCCCGATTTCTGATAAGAATGTCATATTTTCTATGACTACTCTATGGCACTGTACAGTATTACAAAACCAACAATGTTTAAAGGGCACTGGAGGCTTTCATTGGAATCAGCAGTCCCGGATTGCTTAATAGCAATTTATCACTGAATGATAATAATATTAACCAGTACAAGACCAGTACATTTACTCTCGCTCCTGGCCAGTTACAATTTCAGTTTTTTTCATACATGCGGTTTAACCCCTTCCCGACCCATGACGCCACGTAGGTGTCATGAAAACCTGTGCCAATCCGACCCATGACGCCTATGTGGCGTCATGGAATGATCGCGTCCCTGCAGAGCGGGTGAAAGGGTTAACTCCAATTTCACCCGATCTGCAGGGACAAGGGGAGTGGTACTTCAGCCCAGGGGGGGTGGCTTCACCCCCCCGTGGCTACGATCGCTCTGATTGGCTGTTGAATGTGAAACTGCCAATCAGAGCGATTTGTAATATTTCACCTAAAAAACTGGTGAAATATTACAATCCAGCCATGGCCGATGCTGCAATATCATCGGCCATGGCTGGAAACACTGATGTGACCCGATCTGTGGTCCGCTCCCCTCCGTCTTGTGCTCCGCTCCCCGTCCTCCTGTCCGCTCCCCCCGTGCTCCTATGCCACCAAACCCGTGCTCCGACGCCCCCCCCCGTGCCCCGATCTCCACCCCCTTATACTTACCGAGGCTCCCGGTGTCTATCCGTCTTCTCCATGGGCGCCGCCATCCTCCAAAATGGCGGGCGCATACGTAGTGCGCCCGCCGAATCTGCCGGCCGGCAGATTCGTTCCAGGTATAGTTTGATCACTGTGATATAACCTATCACAGTGATCAAAATAAAAAAAATAGTAAATGACCCCCCCCCCCTTATCACCCCCATAGGTAGGGACAATAATAAAAAAAAGAAAATATATTTTTTTCTTTTTCCACTAGGGTTAGGGTTAGAACTAGGGTTAGAACTAGGGGTAGGGTTGGGTTAGGGGTAGGGTTAGGGTTAAGGCTAGGGCATGTGCACACAGTGCGGATGTGGCTGCGGATCCGCAGCGGATTGGCCGCGGATCCGCAGCGGATTGGCCGCGGATCTGCAGCGGATTGGCCGCTGCGAATTCATAGCAGTTTTCCATCAGGTTTACAGTACCATGTACACCTATGGAAAACCAAATCCGCTGTGCCCATGGTGCGGAAAATTCCATGCGGAAACTCTGCATTGTATTTTCCGCAGCATGTCAATTCATTGTGCGGATTCCGCAGCGTTTTACACCTGTTCCTCAATAGGAATTCGCATGTGAAATCCGCACAAAAAAAACACTGGAAATCCGCTGTAAATCCGCAGGTAAAACGCAGTGCCTTTTACCTGCAGATTTTTCAAAAATCGTGCGGAAAAATCTCACACGAATCTGCAATGTAGGCACATAGCCTTAGGGTTAGGGTTGGAATTAGAGTTAGGGTTGGAATTAGGGCTAGGGCTGGAAATAGGGTTAAGATTAGGCTTGTGGTTAGGGTTACGGATAGGGTTAGGAGTGTGTTGGGGTTACAGTTGTGGTTAGGGTTGGGATTAGGGTTGGGATTAGGGTTAGGATTAGGGTTAGGGTTGGGATTAGGGTTAGGGGTGTGTTGGGGTTAGGGTTATGGCTACAGTTGGGATTAGGGTTAGGGGTGTGTTGGGGTTAGTGTTGAAGTTAGAATTGAGGGGTTTCCACTGTTTGGGCACATCAGAGGTCTCCAAACGCAACATGGCACCACCATTGATTCCAGCCAATCTTGCGTTCAAAAAGTCAAATGGTGCTCCCTCCCTTCCAAGCCCCGACGTGCGCCCAAACAGTGGTTTACCCCAACATATGGGGTACCAGCGTACTCAGGACAAACTGGGCAACAACTGTTGGGGTCCAATTTCCCCTGTTACCCTTGCAAAAATAAAAAATTACTTGCTAAAACATAATTTTTGAGAAAAGAACAATTATTTTTTATTCTCACGGCTCTGCGTTATAAACTTCTGTGAAGCACTTGGGGGTTGAAAGTGCTCACCACACATCTAGATAAGTTCCTTGGGGGGTCTAGTTTCCAAAATGGGGTCACTTGTGGGGTGTTTCTACTGTTTAGGCACATCAAGGGCTCTGCAAATGCAACGTGACGCCCGCAGACCATTCCATCAAAGTCTGCATTTCAAATGCCACTACTTCCCTTCCGAGCCCTGACGTGCACCCAAACAGTGGTTTACCCCCACATATGGGGTACCAGCATACTCACAACAAACTGGGCAACAAATATTGGGGTCCAATTTCTCCTGTTATTCTTGTGAAAATAAAAAATTGCTTGCTAAAACATCTTTTTTGAGGAAAGAAAAATGATTTTTTTATTTTCACGGCTCTGCGTTATAAACTTCTGTGAAGCACTTGGGGGTTGAACGTGCTCACCACACATCTAGATAAGTTCCTTGGGGGGTCTAGTTTCCAAAATGGGGTCACTTGTGGGGTGTTTCTACTGTTTAGGCACATCAGGGGCTCTGCAAATGCAACGTGACGCCCGCAGACCATTCCATCAAAGTCTGCATTTCAAATGTCACTACTTCCCTTCCGAGCCCCGGCATGTGCCCAAACAGTGGTTTACCCCCACATATGGGGTATCAGCATACTCAGGAGAAACTGATCAACAACTTTTGGGGTCAAATTTCTCCTGTTACCCTTGGGAAAATTAAAAAATTCTGGGCTAAAAAAATATTTTTGAGGAAAGGAAACACTTATTATTTTCACGGCTCTGCGTTATAACCTTCTGTGAAGCACTTGGGGGTTCAAAGTGCTCACCACACATCTAGATAAGTTCCCTTGGGGGTCTAGTTTCCAAAATGGGGTCACTTGTGGGGAGTTCCTACTGTTTAGGCACATCAGGGGCTCTGCAAATGCAACGTGACGCCCGCAGACCATTCCATCAAAGTCTGCATTTCAAAACGTCACTACTTCCCTTCCGAACCCCGACGTGTGCCAAAACAGTGGTTTACCCCCACATATGGGGTATCAGCGTACTCAGAAGAAACTGGACAACAACTTTTAGGGTCCAATTTCTCCTGTTACCCTTGGGAAAATAAAAAATTGTGGGCTAAAAAATCATTTTTGAGAAAAGAAAAATTATTTTTTATTTTTATGGCTCTGCGTTATAAACTTCTGTGAAGCACTTGGCAGTTCAAAGTGCTCACCACACATCTAGATTAGTTCCTTGGGAGGTCTAGTTTCCAAAATGGGGTCACTTGTGGGGGAGCTCCAATGTTTAGGCACACAGGGGCTCTCCAAACGCGACATGGTGTCCGCTAATGATTGGAGCTAATTTTCCATTCAAAAAGACAAATGGCATGCCTTCCCTTCCGAGCCCTGCCGTGCGCCCCAACAGTGGTTTACCCCCACATATCGGGTATCATCGTACTCAGGACAAACTGGACAACAAGATTTGGGGTCCAATTTCTCCTATTACCCTTGGGAAAATAAAAAATTCCGGGCCAAAAATCATTTTTGAGAAAAGAAAAATTATTTTTTATTTTCACGGCTCTGCGTTATAAACTTCTGTAAAGCACCTGGGGGTTTTAAGTGCTCACTATGCATCTAGATAAGTTCCTTGGGGGGTCTAGTTTCCAAAATGGGGTCACTTGTAGGGGAGCTCCAATGTTTAGGCACACAGGGGCTCTCCAAACGCGACATGGTGTCCGCTAACGATTGGAGCTAATTTTCCATTCAAAAAGTCAAATGGCGCACCTCCCCTTCCGAGCCTTGCTGTGCACCCAACAGTGGTTTACCCCCACATATGAGTTATCGGCGTACTCAGGAGAAATTGCCCAACAAATTTTAGGATCCATTTTATCCTGTTGCCCATGTGAAAATGAAAAAATTGAGGCTAAAGGAAATTTTGTGTGAAAAAAAAGTACTTTTTCATTTTTACGGATCAATTTGTGAAGCACCTGAGGGTTTAAAGTGCTCACTATGCTTTTAGATAAGTTCCTTGGGGGATCTAGTTTCCAAAATGGGGTCACTTGTGGGGGAGCTCCAATGTTTAGGCACACAGGGGCTCTCCAAACGTGACATGGTGTCCGCTAGCGATGGAGATAATTTTTCATTCAAAAAGTCAAATGGCGCTTCTTCCCTTCCGAGCCTTACCATGTGCCCAAACAGTGGTTTACCCCTACATGTGAGGTATCGGTGTACTCAGGAGAAATTGTCCAACAAATTTTAGTATCCATTTTATCCTGTTGCCCATGTTAAAATGAAAAAATTGAGGCTAAAATAATTTTTTTGTGAAAAAAAAGTACTTTTTCATTTTTACGGATCAATTTGTGAAGCACCTTGGGGTTTAAAGTGCTCACTATGCTTCTAGATAAGTTCCTTCGGGGGTCTAGTTTCCAAAATTGGGTCACTTGTGGGGGAGCTCCAATGTTTAGGCACACGAGGGCTCTCCAAACGCGACATGGTGTCCGCTAAAGATTGGAGCCAATTTTTCATTGAAAAAGTCAAATGGCGCTCCTTCCCTTCCGAGCCCTGCCGTGCGCCCAAACAGTGGTTTACCCCCACATATGAGGTATCAGCGTACTCAGGACAAATTGGACAACAACACTCGTGGTCCAGTTTCTCGTTTTACCCTTGGGAAAATAAAAAAATTGTTGCTAAAAGATCATTTTTGTGACTAAAAAGTTAGGCTACGTTCACATTTGCGGTCAGCGCCGCAGCGTCGGGCGCCGCAGCGGCGCCGCATGCGTCATGCGCCCCTATATTTAACATGGGGGCGCATGGACATGCGTTGTGCTGCGTTTTGCGCCGCATGGCCGCAAGCGTTGGACGCAAGAAACGCATCAAGTTGCATTTTTTTTGCGTCCAACTTTTGGCCAAAAACGACGCATGCGGCGCAAAACGCAGCGTTTTAGCGTGCGTTTTGCCGCGTTTTTGTTTGCGTTGTGCGCTGCGGCGCCGACGCTGCGGCGCACAACGCAAATGTGAACGTAGCCTTAAATGTTCATTTTTTCCTTCCATGTTGCTTCTGCTGCTGTGAAACACCTGAAGGGTTAATAAACTTCTTGAATGTGGTTTTGAGCACCTTGAGGGGTGCAGTTTTTAGAATGGTGTCACTTTTGGGTATTTTCAGCCATATAGAACCCTCAAAATGACTTTAAATGTGAGGTGGTCCCTAAAAAAAGTGGTTTTGTAAATTTTGTTGTAAAAATGAGAAATCACTGGTCAAATTTTAACCCTTATAACTTCCTAGCAAAAAAAAAAATTGTTTCCAAAATTGTGCTGATGTAAAGTAGACATGTGGGAAATGTTATTTATTAACTATTTTGTGTCACATAACTCTCTGGTTTAACAGAATAAAAATTCAAAGTGTGAAAATTGCGAAATTTTCAAAATTTTCGCCAAATTTCCATTTTTTTCACAAATAAACTCAGAAATTATCAACCTAAATTTACCTCTAACATGAAGCCCAATATGTCACGAAAAAACAATCTCAGAATCGCTAGGATCCGTTGAAGCGTTCCTGAGTTATTAACTCATAAAGGGACACTGGTCAGAATTGCAAAAAATGGCAAGGTCATTAAGGTCAAAATAGGCTGGGTCAATGTGCATTTTTTTTCTTGTTCAGATATTGAAGTAATTTTGCCATGTTTTCGTCATACATTGACTTTCATTTTTATGTCATTATTAGATTATCTTTTTTTTTAACAGATATTGGGTGATATCGGTGGGAAAATAAGAGAATTAGTGTCTTTTTTTCCCATTTTTTATGACCACAAAGAACCACTAAAATACATTTAAAAATGTGTTCCCCTTCTGTAACATTTATTTTTATACTCTATATTGGACACTATTATTTTAATATATTGGACAGAGCCGCATGAGAGACTAGTCGGACGGGCAGGTCCCCAATGGTTTCTCACCGCCCTAATGTGACATGTCTCTCCCTGCACGTGTGTATAAGGAGAGGCTGGTTACTCCAGAGCAGCATGAAAAGAGAAGTTGTCAAGGCCCTGTCTGTCCGATTAGTCTCCCTTTAAACATATATATTGCTGAAATAATGCAGCTAGCATTTGCTACATGCTGCTCATGGATCGGCAGCATATATCGGCTGTCAGGTTCCCTTAAAAAGGAACCTGTCATGTGAAAAAACGTTATTAACCTGCAGCTATGGGGTTAATCTGGTGGTGAATAGTGTTCTGAACCTGCCCAGCACCCGCACTTAGAACCTTGCTGCGAGGAGCAAATGAACAAACTAACTTTATTACTCACGGCAGCATTCGGGTTTCAGTCACTGGGGTGGCGCCGCCACGGGTTCTGTCACTGCTCTGTGTATAGAGAGCAGCAGCTGTAACCCAACCCCGGGTCCTGACTGACAGCCGGCCCTAATGCTGAGCGAGCTGTCAGTCAGTGCAGGGAGCGCGATTACAGCCGCCGCTTTTTATAACAGAGCTGTGACTGAACCTGCACTGAGCCATCACCTTGTCTGAAATGTTACCACTGCTGGGAGGAATAAAGTTCATTTCCTACTGGCCAATTAACCCCATGTTAACCCCAAATTTCATTTTCTAAGCTGCAGAATAGCCCAATATCTGCAGTTTAATAGCGTTTTTTCACATGACAGGTTCCCTATAAGCAACATTACTACTACATCTTTCTTTGTGTCAATTGCATAGGCTATACCAGACCTAGGCAAAGTGCGGCCTGCTGACCACATCTGGCCCTCTGGCTGTTCCAGCCCGGCCCACAGACCGAGATAGCTAAAGGGCTGAAACAGTGGCCCACGGGCTGCACACTGAACTCCCCCGCTCGGCCACCACCACCACCACAGCCACCGTCGTCTCCGTCACTATTATCTACATCCTCAAGATACAGACAGTGGTGAATTCATTGGTGGAGGAGGGGGCCGCCATTTTGTTTCAGCTGTGCACTGAAAGCAGAGCGCCGGGGAACGGGAGAAAGGTGAGTGTTTTTTTTTTCATATACCGTATATGGGATGTTCGTATGTATATAGGGGGCTATGTGGTGCTCACACTGTATATACAGAGGCTATGTGGGGCTCATACTGTATATATTGGGGGCTATGTGGGGCTCACTCTGTATATTTTAGAAGCTATGTGGGGCTCATACTGTATAAATGGGAGGCTATGTGGGGCACACACTGTATAAATGGGAGGCTATGTGGGGCTCACACTGTATATACAGAGGCTATTTGAGGCTCACACTATACACAGAGGCTATGTGAGGTTCATACTGTTTATACAGAGGCTATGTGGGGCTCTGTATATATAGAGGCTATGTGAAGCTCATACTGTATGTATGGGAGGCTATGTGGGGGGCTCACACTGTATATGGAGGCTATATGAGGCTCACACTGTATATAGGGGGCACTTATACTGTATATGGGAGGCTATGTTGGGTTCACACTATATATTGGGGGCTATGTGGGACTCATCCTGTATATATGGGAGGCTATGTGGGGCTCACACTCTATATACAGAGGCTATGTGGGTTCATACTGTATATATCGGAGGCTATGTGGGGTTTACACTATACAATGAAGGAAATAATTATTTGATCCCTTGCTGATTTTGTAAGTTTTCCCACTGACAAAGACATGAACAGTCTTGAATTTTAAGGGTAGGAAAATTTTTAACATTGATAGATAGAATATCAAAAATAAAATCCAGAAAATCACATTGTATAAATTATATACATTTATTTGCATTTTGCAGTGAGAAATAAGTATTTGATCCCTCTAGTAAACAAGACTTAATACTTGGTGGCAAAACCCTTGTTGGCAAGCACAGCAGTCAGACTTTTTTTGTAGTTGATAATGAGGTTTGCGCACATGTCAGGAGGAATTTTGGTCCACTCCCCTTTGCCGATCATCTCTAAATCATTAAGATTTTGAGGCTGACGCATGGCAACTTGGAGCTTCAATTCCCACCATAAGTTTTCTATGGGATTACGGTCTGGTGACTGGCTAGGCCACTCCATGATCTTAATGTGATTATTTTTGAGCCACTCCTTTGTTACCTTGGCTGTATATTTTGGGTCATTGTCTTGCTGGAAGACCCAGCCACGACCCATTTTTAATGTCCTGGCGGAGGGAAGGAGGTTGTCACTCAGGATTTTACGGTACGTGGCTCCATCCATTCTCCCATTGATGGGGTGAAGTAGTCCTGTGCCCTTAGCAGAGAAACATCCCCAAAACATAATGTTTTCACATCCATGCTTGACAGTGGGGACGGTGTTCTTTGGGTCATAGGCAGCATTTCTCTTCCTCCAAACACGGCAAGTTGAGTTAATGCCAAAGACCTCAATATTTGTCTCATCTAACCACAGCACCTTCTCCCAATCACTCACAGAATCATCCAGGTGTTCATTGGCAAACTTCAGATGGGCCTGCACATGTGCCTTCTTGAGCAGGGGAACTTTGCGGGCACTGCAGGATTTTAAACCTTCACGGCGCAATGTGTTACCAATGGTTTTTTTGGTGACTGTGGTCCCAGCTGCTTTGAGATCATTAACAAGTTCCCCCAGTGTAGTTTTAGGCTGATCTCTAACCTTCCTCATGATCAAGGATACCCCACGAGGTGAGATGTTGCATGGTGCCCCAGATCGATGTCGATTGACAGTCATTTTGTATTTCTTCCATTTCTTACTATTGTACCAACAGTTGTCTCCTTCTCACCCAGCGTCTTACTTATGGTTTTGTAGCCCATTCCAGCTTTGTACAGGTCTTTGATTTTGTCCCTGACATCCTTTTAAAGCTCTTTGGTTTTGCCCATGTTGTAGAGCAGGGGTGTCAAACTGCATTCCTCGAGGGCCGCAAACAGGTCATGTTTTCAGGATTTCCATAGCATTCCACAAGGTGCTGGAATCATTCTGTGCAGGTGATTAAATTATCACCTGTGCAATACAAGGAAATCCTGAAAACATGACCTGTTTGCGGCCCTCGAGGAATGCAGTTTGACACCTCTGTTGTAGAGGATAGAATCTGACTAATTAATTGAGTCTGTGGACAGGAGTCTTTTATTAAGGTGACAATGGTAGACAGCTGTCTTTAATGCAGGTAACGAGTTGATTAGGAGCATTTAACTGGTCTGTAGGAGCCAAAACCCTTAATGGTTGATAGGGCAACCCCATAAGCATACTTTATATTGTATAATACACCCCCCATAGGCAGACTTTATATTGTATAATGCACCCCCATAGATTCTATATAGTATAATGCACACCTATAGGCACATTCTATAGTCTAAAATGCACTCCCCACAGGCAAACTCTATACAGTATAATGCACTCTCCATAGGCATACTTTATATTGTAAAATGCACCCTCCATAGGCAGACTCTATATGGTATAATGCACCCTCATAGGGAGATTCTATATAGTATTATGCACCCTCATAGGCAGACTTTATATTGTATGAGGCACACCCCATAGGGAGATTCTTTATAGTATAATGCACACCTATAAGCAGAATCAATATTGTATAATACACCCCCCATAGGCAGACTTTATATTTTGTAATGCACACCCCATAGGGTGACTCTATAGTATAATGCACTCCCCATAGAGAGACTCTCTAATGTATAATGCACTACCCATAGGCAGACTCTATATTGTATAATGCACTCCCCCATAGAGAGACTCTATATAGTATAATGCACCCCACATAGGCAGACTCTATATTGTATAATGCACCCTCCATAGGCAGACTCTATAGTATAATGCACCTCCCACAGGGAGACTCTTTATAATATAAAGCACCCTGCTGGGCACTCTGATACAGGTACAGTAGTATTGTAGGCTGATAAGTATCATTATTTAACTGATTTAATGTGATCCCGTATTGATGGGTATTTTGATACATGTTCCTGGTTATGAGACATAAACATTTTTTTTTCATTATTTGATTCAGCAGTGAAACTGTGTCTATATTTGCATGCTTATTTGTCTTATTGTTGAATTAGTCTAGCACCAAGGGAATGTGTAATGAGCAATACATGTGCATTTGGTATCTAAATTAGTGTACTGCTTCATACCAATGAATCTGCATAAATTGAAGAGAGGTCAATTTTAAGGCTATACCTCCATATTTATATTTTGGCATGCTTAGTTGTTTTATGGAATAGTTCAGCACCAAGGAAATATGTTATGAGATATATATGTGCATTTGGCATCTGAATTGGTGCGTTGCCTTATACCAACGAATTTGCATATCTTGAAGAGAGGCTAATTTTAAGGTTATACCTCTATATTTTGGGGACATGATATTTTTTCCAGCTGACACGTGTGTTTTTCCCATTTTTATACTTACAACTATTTGCTATTTATTTGGATTTTTTCACTGTCTGTGCTGCATCCTCAATATAGTATAGGTGTGTAACAGGACATCCAGAGACACAGACATTGAGCGGGGACGTCATATCGCTAACAATAGGGTGCCAACCTCCGCTGTCAGGTAGAGTGATTGGCAGGGATTTCTAGGAAATTAATAGCCCCCCTCTCACCCTTTTTTGAATATATCTGTATTTTATGGTTAAAACCTGGAAGGCCCTTACTGGTCATACCTCAATAATATCAATTTTAGAAGGCTTTTTTTTAATTGTCTGTACTTTTAATTAAATAATAAAAGTTATTATTTAGAGGTCTATTTTCTTTTTAGTTCTTATACCACTCTATTCTGCTTCAGGTTTTTTTCCGGAGAAATGTCACAGCACGTGTGCAATGTAAAAACGCGCCTATAGTGCAAATGGTGCTGATTTTTCTCAGTGGAAAACAAAGCTTCATAATTTGAATCAATTGAAAAAAAAAATGTTGCATATACAACATAAAAAAACAACTATGTGTTCATGGCGTCTTTTACACTCGGGCAAACACAACATGTTTTTCAAGCAGAAGAACTTAAGGAAACTTTTGATGCTTTTTTTTTTTGCAGATTTTTCAACCAGAAAAAGCCAAGTCAAAGAACTGTGTGAACATACCCTAAGAGACAAAAACTGAAATGAAAAATTGCACCATACTTAGTTACTATCACAAATTTATGAGAACCCAGCTCAGCTAGGATGGACAAATGCTATTTTACTTTGCAAACTACACCTTAAATGTAAAAGTGTAAGGAAAGCAAACAAAAACATTCTTCAGAGAACATAGTACTACTTAAAGTTCAATAATTAACTAGCAGTCAATGACCCTGCATAAACTACACTACAAGTAATGCCCAAGCTTTGCTATACTGTGTACATAAGGATACAACTTGCTTGGGGGTACTAGACATTTTGTAAGGACACCTGTAGTACAACTATTGTTTTGTTAAGGACAAAGTGATATTCAAGTGTTATCTTCAGCCGGTCATCTTAGTGGAAAACAAAGTACAATGCATGCCAAGAGTCTTGTGTCTGTCTGGTCAGTGGTTAGCACTGTTGTTTAAAGGTACCGTTACACTAAGGGTACCGTCTCACAGTGGCACTTTTGTCGCTACGACGGTACGATCCGTGATGTTCCAGCGATATCCATACGATATCGCTGTGTCTGACACGCAGCAGCGATCAGGGACCCTGCTGAGAATCGTACGTCGTAGCAGATCGTTTGGAACTTTATTTAGTCGCTGGATCTCCCGCTGTCATCGCTGGATCAGTGTGTGGGACACCGATCCAGCGATGCGTTCGCTTGTAACCAGGGTAAACATCGGGTTACTAAGCGCAGGGCCACGCTTAGTAACCCGATGTTTACCCTGGTTACCATCGTAAATGTAAAAAAAAAAAAGTACATACTCACATTCCGGTGTCCATCAGGTCCCTAGCCGTCTGCTTCCCGCACTGACTGACTGCCGGCCGGAAAGTAAAAGCAGAGCACAGCGGTGACGTCACCGCTGTGCTCTGCTTTCACTTTACGGCCGGCACTCAGTCAGTGCGGGAAGCAGACGGCGAGGGACCTGACGGACACCGGAATGTGTTATGATCTGGTGGCCTAGGAGCAACATGGGACGTACTCTGGAGAAGGTGGTACCTGTACTGACCGCAGACCCTGAACTTAACACCGCAACTAGAAGTAGCCGTGGAATGTACCTAACACTCCCTGGACATCTCGACACAGCCGGAGGACTAATTACCCCTAGAGATAGAAAAGGGAAAACTATCTTGCCTCAGAGAAAATCCCCAAAGGATAGACAGCCCCCCACAAATATTGACTGTGAGAGGAGAGGGAAATAACATACGCAGACTGAAAACAGAATTTAGCAAAGGAGGCCACTTCTAGCTAAATAGAAAGGATAGGACAGAGTACTATGCGGTCAGTATTAAAACACTAGAAAATATCCACCACAGAAAATACAAAATCTCCACATCTAACTAAAGATATGGAGGGTATATCGGCATCTCCAGAGATACCAGCTTGGCTAAACAAATCCTTATACAGACCAAGCTGGACAAGACAAAACATAGAAAAAGAACTGAACAATAAGGCCCACAGCATGTGGACTGCAAAAATCAAGGCCAGAACTTAGCTTTGTTGAAATGAACAGAAAAGCAGGAGAGACCAGGCAGGGATGTGAATCCTCCAGGAACAATGGACAACTGGCACTGACTAAAGGGTCAAGCAGGACTAAATAGCCCAGTCAGGAATGCAAAAAGTGGACACACCTGATGAGTGCTGCGATCCAGAGACAGCAGCACTACCACTTATAACCACCGGAGGGAGCCCAAGAGCAGAATTCACAACAGTACCCCCCCCCCCCTTGAGGAGGGGTCACCGAATCCTCACCAGAGCCCCCAGGCCGATCCGGGCGAGCCAAATGAAAGGCACGAACCAAATCCTCAGCATGAACATCGGAGGCAACCACCCAAGAATTATCCTCCTGGCCATAACCCTTCCATTTGACAAGATACTGAAGCTTCCGCCTCGAAAAACGAGAATCCAAAATCTTCTCAACCACATACTCCAACTCCCCATCAATCAACACCGGGGCAGGAGGATCAACAGAGGGAACAACGGGCACCACATATTTCCACAACAAAGATCTATGAAAAACATTATGGATGGAAAAAGAGGCTGGAAGGGCCAAACGAAAAGACACTGGATTGATAATCTCAGAAATCCTATAAGGGCCAATAAACCGAGGCTTAAACTTAGGGGAAGAAACCTTCATAGGAATATGACGGGAAGACAACCAGACCAAATCCCCAACCCAAAGCTGGGAACCAACACACCGACGACGGTTAGCAAAACGCTGAGCCCCCTCCTGAGACAACACCAAATTGTCAACAACATGAGCCCAAATTTGCTGCAACCTGTCAACCACAGAGTCCACCCCAGGACAATCAGAAGGCTCAAACTGCCCTGAAGAAAAACGAGGATGAAAACCAGAGTTACAAAAGAAGGGTGAAACCAAGGTAGCAGAACTAGCCCGATTATTAAGGGCAAACTCGGCCAATGGCAAGAAAGCCACCCAATCATCCTGATCAGCAGACACAAAGCATCTCAAATAAGTTTCCAAAGTCTGATTAGTTCGCTCGGTTTGGCCATTTGTCTGAGGATGAAATGCGGAAGAAAAAGACAAATCAATGCCCAGCCTAGCACAAAAGGCCCGCCAAAACCTAGAAACAAACTGGGAACCTGTATCGGACACAATATTCTCCGGAATGCCATGCAAACGAACCACATGCTGAAAAAACAACGGAACCAAATCAGAAGAGGAAGGCAATTTAGGCAAAGGTACCAAATGAACCATCTTAGAAAACCGGTCACAAACCACCCAGATAACCGACATCCTCTGGGAAACCGGAAGATCCGAAATAAAATCCATAGAAATATGCGTCCAAGGCCTCTCAGGGACCGGCAAAGGCAAAAGCAACCCACTAGCGCGGGAACAGCAAGGCTTGGCCTGCGCACAAGTCCCACAAGACTGCACAAAAGAACGCACATCCCGTGACAAAGAAGGCCACCAAAAGGACCTACCAACCAATTCTCTGGTACCAAAAATCCCAGGATGACCAGCCAACACAGAACAATGAACCTCAGAAATCACTTTACAAGTCCATCTGTCAGGAACAAACAGTTTCCCCACTGGACAGCGGTCAGGTTTATCAGCCTGAAATTCCTGAAGAACCCGTCGTAAATCAGGGGAGATGGCAGAAAGAATCACCCCTTCCTTCAGAATGCCGACCGGCTCAAGGACCCCAGGAGAATCAGGCAAAAAGCTCCTAGAGAGGGCATCAGCCTTAACATTCTTAGAACCCGGAAGATACGAGACCACAAAATCAAAACGGGAGAAAAACAGGGACCATCGGGCCTGTCTAGGATTCAGCCATTTGGCAGACTCGAGGTAAATCAGATTCTTATGATCGGTCAAGACCACAATACGGTTCTTGGCCCCCTCAAGCCAATGTCGCCACTCCTCAAATGCCCACTTCATAGCCAACAACTCACGATTGCCGACATCATAATTGCGTTCCGCAGGCGAAAACTTTCGAGAAAAGAAGGCACACGGTTTCATCAAGGAACCAACAGAATTCCTCTGAGACAAAACGGCCCCTGCCCCAATCTCAGAAGCGTCAACCTCAACCTGAAAAGGAAGAGAAACATCCGGCTGACGCAACACAGGGGCAGAAGTAAATCAGCGTTTAAGCTCCTGAAAGGCAGAAACAGCCGCAGAGGACCAATTCGTAACATCAGCGCCTTTCTTCGTCAAATCGGTCAGGGGTTTAACCACACTGGAGAAGTTGGCAATGAAACGGCGATAAAAATTAGCAAAGCCCAAAAATTTCTGAAGGCTCTTCACGGATGTGGGCTGGATCCAATCATGAATGGCCTGAACCTTAACTGGATCCATTTCTATAGATGAGGGAGAAAAAAATGAAGCCCAAAAAAGAAACCTTCTGTACTCCAAAGAGACACTTAGACCCCTTCACAAACAAGGCATTATCACGAAGGATCTGAAATACCATCCTGACTTGTTTCACATGAGACTCCCAATCATCTGAAAAAATCAAAATATCATCCAAATATACAATCATGAATTTATCAAGATAATTCCGAAATATATCATGCATGAAGGACTGAAACACAGATGGAGCATTAGAGAGTCCGAATGGCATCACAAGGTATTCAAAATGACCTTCGGGCGTATTAAATGCAGTTTTCCATTCGTCACCCTGCTTAATACGAACAAGATTATATGCCCCTCGAAGGTCAATCTTAGTAAACCAACTAGCCCCCTTAATCCTAGCAAACAGATCAGAAAGCAAAGGCAAAGGGTATTGGAATTTGACCGTGATCTTATTCAAGAGGCGATAATCAATACAGGGTCTCAAGGAGCCATCCTTCTTGGCAACAAAAAAAAAAACCTGCTCCCAATGGTGAAGAGGATGGCCGAATATGCCCCTTCTCCAAAGACTCCTTAACATAGCTCCGCATGGCAGTATGTTCTGGCACAGACAGGTTGAAAAGTCGGCCCTTAGGGAACTTACAGCCTGGAATCAAGTCAATAGCACAATCACAGTCCCTATGCGGTGGAAGGGAACTGGACTTGGGCTCATTGAATACATCCTGGAAATCTGACAAAAACTCAGGAATTTCAGAAGAGGAGGAGGAGGCAATCGACATCAAAGGAACGTCACAATGAACCCCCTGACAACCCCAACTAGTCACAGACAAAGATTTCCAATCTAATACCGGATTATGCACCTGTAACCATGGGAAACCCAGCACAATAGCATCATGCAAATTATGCAACACCAGAAAACGACAATCTTCCTGATGGGCTGGCGCCATGCACATGGTCACCTGTGTCCAAAACTGGGGTTTATTTTTAGCCAACGGTGTAGCATCAATGCCCCTCAAAGGAATATGACTCTGCAAAGGCTGCAAGGGGAAACCACAACGTCTGGCAAATTCTAAGTCCATTAAGTTTAGAGCGGCGCCTGAATCCACAAATGCCATGACAGAAAATGACGATAATGAGCAGATCAGGGTCACAGATAACAGAAATTTAGGTTGCACAGTACTGATGGTAACGGAACTAGCGATTCTCTTGGTACGCTTAGGGCAATCAGAAATAACATGAGCAGAATCGCCGCAGTAAAAACACAACCTATTCTGACGTCTGAATCCTTGTCGTTCAGCTCTAGACACAATCCTATCACACTGCATAGGCTCAGGACTCCGCTCGGAAGACAATGCCATAGTGTGCACAATTCTGCGCTCGCGCAAGCGCCGATCAATCTGAATGGCCAGAGACATAGAATCACTCAGACCAGCAGGCGTGGGGAACCCGACCATAACATCTTTAACGGATTCAGATTGACCCTTTCTGAAAATAGCCGCCAAGGCATCCTCATTCCATTTAGTCAGCACAGACAATTTTCTAAATTTCTGGCAATATGATTCTGCCGCTTCGTGACCCTGACACAGGGCCAACAAGGTCTTCTCAGCATGATCCACTGAATTAGATTCATCATACAATAACCCAAGCGCCTGGAAAAAGGTGTCTACATTAAGCAAAGCCGGATTCCCAGGTTCCAGGGCAAATGCCCAATCCTGGGGGTCACCACGCAGCAGAGATATAACAATTTTAACCTGCTGGATGGGATCACCAGAGGAGCAGGGTTTCAGAGCAAAAAACAGTTTACAGTTATTTTTAAAACTCAAAAATTTGGACCTGTCCCCAAAAAACAAATCAGGAGTTGGAATTCTAGGCTCTAAGACCGGAGTCTGAACGATATAATCGGAAATACCCTGTACTCTAGCAGCAAGTTGATCCACACGAGAAGCCAATCCCTGAACATCCATGCCAGCGCCAAACTCCTGAGCCACCCAGAGGTAAAGAGGGAAAAAAAAACACAACAGACTACAGAAAAAAAAATGGCTCAGCACTTTCCTTCCCTTCTTCTGAGATGCGGTTAACTCATTGTTGGCCAGTTGTACGGTTATGATCTGGTGGCCTAGGAGCAACATGGGACGTACTCTGGAGAAGGTGGTACCTGTACTGACCGCAGACCCTGAACTTAACACCGCAACTAGAATTAGCCGTGGAATGTACCTAACACTCCCTGGACATCTCGACACAGCCGGAGGACTAATTACCCCTAGAGATAGAAAAGGGAAAACTATCTTGCCTCAGAGAAAATCCCCAAAGGATAGACAGCCCTCCACAAATATTGACTGTGAGAGGAGAGGGAAATAACATACGCAGACTGAAAACAGAATTTAGCAAAGGAGGCCACTTCTAGCTAAATAGAAAGGATAGGACAGAGTACTATGCGGTCAGTATTAAAACACTAGAAAATATCCACCACAGAAAATACAAAATCTCCACATCTAACTAAAGATATGGAGGGTATATCTGCATCTCCAGAGATACCAACTTGGCTAAACAAATCCTTATACAGACCAAGCTGGACAAGACAAAACATAGAAAAAGAACTGAACAATAAGGCCCGCAGCATGTGGACTGCAAAAATCAAGGCCAGAACTTAGCTTTGTTGAAATGAACAGAAAAGCAGGAGAGACCAGGCAGGGATGTGAATCCTCCAGGAACAATGGACAACTGGCACTGACTAAAGGGTCAAGCAAGACTAAATAGCCCAGTCAGGATTGCAAAAAGTGGACACACCTGATGAATGCTGCGATCCAGAGACAGCAGCACTACCACTTATAACCACCGGAGGGAGCCCAAGAGCAGAATTCACAACAGGAATGTGAGTATGTACGGTTTGTTTTTTTTTACATTTACGATGGTAACCAGGGTAAACATCGGGTTACTAAGCGTGGCCCTGCGCTTAGTAACCCGATGTTTACCCTGGTTACCCGGGGACTTCGGCATCGTTGGTCGCTGGAGAGCTGTCTGTGTGACAGCTCCCCAGCGACCACACAACGACTTACCAACGATCACGGCCAGGTCGTATCGCTGGTCGTGATCGTTGGTAAATCGTTTTGTGTAACGGTACCCTAAGCGACTCTCCAGCGATATAGACAACGAGCTGACCTAAACTAGATCGCTGGAGCGTCGCTGTTAGGTCGCTGTAGAGATGTCAAAAACAGCAACTCCAGAACGATGCAGGAGCGATCCAGTGACGTAACGGCGACTCACTTATCGTTCACGCTCCATGTAAAAACATTGCTGACATCATTGCTTTTGCTGTCAAACACGACGATACACGCCGATCTGACGACCAAATAAAGTTCTGGACTTCTAGCTCCGACCAGCGATATCACAGCGGGATCCAGATCGCTGCTGCGTGTCAAACACAACGAGATCGCTATCCAGGACGCTGCAACGTCACGGATCGTTGTCGTTCTCGTTGGAAAGTTGTTTAGTGTGAAGGTACCTTAACAGCGCTGGGGTCCTGGGTTTAAATCCCACCAAGGATAACATCTGCAAGAAGTTTGTATGTTCTCCCTGTGTTTGCGTGGGTTTCCCACTACAATCCAAACACATACTGATAGGGAATTTTGATTAAAATATAAGGCTACTGATAGGGAACATACCTGAATTTAGATCCTGAGCCCCAATTGGGACAGTGATGAAAGTGCTTGAGATTATGATGGCCCTATATAAGATAGCATAATAAATTAAAAAAAGCCTCAGCATGCCTGAGTTAACTATATACATACACTATGATGCAGCAACTTTAAATTGATTAATACATGAACTCAGATATTGTTGCAGTTGTTAAGAAAATGCTTAGAGTTTTTTGTTCAAAGAGCTCAAAAGTCATCAAACCATGTCCAGCTGAACCTAAATATAGATGGTCCCGATCACTAAATGTAGAAATTGATTTCAGATTCAAGCAAATGTATCTAAATGCATGGGCAGCACAGAGTCCTTACAGCGCTGGGGTCCTGGCTTCAAATCCCACCAAGGACGACATCTGCAAGAAGTTTGTATGTTCTCCCCGTGTTTGCCGGGGTTTCCTCCTGGTATTTTGGTTTTCTTCCACCCTCCAAAGAAATACTGATATTGAATTTTGATTGTGAGCCCCAACGGGGACAGTGACAATGTCTGTAAGGTGTTATGGAAATTAATGGTGCTATATCAGCTGGTAAAATAAATACATAAATTTACTAAATGTGTACAGCAGTCGTGTCCATCCTGTCGTTCTAGCCGTTACAAAGCTAAAGCTCGCCATACACATGCAATATCTGTCATCTCACTCCTCTGTGTATATTCATGTGGTTTTACAGGGAAAAGCAGACAGAGCCACAGCAGTTTATCTTTCCAAAATGAAAAGGGTCAGGTGTTTATATTCAAACTGCCTGACCTCTATCTCCCTTGTCATCAGAGTTGGGAGGTCATTTTTGCATGATTGTCTACATGGACTACAGTTTCTGTCACTGGGGACAATAGGTATGTATTAGTATGAAACACAAGTATCTCTTCTGACATCTCTGGAATGTACTATTATAACAATAACCTGCTACATGCTGCTTGTTAAGTAAAGGTGCAGTATGCCACCATGTACGACCAGAGGCCAAGGTTGTGCTGGGATGGTCTGCCATGCAGTAGACATGTTCCTTAGTGGACTAATAGAATTCTCAATATTGCAATGACAGTTCTAATTTTTATGTGTTAATATGAGAAATATATTATTTATTGCTAACTTTAAAGATTTGTTTTATATAGAGAGAAAACATGTATTGTTTTACAAGCACCTTTCCCAGACTTTCAAAAACTAGAAATATGTTTCCAAATACTAAACCTATATCTAACCACACCCTTTTGTTGTTGAGGCAAACCGGGTTAAGATGTAATAAGCTCAAAGCTATAAAATTCATATGAAACACTGTAATTATATCCTAAAACCAGAACATGTAATAATGTGCATGTGTGCAATATGTGGCCTTAATACTTACCTCACCTTAATATATGACCTTAATACTTTAGCTACAATTTGAAAGTTAATTAATTTTCAGACCCTTAGTGGTTCTCATACATGAACTGGGTAATGTTTAAATAATTCTAAGCAGAGGCGTAATGACCACGGTCGCAGTGGTCGTTACTGCGACTGGGCCCGTGCGGGTGGGGTCCCGCCGATGCCAGCACATACTTCAACTGGATGTGCGTTCTCAGACGCACATTTAGTTGCAGAAAATTGCGGAGCAGAGACCCAGGTCCTTGAGCGGCAATACATGCAGTTGGCCAATCAGAAGCCAGCAGCTGATGTCGGCATGAACGTGTTTGGGGCGCATGACAGTGACGTAATGTGCTCCAATCTGTTACACATTGAAGTCGGCTTCAGAAGGCGATGCTGTGCATCAAGGGAGCGAATGGGAGATGAATATAATTGTTTATTTTTTCAATGCATTAAAAATCATAGGCAGAATTGAGGACATAGCAGGATGGAGGATATATATACCAGGATGGGGACCAGGATAAGGAACATATATAGCAGTATGGAGGATATACCAGGACGGGGCCCAGGATAAGGGACATATAAATCAGGATGGGGTATACAGTATATATACCCTAATAGTGCCCAGGATAAGGGACATATATATCAGGATGGGGCCCAGGATAAGGGACATATATACCAGGATGGGGTGCAGGATAAGTTATATCTATACCAGGATGGGGCCAGGAAGGAGAACATATATACTAGGAAAGAGGACTTGTATATATACCAGGATGCGGAACATATATACCAGGATGGAGGGTCCAGAAAGAAAAGATATATACCACTATGAAATACATATATATACGAGGACGGGGCCCCGGTTCAAATCTTGCATTGAGGCACATTGGACTCTAGTTACACAACTGATTCTAAGGGTGTGACAGTTTTAACTCTCTGCAGGGCCAGTGTTAGGGGCAGGCAGATTAGGCATTTGCCTAGGTCCCACGATCCTCCAGGGCCCCCAGTGAGTGGCCACTAGGCGGTCCAATGCCAGCATCGACCCGCCCCTGCATTCAACTTTATCAGCATCATAGATGCCGATACAGCTGAAAGCAATAATAGAGGTGAGAGTGTCAGATGATGCTTCATTCCCCCACTGCCTCTGAAGGGCATGCAATGACGTCACTTCATCGTGCACCATACTGTGGCGGGCAGTGGAGCTGCTGAGACGTGCTGCAGATACCATAGCAATGGGAGAACATGGAGAGGTAAGTATTGTACTTTTTTTTATTTCAGTGAGTACGTGGTGACCATGATACTGCAGGACTCTGGGACTGCATTAAACTGTATGAGAGGAATGCATTAAACTCTATGAGGGGGGATGCACTAAACTCTATGAGAGGAGCTGCATTATATCTTATGGGTTGGCTGCATTATACACCAAGGGGTGGCTGTCATGGTTCTCAATGGCAAGAGACCGTAGTAAAGCATACAAAAGGACTAGCTCTTGGAAGATGGGAACTCGAGCTGACTGTGAGCTAAACCTACCGCACAACTAACAGTGGCCGGGTAGCGTGCCTACGTTTTATCCCTAGACGCCCAGCGCCAGCCGGAGGACTGACTGACCCTAGCAGAGGAAAATACAGACCTGGCTTACCTCTAGAGAAATTTTCCCCAAAAGGCAGACAGTAGCCCCCACATATATTGTCGGTGATTTTAGAGGAAAATGACATACGAAGTATGAAGATAGGTTTAGCAAATTGAGGTCCGCTTACTAGATAGTAGGAAGACAGAAAAGGGAACTTCACAGTCAGCTGAAAACCCTTTCAAAACACCATCCTGAAATTACTTTAAGACTCTAATATCAACTCATGACACCAGAGTGGCAATTTCAGCTCACAAGAGCTTCCAGCCTCAGAAATATTCAAAAACAGAGAACTGGAACAAAAATGCAAAACAATCTTAGGACTACAAGTCCAACTTAGCTGATAGTAGTCTAGGAGCAGGAACATGCAACAGAAAGGCTTCTGGTAACATTGTTGGCCGGCATAGAAATGACTGAGGAGCAAGGCTAAATAGAAACTCCCACATCCTGATGGAAACAGGTGAACAGAGGAGATGAAGCACACAAGTTCAGTACCACCAGTAACCACCGGGGGAGCCCAGAAACCAAATTCACAACAGTACCCCCCCCTCAAGGAGGGGGCACCGAACCCTCACCAGAACCACCAGGGCGATCAGGACGAGACCTATGAAAGGCACGGACCAAATCGGAGGCATGAACATCAGAGGCTGTCACCCAAGAATTATCCTCCTGACCGTAGCCCTTCCACTTGACCAAATACTGAAGTCTCCATCTGGAAACACGGGAGTCCAAGATCTTCTCGACAACGTACTCCAACTAACCCTCAACCAACACCGGAGCAGGAGGCTCAACGGAAGGCACAACCGGTACCTCATACCTGCGCAACAATGACCGATGGAAGACATTATGAATAGAAAAAGATGCAGGGAGGTCCAAACGAAAGGACACAGGGTTAAGAATCTCCAATATCTTGTACGGGCCGATGAACCGAGGCTTAAACTTAGGAGAAGAAACCTTCATAGGGACATAACGAGAAGACAACCACACCAAGTCCCCAACACAAAGACGAGGACCAGCACGACGACGGCGGTTGGCAAACTGCTGAGTCTTCTCCTGGGACAACTTCAAATTGTCCACCACATGCCCCCAAATCTGATGCAACCTCTCCACCACAGCATCCACTCCAGGACAATCCGAAGACTCCACCTGACCGGAAGAGAAACGAGGATGAAACCCCGAATTACAGAAGAAAGGAGAAACCAAGGTGGCAGAACTAGCCCGGTTATTGAGGGCAAACTCCGCCAAGGGCAAAAAGGCAACCCAATCATCCTGATCCGCAGACACAAAACACCTCAAATAAGTCTCCAAGGTCTGATTAGTTCGCTCGGTCTGGCCATTAGTCTGAGGATGGAAAGCAGACGAAAAAGACAAATCAATGCCCATCCTAGCACAGAACGCTCGCCAAAATCTAGACACGAATTGGGTTCCCCTGTCAGAAACGATATTCTCCGGAATACCATGCAAGCGAACCACATTTTGAAAAAACAGAGGAACCAGCTCGGATGAGGAAGGCAATTTAGGCAAGGGGACCAAATGGACCATCTTAGAGAAACGGTCACACACCACCCAGATGACAGACATCTTCTGAGAAACAGGGAGATCAGAAATAAAATCCATGGAGATGTGAGTCCAAGGCCTCTTCGGAATAGGCAAAGATAACAACAATCCACTAGCCCGAGAACAACAAGGCTTGGCCCGAGCACAAACATCACAAGACTGCACAAAACCTCGCACATCTCGCAACAGGGAAGGCCACCAGAAGGACCTAGCCACCAAATCCCTGGTACCAAAGATTCCAGGATGACCAGCTAACGCAGAAGAATGGACCTCCGAGATGACTCTACTGGTCCAATCATCCGGAACAAACAGTCTACCAGGCGGGCAACGATCAGGTCTATCCGCCTGAAACTCCTGCAAGACCCGTCGCAAGTCTGGGGAAACAGCAGATAATATCACTCCATCCTTAAGGATACCTGTAGGTTCAGAATTACCAGGGGAATCAGGCTCAAAACTCCTAGAAAGGGCATCCGCCTTCACATTTTTAGAACCCGGTAGGTAAGAAACCACAAAATTAAACCGAGAGAAAAATAACGACCAGCGCGCCTGTCTAGGATTCAGGTGCCTGGCAGACTCAAGATAAATCAAATTCTTGTGGTCGGTCAATACCACCACCTGATGTCTAGCCCCCTCAAGCCAATGACGCCACTCCTCAAAAGCCCACTTCATAGCCAAGAGCTCCCGATTACCAATATCATAATTTCGCTCAGCGGGCGAAAATTTACGAGAAAAGAACGCGCAAGGTCTCATCACGGAGCAGTCGGAACTTTTCTGCGACAAAACCGCCCCAGGTCCGATTTCTGAAGCGTCGACCTCAACCTGAAAAGGAAGAGTAACATCAGGCTGACGCAATACAGGGGCGGAAGAAAAGCGGCGCTTAAGCTCCCGAAAGGCCTCCACAGCAGCAGGGGACCAATCAGCAACATCAGCACCCTTCTTAGTCAAATCAGTCAACGGCTTAGCAACATCAGAAAAACCAGTTATAAATCGACGATAAAAATTAGCAAAGCCCAAAAACTTCTGAAGGCTCTTAAGAGAAGAGGGTTGCGTCCAATCACAAATAGCCTGAACCTTGACAGGGTCCATCTCAATGGAAGAGGGGGAAAAAATGTACCCCAAAAACGAAATCTTTTGAACCCCAAAAACACACTTAGAACCCTTTACACACAAGGAATTAGAGCGCAAAACCTGAAAAACCCTCCTGACCTGTTGGACATGAGAGTCCCAGTCATCCGAAAAAATCAAAATATCATCCAGATACACAATCATAAATTTATCCAAATATTCACGGAAAATGTTATGCATAAAAGACTGAAAGACTGAAGGGGCATTTGAAAGACCAAAAGGCATTACTAAATACTCAAAATGGCCCTCAGGCGTATTAAATGCGGTTTTCCACTCATCCCCCTGCTTAATTCGCACTAAATTATACGCCCCACGAAGATCAATCTTAGAGAACCACTTGGCCCCCTTTATTCGAGCAAACAAATCAGTAAGCAGTGGCAAAGGATACTGATATTTAACCGTGATTTTATTCAAAAGCCGATAATCAATACACGGCCTCAAAGAGCCATCTTTTTTAGATACAAAGAAAAAACCGGCTCCTAAGGGAGATGACGAAGGACGAATATGTCCCTTTTCCAAGGACTCCTTAATATATTCCCGCATAGCAGCATGTTCAGGCACAGATAGATTAAATAAACGACCCTTTGGAAACTTACTGCCCGGAATCAGATCTATAGTACAATCGCAATCTCTGTGCGGAGGTAGTGAACCAAGTTTAGGCTCCTCAAAAACGTCACGATAATCAGATAAAAATTCCGGAATCTCAGAGGGAATAGATGACGAAATGGAAACCAAAGGTACGTCCCCATGAGTCCCCTGACATCCCCAGCTTAACACAGACATTGCTTTCCAGTCGAGGACTGGGTTATGAGATTGCAGCCATGGCAATCCAAGCACCAACACATCATGTAGATTATACAACACAAGGAAGCGAATAATCTCCTGGTGATCCGGATTAATACGCATAGTTACTTGTGTCCAGTATTGTGGTTTATTACTAGCCAATGGCGTGGAGTCAATACCCTTCAGAGGTATAGGAACTTCCAGAGGCTCTAAATTAAACCCACAGCGTTTGGCAAAGGACCAATCCATAAGACTCAAAGCGGCGCCAGAGTCGACATAGGCGTCCGCGGTAATAGACGATAAAGAGCAAATCAGGGTCACAGATAGAATAAACTTAGACTGTAATGTGCCAATTGAAACAGACTTATCAACCTTCTTAGTACGTTTAGAGCATGCTGATATAACATGAGTTGAATCACCACAATAGAAGCATAACCCATTTTTTCGCCTAAAATTCTGTCGTTCGCTTCTGGACAGAATTCTATCACATTGCATAATCTCTGGCGCCTTCTCAGTAGACACCGCCAAATGGTGCACAGGTTTGCGCTCCCGCAAACGCCGATCAATCTGAATAGCCATTGTCATGGACTCATTCAGACCTGCAGGCACAGGGAACCCCACCATAACATCTTTAATGGCATCAGAGAGACCCTCTCTGAAATTCGCCGCCAGGGCGCACTCATTCCACTGAGTAAGCACAGACCACTTACGAAATTTTTGGCAGTATATTTCAACCTCATCTTGCCCTTGAGACAGGGCCATCAAGGCTTTTTCAGCCTGAATCTCTAAATGAGGTTCCTCATAAAGCAACCCCAAAGCCAGGAAAAACGCATCCACATTGAGCAACGCAGGATCCCCTGGTGCCAAAGCAAATGCCCAATCCTGAGGGTCGCCCCGGAGCAAGGAAATTACAATCCTGACCTGCTGTGCAGGATCTCCAGCGGAGCGAGATCTCAGAGACAAAAATAATTTACAATTATGTTTGAAATTCTGGAAGCGAGATCTATCCCCGGAGAAAAATTCAGGTAAAGGAATTCTAGGTTCAGATATAGGAGCATGAATTACAAAATCCTGTAAACTTTGAACCTTCATAGCAAGATTATCCAAACCAATAGCTAAACTCTGAGGATCCATTTTAATCAGGTGAAATCAGAACCATTCAAGGATTAGAAGGAGAGAGAGACGAAGGCTGCAGTAAGCAGAGATGCAAGTGAATCAACTAATGAGCAAACTCAGAAAAAAAAAAAAAAATTCTCTGCAGACTTCTTTTCTCTCCTTTCTTCTGCCAATTATTTTAACTCTTGGCCGGCCAAACTGTCATGGTTCTCAATGGCAAGAGACCGTAGTAAAGCATACAAAAGGACTAGCTCTTGGAAGATGGGAACTCGAGCTGACTGTGAGCTAAACCTACCGCACAACTAACAGTGGCCGGGTAGCGTGCCTACGTTTTATCCCTAGACGCCCAGCGCCAGCCGGAGGACTGACTGACCCTAGCAGAGGAAAATACAGACCTGGCTTACCTCTAGAGAAATTTTCCCCAAAAGGCAGACAGTAGCCCCCACATATATTGTCGGTGATTTTAGAGGAAAATGACATACGAAGTATGAAGATAGGTTTAGCAAATTGAGGTCCGCTTACTAGATAGTAGGAAGACAGAAAAGGGAACTTCACAGTCAGCTGAAAACCCTTTCAAAACACCATCCTGAAATTACTTTAAGACTCTAATATCAACTCATGACACCAGAGTGGCAATTTCAGCTCACAAGAGCTTCCAGCCTCAGAAATATTCAAAAACAGAGAACTGGAACAAAAATGCAAAACAATCTTAGGACTACAAGTCCAACTTAGCTGATAGTAGTCTAGGAGCAGGAACATGCAACAGAAAGGCTTCTGGTAACATTGTTGGCCGGCATAGAAATGACTGAGGAGCAAGGCTAAATAGAAACTCCCACATCCTGATGGAAACAGGTGAACAGAGGAGATGAAGCACACAAGTTCAGTACCACCAGTAACCACCGGGGGAGCCCAGAAACCAAATTCACAACAGGTGGCTGCATTATACTCTATGAGGCTGGCTGCATTATATTCTATGGGTTGGCTCTATTATACTCTATGGGGGCAGCATTATACTCAATGGGGAAGTTGCATTATACTCTATGAGGAGGCTGCATTATACTCTATGGGGGGCTACATTATACTCTATTAAGGGGGCTGCCTTATACTCTGTCAAGGACTGTGGAGTGCATTATACTAAATGGGTGCATTATACTATATGGGGGCTGCATTAAAGAAATATATCGGCGGCTGCATTATATTCTATCAAGGACTATGGGGAGTGCATTATACTATACTAGATGGTAGCCCGATTCTAACGCATCGGGTATTCTAGAATATGTATGTAGTTTATTTATGAAGATTTTAGAATAATACATTGAATACACAGGATTTGGCCGGCCGCGACCAATTAGCGAAGCGTGGTTCAAATCCCGCGCCAATTCGCAGCCGGACTGCGCCTGTCGCTGATTGTTCGCGGCCGGCCATGTAGTATATAACAGGCCACGTAGTATATTGCACAGCCACGTAGTATATTGCACAACCACGTAGTATATGGCACAGCCCACGGAGTATATAGCACAGCTCACGGAGTATATAGCACAGCCACATAGTATATAACAGCCCATGGAGTATATAGCACAGCCACATATTATATAGCACAGCCCACAGAGTGTATAACAGCCCACATAGCATATAACACAGCCACGTAGTTTATAACAGCCCACGTAGCATATAACACAGCTCACGTAGTATATAACAGTCCACGCATGCAGTATATAACACAGCCCACGTAGTGTATAACACAGGCCACATAGTGTATAACACAGGCCACGTAGTGTATAGCACAGCCCACGTAGTGTATAGCACAGCCCACGTAGTACATTGCACAGCACATTGCACAGCCTACGTAGTACATTGCACAGCACATTGCAAGCCTACGTAGTACATTGCACAGCCCACGTAGTACATTGCACAGCCCACGTAGTATATAGCAGCCCACGTATTATATTGCACAGCCCACGTATTATATTGCACAGCCTACGTAGTGTATAGCACAGCCCACGCAGTACATTGCACGGCCCACGTAGTATATTGCACAGCCCACGTAGTATATTGCACAACCCACGTAGTATATAGCAGCCCATGTATTATATTGCACAGCCCACGTATTATTTTGCACAGCCCACGTATTATTTTGCACAACCCACTTAGTATATAGCACAGCCCACGTAGTACATTGCACAGCCCACGTAGTACATTGCACAGTCCACGTAGTATATTGCACAGCCCACGTAGTATATTGCACAGCCCTCGTAGTATATAGCAACCCACGTATTATTTTGCACAGCCCATGTATTATATTGCACAGCCCATGTAGTATATAGCACAGCCCACGCAGTACATTGCACAGCCCATGTAGTATATTGCACAGCCCACGTAGTATATAGCAGCCCACGTATTATATTGCACAGCCCACGTATTATATTGCACAGCCCACGTATTATATTGCACAGCCCACGTAGTATATAGCAATGTGGGCATCATATCCCTGTTAAAAAAAAGAATTAAAATAAAAAATAGTTATATACTCACCTTCCATTGGCCCCGGATCCAGGCGAAGCGGTTACCAACGTTCCTCGCGCGCTCCGGTCCCAAGAGTGCATTGCAGTCTCGCGAGATGATGACATAGCGGTCTCACGAGACCGCTACGTCATCATCTCGCGAGACCGCAATGCATGGAGCGGTCACTGGAGCGTCGCGAGGAGCGGGAAAGGCCTGTTCCTGATCCGGGGGCCGACGGACGGTGAGTATATAACGATTTTTTAATTTTTTTATTATTTTTAACATTAGATCTTTTAACTATTGATGCCGCATAGACAGCATCAATAGTAAAAAGTTGGTCACACAGGGTTAATAGCAGCGGTAACGGAGTGCATTATACCGCGGCATAACGCGGTCCGTTACCGCTGCCATTAACCCTGTGTGAGCGCTGACTGGAGGGGATTATGGAGCGGGCACTGACTGCGGGGAGTAAGGAGCGGCCATTTTGCCGCTGGACTGTGCCCATCGCTGATTGGTCGTGGCCGTTTTGCCGCGACCAATCAGCGACTTGGATTTCCATGACAGACAGAGGCCGCGACCAATGAATATCCGTGAAAGACAGACAGACAGACAGACGGAAGTGACCCTTAGACAATTATACAGTAGATGTTCTATATGGGATCTGCATTATATTGTATTGATAACTATGGGTAATGCATTATACTATTTGAAGGACTATGGGGTGCATTATACTGTAGGGAGGATTATGGGCTGTGCATTATACTATATGGAGGACTATAGAGAGTACATTATACTGTGTGAGGGGCTATGAGGCGCATTATACTGTAGGGAGGACTTTAGGATGCATTATACTATATTAAGGACTATAGGGAATGCATTTTACTATAGGGAGGATTATGGGCTGTGCATTATAATATATGGAGAACTATGGGGAGTGTATTATACTATATGGATGACTATGGGGAGCATATTATACTATATGGAGGACTATGGGGAGTATAGGAGTATATTATACTATATGGAGGACCATGTGGAGTGTATTATACTATATGGAGGACTATAAGGAGCATATTATACTATATTGAGAACTATGGGGAGTGTATTATACCATATGGAGTGCTATGGGCCACATTATACTATATGGGAGACTATGGGGCACATTATACTATATTGAACACTATGGGGTGTGCATTATACAATATGGAGGACTATGGGGTGCATTATACTATGTGGAGGACTACAGCATGTATTATTCTAAACAAGCAAAATGCTGCCTATTCATCTAGTGATTAGGTTGTTAATGCCGAAACAAAAATAATTGTTCTCAGCAACACATCGCCCGGTGAAAACTGCAGATATGCTGCTGATAACGTGATACTGTATGGGGACAGATTGATCTACTAGTGATTGTTCTGTCCCCATCATTGATCCTCAGGCAGCGTAAAGAGACCATGAAACAAGCATTGAACAACTTCAATATTGTTGATCATCCTCGATTAGCGGCCTGAACTCAGCGCATGTAAATACAACCAAAATGTTTCCGTGTGATGGTGCAATATGTGAGCATTTAGGGCCCCACTTTAATCTTTTGCCCAAGGCCTCACTTTGTCTAATACCGGTCCTGACTCTGGCAAGTTAAAATATCCGTTTTACCATGATAGATAACCAATAAATCTACACATACAGTGACAAAATTATCAAAAAAACCTTTTATATATTTCTGCATGCTTGCACTTGAACCCCCCTTTTTAATCTAAATAGGAACAAATTTCTGCACTGATCAAATTCCAAATACAGTATTTCTAAATATAAGTAGAAGTCAAAACTTTTTTTGTCAAAAACAGAGCCCCGAATCTTCCTCAATGACAGATTTAAAATACGTTAAGGGGTTGACCCACGATTACAACTACACATGATAGAATTAGAAAACACACAGTGAACGCCTATATAGACCATGAATCAAACCTAAAAAAGGAGGATAGGATATGCCGTAATATGTCTTATACGGTCGAGGTGCACTGTGAGAACTTCAGTGTGAGCCACTGATAAAAGGGGATAAACCACCAAACCACCATAAGATAGGAAGTCACCAAAGATTACCACAGCATAAGGATTAATAATATGCCTTTATTGGATATATTGGCAATACATGTATCAAAGGATAATAGGTTTTTATAAAATACACAAAAATTATAAAGATTAAAAATTAATAACAGACCGCAGGAATAAATATATGGTACCCAGGAATCCCCGACTAACAGGCGGCAACCCCCTAAGATACAAACTACCTTTCTTTGCTGTGTTACACACAGAAATTTTTTTTTTATAAGTGTAAAAATATATTAAAAAAATATATATTCATTTGAAAACCGTGTCAGAATCACATAAAATATATATCATATCATAAATAAACAACCATAGTGGTGTAATATATATAAAAAACAAATCATATAAAGTGATAGCAGTGCATTTATTGCAAAGTGACTATGTGCATAAGGTGATAGTAACACAGCGAGGTAGATGGGGTTACTTACTGCATACAGAAAGTGTAACAAGGTAGGTATGATTTGTATTTATTGCACATATGTGCCCTCTAGCAGTGGTGACTCATAAGTCAATATCCATCCATACTGATATTATACCATATGCCTATGTGACCATTTGTTAGTGGCTAAATAATACACATAATACCATACGGTGCACTTCCATAAGCTGGCTAATTAAGGGTCAGGCAAACAGGATACCACCGTAAAAGGATTATGAACTACCTGTGGTGGAGGCTGGGTACGGGACCTGCGTGCGCCCGACGCGCGTTTCGGATGTCTCTCCTTCGTCAGGGGGTGATACATAGTGATCCCTAAAGGGTTTTTATAGAACTCTCACCGAGCGCTGCGGCCTGGTTAATTGCGGCGCATGCGCAGTCAGGAGGCCGATGCCTTCCGGCCCCCACGTCACATGATCCGTCACCACGGGAACGGAGTACCCGGCGTGCCATGGCAGCAATGCACACTTCACCCACGCTGTGTCCCTGCTGTGCGCGTGCGCGGTCTGTGCCTGTGTGTTCCGGCGCTCCGCGTCCTTGGTTGCCTGGTCACGCCGGGTACTCCGTTCCCGTGGTGACGGATCATGTGACGTGGGGGCCGGAAGGCATCGGCCTCCTGACTGCGCATGCGCCGCAATTAACCGGGCCGCAGCGCTCGGTGAGAGTTCTATAAAAACCCTTTAGGGATCACTATGTATCACCCCCTGACGAAGGAGAGACATCCGAAACGCGCGTCGGGCGCACGCAGGTCCCGTACCCAGCCTCCACCACAGGTAGTTCATAATCCTTTTACGGTGGTATCCTGTTTGCCTGACCCTTAATTAGCCAGCTTATGGAAGTGCACCGTATGGTATTATGTGTATTATTTAGCCACTAACAAATGGTCACATAGGCATATGGTATAATATCAGTATGGATGGATATTGACTTATGAGTCACCACTGCTAGAGGGCACATATGTGCAATAAATACAAATCATACCTACCTTGTTACACTTTCTGTATGCAGTAAGTAACCCCATCTACCTCGCTGTGTTACTATCACCTTATGCACATAGTCACTTTGCAATAAATGCACTGCTATCACTTTATATGATTTCTTTTTATATATATTACACCACTATGGTTGTTTATTTATGATATGATATATATTTTATGTGATTCTGACACGGTTTTCAAATGAATATATATTTTTTTAATATATTTTTACACTTATAAAAAAAAATTTTCTGTGTGTAACACAGCAAAGAAAGGTAGTTTGTATCTTAGGGGGTTGCCGCCTGTTAGTCGGGGATACCTGGGTACCATATATTTATTCCTGCGGTCTGTTATTAATTTTTAATCTTTATAATTTTTGTGTATTTTATAAAAACCTATTATCCTTTGATACATGTATTGCCAATACAGGTCCTTCTCAAAAAATTAGCATATAGTGTTAAATTTCATTATTTACCATAATGTAATGATTACAATTAAACTTTCATATATTATAGATTCATTATCCACCAACTGAAATTTGTCAGGTCTTTTATTGTTTTAATACTGATGATTTTGGCCTACAACTCCTGATAACCCAAAAAACCTGTCTCAATAAATTAGCATATTTCAACCGTCCAATCAAATAAAAGTGTTTTTTAATAACAAACAAAAAAACCATCAAATAATAATGTTCAGTTATGTACTCAATACTTGGTCGGGAATCCTTTGGCAGAAATGACTGCTTCAATGCGGCGTGGCATGGAGGCAATCAGCCTGTGACACTGCTGAGATGTTATGGAGGCCCAGGATGCTTCAATAGCGGCCTTAAGCTCATCCAGAGTGTTGGGTCTTGCGTCTCTCAACTTTCTCTTCACAATATCCCACAGATTCTCTATGGGGTTCAGGTCAGGAGAGTTGGCAGGCCAATTGAGCACAGTAATACCATGGTCAGTAAACCATTTACCAGTGGTTTTGGCACTGTGAGCAGGTGCCAGGAAGCATGAAGTGCTCCAAAATCTCCTGATAGCTAGCTGCATTGACCCTGCCCTTGATGAAACACAGTGGACCAACACCAGCAGCTGACATGGCACCCCACACCATCACTGACTGGGTACTTGACACTGGACTTCAGGCATTTTGGCATTTCCTTCTCCCCAGTCTTCCTCCAGACTCTGGCACCTTGATTTCCGAATGACATGCAAAATTTGCTTTCATCAGAAAAAAGTACTTGGGACCACTTAGCAACAGTCCAGTGCTGCTTCTCTGTAGCCCAGGTCAGGCGCTTCTGCCGCTGTTTATGGTTCAAAAGTGGCTTTACCTGGGGAATGCGGCACCTGTAGCCCATTTCCTGCACACGCCTGTGCACGGTGGCTCTAGATGTTTCCACACCAGACTCAGTCCACTGCTTCCTCAGGTTCCCCAAGGTCTGGAATCGGTCCTTCTCCACAATCTTCCTCAGGGTCTGGTCACCTCTTCTCGTTGTACAGCGTTTTCTGCCACATTGTTTCCTTCCAACAGACTTACCATTGAGGTGCCTTGATACAGCACTCTGGGAACAGCCTATTTGTTGAGAAATTTCTTTCTGGGTCTTACCCTCTTGCTTGAGGGTGTCAATGATGGCCTTCTTGACATCTGTCAGGTCGCTAGTCTTACCCATGATGGGGGTTTTGAGTAATGAACCAGGCAGGGAGTTTTTAAAAGCCTCAGGTATCTTTTGCATGTGTTTAGAGTTAATTAGTTGATTCAGAAGATTAGGGTAATAGGTCGTTTAGAGAACCTTTTCTTGATATGCTAATTTATTGAGACAGGTTTTTTGGGTTATCAGGAGTTGTAGGCCAAAATCATCAGTATTAAAACAATAAAAGACCTGACAAATTTCAGTTGGTGGATAATGAATCTATAATATATGAAAGTTTAATTGTAATCATTACATTATGGTAAATAATGAAATTTAACACTATATGCTAATTTTTTGAGAAGGACCTGTATATCCAATAAAGGCATATTATTAATCCTTATGCTGTGGTAATCTTTGGTGACTTCCTATCTTATGGTGGTTTGGTGGTTTAACTACACATGATAGTCAGAATGTGCCTAATTTCTAGAGATCCTATAACATGGACCTGCCACAACAATCATAAAAATAAGAGTCCTGGGCCCCCTTGTGAATGGAAAAGCAGTTTTGCATGCACATTGCTGCCCCTTTCAAAGTTATATAAAATGTAACTAAATCCTATACGCACCAAACACGGAAGTCAATGTCATATTTTCAAAAAAACCGGTAAATTTTATTAAATATTTTTTATAAACAACATCAAAAAATTTTCTTTTACCAAACAATTTAAACTGTGGAGACAACATATGCAAGTATACCGCAAAATACCTGTTTATGTAGCACATACAATATATAGGGTATACCGGAAGTTTATAAAGTGCATGAGTCTTATATGGCCAAATTTAAGCCATAAGCCTAGGGGCTCAGGACCGCATATACAGGTTATGTAGCACTGTGCACTTTAATGTTTAAACTACTTTAAGTTAAAAGATTTGTAGGACTTTGCAGGAAATAGGAAGGCTTGTTTACTAAGGACAGATAGACTATTGGTATGGAGGCTATGTGGTGGCAAAAGTTGAGCACAATGTACTATGCACTTTATTAGATTATATATACCACCACATATACTTTGAGAGGGTAGGTCCACTGTTGGGACAGTTATATATGTACCTATAATCTATACCCTTATTCTGAACCTCAGCAATAGAAAATTTGGCCATATAAGACTCATGCACTTTATAAACTTCCGGTATACCCTATATATTGTATGTGCTACATAAACAGGTATTTTGCGGTATACTTGCATATGTTGTCTCCACAGTTTAAATTGTTTGGTAAAAGAAAATTTTTTGATGTTGTTTATAAAAAATATTTAATAAAATTTACCGGTTTTTTTTTAAATATGACATTGACTTCCGTGTTTGGTGCGTATAGGATTTAGTTATGTTGATGGAAGTGTCATACAGATAGGCCATTTGATCTATATATGGAGTTATATAAAATGTGTTGACACTTGGCTATCTTCATCAGACCCACAAACATAGAATGAAAAAACTTAAGATTAACTTAGCAGACTAGTGTTATTTACCAAAGGTCATACAATGTTTTTTTTTTTTGTTGTTGTTTTTTTGTTTGTTTTTGTAGTTCTGACTCTGGTATTAGCATAATGCAGTAAACTGAAATATTGCCTGCAGGCAATTAGGTATTAATAATGTATTGTTTACTGTTTATTGATGTAAGTGCAGTTACACCTGAACTTTAAGTGGACATTTAACCCCTTAGTGACAGAGCCAATTTGGTACTTAATGACCAAGCCAATTTTTACAATTCTGACCACTATCACTTTATGAGGTTATAGCTCTAGATTACTTCAACGGATCCCACTGATTCTGAGAATGTTTTTTCGTGACATATCGTACTTCATTTTAGTGGTAAAATTTGTTCGCTATAAGTTGCCTTTATTTATGAAAAAATGTGAAATTTAGCAAACATTTTGAAAATTTTGCAGTTTTCAAACTTTTATTTTTTTATACCCTTAAAGCAGCGACCCCTGACGAAGGACAAAAGGTCCGAAACGCGCGTCGGGGTGCGCTATTTAGGACGTGGTGACCTGTGAAGGTAATACTCAGCACACAATATTGTTTATATATTTCCCCCTTTGTTGGCACTGTGGACTGCACTTTAATATTATTATGTGAGGATTCTTTACCTTGATTTAGCACTGTCACTTTGATCTTTTATATAATATATAACAATGTGGCTTGGTTTTTACTAGGTTCTTTGCACTGTTGCACATTTTTATATATATTGTATTTCTGTGGATATTACCATATGTGAACTGGGTCGTCCCTATATATTAGAGCATATATATTGAATGGCTCCTGGTCCTATTATGCGCACATAGTATTTATTTATGGTATTGCCATCTTCATAAAATAAAGGCATTTTATGAACTTACCTCCTGTTTGGTGTTCCTCTGTGGATCCGTTATCTGGTTGTCTGGGGTGGTTTCCCTTAAAGCAGCGAGTAGTGTCACACAAAATAGTTAATAAATAACATTTCCCACATGTCAACTTTATATCAGCACAATTTTGAAAACATAATTTTTTTTTATTAGGACATTATAAGGGTTAAAAGTTGACCAGCGATTTCTCATTTTTCCAATAACATTTACAAACATTTTTTTAGGGATCACCTCACATTTGAAGTGAGTTTGGGGAGTCAATATAACAGAAAATACCCAAAAGTGACACCATTCTAAAAACTGCACCCCTCAAGGTGTGCAAAACCACATGCAAGAAGTTTATTAACCCTTCAGGTGCTTCACGAGAACTAAAGCAATGTGGAAGGAAAAAATGAACATTTTACTTTTTTCACAAATTTTTTTACTTTGGAACCATATTTTTTTTATTTTGACAAGGGTATCAGGAGAAAATGGACCACAAAAATTGTTTTGCAATTTCTCCTTAGTACGCCAATACCCCGTATGTTGGAGAAAGCCACTGTTTGGGTGCATGGCAGGGCTCAGAAGGGAGGGAGCATCGTTTGACTTTTTGAATGCAAAATTGGCTAGAAACAATGGTGGCCCCATGTCACGTTTGGAGACACCCTGAGATACCTAGACAGTGGAACCCCCCCAATTGTAACTCCAACCCTAAACCCAACACACCCCTAACGATAATTCCAATCATAACCCTAACCACAACCCTAACCCCAACATACCCCTAACCCTAATCCCAACCCTAACCTTAACCACAAACTTAACCCTAACACACCCCTAACCCTAATCCCAAACCTAAACATAATCCCAACCATAACCACAACCCTAACCCATCCCTTACTTTAGACCAACCGTAACTTTATAAAAAAGGGGGAAAGAGAAGCTATATGCAATTAAAAAATGAGAAGTTTATTAGTATGTATTAAGATAACAATATAATAAAATGTAAAATCAATAGGGACAACAAATGCAAAAAAGACAGCCACAAAAAGGAAACAGTGTAAAGTGCTGATTGCACAATAAATCACAATCCCATAATGTTGCCCCAGACCCAAAATCATGTGCAGTACAAAAAACAAGCAGGCATATATGTTCTCAGAAGTATGGAGCAAAATGATTTTGCTCCCAGGTAGGGATGAATATCACCTTGAATAAAATAAAACAATGCACTGAGGTTTGACAATGTCCAAAAAGGTACTGATAGCTGCAATATGTGTTGAAAGACCAAAGGGAAGGGATAGGTGTAAGATGTATGTAAGGCACTTTACCTTAAAGCGGCTGTTGCACCCTGATGCGCGTTTCGCGTGCAGCTTTGTCCAGGGGAACCGTAACTTTAGTCCAACCCTAACTTTAGCCCAACCCTAACCTTAGCCCAACCCTAACTTTAGCCCAATCTTAGCTTTAGCCCAACCCTAACTTTAGCCCAACTCTAACCCTAATGGAAAATTGGAAATAATTTTATTTTATTGTGTTTTCCTAACAAAGGGGGTTTTTATTTACTATTTTTTTTATTTTGATCACTGTAATAGGGTGCGATCACATCAGAGGAGAGAGAAATTAAATGTGAAATCGGACTTTTTTTTTTGCTGTCGCCGTTATTCCATTAATAATGGCGACCGCAACGCTGGGGTTGGTAAAAAACTACCCAAATAATGTTCTCTGTAGTCTCATCTACCCCCGGTAGCCAAGACCCCAGGGAAATTCTGATGCTGGGGGGCACTATACACTTATTTCTCAGCACCGTTAAAAAGCGTCGCTGAAGAATAAATACCGTTAATTGCCGCCGTTAAAAGGCAAATCTCAGTTCTTAAGGGGTTAAAGCCACAAGTGATCAACACCCACTAAACCATGTAGTAAAGTCTAAGGAATTCCCGTTATTTACCTATTAAAGGTTTATTCCCATAATTACATTTTTTTCATAACCCACAGTTAATGCATAACTATGTTAATATACAGACTAAGCCCAACATAAATTTTCCTTCTTATACTGTTGTGTCTTTTTTATTCTCTATCTGCCCCTCTGTCTATCCAGCTTCACATAGCTAAAAGGGTGGTCCTATTCTTACACTGCTAAAATTAATTTCCAAGCTGCACCTTGCTTCTCCTCAGAGATGCATACCGGGTAAGTTTTAGGAAGAGGAGTAAACTGGGCAATTGCACATGGCTTCAGTCTCCAAGAGGGCCCCCCAGCGGTAGTGATCGCTTTCCCTCCTGAAAGATAATGTTTGTAAATGTGAGTTATAACATGTAGCTTTATTGTATTTTATTGAGTGGTGTAATATGTGAAATTACATAGAACCTTATAGATACTAATTGATGCAGTTATTGTAATGTAACTAATGTACAATGTGAGTAATGTATGGTAAACAGGAAAAGAATAGAGTTAGGTCTAGGTTAGGTTAAAAAATGGAAATATTCAGTGGAGGGCATATTAGTAGTAGGAATGAGTGAGCAGGTTAGGATAAAGTTAATAGCTCAAATCTCTTCTGAAGAGGAAAGATGAGCAGCAGAGTCTCAGGAGGCCGCGCTGCTGCAGGCGGCAGCTGCCCCTCAAGCGAGGGCCACCACCTCTAGGCCCCAAAGCCCAGTTGTCCAGCAGGCAGCAGATGTTGAAGCTGGGCCCACACCCAAAGCACCGAGCCCTATACTCCCAGGAGAACTAATCCATAGGGGGAGGGGGAGGAGTCTAGTTTAAGTGACTCCTCTATTGGCACTACGATTATCTACTGCCAGGGCCCGGGAGCGGCCACCTATGTCGGTCGAGGAGAATTGAAAGAAACATTGGTCTGAACACGACCACTGGAGGAACATTTAAAATGGTGGCTGAAATTTAAAATTGCAGCCTAAATCCTGCTGAGTCATGTGACTCTTTTGCGTCCCTGAGGGCAGGAAGCCCTAAAACAGCTGGAAAATGCAGGAGTTGGGCAGCATGGTCGAAGTATAATTTTATTTAGAGTGATAAGTTTCCCCTTTTTCTCCAAGTTACTTTGCGCACGTTTGCACACACCCCTGCTGGATTGCGGGTGTCATGTAGTGACTAGGGTCATTGGGCACCTACCTGATCCCTCGAATTAAGGGGTGACCTAGTCTATCCCTTTCCATCGGATTACCCCAGAAGGTGGAGGCACCAGGGTCACATACCCCGCTTTTCTCCTATCTTACCCTTATCTGTTCTCTCCCCACCCAGGAAGGTGTGAGGCTGAAGTGTATAGGATTATCAGACAGACAGGGATGAAAGAATACAACAACAATCACACAAATATACTCACAAAACAGTAGAGTTGAACACAGGGGGAGGGATAGGTAGGAGAAACCAAATAGGAGCAGATGAGAAAAAGCATGCAAACCAACTCCACGCAGAAATCTCTTGAACAACTCTCCAACCACCTTCACCAAATACTGAATTTCTCCTCCAACACATAACCAGGAAGCAGAACTATCACTGGCAATTCCAAAGTGCCATTTGCGAGTATATACTGTATACCAGAGGGGCCAACACAGAGCTGAGGCTAGTTAGATAGAGACCTCCAGGAAATCAACTGAACTGATAAACTCTTACTGTGACAGAGCAAAGAAAACTTGCACTGTTTAATAGGATGGTGAAGCAGTTCTAATCAGTGGAGGTATTTGTGTGACCAGACGATACGGTCTTCTGGCCATTCTCTTTCGCAGTGTCACTATGACAGAACTCCTCCTAGGAGGGACCTCTGGAATCTCAGAACCAGGTTTATCTGGATGTGATGCATGAAAAGACTAGACCAACCTGATCGCATGAATGTCAGATGCTGGTACCCACATTCTCTCTTCAGGACCGTAACCTTTCCAATGTACCAAGTATTGAATAGACCGGTGTACCAAACAAGTATCAATAATCTTCACTATCTGGAAATCCAAATTTCCATCCGCAATGACTGGGGAAGGTGGTGGTGGAGATAGTTCAAAAGAAGTAATGTCCTTTTTAAGAAGTGATCAGTAAAACACATTATGAATCTTAAAAGTGGGTGGCAAAGCAAGTCAAAACACAACACTACTGGATTAACGACGGCAACTATATTATAGGGACCGATGAACCTGGGTTTCAGATTCCAAGAAGGAACCTTGAACATATTGTTCTTCTAGGACAACCACAGCAAATCACCAACACACAGGTCAAGGACACACCAGACATCTCCGATCAGCCATTCTCTTATATTTGGACCCCATCTTCTTCAAATTATTAAGAACACTTTGCCACACTGATCTAATAGATGAAGAAAACCGTTCCTCCTCAGGTACTCATTAAGAAGGATTCCTTTTGAAGGAGCAGAATTGAGGACGAAAATTGTATGCCTTAAAGAATGGGGACTTGCCAGTAGATTCATTACAACGGTTATTCACAACAAACTCAGCTAGAGGTATATAAGAAACCCAGTCCTCCTGATTCTCGGACACAAAGCACCTAAGATATGTCTCAAGATTCTGGTTCACTCTTTCAATTTGCCCATTACACTGAGGATGAAAGGCAGATGAAAATGAGAGATTAATCCCCAAGAGAGCACAAAAAACGTTGAAAATAAATTGAACCCCCCATAGTCGGAAACAATATCTGATGGAATCCCATCTAATTTCATGATTTCTTTAATAAAAATTTGCAACAAAGTCTTGGCATTCAGTAAAGCAGGTAGCGCAATGAAATAAGTCATCTTGCTAAATCTGTCCACAAACAATTTTACAGTGTTACCTGCTGACACGGGTAGATCAATGATAAAATCTACAGATAAATGAGTCCATGGTCTACAGGGAAACGTCAAAGATTGAAGAGCCCTGTGTGGAAGAGTATGTGGGGTCTTAGAATGTGCACAAGTACTGCAGCAGGCAGCTACATACTCCCTGACATCCTGGTGCTCCCCAGACCACCACAAATGATGAGCAAGAAGATCTGTGGTGGCTTTACTACCAGGATGTCCAGCCAAGACCGAATCATGATGTTCACTCAAAATTTTAAGACAGAAGTTCACAGGAACAAACAGTTTAACTGAAGGACAGGCAGCAGGGGAGTGCCCATGAGCCCATTGCAATAACTACTATTACTTTCTGTAATATGGGAACCGGCTCGCAATTATTTCCTCCCCTGGAAAACAACAAGATAAAGCATCCGCCTTAATGTTCTTATCTCCCGACCTATAAGTCACAAAAAAATTGAATCTGGTAAAGAATAATGACCATCTTGCCTGTCTAGGTGTCACACGTTTTGAAGATTCCAAATACAAAAGATTTTTATGATTGGTGATTACCATGGCCAGGTGAACTGCCCCCTCCAAAAAAATGATGTTACTTTTAAAAGACCCATTTTATTGCCAAGAGTTCCCTATTACCAATGTCATAGTTTCTCTAGACGGACAACAGTTTCTTTTAAAAGTGTGCACATGGATGCTATTCACTTGGCAATGAACCCTGCAACAATACAGCCCCAAGCCCCACCTCTGACATGTCAACCTCTACAATGAATGGCTGAATGTCACCAGGCTGTAAAAGAATCGGTGAAGAAGAAAAACATCTCTTTAAAGTAGCAAATGGCTCACTGGCTGGACTGGACCATTTAGAAAAGTCCGTCCCTTTCCTGGTCATATTTGTCAGTGGTTTAGGCAATACCAAAAAGTTCTTGATGAACTTGTGGTAGTAATTGTCAAACCCTAAAAACCTTTGAAAATCTTTAAAGTCTTCAGGAGGATCCCAATCCAGTACCGCCAGGACTTTCACCTGATTTATGCGAAAATAGTGTACTATAAGAAATAACCTAGAAAAAGAATCTCCTGAACCGAAAACATACATTTCTGTGGTTTGACATATAACTTATTGTCCCTGAGTATTTGTAAGACCTGCCTGACAACTTCCTGATGTGACTTGAGGTCTGGCGAATAAATCAATATGTCATCCACATAGACTACCACAAATCTACCTGCCAGATGACAAAAAATGTCATTTACAAAGTGCTGAAAGCAGGCAGGAGCATTACTCAACCCAAATAGCATAACAAGGTTTTTGTAGTGTCTTTCTGGTGTATTAAAAGCAGTCTTCCACTCACAACCACCCTTATACTGATGAGATTACATGCTTCCCTCAGGTCCAGTTTAGAAAACCACTTTGCCCCAATAATTTGATTTAAAGAGGTCTGGATTGAGAGGAAGAGGATATAGATCCCGAACCATGATCCAGTCTAGTTCTAGAAAATCTAGTCAGGGGTGTAACATCAAATCTTTTTTCTTCACAAAGAACAACCCTGCTGCAATGGGAGATGGCGAAAGTCTGATATCACCCTTAGCCAGACTTTCTGAGAAATAGTCCTTCATGGCCTGTTTCTGTGAAGCTGAAACATTATACAACCTGCTCTTAAGCAATTTGACTCCAGCAATTAAATTAATGACGCAATCATAAGGACGATGAGGAAGTTCTTAACACCCCTGTACTGAGAACACATCCTCAAAATCAGAACGGTATTCCGCCAGAGACCTGGTATCAATCCTCTCTAAATGGATTCCCAAGCAGTGTCTTTGACAGTACTCGCTCCACCTTACAACTTCCACCAAGGCATTGGGCAACTGAAGCCAAGGTAGTTCCAGAACCACAGGAGAGGGCAAGCCCTCTAGCACATAACAATTGATAGATTCTGAGTGCATGGCCTCTACCTGAAGATGTATCTTTCGAATGACCCTGTCTCAAGGGTGCAGAATCTATAGCAATTATAGGTCTAGGTCTAGACAGTTTATGTGGATTGAGACCCTGGTCCTGGACGAACAATGCGTCAATCAGATTAAACATCGCCCCACTGCCCAAAAAGGCTTAAAGACCACCTTACTTATGCCAAAATGGATTTCTAATGCTAAAAAAGAATTGTGACCTACCCACAGAAGAAATATGTACATCCGCGACTATTTGTGCTAACGTATGGTTGGACAAATACCCACAAAATGACCATTTATAGCAAACAACACCCTCCCTCTTAACCAGAGGTGTCAAACTGCATTCCTCGAGGGCCGCCAACAGGTCATGTTTTCAGGATTTCCTTAGCATTCCACAAGGTGCTGGAATCATTCTGTGCAGGTGATTAAATTATCACCTGTGCAATACAAGGAAATCCTGAAAACATGACCTGTTGGCGGCCCTCGAGGAATGCAGTTTGACACCTCTGCTCTTAACGCTAAACTGCAGGAGGACCAATAAAACGAGTTGTCCCCCCCAACTGCATGGGTTCCTCGGTAGACTCAGCCATAGATTTTATTGACCCCTGAAAACTGATGCTTTTCTTTAAGTCTCTGATGTAGATGGCGGTCCACACAAATAGTTAGAGACATGGCTGCCTCCAGGTGAAACCGGGAGGAAACTCATTGCAGGAAGCAAAAATCTGTATTATCTGAAAGTGCCTCTGGTGGATGGCTTAAATGATGGAAAGTGATGGTCGGCACATGTACGTTGTAAATCGCATTTGGGTATCACCAATACAGGTAGCAAACAACTAGATTACCTGGTTGCTTAAATGGAGCAAATAGTACTAGAAGTGGCAAATTTAATGTCAATAAAAAAGGGTAAAGCAAAAAATGATAACATAACCTGGAAGCAAAATACTTGTATCTTGTGGCAGTGATAGAAAGGTCTGAACATGCTGTATTTAGTGGTATTAATAAACTCCCCAAACCACATGTGAAGCAAGGGAACTTAGATAATTAAACAATGCTCTGCTAGTAATAACTGTTAGAACTAAACCAGTTAACTTATTTTGGATTAAAAAAAAGGCTGCAAGGAGTACTATGTATGTGCTGCAAATGTGTTGGAATTTGTAACAGAGGTTTTGAAAAAAAAATCTACATCTGAGCCACTGAAGCAAATTTACATAGCCCAAAATGTAGAATAGGAGGCTTGGATTACCTTGTTTCAGGCCTTTCTAAATTGCCATTTGAATGACACTATATATGAAGAGATTTCATACAAAATCTATATGCATCATAACATTTTTTCATATTGTGTATAGCTCAGGTAAGATAACATTATTAGGCCTTTTATGATCCTGCTTGTTGATGCAATTAGATTGACTTTGGCCCACTACACATTCTATAAGGCTATGTGCAAATAGAGCGCCCCCACACCGCCGCAGGGCCGAGGGGTACCCGGAGCCGGGCCTCTGGGATCTCAGTCCTGGGGTTGTCACGGTGGCTAGACCCGGTCCGTGGCCCTGTCTGTCAGTGGGGGACGTCCAGTGCAATAAGTGGTGTTGTAACGGTGCAGTTGTGGGGTGCAGGTCGCGGTAAATAACGAGGACACCAGGTTGCAGTCTCTTTACCTCTTTACTGGAGATCTCTGAGTCCTCAGTCCAGAATACGGTTCACCAGGCTGCGCAAGTCCGGCCGGTCCAATGGCACCTCCAGAGTTCACTTCACAGGTGGAAATCGGTGCCTTCCTTCTTAGCGCTATGTGTTGTAGTCCTTCCCTGCTGTGCTTACGGAAAGTACCCCACAACCGTTGTGTCTGTTTCTTAAGTTCCCTCACAACTCGATTAAATGATGTTCTTCTAATCTTCCGTCCCTTCCTGATGTTACAGTTAGAACGGCACCCGTTTGTCGGATAGGCCTGGAGTTCTTCCGGGACCCTAGAGACGCCCCTCTCCCGCAATTGCCTCCCAAGACTTCATAGGTGATATGTGTTAGACAGCCCGCCTTAAACTGACTGTCCTGCCGCTGTTTAGAGTATTGCTTGAAGCTGAATGTTATAATACTCCCTCGGTGTTCCGGCCACCGGTAGTGCGCCTCAGTAGGGTGTTGTTCCGGTCTTACAGCACGACCCCTACTGGAATTCTCCTATTGCTTGATCTCGTTTCTCACTCAGCACAATCTATCTCGCTTCTAGTCCTTTCTTGGGTCCCGCCGCTTCCCGGAGCTGGCGCGGACCCGTTACGTTCTTTTCAATGCCAAGCCTCTGTCAGGATCCCACCCCTGACAGAGACCCTACTGTCTCTTCCTCCACAACACCCTCTGCCACCAGGTGTTGCTTCGTCCAATCCAGTCAGCTTTCTGTTCTAACTTCCTGCCTGACCCCCAGTTTACCCACTATGGTGGGGAGTGGCCTAATGAATAGAACCCTTAGCTCCCCCCGGAGGCCCGGCTGTGAAATGTATTGGTGTCTGTGATACCTGATCAGATGAACTCCTTCAGTGCCATCGGACGCACCATGGCTCCCCATAGTGGCGGAGCCACAGTACTGCAACGACCAGGACTCTGGGGCGCTGCACACACATTGCGGATTTGTTGCGGATCCGCAGCATTTTCTCTGAGCGGAATTGCACCAAATCCACAAAGAATTGCTCAAGCAAGGTTAATCAATGGGAATCCAGAATTGGTGTGCAAATGCTGCAGAAAATTCCATCCAGCTTTTTATTTTCCGCAGCATGTCATTTGTTTTTGCGGATCTGCAGCGTTTCTGCACCCATTGACTTCCATTGAGTCAGTCAAATCCGCAGCAAAAACTCAGGTGTAGAAAGGTTTGCGCATTTGCTGTGTATTTGCTGCAGATTTGCTGCTTAAAATGCTGCGATTTGTCAAAGGGAAGTGATGACAGAAGGAGTAGGAGTGTGTGGGCGGAGAATATGTGCATGTGTCTGTGGGTGTCTGTGTGTGTCTGTCTGAGTGTGTCTGTGTTTCTGTCTGTGTGTGTACCCAGGCGTCATTTGATGGGACTACTACTCCTATCCAGCTATGTGTTTTGGCACATATAACAGTGACAGCATGAGCCAATCATGGGACCATAGTCTCATCATCGCGCGCCTGTGTTGTAAAAAAAAAAATATTTACATATTCACATACACAATACATACTCACCGAACACCTAATCCCCAATGCCCGCATCTCCTGCAAGCAATCAAAAATAATAAACCAACTTATACTCCCTGTCCGCCATAGTCCATTTAATACCGAGTGTCCCATATCCATCTCACATGGCAATACACTGACAGGAGGTGATTGAATCAGCAGTGTATCACTGAGCCGCAATGAGAGTTCACTGGAGTTCATCAGCTGTTTAGCTCCGATGCTATCACTTACAGCACCGCTAAGTGGGAAAGTTCTCACATAGGGGTGCCGAAAGTGAGAGCACCAGAGCTGATGAAGTTCGATGAACTCTCATGGCGACTCATTGATATACTACGGGAGCGATTGCCTCCTAATAGTGTATCGCCGGAGGCCATGAAAAGTGATCACATCTCCTGATGTGACTGCTCTACATGTGAGATCGCCGTGGGACACTTGGTGTTAAATGGACTACGTTGGACAGGATAGTATTATACGTTGGTTTATTATTTTATTTTTGTTGCAGGAGATAAGGGATTAGGTGTTCAGTCAGTTTGATAAATTAAGATTCAATAAAGGACTCTGTGTGATTATTATAACAGACTTTATTCTGGCTGTGTCTTTATTTACAATACAACTATAAGATTAGTAATGGATAGGTGTCTTGTAGACGCCTCTCCATTACTAAGCCGTGGGCTCGATGTCACCTGACAATGCAAAGGTGACATCAACTCCACAAATATGAACCCCACTTGCCACCACTACAGGACAAGTGGGAAGAGCAAGGCTAAGTGCCAGATTTGGCATATCTTAGAGATGCACCTTTTCTGGGGTGGCTAAGAGCTGATGTTTTTAGCCTGGGGGTGCCAATATCCATGGCCCCTTCCCAGGCTATTAATATCAGCCCACAGCTGTCTGCCTAGCCTTTGCTGGTTCGATTTTATAGGGGGACCCCATGTCAGTTTTTTTCTGGGGTTCCCCTGTAAACTAGCCAGTAAAGGATAAACAAACAGCTGTGAGCTGATATTAATATCCTGGGAACCTTTATGGCTATTGGCTCCTTCCCAGAATATTAACATCAGCCATCAGCTTTCCTTCTGCTGGTTATTAAAATTACGCGGGAACCCACACAATTTTTTTTTTACATTTAAAAAAAAAAAAACAACAACAGATATTGCATTTCACACAGATAACAGTTGCTGTTTTGTTGCAGCATATGTAGGTTAGTGTGTGTGTGTGTGTGTGTGTGTGTGTGTGTGTGTGTGTGTGTGTGTGTGTGTGTGTGTGTGTGTGTGTGTGTGTGTGTGTGTGAGCCTTTATTTAATATTGATGAGGGTATCTGGCTGAAGAGGTTGAACACAAAAATTACTTCACAAGACTTTTTTTTAATAATATATCTTTATTCCACAAACAAATCCATAGCGTGTGCACATAGCCTAAACGTACAAAACTTACAAAAAAAAGAGCAAAAACCCTGCTGTAACTAAAGAAGTAAAAAGCAAAAGTGCATCCTATAAACGGTCTTATGATTTTTTTTCTCGTGTGTAAAGCTGCAACGCTGCTTTCCGTGCTATGACTATGTGTGAGCACCACCTAGTGTATGACAGCAGATTTTTTTTCTTTATATTTTGCCATAACCTAAATAACAAATTGTATTTGCCTAAAACCAAGTAGGTTAGAAAGCTCTTAATACCAGAAAAGTATACTGTTGAAATAAATAAATAATAATCGTTCTTCAAGTGGTTTTGATGTTAGTTGCCTTTAAGAAACTAGTTAGGAAGAGTGCAGTGAGCTCAAGGTGGGTTATATATAGCACTGAGCAGGCAATGCATTTGGAAGCCCAGTGGTAATTGATATGATCACTCTGTACTTAGGGAAAAGGTAACCCAAGTTATGTTCTTCTTAAGAAATAGGGTAAATGCTACATAGTCAGAAAAACATATCTGCATAATACCAATGAGATTACTTGACTTCTTGTTTCACTTACTACTAACAGGGGGTGCAGAGATTGCCGTTCTGATGTTTATGAGGACCTAACTAGCAGAGCTAGATATAGCTTTTATTTGGTAACCTCAATACAGAAAAATACTCTTCTGCCTAGTAAATAAGTAGCTGAAACAAGACGGCCACTATAATCAAGTTTGTATAATATACATGTGACTCTGCAGTTAAGAAAATGTAAATATATGTAGCTATATTTAACCCCTTTACCCCCAAGGGTGGTTTGCATGTTAAAGGGAATCTGTCACCTAATTTTGTCCCTATAAACTGCGGCCACCGCCATCAGGGGCTTATCTACAGCATTCTGTAATGTAACCTGAAAGATAAGAAAAACAAGTTAGATTATACTCACCCAGGGGCGGTCCGGTGTGGTCCGGTCCGATGGGCGTTGCAGGTCCGGGTCCGGCGCCTCCCATCTTCATACGATGTCATCCTCTTCTTTTCCTCCTGTCGCGGCTACTGTGCAGGCGTACTTTATCTGCCCTGTTGAGGGCAGAGCAAAGTACTACAGTGTGCAGGCGCCGGGAAATGTCCGAGAGGCCCAGCTCCTGCGCACTGCAGTACTTTACGATGCCCTCAACAGGGCAAATCAGTACGCCTGCGTAGGAGCCGCAAAAGAAGCAAGGAGGATGACGACATCGTATGAAGATGGGAGGCGCCGAACCCGGACTGGACCGCCCCTGGGTGAGTATAATCTAACTTGTTTTTCTTATCTTTCAGGTAACATCGGGGGCTTATCTACAGCATTACAAAATGCTGTAGATAAGCCCCTAATGGCGGTGGCCGCAGTTTATAGGGCCAAAATGAGGTGACAGATTCCCTTTAATGAAGTGGCCAATTTTTACAATTCTGACCACTGTCCCTTTATGAGGTTATAACTCTGGAACGCTTGCATGGATCCCAGTGATTCTGACAATGTTTTCTTGTGACATATTGTACTTCATGACAGTGGTAAGATTTCTTTCATATGACTTACGTTTATTTGTGAAAAAAATGGAAATTTGGGGAAAATTTTGCAATTTTCCAACTTTAAATTTTTATGCCTTTAAATTACACAGATATGTCACACAAAATACTTAGTAAGTAACATTTCCCTCATGTCTACTTTACATCAGCACAATTTTGGAACCAAAAATTTTTTTTGTTAGGGAGTTATAAGGGTTAAAAGTTGACCAGCGATTTCTCATTTTTACAACACCATTTCTTTTTAGGGACCACATCACATTTAAAGTCACTTTGAGGGGTCTATATGATAGAAAATACCCAAAAGTGACACCATTCTAAAAACTGCACCCCTCAAGGTGCTCAAAACCACATTCAAGAAGTTTATTAACCCTTCAGGTGTTTCACAGGAATTTTTGGAATGTTTAAATAAAAATGAACATTTAACTTTTTTCACACAAAATTTATTTCAGCTCCAATTTGTCTTATTTTACCAAGGGTAACAGGAGAAAATAGACCCCAAAAGTTGTTGTACAATTTGTCCTGAGTACGCTGATACCCCATATGTGGGGGTAAACCACTGTTTGGGCGCATGGCAGAGCTCGGAAGGAAAGGAGTGCCATTTTACCCTTCAAGGTGCGCAAGACAACATTTAGGCTACTTTCACACACAGCATATTTGCTGCGTATTTTTACGCGCGCGTATTTTGCTGCTGCTTTACCTGCGTTTTTTTACGCAGGCAAAAAACGCAGCTGCTTTCACACACTGCGTTTTTTGCAGCTGCGTTTTTTGCAGCTGCGTTTTTTTCAGCATTGTGTACTGAAATTAAAGTTTGTTTGAAAAAAAAAAAAAGGTGAAAAAAAAAAGAGTCATTGAGGTCATTTCCTGTCTTTATGACTCAGAATACAATACACACTAGAGTTAACACTGGAGTTTTCCGGTACTCCACATTGTTTGCTGTACGTTATTCCTGACACTCCTGTGAGTTCTTCTACCATAGATATAGAGTGCCTTCTATTCAGCAGTTCCCCTCGTAGTATATCTGATTTCTAGGGGGTGTCCTCTATTCATGGCAAGTGGGTGTTATGTAATGTGTATTTTTGGCCATGGTCGACAAATCAAAGAAGCAGACTACATCATAGTTAAAAGTTCAAATATTTATTTGTAGTAACTGTCAAAATTGAAAAACTTTTCTAATAAAATTGAGAATAGAATGATTTGTTGTTTTTTTTTGTTATTAACAAAATTCCACACGTAAACACTGTAAACATCCCCAAAATGGGATTATAAACCTGTGGATGTCCAAGTCCACTCATTAATTGCCGCCAGGAGGGCATGCTTCCAGCTTTCATTAGTATTGCGCAAGGCCCTTTCCTCGTCACCACTGACGGTGAGTCATTCGGCACTTGCGCAACACTAATCAGAGCTGGAAACATGCCCTCTTGGCGGAAACTGAGGAGTGGACTTGGACATCATGGCGTTTTAAACATGAGAAGCAACATTATGCCTACTGGTCCTCATATAGGCTTTGTGAATATGAGTAGTAGCTCCAGTCTGGATGGTGTTCTTCAGACTGGGCTACTACTCTGGATGTTGGTGCACCTGCAGCAGCACTTGGAGCAGATGGCAGAGGTTTATTGAATGCTGCTGCAGGTGCAAGAGGAGTCGGCGTCGGTGGATGCCAGATGTGCTTTAGTGAACAAACCATTTCTTCAAAGGTTGGATTTATATGCGGATACTTCTTAAAACATGTCACCGCCATTGAAAGATACGTCATGCAGGAGTCCTGGACCTCGGGGGACATAGTACGCATTCTGGAAGCTAGAGTGGTTCCATATGCTGAGAATTGATCCTCTTCAGGTTGGCGATCAATTAGAGAAATTGCCCTTGCCAAGGCAGCCGTCTCCTCATCCTCCTTTGAAGAGCCTCTTTTCCTCTTCCTCTGTGTTGAGGGTGGAGGTGGTGTTGGTGGCGGTGGTGGCGATGCCAATGAACTAGTCTCGGAGAGGGGCAGATCATCATTTTGGGTAGAAGGGTCAGGCCTTGGCTCATTTGGAAGAGAGCTGGTAGCAGGCTGTGAAGCATGTTCATACACTGGAGTTGTTGCTGTGGCCGGGATTTCGGTCATCGGCTGGACATTGCCTATGGTTCTGTAAAGAGAAACATCAAAACAATAGTTTTAATTAGTGTTGAGCGATACCGTCCGATACTTGAAAGTATCGGTATCGGAAAGTATCGGCCGATACCGTCACAGTATCGGAATCCAATCCGATACCGATACCCGATACCAATACAAGTCAATGGGACTCATGTATCGGACGGTATCCCTGATGGTTCCCAGGGTCTGAAGGAGAGGAAACTCTCCTTCAGGCCCTGGGAACCATATAAATGTGTAAAAGAAAGAATTAAAATAAAAAATATCGCTATACTCACCTGTCCGACGCAGCCGGGACTTCAGCGAGGGAACCGGCAGCGTTGTTTGTTTAAAAATCGCGCTATTACTTGGTTACGTGAATTCCCGGCTTGTGATTGGTCAGGTCGGCCATGTTGCCGGGACGCGGACCAATCACAGCAAGCCGTGACGAAATTACGTCACGGCTTGCTGTGATTGGTCCGCGTCCCGGCAATATGGCCGCCCTGACCAATCACAAGCCGGGACGTCACGGGAGGCTGGACACGCGCTCATTTTAAAATGGGCGCGTGTCCAGCCTCCCGTGACGTCACGGCTTGTGATTGGTTGCGCCGCGATCAACCAATCACAAGCCGGGAGGCTGGACGCGCTCATTTTGAAATGGGCGCGTGTCCAGCCTCCCGTGACGTCACGGCTTGTGATTGGTTGCGCCGCGATCAACCAATCACAAGCCGGGAGGCTGGACGCGCTCATTTTGAAATGGGCGCGTGTCCAGCCTCCCGGCTTGTGATTGGTTGACCGCGACGCAACCAATCACAAGCCGTGACGTCACGGGAGGCTGGACACGCGCCCTTTTTAAAATGAGCGCGTTTCCAGCCTCCCGTGACGTCACGGCTTGTGATTGGTTAATGGCGGCCATGTTGCCGGGACGCGGACCAATCACAGCAAGCCGTGACGTATTTTCGTCACGGCTTGCTGTGATTGGTCCGCGGCCCGGCAACATGGCCGCCCTGACCAATCACAAGCCGGGACTTCGCGTAACCATGTAAAAGCGGGAATTTTAAACAAACAACGCTGCCGGTTCCTGCGCTGAGGTCCCGGCTGCGTCGGACAGGTGAGTATAGCGATATTTTTTATTTTAATTCTCTATTTTACACATTTTAACATTAATGTTGTTCCGATACCCGATACCCGATACCACAAGAGTATCGGAATCCCGGTATCGGAATTCCGATACAGCAAGTATCGGCCGATACCCGATACTTGCAGCATCGGAATGCTCAACACTAGTTTTAATACATTTTATTTTCTATTCAAAATTAAAGACGTTACTGATACTTACGGTCGGTAATGTAGACTGCCGTTTAAAAATTGGAGTTCCTGTTCAAAACGCCCTTGAGAAGCAGGTGCCGCAGAGCCACTTGGTGCTTCTGACTGTGACCGTGTAAATCTGTCCCTCACCGACCTCCAGCGGGTTTTCAAGGCTGAAACTAAAAAGTGAAAAATTGAACCTATTAATATACTATTCAACTACATACAGACAAGAAATTCAAAAATACTCCTCCAAAATGGAAAATATTTACAAGTTTCTTTTTGCCGCTCCTTTGTGTATGACTCGTACAGGGGATAGAGGGTGACACAGACCTTGTGCCAGGAAGCAGTTTTTGTATATTTGTTGGAAAACTCCCGGCACCCCTTATCCCAAAGACATGGGAAGTTTTGAACCTAAAAAAGGTAAAACATTAACTACTATTAGTTATACACACAAAATTTGACAAACTTGATAGAGGCAGAAAAAGTAACACAGGCTGCTGAGGAATGACAACCCCAACTGCTTGTTATTACCTTCACACGCATACGGGACACACACGCACAGGGGACACACACGGGACAGAAAATCCAGTGAAGAGCGTTTTTTTTAATAAATATTTTGCTAGGTTTAAAAACCAAATTGGAAATAAATAGGGATTCTACGCTTACGCCTTTTTATTACAAAAAAAACACCAAAAAAAACAAACAAATGGGCCTTCCCTGCAAGACTGTGGATTCCCCGCTTTCACTGTGTAATGAATCCGAAAAAAAAAAATATTCAGAAAAGGGGGTATCCATGCAGGAGGTGGATTCCCTTCTTTCACAATTCACTGAATTTTTTTTTTTTTTTTAAAGAACGGGGGTTTCCATGCAGGATGGGGTATTCCCCGCTTTCACAATTTTATAAAATTATTTTAATATATTTTACGTATTTAAGTGCCACGTGCCACGTATTTCAGTGCCACGTGCCACGTATTTAAGTGCCACGTATTTAAGTGCCACGTGCCACGTATGTAAGTGCCACGTATTTAAGTGCCACGTGCCACGTATTTAAGTGCCACGTGCCACGTATTTAAGTGCCACGTGCCACGTATGTAAGTGCCACGTGCCACGTATGTAAGTGCCACGTATGTAAGTGCCACGTATGTAAGTGCCACGTATGTAAGTGCCACGTATGTAAGTGCCACGTGCCACGTATTTAAGTGCCATGTGCCACGTATTTAAGTGCCACGTGCCACGTATGTAAGTGCCACGTATGTAAGTGCCACGTATGTAAGTGCCACGTGCCACGTATTTAAGTGCCACGTGCCACGTATGTAAGTGCCACGTATGTAAGTGCCACGTATGTAAGTGCCACGTATGTAAGTGCCACGTATGTAAGTGCCACGTGCCACGTATGTAAGTGCCACGTGCCACGTATTTAAGTGCCACGTGCCACGTATGTAAGTGCCACGTATGTAAGTGCCACGTATGTAAGTGCCACGTATGTAAGTGCCACGTGCCACGTATTTAAGTGCCACGTGCCACGTATGTAAGTGCCACGTATGTAAGTGCCACGTATGTAAGTGCCACGTATGTAAGTGCCACGTGCCACGTATGTAAGTGCCACGTGCCACGTATTTAACCCCTTCACCCCCAAGGGTGGTTTGCACGTTAATGACCGGGCCAATTTTTACAATTCTGACCACTGTCCCTTTAGGAGGTTATAACTCTGGAACGCTTCAACGGATCTTGGCGATTCTGACATTGTTTTCTCGTGACATATTGTACTTCATGTTAGTGGTAAAATTTCTTCGATATAGCTTGCGTTTATTTGTGAAAAAAACGAATATTTGGCGAAAATTTTGAAAATTTCGCAATTTTCCAACTTTGAATTTTTATGCCCTTAAATCACAGACATATGTCACACAAAATACTTAATAAATAACATTTCCCACATGTCTACTTTACATCAGCACAATTTTGGAACCAAAATTTTTTTTTGTTAGGGAGTTATAAGGGTTAAAAGTTGACCAGCAATTTCTCATTTTTACAACACCATTTTTTTTTAGGGACCACATCTCATTTGAAGTCATTTTGAGGGGTCTATATGATAGAAAATACCCAAGTGTGACACCATTCTAAAAACTGCACCCCTCAAGGTACTCAAAACCACTTTCAAGAAGTTTATTAACCCTTCAGGTGTTTCACAGGAATTTTTGGAATGTTTAAATAAAAATGAACATTTAACTTTTTTTCACACAAAATTTATTTCAGCTCCAATTTGTTTTATTTTACCAAGGGTAACAGGAGAAAATAGACCCCAAAAGTTGTTGTACAATTTGTCCTGAGTACGCTGATACCCCATATGTGGGGGTAAACCACAGTTTGGGCGCATGGCAGAGCTTGGAAGCAAAGGAGCGCCATTTGACTTTTCAATGCAAAATTGACTGGAATTGAGATGGGACGCCATGTTGCATTTGGAGAGCCCCTGATGTGCCTAAACATTGAAACCCCTAACAAGTGACACCATTTTGGAAAGTAGACCCCCTAAGGAACTTATCTAGATGTGTGGTGAGCACTTTGACCCAACAAGTGCTTTACAGAAGTTTATAATGCAGAGCCGTAAAAATAAAAAATCATATTTTTTCACAAAAATGATCTTTTCACCCCCAATTTTTTAATTTTCCCAAGGGTGAGAGAAGAAATTGGACCCCAAAAATTGTTGTGCAATTTGTCCTGAGTACGCTGATACCCCATATGTGGGTGTAAACCATTGTTTGGGCGCAGGGCAGAGCTCGGAAGGGAAGGAGCGCCATTTGACTTTTCAATGCAAAATTGACTGGAATTGAGATGGGACGCCATGTTGCATTTAGAGAGCCCTTGATGTGCCTAAACATTGAAACCCCTAACAAGTGACACCATTTTGGAAAGTAGACCCCCTAAGGAACTTATCTAGATGTGTGGTGAGCACTTTGACCCACCAAGTGCTTCACAGAAGTTTATAATGCAGAGCCGTAAAAATAAAAAATCATATTTTTTCACAAAAATGATCTTTTCACCCCCAATTTTTTATTTTCCCAAGGGTAAGAGAAGAAATTGGACCCCAAAAATTGTTGTGCAATTTGTCCTGAGTACGCTGATACCCCATATGTGGGTGTAAACCATTGTTTGGGCGCAGGGCAGAGCTCGGAAGGGAAGGAGCGCCATTTGACTTTTCAATGCAAAATTGACTGGAATTGAGATGGGACGCCATGTTGCGTTTGGAGAGCCCCTAATGTGCCTAAACATTGAAACCCCCCACGAGTGACACCATTTTGGAAAGTAGACCCCTTAAGGAACTTATCTAGATGTGTGTTGAGCACTTTGACCCAACAAGTGCTTCACAGAAGTTTATAATGCAGAGCCGTAAAAATAAAAAATCATATTTTTTCACAAAAATGATCTTTTAACCCCCATTTTTTTATTTCCCCAAGGGTAAGAGAAGAAATTAGACCACAAAAGTTGTTGTGCAATTTGTCCTGAGTACGACGATACCCCATATGTGGGTGTAAACCATTGTTTGGGCGCATAGCAGAGCTCAGAAGGGAAGAAGCGCTATTTTACTTTTCAATGCAAAATTGACTGGAATTAAGATGGGATGCCATGTTGCGTTTGGAGAGCCCCTGATGTGCCTAAACATTAAACCCCCCCACAAGTGACACCATTTTGGAAAGTAGACCCCCTAAGGAACTTATCTAGATGTGTTTTGAGAGCTTTGAACCCCCAAGTGTTTCACTACAGTTTATAACGCAGAGCCGTGAAAATAAAAATTATTTTTTTTTTCACAAAAATGATTTTTTAGCCCCCAGTTTTGTATTTTTACAAGGGTATCAGGATAAATTGGACCTCAAAAGTTGTTGTCCAATTTGTCTGGAGTACGCTGATACCCCATTTGTGGGGGGGGACCACTGTTTGGGCGCATGACAGAGCTCGGAAGGGAAGGAGCGCCATTTGGAATGCAGACTTAAATGGATTGGTCTGCAGGCGTCACGTTGCATTTGCAGAGCCCCTGATGTACCCAAACAGTACAAACCCCCCACAAGTGACCCCATATTGGAAACTAGACCCCCCAAGGAACTTATCTAGATGTGTTGTGAGAACTTTGAACCACCAAGTGTTTCACTACAGTTTATAACGCAGAGCCGTGAAAATAATTTTTTTTTTTTTTCACAAAAATGAAATTTAGCCCCCAGTTTTGTATTTTCACAAGGGTATCAGGATAAATTGGACCCTAAAAGTTGTTGTCCAATTTGTCCTGAGTACGCTGATACCCCCTATGTGGGGGGGAACCACTGTTTGGGCGCATGACAGAGCTCGGAAGGGAAGGAGCGCCATTTGGAATGCAGACTTAAATGGATTGGTCTGCAGGCGTCACGTTGCATTTGCAGAGCCCCTGATGTGCCTAAACATTAAACCCCCCCACAAGTGACACCATTTTGGAAAGTAGACCCCCTAAGGAACTTATCTAGATGTGTTTTGAGAGCTTTGAACCCCCAAGTGTTTCACTACAGTTTATAACGCAGAGCCGTGAAAATAAAAATTATTTTTTTTTTCACAAAAATGATTTTTTAGCCCCCAGTTTTGTATTTTTACAAGGGTATCAGGATAAATTGGACCTCAAAAGTTGTTGTCCAATTTGTCTGGAGTACGCTGATACCCCATTTGTGGGGGGGGACCACTGTTTGGGCGCATGACAGAGCTCGGAAGGGAAGGAGCGCCATTTGGAATGCAGACTTAAATGGATTGGTCTGCAGGCGTCACGTTGCATTTGCAGAGCCCCTGATGTGCCTAAACATTAAACCCCCCCACAAGTGACACCATTTTGGAAAGTAGACCCCCTAAGGAACTTATCTAGATGTGTTTTGAGAGCTTTGAACCCCCAAGTGTTTCACTACAGTTTATAACGCAGAGCCGTGAAAATAAAAATTATTTTTTTTTTCACAAAAATGATTTTTTAGCCCCCAGTTTTGTATTTTTACAAGGGTATCAGGATAAATTGGACCTCAAAAGTTGTTGTCCAATTTGTCTGGAGTACGCTGATACCCCATTTGTGGGGGGGGACCACTGTTTGGGCGCATGACAGAGCTCGGAAGGGAAGGAGCGCCATTTGGAATGCAGACTTAAATGGATTGGTCTGCAGGCGTCACGTTGCATTTGCAGAGCCCCTGATGTACCCAAATAGTACAAACCCCCCACAAGTGACCCCATATTGGAAACTAGACCTCCCAAGGAACTTATCTAGATGTGTTGTGAGAACTTTGAACCCCCAAGTGTTTCACTACAGTTTACAACGCAGAGCCGTGAAAATAAAACATATTTTTTTTCCCACAAAAATGATTTTTAGCCCCCCAAATTTTTATTTTCCCAAGGATAACAAGAGAACTTGGACCCCAGAAGTTGTTGTTCAATTTGTCCCTAGTACGCTGATACCCCATATGTTGGGGTAAACCCCTTTTTGGACGCACGGGAGAGCTCGGAAGGGAAGGAGCACTGTTTTACTTTTTCAACGCAGAATTGGCTGGAATTGAAATTGGACGCCATGTCGCGTTTGGAGAGCCCCTGATGTGCCTGGACAGTGGAAACTCCCCAATTCTACCTGAAACCCTACCCCTAACCTCACCCCTAACCGTTTACTGAACATTTTCTGACAGTCATAAGTGCCACGTATATAAGTGCCACGTATATAAGTGCCACGTATTTAAGAGCCACGTATTTAAGTGCCACGTATTTAAGTGCCACGTATTTCAGTGCCACGTATTTCAGTGCCACGATATTTCAATGCCACGATATTTCAGTGCCACGATATTTCAGTGCCACGTATTTCAGTGCCACGTATTTCAGGCACTGAAAAATACGTGGCACGTAAATACTTCAGTGCCACGATATTTCAGTGCCACGATATTTCAGTGCCACGTATTTCAGGCACTGAAAAATACGTGGCACGTAAATACGTGGCACGTAAATAAGTGGCACTGAAATACGTGGCACTTAAATACGTGGCACTTAAATACGTGGCACTTAAATACGTGGCCACTGAAATACGTGGCCACTGAAATATCGTGGCACTTATATACGTATATACGTATATAAACGTATATTTCAGTGCCACGTATTTCAGTGCCACGTGTTTCAGGGTAGGGGTAGGGTTAGGGTTTTTTGTTTTTTTCTTGTTTTCTTGTGTTTTTCTATAAAAACGCATGCGTTTTACCGCGTTTACATGCATTTTTTCACACGTGGTTTTTTTAAAAAACGCATGCAGATAAAAACGCAAGTGTGAAACCAGACTAAAAGACGCTTTTTATAGCAAAAAAGTTTTTGCGTCTCCACATTTTGAGACCTATAATTTTTCCACATTTTGGTCCACAGAGTCATGTGAGGTTTTTTTTTTTTTGCGGGACGAGTTGACGTTTTTATTGGTAACATTTTCGGACACGTGACCATTTTTTATCACTTTTTATTCCGATTTTTGTGAGGCAGAATAACCAAAAACCAGCTATTCATGAATTCTTTTGGGAGAGGCGTTTATACCGTTCTGCGTTTGGTAAAATTGATAAAGCAGTTTTATTCGTCGGGTCAGTACGATTACAGCGATACCTCATTTATATCATTTTTTTATGTTTTGACGCTTTTATACGATAAAAACTATTTTATAGAAAAAATAATTATTTTGGCATCGCTTTATTCTGAGGACTATAACTTTTTTATTTTTTTGCTGATGATGCTGTATGGCGGCTCGTTTTTTGCGGGACAAGATGACGTTTTCAGCGGTAACATGGTTATTTATATCCGTCTTTTTGATCGCGTGTTATTCCACTTTTTGTTCGGCGGTATGGTAATAAAGCGTTGTTTTTTGCCTCGTTTTTTTTTTTTTTTTCTTACGGTGTTTACTGAAGGGGTTAACTAGTGGGCCAGTTTTATAGGTTGGGTCGTTACGGACGCGGCGATACTAAATATGTGTACTTTTATTGTTTTTGTTTTTTTTTTTTAGATAAAGAAATGTATTTATGGGAATAATATTTTTTTTTTTATTATTATTATTTATTTAGGAATTTTTTTTTTTTTTTTTACACATGTGGAAATTTTTTTTTTTACTTTTTTACTTTGTCCCAGGGGGGGACATCACAGATCGCAGATCTGATAGTGTGCACAGCACTCTATGAGATCCGCGATCATCCTTTCATCGGAGCAGGCTGCAGCTTTCATCTGCAGCCTGCTCCGACCCGGAAGTGCTCCCTGCAGGACCCGGATACAGCCCCTCGGCCATTTTGGATCCGGGGCCTGCAGGGAGAAGACGTTCGGTACGAGGTGAGTACATCACCTTGTACCGATCGTCTCAGGGAAGCCCGCAGGGAGCCCCCTCCCTGCGCGATGCTTCCCTGTACCGCCGGTACACCGCGATCATGTTTGATCGCGGTGTGCCGGGGGTTAATGTGCCGGGGGCGGTCCGTGACCGCTCCTGGCACATAGTGCCGGATGTCAGCTGCGATATGCAGCCGACACCCGGCCGCGATCGGCCGCGCTCCCCCCGTGAGCGCGGCCGATCGCGTATGACGTACTATCCCGTCGGCGGTCATGGGGGCCCACCCCACCTCGACGGGATAGTACGTCAAATGTCGGGAAGGGGTTAAGTGCCACGTGCCACGTATGTAAGTGCCACGTATGTAAGTGCCACGTATGTAAGTGCCACGTGCCATGTATATAAGTGCCACGTATGTAAGTGCCACGTATGTAAGTGCCACGTGCCACGTATTTAAGGACAATGGCTCCTGCAGTGCATCACTGAGGTTACTATAGTTCACTGGTCTCACTTTATGGCAAAAAGCTGCGTGGGAACTTTCTCATACAGCATGCCATAAAGTGAAACTAGGGACTATTTTCTCACAGGGGCGTAGGAATACATTGTGGGGAATACATTGTGGAAGGATACCTTCCTCCCCTCATTGTCTTCCTGGAGCCCCTGGAGAGTGGTCGCATCAGCAGATGCTCCTGTTCTCCACGGGAGATCGTCGTGGGACACTCGTTTTAATTGGATTTCTGCGGATCAGGGAGTATATTGGTTGTTTATTATTTTAATATTTTTTATGACACTGGCTTCGGGGATCAAAGTGACAAGTGATGGTGAGTATGTAATCTATGTTATATGTACTGTATGTCTGTATGTATGTACTGTATGTCTGTATGTATGTATGCGCATGTCGTCGCATGCCATCGCATGGCGTCGCATGGCGCATGTCGTCGTACGCCGTCGCATGGCGCATGCAGTCGCATAGCGCATGCCGTCGCGTGGCGCATGTCGTCGTACGCCGTCGCGTGGCGCATGCCGTCGCGTGGCGCATGTCGTCGCATGGCGCATGCCGTCGCGTGGCGCATGTCGTCGCATGGCGCATGCCGTCGCGTGGCGCATGTCGTCGTACGCCGTCGCATGGCGCATGCAGTCGCATGGCGCATGCCGTCGCGTGGCGCATGTCGTCGCATGGCGCATGCCGTCGCATGGCGCATGCCGTTGCGTGGCGCATGTCGTCGCATGGCGCATGCCGTTGCGTGGCGCATGTCGGCGCATGTTCTGTATGTGTGTATGTACTGTATATGTGGTTTTTTTTTTGTTTTTTTTTACATTCAACACATTAGCCGGATGATGGGACTACTACTGTCCCATCATTGGCTACTGTGTCACTGACTGTCACTGTAGCAGGCAGAGCCCGATCATCGGACAATGCCTGCACACAGAGACACACACACACACACACACCAAAGACCACCCCACCCCCCGCAGCAGACCCAGCACATACCCATACATACACACGGGGGGGGCGGGGGGGACACGGCACACACACAGGGCGCACACGGCACACACACAGTGGGGGGACACACGCACAGGGGGGGCACACACGGGGGATACTTACCGTCTCGATCAGCAGCCCCACGTTTATGCTCATTCATTTATCCATGCTGCTTCACTGGGGGGCGGGGGCTTCCCTCTTCCTGTCCGACGTCACGTCCGGTCCTGGGTGTCAACCCCTCCGTACAAAGACGCCGACACCCAGGACAAAGGCGCTGTGTGTGCATGTTAATATGGGGCCCTATGGGGATACGCAGACACGCCGCTGCGTAAAGAATTGACATGTCAATTCTTTTTACGCCGGCGTGTTTGCAGACAAAAGCGCCGCGTTTTTTTGCGGTGTGTCTGAACGGCAAAGTGAATTTCTCATTCACTTTGCCGGCAGACGAAAATGACATTGCGCATTTTTGAAAAGCGCCCGCAAAATAGCGCTCAAAAATGCGCTATGTCTGAAAGTAGCCTTAAGAAGTTTATTAACCCTTCTGGTGCTTCACAGGAATTTTTGGAATGTTTAAAAAATGAACATTTAACTTTTTTTTTTCAAAAAAAGAATAACTTCAGATCCGAATTTTTTATTTTCCCAAGGGTAACAGGAGAAATTGGACCACAAAAGTTATTGTGCAGTTTGTCCTGAGTATGAAGATACCCCATATGTAGGGGGAAACCACTGTTTGGGTGCATGGCAGAGCTTGGAAGGGAAGGAGCGCCGTTTGACTTTTTCAAAGCAAAATTGGCTGGCATTGAGATCGGACGCTAATGTGCCTAAACAGTGGAAACCCCCAATAGTGACACCATTTTGGAAACTAGACCCCCCAAGGAACTTATCTAGATGTGTGGTGTGAACTTTTAACCCCCAAGGGCTTCACAGAAGTTTATAACGTAGAGCCGTAAAATTAAGAAATCATATTTTTTTCAAAAAATTATCTTTTCACCTCCAATTTTAATATTCCCAAGGGTAACAGGACCCCACAAGTTATTGTGCAATTTGTCCTGAGTACGCTGATACCCCATATGTGGGGGGCCACTGTTTGGGTGCATGGCAGAGCTCGGAAGGGAAGGAGCGCCGTTTGACTTTTTCAATGCAAAATTGGCTGTAATTGAGATTGGACACCATGTCGCTTTTGGAGAGCCGCTGATGCGCCTAAACAGTGGAAACCCCCACATTTTGGAAAGACCCCCAAGGAATTTATCTAGATGTGTGGTGAGAACGTTGAACCCCCAGGTGTTTCACTAAAGTTTATAGCGCCGGGCGTGAGAATAAAAAAATCATATTTTTTTCCACAAACATGATCTTTTAGTCCCAATTTTTTTATTTTCCCAAGGGTAACAGGAGAAATTGGACCCCAAAAGTTGTTATCCAATTTGTCCTGAGTACGCTGATACCCCATATGGGTAGAAATATGTGGGAGAAAACTACTGTATGGGCACACATCAGAGCTCGGAAGGGAAGTAGTGACGTTTTGGAATGCAGACTTTGATGGAATGGTCTGCGGGCATCATGTCACGTTTGGAGAGCCAATAACAGTAGCTTAGCTACTGGGGGGGTCAGAGGGTGCGAGCGCCCCGGCCGGGAGTTCAGAGGGGGCCCACCCGGAGCTACGCTACTGTAACTGTATCGGCGCGCACAGCGTCTGCATGTGGTAAAATTGATAAAGCAGTTTTATTCTTTGGGTCAGTACAATGACAGCAATACCTCATTTTTTTTTTAATGTTTTAGTGCTTTTATACAATAAAAACTATTTTATATAAAAAATAATTATTTTTGCATCGCTTTATTCTGAGAGCTATAACTTTTTATTTTTATGGTTATGGAGCTGTATGGGGGCTTGATTTTTTGCGGGACAAGATGACGTTTTCAGCAGTACCACATTTATTCATATCCGTCTTTTTGATCGTGTGTTATTCCACTTTTTGTTTGGCGGTATGATGATAAAGCATTGCTTTTTTGCCTTGGTTTTTTTTTCTAATGGTGTTCACTAAAGGGGTTAACTAGTGAGACAATTTTATAGGTCAGGCTGTTACGGACGCGGGGATACCAAATATATGTACTTTTATTGTTTATATTTTTTTTAATTCATATATTTATTTATTTATGGAATAAATAATGATTTTTAAAAAATATTTTTTATTATTTTTTAAAATTTTTTACAGTTATTTAAAAAAAAAATGTTTAATTCATTCTTAGTTTTACACTTTGTCCCACTATGGGACAATAATTTTTTGCAGGCTGATCGCTTCCATAGCAAGCAAATGAAGCAGCATCTGCTAGCTACAGAAGCTGTCAGCACTGCACTCTGTGCACACTGACCTCAGAGACTTCCTGACATGCACTGCGCATGACAGGAAGTCTCTCAGCTCTGGAGACTGGGATGTTGTCATGATCCAAAGGCATGTCGTCTCCGATCCAAAGGCAGAGGGGCTTTCAGCCCCTGTGCCGGCTCCGGAACGCTGCGATCATGTTTGATCGCAGTGTTCTGGGGGTTAAAGTGCCGGGAGTGGTCTGTGACCGCTCCTGGCACTGTCACAGCTGACACCCAGCACTAAATCAGCTGTCACCCGGCTCCGATCGGCCGCACACCACCCATGTGTGCGGCCGATCTGCTACTACGTACTATCCTGTCCATGGTCATATGGGCCCAGGGCACGTGGACGAGATAGTACGTCAGATGTCAGGAAAGGGTTAAAAATAGTAAATTAATGTAACTAATATGTACAGTGGCATGTAAACGTTTGGGCACCCTAGTCAAAATTAATGTTATTGCGACAGTTAAGCAAGCTGTATGGGGGCTTGATTTTTTGCGGGACAAGATGACGTTTTCAGCAGTACCACATTTATTCATATCCGTCTTTTTGATCGTGTGTTATTCCACTTTTTGTTTGGCGGTATGATGATAAAGCATTGCTTTTTTGCCTTGGTTTTTTTTTCTAATGGTGTTCACTAAAGGGGTTAACTAGTGAGACAATTTTATAGGTCAGGCTGTTACGGACGCGGGGATACCAAATATATGTACTTTTATTGTTTATATTTTTTTTAATTCATATATTTATTTATTTATGGAATAAATAATGATTTTTAAAAAATATTTTTTATTATTTTTTAAAAAAATTTACAGTTATTTAAAAAAAAATGTTTAATTCATTCTTAGTTTTACACTTTGTCCCACTATGGGACAATAATTTTTTGCAGGCTGATCGCTTCCATAGCAAGCAAATGAAGCAGCATCTGCTAGCTACAGAAGCTGTCAGCACTGCACTCTGTGCACACTGACCTCAGAGACTTCCTGACATGCACTGCGCATGACAGGAAGTCTCTCAGCTCTGGAGACTGGGATGTTGTCATGATCCAAAGGCATGTCGTCTCCGATCCAAAGGCAGAGGGGCTTTCAGCCCCTGTGCCGGCTCCGGAACGCTGCGATCATGTTTGATCGCAGTGTTCTGGGGGTTAAAGTGCCGGGAGTGGTCTGTGACCGCTCCTGGCACTGTCACAGCTGACACCCAGCACTAAATCAGCTGTCACCCGGCTCCGATCGGCCGCACACCACCCATGTGTGCGGCCGATCTGCTACTACGTACTATCCTGTCCATGGTCATATGGGCCCAGGGCACATGGACGAGATAGTACGTCAGATGTCAGGAAAGGGTTAAAAATAGTAAATTAATGTAACTAATATGTACAGTGGCATGTAAACGTTTGGGCACCCTAGTCAAAATTAATGTTATTGCGACAGTTAAGCAAGCTGAAGATTAAATAATCTCTAAAGGGGCTAAAGTTAAAGATGACACATTTCCTTTGTGTTTTAGGCAAAAAATATATTTTCTTCTTTTACATTTTAAAAATTACAAAACGGAAAATGGGCCATTGTAAAAGTTTGGGTACCCTGCATGGTTAGTACCTAGTAGCACCCCCTTTTGAAAGTATCAGAGCTTGTAGATGCTTTTTGTAGCCAGTCTAGAGTCTTTCAATTCTTGTTTGAGGGATTTTCAACCATTTTTCCTTGGAAAATTCTTCCAGTTCTGTGAGATTCCTGGGTCGTCTTGCATGCACTGCTATTTTGAAGTCTAGCCTCTGATTTTCAGTGATGTTCTGATCAGGGGACTGTGAGGGGCATTGTAAAACCTTCAACTTGCACCTTTTGAGGTAGTCTATTGTGGATTTTGACTTGTGTTTAGGATCATTATCAATTTTCTAAAAGCCATCCACTTTTCAAATTCAGCTTTTTTACAAATGATATGTTTGCATCAAGAATTTGTTGAAATTTCATTGAATCTGTAGCGCCCCCACTGCCGCAGGGCCGAGGGGTACCCGGTACCGGGCCTCTGAGTCTCTGTTCGGGGGTTGTCACGGTGGCTAGACCCGGTCCGTGACCCTGCTGAGGGGCGTACAATGAAGGTGGAGAGGATGGTGGTGATGTTGTGGTGGTGCGGTGCAGGTTAAATAACGAGGACACCAGGTTGCAGTCTCTTTACCTCTTTACTGAAGGCTTCAGGATCCTCGGTCCGGAATACGGTTAACCGGGCTGCGCAAGTCCGGCCGGTCCGATGGCACCTCCAGAGTTCCCTTTGCAGGTGGAAATCTGTGCCTACCTTCTAGTGCTTGTGTGTTGTGGTCCTCCCCTGCTGTGCTTACGGGATAGTCCCCACAACTGTTGTGTCTGTTTCTGAAGTTCCCTCACAACTCGATTAAGATGTTCTTCTTCGTCCCCCAGATGATATGGCTAGGACACACCCGTTGACGGGTAGGCTCGGAGTTCTTCCGGGACCCTAGCGTCGCCCCTCTCCTATTGTTGCCCCCTATGTCTTCGTAGGTGATTTGTGTGAGACAGCCCGCCTATAGCTGACTGTCCTGCCGTAGGTTTGAAGTATTGCTTGGAGCCTAGTACTTCCTCGGCGTTCCGGCCACCGGCTACGCGCCTCAGTAGGATGTTGCCTCGTCTTACAGCACGACTCCTACTGGTGTTTCTCCTTGTTGCGTTGATCTCGTTTCTCACTCAGCACAATACACCTCGCTTCTTGTCCTTTCTTAGGGTACCGCCACGATCAAGTGCAGACGCGGTCCCGTAACGTTCTCTCTGTTCGCTAGGCCTCTGTCAGGATCCCACCCCTTACAGGGACCCCCTGAGTCTCTCCCCGCAACAACCTCTGCCACAGGATGTTGCCTGTTCGATTCCCAGTCAGCTTCTAACTAACTTTCTGCCTAACCCCCAGTTTTACCAGATTGTGAGGAGTGGCCTAATACATAGCACCCTTAGCTCCCCCTGGAGGCCAGACTGTGAAGTGTTTTGGTGTCTGTGATACCTGGTCAGAAGAACTCCTTCAGTGCCATCAGACGTACCATAGCCCCCCTTAGCGGCGGAGCATCAGTACTGCAACGAACAGGACTCTGGGGCGCTGCACTCCCCCCCGGTTAAATCCAGTACTCCTGGACTGGGAAGAAAACAACAATACATGTCAGCAAAAAGACATACAATTTTGAAAATGCAGTAACAATAAGTAAAGTTGAACAGAGCTTCCCTTTATGGGGGGTGAGGACACTTGAACGTTACAAACATGGTTGAATACTTTAAATAGCATATTATAAATAACTTTTCTTACCCATCCGGGTATTCTACTAAGTGCAAATTTTTGAACAATAATTTAACATTGCCTTTAAGGATGTACACACTGAATCCACTAAAGACCTTCTTATAAAACGCTATAAGGCTAATCAACTTTTCCTTCATTTTCCATCTTTACATCTGCAGGACCGCCTGTCTATCTGCCCCAGGCCTACTGCCTCTCGTTCTATTACAGGACCGCCCCTTTCAGCCCGGGCCTACTGCCTTTCTGCTACTATACACAGTATAGAACTTATCTTCCATCTCTCAGTTCAGAATCACCGAGCCATCTCTGTATGGCTCCTAGGAGGACTCACCAACTAACCCCGTCTGGGTTCACTTCCTGTCCTTATTCTTCTAGCAACATCATTAAACATTTCTCACAATTAACTAGCTCACTACATATAACCTCTTTATACGTAAGCATTATTAATACTCTCTTTTAAAGCATCATCATTCTTTAAGTACTATCGATGAACGTCCCCTTTAAGAAGGGACCAAGTCTCTATGAGGTAGTGCAACTTCTCAAGCTGCGAGTCCGTATGCAGCAAGGACTCCGGTACTGCTTCCAGGAACAGTTTCTTCGCAAAGAGTCCTTTCTTTTATAAAACCAGTAGAGGGCACCTTTAAGAAGGTGCAAACTATTTACAAGGAGTTTGCAATCATGCAGTGTTCATGATCCAGCAGTTCTTTCAATAATGATAAAACAGGAAACAAAACAAAAAGCAGAAGAAGGGATCCCGGGTAAACAAAGGGATCCCTTTAAGAGTTAACCCTAGCCGGGTTGAAAGCAGCAAAACATCAGAAGGACAAACAGTTAACTATTTACAAATGATGAAGCATTCTTGCTTACTCAGTTTCTGGCTGCGCAGGGGGCGGTCTCCTTCCGGGCCTCACCAGGCCAACGGGTCGCGTTGGCGTTGCAGAAACCGGTCCCAGTAACGATAGGATCCCTCGTCGGGACACCCTCCTCGTTCGGGGGTGAGCACGACCCGTAGCCACACGGTGAGCCTGGATTCCCTGGGGTTCCGCGGGGGCAGGTTCCGGCACCTTCCCTGCAGGAGGCTCGTCCTCCGACGTCCCGGCAGCAGCCTGGAGTGCTACACACCGTTGGACGCCCCGAGCTATCCAGCCAGTTTCGCCAGTTTCCCTCCTCCATCGCATGTAGGTTACTGCATCCCCGGGTTCTAGATCGCGGCCATACCTTCCTCCGCAGGGCTCCACCTCTTCTCGGTCAACACGGACCTGTAGTGGCTCCCCGATCTCTTGAATAACTCCCCTTCCTTTCCGGGAGTTGAAGGACACCACAACACCCCAGTGTGACGGCGGGGTCTCTTCGACGCTCGTCAGATCGACCTGGGCTGCAGGCTGGGGTCTGTTCCGCCATGCGGTCATCAGGCACCGCAGGTGTTCTACCTCCGGCAGGATCCTCAGGCCCTGTGCCTGCAGCTCACACTCTGCCGCTACCGGGATGGAGGAAGCAGGGGACACCGGAGTTAGGCGGACCTCCGTAGGCTGACCCAGCCGAGCGATCACACGAGCGTCGGCCTCAAGGCGACGTGCTATCTGCCGGGCCTCGGCTGCGGCCACACACTCCTCAGATGGCGGCCAGTTGGGTCTGCCCATTGGTAGCTCCGTAAGGGCCAGTCCCTGCAGCGATGGCGCATCTGGGGCTGTGTCGGGTGGTGCAACCTCATGCTGGGTCGGGTCGTCCCCACGCAGTACTCCCGGCGTCGCCATCTTGGCTTCCTCTCTCGTGTCTTCTTCCCGCGGTCTCTTGTGTGGGCGGCCCCGTCTCCATGGTCTCCACCCTCCAAAGAGGATGAGAAGGCAGACCTCGGCTGTTGACGGACACGTCCTCAGGATGCAAAAATGTTTAGACTGGGCGGTCATTGTCTTTCGCGCTCTTCAGCTGGTCCACGCCTACTCCACGCCCCTCTTCCTCTCCTGCGCTCTCCTCAGCACTGCAATGGCGGCGGTTTTGGGCGGCAAATGGTAATCCACAGTCTTTGCAATAAGTCACAGTCCAAGTATAATAAATCATAGTTCCAAGGCACACATGACCCGATTCTTCAGGCTTAAGTAGATCCTGTTCGTGACGCCAAGTTGTAGCGCCCCCACTGCCGCAGGGCCGAGGGGTACCCGGTACCGGGCCTCTGAGTCTCTGTTCGGGGGTTGTCACGGTGGCTAGACCCGGTCCATGACCCTGCTGAGGGGCGTACAATGAAGGTGGAGAGGATGGTGGTGATGTTGTGGTGGTGTGGTGCAGGTTAAATAACGAGGACACCAGGTTGCAGTCTCTTTACCTCTTTACTGAAGGCTTCAGGATCCTCGGTCTGGAATACGGTTAACCGGGCTGCGCAAGTCCGGCCGGTCCGATGGAACCTCCAGAGTTCCCTTTGCAGGTGGAAATCTGTGCCTACCTTCTAGCGCTTGTGTGTTGTGGTCCTCCCCTGCTGTGCTTACGGGATAGTCCCCACAACTGTTGTGTCTGTTTCTGAAGTTCCCTCACAACTCGATTAAGATGTTCTTCTTCGTCCCCCAGATGATATGGCTAGGACGCACTCGTATGACGGGTAGGCTCGGAGTTCTTCCGGGACCCTAGCGTCGCCCCTCTCCTATTGTTGCCCCCTATGTCTTCGTAGGTGATTTGTGTGAGACAGCCCGCCTATAGCTGACTGTCCTGCCGTAGGTTTGAAGTATTGCTTGGAGCCTAGTACTTCCTCGGCGTTCCGGCCACCGGCTACGCGCCTCAGTAGGATGTTGCCTCGTCTTACAGCACGACTCCTACTGGTGTTTCTCCTTGTTGCGTTGATCTCGTTTCTCACTCAGCACAATATACCTCGCTTCTTGTCCTTTCTTAGGGTACCGCCGCGATCAAGTGCAGACGCGGTCCAGTAACGTTCTCTCTGTTCGCTAGGCCTCTGTCAGGATCCCACCCCTGACAGGGACCCCCCCTGAGTCTCTCCCCGCAACACCCTCTGCCACAGGATGTTGCCTGTTCGATTCCCAGTCAGCTTCTAACTAACTTTCTGCCTAACCCCCAGTTTTACCAGATTGTGAGGAGTGGCCTAATACATAGCACCCTTAGCTCCCCCTGGAGGCCAGACTGTGAAGTGTTTTGGTGTCTGTGATACCTGGTCAGAAGAACTCCTTCAGTGCCATCAGACGTACCATAGCCCCCCTTAGTGGCGGAGCATCAGTACTGCAACGACCAGGACTCTGGGGCGCTGCAAATCCATTGTTCCCTCTACCCATGAAATGTTCTCCGTGCCATTGGCTGCAACACAACCATAAAGCATGATTGATCCAGCCTCATGCTTAATGGTTGGTGAGATGTTCTTTTCCTGAAATTCTGTGCCCTTTTTTCTCCACACATGCGTTTGTTCATTGTGGCCAAAGATATCTATTTGAATCTCGTCGGTCCACAGAACTCATTTCCACAATGCATCAGTCTTGTTTAGATGTTGTTTTGCGTACTTCTGATGCTGAATTTTATGGAGAGAATGCAAAAGAGGTTTTTTTCTGATGACTCTTCCATGAAGGCCAAAATTTTGCTGCTGTCTCTGAACAATAGAACAATATACCACAACTCCAGTGTCTGATAAACCTTTCTGAAGGTCTTTTGCAGTCAAGTGGGAGTTCTGATTTTCCTCTCTAGAAATCCTACAAGCAGCTCTCACTGAAATTTTGCTTGGTCTTCCAGACCTTATCTTGACCTCCACTGTTCCTGTTAACTGTCATTTTTTAATTACATTTCGAACTGAGGAAAGGACAACTCACAGAGGTGAGTGCAGGAACGTGGCACCCCCATCCAGTGCCATTATGTTTTTGATACCAGCTGTGAGCATCCTCATACAGCTATTGCCTATACTAATTTCTTTTATATATTTAATTGATACCTACTTACCACTATCTCTTAGCTGTCTATTCTGAATGCTCAAGCCTTTGATACCTTTTACCATCTTACCTATATCAGTGCACACTGCACTTTGACTCCCATTGCAGTTTCATCTTTATTACACTCAACCTCTGGTTAGAGGCACACCTTATAAGGTTATATTGGTTATTTTCCATGGACCATTGACTCAATCTCTACAGTAACATATTTATATGTCTGTACATATAACACCTTGATTTGATTTAATCAACCCACTGTGAATGTATTTGAGGTATATATATACACTCACCGGCCACTTTATTAGGTACACCATGCTAGTAACGGGTTGGACCCCCTTTTGCCTTCAGAACTGCCTCAATTCTTCGTGGCATAGATTCAACAAGGTGCTGGAAGCATTCCTCAGAGATTTTGGTCCATATTGACATGATGGCATCACACAGTTGCCGCAGATTTGTCGGCTGCACATCCCAAAGATGCTCCATACAAGGCAGGATGGATCCATGCTTTCATGTTGTTTACGCCAAATTCTGACCCTACCATCCGAATGTCGCAGCAGAAATCGAGACTCATCAGACCAAGCAACGTTTTTCCAATCTTCTACTGTCCAATTTCGATGAGCTTGTACAAATTGTAGCCTCAGTTTCCTGTTCTTAGCTGAAAGGAGTGGTACCGGGTGTGGTCTTCTGCTGCTGTAGCCCATCTGCCTCAAAGTTCGACGCACTGTGCGTTCAGAGATGCTCTTAGGCCTACCTTGGTTGTAACGGGTGGCGATTTGAGTCACTGTTGCCTTTCTATCAGCTCGAACCAGTCTGCCCATTCTCCTCTGACCTCTGGCATCAACAAGGCATTTCCGCCCACAGAACTGCCGCTCACTGGATTTTTTTTCTTTTTCGGACCATTCTCTGTAAACCCTAGAGATGGTTGTGCGTGAAAATCCCAGTAGATCAGCAGTTTCTGAAATACTCAGACCAGCCCTTCTGGCACCAACAACCATGCCACGTTCAAAGGCACTCAAATCACCTTTCTTCCCCATACTGATGCTCGGTTTGAACTGCAGGAGATTGTCTTGACCATGTCTACATGCCTAAATGCACTGAGTTGCCGCCATGTGATTGGCTGATTAGAAATTAAGTGTTAACAAGAAGTTGGACAGGTGTACCTAATAAAGTGGCCGGTGAGTGTATATATATATATATACACTCACCGGCCACTTTATTAGGTACACCTGTCCAACTTCTTGTTAACACTTAATTTCTAATCAGCCAATCACATTGGCGGCAACTCAGTGCATTTAGGCATGTAGACATGGTCAAGACAATCTCCTGCAGTTCAAACCGAGCATCAGTATGGGGAAGAAAGGTGATTTGAGTGCCTTTGAACGTGGCATGGTTGTTGGTGCCAGAAGGGCTGGTCTGAGTATTTCAGAAACTGCTGATCTACTGGGATTTTCACGCACAACCATCTCTAGGGTTTACAGAGAATGGTCCGAAAAAGAAAAAAAATCCAGTGAGCGGCAGTTCTGTGGGCGGAAATGCCTTGTTGATGCCAGAGGTCAGAGGAGAATGGGCAGACTGGTTCGAGCTGATAGAAAGGCAACAGTGACTCAAATCGCCACCCGTTACAACCAAGGTAGGCCTAAGAGCATCTCTGAACGCACAGTGCGTCGAACTTTGAGGCAGATGGGCTACAGCAGCAGAAGACCACACCGGGTACCACTCCTTTCAGCTAAGAACAGGAAACGGAGGCTACAATTTGTACAAGCTCATCGAAATTGGACAGTAGAAGATTGGAAAAACGTTGCTTGGTCTGATGAGTCTCGATTTCTGCTGCGACATTCGGATGGTAGGGTCAGAATTTGGCGTAAACAACATGAAAGCATGGATCCATCCTGCCTTGTATGGAGCATCTTTGGGATGTGCAGCCGACAAATCTGCGGCAACTGTGTGATGCCATCATGTCAATATGGACCAAAATCTCTGAGGAATGCTTCCAGCACCTTGTTGAATCTATGCCACGAAGAATTGAGGCAGTTCTGAAGGCAAAATGGGGTCCAACCCGTTACTAGCATGGTGTACCTAATAAAGTGGCCGGTGAGTGTATATATACATAATGTATTTTCCGACATATCTTTCACAGGTGCCGTAGATCCAACATACCATTTATCGAGCTATCTTACATACCTTCCCCCTCTTCCCAAAGCCAGGGAGCTTGGCACCTTCTGCTAACAAATAGTGGACTCTCGACAGGGTGTCAGCATTTCCATACAGTTTACCTGGCCTATGCTCCACATGGAAGTTAAAATCCTGAAGTGCTAGGAAACACCTGGTCACTCGGGCACTGTTCCCTTTGTATTCCCTCATCCACTTCAGTGGGGCATGGTCTGACACTAGTCTGAACCTCCTGCCTAAAAGGTAGTACCTTAGAGTGTCTAACGCCCACTTGATGGCAAAACATTTCTTCTCGACTATGAAATAATTTTTCTCGCAGGATGACAACTTCCAGCTAAGATACATTATGGGGTGCTCTTCCCCGTCTATCTCTTGAGATAAGACAGCGCCCAGCCCAACATCCAACACATCCATCTGGACCACAAACTCCTTGAAAAAATCGGGTGCTACCAGCACCGACTGTTTACACAGGGCCAGCTTCAGTTCCTGGAAGGCATCTCAGCTTCTGGAGACCACTTAAGTTGGAGTTACACTAAACGACTTACCAACGATCACGACCAGCGATACGACCTGGCCGTAATCGTTGGTAAGTCGTTGTGTGGTCGCTGGGGAGCTGTCACACAGACAGCTCTCTCCAGCGACCAACGATCAGGGGAACGACTTCGGCATCGTTGAAACTGTCTTCAACGATGCCGAAGTCCCCCTGCGGCACCCGGGTAACCAGGGTAAACATTGGGTTACTAAGTGCAGGGCCGCGCTTAGTAACCCGATATTTACCCTGGTTACCATTGTAAAAGTAAAAAAAAACCAAACACTACATACTCACATTCTGATGTCTGTCACGTCCCCCGCTGGCGTCCACAGGGTTAAAACTGCTTTCGGCAAGAGCGCTGCTAATATGCACGCGCTGCTGCCGAGAGCTTCCCTGCACTGAATGTGTCAGCGCTGGCAGTAACAGCAGTGACGTCACCGCTGTGCTCTGCTTTACGGCCGGCGCTGACACAGTCAGTGCAGGGAAGCTCTCGGCAGCAGCGCGTGCATATTAGCAGCGCTCTTGCCGAAAGCAGTTTTAACCCTGTGGACGCCGGAGGACGGACGTGACAGACATCAGAATGTGAGTATGTACTGTTTTTTTTTTTTACTTTTACAATGGTAACCAGGGTAAATATCGGGTTACTAAGCGCGGCCCTGTGCTTAGTAACCCGATATTTACCCTGGTTACAAGTGAACACATCGCTGGATCGGCGTCACACACGCCGATCCAGCGATGACAGCGGGTGATCAGCGACCAAAAAAAGGTCCTGATCATTCCCATCGACCAACGATCTCCCAGCAGGGGCCTGATCGTTGGTCGCTGTCACACATAACGAGATCGTTAGCGGGATCGTTGCTACATCACCAAAAGCGTGACGTTGCAACGATATCGTTAATGATATCGTTATGTGTGACTCAGCCTTTAGCCTTAGCCAACTTTGTCCCTTTAAGGAGGTCTGTCAGAGAGGTAGCTACCATGGGGAAGTTTGGGATACACTGGCAGTAATAGCCCACAATGCCCAAGAATGCCCTGACCTGTTTCTTTGAGAGGGGTTGTGGTCAGCCCTGGATCGCCTCAACTTTATTTATCTGGGGCTTTATTCCGCCCTGCCTACAAAGTAGCCCAAGTACTTCGCTCCCTCAATTCCCAAGGCACATTTCTTTGGATTTATGGAAAACCCCGCCTTCCATAAAGCATCAAATATTGCCTGGACCTTGGTCAGATGGCTTCCCCAATTCTGGTTGAAGATCACAATATTGTCCTGGTAGGCCACTGCGTACCTCTTGTGGGGAGCTAGGATGCAGTCGATGGCTCTCTGGAACGTTGTTGACGCACCTTATAACCCAAATGGGATCCTTGTGTATTGGAAGCATCCAACTGGTGTTGAAAAAACTGTCTTCTCTTTGGTGTCTTGAGACATGGGAATTTGCCAATACCCTTTTGTGAGGTCAAGGGTAGCAATGTATCGAGCTGACTCTAGCCTCTCAATTAATTCATCGACCTGGGGCATCGGGTATGCATCGGACTTAGAAACTTAGAAACCTAGTTCAGCTTTCTGGCACTAAGACTATTGGACTAGACCAGCTACTCTTGGATTCCTCGATGACTCCCAAGCTCAGTATCCGCTTCACCTCCTTTGAGATCACCTCTCGGCGGGCTTCAGAAATCCAATAAGGCTTCAAGTTGACTTGGACATGAGGCTCCGTCAGGACCTCATGCTCTATGACCAACTTTCTCCACTACCTCATAGGGACCCTGTCACTTGGCCAGGAATTTGGTCTTCACCGTGGGCACCAGCACAAGTACTCGATCCCCTAGGTTGAACTGTCTTACCCTGACTGACCTATTATACACCCTGGGCTGGGGTTCCTGAGCCTTGAGGAGGTGCTCCTTCACAATGGGCATCACGCTGGCAATCCTCACTTGCATGTGGGTGACATGCTCTACCATGCTTCTATAGGGGGTGGTTTCAGCTTCCCAGGATTACTTTGCCACATCCAGGAGTCCTCGAGGGTGTCATGCACAGAGCAGTTCAAATAGGGAGAAGCCGGTGGAAGCTTGGGGAACTTCTCTGATGGAGAACAACAGGTAAGAAAGCAGACAGTGCCAGTCTCGTCAGTCCTTCTCTACTGCATTCTTTTGCATAGCCTTCAAAGATTTGTTAAACCTTTCCACCAGTCCAATCGTCTGGGAATGGTACACTGAGATTCTGAGCTGAGAAATTTGCAGGGTCTTGCACAACTCCCTCATGACCTTCAACATGAAGGGGGTCCCTTGGTCTGTCAGTATCTCCTTCAGCTGCCCGATTCAGGAGAAAATATGGATCAGCTCCTTAGAGATACACTTGGCAGAGGCATTTTTTAAGGGTACCGCCTCTGGGTACATTGTAGCATAATCCAGGACCACCAATATGTATTGATGTCCTCTTGCAGACTTTACCAAGGGTCCCACCACATCCATCGCTATTTGCTCAAACGGCATCTCGATGATGAGCAATGGTACCAGAGGACTGCAGAAGTGGGCCACTGCGGTGGTCACCTGGCACGTGGAACGACAATAGTTTAAAATTTCTCTGTAACACCCAAGCCAGTAGAATCTCTGCAGAATGCGCTTCTGACCATCCAAAATATGGGAATGAGCCATGTCTAACACATGTCACAACAAAATGAGGGAATGATTGTAAGCCCCTGGATCCTGAGGCACACTATTTAACACAGTTACATTTTCAAATGCCAAAACAAACCAAAGAGCAATAATGTAAGATCCTAGACAAGAGAAAACCATAGAGAACAAGGATCTCTAAAATGTAAATTTTATTGAAGCAAAGCAAAAAACATGTTAAAAAAAGTAGACAAGAATATTCAACAAAAAAGAAAAAGATGTATATACAAAAAAAGGGTGAACAACAGGGAAAATTATTAATGTGTATCCAAGTAGGCACTAATGGATCCCAACACTGGAAACTGCCTAACAGTGGAGGTTGGCATCCTAAGTTTCTGCGGTTGGTGCCCCCACTCTTCGACAGCTCACCCTGATGTCCCTAGTGATCCTTAGATAGATATTGTTCCAACACACCCCATTACCCATTGAAAAAGCAAACAAAAAATGGTGAAAACACAATATGTTATGTCTTCATTAATGACAATCTCAAAGCTAAAGAAGACATAGATAGAGATAGGTTATGTAGAGAAATAAATGTTAAGCCTGTTGTAGTATGTGTGTTCAGGTAGGTAGTAGTACCATAAAAAATGGGCAAAAAATGTGGATAAACAGGATGCAATAGTCATATAATCATCAAATATTCATCTCATTGTCCCACTAGAATTTATAATCACAAGTAACAAGGAATCCCCTTCAGCACCAATCAAAACTCATCTATAATAGGACTATACGAAATTGTCTGCAGTATAGCAAAAAATAGATGGTCAAGAATAAAAAATAAAAAAAATGATGTTATAGTCATGTACTCATCTGGCTGCTGAAGTGTTTCAGTTCAATGACAGGGATTCCCATGTAAATTCAGACCTTAATCACCCCTTGAAGGAGTGGAAGTCCAGATGGAGCCAGCCCTAATGGAGCAACTGCCTTCAGGGCTCCTCATTGCTCAGACATTAGCCACCGTCCACGACGGTAATGTAGTGGTGCAGTGTGTCAACCTAGGGGAAGACGATCTCACGCTCCCGTCCAAGAGAGAAGTGGCGCAAGTACTGGGTATGCCGGAGGAACTGATTTAACCAGGGGCTGTTCAGTTAGTGGTGAAACAAGGAGATCCCTGGACTGTAGACATTACCGGGTCCTCAGAGCCTTCGTCCAGCACCATGAAAGAAGGGCGCCGGATCCTGGAACATGTGCGGGCTGAGCTGACGGGACTCTCATTACAACAGGTGCAACAGGTAGAAGCTATGCCTGGGCATTACCAGGGTGTCTTTGCCCGTCATGACGACGATTTCGGGATTTCCCACGGGAAATGTCGCTCGAGAGCGCTATCGACAGATTCTGCCGCAAATGTACCAAGAAGTGAAAGAAATGTTGGCACACATGCTGCAGTGGGGTCATACAGGAGAGCCAGAGCCCGTGGGCAGCCCCCATCGTTTTAGTTCTAAAAAAGGACAGAATCCTGCATTTTTGTGTTGACTACTGGCGACTAAATGCCTGTACAGTGCCCGACTTTTATCCCCTACCGCGAATTGAGGAGTCGTTGTCTGCCCTGGGAAAAGCCAAGTACTTCTCGTCCTTAGATCTGGCCAGTGGATATTGGCAGGTACCCATGGCTGAGCAAGACCGGCCGAAGATAGCGTTCATACTGCCTATGGGGCTGTTCAAATAAACTGGATGCCCTTCGGTCTTACCGATGGGCCTGGAACCTTTCCGCGACTGATGGAACAGTGTTTGGGAGATCTGAACATTGAAGCTACCCTCATTTATCTGGACGACATCATCGTCTATGCAGCTACCTTTGAGGAGCATCTCCGACAGCTGGAGCAGGTGATGAGTTGGCTGCAGAAACATGGCCTTAAAGTGCAACCTCAGAAATGCCACCTTTTCTGCAAGCAAATTGAATACTTCGGACATGTTGTATCCACTGAGGGGGTGAGACCTGCGTGTGAGAAAATAGGGGCAGTACAGGACTGACCCACGCTGAAGACAGTGAAGGACGTGTGGGCCTTACTGGGGCTTTATCGAAGGCTTGTGAAAGACTTCACTTGTATTGTTAATACACTGCTGGAGTTATTGAAAGGGGTGCCGTCTGGTGCAAAGAATCGGACCATCCAGTGGGGGGATAGGAATAAGCCTTTCGAGCCCTGAAGATGGCCCTGACTGAGGCACCAGTACTGGCCTAAGCAGACTTCTCTCAACCTTTCATCCTTCACACTGTTGGAAGTCTCCAGGGACTAGGGGCTGTATTGTCACATATGCAGGACGGAAAGGAGCGAGTGATTGCCTATGCGAGCCGGTCCCTCCGTGACTCAGAATGAAACCCAGATAACTACAGTTCTTTCAAACTGGAATTACTGGCATTAGCGTGGGCGATGACTGAGAAGTTTGCTGAGTACCTGTCCAGTTCTGAAGTCTTGGTACGCACTGACAACAATCCACTGACCAACTTAGAAAATGTGAAATTGCCTTGGAGCAAAGATGGTTGGCCTGTATGGCAAAAACTGATACAAGATCACGTATCGAAAAGGAGCTGAGAATACACATGCTGATGCTGTATCCAGGGTAACTCACAAGCACCATGGATGTGACCGGGACGAAGAGTTGGAGGCGGAAGAAATCCCAGGGTTCAGGAACCTTGCCAGGATGTTGGCGGCAATGCAGGGACAGGTCAAAGAGGCATCGGGAAAACACCTGTTGGGACGACCTCGAGATGACTGGGTGCAGCTTCAGCAAGAAGATAGAGAACTCGCTCAGTTGAGACAGTGGGTGGCCCTGAAGCGACTCCCCGGCCGAAGTGAGAGAGATGCCCTGTCCCCAGGAAGGCTGCAGATGCTCCGGCAGTGGGAGAAGCTCCAATTGGAAGATGGCTTGCTGTATCGGAAAGTGCAGTTGGTAAGGGAGCTGGGGGTCACCTGGCAAGTGGTACCCCCAGAAAAGTTGATCAGCGAGGTGGCCACGGAAGCTCATGAGAGAAGGACCCACTTTGGCCCAGAGGAGACGTTCCAGTGGTTACAGAAGTTGGTCTACCATCCCCGATTGAAGAGGCTTGTCAACAGTGTCGAAGGTGTGAGTTAGCTAAAACCCCAGAATAGAGAGCCCCGATGCAGACCATTGTGACCTCTGCGCTGCTGGAACTGTTAATGATCGACTACTTGACTGTGGGTCCCTCTAATTTCGGATATGAACACTGTCTTGTGATAACCGACTGTCACGGAGTTACCGTGACAGAGCAGTGCCAGAAGACCGCAGCGTCTGATGGCTCCTGCTTCGCCGCTGAGAAGAAGCACTTCTCCTGTGCATTAAGTGTGTTTGTTTTCTTTCAGCAGGACAGGGGTTAATTTGCCATGTGGAAATCCCTGCATTCAGCTGTGCTTGGATAGCCACTCCTCTCTCCTATAAAAGCTAGACCTTCTGGCCAGATTCTTGTCTGAGTTAGCACTTGCTATATAGACCTGGAGAGTGAAGAGCTGGTGTTTGGAGAGCTGGAGGAGTTTATTGTGCGACCGTTGCTTGGTTTGTTTGCTCCAACTGCTGAGCACAAGCCCTTTGATAGGCTGCGGCTATCATCCCCCATCGCGACCAGCAGGGCCGAGAAAGAGAGTGGTGCCGCTCACCCAGAGACTATGAGTACTGCACACGTGGGGAGGAGAGACGGCCAAGTATCGGACATTTGTTTGCGGCCTACCGTGCCATTTGCTGGATGACAGCCCATGTTCCACCCCGAGAGTGCTGCGGCCTGGTTTGCTCTGGCCACACAAGTTGATGGACTAGGGACTCAGCAGAAGGTACCGGAGACCGACCGCTGCCGCCAAAAGACAGATCATTGTTCATAGGACCCCCTCTGTGGACCTCTTCCCTGCCGTTGCCAGTGCTACAACCCCTGTGGTATCATCTGCGGTGGAGGAGCATTAAGAACATGATAAGTTTAATAACTGGACTGCCAATATTTCGTACTTGTTGTTTCTTCTACATATTCTTTAACCATTTATCTCCATGCGAGAGTATACTCAACACCTTAAGGGGTGATAAAAAGGTTCTCAGCTAAAATTAGGTGTTGACACAATGAAATCTGGCATCAATTGAACCACATTAGAAATTTGCAAATGGCACAGAAGCAGCCAGCCGTGGGCCATGCATGAGCTATCGGGATCTGGCCCAGCATTTACAGCGGTGGTTAAGGGAGCGGTGTAAACTTTCTTAGGTGGGAGACCTCATGCCTCATGTAGCAATTCAATTTTTTTTTAGTTTCCTAGCCACACTGAGGTGGCACAAATATAAGTTTCATAGACTACTATTGGTAGACAAATGTAAGAAAAGTAACACAGGTAGTTGACTGATCAATTGACCCACAGTAGAACCTTTTATAATAGCACAGAAGCAGTCAGCCATAGCCCATGCATGAGGTATCAGAGTCTGGCCCAGCATTTACAGCTTGGAATTGAAGTTTTAATGAGGACCTGGTGGTTAAGGAAGCGATGTAAGCCTTCTTAGCTGGGAAACCTGATACCTCATGCAACACTTCCAATTTTTATTTTTATTATTCCAGCCACACTCAGATGGCACAAACATCAGTTTCATACAGCACTATTAGTAGAAAAATGTAAGGAAGGTAACACAGGTAGTTGACTGAAAGTGAGTGAAGGCCTGCCTGTCTGGGAGCCCTACTTACACAGGCAACCTACCAGACGGAGACCCAACTTGGAGTCTTCACATTTCAAAAAAAGAATTGTCACACACCACTAAAGTGACATCAATTTGCACAGAGTAGAAAAAGCATAATAGGCCTCTGTCATGCCTTCTACTACAGGCAACCCATCAGATGGAGACTCAACTTTGAGTCTCCACATTTCAAAAAATAATTGTCACACACCACTAAAGTGTCATCAATGTGCACAGAATAATTGGACTTGGAGTCTCATCATTTAAAAAAAATGTTTGTGACATCAGCAGCAGTAGCAACAGCAGGCACAGAAGACACCACAAAGATGGCACTGACTGCAATAACACGAGATCATTAAATGACACTAAAAACGACACCATCGCCTAGTCTGCCCAATCTGCGACTGGGGTGCAAAAGTCATTGGGAGACCCATGACTTGTTCAATTTGATGAAAGTTAGGCGGTCTACATTTTCAGGGGATAGCTGGGTGCTTTTATCTATCAGGAGACCACCAGCAGTGCTCAAGACACGTTCTCAGAGAACGCTGGCTACCGGGCATTACAAAACCTCCAAGGTGTAACAGGCGAGCTCAGGCCACTCTTCCATTTTTAAAGACCAAAATGCAAAAGGGTCCAAACTTCCAAGCATTGATATTGAGCTCCAGATACTCCTACACCATCCTCTCCGGTCGTTAACAACGTGTCAGACTTGTACTCTGCTCTGCTGGTGCACGGGCTGGTCTAAAAAGTGTGTTAAACGACTCTCAGAAATTGCTTATGCCACTTACACTGCTGCTGCTAATGTTTTTTAAATGACGCCTTGACAGTCACAGGATTGAACGTCTAGAACAGGGATGCACACTGTGTGCCTCATTGCTGTCTTGGGGAAAATTACTCTTAAGATTGTCTACAAGTGTATTTTGATACTCCAGCATGCACACATCCCTTTCCAGGGAGGGAGCATATGGCAAAATTTACTCTTGGCAATCCAGTTGTCAGCACTATTTCTAACCCTAAGAATACGGGCATCGTGTTCAAGATAGTGCAGCAGAAAGGTGCTCATGTGTTGGGTGCTTCCATGAGGTCCAAGTCCATACTGTGTTGGTGGCGGGGTAGCATTAAGGTTGCTTCCTCTGTCCCCTCCTGCCAACCATGGACAACAGAGAGCGGATCGTTATTCTCTTCATTTCCTCACTGTTGCGCGTCAATCACTTCATCCTCCTACACTTGTTCCTCAGTGTCACGCTTCGATTGGCGAGTGCCTGGGATCAGGGGCACCTTTCCTGGCCCTAGGAGGCACCCTAGCTCGCCCTGTTCCCCGGGATACTTCAGATGGTGAAGACGGGAAGACAGGTAAGGAAAAGAAATTACCAAGTGTAAATACCAGACAACAGTCACTAATAAACTCCTCCAGCACTCCTTCTCTAAACCAACTTCTCCCACTCCTATGTCTTAGCACTTGCTAACTCAGACAAGGACCTGGTAATCTAGCCTAGATATTATAGGGAAAAGGAGTGGTTAACCGAGCACAGCTGAGTGCAGGCATTTCCAACATGGCCAATTAACCCCTGTTAGGAGGTGATGGTCACAGAGTCACTCCTAAGTGTGCCAAAATATCAGACTTTAACTTGGCATATTCTTTGTCGTCCTGCAACCCCAAGTCATAATACGCCTTCTGCGGTTCACCTGTTAAATATGGCACCAGAATCTCCGCCCACTGGTCCAGAGACAATTTCTGCCTCTCCACCACCCTTTTAAACACCGCCGGGAACACCTCGACGTCATAACCTGGTGTCATCTTTTGCAATGCTCTTCTTACAGTCTTCTTCACGTGAAAGTCATCACCTGGATTTGGAGTTGGGGCGGTTGCCCTGCCACGGATCGCCTCGGCTAGGAGTTCCATTTGCTGTCTGTGCTGCTGCTGCTGCCACATCTGTTGCTGCTGGAGATTCACCTGAACCAGTTGCTTAATTCCTCCATATTGTCTGCTTTCACTCCTGCGGTTGCTTTCACCCAGGACATGCGGTATCTGTCCGGCAGTCACACTGCCCCTTGGGATTCGTGCTGGTGCTTCAAGCACCAATTGTTACGGTTTGTTCTCAGCTGCGTTTGAGGTAGACACAGGAAGCAGTATTGCTGCAATGTCCAGGTAAGTTAATTTAAAGTTCATAAACCGCTTCGGATGGTAAAACAAAACAGAGCCTTTTCTGGCACAATGTGAAAAACAGAAAGTAAAAAGTTCATACAATATAGCGGGTCTGCCCGCTCAGGATAGTGTCCAGTTCTTTAGGCTTTAGCACAGACCAACACACAGAGATCCACACATCTCCAGCTCCAGTCCCTGAATGAGACACTCGGCCACCATTTCTTCTGCCAATGCTTCCGAGCTCACATCACCGCAGCTAATAGCCGCAATAACACATATCTCCCCTCAAGGACTCGTCTGGTGGCCATTTTACAAGTGTCATAATTGGATAAAAGCACCATGTGGAACTAGGCGTGAAAAACGCACATAAGTGAATATTCATAAAGAAATTACAAAAGTGTGTGAACAAACAACAACAAAAATATATATTTTCAAAAATAAATAATTTCACTTCAAAAAAGAAGAATGGAATGCGAACAAAGCAAAGCAGATAACATTAATAGTGAAACATTAATTCCCGTTTTAGATTTAAACCAGTTGGATAATGTGTCGAGATTAAGCATCCAACATGCTTCCTTGTCCAAGAAACACTTTCTTATGTCACCACCCCTGGGATTAGCAGCTACTCGCTCTATTCTAAAAATTTGCATTGAGGTAGTTTTTTTGTTGTGCTGTAAAATGAAATGTCTGGATACATGAGAGATGGTACGACTTGTATTGGAGGTGCTGTATATATGTGAGATGTTCTGATATGTGTTTTTTCAGTTTACGTATAGTACACCCCACATACTAGTATGTGCATCTCTTGTGCATCCAGACATTTAATTTCGCAGCACAACAAAAACACTACCTCAATGCAAATTTTTGGAATAGAGCGAGTAGCTGCTAATCCCAGGGGTGGTGACATCAGAAAGCGTCTCTTGGACAGGGAAGCATGTTGGATGTTTAATCTCGACACATTATCCAAATGGTTGAAATCTAAAACGAGAATTAATGTTTCACTATCAATGTTATAAGCTATGCTATGATCGCATTCCATTCTTCTTTTTTAAAGGGAATTTTTAAAATAATTTTTATTTATTTTGTTATTGTTGTTTGCTCACACACTTTTGTAATGACTTTATCATTATTCACTTATGTGCGTTTTTCACGCCTAGTTCCATATGGTGCTTTATCCAATTATGACACCTTATCATGTGACTGACCATGGATGTATAAAACACGTAGCTGTGTCTACGCTCATGATGGAATCTATTAATATTTTTTAATCCAATAAGTTTTTGCAAGCTTGGAAGCTGGATCATTTCCTCTCTTCATTTGTAGGATATTTCTAATGTGCAATTATTAAGCTGCACTTAAAGGAGATACATACACTGACCACAGTCAACATACACTCAGTCCTCAGAATTTATACCTCTTTAATTGTACATCCCCGAGTGACATTTTGGCCCTGATTTATCATTGCCTGTTTTTTTTTGTCTAGTTTTCTGTGTTTTGCGCCTTTTTTGTTTGCACCCAACTCATTATTTCATTTGTGCCTTTTTTTAAGTCTACTGTATATGTGTTCGTCTATTTTTTATTCTGTGGGCGGAGTTTAACAAATCCAGATGTTTTTGCCTGATTCATCAATTGCAACTTTTTAAAAAGTTGCACAACTCCTCTCCAGTCCCCTCTTGACATGTTTTCAAGTACGCCAATATTCTGGCATACTTGCATGGTTTTGTGAAACATGACTTTTGGCGTCAAAAAGTCACGCAAATGGTTCAACTCAGAAAAAAACTTGAACTTTGCGCTCGATTCATCAATTGTGTGAGACATTTTGAAGAATCTGGTGCCAAAAATAGCAACTAATGCCACAAGACAATAAAGGAAAGTGACTTAAAAATACTCAAATGTTGAATCGTGGCCTTTGTGTTGAATTTGGAGAAATCACTTTAATGTTTTGAGATATTTAAATTGTTATTGTTTGGAGTGTTTAATTGCAAACATGAGCAAATTAGCAAATTTACAAATTCTGCTAACAAATCAAATTAGCAGTTGGGGTTGACTAATTTTGATTACAACTGTATAGCACTGAAATTCAAGAGCTAATGGTTAGAAATTATGTGTTACTAGTGTTGAGCGATACCGTCCGATATCCAGAAGTATCGGTATCGGATTGGATCGGCCGATATCCAAAAAATATCGGATATCGCCAATACCGATACCCGATACCAATGCAAGTCAATGGGACACAAATATTGGAATGTAAAATAAGCCTTTCTGTTCTTCTACATCCTGTTCTGGAGGGGGGAAGAGTGTGGGCGGTGTGTGGACGGACACTGTGCGTGTCTGTGTGTACGGGCAGGGTCTGTGCGTGCCTGCCGGGGATCTGTATGGGCGTCTCGGGGCTCTATGCGGGCTGCCGGGGCTCTGTGCGGCGTGCCGGGGCTCTGTGCGGCGTGCCGGGGCTCTGTGCGGCCTGCCGGGGCTCTGTGTGCCGTGTCAGGGCTCTGTGCGGGCTGCCGGGGCTCTGTGCGGGGCTCTGTGCGGCGTGGCAGGGCTCTGTGCGGGCTGCCGGGGCTCTGTGCAGGGCTTTGTGCGGCGTGCCGGGGCTCTGTGCGGGCTGCCGGGGCTCTGTGCGGGGCTCTGTACAGTGTGACGGGGCTCTGTGCGGGCTGCCGGGGCTCTGTGCGGCATGCCGGGGTTCTGTGCGGGCTGCCGGGGCTCTGTGCGGCGTGCCGGGGCTCTGTGTGGGCTACCGGGGCTCTGTGCGGGCTGCCGGGGCTCTGTGCGGGCTGGCGGGGCTCTGTGCGTGTGTGCAGGCATTGTCCGATGGGACTACAAGTCTCATCGGACGATGCCTGCTACAGTGACAGTGATTGACACATTAGCCAATGATGGGACAGTAGTAGTCCCATCATCCGGCTAATGTGTTTAATGTAAAAAAAAAAAAATACTATATATACCACATACATACATACATACTATATACATGCTACATACATGCTACATACATGCTACATACATACTACATACATGCTACATACATACTACATGCCACATACATGCTACATACATACTACATGCTACATACATGCTACATACATACTACATACATACATACTACATACATGCTACATACATGCTACATACATGCTACATACATACTACATGCTACATACATGCTACATACATACTACATGCTACATACATACTACAACCATGCTACATACATACTACATACATACATACTACATACCACATATATACTACATACATACTACATACACTGTGTTCCAAATTATTATGCAAATAATATTTCCTCATATTTTCTCTAAAATATCTGAATTGCAGTCATTGTTATTTTCCAGTCATCTACTATTCTAGTATAATTGCAATGTTTTGGCACAAACTGCCTATGAAAACAGTATCTTTTAAAAAAAATAAACACTCAAAATGCATGTTCCAAATTATTATGCATGGCAGAGTTTTCAACCTTTTTTTTATTTTGCACAAAAAAATGATCAATTGTGAAGCTATAAGCATTATCAGCTTATTACAAAATGAAATCAAACAGTTTTCAAGTGAAAACTTTATTCTAGGTGATGTTACATTTGCACATAGGACCCCTTGTTCGAAAGAAGCTTCTGAACTCTCTCGTCCATTGAATTTGTCAGTTTTTGGATGGTTTCTGCTTCAATTGTTTTGCATCTGGACAGAATACCCTCCCAGAGCTGTTGCTTAGATGTGAACTGCCTCCCGCCATCATAGACACTCCTTTTGATGATGCTCCAGAGGTTCTCAATGGGGTTGAGGTCAGGGGAAGATGGTGGCCACACCATAAGTTTGTCCTCTTTTATGCCAATAGCAGCCAGAGATGCAGATGTGTTTTTTGCAGCATGAGACGGTGCATGTCCCCATAAGACCCATTGATAGACAAAAATGACAAAACACATTTATTGATGGATAAAAATTGGCCGTGAGGTTTTATTTTGGGTAACATACAACTTTAATAAATACCAAATAAATAAATTTCATAAGTTAAAATTCATATCCAAAGATTCATCCAGTAGCCAAATCCACCCATGGAAGGGTGATTTTTACCCCACAAATAAAACCGAATGACAGGAAAGAAAAATGCAAAAACAGCGGGAGGGAGGGTGGGCTCTTCTTTCTTCAGAACGCCAGCGGAGTGACAGGCGCTGGCAGGGATCAGACTTTTATATCATAAAAAACAACCGCCAAATCACTGTCAACCAATCATGTTGCCAGAAAATTGAGCGCACAAAAACCAGGGAAAACTGGTTTTAGCCGCTTTACCTAAAATTAGCACAGTAACTGACCTTTCCCTGACCCTTTTTACCACAGTATGAGGTAACCTAGGTCTATGAGATAATTCAGGTCTATGTGGACATGAGACCCCCGCCATATTTGATTGTGTTTTTTGCAGCATGAGACGGTGCATGTCCCCATAAGCCCCATTGATAGCCAAAAATGACAAAACACATTTATTGATGGATAAAAATTGGCCGTGAGGTTTTATTTTGGGTAACATACAACTTTAATAAATACCAAATAAATACATTTCATAAGTTAAAATTCATATCCAAAGATTCATCCAGTAGCCAAATCCACTTATGGAAGGGTGATTTTTACCCACAAGGCCAAGACTCAAAGGGTCGCGGCCCCCCCAAAACCACACAGCCATTTTTCAATGATATTACCCATATTTAAATTGAAAATATCTAAGCCAATATCAGACAAATGCACTAAGTCTTGTCTGAATAAGCCTGGCAGGAAACCTTCCAGATCAGAATGTCTAAACGAAAAACCGTTAATAAAGGGTAAAAACTTCTGCATAGAAAGATTCACTCTCTTCCTGATTTTATCTATAAAACAAAGTTGGTCTTGATGCCACAATAGCCTGGGTATGACTTCTGAAAAAACAACACAGGAACATGGAAAGCTTTGTTTTATGAAGATAAGCAGTCAACAGATTCAGAGTGTTGGTTTTTCCTAAATCATTGCCAGATAAATGCAGGATAATCAAGTCAGGGTACGGGAATTTTGCCAGACAATTTTGCAGTTCAGGCACCAGGGAAGACCATCTCATTCCGCGCACACTGTGCCAAAAAACCTGGGAGTTAGAGGGGTGAAAAGACAGATTCACTGAATATGAACGCAAGCTGGCCCTCTTCTGAGCCCAGAAGACAAAGGAGTGACCAACGATAAAATTAATGATAGTTGGACCTACAAGAAAATGAGAATTAGTCATCATACAATTCATGACGGACATAAAGCTTGAAACGTTTTGAATCCCATCTTCCCAATTTCCTTATTTTATCATCAGACAGGCCCGCTCTGGCAGCCTCAGTGGCTGCTCCAATCCCGAAAGAATGTGAAGTGATTCTGAGGTGGCCTTTACCTAAAAAAGTCAAACACTTTTTCAAAATAAAATTAAACTGAAAGATCGTAACCGGGGTTTCATCCCTATGCAAAAAAAATAGGCCCTGAACTACTGGCCTTGAAATAATCCATTGAGATAAGGCATGCACCGGGCATATTAAAGGATCCGAAAAGGAATTCAATCTAATTTCCGAACCCCTCCCCAACTGATCCGTTTTTGATTTCCTTATAAATAACAAAAGGAACGACTCAAAAATCCGAACATCGGATAACATGAGCCCTGAGGGTTCAGATTTTTTAACTGACACCACCTCGCTGACTCTCAACGCCCCGAAAAAGGAAATGGAGAATATGGAAGTAAACAACAAAGCCTCCTCGGCATTTAAACATACATGCGGTAGTGCTGAGCATATATCCTTTAATAGAGCAATTGAAATCGGACGTCTAGAATCCGGTAAAAATGTATCCCTTTTGAGGCCTTTTAAAAATTGCTTAACTAAGAAAAATTTCGATAAAGCCGTACAACCATAAAAAGAAAGAAACTCCTGCAAAGCATTTGGCTATTGCAGAGTACGAAAGGCCTTTCTCGACCAGTGATTCTGCAAATTTCAGAGCAGAAATCGGGCTAGGCGACGTCGCTTCGCTCCCGTATGACTCAGAAAAATCGATCCATTTCCTCCATGCGGCTGAGTAGTCAGCCCATGATCTCCTAAAGAATTCTTAATAAAATAAGGAATTATAGTGGAATTACATCCCAGACTGATAGAGGGCAGGGGGTTGCTTCCTTGTCTGCGAGTGGCACCTGTTGGTAAAAAATGAAGCCACTGACCATGCAGTATGAAATTAGTTAAATAACTACTATTACTGACCCCCGACTTCGCCTTCAACCAAATATTGCCTTTCAGGCACAGCAAGACTAAATTTCTCAAAACTCTAGCTGTGTGCAGGTGTCTAGACGACAAGGTGTTAACGGAGAAAACTACTGACTGGTTAGAGGTTAAGAAAAATCTAGAATCCCGTAGGTAAGGACCCCATAGCAGGATTCCCACATGAAGGGAAAAAACTTCCTTAAGCAGCGAGTTTTCATTAAGTTTTTTAAAGACCCATTTGTCCGGCCATGGTAAGGATACCCAGTGAGATTGAAACAAAATAGCTAAACCCGCAATGCTGTCGGTGGAAAAAACGAACGGGAAAGAATCCGCCGATACAAAAGGGGACTGGATTACTGATCTACCATTGAAGTCTGCTAAAAATGATAACCAAATTCTGGCGTCTTTTTTCAGCGCAGCGCTTACCCGAACGTGACAATTAGGCGACGAAAGGCCCTTAGTGGCATCATAGAGACTTCTGGAAAAAACCCTACCGATTGGTATTACCCGTAATGCAAAATTTAAAAGGCCAAGCAATGACTGAAGTTCCTTAAGAGTAACCTTGCTCTTAGACAAGAGGCTTAAAAGGGAACTCCGAAGTTTGTCAATTTTGTCTTGAGGTAGAAGGGATTCCATCCTTTCTGAATCAATTGTAATGCCCAGAAATTCAATACGGCATAATGGGCCTATTGTTTTTTCATGGGCAATCGGGACGCCAAAGTGAGAGCATAACTGTAAAAATTTGTTAAGGGTCCTAAAGCAGGAAGGGGATTGAGGAGGACCGATAAATAAAAAGTCATCTAAGTAGTGCAACACACCGGAGTCAATATTACTAGATTCTAGGACCCAGTGCAGAAAACGGGAAAAATTTTCAAAATAAAAGCAAGAAAGGGAAAAACCCATTAGGAGACACTTGTCAAAAAAGAAAAACCCGTCAAACTGAAAACCAAGCGAGTTAAAGCCCCTTGGATGGATTGGAAGGAGTCTGAAGGCAGATTTGATATCTGATTTGGCCATTAAAGCATTAGGGCCGAATTTCCTCAGCATATCCAAAGCGCCGTCAAAGGAGGAGTAGGTGATAGAACATAAGTTCTTATCAACCTCTTCATTCAATGACTGGCCCTGTGGATAGGATAAGTGATGGATCATCCTATAAGAGCAGGGTTCCTTCTTGGGAACAATACCCAGGGGGGATATGCGAAAACTTAAAAATGGGGGGGATGAAAACGGGCCAGCAATTCTGCCTAGCTCCAATTCGTTAGAAATCTTTTCTCTAGCAACATCAGGAAATTCAGAAACAGAAGATAAGTTCTTAACAAAGGCACAGCCGTCCCCTTTAAATTCAGGTACATAAAAACCTACTGAGAAACCATCATACAGTAACTTACTGATCCGTTTGTCTTCGGGGTGTACAGATAATTTATGCCTGAATGCCTCATCATAGTTTAACCAGGCAGAGCCACCAAAGTTCTTGTAAGCCTCTAATATGATATCTACATGTTGAAACAGGCTGCTACACAGGTTAGGAGACTTTTCTCCCAGGACTGCAGCATAAATAGCAAACGCTTGTATCCAATTATGAAAAGATCTGATGTTACGTTTAGCGTCATCAGATTCAGATTTGCCGTCTTTTTTGTCAGATTTAGGGAGGTGATCTCTGCGAGGTAAAAGAGAAAAAATGTCCACATAATGGTTGTTCCAAATCAGCTCCTTAACAGAGGGGCTTAAATGGAAGCCAAGAGGGGAGAGCTCGCAGTTCAAAGCCTCCTTAAAAGGGTTCAAAGGGGGAACACTGTGCGCAGGAGCTTCCATGCGATGTACGGCATGGGAAGCTGCTGCTTGGGGGTGTCTAGAAGCCTCACCCAAGGCTTCAGCCAATACAGATCTAATTAAATCCTTTAATTGGGTTTGAGGGGCAGACATGGGGAAATTAAGAGTCTCACCCCTTGCTGGTTGGTCCTCTGTTGTGAATTCTGCTCTTGGGTTCCCTCCGGTGGTTGTTGGTAGTAATGCAGTTGTCCCTGGGTTGCAATCCTGGGCAGGTGTCCCTGCTGATTGCAGCTCTGACTGGGATATTTAGGTGTGCAGGATTCATTAGCCCTTGCCAGTTGCCCATTGTTCTTGGAGGTTTTGCATCTCTGTCTGGTTCCTCCAGCCCTGCTGCCAAATCAGCAAAGATAAGTGTCTGGTTTTGTTTCTACAGCACACATGCTGTGTGCTTTACAATTCAGTACTATTCAATGTTTTTTCTTGTCCAGCTTAGACTGTGTTTGGATATTTCAGTCTAGTTGGATTCTCAGGAGATGCAGATTTACATTCCATGTCTTTAGTTAGATGGTGGAATTTTTGTATTATCTGCTGTGGATATTTTTAGGGTTTTAATACTGACCGCTTAGTATTCTGTCCTATCCTTTCCTATTTAGCTAGCGTGGCCTCTTTTGCTAAATCCTGATTTCTGCCTGCGTGTGTCTCTCCTCTAATACTCACAGTCAATATTTGTGGGGGGCTGCCTATCCTTTGGGGTTCTGCTCTGAGGCAAGATAGAATTCCCATTTCCATTTCATAGGGGTATTTAGTCCTCCGGCTGTGTCGAGGTGTCTAGGATGTGTTAGGTACACCCCATGGCTACTTCTAGTTTTGGTGACAGTTTAGGGTTTGCGGTCAGTACAGGTTTCACCTACTCCTGAGAAAGTCTCATGCGTCTCCAAGGTCACCGGATCATAACAGTCCTCGGGTCCTCTGTCTTCAGCAGCACTAGCACTCCAGCCCTCAGAAAAGGGGGAGCGCCGCTGCCTGGATCCACTTGATTGAAGCATCTCCTCTTCGTCAGATGACTGGTCCCGGGGGTGCAGGGCAGACCTCGATCCTTCCGCCGCTGTCGCAGAAGCCACCCGGGAGCCAGCAGCAGCGGGCACTGCGGCGCTTTTACGGCCGGCACCCTTACTGGCTTTGCCGGCGGCTCCTGATGACGAGGGGGTCGCGCCGGAATGATGGCCGCGGAAGTCTCGCGGCCGGCCGCGGGATTTTGCAGCAGGGTGGTGACACGACTTCCTGCTTGTTTCAGAAGAGCCGTGCTGTGCCGCTGCAGGCGAGGATGGAGGGGGGAAGACCGCCCTCTGTCTCCTGGGTCTTGACACGGAGCCTTCTAGGAGCTAGAGCGCGGGAGCTTGAGCCGAGGGGGGAACCAGAACCTCCGGTTCAGGAGGAGGAGGCATGGCTTCGGAGGCTGCCGCTGGAGGTTTTATAGCTAGGCAGCTCCTTAGCCAATCCATTCCGTCCTCCCCGCCGGCTCTGGCCAGAAGTTCCTGCATCAGCTTCTCCATCTCTGGTAGGTCCTCTTCTTTCTTCAGAACGCCAGCGGAGTGACAGGCGCTGGCAGGGATCAGACTTTTATATCATAAAAAACAACCGCCAAATCACTGTCAACCAATCATGTTGCCAGAAAATTGAGCGCACAAAAACCAGGGAAAACTGGTTTTAGCCGCTTTACCTAAAAATAGCACAGTAACTGACCTTTCCCTGACCCTTTTTACCACAGTATGAGGTAACCTAGGTCTATGAGATAATTCAGGTCTATGTGGACATGAGACCCCCGCCATATTTGATATGCTTGGGCAGGGGGGCAAACATTATCATGCATCAAAATGATCTTGTTGCGGAAAGCACGGTTCTTCCTCTTGAACCATGGCAGGAAGTGTTGTTTTAGAAACTCCACATAGATTATGGAGTTCATTTTTACCCCTTCAGTGATCATAAAGGGGCTGACTGTTAGGGTTCGAGATCCCGCCTCTGCACAGGGGGAATCTCGAGCCATCTCCGCTGAAGTCTCCCATCCTTCTCCAGCCGCAGTGGAGCCTGCTCAGCGGAGACGTCAGTCCCAGCATCTTGCTCAGTCTGACTCTGTCCAAAGGGTTACTGCTGCTTTTCCAGCTTCTGCCATTAAAGCCAGTACTGGGCAGCGGCGAGCAGACGCTTCTGGGACTAAGTCCTGCTTTTCTCGTTCTGAGCATGCCCAGAGTGAGATCTCTCAGTGGAGATCGAGGGTCACATGTTCAGATACTGCAGCCAAATCTATTGGTCCTTCTAGGAAGGTCCTGTAGGTGCGCAGGCTCTGTAGCAGACTCTCATTGGTCCTTCTAGGAAGGTCCTGTACGTGCTGCAGCTATTTAAGGCTCGCATGGCTGCACGGCTAGTATTGAATTAGTTTTGTGCATGCGCCAGTGTGGTCACATTTATGTGTGTGTTCAGGGACTTGGCTGAAATAAGCCCCTAGAATGCCGGCACCTCCGGTGAGGAGATTGTGTGTGTGGATCTAGGGCCCCGGCTGAAATAAGCCCCTAGAATACCGGCTTCTCCGGTGAGGAGATTGTATGTGTGTGTGACCACAGACTGCCTTCAGCTCGGCAGTTAGCTGTGAACTCCTGTGGGGTTAACAGGGCACAGCGTCTTGTTTCCGTGCGACTCTGTGAAGTAACAGAGGTCGCTTAAACCGCCATATAGTGCCGTCATTTGCTAGCAGCAGGTTCCTCCTGCACGGTGGACCCCGGGCTGCGAACGCACCAATAATAACATCTAAATTTACTCGGTGCGTTCCGCTAGCCCTAACAATACTAGCGCCAGGGTCTGGCTAGCAATGGCGGACAAACAGCAATCTTTGCGGTACATCCAGCAGCTGGAGGGTAGGTTGGCGGCTCTCGAGCGCACAACCTCAGCTGTGGATGTTACCGCAGTAGCTGTTCAGGCTGCTAGCGTGGCTGCAGCAACTTTGTCCACTGCCACTCCTCTTCCGACCCTATCTCGCCTCCAGCTGCCAGAAAAATTCTCTGGTGATGGCAAATCTTGTAGGGGTTTCGTGAGTCAGTGCTTTTTACACCTCGAGCTTCTGGCTGCACGTTTCCCTACAGAGCAGGCAAAGGTGGGATTCATTATGTCCCTCCTGTCGGACAGGGCGTTGGAGTGGGCTATACCGCTGTGGGAGCGTGGTGATCATGTGGTGCAGAGTGCTCTGAGCACTCGGAAACAGGTCTTTTTTGGACCTCGAGTCACCCATGAAACGGCGCTCCAACTGTTGGCATTGACTCAGGGCTCTTCCTTGGTCAGCCATTTTGCTGTCCACTTCCGCACCTTAGCATCTGAGCTGGAGTGGTCGGATAAAGCCCTCATCCCTATATTTTGGAGGGGGCTGGCTGACCATGTTAAGGACGCTCTGGCCACTAGGAAGATTCCCGCCACACTGGAGGAGTTAATAGCTGTATCTACTCGTATTGACCTCCGTTTTCATGAGCGGAGGTTAGAGTGAGCCCAGTGTAGGCAGAGGTTTCGGCTGGCTCCCACCTTCACCAAACCTTTGGAATCTCCGGTTCAGGCAATCGAGTCACATGAGGCAATGGAGTTGCCACGAGCGGGACCTAAGTCCCGGACCGCTCGTGCACTTAGGGTCTGTCATGTTTGCCGGCAGTCAGCAGTCAGGACTATTGGCCCATCCACTCATTCGGTAGAGCTTTGCGTGGACTCCGGGGCGGAGGGCAATTTTATGTCTTCTGCCTTCGCCCAACGACATGCAATACCTCTGGTGATGCTCGCCCAACCACTGACCGTACGAGTGGTGAACGGGTCGACACTGCCCTCACAGATTACACACCAGACCATCCCATTTACTCTATCCATGTCGCCATCTCATCAGGAGATAATATCTCTGCTCGTCATTCCTGAGGGAATTGATGAGGTCCTGTTAGGGATACCTTGGCTACGGTACCACTCTCCTCATATTGAGTGGTCCACAGGCAGGATTTTGGGATGGAGTAAATCTTGTGGGGGTAGGTGTCAGAGGGAATGTGTTCAGGTTGCTACAACTGAGGTACCCGCAGATCTCTCCTCTCTCCCCAAGCAATATTGGCCCTATGCGGACGTGTTCTCCAAAAGGTCTGCGGAGACTCTTCCGCCTCACCGCCCCTATGACTGTCCTATTGACCTCTTGCCTGGTGCTGAGCCTCCCCGGGGTCGAGTCTACCCAATGTCTCTCCCAGAGACGGAGGCTATGTCTCAGTACATCCAGGAGAATTTGGCAAGGGGATTCATTAGGAAGTCTGTGTCACCTGCAGGGGCTGGGTTCTTCTTTGTGCAGAAGAACGGAGAATTACGTCCATGCATTGATTACAGGGGTCTTAACGCCATCACCGTTAAGAACAAGTACCCTCTGCCCCTGATATCTGAGCTTTTTGACAGGCTTCGGGGAGCAAGAGTGTTTACTAAACTAGATCTGCGGGGTGCTTACAACCTGATTCTCATGCGTGAGGGGGACGAATGGAAGACGGCTTTTAACACCAGGGATGGGCACTATGAGTATCTGGTGATGCCCTTTGGGCTCTGTAATGCCCCAGCCGTTTTCCAAGACTTTGAAAACGATATCTTCCGGGATATGCTCTCCACCTCGGTGGTAGTCTACCTGGATGATATTCTCATCTTCTCTCCAGATATAGACTCCCACCAGAGAGATGTGTGCAAAGTCTTCAACCTCCTACGGGCAAATTCCCTCTATGCCAAGTTGGAGAAGTGTGTGTTTGAGCAGGAGTCTTTGCCTTTCCTGGGCTATATCATCTCGGCCCAAGGATTGGCTATGGATCCTGCCAAGCTACAGGCTGTGATGGACTGGCAGGAACCCCATTCTCTCAAAGCGGTGCAGCGCTTTATGGGGTTCATTAACTACTATCGCCAGTTCATTCCCCACTTCTCAACTTTGGTAGCTCCTTTGGTTGCCCTTACCAAAAAGGGAGCAAATCCCAAATTGTGGTCAGAAGAGGTCTCCAAGGCCTTCCTCTTTATTAAGTGCCACTTTGCTAGCGCTCCCATACTACATCGCCCCGATGTAGATAAACCTTTCATAATGGAGGTGGATGCCTCATCTGTCGGTGCTGGAGCAGTCCTATTCCAAAAGGATGCTCAAGGTCGGAAGCATCCCTGCTTCTTTTTCTCTAAGACCTTCACACCGGCAGAGAGGAATTATTCCATCGGGGACAGGGAGTTGCTAGCTATAAAGTTGGCCTTCTCGGAGTGGAGACATCTCTTGGAGGGGGCTCGTTTTCCCTTCCAAGTTTTCACCGACCACAAGAATTTGGTCTCTATTCAGACTGCCCAGCGGCTAAATTCTCGCCAGGCCAGATGGTCCCTGTTCTTCTCCCGGTTCCATTTCACCCTCCATTTTCTCTCCAGGGAGAAGAACATTCGTGCCGATGCTCTCTCCCGCTACGTAGTGTCATCAGCGGAGGAGGCGGAACCTCGGCTTATTGTCCCTTCTGAGAGTCTGAGGACCGTGGCTCTGGTTTCGCTTGAGTCTGTGCCCCCGGGTAGGACTTTCGTGCCAGCAAATTTGCGACCGGAGGTTCTATCTTGGGCTCATTCGTCCAGAGTGGGTGGGCACTTTGGGACTAAAAGGACATCTGAGCTGCTGGCGAGAACATACTGGTGGCCACATATGGTCCGTGACGTCGGAGACTATATTCGGGCATGTGTCTCCTGCGCCAAAAATAAGTCTTCTCGACAACGGCCAGCTGGGTTATTATATCCCCTGCCGGTGGCAGACAGGCCTTGGGAGATGGTTGGGATGGACTTTGTGGTGGGTTTGCCCAAGTCTCGTGGCTGTACCATCATTTGGGTTATCACCGATCATTTTTATAAGATGGTGCACTTGGTGCCGCTTCCCCGGCTACCTTCTGCACGGGCCTTGGCAGCGTTGTTTATAAAACACATCTTCCGTCTACACGGTATGCCGGACAAAATTGTCAGTGACCGGGGTCCCCAGTTTGCGTCTCGGTTTCTGGAGAGAGCTTTGAGTTGAATCTCTCTTCTGCGTATCATCCCGAGACGAATGGGTTGGTAGAGAAGGCCAACCAGACCTTGGTCACATATCTGCGACATTTTGTCTCAGCCAGGCAGGATGACTGGGCATCTTTGCTATCATGGGCAGAGTTTGCACTGAACAACGCTGTAGCTGACTCCACTGGACAGACTCCATTCCTCCTTAACTATGGTCAGCATCCGCGGGTACCTGTGCCCATGCCTGTGTCTTCCGCCGACTCCAGGGTGGCAGACTGGGCTGTGGAGGCATGTGACATTTGGTACCGCACTCAGGATACCATTCGGGCCTCCAAGGAGAGAATGAGGTCTTCCGCCGATACACATCGGCGCCCCGCTCCGACCTTTGCTCCTGGCGATTTAGTGTGGCTCTCCGCCCGTAACATCAGGCTCCGAGTTGAGTCCACTAAGTTTGCACCTCGCTACTTGGGTCCTTTCAATGTCCTCGAACAGGTTAACCCTGTGGTCTACCGTTTAGCCCTTCCGCCACGCCTGGGTATCACGACACCTTTCATGTGTCCCTCTTGAAGCCCGTATTCTTGTCCCGGTTTTCCGAGTCATCTGCCGGGACATCGGGTTCATCTTCGGATGATTACGAGGTGAACGCTATCTTGGGGTGCAAGGTGGTACGTGGCAAAAAACTTTATTTGGTGGATTGGAGGGACTTGGCTGAAATAAGCCCCTAGAATTCCGGCACCTCCGGCGTGGAGATTGTGTGTATGGATCTAGGGCCCCGGCTGAAATAAGCCCCTAGAATACCGGCTTCTCCGGTGAGGAGATTGTATGTGTGTGTGACCACAGACTGCCTTCAGCTCGGCAGTTAGCTGTGAACTCCTGTGGGGTTAACAGGGCACAGCGTCTTGTTTCCATGCGACTCTGTGAAGTAACAGAGGTCGCTTAAACCGCTATATAGTGCCGTCATTTGCTAGCAGCAGGTTCCTCCTGCACGGTGGACCCCGGGCTGCGAACGCACCAATAATAACATCTATATTTACTCGGTGCGTTCCGCTAGCCCTAACACTGACAATCTCTCTCCCCATGATTCCAGCCCAAAACATTACTCCACCTCCTCCTTGTTGGCGCCTTAGCCGTGTTTTCATGGGATGTCCATCAACCAGCCATCCTCCACTCCATCCATCTGGACCATCGAGCGTTGCACGGCACTCATCGGTGAATAAAACAGTTTGGAAGTCAGTCTTCATGTATCGTTTGGCCCACTGGAGCTGTTTCTGCTTGTGTGCAGTGGATAGAGGTGGTTGACAGGATGGCTTACGCACAGCTGCAAACCTCTGAAGGACCCTGCATCTTGTTGTTCTGGGGACGTTGGAGGCACCAGCTGCTTCAAAAACTTGTCTGCTGCTATAACCAGGCATTTTTGCAGCTGCTCTTTTAACTTTACGCAATTGCCTGTTTGGAAAGAGTCCTCAATTTTTCCTTATCAGCACGCACACGTGTGTGCTGGGAATCAGCTACATACTTCTTGATTGTGCGATGATCACAATGAAGTGTCTTGGCAATGTTGATTGTAGTCATGCCTTGACCTAAATACTCCACAATTTGTTGCTTCTCAGCAGCCGACACATCCTTTTTCTTTCCCATTTTGGCAAAAAATGTAGGCTGCTTAATAATGTGGAACAGCCTTCTTAAGTAGTCTTGCCTTTATTTGGACACACCTGCCAAACTAATTTGCACAGGTATCTGCAATTGCTTTCAGTGATATAAAGAGCCCTGACACACATCACCATCAATTAGTTTAAATGACAAACAAAAAAATTCTAACCTCATCACTCCTAAACTCTTTGTGCATAATAATTTGGAACACAGTGTACATACATACAGACTACATACATACTACATACAATACATTCATACATTACATAAAATACATACATATAGACATACAGTACATTAAACATATATTACATACTCACCATTACTTGTCACTTTGTTCCCCGAAGCCAGTGTCATCTGTAAAAAAGATTAAAATAACAAACAACCAATATACTCCCTGTCCGCAGAAATCCACGAGTGTCCCACGACGATCTCCCATGGAGAACGGCAGCATCAGCAGATTTGACCGCTCTCTAGGGGCTTCAGGAACACAATGAAAGGAGGAAGGTATCCTTCCGCACTGTATTCCTCCGCCGCTGTAAAAAAAAAATAGTCCCTAGTCTCACTTTATGCCATTGCTGTGTGAGACATTTTCCCACGCAGCATTGACATAAAGTAAGACTCAGAGGTGACTATAGTTCAGTGATGCACTGCAGGAGCCATTGTCTCCTGTCAGTGTGTCACTGAAGGCTCTATAGAGCAGTGACATCACCCGATGTCACTGTTCTATAGGGGAGATCGTTGTGGGACACTCGTCATTAATTGGACTACGGCGGACAGGTAGTATACGGTTTATTATTTTACGTTTTTTGCAGGCGCTGAAGTATGGTGAAATGAAGAATATTAAAATACTTTTTTCCTAATGTGTGTGTTTTATTAACCCTTTACTAGTATTGGATTAATAATGGATAGGCATCTTATTCACGCCTCTCCGTTATTAACCTGGCTTAATGTCACCTTACAATAGCAAGGTGACATTAACCCCTTATTACCCCATATCCCACCGCTACACGGGAGTGGGAAGAGAGGGGCTAAGTGCCGGAATTGGCGCATCTTACAGATGCGCCATTTCCGAGGCGGCTGCGGACTGGAATTTGTAGCTGGGGGGGGGGCAATATCCATGGCCCCTCTCTAGGCTATGAATATCAGCCCGCAGCTGTCTGCGTAGCCTTTCTGGCTATAAAATATAGGGGGTCCCCAAGTCATTTTTTTTGGGGTCCCCCTATTTTAATAGCCAGTAAAGGCTACGCAGACAGCTGCGGGCTGATATTCATAGCCCAGGCTACAAATATTGGCCGTCGGGTGATGTCACTGCACTATAGGACCTTCAGTGATACACTGACAGGAGACAATGGCTCCTGCAGTGAATCACTGAACTATAGTAACCTCTGAGTCTTACTTTATGTCAATTGCTGCGTGGGAAAATTTCTCACACAGCAATGGCATAAAGTGAGACTAGGGACTATTTTTTTTTACAGCGGCGGAGGAATACAGTGCGGAAGGATACCTTCCTCCCGTCATTGTGTTCCTGAAGCCCCTAGAGAGCGGTCGCATCAGCTGATGCTGCCGTTCTCCACGGGAGATCGTCATGGGATACTCGTGGATTTCTGCGGACAGGGAGTATATTGGTTGTTTGTTATTTTAATCTTTTTTACAGATGACACTGGCTTCGGGGAACAAAGTGACAAGTAATGGTGAGTATGTAATCTATGTTTAATGTACTGTATGTCTATATGTATGTATTGTATGAATGTATTGTATGTAGTATGTATGTAATGTATGTAGTATGTATGTATGTTGTATGTAGTATGTATGTAGTATGTATGTATGTAGTATGTAGCATGTATGTGGCATGTAGTATGTATGTAGTATGTATGTAGTATGTATGTAGCATGTATGTAGCATGTATGTAGTATGTATGTAGCATGTATTTTTTTTTTTTTTTTTTTTTACATTCAACACATTAGCCGGATGATGGGACTACTACTGTCCCATCATTGGCTAATGTGTCAATCACTGTCACTGTAGCAGGCATCATCTGCACACACGCACAGAGCCCCGGCAGCTCGCACAGAGCCCCGGCACGCTGCAGAGCCCCGCAAAGAGCCCCGGCAGCCCTCACAGAGCCCCGGCACGCCGCACAGAGCCCCGGCAGCCCGCACAGAGCCCCGCCACGCCGCACAGAGCCCCGGCAGCCCGCACAGAACCCCGGCACGCCGCACAGAGCCCCGGCAGACAGCACTGAGCCCCGGCACGCCGCACAGAGCCCCGCAGAGCCCCGGCACGCCGCACAGAGCCCCGCACAGAGCCCCGGCAGCCCGCACAGGGCCCCGGCAGGCACGCACAGACCCCCCCACGGTCCCCCACAGAGACACGCAGTCTCCGCCCACGCACCGCCCACACTCCATTATAGCGCATTATTGCACTATGGTAACTTCCGATTCCGATATCGCAAAAATATCTGAACTCGGTATCGGAATTAAGATACAGCGAATATCGGCGATACCCAATATTTGCAGTATCGGAATGCTCAACACTATGTGTTACCCAATTTGCCTTAGGTACATTTACAGAAACCAATCTTAGCCCATGAGCGATTAAAGGGAACCTGTCAGGTGCGATAACGTTATTAACCTGCAGATTTAGAGTTAATAGCGTTATGAAGGTGTCAATTTCAGAACAGCGGCGGGGTACCTTCATAACACCTTTAATCAGCAGATTAACCCCATATCTGCATGTTAATAGCATTATCGTACAGTACATGACAGGTTCTCTTTCAGGACTGCATGGTAAAAAAAATCACATCATGTACTAAATTGATTTAGAATAATGTAAGTAGTAGTACGTAGTTCCTGTACCCATTTACAATGCAGTCGAATGCACATGCTTGTTTGTCCAAGAAGTCAATCAAGTCCTCAATTTGCCTACCTAACTACTCCGATAATTTTACTACTTATGTGAATTTAAAGACAGGGAATATTGAGTTTGACGAAACATCTTCATAAAGGTATTAAAAATGTTTGATCCTGCTGAGCACGCACGTCAATGGGATTATTGGGAGTAAGAAATGTTTACTTCTTTGGAGCTATAGGGGGGACTTGTGCTTGGTCTTAAGATGACTGTCTTGATAATAATCCATTTGTTTGAGGTTGATATCCTAAAATGATAACTGGACATTGGAATTGTCTTTTAGGATGTTCTAGTGGAGGGCAGATATCATGTTTCTGTAAAATCCTTACACAAAGCTACTACAACTTGTTGACAGGTTGTTGTTATACTGTATTAGAGTTTATCTACTGTAAGGGTACCGTTACACAAAACGATTTACCAACAATCACGACCAGCGATACGACCTGGCCGTGATCGTTGGTAAGTCGTTGTGTGGTCGCTGGAGAGCTGTCACACAGACAGCTCTCCAGCGACAAACGATGCCGAAGTCCCCGGGTAACCAGGGTAAACTTCGGGTTACTAAGTGCAGGGCCGCGCTTAGTAACCCGATGTTTACCCTGGTTACCATCGTAAATGTAAAAAAAAAAACACCGTACATACTCATATTCCGGTGTCCATCAGGTCCCCTGCCGTCTGCTTCCCGCACTGACTGTGAGCGCCGGCCGGCCGTAAAGTAAAAGCAGAGCACAGCGGTGACGTCACCGCTGTGCCCTGCTTTCCGGCCGGCGCTCACAGTCAGTGCGGGAAGCTGACGGCAGGGGACCTGACGGACACCGGAATGTGAGTATGTACGTTTTTTTTTTTTTTACATTTACGATGGTAACCAGGGCAAACATCGGGTTACTAAGCGCGGCCCTGCGCTTAGTAACCCGATGTTTACCCTGGTTACAAGCGAACACATCGCTGGATCGGTGTCACACACACCGATCCAGTGATGACAGCGGGAGATCCAGCGACGAAAGAAAGTTCCAAACGATCTGCTACGACGTACGATTCTCAGCGGGGTCCCTGATCGCTGCTGTGTGTCAGACACAGCGATATCGTATGGATGTCGCTGGAACGTCACGGATTGTACCGTTGTAACGACAAAAGTGCCACTGTGAGACGGTACCCAAACGCCAATGCTGGCGTCCCTGCATCATCCCTCTCTCTCCTCCCAGCAGGGATGCCAACATACTCACTGTCCCAGTCACACAGCCCCTGATGTGGCTTCCTGACTTGAGCACTCCGCACAGATTTCCCAGTGGTGCACACTCCCCGATTCTTAAAAAGGCAGAACACGCACTTTGGAAATGCCTCCAGCCAAAAGCTGGGAGGCATCAAGTATGTAAGGCAGCACCCCCAGTAGAGAGGTGCCTGAGCAACGCCTCCATCTTGATTTAGCTAGAGTTGTGAACTAGTCAGTTGCCAGGTCCCTCGTGTTGTCAGAACCAGAACCTGTCCCTGAAACCCTTGTTGTCTGAGCCCCCTGTTCCTGAGACTCATGTTATCTGAACCTGAAATCACTCCAGTGGTACCTAAGCCTGAAACTGCCCTGGCAGTACCTGAACCTGCTCCGGCGGTACCTGAACCTGCTCCGGTGGTATCTGAACCTGAAGGCACTCCAGCGGTACCCGAGCTTGAAACTTCTCCGGTGGTATTTGAGCCTGTACTGGTGTCCGTCCTGTCTTGTTTTCCATAATCTGCACTGTCTGAACCAAGCATCCGAATCCTGTTCTGCCAGTGACTGCAAGCCTGTGTCCGTGACTGCAATACTGACTCTTGGAGTCAGCTGCCGCAGTAACGGGGACCTGGCGGCTACCTGCAGCACAAGTCTAACTTCACCATCAGGAGCTTTGGCGAAGACCAGGTAGCCATGCCCTTCCCAGGTAAGCCCAGATCATGGAGCAGTCGGTCCACAATCCATGTGTGTGACATCTACGTATATTGTCTTGTCTACAAAACAATCTATGCAACATGTATCCGTTTAGATACAAATGTGTTTGTTTTTCTGTATTTTAGTAATTTCACAACAGTAATCTGAATAAAAAAGAATCAGGCAAAATATATTTTTTGTTTTTCAGTAATAAAATATTTGTTTTATTTGTTTGTCATTCATAATAATTGTTTATTAGACTAAGTACAATTTTAGTGGCCTATTAGGCAGTTGATATTAACACTTTTAACTTAACTTCTTAATTAGTCATGCCTTTATTGCCATCACATTCGCAAATCACGTTACATAATTTTTAGCGTGTTACACTGCATTTTCAGCTTTTCACATGCTACAATTCTATATATTCTTCTCTCCAATATATTTTGGGTGAAATATGTCTTGCATTCTTTTTGTCCCCCCGATTAATAGTTAAATATTAGATTGTTCTAAAGCTGATTCTTTTGCAGCGAGCACTCTCTTTCCTGAATAGTTCTACATTGATTGTAATATGACAGATTTACGGTACATAACATTCTACTATCGGGCTATAGATTGGTAACAAAACTGCATCTATGACCAGATAATACTACCCATTTCTGTAATTGTATTTTCTTGCTTTTTAAGATGCATATTATGGTCAATGTGTCTTGCAGCCCCATTGTAGATACCTTGTAGCATGTGACCCTTACCTCCTTTTTACACCCCATCCAAAAATAAGTTACTTTACGTATATGAATTCTGTATGTTATAAATAACCACAATATTCTTTTGATATATGCAACCCAGTTGCTTATCTTTTTACTGTAAAAAAATAATATAGAGGTTTTCCTGGAGTTGATAACTTTAGTAATTAGATCGGTCCAACTGACGGCACCCCCCTATCAGTTGATTGATTGATTGATTGAAAGAGGTTGCACTACCTCGGCATGGGCGCTGAGGCCAATGAGTGGCTTCAAGGGGTCAAATGTTGCAGATGGGACAACACCACTGCAGTCCTGTAAACCAACATGGCGCTGGGGAGAGGTGATGTGGCATCTTGAGTAGGTATCAAATGGCAGTAAAAGGGTATAATAGACAAGTGTGTGTCCTTACCTTAATTAAAGATGTGGAATATATTTATTAACGCAGTGATGCTAGTAATACGCTGAGTCCCAGACTGGGTGATGATAGCTCATTAATGGCCAAACGGTCATCTCACTTTTAAAATATTACCCAAACAGTGATGATATTTGCCACTGTAATATTGATACTATTCACGTAGCCTGCTCATAGTCTTTTTACACAAAATGTACTGTATGTATATATGTATATATGGCACATACCATTGTCTTCCATACCTTTACGTATATAATGCACAGTAGACCAGAATTTCAATGTGACCTAATCAAACACTTCAATTCTTGTGCTATAATGTTAAAAGGGTTTTCCAGGCCAGGGCAAGTGTTTGACAGTAATACAAATACTGGTATTATTTGTCTTGCAAGTGTCGGCACGTGACCACAAGTATGCCAATCTGTATATTACACACTGTTAGGATTTTGAATGCTACATCGCTTGCCAAAAATTTGCCCCAACACAGAAAACCCACTTCAAAAATGTATCCTAAAATGAATGCATAACTAATCTTATTTTATTATGCATCAGGCATTGCAGTTATTTTTTAAATACACTTATTTACCTAATACTTCCTTCTCTCCCAAACACTATGCTGCAGTGCGGTTTCAATGGCCAGTTTACTCTTTGGAAGCTCCTTTCAACTGCTGCTCAGTAATTTCAACTATATTAAGTCTATACATAGGACTTTTCTTGTCTACGACTCTCTGCTCCCGATCCATGTACTCATACAATGGAATTCCAGTACAAAAATGTTTGAATATACTTTAGAGATATTGAGGGCAGCAGCTGAAAGAAGATTCTAAAGGAACATAAACTGGGCATTCAAACAGCACATCAGCAAGAAGGAAGCAAATGAAACAATGGATTGATGCCTGGATAATTAAATACACATTTTTTTATTAAAAAAGTTTAAAGAGGACTTGTCAGCTCTACTGCCATGTTTATTTAATAAATAATTGCATTTCAAATAAAATAATAACTCTGATGCATTGTCTTAGAACACTAAGTTTTGTATTGTTCTGCTGTTATTCATGCTAGAAATGTATTGGTAAGTTGATAACTGAGCATTATCAATTGGGTGTGTGTCCCTACACAGTCTGATACTGTCCAATCAGTGCTAACAATGCTTGACTGTGTAAGGGAATAGTAACACAATGCCAAAGTTTTCATACGTTTCTAGCAGGAATAATGGAATAATGACCTATGGGTGAGTAATAAAAAAAGATGTTCAAAATTATTTTATGGGTAGATAAAAGTCCACTTGCATTTTTACTGCTCAACACAATAGACTAATTAAAAGAACACTCCAGGAAAAGTGATGTTATGGCTAGTGCACGGCAGGTGGTGCTTGATTAAAGGGGGTGACCCCTACTGGACAACCTCTTATGAATAGCTTCATTGCATATAAAATAAAAACATGTAATGCATCCTGGACAGATGCCATTCCTGTGATGTTAGGAGCTGTTTTCCTCGGTAGTCTCATGACATTATGTCATGTGACCAGTGACGCTAATCAGTAGGCCACTGATTATCTGTAATATTTACTATTCCATCAGAGAAGACTTCTGATAAGCAGTTGCTGAATGACTACAGTGTTCATGTGTCATGCTCGCGCGCAGACTGGTTGGCGCGGGCGTGCGGGGGAGTGGCCCCACTGGACCACAAACCTCCCTGGAAGGGGCGTAACTAAGTAGCTTCCTAGGTGTTCGCTGGAGCCTCTGATGGTGAGGTCAGACTTGTGCAATAGGAAGCTACCAGGTACCACTCCAGGGTGGAGTCTGGTTGTGGCTGCTGATCCCACCGGGGAACGGAACATAGACAAGCAAGCGGGCACGGCTGGCACATAGGCAGGCAGACGGGTACAACAGGAACACTGTCAGGCAGGCGGGCACGGCTGGCTCTCTGGCAGGACTGGTAGACAAGACTGGTACACTGGAAGAACCAGTAGGGACCGGTCTGCAGGCAGGTATGTAGAACGGGTAAGAACCTGTTCAGACACGAGGACCTAGGAATAAGTAGATAAAGACCGCAAGAGCGGATGCAGAGCGAAAGCACAGGAGCTAGAGCCAAGAACAGAAATGCAGGAGGCGGAGCCAAGAGCAGGAGGCGGAGCCAAGTGCAAAACAGCAGGAGGCGGAGCCAAGAGCTGGAGGCGGAGCCAAGTGAAAAACCGCAGGAGGCGGAGCCAAGAGCTGGAGGCGGAGCCAAGTGCAGACAGGCAGGAGGCGGAGCCAAGAGCTGGAGGCAGAGCCAAGTGCAGGAGAAGTAGAACCGCAAGGAGCGGAGCCAGGTAGAACCGCAAGGAGCGGAGCCAGGTAGAACCGCAAGGAGCGGAGCCAGGTAGAACCGCAAGGAGCGGAGCCAGGTAGAACCGCAAGGAGCGGAGCCAGGTAGAACCGCAAGGAGCGGAGCCAGGTAGAACCGCAAGGAGCGGAGCCAGGTAGAACCGCAAGGAGCGGAGCCAGGTAGAACCGCAAGGAGCGGAGCCAGGTAGAACCGCAAGGAGCGGAGAGGTGCTGCGGGAGGGGTCTCTGCAGCAAAGCTGAGCAGAGCCACAAAGAATGTGGAGAGAAGCTGCAGCAAGGGATAACTGCAACAGCAGAAGATAAGCTGAGTAGAAAGGAGCAGAAACGCAGAAGTGAGGAGCAGAGGTAAAGTCACAAAGGTTCAGAGCAGGCAGAGCTGCAAGAGTGCGGAGTGTAAGCAGACTGAGAATATAAGGAAAGACAACAGGGAAGGAAGCCAAAGACTAGGAGACAGAGATAAGACTAAGTGCAGACAAGGCAATGGAACAAGACACAAGGACAAAGACACTGGGACCAGGATATACTGCCTCCTGGTGGGCGGACAACAAGACCAAGGAAATAACACAGAGAATCCTCCAGAGAGGGAGTAACTCAGAGAAAGGCCAGGCAAACTCAGAAGCAAGACACTAACTGAGCTAACACATTGCACAGGCTCAGACCACTGGGTGGAGCTGAACTAAATACTGGAGGTCTCCTGGCAATTGGTCAGGAACAGATTGGACAGATGCACCTGATTCCTATAAGAACCAGAGAGTTCAGGCGCCGCCCCTCTATACACAGAACTATGAAGCATGCAGAGAGCAGAGACACAGAACATGGAGCTGGCAAGAAACAGAAACCACATCATGACCTGGAGCAGTGGGTAAGATAGTGTGAGAGATGCGAGGCCATGCCGTGATGCCAGCAGAGTTGTTACATCATGTGACATAAAAATGTAATGAGACCATAAGGGAAAGCAGTGGTGAAACTGTAGGAATGGCACCAGTCGGGAGGTAAGTACACTCCCTGACAGAAGTTATGTCTCCGAAATGTGGTTTAGGTTAAGAAAATAAATTGGCATCAAGGCAGAAATATTGATCAGTTAATGGACACAGAATGGTCAGATTTTGGCAAGACAAAAGTTTTATCGCCTGGCCATATAATACACCCAATCCTAGTTTACATCCTCACCTGTGCTCAGTAAATGATCGGTTAATTAGTGTGTGTATATAAAAAGAAACCCAGCACCCCAGAAATTCACTTGAACTGCAACTTGAGCTCTGACAACATGCCAAAAAATGCACCGTGACCAAAGCCTGGATTATCAAGAGGCTGAAGAACAGATCCACTGCAGAGGTGGGTGGCACCTTTAATGTGTCTCAGCATCAAGTACAAAGAATTAAAAAAGATTTGAAGAGACTGGAAATGTGTTTGACAAGCCCAGGTCCGGCAGACCCTGCAAGACAACTGCTCAGGAGGAATGTTTGTTGGTTAGAAAATCCAAAGCAAGCCCCTCTTCCACTGCAGAAGAGCTCCAACAGGCCTGGTCACCTCAAGTCCCTGTGTAAACTAGAACAGTTTGTAGGATTCTGTTTCGAAATGGCCTCCATGGTCGAATCAGTGCCCAGAAGCCAGCACTAAACAAAAGGCAAATGAAAAACCGTGTGGCATTTGCAAAGCCCCACAGCCTGCTAAACAGATGGATGCTGGAAAAGTGGCAGAAGGTGGATTTCTCTGATGAATCTTCAGTAGAATTACACCACAGCCGCCGCAAATACTGAAGGAGACCTACTGGAGCCCATATGGATCCAAATACACCCAGCAAAAGGTTAAATTTGGTGGTGGAAAGATCATGGTCTGGGGTTACATTTGGTATGGGGGTGTGCGAAACATTTGCAAGATGGAAGGCAATATCAATAGCCTAAAATATCAAGGAGTATTAGTTACCTCTTACATTCCAAATCATAAAAGGAGTCAAATTCTGCAACAGGATGGTGCTCCATCTCATACATCCATCTCTACAACAAAGTTCCTCCAGGCAAAAAAGATCAAGGTGCTCAAGGACTGGCCAGCCCAGTCACCAGACATGAACATCATTGAGCATGTTTGAGGTAGGATGAAAGAGGAAGCTTGGAAGAGAAAACCAAAGAATCTAGATGAACTCTGTGAGGCATGTAGGACTGCATTCTTTGCTATTCCTGATGACTTCATTAATAAATTGTATGAATCATTGTTGAACTGCATGGATGCAGTCCTTCAAGCTCATGGAAGTCACACAAAATATTACCGTATTTTTCGGACTATAAGACGCACCGGACTATAAGGCGCACCCAGGTTTTAGAGGTGGAAAATAGGGAAAAAAATTTTTGAAGCAAAAAAATGTGGTAAAATATTTAATAACATACTATTATATGTGGTGTTATTATATATAATAGTATGTTATGTTGGAAGCTGCGAGACCAGTGTGGTGTCTGTGAAGTACTATATGAAGACGCTGGAGGGTGAGTATAAGAATGGGGGCACAGGGCTTATATTGAAAGCACCACTCCAGCACTGCAAAATAACACTGGAGTGCTGCTTTAAAATCCCATGGTAGAACTATAACTCCCAGCATGTCCTGCAGATCCTATGACATGCTGGGAGTTATAGTTCACTAAAGGAGTGGCAGAGTGCTTTATTGTGTTTTGGAAAGACTAACCTCTTAATTGTGGCAGCCAGCCAGCCTGTGGTGAGGTAAAAGCATCCCATGGCTGCACACACAGAGCCCTCCCTCTTGTTGCCTTTCCACAGCACAGGTAATGGAAGCCAGCAGATTCTAGTGTTGGAGTCTGAAGGACCTGTGATGATGTCAAGAAGAGGGAGGGCTCTGTGCTGCCATGTGATGCTCCAGCTCGCCCACTTCTGACATCATCACAGGTCCTGTTTGTGCACACTGCACAGCACTCAGCTCCAGCCCAGGAAGGTACCAGCGATCTCCTCCTCCCCTGGACACATGGATCTCCCCAGCTGCTGCAGGAATCAGCGCTGAGGAATCCATGTGTGTCGCTGCTTAAGTGCAGCATTCATTTGCTGCTCCGGCGCACCGCTCAGCTGATAGGTGGGCGGGGAGTAGCTAATGAATATTCACTGCACTTAATCATCGGGCCACATGGTTTCCCCAACAGCTGATTCCCAGCAGTGGGGACATTTTTCTGCCTCCTGAAGTGGGATATCATTGCTATCCCACTCACTGCTGCCCCCTCCCCACATGCTACATCCATACCATAAGACGCACCCACACTTTCCTCCCAAATTTGGAGGAAAAAAAGTGCGTCTTATGGTCAGAAAAATACGGTAAATATGACTCTACACTGCGTGCAGAATTATTAGGCAAGTTGTATTTTGATCACATGATACTTTTTATACATGTTGTCCTACTCCAAGCTGTTCAGGCTTGAGAGCCAACTACTAATTAAGTAAATCATTTAGCAAAATGGGTCAGAAAAGAGATTTGACGGGCTCTGAAAAGTCCAAAATTGTGAGATGTCTTGCAGAGGGATGCAGCAGTCTTGAAATTGCCAAACTTTTGAAGCGTGATCACCGAACAATCAAGCGTTTCATGGCAAATAGCCAACAGGGTCGCAAGAAGCGTGTTGGGCAAAAAAGGCGCAAAATAACTGCCCATGAATTGAGGAAAATCAAGTGTGAAGCTGCCAAGATGCCATTTGCCACCGGTTTTGCCATATTTCAGAGCTGCAACGTTACTGGAGTAACAAAAAGCACAAGGTGTGCGATACTCAGGGTCATGGCCAAGGTAAGGAAGGCTGAAAAACGGCCACCTTTGAACAAGAAACATAAGATAAAATGTCAAGACTGGGCCAAGAAATATCTTAAGACTGACTTTTCAAAGGTTTTATGGACTGATGAAATGAGAGTGACTCTTGATGGGCCAGATGGATGGGCTGGCATCATTAAAGATGAACTTATGGGACCTTTTCTGGTTGAGGATGGAGTGAAGCTCAACTCGCAGACCTACTGCCAGTTTCTGGAAGACAACTTCTTCAAGCAGTGGTACAGGAAGAAGTCGGTATCGTTCAAGAAAAACACGATTTTCATGCAGGACAATGTTCCATCACATGGCTCCAACTACTCCACAGCGTGGCTGGCCAGTAAAGGTCTCAAAGAAGAAAAAATAATGACACGGCCCCTTTGTTCACCTGATCTGAACCCCATAGAGAACCTGTGGTCCCTCATAAAATGTGAGATCTACAGGGAGGGAAAACAGTCCACCTCACAGAACAGCGTCTGGGAGGCTGTGGTGGCTGCTGCACGCAATGTTGATCGTAAACAGATCAAGCAACTGACAGAATCTATGGATGGAAGGCTGTTGAGTGTCATGATAAAGAAAGGTGGCTATATTGGTCACTAATTTTTTGGGGTTTTGTTTTTGCATGTCAGAAGTGTTTATTTCTAAATCTTGTGCAGTTATATTGGTTTACCTGGTGAAAATAAACAAGTGAGATGGGAGTATATTTGGTTTTTATTAGGTTGCCTAATAATTCTGCACAGTAATAGTTACCTGCACAAACAGATATCCTCCTAAGATAGCCAAATCTAAAAAAACCCACTCCAACTTCCAAAAATATTAAGCTTTGATATTTATGAGTCTTTTGGGTTGATTGAGAACATAGTTGTTGATCAATAATAAAAATAATCCTCTAAAATACAACTTGCCTAATAATTCTGTACACAGTGTAATAGCACCACAACTTCATTCACCAATGTTATGCAACATATAGTTGTATTTTAAGTTAATTATTTGTTTGAATATCACATTACATTCTGTGGGCGACAAAACTTTTGCCTTGCCAAAATCTGACCATTCTGTGTCCATTAACTGATCAATATTTCTGCATTGATGCCAATTTATTTTCTTAACCTAAACCACATTTCGGAGGGTTTCAGCTTTGAAAAGAATAATTTATACAACCAATGGATGAATTTAACGTCAGGTTATAAGCTTTTATTTACATAACATGGATAAGCGACATAACTTCTGTCAGGGAGTATATGATGTGTTTTTAGTTTATGATGGGGAGTGAAGCCAGTAGTGGACAACTCCTTCAATGTCTTTGGTGTTCTATGAATCCCTGTATAATGCTCTTTCTGGAGGGGTAATATTTCATTTTGGAAGATAATTATCCATAAAATGATCTGAATATATATTCCATAAATTAACAATCAAGGAACTCACTGAAGCTTTTCTGTTTCTAGGAAAAATCATTAGAAAATGAGGTACAGGTGGGAAATAAGACTAGAAAATAGATAGACACTGACAATTCATTGAAGTATGTGACCAAGTATGGTGAATCACAGGGAACCCAATCTGCCTGACCTGTAGAATAATAGTGTCCCTATATGTTAGCTTTCGTTGCTGGCATTTCCTACAAATGGTTGGTTGCATCAGGGGAAGTCCAATGTCATTGGTTGGTCACATTGCAGTGCACTGCAGGGAGAATATAGGATTTCAGGGGCGTTTGTTGGGACTAACCCCTACTTTCGCTAAACATGCCCTAAATTACGTTATACAAAAAGGAGTCATCTATTGAATCTGACCAGTTTGAAAAGCGCAAAGGGCTCCTATTATAGAGTCTGGATTCTGTCAATCCAGAATATTGTCACATCTAATTTTTAGGTATGACATATTAATGTTCTATTTAAATATTTATTTGTTCTTTTATTCATTCATCCTGTCAATTCAAGTTCCAGTACCTCATCCCATGCACAGTACATTCATTACAAAATACATTATAGTCTTTGTCTGTGTAAACTGTTGCAAAAAAATAAACATTGACATTGACACCTGAAATACTGACTCTACTCATCTTCACAAACTGTCTTGAGCACTGAGTCCTCTCCTAGAATTTTACACAGTTCATTCAATCTCTGCTGCATTTTTGGTATTCCAGCAAGCTGAGACTCAAGTCTCTGTTTTTCTTCACTTAATGATAACCGCGTGGCAGTATCCAGTTGTTCAAATCGCCATCCACCTTCTCCATCAAACTGTAACAGATGAGTGTGGTATTTCCTGCGCAAATATAAAAAATCCCACAATTAGAGAATAAATCCAAATACTACTACACATACATAGTCTTGTTGATCACAATGAGTTACTGGACTGGAAAGGACAACATGCTTCACCACTTACTGCACCTCTTAGAAATGGTTTCCAACATAATGAGGTGAGTATAAGATCACTCCCTACATTAATCGGTTTCTGTATTCAAAATGTCACATAGTCCAAAATTCACAAAATCCAGGTATCAAGAATGCAAAAAATTAATGGAACAAAATAAATATATAACAGATTAGGGCACCTTCGGGGGCAGTTTGTTTCCCTGCTCTTTGCAGGCTGCAAAATGAGATAACCTAGTGAAACAAGTGAAAGGGAGCTGAACCTTCATGTGGCTATATTCAGAGAGAATCTCAGAAAAAGACAGATAAAGGAGTTACAAACTATCCCATTAGAACAAGGAGACTGACAGATTCTTAGTTAAAGGGAATCTGTCAGGTGATTTTTGTGTGGTATCCCAATAGTAATAGGGCTTGGGCAGCCTTTTCAGGATATGTAACTTTTATTTCTCTACTTGGCCCTGTTGTGTTCCTGTAAACCAAGGCCGAATTTATTGTCATGTGCCAGCAAATCAAGCATATGTACATAACAAATGAATATTGTGAGGATCTGAGGTTGTGGGTTATAAAATCACCTAGGCAGGTGAACTATGCAGACTTCCATCTTCTCTGCTCTTTTACAGAAAATCTCCACATGATGCCCTTAAAGATAGAAGTGTCAGTACAATGCTCCTGAATAAAAATTTGCCCCTCACTATATTGTCTGCACAAAATATGACCCCCATACTGTCCCTCTTATGGAACATTCTCTTTACACTGAACTCTCCTTTTCATACCAGCCCCCTCTCCACACTGTCCTCTCATACTGTGTCCCCCTTATAGGGCCCAGTATTTATACTGTACCCTCTCATCACACTCGCCCTCCTCGGTATACTGTCCCCTCCTGGCTGTGCCCTTACATTGTCTCTCCATGCTACGCCCCCACTACTCAGTTTCTATTCTGTGCCTACTCACTTTTCTGCCCCCATACTGTCTCCTCACACTATTCCCCTCCATCCTCATACTGTCTCCTCTCACATCCCCATTATTCACCTTACTGTCTGCTCATATATTCACCCCCTCACTTTCTATACTGCCTGCTCACCTGACACCCCATACTGTGTCTGCACACATCCCATCATCCTCACTCCCCGTACGCTGTCCACATACATTTTTCACATCGCTAATCATACTGAGTCCGCATATATTCCCCCATTTGCTCCCCATACTGTCTGCACCCATCCCCCCATACTGTTTCCTCATACATTTTCCTCAGTTCCCAGTACTGTTTCCTCATACATGCCCTCATTCCCTCATACTGTTTCCTCGTACATGCCCCCATTCCCCATACTGTTTCCTCATACATGCCCCCCATTCCCCCGTACTGTTTCCTCATACTTGATCCCCATTCCCCTGTGCTGTTTCCACATACATGCCCCCATCTCCCCCTTTGCTCTTCATTTTGTGTCCTCAAATCTCCCCCACACATTAAAGCGCCCCATCCCCACTACAAATGTTCCCACACACAACAAATAACCCCTTCTCTACTCCAAATCTCCCCACAGCCCCATCCCCACGCAAATTCTCCCCAGAAACATTAGACACCCCCATCCCAACTCAAATTCTCCCCCACACAATAAATCCCCCATCCCCACTCCAATTCTCCCCACGCATAATAAAGTCCCCATCCTCACTCTAATTCTCCCCACACATAATAAAGCCCCCCATCCCCACTCAAATGCTCCCCACACATAATAAAGCCCCCCTGCACTTAATCTTCGGCATCTTCAGCTCCACTGGAGCACTTACCACCCATGTTCGCCTCTGCAGCGCGGGCAAGTGATGTTAGCAGCATGATCACATGATCTATCACGCTGATGGCGTCGCTCTGACCTGACAGCAAGGGTGGACACTGACAGTTTGGGGCTCCTGTGCACGAAATGTGTCTGGGCCCCCCCTCCTTTTATGCCGGTAAAGCTATATATGGTCACCAATGATAAATTCAAAAAAAGGAAAGCAGCACAAAAAAGTTTGAAAAAATAAAGTGGACTTTAATGCCTGAATGGCGTGGCAACGTTTCGGATGTAATATCCTTTCTCAAGCCTGGAGAAAGGATATTACATCCAAAACGTTGCCACGCCATTCAGGCATTAAAGTCCACTTTATTTTTTCAAACTTTCTTGTGCTGCTTTCCTTTTTTTGAATATATATATATATATATATATATATATATATATATATATATATATACACACTTACCGGCCACTTTATTAGGTACACCTGTCCAACTTCTTGTTAACACTTAATTTCTAATCAGCCAATCACATGGCGGCAACTCAGTGCATTTAGGCATGTAGACATGGTCAAGACAATCTCCTGCAGTTCAAACCGAGCATCAGTATGGGGAAGAAAGGTGATTTGAGTGCCTTTGAACGTGGCATGGTTGTTGGTGCCAGAAGGGCTGGTCTGAGTATTTCAGAAACTGCTGATCTACTGGGATTTTCACGCACAACCATCTCTAGGGTTTACAGAGAATGGTCCGAAAAAGAAAAAAAATCCAGTGAGCGGCAGTTCTGTGGGCGGAAATGCCTTGTTGATGCCAGAGGTCAGAGGAGAATGGGCAGACTGGTTCGAGCTGATAGAAAGGCAACAGTGACTCAAATCGCCACCCGTTACAACCAAGGTAGGCCTAAGAGCATCTCTGAACGCACAGTGCGTCGAACTTTGAGGCAGATGGGCTACAGCAGCAGAAGACCACACCGGGTACCACTCCTTTCAGCTAAGAACAGGAAACTGAGGCTACAATTTGTACAAGCTCATCGAAATTGGACAGTAGAAGATTGGAAAAACGTTGCTTGGTCTGATGAGTCTCGATTTCTGCTGCGACATTCGGATGGTAGGGTCAGAATTTGGCGTAAACAACATGAAAGCATGGATCCATCCTGCCTTGTATGGAGCATCTTTGGGATGTGCAGCCGACAAATCTGCGGCAACTGTGTGATGCCATCATGTCAATATGGACCAAAATCTCTGAGGAATGCTTCCAGCACCTTGTTGAATCTATGCCACGAAGAATTGAGGCAGTTCTGAAGGCAAAAGGGGGTCCAACCCGTTACTAGCATGGTGTACCTAATAAAGTGGCCGGTGAGTGTATATATTATATATATACACACACACACGCACCCATACATGTATATATAACATAGTCTCCTTTATTATGTATATTGCCATCCATTATTATACAGTGCCCTCTCGTTATGTACAGTACCGTCCCTTACATATTGGATTATATAGAGCCCTGTTTCTTATTACATACCATCCTGTCTTGTTAGCTGTATAATGCAATGATGGCTGATGGAGCATGGGAAAGCTTCTTTTCTAATGAAGGAGCTGATGGACTGGTAGTCTGGTCATCGGCTCCTCCATCAGCAGTCATTTTATATCTAAAAAGAGAGGGGACTATGTAATAAAAGGGGGGGCTGTGAATAACAAAAATAACAAGAATGCACTATGTAAGAGACAGCACTATACATAACCGCAGAGGAAGCTATATAATAAGGGATGGCACCATATATAACTAGAGAGGATGGTATGTAATAAGGGACGTTGCAATACATAATAAAAGAGGAAACTATGTAGCTAAGGGTGGCGCTATACATAATAAGTATGTACACTCTATACTAAGGGACTATGTTAGACATAATAGGTGATAATAATGTCTTCCTCCACCTCCCCCTGTTCCTCAGTCCATTATAAGTCCCCCTTCCTCCCATCCCAATCCCCCACACCCTTCATTGTCCTCCTCCCCCCGCATCCATTAATGTCCTCTCCCCCACCCCATCATTGCCCTCTTCAACACCACTATCATTGCTTTCTCCCCCACCACCCCATATCATTGCCCATTCCACCACCTCCATCATTTCCTCCTCCCCATCACCCCATCATTATCTTTTCCCCCACCACTCCCATCATTGCCCATAACACCACCTCCATTGTCTATTCCCCACCACTCCCACCATTGCCCATTCCACCTCCTCCATCATTTCCTCCCCACCCCCATTATTGCCCTTTCCACCACCACCATCATTGTCCTTTCCACCACCACCATCATTGCATTCTCCCCACTACCATTGTTGTTCTTTCCACCACCTCCATCATCGCTCCCCCACCACCCCATCATTGCCCTTTCCACCACCTCCATCGTTTTCTCCTCCCCCACCACCCCCATTATTGCCCTTTCCACCACCACCATTATTGTCCTTTCCACCACCATCATTGCATTCTCTCCTACCACCCCATCATTGCCCTCTCTATCACCCCCATCATTGCCCTTTCCACCACCTCCATCACAGCCTTCTCCATATACTCGTTACTCGAGATTTCCCGAGCACGCTCGGGTGACCTCCGAGTATTTTTTAGTGCTCAGAGATTTCATTTTCCTCACCTCAGCTGAATGATTTACATCTCTTAGCCAGCTTGATTACATGTGGGGATTCCCTAGCAACCAGGCAACCCCCACATGTACTGGCTAACAGATGTAAATAATTCAGCTGCGGCGATGAAAACTAAATCTCCATGCACTAAAAAATACTCGGAGGACACCCGAGCGTGCTCAGGAAAACCCGAGCAACGAGTATATTCGCTCATCACTAATTACCACCATCATTGCCTTCTCCCCCACCCTCAGCATTGCCCATTCCACCACCACCACCTCCATCATTTCCTCCTCCCCCACCATCCCCATCATTGCACTTTCCACCACATCCACCATTTCCTCACCCCATCATTGCCTTCTCCCCATCTGCCCCATCATTGCCCTCTCCTCCCCCTACACACACACACACACACACACACACACACACACACAGACACAGTACCATTCACCTCTCTGCACATTTCCCCACAGTGCTATACACACACTCACCGCTCTGCTGCATCACCATCACTTGGCAGCTTCCTCTCTCTGACACAGCCGGCCGCTGAATGATTATGTCATCCAGTGGTGCTGCTGGCTGTGTGAGAGGAAGCGCGGGCATTCTGCAGCTTCCCTGTGCCGGCTGTCAGCTTGACAGTCGGCACAGAGAACAGCCGACTCTCAGTCCGGGAGGCGGCAGAATGCAGCCGCTGAGGGAGACACTGCGGACCGCTGCATTAGGCGGCCCAACTGTGCCCCCTGGTGGGCATAGCCCCATGCGGAAAGTAAGCAGATCAATGGATTCCTAGGTGTGCGGAATCCCCGCGATTCCACAAATTTAATGAACATGCTGTGTTTTTTTCTGGAATGCGATTCCGCTCAGGAAAACAACGCAGCATGTGCACAAAAAATGCGGATTGCATTCTATTAAATAGGATGCTTAATGTGAGTGGGTTTTTTTGCGGTTTTATAGCGTTTTTATAGCGAAAAACTGTGAAAAATCTGCTACGTGTGCACACAGCCTCAATCTCTAAAACTTCATAGATCATCCATCCATCCATCCCAGCTTTGAACCTCTCCCTTCAACATCCCTCCAACAACTGCCTGATTCAACCCTGTGTCTCCCTTAAGCATTTTTCTGCATGTGAGACCTCCTGTGGTGACGGCTCTCCTGGGTCTACTATCTCCATCCAAACAATGGGCCTAGGCTGGTAGAGCAATGGATTGATAGGGTGATTGCTTTACATGTGCCTTTAGCAATTTACTGTCTGGTCTTAAGTTTACATAAGATCTAGCCTGCTCTTCTTAAGGTACCTTCACACTCAGCAACTTTGCAACGAGAACGACAACAATCCGTGACGTTGCAGCGCCCTGGTTAGCGATCTCGTTGTGTTTGACACGCAGCAGCGATCTGGATCCCGCTGTGCCATCGCTGGTCGGAGCTAGAAGTCCAGAACTTTATTTTGTCACCAGGTCGGCGTGTATCGTCATGTTTGACATCAAAAGCAACGACGCCAGCAATGTTTGACATGGAGCTAACAACCAGCGAGAACGAGAAGTGAGTCGCCGTTACGTCACTGGATCGCTCCTGCATCGTTCTGGAGTTGCTGTGTTTGACGTGTCTACAGCGACCTAAACAGCGACGCTCCAGCGATCTAGTTTAGGTCGGCTCGTTGTCTATATCGCCGCAGCTTCGCTGAGTGTGACGGTACCTTTACTCTGCTCACTGTCACTGAATGTAAACATTGATTCCTGAGGATGAACTGATGAGCAAGAAAATCACTAATAAAACACAGCAAGAAAATATCTAATAAAACACAACAAAACCGATGCTTCGTGCTGGAAAAAGTCTCCGTGCTACGTCCATTTGTCCTATAGTCTTTAGTAATCGGCCATATCCTCACAAATATTACATTCACCCCTTCCCCGACCCATAATTTTGCCCATCCCTCTGCACTGGCATCACTGACTGAATAAAGTCAGACTCACCCAGGGACCGCATCGCAATCCTCGGACTGGCCGACTGCTCTCCTCATCTGAGAGTGACAACTGTATAAAATACATGCTGTTATTACACTCATGTCAGGAGAGCAGACGGCCAGCTGAGGATTGCGAATAGATCCCCGGGTGAGTCTGACTGCATCCAATCATTGTCGGGATGGGGTGAATATTCATTTTGTATTTACATCAGTGTCGGCAAGTCAAGCGTATGTAAAACACCAAATTAATATTCACCCGATCCCCCATCCATAATCCCGCTAACCACTCCTGGCCGGTGTTACTGATTGGATGCAGTTAGACTGCTGGGTTAGGCTAGTTTCACACTAGCGTTTTGTGGAGCTGCGGAGGGCTGCGGACTTCCTCCATAAAGCCCCGCCCTCGGCCGCACCTCCGCCTCTAGCTCCACCTACTTCTGCATGCGGCCGGCATGCGGCCTGCGTACCTATCTAAAACGACGCATGCAGAAGCATCCGCATACAGCGGCATGACCTGCGTACCTAATGTTAAAGATAGGTACGCAGGCCGCATGCAGAAGTAGGCGGAGCTAGAGGCAGGTGCGGCCAAGGGCGGGGCTTCACGGAGGAAGTCCGCAGCCCTCCGCAGCTCCTCCAAACGCTAATGTGAAACCGGCCTTATTCGGGCAATGGCAGTCTGACTGAGTCAGTGACACCAATGCAGAGGGATGGGCAGGATTATGGGTGGGGGGAAGGGGTGAATATTCATTTGCCATTTACATATGTTTGACTTGCTGATGTGCGACAAAAATGTGTCCAGGACTTACAGGAACACAACGGGGCCACATAAAGAAATAAAAGTTACTTATCGTGAAAGGGCTGCCCAAACCCAGTTTCAGGATACTATTAGGATACCACACAAAAAATTACCAGACTGATTCTTTTTAATCTCATTCTGTAGCCAGCAATACACAGGTCAACACAGAGACCAAAGAAGTAAACTGCAACTCTTTTCCCCAAAAAATATATGCATTTCAACTGGACCTTTCGCAAGTCTGAGAATGTTAAACTGGCCACATCATGGAACAGTGGCGGCCAGGGCCGCATTCGCCACTAGGCACTCGAGGGCACGTGCCTAGGGCGGCGACATTGCGGGGGGCGGCACCTGAGCAAGGGTGTTTTTTTTTTTTTTTAAAGTCCCAGGTCACAAGCGACGCCCCCCCCGCTTCCCGCCTCCCGCCCCCCGCCTCCGAGTCCCCCCCGCCCTCCTTGAAGACAATACTCACAACTCACACCGGGCGGGTAGAAGGGGGGCGCGGAGAGCAGCTGCACCATCCAGGAAGTGTCTTCTCGCGCCGCAGCTCGGAGCAGTCGCGGGGTCTCCCCCTAAGGAGGAAGCCGACGCTCGCATCTTCATGGAGGAGGACGAGTTCAACCGCTCCTCTGCCCCGATGCTGACGCCGTCACGCCGGAGAAATCGTATGACAGACAGCCGGACCGGGACCCGCACGACCTGAACGGGCACCTGAAGGTGAGTGCTGCGCAGATATAGCAGAGCCGAGCGGGTTACTGGCAAACTCCCAGCACGCCATCCAAGTCCTGCTCTGCCACCCCTGTGTATGCCAGGGCACGGTATATACCTGGTCCTACGGGGGAATATATGCATGGCTCATATTCCACCCCCCCTGTATGCATGGCTGATGGGCCATCAGCCATGCATACAGGGGGGGTGGAATATGAGCCATGCATACAGGGGGAGGGGTGGAGAGATGACCCATGCATACAGGGGGGGTGTATATGAGCCATGCATACAGGGGGGGTGAATATGAGCCATGCATACAGGGGGGGTGAATATGAGCCATGCATACAGGGGGGGGTGAACATGAGCCATGCATACGGGGGGGTGAATATGAGCCATGCATATGGGGGGGGGTGAATATGAGCCATGCATACAGGGGGGGGGGGGTGAATATGAGCCATGCATACAGGGGGGGGGTGAATATGAGCCATGCATACAGGGGGGGGTGAATATGAGCCATGCATACAGGGGGGGTGAATATGAGCCATGCATACAGGGGGGGTGAATATGAGCCATGCATACAGGGGGGGGTGAATATGAGCCATGCATACAGGGGGGGGTGAATATGAGCCATGCATACAGGGGGGGGTGAATATGAGCCATGCATACAGGGGGGGGGTGAATATGAGCCATGCATACAGGGGGGGGTGAATATGAGCCATGCATACAGGGGGGGGGTGAATATGAGCCATGCATACAGGGGGGGGTGAATATGAGCCATGCATACAGGGGGGGGTGAATATGAGCCATGCATACAGGGGGGGGTGAATATGAGCCACGCATACAGGGGGGGGTATGAGCCATGCATACAGGGGGGTGAATATGAGCTGTGTATATGGGGGGGGGGTGAATATGAGCCATGCATACAGGGGGGGGGAGTGTGAGCCATGCATACAGGGGGGGAATATGAGCCATGCATACAGGAGGGGGGGGTCATTATACAGCATCATGGAGAACTGTGTGTGGCCATTATACAGTATTGAGCATCATGTGTGGCCGTTGTACAGTATTGAGCATCATGTGTGGCCAATGGCCATTATACAATATGGAGCATCATGTGTGGCCGTTATACAGTATGGAGCATCATGTGTGGCCAATGGCCATTATACAATATGGAGCATCATGTGTGGCCGTTATACAGTATGGAGCACTGTGGCCATTATACAGTATGGAGAACTGTGTGTGGCCGTTATACAGTATGGAGCATCATGTGTGGTCATTATACAGTGTGCAGCATCATGTGTGGCCATTATACAGTATTGAGCATCATGTGGGATCATTATACAGTATGGAGCATCATGTGTGGCCATTATACAGTATGGAGCACTGTGGCCATATTTTTTCGTTTATAATTATTGTATATAAAACAGTGTGATCAGCAGTGCTAAATGGCTGTGGTTGGGACGTGGATATGGGTGTGACTAGTTGTGAAATGGGTGTGGTCAGAGGCGTGGCCTAAAATTTGCCGTGGCGCGCTAAGCGCGCCGCACACTTTGTACCTCCTTCCCTTCTTCAAAAGTTGGGAGGTATGGTACCACATTTGACAGATCATGGCAAGTGCCGCAAATACCATAGGGAATGAATGAGGCCAAACGCAGTGTTGCCGTAAGTGATCCATTACGCGGCACATGCAGAAAAACTGCCGGATCTGCTGCAAAAGGTGACTTTCACATCAGCGATTCTTGCTAAAGTCACTGCCGATAGTGTCATACTCACCAATGGGGGAGGCAGCGCTAAAAGTGCCTAGGGCAGCAGAAACTCTAAATACGGCCCTGGTGGCGGCATAGCTGAGTAAAACGTAATTTTTATTTTTTTATTACTCCTTTCCGTAGCTTGTCAAGTTTAGCATCAGGAAAGATATATATATATCTTTGTACCATGTTAGCCAGTAGATAGAAAATATTTAGAATGGAGAGTCCTCAGTGGTTGATACCTTTTAATAGCTAACTGAAAAGATGGTAACAAATTGCAAGCTTTCGAGACTACTCAGGTCTCTTCATCAGGATTAGACTAATACATAATCTGAAGAATCACATATTTATACACAACACAGCACAGAAATAATGTAATAGATAAGACAAGCGACTTGAAGCAGAACTATTATTATGGGAGAGGAATAAACAGTTGTGGCCATAAATATTGGAACAGTTCATAGATAAGGTGTGTGAAAGGTTTATTGTCCACTGATTGGGGTCTAGTTCTGTATTGTGATGCCCCCACAAGGCACAAGGTCTGAGGAGCAAATTCCTTAATTGATGTAAAAAGACATAAATCCATGCGCCACATTCATTCCTGCACTGAGTGTGTCAAAGGTTGTCATAAGTTTATACTCCCAGACTCTTTTGTGTCATGAGAGATTGCTATCGCAGTCTACAAAGTCTGAGTCTCCGCCTCCAGTAGGAGTATATGCCTGAAAATGGTGCACATCAGAGCACACTTTCGCTCTGCCAACCTCATTATTGTTTATGGCCCCATCAGCCCATACGTCCTAATCCCATTTTGTGGGGGGTTTCGAATGTAGGTTCCTACGGGACCCAAGAACGTGGTGAAGAGTGCAATCTGAAAGCACCCTTAGACAAGTGGAGCAACCAAAGACACGTGTTCAACTTGTCTGGGACTTGCTGATCAGCTATTTTAATGCTGTGAACTTGCTGTCAAAGAAAAACAGTAAAATTGCAGACAAGGCACAGTTGCATGTGACTATGGCAAGTCAGTCGCTTTCTGCTTGCTAACAGCAGCAGAAAATCCAATACATTTGGAAACATTTATGACTCTGTGACACAGTCGCAGGTCACACAGTGCAACACAGGAAATCAGTGGATGTCGTAGTATGACATTGAAATCTCAGTGACACACAATGCATGTCATCATTTATCCCTAACCTAATCCTGGAAAAGGCACTTGCATTCAAGATGCCACACAGCAATCACATTTACTATACCTGCTGGATATTACCATATTAGCATTGGATAACTAATAACACTTGCCTTTATGGATTCTAGGAAAGCTGAGTAGATTGTGATGTAAGAAAGAAGGACAATGCAGTGTTTTCTCTTTGCTAGAAATGTTCTTCAGATCCTATATACAGCTCTGACAAAAATTAAGAGACTACTGCAAAATGTTCAGTTTGTCTGATTTTTCTCTTTATAGGTATATTTTTGAGTAAAATGTAAATTGTTCTTTTGTTCTATAAACATCTGACAACATGTCTCCGAAGTTCCAAGCAATACATTTTGTATTTTTTTTCTGACAAAGAAAAATGGTCAAAATAAAAAACAAACAAACAGTGCTTTCAGACCTCAAATAATGCAAAGAAAACAAGTTCATAATCAATTAGAAACAACAATACTAATGTTTTAACTCAGGAAGAGTTCAGAAGTCAATATTTTGTGGAATAACCAGTGATTTTTAATCACAGCTTTCATGCGTCTTGCCATGTCTTTCACACTGCTCCTGGCGCAAAAATTGAATCAGTTCTTCTTTGTTTGGTGGCTTGTGACCATCCATCATCCTCTTGATTACATTCCAGAGGTTTTCAATTGGGTTCAGGACTGGAGATTGGGCTGCCCATGACAGGGCTTTGATGTGGTGGTCTCTTAATTTTTGCCAGAGCTGTATGTATCACTTGTACATACAGTGGCATGTAAAACTTTGGTAACCCCTGGTCAAAATTATTGCTATTGTTAACAGTTAAGCAAGTTGAATATGAAATGATTTCTAAAAGGCCTAAAGTTAAAGATGAAACATTTCCTTTCTATTTTAGGCAAAAAAAATTAGATATTTTCATCTGTTACATTTTAAAAATTACAAAAAATAAAATGGGTCAATGCAAAAGGTTTGGCACCCTTGGGGATTTGAATGCCCACATAACTTTGACCAAGGTTTCAGAACTTAATTGGCCTGTTAGGGTTATGGTTAGTTCACTATCATCATTAGGAAAGGCCAAATTTCCCAGTTTTATAAAGACCCCCTGTTTGAATGCAAAAGACCTTCAGAAAGATTTAGCAGACATTGTAGTTACAGTTGTAGCCAAAAGTATTGACACCCTGCAATTCTGTCAGATACTACTCAGTTTCTTCCTGAAAATGATTGCAAACACAAATTATTTGTTATTATTATCTTCATTTAATTTGTCTTAAATGAAAAAACACAAAAAGAATTGTCCTAAAGCCAAATTGGATATAATTCCACACCAAACATAAAAAAGGGGGTGGACAAAAGTATTGGCACTGTTCGAAAAATCATGTGATGCTTCTCTAATTTGTGTAATTAACAGCACCTGTAACTTACCTGTGGCACCTAACAGGTGTTGACAATAACTAAATCACACTTGCAGCCAGTTGACATGGATTAAAGTGGACTCAACCTCTGTCCTGTGTCCTTGTGTGTACCACATTGAGCATGGAGAAAAGAAAGAAGACCAAAGAACTGTCTGAGGACTTGAGAAACCAAATTGTGAGGAAGCATGAGCAATCTCAAGGCTACAAGTCCATCTCCAAAGACCTGAATGTTCCTGTGTCTACCGTGCGCAGTGTCATCAAGAAGTTTAAAGCCCATGGCACTGTGGCTAACCTCCCTAGATGTGGACGGAAAAGAAAAATTGGCAAGAGATTTCAACGCAAGATTGTGCGGATGTTGGATAAAGAACCTCGACTAACATCCAAACAAGTTCAAGCTGCCCTGCAGTCCGAGGGTAACAGTGTCAACCCGTACTATCTGTCGGTGTCTGAATGAAAAGGGACTGTATGGTAGGAGACCCAGGAAGACCCCACTTCTTACCCCGAGACATAAAAAAGCCAGGTTGGAGTTTGCCAAAACTTACCTGAAAAAGCCTAAAACTTTTGGAAGAATGTTCTCTGGTCAGATGAGACAAAAGTAGACCTTTTTGGGCAAATGCATCAATATAGAGTTTACAGGAGAAAAAAAGAGGCATTCAACGAAAAGAACACGGTCCCTACAGTCAAACATGGCGGAGGTTCCCTGATGTTTTGGGGTTGCTTTGCTGCCTCTGGCACTGGACTGCTTGACCGTGTGCATGGCATTATGAAGTCTGAAGACTACCAACAAATTTTGCAGCATAATGTAGGGCCCAGTGTGAGAAAGCTGGGTCTCCCTCAGAGGTCATGGGTCTTCTAGCAGGACAATGACCCAAAACACACTTCAAAAAGCACTAGAAAATGTTTTGAGAGAAAGCACTGGAGACTTCTAAGGTGGCCAGCAATGAATCCAGACCCGAATCCCATAGAACACCTGTGGAGAGATCTAAAAATGGCAGTTTGGAGAAGGCACCCTTCAAATATCAGGGACCTGGAGCAGTTTGCCAAAGAAGAATGGTCTAAAATTCCAGCAGAGCATTGTAAGAAACTCATTGATGGTTACTGGAAGCGGTTGGTCGCAGTTATTTTGGCTAAAGGTTGTGCAACCAAGTATTAGGCTGAGGTTGCCAATACTTTTGTCTGGCCCATTTTTGGAGTTTTGTGTGAAATGATCAATGTTTTGCTTTTTGCTTAATTCTCTTTTGTGCTTTTTCATTTAAGACAAATTAAATGAAGGTAATAATACCAAAGAATTTGTGATTGCAATCATTTTCATGAAGAAACTGAGTATTATCTGACAGAATTGAAGGGGTGTCAATACTTTTAGCCACAACTGTATGGTACATATTTCTACTGTTTAGTGACACCTGCACAAATACTGCTTTCATTGAAGAATCAAGAGGAGAAAACCTCTCCTGTGTCGTCACCATAAAATTCAGCATCAGAAGTATGCAAAAGAACATTTTACCAAGCCTTATGCATTTTGGCAACAAGTCCAGTGGACCAATGAGGTTAAAATAGAACTCTTTGGCCACAATGATCAAAGGTATGCACGGAGAAAAAAGGGCACGCAATATCAGGAAAAGAACATCTCACCAACCATTAATCAACCAATGGCATGGGGAACATTTCACGGGTAGAGCGAAGAATAGATTCAATGAAATTTCAACAAATTCTTGATGCAAAACACAACACCATCTGTAAAAAAGCTGCAGTTGAAAAGAGGATGGCTTGTACCATGGCCCTCACAGTCCCATGATCAGAACATCATTGAAAATCTGTGGCTACACCTCAAAATAGCAGTGCATGCAAGACGACCCATGAATCTGACATAACTAGGAGAATTTTCCAAGGAAGAATGGATGAAAATCCCTCAAACAAGAATTGAAAGACTCTTCTCTGGCTACTAAAAGCGTTTACAAGCCGTGATACTTTCAAAGGGGGGTGTTACTAGGTACTAACCATGCAGGGTGCCCAAACTTTTGCATCGACCCATTTTCCTTTTTGTAATTTTTAAAATGTAAAAGATGAAAATATATGTTTTTTTAAATCTAAAATACAAATGAAATGTGTCATCTTTAACTTTAGGCCTTTTAGAGATCATTTCATCTTCAACTTTCTTAACTGTTAATAATAACAGAAATTTTGACCAGGGGTGTCCAAACTTTTACATGCCACTGTACGTTTTTAGAAGAAATCAGGCATGTCCTGTGTATTTGAGATTGACAGCAGATTCGATAATGCGTTTAGTTTAGTTAATGCCCAATAACTGTATTTGTATTTTGTTTGAAAAGTATTGCTTACCAAAGAGATGGACGGTGAGTTATGGAAAGGAGGCTTATCCCAGCATCCTTTGCAGCTTGAAAAATCTTTCCTTCCACATCTATGCTCACAGCACTCGTGCACTCATCTAGCAATGCATATTGTGGCCTATTGAGAAGAAATATGAAACATTTAGAAAGGTTTTCTTGCAAATATCTGAAATTCTGAAATATCTCATTACATGTTTAGATATTACTAGGTACCGGCGTTAGGGGCAGGTAGACTAAGCAGCTAATAGCGGCACACCACGCAGCCTCTATGGGGCCCGTGAGTCAGAGGGGCCCGGAGCTATCATAGATGCCGATACAGTTGAAAGCAATAATGAAGGCGAAAGAGTCAGATGACGCTCCTTCCCCCATCATTCCCCTCTGACTCTGACACAGCGGGTGCGCGATGACATCACTTCATCATGCAACATGTTGTGTGCTATTGCAGTGGAACTGCTGAGATGCTCTGCAGAGCCTGGAGCAGCGGGGGAACAAGGAGGAGAGGGTAGTATTGTTTTATATATATATATATATATATATATATATATATATATACATATACATATATACAGTATATATATATATATATATATATATATATATATATATATATATATATATATATATATTAGTGAGTACATTGTGGCCATAATACGGCCGCATTATATTCTATGGGGGACTGCATTATAGTATATGGGGGCTGCAGCATATTCTATGGTGGGGCTGCATTATACTATATGGGAACTGCATTATATGCTATGGGGCTGCATTATACTATATGGGGACTGCAGTATATTCTATGGGTGGGCTGCATCATACTCTATTAGGGGGCTACATTATATTACATGAGAGGGACTGCATTATATTTTATGGGGAGATGCATAATTCTATATGAGGGGGGCTGCATTATATTCTATGGGGGCTGCATTATACTCTATAGGGGGCTACATTATATTGTATGGTGGGCCTACATTATACTATATGGGCTGCATTATATTCTATGAGGGGGCTGCATTATATTCTATGGGGGGCTGCATTATATTCTATGGAGTGGCTGCATTATACTCTATCGAGGAATATGGGGTGCATTATACTATATGGGGGCTGCATTCTACTCTATTGAACTATTGGAAGTACATTTTACTATATGTACTATATGGGACCTGCATTATACTGTATTGAGGACTATGGGAAATACATTATACTATATGAAGAACTATGGGGTGCATTATACTATGGGGAGTGCATTGTACTACATGGAGGACTATGGGGGTGCATTATACTATATGGAGGACTATGAGAAGTGTATTATACTATATGGAAGACTGAGGACTGTATTTTAAAATATGGAGGATTATTAGGTGCATTATACTATGGGGAGTGCATTGTACTACATGGATGACTATAGGGGGTGCATTACACTATATGGAGGACTATGAGGAGTGTATTATACTATATGGAGGACTATGGGGAGTGTATTATACTATATGGAGGACTATAGGGAGTGTATTATACTATATGGAGGTTTATGGGGGAGTGCATTATACTATATGGAGGAATATGGGGAGTGCATTATACTATATGGAGGACTATGGGGAGTACATTATATCATATGGAGGACTATGGAGAGTGCATTATACTCTATGGAGGACTATGGGGTGTAAATTATACTATATGGAGGACTATGGTGCACATTATACTGTATGGAGGTCTATGGGGTGCATTATATTATGTGAAGGACTATGGAGTGCATTATACTATGTGGAGGACTATGGGGTGTATTGGTTCTGCCGGAACAGAAATAATTGTTCTCAGCAGCACATCGCCTGGAGAAAACTGCATATATACTGCTGATAACATGATACTGTATGGGGACAGATTGATCTACTAGCGATCATTCTGTCCCCATCATTGTTCCTCAGCTGGTGCAAAGAGGTCGAGAAACAAGTGTCGGACGACTTCAATATTGTCGATCAGGCTCATTTAGCGGCCTGAAATCAGTGCATGTAAATACAACTGAAATGTTTCTGTGTGATGGTGCAACATGGGAGCATTTGGGGTCCTATTTTAAACTTTTGCTGAGGGCCCCACTTTGCCTAAAATTGGCCCTAGATATTACAATATAATATTGCGGTGTATTGTACAATTCAATACTTCAGTATTGCAGTCTGTTGGAAAATTAGCTATCTCCTATAAAGACCTGCCTGAGGGAGGTCTTCATAGGAGTTTCAACATGGCAGACATGGACCTTCAGGAGACCATGACTGCCATGATAACACCATTGGCACCCCACAATTTCATCACAGAGGACGGGGTGATAAATAGTATTTCTCATTCCTCTAATTACTTAGATGCTGTGATCACTATTGACATACTGTTGAAGGGTAAACTGCTGCGATCAGTGATTGCTCCAACATTGGCAATTTGAGGCAAGTGTTAGTTGTGTAATACAGATGGCACTCGCTGAGTATAAAGTGGGAAGCGCTTAAAGGTCTCAGAGGTCTTATTGTCTTCCTACTTCAGCATGATCATTTAGGTCAGAGATTGTCTAAAGTGGTCATATTTTATCGATGGTGGTACTGCAGCCCTGTAAACAAAAACTAGGGGGAAGAAGCATAGAGAGCGCACTGGAACCGCATGGGCTTCAATAGGTAACCGATGTTTTTTTTGTTATTTTAAAGTTTTATATGCCTGTTCCCAGATTTTTTCTAGAGACTCCATAAAGGGATTATGTAAAAGAATTAAACTTTTGAATACACTTTTATTATGAAATCTCATTAATAGCCCTATATCAGACCCCTCTAATAATCTCATAACTGGAGCTTCTGCAGTTGTTTGGACACAGGCACAGAGTTTCCTTCCTTTCCCTATGTTTTGGTGATGTGATGAAGCAGATTGGCTTTCTAGTACAGTTCACCATGTAAGACAGCGCTCTTCTCTGCACCTACAACAGCCATGTCAGACAAGCGGGTGGCCTAGCTAGTAAACCCAGCCAGATAACCAAGCTCCTTGAAGCACATCACCAGCACAGAGAAAAGACTGCTTGTGTCGGAACAACAGTGGGTGCTTTAAATTGGGGTCCTATATGGGGCCACTGCCTTAGGCAGCTGTAAAGTTAGTGTCAAGCTGCATGGACTTGTGTCACTGTTTTCACTTTTTGATCCTGTGTCCCCTGAGCATCAAACTCTGCGCTTTATAACAAAATAAAGTAACAATCCCTTTATTTTTTGCAGCCATACTTGTATTATCTATTTTTACTGCATACCTGACAGAATTACAGTGGGTACGGAAAGTTTTGATACCCCTTTAAATTTTTCACTCTTTGTTTCATTGCAGCCATTATGTAAATTCAAAAGTTAATTTTTTTCTCATTAATATACACTTTGCACCCCATCTTGACTGAAAAAAAAACAGAAATGTAGTAATTTTTGCAAATTTATTAAAAAAGAAAAACTGAAATATCACATGGTCATATTCAGACCCTTTGCTCAGTATTGAGTAGAAGCACCCTTTTGAGCTAGTACTGTGTCTTTTTGGGAATGATGCAACAAGTTTTTCACACCTGGATTTGGGGTCCTATGCCATTCTTCCTTGCAGATCCTCTCCATTTCCATCAGATTGGATGGTGAATGTTGGTGGACAGCCATTTTCAGGTCTCTCCAGAGATGCTCAATTGGGTTTAGACCAGGGCTCTGCCTGGGCCAGTCAAGAATGGTCACAAAGTTGTTTTGAAGCCACTCCTTTGTTATTTTAGCTTTTCAGCTGTGTGCTTAGGGTCATTTTCTTGTTGGAAGGTGAACCTTCGGCCAAGTTTGAGGTCCAGAGCACTCTGAAAGAGGTCTTTATCCAGGATATCTCTGTACTTGGCCGCATTCATGTTTCCTTCAATGAGAACCAGTCGTCCTGTCCTTGCAGCTCAAAAACACCCCCATAGCATGATGCTGCCACCACCATGTTTCACTGTTGGGATTGTATTGGGCAGGTGATGAGCAGTGCCTGGTTTTCTCCACACATACCACTTAGAATAATCACCAAAAAGGTCTACGTTCGTTTCATCAGACCAGAGAATCTTATTTCTCATAGTCTGGGAGTCATGTGTTTTTTTAGCAAACTCTATGCAGGCTTTCATATGTCTTGCACTGAGGAGAGGCTTCCGTTGGACTGCTCTGCCATAAAGGCCTGACTGGTGGAGGGCTTCAGTGATAGCTGACTTTGTGGAACTTCCTCCCATCTCCCTACTGCATCTCTGGAGCTCAGCCACAGTGATCTTGGGGTTCTTCTTTACCTCTCTCACCAAGGCTCTTCTCCCACGATTGCTCAGTTTGGCTGTACGGCCAGGTCTAGGAAGACTTCTGGTGGTCCCAAACTTCTTCCATGTAAGGATTATAGAGGCCACTGTGCTCTTAGGAACCTTGAGTACTGCAGAAATTCTGTTGTAACCTTGGTCAGATCTGGGCCTTGCCACAATTCTGTCTCTGAGCTCCTTGGCCAGTTCCTTTGACCTCATGATTCTCATTTGGTCTGAAATGCACTGTGAGGTCTTATATAGACAGATGTGTGCCTTTCCAAATCAAGTCCTATCAGTTTAATTAAACACAGCTGGACTCCAATGAGGGAGTAGAACCATCTCAAGGTGGATCACAAGGAAATGGACAGCATATGACTTTAATGTGAGTGTCTGCATGTGACTTAAATATGAGTGTCTGAGCAAAGGGTCTGAATACTTATGACCATGTGATATTTCAGTTTTTCTTTTTTATTAAATTTGCAAAATTTCTACATTTCTGTTTTTTTTTCAGTTAAGATGGGGTGCAGAGTGTACATTAATGCGGAAAAAATGAACTTTTTTGAATTTACCAAATGGCTGGAATGAAACAAAGAGTGAAAAGTTTAAAGGGGTCTGAATACTTTCCGTACCCACTGTATATCCTGTACATTCTTTCAGCGATCCAATTATTTCATGTGTTTTTCATTTATTTAATGTATATGATTATGATTGATTTACTTTTAAAGCCTCTTACGATTCTGCTTTCCTTCTCAGCTGTCAAGTACTTAAAGGTTCAAACATAGAAAATCCATTTATCAAAGATGAAAACATCAAACAAAATGTGTACTGATTGCAATTAATTTGCTAAAAGCCTCATAATTTTCTTACTTATGATAGAACATTCGTGCCATACCCATCCTTTGCTTCTCGCCTCCTGATAAAACATCTTTCCAATCTGATACAGCATCCCAACCTGCATATACACATAAAAATTAGAAGCAATCCGGTATGTCAAAGTAATGTTTTTACCGATTATTGCTGTTTATTTGTTTTGAAAGATGCTCTGAACATACTCTCAGAGTTAGTTTATGTTTATGTGTTAATGAGATTTGGTCAATATGCCAATCCATATTATACTAACATCAATGTGAAAGAAAAGCAAAGGGAAAAGCAAATTTATGTGAAAAAAATATACATACAAGCAGTTTTGCGGAGTCAAAAAATCACCAAATTTGCTACATTTGTTAGAAAGCCACAAAATTTAGCTACTTTTGCACTAGCCAACACTTTGATAAAAGTGGTTAGGGCTTTGTAGTAGGGGAGATAACTGGCGTATGTTGTAGTTGAAATCTATGCCAGCTCAAGGTTCACGGACAACATAAATCATGCACCTAAATTAGTGTATGGATCTAAACTGATTAATTCCAATCTCCTGCAACAGACTAAGGCCTGTTTCACACGTCAGTAGCTCCGGTACGTGTGGTGACAGTTTCCTCACGTACTGGAGACACTGACACACGTAGACACATTAAAATCAATGTGTCTCTGCAGATGTCAGTGATTTTTCACAGACCGTGTGTCCGTGTGCAAAACACGGAGACATGTCCACATTTCTCCAGCAGCACGGTCCGCAAAACGTCCCGCACACGTGCACACGGAGAACAGTGTGCACTCTCCTCCGTGTGCACGTACCGCCGCAGGAGAAACAGCGCTAGAGTTAAGCGCTGTCCCCTGCTTTTGGTGCTGAAGCCGGCATTCATTCCTTCTCCCCAGCAGCGTTCGCTGGAGAGAAGGAATGAAAAAGCAAGGTTTGGGTTTCTTTTGTTTTTTTTAAAAATAGAGTTCGGGGTCACCTCCCGCCTCCCACCCCCTGTGCGCCTGCCCGTTTGCATTAAAATAATCACCCAGCTCCCGTGATGCCTCCTCTCTGCGCCGGCAGCTTGTCCTGTGTGAGCGGTCACGTGGTACCGCTCATTACAGGGATGAATATGCAACTCCACCTCCCATAGGTGTGGAGCTGCATATTCATCCCTGTAATGAGCGGTACCACATGACCGCTCACACAGGACAAGCTGCCGGCGCAGAGAGGAGGCATCGCGGGAGCTGGGTGAGTATTTTAATGCAAACGGGCGGGCGCACAGAGTGTGGGAGGTGGGAGGTGACCCCGAACTCTATTTTTAACAACAAAAAAAACAACCTTGCTTTTTCATTCCTTCTCTCCAGTGAACGCTGCCGGGGAGAAGAAATGAATGCCGGCTTCAGCACCAAAAGCAGGGGACAGCGCTTAATTCTAGCACTGTCTCCTGCACAGTCCGTGTGGTCCTCAGTCGGCACACGGGCGGCACACGGCTGCCGCACGTGTGCCGCACGTGTGCCACACTGATGTGCCACGTGAGCACACGGACACGGATAACTCCGGTACCGATTTCTCCGGTCCCGGAATTATCTGGACGTGTGAGACTGGCCTAAGGAGGAATTCACAATGATTTGTATTGAGGCATGTGAGCTGTATTGTATTTTTAATTGCAATAGCGATTAGTGAAAATTCAAAGTAGTATTTCATTTTGTAGACAAGGCTGGCACAGTGGAAAATACAATCCAAAAATCATGGCGATTTCAAAATAAGTGCATGCGCTTTCTGCAAGTGGAAATGTGCATAGTAATATTCATTGAATTTTATAGATATTGTACAGACTGTTGTACAGCATTGTGATGAGCCATAGAGGGAAAAAAACTTACCTCCTTCCCTTTGTACAATATGATTTAGATGTACAATGTCAAGAATACGTTCAAGATCTTCGTCTTCATATCCTTTTTCATGCATGTCATCCACTAAATCAGGATAGATTACTTGATCCCTCAATGTTCCAATTGACATATATGGCCTGAAAAATATTGGATTATATAGTACAGTATACAGAGAGCACACAGTTCAGTATATAATTTGCTATTTGATACAAATGTTTATTCCCATATACTAATGCAAAATATTAAAACTGCAATGTTCTACTACCAAGGGTGAGAGTACACATGCGACTGGCCTGAGGGCTAGCTGCATGGCCAAACCTACTCCCGCCAATGGTGGGCACTGGCAGGAGAATTATGTTTCACAATTGAGTGGCTATTGCCTGCTGCTGCTGGATGGAGTAATGTCTATGTAGCCAGCCAAACAATGTTGTCTCACCCTTAACCCCTTTGCCTCTCAAGCCTGTTTTCACCTTCATGACCAGGCCAAATTTTACATTTCTGACCAGTGTCATTTTATGAGGTAATAACTCTGGAGTGCTGGAGCGCTTCAATGGATTCCACTGATTCTTAGAATGTTTTTCGTGTCATATTGTACTTTATGATAGTAGTAAAATTTATTCCATATGACTTGCGTTTATTTGTGAAATAAAAAATGGAAATTTGGCAAAAAATTTCAAAATCTTGCAATTTTAACCCCTTTCTGCCAGCTGATGGAATAGTACGTCAGCTTGCAGTATCTCCCCGCTTTGAGGTGAGCTCCGGTGGTGAGCCCACCTCAAAGCCGCGACATGTCAGCTGTTTTCAACAGGTGACATGTGCCCGCAATGGGCGTGAGCAGAATGGCGATCCGCCCGCGCCCATTAACTAGTTACATGCCGCTGTCAAACTCTTTAACAAACTATGCCGGCCACGAGGCCGGAAGTACATGCACTGCTGACCCGTAACGCGATCAGGGGTCATCGGTGCGTTGTCATCACAATCCGAGGTCTCCCTGAGACCTCTATGGTTGTTGATGGCAGATTGCTATGAGCACCACCCTTTGGTCGGCGCTCATAGCAATGCTGCAATTCTGCTGCATAGAGGTGATCTGTGTATCACCTCTATGTAGCAGAGGTGATTGAGTAGTGGATGCTTCTAGCATGCCAAAATTTAAAAAAAATGTGTTTAAAATTATATAAAAAAATAAATATAAAAGTTCAAATCACCCCCTTTTGCCCCAATCAAAATAAAATAATTAAAAAAATCAATCCTACACATATTTGGTACTGCTGTGTTCAGAATCGCCCGATCTATCAATAAAAAAAAAGGAATAACCTGATGGCTAAATGGCGTAGCGAGAAAAAAAATCAAAATGCCAAAATTACGTTTTTTTGGTCGCCGCGACATTGCATTAAAATGCAATAACGGGCGATCAAAAGAACGTATCTGCACAAAAGTGGTATAATTAAAAACGTCAGCTTGGCACGCAAAAAATAAACCCTCAGACAACCCGAGATCACGAAAAATGGAGACGCTATGAGTATCGGAAAATTGGAATTTTTTTCACCACTTAGATAAATGTGAACCTAGACATGTTTTGTGTCCATGAACTCTTAACCCCTTAAGCCCCAAGGGTGGTTTGCACGTTAATGACCGGGCCAATTTTTACAATTCTGACCACTGTCCCTTTATGAGGTTATAACTCTGGAACGCTTTAACGGATCTTGGCGATTCTGACACTGTTTTCTTGTGACATATTGTACTTCATGATAGTGGTAAAATTTATTCGCTAGAACTTGCGTTTATTTGTGAAAAAAACTGAAATTTGGTGAAAATTTTGAAAATTTCACAACTTTGAATTTTTATGCCCTTAAATCACAGAGATATGTCGCACAAAATAATTAATAAGTAACATTTCCCACATGTCTACTTTACATCAGCACAATTTTGGAACCAAAATGTATTTTTGTTAGGGAGTTATAAGGGTTAAAATTTGACCAGCAATTTCTCATTTTTACAACACCAATATTTTTTAGGGACCACATCACATTTGAAGTCATTTTGAGGGGTCTATATGATAGAAAATAACCAAGTGTGACACCATTCTAAAAACTGCACCCTTCAAGGTGCTCAAAACCACATTCAAGACGTTTATTAACCCTTCAGGTGTTTTACAGGAATTTTTGGAATGTTTAAAAAAAATGAACATTTAACTTTTTTTCACAAAAAAATTTACTTCAGCTCCATTTTGTTTTATTTTACCAAGGGTAACAGGAGAAAATGGACCCCAAAAGTTGTTGTGCCATTTGTTCTGAGTACGCTGATACCCCATATGTGGGGGTGAACCACTGTTTGGGTGCATGGCAGAGCTCGGAAGGGAAGGAGCGCCGTTTGACTTTTCAATGCAAAATTGACTGGAATTGAGATGGGACGCCATGTTGCGTTTGGAGATCCCCTGATGTGCCTAAACATTGAAACCCCCCACAAGTGACACCATTTTGGAAAGTAGACCCCCTAAGAAACTTATCTAGATGTGTTTTGACAGCTTTGAACCTCCAAGTGTTTCACTATAGTTTATAACGCAGAGCCGTAAAAATAAAAAATCCTTTTTTTTCCACAAAAATTATTTTTTAGCCCCCAGTTTTGTATTTTTCCAAGGGTAACAGGAGAAATTCGACCCCAAAAGTTGTTATCCAATTTGTCCTGAGTACGCTGATACCCCATATGTGGGGGGGAACCACCGTTTGGGCGCATGGCAGAGCTCGGAAGGGAAGGAGCGCCATTTGGAATGCAGACTTAGATGGATTGGTCTGCAGGCGTCACGTTGCATTTGCAGAGCCCCTGATGCATCTAAACAGTAGAAACCCCCCACAAGTGACACCATTTTGGAAACTAGACCCCCCAAGGAACTTATCTAGATGTGTTGTGAGAACTTTGAACCCCCAAGTGTTTCACTACAGTTTATAACGCAGAGTCGTGAAAATAAAAATTAATTTTTTTCCCACAAAAATGTTTTTTTATCCCCCCAAATTTTTATTTTCCAAGGGTAACAAGAGAAATTGGACCCCAATAGTTGTTGTCCAATTTGTCCTGAGTATGCTGATACCCTATATGTTGGGGTAAACCCGTGTTTTGGTGCACGTGAAAGCTCTCGGAAGGGAAGGAGCACTGTTTTACTTTTTCAACGCAGAATTGGCTGGAATTAAGATCAGTCGCGTTTGGAGAGCCTTGATGTGCCTAAACAGTGGAAACCCCCAATTCTAACTGAAACCCTATCCCAAACACACCCCTAACCCTAATCCCAACCATAACCCTAACCACACCCCTAACCCTGACACACCCCTAACCCTAATCCCAACTGTAAATGTAATCCAAACCCTAACCCCAGCCCTAACCCTAACTTTAGCCCCAGCCTTAACTGTAGCCCTAACCCTAATTGTAGCCCTAGCCCCAACCCTATCCCCAACCCTAGCCCCACCCCTAACCCCACCCCTAACCCCAAACCTAGCCCCAACCCTAGCCCTAACCCTAGCTCTAACCCTAACCCTAGTTCTAATGGGAACATAGAAATACATTTTTAAAATTTTTTTATTTTTCCCTAACTAAGGGGGTGATGAAGTGGGGTTTGATTTACTTTTATAGCGTTTTTTAGCAGATTTTTATGATTGACAGCTGTCACACACTAAAAGACGCTTTTTATTGCAAAAAATATTTTTTGCGTTACCACATTTTGAGACCTATAATTTTTCCATATTTTGGTCCACAGAGTCATGTGAGGTCTTGTTATTTGCGAGACGAGTTGACGTTTTTATTGGTACCATTTTTGGGCACGTGACATTTTTTGATCGCGTGCAAAGCAGTCATCAAAGCAAAAGGTGGCTACTTTGAAGAACCTAGAATATAAGACATAATTTCAGCTGTTTCACACTTGTTTGTTAAGTATATAATTCCAAATGTGTTAATTCATAGTTTTGATACCTTCAGTGTGAATGTACAATTTTCATAGTCATGAAAATACAGAAAAATCTTTAAATGAGAAGGTGTGTCCAAACTTTTGGTCTGTACTGTATGTCACACAAAATAGTTAAGAAATAACATTTCCCACAGGTCTACTTTACATCAGCATGATTTTTAAAACATAATTTTTTTTTGTTAGGAAGTTTTAAGAGTTAAAAGTTGATAAGCGATTTCTATTTTTTCCAACAAAATTTACAAAACCATTTTTTAGAGACCACATCACATTTGAATTGACTGGACATCTAACTTTTTTTTTGCAAAAATTATACCTTAGACCCAATTTTTACAAGGGTAACAGGAGAAAATAGACCATAAAGTTTATTGTGTAATTTCTCCTGAGTACGCTGATACTCAATAGGGAAGGAATACCGTTTGACTTCTTGAACGCAAAATTGGCTGGAATTGAGAGAGGACGCCATGTCGCATTTAGAGAGCCAATGATGTGCCCCTAAATGCAGTGGAAATCCCCCCACAAGTGACCCCATTTGCAAAATAGACCCCCCCCAATGAATTTATCTAAATGCGTGGTGAGCACCTTGAACCCCAATGTGATTCACAGAAAATTATAACGTTGAGTTGTGAAAATAGAAAAATTAAATTTTTTCCACAAAACTTATCTTTAGGCCACAAATGTTGTTATTTTCACAAGGATAACAGTAGAAAATGGACCCCAAGATCTGTTGTGCAGTTACTCTTAAAGGGAACCTGTCAGCCCCCTCCCCCAGTCGTTTCAAACTAAAAGCCACCTTGTGCAGCAGTAATGCTGCATTCTGACAAGGTGGCTCTTTTAGTTCTGGGTGCTGTAACTTGAGAAATAATCCATTTTATAATTTGTCTGAAATACCTGCTCCTCAGTCAAGTGGGCCGGCATTTCCCCCCTGCTTCCGACAGCACACAGCTGTCACTCACATCTTCTTGGCGCCGGTAGCCGCCTCCTCCTCACCGCTGTTTTCAAAAGTAAGCAACGCCTGCGCTCTTATCCCCTGCCTGGTGCAGGCGCAGTGAGCGCTGGCCGTCTTTCCTCATATGCAGTCCAGCTGACTGTGCCTGCTCGGCCGCCCTGCTTGTGAATCCCAGCCCCGCAATGTGAATAAATCATAAGTCACTGCGGGGCTGGGATTCACAAGCAGGGCGGCCGCGCAGCTGGACTGCATATGAGGAAAGACGGCCAGCGCTCACTGCGCCTGCACCAGGCAGGGGAAAAGAGCGCAGGCACCGCTTACTTTTGAAAACAGCGGTGAGGAGGAGGCGCCGCCCGGCACCAAGAAGATGTGAGTGACGGCTGTGTGCTATCTGAAGCAGGGGGGAAACGCCGGCCCACTTGACTGAGGAGCAGGTATTTCAGACAAACTATAAAACGGATTATTTCTCAAGTTACAGCAACCAGAACTAAAAGAGCCACCTTGTCAGAATGCAGCATTACTGCCGCACAAGGTGGCTCTTTTAGTTTGAAACGACTGGGGGGGGTGACAGGTTCCCTTTAAGTACGCTGATGCCCCATATGTGAAGGAAAACCACTGTTTGGGAGCACGGCAGGGCGCAGAAGGGCAAGAGTGATGTTTTGGAATGCAGACTTTAATCGAATTGTCTGTGAGCATCATGTCGCGTTTGAAGAGCCCCGATGTGCCTAAACAGTGAAAATGCCCCACAAGTTACCCCATTTTTGAACTGATCTACTGTTTCCTGCTATGTGAATTTTTTAATGTAGTGGCATACGTAAGTTGTGTAGAATGCATCAGGTTGGGTAGTGTTCTTCAGGTTGGCATACATGAGTTGTGTGTGTGTGTGTCGCATTGATAATTGGTGTTCTTGTGAATCCTCCTTCTGTAACACACTCGGCACATCTTTTGCGACCTTCCTTTATTTGTGGTTTGAGGGATTTCCGCAGGAAAATGTTAGCCTGATACGATAAGAGCACCTTCAGTTCCGGAAGTACTGGGGCCGAATCCTTCCTAATCTACAAAGATTAGGGTCTTGATCACCACCTCCCGAAACTGATGGTACATCATACCAGTCTGGACTGCACATTGTGATAGCACAAAAGCGCTGTACATTGCCATCTGTATGATGTGCACAGCCAGCTTCTTGTACCATACCTTGGCTTTTCTCATGGCACTGTACAGCTGGAGGACCTTTGACCAGAGATATCAACTCCCCCCATGTTTTTGTTGTACCCCTGTACACAGTGTGGTTTGTGGACCTGTGTAGAGGTACCTCGCACAGTGCTGGGGGTGCTGCCATCACCATGTATGACGGTCAAGAAATAGACATTCCTCTCGTCCTTGTACTTGACAACCAGCATGTTGTCGCTACATTGGGCTCTGCTCTCACCCTTTCTGAGCAGCTGCCCAATTAGACTCTTAGGGAGGCTTCTCTGATTTCTGCAGACAGTACCGAAGGTTGTGGTAGCTCTCACAAAGAGGGACTTGAAGAGTGGGATGCTGGCATAAAAGTTATCTACGTAAAGGTGACAGGGGGACATTCAGGGGGTTCAGTCCAGGAGTTCCTGCTTTCATAAATCCTAAACTTTGAAATGACAGTCAAAGTTGAGGACATTGTGCATTATCATTGTAATGCAAAGATTTTTGGATGACCTCAAAACGTTTTTGGGTCATAGCCATGCGGAATACAATTACTTGAGAAAGAGGAGTAGGAAAAAAAAGGAAGGTGGGATCCTCTCCCTCACCATCAGTGTCGAAGGCAAGGAAGGCGTATGCTTCCTCCGCTAAATACAGTGAGTGGGACGAGCAAGACATTTTTTTACATGTGGTGTTTGTGTGTGTACCAAATTTTATTCAGATGTGTGTGTGTGAGTGCTTGGCGTAAATGCTTCTTATTTAGAAAAGAAAGAAAAAGCTAAAAATAAAAAAGCAACAACCGGAGGTTGATCACTGATGTGCGTCAGTGATCAGCGCTTGACAACTGTAGGATAGACGCACGGATGATTCATTTTTTCCACACTGACATAACTCAGTGCCATTTAAAACACTGCAGTAGATGATGATTACTACAGTAAATTTTACTGTGTAATCTAAATTTTTTTTAATTCTCTTTTCAGAAAAAAAACAACAACCAGAGGTTGATTACTGATGTGCATCAGTGATCAGTGCTCGACGGTTGTAGGATGATTATTTTTTTACGAGCTTACACTAAGTCAATTTAGTAAATTAATAATGCAGTAGACAATGGTTACTACAGTATACTTTACTGTCCCTAATTTAATTTTTTTTTTTTTAACGCTTTACTATCTGACACTAACTAACTCAATGCAGTAAAAAGTACTGTAGTAGACAACAATTACTATGGTATATTCTACTGTTCCTAATCTAATTCTATCAACTAATCTAAATGATTTTTTACGAGATTCTTTTTCAACAAAAAAAAACCCTCAAACAACTGCCGGTTAGTGTAGGACACACGCATGAATGTGGTGCAAAAAGGGGATGAAAAAAATAGACTGGAAAAAAAGTCCTTGCCAAAAACAAGCACGGGTGGTAATCAGTGGTGTACGTCTGATTAGTGGCTCGGCAGCTGTAGGAGTCACACACATAGGCCGTGCAAAGGAAGGGGGGATAGGTAGTGAAAAGAAAAGTTGTGTAAAACAGCTTGCATGGATGTTGATCAGCGATCAAGCACTGATCAGTGCTCGGTGGCAGAAGTGAGGGTGGAGAAAATTGGTGAAAAAGGGGGGATTGGTGTGGGTTAGGAAAGATCAGGCAAGGATTAGGAACTCTTCTTTCTTCTTATTCAGGAGCACAGGAAGCAGCAGGACGAACTGTGACGGCACAGGCTTTTGTGGCACCACAAGACCCAGCATGGCCACATAGTGATAGAGTGACCGCCTTGTACAAATCCGCAGCTAGAATGAGGAAGTATAGGGTGGTCACTGCCAGGTCACACTGCATCTGTTCGCTCTGATTGGTTCTAATTTACTGAGATAATGACTTTTGGGTTTTTATTGGCTGTAAGCCATAATCATCAACATTAGCAGAAATAAACATTTGAAATAGATCACTTTGTTTGTAATGACTCTATATAATATATGAGTCTCACTTCTTGTATTGAAGAACTGAAATAAATTAACTTTTTGATGATATTCTAATTTTTTGAGAAGCACCTGTATATAGCATAACAAATCGAAATACCTGTTAAGCATTGTCGCTTGCCAACATCTGTAACTGGACAGTCACAATAACAGATGGACTAATTCTGAAGTCTTATAGCAAGAAAAAAGATTTATAATGCAACACACATTGATCCAAATGAGGAAATGAAAGAAGCCGACGTCAATCTCAGCAGCAGTAAGAAGGATTATATTGTATCTGGGTAAGCCTGTTCAATCTGAATTGGTCCAATCTGTTACTCTCACCAAGCCAAACCCAAGATGAAAGCACATAAGGAAAAATATTTAGAAAACTCTGGAAAAAGTTTTTATTTATAAGTTACATACTATTTACAACAAGAAAGGGCTTTCCTGGACACACAGTACAGTATCTTTATAAAAGCCCCCTTTGCCCTGCGAGTCCTGTACATTGCACAATCTGTGAGGGGTGCGTATGTGGGATCGATTCCTGCAGAAATTCTTATATGCAATGTTCAATAAGAGCAGCTATGTAAAAGGTCAACACAATGACCTTATACTTTTAATTTATTACAAAATATTCCAAAAATAAAACCTATGATTACAAAAAGAATATTGTTATAGAAACATATTACATAGCATGATGAAATGTCATCATTATAGGATATATGTCACCAGATTTTACAATATAAACTGCATGCCGTAAAAAATAATCTTTTAGATCTGATGAGGATAGTGTCAGAATGGCTATATAATTCATTGGGAAAGTCCCTGCCGATTATTAAACTGAGATGGACTCTTAAAATACCAATCTTAATATCAGGATTAAATAGCCATTCTGACATAGAATTTCAAAGTATGTACACCAGCCTCATCAGATCTAACAGATCAATTTAATAATGTATGCACTTTAATATAGTAAAATCTTGTATATTGTAAAATGATATTGTAAGGTCCACTTCAAATGTTCCCCCTACCACCAAATGTAACATTTATCACCCATCCACAGGAGTCGTCCCAGCAATTGGACATTTGTTCTAGTGATTGGTGAGCGCGCTATGATCTGACACCATCAATCTAATATTTATTACCTAGGTTATGCATGTAATTAGTTAGTCTGGAATATCAGACGGTCATAACAAAGGTATATAAAGCTTCATTTTAACGATAAAAAAGACAAAATAGAAAAAAGCTCCCAATAACTGATAGCGAATATCTTTCACTATTATTGCTTACTTCATTGGAAGAATTTCCGAACTTTCTTTGCTTCTGGTCTTGTAAAACCTAATATTATATTGCAATCCTGTGAATGATTTCCTGACATTCTAGGTAATCGGTAGATAGATTTAATAGGATAATCCAGGTATAACAAGTCATCATCTATCCATAGGGGTGAAAGTAACTGTTACATAGGTGGTGGTCCAGCCGCTGGACCCCCATTGATCACCAGGACATATGCACATGTGCAGAGCTGGCCCATTCTAAGTATGTGGGACTAATGGAGATAACACTAGGTTGTCTCCCTCTGTGAACTCCTCATAACTGGAATACCCCTTTTTAAGGAGTATAAGGAATTGAATTATTGTGAGTAAAGCTGGGACAGTTGATTCGCAGGACTCCGGTCCACTGGCCAGGTCATTGATATGTGACCGGTGGACTAAGGGTCTGTGAATCTCATTACATCCCAGTATTCCGGGCTCTTCTTTTGATTACCCGGGCTGGTGTGACGTTGTGTGTGTTTCACACACTAGTGATGGCATCACACCAGCCCGGCTACTCAAAAGAGGAGCTGGAGACACTGGGACTAGGGGGTAAGGAGATTCGCAAGCCTCGTATCCTCCAGTCACAGATTACTGACCGCGACAGATGGAATCGCTTCTCCCATCTCTAATTCTCCCATCTTCTTACAAAATTGTTAATGAAACATCACATCTTTCTCTATCAAAACTAAACTAAAAATCTTCTCAATGGAAATAGTAGAATAAAAATAATACGCACCTCTGTGGGATATAAAACATGTTCTCTGGCGGAGGTTTATAAAGTACTCCTTCATAAACTGGCCACAAACCCCCCAGAATTCTGAACAGGGAACTTTTACCACAACCATTGGGGCCAGTGATGAGGAGATGCATTCCTTCCTTTACCTGAGAGATAAGTCAAATGCTTACAAGTCAGGGAGCTAAGGAACAATTCTGCAAATAACAGTAAAGTAATAAATACGAATGATATACTTTTGCAAGCTATGTAGTAGTAGACATGACAACTTTTATTTTGGCAGAGCTATTTTGAATATAGAGGACCTGTAGGCATTTCATTTTGGTAATCACTAGGGTCTCCAGTTTATTAATTCTCCATTAATAGCAAAAGGTGCACAACCACTATATAATACATTCTTAGGCCATGTTCACATGTTCAGTATTTGGTCAGTATTTTACCTCAGTATTTGTAAGTCAAAAGTGGGTGATAAATACAGAAGTGGTGCATATGTGTCTATTATACTTTTCCTCTAATTGTTCCACTCCTGGTTTTGGCTTACACACACTGAGGTAAAAAACTCACCAAATACTGAATGTGTGAATGTGGCCTCATACTGAGGATCAGTTTTAAAATTACTTATAGCAGTTAAAAAAATCTATGTCTTTTATTTCAGATTTGATCACATTCTAAATACTGTGTAACTGAGAATCAATGTGATATTTATTACTCGACTCCTACAATCCTGCAATGTCGCACTATGTACTATTCGGGGAGCATTGCAAATGAAATAGTAATTAGCGCATTGATCAGAAACAGTTATCTAAATGTAAATTACCAGGAAAGTACTGTAATTGTGTGTAATTGCATGTGGTGACTATGTCATTATTACTCCCACTGAGTTTGGAGATGCATTGCTCCAGACATTTGTTACATGCACACTTGCCTGAGCGCTCTCATGTGAACTGGTATGCTAGCAATTACCGTAACTGACCGAAGATTTGGTCCCTTGTCCACATCGGACAAATACAAGCTGTAAATAACATTGTCAATTAATTACTCTTTTAAATTAAATCTGTCACCAGGTTTTTGCTGCCCCCTCCGAGAGCAGAGACCTGATTCCAGTGATGTATCACTTACTGGACTGTGTGTGGTATTTTTTACAAAATCACTGTTTTATATGCTGTACCAGTTAGGATACGGCCACGCTATCAGGATTTGGTCAGTATTTTACCTCAGTATTTGTAAGCCAAAACCAGGAGTGGGTGATAAATGCAGAAGTGGTGACGTGTTTCTATTATACTTTTCCTCTGATTGTTCCTCACCTGGTTTTGACTTACAAATACTGATTCAAATACTGATCACATACTAACAGCGTGACAGTAGCCTTATCTGAATGCCGAGCTCTGTATACCAGCTCCCACACACTCCACTGATTCGCAGCTTTCTGCCTATGTACAGTGTAGACAGAAAGAGGCCAATCAGTGCTGGGGGCAGGGTTATACAGAGCTCATGAATATGGAGGACTACATGGCAGCAGGTTACTAGTCCTCTAGTGATAATCACCTGCTAACAAAGCAATGATTTTATCAAAACTACAGAAAGCCACCCAGTAAGTGACACATTGCTGGAATCAGGGTCTCTGTCTCTATATTATGCTGCAGTCAGATGAAAAAAATCTGGTAACAGATTCCCTCTCTAGTTTTTTTTAATAGAATAAAATCATGTTTACATGATAGGCAACACTATGGTCTAATCATATATTACCTTATCTATGCAGTCTTACAGAACAATTAAAAAAAAATATTGAACAAACTTTCCATTCACAATTACCAAAGGGAAACAATGTAGGTTTGCAGAATTCGTGAAGGGTAACTAGGCTTGCTGAAGAGGGGGAGTCATTTTACACTGAGCTAGCCCCTGGATGCAGTACCTAGGGACTGAATCTATTTCTGCAGATTCTACTAGTATTTCATTACTGCTGAATGCATTTTAAATGACTTTCTGAATACAGTACGTTTATCTTACATTCATTTTCCTACTCCTTAAACCTTTAGCTTTTGGAAGATAATGTCAAAAGATAAAACAACTTTGCCACTACAGAGTTTAGTTTCATAGATCTAAAAAAAAAAGTGATAATAGCCAACCATAGAAATGACGTTCCGATGAAATCATGGCATGCCAGTACATTCATTCACTCTGTTTATTGAACCTGCAGAAAAGCTGTTAATAAATGGGAAAATTGACTTGAATATGACATAGCCTTCAAAGTGTATGTTGGCCTATTGTATCTAGCGATATGTCACAGAGACATAACAAAAGGTAGCGCTTGTAGAGATGCGATAGTCGAGAACACTGATCTCTAGAAGAAAGAGTCTGGTGCTGAAATGTTTCGCACACAAGTCAGAGGATACACATGAAATGCTCTAAATCCCACATATGATTTTCGTTACTATACATATGATGCTGGGTACCTTTACTTACTTGTATGTTTAACTTAGAAACCACAATATCTCCGTTCGGGGTAATGATTGGGACATTTTCACATATGATTCCATGATCTACGTCTATTACTTTGCCTGTTACAAAACAATTTAGAAAAAAATATTATACATTTTTGTATTTCTTCTGGCCCAACAGTCTATAACCATAGTGAGTCACACATTCTGATCTTCTCAGGAGTCTGAACATGGGCTTATGTCATCTACCAAATAAGAGACAAGACTTATTAGATTGCTGCTTAGCAAATGACAGGGCAAAAAAGGTGCAATGAACCAAACTTCCTAATAAATTATTACCATTTGTTTATGGCTGTATTGATTTAACAGGGTTTTTTGCTTTAGGGAAATGAATATCCCCACCTGCAAGGTATTATAAAGAAACAAACCGCGCTGTATTCACCTTCCTGGGGAGTGTCCGCTGATGCTCCCGGTTTGTGGCATTGGATGCCGCGCTGCCGTCACTTCGATAGCACAGCAACCAATCAGTGAGCTTAGCGGCTCTGGCAGTATAGACGGAATGTCCAGTTCAGAGCCTCGCATATTCATTGGTGGACCTGGGGAAGGTAAGTACAGCGTGGTCTGATTCATTATAGTCGGGGACATTAATTTACCAAAAGGGAACAACCCCTTTAAAGAATTTCTAATATACTCATATTGCAGCAGACTTCAACCCTGACCTACTAAGACTCAGCCCAGACTGGCTGGACATTTAGTCAGCATTGGCAATATCAACATATTATTTCAAGAAATATAGGCAATAGTTTAGTGGTTTAAGTACACTTGATGTAATCTACTGAGAAAAATGCATTCTGATTTATAAATGACTTATTATGAAAAATAACATTTCCAAACATTTCATTTAGGTCAGAGATGAGAGTACAAACACCCATGATAAATTAAAAAATAAAATCTGTTGCTTGTTGGCGGCATAGCACGTTGCTTCAGTGGTGTTTTCTACAATACACGTCAAGAATTTGTGTTCTGTGGGACAGTCTCCATTAATGTAACTAGGAGAAACATCGGGGTCACTGAGGTCACCGCTGTTGGACTTGCACCCTTTTATTATACATGTTTGCAGCAAAAAAGAGTTTCCTGGAAAACCTCCTCCATAACGCTATGTGCACACGTTCAGGATTTTTCGCGTTTTTTCCGTGTTTTTTTGCGATAAAAACGCATAAAAAACGCATACATATGCATCCTATCATTTAGAATGCATTCTGCAATTTTTGCGCACATGATGCACATGGTGAAAAAAAACGCATCGAGGTAAAAAAAACAGCATGTTCATTAATTTTGCGGACTTTTCGTGTTTTTCCTGCTATTTAAAGCAGTGGGAAAAAACGCGAAAAAACACAAAAAACGCGCAAAAAAAACAAATAAACGTGAAAAAAACGCATGCGGATTTAAATGTCCGGTTTTTGTCAGGAAATTTCTGCAAGAAATCCTGAATGTGTGCACATACCCTAAAAAGTACAAATACCTTTAATTTCCAAGGGTCCATCTATGTGAAGTCCAGTCTTTTTTATTTGGTTCTGTGTTTCTTGAATTGATGATCTTTTATAAATTCCTTTTTTAACTTCATTAAAGACCGAAAACATATTATATACCCTGGCAGTATAACCTGCGAGTTCTGTAACCTGTAAAATAAAATAAATACTATTTTATTCTTTAGAAATGCTACTAAACATTTTAAAGGGCACCTTCAGTGTTCTTTTTTCCTGCTTGGAGTTTAATTACAAGTGATAGGTTGGCTATTGTCAAAGCTATTTTATGAAGCTCTGCACTGAGGCTTGGGGATTTGTACATTTTCCAGCAGGGTCTCCTGTTAACAGGTGTAAACTTCTGGTGCGATATGAGAACGACAGAGACATCGGAGGTACCCTTTAGGATCAGTGTACAATAGCCAGAATGTTCAGGCAGGTCTATGTTTTATTTTTTCTTATAGACATTTAAAGGGGTTATCCGGGACTATTTTATATTTCTAACAGGTTGTTAACTACCCGCTTGTTCTGCCCACTGACCGCTCCTGCCGGCGATACTGCAAATTCACATCCACAGGGCAGCTCTTCCTCTTTCGTCGACAGGACGTTAAGGCCAACGCCATGCTGATTAACGGCCTGCTCAGTTAGGCAGCAGGAGCCGGCTATCAAACAGAATGACATCAGCAGTCACACCCCATCAAGAGCAGAGCAGAAGAGAAGCTTCTGCTCTGTCAAAGTGACATCAGCTGTGGAATCGCCAGCAGGAGCAGTCTGTGATTGGCGCCTGGAACAACAGGCAGGTAGGTAGCAACTATGAACGCATAAAGCTACATTAAAACCAAGCACACCATTGTTTTTCTTGTGAAATTCTCAATAAGTTGGATGTGTGACCCTCTTCCAATTGAAAAAAAAATAAAGTTTGATCCAAAATGGCGAACTTCAAAATGGCCGCCATTGTCATCACCCATCTTGAAAAGTTTTCCCCCTCCCATATACTAATGTGCTACAAACAGGAAGTTGATATCACCAACCATTCCCATTTTATTTAGGTGTATCCATATAAATGGCCCACCCTGTATTTATTTATAAGTGTAACCAGAACAAAAAGGAGCAAAAAAGGGGTTGTTGTTCTACAGGTAAAGTTACCTCTTTATATGAAGACATAATTCTTTCAATGGCATCAGCTCCAGATGCGAGTAGATTTCTGGCTGTGGTAAAGGCTTCGGTACGTTCACTCACCATTGCATGTTTCTGCCCATCTTCTGAATCTAAGCAATAAAAAACCAACACAATATTTCTATATCTATTTGTTTCTCAAGACTTTGCTCTCTTACAATGTGTGAAGTTATAATACCTTAAAATAATCTTCTTAATTATTTTCAATCTCTAAAAAACACCAAAACGCAGTGTAGCACACACTTAGCAAAAGTGAATATATCAGATACACAAATTATCTAAAACTAGACTATGAATAATTCCACATGATAAAGTTACTTCTACATTAGTATCCACATATGGTAACAGCCTAAAAATACCTAAAGTCCCTTACTAATGTCCTAGACTGATTCTACCTAACTGCGGCGGTTGGCCCCTAAAAGATATGAGATATGGCGCCCCCACTCATTGGTTAACCAAGTAGGTTTGCTTTATCTGCCTATTTCACCTGTCCTCCCATTCACATTCATTATCTATAACAGGGCTAGAAGGGAAAGACAAGAAGAGCTGTCGATGAGTGGAGGCGCCACATCTAGTAATCAATTAGGGTGCCAACCTCCACTGTTAGGCATCATCAGCCGTAGGTTAAGAAACAGGCATGTATAGTTTTCTGAAATGTTATTATTAGATTATCTGATTATTCACCTACCAGATATAGCAAATACCTATAATAACAAAACCAGGAATCATTACAATTAAACACAGGGGAGAGAATCAAGAGCACACAATGGTGCATGAAACACCCCAACCCAAAAAGAAAAGCCAACTCCATGCAAAGCGTTGAACCAAGGAGGACAATAGGAGTCAATGAAGACTTATAAAAGATAATACTTTATTAATTACAGAATAATTTAAAAAGATATGCATACAATATCTACATAATACAAATAGTATGGTGCCTAAGGATGGAACATGCGGATAGCCACCGGTGCAAGCTGCCCAAATGAGGTAGATGAAAACATAAAGTGCAAGGCTGCCAAATGATTAAATCAGTAAGCAAACTTGTGGTGACCAATCTCCCACAACGTGTAATAGTACATATACCGGCAACACTCACCAAAGTAGGACAGCGGGCACCGGGCAGGATCCAAGTGTTTCCCGGTGGTCTTGCTTTCTCAAGGGGAATATCCGGTGGCTATCCGCATGTTCCATCCTTAGGCACCATACCATTTGGATTATGTAGATATTGTATGCATATCTTTTTAAATTATTCTGTAATTAATAAAGTATTATCTTTTATAAGTCTTCATTGACTCCTATTGTCCTCCTTGGTTCATAGCAAATACCTATGTAGCGCCCCCACTGTCGCAGGGCCGAGGGGTACCCGGTACCGGGCCTCCGAGTCTCTGTTCTGGGGTTGTCACGGTGGCTAGACCCGGTCCTTGACCCTGCTGAGGGGCGTACAATGAAGGTGGAGGGAATGGTGATGATGTTGTGGTGGTGCGGTGCAGGTCGCAGTAAATAACGAGGACACCAGGTTGCAGTCTCTTTACCTCTTTACTGAAGGTCCCAGGATCCTCAGTCCGGAATACGGATAACCGGGCTGCGCAAGTCCGGCCGGTCCGATGGCACCTCCAGAGTTCCCTTTGCAGGTGGAAATCTGTGCCTACCTTCTAGCGCTTGTGTGTTGTGGTCCTCCCCTGCTGTGCTTACGGGATAGTCCCCACAACTGTTGTGTCTGTTACTGAAGTTCCCTCACAACTCGATTAAGATGTTCCTCTTCGTCCCCCAGATGATATGGCTAGGACGCACCCGTATGACGGGTAGGCTCGGAGTTCTTCCGGGACTCTAGCGTCGCCCCTCTCCTATTGTTGCCCCCTGTGTCTTCGTAGGTGATTTGTGTGAGACAGCCCGCCTATAGCTGAATAGCTGACTGTCCTGCCGTAGGTTTGAAGTATTGCTTGGAGCCTAGTACTTCCTCGGCGTTCCGGCCACCGGCTACGCGCCTCAGTAGGATGTTGCCTCGTCTTACAGCACGACTCCTACTGGTATTTCTCCTTGTTGCGTTGATCTCGTTTCTCACTCAGCACAATATACCTCGCTTCTTGTCCTTTCTTAGGGTACCGCCGCGATCAAGTGCAGGCGCGGTCCCGTAACTTTCTCTCTGTTCGCTAGGCCTCTGTCAGGATCCCACCCGACAGGGACCCCCCTGAGTCTCTCCCCGCAACACCCTCTGCCACAGGGTGTTGCCTGTTCGATTCCCAGTCAGCTTCTCTCTAACTTTCTGCCTAACCCCCAGTTTTACTAGATTGTGAGGAGTGGCCTAATACATAGCACCTTTAGCTCCCCCTGGAGGCCAGACTGTGAAGTGTTTTGGTGACTGTGATACCTGGTCAGAAGAACTCCTTCAGTGCCATCAGACGTACCATAGCCCCCCCTTAGCGGCGGAGCATCAGTACTGCAACGACCAGGACTCTGGGGCGCTGCACCTACAAGGGAGGTACTATCATCTCCCTATAAGAGAGGTACTACCATCTCCCTAATTGTCTAGTATCCTTTCATTGTAAGGCTATCACGCCTTTACCATGTACTCACCTTAGATATAGTCCACCACATTTTATACGTTGATTTTCTTTATCTCTAATTACATACCTGTCTTTTCCCGTCTACTTATAACAAAGACAGCCAGATAAGATAGGGGCAATCGCCGACGAGTGTGGGTGCCATATCTCGTATCTTTTAGAGAGATAGTAATTCCTCTCTTATAGGGAGATGGTAGTACCTCTCTTGTAGATATTTGCAATATCTGGTAGGTGGATAATCAGATAATTATAGTGCTTTGGAACAAAGCACTATACTGTTATTCCACCGTGGTAAACTTCTTCTTATTCTTATTATTCAGTCCGCACGTAATGCGGCCCGAACCGCTAAACTCACAGACTCCAGTGAGGTGTCATTTCGAAGCCAGCGTTCCTGAGAGGTGTGCTAAGTATTTTTCGTGTCGATCGGATTTGTAGTTTTTGCGCAATTTGTGTTTGAAAAAAGTCTTTCAATGCGTTTCAATGGAGAAATTTTCCTATACGTTTATAATGGGCTGGTTTCTGAGGCAATTTCTAAAAATAACTGCCACCTGGCTGATTAGCTCATTGATATGCGCAGTCAGACACAGTTACTATGCCAACTCCTATGAAATCTACATCAGCTCACCAGGTCACAAGTTTTGTCAGATAATATCAGCTCTTAAAGTGACAGTACAGCACAATTCCAAACCACTATCCGTAGTCTTATGATTATTAGACTGTGGCCCGATTCTAACTCATCGGGTATTCTAGAATATGCATGTCCACGTAGTATATTGCACAGCCACGCAGTATACAGTGCAGAGCCGCGCAGTACACAGCGCAGAGCCGCGCAGTACACAGCGCAGAGCCGCGCAGTACACAGCGCAGAGCCGCGCAGTATAAAGCGCAGAGCCGCGCAGTACACAGCGCAGAGCCGCGCAGTACACAGCGCAGAGCCGTGCAGTACACAGCGCAGAGCCGCGCAGTATAAAGCGCAGAGCCGTGCAGTACACAGCGCAGAGCCGCGCAGTACACAGCGCAGAGCCGTGCAGTACACAGCGCAGAGCCGCGCAGTATAAAGCGCAGAGCCGTGCAGTACACAGCGCAGAGCCGCGCAGTACACAGCGCAGAGCCGTGCAGTACACAGCGCAGAGCCGCGCAGTACACAGCGCAGAGCCGCGCAGTACACAGCGCAGAGCCGTGCAGTACACAGCGCAGAGCCGCACAGTTTAAAGCGCAGAGCCGTGCAGTACACAGCGCAGAGCCGCGCAGTACACAGCGCAGAGCCATGCAGTACACAGCGCAGAGCCGCGCAGTATAAAGCGCAGAGCCGTGCAGTACACAGCGCAGAGCCGCGCAGTACACAGCGCAGAGCCGCGCAGTACACAGCGCAGAGCCGCGCAGTATAAAGCGCAGAGCCGCGCAGTATAAAGCGCAGAGCCGCGCAGTACACAGCGCAGAGCCGCGCAGTACACAGCGCAGAGCCGTGCAGTACACAGCGCAGAGCCGCGCAGTATAAAGCGCAGAGCCGTGCAGTACACAGCGCAGAGCCGCGCAGTACACAGCGCAGAGCCGTGCAGTACACAGCGCAGAGCCGCGCAGTATAAAGCGCAGAGCCGTGCAGTACACAGCGCAGAGCCGTGCAGTACACAGCGCAGAGCCGCGCAGTACACAGCGCAGAGCCATGCAGTACACAGCGCAAAGCCGCGCAGTATAAAGCGCAGAGCCGCGCAGTATAAAGCGGAGAGCCGCGCAGTACACAGCGCAGAGCCGAGCAGTACACAGCGCAGAGCCGCGCAGTAGACAGCGCAGAGCCGTGCAGTACAGAGCGCAGAGCCGCACAGTATAAAGCGCAGAGCCGCGCAGTATACCGCGCAGAGCCGTGCAGTACACAGCGCAGAGCCGCGCAGTACACAGCGCAGAGCCGCGCAGTACACAGCGCAGAGCCGCGCAGTACACAGCGCAGAGCCGCGCAGTACACAGCGCAGAGCCGCGCAGTACACAGCGCAGAGCCGAGCAGTACACAGCGCAGAGCCGCGCAGTACACAGCGCAGAGCCGCGCAGTATACAGCGCAGAGCTGCGCAGTACACAGCGCAGAGCCGCGCAGTACAGAGCGCAGAGCCGCACAGTATAAAGCGCAGAGCCGCGCAGTACACAGCGCAGAGCCGTGCAGTACACAGCGCAGAGCCGCGCAGTACACAGTGCAGAGCCGCACAGTACACAGCACAGAGCCGCGCAGTACACAGCGCAGAGCCACCCAGTATACAGCGCAGAGCCGCGCAGTACGCAGCGTAGAGCCACGCAGTATGCAGCGCAGAGCCGCGCAGTATACAGCGCTGAGCCGCGTAGTATACAGCGCAGAGCCCCGCAGTATACAGTGCAGAGCCCCGCAGTATACAGCGCAGACACGCGCAGTACACAGCACGGACACGCGCAGTACACAGCGCAGAGCCGCGCAGTACACAGCGCAGAGCCGCGTAGTATACAGCGAAGAGCCACGCAGTATATAGCGCAGAGCCACGCAGTACAAAGCGCAGAGCTGCGCAGAGCTGCGCAGTATACAGCGCAGAGCCGCGCAGTATACAGCGCAGAACGCGCAGTCCACAGTGCAGAGCCGCGCAGTACACAGCGCAGAGCCGTGCAGTACACAGCGCAGAGCCGCGCAGTACACAGCGCAGAGCCACGCAGTATACAGCGCAGAGCCGCGTAGTATACAGCGCAGAGCCGCGTAGTATACAGCGCAGAGCCACGCAGTATACAGCACAGAGCCACGCAGTATACAGCGCAGAGCCACGTAGTTATACTGCCCAGTCACGTAGTATATTGTCCAGTCACATAGTATACTGCATATCCCTGTTAAAAAAAAAAAGAATTAAAATAAAAAAGTTACATACTCACCTCCTGGAGCGGCCGGTATCTGATGGTTGTTGCACCTCCTAGAGCGGCCGGTACACGATGCTTGTTGCACCTGGAGTGGCCGGTACCCGATGCTTGTTGCGCGCTCCGGTCCCAAGAGTGCATTGCGGTCTCACGAGATGATGACGTAGCGGTGTTGTGAGACAGAAAGACGGAAGTGCCCTTAGATAATTAGATAGTAGATTACCCCGCTCACCAATTCGGAACCCGAGGGGCCCGGCCCACCAAATCGGACCCCGAGGGGCCCGGCCCACCAAATCGGACCCAGAGTGACCCCGCCCCCTAAATCAGACCCAGAGTGACCCCGCCCACCAAATCGGACCCAGAGTGGCTCCGCCCACCAAATCGGACCCAGAGTGACCCCTTCCACCAAATCAGACCCAGAGTGACCCCTTCCACCAAATCGGACCCAGAGTGACCCCTTCCACCAAATCGGGCCCAGAGTGACCCCGCCCACCAAATCGGACCCAGAGTGACCCCACCCACCAAATCGGACCCTGAGGTGCCCAGCCCACCAAATCAGACCCTGAGGTGCCCAGCCCACCAAATCGGACCGAGTGACCCCACCCACCAAATTGGTCCCTAAGGTGCCCCGCCCACCAAATCGGACCCAGAGTGGCTCCGCCCACCGAATCGGACCCAGAGTGGCCGCGCCCACAGAATCGGACCAAAAGTGACCCCGCCCACCGAATCGGACCTAGATTTACCCCGCCCACAAAATCAGACCCAGATTGACCCAACCCACCAAATCGGACCGCCTGAGGGGCACCCAAGTGTGAAAGTCTTGCAGGGGCAGCCCGGGCACCATTCCAAAGCACTATCTGTAGTTCCTTCAGGAAATACCCATCTAGTTTAATATTAAACTTCAGAAAACTATACATGCCTGTTTCTTAACCTACGGCTGATGGTGCCTAACAGCGGAGGTTGGCACCCTAATAGGTTACTAGATGTGGCTCCCCCACTCATTGACGGCTCTCCTGGTCTTTCCCTGCTAGCCCTGTTATAGGTAATGACAGTCAATGGGAGGACAGGTGAAGTAGGCAGATAAAGCAAACCTGCTTGGTTAACCAACGAGTGAGGAAACCATATCTCATATCTTTAAGGTTGCCAACCTCTGCAGTTAGGGAGAATCAGTCTAGGACTTTAGTAAGGGACTTTGTAGGTATTTTAAGGCTTTCACCATATCTGGATACTAATGTAAAAGTAACTTTATCATGTGGAACTATCCATGGTCTAATTTTAGATAATTTTTGTGTCTGATATATTAATTTCTGCTAAGTGTTTCCTACACTAGGTTGTGGTGTTTTTTAGAGATTGAAAATAATTAAAAAGATTATTTTAAGGGATTATATGTTCACACACGTTAATTTATTCCTTTGTTTCCTAACTATGTTTACAGAAAATGTTGATTTCTTACAAGTAATGTTCAGGACTTTGTTAAGGTGTGAAGTTTGCAGATTCATATAATGTGTACAGTTGCTGGCTACATTCTGTGTCCTCATCATACTTCCAGATATTATATCTTTGTAACAGAGAAAAGGTGAGTTGATCAACCTCCAATTTATGTTACAAAGAATAGATTTGGTGTTTATTCCACTGGAACAGGCCACATTACTCCCAAATTCATTAGAAAATTAATAGTGTATAAAGGAATAGCACACCAAATATAGGCACAAATAGGAATGCTTTATTAATGCTTTTTATTTTTCTTCCCTCGTATCTCAAAGTTATTACACCGTAAAATGAAGTATAACAACGTTTAGAGTAATGTACCCTTCGTCAGGCAGGTATAAGCAAAGATTTTTATAAATATATTTTTATGTCCTCTAGGGAGGTATTGTAAAGTACACAGTCACAAGGGTCCTTTAAGATGTTGATAGCTACGAGTGTGATGTGTGTGGAATGTTTTTCTAGGATGAAAAAGGGAAAAATCCACATGTACCAGTATATGAAGGGATGGAATTGCTGGGCTGTTTAGGGATCGAGAGTGTGGAAATTAATATTGCCCATGGGAGAAGCTATCAAGTGGTACAAAAAGCAGTTGATAATGAAATCATGGGTGACTTCAAAATTCCCACTGACATCCACCAGCCTGCAGCCTCCAAGCTCCTGTCCCTTGCTTCATCCTTTGGTCTCACTCAGTGGTCCTCTGCAGCCACCCACACAGACGACATACATTAGACCATATCTTCACCAGTCTCTGCTCCCTATCTAATTTCACAGCCTCACCTCTCCCCCTGTCTGACCACCACCTACTCACTTTCTCATCCATGTCCTCACCTGCCACACTATGTTCAGAAACTAGCACACCCCCCAGAAACCTCAAACACCTAGACATTCATGCGCTCTCTGACTCTATTCTACTGCTGTCCTCCAAATCTTCACTCCACGACACAAACAGTTCCACCAGTTTCTACAACACCACACTGGCATCAGATATTGACTCGGTCGACCTGCTCGTGCATGGCAGAGTGCGATGAATCAATAGGCAACCCTGGCACAATAACCTCACTAAAAACCGTTGGCAAATGTCCAGGGTATCGGAGTGAAGTTGGAAAGAAAAAACACTAGAAGAAGACTTCACCGCATTCAAAACAGCAACTTTCACATTCAAATCTGCCCTCACCTCTGCTTAACAAGTCTATTTCACAACCCTTGTATCTTCTTTATCAGACAACCCCAAACATTTATTCAACAGTTTTAACTCCCTCCTCCATCCTCCATTGCCCCCTCCGACCTCCCTTCTCTGTGCCGAAGACTTTGCTGCACATTTAAAAAATTAGGTTGACCAAACAAGGCAAGTCTTTACTGCCCATTCACCACAAACCATATGTACAGTATAAAAGGCAACTGATCCTCCCGCATAATCTTCCTCCCCACCATCACTGAAGGAGAGCTCACTCATCTCCTCTCCAAATCGCACCTCACCACTTGTGCACTCGACCCCATTCCATTCCATCTCCTCCCCAACCTCACCACAATGTTTATCACAGGCCTAACCCATCTTTTCAACCTATTGCTAACATCTGGAACCTTCCCTTCTGCTTTCAAACATGCCACAGTCACACCTATCCTAAAGAAACCAACAATCGACCAAACCTCTACGTTCAGTTATCAATTGATATAACTGCTTCAGTTCGCCTCCAAACTCCTTGAACAGCATGTCCATGCTTGTGTCCCTCAAGGCTCTGTTCTGGGACCCATTGCTTTCAGTGCCATCTATACGCTGATGATACTCAAATCTACCTCTCTGTCCCATCGGTCTGCTGTCCAAAATCCCTGAGTGTCTATCAGCCATATCCTCGTTCTTCTCATCACGCTTCCTAAGGGTCAACATGGACAAAACTGAACTCATCATCTTTCCTCCATCTCACATAAGTCCCCTATCTGATCTATCACAATAAATGAAATCATGCTTCCCCTGTATCACAAATTTGCTGCCTTGGAGTAACTGTCAACTGTACCCTGTCCTTCCAACCGCACATCCAAGCTCGTGCCCACTCCTGTCGCCTCGAACTCAAAAATATTCCCAAACCTGTCTTTTCTTCAACCATTATTCTACAAAAATGTTAGTGCATCTCCTCATCATCTCCCACCTACTACTAAAGTATCCTCCTATGTGGCCTCGCTGCTGACATTCTCGCACCTCTCCAGTCTGTCTTTAACTCTGCTGCACGACTAATCCATCTCTCGCCTCGCTATTCCTTCATGTCTCCCCTCTGCATATCCCTTCATTGGCTCCCAATTCACAAACATATCCATTTCAAACTATTGACATTGACCTACAAAGTCATCCATAATCTGCCTCCTCCATATATCTCTGAACTAATCACCCGTTACCTTCCAACACGTAACTTCCGGTCCTCTCAAGACCTTCTCCTCACCTCCACAGTTATACGTTCATCACCCAATCGCCTCTAAGACTTCTCCTGAGCATAACCCATGCTCTGGAATTCTTTGCCCTAGCACGTCCTATTATCCGAAAGTTTGGAAACTTTCAGACGGAACTTGAAAATGCATTTCTTCAAGCATGCTTATATCCTACACTGACCCCATTGCCACCTCACTACAGCCTGCAAAAAAACCCAACCACCTCACCGCCAATGGAGCTGCTGCAACTCCCCCAACCTACTGTCTTCTTCCCCATTATCCGGTAGACTGTAAACTCACAGGGACAGGGCCCTCTCCTCTCTATGCCCATCTGTCATTGTTAGTTTGTTCACTGTCATTTATATTTGTATTTTGTATGTAACCCCTTTTCATGTACAGCACCATGGTATCAATGGTGCTCTAAAAATAAATAATAATACATAAATGTGGTGTGACGATTTAATATTCGTATGGATAACAGACTTACATAAAGGTGTCAGCTGTAGTGTCTTCATAGTAATGCTCTGCCCCATAACTCTTGCAGCTACCTCCACCTCCATTATTTGGTGCAAGCAACAGTAATCCATAACACTATCATCTACAGTTCCACTACAACAGGATAGTTACTAAACACTCATTACTTGCAATTTACGGTGCCCCATTCGTTATCTGCATAAGACCCCCATATTGTGCTATCAAACAGTCCTCATACAGTGAAAAAGTCCCATATCATACCAGTAACAGATTCTCCTACACATTTACAGCCACACTAATGATATTTTTTTCTTTCTTCATAGTTTGTCTGCTTTCAATTTCAGCAATAAGAAGTTAATTTCATAGGGTCCTGTTCACCTGTCATTCATTTACTCCTATGGCTGTCCTGGTGACCTCCTCAATGAAGCCATGGCAGATGGGAATGCCATGATCTGTAGATTAGAAGTGATGTGCCTTGGAGAAGCAAGAGGGTGGAGCTGGATACAACTTGTTGGTTTGTGTGCTTAATCTGAGCTAGACTACACAATAAAGGCTATGGCCCTGATTTAGCAAGATCGGTCAAGTTCACGCCAATCTTGATGAGGGAGCAGGGTGGAGTGCGAGGCGCCTGATTCATTAAGAGGTGCATGCATGCCTTTTAATGAATCAAGTGAGGCGTGAAGTGGCATGGGACTCCGTGTAACTTGCGACAAATCTTATATCACGAATTTGATGAGTGGGGTTGCCACGCGCTGTCCCAGCATGACCCACTTGGAGCTGGGTGAAAATGGGCTTGAAAGGTATATTTCTGTTAGCCACACGTTACACAAACATTTTGCAACGTTTTAAATAATTTTAAACCAGTTTTCTGGAGGAAATGCTTTGATGAATCAAAGCTTTATGTTTAATTTCTGAGTTCATGCTTTTAACCCCAGGAAACAAGCTAAAGACATTAAAAGTTAAAAGATGAAAATAATAAAATGGTTTCAGGGCATTAAAGCAGTAATAAAAAGTTTCCAATTTTAACTCTGACCAACAATTTCACAATTATCATAGCAGTAATTCTTACCTCCATCTGCAAACCCGGTTGCAGTGATGATGGGCACAGCCACCATAACAAGGCCGCTTCCACTCCATACATACTTCATCAGGAACTGCTCTATCATAACATACCACAGACGTTTAGACAGAATAAGATTCATTTGATCTGCTAATGCCACATAACTCTTCTGAAGTTTTGTCATTTCTACCTAAAAAAACAAGACATTTTCAATATGCACATAAAATAACACAAATACAACTTAATAAACATAGTAATGAGTTTTCAAAATGTGTAAAATAATGATTATTTTTTAAACTTGGCCAGAGGGATGGCTCCAGCAAAGATTTTTTATTTCCAAGAGCAAATAGCCTAGTCAGAGAAGAAGAGATGATCTTCACCGCCACCTATTGGCTATAGCAATCCTAAAAGTCAATATCGGTTCTTTAACGAGCCTTGTCACATGACAAAGATATTGACATGTTCTATTACCTGCAGTAGTCAGTAAAGGTACCGTCACACTAAGCGACGCTGCAGCGATAGCGACAACGATGCCGATCGCTGCAGCGTCGCTGTTTGGTCGCTGGAGAGCTGTCACACAGACCGCTCTCCAGCGACCAACGATGCCGAGGTCCCTGGGTAACCAGGGTAAACATCGGGTTGCTAAGCGCAGGGCCGCGCTTAGTAACCCGATGTTTACCCTGGTTACCAGAGTAAAATGTAAAAAAAAAAAACAGTACATACTTACATGCGTCCCCCGGCGTCCGCTTCCTGCAATGACTGAGCGCCGGCAGTAGCAGGGCACAGCGGTGACGTCACCGCTGTGCTGTGGTTTCACTTTCACTTTGCGGCGCTCAGTCAGTGTGGGAAGCGGACGCCGGGGGACGCATGTGAGTATGTACTGTTTGTTTTTTTTACATTTTACGCTGGTAACCAGGGTAAACATCGGGTTACTAAGCGCGGCCCTGCGCTTAGTAACCCGATGTTTACCCTGGTTACCAGTGTAAAATATCGCTGGTATCGTTGCTTTTGCTGTCAAACACAACGATACACGGCGATCGGACGACCAAATAAAGTTCTGAACTTTATTCAACGACCAGCGACATCACAGCAGGATCCTGATCGCTGCTGCGTGTCAAACTAAACGATATCGCTAGCCAGGACGCTGCAACGTCACGGATCGCTAGCGATATCGTTTAGTGTGACGGTACCTTAACAGATTTGACAACAGGAAGTGTAGCCATATTGCCTTTCAATTTTTCAGAAACTGATAATAAATCTGTACTTTACTATATATGTATTTGATTACAGAAAAAAACCCACACAAAGACAAATCTTTTTTAATAAAGAAAAAAAATCAATTTCTATATACTTGTTTAAATAGCCATCAAAGAAGAATGTCCCTAATTTCAAAAATCACATAAACGGACAGCATGATGGAAGGGAAATAAATTGCGGCCTGCATATTTTCTACTCCTTTATAGCAAGGGCAGGTAATCTCAGGCCTTTTGATTGCCTTTTCTGCGGCCACCGGGCAGCTTTCTGGGTACCACATTGCTCGGGCCGACAGCCCCGTCTTGCCGACTGCCGGCCCTTCAAACCCTTCTTGCACCGAGAACACGGGCACGCAGCATTCACTACTGAACACTGCATGCACATGCATTAAAGGACTACATAATGACTCTGGCCATTGCTGAAGTCAGAGCGTACTTTGTGGGCAGAGTTAGCACGCAATGCGCTCCCGTCCCACACACGAAGACAGAAGCAGCAGCCGTAGGAGGCATTGGGGCTGGAGCTGCGGTATGATCACATGAGACTTTGGGGCTGGGGCTGCAGCATACGCACAGGAGACAATGCGGCTGGGCCATGATCACAGGAGACATAAGGACTGGCTTTTGTTTTTAGGTACAAAAAATGTAATTTAACAGGTGAAAAAAATCTAAACACTAAATTCTAAACCCCCTCTTCCCCCAAGAAATTTAGAGGTTAAGGCTTCAGAGTAAGTTTAAAGGGAACCTGTCACCCCCCAGGACTTATTAAGGTAAGAGAGCGACCTTATGCAGCACTAAGGCTGCATTCTGTGAAGGTGGCTCTTATGTTTTTGATCCCTAATAAAGCTGAAAAATTCACTTTTATAATTTGCGCGCCATACCTGTATTGAGTCCAGGGGGTATGTTTTCTCCCCCTGACTCAGCCGCCTCGCAGCCGTCCATCGTCTTCTCAGTGCACTGGGCTCCGCCTCCTCTGTGTTTCCTCACATCACCGGCGCTTGCGCTGTGCTCTCATTTTTCGGGCATGCGCTGTGCACGTTGCCCTGGAACTCACATCAGCTGATGTACTGATATCGCGCCTGCGTGTAGCGGAGGCCCGAGATCCCGCCCCGCAGTGTGTTATGATTTATTCACACTGCGGGGCTGGGAATCTGGTGCTGTGCGCAGGCGCGATCTACTTACATCACTTGATGTAAGTTCCAGGGCAGCGCGCACGGCGCATGCCCTCGAAATAATTGCAGAGCGCCGGTGACGGCACAAGACAGAGAGGAGGCGGCACGCGGTGGGCACCAGTGACGGCACAAGACAGACAGGAGGCGGCGTGCAGTGGGATGTTGGATGGCTGCGAGGCCGATATTTTGCTGCAATTGTCATAATTTTCTTAGGACTAAAAGTAAAAGTCAGCACAAGGGAAATAAGTGGATGGTTTTTAATTGCATCGACGAGCAGTAGATCACATTTCTATAAGTTGTCAATAATTTCACCACCACTATTTCTAATGCATTATGCAACACAGCGACCAACTGTCCCAATTCAAAATCCAACACCACTTTAATTGAGTGCATAACTGTCCAAAACATTGCTGCTATTTGCATTGGTGTACTAAGCGCTAATTATTTCTGCAGTAATTGACGTAATATGAACTTTGTGCTGCATTATTGTTTTTCTTGCATTTTTTGATATGGCCCATGAGAAACGCCACTAGTAGGATGTGCATCAATACACATTTAACAAAGGAATTTCTGCGCAAGTTTAGCATTGTTCCTATTGTTATACAGATTTATTTAAACAAGCATATTACAAGGCTAATGCTTCATTATCAATTTTGCCGATATCTATTCCATTCAACCTTCCTAAACATGTGCATGCATACTCTACGGGGAATTTGAAAAACAAAATATTTCCACTCATCTCACTCTTCCGAGTGCAAAAGGGTGAGGCGCTGAAATGTCACATTCCCATTCTTTCTCTTTCCAGATATCATCTATTGGGAGAAAGTTAGGAAGCTCCCATACACATAAAATAGTCGGCTGATCCCACTGAAGATCAGTTTGCTGTAATTTGTATGCACACGTTCATGTTATTAGATCAGCAGCCAAACATCATCCAATGAGTTTTCTAGTGAAAGATTTCTATTCTTTAACCCTTTTAACCCCCCAACCCCCAAAACTGTTTGCACCCTTCCTGACCAGGCCAAATTTTACAATTCTGACCACTGTCACTTTATGATGTAATACCTTTGGAACGCTTCAACAGATCCCACTGATTCTGAGACTGTTTTCTTTGTGACATATTCTACTTTATGATAGTGGTAAAATTTCGTCAATATGACTTGCATTTATTTGTGAAAAAAATGGAAATTTGGTGAAAATTTGGTAATTTTCAAACTTTGAATTTTTATGCCATTTAAATCAGAGCGCTATATCACGCAAAATAGTTAATAAATAACATTTCCCACATGCCAACAAAATTTTACTTTAGACCCAATTTTTTTTTACTTTTGCAAGGATAACAGAAAAAAAAATTTGACCCAAAAATTATGCCGATACCCCATATGTGGGGGGAAACTACTTTTTGGGCACACGGCAGGGCTTGGAAGGGAAGAAGGGCCATTTGACTTTTTGAATGTAAAATTTGCTGGAATAATTAGCCAACGCCATGTCACGTTTGGAGAGGCCCTGATGTGCCTAAACAGTGGAAACCCCCAACAATTGACACCACTTTGGAAACTAGACCCCTCAGGGAACTTATCTAGATGTGTGGTGAGCAACTTGAGCCCCAGGTGCTTCACAGAAGTTTAAAACAATGAACCGTGAATATAAAAAGTAAAATTTTCCCACAAAAATATTATTTTAGCTCCAATTTTTTTATTTTCACAAAAATAATGTCATTCTCGGACACGGGTATTGTCACGAAGTGACTGTCCAAGTGAGACATGACCCAACGGGTGGTCGGTCACACAGTGGCGAGCGGCGAGACTCACAAGGGAACACCGGGGACACAATAACAACGGTGGGCCCTGCAATAGGGAACGGGGAAATGGACACCTCCTGCACTCTCCTAAGGATGTACCCTAATCTTCCTGACGTCCCTATACAGGTTCTTTCAACCTGTCGCCGAGCTGGATACCTTAGCCCTCACTCACCCTGCACCTATCCCTGGGTAGGGAATTGGCGAGTGAGAACACTGGTCCCACCACTGCACTAATAAACACAAAGGGAAAGAAAGACAAACAAGGTATCAGCAAAAAACACTTAGCTTTCATCTGCTGCAATGCACCGCACAGCAGAGTAAGGCACCAGGAATAAGTATTCAGCTGAAGAATCACCACACTCAGCAAACTCCTTCTCCAGCTAGGTTGATCACCAGAAGGACCTGTATAACCAACAGTTAGCTGATGCATCAGGTGACCTTATGAAGGATGGTGGGAGTGGTCACCACCAACATCAGCTGACCCAGCAGCAATGCAATGCAATAACACCAGCGGCCACCGGGAAGGGGGGGGGGAAAACTGCATTAACCCCGGATGACCAGAAAGGAAAAAAGGTTTTAATCAGAGGGAAACCAGATCTGCCACAGATCCAAACATGGATTGTGACAGGTATGTCCTGTGGCTGACACAGCATCTAAGTACAACGGGATGGAAAAGGTTGAGGAAGGCCCTAACGGTCGAGAGTGGGGGATGGGACTCCTCCTGACACCAACCTGTGCCTGTCTCTAAGCTTCCTTAATGCCCTATGCGGGTCATTCCCCCACCGCTGTCACGTGCCTAGCCCCCGTCACCTACCCACCCTGGCAAGAGCACTGGCCGGCAAGGACATTAGCCTCACCACTGCAGCTGATATTGCACAGGGAAAGAGACAATCATTGGACAGACAAAAAGGTTACTGCTGCTGCGCTCCACAGCAGAGTAAATGCCACCAGGATAACAGAACTCCAACAGAGGCAATATCACAGTCACAGGCGAGCTCCACACACCGAGCGGGTCTGCAAAGAAAACTCTATAACCGCTGATGGGTCATGTGACTATTTAAAGAGAGGTGGAAGTGGTTACCAACCAACATCAGTTGCCAGCAAGAGACTGACATTAAGGCCGGCGTCACATTCGGCGTAAGACAATACGGTCCGTATTTTACGGCCGTAATATGGCCGTAATACGGAGAAATGTTCCCAAAATAGTGATCCGTAGGCAGGGTGTGTCAGCGTATTTTGCGCATGGCATCCTCCGTATGTAATCCGTATGGCATCCGTACTGCGATATTTTCTCGCAGGCTTGCAAAACCGACATCTAATGGATTTATGTGCTCAAATGTTCGGGAAAACATACATACAGTATATATATATATATATATATATATATATATATATATATATATATATATATATATATATATATATGTCATTGAGACACATATATATATATATATATAGTCTGTATTTATATTTACTACAGCGCGATATCTGTGAAAAGCCGGTAATTCAATTGCCGACTTTTCATTTCTCCTTCCCAAACCCGACAGGATATGAGACATGGTTTACATACAGTAAACCATCTCATATCCCCATTTTTTTTGCATATTCCACACTACTAATGTTAGTAGTGTGTGTATGCAAAATGTGGGCGCTGTAGCTGCTAAAATAAAGGGTTAAATGGCGGAAAAAATTGGCGTGGGCTCCCGCGCAATTTTCTCCGCCAGAGTGGTAAAGCCAGTGACTGACGGCAGATATTAATAGCCAGGAGAGGGTCCATGGTTATTGGCCCCCCCGTGGCTAATAACATCTGCCCCCAGCCACCCCAGAAAAGGCACATCTGGAAGATGCGCCTGTTCTGGCACTTGGCCACTCTCTTCCCATTCCCGTGTAGCGGTGGGATATGGGGTAATGAAGGGTTAATGCCACCTTGCTATTGTAAGGTGACATTAAGCCAGATTAATAATGGAGAGGCGTCAATTATGACACCTATCCATTATTAATCCAATTGTTTGAAATGGTTAAAAAACACACACACACATGATTTAAAAGTATTTTAATGAAATAAACACAGCGGTTGTTTTAATATTTTATTGCTCTCTCAATCCATTTGCAGACCCTCGCTTGGCAAAGCAATAAACCCACAATATACATACCTTCTGCTGACCCGTCACGTCCCACGAGGTAATCCATCTGAAGGGGTTAAAATAATTTACAAGCAGGAGCCATGCAAATGCAGCTGTGCTCGTGCTTGTAATTCCCCGGCGAATGAAGGAAATGTAGGTCATTGACCTACATTTCCTTCAGTCGCGGTGATGCGCCCCCTGGTGGATGTCCTCATATGACCTGGAGCGTGGGATGAGAACATCCAGCAGGGGCGCATCACCGCGACTGAAGGAAATGTAGGTCAATGACCTACATTTCCTTCATTCGCCGGGGAATTACAAGCACGAGCACAGCTGCATTTGCAGGGCTCCTGCTTGTAAATTATTTTAACCCCTTCAGATGGATTACCTCGTGGGACGTGACGGGTCAGCAGAAGGTATGTATATTGTGGGTTTATTGTTTTGCCAAGCGAGGGTCTGCAAATGGATTGAGAGAGCAATAAAATATTAAAACAACCGCTGTGTTTATTTCATTAAAATACTTTTAAATCATGTGTGTGTGTGTTTTTTAACCCTTTCAAACAATTGGATTAATAATGGATAGGTGTCATAATTGACGCCTCTCCATTATTAATCTGGCTTAATGTCACCTTACAATAGCAAGGTGGCATTAACCCTTCATTACCCCATATCCCACCGCTACACGGGAATGGGAAGAGAGTGGCCAAGTGCCAGAACAGGCGCATCTTCCAGATGTGCCTTTTCTGGGGTGGCTGGGGGCAGATGTTTTTAGCCACGGGGGGGCCAATAACCATGGACCCTCTCCTGGCTATTAATATCTGCCGTCAGTCACTGGCTTTACCACTCTGGCAGAGAAAATTGCACAGGAGCCCACGCCAATTTTTTCCGCCATTTAACCCTTTATTTTAGCAGCTACAGCGCTGAAATTTTGCACATACACACTACTAACATTAATAGTGTGGAATATGCAAAAAAAATGGGGATATGAGATGGTTTACTGTATGTAAACCATGTCTCATATCCTGTCGGTTTTAGGCATGAGAAATGAAAAGCCGGCAATTGAATTACCGACTTTTCACTAACACCGCTGCGTATTTCTCGCAAGTCACACTGCTGGTCCGTGTGGAATCCGTATTTTTCTCGCCCCCATAGACTTTCATTGGCGATTTTTTTGCGCAATACGCTGACAAACGCAGCATGCTGCGATTTTGTACGGCCGTAGAAAGCCGTATATTACGGATCCGTAATATACGGCTGATAGGACGAGACCCATTGAGAAGCATTGTGCCGTATGTTATGCGAGTTTTACGCACGTAGTTTCTGCGCTCTTACGTCCGTAAAACTCGCATGTGTGACGGCGGCCTAACTCTTGCTGAACCAAAGGTAAAAAAAACTCCATTTAAATACCAGTAGACCCAGAGCTGCCACGAATGCCTTAAGAATTAGTGACAGTACCCCCCTTTCTACGACCAGCCTCTGGATCCCAAGACCGGACTTGTCCAGAAATGGCGTATCGAATAGCATCAAAATACTAGAATTCACCTCCGTAGTCACCTGGTCCTCAAGGTCATTGCAAACGCAGACCGACGGTGATGGTAATAACATAGGCTCCAGAGGAACAACAAATCTCCTAAGAGACGACATGTGGAAAATGGTATGGACATGCATCACTACTCCAACTGGAGGGTTCTAGGGCTGAGAATGGCCATCACCCTATACGGCTCGATGACCCTAGAACTCAGAGTCCTAGATGTATACTTCTACCTGATGTTTTTAGTGGACACCCACACGTACTCATTCACACACAGGTCCAGACCTGAAAGTTTAGCACCACATGTATGTTTGGAACAAGATGGTACTCTCTTTGATGGACAGACAACAGAGGAGTCCCTAGTGTTACAAAACTTTTACCCTCAGGATGTTTAATGGGAACCACCACCACCCTCCCCTTACCAGTTTTCCCAGGAGGACACCGAGATCTAGAGTTAACCTAGGATGTGGGTAGAGTAAATTTAAACAAAATGGTAGAGATCGTAGCATCCAGGCAACAGTTTTTACAAAAATTGCTCCAACTGACTACTTCTCTAGACCACCGATAAATAACCAGATTGTGTTTCTTCTGCCAGGGAAGGCCTAAGACGATGGGAATAGACATAGTCTCCAAAATGTAGCATGACAGGAACTCTTCATGAAGAATCCCTATGTGCAAGTTCATATTATGGATGACTTAGGTCAAAGTCTTCTGGCTGAAAAGAGCAGAATGAATAGCGCAAATAGGAATGCATCCTACTGATTAGATCATGGGTCCGGGCAAAGCCAGAATCCACCAAACTAACTCCAGCTCCGCTATCCAAAGAGCTGGAATCATCTCAGTTTTTCCATCAACCACTATTTCAGCAGAAATGGTAAACGGAGACATAAAAATGGAGGAAATGTACACATCCTGGTTGTCTCCCTCCACACGACCAGGCGAACGTGGCTTTTGAGATGGAGTAACAGTTTTGGCAAGAGATAGACAGATGTTAATGTAATGATCTGGAAGACCACAGTAAAAACACCGTTCCACGGTGAACTGTAGGCAGCCTAGTAAACACCCCCAAATGCATGGATTCGTCAGACAGCACCTGTGTGACCTCCTTCTTAGAAGGAACAACGGTGGGCAGAGTCAGTGCATGTCTCTACCTGAGGCATCTATGCACCCTGATAGCAAGGGCCATGGCGGCCTCCAACGACCTTGAAGTAGCATATTGCACCAGAGAATCTTGAAGCCTATCTCACAGACCCTGACAAAAATGACTCCTAAGGACAGGTTCATTCCAGAGTGATCCATCTCTGGAACTCAGAGCAGTACTCCTCAGCCGGCCTGGCCCCCTGCTTGATCGGAGTTTAGGCCTCTTTCACACTTCCGTCTTTCTTTTTCCGTCACAATCCGTCCTTTTGTGAAAAAACGGATCCAGCAAATGGTGCTGCTGGATCCGTTTTTTTCTCATAGACTTGTATTAGCGATGGATTGTGATGGATGGCCACACGTTTCATCCGTCGTGCACTGGATCCATCGTAAAATTGCTGTCCGTCGGGCGGAGACAACGCACAGAGGAACGTTTTTTTCTGTATGTCGGAAAATCGCTCAACGACGGATCCTGCGCTGTCCGTCGTTGGCTATAATGGAAGCCTATGGATGCAGGATCCGTCGCTGACTGTGAAAAGCAGGAATCCAGCGACGGATGCCGTCTTTTCAAACTGAGCATGCGCGGAAGAATTTCCCTTAAGGGAAATTCTCTCTCGCTCTCTCTTTTTACTATTGATGCTGCCTATGCAGCATCAATAGTAAAAAAATATAATGTCAAAAATAATAAAAAAAAATAAAAAATTGTGATATTCTTACCGCTGCAGCCTTCCCGTGGCCCCCCCCGATGCTCACGATGCTGCCGGCAGCTCCGGTTCCCAGTGATACATAGCGAAATGACCCGATGACGTAGCGGTCTCACGAGATCGCTATGTCATCACAGGTCATTGTCTCACTATGCATCACTGGGAACGGAGCATCGTGAGCATCAGGAAGGCTGCGGGGACTGCGCGGGACGCCGGAAGGTAAGAATATCACGATTTTTATTTATTTTTTATTATTTTTATCATGGGTTGTGTTGTGTATGTGTTTTTGCAGCGTAAAACTGCGGCGAAGACGCATACACAACGTGTACACGTAGCCTTCTAGGATGCACTGGAACCGTCAAAAAAACAGCTCCAGTGCATCCGTTTTTTACAATCAACACAGGATCTGTCTTTTCAACATTTTGACGGATTGTGACTGATTGTAAAAAAAGGAAGTGTGAAAGAGGCCTTAGACTCAGCCAGGGAGCTGCCATCAGGATCACCATACACCAGGGCCAAAGGCACAAAAAACTCGCCACAGACCACAATGAAGAATCGGTCAGTAGGGAGAAGGTCCAGGACTGGGGATCACCTTTAAGAAGGGAGACTACAATCCCCACCTGTTGTTCCTCACTCCCTGAGGAATGAGGGCAGAGCCTGAAATATAATTTACAGGCTTCCTTGAAAACCATAAATTTATTTCTCCCTCCGTAAAATGTGTCAGGGAGAGATATTTTAGGTTTCGGTCGAGCCAGGACATGAGCTGAGACCAAGAAACCAGACATTTGATGAAACTGCTGCACGACCTGTGACTGCAATTTTGTAACCTCATCCGTGAGGGTCTCAATCAGGCGTGCAAAAGCTTCAGCTTGAGCCATAAAGACTCCGTAAAATGTTGCAGGTCAGTTATAATGTCATGCTCAGATACGAGTATGTCCAGCAGATGACACAGCATCTAAGTATGAGACAGAAAAAGGAGAAGAAAGCCCTAACGGTCGGGAACAGGGGGTGTGACACCTCCTGACACCAACCTCGGCCTGTCCCTAAGCTTCTGTGGCACCCTTGAGGGTCCAGTCGCCACAGAGGTACTGCACCTCAGCCAGAGGTGTGGTACTCGGCTATCGGGAAAGGAGGGGGCACTACCCGGAACCCACATACTAGCATCCAACACCACACCACTCCAGGCCAGGGGATCTGGGCGGACCCTATTGAGGGAGGGCCCATCTCAGGTTGGAGGGGGGATTAGGTAGAGGGTGTGGGTGGATAAGGTAGAGTGACAGTTGGAAGTGAGGAGTTGTCTGTTGTGAACTCTGTTTTCGGGCTCCCTCTTGTGGTCACTGGTGGTATGGTGTGACTTTTGCTTTGGGCTCCCCCTGGTGGCTTTGTTTGTTATCCTGCTGGTCTCTGGCTATCAGCTGGTTCGTTATCCTCTGGGAGGTTCCTATATATAGTGTTTTACTTTCACTTGTTGCCGGCTGTCGATGTAATCAGTGCTACTCAGATTCCTTCTGACTACCTTGCTCCCAGTCCATCCAGGATAAGCTAAGTTTTGTTTGCTCATTTTTTGATCAGCAGTGTTTATCATGTTTTCTGTTCCAGCTTGCTAAAATGTAATTCCCTCGCTTGCTGGTTGCTCTAGTGGGCTGAGTTTCTCCCCACACACCGTTAGTTGGTGTGTGGGTTCTTGAAATCTCAGGATGGATATTTTGTAAGGGTTTTTTATTGATCGCATAGACCCCTGCTCTATTTTCTGCTTTCTAGTACTAGTGGGCCTCTTTTGCTGAATCTGATTTCATCCCTATGTATGTGCCTTCTTCTTACTTCACAGTTAATATTTGTTGGGGGCTTCTATATCTTTGGGGATTATTTCTCTGGAGGCAAGCGAGGTCTTTCTTTCTCTTTAGGGGTAGCTAGTTCCTCAGGCTGGCTCGAGACGTCTAAGAATTTTTTAGTAAATATAGAAAAACTGACTGAACAGCCATCTAGTCTGAACTGGTGCATAACCAAAAAGTCTTACATAGCAAATAGATAATGGCTGCACTCAAGTGTATTGTGCTAAAGCAAGGAAATGTGCAATACATGAAATGTGAACAGCATAATGGCTTGTGAAATTTATGAAAAAACACATGAGATTTTTAGCACAAAATTTGGCCAAATGTTGTGAGCCCATTCACCAAACGTCAAGGTAATCTCAGATCGAATGGGTAACGAATTTTTTAGGCACGTTCACCGGCTACCTCTAGTTGTTTTGGATAGGTTCAGATTTGCGATCAGTCCAGTTACCATCTCCCTAGAGCTCGTCCTTAGTTTAATCACTTGCTGATCTATTTGTGATCCTCCGCCACTTGGGATCATAACAGTTGTCATGGAAACGAGAGGGAGGAGTTAGGTAGTGAGTGAGAGGATTGAGTGGAAGACAGATGTCTGAGAGGAGCTCCAGTGACAAGAGGTCCTAGGGGCCAGGGAAGTGAAGAATCCACCCGTGGAGCCCGAATCCATGCCGACTGTAGTCGGGTGGAAGGACCAGGTCGCAGTGGGGACCGGCCCCAGACTAGTGGAGAGACTGTAGGACTCAGCTAGCAAACCGGAGGCAGTGGTGTCTGTATGTGCCACAGTCCAAATCTACACACATTTGCTAAAAAGGCAGCTGCATAGGGTCAAGGGGACTAAGAGGACATCGCCTGAAAGGACCTGAGGTTGCTGGCTCGGGACACCGTGTGTAAGGCGCAGGGCAGGAGAGCGTGGGCCAGCGCAGAGAGAGACGGCCTGGGAAGGAACACAAGAAGGGGGTTCAGGAGAAGTGCACCTCAAATTACCTGAGAGCTGCCTGGACCACCGACCCGGAGGACACAGCACCCGGCTGGTGATTGTAACCAACAGACTGTGAGTAAAGTGTGAAAACTGCACCCCGCTGTGTCCTCAGAATTATTACTGCGTCACCTGCCCTGCACTACAACTGTTCATGATTGACTTTAACATTTTAACTGCCCTGGGGCTCACTCTACCCGTGGAGAGCTGTAACATCTCTGCTGCATCACCAACCGCCCCAGTGGACCTGAACCGCAGCATCGGCCATTTATTGCCGAACACCACGGGTGGCGTCATGAGTCAATCCCATATAACTTTTCCCCTTGCATCATTTTTATTGGATGCCCAAGGCCACGGAGTAGGGTCACTGCTGCTGTGACATTCCCAAAGAACTGCCCGACCCAGTTCCGAGTACCCCACGGACCTGGTGGCGTCACACTTCCCCAATGCCCTATGTGGGTCCTACCACCCACTGCCGTCACGTGCCTTGTCTCTGACTGTCACCTCTACTAAGCATGGCTAATGCACTGACCGGCAAGGATGCTAGCCTCACCACTGCAGATGATATTACACAGGGAAAGAGACAAACAAGGGACAAACAAAAAGGATACTACTCAGCTCAGAATGTGCTGCTATAAATCCACAGCAGCAGAGTAAACGGTACCAGGTAAACCAGACTCCCAACAGCGGCAATACCACAGTCACTGGAGAGCTCCACACACCAGCTGGTCTACATAGAAGAATACTTTATAACCAAAGATCAGCTGATGGGTCATGTGACTATTTAATGGCAGGTGGGAGTGGTTACCAATCAATATCAGCTGACCAGCCTAAAATAAACTACCAGCAAGAGACTGACATTAACTCTTGCTGGGCCAAAGGAAAAAACAACAACATTTAAATAACAGCAGACCCAGAACTCCCACGAATCCCTTAAGAATTCGGGACAGATAGCAGGAGAAAGTTGACCCCAAAATTTGTTAGACAATTTCTCCTGAGTACGCCAATTCCCCATATGTGGGACTAAACTACTGTTTAGGCTCACAGCAGGGTTCAGAAAAAAAGGAGTGACGTTTTGGAACACAGACTTCGATTGAATTGTCTGCCGGTGTCATGTCTCGTTTCAAGTGCTCCTGATTTGCCTAAACAGTCTGGAAAACCTCCACAAATGACACCATTTTGGAAGTTACACACATAAATGAATGTATGTGGTGAGCACCTTGAACCCCTAGCTGCTTCATAAAAGTTTATAACGTAAAGCCATTAAAATAATTAAAAATCATAATTTCCCCACAAAAATGATATTTTACCCCCAAATTTTTTATTTTCACAAAGATAGCAGGAGAAAATGGACCCTAAAATTTGTTCAGCAATTTCTCCTGAGTACGCCGAAACTCCATATGTGGCGAAAACTACTTTTGAAGCACAATGCAAAGCTCAGAAGGGAAGAAGCGCCATATTGGAGTTCACCTTTTTCTGGACTGGTTTGAGGGTGCCATGTCACATTAGGAGAGTCCCTGAGGTGCCAGAACAGCAGAACCCTCCATAAGAGACCCCATTGTAAAAACTACACCTCTCAATTCATCTAGGGGTGCTGTGACACCACAGGTGGGTCACAGAATTTTATACCATTGGGCAATGAGGAAAAAATAATTACAGTATATACTCGAGTATAAGCCGACCCGAGTATAAGCCGAGACACCTAATTTTGCCACGGAAAACTGGGTAAGCTTATTTACTCGAGTATAAGCTGGGTATGCATTGTCCCCTCATCCCTGTCCTAGTATATGTGGCTCCCACTGTTGTGTGTATGGCTCCTTCATCCTCCCCCTGTTGTATGCATGGCTCCTCCGTCCTCCCCGTTGTGTGCATGGCTCCTCCTTCCTCCCCCTGTTGCATGCATGGCTCCTCCATACTCCCCCTGTTGTATGCATGGCTCCTCCGTCCTCCCCCTGTTGTACACATGGCTCCGCTCGGCTCCCCCCGCCCTCCTCCGTCCTTCTCCGTCCTCCCCACCCTACTCGCGCTGTTGCTGCACGTCCCTGCATCTCTCTGTTGTCCCGTGACCGGCAGCTTCTTCCTGTGTTCAGCGATCACGTGGTACCGCTCATTACAGTAATGAATATGCGCTCCACGCCTTTGGGAGTGGAGACACATCCATATTCATTACTTTAATGAGATGTACCACGTGACTGCTGAACACAGGAAGCTGCCTCGCTGGGACAACAGAGTGATGCAGGGAGGACTTGCAGCGATCGCGTGAGGAGTGGGTGAGTATGATGTGACAGCCGCCAGATCCTGCCGCTCCCACTTCCTCTCCCCCGCTAACCCCCTGGGTCAATGACTCTTGTATAAGCCAAGGTGGGCGTTTTCAGCACAAAAAAAAGTGCTGAAAATTTTGGCTTATACACGAGTATATACGGTTCATTTTTACCATCAAAGCTTTGTTTTTGCCCCCAGATTTTACATTTTCATACTGGGAAATGGGTAAAAATGGCAACAAATCTTGTCCCACAATTTCTGCTCAATGTAGAAATACCCCATATGTGGCTGTACAGTACTGCTTAGCCATACAGAGAGACTCGGAAGCAGAGGCGTACATAGAAATCATGGGGCCCCATAGCAAAAGCCTGAATGGATGCCCCCCCCCCAAAAAAAAAAAATAATAATAATTCACTGCAGGGACCAGCTCACCGTCTTGCATTTCCACACAGCCTCAGCTCCTCATGCTCCGCCTCTAACAGCCAGTAACCGCCCTCACATGTACAACTACTTCCGGCCGGGCACCGCATACACTGCTCTCTCTGGCTGGAAAGCTACGTCAGCCAGGAGGAGTGGCGTCCTTATGCAAATCCAGCCAGAGAGTTCAGCCGGGAGCAGTGCAGGACTAGAAAGGAGGAGTTAGGAGGAGCCAGGTACAGAGTGACGGCGGCGTACACATTTAATTAAAGGCACACGGCACAGCACAGCCCAGGGGCGGACACTGACAGCTTGGGCCCCTGTGCAATAAATGTGTCTGGGCCCCCTCCTTTATGGCGACAAAGCTACATATATAAATATATATACTGTATATATATATATATATATATATATATATATATATCCACACACACATACATGTATATATATTACATAGTCTCCTTTATTATACATATTGCTGTCCCTTATACAGTGCCCTCTCTTGCTATGTACAGCACCGTCCCTTACGTATTGGATTACATAGAGCCCTGTTTTTTATTACATACCGTCCTCTATTGTTAGATATACAATGCAATGATGGCTGGAGCATGGGAAAGCTTCTTTTCTATTGGAGGAGATGATGGACTGGTAGTCTGGTCACCAGCTCCTCCATCAGCAGTCATTTTATATCTAACAACAGAGTGGACTATGTAATAAAAGAGACAGCACTATACATAACAGGAGAGGATGATATATAATAAGGGACGGCACCATATATAACTAGAGATGATGGTATGTAATAAGGGATGGTGTTATACATGATAAAAGAGGAAACTATGTAACTAAGGATAGTGTTATACATTATAAGCGGGTACACTATATACTAAGGGACTGTGTTAGACATAATACGTGAGTACACTATATACTAAAGGACAGTGTAATACATAAAAAGTGACCACTATATACTGAGGGATGGCGCTATACATAAAAAGTGAGTACACTATATACTAAGGGACTGTGCTATACATAAAAAGTGAGTATACTATATACTAAGGGGCTGTGTTAAACATAATAAGCGATAATAATGTCTTCCTCCACCTCCCCTGTTCCTAAATCCATTATGAATCCCCCTTCCTCCCTTCCCAATCCCCCACACCCCTCATTGTCCTCCTCCCTCTGCATCCGATTATAATTGCCCTCTCCCCCACCTCGTCATTGCCTTCTCCCCCAGCACCCCCATCATTGCCCTTTCCACCACCTCCATCATTGCCTTCTCCCCCACTACCCCCATCATTGCCCATTCCACCACCTCCATCATTTACTCCTCCCAACCACTCCATTATTGCCCTTTCCACCACCCTATCATTGCCCTCTCTGTCACCCCCATCATTGACTTCTCCCCATCATTGCCTTCTCCCCATCAACCCCATCATTGCCCTCTCCTCCACCTACACACACATACAGACACACACAGCACCATTCACCTCTCTGCATGTTCCTCCGCAGCGCTATGCACACAAGCACACACACACACACCACCCCTCATCTCTACACACACACACACACACACACAGCAGACATAACCTCTCACCTCTCCGCACGCTCTCCTGCAGCCACAGCATCACCGTCACCTTCCTCTCACTGGCACAGCGGCCACGACGCTGAATGATGATGTTATCCAGCCATGCCGCTGACTGCTGTGTGAGACAGGAAGCGTGGGCAGGAAGCAGAATGGATCGCTGCAGCTCCACTGCCATTTTCTCTTGTGGGCAGCGGAACTGTGTGGATCTCTCCCTGACCATCGCACATGAGGGCAATCTGGCCAGGGGCCCCCCGGAGCCTGGTAAACAGGCCAGATTTCCCTCATTATTAGCCGCCCTGCAGGCGCCCCCGGCTGCATATGCGGTATGTCCGCCCCTGACACAGCCGTTGCGGTCTGACTCTGGTGGGCACCCTCACCCCTCGGGGCCCAATAGCAGTCGCGTGGCCTGCTGCCATCGCTGGTACGCCACTGCTCGGGATGGACAGAGGGCTATTGCCAAACAGTGCTTTGTCCCTCCCAAGCTTCGCCATATGGCTAAGCAGTACTGTTATATTATACAGGGAGCATCCTGGACCACTGAATTTTCTATAATAGTTTGCAGACTCCATATACAGTACAGAGCCTTTAAGTGGTAAAAGAGCAGAATCCCCCTCAATGAACCCACACCCATTTGGGAATTTATCTATACATGTCGTGACGATTTTGACTCCATGGGTGTTTTCCAGAAACAAGCAGCAGTGTGTTAGGGGTCGAGTTCCTGCCTCTGCACAGGGGTAGTCTCGAAACATCTCCGCTGCGGTCTCCCATTCTTCTCCAGCCGCAGTGGAGTCTGCTCGGTGGAGACGTCGGTCTCAGCGTCTGGCTCAGCCTGATACTGTGCGGATGGTTACTGCTGCCTTTTCCAGGCTCAGCCATTGTAGCCAGTACTGGTCAGCAGCGAGCAGACGTCTCTGGGACTAAGTCCTGCTTTTCTCCTTCTGAGCATGCCCAAGGTAAGACCTCTCATTTGAGGTCAGGGGTCACATGCTCAGGTACTGCAGCAGCTCCCATTGGTCCTCTAGGAAGGTCCTGAAGTTGCTCAGGTACTGTGGCAGCTCCTATTGGTCCTCTAGGAAGGTCCTGAAGTTGCTGCAGCTATAAAAAGTTTGCATGGCCGCACGGCCATGCACTAGGATCAGCTTATGTCATGAGCTTTTGCTATTCAGTGGTCTTGTCTGCTTGTGGTCAGGGTCCGGCTGAAATAAGCTACTAGAATACCGGCACCTCCGGTGAGGAGTTTTGTATGGTGAATTAAGGGCTGGCGTAAAGCCATTGAATTCAGGCTCCACCGGAAAGGAGGTGTTTGTGTGCTTGCTACTCCCTGACTACTGATTGCTTTTGATCTGTTTGGCAGCTGTGTTCACCTGTGACGCTAACAGGGCACAGCGTTTTCCCTTCTGTGCGATTCTGTGAAGTAACAGAGTTCGCTTATATCGCCATATTGTGCCGCCATTTGCTAGCAGCAGGATTACTTTGGGGAGATCACGATAACCATTTAGCTTTTCCAGAGCTTTTGTGCAACCAGTAACATGGAATCCCCCTATATTTCCATAAGCAGATGACAGACCTGAGTGGGGACTTGTTTTTTTTGTTGAATTGAGTTGAAGGTTTTGTTCATAACATTCTACATAACATTTTGGATCACATTTATCCAACGCTCTACGCTGAGCACTTACATTGGTGTTTCCCTTTAAATCTCAGAGTGACATAATTCAGATGAAACCCCCGAGGGATCCATTCACTATAATGAGGCAGAAGAGTTACTCTGGACTCCGTCTGGCATCTGTTCAGCAGTGTCCTTTTTTTCTGAGGTCCACAGCACTTTTATACACTCCTAAGAAAAAGAGAGACACCGCCAGATCACAGGTCAGAAGGCATCCCAGTGCCTCCATCTGCCTCATTATAGGTACGGTAATCTACTGCCGGGGGTTCCATCTGAATCACATATTTCAGAGATTTACATGGAAACCCTAGTGTAAGAGCTCAGCGCAGAGCACAGGATAAATCTGAGCCAAACTTTACTGTGCTCTTTGGGAGGCAGAATGAACAAATCAAAAGCAGGTGAAGAATTGTTTTTATTTGTTTTTTTCGCTGTTCCTCGTGTAGTATAAATTATTATAGGACTTTATTCTTTGGGTAGGCGTGATTCCAGATTTATATGGGGTTTTTAATATTTGGCTGCTGTCACACACTAAAAGATGCTTTTTTTAAACTAGTTTTTGCATCGCCATATTTTTTGAGAGCTACAATTTTTCCATATTTCTGCTGACAAAGTCATATTATGACTTTTTTTTTGTGGGACAAGTTGACGTCTTTATTAGTACCATTTTAGGGCACATGACATTTTTTGATTGCTTTCCATTGTGATTTTTGGGAGGCAGAATAAACAAAAAACAACAATTTAGAATTTTCTTGTTTTTAATGCCGTTATGTGTGTGGTAAAATTGATAAGGAAGCTTTATTCTTTGGGTCTGTGTGATTACAGTGATACCACATATATATTTTTTTCATGTTTCGTTGCTTTTACACAACAAAAACTATTTTATGGAAAAATTAATCATTTTCGCATTGCTTTATTCTGAGAGTTATAACTTTTTTATTTGATGGAGCTGTATGGTGGTGCGTTTTTTGCGGGACAAGATGGAGTTTTCAGAGATTCCATTTTTTTTGCATTGATCTTTTTGTTTGCGTTTTATTCCATTTTTTGTTCGGCGGTATGATGATAAAACATCGTTTTTTATCTTGTTTTTTATTTTTTTTACGGTGTTCACTAAAGAGGTTAACTAGAGGGACAGTTTTATAGGTGGGGATGTGGCGATACCAAATATGTTTGCTTTTATTGTCTTTTTTCATAATAATAGGTATTTATGGCTACAATTTAGATATATGTACATATACATATATGTATTATTATTATATTGCAATTTTAAAAATATACACTCACCGGCCACTTTATTAGGTACACCATGCTAGTAACGGGTTGGACCCCCTTTTGCCTTCAGAACTGCCTCAATTCTTCGTGGCATAGATTCAACAAGGTGCTGGAAGCATTCCTCAGAGATTTTGGTCCATATTGACATGATGGCATCACACAGTTGCCGCAGATTTGTCGGCTGCACATCCCAAAGATGCTCCATACAAGGCAGGATGGATCCATGCTTTCATGTTGTTTACGCCAAATTCTGACCCTACCATCCGAATGTCGCAGCAGAAATCGAGACTCATCAGACCAAGCAACGTTTTTCCAATCTTCTACTGTCCAATTTCGATGAGCTTGTACAAATTGTAGCCTCAGTTTCCTGTTCTTAGCTGAAAGGAGTGGTACCCGGTGTGGTCTTCTGCTGCTGTAGCCCATCTGCCTCAAAGTTCGACGCACTGTGCGTTCAGAGATGCTCTTAGGCCTACCTTGGTTGTAACGGGTGGCGATTTGAGTCACTGTTGCCTTTCTATCAGCTCGAACCAGTCTGCCCATTCTCCTCTGACCTCTGGCATCAACAAGGCATTTCCGCCCACAGAACTGCCGCTCACTGGATTTTTTTTCTTTTTCGGACCATTCTCTGTAAACCCTAGAGATGGTTGTGTGTCATGATTCTCAATGGCGAGAGAACATAGCCCAGCATATATGAGAACTAGCTCTTGGAAGATGGAAACTATACTGACCATGAACTAAACCTGCCGCACAACTAGAAGTGGCCGGGTAGCATGCCTACGTTTTTTTATCCCTAGATGCCCAGCGCCAGCCGGAGAACTACCTAATCCTAGCAGAGGAAAAGACAGTCCTGGCTCACCTCTAGAGAAATTTTCCCAAAAGGCAGACAGAGGCCCCCACATATATTGGCGGTGATTTAAGATGAAATGACAAACGTAGTATGAAAATAGGTCTAGCAAAATCGAGGTCCGCTTACTAGATAGCATGAAGACAGAAAGGGCACTTTCATGGTCAGCAGAAAACTCTATCAAAACACCATCCAGAAATTACTTTAAGACTCTAGCATTAACTCATAACACCAGAGTGGCAATTTCCGCTCACAAGAGCTTTCCAGACACAGTAACGAAACAGCAGCTGTGAACAGGAACAAAATGCAAAAACAAACAAGGACAAAAGTCCAACTTAGCTGAGAGTTGTCTGGTAGCAGGAACATGCACAGAAAGGCTTCTGATTACATTGTTGACCGGCATGAAACTGACAGAGGAGCAAGGTTATATAGCGACTCCCACATCCTGATAGGAGCAGGTGAACAGAGGGGATGATGCACACAAGTTAAATTCCACAAGTGGCCACAGGGGGAGCCCAGAATCCAATTTCACAACAGTACCCCCCCCTCAAGGAGGGGGCACCGAACCCTCACCAGAACCACCAGGGCGATCAGGATGAGCCCTATGAAAGGCACGGACAAGATCGGAGGCATGAACATCAGAGGCAGTGACCCAAGAATTATCCTCCTGACCGTATCCCTTCCATTTGACCAGATACTGGAGTTTCCGTCTGGAAACACGAGAGTCCAAGATCTTTTCCACAACGTACTCCAACTCACCCTCAACCAACACCGGAGCAGGAGGCTCAACGGAAGGCACAGCTGGTACCTCATACCTGCGCAACAATGACCGATGAAAAACATTATGAATAGAAAAAGATGCAGGGAGGTCCAAACGGAAGGACACAGGGTTAAGAATCTCTCATAGGGACAAAACGAGAAGACAACCACACCAAGTCCCCAACACAAAGCCGAGGACCAACACGACGACGGCGGTTGGCAAAAAGCTGAGTCTTCTCCTGGGACAACTTCAAATTGTCCACCACCTGCCCCCAAATCTGATGTAACCTCTCCACCACAGCATCCACTCCAGGACAATCCGAAGATTCCACTTGACCGGAGGAAAATCGAGGATGAAACCCCGAATTACAGAAAAACGGGGACACCAAGGTGGCAGAGCTGGCCCGATTATTGAGGGCGAACTCCGCCAAAGGCAAAAAAGCAACCCAATCATCCTGATCCGCAGACACAAAACACCTCAAATATGTCTCCAAGGTCTGATTAGTCCGCTCGGTCTGGCCATTAGTCTGAGGATGGAAAGCAGACGAAAAAGACAAATCTATGCCCATCCTAGCACAGAATGCCCGCCAAAATCTAGACACGAATTGGGTCCCTCTGTCAGAAACGATATTCTCCGGAATACCATGCAAACGAACAACATTTTGAAAAAACAGAGGAACCAACTCGGAAGAAGAAGGCAACTTAGGCAAGGGAACCAGATGGACCATCTTAGAGAAACGGTCACACACCACCCAGATGACAGACATCTTCTGAGAAACAGGCAGATCCGAAATAAAATCCATCGAGATGTGCGTCCAAGGCCTCTTCGGGATAGGCAAGGGTAACAACAATCCACTAGCCCGAGAACAACAAGGCTTGGCCCGAGCACAAACGTCACAAGACTGCACAAAGCCTCGCACATCTCGTGACAGGGAAGGCCACCAGAAGGACCTTGCCACCAAATCCCTGGTACCAAAGATTCCAGGATGACCTGCCAACGCAGAAGAATGAACCTCAGAGATGACTCTACTGGTCCAATCATCAGGAACAAACAGTCTACCAGGTGGGCAACGATCAGGTCTATCCGCCTGAAACTCCTGCAAGGCCCGCCGCAGGTCTGGAGAAACGGCAGACAATATCACTCCATCTTTAAGGATACCTGTGGGCTCAGAATTACCAGGGGAGTCAGGCTCAAAACTCCTAGAAAGGGCATCCGCCCTAACATTCTTAGAACCCGGTAGGTAAGACACCACAAAATTAAACCGAGAGAAAAACAATGACCAGCGCGCTTGTCTAGGATTCAGGCGCCTGGCAGACTCAAGGTAAATTAAATTTTTGTGGTCAGTCAATACCACCACCTGATGTCTGGCCCCCTCAAGCCAGTGACGCCACTCCTCAAAAGCCCACTTCATGGCCAAAAGCTCCCGATTCCCAATATCATAATTCCGCTCGGCGGGCGAAAATTTACGGGAAAAAAAAGCACAAGGTCTCATCACGGAGCAGTCGGAACTTCTCTGCGACAACACCGCCCCAGCTCCGATTTCAGAAGCGTCGACCTCAACCTGAAAAGGAAGAGCAACATCAGGCTGACGCAACACTGGGGCGGAAGAAAAGCGGCGCTTGAGCTCCCGAAAGGCCTCCACAGCATCAGGGGACCAATCAGCAACATCAGCACCCTTCTTAGTCAAATCAGTCAATGGTTTTACAACATCAGAAAAACCAGCAATAAATCGACGATAAAAGTTAGCAAAGCCCAAAAATTTCTGAAGACTCTTAAGAGAAGAGGGTTGCGTCCAATCACCAATAGCCTGAACCTTGACAGGATCCATCTCGATGGAAGAGGGGGAAAAAATGTATCCCAAGAAGGAAATCTTCTGAACCCCAAAAACACACTTAGAACCCTTCACACACAAGGAATTAGACCGCAAAACATGAAAAACCCTCCTGACCTGCTGGACATGAGAGTCCCAGTCATCCGAAAAAATCAGAATATCATCCAGATACACAATCATAAATTTATCCAAATAATCGCGGAAAATGTCATGCATAAAGGACTGGAAGACTGAAGGGGCATTTGAAAGACCAAAAGGCATCACCAAATACTCAAAATGGCCCTCGGGCGTATTAAATGTGGTTTTCCACTCATCCCCCTGCTTGATTCGCACCAAATTATACGCCCCACGGAGATCAATCTTAGAGAACCACTTGGCCCCCTTTATACGAGCAAACAAATCAGTAAGCAGTGGTAACGGATATTGATATTTAACAGTGATTTTATTCAAAAGTCGATAATCAATACACGGCCTCAAAGAGCCGTCTTTCTTAGACACAAAGAAAAAACCGGCTCCTAAGGGAGATGACGAAGGACGAATATGTCCCTTTTCCAAGGACTCCTTTATATATTCTCGCATAGCAGCGTGTTCAGGCACAGACAGATTAAATAAACGACCCTTAGGGTATTTACTACCCGGGATCAAGTCTATGGCACAATCGCACTCCCGGTGCGGAGGTAGTGAACCAACCTTAGGTTCTTCAAAAACGTCACGAAAGTCAGACAAGAATTCAGGAATCTCAGAGGGAATAGATGATGAAATGGAAACCAAAGGTACGTCCCCATGAGTTCCTTTACATCCCCAGCTTAACACAGACATAGCTCTCCAGTCGAGGACTGGGTTATGAGATTGCAGCCATGGCAATCCCAGCACCAAAACATCATGTAGATTATACAGCACCAGAAAGCGAATAACCTCCTGGTGATCCGGATTAACACGCATAGTCACTTGTGTCCAGTATTGTGGTTTATTACTAGCCAATGGGGTGGAGTCAATCCCCTTCAGAGGTATCGGAGCCTCCAATGGCTCCAAATCATACCCACAGCGTTTGGCAAAGGACCAATCCATAAGACTCAAAGCAGCGCCAGAGTCGACATAGGCGTCCGCGGTAATAGATGACAAAGAACAAATCAGGGTCACAGATAGAATAAACTTAGACTGTAAAGTGCTAATTGAAACAGACTTGTCAGGCTTCTTAGTACGCTTAAAGCATGCTGATATAACATGAGTTGAATCACCACAATAGAAGCACAACCCATTTTTTCGTCTAAAATTCTGCCGCTCGCTTCTGGACAGAATTCTATCACATTGCATATTTTCTGGCGTTTTCTCAGTAGACACCGCCAAATGGTGCACAGGTTTGCGCTCCCGCAGACGCCTATCGATCTGAATAGCCATCGTCATGGACTCATTCAGACTTGCAGGCACAGGGAACCCCACCATAACATCCTTAATGGCATCAGAGAGACCTTCTCTGAAAATCGCCGCCAGGGCGCACTCATTCCACTGAGTAAGCACAGACCATTTGCGGAATTTTTGGCAGTATATTTCAGCTTCATCTTGCCCCTGAGACAAGGACATCAAGGCCTTTTCCGCCTGAAGCTCTAAATGAGGTTCCTCATAAAGCAACCCCAAGGCCAGAAAAAACGCATCCACATTGAGCAACGCAGGATCCCCTGGTGCCAATGCAAAAGCCCAGTCTTGAGGGTCGCCCCGGAGCAAGGAAATTACAATCCTGACCTGCTGTGCAGGGTCTCCGGCAGAGCGAGACTTCAGGGACAAAAACAATTTGCAATTATTTTTAAAATTTTGAAAGTGAGATCTATTCCCCGAGAAGAATTCAGGCAAAGGAATTCTAGGCTCAGACATAGGTGCATGAACAACAAAATCTTGCAAATTTTGTACCTTTGTGGCGAGATTATTCAAACCTGTAGCTACACTCTGAAGATCCATTTGAAACAGGTGAACACAGAGCCATTCAAGGATTAGAAGGAGAGGAAGAGAGGAAGGCTGCAGTATAGGCAGACTAGCAAGTGATTCAATTAAGAGCACACTCAGAACTAGAGGGAAAAAAAATAAATAAAAAAAATTGTAGCAGACTTCTTTTTTCTCTCCTTTCTCAGCCAGTAATTTAACCCTTTTTTATGGCCGGTCAAACTGTCATGATTCTCAATGGCGAGAGAACATAGCCCAGCATATATGAGAACTAGCTCTTGGAAGATGGAAACTATACTGACCATGAACTAAACCTGCCGCACAACTAGAAGTGGCCGGGTAGCATGCCTACGTTTTTTTATCCCTAGATGCCCAGCGCCAGCCGGAGAACTACCTAATCCTAGCAGAGGAAAAGACAGTCCTGGCTCACCTCTAGAGAAATTTTCCCAAAAGGCAGACAGAGGCCCCCACATATATTGGCGGTGATTTAAGATGAAATGACAAACGTAGTATGAAAATAGGTCTAGCAAAATCGAGGTCCGCTTACTAGATAGCATGAAGACAGAAAGGGCACTTTCATGGTCAGCAGAAAACTCTATCAAAACACCATCCAGAAATTACTTTAAGACTCTAGCATTAACTCATAACACCAGAGTGGCAATTTCCGCTCACAAGAGCTTCCCAGACACAGTAACGAAACAGCAGCTGTGAACAGGAACAAAATGCAAAAACAAACAAGGACAAAAGTCCAACTTAGCTGAGAGTTGTCTGGTAGCAGGAACATGCACAGAAAGGCTTTTGATTACATTGTTGACCGGCATGAAACTGACAGAGGAGCAAGGTTATATAGCGACTCCCACATCCTGATAGGAGCAGGTGAACAGAGGGGATGATGCACACAAGTTAAATTCCACAAGTGGCCACAGGGGGAGCCCAGAATCCAATTTCACAACAGTTGTGCGTGAAAATCCCAGTAGATCAGCAGTTTCTGAAATACTCAGACCAGCCCTTCTGGCACCAACAACCATGCCACGTTCAAAGGCACTCAAATCACCTTTCTTCCCCATACTGATGCTTGGTTTGAACTGCAGGAGATTGTCTTGACCATGTCTACATGCCTAAATGCATTGAGTTGCCGCCATGTGATTGGCTGATTAGAAATTAAGTGTTAACAAGAAGTTGGACAGGTGTACCTAATAAAGTGGCCGGTGAGTGTATATTGCTACAACTTTTTTCACTTTTTTTTTAAAACTTTTTTGCTTAGTCCCACTATGGGACTTTGACTTTCAGCACTCTGTTTGCAGTTATAAGGTATTCCCATACCTTATAACTAGTGTTGAGCGATACCGTCCGATACTTGAAAGTATCGGTATCGGAAAGTATCGACCGATACCGGCAAAGTATCGGATCTAATCCGATACCGATACCCGATACCAATACAAGTCAATGGGACTCAAGTATTGGACGGTATTCCTGATGGTTCCCAGGGTCTGAAGGAGAGGAAACTCTCCTTCAGGCCCTGGGATCCATATTAATGTGTAAAATAAAGAATTAAAATAAAAAATATTGCTATACTCACCTCTCCGACGCAGCCTGGACCTCACCGAGGGAACCGGCAGCGTTGTTTGCTTAAAATGCGCGCTTTTACTTCCTTCCGTGACGTCACGGCTTGTGATTGGTCGCGTGCCGCCCATGTGGCCGCGACGCGACCAATCACAGCAAGTCGTGACGTAATTTTCAGGTCCTCAATGCCTAATTCTAGGCATTCATGATTTTAAAATTACGTTCCGGCTTGTGATTGGTCGCGTCGCGGTCACATGGGCGACGCGACCAATCACAAGCCGTGACGTCATGGGAGGCAGGAGACGCGCGCATTTTTAAAATTACGTCACGGCTTGTGATTGGTTGCGTGCCGCCCATGTGACCGCGACGCGACCAATCACAGCAAGCCGTGATTTCTGAATGCAGAAATAGGCATCAGGACCTGAAATTACGTCACGGCTTGCTGTGATTGGTCGCGTTGCGGTCACATGGGCGGCACGCAACCAATCACAAGCCGTGACGTAATTTTAAAAATGCGCGCGTCTCCTGCCTCCCGTGACGTCACGGCTTGTGATTGGTCGCGTCGCCCATGTGACCGCGACGCGACCAATCACAAGCCGGAACGTAATTTTAAAATCATGAATGCCTAGAATTAGGCATTGAGGACCTGAAAATTACGTCACGGCTTGCTGTGATTGGTCGCGTCGCGGCCACATGGGCGGCACGCGACCAATCACAAGCCGTGACGTCACGGAAGGAAGTAAAAGCGCGCATTTTAAGCAAACAACGCTGCCGGTTCCCTCGGTGAGGTCCAGGCTGCGTCGGAGAGGTGAGTATAGCAATATTTTTTATTTTAATTCTTTATTTTACACATTAATGTTGTTTCGATACCGATACCCGATACCACAAAAGTATCGGATCTCGGTATCGGAATTCCGATACCCGCAAGTATCGGCCGATACCCGATACTTGCAGTATCGGAATGCTCAACACTACTTATAACCTGTCAGTGCTGCAGACACAAGTTAGTCAGATAATGAACTGTGAAAGAGTGCCCGATCCAAGGGTAGAAGGGCTTTCTTCCCTCTGTCTGCTCGTTAAATGCTGCGTTAAAGCGGGTTAAAGTGCCGGGAGCAGTGTGGGCACCACTCCTGGCACTGAGAGCCGGGTAAAATCTGTCAGAATCAGCTGAAGCCAAGTGGTGATCACGTGCACAGCCTCTGTGCGCGCAAAATCGCCTGGACGTCTCCATACGTCCAAGGTCGTTAAGTACCAGTCGACCTGGACGTATGGATACGTCTAAGGACGTAAGGGGTTTAAAGGGCAATTATACTTTCAAATAACTTTTCAAATTATGCGGTTGTATGTGTACATGAGGAATAACACTATTTCTGGCCATTATATTCCTCAAACCTTGTGCCAAAAAACAGCAGCCATAGGTTTTTCTAAGCAGCTGCGTAGAACTCTGAAAACGAAAATGGTGGAGTCCAACAAAGCAGGAGAAGGCTATAAGAAGATAGCAAAGTGTTTTCAAGTTGCCCTTTCCTTCATTCAAAACGTAATTAAGAAATGGCAGTCAACAGGAACAGTGGAGGTCAAGATAAGGTCAGGAAGACCAAGCAAAATTTCAGTGAGAGTTGCTCATAGGATTGCTATAGAGGCAAATCAGAATATCTACTTGACTTCAAAACACCTCCAGAAAGATTTAGCAAACTCTAGAGTTGTGGTACATTGTTCTACTGTTCAGAGACACCTGCACAAATACAGGTCCTTCTCAAAAAATTAGCATATAGTGTTAAATTTCATTATTTACCATAATGTAATGATTACAATTAAACTTTCATATATTATAGATTCATTATCCACCAACTGAAATTTGTCAGGTCTTTTATTGTTTTAATACTGATGATTTTGGCATACAACTCCTGATAACCCAAAAGTAGTATATAACAAATATTACGTTGCCTGTGCTATATACTATGTGGCTGCTATATACATACATACATATTGCAGAATACCTGATGCGTTAATACAGGCCACACAGTATATAACAGTGGCCACGCAGTATATAACACAGCCCAAACAGTATATAACACAGGCCAAGCGGTATATAGCAGCCACGCAGTATATAACACAGGTCACGTAGTATATAACACAGGCCATGCAGTATATCACACAGCCCACGGAGTATAAACACAGCACACATACTATATAACACAGCCCACACAGTATATAGCAGCCACGTAGTATATCACACAGCCCACAGAGTATATAACACAGCCCACATACTATATAACACAGCCCACTGTTATGACCCCAATGGCGAGGGTCTCAGAGGAACGTGGAAGTCTGCAGAATACAAAAATCCAGCTCATAGGGCAGTGGTAACTGGGTTGACCATATATCTACTCCTAACGCCAACACTAGAAGTAGCCGGGGATCATTCCTACGTTGATTCTAGATGACACGCGCCAGCCGGAGAATCTAGCTACCCCTAGTAGAGGAAAACAAAGACCTTTCTTGCCTCCAGAGAAGGGGACCCCAAAGCTGGATAGAAGCCCCCCACAAATAATGACGGTGAGGTAAGAGGAAATGACAAACACAGAAATGAACCAGGTTTAGCACAGAGAGGCCCGCTTACTGATAGCAGAATAAAGAAAGGTAACTTATATGGTCAACAAAAACCCTATCAAAATCCACACTGGAAATTCAAGAACCCCCGAACCGTCTAACGGTCCGGGGGGAGAACACCAGCCCCTAGAGCTTCCAGCAAAGGTCAGGATATAGATTTGGAACAAGCTGGACAAAAATACAAAACCAAAACAAATAGCAAAAAGCAAAAGGCAGACTTAGCTGATATAACTGGAACCAGGATCAGTAGACAAGAGCACAGCAGACTAGCTCTGATAACTACGTTGCCAGGCATTGAACTGAAGGTCCAGGGAGCTTATATAGCAACACCCCTAACTAACGACCCAGGTGCGGATAAAAGGAATGACAGAAAAACCAGAGTCAAAAAACTAGTAACCACTAGAGGGAGCAAAAAGCAAATTCACAACAGCCCACGCAGTATATAGCAGCCACGCAGTATATAACACAGGCCACGTAGTATATAACACAGCCCACGCAGTATATCACACAGCCCACGGAGTATATAACACAGCCCAAGGAGTATATAACACAGCCCACGTACTATATAACACAGCCCACGTACTATATAACACAGTCCACGCAGTATATAACACAGACCACGTAGTATATAGCACAGCCCACGCAGTATATAACACAGCCCACGTACTAAATAACACAGCCCACGTACTATATAACACTGCCTACGCAGTATATAACACAGCCCACCCAGTATATAACAGCCCATGTACTATATAACACAGCCCACACAGTATATAGCAGCCACGCAGTATATAACACAGGCGACGTAGTATATAACACAGGCCACGCAGTATATAACACAGGGCACGTAGTATATAGCACAGCCCACGCAGTATATCACACAGCCCACGGAGTATATAACACTGCCCATGTAGTATATAGCAGCCACGTGGTGTATAACACAGCCCATTCAGTATTTAGCAGTGTGGGCACCATATCCCTGTTAAAAAATATAATTAAAATAACAAATAGTTATATACTCACCCCCTGAGATCTAGCGAAGCTGTGCCGAGAAGTGCGGCTGCCGCCGTCTTCCGTTCCTAGGATGCATTCTGAAATTACCCAGATGACTTAGCGGTCTCGCGAGACAGCTAAGTCTTCTGGGTAATTTCGCAATGCATCTCTGGGAACGGCAGATGGCGGCCGGTGCAAGCGCATCGTCGGACTACGGAAGGTGAGAATAGCAGGTTTTTTGTTTTTTTATTATTTTTAACATTACATCTGATTACTATTGAGGCTATGCATAGGCAGCCTCAATAGTAAAAAGTCCCGCGGCAATGTCGCTGATTGGTCGCGCCGGCTGGGCACGACCAATCAGGGAAGCAGGATTTAAATCCCGCGGCAATGTCGCTGATTGGGCGCGACCAATCAGCAAAGCGGGATTTAAATCCCGCGCCAATGTCGCTGACTGGTCGCGCGTGCCGGCTGGGCGCTACCAACCAGCGAAGCGGGATTTAAATCCCATGGCAATGTCGCTGATTGGTCGCGCCGGCTGGGCGCTACCTATCAGCGAAGCGGGATTTAAATCCCGTGCCAATGTCGGCTGGGCGCGACCAATCAACGAAGCGGGATCTAAATCCCACGCCAATGTCGCTGATTGGTCGCGCGCGCCAGCTGGGTGCTACCAATCAGCGAAGCGGGATTTAAATCCCACGCCAATGTCGCTGATTGTGCACACCGGCTGGGCATGAGCAATCAGCGAAGCGGGATTTAAATCCCGCGGCAATGTCGCTGATTGGTCGCACCGGCTGGGCTCTACCAATCAAAGAAGCGAGATTTAAATCTCGCGCCAATGTCAGCTGGTCGCTACCAATCAGCGAGGCGGGATTTAAAGCCTGCGGCAATGTCGCTGATTGGTCGCGCGGTGTATTGCGGTCTCGCGAGATGATGACGTAGTGGTCTCGCGAGACCGCACGTCATCATCTCGCAAGACCACAACGCATGGACCGGTCACTGGAGCGTCGCGAGGAGCGGTAAAGGCCGGTTCTGGATGCGGGGGCCGACGGACGGTGAGTATATAACGATTTTTTATTTTTTTAATTATTTTTAACATTAGATCTTTTTACTATTGATGCCGCATAGGCAGCCTCAATAGTAACAAAGTTGGTCACACAGGGTTAATAGCAGCGTTAAGGGAGTGCGTTACACCGCGGCATAACGCGGTGTAACGCAGCCATTAGCCCTGTGAGAGCGCTGACTGGAGGGGATTATGGAGCGGGCACTGACTGCGGGGAGGAAGGAGCGGCCATTTTTCCGCCGGACTGTGCCCGTCGCTGATTGGTCGTGGCTGTTTTGCTGCGACCAATCAGCGACTTGAATTTCCATGACAGACAGAGGCCGCGACCAATGAATATCCGTGACAGAAAGACAGACAGACGGAAGTGACCCTTAGACAATTATATAGTAGATAATTTCAGTTGTTTCACACTTTTTTGTTAAGTATATAATTCCACGTCTTAATTCATAGTTTTGATGTCTTCAGTGTGAATGTACAATTTTCATAGTCATGAAAATACAGAAAAATCTTTAAATGAGAAGGTGCGTCCAAACTTTTGGTCTGTACTGTATGTGTGGAGAAAAAATGGCACAGAATTTCAGGAAAAGAACATCGTGCAAGACACTAAGCATGGGGGTGGATCAATCATGCTTTGGGGTTGTGTTGCAGCCAATAGCAAGGGGAACATTTCATATTTACGGGAAAGAATAGATTCAATGAAATTTCAACAAATTCTTGATGCAAACATAACACCATCTGTAAAAAAGCTGAAGTTGAAAAGAGGATGGCTTCTACAAATGGAGAATGATGCTAAACACGCGTCGAAATCCACAATAGACTACCTCAAAAGGAGTAAGCTGAAGGTTTTACAATTGCATTCAGAGTGCCCTGATCAGAACATCATTGAAAATCTGTGGCTAGACATCAAAAGAGCAGTGCATGCAAGACAATCCAGGAATCTCACAGAACTGAAAGAATTTTCCAAGGAAGAATGGATGAAAATCCCTCCAACAAGATTTGAAAGACTCTTGGCTGGCTACAAGCTGTGATACTTTCTAAAGGTGGGGCTACTAGATACTAACCATGACAGGTGCCCAAACATGTGCAATGGCCTATTTTTCTTTTTGTAATTTTTAAAATATAGAAGATGAAAATCTATCTTTTAGCCTAAAATACAAATAAAATGTGTCATCTTTAACTTTAGGCCTTTTAGAGATCATTTAATTTTCAGCTTGCTTAACTGTGCACAATAACAGTAAGTTTGACCAGGGGTGCCCAAACTTTTACATGTCACTGTATGTTTTGTATTCTGCATTTTCAACAGTTTTCCCTTTTCTGCAGCCTCTATCTCATAATTTGCAATGATGGGAGGAGACTAGCTTCTATGATTGAAATGTCCCATACATCACAGCACACGGAGAGGTATTCCTGCTCTTTGTTCCTTAGAATGAAGAAAGGGACAGAAGCAGTAGTAAATTAGCGAAACTTTACAGCATGACTGTGCAGTGTAGGCGTGAATCCAGCGCTGGGATTAGGCAAAAAGACTTGTTGGAAAGCTCAGTCCCATCTGTTTCTCGGTCGCCGTCTGTTTTCTTACTCTGCTCCTCTCTCTTTTTCCCCCTTCCACAGAGTTTAATTACTTGTGTAACCATACACATCATTGTGGATAGTGAGTTCATACAGGGACAAAAGTGGCTTATAAGAGCAGAAAAAAGCATGTTTCTCTGATAAGATATATCATAAAGTTTCTTATATTCAATTATACTATTGATTTATAAATAGTTGTTGTTTTTTTTTATTACAGCTTCCAACTAATTTTAAATGTAAAATTTGACAGCATAATTTATGATGTAAGTAGATGATCTGAATGCTCAGCTTTCTCTGAATGTTGGAACAGCTTGGAGCATAAGAACAAGCTTTTAGACGTTGTTTACAGCAGGCATCTATTTTACTGCCTGATATCCAGATATACAGTATCTCTGAAATAACACTACACATATTCTCTAAGGATCACAAACCATAAAACAAAACACATTTATATAACTGTACAATTTGCTTAAATATCAAGATCATCAAAACATAAAGGATTGAAATACTTTCTAGTATTTTACGCTACAGTCATTCTTATATTACATTACTGGTTATTAATTATTAATGCCATGGATAACAGAGAAGGGTCACAGAAATGGCAATATTCGACACCATTCTTCAGTTCACGTATAGTAAAATTTGTGTGAGGATCATGTAATGCTAAATATAAACCAAGGTTGACCATTATTAGCTTGACCAAACACCAATTAGTCATTTGGGCTAAGGGACAAAAAGTAACTCCTCTAAATCAGTAATAACACTGAGTTTACACTCCAGAATAATAAAACTCTAGAATAATATAAAATTTATATATATAGAGAGAGATTCATAGAGACCTCAAAGATATAGTAAAAATATACAACATTTACATTAAAAGATATATATCCGAAAATTAGGTCCAGGGTGAAGACTACAAGCACAGATAAATAAATGCAATTACAAATGTCCATCATATAGAATGGTGAATATCATGATTGCAGGAGGAATTATCATTAAGGAGTAAATCCATTGATAGTAAACAGTCTGAACAATAAGGGTTATAATTCTAAGTCACACACTAAGCCATTATTAGTTAGAGTGATAGATATCCATAGAAAACTAAACAGATTCTGTACATCTAGCTCAGAAAATATTTTTTTTAGAATGGGAGAATGTAGTAATAATGTGCTTACTCGTAAGTGTTATATCCCTTGTAGTACTTCCAACCCCAACACACATTTCGCCTTCTAGATTACTTGGTGAACAACAGGGAAGTGAGGGAAGTGTGTAATGTCCCTTTATATACCATTACCGGCCCTTGGTCTGCGGCGTCTGTACTAAGGTGCATGATCAGTGTCATTCATGCCATAAATAATGTGTCTTGAGAAGGTAAAAGAGTAACCTTCCCCTGATATCATTGACCCAAGTGCGTCCCATTAGGATGCTATCAACGTTGGGCTCCACCAGGCATGTGAACAATGAGCGCCATATTGTTGAAAACTATGTGATGTCACACCTGCAGGTGGTGCACGTGGTTCGTGGATCCAGTATGCCATAGGGCCGGACCTGCATAAGTAGGGACATAGCTAAGTGGCTACCTGGTGTTCACTGGAGCTCCTGATGGTGGAGACAGACCGGGCTGCAGGTAGCTGCCAGGTACCACTCCTAGGCAAGCACCGGTATTGCAGCTGCTTCTCCGAGAGGTCGGGTTTGCTGACACGGGGAGACATAACTGTTGTGAAATTGGATTTTGGGCTCCCCCGGTGGCCACTGGTGGAATTGAACTGGTGTGCATCATCCCCTCTGTTCACCTGTTTCCATCAGGATGTGGGAGTCGCTATTTAACCTTGCTCCTCTGTCACTTCCATGCCGGTCAACATTGTAATCAGAAGCCTTTCTGTGCATGTTCCTGCTGCTAGACAACTCCCAGCTAAGTTGGACTTTAGTCCTCGTTTGTTTTTGCATTTTGTTCCAGTGCACAGCTGTAGTTTCGTTTCTGTGTCTGGAAAGCTCTTGTGATCTGAAATTGCCACTCTGATGTTATGAGTTAATACTAGAGTCTTAAAGTAATTTCAGGATGGTATTTTGATAGGGTTTTCAGCTGACCATGAAAGTGCCCTTTCTGTCTTCCTGCTATCTAGTAAGCGGACCTCAATTTTGCTAAACCTATTTTCATACTACGTTTGTCATTTCATCTAAAATCACCGCCAATATATGTGGGGGCCTCTGTCTGCCTATCGGGGAAATTTCTCTAGAGGTGAGCCAGGACTATATTTTCCTCTGCCAGGATTAGTTAGTCCTCCGGCCGGCGCTGGGCGTCTAGGGATAAAAAACGTAGGCAACGCTACCCGGCTACTGTTAGTTGTGCGGCAGGTTTAGTTCATGGTCAGTTTAGTTTCCATCCTTCCAAGAGCTAGTACTAATGTTTGCTGGGCTATGTTCTCTTGCCATTGAGAACCATAACAGTTTGACCGGCCAAAAAGGGTTAAATTAATTGACAGAGAAAGGAGAGAAAAGAGAAGTCTGCTGAAGATTTTTTTTTTTTTTTTTTCCCCTTCCCTTCAGTTCTGAGTGTGCTTGTAATTGAATCTCTTGCAAGTCTGCCTATATTGCAGCCTTTCTCTCTCTCTCTCTCCTTCTAATCCTGGAATGGCTCTGTGTTCACCTGTTTAAAATGGATATTCAGAGTTTAGCTGCAGGTTTGAATAATCTCACCACGAAAGTTCAAAATTTACAAGATTTTGTTGTTCATGTTCCTATATCTGAACCTAGAATTCCTTTGCCTGAATTTTTCTCGGGGAATAGATCTTGCTTTCAAAATTTTAAAAATAATTGCAAGTTGTTTTTGTCCCTGAAATCTCGCTCTGCTGGAGATCCTGCTCAGCAGGTCAGAATTGTGATTTCCTTGCTCCGGGGCGACCCTCAGGATTGGGCTTTTGCATTGGCTCCAGGGGATCCTGCGTTGCTCAATGTGGATGCGTTTTTTCTGGCCTTGGGGTTGCTTTATGAGGAACCTCAGTTAGAGCTTCAGGCGGAAAAAGCCTTGATGTCCCTATCTCAGGGGCAAGACGAAGCTGAAATATACTGCCAGAAATTCCGTAAATGGGCTGTGCTTACTCAGTGGAATGAGTGCGCCCTGGCGGCGAATTTCAGAGAGGGTCTCTCTGATGCCATTAAGGATGTTATGGTGGGGTTCCCTGTGCCTGCGGGTCTGAATGAGTCCATGACAATGGCTATCCAGATCGATAGGCGTCTGCGGGAGCGCAAACCTGTGCACCATTTGGCGGTGTCTACTGAGAAGACGCCAGAGAATATGCAATGTGATAGAATTCTGTCCAGAAGTGAACGGCAGAATTTAAGACGAAAAAATGGGTTGTGCTTCTATTGCGGTGATTCAACTCATGTTATATCAGCATGCTCTAAGCGTACTAAGAAGCTTGATAAGTCTGTTTCAATTGGCACTTTACAGTCTAAGTTTATTCTATCTGTGACCCTGATTTGTTCTTTATCATCTATTACCGCGGATGCCTATGTCGACTCTGGCGCCGCTTTGAGTCTTATGGATTGGTCCTTTGCCAAACGCTGTGGGTATGATTTGGAGCCTCTTGAAACTCCTATACCCCTGAAGGGGATTGACTCCACCCCATTGGCTAGTAATAAACCACAATACTGGACACAAGTAACTATGCGGATTAATCCGGATCATCAGGAGATTATTCGCTTTCTTGTGCTGTATAACCTACATGATGTGTTGGTGCTTGGATTGCCATGGCTGCAATCTCATAACCCAGTCCTTGACTGGAAAGCTATGTCTGTGTTAAGCTGGGGATGTAAGGGGACGCATGGGGACGTACCTGTGGTTTCCATTTCATCATCTATTCCCTCTGAGATTCCTGAATTCTTGACTGAATTTCGTGACGTTTTTGAAGAACCTAAGCTTGGTTCATTACCTCCGCACCGGGAGTGCGATTGTGCCATAGATTTGATTCCGGGTAGTAAATACCCTAAGGGTCGTTTATTTAATCTGTCTGTGCCTGAACATGCTGCTATGCGAGAATATATAAAGGAGTCCTTGGAAAAGGGACATATTCGTCCTTCGTCATCTCCCTTAGGAGCCGGTTTTTTCTTTGTGGCTAAGAAAGATGGCTCTTTGAGACCGTGTATTGATTATCGGCTTTTGAATAAAATCACGGTTAAATATCAATATCCGTTGCCACTGCTGACTGATTTGTTTGCTCGCATAAAGGGGGCCAAGTGGTTCTCTAAGATAGATCTCCGTGGGGCGTATAATTTGGTGCGAATTAAGCAGGGGGATGAGTGGAAGACCGCATTTAATACGCCCGAGGGCCACTTTGAGTATTTGGTGATGCCTTTTGGTCTTTCAAATGCCCCTTCAGTCTTTCAGTCCTTTATGCATGACATTTTCCGTGATTATTTGGATAAATTTATGATTGTGTATCTGGATGATATTTTGATTTTTTCGGATGACTGGGACTCTCATGTCCAGCAGGTCAGGAGGGTTTTTCAGGTTTTGCGGTCTAATTCCTTGTGTGTGAAGGGTTCTAAGTGCGTTTTTGGGGTTCAAAAGATTTCCTTTTTGGGATATATTTTTTCCCCCTCTTCCATCGAGATGGATCCTGTCAAGGTTCAGGCTATTTGTGATTGGACGCAACCCTCTTCTCTTAAGAGTCTTCAGAAATTTTTGGGCTTTGCTAACTTTTATCGTCGATTTATTGCTGGTTTTTCTGATGTTGTTAAACCATTGACTGATTTGACTAAGAAGGGTGCTGATGTTGCTGATTGGTCCCCTGCTGCTGTGGAGGCCTTTCGGGAGCTTAAGCGCCGCTTTTCTTCCGCCCCTGTGTTGCGTCAGCCTGATGTTGCTCTTCCTTTTCAGGTTGAGGTCGACGCTTCTGAAATCGGAGCTGGGGCAGTTTTGTCGCAGAGAAGTTCCGATTGTTCCGTGATGAGACCTTGTGCCTTTTTCTCGCGTAAATTTTCGGCCGCCGAGCGGAATTATGATGTTGGGAATCGGGAGCTTTTGGCCATGAAGTGGGCTTTTGAGGAGTGGCGTCATTGGCTTGAGGGGGCTAGACATCAGGTGGTGGTATTGACTGACCACAAAAATCTAATTTATCTTGAGTCCGCCAGACGCCTGAATCCTAGACAGGCGCGCTGGTCGTTGTTTTTCTCTCGGTTTAATTTTGTGGTGTCCTACCTGCCGGGTTCTAAGAATGTTAAGGCGGATGCCCTTTCTAGGAGTTTTGAGCCTGACTCCCCTGGTAACTCTGAACCTACAGGTATCCTTAAGGATGGAGTGATATTGTCTGCCGTTTCTCCAGACCTGCGGCGGGCCTTGCAGGAGTTTCAGGCGGATAGACCTGATCGTTGCCCACCTGGTAGACTGTTTGTTCCTGACGATTGGACCAGTAAAGTCATTTCTGAGGTTCATTCTTCTGCGTTGACAGGTCATCCTGGAATCTTTCGTACCAGGGATTTGGTGGCAAGGTCCTTCTGGTGGCCTTCCCTGTCTCGAGATGTGCGAGGCTTTGTGCAGTCTTGTGACGTTTGTGCTCGGGCCAAGCCTTGTTGTTCTCGGGCTAGTGGATTGTTGTTGCCCTTGCCTATCCCGAAGAGGCCCTGGACGCACATCTCGATGGATTTTATTTCGGATCTTCCTGTTTCTCAGAAGATGTCTGTCATCTGGGTGGTGTGTGACCGTTTCTCTAAGATGGTCCATTTGGTTCCCCCTGCCTAAGTTGCCTTCTTCTTCCGAGTTGGTTCCTCTGTTTTTTCAAAATGTGGTCCGTTTGCATGGTATTCCGGAGAATATCGTTTCTGACAGAGGAACCCAGTTCGTGTCTAGATTTTGGCGAGCATTCTGTGCTAGGATGGGCATAGATTTGTCTTTCTCGTCTGCTTTCCATCCTCAGACTAATGGCCAGACCGAGCGGACGAATCAGACCTTGGAGACATATTTGAGGTGTTTTGTGTCTGCAGATCAGGATGATTGGGTTGCTTTTTTGCCTTTAGCGGAGTTTGCCCTCAATAATCGGGCCAGCTCTGCCACCTTGGTGTCTCCTTTTTTCTGTAATTCGGGGTTTCATCCTCGATTTTCTTCTGGTCAGGTGGAATCTTCGGATTGTCCTGGAGTGGATGCTGTGGTGGAGAGGTTGCATCAGATTTGGGGGCAGGTAGTGGACAATTTGAAGTTGTCCCAGGAGAAGACTCAGCTTTTTGCCAACCGCCGGCGTCGGGTTGGTCCTCGGCTTTGTGTTGGGGACTTGGTGTGGTTGTCTTCTCGTTTTGTCCCTATGAGGGTTTCTTCTCCCAAGTTTAAGCCTCGGTTCATCGGCCCGTACAAGATATTGGAGATTCTTAACCCTGTGTCCTTCCGTTTGGACCTCCCTGCATCTTTTTCTATTCATAATGTTTTTCATCGGTCATTGTTGCGCAGGTATGAGGTACCGGTTGTGCCTTCCGTTGAGCCTCCTGCTCCGGTGTTGGTTGAGGGCGAGTTGGAGTACGTTGTGGAAAAAATCTTGGACTCCCGTGTTTCCAGACGGAAACTCCAGTATCTGGTCAAATGGAAGGGATACGGTCAGGAGGATAATTCTTGGGTGACTGCCTCTGATGTTCATGCCTCCGATCTGGTCCGTGCCTTTCATAGGGCTCATCCTGATCGCCCTGGTGGTTCTGGTGAGGGTTCGGTGCCCCCTCCTTGAGGGGGGGGTACTGTTGTGAAATTGGATTTTGGGCTCCCCCGGTGGCCACTGGTGGAATTGAACTGGTGTGCATCATCCCCTCTGTTCACCTGTTTCCATCAGGATGTGGGAGTCGCTATTTAACCTTGCTCCTCTGTCACTTCCATGCCGGTCAACATTGTAATCAGAAGCCTTTCTGTGCATGTTCCTGCTGCTAGACAACTCCCAGCTAAGTTGGACTTTAGTCCTCGTTTGTTTTTGCATTTTGTTCCAGTGCACAGCTGTAGTTTCGTTTCTGTGTCTGGAAAGCTCTTGTGATCTGAAATTGCCACTCTGATGTTATGAGTTAATACTAGAGTCTTAAAGTAATTTCAGGATGGTATTTTGATAGGGTTTTCAGCTGACCATGAAAGTGCCCTTTCTGTCTTCCTGCTATCTAGTAAGCGGACCTCAATTTTGCTAAACCTATTTTCATACTACGTTTGTCATTTCATCTAAAATCACCGCCAATATATGTGGGGGCCTCTGTCTGCCTATCGGGGAAATTTCTCTAGAGGTGAGCCAGGACTATATTTTCCTCTGCCAGGATTAGTTAGTCCTCTGGCCGGCGCTGGGCGTCTAGGGATAAAAAACGTAGGCAACGCTACCCGGCTACTGTTAGTTGTGCGGCAGGTTTAGTTCATGGTCAGTTTAGTTTCCATCCTTCCAAGAGCTAGTACTAATGTTTGCTGGGCTATGTTCTCTTGCCATTGAGAACCATAACACATAACCAAGGTCACTGACTGGCAGGTAATGGAGACGGATGGTCTGTACGCACAACTTGGATATTGAAAATAGGTTCTTGTTCAGGAACAGGGACAATGGACACAGGACTGGCCACATCGAGACCAGAAGACCGGATATAAGTACCGCAGATGCAGTGTAAGGATTAGGATACCGCCGGAGTGGTCACAGGATTAAGGACGCAGTAGGCGAACCGCCGGAACACAGTGCGGCGTGCACAGGGGAGGAGGAGGAAGCTCACGAGGACATTGCTGCAGCCAGGGAGGTGAGTAAGCCGGCATTCCCGCATTGTGGGAGGAGGTGAACCATGCGGAGGTGCCGGCAGACGTTACATGTGAGTCATCATATTTAAATGGTACAAGAAAATAACAAGGATTGGCACAAGTGTAATGCTGCTGGATTGTCACATTGGGCATTATGGCACACAACCATCTCAATGAAAAACATAGCTTTGTTCCCCGTTTGGAAAATAGTTCACTTCTGTGATTGGATTTTCATTTTGTGTTGTTCCTGTCTCTAGGTTTATTATCCTTCAGTTAAAGAGTAAGAAACTTTCCTTTACTTTTTCTGGTCTGTGTGGCAAATTATGGATTATGTGTGAATGGATGCAGTCTATGAATTGATATTATTGTTTGCATTTTATGGACTTTAATCAAGTGACTTATTTGGCTTCACTTTAATGTATCATATATTGAATCATGCAGTGTTATTTTTGCGATGTTTATTTATTTCAATTATGTTCTTTGCCCTAACATTACTTATTGACCATTATGCAAAAATAGTATGTATTTTATTACTTTCTTTATGTTTCTTTATTCAAATTATACTCAAACTAGATTTTCTTTTTGCCACTAGTCACTTTGCACTACATTCATGCATATTTATGGATCTCATCTTTTCAATCCAGGCTTTTTTCTTGAACCATTTAAATATGGCCACTGACATAGTCTTCAACAATATAGCGCTTATTGTTCACATGCTTGGTAGACTACAAAGCTATAGTCATTGCCAATGGCATCGTCAAGGGATGTGCGGGTCGATGATCTCAGAGGAAGTTTCCCCTTGACCTACGCTTGCCACCGGAACTACCGTATAAAAAAATGCACTATTCATGGCATGGATGATGCTGCGCATGCGCCTCATAATGGTATATAAAAGGAGCATTGCACATTACTCTTTTATCCCGATAAAGCTATAACGTGAAACGCCTTGGGGTTGGGAGCACTGGATACAACTAATGGGTAAGCATTTTACCATTCCATATGATTTTTGATTGACATTTGTAATACTGCATATATTTTTCTGTGGTTTCCCTCCCCATTTGAAGTTTTCACATTGGACTTCATTTTTCTATATATATCTTTTTATGTAAATAACGTTTTGCATACCTTTGTGGTCTCTATGACTATAGGTTCTATATAAACCAAGGCTGCTTTTTAGTTTTTGTTTTCATTTTTATCTTTATATATCTGTAAACTATAGCCTATTCTGTGTCATAATAATATTATAATCTGTTTTAATGGAAACAAATGTGCTGAGACTTTGGCTGATATAGACGTTTGACTGTAAAATCTCTTGGTCTCTATGAACCATACATACAGCTTAGGGTTTAAAAGAGACCTACTTATGAACCGTACTGAGGAGAAACAGATGCCACTTTCTCTAGTGATGCCATTATTTGATGTGAGTGGCACATTGGCACGGTCAAAAATGTCAACAAAATAGCGAAAATCAGGATATTTAGTGTTCTTCTTGGTCAAAGCTTATGTTACTTAGCAACAATGCCAATCAGTTATTCATTGAGGGTCTTGAAAGACTCACTAATGAATTAAAATAGGTAACTATTTTCCAATTAAATTTCTTCACAAGAGAATCTAAGAATTGCCCATAAGATCATCTTTGTTTCCATAATGAGGTTAATTTATTTTCTGCTCAATATTGTTGCATACTGTATATCACACCAACATTCTAATATTCAGTAAATGGCATACATGTTGTCTCATGCAGAGAAGCATTTCCATCTGTTCACACCTTTATTATGGGGGGGCTGACATCTACTCTACCACAGTGTCGGAGCAAGATTCATTTTCTAACTTTTCATGCAATGGTAGAACCGTAGGAGTATAAATATCTAGCTTTACAAGGGTTGTCCACGGAAAAGAATTTAAAACCTATCCATAAGATAAGTGATAACTTAATAATCGACAGAACAGGAAGCTGAAATCCTGGGTGGACTGGAGCAGAAGTGCGCATGGTGGGCCGCTGTTCCTTAAATTCCCTCTGGGACTGCCGAGAACTGGGCTCAGCTATTCCCGACAGCCCCATAGAGAATGAATAGAGAGGCGGTCAGGTATTCAATCTCTCGCACTTTGTAAGAGGGATAAAAGTTCCACATTGCTGATAAAGCTTACCCATTCTGCCAATCAGTGCGGGCCCCAGCAATCGCCACCCACCGATCAGCAAATTATCACCTATGCTGCAGTTAGGTGATAACATGTTTTCACTGGACAGCTCCTTTAAGGAAAGTTATAATAAAAAGGTATATGAGAGTCTAAGATGAAATAGAATGTCCATTATGAAAGTTGTCAACAAGTTAAGTGGCTGATCTGCCTCGCTTTGTGGTGACACATATCCCACCTCATTATCACACCTCTGTAAACAAGCTGTTTAACACTTTAACCCCTTCACCCCCGGAGCTTTTTCCGTTTTTCCGTTTTCGTTTTTCGCTACCCTCCTTCCCAGAGCCATAACTTTTTTATTTTTCCGTCAATTTGGCCATGTGAGGGCTTATTTTTTGCGGGACGAGTTGTACTTTTGAACTACATCATTGGTTTTAGCATGTCGTGTACTAGAAAACGGGAAAAAAATTCTAAGTGCAGTGAAATTGCAAAAAAAGTGCAATCCCACACTTGTTTTTTGCTTGCCTATTTTGCTAGGTTCACTAAATGCTAAAACTGACCTGCCATTATGATTCTCCAGGTCACTACGAGTTCATAGACACCTAACATGACTAGGTTATTTTTCACCTAAGTGGTGAAAAAAAAATCCAAACTTTGCAAAAAACAAAACAAAATTGCGCCATTTTCCGATACTCGTAGCGTCTCCATTTTTCGTGATCTGGGGTCAGGTGAGGGCTTATTTTTTGCGTGCCGAGCTGGCGTTTTTAATGATAGCATTTTGGTGTAGATACGTTCTTTTGATCGCCCGTTATTGCATTTTAATGCAATGTCGTGGCGACCAAAAAAACGTAAATCTGGCGTTTCTAATTTTTTTCTCATTACGCCATTTAGCGATCAGGTTAATGCTTTTTTTTTATTGATAGATCGGGCGATTCTGAACGCGGCGATACCAAATATGTGTAGGTTGGGGTTTTTTTGTATTGATTTATTTTGATTGGGGCGAAAGGGGGGTGATTTAAACTTTTATATTTTTTTTATTTTTTTCACATTTTTAAAAACTTTTTTTTTTACTTTTGCCATGCTTCTATAGCCTCCATGGGAGGCTAGAAGCAGGCACAGCCCGATGGGCTCTGCTATGCAGCAGTGATCATAAGATCGCTGCTACACAGCAGATTTGCAGGTGTGCTGTGAGCGCCGACCACAGGGGGGCGCTCACAGCCACCGGCAATCAGTAACCATAGAGGTCTCAAGGACCTCTATGGTTACAATGGAGGAGCATCGCCGACCCCCGATCATGTGACGGGGGTCGGCGATGCGCTCATATCCGGCCGCACGGCCGGATGCGGTAGTTAAATGCCGCTGTCTGCGTTTGACAGCGGCATTTAACTAGTTAATAGCGGCGGGTGATCGCGATTTCACCCGCTGCTATTGCGCGCACATGTCAGCTGTAAAAAACAGCTGACATGTCGCGACTTTGATGTGCGCTCACCGCCGGAGCGCACATCAAAGCGGGGGTCCCGACATGTGACGTACTATTCCGTCACATGTCGGGAAGGGGTTAACAAGCACAGCAAAAAGAGGGCAAAAAGTTGAAATCAACAAAATCTGCTGTCATGTATATAATGTAGTTACTGCAAAGTTTAGCAATAGGAGGGCTGGTGGGCACAGTGGCGTATCCAGGGGGGGGCAGCAGGGGCATGTGCCCCGGGCGCAGCCGACGGGGGGCGCCAGCGGGCCGCCTGATGATGCGGCGGTCCAAGGAGGGGGTTGGCAGGGCCAGGGAGCGGGGGCTGTCTAATTATACTCACCTACTCCTGGCGCGGTCCCTGCAGGTCCCTGGCTGCCCGGCGCCCCGGCTTCTTCCTGTACTGATCGGTCACATGGTACCACTCATTACAGTAATGAATATGCGGCTCCACCTCCCATAGGGGTGGAGCCGCATATTCATTACTGTAAAGAGCGGTAACGGTGACCGCTCAGTACAGGAACAAGCAGCAGCGCCGGGGAAGCAGGGACTGCACAGCGCCAGGAGCAGGTGAGTATAATGGGGAGTGGAGCGCTGTGCTGCGCGATATTCACCTGCTCCTCGTTCCAGCCGCCGGTCCGTCTTCTGCAGTGACGCTGAGGTCAGAGGGCGCAATGACGTAGTTGGTGCGCGCCCTCTGCTTGAACGTCAGTGCAGAGGAGGCGGAAGATGGAGCGGCGGCTGGAATGAGGAGCGGTGAATATTGAAAGTGTCGGAGGCCTGAGCGACGGAGAGGTGAGTATGTGATTTTTTTTTTTTTTATCGCAGCAACAGCAAATGGGGCAAATATCTGTATGGGGCATCTTATGGGGCCATAACATTTGTGCAGCACTATATGGGGGCCATAACATTTGTGCAGCACTATATGGGGGCCATAACATTTGTGCAGCACTATATGGGGGCCATAACATTTGTGCAGCACTATATGGGGGCCATAACATTTGTGCAGCACTATATGGGGGCCATAACATTTGTGCAGCACTATATGGGGGCCATAACATTTGTGCAGCACTATATGGGGGCCATAACATTTGTGCAGCACTATATGGGGGCCATAACGTTTGTGCAGCACTATATGGGGGCCATAACGTTTGTGCAGCACTATATGGGGGCCATAACGTTTGTGCAGCACTATATGGGGCCATAACATTTGTGCAGCACTATATGGGGGCCATAACGTTTGTGCAGCTCTGTATCGGGGCCATAACATTTGTGCAGCACTATATGGGGGCCATAACGTTTGTGCAGCACTACATGGGGGCCATAATGTTTGTGCAGCACTATATGGGGGCCATAACGTTTGTGCAGCACTATATGGGGGCCATAACATTTGTGCAGCACTATATTGGGCAAATGTGTCTATGGAGGATCTTATGGGGCCATTATTAACTTTTATGCAGGATTATATGGGGCTCCTTATTCAATATGGATATTCAAAAACAAAGAACCTACTGATGTCTCAATTAATTTTACTTTTATTGGTATCTATTTTAACATTGTGGGGATTCAGGAATGTATCTTGGCTTGGTCATACAGTTTCAATAGAGTTAAGGTTGAAATGGGGGAGATTTTTTTTTTTTTGGGGGGGTGGGGGTGGGGGGCGCCAAACTGATCCTTTGCCCCGGGTGCAGGAAAGGCTAGATACACCTCTGGGTGGGCATGTATTCACGGGTGAAGGTTAGTTCAGTACAAATGTTACAGTTTGTGGTTGTTAGAAAACGCAAAATACACAGAACTGCACCGATCTATTCATAATGCACCCATCTATCCATAATGCACCCATCTATCCATACTGAACCCATCTATCCATAATGCACTCATCTATCCATAATGCACCCATCTATTCCTAATGCACCCATCTATACATAATACACCCATCTATACATAATACACCCATCTATTCATAATGCACCCATCTATACATAATGCACCATCTATACATAATGCACCCATCTATACATAATGCACCCATCTATTCATAATGCAACATCTATACATAATGCATCCATCTATCCATAATGCACCCATCTATCCATAATGCACCTATCTATTCATAATGCACCCATCTATCCATACTGCATCCATCTATACATAATGCACCCATCTATTCACAATGCACCATCTATTCATAATTCACCTATCTATACATAATGCACCCATCTATCCATAATGCACCCATCTATTCATAATGCACCCATTTATACATAACGCACCCATCTATCCATAGCGCACCCATCTATCCATAATGCACCCATCTATCCGTAATGCACCCATCTATCCATAATTCGCCCATCTATATGTAATGCACCCATCTATCCATAATGCACCCATCTATACGCAATGCACCCATCTATCCATTCATCACTTCTGGCACCTTCCCTTCTGCTTTCAAACATGCCACAATCACGCCTATCCTTAAAAAGCCAACCCTCGATCCAACCGCTATGTCCAGCTATCGCCCAATATGGCTGCTCTCATTTGCTTCCAAACTTCTGGAGCAGCACGTCCACGCTGAACTTTCCTCCCATCTCTCATCTAACTTGCTCTTTGACAATCTACAATCTGGTTCCCGCCCCCATCACACAACTGAGACAGCCCTGACCAAAATTACTAACAACCTACTTACAGCCAAAGCTAAAGGACAATACTCTGTACTCCTCCTTCTAGACCTGTCCTCTGCTTTTGACACAGTTGACCACTGCCTCCTACTACAGATCCTATCCTCCTTTGGAATCAAAGACCTCGCCCTATCCTGGATCTCCTCACACCTTTCCAACCACACATTCAGCGTCTCCCACTCCCACACTACCTCCTCATCTCACTCTCTCTCTGTTGGAGTCCCCAAAGGCTCTGTTCTAGGACCCTTACTCTTCTCAATCTATACACTTGGCCTAGGACAATGCATAAAGTCCCATGGATTCCAGTACCACCTTCATGCTGATGACACTCAGATCTACCTTTCTGACCCAGACGTCAACTCTCTGCTGTCCAGAATCCCGGAGTGTCCATCAGCCATATCCTCTTTCTTCTCCTCTCGCTTCCTCAAACTCAATGTGGACAAATCTGAACTCATCATCTTTCCTCCATCTCATAGATCTTCCTTACCTGACCTATCTATCTATCTATCTATCTATCTATCTACTGTATCTATCTATCGCAATTAATGACATCAAGCTTTCCCCCGTACCGGAAGTCCGCTGCCTCGGTGTAACCCTTGACTCTGCCCTGTCCTTCAAACCGCACATCCAAGCTCTTTCCACCTCCTGTCGCCTCCAGCTCAAAAATATCTCCAGAATCCGTCCTTTCCTCAACCGTCAATCTACTAAAATGTTTGTGCATGCCCTCCTCATCTCCTGCCTTGACTACTGCAACATCCTTTTCTGTGGCCTCCCTGCTAACACCCTTGCACCTCTCCAGTCCATCCTTAACTCTGCTGCCAGACTAATTCATCTCTCTCCTCGGTACTCCTCCGCTTCCCCCCTCTGCAAATCTCTTCACTGGCTCCCATTCCCTCAGCATATCCAGTTCAAATTACTAATACTGACCTACAAAGCCATTCATAACCTGTCTCCTCCATATATCTCTGAACTAATCTCCTGATATCTTCCCTCACGTAATCTACGGTCCTCCCAAGACCCCCTTCTCTCCTCCACACTTATTCGCTCCTCACCCAACCACCTCCAAGACTTCTCCCGAATATCCCCCATCCTCTGGAATTCTTTGCCCCAACACATCCGACTATCAACCACATTCGGATCCTTCAGACGGAACCTGAAAACCCACCTCTTCAGGAAAGCTTACAGTCTGCACTGATCCCCCCGCTGCCTCCTCATCACTACCGGAGCTACCGCCTCACAAATGCCGCAGCTGCTGCAACCCTCAACCTACTGTCTCTTTCCCCACCATCCTGTAGAATGTAAGCCCGCAAGGGCAGGGTCCTCGCCCCTCTGTATCAGTCTGTCATTGTTAGTTTGCTTACTGTAAGTGATATCTGTAATTTGTATGTAACCCCTTCTCATGTACAGCACCATGGAATCAATGGTGCTATATAAATAAATAATAATAATAATCCTTAATGCACTCATCTATTCATAACGTACCCATCTATACGTAATGCCCCCATCTATACGTAATGCACCTATCTATCCATGATGCACCCATCTATCCATAATGCCCCATCTATATGTAATGCACCCATCTATCCATAATGCAACCATCTATCTATAATGCACCCATCTATCCATAATGCACCCATCTATATGTAATGCACCCATCTATCCGTGATGCACCCATCTATCCATAATGCCCCCATCTATCCATAATGCACCCATCTATCTGTAATGCACCCATCTATCCATAATGCACCCATGTATCTGTAATTCACCCATCTATTCATAATGCACCCATCTATACGTAATGCCCCCATTTATAGGTAATGCACCCATCTATCCATAACGCACCCATCTATCCATAATGCACCCATCTATCCATAATGCACCCATCTATCCATAATGCACCCATCTATCCATAATGCACACATCTATATGTAATGCACCCATCTATCCATAATGCACCATCTATATGTAATGCACCCATCTATCCATAATGCACCATCTATATGTAATGCACCCTCTATCAGTTATGCACCCATCTATCCATAATGCACCCATCTATCCATAATGCACCCATCTATCTGTAATGCACCCATCTATCCATAATGCACCCATGTATCTGTAATTCACCCATCTATTCATAATGCACCCATCTATACGTAATGCCCCCATTTATAGGTAATGCACCCATCTATCCATAACGCACCCATCTATCCATAATGCACCCATCTATCCATAATGCACACATCTATATGTAATGCACCCATCTATCCATAATGCACACATCTATCCATAATGCACCCATCTATCCATAATGCACACATCTATCCATAATGCACCCATCTATCCATAATGCACCATCTATATGTAATGCACCCATCTATCCATAATGCACCATCTATATGTAATGCACCCTCTATCAGTTATGCACCCATCTATCCATAACGCACCCATCTATCCATAATGCACCATCTATATGTAATGCACCCTCTATCAGTTATGCACCCATCTATCCATAACGCACCCATCTATCCATAATGCCCCCATGTTGAATGGTCAGCTGGCATGTCTATACCCATGGCTGCCATGCTGCCCACATCACATGCCCTGTACCAGCAGGAACACGGTTTCCTAGACAGTTTTAAATTTCGTGAGGAAACTGAAGCACATAATGAGGTGGGGGAAGGGCAGATCAGCATGACAATGGCAGCATCTTCTTCCCAGGGCCTCTCACATTTCCCTCACTGCTCGCCATGCCTTACCTTATGGCCTCTGTAGAAGGCGATCTCCTCCACATTAGCTATGATCCTGGAGTGCACATAGCGCAGGTAGCCTTTCCTTTGGGCTTCTTCTGCCACCAGTTTGCCAAATTTGGGGGAGCAAGCTTTGAGCACTTTGGCAGTGGCATAGACCACCAGGCCGGCCAGCAGTGTGGGCCCCAGGGGATTGGCCCCCCTAGATCTGGCCGTCTGGATGAGGGTGTAGGATGTGAGCACCACGTCCAGGATGGGCTTAGTCAGGTTGGAATACAGGTGGGCGATGGACTGGGAGAACATCATGATGTCCTCGGTGAGCGACTGGTCGGGGTTGGCCAGCCTGCTGTCCATGTTGATGATCTTGTAGTAGGTCTGGTGGGTGAAGTAGGTCTGGTAGGCATGGTCCACCAGCCGGGTGCGCAGCGCCAGCGCCAGCTTACATTCCAGGTAGCGGATCGCACTGTTCACGAAGGTGGCCGGGATGGCGATCAGGAGCCATTTGATGAGCTGCAGCAGGAAGCTCCGGGGCTTCTTCTCCACGATGCTCTTCACGATCTTCCCGTCCAGCCCGGCCACATACACCGACAGGAAGGTCCTGGAGACGAGAGCCAGCGAGTGCACGGACAGCAGCCCCAGCTCCCTGCTCACCAGCCGGGGGAACAGCACCTTGCGGAGCTCCAGCAGCTGCCGGTAGAATTCCGCATTGACCGCCGGGCAGGAGGGGGCGCGCCCGGTGCTCCGGTCCTGGGAGCCGTGCTTGCGAGGACTGCGCTCCTTCCTCCGGAGCTGTCTGCTGATGATGGGGTACAAGGTCTTCAGCCCGTAGGCAGCCGCCAACAAGAAGGCGGCCCTCTTCACGGCGAGCTCCTTGCTGCCCCATTTCAAGCGCTCGGTGGCATGCGGCATATGTGCCATGTCTTCCCAGCACGCGGCGGGTGCGCCCAGAAGCGTCCCCTCTGCCAGGCTTATGTCGCCGGTCTACACGGCATCATGGGGCAGCTGCAGACTACTGACAGCTCCACGGCTGGCTCCGGCACCGTCCACAGACCACCGATGAGCCCACGCCCCGCCCCCACTAATGCCTCACTGGCTATGCCTCACTGGCTGCAGAGGGATAAGCTTCGTCCTGCTGTCACTGACAGGCGGTGCTCGGGCTCCAGGGTCAGGTGGCCGAGATGCTGCAGAGGAGGCTTCAGTCCTCAGGATTAATGGGACCTAGCCAGCCCCCAGTCTGCTGGTGCAGGGGTCAGCCCTGATCATGAGTGCAGATCCAGTACCCCCCCTCAGTGGCAGGCACATAGGCAATAGTGCCCTCCTAAGTAGTCAGATGCCCCCATAGCACTGACAGCAATCACCCATAAGGACCTGTTCACATGAGTATGTTATACATACATGTGCCCTATGTGACACTATAAGGCCGGCGTCACACTAGGCGTAAGAAAATAAGGTCCGTATTTTACGGCCGTAATACACAGTAATTGTCCCAAAACACTGTTCCGTATTCAATGCGAGGATGCGATTTTTACGCACAAATTTATCCGTGTGTCATCCGTATGGCTTCCGTACGGCGTTTTTTTTTTGCGCAGGCTTGCAAAATGGACATATCATGGATCCAGCGGCTCAAATATTCTTAAAAACATATATACAGTCTATATATATGTCAGTGAGGCACATATATATATATATATATATATATATATATATTTATGTTTAATACAGCGCTAGATAGCAGAAAAGCCGGTAATTCAATTGCCGGCTTTTGCTATCTCCTTCCCAAACCCGACAGGATATGAGACATGGTTTACATACAGTAAACCATTTCATATCCCTTTTTTTTACATATTCCTCACTACTAATGTTAGAAGTGTATGTGTGCACAATTTGGGGACTCTAGCTGTTAAAGGGTTAAATCGTGGAAAAAATTGGCATGGGCTCCCGTGCAATTTTCTCCGCCATAGTGGTAAAGCCAATGACTGAGGGAAGATATTAATAGCCTAGAGAAGGACCATAGTTATAGGACCCCCCCGGCTAAAAACATCTGCCCCCAGCCACCCCAGAAAAGGCACATCTGTAAGATGCGCCTATTCTGGCACTAAGCGACTCTCTTCTCAGGCTGGTAAGGAGCCACGGATATTGCAGCCTAAAAATAGCAGCCCGAAGATGCGCCAATTCTGGCGCTTTGCCCAGCTCTTCCCACTTGCCCTGTAGTAGTGGCAAGTGGGGTTTATATTTGTGGGGTTGATGTCACCTTTGTTTTGTCTGGTGACATCAAGCCCATGGGTTAGTAATGGAGAGGCATCTATAAGACACCTATCTGTTACTAATCCTATAGTTATTTAGTAAAGAAAGACACAAAGTATAAAGTCCTTTATTTGAAATAAAAATTAAACACACTTTTATATTTTTATTTAAAAATAACAAACACAGTTATACTCCCCTAACACCCATTCCATTGAAGCCCGCTTCACCGCTAGTTACTGATTCTACGCTCGCAGCAGCTCATTCATCATTTACCATACAACTATAGGGCTGTCCCACACGTCCAGATAATTCCGGTACCGGAATAAATCGGTACCGGAGTTATCCGTGTCCGTGTGCCTGGGAACTCACGGAGGCCATACTTGCGGCACACGTGTGCCGCCCGTATGGCGAGTGGGTACCACACGGAGCGTGTGGTACCCACTCTGCATGGTGCTGAAGCTGCGATTCATATCCTCTCTGCAGTAGCGTTTGCTGCAGAGAAAATATGAAGAATAGTGTTTAAAATAAAGATCCATGTGTCCGCCGCCCCCCCACCCCCTGTGCGCCCCCCCGCTGGTCAGAAAATACTTACCCGGGTCCCCCGTCGGCTGTCGCTCCTTCCTGGTCTGGCCGCGGCTTCTCCTGCATGCGGTCACGTGGGCCCGATCATTTACAGTCATGAATATGTGGCTCCACCTCCCATAGGGGCGGAGCCGACTATTCATGATTGTAAATGATCGGCCCCACGTGACCGCATACAGTAAGCCGCGGCCAGACCAGGAAGGAGCGAGGGAGCGGGTAAGTATTTTCTGACCAGCGGGGGGGCGCACAGGGGGTGGGGGGGCGGCGGACACATGGATCTTTATTTTTAACACTATTCTTCATATTTTCTCTATAGCAAACGCTGCTACAGGGAAGATATGAATACCGGCTTCAGCACCATGTGGGGGGGACAGCGCTTACTGTAGCGCTGTCTCCTGCACGCACACGGACCCCAGACGGAGAATGTCCGTGTGAGGTCCGTGTTTTACGCGGACCCATTGACTCTATTGGGTCCGTGTAAAACGTGCGCTCCCACGAACACTGACATGTCTCCGTGTTTGGCACACGGAGACACGGTCCGCAAAAAATCAATGACATCTGAACAGATGCATTGATTTTTATGTGTCTACGTGTGTCAGTGTCTCCAGTACGTGAGGAAACTGTCACCTCACGTACCGGAGCCACTGACGTGTGAAACCGGCCATAGGATTAGTAATGGATAGGTGTCTTATAGACACCTCTCCATTACTAACTCATGGGCTTGATGTCACCAGATAATACAAAGGTGACATCAACCCCACAAATATGAACCCCACTCGCCACCACTACAGGGTAAGTGGGAAGATCGGGCAAAGCGCCAGAATTGGTGCATCTAATAGTTGTGCCTTTTCTGGGCAGCTGTGGGCTGTTATTTTTAGGCTGGGGAGATCAATAGTCATGGTCCTTTACCTGCCTGAGAATACTAGCCTCCAGCTGTCCGCTTTAACAACAGTCTATTCAGTAGGACTATCAGCAGTATCCACCAGACTTCTGCACAACACAACTGATGGTCCCAACCCCATTTATAAGGCAAGAAATCCCACTTATTAAACCTGACAGGACACACCTGTGAAGTGAAAACCATTCCCGGTGACTACCTCTTGAAGCTCATTAAGAGAATGCCAAGAGAGTGTAAAGCAGTCATCAAAGCAAAAGGTAGCTACTTTGAAAAACCTAGAATATAAGACATAATTTCAGTTGTTTCACACTTTTTTGTTAAGTATATAATTCCACATGTGTTAATTCATAGTTTTGATGCCTTCCGTGTGAATGTACAATTTTCATAGTCATGAAAATACAGAAAAAACTTTAAATGAGAAGGTGTGTCCAAACTTTTGGTCTGTACTGTATATATATAAATATATATGTATACACTGCTCAAAAAAATAAGGGGAACACTTAACAAAAAATAATGGAAATTATTGGCAACTATCAAGACGCACTCAGTGGTTCTGCAGGTGGGGACCACAGACCACATCTCAGTACCAATGCTTTCTGGCTGATGTTTTGATGTCTTTTGAATGTTGGTTGTGCTTTTACACTTGTGGTAGCATGAGACGGATTCTACAACCCACACAAGTGGCTCAGATAGTGTAGCTCATCCAGAATGTCACATCAATGCAAACTGTGGCAAGAAGGTTTGCTGTGTTTGTTAGTGTAGTGTCCAGAGGATGGAGGCACTACAAGGAGACAGGCCAGTACACCAGGAGACGTGGAGGGGGCCATAGAAGGGCAACAACCCAGCAGCAGGACCGCTACCTCAGCCTTTGTGGAGGAGCACTGCCAGAGCCCTGCAAAATGACCTCCAGCAGGCCACAAATGTGCATGTGTCTGTACAAACGGTAAGAAAACAACTCTATGAGGATGGTCCACGGATGGATGCAACATCCTTCAGCATGACCAGTTTAGCAGTGGGTCAGTAATGGTGTGGGGTGGCATTTCTTTGGAGGGCCGCACAGCCCTCCATGTGCTTGCCAGAGGTAACCTGACTGCCATTAGGTACCGAGATGAGATCCTCAGACCCCTTGTGAGACCATATGCTGGTGCGGTTGGCCCTGGGTTCCTCCTAATGCAGGACAATGCCAGATCTCATGTGGCTGGAGTGTGTCAGCAGTTCCTGCAAGATGAAGGCATTGAAGCTATGGACTGGCCCACCCATTCTCCAGACCTGAATCTTATTAAGCACATCTGGGACATCATGTCTCGCACCATCTACCAACGTCACGTTGAACCACAGACTGTCTAGGAGTTGGCGGATGCTTTAGTTCAGGTCTGGGAGGAGATCCCTCAGGAGACCATCTGCCGCCTCATCAGGAGCATGCCCAAGCATTGTAGGGAGGTCATACAGGCACGTGGAGGCCACACACACACACACACAAGGATGGATTTTATTTAGAGATTCCCCTTGTTCACCTGATCTGAACTCCCATAAAGAACCTGTGGTCCCTCATAAAATGTGAGATCTACAGGGAGGGAAAACAGTACACCTCTCGGAACAGTGTCTGGGAGGCTGTGGTGGCTGCTGCACACAATGTTGATTGTAAACAGATCAAGCAACTGACAGAATCTCTGGATGGAAGGCTGTTGAGTGTCATCATAAAGAAAGGTGGCTATATTGGTCACTAATGTTTTTGGGTTTTGTTTTTGCATGTCAGAAATGTTTATTTCTGAATTTTGTGCAGTGATATTGGTTTACCTGGTGAAAATAAACAAGTGAGATGGGAATATATTTGGTTTTTATTAAAGGGAACCTGTCACCCCGTTTTTTCCGTATGAGATAAAAATACTGTTAAATAGGGCCTGAGCTGTGCATTACAATAGTGTATTTTGTGGACCCCGATTCCCCACCTATGCTGCCAAAATACGTTACCAAAGTAGCCGTTTTCGCCTGTCAATCAGGCTAGTCTGGTCAGATGGGCATGGTGTCTTCCCCCAGATCTTGCTTATTTTTCCGTTGGTGGCGTAGTGGTTTGCGCATGCCCAAGTCCAGAATCCACTGCACAGGGGAGGGAAAAGAGCGCATCTCTGCTTCAGGAAAATGGCCGCCGCGATCTCCATCTGCGCACGCGCAGCATCCCGCGGCCATTTTCCTGAAGCCCCGGGCAGCAGAGTGCTCCATCTGCACATGCGCGGCCACAGGAAGATGGCCGCCCCCACCGATCACCAGGGGAATAGCGCAGATCGCGCTCTTTTCCCTCCCCTGTGCAGTGGATTCCGGACTTGGGCATGCGCAAACCACTACGCCACCAACGGAAAAATAAGCAAGATCTGGGGGAAGACACCACACCCATCTGACCAGACCAGCCTGATTGACAGGCGAAAACGGCTACTTTGGTAATGTATTTCGGCAGCATAGGTGGGGAATCGGGGTCCACAAAATACACTATTGTAATGCACAGCTCAGGCCCTATTTAACAGTATTTTTATCTCATACGGAAAAAACGGGGTGACAGGTTCCCTTTAAGTTCCCTAATAATTCTGCACAGTAATAGTTACCTGCACAAACAGATATCCTCGTAAGATAGCCAAATCTAAAAAAAAAAAACCACTCCAACTTCCAAAAATATTAAGCTTTGATATTTATGAGTATTTTTGGTTGATTGAGAACATAGTTGTTGATCAATAATAAAAATAATCCTCGAAAATACAACTTGCCTAATAATTCTGCACATAGTGTATGAGGGAGGATTGCATCACAATCTTTGATGGGGCTAGATTATATTCTATGGGGAGGTGGCCTGTATTATATTCTCTGGGGAGCTACATTATATTCTATGGGGAGGTGGGCTGTATTATATTCTATGGGGGAGCTACATTATATTTTATGGGGAGGTGGGCTGTATTATATTTTCTGGGGGCTACATTATATTCTATGGGGGCTGAATTATATTCTACGAGGGAGGATTACAACATAATTTTTTATAGGGCTACATTATATTCTATGGGGAGCTGGACTGTATTATATTCTCTGGGGGGCTACATTATATTCTATGAGGAAGGATTGCATCATACTCTTTGATGGGGCTACATTATATTCTTTGGGGAGGTGGGCTGTATTTTATTCTATGAGGGGCTACATTATATTGTATGGGGAGGTGGGCTGTATTATATTCTATGGGGGGCTACATTATAGTCTATGGGGAGGTGGGCTGTAATATATTCTATGGGGTGCTGCATTATATTCTATGGGGAGGTGGGCTGTATTATATTCTATGGGGGGGCTACATTATATTCTATGGGGAGGTGGGCTGTATTATATTCTATGGGAGGCTACATTATATTCTGTGGGGGCTGTTGTTGTGAACTGTGTTTCTGGGCTCCCTCTGGTGGTCACTAACGGTATTGTGTTAGGCATGTCTTGTTGCAGGCCTGAGCTCCAGCTGTGTCGTTAAGCAGCGGGTGTTCCCTATTTAAGTCTCCTCCGGACTCAGTCTCTTGCCTGGCATCGTTGTATCCAGACCTATATGGTCTCCTCCGGATTCCTTTCAGTCTGTCTCATGCAAGAAAAGCTAAGTCCGTTTTGTATAATTTGGATCGTTTGCATTTTTCAGTGTCTTTGTCCAGCTTGCTTAATATTTGATTTTCTGGCTCGCTGGAAGCTCTAGGGGGCTGATATTCTCCCTCCGCACCATCAGTCGGTGTGGGGGTTCTTGAATGTTCAGCGTGGATGTTTTTGAAGGGTTTTCTGCTGACCGCATAGTCCACTATCTATTTTCTGTCTATCTAGACTAGTGGGCCTCACTTTGCTGAATCTAGTTCATCTCTACGTTTGTGTTTTCCTCTTGCCTCACCGTTATTATTTGTTGGGGGCTTTCTATATCTTTGGGGTTCAATTTCTCTGGAGGCAAGTGAGGTCTTATTTTCCCTCTAGGGGTAGTCAGTTCTCCGGCTGGCTCGAGACGTCTAGAACCAACGTAGGCACGTTCACCGGCTGCTTCTAGTTGTGTGTTAGGATCAGGTATGCAGTTAGCCCAGTTTCCACCTCCCTAGAGCAGTATTTATGTTTTTGCTATCTTGCCGGAATATCAGAGGTTCTCTACCACTGGGATCATAACAGTATGCCAGGCCGAAAGAAAATGTTTATTGCATCGCAGAAGCGGGATTAAAAAGAAGTTCTGAGTTTTGTTTTTTTTTGTTGCTGCAGTTTGCCTAGCTTCTTCCATCCCCTTTTTCTCTGAGTGGCTGGGACTCTGCTGCAGATATGAATGTCCAGACTCTGACTTCTAGTGTGGATCAGCTTGCTGCTAGGGTGCAAAGCATTCAGGATTTTGTTATCCATAGCCCTATGTCTGAACCAAAAATACCTATTCCTGAGCCGTTTTTTGGAGATAGATCTAAGTTCCTGAATTTTAGGAATAATTGCAAATTGTTTCTGTCTCTGAAACCTCGTTCCTCTGGTGATTCCGCTCAGCAAGTTAAGATTGTTATTTCCTTCTTGCGCGGCGACCCTCAAGATTGGGCCTTCTCTCTGGCGCCAGGAGATCCTCATTGGTGAATGTTGATGCGTTTTTCCTGGCACTTGGTTTGCTTTATGAGGAGCCTAATCTTGAAAATCAGGCTGAAAAGATGTTGCTGGCTATCTTTTAGGGTCAGGACGAAGCTGAGGTATATTGTCAAAAATTTCGGAAATGGTCCGTGCTTACTCAATGGAATGAGTGTGCACTGGCCGCAAATTTCAGAAATGGTCTTTCTGAAGCCATTAAAGATGTGATGGTGGGGTTTCCTATCCCTACAGGTCTGAATGATTCAATGGCTCTGGCCATTCAAATTGATCGACGTTTGCGGGAGCGCAAATCTGTTAATCCTTTGGCGGTGCTGTCTGAACGGTCACCTGATTCTATGCAATGTGACAGAATTCTGACCAGAGTCGAGCGACAAAATCATAGACATCAAAATGGGTTGTGTTTCTACTGTGGTGATTCAACACATGTTATCTCAGCATGCTCTAAACGCTTAAAAAAAATTGTTAATCCTGTCGCCATTGGTACTTTTCAGCCTAAGTTTATTTTGTCTGTGACTTTAATTTGTTCATTATCTTCTTACTCAGTTATGGCTTTTGTGGATTCTGGTGCTGCTTTAAGTCTGATGGATTTGTCGTTTGCCAAGCGCTGCGGTTTTGTCCTGGAGCCTTTGGAAAATCCTATTCCTCTTAGAGGAATTGATTCTACGCCATTGGCAGAGAATAAACCTCAGTATTGGACGCAAGTGACCATGTGCGTGACTCCTGTACATCAGGAGGTGATTCGTTTTCTGGTACTGCATAAAATGCATGATGTTGTCGTTTTGGGTCTGCCATGGTTACAGGCCCATAATCCAGTTTTAGATTGGAAAGCTATGACTGTGTCTAGTTGGGGGTGTCAGGGGATTCATGGCGATTCTCCATTGGTGTCTATTGCTTCTTCTACTCCTTCTGAGATCCCTGAGTTTTTGTCAGACTTTCAGGATGTATTCAATGAGGCCAGGTCCAGTGCCCTTCCTCCTCATAGGGACTGTGATTGTGCTATAGATTTGATTCCTGGTAGTAAGTTTCCTAAGGGACGACTCTTTAATTTATCTGTGCCAGAGCATCCCGCGATGCGGAGTTATATAAAGGAGTCTTTGGAGAAGGGACATATTCGCCCATCCTCTTCTCCTCTTGGTGCAGGATTCTTTTTTGTGGGCAAGAAAGACGGGTCTTTGAGACCTTGTATAGATTATCGTCTTCTGAATAAGATCACGGTTAAATTTCAGTATCCTTTGCCATTGTTGTCTGATTTGTTTGCTCGGATTAAGGGATCCAGTTGGTTCACCAAGATAGATCTTCGTGGTGCGTATAACCTTGTGGGCATAAAGCAGGGAGATGAATGGAAAACGGCATTTAATACGCCCGAGGGTCATTTTGAGTACCTGGTGATGCCTTTTGGATTATCGAATGCCCCTTCTGTGTTTCAGTCCTTCATGCATGACATCTTCCGGAAATATCTGGATAAATTTATGATTATTTATCTGGATGATATTTTGTTTTTTTCTGATGATTGGGAGTCCCATGTGAACCAGGTCAGGATGGTGTTTCAGGTTCTGCGGGAGAATGCTCTATTTGTGAAGGGCTCAAAATGTATCTTTGGGGTACAGAAGGTTTCTTTTTTGGGTTTTATTTTTTCCCCTTCTACTGTGGAGATGGACCCAGTCAAGGTTCGTGCCATTCATGACTGGACTCAGCCCACGTCTGTTAAGAGCCTGCAGAAGTTCTTGGGCTTTGCTAATTTTTACCGTCGTTTTATCGCTAATTTTTCCAGCGTGGTTAAACCTTTGACGGATATGACCAAGAAGGGTTCTGATGTTGCTAATTGGTCTCCTGCGGCCGTGGAGGCCTTTCGGGAGCTGAAGCGTCGGTTTACTTCAGCGCCAGTCTTGTGCCAGCCGGATGTCTCTCTTCCCTTCCAGGTTGAAGTTGATGCTTCTGAGATTGGTGCAGGGGTTGTTTTGTCGCAAAAAAGTTCTGATGGCTCCGTGATGAAGCCATGCGCCTTCTTTTCAAGAAAATTTGATGTTGGTAATCGGGAGTTGTTGGCTATGAAGTGGGCATTTGAGGAGTGGCGACATTGGCTCGAGGGAGCTAGACATCGTGTGGTGGTCTTGACTGATCATAAAAATCTGATTTACCTCGAGTCTGCCAAGCGCCTGAATCCTAGACAGGCTCGTTGGTCGTTGTTTTTCTCCCGTTTTGACTTTGTGGTCTCGTACCTGCCTGGTTCGAAGACCCTCTAGGGTCGTACCCTCTAGGGGTAGTCAGTTCTCCGGCTGGCTCGAGACGTCTAGAACCAACGTAGGCACGTTCACCGGCTGCTTCTAGTTGTGTGTGTTAGGATCAGGTATGCGGTTAGCCCAGTTTCCACCTCCCTAGAGCAGTATTTATGTTTTTGCTATCTTGCCGGAATATCAGAGGTCCTCTAACACTGGGATCATAACAGGCTGTATTACATTTATTATATTCTATGAAGGGTGATTGCATCATACTATATGAGGGGGGCTACATTATATTCTATGGGGGCTGCATTATATTCTATGGAGGAGCTAGATTATATTGTATGGGGCGCTTCATTATACTCTATGAGGGGGCTACATTATATTCTATGGGGGCTGCATTATACTATATGAGGGCTACTGTCATGATCTCTGCAGGCAGAGATCATAGCAAGCCTATAGAGGGACAAGCTCTCGGAAGATGGAACTATACTGACCATGAACTAAGCCTGCCGCGCAACTAGAAATAGCCAGGTAGCATTTCCTATTTATAGCTAGATGCCCAGCTCTGGCCTAAGACCTAAATAGCTAGCAGAGGGAAATATAAGACCTGGCTCACCTCTAGAGAAATATTCCAAAGAAGACAGTAGCCCCCCACATATAATGACGGTGAGTTCAGATGAAACAACAAACGCAGCAGGAAAATAGTCTTAGCAAATTTGAGGTCCGCTTACTAGATAGCAGAAGACAGATAGTATACTTTCATGGTCAGCAGAAAAACACTAACAAAACACCATCCAGAGATTACCTTAAACTCTGGCATTAACTCATAACGCCAGAGTAGCAATCCCTGATCAACGAGAGCTTTCCAGACACAGTAACAAAACTTCAGCTGTGAACTGGAACAAATAGGCAAAACAAAACATGGACAAAAGTCCAACTTATCTAGTGGTTGTCTAGAAGCAGGAACAAGCACTGAGAGGCATCAGATAACATTGATGACCGGCAAGAAACCACCAGAGAAATGAGCTTAAATAGCGACACCCACTACTGATGGAACCAGGTGAAACAGGAAAGAGGATGACAAGTCCAATTCCACAAGCGGCCACCGGGGGAGCCCAGAATCCAAATTCACAACAGTACCCCCCCCTCAAGGAGGGGGCACCGAACCCTCACCAGATACACCAGGGCGACCAGGATGAGCCCTATGGAAGGCACGAACAAGATCAGAAGCATGAACATCAGATGCATTGACCCAAGAATTATCCTCCTGGCCGTAACCCTTCCAGTTGACCAGATACTGGAGTTTCCGTCTGGAAACACGAGAGTCCAAAATTTTCTCCACAACGTACTCCAACTCACCCTCAACCAACACCGGAGCAGGAGGCTCCACTGAAGGTACAACAGGTACCTCATACCTGCGCAATAACGACCGATGAAAAACGTTATGAATGGAAAAGGACGCAGGGAGGTCCAAACGGAAAGAAACAGGATTAAGAATCTCCAATATTCTATAAGGGCCGATGAACCGAGGTTTAAACTTAGGAGAAGAGACCCTCATAGGGACAAAACGAGAAGACAACCACACTAAATCTCCAACACAAAGCCGAGAACCAACACGACGATGACGGTTGGCAAAACGCTGAGTCTTCTCCTGGGACAACTTCAAATTGTCCATAACCTGCCCCCAGATGTGATGCAATCTCTCCACCACCGCATCCACTCCAGGACAATCCGAGGATTCCACCTGACCGGAGGAAAATCGAGGGTGAAACCCCGAATTACAGAAAAACGGGGACACCAAGGTGGAAGAACTGGCCCGATTATTGAGGGCGAACTCTGCCAATGGCAAAAAAGCAACCCAATCATCCTGGTCAGCAGAGACAAAACACCTCAGATATGTCTCAAGGGTCTGATTAGTCCGCTCGGTCTGGCCATTAGTCTGAGGGTGAAAAGCAGATGAAAAAGACAAATCTATGCCCATCCTAGCACAGAATGCCCGCCAAAATCTAGACACAAATTGGGTACCTCTGTCAGAAACAATATTCTCAGGAATACCGTGCAATCGGACAACATTCTGAAAAAACAGAGGAACCAACTCAGAAGAAGAAGGCAACTTGGGCAGAGGAACCAAATGGACCATTTTAGAGAAACGGTCACAGACCACCCAGATGACAGACATCTTCTGGGAAACAGGCAGATCTGAAATAAAATCCATCGAGATGTGTGTCCAAGGCCTCTTAGGAATAGGCAAGGGCAACAGCAGTCCGCTAGCCCGAGAACTACAAGACTTGGCCCGAGCACAAACGTCACATGACTGCACAAAGACTCGCACATCTCGTGACAGGGAAGGCCACCAGAAGGATCTTGCCACCAAATCCCTGGTACCAAAAATTCCGGGATGACCTGCCAATGCAGAAGAATGTACCTCAGAGATGACTCTGCTGGTCCAATCATCCGGAACAAACAGTCTATCAGGCGGACAACGATCCGGTCTATCCGCCTGAAACTCTTGCAAGGACCGCCGCAGATCAGGAGAAACGGCCGACAAAATTACTCCCTCCCTAAGGATACCTGTGGGTTCAGAATTACCAGGAGAGTCCGGGTCAAAACTCCTAGAAAGGGCATCTGCCTTAACATTCTTAGAACCCGGTAGGTATGACACCACAAAATTAAAGCAAGAAAAAAATAAAGACCAGCGCGCCTGTCTAGGATTCAGGCGTCTGGCAGTCTCAAGATAAATCAAATTTTTGTGGTCAGTCAATACCACCACCTGATGCCTAGCCCCCTCGAGCCAATGGCGCCACTCCTCAAACGCCCACTTCATGGCCAAAAGCTCCCGATTCCCAACATCATAATTCCGCTCTGCGGGCGAAAATTTGCGAGAAAAGAAGGCACAAGGCCTAATAACGGAGCAGTCGGAACCTTTCTGCGACAACACTGCCCCAGCTCCGATCTCCGAAGCGTCAACCTCAACCTGAAAAGGCAGATTCACATCAGGCTGACGCAACACAGGGGCAGAGGCAAAACGGCGCTTAAGCTCCTGAAAGGCCTCTACAGCATGAGGGGACCAATTAGCAACATCAGCGCCTTGTCTGGTCAAATCAGTCAGTGGTTTAACGACATCCGAAAAACCAGCAATAAATCGGCGGTAAAAGTTGGCAAAGCCCAAAAATCTCTGAAGACCCTTAAGAGAGGAGGGCTGAGTCCAGTCACAAATAGCTTGCACCTTGACGGGATCCATCTCAATGGAAGAGGGAGAAAAAATATACCCCAAAAAGGAAATTTTCTGGACCCCAAAAACGCACTTAGACCCCTTCACACATAAAGAATTAGACCGCAGAACCTGAAAAACTCTCCTGACCTGCTGGACATGAGAGTCCCAGTCATCAGAAAAAATCAGAATATCATCCAGATATATTATCATAAATTTATCCAGAAAATCGCGGAAAATATCATGCATAAAAGACTGGAAAACTGAAGGGGCATTAGAAAGACCAAAAGGCATGACCAAATACTCAAAGTGGCCCTCGGGCGTATTAAATGCGGTCTTCCACTCATCCCCCTGCCTGATCCGCACCAAATTATACGCCCCACGAAGATCAATTTTAGAGAACCACTTAGCACCCTCTATACGAGCAAACAAATCAGTAAGCAATGGCAATGGGTATTGATACTTAACAGTGATCTTATTCAGAAGCCGATAATCAATACATGGTCTCAAAGAGCCGTCCTTTTTTGAGACAAAGAAAAACCCAGCTCCCAAGGGAGAAGAAGATGGACGAATATGTCCCTTTTCCAAAGACTCCTTTATATATTCCCGCATAGCAGCATGTTCCGGCACAGACAAATTAAACAAACGACCCTTTGGATATTTACAACCCGGTATCAAATCTATGGCACAATCGCATTCACGGTGCGGAGGTAACGACCCAAGCTTGGGTTCGTCAAAGACGTCTTGATAATCAGAGAGGAACTCAGGGACTTCAGAGGGAATGGACGACGAAATAGAAACCAAAGGTACGTCCCCATGAATACCCTTACATCCCCAGCTCAACACAGACATTGCTCTCCAGTCCAAGACTGGGTTGTGAGACTGCAACCATGGCAATCCCAGTACCAAATCGTCATGTAAATTATACAGCACCAGGAAACGAATAATCTCCTGGTGATCCGGATTGATACGCATGGTTACTTGTGTCCAGTATTGTGGTTTATTATTAGCCAATGGGGTGGAGTCAATCCCCTTCAGAGGAATAAGAGTCTCCAAAGGCTCTAAATCAAAACCACAACGATTGGCAAAGGACCAATCCATAAGACTCAGAGCGGCGCCAGAGTCAACATAGGCGTCCGTGGCAATGGATGACAAAGAGCAAATCAGGGTTACAGACAAAATAAACTTAGACTGAATGGTGCCAATGGAAACAGACTTATCAAGCTTCTTTGTACGCCTAGAGCATGCTGATATAACATGAGTAGAATCCCCACAATAGAAACACAATCCATTCTTCCGTCTAAAATTCTGTCGCTCGCTCCTGGACAGTATTCTATCACACTGCATACTTTCTGGCGTCTTTTCCATAGACACCGCCAGATGGTGCACCGGTTTGCGCTCCCGCAGACGCCTATCAATCTGAATAGCCATTGTCATGGACTCATTCAGACCTGCAGGCAAAGGGAACCCCACCATAACATCCTTAACGGCATCAGAGAGACCTTCTCTGAAAGTTGCCGCCAAGGCGCACTCATTCCACTGAGTAAGCACAGACCATTTACGGAATTTTTGGCAGAAAACTTCAGCTTCGTCTTGCCCCTGAGATAGTGCCATCAAAGTTTTTTCTGCCTGAAGTTCCAAATGAGGTTCCTCATAAAGCAAGCCCAAGGCCAGAAAAAACGCATCCACATCGCGTAACGCAGGATCCCCTGCTGGCAATGAGAAGGCCCAATCTTGAGGGTCACCCCTGAGCAAGGAAATCACAATCCTAACCTGCTGAGCAGGGTCTCCAGCTGAACGAGACTTCAGGGACAAATAAAGCTTACAATTATTTCGGAAATTCTGGAAGCTAGCTCTATTCCCTGTGAAGAACTCCGGCAAAGGAATTCTCGGTTCAGATACCGGAGCATGTACCACAAAATCTTGTAAATTTTGTACTTTCGTGATGAGATTATTCAAACCCGCAGTTACACTCTGGAGATCCATTATTGTCAGGTGCACACAGAGCATACAGAGATTAGGAGGAGAGAAAGAAAAAAGACTGCAGCAAGGCAGACTGGAGGAAAAAAAAAAAAAAAAAATTCCAGCAGACTTCTTATAACTCTCCTTTCTCAACCTGGGTCTTTAACACTTTATTGGCCGGTCAAACTGTCATGATCTCTGCAGGCAGAGATCATAGCAAGCCTATAGAGGGACAAGCTCTCGGAAGATGGAACTATACTGACCATGAACTAAGCCTGCCGCGCAACTAGAAATAGCCAGGTAGCATTTCCTATTTATAGCTAGATGCCCAGCTCTGGCCTAAGACCTAAATAGCTAGCAGAGGGAAATATAAGACCTGGCTCACCTCTAGAGAAATATTCCAAAGAAGACAGTAGCCCCCCACATATAATGACGGTGAGTTCAGATGAAACAACAAACGCAGCAGGAAAATAGTCTTAGCAAATTTGAGGTCCGCTTACTAGATAGCAGAAGACAGATAGTATACTTTCATGGTCAGCAGAAAAACACTAACAAAACACCATCCAGAGATTACCTTAAACTCTGGCATTAACTCATAACGCCAGAGTAGCAATCCCTGATCAACGAGAGCTTTCCAGACACAGTAACAAAACTTCAGCTGTGAACTGGAACAAATAGGCAAAACAAAACATGGACAAAAGTCCAACTTATCTAGTGGTTGTCTAGAAGCAGGAACAAGCACTGAGAGGCATCAGATAACATTGATGACCGGCAAGAAACCACCAGAGAAATGAGCTTAAATAGCGACACCCACTACTGATGGAACCAGGTGAAACAGGAAAGAGGATGACAAGTCCAATTCCACAAGCGGCCACCGGGGGAGCCCAGAATCCAAATTCACAACAGGCTACATTGTATTCTATGGAGGGATTACATTATACTATATAAGGGGGCTGCATTATATTCTGTGGGGGCTACATTATAGTATGAGGGAAGCTGCATTATATTCTATGGGGGTTACATTATATTGTACGGCGGGGCTGCTGTTGTGAATTCCGTTCTTGAACTCCCTCCTGTGGTCATGAATGATACTTCAGCGAGTTCTGTCCATGGACTCCCTCTGGTGGCTGTGAGTGGAACTGCTGGTTCTGAAGTTGCTTCCCCAGCTGCCCTCGTTTGCGGCTGGGTTGGCTTCTCTATTTAACTCCACTCAGATCGTTACTCCATGCCTGCTGTCAATGTATTAGCACTGGTTCAGATCTCTTTCGGATCTTTCTGATGACCTGTCTACTCCAGCAGAAGCTAAGTCCCTGCTAGTTCATTTGTTGTTCATTCTGTACTGAATATATTTCTTAGTACTTGCTAAGTTCTAGTCCAGCTTGCTAACATGATATTGCCTTGCTAGCTGGAAGCTCTGGGTTGCAGTCTATCTAGTAAGTCTGGCCTCCTTTGCTGAAACCTGTTTCATCCCTGTGTTTGTGACTTTCCTCTTAACTCACAGTTAATATATGTGGGGGGCTGCCTTTACCTTTGGGGAATTTTCTCTGAGGCAAGGTAAGGCTTATTTTCCTATCTTTAGGGGTAGTTAGCTCTTAGGCTGTGAAGAGGCGTCTAGGGAGAGTTAGGTACGCTCCACAGCTATTTCTAGTGTGTGTGTTATAGGATTAGGATTTGCGGTCAGCAGAGTTCCCACTTCCCAGAGCTCGTCCTGTCTTCTAGTTTAACCATCAGGTCATTCCAGGTGCACCTAACCACCAGGTACATAACAGTACAGCTGGCCCACAAAGTGTTAATGCATCTCAATAGAGGGATAAGAGAAGTTCTGAGACCATTTTTTTTTCTCTGCAGTGTGTTTTGTCTTTCTTTTCCCCTTAACCTCTGGGTGGTTCAGGACTCAGGTGTAGATATGGACATTCAAGGTCTGTCCTCTTGTGTTGATCACCTCACTGCGAGGGTACAAAGCATTCAAGATTATGTAGTTCAGAATCCTATGTTAGAGCCTAGAATTCCAATTCCTGATTTGTTTTTTGGAGATAGATCTACATTTCTGAATTTCAAAAATAATTGTAAACTGTTTCTTGCTTTGAAACCCCGCTCCTCTGGTGACCCCATTCAGCAAGTAAAAATCATTATTTCTTTGTTACGTGGCGACCCACAAGACTGGGCATTCTCCCTTGCGCCAGGAGCTCCTGCATTGCTTAATGTAGATGCGTTTTTTCTGGTGCTTGGATTGCTTTATGACGAACCTAACTCTGTGGATCAGGCAGAGAAAATCTTGCTAGCTTTGTGTCAAGGTCAGGATGAAGCGGAGGTATATTGCCAGAAGTTTAGAAAGTGGTCTGTGCTTACTCAATGGAATGAGTGTGCCCTTGCAGCAATTTTCAGAAAAGGTCTTTCTGAAGCCCTTAAGGATGTTATGGTGGGGTTTCCCACGCCTGCTGGTCTTAATGAATCAATGTCCTTGGCCATTCAGATCGATCGGCGCTTGCGTGAATGCAAGGTTGTGCGCCATTTGGCGGTGTCCTCTGAGCAGAGGCCTGAGCCTATGCAATGTGATAGGACTTTGACCAGAGCTGAACGGCAAGAACACAGACGTCAGAATGGGCTGTGTTTTTACTGTGGTGACTCCACTCATGCTATCTCTGATTGTCCTAAGCGCACTAAGCGGTTCGCTAGGTCCGTCACCATTGGTACTGTACAGCCTAAATTTCTTTTGTCCGTTACTCTGATTTGCTCTTCGTCGTCCTACTCTGTTATGGCATTTGTGGACTCAGGCGCTGCCCTGAATTTGATGGACTTAGAGTTTGCCAGGCGCTGTGGTTTTTTCTTGGAGCCTTTGCAGTATCCTATTCCATTAAGGGGAATTGATGCTACGCCTTTGGCCAAGAATAAGCCTCAGTACTGGACTCAGTTGACCATGTGCATGGCTCCTGCACATCAGGAAGATGTTCGCTTTTTGGTGATGCATAATTTGCATGATGTGGTCGTTTTGGGTTTGCCATGGCTACAGGTCCATAATCCAGTATTGGATTGGAAATCAATGTCTGTGTCCAGTTGGGGTTGTCAAGGGGTACATGGTGACGTTCCGTTGTTGTCAATTTCTCCTTCTACTCCTTCTGAAGTCCCTGAGTTTTTGTCGGATTACCGAGATGTATTCGATGAGCCCAAATCCAGTGCCCTACCTCCTCATAGGGATTGTGATTGTGCTATTAATTTGATTCCTGGTAGTAAATTTCCTAAGGGACGACTTTTCAATTTATCTGTGCCGGAACACGCCGCTATGCGGAGTTATATAAAGGAGTCCTTGGAGAAAGGGCATATTCGCCCGTCGTCGTCACCGTTGGGAGCAGGGTTCTTTTTTGTGGCCAAGAAGGATGGTTCTCTGAGACCTTGTATAGATTACCGCCTTCTTAATAAAATCACGGTCAAATTTCAGTACCCTTTGCCTCTACTGTCTGATTTGTTTGCTCAGATTAAGGGGGCTAGTTGGTTCACCAAGATAGATCTTCGAGGGGCGTATAATCTGGTGCGTATTAAACAGGGCGATGAATGGAAAACAGCATTTAATACGCTCGAGGGCCATTTTGAGTACCTGGTGATGCCATTCGGGCTTTCTAATGCTCCATCTGTGTTTCAGTCCTTTATGCATGACATCTTCCGAAAGTATTTGGATAGATTCATTATTGTATATTTGGATGATATTTTGGTCTTTTCGGATGATTGGGAGTCTCATGTGAAGCAGGTCAGAATGGTGTTCCAGGTTCTTCGTGCTAATTCTTTGTTTGTGAAGGGGTCTAAATGTCTCTTCGGAGTTCAGAAGGTTTCCTTTTTGGGTTTCATTTTTTCCCCTTCTACTATCGAGATGGATCCTGTTAAAGTTCAGGCCATTTATGATTGGACTCAGCCTACATCTGTGAAGAGCCTTCAGAAATTCTTGGGCTTTGCTAATTTTTACCGTCGCTTCATTGGTAATTTTTCTAGTGTTGTTAAACCGTTGACTGATTTGACCAAGAAAGGTGCTGATGTGGTGAATTGGTCTTCTGCGGCCGCTGAGGCTTTTCGGGAGTTGAAACGTCGTTTCTCTTCGGCCCCTGTGTTGTGTCAGCCAGATGTTTCGCTCCCTTTTCAGGTAGAGGTTGATGCTTCTGAGATTGGAGCAGGGGCTGTTTTGTCTCAAAGATCTTCTGATGGCTCTGTGATGAAGCCATGTGCTTTCTTTTCTAGAAAGTTTTCGCCTGCTGAGCGTAATTATGATGTTGGCAATCGGGAGTTGTTGGCTATGAAGTGGGCGTTCGAGGAGTGGCGACATTGGCTTGAGGGAGCCAAGCATCGCGTAGTGGTCTTAACGGATCACAAAAATCTGACTTATCTCGAGTCTGCTAAGCGGTTGAATCCTAGACAGGCTCGATGGTCGCTTTTTTTCTCCCGTTTCAATTTTGTGGTTTCATACCTTCCGGGTTCTAAGAATGTGAAGGCCGATGCCCTTTCAAGGAGTTTTGTGCCTGATTCCCCGGGAGTTCCTGAGCCGGCTGGTATTCTCCAAGAGGGGGTAGTTCTGACTGCCATCTCACCTGATTTGCGGCGGGCGCTGCAGGAGTTTCAGGCTGATAGACCTGACCGTTGTCCAGCAGAAAAACTGTTTGTCCCTGATAGATGGACTAGTAGAGTTATCTCTGAGGTTCATTGTTCGGTGTTGGCTGGTCATCCTGGGATTTTTGGTACCAGAGATTTGGTGGCTAGGTCCTTTTGGTGGCCTTCCTTGTCACGGGATGTGCGTTCTTTTGTGCAGTCTTGTGGGACTTGTGCTCGGGCCAAGCCCTGCTGTTCTCGTGCCAGTGGGTTACTTTTGCCCTTGCCAGTCCCGAAAAGGCCTTGGACGCATGTTTCCATGGATTTATTTCAGATCTCCCTGTCTCTCAAAGGATGTCGGTCATCTGGGTGGTTTGCGATCGCTTCTCTAAGATGATCCATTTGGTACCCTTGCCTAAATTACCTTCCTCCTCTGATTTGGTTCCACTATTTTTCCAGCATGTGGTTCGTTTGCATGGCATTCCGGAGAACATCGTGTCGGACAGAGGTTCCCAGTTTGTTTCAAGGTTTTGGCGGTCCTTTTGTGCTAAGATGGGCATTGATTTGTCTTTCTCTTCGGCTTTCCATCCTCAGACAAATGGCCAAACCGAACGAACTAATCAGACTTTGGAGACCTATCTGAGATGCTTTGTTTCTGCTGATCAGGATGATTGGGTGACCTTCTTGCCATTGGCTGAGTTCGCCCTTAATAATCGGGCCAGTTTGGCTACCTTGGTTTCGCCTTTTTTTTGTAATTCTGGTTTTCATCCTCGTTTTTCTTCAGGGCAGGTTGAGCCTTCGGACTGTCCTGGTGTGGATTCTGTGGTGGACAGGTTGCAGCAAATTTGGACTCATGTAGTGGACAATTTGACATTGTCCCAGGAGAAGGCTCAACGTTTCGCCAACCGCCGTCGCTGTGTTGGTCCCCGACTTTGTGTTGGGGATTTGGTTTGGTTGTCGTCTCGTCATGTCCCTATGAAGGTTTCTTCTCCTAAGTTTAAGCCTCGTTTCATTGGTCCTTATAAGATTTCTGAAGTGTCGTTTCGTTTGGCCCTTCCAGCTTCTTTTGCCATCCATAATGTGTTCCATAGGTCGTTGTTGCGGAGATATGTGGCGCCTATGGTTCCCTCCGTTGACCCTCCTGCTCCGGTGTTGGTCGAGGGGGAGTTGGAGTATGTGGTGGAGAAGATTTTGGATTCTCGTATTTCGAGACGGAAACTTCAGTACCTGGTCAAATGGAAGGGCTATGGTCAGGAGGATAATTCCTGGGTTTTTGCCTCCGATGTCCATGCGGCCGAGTTGGTTCGTGCCTTTCATTTGGCTCGTCCTGATCGGCCTGGGGGCTCTGGTGAGGGTTCGGTGACCCCTCCTCAAGGGGGGGGGTACTGTTGTGAATTCCGTTTTTGAACTCCCTCCTGTGGTCATGAATGATACTTCGGCGAGTTCTGTCCATGGACTCTGTTATGATCCTTAGTGGTTGAGGATCACAAATAACTCCAGCTAAGTAACAAACATAGGACAAGCTCTAGGGAGGTGGCAAACTGGACTGACCGCAAATCTGAACCTATCCAAACACACTAGAAGTAGCCGGTGAACGTGCCGAAAAATCCTAGACGTCTCAAGCCAGCCTGAGGAACTAACTACCCCTAGAGAGAAAGAAAAGAACTCTCTTGCCTCCAGAGAAATAATCCCCAAAGATATAGAAGCCCCCAACAGATAATAACGGTGAGGTAAGAGGAAGGCACATACACAGGGGTGAAAGCAGATTCAGCAAATGAGGCCCACTAATACTAGATAGCAGAAAATAGAAAAGGGAATCTATGCGGTCAGTAAAAAACCCTTACAAAATATCCACTCTGAGATTTCAAGAACCCCCACACCAACTAACGGTGTGGGGGGAGAACCTCAGTCCCCTAGAGCAACCAGCAAGCGAGGAAATCACATTTTAGCGAGCTGGACAAAAAACATAATGAACCCTGATAATCAAAAAATGATCAAACAAAAACTTAGCTTGTCTTGGAGAGACTGGGAGCAAGGTAGACAAGGAATCTGAAGAGCACTGAATACATTGATAGCAGGCAAGGAACTGAGTATCCAGGAGGGCTAAATAGGAAACCACCCAAGGATAACGAACCAGTTGATGCTGCACCTGCAGAAAGACAACACTACACAGTACCGCTTGTGACCACTAGAGGGAGCCCAAAAATAGAGTTCACAACAGGACTCCCTCTGGTGGCTGTGAGTGGAACTGCTGGTTCTGAAGTTGCTTCCCCAGCTGCCCTCGTTTGCGGCTTGGTTGGCTTCTCTATTTATCTCCACTCAGATCGTTACTCCATGCCAGCTGTCAATGTATTAGCACTGGTTCAGATCTCTTTTGGATCTTTCTGATGACCTGTCTACTCCAGCAGAAGCTAAGTCCCTGCTAGTTCATTTGTTGTTCATTGTGTACTGAATATATTTCTTAGTACTTGCTAAGTTCTAGTCCAGCTTGCTAACATGATATTGCCTTGCTAGCTGGAAGCTCTGGGTTGCAGAGTGGCACCTCCGCACCGTGAGTCGGTGCGGGGGTCTTTTTGCACACTCTGCGTGGCTTTTTGTAGTTTTTTGTGCTGACCGCATAGATCCCTTTCCTATCCTCAGTCTATCTAGTAAGTCTGGCCTCCTTTGCTGAAACCTGTTTCATCCCTGTGTTTGTGACTTTCCTCTTAACTCACAGTTAATATATGTGGGGGGCTGCCTTTACCTTTGGGGAATTTTCTCTGAGGCAAGGTAAGGCTTATTTTCCTATCTTTAGGGGTAGTTAGCTCTTAGGCTGTGAAGAGGCGTCTAGGGAGAGTTAGGTACGCTCCACAGCTATTTCTAGTGTGTGTGTTATAGGATTAGGATTTGCGGTCAGCAGAGTTCCCACTTCCCAGAGCTCGTCCTGTCTTCTAGTTTAACCATCAGGTCATTCCAGGTGCACTTAACCACCAGGTCCATAACAGGCTGCATTATACTCTGAGGGAGCTACATTATATTCTGAGGGGTGGCTGCATTATACTCTGTGGGGTGGCTGTATTACACTCTGTGGGGTGGCTGCATTATGCTCTATGGGGTGGCTGTAAAACAACACTAACTGGGTATACACAAATTAACTCCCAAAAATATAAATATGCACACGCATGTACATGTCTATCTATCTATCTATCTATCTATCTATCTATCTATCTATCTATCTATCTATCTTTCAATTAGATATAATAATAGCCAAAAAGTGTTAGTGACAAAGAGTGATAACCACTCAAGAGGCAAAACAGAGGTAACCCCAGAAAATGAACTTAAATATCAGACAAAAAAATATAAATAGATATAAAATTGCCTTTATTAAATATACATTGGCAAACAGTAGTACAAATTCAAAGAAAACGTGTGCACGGGTCTGGACAAGTACTCAAGCAGAAATATATATCAATCATACAAGAGTTCAAATAAAATAAAAAATAATAATAAAAAGCGGACCAGAGGATAATTTATATCTATATTGCTGACAACATATAAGGGCCCCAAAGAAATGCTGAGGAAATACTATTGATGCATATAAAAATAACTAGATGGTGGCCCGATTCTAACGTATTGGGTATTCTAGAATATGCATGTCCACGTAGTATATTGCACAGCCCACGTAGTACACTGCACAGCCCACGTAGTATATTGCCCAGCCACGTAGTATATTGCCCAGTCACGTAGTATATTGCCCAGTGACGTAGTATACAGCACAGAGCCACGTAGTATATTGCCCAGTTACGTAGTATATTGCCCAGTTATGTAGTATATTGCCCAGTAACGTAGTATATTGCCCAGCCACGTCGTATATTGCCCAGTTACGTAGTATACAGCACAGAGCCACGTAGTATATTGCACAGCGACGTAGTATACAGCACAGAGCCACGTAGTATATTGCCCAGCCACGTAGTATATTGGCCAGTCACGTAGTATATTGCCCAGCTACGTAGTATATTGCCCAGTCACGTATGTCACAGGTTAAAAAATAAAAAATAAACATATACTCACCTTCCGAGGGTACCCTTGTAGTTCTGTCGCCTGTGTGCGGTGCAGGCAGCAGCTTCCGGTCCCAGGGTGTGATGACGTCGCGGTCACATGACCGTGACATCATGGCAGGTCCTTCTCGCGCAGGTTCTGTGATGACGTTGCGGTCACATGACCGTGACGTCATGGCAGGTCCTTGTCGCACACCATCCTTAGCACCGGAACCTGCCGCTTGCATGGAGCGGTCACCGGAGCGTCGCGAGGAGCGGGAAAGGCGGCGGAAGGTGAGTATATAATGATTTCTTATTTTTAAAATTATTTTTAACATTAGATGTTTTTACTATTGAGGCTGCTTAGGCCTCAAAAACTTGGTCACACAGGGTTAATAGCGGCGGTAACAGAGTGAGTTACCCGCGGCATAACGCGGTCCGTTACCGCTGGCATTAACCCTGTGTGAGCCGTGACTGCGGGGAGTATGGAGCGGGTGCCGGGAACTGACTGCAGGGGAGTAGGGAGGGACTAATCGGACTGTGGCCGTCGCTGATTGGTCGCGGCAGCCATGACAGGCAGCTGGCAAGACCAATCAGCGACTTGGATTCCATGACAGACAGAGGCCGCGACCAATGAATATCCGTGACAGAAAGAAAGACAGACAGACAGAAGGACAGACGGAAGTTACCCTTAGACAATTATATAGTAGATAATTGTGGATGTCAAATGAAGCTAAATACAAATCTCAGCATCTTATAAAGTGCAAAAAAAGTGCATAGTATTCTTTAAAAGAAAAATAAATGAGACTTAATTCATAGTGATGCAACAAAATGGTGGAAAAACTTTGCCATTAATGTTAATCCATATAGGATAGTGAGGGTGCAAAAAAAAAATGCAAACAAAAAATACCCACAAATGTATGGAAGCACTTATTTAGGGCAAAATACCTTTAAAGTCCGGCCTGGTGGAGTCACAGACAACGCGCACACCCCGACTAGCGTTTTGGATAATAAATCCTTCGTCAGGGGGTGGCGTCCTGTACAACAGGATTATTTCACATGTCTTTTATCTATATTATTTTTGTATACAAATCCTGCTCTGCCCGTTTCGTCAGGATTATTCTCACTGCTTCCTATTTATTTTTTCTATTGTTGCATATATAATTGCTATTTCACATGCACTTTATTATTCACCTGTATATTCCCTTTTTTTTGGTATTACACATCCTGCCCCTCCTGTTTCATCAGGATTATTTTTCTTCATTATAACTTTTTATCAATAGTTACTTTTCTCCCCTCTACTACTTTCCTTATCTTCTCCCCCTTTTTTTGCTGTATTGCACAATATGCACAGCATTCTTTGAGTACTGTCCATTTTTTTACCTTATCCACCCATACTGCGTGGCCCGTGCTGTGCGCATGCACCGTTCGTGTCCCGTGCTCTAGACATCCTGCGTCAGTGTGTCCTAAGCAACGCCGGGTACTCTGATCCCGTGCGTCTGGTCACATGATGCGGATGTTTTGACTTCCGGGATCCGCAAGCTGCGCATGCGCCGTTTATGCTGAGGCTGTCATTATCGGTCAGACTATTTATAGATCCACTTGTTGTACAGGACACCACCCCCTGACGAAGGATTTATTATCCGAAAAGTGCGTCGGGGTGTACGCGTTGTCTGTGACTCCACCAGGCCGGACTTTAAAGGTATATTGCCCTAAATAAGGCAAGGCAATCTTGCCTTACGCAGGCGTGTACTATGGAGGACAGAGAATGAACTTCAGTCCAATATTGCAGCCAGCATGCAGCCAGCGGGTAAGGAAAGGGTGAATCAAACACCCGAAAACCCCGCCCATATGACTGAAAATTGTTCCCTCCAAATTCAGGTGACAGAGTCCCTTTAACTCTTGTATGATTGATATATATTTCTGCTTGAGTACTTGTCCAGACCCATGCACACATTTTTTCTTTGAATTTGTACTGTTTGCCAATGTATATTTAATAAAGACAATTTTATATCTAATTATATTTTTTTGTCTGATATTTAAGTTCATTTTCTGGGGTTACCTCTGTTTTGTCTCTATGGGGTGGCTGCATTATACTATATGTGGGCTGCATTATACTGTATCGAAGACTATGGGGAATTATACTATATGAATAACTATGGGGTGCATTATACTATGGGAAGTGAATGGAGGACTGAGGAGTGTATTATACTATACTAGATGGCAGCCCGATTCTAAAGAATCGGGAGTCTAGAATCCATATATACTTTATTTATTCAAATGTAAGAATAATACAATTAATAAATAATAGTAAGAAAGAACAAAAAATGGCTGCACTCACCAGCTCTTGACAATTCTTGTTATTTAAGGTACAGTTACACAGGATCCATGAACATGCTTATTAGGGGAGGAATGAAAGACATCAGACAACAACTTTGCGTGTTGTGGCAAATGCCACAACAACGGTTCTTTGCTTAAGAACAATAATGTAAATAATAAATAATATGTATCAATAACTATGTATATTGGTATGTTCTATGACATTTTAAAATATTTCATTATTATGTGGAAAAGCTTTTAGTACCCATACTGGCGCATACTTGTGTGCCCATCAGGTATTTTCACAGTAATTTTACATCTGATGGGTTGGTATGAAACGTTTTTAATCATCTCTTGGGCTTAGCTAAGCCTTCATTTTAAATAATTCTAATAAGTACAACAGAAATAAAAGCCTTTTTGTGTATCCAAATTTTTTGTGTTTATTTTTACAGAAGTGTAAAATTTAAGAAATCAACGTTCATAGTACAACGATGGGCTAATATAAGCATGCCCATCAACCACGTCACGGTAGCCTTTGAACTGATGGGTCCTAACTAACTGATTCCTATTTCTTAATACTCAAACCTCTTTCACATCTGCATGTTTCTGATATTTGCAGAAGTAATGTTAAAAACAATACAACTTCCACACTTGGCACCAAAGAACCGACCTACAACACACTTTCAGCAAGTGCCATGCAATGTAGATGAAGCTTGGAGTTAACTTGCAGTAAATGCGGCAAACGTGGCTTCGACAATTGCATTAAATGCAGCCACAACAAAAACACTGGTAAGTGGAGATTTTGTGGCGAAAACTGCAGAAACCACATGTGCCGCACCTGCCGCAAGTGAAGTACAAATTCCGTATACATTGCATGCAACTTACAGCAAGAGTGGCGTGGGTCAGCCCTTAGGCAGGAAGTGCAGAAATAGCCTTTTTTCCACCATAAATTCACCAAATAGCAGAAAAATGTTGATGTGAAAGCAAAATCTCTATTCTTTCCCTATCTATCTAAATATGTACCTATCTATATATCTATTTCTATGTACAGAACACACCTGGAGATAGAGATGTGTGTGAACAGCCATCCCACCCGTCTCTTACCTGTTCACAAAAACCTCACCCTTTTTAAAAACAAAATGAAATCTCTCAGCAGCTATACTGCTGGAGCTTCAAATACAGGTTCCTATCACCAAATACAGGCATTTGGATGATACACATCTTACATCTTGTACTTAATGTGTGTTCTACTTACCTATAAAAATATGTATTGATATATCATATTTCTAAATTTATGTAGATATGATATAGAGTTATTAACCCTATATGCTAATGAGTACGTATGTTATATACGTATTTCCTACATAAGTACTTAAAATCTATATGTCTATGGCTACACTAATTTTTTTTTGTTTTTGTTTTTTTTTTACTTATCTCTATACATAGAATTTGCCTATTGCTGTCTATGTTATTAGAAAAACTGAATAATGAAAAAAAAGAAAAGTAACTTTAAACTAAAATATTTTTGTAGATAATATTACGTGTGAAGACTTTAGTACTATCAGCCAATAATTGTCCTTGAAGTGGTGTATTAACCACTTTAACCCTCACATTGCAACATTGCTTCACCCTGGAAAAAGCAACATACAATTGACCATGGGCAAAAGCAGGTTCTGGTAGATAAATGCCAACTCGATGGAGGGTCTGGCCTTGAGATTTATTTATGGTCATTGCAAATGCGGGCTTGATGGGAAATTGTCTCCGTCTTAATTTAAAAGGTAATCCAGTCTCTGATGGACACAAATCAATTCGTGGAATGAATACCACATTTCCTGCTGCTGACCCACTAATTACTTTAGCCAGTATGATATTGGCATGTAAGGCAGTGACAATGAGCCGCGTACCATTGCAGAGACCTTTGTTCGTGTTCAGATTACGTAATAACATGACAATGGTGCCAATTTTAAGTTTCAGCCGATGTGAAGGCATTCCAGTTGGTGTTAGTGAATTCAAAAACTCAAGTGGGTATTGATCGAGGTCATCAGCTTCATCAGGATCGATGGAATCATCACTGATATATTCAGTATAGTCACCTATCAATAAATCCATGACTTGGGAATTGACTTTCTCAACGTCCTCATTTTTTGGACATAAAATTGCATGAGATGCAGCTGTATTTATGCTTTCGGTGTCATTCACATCAATACAAAGATTATCTCCAAAAATTTCAATTATTAAAGAGCCAGTGCATACCATGTCTGGAGGAATTTCAATTACATCATCTCCAAGGTTATGTTCATTAGATAGTTCACCATTTCCCAGTTGAAGCAACCAACTGCTGTAGTGAGGATCAATGGAGCGCATGTTGTTAATAAGTGGCAGGCGAGTAAAATGTTGCCAGTGTTGTGAATATTTTATACAGCTCTCTACAACATCAGTTCTTGTCCCATGAGGGATGACAGGAAGACATTGTCTAAAGTCGCCTCCAAAAACAATCACTTTACCTCCAAACGGTGTTTTTTCTTTGTGAGCTACATTTGTTGTCATGACATCACGTAAAACTCTATCAATGACATGCAATGCATATTTGGATAGCATTGTGCACTCATCAATAATAAAAAGTTTAGTGCTGTGCAAATCTTTTGCTGCATCGGTATCATTCTTAATCCTGGAAACAGATGTTTCATTCACAGGAATTGGAATCCCATAAAGAGAATGAATGGTTCGTCCACCTTGTAGCAAGTTGGCGGCAATTCCAGTAGTGGCAGCAGGTGACACAATGTCTCCTTGTCCTCTTAGCTGATGTAGGAGTAGATGATATAGGTACGTTTTTCCGCTGCCACCAGGACCATCAAGGAAAAAACACTTTGCTGTAGAATTAGTGTCTTCTAAAGCTTGAGTGATAGCATCAAAAGCAAAAAGTTGGTCCTCATTTAGAGTAGCTTTCATTTCAGCAGCTGCTGATAACTCATAATCTTTATCATACTGTGGGAGGAGGTGTTGTTTCTTGACTGGACGTGGCAAATTAAAATCAGTATAAGTTTTGCCATGAGCTTTAAGAACATGTTGGACATCTGTCATAGCATAGCCTTCACAATTGACACACTCCAGAGTGTCGGAGTGGTATGCATAGCAGTAGTCTTCTACAAAGTGTTCCTTAAATTCATCCCATAAGTCCCGAGGTTTAGCTGGAGGACCAAAAATACAAATGTAGGCAAACATGTCACGTAGCTGTGCTGGCATGTTGAGAATACTGGCATCAAGTAATGTATTTCTCCACAGACTATCATCAAATAGTAAGCCAAGAGCTAATGCCGCATCTTTGAAGGTTTCATGTGTGACTCTGTGTACAGTTTTTATGCTGTCAAAACTGGTTGCACCTTTGACATGTAACAATAACAATCTTAAATAGTAGCGTTCTTGGTCTTTCACACTGACAGTATACATTCGTCCAATCACAGAACCACCTGCTCGCTTTCTAACTTCCCAAGAACCTTCTTTCCAAACATAGTTTTCGGGAATTTCACGGTATAAATAAATATGAGCATGATGGTCGTTCTGATTAAGCTTGAAGTAGGCCATAAGTGTAGAATTTTGATGGAGCTTTTGTTTGATGTTTCCAATAGAGTCATCCTCATGAAAATAGAGTGGCTGAGAATGCGGTAGATGTACAGCAAGGCGAATGATGCTATGAGATTGTTTATGCATTGGATATGAGAATATTCGCCAAGCTGCCTCTGGTGCACTGACATATCTTGAATCCATGGATTGGTGTGTTTCATCATGTTGGATGTTAGTCTGGCAGATTTCAAGATTGGCTTTATCATGTCCTTTGTAGACGTATTTAAATAAATATTTCACAGCCTGAATGGAACCACAAACTTCGACATTTATATGGCACTTGTATTTTAATAGCAGGAACGGATTATATGGAACCACCCACGAATTGTCAATCATGTTAGAATGGTGTTGAAAAGATGGGCCAAAGTGTCTGCGATAAGTAGGATAGGCGTCCTTAGCTATGATGGTTCTTGGTTGCAAATCTTTAGGGAAACCTTTTGTACACTTCCCCAGATCCATACAGGGAGAATTTGGGTTGTGTTCTCCACACGGACCATGAATCATATGTTGGAGAACAATTTTATGGAGCTGAGGGTAGTGGGTAGGATTGGGAATTTCAGCCCACACTGTATTGTCTATGTCCTCCTCAGTCCTTAATTTGGAGTTGCTGTCCAGAATAATCAAAATGTGAGCGTGTGGAAGGCCACGTTTTTGAAATTCAATTACATGAACCATAGCGCAAACTTTCCCAAATAATCCGTTGTTAATGTCTTTTAAGAGTGCTTCCAGTTTTATTTTGAAAACACGTGCCACCAAATCAGGTCTATGTTCCACACGCTGCCAAGGTTCCAAATTCTCAGTAATCTCATTCCATTTCGGATTACAGGTCATGGTGATGAATAGATCAGGACGACCATATTTAGTCACAATAGCCATGGCATCCTGGTACCGCTGCTGCATATTCCTGGGACTGCCTTCAAACGAAGATGGTAAAATGACCGTTTTTCCAATGGGGATGCCCTTCTCAATGGATTTTTTCTGGAGATGTTCCTGGAGTACACAATAATCCTCTACTTTCAAATCCTTTTGGTGTTGACGGATATAATTTAGGTGATTTGCCTCGATTTTCACATAAGCATCCACTAAGTACTGCTGAGTGAGTTTGCCACCATTCAGGAGTGGATTAAACTGATTACGGACAGACAGCACATAGCAGTAATATTGCAGTTGTGTAACTCTGCGTGGACTTTGCCCTTGTTGCTTGAGGCCATCATGCCAGCCCTGGTCTCCGTAAGGGAAAAATAAAGGATAGAGTAAAGCATCTAAATTACTGTGTAGAATGCTGACCTGTTGTGTTCTTGGCGCCAAAGGATTTTTGGGGTCCGGTTGTAAATGTATTAAAATATCACGATTAAATGGTGGCTCTCCATTGTCATTTTCAAATACGACAGCAACTTCATTGACAGTTGGATTATTATATCGGCGAGGGTCTTGATTCCGATCTTGTTTAAGGGCCATGATGATATTTGGCATGAGAGTGCCATTAGCTTCAGCTTTAAGATGTTCTTCATGTTCCACATCTCATAACATTTTGTAGGCAGCAACAAAGGGATTCACATTGTCTAACTGAAGAGCAATTATACTCATCAAAGTGGGATGACATTTTTGATTTTGTTCACAGTTTAAACGTTGTTTGTTATGACCCCAATGGCAGAGGGTCTCAGAAGTAATTACCAAGTCTGCAAACACAAAAAACCAGCTCATAGGACAGTGGTAACTGGGCTGACCGTATAACTAATCCTAGCACCACAAATAGCAGCAGCCGGGGAACGTGCCTACGTTGGTTCTAGACGTCTCGCGCCAGCCGGAGAACTAACTAACCCTAGAAGGGAAAAGATAGACCTTTCTTGCCTCCAGAGAAAAGACCCCAAAAGTTGGATACAAGCCCCCAACAAATAATAACGGTGAGGTAAGAAGAAAAGACAAACGTAAGAATGAACTAGATATTTAGCAAAGAGAGGCCCACTGACTAATAGCAGAATATAGTAAGATGACTTATACGGTCAGCAAAAACCCTATCAAAATTTCCACGCTGGATATACAAGAACCCCCAAACCGTCTAACGGCCCAGGGGGAGGATACCAGCCCCCTAGAGCTTCCAGCAAAATCAGGAATCACATTTAGCACAAGCTGGACAAATAGATAAGAGCAATGCAAATAACCAAAAAACAAGGAAGCAGGACTTAGCTTAATTTTGCAAGAACCACGACCAGCAGGCAGGAGCAAACAGAAAGGAACTGATTACAACGATGCCAGGCACCAGACTGAGAATTCAGGAAGTTTATATAGCAACACCCCTGGACTAACGACCCAGGTGGGTGCCAAACTAGGGAAAGACAATCCCAGAGTCATATCACTAGTGACCACAAGAGGGAGCCAAAAAAGTCTAATTCACAACAGTTGTTCATTCGCGGTAGCGGTATCCAAAATATACAGTTGGGCATAAGCTGGAACTTGATCATCACTGGGATGTAGGGTTCCAGTACGATGATATATTTGTCCATGTATACGGAAACAGTAAGGGCCATGTCCAGGTGGAGGGGATATATTGGCACCCATGGAGGCGAAAGCAAATGAGCTGTTAATACTACGAATATTTTCCATGAGATTCTTACTGAACTCACTCTCCCCTGTCAGCAATCGTTTAAAGACCTCGGGATATTGGGGTATAGGTATATGCACTTTACTCTTGTGACAACACAGAGTAAAATTTTTATCTGCTGGTATCTCAGCATTAAAATGTAATGCTTGACAATGTTCACATAAATAGTTAATAGGACCACAGGAGTGTTCTACTATGGTACTGTCATCATTAGTAAAACCTGTAGGATGTTGAGGTACAGGTTGTGGTAACGGAGCATTGGAATTTTTCTTTAAGCCAACATATATAAAGCGTGGACCTGGTAGAGGATCTTCACTGTCCACAGATTCAATCACTGAGGAGTTGGAAGGTGTATCGTGGTCAGGGTTTATTAATATGGAGGTGCAAGCGGTTTTTTTGCGCCGTTCACGGCGTGCACCAGCTGCATTTGGTAATGGTTTGTTTGTTGCCTTAGAAGAGTCAGGTGTGAAGCATGTCTTATAAGCAGACTTAACGGTGTACAGGCGACGGCGTTTATCATTTGGAGTGTAAGTAGGACAGTGTTTGCGCTTACGTGCAGATTTACCAACGGTTAAAGGAGCTTGAGGCTGCACACATTCTATGAATGGAGACAAAGAAGCTGTATTGTGGGCAGAATCTATGACTGAGGACGTGGAAATATTATGTTTGCAACGTTGAGAGCGTGCAGCAGCAGCTTTATTACTTAATCGATTAGTTTTGTCCTCAAAAGACTCATTAGTAATGCGTTTATTGCAAGCAGCATTAACAGTGTCCAGGCACTTCTGTCTGTCCTCTGTAGTCTCGTTAGCACGCTGTTTGCGCTTACGTGCGGCATCGGCGGCTTTTCGCTCTGCGTCATTGGTATACTTATTATCAGACCTGATGTTACGTGCGCCATCAGCAGCTTTGGGCTCTGTGTCATTAGTATACTTAACAGTGTCCAGGCGCTTGCATCTATCCTCTGTACTCTTGTTAGCACGCTGTTTGCGCTTACGTGCAGCATCGGTGTCTTTTCGCTGTGCGTCATTGGTATACTTATTATCAGACCTGATGTTACGTGCGCCATCAGCAGCTTTGGGCTCTGTGTCATTAGTATACTTAACAGTGTCCAGGCGCTTGCATCTATCCTCTGTACTCTTGTTAGCACGCTGTTTACGCTTACGTGCAGCATCGGCGGCTTTTCGCTCTGCGTCATTGGTATACTTATTATCAGACCTGATGTTACGTGCGCCATCAGCAGCTTTGGGCTCTGTGTCATTAGTATACTTAACAGTGTCCAGGCGCTTGCATCTCTCCTCTGTACTCTTGTTAGCACGCTGTTTGCACTTATGTGCAGCATCGGCGGCTTTTCGCTCTGCATCATTACCATACTTTATATCAGACCTGATCTTACGTGCGCCATCAGCAGCTTTGGACTCTGTGTCATTAGTATACTTAACAGTATCCAGGCGCTTGCATCTATCCTCTGTACTCTTGTTAACACGCTGTTTGCGCTTATGTGTGGCATCGGCGGCTTTTCGCTCTGCATCATTACCATACTTTATATCAGACCTGATCTTACGTGCGCCATCAGCAGCTTTACACTCTGTGTCATTAGTATACTTAACAGTATCCAGGCGCTTGCATCTATCCTCTGTACTCTTGTTAACACGCTGTTTGCGCTTACGTGCGCCATCGGCGGCTTTTCGCTCTGCATCATTACCATACTTTATATCAGACCTGATCTTACGTGCGCCATCAGCAGCTTTGGGCTCTGTGTCATTAGTATACTTAACAGTATCCAGGCACTTGCATCTATCCTCTGTACTCTTGTTAACACGCTGTTTACGCTTACGTGCGGCATCGGCGGCTTTTCGCTCTGCATCATTACCATACTTTATATCAGACCTGATCTTACGTGCGCCATCAGCAGCTTTGGACTCTGTGTCATTACTATACTTAACAGTGTCCAGGCGCTTGCATCTATCCTCTTGTTAGCACGCTGTTTACGCTTACGTGCGGCATCGGCGTCTTTTTGCTCTGCATTATTAGTATACTTTATATCAGACCTAATCTTACGTGCGCCATCAGCAGCTTTGGGCTCTGTGTCATTAGTATCCTTACTATTAGAGCTCATGTTGGCTAAGCTAAACAGCTTTAAGCGTGGTGGTGGCAAACAACAGGTTAATAAGAGGCAGTGTCAGGTAGTAGGAAAATAGCCAGTTAATAATAGGCAATAGTTCTTTGCAGGAATACAGATATTAATAAATAGGCAGTTTATATTGCAGAGAAATTGCTGGGCAATAATGGACAATGTCCTTATGTGGCAAATAATAGAGCAATATACCCAGTGTGGCAAAGAAGAGGTTAATAAACGGCAGTCTCTCAGTATAACAGTCAGTGAATAATAGGCAGTATATGGAGAAAACACCCAACAAAAGTTCAAAATTGGTGTGAAAATGTCACTGAACCACTTCACAACTAAATATATATAGTTTTGGTAAATGGTGTTATCATTTTTTTGACGAAATTCGGCAGGAGCTTGAAGAGCGACGTCACTGGGACCGCCTCCACGCAGTAGAAACTTGCTGTGAGGTAAAAATTGAAAAATCACACCAAAATGGCGGGCGGAGTGTGTCACAGTACGGCACATTTCTGATTGGTCACTCGCGGCAGGCGGCAACCAATCAGAAAAGTGCCGCGCACCACGAAGGCATATATCTTTGTCCACCCTGAGCGGGTGTAGGACGCTGGTTACGTCACTTATCTCCGGACATTATCTCCGGACAAAGCCACGGAAGTTGGCACAAATTGCCGGAAGTAGTATTCTAGGCAATTATATATTAGATTTTAATGTTATCAGTGTTTACCTTTGAACGTTTATATTGTATTGTCCTGTCACCAGCCATGTGTACGATTATCGGCCGAAAGCCTCTCTGGAACCAATAATCACCCCATGTAAAGGTATCTTTATAAGTTAAAGATTCAGAATACTATGACTTTTATCATATCCTGAACAGTCAAGTTTTTTATGAACCGTTAAGGTTTTCTGGTTGAAGTAAAAAAAACTCTGAGTGTTTACAGTTTGAAACCATAAAATGTTGAAAAATTATGTCATTCTTGAGTATATCACTCAATGGTGCTCATAAATGTGTCAAATTTGATCTATAATATACTTTAATATACGTTACTTTAATCTTTAATATACTTAAGAACAGGGCCCCAGACATCACACAGGGGGTCTGAAACACCGCACAGTGGTCCAAAATATCGCTGTGCTCTGCCTGGGGCCCCATATGCTGCCTGGGACCCCTGTGCTCTGCCTGGGGCCCCATATGCTGCCTGGGGCCCCTATGCTCTGCCTGGGGCCCCTGTGCTCTGCCTGGGGCCCCATGTTCTGCCTGGGGCCCCTGTGCTCTGCCTGGGGCCACTGTGCTCTGCCTGGGGCCCCATATGCTGCCTGGGGCCCCTGTGCTCTGCCTGGGGCCCCATAGGCTGCCTGGGGCCCCTGTGCTCTACCTGGGACCACTGTGCTCTGCCTGGGGCCCCATATGCTGCCTGGGGCCCCTGTGCTCTGCCTGGGGCCCCTGTGCTCTGCCTGGGGCCCCATGTTCTGCCTGGGGCCACTGTGCTCTGCCTGGGGCCCCATAGGCTGCCTGGGGCCCCTGTGCTCTGCCTGGGACCACTGTGCTCTGCCTGGGGCCCCATATGCTGCCTGGGGCCCCTGTGCTCTGCCTGGGGCCACTGTGCTCTGCCTGGGGCCCCATATGCTGCCTGGGGCCCCTGTGCTCTGCCTGGGGCCCCATATGCTGCCTGGGGCCCCTGTGCTCTGCCTGGGGCCCCATGTTCTGCCTGGCGCCCCTGTGCTTTGCCTGGGGCCACTGTGCTCTGCCTGGGGCCCCATATGCTGCCTGGGGCCCCTGTGCTCTGCCTGGGGCCCCATATGCTGCCTGGGGCCCCTGTGCTCTGCCTGGGGCCCCTGTGCTCTGCCTGGGGCCCCATGTTCTGCCTGGGGCCACTGTGCTCTGCCTGGGGCCCCATAAGCTGCCTGGGGCCACTGTGCTCTGCCTGGGGCCCCATATGATGCCTGGGGCCCCTGTGCTCTGCCTGGGGCCCCATATGCTGCCTGGGGCCCCTGTGCTCTGCCTGGGGCTCAATGTTCTGCCTGGGGCCCCTGTGCTTTGCCTGGGGCCACTGTGCTCTGCCTGGGGCCCCATATGCTGCCTGGGGCCCCTGTGCTCTGCCTGGGGCCACTGTGCTCTGCCTGGGGCCCCATATGCTGCCTGGGGCCCCTGTGCTCTGCCTGGGGCCCCATATGCTGCCTGGGGCCCCTGTGCTCTGCCTGGGGCCACTGTGCTCTGCCTGGGGCCCCATATGCTGCCTGGGGCCCCTGTGCTCTGCCTGGGGCCCCATATGCTGCCTGGGGCCCCTGTGCTCTGCCTGGGGCCTCTGTGCTCTGCCTGGGGCCCCATGTTCTGCCTGGGGCCACTGTGCTCTGCCTGGGGCCCCATAGGCTGCCTGGGGCCCCTGTGCTCTGCCTGGGACCACTGTGCTCTGCCTGGGGCCCCATATGCTGCCTGGGGCCCCTGTGCTCTGCCTGGGGCCACTGTGCTCTGCCTGGGGCCCCATATGCTGCCTGGGGCCCCTGTGCTCTGCCTGGGGCCCCATATGCTGCCTGGGGCCCCTGTGCTCTGCCTGGGACCACTGTGCTCTGCCTGGGGCCCCATATGCTGCCTGGGGCCCCTGTGCTCTGCCTGGGGCCACTGTGCTCTGCCTGGGGCCCCATATGCTGCCTGGTGCCCCTGTGCTCTGCCTGGGGCCCCATATGCTGCCTGGGGCCCCTGTGCTCTGCCTGGGGCCCCTGTGCTCTGCCTGGGGCCCCATGTTCTGCCTGGGGCCCCTGTGCTCTGCCTGGGGCCACTGTGCTCTGCCTGGGGCCCCATATGCTGCCTGGGGCCCCTGTGCTCTGCCTGGGGCCCCTGTGCTCTGCCTGGGGCCCCATGTTCTGCCTGGGGCCACTGCGCTCTGCCTGGGGCCCCATAGGCTGCCTGGGGCCCCTGTGCTCTGCCTGGGACCACTGTGCTCTGCCTGGGGCCCCATATGCTGCCTGGGGCCCCTGTGCTCTGCCTGTGGCCACTGTGCTCTGCCTGGGGCCCCATATGCTGCCTGGGGCCCCTGTGCTCTGCCTGGGGGCCCATATGCTGCCTGGGGCCCCTGTGCTCTGCCTGGGACCACTGTGCTCTGCCTGGGGCCCCATATGCTGCCTGGGGCCCCTGTGCTCTGCCTGGGGCCACTGTGCTCTGCCTGGGGCCCCATATGCTGCCTGGGGCCCCTGTGCTCTGCCTGGGGCCCCATATGCTGCCTGGGGCCCCTGTGCTCTGCCTGGGGCCCCTGTGTTCTGCCTGGGGCCCCATGTTCTGCCTGGGGCCCCTGTGCTCTGCCTGGGGCCACTGTGCTCTGCCTGGGGCCCCATATGCTGCCTGGGGCCCCTGTGCTCTGCCTGGGGCCCCATATGCTGCCTGGGGCCCCTGTGCTCTGCCTGGGGCCCCATAGGCTGCCTGGGGCCCCTGTGCTCTACCTGGGACCACTGTGCTCTGCCTGGGGCCCCATATGCTGCCTGGGGCCCCTGTGCTCTGCCTGGGGCCACTGTGCTCTGCCTGGGGCCCATATGCTGCCTGGGGCCCCTGTGCTCAGCCTGGGTGTAGGACACTGGTGACGTCACTTATCTCCGGACATTAGCTCCGGACATTAGCTCCGGACATTAGCTCCGGACATTATCTCCGGACATTAGCTCCGGACAAAGCCACGGAAGTTGGCACAAATTGCAGGAAGTAGTATTCTAGGCAATTAATCTCCGGACATTAGCTCCGGACATTAGCTCCGGACATTAGCTCCGGACATTAGCTCCGAACATTATCTCCGGACATTAGCTCCGGACAAAGCCACGGAAGTTGGCACAAATTGCAGGAAGTAGTATTCTAGGCAATTATATATTAGATGGAGGACTATGGGGAATATATAATACTATATGGAGGACTGAGCAGTGTATTTTAATATATGGAGGACTATGACGAGTGTATTATACTATATGGAAGACTGAGGAGTGTATTTTACTATATGGAGGACTATGAGTAGTGTATTATACTATATGGAGGACTATGGGGAGTGTATTATACTATATGGAGGTCTATGGGGAGTGTATTATACTATATGGAGGACTACGGGGCACATTATATTATATGGAGGACTATGGGGTGTGCATTTTACAATATGGAGGACTGTGGTGCACATTATAATATATGGAGGACTATGGGGTGTATTATACTAAACAATCAAAATGCTGCATATTCATCGAGTGATTGGATTGTTTATGCCGAGACAGAAATCATTGTTCTCAGTAGCACGTCGCCGGTGTAAACTATAGATGTGCTGCTGATAACATGATACTATAGGAGGACAGATTGATCTAATAGTGATTGTTCTGTTTCCATCATTCTTTTTCAAGTTGGTGTAAAGAGGCCAGGAAACAAGTGTTGAACGACTTCAATATTGTCGATCACACTTGTTTAGCAGCCTGAACTCAGCCCATGTAAATACAACAGAAATGCTTCTGTGTGATGTGCAATATGTTATAATATGCCCCATTTTAAACTTTTGCCTAGGGCCACACTTTGTCTAAAACCGGCCCTGCTCATGCAACATATAGGTCTGTGAAAAAAATTGTACGGTGCTCAGATGCAAACAAACAAAAAAAATAATAAGGCCCTCACACCTTTAGGCTATGTGCACACGTTGCAGATTTCCTGCGGATACGCAGCATTTTTTTCCGCGCAGAAACGATGCAGATCCGCAAGTGATTTACAGTACAATGTAAATAAATGGCAAAAGAAAAATGCTGTGCTAATGGTGTGGAAAATTCCGCACGGAAAACTCAGCGGATTAAAAGAAGGAGCATGTCAATTCTTTGTGCGGATCTGCAGCGTTTCTGCACCCATTCCATAATAGAAATCCGCAGGGGTAAAAACACACAAAATCCGCATTAAAAAAACGTGCAGATTTTGACCTGCGTTTTCTGCCAAAATCCGCAACGAGTGCACATACCCTTAATGTTAAATTAATGTACAGGTGGCCAATATACAAACATATACATACCTGATGTGTCAGCACACTGCAATTAATCCAGGCTAGCTCCAGGTTTTCGTGGGCCCCGGGCGAAAAAGTCTCAGTGGGCCCCTTTAACACATACCGCAATTCATGATGCACAGATACGGCAGAGAAATACATGTACAGTACAATGCCAAAGATTTCACTTCTTACATTACATGAGTGATATCTATTGTACATTCTACAATCGCTCAGAAATCGGACAGTATATTTCTCCATACAGTATTATGAGCCCCATATATTGCTCCATCTATATACATAATTGTCTAAGGGGTACTTCCGTCTTTCTGTCTGTCTGTCTTTCTGTCGGCAACTTCCGTCACGGATATTCATTCGCTGATTGGTCTCGCCAGCTGCCTGTCATGGCTGCCGCGAGCAATCAGCGACGGGCACAGTCCGATTAGTCCCTCCCTACTCCCGTGCAGTCACTGCCCGGCGCCCGCTCCATACTCCCCGCAGTCACGGCTCACACAGGGTTAATGCCAGCGGTAACGGACCGTGTTATGCCGCGGGTAACTCACTCCGTTACCACCGCTATTAACCCTGTGTGACCAAGTTATTACTATTGAGGCTGCCTATGCAGCCTCAATAGTAAAAACATCTAATGTTAAAAATAATAAAAAAACCAACAAATCATTATATACTCACCTTCCGCCGCCTTTCCGACGCTCCGGTGACCGGTCCATGCAAGCAGCAGGTTCCGGTGCTAAGGTTGGTGTGCGACAAGGACCTGCCATGACGTCACGGTCATGTGACCGCGACGTCATCACAGGCCCTGCGCGCCTGCGCGAGAAGGACCTGCCATGACTTTACAGTCTTGTGACCGTGACGTCATCACAGGCCCTGCGCGCCTGCGCGAGAAGGACCTGCCGTGACGTCGGGGTCATGTGACCCCGACGTCATCACACCCTCAGACCGGAAGCTGCCGCCTGAACCGAACACAGGCGACAGAACTACAAGGGGCCCCTCGGAAGGTGAGTATATGTTTATTTTTTATTTTTTAACCTGTGACATACGTGGCTGGGCAATATACTACGTGGCTCTGTGCTGTATACTACGTCGCTGTGCAATATACTACGTGGCTCTGTGCTGTATACTACGTCACTGGGCAATATACTACGTCACTGGGCAATATACTACATAACTGGGCAATATACTACGTGGCTGGGCAATATACTACATCACTGGGCAATATACTACGTCACTGGGCAATATATTACGTCACTGGGCAATATACTACGTCACTGGGCAATATACTACGTAACTGAGCAATATACTACGTCACTGGGCAATATACTACGTAACTGGGCAATATACTACGTGGCTGTATACTACGTCACTGTGCAATGCACTACGTGGCTCTGTGCTGTATACTACGTAACTGGGCAATATACTAAGTCACTGGGCAATATACTACGTAACTGGGCAATACAGTATACTACGTCACTGGGCAATATACTACGTAACTGGCAATATACTACATCACTGGGCAATATACTACGTAACTGGGCAATATACTACGTGGCTGAGCAATATACTACGTAACTGGGCAACTGCACATAAACCCAGGCTCATATTGAAAGGTGGCCGAGAGTTATATCCCGGCCCCTATATGTACTACTCCCAATACGTCATAGACCATCATAGGAGGACAACAGGAGCGTTTAAGTAAAAAATATACAAAGTTTATTGAAAAATACATTAAAATATTATAACACACTTAAAAAATACCAAGTGAAGACACCATAAGATAACCACAGTACCCTTATCCTTGCTAGTAAAAATTACCCTAGCCCAGGATAATTACATGTAATAATGTTTAAATACCGGAGCTATAACCTTCCAACACCCCTCCAGAAACGAGCCGTAATATTAGCAATTGTCACCAATCTGTCAAACCAGAACACATGAGCTGCGCGCACGGTGAACAAGCCCGTAGAGACATGTTCACACCACCAAGTGACTTGAAAACACACAAAAAAAGCACAGTAAGGCTATGTCTCCACGTTCAGGATGGCCGGCGGTATCGCCGCAGCGGCGAAGCCGCTCGACGCTAAGCCCCGCCCCCTTTCTGGGACGCGATCATGCTGGATGTGTTAACTCTTCACATCCGGGATGATCGCTCGCTCCCATAGGGCCCTGTGATATGCCTTGCGGGGACGCTGCGTCCCCGCAAGGTGTACGGACATGCTGCGATCTGAAAAGACGCGCAGCATGTCCGGAGTCGCAGGGCCGCCGCATGCGGGTTTCCACGCATAGTGGAGACGGGATTTCATAAAATCCCCTCCACTATGCTGGAACATCTGGACGCTGCTTGTTTGACGCTGCAGCTCTGCGAAGCGTCAAACAAGCAGCGTTTCCTGACCGTGGAAACATACCCTAAGGCTGGTTTCACATTTGCGTTTGTGGCCGCAGCGTTTGTGCCGCATATAAACGCATGCGTCGTGTATTCCTATATTTAACATTAAAAACGCATGCGTTTTTTTTTTGTTCGTGTTTTGCTGCGTTTGACGACGCATGCGTCGTCTCGTCGTTTGCGGCTTGGCGCGGAAATGCAACATGTAGTAATTTCTAGAGGCGTCTATTTGTCGCCAGGAAACGCATGCGTTCGATTGCGCAAGGATTGCGACAAAAAATCGCATTGCTGTTAATGTAAACGCATGCGTTTTTAAGCACATGCGTTTTGTTGCGTTTTTGAACGCATGCGTTTCATTTGAATAAAACATGTCTAGACACTGATAAGCCACCCCCCACCATCAAAGTGATAAAGGGAGGGTGTGGACAGTTGCAGGTCACTTCTCACCAGACTCTGAAGCAGACGAGACACAGACAGGCTACATCTTGGAGGAAAACAAGACCCTGAACAATGTGAGTATATCCTAGCCAATGCCTTCATTTTCTATTTTCTGTCTCTACATGTCCTAATTTCTGCCATTTCTTTCTTTCTACATGCATCAGAATGTCTTCTTCGGATTCTTCATCTGGTGAGGAGTTTCGGCCAGGACAGTCGGAAGTGGAGCATGTCAGTGAGGTGAGTATTTGCCTCGTCAGATTGGTAAGTATTCACTGTCACATCAACACATGTGACAATTTGATTTTTTCTTTTTTTTAGAGCTCTTCTACTGCGGCAGAGACAGGGCAGGAGCAGCGGAGTCAAGGTCCGGTGGAAAGACGGCAGCAGGTACGTATACAAGGCTGACTGTCCTCAGTGTAATATTCTTGAATCTTCCTTTCTTTCCACTCGTATTTCTTTACTTTTTACTTCTGGAATCCTTTTGTATGTTGACTTTCCTATTCATGCCATTTCTCAGCATCTTTTTTCTTTCTTTTCCTTATGTTAATTGAGCAAACTTTAATGACTTTCTTTAATTTTTAGGTTTCACAACGGGAGGATGATCTGATAGAGTTTCTCTCATCACACACAGTTGTATGAGCACGGCCAAAAGTACTTTTTCTGACGAATTTTTTTTTTTTAACAGTATCCAAAGTCAAAACACGTTGGCGTTCGATGAAGGACCGCTTCAACAAGGACCTGCGTCAAGAGAGCCGTGTTCCCAGTGGTTCAGGAGCAAGGATCAGACGCTACAAATACCATCGTGTTCTGTCATTTTTAAGACCGGTCTTTGCCCAGAGAATTGTATTGTATTGTCATAACCTGTATTTTTACATTCCACAGGATTTTGCGTCTGGTAAATTTTTGATAGTAATTTTCTTTTTCCTTTTTTCACAGCACATACAGCACTACTGTTGGCCCAGGTTCTAGAGCGGTCCTTCATCCGACAGCCACGGACCCGTCCCAGCCATCCAGCAGCGCAGCAGCAAGTGGGCCTTCCACACTAACTGGAGACCAGGGAGCTGGTCCATCAGTTCTTCCCCTTTCGCAGTTCTCTTCCACTGCCCCCTTTTTTTGGGGCTCATCCCAGCAGCGGCAGAGGGCTTCGGACAGGTCACTCATGCCCGAGTTTTTGCACCTGAGCTCGGTTTTACACGACGCAATCAAGGCTTTGGGTGACCGAATGGATGTTTCACATAACCTCTTAAATGCACGTATCCAGGAGGTCAGCAAAAGCCTTGATCAAGTGAAAGCCGACCTCCAGAGGCCAACACATCATTTTTTTAATCAAATTGAGCAGGGCATGTCGGAACATCTTACTCCTGATCTCCAGCTGAGTGTCATGCAGGCCTGCAATGCTGCTTACGTGCAGGCTATGCAGCAGAGTCGGTATTTCCAGCAGACAGTGGGGGCATATCCACCTGTGCCTTCACTGTCACGATTGACCTCAATGTTGACCTTTGCTGCATCCCACTGCACGGCCACCTCAATTCCTTCCACAGCCGGACACCACTACAGCACCACCACCATGCCGAGTGCAGTTGGACATCCCACCGCCACCACCATGACATCCGCTGCTCCTGCTTGGACCTCCTCCACTGACACCACGATGCAGCAGGACCCTGGCATGGCCTTCCGTACCGCCATCACCACGATGCAGCAGGACCCTGGCATGGCCTTCCGTACCGCCACCTCCACGATGCAGCAGGACCCTGGCATGGCCTTCCGCTCTACAAGTGCTATGGACTCTGGCATGGCTGCACGCTCTACGAGCACTATGGACTCTGGCATGGCTGCATGCTGTACGAGCACTATGTACTCTGGCATGGCTGCACGCTCTACAAGCACTATGGACTCTGGCACAGTGCAGCCGGACCCTGACAGGTCACCCGCCACCACGCCATGCCATATGAGCCCACCAAGACCTCCCACAACCAGGCAAACCAAAAAGAAATTACAAAAAAAAAAAACCAGAGGACTCTTAGCATTCCTCCCCCTTCACCTCCCAATGTGTCTGTAATGTCAGGTTTGTCTCACCCTTCCAGTGCGTCTCAAGCCTCTCATGTGTCAAGCCCCATCCCCGAACTTCCAGACCCTTCTAGTTTCATTGCCCCTTCTCCTGCCACCTCTGCGTTGTCCACGGTTAGCCAGGCCTCAGTGCTTCACACCCCCCGTTTACATCACTCTACCCCAAGCTGGCGCAGTAAATAAATTTTTGGCTTCTTATAAAATAAAAAAAGTTTGATTTGCCACAGTTATGTTTGGTTTATTGTGTCTTCCGCCGCCGGCAACACACACCTTGCGCCAAGAAACTTCGCCACACACTTACTTTTTGGGCCACATCATATCTCCAGTAGTTAAAAATAAAAAGACTGCAGCTTTGTGTGTCTTTAGTATACATATATGAGGTGGGCCAAAAAATATTACATGTATCTCCATAATCTCTTTTTGTCTGTGCCTAGTGTGGCAGTCTGAAGAGAAAATGGTGGAAATACAGTGCAGACCTCTACTGAACAGGTCAGGTGTCAAAAAACTCATTAGTTATGACACCTGACCTATTGAATAGAGAACTGCCTTGTATAACCACCATTTTCTCTTCTTCATACATAATCTATTACACACAACTTGAGGGACAATGGTGGTCACACACTACATATCTATACTCACCTGCACAGGTGTCAGAAATAGTGAATTAATGAGCCTGTATACGTTTATCATGAATTCATTATTTCTGACACCTGACTTGATGAGTATAGATAGTGTGACAGTGATTGTCTCTTCAGTTTGTGTCCAATGGATACAGGAGAAGAGAATCATGACGCAATGACGTCAACAAGCTTACCAATAAAGCAACATGGCTGCCATTACTAGTATGTGGCCAGTGTTTTATATCAGTATTTGTAAGCCAAAACAAGGAGTGGAACAATTAGAGTTAAATTATGATATTAACATAATAACTAGCACCTCTGCTTTTATCACCCACTCCTGGTTTTGGATTACAAAAACTGATATTAAATACAGATCAAATACTGCCAGTTTTAGGACAGCCTGGGTTTGGAGAGGAAAAAGATAGGAGACAAGGTCAACACAACCAAAACTAAAGTTTATTAATGAGAAATATTATAAAGTTTTTTAATGAGAAATATTATTACCATTATAGAAAATTACTGGTACAGATCGAATTACAACAGGACCTTTACACAACATTGTCCTGCCATGACACACGTCCAATATCTGAATCGAAAAAGGCAGCAAATTGGTCCCGCATGTGACCAACGGCTGCAGTTGACCGCAGCGGGTGATGCTGGAAATCGGGCAGTGGGTGTGCAACTGGTTCATCCAGTTCAATGTTGGGTTGCTCCTTAACCATTATATAATTGTGCAGAACCACACAGGCTTTGACCACCTCGTCGACTGTTTCCACTTTTAGATTTATGGCTGATGCAAGAATGCGCCATTTAGCGACCAGAATGCCAAAGGTACACTCTACAATTCTTCGGGCCCTGGTCAGTCTGTAGTTAAAGATCCTTCTAGTGTGGTTCAAGTCCCGACTGGAATAGGGCTTCAGTAGGTTTTCACACATCTGAAAGGCCTCATTCCCAACCATAACAAATGGCATCGGTGGACCTTGAGTGTTGGGGAGAGGTTGTGGCGGGGGAAAATTGAAATTGTTGCCATACACACGGCGGCCCATATCCGAGTTCTTGAAAGTCTGGGAATTGTTGCCACGGCCAAAAGCTCCAATGTCCACGGCGATGAAGCGACATTGGCTATTGCCATGAGCACAACAGAAAAATATTTTTTGTAATTGAAGTACTCCGATCCTGTTCTGGCTGGTTTGATAATGCGAATTTGCTTTCCATCCACCGCTCCTAAACAGTTGGGGAAATACACACACTCCAGAATTTTTCCGCAATTTCAAGCCACATGTCCAAGGTGGGTAGGGGTATAAACTCATCCCGGAGTACATTCCACAAAGCCCGGCAGATGTCCACAACTATTCCGGACAGGGTGGATATTCCAAGCCGGTATTGGAAGTGGAGGGATGATAAACTCTCTCCGGTTGCCAGAAATCTGTAAGAAAAGCAAACACAAAAAACATTACAGTCTATTCTTTTTATGGTGTGGTTACGCTAAAGAAAGAAAGGAAAATACCCCCAAAAAACATGTCAGAAAACACTAAATTTGGACTGTCATTGGTTTAGATTTTGAACGTACCTTAATGTAACCAGCAGACGTTCCTCCGGTGGAATCGCTCTACAGAGCTGGGTGTCCTGTCGCCGTATGGCTCCTTGGACACGAGAAAGCAAATCCCGGAACGAGTCTTGCGACATCCTAGTGTATTCCTGGAATTTCTCCGGGTTGGCATTAAGCTCGGCATAGAGCGTGTCATACAGGTATTGTACATATGACCAGGTTTTAAATACATCAGATAGGGATTACATACATTAGCTAGGACTGCTCTGATATGGGTATACCTCTCTGATATGGGTATACCTTGACGTTTGGTAGAGCGGCTTAATATACATTTTTTGCAAAAAACGTATCAACCAAATACCCTGTTTTTTTCCATTATTTTACCAGCACTTGCTGTCTACTGTGATTTTTTTGCAACAGAGTGTTTTTGGTTTTACTGTGCTTTTTTTTGTGTTTTCAAGTCTCTTGGTGGTGTGAACATGTCTCTACGGGCTTGTTCACCGTGCGCCCAGCTCACGTGTTCTGGTTTCACATAATTGTTTTCTTGTGTTCACAAGACTGGGGAGGCCTCCACCCCTCTTTTTTTGAGCTGTGCGCACAGGAGCCGTTCTGTCCAGTGTGTCCACATGGACATTCCTTTTCTGAATCCTGCTCATACAGGTATTGTACATATGACCAGGTTTTAAATACATCAGATAGGGATTACATACATTAGCTACGACTGCTCTGATATGGGTATACCTTGATGTTTGATAGAGCGGCTTAATATACATGGTTTTACTGTGCTTTTTTTTTGTGTTTTCATTGTTTAAATAAGGCTGTAGCACTAAAAACGGCCCAGGAGTCTGAGGTTGCACTATGGAAAGTAACTAGGGAGACATACGTACAAAGCCAAATAGCGTAACAAAAGCACTCCCTACCTGGGTACTACCCATAGACCCGATCTTACCAGGTACTGGACATCCCAGAATTAGGCGCTGCCCCCGACGCGCGTTTCGCTATAATCGCTTTTTCAAGGGGAGGTGTTCCTTCCTGCCTAGCTAGGACCTTTAATGCCGAAAATCCCTGTTTAAAGTTTATAGACTTTTATTTGAAAACATTGGTGGAAACGTTTCCATCTTTTGTTAAGGACACAATGGATGTCCTAACTAGGGTTGATGGGGTCTTTGTGGAGAGTGGGACTCTACTTGTAACAGCTGACATAGAGGCCCTTTATACCTGTATCGACCACGCCGATGGTCTGCGCATGGTCCGCTTCTTTCTGGGGGCCTCCGACCTGGGCGGCCCTTTGTGTGAGCTTATCCTCGAGCTGTTGCAATTTGTTCTCACGCATAACTTTTTTACATTTAAAGATGTTTTTTACCAACAAAAGCGTGGCGCAGCCATGGGTGCGGCCGGCGCGCCCGCGTACGCCAACCTCTTTCTAGGGTACTGGGAGAGGTTGGTTTTTGGTGACGCGGGTGCGAGAGCCGCGGACCATGTGCTGTGTTGGCTGCGCTACATTGATGATGTTTTGTTTTTTTAACGTGGAACGGAACAACAGCTCGGGGATTTTATGGTTGTGCTCAATTTGAATCCCTTTAATATCAAACTGACCTACAAATATGATTCCAATACAATTGATATTTTGGACATTTGTCTAAGGGTCGGTAGGGATTTGTCAATTGAGACGGACGTATTCTGCAAAACAACAGCAGTTAATTCTTTTGTTCATGCTACATCTGGGCACAGCCAAGCCACGATTAGGGCCATCCCGGTTGGACAGTTCCTCCGGATGAGGCGGATCTGCTCAACGGACCATAGTTTTGAGAGGCAGGCAGAAGATTTAAGAGAACGTTTTCAACAGAGGGGTTATAGTAAGCGGTGTGTTCGATACGGGCATAATAGGGCCAGGAGGACTCCACGCAACCAATTGTTATATAATAAAAAATGTAAAGACAAGGTGGATGGATCAATCCGATTTATATCAGAATATGATCATGAGTGGGAAAATATCAGATCCATTCTTAATAAACATTGGCGCATTTTGAATACTGAACCCTCTTTGGGTCCGTACTCGTCTGACTGTCCTCTAATGACTCCACGTAGGCCCAAAAATTTAAAAGATCTTTTGGTTAAAAGTCACTACATGGCACCAACTACCAGCTTGTTTGGTTCAACACGACCTATTAATGGGTGTTATACCTGTGGCCACTGTCTCGCTTGCTCCAATGTCCTGCGCAGCACCTCGTTTCACTCTGCAGATGGTAAGAGAGAATTTCAAATACGAGATTACATTTCTTGCAGTAGCAGAAATGTAATATATTACGCGACTTGCAGTTGTCCATTGATATACGTTAGTTTGACATCTAGGGAACTCAGAGTGAGAGTGAGAGAACATGTGCGGGGCATTGGCGCGGCCGGGACAGTGGAGGACATTTCAGAGTTACAAACTATCCCCAGGCACTTTAGGGAGGTTCACAATTGAGACCCTAAGAGCTTTAAAGTGAGGGGGATAGATTTGATCCATGTAGGGATAAGAGGAGGTAATATCAAACAACTCCTCGCACAGCGTGAGCTGAAATGGATTGTAACCTTGGATACAGTTAGACCTAATGGTCTCAATGAGGCCTTGAATTTTGCACCATTCCTGTAATTATACGGACAATTGCATTTGGAGAGTTCCCCTTCCCCGTTTTCTTTGTTTCTTCTATGATATAATTTTCAATATGTTTTATAATTTTAATTTTTATTGTTTGATTTAGAGCTTTCTGTACGAATTGGATCTTTGGTTCCTTAAATCCCATGATGGTCATCAATCGAGTAACACACTCCAGGATACTTCCACCAATTACTACTACTATGAAGGAGAAACCATTGTCTGTACCATTGTGGTTGATTAATTTACGTATTTTGTGTGTGTTATTAATGTGTTGACTTTATCAAGTATATAGGGTTAATGTTTGTGCTGGTAGCTGGGGCAGTGGTGCGCATGCGTCCGCTTTCTCCCTTCCCTGCGCCTTCTGTACTCGGCCGCTGGGCGTCTGTGGTAAGCGATTGGGTTGCTATGGCAATTGCTGTGCTCCTGCTCGCTTGGCTGCAGACACTGGCCAGGCTGGTGAGCGGCGGGGTCGGCAGCCGCGGGCGCATGCGCCGTTTACACACGGCCTCTGTGAGCTACCCGATCATGTGATCATCAGGTGATCAGGGATTTTCGGCATAAAAGGTCTTAGCTAGGCAGGAAGGAACACCTCCCCTTGAAAAAGCGATTATACTGATAGCGAAACGCGTGTCGGGGGCAGCGCCTAATTCTGGGATGTCCAGTACCTGGTAAGATCGGGGCTATGGGTAGTACCCAGATAGGGAGTGCTTTTGTTACACCATTTGGCTTTGTACGTATGTCTCCGTAGTTACTTTCCATAGTGCAACCTCCCACTCCTGGGCCGTTTTTAGTGCTACAGCCTTATTTAAACAAGCCTGACTAGGCAAGACTTTGACAGATTGGTGACAATTGCTAATATTACGGCTCGTTTCTGGAGGGGTGTTGGAAGGTTATAGCTCCGGTATTTAAACATTATTACATGTAATTATCCTGGGCTAGGGTAATTTTTACTAGCAAGGATAAGGGTACTGTGGTTATCTTATGGTGTCTTCACTTGGTATTTTTAAAGTGTGTTATAATATTTTAATGTATTTTTCAATAAACTTTGTATATTTTTTACTTAAACGCTCCTGTTGTCCTCCTATGTTGGTCTATGACGTATGGGGAGTAGTACATATAGGGGCCAGGATATAACTCTCGGCCACCTTTCAATATGAGTCTGTGGTTATGTGCACTTATAATTGTCTCTGTGTTTTTCACAGCAGGTCCCAGCATTAGTATAATGGATTTCCGAGCCCGTGACGGTACATGGCTCACGCAAATTGACAGTGTTTTTAAAGACACCAATGAATTAGGCTTGGAGGGGAACTCTAGGGGACTGCAGGAAACTATGGCGGGATTCAAGGACTTATTGAGGAAAAGAACTAAGGTTTGGTGGAACCATGCCTTTCTTGACAGATACTTACAGAAGGGACTCATTCCAAGGGGCCTAAGGGTGCAGGTATTCCCGTCTTTCCCGGTGGAGGATGTTGGCATCATGGAGTTGTGGGAAGAGTGTGCCAGTAAATGTTCTATTGGGTTTATGGAGATTCTCAAGGAGATGAACGCGAACTCATTAAAGGAGATGGAAATTGAGATAGAGGCCCTACAATCAACTATTAAAAAGGAGATGTCGTGTGAGACTTTAAAAAAATTTAATAGGTTGAAAAAGAGGTCCAAAAATGGGTGGATGACATCCAACAAATAAAATAAAAAAAATTCCAGCGTGACATGAATGATAAACAAACTAGTAAAATGTACAAATGGAGGAATGGTAATGAACGATCACACCCATATTATCGGAATGAGTCACGCTCGAGATCTCGATCCACTTCATTCAAGTCAACCGCATCTATTGATGATAGACATATAGGGAAAAGAAGTTCCCGTGATAAGGATGGCCCTCAAACAAGTGAAAAAATGACTACGAGACAGAATGTGAAAAAGGGGTCAGCAGGAAAGCAGTCGGACAGTCGTACCCAGGGGGGTTTACAGGTAATCAATTTGTCTGACCATGTCCTCTCCGGTAGTCAACTTAGTGTCTTAAGTAGGGGGCTTTCATTCTCGCCTACTAACGGTTTCAATTTTTTCACAGCCTTAAAAGACCTTCATTTATTTGCACGAAAATTGGTCTTAAAGAAGTTGCACTCTGGAAGGGGAAATGGATCGGATTCAATTGGTTGCACCGAGGAGGAGACTCTCCGGATTCTGGAGGAATTATTAGAGGAGCAAACAAGCACACCAAGAGGTGAGTTTCCATCGGCGATACTTCCTAGATCTACGAGGTTCCCTCCCTTGTCTCTTTGTCCCGCTGTGGAGGTATTTACCAAATTGGTTACCGAGGATTTTAAGAAACTCCCCACACGGAGGCAATATGACAATTTTACAAAGAATGAAAGAGAGGCCATTCGCCAGTTACAATCACTAAATGATGTAGTCTTTAAGGCTGCAGACAAGGGGGGAACATCGTGGTATGGCCGGTGGAAAAATACGAAAGAGAAGCATTTAAACAGCTCCGAAATGAGACAGTATATACTAAACTCTCTCATAATCCGGTGGTCTCCTTCTCGGGGCAGTTACAGAAAATTCTGCACCAGGCATTTGAGGAGGGTACAATAAGCAAAAAAGTGTTTGATGGCCTGACGGTGGAGTTTCCTAGGGTTCCGACATTTTACCTCCTTCCAAAGATCCACAAGGACCCTGTCAACCCTCCTGGATGTCCGATTGTGTCGGGGATTCAGGGGTTATGTGACCCCATTTGTAAGTTTATAGACTTTTATTTGAAAACATTGGTGGAAACGTTGCCATCTTTTGTTAAGGACACAACGGACGTCCTAACTAGGGTTGATGGAGTATTTGTGGAGAGTGGGACTCTACTTGTAACAGCTGACGTAGAGGCCCTTTATACCTGTATCGACCACGCCGATGGTCTGCGCGCGGTCTGCTTCTTTCTGGGGGCCTCCGACCTGGGCGGCCCTTTGTGTGAGCTTATCCTCGAGCTGTTGCAATTTGTTCTCACGCATAACTTTTTTACATTTAAAGATGTTTTTTACCAACAAAAGCGTGGCGCAGGCATGGGTGCGGCCTGCGCGCCCGCGTACGCCAACCTCTTTCTAGGGTACTGGATGAGGTTGGTTTTTGGTGACGTGGGGGCGGGGGCCGCGGACCATGTGCTGTGTTGGCTGCGCTACATTGATGATGTTTTGTTTTTTTGGCGTGGAACGGAACAACAGCTCGGGGATTTTATGGCTGTGCTCAATTCGAATCCCTTTAATATCAAACTGACCTACAAATATGACTCAAATATGATTTTTGGACATTTGTCTAAGGGTCGGTAGGGATTTGTCAATTGAGACGGATGCATTCCGCAAAACAACAGCGGTTAATTCTTTTGTTCATGCTACATCTGGGCACAGCCAAGCCACGATTAGGGCCGCCCCGGACGGACAGTTCCTCCAGATGAGGCGGACCTGCTCAACGGACCATAGTTTTGAGAGGCAGGCAGAAGATTTAAGAGAACGTTTTCAACAGAGGGGTTATAGTAAGCGGTGTGTTCGATACGGGTATAATAGGGCGAGGAGGACTCCACGCAACCAATTGTTATATAATAAAAAATGTAAAGACAAGGTGGATGGATCAATCCGATTTATATCGGAATATGATCATGAGTGGGAAAATATCAGATCCATTCTTAATAAAGATTGGCGCATTTTGAATACTGAACCCTCTTTGGGTCCGTACTTGTCTGACTGTCCTCTAATGACTCCACGTAGGGCCAAAAATTTAAACGATCTTTTGGTTAAAAGTTACACGGCACCAACTACCAGCTTGTTTGGTTCAGCACGACCTATTAAGGGTTGTTATACCTGTGGCCACTGTCTCGCCTGCGCCAATGTCCTGCGCAGCACCTCGTTTCACTCTGCAGATGGTAAGAGAGAATTTCAAATAAGAGATTACATTTCTTGCAGTAGCAGAAATGTAATATATTACGCGACTTGCAGTTGTCCATTGATATACTATCCCCAGGCACTTTAGGGAGGTTCACAATTGTGACCCCAAGAGCTTTAAAGTAAGGGGGATAGATTTGATCCATGTAGGGATAAGAGGAGGTAATATCAAACAACTCCTCGCACAGCGTGAGCTGAAATGGATTGTAACCTTGGATACGGTTAGACCTAATGGTCTCAATGAGGCCTTGAATTTTGCACAATTCCTGTAATTATATGGACAATTGCATTTGGAGAGTTCCCCTTCCCCGTTTTCTTTGTTTCTTCTGTGATATAATTCTCATTATGTTTTATAATTTTAATTTTTATTGTTTGATTTAGAGCTTTCTGTACGAATTGGATCTTTGGTTCCTTAAATCCCATGATGGTCATCAATCGAGTAACACACTCCAGGATACTTCCACCAATTACTACTACTATGAAGGAGAAAACATTGTCTGTACCATTGTGGTTGATTTATTTATTTATGTATTTTGTGTGTGTTATTAATGTATTGACTTTATCAAGTATATAGGGTTAATGTTTGTGCTGGTAGCTGGGGCAGTGGTGCGCATGCGTCCGCTTTCTCCCTTCCCTGCGCCTTCTGTGCTCGGCTGCTGGGCGTCTGTGGTAAGCGATTGGCTTGCTATGGCAATTGCTGTGCTCCTGCTCGCTTGGCTTCAGACACTGGCCGGGCTGGTGGGCGGCGGGGTCGGCAGCCGCGGGCGCATGCGCCGTTTACACACGGCCTCTGTGAGCTACCCGATCATGTGATCATCAGGTGATCAGGGATTTTCGGCATAAAAGGTCCCAGCTAGGCAGGAAGGAACACCTCCCCTTGAAAAAGCAATTATACTGATAGCGAAAAGCGCGTCGGGGGCGGCGCCTAATTCTGGGATGTCCAGTACCTGGTAAAATCGGGGCTATGGGTAGTACCCAGATAGGGAGTGCTTTTGTTACGCCATTTGGCTTTGTACGTATGTCTCCCTAGTTACTTTCCATAGTGCAACCTCCCACTCCTGGGCCATTTTTAGTGCTACAGCCTTATTTAAACAAGCCTGACTAGGCAAGGCTTTGACAGATTGGTGACAATTGCTAATATTATGGCTCGTTTCTGGAGGGGTGTTGGAAGGTTATAGCGCCGGTATTTAACCCCTTCATGACCTTGCCGTTTTTTGCAATTCTGACCAGTGTCCCTTTATGAGGTAATAACTCAGGAACGCTTCAACGGATCCTAGCGATTCTGAGATTGTTTTTCGTGACATATTGGGCTTCATGTTAGTGGTAAATTTAGGTCGATAATTTCTGAGTTTATTTGTGAAAAAAACGGAAATTTGGCAAAAATTTTGAAAATTTCGCAATTTTCACATTTTGAATTTTTATTCTGTTAAACCAGAGAGTTATGTGACACAAAATAGTTAATAAATAACATTTCCCACATGTCTACTTTACATCAGCACAATTTTGGAAACAAATTTTTTTTTTGCTAGGAAGTTATAAGGGTTAAAATTTGACCAGTGATTTCTCATTTTTACAACAAAATTTACAAAACCATTTTTTTTAGGGACCACCTCACATTTGAAGTCAGTTTGAGGGTTCTATATGGCTGAAAATACCCAAAAGTGACACCATTCTAAAAACTGCACCCCTCAAGGTGCTCAAAACCACATTCAAGAAGTTTATTAACCCTTCAGGTGTTTCACAGCAGCAGAAGCAACATGGAAGTAAAAAATGAACATTTAACTTTTTAGTCACAAAAATGATATTTTAGCGACATTTTTTTTATTTTCCCAAGGGTAAAAGGAGAAACTGGACCACGGACGTTGTTGTCCAATTTGTCCTGAGTACGCTGATACCTCATATGTGGGGGTAAACCACTATTTTGGCGCACGGCAGGGCTCGGAAGGGAAGGAGCGCCATTTGACTTTTTCAATGAAAAATTGGCTCCAATCTTTAGCGGACACCATGTCGCGTTTGGAGAGCCCCCGTGTGCCTAAACATTGGAGCTCCCCCACAAGTGACCCCATTTTGGAAACTAGACCCCCCAAGGAACTTATCTAGAAGCATAGTGAGCACTTTAAACCCCCAGGTGCTTCACAAATTGATCCGTAAAAATGAAAAAGTACTTTTTTTTCACAAAAAAATTATTTTAGCCTCAATTTTTTCATTTTCACATGGGCAACAGGATAAAATGGATCCTAAATTTTGTTGGGCAATTTCTCCTGAGTACACCAATACCTCACATGTGGGGGTAAACCACTGTCTGGGCACATGGTAAGGCTCGGAAGGGAAGGAGCGCCATTTGACTTTTTGAATGAAAAATTATCTCCATCGTTAGCGGACACCATGTCGCGTTTGGAAAGCCCCTGTGTGCCTAAACATTGGAGCTCCTCCACAAGTGACCCCATTTTGGAAACTAGACCCCCCAAGGAACTCATCTACAGGCATAGTGAGCACTTTAAACCCCCAGGTGCTTCACAAATTGATCCGCAAAAATGAAAAAGTACTTTTTTTTCACACAAAATTTCTTTTAGCCTCAATTCTTTCATTTTCACATGGGCAACAGGATAAAATGGATCCTAAAATTTGTTGGGCAATTTCTCCTGAGTATGTCGATACCTCATATGTGGGGGTAAACCACTGTTTGGGTGCACGGCAAGGCTCGGAAGGGGAGGCGTGCCATTTGACTTTTTGAATGGAAAATTAGCTCCAATCGTTAGCGGACACCATGTCGCGTTTGGAGAGCCCCTGTGTGCCTAAACATTGGAGCTCCCCTACAAGTGACCCCATTTTGGAAACTAGACCCCCCAAGGAACTTATCTAGATGCATAGTGAGCACTTATAACCCCCAGGTGCTTCACAGAAGTTTATAACGCAGAGCCGTGAAAATAAAAAAATAATTTTTCTTTCCTCAAAAATGATTTTTAGCCCAGAATTTTTTATTTTCCCAAGGGTAATAGGAGAAATTGGACCCCAAATTTTGTTGTCCAGTTTGTCCTGAGTACGACGATACCCCATATGTGGGGGTAAACCACTGTTTGGGCGCACGGCAGGGCTCAGAAGGGAAGGCACGCCATTTGGCTTTTTGAATGGAAAATTAGCTCCAATCATTAGCGGACACCATGTCGCGTTTGGAGAGCCCCTGTGTGCCTAAACATTGGAGCTCCCGCACAAGTGACCCCATTTTGGAAACTAGACCTCCCAAGGAACTAATCTAGATGTGTGGTGAGCACTTTGAACCCCCAAGTGCTTCACAGAAGTTTATAACGCAGAGCCATGAAAATAAAAAATAATTTTTCTTTTCTCAAAAATGATTTTTTAGCCCACAATTTTTTATTTTCCCAAGGGTAATAGGAGAAATTGGACCCCAAAAGTTGTTTTCCAGTTTCTCCTGAGTACGCTGATACCCCATATGTGGGGGTAAACCACTGTTTGGGTACATGCCGGGGCTCGGAAGGGAAGTAGTGACGTTTTGGAATGCAGACTTTGATGGAATGGTCTGCGGGCATCATGTTACGTTTGCAGAGCCCCTGATATGCCTAAACAGTAGAAACCCCCCACAAGTGACCCCATTTTGGAAACTAGACCCCCCAAGGAACTTATCTAGATGTGTGGTGAGCACGTTCAACCCCCAAGTGCTTTACAGAAGTTTACAACGCAGAGCCATGAAAATAAAAAATCATTTTTCTTTCCTCAAAAAAGATGTTTTAGCAAGCAATTTTTTATTTTCACAAGGGTAACAGGAGAATTTGGACCCCAATATTTGTTGCCCAGTTTGTTGTGAGTACGCTGATACCCCATATGTGGGGGTAAACCACTGTTTGGGCACACGTCAGGGCTCGGAAGGGAAGTAGTGACATTTGAAATGCAGACTTTGATGGAATGGTCTGCGGGCGTCACATTGCATTTGCAGAGCCCCTGATGTGCCTAAACAGTAGAAACACCCCACAAGTGACCCCATTTTGGAAACTAGACCCCCGAAGGAACTTATCTAGATGTGTGGTGAGCACTTTCAACCCCCAAGTGCTTCACAGAAGTATATAACGCAGAGCCGTGAAAATAAAAAATAATTGTTCTTTCCTCAAAAATTATGTTTTAGCAAGTAATTTTTTATTTTTGCAAGGGTAACAGGAGAAATTGGACCCCAACAGTTGTTGCCCAGTTTGTCCTGAGTACGCTGGTACCCCAAATGTGGGAGTAAACCACTGTTTGGGCGCACGTCGGGGCTTGGAAGGGCAGGAGCACCATTTGACTTTTTGAACGCAAGATTGGCTGGAATCAATGGTGGCGCCATGTTGCGTTTGGAGACCCCTGATGTGCCTAAACAGTGGAAACCCCTCAATTCTAACTTCAACACTAACCCCAACACACCCCTAATCCTAATCCCAACTGTAGCCATAACCCTAATCACAACCCTAACCCCAACACACCCCTAACCACAACCCTAACCGCAACACAACCGTAACCCTAATTCCAACCCTAATCCTAACCCTAATCCCAACCGTAACCCTAATCCCAACCCTAACCACAACTGTAACCCCAAAACACCCCTAACCCTATCCGTAACCCTAACCACAAGCCTATTCTTAACCCTATTTCCAACCCTAGCCCTAATTCCAACCCTAACCCTAAGGGTATGTGCCCACGTTGCGGATTCGTGTGAGATTTTTCCACACGATTTTTGAAAAATCTGCAGGTAAAAGGCACTGCGTTTTGCCTGCGGATTTACAGCAGATTTCCAGTGTTTTTTTGTGCGGATTTCACCTGCGGATTCCTATTGAGGAACAGGTGTAAAACGCTGCGGAATCCGCACAAAGAATTGACATGCTGCGGAAAATACAATGCAGCGTTTCTGCACGGAATTTTCCGCACCATGGGCACAGCAGATTTGGTTTTCCTTAGGTGTACATGGTACTGTAAACCTGATGGAAAACTGCTTCGAATTCGCAGCGGCCAATCCGCTGCGGATCCGCGGCCAATCCTGTCATGGTTCCCAATGGCAAGGAAACGTCAGAGAACTTAAATAGCAGACTGCTCTTGGGTGATGGAATCTCGAGCTGACCGTGAGCTAAACCTACCACACAACTAACAGTGGCCGGGTGACGTACCTACGTTTTATCCCTAGACGCCCAGCGCCAGCCGGAGAACTAACTAACCCTAATAGAGGAAAAAACAGACCTGGCTTACCTCTAGGGAAATTCCCCCAAAAAGGAGACAGAAGCCCCCCACATATATTGACGGTGAGTTCAGAGGAAAAGACATACGCAGTATGAAGGTAGGTTCAGCAAAGCGAGGTCCGCTTACTAGATAGCAAGAAGATACAATAGGGAACTTCACGGTCAGCTGAAAACCCTATTAAAATACCATCCAGAAAATACTTTAAGACTCATGTGTCAACTCATGACTCCGGAGTGGTAATTTCGGCCCACAAGAGCTTCCAGCTACAGAAACATAACATAACTGTGAACTGGAACAAAAATGCAAACAAACTTAGGACTAAGAGTCCAACTTAGCTGATAGTAGTCTAGAAGCAGGAACATGCAACAGAAAGGCTCTGGTTACATTGATGGCCGGCACTAGAATAACTGAGCAGCAAGGCTAAATAGGATACTCCCATATCCTGATGGAAACAGGTGAACAGAGAAAGTGAAGCACACAAGTCCAGTACCACCAGTGACCACCGGGGGAGCCCAAAAACCAAATTCACAACAGTACCCCCCCCTCAAGGAGGGGGCACCGAACCCTCACAAGAACCACCAGGGCGATCAGGATGAGCCCTATGAAAGGCACGGACCAAATCAGAGGCATGAACATCAGAGGCTGTCACCCAAGAATTATCCTCCTGACCGTAGCCCTTCCACTTGACCAGATACTGAAGTTTCCGTCTGGAAACACGGGAGTCCAAGATCTTCTCCACAACGTACTCCAATTCACCCTCAACCAACACCGGAGCGGGAGGCTCAACGGAAGGCACAACCGGTACCTCATACCTGCGCAATAATGACCGATGGAAGACATTATGGATAGAAAAAGATGCCGGGAGGTCCAATCGAAAGGACACAGGGTTAAGAATCTCCAAAATCTTATACGGGCCGATGAACCGAGGCTTAAACTTAGGAGAAGAAACCCTCATAGGGACAAAACGAGAAGACAACCACACCAAGTCCCCAACACGAAGACGAGGACCAACACGACGACGGCGGTTAGCAAAATGCCGAGTCTTCTCCTGGGACAACTCCAAATTGTCCACCACCTGTCCCCAAATCCGATGCAACCTATCCACCACAGTATCCACTCCAGGACAATCCGAAGACTCCACCTGACCAGAAGAAAAGCGAGGATGAAACCCCGAATTGCAAAAGAAAGGAGAAACCAAAGTGGCAGAACTAGCCCGAATATTGAGGGCAAACTCCGCCAACGGCAAAAAGGCAACCCAGTCATCCTGATCCGCAGACACAAAACACCTCAAATAAGTCTCCAAGGTCTGATTAGTTCGCTCAGTCTGGCCATTAGTCTGAGGATGGAACGCAGACGAAAAAGACAAATCAATGCCCATCCTAGCACAGAACGCCCGCCAAAATCTAGACACGAACTGGGTCCCCCTGTCAGAAACGATATTCTCCGGAATACCATGCAAGCGAACCACATTCTGAAAAAACAGAGGAACCAACTCGGAAGAGGACGGCAACTTAGGCAAGGGCACCAAATGAACCATCTTTGAAAAACGGTCACACACCACCCAGATGACAGACATTTTCTGAGAAACAGGGAGATCAGAAATAAAATCCATAGAGATGTGAGTCCAAGGCCTCTTTGGAATGGGCAAAGATAACAACAATCCGCTAGCCCGAGAACAACAAGGTTTGGCCCGAGCACAAACATCACAAGACTGCACAAAAACTCGTACATCTCGAGACAGAGAAGGCCACCAGAAGGACCTAGCCACCAAATCCCTGGTACCAAAGATCCTGGGATGACCTGCCAACGCAGAAGAATGAACCTCCGAGATGACTCTACTGGTCCAATCATCAGGAACAAACAGTCTACCAGGCGGGCAACGATCAGGTCTATCCGCCTGAAACTCCTGCAAAGCCCGTCGCAGGTCTGGGGAAACAGCAGATAATATCACCCCATCCTTAAGGATACCTGTAGGTTCAGAATCACCAGGGAAATCAGGCTCAAAACTCCTAGAAAGGGCATCTGCCTTCACATTTTTAGAACCTGGCAAGTATGAGACCACAAAATTAAACCGAGAGAAAAACAACGACCAGCGCGCCTGTCTAGGATTCAGGCGCCTGGCAGACTCAAGATAAATCAAATTCTTGTGATCGGTCAATACCACCACCTGATGTCTAGCCCCCTCAAGCCAATGACGCCACTCCTCAAAAGCCCACTTCATAGCCAAAAGCTCCCGATTACCAATATCATAATTTCGCTCGGCGGGCGAAAATTTTCGAGAAAAGAACGCACAAGGTCTCATCACGGATTAATCGGAACTTTTCTGCGACAAGACCGCCCCAGCTCCGATCTCGGAAGCATCGACCTCAACCTGAAAAGGAAGAGTAACATCAGGCTGACGCAACACAGGGGCGGAAGAAAAGCGGCGCTTAAGCTCCCGAAAGGCCTCCACAGCAGCAGGGGACCAATCAGCAACATCAGCACCCTTTTTGGTCAAATCAGTCAAAGGTTTAGCAACATCAGAAAAACCAGTTATAAATCGACGATAAAAATTAGCAAAGCCCAAAAATTTCTGAAGGCTCTTAAGCGAAGAAGGTTGCGTCCAATCACAAATAGCCCGAACCTTGACAGGATCCATCTCAATGGAAGAGGGTGAAAAAATGTACCCCAAAAAAGAAATCTTTTGAACCCCAAAAATACACTTAGAACCCTTCACACACAAGGAATTAGCCCGCAAAACCTGAAAAACCCTCCTGACCTGTTGGACATGAGAATCCCAGTCATCCGAAAAAATCAAAACATCATCCAGATACACGATCATGAATTTATCCAAATATTCCCGGAAAATGTCATGCATAAAGGACTGAAAGACTGAAGGGGCATCTGAAAGACCAAAAGGCATTACTAAATACTCAAAATGGCCCTCGGGCGTATTAAATGCGGTTTTCCACTCATCCCCCTGCTTAATTCGCACCAAATTATACGCCCCACGGAGATCAATCTTAGAGAACCACTTAGCCCCTTTTATTCGAGCAAACAAATCAGTCAGCAGTGGCAGAGGATACTGATATCTGACTGTAATTTTATTCAAGAGTCGATAATCAATACACGGCCTCAAAGAGCCATCTTTTTTAGATACAAAGAAAAAAACGGCTCCTAAGGGAGATGAAGAAGGACGAATATGTCCCTTTTCCAGGGACTCCTTAATATATTCTCGCATAGCAGCATGTTCAGGTACAGATAGATTAAATAAACGACCCTTTGGAAATTTACTGCCCGGAATCAGATCTATGGTACAATCGCAATCTCTGTGAGGAGGTAGTGAACCAAGCTTAGGCTCCTCAAAAACGTCACGATAATCAGATAAAAATTCCGGAATCTCAGAGGGAATAGATGACGAAATGGAAACCAAAGGTACGTCCCCATGAGCCCCCTGACATCCCCAGCTTAACACAGACATTGCTTTCCAGTCAAGAACTGGGTTATAAGATTGTAACCATGGCAATCCGAGCACCAAAACATCATGTAGATTGTACAACACAAGGAAGCGAATCGTCTCCTGATGGTCTGGATTCATACGCATAGTCACTTGTGTCCAGTATTGTGGTTTATTACTAGCCAATGGTGTAGAGTCAATACCCTTCAGAGGTATAGGAACTTCCAGAGGCTCTAGATCAAACCCACAGCGCCTGGCAAAGGACCAATCCATAAGGCTCAAAGCGGCGCCAGAGTCGACATAGGCATCCGCGGTAATTGACGATAATGAACAAATCAAGGTCACAGACAGAATAAACTTAGACTGTAAAGTGCCAATTGAAATAGAGTTATCAACCTTTTTTGTACGTTTAGAGCATGCTGATATAACATGAGTTGAATCACCACAATAGAAGCACAACCCATTTTTTCGCCTAAAATTCTGCCGTTCGCTTCTGGACAGAATTCTATCACATTGCATATTTTCTGGAGCCTTCTCAGAAGACACCGCCAAATGGTGCACAGGTTTGCGCTCCCGCAAACGCCGATCAATCTGAATAGCCATTGTCATGGACTCATTCAGGCCTGTAGGTGCAGGGAACCCCACCATAACATCTTTAATGGCATCAGAGAGACCCTCTCTGAAATTCGCCGCCAGGGCGCACTCATTCCACTGAGTAAGCACAGACCATTTACGAAATTTTTGGCAGTATATTTCAGCTTCATCTTGCCCTTGAGATAGGGCCATCAAGGCTTTCTCAGCCTGAATCTCTAAGTTAGGTTCCTCATAAAGCAACCCCAAAGCCAGAAAAAATGCATCCACATTGAGCAACGCAGGATTCCCGGGTGCCAATGCAAATGCCCAGTCTTGAGGGTCACCCCGCAGCAAGGAAATTACTATCCTAACCTGCTGTGCGGGATCTCCAGCGGAGCGAGATCTCAGGGAAAGAAATAATTTACAATTATTTTTGAAATTCAGGAAACGAGATCTATCCCCGGAGAAAAATTCTGGTATAGGAATTCTAGGTTCAGATATAGGAGCATGAATAACAAAATCCTGTAAATTTTGAACCTTCGTAGCAAGATTATTCAAACCTGTAGCCACACTCTGAGGATCCATTTTAATCAGGTGAGATCAGAGCCATTCAAGGATTAGAAGGAGAGAGAGAGACAAAGGCTGCAATTAGAGCAGAAATGCAACTAAGTCAACTATAGAGCAAGCTCAGAGGAAAAAAAAAAAAAAAAAAATCTGCAGACTTCTTTTTCTCTCCTTTCTTCTGCCAACGGTTTTAACCCTTGGCCGGCCATACTGTCATGGTTCCCAATGGCAAGGAAACGTCAGAGAACTTAAATAGCAGACTGCTCTTGGGTGATGGAATCTCGAGCTGACCGTGAGCTAAACCTACCACACAACTAACAGTGGCCGGGTGACGTACCTACGTTTTATCCCTAGACGCCCAGCGCCAGCCGGAGAACTAACTAACCCTAATAGAGGAAAAAACAGACCTGGCTTACCTCTAGGGAAATTCCCCCAAAAAGGAGACAGAAGCCCCCCACATATATTGACGGTGAGTTCAGAGGAAAAGACATACGCAGTATGAAGGTAGGTTCAGCAAAGCGAGGTCCGCTTACTAGATAGCAAGAAGATACAATAGGGAACTTCACGGTCAGCTGAAAACCCTATTAAAATACCATCCAGAAAATACTTTAAGACTCATGTGTCAACTCATGACTCCGGAGTGGTAATTTCAGCCCACAAGAGCTTCCAGCTACAGAAACATAACATAACTGTGAACTGGAACAAAAATGCAAACAAACTTAGGACTAAGAGTCCAACTTAACTGATAGTAGTCTAGAAGCAGGAACATGCAACAGAAAGGCTCTGGTTACATTGATGGCCGGCACTAGAATAACTGAGCAGCAAGGCTAAATAGGATACTCCCATATCCTGATGGAAACAGGTGAACAGAGAAAGTGAAGCACACAAGTCCAGTACCACCAGTGACCACCGGGGGAGCCCAAAAACCAAATTCACAACACAATCCGCTGCCAATCCGCTGCGGATCCGCGGCCAATCCGCTGCAGATCCGTGGCCAATCCGCTGCGGATCCGCTGCGGATCCGCTGCGGATCCGCTGCGGATCCGCTGCCGATCCGCTGCGGATCCGCGGCCAATCCGCTGCAGATCCGCGGCCAATCCGCTGCGGATCCGCTGCCGATCCGCTGCGGATCCGCTGCCAATCCGCTGCAGATCCGCGGCCAATCCGCTGCGGATCCGCTGCCGATCCGCTGCGGATCTGCGGCCAATCCGCTGCCAATCCTCTGCAGATCCGCGGCCAATCCGCTGCGGATCCGCGGCCGATCCGCTGCGGATCCGCGGCCGATCCGCTGCGGATCTGCGGCCGATCCGCTGCGGATCCGCTGCGGATCCGCGGTCGATCCGCGGCCGATCCGCTGCGGATCCGCTGCGGATCCGCGGCCGATCCGCTGCCGATCCGCTGCCGATCCGCTGCCGATCCGCTGCCGATCCGCGGCCGATCCGCTCTGTGTGCACATGCCATAACCCTAACCCTAACCCTACCCGTAACCCTAACCCTACCCCTAACCCTACCCCTAGTTCTAACCCTAACCCTAGTGGAAAAAGAAAAAAAAATATTTTCTTTATTTTATTATTGTCCCTACCTATGGGGGTGATAAAGGGGGGGGTTTATTTATTATTTTTTTATTTTGATCGCTGTGGTAGAACCTACCACAGCGATCAAAATGTACCTGTAACGAATCTGCCAGCCTGCAGATTCGGCGGGCGTACTGAGCATGCGCCCGCCATCTTGGAAGATGGCGGCGCCCAGGGAGAAGACGGACCGACTTCGGGAGGATCGGTAAGTATGAGGGGGTGGTGGGGGGGGTGGATCGGAGCACAGGGGGGGGGATCGGAGGACGGGGGGAGCGGACAGGAGCACGGGGGAGCGGACAGGAGCAAGGGGGAGCGAACAGGGGGACGGAGGGGGGTACCTGACAGAACGGAGGACTGGGGAGGAGATCGGGGGCGGTGGGGGGGGCCAGTACATGATTTCCAGCCATGGCAGATGCTTTTGCAGCATCGGCCATGGCTGGATTGCAATATTTCACCATTTTCATAGGTGAAATATTGCAAATTGCTCTGATTGGCTGTTGCACTTTCAACAGCCAATCAGAGCGATCGTAGCCACGTGGGGGCAAAGCCACCCCCCCTAGGCTGAAGTACAACTCCCCCTCTCCCTGCAGATCGGGTAAAATAGGAATTAACCCTTTCACCCGATCTGCAGGGATGCGATCATTCCATGACGCCGCATAGGCGTCATGGGTCGGGAAGGGGTTAAACATTATTACATGTAATTATCCTGGGCTAGGGTAATTTTTACTTGCAAGGATAAGGGTACTGTGGTTATCTTATGGTGTCTTCACTTGGTATTTTTTAAGTGTGTTATAATATTTTAATGTATTTTTCAATAAACTTTGTATATTTTTTACTTAAACGCTCCTGTTGTCCTCCTACGTAACTGGGCAATATACTACGTGGCTGTGCAATATACTACGTCACTGGGCAATATACTACGTCACTGGGCAATATACTACGTGGCTGAGCAATATACTACGTAACTGGGCAATATATTACGTCACTGGGCAATGTACTACGTCACTGGGCAATGTACTACGTCACTGGGCAATATACTACGTCACTGGGCAATATACTACGTGGACATGCATATTCTAGAATACCCGATGCGTTAGAATCGGGCCACCATCTAGTCTACTATATAATTGTCTAAGGGTCACTTCCGTCTGTCTGTCTGTCCTTCTGTCTGTCGCGGATATTCATTGGTTCGCGGCCTCTGTCTGTCATGGAAATCCAAGTCGCTGATTGGTCGCGGCAAAACAGCCACGACCAATCAGCGACGGGCACAGTCCAGCGGCAAAATGGTCGCTCCTTCCTCCCCGCAGTCAATGCCCGCTCCATACTCCCCACAGTAAGCGATCACACAGGGTTAATGGCAGCGGTAACGGACCGCGTTATGCCGCGGTGTAAGGCACTCCGTTACCGCTGCTATTAACCCTGTGTGACCAACTTTTTACTATTGATGCTGCCTATGCGGCATCAATAGTAAAAAGATCTAATGTTAAAAAAATTAAAAAAAATTAAAAATCGTTATATACTCACCGTCTGTCAGCCCCTCGGATCCAGAACCGGCCTTTCCCGCTGCTCGCGACGCTCCGGTGACCGCTCCATGCATTGCGGTCTCGCGAGATGATGACGTAGCGGTCTCGCGAGACCGCTACGTCATCATCTCGCGAGACCGCAATGCACGCTTGGGACCGGAGTGCGCGAGGCGCGCCGGTAACCGATTCGCCTGCTTCTGGGGGCCAACGGAAGGTGAGTATATAACTATTTTTTATTTTAATTCTTTTATTAACAGGGATATGATGCCCACATTGCTATATACTGCGTGGGCTGTGCAATATAATACGTGGGCTGTGCAATATACTACGTGGGCTGTGCTATATACTGCGTGGCTGTGCAATACACTACGTGGGCTGGGCAATATATTACGTAGCTGTGCAATATACTACGTGGGCTGTGCAATATACTACGTGGGCTGTGCTATATACTGCGTGGGCTGTGTTATACACTACGTGGGCTGTGCAATATACTGCGTGGGCTGTGCAATGAACTACATGGGCTGTGCAATATACTGCGTGGGCTGTGCAATATACTACGTGGGCTGTGTAATATACTACGTGGGCTGTGCAGTGTACTACGTGGGCTGTGCAATATATTACGTGGCTATGCAATATACTACGTGGGCTGTGCAATATACTACGTGGCTGTGCAATATACTACGTTGGCTGTGCAACATACTGCGTGGCTGTGCAATATACTATGTGGGCTGGGCAATATATTACGTGGCTGTGCAATATACTATGTGGGCTGGGCAATATACTACGTGGCTGTGCAACATACTACGTGGGCTGTGCTATATACTGCGTGGGCTGTGCAATATACTATGTGGGCTGTGCAATATACTACGTGGGCTGTGCAATATACTACGTGGGCTGTGCAATGTACTATGTGGATTGTGCAACGTACTACGTGGGCTGTGCAATATACTGCGTGGGCTGTGCAATATACTACATGGGCTGTGCAATATACTAAGTGGGCTGTGCGATATATTACGTGGCTGTGCAATATACTACGTGGGCTGTGCAATATACTACGTGGCTGTGCAATATACTACGTGGGCTGTGCTATATACTACGTGGGCTGTACAATATACTACGTGGGCTGTGCAATATACCACGTGGGCTGTGCAATATACTATGTGGGCTGTGCAATATACTACTTGGGCTGTGCAGTGTACTACTTGGGCTGTGCAGTGTACTACGTGGGCTGTGCAATATACTGCGTGGGCTGTGCTATATACTACGTGGGCTGTTTTATACACTACGTGGGCTGTGTTATACACTACGTGGCCTGTGTTATACACTACGTGGCCTATGTTATACACTACGTGGGCTGTGTTATATACTGCGTGCGTGGGCTGTTATATACTACGTGAGCTGTTGTGAATTTGGATTCTGGGCTCCCCCGGTGGCTACTGGTGGAATTGAACTGGTGTCTTCATCTTCTCTGTTCACCTGTTCCCATCAAGATGTGGGAGTCGCTATATAACCTTGCTGCTCTGTTAGTTGCTTGCCGGTCAACAATGTTATCAGAAGCCTCTCTGTGCTTGTTCCTGCTCCTAGACAACTACTAGATAAGTTGGACTCTTGTCCATGTTTGTTTTTGCATTTTTGTTCCAGTTCACAGCTGTAGTTTCGTTACTGTGTCTGGAAAGCTCTTGTGAACAGGAATTGCCACTCTGGTGTTATGAGTTAATGCCAGAGTTTTAAAGTAATTTCTGGATGGCGTTTTGATAGGGTTTTCAGCTGACCATGAAAGTGTCCTTTCTGTCTTCTGCTATGTAGTAAGTGGACCTCAAATTTGCTAAACCTATTTTCATACTACGTTTGTTATTTCACCTTAATTCACCGCCAATACATGTGGGGGGCCTCTGTCTCCTTTCGGGGTATTTCTCTAGAGGTGAGCTAGGACTAATATTTTCCTCTGCTAGCATTATTTAGTCCTCCGGCTGGTGCTGGGCATCTAGAATCAACGTAGGCATGCTACCCGGCCACTGCTAGTTGTGCGTTAGGTTTAGTTCATGGTCAGCTCAGTTCCCATCTTCCAAGAGCTAGTTCCTTTATATGCTGATGCTATGATCTCTTGCCATTGAGATCATGACAGTTTGACCGGCCACTAAAGGGTTAAAATCCTTGGCTGAGAAAGGAGAGAAATAAGTCGTCTGCTGAAATTTTTTTTTTTTTTTTTTTTTTTTCTCTCCTTCTAATCTTTGAATGGTTCTGTGTCCACCTGTTTGTAATGGATCTTCAGAGTGTAACTGCAGGTTTGAATAATCTCGCCACGAAGGTACAAAATTTGCAAGATTTTGTTTGTCATGCACCTGTATCTGAGCCGAGAATTCCTTTGCCGGAATTTTTCTCGGGGAATAGATCTGGGTTTCAGAATTTTCAAAATAATTGCAAATTATTTTTGTCCCTGAAATCTCGCTCTGCCGGAGACCCTGCACAGCAGGTCAGGATTGTGATTTCCTTGCTCCGGGGCGACCCTCAAGACTGGGCTTTTTCATTGACACCAGGGGATCCTGCGTTGCTCAATGTGGATGCGTTTTTTCTGGCCTTGGGGTTGCTTTATGACGAACCTCATTTGGAGCTTCAGGCAGAAAAAACTTTGATGTCCCTATCTCAGGGGCAAGATGAAGCGGAAATTTACTGCCAAAGATTCCGTAAATGGTCTGTGCTTACTCAGTGGAATGGTTGCTCCCTGGCGGCGACTTTCAGAGAGGGTCTCTCTGATGCCATTAAGGATGTTATGGTGGGGTTCCCTGTGCCTGCGGGTCTGAATGAGTCCATGACAATGGCTATTCAGATCGATAGGCGTTTGCGGGAGCGCAAACCAGTGCACCATCTGGCGGTGTCCACTGAGAAATCGCCAGAGAGTATGCAGTGTGATAGAATTCTGTCCCGAAGCGAGCGGCAGAATTTTAGACGGAAAAATGGGTTGTGTTTCTATTGTGGTGATTCTACTCATGTTATATCAGCATGCTCTAAGCGCACTAAAAAGCTTGGTAAATCTGTTTCCATTTGCACCTTACCGTCTAAGTTTATTCTATCTGTGACCCTGATTTGCTCTTTGTCATCTATTACCACGGACGCCTATGTCGACTCTGGCGCCGCGTTGAGTCTTATGGATTGGTCCTTTGCCAAACGCTGTGGGTATGATTTAGAGCCTTTGGAGACTCCTATTCCTCTGAAGGGGATTGACTCCACCCCATTGGCTAATAATAAACCACAATACTGGACACAAGTAACTATGCGTATTAATCCGGATCACCAGGAGATTATTCGCTTTCTGGTGCTGTGTAATCTACATGATGATTTGGTGCTAGGATTGCCTTGGCTGCAATCTCACAACCCAGTCCTCGACTGGAGAGCTATGTCTGTGTTGAGCTGGGGATGTAAGGGGGCTCATGGGGATGTACCTGTGGTTTCCATTTCATCATCTATTCCCTCTGAAATTCCTGAGTTCCTGTCTGACTATTGTGACGTCTTTGAAGAATCCAAGCTTGGTTCGTTACCTCCGCACCGAGAGTGCGATTGTGCCATAGATTTAATCCCGGGTAGTAAATACCCAAAGGGTCGTTTATTTAATCTGTCTGTGCCTGAACATGCTGCTATGCGAGAATATATAAAGGAGTCCTTGGAAAAGGGACATATTCGTCCATCGTCATCTCCCTTAGGAGCCGGTTTTTTCTTTGTGTCAAAAAAAGACGGCTCTTTGAGACCATGTATTGATTATCGGCTTTTGAATAAAATCACTGTTAAATATCAATACCCATTGCCGTTGCTGACTGATTTGTTTGCTCGCATAAAGGGGGCCAAGTGGTTCTCTAAGATTGACCTTCGTGGGGCGTATAATTTGGTGCGAATCAGGCAGGGGGATGAGTGGAAAACCGCATTTAATACGCCCGAGGGCCATTTTGAGTATTTAGTGATGCCTTTTGGTCTTTCAAATGCTCCGTCAGTTTTCCAGTCCTTTATGCATGATATTTTTCGCGATTATTTGGATAAATTTATGATTGTGTATCTGGATGATATTCTGATTTTTTCGGATGACTGGGACTCTCATGTCCAGCAAGTCAAGAGGGTTTTTCAGGTTTTGCGGTCTAATTCTTTGTGTGTGAAGGGTTCTAAGTGTGTTTTTGGGGTACAGAGGATTTCCTTTTTGGGATATATTTTTTCCCCCTCTTCCATTGAAATGGATCCTGTCAAGGTACAAGCTATTTGTGATTGGACGCAGCCCTCTTCTCTTAAGAGTCTTCAGAAATTTTTGGGCTTTGCTAACTTTTATCGTCGATTTATTGCTGGTTTTTCGGATATTGCTAAGCCATTGACCGATTTGACTAAGAAGGGTGCTGATGTTGCCGATTGGTCCCCTGATGCTGTGGAGGCCTTTCGGGAGCTCAAGCGCCGTTTTTCCTCTGCCCCTGTGTTGCGTCAACCTGATGTTGCTCTACCTTTTCAGGTTGAGGTCGACGCTTCTGAGATCGGAGCTGGGGCAGTGTTGTCGCAGAAAAGTTCTGACTGCTCCGTGATGAGGCCTTGTGCCTTCTTTTCCCGTAAATTTTCGCCCGCTGAGCGGAATTATGATGTTGGGAATCGGGAGCTTTTGGCCATGAAGTGGGCTTTTGAGGAGTGGCGCCATTGGCTTGAGGGGGCCAGACATCAGGTGGTGGTATTGACTGACCACAAAAATTTGATTTATCTTGAGACCGCCAGGCGCCTGAATCCTAGACAGGCGCGCTGGTCATTATTTTTCTCTCGGTTTAATTTTGTGGTGTCATACCTACCGGGTTCTAAGAATGTTAAGGCGGATGCCCTTTCTAGGAGTTTTGAGCCTGACTCGCCTGGTAACTCTGAGCCCACAGGTATCCTTAAGGATGGAGTGGTATTGTCAGCCGTTTCTCCAGACCTGCGGCGGGCCTTGCAGGAGTTTCAGGCGGATAGACCTGATCGTTGCCCACCTGATAAACTATTTGTTCCTGATGATTGGACCAGTAGAGTCATCTCTGAGGTTCATTCTTCTGCGTTGGCAGGTCATCCTGGCATTTTTGGTACCAGGGATTTGGTGGCAAGGTCCTTCTGGTGGCCTTCCCTGTCACGAGATGTGCGAGGCTTTGTGCAGTCTTGTGACGTTTGTGCTCGGGCCAAGCCTTGTTGTTCTCGGGCTAGTGGATTGTTATTGCCCTTGCCTATTCCTAAGAGGCCTTGGACGCACATCTCGATGGATTTTATTTCAGATCTGCCTGTTTCTCAGAAGATGTCTGTCATCTGGGTGGTGTGTGACCGTTTCTCTAAGATGGTCCATTTGGTTCCTCTGCCCAAGTTGCCTTCTTCTTCCGAGTTGGTTCCTCTGTTTTTTCAAAATGTTGTTCGTTTGCATGGTATTCCTGAGAATATCGTTTCTGACAGAGGGACCCAATTCGTGTCTAGATTTTGGCGGGCATTCTGTGCTAGGATGGGCATAGATTTATCTTTTTCGTCCGCTTTCCATCCTCAGACGAATGGCCAGACCGAGCGGATTAATCAGACCCTGGAGACATATCTGAGGTGTTTTGTGTCTGCTGACCAGGATGATTGGGTTGCTTTTTTGCCATTGGCGGAGTTCGCTCTCAATAATCGGGCCAGCTCTGCCACTTTGGTGTCCCCGTTTTTCTGTAATTCGGGGTTTCATCCTCGATTTTCCTCTGGTCAGGTGGAATCTTCGGATTGTCCTGGAGTGGATGCTGTGGTGGAGAGATTGCATCAGATCTGGGGGCAGGTGGTGGACAATTTGAGGTTGTCCCAGGAGAAGACTCAGCTTTTTGCCAACCGCCACCGTCGTGTTGGTCCTCGGCTTTGTGTTGGGGATTTGGTGTGGTTGTCTTCTCGTTTTGTCCCTATGAGGGTCTCTTCTCCTAAGTTTAAGCCTCGGTTCATCGGCCCGTATAAGATATTGGAGATTCTTAACCCTGTTTCCTTCCGTTTGGACCTCCCTGCATCCTTTTCTATTCATAACGTTTTTCATCGGTCATTATTGCGCAGGTATGAGGTACCGGTTGTGCCTTCCGTTGAGCCTCCTGCTCCGGTGTTGGTTGAGGGTGAGTTGGAGTACGTTGTGGAGAAAATCTTAGACTCTCGTGTTTCCAGACGGAGACTCCAGTATCTGGTCAAGTGGAAGGGATACGGCCAGGAGGATAATTCTTGGGTGAATGCATCTGATGTTCATGCCTCTGATCTGGTTCGTGCCTTTCATAGGGCCCATCCTGATCGCCCTGGTGGTTCTGGTGAGGGTTCGGTGCCCCCTCCTTGAGGGGGGGGTACTGTTGTGAATTTGGATTCTGGGCTCCCCCGGTGGCTACTGGTGGAATTGAACTGGTGTCTTCATCTTCTCTGTTCACCTGTTCCCATCAAGATGTGGGAGTCGCTATATAACCTTGCTGCTCTGTTAGTTGCTTGCCGGTCAACAATGTTATCAGAAGCCTCTCTGTGCTTGTTCCTGCTCCTAGACAACTACTAGATAAGTTGGACTCTTGTCCATGTTTGTTTTTGCATTTTTGTTCCAGTTCACAGCTGTAGTTTCGTTACTGTGTCTGGAAAGCTCTTGTGAACAGGAATTGCCACTCTGGTGTTATGAGTTAATGCCAGAGTTTTAAAGTAATTTCTGGATGGCGTTTTGATAGGGTTTTCAGCTGACCATGAAAGTGTCCTTTCTGTCTTCTGCTATGTAGTAAGTGGACCTCAAATTTGCTAAACCTATTTTCATACTACGTTTGTTATTTCATCTTAATTCACCGCCAATACATGTGGGGGGCCTCTGTCTCCTTTCGGGGTATTTCTCTAGAGGTGAGCTAGGACTAATATTTTCCTCTGCTAGCATTATTTAGTCCTCCGGCTGGTGCTGGGCATCTAGAATCAACGTAGGCATGCTACCCGGCCACTGCTAGTTGTGCGTTAGGTTTAGTTCATGGTCAGCTCAGTTCCCATCTTCAAAGAGCTAGTTCCTTTATATGCTGATGCTATGATCTCTTGCCATTGAGATCATGACAGTGAGCTGTGTTATTGCTATGTGGGCTATATTGTTATTGTTATGAACTACGTGGCTGTGTTATATGCTATGTGGGCTGTTATACACTCCGTGGGCTGTGTTATACACTACGTGGGCTGTGCAATATACTGCGTGGGCTGTGCAATGAACTACATGGGCTGTGCAATATACTGCGTGGGCTGTGCAATATACTACGTGGGCTGTGTAATATACTACGTGGGCTGTGCAATATACTATGTGGGCTGTGCAGTGTACTACGTGGGCTGTGCAATATATTACGTGGCTATGCAATATACTACGTGGGCTGTGCAATATACTACGTGGCTGTGCAATATACTACATTGGCTGTGCAACATACTGCGTGGCTGTGCAATATACTATGTGGGCTGGGCAATATATTACGTGGCTGTGCAATATACTACGTGGGCTGGGCAATATACTACGTGGCTGTGCAACATACTACGTGGGCTGTGCTATATACTTCGTGGGCTGTGCAATATACTATGTGGGCTGTGCAATATACTATGTGGGCTGGGCAATATATTACGTGGCTGTGCAATATACTACGTGGGCTGGGCAATATACTACGTGGCTGTGCAACATACTACGTGGGCTGTGCTATATACTTCGTGGGCTGTGCAATAAACTATGTGGGCTGTGCAATATACTACGTGGGCTGTGCAATGTACTATGTGGATTGTGCAACGTACTACGTGGGCTGTGCAATATACTGCGTGGGCTGTGCAATATACTACGTGGGCTGTGCAATATACTACGTGGCTGTGCAATATACTACGTGGGCTGTGCTATATACTACGTGGGCTGTACAATATACTGCGCGGGCTGTGCAATATACCACGTGGGCTGTGCAATATACTATGTGGGCTGTGCAATATACTACTTGGGCTGTGCAGTGTACTACTTGGGCTGTGCAGTGTACTACGTGGGCTGTGCAATATACTGCGTGGGCTGTGCTATATACTACGTGGGCTGTTTTATACACTACGTGGGCTGTGTTATACACTACGTGGCCTGTGTTATACACTACGTGGCCTATGTTATACACTACGTGGGCTGTGTTATATACTGCGTGCGTGGGCTGTTATATACTACGTGAGCTGTGTTATTGCTATGTGGGCTATATTGTTATTGTTATGAACTACGTGGCTGTGTTATATGCTATGTGGGCTGTTATACACTCCGTGGGCTGTGCTATACACTACGTGGCTGTGCTACATACTACGTGGCTGTGCTATATTCTACGTGTCTGTGCAATATACTACGTGGCTGTGCAATATACTACGTGGCTGTGCTATTTACTACGTGGGCTGTTATATACTACATGGCCGGCCGCGAACAATCAGCGACAGGCGCAGTCCGGATTCAAATTGGCGCGGGATTTGAACCATGCTTCGCTAATTGGTCGCGGCCGGCCGAATCCTGTGTATTCAATGTATTATTCTAAAATCTTCATAAATAAACTACATACATATTCTAGAATACCCGATGCGTTAGAATCGGACTACCATCTAGTACAGAATAATCACCCCATATATTGCCCGATACAGTGTAATCAGCTCCATACAGTTTGAGCCGAATATAATGCTTCATACAGTATAATGAGCCTCATAAATTGCTCCACACAGAATGGGCCCCATATAATGCTCCAGTATATGATGAGCCCCATGTATTGCTCCATACAGTATAATGAGGCCCATATAATGCTCCATACAGTATAATAAAGGGCCCATGGTACAGGAATATAGGGGTGCATAAAGATATTTGGGGGTGCGCACGGGCAGAGGATTGGCGTATAGGGGTGCATATAGATATATGGGGTGCACACAGACACAGGACAGGTATACAGGGTTGCATTTAGATATATGCATTTAGATATATGGGAGTGCACACAAACACATAGGACAGGAGTATAGGGGTGCATAAAGATATATAGGGTGCACACAGACACATAGGGCAGGCGTATGGGGGTGCATATAGATATATGGGGGTGCAAACAGACACATGACAGGCATAAAGGAGTGCATATAGATATATAGGAGTTAGGAGTGCACACAGACACCTAGGACAGGCATATAGGGGTACATATACTGTATCTATATGGGGTGCCCCCAGACACCTGACAGGCATATAGGAGTGCATAGACATATAGGGGTGCACACAGACACATAGGACAGGCATTGGGTGCATATAGATATATGGGGGTGCACACAGGCACATTGGACAGGCGCATAGGGGTACAAATAGATATATGGGGGTGCACACAGACACATAGGACAGGCGTATAGTGGTGCATATAGATATATAGGGGTGCACACAGACACAGGACAGGCATTGGGTGCATATAGCTATATGCGGGTGCACACGGACAGGCATTTAGGAGTACATAAAGATATATAGGGGTTCTCACTATACCATGTCTGCTCCCACTTACAAGATCACACACAATACAGGGGTGCAGACAATTGGGGGTCGCAGCACATATAAGGCGCTGTTTGTCACTATTTACAGCAGCTATCAGTGAAAACAGCAGCAGCGCAAGTTAGTAAGTGTGGGGGGGACTTACCCAGTGCCAGGTGTAAAAGGGGCAACAGCAGGGCGCTGATCCTGGGGCAGCTCAACACTCCCATGCTGACCCCGGTACCTCCATCTGCTTCACACGCCGGAGTGCAGACCGGGCATCCCGGAGCCCTGCATTGCTGTGGGCGCATTCCTTGTAAGAAGCCCCCAGCCGCCGGATGAGAAGAGCGGCGGCGCCGGGTGTATGAGCCTGAGCTCCGCCCTCACTGCCTGCAGCAGCCACAGCTTGGCATCAACGGCTCCTCCAACCGCTGCCAGCCCCTCTGCCATCTTACGGGGCGCTCAGTGCCCTATATTCGTCATTCAGCCTCCATCTCATGGAGCACACAGTCCCACTTGTGTCTGTGCCATCTCATGGAGAGCTCAGTGCCCGATCTCAGTCTCATGGAGCGTCCACTGTGCACGCCGGTGTCCTTGACGGCGAGTGGGCCCCTCGCCTGCTCTGGGCCCCGGCACTTGACCAGGTGCGTCGGGTGCTGACGGCGGCCCTGCATTAATCAATACATGAACTCTGCTATTGATGTAAATGTTAAAAACTTAAGGTATTTAGCATTTTGCACTATTGGATAATTGAGGGCAGAGCAAAGTACTGCAGTGCGCAGGCGCTGGGCCTCTCTGATCTTTCCCGGCGCCTGCGCACTGCAGTACTTTGCTCTGCTCTCAACAGGGCAGATAAAGTACGCCTGCGCAGGAGCCGTGACAGGAAGAAAAGAAGAGGACGTCATCGCATGAAGATGGGAGGCGCCGGACCGGACACCCATCGGACCCGAACTGAACCGGGACCGCCTCTGGGTGAGTATAATATAACCTGTTTTTCTTACCTTTCAGGTAACATCGGGGGCTTATCTACAGCATTACAGAATGCTGTAGATAAGCCCCTGATGCCGGTGGCCGCAGCTCATACTCGAATTTTGGAGTGACAGATTCCCTTTAGGTACCTTATGTTTTTAACCTTTACAGCAATAGAAGAGTTCATGTATTGATTAATTGCCCTGTGCTGACACATAGTGTAAGCACCCAGATGATATCATTATCCTGTCTGATTTTCATGTTTGTTTGATAGAAGCTTGAAAACTTGTACACAAAAATAAAAACTGATGAAAAGCTGATGCTAAAAACTGACACTGATGAAAAATAATGGTCCGTTTTTGTGTATGAGAAAAATCAATGATGTCTGAATGAGGTCTTAAAGAGGTTAACAAGCTATCAGCTATCTTTAGGATAGGTGATAACTTGTTGATTTTTGGGGGTCGAAGCTCTGGGACACACACCAGTAGGGCAGAATGGGGAACATTCACTCTCTTTAGAAAGGAGCAGCAGTGGGAAATGCAGACCTGCTCCACTCCGTTAATTTCTATGGTGCTGCTGAGCCCTGCATTTGGGTTTTTCTGGCACCTCCACGGACAATTAATGGAGCCGTGGCCTGGTGTTAAGCCAGTGCCACCATCTTGTAATAGGGATAAAAGTACCCTGTTCTGTCAATTGGCGCTGGTCCTAGAGGTGGGACACCAACATATCAGGAAACTATCACCTACCCTGGGGATTGGTGATACCTTTATTTAACTGGCATCCCCTTTATCAGAGGAATGCCCGGGTGGAGTGCGTTTGGGCACTATATCCTGGAAAGTCAAGCAGACAGCCTGGTAAAGACGACCTGTGTGTTTTATAACTCTACATGGGAGCCTGTGTTTAATGGAGACAGTGAGTGTGCATTGTGCACTTGTGTACGTCAGAGGCTTTCATGTAGTCATGTGCAGCACGACCATGACAGGAATGCAGCGACTACAAGTCTCTACACAGACTAGCGGCCGCTCCACACCTGAGAGGACTGTGGCGTCGCTCTGCAGGAAGCCGCACGGTCTGGTCACATGACGTGAGAGCGGAGGTCGCTTTTGCCGCCTTTTTTTGTGGACGTCACTTTTCGCGAGTCTTTCACAGGCACAATGAACTGGGTCGGTGGCTCTCGGTAGGTGTTTCCAACTTGTACGTTTTTACTTTTCGTGATAGGCGGTGAATCATTGGGAGTGTCTGTGGAGACCCTGAAGGAAAGTGAAAGCCTAGTGGACACTTTACAAGGAGCGGCCACCATTCCTCTATCGTCTAGCTCCATATGCTGACAGACATCTGTTAGTTCGGCTAATACAGAATGACCTGTGCATTTAGTTGTTCCTGCTATTACTGCTGTGTCCAGTAAATCGCAGTCTTGTCATACATTAGGAGAGAAAATGTGCACAAAATGACATTTACCTCACATTATGTCTGGGAAACAAAAGCGGCATTACCTCATGACTACAATTTGGGAAGTTCTCTATGGCTTAGTTATTTCATATCGTGAACTGCTGATTTAGGTTTGATTGCAGTATAAGGTCGTGTTCACACCAATGTTTTGTGGTAAACTTGACATGAGTTTGTGATGTAAAAATAATTGAACAAATATTTAAATACACGACAATGGTAAAAATATATGTGAAATGAGTTTGTGTTTGACATATATTTGTGCACATATCTATTTTAAGCCGACAGAATGCAAAACAGTCCTTCATTTTCATGTTTTTTTTAATATTCTGATGTTGGGAAAATAAATGAAATACATGTCTGTTTGTGCATTCTTTATTTTTTTATTACCAAAAAGGACTTTTAGGCTATGTTCACACAGTGCAGATTATTTGCGTTTTTTTAGCGTTTTTGCGCTATAAAAACGCTATAAAACCGCAAATAATCTGCATACATTAAGCATCCTATCATTTTTAATGAAACCCGCAATTTCTGTGCACATGATGTGCGTTTTTCCGCATGAAAAACGCTTTGCGGTAAAAAACCGGACATGCTCATTAATTTTGCGTTTTTTTTGCGGTTTTCCCACTGTCTAATGCATTGGGAAATGTTTGGGAAAAACCGCGTCAAAACCGCGTCAAAACCGCGCAAATAACGCGCTAAAAAACGCATGCGGTTTTCATGCGGAAATCCGGCAGAAATGTCAGGATTTTCACAGGAATTTTCTGCATCAATTCCTGAACGTGTGTATGGGGCCTTAAAATGAGTGTTATATTTTGTTCTTCTTTCTCTGACAATTATCTTTATATATCACCATAAGGCTTTTTTTTTTCGACTCGGGATGGCTAGTAACAGTTTGGACAGACAGCACCTTTCTTATTTATTGTTTTATTTAATGTTTATTTACCTTTTTTTCATTAACCCCTTAATGACAGCCAATACGTCTTTTAACTGACCTGAGATATAAGAGAATAGCCTCGCCATACAGATAGCAATCCCGCAGCTGTCGGCTGTACACTATAGCTGACAACTTGCTGTATCATCCATGATCAGTGTTTGCACCGTCCATATCTGTTTAACCCCTTAGATGCTGTAGTCAATAGTGACTGCATCATTATAAATGGTTAACAGAGTGTGGGGGCTTCCTTTTTATCCCAATTGGTGCCCTCAGATCATGATTTTGTGGTCCTGATGTTTGCCATGGCAATTCATGACCAAATAGCGGCCTTAGAGTCTGACGGCTGTAGTAATCTGTTCAGAAGTTAGAGGCATTTAGGTGGTAAAAATACACATTTTGATTTCTGTCATACCACTTTGCATTAATTCCTGTAAAGCACCTGAAGGGTTAATAAACTACCTGACAGCAGTTTCCAATATGTCAGGGGGTGCTGTTTTTAAAATGGTATGATGTTTGGGGGTTTCCCAATATATGGGACCCCTAAAGTCACTTCAAACATGGATAAGTCCCTAAAAAAAATTTTTTTTTAAATTTCCTTGAAAAAATGAAAAATTGCTGCTACATTTTTAAACCTCCTAAAATGCTAAGAAAATAAAATAACATTTTACAAATGGTGCTGATGTAAAGCTGACATGTGGGAAATGTTATTTATTAATGGTTTGCTGTGGTATGACCATCTGGATTAAAGGGATAATCATAAAAATTTTGAAAATTGCTAATTTTTTAACATTTTTCTCAAATGTTTGATATTTTTTATAAATAAACACAAAACATATTGACCTAAATTTACCATTATCATAAAGTATAATGTGTCACGAAAAAATCACTGGAATTTGTTGAAGCATTGCAGAGTTATTACCACATAAAGTGACACTGGTCAGATTTCAAAAATTTGGCTCCGTCACTTAACTTACCTTTTTTCCACATTTTGTTCTGGGGAAGAAGCATTTCAACATGTAAAGAGCTTGTCTTGGACTTTTATATTGATGTCCTGTACATAGGATAGGTCATATCGATATGTGATCTGTGTGGGTGCAGCACCTGGCACCCCGAATGAAGAGCTGCTCTTTGTGCCAGTGGCAGATGAATATGCATACAGTCTACACCTATTGATTTCAATAGGCAACGGATGTGCCGTACACGGTCACTATGCAGTTGACGGAGCTGTGCTGTGCTGCTCTACAACTGAGTATATCTCTCTTAGGGTATGTCTCCACGGTATGGATGGGCGGCGGTATCGCCGCAGCGGCGAAGCCGCTCGGCGCTAAGCCCCGCCCACTTAATGGGACGCGATCATGCCGGATGTGTTAACTCTTCACATCCGGGATGATCGCTCTCTCCCATAGGGCCCTGTGATATGCCTTGCGGGGACGCTGCGTCCCCGCAAGGTGTACGGGCATGCTGCGATCTGAAAAGACGCACAGCATGTCTGGAGTCGCAGGGCCGCCGCGTGCGGGTTTCCACGCATAGTGGAGACAGGATTTCATCAAATCCCCTCCACTATGCAGGAACATCTGGACGCTGCTTGTTTGACTCTGCAGCGCTGCGCAGCGTCAAACAAGCAGCGTTTCCTGAACGTGGAAACATACCCTAAGGGCTCATACTCACTTGCGAGAAACTCGGATGAGTCTCGCACGTCAATACCCGGCACGCAGATCGGAGCGTGCAGCCGCATAGCAATACATGCAGCTGCACGCTCCGCTCCTGAGTGCCGGGTATTGCCGTGCAAGACTCATCTGAGTTTCTCGCAAGCATGAGCCCTAAGGCTATGTGCACACGTTGCAGATTTGCCTGCGGATTTTTCGGCACTAAATCCGCAGCTCTTGGCAGAAAACGCAGATGCGTTTTTGATGCTTTTTTTGCGCGGTTTTGATGCGGTTTTGTAAGCTAAATAAATATGTATTATTGAACAAAAAAAAAAAGATTTGAGATGTCATGTCTTGTTCAACCTCCTCTTTTACATTTGCCCAACCCACACTCCATTACACACATAGATAGACAGACATATAGATAGATGGAATGAGATAGATGTAGATAGATATATGGATAGTTGGGCTACTTTCACACATCAGGTTTTTGCAGTCACGCATAATCTGGCGAGTTTTGAAAAAAAAACATCCGTTTTTTTTTTTTTCGCCGGATCCATTTTTTTCTCATAGAGTTGTATTAGTGCCGGATTGCGCCTGATGGCCACTCGTTTCATCCGTTTTGTTTTTTGCCAGATCCGTCAAAAGAAACTGTTTCCGGCGGACGGAGTAAACGGACAGAGGAAAGTTTTTTCTGTCCGGTGAAAAAACGCGCAGCGACGGATCCGGCGAAAAACGTATGAAACTGAGATGTGAAATGATGAATACGGCCTCCGAATCCGTTTTTTCATGCATTTTTTCCATTGAAATCATGCACATTTTCTGTTCTCTCTCGCTCTCTCACTAAAAAAAACAAACGGATCAGTTGCATCAGTTTTTCACTACTTGCAAAGGATCCGTTTTTTCAAAAATTTGCTCGATTCTGCCTGACGGAAACAAACTGATGTGTGAAAGTAGCCTAACTATCCATATATCTATCTACATCTATCCACCATGCAGGATCTGGAGAATTTTTAAAAAAACGGATCTGTTGCAAATTGTGAAAAACTGATGCAACTGATCCTTTTTTTGAGAGAGAGAGAATGGAAAATGTACATGATTTCAATGGAAAAATGCATGAAAAACCGGATTCGGAGGCCGGATTCATCATTTTACATCTCAGTTTCATACGTTTTTTGCCGGATCCGTCGCTGGGCGTTTTTCCCCCGGACAGAAAAAAACGTTTTTCTGTATGTTTTCTCCGTCCGCTGGAAACAGCTGTTCTGACGGATCCGTTTGAAACATGAGGCCATCAGGCGCAATCCGCCGCTAATACAACTCTATGAGAAAAAACGGATCTGGTGGAAAAAGACCCACGGATATGTTTTTTCAAAACTCGCCGGATTGTGCCTGATGGCAAAAACCTGATGTGTTAAAGTAGCCAGATAGATATATGGATAGAAACATCTATGTATCTATAGATATATCTATCTATAAATATGTCTATAGATAGATATAGCCATACTTATATCTAGATATAGCCATAGTTATATCTATAGATATATCTATACATATATTCATAGATATCAATGTATAGATATATAGATTTATCTATGGATATATCAATAGGTACAGTATATCCATAGATATATAATAGCAAGGCCTATGTTTCTTACTGAACGCTTAATTAAAAAAAAAAAACGACGTGGGCTCCCGCGCAACTTCTGCGCCAGAGGGGGAAAGTCGACGGCCGGGGGCCAATATTTGTAGCCTGTGAAGGAGGTAATACCCATGGCCCCTCCCAGGCTATGAATATCAGCCTGCAGCTGTCTGCATAGCCTTTACTGGCTATTAAAATAGGGGGACCCCCCAAAAAAAATGACGTGGGGTCCCCCTATATTTTATAGCCAGAAAGGCTACGCAGACAGCTGCGGGCTGATATTCATAGCCTAGAGAGGGGCCATGGATATTGCCCCCCCCCCCCCCGGCTACAAATACCAGCCCCCAGCCGCCCCAGAAATGGCGCCAAGATGTAAGATGCGTCAATTCCGGCACTTAGCCCCTCTCTTCCCACTCCCGAGTAGCGGTGGGATATGGGGTAATAAGGGGTTAATGTCACCTTGCTATTGTAAGGTGACATTAAGCCGGGTTAATAATGGAGAGGCGTCAATAGGACGCCTATCCATTATTAATCCTAGAGTAGTGAAAGACTTAAAAAAAATAAAGACACAGCCAGAAAAAAGTATTTTTGTTATTCTTAATTTAACCATACTTACCATACTCGATCGCCTGTAAAAAATTAAAAATAATAAACCGTATACTCCCTGTCCGACGCACATCGGGTGATGTCACCGCTCTATAGACCTCCAGTGACACACTGACAGGAGACAATGGCTCCTGCTGTGTATCACTGAGGTTACCTTAGTTCAGGGTCTCACTTTATGGCATTTCTGCATGGGAACTTTCTCACACAGCAGTGCCACAAGTGAGACTAGGGACTATTTTTTACAGTGGCGGAGGAATACAGTGCGAAAGGACGCCTTCCGTCATATTCCTGGAGCCCCTGGAGAGCGGTCGCATTAGCTGATGCTGCTGCTCTCCACGGGAGATCGTCGTGGGACACTCGTTTTAATTGGATTTCTGTGGATCAGGGAGTATATTGTTTGTTTATTATTTTAACCCCTTTACCCCAAGGGTGGTTTGCACGTTAATGACTGGGCCAATTTTTACAATTCTGACCACTGTCCCTTTATGAGGTTATAACTTTGGAACGCTTCAACGGATCCCGGTGATTCTGACATTGTTTTCTCGTGACATATTGTAATTCATGATAGATAAAATTTCTTTGATATTACCTGCGTTTATGTGTGAAAAAATCGGAAATTTGGCAAAAATTTAGAAAATTTCGCAATTTTCCAACTTTGAATTTTTATGCAATAAAATCACAGAGATATGTCACACAAAATACTTAATAAGTAACATTTCCCACATGTCTAGTTTACATCAGCACAATTTTGGAACCAAAATGTTTTTTTTGTTAGGGAGTTATAAGGGTTAAAAGTTGACCAGCAATTTCTAATTTTTACAACACCATTTTTTTTAGGGACCACATCTCATTTGAAGTCATTTTGAGGGGTCTATATGATAGAAAATAACCAAGTGTGACACCATTCTAAAAACTGTACAATTTGTCCTGAGTACGCCGATACCCCATATGTGGGGGTAAACCACTGTTTGGGCGCATGGCAGAGCTCGGAAGGTAAGGAGCGCCGTTTGACTTTTCAATGCAAAATAGACAGGAATTGAGATGAGACGCCATGTTGCGTTTCGAGAGCCACTGATGTGCCTAAACATTGAAACACCCCACAAGTGACACCATTTTGCAAAGTAGACCCCCTAAGGAACTTATCTAGATGTGTGGTGAGCACTTTGACCCATTAAGTGATTTACAGAAGTTTATAATGCAGAGCCGTAAAAATAAAAAATCATATTTTTTCACAAAAATGATCTTTTCGCCCCCAATTTTTTATTTTCCCAAGGGTAAGAGAAGAAATTGGACCCCAAAAGGTGTTGTACAATTTGTCCTGAGTACGCTGATACCCCATATGTGGGGGTAAACCACTGTTTAGGCGCATGGGAGAGCTCGGAAGGGAAGGAGCGCCGTTTGACTTTTCAATGCAAAATTGACAGGAATTGAGATGAGACGCCATGTTGCGTTTGGAGAGCCACTGATGTGCCTAAACATTGAAACCCCCCACAAGTGGCACCATTTTGGAAAGTAGACCCCCTAAGGAACTCATCTAGATGTGTTGTGAGAGCTTTGAACCCCCAAGAGTTTCACTACAGTTCATAACGCAGAGCCATGAAAATAAAAATTATTTTTTCCACCAAAATTACTTTTTAGCCCCCAGTTTTGTATTTTTTCCAAGGGTAACAGTTGAAATTAGACGCCAAAAGTTGTTGTCCAAATTGTCCTGAGTATGCTGATACCCCATATGTGGGGGGGGGGAACCACCATTTGAGCGTATGGCAGAGCTCGGAAGGGAAGGAGCGTCATTTGGAATGCAGACTTAGATAGATTGGTCTGCAGGCGTCACATTGCGTTTGCAGAGCCCCTAATGTACCTAATGTACCTAAACAGTAGAAACCCCCCACAAGTGACCCCATATTGGAAACTAGATCCCCCAAGGAACTTATCTAGATGTGTGGTGAGTAGTGTTGAGCATTCCGATACCGCAAGTATCGGGTATCGGCCGATACTTGCGGTATCGGAATTCCGATACCGAGATCCGATACTTGCCGCATATCGGATACCGGAATCGGAAGTTCCCAGGATTCAAACTGCACGAATTCAGCCAATGAGGAATGATTCCAAGTGTGGGCACATCCTGTTCAGCATGGTGGGCATGTAACTACTGGCAAGGCTGTGATTGGCTGCTGAAATGATGTCATGATGCACTATAAAAAACGCTGCCACCCTTTCTGGCTCACTCTGCTGTGAATTCAGTTAGTGACAGGACGCTGTGTTCTAACTGAGGCCCAGTTGAGATAGCGATTTGCTTCTTTGTGCTTTTCCCAGGCTAATTTAGCAACCGCTGTGTGTTCACCTTGCTTTTGCCTTGCAGCGCTGTTTTCACAGCGATCTGCAAGGTCTCTGTGTGTGTGAGTGCAGCCCACTCTCTAGTCTGTGTGCAGCCATAGCTGGTTGTATTCAGGTCAGGGTGGTTCACTGCCTCATACTGTTCTATCCTTTCCATTGTCCTTTTTTGCAAGTAGTGCAGGCTGCTGCACATTTTTTTTCAAATAATTCCTATTAGTGACTTTCCACCCGTATCCAGCTAAATTGTGGAAAAACACTACATAGGATAACCTAGAGTAGTTTTTTTGGGCCTTGCAGCGCCGTTTACGGCTGTCTGCACGGTCTCCGTGTGAGTGCAGCTTGCCCTGTAGTCTGTGTGCAGCCACAGCCGGTTGTATCCAGCTCAGGGTGGTTCACTGACTCATACAATTCTATCCATTCCATTGTCCTCTTTTGCAAATAGTGCAGCCCGCTGCACATTTTTTCAAATAATTCCTATTGGTGGCTTTCCACCCGTATCCAGCTAAATTGTGGAAAAACACTACATAGGATAACGTAGAGGAGGTTTTTGGGGCCTTGCAGCGCCGTTTACGGCTGTCTGCACGGTCTCCGTGTGAGTGCAGCTCGCCCTGTAGTCTGTGTGCAGCCACAGCCGGTTGTATCCAGCTCAGGGTGGTTCACTGACTCATACAGTTCTATCCATTCCATTGTCCTTTTTTGCAAATAGTGCAGCCCGCTGCACATTTTTTTAAATAATTCCTATTGGTGGCTTTCCACCCGTATCCAGCTAAATTGTGGAAAAACACTACATAGGATAACGTAGAGGAGGTTTTTGGGGCCTTGCAGCGCCATTTACGGCTGTCTGCACGGTCTCCGTGTGAGTGCAGCTCTCCCTGTTGTCAGTTCAGCCCCCAAAAAATAAATAATAAAATTCACCAAACACACCACTTTACAGTTGTGTAGGCCACATTAGCTCATATTAAAGTCTAGTCCACACTTTAGAAAATTTGTGTTTCTTATACCTGTTAGGAGCTGTTCAGGAATAAGCACACTAAGCCGTTATTACTTTTCTGCTTATCTTTATCAGTCAACCAAGATGAAGAAGGCAGGGAGTAAGGCGCGTGGGCGCGGAGCAGGGAGAGGACGTGGGGATTCTGTGCCTGCTGCGGGCACCGGTGACTCATCACCCAGTTTCAGCAGGGAACAGTCCTTCATGCGCAGCTTTGTCGGAGAGCGCCGTACACCGCTGCTGCGTGTAGACCAAATTGAAGCCGTTGTCGGATGGATGGCAGCTAACGCATCGACTTCAATTAGTGCCACATCCTCTCAGACACAGAGCACTGGAGAGCACCCATCTGTCTCTTCACCACCTGCCAAATTGCCCAGGCAGACAGAGAGCCCAGGACAGGAGCCGTCTCTACTTCTGTTCTCTGAATCTCTTGGCTTGGAAACAGGGGGCCAGCCAAGCAGCATTGGAGAAATGGAAGAAGAGGCAGTGTGCAGTGATGCCCAACAGCTTTTTCTTTCTGAGTCTGAAGAGGCGGGTGGGCCAGTGCCTCCGGTCACCACACCGCAGAACGCATCCGCTGATGACACTCAGGTGCCACTTTCTGGTGCGTGCTCTGCTGCTGAGACTACCCAGGAGGAGCAGTTGGTGGCAGAGGGTAGTGTAGATGATGAGGTCCTTGACCCATCATGGCGTGAGGGACAGGAAGGTGGTGGGAGCAGCTCTGAAGAAGAGATTCCCCGAACGGGCCAAAGAGGGAGAGGGAGGGGGAAGACTGCGGATCCTGTAGCCTCCACTTTGGCACCCGTTAGTAGCATGTCTCTTCCAAAAGCCAAAAAGGGCGCTCCCAAGACTTGCAGTGCCTGGTCCTTTTTTGACACAGTTGCAGATGACATTTGCTATGTCAAATGCAAGGTGTGTCATCACAAAGTCAAAAGAGGGAGAAATGTCAGCAACCTCAATACCTCCAACGTGTGGAAACATGTGCGGACCAGGCACGCGGCGGAGTTACAGAAACACACTGAAGAGCTAGGCCAACCAACAGCGGCAGCTACCACCTCTTCAGCTCGCGTTGCCTCTACCTCCAGCTCACACACAGCTGGTTCGGCTTCCTCCCAGGATCGCCATGGAAGAACCTCTGGCACTGTTGTCCAGAGACCCACTGTAATTCCACCCGCAGCACCACGTTCCCAGTCATCCTCACACTCCCAGCCCAGTCTACAGCCATCGGTAGTACAGGCATGGGAGAAAAGGCGGCCTTTCTCGGCAAACCACCCACGAGCACAGGCTCTGACTGCAGGCATTGCCAAACTTCTGTCACTGGAAATGCTGTCATTCAGGCTGGTGGAGACTGACAGCTTCCGTGACTTGATGTCATTGGCAGTCCCACAGTACAATGTGCCCAGCCGCTTTTATTTCAGCAGGCAAGCCGTCCCTGCCCTGCACAAGCATGTGGAGGGACACATAAAACACGCGCTACTGAACGCCGTCAGTAGCAAGGTCCACCTCACCACCGATGCGTGGACCAGTCAACATGGACAGGGGCGATACCTTTCCCTCACTGCCCATTGGGTTAATGTTGTTGAGCCGGGTACAGATCGTGCGAGTGGCGCAGGACGTGTCCTGCCCACTCCAAGGATTGCAGGAATCCAGTCTGTACGCATTGACTCCTCCTCTTACACAAGTTCCTCAGAATCATCGCTGCAGGAGCCGTCACAGTCCACCTCCACATGGACCCGTGAACGTTTACCTGTTACGACCGACATGAGCACAGCCGTGGCCAAACGTCAACAGGCCGTCTTGAAATTAATTTCTTTGGGGAATCGAAGCCACACAGCGCAGGAGCTCTGGAATGCCATCAAGCAGGAGAGCGACGTGTGGTTTGTGGCAGCGAATCTCCAGCCAGGCATGGTGGTGTGTGATAATGGCCGAAATCTGGTGGCAGCTCTGGGCCTCGGCAACCTCACTCACATCCCATGTCTGGCACATGTGCTCAACTTGGTCGTGCAGAGTTTTTTGAGGGACTATCTGGATCTTGATGCACTGCTGCACAAGGTCCACCTAGAGTGTGCTCACTTGCGGCGTTCCATCACGGCAAAATCGCGCATTGCGGCTCTGCAGCGCCGATTCCGCCTTCCGGAACATCGCATCATATGTGACCTACCTACCAGGTGGAATTCCACGTTACATATGTTGGAGCGGTTGTGTGAGCAGCAGCAAGCAGTAATGGAGTACCAGCTGCATCAGGCGCAAAGAAGTCGCACTCCGCGCCGTTCAGACTTCACAACCACAGAGTGGGCCACTATGAAGGACGTCTGCTAGGTTTTGCGTCCCTTTGATTATTCCACGCGGATGGCGAGTGCAGATGATGCACTAGTCAGCATGACTGTCCCCCTTATCTGCCTGCTTGAAAAATCACTGCAAGCGCTAAGGGATGATGTTGTGGAAGAGGTGGAGGATGAGGATTCACCATTTCCATCATCTTCTGGACAGTCAGCGCCACGTGGTTCCTCACAAACGCGTAGGCAGGGGACACTTTGTGAGGAGGATGAGGAGGAGTCAATGGAGGAGGAAGACATCCGTCCAGAGGAGGGAGTTACACAATTGTCCAGTAGTCAGTGTGTACAGCGAGGGTGGGGTGATGACGAGCGGGCAGAGATCACGCCTCAAGCAGGGGACAGCGTTTCTTGGCCAGTTGGCAGTCTGCAGCACATGGTTGATTACATGCTGCAGTGCCTGAGAAACGACCGCCGCATCGCCCACATTCTCAACATGTCTGATTATTGGGTGTTCACCCTCCTCGATCCTCTCTACCGGGACAACGTACAAAGCCTCATCACACCGTTGAACCGGGAGCGTAAAATGCGGGAGTACCAAGACACGCTGGTGAATTCCATCATCTTCTCCAGTCCAACTGAGAGAAGTGCTGCTAGTGCTTTACAAAGCAGCTCAGTGCGTCCAGGCAGTGGAGGAGGCTCTGCACAAAGAGGGAGCAGAAGCAGTGCCTCTGCCCAAGGCAAGACCAGTATGGCCCAACTGTGGCACAGTTTTTTGTGCCTGCCACAAATGTCTACACCATCACAGACGGCTCCAGTCAGTAGGAGGCAACGGTTCCGTCAGATGGTGACAGACTACATGTCTTGCCCTCTTGCTGTACTCCCAGACGGCTCTTCCCCTTTCAAGTTTTGGGTCTCTAAGTTGGATACATGGCCAGAGCTAAGCCAGTATGCAATGGAGGTGCTGGCTTGCCCTGCGGCTAGTGTATTATCGGAACGCGTCTTTAGTGCTGCAGGTGGTGTACTAACAGACCGTCGCATGCGACTATCCTCCGATAACGTTGACCGGCTTACTTTCCTGAAAATGAACCAGGCCTGGATCTCGCAGGAATTTGCCACTCCTCTTCCTGATTAAATAATTGGGTGACTGTCTACAGTATCCAGGTCTCCTGTTGTGTTCATCTTTCTACCACCTGAACTGTAATTCCTGGGCTCCAACACCGCCAGTTGAGGCTCAAGTGCCGTCTGCACAGTCAAAACATACGACCCAGTGTTATTGGGTGTCAGTAACGTCAGCTTATCCCCAGCTGTGTAGCCGGCAATGTGTCCTGCGACCGCCACGCTGACACAACAACTGAAATGTAAGGGAACCTGTCCCCCCCCCCACCAGGCGTTTGTTACTGAAATAGCCACCTTGTGCAGCAGTAATGCTGCACAAGGAAAAGGTAACTATTTTTGTTTAGCTCCTTGCACACGCAGAACTTAACACTTTTAAAGTGTGTCCACTGATACCGTAAAACCATCCCAGAGGTGGGACTTTCCTTTGTAATGTGACGCAGCACACCCGTCATTCCTACCCCCTTGGCGACGTGCGCTGCCTCCTCCGCGTTGTTTAATTCTGTCCCGGAGCCAGCACTGTTATGTTATCCCTTGGCCAGGCACACTTTGCGGTGCCCGTCTTCTGACATCATTTGGTGTCAGGCTGGCTGCGCCTGTGCAGCCGCGCTGGACGAGATCCCGCCTCGCAGTGTCTTCTGATTTAATCACACTGCGGGCCTGGGATCCAAGGGCATGCGCATTGCATATCTTCACCTCCGCCTCTCACTCATCTCCCTCCACCTTCTTCAGACTGTGCGCCGTCAGCTGATCCCTAATAGCATGCCACAGCCGTGACACCGCACAGTCTGAAGAAGCCGGAGGGAGGGGAGTGAGAGGCGAGGATATGCACTGCGCATGGCCACGGATCCCAGGCCCGCGGTGGGATTACATTGGACGACACTGCGAGGCGGGATCTCGGCCAGCGCGGCCGCACAGGCGCAGCCAGCCTGACACAAAATAATGTCAGATGACGGGCACCGCAAAGTGCGCCTGGCCAAGGGATAACATAACAGCACAGGCTCTGGGACGGAATCAAGCAACGCTGAGGAGGTGGCGCATGGCACCAAGGGGGTAGGAATGACGGCTGGGCTGCGTCACATTACAAAGGAAAGTCCCACCTCCGGGATGTTTTTACGGTATCAGTGGACACACTTTAAGGGTTTATTTCTGTGTTTGCAAGGAGCATAATGAAAAGAGCCACCTTTTCCTTTGGCATCCTTTGTGATGCAAAAGCTGGTTCTTTCAGCTACAAACGCCTTTTGGGGTGGGGGTTAAAGGTTCCCTTTCGACTTGCTCCAATCAGGCTTTGGCCTAAACGGTGTTCCTCTGCACTTCCTGCTGTCCCTGGGCTCCAACACCGCTAGTTGGTGCCTGGAAGTGCTGGCCGCACAGTCAACAGTCGCTCCTCTGTTATTGGGGTTCAGTAACGTCAGCTGCTCCCCTGCTGTGTGTGCTGCAATACCTCCTATCTGCTCCTCCTGCTGTCCCTGGGCTCCAACACCGCTAGTTGGTGCCTGGAAGTGCTGTCCGCACAGTCAACAGTCGCTCCTCTGTTATTGGGGTTCAGTAACGTCAGCTGCTCCCCTGCTGTGTGTGCTTTAATACCTCCTATCTGCTCCTCCTGCTGTCCCTGGGCTCCAACTCCGCTAGTTGGTGCCTGGAAGTGCTGGATGCACAGTTAACACTTGCTGCCGTGTTATTGGGGTTCAGTATCGTCACCTGCTCCCCTGCTGTGTGTGCTGCAATACCTCCTATCAGCTCCTCCTGCTGTCCCTGGGCTCCAACACCGCTAGTTGGTGCCTGGAAGTGCTGGCCGCACAGGCAACAGTCGCTCCTCTGTTATTGGGGTTCAGTAACGTCAGCTGCTCCCCTGCTGTGTGTGCTGCAATACCTCCTATCTGCTCCTCCTGCTGTCCCTGGGCTCCAACACCGCTAGTTGGTGCCTGGAAGTGCTGTCCGCACAGTCAACAGTCGCTCCTCTGTTATTGGGGTTCAGTAACGTCAGCTGCTCCCCTGCTGTGTGTGCTTTAATACCTCCTATCTGCTCCTCCTGCTGTCCCTGGGCTCCAACTCCGCTAGTTGGTGCCTGGAAGTGCTGGATGCACAGTTAACACTTGCTGCCGTGTTATTGGGGTTCAGTATCGTCACCTGCTCCCCTGCTGTGTGTGCTGCAATACCTCCTATCAGCTCCTCCTGCTGTCCCTGGGCTCCAACACCGCTAGTTGGTGCCTGGAAGTGCTGTCCGCACAGTCAACAGTCGCTCCTCTGTTATTGGGTTTCAGTAACGTCAGCTGCTCCCCTGCTGTGTGTGCTGCAATACCTCCTATCTGCTCCTCCTGCTGTCCCTGGGCTCCAACACCGCTAGTTGGTGCCTGGAAGTGCTGTCCGCACAGTCAACAGTCGCTCCTCTGTTATTGGGTTTCAGTAACGTCAGCTGCTCCCCTGCTGTGTGTGCTGCAATACCTCCTATCTGCTCCTCCTGCTGTCCCTGGGCTCCAACACCGCTAGTTGGTGCCTGGAAGTGCTGTCCGCACAGTCAACAGTCGCTCCTCTGTTATTGGGGTTCAGTAACGTCAGCTGCTCCCCTGCTGTGTATCCGGCAACGTGTCATGCGACCGCCACGCTGGCACAACTAACAGACATTTACATGCCTCCAGTGCAGGCTTTGGCCTACACTCTGCTCCTCCGGCTGTCCCTGGGCTCCAACACTGCTGGTTGCTGCCCGGAAGTGCTGTTTGCACAGAGCCAAACACCTCGCCAATGTGTTAGTGGGGTTCAGTAACGTCAGCTGCTCCCCTGCTGTGTATCCAGCAACGTGTCATGCGACCGCCACGCTGGCACAACTCAAATTTAAGGGAACCTGCCCACCCCCACCCCCCCAGGCGTTTGTTACTGAAAGAGCCACCTTGCGCTGCAGTAATGCTGCAGAAGGAAAAGGTGGCACTTTTAATTATGCTCCTTTCAAAGGCTGAACTACACACTTATGAAATGTGTCTCCTCACACCATTTAACCATCCCGGAGGTGGGACTTTCCTTTGTAATGTGACGCAGCACAGCCGTCATTCCTACCCCCTTGGCGCCGTGCGCCGCCTCCTCAGCGTTGTTTGATTCTGTCCCGGAGCCTGTGCTGTTATGTTATCCCTTGGCCAGTCACACTTAGCACTGCCCGTCTTCTGACATAATTTGGTGTCAGGCTGGCTGCACCTGTGCAGCAGCGCTGGATGAGATCCCGCCTCGCAGTGTCTTCTGATTTAATCACACTGCGGGCCTGGGATCCATTGGCATGCGCAGTGCATATCTTCACCTCCGCCTCTCACTCATCTCCCTCCACCTTCAGACTGTGTGCCGTCAGCTGATCCCTAATAGCATGCCACGGCCGTGACACCGCACAGTCTGAAGAAGCCGGAGGGATGGCCACGAATCCCAGGCCCGCGGTGGGATTACATTAGACGACACTGCGAGGCGGGATCTCGGCCAGCGCGGCCGCACAGGCGCAGCCAGCCTGACACAAAATGATGTCAGAAGATGGGCAGCGCTAATTGTGCCTGGCCAAGGGATAACATAACTGCGCAGGCTCTAGGACAGAATCAAACAACGCTGAGGAGGCGGCGCACGGCGCCAGGAATGACGGCTGGGCTGCGTCACATTACAAAGGAAAGTCCCACCTCCGGGACGGTTTAACGGTGTGAGGGGACACATTTCATAAGTGTGTAGTTCAGCCTTTGAAAGGAGCATAATTAAAAGAGCCACCTTTTCCTTTTGCATCATTAGTGCTGTACAAGATGGCTCTTTCAGCAACAAACGCCTGGGGTGGGGGTTAAAGGTTCCCTTTCAACTTGCTCCAGTGCAGGCTTCGGCCTACACTCTGCTCCTCCTGCTGACCCCGGGCTCTAACACCGCCAGTTGGCGCCCGGAAGTGCTAGCTGCACAGAGAAAAAAACCAGCCAATGTGTCAGTGGGGTTCAGCAACGCCAGCTGTTCCCCTGTTGTGTAGCCGGCATCGTGTCCTGCAAACGCCACGCAGACACAACAGACCTAAAACTGCCTCCAGTGCAGGCTTCGGCCTACACCCTGCTCCCTCTCCTCCTGCTGTCCCTGGGCTCCAACACCGCTAGTTGGTGCCTGGAAGTGCTGTCCGCACAGTCAGCAGTCGCTCCTCTGTTATTGGGGTTCAGTAACGTCAGCTGCTCCCCTGCTGTGTGTGCTGCAATACCTACTATATGCTCCTCCTCCTGACCCTGAGCTCTAACACCGCTAGTTGGCGCCCGGAAGTGCTAGCTGCACAGAGAAAAACACCTACCAATGTGTCAGTGGGGTTCAGCAACGCCAGCTGTTCCCCTGCTGTGTAGCCGGCATCGTGTCCTGCAAACGCCACGCAGACACTACAGACCTAAAACTGCCTCCAGTGCAGGCTTCGGCCTACACCCTGCTCCCGCTCCTCCTGCTGTCCCTGGGCTCAAACACCGCTAGTTGGTGCCTGGAAGTGCTGTCCGCACAGTCAACAGTCGCTCCTCTGTTATTGGGGTTCAGTAACGTCAGCTGCTCCCCTGCTGTGTGTGCTGCAATACCTACTATATGCTCCTCCTGCTGACCCTGGGCTCTAACAACGCCAGTTGGTGCCCGGAAGTGCTGGCTGCACAGAGAAAAACACCAGCCAATGTGTCAGTGGGGTTCAGCAACGCCAGCTGTTCCCCTGCTGTGTAGCCGGCATCGTGTCCTGCAAACGCCATGCAGACACAAGAACTGAAATTGAAGGCAACCTGTCCCCCCCCCAGGCGTTGGCATGTATAACAGCTACCTTGAACAGCAGTAATGCTGCATTTGTACAAGGTGGCTCATTAAGTTACTCTCCTTGCACACGCCGAACGCAACACGTCTAAAATGTGTCTCCTGAGACCATTAAACGGTCCCTGAGGTGTGACTTTCCTTTGTAATGACACGCTGCACCCCCCTTGGTAGCGCTGCCCGTCTTCTGACATCATTGTTTGGCTGGCTGCGCCTCTGCGGCCGCCCTGCCCGACACAACGCCCCTCGATGTCTTATTTATTTTGACTGCGAGGGTGTGATTGACGGGCATGAGCAGTGCATATCTTCGCCTGTTGTCACTCATCTCCTTCCGCCTTCTTCAGACTGTACGGCTTCATGGCCGTGGCATGCGATAAGGGATCAGCTGACGCCGCACAGTCTGAAGCAGGTGTAAGGACACGAGTGTGAGAGGCGAACATATTGACTGCGCAAGGCCATGAATACCAGCCCCGCAGTGTGAATAAATGAGAAGACACTGCGGGGCTGGTATTCATGGGCATCGCGAACCGCACCGGCCGACATTAAATGAAGTCAGAAGACGGGCAGCGGTAACAGCGCAAGGCCAAGGGATAACACGACAGCGCAGACTCCTGTACAGCAAATAACGACGCTCAGGAGGCCGCGCCCAGCACCAAGGTGGGATTCTTGACAGCTGTGCTGCGTCTCATTAAGAAGGAAACTCCCGCCTACAAGACAGTTTTGACTGTATAAGGGGCTAAATGTTATACCTGTTTCATCCAGCGTGTGCAAGATTCAAAACTTAAAGAGCAACCTTTCACTTGTGCAGCATTACAGCTGCACAAGGTGTGGCTCTTCTTGTTTGTAACACCTGAGGGGGTGGTTAAAGGTTACCTTTAAAATTGGTTCAATTAGGCTTCGGCCTACACTCTGCTCCCTCTCCTCCTGCTGTCCCTGGGCTCTAACTCTGCCAGTTGGTGCCCGGAAGTGCTGGCTGCACAGAGCAAAACACTCGCCACTCTGTCAGTGGGGTTCAGCACCGCCAGCTGTTCCCCTGCTGTGTAGCTGGCAACGTGTCCTGCAAAAGCCACGCAGACACAAAGCTACCGCCAGTGCAGGCTTCAGCCTACACTCTGCTCCCTCTCCTCCTGCTGACCCTGGGCTCTAACACTGCCAGTTGGTGCCCGGAAGTGCTGGCTGCACAGAGCAAAACACTCGCCAATGTGTCAGTGGGTTTCAGCACCGCCAGCTGTTCCCCTGCTGTGTAGCTGGCAACGTGTCCTGCAAAAGCCACGCAGACACAAGAACTGAAATTGAAGGGAACCTGTCCCCCCCCAGGCGTTTGTATGTATTACAGCCACCTTGTACAGCAGTCATGCTGCATTTGTGCAAGGTGGCTCATAAACTTATTCTCCTTGCACACGTGGAACTGAACACGTCTAAAATGTGTCCCCTGAGACCATTAAAACGTCCCTCAGGTGTGACTTTCCTTTGTAATGACACGCAGCAAGCCCGTTGGTAGCGCTGCCCGTCTTCTTACATCATTGTTTGGCTGGCTGCGCCTCTGCGGCAGCCCTGCCCGACACAACGCCCCTCGGTGTCTAATTTCTTTAGACTGCGAGGGTGTGATTGATGGGCATGACCAGTGCCTATCTTCGCCTGGCACTTATCTCCTTCCGCCTTCTTCACACTGTGCGGCCTCATGGCCGTGGCATGCCATAAGGGATCAGCTGGCGCAGCACAGTCTGAAGCAGGTGTAAGGACCCGAGTGAGAGGCGAACATATGTACTGCGCAAGGCCATGAATCCCAGCCCCGCAGTGTGAAACAATGTAAAGACACTGCTGGGCTGGGATTCATGGGCATCGCGAACCGCACCAGCCGACATGAAATGATGTCAGAAGACGGACAGCGCATGGCCAAGGGATAACGCAACAGCGCAGACTCCTGTACAGCAAAATGCGATGCTCAGGAGGCCGCGCCAAGCACCAAGGTGGTATTTTTGCCAGCTGTGCTGCGTCTCATTAAGAAGGGAACTCCCTCCTCCAAGACAGTTTTGACTGTATAAGGGCCTAAATGTGGTACGTGTTTCATTCAGTGTGTGCAAGGAACAAAATTAAAAGAGCAGCCTTTGACTTGGGCAGCATTACTGCTGCCCAAGGTGTGGCTCTTCTAGTTTGTAACACCTGAGGGGGGGTTAAAGGTTACCTTTAAAATTGGTTCAATTAGGCTTCGGCCTACACTCTGCTCCCTCTCCTCCTACTGACCCTGGGCTCTAACACTGCCAGTTGGTTCCAGGAAGTGCTGGCTGCACAGAGCAAAACACCCGCCAATGTGTCAGTGGGGTTCAGCATGGCCAGCTGTTCCCCTGCTGTGTAGCCGGCAACGTGTCCTGCAAAAGCCACGCAGACACAAAGCTGCCGCCAGTGCAGGCTTCGGCCTACACTCTGCTCCCTCTCCTCCTGCTGACCCTGGGCTCTAACACTGCCAGTTGGTGCCCAGAAGTGCTGGCTGCACAGAACAAAACACCCGCCAATTTGTCAGTGGGGTTCAGCACCGCCAGCTGTTCCCCTGCTGTGTAGCTGGCAACGTGTCCTGCAAAAGCCACGCAGACACAAAGCTGCCGCCAGTGCAGGCTTCGGCCTACACTCTGCTCCCTCTCCTCCTGCTGACCCTGGGCTCTAGCACTGCCAGTTGGTGCCTGAAAGTGCTGGCTGCACAGAGCAAAACACCCGCCAATGTGTCAGTGGGGTTCAGCACCGCCAGCTGTTCCCCTGCTGTGTAGCCGGCAACGTGTCCTGCAAAAGCCACGCAGACACAAAGCTGCCGCCAGTGCAGGCTTCGGCCTACACTCTGCTCCCTCTCCTCCTGCTGACCCTGGGCTCTAACACCGCCAGTTGGCGCCCGGAAGTGCTAGCTGCACAGAGAAAAACACCCGCCAATGTGTCAGTGGGGTTCAGCAACGCCAGCTGTTCGCCTGCTGTGTAGCCGGCATCGTGTCCTGCAAACGCCATGCAGACACAAGAACTGAAATTGAAGGGAACCTGTCCCCCCCCATGGCATTGGCATGTATAACAGCCACCTGGTACAGCAGTAATGCTGCATTTGTACAAGGTGGCTCATTAAGTTACTCTCCTTGCACACGCCGGACGCAACACGTCTAAAATGTGTCTCCTGAGACCATTAAACCGTCCCTGAGGTGTGACTTTCCTTTGTAATGACACGCTGCACCCCCTTGGTAGCGCTGCCCGTCTTCTGACATCATTGTTTGGCTGGCTGCGCCTCTGCGGCCGCCCTGCCCGACGCAATACCCCTCGGTGTCTTATTTATTTTGACTGCGAGGGTGTGATTGATGGGCATGAGCAGTGCATATCTTCGTCTGTCACTAATCTCCTTCCGCCTTCTTCAGACTGTACGGCTTCATGGCCGTGGCATGCGATAAGGGATCAGCTGACGCCGCACAGTCTGTAGCAGGTGTAAGGACACGAGTGAGAGGCGAACATATTGACTGCGCAAGGCCATGAATCCCAGCCCCGCAGTGTGAATTAATGAAAAGACACTGCGGGGCTGGGATTCATGGGCATCGCGAACCGCACCAGCCGACATGAAATGATGTCACAAGACGGGCAGCACTAACAGCGCATGGCCAAGGGATAACACAACAGCGCAGACTCCTGTACAGCTAATAACGACGCTCAGGAGACTGCGCCCAGCACCAAGGTGGGATGTTTGACAACTGTGCTGCGTCTCATTAACCCCTTCCCGACCCATGACGCCACGTAGGCGTCATGAAAACCCGTGCCAATCCGACCTATGACGCCTATGTGGCGTCATGGAAAGATCGCATCCCTGCAGATCGGGTGAAAGGGTTAACTCCTATTTTACCCGATCTGCAGGGAGAGGGGGAGTTGTACTTCAGCCCAGGGGGGGTGGCTTCACCCCCCCGTGGCTACGATCGCTCTGATTGGCTGTTGAAAGTGAAACACCCAATCAGAGCGATTTGTAATATTTCACCTATGAAAATGGTGAAATATTACAATCCAGCCATGGCCGATGCTGCAATAGCATCTGCCATGGCTGGAGACCCCGATCTGCCCCCCCACCCCACCGATCGCCCCCCCAGTCGTCCTTTCTGCCCCGATCTCCTGTCCGCTCCCCTCCTCCCTCCTGTCCGCTCCCCCGGTCCTCTTGTCCGCTCCCCCGGTCCTCCGATCCCCCCCCCCGTGTTCCGATCCCACCCCCCCATACTTACCTAGCTTCCATGTCCCTCCCGGTGTCCGGCCGTCTTCTCCATGGGCGCCGCCATCTTGGAAAATGGCGGGCGCATGCGCAGTGCGCCCGCCGAATCTGCCAGCCGGCAGATTCATTTCAAGTACATTTTGATCGCTGTGGTAGGTTCTATCACAGCGATCAAAATAAAAAAATAATAAATAAACCCCCCCCTTTATCACCCCCATAGGTAGGGAACCTAATAAAATAAAGAAAATATTTTTTTTTCTTTTTCCACTAGGGTTAGGGTTAGAACTAGGGTTAGAACTAGGGGTAGGGTTAGGGGTAGGGTTAGGATTACGGGTAGGGTTAGGGTTAGGGGTAGGGTTATGGCATGTGCACACAGAGCGGATCGGCCGCCGATCGGCAGCGGATCGGCCGCGGATCCACAGCGGATCGGCAGCGGATCCGCAGCGGATCGGCAGCGGATCCGCAGCGGATCGGTCGCGGATCCGCAGCGGATCGGCCGCGGATCCGCAGCGGATCGGCCGCGGATCCGCAGCGGATCGGCCGTGGATCCGCCGCGGATCCGCAGCGGATTGGCCGCGGATCCGCAGCGGATTGGCAGCGGATCCGCAGCGGATTGGCCGCGGATCCGCAGCGGATTGGCAGCGGATCCGCAGCGGATTGGCCGCTGCGAATTCGAAGCAGTTTTCCATCAGGTTTACAGTACCATGTACACCTAAGGAAAACCAAATCCGCTGTGCCCATGGTGCGGAAAATTCCGTGCAGAAACGCTGCGTTGTATTTTCCGCAGCATGTCAATTCTTTGTGCGGATTCCGCAGCGTTTTACACCTGTTCCTCAATAGGAATCCGCAGGTGAAATCCGCACAAAAAAACACTGGAAATCTGCTGTAAATCCGCAGGTAAAACGCAGTGCCTTTTACCTGCAGATTTTTCAAAAATCGTGCGGAAAAATCTCACACAAATCCGCAACGTGGGCACATAGCCTTAGGGTTAGGGTTGGAATTAGAGTTAGGGTTGGAATTAGGGCTAGGGTTTGAAATAGGGTTAAGATTAGGCTTGTGGTTAGGGTTACGGATAGGGTTAGGGGTGTGTTGGGGTTACAGTTGTGGTTAGGGTTGGGATTAGGGTTACGGTTGGGATTAGGGTTAGGATTAGGGTTGGAATTAGGGTTACGGGTGTGTTGCGGTTAGGGTTGTGGTTAGGGGTGTGTTGGGGTTAGGGTTGTGATTAGGGTTATGGCTACAGTTGGGATTAGGATTAGGGGTGTGTTGGGGTTAGTGTTGAAGTTAGAATTGAGGGGATTCCACTGTTTGGGCACATCAGGGGTCTCCAAACGCAACATGGCGCCACCATTGATTCCAGCCAATCTTGCGTTCAAAAAGTCAAATGGTGCTCCCGCCCTTCCAAGCCCCGACGTGCGCCCAAACAGTGGTTTACCCCCACATTTGGGGTACCAGCGTACTCAGGACAAACTGGGCAACAACTGTTGGGGTCCAATTTCTCCTGTTACCCTTGCAAAAATAAAAAATTACTTGCTAAAACATAATTTTTGAGGAAAGAACAATTATTTTTTATTTTCACGGCTCTGCGTTATAAACTTCTGTGAAGCACTTGGGGGTTGAAAGTGCTCACCACACATCTAGATAAGTTCCTTCGGGGGTCTAGTTTCCAAAATGGGGTCACTTGTGGGGTGTTTCTACTGTTTAGGCACATCAGGGGCTCTGCAAATGCAATGTGACGCCCGCAGACCATTCCATCAAAGTCTGCATTTCAAATGTCACTACTTCCCTTCCGAGCCCAGACTTGTGCCCAAACAGTGGTTTACCCCCACATATGGGGTATCAGCGTACTCAGGAGAAACTGGACAACAACTTTTGGGGTCCAAATTCTCCTGTTACCCTTGTGAAAATAAAAAATTGCTTGCTAAAACATCTTTTTTGAGGAAAGAAAAATGATTTTTTATTTTCACGGCTCTGCGTTGTAAACTTCTGTGAAGCATTTGGGGGTTGAACGTGCTCACCACACATCTAGATAAGTTCCATGGGGGGTCTAGTTTCCAAAATTGGGTCAATTGTGGGGAGTTTCTACTGTTTAGGCATATCAGGGGCTCTGCAAACGTAACATGATGCCCGCAGACCATTCCATCAAAGTCTGCATTCCAAAACGTCACTACTTCCCTTCCGAGCCCCGGCATGTGCCCAAACAGTGGTTTACCCCCACATATGGGGTATCAGCGTACTCAGGAGAAACTGGACAACAACTTTTGGGGTCCAATTTCTCCTGTTACTCTTGCAAAAATAAAAAATTCTGGGCTAAAAAAATATTTTTGAGGAAAGGAAACACATTTTTTATTTTCACGGCTCTGCGTTATAAACTTCTGTGAAGCTCTTGGGGGTTCAAAGTGCTCACTACACATCTAGATAAGTTTCCTTGGGGGTCTAGTTTCCAAAATGGAGTCAATTGTGGGGAGTTCCTACTGTTTAGGCACATCAGGGGCTCTGCAAACGCAACCTGACGCCCGCAGAGCATTCCATCAAAGTCTGCATTTCAAAATGTCACTACTTCCCTTCCGAACCCCGACGTGTGCCAAAACAGTGGTTTACCCCCACATATGGGGTATCAGCGTACTCAGGAGAAACTGGACAACAACTTTTGGGGTCCAATTTCTCCTGTTACCCTTGGGAAAATAAAAAATTGTGGGCTAAAAAATCATTTTTGAGAAAAGAAAAATTATTTTTTATTTTCATGGCTCTGCGTTATAAACTTCTGTGAAGCACTTGGGGGTTCAAAGTGCTCACCACACATCTAGATTAGTTCCTTGGGAGGTCTAGTTTCCAAAATGGGGTCACTTGTGCGCGAGCTCCAATGTTTAGGCACACAGGGGCTCTCCAAACGCGACATGGTGTCCGCTAATGATTGGAGCTAATTTTCCATTCAAAAAGCCAAATGGCGTGCCTTCCCTTCCGAGCCCTGCCGTGCGCCCAAACAGTGGTTTACCCCCACATATGGGGTATCATCGTACTCAGGACTAACTGGACAACCACATTTGGGGTCCAATTTCTCCTATTACCCTTGGGAAAATAAAAAATTCTGGGCTAAAAATCATTTTTGAGGAAAGAAAAATTATTTTTTTATTTTCACGGCTCTGCGTTATAAACTTCTGTGAAGCACCTGGGGGTTATAAGTGCTCACTATGCATCTAGATAAGTTCCTTGGGGGGGTCTAGTTTCCAAAATGGGGTCACTTGTAGGGGAGCTCCAATGTTTAGGCACACAGGGGCTCTCCAAACGCGACATGGTGTCCGCTAACGATTGGAGCTAATTTTCCATTCAAAAAGTCAAATGGCACGCCTCCCCTTCCGAGCCTTGCCGTGCACCCAAACAGTGGTTTACCCCCACATATGAGGTATCGGCATACTCAGGAGAAATTGCCCAACAAATTTTAGGATCCATTTTATCCTGTTGCCCATGTGAAAATGAAAGAATTGAGGCTAAAAGAAATTTTGTGTGAAAAAAAAGTACTTTTTCATTTTTGCGGATCAATTTGTGAAGCACCTGGGGGTTTAAAGTGCTCACTATGCTTCTAGATAAGTTCCTTGGGGGGTCTAGTTTCCAAAATGTGGTCACTTGTGGGGGAGCTCCAATGTTTAGGCACACGGGGGCTCTCCAAACGCGACATGGTGTCCGCTAAAGATTGGAGCCAATTTTTCATTCAAAAAGTCAAATGGCGCTCCTTCCGAGCCCTGCCGTGCGCCCAAACAGTGGTTTACCCCCACATATGAGGTATCAGCGTACTCAGGACAAATTGGACAACAACGTCCCTGGTCCAGTTTCTCCTTTTACCCTTGGGAAAATAAAAAAATTGTTGCTAAAAGATCATTTTTGTGACTAAAAAGTTAAATGTTCATTTTTTACTTCCATGTTGCTTCTGCTGCTGTGAAACACCTGAAGGGTTAATAAACTTCTTGAATGTGGTTTTGAGCACCTTGAGGGGTGCAGTTTTTAGAATGGTGTCACTTTTGGGTATTTCCAGCCATATAGAACCCTCAAAATGACTTCAAATGTGAGGTGGTCCCTAAAAAAAATGGTTTTGTAAATTTTGTTGTAAAAATGAGAAATCACTGGTCAAATTTTAACCCTTATAACTTCCTAGCAAAAAAAAAAAATTGTTTCCAAAATTGTGCTGATGTAAAGTAGACATGTGGGAAACGTTATTTATTAACTATTTTGTGTCACATAACTCTCTGGTTTAACAGAATAAAAATTCAAAATGTGAAAATTGCGAAATTTTCAAAATTTTCGCCAAATTTCAGTTTTTTTCACAAATAAACTTAGAAATTATCGACCTAAATTTACCACTAACATGAAGCCCAATATGTCACGAAAAAACAATCTCAGAATCGCTAGGATCCGTTGAAGCGTTCCTGAGTTATTACCTCATAAAGGGACACTGGTCAGAATTGCAAAAAACGGCAAGGTCATTAAGGCCAAAATAGGCTGGGTCATGAAGGGGTTAAGAAGGAAAGTCACGCCTCCAAGACAGTTTGACTGTATAAGGGGCTAAATGTTATACGTGTTTCATTCAGCGTCTGCAAGATTCAAAACTTAAAGAGCAACCTTTCACTTGTGCAGCATTACAGCTGCACAAGGTGTGGCTCTTCCAGTTTGTAACACCTGAGGGGGGGTTAAAGGTTACCTTTAAAATTGGTTCAGTTAGGCATCGGCCTACACTCTGCTCCCTCTCCTCCTGCTGACCCTGGGCTCTAACAACGCCAGTTGGTGCCCGGAAGTGCTGGCTGCACAGAGAAAAACACCAGCCAATGTGTCAGTGGGGTTCAGCAACGCCAGCTGTTCCCATGCTGTGTAGCCGGCATCGTGTCCTGCAAACGCCACGCAGACACAACAGACCTCCAAATGCCTCCAGTGCAGGCTTCGGCCTACACTCTGCTCCCCCTGCTGACCCTTTGCTCCAACACCACTAGTTGGGGCTCTAGGAAGACAAGCTTGAATAGGTCCCCATCCTGGTTCCAGTACCGTCAGCTGGTTCCGGGTAGAGCCTTTGGCTTAGGTGCCTCCTTCTGGGTATCCGAGTTCCACCAACGTCAGGTGGTCCTTGGTAGTGCTTTCAGGCACGGGTACCTCCTGCTTAGTAACCGGGTTCCAGTAACGTCAGCTGGTCCTCGGTAGTTCCATTGGCTCTTGGACCTTCGGCTACCCATCCGGGTTCCAGTACCGTCAGCTGGTTCTCGGCAGTGTCTTTTGCTCTTGTACCTTCTGCTCCCCATCCTGATTCCAGTACCGACAGCTGGTTCCGGGCAGAGCCTTTGGCTTAGGTGCCTCCCTCTGGGTATCCGAGTTCCACCAACGTCAGGTGGTCCTTGGTAGTGCTTTCAGGCACGGGTACCTCCTGCTTAGTAACCGGGTTCCAGTAACGTCAGCTGGTCCTCGGTAGTTCCATTGGCTCTTGGACCTTTGGGTAGCCATCCGAGTTCCAGTTCCATCAGCTGTTTCTCGGCATTTTCTCAGCCTTCTTGTACCTTCTGCTACATTTCCAAGTTCAAGACCCTGGAGACGACGACCCGGAAGACCACCCCTAAGATGACGACGACACCAGAGACGACAACCACTGAGATGACGACGACCCTGGAGACGACGACGACATGGGAGACCGAGAAGCAGAAGAACAAGAGGCTGCAGAACAAAGAGCAGAAGAACATTAAGCATAACACTAAATATCAGAGCAAAATATATTATCTAAATTATAAGCAGAAGACTAAGCAGTGTATGGGGGTGAGTCCGTTCCTCCTCGTGGTGCCCCTGGATAAAGCCTGATGCTGCAGGCCAAACTGAACGCGGACAAATGCAACTCGTTTGTGACAGGCAGAACGGAAGGTGTAACCTTCAAACTTTTATAGATAGCAACTACGGGAATGCCTGTCACAAATAAGAATATGATGAAGAACTTGAATATGAAGAAGAATAATAGTTAAATAAAAAGAATATGAACAATGTAACAAAAAACAATTATAGGTAGAAGATGAAGAAGAAGATGAATAAGGTGAAGAAGAACTTGATGTCAAAGATGCTGATGATGATGAAGAAGAAAGTGTGGGAGAAGTAAAAAAGAGGGTGAAGGGCGTGGAAGTAGTGAAACATCAATATCTGACAAAATAAAAAAAATCGTAAGATAGTCAATATCTTTGTAACTCCGAACGTCTTAAAAAAAAAAAAAAAAAATTCTTGCTATTCTATTTGATTGGGCTAAACCTCTATGCCTTTAATGTCTCCGCCACCTCCCCCAATACATCCTACATTATTCTTAGTTGTTTTCCTTCATGTAGAATGAACCTACAAGGAAAGAAAGGGTTTATTTTAATTCCGATATTTTCGTCCCATTGACTTGCATTGGTATCGGGTATCGGAATCGGCGAGATCCGATACTTTGCCGGTATCGGCCGATACTTTCCGATACCGATACTTTCCGATATCGGAAGGTATCGCTCAACACTAGTGGTGAGAACTTTGAACCCCCAAGTGTTTCACTACAGTTTATAACGCAGAGCCGTGAAAATAAAAAAATCCTTTTTTTTCCACAAAAATTATTTTTTAGCCCCCCAGTTTTCTACTTTTCCAAGGGTAACAGTTGAAATTAGACCCCAAAAGTTGTTGTCCAATTTGTCCTGAGTACGCTGATACCCAATATATGGGGGGGACCACAGTTTGAGCGCATGGCAGAGCTCGGAAGGGAAGGAGCATCATTTGGAATGCAGACTTAATGGATTGGTCTGCCGGCGTCACATTGCGTTTGCAGAGCCCCTAATGTACCTAAACAGTAGAAACCCCCCACAAGTAACCCCATATTGGAAATTAGATCCCCCAAGGAACTTATCTAGATGTGTGGTGGGAACTTTGAACCCCCAAGTGTTTCACTACAGTTTATAACGCAGAGCCGTGAAAATAAAAAATCTTTTTTTTTTCCACAAAAATTATTTTTTAGCCCCCAGTTTTGTATTTTCCCAAGGGTAACAGGAGAAATTGGACCCCAAAAGTTGTTGTCCAATGTGTCCTGAGTACGCTGATACCCCATATGTTGGGGTAAACCCCTGTTTGGGCGCACGGGAGAGCTCGGAAGGGAAGGAGAACTGTTTTACTTTTTCCATGCAGAATTGGCTGGAATTGAGATCGGACGCCATGTCGCGTTTGCAGAGTCCCTGATGTGCCTAAACAGTGAAAACCTCCCAATTATAACGGAAATCCTAATCCAAACACATCCCTAACCCTAATCCCAACGGTAACCCTAACCACACCCCTAACCCTGACACCCCTAACCCTAATCCCAACCCTATTCCCAACCGTAAATGTAATCCAAACTCTAACCCTAACTTTAGCCCCAAACCTAACCCTAACTTTAGCCCCAACCCTAACTGTAGCCTTAACCCTAGCCCCAACCCTAGCCCTAACCCTAGCCCTATCCCTAGCCCTAACCCTAGCCCTAACCCTAACCCTAATGGGAAAATGGAAATAAATACATTTTTTTAATTTTTCGCTAACTAAGGGGGTGATGAAGGGGGGTTTGATTTACTTTTATAGCGGGTTTTTTTAGCAGATTTTTATGATTGGCAGCCGTCACACACTGAAAGATGCTTTTTATTGCAAAAAATATTTTTTGCATTACCACATTTTGAGAGCTATAATTTTTTCCATATTTTGGTCCACAGAGTCATGTGAGGTCTTGTTTTTTGCGGGACGAGTTGACGTTTTTATTGGTAACATTTTCGGGCACGTGACATTTTTTGATCGCTTTTTATTCAGATTTTTGTGAGGCAGAATGACCAAAAACCAGTTATTCATGAATTTCTTTTGGGGGAGGCGTTTATACCGTTCCGCGTTTGGTAAAACGGATAAAGCAGTTTTATTCTTCGGGTCAGTACGATTACAGCGATACCTCATTTATGTCATTTTTTTATGTTTTGGCGCTTTTATACGATAAAAACTATTTTATAGAAAAAATAATTATTTTTGCATCACTTTATTCTGAGGACTATAACTTTTTTATTTTTTCTTTGATGACGCTGTATGGCGTCTTGTTTTTTGGGGGACAAGATGATTTTTTCAGCGGTACCATGGATATTTATATCCGTCTTTTTGATCGCGTGTTATTCCACTTTTTATTTGGTGGTATGATAAAGCGTTGTTTTTTGCCTCGTTTTTTTTTTTTTTTTTACGGTTTTAACTGAAGGGGTTAACTAGTGGGACAGTTTTATAGGTCGGGTCGCTATGGACGCGGCGATACTAAATATGTGTACTTTTATTGTTTTTTTTTAATTTAGATAAATAAATAAATGTATTTATAGGAACAATATATATATTTTTTATTTTGCATTTTTTTTTACACATGTTGAAATTTTTTTTTTTACACTATAACATTGCCCTAGGGGGGGGGCATGATGTTATAGTGTAAGATCGCCGATCTGACACTTTGCTGTGCACTGTGTCAGATCGGCGATCTGAAGTGCACAGATCCTGGAGTCTTCCCGGCGCCTGCTGTGAGCAGGCGCTGTGATGCCACCTCCCTGCAGGACCCGGATGCCGCGGCCATCTTGGATCCGGGCCTGCCGCAGGGAGGAAGAGGTGAGAGACCCTCGGAGCAACGCGATCACATCGCGTTGCTCCGAGGGTCTCAGGGAAGCACGCAGGGAGCCCCCTCCCTGCGCGATGCTTCCCTATACCGCCGGAACACTGCGATCATGTTTGATCGCAGTGTGCCGGAGGTTAATGTGCCGGGGGCGGTCCGTGACCGCTCCTGGCACATAGTGCCGGATGTCAGCTGCGATAGTCAGCTGACACCCGGCCGCGATCGGCCGCGCTCCACCCGTGAGCGCGGCCGATCGCTATGACGTACTATCCCGTCGAGGGTCAGATAGGCCCAGGTCACCTCGACGGGATAGTACGTCTAAGGTCAGAGAGGGGTTAATATTTTTTACAGGTGACACTGGCTTTGGGGATCAAAGTGACAAATGATGGTGAGTATGTACTATATGTCTATATGTTGTATGTATGTAGTATGTTGTATGTAATATGTTGCTAGTATGTTGCATGTATGCAGTATGTTGTATGTATGTTGCATGTATGAGTATGTATGTTGTATGTAGTATGTATGTTGCATGTATGTAGTATGTTGCATGCATGTATGTTGCATGCATGTAGTATGTTGCATGCATGTAGTATGTTGCATGTATGTAGTATGTTGCATGTATTTTGCATGTTGTATGTAATATGTTGTATGTATGTTGTATGTTTGAGTTTTTTTTATACATTCCACACATTAGCCGGATGATGGGACTACTACTGTCCCATCATTGGCTAATATGTGACTCACTGTCACTGTAGCAGGCATAGCCCGATGCCTGCATACACACATGCGCGCACACACACACACAGTGCTACACAGCCCGCAGACCACCCGGACAGGCCGCAGACAATCCGGACAGGCCGCATACCTCCCGTACAGGCCGCAGAATACCCGGACAGGCCGCAGAACACCCGGACAGGCCGCAGACCACCCGGACAGGCCGCGGACCCGGCACGGAGAGCCCGCAGACCCCCGGACAGCCCGCAGACCACCCGGACAGCCCGCAGACCACCCAGACAGCCCGCAAACACAGCACGGAGAGCTCGCAGAACCCGCACACACACACACAGTCACCGCCCACACTCTGCCCACACTCTTTTCCCCCCTCCGGAACTGCAGCATTTCCTCCTCAGCTAAACCGCTGATCTTTTTTTACATCTGCGGCTTTGCTGCGGAAGTGCCCGACTCAATGCAAGTCAATGGGTGCAGAAACGCTGCAGTTCCACACAAAGAATTGACATGCTAAGGAAAAAACGCTGCGTTTCCGCGCAGTTTTTTTCGCAGCATGTGCACAGCGGATTTGGTTTTCCATAGGTTTACATGGTACTGTACACCGCATGGGAAACTGCTGCAGATTCGCAGCGTCAAAAACTATGCGGATCCGCGGTAAAAACCGCAACGTGTGAACATGGCCTAAGGGCTCATTCCCACTTCTGATGAAATCGAACGAATGCAATCTGCTAAAAAAAATCGGATTGCATTCGGACCAATGTTGTTCTATCATTGTGTGTTCATCTACTTTTTTTTCAGCTTGGATTGGATCACCATCGGACTGGAAAAAAATTGCAGCATGCTGAGATTGTATTCTGATATCGTATCGCATCCCGCAATAGAAGTCAGTGGGTGCGAGAAAAAACCCCACAGTGCACTTGGCCATGCGAGTGCTGTCCAATGTTTATACCCCAATCGCATTTGAAAATCCGGCAATCATGTGCCGGGTACAATAGAATCAAAGAGTGACAGGTTAGAATAGAATCGATACATACACACCTTTCCACAGAGATCCTGCTAATCCATTTGTGCCACGACGGGCAATTCATGTGCCGCATACAGTAAAATCACAGAATGACAGGTTAGAATAGAATAGATTCATACACACCTACTCCTATTACCTATCTGACGGAAAGTTCTCGCGGTGGCGTCAGACAGGTCCTACGAGTTCACAGACCAGGGAACTCGCTTCACCTTCCTGACGTCAGCGTGAGCGCTGTGGGAAATTTTCCAATGGATCTCACGCTGACATCACATAGGTGAATTGAGTTCATTGGCTGTGAACACCCAGGACCTGTCTGACGGCACCGCGAGCAGTAGAACCTTCTCACGCTTGCGGTGCCATCACATAGGTAAAAGGAGTTCACAGAGAGACACTGAGCACACACAGTGCTCAGTGTCTGCTGAATGACAGGCTGCATGGTTGCATCATGCAACCATGCATCCTGCTGTCTAGATGTAGCAGAGCTAGACCTTTCGTGGGACAAATGGATTACCAATGTCTCTGCGGAAAGCTGAAGAATATTACTGTTTTTTTTATTTTTAACTCTTGCAGATGACAAGGGCGTTGGTGGAATGGGTTAGGTCGTTAGTATGGTTTAATTAAGATTTATTGAGTCTGTGTGATTCTTTCAACAGCAAACAGACTTTGGGGATGAAGGGGTAAATACATTCACGCTACATTACATGAATATGTACACACATTTATTGAATAAAAAACGTAAAGGGGTTTCCCCCACAAACAAAGTTTATTTTAATCAATAGATCTTGAAATAATAAAGGTATGTGCTCGCGATCCAGAGTTGCAGCGTCAAACCTGCAGTGGCCAGATATTACAACATAGTGGATGGGACTTCAAGAAGAGACTGATATGGGATATGTCCAAAGCGCTGCTACTCCTGGATTGTGGGCACCTGGCCTAATAAGTTCCACAATTGGATGTGTTTGTCCTCTTAGCGACCGAGACAATTTTGACCTTGATGACAAAACCAAATGTTACAATTCTGATCAGTGTCACTTTATGTGTTAATAAATCTGGAACGCTTTAATCTATCTCACTGATTCTGAGATTGTATTTTTCATGACATATTGTACTTCATGATGGTGGTAAAATTTCATCAATATGACTTGCGTTTATTTATAAAAAAAAATTTAAATTTGGCAAAAATGTTGCAATTTTCAAACTATTTTCAAGAATCATGTCACACAAAATAGTTCATAAATAACATTATCCACATGTTTACATCAGCAAAATTTTGGAAACATGTTTGTTTTGTTAGGAAGTTAGAAGGGTTAAGGCTATGTGCACACATTGCAGATTTTGATGCGGATCCGCAGCGTTTTTGGACGCACGGAATTGCATCACATCCGCAGCGTAGTGCACAAGCAATGTTAGTCAATGTGAAATTGACAATTGGTGTGCACATGCTGCGAAAAAAACGCACCGATTTGCAGTGTTTTATTTTCCGCAGCCTGTCAATTATTTTTGTTGATCTGCACTCATTGACTTCCATTTTGTCAAGCAAATCCGCAGCAAAACCGCAGGTATAAAAAAGATTGCGGTGTTGCCTGCGAGAAATGCAGATCAGGAGGAGGAAGAGTGTGTGGGCGGAGACTGTGTGTGTTCGGAGATTGTGTGTGTGTAGGCGGAGACTGCGGAGAAGATGTGCGGGTGTTTGTGTGCCTGCGGGGCTGTATGTATGTGTGTACGGGGCTGTGTGTAGGCAAGCATCGTCCGATGGGACTACTAGTCCCATCCGGCTATGCCTGCTACAGTGACAGCTAGACGGATGATAGGACAGTAGTAGCTACTGTATTCAAGTGTAAAAAACAAAGCACATATACACATACAGTATATACTCACTATACACCTAGTTCCCGAAGCCCTCGATCACCTGTAAAAAACAAAAAAGTATACTCCCTGATCCGATGTAATCCATTTAATCACGAGTGTCCAATGATGATCCCCCATGGAGAGCTGTCACCTCAGCAGATGCGACCGCTCTCCAGGGGCTCCGGTGATACAGGGACAGGAAGTAATCCTCCGCACTGTATCCCTACGCCACTGTGAGTGCAAAGTTCATACTGTCACTTGCGGCACCTCTGCGTGGGAAAATTCTCACGCAGCAGTGCCGTAAAGTGAGAGCCCATTGAACCCTCAGTGATAACACTGCAGGAGCCATTGTCTCCTGTCAGTGTGTCACTGGAGGCCTATAGAGCAGTCACATCTCCTGATGTGACAGGCTCTATAGGGGAGATTATCGTGGGACACTCATTATTAAATGGACTGAGTCGGACCAGGGAGTATTTGTGTTGGTTTATTATTTTTTCTTTTTTTGCAGGAGATCGAGGGTGTCGCAAGGATTGGCAGAGCAATAAGATGGCAAAACTGTTTTATTTCATTAAAATACTTACCTCTCCATTACTAAGCCGGCTTGATGTCACAAGCTTACAATTCAAAGGTGCATCAACCCCCAACTGTTACCCCATATGCCACCGTTTCAGGGCAGTGAGAAGGGAGGATAAGTGCCGGAATTGGCACATCTTAGAGATGTGCCATTTCTGGGGCAGCCCTGAGCTGGTGTTTGTAGTCGGGGAGGGCCAATATCCATGGCCTCTTCCTAGGCTATTAATATTAAACCGCAGCTGTCTTCATAGCCTTTTCTGGCTAATACTTATAGGGGGACCCCATATCTTTTTTTTGGAGGGGTCCCCCTATTTTAATAGCCAGTAAAGGCTAAATATACAGCTGCGGGCTGAGATTCATAACCTGGAAAGATCCATGGGTATTACCCCCTTCCCTGGCTATAAACATCGGCCCCCCCAGTCGCTGGCTTTCCCTCTCTGGCCCAGAAAATTGTGAGGGAGCCCACAGCATTTTTATTTTTCAAACGGCATTTTTTTTTTTTAATTAAACAGATAATGCGTTTAAGGCCGGTTTCACACGTCAGTGGCTCCAGTACGTGTGGTGATAGTTTCATCACGTACCAGAGACACTGACACACGTAGACACATTAAAATAGATATGTCTCTACAGATGTCAGCGTGTTTTCACGGACCGTGTGTACGTGTGCAAAACACGGAAACATGTCAGTGTTCGTGGGAGCGCACGGATCACACAGACCCATTAAAGTCAATGGGTGCTTGTAAACATTTACCGCACACGGATGCCGTTCGTGTGCTGTTTGTGTGCTTTTTTTTTAAAAGTCATAGGGTTAAAATTGAAAGATTGTTTCAACACACGGACATGGACAGCACACGGACGATAAATACGGATAGCACACGGATGGCCTACGTACACATACGGACATGGATAGCTCCGGGACCGATTCTTCCGGTACCGGAAATATCTGGACGTGTGAGACTGGTCTAAGGCCGGGGTCACACTTGCGAAAAACTCGCACAAGTCTCGCACCTCAATACTCGGGACTGGAGTGTGCGGCTGCATGTATTTCTATGCCAGTTCCTGTTTATCACAGATCTAATCTGACCATAGGACCAAATCTAAAATTAAAAATTAATCTTTTATTTATTTATTTATTTTTTGCTAGAGGGAGAAAAATAAATTGCGGATATAGTGTCCAGGGGTGCGCTGGTTACATACCGGAAGACAAAAAATATAAAAGATATTCTAGTTCAGAATCGTGTTAAAATCGAATCCAATAATTGGCTGCAAAAATATATACCTGTAGGCAATCATAAATGCGGAAATTGTTCTTTCTGTTCCTTCCATCTTAACACCAAATGTTTAGAGATGAGAGGTATTTCACATAAGGTCCAAGATTTTATAACATGCCGCACAAATTATGTTGTATACGTTGTTTTTTGCCCATGCGGTTTTCATTATATTGGAAAGACTATTCGTCCCTTATTTGTACTTTTCCGTGAGCACTTTTAATTCCATCACCTCAGGTAAAGGGGTCCCTAGATTAATTGAACATATAAGGAAAAAAACATGCAGGGAATCTTGAAGTCTTGCGGTTTGCAGCGATTGAAACCGTTAAAATGCCTGCGCAAGGAGGTGACCTAAATAAATTATTATTAAGAAAGGAGGCTGGATGGATTATTCGGACGCGTGCTCAAGGTCCATTAGGCTTTAATGACAAACTCGACATGGCTGTGTTTTTGTGATTTGTTTTTATTTATGTTTTTAACAATATTTTTTGTACTGCATGTATCTGGTTTTCACTTGTTCCTATGTAATGATATGATTTCACCTGATGGTGGGTGGGACAAGGGCAATGACTGCTGATAATCGTCGTCTGTATTTGCTCCACTGTTTTATCTGCCTGCTGTTGGTATGATGATGCCACAATAATGGATTATGATGCACGGGATGATATGTGCCCATCCACTTTCTTTTGTATGGCTATCTATAGATATATCTATCCATCTATCTATAGATAGATCTATAAATATATTGATAGATCTATAGATCGATTGATAGATGATAGATAGATCGATAGATGGATTATAGATAGATTGATAGAAAATAGATGGATAGATATGGGATAGATAGATGATAGATCTATAGATAGATGGATAGATAGATATGGGATAGGTAGATGATAGATCTATAGATGGATAGATAGATAGATATGGGATAGATAGATAGATAGATGATAGATTTATAGATAGATAGATATGGGATAGATGATAGATCTATAGATAGATCTATCTATAGATCTATCATCTATCCCATATCTATCATCTATCTATCTGTGTGTAAACATTATTCAATGGAGTATGTAAATGAAGAGGTTGGACAAGAAATGACATCACAATTTTTTTTTGTTAAATAATTGATCTTTATTTAGCTTTCAAAAATGCATACAAATCCGCATGAAAAAAATGCATGAAAATCCGCATAAAAAACGTGTGGACTTTTACATGCGTTTTCTGCCAAGAGATGCAGAATCTGCTCGGAAAATTCCACAGGCAAATCTGCAACGTGTGCACATACCCTAAGGGCTCATACTCACTTGCGAGAGAAACTCTGATGAGTCTCGCACGGCAATAACCGCACTCAGATCGGAGCGTGCGGCCGCATAGCAATACATGCAGCCGCATGCTCCGCTCCTGAGTGCGGGGTGCAGTGCTGGGTATTGCCGTGGAACACTCATCCGAGTTTCTCGCAAGTGAGTTTGAGCCCTTAAAGTTGGTCTGTGATTTCTCATTTTTCCAACAAAATTTACAAAACCATTTTTTTTAGGGACCGCATCACATTTGAAGTGATATGACAGAAAATTCCCAAAAGGGACACCATTCTAAAATCAGCACCCCTCAAGGTGTTCAAAACCACATTCGAGAAATTTATTAACCCTTCAGTTGCTTCAAAAGAACTGAAGCAATGTGCAAGGAAAAAAATGAACATTAGCTTTGTTCACAAAAAATTTACTTTAGTCCCAAACGTTTTTTTATTTTCCAAGGGTAACATGAGAAAATGGGCCACAACATTCATTGTGCAATTTCTCATGTACACCGCCCCTCGTGCACCTGTGCATTCACACTCAGACATATCAATCCTGCATGTATATACGGTATATATAAGCATTCACAAATTTATTTGCTGCCTGGTCATAGAGAGATATAAACATACAAATGCACACATTATTGCACTGCCATATATGTGTGAATAAGTGTACCGCCATGTCTGAGTTAAATCTTGGGTTAAAACGAGGTTGGGTTATATATGGAAGGCATATCTTGGGGAGCGGTAACCCTGATGAAGAAGAGTGAGGCTCTTTGAAATGCGTTGGTTAGCTCCCCTTCCTTTTTTGAGTGCCACCCCGCTCCTTCCCTAGCGTGACGTCACAAGTAGGTGGAGCCTATCGGCCATCTTTTTTTGCCTCGCGTGGTATCCAGGGACGCCACCGGCCGGGCATCCCTAGCTCTACACTGTTCTCCACTGCCCGGTACATGCAGCGCCGCAGCCCCTGGCGTCTGCACCAAGCAAGAGAGTCTGCATTTGGCACCCGTACAGTTACATCGCGCACTGTAGCACTCGGTGTTTACAGGTAAGCTAGCAGCTGCACACACTTGTCTTGTTCTCTGGGGACAGAGTGAGATACAACCACGTCGGCATTATTTTCTTCCTGGTGTCACGGAGGGTCACTTGTTTTTAATACCACGCCAGTTAGGCTATTGGGTATTTATATAACCAGGTGCATGTAGCCAATATTGGACCATCTGATTGGAATTGATTTCTTTAGTATATGTGTTTTCTGTAATGTCTCCCTGTACCAATCCTCAAGCACGGCATCGCTTTATAATGTTTTGAATTCTGTAATAGACAGATTTTGGCACCAGCTCTATCTTGCTCCCAGCAGCTGAGGATTGATGTCTCTAGGGTTGAGCGCTAGAGTGAATTTTTAACATTGTTCTCTAGCTAGTGCCCATACACTTTGGCAGCCCCCTACTTAAAATGGCCATAAATGCATTACGGCAAGATAGGGACCATCGTATGTCCTTTATTAAGGAGCGATATTTATCCAATTAACCCCCTGTCACTGAGCCCAATAAGGCTAGAAACCTATTGAAAGCATTGTAGAAAATGCTATTTATTGAGATGCGTGATATGTGGGAAATAGCCTCATTGGAGAAATATATACAAGCACAAATAGTCCCCAAAGGTCTAATTATTTATAAAACACTTGCAGGTGACTTTGGGGACTCTAATATACTGAAGGAATGGGACTGCATGTTCAATAGTTTCTCATTAACCCCTTTAACCCCAAGGGTGGTTTGCACGTTAATGACCAGGCCAATTTTTGCAATTCTGACCACTGTCCCTTTATGAGGTTATAACTCTGGAACGCTTCAACGGATCCCGGTGATTCTGACACTGTTTTCTCGTGACATATTGTACTTCATGATAGCCGTAAAATTTCTTTGATATTACCCAGGGTGGATTGATTTAAATCACGCCGATTTAAATCATGATTTAAATCACGATTTAAATCAAAAGATTTTTTTCTATTTAAATCGGATCGATTTAAATCATGATTTTAATCATGATTTAAATCACTGATTTAAATCAAAAGGTTTTTTTTAATATAAATCACGATTAAAATGAGAAGTGAGAGCAGTGCGCATGTGCGCCCATAGTTACACGGACGAAACTAGGGGCAACGATCTAACGCCAGGGTGAGGGGGGGACCCCAAAGTAAGTAAAAATCTTTTTTGTTTTACTATATGGCAATAGGTAGGTGTTTAAAAGCAGCATGTCTTAATTGTATAAACTATTAATAGCCTCCACATTTTGTTCATACTGCCCCTTTAATTCCACACTTCTAGCTTGGTTTCACTTTTGGTTTAGTTTCTTTTTCCATTCAGTTGACATGCCCAAACTTGTTGGATAGTCAGCAGTACTTGGCTGTAGTAACAATCAAACTTCATAAGTGATCTGTGTGAGCCATGGCAGGTCGTAAGAGAGACCCTATTTGGGTTCATTTTGTTGAGATGCCAGCAGCAGATCTTGGAAAGAAAGGTGCAAGAGCAAAGTGCAAATACTGTCAAAAGGATATCCAAGGACTTGTTTGCCGTTTGAAATCACATTATGAAAACTGCAACCAGAAGGGAAATGAAGATGTTGATAGTGAAGTGTTTCTTTGGTCATCTTCATCACCGCACTTCTCATGATGTTGCCTCATTCACGCCACCAGGCCTTGCATCTCTTTGTTGCATCGTTTGCATTTTGCACGCATGCCTGCCTTACCGATAGGCGAAGGAGCTTCATTAAAATATTCCCAAACTGGGTCTCTTTTACGGCCTGCTGCCATTATAAGGAAAGAATGTAATAAACCTCAGATCGTACACACAAACAGATCCAGACTTGTCTGTCTGTGGCTATGCTGCAGTATTGTGTTCAAAGTTTCACTTTCATTTTTTTGTCTGCTTGCCCTTCCTCCTCAAAACACTTAGATTCACATTCTTCTTGTGTTGTGCAGATCTATTCCACTCCAAACAATCAGAAACATATTGTCTAACTTCTTGGACTTGGCACTGAAGGGGTTGATTCTGTATTCATAGGTTTGTAGAACAATAGGATTAAGGTCTTTTTCTCAACTCTGTTCATGTTGTAACATTTTTGCCATGAAGAAGAGGCTGGGACCTCTGCGGAGTCAAATTCAGTTTTGAGAACTGCGTAAGTAAAGCGAGCGTCTGTGATAATATAGGAGAGAAACTGCCCACTAATCCTACAGAAACCTCTGGAAGAGCATGGCATTGTGAATGTTACACATATACAGCCTTTATTCTACTGAGTTAAACAACTCAGCTTTATCTCATGATGGAAGAACCTTTGGATGGTAAAATATTTTCCTCAAAAAGCAGTTTATTGAAAAAAATCCGATTTAAATCAAAAAAATCCGATTTAAATCAAAAAAATCCGATTTTTTTGATTTTTTTTTAAAAAACATTGATTTTTATCCACCCTGATATTACCTGCGTTTATTTGTGAAAAAAAAGGAAATTTGGCGAAAATTTTGCAATTTTCCAACCTTGATTTTTTATGCAATTAAATCACAGAGATATGTCACGCAAAATACTTAATAAGTAACATTTCTCACATGTCTACTTTACATCAGCACGATTTTGGAACCAAATTTTTTTTTTTGTTAGGGAGTTATAAGGGTTAAAAGTTGACCAGCAATTTCTAATTTTTACAACACCATTTTTTTTAGGGACCACATCTCATTTGAAGTCATTTTGAGGGGTCTATATGATAGAAAATACCCAAATGTGACACCATTCTAAAAACTGCACCCCTCAAGGTGCTCAAAACCACTTTCAAGAAGTTTATTAACCCTTCAGGTGTTTCACAGGAATTTTTGGAATGTTTAACCCCTTCATGACCCAGCCTATTTTGGCCTTAATGACCTTGCCATTTTTTGCAATTCTGACCAGTGTCCCTTTATGAGGTAATAACTCAGGAACGCTTCAACGGATCCTTGCGGTTCTGAGATTGTTTTTTCGTGACATATTGGGCTTCATGTTAGTGGTAAATTTAGGTCGATAATTTCTGAGTTTATTTGTGAAAAAAACGGAAATTTGGCGAAAAATTTGAAAATTTTGCAATTTTCACATTTTGAATTTTTATTCTGTTAAACCAGAGAGTTATGTGACACAAAATAGTTAATAAATAACATTTCCCACATGTCTACTTTACATCAGCACAATTTTGGAAACACATTTTTTTTTTGCTAGGAAGTTATAAGGGTTAAAATTTGACCAGTGATTTCTCATTTTTACAACAAAATTTACAAAACCATTTTTTTTAGGGACCACCTCACATTTGAAGTCAGTTTGAGGGTTCTATATGGCTGAAAATACCCAAAAGTGACACCATTCTAAAAACTGCACCCCTCAAGGTGCTCAAAACCACATTCAAGAAGTTTATTAACCCTTCAGGTGTTTCACAGCAGCAGAAGCAACATGGAAGTAAAAAATGAACATTTAACTTTTTAGTCACAAAAATGATCTTTTCGCAACAATTTTTTTATTTTCCCAAGGGTAAAAGGAGAAACTGGACCACGAATGTTGTTGTCCAATTTGTCCTGAGTACGCTGATACCTCATATGTGGGGGTAAACCACTGTTTGGGCGCACGGCAGGGCTCGGAAGGGAAGGCACGCCATTTGACTTTTTGAATGAAAAATTGGCTCCAATCTTTAGCGGACACCATGTCGCGTTTGGAGAGCCCCCGTGTGCCTAAACATTGGAGCTCCCCCACAAGTGACCCCATTTTGGAAACTAGACCCCCCAAGGAACTTATCTAGAAGCATAGTGAGCACTTTAAACCCCCAGGTGCTTCACAAATTGATCCGTAAATATGAAAAAGTACTTTTTTTTCACACAAAATTTCTTTTAGCCTCAATTTTTTCATTTTCACATGGGCAACAGGATAAAATGGATCCTAAAATTGGTTGGGCAATTTCTCCTGAGTACGCCAATACCTCATATGTGGGGGTAAACTACTGTTTGGGCACATGGTAAGGCTCGGAAGGGAAGGAACGCCATTTGACTTTTTGAATGAAAAATTATCTCCATCGTTAGCGGACACCATGTCAGGTTTGGAGAGGCCCTGTGTGCCTAAACATTGGAGCTCCCCCACAAGTGACCCCATTTTGGAAACTAGACCCCCCAAGGAACTTATCTAGATGCACAGTGAGCACTTTAAACCCCCAGGTGCTTCACAAATTAATCCGTAAAAATGAAAAAGTACTTTTTTTTCACACAAAATTTCTTTTAGCCTCAATTTTTTCATTTTCACATGGGCAACAGGATAAAATGGATCCTAAAATTTGTTGGGCAATTTCTCCTGAGTACGCTGATACCTCATATGTGGGGGTAAACCACTGTTTGGGTGCACGGCAAGGCTCGGAAGGGAAGGCGCGCCATTTGACTTTTTGAATGGAAAATTAGCTCCAATCGTTAGTGGACACCATGTCGCGTTTGGAGAGCCCCTGTGTGCCTAAACATTGGAGCTCCCCTACAAGTGACCCCATTTTGGAAACTAGACCCCCCAAGAAACTAATCTAGATGCATAGTGAGCACTTTAAACCCCCAGGTGCTTCACAGAAGTTTATAACGCAGAGCCATGAAAATAAAAAAAATATTTTTCTTTCCTCAAAAATGATTTTTAGCCCGGAGTTTTTTATTTTCCCAAGGATAATAGGAGAAATTGGACCCCAAATGTTGTTGTCGTTTGTCCTGAGTACGATGATACCCCATATGTGGGGGTAAACCACTGTTTGGGCGCACGGCAGGGCTCGGAAGGGAAGGCACGCCATTTGGCTTTTTGAATGGAAAATTAGCTTCAATCATTAGCGGACACCATGTCGCGTTTGGAGAGCCCCTGTGTGCCTAAACATTGGAGCTCCCGCACAAGTGACCCCATTTTGGAAACTAGACCTCCCAAGGAACTAATCTAGATGTGTGGTGAGCACTTTGAACCCCCAAGTGCTTCACAGAAGTTTATAACGCAGAGCCATGAAAATAAAAATTATTTTTCTTTCCTCAAAAATGATTTTTTAACCCACAATTTTTTATTTTCCCAAGGGTAACAGGAGAAATTGGACCCCAAAGTTGTTGAGCAGTTTCTCCTGAGTACGCTGATACCCCATATGTGGGGGTAAACCACTGTTTGGGCACATGCCGGGGCTCGGAAGGGAAGTAGTGACGATTTGGAATGCAGACTTTGATGGAATGGTCTGCGGGAATCATGTTACGTTTGCAGAGCCCCTGATGTGCCTAAACAGTAGAAACCCCCCACAAGTGACCCCATTTTGGAAACTAGACCCCCCAAGGAACTTATCTAGATGTGTGGTGAGCACGTTCAACCCCCAAGTGCTTCACAGAAGTTTACAACGCAGAGCCGTGAAAATAAAAAATCATTTTTCTTTCCTCAAAAAAGATGTTATAGCAAGCAATTGTTTATTTTCACAAGGGTAACAGGAGAAATTGGACCCCAATATTTGTTGCCCAGTTTGCTGTGAGTACGCTGATACCTCATATGTGGGGGTAAACCACTGTTTGGGCGCACATCAGGGCTCGGAAGGGAAGTAGTGACATTTGAAATGCAGACTTTGATGGAATGGTCTGCGGGCGTCACGTTGCATTTGCAGAGCCCCTGATGTGCCTAAACAGTAGAAACCCCCCCTAAGTGACCCCATTTTGGAAACTAGACCCCCCAAAGAACTTATCTAGATGTGTAGTGAGCACGTTCAACCCCCAAGTGCTTCACAGAAGTTTACAACGCAGAGCCGTGAAAATTAAAAATCATTTTTCTGTCCTCAAAAAAGATGTTTTAGCAAGCAATTTTTTTTTCACAAGGGTAGCAGGAGAAATTGGACCCCAACAGTTGTTGCCCAGTTTGTCCTGAGTACGCTGGTATCCCATATGTGGGGGTAAACCACTGTTTGGGCGCACGTCGGGGCTTGGAAGGGAGGGCGCACCATTTGACTTTTTGAACGCAAGATTGGCTGCAATCAATGGTGGCGCCATGTTGCGTTTGGAGACCCCTGATGTGCCTAAACAGTGGAAACCCCTCAATTCTAACTTCAACACTAACCCCAACACACCCCTAATCCTAATCCCAACTGTAGCCATAACCCTAATCACAACCCTAACCCCAACACACCCCTAACCACAACCCTAACCCCAACACACCCGTAACCCTAAACCCAACCCTAACCCTAATCCTAACCCTAATCCCAACCCTACCCACAACTGTAACCCCAACACAACCCTAACCCTATCCTTAACCCTAACCACAAGCCTAATCTTAACCCTATTTCCAACCCTAGCCCTAATTCCAACCCTAAGGGTACCGTCTCACATAACGATTTACCAACGATCACGACCAGCGATACGACCTGGCCGTGATCGTTGGAAAGTCGTTGTGTGGTCGCTGGGGAGCTGTCACACAGACCGCTCTCCAACGATGCCAAGGTCCTGGGTAACCAGGGTAAACATCGGGTTACTAAGCGCAGGGCCGTGCTTAGTAACCCGATGTTTATCGTGGTTACCAGCGTAAAAGTTAAAAAAAAAAAACGTACATACTAACATTTCGGTGTCCTTCAGGTCCCTTGCCGTCTGCTTCCCGCTCTGACTGAGTGCCGCCGTACAGTGAGAGCAGAGCGCAGCGGTGACGTCACTGCTGTGCTGTGCTCTCACTTTCCGTCCGGCAGACAGTCAGAGCGGGAAGCAGACGGCAAGGGACCTGAAGGACACCGAAATGTGAGTATGTACGTTTTTTTTTTTTTTTTTACTTTTACGCTGGTAACCACGGTAAACATCGGGTTACTAAGCGCGGCCCTGCGCTTAGTAACCCGATGTTTACCCTGGTTACAAGCGAACGCATCGCTGGATCGCTGTCACAACGATCCAGCAATGACAGCGGGAGATCCAGCGACGAAAGAAAGTTCCAAACGATCTGCTACGACGTACGATTCTCAGCAGGGTCCCTGATCGCTGCTGCGTGTCAGACACAGCGATATCGTATGGATATCGCTGGAACGTCACGGATCGTACCGTCGTAGCGATCAAAGTGCCACTGTGAGACGGTACCCTAACTCTAATTCCAACCCTAACCCTAAGGGTATGTGCCCACGTTGCGGATTCGTGTGAGATTTTTCTGCACGATTTTTGAAAAATCTGCAGGTAAAAGGCACTGCGTTTTACCTGCAGATTTACTGCAGATTTCCAGTGGTTTTTTTGTGCGGATTTCACCTGCGGATTCCTATTGAGGAACAGGTGTAAAACGCTGTGGAATCCGCACAAAGAATTGACATGCTGCAGAAAATACAATGCAGCGTTTCTGTACGGAATTTTCCGTACCATGGGCACAGCGGATTTGGTTTTCCATAGGTGTACATGGTACTGTAAACCTGATGGAAAACTGCAACGAATTCGCAGCGGCCAATCCGCTGCGGATCCGCAGCCAAATCCGCTGCGGATCCGCAGCCAAATCCGCTGCGGATCCGCGGCCAATCCGCTGCGGATCCGCGGCCAATCCGCTGCGGATCCGCGGCCAATCCGCTGCGGATCCACAGCCAGATCCGCACATGCCATAACCCTAACCCTAACCCTACCCGTAGCCCTAACCCTACCCCTAACCCTACCCCTAGTTCTAACCCTAACCCTAGTGGAAAACGAAAAAAAAAAAAAAAAAAATATTTTCTTTATTTTATTATTCTCCCTACCTATGGGGGTGATAAAGGGGGGGGGGGGGTATTTATTATTTTTTTTATTTTGATCGCTGTGATAGAACCTACCACAGCGATCAAAATGTACTTGTAAGGAATCTGCCGGCTGGCAGATTCGGCGGGCGCACTGAGCATGCGCCCGCCATTTTCCAAGATGGCGGCGCCCAGCGAGGAGACGTCCGGACACCGGGAGGATCGGTAAGTATGAAGGGGTGGTGGGGGGGTGGATAGGAGCACAGGGGGGGTGATCGGAGCACAGGGGGGGTGATCGGACCACAGGGGGGAGCGGACAGGAGGACGGGGGAGCCGGCAGGCGGACGGAGGGGACCGGACCCCATAACGGAGCACTGGGGGGGCGATCGGTGGGGTGGGGGGGGGGGTCACTTCAGGTTTTCCAGCCATGGCCGATGATATTGCAGCATCGGCCATGGCTGGATTGTAATATTTCACCTGTTTTTTAGGTGAAATATTACAAATCGCTCTGATTGGCAGTTTCACTTTCAACAGCCAATCAGAGCGATCGTAGCCACGGGGGGGTGAAGCCACCCCCCCTGGGCTGAAGCACCACTCCCCCTGTCTCTGCAGATCTGGTAAAATGAGAGTTAACCCCTTCACCCGATCTGCAGGGACGCGATCATTCCATGACGCATACGCTGCGTCATAGGTCGCATTGGCACCGACTTTCATGACGCAGCGTATGCGTCAAAGGTCGTGAAGGGGTTAAATAAAAATGAACATTTAACTTTTTCACAAAAAATTTACTTCAGCTCCAATTTGTTTTATTTTACCAAGGTTAACAGGAGAAAATGGACCCCAAAAGTTGTACAATTTGTCCTGAGTATGCTGATACCCCATATGTGGGGGTAAACCACTGTTTGGGCGCATGGCAGAGCTCGGAAGGGATGGAGCGCCATTTGACTTTTCAATGCAAAACTGACTGGAATTGAGATGGGACGCCATGTTGCGTTTGGAGAGCCCCTGATGTGCCTAAACAGTGGAAACCCCCCAATTATAACTGAAACCCTAATCCAAACACACCCCTAACCCTAATCCCAACGGTAACCCTAACCACACCCCTAACCCTGACACACCCCTAACCCTAATCCCAACCCTATTCCCAACCGTAAATGTAATCCAAACCCTTACTTTAACCCCAACCCTATTCCTAACCGTAAATGTAATCCTAACCCTAACTTTAGCCCCAACCCTAACCCTAACTTTAGCCCCAACCCTAACTGTAGCCTTAACCCTAGCCCCAATCCCAGCCCTAACCCTAGCCCTAACCCTAATGGGAAAGTGGAAATAAATACATTTTTTTAATTTTTAAATTTTTCCCTAACTAAGGGGGTGATGAAGGGGGGTTTGATTTACTTTAATAGTGGGTTTTTTAGCGGATTTTTATGATTGGCAGCCATCACAAACTAAAAGACGCTCTTTATTGCAAAAAATATTTTTTGCGTTACCACATTTTGAGAGCTATAATTTTTCCATATTTTGGTCCACAGAGTCATGTGAGGTCTTGTTTTTTGCAGGACGAGTTGACATTTTTATTGGTAACATTTTCGGGCACGTGACATTTTTTGATCGCTTTTTATTCCGATTTTTGTGAGGCAGAATTACCGAAAACCAGCTATTCATGAATTTGTTTTTGGGGGGGCGTTTATACCGTTCCGCATTTGGTAAAATGGATAAAGCAGTTTTATTCTCCGGGTCAGTACGATTACAGCGATACCTCATTTATATCATTTTTTTTTGTTTTGGCGCTTTTATACGATAAAAACTATTTTATAGAAAAAATAATTTTTTCCATCGGTTTATTCTGAGGACTATAACTTTTTTATTTTTTCGCTGATGATGCTGTATGGTGGCTCGTTTTTTGCGGGACAAGATGACGTTTTCAGCGGTACCATGGTTATTTATATCAGTCTTTTTGATCGCGTGTTATTCCACTTTTGTTTGGCGGTATGATAATAAAGCGTTGTTTTTTGCCCCCTTTTTTTTTATGGTGTTCACTGAAGGGGTTAACTAGTGGGACAGTTTTGTAGGTCAGGGCGATACTAAATATGTGTACTTTTATTGTTTATTTTATTTAGATAAAGAAATGTATTTATGGGAACAATATATTTTTTTATTTTGTTTATTTATTTTTTTTACACATGTGAATATTTTTTTTTACACTATAACATTGCCCCGGGGGGGGGGGGGGGGGGGGGGGGGGGCGGCATCATGTTATAGTGTAAGATCGCCGATCTGACACATTGCTGTGCACGGTGTCAGATCAGCGATCTGACGCGCACTCCTGCAGGCTTACCAGCGCTTGCTCTGAGCAGGCGCTGGTAAGCCACCTCCCTGCAGGACACGGATGCAGCCCCACAGCCATTTTGGATCCGGGGCCTGCAGGAAGGAGGAGGTAGGAGACTGTCGGAGCAACGCGATGCTTCCCTATACCGCCGGAACACTGAGATCATGTTTGATCGCAGTGTGCTGGGGGTTAATGTGCCGGGGGCGGTCCGTGACCGCTCCTAGCACATAGTGCCGGATGTCAGCTGCTATAGACAGCTGACACCTGGCCGCGATTGGCCGCGCTCCCCCCGTGAGCGCGGCCCATCGCATGACGTACTATCCCGTCGGTGGTCATACGGGCCCACCCCACCTCGACCGGATAGTACATCATATGTCAGAAAGGGGTTAAAGGCAGTGCAATTTATTATTGATAAAAGATTATCTAACCTAAACAAAACAAGGGAGTCCAGTGGTAGTATATTTGACCAACTGAAAATGTGCACCCATATGAATGACTTTCAGGATTTAGCGGATAATATTCTGTACAGACTCAAGAAAAAGGAAAAAGATATAATCTCTAGGAATATCAAGAAATTCAAAAGGGACAATGTACCAGATTATTTGTATATGAAGCATTCAGGTACTATAGACACCACTAACACATCTCCCATGAGTCCACATCATAAAATAAATGAGCTTGTAGTACTTGATGAATATAATGTAACACCATCACAAAAAGAAACTGACAACTCAGTTGAGTTCTCTGTATATGTCAACTCAAACTCAACACACTATACACCGGTCTTGGTCCGCCGAGGGAGCGTCGTTTTAGATCTAGACTCCCCTAATCCGATGAGCCGTAACAGCTCTCTGGATATTACCCTGTATCCGAACACTCCAATGTTTGATGTATCTAGCCCACAAGCAGGGCCCAGCGGGTATTCCAAATTTCCCATTACAACCACTAACAGATTTTCACCCCTCTCACAACACAAGGAAAGAAATGCCGCCAACTGGACTCCTGTGGGAGGGGACTAACTGGACCTACTATAGTGACGGAGAGAAGTAATCATATCTCTAGCAGGGGGTCCCAAGTAGAGAACCCCGCTATATCCCCCGTCCATTCACAACTAGCAAAAGATCCGTACCGTCCAAAATGACAGCGTTTAATAAATCATCCAGTAAGACTGTGAAAGGACCTAAGGCTCCTTTAACCCATCCCCCCATCAATCGGGATTTTTTTCGGGTCAAATCAAAACAAAGAAGTGGGGGGGACGCTCCAAAACTAAAATAGAAGCTTCCCAGACTAACAACTCGCAGAAAATATATACCATATTTTCTGGTGTATAAGACGAAAGGGCGTATAAGACAACCCGCAACTTTTCCATATAAAATATGGAGTTTGGGATATACTCGCCGTATAAGACGGGGGTCATCTTATACGCCCAATTGTCTTATACGGCATGTGCGGAGCGGATGGTTCCCAGGATCCGGAGGAGAGGAGACTCCCCTTCAGGCCCTGGGATCCATATTCATGTAAAAAAATAGAATAAAAATAAAAAATATGGATATACTTACCCTCCGACAGCCTCGTCTCTCAGCGGTGCAAGCGGCGGCCTCTGTTCCTAAGGATGCATTGAGCGTAGGACCTGCGATGACGTCTGACCTGAGCGTCACTGCAGAGGACACGGAAGACGCAGCGGTGCCGACGGTGGAACGGGGAGCAGGTGAACATAGCGCACTGAGTTATACTCACCTGCTCGCGGCGCTGTCCCTGCATGTCTGTTCCCCGGCGCCGGCATCTTCCTGTAGTAAGCGGTCACATGGTACCGCTCATTACAGTAATGAATATGTGGCTCCATCCATATGGGAGTGGAGTCAGGTCCATATTCATTACTGTAATGAGCGGTACCATGTACCTACGCTCACTACAGGAAGAAGCTGCCAGCGCCGGGGAACGTATAGACCTGCAGGGACCGCGCCAGGAGCAGGTGAGTATTATTACACAGCTCCGCTCCCCCTCCCCTGCTGACCCATGGGTATGACTCGAGTATAAACCGAGAGGGTTACTTTCAGTCCAATAAAGTGGGCTGAAAATCTGGGCTTATACTCGAGTATATACGGTAAATGTCCATTTATTTTTAACCCCTTCCCAACCTGTGACACAGCGTATGCGTCATGAAAGTCGGTGCCAATCCGACCTGTGACGCATATGCTGTGTCGCAGAATGACCGTGTTCCTGCAGGCCGGGTGAAAGGGTTAACTCCAATTTCACCCGACCTACAGGAACAGGGGGAGTGGTACTTCAGCCCAGGGGGGTGGCTTTGCCCCCCAGTGGCTACGATCGCTCTGATTGGCTGTTGAAAGTGAAACAGCCAATCAGAGCAATCTGAAATATTTCACCTATGAAAATTGGTGAAATATTACAATCCAGCCATGGCCGATGCTGCAATAGCATCGGCCATGGCTGGAGACCCCAATCTGGCCCCCCCCACCGACTGACGGCAGCGATCTGCAGCCACCGTCATTGTTCCCTACCCCTCTGTCCTGTCCTAAGCGCTACCCTCCCCGTCCTCCCCTCCGCCCCCCCCCGCTGTTCGATCGCACCCCCCATACTTACCTAGTCCCGGTGTCCCTCCCAGTGTCCTCGGTCTTCTCGCATGGGCGCCGCCATCTTGGAAAATGGCGGGTGCACCTGCCGAATCTGCCGGCCGGCAGATTCGTTCCCTGTACATTTTGATCGCTGTGATAGGTTCTATCTCAGCGATCAAAATAAAAAAAATAGTAAATAAACCCCCCCTTTATCATCCCCATAGGTAGGGACAATAATAAAATACAGAAAATATATATTTTTTCCATTAGGGGTAGGGTTAGGGTTGCACTTAGGGTTGCACTTAGGGTTGCACTTAGGGTTAGGGTTGCACTTAGGGATAGGGTTGCACTTAGGGATAGGGTTGCACTTAGGGTTGCACTTAGGGTTAGGGTTGCACTTAGGGTTAGGGTTGCACTTAGGGCTAGGGTTGCACTTAGGGCTAGGGTTGCACTTAGGGCTAGGGTTGCACTTAGGGATAGGGTTGCACTTAGGGCTAGGGTTGCACTTAGGGCTAGGGTTGCACTTAGGGCTAGGGTTGCACTTAAAGCTATGGTTGCACTTAGGGTTAGGGTTGCACTTAGGGTTGCACTTAGGGCTAGGGTTGCACTTAGGGCTAGGGTTGCACTTAGGGTTAGGGTTGCACTTAGGGATAGGGTTGCACTTAGGGATAGGGTTGCACTTAGGGTTGCACTTAGGGTTAGGGTTGCACTTAGTGCTAGGGTTGCACTTAGGGCTAGAGTTGCACTTAGGGCTAGGGTTGCACTTAGGGTTGCACTTAGGGCTAGGGTTGCACTTAGGGCTAGGGTTGCACTTAGGGTTAGGGTTGCACTTAGGGATAGAGTTGCACTTAGGGATAGGGTTGCACTTAGGGTTGCACTTAGGGTTAGGGTTGCACTTAGTGCTAGGGTTGCACTTAGGGCTAGAGTTGCACTTAGGGCTAGGTTGCACTTAGGGTTGCACTTAGGGCTAGGGTTGCACTTAGGGCTAGGGTTGCACTTAGGGTTAGGGTTGCACTTAGGGTTAGGGTTGCACTTAGGGTTAGGGTTGCACTTAGGGCTAGGGTTGCACTTAGGGCTTGGGTTACAATTAGGGTTAGGGTTAGAATTAGGGTTAGGGTTGCAATTAGGGTTAGGGTTGCAATTAGAGTTAGGGTTACAATTAGGGTTAGGGTTACAATTAGGGTTAGGGTTAGAATTAGGGCTAGGGTTGGAATTAGGGTTAGAATTACGCTATGTGCACACGGTGCGGATTTGGCTGCGGATCCGCAGCGGATTGGTCGCTGTGGATTCGTAGCAGTTTTCCATCACGTTTACAGTACCACGTAAACCTATGGAAAACCAAATCCGCTGTGCCCATGGTGCGGAAAATACAGCACGGAAACGATGTGTTGTATTTTCCGCAGCATGTCAATTCTTTGTGCGGATTCCGCAGCGTTTTACGCCTGCTCCATAATAGGAATCCGCAGGTGAAATCCACACAAAAAACACTGGAAATCCGCGGTAAATCCGCAGGTAAAGCGCAGTGCGTTTTACCTGCAGATTTTTCAAAAACGGTGTGGAAAAATCCGCACACAAATCCGCAACGTGGGCACATAGCCTTAGGGTTAGGGTTGGAATTAGAGTTAGGGTTGGAATTGGGGTTAAGACTAGGGTTTGGGGTGTGTTGCGGTTAGGGTTGGGATTAGGGTTAGGGGTGTGTTGGGGTTAGTATTGGAGTTAGAATTGAGGGGTTTCCACTGTTTAGGCTCATCAGGGGGTCTCCAAACGCGACATGGCGCCACCATTGATTCCAGCCAATCTTGCGTTGAAAAAGTCAAATGGTGCTCTCTCCCTTCCGAGCCCCGACATGTGCCCAAACAGTGGTTTACCCCCACATATGGGGTACCAGCGTACTCAGGAGAAACTGGACAACAACTTTTGGGGTCCAATTTCTCCTGTAACCCTTGGGAAAATAATAAATTGCGGGCTAAAAAATTATTTTTGAGGAAAGAAAACATTTATTATTTTCACTGCTCTGCGTTATAAACTTCTGTGAAGCACTTGGGGGTTCAAAGTGCTCACCACACATCTAGATAAGTTCCTTGGGGGGTCTAGTTTCCAAAATGGGGTCACTTGTGGGGAGTTTCTACTGTTTAGGCACATGAGGGGCTCTGCAAACGCAACGTGACGCCTGCAGAGCATTCCATCAAAGTCTGCATTTCAAAACGTCACTACTTCACTTCCGAGCCCCGGCATGTGCCCAAACAGTGGTTTACCCCCACATATGGGGTATCAGCGTACTCAGGAGAAACTTACTCAGGAGAAACTGGACAACAACTTTTGGGGTCCAATTTCTCCTGTTACCCTTGGGAAAATAAAAAATTCCGGGCTAAAAAAATCATTTTTGAGGAAAGAAAAATTATTTTTTATTTTCACTGCTCTGCGTTATAAACTTCTTTGAAGCACCTGGGGGTTTAAAGTGCTCACTATGCATCTAGATAAGTTCCTTGGGGGGTCTAGTTTCCAAAATGGGGTCACTTGTGGGGGGAGCTCCAATGTTTAGGCACACAGGGGCTCTCCAAACTCGACATGGTGCCCAAACAGTGGTTTATTCCCACATATGAGGTATCGGCGTACTCAGGAGAAATTGCCCAACAAATTTTAGGATCCATTTTATCCTGTTGCCCATGTGAAAATGAAAAAATTGAGGCTAAAATAATTTTTTTGTGAAAAAAAAGTACTTTTTCATTTTTTCAGATCAATTTGTGAAGCACCTGGGGGTTTAAAGTGCTCACTATGCATCTAGATAAGTTCCTTGGGGCGTCTAGTTTTCAAAATGGGGTCACTTGTGGGCGAGCTCCAATGTTTAGGCACACGGGGGCTTTCTAAACGCGACATGGTGTCCGCGAAAGATTGGAGCCAAATTTTCATTCAAAAAGTCAAATGGCGCTCCTTCCCTTCCGAGCCCTGCCGTGCGCCCAAACAGTGGTTTACCCCCACATATGAGGTATCAGAAAACTCAGTACAAATTGTACAACAACTTTCGTGGTCCAGTTTCTCCTTTTACCCTTGGGAAAATAAAAAAATTGTTGCTAAAAGATCATTTGTGTGACTAAAAAGTTAAATGTTAATTTTTTCCTTCCATGTTGCTTCTGCTGCTGTGAAACACCTGAAGGGTTAACAAACTTCTTGAATGTGGTTTTGACCACCTTGAGGGGTGTAGTTTTTAGAATGGTGTCACTTTTGGGTATTTTCAGCCATATAGAACCCTCAAACTGACTTCAAATGTGAGGTGGTCCCTAAGAAAAATGGTTTTGTAAATTTTGTTGTAAAAATGAGAAATCACTGGTCAAATTTTAACCCTTATAACTTCCTAGCAAAAAAAAATTTTGTTTCCAAAATTGTGCTGATGTAATGTAGACATGTGGGAAATGTTATTTATTAACTATTTTGTGTCACATAACTCTCTGGTTTAACAGAATAAAAATTCAAAATGTGAAAATTGCGAAATTTTCGCCAAATTTCCGTTTTTTTCACAAATAACCGCAGAAATTATCGACCTAAATTTACCACTAACCTGAAGCCCAATATGTCACGAAAAAACAATCTCAGAATCGTTAGGATTCGTTGAAGCGTTCCTGAGTTATTACCTCATAAAGGGACACTGGTCAGAATTGCAGAAAATGGCCAGGTCATTAAGGTCAAAATAGGCTGGGTCATGAAGGGGTTAAATAGTCCAAAAATTCATATGAAGCACCTGAAGGGTTAATAAACTTCTTGAATGTGATTTTGAGTACCTTGAGGGGTGCAGTTTTTAGAACGGTGTCACTTTTGGGTATTTTCTGTCTTATAGGCCCCCAAAGTCACTTGAAATGTGAGGTGGTCGCTAAAAAAAATGGATTTGTAAATTTTGTTGGAAAAATGAGAAATTGCTATTCAACTTTTAACCCTTATAAAGTCCTAACAAAAAAAAATTGTTTCCAAAATTGTGCAAATGAAACATGCATTCATGGGAACCCTAAGGGCAAGTACATACAATTGCGGGTTTGATGCTGCGTACTTATGCAGCGTCAAACCTGCAGCAGCCAGATGTTACCGTATATTAGCTGAGAATTCAAGAAATCCTACATCCGCTATGCATTAACAGATGCCCACATGGTTGAGTGAACACTCGTGGATTCACCTGCGTTCAATAGATGGCAGCGCTTTGGATGCAGTGAACATGGGCTGCGTCCAAAGCGCTGCCACTTCCGAATCGGGTGCATATGGCCTAATTGTGCAGTGTAGATGTACTTTTACTACACTCTCTTCACTCAAAACACATGCACAAATGAGAGAAATCAAAGAGTATGTGCACTCAAGTTTTTTAGGCAGTTAAAATAAGTTTTCTTTTTTTTTTTTAAAGGTGTTTGCAGATCCCAGAAGCAATTTTGAAGCATTTTTGGAGAATTTTTTTCTTAAAGGATTATTCTCTAACTCATCGGGTATTCTACAATATGTATGTATGTATATAGCAGCCACATAGTATATAGCACAGGCCACGACATATTGTAGAATACCCGATGCGTTAATACAGGCCGTATATAACAGTGGCCACGCAGTATATAACACTGCCCACGTAGTATATAACATTGCCCACGTAGTATATAGCAGCCACGCAGTATATAACACAGCCCACGTAGTATATAACACAGCCCACACAGTATATAACACAGCCCACGCAGTATATAGCACAGCCACGTAGTATATAACATTTCCCACATAGTATATAACACTGCCCATGTAGTATATAGCAGCCATGTAGTATATAACGCAGCCCACCTAGTATATAACACTGCCCACGCAGTTTATAGCAGCCATGTAGTATATAATGCAGCCCACGCAGTATATATCACAGCCCACGCAGTATATAGCAACCCACGTAGTATATAACACTGCACATTCAGTATATAGCAGCCATGTAGTATATAACACAGCCCACGCAGTATATAGCAGCCATGTAGTATGTAACGCAGGCCACCCAGTATATAACACAGCCCATGCAGTATATAGCAGCCATGTAGTATATAACGCAGCCCACGCAGTATATAACACAGCTCACGTAGTATTTAGCAGTGTGGGCACCATATCCCTGTTTAAAAAAATAATTAAAATTAAAAACAGTTCTATACTCACCCTCCGTCGTCCAGCGAAGCTCTGTCGATGCGCCCGGCTGGCGCCATCTTCGGTTCCCAGGATGCATTGTGAAATTTCCCAGATGACGTAGCGGTCTCACAAGACCGCTAAGTCTTCTGGGTAATATCGCAATGCATCTCTGGGAACGGAAGCTGGCGGCAGCCGCGCTCGCCTTGACGGAAGGTGAGAATAGCAGGTTTTTTGTTTTTTTATTATTTTTAACATTAGATCTTTTTACTATTGATGCTGCATAGGCAGCATCAATAGTAAAAAGTTGGTCACACAGGGTTAATAGCAGCGTTAACGGAAACATAAAGCAATATGTTTCCAAAACAGGAAATGCACAACAAAACAAATGAACGAGTGGGTGGAAACTGGAGTCGTCTGTGATCGAACTGTAAGAAACCGCCTAAAGGAAATGTGATATACATACAGAAAAGCTAAACGAAATCCATCATTAACACCTAAACAGAAAAAACAAGGTTACAATGGGCTAAGGAAAAGCAATCGTGGACTGTGGATGACTGGATTAAAGTCATATTCAGTGATGAATCACAAATCTGCATTGGGCAAGGTGATGATGCTGGAACTTTTGTTTGGTGCCGTTCCAATGAGATTTATAAAGATGACTGCCTGAAGAGAACATGCAAATTTCCACAGTCATTGACGATATGGGTATGCATGTCAGGTAAAGGCACTGGGGAGATGGCTGTCATTACATCTTCAATACATGCACAAGTTTATGTTGATAATTTGGACACTTTTCTTATCCCATCCATTGAAAGGATGTTTGGGGATGATGAAATTATTTTTCAAGATGATAATGCATCCTGCCATAGAGCAAAAACTGAAACCATTCCTTGAAACAAGACACATAAGTTCAATGTCATGGCCTGCAAATAGTCCGGATCTCAATCCAATTGAAAATCTTTTGTGGAAGTTGAAGAAAATAGTGCATGACAAGGCTCCAACCTGCAATGCTGATCTGGCAACAGCAATCAGAGAAAGTTGGAGCCAGATTGATGAAGAGTTCTGTTTGGCACTCATTAAATCCATGCCTCAGAGACTGCAAGCTGTTATAAAAGCCAGAGGTGGTGCAACAAAATACTAGTGATGTTTTGGAGTGTTTTTTGTTTTTCATGATTCCATAATTTTTTTCCTCAGAATTGACTTATTCCATAATTTTTTCCCTATGCTTGGTTAAAAAAAGTAACCATTACTGACTACCACATTTTTTGTTCTTGATTTCTTTTAGTGTTTCTTAAAGCCAGAAAGTTGCCATTTGAAATGACTTTAGTTTTGTGCCATGTCTGTGATCAGTTTTTTTTCTACAAAATTAAACAACTGAATGAACATCCTCCAAGACCAGTGATTCCATAATTTTTGCCAGGGGTTGCATATAACCTGCTCAAAAAAATAAAAGGAACACTTAACCAACAGAATATAACTCCAAGTAAATCATGCTGTTGTGCAAATGGAATAGACACAGGAGTGGTTCGGCAGGTGGGGACCACAAACCACATCTCAGTACCACTGCTTTCTGGCTGATGTTTTGGTCACTTTTGAATGTTGGTTGTGGTTTCACACTCGTGGTAGCATAAGACGGACTCTACAACCCACACAAGTGGCTCAGGTAGTGCAGCTCATCCAGGATGGCACATCATTGCAAGCTGTGGCAAGAAGGTTTGCTGACTGTCAGCGTAATGTCCAGAGGCTGGAGGCGCTACCAGGAGACAGGCCAGTACACCAGGAGACGTGGAAGGGGCCGTAGGAGGGCAACAACCCAGCAGCAGAACCGCTACCTCAGCCTTTTGTGCAAGGATGAAGAGGAGTAGCACTGCCAGAGCCCTCCGGCAGGCCACAAATGTGCATGTGTCTGCACAAACGGTTAGAAACCGACTCCATGAGGATGGTCTGAGTGCCCGACGTCCACAGATGCAGATGGGGTTGTGCTCACAGCCCAACACCGTGCAGGATGCTTCGCATTTGCCACAGAACACCAGATTGGCAAATTCACCACTGGTGCCCTGTGCTCTTCACAGATGAAAGCAGGTTCACACTGAGCAGATGTGACAGAGTCTGGACACGCCATGGAGAGTGATCTGCTGTCTGCAACATCCTTTAGCATGACTGGTTTGGCAGTGGGTCAGTAATGGTGGGGAGTGGCATTTCTTTGGAGGGCCACACAGCCCTCCACGTGCTCGCCAGAGGTAACCTGACTGCCATTAGGTACCGAGATGAGATCCTCAGACCCTTGTGAGACCATATGCTGGTGCGGTTGGCCCTTGGTTCCTCCTAATGCAGGACAATGCCAGAGTTTGGCTGGAGTTTGTCAGCAGTTCCTGCAAGATGAAGGCCCGCCCGTTCCCCAGGCCTGAATCCGATTGAACACATCTGGGACATCATGTCTCGCACCATCCACCAATGTCACGTTGTACCACAGACTGTCCAGGAGTTGGCGGATGCTTTAGTCCAGGTCTGGGAGGAGATCCCTCAGGAGACCATCTGCTGCCTCATCAGGAGCATGCTCAGGCGTTGTAGGGAGGTCATACAGGCATGTGGAGGCCACACACAAAATAACATAATTTCATTATCTTGAGGCATTTCCACTGAAGTTGGACCCGCCTTTAATTTGATTTTTTTGATTTTCTTTGAGTCTGAATATCAAGATAGTTTAGGGAGAGCTGGACCGCAGAGTGAAGGCAAAAGGGCAAACAAGTGCTAAGCATCTCTGGGAACTCCTTCAAGATTGTTGGAAGACCATTCCCGGTGACTACCTCTTGAAGCTCATCAAGAGATTGCCAAGAGTGTTCAAAGCAGTCATCAAAGCAAAAGGTGGCTATTTTGAAGAACCTAGAATATAAGACATAATTTCAGTTGTTTCACACTTTTTTGTTAAGTATATAATTCCACATGTGTTAATTCATAGTTTTGATGCCTTTAGTGTGAATGTACAATTTTCATAGTCATAAAAATACAGAAAAATCTTTAAATGAGGTGTATCCAAACTTTTGGTCTGTACTGTATATACTAGATGGTGGCCCGATTCTAACGCATCGGGTATTCTAGAATATGTATATATGTATGTATGTATGTATATAGCAGCCACATAGTATATAGCACAGGCCACGTAGTATATAGGAGCCATGTAGTATATAGCAGACAAACAGTACGTGGCCTGTGCTATATACTATGTGGCTGCTATATACATACATACATACATATTGTAGAATACCCGATGCGTTAATACAGGCCATGCAATATATAACAGTGGCTACGCAGTATATAACACAGCCCAAACACTATGTAACACAGCCCACGTACTATATAAGACAGCCCACACAGTATATAGCAGCCACGCAGTATATAACACTGCCTACGTAATATATAGCACAGCCCACGCAGTAAAAAACACAGGCCACATAGTATCTAACACTGGCCACGTAGAATACAGCAGCCACGCGATATATAACACAGCCCACGTAGTATACAGCAGTGTGGGCACCATATCCCTGTTAAAAAAAATAATTAAAATAAAAAATAGTTACAGTGTCTACAAGTAGTATTCAACCCCCTGCAGATTTCGCAGGTTTACACATTTGGAATTAACTTGGCATTGTGACATTTAGACTGTAGATCAGCCTGGAAGTGTGAAATGCACTGCAGCAAAAAAGAATGTTATTTCTTTGTTTATTTTTTTTTTAAATTGTGAAAAGTCTTTTCAGAGGGTCATTTATTATTCAACCCCTCAACCCACCAGAATTCTGTTTGGTTCCCCTAAAGTATTAAGAAGTAAGAGAAAAGGAGAAACTTTGGAGTATATAGGTAATAAATACTTTATTGATACAAATACATAATAGTTCATCCGTGCAAAAAAGGATAATTAATAAAATACACAACCAGGATGGTAGAAAACATGAGTGGGGATCACCAGGTGTGCACCGCCTATGGGGCCAGCATGCAAGCCATACTTGGTAAGAGACCTATTGCTATAGTAGCATATGAATCTATAAGCCAAACTGGCGTGAAAATGACCGATAGTGAAGGTAACTCTTACCGCTGCTGAACACCACAGTGGCGCACACCCGGACAGATCCTTAGGCACAGTCCCCAAAGTATGTTGCCTTGTTTTGGAATTAGTATTAAGAAGTAGTTCAGGCACAAAGAACAATGAGCTTCACATGTTTGGATTAATTATCTCTTTTTCCAGCCTTTTCTGACTATTTAAGACCCTCCCCAAACTTGTGAACAGCACTCATACATGGTCAACATGGGAAAGACTAAGGAGCATTCCAAGTCCATCAGAGACAAGATCGTGGAGGGTCACAAGGCTGGCAAGGGGTACAAAACCCTTTCCAAGGAGTTGGGCCTACCTGTCTCCACTGTTGGGAGCATCATCCGGAAGTGGAAGGCTTATGGAACTACTGTTAGCCTTCCATGGCCTGGACAGCCTTTGAAAGTTTCCTCCCGTGGCGAGGCCAGGCTTGTCCGAAGAGTCAAGGCTAACCCAAGGACAACAAGGAAGGAGCTCCGGGAAGATCTCATAGCAGTGGGGACATTGGTTTCAGTCAATACCATAAGTAACATACTCCACCGCAATGGTCTCCGTTCCAGACGAGCCCGTAAGGTACCTTTACTTTCAAAGCGTCATGTCAAGGCTCGTCTACAGTTTGCTCATGATCACTTGGAGGACTCTGAGACTGACTGGTTCAAGGTTCTCTGGTCTGATGAGACCAAGATCGAGATTTTTGGTGCCAACCACACACGTGACGTTTGGAGACTGGATGGCACTGCATACGACCCCAAGAATACCATCCCTACAGTCAAGCATGGTGGTGGCAGCATCATGCTGTGGGGCTGTTTCTCAGCCAAGAGGCCTGGCCATCTGGTCCGCATCCATGGGAAGATGGATAGCACGGCCTACCTGGAGATTTTGGCCAAGAACCTCCGCTCCTCCATCAAGGATCTTAAGATGGGTCGTCATTTCATCTTCCAACAAGACAACGACCCAAAGCACGCAGCCAAGAAAACAAAGGCCTGGTTCAAGAGGCAAAAAATCAAGGTGTTGCAGTGGCCTAGTCAGTCTCCTGACCTTAACCCAATTGAAAACTTGTGGAAGGAGCTCAAGATTAAAGTCCACATGAGACACCCAAAGAACCTAGATAACTTGGAGAAGATCTGCATGGAGGAGTGGGCCAAGATAATGCCAGAGACCTGTGCTGGCCTGATCAGGTCTTATAAAAGACGATTATTAGCTGTAATTGCAAACAAAGGTTATTCCACAAAATATTAAACCTAGGGGTTGAATAATAATTGACCCACACTTTTATGTTTAAAATTTATAAAAATTTAACTGAGCAACAAAACTTTTTGGTTTGTAAGATTTATGCATCTGTTAATAAATCCTGCTCTTGTTTGAAGTTTGAAGTTTGAAGGCTCTAACTTATTTGCATCTTATTAAACCTGCTAAATCTGCAGGGGGTTGAATACTACTTGTAGGCATTGTATATACTCACCCGCAGGGATCCAGCGAAGCTCTGGCGATGCGCGCCCGGCTGCCGCCATCTTCCGTTCCCAGGATGCATCGCTAAATTACCCAGATGACTTAGCGGTCTCGCGATGCCGCTAAGTCTTCTGGGGAATTTCGCAATGCATCTCTGGGAACGGAAGCTGGTGGCAGCCGCGCGCGCCTCGACGGAAGTTGAGAATAGCACGTTTTTTGTTTTTATTTTTAACATTAGATCTTTTTTCTATTGATGCTGCATAGGCAGCATCAATAGTAAGAAGTTGGGGACACAGGGTTAATAGCAGCGATAATGGAGTGCGTTACCAGCAGCATAACGCTGTCCGTTACCGCTGGAATTAACCCTGTGTCAGCGGTGACTGGAGGGGAGTATGTAGGCGCCGGGCTCTGACTGCAGGGGAGTAGGGAGGGACTAATCGGACTGTGCCCTTCGCTGATTGGTCGCGGCAGCCATGACAGGCAGCTGGCGAGACCAATCAGCGACGCAGGATTTCCGTTACGGAAGTTGAGGACAGAAAGACGGAAGTACCCTTTAGACAACTATATATAGAGATGTTATATATACATACATACATACATGTCAGTAACACACACACACACATATATATATATATATATATATATATATATATATATATATATATATATAAATATAAATATATATATGTATTTATATTGAACTGAAAGATTGAATAAAATCCGATAATTCATCGGCCAGCTTCTGTAAAATCACTGCAGGAGCTGACAGCATCGAAGAGATGGATTACATACAGTAAATACATATACAGTAGGTAGATATATAGATGTCAGTGACAAATACAATTTGTACAGTGTGTGCAAATTGCTGTACATGTATTTGATAAACAATTTTATTGGGAAAAAATAGTGTGGGCTCCCGCGCAATTTTCAAAACCAACAGAGGGAAAGCCAGCGACTGGGGCAGATGGTTATAGCCTGGGATGGGGGTTATACCCATGGAGCTTCCCAGGCTATTAATATCCGCTCACAGCTGTATACTTAGCCTTTACTGGCTATTAAAATGAGTGACCACCAAAAAATGGCGTGGGGTTCCTCCATAATTTATAACCAGCAAAGGCTATGCAGACAGCTGCGGGCTGATATTAATAGCCTAGGAATGGGCCATAGATATTGGCCCCCCTGGTTAAAAACATCAGCACTCAGCCGCCCCAGAAAACACACAAAGAGAGAACGAGAGGCATACTAATACCAGAGATCACTCAAAATATTAAGTGTAAAACATTTGTACCTTTATTGACATACAAGAAATACTCCAATTGTAAAAACATTAAAAAGCCAAAAGGGCTTACATAACAAAGAAGCCTGTAATGAGCCTCATTAGCTATGCAGACAGTATAGTCAGTGACATATATATATATATATATTTATATTTCATAGACAGATAGCAGAATAGTCAATAATTAATTTGTGGGCTTCTGTAAAATCATTGCCGAAGCCGACAGGATAGGAGACATGGTTTACATACAGTAAACCATTGCAGAACATTTAGATTTATATATGTCAGTGACTAATACTGTTAGTAGTAGGTGTGTGTAAAATCTGGGACCAGTATGTATTTAATAAAATAATCTTTTCACTGAAAAAACTGGCGAGGGCTCCCGTGCAATTTTCTGCGCCAGGGAGGGAAAGCCAGTGACTGAGGACAGATACTAATAGCCTAGAGAGGCACCATAGTTATTGGCTCCCCCCGGCTAAAAATGTGCCCCAGCCACCCCAGAAAAGAAGCATCTGTAAGATACACCAATTTTGGCACTTAGCCTCTCTCTTCCCACTTTCCCACTGCCCTGTAGTTGTGGCATATGGGGTAATAAGGGGTTAATGTCTCCTTAGTATTGCAAGGTTACATTAAGCCGGCTTAGTAATGGAGAGGTGTCAATAAGACACCTATCCATTACTAATCCTATAGTTGTTAATGGGTTAAAAAAAGACACGCAGAAAAAAGTATTTTAATGAAATAAAACAGTTTTGCCATCTTATTGCTCTGCCAATCCTTGCGACACCCTCGATCTCCTGCAAAAAAAAGAAAAAATAATAAACCAACTCAAATACTCCCTGGTCCGACTCAGTCCATTTAATAATGAGTGTCCCACGATAATCTCCCCTATAGAGCCTGTCACATCAGGAGATGTGACTGCTCTATAGGCCTCCAGTGACACACTGACAGGAGACAATGGCTCCTGCAGTGTTATCACTGAGGGTCTTTTAATGAAATAAAACACTAAACAGTGGGCATTTTCCCACGCTCAAGAGATCATCTGAGTTCAGGCTGTGAGAGAGCGCAGCTTCAGTGACATCACCGCTAGTCACTGGAGCTCCGCTCCCAGCGTTTCATTCATTTGCCAGTAGTTTACAGCCGAGCCTGCCGCATTAGCACCGCTCCCGGCTGTAAACTATATATCTCCCAGATATGGATTACACCATGGGACTGACTGTATGCCGGGCAGGTATGGGTATATTGTTGTTTTCCAGGACGTCCCCCTGACAGCACGCTGGAGGACGTCCTCCTCCTCCTTGCTGGGACAGGAAACAACACGAGAGGTTAAAAGGTCCCACTCCGCCCCCTTTCCTTTAGTGTTTTTTCCTGTCCCTGCATGGAGGGACACACGAGAGATCAAGCTTACCGGAGGGCTCAGGGGGATCGTGCGGCTGGTCCAAAATCCTTCCCCCTCGTCGGTAGCCCAGGGCACATACTCCCCGGGTGGGAGTCCCTGCGTCCAGAGACCAGTCGAGCGGACGCGCTCCTGGGTGAGCCGCTTCCTCCCAGGGGGAGGCTCTCGGCTCAGGCGCCAGGAAGGACAAGAGGCGCCGGCGCCAGGATGGGCGCAGAGGTCCGCATGCTCTTATACGAGCAGGCAGGGGCAGCAGAAACCTCCCGGCTTCAGCGTGCGTTCCACTGCGTGGAACGCGGAAGTAAGTAATATAGCGCTTCCTGTGACGTCAGCGGCAGCAGAGCGGGTACATTCGGCGGCAAGGTATGCGTTCCACAGGGTGGAACGCTAAAGCGTATATAAAAAGGCGCCAGATTTAAAAATAGGCGCCGGCGTTCTACAAGTTGGAGTGAGCTTCACATTAACCAGGACGCAGGTGCATGCAAGTGAAACAGCCGGAGAGGAGGTCTGCAATGCCAGAGACAAGGGGTAAGTGCAGCAGTGCTGCAAAATCCCTATATACATATATCTACCAGGAGATGTTCTATTTATATGATATATATATTTATATTTAAACAGAGGATGTGGATCCCAGGAGTGAGGAGACTGGGGTAAGTGCGCATAGCGCATATTACCTTTCTCACTTATTCCTAAGTCACTAAGATGTGCTCATTCTTATACTTAGGATAAGGAGACTCAACAGACATCCCTGTCAGTGGCAAAAAAGTCAGGCAAAGCACTGACAAAGTCCAGACGATGTTCCATATGTAATGCTAAATTACCAGAGGCACATAAAAAGGAATTATGCGAGTCCTGCATTTCCAGAGTTGTAAGAGAAGAACAACCATCATTACTATCTGAAATGAGGTCTTTAATCCGTGAAGAGGTACAAAATTCATTGGCTTCCATGACACAGCGGTACCCCTCCAGCCCAGGTCGGAGCCGTAAAAGGCCACGGTTGGATCTGGACCAAGATGATGATGAAGTGCTTTCTAAAGAAGAATCTGATGGTAGAAGTTCGGATCAAGAAGAAGGAGAGCTACCATTAGAGGAACAGGATCAAGGAAGAAAATTTCTATTCCATGTGGAAGAGACGGAAGATCTAGTGCAGGCGGTGAGAAATACAATGCAGATGAAAGAAGAACCGCGGCCGAAATCCAGACAAGATTTGATGTTTGGAGGACTGACATCACAAAGACAGACGGTATTCCCTGTGAGTGATCACCTCAAACAGATGATATTACAAGAATGGAAAGATGCTGAACGTAGACTGATAGTATCGCGAGAATTTAAAAGTCGTCTACCATTTGATCCAGAAGACATCAAGGCATGGGAGGAAATTCCGAAGATCGACGTGCCTATAGCCAAAGTTACTAAAAAAACGGCTATTCCATTCGAGGACTCTTCTAGTCTTAGAGACGCTATGGACCGCAAAGCAGATATTCTGTTGCGCCGTTCATGGGAGACGTCGGCAGCACTGATAAAAGCTAACATTGCAGCCACATCAGTAGCTAGATCAATGTATTTGTGGATGGGGCAGTTAGAGGAACATTTGGTGAATAAAACCCCATGGGCCGATTTAATTTCCTCCCTACCCATCATAAAATCTGCCACAGCCTTTATGGCGGACACATCAGCAGAATCTGTTAGATTTGCGGCCAGAAATAGTTCGTTATCCAATGCGACTCGTAGAGCTATATGGCTCAAATCTTGGTCAGGGGATAATGCATCAAAAAACAAATTATGTGCTATTCCCTTTTCAGGGTCCAAGGTATTTGGACAAGCATTAGACGATATTCTGGAATCCGCATCAGATAATAAAAAAGGTTTTCCTGAGGAAAAACCGAAAAAATTCCAGCCATTTCGGAAGAGACCTCCACCTCGAAGTTCCTATAAATTCAAGCAGCCAGAGTATAAAGAACAGTGGAGACCCAGCAGAGGTTCCTATAGAGGTGCCTATTCTCAGAACCGAAGGGGAAGAAACTCCCTGTTTGGGTCAAGCCCTAGATCTAGGAGACAATGACGCCATAGGTATAGGGGGCAGGCTCAGTCTCTTTCTGGACAACTGGAAAGAAGTCACAAAAAATGCCTATGTCCTAAAAATCATTTCAGAGGGTTACAGGATAGAGCTCATATCCCCAGCACCACAGAGGTGTATCCCACCTACCAAGGTGGCAAAAGATTCACCAATGTTCATAGACATTCTGAAGTTGTTCAGTTCTCAAGTTATAGTGCGGGTCCCCACAACAGAAATAGCCAGAGGTCACTACTCTTCACTATTCTCAATCCCAAAGCCATCAGGGGAAACACGCACAATAATAAACTTAAAACCATTAAACGTCTATGTAAAATACAAAAGATTCAGAATGGAATCAATAAAAACAACGGTCCATCTCATAGACAAAGATGCGGTAATGTGTACGCTCGACCTAAAAAGCGCGTATCATCAGGTTCCAATCCATGCAACATCTCAGGAGCTTCTGAGGTTTTCTGTAAAGTTTCCGGACCAAACCTGCCACCTTCAATTTCAAGGTCTCCCGTTCGGCCTGGCGTCAGCACCGAGGATATTTACAAAATTGGTGGCGGAAGTGGTGGCATACTTAAGAAACGAAGGAATTACAATAATTCCTTATCTGGACGATTTTCTGCTGGTAGCCAGAACAAGAAACATCTTAATCCTACACAGAGATCGAGCCATTGCAGTCCTAAAATATCTAGGTTGGGTCGTGAATCAAGAAAAATCTCACATGAAACCCGAATCTCGGAAGGTATTTTTGGGAGTTCTTCTAGATGCCACCACAAGACAATCCTTTTTGCCAAAAGAAAAACAGGTGTCAATAAGAGCATTAATCATGGAATTCATAAAGCACCAGGTCACTATAAGATCAGCCATGAAGGTCTTAGGGAAGATGACAGCCTGTATCACTTGCGTAAGGTGGGCACAGGCTCACTCAAGATTGCTACAGGATCAGGTTCTCTCGGCATGGGATCGACGTCAGTCATCACTGGACAGAGTAATCCACCTATCAAAGGCAGTAAAAAAGTCATTGCACTGGTGGACACAATACAGCAACCTAAGAGTGGGGGTTCCATGGACCTGTACCCCATGTGTGGTGATCACTACGGATGCCAGCCAGTGGGGTTGGGGAGCCCATCTAGAAGGATCATTCGTCCAGGGCAGATGGCCAAAGGATATCAGTCGAAGATCTTCAAACTACAGAGAGCTTTACGCTATTTGGGAAGCTCTAAGAAGGAATCACTCCCGCTTAAAAAACCAACATGTGAAAATCTTAACGGACAACATGACAGCAGTATCCTTCATAAGACACCAAGGAGGTCCCAGATACAAACCACTTCAGGAATTGGCACGGAAAATATTTTTTTGGGCAGAAAACACAGTCCTGTCAATCACAGCAGTCCACTTAGAAGGATCTCAAAACGTCCTGGCCGATTATTTGAGCAGGAAAGAAGTCTGTCCCACAGAATGGGAATTAAACCAAGAAATCTTTCACCAATTATGTCATCGCTGGGGGACTCCCAGGATAGATCTATTCGCTACAAGAAAAAATTCAAAGGTGGCCAGATTCTATTCCCTCAACCCTACGGACATACCAGAAGCAGTCGACGCCTTGAGTCAAACATGGGTCGAACCACTATCCTATGCTTTTCCCCCAATAGCACTCATTCCGAGGGTCCTCAGGAAGATTCAGGAAGACCAAGCAACAGTTCTGATGATAGTACCATTCTGGCCAAGAAGGAGCTGGTTTCCGTTGTTAGGAGCCATGGCGATGGACAGTCCAGTCAGTCTTCCTCTATGGAAGGACATGATTCATCAAGGACCAGTGTTACATCAAAACCCGGAACGATTGCACCTTTCAGCATGGATCCTGAGAGGGACATCCTGAAATCGCGAGGGTTATCTGATGAAGTCATCTCAACGATCCAAGCTAGTCGTAAACCAGTAACTTCATCAATTTATTACAAAATTTGGAAGAAGTTCTGTATGACAGGTGGCAGGTCGGCCGGAATGTCAGAAAACCCGGATGTGCCCAGAGTTCTGGATTTTCTCCAATCGGGATTCAATATGGGGCTGAGACCTAGTACCCTTAAAGTACAAATTTCAGCACTTAGCACATTTCTGGATTATCCATTAGCCTCTCATCCGTGGATAATGAGATTCATAAAAGCTGTCCAGAGATTACGTCCCACAGTTAGGCAATTAACTCCCCCTTGGGATTTAAATTTAGTACTCCGAGCCCTATGTAAAGATCCGTTTACCCAGAAAGATGACATGCCCATTGCAATAAGAACTTGGAAAACAGCCTTTTTGGTAGCTATTACGACAGCCAAAAGAGTAGGGGAAATACAAGCTCTGTCAATTAGGGACCCGTACCTCCAGGTTCATGAGGATCATATAATCCTAAAACTAGACCCATCATTTATTCCCAAAGTAGCTTCAGTACAAAACAGAAATCAGGACATAATTCTACCCTCCTTTTGCAATAAACCCTCTAATACAAAAGAACAATCTTTACATTCTCTTGATGTCAGACAGGCAGTACTAGATTATTTAGAGGCCACTAGTACTTGGAGAAAGGATCCCAATCTTTTTGTCCTGTTTGGGGGTAAAAATAAGGGTAAAAAAGCATCCAAAACATCTATAGCTAGATGGATCACTACAGTAATCTCAAAAGCCTATGTGTCAGAAGGGGTAGATTGTCCTGTGGGAATAAAAGCCCATTCAACTCGGGCCATTTCAGCGTCATGGGCCGAACGGGCAGGGGCATCATTAGAACAAATTTGTAAAGCTGCGACTTGGGCCAGTGTGAACACATTCTGTAAACACTACAAATTGGATGTGTTAGCAAACCAACAAATGTCTTTTGGGAGAAAGGTTCTCCAGGCAGTTGTCCCACCCTAAAGGAGTTTCTTTGGTATTCTCCAGCGTGCTGTCAGGGGGACGTCCTGGAAAATGGGTATTATACCTACCGATAATTCGGTTTCCAGGAGTCCATCCTGACAGCACCGTTACTTCCCCCCCTTATGTATACTATGTCATATGCTGTAAATATGATTTGGTTAATAAAATTCAATTGGTATCTATCCATGGTGTGGTACTTGTCAAAACACTAAAGGAAAGGGGGCGGAGTGGGACCTTTTAACCTCTCGTGTTGTTTCCTGTCCCAGCAAGGAGGAGGAGGACGTCCTCCAGCGTGCTGTCAGGATGGACTCCTGGAAACCGAATTATCGGTAGGTATAATACCCATTTTTTTATTTATTACAGGAGATCGAGGGCACTGTTTGGATTGGCAGAAGAATAAACATGGCAAAACTGTGTTCTTTCTTTTCATTAAAATCAGGGCTGTGGAGTCGATAAGACAAACCTCCGACTCTGGCTCCTCAATTCCCATGACCCCGAATACACCTCCGACTCCCTCATACATGGCTCATGTTTAAGTGATAAATTTACTGTCGTAAAATGGTAACATCAGGCTTTTAATCATTTTTATGATACAATAATCAAGCCATTTAGATAGAACATAAAATATATTTATTGGAATACAACTTTAGAACAAAAAAAAACTTTGCATATTTACAATTTATTATACACTCTGCAGTAAGTGGAATAAAACAGTTTTCAACAAAAACGTACTGAATAGCATTTGTGTAGTCTATGAATTTGTTCTGAGAAATAGAATCGCCTCAATCAGATCCTCCTTTATAGTTGACCTCAACTCTGACATAATTATTGGCAAAACATTAACCACATGGGCAACATCTCTAACAATTTCAGAGTATAAAGGAATTGCCTCGTGCCCAGTCAGTTTTGATGAACGATTGAACTCTTCTACTTTGACAGCAAGTGAAATTTTTTTTCTGAAATATGGTCAATCTGTTTTTTATGGGAGTGGAATCTTTTTGCCTGCAGCAACCCTTTGCCTGCTTCATGTTGTCCAAATACTTGTCGAAATTAAACTCCTCATCTGTTGAGGATGAAGGAACGGCAGTAGCAGCACTGGCAGGACCCGAGTCCTCTTGCTGTTGGGCGTCCTGTAGCCCACTCATCCTAACTGCTACCTCAATCAAAGCTTCTTTTCCTTTAGTAAGCTGGTAAGCTGTTGATCATCCAGCAATATACGATGACTCGGGTCCACATAGACAGCTGCCAGAAGAATTTTACTTTCTAATAGCAGTGTATCTCTCCGTGTTATTGAAGCTGCAATGCCATTTGTGATTAAACCTCCTCTTTGGGACAGGCAAAACAACAAGTTCTTCCACTCCTTTATAAAAATGGCAGGAGTTAAATCCTCAGCTTGGAACTTTTAGTCACTTTAAATGGGTGATGAAGCAATTCCAATTCAGCCACGTGTGTTCATTGACCTTCATGTAGTGCTACGTGAGGGTTGGCCATATCTACAAGGAAGGGTTTCAGCTCAAGCAATCGCTCAATCATTAAATATGTGCTGCCCCACAGAGTGGCTTAATCCACAATTGCCCCTTTTCCAGCATGTTTCTTCAAGATGGAATCAATTTTAGGGGTTCTGGCAGCAATAGACAATTTCCTCACTTTGCTAATCAGAGTTCCAGCATGTCCTTCTTGCAGACTATCTCTTATTGCCAGCTGCAGCGTGTGCACAACACAGCACATGTGATGAATAGGAAAGAGGTGTGAAGCAGCTTCAACAAGATCATCTAATTGTAAAGAATCATTTTGCTGTTCTTTTGTAGTAATATCTGTTTGTTCCTCCGTTATGGGAACAGGACTGTGGTCTTCCATCTCCAACATACTGAATGTTCTTCTAGCTGCTGTTCACCTTCATTATTCTCATTCATCAGTTTAATTGTACTTGTTTGAAGCATTATCACTTACAATAGCAATAATCTGTTCTTTTTTGAGTTCATAATCTTGCAGAACTTTTTCGACTAAGGTCTGGAGAAACTGGCTGCTGTGATGAACTTTAGTTATTTTTTACTGCCGGTGTCTTATTAATTTACCAAACAACGGGCAAAAATATATAGCTCTATCACATCATATACAATATATTACCCAAAGCAAGAAAGTAAATCACAGAGCAAAATACAATTAAATGTATTACTTTTATTAAGATTTAGTAGAAATAGTAGCCAATAAAATGCATAACAAGGATAGTGACACCTAAGTGCCATGCCCAGCAAAAATATGATGCAATACAAGTGTAAGGGGGTATACACAGAATATATACAGTAGTCTGACAAATAAGCCCAGAAAGGGGAGGAACGAAATTTAGTACATTCAAGGGTTAATACTATGGCTTACATAAATATGCAAGTGCACAAACACAATAGGTAACTAGTCACCGTATATCACATCAATCAGTGCGGTCAAAGTATGTAAGGCCATCAAAAAATACAACCATACTTTGAGCAGACAGTTTTCACTCAAAAGTCCCCAACACCCACAGTAGATGTATCAGCAAGTGCTGCATGGTAATAAAGGTAATACCAACCTAAATGCCGGACACGGGTGCATCATATTTTTGCTGGGCATGGCACTTAGGTGTCACTATCCTTGTTATTTCTTTGTTATGCATTTTAATGGCTACTATTTGTACTAAATCTTAATAAAAGTAATACATTTAATTGTATTTTGCTCTGTGATTCACTTTCTTGCTTTGGGTAATATATTGTATATGATGTGATAGAGCTATATATTTTTGCCCGTTGTTTGGTAAATTATTAACAATTTTTTAGTTTTTTGTTGTCACAAACATCGAACGTTGATAGCAAAATAGTTCACTCTGACGTGTGCAGGCATCCGTTTTAAAAAATACAAAGTGTCTCTTGAGTCTTTTTAAGATCTTCCTTTTGGTTAAAGGGAACCTGTCACCCCCAAAATCGAAGGTGAGCTAAGCCCACCGGCATCAGGGGCTTATCTACAGCATTCTGTAATGCTGTAGATAAGTCCCGATGTATCCTGAAAGATGAGAAAAAGAGGTTAGGTTATACTCACCCAGGGGCGTTCCCTCTGCGGTCCGGTCCAATGGGTGTCGCGGTCCGGTCCAGAGCCTCCCATCTTCTTACCATGACGTCCTCTTCTTGTCTTCATGCTGCGGCTCCGGAGTACTTTGCCTTGTTGAGGGCAGAGCAAAGTACTGCCTTGCGCAGGCGCCGGGAAAGGTCAGAGAGGCCCGGCACCTGCGCACTGCAGTACTTTGCTTTGCCCTCAACAGGGCAGACAAAGTTCGCCTGCGCCGGAGCCGCAGCATGAAGACAAGAAGAGGACGTCATCCTATGAAGATGGGAGGCCCCGGACCAGACCGCGACGCCCATCGGATCGGACCACCCACCCAGGTGAGTATAATGTAACCTCTTTCAGGTTACATCGGTGGTTTATCTACAGCATTCCAGAATGCTGTAGATAAGCCCCCGATGCCGGTGGGCTTAGCTCACCTTCGATTTTGGGGGTGACAGGTTCCCTTAAAGGGCTTCTTCAATCACTAATTTTCTAATAGTTTCTCTTTCCAGAGAAACACCAAGTTTGCAAGCCATTTCTCCATTAAGAGCTGTAAAAGCTGGTCATGCAAATAATGATAATGGTAAACAGCCCTTCATAACAAGCTCGATGAGCTGTCTTTTAAACACATCTGCTGTCATTGTTACAGTAGCTTTATCACTTACCAAATATCTTGTAACTGACGTTTAGATGCTCTTTCCTCCTCCTTTGCCTGGCGGTAAGTGCTGGTCTTTGGTTTCTTGGTGCTGCTGTTTTCCTTTTCAGTCACAGCTTTGTAAACTTTTGCGTGGCAGCGTTGTAAATGGTTATTTAGATTGGAATCTCTTGAAGGAGCATTTTTTACCACTGCCTGAGTATGCACTGATTTTGGCATCAAAGCATTTGTTTTCATCTGGTTCACTTATACGCTGACACACAAAATGTTTATTATCTTGAGTCATTGTGACATGCTCAAATACAGCTGACTTCATAAGATGCTTCTTAGATATTTTGTAATTATGTAAATTCGCTCTCAAAATAATTTTGTCCTGTAAAAAAAATATATTGTAATTCTTGCAAGAATAGGGAATCATGCACTATATAATTTGGGATAGAGATAAAATAATCTTTGCATAAAGCAATAGGACAGATGATCAGTATAACGTTTGTAAAATATGTTAAGGCCCCGTCTCACATAGCGAGATCGCTAGCGAGATCGCTGCTGAGTCACAAGTTTTGTGACGCAACAGCGACCTCAGTAGCGATCTCGCTATGTTTGACACGTACCAGCGACCCGGCCCCTGCTGTGAGATCGCTGGTCGTGTCGGAATGGCCTGGACCTTTTTTTGGTCGTTGAGGTCCCGCTGAATCGGTGTGTGTGACACGGATTCAGCGATGTCTTCACTGGTAACCAGGGTAAACATCGGGTTACTAACCGCAGGGCCGCGCTTAGTAACCCGATGTTTACCCTGGTTACCATCGTAAATGTAAAAAAAAACAAACAGTACATACTCACATTCCGGTGTCCGTCAGGTCCCTTGCCGTCTGCTTCCCGCACTGACTGTCTGCTGGCCGTAAAGTGAAAGTACAGCACAGCGGTGACGTCACCGCTCTGCTGTTAGGGTCGGCGCTCAGTCAGTGCAGGGAAGCGGACGCCGGGGGACGCGAAGGTGAGTATGTACTGTTTGTTATTTTACACGTAACCAGGGTAAACATCGGGTTACTAAGCGCGGCCCTGCGCTTAGCAACCCGATGTTTACCCTGGTTACCCGGGGACCTCGGCATCGTTGGTCGCTGGAGAGCGGTCTGTGTGACAGCTCTCCAGCGATGCTGCAGCGTTGTCTGTATCGCTGCAGCGTCGCTATGTGTGACGGGGCCTTTCGATAGCTTTATGCTGAACTTTCAAGGTCAGGCTTGTCTCAGGGTGCAGCTCACTAAATGCTTCACATCATGGTTCTTCACAGTCTATGTGAGGGGAGGATGGAGGGAGGGAGCATGTTTGTGCTGAATCACCTCATCGATCCTGTTACTGTATTTCTGAATTTGAGATGTTAGAAAACATTTTTCCCCTTATATTGTTAGGGGTTGAGTTCCTGCCTCTGCACAGGGGGAATCTCGAGCCATCTCCGCTGCGGTCTCCCATTCTTCTCCTGCCGCAGTGGAGCCTGCTCAGCGGAGGTGTCGGTCCCAGCGTCATGCTCAGTCTGACACTGTGCGAAGGGTTACTGCTGTCCTTCCAGCTTCTGCCATTGTGGCCAGTACTGGTCAGCAGCGAGCAGACGTCTTTGGGACGAAGTCCTACTTTTCCCCTTCTGAGCATGCCCAGGGTAAGATCTCTCATTGGAGATCAAGGGTCACATGCTCAGGTACTGCAGCAAATCCTATTGGTCCCCTAGGAAGGTCCTGAAGGTGTTCAACGTCTGTGGCAGTCTCTCATTGGTCCTTCTAGGAAGGTCCTGTACTTGCTGCAGCTATAAGAGGTGCGCATGTCCGCATGGACATGCGCTAGTGTCAATTTATGTATGAGCTCAGCGCCAGTGTGGTCATGTTTGTGTGTGCGCATTCAGGGACCCAGCTGAAATAAGCCCCTAGAATGCTGGCACCTCCGGCGAGCAGTTTGGTGTGTGTGTATTCAGGAACCCGGCTGAAATAAGCCCCTAGAATGCTGGCACCTCCGGCGAGGAGTTTCATGTTTGCATTTGACTGCATGACCACCATCTGCTCTACTAAGTAGCTGTGTTCCTCTGTGAGCGAAACAGGGCACAGCGTTATCCTTGCTAAGGCTACTTTCATACTAGCGTTAACTGCAATCCGCCACAATGCGTCGTTTTGCCGAAAAAACGCATCCTGCAAAAGTGCTTGCAGGATGCGTTTTTTCCCCATAGACTTACATTAAGCGACGTATTGCGACGGATTGACACATGTCGCAACCGTCATGTGACGGTTGCGCCGTGTTGTGGCGGACCGTCGGGACCAAAAAACGCTACATGTAACGTTTTTTGCTCACGACGGTCCGCTTTTTCCGACCGCGCATGCGCGGCGGGAACTCCGCCCCCACCTCCCCGCACTTCGTCGCACCTCACAATGGGGCAGCGGATGCGCTGGAAAAATGCATCCGCTGCTCCGTTGTGCGGCGGAGACAACGCTAGCGTCGGGAACCTCGGCCCGACGCACCGTGACAGGCCGAGCCCGACGCTAGTGTGAAAGTAGCCTAACAGACTCTGTGAAGTAACAGAGTCTGTTTATATTACTAAATTGTACCGCCATATCTAGCTGCAGGTGCTGTCCTGCACGGTGGATCCCGGGTTGCGAACGCACCAACTTCTAATAAATATATATATTCGGTGCGTTCCGCCAACCCTAACAGTACACTAGCGCTAGGATCTGGCTAGTTATGGCGGACACACAGCAATCCATGCGGTACATCCAGCAGCTGGAGGGTAGGTTGGCGGCTCTCGCGCATAACCTCAGCTGTGGATGTAACCGCAGTTGCTGTTCAGGCTTCACGTTTCCCCACAGCGGGCTAAGGTGGGATTTATTGAGTCTCTCCTGTCGGACAGGGCGTTGGAGTGGGCTACGCTGCTGTGGGAGCGTGGCGATCATGTGGTGCAGAGTGCTCCATTGTTCCTGAGCACTCTGAAACAGATCTTTTTAGGACCTCGTGTCACCCATGATACTGCGCTCCAGCTGTTGGCATTGACTCAGGGCTCGTCCTTGGTCAGCCATTTTGCCGTCCACTTTCGCACCCTAGCATCTGAGCTGAAGTGGGCGGATAAGGCCCTTATTCCAATATTTTGGAGGGGGCTGGCTGACCACGTGAAGGACGCTCTGGCCACTAGGGAGATTCCCGCCACACTGGAGGAGTTAATAACTGTATCCACTCGTATTGACCTCCGTTTTCACGAGCGGAGGTTAGAGCGAGCCCAGTGTAGGCAGAGGTTTCGGCTGGCTCCCACCTTTGCCAAACCTCTGGAATCTCCGGTCCTGGTCCCTGAGTCACATGAGGCCATGGTAGGATCACGAGCGGGATCTAAGTCCCGGACCGCTCGTGCACTCCAGACTTGTCATGTTTGCCAGCAGTCAGGACATCTTTCCACCAGATGTCCTCAGCGGTCGAGGGAACGTCAGTGTCTAGTGGTAGTAGGTGGAGGTACACTAGACACGGCGACGTTTGCCTCCAAATTGTCCTTTAAGGACAATTACTATAGGCTCATTTACCCACTCGGTAGAGCTCTGCGTGGATTCTGGGGCGGAGGGCAATTTTATGTCTTCTGCCTTCGCCCAACGTCACGCAATTCCCCTGGTAATGTTAGCTCAACCAGTAACAGTAAGTGTGGTAAATGGGTCGACACTGCCCTCACAGATTACACACCAGACCATCCCTTTCACTCTGTCCTTGTCGCCATTTCATCAGGAGATTATATCTCTGGCTCGTCATTCCTGAAGGAATTGATGAGGTCCTGTTAGGGATGCCTTGGCTACGGTACCACTCTCCTCATATCGAGTGGTCCACAGGCAGAATTTTGGGATGGGGTGAATCTTGTGGGGGTAGATGTCAGAGGGAGAGCGTTCAGGTTGCTACAACAGAGGTACCCGCAGATTTTTCCTCTCTGCCCAAGCAGTATTGGTCCTATGCTGACGTGTTCTCCAAAAGGGCTGCGGAGACCCTTCCGCCTCACCGCCCCTATGACTGTCCTATTGACCTCTTGCCTGGTGCTGAGCTTCCTCGGGGTCGAGTCTATCCGTTATCTCTCCCGGAGACGGAGGCAATGTCTCAGTACATCCAGGAAAATCTGGCAAGAGGATTCATTAGAAAGTCAGTGTCACCCGCAGGGGCTGGGTTCTTCTTCGTGCAGAAGAGTGGAGAACTGCGTCCATGCATAGACTACAGGGGTCTTAACGCCATCATCGTTAAAGGGAACCTGTCACCCCATTTTTTGAAGATGAGCTAAAAATAGTGTTAAATAGGGGCAGAGTTGGGCGTTACATTAGTGTCTTTGTGTGCCTTTATTACCCACCTATGCTGCCGAAATACCTTTGTAAAGTCGCCGTTTTCTGCTGTCACTCACGCTGGTCTGGTCCTATGGGCGTGGTGACAGCGCTGTTTCTCCCCCAGAATCCTGCTCATCATTACGTTGGTGGCGTAGTGGTGTGCGCATGTCCAAAAGGCGAATCCACTGCCCAGGTGATGAAAAAGAGCGCGATCTGCGCTATTCAGCTGTTTACCGGTGGGCGCGGCCATCTTTCCTGTGGCCGCGCGTGCGCAGATGGAGCGCTCTGCTGCCCGGGGCTTCAGGAAAATGGCCGCGGGATTCCGCGCGTGCGCAGATGGAGATCGCGGCGGCCATTTTCCTGAAGCCCCGGGCAGCAGAGCGCACCATCTGCGCACGCGCGGCCACAGGAAAGATGGCCGCGCCCACCGGTAAACGGCTGAATAGCGCAGATCGCGCTGTTTTTCATCACCTTTGCAGTGGATTAGCCTTTTGGACATGCGCACACCACTACGCCACCAACGTAATGATGAGCAGGATTCTGGGGGAGAAACAGCGCTGTCACCACGCCCATAGGACCAGACCAGCATGAGTGACAGCAGAAAACGGCGACTTTACAAAGGTATTTCGGCAGCATAGGTGGGTAATAAAGGCACACAAAGACACTAATGTAACGCCCAGCTCTGCCCCTATTTAACGCTATTTTTAGCTCATCTTCAAAAAACGGGGTGACAGGTTCCCTTTAAGAATAAATATCCTCTGCCCCTGATATCTGAGCTTTTTGATAGGCTTCGGGGAGCAAGGGTGTTTACTAAACTAGATCTGCGGGATGCTTACAACCTGATTCGCATCCGTGAGGGGGACGAATGGAAGACGGCTTTTAACACCAGGGATGGGCACTATGAATATCTAGTGATGCCCTTTGGGCTCTGTAATGCCCCAGCCGTTTTCCAAGACTTTGTAAACGATATCTTCCGGGATATGCTCTCCACCTCGGTCGTAGTCTATCTGGATGATATTCTCATCTACTCTCCAGATATTGACTCCCACCGGAGAGATGTTTGCAGAGTCTTCGACCTCTTATGAAGTAACTCCCTCTACGCGAAGTTGGAGAAATGTGTGTTTGAGCAGGAGTCTTTACCTTTCCTGGGCTATATCATCTTCGCCCAAGGATTGGCTATGGATCCTGCCAAATTACAGGCTGTGATGGACTGGCAAGAACACCATTCCCTTAAAGCGGTGCAGCGCTTTATGGGGTTCATTAACTATTATCGCCAGTTCATTCCTCATTTCTCAACCTTGGTAGCCCTCACCAAGAAGGGAGCAAATCCCAAATTGTGGTCTATGGAGGTCTCCAAGGCTTTCACTTCTATTAAATCTCATTTTTCTAGCGCTCCCATTCTACATCGCCCCGATGTAGATAAGCTGTTTATAATGGAGGTGGATGCCTTTTCCGTTGGTGCTGGAGCAGTCCTCTTCCAAAAGGATGCTCAAGGTCGGAAGCATCTTTGCTTCTTCTTTTCCAAAACCTTCACACCAGCGGAGAGGAATTATTCCATCGGGGACAGGGAGTTGCTAGCAATGAAGTTAGCCTTCTCAGAGTGGAGACATCTCCTGGAGGGGGCTCGTTTTCCCTTCCAAGTATTCACAGACCACAAGAATTTGGTTTATTTACAGACCGCCCAGCGGCTAAATTCTCGCCAGACCAGATGGTCCTTGTTCTTCTCTCGGTTCCATTTCACCCTCCATTTTCTTTCCGGGGAGAAGAACATTCGTGCCGACGCTCTCTCTCGCTCCGTTGTATCATCTTAGGAGGAGGAAGAGGAGCCTCGGCTTATTGTCCTTTCCGAGAGCCTGAAAACTGTATGCCCGGTTTCGCTAGAGTCTGTGCCTCCGGGCAAGACTTTTGTACCATCCAGTTTGCGTCCGGAGGTTCTCTCTTGGCTCACTTGTCTAGGATGGGTGGACATTTTGGGACCAAAAGGACATCTGAGCTCCTGGCGAGGACATATTGGTGGCCACATATGGCCCGTGATGTTGCAGACTATGTTCGGACATGTGTCTGCTGCGCCAGGAACAAGTCTCCTCGTCAATGGCCAGCTGGGTTGCTTCATCCCCTGCCGGTGGCCAACAGACCCTTGGAGATGGTCGGGATGGATTTTGGGGTGGGCTTACCTAAGTCTCGTAGCTGCACCATTATTTGGGTTATCACCGACCATCTTTCCAAAATGGTGCACTTGGTGCCTCTTCCATGGCTACCTTCTGCACAGGTTCTGGCGGCGTTGTTTATCAAACACATATTTCGCCTACATGGTATGTCGGACAAAATTGTCAGTGACCGGGGTCCCCAGTTTGTGTCTCGTTTCTGGAGAGAGCTTTGTCGTCTACTCAGCATTGAGTTGAATCTCTCTTCAGCTTATCTCGAGACGAATTGGTTGGTAGAGAGGGCCAACCAGACCTTGGTCACATATCTTCGACATTTTGTCTCAGCCAGGCAGGATGACTGGGCATCCTTGCTACCATGGGCGGAGTTTGCACTGAATAACGCCGTAGCCGACTCCACCGGCCAGACCCCATTCCTCCTAAACTATGGTCAGCATCCGCGGGTACCTGTGGCTATGCCTGTGTCTTCCACCGACTCCAGGGTGGCAGACTGGGCTGTGGAGGCGCGGGACATTTGGGACCGGACTCAGGATGCCATTCGGGCCTCCAAGGAGAGAATGAGGTCCTCCGCCGATGCACATCGGTGCCCCGCTCCGACCTTTGCTCCTGGCGACTTAGTGTGGCTCTCCGCCCGTATCATCAGGCTGCGAGTTGAGTCCACTAAGTTTGCTCCTCGCTACCTGGGTCCTTTCAAGGTCCTCGAACAGGTTAACCCAGTGGTCTACCGTCTGGCCCTTCCGCCACGTCTGGGTATCACCTACACCTTTCATGTGTCCCTCTTGAAGCCCGTATACATGTCCCGGTTTTCCGAGTCATCTGCTGGGACATCGGGTTCGTCTATGGACGATTATGAGGTGAATGCTATTCATGGTGGTACGTGGCAAAAATTTTTATTAGGTGGACTGGAAGGGTTATGGTCCTGAGAGCCTGCTGAGAATATTCAGGCTCCGCAGCTCATTGCTGCCTTCGAGCGTGGCGAGGTCCAAGGGAGGGGGGGTAATGTTAGGGGTCGAGTTCCTGCCTCTGCACAGGGGGAATCTCGAGCCATCTCCGCTGCGGTCTCCCATTCTTCTCCTGCCGCAGTGGAGCCTGCTTAGCGGGGGCTTCGGTCCCAGCATCATGCTCAGTCTGACACTGTGCGAAGGGTTGCTGCTGTCCTTCCAGCTTCTGCCATTGTGGCCAGTACTGGTCAGCAGCGAGCAGACGTCTTTGGGACTAAGTCCTACTTTTCCCCTTCTGAGCATGCCCAGGGTAAGATCTCTCATTGGAGATCGAGGGTCACATGCTCAGGTACTGCAGCAAATCCTATTGGTCCTCTAGGAAGGTCCTGAAGGTGTTCAACGTCTGTGGCAGTCTCTCATTGGTCCTTCTAGGAAGGTCCTGTACTTGCTGCAGCTGCAGCTATAAGAGGTTCGCATGTCCGCACGGCCATGCGCTAGTGTCAATTTATGTACGAGCTCAGCGCTGGTGTGGTCATGTTTGTGTGTGTATTCAGGGGCCCGGCTGAAATAAGCCCCTAGAATGCTGGCACCTCCAGCGAGCAGTTTGGTGTGTGTGTATTCAGGGACCCGGCTGAAATAAGCCCCTAGAATGCTGGCACCTCCGGCGAGGAGTTTCATGTTTGCATTTGACTGCATGACCACCATCTGCTCTACTAAGTAGCTGTGTTCCTCTGTCAGCCAAACAGGGCACAGCGTTATCCTTGCTAACACACTCTGTGAAGTAACAGAGTCTGTTTATATTACTAAATTGGACCGCCATATCTAGCTGCAGGTGCTTTCCTGCACGGTGGATCCCGGGTTGCGAACGCACCAACTTCTAATAAATATATATACTCGGTGCGTTCCGCCAACCCTAACATATATTCTATGTATAGTGTATATAAGTCATCAGAGCAGCTAATTTTTCTAAACATGAGCTAAAAGGAAAAACAAACTAAAAGATGTAGCATACAGAGACAACATAAACTGGACTATTGATTTATGCACAGTTTATTGAAAGTTTAGATATGCTTTAGGAAGTACTTACCTTCTTTAATACTGCTTTCCTGTTCACTCCAGAAATTCTGAGGCTTTCCTTCCCTGTGTGTTTATTTTTTCCCCTTATCTGTAGAGGAGGACCCTCACTACTTATCATGAGTATCGTGCAGCACAGATTCATCTCAGCTAAAAATTTAAACCTAAAGGTACCTTCACATTAAGCGACGCTGCAGCGATAGCGACAACGATGCCGATCGCTGCAGCGTCGCTGTTTGATCGCTGGAGAGCTGTCACACAGACCGCTCTCCAGCGACCAACGATGCCGAGGTCCCCGGGTAACCAGGGTAAACATCGGGTTACTAAGCGCAGGGCCGCGCTTAGTAACCCGATGTTTACCCTGGTTACCAGCGTAAAATGTAAAAAAAAACAAACAGTACATACTTACATTCGCGTCCCCCGGCGTCCGCTTCCTGCACTGACTGAGTGCCAGCCCTAACAGCAGAGCGGTGACGTCACCGCTGTGCTGTACTTTCACTTTCACTTTACGGCGCTCAGTCAGTGTGGGAAGCGGACGCCGGGGGACGCGAAGGTGAGTATGTACTGTTTGTTTTTTTTACATTTTACACTGGTAACCAGGGTAAACATCGGGTTACTAAGCGCGGCCCTGCGCTTAGTAACCCGATGTTTACCCTGGTTACCAGTGTAAAACATCGCTGGTATCGTTGCTTTTGGTGTCAAACACGACGATACACGCCGGTCTGACGACCAAATAAAGTTCTGAACTTTGTTCAATGACCAGCGATATCACAGCAGGATCCTGATCGCTGCTGCCTGTCACACTCAACGATATCGCTAGCCAGGACGCTGCAACGTCACGGATCGCTAGCGATATCGTTTAGTGTGAAGGTACCTTAAGATCAGGAATAGGACAGACTTTTATAGGACACTAGATGGTGGCCCGATTCTAACGCATCGGGTATTCTAGAATATGTATGTAGGTATATATATAGCAGCCACATAGTATATAGCACAGGCCACGTAGTATATAGGAGCCATGTAGTATATAGCAGACAAATATTACGTGGCCTGTGCTATATGCTATGTGGCTGCTATATACATACATACATACATACATATTGTAGAATACCCGCTGCATTAATACAGGCCACACAGTATATAACAGTGGCCACGCAGTATATAACACAGCCCACGTACTATATAACACAGCCCACGCAGTATATAGCAGCCACACAGTATATAACACAGGAGACGTAGTATATAACACTGGCCACGTAATATATAGCACAGCCCACACAGTATATAGGAGCCATGCAGTATATAGCACAGCCCCCGCGGTGTATAACACTGGCCACGTAATATATAGCGCAGCCCACGCAGTATATAGCAGCCACGCAGTCTATAACAACATAGCAGCCACACAGTATATAGCACAGCCCCCGCAGTATATAACACTGGCCACGTAATATATAACACAGCCCACTCAGTATATATCAGCCACGCAGTATATAACATAGCCACGTTAGTATATAACACAGAGATGTAGTATATAACAGAGCCCACACAGTATGTAACACAGCCCACGTAGTATATACTTAAAGAGAGCACCTCATATACTCATGAAAAAAAAGAAAAAGGGGGGGGGGTATACATTCACTTTTAAATATATACCAATAGAGAGACAATTGAAGGAGCAGTTCCCAATATAACAATATTTATTAATTATTCTCCATAAAATTATTACAGTACAAAATTAGTTATAGACACATATAGTGAGAAGAATACACACAAACAGTAAATCCATCTAAACAAAGGTTTTGGCAGAGAGAGAATATTCAGGATCATAGAACTAAAAACCATGTAACCACTCTGAATCTTATATACTGCTCACAGCCGTAAACCTGTCACAACGATCCATGGGTAACAAGTACTGGCTTCAAAGGGATGAAAGTGCAATGTGCGAATCCTAAAAAGGTCACTCAAAATATCCAATGCACAGTAACCACAATTATTGCACTCCACCCTATAGCCTATACAGTGCCTACAAGTAGTATTCAACCCCCTGCAGATTTAGCAGGTTTACACATTTGGAATTAACTTGGCATTGTGACATTTGGACTGTAGATCAGCCTGGAAGTGTGAAATGCACTGCAGCAAAAAAGAATGTTATTTCTTTGATTTTTTTTTTTTTTAATTGTGAAAAGTATTTTCAGAGGCATTTATTATTCAACCCCTCAACCCACCAGAATTCTGTTTGGTTCCCCTAAAGTATTAAGAAGTAGTTCAGGCACAAAGAACAATGAGCTTCACATGTTTGGATTAATTATCTCTTTTTCCAGCCTTTTCTGACTATTTAAGACCCTCCCCAAACTTGTGAACAGCACTCATAAATGGTCAACATGGGAAAGACAAAGGAGCATTCCAAGGCCATCAGAGACAAGATCGTGGAGGGTCACAAGGCTGGCAAGGGGTACAAAACCCTTTCCAAGGAGTTGGGCCTACATGTCTCCACTGTTGGGAGCATCATCCGGAAGTGGAAGGCTTATGGAACTACTGTTAGCCTTCCATGGCCTGGACAGCCTTTGAAAGTTTCCTCCCGTGCCGAGGCCAGGCTTGTCCGAAGAGTCAAGGCTAACCCAAGGACAACAAGGAAGGAGCTCCGGGAAGATCTCATGGCAGTGGGGACATTGGTTTCAGTCAATACCATAAGTAACGTACTCCACCGCAATGGTCTTCGTTCCAGACGAGCCCGTAAGGTACCTTTACTTTCAAAGCGTCATGTCAAGGCTCGTCTACAGTTTGCTCATGATCACTTGGAGGACTCTGAGACTGACTGGTTCAAGGTTCTCTGGTCTGATGAGACCAAGATCGAGATCTTTGGTGCCAACCACACACGTGACGTTTGGAGACTGGATGGCACTGCATACAACCCCAAGAATACCATCCCTACAGTCAATCATGGTGGTGGCAGCATCATGCTGTGGGGCTGTTTCTCAGCCAAGGGGCCTGGCCATCTGGTTCGCATCCATGGGAAGATGGATAGCACGGCCTACCTGGAGATTTTGGCCAAGAACCTCCGCTCCTCCATCAAGGATCTTAAGATGGGTCGTCATTTCATCTTCCAACAAGACAACGACCCAAAGCACACAGCCAAGAAAACAAAGGCCTGGTTCAAGAGGCAAAAAATCAAGGTGTTGCAGTGGCCTAGTCAGTCTCCTGACCTTAACCCAATTGAAAACTTGTGGAAGGAGCTCAAGATTAAAGTCCACATGAGACACCCAAAGAACCTAGATAACTTGGAGAAGATCTGCATGGAGGAGTGGGCCAAGATAACTCCAGAGACCTGTGCCGGCCTGATCAGGTCTTATAAAAGACGATTATTAGCTGTAATTGCAAACAAAGGTTATTCCACAAAATATTAAACCTAGGGGTTGAATAATAATTGACCCACACTTTTATGTTTAAAATTTATAAAAATTTAACTGAGCAACAAAACTTTTTGGTTTGTAAGATTTATGCATCTGTTAATGAATACTGCTCTTGTTTGAAGTTTGAAGGCTCTAACTTATTTGCATCTTATTAAACCTGCTAAATCTGCAGGGGGTTGAATACTACTTGTAGGCATTGTATACACATATACATCCCATAGGATAGTCTGGCTATAATAGCAATCATATTATACCTGCAGTCATGGCGTTCTTAGTATGATCCCGTAAAAGCTACACCTCGACGCGTGTTTCACCACATCCGTGGCTTCGTCAGGAGGTGAGTAAGTGGCATTCATAACCCCTTTAAATAGTAGAAGTATCCAATTCAATTACCCGTAGCCATGTGCAGCGCACCCCTGCCATGTTGCGACGCACCGAGGAGAGCGGCGCTCAAGGTGCGTGTCATCACGTCACATGGTCTAGTCACATGACCGGACCCACGACCATGGCAACGCATCACCCGTACTGAGCACCTCTCACCACCGCGTGAGGCAGCGCATGCGCAGTGCGCGCTCCGGCCCGGGCAAAAAGAAGTGGTGCACGGAAAAGGGAGAAAACAAGGTATGACACTCATCTGTGCCCAGGTAAGTGCTAACTCAACATTCCAAACCTTAACAAAAGAACCTGATCAGAAACATTGTTACAAATTATAGAATGTAAACACAATATACCAAGGGAAAGAGTGAGCATTGCAAACCCAGCACAGATACATGGCTGACAGAAAATAGGGATACATAAAACATATACCCCACCATCAGCATACAAAGATCCCAACCCATATGTATATTATAACATAAAGAGAAAACGGGGCAACGCCAACAATAGTAACTCGTGGCGCTGTCCCGATATTCCCAAAATTCAAACTATTGCAGACATATTAACATAACCAAAAGATGAGTACAAAATACAGACCACTACAATACTCCAAAATATAAAATCAATAAAGTTTATTGAACATTAGTTAATAAAAGATTACATCATATCGTGAGGATCTCAAATGATCAAGCAAAAAAATCCATGTGCAGTGGTGGTAAAACATAGCATTGTATCATATACGTATGTTACTCTACTCCCACATAAGCTTCACTATCCATCCTATAAGGTTATAGTCATATGTCAAATAAATACCCGGATGAGGGAAGTTTCACAGTAGGGATATAAATCAATGCTTACCCATTGTAGATCACAGCCACCACGCACAGAAATGCCCCGACGCGCGTGTCGCCCACGTGCTTTCTCAAGGGGAGTGTGTCACTTGCTCCCACCCATCCTCCCTAAATACCCCGTCCAACCAATGAAAAAACGCGCATACGAAAACGCCCCCCATACTCGCAATTGCACCGATTCCGGCACTCACTTCCGGCACACGTCAGAGGAGGAAATGCCTCCGTGACGTCATTTGACGCATACCGGAAGTTAAAGAGGCCTTTGTCAGTGCAGGAGCATTGGGCGGATGAATGCGCATGCGCTCACGGGCGCCATCTTTAAGAAGTCCTATGGAAGGTGCCATCCTTCCTAATTCCCAGGTAAGTGCGCACGCGCATACCGACGTCATCTCCCATAGAGGATGTCATCTCCCCCAGTTAGCGATAAAGGTGAGTGCGCGTATACGTATGGGTGCCATCTTTAAGAAGTCCTATAGAAGGTGCCATCTTTCCTAGTTCTCAAAATAAGTGCGCACGCGCATATCAACATAATCCCTTAGAGAATCTTACGGGGGATATCATCTCTCCCGATAAACGGTAAGGATAAATGCGCGTGTGCATATGGGCACCATCTTTAAGGAATCCTATACAGGATGTTATTTTTTCGAATATAAGGTATTAAGACATTAAAAATTGTTTCCATCATCCAAGTATTTACTATTAAAGTGTCAAAGAAAGGAGAAGAAAAGGACTTAAAAATCATGCCCTATTGGCTAAATGTCAAATACTACCATATATAAATCCCCAAAGGCAATTATGCCACTAATAAAAGTGCAAATAGTGCAAAGAAAAGATATAGTAAATGATAACTATACAGTGAAATAAATAAATAAATATATGATAATAATAATAATGGTGATATTTTTTATATATACTTCAATAAATAATTATAAATACTAAAAAATACTAAAAACAACAATGGAAAAATAATAATCAAATACAGGAAATCTTGAAAAGAACTTCAAAGGAAGAACAAGCCGATATCTCATTAGGGTCCATACATTTCCGTATAATTGATAATTATTCCCGTGATTAATGTCCTTCAGGGGATAAGGAGAAAGGAATAAGGGGAAGAGATTCTTCTTTCAATGCAGGATTTGTAACAAACATCATCCAAGTTCTCACATGCCGAACATTAAATCACCTTATAACTATTTAAAAAAGAAGAAAAATTAGAAACACACAAAATTAAAATTAAAAAGCGGGTATTCACAAAAAAGGTACGAAGCTGGCTTTTTCGTTCAATCCCTCTGGGGACATAGTCCCTAACTCCACTATCCACCTCGATTCGAGTTGTGCCAAGACCTGTTTGGTATTTCCTCCCCTAATGCCACAATGAACCCTATCAATTCCCCTGACTTTAAATCCTTTTGGATCAGAATTATGGTAAATCTTGAAATGCTTGGGTATAGTTTTCAACAATGAGAGGTCATCCACCTCTCCTGCCGCAATGATATCTCTAACATGTTCTCTGGTCCTGATGCGAAATTCCCTTGATGTTAATCCTACATAGATTTTAGAGCAGGGACACACCGCATAATATATAATATAAGACGTACTACAAGATATGTAGTTGGTGACTGCAAACGAACGAACCCCGTCAGCCGATGAGAAGGAATTAGCTCTTATTATATTGCCTCTGTTACACGCCAGACAGTCTCCACAAGGGAAGCATCCCCACCTTTGTTTTCCAGCACCAAAAGGATTCTTATTTTTTGCCGAGTAATGACTTCGAACCAGATGGTCTTTCAAATTTTTACTTCGTCGAGCCGTCATCAAAGGGGCAGGGGAAATTTATTTTTGGAGTACAGGGTCTGTCATCAATACAGGCCAATGTTTCATAAGAATTTGTCTAGTTGAGTGCCATCGGCAATTAAAAGTTGAGATAAATCTAGTTTTTGAATCCTTCTCTTTCATCTTTCGGGCTGGAACTAACAGTTTCTCTCTAGGGGTACCTTTTGCTCTACAATATCCATGTTTAATCATTCTATGACTGTATCCCCTATCCAAAAATCTGTTTTTCAAATCTAGGGCTTGTTGTTCAAATTTACTTTCGGTAGAGCATGTACGTTTTGCCCTTAAGTACTGACCAATAGGGATAGCTTTCTTTGTTGCATGTGTATGTGATGACAATGCATGCAACACTGAATTGACAGGTAAAATTTTGTTTGAATGCAGAGTGCACATTTTCTGTTAGTACAATAAACCTCATTTCAAGGCAGAAACATTACTGTGTCCAACAGTAATTAAATATATGAAACTGAAATAGCTGTTGCAAAAAAAACAATTTTTATAAAACATTAAGATTAATAGGGGTGCCAAAACTTTTTCATATAACTGTATATTTTGGTATACTGACCTGGAGAATCATAATGGCAGGTAAGTTTTAGCATTTAGTGAACATGGTATAAAAAAAAAAACAATTGTGGAATTGCCCTTTTTTGCAATTTCACCGCACTTGGATTTTTTTTCCCTTTTTCTAGTACACTATATGGTAAAATCAATGGTGGTGTTCAAAAGTACAACACATCCCCGAAAAACAAGTCCTTACACGGCCGTATTGATGAGGAAATAAAAAACTATGGCTCTGGGAAGAAGGAGCAAAAAACAAACGGAAAGTTACATGTTTTTTTTAAACATGCGTTTTCCTCGCGTTTTGGCTTTTGCATTTTTGGTGTGTATTACTTTAAATAAATCTGCATTGTTTTTGATACTTTCTGGTATTTGGCTTTGACAAAATGTTATTGATATACGTATCTAGGTGAAGATTTCATGTGTTTTTGATACACTCTAAAAATGCACATTTTTACCTGGGGATTATCTATTTTTTGTCTGTGTGGGAAAACTCTGCTTACTCGCATGAGAAATTGACATGCTGCGGTTATGAAACACGCACCTCAGGTCAGTTTATGCTGAGAAAAACTAAATCTCGGTGGGCATGAGATTTTCATAAATATCTTCCACTATTCTGGAAATGTAAGACACTGTGTTCTTTTACGCAGTAAAAATTTGAAGTGTCAAATATGCACCAAAAGCTCATCATGGGAACATAACCTAAGTGTTTTTTTACAGTATTTTGAATGGGCAGTGCAATTTTGGAGCAGATTTTATAAGAAGCCGTAAAATGCACTTTATTTTTCCCTTCACCCAAGACAGCACACTTGAGAGAGGGATCAACCCACCAAGAACTGGAAACCTACTGAACTTAAAGGGAGGCACCTCTCCCCCGCACCAGTTGATTTCTTGTCCTTGATGGATACTCATGCTGAAATCCCACCATGAAAAGTGGAATAAAGGTCTTACCCAGCCCTGCCTCACCTTCCAGAAGAGCAGGCTACATGCCTGTGGCACCAGCCTTCAGTGTCCTGAAAGCGCCATTCACTGGTCCAGAGTGGGCTCTGTTGTAAATGCGGGTGCAGGTGGCAGAGACGGAGATGCACTGCATGTCTCGGACCGCCAAGCCGTCCTTTCACTTTGTGTGGCATGCTTAGGCGCCTGAGTTGCGCAGGCAATGTCGGAGTACTCTGCTGACGTCATGGGTGCAAGGTACGCTTGAAGTGGGCATCCCCGAGTGACATCATAGGTGGTATACCAGGGAAATGGAAGCACCCTATGTGGGGAAATGTGACCCTGGTTCAATCTCTCTGGGGGCAGGTTTCTCGAGGGACAGGAGTAGGCGGACCCGGAAGGCGCTGTGGATCCCATATGAAAGGAGGACAGACCACAAAGGCGATCTTGCTCCAGCTCAAGCTCTCCCTGAGTGGCATGGAGGATCAGAAATAGCAGCGTGGACACAGCAAAGGTGGCAGCCGTTCAAGTGACAGGAGCGAAAGCCGTCCTAGTAAGAGGAGCATGCTGTCCTAGGACTTCTTGGTGTCTAGAGAGGATCTTTCTGTATCCTAGAGCAGCGTCTGAATCCGGTAGCCTCAAAGTGATAATGGGTAGTGAGTGATAATCGTGAATGTCACCATTTTAATAGACCCTGTTGTTTTTGTTTCAATCAATTTGAGATGCCTAAAAAATCTAGTGCTAAAAAGAACAGGGATTGTGCACTATGTAAAACCCTGCTAGCAGTGGACGGGCAGAAAAATATATGTTAAAACTACATTCACAAGACAATTCGTGAAGAGACCCCAGACTTTGCCTCAAGCCTTAGATCTGTCATTAGGGCTGAGGTGGAAGCCTTCCTAAAATCCCTATTGAAAAAGGGAAGAAAAAAATCTAAGATTCTCTTGTGAATCTGACATTTTTCCATTATCAGAAGGGGAATACCACAATGGATCTTCATCCTCATTAGACAGTGACATTGGCGCAGACCATGTTTTCCTTTGGAGGATACAGTTAGGCTAGTTAACCCCTTCATGACCCAGCCTATTTTGGCCTTAATGACCTTGCCGTTTTTTGCAATTCTGACCAGTGTCCCTTTATGAGGTAATAACTCAGGAACGCTTCAACGGATCCTAGCGATTCTGAGATTGTTTTTTCGTGAAATATTGGGCTTCATGTTAGTGGTAAATTTAGGTCGATAATTTCTGAGTTTATTTGGGAAAAAAACGGAAATTTGGCGAAAATTTTGAAAATTTTGCAAATTTTCACATTTTGAATTTTTATTCTGTTAAACCAGAGAGTTATGTGACACAAAATAGTTAATAAATAACATTTCCCACATGTCTACTTTACATCAGCACAATTTTTGAAACAATTTTTTTTTTTGCTAGGAAGTTATAAGGGTTAAAATTTGACCAGTGATTTCTCATTTTTAGAACAAAATTTACAAAACCATTTTTTTTAGGGACCACCTCACATTTGAAGTCAGTTTGAGGGTTCTATATGGCTGAAAATACCCAAAAGTGACACCATTCTAAAAACTGCACCCCTCAAGGTGCTCAAAACCACATTCAAGAAGTTTATTAACCCTTCAGGTGTTTCACAGCAGCAGAAGCAACATGGAAGTAAAAAATGAACATTTAACTTTTTAGTCACAAAAATGATTTTTAGCAACAATTTTTTTATTTTCCCAAGGGTAAAAGGAGAAACTGGACCACGAACGTTGTTGTCCAATTTGTCCTGAGTACGCTGATACCTCATATGTGGGGGTAAACCACTGGTTGGGCGCCCGGCAGGGCTCGGAAGGGAAGGAGCGCCATTTGACTTTTTGAATGAAAAATTGGCTCCAATCTTTAGCGGACACCATGTCGCGTTTGGAGAGCCCCCGTGTGCCTAAACATTGGATCTCCCCCACAAGTGACCCCATTTTGGAAACTAGACCCCCCAAGGAACTTATCTAGATGCATAGTGAGCACTTAACCCTCAGGAGCTTCACAGAAGTTTATAACGCAGAGCCGTGAAAATAAAAAATAATTTTTCTTTCCTCAAAAATGATTTTTAGCCCAGAATTTTTTATTTTCCCAAGGGTAATAGGAGAAATTGGACCCCAAATGTTGTTGTCCAGTTTGTCCTGAGTACGATGATACCCCATATGTGGGGGTAAACCACTGTTTGGGCGCACGGCAGGGCTCGGAAGGGAAGGCATGCCATTTGGCTTTTTGAATGGAAAATTAGCTCCAATCATTAGCGGACACCATGTCGCGTTTGAAGAGCCCCTGTGTGCCTAAACATTGGAGCTCCCGCACAAGTGACCCCATTTTGGAAACTAGACCTCCCAAGGAATTAATCTAGATGTGTGGTGAGCACTTTGAACCCCCAAGTGCTTCACAGAAGTTTATAACGCTGAGCCATGAAAATAAAAAATAATTTTTCTTTTCTCAAAAATGATTTTTTAGCCCACAATTTTTTATTTTCCCAAGGGTAACAGGAGAAATTGGACCCCAAACGTTGTTGTCCAGTTTCTCCTGAGTACGCTGATACCCCATATATGGGGGTAAACCACTGTTTGGGCACATGCCGGGGCTCGGAAGGGAAGTAGTGACGTTTTGAAATGCAGACTTTGATGGAATGCTCTGCGGGCGTCAGGTTGTGTTTGCAGAGCCCCTGATGTGCCTAAACAGTAGGAACTCCCCACAAGTGACTCCATTTTGGAAACTAGACCCCCCAAGGAACTTATCTAGATGTGTGGTGAGCACGTTCAACCCCCAAGTGCTTCACAGAAGTTTACAACGCAGAGCCGTGAAAATAAAAAATCATTTTTCTTTCCTGAAAAAAGATGTTTTAGCAAGCAATTTTTTATTTTCACAAGGGTAACAGGAGAAATTGGGCCCCAATATTTGTTGCCCAGTTTGTTGTGAGTATGCTGGTACCCCATATGTGGGGGTAAACCACTGTTTGGGCGCACGTCAGGGCTCGGAAGGGAAGTAGTGACATTTGAAATGCAGACTTTGATGGAATGGTCTGCGGGCATCACATTGCATTTGCAGAGCCCCTGATGTGCCTAAACAGTAGAAACACCCCACAAGTGACTCCATTTTGGAAACTAGACCCCCCAAGGAACTTATCTAGATGTGTGGTGAGCACTTTCAACCCCCAAGTGCTTCACAGAAGTTTATAACGCAGAGCCGTGAAAATAAAAAATAATTGTTCTTTCCTCAAAAAATTATGTTTTAGCAAGTAATTTTTTATTTTTGCAAGGGTAACAGGAGAAATTGGACCCCAACAGTTGTCCAGTTTGTCCTGAGTACGCTGGTACCCCATATGTGGGGGTATACCACTGTTTGGGCGCACGTCGGGGCTTGGAAGGGCGGGAGCACCATTTGACTTTTTGAACGCAAGATTGGCTGGAATCAATGGTGGCGCCATGTTGCGTTTGGAGACCCCTGATGTGCCTAAACAGTGGAAACCCCTCAATTCTAACTTCAACACTAACCCCAACACACCCCTAATCCTAATCCCAACTGTAGCCATAACCCTAATCACAACCCTAACCCCAACACACCCCTAACCACAACCCTAACCCCAACACACCCGTAACCCTAATTCCAACCCTAATCCTAACCCTAATCCCAACCCTAACCCTAATCCCAACCCTAACCACAACTGTAACCCCAACACACCCCTAACCCTATCCGTAACCCTAACCACAAGCCTAATCTTAACACTATTTCCAACCCTAGCCCTAATTCCAACCCTAACTCTATTTCCAACCCTAACCCTAAGGCTATGTGCCCACGTTGCGGATTCGTGTGAGATTTTTCCGCATGATTTTTGAAAAATCTGTAGGTAAAAGGCACTGCGTTTTACCTGCGGATTTACAGCGGATTTCCAGTGTTTTTTTGTGGGATTTCACCTGCGGATTCCTATTGAGGAACAGGTGTAAAACGCTGCGGAATCCGCACAAAGAATTGACATGCTGCGGAAAATACAACGCAGCGTTTCTGCACGGAATTTTCCGCACCATGGGCACAGCGGATTTGGTTTTCCATAGGTGTACATGGTACTGTAATCCTGATGGAAAACTGCTACAAATTCGCAGCGGCCAATCCGCTGCGGATCCGTGGCCAATCCGCTGCGGATCCGCAGCCAAATCCGCACTGTGTGGACATGCTATAACCCTAACCCTACCCCTAACCCTACCCCTAGTTCTAACCCTAGTTCTAACCCTAACCCTAGTGGAAAAAGAAAAAAAAATATTTTCTTTATTTTATTATTGTCCCTACCTATGGGGGTGATAAAGGGGGGGGGGTTATTTATTATTTTTTTTATTTCGATCGCTGTGATAGAACCTAAACCAACCTAGTACCAAAATGTGCGCCGGCCGGCAGATTCGGCGGGCGCACTGTGCATGCGCCCGCCATTTTGGAAGATGGCGGCGCCCATGGAGAAGATGGATGCACACCGGGAGCCTCGGTAAGTATAAGGGGGGGAGATCGGGGCACGGGGGGGGGCGTCGGAGCACGGGGGGGTGGCATAGGTGCACGGGGGGAGCGGACAGGAAAACGTGGGAGCGGAGCACAAGACGGAGGGGATCGGTGGCTTGGGGGGGCGATCGGTGGGTGGGGGGGTCACATAAGTGTTTCCAGCCATGGCCGATGATATTGCAGCATCGGCCATGGCTGGATTGTAATATTTCACCAGTTTTTTAGGTGAAATATTACAAATCGCTCTGGCTGTTTCACTTTCAACAGCCAATCAGAGCGATCGTAGCCACGGGGGGGGGGGGGGGTGAAGCCACCCCCCCTGGGCTGAAGTACCACTTCCCCTGTCCCTGCAGATCGGGTGAAATTGGAGTTAACCCTTTCACCCGCTCTGCAGGGACTCGATCATTCCATGACGCCACATAGGCGTCATGGGTCGGATTGGCACCGACTTTCATGACGCCTACGTGGCGTCAAAGGTCGGGAAGGGGTTAAAGCCGTTAGGTCAGCAATGGGCTTAAATGACGAGAAGATGGCTAAATCCCTAGAAGATGTGATGATTTGAGGGTTAGAGCAGAAAAATAAATGCCCCTTTCAGGTTAATAGTAAGATCCAGGTACTCATTAGCAAAGAGTAGAAAAAACCTGAGAAAACCGGTGCCTTGCCCTCGTCTTTGAAAAGGATATATCATTTTGAGAAGGACTCAAAGATATGGGATATGATCCCTAGGATAGATGGGGCTGTATCAAAATTCTCAAAGAGTTTGACAGTACTCTTTGAAAAGGGTGCTTAGAGATCCTGTCAGGACTCTGAACATTTTTATTACCTTTTGTGAATTACTGCCCCTTTCCAAGATGGCGTCTTTGGTCTCATGTGCACTGTGTCTTCCTGCTATAAAACTCCACCCCAGCACTCAGTCTGTGCTAGAGTATTCTGCCTTGCATCCAGCTCCTGACTCTGGTGACTCCCTTGCTATATACCTGCTCCTGTGAACCTGTGTGGTTATCCTGCTACTCTGCTCTGAGTTCCTGCTGCATACACCAGTTTCCAGTAATCCTCCTTCATCTGCTGCTCGTGTTTACTTCCATCTGCATTTGCTGGACATGTAAGCTGTTGCTGCTCTGCTTAAACCTGAGATTATCACCCAGGCCTTCCTGGTTGAGATAATACATTGCTTGAACTGCCTTATTAGCATATCTATCTGTGTTTGGACTAAAACAAGGACTTATTCGTGTCAAGTATCCTCAAGAATAACTGTGCTTCATAGACTTTCTGCGTCATTGCATTTTCCTCTGAAGTTCCCTATAGCTGTGTTTAATATTTACACCAAGTGTTGTGGACTTGAGTTTCTCTCTGCACCTGTTTGAATCACCGTGTTATAATATAGACTTTACCACTTATAAAACTGTGTCCTGTAGATGTCTTGTTCCACGCAAAGAGTCTCCTGAGTAATCCCCTATAATTATTACAGGATACTCTAGCCAGAAAAGAGGAGACTGCTGGAACAATGACTGCAGAAAGCAGATTAGAGCAGGTGTTTTCCATAATTAGATCACTGCAGAAAGATGTGGAAGGTCTGCAAAAGAAGTTTGGAAGCATTGAACACAATCAACAAGTTTTTGGACAAACTTTGCAGGACTTAACCCCTTAGTGACAGAGCCAATTTGGTACTTAATGACCGAGCCAATTTTTACAATTCTGACCAGTGTCACTTTATGAGGTTATAACTCTGGAACGCTTTATCGGATCCCGCTGATTCTGAGATTGTTTTTTCGTGACATGTTGTACTTCAAGTTAGTGGTAACATTTCTTCGATATTACTTGCGATTATTTATGAAAAAAATGGAAATATGGCGAAAATTTTTAAAATTTTGCAATTTTCAAACTTTGTATTTTTATGCCCTTAAATCAGAGAGATATGTCACAAAAAATAGTTAATAAATAACATTTCTCACATGTCTACTTTACATCAGCACAATTTTGGAAACAATTTTTTTTTTTGTTAGGGAGTTATAAGGGTTAAAAGTTGACCAGCAATTTCTCATTTTTACAACACCATGTTTTTTTTAGGGACCACATCACCTTTGAAGTGATTTTGAGGGGTCTATATGATAGAAAATAACCAAGTGTGACACCATTCTAAAAACTGCACCCCTCAAGCTGCTCAAAACCACATTCAAGAAGTTTATTAACCCTTTACAAGCTTCACAGGAACTAAAACAATGTGGAAGAAAAAAATGAACATTTTACTTTTTTTTGCAAACATTTTACTTCAGAACCATTTTTTTTAATTTTCACAAGTGTAAAAACAGAAATTTAACCACAAATTTTGTTGTGCAATTTTTCCTGAGTACACCGATACCCCATATGTGGAGGTAAACCACTGTTTGGGCGCACCGCAGAGCTTGGAAGTGAAGGAGCACCGTTTGACTGTTTCAATGCAGAATTGGCTGGAATTGAGATCGGACGCCATGTCGCGTTTGGAGAGCCCCTAATGTGCCTAAACAGTGGAAACCGCCCACAAGTGACACCATTTTGGAAACTAGACCCCCCAAGGAACTTATCTAGATGTGTGGTGAGCACTTTGAACCCCCAAGTGCTTCACAGAAGTTTATAACGTAGAGCCGTAAAATAAAAAATCGCATTTGTTTTCACAAAAACGATTTTTTCGCCCACAAATTCTTATTTTCACAAGGGTAACAGGAGAAATTAGACCACAAAAGTTGTTGTGCAATTTCTCCTGAGTACGTCGATACCCCATATGTGGAGGTAAACCACTGTTTGGGCGCACCGCAGAGCTTGGAATTGAAGGAGCACCGTTTGACTTTTTCAATGCAGAATTGGCTGGAATTGAGATCGGATGCCATGTCGCGTTTGGAGAGTCCCTGATGTGCCTAAACAGTGGAAACCCCCCACAAGTGATACCATTTTGGAAACTAGACCCCTTACGGAACTTATCTAGATGTGTGGTGAGCACTTTGAACCCCCAAGTGCTTCACAGAAGTTTATAACGTAGAGCCGTGAAAATAAAAAATCTCATTTTTTCTACAAAAATGATCTTTTTGCCCCCAAATTTTTATTTTCACAAGGGTAACAGGAGAAATTACACCACAAAAGTTGTTGTGCAATTTCTCCTGAGTACGTCGATACCCCATATATGGGGGTAAACCACTGTTTGGGCGCACCGCAGAGCTTGGAAGAGAAGGAGTGTCGTTTTACTTTTTCAATGTAGAATTGGCTGGAATTGAGATCGGACGCCATGTCACGTTTGGAGAGCCGCTGATGTGCCTAAACAGTAGAGACCCCCCACATATGACACCATTTTGGAAACTAGACCCCTTAAGGAACTTATCTAGATGTGTGGTGAGCACTTTAAACCCCCAGGTGCTTCACAGAAGTTTATAACGTAGAGCCGTGAAAATAAAAAAATCGCATTTTTTCTACAAAAATGATCTTTTTGCCTCCAAATTTTTATTTTACCAAGGGTAACAGGAGAAAATGGACCCCAGAAGCTGTTGTACAATTTGTCCTGAGTACGCCGACACCCTATATGTGGGGGTAAACCACTGTTTGGGCGCATGGCTGAGCTCGGAAGCAAAGGAGCGCCATTTGACTTTTCAATGCAAAATTGACTGGAATTGAGATCGGACGCCATGTCGCGTTTGGAGAGCCCCTGATGTGCCTAAACAGCAGAAACCCCCCAAAAGTGACCCCATTTTGGAAACTAGACCCCCCATGGAACTTATCTAGATGTGTAGTGAGAACTTTGAATGCCCAAGTGCATCACAGAAGTTTATAATGCAGAGTCGTGAAAATAAAAAATATATATTTTTTAACAATAAAGATTTTTTAGCCCCCAAGTTTTTATTTTCACAAGGGTAACAAGAGAAATTGGACCCCAAAAGTTGTTGTCCAATTTGTCCTGAGTATGCTGGTACCCCATATGTGGGGGTAAACCACTGTTTGGGCGCACGGCAGAGCTCGGAAGGGAAGGAGCGCCATTTTGGAATGCAGACTTTGATAGAATTGTCTGCGGGCGTTATGTTGCGTTTGCAGACCCCTAATGTACCTAAACAGTAGAAACCCCCAACAAGTGACCCCATTTTGGAAAATAGACCCCCCAAGGAACTTATCTAGATATGTGGTGAGAACTTTTAATGCCCAAGTGCTTCACAGAAGTTTATAATGCAGAGTAGTGAAAATAAAAAATATTTTTTTTCCCACAAAAAAGATTTTTTTAGCCCCCAAATTTTTATTTTCACAAGGGTAACAAGAGAAATTGGACCCCAAAAGTTGTTGTCCAATTTGTCCTGAGTATGCTGGTACCCCATATGTGGGGGTAAACCACTGTTTGGGCGCACGGCAGAGCTCGGAAGGGAAGGAGTGCCATTTTGGAATGCAGACTTTGATAGAATTGTCTGCGGGCGTTATGTTGTGTTTGCAGACCCCTAATGTACCTAAACAGTAGAAACCCCCAACAAGTGACCCCATTTTGGAAAATAGACCCCCCAAGGAACTTATCTAGATATGTGGTGAGAACTTTGAATGCCCAAGTGCTTCACAGAAGTTTATAATGCAGAGTAGTGAAAATAAAAAATATTTTTTTTCCCACAAAAAAGATTTTTTTAGCCCCCAAATTTTTATTTTCACAAGGGTAACAAGAGAAATTGGACCCCAAAAGTTGTTGTCCAATTTGTCCTGAGTATGCTGGTACCCCATATTTGGGGGTAAACCACTGTTTGGGCGCACGGCAGAGCTCGGAAGGGAAGGAGCGCCATTTTGGAATGCAGACTTTGATAGAATTGTCTGCGGGCGTTATGTTGCGTTTGCAGACCCCTAATGTACCTAAACAGTAGAAACCCCCACAAGTGACCAAATTTTGGAAACTAGACCCCCTAAGGAACTTATCTAGATATGTGGTGAGAACTTTGAAAGCTCAAGTGCTTCACAGAAATTTATAATGCAGAGTAGTGAAAATAAAAAAATATATTTTTTTCCAACAAAAAAGATTTTTAGCCCCCAAGTTTTTATTTTCACAAGGGTAACAGGAGAAATTGGACCCCAAAAGTTGTTGTCCAATTTATCCCGAGTACGCTGATGCCCCATATGTGGGGGTAAACCACTGTTTGGGCGCACGGCAGAGCTCAGAAGGGAGGGAGTACCATTTGACTTTTTTAGCGCAAAATTGGCTGTCGTGTTTGGAGACCCCCTGATGTACCTAAACAGTGGAAACCCCCCAATTCTAACTCCAACCCTAACCCCAACACAGCCCTAACCCTAATCTCAACCCGATCCATAATCCTAATCACAACCCTAACGATAATCACAACCCTAACCCCAAACAGCCCTAATCTCAACCCTAACCATAACCCTAATCAAAACCCTAAATCCAACACACCCCTAACCCTAATCCCAACCCTAACCCTAATTCCAACCCTAATCCCAAACGTAACACTAATCCCAACCCTAATCCAAACGCTAACCCTAATCCCAACTCTAACCCTAACTTTAGCCCCAACCCTAACCATAACTTTAGCCCCCGTCGTCACAAAAAAAGTTCAATGTAACCTTTTTTTTGTACGTCGCGTCCGCCATTTCCGCGGATGCGTGGCCGTAACTCTGCCCCCTCCTCCCCAGGACATAGACTGGGCAGCGGATGCGTTGAAAAACTGCATCCGCTGCCCACGTTGTGCACAATTTTCACAACGTGCGTCGGTACATCGGGCCGACGCATTGCGACCGCCCCGTACCGACGCAAGTGTGAAAGAAGCCTAAGGCTACTTTCACACTAGCGTCGTACTCGGCCCATCGCAGTGTGTCGGGCCGACGTACCGACGCTAGCGTTGTAAGCGCCGCACAACGGGTGCAGCGGATGCTGTTTTTTCAACGCATCCGCTGCCCCATTGTGAGGTGCGGGGAGGCGGGGGCGGAGTTCCGGCCACGCATGCGCGGTCAGAAATGGCGGACACGTCGCACAAAAAAGTTACATGTAGTTTTTTTTGTGTCGACGGTCCGCCGAAGCACGACGCATCCGTCGCACGACGGATGCGACATGTGGCAATCCGTCGCAATGCGTCGCTAATGCAAGCCAATGGAGAAAAAACGCATCCTGCAAGCACTTTTGCAGGATGCGTTTTTTCTCCAACGACGCATTGCGACGGAAGCCAAAAAACGCTAGTGTGAAAGTAGCCTAACTCTAACCCTAACCCTAACCCTAAATTTAGCCCCAACCCTAACCCTAACTCTAACCCTAACTCTAACCCTAACCCTAACCCTAACCCTAACCCTAACCCTAATTTTAGCCCCAACTTGTCTTCTCCTGCGCCCGCCATGATGAAAAAGCCGGCTGGCAGGAGAAGACAGAAGAGGACCCAGGGACCCCGGGTGAGTATGATAGGGTCCCCGAATCCCCCTATTTCTCTGTCCTCTGATGTGCGATCACATCAGAGGACAGAGAAATAACTGATCGTTTTTTTTTTTTTTTTTTTTGCGGTCGCCGGTAAACTGTTAATTACCGGCGATCGCAAAGCAGGGGTCGGTGCAAACCGACCCCGATCATGTTCTTTGGGGTCTCGGCTACCCCCGGCAGCCGAGACCCCAAAGAACATCCGGGTGCCGGGCGGCGGGCGCACTGCGCGTGCGCCCGCCATTTTTTCCCGGAAAAAAGATGGCGGCGCCCATGGGGAGACACGAGGAGCACCGGGGGAGGTAGGTAAGTATTGGGGGGCTAATGGGTGCCATCGGGGACCACATTTCTCTGTCCTCCGATGTGCGATCACATCGGAGGACAGAGAAATTAAACGGCAAATCGCGTTTTTTTTTTTTGTTGCGACCGCCGGTAAACGGTTAATTACTGGCGATCGCAACTCGGGGGTCGGTAAAAACCCCCCGAATCATGTTCTCTGGGGTCTCGGCTACCCTCGGCAACCGAGACCCCAGAGAAAATCCGACTCTGGGGGGCGCTATTCACTTTTTCCACAGCGCCGTTAATTAACGGCGCTGTGGATTAAGTACCCTTAGCGGCCGCCGTTAAAAGGCGTATCGGCGGTCGTTAAGGGGTTAAGCACCCGCATGGCAGCCCAGGAAAACAAACTTTCTGGCATAGAGTCCCAGTATGGACGGGCTTTTCAGGACATAAGCACGCAAATAGCTGCACAAGCGACTTTACCCTCTGGGCAACCACCACCAGCTAGCCCACCTAAGTTGCCCCATTCAGATTTAATGGTGATCTTGACAAATTTCTGGCTTTGTAAATCAACGTATGCTATATTTTGATGTGCATGCTGACCGTTTTCCTACTGATAGATCCAAAGTATTGTGTGTAATAATGCTGCTGACCACGAGCGCTCGCCTGGGCGAATCCGATGATTGAGTCTCGTGACCCACGGTTAAATGACTTGGATGATTTCTTGGCCGCTATGGCATTAATGTTTGATGATCCTAATTGCCATGCAACCTAAATCTGCTTTATTGTCTTTATGCCAGGCTAAACGTTCTGTTATTGAGTATGCTACTGAATTCAGGAGATTAGCAGTAGATACCAATTGGGACAGTTATGCACAATTGCCTATTTTTAAAAGGGGTCTGTCTAGTATTGTAAAAGATGAACTAGCTCGCTCTGAGTCACCACAAGAGCTAGAGACATTTATACAGCATTGTGTGCACATAGACATTCGCCTTACTGAGCGTAGGCAGGAGACGTTTGCTGCATATAACCGTATTTCTAACTTTTCCCTTCCTTCCAAAGAGCCTGCAGGTAAAATCTCTCGGGAGTTGGAGGAGGTGCCCATGCAAATTGATTCCGTTCAGAGGCGCGAGATTAATGAGCGCCGGGAGCATCGCCTTCGTGAAAGTCTGTTTCTTCTGCGGTCAGTCTGACCACTTTTTAATAAACTGTCCCAAGCGGCCTAAAAGGTGCTAGCAGCAGTAGGAGAATATGACAACTGTGATGATGAATCTTACATCTCTGAATGTAGCCTGCCTTTAAAAGCTGTATTCCATTCACTTTCTATGCCTTCACCCCCCAAGCAGCTGAAGGAGAAGAACTCTCACTGTTCTCTCCCTATTAAGATCCTGTGTTCAGGACAGTGGATTTCCAGTGCAGCTATGATTGACTCTGGTGCAGGTGGCAATTTCATGGATATCGCATTTGCCAAGGAACATGGTATTGAAATTCAGCAAAGAGCCTCTCCAATTACCATGGAAACAGTGGATGGGTCACCTTTAATCTCTGGGCCTGTGGATCAGGAGACTGTACCCCTTGCAATTTTGTTGGAGCCTAATCATCAGGAGCAACTTTCTTTCTTGCTAATTTCTTCTCATTTTTCTGTGATTTTAGGCATTCCTTGGTTGCGTTCTCATAACCCAATTATCAACTGGGAGACCAAGGAGATTATCTTTCCAACAAGGAGCAACTCAGCGTTAACAGAAGCTGTCCCTGAGTCCATGGCTACGGAACCACATGTACAGGTATTTACTTTACCTTCAGCATATAAAGAGTTCTCTGACATCTGTGACCAGAAGAATGCAGATCAGCTTCCTCCACACAGGCATTATGACTGTCCTATTGAGCTGCTTCCTGGGGCAGCTATTCCTTTTGGTAACGTATATCCTTTGGCGGCACCTGAGCTTTAAGCCTTAAAGGAGTATATTGATGAAAATCTGGCCAAAGGATTCATACGTCCTTTTTTCCTCACCAGCAGGGGCACCTATATTTTTTGTAGAAAAGAAGGATGGAACCCTGAGACCCCGTGTTGACTATCGGGAACTTAATAAGGTAACTTACAAAACCGTTACCTTTTGCCTCTGATTCCCGAATTACTGGAAAGAGTCCGCCATGCTAAGCTGTTCTCTAAACTGGATCTTCGTGGGGCTTATAATTTGGTGCGTATTCGTCCAGGGGATGAGTGGAAGACGCCATTCAGATGCCGGTATGGACATTTTGAATATCTTGTGATGCCCTTCGGGCTTTGTAACGCCCCTGCAACGTTTCAACACCTTGCTAATGACATTTTCAGAGATTTCTTGGACCAGTTTGTGGTGATCTATTTGGACGCTATACTAATCTTTCCTGACTCTCTACAGGAACATGAAGAACATGTCAAAACTGTTTTAAGACTTTTGAAAGAGAACCATCTGTATATTAAGCCGGAGAAATGCGAGTTCCATCGTTCTGAGATACAGTTCTTAGGTTATATCATCTCTCCCCAGGGGCTGAACATGGAATCTGGTAAGATTCAGGCTATCCTTGACTGGCCGGTACCCAAGAACGTTAAGGAGGTCCAATGTTTTATTGGTTTTGTAAATTTCTACATACGCTTCATTCGAAATTTTTCTGATATTGTCCGTCCCATTACTTCCTTGACAAAGAAGGAAAAGCCCTTTAAATGGTCATCACAGGCTCAAGAAGCTTTTGATCGGCTTAAGATCTGTTTCACCTCAGCACCGCTGTTGATACACCCAGATCCAACACTTTCTTTCATTGTGGAGGTGGACGCTTCTGATAATGCCTTGGGGGCTATTCTCTCCCAAAGAACTGGAGAGAAGGGTCTGCTACATCCTTGTGCTTTCTTTTCCCGTAGACTAACCTCAGCAGAGAAGAATTACGACGTGGGAGACAAGGAATTTCTGGCTATTATTGCGGCTTTCAAAGAATGGAGGCATCATCTGCAAGGAGCTGCACAACAGATCATAGTGCTAACTGACCATCGCAATTTAGCGTTCCTTAATCCGCCAGATGTCTTTCTCCTCGTCAGGCTCGTTGGAACTTATTTTTAAATCAATTTAACTTTGTTATCTCTACCGTCCAGGTTCTCGTAATGGGAAGGCTGAGGCTTTATTCCGAATCCATGCTGTGGATTCCGTACCTGGAGCCCCGTCCAAGACCATTCTATCTGATGCCAATTTCATCGGAGTTATCCACGATCAGGACATTAGGAAGGTGTGCAGGGAGGCTTATGACGTTGATGTATTTCTGGCCAACCCACCTGTGGATATTAATCTTGTCTTTAAGGGTGGCATGTGGTTCAGAGATCGACGTATCTACGTCCCGGAGGTCGTCCATCTGCAGATCCTCAAGTTGGTACATGACTCCAAGTTGGCTGGTCACAGGGGGGTACAGAAGACACAAGAGTTCCTGAGCCGATTCTTCTGGTGGCCAACTTGCCTGAAGGATACCAAGGACTATGTTCTCTCTTGCGAGGTATGTGCTCGATACAAGACTCCTCATGTGGCACCTACGGGTCTTCTACAACCATTACCTGTTCCGTCCCGCCCTTGGGGGTCTATATCAATGGACTTTATTGTGGAGCTGCCTACATCGGGGGGGGCATGAATACAATCATGGTGGTAGTTGATCGCCTGACTAAAGCTGCTCATTTTGTTCCGTGCACCGGCCTCCCTTCAGCTAAAGATACAGTGAACTTGGTTATACAGAATGTCTTTCGGTTACATGGGGTCCCGGATGAGATCATCTCTCACCGTGGCGTACGGTTCACTTCAAGATTCTGGAAGGGGTTTTGCTCTGCACTCAATATTAATGTCTGTCTCTCTTCCGCTTACCATCCCCAGACAAAAGGTCAGACTGAGCAGACCAACCAGACGCTGGAACAATATCTAAGATGCTATGTCAGCCATCTCCAGGATGATTGGTTGGAGTTGCTGCCGTTAGCCGAATTTTCATATAACAATTCTCAGAGCCCCTCCACTAAATTTACACCTTTCTTTGCCAATCTGGGTTATCATCCGTGTATCTTACCTAGGTCTCCAATTAATTCTCCGGTTCCGGCAGTGGAGGAAAGGCTGACTGCGATGAGGCAAAATCTGGAGGTTCTGAAGGAATCCCTGACCACAGCTCAAGAACGTTATAAGAGATTGGCTGATAGATTCCGTAAACCTGCACCCATGTTCAAGGTAGGAGATTCCGTGTGGTTATCAACTAAGAATCTGAAGTTAAACATTCCTTCACAAAAACTTGGACAGAAATTCATTGGCCCTTTCAAGATCAACGGTATTGTGAGCTCTGTGGCCTGCCGGCTGAAGCTGCCTAGGACTTTGAAGGTACACCCAGTTTTTCATGTATCTTTACTAAAGCCTGTATCTCCTAATACCTTCCAGGGACGTGTTGTGCCACCTCCACAGCCTGTGGTGATTGATGGGCAAGAACAATTTGTGGTGGAGGAAATTATTGATTCCAGGATTCGCAGGAATCTGCTCCAATATCTGATAAGATGGCAGGGATATCCCCCTGAGAAAGACTCTTGGGAACCTGTGGAAAACATCAATGCCCAACAGAAGATTTCTCGTTTTTATCAGAGATACCCTGAGAAACCAGGTCCAGAATCGTCCTGAGGCCGCTTCTAAGGAGGGAGTAATGTCAGGACTCTGAACATTTTTATTACCTTTTGTGCATTACTGCCCTTTTCCAAGAAGGCGTCTTTGGTCTCATGTGCACTGTGTCTTCCTGCTATTAAACTCCACCCCAGCACTCAGTCTGTGCTAGAGTATTCTGCCTTGCATCCAGTTCCTGACTCTGGTGACTCCCTGGCTATATACCTGCTCCTGTGAACCTGTGTGGTTATCCTGCTACTCTGCTCTGAGTTCCTGCTGCATACACCAGTTTCCAGTAATCCTCCTTCATCTGCTGCTCGTGTTTACTTCCATCTGCATTTGCTGGACATGTAAGCTGTTGCTGCTCTGCTTAAACCTGAGATTATCACCCAGGCCTTCCTGGTTGAGATAAGACATTGCTTGAACTGCCTTATAAGCATATCTATCTGTGTTTGGACTAAAACAAGGACTTATTTGTGTCAAGTATCCTCAAGAATAACTGTGCTTCATAGACTTTCTGCGTGATTGCATTTTCTTCTGAAGTTTCCTATAGACTGCTAAGCTGCGTTTAATATTTACACCAAGTGTTGTGGACTTGAGTTTCTCTCTGCACCTGTTTGAATCACCATGTGATAATATAGACTATACCACTTATAAAACTGTGTCCTGTAGTTGTCTTGTTCCACACAAAGAGTCTCCTGAGTTATCCCCTATAATTATTACAGATCCTTTAGATAAAAAAGTGAATGAATATCTGAAGCACACGTGTGAAGCAGCAGTAGGGGTCTGAAGCCGGTAATTGCTGAAACCTGTACCGCCCATTCCCTTAAGATCTAGCTGCAACAAGTGGAAAGAACAGCTCAGAGTTAAAACCGCATGAGACAAAATTTTGCCCAATCTTCCTTTATTACATGGAGCCGTAGCATTTCTGGCAGATACATCTTCAAACTCAAGCTGGCAGCTAGGTCTGCTGGTTTGTTGAATGCTGCAAAACCAGCTTTGTGGGCTTTAAGTCTGTCTAGGAGACCTTCAGTCTAAAAATAAAATTCTCTATACCGTATGATGGACAATTTTTAATCAGGAAGAAATTGGATAACATTTTAGAAAAGTCTGCAGGTAAGAAGAAGGGCTTTCCCAGGTTCACAAGTGATGCAAGGAAGACTTCCTTTCAGAGGAAAATATATAACGAGGGAAATCCCCTGGGGGAGAAATGGAAGTGGGAGTTCAAACGTAGATAAGAGCCCCGACTTATATTTGTTGATCCCTCCTTGGCATCCAAAAAAACCTCTCAATGACGCCTGACTTTCCCTCTTCATCCAGGCCTGGAATAACATCTCTTCCAGAAGATGGTTCCTGGACCTAATCAAGGTCTAAAAATAGACTTCTATCATCTGCCATATAAGACCTTCATAATGAGGACCCCCAGGAAGTCATTGGAAGAACAGCTAGCCCTAGAAACAGAGATCATGGGCTTGGCAGGGAAACGGGGCCTGTGCGAGGTTCCAGAGAAATAAAAGGCGAAGGAATTTTATTCCCCTTTTTTTATTAAAACCTCCCAATGTTTCATTCAGAACCATGATCAATCTGAAGAACCTCAAAAAGTGGATGAAAAAAATCACCTTCAAGAAGGAATTGTTGAGCACGGCCATAAAACTGTTCTTTCACAATTTTTTCATGGTGGTTGTCGATTTTAAAAGATGCTTACTACCACATCCCGATTCATCCAGACCATCAAAGGTACCTGAGAATGGCCCTGTATGTATAGGGGGAAATCAATCATTACCAATTCAGAGCCTTTCCATTTGTGTTATCAGTGGTTCCAAGAAACTTCACCAAGATAATAGCCGAAATGACTGCCTACTTTTGCATCCAGAACACCGTTATCTTTCCTTACTTAAGGTACCGTCACACTAAACGATATCGCTAGCGATCCGTGACGTTGCAGCGTCCTGGCTAGCGATATCGTTTAGTTTGACACGCAGCAGCGATCAGGATCCTGCTGTGATGTCGCTTGTCGCTGAATAAAGTTCAGAACTTTATTTGGTCGTCCGATCGCCGTGTATCGTTGTGTTTGACAGCAAAAGCAACGATACCAGCGATATTTTACACTGGTAACCAGGGTAAACATCGGGTTACTAAGCGCAGGGCCGCGCTTAGTAACCCGATGTTTACCCTGGTTACCAGCGTAAAATGTAAAAAAACCAAACAGTACATACTCACATGCGTCCCCCGGCGTCCGCTTCCCACACTGACTGAGCGCCGCAAAGTGAAAGTGAAACCACAGCACAGCGGTGACGTCACCGCTGTGCCCTGCTACTGCCGGCGCTCAGTCATTGCAGGAAGCGGACGCCGGGGGACGCATGTAAGTATGTACTGTTTGTTTTTTTTACATTTTACTCTGGTAACCAGGGTAAACATCGGGTTACTAAGCGCGGCCCTGGGCTTAGCAACCCGATGTTTACCCTGGTTACCCAGGGACCTCGGCATCGTTGGTCGCTGGAGAGCGGTCTGTGTGACAGCTCTCCAGCGATCAAACAGCGACGCTGCAGCGATCGGCATCGTTGTCGCTATCGCTGCAGCGTCGCTTAGTGTGACGGTACCTTTAGATGACTTCTTCATAGTGGGAAAGTTGGAGACCACTGAGCAGCACAACTGAGAGGTGTGAAGGTCGTCTTAGGAGAGATGTGAAGGTCGTCTTAGAAGATCTTGACTGGATAGTGAACACTCAAACGTCGAGGCTAAAGCCAGTAAGAGTACAATCATTCCTGGGCCTCGTTCTAAATTCTGAGCTTCAGACTTGTCTCTTACCCGGGGATAATGTAAACAAAGGTGGTAAACCTTGCCTCATCAGGAATAGATCTTTCAAAAATGACCCTAAGAAAGTGTGTCCCTGAATACACTCTGAAGATCAGAATTAGCCTTTGAAACATCAATGTGGATTCATGTATCTAGCACCAAATTTAGGGGACCGTCAATTAAAACAGAACAATTTTTTGAAGTCTATTATGATAAACAGGAATTGGATCATTATTTATTCCCTTATATAGTTCTCCCTATTTCTCTAAATGAAGTACAGGTTTCTATATTAGTGGAAATTGAATACCGGGCTACATATATAGGGGACTATTTAGTTCTGGACTCCATTATCTGCCTATGGGAATCTCTCTCTTATATTAACATGCAGCAAGATCCTCCCCCCTCCCATATGCATATCAAGGGTGTGGGGACATATAATGTATGTGCCAATAAAAGTGGAGATTTGGGTGTATTCCCTCATCCTCTGTACTACGAATGGGGGCAGTTTGATCCTGGTAGCACTAATTGTTATGTGTTTGTCATTATTCCCCTCCCTTGAATCATGCATCAACTTGCGCATACCACCCGAAACCGGAAGTGACGCAAACAAGATGGCGCTGCCACTTCCGGTTACTTTGCGTTCCACTGTGTGGAATGCAGCGCGACCACATCCTGTTTGCGCTTCAGCTTGTGTAATGTATCTCTGATTTCTGCCGGAACTATACCGGCAGTCAGATGAGTACAGCTAAGAGCAACCGTGCACACTACGAGGGGTTTGAAAGTCCCTAATTGGTTGTAAGTATTCATGCGGGTGGTTGGATGACGTCACACGCCATGGGCGGGTCATCCTTCTGAACGATATAAAAATGGGGCTTTGACTGCGGGCTGTTAATGATTGGCCATAGGCAGTGACACAACTAGTCACATTTATTGATAGGTTCCCGGCCACTGCGGGGTCCATTATGATGACAGACACTTAGCTTTATCTATATTCCATGTCCCACTGGCTTTAATGTAATTTAACTCCCCTGATGAATCCCCAAGACTGGGGAGGAAAAGCGTATGGAGACCTATACTCTATATCTTGAGGATGTTGGATTATCCTTAGCAGAGTTCACTTGGGGCCTGTCCTTGTTAGGACAGGAGCATTGCTAGGGCACAACAGGGAGTTAAGGAAAAACTTCATACCCCCTACCGCTCCTCCCCCTCTCCTTTCTTGGGCCTTGATATCCAGAGAGTGTATACGGAGGAACCTGTTGTGGATTCATGTCCGTTCCTGTTGGTGAGATCAAACCAATTTTTATAATTGACCACTGGTTTGCACAAGCACTTTATGTATATGTGATTTTTGTGTCATGTTTTTCTGTCCATTTGAAGTTCCGTGATTAAAATTTAAGTTTTAGTTTATTGGCTGCTAGTACCCTGAAGGTCCAGGTTTCCGCTTTGGGTGTGTTGTACAATTATAATCTTGCGGACAATATGTGGATATCGAGATTCATAAAATCCTGGAACAGGTCCAGGCCAGTCCCAATTCCAAGGGTTCCCAATGGGATCTAAACCTAGTACTGAAGGCATTGACCAAAAACCCATTCAAGTCTTTACAGGAGTTTTTGGCTAAGTATCTTACCCTTAACCCCTTCACCCCAAAGCCTGTTTTCACCTAAGTGACGGCCAATTTTTACAATTCTGACCACTGTCACTTTGAGGTCATAACTCTGAAACGCTTCAACGGATCCTGGTGATTCTGAGATTGTTTTCTCGTGACATATTGTACTTTATGATAGTGGTAAAACTTCTTCGATATGACTTGCATTTATTTGTGAAAAAAACAGAAATTTGTCGAAAATTATGAAAATTTAGCAATTTTCAAATTTTTCGTTTTTATGCCCTTAAATTAGAGAGTCATATCACATAATATAGTTAATAAACAACATTTCCCACATGTCTGCTTTACATCAGCACAATTTTGGAAACATAATTTTTTTTTGTTAGGGAGTTATAAGGGTTAAAATTTGACCAGCGATTTCTCATTTTTGCAACAAAATTTGCAAAACCATTTTTTTTACGGACCACCTCACACTTGAAGTGACTTTGAGGGGTCTATGTGACAGAAAATGTCCAAAAGTGACACCATTCTAAAAACTGCACCTCTCAAGGTACTCTAAACCACATTCAAAAAGTTTATTAACCCTTCAGGTGCTTCACAGGAATTTTTGGAATGTTTAAAAAAAATTGAACATTTAACTTTTTTTTCACAAAATTTTTACTTCAGATCCAATTTGTTTTATTTTACCAAGGGTAACAGGAGAAATTGGACTAAAAAAGTCGTTGTACAATTTGTCCTGAGTACGCCGATACCCCACATGTTGGGGTAAACCATTGATTGGGCACATGGCAGAGCTCGGAAGGGAAGGAGCGCCATTTGACTTTTCAATGCAAAATTGGCTGGAATTGAGATCGGAACCCATGTCGTGTTTGGAGAGCCCCTGACGTGCCTAAACAGTGGAAACCCCCACAAGTGACACCATTTTGGAAATAGAGACCCTCTAAGGAACTAATCTAGATGTGTGGTGAGCACTTTGAACCTCCAAGTGCTTCACAGAAGTTTATAATGTGGAGCCGTAAAAAAAATTAATATTAATTTTCACAAAAAATGATCTTTTTGCCCCAAAATTTTTATTTTCCCAAGGGTAGCAGGATAAATTGGACCCCAAAGGTTGTTGTGCAATTTGTCCTGAGTACGCTGATACTTCATATATGGGGATAAACCACTGTTTGGGCGCATGGCAGAGCTCGGAAGGGAAGGAGCGCCATTTGACTTTTCAATTCAAAATTGGCTGGAATTGAGATCGGAACCCATGTCGTGTTTGGAGAGCCCCTGACGTGCCTAAACAGTGGAAACCCCCACAAGTGACACCATTTTGGAAATAGAGACCCTCTAAGGAACTAATCTAGATGTGTGGTGAGCACTTTGAACCTCCAAGTGCTTCACAGAAGTTTATAATGTGGAGCAGTAAAAAAAAATTAATATTAATTTTCACAAAAAATGATCTTTTTGCCCGAAAATTTTTATTTTCCCAAGGGTAGCAGGATAAATTGGTCCCCAAAGGTTGTTGTGCAATTTGTCCTGAGTACGCTGATACTTCATATATGGGGATAAACCACTGTTTGGGCGCATGGCAGAGCTCGTAAGGGAAGGAGCGCCATTTGACTTTTCAATGCAAAATTGGCTGGAATTGAGATCGGAACCCATGTCGTGTTTGGAGAGCCCCTGACGTGCCTAAACAGTGGAAACCCCCACAAGTGACACCATTTTGGAAAGAAGACCCCCTAAGGAACTAATCTAGATGTGTGGTGAGCACTTTTAACCCCCAGGTGTTTCACTAAAGTTTAGAATGTAGCGCTGTGAAAATTAAAAAATCATTTTTTCTTTCCACAAAATGATGTTTTAGCCCGCAATTTTTTTTCCCCCAAGGGTAAAAGGAGAAATTGGACCACAAAAGTTATTGTCCAATTTGTCCTGAGTACGCTGATACCCCATACATTGGGGGGAACCACTGTTTGGGCGCACGGCAGAGCTCGGAAGGGAAGGAGCGCCGTTTGAAATGCAGACTTAGATGGATTGGTCTGCAGGTGTCATGTTGCATTTGCAGAGCCCCTGATGTACCTAAACAGTAGAAACCCCCCACAAGTGACCCCATATTGGAAACTAGACCCCCCACGGAACTTATCTAGATGTGTTGTGAGAACTTTGAACCAACAAGTGTTTCACTACAGTTTATCACGCAGAGCCGTGAAAATAAAAAATATTTTTTTTTCCACGAAAATTATATTTTAGTCCCCACATTTTTATTTTCCCAAGGGTAACAGGAGAAATTGGACAACAAATGTTGTTGTCCAATTTGTCCTGAGTACGCTGATACCCCATATATGGGGGGGAACCACTGTTTGGGCGCACGGCAGAGCTCGGAAGGGAAGGAGCGCCGTTTGAAATGCAGACTTAGATGGATTGGTCTGCAGGTGTCATGTTGCATTTGCAGAGCCCCTGATGTACCTAAACAGTAGAAACCCCCCACAAGTGACCCCATATTGGAAACTAGACCCCCCATGGAACTTATCTAGATGTGTTGTGAGAACTTTGAACCCCCAAGTGCTTCACTACAGTTTATAACGCAGAGCCGCGAAAATAAAAAATATATTTTTTTCCACGAAAATTATATTTTAGCCCCCATGTTTTTATTTTCCCAAGGGTAAGGCTGGTTTCACACTTGCGTTTTTATCTGCATGCGTTTTTTTAAAAAACGCATGTGTGAAAAAACGCATGTAAACGCGGTAAAACGCATGCGTTTTTATAGAAAAACACAAGAAAACAAGAAAAAACCAAAAAACCCTAACCCTACCCCTAACCCTAACCTGAAATACGTGGCACTGAAATACGTTTATATACGTATATAAGTGCCACGATATTTCAGTGGCCACGTATATAAGTGCCACGTATATAAGTGCCACGTATATAAGTGCCAAGTATGTAAGTGCCACGTATATAAGTGCCACGTATTTAAGTGCCACGTATTTAACGTAAATGCCACGATATTTCAGTGCCACGTATTTCACTGAAATATCGTGGCACTTAAATACGTGGCACTGAAATATCGTGGCACTGAAATACGTGGCACTGAAATACGTGGCACTGAAATACGTGGCACTGAAATACGTGGCACTATGACTGTCAGAAAATGTTCATTAAACGGTTAGGGATGAGTTTAGGGGTAGGGTTAGGGTTTGGATCCCTTTATCACCTTGATGGTGGTGGGTGACTTTTCAGTGTGTCTTCTGTTTTTTTTCTATAAAAACGCATGCGTTTTTAACGCAAACGCGTTGAGATCGGACGCCATGTCGCGTTTGGAGAGCCCCTGATGTGCCTAAACAGTGAAAACTCCCCAATTCTAACTGAAACCCTAACCCCAACCCTAACCCTAGTCCTAACCCTAGCGCTACTTTCACACTAGCGTTTTTTTGCATACGTCGCAATGCGTCGTTTTGGCGAAAAAACGCATCCTGCAAAGTCATCTGCAGGATGCGTTTTTTCCCCATAGACTAACATTAGCGACGTATTGACACACGTCGCAAGCGTCGTGCGATGGTTGCGTCGTGTTGTGGCGGACCGCCGGCAGCAAAAAACGTTACATGTAACTTTTTTTGTGCCGACGGTCCACCATTTCCGACCGCGCATGCGCGGCTGGAACTCCGCCCCCACCTCCCCGCACCTCACAATGGGGCAGCGGATGCGTGGAAAAACAGCATCCGCTGCCCCCGTTGTGCGGCGCTTGCACAGCATGCGTCGGTACGTCGGGCCGACGCAGCGCGACGGCCCCGTACCGACGCTAGTGTGAAAGTAGCCTAACGGGAAAATGGAAATAAATATATTTTTTAAAATTTTATTATTTTTCCTAACTAAGGGGGTGATGAAGGGGGATTTGATTTACTTATATAGCGTTTTTTGGGCGGATTTTTATGGTTGGCAGCCATCACACACTAAAAGACGCTTTTTGTTGCAAAAAATAGTTTTTGCATCACCACATTTTGAGAGCTATAATTTTTCCATATTTTGGTCCACAGAGTCATGTGAGATCTTGTTTTTTGCAGGACGAGTTGACGTTTTTACTGGTACCATTTTCGGGTACATGGCATTTTTTGATTGCTTTTTATTCCAATTTTTGGGAGGCGGAATGAACAAAAACCAGCAATTCCTGAAATTCTTTTAGGGGGGGCGTTTATACCTGTCATATACAGCTGACACCCGCACCCGATCACCGCGGCGCTCAGCGTGAGACCGCGGTGATTGGGGCGCCGTACTAGTACTGCGGCTGGCACTAATGCAGTGCCGGCAGCGCAGTACTAGTACGGCGCATGTCACGAAGGGGTTAAAACATATTGGTAGCACTGACCTCGGCCCACAGGGTGAGCAATATCCACTTCTTTCTATAAACCCTCCTTATATGCAGGTATATAAGGATAGGATTATATTGAGACCTGATCTGGCCTAACTTCCCAAGGTTGCCCTAAAATTTCATAGGAGTCAAGAGAATGTCCTGCCCTCCTTTTGTAATAACCCTAGGAATCCAGGGGAAGAAAAATGTCAGTCTAGATGTTAGAAGGTCACTGTTTGAGTACATATCTATAACTAGTCAGTGGAGGAAAGCCCAGTCCTTGTTTATAGCCTATCAGGGTAACAGAAAGGGATACGGGGTATCCAAAAGTACCATGGCAAGGTAGATCAGGGAAGCCATTAGTTTAGATTCCTGAGGGCATCAAGGGCTCACTCCCAACAGAGCTATGGCGACCTCCTGGGCAGAGAAAGCGGAGGTATCGATTGATCAGATTTGAAAGGCTGCTAGCTGGTCCCTGCCCTCTACTTTCTTTAGGCAGTACAGACTGGATCTATCCACCCCTGCTGAGCTGACCTTTGGTAGAAGGGTGCTGCTATCGGTGGTCCCTCCCTAAGGTGTTTCAGTTCTCCGTAAATCTGTCAGGTGTGCTGTCATGGGTGAAGGAAAAATACTAAGGTTACTTAGCAGTAGCCGTTTTTTCCAGAACCCATGACAGCACCCTTATATCCCCCCTTCTCGCCATATGGGTGTGCACCATGGATTGGGTGTTTTTTTGATGTTGTGTTGGTTATGTATACAATTTTTTTTAGAGGTTCTACCATGCTCTCTAACCCAACTGATGTGGGGGAGAGGTGCCACTCTTTTATTTCAGTAGGTTTCCTGTCCTTGGTGGGCGGATCCCTGTCTCAGGTGTTCTGTCATGGGTAGAGTTGAGCGAATTTGCTCAGGTCTCTGTTTATTCAGCAAGCTATAGTGCTTACCGAAAAAGCTGCAGAGGGAACTCAGCTTCCTGGATGTCTCCGGCTGATCAGCTCTTTGGCTCCGCAGCTGCATGTGTTGCGGCTGTGTGACAGTCACGACACATGTATGGAGAGCCCAACAAACATGCTCCAAAACTTCTCTGAAACACACTGTACACATATTTTAAAGGGGTTTTCCCACAAACAAAATACATTTTAATCAATAGATCTAGGAATAAAAATAAGTTCTACAATTGTTAAAAAATGTTAAAACATGTCCCTGTGCTGAGGCAATCTTATAAATGTACCCCTGTTGTGTAATATGTAATGGCTGTGCCTGACCATACAGACACATGGTCTGATCGTACCACATCTCCTGGGCAGGGGAGGAAGCAAAAGAGTTTACAGACTTTACAGCATGGGATCACATCTGATTCTTTTTTTGAGATAAAGCATTTTTGGCTTGTTTTTAAACATTATCCAAACAATAACCTATATTCCAGGCACTTCCAAAATAAAGCAGATATCCAAAAAATAGAACCAAAACGGAAGCTTTGTGCCAATAAAAACATGAATTTTATTTATAATAATACATTAAAATCCTAATAGAGTCCAAATGACAGTCAGTGGTAAAACATAAGACAGAATATATACTGTCTGCTGAGAAGATACATATGTCAGTTCACCTATCAAAAAAAGTGTTCCCTAATAATTACAGCCCAAAGCAGAGAGAGTATATAGGATATATAAATACTAAATAGCAAAAGGTGCTTAAATGTATATTATTCCATATATATGGGCTAAATAGAGGTGCATAGGTTTGCACTATGTGTCATTGCATAAGCCAGGGCTACACTATATGTTATACCTAAGAAAGTAGCATAATTGCTACATAGTAATGCTCAAATGTGAGGCATAGTGAAGGTATATAGAATAATACCACTATATGTATAGATATGCTGACCATATGCCAAGTAGTGCGCACACATAAGATATAGGGAGAGGTGAAAAAGTATTTACCTGTACCAGCAGAACAGTAAATGGACCCCTAGGCACCTCTATTTAGCCCATATATATGGAATAATATACATTTAAGCACCTTTTGCTATTTAGTATTTATATATCCTATATACTCTCTCTGCTTTGGGCTGTAATTATTAGGGAACACTTTTTTTGATAGGTGAACTGACATATGTATCTTCTCAGCAGACAGTATATATTCTGTCTTATGTTTTACCACTGACTGTCATTTGGACTCTATTAGGATTTTAATGTATTATTATAAATAAAATTCATGTTTTTATTGGCACAAAGCTTCCGTTTTGGTTCTATTTTTTGGATATTTGTTTTTAAACATGTTTTACCTCACAGAAAACCGCAGCTGTGATGCCTTGCTAATTATAATGTCTGTGTAGTCTCTTTTTCTCCCTCACCAGTAGCTGTGGTATGTTCAGACCATGTTTCTGCTTGGTTAGACACAGCCATTACACAATACATAGCTGCGGCACATTTGCAAGACTACCATATCGCAGCACAGGAACATTTTTTAAGACATACAGGTGAGGAACTTATTATTTTTTCAAGATCTGCTTATTAAAATATACTTTGGTAATGAGACAAACCCTTAAAGCTGTATTTCCTGCTAAACTAACATTCCAGGCTGCCTCTAGATACATTTTGGAAAGATCTGTATTCTAAATACGTATAACGCGCCTAGAGAAATCTTTAAAGACCTCTCACCCCAAAAGAATTCCACTGCACGGAAATTGCGGTGCACCAGGAGTATCCAGAGAAGACAAAAAAATTCCAGAAGCAGGAGATTCCGATAAAATCCAATGATTTATAAGAAAAGTATTCAAACATAAATTGACACCAAAACCACCATCACTTAAAAAATAAAAATGTCAAACAAATGCGTTTCAGATGCATGTCCTTAATCACAAGTGCAATGATTAAGGAAATACGTGCGAAACACATTTGCCTGACTAATTTTTTAAGTGGAGGTTGTTTATGTTGCAATTTATTTTTGTATACTTTTCTAATAAATCATTAGATTTTATCGCAATCTCCTGCTCAGGAAATTTTTTCTCTTCTCTAAATTTTTATAGTTACTATTGTAAAGATATGTTTACACAACTATATCTTCTATATAAATAACTGACAGCACTCGGACCAATGTTATCTGTTCAAATGAAATTGTTTTTACAAAGATCGTATGTCTACATTAACAAAAAATTATTTCATGCACTTGTCTCTTTTGTATTTCGGATGAGACTCAATCAGTTTATGGGTGCGCAGTTTTTGAACACTGGAAACTGTGTTTGGTTTTGTGAATTTTAATAACTATTGATGTATAAAAATGGAAGCTGTATGGATGACTTGCTGTATGTATGATAATACAGATAAAAAAAAAATTCTGCGTGAGAACTTAAAGGGGTTTTTTCATCTCCAAGATCATATCCTAATATGTAGTAGGTATTATAATAATATTAGCATATCTCCAATTAGAAATGTAGTATAGTTTTTCTGATTCGTTAGATCTCTTTCCTCATGCAGTCATTGCAGGACCTTTAGGTATCCATGGTTACGACCACTAGCTACTAGCTAACTAGCTGTCACTATATCAGTGGTCATAATCGAGATGTAGTGAATCAGAAAAGCTATACTACATTTCAAATTTGAGGTATTTGATATTATTATTATTACACCGACTACATATTGGGATATAATCTAGGAGATGGTAATACCCCTTCAACCGGATAGTGGAAAAAATACATATTTATATACAAGTTGCAGTATATTTTATAAAAATGCTTTCTGCGCACAAGTATAAAATATTTCTTATATTTCTAACTGGAATCCAAAAATATACTGTACCTGCTAATTATGGTAATATTTTATAGTACATTTCTACTTGCAGAAAAATAACATTTATTTTTCCCATAGGAGCAGAATGATGTTCAAACAAGAAAGGCAGAAACAAAGAGTATGTATAAACTAGATGGAGGGCGGTAATGTCACGTTAGGGGCAGGCATGCGGCGCTGTTGTTGCCTAATGGCATTCTGTGATAATGTAATGACTTTTGCATCAGGGGACTCATGTGCTTGACGCCTACGCTTATATGCATTGTTTTTGTCCCAGTGATGCTGTTGCTCTTCAAGAGTCACATTTGGCGTTTGTTGTCTTCGACGTTGTGCCTTTGCTGCTTTCCTTTCATTGTCATTGGCATACTTTTTTAGGAGGAGCCATGTTGGGGTTGATATTTGCTTTTTAAAGGGGTTTTTCCACGAACAAAAGTTCATTTTAAAAATTGTTTCTGACCGTGTACCGAACATACCACAGCTTCTGGGCAGGGGAGGAAGCAAAAGACAATACTGACCTAACAGCAGGAGATCGCAGAGGATACATTTTGTGAGGTAAAATACTTTTTAAGAACAGTCAGTGAAATATTTTACCTCACAAAATGAATCCACTGTGATCTCCTGCTGTAATGTCAGTATTGTCTTTTGCTTCTTCCCCTGCCCAGTCAATTTTTAAAATGAACTTTCGTTCGTGGGAAAACCCTTTTAATGTGACCGGCTTCCTCTGTCTGTAGACATGTCGCGCATCTGCCACCGAGATCAGCTGAATGATTCACTGCACCTGCGTGTAATTCGCGCAGGTGCAGTAAATCAGACTGCTTCCATCTTTGTGCACGGAGAAATATGATGTGCACACTGTCAAAAAATTGAAGGTGCTGGCTGAACAACCAAAGTCAATTATATAGAAAAAACAGCCGCACTCAAGTCTTTATGTTTACATAGAAAAAAAATTGTTGTTGCTTTTATTCACGTGTACAGACACCACCAAATAATTTCAAAGATAAAGAAGGGTGATTTCGGACAACAGGGTTAACGTTTCGACCAGGCACGGTCTTTCTCAAAACCTCACTGTAAAACAAATAAACTCTATAAGTGTGCTGTACAAATATACACGTGCTGAGATACAGGTAAATAGGTGCCGTACATATATACATATATACAAAAAAGGAAGAACATCGATAACTTCCAGTCAAAAGGCAAATAGACAATATATACAGCTTAAGGCCGGCGTCACACTGGCGAGTTTTACGGACATAAGAGCGCAGAAACTACGTCCGTAAAACTCGCATTACATACGGCACAATTATTCTCAATGGGGCTGCTCCTATTAGCCGTATATTACGGTTCAGTATTATACGGCTTTCTACGGCCGTACAAAATCGCAGCATGCTGCGTTTGTCAGCGTATTGCGCTAATAATACGCCAATGAAAGTCTATGGGGGCGAGAAAAATACGGATTCCACACGGACCTGCAGTGTGACTTGCGAGAAATACGCATCGGTGTTAGTGAAAAGTCGGTAATTCAATTGCCGGCTTTTTCCTTCTCCTTCACAAACCCGACATGATATGAGACATGGTTTACATACAGTAAACCATCTCATATCCCCATTTTTTTTGCATATTCCACACTACTAATGTTAATAGTGTGTATGTGCAAAATTTGTGCACTGTAGCTGCTAAAATAAAGGGTTAAATGGCGGAAAAAATTGGCGTGGGCTCCCGCGCAATTTTCTCCGCCAGAGTGGTAAAGCCAGTGACTGAGGGCAGATATTAATAGCCAGGAGAGGGTCCATGGTTATTGGCCCCCCGTGGCTAAAAACATCTGCCCCCAGCCACCCCAGAAAAGGCACATCTGGAAGATGCGCCTATTCTGGCACTTGGCCACTCTCTTCCCACTCCCTGTAGCGGTGGGATATGGGGTAATGAAGGGTTAATGTCACCTTGCTATTGGAAGGTGACATTAAGCCAGATTAATAATGGAGAGGCGTCAATTATGACACCTATCCATTATTAATCCAATTGTAGGAAAGGGTTAAAAAAACACACACACACATGATTAAAAAGGATTTTAATGAAATAAACACAGCGGTTGTTGCAATAATTTATTGTTCTCGCAATCCATTTGCAAACCCTCGCTTGGCAAAATAATAAACGCACAATATACATACCTTCTGATGTCAGATCACGTCCCACGATGTAATCCATCTGAAGGGGTTAACTAATATTACAGGCAGGAGCCCTGCTAAATGCAGCTGTGCTCCGTGCCTGTAATCCCCCGGCGAATGAATGAAATGTAGGTCAATGACCTACATTTCCTTCAGTCGCGGTGATGCGCCCCCTGGTGGATGTCCTCATATGACCTGGAGCGTGGGAAAAAGTTCCCAGGCTGCAGTTCATGAGAACATCCAGCAGGGGCGCATCACCGCGACTCAATGTAAGTACAGATCACTGCTTTCCTTTCAGCACCCGGGGATTACAGGCACGAGCGAGTGGTTTATCGCAGCTGTGCCTGTAATATTAGTTAACCCCTTCAGATGGATTACTTCGTGGGACGTGATCTGACATCAGAAGGTATGTATCTTGTGCGTTAATTATTTTGCCAAGCGAGGGCCTGGAAATGGATTGCGAGAACAATAAATTATTACAACAACCGCTGTGTTTATTTCATTAAAATCCTTTTTAATCATGTGTGTGTGTGTGTGTTTTTTAACCCTTTCAAACAATTGGATTAATAATGGATAGGTGTCATAATTGACGCCTCTCCATTATTAATCTGGCTAAATGTCACCTTCCAATAGCAAGGTGGCATTAACCCTTCATTACCCCATATCCCACCGCTACAGGGAGTGGGAAGAGAGTGGCCAAGTGCCAGAATAGGCGCATCTTCCAGATGTGCCTTTTCTGGGGTGGCTGGGGGCAGATGTTTTTAGCCACGGGGGGGCCAATAACCATGGACCGTCTCCTGGCTATTAATATCTGCCCTCAGTCACTGGCTTTACCATTATGGCAGAGAAAATTGCGCGGGAGCCCACGCCAATTTTTTCCGCCATTTAACCCTTTATTTCAGCAGCTACAGCGCTGAAATTTTGCACATACACACTACTAACATTAGTAGTGTGGAATATGCAAAAAAAAAGGGGATATGAGCTGGTTTACTATATGTAAACCATGTCTCATATCCTGTCGGGTTTGTGCAGGAGAAATGAAAAGCCGGCAATTGAATTACCGGCTGTTCACAGATATCGCGCTGAATGAAATCTAAATACAGAATATATATATATATATGTGTCTCAATGACATATATATATATATATACTGTATATATGTTTTAATGAACATTTGAGCACATAAATCCATTAGATGTCGGTTTTGCAAGCCTGCGCGAAAATCTCGCAGTACGGATGCCATACGGATTACATACGGAGGATGCCATGCGCAAAATACGCTGACACACCCTGCCTACGGATCACTATTTTGGGAACATTTCACCGTATTTCGGCCGTATTACGGCCGTAAAATACGGACCGTATTGTCTTACGCCGAGTGTGACGCCGGCCTAACATGCATTACATAAGGACTAATCTAAGTCCCAAACAACTCTTTTCACAGTACATCACGGACCCAAATTAAGGTCCTGTGGGACCAGGCTAGAAGAAGGACCAGGATAAAGCACGCACTCATCATGGAGCAATTTTTTCGTGCTAGTTCCACGTGGATATCGATAAAAATTGATCAAGACGCTAAAATGATATACTGACCTTGTGCAAGGGTAAAAAGGGAAAAAGAAGTATAGAGGGAGAGTCCATAAAGGCTAGAGGAGAGAAAATAGGTAAGTATATAGTACTGCTACATTAACCTACAAAGACAAGGACCATGAGGGTATAAAACATATGCAATTGCCAGCTCCAGGTAGAGATCACAGGAAGGATGTCCGTTTCATTGGTGTCCATTTGCCATTTGACTGGAAGTTAGAGCGATCTGCTGCCTGCAACATCCTTCAGCATGATCGGTTTGGCAGTGGGTCATTAATGGTGTGGCATTTCTTTGGAGGGCCGCCCTCCATGTGCACACCAGAGGTAGCCTGACTGCCATTAGGTGCCAAGATGAGATCCTCAGAACCCTTGTGAGACCATAGGCTGGTGCAGTTGGCCCTGAGTTCCTCCTAATGCAGGACAATGCCAGACCTCATGTGGCTGGAGTGTGTCAGCAGTTCCTGCAAGATGAAGGCATTGAAGCTATGGACTGGTGCGCCAGTTCACCAGACCTGAATCCGATAGAACACATCTGGGACATCATGTCTCGCATCATACACCAATGTCACGTTGCACCACAGACTGTCCAGGAGTTGGCGGATGCTTTAGTCCAGGTCTGGGAGGAGATCCCTCAGGAGACCATCTGCCGTCTCATCAGGAGCATGCCCAGGCATTGTAGGGATGTCATACAGGCACATGGAGGCAACACACACAACTAAATATCATTTCCTTGTCTTGTGAAAACACAACCAACATGAAATGAGACAAATACCTCTTTTGTATATTAAATCAGATCTGGATTTGCAAGACACTTAATGGAGAGCATATTTAACATTTAGACTATGTGCTCACATTGCATTTTTTAAGTGTTTCTGCTGTGATTTTTCGCTGCAGAAACACATCCCATTATTTTTAATGGCATTCCACAACTGTTGTGCTCATGCTGTGTTTTTGTTTCTCAGCGGCAACACAGCATGTGTTCAGGGTCGAGTTCCCACCTCTGCACAGGGGAAATCTCGAACCACCTCCACTGCGGTCTCCCATTTTTCTCCAGCCGCAGTGGAGCCTGCTCAGCGGAGACGTCGGTCCCAGCATCTGGCTCAGCCTGATACTGTGCAGATAGTTTCTTCTGCTTTCCCAGGCTCAGCCACTGTAGCCAGTACTGGTCAGTAGGGTTGAGCGACCTTAGCTTTTTTAGGATCGAGGTGGGTTTTGTGAAACCCGACCTTCTCGGATGTCGGATCGTATGGAATCGGCCGATTCTACTGTAAAGTCGGGTTCCGGACCCGGAACACGAAACCCAATGTATGTCAATGATTCTCATTCTCTCTCTCTCTCTCTCTCTCTCTCTCTCTCTCTCTCTCTCTCTCTCTCTCTCTCTCTCTCTCTCTCTCTCTCTCTCAACTATAAAAGGTTTGCACGGCACTAGTATCACTCCATGTTATGAGCTTGCTATTTGTGGTCGTGCCTGTATGTGGATAGGGTTTGGCTGAAATAAGCCCCTAGAATACCGGCACCTCCAGTGAGGAGTTTGTATGTATGTATTCAGGGCTGGCTAATAGCCACTAGAATTCCGGTTCCTCCGGAGAGGAGTGTTTGTGTGCTTCTCTGTGTGCGTGACCACTGACTGCCATCAGCTCAGCAGTTAGGCTACGTTCACATTTGCGTTGTGCGATGTTGCGTCGGAGACGCAACGCACAACGCAAACAAAAACGCAACAAACCGCACGCAAAAACACTGCGTTTTGCGACGCATGCGTCCTTTTTTGCCGAAATTTGGATGCAAAAAAAATGCAACATGCTGCGTTTTCTGCGCCCAACGCTTGCGGCCAAAAAAACGCATGCGTCGCAAAACGCAACACAACGCATGTCCATGCGCCCCCATGTTAAATATAGGGGTGCATGACGCATGCGGCGACGCAGCGGCGCCCGACGCTGCGTCGCACAACGCTAATGTGAACGTAGCCTTAGCTGTGTTTCTCTGTGACGCTAACAGGGCACAGCATGTTTTTTTCAGTGTGACTCAGTAAAGTAACTGAGTGCACTTATACCGCCATATAGTGCCGTCATCTTCTAGCAGCAGGTTCTCTCCTGACCCCGGGCTGCGAACGCCCCAATTATAGCATCTATATTGACTCGGTGCGCTCCGCCCGTCCTTACAGCATGTTCATTAATTTTTCGGAATAGCAGCGATTTTGACGCTGTAGAATTGTATTGGAACGCATAAAAAAGCATGAAAAACGTGACATACGCGATAAAAACAAAACAAAAAAATTCTAGAAAAACACGAGCGGATTTCCTGGCAAGGGAGTCCGGTTTTGATGTGGAAAATTCTGCTTAGATTCTGCAACGTAGCCTTAGACTGTTATATAGAGGGGCCAGAAGACCGCAGAATCTGATTTCTCCAACTTCTGCACTGATTTGAAGCACTTCACCTTCATATTAAAGGTGTAAATTTCTTTTAGCAGTGCAATGGTTAATCTGTTCAGTTGAGAGCTCCTGGAGCATTAAGGGCATTTTCTCACGTGCCGGATTACATCCGGATTAGCTGAGGATTGAACGCTGCATACAGCCGCAGCGTTCGACCCGCAGCGTCCAGATGTTACATCATAGTGGAGGGGATTTCGTGAAATTCCATCTCCGCTATGTGTGCGAACACGCATCCGCGGCCCTGCGTTTACGGACATGCGGCGCGTCTTTTTAGAACGCAGCATGTCTGTTGGAGCGTCACCGCAAGGTAAATCACAGGGCCCTATGTATGGGGTGTGGAGATTCCGGATGTGTGCAATGAACACATCCGAAATCACTGAGCATACAGAAGGGGGCGGCGTGGGTTTTCTGCGCCGTCCAAAGCGCCGTCATTACGGACCGTGGACACGCACCCTAAGGCTCTCAGTTGTTCTCTGTTAGCCACTCCCATCTCCTACATAAACTAGGTTCTGCCTATCACTCATTGTCAGAGTAGCTTATGCTGCATGGCTGAAAGTTGTTGTTGGTTATTATTGGAGAAGGTTTTTGGTGGATTTATCTGTGACTGTTGCTGAGTCTTGAGTGTGTGATTGATTATTCCCTTCTCCTACTTTCGTTTAACCCAGGTGTGGGCAATTAATTTTCCTGAGGGGCCACATGAGAGACCATGACTCTTGTGGAGGGCCAAACTAATAGCTCGAAATTAATTCTACTCAATATTAATTTATTAATATTAACCCCTTAAGCCCCAAGGGTGGTTTGCACGTTAATAACCAGGCTAATTTTTATAATTCTGACCACTGTCCCTTTATGATGTTATAACTCTGGAACGCTTCAACGGATATCGGTGATTCTGACTTTGTTTTCTCGTGACATATTGGGCTTCATGATAGTGGTAAAATTTCTTTGATATTACCTGCGTTTATTTGTGAAAAAAAACGGAAATTTGGTGAAAATTTTGAAAATTTCGCAATTTTCCCATTTTTATGCCCTTAAGATATGTCACACAAAATACTTAATAAGTAACATTTCCCACATGTCTACTTTACATCAGCACAATTTTGGAACCAAAATTTTTTTTTGTTAGGGAGTTATAAGGCCGGCGTCACACTAGCGAGTTTTACGGACGTATGAGCGCAGAAAATACGTCCAGAAAATACGCATTGCACACGGCCCAATGATTCTCTATGGGGCAGCTCCTATCTGCCGTATATTACGCATCCGTAATATACGGTATGTTACGGGCGTAGAAAATCGCAGCATGCTGCGTTTGTCAGCGTATTGCACAAAAATACGCCAATGAAAGTCTATGGGGGCGAGAAAATTACGGATTACACACGGACCATGCGTGTGACTTGCTAGAAATATGCACCGGTGTTCTATATTTAAGCCGGTAATTCAGTGCAGTGTACAGTAAAATCACACTGACAGAATAGAATAGGTAGAATAAGTGTGTACACATAGAATGTGTGTGTATATATACATATATATATATATATATGTGTGTGTAAGTGAGACACACAGATATATATTTATATTTAATTCAGCGCTAGATAGCAGAAAAGCCGGTAATTCAATTGCCGGCTTTTCCTATCTCCTTCACAAACCCGACAGGATATGAGACATGGTTTACATACAGTAAACCATCTCATATCCCTTCTTTTATTACATATTCCTCTTTACTAATGTAAGAAGTGTCTTTGTGTAAAATTTGGGGGCTGTAGCTATTAAATTAAAGGGTTAAATGCTGGAAAAAATTGGCGTGGGCTCCGCGCAATTTTCTCCGCCAGAGTGGGAAAGCCAGTGATTGACGGCAGATATTAATAGCCTAGAGAGGGACCATGGTTATTGCCCCCCCCGGCTAAAAACATCTGCCCCCAGCCACCCCAGAAAAGGCATATCTGTAAGATGCGCCTATTCTGGCACTTAGCCTCTCTCTTCCCACTCCCCTGTAGAGGTGGGATATGGGGTAATGAAGGGTTAATGTCACCTTGCTATTGTAAGGTGACATTAAGCCAGGTTAATAATGGAGAGGCGTCAATTATGACACCTATCCATTATTAATCCAATAGTATGAAATGGTTAATAAAGCACACACACATTACTAAAAAGTATTTTAGTGAAATAAAGACACATGGTGTTTTAATATTTTATTATACTCTTAATCCACCTGAAGACCTGAAATAAAGTTAAAAAAACAAACAACAATATTCCATACCTTCCGTCGTTACAGTCTTGACCCACGCTGTAAATCCATCTGAATGGGTTAAATCATTTAACACCCAGGAGCTCTGCTAATGCAGCTGTGCTCCTGGCTGTAAAACTTGGTGAATGAATGGAATGCAGGGGACTGTACTGTAGTTACCCCGAGTTGCGGTGCTGCGCCCTCTGCTGGATGAACTCATATGAACTCGAGCGTGGGAAAAAAGTTCCCACCCGTGAGCACGGCCGATTGCATATGACGTTCTATTCTGTCACTGGGAATTAAGTCCCAGGTCACCTCAACAGGATAGTACGTCATATGGGATTAAGGGGTTAATTGCATCACTTAATAATGAGCATATTTAAGTATGCTGACACCCCCCTATTTATTTTTGAACTCCCCACAGCCCCTTATATACAGCATGAGCCCCACACAGCCTCCCTATATATGGCATGAGCCCCACACAGCCTCCCTATATACGGCATGAGCCCCACACAACCTTCCCATAAACGGCATGAGCCCCACACAGCCTCCCCATATATATTGCATGAGCCCCCACACAGCCTCCCCATATACGGCATGAGCTCCACACAGCCTTTCCATATACAGCATGAACCCCACACAGCTTCCCCATGTACAGCATAAGACCCACACAGTCTCCACATGTACAGCATGAGCCCCACACAGCCTCCCCATGTACAGCATGAGCCCCACACAGCCTCCCTATGTACGGCATAAGCCCCACACAGCCTCCCTATATACGGCATGAGCCCCACACAGCCTCCCCATGTACACTGTATGAGCCCCACACAGCCTCCCCATATATGTGCATGAGCCCACACAGCCTCCCCATATATGGCATGAGCCCCACACAGCCTCCCCATGTACAGCATGAGCCCCACACAGCCTCCCCATGTACAGCATGAGCTCCACACACCCTCCCCATGTACAGCATGAGCCCTACACAGCCTCACCATGTATGGCATGAGCGCCACACAGCCTCCCTATATACGACATGAGCCCCACGCAGCTTCCCCCCATATGCGTCATGAGCCCCACACAGCCTCACTATATACGGCATGAGCCTCACACAGCCTCCCCATATACATCATGAGCCCCTCACAGCCTCCTCATGTACAGCATGAGCCCCACACAGCCTCTCCATGTACAGCATGAGCCCCACACAGCCTCCCCATATACACTGCGCCACACAGCCTCCCCATATATGGCATGAGCCCCACACATCCTCCCCATATACGGCATGAGCTCCACACAGCCTTCCCATATACGGCATGAGCCCTACACAGCTTCCCCATGTACAGCATAAGACCCACACAGTCTCCACATGTACAGCATGAGCCCCACACAGCCTCCCAATGTACAGCATGAGCCCCACACAGCCTCCCCATGTACAGCATGAGCCCTACACAGCCTTCTCATGTATGGCATGAGTGCCACAGAGCCTCCTTATTTACGGCATGAGCCCCACTCAGCTTTCCCCCATATGCGTCATGAGCCACACACACAGCCTCCCTATATACGGCATGATCCCCACACAGCCTCCCTATATACGGCATGAGCCCCACACAGCCTCCCCATATACGGCATGAGCTCCACACAGCCTCCCCATATATCCCCTTATACAGCATGAGCCTCATACAGCATCCCCATGTACAGCATGAGCCCCACATCCTCCCCATGTACAGCATGAGGCCCACACAGCTTACCCATGTACAGCATGAGCCCCATACAGCCTCCCGATGTACTGCATGAGCCCCAGTTTCCCCTTATACTGCAAGAGGCCCCACACAGCCTCCCTATAAACTGCATGAGCCCCACACAACCTTCTTATATACAGCATGAGCCCCACAGTCTCTCCACATACTGAATGAGGCCCCACACAGACTCCCATATACTGCATGAGGCCCCCACAGCCTCCCCATATACTGATTGAGCCCTACACAGCCTCCCCATATATTGCATGACAGCATACAGCCTTCCCATAGCCTCACCATGTGCAGCATGTCACCCCATAGCCTCCCCATGTGCAGCATGACACCCCCATAGCCTCCCCGTGTGCAGCATTTCACCCCCATCGCCTCCCCATGTGCTGCATTTCACCCCCATAGAATCACCATGTTGACCAGCATAGAATCCCCATGTTCACCCCATAGAATCCCCATGTTCACCCCGTAGAAACCCTATGTTCACCCCATAGAATCCCCATGTTCACCTCATAGAATCCCCATGTTCACCCCCATAGAATTCCCATGTTCAGCCCCATAGAATCCGCATGTTCACCCCCATAGAATCCGCATGTTCACCCCCATAGAATCCCCATGTTCACCCCCCCATAGAATCCCCATGTTCACCCCCGATAGAATCCCCATGTTCACCCCCATAGAATCCCCATGTCCACCCCATGGAATCCCCATGTTCACCCTCATAGAATCCCCATGTTCACCCTCATAGAATCCCCATGTTCACCCCCATAGATTCCCATGTTCACCCCCATAGATTCCCATGTTCACCCCCATAGAATCCGCGTGTTCACTCCCATAGAATCCCCGTGTTCACTCCCATAGAATCCCCATGTTCACTCCCATAGAATCTCCATGTTCACCCCATAGAATCCCCATGTTCATACACATGAAAAAAAACCCACATACTCACCTCAGTCCCGTTCCCAGGCGCCCTGCTTCTGTTGCTGTCTCCGATGCGCTGACTCTCTGGCTGTACACAGCTAACGCGATGACATGACGTCATCGCGTCAGCTGTTTCACAAGCTGATTAGTGGAGGAAGTGGCTGGAGGCCCCACCTCCACCAATGCTGACTGCGGGAGACAGCAAGCCGGGCAGGCACGATGCGGGCTGCAGACCTCAGGTTTTCAGCCCCACGGCTGTCTTGGTCCACATCGGCCCTCTGGCTGTCTCAGTCCGGCCCGCGGGCCGCACTTTGCCCAGCTCTGGTTTAACCCCATCCTCCAGAGCCCGGTGCATTCCTCTGTTGCATGTGTTGTGGCAGGTCAGCTCATTCAGCTGCTTTCTGAGGTAGACATAGGAACACTTGGTAGTAAAATCTCTGGATTTTTTTTATTTTATTTTTGCAGCTCAACGTTATAAACTTCTTTGAATTACCTAGGGCAGCGGTCCCCAACCTTTTAGACCTAGAGAGCCACATTCAACACTGAGAGAGGGTCGCCAGCCACATTCAGCTCTGAGAGGGGGTCACGAGCAACATCCTGCTCCTGTCCCCCTCAACGTAGTGTCAACCAAAGCCCCCTCTAACAGGTACCATTATATGTGCATCCAGATCTGCAGGGCTACTCAAAAATTCACCATTTTGAGATGTACTCTTCATACCTGTCTGCTAGACCTGGAGCTAATGCACCAAGCTGGCAGACAGTCGCGAGCCACAATTCATGGGACGCGAGCCATATGTGGCTCCCAAGCTACCGGTTGGGGACCCCTGACCTAGGGGATCAAGGTGCTCACCACACATCTAGATACATTCCTTGAGGAGTCTGTTTCCCTTCATTTCAAGCAGTCACTATGGGACGTGGCTCACTGTAGTTACCTCGCACTTACAAGCCCTTTTTCTCCCTTGATGAACCCTGGTCTATCCTTCTTGGGAAAATGCGTCGGGATGGGTCTGCACTAGATTGGATGAGTGCATCCTATATTATTTGTCTATTTTAGACCACTGCCATGAAATTTATGGCATAATTATTATTGTCTGTATCAACTTCCATATATGTCTTAATGGGTTTCTCTTTATCCATATTCATACATAACTCTGTTGTTATCATAATTATCTTTTATGAGTAAGGAACCCATGTTTTGTTCATTGGTGACTTTGAAAGCATGAGAGCTAGTTATCTAAACTCTGGTTTGCTATTGATATTCTGTATGCAGATCACCAATGTGTTGTTCTATGATGCTTTCTACTATAAACCGAACTGTTCTCTTTTTTTTGTCTCACTGTTGACATAGAAGGTGTCTTATACTGAGAGCCGTCATCTATAGTTTTTCTAAAAATATGGACTATTGATATAGATTAAAGGGAATCTGTCACCTACTTTTTCGTATATAAGCTTCGGCCACTGCCATCAGGGGCTTATCTACAGCATTCTGGAATGCTGTAGATAAGCCCCCGATGTAACCTGAAAGATAAGAAAAACAAGTTATATTATACTCACCTGGGGAGGCAGTCCAGTGCGGTCCGGTCCGATGGGTGTCGCAGGTCCGGCGCCTCCCATCTTCATGCGATGACGTCCTCTTCCTTTCTTCTGTCGCAGCTCCTGCGTAGGCGTACTTTATCTGCCCTGTTGAGGGCAGCGTAAAGTACTGCAGTGCGCAGGCGCTGGACTTCTCGGACCTTTCCCGGCTCCTGCGCACTGCAGTACTTTGCTCTGCCCTCAACAGGGCCGATAAAGTACGCCTGCGCAGGAGCCACGACAGAAGCAAGGAAGAGGATGTCATCGCATGAAGATGGGAGGCGCCGGACCTGCGACGCCCATCGGACCGGACCGCCCCCCTCAGGTGAGTATAATATAACTTGTTTTTCTTATCTTTCAGGTTACATCGGGGGCATTCCCCTTGAGAAAGCACGTGGGTGGCGAAACGCGCGTCGGGGCGTTCCGGCAGCGATATTTATGATGGGTAAGCATTGACTTTACTTCTAAACTATTTATGGGTGTCCATTATATTTGAGCTCTCATCATTTGGGCACAATACACTGCATAATGACCTTAAAGGGTGTTTTTGTGAGCCGTATATATGACCAATACTAAAATCTATATATAGTCAAAATGCTTAATAAGATATAACCAGTATATAATCGCTGTTAAAACATGGAACTTGGATTGAGTCTTCTGATATCTTCATATGGTATGTTGTACAATTTTATAACAATTTTTCAATAAACTTTATTGATTTTATTTCTTGTGGTATGGTGGTCTGTGAGTACTTGGTACTCATTTTTTGGTACTATTACATCGGGGGCATTACAGAATGCTATAGCTAAGCCCCTGATGGCGGTGTGCGGAGCTTATATGCAAAAAAGTAGGTGACAGATTCCCTTTAATTGTTGCACTACAGCACTTTATTGTTATTGGTGTTGGTTTTCTGTTAGTTTCTCCCTTTAGGGTCATAAGGGAGAGCCGATGTTGAGTGGGGGCGCCATGTCGTACTTACGGTGCCAACATTCGCAGTAAGGTAGGGTAAGGAAGGGAGAGTTCACTAACCCCCCAGATTATCTTTTCTATTATTGATAAGACTGTGTGATTTAAACACCTTTTACCCTAATCTATGGGTAATTTTACCTTTACTTAATAAAAGTTACCATATATTTTCGGAGTATTACTTTTTGCTCTTGGTTAATAGGGCTAAAATAACTTTTTTTTGTGGGAAAAAATGTGATTTTTTTTTCATTTTCACAGCTCAACGTTATAAACTTCTTTGAATTACCAAGGTACTCACCATCCAACATCTAAATACATTTCTTGAGGGGTTTAGTTTCCAAATGGGGTCTGTTACGGTGGATTTCCACTGTTTAGGCACATCAAGGGGTCTCCAAATATGACATGGTGTCCTCTAATGATCCCAGCCAATTTTGCGTTCAAAATGACAATTTCATGCTCATTTCTTTCTGAGCTCTGCTGTGCGCTCAAACAGTAATCCCCCCCCCCTTATGGGGTATTGGCATACTTAGGAGAAATTGCACATTTTTTGGTCCACTTTCTCCTGCTACCCTTGAGAAATTAAAAAAAATTGAGACTAAAAGAACATCTTTTGTTTTCACAGCTCAACCTTATACCTTTCTGTGAAGCACCTGGGGTTCAAGGTGCTCACCTCACATCTAGATAAGTTCTTTGAGGGGTCTAGTTTACAAAATGTGGTCAGTTATTTCAGTTTTCCACTGTTTAGGCACACCAGGGGCTACGCAAATGCGACATGGTGTCCACTCTGGATTCCAGCCAATTTTGCATTCTTAAAGTCAAACGGTGCTCCTTCCCTTCTGCTCCCCATCATATGAGGTATCGGTGTGCTCGAGAGACATTGTACAACAAATGGTCTATCTCCTGTTACCTTTGTGAAAATAAAGAGATTTGGGTCTAAAGTAAAAACTTTTGTGAAAAAAGTAAAATGTTCATTGCTAAAATTCCTGTAGAGCATCTAAAGGGTTAATAAACGTCTTCAAAGAGGTTTTGAGTACCTTGATGGGTGCAGCTTTAAGAGTGGTGTCAATTTTAGGTATTTTCTGTCATATAGCCCCATCAAAGTCACTTGAAATGTGATGTGGTCCCAAAAAAATGGTTTTGTAAATTCTGTTGGAAAAATGAGAAATCACTGGTCAAATTTTAACCCTGCTAACTTCCTAACAAAAAAATTATGTTTCAAAATTTGTGCTGATGTAAAGAAGACATGTGGAAAATGTTATTTATTAGCTATAAAGTGTGACATAATTCTCTGGCTTAACCCCTTCATGACCAGGGATATTTTCGTTTTTTCGTTTTCGATTTTTGCTCCTTTTCTTAAGTCATAACTTTTTTATTTTTCCTTTAATATGGCCATGTGAGGGACGAGCTGTACTTTTGAACGACATCATTGGTTTTAGCACGTCATGTAGTAGAAAGCAGGACAAAAATTCCAAGTGCGGTGAAATTGCAAAAAAGGGCAATCCCACACTTGATTTTTGCTTGGCTTTTTTACTAGGTTCACTAAATGCTAAAGGGGGTGATTTAAACTTTTTTTTAATTTTTTTTCCATATTTTTTAAAACATTTTTTTTTTACTTTTGCCATGCTTTAATGGCCTAACTAACTAACTACGAACTAATTTTAGCACTATCATGAAGAACAATATGTCATGAAAAAAAAATGCGGTCCATTGAAGCATTACAGAGTTTTTACTTGATGAATTGACTCTGGTCAGAAACTTAAAATTTGGCCAGGCCATGAAAGTGAAAACATGCTTGGGGATAAAGGGGTTAATAAACTGTAAGAATTCATTATTGCTATATCTTTCTCCCCAATGATCCAATTAATTGAATTATGTGGTATTTTGTGGTAGATTTAAGCGACGCCCATCGGACCCGAAATGAACCGGGACCCCCCCTGGGTGAGTATAATCTAACCTGTTTTTCTTACCTTTCAGGTTACATTGGGGGCTTATTTACAGCATTACAGAATGTTGTAGCTAAGCCCCTGATGCCGGTGGCCGTAGCTCATATACGATTTTTAGGGTGAGAGATTCCCTTTAAATGATTCAGAAATACACTCTGTACATTGTTAATGTGGTAAATGACTATTCTAGCTGCAAACGTCTGGTTTGTAATGCAATATGTTCATAGATATATAGAGGCCCATTTCCAACAACCATCACTCCAGTGCTCTTATGGTACTTTGTGTGTGCTAACTGTGTAAGAAGGCTAATGGATGGTTAGAATACCCTTGAAAACCCTTGTGCAGGTATGTTAGCACAGCTGAAATTAATATTTCCTGTGTTATGTTTGTTTGGACGAGGAAACGTGACCCCATCACTCTTGTAGATTTCTGTTGTGAATTCCGTTCTCGAACTCCCTCCTGTGGTCATGAATGGTACTTCGGCGAGTTCTGTCCGTGGACTCCCTCTGGTGGCTGTGAGAGGAACTGCTGGTTCTGAGGTTGTTTCCTCAGCTGCCCTCGTTTGCGGCTAGGCTGGCTTTTCTATTTAACTCCACTCAGATCGTTACTTCATGCCAGCTGTCAATGTATTGGTACTGGTTCAGATCTCTCTCGGATCTTTCTGATGACCTGTCTACTCCAGCAGAAGCTAAGTCCCTGCTAGTTCATTTATTGTTCATTGTGTACTGAATATATTTATTAGTACTTGCTAAGTTCTAGTCCAGCTTGCTAACATGATATTGCCTTGCTAGCTGGAAGCTCTGGGGTGCAGAGTGGCACTTCCGCACCGTGAGTCGGTGCGGGGGTCTTTTTGCACACTCTGCGTGGCTTTTTGTAGTTTTTTGTGCTGACCGCATAGATCCCTTTCCTATCCTCAGTCTATTTAGTAAGTCTGGCCTCCTTTGCTGAAAACATGTTTCATTCCTGTGTTTGTGACTTTCCTCTTAACTCACAGTCAATATTTGTGGGGGGGGCTGCCTTTTCCTTTGGGGAATTTCTCTGAGGCAAGGTAAGGCTATATTTTCTATCTTTAGGGGTAGTTAGCTCTTAGGCTGTGAAGAGGCGTCTAGGGAGAGTTAGGTACGCTCCACGGCTATTTCTAGTGTGTGCGATAGGATTAGAGTTTGCGGTCAGCAGAGATCCCACTCCCCAGAGCTTGTCCTGTCTTCTAGTTTAACCATCAGGTCATTCCAGGTGCTCCTAACCACCAGGTCATAACAGATTTCTCAGAGTTTTTGTTCCTAGCTAGGAAAATGATAGCTATGCAATGAATGGATAGGCAGCCTCCAAATTGTTCCATGCAAATAAAAAGCTTGAAAAGGTGTGGAGGATATGTGTTAGATTTCCGCAAACAAGAGGAACTCCTTACACCTTTATGGCTCACATTCGAGAACTGGTTGAAATAGTGGGTTATGGTTATAACAATAATTAGGTTTAATATACATTAAATTCGGAAACTAGTTGCTGAGTCAAGCAAGTCTTGTTCATCTTTAAGTTGTTTATTTGTATGATTTATCTATATTTCACTCTGAGTAAATTATTTGTATAACTCTTTAACATTGTAATATATGAAGCCTGTTGGAATATTTAGAATTGATTGTAATGTTTTAAAATGCCATTATTTTGTTGATCTGTGTGATTTTACATTTTCAATAAAACTTGTTGAAAAAAAACCTAGTCCAAGCTATCAAAATATAGAGTTAATGAAACCGATCAGTAAACGGATTAAAGAGAAAAAGTGTCAAAATGCTAGAATTTCAATTTTGTTATGGCCACCACAGCAATACAAAAAAATATAATAAGAGGCGAGCAAAACATCTTTTATCTACACCCAAATAGTATCAATAAAAATGTCTGTACAGGGTGAAAAAAAACCCAAGCCCTCATACAACTCTATTCACAGAACACTGAAAACGTTACAGCTTTTGGAAAATTTCAATAGAAGCAAAACATTTTTTTTCATGAATTTCTGCCTTTTTTTACCACTTAAAAAGAACTATGCATGTTTGGTATCGCAAAAAGCGTACTGGCATGGAGAATCATATTTCTCAGTCACTTTTACCATATAAAGAATGGTATAAATTAATAAAATGTAATAACAAAAAGTGCAGAGTTGCGCACTTTCCCCTATTTAGCTGCTGTTAGATTTTTTTCCCCCACATTCCAGTACAATACATGATCAACTTGATCGAGTCATTCAAAAGTACAACTCGTCCCGCATAAAACAAGCACTCATACAGATATATCAACAAAAAGGTATTACTCTTGGAAGGAAGGAAAGGAAAAATGAAAGCATAAAAATGAAGAGTCATCATGTTTAGAATGGGTTAAGCACTCAAACAGCTGAAAACAAACATCTGTGGGCTGTGATGATTAGATTTGGATTTGGCCCACTGTTTATAAAAGATATGCAAATTTTAACTCTCTAATGGCTAGTATTAGGACTCAAGGCCACATTTCCCGTAAGTTATTTCTGTGCAGAGGCAAACATCAGGGGTGGTGATTCAGAACAGTTTCTCTCAGACTACTGCCAGCAAATTTAAAGGACAAAAATTACAATTCGGCAGAGCGAAGAGTGATAAGTCCTGAACAAAAATTATGGGATTTCTTGCGTAAAGAGAGTCTGTGACCATGAAAATGCAGTCCAGTCTGCAGGCACCATGTTATAATACGGGAAGCTGGGTAGGTAGTGTGAGATAGCGCTCACTAGCAGGTTGCGGTATACTCGCTTGTCAGCGACAAAAACAGACGGCAAGCATGCTTGACAAAGACATTTTTTGGTCGAAATGTTGCATCATGGCAGAATAACGGTATTGTGATTTTTTTTTCATAACCCGGACTGGATGATGTTCCTTTTTTGGGGTTGGACTGTTTATCTACAATTGGGTCTTTGGACTGGAGCGTGCATCCGAATATTAATGTGCTGTCGGCTGCTCTCTATATATATTGGGGTGTCCCTTTTAGGCCATGTTCACACGTTGCAGATTTGATAAATCCGCAGTGCCAAAAGTACTGCGGATTTTATCGCTTTTTTTTGTGCGGTTTCCAGTGCAGTTTTAGACACCTGTGGGTTTCTATAATGGGGTAGGTGTAAAACCGCTGCGGATTCCGCACAAAGAATTGACATGCTGTGGAAAATAAACCGCAGCATTTCCACGCGTTTTTTTCCGCAGCATGTGCACTGCGGTTTTTGTTTTCCATAGGTTAACATTGTACTGTACACCGCATGGAAAACTGCTGCAGATCTGCAGCGTCAAAACCGCTGCGGATCCGCAGCAAGAACCGCAACGTGTGAACATAGCCTTAATGTCATGCATTGATCTTGAGTAATTGCAGCCTGTGATACCTTTGTCATGGCTTCTGTTTGCTGTTACTGTACTACTGCTGCTGATGTTTCAAACATTTTTTTGAAATATGGAGACTCCAAGATGGATCTCCATCTGGTGGGCTGTCTGTAGTGGAAGGTATGTCAGAGGCCTGTTAAACTATTTCTACTCTGTGTGACAATGATTTTTTTAAATGTGCTGACTCCAACTTGGGTTTCCATCTGGTGTGTTGCCTGTGTAAGGGCTCCTAGACAGGCAGGACTGCACTTTTACTCAACAATCTGTTACTTTCCCTACAGTTTTCTACTAATAGTACTGTATGAAACTGTTGTTTGTGCCATCTGAGTGTGGGAAAAAAAAATTGGAGGTGTCGCACAAGGTATCAGCGCTCCCAGCTAAAAAAGCTTAGGGTACTGTCACACAGTGCCATTTTGATCGCTACGACGGCACGATCCGTGACGTCGCAGCGATCGTATGATTATCGCTCCAGCGTCGTAGACTGCGGTCACACGTTGCAATCACGGCGCTGGAGCGATGCCGAAGTCCCCGGGTAACCAGGGTAAACATCAGGCTACTAAGCGCAGGGCCGCGCTTAGTAACCCGATGTTTACCCTGGTTACCAGCGTAAACGTAAAAAAACCAAACAGTACATACTCACATTCCGGTGTCTGTCCCCCGGCGTCTCAGCTTCTCTGCACTGTGTAAGCACAGCGGCCGGAAAGCACAGCGGTGACGTCAGACGTCACCGCTGTGCTCGCTTTCCGGCCGGCAGGTGCTCCCAGTGCAGAGAAGCTGAGACGCCGGAGGACAGACACCGGAATGTGAGTATGTACTGTTTGTTTTTTTTACTTTTACGCTGGTAACCACGGTAAACATCGGGTTACTAAGCGCGGCCCTGCGCTTAGTTACCCGATGTTTACCCTGGTTACAAGCGAACACATTGCTGGATCGCTGTCACACACAACGATCCAGCGATGTCAGCGGGTGATCAAGCGACGAAAGAAAGTTCCAAACGATCTGCTACGACGTACGATTCTCAGCAGGGTCCCTGATCGCTGCTGCGTGTCAGACACTGCGATATCGTAACGATATCGCTAGAACGTCACGAATCGTACCGTCGTAGCGATCAAAATGGCACTGTGTGACAGTACCCTAACACCGCTCCCTTAACTACCAGGTCCTCATTGAAACTTCAATTCAAAGCTGTAAATGCTGTCTCAGACCCTGATACCTCATGCATGGCTCATGGCTGACTGCTGCTGTGCCATTTGCAAATTTCTACAGTGGGTCAATTGATGCCACATTTCATGGTGCCTCTCATTGGATCCACATCCACAAGGATGATAAGCCACAAAAATCATTGCTACATTGCTAAAGAAGCTGGCTGTTCACAAAGTGCTGCAACCAAGCATATTAATGGAAGGCTGAATGGAAGGAAAAAGTGTGGTAGAAAAAGGTGCACAAGCAACCGGGATAACCGCAGCCTTGAAAGGATTGTTAAGAAAAGGCCATTCAAAAATTTGGTTGAGATTCACAAGGAGTGGACTCCTGCTGCAGTCATTGCTTCAAGAGCCACCACACACAGATGTATCCAGGACATGGGCTACAAGTGTCACATTCCTTGTGTCAAGCCTCTCATGACCAATAGACAACGCAAGAAGCGTCTTACCTGGGCCAAGAAGAAAAAGAACTGGACTGTCGCTCAGTGGTCCAAGGTATTGTTTTCAGATGAAAGTAAATTTTGCAGTTCATTTGAAAATCAAGGTCCCAGAGTCTGGAGGAAGAGCGGAGAGGCACACAATCAAATCTGATTGAGGTCGTGTGTAGTTTCCACAATCGGTGATGGTTTGGGGAGCCATGTAATTTGCTGGTGTAGGTCCACTGTGTTTTATCAAGACCAAAGTCAGCACAGCCGTCTACTAGGAAATTTTAGAGCACTTCATGCTTCCCTCTGCCGACAAGCTTTTTGGAGATGTAAATTTCATTCTCCAGCAAGACTTGGCACCTGTCCACACTGCCAAAAGTACAAATACCTGGTTTAAAAACAACAGTATCACTGTGCTTGATTGGCCAGCAAACTCGTCTGATCTTAACCCCATAGAGAATCTATGGCGTATTGTCAAGAGGAAGATGAGAGACATCAGACCCAACAATTCAGACGAGCTGAAGGCTGCTATCAAAGCAACCTGTGGCACCTCAGCAGTGCCACTGTAATGATTATAAGGGATAACTCAGGAGACTCTTTGCATGGAACAAGACAACTACAGGACACAGTTTTATAAGTGGTAAAGTCTATATTATCACACGGTGATTCAAACAGGTGCAGAGAGAAACCCAAGTCCACAACACTTGGTGTAAATATTAAACGCAGCTTAACAGTCTATAGGAAACTTCAGAGGAAAATGCAATCACGCAGAAAGTCTATGAAGCACAATTATTCTTGAGGATACATAAAACTAAAAATCACAAAGGCGCTCAGCACGTGTGCCCAAAAGAACAGCAGCAGGCAAAACCAGCCAGTAAGGTGTGTGAAACTGCCAAACAATGATCAATGTGTATAAAAAAGGGTTGCCGCACTGGAGGCACTTACAGGTTGAGGCTTTTAGTCCTGGAAATAATGTCCGTTTGTATCGTGATATCTTCTCCACTATTCAGTGGTGTTGAGGAATGGGAGCATCCTCCCCGTGATTGCAGTCCCCCGAAAAAGCACCCGCCGCTGTGATTCAGCGGTAGCCTTGGCCGATGGCGCCGCCGTCAGCGTAGCGGGGTTAGCGAGGGGCGTGGTGTGTTGGTGACGTCACCTGTCCGAAACAGACGGACGTGTGCAAGGGCCAATCCCGACGTGTTTCGAGGGAACCGTCCCTCTTTCTCAAGGTATGGCGCCTGCACTACTGCTGTTCTTATATATCCACACCTCCGTCACCCTGCAATCCTGCCCATAAACGATACATTATACTAATCAGTTCCGGCCGGATCAGACTTAATACCGTCAACCCGGCTGCTGCTCTCAGACCCTAAGCTATAAAGGTGTGACTACAATAAGTGTATGAGACTATAAAATAAGAATAATGATAGCTATAAATTCCCTCCACCTCATAAAATTGCAATCTTTATTTATTTAATAAAACTATATATATATAAATATATAAAAGAAATGTGTGTGCATATATACACATACATGGAACCAGCATAATATCCATACAAAAATGACATCATAAAACCGTATATGACTTAAAGCAATGAGCATTGTAAAAATATATATATAAAAATATATAAAAATCTATAAATATATATAATATGCTGGTATGCTAAAATAAGTAAATAAGTAAAACCTATAAAAAAAGTATAAAAAACAGAATATTCAACCTCTCCCCATGAATCGGGGAAATGTTCCAGAACATTACCATAATAACAGCATCATAAGACCCTAAAGGGCGTACGGTTCTATTTCATGATTGAGTCCTTTGGGGACTAGAGTGTCCAGTGTAAAAATCCATTTGGACTCAATACGGGACATACTTTTAATGTAGTCCCCTCCCCTTGGATTTTTAGGTACTGTTTGTATGCCACAAAATGAGAAACCTACAGTTGAACGTTCATGTGTTTCAGCAAAATGCCGTGATAAAGGGTGCCCTATACATCCCTTCTGGATGTTGTCCAGGTGTTCCTTAATCCTATCTCTGAGTCGTCTTTTCGTACGACCCACGTACATTTTTTCACAAGGACATCTTATTATGTATATGACACCCATGGTGTGACATGAGATCTTTTCTTTAAGATGGAACTCCCTAGTTTTATCCATATTTCAGAATGATTCCTGCCGCGTCGTTGGGCTTTTTATGCGCAAACAGCACGGACACCTCCCACAGTATGTAAAATTGCCTCCAATATGATTCGGATTGTCTTTCTTTTTTAAAACTTTACCTATATCAAACCCCATTTTTGTGGTCGGTGCTAAAATATTTCCAATGTTCTTCACCTTTCGATACACAAACCTTGGTTTTGTGGTTAAAAGTTCTCCCGCCACCTTATCCTTTTGTAAAACTGGCCAATATTTATTAATAATTTTTGAGAATCTCCCATGATCTGCATGATACTGAGTGATCAGAGGGATTCTTCCAATTTCTTGCGCCAGAGACCTCGTTTCTTTATTATCCCTAGTTGCATGGATCAAATTGGGTCTTAAGATAGATTTGGCCTCCTGGCTTGCCTGTTCAAAGGAGGGGAGATCATACCCTTTTTCTGAAAACTGTTTCTGTAAAATGCTGGATTCGACATCAAAATCACCATCTCTCGTACAATTCCGCCTGATCCGTATAAACTGGCTTTTTGGAATATTGCAGAGCCAAGCAGGAAGATGACAGCTATCCATCTGAATATAACTATTACAGTCTACCTCTTTATGATAGCATTTCGTGTATAGGGCATTGTTTTCAATAAAGATGTTCAGATCCAAAAAATTGACTTCCGTTCTACTGAAGGTACCTGTAAATTCTAAGCCATAAGTATTTCTATTTAAACCACCTACAAATTCTTCCAACAGTTGATGGGACCCTTCCCAGATAAAAAGGACGTTGTCGATGTATCGACGCCACATGACCAAACCTTTACGTAACGTCCCATCCTGAAAAATAAACAACTCCTCCCACTTGCCAACATACAGATTGGCGTAGCTTGGGGCAAATTTTGTCCCCATGGCCGTTCCCCAAACTTGTAGATAAAATTGGGTGTTATATACAAAATAATTATGTTGGAGGATAAATTTCATGCCTTCCAGAATAAACGCCCTTTGTGTTGGATTATATAACTGGGATTTGGTTAGAAAATACTCTACAGATTCACACCCTTTTGTTTGGTCGATCACTGTATAAAGGGACTTAATGTCCAGGGTGCCCAGTATATATTTATCAGTCCACTCAATATTCTCTAAGGCCCTGATGGTATCTTGGGTGTCTTTGAGAAAAGCTGGAAGAGATGGAACACACTTCTGTAACTGTATGTCCACATATTCTGAAAGATTAGCCGTTAGGCAATTAATACCCGATATAATGGGTCTCCCTGGGGGGCATTTCGGATCCTTGTGTACTTTCGGGATATGGTAGAATATAGCTAGACTCGGTACTTTATTGTTAATAAAATCATATTCTTTCTTATTCAAAATACCTGCTGCCTTCCCTTTAGTGGCCAAAAAATTGAGTTTTTTCACAAAACGGGGGGTGGGGTCACCCAATAATTTCTTGTATGTGACCTCATCACTCAACAATTTTAAAGACTCCTCATGATTTTTACTACGGTCCATAATCACAATACTTCCCCCTTTGTCTGCTTTGCGGACCACTATATCATTGTTCTCCTGAAGCTCAATAAGAGCATTTATTTCCCTCCTAGTGAGGTTTTGCCGCCTGTATTTAGGATTCCCTTTTTTCATTTTCCTTATGTCTGCGGTCACTAACGTTTCAAATGTATGGAAGGCTTGTGAATATTCGCTAATAGGATTGAAAGTGGATGGGTTGGCTAATGTTGTGTGCACATATTCATTGGAATTATGTTGAATCAGGTTGGATCCTGCTACCTCTTTTTTTTTTAAATATTTTTTTAGGGCTAAATTGCGAAGACATTTTTTCAAACAAACATATAAATTGAAGGGGTTAGACCCCGTTGTTGGTGCAAATTTCAAGCCCTTTTGAAGAAGGGATTTCTCACTCTCTGTCAAAACATGTGAGCTCAAGTTATAAATTTTTTGTGTTTGTTCACCCTCACTTATATTTTTCTTTTTGGCGAGTTTCCTACCCCCTCTTTTCCCACGTCTGGTTTTGTACCTCGGACCCGAAAAAAATTTTGATGCCCTTTTGGGTAAGTCTTCATAGTCCCTCCCTTCTTGGGGGGAACCCCTTTTTGCTGGATCTTTTTTATACCCAAGTTTTTTGAAGACCTTGAAGTAGGTGTACTGTTTTCATTATCTTTCCTTTTTGTATATCATTCCTGAAAGGGGGCCTACTTGTTCCTTGTGTCTTTTTATTAAAAAATGATGCAGAAGGACCCTTTGCATAAGAAGTCCCTGGCTCTTCATTAATCAATTCTAGTTCTGCATATCTATTCTTTGTTGGAATATTAGCACTTGTGGCACTGTATTCGTTAATCCCTACAGTAACCAACCGTGTTTGTTACGTCCAATGGGTCCATATTCCCCCCATCCTCCAGTACCGACCCTGGAGTTTCCTCCTGTGTAATTTGTCTTCTATAGGGTATAGGGGTATATTGAGTGGAGTTTGAATTTGTATATGTTGAAAAAACTTCTGATACATTAAGGGGGGTAGTGGGTGAATCTCCCATATATTCATCTATTACTACAAATTGTGCTTCCCTACATGTCTGATCAGAAATCTCAGATTGTAGGAATTCTGTGTGCTCCTGAAAAGTGACTTCATCTCTTATAAATTTCTTCAATTTTTTAGATCTTATCTCTTTTTCTTTTTCTTGAAGTCTATTAGTAATATTAGTTGCCAGATTTTGTATTTCCCCTACATGATCAAACTTTTTTAACAGTTCTAATTGTCTCGTTATTTCATTACCCACGTTTTGTACATTAATTTTTCATTTCTCAATGATAAACTGCACTGCCTTTTTAGAAAAATTAAAAAACATATCCTCCCATTCTTGCTGTATGGAAGGATTGCCAAAGTCTCCTGCCAAGGGTCTATAGAACCTCAGGCCCTTGGGAACTTTATTGGCCTCATGGTATCTTTCTAGGGAAGCAATCTCCCAAAGGTCTCTCATTTCATTATATAACAATTTCTCTAGAGACTTTAGGAGATGCCTCCCTTTGTCTAGATCCGTGTTTGGAGCCTGAGTATGAATAGTATGCTCCTTAATTAATTTCAAGTGGTAATCCCTGTCCCTCCATAGACAGGAAGTAGCCATGTGTGAAGCAGCCTATAGTGATGTTAACACACCAAGAAATAAACTACACAAAACTAAAAATCACAAAGGCTCTCAGCACGTGTGTCCAAAAGAACAGCAGCAGGCAAAACCAGCCAGTAAGGTGTCATGATTCTCAATGGCGAGAGAACATAGCCCAGCATATATGAGAGCTAGCTCTTGGAAGATGGAAACTATACTGACCATGAACTAAACCTGCCGCACAACTAGAAGTGGCCGGGTAGCATGCCTACGTTTTTTTATCCCTAGATGCCCAGCGCCAGCCGGAGAACTACCTAATCCTAGCAGAGGAAAAGACAGTCCTGGCTCACCTCTAGAGAAATTTTCCCAAAAGGCAGACAGAGGCCCCCACATATATTGGCGGTGATTTTAGATGAAATGACAAACGTAGTATGAAAATAGGTTTAGCAAAATCGAGGTCCGCTTACTAGATAGCATGAAGACAGAAAGGGCACTTTCATGGTCAGCAGAAAACCCTATCAAAACACCATCCAGAAATTACTTTAAGACTCTAGCATTAACTCATAACACCAGAGTGGCAATTTCCGCTCACAAGAGCTTTCCAGACACAGTAACGAAACAGCAGCTGTGAACAGGAACAAAATGCAAAAACACACAAGGACAAAAGTCCAACTTAGCTGGGAGTAGTCTAGTAGCAGGAACATGCACAGAAAGGCTACTGATTACATTGTTGACCGGCATGAAACTGACAGAGGAGCAAGGTTATATAGCGACTCCCACATCCTGATAGGAGCAGGTGAACAGAGGGGATGATGCACACAAGTTAAATTCCACAAGTGGCCACCGGGGGAGCCCAGAATCCAATTTCACAACAGTACCCCCCCCTCAAGGAGGGGGCACCGAACCCTCACCAGAACCACCAGGGCGATCAGGATGAGCCCTATGAAAGGCACGGACAAGATCGGAGGCATGAACATCAGAGGCAATGACCCAAGAATTATCCTCCTGACCGTATCCCTTCCATTTGACCAGATACTGGAGTTTCCGTCTGGAAACACGAGAGTCCAAGATCTTTTCCACAACGTACTCCAACTCACCCTCAACCAACACCGGAGCAGGAGGCTCAACGGAAGGCACAGCTGGTACCTCATACCTGCGCAACAATGACTGATGAAAAACATTATGAATCGAAAAGGATGCAGGGAGGTCCAAACGGAAGGACACAGGGTTAAGAATCTCCAATATCTTGTACGGGCCGATGAACCGAGGCTTAAACTTAGGAGAAGAAACCCTCATAGGGACAAAACGAGAAGACAACCACACCAAGTCCCCAACACAAAGCCGAGGACCAACACGACGACGGCGGTTGGCAAAAAGCTGAGTCTTCTCCTGGGACAACTTCAAATTGTCCACCACCTGCCCCCAAATCTGATGCAACCTCTCCACCACAGCATCCACTCCAGGACAATCCGAAGATTCCACTTGACCGGAGGAAAATCGAGGATGAAACCCCGAATTACAGAAAAACGGGGACACCAAGGTGGCAGAGCTGGCCCGATTATTGAGGGCGAACTCCGCCAAAGGCAAAAAAGCAACCCAATCATCCTGATCCGCAGACACAAAACACCTCAAATATGTCTCCAAGGTCTGATTAGTCCGCTCGGTCTGGCCATTAGTCTGAGGATGGAAAGCAGACGAAAAAGACAAATCTATGCCCATCCTAGCACAGAATGCCCGCCAAAATCTAGACACAAATTGGGTCCCTCTGTCAGAAACGATATTCTCCGGAATACCATGCAAACGAACAACATTTTGAAAAAACAGAGGAACCAACTCGGAAGAAGAAGGCAACTTAGGCAAGGGAACCAGATGGACCATCTTAGAAAAACGGTCACACACCACCCAGATGACAGACATCTTCTGAGAAACAGGCAGATCCGAAATAAAATCCATCGAGATGTGCGTCCAAGGCCTCTTCGGGATAGGCAAGGGTAACAACAATCCACTAGCCCGAGAACAACAAGGCTTGGCCCGAGCACAAACGTCACAAGACTGCACAAAGCCTCGCACATCTCGTGACAGGGAAGGCCACCAGAAGGACCTTGCCACCAAATCCCTGGTACCAAAGATTCCAGGATGACCTGCCAACGCAGAAGAATGAACCTCAGAGATGACTCTACTGGTCCAATCATCAGGAACAAACAGTCTACCAGGTGGGCAACGATCAGGTCTATCCGCCTGAAACTCCTGCAAGGCCCGCCGCAGGTCTGGAGAAACGGCAGACAATATCACTCCATCTTTAAGGATACCTGTGGGCTCAGAATTACCAGGGGAGTCAGGCTCAAAACTCCTAGAAAGGGCATCCGCCTTAACATTCTTAGAACCCGGTTGGTAAGACACCACAAAATTAAACCGAGAGAAAAACAACGACCAGCGCGCTTGTCTAGGATTCAGGCGCCTGGCAGACTCAAGGTAAATTAAATTTTTGTGGTCAGTCAATACCACCACCTGATGTCTGGCCCCCTCAAGCCAGTGACGCCACTCCTCAAAAGCCCACTTCATGGCCAAAAGCTCCCGATTCCCAATATCATAATTCCGCTCGGCGGGCGAAAATTTACGGGAAAAAAAAGCACAAGGTCTCATCACGGAGCAGTCGGAACTTCTCTGCGACAACACCGCCCAAGCTCCGATTTCAGAAGCGTCGACCTCAACCTGAAAAGGAAGAGCAACATCAGGCTGACGCAACACTGGGGCGGAAGAAAAGCGGCGCTTGAGCTCCCGAAAGGCCTCCACAGCATCAGGGGACCAATCAGCAACATCAGCACCCTTCTTAGTCAAATCAGTCAATGGTTTTACAACATCAGAAAAACCAGCAATAAATCGACGATAAAAGTTAGCAAAGCCCAAAAATTTCTGAAGACTCTTAAGAGAAGAGGGTTGCGTCCAATCACCAATAGCCTGAACCTTGACAGGATCCATCTCGATGGAAGAGGGGGAAAAAATGTATCCCAAGAAGGAAATCTTCTGAACCCCAAAAACACACTTAGAACCCTTCACACACAAGGAATTAGACCGCAAAACCTGAAAAACCCTCCTGACCTGCTGGACATGAGAGTCCCAGTCATCCGAAAAAATCAGAATATCATCCAGATACACAATCATAAATTTATCCAAATAATCGCGGAAAATGTCATGCATAAAGGACTGGAAGACTGAAGGGGCATTTGAAAGACCAAAAGGCATCACCAAATACTCAAAATGGCCCTCGGGCGTATTAAATGCGGTTTTCCACTCATCCCCCTGCTTGATTCGCACCAAATTATACGCCCCACGGAGATCAATCTTAGAGAACCACTTGGCCCCCTTTATACGAGCAAACAAATCAGTAAGCAGTGGTAACGGATATTGATATTTAACCGTGATTTTATTCAAAAGTCGATAATCAATACACGGCCTCAAAGAGCCGTCTTTCTTAGACACAAAGAAAAAACCGGCTCCTAAGGGAGATGACGAAGGACGAATATGTCCCTTTTCCAAGGACTCCTTTATATATTCTCGCATAGCAGCGTGTTCAGGCACAGACAGATTAAATAAACGACCCTTAGGGTGTTTACTACCCGGGATCAAGTCTATGGCACAATCGCACTCCCGGTGCGGAGGTAGTGAACCAACCTTGGGTTCTTCAAAAACGTCACGAAAGTCAGACAAGAATTCAGGAATCTCAGAGGGAATAGATGATGAAATGGAAACCAAAGGTACGTCCCCATGAGTTCCTTTACATCCCCAGCTTAACACAGACATAGCTCTCCAGTCGAGGACTGGGTTATGAGATTGCAGCCATGGCAATCCCAGCACCAAAACATCATGTAGATTATACAGCACCAGAAAGCGAATAACCTCCTGGTGATCCGGATTAACACGCATAGTCACTTGTGTCCAGTATTGTGGTTTATTACTAGCCAATGGGGTGGAGTCAATCCCTTTCAGAGGTATCGGAGCCTCCAATGGCTCCAAATCATACCCACAGCGTTTGGCAAAGGACCAATCCATAAGACTCAAAGCAGCGCCAGAGTCGACATAGGCGTCCGCGGTAATAGATGACAAAGAACAAATCAGGGTCACAGATAGAATAAACTTAGACTGTAAAGTGCTAATTGAAACAGACTTGTCAGGCTTCTTAGTACGCTTAAAGCATGCTGATATAACATGAGTTGAATCACCACAATAGAAGCACAACCCATTTTTTCGTCTAAAATTCTGCCGCTCGCTTCTGGACAGAATTCTATCACATTGCATATTTTCTGGCGTTTTCTCAGTAGACACCGCCAAATGGTGCACAGGTTTGCGCTCCCGCAGACGCCTATCGATCTGAATAGCCATCGTCATGGACTCATTCAGACTCGCAGGCACAGGGAACCCCACCATAACATCCTTAATGGCATCAGAGAGACCTTCTCTGAAAATCGCCGCCAGGGCGCACTCATTCCACTGAGTAAGCACAGACCATTTGCGGAATTTTTGGCAGTATATTTCAGCTTCATCTTGCCCCTGAGACAAGGACATCAAGGCCTTTTCCGCCTGAAGCTCTAAATGAGGTTCCTCATAAAGCAACCCCAAGGCCAGAAAAAACGCATCCACATTGAGCAACGCAGGATCCCCTGGTGCCAATGCAAAAGCCCAGTCTTGAGGGTCGCCCCGGAGCAAGGAAATTACAATCCTGACCTGCTGTGCAGGGTCTCCGGCAGAGCGAGACTTCAGGGACAAAAACAATTTGCAATTATTTTTAAAATTTTGAAAGTGAGATCTATTCCCCGAGAAGAATTCAGGCAAAGGAATTCTAGGCTCAGACATAGGTGCATGAACAACAAAATCTTGCAAATTTTGTACCTTTGTGGCGAGATTATTCAAACCTGTAGCTACACTCTGAAGATCCATTTGAAACAGGTGAACACAGAGCCATTCAAGGATTAGAAGGAGAGGAAGAGAGGAAGGCTGCAGTATAGGCAGACTAGCAAGTGATTCAATTAAGAGCACACTCAGAACTAGAGGGAAAAAAAAAAAATAAAAAATTGTAGCAGACTTCTTTTTTCTCTCCTTTCTCAGCCAGTAATTTAACCCTTTTTCTGGCCGGTCAAACTGTCATGATTCTCAATGGCGAGAGAACATAGCCCAGCATATATGAGAGCTAGCTCTTGGAAGATGGAAACTATACTGACCATGAACTAAACCTGCCGCACAACTAGAAGTGGCCGGGTAGCATGCCTACGTTTTTTTATCCCTAGATGCCCAGCGCCAGCCGGAGAACTACCTAATCCTAGCAGAGGAAAAGACAGTCCTGGCTCACCTCTAGAGAAATTTTCCCAAAAGGCAGACAGAGGCCCCCACATATATTGGCGGTGATTTTAGATGAAATGACAAACGTAGTATGAAAATAGGTTTAGCAAAATCGAGGTCCGCTTACTAGATAGCATGAAGACAGAAAGGGCACTTTCATGGTCAGCAGAAAACCCTATCAAAACACCATCCAGAAATTACTTTAAGACTCTAGCATTAACTCATAACACCAGAGTGGCAATTTCCGCTCACAAGAGCTTTCCAGACACAGTAACGAAACAGCAGCTGTGAACAGGAACAAAATGCAAAAACACACAAGGACAAAAGTCCAACTTAGCTGGGAGTAGTCTAGTAGCAGGAACATGCACAGAAAGGCTACTGATTACATTGTTGACCGGCATGAAACTGACAGAGGAGCAAGGTTATATAGCGACTCCCACATCCTGATAGGAGCAGGTGAACAGAGGGGATGATGCACACAAGTTAAATTCCACAAGTGGCCACCGGGGGAGCCCAGAATCCAATTTCACAACAGTAAGGTGTGTGTGAAACTGCCAAACAATGATCAATGTGTATAAAAAAGGGTTGCCGCGTTGGAGGCACTTACAGGTTGAGGCTTTTAGTCCTGGAAATAATGTCCGTTTGTATTGTGATATCTTCTCCACTATTCAGTGGTGTTGAGGAATGGGAGCGTCCTCCCCAATTTGCCCCAAGCTACGCCAATCTGTATGTTGGCAAGTGGGAGGAGTCGTTTATTTTTCAGGATGGGACGTTACGTAAAGGTTTGGTTATGTGATACATCGACGGCGTCCTTTTTATCTGGGAAGGGTCCCATCAACTGTTGGAAGAATTTGTAGGGGGTTTAAATAGAAATACTTATGGCTTAGAATTTACAGGTACCTTCAGTAGAACGGTTTTACAAAAGGATAAGGTGGTGGGAGAACTTTTACCCACAAAACCAAGGTTTGTGTATCGAAAGGTGAAGAACATTGGAAATATTTTAGCACCGACCACAAAAATGGGGTTTGATATAGGTAAAGTTTTAAAAAAGAAAGACAATCCGAATCATATTGGAGGCAATTTTACATACTGTGGGAGGTGTCCGTGCTGTTTGCGCATAAAAAGCCCAACGACGCGGCAGGAATCATTCTGGAATATGGATAAAACTAGGGAGTTCCATCTTAAAGAAAAGATCTCATGTCACACTATGGGTGTCATATACATAATAAGATGTCCTTGTGAAAAAATGTACGTGGGTCGTACGAAAAGACGACTCAGAGATAGGATTAAGGAACACCTGGACAACATCCAGAAGGGATGTATAGGGCACCCTTTATCACGGCATTTTGCTGAAAAACATGAACGTTCAACTGTAGGTTTCTCATTTTGTGGCATACAAACAGTACCTAAAAATCCAAGGGGAGGGGACTACATTAAAAGTATGTCCCGTATTGAGTCCAAATGGATTTTTACACTGGACACTCTAGTCCCCAAAGGACTCAATCATGAAATAAAACTGTACGCCCTTTAGGGTCTTATGATGCTGTTATTATGGTAATGTTCTGGAACATTTCCCCGATTCTTGGGGAGAGGTTGAATATTCTGTTTTTTATACGTTTTTTATAGGTTTTACTTATTTACTTATTTTAGCATACCAGCATATTATATATATTTATATATTCTTATATATTTTTATATACCGTATTTTCTGGTGTATAAGACGACTGGGTGTATAAGACGACCCCCAACTTTTCCATATAAAATATGGAATTTGGGATATGCCCGCTGTATAAGACGGGGGTCATCTTATACGTCCAGTCATTTTATACGGCGTGTGGTTCCAAGGGTCTGAAGGAGAGGAGACTCATCTTCAGGCCATGGGATCCATATTCATGTTAAAAATAAAGAATAAAAATAAAAAATATGTATATACTCACCCCTCCGAGAAGCCTGGCTGTCACTGCTGCAAGCGTCTGCCTCCGTTCCTAAGAATTGCAGAGCATGAAGGACCCTCGATGACGTCGCAGTCCTGTGATTGGTCCGTGACCGCTCATGTGACCGGTCACCTGACCGTGACGTCATTGAAGGTCCTTCACGCTCTGCAATTCTTTGGAACATCCAGGATCGCTCCCTGCACATGCTGCACCTGGCGTATAAGACGACCCCCGACTTTTGGGACAATTTTTAGGGGTTAAAAAGTCGTCTTATACGCCGGAAAATACGGTATATATTTTTACAATGCTCATTGCTTTAAGTCATATACGGTTTTATGATGTCATTTTTGTATGGATATTATGCTGGTTCTATGTATGTGTATATATGCACACACATTTCTTTTATATATTTATATATATAGTTTTATTAAATAAATAAAGATTGCAATTTTATGAGGTGGAGGGAATTTATAGCTATCATTATTCTTATTTTATAGTCTCATACACTTATTGTAGTCACACCTTTATAGCTTAGGGTCTGAGAGCAGCAGCCGGGTTGACGGTATTAAGTCTGATCCGGCCGGAGCTGATTAGTATAATGTATCGTTTATGGGCAGGATTGCAGGGTGACGGAGGTGTGGATATATAAGAACAGCAGTAGTGCAGGCGCCATACCTTGAGAAAGAGGGACGGTTCCCTCGAAACGCGTCGGAATGGCCCTTGCACACGTCCGTCAGTTTCGGACAGGTGACGTCACCAACACACCAAGCCCCTCGCTAACCCCGCTATGCTGACGGCGGCACCATCGGCCGAGGCTACCGCTGAATCACAGCGGCGGGTGCTTTTTCGGGGGACTGCAATCACGGGGAGGACGCTCCTATTCCTCAACACCACTGAATAGTGGAGAAGATATCACGATACAAACGGACATTATTTCCAGGACTAAAAGCTTCAACCTGTAAGTGCCTCCAGCGCGGCAACCCGTTTTTATACACATTATTCTTGAGGATACTTGACACGAATGAGTCCTTGGTAGTCCAAAGACAGATAGATATGCTTATAAGGCAGTTCAAATAATATCTTAGCACAACCAGGGAGGCCTGGGTAAAAGTCTCAGGTTTAAGCAGAGCAGCAACAGCTTACATGTCCAGCAAATGCAGATGGAAACAAACACAAGCAGCCAGATGGAGGATTACTGGAAACCGATGTATGCAGCAGAAACTCAAAGCTGAGTAGCAGGATCTCCACACAGGTTCACAAGTGCCGGTGCAGGTGCAAAGCCAGGGAGTCATCAGGAGCTGGATGCAAGGCAGAATACTCTAGCACAGACTGAAGGCTGGGGTGGAGTTTTATAGCAGGAAGACACTGCACATGAGACCAAAGACGCCATCTTGGAAAAGGGCAGTAATGCACAAAAGGTAATCAAAATGTTCAGAGTCCTGACATTACTCTCTCCTTAGAAGCGGCCTCAGGACGATCCTGGACCTGGTTTCTCAGGGAATATTTGATGAAAAGGAGAGATCTTCTGTTGGGCATTGATGTTTTCCACAGGTTCCCAAGAGTCTTCTTCAGGGGGATATCCCTGCCATCTTATAAGATATTGGAGCCGATTCCTGCGAATCCTGGAATCAATAATTTTCTCCACCACAAATTGTTCTTGCCCATCAATCACCACAGGCTGCGGAGGTGGCACAACACGTCCCTGGAAGGTATTAGGAGATACAGGCTTTAGTAAAGATACATGAAAAACTGGGTGTACCTTCATAGTCCTAGGCAGCTTCAGACGGCAGGCCACAGAGCTCACAATACCGTTGATCTTGAAAGGGCCAATGAATTTCTGTCCAAGTTTTTGTGAAGGAATGTTTAACTTCAGATTCTTAGTTGATAACCACACGGAATCTCCTACCTTGAACATGGGTGCAGGTTTATGGAATCTATCAGCCGATCTCTTATAACGTTCTTGAGCCGTGGTCAGGGATTCCTTTAGAACCTCCAGATTTTGCCTCATCTCAGTAAGCCTTTCCTCAACTGCTGGAACCGGAGAATTAATCGGAGACCTAGGTAAGATACATGGATGATAACCCAGATTGGCAAAGAAAGGAGTGAACTTGGAAGCGCTCTGAGAATTATTGTATGAAAATTCGGCTAACGGCAGTAATTCCAACCAATGATCTTGGAGATGGCTAACATAGCATCTTAGATATTGTTCCAACGTCTGGTTGGTACGCTCAGTCTGACCATTTGTCTGGGGATGGTAAGCGGAAGAGAGACAGACATTAATATTGAGTGCAGATCAAAACCCCTTCCAGAATCTTGAAGTGAACCGTACGCCACGGTCAGAGATGATCTCATCCGGGACCCCATGCACCCGGAAGACATTCTGAATAACTAAGTTCACTGTATCCTTAGCTGAGGGGAGGCCGGTGCATGGAACAAAATCAGCGGCTTTAGTCAGGCGATCAACTACTACCATGATCGTATTCATGTTCCTCGATGTAGGCAGCTCCACAATAAAGTCCATTGATATAGACCCCCAAGGTCAAGACGGAACAGGTAATGGTTGCAGGAGACCCGCAGGTGCCACACGAGGAGTCTTGTAATGAGCACATACCTCGCAAGAGAGAACATAGTCCTTAGTATCCTTCAGGCAAGTTGGCCACCAGAAAAATCAGCTTAGGAACTCTTGTGTCTTCTGTAACCCCCTGTGACCAGCTAACTTGGAGTCATGTACCAACTTGAGGATCTGCAGACGGACGGCCTCAGGGACGTAGATACGTCGATATCTGAACCACATGCCACCCTTAAAGACAAGATTAATATCAACAGGTGGGTTGGCCAGAAATACATCACCGTCATAAGCCTCCCTGCACTTCTTCCACAAGTCCTGATCGTGGATAACTCCGATGAAATTGGCATCAGATAGAATGGTCTTGGACGGGGCTCCAGGTACGGAATCCGCAGCATGGATTCGGGATAAAGCATCAGCCTTCCCAATACGAGAACCTGGACGGTATGAGATAACAAAATTAAATTGATTTAAAAATAAATTCCAACAAGGCTGACGAGGAGAAAGACATCTAGCGGATCTGAGGAACTCTAAATTGCGATGGTCAGGAAGCACTACGATATGTTGTGCAGCTCCTTGCAGATGATGCCTCCATTCCTTGAAAGCCGCAATAATAGCCAGCAATTCCTTGTCTCCCACATCGTAATTCTTCTCTGCTGAGGTTAGTCTATGGGAAAAGAAAGCACAAGGATGTATCAGACCCTTTTCTCCAGTTCTTTGGGAGAGAATAGCCCCCAAGGCATTATCAGAAGCGTCCACCTCCACAATGAAAGAAAGTGTTGGATCTGGGTGTATCAACAGCGGTGCTGAGGTGAAACAGATCTTAAGCCGATCAAAAGCTTCTTGAGCCTGTGATGACCACTTAAAGGGCTTTTCCTTCTTTGTCAAGGAAGTAATGGGACGGACAATATCAGAAAAATTTCGAATAAAACGTCTGTAGAAATTTGCAAAACCAATAAAACGTTGCACCTCCTTAACGTTCTTGGGTACCGGCCAGTCAAGGATAGCCTGAATCTTACCAGATTCCATGTTCAGCCCCTGGGGAGAGATGATATAACCTAAGAACTGTATCTCAGAACGATGGAACTCGCATTTCTCCGGCTTGATGTACAGATGGTTCTCTTTCAGACGTCTTAAAACAGCTTTGACATGTTCTTCATGTTCCTGTAGAGAGTCAGAAAAGATTAGAATATCGTCCAAATGGATCACCACAAACTGGTCCAACAAATCTCTGAAAATGTCATTAGCAAGGTGTTGAAATGTTGCAGGGGCATTACAAAGCCCGAAGGGCATCACGAGATATTCAAAGTGTCCATACCGGCATCGGAATGCTGTCTTCCACTCATCCCCTGGACGAATACGCACCAAATTATAAGCCCCACGAAGATCCAGTTTAGAGAACACCTTAGCATGGCGGACTCTTTCCAGTAATTCGGGAATCAGAGGCAAAGGGTAACGATTCCGTACGGTTACCTTATTGAGCTCTCGATAGTCCGCACAGGGTCTCAGGGACCCATCCTTCTTTACAAAAAATATAGGTGCCCCTGTTGGTGAAGAAGAAGGACGTATGAAGCCTTTGGCCAGATTTTCATCAATATACTCCTTTAAGGCTTGAAGCTCAGGTGCCGCCAAAGGATATACGTTACCAAAAGGAATAGCTGTCCCAGGAAGCAACTCAATGGGACAGTCATAATGCCTGTGTGGAGGAAGCTGATCTGCATTCTTCTTGTCACTATTGTCAGAGAACTCTTTATATGCTGACGGTAAAGTAAATACATGTACCGGTGGTTCCGTAGCTGTGGACTTGGGGACAGCTTCAGTTAATGCTGAGTTGCTCCTTGTTGAAAAGATAATCTCCTTGGTCTCCCAGTTGATAATTGGGTTATGAGAACGCAACCAAGGAATGCCTAAAATCACAGAAAAATGAGAAGAAATTAGCAAGAAAGAAAGTTGCTCCTGATGATTAGGCTCCAACAAAATTGCAAGGGGTACGGTCTCCTGATCCACAGGCCCAGAGATTAAAGGTGACCCATCCACTGTTTCCATGGTAATTGGAGAGGCTCTTTGCTGAATTTCAATACCATGTTCCTTGGCAAATGCGATATCCATGAAATTGCCACCTGCACCAGAGTCAATCATAGCTGCACTGGAAATCCACTGTCCTGAACACAGGATCTTAATAGGGAGAGAACAGTGAGAGTTCTTTTCCTTCAGCTCCTTGGCTGCACCACCGCAGACACCAGTGCTTTTGCTGCTGTAGCCCCTAACGGGACCCCTACACCCCTCCAGGGATCTGTGCCCTCCGTTCTGTTTCTACAACTATAAGTAAGGTTTGAGAAAGACCCTGTGGGTCGAGACGTTACCTACCTTGAAACACTGCGGTGATACCTTTATTATGGTGTTTGCAATAAAGAAAATCACGTTTTTCAGCTAAACTAAAAATCTGAAAACCTCTTTCTTGAGTGCGACTGTTCAGGTTTAAGCAGAGCAGCAACAGCTTACATGTCCAGCAAATGCAGATAGAAACTAACACAAGCAGCCAGATGGAGGATTACTGGAAACCGATGTATGCAGCAGAAACTCAAAGCTGAGTAGCAGGATCTCCACACAGGTTCACAGGAGCAGTGCAGGTGCAAAGCCAGGGAGTCGTCAGGAGCTGGATGCAAGGATGAATACTCTAGCACAGACTGAAGGCTGGGGTGGAGTTTTATAGCAGGAAGACACAGTGCACATGAGACCAAAGACGCCATCTTGGAAAAGGGCAGTAATGCACAAAACGTAATCAAAATGTTCAGAGTCCTGACAGCCACAGGCTGATCGCCTACATACCACACCACATTAATGCAGTAATTGATGCAAAAGGAGCCTCAATCAAGTAGTGCATTTACTGAACATACATTTAGTAGGCCAACATTTTGGATTTTAAAATCATTTTTTAAGCTGGTGTTATAAAGTATTCTAATTTACTGAGAAAGACTTTTGGGTTTTCATTGGCTGTGATTGAAATAGATCACTCTGTTTGTAATGGCTCTATATAATATATGAGTTACACTTTTTGTATTGAGGAACTGAAATAAATAAACTTTTGATTATATCCTAATTTTGTGAGAAGCACCTGTATGTCTGACTGTTTCACCATTTGTTTTCTATGGGACTGCTGAGCAAAGTTTTTCAGTTTTCTAGAGCAAGGATGGGGATCCTCCGGCCCACAATATCATTATCTCTGGCCTCCAGGCAGATTCCTGAGGACCACAATGCTTTGGCCACTGGACCCGTTTTGTCACCCGACGGCCCTTCAATTCCTCTCTACATTGCAAGCATGCGCATACAGTGTTCACTGCTGAATGCTGCAGCACATACATTGGAGGATTATGTCCCAATGTTGGCCAGTGCCAGTCTCAGGAAGTTCGTTGTGGGCAGAGTTAGCACACTATTTGTTGCTGACCCACTGATGATGAAGCCAGCAGTCTTAGTACCTCCTTTGTGATGTATGCAACAGTCCCAGTGTCGCCTATGTAGTATATGCATTAGCCCCAGTATCTCCTATGTTATGTACAGTTGGAACCAGAAGTTTACATACAGTATATAAAAAGACACATATGCATGTTTTTCTCAATATCTGGCATGAAGTCAGAATAAACCTTTCCCGTTTAAGGTCAATTAGGATTACCATAATCTATATAAAGCTGAGTGTATGTATGTATGTATGTATGTGTGTGGGTATGTATCAAGCCATGCCCACTCCACATAGTTTCACCCACTGGCGGCTGGAGAGCGGGATTGCAGAGGGAAAGTGCGGGACGCGGGTGGAGACCAGAGCTGCGAGGGAGAGAGTGAGACATGGATGGAGAGCGGGGCTGCGGAGGGATAGAGTGGGACGGCGTGTGGAGAGCGGGGCTGTGGGGGGAGAAAGCGGGGCTGTGGAGGGAGAGAGTGTGGCTGTGTAGCAAGAGCGAGACTTGGATGGAGAGCGGGGCAGCAGAGGGATAGAGCGGGACGGCGCATGGAGAGCAGGGCTGTGGAGGGAGAGAGCGGGGCTGTGGAGGGAGAGGAGAGCGTGATGGTGGGTGGAGAGTGGGGCTGTTAAAGGAGAGTGGGAAGTGGGTAGAGAGCTGGGCTGCTGAGGGAGAGAGCGGGATGACCATTGGAGATAGGGGCTTCGGAGGGAGAGAGCGAGACAGCGAGTGGAGGATGGGGCTGTGGAGGGAGAGAGCGGGACGGCCAGTGGAGAGTGGGGCTGCAGAGGGAGAGAGTGGGACAGCCAGTGGAGACGGCCTGCTAAGGGAGAGAGCGGGCCTGTGGAGGGAGAATGCGGGCCTGTGGTGGGAGAATGCGGGCCTGTGGAGGGAGAATGCGGGATGGCGATTGGAGAGTGGCTGCGGAAAGAGAGCGTGATGGTGGATGGAGAGCTGGGCTGCGTAGCGAAAGCGGGGCTGCTGAGGGAGTGAGTGGGACGGCCAGTAGAGACGGGCTGCAGAGGGAGAGAGCGGGACGGTGGATGAAGAGCTGGGCTGCTGAGTGAGAATGCGGGATGGTGGTTGGAGAGCTGGGCTTCAGAGGGAGAGAGCGTGATGGAGAGTGGGGCTGTGGAGAGAGAGCAGGACAGCAGTTAGTTACTATGCCCGGGCAACGCTGGGCTCCTTCAGCTAGTTATTAATATTTGCCAAATGCCAGAATAATGCGAGAGAGAGAGAATGCTTTAAGACATTTTTATTGCTGCAGAGTCAGAAGTTTACATACACTAAGATTACTATGCCTTTACAAATTCTGGACTGCCCATATGACGATGTCATGTGTTTGGAAGCTTGAGGTGACTACCTCTTGAAGCTCATCAAGAGAATGCCAAGAGTGTGCAAAGCAGTCATCAAAGCAAAAGGTGGCTACTTTAAAGAAGCTAGAATATAAGACATAATTTCAGTTGTTTCACACTTTTTTGTGAAGTATATAATTCCACACGTGTTAGTTCGTAGTTTTGATGCCTTCAGTGTGAATACAATTTTCATAGTCATGAAAATACAGAAAAATCTTTAAATGAGAAGGTGTGTCCAAACGTTTGCTCTGTACAGTTAGTCCTCGGGTTACAACGGTCTCGAGTTACATCGTTTCGTGGTTACAACGCTTTATACAAAGCCTCGTTCCGACTTACACGGTTTGCGTCGTAAGTCGAACTACATGCAATAGAGTCCAGTACTGTACACTGTACCCGGTTACACGAGGAAAACGAGTCTCCTGCACGCCATAACACCCTAATTATGTAGGGTACTGTGTTAAGATAGGTGTTTGGATAGGCTAAGTGTTTGCAGTACTGTACTGTTATTATGGTACAGTACTGTATGAATGTATGGTCCGACTTACATCGAAATTCGGTTTACGACGCCGTGTAAGAACGGATCAACGACGTAAGTCGAGGACTACCTGTACTGTATATACACCAGCCCCATTGTTTCCGATGTAATGTATGCATCAGCTTCACTTTCTCTTATTTGATGTCTATATACACCAGCTCCACTATCTCTTATGTAATGTATGCCTCACTGTCTCCTGTGTAATGTATGCATCAGCCTCACTGTCTCCTGTGTAATGTATACATCAGCCTCACTGTCTTCTGTGTAATGTAGGCATCAGCCTCACTCTCCTATGCAATGTATGCATCAGCTTCACTGTCTCTTATTTGATGTCTATTTACACCAGCTCCACTGCCTGCTATGTAATGTAGGCATCAGCCTCTGTCTCCTATGTAATGTATGCATCAGCCTCACTGTGTCCTGTGTAATGTATGCTTCAGCCTCATTGTCTCTTTCGTGACAAATATACACCAGCCCCACTATCTCCAAAGTAATGTATGCCTCAGCCCCACTCTCTGTTATGTGATGTATGCACATCCCCATTTTCATCTGTGATATATACACCAGCCTCACTTTCTCCTATGTGATGTACAGTATATCACAAAAGTGGGTACACCCTTCACATTTTTGTAAATGTTTTATATCTTTTCATGTGACAACATTAAAGATATGACACTTTGATAAAATGGAAAGTAGTCAGTATAAATGTGGTGTGCTTTCTAAAAAACTCAAACACATAGTCATTCAAATCTTAACTGCTGGCAACAAAAGTGACTACACTCCTTCATAAAAATGGCCTAATTGCAAGCAAAGTATCAATATTTTGTTAATGTTTTGTTGATAAAGGTAGCCACACAAAATATTGACAATTTGCGCAGTTTTGGCCATTTTCACTTACTCGCTTTTGTTGCCAGCGGTTTATGTTAACCCCTTCCCGACCTTTGACGCCACGTAGGCGTCATGAAAGTCGGTGCCAATCCGACCTGTGATGCCTATGTGGCGTCATGGAATGATCGCGTCCCTGCAGATCGGGTGAAAGGGTTAACTCCAATTTCACCCGTTCTGCAGGGATATGGGGAGTGGTACCCCCCCCCCCCCCCCCGTGGCTACGATCGCTCTGATTGGCTGTTGAAAGTGAAACAGCCAATCAGAGCGATTTGTAATATTTCACCTATGAAAATGGTGAAATATTACAACCCAGCCATGGCCGATGCTGCAATATCATCGGCCATGGCTGGAAAACCTAATCTGCCCCCCCCCCCGCCACCGATCGCCTCCCCAGTCCTCCTTTCTGCCCCGTACTGTGGTCCGCTCCCCTCCGTCCTCCTGTCTGCTCCCCCCGTGCTTCGATCCACCCCGTGTGCTCCGATCCCTCCGTGTGCTCCGATCCCTCATACTTACCGAGCCTCGCGGTGTCTGTCCGTCTTCTTCATGGGTGCCGCTATCTTCCAAAATGGCGGGCGCATGCGCAGTGCGCCCGCCGAATCTGCCGGCCGGCAGATTCGTTCCAGGTACATTTTGACATTTTGATCACTGTGATAAAACCTATCACAGTGATCAAAATAAACAAAATAGTAAATGAACCCCCCCTTTATCACCCCCATAGGTAGGGACAATAATAAAAATAAAGAAAATATATTTTTTTTTTCTTCCCCCACTAGGGTTAGGGCTAGGGTTAGGGCTAGGGTTAGAATTAGGGTTAGAACTAGAGTTAGGGTTAGCTTAGACTATGTGCACACATGGTGCGGATTTGGCTGTGGATCCGCAGCGGATTGGCCGCTGCGGATGCAGAGCAGTTTTCCATCAGGTTTACAGTACCATGTAAACCTACTGAAAACCAAATCCGCTGTGCCCATGGTGCGGAAAATACCTCGCGGAAACGCTGTGTTGTATTTTCCGCAGCATGTCAATTCTTTGTGCGGATTCCGTTTTACACCTGCTCCTCAATAGGAATCCACAGGTGAAATCCGCACAAAAAACACTGGAAATCCGCGGTAAATGCGCAGGTAAAACGCAGTGCCTTTTACCTGCGGATTTTTCAAAAATGGTGCGGAATAATCTCACACGAAACCGCAACGTGGGCACATAGCCTTAGGGTTAGGGTTGGAAATAGGGTTAGGATTAGGCTTGTGGTTAGGGTTAGGGGTGTGTTGGGGTTAGGGTTGTGGTTAGGGTTGGGATTAGGGTTAGGGTTGGGATTAGGGTTAGGGGTGTGTTGGGTTAGGGTTGTGGTTAGGGGTGTGTTGGGGTTAGGGTTATATCTAGAGTTGGGATTAGGGTTTGGGATGTGTTGGGGTTAGTGTTGGAGTTAGAATTGAGGGGTTTTCACTGTTTAGGCACATCAGGGGTCTCCAAACGCAACATGGCGCCACCATTGATTCCAGCCAATCTTGCGTTCAAAAAGTCAAATGGTGCTCCCTCCCTTCCGAGCCCCGACGTGCACCCAAACAGTGGTTTACCCCCACATATGGGATACCAGCATGCTCAGGACAAACTGGGCAACAATTATTGGGGTCCAATTTCTCCTGTTACCCTTGCGAAAATAAAAAATTGCTTGCTAAAACATAATTTTAGAGGAATGAAAAATTATTTTTTATTTTCACGGCTCTGCATTATAAACTTCTGTGAAGCACTTGGGGGTTCAAAGTGCTCACCACACATGTAGATAAGTTCCTTGGGGGGGGTCTAGTTTCCAAAATGGGGTCACTTGTGGGGGGTTTCTACTGTTTAGGCACATCAGGGGCTCTGCAAATGCAACGTGACACCCGCAGACCATTTCATCAAAATCTGCATTTCAAAACGTCACTGCTTCCCTTCGGAAGCCCCGACGTGTGCCCAAACTGTGGTTTACCCCCACATATGGGGTACCGGCGTACTCAGGACAAACTGGACAACTATTGGGGTCCAATTTCTCCTGTTACTCTTGCGAAAATAAAAAATTGCTTGCTAAAACATAATTTTTGAGGAAAGAAAAATGATTTTTTATGTTCACGGCTCTGCGTTGTAAACTTCTGTGAAGCACTTGGGGGTTCAAAGTGCTCACCACATATCTAGATAAGTTCCTTGGGGGTCTAGTTTCCAAAATGGGGTTACTTGTGGGGAGTTTCTACTGTTTAGGCACATCAGGGGCTCTGCAAACGTAACATGATGCCCGCAGACCATTCCATCAAAGTCTGCATTCCAAAACTTCCCTTCCGAGCCCCGGCATGTGTTCAAACAGTGGTTTACCCCCACATATGGGGCATCAGCGTACTCAGGAGAAACTGGACAACAACCCTTGGGGTCAAATTTCTCCTGTTACCCTTGGGAAAATTAAAAAATTCTGGGCTAAAAAAATATTTTTGAGGAAAGAAAACACATTTATTATTTTCACGGCTCTGCGTTATAAACTTCTGTGAAGCACTTGGGGGTTCAAAGTGCTCACCACACTTCTAGATATTTCCCTTTGGGGTCTAGTTTCCAAAATGGGGTCACTTGTGGGGAGTTTCTACTGTTTAGGCACATCAGGGGCTCTGCAAACACAACGTGACGCCCACTGAGAATTCCATCAAAGTCTGCATTTCAAAACGTCTCTACTTACTCTCCGAACCCCGACGTGTGCCCAAACAGTGGTTTACCCCCGCATATTGGGTATCAGCGTACTCAGGAGAAACTGGACAACAACTTTTGGGGTCCAATTTCTCCTGTTACCCTTGGGAAAATAAAAAATTGTGGGCTAAAAAATCATTTTTGAGAAAAGAAAAATTATTTTTTATTTTCATGGCTCTGCGTTATAAACTTCTGTGAAGCACATGGGGGTTCAAAGTGCTCACCACACATCTAAATTAGTTCCTTGGGAGGTCTAGTTTCCAAAATGGGGTCACTTGTGGGGGAGCTCCAATGTTTAGGCACACAGGGGCTCTCCAAACGCGACATGGTGTCCGCTAATGATTTGCGCTAATTTTCCATTCAAAAAGCCAAATGGCGTGCCTTCCCTTCCGAGCCCTGCCATGCGCCCTAACAGTGGTTTACCCCCACATATGGGGTATCATCGTACTCAGGACAAACTGGACAACAACATTTGGGGTCCAATTTCTCCTGTTACTCTTGGGAAAATATAAAATTCCGGGCTAAAAATCATTTTTGAGGAAAGAAAATTTTTTTTTTTTGATTTTCACGGCTCTGCGTTATAAACTTCTGTGAAGCACCTGGGGGTTTAAAGTGCTCACTATGCATCTAGATAAGTTCCTTGGGGGGTCTAGTTTCCAAAATGGGGTCACTTGTAGGGGAGCTCCAATGTTTAGGCACACAGGGGCTCTCCAAACGCGACATGGTGTCCGCTAACGATTGGAGCTAATTTTCCATTCAAAATGTCAAATGGCGCGCCTTCCCTTCCGAGCCTTGCCGTGCACCCAAACAGTGGTTTACCCCCACATATGAGGTATCGGCGTACTGAGGAGAAATTGCCCAACAAATTTTAGGATCCATTTTATCCTGTTGCCCATCCAAACGCGACATGGTGTCTGCTTAAGAATGGAGCCAATTTTTCATTCAAAAAGTCAAATGGCGCTCCTTCCCTTCCGAGCCCTGCCGTGTGCCCAAACAGTGGTTTACCCCCCCATATGAGGTATCAGCGTACTCAGGACAAATTGGACAACAACGTTCGTGGTCCAGTTTCTCCTTTTACTCTTGGGAAAATAAAAAAAATTGTTGCTAAAAGATCATTTTTGTGACTAAAAAGTTAAATGTTCATTTTTTCCTTCCATGTTGCTTCTGCTGCTGTGAAACACCTGAAGGGTTAATAAACTTCTTGAATGTGGTTTTGAGCACCTTGAGGGGTGTAGTGTTTAGAATGGTGTCACTTTTGGGTATTTTCAGCCATACAGAACCCTCAAACTGACTTCAAATGTGAGGCGGTCCCTGAAAAAAATGGTTTTGTAAATTTTGTTGTAAAAATGAGAAATCACTGGTCAAATTTTAACCCTTATAACTTCCTAGCAAAAAAAAATTTTGTTTCCAAAAATGTGCTGATGTAAAGTAGACATGTGGGAAATGTTATTTATTAACTATTTTGTGTCACATAACTCTCTGGTTTAACAGAATAAAAATTCAAAATGTGAAAATTGCGAAATTTTCAAAATTTTCGCCAAATTTCCATTTTTTTCACAAATAAACTCAGAAATGATCGACCTAAATTTACCACTAACATGAAGCCCAATATGTCACGAAAAAACAATCTCAGATACCGCTAGGATCCGTTGAAGCGTTCCTGAGTTAATACCTCATAAAGGGACACTGGTCAGAATTGCAAAAAACGGCCAGGTCATTAAGGTCAAAATAGGCTGGGTCATGAAGGGGTTAATGGCTGTGAGTTAAGTGATTTAGAAGGCACACCAAATTTTTATGCTCTTATACAGTAATGTTCAAAATAATTGCAGTGTGTTCAAAAACATGAGTTAAGGTACCGTCACACTAAACGATATCGCTAGCGATCCGTGACGTTGCAGCGTCCTCGCTAGCGATATCGTTTAGTTTGACACGCAGCAGCGATCAGGATCCTGCTGTGATGTCGCTGGTCGCTGAATAAAGTCCAGAACTTTATTTGGTCGTCCGATCGCCGTGTATCGTTGTGTTTGACACCAAAAGCAACGATACCAGCGATGTTTTACACTGGTAACCAGGGTAAACATCGGGTTACCAAGCGCAGGGCCGCGCTTAGTAACCCGATGTTTACCCTGGTTACCAGCGTAAAAGTAAAAAAAACAAACAGTACATACTCACCCAGCGTCATACCTCCCCCAGCGTCTGCTTCCTGACACTGACTGAGCGCCGGCCCTAAAGTGAAAGTGAAAGCCGCTGTGCTGTTAGGGCCGGAGCTCAGTCAGTGTCAGGAAGCAGACGCTGGGGGACGCTGGGTGAGTATGTAGTGTTTGTTTTTTTACTTTTACGCTGGTAACCAGGGTAAACATCGGGTTACTAAGCGCGGCCCTGCGCTTAGCAACCCGATGTTTACCCTGGTTACCCGGGGACCTCGGCATCGTTGGTCGCTGGAGAGCGGTCTGTGTGACAGCTCTCCAGCGATCAAACAGCGACGCTGCAGCGATCGGCATCGTTGTCGGTATCGCTGCAGCGTCGCTTAATGTGACGGTACCTTTAGTCACAAAATCTTTTGACTGGTTTTTAATTTCCATGCATTGGGAACATTGCACACTGTTTTCTAATTCAAAACATGAAGAGAAATGTATGTCATTTTTAACTACTTTACTGAGAATATCAAAAAATGAACATTGGGCTGTTCTAAAAAATAGCAGTGTCTGCATTTGTCTTTACAAACTCACAGTATGTACTATTTTTTGTGTGGATTTATTATTCCTGTGAATCGCTAAATTAATATTTAATTGTGTACCCATAGCTTTTTTTAGAACTGCTTCACATTTATGTTGCAAAGAGTCAACCAACTTCTGGCACCTGTGAACTGTTATTCCAGCCCAGGATACTTGGACTAAATCCCACAATTTTTTGGCATTTGTTGGCTTTGCCTCAGAATGGCATTTTTAATGTCACCCCACAAGTGTTTTATCAGATTAAGGTGTGTGGATTTGGCTGGCCACTAAGTAACCTCAATTTCGTTGGACTGGAACCAAGATTTTGCTAAGTTACTGAATTGTTTAGGGGTGTTGTGTTGTTGAAACACCCATTTCAAGGGCATAGCCTCTTCAGAGTAAGGCAAAATAACCTATTCAAGTATATGAATATATGCACACTGTCCATGATTTCTGTTATGCGGTAAATAGGTCCGGCACCATTGTAAGTGAAACATGCCCGTATCATGATGCTTGAACCAGCCATACTTCACTGTCTTCAGAGTGTGCTGTGGGTTGAATGCAGAGTTTGGGGGGGGGGGTTCGTTTGACAAACTGTCTGTGGCCCTTGGACCCAAAAAAGAACAATTTTACTGTCATCAGTGCGCAAAATGTTTCCACATTTTTCTTTAGGCCAGTTGATGTGTTCTTTGGCAAATTTGCTTCAGTACAGGTCTTTTTTTTAACAGTGGGACTTTGTGTGGACTTCTTGCTAAGAGATTAGCTTCACACAGGCGTCTTTTAACTGTCACAGTTCTCACAGGTAACTTGAAACCATCTTTGATCAATCTGGAGCTGATCTTTGATTGATCCTTTGCCATTCTGGCTATTCTTCCATCTATTCGAATGGTAGTCTTTAGTGATGAGCGAGTATGCTCGTTACTCAAGATTTCTGAGCATGCTCGGGTGTTCACCGAATATTTTGGGCGTGCTCGGAGATTTAGTTTGTGTCGCAGCAGCTGCAGAACACACGAGCATGCTCGGAAATCTTGAGTAACGAGCATACTCGCTCATCACTAGTAGTTTTCTATTTTCTACCACGTCTTTGTGGTTTGGCTTTCCATTTTAAAGTATTGATCATTTTAGCTGAACAGCCTATCATTGTCTGTATTTCTTTATACAACCCCTAACACTAAAAGAAATCAAGAACAAAAAATGTGGTAGTCAGTAATAGTTACTTTTTTTAACCAAGCATAGGGGAAAAATTATGGAATCACTCAATTCTGAGGAAAAAATTATGGAATCGCCCTGTAAATTTTCATGCCCAGAAATAACACCTGCATCAAATTAGATCTGCTCATTAGTCTACATCTAAAAAGGAGTGATCACACCTTGGAGAGCTGTTGCACCAAGTGGCCTGACATGAATCATGGCTCCAACACGAGAGATGTCAGTTGAAACAATGGAGAGGATTATCAAACTCTTAAAAGAGGGAACATCATCAATGTTGCAAAAGATGTTAGTTGTTCACAGTCAGCTGTGTCTAAAATCTGGACCAAATACAAACAACATGGGAAGGTTGTTAAAGGCAAACATACTGGTAGACCAAGGAAGACATCAAAGCGTCAAGACCGGAAACTTAAAGCAATATGTCCCCAAAACAGGAAATGCACAACAAAACAAATGAACGAATGGTGGAAACTGGAGTCAACGTCTGTGACCGAACTGTAAGAAACCGCCTAAAGGAAATGGGATTTACATACAGAAAAGCTAAACTAAAGCCATCATTAACATCTAAACAGAAAAAAACAAGGTTACAATGGGCTAAGGAAAAGCAATCGTGGACTGTGGATGACGGAATGAAAGTCATATTCAGTGATGAATCACGAATCTGCATTGGGCAAGGTGATGATGCTGGAACTTTTGTTTGGTGCCATTCCAATGAGATTTATAAAGATGACTGCCTGAAGAGAACATGCAAATTTCCACAGTCATTGACGATATGGGGATGCATGTCAGGTAAAGGCACTGGGGAGATGGCTGTCATTACATCTTCAATACATGCACAAGTTTATGTTGATATTTTGGACACTTTTCTTATCCCATCAATTGAAAGGATGTTTGGGAATGATGAAATCATTTTTCAAGATGATAATGCATCCTGCCATAGAGCAAAAACTGTGAAAAACATTCCTTAAAAAAGGACACATAAGGTCAATGTCATCGCCTGCAAGCAGTCCGCATCTCAATCCAATTGAAAATCTTTTGTGGAAGTTGAAGAAAATAGTGCATGACAAGGCTCCAACCTGCCAAGCTGATCTGGCAACAGAAATCAGAGAAAGTTGAAGCCAGATTGATGAAGAGTGCTGTTTGACACTCATTAAGTCCATGCCTCAGAGACTTCAAGCTGTTCTAAAAGCCAGAGGTAGTGCAACAAAATACTAGTGATGTTTTGGAGTGTTTTTTTTGTTTGTTTTTCATGATGCCATAATTTTTTCCTCAGAATTGAGTGATTACATAATTTTTCCCCTATGCTTGGTTAAAAAAAGTAACCATTACTGACTACCACATTTTTTGTTCATGATTTCTTTTAGTGTTTGTTAAAGCTAGAAAGTTGCCATTTGAAATGACTTTAGTTTGTGCCATGTCTGTGATCATTTTTTTTCTACAAAATTAAACAACTGAATGAACATCCTCCAAGACCAGTGATTCCATAATGTTTTGCCAGGCGTTGTATACTTTACCCTCTTCAATCAACCTTTTAATCAAAGTACGCTGTTCTTCTGAACAATGTCTCAAACGTCCTATATTTCTCAGGTTTTCAAAGAGCAATGCATGTATAACATGTCCTTAACCCCTTCATGACCCAGCCTATTTTGACCTTAATGACCTGGCCATTTTTTGCAATTCTGACCAGTGTCCCTTTATGAGGTAATAACTCAGGAACGCTTCAAAGGATCTTAGCGGTTCTGAGACTGTTTTTTCGTGACATATTGGGCTTCATGTTAGTGGTAAATTTAAGTCTATAATTTTTGCGTTTATTTGTGAAAAAAATGGAAAGTTTGAAAATGTTGCAATTTTTAAATTTTGAATTTTTATTCTGTTAAACCAGAGAGTTATGTGACACAAAATAGTTAATAAATAACATTACCCCCATGTCTACTTTACATCAGCACAATTTTGGAAACACTTTTCTTTTTTTTGCTAGGAAGTTATAAGGGTTAAAATTTGACCAGCGATTTCTCATTTTTACAACAAAATTTACAAAAACCTTTTTTTAGGGCACACCTCACATTTCAAGTCAGTTTGAGGGTTCTATATGGCTGAAAATACCCAAAAGTGACACCATTCTAAAAACTGCACCCCTTAAGGTGCTCAAAATCACATTCAAGAAGTTTATTAACCCTTCATGTGCTTCATAGCAGCAGAAGCAACTTGGAAGGAAAAAATTAACATTTAACTTTTTAGTCACAAAAATGATCTTTTAGAATTTTTTTTTTATTTTTCCAAGGGTAAAAGAAGAAACTGGACCCCGAAAGTTATTGTACAATTTGTCCTAAGTACGCGGATACCCCATATGTGGGGGGAACCACTGTTTGGGCACACGGCAAGGCTCGGAAGGGAAGGAGCGCCATTTAACTTTTGAATGAAAAATTAGCTCCAATTGTTAGCGGACACCATGTTGCGTTTGGAGAGCCCTTGTATGCCTAAAGATTGGAGCTCCTCCACAAGTGACCCCATTTTGGAAACTAGACCCCACCAAGGAACTTGCCTAGATGTATAGTGAGCAGTTTCAACCCCCAGGCGCTTCACAAATTGATCTCTGAAAATGAAAAAGTACTTTTTTTCACACAAAATTTCTTTTAGCCTCAATTTTTCACATGGGCAACAGGATAAAATGGATCCTAAAATGTGTTGGGCAATTTCTCCTGAGTACACCGATACCTCACATGTGGGGGTAAACCACTGTTTGGGCACATGGTAGGGCTCGGAAGGGAGGGAGCGCCATTTGACTTTTTGAATTAAAAATTAGCTCCAATCGTTAGCGGAGACCATGTCGCGTTTGGAGAGCCCCTGTGTGCCTAAACATTGGAGCTCTTTGAGCCCCCAAGTGCTTCACAGAATTTTATAACTCAGAGCCGTGAAAATAAAAAATCATTTTTCTTTCCTCAAAAATTATTTTTTAGCAAGCAATTTATTTATTTTCACACGGTTAACAGGAGAAATTGGACCCCAAAAGTTGTTGTCCAGTTTGTCCTGAGTACGCTGATACCTCGTATGTGTGGGGAAACCACTGTTTGGGCACACGTCGTGGCTTGGAAGGGAAGTAGTGACGTTTTGGAATTTAGACTTTGATGGAATGGTCTGCGGGTGTCATGTTACGTTTGCAGAGCCCCTGATGTGCCTAAACAGTAGAAACCCCCCACAAGTGACCCCATTTTGGAAACTAGACCCCCCAAGGAACTTATCTAGATGTGTGGTGAGCACTTTGAACCCCCAAGTGCTTCACGGAAGTTTATAACGCAGAGCCGTGAAAATAAAAAATAATTTTTTTTCCCACAAAAATAATTTTTTAGCTCCCATTTTTTTATTTTCCCAAGGGTAACAGGAGAAATTAGTTGTTGTGCAATTTTTCCTGAGTACGCTTATGCCCCATATGTTTGGGTAAACCACTGTTTGGGCGCACGTCGGGGCTCGTAAGGGAGGGAGCACCATTTGACTTTTTGAACGCAAGATTAGCTGGAATCAATGGTGGCGCCATGTCGCGTTTGGAGATCCCTGATGTGTCTTAAACAGTGGAAACCCCTCAATTCTAACTCCACCACTAACCCCAACACACCTCTAACCCCAATCCCAACTCTAGCCATAACCCTAATCACAACCCTAACCCCAACACACCTCTAGCCACAACCCAATCCCCAACACACCCCTAATCCCAACCCTAACCACAACCTTAACCCCAACACACCCCTAACCCTAATCCCAACCATAACCCTAACCCCAACACACCCCTAACCCTAATCTTAACCCTATTTCCAACCCTAACCCTAATTCCAACCCTAACTCTAATTCCAACCCTAACCCTAAGGCTATGTGCCCACTTTGCGGATTCGTGTGATTTTTTTCCGCACCGTTTTTGAAAAATCCTCAGGTAAATGGCACTGCGTTTTACCTGCAGATTTACCACGGATTTCCAGCTGCTCTTTAAGTCCAGAGGGGACCATTGTGTCTAAATTTACTATCCACCGACATTCTTTTTGCATTAGAACACGTAAACAATCTCCGCCACAAATGCCCATATGGACACAGTCAATCCCCCAAACTTTTAATTCTTTCGAATTACAATTATGTATGAGTCTAAAATGTCTGGGGGTTGTTTTGACGAAATCCACGTCATCCACGTCACGGGCGGCCTCTATATCCCTCACATGTTCCCGGGTTCTTACCCGTAATTGTCGGGATGTGAGTCCAATATAGATTAGATTACAGCTACACATGGCGTAATATACAACATGCGTAGTGCGTAGTTGTGCATGTAATATGGTCCCTGATGTCAAATATTCTGAGGCCGTCCGATGACGTGAAGGACGTGGATCTTACATGGTTCTTACATGCTAGACAGTCTCCACACGAAAAAAATCCCTTCCTCCTTCCCCTAAAATTGATTCTGTACCTTTATCATGCTCTTTTCCTGTAGTGGCGATTGATAACACTCCTCTAGAGCATGGGTGCTTTTCTCGAAAGTTCACCGGGTTTCCACTCACTGTGAATATGGAACACCAGGGATCTTTAGATTTGTTTGTACTTGATAAATTGCCTTTTCCAGTTGACCTTGGGTTACCCTGGTTAAAAATGCACAACCCTGTACTGGACTGGTCATCAAGTATGATAAGATCCTGGGGTCAGGAGTGTTATGGGAAATGCTGTGATGTACACATTGCTGTTGTTGTGAAAAATGAGCTACCTGAAGCCATTCAGGAATTCTGGAAAGTATTTTCAGAAGTGGAGTCACAAGCTCTACCACCTCATAGAGATTACGATTGCGCTGTTGAGTTCCTCCCAGGTGCTACTCTCCCTAAGAGTCGTTTATTTAATCTGACGATTCCCGAGAGGAAGGCCTTAAAGGAATACCTGCAGACTAGTCTTGCTGTAGGTCATATAAGACCCTCTAAGTCCCCTGTGGCTGTGGGGTTCTTTTTTGTAAAAAAAAAAAAAAAAGATGAGGGTCTTAGGCCGTGTCTGGATTTCAGGGAGATTAATAAGGTCACTGTGCGCAATCCTTACCAATTGCCGCTAATTCAGGAATTGTTTAACTCATGAGTTGGAGCCAAGTGGTTCTCTAAGATCGATCTCCGTGGGGCATATAATTTGCTGCAAGTTAAAGAAGGCGATGAATGGAAGACAGCCTTTAATATCCCGGAAGGTCATTTTGAGTGTCTAGTTATGCCTTTCGGCCTTACAATTGCTCCGGCGTTCTTTCAAAATTTCATTAACGACATCCTGAGGCCATTGATCGGTAGGAGTGTGATTGTTTATTTGGATGATATTTTGATCTATTCGCCTGATCTGGAGTCGCATTAGCAGAGAGTCCGTGAGGTTCTGCAGATGCTGAGAGAAAAGACACTCTTTGCTAAACTGGAGAAATGCGAGTTTTCGGTACAGAAAATTATTTTTTTTTGGTACTTTGTTTCCAATTATGGTTTTGAGATGGACCCGGTGAAGTTTCAGGCGGTATTGGAGTGGCCTAGACCTGAATGCTTGAAGTCGATTCAGAGATTTTTGGGGTTTGCTAATTATTATAGAAAATTCATTAAGAATTTTTCTGTTATCGCAAAACCCCTTACTGATCTTACTAAGAAGGGTTCCAGTACTGTCCAATGGTCCCCTGAGGCTGTTAAAGCTTTTGGGCATCTCAAGGAGAGGGTTAGCTCTGCTCCTGTGTTGATCCAGACAGATGAGACTAAGCCCTTTCTGGTAGAGGTGGACACCTCGTCAGTAGGAGTGGGGGCTGTTCTGTCCCAGGAGGGAGAGGATGGGGTGCATCCCTGTGCTTTCTTTGCTAAGAAATTTTCAGAGGCTGAGCTCAACTACGATGTTGGGAACCGAGAATTGCTGGCTATTAAGCTTGCGTTTGAGCATTGGCGACATTTTTTGGAGGGCGCTAGACATCCTATACAAATCTTTACTGATCATAAGAACCTGATCTATCTGGATGCTGCTAAACGTTTGAATGCCCGTTAAGCTAGATGGGCATTGTTTTTTGCCTGGTTCCATTTCTCTGTGACATACACTCACCGGCCACTTTATTAGGTACACCATGCTAGTAACGGGTTGGACCCCCTTTTGCCTTCAGAACTGCCTCAATTCTTCGTGGCATAGATTCAACAAGGTGCTGGAAGCATTCCTCAGAGATTTTGGTCCATATTGACATGATGGCATCACACAGTTGCCGCAGATTTGTCGGCTGCACATCCCAAAGATGCTCCATACAAGGCAGGATGGATCCATGCTTTCATGTTGTTTACGCCAAATTCTGACCCTACCATCCGAATGTCGCAGCAGAAATCGAGACTCATCAGACCAAGCAACGTTTTTCCAATCTTCTACTGTCCAATTTCGATGAGCTTGTGCAAATTGTAGCCTCAGTTTCCTGTTCTTAGCTGAAAGGAGTGGTACCCGGTGTGGTCTTCTGCTGCTGTAGCCCATCTGCCTCAAAGTTCGACGCACTGTGTGTTCAGAGATGCTCTTAGGCCTACCTTGGTTGTAACGGGTGGCGATTTGAGTCACTGTTGCCTTTCTATCAGCTCGAACCAGTCTGCCCATTCTCCTCTGACCTCTGGCATCAACAAGGCATTTCCGCCCACAGAACTGCCGCTCACTGGATTTTTTTTCTTTTTCGGACCATTCTCTGTAAACCCTAGAGATGGTTGTGCGTGAAAATCCCAGTAGATCAGCAGTTTCTGAAATACTCAGACCAGCCCTTCTGGCACCAACAACCATGCCACGTTCAAAGGCACTCAAATCACCTTTCTTCCCCATACTGATGCTCGGTTTGAACTGCAGGAGATTGTCTTGACCATGTCTACATGCCTAAATGCACTGCGTTGCCGCCATGTGATTGGCTGATTAGAAATTAAGTGTTAACAAGAAGTTGGACAGGTGTACCTAATAAAGTGGCCGGTGAGTGTATATCCCTGGGACAAAAAATGTTAAAGCTGCTGCTTTGTCTCGAAGTTTCTCCCCCAGCGGTTAATACTGAAAAGGAAGAATCTATTCTGCAGAGAGGGGTGATGGTGGCAGCATTAGGTTCTGAGTTGGAAAATAGCATTCTTAAAGCCCAGGATGCGGCACCAACTAACACTCCCGTATGGGAAATTATTTGTGCCTAAAGCCCTTAGGAGGAGTCATGAGTCTTGTTTGGCGGGCCATCCAGGGATTGCCGAAACAAGAAAGTCGATCAGCCGGAGTTTCTGGTGGCCGGGGTGCCTAAGAGAAATTGTCAAGTGGGTGCGTCAGTGTACCGTGTGCGCTAGGTCTAAGGCTTCTCATGCTCCAGCGGCAGGGTTCTTTTGTCCCGTTAGAGGTTCCTAGTTCTCCATGGACGCATCTTGCAATGGATTTTGTCACCAACCTGCCGGTCTCTGAGGGTTTTTCTGTTATCTGGGTTGTTGTGGACCGGTTTAGTAAGATGTGTCATCTGGTCCCGTTAAATAAATTACCCTGCACTAAGACACTTGCCAGGGCATTTGTGAAAGAGATTGTCAGACTCCATGGTGTTCCCACGGACATTGTCTCCAATAGGGGACCTCAGTTTGTGGCTCGCTTTTGGCGTGCCTTTTGTGACAGACTTGAGGTTCATTTGTCATTTTTGTCGGGCTATCATCCGCAGTCCAATGGACAGACCGAGAGGAAGAACCAGGACATTGAGCAGTTTTTGAGATGTTTTGTAGCCGACAATCAGGAGATGTGGTCGGAATATCTACCATTAGCTGAGTTTGCTCTCAATAATCATATGTCTTCTTCGGCTAGGTGTTCTCCTTTCTTTTGTTGTACTGGGAAGAATCAATCTTTCGGTCCTTTTTCTAGAATTAGGGCGGCGGTGCCTGAGGAGAGTTTTTCTGGAAATTTGGAAAGGGTTTGGACCAGTGTGCGCCATAATCTTAAACAGGCTAATAGGAGGTCTAATAAATTTTTTGACGAGAAGAAGGGAGGCGAAGTTTGTTGTTGGGGACATGGTTTGGTTGTCCTCTAGGAATCTGCGTTTGAAGATCCCTTCTAAAAAGTTGGGGCCGAAGTTTGTAGGACCTTTCAAAGTGGTTCAGATTGTCAACTCGGCAGCGGTGAGATTAGACATTCCTTCGTCGTGGAAAATTAATTCAGTTTTTCATGTAGTATTTGCTGAAGAAGGTTGACACACCAGATAAGGTGGCTATGCCGTCTGCTCCTCCAATTGGTGAGGACTGCGAGTTTGAGATTTCACGCATTCTTGATTCCAGGTGGCATAGAGGAGGGTTACAGTATCTTGTGTCCTGGAAGGGTTTCGGTCCTGAGGACAATTCCTGGCTGAAAGCTGTGAATGTCTCAGCCTCAAGGTTAATTAAGGCTTTTCACAGGAGATTTCCAAATTAGGCCCGGCCTAGAGGATCCAGGGGATCCTCGTTAAAGGGGAGGTACTGTTAGAATCTGTTTAGTTTGTGACTATCTGCCATTTTCTTGTGGAGTTCTGGCTGCTGGTCTTTTTCCTCTGGTGCTGGGTTTGTCTTGGGTCAGGTGTTTGTTTCACTCTTTATTAACCAGCACCTGCCTCCCAGTCCTTGCTGGACAACAGTGTTTATCTGCTTGAGCTCTAGCTTGGTGCTTTGCTTTGTCTTCTGTGTGTGTTATATGTGCAGTGCTGGTACCTCTGGTTCTGCTAGCCTTAGTTTCTGTTTTCTATTGGTTTCTGCAGCCTTCTCTTTGTTTTCTATTAGGAGGTGACCCGTTTTTGTTCCCAGTCCTTAGTTCTTTTAGGGAACCCCTTCCCCTTATCTATAGGTCTTCGCTTGAGATTAACCTAGGATCGTCGGTGGGTCTATTCGCAAGGAATGGGTCGCCCACTCCATCGTAGGGTTTCAACCTAGTCATAGTGCAGGGTCAGTTTTCCCCCTTCTACCTTAGTCCTGTGTTGCAGATCCTTAACAGTATCAAAGTGTCAAATCGTGATTGTCCCATGAAAAATGTAATAAACTATTTACAAACATGTGAGGGGTGTACTTATTTTTGTGATATACTGTATATACACCAGCCCCACTGTCTCCTATTTGATGTATATAGACCAACAATATTTTCCTCCTATGTAATGTACAATATATACATCAGTCTCACTGTCTCCTTTGTAATGTATGTACCAGCACCACTGCCTGTCATGTGATGTATATACATGAGCCCCACTGTCTCCTATGTAATATCTGCATTACCATTACTGTCCCCATGTGATGTACCTACACCAGTCCCATTGTTTTTGTGTAATCAATGTGCCAGCTCCACTGTCTCTTAAGTAATGTATATACACGAGCTACACAATCGCCTATGAAATATGCACCAACCCAACTGTCTCCTATGTGATGTATATACTGCAGAAATCCCTCTGCTTAAGTTATATAAATCTAACTTGAACAGTAATGAATTTCTCACTTTGAGGAGGCATGCAATGTAATCTACATTTGTGTTCTGTAGAACTTGCTGCGATCAGTGCATGACAAAACTTATTGCAAAGAGTTAATCTACGCAAATCTGGAAAAACAGTTGCAAGTAGCAACATCATCATTACCACCTAAAATCATACACACCTTGCAATAGAGAAGCAGGTCTAGCCAGCAAATTAGGGTTAAGTTGTTTGTATAATTAATAGTAGGATAATTTTCAAGTTAATAATTTTGTACTGCCTGCAAATTATGGTACAAATATTGAAATGATCTTTGCAGAAAAAAGCTTCCCCATCCCTGCTCTAGAGAATGAATTGACCAGGAGCCCAGCATGTTTACTGCCGCTTCATTCTAACGGGGATAAACGTGCCCTGTTGTAACAATCTGTGGGAGTCCCATCATGAGAAAGCCAGTTTAGCAATGGTGTGTTAGATTGGGAGTGGTCAGAAAACAGTGTCATTTTCATATTATGGGCACAAAAGGTTGCAGTGGATAGATTTTTTTTTCACCCTAGGACAATTTGGTAGCTTACATCTAATTTATCACCAGTCCCTATTAAGCCTTATAGATATCATTAAGGTGGGTCCTTCTCTTTTGCCTCTCTATGTGAGACATTAAGCTCTGGCTAGTGGACATTTTTGTGAATTGAAACAATTTAATATATTTGCAGCAGTAGTTGCTGTAGGGCAGGGGTCCCCAACCCGTAGCTCGGGAGCCATATGTGGCTCGCGGTCCCATGAATTGTGGCTCGCGGCTGTCTGTCTGCTTGGTGAATTAGCTCCAGTTCTAGCAAACAGGTATGAAGAGCACATCTGAAAATAGTGAATTTTGTGAGCAGTCCTGCACAGAAGAGCAGATCTCGACGCACATATAATGGTCTTAGGGGTTTGAGATGATTTAAGTAAGGTATGCTGGAGACAAGATGACACCACCTGTCAGAGGAGATGTTTGAAGCTGGATGTGACAGTGTCTTGGGAGAGCTTTATAGGAGAATACTGAATGGGGGTATTGTGGGAACCCCTGGATCTTAGTATATTGCTTTGGCGTGATTTTTGTGGAGAAGCTTTGGTTACCCATTGACTGTAATGGGGGCTTTGGTTGCCACTATTGTGAGGGGGCGGGAGCTGAATGTGGCTTGCGACCCTCTCTCAAGGCTGGATGTGGCTCCCGACACTCTCTCAGAGCTGAAAGTGGCTCTCAAGGTCAGAAACGTTGGGGACCTCTGCTGTAGGGGATATTTATGGTTGTTTCTGGTGATAATAGCTGATTTCCAAGCAGGCTTTATTTTAAAACTGCATTGTCTTAATGTAATCAATAAAATAGGCATTTTGATAATTTTATGCTTCCAGGAATTCTTTGAAAAGAAGAAGATGAAATCCAAATTGAAGCTCTTAGAGTCATCATATCCAACAAAAGCTTCACTTAGTTTGGATCTACTTAACCTACATGTTGTAAATCAAATATCCAAAAGGAAAGAAAAAAGTAAGTTAAAAGGTATTACCAGATGTGTAGACAAAAACTGCTTAGTGAATGTTGTTCAATAACATGTCACATCTTTCCATTATTTCATATAATTGTGTTCAGTACTACAAGGTTCATATTTAAAATGTTTTCCCAACATTTAAAGGTGTCAGCAAGCCACAAACCAAAGTGCTATCTCATGGACCTGTGGATGTTCTACAGCACTGATATTGCGAAAGGATGCTCTGAAATGCCCAGTCATACTGGAATTGTGACTGTACATGCATGCCATTGCTCTATTTATTCTCCATGGGACCCATGTGGTCTTGCTAATAAGTAATAACTGTAAAAGTTGGGAATAATCCTTTTAGCATTATTTGTACATGTCGAAAGCTTGATTTCCACATATATTGGTGGTCATCTTGAGTTTAAAAAAAACATTGAACTTAGTTTGAAGTTACAATTGTCTTTCCTGGTTTCATTTTTTACATACAGGTCTCTCAGACACTCCTATGTACAATTTTTAGATAATCTTTTAAATCTCATTGTAATGTACTGTTCCAACATTGTAATGTTTCCTATTCATATAAGGTGCTCAACTTGGATTCCTACATTTTTTTAAATTATATTTGAGAAGGAATAATGAATGACTGTCTATAATACTACAAATATTGTGAACATACAATCTCTCAGTGCAAAATTTAACAAAAACCTGGTTCACTTAAAAATATGAATAATATCTTAATAGGCAAATACCCTCAACATGTGGAACTATGTAGACGAAAAGACACATTTTCAGATGTGCGAATGAATGCTCAGCTGCCGATGTCACCCATTACAGTCCCATCCAAAATATGTCTGGATGATTCTGAAATTATGTAAGTTATAAGGGCGCAATTTCTGCCTTTTCTGGTTATTTTTGGGAGACATAAATAAAATATAATAAACATGAACACATTTGTAATTTTAGTGCTGTTGCAATTAACACCTTTAGCCCCGAAGGTGGTTTGGATGTTAATAACGGGACCAATTTTTCCAATTCTGACCAGTGTCAATTTATGAGGTTATAACACTGGAACACTTCACAGATCCCCGAGATTCTAAGCTTGTTTTTTCATGACATATTGTACTTCATGATAGTGGTAAAATTTATTCAGTATGACTTGAGTTTATTTGTGGAAAAAAACCCCGGAAATTTTGTGAAAATTTAACACTTTTCAAACTTTGTATTTTCTTGCCCTTAAATCACAGAGATACACTGGGTACGGAAAGTATTCTGACCTCTTTAAATTTTTCACTCTTGATTTCATTGCATCCATTTGGTAAATTCAAATTTTTTTTCTCATTAACCCCTTCCCGACCTGTGACACAGCGTATGCGTCATGAACGTCGGTGCCAATCCGACCTGTGACGCATATGCTGTGTCATAGAATGATCGCGTCCCTGCAGATCGGGTGAAAGGGTTATCTCCTATTTCACCCGATCTGCAGGGAGAGGGGGAGTTGTACTTCAGCCAAGGGGGGGTGGCTTTGCCCCCACGTGGCTACGATCGCTCTGATTGGCTGTTGAAAGTGCAACAGCCAATCAGAGCAATTTGCAATATTTCACCTATGAAAATGGTGAAATATTGCAATCCAGCCATGGCCGATGCTGCAATAGCATCTGCCATGGCTGGAAATCATGTTCTGCCCCCCCCCACCGCCCCCGATCTCCTCCCCAGTCGTCCGTTATGTGGCCCGGTCCTCTCTGTCCTCTTGTCCGCTCCCCCGTCCTCCTGCCCGCTCCTTCCTTGCTCCGATCCACCTCCCCTGTGCTCCGATTCACCCCCCGAGCTCCCCCCCTTACCCCCACATACTTACCGAGCCTCCCGGTGTCGGTCCGTCTCCTCCCTGGGCGCCGCCATCTTCCAAAATGGCGGGCGCATGCGTAGTACGCCCGCCGAATCTGCCTGCCGGCAGATTCGTTCCATGTACATTTTGATCACTGTGAAAAACTATCACAGTGATCAAAATAAAAAAAAATGTAAATGACCCCCCCCTTTATCACCCTTATAGCTAGGGACAACAATAAAATAAAGAAAATATATATATATTTTTTTTTTTCCCCCCACTAGGTTCAGAACCAGGGTTAGGGTTAGGGTTTTCTGGTCCTCTGTGAATTTTTCCTTAGGGTTAGGGTATTCGGCTCTGTGGATTTTTCCACAGCGCATTTGATAAATTCGCAGTGTAAAACCGCTGCGGACTTATCGCGGATTCAACGTGGTTTTTCTGCGGATTTCACTGCGGTTTTACAACTGCGGTTTTCTATTGGAGCAGTTGTAAAACCGCTGCGGAATCCGCAGAAAGAAGTGACATGCTGCGGAATGTAAATTGCTGCGTTTCCGCGCAGTTTTTTCCGCAGCATGGGCACAGCGTTTTTTGTTTCCCACAGGTTTACATTGAACTATAATCTCAAGGGAAACTGCTGCGGACCCGCAGCTGCGGAAACGCTGCAGATCCGCAGCGTTTTCCGCAGCGTGTGCACATAGCCTTAGAATTAGGCTATGTGCACACGGTGTGGATTTGGCTGCGGATCCGCAGCGGATTGGCTGCTGCGGATTCGTAGCAGTTTTCCAACAGGTTTACAGTTCCATGTAAATCTTTGGAAAACCAAATCCGCTGTGCCCATGGTGCGGAAAATACCGCGCAGAAACGCTGAGTTGTATTTTACGCAGCATATCAATTCTTTGTGCGGATTCCGCAGCGTTTTACACCTGTTCCTCAATAGGAATCCGCAGGTGAAATCCGCACAAAAACCACTGGAAATCTGTGGTAAATCCGCAGGTAAAACGCAGTGCCTTTTACCTGCGGATTTTTCAAAAATGGTGCGGAAAAATCTCACACGAATCCACAACGTGGGCACATAGCCTTAGGGTTAGGGATGGAATTAGGGCTAGGGTTGGAAATAGGTTTAAGATTAGGCTTGTGGTTAGGGTTATGGTTAGGGGTGTGTTGGGGTTAGGGTTGTGGTTAGGGTTGAAATTAGGGTTGGGATTAGGGTTAGGGGTGTGTTGGGTTAGGGTTGTGGTTAGGGGTGTGTTGGGGTTAGGGTTATGGCTAGAGTTGGGATTAGGGTTAGGGGTGTGTTGGGGTTAGTGTTGGAGTTAGAATTGAGAGGTTTCCACTGTTTAGGCACATCAGGGGTCTCCAAACGCAACATGGCGCCACCATTGATTCCAGCCAATCTTGAGTTCCAAAAGTCAAATGGTGCACCCTCCCTTCCGAGCCCCAACGTGCAACCAAACAGTGGTTTACCCCCACGTACGGAGTACCAGCATACTCGGGACAAACTGGGCAACAACTATTGGGGTCCAATTTCTCCTTTTAGCCTTGTGAAAATAAATAATTGCTTGCTAAAACATCATTTTTGAGGAAAGAAAAATGATTTTTTATTTTCACAGCTCTGCGTTGTAAACTTCTGTGAAGCACTTGGGGGTTCAAAGTGCTCAACACACATCTAGATAAGTTCCTTTGGGGGTCTAGTTTCCAAAATGGGGTCACTTGTGGGGGGGGGGTTACTGTTTAGGGACATCAGGGGCTCTGCAAACGCAACGTGACGCCCGCAGAGCATTCCATCAAAGTCTGCATTTCAAAATGTCACTACTTCACTTCCGAGCCCCGGCATGTGCCCAAACAGTGGTTTACCCCCACATATGGGGTACCCGCGTACTCGGGAGATACTGGACAACAACTTTTGGGGTCAAATTTCTCCTTTTACCCTTGCAAAAATAAAAAATTCAGGGCTAAAAAATCATTTTTGAGAAAAGAAAAATTATTTTTTATTTTCATGGCTCTGCGTTATAAACTTCTGTGAAGCACTTTGGGGTTCAAAGTGCTCAACACACATCTAGATTAGTTCCTTCGGAGGTCTAGTTTCCAAAATGGGGTCACTTGTGGGGGAGCTCCAATGTTTAGGCACACAGGGGCTCTCCAAACGCGACATGGTGTCCGCTAATGATTGGAGCTAATTTTCCATTCAAAAAGCCAAATGGCGTGCCTTCCCTTCCGAACCCTGCCGTGTGCCCAAACAGTGGTTTACCCCCACATATGGGGTATCAGCATACTCAGGAGAAACTGTACAATAACTATTGGGGTCCAATTTCCCCTGTTACTCTTGGGAAAATAAAAAAGTCCGGGCTAAAAAATCATTTTTGAGGAAAGAAAAATTATTTTTTACTTTCACAGCTCTGCGTTATAAACTTCTGTGAAGCACCTGGGGGTTTAAAGTGCTCACTATGCATCTAGATAAGTTCCTTGGGGGGTCTAGTTTCCAAAATGGGGTCACTTGTGGGGGAGCTCCAGTGTTTAGGCACACAGGGGCTCTCCAAACGCGACATGGTGTCCGCTAACGATGGAGATCATTTTTCATTCAAAAAGTCAAATGGCGCTCCTTCCCTTCCGAGCCTTACCATATGCCCAAACAGTGGTTTACCCCCACATATGAGGTATCGGTGTACTCAGGAGAAATTTCCCAACAAATTTTAGGATCCATTTTATCCTGTTGCCCATGTGAAAATGAAGAAATTGAGGCTAAAAGAATTTTTTTGTGAAAAAAAGTACATTTTCATTTTTACGGATCAATTTGTGAAGCACCTGGGGGTTTAAAGTGCTCACTATGCATCTAGATAAGTTCATTGGGGTGTCTAGTTTCCAAATTGGGGTCACTTGTGGGGGAGATCCAATGTTTAGGCACACGGGGGCTCTCCAAACGTGACATGCTATCCGCTGAAGATTGGAGCCAAATTTTCATTCAAAAAGTCAAATGGCGCTCCTTCCCTTCCGAGCCCTGCCGTGCGCCCAACCAGTGGTTTACCCCCACATATGAGGTATCAGCGTACTCAGGACAAATTGGACAACAACGTTCATGGTCCAGTTTCTCCTTTTACCCTTGGGAAAATAAAAAAAATTGTTGCTTAAAGATCATTTTTGTGAATAAAAAGTTAAATGTTCATATTTTCCTTCCATGTTGCTTCTGCTGCTGTGAAACACCTGAAGGGTTAACAAACTTCTTGAATGTGGTTTTAAGCACCTTGAGGGGTGTAGTTTTTAGAATGGTGTCAGTTTTGGGTATTTTCAGCCATATAGACCCCTCAAACTGACTTAAAATGTGAGGTGGTCCCTAAAAAAAATGATTTTGTAAATTTTGTTGTAAAAATGAGAAATCACTGGTCAAATTTTAACCTTTATAACTTCCTAGCAAAAAAAAATTTTTGGTTCCAAAATTGTGCTGATGTAAAGTAGACATGTGGGAAATGTTATTTATTAACTATTTTGTGTCACATAACTCTCTGATTTAACAGAATAAAAATTCAAAATTTGAAAATTGCGAAATTTTCAAAATTTTCGCCAAATTTCCATTTTTTTTACAAATAAACGCAGAAATTATTGACCTAAATTTACCACTATCATGAAGCCCAATTTGTCACGAAAAAACAATCTCAGAACCGCTAGGATCCGTTGAAGCGTTCCTGAGTTATTACCTCATAAAGGGACACTGGTCAGAATTGCAAAAAACGGCAAGGTCATTAAGACCAAAATAGGCTGGGTCATGAAGGGGTTAATGTACACTCTGAACCCCATCTTGACTGAAAAAAACAGAAATGTAGAAATTTTTGCAAATTTATTATAAAAGAAAAACTGAAATATCACATGGTCATAAGTATTCAGGCCCTTTGCTAAGTATTGAGTAGAAGCACACTTTTGAGCTAGTACAGCCATGAGTCACTGTCATAGTTAGGACATGGTTACTGTCCTATTCTCTCAGGGTTAATGTTGTTGACCTCTCTTTCAATCTGGGAGGGGTAAACTCACTCCAAACTAGGTTTCGCTGTCAGCTATACGTTCTGTTTTAGTCTGTGTGCCTGACTCCTGGAGTATGTGCTTGGTTTGCATAGTGTTTCAAATTGCACAACAACTTTGGGGGTCTAATTTCTCCCGTTACCCTTGGGAAAATCAAAATTTGGGGGCAAAAAGATAATATTTGTGGAAAAAATATATTTTTTTATTTCCACGGCTCTACATTATAAACTTCTGTGAAGCACTCGTGGGTTCAACATTCTCACCACACATCTATATAAGTTCCTTTATGGATCTAGTTTCCAAAATGGTGTCACTTGTGGGGGGTCTTCACTCTTTAGGCACATCAGGGGCTCTCCAAACGCAACATGGCGTCCCATCTCAATTCAGCCAATTCTGCGATGAAAAAGTCAAACGGCGCTCCTTCCCTTCCGAGCTCTGCCTTGTGCCCAAACAGTGGTTTACTTCCACATATGGGGTATCGTCGTATTTAGGAGAAATTGCACAACTTTTGTGGTTGTTTTTTTTTTTTACACCTGTGAAAATAAAAAAAATTGGCTTTGAAGTAAAATGTTTGTGAAAAAAGTTAAATGTTTATTTTTTCCTTCCACATTGCTTCAGTTCCTGTGAAGAACGTAAAGGGTTAATAAACTTCTTGAATCTGGTTTTGAACACATTGATGGGTGCAGTTTTTAGAATGGTGTCACTTTTTGGTATTTTCTGTCATGTACACCCCTCAAAGTGACTTCAAATGTGATGTGGGCCCTAAAAAATTGGTTTTTGAAATTTTGTTGCAAAAATGAGAAATCACTGGTCAACTTTTAACCTTTTAACCCTTATAACTTCTTAAGAAAAAAAAAATTTGTTTCCAAAATTGTGCTGCTGTAAAATATACATGTGGGAAATGTTATTTATTAACGATTTTGTGTATCTCTCTGATTTAAGGGCATAAAAATTCAAATTTTTAAAATTGCAACATTTTAAAAATTTTCACCATATTTCCATTTTTTCATAAATAAACGCATGTCATATCGAGGAAATTTTACCGCTAAGATGAAGTACAATATGTCACGAAAATCAGTCTCAGAATCAGTGGAATCCGTTTGAAGTTTTCCAGAGTTATAACCACATAAATTGACAGTGGTCAGAATTGTAAAAATTGGCTTGGTCATTAAGCAGAAAATTGGCTCTGTCACTAAGGGGTTAAGGAGAAAAAAATAACTTTTTTGAATTTACCAAATGGTTGCAATGAAACAAAAGAATGAAAAATTTAAGGGGTCTGAATAGTTTCCCACTGCATGCCACACAAAATAGTAATTAACATTTCCCTCATGACTACTTTAGATCGGCACAATTTTGGAACCAATTTTTTTTTGTTAGGAAGTTATAAGTTAAAAGTTAACCAGCGATTTTTCATTTTTCCTACAAAATTTCCAAAACCATTTTTTTTAAGGTCCACATCACATTTGAAGTCTCTTTGAGGAGTCTGTATAATAGAAGATTCCCAAAAGTGACACCATTCTAAAAACTGCACCCCCTCAAGGTGCTGAAAACCACATTAAAGACGTTTTTTAATCCTTCAGGTGCTTAACAGGAATTTTTGGAAATTTTTTTTTAGCTTTTTTCACAAAAATTGACTTTACATCCATTTTTTTTAAAATTTTGACAAGGGTAATAAAAAATAGACCCCAAAAAGTGTTTTGTAATTTCTCCTGAGCATGCCAATACCCCGTATGAGGGAGAAAACCACTGTTTGGGCGCACAGCAAAGTTCGGAAGTGAAGTAGCGTCATTTGACTGGAACTTGGTGGATGCCATTTCGCGTTCGGAGAGCTCTGATGTTCCTAAACAATGAAATCCCCCACAAGTGACACTCTTTTGGAAACTAGACCCCTCAGGGAACTGATCTAGATGTGTGGTGAGAACGTTGAACCCTCAGGTGCTTCACAGAAGTTTATAACGTTGAGCCGTAAAGATAAAAAAAATTTAATTTTCCCCACAAATATGTTTTCAGCACAAAATATTGCATTTTCATAAGGGTAACAGGAGAATTTTCACCATACAATGTGTTGTGCAATTTCTCCTGATACCCAATATGAGGGATAAATCTACTGTTTGGGCGCACGGCAGAGCTTGAAAGGGCAGGAGCGTCATTTGACTTTTTGAATGTAAAATTTCCTGGAATCATTAGCAGACGTCATGTCCCATTTGGAGAGCCCTTGATGTGCCTAAACAGTGGAAGCCCCCGATAAGTGACCTCATTTTGGAAACTAGACCCCTCAAGGAATGTACTTAGATGCGTGGTAAGCACCTTCAACCCCCAGGTGCTTCACAGAAGTTTATAACGTTGAGCCGTGAAAATAATAAAATCACATTTTCCTCACACAAAAGTTGTTTTAGCCCCAAGTTTTTTATTTTTTTAAGGGCTAATAGGAAATTTTTTTACAACAAGCTGAGGTCCATTTTTTCCTGAGTGTGCGAATACCCTACATGTAATCAGGAAATATTTTTCAGGCACGATGCAAAGCTCAGAAGGCAAGGAGCGCCAGATTTTACTGTTATGGTTTGCAGGTGCCATGACCCACTGGGAGAGCCCATGAGGTGCTAGAACAGCAGAACCCCCAATAAGTGACCCCATTTTACGATTTACACCTCTCAATGAATTAATCTATAGGTGCAGTGATCTTATTGACACCATGGGTGTGTCACTGAAATTCATACCATTGGGCAGTGAAGACATAATAGCTACTTTTTACCACCAAAATGTTTTAGCCCCAGATTTTACATTTTCACACAATAAGTGGGTAAAAATGGCAACAAAGTTTGTTCCACAATTTCTACTGAACGTGGTAATATTCCATATGTGGCTGTACGGTACTACTTAGTCATACGGAGAGACTTGGGAGGAGCGGAGCGCTATTTGCCTCCTGGAGTGCATATTTTCTTAGAACAGTTCGCGGACTCCATATACAGAGCCCCTAATTGCTAGAAGAGGAGAATCCCCCCTCAAATGACCCCATTTGGGAAACTATACTCCTTGGGGAATTTACTACAGGTGTAGTGACGATTTTGACCCCATGGGTATTTTCCAGAAACAAGCAGCATTGAATGTTGCCGAGAATTGCAAGCTGCTGTTGTAGTGACCAGTACGCTGTAGTGACCAGTACGATACAATCACCAGTACGTTATGCCCAACCCGTGCTTCTGGAGGCATGCACCCGTAAGTTAGGCGGGCTCTCATCGCTTGAGAAGTGCCAAACGTGAACTCTATATGTGGTTTACATACACTGTGGGGCTCAGAAGGGAGGGGGGCATTTGGATTTGGGAGTGCAGAATTTGCTGAATTTGTTTTGGCGGGTGACGAGCCATTTCGCTTTTACAGAGCCTTTGTGCTAGCGGTAACTTGGAAGCCCCCTGTATCTCCATTAACAGATGACGGACCTGAGTGAGGGAGCAATTTTACATAACGTTTGCGATCACATTTATCCGGCGCTCTACACTGAGCGTTTTTCATCTAAATCTCCAAATGACGTAATTCAGATGTAACACCTGAGGGATCAATTTACTATAATGAGGCAGCAGAGTTACTCTGGATTCCGTCTGGCCTCTGTTCACAAAACTGTGGCCAAAAGCACTTTTATGCAATCCTAAAAAGACACCGCCAGAACAGGTCAGACGACGTCTACAGTGTCTCCATCTGCCTCATTATAGGGAATCTTCTGCCGGGGGTTCTGTCTGATTCACGTATTTCAGAGATTTACACGGAAACCCCGGTGTAAGTGCTCAGCACAGAGAGCAGGATAAATGTGCGCCGAGCCTTACTGCGATCTTTGGGAGACAGAATGAAAAAATCAACAGCATGTTAAGAACTGGTTTTATTTATTTTTTACGCCGTTCCTCGTACGGTATAGGTGATTAGGCAACTTTATTCTTCAGGTCGGTGCGATTACAGCGATACCAGATATCGAGTTTTTATGTTTGGCAGCTGTCATACACTAAGGCTTCTTTTTTTGCGTCCCATTATTGCGGGCCGTATCACCGCAATTTTCACGGTCTGCCGCAATAACTGACAGCAAAAAACTTGGGGATCGCCGTTTTTCAGGTTTCCAATGCTATGGAAAAAGTATTTGAAAAAAGGAAAAACGGCATTCCGCAAAACTGGAAGTCACGGTGTGCTGCAAAAACAAGCTTCTGTTGTTTTCGCTGCCCCATTGACTTTCAATGGGGGCCGTGTCTGTAAGCCATGAAAAAGATCGAGCAGGCTCGATCTTTTTTCACGCGTAAATACGGCCATACGGCGCACCGTGGAATTATTGCGGCCCGTTTTTGCGGCCCCATAGAAATCTATTGGGGCCACAAAAACGGTACGCAAAACCACAGTTAGTGTAAAAGAGGCCTAAAAGACGCTCTATATTGCAAAAAACATAGATTTTTGCATCACCACATTTTGAACTATAATTTTTCTATATTTTGGCTCAGAGTCATGTTAGGTCTTGTTTTTTGCTGGACGAGTTGATGTTTTTATTGGTGCCATTTTCGGGCACATGACATTTTTTGATCCCTTTCTATTCCGATTTTTTGGAGGCAAAATGAACAAAAACCATCAATTCAGGAATTTCTTTGGGGGGGGGGGGGGTAATGCCTTTTCGTGTGTGTTAAAGCTGATAAGGCAGTTTTATTCTTTGAGTCATCACGATTATAGCGATACCTCATATCGTTTTTATGTTTTTGTGCTTTTATACAATAAAAACTATTTTATAGAAAAAAGAATTATTTTTGCATCACTTTATTCTGAGAGCTTAAACTTTTTAATTTTTCCTCTGATGAAGCTGTATGGCGGCTTGTTTTTTGTGGGACAAGATGACGACATCAGGTCACCATGGCAACAATCAGGACCCTGTGGGGTCTCCGATCCAAAGGCAGAGGGGTTGTGAGCCCTTTGCCGTCTTACTGAATACTGCGATTGTGTTCGATTGCAGCATTTCGAGGGTTAAAATACGGAATATTACATCTGATGTCAGAAGGCTCAGGAGGAGCCGAAACGTTGCCCAGGACATGTGGGGCTGAATAAAGTTTTTCACTATTTTCACCTTGAAAGTTTTGGAGTGCTGCCTTCATTTTTCTTCTGTCTAAATTGGGCAAGTATTGGTCTTTTGGTCTTTTACCTGGGAGGCCTGGCCCCCGCAAGAATTTATTGTGCTGTTCCTCTTTTTTCAGATATATATATACCGTATATACTCGAGCATAAGCCGAGATTTTCAGCCCATTTTTTTTAGGCTGAAAGTGCCCCTCTCGGCTCATACTAGAGTCATTGTCCCAGGGGGTCGGCGAGGGAGGGGGAGCGGCGGCTGTCACATACTCACCTGCTCCTGGCGCGGTCCCTGCATCTCCGATGATCTCTGGGCGCTGGCAGCTTTTCCTGTGTTCAGCGGTCACGTGGTACCGCTCATTAAAGTAATGAATATGGTCGTGACTCCACTCCCATAGGGGTTGAGCGCATATTCATTACTTTAATGAGCGGTACCATGTGACCGCTGAACACCGGAACAAGCTGCCGGCGCCGAGACCATCTGTCAGTGAGAAGCAGGGACCGCGCCGGGAGCAGGTGAGTATAATGGAGGGTGAGCATTGCGCGATATTCACCTGTCCCCATTCCACCGCCGGGTGCCGCTCCGTCTTCCGCGTCCTCTGGCTGTGACGTTCCGGTCAGAGGGCACGATGACGTGGTTAGTGCACGCCCTCTGCTTGAATGTCAGAGCCAGAGGACCCGGAAGACGGAGCGGAACCGGGACAGGTGAATATCGCAAGTGCCGGGCGCCTGAGCGACGAGAGGTGAGTATGCCATTTTTTTTTTATCGCAGCAACAGCATATTACTCTATGGAACATCTTATGGGGCCATAATCAACCTTTATGACGCATTGTATGGGGCAAATGTTTCTATGGAGCATCTTATGGGTCCATAATCAACCTTTATGCATCATTGTATGGGGCAAATGTTTCTATGGAGCATCTTATGGAGCCATTATTAACCTTTATTCAGCATTATATGGGGCAAATGTTTCTGTGAAGCATCTTATGGGGCCATAATCAACCTTTATGCAGCATTGCATTGGGCAAATGTTTCTGTGGAGCATCTTATGGGCCATCATTAACCTTTTATGCAGCATTATATGGGGCATATTTTAATATGGAGCATCTTATGGGGCCCATCATAAACTTTATGGAGCGTTATATGGGGCGTATTTTGTATGGAGCATCTTATGGGGCCCATCATGAACTGTATGGAGCATTATATGGGGCTCCTGATTCAGTATGGATATTCAAAAACACTTAACCTACTGATGTCTCAATTAATTTTACTTTTATTGGTATCTATTTTTATTTTTGAAATTTACCAGTAGCTGCTGCATTTCCCACCCTAGGCTTATACTCGAGTCATTAAGTTTTACCAGTTTTTTGTGGCAAAATTAGGGGTCTCGGCTTATATTCGGGTCGGCTTATACTCGAGTATATACGGCATATATATACACACACACCTTATAAGTGTAGTATCCTAACAACTGTAGTGGCCTGAATAAACATGTTTCCTGGTCATTTTAACCACATGATGAATGTCGTAAGAACGATATCCCCAAAACAGTAGCAGAATTGTTTTCTTTTACAATAAAAATAAAGTTACCTAATGGACCAACACTATCAAGGGCTCTCCCTTAACAATAGCCAAAAAAATAATAGGGTAAATCTTTATTTAACAAAATTTCAAGATATATTAAATAATCTAAAAGGAGAGTGTCAGACATATGCAAAGTCACATGTGAAGCCTCTAGATACAGCCAGTAATAGTAATTAAACCGTAGTAAATGTGCATACACCAAGAATTTAACATACAAAATGACACAAAAAAACAACAATCAGTGTCCAATCTCCAGAGGTATGCATCAGAATGAAATAAATACAAAGTGGAATAAACTCCTACAAAAGAAAAAACAGATGCAATAAACTCACTTGGCGTGTGACAAGGATCTTTGTTGAAAAAAAAGAATTGTCAACAAGGCCAACATTTACTGGAAAAGGCTGTGCATTAGCCACAGGAGCGTAGTCACTAGTTCAAAGGAAAGAGCAATATATAAAATCAAGTGAATGGACAATTAGAGGTATAGGATAATATATTAAATCCCAATTATAGTCATGATAATAAATAGGGTCCAGTTTATTGCAAAAGTGGATACAATCCTGTGCTAGACTAAATACAGTAAGAGCTGTAAAGAAAGAATTAAACCAGCAATGGTATAAAGTGAAAGGTGGTGAATAAATGTGAGTGGCAGCTAAAGAATCATTCCTGACTCTCATTGCACATATAGCTTCCACCGAGTGGTGATGTCAGAATGTAAATGTGGGTTATTTATAGTGAGACTCACCAATGGTGGTTTTGTCTGGCGCCCACATTCCCCCGCACATGGAGCTAGGAACCACAAGCCGGAGTCTGACGTCACTTTAGCCTGCTCACACCAGACACATTATAGTGTTGGTGGAGAGAAGTAAGACCCAAAGACGTGTCGTCATGGAGGCCAGATCCGGAGTGAGTGATGTGAGCGCACACAGCTGGATAGTAAGATGTAAGTATAGGTCCAATCACCGCACTAATTAATTAAATAAGCCTCTTTTTGTTGATGACCAAAGATCCGCCTATATGGCAATTATTCCTCAGTTTTCCAGTGGAAATGGGGGACTATTTTTCCCAGATGCATCAGGAGGTACTGGTAAAACATTTTTAATTAATTTGCTGCTTGCAGAAATTCGCTCAAACAATGGCATTGCCTTGGCTGTTGCATCATCTGGGATTGCGGCCACTCTTTTAGATGGAAGGCGCATGGCTCATTCAGCACTAGGATTGCCCTTTAATCTAACGCTGTCAGAAACTTCTGTCTGTAATATCACTAAGGGCTCTGGGAAAGCTAAGGTATTACAAACTTGCAAAGTAATAGGGATGAATGTACCATGGCGCTTAAGAAAGCTGTCGAGGCCCTTGATTGCACCTTGAAAGATCTGCGGAGAACTGATCATTTAATGGGGGGAATCCGGTTTTTTAATCTGAGCATGCTCAGAACTTATAGGCCTGCCCCCAGGACACATATATAAAACAATGCCATTGAGGCCCTCACTCATTTCCAGCCATACTGCAAGAGAGCCAACACCCTGCCACACCCTGCCTTCCAGCAAGAGCCTGCTTGCCAGCTAGAGCCTGCCTGCCTTCCAGCAAGAGCCTGCCTGCTTTCCAGCAAGAGCCTAGCCTGCCTTCCAGCAAGAGCCTGCTTGCCTTCCAGCAAGAGCATGCCTGCCTTCCAGCAAGAGCCTAGCCTGCCTTCCAGCAAGAGCCTGCCTGCCAGCTAGTGCCTGCCTGCCTTCCAGCAAGAGCCTAGCCTGCCTTCCAGCAAGAGCCTGCCTGCCAGCTAGAGCCTGCCTGCCTTCCAGCAAGAGCCTGCCTGCCAGCAAGAGCCTAGCCTGCCTTCCAGCAAGAGCCTGCCTGCCTGCCAGCAAGAGCCTGCCTGCCTTCCAGCAAGAGCCTTCCTACCTGCCAGCTAGAGCCTGCCTGAGAGGAAGAGCCTGCCTGCCTTCCAACAAGAGCCTGCCTGCCAGCAAGAGCCTAGCCTGCCTTCCAGCAAGAGCTTGCCTTCCAGCAAGAGCCTGCCTGCCAGCAAGAGCCTGCCTGCCAGCAAGAGCCTACCTGCCTGCCTTCCAGCAAGAGCCTAGCCTGCCAGCAAGAGCCTAGCCTGCCTTCCAGCAAGAGACTGCCTGCCTTCCAGCAAGAGCCTGCCTGCCTTCCAGCAAGAGCCTAGCCTGCCTTCCAGCAAGAGCCTAGCCTGCCTTCCAGCAAGAGCCTGCCAGCAAGAGCCTGCCTGCCTTCCAGCAAGAGCCTGCCTACCTGCCAGCAAGAGCCTAGCCTGCCGTCCAGCAAGAGCCTGCCTGCCAGCAAGAGCCTGCCTGCCTTCCAGCAAGAGCCTGCCTTCCAGCAAGAGCCTAGCCTGCCTTCCAGCAAGATCCTAGCCTGCCTTCCAGCTAGAGCCTGCCTGCCAGCAAGAGCCTAGCCTGCCTTCCAGCAAGAGCCTGCCTTCCAGCAAGAGCCTGCCTGCCAGCTAGAGCCTGCCTGCCAGCTAGAGCCTGCCTGCCTTCCAGCAAGAGCCTGCCTGCCTGCCAGCTAGTGCCTGCCTGCCTTCCAGCAAGAGTCTAGCCTGCCTTCCAGCAAGAGCCTGCCAGCAAGAGCCTGCCTGCCTGCCAGCTAGAGCCTGCCTGCCTGCCAGCAAGAGCCTGCCTGCCTGCCAGCAAGAGCCTGCCTGCCTTCCAGCAAGAGCCTGCCTGCCTGCCAGCTAGAGCCTAGCCTGCCTTCCAGCTAGAGCCTGCCTTCCAGCAAGAGCCTACTAGCTGTTGGCATACTTACTCCCAGAGTCGACGGGTCACTATGACATCAGCATGGCAGCGGTCACCCATGTTCCACAGCAGCTCCCTGTCTCGGATCAGATCGATGAAAAAAATAAAATTAGATTTGAAACAACATAAAGAAAATTCCAAAAACAAAGAAGATGCTGCTTACACAATGACGGCCGCCACGACTCTCACGCCGACAACCCTGGGAGCCGCTCGGAGGACCTCTGAATCGAGCACCAGAATCTGAACTGTAAAAGAAAAATAACATAAAAATGATGTGCTTGTAGTTAGCCTTTTTATGTGTTGTGTACATTTTGATATCTAAAATGATCATTCTGTTTATGTTGTGTGATGTGTCCAATGATCTGTTTCTATGTGTGCATTGTTCTTTCTGTAAGGATCTTTTCTTTTTATGTGTTGGGTGTAGTGTGTGGTTTGTGGTTCCGCGATGCATGAAAGAAACATACCAATTTCTCCAGGTCTTTCTCCACCCCTTCGGTCTTCGTCCGGAAGCACCTCTTCTGCTGCAGCAGCAGCTTCCTACAAAAATGAAAGATGGTGAAATACTTTAATATATATAGACAAAGAGAGAGCTAGACAGAGAGAGAGAGCTAGACAGAGAGAGCTAGACAGAAAGAGCTAGACAGAGCTAGAGCACGAGAGAGAGCGCGAGAGAGAGCGAGCGAAAAATTATATAAAAAACATATATTTACCTCAGTGCGCTGCCGACGAGAGGGAGGGCTCCCAGAAGAAGACATGGCTGATGGCAGGCAGGCTCTTGCAAGCAGGCTCTTGCTGGAAGGCAGGCTCTTGCTGGCAGGCAGGCAGGCTCTAGCTGGCAGGCAGGCTCTTGCTGGAAGGCAGGCTAGGCTCTTGCTGGAAGGCAGGCAGGCTCTTGCTGGCAGGCAGGCTCTAGCTGGCAGGCAGGCTCTTGCTGGAAGGCAGGCTAGGCTCTAGCTGGCAGGCAGGCTCTTGCTGGAAGGCAGGCTAGGCTCTTGCTGGAAGGCAGTCAGGCTCTTGCTCGAAGGCAGGCTCTTGCTGGAAGGCAGGCAGGCTCTTGCTGGCAGGCAGGCAGGCTCTTGCTGGAAGGCAGGCTCTAGCTGGAAGGCAGGCTAGGCTCTAGCTGGCAGGCAGGCTCTTGCTGGAAGGCAGGCAGGCTCTTGCTGGAAGGCAGGCAGGCTCTTGCTGGCAGGCAGGCAGGCTCTAGCAGGCAGGCAGGCTCTTGCTGGAAGGTAAAATACTTTGGGTAGAACCCAAACAGGTACACAACTTGGGTAAAAGAAGGTAAAATACGGTTACAAGGTCAAAGACAAATTGTTCAAACTCTCTCATCCTGCCAGTCTATTCTTCCTTCGGTGACATAAAGTATTCTGCAAATTGGTCCCTAATTTGGGAAACTGTCACAGAACTTCTATACGTAATGTTGTTATAATCAGCCAAGGTGGTTTCTTCAGAGTGGTCCTCAATGGAAATCTGTTCCTTGGATATCACATAATTGTTCAGGACAACACAACCTTTCATCACCTCGTCAACAGTGTCTGTATTCAAGTTTGTAGATGTCAGTAAAACTCTCCATTTGGCGGTCAAAATCCCAAAAGCGCACTCCACCATTCTCCGTGCACGTGTGAGGCGGTAGTTAAAAACTCTTTTAGTTTGGGTTAATCCACGGCTGGGGTAGGGTTTCAGCAGATGTTCTGACAGCTGGAAGGCTTTATCCCCAACACAAACGAAAGGCATTGGTGGCCCAGAGGTTTGAGGCAGTGGTCCGGGGGGGGGATGGGTTGAAAGGTGTTTCCATACAAATGATGCCCCATTGCAGCCAGTTTGAAAACTTGTTAATCATTTGGGCGGCCATACGCCCCATTATCCACCGCTACAAATTTGTACTCCGCATCGGCGATGGCCATCAGCACAATGGAAAAGTACTTTTTATAGTTAAAATATTCTGATCCCGAACCAGCCGGTTTAACGATACGGATATGTTTCCCGTCCACCGCGCCCCAAGCAATTGGGAAACTGACACACTTGCTGGAATTTCTCGGCTACTTCCAACCAAATCTCCATTGTGGGATGTGGTATAAATTCACCGTGCATAGAGTCCCACAGTGCACGACAAGTGTGCTTAACAATTCCGGAGATGGTGGAGAGATTCTCCAGTAGCAAGGAATCTGTGAACTAAAGCAAGGCAGAAATTACTACAAAATCAAACTACAATCTATTAAAGTGTACTACAGGAGTACATACAATAAAAATGGCTTACCGAAAAGTGACCATCAGACACTCGGCCGGTGAAATAGAGAATCGGCAATACGTATCACTCCTTCGGATGAGATGTTCAATTCGGTCCACCAATAGATCAAAGTTCTCCGCTTTCATCCGCACATATGAGAAAAATTTCTCTGGGTCTCCTCATAGCTCCATGTGCAGTGTAGAAAACACCCCACGTGTCATTCCCTATGCGGTGATGGGGTAGATCCACAAACAGCATCGGCGCAGACGCATGATGCGTTGTCTCTCTTGCTCCTTCTCCACAGTAATTGCTTGCAAGCAATTCGCCTCCACAATGAAATCCATGTTGTTCTGCAGAATCTTCGCAATAACAATATCCATCTTTCTCTCCAAACAATTGCTCCTCTCCAACCTGTGACTGATGGGCTGTAGGAAGACTGTATATATAGTTTTGAGGGGGCCAATCACATTTTGGAGCCTCCCAAGGGTCTTCTTAAAAACCGGATCCATAAAAAAACGGATGGAGAAACGGATGCCAACCGGATGGGACGGATCTGGTTTTCAGCCGGATCTGGACATCGGATCCGGCAGAAAAACGGATCCGTCCCATCCGGTTTTCACAAATTACGCCGGATTTGGCATGGCGCGAAAAAACTGATGTGTGAAACTAGCCTTACCAAAAAGCACTACAATAGATAGTTTTTTAACTGTAAACCAATTTTTCTCTTTTTCCATGAAGTACTTATAGATTACACTGGAGGGAGGGGGGAAGGGTTGCCCTATGTTGTTAATTGGGTGTAAATGTTTTATATGTTTGTTTAAGGTGCATACATTTTCATTTTTGATAAAAAATGGTTCAAAAAATAGTTGTAATAGTTTATACTACATAATATGTATTGAATATGTAAAATCAATAAAAATGTTGAAATAGAAAAAAAGTTGTTGTTCACATCAATGTTACGACAAATTAGTAAAATGCCAAAATAATAAAAATTTAAAGTGGAAAAACAAAATTACTGTAGCACTCTGAAAATGTCAATTTCAGGGTGTCACGTATAGATTTCACCCTTGTTCACATTTACTTTGTATTGATGCAGTATTGTTTATTGCGTTTTTCTATATGTTCTTCATCCATTATGCTTTTATGCATAATGATCCAGCATATACACAGCCCCCTTTACTGATCCTTTTATGAATGTTTTCATCATGTGGTCCCTTTTTTCAGAGACACAGCTTTAATCCAATGGTTACATATGACTCCTTATCAGTACATTTATTGCAGTGATCCCTCTCTTAGAACTATACTTACCTTTTACTATACAGCGGTGTGCGCTCGCATCGCTTACTCCGGATCTGGCCTCCATGATGACGCTGCCTTAATTCTCTCCACCTGCACTATAACTTATCTGGTGTGAGCGGGCGGAAGTGTCGTCAGACTCGTGGTTTTCTAGCTGTGTGTGCTGGGGATGTGAGCGCCGGACAAATAACCCACATTTACACTGTGACATCACTCCTCAGAGGAAGCTGAACACGAAACGCGCGTCAGGGGTGCTACTATGGCTGCCATGTAGGTTATTAACCTCCTTTCATTTTATACCGTTGCTGGTTTAATTCTTTTTTTACAGCTTGGGCCGCGACCAATCAGCGACGCCAGATTTTCGTGACAGACAGACGGAAGTGACCCTTAGACAATTATATAGTAGAAGAGCAAATCCACAACATAATCCAAAACCAAAATATACATATAATATCACTTAATAGTGCAGAATTTTCTAGGACACTAGAATTCACAAAGTGAGGTAAAAGTGATGGGAAGAATGGGAAGGGTGGGTAAATGGAAAAGGAAAACCTACCCGACTGCAATATGGGGTGTTATAAGGAGGTATTGCTTCCCATTTAAACTGCCCTATAAGTAAAAGAGATCGCAGAGTGGTTACATTGATCTATTGGTATATAGGTGGGAACTAGTTGCAGTGAAAACCGGCCAGCAAAAATTGAAAGGCAACGTACCATAAAGGCTATAAAGCAAATAGCATAGCCTGTGTATGAAAAACGGGATCCAAAGGTTACTACTACCTGTAAGGTTGAAAAGCATGGGCATAAGTTAGACAAGATGAGATGCCTGGAATCAGGGTCTACCTTTTCTTTGTATATTGTGATTAATATGTACACATTTGTTTTTTTTTTATTATTTTTATTAAATTTTAACTTTTTATCTAGGTCATCACACTCACAAACTTTGGATTGCAGTACAGATCGAAAGTCACAGAATTTGATTACCAACCAGGTAGTTTTATTATTTAAGAGTCTGCCATTATGAGGAAAATATGTGGTTTCAAGTAGTTATTTGTTGTAATTTTGTGACAAAATTTGTCAGCCGATGTGTATATTCTAAAATAATTACCAATACCCACTTATATTCCAGTTTTTAAAGCTGTCAATGCTGTAGCTCCATTCCTGGGGATGAAATGGAGCTGACAAAGTGTCAAGGTCCTGCTGTCCAGCCAAGCACTGGGGCCAATCAGCAGACTACTAAGAGGCTATGGTTTTTGTGGTAAATGGGTACCATTTACATCTACCATGTACGGCCTGTGATGACTGCAAGTGTGGGGCTCTTGAGACTCAGTATCTATGCGTGTCTGTATGAACCAGTACTTAAAAAGGTGATTTCATCAGAAAGCTTAACTTGACTGCAGAGGCACATATGAAGTTTCCAAAAGTAGGTTTACTTTCAAGCTGAAGTCTTGTGGTTATGCACAATTACAATAGGTAAAAAGATGATTCTGAACCAGATCTATGTAGATGGCTGACGTACACTATCTGAGGAACAAGGGAGGGGTTACTGACATCAGAACTGGGCTACAGGGATGGAGTTCAAACTTCTATAAAGCAAACCTGACTGCAGAGCAGAGTAGCAAAAACAATAAAATATGATTCCCAAGTCGTGGAACATGACAGTTATTGTCAGTTACTGGTGCGCTATTTATTGGATTCATATCTGTTTCTGACCTTGCTTTGTTCCTTGTTTATTTTGCTGATTAAAAATTGGATGTCCTTCTAGATTTGACCTATGGACTGCACGATTACCGTGTCTGATGTTGGCTATCCTCTAATTGAGCATGATTTTGTCACTGTCTCTAGTTGTGAGTTGACTACTGTAACTTGTGTTTTCACTTTAATCTTCTGTCACTTTACTCAAGCTACACCATGGCTTCTACCCATTGACATATATGCTCACTGTATAGTGATTATAAGTCTGTCTGTAGGCGCCTATTTGAGTTGATGAATTTTCATAACCTTAATATTCCAGTGGACTTAAAAAATAATACTGTAAAAGTGTCGGTCAAAAGCTTAAAATATATCCAAGTTTTTGACAAATGCAATTCAAGATGGCTGATCCTTCTTTCCTTTTACATCTTTAACTAGAAATATTTTGTTAGCATGGTCAGTGATATGGCTTAGCAAAGGAAAATAACTTTAGGAAATCTTCCTTTAAGAGTTTTTTTTTATATGCACAGTTTTTTGGGGGATTCCATCACATAATGACATCTCATTTGTTTATGAAGAATTGATTACATTTTTTAACCCCTTGACAAAAAATAGTTTAAATGGAATCTGTCACCAGGTTTTGCTACCTTATATGAGAGCATAGTATATCAGTACTATATATATAGGGTCATTCCACATCAAGTGGACCAGTTTTAAAAATCGTCCCCACTCGACCTTCTCCGATTTTGCTGAAAATTTATAAGGATGTACATGTATGTTTGAAAAGAGGTTCTGTAAATTTTTAGGGCCAGATCTCAAATACATTGGGCACTGTTGACCTTTCACTGGAGGTTCCACCAAGCCTGTGGCTTCAGCTAAGAGGATTTTGCAAGCTTTGGCACATAGCCATTAGAGTTCTATACTGGCTATGATGCTGAAATTTGGCATACTAGCGCAACTTTTGCTGCTAAACACGATAAAATTATTGCCGGCTATGACAAAACAATATTTCGGCCGCAATTTTGTGTCAAAGTAGCTTGAAAAACACGTCGCATAAAATTTATGCCAAACTTTGCCCATATATAACTCAAGACCAAAAACCAATAGTAACTGGTGCTTTGCCCTGTACACCAAACATCTACATGACTTTGCATTGCTGCAATATCACGGTCAAAGCATATGTATTTGTGGAAATATTCACACCCACATATGATGAAAAACTTAAAAAAAACGAATTTTACCTATTTTTAGGTCAAATTTCTCAAAAAGGGTACCCCTAAAATATATTAATTCTGATATCATTAGAAAGAGCACATTTTTCTCTACAAGGATCATTGGGGTTTTTTTTTGTAGTCTCTCAGTTTAACCCCTTCACCCCCGGAGCTTTTTCCATTTTTCCGTTTTCGTTTTTCGCTCCCCTCCTTCCCAGAGCCATAACTTTTTTATTTTTCCGTCAATTTGGCCATGTGAGGGCTTATTTTTTGCGGGACGAGTTGTACTTTTGAACGACATCATTGGTTTTACCATGTCGTGTACTAGAAAACGGGAAAAAAATTCCAAGTGCAGTGAAATTGCAAAAAAAGTGCAATCCCACACTTGTTTTTTGCTTGCCTATTTTGCTAGGTTCACTAAATGCTAAAACTGACCTGCCATTATGATTCTCCAGGTCAGTACGAGTTCATAGACACCTAACATGACTAGGTTATTTTTCACCTAAGTGGTGAAAAAAAATGCCAAACTTTGCAAAAAACAAAACAAAACAAAATTGCGCCATTTTCCGATACTCGTAGCGTCTCCATTTTTCGTGATCTGGGGTCAGGTGAGGGCTTATTTTTTGCGTGCCGAGCTGGCATTTTTAATGATAGCATTTTGGTGCAGATACGTTCTTTTGATCGCCCGTTATTGCATTTTAATGCAATGTCGTGGCGACCAAAAAAACGTAAATCTGGCGTTTCGATTTTTTTTCTCATTACGCCGTTTAGCGATCAGGTTAATGCTTTTTTCTTATTGATAGATTGGGCGATTCTGAACGCGGCGATACCAAATATGTGTAGGTTGGGTTTTTTTTTTATTGATTTATTTTGATTGGGGCGAAAGGGGGGTGATTTAAACTTTTATATTTTTTTTATTTTTTTCACATTTTTTTTTACTTTTTTTTTTTACTTTTACCATGCTTCTATAGCCTCCATGGGAGGCTAGAAGCAGGCACAGCCCGATCGGCTCTGCTACATAACAGCGATCATCAGATCGCTGTTATGTAGCTAAAATGCAGGTGTGCTGTGAGCGCCGACCACAGGGTGGCGCTCCCAGCCACCGGCGATCAGTAACCATAGAGGTCTCCAGGACCTCTATGGTTACAATGTACAAGCATCGCCGACCCCTGATCATGTGACGGGGGTCGGCGATGCGCTCATATCCGGCCGCACGGCCGGATGCGGTAGTTAAATGCCGCTGTCTGCGTTTGACAGCGGCATTTAACTAGTTAATAGCGGCGGGTGATCGCGATTTCACCCGCCGCTATTGCGCGCACATGTCAGCTGTAAAAAACAGCTGACATGTCGCGACTTTGATGTGCGCTCACCGCCGGAGCGCACATCAAAGCGGGGGTCCCGACATGTGACGTACTATACCGTCACATGTCGGGAAGGGGTTAAGAAATGAAAAATGCCACTGAACATGGTGTTATTTATTAATACGCAATGAATGGTAACTGCACTATTCAAACCCTTGCGTTGGTCCATGGTGGTTATACCACAACCAATTCCCTAAAAATTGGTATTATAATCCTATTAAGAGTTGTAATAATGCTGTCTTTCGAGAACTGGCAGCCCCATCGCCTAGGAGCCATGGCCGATAGCCGTGCAAGGCGAGCCTCGGGTGGTCTCTTTATCGCAGGTTCCGAAGCCTGAGGGTGGGTGTCTTTGCCTAGGATCCCAAGCCTAATATTGGGTATCTTTTGTTGGTTCCCAAGCCATAATGTTCAGTCTAAGTGGTCTGGAATCGTTGCTGAATTTGCAACATAATCGGTTCAGAGAAGCTGTATTGTTGGCCCATTGCTGTCCAAAAAGGTCCAAATCTTGACATTGGCACCTAAAAGTTGGTCCATTAAGGCTATATCAGATGAATTCGGTGTCTCTGAACGAATGGTCAAACAAGCTCGAAAGCTTAAATGTGAACATGGGATCTTAGCCGTACCTAGAATCAAGTGTGGCAAGAAAGTTTCCGAGGAAGTGAAGAAAAAGGTGCAGGCATTTTTTGAGGATGATGAATTCAGTCGAATGTGCCCTGGTAAAAAAGACTATGTATCAGTGCGAATAGCAGGAGAAAAAAAGCAGATGCAAAAGCGACTATTACTGAGCAATATGAGGGAAATGTTTGTTGCCTATCGGGATCGGAATGGCCCTGAAATTGGATTTTCCAAGTTGTGTGAGCTTCGGCCAAAGTGGTGCGTAACCGTTGGATCTGCTGGAACACATTCCGTTTGTGTGTGTACCATTCACCAAAATGTCAAACTAATGCTTGCAGCATGCCCAATCAATGATGACTACAAAGAGCTCATATGCAAAATGGTCTGTGGAATTGAATCCAAGGACTGTATGCTTGGCCGTTATGATAAATGCCCGGGTCCTGAAGTTTTTAAAGAATTTCTAGTCAATGTGTTTGTCAACAGTGACCCTGAAGATATTATTGAGTTCAAACAATGGATTCACACTGATCGAGACACGCTTGATACGAAACAACTAACTATTAGTGTTGAGCATTCCGATACCGCAAGTATCGGGTATCGGCCGATATTTGCTGTATCGGAATTCCGATACCGAGATCCGATACTTTTGTGGTATCGGGTATCGGTATCGAAACAACATTAATGTAAAAATGTGTAAAAGAGAGAATTAAAATAAAAAATATTGCTATACTCACCTCTCCGACGCAGCCTGCACCTTACCGAGGGAACTGGCAGCGTTCTTTGTTTAAAATTCGCGCTTTTCTTTCCTTACGTGAAGTCCCGGCTTTGTGATTGGTTGCGTCGCAGTCACATGGGCGACGCAACCAATCACAGCAAGCCGTGACGTAATTTCAGGTCCTTAAGGATTTTAAAATTACGTCCCGGCTTTGTGATTGGTTGCGTCGCAGTCACATGGGCGACGCAACCAATCACAAGCCGTGACGTCACGGGAGGCTGGACACGCGCGCATTTTAAAATGCGCGCTTGTCCAGCCTCCCGTGACGTCCCGGCTTGTGATTGGTTGCGTCGCGATCAACCAATCACAAGCCGGGAGGCTGGACACGCGCGCATTTTAAAATGCGCGCTTGTCCAGCCTCCCGTGACGTCCCGGCTTGTGATTGGTTGCGTCGCGATCAACCAATCACAAGCCGGGAGGCTGGACACGCGCGCATTTTAAAATGCGCGCGTGTCCAGCCTCCCGGCTTGTGATTGGTTGACCGCGAAGCAACCAATCACAAGCCGGGACGTCACGGGAGGTTGGACAAGCGCGCATTTTAAAATGCGCGCGTGTCCAGCCTCCCGGCTTGTGATTGGTTGACCGCGAAGCAACCAATCACAAGCCGGGACGTCACGGGAGGTTGGACAAGCGCGCATTTTAAAATGCGCGCGTGTCCAGCCTCCCGGCTTGTGATTGGTTGACCGCGACGCAACCAATCACAAAGCCGGGACGTAATTTTAAAATCCTGAAGGACCTGAAATTACGTCACGGCTTGCTGTGATTGGTTGCGTCGCCCATGTGACTGCGACGCAACCAATCACAACGCCGGAACGTAATTTTAAAATCCTGAAGGACCTGAAATTACGTCACGGCTTGCTGTGATTGGTTGCGTCCCGGCCACATGGGCGGCACGCGACCAATCACAAGCCGGGACTTCACGTAAAGGAAAGAAAAGCGCGAATTTTAAACAAAGAACGCTGCCGCTTCCCTCGGTAAGGTGCAGGCTGCGTCGGAGAGGTGAGTATAGCAATATTTTTTATTTTAATTCTTTATTTTACACATTAATATGGATCCCAGGGCCTGAAGGAGAGTTTCCTCTCCTTCAGACCCTGGGAACCATCAGGGATACCGTCCGATACATGAGTCCCATTGACTTGTATTGGTATCGGGTATCGGATTGGATCCGATACTTTGCCGGTATCGGCCGATACTTTCCGATACCGATACTTTCAAGTATCGGACGGTATCGCTCAACACTACTAACTATAGAAGATTTCATTGAAGAATTGGTTTTGAAAATTTCTAAACTTTGTAGCCATCACTACATCGCCAAGCATCAAAGTTGATATCTGAAATCGTTGAAGGAAAATCTGAGACCTGGAGAGCTTGTGATCCTTATGGACTTTGCTGAAAATTACTCATTTATTGTTCAAGATGCCATTCAAGGTTTCCACTGGGAAAATAGTCAAGCTACAGTACACCCATTTGTAATTTACTTCAAGGAGTTAAATGGTGAAGCTGCGCAGAACATCAGCTTGTGCATAATCAGTGATTGCTCACGACATGACACAGTTGCAGTCCACACTTTCTTAACAGTAATTGTGGAGTATCTCAAGACTCTCATCAATGGGATTCGTCATATCCACTACTTCAGCGATGGATCTGCAGCCCAGTACAAAAATTTCTAAAATTTTCTCTACTTGTGCCAGCACAATGCTGATTTCAATATCAGCGCTGAATGGAATTTTTTTCGTACCAGTCATGGAAAGTCGCCCTGTGATGGGATTGGAGGGACAGCAAAGAGGTTGGCAGCTCGTGCCAGTCTTCAACGCCCAACTGAAAAACAAATACTGACCCCGGTGGATTTATTCAACTTTTGCAACGAGCAACTGCATGGAATCAAGTTTTTTTTTGTTCCAAAAGAAAAAATTGACGAAATACGGGTAGTTCAAGAGGAAAGGTTCAAAGATGGACATACGATTGCTGGACCAAGAGAAAATCACCAGTTTGTGCCAATTGATGACAAAAAGATTTGCATTTCAAGGGTGTCAAATGACCCATCATCTTTCATTGCCCATGTAGATAGATCTGTCAGATCAGAAATGCCTTTTGTGCCAAATGCAGAGCTCCAGCCAGGGCAATACATTGCCTGCATTTACGATAGGAACTGGTGGATTGGAAATATTTCTGAAATTTCAGTCGACAAGCATGATGCATTAATAAATTTTATGCATCCTCATGGACCAGCTAACTTCTTTCACTGGCCTGTGAGAAATGATACATGCTGGATTCCCGAGCAGTCAATCATTGCAATAATTCCAGCACCAGCTGCAACAGCAATGGGCCGACAATACAGATTCTCTGAACCGATTATGTTGCAAATTCAGCAACAATTCCAGACCACTTAGACTGAACATTATGGCTTGGGAACCAACAAAAGATACCCAATATTAAGCTTGGGATCCTAGGCAAAGACACCCACCCTCAGGCTTTCGGAACCTGCGATAAAGAGACCACCCGAGGCTCGCCTTGCACGGCTATCGGCCATGGCTCCTAGGCGATGGGGCTGCCAATTCTCGATAGACAGCATTATTACAATTCTTAATAGGATTATAATACCAATTCTTAGGGAATTGGTTGTGGTATAACCACCATGGACCAACGCAAGGGTTTGAATAGTGCAGTTACCATTCATTGCGTATTAATAAATAACACCATGTTCAGTGGCATTTTTCATTTCTTAAACTGAGAGACTCCAAAAAAAACCCCAATGATCCTTGTAGAGAAAAATGTGCTCTTTCTAATGATATCAGAATTAATATATTTTAGGGGTACCCTTTTTGAGAAATTTGACCTAAAAATAGGTAAAATTCGTTTTTTTTAAGTTTTTCATCATATGTGGGTGTGAATATTTCCACAAATACATATGCTTTGACCGTGATATTGCAGCAATGCAAAGTCATGTAGATGTTTGGTGTACAGGGCAAAGCACCAGTTACTATTGGTCTTTGGTCTTGAGTTATATATGGGCAAAGTTTGGCATAAATTTTATGCGACGTGTTTTTCAAGCTACTTTGACACAAAATTGCGGCCGAAATATTGTTTTGTCATAGCCGGTAATAATTTTATCGTGTTTAGCAGCAAAAGTTGAGCTAGTATGCCAAATTTCAGCATCATAGCCAGTATAGAACTCTAATGGCTATGTGCCAAAGTTTGCAAAATCCTCTTAGCTGAAGCCGCAGGCTTGGTGGAACCTCCAGTGAAAGGTCAACAGTGCCCAATGTATTTGAGATCTGGCCCTAAAAATTTACAGAACCTCTTTTCAAACATACATGTACATCCTTATAAATTTTCAGCAAAATCGGACAAGGTCGAGTGGGGACCACTGGTCCACTTGACATGGAATGACCCTATATATTATATATCCATATCACTGTGTAGGGTAAAAGAAGTGAATCATAAATCCTTTAAAAGAAATACCTTATATACTCGAGTATAAACTGAGATTTTCAGCCCATTTTTGGGGGCTGAAAGTGTCACTCTCGGCTTATACTCAAGTAATTGTCCCAAGGGTCGGCGGGGGAGGGGGAGTGGCAGCTGTCAAATCATACTTACCTGCTTCCGGCGCCCGCAGCTTCTTCCTGTGTTCAGCGGTCACGTGGTACCGCTCATTAAAGTAATGAATATGGACGCATATTCATTACTTTAATGAGCGGTACGATGTGACCGCTGAACACAGGAAGAAGCTGCGGGCGCCGAAGATCACCAGTAGTGAGAAGCTGCCAGGGACCGCGCCGGGAGCAGGTGAGCATAATGGGGACTGTAGGGTGAGTATTGCGCGATATTCACCTGTCTGCGTTCCACCGCTGTGTCTTCTGCGTCCTCTCCCTGTGACATTCAGGTCAGAGGGTACGATGACGCTATTAGTGTGTGCGCTGCCCTCTCCCTGAACAGTCACTGCGGAGGACGCGGAAGACACAGCGGCACCCAGCGGTGGAACGCGCACAGGTGAATATTGCAAGTGCCGGGGGCCTGCTCAGGACAAGAGATGAGTATGTGATTTTTTTTTATTTTATCGCAGCAGACGGCTATGGGGCAAATGTTTCTATGGAGCATCTTATGGGGCAATAATCAACCTATGCAGCATTGTATGGGGCACATTACCTATTGAGCATCTTATGGGGCCATAATCTATGCAGCATTGTATGGGCACATTATTTATGAAGCATCTTATGGGGCCATAATCAATCTATGCAGCATTGTATGGGGCACATTATCTATGGGGCATCTTATGGGGCCATAATCAACCTATGCAGCATTGTATGGGGCACATTATCTATGGAGTATCTTATGGGGCCATAATCAATATATGCAGCATTGTATGGGTCACATTATCTATGGAGCATCTTATGGGGCCATAATCAACCTATGCAGCATTGTATGGGGCATATTTTCTATGAAGCATCTTATGGGGCCCATCATAAACTTTATGGAGCATTTTATGGGGCATATTTTATTATGGAGCATCTTATGGGGCTATCATGAACTGTATGGATCATTATATAGGGCTCCTGATTCAATATGGATATTCAAAAACACGAAACCTACTGATGTCTCAATTAATTTTACTTTTATTGGTATCTATTTTTATTTTTGAAATTAACAGGTAGCTCCTGCATTTCCCACCCTAGGCTTATACTCGAGTCATTAAGTTTTCCCAGTTTTTTGTGGCAAATTAGGGGTCTCGGCTTATACTCGGGTCGGCTTATATTCGAGTGTATACGGTACATTTTATTTGTAAGATGGGCAGTAAATTCATTCAGTGAACACACCATGACCACAGTATACTAGCCTGAATGATAAAGAGCAAAGGTTAGGGTTCTGTGTCCCTCCACCCCTATGTTCGTTTCCTTCTGCTTCCTCAAGGGACATTTCAGGGTGGGAGACATCGAGCATTAAATAGAGCAAGCCAGGCACTGATTACTTCGCCCTGATATTATGTAACTGAAAGGGGAAAAAAAGGTAATATCGAAAATGGGCGCACAATGAATTATTAGCAAATAGATCAATGGCTGCACTTATATTTAGTATATACTATTTTTCTGGCTTGAACGCCTCGCCCTTCAACGTGCTGTGATTTTAATTACATCCATACACAGTTGGTTCTGAGCTTCCTATAAAAGCAGGCTTTACCATGTTATTAGCCATAGGTAAGTGTTCACACTAGGCAGTCAGCTCAGTTACCCATCCGATCTGAGATTACCTTGACGTTTGGTGGATGGGCTCACAACGTTTGGCCAAATATTATGCTAAGAATCTCATGTGTTTTTTCATAAATTTCCCTAGCCATTATGCTATTCACATTTCATATATTGCACATTTTCCTTGTCTTAGCACAGTAAATTTTGAGTGCAGCCATTGATCTATTTGCTATATGACTTTTTTTTGGCTATGCACCAGTTCATATTATATTGTTGTTCAGTCAGTTTTCTTATATTCAATGAATTATTAGCACACGATGTCTGTACTGTCATCCATTCCACATATGCAAAGGAGTATCCAGCTAGTAGTAAAAGGAATGCCATCATTCTGCATTGCCACGGTGACTAGGTGGTTGGCGGCACAGTTTGTGGTCCGAAGATGCCATAGCAATGGAATGCTTGTGACGAGAGTTCATTAGCGCATGCGCACTGCAGCGTGTCTGGGTATAATATGAAAAGCCTTAATGAGGATATTACAAATATGGGCTGTGAATTGACATTAGGTTCTAAAACAGAAAGAAGGGCTGTAAATAATATATCACTGCTATGGGCATGATACACTTGTCACAATGTAAAAATGCAGTTTGTACAGTATTTATAAATCAGGAATGTCTTTAGCTGGCTTGATCTATATAATGCTAGATGTCCCCCATACTGACATGGCCCTTGAGGAAACAGGATGAAACGTGCGTTGAGGTGGAGGGACACGGAACCCTAGCCTTTACTCTTTATTATCCAAGCGAGTATACTGTGGCCATAGTGTGTTCACTACATAGATTTACTGCCCATATCACTGCATAATGATGCTATAGATATATGCTATATTAAATATGACTTCAGTCACATTATGACGAATATACACTACTTTTGCTATATTACATATGAGATGATAGATATTTCTTTTAACTGTTTTCTGTGTTGTGAATTTGCTTTTTTCTCCCTCTAGTGGTTACTAGTTTTTTGACTCTGGTTTTTCTGTCATTCCTTTTATCCGCACCTGGGTCGTTAGTTAGGGGTGTTGCTATTTAAGCTCCCTGGACCTTCAGTTCAATGCCTGGCAACGTAGTTATCAGAGCTAGTCTGCTGTGCTCTTGTCTACTGATCCTGGTTCCAGTTATATCAGCTAAGTCTGCCTTTTGCTTTTTGCTATTTGTTTTGGTTTTGTATTTTTGTCCAGCTTGTTCCAAATCTATATCCTGACCTTTGCTGGAAGCTCTAGGGGGCTGGTGTTCTCCCCCCGGACCATTAGACGGTTCGGGGGTTCTTGAATTTCCAGTGTGGATTTTGATAGGGTTTTTGTTGACCATATAAGTTACCTTTCTTTATTCTGCTATCAGTAAGCGGGCCTCTCTGTGCTAAACCTGGTTCATTTCTGTGTTTGTCATTTCCTCTTACCTCACCGTCATTATTTGTGGGGGGGCTTCTATCCAGCTTTGGGGTCCCCTTCTCTGGAGGCAAGAAAGGTCTTTGTTTTCCTCTACTAGGGGTAGCTAGATTCTCCGGCTGGCGCGTGTCATCTAGAATCAACGTAGGAATGATCCCCGGCTACTTCTAGTGTTGGCGTTAGGAGTAGATATATGGTCAACCCAGTTACCACTGCCCTATGAGCTGGATTTTTGTATTCTGCAGACTTCCACGTTCCTCTGAGACCCTCGCCATTGGGGTCATAACAGTTTGCCAGGCCAGTATTAAATGTTTAATGCATTGCAGAAGAGGGATTATAAGAAAGAAGATTCTGAGTTTTTTTTTTTTTTTTTTTTCTCCTTCCCCTTTACCTCAGAGTGGCTATGCTTGCTGCAGACATGAATGTCCAGACCTTGATTACAAGTGTGGACCAGCTGGCTACTCGTGTGCAGGGCATACAAGACTATGTTATCAGAAATCCTAGGTCAGAACCTAAAATACCGATTCCTGAACTGTTTTCCGGAGACAGGTTTAAGTTTAGGAATTTCGTGAATAATTGTAAATTGTTTTTGTCCCTGAGACCCTGTTCATCAGGAGATTCTGCTCAGCAAGTAAAAATTGTTATTTCGTTCTTACGGGGCGACCCTCAGGATTGGGCTTTTTCGCTGGCGCCAGGAGATCCGGCATTGGCTGATCTTGATGCGTTTTTTCTGGCGCTCGGTTTACTTTATGAGGAACCCAATCTTGAGATTCAGGCAGAAAAGGCCTTGCTGTCTATGTCTCAGGGGCAGGACGAGGCTGAAGTGTATTGCCAAAAATTTCGGAAATGGTCCGTGCTGACACATTGGAACGAGTGTGCACTGGCCGCTAATTTTAGAAATGGCCTTTCTGAAGCCATTAAGAATGTTATGGTGGGTTTTCCCATTCCCACAGGTCTGAATGATAGTATGGCACTGGCTATTCAAATTGACCGGCGGTTGCGGGAGCGCAAAACCGCAAATTCCCTCATGGTGTTGTCTGAACAGACACCTAATTCGGTGCAATGTGATAGAAAAACCGCAAATTCCCTCATGGTGTTGTCTGAACAGACACCTGATTTAATGCAATGTGATAGAATCCTGACTAGAAATGAGCGGAAAATTCATAGACGCCGGAATGGCTTGTGCTACTACTGTGGTGATTCTACACATGTTATCTCAGCATGCTCTAAACGTATAGCTAAGGTTGTTAGTCCTGTCACCGTTGGTAATTTGCAACCTAAATTTATTCTGTCTGTAACTTTGATTTGCTCACTGTCATCTTATCCTGTCATGGCGTTTGTAGATTCAGGTGCTGCCCTGAGTCTCATGGATCTCTCATTTGCTAAGCGCTGTGGATTTACTCTTGAACCATTAGAAAATCCTATTCCTCTTAGGGGTATTGATGCTACACCATTGGCAGCAAATAAACCGCAGTATTGGACTCAGGTTACCATGTGCATGACTCCTGAACACCGCGAGGTGATACGTTTCCTGGTTTTACATAAAATGCATGATTTGGTCGTTTTAGGGCTGCCATGGTTACAGACCCATAATCCAGTCCTGGACTGGAAGGCTATGTCAGTCTCAAGTTGGGGCTGTCGTGGTATTCATGAGGATTCTCTGCCTGTGTCTATTGCTTCTTCTACGCCTTCGGAAGTTCCGGAGTATTTGTCTGATTATCAGGATGTCTTCAGTGAGTCTGAGTCCAGTGCACTGCCTCCTCATAGGGACTGTGACTGTGCTATAGATTTGATCCCAGGCAGTAAATTTCCTAAGGGAAGACTGTTTAATCTGTCGGTACCTGAACATACCGCTATGCGTTCATATATCAAGGAGTCTCTGGAAAAAGGACATATTCGTCCGTCTTCTTCCCCTCTTGGTGCGGGATTCTTTTTTGTGGCAAAAAAGGACGGATCTTTGAGACCTTGTATTGATTATCGGCTTTTAAATAAGATCACTGTCAAATTTCAGTATCCTTTACCGCTGTTGTCTGACTTGTTTGCCCGGATTAAGGGTGCCAAGTGGTTCACCAAGATAGACCTTCGTGGTGCGTACAACCTTGTGCGCATTAAGCAAGGTGATGAATGGAAAACCGCATTCAATACGCCCGAAGGTCATTTTGAGTACTTGGTGATGCCTTTTGGGCTCTCCAATGCGCCTTCAGTTTTTCAGTCCTTTATGCATGACATTTTCCGGAAGTATCTGGATAAATTTTTGATTGTTTATCTGGATGATATTTTGGTTTTTTCTGATAATTGGGATTCGCATGTGGAGCAGGTCAGGTTGGTCTTTAAAATTTTGCGTGAAAATTCTTTGTTTGTCAAGGGCTCAAAGTGTCTCTTTGGTGTACAGAAGGTTCCCTTTTTGGGGTTCATTTTTTCCCCTTCTGCTGTGGAGATGGACCCAGTCAAGGTCCGAGCTATTCTTGATTGGACTCAGCCCTCGTCAGTTAAGAGTCTTCAGAAGTTCTTGGGCTTCGCTAACTTCTACCGTCGTTTTATCGCTAATTTTTCTAGCATTGTGAAACCTTTGACGGATATGACCAAGAAGGGCTCCGATGTAGCTAACTGGGCTCCTGCTGCCGTGGAGGCTTTCCAGGAGTTGAAACGCCAGTTTACTTCGGCGCCTGTTTTGTGCCAGCCTGACGTCTCACTTCCCTTTCAGGTTGAGGTGGATGCTTCGGAGATTGGGGCAGGGGCCGTTTTGTCGCAGAGAGGCCCTGGTTGCTCTGTTATGAAACCTTGTGCCTTTTTCTCTAGGAAGTTTTCGCCTGCCGAGCGAAATTATGATGTGGGCAATCGGGAATTGTTGGCCATGAAATGGGCATTTGAGGAGTGGCGTCATTGGCTCGAGGGTGCTAAGCATCGTGTGGTGGTCTTGACTGATCACAAAAATCTGATGTATCTCGAGTCTGCTAAACGCCTTAATCCGAGACAGGCCCGCTGGTCATTGTTTTTCTCCCGCTTTGATTTTGTTGTCTCGTATTTACCAGGTTCAAAGAATGTGAAGGCCGATGCTCTTTCTAGGAGCTTTGTGCCTGATGCTCCTGGAGTCGCTGATCCTGTTGGTATTCTTAAAGATGGAGTTATCTTGTCAGCTATTTCTCCGGATCTGCGACGTGTGTTGCAGAGATTTCAGGCTGATAGGCCTGAGTCTTGTCCACCTGACAGACTGTTTGTCCCGGATAAGTGGACCAGCAGAGTCATTTCCGAGGTTCATTCCTCGGTGTTGGCAGGTCACCCGGGAATTTTTGGCACCAGAGATCTGGTGGCCAGGTCCTTTTGGTGGCCTTCCTTGTCAAGGGATGTGCGGTCATTTGTGCAGTCCTGTGGGACTTGTGCTCGAGCTAAGCCTTGCTGTTCTCGTGCCAGCGGTTTGCTCTTGCCCTTGCCTGTCCCGAAGAGACCTTGGACACATATCTCCATGGATTTCATTTCTGATCTTCCGCTATCTCAGGGCATGTCCGTTATCTGGGTGATATGTGATCGCTTCTCCAAGATGGTCCATTTGGTTCCTTTGCCTAAGCTGCCTTCCTCTTCCGATCTGGTTCCTGTGTTTTTCCAGAACGTGGTTCGTTTGCACGGCATCCCTGAGAATATTGTGTCAGACAGAGGATCCCAGTTCGTTTCCAGGTTCTGGCGATCCTTTTGTAGTAGGATGGGCATTGATTTGTCGTTTTCGTCTGCTTTCCATCCTCAGACTAATGGACAGACGGAGCGAACCAATCAGACTTTGGAGGCTTATTTGAGGTGTTTTGTCTCTGCTGATCAGGACGATTGGGTGACATTCTTGCCGTTGGCTGAGTTTGCCCTTAATAATCGGGCTAGTTCCGCCACCTTGGTTTCGCCTTTTTTCTGCAACTCTGGTTTCCATCCTCGCTTTTCTTCGGGTCATGTGGAGCCTTCTGACTGTCCTGGGGTGGATTCTGTGGTTGATAGGTTGCAGCAGATCTGGAATCATGTGGTGGACAACTTGAAGTTGTCACAGGAGAAGGCTCAGCGCTTTGCCAACCGCCGCCGCGGTGTGGGTCCCCGACTACGCGTTGGGGATTTGGTGTGGCTTTCTTCCCGCTTTGTTCCTATGAAGGTCTCCTCTCCCAAATTTAAACCTCGTTTTATTGGGCCTTACAAGATATTGGAAATCCTTAATCCTGTATCTTTTCGTCTGGATCTTCCTGTGTCGTTTGCTATTCACAATGTATTTCATAGGTCCTTGTTGCGGCGGTACATTGTGCCTGTAGTTCCTTCTGCTGAGCCTCCTGCTCCGGTGTTGGTTGAGGGCGAGTTGGAGTACGTGGTGGAGAAGATCTTGGATTCTCGCCTCTCCAGGCGGAGGCTTCAGTACCTGGTCAAGTGGAAGGGCTATGGTCAGGAGGATAATTCCTGGGTGGTCGCCTCTGATGTTCATGCGGCCGATTTAGTTCGTGCCTTTCATGCCGCTCATCCTGATCGCCCTGGTGGTCGTGGTGAGGGTTCGGTGACCCCTCACTAAGGGGGGGGTACTGTTGTGAATTTGCTTTTTTCTCCCTCTAGTGGTTACTAGTTTTTTGACTCTGGTTTTTCTGTCATTCCTTTTATCCGCACCTGGGTCGTTAGTTAGGGGTGTTGCTATTTAAGCTCCCTGGACCTTCAGTTCAATGCCTGGCAACGTAGTTATCAGAGCTAGTCTGCTGTGCTCTTGTCTACTGATCCTGGTTCCAGTTATATCAGCTAAGTCTGCCTTTTGCTTTTTGCTATTTGTTTTGGTTTTGTATTTTTGTCCAGCTTGTTCCAAATCTATATCCTGACCTTTGCTGGAAGCTCTAGGGGGCTGGTGTTCTCCCCCCGGACCGTTAGACGGTTCGGGGGTTCTTGAATTTCCAGTGTGGATTTTGATAGGGTTTTTGTTGACCATATAAGTTACCTTTCTTTATTCTGCTATCAGTAAGCGGGCCTCTCTGTGCTAAACCTGGTTCATTTCTGTGTTTGTCATTTCCTCTTACCTCACCGTCATTATTTGTGGGGGGCTTCTATCCAGCTTTGGGGTCCCCTTCTCTGGAGGCAAGAAAGGTCTTTGTTTTCCTCTACTAGGGGTAGCTAGATTCTCCGGCTGGCGCGTGTCATCTAGAATCAACGTAGGAATGATCCCCGGCTACTTCTAGTGTTGGCGTTAGGAGTAGATATATGGTCAACCCAGTTACCACTGCCCTATGAGCTGGATTTTTGTATTCTGCAGACTTCCACGTTCCTCTGAGACCCTCGCCATTGGGGTCATAACATTTCTGTGTCCCTCAGTCTGTGATGCACCTGTGTTTTTATATTTTGTATGTTATTTAATTTTTACAAATAGCATTTAATTATTCTAAAAAATGTATGATTCATTTCTTTTACCTTGCATACATAGTAGTATGGTTATAAATACATGTAACAGTAATAATATACTATAGTCTTTGAAGTGCTATCCTATATATCATATGCATTCGTAGATGTAGAGGACATAATTTATATTGATTCTCATATCAGCGTAGCATAATGTACAAAAAGATACCCTGATTCCAATGATGTATGACTTGGTTTACTGCATACAGCAGTCGTGACTAGGGAGGAGCAAACCCGTGTATGTTCGAGTTCGGCAGGTTCAACGAAGCTACAGGTAAAAGTTTGGTTCGGGACCGAACTTGACCCAGAATCCAAACTTAATAGCAGTCTATGAGAACCAAAAGTTCGGTGTGTAAAAATGATCATAGTAAGGGCTAGGGGGCTGCAAAAGGAAGCTAAATGGGAGTAGGAGCAGAACAATTTGGATAGAAAAATGACTTAAAATAACAATGCAAAAAAAAACTAAACGTATAATCTCGAAGCAGGGAGTGGAGGTCCCAATTGGACCAGGAGGTTGAGGAGGAGGTGGAGGTGGCGGTGTAGGTGAAAGAGGAGGAGGAGCTAGCCACACATTGTTTTTAATTGATTTTTTGGGGGGACTTCTGAAAACAGGCAGTGTAATAATCTGCTGGCCACTTTCACTCTGTATACAGGCCATGTAATACTCTGCAATTTTTTGGGTTGAAATAATGAGGAGAGCATCAAATAGCAGATGTGGCCGTGTTGCTGGTGGTGATGTAGCTGCTGCAGGGAGAGAGGGCATGGTCAATCTGTATCTGCTAAGCACCCAAATGAAACCCCTTCCTCTGCTGCAAGCATTCTATAGAACATTCTGTGTAATTTTCTAAGCCTGAGTACCGTTTGATGAATGAGGATGCTAGAACCAGTAGAGGTGGTTTTAGATTGGTTGGCTGAGAGTGCCTTTGTTTTGTCTTTCACCTGGTCCCGTGCTGAAAGCGCAGATTTGGCACCTGTGAGCCATGGGCATCTGTCTTGTACTTCACCCCCTTGCATATCAGGCAAGCAGTCTGAGCCCAATATCATGCAACAGTCACTTCTGTTTTTTGATTACTTCGCTAGCTGTGGTTCTGTGTGCTATCCACCTGGCCGCGCCCTACAATTTGAAAAGATTGAGTGCACTGATGCACAACTTGTCCTGTTTGAGGATTAGTACAGGAAGGGTAGTGCAAATGGTCAGTGGACCACCGCAGCACATCTCTGATTATGCTAATGATGAAACAAAGGTGCCAACTGCTGCAGTTTCCTGCTGTGTGTACATCGGCAATAATGGCAGTGATGAAGACTGGGTGAAACATTATGCTGGGGATTATTATTATTTATTTTTAGAGCACCTTTGATTCCATGGTGCTGTACATGAGGAATAGTTACATACAAAAAAACAAATAGAAATTACAATGAACAAACTAATAGTGACAGACCGACAGGGGGCGAGAACCCTACTCTTGCTGCCCTACATTCTACAGGATAATGGGGAAGGAGACAGTAGGTTTGGAAAGTTCTGAATATAGGGGATAATTGTATGTGTTAGGCCACAGAATTCTACAGGATGGGGGATAGTCGGGAGAAGTTTTGCAGGCGATTGGATGAGGAATGTACGATTGTGGAGGAGAGAAGGAGGTCTTGGGAGGATCAAAGATTACGTGGTGGGAGATATCGGGAGATTAGTTCAGAGATATATATGGGGTAGACAGCAGGGCTGTGGAGTCGGTAGGCTAAATCTCCGACTCCTCAATTTCCATGACATCGCCTCTGACTCCACGACTCCGACTCCCTCATACATGGCTCATGTTTAAGTGACAAATTTACTGTGGTAAAATGGTAACATCAGGCTTTTAATCATTTTTTATGATACAATAATCAAGCCATTTAGATAGAACTTAAAAAATATTTTTGGGAATACAGCTTTAGAACAAAAAACTTTTTCATATTAACAATTTATTATACACTCTGCAGTAAGTGTAAAAAAAAAAAGTTTTCAACAAAAATGTACTGAATAACATTTCTGAAGTCTATGAATTTGTTCTGAGAAATAGTATCGCCTCCATGAGATCCTCCTTCATAGATGACTTCACATGTGACCTAATTATTTTAAGGCTAAAGAGCAACCTCTCTACACTAAATTGGGTTGGTGGCAAAACAGTAACCACATTGGCAACATCTCTAACAATTTCAGGGTATAAAGGAATTGCCTCGTGCACAGTCAGTTTTGATGAACAATTGAACTCTTTTACTTCTTTGAGATCAAGTGAAAAACGTTGCTGAAATATGGTCAATCTGTTTTCTATGGGAGTGGAATCTTTTTCCCTGCAGCAACGCTTTGCCTGCTCCATATTGTTCAAATACTTGTCGAAATCAAACTCCTCATCTGATGAGGATGAAGGGACGGCAGCAGCAAAACTGGCAGGACCCGAGTCCTCTTGCTCTTGGCCATCCTGTAGCTCATCCTAACTGCTACCTCAATCAAAGCTTCTTTTCCTTTAGTAAGCTGTTGATCATACAGCAATATATGATGACTCTTGTCCACATAAACAGCTGCTAGAAAAGTTTTATTTTCTAATAGCAGTGTCTCTGTTTCATTGAAGCAGCAATGCCATCTTCAATTAAACCTCCTCTTCGGGACAGGCGAAACAACAAGTTCTTTCACTCCTTTATAAAAATGCCAGGAGTTAAATCCTCAGCTTGTAACTTTTTAGTCACTGTAAATGGGTGATGAAAAAATTCCTTCAATTCAGCCACCTGTGTCCATTGACCATCATGTAGTGTTACCTGAGGTTTGGCCATACCTACAAGGAAGGGTTTCAGCTCAAGCAATCACTCAATCATTAAATAGGTGCTGCCCTACCGAGTGGCTTTATCCACAATTGCCCATTTTCCAGCACGTCTCTTCAAAATGGAATCAATTTTAGGGGTTCTGGCAGCGATAGCCAATTTCCTCACTTTGCCAATCAGAATTCCAGCATGTCCCTCTTGCAGACTATCTCTTACTGCCAGCTGCAGCGTATGCACATCACAGCGCAAGTGATGAATAGGAAAGCGGTGTGAAGCAGCTTCAACAAGGTCATCTAATTGAAAAGAAACATTTTGCTGTTCTTCTGTAGTAATATCTGTTTGTTCCTCCTTTATGGAAACAAGACCGTGGCCTTCCATCTCCAACATACTGAATGTGAAATGTTCTTCTAGCTGCTGTTCACCTTCATTATTCTCATTCATCAGTTTAATTGTACTTATCATGTTTGCAGCATTATCAGTTACACTAGCAAGAACCTGTTTTTTAGTTCATAATCTTGCAGAACTTTTTCCACTAAGGTGTGGAGAAACTGGCTGCTTTGAAGAGCTATAGTATCTTTTACTGCTAGCATCTTAGTATCATTTTTTTGTTGTCACAAACATATCAAACATTGATAGCAAAATAGTTCACTCTGTGACCTGTGCAGGCATCCATTTTAAGAAATACAAAGCGTCTCTTGAGAGTCTTTTTAAGATCTTCCTTTTGGTTAAGGGCTTCTTCATTCACTAATTTTCTAATACTTTCTCTTTCAAGAGAAACACCAAGTTTGTGGGCCATTTCTCCATTAAGAGCTGTAAAAGCTGATCATGCAATAATGATAATAGTACACAGCCCTTCACAACAAGCTCGATGAGTTGTCTTTCAAAGACATCTTCTGTCATTGTTGCAGTAACTTTGTCACTTACAAAATATCTTGTACCTGACGTTTGAGATGCTCTTTCCTCCTCCTTTGCCTGGCGGGAAGTGCTGGTCTCTGGTTTCTTGGTGCTGGTGTGATCTTTTTCAATCACAGCTTTGTAAATTTATGGGTGGCAGTGTTGTAAATGTCTTAGATTGGAAGCTCTTGAAGGAGCATTTTTATCACTGCCTGAGTATGCACTGATTTTGGCATCACAGCATTTGTTTTCATCTGGGTCACTTATACACTGACACACAAAATGTTTTTTATCTTGAGTCACTGTAAAATACTCAAATACAGCTGACTTCATAAGATGCTTCTTAGACATTTTGTAATTATGTAAATTCGCTCTCAAAATATTTTTGTCCTGTAAAAAAATATGGTATATTGTAATTCTTGCAAGAATAGCGAATCATGTTGTTAGGGTTGGCAGAACGCACCGAATATATATTTATTAGAAGTAGTTGGTGCGTTCGCAACCCGGGATCCACCGTGCAGGAAAGAACCTGCTGCTAGATATGGCAGTACAATATAATAACATAAACGAACTCTGTTACCTCACAGAGTCCGTTAGTAAAGAGAATGCTGTACCCCGTTAGCTTCACAGGGGAACACAGCTACTTAGTAGAGCAGATGGTGGTCATGCAGTCAAATGCAAACAAGCAGCTCCTCTCCGGTGGAGCCGGAATTCTATGGCTGTACGCCAGCCCTGAATCCACTCACATGAAACTCCTCGACGGAGGTGCCAGCATTCTAGGGGCTTATTTCAGCCGGGTCCCTGAATACACACACACATGAAACTCCTCGCCGGAGGTGCCAGCATTCTAGGGGCTTATTTCAGCCGGGTCTCTGAATATACACACATATGACCACACTGGCGCTGAGGTCATACATAAATTGACACTAGCGCATGGCCGTGCGGTTATGAGAACCTTTTATAGCTGCAGCAACTTCAGGACCTTCCAAGAAGGACCAATGGAAGACTTCCACAGAACTTGATCAGGTACATGACCTTCCTGGAGGACCAATGGAAGTTGCTGCAGTACCTGAGCATGTGACCCTTGATCTCCATTGAGAGATCTTACCCTGGGCATGCTCAGGGTGTGCAAAGCAGGACTTAGTCCCAGAAAAGCCTGCTCGCCGCAGACCAGTGCAGTTTACAATAGCAGAGCCTGGAGAGGCAGGGGTAACCCTTTGCACAGTACTAGATTCAGTGAGACGCTGGGACCGACATCTCCGCTGTGCAGGCTCCACTGCGGCTGATGCAGAATGAGAGACAGCAGCAGACGTGGCTCGAGATTCCCCCTGTGCAGTGGCGGGAACTCAACTCCTAACACACGTACTGTATAATTTAGGATATAAATAAAGCAATCTTTGCATAAATCAATAGGACAGATGATAAGCATAAAGTTTGTAAAATATGTTAGATAGCTTTATACTGAACTTTCAATGTCTTTCAATGCCTCAGTGTACAGCTCACTAAATGCTTCACATCATATTTCTTCACAGTCTATGAAGAAGGGAGGAAGGAGGGAGCATGTTTGTGCTGAATCATATTGCAGAACACACACACAAATATATATGTTCTCATCGATCCTGTTGCTGTATGTATAGTGTATATAAGTCATCAGGGCAGTTAATTTCTCCAAATATGAGCTAAGAGGAAAAACAAACTAAAATATCAAGCATACAGAGACAACTTATACTGGACTATTGATTTATGCACAGTTTATTGAAAGTTTAGATATGCTTTATGAAGTACCTACCTTCTTTAATCCTGCTTTCCTGTTCACTCCAGAAGTTCTGAGATGAATGCAGGCTTTCCTTCCATGTGTGTTTGTTATTTTTTCCCCTTATCTGTAGAGGAGGAGCCCAACTACTTATCATGAACATAAACTGCAGCACAGATTCATCTCAGCTAAAAGTCTAGACCTTAGATCAGGAATAGGACAGACATTTATAGGACATTTTATAACTTTCCCAAATTCTTATGAAAAAAAATATTCACCACAAACTGCATTGAACTCTACTGTACCCAATTTATTATATATTTTAGGAGTCGGTCCATTTTATATTGACTCCAACTCTGACTCCACCAAAATGGGCTCCGACTCAGACTCCACAGCCCTGGTAGACAGATTATGGATGGCTTTGTAGGTCAGTGTTACTGTCTTGAAGTGTATACGTTGTGGAATTGGGAGATAATGAAGGGATTTGCAGAGTGGAGAAGTAGTGAGGTCAGATTTGGATTAGTAGGGCAGCAGTGGTATGGACCGACTGGGAAGGTGTGATGATGCAATGGGCCTTTTCTCTGTCCATGTTAATTATATTTCTATAGATTAACATATTCCACAGTACTTTACAGTTAAGGTGGGACATATACAAACGAAAAAAATCAATACAAAGTTAGACAGTTTAAACAGTTACAGGAGGAGTAAGGGCCCTGTTCGCAAGTTTACAATATAAATGTTGCCTACTCCACTTCCTCCACCATCTCCTTATCCAGTCATAAAGTTCAGGCCTTGTGTACGCGTGCTTTTGGCATTCTCACCGTGCTACTGCTGGCCTGTCTGAGGTGCAGCCTCACTTCTGCCTATCTACTTCCTGCCTCATATGTGACATACCCATAAGGTGGAACTCTAGCTTGCATATGCTGGAGAGACCGTGCGAGAAGCACTATGCACGGGTGAGTCGCTCTGCAGAACAACACTACTTCACCAACAATGAGCGGGCCTCCATGCTGGATGTGTGTGCCTTGCTGCGCTGGTTGGCCAGTGCTGATGATGCCATCATCACCATTACTATCCCACTTTTATACCTCCTAGAAAAACAAAGCTTCAAGCAATGATGGATGAGGTGGTGGCACAGGAGGAAGAGGTGGAGGAGGGACAGGGACCATTCACACCATTATCATACCAAGCAACCACTTGTCTTGGAGGATGGGTTCCTGTACCAAAAGCGGCCAGTACACAAATGTCCAGCCAGGTGACAGTTTTGTATGATAGCGAGGAGGATGAGGAACATTTGTGTTTCCAGCCCCATAGCACTCAAACCAGCTCAATGGAGCTTGGCTGCGGAGGATGCACACGATAGAGACGATACAGATGACCCAGACGATACACCTCCCACCGAGTACAGTTAGTCGTTGCCTCTGGGCAGCCATGAGGCAATACATGCTGCTGTGCCTATGCAACGATCGCCGAGTTTCCTGGATTGTTACAGGTGCTGATTACTGGGTGACCACCCTGCTGGATCCCCACTCCAAGCACAACGTGCCATACTTACTTCCGCCACTATAGCGAGATTGGAAACTGTGACTACAAGCGCACACTGGTAGATGCACTACGGATGCCATCCACACCTGACAGCAGGGGCTCAGAGGAAGCACAAAGAGGAGGATAAAGTCGGAAAAGCAGCGACAAATTGCAATACGACGGCTGATGCCAATTATTTATTTCTCAGACTAATATAAAACACACAGTGGCCCTGAAAAATTATTTCTTTGGCTTATAAAATGGCAACGAGATGGCTGATGCCAATTATTTATTTGCAACACTAATAGAAAAAAAATTTGGTCCTGAAAAATTATTTCTTTGGCATGCACATGGAAATGAGATGGTTGATGCCAAATATTTATTACTCAGACTAATAGAAAACACACAGCGGTCCTGAAAAATTACTTCTTTGGCCTACAAATTTCAAAGAGACGTCTGATGGCAATTATTTTTCAACACTAATAGCGGCTTAACCTTTTAAGGACCAGGGGTATTTCCATTTTTGTGTTTCTATTTTTTGCTCCCCTTCTTCCTACTGCCATAACTTTTTTATTTTTCCATAAATATAGCTTGTGAGGGCTTGGTTTTTGTGGGTCGAGTTGTACTTTTGGATGACGCCATTAATTTTACCATATCATGTACTGGAAAACGGGAACAAAATTCCAAATGCTGTGAAATTGCAAAAAAAAGTACAATTCCACAATCGTTTTGGGGGATTTTTTTTACCATGTTCACTAAATGCTAAAACTGACCTGCCATTATGATTTTCTAGGTCATTATGAGTTCACAGACACCAAACATGTCTAGGTTCTTTTTTATTTAAGTGGTGAAAAAAATTCCAAAGTTTGTGAAAAAAAAAAAAAATTGCTAGTTTTCCGAGATTCGTATCGTCTCCAGTTTTCAAGATCTGGGGCCGTGTGAGGACTTATTTTTTGCGCACCGACCTGATGTTTTTATTAATACTATTTTGGTGTGTATATGATCATTTGATCGCCCGTTATTGCATTTTATTTCCATGTTGCAGCGACCAAAAAAACGTAATTCTGGCATTTTGAAATTTTTTCTCATTATGCCATTTACCAATCGGATTAATTCTTTCTATATATTGATAGATTGGGTGATTCTCACCTCAGCTGAATGATTTACATCTCTTAGCCAGTTTGATTACATGTGGGGATTCCCTAGCAACCAGGAAACCCCCACATATACTTATGCTGGCTAACAGATGTAAATCATTTAGCTGCGGCGAAGAAAACTAAATCTCCTAGCACTGAAAAATACTCGGAGCTCACCCGAGCGTGCTCGGAAAATCTCGAGTAACGAGTATATTCGCTCATCACTAGTCCTTTTAGAAAGAGAGTGGGGGGGGGAACGATCCAAAAGTCGAAAGAGTACAAATAGTAATACCAACTTTGTTATACAATATATAAGGAGATTTTGCAACGACCATGAAACACATGCATAAATGTTAAAATACTGAGGACAGGCAAGATCCAACCAATAGGACTGTGAGTAGCTGATAGGAATACTAGGGATATGTACAAAGGCACACAGTAAATGCTGTTATAAGCTAAGAGTATGGTATCAAAATAATATATCAATAGGACTTGTGTCCATCAAATTGCAATATTACTGCCATCTTGTGCAGGTAAGGCCTGCTTAGTGTAGAACATAGTATATGAACAACATGGAAATGGTAGTTATATCATGTAAAGTGCCATAGTGCAAACAATAAGCCTTATATCCATGGTGAAGGCAGGTTAGATAAACATATTCAATTATTCGATACAGTACCTAGTAGATAGCACCAGTAGAGACCTAGGGGATCAGCCTGTCTACCCCTACGTACGTTTCGGATGGCACCTTCTTCAGGGGACGTGATACATAAGAACATGCCGGACTATATATACGAGCGCGTGTTCTTATGTATAATGCCCCTCACGGTCTTATTGGATCTTGCCTCTCCTCAGTGTTTTAACATTTATGTATGTGTTTCATGGTCGTTGCAAAATCTCCTTATATATTGTATAATACAGTTGGTATTACTATTTGTACCCTTTGGACTTTTGGATCGTCTCCCCTCCCTTCCTTTTCTGCTTATGTAAGTTGACGATTTTCCGCATTTTAGTCCCAATTTTTTCATTGGTGTGGCACTTGCCTATACTATGTTCTAGATAATCTTATCTAAGGATAACCAATGTTATTCATAAGCTATCTTTGTCCTTTTAGATAGAACTAGAATGTCCCGCTGAAATAAAATGAAACAGCACAGGTAACATCATGCGTTTTAGTTTTACAGATGCGGTACCATTTGTGCTTCATGGTACACTGCGGGACTTCGGCAGTGCTCTGCGCATGCACGTATTTTCTCATACTTCGAGTATTCCCGTATCTCTTACGAGCGCTATATCGGACGTGACCTCACCACGGGACTCCAGCGATTCACTGCGCATGCGCTTGCTTCCCTGACTACGGGTATTTCCGGTTCTCTTACCAGCGATGCACCGGATATTACCTCATTGGTTTTCAGCATTTATACCCGGTTTCCGGTGCGTTCCTCATTCCATTCTCCTGGGCCACTGGACACACGCCGACATTATCCTTACTGCAGGTATATTGTTTTCTTTCAGGGTGCCTTCCTTCTTTTGGCTTATTTTCACTTTCCAGCGTTTCACATATATATTAATGTTATTGGTTTACCGGCATACTGGGTACTTATTCACTATATTTTGATTTTCAGCAAGTAACGCTGTTTCCCTTATAAGCCTATTGGCTTGTGTTATTCCACATACAGTATTGACCCTTTACAGGTATTTTTTTTTAGGTCTACTCTTTATGACCTGGCATTTTATCTTGTTTTTTCTACACCCCTTGCATGTTTTGCCCTTTGATATTGTTTCTCGGGATGTGCTTCTTTATTAATTACCCTTGTCCCTATATATCCCCTTCTCCTTCACCTATGGACTGTTTATGTATTGATAAATATAAATAAAAATAAAATCATTAAAGAATCCTGTTCTTCTTTTTCTTTTGGTGATCACGGTGATACTTTTCTTCTACTGGGTTTCTGGTCCTTTTTTTCACATTCCTTCAGTGTTATTTATATATATTGGAGTGATTTGTTCAGCCATATATCTTGTTGTAGCTTTTCCATGGTGTTTATATGGATTGTTTATGGCAATGTTTCTTTTTAAATAGACTTCCTTGAGAAAGGCAGATTTTGCCGAAACGTTGGAAATTATGATGTCTGTTGGTCTATAGTCGGCTGTTCATCAATAAATCTACTTTTCCAAAGAAAAATAATGTGGACTTATTGAGAGCCAAAGGTTATCCTTTTCTAGGCTTCACGTATTCCATTGAGCACAACCTAAATTTGTTGAGTGCGCCATTTCTGACCTTGTTGTTATACGTTTTACATGTAGTTCGATCTACATACAACCTGGTGTTACAGGCTCACTCGGTGAGGTGAATTTTTTAAGCTATTGGACAGGGTGAGTGTGGCGCCTCAGGGTCCTGGTCGTCACAGTAGCATTGCTTTCTTCACGGTGAGAGTGATGTTATGTTTGGAAGCGATGAAGGATATCTTTTATCAGGTATTCACAATACACACAACATGTTCACACTCCAGGCCACAAGGGGGAGCTTTTGATCCTATTTCTAGGTGACTCCACTGCATATGCAGATATATTCAGTAGGCAATTGGCAAATGGTTGACCGCAGACGGAAAGGATAAGCAGTTACACTGTGGACGTGTTTGAAGAAAAATGTACACACTGTTGCAGCAGCATTATAGAGTGAACAGCACAGCAAAGAAGAGTTTGTTATGCTACAGCAAACAAATTATTATTTGCAGGTCTGAGCCAGAAGTTAAATGTAGATAGATGATAGACAAGGAATTAACTGAAGGAATGATTAGCCCACTGAGAGAAATGGATAGGAGGCTAACACATTTTACATTTGGTAACTTTATGAAAGCTAATTCTCAGACAGCACATAGATGTCTACTTCAGCCTTAAAAGGCCTTGGGTGATGATGTTAAAGGAGTTCTTCAGGTTATTTGAAAACCACAGCATGGACTACGACAAAGAGAGGTGGCCATAGAAGAAGGTAGCAGGGCATATTAATTTTGCTACTAAACAGAATTATACAGGTTTGTTAGAAAAGATTCAGTATTATATGCATAGGAGTCCAGTGGGTGATCCTTCTCAGTCATTATGCATTATATAGCTGTCATTCATTGAATAGGATTGCCCACTGGACTCATTCATAAAAATACCAGTGATTTCAATGACTACTATGCAATATTTACTGAAATGTTTCCCACAAAAATGTACTATGTACCAACCTCAATAGATTCATTTTGCTCTATAACATCCTGACTGCAGATCAGATACCATTTTCAACTTGACAAGTTTCCTTTAAATTTTGTCCCAACTACAAGTAATAATTGTAATTAATTGTCTGCAGGAGCTAAAATGCGAAGAGATGGGTGATATAACTTCAGACGCTAAAAGTAGAAATTTTGGCAGCAAATCTAATGAGAAGCAAACCAGACAACAAAGGGAACCTGGATTGCAACATTGTCTGTATGATAAATTTACAAGCTATAAAAATGATATTACAGTATTAAAAGAAACCATGGCAAAAAATAAAGTGAAGTTTCCATTGCAGTCCAGTGCATCACATTTAACTAATCCCAGTTTGTTTGAGATGCAAGGTGATTTATCTCCCATTGTTAGCAAACTAAATTAAAGTGAAAAATGTGACATGGCTGGTCAGGGCAGCTTTGTTTAACAACACAAGCTTATAGCATACTTTCATAGCAATCATATTGAACCAGATTTACCAAATATTGCTGCAACTGTTTAGGCCACTAGGAGGCAGAGCAGGTCACAATTTGAAGATAATATGTGACACCAGTAGGAGGCAATGCTGACTTTAGCGTGAAATATTTTAATTATATGGTTGGTAATGTAGTGGAGAAAAAGTAGCTAACTACATTGCTATCTATACCTGTTTGCAGTTACAGCTAAAAAAAATCATATTTGAAGTATAGAATCAAATAACATCCAGAATATAATGATATTGTTTATTTGCTTAATTTTTAGAGCAGTTATTAATCATCACATTGTAACCTTACCTCACCTGAGTAATATAAATAGTAATGAGAAAATTATATTTGTTATTAGCTTATGTTGCTGATATCCAAGGTTTTATGTTTACTGTATGAAATATTTAATTGACATGTTAGAGGATTATAGAACATTTAACTCGTAGAATTTTGGATTTTCACTTTTAGTTACTAGATTGGCTTTTATTTACTGTATGCATAGGTATTATAATGTATTTTAACATACTGCTTTAATTATCTCTATTAAATAAAAAGTAAATGCTTAAAATGGTGTAATTATAATTTGGACATCGTTTATACTTTATATTTGCCTACACTTTTGAGTAGCATAATCCTAAATCAATTTGTCCATCCAAGATATAACTGGGAAAACAGCATATACAGTGGCTTGAGAAAGTATTCACCCCTTGGCATTTTTCGTGGTTTGCTACCTCCCAATCTTGGATTTCCCTGTTTTTGTTTTATGAGGGTTTGTATCAGTTCATGTAAAGAGCATGCCTACAATTGTGAACATTTGGTTTTCTTTTTAATGTGAAGCAAACAACAAATAGTACGAAATTATTGAAACCGTTAGTGCACATTACTATTCACCCCCCTAAAGTCAGTACTTTGTACAGCCTCCTTTTGCAGTAATTACAGCTGCAAATTGCTTTTAAAGGGAACCTGTCACCCCCAAAATCGATGGTGAGGTAAGCCTACCGTCATCAGGGGCTTATCTACAGCATTCTGTAATGCTGTAGATAAGCCCCCGATGTTACCTGAAAGAGGAGAAAAAGAGGTTAGATTATACTCACCCAGGGGTGGTCCCGCTCTGGTCCGCGTCCGATGGGTGTCTCAGGTCCGCTCCGGCGCCTCCTATCTTCATTCCATGACGTCCTCTTCGGGTCTTCACGCCGCGGCTCCGGTGCAGGCGTACTTTGTCTGCCCTGTTGAGGGCAGAGCAAAGTACTGCAGTGCACAGGCGCCAGGCCTCTCTGACCTTTCCAGCGCCTGCGCACTGCAGTACTTTGCTCTGCCCTCTACAGGGCAGACAGTACGCCTGCGACGGAGCGGCGGCGTGACGACCCGAAGAGGACATCATGGAATGAAGATAGAAGGTGTCGGAGCAGACCTGAGACACCCATCGGACGCGGACCAGAGCGGGACCGCCCCTGGGTAAGTATAATCTAACTGTTGTGAACTCTGTTTTCAGGCTCCCTCTTGTGGTCACAGGTGGTATTGTGTGACTTTTGTTTTGGGCTCCCCCTGGTGGCTTTGTTTGTTATCCTGCGGGTCTTTGGCTGATCAGCTGCCTCGTTATTCACTTGGGAGTTTCCTATTTAGCTCTGTTTCACTTCCACTTGTTGCCGGCTGTCAATGTACTCAGTGCTATTCTGATTACTCCTGATTATCTTCGGTTTCAGTCTCTTCAGGAGAAGCTAAGTTCTGTTTAATTATTTTTTGCTCATCAGTCTGCAATATGATTTCTGTGTATGATGAGTTTAGTCCAGCTTGCTAATATGTGATTTCTTCTGCTGGTTTGCTCTGGGGTACAGAGTTGCTTCCCCCGCACCGTTAGTTGGTGCGGGGTCTCGAGCGATCTCTGCGTGGATATTTTGAATAGGGTTTTTAATTGACCGCACAGTTCCCTTTCTATTTTCTGCTTTCTAGTGTTAGCGGGCCTCATTTGCTAAATCTAATTTCATCTCTGCGTTTGTGCTTTCCCCTTAACTCACCGTTAATATTTGTGGGGGGCTATTCTATATCTTTGGGGTCATTTCACTGAGGCAAGTGAGGACTTTCGTTCCCTCTAGGAATAGTCAGTTTCTCAGGCCGTGAAGAGACGTCTAGGATTTTCAGGTAACGTTCCACGGCTGCCTATAGTTGTTTGCGGATAGGATCAGGTTGCGGTCAATTCAGTTACCACTTCCCCAGAGTTTGTAGTCGGTTTAGTTACTTAGCTAGTCCTACTTGCGATCCTTGCCACTAGGATCATAACATCTAACCTCTTTTTCTCCTCTTTCAGGTAACATCGGAGGCTTATATACAGCATTACAGAATGCTGTAGATAAGCCCCTGATGACGGTGGGCTTACCTCACCATTGATTTTGGGGGTGACAGGTTACCTTTAATAAGTCTGTATGAGCTTTCCACATCTTGCCACTAGGATTTTTGCCCATTTCACAAGGCAAAACTGCTCCAGCTCCTTCAAGTTAGATGATTTTCTTTGGTGAACAGCAGTCTTCAAGTCTGACCACAGATTCTGAATTGGATTAAAGTCTTGGCTTTAACTATGCCACTCTAAAACATTTACATTTTCCCTTAAACCACATGAGTGTTGTTTAGCAGTATGTCTTGGGTCATTGTCTTGTTGGAAGGTGAACCTCCATCCCAGTCTCAAATCACTTACAGACTGAAACAGATTTTGCTCAAGAATTTCCCTGTATTTCCAAAATCTATCTTCCCCTTGACTCAGACCACTTTTCCTGTCCCTGCTGCCGAGAAACATCCCCAGAGCATGATGCTTCCACTACCATGTTTCACTGTAGGGATGGTGTTCTTGGGGTGATGAGCTGTGTTGGTTTGGTGCCAGACACCGTGTTTCCAAAAAGATCAATATTGGTCTTATCTGACCACAGCACCTTCCTCCATACATTTGGGGAGACTCCTACATTTTTTTTTGGCAAACTCAAAACGGGTTTAACAATTTGTGTAAGTAAAAGCTTTTTTTAGGCCTTCCATAAAGACCACCTCTATAGAATGTACGGCTCATTGTGGTCATATGGACAGATACTCCATTCTCTGCTTGGGAACTCTGCAGCTCCTTCAGGGTTACCTTTAGTCTCTGTGCTGCTTCTCTGACCCTAGAATGCGTAACGTTTGAAATATACACTTTCACATAACCTGGGCCTTTTAGGCCATTATGCAAATCATATGGAGGAACTCAAATAAATACAATTTTATAAGTTTACTAGCTGAAGAGCCCGGCGTTGCCCAGGCATAGTAACTAACTGTTAGCACCTCACTTCTCTCATTTTCCCATCACGCCTCTCATTTTTCCCCCTCGCGTCTCTCATTTTCCCCTCACTCCTCTCATTTCCCCCCACACCTCATTTTCCCCCTCACACCTCTCATTTCCCCTCCCCTAACACCTGTCATTTTGACCTCACACCTGTCTTTTTCCAATCACTCCACTATTTTCCCCTCACTCCTCTCCTTTTGCACTCACACCTCTTCATTTTCACCTCTCACCTCTTATTTTCCCCTCAGTATATTCCTGTATGTCATCTCCTCCTGTATAGTATATACCTGTATGTCATTTCCCCTGTATATAGTATATAACTATGTCTTCTCTCCTGTATATAGTATATACCTGTATGTCATCCCCCTGTATATAGTATATACCTGTATGTCACCTGCATATACCTGTATGTCATCTATCCTGTATATAGGATATACCTGTATGTCATCGCCTGTTTATACCTGTACGTCATCTCCCCTGTATATAGTATATACCTGTATGTCATCTCCTGTATATAGTATATACCTGTAAGTCATCTCACCTGTATATAGTAAATATCTGTATGTCATCTACCCTGTATATAGTATATACCTGCATGTCATCTCCCCTGTATATAGTATATACCTGTATGTCATCTCCTGTATATAATATATAGCTGTATGTAATCTCCTCTTGTATACAGTATATATACATGTATGTCATCTCCCCTGTATATAGTATATACCTGTATGTCATCTCCTGTGTATAGTATATACCTGTATGTCACCTGCATATACCTGTATGTCATCTATCCTGTATATAGGATATACCTGTATGTCATCGCCTGTTTATACCTGTACGTCATCTCCCCTGTATATAGTATATACCTGTATGTCATCGCCTGTATATAGTATATACCTGTATGTCATCTCCTGTATATAGTATATACCTGTAAGTCATCTCCCCTGTATATAGTAAATATCTGTATGTCATCTACCCTGTATATAGTATATACCTGCATGTCATCTCCCCTGTATATAGTATATACCTGTATGTCATCTCCTGTATATAATATATAGCTGTATGTAATCTCCTCTTGTATATATAGTATATATACATGTATGTCATCTCCCCTGTATATAGTATATACCTGTATGTCATCTCCTGTGTATAGTATATACCTGTATGTCATCTATCCTGTATATAGTATATACCTGTATGTCATCTCCTGTATATACCTGTATGTCATCTCCCCTGTATATAGTATATACCTGTATGTCATCTCCAGTATATACCTGTATGTCATCTCCTGTATGTAGTATATACCTGTATGTCATCTCCTGTATATAGTATATACCTGTATGTCCTCTCCCCTGTATATAGTATATATCTGTATGTCATCTCCCCTGTATATATTATATACCTGTATGTCATCTCCTCCTGTATATAATATATACGTGTATGTCATCTCCCCTGTATAGTATATACCTGTATGTCATCTTCCCTGTATATAGTATATATCTGTATGTCATCTCCCCTGTATATAGTATATACCTGTATGTCATCTCCTCCTGTATATAGTATATATTTGTATGTCATCTCTGTATATAGTATATACGTGTATATCATCTCCCCTGTATATATTATATACCTGTATGCCATCTCCTCCTGGCTGTCAATTTGCCTCCAACACTTTTCCTTTCACTTTTTCCCCATTATGTAGATAGGGGCAAAATTGTTTGGTGAATTGGAACGCGCGGGGTTAAAATTTTGCCTCACAACATAGCCTATGAAGCTCTCGGGGTCCAGACGTGTGACTATGCAAAATTTTGTGGATGTAGCTGCGACGGTGCAGATGCCAATCCCGGACATACACACACATTCAGCTTTATATATTAGATTTCAACATTTCAAAGCAAGATATGAAAAATGCACAGCATTGTAATTCTAATTGTTTGCAAAAAGTAAGTTACCGGGCATCGGGTTACGCATTCTAGGGTTAATGCCCTCTTTGCCCGAGCTGAGAGTCTTGGTGCTCGGATTTGTTTTGGTACCATATTCTTTCTATTTGATCATAATGGATTTGATGGTGCTTCGGGTGATCATCAGAGATTGGGAAATGTTTTTATAACCCAACCCGGACTTGTACTTCTCAACAACTTTGTCACTGACTTGTTGGGAGATCTCCTTGTTCTTCATGGTTGTATTTGGTTAGTGGTGCCTCTTGTTTAGCCTCTTAACCCCCAAGGGGGTTTGCACGTTAATGACAGGACCAATTTTTACAATTCTGACCAGTGTCCCTTTATGAGGTTATAACTCTGGAACACTTCAACGGATCCTGATGATTCTGCGATTGTTTTCTCATGACATATTGTACTTCATGATAGTGGTAAAATTTCTTTGATATTACCTGCGTTTATTTGAGAAAAAAATGGAAATTTGGCAAAAATTTGGTAAATTTTGCAATTTTACAACTTTGAATTTTTATGCCCTTAAATCACAGAGATATCTCACACAAAATACTTAACAAGTAACATTTCCCACATGTCTACATTACATCAGAACAATTTTGGAACCAATTTTTTTTGTTAGGGAGTTATAAGGGTTAAAAGTTGACCAGCAATTTCTCATTTTTACAACACCATATTTTTTTTTTAGGGACCGCATCACATTTGAAGTCACTTTGAGGGGTCTATATGATAGAAAATACCCAAGTGTGACACCATTCTAAAAACTGCAGACCTCAAGGTGCTCAAAACCACATTCAAGAAGTTTATTAACCCTTCAGGTGTTTCACAGGAATTTTTGGAATGGTTAAAAAAAAAAAAGAACATTCCACTTTTTTTCACAAAAAATTAACTTCAGCTCCAATTTGTTTTATTTTGCCAAGAGTAACAGGAGAAATTGGACCCCAAAAGTTGTTGTACAATTTGTCCTGAGTACGCTGATAACCCATACGTGGGGGTAAACCACTGTTTTGGGGCATGGAAGAGCTCGGAAGGGAAGGAGCGCCGTTTGACTTTTCAATGCAAAATTGCCTGGAATTGAGATGGGACGCCATGTTGCGTTTGTAGAGCCCCTGATGTGCCTAAACTTTGAAACCCCCCGCAAGTGACACCATTTTGGAAAGTAGACCCCCTAAGGAACTTATCTAGATATGTGGTGAGCACTTTGACCCTCCGAGTGCTTCACAGAAGTTTATAATGCAGAGCCGTAAAAAAAAAAAAAAAAAAATCATTTTTTCACAAAAATGATATTTTGCCCCCAATTTTTTATTTTCCCTAGGGTAATAGAAGAAATTGGACCCCAAAAGTTGTTGTGTTGTACAATTTGTCCTGAGTACGCGGATACCCCATATGTGGGGGTAAACCACTGTTTGGGCGCATGGCAGAGCTCGGAAGGGAAGGAGCGCCGTTTGACTTTTCAATGAAAAATTGACTGGAATTGAGATAGGACACCATGTCGCATTTAGAGAGCCCCTGATGTGCCTAAACATTGAAATCCCCCACAAGTGACACCATTTGGAAAGACGACCCCCCTAAGGAACTTATATAGATGTGGTGTGAGAACTTTGAACCTCCAAGTGTTTCACTACAGTTTATAACGCAGGGCCGTGAAAATAAAATTATTTTTTTTTCCCAAAAAATTATTTTTAGCCCCAGTTTTGTATTTTGAATGACGTTTGGTAAAATTGATAAAGCAGTTTTATTCTTAGGGTCAGTACGATTACAGCGATGCCTCATTTATGTCTTTTTTTATGTTTTGGTGCTTTTATACGATAAAAGCTATGTTATATAAAAAATTATTTTTGCATCGCTTTATTCTGAGGACTATAACTTTTTAATTTTTTCGCTAATGATGCTGTATGGCGGCTCGTTTTTTGCGGGACAAGATGACGTTTTCAGCAGTGTCATGGTTATTTATATCCGTCTTTTTGATTGAGTGTTATTCCACTTTTTGTTTGGCGGTATGATAAAGCGTTTTTTGCCTTGGATTTTTATTTTTATTTTTACGGTGTTCACTGAAGGGGTTAACTAGTGGGACAGTTTCATAGGTCGGGTCGTTACGGACGCGGCAATACTAAATATGTGTACTTTTATAGATTTTTTTTTATCTAGATAAAGAAATGTATTTATTGGAATATATATATATTTTTTTACACATGTAAATTTATTTATTTTTTCTACTTTATAACATTGCCCCATGGGGGGACATCACAGTATAGTGTCAGATCGCTGATCTGTCACTTTGCAATGCACTGTGTCAGATCAGCGATCTGACACGCACTGCAGGGAGGCTTGCTGGCGCCTGCTCTGAGCAGGAGCTTGCAAGCCACCTCCCTGCAGGACCCGGAAGGAGCCCCACGGCCATTTTGAATCCAGGGCCTGCAGAGAGGAGGATGTAGGAGACCCTCTGAACAACGTGATAACATTGCTTTGTTGGAGGGTCTCAGGGAAGCACGCAGGGAGCCCCCTCCCTGCGTGATGCTTCCCTATGCCGCCGGATCGCTGCGATCATGTTTGATCGCAGTGTTCTGGGGGTTAATGTGCCAGGAGCGGTCCGTGACCACTCCTGGCACATAGTGCCGGATGTCAGCTGTAGTAATCAGCTGACACCCGGCGGCGATCGACTGCGCTCCCCCCGTGAGCGTGGCCAATCTGCACGGAAAAAAAAATAACAGCGTCGGGAATGCTAATGAAGGAAGAGGAGGTGGTGCCCGGCACGCAGAGGCCCTGAGTGTCGGCTGTGGTGCTCTGTCTTAGGGGGAAAGACCTGCCCCCAGGTCTAATTCGAGGTATGAGAGGGCACATTATAAAAGCGATTATTGCAGCATTGTCAGGGACCAGAACTAAAAGAGCCACTTCGGCAGAATGCAGCATTAGTGCTGCACAAGCTGGCTCTTTTAGTTAAAAACACCTGGGGGGGTGACAGGTTCCCTTTAAGAGAGTAATTGATTGCACCACAAATTTTCAGGAGCTTCATCGCAAAAGGAGAGAATTCATATGCATAAGCCAATTTTTTAGTTATGTGATCCCATAAATTTAATTTATGCCTATATTTTTTTCTCTTTTCACTTCACCAACGTAGACTATTTAGTGCTGATGCATCACACAAAAATCAGATTACAAAAATATTTAAACACAGGTTGTAATGTAACAAAATAGGTAAAAAGACAAGGGGGTGATTACTTTCACAAGCCACTGTACTGAGTAAAATGTATTCAATAGCAGGATTGAAGTGTGCTATTTTCCATTAAAATATTTTTGCTCTAGTGAATATTATTCCACTTCAACTCATATAGTCTTTTTCATGCTATGGAACTTATTATTCCACTTCAACTCATAGTCTTTTTCATGCTATGGAACTTTCGCATTATACCAAAATATGGAGGTGCTACCCACCTCTCCTCTCAGACATGCATAATTCATATGAGCAGGTACCAGATACTATGAACCAGACTGTGACCAGATATTTGAGGATTCAATTTTTTGCATCATGTGGCCTTTGGGCCACAAACTGTGCAGCCCTGGTGTTAACAGACCCTTAGACACACCTGTTCACACCTAGCCAGTGCTCACATTATTTTAATTAGTATATGAGCGGTGGCTTTGATTCATAAAAAAAGATCAGTTTTATTTCCTGTTCTTGCTCACAATGGCATAGACAAGAGAACAGTCTGAGCAGATCAGAGATGCTTCCAGCACCAAGCACAAGATGTCTAAACAGACAAGACTATCTTCGGAGACCTGGCATTTTGACTTAAACAGTTTGAAATGTTATCAAGAAGTTTGCTACTCATGGAACAGTCAAGAACCTTATAGGAGGTAATGTAAGGAATAAAATTATTGAAAAACCCTATGAAGATTTATTTGAGTTGTGGTTAAAAAAAAGGAACAAAAAACCTTCTGGTACAGCTCTAAACACAGAGAATGATGGTTTATTTCTGTAACATACAAAAGGCCAAGAAGGACCCCAGTGCTTAAAGTGCACCTGTCAGCAATTTTGGCTGCTATAAGATGCAGCCCCTGCCTTTCCGGGCTTATCTACAGCATTCTATAATTCTGTAGATAAGCCCCCGGTCCAACCTGCAAGTGAAGAAAAATAAATTGTATTATACTCACCCGGGGGAAGGGTCCGGTCTGATGGGTGTCGCAGGTCCGGGTCTGGCACCTCCCATATTCTTGCGATGCCGCCCTCCTGCTTCTTCATCGCTCCCCGGCATTGCACTCCTGCGCAGGTGTACTTATCTGCTCTGTTGAGGGCAGCATAAAGTACCGTAGTGTGCAGGCGCTGGGCCTCTGACCTTTCCCAGCACCTGTGCACTGCAGTACTTTACGCTGCGCTCAACAGGGCAGATAAGTACGCCTGCGCAGGAGCATGATGCCGGGGAGCGATGAAGAAGCAGAAGGGTGGCATCGCAAGAAGATGGGAGGTGCCAGAACCGGACCTGCGACACCCATTGGACCGGACCGCCCACCTGGGTGAGTATAGTAAAACTTATTTTTCTTCACTTGCGGGTCAGACTGGGGGCTTATCTACAGCATTATAGAATGCTATAGATAAGTACTGAAAGGCAGTGGCTGCATCTCATAGCGGCCAAAACAGGTTACAGGTTCCCTTTAAAGAGGAGTCTCAAACGAAATATCACGGGAGGCTGGGGCTGCAGTCACTTTTCTGCTGTGTCTTATCACCCCTCCTGAAGCAGGATGTCATCAGGGGGTGGCGTTACAATTACTTACTACAGTTTCTTGCATCACCACTCTTAAGATTGTCATGATTTTACAGCAGACAATCTATGAGAAAAAAAATTAAAATGGTGTATCAGCACTGCCACATTAGAAAACATTGGTCCAAGTCCCATCCAATAAAAAAATAAGATAGCACTCATCCCATGTAAATGCTAGTGTGCGAACCCTCACAGTGAGAAACTGTCCTAAGCTAAACCAGGGATTGAAGCTTGAGGAGGACAATTTGCATGTTCTAGGTGCCTTCTGGGAAAAGTGAAGACTCTTCCTCAGCAAGAAGATCATTGGGTACAGCCGGGACCAGCTGCTTGGAAAGCATCTTCAAACCAGGGATTGATGCTTGCCTTTAGGACATCATTGCAAGAAAGCTTGGCTGATTGAGTAGATTACACAAAAAGGAAAAAACAGCAGATTACACAAGGAGGAAGACACACACAGCAAGTCAGCAGGATCTAGGAGCAACATGGCAGATGTGACAACCTACATGGTGAGCTGCAACATGTGCTACATGTTCACAGATCGACCAGAAGAAGAATCCAAGTTCACCTGCCTGAAGTGTAGACTACTGGCCCTTTTAGAAGAAAAGGTGTGGGGTCTGGAAGAAAGAATTGCAACTTTGAAACTTATCAAAGAAAATTAAGACTTTCTAGACAGAACAAAAGCATCTCTACTGGTCACAGAAGGTGAAGAAAATGTCAGAGAACCTCCAAAAGCAGACGAGTGGAAGCATGTGACCAAAAGAAGCAAGAAGACCATGGAGACATCACCAACCACATAACTGAGAAACCGATACCAAGGCCTTGTGGAGTACGAAGATGGCACACCTAAGGATGAGGCACTACTAGCAAGCAAAGAAGAAATGGGCACACAGCAACATCCAGAAGTGACAACAAAAAGTACAGCCAAGAAGTGAAGAAGAGTGGTAGTGGTGGGAGACTCAATACTGAGAGGCACAGAAGCAGACATCTGCAGACCGGACATAACAGTAAGAGAAGTATGCTGCCTCCCAGGTGCGAAGATCAAGGATGTGACCGATAGGATTCCAAAGCTCATCAGTTCCAAGGACATCCACCCATTTCTTCTGATACATGTTGGCACCAATGACACAGCAAGGAAGGACCTATAGACAATCTGCAAGGACTTTGAAGAGTTGGGGAAGAAAGTAAAGGAACTGGATGCCCTGGTAGTTTTTTCTTCTTCCAGTAGACGGGCATGGCACCAGGAGATGGAACAGGATCCTTGATGTGAACAACTGGCTAAGACGATGGTGCAGACAAGGATTCGGATTCATGGACCATGGTCTGAATTACCTATATGAGGGACTCCTTGCCAGAGACGGATTACACCTCAACAAACCTGGGAAACACACATTCGCCAGAAGACTTGCTACACTCATCAGGAGGGCGTTAACCCTAGAACGCATACCCATAGAAATCTACACATTCACGCACCTGGGGCCTTTTAGGCCTGTTTACAATTATCATGGAATAACTCAAATAAAAATACTTTTCAAAGTTTATTGCAAAGTAAGGATGCTTTCCCACTAGCACAGGGGTCCGCCAGGACGGGATTCCGTAATAGATCTGACCTCCTGGTGACCCCAGCTGAGGCTGGCGGACGCATACCTGGGGCCTCGCAGGCCTGCCAGGTTACTTGTTTTCTATTTTCTGTAAAATTACTTTAGTTAGAATTTTGAAACTCTAGGTATTCCTCAGGTATATAGTTGTTAGTAATTTCCAGTTGTTCATATATTTTTATGTTATAGGCATTTCGGTATAACAACCTTTTTTTTTTTGGGACTACCCCATATTCACGCACCTGGGGCCTTTTAGGCCTGTGTGCAAATAACACAGAATAACTCAAATAAAAATACTTTTCAAAATTTATTTTACAGTTGCAAGGTAAGGATGCATTCCAACTAGCGCTGGGGTCCGCCAGGAGGGGATCCGTAATGGATCTGACCTCCTGGTGACCCCAGCTAAGGCTGGCGTAATCCCGCCATTCCGGCAGCCTTAGCTGGAGTTACCAGGAGGTCAGATCCATTATGGATCCCCTTCTGGCGAACTCCAGCGCTACTGGGAACACAGCCTAAGATGTGTACATTTCAAAACATAATTATGTGCATAAAACAAAAAAGTAAGTGAACGGGCACGCCAAATATAGGCACTCTCTATGCAATTTTTTTATGAAAACATTTTTTGGTTGTAGCATACTTGGTGCAGGAATATTTATTTGTAACTTTACATATTCCCCCAACAATTCTCGCATATTATTTTTTCGGCTGAATGTTCCTTGCATACATTTTGTCCGCAAGTAGAACAGAAACGCTCCGATTTTCTTTCCTTCTTTGCTGGACAAATATAGCAGCGCTTTCTTTTTTTTCTCTTTGCTCTGGATGTTCCAGAAAGCGTATTCCACATCGGATCATTGCCTCCGTAATTTGCCATGATAAGCATATCATGCTGCTTCTCTCCATCATAGTAGGCATCAAAAGTTCATAACAAAGTTCTGTCAAAAATAGACGTCTCTTGTCTTTCCTGTTGGCATGGAATTCTAGATTACTTTGACAATAAACAATGTAGCTATTGAGGGCTGACACATCAAGGATATTGGAAAAAAGGGCAACAGGCCAACGTTTAGTCTGCCTTTTGCACGAATACTCTCCAATCATTTCGTCCATCTTGTCGACTCCTCCTTTTGTCTTATTATAATGCAGTATGATTTCAGGGTTTTTTTTCCTGTCATTGGTGTCAATACTACCATCATGATGCATTGTACTCAGTAATATCACGGATTTTTCTTTCTTGGCTTTATAAGACACCATTGTTGCTTGATTGCAGAAACTGAATACACTCTCGTAGATTGTTCGCTGTGCATTGTGCTTCATGATTGGAGGAATTTCGCGGCGGTTTGGCCTCATAGTACCAACAAGTGTAAGTTGCTTTTGAAGCAAAAAGTTGGCCATTTCAAAATTGGTAAAGTAATTATCCATTGTAATATTTTTTCCCTTCCAAGATCACATGACCATGTTGTCATGCAGAATCCACACTCTTCCCAGCAATAGCAGAGTCATAAAAGTTCTTCCCCAGCAACAAAACAGACAAAAAGACTGAGTATCACATGTAAACCTAGTACAGGCCTAAAAGGCCCCAGATGCGTGAATATGGGGTAGTCACAAAAAAAGGTTGTTATACCGAAATGTCTGTAACATAAAAATATATGAATAACTGGAAATTACTAACAACTATATAGGATTACCTAGATTTTCAAAATTCTAACTAAAGTACTTTTACAGAAAATAGAAAACAAGTAACCTGGCAGGCCTGCGAGGCCCCAGGTATGCGTTCTAGGATTAAAGTAGAAGAGGGGACGGGAAGAAAAACGTTAGACACGAACATGAAGCCAGAAAAATACTGATGAAGGATATGAGGTGCGGCAAAGAAGACCCAAGACAACATATTCAGAAGGTAGGTAAGAAAATTTCTAAAACAATCCACAGGGAGGAGATTGGAACAAAACAAAATTCTCTAAACTGCATTCTCGCAAACACCAGAAGCCTGACAAACAAGATTGAGAACTAGAAGCAGAAACATCTACAGGTAACTGATATAGTGGGAATAACCGAGTCATGGTTAGATGAAAGCTATGACTGGGCAGTTAACTTACAGGGTTACAGTCTGTTTAGAAAGGATCGTAAAAATCGGAGAGGAGGAGGGGTTTGTCTTTATGTAAAGTCTTGTCTAAAATCCTCTTTAAGGGAGGATAGTAGCGAAGGGAATGAGGATATCGAGTCCATATGGGTCGAAATACGTGGAGTGAAAAATAGTAACAACATTCTCATTGCAGTCTGTTACAAACCCTCAAATATAACAGAAATCATGGAAAGTCTACTACTAAGGCAGATAGATGAAGCTGCAACCCATAATGAGGTCCTTGTTATGTGGGACTTTAACTACCCGGATATTAACTGGGAAACAGAGACCTGTGAAATCCATAAAGGCAACAGGTTTCTGCTAATAACCAAGAAAAATTACCTTTCACAATTGGTGCAGAATCCAACCAGAGGAGCATCACTTTTAGACCCAATACTGTCTAATAGACCTGACAGAATAACAAATATGTAGGCATCTAGGAAATATTTACCACAATATTGTACAGTTTCACTTGTCTTTCGCTAGTGGGACTTGTCAGGGAGTCACAAAAACACTGAACTTTACGAAGGCAAAGTTTGACTAGTTTAGAGATGCCCTTAATGTGGTTGACTGGGACTATGTCCTCAGAAATAAGAATACAGATAATAAATGGGAAATGTTTAAGAATATCCTAAATAGGCACTGTAAGCGGTTTGTAACTTATGGAATAAAAGGACAAGAAATAGGAAAAACCCAGTGTGGCTAAACAAAGAAGTAAGAGGGAAAATTAACAGTAAAAAGAAAGCATTTAAACTACTAAAGCAGGATGGCACAGTTGAAGCTCTAAAAAAACTATAGGGAGAAAAATACTTTATCTAAAAAACTAATTAAAGCTGCCAAAAAGGAAACAAAAACTAATCCCAAACTGTTCTTCAACTATATCAATAGTACAAGAATCAAAAGTGAAAGTGTAGGCCCTTTAAAAAATTGTGAGGAAAGAATGGCTGTAGATGACGACGAAAAAGCTAATATATTAAACACCTTTCCACGGTATTCACGGTGGAAAATAAAATGCTAGGGAAATGCCAAGAGACAAAGAAAACCCTATATTAAGGGTCACCAGTCTAACCCAAGAAGAGGTGTGAAACCGGCTAAATAAGATTAAAATAGATAAATCTCCATGACCAGATGGCATACACCCACGAGTACAAAGTGAACTAAGTAATGTAATAGACAAACCATTATTTCTTATATTTAGGGACTCTATAGCGACGGGGTCTGTTCCACAGGACTGGCGCATAGCAAATGTGGTACCAATATTGAAAAAGGGCTCTAAAAGTGAACCTGGAAATTATAGGCCAGTAATTCTAACCTCTATTGCTGGTAAAATATTTGAAGTGTTTCTGAGGGATGTTATTCTGGATTATCTCAATGAGAATAACTGTTTAACTCCATATCAGCATGGGTTTATGAAGAAGTGTTCCTGTCAAACCAATCTAATCAGTTTTTATGAAGAGGTAAGCTATAGGCTGGACCAAGCTGAGTCATTGGACTTGGTATATCTTGATTTTACCATGCCACACAAGAAGTTGGTGCACAAAATGAGAATGCTGGGTCTGGGGCAAAAATGTGTGTAAATGAGTAAGTAACTGGCTTAGTGATAGAAAGCAGAGGGTGGTTATAAATGGTATATTCTCTAACTGGGTCGCTGTGACCAGTGGGTACCGCAGGGGTCAGTGTTGGGACCTATTCTCTTCAACATATTTATTGACGATCTGTTAGAAGGTTTACACAGTAAAATATCGATATTTGCAGATGATACAAAACTATGTAAAGCAGTCAATACAAGAGAAGATGGTATTCTGCTACAGATGTATCTGGATAAGTTGGAAACTTGGGCCAAGAGGTGGCAGATGCGGTTTAACTGTGATAAATGTAAAGTTACACACATGGGAAGAAGGAATCAATATCGCCATTATACACTGAACGGGAAACCACTGGGTAAATTTGACATGGAGAAGGACTTGGGAATCTTAGTTAATGATAAACTTACCTGGAGCAGCCAGTGCCTGGCAGCGGCTGCCAAGGTAAACAGGATCATGGGGTGCATTAAAAGAGGTCTGGATACGCACGATGAGAGCATTATACTGCCTCTGAACAAATCCCTGGTTAGTCAGCACTTGGAGTACTGTGTACAGTTTTGGGCACTAGTGCTCAGGAAGGATATAATGGAACTAGAGCGATTACAAAAGATGAAAACAAAATTAATAAAGGGGGTGGGGGAACTACAATACCCAGCGAGATTAGCAAAATTAGGATTATTTAGTCTAGAAAAAAGACTACTGGGGGGGCGATCTAATAACCATGTATGAGTATGTAAGGGGACAATACAAATATCTCTCCGTGGATCTGTTTATACCAAGGAAGGTGACGGTCACAAGGGGGGCATTCTCTACGTCTGGAGGAGAGAAGATTTTTCCACCAACATAGAAGAGGATTCGTTACTGTTAGAGCAGTGAGAATCAGGAATTCCTTGCCTGAGGAGATGGTGATAGCGAACTTAGTCAAGGGGTTCAAGAGAGGCCTGGATGTCTTCCTAAAGTGTAACAATATTGTATCTTACAGTTATTAGGTTCTTTAGAAGAACGTAGATCTGAGGATTTATTCTGACAGAATATAGGCTGAACTCACAATTTTGTGAGAAGCACCTGTATATCCATCACGATAGCTTGGTTTATGGACATCTATGGTTTGATTTTTTTTGTCTGTATGGATTGGCTGTTGCCAAAGTCTGGTGAGGGTTTCTTGTCGGTAGCACCTTTGGAGATATGTTTACTGTACTTATAAAATTGGTGACCTGTTCAATGCTTATGTCACCCGCTGTGTATACATATTATTTTTTTCTTGTTTAGTTTGGGTTCATAGCACATTTGAGGACAATATCAGGTGTTTGCATTTGTGGAAATTGTCACAGAGTTTTACTATGGAGTTCATTTTTGGCCACGTAAGAGGTGAAACCTACTGCCCTACTAACAACAAAATCCACGTGTGTAAAGAGGTTTTCTGAGCACAAGTAAAAAGAAAAAACCCACAAAAACAAACAATCTAGCGGTCTCTGTACTGACGCCCTAAATCTCCCTGATCTCTTTAGATACCTTTTTTAGCTCCTCTACAGCTTCTTGCAGACATCCTTGTAATTGGTTGTTTACATCCTGAACTTTTTACCAGTTCTCCCCTGTGTGGCTGTAGACTTCATTTCCCAAGAGGCGAAGCTGTATCTGTCGCACAGCTCACACACTCCCACCCTCTGTGCCCACTATCACTATGCACAGACAACCATCTAGAGACTTCTTTTCAGTCTCAGGCTGGATAGATCCCCATAATCCTGTAGAATGTAAGGCTATGTGCACACTCTGCGGCGTGCTCTGCGGGTTCTCCCGCAGCAGAATTGATAAATCTGCAGTGCAAAACCGCTGCGGTTATCCCTGCAGATTTATCGCGGTTTGTTCTGCGGTTTCCGCTGCGGGATTACGCCTGTACTATTGATGCTGCATATGCAGCAATATGCAGCATCAATAGTAATGTTAAAAATAATAAAAATTGGTTATACTCACCCTCTGATGTCCGGATCTCCTCGGCGCTGCACGCGGCGCTCCGGTTCCAAAGATGCTGTGCCGAGAAGGACCTTCGTGACGTCACGGTCATGTGACCGCGGCGCCATCACGGTCATGTGACCGCGACGTCATCTCAGGCCCTGCTCGCACAGCAACTGAGACCGGACAGCCGCGTGCAGCGCTGAGAGGTGAGTATAGCATCATTTTTTATTTTAATTCTTTTTTTTTACACTATTTATGCTTCCCAGGGCCTGGAGCAGAGTCTCCTCTCCTCCACCCCGGGTAGCAACCGCACATTATCCGCTTACTTCCCGCATCGTGGGCACAGCCCCATGCGGGAAGTAAGCAGAACAATGCATTTCTATGGGTGCAGAATCGCTGCGATTCTGCACAAAGAAGTGACATGCTGCGGGTTGTAAACTGCTGCGTTTCTGCGCGATTTTTCCCGCAGCATGTACACTGCGGTTTGCAGTTTCCATAGGGTTTACATGTAAATGTAAACGCAATGGAAACTGCTGCGGACCCGCAGCATCAAAATCGCCGCGGATCTGCGGTAAAAACCGCAAAGTGTGAACATGGCCTAAGCCCGCAAGGGCAGGGTCCTCTTCCCTCTGTACCAGTTTGTCATTGTTAGTTTGTTTACTGTAAGTGATATCTGTAATTTGTATGTAACCCCGTCTCATGTACAGCACCATGGATTTAATTGTGCTATATAAATAAACTAGATGTTTCCAGCCAGCTAACGCTCGACGCTCATTGCTATCTAATTAACGCTGCTGGTGATTAAACTAAAGTAAATAATGACAACATTCAATAGCGCTTACACAGGTGGTAATTTAACCCCTTCCTGACATCCGACGTACTATCCCGTCGAGGTGGGGTGGGCCCGTATGACCGCCGACGGGATAGTACGTCATACGCGATCAGCGGCGCTCACGGGGGGAGCGCCGCCGATCGCGGCCGGGTGTCAGCTGATTATCACAGCTGACATCCGGCACTATGTGCCAGGAGCGGTCACGGACCGCCCCCGGCACATTAACCCCCGGCACACCGCGATCAAACATGATCGCGATGTGCCGGCGGTGCAGGGAAGCATCGCGCAGGGAGGGGGCTCCCTGCGGGCTTCCCTGAGCCCCCCGCAGCAACGCGATGTGATCGCGTTGCTGCGAGGGTCTTACCTCCCTCCCTGCCTGCTCCAGACCCGGATCCAAGATGGCCGCGGATCCGGGTCCTGCAGGGAGGGAGGTGGCTTCACAGACGCCTGCTCAGAGCAGGCACTGTGAAGCAGCCTGCACTTTCCTCAGATCGGTGATCTGTCAGAGTGCTATGCAAACTGGCAGATCACCGATCTGTATTGTCCCCCCCTGGGGCAAAGTAAAAAAGTTAAAAAAAAAATTTTCCAAATGTGTAAAAAAAAAAAAAAATATTCCAAAATAATGAAAAAAAAAATAAAATATTATTCCCATAAATACATTTCTTTATCTAAATAAAATTAAAAAAACAATAAAAGTACACATATTTAGTATCGCCGCGTCCGTAACGACCCAACCTATAAAACTGCCCCACTAGTTAACCCCTTCAGTAAACACCGTAAGAAAAAAAAAAAAAAAACGAGGCAAAAAACAACGCTTTATTACCATACCGCCGAACAAAAAGTGGAATAACACGCGATCAAAAAGACGGATATAAATAACCATGGTACCGCTGAAAACGTCATCTTGTCCCGCAAAAAACGAGCCGCCATACAGCATCATCAGCAAAAAAATAAAAAAGTTATAGTCCTGAGAATAAAGCGATACCAAAATAATTATTTTTTCTATAAAATAGTTTTTATCGTATAAAAGCGCCAAAACATAAAAAAATTATATAAATGAGATATCACTGTAATCGTACTGACCCGACGAATAAAACTGCTTTATGAATTTTACCAAACGCGGAACGGTATAAACGCCTCTCCCAAAAGAAATTCATGAATAGCTGGTTTTTGGTCATTCTGCCTCACAAAAATCGGAATAAAAAGTGATCAAAAATGGTCACGTGTCCGAAAATGTTACCAATAAAAACGTCAACTCGTCCCACAAAAAACAAGACCTCACATGACTCTGTGGACCAAAATGTGGAAAAATTATAGGTCTCAAAATGTGGAGACGCAAAAACTTTTTTGCTATAAAAAGCGTCTTTTAGGCTGGTTTCACACTTGCGTTTTTATCTGCATGCGTTTTTTAAAAAAACGCATGTGTGAAAAAACGCATGTAAACGTGGTAAAACGCATGCGTTTTTAGACGAATGCGTTTTTATAGAAAAACACAAGAAAACAAACAAAAAAAAATCTACCCCTAACCCTACCCCTACCCCTAACCTGAAATACGTGGCACTAAAATATACGTTTATATACGTATATAAGTGCCACGATATTTCAGTGGCCACGTATAAGTGCCACGTATATAAGTGCCACGTATATAAGTGCCACGTACATAAGTGCCACGTACTTAAGTGCCACGTACTTAAGTGCCACGTACTTAAGTGCCACGTATTTACGTGCCACGTATTCACGTGCCACGTATTTACGTGCCACGTAGTTAAGTGCCACGTACTTAAGTGCCACGTACTTAAGTGCCACGTACTTAAGTGCCACGTATTTACGTGCCACGATATTTCAGTGCCACGTATAACCACATAGTTATAGTATTTATAGTACGTGGCACTGAAATACGTGGCACTGAAATATCGTGGCACTGAAACACGTGGCACTGAAACACGTGGCACTGAAACACGTGGCACTTAAATACGTGGCACATAAATATGTGGCACTTAAATACGTGGCACTTAAATACGTGGCACTTATGACTGTCAGAAAATGTTCATTAAACGGTTAGAGGTGAGGTTAGGGGTAGGGTTAGGGTTACCGTTGGGATTAGGGTTAGGGGTGTGTTTGGGTTAGGGTTTCAGGTAGAATTGGGGAGTTTCCACTGTTCAGGCACATCAGGGGCTCTCCAAACGCGACATGGCGTCCGATCTCAATTCCAGCCAATTCTGCGTTGAAAAAGTATAACAGTGCTCCTTCCCTTCCGAGCTCTCCCGTGCGTCCAAAAAGGGGTTTACCCCAACATATGGGTTATCAGCGTACTCGGGACAAATTGAACAACAACTTCTGGGGTCCAAGTTCTCTTGTTATCCTTGGGAAAATAAAAATTTGGGGGGCTAAAAATCATTTTTGTGGGAAAAAAATATGTTTTATTTTCACGGCTCTGCGTTGTAAACTGTAGTGAAACACTTGGGGGTTCAAAGTTCTCACAACACATCTAGATAAGTTCCTTGGGAGGTCTAGTTTCCAATATGGGGTCACTTGTGGGGGGTTTGTACTGTTTGGGTACATCAGGGGCTCTGCAAATGCAACGTGACGCCTGCAGACCAATCCATTTAAGTCTGCATTCCAAATGGCGCTCCTTCCCTTCCGAGCTCTGTCATGTGCCCAAACAGTGGTTACCCCCCACATAGGGGGTATCAGCGTACTCAGGACAAATTGGAAAACAACTTTTAGGGTCCAATTTATTCTGTTACCCTTGTACAAATACAAAGCTGGGGGCTAAAAAATCATTTTTGTGAAAAAAAAAAGAATTTTTATTTTCACGGCTTTGCGTTACAAACTGTAGTGAAACACTTGGGGGTTCAAAGTTCTCACAACACATCTAGATAAGTTCCTTGGGAGGTCTAGTTTCCAATATGGGGTCACTTGTGGGGGGTTTGTACTGTTTGGGTACATCAGGGGCTCTGCAAATGCAACGTGACGCCTGCAGACCAATCCATTTAAGTCTGCATTCCAAATGGCGCTCCTTCCCTTCCGAGCTCTGTCATGTGCCCAAACAGTGGTTACCCCCCACATAGGGGGTATCAGCGTACTCAGGACAAATTGGACAACAACTTGTAGGGTCCAATTTATTCTGTTACCCTTGTAAAAATACAAAGCTGGGGGCTAAAAAATCATTTTTGTGAAAAAAAAAAGAATTTTTATTTTCACGGCTTTGCGTTACAAACTGTAGTGAAACACTTGGGGGTTCAAAGTTCTCACAACACATCTAGATAAGTTCCTTGGGAGGTCTAGTTTCCAATATGGGGTCACTTGTGGGGGGTTTGTACTGTTTGGGTACATCAGGGGCTCTGCAAATGCAACGTGACGCCTGCAGACCAATCCATTTAAGTCTGCATTCCAAATGGCGCTCCTTCCCTTCCGAGCTCTGTCATGCGCCCAAACAGTGGTTACCCTCCATATATGGGGTATCAGCGTACTCAGGACAAATTGGACAACAACTTTTGGGGTCCAGTTTATTCTGTTACTCTTGTAAAAATACAAAAGCTGGGGGCTAAAAAATCATTTTTGTGAAAAAAAAAAAGAATTTTTATTTTCACGGCTCTGCGTTATAATCTGTAGTGAAACACTTGGGGGTGCAAAGCTCTCAAAACACATCTAGATAAGTTCCTTAGGGGGTCTAATTTCCAAAATGGTGTCATTTGTGGGGGGTTTCAATGTTTAGGCACATCAGGGGCTCTCCAAACGCAACATGGCGTCCCATCTCAATTCCAGTCAATTTTGCATTGAAAAGTCAAATGGCGCTCCTTCCCTTCCAAGCTCTGCCATGCGCCCAAACAGTGGTTTACCCCAACATATGGGGTATCTGCGTACTCAGGACAAATTGCACAACATTTTTTGGGGACCAATTTCTTCTCTTACCCTTGGGAAAATAAAAAATTGGGGGCGAAAAGATCATTTTTGTGAAAAAATATGATTTTTTATTTTTACGGCTCTGCATTATAAACTTCTGTGAAGCACTTGGTGGGTCAAAGTGCTCACCACACATCTAGATAAGTTCCTTAGGGGGTCTACTTTCCAAAATGGTGTCACTTGTAGGGGGTTTCAATGTTTAGGCACATCAGGGGCTCTCCAAACGCAACATGGCGTCCCATCTCAATTCCAGTCAATTTTGCATTGAAAAGTCAAATGGCGCTCCTTCCCTTCCAAGCTCTGCCATGCGCCCAAACAGTGGTTTACCCCAACATATGGGGTATCTGCGTACTCAGGACAAATTGCACAACATTTTTTGGGGACCAATTTCTTCTCTTACCCTTGGGAAAATAAAAAATTGGGGGCGAAAAGATCATTTTTGTGAAAAAATATGATTTTTTATTTTTACGGCTCTGCATTATAAACTTCTGTGAAGCACTTGGTGGGTCGAAGTGCTCACCACACATCTAGATAAGTTCCTTAGGGGGTCTACTTTCCAAAATGGTGTCACTTGTAGGGGGTTTCAATGTTTAGGCACATCAGGGGCTCTCCAAACGCAACATGGCGTCCCATCTCAATTCCAGTCAATTTTGCATTGAAAAGTCAAATGGCGCTCCTTCCCTTCCAAGCTCTGCCATGCGCCCAAACAATGGTTTACACCCACATATGGGGTATCAGCGTACTCAGGACAAATTGTACAACAACTTTTGCAGTCTATTTTCTCCTGTTACCCTTGGTAAAATAAAACAAATTGGAGCTGAAATAAATTTTGTGTGAAAAAAAATTAAATGTTCATTTTTATTTAAACATTCCAAAAATTCCTGTGAAACACCTGAAGGGTTAATAAACTTCTTGAGTGTGGTTTTGAGCACCTTGAGGGGTGCAGTTTTTAGAATGGTGTCACACTTGGGTATTTTCTATCATACAGACCCCTCAAAATGACTTCAAATGAGATGTGGTCCCTAAAAAAAAATGGTGTTGTAAAAATGAGAAATTTCTGGTCAACTTTTAACCCTTATAACTCCCTAACAAAAAAAAATTTTGGTTCCAAAATTGTGCTGATGTAAAGTAGACATGTGGGAAATGTTACTTATTAAGTATTTTGTGTGACATATGTCTGTGATTTAAGGGCATAAAAATTCAAAGTTGGAAAATTGCAAAATTTTCAAAATTTTCGCCAAATTTCCGTTTTTTTCACAAATAAACGCAAGTTATATCAAAGAAATTTTACCACTATCATGAAGTACAATATGTCACGAGAAAACAATGTCAGAATCGCCAAGATCCGTTGAAGCGTTCCAGAGTTATAACCTCCTAAAGGGACAGTGGTCAGAATTGTAAAAATTGGCCCGGTCATTAACGTGCAAACCACCCTTGGGGGTGAAGGGGTTAACTTAAAATGAAGTTAATAATATTAATCATTAAAAATCTGAATAATACTAAAAATAAATTAAGATGTGCGTTTTTTATTAATTCCATAATCTAAACAAATTTCATAACGAAACATAAATTAAGTAAAAATTTCTCTGTAAACACAATTAAATGTATAGTCATTTTCGTCATTTTCAAAGATCTTTCCTTGACTTCTGCCAGGTACAATTTAATGTGTGGGGACGGGATTGTGTGTCATAATGTGGTGGGGGGGCGGGATTATGTGTGGTGGGGGCGGGATTATGGGTGGTAATGTGGTGGGGGGGCGGGATTATGTGTGGTAATGTGGTGGGGCGGGATTATGTGGTAATGTGGTGGGAGGCGGGATTATGTGTGGTAATGTGGATGGAGGTGGGATTATGTGGTAATGTGGGGGGGCGGGATTATGTGTGGGGACGGGATTGTGGTAATATGGTGGGGTGGGATTATTATGGGTGGTGATGGGGTGGGGGGTGGTATTATGTGGTAATGTGGTGGGGGGGCGGGATTGTGTGGTAATGTGGTGGGGGGGCGGGATTATGGGTGGTAATGTGGGGGGCGGGATTATAGGTGGTAATGTGGTGGGGCGGGATTATGTGGTAATGTGGTGGGAGGCGGGATTATGTGTTGTAATGTGGATGGAGGCGGGATTACGTGGTAATGTGGTGGGGGGGCTGGATTACGTATGGAAATGTGGTGGGGGCGGGATTACGGGTGGTAATGGGGTGGGAGGGCAGGATTACGGGTGGTAATGGGGTGGGAGGGCGGGATTACGGGTGGTGATGGGTTGGGGGGCGGGATTGTGTGCGGTGATGGGGTGGGAGGGCGTGATTGTGTGCGGTGATGGGGTGGGAGGGCGGGATTGTGTGCGGTGATGTCTTGTGTGCGGTGATGGGGTGGGAGGGCGTAATTGTTTGCGGTGATGGGTTGGGGGGTGGGATTGTGTGCGGTGATGGGTCGGGGGGCGGGATTGTGTGCGGTGATTGGGTGGGAGGGCGTGATTGTGTGCGGTGATGGGGTGGGAGGGCGGGATTGTGTGCGGTGATGGGGTGGGAGGGCGGGATTGTGTGCGGTGATGTCTTGTGTGCGGTGATGGGGTGGTAGGGCGGGTTTTGTGTGCGGTGATGGGGTGGGAGGGCGTAATTGTTTGCGGTGATGGGTTGGGGGGCGGGATTGTGTGCGGTGATGGGTTGGGGGGCGGGATTGTGTGCGGTGATTATTGTGTGCGGTGATGGGGTGGGAGGGCGGGATTGTGTGCGGTGATTATTGTGTGCGGTGATGGGGTGGGAGGGCGGGATTGTGCGGTGATGGGGTGGGAGGGCGGGATTGTGTGCGGTGATGGGGTGGGAGGGCGGGATTGTGTGCGGTGATGGGGTGGCAGGGCGGGATTGTGTGCGGTGATGGGGTGGGAGGGCGGGATTGTGTGCGGTGATGGGGTGGGAGGGCGGGATTGTGTGCGGTGATGGGGTGGGATTGTGTGTGGTGATGGGTTGGGGGGCGAGATTGTGTGCGGTGATGGGTTGGGGGCGGGATTGTGTGCGGTGATGGGGTGGGAGGGCGGGATTGTGTGCGGTGATGGGGTGGGAGGGCGGGATTGTGTGCGGTGATGGGGTGGGAGGGCGGGATTGTGTGCGGTGATGGGGTGGGAGGGCGGGATTGTGTGCGGTGATGGGGTGGAAGGGCGGGATTGTGTGCGGTGATGGGGTGGGAGGGCGGGATTGTGTGCGGTGATGGGTGGGAGGGCGGGATTGTGTGCGGTGATGGGGTGGGGTCGGGATTGTGTGCGGTGATGGGGTGGGAGGGCGGGATTGTGTGCGGTGATGGGGTGGGAGGGCGGGATTGTGTGCGGTGATGGGGTGGGAGGGCGGGATTGTGTGCGGTGATGGGGTGGGAGGGCGGGATTGTGTGCGGTGATGGGGTGGGAGGGCGGGATTGTGTGCGGTGATGGGGTGGGAGGGCGGGATTGTGTGCGGTGATGGGGTGGGAGGGCGGGATTGTGTGCGGTGATGGGGTGGGAGGGCGGGATTGTGTGCGGTGATGGGGTGAGAGGGCGGGATTGTGTGCGGTGATGGGGTGGGAGGGCGGGATTGTGTGCGGTGATGGGGTGGGAGGGCGGGATTGTGTGCGGTGATGGGGTGGGAGGGCGGGATTGTGTGCGGTGATGGGGTGGGAGGGCGGGATTGTGTGCGGTGATGGGGTGGGAGGGCGGGATTGTGTGCGGTGATGGGGTGGGAGGGCGGGATTGTGTGCGGTGATGGGGTGGGAGGGCGGGATTGTGTGCGGTGATGGGGTGGGAGGGCGGGATTGTGTGCGGTGATGGGGTGGGAGGGCGGGATTGTGTGCGGTGATGGGGTGGGAGGGCGGGATTGTGTGCGGTGATGGGGTGGGAGGGCGGTATTGTGTGCGGTGATGGGGTGGGAGGGCGGGATTGTGTGCGGTGATGGGGTGGGAGGGCGGGATTGTGTGCGGTGATGGGGTGGGAGGGCGGGATTGTGTGCGATGATGGGGTGGGAGGGCGGGATTGTGTGCGATGATGGGGTGGGAGGGCGGGATTGTGTGCGGTGATGGGGTGGGAGGGCGGGATTGTGTGCGGTGATGGGGTGGGAGGGCGATGTGTGCGGTGATATTTTTGTGTGCGGTGATGGGGTGGGAGGGCGCTATTGTGTGCGGTGATGGGGTGGGGTCGGGATTGTGTGCGGTGATGGGGTGGGGGGCGTGATTGTGTGCGGTGATGGGTTGGGGGCGAGATTGTGTGCGGTGATGGGTTGGGGGCGAGATTGTGTGCGGTGATGTGTTGGGGGGCGGGATTGTGTGCGGTGATGGGGTGGGGGCGTGATTGTGTGCGGTGATGGGTTGGGGGGCGTGATTGTGTGCGGTGATGGGTTGGGGGCGGGATTGTGTGCGGTGATGGGTTGGGGGTGGGATTGTGTGCCGTGATGTGGTGGGGGGCGTGATTGTGTGCGGTGATGGGTTGGGGGCGGGATTGTGTGCGGTGATGGGTTGGGGGGCGGGATTGTGTGCGGTGATGGGTTGGGGGGCGTGATTGTGTGCGGTGATGGGTTGGGGGGCGGGATTGTGTGCGGTGATGTGTTGGGGGCGGGATTGTGTGCGGTGATGTGGGGGGCGGGATTGTGTGCGGTAATGAGGTGGGGGCGGGATTGTGTGTGGTGATGTGGTGGGAGGCGGAGCTACTGTGCAGGGGGCGGGATTAGCGAGTAATCACGATGCCTCTTATATATATAGATAATAATAACTGGAAGGACAAATGTCTTTTTTCGGCCTTGCTAATTGTGTTACTATGTTGGGGGTATGTTCTTCGTTTTCCTGAGTGTTTCTGCCAGCTTATGGCTGATTGAAAATTATCACTGAGGGTGTGTACCTCTCCCTTCTGTAAAATGTCGCTTGGAGTTAACAGAAATTAACTTTTGGGTGCCAAATATTTTGAACCTTATTCAAATACTCAGAACCTTCATTATCTTCTGTTGCAGCCACTGATAAGAAAATCCAATGTACCTGTCACAAGTTTACTACGACAGAGAGGAGCCAGTAAACTCTGGAATTTAATCAAGAGGATGATGGATAGTCACAAGCCATCATTCAATAAATGACTGCTTAAATTTTAGCACCAGAAGCAGTGTGAAAGACTGGTGGAAAGCATGCCAAGAAGCATGAAAGCTGTGATTAAAAATCATGGTTACGGTACGTTCACATTTGCGTTGTGCGCCGCAGCGTCGGCGCCGCAGCACACAACGCAAACAAAAACGCAGCAAAACGCATGCACAACGCTGCGTTTTGCGCCGCATGCGTCTTTTTTTTAATTGATTTTGGACGCAGCAAAAATGCAACTTGCTGCGTCCTCTGCGCCCGGACGCGGGCGCCGCAGCGATGCATGCGGCGCAAAACGCAAGTGCGACGCATGTCCATGCGCCCCCATGTTAAATATAGGGGCGCATGACGCATGCGGCGCCGCTGCGGCGCCCGCCGCTAATGTGAACGTAGCATTATTCCACAAAATGTTGAGTTTTGAACTCTTCCTGAGTTAAAACATTAGTATTGTTGTTTCTAAATGATTATGAACTTGTTTTCTTTGCATTATTTGAGGTCTGAAAGAACTGCTTTTTTCTTTTAATTATTACCATTTCTCCTTTTCAGAAAAAAAATACAAAATTTATTGCTTGGAAATTCGGAGACATGTTGTCAGAAGTTTATGGACTAAAAGAACAATTTACATTTTACTCAAAAATATACCTATAAAGAGAAAAATCAGAGAAACTGGAAATTTTGCAGTGGTCTCTTAATTTTTGCCAGAGCTGTATATACATATCAGCCCCCACAGTACTGTATTGTTTGCTAATATGCTAATGACCTGTTGCCCTAGCTTGGTGAAACAATGAGCCCCTGAGACCTTCCCCCTCCTGACATGTGAATGAGGAGGGAGACCTAAAATATCAGGGAGGTGAGACACAGATCAGTCCTGTGTGGAATGATGATGTGTTCACAGCATCTCAGAAAGAAGAGTATATGGATTATGCTATCCTCTGTCTGCTGGATTGTTGGACTTTTATCCTGTTACTCAACTGCATTCGTGTTTTGGACTATTTTATCCTTTGTGTGGTGGATCGTATATGGACCTTTCAAATTTTTGCCTAAATAAACGTCTTGGGATTGTTTACTATACTCTAGCTCTGTTGATTGTGTGATACCGGAGTAGGACCCCGTGACAGTCTGGTTTTGAGTATTCATATGCACAACTCCCCACTTGCCTGGTGGGAGAGGGGACAGATGAGGGCTGGAGCTCAGTTAAGCATGTGGCATCGGCGTCGTCATCAGATGTAAGCAGGGATAGCTAGGGTGCCCCTAGCTTTAGAGATAGGGAAAGAGCCCCTATGCCCAGGGATATCTTGCTACTTTGCCATGATAGTACCTTACAGCACTTTAATGCAGCAGAAATTTACACCCATGAATTAGAATTGTAATAGTTTACTTCTCATCATAGGCCCTATTTACTCCTTTCATAAAATCACATTTAGGGTATGTGCACACGTTCAGGAATGTGTGCAGAATTTTCCTGAGCAAAACCGGACACCTTTTCCAGGAAATCCGCATGCGTTTATTATGCGGTTTGTTACGCGGGTTTTTTTTTTTTTGCGTTTTTTTAGCGTTTTTTCAACTTTTGAAAAGTTGGTTAAAAAAAAGGGCTCCCATGAGGTCATTTCCTGGTCCAAGCCCTCTTCTCCATTTTACTTTCTTGTTGGATTGAAGATGCCGCATGTACAGCCTCAGTGGTGTCTTAGCACAGAACACATGCAGCTTTTGTTGCTTACGCTACTGCTTCAGCCGCACCACCACAGCGAGCAGGTAACAATGTCATTAGATGTGCACACTTTGCGGATTTGGCTGCGGATATGCAGCGTTTCTGATGCTGCGGATTCGCAGCAGTTTTCCATGCGTTGTGCAGTACCATGTGAACCATGTACTAAAGACTATATTCTCCCATAGGAGAGCTCTCGTCGTCGTCGGAGGACACCAAAGCGAATGTGGGTGCATCCAATTATTCAGGAGCGGGCAGACAAGGGCCGCTTCCATCTCCTTTACTAGGATTTAAGGAGGTAAGATATATTAGGGAAAAAAGGTATATTGTCATCTGTGTTCCTTTATTTTTATTGCTGGTAATGTAACATTTTCATCTGTGTCATTACATTTTTTTTTTTCAGTTATCCGGAGAAATTTCTGCAGTTTTGCAGGCTAAGCATTGAAGCTTTTGATCGCCTTCTCGTTGTTCTGGATACCGTCATCTGGCAGAAGTTGCAGCTAGTGATGAGCGAATATACTCGTTACTTGAGATTTCCTGAGCACGCTGGGGTGACATCCGAGTATTTTTTAGTGCTCAGAAATTTAGTTTTCCTCACCTCAGCTGAATGATTTACATCTATTAGCCAGCTTGTTTACATGTGGGGATTCCCTAGCAACCAGGAAACCCACACATGTACTTATGCTGGCTAACAGATGTAAATCATTCAGCTGCGGCGATGAAAACTAAATCTCCGAGCACTAAAAAATACTCGGAGGTCACCCGAGCGTGCTCGGGAAATCTCAAGTAACGAGTATATTCGCTCATCACTAGTTAACGACGAAAGAACAGTGCGTCTGAAACGCGCGTCGGGGTGCACCATATCAATTTGGCGGTACCTATAACCAATTCCATACATTAAAAAGTAAGTGACTCTGTATATTGTCCATGGATAGCACTTTATAGATAGCACATTTTTTTGCACTATATACACCTTTTTGTGTCTTTCCCCACACTTGATTTAGTAGCATTGTATGCACTTTATATATATCAAAGCGGTTTTTGGTTCGTAGTTTGTTAATTGCAGTTGACAACTTGGGTCAAGGAAGGCAATGTAACTCGGGTCTGCGTGTGAGAGAAACCTTCACTGACTACTTCATGAGTCCTGAAGGTGCCGTGTACTGGCAATACTCCTGTGCCTGAGTTGAGCAGCCTGAACAGCAGAGAAGATCTGATGCCTAACCCCAATCAATCAAGTCCCAAGCCTGTACAGCAGAGAAGATCTGATGCCTACACCCAATCAATCAAGTCCCCAGCATGTACAGCAGAGAAGATCCGATGCCTAAACCCAATCAACCTAGGATAGTTTTTCGTGAACAATGGAAACCTAAATAATTGTTAATAAATAAAAATTTTAATTTAATTTTAAAATCCGGTCTCAATTAGTTTTGTACTGTTTGTCACTGACACTTTATCAGATCCCATTACCCTCTCTTCACATACTGTAATTATGCATATACTCCTTTTGTTTTTATTCAAATATGACCACAGACAGTTTTTCAAAACCAATTTTTTTTTAAACTTTAAATATATTACAAGCATATGTAACAAACTTTTACATACAGTTATTTTTATAAAACATTAGGACAAACATTGTCCAAACATGTCCATCACTAAAGGACGTTCTTACATCCTGTCAACAGGAAGTGGAGGTGGGTTGCGACGGACGGCCTGGTCGTTGTCGACCGAAAACATCAAAAGTGATGGTACTCTGGCTCCTATCCGTACCCCGGAAACAGGTCTTGTGAGGAGGACATACTGGTATTGGGGGAGTTAGTATGATGGACAGTTGCTGGAGGTGCTGATGGACGGCCATAATTGTAGGCGTCAGCAGCGTCGGACCTGTATGCTGCCGCCTGCCCAAAACGCGATGCAGCTGCTGGTGGTGGTGGAGGCACACTTTGGGGATTAAATACATTCATAATCCTCGTTATGGCTTGTGACGGTGGTATAGGGGATGGGACATCAACAGCCATTAGAATAAGATTGACTACTGTCATACAGATGTTCTGCCTGTCAAGCGGCATGGACCTTAGGTGGGTGGCTAACACTGAGCCGAATTTGTCAAGCTCATCTTGCTGGACCGAATTGTCGAGCAGATTGAAACACTCAGAAGTCGAACCCTCAATCACATTAGTCGAACCCTCAATGTTTTTGCCCTTCTTGGGTGCCGCCCTTCTCAATGTCACGGGATGGGCAGAAGCAGCCCCCATCCCAGTGTGCCTTGACTCGCCACCAACAGAGCTGGACGCAGCGCCCGAGGCAGGAGCAGCATCATTGGAGTCCGACACCACTTCCACCGAAGTAGACGAACTGGCCATTACAACGGAGGATACTGTAGCAGCTTCTGACATCACAGATGAAGGCCTGGCCACCGAAGGATCTGGTGAGGTGAATATTGTCAAATCCTCAACCTCCTCTCCAAGACCGTGCTCTGGGGTGTCTCCTTCATGGGCTGGTGGCGTTTAGGCCCGTATATTGCCTTCAGTTCTGTAGGCAGAATAAAAAACCCATGTTAATAAATAACTATTTGAAACACGGACGTTAAAAAAAAAAAAAATATATATATATATATATATATATATATATATATATATATATATAATTTACCTCCGCAAATTCCTGCTGCTCAAGATGAACTGCAGCTGGTCTGCATACGGCACCCTCTTCTTTTGGTGGAGAGCTGCCACTTAGTGTCTTTAGTGACTTCACAAACCGGTCGGTCACCGATCACCACCTTTTCTTTACTTTGTCCACTGAAATGAAACAATATATTAAAAAAAATCATTAAAGATATATATATATATTTCAGAAAACTCCACAAATTCAAAATAATAAATACTTACAAATATTTTTTCCCCTGCTTCTGTAGGTTAGGCCACTGTAGATAAATGTCAGTAACTATGTCTGGCCACGCATCACGTTTTGACAATGAGCCCTTGTACTCCTCACTGGCGCGGTCCCAGACCTTGGGGTGTTTTTTTATCTAAAATGTTTAATATTACAAGTAAATATTTTAGCATAGGCTCCCGTGCAGTTTTCTATGCCAGACAGGAAAAGACAGTGACTGAGGGCAGATATTAACACCTTAAGCCCCAGGGGTGGTTTGCACGTTAATGACCGGGCCAATTTTTACAATTCTGACCACTGTCCCTTTATGAGGTTATAACTCTGGAACGCTTCAACGAATCCTGATGATTCTGACAATGTTTTCTTGTGACGTATTGTACTTCATGATAGTGGTAAAATTTATTCGATAAGACTTCGGTTTATTTGTGAAAAAAATGGAAATTTGCAGAAAATTTCGCAATTTTCCAACTCTGAATTTTTATGCCCTTAAATCACAGAGATATGTCACACAAAATACTTAATAAGTAACATTTCCCACATGTCTACTTTACATCAGCACAATTTTTGAACCAAAAACTTTTTTGTTAGGGAGTTATAAGGGTTAAAAGTTGACCAGCAATTTCTCATTTTTACAACACCATTTTTTTTAGGGACCACATCTCATTTTAAGTCATTTTGAGGGGTTTATATGATAGAAAATAACCAAGTGTGACACCATTCTAAAAACTGCACCCCTCAAGGTGCTCAAAACCACATTCAAGAAGTTTATTAACCCTTCAGGTGTTTCACAGGAATTTATGGAATGTTTAAATAAAAATGAACATTTAACTTTTTCACACAAAATTTACTTCAGCTCCAATTTGATTTATTTTACCAAGGGCAACGGGAGAAAATGGACCACAAAAGTTGTTGTACAATTTGTCCTGAGTACGCCGATACCCCATATGTGGGGGTAAACCACTGTTTGGGCGCATGGCAGAGCTCGGAAGGGAAGGAGCACTATTTGACTTTTCAATGCAAAATTGACAGGAATTGAGATGGGACGCCATGTTGCGTTTGGAGAGCCCCTGATGTGCCTAAACATTGAAACCCCCCACAAGTGACACCAGTTTGGAAAGTAGACCCCCTAAGGAACTTATCTAGATGTGTGGTGAGCACTTTGACCCACAAAGTGCTTCACAAAACTCTATAATGCAGAGTTGTAAAAATAAAAAATAATATTTTTTCACAAAAATGATCTTTTCGCCCCCAATTTTTTATTTTACCAAGGGTAAGAGAAGAAATTGGACCCCAAAAGTTGTTGTGCAATTTGTCCTGAGTACGCTGATACCCCATATGTGGGGGTAAACCACTGTTTGGGCGCATGGGAGAGCTCAGAAGGGAAGGAGCGCCGTTTGACTTTTCAATGCAAAATTGACAGGAATTGAGATGAGACGCCATGTTGCGTTTGGAGAGCCACTGATGTGCCTAAACATTGAAACCCCCCACAAGTGACACCATTTTGGAAAGTAGACCCCCTATGGAACTTATCTAGATGTGTTGTGAGAGCTTTCAACCCCCAAGTGTTTCACTACAGTTTATGACGCAGAGCCGTGAAAATAAAAATTCTTTTTTTTCCAACAAAAATTATTTTTTAGCCCCCAGTTTTGTATTTTCCCAAGGGTAAGAGAAGAAATTGGACCCCAAAAGTTGTTGTCCAATTTGTCCTGAGTACGCGGATACCCCATATGTATGGAGAACCACCGTTTGGGCGCATGCCAGAGATCGAAAGGGAAGGAGCGCCATTTGGAATGCAGACTTAGTTGGATTCGTCTGCAGGCATCACGTTGCATTTGCAGAGCCCCTGATGTACCTAAACAGTAGAAACCCCCACAAGTGACCCCATATTGGAACCTAGACCCCCCAAGGAACTTATCTAGATGTGTTGTGAGAACTTTGAACCCCCAAGTATTTCACTGCAGTTTATATCGCAGAGCCGTGAAAATAAAAAATAATTTTTTTCCTACAAAAATGTTTTTTTAGCGCCCCCAAATTTTTATTTTCCCAAGGATAAAAAGAGAAATTGGACCCCAGAAGTTGTCCAATTTGTCCTGAGTACGCTGATACCCCATATGTTGGGGTAAACCCCTGTTTGGGCACACGGGAGAGCTCGGAAGGGAAGGAGCACTGTTTTACTTTTTCAACGCAGAATTGGCTAGAATTGAGATCGGACGCCATGTCGTGTTTTGAGAGCCCTGATGTGCCTAAACAGTGAAAACCCCCAATTGTAACTGAAACCCTAACCCAGTCACACTCCTAATCCCAACCACACCCCTAGTCCCAACTCCAGCACACCCCTAACCCTAATCCCAAACATAACCCTAACCACACCCCTAACCCTGACACACCGCTAACCCTAATCCCAACCATAAATGTAATCCTAACCCTAGCGGGAAAATGGAAATAAATACATTTTTTTACATTTTTTTATTTTTCCCTAACTTTCCCGCTTTTATAGCGGGTTTTTTAGCGGATTTTTATGACTGGCAGCCGTCACACACTAAAAGACACTTTTTTGCAAAAAATATATTTTTTTGCGTTACCACCTTTTGAGGAGCTATAATTTTTCCATATTTTGGTTCACAGAGTCATGTGAGGTCTTGTTTTTTGCAGTACAAGTTGACGTTATTATTGGTAACGTGCACGTGACATTTTTTAATCGCTTTTTATTCCGATTTTTGTGAGGCAGTATGACCAAAAAAGAGCTATTCATGAATTTCTTTTGGGGGGCGCGTTTATACCGTTCCGCGTTTGGTAAAATGGATAAAGCAGTTTTATTCTTCGGGTCAGTACGATTACAGCGATACCTCATTTATATCATTTTTTTATGTTTTGGCGCTTTTATAAGATAAAAACTATTTTATACAAAAAATAATTAATTTTGCTTTATTCTGAGGAGTATCACTTTTGTACTTTTTCGCTGATGACACTGTATGGCGGCTCATTTTTTGCAGGACAAGATGACGTTTTCAGCGGTACCATGGTCATTTATATCCGTCTTTTTGATCGCGTGCTATTCCACTTTTTGTTCGGCGGTATGATAATAAAGCGTTGTTTTTTGCCTCTTTTTTATGGTGTTCACTGAAGGGGTTAACTAGTGGGACAGTTTTATAGGTCGAGTCGTTACGGACGCGGCGATACTAAGTATGTGTACTTTTATTGTTTTTTTTTATTTAGATAAAGAAATATATTTATGGGAACAATACTTTTTTTTCTTTATTTAGGATTTTTTTTTTAATTTTTTATTTTTTACACAGCTAAATATTTTTTTTTTTACTTTATAACATTGCCCCCTTGGGGGTAGGGGGAGGGCATCATATAAGGTCAGATCGCTGATCTGACACTCTGAGCAGGCGCTTGGTAAGCCACCTTCCTGCAGGACCCGGATGCAGCCCCGTGGCCATTTTAGATCCGGGGCCTGCAGGGAGAAGACGGTAGGAGACCCTCGGAGCAACGCGAGCACATCGCGTTGCTCCGAGGGTCTCAGGAAGCCCGCAGAGAGCCCCCTCCCTGCTCGATGCTTCCCTATACCGTCGTAACACTGCGATCATGTTTGATCGCAGTGTGCCGGGGGTTAATGTGCCGGGGGTGGTCCGTGCCGGATGTGAGCTGCGATAGTCAGCTGACACCAGGCCGCGATCGGCTGCGCTCCCCCCCGTGAGCACGGCCGATCGCTATGACGTTTTATCCCGTCCCTGGGGATTAAGTCACAGGTTACCTTGATGGGATAGTACGTCAAATTGGATTAAGGGGTTAATAGCCTAGAGAGGGGCCAAGGTTATTGCCCCCCCCTCTAAAAACATCTGTCCCCAGCCACCCCAGAAAAGGTGAATCTGTAAGATGCGCCTATTCTGGCACTTAGCCCCTCTCTTCCCACTCCCGAGTAGCGGTGGGATATGGAGTAATAAGGGGTTAATGTCACTTTGCTATTGTAAGGTGACATTAAGCCGGGTTAATAATGGAGAGGCATCAGTAAGACACCTATCCATTATTAATCCAATAGTAGGACAGGGTTAAAAAATACACACACACATTATGATTAAAACATTTTAATGAAATAATTTTTTTTAACAGCTTATAAAAAAAACAAAAACATACCTCTCCGCCGTTCAGTCAGGTCCCACGCAGTAAATCCATCAAAGGGTTAACAATTCATGTTTACAACAGGGCTGGTGATAATGCGACCAGCCCCGCTGTAAACCACTGCAAAATGACAGCTCTGAGCAGCCTCCCCGGCTGGCCAGAGATTAACTGAAAATTTCCCATGCTACCGAGTTCACCTCCGGTCAGCCGGGGAGTCCGCGCAGCCGTAGTCATTACCGCTCGAGTACTCCCGAGTAGCGCAAGCTGCTTTCGGGTGAACTCGTTATACAATGAACGGTGTCGCTTTACAGCCCCGTTCATTGTATTTGCGGCCGCGGTTTAGAGCAGCCACATGTTATTTGGCTGCTCTAAACTCTAGATCAGCAGTCCCCAACCTTTTTGACCTAGAGAGCCACATTCAGCACTGAGAGAGTCGTGAGCCACATTCAGCTCTGAGAGGGGGTCACTAGCAACATCCTGCTCCTGTCCCCCTCAACGTAGTGTCAACCAAAGCCCACATTACGGGTATAATGATAATCGAAGGTTTTCCACAGAAATCACTCCAAAGCAGTACACTGAGATCCAGGGGTTACCACAATGCCCCAATTCAGTATTCTCCCATCAAAGACTCCCAACACACTGTCACATCCAGCTTCAAGACCCTCCTCTAACAGGTAATATCATCTTACATACCTAAAACATCTCTAAACCCCTAACACCAGTATATGTGCATCCAGATCTGCTTTTCTGTGCAGGGCTACTCAAAAATTCACCATTTTGAGATGTACTCTTCATACCTGTTTGCTAGACCTTGAGCTAATGCACCAAGCTGTGTTATGGTTCTCAATGGCAAGAGAACATAGCCCAGCAAACATAAGTACTAGCTCTTGGAAGGATGGAAACTAAACTGACCATGAACTAAACCTGCCGCACAACTAACAGTAGCCGGGTAGCGTTGCCTACGTTTTTTATCCCTAGACGCCCAGCGCCGGCCGGAGGACTAACTAATCCTGGCAGAGGAAAATATAGTCCTGGCTCACCTCTAGAGAAGTTTCCCCGATAGGCAGACAGAGGCCCCCACATATATTGGCGGTGATTTTAGATGAAATGACAAACGTAGTATGAAAATAGGTTTAGCAAAATTGAGGTCTGCTTACTAGATAGCAGGAAGACAGAAAGGGCACTTTCATGGTCAGCTGAAAACCCTATCAAAATACCATCCTGAAATTACTTTAAGACTCTAGTATTAACTCATAACATCAGAGTGGCAATTTCAGATCACAAGAGCTTTCCAGACACAGAAACGAAACTACAGCAGTGAACTGGAACAAAATGCAAAAACAAACGAGGACTAAAGTCCAACTTAGCTGGGAGTTGTCTAGCAGCAGGAACATGCACAGAAAGGCTTCTGATTACAATGTTGACCGGCATGGAAGTGACAGAGGAGCAAGGTTAAATAGCGACTCCCACATCCTGATGGAAACAGGTGAACAGAGGGGATGATGCACACCAGTTCAATTCCACCAGTGGCCACCGGGGGAGCCCAAAATCCAATTTCACAACAGTACCCCCCCCTCAAGGAGGGGGCACCGAACCCTCACCAGAACCACCAGGGCGATCAGGATGAGCCCTATGAAAGGCACGGACCAGATCGGAGGCATGAACATCAGAGGCAGTCACCCAAGAATTATCCTCCTTACCGTATCCCTTCCATTTGACCAGATACTGGAGTTTCCGTCTGGAAACACGGGAGTCCAAGATTTTTTCCACAACGTACTCCAACTCGCCCTCAACCAACACCGGAGCAGGAGGCTCAACGGAAGGCACAACCGGTACCTCATACCTGCGCAACAATGACCGATGAAAAACATTATGAATAGAAAAAGATGCAGGGAGGTCCAAACGGAAGGACACAGGGTTAACAATCTCCAATATCTTGTACGGGCCGATGAACCGAGGCTTAAACTTAGGAGAAGAAACCCTCATAGGGACAAAACGAGAAGACAACCACACCAAGTCCCCAACACAAAGCCGAGGACCAACCCGACGCCGGCGGTTGGCAAAAAGCTGAGTCTTCTCCTGGGACAACTTCAAATTGTCCACTACCTGCCCCCAAATCTGATGCAACCTCTCCACCACAGCATCCACTCCAGGACAATCCGAAGATTCCACCTGACCAGAAGAAAATCGAGGATGAAACCCCGAATTACAGAAAAAAGGAGACACCAAGGTGGCAGAGCTGGCCCGATTATTGAGGGCAAACTCCGCTAAAGGCAAAAAAGCAACCCAATCATCCTGATCTGCAGACACAAAGCACCTCAAATATGTCTCCAAGGTCTGATTCGTCCGCTCGGTCTGGCCATTAGTCTGAGGATGGAAAGCAGACGAGAAAGACAAATCTATGCCCATCCTAGCACAGAATGCTCGCCAAAATCTAGACACGAATTGGGTTCCTCTGTCAGAAACGATATTCTCCGGAATACCATGCAAACGGACCACATTTTGAAAAAACAGAGGAACCAACTCGGAAGAAGAAGGCAACTTAGGCAGGGGAACCAAATGGACCATCTTAGAGAAACGGTCACACACCACCCAGATGACAGACATCTTCTGAGAAACAGGAAGATCCGAAATAAAATCCATCGAGATGTGCGTCCAGGGCCTCTTCGGGATAGGCAAGGGCAACAACAATCCACTAGCCCGAGAACAACAAGGCTTGGCCCGAGCACAAACGTCACAAGACTGCACAAAGCCTCGCACATCTCGAGACAGGGAAGGCCACCAGAAGGACCTTGCCACCAAATCCCTGGTACCAAAGATTCCAGGATGACCTGTCAACGCAGAAGAATGAACCTCAGAAATGACTTTACTGGTCCAATCATCAGGAACAAACAGTCTACCAGGTGGGCAACGATCAGGTCTATCCGCCTGAAACTCCTGCAAGGCCCGCCGCAGGTCTGGAGAAACGGCAGACAATATCACTCCATCCTTAAGGATACCTGTAGGTTCAGAGTTACCAGGGGAGTCAGGCTCAAAACTCCTAGAAAGGGCATCCGCCTTAACATTCTTAGAACCCGGCAGGTAGGACACCACAAAATTAAACCGAGAGAAAAACAACGACCAGCGCGCCTGTCTAGGATTCAGGCGTCTGGCGGACTCAAGATAAATTAGATTTTTGTGGTCAGTCAATACCACCACCTGATGTCTAGCCCCCTCAAGCCAATGACGCCACTCCTCAAAAGCCCACTTCATGGCCAAAAGCTCCCGATTCCCAACATCATAATTCCGCTCGGCGGGCGAAAATTTACGCGAGAAAAAGGCACAAGGTCTCATCACGGAACAATCGGAACTTCTCTGCGACAAAACTGCCCCAGCTCCGATTTCAGAAGCGTCGACCTCAACCTGAAAAGGAAGAGCAACATCAGGCTGACGCAACACAGGGGCGGAAGAAAAGCGGCGCTTAAGCTCCCGAAAGGCCTCCACAGCAGCAGGGGACCAATCAGCAACATCAGCACCCTTCTTAGTCAAATCAGTCAATGGTTTAACAACATCAGAAAAACCAGCAATAAATCGACGATAAAAGTTAGCAAAGCCCAAAAATTTCTGAAGACTCTTAAGAGAAGAGGGTTGCGTCCAATCACAAATAGCCTGAACCTTGACAGGATCCATCTCGATGGAAGAGGGGGAAAAAATATATCCCAAAAAGGAAATCTTTTGAACCCCAAAAACGCACTTAGAACCCTTCACACACAAGGAATTAGACCGCAAAACCTGAAAAACCCTCCTGACCTACTGGACATGAGAGTCCCAGTCATCCGAAAAAATCAAAATATCATCCAGATACACAATCATAAATTTACCCAAATAATCACGGAAAATGTCATGCATAAAGGACTGAAAGACTGAAGGGGCATTTGAAAGACCAAAAGGCATCACCAAATACTCAAAGTGGCCCTCGGGCGTATTAAATGCGGTCTTCCACTCATCCCCCTGCTTAATTCGCACCAAATTATACGCCCCACGGAGATCTATCTTAGAGAACCACTTGGCCCCCTTTATGCGAGCAAACAAATCAGTCAGCAGTGGCAACGGATATTGATATTTAACCGTGATTTTATTCAAAAGCCGATAATCAATACACGGTCTCAAAGAGACATCTTTCTTAGCCACAAAGAAAAAACCGGCTCCTAAGGGAGATGACGAAGGACGAATATGTCCCTTTTCCAAGGACTCCTTTATATATTCTCGCATAGCAGCATGTTCAGGCACAGATAGATTAAATAAACGACCCTTAGGGTATTTACTACCCGGAATCAAATCTATGGCACAATCGCACTCCCGGTGCGGAGGTAATGAACCAAGCTTAGGTTCTTCAAAAACGTCACGATATTCAGTCAAGAATTCAGGAATCTCAGAGGGAATAGATGATGAAATGGAAACCACAGGTACGTCCCCATGCTTCCCCTTACATCCCCAGCTTAACACAGACATAGCTTTCCAGTCAAGGACTGGGTTATGAGATTGCAGCCATGGCAATCCAAGCACCAACACATCATGTAGGTTATACAGCACAAGAAAGCGAATAATCTCCTGATGATCCGGATTAATCCGCATAGTTACTTGTGTCCAGTATTGTGGTTTATTACTAGCCAATGGGGTGGAGTCAATCCCCTTCAGGGGTATAGGAGTTTCAAGAGGCTCCAAATCATACCCACAGCGTTTGGCAAAGGACCAATCCATAAGACTCAAAGCGGCGCCAGAGTCGACATAGGCAACCGCGGTAATAGATGATAAAGAACAAATCAGGGTCACAGATAGAATAAACTTAGACTGTAAAGTGCCAATTGAAACAGACTTATCAAGCTTCTTAGTACGCTTAGAGCATGCTGATATAACATGAGTTGAATCACCGCAATAGAAGCACAACCCATTTTTTCGTCTTAAATTCTGCCGTTCACTTCTGGACAGAATTCTATCACATTGCATATTCTCTGGCGTCTTCTCAGTAGACACCGCCAAATGGTGCACAGGTTTGCGCTCCCGCAGACGCCTATCGATCTGGATAGCCATTGTCATGGACTCATTCAGACCCGCAGGCACAGGGAACCCCACCATAACATCCTTAATGGCATCAGAGAGACCCTCTCTGAAATTCGCCGCCAGGGCGCACTCATTTCACTGAGTAAGCACAGCCCATTTACGGAATTTCTGGCAGTATATTTCAGCTTCGTCTTGCCCCTGAGATAGGGACATCAAGGCCTTTTCCGCCTGAAGCTCTAACTGAGGTTCCTCATAAAGCAACCCCAAGGCCAGAAAAAACGCATCCACATTGAGCAACGCAGGATCCCCTGGAGCCAATGCAAAAGCCCAATCCTGAGGGTCGCCCCGGAGCAAGGAAATCACAATCCTGACCTGCTGAGCAGGATCTCCAGCAGAGCGAGATTTCAGGGACAAAAACAACTTGCAATTATTTTTGAAATTTTGAAAGCAAGATCTATTCCCCGAGAAAAATTCAGGCAAAGGAATTCTAGGTTCAGATATAGGAACATGAACAACAAAATCTTGTAAATTTTGAACTTTCGTGGTGAGATTATTCAAACCTGCAGCTAAACTCTGAATATCCATTTTAAACAGGTGAACACAGAGCCATTCCAGGATTAGAAGGAGAGAGAGAGAGAGAGAAAGGCTGCAATATAGGCAGACTTGCAAGAGATTCAATTACAAGCACACTCAGAACTGAAGGGAAGGGGAAAAAAAAAAAAAAAATCTTCAGCAGACTTCTCTTTTCTCTCCTTTCTCTGTCAATTAATTTAACCCTTTTTTGGCCGGTCAAACTGTTATGGTTCTCAATGGCAAGAGAACATAGCCCAGCAAACATAAGTACTAGCTCTTGGAAGGATGGAAACTAAACTGACCATGAACTAAACCTGCCGCACAACTAACAGTAGCCGGGTAGCGTTGCCTACGTTTTTTATCCCTAGACGCCCAGCGCCGGCCGGAGGACTAACTAATCCTGGCAGAGGAAAATATAGTCCTGGCTCACCTCTAGAGAAGTTTCCCCGATAGGCAGACAGAGGCCCCCACATATATTGGCGGTGATTTTAGATGAAATGACAAACGTAGTATGAAAATAGGTTTAGCAAAATTGAGGTCTGCTTACTAGATAGCAGGAAGACAGAAAGGGCACTTTCATGGTCAGCTGAAAACCCTATCAAAATACCATCCTGAAATTACTTTAAGACTCTAGTATTAACTCATAACATCAGAGTGGCAATTTCAGATCACAAGAGCTTTCCAGACACAGAAACGAAACTACAGCAGTGAACTGGAACAAAATGCAAAAACAAACGAGGACTAAAGTCCAACTTAGCTGGGAGTTGTCTAGCAGCAGGAACATGCACAGAAAGGCTTCTGATTACAATGTTGACCGGCATGGAAGTGACAGAGGAGCAAGGTTAAATAGCGACTCCCACATCCTGATGGAAACAGGTGAACAGAGGGGATGATGCACACCAGTTCAATTCCACCAGTGGCCACCGGGGGAGCCCAAAATCCAATTTCACAACAAAGCTGGCAGACAGCCGCGAGCCACAATTCATGGGACTGCGAGCCACATGTGGCTCCCGAGCTACAGGTTGGGGACCCCTGCTCTAGATCATTGTGGGACACTCGTTTAAATTGGATGCTGCGGAAGGTAGGTATGTATCGTGGTTTGTTTTTTTACTTTTGTTTTGGACGAGTGCTTCGTGGAGTTGGGTGTGTAGGTGAGTATGGTTTTTTTTTTTCAATTTTAGGTGGCGATCGGCGGGGACAGGTATGTATAATTTATTTCTACAGGTAACCACTGGCCACCAATGAAAATTAATTTTTGTGGACTAATTTTATATAATGGGGCGATATAGGGATATGACATTAGGCAAAATCTATTAATAACCACTGGCCACCATTGAAAATTATTTTTGGGGACTAATTTAATATTAAATAAATGATTAATGGGCCAATTTAGGGACATGGGCCAAGAGAAATTAGTAACCACTGGCCACCAATGAAAATTATTATTAGTGGACAATATAAAGGGGAAATATTAGGAAGTTTATTTAGGAATAAGGGGGGGGGGGCGCTAAATTCAAGTCCGGATATATAAAAAAAAATAAATAATTGATTTTACAGCAGTTCAATGGGAAATACTGCTCCCACCGAGCTGAGCCTGCTGCCACTACTTGTAGGGAACAGACATAGGCCGATGGGAGTAGTAGTCTCATTGGCCTATGTCAGACAGCACACACACATACACACACACACACCACACTGATCATCAGCGGCACATCCAGGTTCATCCGGTCATACCACTCCATGTCGGCAGCCATGATCCAGGAAGACGGAAATGAAGTCTCGTCTTCCTGGATTATGGGATGCTCATGGCATGGCATGATGGGATGGACATTATGGAATGGCCAAGAGGTCATTTCCTATTTGCTGCGTTTTTAACCACAGCAAATATGCTTGAAATCCGCAAATATTTTGAATATTTGCGAATTTCTAGCATTCCAATACATGTCTATGGGTGCGGAATCCCCGCGATTCCGCAAAATTATTGAACATGCTGCGTTGTTTTCCAGAATGCGATTCTGCCGCGGAAAAAAAACGCAGCATGTGCATAAAAATTGCAGATTGCATTCTATTAATAGGATGCTTAATGTCAGCGTTTTTTTTGCGTCTTTATCGCATTGATTGCGAAAAAAAACGGAACGTGTGCACATAGCCTTATGACTGCGTTGCAATAAAATTTGATTTTGGTTTCACCATTTTAAATTATCTATTCTAAGCAGAAAGCCAAGACACTACCTCCGCATCGGCTGCTTGACTTTGGCACACCCCTTCTTCTAAGTATTGAATCACTCTCAGGGAGAGTCTACCCTCTTTCTCTCCCTGAAACTGAGGCAATGTCTGCCAACATAAGAAAATCTGGAAAGGTGATCCATTCAAAAGTCAATGTCTCTGGCAAGTGCAGGCTTCTTCATAAAGAAAAAAAGACATGTCTTTGAGACCATGCATAGAATATCACCGTCTGAATGAATATACATTAAAAGACAATTATCCATTGCCCATCAACTATTAACCCCTTCATGACCCAGCCTATTTTGGCCTTAATGACCTTGCCGTTTTTTGCAATTCTGACCAGTGTCCCTTTATGAGGTAATAACTCAGGAACGCTTCAACGGATCCTAGCGATTCTGAGATTGTTTTTTCGTGACATATTGGGCTTCATGTTAGTGGTAAATTTAGGTCGATAATTTCTGAGTTTATTTGTGAAAAAAAACGGAAATTTGGCAAAAAATTTGAAAATTTCGCAATTTTCACATTTTGAATTTTTATTCTGTTAAACCAGAGAGTTATGTGACACAAAATAGTTAATAAATAACGTTTCCCACATGTCTACTTTACATCAGCACAATTTTGGAAACAATTTTTTTTTTTGCTAGGAAGTTATAAGGGTTAAAATTTGACCAGTGATTTCTCATTTTTACAACAAAATTTTCATTTTTTTTAGGGACCACCTCACATTTGAAGTCATTTTGAGGGTTCTATATGGCTGAAAATACCCAAAAGTGACACCATTCTAAAAACTGCACCCCTCAAGGTGCTCAAAACCACATTCAAGAAGTTTATTAACCCTTCAGGTGTTTCACAGCAGCAGAAGCAACATGGAAGTATAAAATGAACATTTAACTTTTTAGTCACAAAAATGATCTTTTAGCAACAATTTTTTTATTTTCCCAAGGGTAAAAGGAGAAACTGGACCAGGGACGTTGTTGTCCAATTTGTCCTGAGTACGCTGATACCTCATATGTGGGGGTAAACCACTGTTTGGGCGCACGGCAGGGCTCGGAAGGGAAGGAGCGCCATTTGACTTTTTGAATGAAAAATTGGCTCCAATCTTTAGCGGACACCATGTCGCGTTTGGAGAGCCCCCGTGTGCCTAAACATTGGAGCTCCCCCACAAGTGACCACATTTTGGAAACTAGACCCCCCCAAGGAACTTATCTAGAAGCATAGTGAGCACTTTAACCCCCCAGGTGCTTCACAAATTGATCCGTAAAAATGAAAAAGTACTTTTTTTTCACAAAAAAAATATTTTAACCTCAATTTTTTCATTTTCACATGGGCAACAGGATAAAATGGATCCTAAATTTTGTTGGGCAATTTCTCCTGAGTACACCAATAGCTCACATGTGGGGGTAAACCACTGTTTGGGCACATAGTAAGGCTCGGAAGGGAAGGAGCGCCATTTGACTTTTTGAATGAAAAATTATCTCCATCGTTAGCGGACACCATGTCGCGTTTGGAAAGCCCCTGTGTGCCTAAACATTGGAGCTCCTCCACAAGTGACCCCATTTTGGAAACTAGACCCCCCAAGGAACTTATCTAGAGGCATAGTGAGCACTTTAAACCCCCAGGTGCTTCACAAATTGATCCGCAAAAATGAAAAAGTACTTTTTTTTCACACAAAATTTCTTTTAGCCTCAATTCTTTCATTTTCACATGGGCAACAGGATAAAATGGATCCTAAAATTTGTTGGGCAATTTCTCCTGAGTATGCCGATACCTCATATGTGGGGGTAAACCACTGTTTGGGTGCACGGCAAGGCTCGGAAGGGGAGGCGTGCCATTTGACTTTTTGAATGGAAAATTAGCTCCAATCGTTAGCGGACACCATGTCGCGTTTGGAGAGCCCCTGTGTGCCTAAACATTGGAGTTCCCCTACAAGTGACCCCATTTTGGAAACTAGACCCCCCAAGGAACTTATCTAGATGTGTAGTGAGCACTTTGAACCCCCAAGTGCTTCACAGAAGTTTATAACGCAGAGCCGTGAAAATAAAAAATGTGTTTCCTTTCCTCAAAAATATTTTTTTAGCCCAGAATTTTTTTATTTTTGCAAGAGTAACAGGAGAAATTGGACCCCAAAAGTTGTTGTCCAGTTTCTCCTGAGTACGCTGATACCCCATATGTGGGGGTAAACCACTGTTTGGGCACATGCCGGGGCTCGGAAGGGAAGTAGTGACGTTTTGGAATGCAGACTTTGATGGAATGGTCTGCGGGCATCATGCTACGTTTGCAGAGCCCCTGATATGCCTAAACAGTAGAAACCCCCCACAAGTGACCCCATTTTGGAAACTAGACCCCCGAAGGAACTTATCTAGATGTGTGGTGAGCACGTTCAACCCCCAAGTGCTTCACAGAAGTTTACAACGCAGAGCCGTGAAAATAAAAAATCATTTTTCTTTCCTCAAAAAAGATGTTTTAGCAAGCAATTTTTTATTTTCACAAGGGTAACAGGAGAATTTGGACCCCAATATTTGTTGCCCAGTTTGTTGTGAGTACGCTGATACCCCATATGTGGGGGTAAACCACTGTTTGGGCACACGTCAGGGCTCGGAAGGGAAGTAGTGACATTTGAAATGCAGACTTTGATGGAATGGTCTGCGGGCGTCACATTGCATTTTCAGAGCCCCTGATGTGCCTAAACAGTAGAAACACCCCACAAGTTACCCCATTTTGGAAACTAGACCCCCGAAGGAACTTATCTAGATGTGTGGTGAGCACTTTCAACCCCCAAGTGCTTCACAGAAGTTTATAACGCAGAGCCGTGAAAATAAAAAATAATTGTTCTTTCCTCAAAAATTATGTTTTAGCAAGTAATTTTTTATTTTTGCAAGGGTAACAGGAGAAATTGGACCCCAACAGTTGTTGCCCAGTTTGTCCTGAGTACGCTGGTACCCCAAATGTGGGGGTAAACCACTGTTTGGGCGCACGTCGGGGCTTGGAAGGGCGGGAGCACCATTTGACTTTTTGAACGCAAGATTGGCTGGAATCAATGGTGGCGCCATGTTGCGTTTGGAGACCCCTGATGTGCCTAAACAGTGGAAACCCCTCAATTCTAACTTCAACACTAACCCCAACACACCCCTAATCCTAATCCCAACTGTAGCCATAACCCTAATCACAACCCTAACCCCAACACACCCCTAACCACAAACCTAACCGCAACACACCCGTAACCCTAATTCCAACCCTAAGGGTATGTGCACACGTTGCGGATTTCTTGCAGAAATTTCCTGAAGAAAACCGGAAATTTTCTGCAAGAAATCCGCATTTTTTTTTTTGCGTTTTTTTTCCGTTTTTTTCGCTTTTTTTAGCATTCTGCAAGCGTAATTAGCTTGCAGAATGCTAAAGTTTTCCAAGCGATCTGTAGCATCGCTTGGAAAACTGACTGACAAGTTGGTCACACTTGTCAAACATACTGTTTGACAAGTGTGACCAACTTTTTACTATAGATGCAGCTTATGCAGCATCTATAGTAAAAGATAGAATGTTTAAAAATAATAAAAAAAATAAAAAAAATGCTTATACTCACCCAGACATCTCATCAGCGGCGTCCGTTCGTCTTCCTATAGCTGGTCTGTGCGCACAGGACCTTCCGTGACGTCACGGTCACGTGAGCGGTCACATGACCGCTCACGACCAATCACAGGACAGTGACGTCATCGGCAAGGTCCTTCGCCGCACAGCAGCTACAGGAACCGAAGCGACAGCATGCAGTGGAGGCGGGAAGACATCGAGGGTGAGTATATCGCTATTTTTTATTTTAATTCTTATTTTTTGACCACTTATATGGTGCCCAGTGCGTGGAGGAGAGTCTCCTCTCCTCCACCTTGGGTACCAACCGCACATAATCTGCTTACTTCCCGCATGGTGTGCACAGCCCCGTGCGGGAAGTAAGCAGATCAATGGACCCCTAGGTGTGCGGAATCCCCTGCAATTCCGCATTTTAATGAACATGTTGCTTTTTTTTCCGCGATGCGATTTTTTCGCGGAAAATTGGCTACATTTGCACAAAAAAAGCGGAATACACTTAAAATAATGGGAGGCATATGTAAGCGTTTTTTTCGCGTTTTTATCACGTTTTTATAGCGAAAAAACGCGAAAAAAACGCGAAAAATACTTAACGTGTGCACATGGCCTAACCCTAATCCTAATCCCAACCGTAACCCTAATGCCAACCCTAACCACAACTGTAACCCCAACACACCCCTAACCCTATCCGTAACCCTAACCACAAGCCTAATCTTAACCCTATTTCAAACCCTAGCCCTAATTCCAACCCTAACCCTAAGGCTATGTGCCCACGTTGCGGATTCGTGTGAGATTTTTCCGCACGATTTTTGAAAAATCTGCAGGTAAAAGGCACTGCGTTTTACCTGCGGATTTACAGCAGATTTCCAGTGTTTTTTTTGTGCGGATTTCACCTGCGGATTCCTATTGAGGAACAGGTGTAAAACGCTGCGGAATCCGCACAAAGAATTGACATGCTGCGGAAAATACAACGCAGCGTTTCTGCACGGAATTTTCCGCACCATGGGCACAGCGGATTTGGTTTTCCTTAGGTGTACATGGTACTGTAAACCTGATGGAAAACTGCTTCGAATTCGCAGCGGCCAATCCGCTGCGGATCCGCGGCCAATCCGCTGCGGATCCGCGGCCGATCCGCGGCTGATCCGCTGCGGATCCGCGACCGATCCGCTCTGTGTGCACATGCCATAACCCTACCCCTAACCCTACCCGTAACCCTAACCCTACCCCTAGTTCTAACCCTAGTTCTAACCCTAACCCTAGTGGAAAAAGAAAAAAATATTTTATTATTGTCCCTACCTATGGGGGTGATAAAGGGGGGGGGGGGTTATTTATTATTTTTTTATTTTGATCGCTGTGATAGAACCTTCCACAGCGATCAAAATGTACTTGTAATGAATCTGCCGGCTGGCAGATTCGGCGGGCGCACTGCGCATGCGCCCGCCATTTTCCAAGATGGCGGCGCCCATGGAGAAGACGGCCGGACACCGGGTGGGACATCGAAGCTAGGTAAGTATGGGGGGGGTGGGATCGGAACACGGGGGGGGGGGGGATCGGAGGACCGGGGGAGCGGACAAGAGGACCGGGGGAACGGACAGGAGGGAGGAGGGGAGCGGACAGGAGATCGGGGCAGAAAGGACGGGTGGGGGGCGATCGGTGAGGGGGGGGGGGGTCAGATCGGGGTCTCCAGCCATGGCAGATGCTATTGCAGCATCGGCCATGGCTGGATTGTAATATTTCACCATTTTCATAATTTGAAATATTACAAATCGCTCTGATTGGCTGTTTCACTTTCAACAGCCAATCAGAACGATCGTAGCCACGGGGGGGGGGGGGGTGAAGCCACCCCCCCTGGGCTGAAGTACCACTCCCCCTGTCTCTGCAGATCGGGTGAAAATGGAGTTAACCCTTTCACCCGATCTGCAGGGATGCGATCTTTCAATGACGCCACATAGGCGTCATGGGTCGGATTGGCACGGGTTTTCATGACGCCTACGTGGCGTCAAAGGTCGGGAAGGGGTTAAGCATTAAAGGTCACCTCCACAAAATTAAATCTTCTTGGAGCATATAGCCTAGTCCACATTATTGAGGTTAACAAATGGAAGGCCACATTCAAAACCCTTGGTGGTTCTTATGAATATTATGTTATGCTTTTTGGATTATGCAAAGTCTCAGCTGTGTTCCAGCACTTTGTTAATTAACTCTTGTGATGTCCTGAGCCAGTACATTCTAGTTTATCTGGATGACATTCTAATCTTCTCCAGATATCTAGATTTACACCATCTACATTATGAAGATAAAGCAACAAAAACATGTTTATGTTCAACTTAAATTTTTTGCTATGTTGTATTGGACACACCTCGTCAGTCTGAATAGATTCCCCAATGTTGCACATTATTACTGCTAGGTCACTAAAAATTACTATCAAGCATTAGCTTCTTATACAGTCCTCACTTGGTAAGGTACTAATCCTCAGACCTGGTCAGATTCTACTGTTCAAAATTTCTAGAAACTCAAATTTTATTTTTCCACTTACACCATTCTGATGATGACAGGCCATCCTTCTTTGAATTGGATGCCTCTGCTATTGGTGTAGGAGCAGTTGTAACAAACGGCCTTTGAATCAATATATCTTTTTCAATAATGTGTCCAAAATTACCATATGGCACTTCAGAAAATATGAAACAACAACATGGACAAACAGTTGTATTAACTCCTGAGTCCAAAGAAGAGAACCATGACATTTCCACTAAAAAAGTATTTATTGATATCAAAAGACAAAACAAGGTTACAGAACTTATATTACAAAAAGATACCCAAGGGGCCGAAAATACCCTAAAAAGGAATATGCATTGCCATAATATTCATTGCCACACTACTAAAAGCGGAAGGTAAACAATTTCAATAAACCTGAGTAAGGCTACGTTCACATTTGCGGTCGGCGCCGCAGCGTCGGGCGCCGCAGCGTCGCCGCATGCGTCATGCGCCCCTATATTTAACATGGGGGCGCATGGACATGCGTCGCACTTGCGTTTTGCGCCGCATGCGTCCCTGCGGCGCCCTCGTCCGGGCGCATTGGACGCAGCAAGTTGCATTTTTGCTGCGTCCAAAATCAATCAAAAAAAGGACGCATGCGGCGCAAAACGCAGCGTTGTGCATGCGTTTTGCTGCGTTTTTGTGTGCGCTGCGGCGCACAACGCAAATGTGAACGTAGCCTATGATATATTGTATAGCCAGATCAACCTGATACATGTCATTGTGCATATAAGAAAATCCACTGTGCCCCTACGGGGAATACATAGTATGCTATCCCGACAAGCAGATACAGGATTTACAAGAAATAAAGTGCAAAGTATAGGTTATCTCACCGCCGTAACTTGTAAGTGAATAAAGGCTGCAGATCCTTGGTATCGGGTGATTCGGCGTTCCCCTGTCGCCCCGACGCGCGTTTCGCCCTTAGCTTCTTCCGGGGGCGTGCCCAAGGAATGGAAGGTGCGGCTATTTAAATGGGAAGCGACCAATGAATGTGCAGAGATAGAAAAAGGAGTGACGTACATAAATGCTCATTGGTGCAGACGTAACCCGGGTTACCTAATGCTGTGTGACTATTGGCTATGCCGTTCCTAAGTTACCACCATAGTGAGAAAGAAAAAAACCATATGGCAAAAAGTGCCACCTATAAACAAAGTGTCTACCCGTATAACACAGAGAAAAGATTGGTGTCCACGAGGGAGTAATTTGCGGCGCATGCGGTCAGCCAAGTCCACCATATAAAGACACTTACTAGGTTGCGCTCCCTCAGCCATGCGCAATGATCTGCGCAGGCCCAGTATGGAGCGCCCCGGAAAGTGTAAGGTAACTGGATGATCCACGCATGCACTCTCACTCTCAAGTGCCCAGTAAAAACTAAGTAAGACCAGAGGAGACTGGAATTGTTGGTAATTATTACAATACAACTAAATATGTGAACTTGTGACATATATAGTAAAAAGCAAGGAAAATGCACCGTGAAAGAATTTATTAGAATATGAGTGTATATATTGCTTAACAAATAAGCCGATGAGCTAAACTACAATATAAAACCGACACAAGAGAGATCGGACAGTGCATTACAACACTGTTTATCTAAAATTGCCAAATATTGCAATAAAGTGCCTATAAAGACGTACTATAAATGAATCATTGTGCATATTATAAAACATAGTGAATCATTGTGCATACTCGGTAAACAGATTTGAACAGGAAGGCACCATTTACAACTATATACAGTGGGGCAAAAAAGTATTTAGTCAGTCAGCAATAGTGCAAGTTCCACCACTTAAAAAGATGAGAGGCGTCTGTAATTTACATCATAGGTAGACCTCAACTATGGCAGACAAACTGAGAAACAAAAATCCAGAAAATCAGATTGTCTGTTTTTTTATCATTTTATTTGCATATTATGGTGGAAAATAAGTATTTGGTCAGAAACAAACAATCAAGATTTCTGGCTCTCACAGACCTGTAACTTCTTCTTTAAGAGTCTCCTCTTTCCTCCACTCATTACCTGTAGTAATGGCACCTGTTTAAACTTGTTATGTATAAAAAGACACCTGTGCACACCCTCAAACAGTCTGACTCCAAACTCCACTATGGTGAAGACCAAAGAGCTGTCAAAGGACACCAGAAGCAAAATTGTAGCCCTGCACCAGGCTGGGAAGACTGAATCTGCAATAGCCAACCAGTTTGGAGTGAAGAAATCAACAGTGGGAGCAAAAATTAGAAAATGGAAGACATTCAAGACCACTGATCTCCCTCGATCTGGGGCTCCACGCAAAATCCCACCCCGTGGGGTCAGAATGATCACAAGAACGGTGAGCAAAAATCCCAGAACCACGCGGGGGGACCTAGTGAATGAACTGCAGAGAGCTGGGACCAATGTAACAAGGCCTACCATGAGTAACACACTACGCCACCATGGACTCAGATCCTGCAGTGCCAGACGTGTCCCACTGCTTAAGCCAGTACATGTCCGGGCCCGTCTGAAGTTTGCTAGAGAGCATTTGGATGATCCAGAGGAGTTTTGGGAGAATGTCCTATGGTCTGATGAAACCAAACTGGAACTGTTTGGTAGAAACACAACTTGTCGTGTTTGGAGGAAAAAGAATACTGAGTTGCATCCATCAAACACCATACCTACTGTAAAGCATGGTGGTGGAAACATCATGCTTTGGGGCTGTTTCTCTGCAAAGGGGCCAGGACGACTGATCCGGGTACATGAAAGAATGAATGGGGCCATGTATCGTGAGATTTTGAGTGCAAACCTCCTTCCATCAGCAACGGCATTGAAGATGAAACGTGGCTGGGTCTTTCAACATGACAATGATCCAAAGCACACCGCCAGGGCAACGAAGGAGTGGCTTCGTAAGAAGCATTTCAAGGTCCTGGAGTGGCCTAGCCAGTCTCCAGATCTCAACCCTATAGAAAACCTTTGGAGGGAGTTGAAAGTCCGTGTTGCCAAGCGAAAAGCCAAAAACATCACTGCTCTAGAGGAGATCTGCATGGAGGAATGGACCAACATAACAACAGTGTGGCAACCTTGTGAAGACTTACAGAAAACGTTTGATCTCTGTCATTGCCAACAAAGGATGTATTACAAAGTATTGAGATTAAATTTTGTTTCTGACCAAATACTTATTTTCCACCATAATATGCAAATAAAATGATAAAAAAAACAGACAATGTGATTTTCTGGATTTTTGTTTCTCAGTTTGTCTCCCATAGTTGAGGTCTACCTATGATGTAAATTACAGACGCCTCTCATCTTTTTAAGTGGTGGAACTTGCACTATTGCTGACTGACTAAATACTTTTTTGCCCCACTGTACATACATAAAAACTAGCCAATATCATAGCGTAACAGATATTATTACCATATATATTATTAATTACAGTAGGATGGTCCACATTAGTGCAATTTACCATACTTAAAAAATCTGAGAAATAATCCCAATATTGATAAACATGACCACCACACATCACAATGATATATACTAGATACATAAAAGTCCATATCTTGCAAACTATAAGTCCATTTGATTAAACGAAGGGTGAATATGCTGATATAAGAATTTCTTCATAAGACCACCGACATAAGGACCCGAATTGCTGCTGTATACATCCATGAGAAGCTCCCATTAAATAGCCATAAAAAACTAGGATAAAGGAAACACTGATTAATAAACAGTACAAAATATACGATACAGATAACTGCTAAAAGTACATAAAAAATAAAATAACCCATCCCTAAAAAGATGCTTTCAGAAACTACATTAATGCAGTGGCCCGCACTTCTACAGAAACGCTGCAAATCCCAAATTTTCATTAAGACCTCCTGGGCTCATAGTCCCCAACCTGTAAATCCACTTACTTTCTACTCTCGCTAGAATTTTAGCCAAGTCTCCTCCCCGGGGTCCTAGTACAACTCGATCTATTGCCTTAATCATCAGACCTCTCGCATTGCATTCATGATGACTTTTAAAATGCCTAGGAAGACTCTTAAGAGAGGAAATTTCTTTGCTAAATTTAGCTTTTTCTATATCCCTAATGTGTTCACGGGTTCTTACCTTTAATTCCCTAGTGGTCAGGCCTATATAAACCTTCCCACAGGGACAGGTAGCGTGGTAGATGACTCCAACTGACGCACATGTGAGATGTTGCCGAATAGTATAAGTGCGAGATCCATTCCAATTCTTAAAGGTTGTAGATTTGACATGATTGTAACAACCCTTACAAAGGCCACAGGGAAAGAAACCTGGCAATTCTTTCTGATTTACTTGCTTATTAGCTGTCATCGTAGATTCATAGTGGCTATGGACCAATAGGTCTTTTAAATTAGCAGATCTTCTAGCCACAATTGATGGTTGTGTTGGAAGTATTCCTCTAAGGACCGGATCCACCAATAGTACCTCCAAGTGTTTATAGACAATGTCCTTCAGATTTCTCCATTCTTTATTGAATGTAGAGATGAACCGAACCTGGTTACTATTCTCTTTTGTTGTAGATGCTGGAGTACGATATAACAGTTGATCTCTGGATGCTTTAGCAGCTCTTTGATAGCTTCTTTTTATGGCCCTTTTGCTATAGCCTCTGTCAAGAAATCTACCAGTAAGGTCATTAGCTTGTTTATTGAAATTTTCCTCATTTGAGCAAATACGTTTAGCTCGAAGATACTGGCCAATGGGAATCCCACGAATAATTGATGGTGGATGTGATGAATCTGCGGATAAAAAAGAATTTGTAGAGGTAGGTTTCCTGAATATATCTGTATTAATTCGCCCATCCATATCCACACACATCTTAATGTCCAAAAAGTCCATCTCTCTTCCTGATTTAAAGGTAAGTTTTATGTTCAAGTTATTGTTCAATTGTCTCATCAGAATATTTAATTCCTCAAGTGTGCCATCCCACAGGAAGAGGACATCATCAATGTACCTCATCCAGTTGTGAACCTTGGACATACCCTGGATGAGGTCATTGTGGAAGATGTCCATCTCCCAAGACCCCAAAAACAAATTGGCATACGAGGCAAATTGGCAGTTAAACGATTCCTCTCTTCAAGTTCCCTTGATGATCCTTTGATTGAACTTCTTTTGGTATTTTTGGAGTTTTTGTTAACCCATAATGCCTTCATTTTTAACACTCACATATACCTACAATTGCAGGGCACTGCGATGGGGGCTTCATGTGCCCCCTCGTATGCCAATTTGTTTTTGGGGTCTTGGGAGATGGACATTTATACTGTATTATCCCTTGCCCATCCTTATAATCTGATTTCTTCACAGAGAGTGTATCTTAATTACCGAGCTGACTATGTTTTGCAAACCAAGAAGAATTTACTTTTTATCTGTATGTTCGCTTTTGGATAAGTGTTGATGTGTGGTGGATCAAGAAAACAGACTTTTGTTTGGGTAAGCATGGAATATTGACTTGTAAGCTGATATTTCATATAACACAGTGTGCGCTTATCTTTGAGGACTATTGATGGTTGCTGATATGCTAATTGTGCATTGTATTATGGAGCCAGTTTGTTGACTTGGAAAGCAGAGAGGGAAAGACTGCAAATTTATTGAATGGTCAAGTAGTGCTACTTGATCACTATTGTTTCCCTTATCTGTGAGGGTGGACTGAAGGACACTGGGTAAATCTAAAAATAGGTTACATGCTTCTGTATGAATAGACTCAGAGAGACAGAGAGCGACACAGCCAGACATTCTACAAAACACCCAACGGACAAGAGAGTGAACTGCAGCCAATTCATCATGGCACCATCACGAGGGAGACGGATCTATCATCCTATAGGAAACAACCTAGGGGTTTTCGGCTCCAGATGGAAGGATACATATCTTCCCCATTGACCATCGCTGAGCCATGGATACGTATGGAGAAAGCCAGGATTGGGACCCGCTGGTCGCCTGGCTCCATGGAGATGTTCGGATAAGCCAGGTGGTGACTCTCGTGTCAATTGGCTTTGGACCTTGTATGGACTTTATGGACTGTCATCTCCCTATGCTTGTCGTTGCCTCCTCTCTGTGTGTGTATCACAGGTGGAGTAGAGACCCTGGGAGCTCTAACATAACATCTGCCATTATTCCGGCGGGTCAGACTAATGTGCACCATCTTGGGGAATTTTGTTGGGACTGTTCTGAGTAGTGTTATGCCCACGTTAATGGGAGAGCTGGCGTTAGGCGGGTCGATCCCTGGTCCCTGTGGTCCCGGCTAGTGGATCTTGGGCACCCGCTGACCCCCCGTTTCCCCACACTTGGTGGCAGCGGTGGGGTACTACTCCGCCCGGTGGAACCGGGGGAGCTGCAGAGGACTGGTGTTCGTAGATACTGTTCAGGGCTTCACAACCAGGGAGGCATACAGACAGACCCAGCAGACCATTGATGAGGCATACATAGTGTGTTTCGGACGCCACTATGTCCAAACCCACCATCTCAGCCTTGGGAAAAAGATTAGAGTGGATGTATAGTCGTAACAAGAAACGACAACTACAGGAGCTGTGCTAGCGTCTAAGGATTGAATACCACCACAGACACTCGATCGGATTTGATCAAGGAAATAGTTAATTGGGATGACCAGAAAGTTGTGGAGGATGACGAAAACTCTGCGGAGATGGACCCAGAGGAATTACCAGAGCCAGGACTCTGTGCCGGTCTGAAATCAACCCGGTCACCTGCAGCCCGAATCCAGGAGTTGTTGGTTGATTTGAGACCTGAAGCCTCAAGTGGTGAAAGAGCTTGTGTTATGGAATCAGTTTTGGGAGTTCCAGTACCCCAACAGCCAGCATTGGACCCTAACCCCATGGTAGTCCCCCAACAAGGAACGCAGCTCCGCTACAGAGATGTCTGCAAGATTTTGAGACTTAAAGGGAAGGTACCGCGTTTGTAGATCATTAATAAATCACTTTAATGTAGCATAACATGCTGCTATAACCAAGTTTTAAATGCATGTGAAACAGATTTCGTGTGTTATATAAGTTTAAAGAAGGCACTGGGGGCTGACATCTTGGTTTCACAGCAGTTCACGACACTATCAGTGTCATTTTACGGCACCCCATGGACATAGGAGATAATAGACCGGCGCTGACCCTATCTATAACATTGTAGCAGCATTAGCAGTGAGCTGGGCACGCCTCTGTGGGCTGTAGGTGTGACTGGCCACCATTTTATTATAGCCCAGTGCAATCTGCCGAGCTCCACTTGCTCTATCACAGGAGAGAAGCACTCACTGGAACCGGAGGATGGAGAGTGCGGGTGATTTACCTCCATGCTCCTCTGTACTCCAGGCACTGCACGTCCTGAGCAGACATCCTGTGCTCTCACACGCTGCCCACCATGTGTGCTTCTCCTACTCTGTCTCCGCCTCCTCACACACAGTCCCGGAGATCTCCGGTAAGCTGCATTCACAGCCTGCAGAGAGGGAGCTCTCTCTCCCATCAGTCTCTCTCAGCCATACCAATGTATCTCTCCCCTCCCTCCACATTGCCTGGCCATTCACTGCAGACCTGGATCTCCTTCTTATCTTACTGAAGGATGAGTCACAGACAGCTCTGCTCAGATAATGCTGCTCCATACATAAACACCATGTCTTCACTTTTCCTCCAGTCCACCATGCTGCTGAGCCCACTGTGTTCTGCTCTTTTGTAAACTCTGTAGCTGTGTTTCTGATGCAGTAACTGCTGGTGATAGCAGATCATAGGGCAGTCACACACAAAATGGCTCTGCCCTGTGATGCTACTCTTCATTCTGCCCCAGGGATATTAGACCACCCAAAAGGGGAGGGAAATGGTGATGTCAGCAGTTACTGCCCCAATTTTCCAGCTAACAGTAAAGCTGGTAAGTCTTACTATAGCTGCTTGAGGTCTAAAACGGAAAATGCTCCCCCTAGTAGTCAATATATATATATCTGTAAGAAAATATATATTTTTCATATAGAAATGTTTGCAAACATTGCATTAATACATTTTATTTACTATTTTAAGCTTAATTTCACAAAAAAAACAAACTACAAAAAAACTGGTGGCACCTTCCCTTTAATGCTGATGCACCAGGTGCCCATAGCTAATTGGACTAAATACGTGTGAACTAGATTGACTGGTCAGGCACGGGATGCTGCTCAGTTACTTGGGCCTCAATACTAACAAGACTATGGAACTACTAAGGACACCCTGCTGGCACTTTTTACCATCACCCGTGAGAGATATCGCACCAAGTTCTGGACATTGTCTCTCCAGGTGGTCTCCAATGTAGAATTTGACAGTCAACTCCAGAGACACTGCACCAGCTGGCACTATGGTAGGGCTGCCCACTCTGCTGCTGCCCTTTCGGAACGTGATCGTGCTTGAGCAACTTATGGAGAAGATCGCACCAGAAATTCGAGAGTGGGTAGCCAACCAGAATCCAGACACTCTAGAGCAAGCAGCCCGATTGGCTAAAGAGTTTACAGCCAACCGACCCCACTGGAGACCCGATATGCCCACCGATCCAAGAAGACCCTTCAAAGATTTGACCGACCACCAGGACAAAGGGCTACCCATGAGTTGCCATGCCTGGAGCCCGTCTGCCGGCCCAGCCAGTCAACATTTGCCAAAATGAGCCAGCATGGTCAGATGGATGCTATTCCCAGGACTCACCAGCAATAGTGATAAGTCCCATCCATACTACACAGCGGGTTGGCCACCCTACACCAGCCAACCTCCTATGCAACATCCAGCCGGTCAAGGTCAGTGATATCCAGGAGCGGGGACTTTGGAACACTGGGTCCTCCATCACCCTAGCCAGCCCAGATATTGTCCCACCTGAACACTATTTACCAGGTTGCCAAGTGACCATCTTCCTGGCTGGATGTCAGCACTCAGACATCCCTCTAGCCTGTGTTCAGCAGGACTGGGGTACTGACCAGAGAGAGGTCGAAGTGGGACTCAGACGGCCTTCCCACACCTGTTATTTTGGGGAATGAACTCGGACAAGGACTGTCCAGCCAATTTGTTACTGTCGTCACCCAAAGTCAAGCCAAGAAACACCCTGATGTGCCAAGCCACCTCCTCTGAGCCGACGGCGGTGAGTACACGAGACCAGACTGTTGCCATTTACTGGGGGGAGACAGATTGCAAGGAGTTTAGGGAAGCCCAACTCACGGACCCCACCCAAGAATTTGCCCGCCGTATGGCTGCTCGCCCTGGGGAAAGAAATCGGGGAGGTGTATAGATGGGAGAATGGACTGCTATATAGGGAAAAGCCTGCATCATGCCACTATATATAGACTTTTTCTTCTGGTTAGTGTGACTATGCAGGATCTCAGCTGAGGGTACTTCGGACCTGGCAGAAAGAACACAGGACTGCTTCATTGACCATCACTGAAACCCCAGAGATGTCTTGAAGAATCCAGGTTGGAACAATTGATTCACCTGGCCACATACCTCACTGCTCTTGGTCTGCTTATTGTTACCTCCTTACTGTGGGGGCCTGCCAAGAGTGGGGGTCACTGGTGGGGGTATGTGACACGAAGCGTCTCTAATCCCGGCGAGTCAGCAGAAAGGTGAGACTGTAATTTGCACCATCTTGGGTATTTGCTGGGACTGTTCTGTTTGCTATTGTGTTTTGTGGTTCAATAAAGTATGTCCACCCTGTGTTGTATGAGTAGTGTCTTGCCCACGGGGAGAGAGAGCCAGCATTCTGGTATGAGCCCTGGTCCATGCAGTCTTGCTAAAGACAGCTGGGCCTGCAGACGAGAGCACCCACTGACCCCCATTTCTCCACACTTGGTGACAGCGGTGGGGTACTACTCAGCCTGGCGGAGTACTACTCAGCCTGGTGGAACAGGGGTGCTGCAGAGGACTAGTGTTCTCACACACCGTCAAGGGCTCCACAACCAGGGAGGCATACAGACAGCCAGAAGACCATTGATGAGGCATGCACAGCAGGTTTCGGACGCTACTATGTTCAACCCCACCAACTCGGCCTTGGGAAAAAGACCAGAATGGGTATATGACCCCAACAGCAAACAGAAACTACAGGAGTGGTGCCAGTTTCAACGGATTGAATGGGATTTAATCCAGAAATTACGGAATGCGGAGGAAGCCATGTGTTGACCCAATGGATACCGGTTGTCAATCTTCAATTGCGTGTGGAGTTTATTTTCATAAGGAGGACATGGAATATGTGAGAGCTCTTAAATTTGTGACTGTGCTTAAAGACATGTTGTGAACAGCTCCCCATAAGTGGAGACGGATGATCGGAATCTTATCACATTTATTTTTCTTTAAGGGAATGTGTCAATTGTTTTTAAATGACCAATCATACCACATAGGGACAAATACTGTCACACCCTGACCAGATCGCATACAACCACCACATAGCTACTGAATAATACCATATACAAGAAACAAATACCGCTACACCATGACCAGACCACATATTACCACCGCATAGTGACAATAATACCACATACAAGGAATAAATACTGTCACACCATGACCAGACCATATATTACCACCACATAGTGACTGAATACTACAATACTGATCATTTATAAAATAAAAAAATACTAACATTACCATAAGTGACTATACACAGGAGCTCTGTATATACTTCATAGTGTATAGTGTCAGCGTACAGCTAACACTGACTCACCAGTGACATTCTACACAGGAGCTCTGTATATAGTTTCAGTATAGCGTAAGTGTAAGGTTAACAGACTGACTCACCAGTGAAGTCTGTAGTTGAAGATATTCATCTTTGCTTTTTTTTTCTTCAACCTGGGCAGACCGCCATCAATTCTTCCAGTCAGGACTTGTCTCTGCATAAAATAACACATCTAGAGCACATTCCCCAACATCTACCCTACACCAGATGAATAAAAAAAAGCTACAGTGATCGCCTTGCACAGTAACAGGACCTATCACCTCCCAACTGAAAACAGCATCCTCAAAAATAAAATATATCACAGCAGTAATAATAACCTTTAACCCTTTCACAACATGCTCTGTACATGTACTGCGTATGTCATGTCCCTCCCGCTCCGGCGCTAAGCCCACATCTTTCCCGGCACATGTCAGCTCTTTTGAACACCTGACATGTGCACCTAACAGACGAAGGTGGAATCACGATCCACCTATGGCTGTTAACCCGTTAAATGCCGTTGTCAATCTCTGACAGCGGCATTTAATGTGATCGCACCGGAAGCACATCACATGCCTGCCAATCTGTGCCAGTGTCACATGACCGCTGGTCACCGATGGGTTGGCATGAGACCTCTGTGGTTGTCAGTGCAAATTGCTATGAGCGCCGCCCAGTGGTTGGTGCTCATAGCAAGTGAGCATTTCTGCTACACCCAAGTGATCTGATGCCTGTGTGTAGCAGAGGTGATCAGACAACTGCAACTTCTAGTCTCCCATGGAGACTATTGAAACCTGCAAAAAGTAAAAAAAAAAAGTTTTTAAAAATATTTAAAAAATTAAAAGATAAAATCGCCCCCCTTTCGCCCCATTCAAAATAAAGCAAAAAAAAATCAAATATACACATATTTGGTATCGCCCAGTTCAGAATCACCTGATCAATGTAAAAAAAAGAATTAACCCAATCGTTAAACGGTGTAGCAAGAAAAAAAAGTCAAAACGCCAGAATTAAATTGTTTTGGTTGCTGCAACATTGCATTAAAATGCAATAACAGGCGATCAAAAGATCATTTCTCTTACCCCCATGACAGCACCACGGAGAGAGAGGGATCCGCCCTCAGGGACAGGAAACCCACAGGTTAAAAAGGCGGGGTGTTGTGAAATTGGATTCTGGGCTCCCCCGGTGGCCACTTGTGGAATTGAACTTGTGTGCATCATCCCCTCTGTTCACCTGCTCCTATCAGGATGTGGGAGTCGCTATATAACCTTGCTCCTCTGTCAGTTTCTTGCCGGTCAACAATGTAATCAGAAGCCTTCTGTGCTTGTTCCTGCTACTAGACAACTCCCAGCTAAGTTGGACTTTTGTCCTTGTGTGTTTTTGCATTTTGTTCCTGTTCACAGCTGCTGTTTCGTTACTGTGTCTGGAAAGCTCTTGTGATCGGAAATTGCCACTCTGGTGTTATGAGTTAATGCTAGAGTCTTAAAGGAATTTCTGGATGGTGTTTTGATAGGGTTTTCTGCTGACCATGAAAGTGTCCTTTCTGTCTTCCTGCTATCTAGAAAGCGGACCTCGATTTTGCTAAACCTATTTTCATACTACGTTTGTCATTTCATCTAAAATCACCGCCAATATATGTGGGGGCCTCTGTCTGCCTTTTGGGAAAATTTCTCTAGAGGTGAGCCAGGACTGTCTTTTCCTCTGCTAGGATTAGGTAGTTCTCCGGCTGGCGCTGGGCATCTAGGGTTAAAAAACGTAGGCATGCTACCCGGCCACTTCTAGTTGTGCGGCAGGTTTAGTTCATGGTCAGTATAGTTTCCATCTTCCAAGAGCTAGTTCTCATATATGCTGGGCTATGTTCTCTCGCCATTGAGAACCATGACAGCGGGGCCTCTCCTCCACCTCAGTTCGGTTTCCTGTCCCTGACGGGGAACCCACAGCTTACCATGCAGGATTCCAGGGACCATCGGGCCGGGTACAGGCAGCGGGGGGCCCTGCCGCGGTCACGGGTGGATATCCTCCCTGAAGACACATTCCGGGGTCGGCGGGCCCTGTGGGTATGTGTGGAGAGGGGGCAGTGAAGAGAACCGAGTCTGCCTCCTCTCTTTTTCCTTTTACAAACAGCCTGTAATAGGTAGCGGCGGCTACCTGGAGTCATTCCGCCGGTCTGAGGTGCTCATAGGAGGAGGTGACGCCGGTCACCGACAGGAGGCTCCAATACAGGGTAGCAGCGGCAGCTGCGGCAACCCCTCCGTCCCATCTGTGAGCCAGCAGCTAGTGGAGCGCGCGCGAGGTCCGGCGTTACTTACTGCGCAGGCGTGGGGGTCACTTCCGGGGCGGCGCAAGGTACCTCTGGGTAGACCGGATGTCGCCTTGCGCCGCACACTGGGGATAAAACCGGCGGGGAATTTGAATACCGCTGCTCAAACAGCACCACTATGAGTGGAATAGAGCAGTCGGTGGAAGAAACTCCGCAATCATCAGTGAGGAAAGACCCGCAAGAGCGCCGTTATTCGCAGAGAGGGAAGCCTTCACAGCTCAGCAGTTCAGGATCCCAACGCAGCAGGGGCTCCAGTGGATCCAGGAGGAAAACTGTGGTTCAAATGGAGGAGGCGTCCCCAAGACCAGAACCGGTATCTTCCTCACGTTAGGAGGGTAAGTGACCTCCGTGAAAGTATATATTCTAAATAGGGGTTTATTGTGTTTTCGTAGGGAAAGAAATGCCAGATGAAAACTAAGCATAAAGTGTGCCCGCTCTGCTCGGCAGATTTACCAGATACATGGGCCAAAAAGCTCTGTGCTTTATGCATAGAGAACACCATAAGTGAGGAGACGCCAAGATTTACGTCTGAGCTTAAAGACTTAATTAAAACCCAATTGGCGGATGCGCTGAAAAGCGTAAAAAGCCGAAAGAGGAAACGCAAAGAAAAAACCCAGATTATAGTTCCAGCGAGGAAGATAGCATACACGATGATTCTGATAGCTCTGCAGCGTCAGCATCATCCTCCGCATCTTCAGAAGGCGGCCGCAACTGTTTCCCAATTGAAGAAACGGATGCGCTGGTAAAAATGGTTAGAGCAACCATGGGTCTGGCAGACACTCGTGCTAAAAAATCTGTGCTAGGTCTTATGTATAGTGGCCTGGAGCAAAGGAAACAGAGTGTTTCCATTAAACGAAAAAATACAAGCCCTAATAAAGAAGGAGTGGAAAAGGCCAGATAAAAAAGTACTGTTAACCCTTAAGAGGAAATACCCATTCGATGACCAAGCCTGTGCCTCATGGGGAAAAGTGCCAAAATTAGATGTCGCTATTGCGAAAGCTTCAAAAAAATTCGCTTTGCCCTTTGAGGACATGGGAACCCTCAAGGATCCTATGGATAAGAGGGCCGATGTCTTCTTAAAAGGATCCTGGGGAGCAGCTAGCGGGGGATTGAAACCCGGGATAGCTGCTACATGCACGGTTAGAGCGCTAATGGTTTGGCTGGATCACCTGGAGACTCAATTAAAAATAAAACACCAAGGGAGTCTGTATTGGACTCCGTGTCAGCTATGAGAGGGGCAGCTGCATATCTAGCAGATGCCTCTATAGACTCTGTAAGGCTGACAGCAAGATCAGCTTCATTCTCAAATGCAGCCAGAAGAGCACTATGGCTGAAGTGCTGGCCGGGTGACTTGCAAACTAAAGCAAAGCTATGCTCCATACCGTGCGAAGGTGAATTTTTATTCGGACCCACCCTAGATGATGTCCTCGAGAAAGCTGTAGATAAGAAGAAAGCCTTTCCAGGGTTTCCAAATCAATCTTATAAGCGGCCCTTTCGAGGGAAGAATTTTATGCAAAGACGCCCCCCAAAAAACCAAAAGGAGGGGTGGGAAGACAAAAAATTCAAAAGAGGGGGCTTCATGTTTAACAAACCAGATAATAAAAAACAGCCGCAATGAAGGTGTGCCCCAGGTAGGAGGGAGACTGACCTACTTTCTCCAAACCTGGAAAAAAATTTCTGGAAGTGCTTGGACTCTAAGCATAATAGAGACGGGCCTGAAGCTGAAGTTTCACACAAGACCACACAATCAATTTGTGATAACGCCACAAAGGAAGTCGGAAGTAGAACAGCTGAGCATCCAGAAAGAAGTCCTCAGTCTTCTGGAAAAGAAAGTTCTGCAGGAAGTTCCACAACAGGAGGAAACGACGGGGTTCTACTCTCCACTTTTTCTTCGAACAAAGCCGGATGGAACTTTCAGAGTAATAATAAATTTAAAGAAATTGAACAAATACCTGGTGATAGAAAAGTTCAAAATGGAAACAATAAAAACATGTGTCAGATCCCTTCACCCGTCTTGTTTCATGACTGTTATAGACCTAAAAGACGCATATTATCATGTGCCAATCCATCCGGATTTCCAAAAGTACCTCAGAGTGGCAGTATTGATACAAGGGAAACTAAAACATTATCAATACAGAGCACTTCCGTTTGGCCTAGCCATTGCCCCGAGGGTGTTTACAAAACTAATGGCAGAAGTAATGGCCCACATAAGGGAACAAGACGTATTGATTGTCCCTTATCTAGACGACCTCCTAGTGATGGGCAGATCCCCTCTACATTGCAGTCAGCAACTAGACAGAGTGATGTCAGCCCTATCAAACCTAGGATGGTTATTGAATCTGGAAAAGTCCAGGCTTATCCCAACACAAGTGCAACAGTACTTAGGGATAATAATAGACTCAACAAAACAAGAATGTCGTCTTCCGGAAATGAAAGTATCCAACATGATACGTCTAGTGGACCATTTGAGTCACTCTCCGCTGGTCACTTTGAGGAAAGCAATGTCCATAATAGGGTCAATGACAGCTTGTATCCCAGCAGTTCAATGGGCTCAGGGCCACTCCAGAGATCTCCAGTGGGAGATATTAGAGGCGGAAACCCGCTCAAAAGGAAATTTAGAGAAGCAATTAAAAATATCCTCTCGAACAAAAGCTTCCCTGGCTTGGTGGACAGATCCGTCCAATCTCAGAAGGGGGGTTCCATGGGTATGGCTGGTTTCAGTAATCCTGACCACAGACGCAAGCCCTTGGGGGTGGGGAGCCTACCTAAACAGCCAAATTGCTCAAGGTCCTTGGTCAAGGGAAGAGAAGTCCCTCACTTCAAACATGAAAGAGCTTTTGGCGGTAGAGTACACCCTCAATCACTTTTTAGCCTCCCTCCGTTCCCATCACGTGAGAGTACTGACAGACAACAGGGTGGTAGTGGCGTATTTAAATCATCAAGGGGGACAAGGTCTCAATCCCTGATGAAAGCGACAAACTCCATCCTGTCACGAGCAGAAGCCAACCTATCCTCCCTGACAGCCCTTCACATCAAAGGGTCAGAGAATCAGACTGCCGATTTTTTGAGCAGAACACAATTAAAACAGGGGGGATGGGAATTAAACACGGAAATATTCAATCGCATAGTGGATCGATGGGGGGCCCTGGATATAGACTTTTTCGCTAACAGTCAAAACCGGAAAACACAGGCCTTTTGCTCAATAGATCCACGGGGGAGTCCAGTGGCTCTAGACGCATTTCTAATTCCCTGGCATTTCCAACTAGCTTATGCTTTTCCTCCGATAGCTCTAATTCCCTTAGTCCTGAAGAAGATCAGGGAGGACAGAGCCAGAGTGATCATGATTGCCCCGTTCTGGCCAAAAAGAATATGGTTTCCATGGCTACGCCTAATGTCCATATCAGATCCTTGGGTCCTCCCAGATGTCCCAGACCTTCTGCACCCGGGGTCGGTGAATCATCCACAAATAAAAAACTTACATATGACGGCCTGGCATTTGAGAGGAAACTTTTAATAAAAAGGGGGTTTTCTTCAAATTTAATTTCAACTCTACTAGCCAGTAGAAAACCGATAACTACCAAGGCATACGGCAAAGTCTGGAAAAAATTCCTCTCCAGCTCAGGGGTTAACCTGTCGAAGAAATCCCAATTCAGGAAGTACTAGAATTCCTGCAAAAAGGGTTAGAGAAAGGTTTAGCAACAAGCACCCTAAAAGTTCAAATCGCAGCATTAGGCGCCCTTTATAACCAGGACTTGGCGGGGAATCACTGGGTAAAAAGGTTCATAAAAGCTGCAACTAGATCCAGACCGATCATACATCTCACTGCACCTCCCTGGGATCTGAACCTAGTCCTTTCGGCACTAACTAAAGCGCCTTTTGAACCCTTATCGCAGGCTTCCTTAAAAATAATTTCCCTAAAAACCTCTCTGTTGGTGGCCCTAACTTCAGCTCGCAGAATCAGTGATTTGCAGGCCTTGTCAGCTTACCCACCTCTAACCCAAATATTAGAGGACAGAGTGGTCCTTAGAACTGACCCATCCTACCTTCCCAAAATGGCATCAAAATTCCACAGATCCCAGGAAATAGCCTTACCATCTTTTTGCCCAAATCCTAAAAATGAAAAAGAAAAAATTCTGCACACACTAGACGTGAAGAGATGCCTGAAACATTATCTATCAGCTACGAGGGAGTGTAGAAAGGGAGGGCTCTGTTAGTCTGCTTTCAGGGGCCAAATAAGGGTCACAAAGCATCAAAAGCCACTTTGGCGAGATGGGTAAGAGATGCCATCACTCTGTCATATACCTCATCCGAGGAACCAGTTCCAGAGACAATTAAGGCCCATTCTACCAGGTCGGTGGCAACTTCTTGGGCAGAACGAGGTGGAGCATCGATTGACCAGATATGTAGAGCAGCCACTTGGTCTTCTCCCTCTACATTCTTCAAGCACTACCAGCTTGACCTATCTCCCTCTTCAGACTTAACCTTTGATAGAAGAGTTCTTGAGGCAGTAAGGGTACCGTCTCACATTGGCACTTTGATCGCTACGACGGTACGATCCGTGACGTTCCAGCGATATCCATACGATATCGCTGTGTCTGACACGCAGCGGCGATCAGGGACCCCGCTGAGAATCGTACGTCGTAGCAGATCATTTGAAACTTTATTTCGTCGCTGGATCTCCCGCTGTCATCGCTGGATCGGTGTGTGACACCGATACAGCGATGCGTTCGCTTGTAACCAGGGTAAACATCGGGTTACTAAGCGCAGGGCCACGCTTAGTAACCCGATGTTTACCCTGGTTACCATCGTAAATGTAAACAAAAACAAACAGTACATACTTACATTCCGGTGTCCGTCAGGTCCCTAGCCGTCTGCTTCCCTGCACTGACTGTGAGCGCCGGCCGTAAAGTGAAAGCAGAGCACAGCGGTGACGTCACCGCTCTGCTTTGGCCGGCGCTTACACAGGATGCAGGAGGAGTGCAGGGAAGCGGACGCCGGGCACTGGAATGTGAGTATGTGTTTTTTTAATTTTACGTTTACTCTGGTAACCAGGGTAAACATCGGGTTACTAAGCGCGGCCCTGCGCTTAGTAACCCGATGTTTACCCTGGTTACCCGGGGACTTCGGCATCGTTGGTCGCTGGAGAGCTGTCTGTGTGACAGCTCCCCAGCGACCACACAACGACTTACCAACGATCACGGCCAGGTCGTATCGCTGGTCATGATCGTTGGTAAATCGTTTTGTGTAACGGTACCCTAATCCCACCCTAAATACACATTCTTTGAAATTCTCTCCGTGGTGCCGTCATGGGGGTAAGAGAATATCGTAGTTACTCACCGATAACGGTATTTCTCTGATCCCATGACGGCACCCGTATATTCCCTCCCTTTCACGTGTGGGTGTGCACACTACTAACGCTTTAAGTCACGCGGTGTCGCAAAGGAAAAAAAAAAAAAAAAGAGTATATATGTATATAGTTATAATTTTTTGGGTGTATAAATAACTAATTAAATTACAGCTGAAGTCCTTGCAAGGCTCTGTAAACCAAACTGAGGTGGAGGAGAGGTCCCGCCTTTTTAACCTGTGGGTTTCCTGTCCCTGAGGGCGGATCCCTCTCTCTCCGTTGTGCCGTCATGGGATCAGAGAAATCCCGTTATCGGTGAGTAACTACGATAATCCACACCAAAATGGTATGATTTAAAACATCAACTTGGCAAGCAAAAAATAAACTCTCAGCCCCAAGCCACAAAAAATGGAAATGCTACGGAAAATGACGCATTTTTTTTTTTTTAACTTTGTATTTTTCTTTTTGGCATTTAACCCCTTTCTGCCATCTGACGTACTATCCCGTCGAGGTGACCTGGGCCTGTCTGACCACTGACGGGATAGTACGTCATACGCGATCAGCCGCTCCTCGCACTTTAACCCCCGTAACACTGCAATCAAACAAGATTGCAGCATTCCGGTGGCATAGGGAAGCATCGTGCAGGGAGGTGGCTCCCTGCGTGCTTCCCTGAGACCCTCAGAACAACGCGTTGTTCTGAGGGTCTCCTCCCTGCAGGCCCTTGAATTCAAGACGGCCGTGGGGTCCTTCCGGGTCCTGCAGGGAGGTGGCTTGTCAGTGTCTGCTGAGAGCAGGCGCTGAGAAGTGTAGTGCTGATATATTAATGATCATCGGGAATCCATATTGTTAGTATGTCTTTAAGGAATCCATATTGTTAGTCTGTCTTTAAAGCCTCCTTTAAGACAGCCTCTCTTTGAAGATCCCTTTAAGACTTCTTTAAGAGATACTTGACAGTTACAGTCTAGTTTTTATTAGCTCTGTAATGCTCTTGACATCTGGTGATTAATGTTAGTCTGTGCTAGTCTGTTATCAGTGTCCAGAGAGAATGTGTATGAGAATGAGAATACCAGCCAATTAGGACAGTTCACTATCAGTGTGCATGTGTGATTAATGTTAGTGAGAAACAAGTCTCATTATTATTCAATTTACAGCTAAATATTTTATTATTCAATGTGTAAGTCCTTGTATTATGGTAGACTATTGGGTGCCAGGAAAGCTTTTGGGCATCTTCTACTGGACAAATAGAATCTGTTAGAGCTTGTGAAACACTTGATTACGTAAGCATTTTTTCAAAAGTAAAGAAATAAGCTGGTGAAGACTTCAGCTAAGACAGAATCCTGTAACCTATAGATCAGAAGGGGACGCCCGTGTGGATCTATAGTGTGGATATCCCAGGAATTCTCTGTCTATGCCGTTTGGCTTCTCACGGTTGACGTTATGGATAGTTGATGCTCTTTTCCTGGTGAAGTTTTTCTTGTGTATTGTATAATGGACCGTATATACTCGAATATAAGCTGAGATTTTCAGCCCCCAAAAATGGGCTGAAAGTGCCCCTCTCGGCTTATACTCGAGTCATGGAAGGCGGGTGAGGGGGAGCGACGCCTGTCAAATACTCACCTGCTCCCGGCCCTCGTGACGCAGTCCTTGCAGGCCCCACGGAATTCGGGCACGACAGCTTCTTCCCCTGTCCAGCTATCACTGGTACCGCTCATTAAAGTGATGAATATGGACTCCACTCCCATAGGGGTAGAGCCGCATATTCATTACTGTAATGAGCGGTACCATGTGACCGCTCACTACAGGAAGAAGCTGCCGCTCCCGGAGATGTGGGACATGCAGGGACCGCGTCAGGAGCGCCGGGAGCAGGTATGTCATATTCACCTTCCTTCGTTCCACCGCCTTCCCATCTTCTGTATCCTCTGCTGTGACTGTTCAGGTCAGAGGGCCCGATGACGTATTCGTGTGCGCGCCGCCCTCTGCCTGAACAGTCAGTGCGGAGAGACAGGACGCTGAGGAGCAGCGGGCAGCGACAAGAGGTATGTCTTTTTTTTTTTTTAATGCAGCAGCAGCATTACATGTGGCACAATGCTATATGGAGCATCTATGGAGCCATAATGAACTGTATGGAGCATTAAAAGGCGGCATCTATGGGGCCATAACTGCATGGAGCATTATATGGGGTCATAAAGAACTGCATGGGGCATTATATGGGGCATCTATGGGGCCATAAAGAACTGCATGGGGAATTATATGGAGCATCTATGGGGCCATAACTGCATGGAGCATTATATGGGGCGTCTATGGGGCCATAAAGAACTGCATGGAGCATTATATGGAGCATCTATGGGGTCATAACTGCATGGAGCATTATATGAGGCATCTATGGGGCCATAAAGAACTGCATGGAGTATTATATGGGGCATCTATGGGGCCATAACTGCATGGAGCATTATATGGTGCATCTATGGGGCCATAAAGAACTGCATGGAGCATTATATGGGGCATCTATGGGGCCATAACTGCATGGAGCATTATATGGAGCATCTATAGGGCCATAACTGCATGGAGCATTATATGAGGCATCTATGGGGCCATAAAGAACTGCATGGAGCATTATATGGGGCATCTATGGGGCCATAACTGCATGGAGCATTATATGGAGCATCTATGGGGCCATAAAGAACTGCATGGAGCATTATATGGGGCATCTATGGGGCCATAACTGCATGGAGCATTATATGGAGCATCTATAGGGCCATAACTGCATGGAGCATTATATGAGGCATCTATGGGGCCATAAAGAGCTGCATGGAGCATTATATGGGGCATATATGGGGCCATAACTGCATGGAGCATTATATGGTGCAGCTATGGGGCCATAAAGAACTGCATGGAGCATTATATGGGGCATCTATGGGGCCATAACTGCATGGAGCATTATATGGAGCATCTATAGGGCCATAACTGCATGGAGCATTATATGAGGCATCTATGGGGCCATAAAGAACTGCATGGAGCATTATATGGGGCATCTATGGGGCCATAACTGCATGGAGCATTATATGGTGCATCTATGGGGCCATAACTGCATGGAGCATTATATGGAGCATCTATAGGGCCATAACTGCATGGAGCATTATATGAGGCATCTATGGGGCCATAAAAAACTGCATGGAGCATTATATGGGGCATCTATGGGGCCATAACTGCATGGAGCATTATATGGAGCATCTATAGGGCCATAACTGCATGGAGCATTATATGAGGCATCTATGGGGCCATAACAAACTGCATGGAGCATTATATGGGGCATCTATGGGGCCATAACTGCATGGAGCATTATATGGAGCATCTATGGGGCCATAACTGCATGGAGCATTATATGGGGCATCTATGGGGCCATAACTGCATGGAGCATTATATGGAGCATCTATAGGGCCATAACTGCATGGAACATTATATGAGGCATCTATGGGGCCATAAAAAACTGCATGGAGCATTATATGGGGCATCTATGGGGCCATAACTGCATGGAGCATTATATGGGGCATCTATGGGGCCATAAAGAACTGCATGGAGCATTATATGGGGCATCTATGGGGCCATACAGAACTGCATGGAGCATTATATGGGGCATCTTATGGGGCCATAAAGAACTGCATGGAGCATTATATGGGGCATATTTGTATATGGAGCATCTTATGGGGCCATAATGAACTGTATGGAGCATTATATGGGGCTCCTGATTCAATATATTCAAAAACACTTAACCTACTGATGTCTCAATTAATTTTACTTTTATTGGTATCCATTTTTATTTTTGACATTTACCGTTAGCTGCTGCATTTTCCACCCTAGGCTTATACTCGAGTCAATAAGTTTTCCCAGTTTTTTGTTGCAAAATTAGGGGGGTTGGCTTATACTCGAGTATATACGGTAAGTATTTAACCATCCCAGGAATTCTCTGTCTTTGGATGGATGATGCTCCTTTCCTGGTGAAGTTTTTCTTGTGTAGTGTGTAATGTAAGTATTTAAACTTTGTAATGTATATTATGCAAAAGTGTACGCAATATCACACTATTTCCTACTTTCTGTAATCATTGAATTATTGTAATAAAATTAATCGCCTTCTTTAAAGCCGTGTCTGAGCCCTTTAAGTACTTGGCAAAACATTTGGTGTCAGAAGTGGGATATGCAGATTGCTTGAAAGTTAAATTTTAGCTAAATTCCATTAATCTGGAATTTTGAGACCAAATTCCAATAGTCCGGAAAAGTGTGTGAAATTGCGTAAAACATGTCTCTCTTTAAAAAAAAAAAAAAAAAAAGAGGTTGTAAATATATCTGTTAAGATTCCAGGCTGGGAGCAGACTCCCTATTGTGTTTTGGCCAATGAGTGGTCACAATGTGTTGGATTGAGTGAACCATGGGATAAGTGTATGAAAGAGGCTGAACCAGCTGACGTAGTGACCTGTCTGCAATGGGTGAAAGTTGAAAAGAACAAGGAATTGAATGAAGTCAGCAGGAGAGGTTGGATTTTGTTGCATGCTTATAGGAAGCAGCATGAGGGACGAATTCAGCTGTTTGAAAAAATGCAAGCAGTAGAACAGCAAGTATGTGAGATGCAGAGTGCTCTGACAGTGGCACAATGCCAGAACAGGCTGCTTATGGATAAATGTGATGGGTATCGAACTGTTGCAGAAAAGTCAGCCATACGAGTAGCACAGTACAAATACAAAAGAAAGATGTGGTTAAGTGAATAAGAAAAAGGTGGCTTTTCGCCATAGCTAAAGCTGGGGTTCAGTGGGATCCCAAATCAATGGGATTGGTACTGATGAAATGTGGAAATTATACTAAAAGCAAGGGCTTCATAGGAAATCAAAAAGTTTACATAATAAAGTGACAGTGGAAGATTCTGGATCCCCACAGCGTGGGCATGGTAGGGCATGGAGAGAGAGGGCCCGCTCTCTTTTCGTCCCCAGTGAAACCCACAGCCGGGGTTTGAGAATTTTTATGCTGCAGTAAAATCTCTCTTGCATGTGGATAGATGTCCTTATGTAAATTTGGTCGTTAATTGGAAAAATAGGAATAGGTAATGTGTAATAGCCCTAGTGGATACACTGGCGGAGGCTAGCTTGATCTATGGTAATCTAAAACAATTCAAAGGAAGAAAAGTAATAATCATAGGATTAGGGGGCAAACAAATAAAGGCAGTACAAATGAAAGTATCATTAAAAATAGGGTATTAGCCTGTGGCAATGTACAAAGTGATTATGGTCCCTATTATACTGAAAGGGATGACATTACAGTTACCGGATGGTAAGCATCAATTTGGGGTACCTCCCACAGTAACAGCTAGATCATCTCAGCTCCCAGCTCCTTCCCAGCTCAAAGGTAATCTGTGTGAAACCATACAGAATCCCGGGGGAATGGGATAAGGAGATCAGTGAGACAATTCCGGAATTGTTGAATGCTGGTGTACTTGTACCTGTGAATACTGAATGGAAAATCCTGTTTGGTCAGTAAAAAAAGAGTGATGGTTCATGGCGAATGACTATGGATTATAGGGAATTGAACAAATGCAGAAACACAAAGGAACTTTGTATGGAGTGATAGATTTACCTAATGCTTTCTTCACCATACCAATTGACAAGAAATACTGGAATCAGTACCTTCACACATCTTTCCCAAGGGTGGATACACAGCCCAACCATTTGTCACCAGGTAGTGGGAGGATACTTGGATGAGTTTGTCCTTCAATCACACCTGCAGACACATGGAGACAGCACATTCCACACCTAGGCCAAATACTCACACCCCTCTATAGGGTAACTAGGATAAAGTATCAGTTTGAATGGGGTGGGGATCAACAGATGGTGTTCGAATGAGCAAAAGAAGCAGTGCAAAAGGCATTTGATTTGTGGCCTGTGTTAGAAAATGAACCTGTGGAACTAAATGCTTTAGTACAAGAACAATACATTAATTGGAGTTTGTGTCAAAAATAGGGAAGGAACAAAGTATCCTTAGGGTTTTGGAATAGAACATTACTTGAAGCAGCTCAGCATTATACTCCCTTTGAATGTCAGTTATTGGCATAATGCTGGGCATTAATTGATATAGAGCAAATAACAATTGGACTTGAGGTAACAATCAGACCAGAGATCCCAATCATGCAGTGGATACGCAGCACTCCAAAAACCCATTGCATAGGGCATGCCTAGGAATTCAGACTGGGCGAAACCAGGAGTGAGTGGGGTTATATTATTATATTATTGTATGAGAAAATAGCTAAAGTTCCTATAAAACTTCAGCAGCAAGAATTACAAAGTCACACAAGGAATAACCGGTAGCATGGGGAGTTTCTTTTGAATAATTGAGTCCTGAACAGAGAAAACATGCTTGATTTACTGATGGGTCTGCCAGATATCAGGGTAATCAGTGTGGAAAGCGGTGTGGTAACAGCCAGCTAGCAACAGGATGCTAGTTACCACTAGTGAGGGAAAGAGTAGCCAATATGCAGAACTCTTTGCAATCTACAGTGTCTTGAGGCAGAAGAGTGAATGTTATTTGTTTATAGATTCATGGTCTACTAACTTGGGCTCAGAATGATTGGAAAATATACAGCAAAGATGTGTGGGGAAAAAAGAATTGTGGCAAGACATTTGGGCAATTGTGCAAAGAATTAAAGTGACTGTGTTTAATGTTGATGCTAATTGTGCTTCAAGTACACTTGAAGGACTCCAACTCAGTAGCAGATGAATATTCTAAAATATCAGCGCTAATGCCAGTGAAGAGCCCGAATCAGCTGAAAAGCTATTCGGATTGACTTAGTGGGCACACCAGAAACGTAGACATCTGGAAGAAAAAGCTACTTACCAATGGGCACAGAACAGAGGCGTGCCCTCAGTGTGTAATTGTCCAATCGAAATTTGGAGATGGTGACTGATCGGTGTTACAGGCATAGTCCTTTTGGTCTCTGTCATTACCCAACCGTTGTATCAACAAGGAGAAGAGGTGCCAGTCAAAGAAAATGTGACATTGTGGAAAATTAAACAATCTTTGGAGTTATTTGACACAATTGATGAACATGAGCCATTTTTGTATGACAAAGACTGCTACCACTACCAATATACTAGAAGCTTGCATGGTAGCTATACCAACCCCTTAACAACTGTGAACACAACTGATAGGGGGGTTTGTCCAATATTAGGACATTGAAGGAGATGATGTGATCCAAAATTATACATACAACCCATATTATGCTTGTATAAAATGTATTGGAGAGGATATTCCTACTGAAGATATGATAACTATAAAGACTCAAAGAATTATACATCTGCTACATTATGTTACCAAATGACCCTGTAATCAAAATAAAATAGGTGCATGTCAGCAAATAAAACTAGAAGGTAAAAAAAAGGCACAATGAAGATAATATCATGTGCAGTTCACGTTCAGATAAGAATTGTAAGAGAATAAGGTACAGAAAAAAACATGAAGTGTAACAAAACAGTAATCTCTCCCTCACATATGCAACATGTAAAATTGCCCAAGGGTTGGATGTTTTCTTGTGGGAATACCACTTTTAATTATTTAATTATATTCCAGATAATATAACAGGTGGGACATGTGTTATTTCTAGATTAGGCCTAATGAGGGAGATTATCTTGTCTTGTAGCTAGATCAATAAATGATATATGGTTTCCCGATGGTCAAGGGTGGATTGTAAGGCTAATATATTAATGACCATCGAGAATTCTTATTGTTAGTCTGTCTTTAAAGACTCCTTTAAGATGGCCTGTCTTTGAAGATCCCTTTAAGACTTCTTTAAGATATATTTGACAGTAACAGTCTAGTTTTTAATAGCTGTGTAACTCTCTTGACATCTGGTGATTAATGTTAGTCTGTGCTAGTCTGCTATCAGTATCTAGAGATAATATGTTTATAATACCAGCCAACTACAACAGTTCCCTATCAGTGTGCATGTGTGATTAATGTTAGTGAGAAACACATCTTATTACTATTCAATGTGTAAGGGTACCGTTACACTAAACGATTTACCAACGATCACGACCAGCGATACGACCTGGCCGTGATCGTTGGTAAGTTGTTGTGTGGTCGCTGGAGAGCTGTCACACAGACAGCTCTCCAGCGACCAACGATGCCGAAGTCCCCGGGTAACCAGGGTAAACATCGGGTTACTAAGCGCAGGGCCGCGCTTAGTAACCCGATGTTTACCCTGGTTACCATTGTAAATGTAAAAAAAAAAACCCACTACATACTCACCTTCTGATGTCTGTCACGTCCGCCGCCGGCGGCTTCCCGCACTGACTGTGTCAGTGCCGGCCGTAAAGCACAGCACAGCGGTGACGTCACCGCTGTGCTCTGCTTTTACTTTACAGCCGGCTCTCACAGTCAGTGCGGGAAGCAGACGGCGGGGGACGTGACAGGCACCGGAATGTGAGTATGGAGGTTTTTTTTTTTTTACATTTACAATGGTAACCAGGGTAAACATCGGGTTACTAAGCGCGGCCCTGCGCTTAGTAACCCAATGTTTACCCTGGTTACAAGCGAACACATCGCTGGATCAGCGTCACACACGCCGATCCAGCGATGACAGCGGGAGATCCAGCGACGAAAGAAAGTTTCAAACGATCTGCTACGACGTACGATTCTCAGTGGGGTCCCTGATCGCTGCTGCGTGTCAGACACAGCGAGATCGTATGTATATCGCTGGAACGTCACGGATCGTGCCATCGTAGCGACCAAAGTGCCACTGTGAGACGGTACCCTAAGTCTTTGTATTATGGTAGACTATTGGGTGTCAGGAAAGCTTTTGGGCATCTTCTGTCTGATGATGTATTTGTCTGGGGTAGAGTGACATCTGAAGAGCTGGCCACTCAGAAGAGAGATGCTATACTGGACAAATAGAATGTTAGAGCTTGTGTAACACTTGATTACGTAAGCATTTTTTCAAAAGTAAAGATATAAGCTGGTGAAGACTTCAGCTAAGATAGAAGCCTGTAACCTATAGATCGGAAGGGGTCACCCGTGTGGATCTATAGTGTGGATATTCCAGGAATTCTCTGTCTTCGCTGTTTGGCTTCTCACGGTTGATGTTATGGATAGTTGATGCTCTTTTCCTGGTGAACTTTTTCTTGTGTAGTATATAATGTAAGTATTTAACCATCCCAGGAATTCTCTGTCTTTGGATAGACGACGCTCCTTTCCTGGTGAAGTTTTTCTTGTGTACTGTGTAATGTAAGTATTTAACCTTTCCAATGTATATTATGCAAAAGTGTACGCAATATCACACTATTTCCTATTTTCTGTAATCATTGAATTATTGTAATAAAATTAATTGCCTTCTTTAAAGCCCTATCTGAGCCCTTTATGTACTTGGCAAAACAAGAAGCCTCCTACACGGTCAGATTGCTGATCTAACACAGTTCTCTGCAAAGTGTCAGATCAGCGATCTGACTTTATACAGTGATGTCCCACCCTGGGACAAAGTAAAAAAAAAAATTAACATGTAAAATATTTTTTTTTTAAATTCCTAAATATGGAAAAAAAAACATTTTTCCCAAAAATACATTTATGTAAATAAAAAAACAAAACAATAAAAGTACACATATTTAGTATCATACTACTGAACAAAAAGTGGAATAACACGTGATCAAAAAAAAGACAAACATGGTACCACTGAAAACATCTTGTCCTGCAAAAAATGAGCCGTCATACAGCATCATCACCAAAAAAATAAAAAAGTTATAGTCCTCAGAATAAAGCGATGCAAAAATAATAATTTTTTATATAAAATAGTTTTTATTGTATAAAAGCACCAAAACATGAAAAAAGATATTAAATGGGTTATGGCTGTAATCATACTAATCCGAAGAATAAAATTGCTTTATCAATTTTACCACACACGGAACGGTATAAAGGCCCTACCTAAAAGAAATTCATGAATTGCTGGTTTTTGCTCATTCTGCCTCCCAAAAATCGTATTAAAAAGTGATGAAAAATGTCATGTGCAATGTGTGTAATGTCAAGACCTCACATGACTGTGTGGGCCAATATATTGAAAAATTATAGCTGTCAAAATGTGGTGATGCAAAAACTGTTTTTTGCAATAAAAAGCGTCTGTGTGTGACAGCTGCCAAACAAAAACCCGCTATAAATAGTAAATCACACCCCTCTTTATCTCCCCATTAGTTAGGGAAAAACAATAAAATGAATAAAATGTATTTATTTCCATTTTCCGGTTAGGGTTAGGGCTAAAGTTAGGGTTGGGGCTAAAGTTAGGGTTTGGATTACGTTTACGGTTGAGATTAGGGTTAGGGGCATGTTCAGGTTAGGGGTGTGGTTAGGGTTATTGTTGCGGTTGGGATTAGGGTTAGGGGTGTGTTCGGGTTATGGTTGGAGTTAGAATTGGGGAGTTTCGACTGTTTAGGCACATCAGGGGCTCTCCAAACGTGACATGGCGTCGGATCTCAATTCCAGCTATTTCTGTGTTGAAAAAGTAAAACGGTGCTCCTTCCCTTCCGAGCACTTCTGTGCGCCCAAACAGTGGTTAACCTCCACATATGGGGTTTTAGCGTACTCAGGACAAATTGCACAACTTTTGGGGTCCAATTTCTCCTGTTACCCTTGGGAAAATAAAAAATTTGAGCGAAAAGATAATTTTTGTGAAAAAAATATGATTTTTTATTTTTACGACCCTACACTATAAACTTCTGTGAAGCACTTGGGGGTTCAAAGTGCTCACCACACATCTAGATAAGTTCATTAGGGGGTCTACTTTCCAAAATGGTGTCACTTGTGGTGGGTTTCCACTGTTTAGGCTTATCAGGGGCTCTCCAAACGCGACATGGTGTCCGATTTCAATTGCAGCCAATTTTGCATTGAAAAGTCAAACTGCGCTCCTTCCCTTCCTAAACAGTGGTTTACCCCACTTATAGGGTATCGGCGTACTCAGGACAAATTGTACAACAACTTTTGGGGTCCAATTTCTCCTGTTACCCTTGGTAAAATAAAACAAATTGGATCTGAAGTACATTTTTTGTGAAAAAAAAAAAGTGTTGTTTTTTTTAAACATTCCAAAAATTCCTGTGAAGCACCTGAAGGGTTAATAAACTTCTTGAATGTGGTTTTGAGCACCTTGAGGGGTGCAGTTTTTAGAATGGTGTCACTTTGGGGCATTTTTTATCATATAGACCCCTCAAAGTGACTTCAAATGTGATGTGAAAAGGGATAACATATGCACTACCGAAAGTGGTGCCAAGGTAGGTTCCCACACCGTGTAACAGTGAAATAAATAAAACCTGGCACTCAACTTAAGATGAATCTCCTTTTATTATGGTAAAGGAGCGATTTAAAGGGAACCTGTCACCTGAATTTGGCGGGACCAGTTTTGGGTCATATGGGCGGGGTTTTCGGGTGTTTGATTCACCCTTTCCTTACCTGCTGGCTGCATGCGGGTAAGGAAAGGGTGAATCAAACACCCGAAAACCCCGCCCATATGACCCAAAACTGGTCCCGCCAAATTCAGGTGACAGGTTCCCTTTAAACGTTTCGGCCTTTGTGGCCTTCTTCAGTAACTAAGTACAGAATGGTAACAAAAAAACAAAAGTGAGTTAACATCACTCAGGATAAATAAACAAAGTATGTACATAAACAGTAAACAGTGGTCAAAAAGAATGCAAAATGGATACACCTATGGAGAAAGCAAACACCAATACATTGTTCATCCATATAATATCATAGCTAGGCTTTTGCTATCAAGAGCATTTTTAGTGGCAAGAGATATTTAGCAATAGACATACAGTTGTATGGAGATAAAGATGTATACTATGACATACCGTGCTTGTCAAAGAGAAGCAGAAAATTCTAATGAATAGTGCTGTGGAACTGTGGTACGCCTATGATCTGTAGATAAAGTGTGGATATAGGGATAATATATAAGTGATGTGCTGCACAATTAGATAACAGTGAACTGGCGGTGTGCCTACCAAATTTATATATGAGTAGGCTTCTGTGGATCCGGCTATATTGTCCGGTGTGAAGACTGCAGCCTGTAATAATGGAGAATATTTAGCCCGGTATTATTGGTGATTCAGCGGTGTGAAGATGAAGTGAATAACTGACCTGTACTCCTTAATGTGACCGGCATGTATCCCAGCGACGTGGTGTCCACCGCTTGTCTGCTGTGGGAGTGCAATAATGCACTATAATTGAGTGTGGGCGGTGCGTAGGCGGAGACTGCGTGTCTATTGCTAAATAGCTCTTGCCACTAAAAATGCTCTTGATAGCAAAAGCCTAGCTATGATATTATATGGATGAACAATGTATTGGTGTTTGCTTTCTCCATAGGTGTATCCATTTTGCATTCTTTTTGACCACTGTTTACTGTTTATGTACATACTTTGTTTATTTATCCTGAGTGATGTTAACTCACTTTTGTTTTTTTGTAACCATTCTGTACTTAGTTACTGAAGAAGGCCACAAAGGCCGAAACGTTTAAATCTCTCCTTTACCATAATAAAAGGAGATTCACCTTAAGTTGAGTGCCAGGTTTTATTTATTTCAAATGTGATGTGGTCCCTAAAAAAAAAAAATGGTGTTGTAAAGATGAGAAATCGCTGGTCAACTTTTAACCTTTATAACTTCCTAACAACAACAAAAATTGGGTTCCAAAATTGTGCTGCTGAAAAGTAGTCATGTGGGAAATGTTACTTATTACATATTTTGTGTGATCTATCTGTGTGATTAAGGCTGCTTTCACACATCAGGTTTTTTGTTTCAGGCTAATTCCGGCTCTTCCGCCAAAAACCGGATTTGGAAACCGGATCCGGCTTTTCCCCCATTGAATAGTATTGGCGCCGGATGGCCCAGCGTTCCTTCCGGTGTGGTGCCGGATCCGGCGTACAATCGATTCCGGCGTCTGGAAAAAACGTCTACTGTAACGTTTTTTTATCTGCGGCGAAAAAGCCGGAAAGGCTGGATGCGGCCTTTCCGGCTTTTCGCCACAATGCATGTCTATGGACGCCGGATTGCGCCGGATCCAGGAAAAGGCGGATCCGGCGGGCGGATCCGGCTTTTTACACTGAGCATGCTCAAAAAACTATGGGCCAGCCCCCAGGACTATATATAAAGCAGTGCTATTGAGGCCTTCATTGAATTCAAGCCTGCAAAAGAGCCGACACCCTGCCAAGACGGAAGGAGCCAGAGAGCCTGCAACAAAGCCAGAAACCTGACACAGAGCCAGCTCGCCTGTCTGCCACAAAGCCAGAAACCTGCCACAGAGCCAGCTCTCCTGCCTGCCACAGAGCCAGAAACCTGCCACAGCCAGCTCTCCTGCCTGCCACAGAGCCAGCTCTCCTGCCTGCCAGAGAGCCTGCCACAGAGCCAGAAACCTGCCACAGAGCCAGCTCTCCTGCCTGCCACACAGCCAGCTCTCCTGCCTGCCACAGAGCCAGAAACCTGCCACAGAGCCAGCTCGCCTGCCTGCCACAGAGCCAGAGAGCCTACCTGCCAGAGAGCCTACCACAGAGCCAGAAACCTGCCACAGAGCCAGCTCTCCTGCCTGCCACAGAGCCAGAAACCTGCCACAGCCAGCTCTCCTGCCTGCCACAGAGCCAGCTCTCCTGCCTGCCAGAGAGCCTGCCACAGAGCCAGAAACCTGCCACAGAGCCAGCTCTCCTGCCTGCCACAGAGCCAGAAACCTGCCACAGAGCCAGCTCGCCTGCCTGCCACAGAGCCAGAGAGCCTACCTGCCAGAGAGCCTACCACAGAGCCAGAAACCTGCCACAGAGCCAGCTCTCCTGCCTGCCACAGAGCCAGAAACTTGCCACAGAGCCAGCTCTCCTGCCTGCCACAGAGCCAGAAACCTGCCACAGAGCCAGCTCTCCTGCCTGCCACAGAGCCAGCTCTCCTGCTGAAGCTGCTTCCCCAGTTGAAGAGGGAAGAGGTGGAGAAACACATGGAGAGGGCTCACAATTGGTATGTATCTGTCATTTGTTGCGGAACCACACCCTACACTACACACAACACAAGATACTTAGAACACAACACATGGAAAGGCTACCAACAGGCACATAATTTTTGTTATTTTTCTTCTAGAGTTCGGAATCTGGTGCTCAAGCAAGAGGTTCTTCCACTGGCTCCCAGGGTCTTCGGCGTGAGACTCGTGGCGGCCGTCGTCGTGTAAGTTTTTTTTTGTTTGTTTTTTCCTTGGAGGTTAGCAATGTTTCAAATTTTGTGTTAATTTTTTTTCCCCTTTTCCAACAGGTTTCACAGCGTGCTCCTGATTCAGACGGTGAGGAGGTCGGCCTTGATATTGACCTCCTCATCGATCTTGTCCGAGACAGGGAGCCGCTGTGGAATATGGGTGACCGCCGCCATGCCGATCTCTCAGTGACCCGTCGACTCTGGGAGCAAATCTGCCGAGAACGGATAGCGAGGTGGGAGGACCTTGATGTTCAGGCCCAGATTCAAGAACGTAAGTATCCTCAGTTCAGTTTTGATGATGCATTCTAAAATGCTGTTTCTAACCAAGTTGTGTTTCTCCTTTTTTAACAGGTGAGCGGATTGTGAAAAGGTGGCGGTCGATCAGGGATCGCTTTAAGAAGGAGTTCAACAAAGAGATGTGGGCCCCGAGTGGATCTGGAGGACGCAGGAGCAAATACAAGTATGCCCGAGCCCTGTCGTTCCTCAGGTCAACGATGGTGACACGAAGGTTAATATTACCCACCACATGCACTAATAAATGTTTAATATTTCTAAACCTATTTTGCTCTTTCAGCCAGGGCCATGCAATGGCAGTATATTAATTGTTTGTTTTTTCTCTTTTGTTCCACAGCACCGTCGGGAGCACTCGGGAGCCTGCAGCACAGTTGAACCCTTCTGGAGCGATCCCTCAGGAGGCCGCCACCGAGGGACACTTTGACAGTGAGAAGCCTTCTGCACCTTCCCCCTCTGCACCTTCCCACACATTGGATCCCTCTGTCCCATCCACGAGTGCTGGAACTTCCTGGCCGGTTCCATTGCATGTATCTGCTGGTGAGGATATAGCGTTTCCTGTACCCCACCCCTCTGCTGCAGCCACCTCTAGTACACCTGTAGCATCGGGGCGCCTTCGGCAGAGGGGTCAGGTACAGAGTTATGCGCCCGAGTTCTTACACCTGAACGCATCATTCCAGAACGGTTTGAAAGTTTTGTCCGAGCAAATGGCTGCAGGTTTTAATTTTATAAATAAAAGTATACTCGAGATGCATACACTACTGGTAACGATGCGTTCAGAGGCAAGTCAGTCACCGAACCACACTTTTTTCCAGTCGGTACTTAAGCAAATGGAGGCGCTATCTACTTATCAGCAGATGCAAGTAATGGAATCCTGCCAGTCCACTCTAGCGCTCATTGCCTCAAGAGCAGATACTCTTGCCACCCATGCTTCAACTGCCCCCCTTCCTCCACTGTCCATCACTACAGCCACTACCATCCTCCTGACCCGTACCGCCAACCAGACCGTGACCCATCCCACCAACATCACCATCACCCACATCGTGCCTGTGCCCCGTCCCAACCTCCACAACACTTCCAGCGTTCCCGTGCCCCTTCCCACCAGTCACACTACCAGCCTCCCGCCCGTGCCCCTTCCCAGCAGCCACACTACCAGCCTCCCACCCGTGCCTCTTCCCACCCATATGATGATCCCGACCCTTACAACTTCCCATCTACTTCATCCTCGCCTCCTCTCCCTGCCCACTTCCAACAGCCTCTATCACCCTCTTCCCAACCCTCTTCTCCACCCATCACTCCTTCTGCCTCCCAATCCTCCCAAAACATAACCTACACCCCACCATCCTACCAAATTCCTAACCCCAATCCCACTTTCTTGTCCACCCGCTCAATTGCTTTCTCCACTCCTTCACCACTACCTATTGATCCTTCCCCACCACCAACACATTCCTCTCTCCACACTCCCACTGTCGAAGTGTCCATATCCGACAGCCCCTCCAACAGTATCTCCACCCCGACATACGAAAATCTTTAGTGTTATGTAGGCTGCATTATTTTTTGTATTTAAAAAAAAAGTTTAATTGATAAAGAAAAATTTTAATAAAACTTTTTTGTTTACAACTATCTTGTATTTATTCGTTAAGGACAACTAACAATTTGGTTACACAAGGTTTATTGTTAAGAGGTAAAATACTTTGGGTACAACCCAAACAGATGCACATCTTGGTTAAAAGGTAAAACCAAACAGGTACACAACATGGGTAAAAGGTAAAACCAAACAGGTACACAACATGGGTAAAAAGGTAAAACCAAATAGGTACACAACATGGGTAAAAGGTAAAACCAAATAGGTACACAACATGGGTAAAGGTAACAGTTATTACTAGGTTACATACAAAGTGTTTAAACTCTCTCATCCTGCCAGTGTCTTCTTCCTTCGGGTGAAAAAATATTCTGCAAAGTGATCCCGTATTCTGGAAACAGTGGCAGAACTTCTGTACGTCTGGTTGCTATAATCCGTCAAGGTGGTTTCGGCAGAGTGGTCCTCAATGGAAAGCTGTTCCTTGGATATAACATAATTGTGTAGGACAACACACGCTTTCACTACCTCATCCGCAGTGTCTGTCTTCAAGTTAATGGATGTCAGGAGAACTCTCCATTTGGCGGTTAGGATCCCAAACGCACACTCTACCATTCTCAGTGCACGTGTGAGTCGGTAGTTGAAAATTCTTTTAGTATTGTTTAAACCACGGCTGGAGTAGGGTTTCAAAAGATGCTTGGAAAGCTGAAAAGCTTCATCCCCTACACAAACAAATGGCATTGGTGGCTCAGAGGTTTGAGGCAGTGGTCTTGGGGGGGAAATTGAAAGATTTGTCCATATAAATGCCGCCCCATAGAAGACAGTTTGAAAACTTGCGAATCATTAGAACGGCCATACGCCCCAATATCCACCGCTACAAATTTGTAATCCGCATCAGCGATGGCCATCAGCACGATGGAAAAGTACTTCTTATAGTTGAAAAACTGAGATCCAGAACCAGCCGGTTTCACGATACGGATGTGTTTCCCATCCACCACACCCAAGCAATTGGGAAACTGACACACTTCCAGGAATCTGTCAGCTACTTCCAACCATGTCTGCATTGTGGGATGTGGAATGTATTCTTCATGCAGAGAGTCCCACAGTGCACGGCAAGTGTGCCTCACTATTCCAGATATGGTTGAAATGCCCAGTCTGAACTGAAAATGTAGTGAAGACAGGGATTCACCAGTTGCTAGGAATCTGTGAACAAAAGCAAGGCAGAAATTACTGCAAATTTAAAATATCAACTAAAGTGCCCTACAAGAGTAGATCCAAAAAGAATGCTTACCGAAGAGTGACCATCAGACGCTCAGCCGGGGTAATGGAGAATCTGCAATAGGTATCACTCCTTCTTATTAGATGTTCAACCCGCTCCACCAATACATCAAAGTTCTCAGCTTTCATCCGCACATAGCTGAAAAACTTGTCAGGGTCATCTCGTAGCTCCATATACAAAGTGGAAAAGACTCCCCGGGTCATTCTCTGTGCCGTGATGGGGTGGATCCACAAACGGCGTCGGCGCAGACGCATGACACACTGTCTCTCTCGCTCCTTCTCAATAACAATTGCTTTCAATCGATTCGCCTCCACGATGAAATCCACGTTGTTCTACAGAATCTTCGCAATAATGCCATCCATCTTGCTCTGTATCTTGCTCCTCTCCAACCTCACAGATGGGCTTAAACACTGTATATATAGTTTTCATAGGGCCAATCACCTTTTTAGCCTTTCAGGGGGCGTTTTTACAAGCCGGATCCATTAAAAAATGGATAGAAAACCGGATGGGACGGATCCGGTTTCTCGCCGGATCCGGACACCTGATCCGACTGAAAAACGGACCCGTCTCATTCGGTTTCTACAAAATAAGCCGGATCTGATGCTGCGGCGCGACGCTGGAACCGGCATGCTGCGAAAAACCTGATGTGTGAAAGCAGCCTTAAAGGGCCACTGTCACCCCCCTCCAGCCGTTATAAACTAAAAGAGCCACCTTGTGCAGCAGTAATGCTGCATTCTAACAAGGTGGCTCTTTTAGTTTTAGGTTCAAGTATTCCCCAAATAAAGCGTTTTTATACTTAGCCACAATTCCTGTCTCTAGCCAGGGAGGCGGGTCCTCACTCCCCAGCTTGGCCAGCTCCTCTGCCGTCACTCCAATCTTCCTGCGCTTTCGGCGCCGCCCCCTCAGCGCTGTTATCGTTTCAAAACCGGCGCCTGCGCTGTGTACTGGTGTCCTGCGCAGACGCAGTAAGCGCTGGCCGTCTGATGTAATGGCTGATACCAGAGAACAAAAGACATCCACAGAACACCAGGATGGATCTGCTGCACAGCAAATAGCTGTAGGACCTGCGATGACGTCACTGCCATGTGATTAGGGCAATCCCATATGTCCTGCCATCCAGACACCATATGACTCCATCTTGCCATCTCATATGTCCTTTCATCCTGGCCCCCCATATGTATCCATATATGTCCTCTAATCCTCCTATGTCTCCATTTTGCCCCCTCATATTGCGGATGTGAGTTTTTAAAACAAAGAAATAGAAGTTCTCTTTACCTGGCTGGTGTCCAGTGGCATCCTCTTCCTCAACCATCACTGTTACGCGCTGACACCAGCCTCTGATTGGCTGTCGGCTCCTCTCCTTTCCTTTGATTGTAACTGAACATGCGTCCGAGGATGCACGTTCCGTTATTAGTGAGCGGCCGACCTGCCCTTGGGGCTCGGTGAGGAGGGGGGCCCAGGCCGGGCTCCCCTCTTCCCAGGGCCCCATATGCCAGTAAGTGCAGTAATGCCTTGATGGCGGCCCTGTCATCCCTACTCCAACAAACTTTATGGTCGCCACAAAGAAGGCAGGTAATGTCAGATTGTTTGCTCCAGACTGGCTTGCCTACTCTACAGAGCGGTAGAAATAGGGAAATGGATTTACATTACTCCCTCTGATGCTTGGCGATAGAAGGCTACCCAGCCATGGAAACCTATGTTAAGTTCAAAACCTCATTTTGCATTAACAGTTAGGCCACATTCACACATTCAGTATTTGCTCAGTATTTCAAATCAGTATTTGTAAGCTAAAACCAGGAGTGGGTGAAAAAATGCAGCACTGGTGCAGGTGTTTCTAATACACTTTCCTCTGGTTGTTCCACTAATGATTTTGGTTTAGAAATACTGATGTAAAATACTGACTAAATACTGAATGTGTGAACGTGGCCTTATAGTCAACAGAGCATTGTTGACTTTTATACACTATGCACTTGGCAACTCGCTATGTAAGTTTACGTGGTCTGTCACTTCGTGGCTAAGTTTCTATAGTTCCTAAATTCTTCCGCTTTTCAATAAAAGCACTCAGGTGAGTGAGGTATTGTTAGGAGGGAAGAAATTTAATGCACTGATTTGTTGTAATAGTGTCATCCTATAACAGAACCATGCTCAAAATCATTTTTTTTTTAGAATGACCCATTTTTCCCAAATATAAGTAAAACCAGATTGCATGTCTAGATGCATTATTTTATACACGTGTCACAATGGAACTGCATGAAAATCTGAATTCAATGATTAGCATGTCCTAATACTTTTGTCCATATAGTGGACAAAGCTGATCAATGATGACTAGTGTTGAGCATTCCAATACTGCAAATATCGGGTATCAGCCAATGTTCGCTGTATCGGAATTCCGATACCGAGTTCCGATATTTTGGCGATATCGGATACCGGAATCGGAAGTTCCCATAGTGCAATAATGCACTATAATTGAGTGTGTACGGTGCGTGGGCAGAGACTGAGTGTCTCTGTGTGGGACCGTGGGGGGTCTGTGCGGGCTGCCGGGAGGTCTGTGCGGCCTCTAGGGGGTCTGCGGCCTGCCGGGGGGTTTGTGCGGCCTGCCGGGGGGTCTGTGCGAGCTGCCGGGGGGTCTGTGCGGGCCTCTCGGGGGTCTGTGTGGGACTGCCGGGGGTCTTTGTGTCTGTGCAGGCATCGTCCGATGGGACTACAAGTCCCATCGGACGATGCCTGCTACAATGACAGTGACTGACACATTAGCCAATGATGGGACAGTAGTAGTCCCATCATCCGGCTAATGCGTTGAATGTAAAAAAAAATAAAATACTACATACATGCATTATACATACATACATAGTACATAAATACATACTACCTACATACATATATACAAACATACATGCTACATACATACTACATACATGCTACATACAACATACTACAAACATACATACATGCTACATACATACATACTACATACATTACATACTACATACAATACATTCATACATTGCATACAATACATACAGACATACAAATCTACAACTAGAAAAAACCACGATCAAAGAGGCCAAGGATATAGTAAAAATAGAAAAAACTTTATTATACATATATTTTAACAGGTATAGCAGTGGGTACTCCCACGTGGCATATGTGCAATTCTAAAAGGAAACACGGGACATGGAAAGGACAACGGCTACCAATATTTTGAAAATACAGACATAGTAATAGTAATTGCCCAATAGAAATTGCCCATTGAAATAGTAGCGGTAAAGTACTCCTGCCTAGTATAATAGCATAGGAGGCTGTATAACATATATCTCAGAAAGAGAGTACTGGATTTAAGCTTAATAGCAGAACCTCACATACCTAAGTAGATAGACAGGAGACTGCCTAGGGCATACAGAGGAGAGCCGTCGACACAACCCACTTCACCCAGACGCGCGTTTCGGCAGAAGCCTTCCTCAGGGGGCATGGCCATGACTAGTGGTGCGAGTTTAAATAGGACGCCGGAACCAATGTGTATTTGCCCGGAAGTATTCCCCTATCACCATGGAAACATCCTAGCGACGCTGCACATCAACCCATCAGCCAATGATAACTGCATAGAAATAGCTTTTCCTGCGGGATTTCAAGAATGCGGCAAGTCCACAGTGATAGGGCGTACAGGAAAAAGTGAGTATATCACGGTAGTACACCGCTACATAATGATGCATGCGCCGCCGTAAGCCGAACTCTGTCACACGGCGTCAGCGTCATAGGGAGGCGGAACCAGGACACAATCATGTGTCCTGACTCACGTGACCACACAGACGCCGATGGCCGGGAGACACAGGACAGCACGGCGCGCATATGCGTGCAGAGCGGGAGGAATACAAACAAAGAATATTGGAAACCCTAATACCAAGCGGTGAGTATAAAGAAAAGATAGCTGACATTAATAACAGATCGCCTCTGTTAGATAGAAGAAACAGTATTAATATAATTACATAGCACAATATAATTCGAATAGCAGCAAAGTTGCAAGTTTAAGGCTATGACATCGTCTGGCACATTAAGTCTATACAATTCCATATACATATAATGATAGTAGAACATGACCAAACACGATATATACAGATTAAAGACGACCAGAGCATAAATTCACATCTTTTTTTCTTCAACCCACTTATATGGCAGAAGGAGAAACATCAAAGATACCAGGAGGTTATGGCAGTCCTAAGATGAAAATAAAAGGTAAAAAATGACTGTTAAAAACAAACTAATAAAATTAGAAAGACATATCCAGAAGGAACAGATAGTCACAATCAGAACATCATCAAAGAGAAAAGGGGCAAAACTAATCTGTTCATTCAGACCACTAGGATGGAGTGTTTTTAGGGTTCAAATCCAGCGGGATTCCATTTGTGCGAGCTTTTGTGACATCCTACCACCACGAATGTTACTATCAAGAGAATCAATGCCTCTTACCCGAAGCAAAGAGGCATCACAATTGTGATGTATCCAAAAATGTTTTGGAATAGTTTTTAATTCGGACACATCCGTATGTTCCTTGGCTGATAAGATACCCCGTACATGTTCCCTTGTGCGGACTTTAAGAGGGCGCGTGGTAAGTCCAATATATATAAGGTCACACGGGCATGTGGCAAAGTAAATAACATAGCGGGTAGTACATGAGATATATTTCTTAATTTTAAAGTTCTTAGATCTATCCGCATTAAAGAAGGAATCACACCTTTCTATATTCGGACACGCCACACCTTCCACAAGGAACAAAGCCACTTCTTCTAGAATATTGATCCAAGAAGGTGGACTTGTTATCGACATTATAGTGACTGTGTACGAGGATATCACGAAGATTTCTTGAACGTCTAGTAGTGATTGCTGCGCCCTCTTAAAGTTCGCAGAAGGGAACATTTACGGGGTATCTCATCAGCCAAGGAACATACGGATGTGTCCGAATTAAAAACTATTCAAAAACATTTTTGGATACATCACAATTGTGATGCCTCTTTGCTTCGGGTAAGAGGCATTGATTCTCTTGATAGTAACATTCGTGGTGGTAGGATGTCACAAAAGCTCGCACAAATGGAATCCCGCTGGATTTGGACCCTAAAAACACTCCATCCTAGTGGTCTGAATGAACAGATTAGTTTTGCCCCTTTTCTCTTTGATGATGTTCTGATTGTGACTATCTGTTCCTTCTGGATATGTCTTTCTAATTTTAATAGTTTGTTTTTAACAGTCATTTTTTACCTTTTATTTTCATCTTAGGACTGCCATAACCTCCTGGTATCTTTGATGTTTCTCCTTCTGCCATATAAGTGGGTTGAAGAAAAAAGATGTGAATTTACGCTCTGGTCGTCTTTAATCTGTATATATCGTGTTTGGTCATGTTCTACTATCATTATATGTATATGGAATTGTATAGACTTAATGTGCCAGACGATGTCATAGCCTTAAACTTGCAACTTTGCTGCTATTCGAATTATATTGTGCTATGTAATTATATTAATACTGTTTCTTCTATCTAACAGAGGCGATCTGTCTAATATTAATGTCAGCTATATTTTCTTTATACTCACCGCTTGGTATTAGGGTTTCCAATATTCTGTTTGTATTCCTCCCGCTCTGCACGCATGCGCGCCGTGCTGTCCTGTGGCTCTCGGCGTCTGTGTGGTCACGTGAGTCAGGACACATGATTGTGTCCTGGTTCCGCCTCCCTATGACGCTGACGCCGTGTGACAGTTCGGCTTACGGCGGCGCATGCGTCATTATGTAGCGGTGTACTACCGTGATATACTCACTTTTTCCTGTACGCCCTATCACTGTGGACTTGCCGCATTCTTGAAATCAAGCAGGAAAAGCTATTTCTATGCAGTTATCATTGGCTGATGGGTTGATGTGCAGCATCGCTAGGTTGTTTCCATGGTGATAGGGGAATACTTCCGGGCAAATACATATTGGTTCCGGCGTCCTATTTAAACTCGCACCACTAGTCACGGCCATGCCCCCTGAGGAAGGCTTCTGCCGAAACGCGCGTCGGGGTGACGTGGGTTGTGTCGACGGCTCTCCTCTGTACGCCCTAGGCGGTCTCCTGTCTATCTACTTAGGTATGTGAGGTTCTGCTATTAAGCTTAAATCCAGTACTCTCTTTCTGAGATATATGTTATACAGCCTCCTATGCTATTATACTAGGCAGGAGTACTTTACCGCTACTATTTCAATGGGCAACTTCTATTGGGCAATTACTATTACTATGTCTGTATTTTCAAAATATTAGTAGCCGTTGTCCTTTCCATGTCCCGCATTTCCTTTTAGAATTGCACATATGCCACGTGGGAGTACCCACTGCTATACCTGTTAAAATATATGCATAATAAAGTTTTTTCCATTTTTACTATACCCTTGGCCTCTTTGATCGTGGTTTTTTCTAGTTGTTGATTTATGTGTTTTGCGATTTGGCCCATTATTAGTCCATCTTTCTTTGTGGCAATTAGAATGATTTATTATATTTTTATATTAAGGTTTTATTTATCATTTCGTTGAAATGCCGCTAAGATATTTATTGGGATATTTCTTTACATACAGACATATAGTACATTAAACAGACTTCATACTCACCATTACTTGTCACATTGTTCCCCGAAACAAGTGTCATCTGTAAAAAAGATTAAAATAATAAACAACCATTATACTCCCTGTCCGCAGAAATCCACGAGTGTCCCACGACGATTTCCCGTGGAGAACGGCAGCATCAGCTGATGCAACCGCTCTTCAGGGGCTCCAGTGTTGTGAATTCTGTTCTTGGGCTCCCTCCGGTGGTTGTTTGTGATAGTGCAGTTGTCTCTGGGTTGTTCCAGGGCAGGTGTTTCTGCTGATTGCAGCTCTATTCGGTATTTAGGTGTGCTGGATTTATTAGTCAGTGCCAGTTGTCCATTGTTCTTGGAGGGTTTACATCCCTGTCTGGTTCCTTCTGCTCTGCTGCCAATTCAGCCAAGATAAGTGTCTGGTTTATTTTCCTGCAGCACACATGCAGTGTGCTTTTCAGTTCAGAACAATTTATTGTTTTGTCTTGTCCAGCTTAGACTTGTTTGGATTTTTTCAGTCATGCTGGATTCTCTGGAGATGCAGATATACATTCTATGTCTTTAGTTAGATGTGGAATTTTTGTATTTTCTGCTGTGGATATTTTCAGAGTTTTAATACTGACCGCTTAGTACTCTGTCCTATCCTTTACTATTTAGCTAGAAGTGCCTCTTTTGCTAAATCCTGTTTTCAGCCTGTGTGTGTCTTTACTCTTATATTCACCGTCAATATTTGTGGAGGGCTGCCTATCCTTTGGGGTTTCTGATCTGAGGCAAGATAGAATTCCCATTTCCATCTATAGGGTTATTTAGTCCTCCAGCTGTGTCGAGGTGTCTAGGATGTGTTAGGTACACCCCACGGCTACTTCTAGTCGCGGTGTAAGTTTAGGGTTGCGGTCTGTACAGGTACCACCTTCTCCAGAGAAGGTCTCATGCGGCTCCAAGGCCACCGGATCATAACACTCCAGGGCAGGAACACAATGACGGGAGGAAGGTATCCTTCTGCACTGTATTCCTCCGCCGCTGTAAAAAAAGTAGTCTCTAGTCTCACTTTATGCCATTGCTGTGTGAGAAATTTTCCCACGCAGCAATTGCCATAAAGTGAGACTTTGAACTATAGTAACCTCAGTGATGCACTGCAGGAGCCATTGTCTTCTGTCAGTGTGTCACTGAGGGTCCTATAGAGCAGTGACATCACCCTATGTCACTGTTCTATATGGGAGATCGTCGTGGGACACCCGTTATTAATTGGACTACGGCGGACAGGTAGTATATGGTTTATTATATTACGTTTTTTGCAGGCGCTGAAGTATGGTAAATATGGTTAAATGAAGAATATTAAAATACTTTTTTCCTAATGTGTGTGTTTTATTAACCATGTACTAGTATTGGATTAATAATGGATAGGCGTCTTATTGACGCCTCTACGTTATTAACCCGGCTTAATGTCACCTTACAATAGCAAGGTGACATTAACCCCTTATTACCCCATATCCCACCGCTACACGGGAGTGGGAAGAGAGGAGCTAAGTGCCGGAATTGGGCCTTTACAGATGCGCCATTTCCTGGGCGGCTGCGGACTGGTATTTGTAGCCGGGGGGGGGGGGAATATCCATGGCCCCTCTCTAGGCTATGAATATCAGCCCGCAGCTGTCTGCGTAGCCTTTCTGGCTATAAAATATAGGGGGACACCACGTCATTTTTTTGGGGGGTCCCCCGATTTGCGTAGCCTTTACTGGCTACTAAGACAGCTGCGGGCTGATATTCATAGCAGGCTACAAATATTAGCCCCCAGCTTTCCCTCTCTGGCGCAGAAAATTGCGCGGGAGCCCACGCCGTTTTTTTTTTTTTTTAATCCAACGCTCATTATTAAGGCCTCTTTCACCCTTGCGTCGGTACGGGTCCGTCGCTATGCGTCGGTCCGGCGTACCGACGCACGTTGTGAAATTTGTGCACGACGTGGGCAGCGGATGCAGTTTTTCAACGCATCAGCTGCCCATTCTGGAGTCCGGGGAGGAGGGGGCGGAGTTTTGGCCGTACATGCGCGGTAGAAAATGGCGGACGCGACGGACAAATAAACGTTCACTTGAACGTTTTTTGTGCCGACGGTCCGCCAAAACACAATGGATCCGTTGCACGACAGACGCGACGTGTGGCCATCCGTCGGCAATACAAGTCTATGGGTAAAAAACGCATCCTGCGACCACATTTGCAGGATCCGTTTTTTTCCGCCGGATCCATTTTTTGCCGCTGGATCCGTTTTTTTCCGAATGATCCGGTTTTTTTCTAACGAATCCTTTTTTTATTCCGCCGGATCCATTTTTTTCCGCCGGATCCGTTCTTTTTCACCGGATCCATTTTTTTTCCTCTGGATCCGTTTTTTTCTCATAGAGTTGTATTAGCACCGGATTGCACCTGATGGCCACACGTTTCATCCGTTTGTTTGCCGGATCCGTCAAAAAAGCTCTTTCCTCCGGACGGAAAACACATACAGAGGAACGTTTTTTCTGTCCGGCGGAAAAACGCACCGCAATGGATCCGGCAAAAAACGTATGAAGCTGAGATGTGAAATGATGAATCCGGCCTCCGAAATTGTTTTTTCATGCATGTTTCCATTCAAATCATGCACATTTTCCATTTATTTATTTCCAAAAACTGCATCATTAGGGTATGTGCACGCTGCGGATTTTGCTGCTGAACCGCAGCGTTTCTGCAGCTGCGGGTTGGCAACGGTTTCCCATAAGTTTACAGTGCAATGTAAACCTATGGGAAACGAAATCTGCAGTGCACATGCTGCAGAAAAAAACGCGCGGAAACAGCGGTTTATATTCCGCAGCATGTCAATTCTTTGTGCGGATTCCACTGCGGGTTTACACCTGCTCCAATAGAAAACTGCAGGTGTAAACCCACAGCAAAAACCGCACTAGAAACTGCGGTAAATCCGCAGTAAAAACGGCAGCGGTTTTGCACTGCGGATTTATCAATTCCGCTACGGAAAATTCCGCAATGGAATCCGCAGCGTCTGCACAAGCCCTTATCCATCTTCCTATGGGGAAACTACGTAACTGTACCAAAAACTGCACCAAAAACCTGCATCAAAAAGTGCACCAAAAACTGCATCAAAACCGCACCAAAAACTGCATCAAAATCTGCACCAAAAACTGCATCAAAAGCAGCATCAAAACTGCACCAGTTTTTGGTGCCGTTTTGATGCGTTTTTTATGCAGTTTTTGGTGCAGTTTTTGATGCAAGTTTTTGGTGCGGTTTTTGATGCAGTTTTTGGTGCAGGTTTTGATGCAGTTTTTGGTGCAATTTTTTTTTTATGCAAGTTTTTGGTGCGGTTTTTGATGCAATTTTTGATACAAGTTTTTGCTGCGGTTTTTGGTGCAGTTTTTGATGCTGTTTTTGATGCAGTTTTTGGTGCTGTTTTTGATGTAGGTTTTTGGTGCGGTTTTTGATGCAGATTTTGGTCCTTTTTTTGATGCAGGTTTTTGATGCGGTTTTCGATGCAATTTTTGGTGCAGTTTTGATGCGGTTTTTGGAAATGAATAAACAAAAAATGTGCATGATTTGAATGGAAACATGCATGAAAAAACGGATTCGGAGGCCGGTTTCATCATTTCACATCTCAGTTTCATACGATTTTTGCCGGATCCGTCACTGTGCGTTTTTTCACCGGACAGAAAAAACGTTCTTCTGTATGTGTTTTCGTCTGGTGGAAACAGCTTTTTTGACAGATCTGGCAAAAAAGGATGAAACGTGTGAGAAAAAAACGGATCCGGTGGAAAAAAACGGATCAGGCAGGAAAAATAGGATCCAGCAGAATAAAAAAAGGATCCAGCGGAATAAAAAACGGATCCAGCGGCAAAAAAGGATCCGGTGGAAAAAAATGGATCCTGCAAATGTGGTCGCAGGATGCGTTTTTTACCCATAGACTTGTATTAGCGACGGATGGCCACACGTCGCATCCGTCGTGCAATGGATCCGTCGTGTTTTGGCGGACCGTCGGCACGAAAAAGCATTCAAATGAACGTTTTTTGTCCGTCGCGTCTGTCATTTTCTACCGCGCATGCGCGGCCGAAACTCCACCCACTCCTCCCCGGACTTCAGAATGGGCAGCAGATGCGTTGAAAAACTGCATCCGCTGCCCACGTCGTGCACAGGTTTCACAACGTGCGTCGGTACGTTGGCCCAACGCATAGCGACGGACCCGTACCGACGCAAGGGTGAAAGAAGCCTTAATGAGCGTTGATTTAAAAAAGAAAGAAAAACGGTGTGGGCTCCCGCGCAATTTTCTGCGCCAAAGAGAGAAAGCCGACAGCCGGGGGCCAATATTTGTAGCCTGCTATGAATATCAGCCCGCAGCCTTTACTGTCAATTAAAATAGGGGGACCCCCAAAAAAATGACATGGGGTCCCCCTATAATTTATAGCCAGAAAGGCTACGCAGACAGCTGCGGGCTGATATTCATAGCCTAGAGAGGGGCCATGGATATGGCCCCCCCCCCCCCCGGCTACAAATACCATTCCGCAGCTGCCCCGGAAATGGCGCATCTGTAAGATGCGTCAATTCCGGCACTTAGCCCCTCTATTCCCACTCCCGTGAAGTGGTGGGATATGGGGTAATAAGGGGTTAATGTCACCTTGCTATTGTAAGGTGACATTAAGCCGGGTTAATAACGGAGAGGCGTCAATAAGACGCCTATCCATTATTAATCCAATAGTAATAAAGGGTTAATAAAACACACACACTAGGAAAAAAGTATTTTAATATTCTTCATTTAACCATACTTACCATATTTTAGCGCCTGCAAAAAACGTAAAATAAAACCGTATATTACCTGTCTGCCGTAGTCCAATTAATAACGAGTGTCCCACGATGATCTCCCCTATAGAACAGTGACATCGGGTGATGTCACTGCTCTATAGGACCCTCAGTGACACACTGACAGAAGACAATAGCTCCTGCAGTGCATCACTGAGGTTACTATAGTTCAAAGTCTCACTTTATGGCAATTGCTGCGTGGGAAAATTTCTCACACAGCAATGGCATAAAGTGAGACTAGGGACTATTTTTTTTACAGCGGCGGAGGAATAAAGTGCGGAAGGATACCTTCCTCCCGTTATTGTGTTCCTGGAGCCCCTGGAGAGCGGTCGCATCAGCTGATTCTGCCGTTCTCCACGGGAGATCGTCATGGGACACTCGTGGATTTCTGCAGACAGGGAGTATATTGGTTTGTTATTTTCATTTTTTTTTACTGGTGACACTGGCTTCGGGGATCAAAGTGACAAGTAATGGTGAGTATGTAATCTATGTTTAATGTACTGTATGTATGTATTGTATGTAATGTATGAATGTATTGTATGTAGTATGTATGCAGTATGTATGTAGTATGTATGTTTTTTTTTTTTACATTCAACACATTAGCCGGATGATGGGACTACTACTGTCCCATCATTGGCTAATGTGTTAATCACTGTCACTGTAGCAGGCATCGTCCGATGGGACTTGTAGTCCCATCGGACGATGCCTGCACACACGCACAGACCCCCGGCAGCCCGCACAGAGCCCCGGCAGCCTGCACAGAGCACCGGCAGCCCTCACAGTCCCGGCAGCCCGTACAGAGCCCTGGCAGCCCGCACAGAGCCCCGGCAGCCCGCACAGAGCCCCGGCAGGCCCGCACAGAGCCCCCGGCAGGCCCGCACAGAGCCTCGGCAGCCCGCACAGAGCCCCGGCAGCCCCGCACAGAGCCCCGGCAGCCGCGCACAGACCCCCGGCAGGCCCGCACAGACCCCCGGCAGGCCCGCACAGACCCCCGGCAGGCCCGCACAGACACGCACAGTGTCTGCCCACGCACCGCCCACACTCTTCCCCCTCCGGAACAGGATGTAGAAGGACAGAAAGGGTTTATTTTAATTCCGATATTTCTGTCCTATTGACTTGCATTGGTATCGGTATCGGCGATATCCGATATTTTTTGGATATCGGCCGATCCAATCCGATACCGATACTTCTGGATATCAGAAGGTATCGCTCAACACTAGTGTTGAGCGATACCGTCCGATACTTGAAAGTATCGGTATCGGAAAGTATCGGCCGATACCGGCAAAGTATCGGATCCAATCCGATACCGATACCCGATACCAATACAAGTCAATGGGACTCAAGTATCGGACGGTATTCCTGATGGTTCCCAGGGTCTGAAGGAGAGGAAACTCTCCTTCAGGCCCTGGGAACCATATAAATGTGTAAAAGAAAGAATTAAAATAAAAAATATTGCTATACTCACCTGTCCGACGCAGCCGGGACCTCAGCGAGGGAACCGGCAGCGTTGTTTGTTTAAAATTCGCGCTTTTACTTGGTTACGTGAGGTCCCGGCTTGTGATTGGTCAGGGCGGCCATGTTGCCGGGACGCGGACCAATCACAGCAAGCCGTGACGAAATTACGTCACGGCTTGCTGTGATTGGTCCGCGTCCCGGCAACATGGCCGCCATTAACCAATCACAAGCCGTGACGTCACGGGAGGCTGGACATGCGCGTATTTTGAAAAGCGCGCGTGTCCAGCCTCCAGTGACGTCCCGGCTTATGATTGGTCACGGCGCCATGTTGCCGGGACGCGGACCAATCACAGCAAGCCGTGACGAAATTACGTCACGGCTTGCTGTGATTGGTCCGCGTCCCGGCAACATGGCCGCCATTAACCAATCACAAGCCGTGACGTCACGGGAGGCTGGACACGCGCGTATTTTAAAAAGCGCGCGTGTCCAGCCTCCAGTGACGTCCCGGCTTGTGATTGGTTAATGGCGGCCATGTTGCCGGGACGTCACTGGAGGCTGGACACGCGCGCTTTTCAAAATACGCGCATGTCCAGCCTCCCGTGACGTCCCGGCTTGTGATTGGTTAATGGCGGCCATGTTGCCGGGACGTCACTGGAGGCTGGACATGCGCGCTTTTCAAAATACGCGCATGTCCAGCCTCCCGTGACGTCACGGCTTGTGATTGGTTAATGGCGGCCATGTTGCCGGGACGCGGACCAATCACAGCAAGCCGTGACGTAATTTCGTCACGGCTTGCTGTGATTGGTCCGCGTCCCGGCAACATGGCCGCCCTGACCAATCACAAGCCGGGACTTCACGTAACCAAGTAAAAGCGCGAAATTTAAACAAACAACGCTGCCGGTTCCCTCGCTGAGGTCCCGGCTGCGTCGGACAGGTGAGTATAGCGATATTTTTTATTTTAATTCTCTTTTTTACACATTATTACATTAATGTTGTTGCGATACCCGATACCCGATACCACAAAAGTATCGGATCTCGGTATCGGAAATTCCGATACAGCAAGTATCGGCCGATACCCGATACTTGCAGTATCGGAATGCTCAACACTACTCAACACTAATGATGACATTTTCTATATGGTGGGCACATACTAGGATTTAAAGCCTACTGATTAAAGTATTCCAGACAGAGATTCTGATGAATACATTAGGAATAAGTATATGATTATGGTTCTTTACTATTTTTTTTATATAAAAAGGATTCACGCCCCATCACTTATTGTGATTGAATTTTTCACACTGGAAGTGTGCTGAAAATTGCTAGGAATAGTGGGAGTGTAATGACATGAGAGAACCTAGAAATATTCATGCATAAGTTCAATATCCATGAGTGAATGTAAAAAGCACAGCATACTTCACTTACACTTCAATGTGTCCTGATGGGTTATCCTGTTACAGGGCTTTTGAAATGCGTTGAGTGGATACAGGGACATTGTCAATAGTAATGTGATTTTATAATGACGCAATCATATGGACATAGCACATTACTCCTGTTTTGGGAAAGAGGAGAGATTTATGGCATTGTGATGTATGCTGGATCAAAAATTTCTATTCCAGCAAATCTTCACATGTACAGTGGGTACGGAAATTAAAAAAAGTTCATTTTTTCCTCATCAATGTACACTCTGCACCCCATCTTGACTTAAAAAAAAACAAATGTAGTAATTTTTGCTAATTTATTAAGGCTAGGTTCACATTGCGTTAATGTGTGCACACTAACGGACAGCGTTGCACGGCGAAAATGTCGCAATTAACGCCGTGCAACGGGTCCGTTAGCACACCCATTGACAGCAATGTGAAGTTACCCTGTAGCGCATCGCTAGCGCGTGCCTTTTTCGGCTCGCGCTAGCGATGTGCAGTTCTTCTGTGGCGCGCCTCGGACGCTGCTTGCAGCGTCCGCGGCGCGCCCGAGGTCCGTTTCCCGCTCTCGCAGATCGGGGATCTGCGAGAGCGGGGACGTTAACGCGACCCCTAAATAAACATTGCGTTAGCGCAATCGGCTAGCGCTAAACGGATTGCCCTAATGCAATGTGAACCTAGCCTAAACAAGACAAACTGAAATATCACATGGTCATAAGTATTCAGACCCTTTGCTCAGTATTGAGTAGAAGCACACTTTTGAGCTAGTACAGCCATGAGTCTTCTTGGTAATGATGCAACAAGTTTTTCACACCTGGATTTGGGGATCCTCTGCCATCCTTCCTTGCAGATCCTTTCTCGTGCCGTCAGGTTGGATGGTGAACGTTGGTAGACAGCCATTTTCAGGTTTAGGTCAGGGCTCTGGCTGGGCCAGTCAAGAATGGTCAGAGTTGTTCTGAAGCCACTCCTTTGTTATTTTAGCTGTGTGGTTAGGATCATTGTCTTGTTGGAAGATGAACCTTAGGCCAAGTCTGAGGTTCAGAGCACTCTGGAAGAGGTTTTCTTCCAGGATATCTCTGTACTTGGCTGCATTCATGTTTCCTTCAATGGCAACCATTCATCCTCTCCCTGCAGCTGAAAAACACCTCCATAGCATGATTCTGGTGTAAGGAAGTTGCTTTCCCTGCTCCTTACCTGGAACCACTTAGTCAGACAGCTGGGTAGTTGGGGGGAAGACTTTCTGCCCTGGACAGAAGGGACCATGTGACTGCTGGGGGCAGAGAGTAAAAGAGAGGGGTGTGGTCAGAAAAAAGCGGGAGAGCAGAGCGCGCGGGACAGAGGGGACAGCGCGCCAGAGAGCAGGCTGCAGCGCTGCGCTCCCCGAAAGAGAGTGATCCCCATGAGGGCACTGAGGCTGAATGTGAGAGTGTGGACTTGGAAGCCTCCATAATCAGAGAAGACGTATCCCCTGACAGTGACCTGAGCGCGCAGCCCCGATGACCGCAGTAACAAGCCAGGACTCCTGAGTGTGACAAAGTAAAGTGTAGCATTGCTGCTGCAGAGAGAGAGCCAGCCTAATATACAGAGACTCGTGCAGCAGAGTGGCTGTGTTACTTCCTGCTTCCAGCTTCACTGGGAGAAAAGGCTTAACCCCGGAGTCTCCAGTTCCCAGGAAACAGAGGAGAGACTTCAGGATCTCAAGCGCTGCTGGTGCCTGTACCCACGTTGGAATAAGGACCCTCCAGTCAGGACCTCCCTGGACTGATAAGTTACAAGAACACTCGTTAACCCTTTCGATTCCGCTTAACTGTTTACTGTTTGCATTATCTCTATTAACCCCCTGTTTACTCCCTGCAAGGAGAATCTTACTCCTGTTAATAAATTCCCCTCAACAGTTGATCTGTCTGTTCCGTGGTGACATACTCAACTCTGCACTTTATTACACTTGGCGTAGTCGGCAGGATGTCACACGGTAGTGCGGAAAGGGCAGACCAAGCAGTTGGGGGAGGCCCCAGGTCTAGCATCTCCCTAGGAGCCATGCTAGTTAACCTGCCAAAATTCTCAGGGAGCGATGTCATGTTGTGGAGTTGGACGGAGCACATCCAAGGGATGATGCGGATGCATCCTATGACGCCAGCTCTGCAGGCGGAAATAGCTGTGATGGCCCTAGAGGGGGATGCATGGGACTCGGTTATGCTCACACCCCTCAGGCGAGAGATACCCTGGACAAAGTATTACGTATACTTGAGACGCATGGAGACCCCACTGACTAGGGGAGCTGCGCATGCCGGGTACAAAGAGAGGGGGAGACCGTGACGCAATATATGAATGCACTGCAGGAGCTTCATACTGCCATTATACGGTAGGACGGCATAGGTGTGGGGTCAATTGACGTGCTGCGAGACCAACTGGTGACAGGCTTTTAAGATGTATTGATGAAATAGGCCCTACGAGAGTGCATGCACGTGAAGCCAGATATGACTTTCTCTTAGGTCGGGAGTGAGGCACGCATGCGCGAGCAAGAGCAAGGGGTGGTAGTGCCAGTGGGGAAGGTATGAAGCGGGGAGGCCCCTCAATGGGTAGAAGACTTGAAGAAGGAGGTTAAGAGAATCCGTGAGGAAGTGGCTGAATATAAGAAGACCCCTGCTGCAGAGTACAGTCCTCCGGTGTGAGAAAAAGAGACTGCCCCCCAAAGTGAGACTAGTGCCGCTCAGCGAAGAAGACTGCCGGCATGCTTTAATTGCGGAGCACCCAGTCACAATGAGGAGGAGATGACATGGACCCGGGATTCCCGGTTGAAGATAAGAAGAATCTGGGAAGAGATTGAGAGACTGGGGAAAGCCTTGACTGCTGTTTTGGGGACCAGCGGCATACCTTGAGGTAACGTGTGGAAGCAGCCAGAAAGAGATAGCGGAGAGGTGCGTAGCATGAAGAAGGCTTTAGTGGTGACCCTAGAGTGTAACTCCGTGTCCTGGGGTGAAGAGCAACCGCAGATGAGAGATGTCTCCCGCCGAGGTCGACGATCCACACTAAAGCGCCCTCCAGACAGACGCAGTCGTGAGTGCTGGTCGTGCAGAAGGGTGGAACACATGTCCAGAAATTGCCCTACCCGAGAAGAGCGGTGGCAGAGATCCGCTCACCCCTCTGAGGGTCCTGCTAACTGGATGGAACGTCGCCCCTGGAGAGGGTGGTACGGCAGGAAGAGAAGAGCCCCACCTAGAGCAAGACGGTACCACAATGTCGGATGCCCAGGAGAAGGGGAGAAAGTGCCAAGTGTTCCTGCGACACTCGTTTTCAAGGTCCTAGTCGATAAGAAGGAGGAACCACTGATGTCATCCCCTGAGGTGAAGAGTGTGCTGGCTGTCAGCTCACCAGTTCCTGATCGGGCAGAGGAAATGGAACAGCTGTGTGAGACAGGGCGTGTGGCTGAGAAGCCCTGGGAAGTGATGCCCGCCGAGCCTGGCGCAGATGACGAAGAGTCCGGCCTACATGGTCTTAATCCATCTGATTCTAGTTTCGACAAGAATGCTCCTGTCAAAGAGGGGGAGCTATGGAGAAGAATTACTTGTACTAAGCCCCCAGACTGAGGACCCAGGCAAGAAGTCCCTAAGGTTTCCGATAACGACAAGGAAAAGGACGAATCATCTATGCAAGCGTCTGCTAGCGGCAAAGCCAAAAAAAAGAAAAAGAAGAGGACAGTTGGGTGCCGTTGGAAAATCTAATGTGACAACACAAAATTTGTCAGGAATTTTCTTCTATGGCTGCCGACGAGGTAGAGGAAGAATATCTCAACCTGACTGATGAACAACTCCTAGACCATTTAGTTTGGCAGTATGTGAAAGAAGAAAGGCAGGAGATGCGAGAATTGCAGGTATCTGACTCACCTCAAAAGAACAAAGAGAAGCACGAAGAGTCCTCGCCCGTGGAATGGCGTGCTTCAAGAGAGGGGGAATGTAAGGAGGTTGCTTTCCCTGCTCCTTACCTGGAACTACTTGGTCAGACAGCTGGGTTGTTGGGGGGGGGGGGGAAGACTTTCTGTCCTGGACAGAAGGGACCATGTGACGAGGGGGGTGTGGTCAGAAAGGAGCGGGAGAGCAGAACGCGCGGGACAGAGGGGACAGCGCACCAGAGAGAGAGCAGGCTGCAGCGCAGAGCTGCCCGAAAGAGAGTGCTCCCCGTGAGGGAACTGAGGCTGAGTTATCAGCCATAGTGAATGCTGGATGTGAGAGTGTGGACTTGGAAGCCTCTGTAATCAGAGAAGACGTATCCCCTGACAGTCACCTGACCGCGCAGCCCCGGTGACCGAAGTGACAAGCCAGGACCCCTGAGTGTGACAAAGTAAACTGCTCAGTGTGTGTGTAGCATTGCTGCTGCAGCGAGACTGCCAGCCTAATATACAGAGATTCGTGCAGCAGAGTGGCTGTGTTACTTCCTGCTTCCAGCTTCACTGGGAGAAAAGACTGCAAAGACTTAACCCCGGAGTCTCCAGTTCCCAGGAGACAGAGGAGAGACTTCAGGATCTCAAGCGCTGCTGGTGACTGTACCCACGTTGGAATAAGGACCCTCCAGTCAGGACCTCCCTGGACTGATAAGTTACAAGAACACTCGTTAACCCTTTCGATTCCGCTTAACTGTTTACTGTTTGCTTTATCTCTATTAACCCCCTGTTTACTCCCTGCGTGGAGAATCTTACTCCTGTTAATAAATTCCCCTCAATAGTTCATCTGTCTGTTCCATGGGGACATAATCAACCCTGCACTCTATTACACTGCCACCACCATGTTTCACTGTTGGGATTGTATTGGGCAGGTGATGAGCAGTGCCTGGTTTTCTCCACACATACAGCTTAGAATTATCACCAAAAAGGTCTACCTTCATCTGATCAGACCAGAGAATCTTATTTATCAGTCTGGGAGTCCTTCATGTGTTTTTTAGCAAATGCTATGCCGGCTTTCATATGTCTTGCAATGAGGAGAGGCTTCCGTCGGGCCACTCTGTCATAAAGGCCCGACTGGTGGAGGGCTGCTGTGATAGTTGACTTTGTAGAACTTTCTCCCATCTCCCTACTGCATCTCTGGAGCTCAGCCACAGTGATCGTGGGGTTCTTCTTTACCTCTCTCACCAAGGTTCTACTCCCACGATTGCTCAGTTTGGTTGGACGGCCAGGTCTAGGAAGACTTCTGGTGGTTCGAAACTTCTTCCATTTAAGGACTACAGAGGCCACTGTGCTCTTAGGAACCTTGAATACTTCAGACATTCTGTTATAACCTTGGCCAGATCTGTGCCTTGCCACAATTCTGTCTCTGAGCTCCTTGGTCAGTTCCCTTGACCTCATGATTCTCATTTGGGCTGACATGAGCTGTGAGATCTTATTTAGACAGGTGTGTGCCTTTTGTAAATCAAGTCCTATCAGTTTAATTAAACACAGCTGGACTCCAATGAAGGAGTAGAACCATCTCAAGGAGCATCACAAGGAAATGGACAGCACGTGACTTAAATATGAATGTCTGAGCAAAGGGTCTGAATACTTATGACCATGTGATTTTTCAGTTTTTCTTTTTTATTAAATTTGCAAAAATTACTACATTTCTGGTTTTTTTTCAGTCAAGACGGGGTGCAGAGTGTACATTAATGAGAAAAAAATGAACTTTTTTGAATTTACCAAATGGCTGCAATGAAAAAGTGAAAAATGTAAAGGGGTCTGAATACTTTCCGTACCCACTATATATTGTTGGTCTATTTATCTGTATAATAAAGGTTAAGTTTAATCTTTTAATAATCGCCAATAGTAATTATATTACTACACCTATATGTGCCGGTCAATAAGAGGCCTCAATCCTCAGCGTCACTTTTTTATGGAGTTTGGGATTTAAAAAAATAGTGCCCCGTGATATGCAAAAATAGAAATACTGTAAGCTGTATATTCTATAGGGGTTAAAAGCCAACACCCTCTTGCATCAGCAATGATTGAGTTTAGCACCGATCATGGCCATTTAACCCCCTAGATGCTGCTGTCAGTCATGATAACGGTATCTAAATGGTAATGAATGACTGACCTTCAAAAACTATTAGCCTGCAGATTGACCATATGTATGCAGGTCAATAGTGTTATCAGACATGACAAGTTTCCTTTAAAATGTGCCATAAAATGAAAGGTAGCAACATATAGAATGAGTTACAGAGACGAGCAGACACAGTGGGTGTCAGAAACGAAAGTATGTGGAAAAAAAAATAGTGTGCACACCATTTCAAATTACCGAAAAATAAATAACATAAAAATCTTCACCTAAAAAACCCAAAACAAACCAACAATAAAAACTCTAAACAACAATAATGAAAATAGCAGTAGAGAGCAAGCTAATGGATATTGTGGCTAGCAATATAAAGCTAACACCGAATATGTTAAAGCCTGTATTTTCATGTATGGAAGAATAATTGTGTGTCACGCCAAAGAGATACAAGATTTATGTGATTTCCAAGATACAATATTGCAAATCATCCTAATGTACGAGGAGTGCCTCAGCCAGTTATCAAGTGTACTGCTACTATTTCCTCACATGTATCACTGGAAGGCACAACTTCCTTGCTAAGCTCAGCTCCCATTTTCTTTAATAGCAGTTGAGCTGCTGTACCCGTAAACAGCTACTACACCAGTGTTCCCCAACGCCAGTCCTCAGGAGCCACCAACAGATCATGTTTGCAGGATTTCCTTAGTATTGCACAGTTGATGGAATTATCACATCTGCAATACTAAGGAAATCCTGAAAATATATTGGTGACTTGAGGACCGGAGTTGTTGAACACTGTGCTACACAGTAAATGGAGAGGTGCTTTTCCAGCTCCATACATTGCAGTGGGATCCACATACAGCTGATCATGTCAACGCTGGACCCCCACAGACCTGATATTGATACCTTATCCTAAGTAGTTACAATTAAGGTGAACTATATAAAAAACCCTTATAAAGGAGTGTATATAAAATCATACACGTACTAAGAGATATTACATAATGTGACAGATCACCATTGTCATTTTCACTGTATATACATCTTTGTGATGCCGTCTGTTTTCTCAGATAGTACACTGACCTATGTGTTCAAAACTGATCTATGTCTCCAGTCCTCCAGGCTCAGATTATGTCCTATTCACATCTGTTTTGCGGATCAGACTCATCCATTAAATTCTATGGGGATCAATGAGTCATGAATGAAACTAAGAAGTCACACTTTGTACATTAGTTCCTTCCTAATTTTTTCCATTTTTAATTGATACATTGTTAATCGTTAATGGATCACAAAGTTCAGCCTACCTGCTTCAGTGAGAAAAAAAAGCTATTTGAAAAAAAACTGATGCTACTAGGATGACACTTGGAGAAAACAGCCCATTTCTCTCAGATGGTAACACATGGATGTGTAAATGCAGCCTATCAGTAATTCTTTAGATGGCAATATCAAAATTTAAACTGAGATGGGATGGTCTCAATAAATGTACTTAAGTTAATAGAATATAAATGGATAAAGTGTCAGATTGTTTCAGGTTCCCCTGGTCATTGTAGTGACTGATCAGTGTAAAAATTCAAATACAGTAGTGGACTTCAAGAGAATTTATTTGACCAATTCTTTAAAGAAAGTATCAATATGAACCTAGAGAAAGAATACAAAAATGGAACTGTATTTTTATGTAAGGACATTATGGCTTGTGAGAATGCTGGCAACACCATAGATGATAACATCAAAGTAGGTGAGCATGAGGTTCTGCCCACGATCATTAAGTAGCAGTGTTTTGGATGCAGCATATTTTTGCTGATTTTGGGGATACGCATGTGTCTGTGGACACATAGTGGGCATGGGATTTCTAGAAATCACATCCACTATGATGTAACATCTGGCCATTACGTTTTTGAAGCTGCATAAACACGCAGGGTCAAAACCGTAGCAAATCCTGAATGTGGGAACGTACCCTGAGCGGTAACCCAGCTGGTGGCAGTTTTAGTAAATTAAATGTGTGTTTTGCGAAATAGGTTACCATATTTTACCATATATTTTATATACATTAGGCTATTACATAACACCACAATTACTTTGTAGGCTATATTGTAATGGATAACTTTTAAAATGTGTAAAGTAAAAGAATAAAGGCTACTAAATGGATGAGCTTCAATACGCTTGAAGAGATTATATTACAATAGAATGGGTGTAATTTATTATGGACTCACAAATGACATAGCTAATGATGTGGCACTGGGAATTCGAAGTCATAACATTGCATTGGAATCTGTGACATGAGACATTACGATGGATAAGAAGACATTTGAATGGGTACATATGATGGTGACTTGACGGAGGCAATGGACCTACCAATAATGAAAACATAATGAATTTTATTTGTCATGTCATCATACTGGCTTCTGTAGATAATACTACTGAGAAGATCACTTGACAAAACAATAGAAGACAGAATAATATGCGGCTGATGAAAAGCGGTATCTCTAATACAAACATTGAGGCTATGTTCTCAGCACCTTAGTCAGGAGGAAAACTGGGGAGCAAAAAAGCGCCTTAGGGTTTTATCCGCTGGTACACACAAAAAGGATATAGAAACCTTGCTCACCTGATAAGCATTCTGGGCAATAAAACCACTGCTGTGAGCCATGAGTTAAAAAACCAGGATACTATTCAATTGGGATCAAAAGGTGGTTTTATGCGCTTCTTCCTCAGAATACAACCACAATAAAAAAAAAATGTTGTAGTTGTATCCTGACTGAGGAAGAAGTTGAATAACTTTTAAACTCGTAGATACTATAAAAATGCATATTTTCTCATCAGGTTTGTCCTGGTTAATCTGTGGTACTTCACCAGCAGTGCAAAAAAGCACTTTTTCATCCCAATCCAATATAATCTCAACACCTTAGTAGCATCATGTGTGAGACAATCTGCATTCATCTGGCAGCCATGTAGATTAGATTGTTCTGTTCATGTTTTGGGTCAACATAGAACAATTTAAAAAAAAAAAAGTTATACAATATAGTATATACTAGTGACTTGTGTATCAGCTGGACTTCTAAGGCCGGCGTCACACTCAGCGTATGAAAATATGGTCCGTAATACGCAGAAGTGTTCCCAAAAAAGTGATCCGTATGTCATCCGTAGGCAGGGTGTGGTAGCGTATTTTGCGCATGTCATCCTCCGTAAGTAAGGCAGGCATGCAAAACCGACATCTAATGGATTTATGGGCTCAAATGTTTGTTTTTATATATATATATATATATATATATATATATATATATATATATATATATATACACTTTAGTCAGCGCGACATAGCAGAAAAGCCGGTAATTCAATTGCCGGCTTTTCCTATCTCCTTCACAAACCCGACAGGATATGAGATATGGTTTACATACAGTAAACCATCTCATATCCGTTTTTTTTTTGCATATTCCACACTACTAATGTTAGTAGTGTGTATGTTCAAAATTTGGGCGCTCTAGCTTGTAAAATAAAGGGTTAAATCGCGGAAAAATTGGCGTGGGCTCCCGCGCAATTTTCTCCGCCAGAGTGGTAAAGCCAGTGACTGAGGGCAGATATTAATAGCCTAGAGAGGGTCCATGGTTATTGGCCTCCCTGGCTAAAAACATCTGCCCCCAGCCACCGCAGAAAAGGCACATCTGGAAGATGCGCCTATTCTGGCACTTGGCCCCTCTCTTCCCACTCCCGTGTAGCCGTGGGATATGGGGTAATGAAGGGTTAATGTCACCTTGCTATTGTAAGGTGACATTAAGCCAGGTTAATAATGGAGAGGCGTCAATTATGACACCTATCTATTATTAATCCAATAGTACGAAATGGTTAATAAAACACACACGTTATTAAAAAGTATTTCAATTAAATAAAGACACAGGGTGTTTTAATATTTTATTATACTCTTAATTCACCTGAAGACCCTCGTTCTGTAAAAAAGGAAAAATAAAAAATCAACAATATCCCATACCTTCCGTCGTTCAGTCACGTCCCACGATGTAAATCCATCTGAAGGGGTTAAATCATTTTACACCCAGGAGCCTGCTAATGCAGCTGTGCTCCTGTCTGTAAAATTTTGTGAATGAATGGAATGTAGGGGAATGTCCTGTAGTTACTTTGAGTCGCGGTGATGCGCCCTCTGCTGGATGTCCTCATATGAACTCGAGCGTGGGAACTTGCGAAACAAGTTGTACTTTTGAACGACATCATTGGTTTTAGCATGTCGTGTACTAGAAAACAGGAAAAAAATTCCAAGTGCGGTGAAATTACAAAAAAAGTGCATTCCCACACTTGTTCTTTGTTTGGCTTTTTTACTAGGTTCACTAAATGCTAAAACTGAGCTGCCATTTGGATTCTCCAGATCATTATGAGTTCACAGACACCAAACATGTCTAGGTTCTCTTTTATCTAAGTGGTGGAAAAAAATTCCAAACTTTGCTTAAAAAAAAAAAAAAAAAAAATTGCGCAATTTTCCAATACTCGTAGCGTCTCCAATTTTCATGATCTGGGGTCGGTTGAGGGCCTATTTTTTGCGTGCTGAGCTGGCGTTTTTAATGATACAATTTTGGTGCAGATACGTTCTTTTGATCACCTGTTATTGCATTTTAATGCAATGTCGCGACGACCAAAATAACGTAATTCTGGCGTTTCGATTTTTTTTCTCGCTACGCCGTTTAGCGATCAGGTTAATCCTTTTTTTTATTGATAGATCGGGCGATTCTGAACGCGGCGATACCAAATATGTGTAGGTTTGATTTTTTTATTGATTTATTTTGAATGGTGTGAAAGGGGGTGATTTAACCCCTTAGTGACAGAGCCAATTTGGTACTTAATGACCTTTACAATTCTGACCAGTGTCACTTTATGAGGTTATAACTCTGGAACGCTTTATCGGATCCCGCTGATTCTGAGATTGTTTTTTCGTGACATGTTGTACTTCAAGTTAGTGGTAACATTTCTTCGATATTACTTGCGATTATTTATGAAAAAAATGGAAATATGGCGAAAATTTTTAAAATTTTGCAATTTTCAAACTTTGTATTTTTATGCCCTTAAATCAGAGAGATATGTCACAAAAAATAGTTAATGAATAACATTTCTCACATGTCTACTTTACATCAGCACAATTTTGGAAACAATTTTTTTTTTTGTTAGGGAGTTATAAGGGTTAAAAGTTGACCAGCAATTTCTCATTTTTACAACACCATGTTTTTTTTAGGGACCACATCACCTTTGAAGTGATTTTGAGGGGTCTATATGATAGAAAATAACCAAGTGTGACACCATTCTAAAAACTGCACCCCTCAAGCTGCTCAAAACCACATTCAAGAAGTTTATTAACCCTTTACGTACTTCACAGGAACTAAAACAATGTGGAAGAAAAAAATGAACATTTTACTTTTTTTTGCAAACATTTTACTTCAGAACCATTTTTTTTAATTTTCACAAGTGTAAAAACAGAAATTTAACCACAAATTTTGTTGTGCAATTTTTCCTGAGTACGCCGATACCCCATATGTGGAGGTAAACCACTGTTTGGGCGCACCGCAGAGCTTGGAAGTGAAGGAGCACCGGTTGACTGTTTCAATGCAGAATTGGCTGGAATTGAGATCGGACGCCATGTCGCGTTTGGAGAGCCCCTAATGTGCCTAAACAGTGGAAACCCCCCACAAGTGACACCATTTTGGAAACTAGACCCCCCAAGGAACTTATCTAGATGTGTGGTGAGCACTTTGAACCCCCAAGTGCTTCACAGAAGTTTATAACGTAGAGCCGTGAAAATAAAAAATCGCATTTGTTTTCACAAAAATGATTTTTTCGCCCACAAATTCTTATTTTCACAAGGGTAACAGGAGAAATTAAACCACAAAAGTTGTTGTGCAATTTCTCCTGAGTACGTCGATACCCCATATGTGGAGGTAAACCACTGTTTGGGCGCACCGCAGAGCTTGGAAGTGAAGGAGCACCGTTTGACTTTTTCAATGCAGAATTGGCTGGAATTGAGATCGGATGCCATGTCGCGTTTGGAGAGTCCCTGATGTGCCTAAACAGTGGAAACCCCCCACAAGTGATACCATTTTGGAAACTAGACCCCTTAAGGAACTTATCTAGATGTGTGGTGAGCACTTTGAACCCCGAAGTGCTTCACAGAAGTTTATAACGTAGAGCCGTGAAAATAAAAAATCTCATTTTTTCTACAAAAATGATCTTTTTGCCCCCAAATTTTTATTTTCACAAGGGTAACAGGAGAAATTAGACCACAAAAGTTGTTGTACAATTTCTCCTGAGTACGTCGATACCCCATATATGGGGGTAAACCACTGTTTGGGCGCACCGCAGAGCTTGGAAGAGAAGGAGTGTCGTTTTACTTTTTCAATGTAGAATTGGCTGGAATTGAGATCGGACACCATGTCACGTTTGGAGAGCCGCTGATGTGCCTAAACAGTAGAGACCCCCCACATATGACACCATTTTGGAAACTAGACCCCTTAAGGAACTTATCTAGATGTGTGGTGAGCACTTTAAACCCCCAGGTGCTTCACAGAAGTTTATAACGTAGAGCCGTGAAAATAAAAAAATCGAATTTTTTCTACAAAAATGATCTTTTTGCCTCCAAATTTTTATTTTACCAAGGGTAACAGGAGAAAATGGACCCCAGAAGCTGTTGTACAATTTGTCTTGAGTACGCCGACACCCCATATGTGGGGGTAAACCACTGTTTGGGCGCATGGCTGAGCTCGGAAGCAAAGGAGCGCCATTTGACTTTTCAATGCAAAATTGACTGGAATTGAGATCGGACGCCATGTCGCGTTTGGAGAGCCCCTGATGTGCCTAAACAGCAGAAACCCCCCAAAAGTGACCCCATTTTGGAAACTAGACCCCCCATGGAACTTATCTAGATGTGTAGTGAGAACTTTGAATGCCCAAGTGCATCACAGAAGTTTATAATGCAGAGTCGTGAAAATAAAAAATATATATTTTTTAACAATAAAGATTTTTTTGCCCCCAAGTTTTTATTTTCACAAGGGTAACAAGAGAAATTGGACCCCAAAAGTTGTTGTCCAATTTGTCCTGAGTATGCTGGTACCCCATATGTGGGGGTAAACCACTGTTTGGGCGCACGGCAGAGCTCGGAAGGGAAGGAGCGCCATTTTGGAATGCAGACTTTGATAGAATTGTCTGCGGGCGTTATGTTGCCTTTGCAGACCCCTAATGTACCTAAACAGTAGAAACCCCCAACAAGTGACCCCATTTTGGAAAATAGACCCCCCAAGGAAATTATCTAGATATGTGGTGAGAACTTTGAATGCCCAAGTGCTTCACAGAAGTTTATAATGCAGAGTAGTGAAAATAAAAAATATTTTTTTCCCACAAAAAAGATTTTTTTAGCCCCCAAATTTTTATTTTCACAAGGGTAGCAAGAGAAATTGGACCCCAAAAGTTGTTGTCCAATTTGTCCTGAGTATGCTGGTACCCCATATGTGGGGGTAAACCACTGTTTGGGCGCACGGCAGAGCTCGGAAGGGAAGGAGCGCCATTTTGGAATGCAGACTTTGATAGAATTGTCTGCGGGCGTTATGTTGCCTTTGCAGACCCCTAATGTACCTAAACAGTAGAAACCCCCACAAGTGACCAAATTTTGGAAACTAGACCCTCTAAGGAACTTATCTAGATATGTGGTGAGAACTTTGAAAGCTCAAGTGCTTCACAGAAATTTATAATGCAGAGTAGTGAAAATAAAAAAATATATTTTTTTCCAACAAAAAAGATTTTTAGCCCCCAAGTTTTTATTTTCACAAGGGTAACAGGAGAAATTGGACCCCAAAAGTTGTTGTCCAATTTATCCTGAGTACGCTGATGCCCCATATGTGGGGGTAAACCACTGTTTGGGCGCACGGCAGAGCTCAGAAGGGAGGGAGTACCATTTGACTTTTTTAGCGCAAAATTGGCTGTCGTGTTTGGAGACCCCCCTGATGTACCTAAACAGTGGAAACCCCCAAATTATAACTCCAACCCTAACTCCAACACAGCCCTAACCCTAATCTCAACCCGATCCATAATCCTAATCACAACCCTAACGATAATCACAACCCTAACCCCAAAACAGCCCTAATCTCAACCCTAACCATAACCCTAACCAAAACCCTAAATCCAACACACCCCTAACCCTAATCCCAACCCTAACCCTAATCCCAACCCTAATCCCAAACGTAACACTAATCCCAACCCTAATCCCAAACGTAACACTAATCCCAACCCTAATCCAAACCCTAACCCCAATCCCAACTCTAACCCTAACTTTAGCCCCAACCCTAACTTTAGCCCCAACCCTAACCATAACTTTAGCCCCCGTCGTCACAAAAAAAGTTCAATGTAACCTTTTTTTTGTACGTCGCGTCCGCCATTTCCACGGATGCGTGGCTGTAACTCTGCCCCCTCCTCCCCAGGACATAGACTGGGCAGCGGATGCGTTGAAAAACTGCATCCGCTGCCCACGTTGTGCACAATTTTCACAACGTGCGTCGGTACATCGGGCCGACGCATTGCGACCGCCCCGTACCGACGCAAGTGTGAAAGAAGCCTAAGGCTACTTTCACACTAGCGTCGTACTCGGCCCATCGCAGTGTGTCGGGCCGACGTACCGACGCTAGCGTTGTAAGCGCCGCACAACGGGTGCAGTGGATGCTGTTTTTTCAACGCATCCGCTGCCCCATTGTGAGGTGCGGGGAGGCGGGGGCGGAGTTCCGGCCACGCATGCGCGGTCGGAAATGGCGGACACGTCGCACAAAAAAGTTACATGTAGTTTTTTTTGTGTCGACGGTCCGCCGAAGCACGACGCATCCGTCGCACGATGGATGCGACATGTGGCAATCCGTCGCAATGCGTCGCTAATGCAAGCCAATGGAGAAAAAACGCATCCTGCAAGCACTTTTGCAGGATGCGTTTTTTTCTCCAACGACGCATTGCGACGGAAGCCAAAAAACGCTAGTGTGAAAGTAGCCTAACCCTAACCCTAGCCCTAACCCTAACCCTAAATTTAGCCCCAACCCTAACTCTAACCCTAACTCTAACCCTAACCCTAATTTTAGCCCCAACTTGTCTTCTCCTGCCGGCCGGCAGATGGCAGCAGATGGCGGGCGCACTGCGCATGCGCCCGCCATGATGAAAAAGCCGGCTGGCAGGAGAAGACAGAAGAGGACCCAGGGACCCCGGGTGAGTATGTTAGGGTCCCCGAATCCCCCTATTTCTCTGTCCTCTGATGTGCGATCACATCAGAGGACAGAGAAATAACTGATCGCTTTTTTTTTTTTTTTTTTTTTTTGCGGTCGCCGGTAAACTGTTAATTACCGGCGATCGCAAAGCAGGGGTCGGTGCAAACCGACCCCGATCATGTTCTTTGGGGTCTCGGCTACCCCCGGCAGCCGAGACCCCAAAGAACATCCGGGTGCCGGGCGGCGGGCGCACTGCGCGTGCGCCCGCCATTTTTTCCCGGAAAAAAGATGGTGGCGCCCATGGGGAGACACGAGGAGCACCGGGGGAGGTAGGTAAGTATTGGGGGGCTATTGGGGGCCATCGGGGACCACATTTCTCTGTCCTCCGATGTGCGATCACATCGGAGGACAGAGAAATTAAACGGCAAATCGCGTTTTTTTTTTGTTGCGACCGCCGGTAAACGGTTAATTACCGGCGATCGCAACTCGGGGGTCGGTAAAAACCCCCCGAATCATGTTCTCTGGGGTCTCGGCTACCCTCGGCAACCGAGACCCCAGAGAAAATCCGACTCTGGGGGGCGCTATTCACTTTTTCCACAGCGCCGTTAATTAACGGCGCTGTGGTTTAAGTACCCTTAGCGGCCGCCGTTAAAAGGCGTATCGGCGGTCGTTAAGGGGTTAAACTTTTATATTTTTTTTATTTTTTTCACATTTTCTTAAAGTTTTTTTTTTACTTTTGCCATGGTTCAATAGCCTCCATGGGAGGTTAGAAGCTGGCACAACTCGATCGGCTCTGCTACATAGCAGTGATCATCAGATCGCTGCTATGTAGCTTAATAACAGGCTTGCTATGAGCGCCGACCACAGGTTGGCGCTCACAGCAGGCCAGGATCAGTAACCATTGAGGTCTCTAGGACAGGGGTCAGCGATGCGCTCATTTCCGGCCGGAAGCGGCAGTTGAATGCCGCTGTCAGCGTTTGACAGCGGCATTTAACTAGTTAATAGCGGCGGGTGAATCGCGATTTCACCCGCCGCTATTGCGAGCACATGTCAGCTGTTCAAAACAGCTTTGATGCGGGCTCACTGCTCACTTGCCTGGCTCTAATTATTTAGGTTAGCATGTTATATCTGATAGAGCCACTTAATAGTCTGTCTACTACAGAAAAATCTCATAAGTGAGGTCTTTGTAGAGAGACGACTGAGCATTCAAGACTTGAATAACTCTCTGGGGGAATTATGGAAATTGCTTTAACCCCTTAGTGAAGGAGCCAAATGTTTTAAATCTCACTAGTGTCACTTTATGTGGTAATAACTCTGGAATGCTTCAACAATACTTTATGATGATAATTTGGTAAATTTAGGTCAATATGTTTTGTGTTCATTTATAAAAAACATCAGAAATTTTAGAAAAAAGTTAAAAAATTAGCGATTTTCAAACTTTGAATGATTATCCCTTTAATCCAGATGGTCATACCACAGAAAAACATTAATAAATAACATTTTCCACATGTCGGCTTTACATCAGCACCATTTGTAAAATGTTCTTTTATTTTGTTAGCATTTCAGGAGGTTTAAAAATGTAGCAGTCCTTTTTCATTTTTTCAAGGAAATTTACAAAATTTATTTTTTTTAGGGACTTATCCATGTTTGAAGTGACTTTAGGGGTCTCATATATTGGGAAATCCCAAAAAGTGATACCATTTTAAAAACAGCACCCCCTGGCATATTGAAAACTGCAGTCAGGTAATTTATTAACCCTTCAGGTGATTTTCAGGAATTAATGCAAAATGGCATGACAGAAGTGAAAATGTGTATTTTTACCACCTAAATGCCTCTAACTTCTGAACAGGTTACAACAGCCATCAGACTCTAAGGCCGCTATTTGGCCGTGACTTGGGATAAAGAGGAAGCCCCCATACTCTGTTAACCATTTATATGATGTAGTCACTATGGACAGCAGCATCTAAGGGGTTAAACAGATATGGACTTTGCCAACACTGATCGTGGCTGATGCTGCAAGTTGTCAGTGATAGTGTACAGCCGACAGCAGCTGGATTGTCACCTGTATGGGGATGCTATTCTCTCATATCTCAGGTCAGTTAAAAGACGTATTGGCGGTCATTAAGGGGCCTCAGTGCATTTGTAGAATAAAATAGAAAAACATTTCTATGAACATAATATTTTTATTAACTAATATACTTTAATATTGTTCATACACCATTAACACTTTAATACAAAACATCACAGTGCTGATAATTAGCACATACTGTAAAAATAAAACTTTCTAAGTGAAACATACAGTAGAAGCGGAAAAGTCGCTCTTACTCTGACATAGTTCTGTAGTAATTTACCCTGAAGTACACAAACGGGATTTGATAACAACACAGTCAGAGTTAACTTTGCTGACATTGTAACACTGCCACAACCTAGTTCACTTAAGGAGGTTTACAATACTGTACACAAGGCTATTAAAATGTATAGAAAACAGACAATATATTACATAAATCTGTCATTTTCATTAGTTAGGAATTACACTGCAGCTACATATTCTTGATAAATTGTACCCGAAAAATACAGATTTGCCATAAAGCACACATTGTGAATTCTCTGCTTCTGGCCTGGTACAGTACATGAACATTCATTAAATTAACAAACAGTAATTCAATTACATATTTGAGTAATACAAATAGTTAGTGTTAATACAATAAATGTACTTTTTCCCTGCCAATATAGATGACATATGAAAGATATTGTATAAAATGTTAAAACATTCTCCAAAAGTGTCTGACTTTCAGCTATACAAAAATTAAGTTTCACAAAATACTTTTGTTTGTGCTCTTACAGTGTTAATTATTGGTTTATAATGTACTTATTATTCTCTCACTTTTAAAGGAATTATGTCAGGAAAATTAATGCTGCCGGAACCACAAAGCAGCAGGAGAGAAACACCTATATATTACTTTCAAAACGCTGCTGCTTTTTGGAGAAAACATAAGGCCCTATTTATCACGACTGGCAATTTGCATGCCAGTATTGATGAACAGTGCGCTAGAGTCAATTTTCAAATAATGTGTGCCGCCATAAGTCAGGGCCTCGAGTAATTTATTCTAAGTTATGATGACTTTGCCAGTCACACTTGGATGTGCCGCCTCTCCTAAAGCGCTGTCCACATTCCAAAAAGTTAGTGAATTTGGACAGGACTGACGTAAAAACGCCAACATTTACAACATTTTTGCATAACTACAAGTTGCACAAAATTTATGACATGTCAAATAGGTTTAGGACAGGATTCTGGCTATAACTGATGAATTGGAGCCATAGTTTAAAAATTATTTGAAAATTAGAGGAGTCAAGAAGTTGGCCCTCTTTTGTTTTAATTTTAATTTAGATTTAAGTAAGGTAAAACAGTTGTTTGCAACAGCCTGTCCTGGTTTCATTCTGCAAGAACCTCCTGATAGTTTCTGTTTAAATGGTGTAAAAATTATGGACCAGATTCATCAATATGGGACGATCCTGGTTCATGACGAGGCATATGCAAGTGTGCACCTCACCACAAACCTACTCCAGTGCCTGCTGGACTAAGATTTGTGGTTAACGCCACCGCTCGTCATGAATTTGACAAGTGGCATTTGCCACGCACCTGTACCACCCCAGCTTTGCACCCTTTGTCGGAGCTCAACACGAAAACGGCAAAAATTAACAACATTTTTAGCGTGCCAAAATGATGCAACTTTTCAGAGATTTTTACACGAGACCTGTCAATCAAACCAAATTGGAAGGGGAGAATAAGTTGGGATCTGCACTTTGTTTCTTCTATCCTTTTTTGGCACATTTTATAAAACTTTATTTCCACTGAAAAACAGAAGTATTTCAGTGTAAAACATAGTCAGTAAAGAGGAACTTGCTTCCTGTGGTTCTGGCGGTATGAATCTCGTGACAAGTTCACTTTAAATGATGATAAAGGAGATTTCACTTGCAAAATTCTGATACTACAACACTTACTTATAATAAGTAACAAAAGAAGGTTTAACAAAATGAATTTGAAAAATTTAACCATTTCCCACAAATAAAAGCACAGCCTTTGGTAGTGTTTCCATTATTTAAGTCCAAATTGAGAATTAAAGATTACATTACATATACTGAATTTGGTATTTGATCATATTTGCTTTGCTAACTCCAGTAGTTAGTCCTTTCTTGTTTTGTTTTGGTTTTTTTTTTTTAGCTTTCCCTTTGGTCATAGAACGTGAAAATGTATTTTCATCTTTGAGAATTCTATTCTTTGTTTTATATAGTTTTATATATAACTTACTGGAAGATCAGTCCAATATACATATGAGACGATGATATTGGTGAAGTCATTAACCTCTGATCTTAAAGGGGCTGTCCCATGAATAGTACATTGTAATTAATAGATCTTGGAATAATAAGCAGATCCACAGTTGGATTTGTTAAAAAAAAAATCCTATGCCAAGATAAAGTGCCCTTGCTATGTACTATGTAATGGCTGTGACTGTGACCATGCAGAGCTGCTCTTGTTTGTTGGCACATACCACAGCTCCTGGCCACTGGGGGGAAAGCGTAAGTCACTAAGTGAGTAAACAGACTAATACAGAGGCTCACAGCTGCTGCTTTATGAGGTAACACATTCCCCTGTGTGGAGTAACACATCCCTGCCAGAGGTAACATTTCCTGGCTTTATTACAGTAGTGTTTCTGTCACATCACCAGTCCTGAGAGGTCATCGTGAATCAAGTCAGTGACATATAAGCTCAGCTCAGATTCTGACTTGAGTTACAATGAGCTCAGAGTGCAAGAGACAGGGCGGAAACACTCCCATGATAAAACATACTGGCAAATGTGTTTCCTCAGGACAAAGAAGCTGAAAGCCCCTTTTATTTTGTCTGTTTACTTACTTATCATAAGTGACTTATGCTGACCACCCCTGGCCAGCAATTGTGGTATGTGCCGACCATGAACTGGAGCAGCTTTGCATGGTTGGATACAGCGAATATGACAGGGGCACATTTACAGGATTATCTTAGCACAGGAACTTGTTTTTTTTTTTGTTTTTTTTTAAACACATCCAATTGTGGAACTTATTATTATTCCAATATCTATTGAATAAAATGTACTTTTTTGTGGGACAACCCCTTTGCGAATAAAAGGGCTCTATAGTGCACTGAAAGCAGATCTGTCTCCTGATTTTACAATACAAACTGCATATACACTGTGTTCCAAATTATTATGCAAATTAGATTTAAGTGTCATAAAGATTTAATTGTTTTGTTTTTCAAATAAACTCGTGGATGGTATTGTGTCTCAGGGCTCAATGGATCTCTGAAATCAATCTTAAACACATGTGATAATTGGTTTTCCAGGTGATTCTAATTAAAGGAAAACTACTTAAAAATGATGTTCTACATTATTAAGCAGGTCACAGTTTTCAAGTAACATGGGAAAGAAAAAGGATCTCTCTGCTGCTGAAAAGCATCAAATAGTGCAATGCCTTGGTGAAGGGATGAAAACATTAGAAATTTTCCAAAAACATAAGCGTGATCATCGTACTGTTAAGAGATTTGTGGCTGTATCTGAGCACAAATGTGTTTGTGCTGATAAAGGCATAATGAGGAAGATTTCTGCCAGGCAAGTTCATCGGATTAAGAGAGCAGCTGCTAAAAAGCCATTACAAAGCAGCAAACAGATATTTGAAGCTGCTGGTGCCTCTGGAGTCCCTCGAACCTCAAGGTGTGGGCTCCTTCAAAGGCTTGCTGTGGTGCATAAACCTACTATTCGGCCACCCTTAAACAGTGTTCACAAGAAGAAATGGTTGTATTGGGCCCACACATACATGAAGACTAATTTCCAAACAGTCTTGTTTACTGATAAGTGTTGAGCAACCCTGGATGGTCCAAATGGATGGAGTAGTGGATGGTTGGTGGATGGCCACCATGTCCCAACAAGGCTGCAACATCAGCGAGGAGGTGGAGGAGTCATGTTTTGGGCCAGAATCATGGGAAACAGCTGGTAAGGCCCTTTAAGGTTCCTGAAGGTGTGAAAATGACCTCTGCAAAGTATATAGAGTTTCTGACTGACAACTTTCTTCTATGGTCTAAAAAGCAGAAACGTGCCTTCAGGAGCAAAATCATCTTCATGCATGACAATGCACCATCTCATGCTGCAAAGGATACCTCTGAGTCATTGGCTGTTATGGGCATAAAAGGAGATAACCTCATGGTGTGGCCACCATCTTCCCCTGACCTCAACCCTATAGAGAACCTTTAGAGGATCATCAAGCAAAAGATCTGTGAGGGTGGGAGACAGTTCACATCCAAACAGCAGCTCTGGGAGGCTATTCCAACTTCATGCAAAGAAATACAAGCAGAAACTCTCCAAAAACTCACAAGTTCAATGGATGCAAGAATTGTGAAGGTGACATCAAAGAAGGGTCCTATGTTAACATGTAACTTGGCCTGTTGGGATTTTTTGGAGTTAAATAGCTTTTTTGTTCAGTGAATGTGACCTCCTAATGCTGCAAATTCCACAAATGAGCATTTTCAGTTCTTTAAAACATATCAAATGTTTAGAAATTCTACTGTGCATAATAATTTGGAACAGTGCATTTTGAGTTTTTATTCATTTTGGAGATTATACTGTTATCATTGGGAGGTTTCTTCAATAAAATTTGATGTATAATCTAACGGGTGATGACTTTTATTATACTGACTGTCATTTGCACCAACCATTTAGGAAAATCTGATAAAAATGTAATTTGCATAATAATTTGGAACATAGTGTATTATAAAAAAGATCTCACATATCGTGAAGCTAGAGTACTTAGGATTATAGAGTCATTCTGAGATTAACGTAAAGACCATTTGAACATTTTTCCATATAATAATAAAGGGAACCTGTCGGGTCCTCAAAAAGCTGATAAGTTGCACGACTGTACAACCATATTGCTACATTAAAATTATGTTTGTTGTACTTGATAAATGCACCTATTAGTGCAAAATCAGCATATACTGCCCTGACAATATGTATACTAGTACAGTGGGGAGTTTACTCCCATGGACTAATTTACCCTTAGTAGTAATCATGCTCTTGTGGAAGTGATTAACGTTCCCTACACCGCCTTCATCCTCTTGTCAGACTCTGATCTCTTGTGCATGAGCGCAACTTCTTACATGTCAGGGCTAGAACAGTGAATCGGGATGTACATGCTCCCAGCCTCATCAGTGGACTGTGCAGGACTTAGGAGTGTGATTGAAGCCAATGTGCAGGTAAATGTCCCAATAAAATATATGCAGCAGTATATATGTTGATTTTGCCAAATGCATGCAATAACATAGTACAAGAAACATAACACTTCAATGCAAGAATAAGATTGTACAGGTTTGTTTGTGAAATTTAGCAACAGATCCGCTTTAATACCCTTTGGCACTGGTAGCTTCCACTTTTTAGGTGGTTTCACTTATAGCATTTTAGGAATTACAAAAGTCAAAAGTGCATTTCAAGAGGACCTGTCACCATGTCAAAAGTGGACAGTTTTTAGCATGATATTTTTCCTGCTGATCCCATTAGCAATGTGTTTGTCCTTTTTTGTTTTTAATTCTACATGTGGTTCCAGAGATACGGGCTAATATTTTTGATCTTCATCAAAGGAGCGTTGTTCACAGGATACTTTGCGTGCATGTCTTTAGTCTGATATTCAGTATTACCCTGTGAGCAATGTCCATTTGGTGAAAATCATAAAAATTAGCATGAAATAAAAAGGTACCGTATCGTGGGTTAAAAACACACATATATATATATATATATATATATATATATATATATATATATATATACATATACACACACACACACTCGTGAGCAGTGGGAAGGTAATAAGAGCATTAAAGGGAACCTGTCTGCAGGATTGTGCACAGTAACCTACAGACAGTGTCGGGTCGGCGCCGTTATACTGATTAAAATGATACCTTGGTTGATTAAATCTGTCTTGTGGTTGTTTAATCTGTATTTGTAGTTTTGAGTTAATGATATGCCCGTGCTCCGGGGCGGCCTGTGTGGGTGCGGCTTCATGTGGTGCTCTGATTAGGTATTCATAATGAAAACTGCAGACAGGTCACTGATCCCCTCAGTGATCTGCCTCCTATTTTACATACTGAATATTGAATATATTGAAAAAAACAATCATCTTCAGCATGCAGGTGGGGACGCCTGCGCTGCAGCATGATAGCATGTATAATGTACATTTAATTATTTTGTCTGCTGGTGTAATTACAGTCATAAATAAATTAATTCTGTCTCAAAATGGTGCAGGCCGCGCCTGCACAGTAGCATCGCATCTATTGGCGATTCAATAGATGCTACTGCACAGGCAGTGCCATCTTGCTAGAGAAAAAAAGTGGTCTCCATCAAGATGGTGCTGCCTGCGCAGTAACATCTATCGGATTTATTTATACCAGCAAATAAAATAATTATATGCACATTATACATGCAATCATGCTGCACCGCCTGTATGCTGAAGGTGATTTATTTTCCAATATATGTAATATTCATTATCCAAACTAGGGGGCAGGTCAGAGAGGGTTCAGTGACCTGTCAGCAGGCTGTATTATGAATACCTAATCAGAGCACCAGATGCAAACCCCCACAGGCCGCCCCGGAGCACGAGCATATCATTAACTACAAACTGAAAATAAAGATTACACAACAACCGCAAGACTGATTTCATCAACCATGTCATCAATCGTATCATTTTAATCAGTATACCGGCGCCGACCTGACACTGTGTGTAGGCTACTGTGCACAATCCTGCTGACAGGTTCCCTTTAACTGGCCACTTCAGACCAGACGACAGGTCCTCATTAAATGTAATAGGAAGTAAAAATAAATTGCCATCGCACAATAGCATTTTTTAAGGGTAAGCAAAATAAAACTAATATTTTGGGGATTTTTGCATGCAGTGTGTGCAGTTAAAGAATGATTAGTAGATTCAAAAACAAAGGGAAATATAAAATACAGACATAGTACTTGTTGGATCTGCTTATAGCTTTGGCCAAAACAACAACAAAAAACCCTGCATTTTATGCAGCAGTGCTTTTTAAGAAATGCTGCATGTGTGATACCGCCCTTTCACCTATTTGAATGGCTGCTTGGAGTGTTGTCAGGTGGTTAGTGGCAGTGATCTCTATGACAAAATTGTCCTTATAATTATATTAATCACTTATTTTGGATATCATTTATGGTCTGAGCTCAAAGGTTGTATATATGGAATTTACTGATCAATTACGTAAGACATTTTCCACTTTTTTCCGTGTGTTTTAACTATGGTCAAATAAACAGAAACTGCCTAGCAATTATGCAATGTAATTAAAAAAAAACATACGGTAATTAGCACCAGAGTTTATCACACTTTTGGTGCTGGTGATAACCTACATGCAGAAATGTAACCAGCAAACTTAAGTATAAACACCAGTTACATTTAGAAAAAAAGTGTGAACAAGTTTGGTTTTAAACCATGCAAACTGTAATAAGAACCATTAGACTTTGATCACATTATGTAAAAATGACACGGTTGAAGCAATGTACAAATAAGCAAACAAAATCAAAATGGAATCTGCACGTGTTAATGGTGAATTTGTAGCAATTTTTACTCCTTGAATGGCAACAAATGAAATCAGGGACATCTTGCAACAAAATAGGAATTGCTGGGAATTGGAACATATCTTCAGCATTTCTAGAATTCACATTTTTTGCACAGGAAATGAATGGAATTTGTGAACCTGATTAACTTACACTGTAATTATTTATGGATCATTTTTCACAACCTCAATTCCTTAACATGAATAATGTGTGGAGATGAAGAATGTCAATCTTACATAGGAACGCCAAACTGAAGTCAAATTGTCTAATTCCCCATCTTTTCAAGTCATTCCTAATTCTAATGTTTGGGAAGCAAACAATCGGACACATCCTCATTTTAGTTGTCCCAAAACTTTCAATAGGGGAATCAACATTGAGAGCTAAAAGTAAAATAATACTACATGGGTATTCTTTAGGAATACAGAGTTACAGGATGTTCGACAATTGTGGTTAGAAGTTAGCTATAAAAAGAAAATGACCAATTGTTTATATCATGCTTTCATGTTACATGTATTGTTTGTTGATTAACCATTTTATTTCATTAAAAAAGGTAATCTTGCAAATTTTACACTGGCCACTGGGGCTTTTTTTTCAGATTCATACTTTGTCATTTTAGGATGAGTTCAGCTATGCTCTTATCATGTGCACAATGATTACAATGACAGTTAACACCTCTAGATACAGCTTAAAACAAAGGAGCCATCATTTACAATAGGAGATGTCACAGGCTGATCAGCTCATTAGATATTCCAATACAAAAGATAGGCTCAGAGTCTGTTCTTTGTGGCTAATGTACATGTGTTGTTTCTTGAAACCACAGGAAGTTACAGTCTGAAAAATCCCCAATGGCCAATATGAAAATTGCAAGATTTTTTTTGTTTAATATATATACAGATTGCGCTATGGAAAAGAAAACATTGCCAAAATTGTAAAAATCTAAGCACAAAAAACTGATTTAAACAACAGGTCATTTTCAAATAATAGCTTCCCTTTAAAACCCCACACTTTAAAATGTCAGGTTTCACTCAAATTGGATGGGGTAATACATGCTTGACCATTTTTTCTTTATATAGACTTACAGTAAAATCATAAATTCATGAAAAAATGCATTTTTACAATGGTTGCTGTAGATTATTATTATTATTATTGTTTATTTATATAGCACCATTAATTCCATGGTGCTGTACATGAGAAGGGGTTACATCAAAATACAAATATCACTTACAGTAAACAAAACTAACAATGACAGACTGGTACAGCGGGAAGAGGACAAATAGAAGACAACAAAAATGATTTTTTTTAAATAATACTGGACAACTATAAAATAAAAAATACTTCTAAAAATGAAAAATGGCAATTATTAATTTAGGGTTAATCTAATGCAGTACTTTACAAATCTTTGTGTATTTTATGTGATGGTTCAGATATAATAATATAGAGTTTTTAAAGAGAATCTGTCAGAACGATCAAACTTCTTAAAGAGAATCTGTCACCTCATTTTGCAGCTATAAATTGTGGCCACCTCCATTAGGGGCTTATCTATAGCATTCTGTAATGCTGTAGATAAGCCCCTGATGTAACCTTAAAGATAAGAAAAACAAGTTAGATTATACTCACCAGGGGGCGGTCCGGGTCCGATGCCTCCCATCTTCATGCTTTGACATCCTCTTCCTTGACTCTGTCACGGCTCCTGCGCAGACTTAATTCTCTGCCCTGTTGAGGCCAAAGCAAAGAACTGCAGTGCGCAGGCACCGGGAAAGGTCAGAGAGGCCTGGCGCCTGCACACTGCAGTACTTTACGCTGCCCTCAACAGGGCAAAACAGTACGCCTGCGCAGGAGCCGCAACAGAAGCAAGGAGGAGGACGTCATCGCATGAAGATGGGAGGCGCCGGACCCAAACCGAGACCGCCCCTGAGTGAGTATAATCTAACCTGTTTTTCATATCTTTCAGGTTACATCGGGGGCTTATCTACAGCATTACAGAATGCTGTAGATAAGCCCCTAATGGCGGTGGCCGCAGTTTATAGCGGCAAAATGAGGTGACTGATTCCCTTTAAGCCTTCATTGGCTTAGAAAGTTGAATAAAATGATAGCACAATCTGATGTCTTATTCCCGAAAAATTCATGTTTTTCTTTTTCATGTAAATAATGTTAATCTATGGGCCGAACACAGATCTCCTTGAGACTCTGCCAGAGCTGATTTTAAATGAAAGTGTGAGACATGTAATGACTGACAGTCTGTTCACCTGGTCTCACTGCAGAGCTGTATACGATAACAGTACAGTAGAGCTGAACTTTGTCTCATTACAAGCACAGCTGCATCTCTTCTCTTCTGCTGTCAGCTCAGCTGCAGAGCTGTGCCTGACTACAAATAACACTTCTTCAGCTTCTAGCTCACCGGCAGCCAATGCAGAGGAAGAATAATATAGCTGAGCTAGCAGCACTATGATAGGTTAGCTACAACAGCAGAGGTGTTTGTAATGAAAGTTCTGCTGGGCTGCCTCTCTCCCACACTGGCTACTTGTAAAATTGAAGCTGAAGAAGTCTTAGCTGAAATCAGCACAACTCTGGAGCAGAGCTGACATCACTATGAAAGGACAAGTGCAGCTGCAGATGTGTTTGTAATGAGACCAAAATCAGTTCTGCTGAGTATAACGGTTAGTCATTTGTTTCACACTGGTAACACCCCTTTTCATTTAAAATAAGCTCTGGAGGTAGACCTGTATCTGGCGCATAAATCTTAGCAGCTCAACTTTCTATGACCTGGATGACCAGAGGTTACGGGAGTTGATCCTTTTGACAGATTCTTCTGAAATACATATGCAATTTTACATTATTCCTGTCTTAAATTCTTTATTTTGAGAATTTGACATCTTCAGAGCAATAAGCAATTACAAAGTACTTATGACCTAATGTGTGAGAGAACACAAAAAAGAGGAATCTTCAAAATTGCAATTCTGGAATGTGTGAACTGCATGACATAGCATTGATTAGAATAGTAAAATAACTTCACTTCCATCGCATGCTATATTTTACAGTTATGTTTTTTATGTTGTAAAAAAACCATACAGTTTAATATATTTTCAAGATTTATCCTTTTATCACATATTGCTGGTAGTTTCTGATAAGTGATCACAAAAAATGTTTACTTAGCATAGCAAGAGGTAAATAGTCACATTAGTAGATAAAATGGGGGTAATTTATCATTTCTCTACATCAGCTTTTTGTCGAGAAAAAAGTGCAAATTATTGAGCAAACCATAATTAGCAACTTTTTTGTTGCTTATACCATTTTTCTGAAAGTGCGTGGAACTTAATAGAAGGGCTGTTGCCACGTGGACCACCAATTTTACTATCATTTACTCCAGAAATTGTAGACATAGACATGGATTTCTGGCCCACAAACTGCTTAAGTTGTGCAAAATTTATTAAGATCACAATACAGAACGCACAATAGATTATGCATATTGTACTAAAGGGGGCTTTTTGTAGAGACTGGCCTATAAAATGCAAGTCTTAAAATTCCCCCCTACTGCCATAAAGGCTCCATTGGGTATCACAAAATGCTAGAAAGATTACCTTAGTAAGTTTGGAGTCTAATGCAGTATTCCACAATTTTTCCCTATTCATACTTGACCATAATATGACTATGAACATGCTTGATGGCTGAATTTAGAATCCACTTTTCATGACTGATATAACTAACCTGAATACTTATGTAAACATTTTAATTGCTACTTGAAACTTATTTCATTTGTTTACATTCATGAAAATACTTGGCACAGAAAACATGAAGCATCTGCTGGGTATATAAAAATGCAACCTTGGCTGTCAGGAAAATAAGTTTCAGTTGTGCTTTTTTCCATGTAATTCCTTTGACACCTACTTGGAATGTTACTAGAGGCAGATATCACACAAATATTTCTATTGGAATGTTACATTTAGATTTTAGCTACATATATAGAATTTTTTTCCTTCACTGTTCATATATTTAGAGATCACCAAATCTGATTTGTGTAATATTTTTGTTCATTTCCATCTTGATCACATTTCATTGTAAGTGGAAGGTACATGTACCCAACTTATTTATGGCATTAACAAAAGGAAGACTTAAAATGAGCATTAATTAAATATTTTGATAACTTACAGATGTTGCGTCAGTATAGTTTATAAATACAGTTAAATAAATACAATGCAGGGATGAATGGAAAGAAAACAAAAAGAAACAAGCAGAATCATGGCTGAGTTTCATTCACGGCATTGTCCTTTCAGATCAGTAACAAACAGGATTTCAGTAAGTTCATTTTGAACTGTTAAGAGAACCAGACCAGAAGCAGGACTGTGAGGTCACCTATAGCGGTCCTTCTCCAGAAGGCTTTTAAATCATTAGTATGCATCTGCCGAGGAAAATTATTCCACATCAGAAGCATCATTGTCAGAAAGATGATAATTACTTCCCTTAACGCGAATATATTCTATATACCTCCCCTCGTCAGATTCAGAGGCACCACATGTACAAAGTCTGGTTTCAAATAAAGATTCAATTTCCTCCAGCTTCTTTCCTTTAGTCTCTGGTAGGCATCCATAAATAAATACGAGTCCAACAGAAGCAAAGCCTGCATACAGGAAGAATGCACCTGTAAAATAAAATTATACACTGTGAATTATGACCACACATCCACCAGTACAAAATTTTGCCCCCCCCCCTTTTTTTTTTTTTCATGTCCAATAATTTTTATTGAATTTTAACATACATATTAAGGGAAGGGGGAGGGAAAAAAGGGAGGGGGGAAGAAGGGTGTCAGGGTAGGATAAGGGAACATAATCTTTTTTTAATATATATTTTTACGAAACCTTCAAAAACCTATTTTTTAAGAGACCGATTCAGTTCTTAGGTGGCTTTTTTGGGCCTATACATATATACTAGGTCTCATGATCAAAACTAAATCTATGCTGAAACATCACCCCTTAAATTATTAAAAACAAAATATTTAGGAACATTTTAACTTTATGTGTCTAGGAAAAAAAGCAATGTAGTTGGAAACTAGTAAAGAAAAATGCAGATATAAAAATTGAAGCAATTTTTTTTCTGTATAAGGGTATGTGCACACGTTCCGGATTTTTCGAGTTTTTTCACTATAAAAACACATAAAAAAACATACATATGCATCCCATCATTTAGAATGCATTCTGCTATTTTTGTGCATATGTTGCGTTTTTTTTCTGGGAAAAAAACGCATCGTGGTAAAAAAACACAGCATGTTCATAAATTTTGCGGATTTCCCACTATATTATTGCATTTGGAACCTCCGGAAAAATCTGCAAAAAATTCCCCCCAAAAAACGTGAGAAAAACGCGCAAAAAAAAAAGGATGCGGATTTCTTGCAGAAAATGTCCGTTTTTTGTCAGGAAATTAGAAATCTTGATGTGTGAACATAGCCTAAAGGAGATAACAGAAATGTTTTAAAACATCCAGAGTGTGTTATGTACAGTTGTGGCCAAAAGTATTGACACCCCTGCAATTCTGTCAGATAATACTCAGTTTCTTCCTGAAAATGATTGCAAACACAAATTCTTTTGTATTATCTTCATTTAATTTGTCTTAAATGAAAAAAACACAAAAAGAATTATCCTAAAGCCAAATAGGATATAATGCCACACCAAACATAAAAAAGGGGGTGGACAAAAGTATTGGCACTGTTCGAAAAATCATGTGATGCTTCTCTAATTTGTGTAATTAACAGCACCTGTAACTTACCTGTGGCACCTAACAGGTGTTGGCAATAACTAAATCACACTTGCAGCCAGTTGACATGGATTAAAGTTGACTCAACCTCTGTCCTGTGTCCTTGTGTGTACCACATTGAGCATGGAGAAAAGAAAGAAGACCAAAGAACTGTCTGAGGACTTGAGAAACCAAATTGTGAGGAAGCATGAGCAATCTCAATGCTACAAGTCCATCTCCAAAGACCTGAATGTTCCTGTGTCTACTGTGCGCAGTGTCATCAAGAAGTTTAAAGCCCATGGCACTGTGGCTAACCTCCCTAGATGTGGACGGAAAAGAAAAATTGACAAGAGATTTCAACTCAAGATTGTGCGGATGTTGGATAAAGAACCTCGACTAACATCCAAGCAAGTTCAACCTGCCCTGCAGTCCGAGGGTACAACAGTGTCAACCCGTACTATCCGTCGGCGTCTGAATGAAAAGGGACTGTATGGTAGGAGACCCAGGAAGACCCCACTTCTTACCCCGAGACATAAAAAAGCGAGGCTGGAGTTTGCCAAAACTTACCTGAAAAAGCCTAAAACGTTTTGGAAGAATGTTCTCTGGTCAGATGAGACAAAAGTAGACCTTTTTGGGCAAAGGCATCAACATAGAGTTTTCAGGAAAAAAAAAGCGACATTCAAACAAAAGAACACGGTCCCTACAGTCAAACATGGCGGAGGTTCCCTGATGTTTTGGGGTTGCTTTGCTGCCTCTGGCACTGGACTGCTTGACCGTGTGCATGCCATTATGAAGTCTGAAGACTACCAACAAATTTTGCAGCATAATGTAGGGCCCAGTGTGAGAAAGCTGGGTCTCCCTCAGAGGTCATGGGTCTTCCAGCAGGACAATGACCCAAAACACACTTCAAAAAGCACTAGAAAATGGTTTGAGAGAAAGCACTGGAGACTTCTAAGGTGGCCAGCAATGAGTCCAGACCCGAATCCCATAGAACACCTGTGGAGAGATCTAAAAATGGCTGTTTGGAGAAGGCACCCTTCAAATATCAGGGACCTGAAGCAGTTTGCCAAAGAAGAATGGTCTAAAATTCCAGCAGAGCATTGTAAGGAACTCATTGATGGTTACTGGAAGCGGTTGGTCGCAGTTATTTTGGCTAAAGGTTGTGCAACCAAGTATTAGGCTGAGGGTGCCAATACTTTTGTCTGGCCAATTTTTGGAGTTTTGTGTGAAATGATCAATGTTTTGCTTTTTGCTTCATTCTCTTTTGTGTTTTTTCATTTAAGACAAATTAAATGAAGATAATACCAAAGAATTTGTGTTTGCAATCATTTTCAGGAAGAAACTGAGTATTATCTGACAGAATTGCAGGGGTGTCAATACTTTTGGCCACAACTGTAACTCACATGTGCAGCAACAATGGAGTACCTTATGGATTTTGAGACCTCATTTTATTAGTATTTTGTCAGGCGGCATTATTTAAGTTTGCCTTGAAGTGCCAAAAGAGAAAAAACATACTCAACAAGCCTCCAGCTCAAGAGCATTTTGACACCACGGCTGTTTAACAATTTTTATTATAGAACGCTATAAAAGTATTTCTGTTTTGGAACTTTTTTCACAAGAGGTAGTAATAAGAGAAGAGAGTACCCTTAATTTATAAAGCAATTTCTTATGCATACAGCATTACCCTATACGTTAGTCATACACCACAATTTGAGGACTTGGCAAGGATCAAAGGACGGAGTGGCATTTTGCTTTTTTAGCTCAATTTTGTTGAAAATTGTTTTCTGCACATTGTCACATTTGCAGAGCCATTGATGTGCCAGAACTTTTCTGCCCCAAGAAGTGACCCTATTTTGGAAACTATACTCCTCAAGGTATTCATTAAGCAGTGTAGTGAGCATTTCACCCTTTTGCCTAGTCATAACAGTGCTCAGGAGTACCAAGCGCATCTGAGGCCTAATTGGTTGATTAAGACTGCATTGACCCACAATTACAGAGGCTCACACATTAAATAGTCAAATAAACAGGTGTGACCCCATTTTGAAAACTACATAGCTCAAGACATTTATTAAAGGGAATCTGTCAGTAGGATCAACCCTTCTATGCCATTTATATGGGCATGCAGGTCATAGGAAGCTTAATAAAGTGATACCTTAATATCTGCCTTATTCCAGAGAAAGACACATTTCTCTTATAAGTAAATGAGTTGTTCAAGACTATGGACCGGGCACTTCTCTATATGAGAATCTGCCTACAGAGCTAATTTGTAATAAAAGGTGGCATTACCAGTGTGAGACATGTAACCAATACGGAACAGTAGAACTGAACTTTGTCTTCCTACAAACACATTTGCTGCAGTTCTCGCAGCTTTGTCACATTGCAACCCTGTCTGCCTGTGAGATGGAAACTGAGGCACTGAGAGGAACCTGCAGATGTAACAGTGTTGAGATTGTGTGCTTGGATGTAGCATTACACGAGCATCCCTCAAGTGTTATCAGAGTATCGAGGAGGCTTGAGTAATATGTTCGAGTCTCCGCGGCTGCATGATTCGCATGATAACACCTGAGCATGCTCTGATAATGCCATGTCTGAGCACGTTCACTCATCACTAGTCAGTTATAATCATTCACAGCTCTGTAGTGAGATTAGGGGAGAGGGGCCATTATGTATCATACTGTTAACGCCTCTTTTCATTTAAAACAAGCAGATTCTCATGCAAGTCTGTGACCGGCCTACAGATTCTAACAGCTCATTTACCTATCAGAAAAACATGGATTTTTGCTGTGTACCCAAACAGTGGTCCATCTTTAACAGGCAAACTCAGCCCAGAATCCACCAGAAAAAGTGCCACAGTCATCCCATAAAATGAATATAGTGCACTGCAATGTCAAAACTACATTGTTCTGCACGGTTTGTCTTGTGTCATGTCTTTTAATTTGATCAGTGATTCGGGAAACCCTGAAGCGGTTAAAAGAAGTGACATGCTCATTCTCTAACAGTATTGTGTTAAAGCCACAAGAAAGAAGGCAAAACCCCTGGCAAAGCAGCCTAAGCAGCATTTTCCTGAAGTGGCTTTTTCTGGGAAAAGTTTGAGAACAATTCTGTGAAGCACCAGTATGTGCAAAATTGTCACCTCAATGTTAGATGTATTCCATAAGGGTGTGGTTTCCAAAATCTGGTCACTTGGGTAATTTCACCTGTTTTGGCGCCTAGGGATTTGGCAAGTGTAACATGGTATCAATAATCTATTCCATCCAAATTAAATAGTGTGCTTCTTCTCTTCCAATCCTTGCAAGTCTGGAAGCATGAATTTTGACAGGTTCCCTTTGAACATTATGAGCAGATTACATGTGTCTGTCTCTAGCATTTTAAGAAAAGTGCCAAGTAAAACAAACTTCTCCATTTTTTTCTGCTACAGAGTGTTTCATCTCTAGCTCAAGATGTCCATTAGTTCCTGATATTTAGCCTTCTCTATATGACTACAACAGTCACATCTGACAGCAGATCGCAAATGTGGCTTTAATGGATCCAGTAATATGAAAATGCATGGCAATAGCTCAGTTTAGACATCAAGTACGTGACTAATATCTCTTTTCTTCCATTCAAATCTTACGTGTACATTTTGATATACCGCGTTACACACATCATTTAAAATGACTAAGGCTGTATGCACACGTTGCGGATTTAGTGCGGATCTGCAGCGTTTTTTTCTGCGCAGAAACGCTGCAGATCCGCACTGTGATTTACAGTACAATGTAAATCAATGTAAAAAAAAAAAAAAAAAGCTGTGCAGATGGTGCGGAAAAATCAGTGCGGAATTGCTGCGGATTTAAAAGAAGTGCATGTCACTTCTTTTGTACGGATCTGCAGCGTTTCTGCACCCTTCCATAATAGAAATCCGCAGTGGGAAAAACTGCAGAAAATCTGCATCAATTCCGCACTAAATCTGCATAAAAACCGCGGCAAATCCGCAGCTGCGGATTCTGCCAGGAGATGCGGCTTTTGTGCAGAAAATTCTGCACCCCTTTCCCTACGTGTGCATATAGCCGTAACGTTCTGTAGAAATGCATCTTGTGCAGCTGACATTTAACAGAAACAGCAGCCTTCATCACGTTTACCAGTTTTACAGTTTGCTTCTCTGCAAGTGTCTGAAAAACTTAGGTAATTACTAAATATTATTGTGATCAAACACAGATGTTCACTTTACGCATTGTATTCATTGTAGCCATATTGTCAGCCTCGTCTGAAGTTAATGTTCGCCATGAAAAAAATGCAGCAAGAAAGCAGTTGCTTAAGTCTTATGTCTAATTTTCTGAAAATACTTTGTTGCATTGTGGAGCCTTGATAACCAGGGGGGGAATTTTTCCGGGGGGGGGGAATTAAGCGTCAAAAATTCCTCTATTGCTTTTATGGTGTTAATTGGGTGGAAGAAATGACCTAACAATACGATTCTCCAGATCAGTATGATTACGGCAATATTAAAGGGAATCGGTCAGCAGGATTTGGCTACCTCATCTGAGAGCAGCCTGATGAAGGCAAAGAGTAGTTGAATCCAACAATGTATCACTTAGATTACTGGGTGCAGTATTTCTCACACAGAATTTTTAGATTTAGCAATGAAGCAGAGCTGAGAATGCTGCCCTTTGCCCACCCCAGGCTCTATATAAACAATGTCAATAGATGGTGAGCTGCCTATCACAGGAGGGGACGTGTGGGACCACGGCTCATGCCTAGTCACAGCAATGATAAGCTCTTGCTGCTAAAACAATCATTGTAAGCAAACAAAACATCAGAGCTTGACCAGAGAGGCATTGCTGAAATGTGTATTTTAACCTGTACCACCTCATACTGTCTTCAGGTTACATACCCCAAACCGGCAGAAAGATTTTCTTTAAATTAAAACTTTTTTTTTTTAGAGGTTAAAAAAATTAAAAACTTTGTAAAACAAAATTGGTTTGTGTGTTAAGGGATCCATTTGATCACTTTTTATTGCATTTTTTTTTTTTTTTTGGGGGGGGGGGGGGAAGTGAAGCAGCCAAGAAACCACACAACTGGCATTATTTGATATTTTGATAGACTGAATTTTTACAGACAACACTGCCAAATAGATTTCTTTATTTATTTTTTTAACTGGGTAAAAAAAAATAGTGATTGAAGCTTATGTTTTTTTAAACTTTTTTTAAATAATTTCTTAGGCTAGGTTCACATTGCGTTATGGCAGTCCGTTAGACGGACTGCTTTACACAGCAGCATATCGCGGTGTATCGTAGTCTGTTAACGCTGCCATTAACCCCTATTATCGGGCACATCGCCAACGCATGCCATAATCGGCATGCGCTAGCGATGTGCTGTCATTCTGTGACGGACCCTCGGACGCAGGCTGCAGCGTTTCCGAGTCCGTCACCGCTAGCGCAGATAGAGCATCTGCCCTAGCGCGATCACATAATGAGATCTTTTTCGGCACTTGCGTTAACGCAGTTCGTTTAACGCATGCATTGAACGGACTGCACTAACGCAATGTGAACCTAGCCTTAGATGATCTTTTAGATTTTTTTATGATCATTTTATTTATACTATATAGTGTGGTATCTCCTAATTAGAGACAGAATACAGTATATACAATGTTATTCCCCAATTGTTAGCTCTCGTCTCCCCTCACTCTTCTCTCCTTCCCCCAAAAACAAATGTGATACTCCTTTTTTTCTAGAACTGCTATGAAAATTTTTCTCTCTGGAATGTTGGGATATCGGATAATGGATGGCTAGTGAATTGAAGTTGTGATGTTTTGTCTATGCATTTATAAAATGAAATTATGTCATACGTGATAATTGAAAACAGAAAATTTGTATTTGGTGTTCAATAAAAATGATTTGATTAAAAATAATTTCCACAATTGGATGTTTTGAACAAAAACGTTCCTTTGATGATATTATAAATGTGCCCTTCGTTATACTGTGTAATGGCTGTGTCTGACTGTGCAGGAACATGGTCTGATCATACCACAGCTCCTGGGCAGGGGATGAAGCAAGAGAGTAGGGATCACAGCTGATTCTTTCTGTGAAGTTAAACATTTTCATGCCTGTTTAAAAACACATTTTCCTTTGCAAAAAGAATCAGCTATGATCCTCTGCTGTCCTGTCTGTATTCTCTTTTCCTTACTCCCCTGCCCAGGAGCTGTGGTATGATCAGACCATGTTCCTGCACGGTCAGACACAGCCATTACACAGTACACAGCAAGGGCACATTTATAAAGATGATTTCAGTACAAGTACACTTTTTATTAACAAATTCAATTGTGAATTTTTTTTTTTATTCCATGAAAAATTGAAATGTAAGGTACTTTGTTCACCAGAAAACCCCTTTAAAGTGAAGTTTTACTATGAAGCCCAGCCACATGTTATCACAAGCCTCTGGCTGGGCTTTACAGGAGTAGCAACATTCAATGGGGGCCTTCTATCTCTGCAGTTACAGACAGATGTTAGATGTGTAGAACAGCCATCCTATACTCAGCATTGATCGTGCTCAGCTTCTGAGCTAACAAAATACTTGGGCAACCTGTGATGTTCAGTCAGACTATGCAAAGGGATTTAGTTGTACGTTCTGCAGGTAATATGCAGATCAAGGAGCAGAATTCCGCCTCTCACTTTTTAGGATGACATTTCCTATAGTAATTTTGCGGAATTACATTTTCACCAAAACTATAACACATACTGTATATAATGTCTTTTTAAACTTTGTTTTACTATACTGTATAAAGAGGATTGCCTTCTATTACAGAATGTTATACAATAATCTAAAAATCCTAAAATTAAATAAGATGTGCCAGGAGCAAATGATATGCGATTTGTGTATAGCAGTAGGAAAGCAAAAGCAGATGATAACTTGTGGTGCTGCTCATGACAACCGGATCCTGACACTCTAATACTCATGTATAAAATGTCAGCAGAATCTGATTTACTGCTATAGCAACAGCATAATTTCAATATAAGATCGTGAAAAAAAACTGTACAAAAATGACTCATTAATGTCATTCACTGTGTGTTAAAATTGATAAGACAGCCTTATTATTTGGGTCAGTACAATTACAGTGATACTACATTTATCGTATTTTGCAGACTATAAGATGCACTGGACCATAAGACGCACCACAAGTTTTGGGGAGGAAAATGGGAAAAACATTGTTTTTAATAAAATGGTGGTGCATCTTAGTCTTTTATGGTCGCTTACCCCCCGCAAGTCCCATCCTTTTCACTGTGGTGGACTTTGTGAAAATGGCCATGGGGAAGGCACAAGTGCAGATGGAGATCTTAGAAGCCAAAATCTCTATTTGCGCATGTGCCACCTCCGACTTTTTTTGAAAGCCCGGAGAACGCCACAGCTTTGCAGCCAAACACTCCCAGCATGTGGCCCGCAGTATCGCCCTGCTCCAGCCACTATTGTCACTTTCCTACAGCAGCGACCGAGCCTCATGGGACCCTGCGCCGCCACAACCACCCACCGGTAGGTTACGTTCGGATTAAAAGACGCACACTCATTTTCTTACAAAAAAATTTTGGGAAAAAGTGCATCTTAATATCTGAAAAATATGGTATATCCTTTTTTTTATGTTTTGCCGCTTTTACATAATAAAAACGATTTATTTAGAAAAAGGAATTTTTGTACGTTGCTGTATTCTGAGCGCTATACGTTTTTATTTCTTCGCTGATGGATCTGTTTGTTTGGCTTCTTTTTTGTGGGACAAGGTGGCATTTTCAGCTATACCAATTTTATCAACAGTCGTCTTTTTGATCGTGTTTTATTCTACATTATGTTCACCGGTATGATAAAAAGCATAGGTTTTTTTTTACGGTGTTCACTGAAGGGGTTTACTAGTCTGACAGTTTTCTAGCGTTCCGGATATGGCGATACCAAATCTGTACTTTTTTTTGTTATTGGTATAATATTTTTTCATTTTTTGTTATTTATTTTGTGATTTTATTTTTTAAATAGTTTTATAATTTTTTAAAACCTTTTTTTTTTCCCACTTTTTCACTTAGTACCTCTGTGACTTACTTTTTCACTCTGATCCCTGGTAGAATGCATTGCACTAACAGATCACCTTTTAAATCATGCTGTTGGCATGGTCTAAAAAGGTCACTAACTGATGGACCCTGGAGGTAGTCATTGAACTTCGGGTTGCCATGACGACCATCTGGCCCTCGCGAGTATGTCACGGGTCGACGATCGAAAGGGAGAGGGAGCCAGCTACCTCTCCATGAGGGCACCTCTCCTGGCAGTGACAGTCAGGAGAGGCTGTCACTTAAGCCGCACTCCTAGAATCAATTGTGCAGGCCCAACTCTTGTGCACACACAATCACCAGGATGTATTAATTTTCCCACAGGGCCCTGTAGGTTTGGATTTCTTTTTCACTCAATAAAGACATTCATTTTAAAACTGCCTTTTGTGTTTACTTGTGTTAGCTTTGTCTATGATTTAAATTTGTTTGGTAAACCGAAACATTTAAGTGTGACAAACATGCAATGGAATAGGAAATCAGGAAGGGGCAAACACTTTTTCCAGTCACCCATGACAGCACCAACAAGAGAGGGCATCCGCCCTTCAAGGACAAGAAACCTTCAAGATAAAAAGGGTGGCTCACCTCTCCGCATCGTTTCCTGTCCTTGACGAGGGAAATTTCAATCCCGCACGATGGCAGAAGAAAGAAGACAAAGAAATGCAAGTTCCCAGACCTGGGCTGGTCGGTTGGGGCAGGGCACCGTCTCTACTGCAGCCGGTACCGGGACTGCTGGAAGCACTGCGGAGGGGCTCGATGGGGTCACGGCCACAGGTTGTGCGGGAGTCTGCGGCGCCATCACCATGGCTAGCCAGCAGCCTTGTGTCACTTTGTGGTCAGAGCGTGGCCGGACACTGGAAGCTCTGATGACGTGGCTGGGAACTTTCACCAGGAGCACTTCTGGGGTGGGTACCGGAAGCTGCAGGAGCTCGCCGACCTGCAGATCCCCTAGAACACAATGCTTAAGGGTAGATCGCCGGCCAGACAGGGGCACCAGTGCAAAGATAGATGCACAACAGCCCCCTCCACAGTGGCAGCAGCAAGGACTGCAGCCACAGCAGCATTTGGAGCCATAGCGGCCGCAGCGACTCTGACATCAGATGTGACACATCAGGATAGGAGTTCTGGACACTCCAGTGGTGCACGCAGGTCCAAAGATTCTATCACAAGTCGGCACAGCTCTACCAGGATGGAAGATTCCCGCTGTCTCTAAAGGAGACCTTTCAGATGACATCCTGCCTCCTGTTCCGGTACCCTTCCATTTCCTCTTGAGTGGTGAGTGAGTTACGAGAATGTCATTTTAATAATGTGAATCTCTCTCCTTCTCTGTCCTCTTGCCTTTCTGATAGGATCCCCCTAGAAAATGTACAGGGAAATCAAAACACAGAGCCTGTGCGGGCAGGGTCTGGCTAGCACATGGCCCAAAAAATTATGCCAAGCATGTATTAATGACACAGTGGCAAATAGACCCCAGACTTCTCCACCCTAAGAACCCTCATCTGGACAGAGGTAGAGAACTCGTTAAGGTCCCAATCCCTTTCAGGGTAAACACCACGCAGGGATAGGGCTGAAGTGTCTCCCACGTCATCGACAATGGGACTGGTCGACCAGAAGGCCAAAAAGTCTGTCCAAGATGTAATGTGTGGGACCTTGGACACAAAAAAATGCAGATCCTTCCCTATGAATGAGAAACTGATAAATCTCATTAACAAAGAATGGGAAAAGCCAGATAGGAAAGCCCCCCTGCCATCCTCCTTTAAAAGGACGTACCCCTTTGAGAAAGTCTACCTCGTCCTGGAATAAAGAGCCCAAATTGGATGCTGCTATATCCGAATCCTCAAGAAGACAATCCCTTCACTTTGAAGACGCAGGGTTACTGAAAGACCCCCTCGATAGAAAGGTTGACAACTTTCTTAAAGCTACCTGGGAGTCATTGGCAGGGGCACTGAGGCCAGCCATCGCAGCAACCTGTGCATTGGTAGACCAGCTGAGGGAAAATTCATCCAGAGACTCCATTTTGGCCACGCTCCCAGTAACCAACTCAGCGGCGGCCTTCTTATCGGACGCATCGGCCGACTCAGCCAGACAGGCCTCAAGATCTGATGCATTATCAAACGCAGGACGGAGAGCAGTCTGGTTAAAAGGTTGTCCAGGGATAATACAACCAAAAGGGAAACTGTTCTCTCCCTTGTGAAGGTCAATACTTATTCGGTTCAGCTTTGGATGAGATCTTAGAAAAAGCTGCTAAGAAGAAAGGGTCCCAAAACCTCCCTTCTGGTTCTCCAGGCAGTCCTATCGAAGGAAGAAATACAGCCGAAAGAGACAGACCACAGAAAACAGGAGAAAGGAGGATCAACCAAGGAAGAGCAAGGGATACCTATTCGGTAATCCTTCCCAGGGTGGTAGGAAGCCCTCCAAATGACTTATTACACCAGGTGGGAAGAAGATTCTCCCTTTTCCTACCACCCTGGGAGAAAATATCCTCCAGCTCTTGGATTCTCAACCTGGTAAGATCAAGGTTGAAGCTGGAGTTCTGGAGCTATCCACCAGACATTGTCATTGTGACTGCCCCACGAGCATCCATCTCTGAGCAAGTAGCACTGGAATCAGAGGTACTAAGCCTCCTAGAGAAAAACATTCTGCAGAATGTTCCAGCAGGAGAAGAAGGGAAAGGCTTCTATTCTCCCCTATTTCTAAAAAGGTAGCTGGATCACTCATATAGAACAATTTTCAACCTGAAGGGCCTGAATAAGTTCTTGAAGATTCCCAAGTTCAAGATGAAATTAATAAAATCAGCGATGCATTTGCCCTTTCCTGGTTGCTATATGGTCATCCTGGACCTGAACTACGCGTATTACTACGTGCCAATACACGTAGCTTTTCAGTAGTTTGTCAGAGTAGCAGTACCAGTAGGGGGCACCACAAGGCACTTCCAGTAAAGGTCTCTCCCTTTTGGCCTGGCGGTAGCTCCTCGTGTGTTCACGAAAATAATAGAGGAGGTTACGGCTCCTTACTCGACTCATGCCAGAATGCGTGTCGTCTGCCAGATCAAAAAAAGGAAAAAATACTCAGTCTCCTCTCCAGGTCAATACAAGATTAGTTAATGTCCCTCAGGAACCCTATGTCTCTCCTGGGGTTCAATATTCAGGCAGTTAGTGTCCATGTGAGGGTGTCGAGAGATCGACCTTTTCGCTTTTCGGCAGAACAGCAAAGCAGAGAGGTTGTGCTCCCTGGATCCAAAAGAAAATCCTCAGGTGTTGGATGCCTTTCGGATCAGATGGGACTTCACCATGGCCTACGCCTTTCCCCCAATTTGTCTAATTGCAGCAGTTTTCAGGAAGATCAGGCAGGACAGAGTAAGAGTAGTGCTCATAGCTATCTCTTGGCCCAAGAGGCCCTGGTTCTTTTGGCTGAGGAACATGTCAGTCACGGAACCATGGGTCCTTAAAGAGATCCCAGACCTTCTAGCTCAGGGGCCTGTATTCCATCCTCAGGTGACTGGGCTGCACTTAAAAGCCTGGAAGTTGAGGCCAGTGCTAGAGGGTAATGGGTTGTCTCCCAACCTGGTCTCTACCTTGCTTGCTAGTAGGGAGCCTGTCACTACAAAGATTTATGGTTGGACTTGTAAAAAATTCTTGTCATCCATGGGCTGTACTCTGGAAGGAATGGTGCCCCTAAGACAAATCCTGGAGTTCCTTAACCCTCCGTCAGGCTCAACTGATCTGACAGGCGCAGCTCACTTAGTTTCATTTCTCTATTTTCAGTGGTTTGTCTGGGAAACACCATCCTCCCAGTACCTTCCTAACTTTAAAGGCTGTGTGAAACCTGCAAAGCCTCTTGTGCTGCAGAGCTGCAGGAGATCAGATATCAGTGTTTTGGCTTCTCAGGCTCATTGCCCCTGAATGCGTCACACCTTTGACGATTAGAATTTGCTGTTTTTATTCATCCCAATTGTTTTTTTAGCTTGTTTTATGAATAGCTAGTGCTAAATTTGTGGATTTGTCATAGAAGGTTTTGTTAGAAATAACAGTGTGCTTCTCAGGCACATTGCACCCTAACACATATTCTCTCTCTTTCTTCAGCTTTTCTTCTGAAATGGCAAGGAGAATATTTGAATTGTCCAATGCCCTTCATGTTGAGCAAGTGCAAAATATACTGCTTGATGATGAGATAGACCCCTTACAGCTAGAAGATTTAGGGGAAGAAAGTGACATTGCTTCAGAAGACGATGTGGAAGAATGTCCAGATGTGCCTGATACAGGTCAAGATGGAGAGAGTGAGGAGGATGCTCAAGACATAGAAACATATTACTTTTCTGGTTATTAAACATTTTTTTTTACACCTGATTATGTGTATTCTCATTTATTACATTGCTATTATGGTAACTGATCACATTTAGAGCATTGAAATTTTTAAAAAAGGAAAATATAGCCAATTTTCTAGCCTGTGCCGGAGAGGCGCAATGCCCCTAAAATCGTTATGAAACATATTGCCCCTGACGGAGGGTTAAGAGGGGACAGGAACAAGGCCTGGCAGTTAGTACCTTGAAAGTCCAGGTTTCGGCCTTAGGGGCTCTGTATAATTGCAACCTTGCGGGTAATCAGTGGGTTGTCAGGTTTATTAAAGCATGTGTTAGATCCAGAACAGTCCTGGTAGCCAGGGCCCCTCCATGGACTTAAACTTGGTTTTGAATGCTTTGATAGAACCACCCTTTGAGCCGTTAACCGAAGGGCCCATAAAGGTGATTACCCTAAAGATTATACTCTTAGTAGCCCTAACATCACACGAAGAGTGCTTGATATAGAGGCTCTATCAGCAGACCCTCCCCTTACCATGGTAATGGATGATAGAGTAGTCTTAAAACCTGACGCTGCCTATCTACCTAATGTAGTATCTAAGTTCCATAGGTCTGTCCTGACCCTAGAAATAGTAGGAAAATGGAATTTTCACATCCTAGACGTCAGCAAGTGCCTTTCTTCACTATTTGTTAGCAACAAAACCTTGGAGGAAGGATAGGGCTCTATTTATCTCCTTTCAAGGCTCTAGGAAAGGAATGAGAGTCTCGAAAGGAACCCTATCCAAGTAGATAAGGGAGGCTATCAAATTGGCCTATACAGGCACAGGAAGACCGGTCCCTGACAACCTGAGGGTCCACTCTACAAGAGCGATGGCAACGTCTTGGACAGAGAAGACATGTCCATAGAACAGATCTGTAAGGCAGCTACGTGGTCGTCATCTTCTGCCTTTTATAGCCACTATAGACTGGATCTCTTTGCCTCTTCTGATCTCACGTTTGGGAAGAGGGTTCTACAGGCTGTGGTCCCTCCGTAATTGAGCAATTCTACGTAATTCTCTCGTTGGTGCTGTCATGGATGACCGGAAATCACGTTTATTACTAACTGGTAATGTGTTTTTATGGAAATCATAACAGCACCCTTATATTCCCTTTGTTACTAAATTCACCGCACTCTCTAGTAGATCAGTTATGCAAAAGATTATATCAGTTTATTGGGAGCGTAACAGAATATTACAGCATATGCGATTAACAACGTTTCGGCTCATCCAGAGCCTTTATCACGTGTTCGCTGTAGAGAATAGAAATACGCAGAAACAACAAAAATAAAATAAATGACATGAAATAATACAATAATTTGTCAAAACAATAATGGGTCATCCTAGAGGTAAGAAAGAAAAAGAAAAAAGACATGTCCACCAACAGACATACAAGGACATCTGTAGAAGTGACGACCAGGGAAAATGCGACATTGTGCGGATCTGCAGCGTTTCTGCACCCTTCCATTATAGAAATCCGCAGTGGTAAAAGCCTCAGAAAATCCGCATCAATTCCGCAGAAAATTCTGCACCCCATTCCGCAACGTGTGCACATAGCCTAATAAACTTTTTGAATGTGGTTTTGAGCACTTTGAGGGGTGCAGTTTTTAAAAATGGTGTCAGTTTGGGGTATTTTCTGTCACAAAGGCCCCACAAATTCACTTCAAATGTGATGTGGTCCCTAAAAAATTTGTTTTTTTTACATTTTCTTGGAAAAATTGCTGCTTAACTTTTAACCATTTTAGCTTCCTAACAAAAAAAAATTATGATCCAAAAATTATGCTGATGTAAGGCTACGTTCACATTTGCGTTGTGCGCCGCAGCGTCGGCGCCGCAGCGCACAACGCAAACAAAAACGCAGCAAAACGCATGCACAACGCTGCGTTTTGCGCCGCATGCGTCGTTTTTTTCATTGAATTTGGACGCAGCAAAAATGCAACTTGCTGCGTCCTCTGCGCCCCGACGCGGGCGCCGCAGCGACGCATGCGGCGCAAAACGCAAGTGCGCCGCATGTCCATGCGCCCCCATGTTAAATATAGGGGCGCATGACGCATGCGGCGCCGCTGCGGCGCCCGACGCTGCGGCGCTGGCCGCAAATGTGAACGTAGCCTAAAGTAGACATTTGGGAAATGTTATTTATTAACTATTTTGTGAGGTACAACTAATTGGTTTAAAGACATAATAATTCAAAGTTTGAAAATTGTGATATTTGCACATTATATGGCAAATTTTCAATATTTTTGTAAATGAACGCAAATCATATCGACCAAAATTTAGTACAATAAGTCACGAAAAAAAACTACCTCAGAATCGCTGGGATCTGTTGAGAAGTTATTACCAAATAAAGTGAAACTGTTTAGAATTGCAAAATGGTGAGGAAGGTGAAAACAAGCTCAAGGCTGAAGGTGTTAAAGGGGACCTGTTATCACAATTTACTATGTTAAAGTAAAAGTATGGCCATAAGGGCGCTGTTATACTAATTTAGTTGATATTTGTAGGGAAGAAATCTGTATGTTAGAAGTTTTGGTGCAGTATTCTTTTCATGCCCTGGGGCGGGACTGTGGGTTGGGTTTTTGGCTCTTCCTAGGCCCCCCGCATTTGTATGAGCCTCCATTTTTAAAGTTCGCAGTAGCGCCACCCTTCCCATGGGTGACGCTTGCGCACATTTATCTCATGGCGGTCTTCATCAATTGTGCCGACACCAATTTGCTTAAGACCATAGCATGTCAATCTCTGCATGTACCATCACAGGTGCCATTTTGCTGAATACTGCTGGGAGATGAATGTGCACAATTGCAGCCTGTAGCAAGGGCAGTGCTAGCGCAAACTTTAAAAAAGGAGGCTTGTACAAACACAAAGGAGCTGCGGTATAACAGCGCCATTACGGCCATATAATTATTTAACATAATTCAGATAACCGGCTCTCTTTAAGAACTGCAATACATCTGGAAAAATCAGATGCTACGCGGTTGATCCATATTGGATTGCGTTTTTTTGCTCACTAATTGACTTGAATATGCAAGTGTCACCCAAAATACAGAAAAGACTAGTGCACACTGTGATTTTTTTTGTGGACAGTTGGTCAATGTGAATAAGCAGTCATCTGAACAGCCTGATTGAATAACAATGTTCCTAGTGCTGTCCGTGTGAGGTCATTTTGTTTTCACCAACAGCACTCGGACTGAGAATATGTTGGTGTGAATTTACCTGTACCAACACACGAGTAAGATAACTAAAATGTAAGGTGCCTAAAGACCTGTGATTTTAAAAGCTTATACCAGCCAACATGTTTTAACTGGTAAAGAAGGTAAATGTTTAGGTGATTATGATAAAACATTTTTCATAAGGATGGCAGCTGTAGTTAATTTGTCATGTGGAGATCTTAGCCATGTAATGAATGAATTCTCTTCATCAGAAACTAGGGCACATATGTTGTGTAACTGTGCATGTGATTCCACAGTAATGCAGTGCTTACCATAGTACGTCAGATATTCTGCTGTGTGCAAAAACGTGAGGGAGATCACCACATTAAAAATCCAGTTAACGCCAGAGGAACATGCGTTTCCTGTGCTTCTTGCCCACAATGGGTAGATTTCAGAATTGACCGTCCATGGCATTGGTCCCATACCTAAAAACAACAAAGCATTTAGTAGGGACCTCCAGCCCCTCATACTGTACACTTTAGATAACCATTATCCGGGCAACAGCTCCCTCTTGACTCTCCCATACATATGACGGTTCAGCTGGATCAGTGATGCTATATTCACTGTGAGAGAGATGCTGGCACACAATTCTGGTGGCTGATTATCTCTCAGAGACCAAAAGGATCGACAGTCCAGAATTGGACATGCTAAATCGTTGTGTTCCCCAACATGTTAGGGGATAGTTGGGATGTTACCATACACAGTAGACTGTCGGTCAAACCCGTCAATGTTGGTGGGTTTGCCTGGCATTAGTGTTTGTATGGGGGCCTTAAGTCTTGCACTACTACAAACTACCAGTCACTAATTAACCAAAAAGGACTCTTAAAAATGGATCTTTAAATGGATTTACCATCTACTAACTTTCCTAAGCCTGATATTTCAATTTTAGTGGCATCACAACTCTTGGGCAGCACACCCGCTGTCTTGGGGTTATGGTTGATTCAAATCTTCCTGTTAACTCCAAGGTTAACAGCTGGTATTCAAGCAAACAGATTATTTAGAACTAGATGGTGGCCCGATTCTAACGCATCGGGTATTCTAGAATATGTGTGTATAGCACAGCCCACGCAGTACATTGCGCAGCCCACACAGTACACGTTGTATATTGTGCAGCCCACGTAGTATATTGCCCAGTCCACATAGTACATTGCGCAGCGCATGTTGTATATTGCGCAGCCCAAGTAGTATATTGTGCAGCCCACGTTGTATATTGCCCAGCCCACGTTGTATATTGCGCAGTTCATGTTGTATATTGCGCTGCCCACGTTGTATATTGCCCAGCCCACGTTGTACATTGCACAGCCCACGTTGTATATTGCGCAGCCCAATGTTGTATATTGCGCAGCCTACATAGTACATTGCGCAGCCCACGTTGTATATTGCCCGGCCCACATTGTATATTGCGCAGCCCACGTTTTATATTGCGCAGCCCACGTTTTATATTGCGCAGCCCACGTAGTATATTGCGCAGCCCACGTAGTATATTACACAGCCCACGTAGTATATTGCGCAGCCCACGTAGTATATTGCGCAGCCCACTTAGTATATTGTCCAGCCACGTAGTATATTGCGCAGCCCATGTAGTATATTGTCCAGCCACGTAGTATATTGTGCAGCCCACGTATATTGCCCAGCCACGTAGTATATTGCGCAGCCCACGTAGTATATTGCGCAGCCCACTTAGTATATTGTCCAGCCAGGTAGTATATTGCGCAGCCCATGTAGTATATTGTCCAGCCACGTAGTATATTGCCCAGCCCACGTAGTATATTGTGCAGCCCACGTATATTGCCCAGCCACGTACTATATTGCGCAGCCCACGTAGTATATTGCCCAGTCACATAGTATATTGCCCAGCCACATAGTATATTGCCCAGCCTCATAGTATATTGCCCAGCCTCATAGTATATTGCCCAGCCTCATAGTATATTGCCCAGTCATGTAGTATATTGCCCAGTCACGTAGTATATTGCCCAGCCACGTAGTATATTGCCCAGTCATGTAGTATATTGCCCAGCCATAGTATATTGCCCAGCCACGTAGTATATTGCCCAGCCACATAGCATATTGCCCAGCCACATAGCATTTTGCCCAGTCAAGTAGTATATTGGCCAGTCACGTAGTATGCACCATATCCCTGTTAAAAAAATAATTAACATAAAAAATAGTTACATACTCACCTTCTGGAGCCTCCGGATCGAAGCGTTTAGTTACCGATGCTCCTCGCGCACTCCGGTCTGAAGATTGCATTGCAGTCTTGCGAGATGATGACTTAGCGGTCTCGCGAGACCACACGTCATCATCTCGCGAGACCGCACTGCATGCAGCGGTCACCGGGGCGTCGCGAGGAGCATCGGTAACCGGCCGCTTCGATCCGGGGGGCCACTGGAGGGTTAGTATGTAACTATTTTTTTTTTATTATTATATTTAACATTAGATATTTTTACTATTCATGCTGCATAGGCAGCATGAATAGTAAAAAGTTGGTCACACAGGGTTAATAGCAGCGTTAACCGAGTGTGTTACATCGCGGTCAACGCTGCCATTAACCCTGTGTGAGCGCTGAACGGAGGGGAGTACGGAGCGAGCGCTGTGACTGGAGGGGAGTACGGAGCGGGCGCTGTGACCGGAGGGGAGTACGGAGCGGGCACTGTGACTGGAGGGGAGTACGGAGCGGGTGCTGTGACCGGAGGGGAGTACGGAGCGGGCGCTGTGATCGGAGGGGAGTACGGAGCAGGCGCTGTGACCGGAGGGGAGTACGGAGCAGGCGCTATGACCGGAGGGGAGTACGGAGCAGGCACTGTGACCGGAGGGGAGTACGGAGGGGGCACTGACTGCGGGGAGGAAGGAGCGGCCATTTTCTTCCGGACTGTGCCTGTCGCTGATTGGTCGAGGCTGTTTTGCCACGACCAATCAGCGACTTGGATTCCATGACAGACAGAGGCCACGACCAATGAATGTCTGTGACAGACAGACAGACAGAAGGACAGACAGACGGAAGTGACCCTTAAACAATTATATATTATATATATAGATGGTATATTATTTAAACTAGACGGTCTACAGGTGTCCATTTTATCTAGTGTTGCAGTTTACCATAGAGTGGAGGTGCCTAGTGTCTATTTTTTTTTTACTTATAATTAAAAAAAATGTTAATTTTACTAAAAATAAATATACACCATTTTAAGAAGCACCACTAGGACCAGTATAATAGCTTGCAGGTACTCTTATATGGGATCCATCATCTTTGGGAGTTTTTGTTGAAAGGATTTGGCATTTCACTGCACAGATCTCCTCCACTAGCACCATTTGCATGACACAAGGAGGTAGATTTACTATTATACATGAAAAATAGTTATATGTAGACATGTTTTCTGCTCTTCCAGATTTTTTAGCAAAAAGTGATTTATATTCCCAGCAGGAAGCATACAACATATTCCAAAAAATCCACCTAAACCCACTAATCATTTAAAATTAAAAAGTCAAATCGATGGTTTTATAAAAGTGGCTTTAGATGGGATCTGTGCTATTTCACCAAATAGGAAAGCAATTTCCTATAATTTCATTCACAAAAAAATATGCTCCGTTTCAGGAAAAGCAAATGAGGATTTTCGTAGCAAAGCATTGCATTAGGAAACTGAGCATTATGTAATATTTGCAGAATCCTCATTTGTTTATTGGTAGAATCTATGGAAAATTATGACACTGTCAAGATCGCTTACCTGGTGCAAAGAAAGACAAGTACAATATTAATCCAAGGAGCACAGTCCATGAATATGATGTCGGACAGTAATTATAAGCCCAATATGATCCAGATTTTGATTTGGTTTCATTTGTACATCTGAAAAAAAGGGTAATGTTAAACTGATTTCAAGCTTCATTTTTCTTCTGAGAGTTGCATATGGTCTCATATAAAACCTAACCTAACCTCTCGGAACCTAATGTGAATCCTCTCTTGGACTGAAGTCTATATCTCTGTGGAGGGGTGGAATCCTGCTGCAATTAAAAACACCTAAGGCTAAGGGGCGGAGTGCTCAGTCAGAAGGCTAATACATACAAATATCAAAAAAACTGACTGTCACATCCAAACATAAATCAGATCTGAACAGGTCCTTACCCAGAGTCGCCAACGTAATGTGAATCCTCTCTTGGTTCCCAGAGAGATGTAGACTGTGTAAGAGAGGATTGGCATTAGGTCCTGGCAAAGAGAATCGCCTTAACGTGGCTGCCAGGTACATATGAATTGGCCAATTTATGCGCTAAGCATTCTCAGTTTTTCATATTTCTAGGCAGTAATGCAATTCAATTTTCATATTTAAGTTTGCATGCTATAGCGCTACAGACTGATGTTCCTTGAGCTTGAAGTTCACCTTTAATCTGTTTAGAATTTTTTCTGGGCTCTTTTGTTAACATTCGTATTATCCATCTCTTTGATTTGTCATCAATTTTCCTCCTGCAGCCACGTCCAGGGATGTTGGCTACAGTCCCATGCATCTTAAATTTCTGAATAATTTTCTTTCTAATCTCCTGAGACAACTCTTTCCTTCGCTTCCTCTGGTCCATGTTGAGTGTGATACACTCAATGTCATCAAACAGCATAGTGAGTATCTGTAGCCATATATACAGGCCCACTCACTGATTCCAAGATTGTAGATACCTGTGATGCTAGTTAGTGGACACACCGTGATTTAACATGTCCCTTTTGTCATATTATTTTCAGGGGTATCATCATTTCTGTCCAGGCCTATTTCATGAGTTTTATTTTTTTTATTTTTTAATTCTGTGGAAGCATGGTTGAAAAGCCATGTCTGACTTTCATTTGTTAATTTTCATAGATCTTTTATTTATTATTACTATTGTCAGATTCAAATTATTTCTGTGACCATTGTGGGTTTTACTGTCATTAAACGAGGGGTACAAACAATTTTGACCACGTGTGTATATAATGTGTATCGGTTTCTATTTGTCTACATGAAAGAAAAGTATTGTGAATGAAGACTTGGTTATTATGGATAATTATGGTAGTGCAGGTTGATCTTTATACTTTATTTTTAGCTTTCATTTAAAGGGACTCTATCAGGTTTTTTGCTATGTAATAAGAGGATAGCATGAGGTAGGGGTTAAAACACTGATTTCAGCGATGTGTCACTTATCAGATTGTGTGCGGTTTACCTACAATGAAGGTTTTATGACTAGGACATTATCATCGCCCTGACTACCTACCCCCTTCTGGGATAAGCAGCTCACTGTCTATAGACAATGTGCACAGAAAGCTGTGATGTAGGAGGGGGTTAGCTTTCTGAGCTCTGCTACATGCAGCATCTAAGAACTCTGATTGTATCACAACTGCTGTCCCCAGTAAACAGTGATAAATCACTGGCATCAAGATCTATTTTCCTACATTATGATGCTCTCAGATGAGGTAGCAAAACCTGCTGACAGATTCCCTTTAAACTGCTTTTACTATAAGTTAAAATACAGAATTCAAGTATGCAGAAGAAAAGATTACCTGCCCCATGCTGACTGCGCAGTCATTTTTGGATCTACCGGAATGCAAGATGAATCAACAATGTTTGAACCATTCACTTTATAGCAAAACCCACAGTTGGGATCCAGCATACATCCATTACAAAAGCTGCAAAAAGGATAAAAAAAAAGAAATAGTAATTATTAAGACACTGATTTATGTTTGCTTGTATATCATAGCATAGCGTGGATCGCTATTATTTCTGGTGGCATCTAGTACTCTATAGATGGGCCAAACGAGTCAATCACACTGATTGTATTTTCAATGTATTCTTCATGCTGTAGGGGCAGTTATAGACTGACGTAACACATATTTTGCAACGAGTCAATCACACTGATCGTATTTTCAATGTATTCTTCATGCTGTAGGGGCAGTTATAGACTGACGTAACACATATTTTGCAACGAGTCAATCACACTGATCGTATTTTCAATGTATTCTTCATGCTGTAGGGGCAGTTATAGACTGACGTAACACATATTTTGCATATTCAACAGAAGTGAGACAATTGCATGCATATGACAGTCACCTATATTTGGTGCAAGTAGAGTTTTGACTGGCAGGATCTGTTGGTGTGAAGGTTACAGGAGGTGAGACTTGAGCAGATAATAAAAAGCCCAAAGCCAGAACAATTAACGCCAATGTCGTACCTATGGGGAACAAAGTAGTTGCAAATCAGTTAGACTTGTGATAATTTTTCTTCACATTAGCACTTATTAACTAATACTAGTTCCATATGCACTGTATGTATTGGGCATATGTATGGCACATAGAGAGGAGCAGTCTGTGACAATGCTCCTCACTGCCTTTTCCAACAGCAACAGTTTAGAAAAAAGCCAATACTCATATATTAGATCAGTGGTTTGAAACCAGTGGCGGTGTGGATGAAAGCAATTTACGGTATGTACCATTGAGTGACTTTTCCTAATAAAATACTTGTCCTTCATACCTCACTGTAGCTATCGGAACACAGACTAAGAAAGCAGCAAGTGGTAAACAGAATTTGAAAGCAAAGTGTAGGTGTCACAAAACTTTAACGCTAGACATAAGTTCTCCAAACTTCCATAAAAAGTTTGCTGGTTTGCTGACATTTCTGGCAAGGCCTTGTATCTCAGTAGAACAAAAAAAATGGGTATATTGCAATCCAACATGTACAATATTTTTTCCATCAACATGATAATTTTTATGGTCTTTTTCAAGGGGGCGTAGCTTTCACAGCAATTATGCAGTGTAGCTTAAAGATACCCCCCATAGAATACCATAAGAACTAGTGAAAGTCATAAAAAGCACTAAATGAAAAAGTCCATATCTCTGGAACCATGGAATTAAAAAAAAAAAAAAAAAACTCTGAACACTCAGGGTTAATGCTTTACTTTTAAACTATGTGCCCATCTTAATACAACCATTAATTAATTTTATGGATTGTTAGCTAATGAAACAAGGATTTTTGTGGGTACTCACCGTAAAATCATTTTCTCCAAGACACTCATTGAGGGGGACACAGGACCATTGGTGTATGCTGCTGCCGCTAGGAGGCTGACACTAAGTGAACACAAAAAAGGTTAGCTCCTCCTCTGCATTATATACCCTCATGCTGGCTACAAGTGAACTAGTTCAGTGCAAAAGCATTAGGAGAACAGAATCAACTAACACAGGTACATGTCAAAAAAACCTCAACCATCAAAAAAAAAGCCATCAGGCCAATAGGGTGGGTGCTGTGTTCCTCAATGAGAGTCTCGGAGAAAAGGATTTTATGGTGAGTACTCACAAAAATCCCTGTTTCTCCTTCGCCTCATTGGGGGACACAGGACCATGGGACGTCCCAAAGCAGTCCCTGGGTGGGAAACTGACCCAACGGATTAAGCCACAAATACCAACTGTTTATAGGTGTGCTATCGCTGCCTGCAGAATTCTTCTGCCCAGACTCGCATCTGCTGAGGTCTGAGTGTGTATATTATAGTGCTTTGTAAATGTATGCAGGCTAGACCAGGTTGCAGCCTTGCAAACCAGCTCTGATGATGCCTGGTGCAGAAGGGCCCAAGATGTGCCCACCGACCGCGTGGAGTGTGTCCTGATCCCTGCTGGAATCGGTTTGCCTCTGACGTGGTAAGATTCCTGAATAGCCGAATGAATCCACCTGGCTATCGTCGACTTTGAAGCAGCGAGTCCCTTTCTGTGACCCTCAGGGAGCACGAACAGCGCGTCCGTCTGGCGAAAGGATGCTGTCCATGACACATACCTCCTGAGAGCTCTTACTAGATCTAAAGTGTGAAGGGCCTTTTCCATACGGTGTACCGGTGCCGGACAAAACGAGGGTAGGACAATGTCCTCATTAATGTGAAGAGAGAAAACGACCTTTGGCAGAAAAGGAGGGGCTGGCTTGAGAACCACTTTGTCCCGGTGAAAAGTCAGAAACGGGGCTTGGCAGGATAGAGCAGCCAACTCCGAAACCCACCTGATTGACGTTATCGCAATGAGAAAAACGACCCTCCATGAGAGGTGCGTTAACGAGACATCCTGCAGTGGTTCCAAGGGAGATTCCTGTAGAACACCTAGGACCAGGTTAAGCTCCCAGGCATCCAGGGGAGCTCTATAGGGAGCCCCCCTGAATTAAAGTTTTCACTTGCAGATTGGAAGCAATCCTGCGCTGAAATAGGATGGACATGGCTGAGATCTTTTCTTTGAGGGAGCTCAGCCCTAGACCCGAGTCAAAGCCAGCTTAAAGAAATTTTAAAATGTTGGGAATGGTAAAAATGAGCGGAGTATGACCGTGGTCTCTGCCCCTGGAAGGTTTTTTTTGCGTGGTGTAGTGATAGATGGGCGCCGAGACGGGCGTTCGAGCGCTAATCATCGTGGTAACTACATCCCCGGCCTGGGTCAGGATTCAACGGCCAGGCCATTAAACAGGGCCTCTGAGTTCTGCTGGTAGATCAGACCCTGGGAAAGTAGGTCGGGCGATCTGGTAGCCACCAAGGACCTCCGCAACTTGTTGCACTAGCTCTGCGTACCATTTCCGACGAAGCCAGTCTGGGGCGACTAGGATTACAGGGACCCCTTCAGACTTGATCTTCCTGATGACTTTTGGATGCAGTGGTAAAGGGGGAAACACGTACAGTAGCTGAAACTGATTCCATGGAAGAACCAAGGCATCCATGCCGATGGCCTTTGGGTCCCGGGACCGAGCAACAAACACGGGCACCTTGGTGTTTAACCTGGAGGCCATCAGATCCACATCCGGGGTTCCCCAGCGCTGACAAATCTGTTGAAAAATGTCTGGATGGAGAGACCACTCCCCCGAGGCAAGACCCTGCCGGCTGAGAAACTGCCGCCCAGTTCTGTACGCCTGGAATGTTAACTGCTGAGATCACTGAGAGGTTTCTCTCGGCCCAGCGGAGAATGTGTTCTACTTCGCGCATGGCTGCCCTGCTACGGGTGCCCCCTTGGTGAATTATATAAGCCACGGCATTGTCCGACTGAATTCGGATGGGGCGACCCGCCAGCAGATGATGGAAGCACCACAAAGCCAACCAAACTGCCCGCATTTCTAAGAGGTTGACTGGCAGGCGTGATTTCTGAGGCGACCAACGCCCTTGAGCCATGTGGTGACGGAAAACAGCTCCCCAGCCAAGGAGACTGGCGTCGGTAGTGACCAGCCAATTGTCCGGGAGAAAGGACTTCCCCTTAAGGAGGGGAGAGCTCAACATCCACCACCTGAGTGCCTGCCTGACCCGAGCGGACAGACGGCATGGGCGGTCACAAGAAAACGGGCTCTTGTCCCAGGTTGCCAAAAGCGCACGCTGCAGGGGACGGAGGAGAAGCTGGCCTCCATTGCTGCCACCATTTTTCCCAGGACCCTCATGCCGAATCGGATGGCATAAGGAATTGGCCGACAGAGTGCCTGGACTCCATGACGGTGGGCTAGGACTTTGTCTTGTGGGAGAATCACCAACCCTTGGGAGGTGTCCAAGATCATTCCCAAGAAGGAAATTTTCTGAGCTGGGACGGGAGAAGACTTTTTCATGTTTATCAGCCACCCCAGGCGAGAAAGCGTGTCTAACGTGATGTGGACGTACGCTTCGCAAGCCTGGAAAGACGGTCCCTTGATCAGGATGTCGTCTAAGTATGACAAGAAGACCATGCCCCGAGAATGCAGGATGGACATGACGGCCGCCATGACCTTTGTGAACACCCTGGGGCGGTGACTAGTCCGAAGGGCAGGGCTGTGAACTGAAAGTATAACCAGCAGACAGCGAAGCGCAGGAACCTTTGATGAGAGGGAAAAGTGGGAATTATATATATATTGCCAAGAACTCTCCCTTTACCATTGATTAAATGACGGAGCGGAGGTACTCCATCCGGAAATGTCTGACTTTGACGAATCTATTTTGGAGCTTTAGGTCCAGAATGGGCCTTACAGTTCCATCATTTTTCTGAACCATGAACAGGTTCGAATAGAACCCTTGGAATCTTTCGTTTTCCGGTACGGGAATGATAACCCCGTCGTGATGGAGTGAATCGATGGCTTGGAAGGACAGAGCGCATGCCTTCGCCTTGGGGGACGGGAAAGGAAAAAAAGTTTTGGAGGGTCGGCGACCAAATTCTATTTTGTATCCGGAGGTGCAGGCGACCACCTACTCTGCCTGTGTCGACCGGAAAATGCCTCAAATCATTTGGTTGAAAATCTGTGGGACCTGGATCCCTTAGATTTGGACTGGTTGGGACGGTTCTTCCCCAACGGATTGGATCTGTATGAGACTTGATGATCTCTGTCCCCCTGAGTGGGGCGACCCGAGCCAAAAGGATTGGTTGAGGTGGCCCACCTGGGACTACGAAAGGACCTAAAACATTTTTGTAGCTGGCGACGAAACAGTTGCCTAACCCTTTATTGGGGGAGGAAGTTACTTTTCCTGCCTGTGGTGTCCGAAATAAGCTGGTCTAGCTTCTCACCAAATAACCGGCCGCTTTGGTAAGGCAGAGAAGTCAGGGACTTTTTTGATGTTGAGTCCACTCGTCATGTTCTGAGCCACAGAGCTCTTCTAATAGAGATAGCATTTGCGGCCGCAAGTGCCACGCAGTTAGCCGTATCCAGGGATACATTAACCAAATAGTCCCCAGCCAAAGCAATCTGATTTGCAAGATCTGCTACCTCTGGTGGAAGGTCAGTACCCTGCAAGGCTCTATTTAGAGACTCTGCCCAGGATACCATGGCCTTAGCCACCCATGTTGCTGCGAAGGGAGGGGAGAGTGCTGAACCCAAAGCCTCAAAGACTGAGCGAGCAAGGCTCTCTATTAGATGATCTGTGGGATCTTTGATAGAGAATCCGTTAGGTAAGGACAACAGGGTTTTGGATGCGAAAAGCGATATGGGTTGATTCCACTGGAGGGGATTCTGCCCATTTTTTGCGTAGACCAGACAAAAAGGTATCTCGCTTCAAGCGCCTTCTGACCTGAGAAAAGCTTGTCTGGCTGCTCCCTGTGCCGCTGAACTATGTCCTTGAACTCTGAGTGACTGCCAAACACCCTATGAGGACGTTTGGCTCGTTTAAATGACACCTTGTGGTAAGAGTGGATTCCTCATCAATCTCAAGGATGAGATCAACTGTCTCCTGGTAACCAGGCACATCCAGATTGAGGGGCCCGTCATAGTTGTCATCCGAGTTCTGCTCGCTACAGACCTCTCTTGAGGGGGAGCGAGAGATTGAGCTCATGGATGCCAAGGCGCCAGTGGGCCCGGGAGATGCAGTATGGGTTTGTCTCCAGGCTGCCTGTGTCGGATTTGAGTGAGAGCGGCCCCTGCAGGCCGACGGTTCCTGTGAGTTGGCGTATCTCTCTAAGACAGGCGAGCTGCTGTCCCGGGCCCTGAAGGGACTTGATCGCTCTAGCCAGCGATGCCATAGACTGTGACAGATTAAGTGCCCTCAGGAGGACTAGGTTCATTGGGATCGGTTGCAGCGGAGGGCTCTTGAGCACATTCGGGATCGAAAGCTTCGCATAATTGATTATTCTGCACTTGCGGGAAAGCGGTCTGACAAGAGGTACATGAGGTGAACAACACAGTATGAGTCTTGTTGGCCTTTCTAGAAATGCTGTACCCCTGGTTGATATGAGCTGTATGCTGCTGGGAGTCTGCTAGTATATGGAACGCAGTTCTAGGAGTCAGAGCAGCCTTGCCTGCATATAGGGCTGCAGCACTTACCCAGGTCCTGTGCCCGTAAGCGCCTTGGAAGGTTGTCTATCTGCAGTGGGATCTCGTGGAGTGAGCCCTGCGGCTTGTCAGCGGTGTCCCCATCCGAGATTCAGAAGAGGCGCCTCTCGAGAAGCACCAAGCGGGTGGGAGGGGCCGCTGGAAATACACGCGCCTAGGGGTGGGGCCGCTGGTCAGCGGCCTAATACAGTCCGAAGCCAGGGGGAAAGGTTTCGGTGCCGGCCAGAAGGATGCCCGGGGGCGCGTCACGCGGCGGAAATTGTGGAGCTGCCAGCTCACGAGCCGGAAAGAGTGTTTGCTGGCTCTGGTCGGAGGCTGCAGACACACCGAGGAATGAGGGCGCCGGCCGGAAGAACGCCGGGGCCTTGCCGAAGAGGAAGGCAGTGCTGCAGGAGCCCTCCCAGCCCACTCCCCTTCACATACTCACTCCATGAAGAATCCACCAGGTAAGTGGGGAGGTGGGCTGTAGAATGGATGGTACAGGCACCCTCGATCCATTTTCCATTGCAAGGGATGAAGATATGGACCGTCTGCCTCTTTCCATCACCGCAGTTTAAACATTGGTGATGCAGTGGGGGCCGCACGGACTGTCTCTGTGCCTCTGTGCAGCCTAGGGTTTCACTACCTCAGGGTAGACAGGGCTGTGTCTGGCAAGGGTGGACAGGGCTGTGTCCGGCAATGGTGTCCCACGTCGCAGGAGAGGATACAGGGAGGTGACACTCCACGTGCTCGCCTGTTGTTGGTTTGGAGAGATCGAACCCTTTCAATAGGGTCCGTCGCCCCTACTCATCTTCACAGAAAAAGAAATAAAAAAAGAATGGTCTGAAAACCAGACCTGTGTGCCTCCTACAGACACTAAGCATGAATTGGTTCACTTAGAGCCAGCATGAGGGTATAAACTGCAGAGGAGGAGCTAACCTTTTTTTGTGCTCACTCAGCATACACCCATGGTCCTGTGACCCCCAATGAGGTGAAGGAGAAATATTGGACACTGAAACATTGAAAATAAGAGAACACATACATATTAACAACAAAAGCATACTATTAGCTAAATGTCAAAATAATTAATATAAAAAACTTATTAAAGATAGTACTTTCAGACTGATTTTTTGGGTTAATTATAATATAAATGCTAATAATATAAATGCAATAGTGTCAAGTACCAAATAGTAAGTTTAATTAAGGCAACTTTCACACTAGCGTCGTACAACGCACGTTGCAATGCGACGTGCCGACGTACCGAAGCATACTGTGATAAAAAAACACAACGGAGGCAGCGGATGCATTTTACAACGCATCCGCTGCCCCATTGTGATGTCTGGGGAGGCGGGGGCGTAGTTCCGGCCGCGCATGCGCGGTTGGAAATGGCGGACACAACGCACAAAAAAGTTACATGTAACGTTTTTTGTGCCGACGGTCCGCCACAACACGACGCATCCGTCGCAAGACGGATGCAACGTGTGGCAATCCGTCGCTAATGCAAGTGAATGGAGAAAAAACGCATCCTGCAGGCAATTTTGCAGGATGCGTTTTTTCTCCAAAACGACGCATTGCGACGTGCGTCGTACGACGCTAGTGTGAAAGCAGCCTAATACTATAACAGCACGAATACAAAATATTGTATTTTCCAGGTTACAACAGCCTTAAACTCTTCATCCACCTGTAAGACTTCCAAGTGTGAGTTTCCTTCTGCCGACTTTTTCCACAAGCCAAACACCAATAAGTGTAAAACTGAAGTTTGTAAATGCAGTTATAGCGGCGAGCCAAATAGCCAGTCTATCATCATCCACACCGGACATCTGTAAAATTGTTGCACTGTAGTACCTGAAGTGCATATAAAAAAAAGAGAGATATTACACTGGTTTTTCATTGCCTTGGTACATAAAATTGTTTATACATACTGTATATTCAAGACCTGAGATATACCGGTACTTGTATTCAGCAATGCTTGGAAAACACAAGGGGGCATGACCAAACATGGGTGAGACTGTAAAGGCAATATCATTGGTCACAGCCCTAGAGAAGAGCGGGAGAAGAAGAGAGGCCACATCCGACATTCCTCTAACAAGGTACCAGCACACAGAAGCAGGCAGGTTCTTGCCCAGTACGGCACACACAACACAGAGGCTGCCAGCATGCAGGGCAAAACAAGAGCGGTGATATCATCATCTGACCACCCACAAAGGCTGCAGGCGCCCGTAGATGAATGGGAGAGACCGACACTGCACCAAAGAACAGGTAAGTGGAACCCTCACTTGAGTGAAAGCCGAAGGGGGCTTTTTCAGTATAAAAAATGTGCTGAAAAACTCGGCTTATACACGAGTATATATGGTATATTTTTTGTTTCATTATAATGGCTAATTTCATTGTATTTACCAATATGAATTCTAAACACACAAATATTCTATGGTTTGTAATAATAACTTTGGTTGGAGACCACCCAATGGTTGTCATTGAATATAGATCAAAAATATTGATCTTTGGTTGGAGTGCTCGGAAAAAACAAAGATGTATATTTTAGATCATTCTATGCAGTAATCCTTTTAGAATGATATGTTAGTATGGGGTGCTGTATGAAAATTGTGGTGCATAATAGCGATAGTCCACTATGGATGTGTTAACTATTTAATGTCTTGTAAAAATTAGATGTGTGTGATTTAATGTGTATGTATATATATATATATATATATATATATATATATATATATATATATATATATATATATACATACACACAGTTATATGTAAAAGTTTGGGCACCCCTATTAATCTTAAGCTTAATGTTTTATAAAAATTGTTTTTTTTTGCAACAGCTATTTCAGTTTCATATATCTAATAACTGTTGGACACAGTAATGTTTCTGTTTGAAATGATGTTTATTGTACTAACAGAAAATGTGCAATCTGCATTCAAACAAAATTTGACAGGTGCATAAGTATGGGCACCCTTATCATTTTCTTGTATTAAATACTCCTACCTACTTTTTACTGACTTACTAAAGCACTTTTTTTGGTTTTGTAACCTCATGGAGCTTTGAACTTCATAGCCAGGTGTATGCAATCATGAGAAAAGCTACTTAAAGTGGCCTCTTGCAAGTTGTTCTCCTGCTTGAATCTCCTCTGAAGAGTGGCATCATGGGCTCCTCAAAACAACTGTCAAATGACCTGAAAACAAAGATTATTCAACATAGTTGTTCAGGGGAAGGATACAAAAAGCTGTGTAAGAGATTTAACCTGTCAATTTCCACTGTGAGGAACATAGTAAGGAAATGGAAGAACACAGGTACAGTTCTTTTTAAGGCCAGAAGTGGCAGGCCAAGAAAAACATCAGAAAGGCAGAGAAGAAGAATGGTGAGATCAGTCAAGGACAATCCTCAGACCACCTCCAGAGAGCTTCAGCATCAACTTGCTGCAGATGGTGTCACTGTGCATCTGTCAACTATACAACGCACTTTGCACAAGGAGAAGCTGTATGGGAGAGTGATGCAAAAGAAGCCATTTCTGCAAGCATGCCACAAACAGAGTCGGCTGAGGTATGCAAAAGCACATTTGGAGAAGCCAATTTCTTTTTGGAAGAAGGTCCTGTGGACTGATGAAACCAAGATTGAGTTGTTTGGTCATACAAAAAGGCGTTATGCATGGTGGCAAAAAAACACAGCATTCCAAGAAAAACACTTGCTACCCACAGTAAAATTTGGTGGAGGTTCCATCATGCTTTGGGGCTGTGTGACCAGTGCCGGCACCGGGAATCTTGTTAAAGTTGAGGGATGCATGGGTTCCTCTCAGTATCAGCAGATTCTTGACAATAATGGTCATGAATCAGTGACAAAGTTGAAGTTGCGCAGGGGATGGATCTTTCAGCAAGACAATGATCCAAAACACCGCTCCAAATCTACTCAGGCATTCATACAGAGGAACAATTACACTGTTCTGGAATGGCCATCTCAGTCCCCAGACCTGAATATCATTGAACATCTGTGGGATCATTTGAAGAGGGCTGTCCATGCTCGGCGACCATCAAACTTAACTGAACTGGAATTGTTTTGTAAAGAGGAATGGTCAAAAATACCTTCATCCGGGATCCAGGAACTCATTAAAAGCTACAGGAAGCGACTAGAGGCTGTTATTTTTGCAAAAGGAGGATCTACTAAATATTAATGTCACTTTTCTGGTGAGGTGCCCATACTTATGCACCTGTCAAATTTTGTTTGAATGCAGATTGCACATTTTCTGTTAGTACAGTACACCTCATTTCAAGGCAGAAACATTACTGTGTCCAACAGTTATTAGATATATGAAACTGAAATAGCTGTTGCAAAAAAAACAATTTTTATAAAACATTAAGCTTAAGATTAATAGGGGTGCCCAAACTTTTTCATATAACTGTATATCTAATATATAAAGCTGAGTGTGTGTGTATGTATGTGTACATAAAGAACAAAAAGACAGCGCCACAATGGATGGTGAAAAAATAGGAGCTTACATCTATTCTGTCTCCTGTAGCGATGTATCGGTCAACAGACCTTTATCAAGCACTGTTGACCGAAACGTCCCTACAGGAGGCAGAATAAATGTAAGCTCCTATTTTTTCACCATCCATTGTGGCGCTGTCTTTTTGTTCTTTGTGGTCTTGATACTGGCCGGGATGGGCTCCCTGGTTTTGGACGTGCACCCTTGTGTCCACTGAGACCTTCAATTTATATGAAAGGATGCGGTTTTGACTTTTTGTTTTGACTTCTATGTATGTGTGCATGTCCGGGATTGGCATCTGCACCGTCGCAGCTACAGCCACAGAATTTTGCACAGTCACACGTCTGGACCCCGAGAGCGTCATAGGCTATGTTGTGAGGCGAAATTTTAACCCCGCACTTACCAATTCACCAAACAATTTTGCCCCTATCTACATAATGGGGAAAAAGTGAAAGGAAAAGTGTTGGGGGCAAATTGACAGCTGCCAGATGTGAACAAGGGGGACTTAAAGAATGAGAGCGATGGCGCCAAAGCGTATATACCGCACAGTTGCTAAGGTGGGGCCCAGACATGGGATACTCACCACACACGGGGATATGAACACGCACACAAAATGCGCCACACATATACCACCCTCAGCACACATTTCACCACACATACACCAACCTCGCCACATAAAAGTCGAAACACAAAAGTCGCCGCTCAAAACTCGCCACATGCAAAACTAGGCTCACGCAAAACTCGCCACACGTGCAAAACTCACGTCATGGAAAACTCGCCACACGCAAAACCTGCACACGCGGAAAAATGTCCACATGCACAAAAGATGCAACACATGCAAAAGTTGCCTCACACAAAACTTGCACATACTCAAAACGCACCACACACAAAACTCGCACACTACTTGCTACACTAACCTGTCACATGCAACTCGACACACAAAAAGTTGCTACACGCATGTCGCCACACAAAACTCATCTCACAAAAGTCGGTACATGCATGTCGCCACACGCAACTCAAACACACACAACTTGACACATGAAACTCGCCCTAAAACACACACAAGTCTGGTATTCTTCAAAAATAAAAATCTGATTAATAAGCAGACAAACTACAAGACCACAAATGTACCATATAGGAAATACGGCAGCTGTAAGTCACATGACCTGTCTATTATGTGTATGTGTGAGCTAATATATACTGCCAGGGGGGAGGGCTTCCTGTTGGCTGGGGATTTATCAGGCTGCCAATTTAGCTTACAAATACTGAGGTAAAAATACTGACCAAATAACGTGTGAACGAGGTCTAATACAGGAGGAGATGACATACAGGTACATACTATATACAGGGGAGATGACACACAGGTATATACTATATACAGGAGCAGATGACACAGGTATATACTATATACAGGAGGAGATGACTTACAGGTATATACTATATACAGGAGGAGATGACATACAGGAATATACTATATACAGGAGGAGATGACACGTATATACTATATACAGGAGGAGATGACATACAGGTATATACTATATAAAAGAGGAGATGACACATAGGTATATAGAGGAGGAGAAGACACAGCAGGTATATACTATATATAGGGGAGATGACATACAGGTATATACTATACACAGGAGATGCCATACAGGTATATACTATATATAGGAGATGACATACAGGTATATACTATATACAAAAGAGATGACATACAGATATATACTATATACAGGAGGAGATGACATACAGCAGGTATATACTATATATAGGGGAGATGACATACAGGTATATACTATATACAGGGGAGATGACATACAGGTATATACTATATACAGGAGATGACATACAGGTGTATACTATATATAAGGGAGATGACAAACATGTATATACTGAGGGGAAAATGAGAGGTGTGAGGTGAAAATGAGGTTTGAGGTGAAAATGAAAAGGTGTGAGTGGAAAATGAGAGGAGTGAGGGAAAATAGTGGAGTGATCGGAAAATGACAGTTGTGAGGTCGAAATGACAAGTGTGAGGGGGGAATGAGAGGAGTGAGGGGGGAATGAGAGGAGTGAGGGGGGAAGTGAGAGGTGTGAGGGAGAAAATGAGAGATGTGAGGGGGAAAATGAAAGATGTGAGGGGGAAAATGAGGGGAAAATGAGAGGCGTGATGGGAAAATAAGAGAAGTGAGGTGCTATAACTAACCACAGATATTTACTATGCCCAGGCAACTCAGGGCTCTTCAGCTAAAATAAATATATAAATATATATATATATATATATATATATATATATATATATATATATATATATATATATACACACACACACACACACACACACACACATACATACATACACACACACCATATTGGATAGTAATCCATTGAATGAAGGATAAAGTTACTTCGCCACATAATTGGATGTTGTTGTATTAGAAGATCTGATACTATACAATTTACTGAATGTTCCTCTAATTAGGAAGCGTGTCCTGGCCATCAAAAAAAGTGCCACATCAGTATAACAGGCTATCACTATGATATAATATAATACATGGAGCCTATTGAAGTCTATCAATATCTGAGCTTCACATCACTGCAATGGATGCTTTCTCTCTATGAAGGATTATGCTAATTGCTGATGCGTCATGTGATGTAATGGCACATGACTGATGACAATAGTTTACTTATCATGAAGTGGACCACATCAATATTGGGGTGTCAGGACATGTTTAATGCTTTATTTTGACATCTATAGGGTCATTTGGAAAATCCTGCTATTGGCGAGTTGTTAGTGACTCATAGTATTGCTAGGTAACATCTTTGTGATTACAAAAACGTGATGACTTCCTATGTAATGATATAACCATAGGTTACATATTAGAGGTGTGTCCGAGTGCCATGGCATTCACGCTAATCGCCCATCCCCTGATGGCATCAAATAATCATGTTGTTTGCATGCGCGAAACGGCCGTCTATCACAATTCACATTCTCCCCTGCTGAAGATTCTTCCGTTGCAATAAAGGACTATTTTTAGGATGAGGAGTGCTCTCAGTTTTCTTCTTTCATTGAGATTTTATGTAACTAATGTTTTAGTTGCTATAATAAAGGCTACGTTTTAATGGCCTGTTAGTGAGAGGTACAGACATCTAGTGGGTCTTTGCTCTTTTAGGGTATCTGTATGTTAGAAATTTGCCCCTTTCCCAGGTCATATTACCTCATGGTGTAATTTATCTGTTTGAATTTGAAATTCATCATTAAGGTGAGACATTTGCTTAATAAAGAGTGGCAGCGTTGAAGTGAATACAATATACATTTGGCACAAATTACCATTTCAAATTTGCCATTTCCTATAATTATGGGCCTGTGTATATAAATAAGTAAATAAAAGAATTACATGTATTTGTAAAGCAGCACACAAGGACACTTAAAAAGATTATATGCCTCAAGGCACATTTTATTGTCTAAATAGGAAGGGACAAGGTCTACCTTTGTGGTGGATCTTAATATTGTTATGTCATTTTTGGGTCCAAAATTACCACAGATTCTATCCATAATATATAACACTATAGTAGTTTGCGCTATGTTCATCTGATGCAAGGCTTACAATTCCCTGCTTAGATATAGCCTTAAAAAGATAACATGGTTACTATGTGGAGCCACCAGTAGCCGGAGTACAGGAGCTCAGTATATTGAATCTCATGTATTGTTGGTGACCAGCAGGTTAGCTTTCACATTTACACCATATAGCTAAATATATGTGAAGACAAGGACCACCTCTCGTCAAGAGTCCAACTTGACAATGCAAAACACATACTAGTAATGTTTGTCTGGTTGGCTGTTGGAATTTGGAGCTCTGCATAAAAAATAAAATTAAGGCCAAAACAAGTGTAAAGATAGGTTATGAAAAAACAAATTGTGTTCATCAACACAGATAGTAACCTTAAACTCGCCAAGCACATAAGATGAAACTGGACCAAAATAGCTGATTTCATCAGAACTTTGGCTGAAACTATTGGCACAAGATGTGATTTACCACCAAATACAGTTCAGCTTGGCATAGAATTCTGAACCTGCCCGTACTTTGAACCCCACTGCTGGGAGGAAATTAACTTTATTCCTCCCGGCAGTGTTTGGGTTTCAGTCATGGAGATGGTGTCGGTGTGGGTTCATTCACCACTCAGTGTGCTGAGAGTGGCGGCTGGAAATGTGCCCTCTGGCACTGACATACAGCCAGCACCAATGCTGAGGGAGCTGTTCATGGCTCACACTGTTTGAAGAGCCAAATTGTCATATGTACATGGGTTAATAAAGAAAAGGTGTTTTTTTTCATACTCTCACGTCTGGAGTGCGGCCATTTTTTTTGCTGTATTCTTCTTCCTATGTTACGGTGTGAAAAAATTAACCATAAAAAGAAAAAAATGCCCCCCCCCCAAAAAAAAAAACAAAAAAAAACAAACAAAACATGGAGAAAAGAAGAAAATAAATAATCTTCTTTATTTGCATTGCTAAAAATTACACAGTAATTTAGATGGTAGCCAAAACAGCACCATAAAATAACAATTAGTCTTCTGGCATGACAACCTCAAACAAACTTCAATTATTATTTTTTTTTTAGTTGCTGCAGAGCGGAAAGGCACAAAATAAATAAATGGCCAGTCACTAAGGCCTAAGCAAGCTTGAGCACTAGGGGGTTAATATGAATACTATTTTCTCTAAATACCACCACATATAATCTTACACAAATTTATAACAAAGAAGGATACTCCTGTGCAATATGTATGCCAACAGTCTTTAAAAAAACATAACAGCAGATGGCAGCTTCCAGGCTGTTTGTTCAGCAGACTGATAACTCTTTACAGCTCGTATTAAAGTTCTCAGTAACATCAGTCATTGCGGCTGATCAGTGAAACAAATATTAGCACTACATTACTGTGCATTACCGTGCACTGACGACATAATGCTCAGACTTCTGGATGCACTACAAAAGAATAATATCATAGCAATACCATAATTAAGACCACAAGATAAATCCATGCGATTACAAATCGATATGAATTACACACAGAATAGCTTGTACTTTTATTACTAAACAGTTTAGATGCCTGCTTTAATTGGCAGCCTAGTGGACAACTATAACTTCTCAGTGTCTTTGCTCAAAGGCATAAATTGGTCAAGTAAAAAGTTTTGAAAAGTCACAAAAATTTTGTGCAACTTGAAGTTGTGCAAAAATTTGGCAACTTTTAGCATTTCACACCAGTTTCAGACAGCTCTGCCAAAATGGTGACACTACATCTCCTTAAATTGATCATGACCTGTGGTGATCTTTGGTTCTTTACATGTAAAATGCCCAAGCGACGTAGTCGTGGGCGAGCTTCTGTTTCCACTTGCGTTGGCATTCTTGCTTTGTGTCCCAGTCCCGGTATACTGCTGCGTGTGGGGTGCAACACACTTACTTTAGGGCCGCAGGCCTCTTCTGTCTTCAGGAATCCTTCTGGAGCTAGGGCAGCAATCAATCCAGGAGACACAAGGTTCATAAAAAGAACCAAACTTTTACTTGGTGATTGGCAGTACTTACAGGCAGGCATACAGGATAGGCCCAAAGGGTTGTCATCTTTCCCACAGGTACCAGACACAACTGCAGCCCTGGTTCTTGGTATAAGTAGAACACACCTTTTACTATCATCTCTGGCTCTCTGGAATCTTCTCCTTTTCTTAGAGTTTGAGTCCAATTTCTCTTGCAGCTTTGCAGGCAGAATGTGCCCCGACGTTTATCTTGAGGTTCCTAGGCCAGCATAAAGAGGACCCTTGCGGAAGGATTCTCTGGAAATCCACTGCCCCAAGGTCCTGGGCTCATGTCCTTAGCAGCCACTGTCCTGAACCTGTTGGTTGTCCCTGCTCACCACTCACTGACTCCTCACTTCCTGAACTTGGCAATAACCCTTAGTTCCCCCTCCCCAATGTTGGCTGACTGTTAATCCTCAACTAACTCTATGCCTGCAGTGTTACTGGGTAAACTTCACTTACATTCTAGACAGTAACATCATGTAACACTTGTTGTAACAAGAAAACATATTAGGAACACAACACACAATGTAGCATTGATGTCTTCAGGGGGAACATGGCTGCTGGTCCATCTAACGACATGCATGCCACTTGTTGAACAAACCTGATTCATTAAGAGTTGTGCCCCTTTTAATGATTCAGGACTATCTGACTCCACCATGCCCCCTCTACAAGACTAGCATAAACATCACCAGTCTTGAATAGGCACCTTGCTCTAAAAGCTTATTCAGACGTTCATGAATTTCAGTCCAAAATTGGACAGCAATGCACAGATTGGCAGTGCATCTTCCAGCTGAAGTGTGACAGCCTTGTGGAAATATATGAAACAGTCATGCTATGTTTGGGAGAGTCACAGCCAGTTCATGCATTAGCGGTTTGTGATCGGACCAATTGGCACAGAAATCTCAATGAGCCCTAAAATGTCTCCAGTCCTTTTAACCACATCGGTACAAATTTTGCAGAAAATCAAATACTTGTAAATAGGTAGCACATATTAAAAAAAATACAAATTATAAGCATAACATGAAGGCATAATTATGGCTCTGACTAGTGAAGAATATTTTTGATTTAAATGGATTGTTTATTTCTATCCCAGCTGCAGCTTGTTGTAAAAGAACAAACCACAGTGTACTCACCTTCTGCGGGTCCACCGGCAAGCCTCCGCTACTGCCCCTGAAGCCTGGCATTGGCTGCAGTGCTGACATCTTGTCAACTGTACAGCAGCCAATCAGTGGGCTAAGCGACTCTGAAGGGGGTGTTCTGTCTACACTGGCACAACCGTTCAGCGATTGGCTGCTGCGATGTCACGTTGATGGTGCCGCAGCCAATTGAAAGGGAACAATTTTAAGTTATGTCTGTGAACGGAGATCAGATATGATGTCAAACGTTTTGAGAAATGCATTTGCCCATAAAAGAGACTATAATTGTCTCCGTGAACATCTAAATCTAAAGAAACAGCAGGACTCATTATAGTAAAGGTACATGGCAAGCTCTTTTCACATCAGCTGTCTTCTCTCACCTCCGGAACTGGCAGCTTCAGCATGTGGAGGCGTTTCACAGAAACAACTATATCTACTGCTGTCAGAGCTAAAAGCCTTCTCATTGCCCATTTGCATGTAAATGTGAATGGGGAAAAAATCGTGTAAAATTAAAAGATACCAGTGAGTTTCATAGACGAACTGAGGCCACTATCCGATAAGCTAGTGGAAGAGGGAACGTGGTCTCTGCAGCTTTCAATTTGAGTACGGTTATGTCAATTGTGTCACACTTTACATTGATATTTTAGACTGCACTGTTTGGCTATAAAGATCAGTCACACAACTTTTTGTATAAATAAGAAATAAAGATCAAATTGGACTAGCTAGGGATACACTGCGACATCGAGATTGTGGTGTTGAATTATTACATTGTACCCAAAGATTTCCTAAGGTGTTACGTGCTGAAAGTGTGACACATTCACAATTGTTTAAAAATGTGTTGGATTTCTGTCGGCGGGCTCCAGTCACAAATGACTCACTTGCCATGCCAGCGTTTTATTTTTTATTTTTTCTTAGGCTGGAGTCACATTAAATGTATGAAAAATCGGTCCGAGTCTCCCTGCTGAGAGTCGCACGAGTGTAATGCGAGTACAATCTGATTTTCCACAACTGCATTCGATTTACATCCGATTGCAATGCCATTTTAACATGAGCTTTTTCATACAGCAATTCTCTGTCATTTACACATCATTTTCAGAGGAAATATTCATCAAAACACACACACACACATATTAGACATAAGAAAAGCCGGAAATTCATGTGCAGTGTACAGTAAAAGTGATTTAGACAGATTATAGATATATACACATAGAATACACAGATATATATATACTACATAGATAGAATAAAAGTCGGCAATTCATCTGCCGTGTTCTGTAAAATCACTGCAGCCGACAGGATAGAAGAGTTGGATTACATACAGTAAATACATAGAATAGATATATAGATGTCTGTGACAAATACAATTAGTACAGTATGTGCAAATTACTGGACATATTTTATTAAAAAGATTATTTTTCGGAAAAAAATGGCGTGGGCTCCTGCGCAATTTTTGTAACCAGTAGAGGGAAAGCCGATGGCTGGGGGCAGATGTTTATAACCTGGGAAGGGGATAGTACACATTAAGCTTCCCAGGCTATTAATATCAGATCACAGCTGTATAATTAGCCTTTACTGGCTATTAAGATGGGGGGACTGAGATCACTGGCTGCGTTTTTAATATTTCCTAGTGTTTGGCATTGACAAAACTTTATGGATAGTAATCTGTGGATTACATGTGTTTTACCAGCTTCAGATTTTCTGCATCTAATCCAATTCTTTGAGGAAGATCTGCACATAACTGCACAACAGGTTATGCAGGGTAAAAAAGAAGCACATAAATCTCATCCACTTGCTGGGACTATAAGACGCTGCGTTTTTTTGCCTATCGAAAAGTTATTGTGGTAACTGAACCTAAATGTTTAGTGGTAATATCTGAGGCTATCTAACCCAGTGGTTCTATACCTCAGGATGGTTTCACCAGTAAGGGGCTCTGTAGACCTTTGGTAAGGCAGCATTCACAGACTCTGTACTTATTTTAATATCATACTGGACTCAGGAGGCAAAAAAGAAATTCAGACATTTGAGCATGGACTTCAACTACTGATAGTACAGTCCAAACACCATCTTGGTATGTTTGGTGAAGTCCAGGAATTGTTTAAGCCAGTTTGATAATGCCACAGTAGAAAAGAGTTTAAGGCTATGTTCACACATTGTGGAAAACCTACGCTGTGGATTTGGTTACAAATCTGCAACTAATCCGCAAACAGTAATCCAATCCAAAGAGTTTTCCAGGAATTGACAAACTATGACTGAAGATGACAGAAATCAATGGCTGTCAATGCATGCTGGGAATTGTAGTTTTGCAATAGCTGGAGAGCCCTATTCTGGATAACATTGTTAAAAAAAACCATTATGCTGAGGCTTACTATACAAGCAATATGCTACTGTGTGCAGTTTTGATGCTATTTTAGATTATGATTTCTGGGAACGTCTTGCAACAATTTGCTTTTCTGCTTTTGATGTAATTTTGAGCTCTAGTTTTAACAAATACACCGTGTTCTACATTATTATGTTTTTCTCTGATATTTCTGAATGGTCGGTGCGAATAAGTCTGTATAATATTCAAATCATCAACTGTTAAGAGTATGGAAATCAAATTTTACTTCATAAACCTCCCAATGATAACTTTTTTCAAAACTAGAAAACCCTCAAAACGCACTAATCCAATTATTAGGCACAAGAGTTTCCAAACATTGACATTGTATAGGCTGTAAAGAGTTGAAAATGGTCATGCATTGATTTGCAGCATTAAGTTGTCACATATACTGAAATCAACAGTTTTTTCAATCAACATCTTAACAGGCCAAGTCACATGTTAACACAGGACCTCTTCTTTGATATTAACCTTTATAATTCTTGCATCCATTGAACTTATGACTTTTTGCGTAGTTCCTTCTTCAGCTTCTTTGCAGGATGTCAGAAGAGCCAAAGCTGCTGTTTTGATGTGAACTTCATGTACGCTGGGACCATGGTTACTATGCCTGTGAGCACTGTTTCAGGGTGGCTAAATTATAGGTTTATACACAACAGTAAGCCTCTGGATGATACTGCACCTTGAGGTTCGCGGGACTCCAGAGTCACCAACAGCTTCAAATCCAGTGTGCTGATTTGTAATGGTATTTCAGCAGCTGCTCTCAATTCTATGAATTTCTTTGGCAGAAACCTTTTTCATTATGCCTTTATCTGCAGAAATAAATCTATGCTCTGTATTAGCCACAAACTACACTTTTCACCAGCAGAGATTCTTTCCTCCCCCATGTTGCTTTAAAGTTGCTACCTGTTTAATAATTTGGAATGTCATTTTTAAGCAGTTTTCCTTTAATTAGGCTCACCTGGCAAACTAATAATCACAGGGTTTTCAGATTGATATCAGTGATCCAAAGAGCAGTGAGACACAACACCACCCATGAGTTTATTTGAAAAAAATAAAAAGTCATCTTTATGACACGTAATTCCAATTTGCATAATAATTTGGACTGCAGTGTATATGGCCTTAAAGAAGTGTCTTCCCCAGTATCCTGCGTTGATCTAGCCTTCTTTTGAAATCATGTGACTTTTGACACTGAGATCTAAGTGTAAACTTTATGTAGTGAATAGTGATGAGCGAGTGTACTCATTGCTCAGGTTTTCCCGAGCACGCTCGGGTACCCTCCGAGTATTTATGACTACTCGGAGATTTCGTTTTCATTGCGGCAGCTGAATGATTTACAGCTACTAGCCTGCTTATTTACATGTGGGGATTCCCTAGCAACCAAGCAACCCCAACATGTATTCAGCCTGGCTAATAGCTATAAATCATTGAGCTGCCACGATGAAAACTAAATCTCCGAGCAGTCATAAATACTCGGAGGTCACTCGAGCAACAAGTACACTCGCTCATCACTAGTAGTGAAGAAAGTATCTTACAATGGCAACCCCTTGTCCATATGCCCTACTAGGGTATAAAGACCTCAGATTGGTATATATAACCTCACAGAGTTGGAGTACCCAAAAGAAGGAAATCGTTATTTGGATGTTCTTTAACCCCTTAAAGGGAATCTATAAGCACGTTTTTGCCATGAAATCTGACATTAAATGATGATGGGGCAAATGATGTTGGGTGAAAAACCCTGATTCCAGCAACGTATCACTTATCGGACTGCAGTATTGATAAAATCTCTTTTCTGTTGTAGAAGTAGCAGTGGTCAGATTACATAAACCCCCGACCACACCACTTATTGTTAGCTTCAATAGGACAAGAAAAGACAAGAAAAAGGAAAAACCCAATGTGGCTAAACAAAGATGAGGGGCAATTAACGTAAAAAGAAAGCAGGATGGCACAGTTGAAGCTCTAAAAAACTATAGGGAGACAAATACTTTATCTAAAAAACTAATTAAAGCTGACAAAAAGGAAACAGAGATGCACATTGCTAAGGAGAGTAAAACTAATCCCAAACTGTTCTTCAACTATATCAATAGTACAAGAATCAAAAGTGAAAGTGTAGGCCCTTTAAAAAATTGTTAGGAAAGAATGGTTGTAGATGACGAGGAAAAAGCTAATATATTAAACACCTTCTTTTCTACGGTACTGTATTCTGCGTGTGAACGCAGACACTTACCCTCAAAGGTGCCCTGTATGTTCGGACTATTTATTTTTGGCATTACTGGTTTTGTGCTACCGCTTTGGATATCTGTGCTTCACCTGCATAGGTACTCCCTTCCCATTTTCTTGCTGCTGTGGCACTTATGCACTTTATTTACTTTGATACAGCGTTTTGAGTTTTGTTTACCCTGTGATAATTATATCACACGGATTATTCACATTGGCAATATTAGTTTTGTGTTGATTGAGCATGTGTTTGGGTATCTGTGATTTATTAACACAAATATTCCCCCCCCCTTTTTTTTCTTTTTTCTCCCTTTTTTGCTGTGGCACCTATGCACCTTATTTACATTTAGGCACGCTTTTATACAGCGTTTTTATAATTGGTATATTTAAAAAATTGTAATATATATCCTTGGTCACCTTTCACCATTGCACGCCCATGCATTATTATTTTATTCCGAGCATATGGTCTATATAAAATATCAGGTTTTTCTATATAATTGATTATATACTGTACCTTGAATAAGTGTTCTCATGTTGCACTCTTCTTTTATTTATTATTTTTTAAAAAAAATTTTGGACATTTTTTGTAATTTGACTCACTGCTACTTAAATAAAGATTTATTTATATGAATTCCTTGTCTGTAGCTTTCTCTCTCCTTTAGTCCTCTTTCTGGGTCTTGGTTTTACTTTGTGGTCTCCACTCTCCTTTATACCACACCTCACACCTTATTTCTCAGAATTTTTTCACTTCTTGTGAAGTTATTGAGGTTGTTGAATTATTGGTATATCTACCATTTATTATTTATTATTTTGTGTGTGTGGTTCCTTTTTACTGTTATACTGAGTAAAATGATACCGTGGGTGATGAAATCAGTCTTGTGGTTCTTGTTTAAATCTGTATTTGTAGTTTTCAGTTAATGAGATTCTCGTGCTCTAGGGGGGCCTGTGGGTGAGGGCTTTATGTGGTGCTCTGCTTAGCTATGCATCTGTATGAATTAGCCATTGTATCATGCTACAGAGCATAGCAGGTGGCGCCACCTGCATGATGAATGTTCATTTTTTTTCCTACAAAATATTCTATGCGGTACGTAAACTAAGGAGCAGATCACTGAGGGATCAGTGACCTGTCATAAGCCATACAGATGAATATGGCAGCAAAGCACCACATAAAGCCCCCCACAGTCCACCCTGGAGCACAAGCATATCATTAACTGAAAAAAATTAAACAACAACCACAAGACAGATTTCATCAACCAAGGCATCATTTTAATCAGTATAACAGCGCCAACCTGTCTGTAGTTTAGGCTGGTTTGACATTTGCGGTTGTGTCCGCAGCGTTTCTGACGCATACATCCGTCTTGATTTCCTATCTTTAACCCCATCATGACCCAGCCTATTTTGACCTTAATGACCTGGCCATTTCTTGCAATTCTGACCAGTGTCCCTTTATGAGGTAATAACTCAGGAACGCTTCAACGGATCCTAGCGATTCTGAGACTGTTTTTTCGTGACATATTGGGCTTCATGTTATTAGTAAATTTAGGTGGATAATTTTTGCTTTTATTTGTGAAAAAAATGGAAATTTGGCGAACATTTTGCAATTTTCAAATTTTTAATTTTTATTCTGTTAAACCAGATAGTTATGTGACACAAAATAGTTGATAAATAACATTTCCCACATGTCTACTTTACATCAGCACAATTTTGGAAAAACAAATTTTTTTGATAGGAAGTTGTAAGGGTTAAAATTTGACCAGCAATTTCTCATTTTTACAACAAAATTTACAAAACCATTTTTTTTAGGGACCACTTCTCATTTCAAGTCAGTTTGAGGGGTCTGTATGGCTGAAAATACCCAAAAGTGACACCATCCTAAAAACTGCACCCCTCAAGGTGCTCAAAACCACATTCAAGAAGTTTATTAACCCTTCAGGTGTTTCACAGCAGCAGAAGCAACATGGAAGGAAAAAATGAACATTTAACTTTTTAGTCACAAAAATGATCTTTTAGCAACAATTTTTTTTAATTTCCCAAGGGTAAAAGGAGAAAATGGACCACGAAAGTTGTTTTCCAATTTGTCCTGAGTACGCTGATACCCCATTTGTGGAGGGGAACCACTGTTTGGGTGCACGGCAAGGCTTGGAAGGGAAGGAGTGCCATTTGATTTTTGGAATGAAAAATTGGCTCCAATCTTTTGCAGACACCATGTCGCGTTTGGAGAGCCCCTGTGTGGCTAAAGATTGGAACTCCCCCACAAGTGACCCCATTTTGGAAACTAGACCCCCCAAGGAACTTATCTAGATCATAGTGAGCACTTTAAACCCCCAGGTGCTTCACAAATTGATTCGTAAAACTGAAAAAGTACTTTTTTTTTCCACAAAAAAAATAATTTTAGCCTACATTTTTTCATTTTCACATGGGCAACAGGATAAAATGAATCCTAAAATTTGTTGGGCAATTTCTCCTGAGTGCACGGATACCTCATATGTGGGGGTAAACTACTCTTTGGGCGCACAGCAAGGCTCAGAAGGGAAGGAGCGCCATTTGACTTTTTGAATGAAAAATTAGCTCCAATAGCTAGCGGACAACATGTCGCATTTGGAGAGTCCCTGTGTGCCTAAACATTGGAGCTCCCCCTCACAAGTGACCCCATTTTGGAAACTAGACCTCACAATGAACTTATCTAGATGTGGGTGAGCACTTTTTACCCCAAAGTGCTTCACAGAAGTTTATAACGCAGAGCCGTGAAAATAAAAAATCTTTTTTCCCTCAAAAATGATTTTTTAGTCCGCAATTTTTTATTTTCACAAGGGTAACAGGAGAAACTGGACCCCAAAAGTTGTTGTCCAGTTTGTCCTGAGTACGCTGGTACCCCATATGTGGGGGTAAACCACTGTTTGGGCACACGTCGGGGCTCGGAAGGGAAGTAGTGATGTTTTGAAATGCAGACTTTGATGGAATGGTCTGCGGGCATCATGTTGCGTTTGCAGAGCCCCTGATGTGCCTAAACAGTAGAAACCCCCACAAGTGACTCCATTTTGGAAATTAGACCACCCAAGAAACTTATCTAGATGTGCGGTGACCACTTTGAACCCCCAAGTGCTTCACATAAGTTTATAACGTAGAGCCCTGAAAATAAACTGATTTTTTTTAGTCTGCAATTTTTTATTTTCACAAGGGTAACAGGAGAAATTAGACCCCCAAATTTGTTGTGCAATGTTTACTGAGTACGCTGATACCCCATATGTGGGGGTAAACCACTGTTTGGGTGCACGCCGGGGCTCGGAAGGGAGGGAGCACCATTTGACTTTTTGAATGCAAGATTGGCTGGAATCAATGGTGGCGCCATGTCGTTTGGGACCCCCTGATGTGCCTAAACAGTGGAAACCAATCAATTCTAACTCAAACACTAACCCCTACACACCCCTAATCCCAACCCTAACCACAAGCCTAACCCTAACCCCAACACACCGCAAACCCTAATCTTACCCCTAATTCCAAACCCAATCCCAACCCTAACTCTAATTCCAACCCCAACCCTAAGGCTATGTGCTCATGTTGCGGATTCGTGTGCAGATTTTTCCGCACCATTTTTGAAAAATCCACAGGTAAAACGCACTGCATTTTACCTGCGGATTTACAGCGGATTTCCTGCTTTTTGTGCGGATTTCACCTGCGGTTTTACACCTGCGGATTCCTATTGAGGAACAGGTATAAAACGCTGCGGAATCCGCACAAAGAATTGACATGCTGCGGAAAATACAACATAGCGTTTCTGCGCGGTATTATCCGCATCATAGGCACAGCGGATTTGGTTTTCCATAGGTTTACATGGTACTGTACACTGCATGGAAAACTGCTGCAAATCCGCAGCCAAATCCGCACCGTGTGCACATACCCTAATTCCAACCCTAATTCTAACCCTAATTCTAACCCTAACCTTAGTTCTAACCCTAGTTCTAGCTCTAACCCTTGTTCTAACCCTAACCCTAGCTATAACCCTAACCCTAGTTAAAACCCTAACCCTAGTGGAAAAATAAAAATAAATATATTTTCTTTATTTTATGATGTTCCCTACCTATGGGGGTGATAAAGGGGGGGGGCTATTTACTATTTTTTTATTTTGATCACTGTGATAGAACCTATCACATTGATCAAATTGAATGAATTAATCTGCCGGCCGGAAGATGGTGGCGCCTATCCTAGATGCCGGACCGTCACCGGGAGGGACCCAGAAGGTACGGGGGGTGGGATCGGACAGCGGGGGGGCGCCGGTCAGCACAGAGGGGAGAGGAAGGCAGCGGAGGACATAATAGAGGGGAGGAAAGACTGACGGCGGCGGCAGATCACTGCTGTCAGTCGGTGGTGAGTGCAGATCGGGGTCTCCAGCCATGGCAAATGATATTGCAGCATCGGCCATGGCTGGATTGTAATATTTCACCAAGTTTCATTGGTGAAAAATTACAAATTGCTTTGATTGGCTGTTTCACTTTCAACAGCAAATCAGAGCGATCGTAGCCACGGGGTGGCAAAGCCACCCCCCGGACTGAAGTACCACTTCCCCCTGTCCCTGCAGATCGGGTGAAATTGGAGTTAACCCTTTTACCCGATCTGCAGGGACGCAATCCCTCCATGACACCACATAGGCGTCACAGGTCGGATTGGCACCGACTTTCAAGATGCCTACGTGGCGTCACAGGTCAGGAAGGGGTTAACATTGTAGACGCAGGTGCATGCGTTCACCCGCGTTTGCTTACGCATGCGTATTTTGGCGGTATGCGGCTGACGCACCATGTTAGAACTTTTTTGGCATCAAATTTCCGCCTCCATACGCATGCGGACGCTTGCGGGAGGAGTGCGTCAAAAAACGCATCATAGTCTATGGGAACGCATAGGAACGCAAGGACATGCGCTCGCTTGCGTTTGCACAAGAGTCTATATACAGAACTCAAAAATACAGCAAAAAATGGGATGAGTATAAAACGTAACTTTTAATGTTATAAAAGACCATAAAAAACAAGTCACCCACGTGAACAAACACACAAATTGGGGCAAAATCTCCACCATAGGATGTGATGATCCCTGGAGACTAATACGCCCCTCACAGGATTTAAAAAAAATCCCGACAGCAAGGTTGCCGACGAGAAATATATTACTGAGGTGTGATAAATACAAAGGCTGTAAGGCTGTTTGCACGATTACAACAAATACAGCACCACACCCTCAGTCGCATAACAGAACATACAGAAAAACAGTGATGGCAAACACTATAGGAAATGCCTACTGATTCCTCTAAGCATTTTCCTGAAGCCGAGTTCGCATCTCGGCTTCAGGAAAATGGCCGCCGCGATCTCCATCTGCGCACGCGCGGCATCCCGCGGCCATTTTCCTGAAGCCCCGTGCAGCAGAGCACTCCATCTGCGCACCCGCGGCCTCAGGAAGATGGCCGCCCCCACCGATCACCAGGGGAATAGCGCAGATCGCGCTCTTTTTCCTCAGCTGCGCAGTGGATTCGGCAGTTGGACATGCGCAAACCACTACGCCACCAATGGACAGATAAGCAAGATCTGGGGGAAGAAACAGCGATGTCACCACGCCCATCCGACCAGACCGGCATGAGTGACAGCCCAAAACGGCGACTTTACAAAGATATTTCGGCAGCATAGCTGGGGAATAAAGGCACAAAAAAGACCCTAATGTAAAGCCCAGCTCTGCCCCTATTTAACGCTATTTTTATCTCATCTTTAAAAAACGGGGTGACAGGTTCCCTTTAAGTACAATATTAAGACTACATACATAAAATTAGAAAATATAAATCCCTGCCTAAAAGTGCCTAATTCTGGAAAGCTATATTGTAAAATCCACTTGTTTATTATGTTACTGACAGCCTCAAGGATTGCTTGCGAGCAGATGTGACTCATAGATCTGCGTGGATGAGCTCAGAAAAAAAATGATTAAAGCCTTCTGGGAAATGAAGAGAACGGGCCTTAAACTGATTTTGTTATATGAAGTGATATGACTGGATAAAATGCATTAATCTTTAATAACAGTTAATTAAATGATTGATTTCAAGTCAGGGGATTTTTAAAATGCTCATAACATTTTTCCATGGCATAGCAATATAACTGAGATGTTGGACTAGGCTTTAGTTAGGCTTACCTCCTTAGGTAGCTTTCTTCACAATGCTCTTTAGTTGTAAAAAAAAAAAAATGAATTTGAGAAATTTAGATATATCAGGAAAAAAATTGTTTCAGTGTCAATCTCTAAGTGTTACATTAACTATTTGACAAGCTATAATCCCACATCTTTTAGAGGAAAAAAAGATATTGAGAATATATTTCTGCTTCCTATTTATATGGATGGTAGGGAAATTCATTACTTTCAAGCCTTGGGCTATATTTATAGAAAGAGAGGGAAGGAGGCTAGCCTAAAGCTTAGTCAGGAACTACAGTAAATTAGATCAAGCACTACATTTATATGGACCACGCTGAAAAAATAGGTAGTAAAGGTCGTATAGTATAAGGCAAGTAAGAACAGTGTAAAACAAGCTCACGTCACCTACGTTAACACCACAATGGCAGGCATGCTTGGTGTATACACAGGGAAATACTGCAGAACTAGTATGGACCCCTGGAGGCCAGATGGCGTTTTGACAGCCACACAGTAGGTATACATAAATTTATAGGAAGTCTTTGTTTGCTGCACTTTCTTTTCTCACTGCAATAATAGATAGAGGGAAGAGGTAGCTGCATGCCAAAAAGTTTATAATGTATGCCCTTCACTACAAGGAGTTTGAGGGCTGTTTAATTTAGATGGCTAAAAAATTATTTTGTTCTTGCCTTATTACGTTCCAATAGCTATGACTTTATACCTATGCCACCATTGTTGTATGAGATTTTTGTGAGCTAGGTCATAGTTTTGCTGGCTTAGATTTGCTTCTGCCTCTTAAGATTTTTTTGTATTTTCCTGGAGTGCACTTTTCATTAGGAACCATATAGTATTGCTGGTCTTAAGTTCTTAGTCATAAGTAGCTCAAAATTATATTTAGAAAATGCCAAGTCAGTACATAACATACCAAAATATTAAATAGAAAGTGTCAGTGGGAGAGAAGAGCAGTGAATATTCATTCTCTTTAATAGCGAGCACACGTGATTGCCCAGCTGCTGCAGGAAGCCGATGGCTGCGGCTAACCGTGTGCCCACTATTTAACAGAATGAATATTCACTGCTCTCCATTCTCATAGTCATAGTCCCATTTTTTTGCTTACATTTTTTTTCCCTCCTCTAAAACCTAAGTGCGTCTTATGGTCTGGTGCATCTTATAATCAGAAAAATTTGGTAAGTGCTACGTATTTTGGGCCAGGCGCTAGAGGCAGAGCTCCAAGGAAATGAGCTCTATACTATAAAGCATAAAGACCCAATTCAATGCCTTTGTGCCTTTTTTGTCCAGTTTTGTGTGTTCTAAGCCTTTTTTGTTTGTACCCAATTCATTATTGTATTTGAGCCTTTTTTTTAATCTATTTTATATGTGCGCGCCTGTTTGGGGTTTTTTTTGGAGGGGGTGGTTTGCTTTGTGGGTGGAGTCTAAATTCCCAATTTTTTTTTTCACCTGATTCATCAATTGCAACTTATTAAAAAGTTGAAAAATTTGTGGCAACTTCACGCCAGTTCCCCTTGGTGAATGATGGTATTTGGCACCAAAAGTCACAAAAACAGTTCAAGACAAGAAAAAAAAAAAACATTTTAGAATTTGCGCAAAATTTTTGAATAAAAAAAAAATCAAATATTCATCGGGTTCAAAATCTCATTGCAGGAGAACAAGAGCAAATAGAAAAAGCAAGTAAATCACAAACTTGCTTATTTTCAAAAAGGAAAAGAAAAGGAAAATACATCAGCTTACTACAAACACCAAGGTCCTGTAGCTGAATTCCAAAGGCTGAGTGCTAGGATAACTAGGGGCCAGTAACCCAGACAGCAAATCATAGACAAAAACGTTTGGTACCCCAGCACCAAACAAAAAAAATATGTTAAACATCCATTTTATTGGTATAGATTTAAATCCAAGAAATTAAAATCAAAAATAGTACATTAAAATGTGGGGAGGGGGAGAGAGATGGAGGTACAGACCCCAATAATCGCCTTGTGCATTTCGGACCAATGCGTCGTTACTCATAGGCATATAGGGAGAAATGGAGAGAAGTCTGTGATATAAACACATTCAGTTCCCCGGAAGATAATTAGGAAAGAAGTTAACACTCCTATTTTTAATATTATAAATTATTAAACTAATGGCACTGCTATAGATGGGAGCGAACAGAGTAAAAATACTGAGAAAACTGATAACCCATTCATTTATTTTTTCGTTTTGAAGGTAAAGGCACTGGATACATAACATGGTATGCTCATTTTAAAATAAAAATAGATTTCTATAACTTGTATTTATTACATGTTCAATACCTCTACCTGTAAGTAACATTTTATTGTTATCCATTATGTATTGGGGCTTACTAGCTACTTATAAGAAATGCAATGGGTAAGATCTCACCAAGTAATTTAAGGCTAAGATTGACACAATCAGCTATGACATATTTTAACAAAAGTCTTTCAAAGCCAAACTAGCTCCACATGCTTGCCCCCTCTAGCTTCTTTAATCATTTCTAACAAGGTTGACATACATTTTTTTTTCAGAATTCATGCCTCGCTACCTGGCTGCCTAAGCCAATTACTGAATTTCACTCATTCCACCAGTTCCAATTCCAACCAACTGCAAACCTAATCATTCAGTTGTGCAATGTATCAATACTCCCATAATGAAGTCTGCGCCCCTGGCTGCTACATGGACACTTGCACTCATTTCAAACTGCCCTTAATAGGGGTATACGGCAAAATTAGAGGTCACAGAATAAGAACATGGCTTTAACTTTAAGATACACCAGTCCATGTTGAAAATGTTAAAGAGTTTCACACTAGATAAATGAGGCAACACAGCTTTTACATGTAGACGAGGATTAGTGCTGCAGATCGTTAATCTAGAGGACCTCATGCCTGCAGAATTGCAGCTGAGATCAAATTGGTAAGTAATGAACTTCTTTCACTGATGAAACATAATACTGGCTCTACAGCATTACTATTCTTTAGAAACTTCTTATTAAGCTCTCTCATATCACACTTGGTTTCAGTGATATACAGCTGTATAGTTAAAGGGTGGCCTGAAGCCAAAGTAAATTTCATTATTAATCTTTATCTGTTTAGTGCCTTAATCTAAACAATTTTCTAACATACTTGTATTAAAAAATCCCTATCCTTCTATAACTACACAATGACAGTGCGTTCTCTGTTGTCGGCTCAGGTCAGTGGTAACGGACCGGCAATGGAATGGTGTCAGAATACCCGGTGCACAGAGACGAATGACAACACTTGCTGGGGCTGTGCTGGTCTCTGCACGCCGAGTATTATGACACCGCTCTACTGCCAGCATGTTACTGCTGATCTGAGAGTGTACTGTGATTGTGCACATCGCGCAAAGACTGAGCAGGGACTAGCCCAGCCCCTGACACGAGCATCACTGATAATGCTTCATTTCAGAAAGCATGTACTCGATTCTCAAATAAAGCAACATCAGAAAGGAAGTAGGAAAAAAATATAGAATAGCAGTTAGATATTATAGTTAGGGAACAGTAGGGAATTTTTAATGCATGTATATTAGACAATAGTTTAGTTTAGATTATGGCATCAAATAGATCCGGACGAAAATGAATTTGCCTTCACAACACCCTTTTAAGGCAAAAGAAACAACTGAAGTCATACTATTTCACTTTGGCTACATTTACACATCTGTTTTTCTTATCCAAGTGCTGAACGGTTTTAAAATGGATAGAACACAGACACAGTTTAATGGATCTATTCACTCATCAGCTGTTTTTTATTATTAGATCCATGAGATGTTCCATTAAGTGTAGTCAATTTCATTCTCGCCTCACTTTGCAGATCATACTTGCCCATTGAAATGTAGAGGGATCCATTGAAAACTGTTCCATTGCCAAGTGTCAATGGGAAAAAAAAATGAGGAAAAAAACAGATGCAAAAAAGATGAAAAATGTAGGTAAAAAAAATGACAAAAGAAAAACATTCCTTTTTTTAACAGTTGTTATAAGGTAAACAAATGTGTGAATGGTAGTATTATGGAAACTGCCAACTGGTAAAAGAAAATGTTGGCTTCTAGGGCAAATTCCTTATCAGAGATTAATTTTCTGCTAATAACACTATAAAGACAGAAATATGAAGCCTGTGGCTTTTATGAAGCAGCTGCGTGATGAAAATGTAATTCAGTCTGTATCTAAGACAAGATCATGTCTTGTATCGCTCCATAAGTACTTTCTTTGGATGATCGGGTAAAAGGGTTGTCCGATCCAAATCTGTGACTGCACACTTATGAATCCCTCCAATGCACTGTGCGCTGCAGTTATTCGAAGGTTTCCAAACCAGGACTGGAGGGTATGTACGAGTTATACATACTCCCAGCCAGTGGGCATGTATGGAGCGATAATGCGCCCTCTAGATGGGGCGTGGCCTCAGCTCAATATAAGAGTATGTACAACTCGCACATACCCTCCAGCCCCAGGTCAGAAACCGGCAAATCCCCACAGCGCACAGTGCGTATTTTGGGGGATTCATAAGTGTGCAGTCACACAGAGTGACTGCAGACTTAACGATTTGGACCAGACAACCCCTTTAATACCGTTATAAGTTGTTACAACCACATAGGTATGTCATGGTTAGGACATGGTTAATGTCCTGTTCTCTCAGGGTTAATTTTGCTGGCCTCCCTTTCGATCTGGGAGGGGTATTTATACCCACTCCAGACTAGGATTTACTGTCAGCTGTACTTTCTGTTCTAGTCTATGTTCCTGACCCCTGGAGTGTGTGCCCGGTGGTGCAGAGAGATGTGGCAGGTGCTTTACAGAGGTCTGCTCCGTTGGGGTTCCGGGAGGGGGGCCCCACTGATGTATCCCTAGTGGACCCCGAGCCACCAGTTAAGATACCCGACAGTTTTTCCGGGGATAAAAAATTATTTAGGGTCTTTAAGGAGGGATGCAAGTTGTTCTTTGAATTGCGTCCCTGGGCCTCTGGAAATGAAAGGCAGAGGGTGGGGGTCATAATGTCCTTGTTAAGGGGGGCCCACGAGCATGGGCATTCTCTCTCTCTTCCTCAGCTAATGAACGTATGTCTGTGAACCTGTTCTTTGAGACTCTGGGGCACAATTATAATGAGCCTGATAGAGTGCATCTGGCAAAGGATATGGTGATAAGTGGGACACAAGGGAGGCACTCCGCTGAATGTCTCTGTTCAGAGTTTAGGCGTTGGGCAGCCGAAGTATCTTGGAAAGATGCCACCCTGAGGGGGTTGCTCCGCAAGCGTCTGTCTGACTGTCTGAAGGACGCTCTGGCACTTCATCCTCCTCCTGATACCCTGGAGGATGCCATGGCGCAGGTGATCCGGATGGACCGGAGACTCCGTGCTAGAGGAGTGATGCAACAAGACTTCCTTGTACTCCAAATTGTGTGACTCTGCACCTGTATCTGAGTCCATGGAGATTGGGTCAGTCTTGGTTATGGAGAAAGAGAGAAGGCACCGTAGAGACAACCAACTATGCTTTTACTGTGGAGCCTCTGGACATTGGAAAAGGAACTGCCCCTCCTGCCCTTCTTCAGTGAATCGTCAGAGAAACAACTGATTCTGGGCAACAATCGAGGAGGTTGTCCAGACTCCCAGGTACATTTTTTCTCGCTTGCAAGAAATGTGCGCCAAGTGGAATTGGAAATTGTTGCCGGTCCTGTGGTGACCACTGTCTTTGTTGACTGCGGTTCTTCCATTAATTTGATTGATGCCCAAGTTGTGACTCGTAATAAGATAGGGACAGTCAGGCTGAAAGACCCTGTTAAGGTTGTGGCTGTTGATTCAGTCCCTTACCTGGTATGGAATTTGTTTCTGGACTGATGTCTTTTCTCTGAAAGTAGGTTCCACTCACGTGGAAAAATTAAGTTGTTTTGTTATGAATAATCTGCCTGCAGGATTGGTACTGGGGATGACCTGGCTACAAAGCCATAATCCTGTCATTGATTCGGGGGCGGGGGAGATCACTCATTGGGGATGTAAGGGTAATGGTCTGTGTTGTAACCTGGGACCTTTTGTTAACCCAGTAAAGTCTGTATCTGTGTTGTCTGTCGGTCTGGAGGGTACTCTGTAGTACCTGAGGGACTTCAAAGAAGTGTTTTCCGAAAGCGAGGCTGAGGCGATTCCACCACATCGACCTGGTGATTGTGCTATTGATTTAGTCCCAGGAGCCAAATTACCCAAGGCTCGTCTGTACAATTTGTCCGGGCCTGAGCGCCAAGCCATAGAAGAGTACATCACAGAGAGCCTCCGCAAGGGGCATATTCGGCCCTCTATCTAACCAGTGGCAGCAGGGTTTTTCTTTGTGAAGAAAATAGATGGTGGTTTGCAATCGTGCCTCGACTTTCAGGAACTGAATGAGATTACTGTGAAGAACACGTATCCTCTTCCTCTGATTCCTCTGGGGCCAAATGGTTTTCTAAGCTTGACTTACAAGGGGCTTATAACCTTCTAAGGATCCGAGAGTGAGATGGAATGGAAAACAGCGTTTCTGAAGACCAAAATTTGGTTATGCCCTTCGGTCTCACTAACGCCCCTGCTGTTTTCCAGAATTTCATTAATGTTGTTTTTTCTGACCTGATTGGGATTTCTATGTGGTCATTTACCTGGATGACATCTTGATATACTCAGAGGACACTCAGTCACACTTACACCATCTATGTACGGTTCTTATGAGACGCAGGGAGAATAATTTATATGCTAACCTGGATAAGTGTTCATTCTTTATGCAAGAACAGTCTTTTCTGGGTTTAATTGTATCAGGGGAGGGATTCCGCATGGATCCGGGGAAGGTTCAGGCCATTTCTGATTGAGTGCAACCTCATGACCTGAAGGGGTTGCAGCGATTTCTGGGCTTCGCTAATTATTATAGGAAGTTCATTAAAGGGTTTTCGCAGGTGGTGAAACGCTTGACGGACTTCACTCTCAAAGGGGCAGATGTAAAAAATTGGTCCGTGGCCGCAAAAAATTCCTTCCAGCCACTGAAGAAATGTTTTACTTCAGCACCCGTGTTGATACAACCCGATCCGTCAAGACCTTTTATTGTGGAGGTCGACGCTTCGGAGGTGGGGATGGGAGCAGTGTTGTCCCAGGGTCCGTCCACCCTTACTAACCTTAAACCCTGTGCCTTTTTCTCTAAAAAATTCTCTTTGGCCGAGAGAAATTATGATGTCGGCAACAGGGAATTGTTGGTGGTTAAATTGGCCTTTGAAGAATGGAGGCATTTTTGGAGGGGGCTGTTCATCCCATTACGGCCATCACTGATCATAAAAACCTAGCCTATATCGAGTCCGCTAAGAGATTGACCCCCCAGACAGGCTCGATGGACACTTTTTTTTTTCTCAGTTTCATTTTACCATTACGTTCCGACCAGGGTCTAAAAATGTAAAGGCAGATGCCTTATCCTGAAGTTTTGATTCTGTGTCCCCTCCAGTATCCCCTTCCTCCATTCTTCAACCGGGAATGGTTGTGGCAGAAGTCTATTCAGAGTTACAGAGAGAGACTTTAGAAGCACAAGCTCCCAGGAATAAACCCCCAGGTAAATTGTTTGTACATGAACATTTCCATCTCACACTCCTGCAAGAATTTCATGATTCTGTGTTGAGTGCATACCCTGGGATTGCAGCTATCCGGGGGCAGTAGCTAGGAGTTTTTGGTGGCCCTCTATGGGTACTGATATCAAAAGGTTTGTAAATACTTGTGGGGTGTGTGCTCGCTCTTAGAGCTCTCTGGTCCTGCTGGCGGGGGAATTGGTGCCTTTGCCAATTCCGGATAAACCATGGACACACCTGTCCATGGACTTTATCACTAATCTTCCGTCTTCCAAGGGCAACTCAGTAATATGGGTAGTGGTTGATAGGTTTTCGAAGCAAGCCCACTTTGTGCTGTTACCTGCGTTACCTTCTGCTGAAACCTTGGCTCGCTTGTTTATTCAGCACATAATTCAGTTGGGGGTACCTGTGAATGTGGTGTCTGACAGGGGTGTGCAATTTGTGGCCAGGTTTTGGAGGGCTTTTTGTAAGAAGTTGGGTGTTACCATGTCGTTCTCCTCTGCTTATCACCCTGAATCTAATGGACAGACTGAACACACCAACCAGTCGTTGGAACAAATTTTGAGATGCCTAACCTCTTCCAGACAGGAAGACTGGTGTGAGGTATTGCCCATGGCAGAATTTGCATTCAATTGTCGTATTAATCAGTCTACTGGCAAATCTCCCTCTCAGGTCAATTATGGGTTTGTTCCACAGTTTGGAGAATTTTCCCGCATGCATTCTGGTTGCTCTGGTGCCGAGGGTTTGTTACAACAGTTAAGAACCCTTTGGAGGGAGGTTCAGGGGAACATCTCCAAAGCACAGAAGAGGTACAAACATTTTGCGGACAGGAGGAGGGGGTCAGCTCCTGCGTTGGCTGTGGGGGAGAAGGTGTGGTTGTCTACATGTAACATCAAACTTAAGATACCCTCTATGAAGTTGGGCCCCAGGTTTATAGGTCCATACGAGATTATAGAGGTGATCAACCCGGTGGCCTATAGAATACAGTTGCCCACCTCTTTCAAAATATCTAATGTCATCCACAGTTCTCTATTAAAACCTGTGGGGACGGTTAGAGAATATTCCTCATCGAATGTTCCGCCAGTGTCGGTAGAGGATCAGCTGGAGTACAAGGTATGGCACATCACTGATTCACAGTGGGTGAGCCGGAGGCTTCAGTACCTAATCCACTGGAAGTAATATTCCATTGAGGATCGGTCATGGGTTCTGGCCACTTCTGTGCACGCTGATCAAGTGGTGCTGCCTTTTCATGCCAGGTACTCTGAGATGCCTGGAGGTCCAGAGGCCTCACCGTAAGAGGGGGTACTGTCATAGTTAGGACATGGTTAATGTCCTGTTCTCTCAGGGTTAATTTTGCAGGCCTCCCTTTCGATCTGGGAGGGGTATTTATACTCACTCCAGACTAGGATTTACTGTCAGCTATACTTTCTGTTCTAGTCTGTGTGCCCAAATAAGGTTTCTGTCTGGAAATGGCACCTTGGCTCTGCTAGGCTTGTTAGCTGAAAAACGACACAAATTCTTAAGGTTTCAGGGAGGCTGTAAATTACATATTAAAAAGTAATATGCTCACCAGTGTTGGTCAAATATCTTTGGACGACTCCTTATATGGAATAATTATGGCGCTTACCGAATAGCTGCATCGGTAACCTGGATACCTGGAGCGCTCCCGATCAGCTGTTTGGCGCCGCAGTTGCATCTGTCACGGCTGTGTGACAGCCTGTTTGTTGGGCTTTCCATACATGTGGTGTGACTGTCACACAGCAGCGACACATGCAGCTGCGGCTGCAAACAGCTGATATCGGGAGCGCTCCAGGTATCCGGGTTCCTGATGCAGCTATTCGGGAAGCGCTATAGCTATTCGGATAAGCTCTTATCCGAAGCTGTTCGATCATCCCTAATATTGCTCACCTACTTCATTCCTTAACATGCTTTCCACATACATAGTGATCCTACAGCCAAAAGCAGATTGCATCAGTAATCTGAGGAACAGGAAAGCATGGAATTTAAGAAGTGGGTACATTACTTTTTCACTTCCAACCTCTTTCAACATTTTGATAAAGGTAAAAAAAACAAATACTCGTTTAACAATCTGTCATTGTGTAAAAGTATGAAGACCCCACAAGGATACCCTAACAGAGTCATAATTTATACAATTACCACCAGTAAACAGCACCAAAAAATGCTAAATGATGGTGCCAGAAAAAAACCCTTGCTGGTTCTATAAAATTGTATGGTATATCACGATCATCAGATCTGCAATGTTTTATACACTCCAGAATTCTTTAAAAGCAGGAAAAAATTACTACGTCAAATGAACATTTTCAGAATTGCTGACCAGCAAAGATAAAATATGGAATACCAGGGACTCAAAAAAAAGGTTCGACTTTAGTTGCAGAAAGAATGATCAGCATTTGTCAAAAATTAAAAAAGGACTGGGCATATTGAATTTTAACATCTCTTATCCTTGGCTCTCACAGATGATAATCCACTAGCAAAAGATGTGTGGTCAAGAGGGGTTGTCTTTGTCCATACCATCAGTTATATGACTTAAGTTTGCTCATTTTGCCTTTCGACCCAGCTAATTATCTTTTTTGTCTGCTCTATGTAGAAACAGGAAATCTCTTGTCCCTGCAAGACTCATTCTCTTCTAACTACTGACCCAGCTGCTCCCTCCACCCCCTTTGCCATAGACTTTTGCAATGACTCAGGACTTGTGCAGAGAAAACTGACCTCCTGTTTCTACATAAAGCAGAAGGATTCAGCTAGTCAGCTATTAATCACGTGTTGTCATAGACCTAAGGGAAAACAGAAAAATTAACTGGGTAGAAAGGCAAAATGAGCAATTTTAAGTACATAGTGCTGTATAAAATATGATTTTGCAATATATTAAGGGGATAAAAATTTTAATGTGAATGCTTCTTTAAGTCTCACCTAGACTCTTGAATATGCATGTTGTGTTGGATAATTAGTTGACTGTGAAGTCTAGGGACTCTCAGGAGAAAATCTGTAGCAGCCCCCACACATTAACCTAATGTTGACCAAACTCACCTACAAGTGTTTTTCACCAAATTAGAATATCATTAAAAAGTTAATTTATTTCAGTTCTTCAATACAAAAAGTAAAACTCATATTGTATAGAGTCATTAGAGTGATCTATTTCAAGTGTTTATTTCTGTTAATGTTGATGATTATGGCTTACAGCCAATGAAAACCCAAAAGTCATTATGTCAGTAAATTAGAATACTTTATAACACCAGCTTTTAAAATTTGAAATCTTAGTCTACTGAAATGTATGTTCAGAAAATGCACTCAATACCTGGTCGGGACTCCTTTTGCGTCAATTACTGCATCAATGCGGCATGGCATGGTGGCAATCAGCTTGTGGCACTGCTGAGGTGTTATGGAAGCCCAGGTTGCTTTGATAGCAGCCTTCAGCTCGTCTGCATTGTTGGGTCTGGTGTCTCTAATCTTCATCTTGACAATTCTCTATGGGGTTAAGCTTGCTGGTCAATCAAGCACAGCAATACTGCGGTTTTTAAACCAGGTATTGGTACTTTTGGTAGTGTGAATATGTGCCAAGTCCTGCTGGAGAATGAAATTTCCATCTCCAAAAAGCTTGTCGCCAGAAGGAAGCATGAAGTGCTCTAAAAATTTCCAGGTAGATGGCTGTGCTGACTTTGGTCTTGATAAAACACATTGGACCTATACCAGCAGATGACATGGCTCCCCAAACCATCACTGATTGTGGAAACTTCAAACTAGATCTCAAGCAGCTTGGATTGTGTGCCTCTCCACTCTTCCTCCAGACTCTGGGACCTTGTTTTCAGATGAAAGTACATTTTGCATTTCATTTGGAAACAACACCTTGGACCACTGAGCAACAGTCCAGCTCTTTTTCTCCTTGGCCCAGGTAAGACGCTTCTGGTGTTGTCTATTGGTCATGAGTGGCTTGACACAAGGAATGACACAAGGAATGCGACACTTGTAGCCCATGTCCTGGATACATCTGTGTGTGGTGGCTCTTAAAGCAATGACTAGCAGCAGTCCACTAGTTGTGAATCTCCCCCAAATTTTTGAATGGCCCTTTCTTAATAATCCTTTCAAGGCTGCTGTTATCCCGATTGCTTGTGCACCTTTTTCTACCACACTTTTTCCTTCCAATCAACTTTCCATTAATATGCTTGGATATAGCACTCTGAACAGCCAGCTTCTTTAACAATGACCTTTTGTTGCTTACCTTCCTTGTGGAGTGTGTCAATGACTGTATCTGGATATCTGTCAAGTCAGCAGTCTTCACCATGATTGTGGAGCCTACTGAAACAGACTAAGGGACCATTTTAAATGCTTAGGAAGCCTTTGCAGGTGTTTTTTGTTAATTATAATTTACTAAGATAATTACTTTCGGGTTTTCATTGGCTGTAAGCCATAATCATCAACATTAACAAACACTTGAAATAGATCACTCTGTTTGTAATGACTATATAATATGAGTTTCACTTTTTCTTTCGTATTGATGAACTGAAATAAATTAACTTTGATATTCTAACTTAGTGAGAAGGACTTGCATATCGGCAAATTTATTCTACAGTCTAATGTGTATGGGGGCTGATTGTCAGAAGAAAAGTTGATCGGGCCTATCTGATTTCGGGCTTCCGATCATATTGCTCTCCCGGACATAAGCCGCTGGCTGACATATCACTCAGTGGCTTTCTCAAAGTGCACAGAAGAAGTCACCCGAATGGGCACTCCGGTGTATAGGAGAGTAGGTTGAGATGGCTGTTGGCCAAACGATAGGCATTAAAGGGGTATTCCCATCTCCAAGATCCTATCCCAATATGTAGTAGGTATAATAATATTAGCAAATACCACCAATTAGAAATAAAAGTAATAAAATTCTTCTGATTTCCTAGGTCACTTACCCAATGTGCATGGCATTGCAGTAGCTTAAGATATCCATGGTTATGACCACTAACAGCAGTCACTATATGAGTGGTCATAACCATGGATACCCAAGCTACTGCAATGCCCTGCACATGGGGTTAGGCTACTTTCACACTAGTCCGTCGGTACGGGCCGTCGCAAACCGTCGGCCTGACGGACAGTGTGTTAATGTTGCACAACGGGGGCAGCGGATGCAGTTTTTCAACGCATCCGCTGCCCCATTGTAATGTCCGGGGAGGAGGGGGCGGAGTTCCGGCCACACATGCGCGGTCAGAAATGGCGGACACGATGCACAAAAAAAGTTACATGGAACTTTTTTTGTGCCGACGGTCTGCCAAAACACGACGCATCCATCGCACGACGGATGTGACGTGTGGCCATACGTCGCAATGCGTCGCTAATGCAAGCCTATGGAGAAAAACGCATCCTGGGGGCAACTTTGCAGGATGCGTTTTTTCTCCAAAACTACGAATTCCGACGTACAGCAAACAACGCTAGTGTGAAAGTAGCCTAAGTGTCATAGTAAATTAGAAGAACTATGCTACATTTTTAAATGAAGACATTTGCTAATATTATTATGATTACATCTACTACATATTGAAATAGAATCGCGGAGACGGGAATATCCCTTTAAGCATTATTTGGCAAACAGCCATCTAATGTTTGTGGGGCTTTAAGAAAACAATATTTTGAAGTTTGGAAAGTATGTTTCCACTGGTAATCAAGCTAAATATATATAAAAAAAATTATGGGAACATTTGTGTCATTGTCTGCAGATACCTATAGTGCTACATAAATACTTTCTGAGGAAAATTCCATTGTTCCAATCTTAATTTCCCAGTGGTGAAGTTAAAATAAAATTAAGTCAAATTAATTTTGAAAACAAAATTTGAATCCAGATCGCATTATATTTGCTGTGTTACGGTTTATAATTAAAATTTATACTACTTTAACCCATAGGAAAAGAAAGGTCTCAAACACAGTTACTTCACATGGTAACACCATGTCTCCAAACTGTTAACCATTCTAATATGTAACATAACACAGCTTTGATATGTTCTAGTAATGTAAAATGTGGACCTGAAAGCCATATTTATAAAGGCCCACATACACAGTTTAATGTTGGCAGAACCCGCCAGTTATCAACAGGTTTGGCCGACTGTTGGTCAGGAGAGAAGTCAATCGTTTAAGTCTGATTTCAGACTGCTGATCGCATTGTTATCCCAGAAATAAGCTGTTGGCCGAAGTGTCAGTCAGCAGCTTTCTCATAGAGAACATAGGAGCGCTCAGCCAAGTGAGCGCTCCTGTGCATGGGAGTGACGACTAAGGCTGCTTTCACACTAGCGTCGTACGACGCACATCGCAATGCGTCGTTTTGGAAAAAAAACGAATCCTGCAAAATTGCTTGCAGGATGCGTTTTTTCTCCATAGACTTGCATTAATGATGCATTGCGACGGATTGCCACACGTTGCATCCGTCGTGCGACGGATGCGTCGTGTTGCGTCGGACCGTCGGCACAAAAAAAGTTACATTTAAACGTTTTTTGGTGCGTCATGTCCGCCTTTTCTGACCGCGCATGCGCGGCCGGAACTCCGCCCCTGCCTCCCCAGACATCACAATGGGGCAGCGGATGCATCCGCTGCCCCCGTTGTTTTTTTGGCACAGTATGCGTCGGTACGTCGTCACGTAGCATTGCGACGTGCGTTGTTCGACGCTAGTGTGAAAGTAGCCTAAGATGGCTGTCACTCGAATTATCATTCAAAACATCATTTGGCCTGCAGCCAACTAATGTGTATGGCCAGCCTTAAGCTTTCGTTTCATTATCTTGCTAAACTAAGATATCGCTAAAGTTTGTGCTGTATCCTTTGAAGTCTTATCATCTATGGACAACAACATTACTGATGTCATATCTACCTCTATGCTGATGACGCATATGTATATTTAGTGGACTGCTTCCCTAGCTCCTATTATTAAGCTGGTAGATCTCTCTAGGTGATATTCTGATTGTCATTAAAGTCTTATTATTTTAAACCCCCAACCGAACCTTAGCTTTATAATCCACACATTTTGTTTGCGTTTTTCATTGTCACATTCCAGGAGCAGAATATTCTTATTTTTTGCAGATGTAGCTGTATGAAGGCTTATATTTTGCAGAAAGTTGTAGTCATCAGTGACGCCATGTCCAATTATACCCAACCTAAAACCAATTTTTTATTAACTCTTTATGGGAAGAAATAGAGAACGAAAACGCCAACAATTCTGCAAGGGTCTTTTGATATTTTATATTTTGCATTCTTCTTTTGCTGCACAAATATAGTGTTTACTACATTCTGTGTGTCTTCACAATTATGGCAATACCCTTTGGGCCCCCTGTACAGATGCACAGTGGTATGCCCACCACTAACACTGGGTCTTGCCCAGTTTCAGCTTTTGCACTATTACCTAGTTGCTCAGTTTGGCGCTTTGTAAATTCCATATCTCTTCCACTGTAGAAAAGCTGCTCCGCTCATTAATTCTAGCCAAACTCCATACTGGCATCTACGCTCTTCTCTTCTGATAGGTTTCTGGTTGGCCTGACTGCCAGATCTTTTTATAAAGGACTGTGAGGAAGCTATGGATTTGTTACTAACCACTAACTGTAAGGATTTTCTCATGCGGTATAAATAATTCATCCATATCTTACTGTTGCGTGTTCAACTTTACAGTTTTGCTAACTGTACACTGACACCTGTTTATGTTGGCATATGCATGCTGTGGATTTTCTTTGGGTGGGCTTTGGTGTATCACTGAAAATATGATAATTTTATCTGGCTGTGTGCATGGAGTCTGTACACTCCCTTTACATCACCAGTTACACCTGATAATTTCTAGAGAAAAATTGTTTTAAATTGTTAAATACGACAAAGGTGCAATAGAAAATAGGGTACACAAATTCCTCGAAGGGTAAGTTCACACAGGGCATTTTTGCTGCTTTTTTCTGCAGTAAAACCTGATCTTCTTGGCATGAAAGAAACTGCACCATAAACGCAGGTTTAGGTGCATTTTTTTCATGCTTTTATTTTCTCTTTGTGCATGCCAATAAAGTTGAGTGCACACAGAAAAAAAAACTTCCTGTAGACAGAATGAATAGATAGAATGAATAGATTACCTGCGGTAACTGCTTCACTGGCATTTTCCCACGTCCAGAGGTTACCTCAGGTCAGGCTGTGAGGGAGCGCATGCTCAGTGACGTCACCCTCGGTCACTGAAGCAAGCGCCGGAAGCATCTCCTCATTCATCAGTAGTTTACATCCAGGAGCAGTCGCATTAGCAGCGTTCCCGGTTGTAAAGTTCATCTCCCCAGATATGGATTACTGCTTGGGGCACTCGTTACATTGGACTGCTTTGGACCAGGGAGTATTTGTGTTGGTTTATTTTTATTTCAGGAGATCAAGGGTTTCACTTGGAATGGCAGACTAATAAGGATGGAAAAACTGGTGTTTTATTTCATTAAAAGACTTTTTTCTTACTGTGTGTGTATTTAACCCTTTAACTACTATGGGATTAGTAATGGATAGGTGTCTTATTGACACCTCTCCATTACTAAGTCGGCTTAATATCACCTTACAATAGGAAGGTGACATTAACTTCTCATTACCCTGCTTGCCACCTCTACAGGGCAAGTGGGAAGAGTCAGGCAAAGCGCCAGAATTGGCGCATCTAATAGATGCGCCTTTTCTGGGCAGCTGTGGGCTGCTATTTTTAGGCTGGGGGGGCCTATATCAATGGCTCCTTACCAGCCGGAGAATACCAGCCCCAGCTGTGAGCTTTAGCAAGGCTGGTTGTCAAAAATGGGGGAGACCCCATGTAGTTTTTTTTCATTATTTATTTAAATAATAAAAAAGCATAAGGACCCCTCTATTCTTGATAACTAGCCTTGCAGAGGCTGAAAGCTGGGGGTTGCAGCCCTCAGCTGTGAATTTTGTCAGGCTGGTTATCAAAAATAAGGGGGAACCCACAAAGGTTTTTTTTTTTTTAATTATTTATTTATAGCGCAGGAGAGGCAGATGAAAACTCCCATCTGCTGCTCCTGCTCTCACTGTAATTAGCGGTAGCAGGTGTCAGATGATGGGATCAGTAGTCCCATCAGCTGACACCAGTGATCGGAGGTAAAGTTTATACCTCTGATCACAGCTGAGCGCTTCCGGTGTCTTCTGACAGGGTGGGATCCGCGGCTCTCTGACCAGGGAGGATGATTTCCCCGCCAATCAGAAGCGGTGTTTGCGGTGCTGTCATGCACATGACAGTGTGTCAAACACTGTATTGTCTGACCCCCATTCAAGTGAGTGGGGTTCGGGCCCGCTCTGCTGGATGACAGGCTGTATGGACGGACCATGCAGCCTGCCATCTAGAGATAGCAGAGCAGAGTATGAAATCACCTACGGCTGTCCTTGACTTGTCTGCAGCAAATAAGCTGCAAGAAAAGTCAACCTGCGTATTTGCAGCTTTTGTTCACCATCCATTCAAGTCAGTGGGTGGAAAATGCTGGAAAAATGCTGGAAAAACGCTGAAAGAAGTGACATGCTCTATGTCCAATAAACGCAGCAAAGCACAAAATACTGATGACACAAAAAAACACTGTGTGTGCATGAGATTTCTGAAATCTCATAGGCTTTGCTGGTACTGTAAAAAGCAGCTGAAAATTAGCATAGAAAACGCAGCAAAAATGCCCTGTGTGAACTTACCCTAACGGAGTTGTCTTGCCTTTTAGGGGATATGCAAATAGTCTATTCAAGGAGGAAGAGGACTAGAACTCTAGTGCCACTTATAGGAAGTAGCAGTTCTAAATGTCAATGTCGACCCTTTAAGTTACATGACTTAGGAAAAAAGCCAAAACCAGAAACTCAATTCGTAGACACAGTGTTTTGGGTTACTGCCTCTTGTCGGTGCAAAGTGTGAGATCTGGTTTGGCTGGGTGAGAGGCATCCTTAGGAGATACTAAGGCAAGTTTGATGCATCCACGAGTCCTCAATTTTCTGCTATATTTGGATTTCAATATTCTGATCAATATTGGTGTTCTGACATTTGTAACGTCAAACACTGACACCTCTTTTGTTTTCACTCATGCACCATTTTTCAAATATTATTTAATGCACAGTATACCGTATATACTCGAGTATAAGCCGACCCGAGTATAAGCCAACCCCCCTAATTTTGCCACAAAAAACTGGGAAAACTTATTGACTCGAGTATAAGCCTAGGGGGGAAAATGCAGCAGCTACCGGTAAATGTCAAAAGTAATAATAGATACCAATAAAAGTAAAATTAATTGAGACATCAGTAGGTTAAGTGTCTTTGAATATCCATATTGAATCAGGAGCCCCATATAATGCTCCATACTGTTCATTATGGCCCCATAAGATGTTCCATATTAAAATATGCCCCATATAATCCTGCATAAAGGTTAATAAAGGCCCCAGAAGATGCTCCATAGACACATTTGCCCAATATAATGCTGCACAAATGCTGAATATGGCCCCATAAGATGCTCTATAAAGATATTTTCCCCTTATAGTGCTGCACAAACGTTATGGCCCTATAAGATGCTCCATACAGACACTTGCCCCATATGCAGTAGTGCCCTACAAATGTTATTTATGGCCCCATACAGACACTTGCCCCATATAGTGCTGCACAAACATTATGCCCCTATATAGTGCTGTAGAAACGTTATGGCCCCATATAGTGCTGCAGAAACGTTATGGCCCCATATAGTGCTGCAGAAACGTTATGGCCCCATATAGTGCTGCAGGAATGTTACGGCCCCCATATAGTGCCGCAGGAATGTTATGGCCCCATATAGTGCTGCAGGAATGTTATGGCCCCATATAGTGCTGCAGGAATGTTATGGCCCCATATAGTGCTGCAGGAATGTTATGGCCCCATATAGTGCCGCAGGAATGTTATGGCCCCATATAATGCTGCAGGAATGTTATGGCCCCATATAGTGCTGCAGGAATGTTATGGCCCCATATAGTGCTGCAGGAATGTTATGGCCCCATATAGTGCTGCAGGAATGTTATGGCCCCATATAGTGCCGCAGGAATGTTATGGCCCCATATAGTGCTCCAGGAATGTTATGGCCCCATATAGTGCCGCAGGAATGTTATGGCCCCATATAGTGCTCCAGGAATGTTATGGCCCCATATAGTGCTGCAGGAACGTTATGGCCCCATATAGTGCTGCAGGAACGTTATGGCCCCATAGATGCTCCATACAGGCACTTGCCCCATTTGCTGCGATAAAAAAAAAAATCACATACTCACCTCTCCGTCGCTCAGGCCCCCGCACTTTCAATAGTCACCTGCTCCTCGTTCCGGGCGCCGATCTGTTTCCAGCACTGACGTTCAGCAGAGGGCGCGCACTGACCACGTCACCGTGCCCTCTGACCTCAGCGTCAGTGCTGGAGACAGATCGGTGCCCGGAACGAGGAGCAGGTGACTATCGCGCAGCGCAGCGCTCCCCTCCCCGTATACTCACCTGGTCCTGCCGCTGTGTAGATCCCGCTTCCCCGACGCCGCAGCGCTTCATCCTGTACTCAGCGGTCACATGGTACCGCTGATTACAGTAATGACTATGCGGCTCCACCCCTATGGGAGGTGGAGCCGAATATTCATTTACTGTAATGAGCGGGACCATGTGACCGCTCAGTGCAGGAAGACGCTGAAGCTGCTGCTGCCGGCGCCGGGGAAGACAGGGACCTGCAGGGACCGCGCCTGGACTAGGTGAGTATTTTTAGACAGCCCCCGCTCCCCCTCCCCTGCCGACCCCCGGGTATGACTCGAGTATAAGCCGAGGGGGGCAATTTCAGCCCAAAAAAGTGGGCTGAAAATCTCGGCTTATACTAGAGTATATACGGTATACCAGAATGATTTCATTTATTAATGTTGCAAATTTTATAAATTAAAATTTGTCTTGAAATAAATCTGTAAAATATTTCAAGCACTAACCACCCTATTTAAACCTACATGGAAAGATGCAGGCTCAACATGTGAGCCAGTATCAAAGGCAGGGACACAACATATGACTTAAATATACATCAGATATTATGAAGCGCTTAACAAATCAAAAAATACAAGTTGTCCCATTGAAGACTAGCTATTATACAGCTATATCGCTGGGCTAAATAAACAAAAAAATATGGAACTTGAAAGGCACCAATCAAATACTAAAAATAATTGCCCCATTATGAGAATGTCTTGGCGTGGTGGGGTGGCTCAAAGAATTGATCAACTGTTTGCTCAATGTCTCATTTTGAAATACAGTTAGAAATCAATATGTGCATGTGCACTTTATGTATTGCGTTCTGACCATAAGCAGCGCTGGCTTCTCCCCTTTTTTGTACTAAAAATAATTGCTTGGTCTTTAAAGGGAAACTATCTTCAGTAAATGACCTATTGTTCGAATAAGCTTTTTGAAGTCATGCATTTTTAAAAAGGTTTGCATTTTTAATTGTGTTTCATGTACACAACCGTTCAATAGTTTAGGGTCACTTAGAAATTTCCTTATTTTTGAAAGAAAAGTACTGTTTTTTCCAATTAAGCAAACATTAAATACACTCTATACAGTGTTAATGTGGTAAATGACTATTCTAGCTGCAAATGTCTGGTTTGTAATGCAGTATCTTCATAGGTGTATAGAGGCCCATTTCCAGCAACCATCACTCCAGCGTTCTTATGGTACTTTGTGTTTAGAGAACCTATAAACCTGACCTTCGTTTGAGCTAGTTGAGAATCTGGAGCATTACATTTGTTGCTTCAATTAAACTCTCAAAATGGCCTGAAAAAAAGAACTTTCATGTGAAACTCGACAGTCTATTCTTGTTCTTAGAAATGAAGGCTATTCCATGCGAGAAATTGCCAAGAAACTAAAGATTTCTTACAATGGTGTGTACTACTCCGTTCAGTGGAGAGCACAAACAGGCTCTAACCAGAGTAGAAAGAAGTGGAAGACCCCGCTGCACAACTGAGCAACAAGACAAGTACATTAGAGTCTGTAGTTTGAGAAATCGACGCCTCACAGGTCCTCAACTGGCACCTTCATTAAATAGTACATGCAAAATGCCAGTGTCAACGTCTACAGTGAAGAGGTGACTCCAGTATGCTGGCCCGCAGGGCAGAGGGGCAAAGAAAAAGCCATATCTGAGACTGGCTAATAAAAGGAAAAGATTAATATGGACAAAAGAACACCGACATTGGACAGAGGAAGATTGGAGAAAAGTGTTATGGACAGACCAGAGGCGTAGCTAGGGTTTTGGTCCAGGGTGGGCGAAGCTTCTGAGTGGGCCCCTAACCAGGTAACCTTCATTACAATTCGGTGATGCGCCCTAATAGTGGAGGAGAACCTCAGCAGATGACCGCGCTGTTGCTGAAGATAATCTCTATATAAAGACCAACACTGATATGACTGCCATATGGTCAGTGGTAGATACCAGTCCTACAGAACATATAACAGATCACTGCACAGTTACAGATAATGACTTACCGCTGACGTTCTTTCTGATAGAATTGTTCATTTTTCCCATCTTTTCCATCTGGCCCAGACCGACATGACAACTTCTTCCAGCTACAACTCATCTGCAGAGAATACAACAAAGACACGTTTCACTTCTCACATTCCAGCCCCATCACCATCTATTCCCAACCTGCACAAACTCCTCATCCTGCTGATTCCCCAATACTGAGCCGCTGCTGCCGTATGTGTCCCTATTACTGCACCTGATACCCCAATACTGAGCCGCTGCTGCCGTATGTGTCCCTATTACTGCACCTGATACCCCAATACTGAGTCGATGCTGCCGTATGTGTCCCTATTACTGCCCCTGATACCCCAATACTGAGCCGCTGCTGCCGTATGTGTCCCTATTACTGCCCCTGAAACCCCAATACTGAGCCGATGCTGCCGTATGTGTCCCTATTACTGCACCTGATACCCCAATACTGAGTCGCTGCTGCCGTATGTGTCCCTATTACTGCACCTGATACCCCAATACTGAGCTGCTGCTGCCATATGTGTCCCTATTACTGCACCTGATACCCCAATACTGAGTGGCTGCTGCCGTATATGTCCCTATTACTGCACCTGCTGTGTGGTTCTCTGTGCCCTCTAAATTCTAAAGCACCCCTCTATAATATAGTAATGCCGGGTGCAAGTGCCCTAGAAATCAGTGCCCACATTTTGTCCCCTAGAAAGTAATAATGCCCTCTGTGTGTGACCCTTTGATAGTCACAGTAACCTGAGTTCCCCTGTAAGAATAAGTGCCCACTTTACATTTAATAAAGTCCCGAGTCTCCCCCCCTGTACAGCTCCCCTATACACAGTATGATGCCCCCTCACTGTATATACTGACCCCTTAATATCCCCCCAAATGGCTCCAACACTGTATGATGGCCCCGTCGCTGTAATCTCCACACTGAATGATGGCCCTCTAGATAGCCTCCATATAGCATAATACACCAGATAGTCCTCAATATGGTATAATACATTCCCCATAGGCCTCCATATAGTATCATGCACTCCCCATAGGCAGACCCTATAGTATAATGCCCTTCACATAGGAAGACTATATAGTATAATGCAGCTCTCATAGGCAGCCTCTATAAGGAAGGCTGTAAATGTGTCCCCAATCCCCACCGCAAGGCATAAAAATGACCTCATTATACTCACCAATGGTGCTCACCAAGGCATAGCTGGTCTTGACTTAAGATCGCCATCCTCCATTACTGCTTCATCTGGATGACACATCCTACGTCATCCACACAGTGTCACCCATCGCGCTCCTGTGCAGGCGCACTTCTCTCTAGGCTGCTGAAAGCAGAGCCAAGTACTGTAGTGCATATGTGCTGGGAAAGGCCAAAGGGCGCTGATTACCTGGAAATAAAGCCGGCGCATGCGCACTACAATACTGTGCTCTGTCTTCAGCAGGGCAAAGAGAAGGGCACCTGCTTGGGAGTGCGATAGAGGACACTGAATGCATGATGTAGGACGCATCTTCCACACGAAGAGGGACAGCGATCACAGGAAGAGGGACCGCGCCGGATCAAGACTAGTGACACCTGGACCACACCATCCGTGAGTATAATAAAAGCTCTTTTTTGTGCCTTGCATAGAGGATTGGGGACATAGAGAGCATTCTAGAACACTATGTGAGGGCGTACAGATGCTGGCCGGACCTTATATGGTGACAGGCTCCCACATGTAAAAGCCGTCCTGCAAGATTCCAGCCACTCTCAAACTTAAGAAAATAATCAATCATTCTCTTTCTCATAAGCTAATCAGCAGTAAATAAATTATGTGCCAAGACACTTATCGATCACATGTCAGTTTTCAGTGTCTGTCCAGATTGCAGGATAAACAAGACATACGAGTTTAAGAACCTTCATTGCTTTATATACTGTGCCTGTATGTATGTATTAAAGGCAACAGATCAGACATATTAAATAGCAAATGACATGTGCCAAGATACTCATCATGCTGTGTGGAGAGTGTCCTCTGGTCCTGGGGGCTGCTCCTCAGGCTCCTCCCAGTCAGATGCAGACATCATGTGTAGGCAGTGAGCTCCGGTCACAGTCAGAGGCAGAGTCCCCCTGTGTCCCCGGCTGCTGCTGCTGGAGCTGATCACTTCTCTGCAGCAAAGGAGCTTTGAAGCAGAGCGCGCTCAGCCAGGATTGGGTGAGTGGTGAGTGACCTCCCTTCCCCCTCTCCTCCACAGACTGCAGAAGAGCGATCACATGACTCACTCCCTGCACTCTGATTGGAGGCCTAAGCCTTCTCTTCCATCTCTCTGTTGACCCCCTGTGAGCATTTGTACCGTGCATGTTACTTTAGCTACATACACAGTACAAACGCAGGGGAAATTAAAGATAAACATTGACCGGAGGCAAGGGCCCCTAACGCCGGCCCTGACAGCATAGCTCCGGGTGGGCCCCCTCAGAGCACAGGGCCCGGGGCGACCGCCCCCTCTGCCCCCCTGGTAGCTACGCTATTGGGACAGACGAATCAAAGTTTGAGGTACTTGGATCACACAGAAGAACATTTGAGAAATGCAGAATAACTGAAAGGATGCTGGAAGAGTGCCTGACGCCATCTGTCAAGCATGGTGGAGGTATTGTGATGGTCTGGGGTTGCTCTGGTGCTGGTAAAGTGGGAGATTTGTACAAGGTAATAGGGATTTTAAATAAGGAAGGCTATCACTCCATTTTGCAACGCCATTCCATACCATGTGGACAGCGCTTGAATGGAGCCAATTTCATCCTTCAACAGGACAATGACCAAAGCAGACCTCCAAATTATGCAAGAACTATTTAGGGAAGGAGCAGGCAGCTGGTATTCTATTTGTAATGGAGTGGCCAGCGCAGTCACCAGATCTCAACCCCATTGAGCTGTTGTGGGAGCAGCTTGACCGTATTGTACGCAAAAAGTGCCCATCAAGTCAAAACAACTTGTGGGAGGGGCTTCTGGAAGCATGGGGTGAAATATCTCCAGATTACCTCAGCAAATTAACTGCTAGAATGCCAAAGGCCTGCCATGCTGTAATTGCTGCTAAGGGAGCATTCTTTGACGAAAGCAAAGTTTGAAGGAGAAAATTATTATTTCAAATAAAAATCTTTTTTTTTTAACCTTGTCAATGTCTGGACTAGATTTTCAATTCATTTGGCAACTCATTTGATTAATAAAACTATGAGTTTTCATGGAAAACAAAAAATTGTCTGGGTGACCCTAAACTTTTGAATGGTAGTGTATAACAAATGTTTGTGCTAAAGATATATACACATACATATATACACATAAATATCACTGTCTATTAAAAAACGCAAAATAAAAATCTTACAATTTCCACACTATCACTTTGGGTAACAAGACCAATTTCCTGTTGTTTTTTCATGATACCTACATGTACATTAGCCACAATATTCAGACCCTGACCCTGCCTTTTGTATTGAAGCATCTAATGAGTATGTGGAAAGGTAATTATGAATGGAGGAGGAGCAGAGTCAACTGTGACATATTGCCATTGTTTAATCCGGTGTTATCTGTGTATAGAAGTGTTAAGGTACCGTCACACTAAACGATATCGCTAGCGATGCGTGACGTTGCAGCGTCCTGGATAGCGATATCGTTGTGTTTGACACACAGCAGCGATCAGGATCCTGCTGTGATATCGCTGGTTGTTGATTAAAGTTCAGAACTTTATTTGGTCGTCAGATCGCCGTGTATCGTTGTGTTTGACAGCAAAAGCAACGATACCAGCGATGTTTTACAATGGTAACCAGGGTAAATATCGGGTTACTAAGCGCAGGGCCGCGCTTAGTAACCCAATGTTTACCCTGGTTACCAGTGTAAAATGTAAAAAACCAAACAGTACATACTCACCTTCGCGTCCCCCGCCATCTGCTTCCTGCACTGACTGAGCGCTGGCTGTAAAGTGAAAGCACAGCACAGCGGTGACGTCACCGCTCTGCTGTTAGGGCCGGCACTCACAGTCAGTGCAGGAAGCGGACGCCGGGGGACGCGAAGGTGAGTATGTACTGTTAGTTTTTTTACATTTTACACTGGTAACCGGGGTAAACATCGGGTTACTAAGCGCGGCTCTGCGCTTAGCAACCCGATGTTTACCCTGGTTACCCAGGGACCTCGGCATCGTTGGTCGCTGGAGAGCGGTCTGTGTGACAGCTCTCCAGCGACCAAACAGCGACGCTGCAGCGATCGGCATCGTTGTCTGTATCTCTGCAGCGTCGCTTAGTGTGACGGTACCTTAACTTAACATTGCAATCCCACCTGTGATAAGCTTTGTTGAAAATGGCTTCAGGGTTCAGAAACTTTAAAGAGGTTAAATTAAGTAACATGTTGATTTTGGAAGCGGATTCAAATAGAAAAACTGAATGGCACTGCCACCAGAAAAAGAGCACATAACCTAAGACAGGGGTCGCCAATCTATGGCTCAAGAGCCACATGTGGTTAGCGAATCCATCTTGTGTGGCTTGCGGCTATCTGCCAGCTTGGTGCATTAGCACAAGGACTAGGCAAACAGGTGTGAAGAAACGTTCTCCAGATGGTGAGTTTTGTGAGTTACCCTGCAGATAAGAGCATTTCTGGATGTGCATGTATTGACGGGAAGTGATAAATACGGTGAGCTGGAGATAAGATGGTACTATTAATTAGAGACTTGTTCAAGCTGGAACTAATAGTGTGGTGGAAATGTTTCATGTTTCACTAGTATGGATGATACATAGATGATGTGCTAAGCATATAGCATTGTCCTGTAGCGTCCATACCAGCTTTTATTGAGTATATCGATACAAACATTTTTACAGTATCACTAAACCTTACCTAGACATCCTACTAACTGGTAACAGAGCTCTTAATAATGTAACTTGCAAGCTGCACAGAAAACCTATGCTTGTGCGGCACCTTGGTAATGAGACATCTTTTTATAGGACATCAGTTGAAATAGCTGAGATGAGAGTGAAAAATACCAAGAAGCAGGATTGCTTTTTAATTACTGATGTCTTGACTTTCCATAGATTATGTCACCTCTCTTTCTACTTGTGTTCAATATTTATTCCCCATGTTATTTTTCATTATTACACATAATTTATGGACCTTTATGGTTTGATTCCTTTGCCTGTATGGATTGGATGGGTTGGGGTTGTTACGGACATCTGGTGATAATTTCATCTCAATAGCACCTTTAGAAATATATTTACTAAGAAAATTGGTGATGTGTTCAATAGTGTTGAGCATTCCGATACCGCAAGTATCGGGTATCGGCCGATACTAGCGGTATCGGAATTCCGATACCGGGATTCCGATACTTGGCGCGTATCGGATACCGGAATCGGAAGTTCAATGATTCAAAATTCAGAAATTCAGCCAATGAGAAAGATTCCAAGTGTGGGCACATCCTGTTTAGCATGGAGGGCATGAAACTACTGGCAAGGCTGTGATTGGCTGCTGAAATGATGTCATGATGCAGTTTAAAAGTCGCTGGCGCCATTTTGCGATCACTCTGCTGTGAATTCAGTTAGTGACAGGACGCTGTTTGCTGACTGAGGGACAGTTTAGAGATAGCGATTTGCTTCTTTGTGCTTTCCAAAGGCTAATTTAGCAACCGCTGTGTTCACCTACTATTCACCTTCCTTTTGCCTTGTAGCGCTGTTTTCACAGCGATCTGCAAGGTCTCTCTGTGTGTGTGTGTGTGAGTGCAGCCCACTCTCTAGTCTGAGTGCAGCCACATAGGCCATCCATAGCTGGTTGTATTCAGTTCAGGGAGGGTGGTTCATTGCCTCATACTGTCCTTTTTTTTTTTTTTTTTGAAGTAGTGCAGGCTGCTGCACATTTTTTCCAAAAATTCCTATTAGTGTCTTTCCACCCGTCTCCAGCTAATTTGTGGAAAAACACTACATAGGATAAAGTAGAGGAGGGTTTTTGGGCCTTGCAGCGCCGTTTACGGCTGTCTGCACGGTCTCCGTGTGACTGCAGCTCGCCCTGTAATCTGTGAGCAGCTATAGCCTGGTTGTCTCCAGCTCAGGGTTTTTCACTGCGTCATACCGCCAAATCAATTTTCTTTTTTTTCAAAGTAGTGTAGTCTGCTGCTAATTTATTTTAAAAAATCCTATTAGTGTCTTTCCACCCGTCTCCAGCTAATTTGTGGAAAAACACTACATAGGATAAAGTAGAGGAGGGTTTTTGGGCCTTGCAGCGCCGTTTACGGCTGTCTGCACGGTCTCCGTGTGACTGCAGCTCGCCCTGTAGTCTGTGAGCAGCCGTAGCCTGGTTGTCTGCAGCTCAGGGTTTTTCACTGCGTCATACCGCCAAATCAATTTTCTTTTTTTTCAAAGTAGTGTAGTCTGCTGCTAATTTATTTTAAAAAATCCTATTAGTGTCTTTCCACCCGTCTCCAGCTAATTTGTGGAAAAACACTACATAGGATAAAGTAGAGGAGGGTTTTTGGGCCTTGCAGCGCCGTTTACGGCTGTCTGCACGGTCTCCGTGTGATTGCAGCTCTATCCGTTGTCAGTTCAGCCCCAAAAAAATAAATAAATAATAAAGTTCACCAAACACACCAGTTACACACCACTTTACATTTGTGTAGGCCACATTAGCTCATATTCAAGTCTAGTCCACACTTTAGAAAATTAGTGTGTCTTATACCTGTTAGGAGGAGTTGCTCAGGAATAAGCACACAAAGCCGTTAGTACTTTTCTGCTTATCTTTATCAGTCAACCAAGATGAAGAAGGCAGTGAGTAAGGCACGTGGGCGTGGGCGCGGAGCAGGGAGGGGACGTGGGGATTCTGTGCCTGCTGCGGGCACCGGTAAGTCATCAGCACCCACTTTCACAAGGGAACAGTCGTTCATGCGCAGCTTTGTCGCCGAGCGCCGTACACCGCTGCTGCGTGAAGACCAAATTGAAGCCGTTGTGGGATGGATGGCAGCTAATGCATCAACTTCCATTAGTGCCACATCCTCTCAGACACAGAGCACTGGAGAGCAGCCATCTGTCTCTTCACCACCTGCAAAATTGCCCAGGCAGACAGAGATCCCAGGACAGGAGCAGTCTCTACTTCTGTTCTCTGAATCATCTCTTGGCTTGGAAACAGGGGGCCAGCCAAGCAGCATTGGAGAAATGGAAGAAGAGGCAGGGTGCAGTGATGCCCAACAGCTTTTTCTGTCTTCCTCTGAAGAGGCGGGTGGGCCAGTGGCTCCGGTCACCACCTCGCAGGCCGCATCAGCTGATGATGACACTCAGGTGCCACTTACTGGTGCGTGCTCTGCTGCTGAGACTACCCAGGAGGAGCAGTTGGGGGCAGAGGGTAGTGTAGATGATGAGGTCCTTGACCCATCTTGGCGTCAGGGACAGGAAGGTGGTGGGAGCAGCTCTGAGGAAGAGATTCCCCGTACGTCCCAAAGAGGGAGAGGGAGGGGGAAGACTGCGGATCCTGCAGCCTCCGCTTTGGCACCCGTAAGGAGCATGTCTCTTCCAAAAGTCAAAAGGGGGGCTCCCAAGACTTGCAGTGCCTGGTCCTTTTTTGACACAGTTGCAGATGACATTTGCTATGTCAGATGCAAGGTGTGTCATCAAAAAATCAAAAGAGGTCAAAAAGTCGCCAACCTCAATACCTCCAACATGTGGAAACATGTGCGCAACAGGCACCCGGCGGAGTTAGACAAACACACTGAAGAGCTAGGCCAACCAACAGCGGCAGCTACCACCTCTTCAGCTCGTGTTGCCTCTTCCTCTAGCTCACACGCAGCTGGTTCGGCTTCCTCCCAGGATCGCCGTGGAAGAACCTCTGGCCCTGTTGTCCAGAGACCCGCTGTCATTCCACCCGCAGCACCACTTTCCCAGTCAACCACACACTCCCAGCCCAGTCTACAGCCATCGGTAGTACAGGCATGGGAGAAAAGGCGGCCTTTCTCGTCAAACCACCCACGAGCACAGGCTCTGACTGCAGGCATTGCCAAACTTCTGTCACTGGAAATGCTGTCATTCAGGCTGGTGGAGACTGACAGCTTCCGTGACTTGATGTCATTGGCAGTCCCACAGTACAGTGTGCCCAGCCGCTTTTACTTCAGCAGGCAAGCCGTCCCTGCCCTGGCACAAGCATGTGGAGGGACACATAAAACACGCGCTACTGAACGCCGTCAGTAGCAAGGTCCACCTCACCACCGATGCGTGGACCAGTCAACATGGACAGGGGCGATACCTTTCCCTCACTGCCCATTGGGTTAATGTCGTTGAGCCGGGTACAGACCGTGCGAGTGGCGCAGGACGTGTCCTGCCCACTCCAAGGATTGCAGGAATCCATTCTGTACGCATTGACTCCTCCTCTTACACCAGTTCCTCAGAATCATCGCTGCAGGAGCCGTCACAGTCCACCTCCACATGGACCCGTGATGAACGTGTACCTGTTACGACCGACATGAGCACAGCCGTGGCCAAACGTCAACAGGCCGTGTTGAAATTAATTTTTTTGGGGAATCGTAGCCACACAGCGCAGGAGCTCTGGAATGCCATCAAGCAGGAGAGCGATGTGTGGTTTGAGCCAGCGAATCTCCAGCCAGGCATGGTAGTGTGTGATAATGGCCGAAATCTGGTGGCAGCCCTGGGCCTCGGCAACCTCACTCACATCCCATGTCTGGCACATGTGCTCAATTTGGTCGTGCAGAGTTTTTTGAGGGACTATCCGGATCTTGATGCACTGCTGCACAAGGTCCGCCTAGAGTGTGCTCACTTGCGGCGTTCCAGCACGGCAAAAGCGCGCATTGCGGCTCTGCAGCGCCGACACCGCCTGCCGGAACATCGCATCATATGTGACCTACCTACCAGGTGGAATTCCACGTTACATATGTTGGAGCGGTTGTGTGAGCAGCAGCAAGCTGTAATGGAGTACCAGCTGTATCAGGCGCAAAAAAGTCGCAGTCAGCGCCGTACAGACTTCACAACCACAGAGTGGGCCACTATGAAGGATGTCTGCCAGGTTTTGCGTCCCTTTGATTATTCCACGCGGATGGCGAGTGCAGATGATGCACTAGTCAGCATGACTGTCCCCCTTATCTGCCTGCTTGAAAAATCACTGCAAGCGCTAAGGGATGATGTTGTGGAAGAGGTGGAGGATGAGGATTCACCACTTCCATCATCTTCTGGACAGTCAGCGCCACGTGGTTCCTCACAAACGCGTAGGCAGGGGACAGTTTGTGAGGAGGATGAGGAGGAGTCAATGGAGGAGGAAGACATCCGTCCAGAGGAGGGAGTTCCCGAATTGTCCAGTACTCAGTGTGTACAGCGAGGGTGGGGTGATGACGAGCGGGCAGAGATCACGCCTCCAGCTGGGGACAGCGTTTCTTGGGCAGTTGGCAGTCTGCAGCACATGGTGGATTACATGCTGCAGTGCCTGAGAAACGACCGCCGCATCGACCACATTCTCAACATGTCTGATTATTGGGTGTTCACCCTCCTCGATCCTCGCTACCGGGACAACGTAGAAAGCCTCATCACACCGTTGAACCGGGAGCGAAAAATGCGGGAGTACCAAGACACACTGGTCAGTTCCATCATCTTCTCCATTCCAACTGAGAGAAGTGCTGCTAGTGCATTCCAAAGCAGCTCAGTGCGTCCAGGCAGTGGTGGAGGCTCTGCACAAAGAGGGAGCAGAAGCAGTGCCTCTGCCCAAGGCAAGACCAGTATGGCCGAACTGTGGCACAGTTTTCTGTGCCCGCCACAAAAGTCTACACCATCACAGACGGCTCCAGTCAGCAGGAGGCAACGGTTCCGTCAGATGGTGACAGACTACATGTCTTGCCCTCTTGCTGTACTCCCAGACGGCTCTTCCCCTTTCAAGTTTTGGGTCTCAAAGCTGGATACATGGCCAGAGCTAAGCCAGTATGCATTGGAGGTGCTGTCTTGCCCTGCAGCCAGTGTATTATCGGAACGTGTCTTTAGTGCTGCAGGTGGTGTACTAACTGACCGTCGCATGCGACTATCCTCCGATAACGTTGACCGGCTTACTTTCCTGAAAATGAACAAGGCCTGGATCTCGCAGGAATTTGCCACTCCTCCTCCTGATTAAATAATTAGGTCACTGTATACGTTATCCAGGTCTCCTGTTGTGTTCATCTTTCTACCACCTGAACTTAAATTCCTGGGCTCCAACACCGCCAGTTGAGGCTCAGATGTGCCGTCTGCACAGTCAAAACATACGACCCAGTGTTATTGGGTTTCAGTAACGTCAGCTGATCCCCAGCTGTGTAGCCGGCAATGTGTCATGCGACCGCCACGCTGACACAACAACTGAAATGTAAGGGAATCTGTCCCCCCCCCCCCCAAGGCGTTTGTTACTGAAAGAGCCACCTTGTGCAGCAGTAATGCTGCACAAGGAAAAAGGTAGCTATTTTGGTTTTGCTCCTTGCACACGCAAAACTTAACACTTATAAAATGTGTCCACTGATACCGTAAAACCGTCCCGGAGGTGGGACTTTCCTTCGTAATATGACGCAGCACAGCCGTCATTCCTACCCCCCCGGCGCCGCGCCCCGGCTCCTCAGCGTTGTTTGATTCCGTCCCGGAGCCTGCGCTGTTATGTTATCCCGTGGCCAGGCACACTTAGCGCTGCCCGTCTTCTGGCATCATTTGGTGTCAGGCTGGCTGCGCCTGTGCGGCCACGCTGGCCGAGAGCCCGCCTCGCAGTGTCTTCTGATTTAATCCCACTGGGGGCCTGGGATCTATGGACATGCGCAGTGCATATCTGAACCTCCACCTCTCACTCATCTCCCTATGGCTTCTTCAGACTGTTCGGTGTCAGCTGGTCCCTAATAGCATGCCACGGCCGTGACACCGCACAGTCTGAAAAAGAAGCCGTAGGGAGGGGAGTGAGAGGCGAGGATATGCACTGCGCATGGCCATGGATCCCAGGCCCCCAGTGGGATTACATCAGAAGACACTGCGAGGCGGGCTCTCGGCCAGCGCGGCCGCACAGGCGCAGCCAGCCTGACACCAAATGATGTCAGAAGATGGGCAGCGCTAAGTGTGCCTGGCCACGGGATAACATAACAGCGCAGGCTCCGGGACGGAATCAAACAACGCTGAGGAGCCGGGGCACGGCGGCGGGGGGGTAGTAATGATGGCTGTGCTGCGTCATATTACGAAGGAAAGTCCCACCTCCGGGACGGTTTCACGGCTTCAGGGGACACATTTTAAAAGTGTTTAGTTCTGTGTTTGCAAGGAGCATGATGAAAAGAGCCACCTTTTCCTTTTGCATCTTTTGTGCTGCACAAGCTGGCTCTTTCAGCTACAAACGCCTTGGGGGGGGGTTAAAGGTTCCCTTTAGACTTTCTCAGGCTTCGGCCTACATTGTGTTCCTCTGCTTTTCCACCTGCCCCTGGGCTCCAACACCGCTAGTTGCCGTCCAGAAGTGCTGTACGCACAGTCAACAGTCGCTCCTCTGTTATTGGGGTTCAGTAACGTCAGCTGTTCCCCTGCTGTGTGTGTGGCAATCCCTCCTACCTCCTCCAACCTCCTCCAACCTCCTCCTCCTCCACCTGTCCCTGGGCTCCAACACCGCCAGTTGCCGTCCAGAAGTGCTGTACGCACAGTCAACAGTCCCTCCTCTGTTATTGGGGTTCAGTAACGTCAGCTGTTCCCCTGCTGTGTGTGTGGCAATCCCTCCTACCTCCTCCAACCTCCTCCTCCTCCACCTGTCCCTGGGCTCCAACACCGCCAGTTGCCGTCCAGAAGTGCTGTACGCACAGTCAACAGTCCCTCCTCTGTTATTGGGGTTCAGTAACGTCAGCTGTTCCCCTGCTGTGTGTGTGGCAATCCCTCCTACCTCCTCCAACCTCCTCCTCCTCCACCTGTCCCTGGGCTCCAACACCGCCAGTTGCCGTCCAGAAGTGCTGTACGCACAGTCAACAGTCCCTCCTCTGTTATTGGGGTTCAGTAACGTCAGCTGTTCCCCTGCTGTGTGTGTGGCAATCCCTCCTACCCCCTCCAACCTCCTCCAACCTCCTCCTCCTCCACCTGTCCCTGGGCTCCAACACCGCCAGTTGCCGTCCAGAAGTGCTGTACGCACAGTCAACAGTCCCTCCTCTGTTATTGGGGTTCAGTAACGTCAGCTGTTCCCCTGCTGTGTGTGTGGCAATCCCTCCTACCTCCTCCAACCTCCTCCAACCTCCTCCTCCTCCACCTGTCCCTGGGCTCCAACACCGCCAGTTGCCGTCCAGAAGTGCTGTACGCACAGTCAACAGTCCCTCCTCTGTTATTGGGGTTCAGTAACGTCAGCTGGTCCCCTGCTGTGTGTGTGGCAATCCCTCCTACCTCCTCCAACCTCCTCCTCCTCCACCTGTCCCTGGGCTCCAACACCGCTAGTTGCCGTCCAGAAGTGCTGTACGCACAGTCAACAGTCCCTCCTCTGTTATTGGGGTTCAGTAACGTCAGCTGTTCCCCTGCTGTGTGTGTGGCAATCCCTCCTACCTCCTCCAACCTCCTCCTCCTCCACCTGTCCCTGGGCTCCAACACCGCCAGTTGCCGTCCAGAAGTGCTGTACGCACAGTCAACAGTCCCTCCTCTGTTATTGGGGTTCAGTAACGTCAGCTGGTCCCCTGCTGTGTGTGTGGCAATCCCTCCTACCTCCTCCAACCTCCTCCTCCTCCACCTGTCCCTGGGCTCCAACACCGCCAGTTGCCGTCCAGAAGTGCTGTACGCACAGTCAACAGTCCCTCCTCTGTTATTGGGGTTCAGTAACGTCAGCTGTTCCCCTGCTGTGTGTGTGGCAATCCCTCCTACCTCCTCCAACCTCCTCCAACCTCCTCCTCCTCCACCTGTCCCTGGGCTCCAACACCGCCAGTTGCCGTCCAGAAGTGCTGTACGCACAGTCAACAGTCCCTCCTCTGTTATTGGGGTTCAGTAACGTCAGCTGGTCCCCTGCTGTGTGTGTGGCAATCCCTCCTACCTCCTCCAACCTCCTCCTCCTCCACCTGTCCCTGGGCTCCAACACCGCTAGTTGCCGTCCAGAAGTGCTGTACGCACAGTCAACAGTCCCTCCTCTGTTATTGGGGTTCAGTAACGTCAGCTGTTCCCCTGCTGTGTGTGTGGCAATCCCTCCTACCTCCTCCAACCTCCTCCAACCTCCTCCACCTGTCCCTGGGCTCCAACACCGCCAGTTGCCGTCCAGAAGTGCTGTACGCACAGTCAACAGTCCCTCCTCTGTTATTGGGGTTCAGTAACGTCAGCTGTTCCCCTGCTGTGTGTGTGGCAATCCCTCCTACCTCCTCCAACCTCCTCCAACCTCCTCCTCCTCCACCTGTCCCTGGGCTCCAACACCGCCAGTTGCCGTCCAGAAGTGCTGTACGCACAGTCAACAGTCCCTCCTCTGTTATTGGGGTTCAGTAACGTCAGCTGTTCCCCTGCTGTGTGTGTGGCAATCCCTCCTACCTCCTCCAACCTCCTCCAACCTCCTCCTCCTCCACCTGTCCCTGGGCTCCAACACCGCCAGTTGCCGTCCAGAAGTGCTGTACGCACAGTCAACAGTCCCTCCTCTGTTATTGGGGTTCAGTAACGTCAGCTGTTCCCCTGCTGTGTGTGTGGCAATCCCTCCTACCTCCTCCAACCTCCTCCAACCTCCTCCTCCTCCACCTGTCCCTGGGCTCCAACACCGCCAGTTGCCGTCCAGAAGTGCTGTACGCACAGTCAACAGTCCCTCCTCTGTTATTGGGGTTCAGTAACGTCAGCTGGTCCCCTGCTGTGTGTGTGGCAATCCCTCCTACCTCCTCCAACCTCCTCCTCCTCCACCTGTCCCTGGGCTCCAACACCGCCAGTTGCCATCCAGAAGTGCTGTACGCACAGTCAACAGTCCCTCCTCTGTTATTGGGGTTCAGTAACGTCAGCTGTTCCCCTGCTGTGTGTGTGGCAATCCCTCCTACCTCCTCCTACCTCCTCCAACCTCCTCCTCCTCCACCTGTCCCTGGGCTCCAACACCGCCAGTTGCCGTCCAGAAGTGCTGTACGCACAGTCAACAGTCCCTCCTCTGTTATTGGGGTTCAGTAACGTCAGCTGTTCCCCTGCTGTGTGTGTGGCAATCCCTCCTACCTCCTCCAACCTCCTCCAACCTCCTCCTCCTCCACCTGTCCCTGGGCTCCAACACCGCCAGTTGCCGTCCAGAAGTGCTGTACGCACAGAGCCAAACACCTCGCCAATGTGTTAGTGGGGTTCAGCACCGCCAGCTGTTCCCCTGCTGTGTATACGGCAACGTGTACTGCGACCGCCACGCAGGCACAACAAGTTAAATGTAAGGGAACCTGACCCCCCCCCCCCCCCCCAGGCGTTTGTTACTGAAGGAGCCACCTTGTGCAGCAGTAATGATGCAAAGGGAAAAAGTGCCTCTTTTCGTGATGCTCCTTGCACATGCTGAACCAAACACTTATGAAATGTGTCCCCACACAGCGTTAAACCGTCCGGTAGGTGGAACTTTCCTTTGTCGTGTGACGCAGCACAGCCATCATTTTTACCCCCTTGGCGCCGTGCGCCGCCTCCTCAGCGTTGTTTGAATCTGTCCCGGAGCCTGCGCTGTTAGGTTAGCCCTTGGCCATGCACACATGTTGCGCTGCCCGTCTTCTGACCTCATTTGGTGTCAGGCTGGCTGCGCCTGTGCGGGTGCGCTGGCCGAGATCCCGCCTCGCAGTGTCGTCTGATGTAATCCCACCGCGGGCCTGTGATCCGTGCCCGTGCGCAGTGCATATCCTCTCCTCTCACTCCCCTCCCTACGGCTTCTTCAGACTGTGCGATGTCAGCTGGTCCCTAATAGCATGCCACGGCCGTGACACCGCACAGTCTGAAAAAGCCGTAGGGAGGGGAGTGAGAGGAGAGGATATGCACTGCGCACGGGCACGGATCACAGGCCCGCGGTGGGATTACATTAGACGACACTGCGAGGCGGGATCTCGGCCAGCGCACCCGCACAGGCGCAGCCAGCCTGACACCAAATGAGGTCAGAAGACGGGCAGCGCAACATGTGTGCATGGCCAAGGGCTAACCTAACAGCGCAGGCTCCGGGACAGATTAAAACAACGCTGAGGAGGCGGCGCACGGCGCCAAGGGGGTAAAAATGATGGCTGTGCTGCGTCACACGACAAAGGAAAGTTCCACCTACCGGACGGTTTAACGCTGTGAGGAGACACATTTCATAAATGTTAGGTTCCGCATGTACAAGGACCATAATTAAAAGAGCTAAGTTTACCTTTTCCAGCATTAGTGCTGTACACAATGGCTCTTTCAGCTACAAACGCCTGGGGGGGGGGGGGGGGTTAAAGGTTTCCTTTCAACTTGCTCGAGTGCAGGCTTCGGCCTACACTCCGCTCCCCCTGCTCCTCCTGCTGACCCTGGGCTCTAACACCGCCAGTTTTTGCCCAGATGTGCTAGCTGCACAGAGAAAAACACCAGCCAATGTGTCAGTGGGGTTCAGCACCGCCAGCTGTTCCCCTGCTGTGTAGCCGGCAACGTGTCCTGCGACCGCCACGCAGACACAAGAACTGAAATTGAAGGGAACCTGTCCCCCCTCCCCCAGGTGTTTCTATGTTTTACAGCTACCTTGAACAGCAGTAATGCTGCATGTGTTCAAGGTGGCTCAGAAACTTATTCTCCTTGCCCATGTTGAAGTGAACACGTCTAAAATGTGTCCTCTGTGACCATTAAAACGTCCCTCAGGTGTGATTTGACTTTGTATTGACACACGCAACAAGCTCCTTGGTAACGCTGCCCGTCTTCTGGCATCATTGTTTGGCTGGCTGCGCCTCTGCGGCCGCCCTGACCCACACAACAGCCCTCGTTGTCTTATTTAATGGGACTGCGAGGGTGCGATTGATGGGCAGGATCAGTGCATCAGTTCGCCTGTCCCTCCTCTCCTTCCGCCTTCTTCGGACTGTGCGGCTTCATGGCCGTGGCATGCGATAAGGGATCAGATGACGCCACACAGTCTGAAGCGGGTGTAAGGACCCGAGTGTGAGAGGCGAACATATGTGCTGCGCCAGGCCCTGAATCCCAGCCCCGCAGTGTTTTAACAATGTTAAGACACTGCGGGGCTGGGATTCATGGGCATCGCGAACCGCACCGGCCGACATTACATGATGCCAGAAGATGGGCAGCGCTAACGGCGCTAGGCCAGGGGATAACACGACAGCGCAGACTCCTGTACAGCAAATAACAACGCTCGGGAGGCTGCACCCAGCACCAAGGTGGGATTCTTGACACCTGTGCTGCGTCTCATTACAAAGGGAACTCTCGCCTCCATTACACAGTTTGACTGTATAAAGGGCTAAATGTTATACGTGTTCCATTCAGCGTGTGCAAGGAGAAAAATTACAAGAGCAACCTTTGACTTGCGCAGCACTGCTGCTGCATAAGCTGTGGCTCTTCTACTTTGTAACCCCTGAGGGGGGGTTAAAGGTGACTTTTGAAATCGGTTCAATTAGGCTTCGGCCTACACTCTGCTCCACCTGCAGAGCCCGGGCTCCAACAACGCTAGTTGCTGTCCGGAAGTGCTGGCTGCACAGAGCCAAACACCTCGCCAATGTGTCAGTGGGGTCCAGCACCGCCAGCTGTTCCCCTGCTGTGTAGCCGGCAACGTGTCCTGCAAAAGCCACGCAGACACAACAGACCCAAAGCTGCCGCCTGTGCAGGCTTCGGCCTACACTCCCCTCCCCCTGCTCCTCCTCCTCCTGCTCCTCCTCCTGCTCCTCCTCCTGCTGTCCCTGGGCTCTAACACACCGCCAGTTGGGGCCCAGATGTGCTAGCTGCACAGAGAAAAACACCAGCCAATGTGTCAGTGGGGTCCAGCACCGCCAGCTGTTCCCCTGCTGTGCAGCCGGCAACGTGTCCTGCAAAAGCCACGCAGACACAAGAACTGAAATTGAAGGGAACCTGTCCCCCCTCCCCCAGGCGTTTTTACGTTATCCAGCCACCTTGTACAGCGGTAATGCTGCATGTGTGCAAGGTGGCTCAGAAACGTATTCTCCTCGCACATGTGGAACTGAAAACACGTCTGAAATGTGTCCTCTGTGTGACCATTTAACCGTCCCGGTGGTGTGACTTTCCTTTGTAATGACACGCTGCAACCCCCTTGGTAGCGCTGCCCGTCTTCTGGCATCATTGTTTGGCTGGCTGCGCCTCTGCGGCCGCCCTGACCCACACAACGCCCCTCGGTGTCTTATTTATTGGGACTGCGAGGGTGTGATTGATGGGCAGGATCAGTGCATCAGTTCGCCTGTCCCTCCTCTCCTTCCGCCTTCTTCGGACTGTGCGGCTTCATGGCCGTGGCATGCGATAAGGGATCAGATGACGCCGCACAGTCTGAAGCGGGTGTAAGGACCCGAGTGTGAGAGGCGAACATATGTGCTGCGCCAGGCCCTGAATCCCAGCCCCGCAGTGTTTTAACAATGTTAAGACACTGCGGGGCTGGGATTCATGGGCATCGCGAACCGCACCGGCCGACATTACATGATGCCAGAAGATGGGCAGCGCTAACGGCGCTAGGCCAGGGGATAACACGACAGCGCAGACTCCTGTACAGCAAATAACAACGCTCGGGAGGCTGCACCCAGCACCAAGGTGGGATTCTTGACACCTGTGCTGCGTCTCATTACAAAGGGAACTCTCGCCTCCATTACACAGTTTGACTGTATAAAGGGCTAAATGTTATACGTGTTCCATTCAGCGTGTGCAAGGAGAAAAATTACAAGAGCAACCTTTGACTTGCGCAGCACTGCTGCTGCATAAGCTGTGGCTCTTCTACTTTGTAACCCCTGAGGGGGGGTTAAAGGTGACTTTTGAAATCGGTTCAATTAGGCTTCGGCCTACACTCTGCTCCACCTGCAGAGCCCGGGCTCCAACAACGCTAGTTGCTGTCCGGAAGTGCTGGCTGCACAGAGCCAAACACCTCGCCAATGTGTCAGTGGGGTCCAGCACCGCCAGCTGTTCCCCTGCTGTGTAGCCGGCAACGTGTCCTGCAAAAGCCACGCAGACACAACACACCCAAAGCTGCCGCCTGTGCAGGCTTCGGCCTACACTCCCCTCCCCCTGCTCCTCCTCCTGCTGTCCCTGGGCTCTAACACACCGCCAGTTGGGGCCCTAGGAAGACAAGCTTGAATAGGTCCCCATCCGGGTTCCAGTACCGTCAGCTGGTTCTCGGCAGTGTCTTTTGCTCTTGTACCTTCTGCTCCCCATCCTGGTTCCAGTACCGTCAGCTGGTTCCGGGCAGAGCCTTTGGCTTAGGTGCCTCCCTCTGGGTATCCGAGTTCCACCAACGTCAGGTGGTCCTTGGTAGTGCTTTCAGGCACGGGTACCTCCTGCTTAGTAACCGGGTTCCAGTAACGTCAGCTGGTCCTCGGTAGTTCCATTGGCTCTTGGACCTTCGGCTACCCATCCGGGTTCCAGTACCGTCAGCTGGTTCTCGGCAGTGTCTTTTGCTCTTGTACCTTCTGCTCCCCATCCTGGTTCCAGTACCGTCAGCTGGTTCCGGGCAGAGCCTTTGGCTTAGGTGCCTCCCTCTGGGTATCCGAGTTCCACCAACGTCAGGTGGTCCTTGGTAGTGCTTTCAGGCACGGGTACCTCCTGCTTAGTAACCGGGTTCCAGTAACGTCAGCTGGTCCTCGGTAGTTCCATTGGCTCTTGGACCTTCGGGTAGCCATCCGAGTTCCAGTTCCATCAGCTGTTTCTCGGCATTTTCTCAGCCTTCTTGTACCTTCTGCTACATTTCCAAGTTCAAGACCCGAAAGACGATGACCCGGAAGACCACCCCTAAGATGATGACGACACCAGAGACGACAACCACCGAGATGACGACGACCCTGGAGACGATGACCCTGAAGACGACCCCGATGACGACGACCCCGATGACGACGACCCCGATGACGACGACCCTGGAGATGACGACCCTGGAGATGACGACGACAACCTGGAAGACCGAGAAGCAGAAGAACAAGAGGCTGCAGAACAAAGAGCAGAAGAACATTAAGCATAAGACTAAATATCAGAGCAAAAGATATTATCTAAATTATAAGCAGAAGAAGACTAAGCAGTGTATGGGGGTGAGTCCGTTCCTCCTCGTGGTGCCCCTGGATAAAGCCTGATGCTGCAGGCCAAACTGAACGCGGACAAATGTAACTGTTTTGTGACAGGCAGAACGGAAGGTGTAATCTTCAAACTTTTATAGATAACAACTACGGGAATGCCTGTCACAAATAAGAATATGATGAAGAAGTTGAATATAAAAAAGATAATAGTTAAATAAAAAGAATATGAACAATGTAAAAAAAAAAATATATATATACGTAGAAAAGAAGAAGATGAATAAGGTGAAGAAGTTGATGTCACAGAAGCTGATGATGAGGATAATGAAGAAGAAAGTGTGGGAGAAGTAAAAAATAGGGTGAAGGGCGTGGAAGTAGTGAAACATCAATATCTGACAAAATAAATAAAAAATTAACATAGTCAAATTCTTTCTAACGCCGAACGTCATAAAAAAATTAAAAATACTGCTATTCTATTTGATTGGGATAAACCCCTGTGCCTTTAATGTCTCCGCCACCTCCCCCAATACATCCTACATTATTCTTAGTTGTTTTCCTTCATGTAGAATTAACCTACAAGGAAAGAAAGGGTTTATTTTAATTCCGATATTTTCGTCCCATTGACTTGCATTGGGATCGGGTATCGGTATCGGATTGGATTCCGATACTGTGACGGTATCGGCCGATACTTTCCGATACCGATACTTTCCGATATCGGAAAGTATCGCTCAACACTAGTGTTCAATATTGATTTCACCCGCTGTATATTGATATCTCATTTTTACTATTCCCTTGACCCATTAACCCATTAATACACTCATTTACATTATTTCATTTCAAATATTTCTTATGAAAATACTTTTTCATTTTTTATATCATCACCATTCATGTCTCAAATCTATACAACTTACATAGAGCACAAATATTTATCATATTTTTAGTGATCAGTCATTTTGGATGTTTTGACTTGTTTTTTGTTTTATGACATTTAACATTCTTTTTTTTTTTTTTCAATTCTACATGTAATTTTTAATGATTATTTTTTACATTTGAATCAGTCACTATTCAGACTGTACAAAACATACTGCATGCCCACAATTTACATCTTATTGTATTTGTCATTTCCTCCAGTAACACCACATGTAAATCTACAGTTATTTATTCCATTTAAATCAACCATTATGTACATCTCACATTATGCATTGTACTTGCAAAAAATATTATTTTTTAAAACATTCACATGCATTAATAAACTGACGTGCTATTGATTACTATTTACACGCATAGTGCTCTTAAACTTTAAAGCCTTTTATATTGTTTCCTTTGGCACCATTCACACTCACCATCAAAGTAAGCCATGTCTTATTCTATTCTTATCTATATTATGTTGTTTTGTTTTACTGATCACTATACAGAATTAATCTGATATAATAAATCAACACAATATACTCTTTTTCTGGTACTTGTCACACTCCTTAAACACGCTAATAAGCACCACCAAAATAGACGGTGTGTTTTTTTCTATTGAGTACTGGTTGGACTTTCTTTGATACTTTCTCAGGAGAGCAAGTTTTTAAGGCTATTGGCATATATTTTGTGCATTGTTTTTCTTGATTACATCACTGTTTTGTTTTTAAATGCTTTCTTACCAAGTGGAATGTGTCCCAATCTGGAATATGTGAGGTTAATGAACCATACCCATATACTGGATGCTATGAAACAACAATCTTTCTCTTACGATGACTAATTATGACTAAGAACCAAGGAGTTCAAAGGCTCGAAACACATAATAACTCCCAATGTCTAATAGATCTCTTGCCTAATCTTTTAATGGAACATACAAGGATATAGATGTATTTAGCAATTTTGGAATAAATAATTGATTTTATCTATTCACGTGTTCTGGATCCTCTACCACCTCACACACCCCTAAGGGTATTTTCAGACAAAGTTCCTTGACAAGAATATTCTGCCAGAAAAATCTCTCTCAGAAACCTGAAAAGGTTTTGGATTTTTTTTGATGATGTTTTGTGCATGGGGCGGTTTTTTTCTTCTAATTTAGATTTCATTTATTGGCCTAATTTGGGGGCTTTTATAAGAAAACTGTCACCATTCCCAGGTTATTTACCGTATTTTCCGGCGTATAAGACGACTGGGCGTATAAGACGACCCCCCAACTTTACCAGTTAAAATATAAAATCTTCTTAAAAGTCGGGGGTCTTCTTATACACCCTATGTCGTCTTATAGGGCCGGTGAATATGTGCCTTTTGGGGGGGGGGGGGGGGGGAGTGATCCTGATGACGAGGGGGCGTCTCACAGGAAAGTAAGTATCCCCCATTACCTTATCGTAGCGGTGCAGCGTGGGGGTCTCAGTGCTGGGAGTGGCGGCGGCGGCTGCTGTGCTCTGGTGCGGCGGCTGCTGTGCTCTGGTGCGGCGGCTCCTCTTCTGTGTGGGGCCTCTGTGCTGTGGGGTGGCGGTGGCGGCGGCATATCTTTATCCAGTTGGGGCTCCTCCGGCATCTCCTTAGCCCTGGAGGCCCCGCCGCAACTCCATCGGTGCAATGCAGCGGCCATTTTCCCGGAGGCAGCTCAATAGGTGCGATGCGGTGGCCTCCGGGAAAATGGCCGCTGCTCAGATTCAGATCTCGTCCCGAAATCTCGGGACACGAGATCTGAATCTGAGCAGCGGCCATTTTCCCGGAGGCCACCACATTGCACCGATGGAGTTGCGGCGGGGCCTCCAGGGCTAAGGAGATGCCGGAGGAGCCCCAACTGGATAAAGATACGCCGCTGCCGCCGCCACCCCACAGCACAGAGGCCCCACACAGAAGAGGAGCCGCCGCACCAGAACACAGCAGCCGCCGCCGCTCCCAGCACTGACACCCCCACGCTGCACCGCTAGGATAAGGTAATGGGGATTACTCACTTTCCTGTGAGACGCCCCCTCGTCATCAGGATCACTCCCCCTCCCCACCCACCATATACACCGGCGTACAAGACGATTCCCGGCGTATAAGACGACCCCCGACTTTTAAGAAGATTTTCGGGGGTTAAAAAGTCGTCTTATACGCCGGAAAATACGGTAGGTGTATCCATATAAATGGCCCACCCAAAAAAGATTGCCTCATCACTGAACATAATGTTCTGTGTTAACTGAGGGTCCTGTTCCAATTTTTGTTTTGGCCATTCTGCAAATTCAGCGCGCCGGTCTGGCATCAGTCGAACATCCCTTCGGCAGCATTAGCTACTCACAAATGGCACCTTTACAAAATCCAGCTGCTGCAGCATCTCATCGAGGATGACCCAGATCGGCGCGCTGAATTTGCAGAATGGGCAAAACAAAAATTGAAACGGGACTCTCAGTTTACGCAGAACATTATGTTCAGTGATGAGGTAAACTTTTTTGGGTGGGCCATTTATATAGATACACCTAAATGACATGGGAATGGTGACATTTTTTTTTTGCGTAGGGTGTCTTGCATTGAAATCTGCTGCAATGACCCGGGTGCTGCGTTCACCAGATATCAACACAATTTCTATCCGCTCCTCACGTGTTAACCTCTGAGACATATCAATGGCTGTAAACAAAGAGGAACTTGTAAATAACTCATGAAAGAATAAAGCGATGGTAAAACAAGGAAACAACATTGTTCCACCACATCTTCCCATTGGAAAAAATAAAGTTGAATCCAAAATGGCCGACTTCAAAGTGGCCACCATGGTCATCACCCATCTTGAAAAGTTTTCCCCCTCCCCTATACTAATGTGCCACAAATAGGAAGCTGATATCACCAACCATTCCCATTTTATTTAGGTGTATCCATATAAATGGCACACCCTGTACATTGGAAGCTGGTCATGAAGGTTAATTTTTCTCTTTAATTGTCCTTTTTAAAGCATCTTGATAAAGTGAATATGATTACTTCGACATGATCCGCTTTATTCATTTTTACCAAATTATTGCTTGAACATATTAACAGAATTAGGTAATAAAATATAGAAGCACATACATTACAGTGTTGATGCCAGCCAATTGTTGGAACATCTGCAATCCACAACCAACTATAAGAGCGCGGCGGGTTGGAGGATATATTAACATTCTGTATATGACAGGTCCACCTTAAAAGAAACAAACAAATAAAGCAGATAATTAAGGGCATTTAGGCACATTAGATTAAAATGTAGATAAAATATTAAAATATCGAGTCATGAAGGCAGATGAACACCCAAGGATTCATGTTATCCTACCTGTGGCTCAAAGATCTATTGATAATCATCCTTGTTGTCCACAGTACAGACATTTTGAGAAATAGAAAGGGTAACTTGGATGGCAAGTCATTTGATTACATGCCAGTAATTAAATAACGAACAAGCCAAACACTGGCTTTTCAGCTGATTGGATCATTCATGCTAACATTAAAATAATCATTCTCAGAAGCACATAGTCCTGTGTAAACAGGAGATGTGCTGCCGACAACGATAATATGCCATGTGCACAGTGCAATTATGTCATCAATCAATGGGACCTAGAATCTTCTGGTTGTGCTAAAAGCTGCAAGTTCTTGTCTACAGTTCAAGACAATTACCTCTCTCTCAGGTGGTAGATGAACCAACCAGGGGAGGTGATCTGCTGGATCTGGTTCTGTCAAATAGACCAAATAGAAATTCAGATCTACAGGCCAGGGGGCATTTGGGAAGCAGTGACCATAACATGGTAAGTTTCAATATAATATTCAATAAAACCTTTCAAACAGGAACTGCAAAAATCTGGGAGTTTAAGAAAGCTGATTTTAAAAAAAAATTAAGGGAAGAGCTTAATCGTGTATTCTGGGACCATGTCGTGGTAACTGGGAATACCGAACATAAATGGCTTATGTTTAAGGAAATACTACTAGAATCTTCGAGAAAAAACTTTGACCATCTGGTAATAAAACAGGAATGTGTCCAGAATAATATGCGCACGCACAGAAGGTATAACTATATTAGGATGAAGGCAACAAGAACACGCATTTATTATTAGTAGTAGTAGTAGTAGACATTTTTATAGCGCCATTTACCCGCATTTTGGGTGACATAACTATGTTTTAATTCATACACCAATTCTGAATGAGTGAATATACAATACCTGGTGTCTTGTCACTACAACAATTCTAATGAGAATATAGTACGACATGTATAATTCAAGAGAATACAAATAGTATGTGCGCATAAGTATTTTGCTATTTATCTGGATCCAAGAAACAAACAATTATGCAATAAAGTATGTAAAAGCTAAAATGCTTGATGAAATGGAAATATACATCATTTCATGAATATTCTGTTTGAAACAACTGATTTATGTATAATTCCAAGGTAGCAGCGTGTTGCTTAGCAACTTTGCCAATTCGGAAATGTGAAGACAATGTGAAAATAATATATATTTTAAAAACTGCATTGTACTATTTTTAGTAGTATTTATTATACAAAGCAGATAATTGTCCTTTCCTTATTTCTAGAGTTGTTGTTTTTTTTTAACAGTGAAATAAAAAAAAAAAATAATAAAGAACGAATCTTTGGGAAAACAGTCAACTTTACTTTGTAAACATTCAACTTGTATTCCAAAGGGGGTTTCCTGGTAATCTAAATAACTGTTTAAATTAAAGAAATCAAAGCAATACTCTCGGCAATCCGTTCCAGTGCTTATCTAGTTTCAACTGATCCGTCCTGGTCCTGTCCTTGTTACAATGGAAATGGCCAGAAACACCCCTCAGTCAATCACTAGCTTCAGTAGTGACCCACCTAATTTCCAATCTGGTGAGGACAGGATATGCAAGCACAGACCAGTGGGCCTGGTAGATATTTTTTCAATCAAGTCAAGGCATTTACAGTAAATCATTTAACAATGCTAACAATGTCTGTGTAAATGGCCCAATGTATCACGTCGATTAACTGATTGCAATATTGTAGACCCACTAATTAGTCTACAATTGTGAAATAGACAAAACTATGTAGTCCAGCTATATCTCCATGTATTGGTTAACAATTTTACAGGCTTTATAGAGTGTATGACAGTTATAACTTTGTGGTCAGCCCACCAACAATTAGGGATGACCAGTGGGTTTTATTGGCCCTTATAGATACTATCACAAGGTTGGTGAAGCACAATAATTGGAATATAGAAGCTAAAGTGCATTTACACTAAACATGTAAACAGGATGCCGATCACCCCAAAACAAGCTAAATGCTCATTCATCAGGGGAAAAAATCTTTTGGTTTGCCTTAAAAAGGGTCAATTAGGCTGCTATAACAAAAAAAAAATCCATAACCAAGCTTAATAATCTTGCAGTTTAACCCCTTTCTGACATTGGACGTACTATCCCGTCGAGGTGGGGTTGGCCCGTATGACCACCGACGGGATAGTACATCCAGCGCGATCGGCCGCGCTCACGGGGGGAGCGCGGCCGATTGCGGCCGGGTGTCAGCTGACTATTGCAGCTGACATCCGGCACTATGTGCCAGGAGCGGTCACGGACCGCCCCCGGCACATTAACCCCCGGCACACTGCAATCAAACATGATCCAGGATCTGTGCACTTCCGATCGCCGATCTGACACAGTGCACAGCAACACGCGATCAAAAAGACGGATATAAATATCCATGGTACCGCTGAAAACGTCATCTTGTCCCACAAAAAACGAGACGCCATACAGCATCATCAAAGAAAAAATAAAAAAGTTATATAGTCCTCAAAATAAAGCGATGCAAAAATAAATATTTTTTCTATAAAATAGTTTTTATCGTATAAAAGCGCCAAAACATAAAAAAAGATATAAATGAGGTATCACTGTAATCGTACTGACCCGAAGAATAAAACTGCTTTATCTATTTTACCAAACGCGGAACGGTATAAACGCCTCCCCCAAAAGAAATTCATGAATAGCTGTTATTTGGTCATTCTGCCTCACAAAAATCAGAATAAAAAGTGATCAAAAAATGTCACGTGCCCGAAAATGTTACCAATAAAAATGTCAACTCGTCCCGCAAAAAACAAGACCTCACATGACTCTGTGGACCAAAATATGGAAAAATTATCTCTCTCAAAATGTGGTAACGCAAAAAATAATTTTTGCAATAAAAAGCGTCTTTCAGTGTGTGACGGCTGCCAAACATAAAAATCTGCTAAAAAACCCGCTATAAAAGTAAATCAAACCCCCCTTCATCACTCCCTTAGTTAGCGAAAAATTAAAAAATTAAAAAAATGTATTTATTTCCATTTTCCCATTAGGGTTAGGGCTAGGGTTAGGGCAAGGGTTAGGGCAAGGGTTAGGGCTGGGGCTAAAGTTACAGTTAGAGTTTGGATTACATTTACGGTTGTGAATAGGGTTGGGATTAGGGTTAGGGGTGTGTCAGGGTTAGGGGTGTGGTTAGGGTTACTGTTGGGATTAGGGTTAGGGATGTGTTTGGATTAGGGTTTCTGTTATAATTGTTTTTTTTTCACTGTTTAGGCACATCAGGGGCTCTCCAAACGCAACATGGCGTCCGATCTCAATTCCAGCCAATTCTGCGTTGAAAAAGTATAACAGTGCTCCTTCCCTTCCGAGCTCTCCCGTGCACCCAAACAGGGGTTTACCCCAACATATGGGGTATCAGCGTACTCGGGACACATTGGACAACAACTTTTGGGGTCCAATTTCTCCTGATACCCTTGGGAAAATACAAAACTGGGGGCTAAAAAATAATTTTTGCAGACAAAAACAAAGATTTTTTATATTCACGGCTCTGTGTTATAAACTGTAGTGGAACACTTGTTGGTTCAAAATTGTTACAACACATCTAGATAAGTTCCTTGGGGGGTCTAGTTTCCAATATGGGGTCACTTGTGGGGGGTTTCTACTGTTTAGGTACATTAGGGGCTCTGCAAATGCAATGTGATGCCTGCAGACCAATCCATCTAAGTCTGCATTCCAAATGACGCTCCTTCCCTTCCGAGCTCTGCCATGCGCTCAAACGGTGGTCCCCCCCCCCCGCATATGGGGTATCAGCGTACTCAGGACAAATTGGACAACAACTTTTGGCATCTAATTTCAACTGTTACCCTTGGAAAAATACAAAACTGGGGGCTAAAAAATAATTTTTGTGGAAAAAAAAATAATTTTTTTTTCATGGCTCTGCGTTATGAACTGTAGTGAAACACTTGGGGGTTCAAAGCTCTCACAACACATCTAGATGAGTTCCTTAGGGGGTCTACTTTCCAAAATGGTGTCACTTGTGGGGGGGTTTCAATGTTTAGGCACATCAGTGGCTCTCCAAATGCAACATGGCATCCCATCTCAATTCCTGTCAATTTTGCATTGAAAAGTCAAACGGCGCTCCTTCCCTTCCGAGCTCTCCAATGAGCCTAAACAGTGGTTTACCCCCACATATGGGGTATCAGCGTACTCAGGACAAATTGTACAACAACTTTTGGGGTCCAATTTCTTCTCTTACCCTTGGAAAAATAAAAAATTGGGGTCGAAATATCATTTTTGTGAAAAAATATGATTTTTTATTTTTACGGCTCTACATTATAAACTTCTGTGAATCACTTAATGGGTCAAAGTGCTCACCACACATCTAGATAAGTTCCTTAGGGGGTCTACTTTCCAAAATGGTGTCATTTGTGGGGGGTTTCAATGTTTAGGCACATCAGGGGCTCTCCAAACGCAACATGGCGTCCTATCTCAATTCCAGTCAATTTTGCATTGAAAAGTCAAATGGCGCTCCTTCGCTTCCGAGCTCTACCATGCGCCCAAACAGTGGTTTACCCCCACAAATGGGGTATCAGCGTACTCCGGACAAATTGTACAACAACTTTTGTGGTCCATTTTCTCCTGTTTCCCTTGATAAAATAAAACAAATTGGAGCTGAAATGCATTTTTTGTGAAAAAAAGTTAAATGTTCATTTTTATTTAAACATTCCAAAAATTCCTGTGAAACACCTGAAGGGTTAATAAACTTCTTGAATGTGGTTTTGAGCACCTTGAGGTATGCAGTTTTTAGAATGGTGTCACACTTGGTTATTTTCTATCATATAGACCCCTCAAAATGACTTCAAATGAGATGTGGTCCCTTAAAAAAAATGGTGTTGTAAAAATGAAAAATTGCTGGTCAACTTTTAACCCTTATACTCCCTAACAAATAAAAAAATGTTGGTTCCAAAATTGTGCTGATGTAAAGTAGACATGTGGGAAATGTTACTTAAGTATTTTGTGCGACATATCTCTGTGATTTTATTGCATAAAAAGTCAAAGTTGGAAAATTGCGAAATTTTCAAAATTTTCGCCAAATTTCCATTTTTTTCACAAATAAACGCAGGTAATATCAAATAAATTTTATCACTATCATGAAGTACAATATGTCACGAGAAAACAGTGTCATAATCACCGGGATCCGTTGAAGCGTTCCAAAGTTATAACCTCATAAAGGGACAGTGGTCAGAATTGTAAAAATTGGCCCGGTCATTAACGTGCAAACCACCCTTGGGGGTAAAGGGGTTAAAGAGGCTGCCAGTCACCTAATGAATGAGCAAAATGCTCATTTGTCAAGGGAAATGATCTTTTGTGCTGAACAAAATATAACTTTGCACAACAGCACATAATCGTGTGTGTACAGGACTTACAGTGATGAGAATAGTTGTTGTGAACTCTGTTTTCGGGCTCCCTCTTGTGGTCACAGGTGGTATTGTGTGAGTTTTGTTTTTGGGCTCCTCCTGGTGGCTTTGTTTGTTATCCTGCGGATCTGTGGTTGGATCAGCTGCCTCGTTATGCACTAGGGAGTTTCCTATTTAGCTCTGCTTCACCTCCACTTGTTGCCGGCTGTCAATGTACTCAGTGCTATTCTGATTACTCCTGATTATCTTCGGTTTCAGTCTCTTCAGGAGAAGCTAAGTTCTGTTTAATTATTTTTTGCTCATCAGTCTGCAATATGATTTCTGTGTATGATGAGTTTAGTCCAGCTTGCTAATATGTGATTTCTTCTGCTGGTTTGCTCTGGGGTACAGAGTTGCTTCCCCCGCACCGTTAGTTGGTGCGGGGGCTCGTGTGATCTCTGCGTGGATATTTTGAATAGGGTTTTTAATTGACCGCACAGTTCCCTTTCTATTATCTGCTTTCTAGTGTTAGCGGGCCTCATTTGCTAAATCTAATTTCATCTCTGCGTTTGTGCTTTCCCCTTAACTCACCGTTAATATTTGTGGGGGGCTATTCTATATCTTTGGGGTCATTTCACTGAGGCAAGTGAGGACTTTCGTTCCCTCTAGGAATAGTCAGTTTCTCAGGCCGTGAAGAGACGTCTAGGATTTTCAGGTAACGTTCCACGGCTGCCTATAGTTGTTTGCGGATAGGATCAGGTTGCGGTCAATTCAGTTACCACTTCCCCAGAGTTTGTAGTCGGTTTAGTTACTTAGCTAGTCCTACTTGCGATCCTTGCCACTAGGATCATAACAAATAGTAGAGCAGATCATTAAGAAAACTTGGTTAAGCACGGTCTGCCTGTGTAACCGGGCTTTTTGAGGACCACCAATTGGTAGTTGTTTAATGCTGCTAGTTGGTATGGAAAATTGAGCAATAAAGCACCACTCCAGCATTTTATCTCACCGCTGACGTTCGGTCACTAATTTAAGTTCCCTGCCACTAGTATTATACTGTACTTGCTAGCCACCATCTTTTGTTTTCAGCAGGGCTAGATGTGACTAGTAGGATCATTCCAGTGTTTGACAGATGAACCGGAGGCGACTTCTCAATGTAAGGCTATGAGAGCCAGAACGAGGTTCTCATAGACTAACATTGATCGACTGTAACCGTTAACTCTGACTTTTTGTCAGTGAGAACCATAGGTCACAAGATGGCATAACAGGACCAGAGCAGTGTTGAGAAAAGCAGAAGATGGCAGCATGTGAGTATAATACTAAGGGCAGGGAACATGGATTACTGATACAACTACAGCGCAGTGGTCAAATAAAAATAAAAAACTCTGTAGCAGTGCTACTAACCTAAGTTCCCAGCCTCAAGTCCTATACTTCCCAACCGCCATCTTCATTCCTGTGTTTGTTGGAGCGATCTAGAAGTAACCACTCAAGTTAAGTCTATGAGACCCAGAGCAAGGCACTTCCCTATAGACTTGCATTGAGAGCTTGTGACTGTTACCCCTAACTTTCACCCAGTCAGAAGTTGAGGTCACAAGATGGCGACGAGGGACCGAAGTGGTGCCAGGAAGAGCTGAAGACAGTGGCTGGTAAGTATACAGCCAGGGTCAGGAAGCCTAAAACACCAAAAACGAAAATAAATAAAAATGCTGGAGAAGTCCTTTAACTACTTCCCGACAATGGATGTATCCATATGTCATGGTCGGCTGGGACTTACCGACCTATGAAATATGAATACGTCATCTCGATTTTGCACGCACAGAGGCTCTGTGAGAATGATTCCCGCCGACTGTCAGCTGATTCAGACAGCTGACACCCGGCACTCGGTGCAGAAGCAGTGCCCACACAGCTCCCAGCAATTGAACCCCCTAAGTACTGTGATCAATATCGATCACACGATTTAGCAGGCAAGCAGACAGTGCTCTCCAATCAACATCTACGCAACGTCATTGCAAGGGGCAGATCATTGCCATGGTGACCCGATGTCGCCATGACAAAATCCGGGTCACTAGATATAGCAAACTTGCTAGATCATTCTCAGAGCATCATGTAGGAAGTTTGTCAGTGCAATGCTGACAATTGGTAAAGCATAGGAATGCTCCTGCATTCTTATGCTTTACAAGCAATCAGACTGCAAAAATTGAAAGTGCAATAGTTGGACAAGGTAAAAAAAAAATAATAATATTGAACGAATGTTTAAGAAAAAAAAACACAAACTAATATAATAATAATATAAAAGATATATAGTTATATATGTATATATACACACACACACAAATAATACACTGCTTAAAAAATAATGGGGGAACACTTAACAACAGACTATAACTCCAAGTAAATCAAACTTCTGTGAAATCAAACTGTCCACTTAGGAAGCAACATTGTTTGACAATCCATTTCGCATGCTGTTGTGCAAATTGAATAAACAACAAGGAAATTATTGGCAATTATCAAGACACACTCAAAGGAGTGGTTCTGCAGGTGGGGACCGCAGACCACATCTCAGTACCAATGCTTTCTGCCTGATATTTTGGTCACTTCTGAATATTGGTTGTGCTTTCACACTCGTGGTAGCATGAGACGGACTCTACAACCCACACAAGTGGCTCAGGTAGTGCAGCTCATCCAGGAGGGCACATCAGTGTGAGCTGTGGCAAGAAGGTTTGCGGTGTCTGTCAGCGTAGTGTCCTGAGGCTGGAGGCGCTACCAGGAGACAGGCCAGTACACCAGGAGACAGGCCAGTACACAAGGAGACATGGAGGGGACCGTAGGAGGGCAACAACCTAGCAGCAGGACCACTACGTCAGCCTTTGTGCAAGTAGGAACAGGAGCACTGCCAGAGCCCTGCAAAATGACCTCCAGCAGGCCACAAATGTGCATGTGTCTGCACAAACTGTTAGAAACCTACTCCATGAGGATGGTCTGATTGCCCGACGTCCACAGATGGGGGTTGTGCTCACAGCCCAACACCATGCAGGATGCTTGGCATTTGCCACAGAACACCAGGATTGGCAAATTCGCCACAGGAGCCCTGTGCTCTTCACAGATGAACGCAGGTTCACATTGAGCACATGTGACAGACGCTACAGAGTCTGGAGACGCCATAGAGAACAATCTGCCAGCAACATCCTTCAGCATGTCCGGTTTGGCAGTGGGTCAGTAATGGTGTGGGGTGGCATTTCTTTGGAGGGCCACATAGCCCTCCATGTGTTTGCCAGAGGTAGCCTGACTGCTATTAGGTACCGAGATGAGATCCTCAGACCACTTGTGAGACCATATGCTGGTGCGGTGGGCCCTGGGTTCCTCCTAATGCAGGACAATGTCAGACCTCATGAGGCTGCAGTGTCAGCAGTTCCTGCAAGGTGAAGGCCCCCGGCAATTGCTATATTCACGTTGATGAGCTTCAAGAGGTAGTCACCAGAAATGGTCTTCAAACAATCTTGAAGGAGTTCCCAGAGATGCTTAGCACTTGTTGGCCCTTTTACCTTCACTCTGCGTTCCAGCTCACCCCAAACCATCTTGATTGGGTTCAGGTCTGGTGACTGGAGGCCAGGTCATCTGGCGTAGCACCCCATCACTCTCCTTCTTGGTCAAATAGCCCTTACACAGCCTGGAGGTGTGTTTGGGGTCATTGTCCTGTTGAAAACTAAATTATGGTCCAACTAAACTCAAACCGGATGGAATAGCATGCCGCTGCAAGATGCTGTGGTAGCCATGTTGGTTCAGTATGCCTTTAATTTTGAATAAATCCCCAACAGTGTCACCAGCAAAGCACCCCCACACCATCCCACCTCCTCCTCCATGCTTCATGGTGGGAACCAGGCATGTAAAGTCCATCCGTTCACCTTTTCTGTGTCGCACAAAGACACGGTGGTTGGAACCAAAGATCTCAAATTTGGACTCATCAGACCAAAGCACAGATGTCCACTTGTCTAATGTCCATTCTTTCTGTTCTTTAGCACAAACTAGTCTGCTTGTTGCTTGTACTTAGCAGTGGTTTCCAAGCAGCTATTTTACCATGAAGGCCTGCTGCACAAAGTCTCCTCTTAACAGTTGTTGTACAGATGTGTCTGCTGCTAGAACTGTGTGGCATTGACCTGGTCTCTAATCTGAGCTGCTTTTAACCTGCGATTTCTGAGGCTGGTGACTCGGATAAACTTATCCTCAGAAGCAGAGGTGACTCTTGGTCTTCCTTTCCTGGGGCGGTTCTCATGTGAGCCAGTTTCTTTGTAGCGCTTGATGGTTTTTTCAACTGCACTTGGGGACACTTTCAAAGTTTTCCCAATTTTTTCAGGCTGACTGACCTTCATTTCTTAAAGTAATGATGGCCACTCATTTTTCTTTACCTAGCTGCTTTTTTCTTGCCATAATACAAATTCTAACAGTCTATTCAGTAGGACTATCAGCTATGTATCCACCAGACTTCTGCTCAACACAACTGATGGTCCCAACCCCATTTATAAGGCAAGAAATCCCACTTATTAAACCTGACAGGGCACATCTGTGAAGTGAAAACCATTTCCGGTGACTACCTCTTGAAGCTCATCAAAAGAATGCCAAGAGTGTGCAAAGCAGTCAAAGCAAAAAGTGGCTACTTTGAAGAACCTAGAATATAAGACATATTTTCAGTTGTTTCACACTTTTTTGTTAAGTATATATTTCCACATGTGTTAATTCATTGTTTTGATGCCTTCAGTGTGAATTTACAATTTTCACTATTTGTATTGCTGGCGCACCGCAATGGCTCAATGAATAAACAGGGGTGCAAATAAAGTGGGCAATTGGAGTAACAATGGTCAAAGAGAAGAGAAAAAAGAAGCCACTATAGAATATGCACACCACCCATGAAATTATCAAAAATAGGCAAACTTTGTTAACAACAATAAAAACACATTAAAAACAATGCACAAATCTCCCTCATGAATCCTGCTCCCATGCAAATCAATAATGCTGTGGAATATACCACTGTATGAAGCACCTGGCACCCAGAAAATCACATAAAATGATTCAGAAATACAAAACACCCAGGGTACATAATATAACCGACTAAACAGTAGGGTGTATGAAGAACACATAAAAGCACAGGCACAGTAAAAAGAGCACCCCCAATATGTAAGGCTTCTACATTGAGCAGAAAGCTCAGATAATGCCTAAGGGTAACACGTTTTTACTGTGCCTGTGCTTTTATGTGTTCTTCATACACCCTACTGTTAGTTCGGTCATATCATGTACCCTGGCAATTTATGATTTTCATAGTCATGAAAATACAGAAAAATCTTTAAATGAGAAGGTGTGTCCAAACTTTTGGTCTGTACTGTATGTGTATATATACATACATACATTATATATATACATATATATATATATATATATATATATATATATATATATATATATACACACACACATACACACACATATACATACACACACACACACTACCGTTCAAAAGTTTAGGGTCACTTAGAAATTTCCTTATTTTTGAAAGCACAGTTTTTTCCAATGAAGCCAACATTAAATGATTCAGAAATACACTCTATACCAGTGGTCCCCAACTCCAGTCCTCAAGAGCCACCAACAGGTCATGTTTTCAGGATTTCGTTAGTATTACACAGGTGATGGAATTATTGCCTGTGAAGGTAATGCAATTATCACCTGTGCAATACTAAGCAGATCCTGAAACCATGACCTGTTGGTGGCTCTTGAGGACTGGAGTTGAGAAACTCTGCTCTATACATTGTTAATGTGGTAAATGTCTATTCTAGCTGCAAATGTCTGGTTTGTAATGCAATATCTTCATAGGTGTATAGAGGCTCATTTTCAACAATCACTCCAGTGTTCTTATGGTACTTTGTGCTTGCTAACTGTGTTAGAAGGCTAATGGGTGGTTAGAATACCCTTGAAAACCCTTGTGCAAGTATGTTAGCACAGCTGAAAACAGTTTGGCTGATTACAGAACCTATAAACCTGACCTTCCTTTGAGCTAGTTGAGAATCTGGAGCATTAAATTTGTTGGTTCCATTAAACTCTCAAAATGGCCAGAAAAATATAACTTTCATGTGAAACTCGACAGTCTATTTTTGTTCTTAGAAATGAAGTCTATTCCATGCAAGAAATTACTAAGAAACTGAAGATTTCCTACAACGGTGTGTACTACTACGTTTCGTTGAGAGTACAAACAGGCTCTAACCAGAGTAGACAGAGAAGTGGGAGGCCCTGCTGCACAACTGAGCAACAAGACAAGTACATTAGAGTCAGTTTGAGAAATCGACACCTCACACGTCCTCAACTGACAGCTTCATTAAATAGTACATGCAAAATGCCAGTGTCAACGTCTACAGTGAAGAGGTGACTCCGGGATGCTGGCCTTCAGGGCAGAGTGGCAAAGAAAAAGCCATATCTGAGACTGGCTAATAAAAGGAAAAGATTAATATGGGCAAAAGATCACAGACATTGGACAGAGGAAGATTGGAGAAAAGTGTTATGGACAGACAAATCCAAGTTTGAGGTGTTTGGATCACACAGAACATTTGTGAAGCGCAGAACACCTGAAAAGATGCTGGAAGAGTGTCTGACGCCATATGTCAAGCATGGTGGAGGTAATGTGATGGTCTGGGGTTGCTTTGGTGCAGGTAAAATGGGAGTTTTATACAAGGTAAAAGGGATATTGAATAAGGAAGGCTGTCACTCCATTTTTCAGTGCCATACCCTGTGGACAGAGCTTGATTGGAGCCAATTTCATCCTACAACAGGACAATGACGCAAAGCACACCTCCAAATTATGCAAGAACTATTTAGGGAAGAAGCAGGCAGCTGGTATTCTATCTGTAATGGAGTGGCCAGCGCAGTCACCAGATCTCAACCCCATTGAGCTGTTGTGGGAGCAGCTTGACCGTATGGTACGCAAAAAGTGTCCATCAAGCCAAACCAACTTGTGGGAGGGGCTTCTGGAAGCATGGGGTGAAATTTCTCTAGATTACCTCAGCAAATTAACTGCTAGAATGTCAAAGGTCTGTAATGCTGTAATTGCTGCAAAGGGAGCATTCTTTGACAAAAGCAAAGTTTGAGGGAGAGAATTATTATTTCAAATTAAAATCTTTTCCGGAACCCTGTCAATTTCTGTACTAGATTTTCAATTCATTTGGCTACTCATTTGATTAATAAAAGTATGAGTTTTCATGGAAAACAAAAAATTGTCTGGGTGACCCTACACTTTGGAATGGTAGTGTATATAATATATATATATATATATATATATATATATATATATATATATATATATATATATATATATACACACACACACACACACACACAGTATATATATATATTTTGTTATCTGTACGACCCAACAGTAAGTGCAGTAACCTTTTTCGAGGTCTTTATTTGGTGTTATATCTATATATACATACACAAATATATATACACACACATTATATATATATATATATATATATATATATATATATATATATATATATTCATACATACACAAAGTGAACATATATTGATAAATGTCATGAGATGTATCTGTTTTGTAGCCACAAAATTTCTGAAAAACAAAATGGGTATGTACTATGTCGACCTTAATGAACAGGGCACTGGATAAAGAAGACTGCTTTATTCCAAGCACCATCCCTGCCTCACAGGCGGTCGGTTGTATTGCAGCTCACTTTTTGTCAGTAGAATGAAGTTGCAATACCAGGCACAAGTGAAGCGCTATAGATGAAAACATCTCATCTAGGACAACCCTTCTACATTCCCACTCTCTTTTGTGTTATTTTTAACAAAGAATTTAACATTTAAAATGTTTAGTATTGTGTCTCACACAAAAGCAATTAATACAGGACTAATTAACCAATCAGAATTCTGAAGGTCATCCAAGATTTGAATAATTGGCAGCATTTTGTGGATATCTTGAATTGAAACTGATTTACTCATCTCCGGTTATTTTGTTTTTGCTGTTGCTTGGAGTATAATACACTTGTGCTATAAATACAAAGTGGTCCCCCATCATTCAGGAGATAATCATCAACACGATGTAGAATCGAGACATACACAGTATAGAAAATGAGAAATTTCTTCACAAAAACTATGTCTACTAAGCTGCGGGCCACATTTATAATTTAGTTTACCAGTAATAGCAAAATATACGGATGTCAATCTTGCAGAGGTCATATATGAAATAAACAGAGAGGTACGCTGAGATCGGAGACGTTGAATCAACAACGGGAAGGATCAGGTCAAGATTAACTTACTTGCTCAACTGCTTCAGGACCAAGCCAGTTTTATTCTTAAAGGGAACCTGTCTGCACAATATTTTGCATATTAAAGTAAAGGCATGGCCATAATACTGCAGTTATACAGATTCGATTGATATAATTAGTTAAGAAATCAACAAGGTGGTTGTACCTAAATCAGTATTTGAAGGTTAGGTGTACAAGCGTTCGGTGCATAGGGGCGGGACTGTGATTAGGGTCTTCGGCTCAGGCCCGGCCCCTCTGCCTGCCTCTGGTGTCTGTTCCACAGATCACTGCTTTGTGAGCGACCTGCCACCTGTTTGAAATTTTACACCAGAGCCTTTGCTGCAGCCAGACCTCCCGGCGGTCTTTAGTAAAATGGCGGCGCATGCGCAGATTGAGATCCTAACTCAATGACGTCCTTTAGAGATTTAATGGAGGGAGATCTCTAAGCTCGCAAGCTTACAATCTATGAGAAGAATTGTGATTAGGTTTAAAAATTGCTGGGTTTGATGTGAAAATATTTCAAGATCTGATTAAACTAAATATGGGATTAAACTTTATACTTTTTCTTGGTGTCTTGAAATCTACTGATTACAAAGGGTATGTAAAATATGATGGTCAGTTTATGTAGATGGCCATCGTGTGGTATTTTACATCAGTGGGACTTTTGTGGCAACATTGTACATCTTTGTGTCATTTTAGATAAACCCGATTAAGATTGGATGTTTGTATTGTTTTTTGACCACATGTAAAAGAAAAACAATGGCAGAGTTAAACGTGCCAAAACCTTTATGGTAAATTCTTACATCTGAAGACCTATTATGGATTCAACATGTCTCATATTCTGGAGAGCCCAACACATCTTTTCATTAAATCAGGAAATTTATTGATTTCAAATTGACACTATGTAATACTTCACTTGACCAGTGGTGGCACTGCATGGCTCCTCCACACTTTACAGCGGATAGTTGGAGGTCACAGTAGAAGGACACGCTCTGATCAAAGTATCATTGTGAAAGTGTTCTAACGAAGAACTGTCCAAAACAGACCCTCATTGTAAAGTATATCAAATTTAATTATACGGCACTTATGTCACCATAACAAAGCATGTCTAGAAGTGTGCATAATATTCCGGCAAAAAAGTTTGTGTGTCTAAATATGTGGCAATATATTTAAATGATAAAAAAAAAATAAACTTAGATTGGTACTAAAAATTTTAAATTTTAAAGACCATCTTTTTTTTTTTTTTTTTTTTAACTATTGTTTAAAGGCTGTCACTAGTATTTGCCACCTAAACTGAGAACAGCACAATATAGTGACAGAGACCCAGATTCCAATGATGTATCACTTACAGGGCTGCTTAGTATAGTTTTAATTAAACATCACTGTTTTATCAGAAGGTGATCATTAGAGGTCTAATAAACCTGCTGCCAGGTAGTCAAGCATATTCACGAGCTCTGTATAACCCCACCTCCACCACTGACTGGCATCTTTTTGTGTACACAGACAGAAAACTGCGAAACAATGATGTGGGGGGAGTTATATAGAGCCCAACATTTAGAGAACTGCCAGATCTGCAGCAGATAAAACAGGGATTGTATCAAAATGACAGAAAGCAGCCCAGCAAGTGATCCATCACTAGAATCAGAGTCTCTGTCTCTACTTTACGCTGCTCTCAGATTAGCTGGCAAAAATCTGGTGACAGATTTTTTTTAAATGACTGTTTACAAAGATGATCTTTAAAATATCTATTACCAATGATTAATATGATGTATATGCGTCTTCTTTCTACCTTAAAATTACTAAGCTATAAAAATTGGATCAAAATTTTATGTCAAAATTCATCAATGATTCAGCTGATTTTTTCAAATACAATGCTCCAAATCCCTTATACAGTCTTTGAGCTATAAGATGTTTTTTCTTCTAGTAGACTTCTAAGCGGAATGCATATATGGTAATACCAATGAAATCAAGAGCACAATATACAAAATTGGTTAACAGTAAACGTCTAAACGCCCCATTGTGGTAAATGCAGTTGTTTAAATTCTAAAAGACTTGAAAGAAATAAAACAGTTTTGAACATTATAAGGATAGATTGCAAAACTAACAAGCATAAAATGTTGGACCTAAAATTCAGACAGTATTATAAGACGAACAGAACTTTAAAACTGGTCATATGTATGAGATAGCTGTGGACCGGGCGGATGTTTGGCAGATAGTTACAGTAGGTTTCCAAAGTTCTCCATACAAGAGTGTTCAATCTCAGGCAGAGAGGAGAAAGCCTCTGCCAAACACCTTTGGTAACTGCTTATTTCTCCTAAACACAACAGGATCAGATTAAACCTGTACGAGCCAATGGTCGGCCAAAATCATCTGGTTTAGACAGTTTATATCTAATGTGTATGGGTGCTTTCTTACTTGCTGCCATAGCCTCAAAAAATCTTAGTTACTTACCGGTAACGGGATTTTACAGAGCCCATGACCGCACCACCTAGAGAAGGTTTACACCCATCAAGGACAGGAAACCTACTGAATAAAATGGCGGTACCTCTCCTCCGCGTCGGTTTTGGTTTTAGAGCATGAGAGAACTTCCAGACAGTGTAACATAACCATCACCCAAAATATATTCTTTCCTAAACACCCTTAAAGTGCGCACCACTAGTGATAAAACGGGGAGGGAATATAAGGGTGCTGTCATCGGCTCTGTAAAATCCTGTGACCGGTAAATAACTAAGATTTTTCCCCTTCTCCCATGACAGCACCACATGAGAGATTTCTATAGATCAAAGCACCCTAGGGAGGGATCACCGCTTGTAACACCTTTCTCCCAAAGGATAGGTCATCAGAGGAAGACAGCTTAAGATGGTAGTGTTTATAGAAGGTTGAAGGGGAAGACCATGTTGCCCCGCCTTACATATTCTGTTGATCGATGGTGGAATGGGCTTTCAGGTTCTCAGGAACAGGCATATTACTAGAGCTGTGCGCTAGGCTAATGGCGTCCTTGGAGATGGCGCTGTTGGCGATGCTGTAATGGCTCCTGTGTCGGCTGCAGCTGTGGTAAGTGCTGCTGTTTCTGCACATCCATGTTCAGGACTGCTGCAGAAATGCCACCATAACCATTGGCACATCGCCCGCAGACTCGGGCGGCCTCATTTTCCGATGCACTCATTGTCAGGTTGTGCCGGCACCTCAACAGCGCACCCCGCATGTGCGCAGATCTGGAAAACAGCTCCGTGCACATCGCCAGGGTGCTCCTGCAACCCAAGAGCACACAGTCCCGAGACCTCATGTCGGCCAGAGACTTTGCCTCAAGAGGTCTCAGCCTGCACGGCGTCGTACCGACTTCCTGGTCTGTGGGTGTTACCTCACACTCCAGAAGGCATCCAGTCCTGGAGACCCTCCAGATCCTGGGTAAGTCAAGTACCATAAGGACAGGAAACTAAAACTGATGCGAAAGAGAGGTACCGCTGTTTTATTCAGTAGGTTTCCTGTCATTGATGGGCAGATACCCTCTCTTAGGTGGTGCTGTCATGGGAGAAGGGGAAAAAAGGAACTTTCTGCTTAACGTGTTTGCGTGGGTTTCCGCGGGTTCTCCGGTTTCCTCCCACATTCCAAAGATATACTGATAGGGAATTTAGATTGTGAGCCCCAATGAGGCAGTGCCGATAATGTAAATGCTGTGGAATTTGTGGCACTATATAAGTGAGTAAAATAAATACATATCTGATATCAAGAACGTACTTCTATTACTCGATGCTCAGACATTGTGAGACCATCCAGTTGTGCTTAACAGTAATAATCAGAAGTAACATTGGAAAAAAATTAAAAGAAACGTTCAGTTGCTGACAAATCTATGACCCCTGCACATTAGAAGAGATTACTTTTTAAAGTTATGATTACGGTTTAATTACAAACTTTTGTATAGTTACAGTTTAATTATGAACTTATGAATAATTAATCTCCTACCAACTTAACAGCATTGAGTGTTATAAAAGTAATATTACCCAGAGACTATAAATGTGCCAATCATTTCAAATCTAACGGCAAGAAGCAGACGCAGCAGACTATTGCCAGGTGAAGAGGAAAGAATAAGATCCTAATCAGCATTCTTTACAATTTCTACAAAACTTTACAAGCCACACTTCTGAAATAATGCCCATAGCAAACATGTAAGTGCATTGGTTTCTGCAATGATGTTATGGAAGGCTGTGATGTCGGTAATTGTGTGTATGCTGCAGAAACTAGGAAGGCCCGTCTGATGCAGATAAGTGGGTGACGCCAGACTGCCGGTCAACGTAGAGCACTACATGTGATTGGCTCCAACAAAATATTAGGTAGGAAAAGGAAACTGGTGTTCTGCGCTGCTGGGGAGGATCCAAACCAAGATTCAGTGAGGCAGAGAGCATGACAATACGGTGGATTATTTTCAACATGTTTCCAATTCATCCAAATTCTTCATCAAGATAAACAACAGAGAAGCCAGCATCGCAAAACACAAGTTTCCTTTTCCTACTTGAAATACCTCCCAATGTCCTGAAATCCTGAAGAAAAAAAAAAGTCTTAATTGCTGCTGATTGGCCAAGAGCTCTCCTTTAAACAGTAGCCGTTGTTTTAATTTTTATTTCATAAACTAATAATACACATGAACATAAGCAACTTTGTAATATATCTTATCACATAAATCTGCTACTTTCTCTGCAAGTATCAATCATTATCAAAATTCTCACTTCTGAGATAAAATCTGTATTCAGTGCAGACAGACTTTCCGATTATGGAGACAGAAGATTGCGGCTACGGCTACAATTCTATGTAGATAGAAGGGAGAGGTGGAGCTCCGCATCTAGCGCCTTCCTTCTAGCTACATAGAATTGTATCAGTAGTCGCTGCCATCTCAGTAATGGGAACGTCTGTCTGCACTGAATACAGATTTTGCCCAAGAAGTGAGAATTTTGATAACGACTGATCAATCCTGGAAGAGAAAAGCAGATTTCTTGGATAAGATAAATTAGAAAATAGCTTATTTTCATGTGTATTATGGATTTATGAAATAAAAAAATAAAACGACGGTTACACAGTAACAGTGTGCTATCTGCACTTACCAGTGTATCTAGTGCACCATTTCCTATTTCTTAGCATTATGTAAAGTAACCTTACTTGGATTAGCAAAGCTGCAACAGATAAAACAGCGATCTCATATAAACAGACACAAGAAATCCAGTAGTTGACGGACCACCCTGATGATAAAGCGAGCGGCTGCAGCCCCAGCAAACCAGCCTAACATGACAAGCACCATTTACCTGAGATTACTACCATATCTGTGAAGTGACAGGTTACCTTTAGTACGCCCTACAAATTAGTACTCACTGCCTTCTTTCTAACTCATGAAAATCTAAAACGAATAGTAAAATAAAAATAACAATATCTTCTTACTGCTACAATATAAAATGTCCAAGCAGGGCAAATTACATGAATAGCTATTTAGCTGAAATGGAGGAGATGGGGCCTGAGAGTGCAGAAAAAGGAAAAAGACTGAAAGTCAGCTCTGCACTAAACTATTATTTCTGTTCAAGCCTCCAATTTTTTCAGCTATTTCTAGGCTCAAAAGCCTCCACTGAAAATATAGACACCATAACAAATTTGCAGTCACCCCGACACCTCATTCACATACTGTAGTAGCGGATTTTAGAAGCGGTGGTCACTCCCTACTTCCTGATGGGAAGAGTCAGGCTCTACCCAAGCTTTTATTCCTGTCCTGCACATACTGTGTATAGTGTCTGTAATCTCTAGATCGGATATTCTTCAAGCACGTAATATGTTGGCACGTTACACTGGAACACGACCATATGTACAGGGCCGAAGTGTAGCTACAGTATCTATGCTTTTGGGTATTGCTTCAGTGTTACCCAGCAGTTCATGTGCAATTACTGGAAATAGTAGGTCAGAATGGAGGAAAAAGAGACACTGGGGAAATTTAATAACTTCTACTATAAACTGAATATATATTCATTTACCGGTGATAGGAGATAGTCACTGCCGTCATTAGACACATCAATATGAGGATCAAGCTAAGCAGAAAATATGCTGTACATGTTAATGAAATGCACTTTTGCTACAGAATTGTTAATAGAGCCAACCGATGTCCCTTATGGCTTCTTTAATATTATGCCACGGATATATTTCACTACCAGTTGCTAGGATACACCACAAAGGGGATTCTGTGTTCACATGGACAGTGATGATGAACTAAACAGTGACATACTTTGCTTGAATTTGTCGAGAAGCAAGTGCTACCCATAACCAGAAAATTTTTTAAAAGAAAATTAATCAGATGTAATACAGCTACCATGGCTTGGGAACGCCATCTTCAAGGGGTTTCATTGAAAACAGAAAAGGTCACATACTTTAAGCAATGAAATGTCTTCAGTTCTAGGCTTCCCACTATGCATTCTCTATGTTCATGGTAGTGAATTTTACAGAAAAATAAACATTTGCAACAACTCAACTGTGCCCATAATAAAAAAATTTTTTTCTTTACTATTTCTGCCACATGCCTGAAATGCAGATACATCAGTGTACGTACACACACACACACACACACTGCAATAACCAGGGCTGTGGAGTCAGTAAGCTAAACCGCAGACTCCTCAGTTTCCCTGACTCCGACCTCACAGCACTGCCCCCTACTGAGCATGTACATAAAGTGCAGCACAGATTCATCCACCCTACTGAGCATGTACATAAAGTGCAGCACAGATTAATCCCCCCTACTGAGCATGTATATAAAGTGCAGCACAGATTCATCCCCCCACCCCCTACTGAGTATGTACATAAAATACAGCATAGATTCATTTCAGCTAACAGCCTAGATCCTTAGATCACGAACAGAACAGACATTTATAGGAAATTTCCCAAATTATTATGAAAAACATTTACAGCACATCCTGCATTGCACTACTGTACCCAATGTATTATATGTTTTAGAGGTCGGAGTTGGTCCATTTTATACTGACTGACTCCACCAAAATAGACACCACCTACATGTCTCCAAAGTACTGGCAATAACGCCTGTGCAAGTGTGACTGACGTATCTGAAAGTTGATTTACGCTTTTAGAAAAGTCACATGGGTATTATTATGCATGAGACCAGAGCTGATTCCATCATGAGAGCAGTGATCTAAAGAGTCTCTCGGGGGGCGGTACAGTGCTCCTACGGGATTGTGCCATCCCCTGAGAGACACCACTCAGCCTCAGGCTGTGCAAATTTGCACAGTTTCACCAAATTTGACAGCTGTAACACTATGTTCTGTGCTGGTGGTAGAGAAATCACACAGTCCTGCATGCTCGGTATTCATGTTGCTGCTCCTCCTTGCCCCCTAGTCCTTCTCTCCAATGACAGTGGGGGAAGTCAGACTGAGGTTCAATATTTTTGCACCTTATGGAGGTGTTTTGCATCAGGATTCAGGCATAATCACCTGAATGAATTGGGTTTTCACCCATTTTATATCGACGTGTTCCAGAACTACATTGACACCAATGCATTAAAGTGGATCTGTCATCAGATTTTACAGTACAAACTGCACACATTATTAACCTCTTTACGACCGTGGATGCGTAGGTATGTCCAAGGTAGTCTCCCCACATTTGACATGGGCTCTGGTGCGGAGACCGCATCTTTCCCTGCACATCACAGCTAATCTGATTAGCTGGAGCCCTGCTATGTGTAGCACAAGCGATCAGACAATCACAGCTTCAAGTCTCCAAAAGGGACTATTGATGCAAGTAAAAAAAAAAAAAAAAGGGGTTTAAAAAATATAAACAAAACAACAAAAGTTCAAATCACCCATCTTTCCCCATTCAAAATAAAATAATTCAAAAAATAGATATATTTGGTATCGCTGCATTCAGAAATGTCTGATCAGAATATAAAGTAAATTAATTTGAACGTTAAACGACGTCACAATAAAAAAATCAAGACACCGGAATTATGTTTTATTGGTTGCCGCAACATTGCAATAAAATGCAAAAACAGGCAAACAAAACACTGTATCTACCCTAAAATGGTATCGATAAAAAATTCAGCTCAGCTTGCAAAAATAAGCCCTCAACTAACCCAAGATCAGGAAAAATGGAGATGCTACAGGTTTCGGAAAATGACGACATTTTTTTTTTCCTTACAAACTTTAGATGTTTTTTTCACCACTTAAATAAAAAAAGAGGAAATTTGTAAAAACGAAAACACTGGCGCTCCTAAATAGGAATGAAAATTTATTGGAAAAAGAAAGGTAGTCCTTTATGTAGAATGCTGCTGGTGGTTGGTACAGGTTCTGTGTGCACCTGTCAAAATAAATGGTGGGTTACAAGTAGGAGTAATATTCACCTGCGCTAACTACAATAGGGTGGAAATGTGTAAATAAGATATGGGTAAGAAATAAGATATGGGTTAGAAACCACTTACAATTTGTTAATGTTGGAAAAATATGGATAGACTCCAGATCCTGTTTGGTGCCTGTTGCGGGTGGCGTTATAAGTTATTGGTGCCAATATGGGTACTGTGCTATTTGCAGATGCTGAGGTGTTTGAGAATGTTTGTTCTTGTATCGTCTTACGGTTCCCCCTGAGGGATAAATATACACCTTTTAAATTATGATTACACTAGTCCATATAAAGCCTAGAAATGTGGGTTTGGGTGTACTCACTCTTGATGGGCGGTCAGAATGCTGATAATCATCAGCTAGTGGGAGGCGCTCAGAGCAGGGTATATGTCCTGTGTAATTGAGTTTAGGAGGATTGTCTCCCTGAAAGAGTGAATGTGCCAATATAACATACAGGTCAACATGCACACGTTTATAGTGCCCACTACACTGATGAATACTCACTGATTCCCCGTGCTGCAAGGCCTGGATATCGTGCAGATCGTAAGCGGGTTACCGCTGTGATTTCTGAGATACAGTAGATTGCGGGTGAAGCTGCGGCGAGAGCCACAGGACCGCGAAAAGCCTCGCGTGCCCCGGCTGGAAGCAACGCCAAGGTAGCGGTCGAGAAGGTTGGGTGGAGCTAGGGGTGACGTCACCGAGCTACATAGGACAGGTGTGCTGTGGACAGCCAACCAACGTGTTTCAAGGGCTCTAGCCCTCTTTGTCGGGGTAATGCACGGGGAATCAGGTTAGGTCAGCAGAGGAAGAAAGATCTAGCCGGTAGTGCTTGAAAAAAGTTGAGGGTGAGGACCTGGTAGCGGCCTTGCAAATTTGATCAATTGATACCTCAGCCTTTTCTGCCCAGGAGGTAGCCACGGCTCTGGTGGAGTGAGCCTTGATGCCTTCAGGAACCGGAGTGCCACCCGCAGTAGGATAAACTAATGGCCTCCCTGATCCATCTAGCAATAGTACTTTTAGCTACCCCACACCGTCTTTTGCTACCCTGAAAGGCTACAAATAGGGTTTGGTCTTTCCTTCACTGACTAGTCCTAGATATGTATTGTAACATAGATCTTCTTACATCTAGCATGTGGAACTTTTGGTCCCCTGGATTTCTAGGATTACTACAGAATGATGGTAAAGTAATCTCTTGACTCCTATGGAATTTTTGAACCACCTTGGGGAGATACGCCGGGTCTGGTCTTAGAATGATCCTGTCATCAAAAACCTGAGTATAAGGAGGGCATATTGACAGGGCCTGTAAATCACTTACCCTACGTGCCAATGTTAAGGCTACTAGTAGAACTGTTTTAAGTGTAAGTAACTTAGGTGATAACTCCTGTAAGGGCTCAAAAGGGTGTTTAGTTAGGGCTTCTAAGACTAAATTTAGATCCCAAGGAGGGATTTTTGGGATAACGTCCGGTCGAGATCTACTACAAGATTTTATGAATTGCGATACCCATCTATTTGAGGCAAGATTACAGTTACATAGGGCCCCCAAGGCTGAACCTTGAACTTTAAGGGTGCTGGTTGCTAACCCAAGATGTAATCCTGCTTGCAGAAATTCTAGGATAGGACCCACTGGAGCCACCTCCCCCAATGGTTCACCCAGGAAGTTAAGAAATTTTTTCCATGTCCTACCATAGATCCTAGAGGTTATGGGTTTTCTGCTTTTCAATAGGGTGGAGATTAAACCCGGTGAGAATCCTTGGCGACTTAGTAACGCCCTCTCAAATTCCAGGCTACCAGATGGAAGCCCTTCACCTGAGAGTGGGTCACTGGGCCCTGGGTTAGCAGGTCCGGAACCACTGGCAGAATCCATGGGTCCGTTACCAACATCTGCCTTAGAAGGGAGAACCATGGTCTCCTTGGCCAGAATGGAGCTATGAGGATAATTTTCGCTTGATCCTCTCTGATCTTCCGGATCACAGCTGGAATCAACACTATCGGGGGGAATGCGTAGGCCAGAGAGAACTTCCAGGGTATCAGTAGAGCATCTACAGCGAAAGGATGTTCTCTTGGATTTAAGGAGAACTTTTTGACTTTTTTGTTGTGTGAGTTGGCAAACAAGTCTATTTCTGGTGTGCCCCAGGCTTGGACTATTTGTTGGAATATCTGGGGGTTTAGGCACCATTCCCCCTGTCATAAGCCTCTGTGACTCAGGAAGTCTGCTTGTGTGTTTTCTATGACCCTGATGTGTAGTGCCGTCAGGGATGACGGGTGTTGTTCTGCCAACTGAAAGAGTAGATTTGATGCTTCCATGAGGCCTTTGGACCTCGTCCCCCCCTGATGATTGATACACGCCACCACTGCTCGATTGTCCATCAGGATTCGAGTATGGCGACCCTGGAGCAAAGGGAGAAAATGTCTTAGGGCTTTTTCCACTGCCCATAGCTCTTTTTCGTTTGACCCATAGTTTTTTTCTAGTAAGGACCAGGTTCCTTGTACGGAGTGAGACCTCAGGTGAGCCCCCCAACCTGTACCGCTTGCGTCGGTCGTGATGATGTCTTTGACCGGATTTTGCCACTGGACCCCCATTGTCAGGTGGTCTTCCACCGTCCACCAAACTAGGGAATCCCTTATGCCCAGGGAGAGACATAGATTTCCTTCTAAATGCCCTCTTAACAGTCTGAGCTGAGAGAACTTGCCACTGTAGTTGTCTTAGGTGGAATTGTGCCCATCCTACTGCCGGAATACACGATGTTAACGAGCCTAGTAGGGACATCGCCTTTCTTAGAGTCATTGCTGGTTGATGTATTGCTGTACTGGCCAGGTTTATTATCTTGGCTACTTTGTTTTCTGGAAGGAGGCAGAGCTGATGCTTGGAGTCCAGCATTAACCCCAGGAAGGACTGTAGTTTTACTGGTAGCAATCTTGACTTGGGGATATTTATTATCCAACCCAGCTCCATAAGAGTTGATGTTACCACTGATACTTGATGAGTGCATTGGGACTCTGACCTCCCTATTTCAAGGAAATCGTCAAGATATGGGACAATTACTACATCCCGGGACCGGAGGTATGACATTACTTCCACTATTACTTTGGTGAAAACTCTGGGGGCTGTAGACAGGCCGAATGGAAGGGCTGTATATTGGTAATGCTTTACCTGATTCCGAATATAGAGAGCTACTCTCAAGTATTTTCGATATTCCTGAAGTATTGGTATATGGTAGTACGCATCTTTTAAGTCTATTACTGCCATGAAGCAGTGTTGGAAGAGAAGTTTTATGGTCGTGTTTATAGACTCCATCTTGAAGGAGTAGTTCTCTATCGATTGGTTGAGCTTCCTTAGATTTATTATAGTTCTCCAAGAGCCATCCTGTTTTTGGATCAAGAAGAGGGGGGAGTAAAATCCGCCTCTCTCTTCCTGAGTCGGGACATCCTGAAGAACCTTTTTGTGAATGAGTCCCAAGACCTCGGTTTCGAGGGCAGATTGCTCCTGCTGGGACTTTCTTTGGGGAGTTATTATTAAGTTTCGCCTGGTTGGACGGATGAATTTTATTTTTAGGCCGTCTTTGATAATATTCACGACCCAGGTACTGGGGGAGATATTTATCCAGGCCGGAAAGAAGAGGGAGAGTCTTCCTCCCACTTCTGGCATAATGTAATTGGGGGGGATTTTTTTGCCGAAGTAGAGGGCCCTTTAAACATATAGCCCGATCCTCTCTTATCCTTAAAGTCCCAATTTTTCCTCTCCCCTGGGGGGGGGGGGACCTCTGTTATATCTTCTCCTCCAAAAAAAAGTTTTTTTGGAATTTTTAGGGATATTGGGAAAAACTTTCTTTTTATCTCCTGCATGTTGCAGGTTCTCTTCTAGTTTTTCCCAAAAAGAAGTTGGCCGTCACATGGAATGGAGCACAGCTTGTGTTTAGATGGCAAATCCCCCGGACAACCCTTGAGCCAAAGGGCTCTTCTTGCCGCATTGGACAAGCTTGCTGCTCTGGCCGTTAGTCTTGCGGAATCTGCAGAAGAGTCTGCCAAGAAAGCTGCTGCTCCTTGCACTAAAGATATATTTGCAAGGATGTCGCTTCTGGGTACTTTGTCCCTTAGCTGATCCTCTATCTAGCCAGACCATTAGAGCACGGGCCGTACATGTCCCAGCAATTGCTGGCTTCAGGCCCCCCACTGAGGCTTCCCAGATATGTCTCAGAAAACCATCTGCTTTTTTATCAAGCGGGTCTTTAAGAACACCCGAGTCTTCTAACGGAAGGGACGATCTTTTTAAAAATTTGGCTACTGCCCCGTTAATTTTAGGGATCTTCTCCCAGGATTCAGAGTCTTTATCCTCAAAAGGATATCTCCTTTTGGATGAAGAAGGTAAAGAACCCATTTTTTCTGTTTTTTTCCACTCCTTCTCAATTAATGCTTTGATTTTCGTATTTACCGGAAACATGCGTTTCCTTTTCTCTTCTAAGCCACCAAACATGACATCTTCTAGTGACCTAGGTGTCTTCTCCTCCTTAAGACCCATAGCAGATCTAACTGCTTTGACTAATTTGTCTACGTCCTCCGTTGGAAAACATGGACGACCTCCTGAATCACTGTCCAAGGAGGAATCTGAAGACTGGATAGAGGCCGAGGAGGTAGAGGGAGATCAGGATGATTTATGACTCTGTCTCTGAGAGGCATCTGACTCTCTAGACGCCTTACGGCTTTTCCTTCTCGGTTTATTAAAGGTCATTTTCAAGGAGTTTTTTTTTCTGCCTGTATTATGGCTTTAAGGCTAGTGGTGAAATTAGGGGTCTCTTCTTGTATGGTTTTATTAATGCAGTCAGCACAGAGATCCTTCTGCCACTGAACTGCAAGCAGGTCTTTACAAAGGGCACACTCTCGGTTCTTTGTTTTCCCGCTAGACTTCCTGGACCCCTAGTGATCAAACAGAAGAAATGGACCCTGTTAACCATAAGGGTGACATTCACGTAGATCACTCACCACCGCCGACAATGAAGGGTACCGGTTTTGGAGGCTGGACAGATGCACGTGAAGCATCCCTCTTGGATGCCGACGAATCTTGCCGGACAAGACAACCGCTGCTACTACCACTTGAGCGGCTGCTCCTGGTATGCTGGTGGTTCGGCAAGGCATCTGGCAAGAGCTCCTGCTGTTGAGGCTGCTGTGATGGCGGCTGCTGCTGCTCTTGCTGCCCCACTTCCATAATGAAGTTTCTGGGCACGAGTGCGTCTTCTGTGGTTATCACCCCTTTTATGGGGATCCACTGCACTCCCTGCCTCCTCCGGTGCCCAATAGTGGCCCCTCCCCTGCTCTGCCGCGCCACCGGAGTCTTTATCCACCGGCCGGCATTTTCTTCATGGGCGCCGCCATCTTGGATCCGGCGCCCGCCTATGAGCATGGGCACGCCCATTCCCAGCATGCCTTGCGTGTGACGTTCGATGGGCGACCCGGAAGCAGTCGCCGCACAGCAGAGAGAGGAGGGCGGCGTGGCAGCCACGGAAGGAACCCGCCCAGGACCGTGCTGCACCAACACCCGCTCTGACGCAGAGCCCCGGAGGACCCGTGGATGGCGCCTCCAGACCCCGAGCTCCGACGTACAGGCGCTGCCTGTTCTACGCCGGGACGGGAGCTGGGTAAGTGGAACCGCCGTGTTCAGCGCAAGGGTCCCTGTCAGGACAGGAAACCCAACTGAAGCGACAGAGAGGTACCGCCCTTTTATTTTCAGTAGGGTTTCCTGTCCTGACTGGGCGGATCCCCTCTCTCAGGTGTGCCGTCATGGGGGAAGGGAAAAAGAACCTATACATGTGTGGTATCTGCGTAGAAATCAATAAGCCAACAAATTACGCACTAGAAGAGTTCATCTATTTCACTTTATTTTACGCTCATGGACTCTTAACTGAATGAACATTCAGACTTGAATGTCGTGAATGAGATTTTTCTATTGACAAATCTAATAAAAAATGGTGTGTTGCAGTAATGTGAACTTTGTCTGTTCTGAATATCAGACTTTTCCTTCAAAAGCACGTTATAGTTACATGAAGTAAATAAAAAAAAAAAATCACAAAGGATATAATGCTTTATAAAAGACGTAGAAGGGAAGGCTGCGAGGAGAAATACGCCCCCATGCTAGTGCCCTTTGAGAGGTCCGGCAACCCAAACATTTATTAACCATCATGTGGATGGGTGATGTATTTGTTAGGAAACCCCCTTAAGGCCATGGCTGCAAAATAGCATGTACCCTGAAGTATACAATTTGTAATATTCCCTATGGGGGCATAAACAAATCCTAGCAACATACTGCCTAAATAAATAATGAATTTTGTCATTTAATGTTATCTGATCTTTGAACACATTTAAAGTTGGCTATTAATAGTGTTTATTAAGCCATTCATATTAGGCTACTACACACTCTGATCACAATTTTTCATCCATTTTTAAAGAAAAAATCCAAGTTCAAGAGAGAATTATTATGGAAACCTTTCTGAATCCAATCCTAATTACTGATTAAAATAACAATTATACAAATATGGAAGTGTGAATTAAGCCTAATGGAAGTGAGGTTTATGTGCCCCCATTATGAAAGCCAACAACCAACAATACGTGGCATACACACTAAGAGTTGGCAACCATCTGTTAATTCAATGATTGGGATATTTGTCCAGTGTCTGAAATAATTAAAATTGTGTTTGTTATTTTTTTAGCTTAGTTTGTGCCAGTTATTGACACGAACGATTAATTTTAAAGTTCAAACTAAATGCTGAGGTTTTCATATATCGCTATATTTTCCTATTCAGTGGGGACAATACGGTAAGTATTTGATACACTGCTGATTTTTTTAAGTTTTTCCACCTAGAAAGAATGGAGAAGTCTGTAATTTTAATCGTAGGTACACCAACTATGAGACAGAATCTAAAAATAAAAACCAGAAAAGCACATTGTATGATTTTAAAATAAATAAATGTCATTTATTGCATGAAATAAGTATTTAATCGCCTACCAACCAGCAAGAATTCAGTTTTTCTTTAACCCCTTCAAGACCATCAGTTGTCATGTGCCCTTAAAGGGAACCTGTCACCACGTTTTTGGAAGATGGGATAAAAATAGCGTTAAATAGGGGCAGAGGTGGGCGTTACATTAGTGTGTGTGTTATGCGTTTATTACCCACCTAAGTTGCCGAAATAACTTTGCAAAGTCTCCGTTTTCGCCTGTCAATCAGGCTGGTCAGGTCGCATGGGCGTTGTCTTCCCCCAGATTTGGCGTAGTTTTCCGTTGGTGGCGTAGTGGTGTGCGCATGCCCAAAGTCCGGAATCCTCTTCCAGGGGATTTAAAATAGCGCGGTGTTCGTTATTGCATTGGTGATCGGTGGGCGCGGCCATCTTCCTTTGGCCGCGCGTGCGCAGAAGCGGCGCTCTGCTGGCCGCGGCTTCAGGAAAATGGCCGCCGCGATATCCATCTGCGCACGCGCGGCATCCCGCGGCCATTTTCCTGAAGCCGCGGCCAGCAGAGCGCCGCTTCTGCGCACGCGCGGCCAAAGGAAGATGGCCGCGCCCACCGATCACCAATGCAATAACGAACACCGCGCTATTTTAAATCCCCTGGAAGAGGATTCCGGACTTTGGGCATGCGCACACCACTACGCCACCAACGGAAAACTACGCCAAATCTGGGTGAAGACACCACGCCCATGTGACCTGACCAGCCTGATTGACAGGCGAAAACGGAGACTTTGCAAAGTTATTTCGGCAACTTAGGTGGGTAATAAACGCATAACACACACACTAATGTAACGCCCACCTCTGCCCCTATTTAACGCTATTTTTATCCCATCTTCCAAAAACGTGGTGACAGGTTCCCTTTAACAGCCGTGGGTGGAATCACGATCCACTCGCTGCTGTTAACATGTCAATCTCAGTCAGTGGTATTTAACATGGCCGCGCAGGAAGCGTGTCACTAATCCTGCCCATCAGCACCCATGTCACATGACCGTAGGGCACCAATGGGTTGGCATGACAACCCGGGGTCTGCTGCAGACCACCATAGTTGTCATTGGCAATCTGTTATGATTGCCATCCTGTGGCCGGCACTCATAGCAGATGATCATTTTAGCTACACATAAGCAGGAGACTATTGAAGCAAACAAAAAAGTAAAAAAGTTTTAAAATATGTAAAAAAAAAATACACATATTTGGTATGGCCGAATTCAGAAATGCCTGAGCTATCAAAAAATATAAAAAAATAAATAAATCTGATTGGTAAACGGCATAATGAGAAAAAAAAAATTAAACAGCCAGGATTAAGTTTTTTGCTTGCTGCAACATTGAAATAAAATGCAATATCAGGTGATCAAAATTTCGTATCTACCCCAAAATGGTATCAATAAAAATGTCAGCTTGGTGCGCAAAAAATAAGCCCTCATGCAGCCCCAGATCCTGAAAAATGGAGAACTGGTATCTGGGAACTCTTATTGACCTAGAGAATCATAATGGCAGGTCAGTTTTAGCATTTAGTGAACATGGTAAAAGGAAATAAAAACAATAGTGGAATTGCACTTTTTTTTTGCAATTTCACTGCACTTGGATTTTTTTTCCCCATTTTCCAGTTCATTATATGATAAAACTAATGGGGTTTTTCAAAAGTACAACTCGCCCCACAGAAAACAAGGCCTCACACGGCCATATTTATCACATAAATGTAAAAAGTTATGGCTCTGGGTAGACAGAGCAAAAAATGAAAACGCAAAAACAGATAACAGAAAACGCCATGGTCATTAAGGAGTTAAGAAGCCCTCCTACTCTGTACTCATTACTTGTATTAATTGTGCCTGTTTTAACTAGCTACCTGTATAAGCCACAACTGTCCACACACAATCAAACTCCAACCTCTCCACCATGGCCAATACCAAAGAGCTGTCTAAAGACACTTGTAGACCTGCAGAAGGCTGGGATGGGTTACAGGAAAATATACAAGCAGCTTGGTGAGAAGGCAACAACTGTTGGTACCATTATTAGAAAATAGAAGAGACACAAGATGACTGTCAATCCTCCTTGGTCTTGAGATCCATGCAAGATCAGGAATCAGCCCAGAAATACAAAGGAGGACATGGTCAATGACCTAGGACTACAGTCTCAAACATTACCGTTAGTAACGCACTATGGGGGTCATGGATTAAAATCTTGCAAGCCACGCTGTTCACGTCAGCACATGTCCAGGCCCGTTCGAAGGTCGCCAGTGACCATCTGGATGATCCAGAGAAGGCATGGGAGAAGGTTATGCGGTCATATGATATCAAAGCAGAACTTCTTGTTATTAACTCCACTCGCCGTGTTTGGAGAAAGAAGAAGGATGAGTGCAACCCCAAGAATACTGTCCGAACTGTGAAGCATGGTGGGGGAAATCTCATAATTTAGGGGTGCCTTTCTGCAAAGGAGACAGGAGGACTGGAACATACTGAAGAGAGGATGGACGGGGTCATGTATAGCGACATTTTGGGCAACAAACTCCTTCCCTCAGTAAGAGCATTGAAGATAGGTTGTGGCTGGGTCATCCAGAATGACAATAACCTGAAACGCAAAGTCAGGGCAACTAAAGAGTTGCTCCGTAAGAAGCATTTCAAGGTCCTGGAGTGGCCTAGCCAGTCTCCAGACCTGAACCCAATAGAAAATCTGTGGAGGGAGCTAAAACTCAATGTTGTCCAGCCACAGCCCTGAAACCTGAAAGATCTGGAGAAGATCTGTATGGAGGAGTGGGTCATAATTGCGAGTGTCATGCGAGTGCAATGAGATTTTTAATCACATCATCCGTATGACATCAGTATGACATCCGTATTGCTGTCCGATTTTTACGCACCAGTGTCCTTTGAAAAGCCGGCAATTCAGCGCCGTGTACAGTAAAATCACACTGACAGGTTAGAATAGAGTAGATAGATGCACATAGAATGCAATTTTCTCCGCCAGAGTGGTAAAGCCAGTGACTGACGGCAGATATTAATAGCCAGGAGAGGGTCCATGGTTATTGGCCCCCCCGTGGCTAAAAACATCTGCCCCCAGCCACCCCAGAAAAGGCACATCTGGAAGATGCGCCTATTCTGGCACTTGGCCACTCTCTTCCCACTCCCGTGTAGCGGTGGGATATGGGGTAATGAAGGGTTAATGCCACCTTGCTATTGTAAGGTGACATTAAGCCAGATTAATAATGGAGAGGCGTCAATTATGACACCTATCCATTATTAATCCATTTGTCTGAAAGGGTTAAAAAACACACACACACATGATTTAAAAGTATTTTAATGAAAGAAACAAACAGGTTGTTTTAGTATTTTATTGCTCTCTCAATCCATCAGGAACACCCTCGCTTGGCAAAATAATAAACACACTGCTGCTGCAGACACACTACAAGCATACACTGATGGGTAAGATGAGCAGTATACTCCTCCTTTTCATTTCCCCTTCTCCCTCTTAGTATGAGTCTGGTGGTATGCTATACAGCGATCCCAGTAAGTGAGTGGGAACTTAGCTCTACTTCTATTTGTACTCCATATTGCACTTAGCACTTTGTAGGGGGAGTTATGATTTAAACTGCTATCTACCATATTGTTACTATTGTAGTTGCTGTCTATCTGTATTTGCACCTTTCTGTACCTGGTTCTGTTAGTCTGTATATATATTTATTTGATTATGCTGTTATTTATGACTGTTCAATAAAACGATGTTTAAGAATAATTTTCTATATTGTGTATGGGACTATGTACTCCACATCTCGTTGTAGGTTTGACCATTTTGGAGTGTCCTCCTCACAAGGATTTTCTGTCCAAAAATATAGGGTATATTTTCCCAGTACGTATTTCTAAGCTATGTATCAATGGTATCTGTTCTTACATCTGGAAGATGCGCCTATTCTGGCACTTGGCCACTCTCTTCCCACTCCCGTGTAGCGGTGGGATATGGGGTAATGAAGGGTTAATGCCACCTTGCTATTGTAAGGTGACATTAAGCCAGATTAATAATGGAGAGGCGTCAATTATGACACCTATCCATTATTAATCCAATTGTTTGAAAGGGTTAAAAAACACACACACGATTTAAAAGTATTTTAATGAAATAAACAGCGGTTGTTTTAATATTTTATTGCTCTCTCAATCCATTTGCAGACCCTCGCTTGGCAAAACAATAAACACACAATATACATACCTTCTGCTGACCCGTCACGTTCCCACGAGGTAATCCATCTGAAGGGGTTAAAATAATTTACAAGCAGGAGCCCTGCAAATGCAGCTGTGCTCGTGCTTGTAATTCCCCGGCGAATGAAGGAAATGTAGGTCATTGACCTACATTCCCTTCAGTCGCGGTGATGCGCCCCCTGGTGGATGTCCTCATATGACCTGGAGCGTGGGAAAAAGTTCCCAGGCTGCAGTTCATGAGAACATCCAGCAAGGGCGCATCACCGTGACTGAATGTAAGTATAGATCACTCTGCTTTCCTTTCAGCACCCGGGGATTACAGGCACGAGCGAGTGGTTTAGTGCAGCTCATGCCTGTAATATTAGTTAACCCCTTCAGATGGATTACCTCGTGGGACGTGATAGGACATCAGAAGGTATGTATATTGTGTGTTTATTATTTTGCCAAGCGAGGGTGTTCCTGATGGATTGAGAGAGCAATAAAATACTAAAACAACCTGTTTGTTTCTTTCATTAAAATACTTTTAAATCATGTGTGTGTGTGTTTTTTAACCCTTTCAGACAAATGGATTAATAATGGATAGGTGTCATAATTGACGCCTCTCCATTATTAATCTGGCTTAATGTCACCTTACAATAGCAAGGTGGCATTAACCCTTCATTACCCCATATCCCACCGCTACACGGGAGTGGGAAGAGAGTGGCCAAGTGCCAGAATAGGCGCATCTTCCAGATGTGCCTTTTCTGGGGTGGCTGGGGGCAGATGTTTTTAGCCACGGGGGGGCCAATAACCATGGACCCTCTCCTGGCTATTAATATCTGCCCTCAGTCACTGGCTTTACCGCTCTGGCGGAGAAAATTGCGCGGGAGCCCATGCCAATTGTTTCCGCCATTTAACCCTTTATTTGAGCAGCTACAGCGGCCAAATTTTGCACATACACACTACTAACATTAGTAGTGTGGAATATGCAAAAAAAAAGGGGATATGAGATGGTTTACTGTATGTAAACCATGTCTCATATCATGTCGGGTTTGTGAAGGAGAGAGCAAAAGCCGGCAATTGAATTAGCGGCTTTTATGCTATCTAGCGCTGCATTAAATATAAATATACATATATAGGTGTCTCACTGACATATATATATGTATATATACACATTCTATGTGTATATATCTAGTCTATTCTAACCTGTCAGTGTGATTTTACTGTACACTGCGCTGAATTGCCGGCTTTTCAAAGGACACCGGTGCGTAAAAATCGGACAGAACTCGCATGGTGCGAGTGCTGTGCGATTTTTTTCTCGCACCCATTGACTTGCATTGGCGAGTCTCGTCCGAGACTCGCAGCAAATCGCAGCATGCTGCGATTTTTTTCTCAGTCCGATTTCGGCCGAGAAAAAAATCGCAAATGAAAAGACACCTATTGAATAACATTGGTCCAAGTGCAATCCGATTTTTTATCGGATTGCACTCGTCCGTTTTCCTCGCCAGTGGAAATGAGCCCTTAGTCAAGAACTATAGGAAAAGTCTGACCTCTGTCATTGTAAATAAAGGTTTCTGCACCAAATATTAAGTTCTGTTTTTCTATTGAATCAAAAACTAATTTCATGCAATAAAATGCAAATTAATTATAAAAAAATTATACAATGTAATTTTCTGTTTTTTTTAGTTTTTTTTTTAGTTTTTTATTTATCTATTGTTTTAAGATTCTGTCTCTCACAGTTGAACTGTACTTCCATTCTTTGTGGGTGGGAAAACTTGCAAAATCAGCAGTGTATCAAATACTTATTTTCCCCACTGTAGATTCTGACCCACAGATGTATTACATGCAATATTTATCATTCACTTTTGGTTTTCCAATTTGACTACAAAAAATGTTTGCTTTTGATTATTGGGAAAGTGGTCAAGAAAACAACAGAAAAATTATTGCCTAAGGTGCCTTAAATATTAAATCAGACTTGGCAGCTCATCAGTACATCTGTGCCTAGTTCTGCAGCAGCCCCATACATGTGACTGTGACCAAACTTCAAAGACAAACTAAGCCACATGAACAGACAAGACGGGATTTCTGTTGATGGGTGGTGGTCAGGGCCCCCAAAACTGTACATTACTGGACTATCCTTAGGATAGTCCATTGGTATTCTAGTCTTGGGTAAACCGCATTTTAGGCACAACAATTTACTACACTGCTTTTCAAAACTTGTATTTATAATGGCTTGCAAAAGTATTCACCCCCTTGGCTTTTTACCTATTTTGTTACATTAAAACCTGTGTTTAAATATTTTTGCAATCTGATTTGTGTGTGATGCATCAGCACTAAATAGTTTGTGAAGTGAGAAAATACTGTTCAAAAGTTTGGAGCCATTATATTTGTTGGTTCAATTAAACTCTCAAAATGGCCAGAAAAATATAACTTTCATGTGAAACTCGACAGTCTATTCTTGTTCTTAGAAATGAAGGCTATTCCATGCGAGAAATTGCCAAGAAACTAAAGATTTCCTACAACGGTGTGTACTACTCCCTTCAGAGGAGAGCACAAACAGGCTCTAACCAGAGTAGAAAGAGAAGTGGGAGGCCCCGCTGCACAACTTAGCAACAAGACAAGTACATTAGAGTCTGTAGTTTAAGAAATCGACGCCTCACAGGATCTCAACTGGCAGCTTGATTAAATAGTACAAGCAAAACACCAGTGTCAACGTCTACAGTGAAGAGTCGACTCCGGGATGCTGGCCTTCAGGGCAGAGTGGCAAAGAAAAAGCCATATCTGAGACTGGCTAATAAAATGAAAAGATTAATGTGGGCAAAAGAACACAGACATTGGAAAGAGGAATATTGGAAAAAAGTGTTATGACAGACGAATCCAAGTTTGAGGTGTTTGGATCACACAGAAGAACATTTGTGAGATGCAGAACAACTGAAAAGATGCTGGAATAGTGTCTGACGCCATCTGTCAAGCATGGTGGAGGTAATGTGATGGTCTGTGGTTGCTTTGGTGCTGATAAAGTGGGAGATTTGTACAAGGTAAAAGGGATTTTGAATAAGGAAGGCTATCACTCCATTTTGCAGCGCCAAACCCTATGGACAGCTGTTGTGAATTCCACTCTTGGGCTCCCTCCGGTGGTTGTAAGTGGCACTTTTGTGAGTTCTGCTCTTGGGCTCCCTCCGGTGGTTTTGAGTGGAACTGCTGCTCCTTGGATTTAGCAGTCAGCAGCTGCTTCCACTGATCGTCTTTCTGGCTCGGCTATTTATCCTGGCTCTATCCTTCAGCCTGGGCCAGTTGTCAATGGTTCCTGCTTGGATTCACATCTCTGCTTGGATTTCCCTGATATTCTGACCAGTTCAGCAAAGATAAGTCCTTGCTTGTTCTTTTGCTGTCCACATATTGTGGACTTAATCGTTCAGCTCTTTCTATGTTTTTTCTTGTCCAGCTTGTCAATATGGATTTATTCAGTTAAGCTGGAAGCTCTGGGAAGCAGATTTACCCTCCACACCTTTAGTCAGGTGTGGAGATTTTTGTAAACTCTGTGGTGGATTTTTCTAGTTTTTTAATACTGACCGCACAGTATTCTGTCCTATTCTATCTATCTAGCTAGACTGGCCTCCTTTGCTACATTCTGATTTCATTCTGCGTATGTCATTTCCCTCTCCACTCACAGTCAATATTTGTGGGGGCTGCCTTTCCTTTGGGGATTTCCTCTGAGGCAAGATAGCTTTCCTGTTTCCATCTTTAGGGGTAGTTAGTCCTCCGGCTGTGACGAGGTGTCTAGGGAGTGACAGGAACATCCCACGGCTACTTCTAGTGTTGTGATAAGCTCAGGAACTGCAGTTTGTACAGGTACCACCTCCTCCAGAGCTCGTCCCATGTTGCTCCTAAACCACCAGTTCATAACAGTACAACTGGCCAAAAATGAATTAAATGCATCTCAAAAGAAGGAAAAAAAAGTTCTGAGCCATTTTTTTTTTTTTTGCAGTCTGTTTTGCCTTTTTTTTCCTCTTAATCTCTGGGTGGTTCAGGATTTTGGCGCTGGCATGGATGTTCAGGGTTTGTTTCCTCGTGTGGATCAACTTGCTGCAAGAGTACAGAGTATCCAAGATTATGTTGTCCAGACTACGGCTTTAGAGCCTAAAATTCCTACTCCTGATTTGTTTTTTGGGGACAGATCTAAGTTTTTGAATTTAAAAAATAACTGCAAATTGTTTTTTGCTTTGAAACCCCGTTCCTCTGGTGATCCCATTCAGCAGGTTAAGATTATCATCTCTCTGCTGCGTGGTGACCCTCAGGACTGGGCATTCTCCCTTGAATCAGGGAATCCGGCATTGCTTAATGTAGACGCATTTTTTCAAGCGCTCGGATTATTGTATGACGAACCTAATTCTGTGGATCATGCAGAAAAAACCATGTTGGCCCTATGTCAGGGTCAGGAAGCTGCAGAATTATACTGCCAGAAATTTAGAAAATGGTCTGTGCTCACTAAATGGAATGAGGATGCTCTGGCTGCAATTTTCAGAAAGGGTCTTTCTGAAGCCCTTAAAGATGTTATGGTGGGGTTCCCCACACCCGCTGGTTTGAGCGAATCTATGTCTCTAGCCATTCAGATTGATCGGCGCCTGCGCGAGCGCAAAGTTATGCACCATATGGCAGTGTCCTCTGAGCAGAGTCCTGAGCCTATGCAATGTGATAGGATTTTGACTAGAGCAGAACGGCAGGGATTCAGACATCAGAATAAGCTGTGTTTTTACTGTGGTGATTCTGCTCATGTTATTTCTGATTGCCCTAAGCGTACTAAGAGGGTCGCTAGGTCTGTTACCATCAGTACTGTACAGCCTAAATTTCTCTTATCTGTGACCCTGTTTGCTCATTATCGTCCTTTTCTGTCATGGCATTTGTGGATTCAGGCGCTGCCCTGAACTTAATGGACTTGGAATTCGCCAGGCGCTGTGGTTTTTCCTTGCAGCCTTTGCAGAGCCCTATTCCTTTGAGGGGCATTGATGCTACACCGTTGGCCAAGAATAAACCTCAGTATTGGACTCAGCTGACCATGTGCATGGATCCAGCACATCAGGAAGATTGCAGTTTTCTGGTGTTGCATAACTTGCATGATGTTGTTGTACTGGGTTTTCCATGGTTACAGGAACATAATCCGGTGCTGGATTGGAAATCTATGTCTGTGACTAGTTGGGGTTGTCAAGGGGTACATTGTGACGTTCCTTTGATGTCAATTTCCTCTTCCCCCTCTTCTGAAGTCCCTGAGTTTTTGTCGGATTTCCAGGATGTATTTGATGAGCCCAAGTCCAGTTCCCTTCCTCCACATAGGAACTGTGATTGTGCTATTAACTTGATTCCTGGCTGTAAGTTCCCTAAGGGCCGACTTTTCAATCTGTCTGTGCCAGAGCATACCGCCATGCGGAGTTATGTCAAGGAGTCTTTGGAAAAGGGGCATATTCGGCCGTCTTCGTCACCATTGGGAGCGGGATTCTTTTTTGTTGCCAAAAAAGATGGCTCCTTGAGACCCTGTATTGATTATCGCCTTCTTAAAAGGATCACGGTCAAATTCCAATACCCTTTACCTTTGCTTTCTGATTTGTTTGCTCGGATTAAGGGGGCTAGTTGGTTTACTAAGATTGACCTTCGAGGGGCATATAATCTTGTTCGTATTAAACAGGGTGACGAATGGAAAACTGCATTTAATACGCCCGAAGGCCATTTTGAATACCTTGTGATGCCTTTTGGGCTTTCTAATGCTCCTTCTGTATTTCAGTCCTTCATGCATGATATTTTCCGCAATTATCTTGATAAATTCATGATTGTGTATTTGGATGATATTTTGATTTTTTCCGATGATTGGGAGTCTCATGTGAAGCATGTCAGGATGGTATTCCAGATCCTTCGTGATAATGCTTTATTTGTGAAGGGGTCTAAGTGCCTATTTGGAGTTCAGAAGGTCTCTTTTTTGGGTTTTATTTTTTCTCCCTCGTCTATAGAAATGGATCCTGTTAAGGTCCAAGCCATTCATGACTGGATTCAACCCACATCGGTGAAGAGCCTTCAGAAATTTTTGGGCTTTGCTAATTTTTATCGCCGTTTCATTGCCAACTTTTCCAGTGTGGTTAAGCCCCTGACCGATTTGACGAAGAAAGGCGCTGATGTGACGAATTGGTCCTCTGCGGCGGTTGAGGCCTTTCAGGAGCTTAAACGCCGATTTACTTCTGCCCCTGTGTTGCGTCAGCCGGATGTTTCTCTTCCTTTTCAGGTTGAGGTTGATGCTTCTGAGATTGGGGCAGGGGCCGTTTTGTCTCAGAGGAATTCTGATGGTTCTTTGATGAAACCGTGTGCCTTTTTTTCCAGAACGTTTTCGCCTGCGGAGCGCAATTATGACGTTGGCAATCGGGAGTTGTTGGCTATGAAGTGGGCATTTGAGGAGTGGCGACATTGGCTTGAGGGAGCCAAGTACCGCGTTGTGGTCTTGACCGATCATAAGAATCTGATTTATCTCGAGTCGGCCAAGCGGCTGAACCCTAGACAGGCTCGATGGTCCCTGTTTTTCTCCCGTTTTGATTTTGTGGTCTCGTATCTTCCGGGATCTAAGAATGTTAAGGCTGATGCCCTCTCTAGGAGTTTTTTGCCTGATTCTCCTGGAGTCCTTGAGCCGGTTGGCATTCTTAAGGAAGGGGTGATTCTTTCTGCCATCTCCCCTGATTTGCGGCGGGTGCTTCAGGAATTTCAGGCTGATAAACCTGACCGCTGTCCAGTGGGGAAGCTGTTTGTTCCTGATAGATGGACTAGTAAGGTAATTTCTGAGGTTCATTCTTCAGTGTTGGCTGGTCATCCTGGGATTTTTGGTACCAGAGATTTGGTTGCTAGGTCCTTTTGGTGGCCTTCCTTGTCCCGGGATGTGCGTTCTTTTGTGCAGTCCTGTGGGACTTGTGCCCGGGCCAAGCCTTGCTGTTCCCGCGCTAGTGGGTTGCTTTTGCCTTTGCCGGTCCCTGAGAGGCCCTGGACGCATATTTCCATGGATTTTATTTCGGATCTTCCTGTTTCCCAGAAGATGTCTGTTATCTGGGTGGTTTATGACCGGTTCTCTAAAATGGTCCATTTGGTACCTTTGCCTAAATTGCCTTCCTCCTCTGATTTGGTTCCATTGTTTTTTCAGCATGTGGTTCGTTTGCATGGCATTCCGGAGAATATTGTGTCTGACAGAGGTTCCCAGTTTGTTTCTAGGTTTTGGCGGGCCTTTTGTGCTAGGATGGGCATTGATTTGTCTTTTTCTTCGGCGTTCCATCCTCAGACAAATGGCCAAACTGAGCGAACTAATCAGACCTTGGAAACCTATTTGAGATGCTTTGTGTCTGCTGATCAGGATGATTGGGTGGCTTTCTTGCCGTTGGCCGAGTTTGCCCTTAATAATCGGGCTAGTTCGGCTACTTTGGTTTCGTCTTTCTTTTGTAATTTTGGTTTTCATCCTCGGTTTTCTTCGGGGCAGGTTGAGCCTTCTGATTGTCCTGGTGTGGATTCTGTGGTGGACAGGATACAGCAGATTTGGACTCATGTGGTAGACAATTTGACGTTGTCTCAGGAAAAGGCTCAACGTTTTGCTAACCGCCGTCGGTGTGTTGGTCCCCGGCTTCGGGAGGGGGATTTAGTCTGGTTATCTTCTCGTCATGTTCCTATGAAGGTTTCTTCCCCTAAGTTCAAGCCTCGGTTTATTGGTCCTTATAAGATTTCTGAGATTATCAATCCGGTGTCTTTTCGTTTGGCCCTTCCAGCCTCTTTTGCCATCCATAATGTTTTCCATAGATCTTTGTTGCGGAGATATGTGGTGCCCGTTGTTCCCTCAGTTGATCCTCCTGCCCCGGTGTTGGTTGAGGGGGAGTTGGAATATGTGGTGGAGAAAATTTTGGATTCTCGTTTTTCGAGGCGGAGACTTCAGTATCTTGTCAAGTGGAAGGGTTATGGCCAGGAGGATAATTCTTGCGTTGTTGCCTCCGATGTCCATGCCGCCGATTTGGTTCGTGCCTTTCACTTGGCTCGCCCTGATCGGCCTGGGGGCTCTGGTGAGGGTACTCAAGGGGGGTACTGTTGTGAATTCCGCTCTTGGGCTCCCTCCGGTGGTTGTAAGTGGCACTTTTGTGAGTTCTGCTCTTGGGCTCCCTCCGGTGGTTTTGAGTGGAACTCCTGCTCCTTGGATTTAGCAGTCAGCAGCTGCTTCCACTGATCGTCTTTCTGGCTCGGCTATTTATCCTGGCTCTATCCTTCAGCCTGGGCCAGTTGTCAATGGTTCCTGCTTGGATTCACATCTCTGCTTGGATTTCCCTGATATTCTGACCAGTTCAGCAAAGATAAGTCCTTGCTTGTTCTTTTGCTGTCCACATATTGTGGACTTAATCGTTCAGCTCTTTCTATGTTTTTTCTTGTCCAGCTTGTCAATATGGATTTATTCAGTTAAGCTGGAAGCTCTGGGAAGCAGATTTACCCTCCACACCTTTAGTCAGGTGTGGAGATTTTTGTAAACTCTGTGGTGGATTTTTCTAGTTTTTTAATACTGACCGCACAGTATTCTGTCCTATTCTATCTATCTAGCTAGACTGGCCTCCTTTGCTACATTCTGATTTCATTCTGCGTATGTCATTTCCCTCTCCACTCACAGTCAATATTTGTGGGGGCTGCCTTTCCTTTGGGGATTTCCTCTGAGGCAAGATAGCTTTCCTGTTTCCATCTTTAGGGGTAGTTAGTCCTCCGGCTGTGACGAGGTGTCTAGGGAGTGACAGGAACATCCCACGGCTACTTCTAGTGTTGTGATAAGCTCAGGAACTGCGGTTTGTACAGGTACCACCTCCTCCAGAGCTCGTCCCATGTTGCTCCTAAACCACCAGTTCATAACAGACAGCCCTTGATTGGAGCCAATTTCATCCTACAACAGGACAAAGACCCAAAGCACTCCTCCAAATTATGCAAGAACTATTTAGGGAAGAAGCAGGCAGCTGATATTCTATCTGTAATGGAGTGGCCAGCGCAGTCATCAGATCTCAACCCCATTGAGCTGTTGTGGGAGCAGCTTAACCATATGGTATGCAAAAAGTGCCCTTCAAGCCAAACCAACTTGTGGGAGGAGCTTCTGGAAGCATGGGGTGAAATGTCTCCAGATTACCTCAGCAAATTAACTGCTAGAATGCCAAAAGTATGCAATGCTGTAATTGCTGCAAAGGGAGCATTCTTTGACGAAAGCAAAGTTTGAAGGAGAAAATTATTATTTCAAATAAAAATCTTTTTTTCGAACCTTGTCAATGTCTGGACTAGATTTTCAATTCATTTGGCAACTCATTTGATTAACCCCTCCATGACCCAGCCTATTTTGACCTTAATGACCTGGCCATTTTTTGCAATTCTGACCAGTGTCCCTTTATGAGGTAATAACTCAGGAACGCTTTAACGGATCATAGCGGTTCTGAGATTCTTTTTTCGAGACATATTGGGCTTCATGTTAGTGGTAAATTTAGGTCAATAATTTCTGCGTTTATTTGTGAAAAAAACAAATTTGGCGAAAATTTTGCAATTTTCAAATTTTGAATTTTTATTCTGTTAAACCAGAGAGTTATGTGACACAAAATAGTTAATAAATAACATTTCCCACATGTCTACTTTACATCAGCACAATTTTGATAACAAAATTTTTTTTGCTAGGAAGTTATAAGGGTTAAAATTTGACCAGTGATTTCTCATTTTTACAACAAAATTTACAAAACCATTTTTTTTTTAGGGACCACCTCACATTTGAAGTCAGTTTGAGGGGTCTATATGGCTGAAAATACCCCAAAGTGACACCATTCTAAAAACTGCACCCCTCAAGGTGCTCAAAACCACATTCAAGAAGTTTATTAACCCTTCAGGTGTTTCACAGCAGCAGAAGCAACATGGAAGGAAAAAATGAAAATTTAACTTTTTAGTCACAAAAATGATCTTTTAGCAACAATGTTTTATTTTCCCAAGGGTAAAAGGAGAAACTGGACCCCAAAAGTTATTGTACAATTTGTCCTGAGTAGGCTGATACCTCATATGTGGGGGTAAACCACTGTTTGGGCGCACGGCAGAGCTTGGAAGGGAAGGAGCGTCATTTGACTTTTTTAATGAAAAATTGGCTCCAATCTTTAGCGGACACCCTGTCGCGTTTGGAGAGCCCCCGTGTGCCTAAACATTGGAGCTCCCCCACACGTGACCCCATTTTGGAAACTAGACCTCCCAAGGAACTAATCTAGATGTGTGGTGAGCACTTTGAACCCCCAAGTGCTTCACAGAAGTTTATAACGCAGAGCCATGAAAATAAAAAATAATTTTTCTTTTCTCAAAAATGATTTTTTAGCCCGCAATTTTTTATTTTCCCAAGGGTTACAGGAGAAATTTGACCCCAAGAGTTGTTGTCCAGTTTCTCCTGAGTACGCCGATACCCCATATGTGGGGGTAAACCACTGTCTGGGCACACGTCGGGGTTCGGAAGGGAAGTAGTGACGTTTTGAAATGCAGACTTTGATGGAATGCTCTGCGGGCGTCACGTTGCGTTTGCAGAGCCCCTGATGTGCCTAAACAGTAGAAACCCCCCCACAAGTGACCCCATTTTGGAAACTAGACCCCCAAAGGAACTTATCTAGATGTGTGGTGAGCACTTTGAACCCCCAAGTGCTTCACAAAAGTTTATAACGCAGAGCTGTGAAAATAAAAAATAATTTTTCTTTCCTCAAAAATAATTTTTTAGCCCCCGATTTTTTATTTTCCCAAGGGTTACAGGAGAAATTGGACCCCAAAAGTTGTTGTCCAGTTTCTACTGAGTACGCTGGTACCCCATATGTGGGGGTAAACCACTGTTTGGGTACACGTCGGGATTCGGAAGGGAGAGAGCACCATTTGACTTTTTCAGCGCAAGATTGGCTGGAATTAATGGTGGCGCCATGTCGCGTTTGGAGACCCCCTGATGTGCCTAAACAATGGAAACCCCTCAATTCTAACTCGAACACTAACCCCAACACACCCCTAACCCTAATCCTAACCACAACCCTAACCCCAACACACCCCTAACCCTAGTCTTAACCCTAATTCCAACCCTAACTCTAATTCCAACCCTAACCCTAAGACTATGTGCCCACGTTGGGAATTTGTGTGCGGATTTTTCGCACCGTTTTTGAAAAATCTGCAGGTAAAACGCACTGCGGATTTACCTCGGATTTCCAGTGTTTTTTGTGTGGATTTCACCTGCGGATTCCTATTATGAATTGTAACCCTAATTGCAACCCTAACCCTAATTCTAACCCTAATTCTAACCCTAGCCCTAAGTGCAACCCTAGCCCTAAGTGCAACCCTAACCCTAAGTGCAACCCTATCCCTAAGTGCAACCCTATCCCTAAGTGCAACCCTAAGTGCAACCCTAACCCTAAGTGCAACCCTAAGTGCAACCCTATCCCTAAGTGCAACCCTAACCCTAAGTGCAACCCTATCCCTAAGTGCAACCCTAACCCTAAGTGCAACCCTAAGTGCAACCCTAGCCCTAAGTGCAACCCTAACCGTAAGTGCAACCCTAAGTGCAACCCTAACCCTAAGTGCAACCCTAACCGCAACTCTAACCCTAAGTGCAACCCTAACCCTACCCCTAACCTTACCCCTAACCCTACCCCTAATGGAAAAACAAAAATAAATATAATTTCTGTATTTTATTATTGTCCCTACCTATGGGGGTGATAAAGGGGGGGGTTTATTTACTATTTTTTTATTTTGATCGCTGTGATAGAACCTATCACAGCGATCAAAATGTACCTGGAAAGAATCTGCCGGCCGGCAGATTCGGCGGGCGCACTGCGCATGCGCCCGCCATTTTGGAAGATGGCGGCGCCCATGGAGAAGACCGAGGACACCGGGAGGGACATCGGAGCTCGGTAAGTATGGTGGGGGGGTGTGATCGGAGCACGGGGGGGTATCAGAGCACGGGGGGAGCAGACAGGAGGAAGGGGGAGCGGTGTTATGATTTGGTGGCCTAAGAGCAGCATGAGACGTACTCTGGAGAAGGTGGTACCTGTACTGACCGCAGATAAATGCTGCGATTCAGACACAGCAGCTCTACCACTTACAACCACCGGAGGGAGCCCAAGAGCAGAATTCACAACAGTACCCCCCCTTGAGGAAGGGTCACCGAACCCTCACCAGAGCCCCCAGGCTGATCCGGACGAGCCAAATGAAAGGCACGAACCAAATCATCAGCCTGAACATCGGAGGCAACAACCCAAGAATTATCCTCCTGGCCATAACCCTTCCATTTGACAAGATACTGAAGCTTCCGCCTCGAAAAACGAGAATCCAAAATCTTCTCAACCACATACTCCAACTCCCCATCAATCAACACTGGGGCAGGAGGCTCAACAGAGGGAACAACGGGCACCACATATTTCCGCAACAAAGATCTATGAAAAACATTATTATGGATGGAAAAAGAGGCTGGAAGGGCCAAACGAAAAGACACTGGATTGATAACCTCAGAAATCCTATAAGGGCCAATAAACCGAGGCTTAAACTTAGGGGAATAAACCTTCATAGGGACATGACGGGAAGACAACCAGACCAAATCCCCAACCCGAAGCCGGGAACCAACACACCGACGACGGTTAGCAAAACGCTGAGCCCCCTCCTGAGACAACACCAAATTGTCAACAACATGAGCCCAAATTTGCTGCAACCTGTCAACCACAGAGTCCACCCCAGGACAATCAGAAGGCTCAACCTGCCCCGAAGAAAAACGAGGATGAAAACCAGAGTTACAAAAGAAGGGTGAAACCAAGGTAGCAGAACTAGCCCGATTATTAAGGGCAAACTCGGCCAATGGCAAGAAAGCCACCCAATCATCCTGATCAGCAGACACAAAGCATCTCAAATAAGTTTCCAAAGTCTGATTAGTTCGCTCGGTTTGGCCATTTGTCTGAGGATGAAATGCGGAAGAAAAAGACAAATCAATGCCCAGCCTAGCACAAAAGGCCCGCCAAAACCTAGAAACAAACTGGGAACCTCTATCAGACACAATATTCTCCGGAATGCCATGCAAACGAACCACATGCTGAAAAAACAACGGAACCAAATCAGAAGAGGAAGGCAACTTAGGCAAAGATACCAAATGAACCATCTTAGAAAACCAGTCACAAACCACCCAGATAACTGACATCCTCTGGGAAACCGGAAGATCCGAAATAAAATCCATAGAAATATGCGTCCAAGGCCTCTCAGGGATCGGCAAAGGCAAAAGCAACCCACTAGCGCGGGAACAGCAAGGCTTGGCCCACGCACAAGTCCCACAGGACTGCACAAAAGAACGCACATCCCGTGACAAAGAAGGCCACCAAAAGGACCTACCAACCAAATCTCTGGTACCAAAAATCCCCGGATGACCAGCTAACACAGAACAATGAACCTCCGAAAACACTTTACTAGTCCATCTGTCAGGAACAAACAATTTCCCCACTGGACAGTGGTCAGGTTTATCAGCCTGAAATTCCTGAAGAACCCGTCGTAAATCAGGGGAGATGGCAGAAAGAATCACCCCTTCCCTTCAGAATACTGACTGGCTCAAGGACCTCAGGAGAATCAGGCAAAAAGCTCCTAGAGAGGGCATCAGCCTTAACATTCTTAGAACCCGGAAGATACGAGACCACAAAATCAAAACGGGAGAAAAACAGGGACCATCGGGCCTGTCTAGGATTCAGCCGTTTGGCAGACTCGAGATAAATCAGATTCTTATGATCGGTCAAGACCACAATACGGTGCTTGGCCCGCTCAAGCCAATGTCGCCACTCCTCAAATGCCCACTTCATAGCCAACAACTCACGATTGCCGACATCATAATTGCGTTCCGCAGGCGAAAACTTTCGAGAAAAGAAGGCACACGGTTTCATCAAGGAACCATCAGAATTCCTCTGAGACAAAACGGCCCCTGCCCCAATCTCAGAAGCGTCAACCTCAACCTGAAAAGGAAGAGAAACATCCAGCTGACGCAACACAGGGGCAGAAGTAAATCGGCGTTTAAGCTCCTGAAAGGCAGAAACAGCCGCAGAGGACCAATTCGTCACATCAGCGCCTTTTTTCGTCAAATCGGTCAGGGGTTTAACCACACTGGAGAAGTTGGCAATGAAACGGCGATAAAAATTAGCAAAGCCCAAAATTTTCTGAAGGCTCTTCACGGATGTGGGCTGGATCCAATCATGAATGGCCTGAACCTTAACCGGATCCATTTCTATAGATGAGGGAGAAAAAATGAAGCCCAAAAAAGAAATCTTCTGTACTCCAAAGAGGCACTTAGACCCCTTCACAAACAAGGCATTATCACGAAGGATCTGAAATACCATCCTGACTTGTTTCACATGAGACTCCCAATCATCTGAAAAAATCAAAATATCATCCAAATATACAATCATGAATTTATCAAGATAATTCCGAAATATATCATGCATGAAGGACTGAAACACAGATGGAGCATTAGAGAGTCCGAATGGCATCACAAGGTATTCAAAATGGCCTTCGGGCGTATTAAACGCAGTTTTCCATTCGTCACCCTGCTTAATACGAACAAGATTATATGCCCCTCGAAGGTCAATCTTAGTAAACCAACTAGCCCCCTTAATCCTAGCAAACAGATCAGAAAGCAAAGGCAAAGGGTATTGGAATTTGACCGTGATCTTATTCAAGAGGCGATAATCAATACAGGGTCTCAAGGAGCCATCTTTTTTGGCAACAAAAAAAAAACCTGCTCCCAATGGTGAAGAAGATGGCCGAATATGCCCCTTTTCCAAGGACTCCTTAACATAGCTCCGCATGGCGGTATGTTCTGGCACAGACAGGTTGAAAAGTCGGCCCTTAGGGAACTTACAGCCTGGAATCAAGTCAATAGCACAATCACAGTCCCTATGCGGTGGAAGGGAACTGGACTTGGGCTCATTGAAAACATCCTGGAAATCTGACAAAAACTCAGGAATTTCAGAAGAGGGGGAGGAGGCAATTGACATCAAAGGAACGTCACCATGAACCCCCTGACAACCCCAACTAGTCACAGACATAGATTTCCAATCTAATACCGGATTATGCACCTGTAACCATGGGAAACCCAGCACAATAGCATCATGCAAATTATGCAACACCAGAAAACGACAATCTTCCTGATGGGCTGGCGCCATGCACATGGTCAGCTGTGTCCAAAACTGAGGTTTATTTTTAGCCAACGGTGTAGCATCAATGCCCCTCAAAGGAATAGGACTCTGCAAAGGCTGCAAGGGGAAACCACAACGTCTGGCAAATTCTAAGTCCATTAAGTTTAGAGCGGCGCCTGAATCCACGAATGCCATGACAGAAAATGACGATAATGAGCAGATCAGGGTCACAGATAACAGAAATTTAGGTTGCACAGTACTGATGGTAACAGAACTAGCGATTCTCTTGGTACGCTTAGGGCAATCAGAAATAACATGAGCAGAATCGCCGCAGTAAAAACACAACCTATTCTGACGTCTGAATCCTTGTCGTTCAGCTCTAGACACAATCCTATCACACTGCATAGGCTCAGGACTCCACTCGGAAGACAATGCCATAGTGTGCACAACTCTGCGCTCACGCAAGCGCCGATCAATCTGAATGGCCAGAGACATAGAATCACTCAGACCAGCAGGCGTGGGGAACCCCACCATAACATCTTTAACGGATTCAGAAAGACCCTTTCTGAAGATTGCCGCCAAGGCATCCTCATTCCATTTAGTCAGTACAGACCATTTTCTAAACTTCTGGCAATATGATTCTGCCGCTTCTTGACCCTGAGACAGGGCCAACAAGGTCTTCTCAGCATGATCCACTGAATTAGGTGCATCATACAATAACCCAAGCGCCTGAAAAAAGTTTTCTACATTAAGCAACGCCGGATTCCCAGGTTCCAGGGCAAATGCCCAATCCTGGGGGTCACCACACAGCAGAGATACAACAATTTTAACCTGCTGGATGGGATCACCAGAGGAACGGGGTTTCAGAGCAAAAAACAGTTTACAGTTATTTTTAAAATTCAGAAATTTGGACCTATCCCCAAAAAACAAATCAGGAGTTGGAATTCTAGGTAAAACCGGAGTCTGAATGATATAATCGGAAATACCCTGTACTCTATCAGCAAGTTGATCCACACGAGAAGCCAATCCCTGAACATCCATACCAGCGCCGAACTCCTGAGCCACCCAGAGGTAAAGAGGGAAAAAAAAAAACAAAAAAAACAACAGACTACAGAAAAAAAAATAGCTCAGCACTTTCCTTCCCTTCTTCTGAGATGCGGTTAACTCATTGTTGGCCAGTTGTACTGTTATGATTTGGTGGCCTAAGAGCAGCATGAGACGTACTCTGGAGAAGGTGGTACCTGTACTGAGAGCAGACCCTGAACTTAACACCGCAACTAGAAGTAGCCGTGGAATGTACCTAGCACTCCCTGGACATCTCGACACAGCCGGAGGACTAATTACCCCTAGAGATAGAAAAGGGAAAACTATCTTGCCTCAGAGAAAATTCCCAAAGGATAGACAGCTCCCCACAAATATTGACTGTGAGAGGAGAGGGAAAAAACATACACAGACTGAAATCAGAATTTAGCAAAGGAGGCCACTTCTAGCTAAATAGAAAGGATAGGACAGAGTACTATGCGGTCAGTATTAAAACACTAGAAAATATCCACCGCAGAAAATACAAAAACTCCACAGCTAACTAAAGATATGGAGGGTATATCTGCATCTCCAGAGATACCAGCTTGGCTAAACAAATCCTTATACAGACCAAGCTGGACAAGACAAAAACATGGAAAAGAACTGAACAATAAGGCCACAGCATGTGGACAGCAAAAAATCAAGGCCAGAACTTATCTTTGTTGAAAAGAACTGCAAAGCAGGAGAGACCAGGCAGAGATGTGAATCCTCCAGGAACAATGGACAACTGGCACTGACTAAAGGGTGAAGCAAGACTAAATAGCCCAGTCAGATTTGCAAAAAGTGAACACCTGATAAATGCTGCGATTCAGAGACAGCAGCGCTACCACTTACAACCACCGGAGGGAGCCCAAGAGCAGAATTCACAACAGAGCGGACAGGAGGACGGAGGGGAGCATGGGACATGACAGGACGGAGAGGAGGAGATCGGTGGCGGTGGGGGGGGCAGATCGGGGTCTCCAGCCATGGCCGATGCTATTGCAGCATCGGCCATGGCTGGATTGTAATATTTCACCAATTTTCATAGGTGAATTATTACACATTGCTCTGATTGGCTGTTTCACTTTCAACAGCCAATCAGAGCGATCGTAGCCACGGGGGGGCCGAAGCCACCCCCCCGGGCTGAAGTACCACTCCCCCTGTCCCTGTAGGTCGGGTGAAATTGGAGTTAACCCTTTCACCCGATCTGCAGGGACGCGATCATTCTTTGACACAGCATATGCGTCACAGGTCGCATTGGCACCGACTTTCATGATGCATACGCTGTGTCACAGGTCGGGAAGGGGTTAATAAAAGTATGAGTTTTTATGGAAAACACAAAATTGTCTGGGTGACCCTAAACTTTTGAACGGTAGTGTATAGGCATAAATTAAATTTATGTGATCAAATAAGTAAAAATTGTCATGTGCATATGTATTCAGTTCACCCCTTTTGCAATTAAGCCCCTAAAAATTTTGGGTACAAGCAATTACATTCATAAGCTTAGTGAAAGGACGTCCACCTGTGTGCAATCTAAGTGTTACTTAGTCTGTCAGTATATACACACCATTTCTGAAGGGCCACAGAGGCTGTAACACCATTAAGCAAGAAGCACCACTAACCAAACACCACCATAAAGACCAAGGAGATCTCCAAACAAGTCAGAGACTAGAGATGAGCGAATTTGATCAGGTCCGTGCTTATTCAGCAAGCTATAGCGCTTACCGAATAAGCTACAGTGTGAACCCGGAAGCATGTAGCATGCCGGCAATTCAGCTGTTCGGCTCTGCAGCTGCATGTGTCACAGCTGTGTCACAGTCACAACACATGCATGGAGAGCCCAACATACAGGCTATCCATGCATGTGTTGTGACTGACACAGCAGCCCCGACACATGCAGCTGCGGAGCCGAACAGCTGATCAGCCAGCGCTCCATGTATTCGAGTTCCCGCTGTAGCTTGCTGAAAAAGCAGGGACCTGATCAAATTTACTTATCTCTGTCAGGGACAAAGTTGTTGAGAAATACAACTCAGGGTTGGGTTATAAAAAAATTCCCCAATCTCAGAAGATCCCCTGGAGCATCATCAATTCCATTATCATCAATTGGAAAGAACATGGTACCACAACAAACCTGCTAAAAGAGGGCCGCCCACCAAACCGCTCAGCCCGGACACGCCATATCTGGTGTCAAACCAACACAGCTCATCACCCCAAGAACACCATTCCCACAGTGAAGCATGGTGGTGGTAGCATCATGCTTTGGGGGTTTCAGCAGCAGGGATGGAAAATAGCCTGAGTTGAGAGGAAGATGGATGGAGCTAAATACAAGGTTATTCTTCAGCATAATCTGTTTCAGTCTGTCAGTGATTTGAGACTGGGACAGAGGTCACCTTCCAACAAGACAATGACACAAAGCATATTGCTAAAGCAACAGACAGACTTAAAGATTGCTGTTCACCAGAAGAAACCATCGAATCTGAAGGAGCAGGCTCAGTTTTGCCTTGAGGAATGGGCAAAAATCCCAGTGGCAAGATGGGGAACGCTTATATAGACGTATCCAAAGCGACTTGCAGCTGTAATTTCTACAAATGGAGGCTCTACAAAGTACTGATATTAGGGGGGGGGGGGGGTGAATAGTTATGCACACTGAAGTTGTCCTATTTTTTGTTTGCTTCACAATAAAAAGAAAAACAAATGTTGACAGTTGCAGGCATGTTCTGTTCTTTACATGAACTGTGTCAAACCCTCAAAAAACTGTAATTCCATGTTGGGAAGTAGCAAAACGCTAAAAATGCCAGGGGGGTTCTAGAGCAGGTGAATACTTTTGCAAGCCACTGAAGCAGGGCAAAAAGAAACATTTGGAAAAGCCTCACCATGTGGTAAATGTAGCGTTGCTCCTTGTTAAGGCCGGTTTCACATTAGCGTTTTTTTGCACAGCATAGGCCTGCATACATACTGGCCGCATGAGTCTTGCGTACATATCTTTAACTTTGTGTATGCAGGGACATGCATTGGCATCAGTTTGTATACGGATGCATCCCCGTGCGTTGTTTCGCAGTGTCCGGCAAACGCAACAGGTTGCCTTTTTTGAGGCGTCAAATGTGCGCAAGCATACGCATGCGGATGAGAGCGTATAAACACATTACTGTCTATGGGAACGCACTGGTACGCAACGACATGCGTACACATGCGTTCGATTCGCTTGCGTACTTCAGACTGCGTATATCCAGGAACTGATTGAGACACGCCCACTCCAAAATATCGAACACATGTGCATAAACAGCGCAAACACAGGCACAAACAGCTTTTTTTGCATCATGAGTAAGCTGATGCGGATAAAAAAAAAGCAGCGTAAGCATGCGTTTAAATGTGTTTTAGCATGCGTTTGCACATGCAGATGATACGCTGCGCACAGATACGCTAATGTGAACTAATGAGTCTAACAGCATGGATCCAAAACCTTTGACCACGGGAAAATTGACAAAAAAAAAAAGGGTAGAAAAGATCCGTATGGTGGTATGAATACAAATACAGTATGTAGCCTTACTTCACATGGTTAAAAAGTGGGTGTCCAGACAATTTAAAAAAAATGGGCACTTTTTTTTTTTTTTTTTTTTTTTAAATTGTCTGGACACCCCCTTTTTTAACAATGTGAAATAAAGCTACATATTAGTATTCACACGTCCATGTGATCTTTTCCTTCGCTTTTTCGCCAGCCACTGTAGGTCCCATACCGAGAATATGTAGACACTTTGTAAAATGTTTAGATGAACTGCCTTACAGTGAACATGTAGTCCCAATCTTGAAATCCACTCCCCAAAACGTACAGTACACCAGGGTCTCGTCACAGATCTAGCTAGAATGCACAGTTCCATCAACACAACTGCTTCGTAGCGCTCAGAAGGAATAGGGAAAATTCTTCACACTGCATTTACTCATAGGTTCATCTGGAAAATATGTCGGAAGACGCCTTTAACATTATATCGTGTGCTAGTATCAATGACATACAAATCAGGTTTCCATCCAAATCTTTGTGTCAATATATTGAATACTACAAAAGCACTAAAGGCTTAATATCTTAATAATCTATGATTTATTAAGATTTAAAATTCCTTTAATGATCTGCCACAGAAGAAAGAATAGTACATTATTTCGCCACATGTTAGCAACAGTGATAATTTATAATACACATACTGGCACCTCACCATTTTCAGGTTTCTTTCAGGTTGGTTGTTGTAAATGTAATTTGCTAGTAATGTGCCATGGACAGTTTTGGAAAACATTTTCAAGCACTTAATATCACTGCAATTATACTGACGTTAATCTTTTTTAATCACAAAAGCATGCAATTTTGTAAATGAAGAGGATGACTAATCCTACTTATAACAAAGCAAGATAATATTTCTGTTAACCCTTTATTCATTCTCCATTACAATAAGGTTTACTTTCAAAAACACATTCCCCAATAAGGCCATCAGTGGAAAGCTGACAGCTCTTAAAATGGCATCAAAATACAGGCTTTGTCCTGGACAACCCTTGTAATAAAAAATAATCTTTGGATAGGTCACCCGTCCATGTGGGAAGATTAGATTCTTATGATACTTGTGCAACATGGACTTCCAGAAAGAAAGAGATCTTTAAGAGAAAGAAATTTGGCACTTTCTAAATTTTGCATGCTGGAAATCCAAAACAACTTTAAAAGCAGATAGCCATTGATTTAAATGGATCATTAGAAAGAAACACCACAAGACTTACAAAGTTTAGGAAATTAAAAAATAGACTATTGTTTTTTATGTTATTTATACTTGGAAATTTTCACTAGTACAGTGATATCTGTATGAAGTAGTACTTTCTTAAGAAAAAAAAAAAAGATCTAGCCAATACATAAAGGACACAATATGCTTAAGAAATGTACAGCCAAATATATTCTACTGCAAAACACCAACAATCTGAAGCACTGTAGCCTAACCAGAGATGAACATTTGTTGATAATTGCTCTTTTGATCAAACATATTTTAGAAAAATCTGCATACAGCTCAGATGAAATTGGAAAACTACAATATGTCTGTTAGCCAAACTTACAGAAAAGGCTTTCGGCCAATTTTATGAATGCAGATTCTTAAATAAACAACAGTAATTTGCCAATGTAATATTTAATAAAACTAATCCTCATGACATTCATATATGGATGACTGATCATAAGATATAAAAATAGATCTGTCTTTATGGAGTGAAACAAAACTGCTTTAAGACTACAAACATTTTCATTAACATTTGCTCAGGACTGAGGTCAGAAACATAACTGTAGCAGCACAGAATTAACCCCTTTAAAACCAATGACGGACATAGTCCATCATGAGCAGGTGACGGTTACCGCATTATGACGTGCTATGTCCGTTATGTTTTAAAAAACGATCACTGTGTGTAAACATGCAGTGACAGTTCCGTGCCGACAGCTGTCACGGACAACTGAGTGGCATGGGACGATGTGCGGGGACCTATGTCAGCAGTCACCACACTCCGAGCGCTGTGAAATGTCAATGTGAAATAACAGTCAAGCTCCTGCAGTGAGACACAGTGCTAGTGTACAGAATATTTTGGATCACATCCTGTTCTGTACGCTGAGTGCTTACACCGGGGCTTTCATGTAAGTCTCTGGAATACATGATTCAGACGGGACTCCCGGTGGAAGACCCCCTATAACGAGGCAGATGGAGGCACTGTGGACACTGTCTGGCCTATGATCTGGCATGCATAAAAGTGCAGTTGCCCCCAGTTTTGTGCCCCTCTTAGAAGCAGGATACCGCCGAATAGCAACCACACAGAGTCCAGAGTAACTCTGCTGCCTCACTAGGGAATGGTTCTCTCGTGGTTTCATCAGGATCATGTATTTTGATTTAGATGGAAACTCTGATGTAAGTGCTCAGCGTAGAGAATAGGATCCAAAATGTTCTGTACCCCAAAATGCCAAAAGTAAATTGTTGTGCTCAACCCAAAAACACACACCCTCACTCAGGTTCATCATCTGTTAACAGAAATATAGGGGGCTTCCACATTACTCGTAGCACACAAACTCTGGAAAAGTGACATGACTTCCACCAAAAGAAAACCAGCAAAATCTAAGCTCCTAAATCCAAATGCTCCCCTTTTCCTGAGCCCCAGTATGACTAATCCACATTTAGCACCCGCATGTTTGGCATTTCTATAGCGAAGAGAGCCCACCTAATTTACAGGTGCATGTCTCCAGAAGCACGAGCTAGGTATAATGTACTGGGCACTATAATGGCATTTTTGCTTTTTCACTTAGCAACATCCATTGCTAGCAGAATCATCACTACACCTGTAGATTAAATCCCAGATGGGTGTAATCTCCAAATTGGGGTCAATTTGAGGGTGATTCTGCTCTTTTGGCACTTAGGGGCTCTGTATATTGAGTCGCAACACCCCTAGAGGGATTCTTCAAGAGGTCTAGTTTCTAAAATGGGGTCACTTGTGGGGGTTCTTCACTGTTTAGGCACATGAAGGGGTATCCAAACGCGACATGGCGTCATCTACCGATAACAGCCAATTTTACGCTCCAAAAGTCAAATGGTTGCCCTTCCCTTTCAAGCCCTGCCGTGCGCCCAAACAATAGTTTTCCACCATATATGGGTATTTATGTACTCAGGAGAAATCGCAGAACAAATTGTATGGTTCATATTCTCCTGCTAATGTTGTGAAAATGCAAAATATGAGGCTAAAGTAACCATTTTTGTGGGAAAAATAAAAAAAAAAATTCCGTTCACATTCCATTAATTCCTGTGAAGCACCGGAAGGGTTAATAAACTTCTTTAATGTGGTTTTGAGCACTTTAAGGTATGCAGTTTTTAGAATGTTGTCACTTTTGTGTATTTTCTGTCATATAGACCCCCCAAACCCTTCTAACTTCCTAACAAAAAAGAATGTTTAAAAAATTATGCTAATATGAAGCAGACGCGTGGTAAATGTTATATATTATCCATTTTGTGTGGTATAACTATCTGGTTTAAGGACATGAAAAATTCAAAGTTTGCACATTCTGAAATTTTTATTTTATTTGGCAAATTTTCATTTTTTTCATAAATGAATGCAAATAATATCGACCAAAAATTACCACTTACAAAGTACAAAAGGTCACAAAAAAACAGTCTCAGACTCACTGGCATCCTTTGAAGCGTTCTGAAGTTATTACCACATAAAGTGACACTGGTCAGATTTAAAAAAAAAAAAAAATGAGGCCCGGTAATTAACGTACAAAGTAACCCGGTCCTTAAAGGGTTAAACAAATCTTTGCCTATTTTTAGAACTTTGTGGATCGCTTTGCGCAGTTTCAGTGTGTCAGTGCTCTATGGCCATGGAAAGGAGCTGCGCAAACTTTCTGAGTTTCAAAGTTCTCTGACACAGCATGTGAGATACGGACCTGGTATGACCATCTTTGCTACATGCGGTGCACAGGTGATGTCTTGCCAGCCCAAGTAATCATAAAACAGTTTGGAAATTTGGCCATCGAATGTCCACGGCCAGAAACCTGGGGTGGTGGTTGAATCAAGAGATTTGCTCAAGTTTACCTACTTTGTACAAAACTGACCAGTAGGTTTATAGCAGTCTTGTGAAAAAATAGCCAAATCACTAGAAGTTGTGGCAACTAACTAACAAATATCGCTCTGCTAATATCTAAAATTATTTTCATACTTCTAAAATGCTGATAAAATCTATACTAATCTAGTGCTGGTAATTCTGAGAAAACATGTGATTACTTTTACAATACCAGGGACTAAAGTACCGAAGTTCCTTTCATGTCCCTTCTCTGATCTCTGACACATTTTAGCCCTCCGTCCTGTGATGTGGAAAGATAATATTGAAGCAATTTGGAACTCTCATAACATTATTACTATCAAAGAGTCACACATCTGAAACTCCAAGAATTGATGATAGATGCACAAGTAGATAAAGACTGAAATCTACTCGCTACTTTTCTATCTGCATTCATTTGAAGAACTCACATCAAAAGGTAGAAAACCTACATTGATTTTCTACCACATAGCTTCTAAGAAAACAAAACCTTCAAATCGTAACCCAACATTCAGAGTGGTATGAGTCGCATGCATTGCTTAACATGCTTTTGGTAAAGGGCTGCCATATTTCTGTGATGGGATCCGATTTTGTCTTTAGTAAATATCTCATGACTCCCACATCTATATATATATATATATATATATATAATTGTCTAAGGGGTACTTCCGTCTTTCTATCTGCAACTTCCGTCACGGAAATCCCGTGTCGCTGATTGGTCTCGCCAGCTGCCTGTCATGGCTGCCGCGAACAATCAGCGACGGGCACAGTCCGATTAGTCTGCTCCACACTCCCCGCAGTCAGTGCCCGGCGTCCGCTCCATACTCCCCACAGTCAGTGCACGGCGCCCGCATACTCCCCTCCACTCACTGCTCACACAGGGTAACGTACTGAGCTATGCCACGGGTAACATTACCGCTGCTATTAACCCTGTGTGTCCCCAACTTTTTACTATTGATGCTGCCTATGCAGCGTCAATAGTAAAAAGATCTAATGTTAAAAATAATTTAAAAAAACAAAAAACCTGCTATACTCACCCTCCGTAGTCCGACGATGCGCTCGCACCGGCCGCCATCTTCCGTTCCCAGAGATGCTTTGTGAAATTACCCAGAAGACTTAGCGGTCTGGCGAGACCGCTAAGTCATCTGGGTAATTTTGCAATGCATCCTGGGAACGGAAGATGGAGGCAGCCGCGCGCATAGGGACAGCTTCGCTGGATCCCAGGGGGTGAGTATATAACTATTTTTTGTTTTAATTATCTTTTTTTAACACGGATATGTGCCCACACTGCTATATACTACGTGGCCAGTGTTATATAGAGCGTGGGCTGCGTTATATACAGCGTGGCTGCTATATACTACTTGGCCAGTGTTATATACCGCGTGGGCAGTGTTATATACCACGTGGCCTGCGTTATATGCCGCGTGGCCTGCGTTATATGCCGCGTGGCCTGCGTTATATGCCGCGTGGCCTGCGTTATATGCCGCGTGGCCTGCGTTATATGCCGCGTGGCCTGCGTTATATGCCGCGTGGCCTGCGTTATATGCCGCGTGGCCTGCGTTATATGCCGCGTGGCCTGCGTTATATGCCGCGTGGCCTGCGTTATATGCCGCGTGGCCTGCGTTATATGCCGCGTGGCCTGCGTTATATACCGCGTGGCCTGTGTTATATACCGCGTGGGCAGTGTTATATACTGCGTGGGCTGCGTTATATACCGCGTGGCTGCTATATACTACGTGGCCAGTGTTAGATACTATGCGGGCTGTGTCATGTACTGCGTGGCCTGTGCTATATATTACGTGGCCACTGTTATATACTGCATGGCCTGTGTTATATACTATGTCGCCTGTGTTATATACTGCGTGGCTGCTATATACTGCATGGGCTGTGTTATATACTGTTTGGGCTGTGTTACATACTGCATGGCCACTGTTATATATTGCGTGGCCTGTATTAATGCATCGGGTATTCTACAATATGTATGTATGTATATAGCAGCCACATAGTATATAGTACAGGCCACGTAGTGTTTGTCTGCTATATACTACATGGCTCCTATATACTACATTGCCAGGACTTCGCTGGATCCCTGCGGGTGAGTATATTTTTTATTGTAATTACTTTTTTTTAACAGGGATATGGTGCCCACACTGCTAAATACTATAAGGGCTGTGTTATATACCACGTGGCTGCTATATACTAAGTGGGCTGTGCTATATACTATGTGGGCAATGTTAGATACTGCGTGGGCTGCTGTATACTGCGTGGGCTGCTATATACTGCGTGGGCGGCTATACACTGCGTGGGCGGCTATACACTGCGTGGGTGGCTATACACTGCGTGGGCGGCTGTATACTGCGTGGGCGGCTGTATACTGCGTGGGCGGCTGTATACTGTGTGGGCTGCTGTATACTGCGTGGGCTGCGGTATACTGCGTGGGCTGCGGTATACTGCGTGGGCTGCGTTATACTGCGTGGGCTGCGTTATACTGCATGGGCTGTGTTATACTGCATGGGCTGCTATATACTACGTGGGCAGCTATATACTGCGTGGGCTGCGTTATACTGCGTGGGCTGTGCTACATACTATGTGGGCAATGTTATATACTGTTTGGGCTGTGTTATATACTGCGTGGGCTGTGTTATATACTACGTGCCCTGTGTTATATACTGTGTGGCCTGTGTTATATACTACGTCGCCTGTGCTATATACTGCGTGGCTGCTATATACTGCATGGGCTGTGTTATATACTGCGCGGCCTGTATTAACGCATCGGGTATTCTAAAATATGTATGTATGTATGTTTATAGCAGCCACATAGTATATAGCACAGGCCACGTAGTATTTGTCTGCTATATACTACATGGCTCCTATATACTACGTGGCCTGTGCTATATACTGTGTGGCTGCTATATACATACATACATACATATTCTAGAATACCCGATGCGTTAGAATCGGGCCACCATCTAGTAGAATAATAATAATCTTTATTTATATAGCACCAACATATTCCGCAGCGCTTTACAGTTTAACAACGTTAACAATACAATCATTAAAGCAAAATAAGACGACCCTGCTCGTGAGAGCTTACAATCTACAATGAGGTAGATATAAGGTACAGGCGTGTATTTAGAATGATGTATATACAATGATGGCCCAGCCATCTTGAGGGATAGATGGAGGTGCTGAATGGGCTACACACACACTTACACATAAAATGACTTGGTGAATAGGCCGCTCTGAACAAATGCGTTTTCAGGGAGCACCTAAAACTATGCAAATTGTGGATAGTCCTAATTTCTTGGGGTAGAGCATTCCAGAGGATTGTCGCAGCACGGGAGAAGTCTTGGAGTCGGAAGTGGGAGGTACGGACTAGTGCAGAGGTTAGTCAAAAGTCATTTGCAGAGCGCAGAGGTTGGTTAGGCCGATAGACAGAAATGAGGAAGGAGATGTATGGGGGTGCCACACTATGGAGAGCTTTGTGGGTGAGAACAAGTACTTTGAATTGGATCCTATAATGAATGGGCAGCCAATATAAGGACTGGAGAAGAGCGGACGTGTCCGAGTACCGATTAGCCAGATGGATGACCCTGGCTGCTGCATAATATATGGACTGGAGAGGGGAAAGTCGAGTAATAGGGAGGCCAATTAACAGAGCGTTGCAGTAGTCCAGGAGGGAGTGGATCAATGCGACAGTGAGTGTTTTTGTTGTTTCCATGGTGAGAAGAGAGCAGATTCTAGACATGTTCTTTAAGGCACCTTCACACTAAGCGACGCTGCAGCGATATCGACAACGATGCCGATCGCTGCAGCGTCGCTGTGTGGTCGCTGGAGAGCTGTCACACAGACCGCTCTCCAGCGACCAACTATGCCGAAGTCCCCGGGTAACCAGGGTAAACATCGGGTTACTGAGCGCAGGGCCGCGCTTAGTAACCCGATGTTTACCCTGGTTACCAACGTAAATGTAAAAAAAACCCAAACAGTACATACTTACATTCCGGTGTCTGTAACGTCCCCCGGCGTCTGCTTCCTGCACTGACTGTGAGCACCGGCCGGCCGTAAGGCACAGCACAGCGGTGACGTCACTGCTGTGCTCTGCTTTTACTTTATGGCCGGCGCTCACAGTCAGTGCGGGAAGCGGACGGCGGGGGACGTGTGACAGACAGCAGAAGGGAAGTATGTACTGTTTTTTTTTTTTAACTTTTACAATGGTAACCAGGGTAAACATCGGGTTACTAAGCGCGGCCCTGCGCTTAGTAACCCGATATTTACCCTGGTTACCATTGTAAAACATTGCTGGCATCGTTGCTTTTGGTGTCAAACACGACGATACACGCCGATCTGACGACTAAATAAAGTTCTGGACTTTCAGCAACGACCAGCGATACCACAGCAGGATCCAGATCGCTGCTGCGTGTCAAACAACGATATCGCTATCCAGGACGCTGCAACGTCACGGATCGCTATCGTTATCGTTGCAAAGTCGCTTAGTGTGAAGGTACCTTTAGGTGTAAGCAAGAGATTGTATATGTGATGTGAAGGAGAGATTGGTGTCAAAACATAACACCCAGACAGTGCCCCTGCTGCCGGGGTGTTATTTTGGTGCCACCCACAGAGAGAGAAATGTCAGATTTAAGGAGGTTAGTAGATTGTGGGAGCAGAAGCTGTTCAGTTTTTGAGAGGTTGAGTTTCAGATAGAGAGCAGATATGATGTTGGAGACTGCGGACAGACAGTCAGTGGCGTTCTGTAGTACAGCGGGGGTAAGGTCAGGGGATGACATGTATAGTTGTGTGTCATCAGCGTAAAGATGGTAATGAAAGCCAAATCTGCTGATGGTCTGTCCAATTGGGGCCGTGTAAAGAGAGAAGAGAAGGGGGCCAAGGACTGAGCCCTGTGGTAACCCGACAGCGAGAGGAAGAGGAGATGACGTGAAGCCAGCGAACAAAACACTGAAGGAGCGGTCAGAAAGATAGGAAGAGAACCAGGAGAGCAGTGTCCTTAATGCCTAGTGACTGGAGCCTAGAGAGTAGGAGACGGTGGTCAACAGTGTCGAAAGCTGCAGAGAGGTCGAGAAGAATAAGCAGAGAGTGGTCACTGTTACATTTTGCTGTCAGGTCATTGGTCACTTTGATGAATGCAGATTCTGTTGAATGTAGGGGGTGGAAGCCAGACTGTGAAGGGTCTAGGAGGGAGTGAGTGGAGAGGTAAGGTAAGGCGGGAGTAGACTGGGTGCTCCAAGATTTGAGAGATGAAGGGGAGATTGGAGACTGGTCTGTAGTTATTTGTGCAGGATGGGTCGAGATATATACTGTATATATATTCTATACAGGAACACAACCTTAACCCCTTGCCGTGAGAGCCAATTGTCAATTTTTTTTATATTGTTTTAATCTTTTTTTTTTTTTTTTTTTTTTTTTTAGGTGGGACAAGTTGTAATTTTCAAAAACTCCATTCATTTTATAACATATTGGAAAATGAAAAAAAAAAATTCTAAGTGAAGTGAAATAGTGAACTCTCTCTCTTCCCCCTCCCCAAGCTATTTTACCACCTTTACTTAGCTCTCAGTGACATCTAAACTACCAGACCCTGCTGGTCAGCTTTAGTGATAGCAAATTCATTTTCTTTTTCCACTTCAGAAGTTTTAAAAAATTCTGAATATTATATATATATATATATATATATATATATATATATATATATATATATATATATATAATCTATATATATATTTATATTTATAGTGGCTCCCAGTTGCTTTAGTTATGCCATCAGCACCCATCCCGTGATTCTGTGAGCAGAGAAAAGGGTGAGAAGGGTACATTTAACCTTCCTCCACAGATCTTACTACTTAAATACGGTCAGCTAGCTCAGACTGTGGCAATAAGAGATGCTGGCTGCATAACACAAACTGGCAACCGCTATAAATGAAGTGGGTACCAGCTCCATAACGTAATTTTGAGATGTGGGCGTGCATATGTTGGGAACGGGTTAAATTAGTTGTGCTATGCCAACAACCCAAGCTAATACGCCCTGTTAGAGTATAATTACCTGTTTTAGAAAGCTTGATCCTTCCTTGTATTACATGGATGGCCATTCAAGTGAAGATCACAATCTTCAAAGTACAGCTACATTTCCCCTACAGTATGGCTGACAATGGCTTCCCCATCTGTCTGAAGGTGCTGGGTGCAGGACGCAGGGTGATTAGTAGCTGCATTCTGCAAAGGGTTGTCTCTCATGCGACAGACTAATTAAACGAAATAGGTTTCAGAATTATATAACATAAGCCATATTATTTTCATGTAATCTTTAAGAGCAAACAAGATATAGTGTTAGGCTTTTATAATACAGATTGCAGAAAATTATTTCGTTGATGTAATAGCATTCAACAAAACAATGAAGAGACTGGAAAACAGTCGCAATGATTTTCAACATAAATGTAGAAAAAAAAAAGATGGACCACGCATCCAAATAATATGCAATGTTCTATTGTGGTAAAGCAAAATGTTCAAAACTGAACTATAAGTTTCTTAGATAATGTGATCAGAATGTATAAAGACCACAGTAAAATCATGGCAAGGTGTGCCGACCACCACATTGGAAAGTGGGAGCATTACACCAGCCACAGCCTGCATAACATTTCACTTGTTACAGCATCAGGGTATGGGAATACCCAATTCTACTCCAAAGATGTGTTTGCCATGTTTTTTTAAGCTGGGTACATGATGTTGACAGTGTAGACCGTTATTTGGGGATTTATAGATAGATGCCCATCACCCAGTTAGATAAACTGTACGACACTCACTATACTTCTCCGCTTTTCTTTATGGCACGTCCATAGTCACACTGTGCTGCCTTCCATGTACACCCTAATTAGAAATGAAACCATGACAGAATGCAATTTCAACTGCTCTCATAGTCTTCATAATATTATGGCATAATATTATTTTAATAGGGTACCCCGAGGCAAAACGTCACAAGAAATTCAGTCCAAATAATTGGAGATCTGTTTTACAGGTGAAATCCAGTTAGACTAAAAAAAAAAAAAAAAAAAAAAAAAAAAAACACATTTTAAGTCCAATTAACCCCTTCACCCCGAAGCCTGTTTTCACCTAACTGACACGGCCAATTTTTACAATTCTGACCACTGTCACTTTATGGGGTCATAACTCTGAAACGCTTCAACGGATCCTGGTGATTCTGAGATTGTTTTCTCGTGACATATTGTACTTTATGATAGTGGTAAAACTTCTTTGATATGACTTGCATTTATTTGTGAAAAAAACAGAAATTTGTCGAAAATTATGAAAATTTCGCAATTTTCAAATTTTTCGTTTTTATGCCCTTAAATTAGAGAGTTATATCACATAATATAGTTAATGAACAACATTTCCAACATGTCTGCTTTACATCAGCACAATTTTGGAAACATAATTTTTTTTGTTAGGGAGTTATAAGGGTTAAAAGTTGACCAGCGATTTCTCATTTTTGCAACAAAATTTGCAAAACCATTTTTTTTACGGACCACCTCACACTTGAAGTGACTTTGAGGGGTCTATATGACAGAAAATGCCCAAAAGTGACACCATTCTAAAAACTGCACCCCTCAAGGTACTCAAAACCACATTCAAAAAGTTTATTAACCCTTCAGGTGCTTCACAGGAATTTTTGGAATGTTTAAAAAAAATTGAACATTTAACTTTTTTTTCACAAAATTTTTACTTCAGATCCAATTTGTTTTATTTTACCAAGGGTAACAGGAGAAATTGGACCAAAAAAGTTGTTGTACAATTCGTCCTGAGTACGCCGATACCCCACATGTTGGGGTAAACCATTGATTGGGCACATGGCAGAGCTCGGAAGGGAAGGAGCGCCATTTGACTTTTCAATGCAAAATTGGCTGGAATTGAGATCGGAACCCATGTCGTGTTTGGAGAGCCCCTGACGTGCCTAAACAGTGGAAACCCCCACAAGTGACACCATTTTGGAAAGTAGACCCTCTAAGGAACTAATCTAGATGTGTGGTGAGCACTTTGAACCTCCAAGTGCTTCACAGAAGTTTATAATGTAGAGCCGTAAAAAAAAATCAATATTAATTTTCACAAAAAATGATCTTTTTGCCCCAAATTTTTTATTTTCCCAAGGGTAGCAGGATAAATTGGACCCCAAAAGTTGTTGTGCAATTTGTCCTGAGTACGCTGATACTTCATATATGGGGATAAACCACTGTTTGGGCGCATGGCAGAGCTCGGAAGGGAAGGAGCGCCATTTGACTTTTCAATGCAAAATTGGCTGGAATTGAGATCGGAACCCATGTCGTGTTTGGAGAGCCCCTGACGTGCCTAAACAGTGGAAACCCCCACAAGTGACACCATTTTGGAAAGTAGACCCTCTAAGGAACTAATCTAGATGTGTGGTGAGCACTTTTAACCCCCAATTGTTTCACTAAAGTTTAGAATGTAGCGCTATGAAAATTAAAAAATCATTTTTTCTTTCCACTAAATGATGTTTAAGCCCGCAATTTTTTTTCCCCAAGGGTAACAGGAGAAATTGGACCACAAAAGTTATTGTCCAATTTGTCCTGAGTACGCTGATACCCCATACATTGGGGGGAACCACTGTTTGGGCGCACGGCAGAGCTCGGAAGGGAAGGAGCGCCGTTTGAAATGCAGACTTAGATGGATTGGTCTGCAGGTGTCATGTTGCATTTGCAGAGCCCCTGATGTACCTAAACAGTAGAAACCCCCCACAAGTGACCCCATATTGGAAACTAGACCCCCCACGGAACTTATCTAGATGTGTTGTGAAAACTTTGAACCAACAAGTGTTTCACTACAGTTTATCACGCAGAGCCGTGAAAATAAAAAATATTTTTTTTCCACGAAAATTATATTTTAGCCCCCACGTTTTTATTTTCCCAAGGGTAACAGGAGAAATTGGACAACAAAAGTTGTTGTCCAATTTGTCCTGAGTACGCTGATACCCCATATATGGGGGGGAACCACTGTTTGTGCGCCCGGCAGAGCTCGGAAGGGAAGGAGCGCCGTTTGAAATGCAGACTTAGATGGATTGGTCTGCAGGTGTCATGTTGCATTTGCAGAGCCCCTGATGTACCTAAACAGTAGAAACCCCCCACAATTGACCCATTATTGGAAACTAGACCCCCCACGGAACTTATCTAGATGTGTTGTGAGAACTTTGAACCCCCAAGTGTTTCACTACAGTTTATAACGCAGAGCCGCGGAAATAAAAAATATATTTTTTTCCACGAAAATTATATTTTAGCCCCCACGTTTTTATTTTCCCAAGGGTAAGGCTGGTTTCACACTTGCGTTTTTATCTGCATGCGTTTTTTTAAAAAAGCATGTGTGAAAAAACGCATGTAAACGCGGTAAAACGCATGCGTTTTTTAGACGCATGCGTTTTTATAGAAAAACACAAGAAAACGTGAAAAAAACAAAAAACCCTATCCCTAACCTGAAATACGTGGCACTGAAATACGTGGCACTGAAATACGTTTATATACGTATATATGTATATAAGTGCCACGATATTTCAGTGGCCACGTATACAAGTGCCACGTATACAAGTGCCACGTATACAAGTGCCACGTATACAAGTGCCACGTATACAAGTGCCACGTATACAAGTGCCACGTATACAAGTGCCACGTATACAAGTGCCACGTATACAAGTGCCACGTATACAAGTGCCACGTATACAAGTGCCACGTATACAAGTGCCACGTATACAAGTGCCACGTATACAAGTGCCACGTATACAAGTGCCACGTATACAAGTGCCACGTATACAAGTGCCACGTATTTCACGTAAATGCCACTATATTTCAGTGCCACGTATTTCACTGAAATATGGCACTGAAAGACGTGGCACTGAAAGACGTGGCACTGAAATACGTGGCACTGAAATATCGTGGCACTGAAAGACGTGGCACTGAAATATCGTGGCACTGAAATACGTGGCACTGAAATATCGTGGCACTGAAAGACGTGGCACTGAAATATCGTGGCACTGAAATACGTGGCACTATGACTGTCAGAAAATGTTCATTAAACGGTTAGGGGTGAGTTTAGGGGTAGGGTTAGGGTTAGGGTTTGGATTTCTTTATCACCTTGATGGTGGTGGGTGACTTTTCAGTGTGTGTTCTGGTTTTTTTCTATAAAAACGCATGCGTTTTTAACGCAAACAAACGCGTTGAGATCGGACGCCATGTCGCGTTTGGAGAGCCCCTGATGTGCCTAAACAGTGAAAACTCCCCAATTCTAACTGAAACCCCAACCCTAACCCCAGCCCTAACCCTAGCCCTAACCCTAACCCCAACCCTAGCCCTAACCCTAGTCCTAACCCTAGCGCTACTTTCACACTAGCGTTTTTTTGCATACGTCGCAATGCGTCGTTTTGGCAAAAAAACGCATCCTGCAAAGTCATCTGCAGGATGCGTTTTTTCCCCATAGACTAACATTAGCGACATATTGACACACATCGCAAGCGTCGTGCGATGGTTGCGTCGTGTTGTGGCGGACCGCCGGCAGCAAAAAACGTTACATGTAACTTTTTTTGTGCCGACGGTCCACCATTTCCGACCACGCATGCGCGGCTGGAACTCCGCCCCCACCTCCCCGCACCTCACAATGGGGCAGCGGATGACTGGAAAAACAGCATCCGCTGCCCCCGTTGTGCGGCGCTTGCACAGCATGCGTCGGTAGGTCGGGCCGACGCAGTGCGACGGCCCCGTACCGACGCTAGTGTGAAAGTAGCCTAACGGGAAAATGGAAATAAATATATTTTTTTAAATTGTATTATTTTTCCCTAACTAAGGGGGTGATGAAGGGGGATTTGATTTACTTTTATAGCGTTTTTTGGGCGGATTTTTATGGTTGGCAGCCATCACACACTAAAAGACGCTTTTTATTGCAACAAATAGTTTTTGCATCACCACATTTTGAGAGCTATAATTTTTCCATATTTTGGTCCACAGAGTCATGTGAGATCTTGTTTTTTGCGGGACGAGTTGACGTTTTTATTGGTACCATTTTCGGGTACATGACATTTTTTGATCGCTTTTTATTCCGATTTTTGGGAGGCGGAATGAACAAAAATCAGCAATTCCTGAAATTCTTTTGGGGGGGGGGCGTTTATACCGTTCCGCGTTTGGTAAAAAGAATAAAGCAGTTTTATTCTTCAGGTCAGTACGATTACAGCGATACCTCATTTATGTAATTTTTTTATGTTTTGGCGCTTTTACACAATAAAAACTATTTTATATAAAAAAATAATTGTTTTTGCATCGCTTTATTCTGAGAGCTATAACTTTTATTTTTCTGCTGATGATGTTGTATGGCGGCTTTTTTTTTGCTTGACAAGATGACGTTTTCAGCGGTACCATGCTTATTTATATCCGTCTTTTTGATCGCGTGTTATTCCACTTTTTGTTTGGCGGTATGAGAATAAAGCGTTGTTTTTTGCCTCTTTTTTTTTTTTTTTTACGGTGTTCACTGAAGGGGTTAACTAGTGATATAGTTTTATAGGTGGGGTCGTTACGGACGCGGCGATACTAAATATGTGTACTTTTATTGTGTGATTTTTTTTAATTTAGATAAAGAAATGTATTTATGGGAATTTTTTTTTTTTCTTTATTTAGGAATTTTTTATTATTTTTTTTTTTTTACACATGTGGAAAATTTTTTTTTTTACTTCTTTACTTTGTCCCAGGAGGGGACATCACAGATCGGTGATCTGACAGTGTGCACAGCACTCTGTCAGATCATCGATCTGACAGGCACATTGCAGAGGCTTGCCGGCGCCTGCTATGAGGAATTCTCAGCAGACGCCGGCAAGCAGGGTCATCTCATGACCCGGAAGGAGTCCCGCGGCCATCTTGGATCCGGGGACTCCTTCCAGGTCACCGGAGCAGCGCGATCTCATCGCGTTGCTCCGGTGGGAGAGTGCAGGGAGCCCCCGTCCTTGCGCGATCTCCCTCTATGCCGCTGTCATATGTCGATAGCGCCGATCGTGGGCATTGCTGCGGGGTGTCAGCTGTCATATACAGCTGACACCCGCACCCGATCACCGCGGCGCTCAGCGTGAGACCGCGGTGATCGGGGCGCCGTACTAGTACTGCGGCTGTCAGTAATGCAGTGCCGGCAGCGCAGTACTAGTACGGCGCATGTCGGGAAGGGGTTAAAGAAATCCTTAAATACATGGACAATGATTTTCTTTAAACAGCCACAGTGAATTAAGACTTTTCATCTTGGATAATAGAAGTGTTTTGAGATCTCAGACCTAACTAATGTTTTCTTTCACAGACATACTAGAATATAATTGTTACTACATGTTCCGGGTAGTCAACTAGAAGTCCACACTTTGTGACAATCCACACGTATCAATAGGGTATAGGGACAGATACTGACCTAATTGGACAAGCCATTTAAGCCAAAAGAGATTTTCAACTGCTGAACAACCCTGTATTAATGCTCCCAAGGAGGTGAAGAAAATGTTAAAAATGAAAACACAGGTATTACATACCTGGTAATGTGTTTTTTCATGAGACATGACGGCACCACGAGAGAGGGGATCCGCCCATCAAGGACAGGAAACCTTCAAGATAAAGGGGGCGGCTCCTCTCTCCACATCAGTTGTTTTACAGAGTACGAGAGGAACTCCGCTGGTTAGTGTACACAAATAATACATCCTATACGGTTCTATTCACCGATACCCCAGGGAGTGTATAATACAAATAATGCTAATAATGCACCCAACTAATGACGTGATCAAAAGGGCGGGAATATAAGGGTGCCGTCATGTCTCATGAAAAAACACATTACCAAGTATGTAATACCCGTGTTTTTCCATCATACATGACGGCACCACGAGAGCGTTACAGAGATTTGTATTCTCTTCTAGGGAGGGATCACTGCTTGTAACACTCTTCTCCCAAATGTGAGATCAGAGGTAGCAGATAGGTCTAGCCTATAATGTTTAAAAAATGTAGACGGAGAGGACCAAGTGGCCGCCTTACAGATTTGGTCGATGGTAGCATCTGCTCTCTCCGCCCACGACGTCGCCATGGCCCTCGTGGAGTGGGCTTTCAGACCCTGTGGAACAACCCTGCCTGCACTACTATACGCTAGAATAATGGCCTCTCTCACCCATCTAGTTATAATCTGTTTTGAGGCTTTAAGGCCCTTCCTTGACCCCTGGAACGAAACAAATAAAGCCCTCTGCTTCCTCCAGGATTTTGTCACCTCTAGATACTGTAGGATACATCTCCTAAAGTCTAGGCAATGGAGTCTCTCCTCTTTCTTGTTACTAGGATTGGGACAGAAAGAGGGTAGGGTTATATCCTGAGCCCTGTGGAATCTCGATACCACTTTGGGGAGATATGCCGGATCTAATTTTAATACAACCCTATCGTCCATGATTTGTGTGTAAGGGGGGTCAGCTGACAATGCGTGCAAATCCCCCACCCTACGGGCCGATGTAAGTGCCACTAACAAAGCTATTTTTAATGTTCGTACTCTATCTGAAGTTGTATTTAACAGCTCAAAAGGGCTTTCTGTCAAAGCTGTTAACACTAGATTTAGATCCCATGGTGGAGGAGTAGGGGATGGAACAGAGTCAGCTCTACTACAGGCTCGGATAAACCTCACCACCCACCTATTGCTTGCCAGGTCACAGTTGAATAGGGCTGCTAAGGCTAAAATGTGTACTTTTGAGGGTACTAACAGCTAACCCCAGATCTAAGCCCTTTTGCAGGAACTCCAGTATTGCCACTATCGGGACCTCCCCTTCCCGTATTGGCCCTGAGCTGGACAGGAATTTCTTCCATATTCTCCCATAGATCTTGGTCGTTACTGGTTTTCTGCTACTGAGCAAGGTGGATATTAAATTAGCTGAGAACCCTTCTTTCTCTAGTAACGACCGTTCAAATGCCAGGCTGTCAAATGTAGACCGGAATTCTGGGGGTGGTTGAAGGGACCCGGTGTTAGAAGGTCCTGGTCTTCCGGGAGAACCCACGGATCCGTCGCTGACGTCACCCTCAGCCAGTAAAACCATGGTCTTTTCAGCCAGAAGGGCGCTATCACAATCACTCTGGCCTTGTCTTCCCTGATCTTCCTCAGAACTGCTGGGATTAGACATATCGGTGGGAAGGCATACAGGAGTCCTGACGTCCATTCTATGCTGAAGGCGTCTACTGCCAACGGCCTGTCTGCTGGGTTCAGGGAGCAGAATTTTTGAACTTTTCTGTTGGCTTTTGAGGCAAAGAGGTCTACCCTGGGTTTTCCCCACATGTGCACTATCTGTTGAAAAACTGACTTTTTTAGGGACCATTCTCCTAGGTTTAGTTGCCATCCCAGTGTCTGTAGAGTGTCCATCACTATCCTGACCTGCTCCTGACAGTGAGAAAAGTTATTCCCCACTATCAGGAAGTCGTTTAAATAGGGTATTATCAGAGTGTCTTTTTCTCTGAGATGTGCTGTGACCTCTGCAATCAGCTTTGTAAATACCCGTGGGGCTGTTGCTATCCCAAAGGGCAGAGCCCTGTACTGAAAGTGACGCAACTGGGACCCCATCTGAACTGCCACTCTGAGAAACCGACGGTCTTGTTGTCTGATTGGGACGTGATAATAAGCGTCCTTGAGGTCGAGGACGGACATGTAACACTGGGGATATAGAAGCTTCACCGCTGATTTTATGGTCTCCATCTTGAATGATGGCATTACAAGAAATTTGTTGAGGCCTTTTAAATTTATTATTGTCCTCCAAGAGTTGTCCGTTTTTTTTATGAGAAAAAGGGGAATAAAATCCTTCCCTCCTTTCCTCTATAGGAACTTCTTCCAAGACGTGCTTGTCTAGGAGTGATGTTACTTCTCCCTCCAGACTGTCTTGTTTCTCTTGGGAGGACTGTACCGGAGTCTGCATATATCTTCTTGGAGGCCAGTGGTGGAATCTTAGGCTTAGGCCTGATCCTACGATCTGCCGGATCCATATGCTGGATGAGATCCTCTCCCAGGCTGGAAGGAAGTGAGAGAGCCTCCCTCCCACCTGAGAAGGACAGTCACTGGGAGGGTTTTTTGGTGTCTCTGCGGGACTTGCCAAAATAGAAGCCCTTTCCTCCCCTGGGTCGCTTGTCCAGGTTGCTCCTGTCTCGGTCTCTGTACTGCTGCCTTCGGAATTTCTGGCCTCTCCGAAAGGAGCGACGAAAGGGCTGAAATGGCTGTTTTGGAAAGTTTTTATCACCGGCCTTCTCTAATACCTCGTCTAATGCCGGTCCGAACAGGAAGTTCCCCTCACAAGGCAAAGAGCAAAGCTTCATCTTCGCCGGAGTATCTCCTGGCCAGCATTTAAGCCATACGGCACGGCGTCCTGTGTTGGCTAAAGCTGCTGATTTTGCTGCCAGCCTAGCCGAGTCTGCTGATGCTTCAGCTAGAAACACAGCCGCTGCTCTCATGGTTGGTATTGCCTCCAGGATAGCTTCCCTGGGAACTTTTTGTTCTACCTGTTCCTCCAGGTTGTCTATCCAGATTTTAAGGGATCTGGCTACACAAGTGGCCGCGATAGCTGGCCTTAACGCTCCTGCTGAGGCTTCCCAAGCTGTCTTCAGGGAACTGTCCACCTTCCTATCCAGAGGTTCTTTTAGAGAACCTGGGTCCTCGAATGGCAGGGAGGATTTCCTGGCAACTTTTCAGACCGCCACATCAATCTTTGGGGCTCTGTCCCAAGATGAGGACGCCTCCTCTTCAAAAGGATACCTTCTTTTTAGGGAGGTGGTTATCTGGGACCTTTTTTCTGGCTTTTGCCATTCCCTTTTAATCAGTTCTTGTAGCTGTTCATTAACAGGGAATGACCTCCGTTTTTTCTTTTGTAGACCACTGAACATAAGTTCTTGGGCTGTCTTTTTGGCCTTCTCATCTACCTGCCCCATGGTAGAGCGAACAGCTTTAATAAGCTTATCCGTAGCCTCTGCTGGAAAAGTGTCTTCCTCCTCTGAGCTACTATCAGAGCAGAGGGCCGTATCTGAATCCTGCTTTGACCCCGAGGAATCTCTTTGGGATCCTACTAAAGGGCTGGATCTGTCCCTAGATCTGGCATCTGTGTCAGCTGTCTGTAATGCTTTTACGGACCTAGAGACTTCGGACTGAATCAGAGATCTTAGGCTGTCCGTAAAGGAGGGTGTTTCCTCCGCCACAGTTTGGTTGATACACTCCTGACACAGTCTTTTACCCCAAGATGACATTAAAGGCTTTTTACATAAGGGACACTCTTTATTTTTAGTCTTCGCCTTATACTTTTTGGGGACCTCCTATACTCCACCCCCCAATGTATGTAAGAAAAGAGGGGAGAGAGGAGATAAGAGAAAAGAACAGACATTACCGTGCTGGACTTTCTCGCAGTTCACTCACCACTCGGACGCTTTCAAAGTACGGGTACCGGATCCGGAGGTTGATTGGTTTTCTCCGTGTCTCCCAATGAGACTAGGGACCCCGCCTTGGTATGCCGATCCGTCCATATGCTGTCCGAGCGGCTTCTGCTGCTGCCATGGCGGATCTGGCTCTTTTCGCTTGAGCGAGACCGCCTCTCCTGCACCTCTTGCTGTGGCATCAAATGCTCTGGTGAAAAGCTCTCCATTATACACGCCACCACGCAACAAGAGTAGTCACCTTCAACCTGACCTGGTTTAGTGACACAGGGCAGCGCAACTGGCTTGTTTAAATAGATTCACTCTTTTTTTTTTTTTCCCTTTTAATGGATCACCTGGTTGATCCTGCCTTTACTGGTCGCTTCAGAAATCAGGTGTATGATCGCACCTGTCATGAATGATTACCTGGCTGATCATGCCTGCACCACTTCCGGTGCTGCTATAAACAATCACACATCTGGTTGATCCTGCCGCCGCAAGCGCAACGCCTGCGCTGTAAAACCATGTCAGACCGCGCACCCGGCAACCACTTCCGGTGCGCGCTATTAGAGCCACCATCTACCTGGCTGATCCTGCCGGCCGCCCAGCGCGACGCTTGCGCCGCAAAGTGATACCTGAGCGCGCACCCGGCAACCACTTCCGGTGCGCGCTCACCATTTACCTGGTTGATCCTGCCACCTAACACTACCGATGGCCTGCGCTCGCACCCGGACTTACTTCCGGTGCGCGCTGCTGTATTGTGCTTCAGGCGCGCATCCGGATACCACTTCCGGTGCGCGCCGCCTCTTTCGGTCCCCCTGCTGCTAAGCACCTCAATAATGTTCCGAGTGCTGCCGCCGGGTGTAGTGCGCCTGCGCGTACCCACCATTTCCGGGTACCCAACGCCAGCTGAGGAGAGCACGCAGCGCCGGAAAAGTGTCCACGCCACGGACTCCAGGAGACAGCGTAGCACTCACCCCCAATGACCAGATGCTTCTCCGGACACCGCTCCAAACCGCTCCTCTGTTCAGGTACCGAGGGAGGAGGGGGAAGGGGGGAGACCTGCTCTTCACGCTCGACAGGGAGGGCCCAAAAAACCTCCGTGGAGCTTACCTAGCCCGGGCACCGATGTGCCTCATGGGCTGCATGGCCACCATTAGTCAACAGGGGGGGCAACATAAAGTGACCCCCGTGGACAGCAGGATTTTAAAATCAACAGGGGGAGAGCGCCACCTGCGGTCCCCGTGGATAATTTTCACCCGGGCGTTCGCCTCGCGGGCTGTGGCCATGCTTCACTCAGGGGGCATGGTATACATTGACCCCCGAGGCGACTACGGGTACCTGGTGACGGGTGCAGCAGACCAGCGCCTGCCCAACTCCACCCGACCCAGGCCCCGGCATCCTCTTCTGTCTTCATCAGACGTCTTCCATCTTGATGGTTCCCCGTCAAGGACAGGAAACCAACTGATGTGGAGAGAGGAGCCGCCCCTTTTATCTTGAAGGTTTCCTGTCCTTGATGGGCGGATCCCCTCTCCCGTGGTGCCGTCATGTATGATGGAAAAATAAAGATTTCTCCAGGACCAGTATGGTTCAGCCGAACTCACCGCTGCATTCCTCACCGGTCTCCTGGCATCAACATCCAATGAGGGCATCACTTAAGTGCTTCATCAAATCAGTGGCCACTGATCAACTGCAGAAATCACATTTCAACCGGTCTCTGATGGAATCTGAATGTTGCAGTCAATTAGCTACCAATTATAAAGGGCTCTCCAGTAGTGGACACCACTTGAACAATAGGAAAACCAATTTTAAATTAAAGTCGCACTAAGTAGAATGGAGAAGGCACTGCTGCACTTCTCCACAATACAACGATATTCAGCATGGGTTAAAATGGATGAGGTAAGAAAGAAGGCTTGTATTTAATATTGCCATGCTAGTCAACTGTTGAAAGAAAACAGAAGCAAGTGAAAGAAGAACTAGTTTTCTTGATTTCTTTTTTTCTTTTTTGGAAATGCTTATAGAGCCAAAAGCCATTTGTTTATATTTAGCACACTGGAAGAGCCACAGCTTTACGGACCGTGTATTTATTCCATTTCCTATACAGGCAGGATTGAGTGGTTTTATTTCAGCGATGATTGCTACACGGATCCTTACTAAGCCAGGTTCATCTAGAATGGCTTAAAGGGGTTGTCCACTACTAGGACAACCCCTTCTTGATCTAAATGTTTGGGGCCAATAAAATAAAGAAGCCTATGCTCACATCCCGTGCCAGGCTGTTGGCACTCGCGGTCCCAGGTCTCTCATGCAGTTGTTGTGACATGTGACCCCAGCGTCCAATCAGCGCTGGGTCACTGTCTCCGCCTTCGGACAAATTGACCATGAAGAGCAAGTCCGAGCTGCAACTGATCTGACTTCCTCTTAATGTTCAATTTGACAGGAGGCGGGAACAGTGACGCTGGCGCGGATTGGGTGCCAGAGTCACGCATCACAACAACTGCACAAGAGCCCCGGGACAGCAAGTGCCGAAATCGCTGAAACAGTGCTGGCACGGGAAGGGTGAGGAGTATAAGCGTTTTAATTTTATTGGGGCCAAGTGTTATGACAAGATGTTGTCCAAGTAGTTGACAACTTCTTCAAGGCTAGAGCGACAACTACTTGTGTCAGCCATGCAGCAGAAATTGATGAGTTCACAAACTTTCAAGCTCTAGTGTAGGTCACACTTACAAAAGTCTTAATGTAGCCGTAAAAACTAGAAAATGTCTTAACTGTAGGTGAGCAAACTACTGCCCATGTAATAGCAGACCTAATGAGTAATTTTTAACTGCTCTTAAAATCAAGTAAATACCTTGGTCATATGTTCAAAGCAATCAACCAACTAGAATTACCTTACATGAGCAAGTACAAAACAATCTACCGACTAGCTCAGCTTTTCAACATTTTATGGAATAAATCTCTATTTAAAACCTTGAGTAAATTGTGCGGATATTTTATTGTACAAACACATCTGCACTTAAAGGGAACAGTCATTTTGAAAATGGTATCTGATCTCTAAGCAGCATGCAATAGACTAGGAGGAGCTTATCAGTTTGATACAGCACATTTTAATGGGAAAAGTTTTAGTAATTGTATTTGATTCATTGAAATCATTGGTGTTTGTATAAATATGAGGCCAGTAGGCGGTCCTACTAGTGATTGACATTCTTCCCTGTGTGATTGTGCATGTAATCAAACCTGTCAATCACCGAGTAAAACCGTACCCTGGACTCATACAAACAAACACCAGGAATTTCAAAAAATAAAATACAAGTTATACTGAATATTTTCCAACAAACATGTACTGCTATATATATTTTTTTCAACTTCTTATCTATACCATGCTGTCCACAGATTAGACTGCATTTACAATGAGACAAGTTCCCCTTCACCACAGGGCCATTTTCCATTTTTTGCTCCACTTCCTCCCAGAGCCATATAATTTTTATTTTTCCATCAATATGGCCATGTGAGGGCTTGTTTTTCTGTGCGACGAGTTGCACTTTTGAACTACACCATTGATTTTACCATATAGTGTACTGGAATACAAGAAAGAAAATCCAACTGTGGTGAAATTGCAAAAAAAAGTGGAATTACACAATTCTTTTTTTTACCAAGTTCACCAAGTTCACTGAGCTAAAAACTGATCTGCCATTATGATTCTCCAGGTCATTATGAGTTTGCAGATGCCAAACATATATATAGTTGTTTTTTTTATTTATGTAGTGCAAAAAAATAATCCAAAGTTAGTAAAAACAAAATTGGTGCCATTTTCAGAGACATACAGCATCTCCATTTTTCGGGATCTGGGACTGGGTGAGGGCTTATTTTATGCACGCCGAGTTGACTCTTATTGATACCATTTGGGGGTAAATCCGATCTTTTGATCGCCTGTAATTGCATTTTATTCAATGTTGTGGCAACCAAAAAAAAACAAAAAACTAGTTCTGGCGGTTTTAATTTTTTTTGTTATGCAGTTTACCAATTAGATTAATTATTTTTATATTTTGATGGATCGGTCGTTTCTGAACACGGCTATATCAAACGTCTATTTTTGATATTTTTTACGGTTTTATTTTGAATGGGGCTAAAGGGGGGCGATTTAAACTTATATTTTTTTAACATTTTTAAACTTTTTTTTTTTTTTTTTTTTACACTTTTTACTTGCTTCAATAGTCTCCTTAGTAGACTAGAAGCTGCAATCTTCTGATTGCTTGTGCTACACAACAGGGCTTCAGCCCTGCCATATGTAGCAGAAATGCTCACCTACTATGAAGGTCGGCCAATGGACGGTACTCATAGCAGAGCAGCAATGGCAACAAACCCCGGGTTGTCATGCCAACCCATTGGCGCCTTATGATCATGTGACAGGGGGCACCGATGGGATGAGATCATGGCGCGAACATGTTAAATGCCACTGTCAAAGATGGACAGCAGCATTTACCATCAGATCAGATGTCATGTGCAAAAACATCTGAGCTTCGCGCCAGAGCCCGCATCAAAGCGGTAGACACGACATACGACGTATATATGCATCATATGTCGTGAAGGGGTTAAAGATAATTAACATTGAACAAGATGATACATCTGCCGGCATCATGGTATATCAAAGAATAATAGAGGCAAGAATACTGGTAAACAGTTTAATAAGTTTACCCTCTTCGCGATCGCCCACTGTAGATAAACATCGGCGCTTCCAGGGTTTTGAGCAGCACCGACGTTTACCAACCCCCAGGGTCCTGCAAGTGCTGCAATTCTGATGCATAGCGATACCTTTGACCAGAGACATCATCGGGACCTGATTGGACCAGGTCCCAATGATGTTAACGCTTTGCTATCTTCTAGGTGCCGCGATCAATAGCGTTCGCAGCATTCAGAAAATAGTGAGAGGGAGAGCGCTCCTCTTACCTCTCTGGTGCATCCTGTGACATGATCACCGGGAGCTGAACGTTGCGTTGATCTGGCTGGCATGATGACCTCTGGGTCTGCCAGGTACGGTGGTCTGTTAGGTTCAACCAGCAGTTCAGTCTTACAGGCGATCTGCCAGCAAAACAGACAGCTCTTATGCATTACAATACATGTGTATTGCAATGCATGAGACCAGTAATCAGACATATAACGTTGAAGTCCCTTACAGAGACTAAATAAAAAAGTAAAAATAATTAAAGAATAAAACCATTAAATACATATATTTATGTAAAAAAAAAAAAAAAGGTACACATTTGGTATCGCTGCGTCCAGAATGACCCAACTTATAAAACGGTCACACTAGTTAATCCAGTCGGTGAACACAAACTATGCTTTTTCATCATACTGCAAAACAAAAAGTGGAAAAAAAGTGAAATGGAAATAAAAATGGTATTGCTGAAAAAGTCATCTTGTCCTGCAAATAACAAGCATCCATACAGTTCCATCAGCAGAAAAGTCATAGTTACTCACCGATAACGGTGTTTCTCGGAGCCCACGACAGCACTACGGAGAGGGGATCCACCCTTCAGGGACAGGAAACCTACAGATAAAAGGGCGGTACCTCTCCCTCGCATCAGTTGGTTTACAGAGCATCGGAGGACCTCCAGGTTAGTTACAACAGAAAAAACATATTATGGCTATGTTCACACGATGCGGTTTTCGCTGCGGATCCGCAGCGGATTTGCAGCTGCGGATCCGCAGACGTTTTCCATGCAGGGTACAGTACAATGTTACCCTATGGAAAACGAAATCCGCTGTTCCCACGTTCCTTTTTTCAGCAGGAAAATCCGCACTGATTTTCTGCGGAAAAAAAGAAGTACCATGTCAATTCTTTCTGCGGATTCCGCTGCTGTTTTCCACCTGCACCAATAGGAAAAAGCATCTGGAAACCCGCAGTGGAATCCGCAGTAGAAAAAGGACTGAAAACCGCAGTGAAAACCACCGCAGGTTTTGCACTGCGGATTTCACAAATCAGGACCTGAAAAATCCGCAGCGAAAAAAGGATCGTGTGAACAAGCCCTATAACATTGCTTATTAGAGGAACACCGTGCCTATATTATATTAGATAAGATATATGTAAGAAAAGTGCTCACCGCACTCGTGATGGGAGGGTGCTGTCATGGGCTCCGAGAAACACCGTTATCGGTGAGTAACTATGACTTTCTCGGTCTCCCATGACAGCACTACGGACAGAATTACAGAGTTTAAGCTTAGGGAGGGACCACAGCCTCGACAACCCTTCGCCCGAAAGTCAAGTCAGACATAGAGGCTAGACATAGAGGCTAGATTTAATCTATAGTGTCTAAAAAAAGGTTGATGGTGATGACCAGGTGGCCGCTTTGCAGATTTGCTCAATTGATACCTCTGACCTCTCAGCCCATGAGGTAGCTACTGCCCTTGTGGAATGCGCTTTTATACCATCCGGGATCGTATTCCCCGTGGATGAATATGCCAAGGCTATTGCCTGCTTTATCCACCTTGCCAAGGTACCTTTGGATGCCGGGAATCCTTTTCTGGGACCCTGAAAACAGACAAAGAGCCTTCCTTCCTATACTCCCTGGTGGGATCTAAATATTGGACTAGACATCTTCTGACATCTAAATTATGGAAGTTTCGCTCTTTCTCATTTTTAGGGTTTGGGCAAAAGGACGGCAGGGATACTTCTTGTGACCTATGGAATTTTGATGCCACTTTTGGCAAATAGGCCGGGTCGGGTTTAAGAGTGACTGTCAGCTAATATTTTTGTAAAAGGTGGGTTAGAAGACAGGGCTTGAATGTCACTCATTCTGCGCACAGATGTTAAAGCTACCAGAAGAATAGTCTTAAGTGATAGTGTTTTAATGGAAATTGTGTTTATGGGTTCGAATGGCGGACCCGTTAGTGCAGAGAGAACTAAGTTTAGGTCCCATGAGGGCATTTTTTGAGGAACTAGAGGTTTTGACCTTGTTACCGCTTTAATAAATCTTACTACCCATGGATTGGCTGCAATATTTTGATTATAGAGTGCTCCCAGAGCTGCTATTTGTACCTTTAGAGTACTAACCGCCAGTCCCTGTTCCAGACCTTTTTGTAGGAATTCAAGTATTTTATCAATAGAAGGCCCATCCTGGACTTTTACTTTGGAGACGGATAAGAATTTTCTCTACGTTTTCTCATATGCTTTAGTAGTAATAGGCTTTCTACTTTTTAACAACGTAGCTACTAAGTTGTCCGAAAAACCCCTTTCTTTCAATAGTCTCCATTCAAAATCCAGGCTGTTAAATGTACCGTATTTTCTGGTGTATAAGACGACTGGGCGTATAAGACGACCCCCAACTTTTCCATATAAAATATGGAATTTGGGATATGCCTGCTGTATAAGACGGGGGTCATCTTATACGCCCAGTCATCTTATACGGCGTGTGGTTCCCAGGGTCTGAAGGAGAGGAGACTCTCCTTCAGACCCTGGGATCCATATTCATGTGAAAAATAAAGAATAAAAAAATATGGATATACTCACCCCTCTGAGGAGCCTGGCTGTCACCACTGCGTCTGCCCCCAATCCTAAGAATTGCAGAGGGTGAAGGACCTTCGATGACGTCACGGTCCTGTGATTGGTCCGTGACAGCTCATGTGACCGGTCACCTGACCGTGACTTCATCGAAGGTCTTTCACGCTCTGCAATTCTTAGGAAAGGAGGCAGACGCTTGCAGCGGTGACAGCCAGGCTTCTCGGAGGGGTGAGTATATCCATATTTTTTATTTTTATTCTTTATTTTTTACATGAATATGGATCCCAGGGCCTGAAGGAGAGTTTCCTCTCCTTCAGACCCTGGGAACATTCAGGATCGCTCCCTGCACATGCCGTACCTGGCGTATAAGACGACCCCCGACTTTTGGGACAATTTTTAGGGGTTAAAAAGTCATCTTATACGCCGGAAAAACGGTAAGTTCAACTCCTGTGGGTGGAAGATCGGCCCCTGCTGTAGTAGGTCTGGTATATTCGGTAGAATCCATGGGTCTGAGACTGATAGCATCCTTAGCCAAGAAAACCATGTTCTTTTCGGCCAGAATGGGGCTATAAGGATAATTTTTGTTTTGTCCTCTCTGACCTTCCGAATGACTGCCGGGATCAGAACAATTGGAGGAAAAGCATATGTTAGTTTGTGGGTCCATGGAATCAGAAAGGCATCCAGAGCCTGGGGGTTCCCTTCCGGGTTTAGTGAGCAAAACATGTTTACTTTTTTGTTTTTGGAATTGGCGAATAAATCTATTGTTGGGGTTCCCCACATTTTCGTAATCTGGTTGTAGATGGATTGGTTTAGGGACCACTCGCCTTGTTTTAACTGAGTCCGACTCAAGTAATCTGCCTTTTCATTGTTTGACCCCTGAATATGTAGTGCAGAAAGGGATAGTAGATTTTCCTCTGCAAGACTGATAATTTTGGTGGAGGAACTCATCAGTGATCGAGACCTTGTTCCTCCCTGGTGGTTTATATACGCTACTGTCACCTTGTTGTCCAAAAAAAAATTGGAAATGATGCCCTCGAATGTAGGTTAGAAAAAATAGAAAAGCTCGATACACCGCCCAAAGTTCTTTTTGGTTCGAAGATGCTGATAGTTCCTGAACTGTCCAGTTTCCCTGAGCCACTCTGTTTTCCATGTGAGCCCCCCACCCCCTGGGACTCGCATCGGTTGTTATTACCCGAGATATTTTTGGTACCCAAGGGATTCCCTTCGAAAGGTTTTGGTTTTTTCCCCACCAGAGAAGGGAATGAATAACTGAGGAATTTAGAATGATGCGACCTTCTAAATTGTCTTTTAGTATTGACTGCCATTCCAGAATAAGCCATTGAAGCTCTCTCGTGTGGAATTGTGCGAAAAGTACTGCTGGCAGACATGAAGAGAGAGAGCCTAGTAGCGACGTCGCCCTCCTTAGAGTCATGGATGGGTTGTGTAGAGTTCGTGCTATCATAGTCATTATATTGTTTTTTTTGGACACTGGGAGTCGGCATTCTTGGACCTGGGAGTCTAATGTTAGTCCTAGAAACTACTGAATTTGACAGGGTTCCAACTTTGATTTTTTTATATTTATGAGCCAACCCAAGTCCGTCAGAATATTTATCACTCGGTCCTGCTGTTCCCTGCAACTTTGAGCCAAGTTGCTTGCAATAAGAAAATCGTCCAAGTAAGGGACTATTAATATATTTTGTTTCCTTATGTGGGCCATCATTTCCGCTACTATTTTTGTGAACACTCACGGAGCAATTGAGATCCCAAACGGGAGGGCTCTGTATTGGAAATTTCTCACTTGACCTTCTATGGAGACCGACATCCTGATAAATTTTTGAGATTGTTTGTGGATGGGCACATGGTAATATGTGTCGGTTAGGTCTATCACGACCATGTAGCAGTTCGGAAAAATGGGTATTATACCTACCGATAATTCGGTTTCCAGGAGTCCATCCTGACAGCACAATGGAGGACGTCCTCCTCCTCCTTGCAGGGACAGGAAACACAACACGAGAGGTTAAAAGGTCCCACTCCACCCCCTTTCCCTCAGTGTTTTGACAAGTACCACACTATGGATAGATATACTTTGAAAACTTTATTAACCAAACATATTACAGCATATGAACTGGCATGCATAGGGGGGGAAATAACGGTGCTGTCAGGATGGACTCCTGGAAACCGAATTATCGGTAGGTATAATACCCATTTTCCAGGACGTCCCCCTGACAGCACAATGGAGAATACCAAAGAAAAACTCCCTTAGGGTGGGACAACTGCTTGGAGAACCTTTCTCCCATATGATGTCTGCTGGGCTGCCATAACATCTAATTTATAATGCTTACAAAATGTGTTTACTCTGGCCCAAGTTGCGGCCTTGCAAATCTGATCTAGAGACGCTCCTGCTCGCTCAGCCCATGATGCTGAAACCGCTCTAGTAGAGTGCGCTTTTATCCCTGTTGGGCAAGCTATCCCCTCTGATGAGTAGGCTTTTGAAATTATAGTTGTGATCCATCTGGCTATTGAAGGCTTGGACGCTTTTTTACCTCTATTCTTACCCCCAAACAGAATAAAAAGATTAGGGTCCTTTCTCCAGGAGCTAGTGGCCTCTAGATAACTTAATACCGCCTGCCTAACATCAAGGGAGTGTAAAGCTTGTTCTTTTTCATTAGCCGGGTTCTCACAAAAAGACGGTAAAATTATCTCCTGGTCTCGGTTTTTAACTGAGGCTATTTTAGGGATAAATGCCGGATCTAGTTTTAGAATAATATGGTCTTCTCGAACCTGAAGATATGGATCCTTAATAGATAGGGCTTGAATTTCACCTATGCGTTTAGCAGTAGTAATTGCTACTAAAAAGGCAGTCTTCCAGGTACGAATTGAAATGGGCATGTCTTCCTCAAGAGTATAAGGATTTTTACACAGCGCCCTGAGGACCAGATTTAAGTCCCATGTAGGAGCTAGTTGTCTTAACGTAGGCCGTAATCTTTGGATAGCCCTCACAAATCTAATTATCCAGGGGTGGGAGGCCAATGGATAATCTAAAAAGGTACTAAGGGCCGAGATCTGGACTTTAATTGTACTCGGCCTGAGCCCCAAGTTAAAACCAGTCTGTAAAAAATTTAAGACTCTAGGAACATCCAAAGCCCCCGGTATCACGGCCGACCTGCCACTTTCCAAACAAAATTTCCTCCAGATTTTGTGGTAGATGGCTGTGGTCACAGGCTTCCTACTAGCCTGTATGGTTGTGATTACTTCATCCGAAAGACCTCTGGATTTCAAGATGTCCCTCTCCGGATCCTGGTGCAATACCGGTCCTTGGTGAATGATATCCCTCCATAACGGAAGTTTGATAGGGTCTTCCACTGACATGGCCCCCAATAACGGGAACCAACTTCTCTTTGGCCAGAATGGTACAATCGTGAGCACCATTGCCTGGTCCTCTTGAATCTTCCTCAGCACTATTGGAATAAGTGCTATTGGGGGAAATGCGTAAGAAAGAGGTTCGTTGCATGTTTGGCTTAAGGCATCAACTGCTCCTGGTATGTCTGAAGGGTTGAGAGAGTAAAATCTGGACACCTTTGAATTTTTCCTTGTGGCGAATAAATCTATCCTGGGCGTTCCCCAACGGTGGCATAGTATCTGGAACATCTCTTGATTTAATTCCCACTCGGTCGGACAAACCTTCTTTCTGCTTAAATAGTCGGCTAGAATATTTTGAGAACCTTCTAGATGAACCGCTGTTATCGACAGGACCACATTTTCTGCCCATGTGAATATTGTTTGCGCTAGAGTTTGAAGCGCCCTGTGTCTGGAACCTCCTTGATGTCTTAAAAAGGATACTGCTGTCACGTTGTCTGACAGGATTTTTACGTGCTTGCCTTTTAGGCATGAATAGTTTCTTCTGAGAGCTTCCCAAGCTGCGTATAGTTCTCTGTAATTTGACGACATCTGACTGATTTCTTTGGGCCACTTGCCCTGAAAGAATTTTCCTCCTAAATGTGCTCCCCATCCCCACTGACTTGCGTCTGTGGTGATTACCACACAAGGGGAAGATATCCAAGGAACTCCACTTCTTAGATTGTCGTCCTGGGTCCACCATCGCAGTGAACTTCTTACCTTCATTGATAGAAGCATCTTCTTGTCTAATGATGAACGGGAACGATCCCATACCGAGAGTACTTGTTCTTGTAAGGGTCTTGAGTGCGCTTGAGCCCATCTGACACAAGGGATGCACGCTGTCATCTTCCCCAAGATTTCCATGGCCATTCTTATCGTAACTGGCTTTCTTTGAAACTGTAGCATCATCTTTATTAATGAGCTTCGTTTGTCCCTTGGCAAGAAGGATTGTCTGGTTGTAGAATCCAAAAGTACTCCCAAAAAAATTTTTCGGGTCTCTGGTCTTAGATGGGACTTTTTTCGGTTTACCACCCATCCTAGTTGTTCCAATACTGCTATGACCTGATCTGTGTGTTGCCACAGAATGATGTCGGACTGTGCTACGATGAGAAAATCGTCCAAGTACGGAATTATTGTTATTCCTTGGTTTCTTAGGAACGCCACTACTTCTGCTACTAATTTCGTGAAAATTCTTGGAGCAGATGCTAGACCGAATGGGAGGCATTGAAATTGGAAGTGGCAGGTTTGGTCCGGAAAACTCACCGAGAATCTCAGAAGCTCCTGAGAAGAGGGGTGAATCGGAACCTGATAATACGCACTCTTCAGGTCGAGAGTGCACATCACCGAATCCTTGTTTATAAGATGAATGGTTGACCTGATCGATTCCATTCTGAATTTTTTGTACCTGACGTATACATTCAGAGGTTTCAAATTTATTATTGTACGGGATTCTCCCGACGCCTTTGGAATCGAGAATAGGGAGGAATAATGACCTGTGTCTAATTCTGGAAAGGGAACTCGAACTATGACCTGGGAATTGTACAGATCTTGCAGGTCTGAGAACATAGGGGAATTTGTAGCTACCACTGTTGGTGCTATAACCCTCAGCGGTACGTGGGAGACCAGTTCTATTCTGTAACCGTCTGAGATTATTTTGAGGACATAACTGTTGACTGAGATCTGACTCTAGTGACTTAAAAAGAATCTTAGTCTCCCGCCTATTCATGGCGTCATTGCTTTCTTGGTCTATAATTTGAACCAAAAAGGGAAGATCTTCCCCTTTTGTTCTGGGTGTAAGAATTCCTAAATGTTCCTCTGCCTGATCTCCACTGCTCTCTATACTCCGGTTGTCTGCGGGGGGAGGGGGGGAAGTGGTCTTCTCCGAAAGGGCTGAAATCTCCTAGGTTTATCCTCGGGGAACCCTTTTTTACTATCAGCTGCCGATTCTAGAATGTCGTCTAGAGCCTGACCAAATATCCTAGAACCTGTGAATGGAATGGCACACAATTTATTTTTGGATGCATTATCCCCCGACCAAGATCTAAGCCAAATGGCCCTACGGGTTGCGTTTGACAAAGAACTATTTCTGGCCGCAAATCTAACAGATTCGGCTGAGGTGTCTGCCATGAAAGCCGTGGCTGACATTATGATAGGCAGGGAAGAAATTATATCAGCCCTTGGAGTCTTATTAATTAAATGTTCTTCCAATTGTTCCACCCACAGGAACATGGATCTTGCTACCGACGTGGCTGCGATGTTAGTCTTTATCAGAGCTGCAGAAGTCTCCCAGGTTCGGCGTAACAGAATATCCGCCTTACGGTCCATGGCATCCTTGAGACTAGATGAATCTTCAAAAGGTATGGAAGTCTTCTTTGCCACTTTGGCTATGGGAACATCTACCTTAGGAATTTCTTCCCATGTCTTGATCTCGTCTGGATTAAATGGAAGACGGTTCTTAAATTCTCTAGACATCACCAACCTACGTTCCGCATCTCTCCATTCCTGAGATATCATACGGCGAATATGGTCGCTCACCGGGAACACTGTTTGTTCTTGATGTGTGAGACCTCCAAACATCTGATCCTGTCTAGATCTTGGACGTGGATCTTCCTTTATCTGCATGGTACTTCTGACCGCTTGAACCAGCTCTTCTGTGTCTTCTACCGGAAAGTAATACCTTCTGCCTTGTTCCTGTTCCAATGGCAATTCTCCTTCTTCCTGGTCAAACTCTCCGTATTCCGACTCTGCTTCTGAAGAACCCTCCTGGTCTTCCTGTTCTGGATCCCTTCTTGGTCTCTTACGAGCCGGACTTGGACTGCTCCTATCCCGTTGAGACATAGAGGCCAAAGAATTTTGGATCTCCTCTCGGATTAGACTCCTCATCTCCGACAACATTGCTGGTTGTTCATCCCTGACAACCTTAGTGATACAAGAACTGCAGAGAGCTTTCTTGTATGCTTCTGAAAGCTTCATGTTGCACATGGAGCACCTCCTAGATTTTGCTCCCGCTTTGCCCGACTTTTTTGCCTGAGAAAGGGGAGTTTGAGTGGCCTCTTTATCCTACAATAAGAATAAGAATGGCTCAGACTGCATGCGGTCGTATGTAGTAATATGCGCACTGCGCACTTACCCCAGTCTCCTCATTTCTGTCCTCCGCATTCTCTGTTGAGAAATGCCCCGTATATAAAATAAGCTTTTTTAAATATGAGCAACCAAATGCGGGATATAGCAGCATCTGCCGCACTCACCCTTAGTCTCCGGCATTCTTTCCGACCGCCTGGCTAGCACAGACCACAACTCGTGTCCTGTAGCCCAAACGCTTCTCCACACTTCAAATCTGGCGCTCCTTACTCCAGAAGGAACGCTGAATGAAACGCTGCGGCGCTCTGTGTTCAGCGCCCTTAAGGACGCTCACTTCCGCGTTCCACCAAGTGGAACGCATGCTGAGATGCCAGGAGGAGAGGGCGTCAGGCGCGCCCCGGATGTGACGTCACCTTACCTGTGCTGATACCGGAAGCACTGTCCGGTATATGATTCCTATCTGCCGCGTTCCACGCTGTGGAACGCCCGTTGCGCCTGCTGCTGGCGCCGGATATCTCCATGCGGCGCCTCTTCTCCTGGCGCCTGAACCGAGAGCCTCCCCCTGGGAGGAAGCGGTTCAACCCAGGAGCTCGTCCGCTCGACTGGTCTCTGGGCAGAGGGACTCCCCCACCGGGGAGTTTCTTGCCTGGGGCTTAATACGGCGGGGGAAGGATATTGGCCTAGCCGCACGATCCCCCGAGCCCTCCGGTCTGGTGAGTCTTCACACTGTATAGCGCTGTTCCTCTCGTGTGTCCCTCCATGCAGGGACAGGAAAAACACTGAGGGAAAGGGGGTGGAGTGGGACCTTTTAACCTCTCGTGTTGTGTTTCCTGTCCCTGCAAGGAGGAGGAGGACGTCCTCCATTGTGCTGTCAGGGGGACGTCCTGGAAAAAGGATTTTTATGGTAGATTTTATTGTTTCCATTTTGAATTTTTGATTTTTTACGTATTTGTTCAGGTTTTTTAGATTTATTATCGTTCGAAAAGAGCCGTCGGGTTTTGGCACTAGAAATAGCGGAGAGTAAAATCCCTTCCCTATTTCTTGAGGGGAGATCTCTTGAATTACAGATTTTTGTAATAGGGAAATAATGTCCTTTTCTAGTGCGGCTTGCTCTGTCGCTGAAGACCTTGTTTTTGTTACTACATAATATTGGGGGGGTAAAGAGAGAAAATCTATTTTTAGACCGTGGTGAATTAGATTTAGGATCCAGGTATTGTTGGATATTTTCTTCCAGGCGGGAAGGAATGAAGAGAGTCTTTCCCCCATGATAGGGAAAATGTCATTTGGAGGGTTTTTTGTCACAGGAGGTGTTGCCAAAAAGGTAACCCCTATCTCTTCACGGTGGCGCAGTTGTTAGCACAGCAGCCTTGCAGCGCTGGAGTCCTGGGTTCTAAGGACAACAGGACAACATCTGCAAAGAGTTTGTATGTTCTCTCCGTGTTTGCGTGGGTTTCCTCCGGGTACTCCGGTTTCCTCCCACATTCGAAAGACATACTGATAGGGAATTTAGATTGTGAGCCCCATCAGGGACAGCGATGATAATGTGTGCAAAATTGTAAAGCGCTGCGGAATATGTTAGCGCTATATAAAAATAAAGATTATTATTATTATTCCCATTTATTCTGCTCTCTGGGGGGTCTTCGGCAAAAAAATCTCCGGCTCCGAGAGGACTGTCTGAAAGGAGCTGGTCCCAAGTTTGGAAAACCTTTCTTTTTATCCCCAGCTTTCTAAAGGATGTCATCCAAGGTCTCCCCAAACAAGAAATTTCCCTCACATGGAATAGAACATAATTTGAATTTCGTCTGGAGATCCCCCGGCCAACTTTTAAGCCATAAAGTTCTTCTGGCTGTGTTGGAAAGGGCAGCGGCTTTGGATGTTAAGCGCACAGAGTCCGCTGAGGAATCCGCTAGGAACGCTGCTGCCGCTCTAATTACAGGGATTGAATCCAGCATCTTATTCCTGGGTGACCCGTCTTTAATCTGTTTTTCTAATTGGTCAATCCACACCATTAAAGATCTGGAGGTGCATGTCGCAGCAACGGCAGGTCTCAAGCTACCTCCAGCCGATTCCCACGCACCCTTAAGAAAAGTATCCGCTTTTTGTCTAAAGGGTCCTTAAGGGTACCCATATCCCCAAACGGGAGCGCAAATTTTTTCAAAGCCTTGGCTACCGCGACATCCAATTTAGGTGCCTTGTCCCAGGAAGTGGATGCCTCGTCTTCGAAAGGATACCTTCTTTAAGCGAGGGTACTGAGGAATTTCTCCTATCAGGTTTCTCCCACTCTTTTTTAATCAGTGTTTGGACATTGCAATTTAGGGGAAATGTTCTCCGCTTTTTTTGCCCTAGACCACCAAACATTATGTCTTGAGCCGTTCTATCGGGACGGGGATCCTCTACCCCCATAGTAGCTCTAACTGCTTTTACTAGAGTATCCACCTCCTCTAGTGGGAAACAGTGATGGCCCGAATCTTCATCGGAGGAAGATAAGGAGGAATCAGATTTGTTAGAATCTGTGTCCTCAGATGAAGACTGGTCAGAGTGGGAATATTCTGTCTCTTTTCTTATCTGTCACTTTTTTGAAAGATATAAGTGCATTCTGAACCTCAGATCTGATTATCGTTTTTAGATCAGATGCAAAATCGGGGGTCTCTTCACATAATAACCGTTGAATACATGATTTACAAAGCTTTTTGTTCCAGGCTACCGGCAAAGCTTTGTCACAGGTGGGGCAGGATTTATTTTTCTTTTTCTCCAACCTCTTCTTTCCCTATTAAGGGAGAAGAAGGAACCCCATTACAAAATACGAACTTTCTCGGAGATCACTCACCATTCGGACGTGAATGTAGGTACCGGTTGTGGAGGAGGGCCCGGGTCTGGTAGAGGAAACTCTTGAGGAGGAGAGCTGATCACTGCAGCAGATCTGCTGCGCTGCGTGGAATGACTGCTGGACCCACTTCTCCTGGTAACCTTAGGGTCTGCCTGCTTCCTATGGTGCTGGTGCTGCTGCCTCGGCTGCTGCTCCGGTTCCTGCTGCAAGTCGCTGTCTTCCATGTTTCCAGGGAGTTAGTGCACACATGGTTGTTGCACTATCTCCCTATTTGAATCTGGCGCCACCTCACAGCGGTCGGCATTCTTCCAGCTCCTACGTCACATCCCCTGGGGAGAAAAAGCTACTGCGCATGCGCGCGGCGATGACCCGGAAGTCCTGCCGCATTTCCGGAGTGGCAGCCATCTTTGTACACCCGGAGCGTGCGCTTGTCAGCACAGGAGCTCCGGGTGTCTCAGCGCCCCTTCCTCTTTCAGAGTGGCGGCGATTCTCCCCCCGCGCACCCTGAAGAACCCCTCGGTTCCAGCGATGGCGGCTTCGGGCACCAGACGAGCCGTGGCAGGACCCTCCTCGCTGCCGGAACCAGACTGTCCGGTCCCGGTCCATTGGCCGAAAAGAGGTTCCCCGTCAGGGACAGGAAACCAACTGATGCGAGGGAGAGGTACCGCCCTTTTATCTGTAGGTTTCCTGTCCCTGAAGGGCGGATCCCCTCTCCGTAGTGCTGTCATGGGAGACCGAGAAAATAAAGTTATAGCTCTCTTTGTTAATTCTGCCTCCCAAATGTCGCAGTAATGCCGGGTTCACATTTGCGTTCGGGGGATTTTCGGAGGGCTGTGTTCGTCCTCCGTTAAGCCCTGCCTACTTCCGCATACTTCTGCATGCGTCCTGCGTACCTATCTAACACTGGGTACGCAGGATATGCGGATGCATCGTTTTGATGTGCCCGTTGTCCGCACAAAACGCTACTTGTTGCGTTCCCGTGCGGTCGGCGGGCGCGTCAAAATAACGCATCCGCATACATCCACATGTCCTGCTACCCAATGTTAAAGATAGGTATGCAGGACGCATGCAGAAGTATGCGGGGCTTAACGGAGGACGTTCGCAGCCCTCCGAAAAGCCCCCGAACGCAAATCTGAACTTAGCCTTAGCTCACATTTATCCTGCACTGAGCACTTACATCTGGGTTTTCATGTAAATCTCTAAAATATGTGATTCAGACGGAACCCCCAATGAAAAATTCACAATAACGAGGCAGATGGAGACTCTGGACACAGTCTGGCCTATAATCTGGCAGTGTTCATCTTTTTAGGGGTGTATAAAAGAGCGGTCGGCCACAGTATTGTGCACTTCTGAAATAAACAGCTGAGCAGAGTGTTGTGAATTCTGCTTTTGGGCTCCCTCCGGTGGTTGTAGGTGGTAATGCAGTTGCCCCTGAGTTGCAGTCCTGGTCAGGTGTATCTGCTGATTGCAGTTCTGACTGGGGTATTTAGGCGTGCAGGATTCATTAGTCCTTGCCAGTTGTCAATTGTTGTTGGGAGGTGTTGGACCTCTGCTTGGTTCCTCCTGCCTTTCTGCCAAATCAGCAAAGATAAGTGTCTGTTTTTTTTTTCCTGTGGCACACATGCTATGTGCTTCACAATTCAGTGCTATTCTTTGTGTTTTCTTGTCCAGCTTAGATTGTGTCAGTATTTTCTCAGTCTTGTTGGATTCTCTGGAGTGGCAGATATACATTCCATGTCTTTAGTTAGATTGTGGAACTTTTTGTATTATCTGCTGTGGATATTTTAGAAGGGTTTTAATACTGACCGCCTAGCAATCTGTCCTATCCTTTCCTATTTAGCTAGAGTGGCCTCTTTTGCTAAATCCTGTTTTCTTCCTGCGTGTGTCTATTCTTCTCCTACTCACAGTCATTATTCGTGGGGGGGCTGCCTATTCTTTGGGGGTCTGCTCTGAGGCAAGGTAGCATTCCTATTTCCATCTATAGGGGTATTTAGTCCTCCGGCTGTGTCGAGGTGTCTAGGGTATGTTAGGCACACCCCACGGCTACTTCTAGTTGCGGTGTTAGTTCAGGATTTGCGGTCAGTACAGGTTCCACCGACTCCAGAGAAAGTTTCATGCGGCTCCAAGGTCACCAGATCATAACAGCAGAGGCCAGATAGGTTCCAGAGTAACTCTGCTGCCGCATTATAGTGAATGGATGCCTAGGGGGGTTTCATCTGAACCATGACATTCGAAGATTTAGATGGAAACCACAAAGTAAGTGATCAGCGTAAAGTGCCGGGTAAATATGATCCCAAATGTTATCGAAAAAAGCAAGTCCTCACTCAGGTCAGTCATCTCTTGTCTGAAATATACTGGGCTTCCATGTTACTGGTAGCACAAAGGCTAGTGAAAAGCAATATGGCTTCTCGAAACTGCAAAAGTAGTTCAGCAAATGCTGCACTCCCAAATCCAAAAGCTCCCCTCCTTTCTAAACCCCACAGTGTGCCTAAACCACATTTAGAGTCCACATGTTTGGCATTTCTGTAGCAATGAGAGCCCACCTAATTTATAGGGTACATGGCTATAGAATCATGAGCTGGGCACAATGTACAGGCACAAGTTTCACTTGGCAATATCCATTGCAGCTTTTTGTTCTGGAAAACACCCATAGAGTCAAAATTGTCACTAAACCTGTAGATAAATTCCCAGTGGGGTGTAAATTCCAAAACTGGGTCACTTGAGGAAGAGTTCTGCTCTTCTGGCACTTGAGGTCTGTATATGGAGTCCGCAAAGTATTCTAAGATAATTTGTTCTCCAAGAGTCAAAAAGCGCGCCGTACCTCCAAAGTCTCGCATGTGGTAAGTAGTACTGTACAGACACATATGGGGTACGGCCACGTCCAGCATAAATTGTGTTGACCTATTTCACCTTGTGAAAATGTAAAATCTGGGGCTAAAACTTTTTTTCTTCTGTGCTCAATCATCTAAAATTCTGTGACACACATGTGGCGCCAATACGATCACTGCACTGCTAGATGAATTAATTGAGAGATGTAGTTTGTAAGGGGGGGGTTCTGCTGTCCTGGCACCTCGGGGGCTCTACTAATGTGACATGACATCGGCAAACCATAGTAGCAAAATCTACACTGTAATATGGCACGCCTTCTCTTCTGAGTTTTGCACTGCTCCTCAAAAGTACTTTTTGACCACTAATGGGGTATTGGTGCACTGAAGAGAAATTGCATAATAAATTGTACTGTTCATTTCCTCCTATTACCCCTTTTAAAAATTACAAACTTGGGGTCAAAGCAACATTTTAGTGGAAAAAGTGGTAATATTTCATTTACTCAGCCCAATCTTATACAAGTCTGTAAATCGCATGAGGGCTAAAAATACTCACTACTCCCCTAGATGAGTTCCCTGAGAGGTGCAGTGTACAAAATGGGGTTACTTCTGGGGGTTTCTGGTTTGACATGTCAGGGGCTCTTCAAATGGGTCACGGTGACTGCAACCTATTCCAGCCAAAATGGCGCTCCTTCCCTTCTGAGCCCTGCCATGTTCCCAAACAGTATTTTTCCCACACATATTGGGTATTCATATCCTCAGAAGAAATTGCACAACAAATGATAGTTCTTCTGTTATCCATGTGAAAATGAAAAATTGGGAGGCTAAAAACATTTTTGTGGGAATAATGTAATTTTTTTATTTCATGGCTCAACATTATAAAATTCTGTGGAACACCTGGGAGCTCACACATCTAGATAAAATCCTTAACGGGTCTAGTTTTCAAAATGGGGTCACCTGTGGAAGGGAGGTAGTTCCACTGTTTAGGCACATCAGAGGCTCTGCAAACGTGACATGGGGTCAGCTCTTGATTCCAGCCAATTTTGCATTCCAAAAGTGAAATGGTACTCCTTCCATTCTGAGCCCTGCTGTGCACCTAAACAGTAGTTTTCCACCACATATCAGGTATCTGTGTACTCAGGAGAAATTGATCAACAAATGTTATGGTGCATATTCTGTTCCCCTTGTGAAATAAAAAAAATTGTAGCTTAAGTAACATTTTTGTGGGAAAAATTAAAACTTTACTTTTTTTCCCTTTCACATTGCTTTAACTCCTGTGAAGCACACTGTGAATACACTTTTTGAATGTGGTTTCGATAAGTTTGAGGGGAACAGTTTTTAAAATAGTGTCATTTCTGGGTATTTTATGTCATGTAGGCCCCTCACAACTGTAGATCAATACCCTCAGTTTTTCCTGCTTTAGAATATCCTGCTAGCACAGCACTTTCAAGGCGACAGGTTTTTAGAATCCCTCATCATTGTGCTTGTAGAAAAACCTTATGGCTGAACTTGCACATAATGATTCGATGCATTTTTAATAGCATGAATTTTAATTTTAAAAGTGATAAGCCCTGATGTTACGTCGAAGTCAAGAAATGTAAAATCTATGGAAACAGAATTTTATTTTTTGTCATATTTGTTACATTTTGTGCAACAGTGTTTTTCTCATAAAGCAGCATCCTTTGGGTATGGCATTTTTTTGGCATTTTCACCACAAATTTCTCTATAGAATTTGAAAAATGCTAGAAAACACTAATGCTGCATAATTGGAAGTGCATGCTGAAATAATCGGAGATTACTGATTGATTCAATTGTATAGTACAAATCCCCTAATAGCAAACTAGCAACTTCCCTAACTACACGAAAGATGTTATTTCATAGGAAACAATTAGCTTTTATTCATGTATGAAAACAATAGTTTATTTTGCTTGCCAGAATTTGGTTTCCATTCATAAAACCAGTGGTTTTATTGGTTAGAAATGTCTGAGCAGTGTCACTGGAACTGTATGACGTGTTGTGTCCATATCACAAACATTTGCTGAAAGAACACATCATAAATTAGGAGCATGATACATCATTCATTCCAGTGTAATTTAAAAATGAGCTCTAAATCAAAAAGGTAAAATAAGGACAGATAAAATATTAAATTCCTCTGCAGACATGATGATTTCAATCTGGAATCATACTCTGACCACACGCATCAGATAGTTGCTGCCTAATCACTCATTCCAAATGTGCTCCTCACCTTTGTACTCAAAAGTTCATGATTTTAGTTGTTGGTTGGATGATCATGGTACCCCTTCCGTTCCTTACCAATAAAAAAATATTCCTAATCATCATAAATAATCTACATTTCTCTTCACACCATCCCCTCCATACATGCAAAGTTTAGAAATGAAAGCCTATCTGTACACCCAACTATATATTTATAATAGGGGGTTCTGGCTCTTTTTCGGATTCATCAGTCACCTATAGGTGGTTCTACCAGTTTTCCTGTTTTTTCCCTTACCTACCTTACGTTTTCTTTTTAAATCTGTTAGGAAATACCAGCCTTAACCACCGGTAGGTCAAGAGTATAACACCGATAATCTCTTGACAATGGCACATATCAAAGGGTGGCCATACATAAAAAGTCAGTTCTTATAAGTTGATGAGCAGGAAAAATTTGCAGGCAAAAGGATCTGTGTGACAATGACAAGGGTCAAACTGTAATGGCTAGTCGACTGGGATAGAGCATATTGTGAAGTGTTCCAGGTGCAAAGTGGTTTAAACCGAACAAAACAGTCCCAAGTAAGGACTTCCAGTGAACTTGCCTCAGGTAAAGTTCACCCAAAGTGCCCTGATAAATTAGATTTTACTCTCCATTCCTATCTGGCTCAGTCCCATAGCTACAGCATGTAACGCTAATGCCAACACCCCTGCATGGTTCCCCTTCCTTCTCCATGCAAGTACACTAGCATAGTCACAGCCCCGGCCAAATGACTTTCCCCTGAGTGTTCCCTGCTTCCTGTGTCTGTCCTGACAACATGCCTAGAGCGCACTCCCCTGCCCTTCATGGGGTAGCAATCGCACATGGTATAATTCTCCCAGCTGGGAGGCATCTGGTATAAAAGGCACCCTCCTCAATAGGGAAGTGTCTAAGCAACATTGAGTCATTAGTGAATGAAGTGTGCTACTAGTGAGTCATTCGGTTCCCTGGTCCTTGCGTGGCTAGGTCCTGAACCCGAACCCCGAGATCGTGTTTCGAGAGTACCTGAACCTCGTCCCCTGGCCAGTGATTGGCCAGTGCTTGAACGTTATCCTCTGGTCTGTGTGTAGCCAGTGCTTGGATCTCATCACCTGGTCTATGCATGACCTTTGCCTAGACCTAGTCCCCTGGTCCATGTGTGGCCAGTTCCTGAACCTGCCCCCATGGTCCTTGTGCTGCCAGTGTCTGAATGTGTACTTCATATATCAAGACTGCTAAAACCAGTCTCCGAATGCAGTCCTGTCTGACTCCATGTCAGTATCCGACCAACCAGTGTATTAGTCTGAATGGAGCCGAAGTCAGTCTCCGTATCTACGTGCGGGACACATGGGGTCAGCAGCTGCAGTACAAGGGACTCCCTAGGAGTGGTACCTGGTAGTTACCTGCAGCTCAAGCCTGACTCCACCACCAGGAGCTCCAGTGAACACCAGGTAGCTTATCCACACCCTTCCTAGGTAAACCTGACCCCATGGCGCAGTGGGCCCACGAACCACATGCACCACCTGCATGAGTGACACAGCAACTGTAGCTCAAACTGCTCCAAGTTTTAATGCTGGCTATGATAGAGACATGTTGGCCCCTTTGAGCCACCAAAAACAAGTGAGCATCAGAACTGTGCCATGTAGCAATACATAGGCTGATGACAATGTCTGTGTAGGTGTGTGTATATTTGTGTTTTCTTAGCTTAGTAATGAGGGTGTCGGGCTGACACCTTTTCATTACTAAGCCTAGGACTTGGTGTCAATGACAGCTGCTGACACCAAGCCAATAATTCCATTACCGTGATGCCACTGCATCAGCATGAAAAGGGTGGTGTTGAACCAAGAAATTACATCACTTTTTTTTGCAAATATCTTTATTTAGCTCAAAAAAGTCTTCATTGCTGTACAAAACACATGCAAAAAAATGAATACAAAAACACGCATTTTTGCTGCAGCGTTTTTCCTGTTAAGAAATGCAGAAACCCTGCCGAAATTTCTGCAAGCAAATACTCAACGTGCGCACATAGCCTTAAAGGATTTGCGGTTATTTATCTTATGGCTATTCCTTTTGTCGGATTATATTTTCTAAATGTAAAAGGTGTTATTTTTAATGAGAGTGTAGTTTATTATCAGTTTTAAATCATTTTGCTACTGGAATTAAAATGACACCTAGAGATAAAAAAAAAAAAGGTTTTGCTGCACATTTGCCATGCCATCTTGTAGTTTTGTTGAAGAGAAAGGTGTGAAATACCCTGTGATGAGCTACATAGAAATCTAGGGTCCTAACCAAACAAATCATGTCTCTATAGCAACCTGAAGTGTATTTTATTGGAGATGCCTCGTGTCGGCATCTCAGAGAACAGAATGGTAACTTGTGTGGTTTGGCTGCAGCTAGATCTGCCATTGTAGTAGACATAATCCTGTTAGCACAGGAAGCCCAGAAATCGGACATTTCGTAGACAGTGTTGCAGTTTATAGACCTACATACAGCTTATCTATTTTTATTGCTCATTTGTTGCAGTTTTTCTCCAGTGGGTTCAATGGAAAAATCATAGATGTAAAATAAGAACTGAAGTACAGCGTATTCCCTTGCAATAGAGCTGCTAAAAAAAATCAATTGCCGACTGCAAATTTGGCAAGGAGAACAAATTCCTACAACAACAACCCATTTCAGCAATCATGAACCCTTAATATGGTTACACACAAGGAAACCTAACCCATCTACTATATAATTGTCTAAGGGTCACTTCCGTCTTTCTGTCTGTCTGTCACGGATATTCATTGGTCGCGGCCTCTGTCTGTCATGGAATCCAAGTCGCTGATTGGTCTCGCCAGCTGCCTGTCATGGCTGCCGCGACCAATCAGCGGAGGCCACAGTCCGATTAGTCCCTCCCTACTCCCCTGCAGTCAGTGCCCGGCGCCCGCTCCATACTCCCTGCAGTCACCGCTCACACAGGGTTAATTGCCAGCGGTAATGGACCGCGTTATGCAGCATCAATAGTAAAAAGATCTAATGTTAAAAATAATAAAAAAATAAAAAATCATTATATACTCACTTTACGGTGGCAAGGATGGTATGCGCGAAGGACCGGCCATGACGTCACAGTCATGTGACCGCGACGTCATCACAGGCCCTGCGCGAGAAGGACCTGCCATGACGTCACCGTCATGTGACCGTGACGTCATCACAGGCCCTGCGCGAGAAGGACCTGGCATGACGTCACGGTCATGTGACCGTTGCCTCATGGCAGGTCCTTCTCGCGCAGGCGTGAAGAAGCTGTGGTACCATGGGACAGGCAGGGACAGTGTCAGGAGCGCCAGGAGCAGGTGAGTTTTTCATATTCACCTGTCCACATTCCATCCGCCGGGCGCCGCTCCGTCTTCCCGTCCTCTTGCAGTGACTGTGCAGGTCAGAGGGCGCGATGATGTATTAGTGTGCGCGCCGCCCTCTGCCTGAACAGTCAGTGCGGAGAGACGGGACGCTGAGGAGCAGCAGGCAGCGACGAGAGGTGAGTATGTGATTTTTTTTTTTTTTTATTGCAGCAGCAGCACTACATGTGGCACAATTCTGTATGGAGCGTCTATAGGGCCATAAAGAACTGTATGGAGCCTTATATGGGGAATATATGGGGCCATAAAGAACTGCATGGAGCATTATATGGGGCATCTATGGGGCCATAACTGCATGGAGCATTATATGGGGCATCTATGGGGCCATAACTGCATGGAGCATTATATGGGGCATCTATGAGGCCATAACTGCATGGAGCATTATATGGAGCATCTATGGGGCCATAACTGAATGGAGCATTATATGGAGCATCTATGGGGACATAACTGCATGGAGCATTATATGGGGTATCTATGGGGCCATAAAGAACTGCATGGAGCATTATATGGAGCATCTATGGGGCCATAACTGCATGGAGCATTATATGGAGCATCTATGGGGCCATAACTGCATGGAGCATTATATGGAGCATCTATGGGGCCATAACTGCATGGAGCATTATATGGAGCATCTATGGGGCCATAACTGCATGGAGCATTATATGGGGCATCTATGGAGCCATAACTGCATGGAGCATTATACTACGTGACTGGACAAAATACTACGTGACTGGGCAATGTGATACTACGTGTATGCATATTCTAGAATACCCGATGCGTTAGAATTGGGCCACCATCTAGTTACTAATAATTACTTGGCTTTTTCCTTCAACCATTTTCATACCAAAGGCTACCTGAAAGGCTGGCGATAGCAGTTTCTAATTAGCACAGACCGTGCAGGAACATGGTCTGATGATACCACAGCTGCAAGCTGTCACTATAATCACTTACTCTGTATCACATTTATAAGATTTTCTCAGCACAAGAACATTATTTTTTTTAAATTACATCCAATTGTAGAGCTTATTTTTATTCCAAGATCCATTGATTAAAATGTACTTTGTTAATGTGAAAACCCTTTTAAATCCAAAGGAACTCTAGGGTGTTAAGTCATAGAGACCTGTTAACATGTCTGTTTAACATCTTTCTGGACTTGACAGGTTTTACTGTTTTGGAGTGCTTACTTTATAGAAGAAAATGCAATAGCAAGTGAAAGTCAGTGAATTAACATAGCGGAAACTAAATGTTCAGTAAGCTTACCTACTAATTACTTTTTAAAAGTCTAACAAAGGCTGTGAAATAGTTTTCCTAAGAAGTAGTTCTATAAATATGTTCCCATTCCTTTTGAAACAAAAGCATGATAGAATTACATCCATTAACTTGAGATAAGTAAAATGATTCACAGGACCCTAGTCCAGCAGCCAAGTCTATATTCTACGGCCACTAGACCAAAGCCCATCAAGTCTTCTGACTAGTTGGTCCAGCAAGAGGTCATCATTGCGTTGTGACACATGCATGGTACCAGGTACCATGCATACTGACCAGGAGAGGCACCAGGACTGCTGGCAATCAAAGGTTCACATGGCTCTGGTATGGCAGCTACAGGCTACCGATGTGGCTGCTGCATCAAGTTCCTGCATATCATTTTGTTCAATGGAAGGCTTAATTTATTGTTGCAGTTTTCTGCAAAACGCTTCAAAATTTGTTCACAGATATGTGTTAGAACCCTTAATAAACAGACGGATCCATTAGGATAACCTCCTATAGGTAAAGCAGCACTGACACTACTACACATACACTCATAATAAGCTTATGACGGCTAGTACTTTTCACCAGAACTGGTAAGGAAATCTCCCATTGCTATAACATTTACACATTTCTTATAACAGATGGAATTGGAAAACCGATACAAAAGACGTAAACAAGAAAATGTTTGGAAATGTACGGTAACTTTTCTTCCTTGTGCTGAGAACCATAAGTTTTCTTGATGAAAAGATGTTTATTAACCTGGATTTCCCAAACTCCTAATTCACATTTCACATTTAAGTTTTATTTGCATGTTTATGTAAGCTGTCCAGTGGTGGGATTCAGCCGGTACGACCTGGTACGGGGCAGCCGTTTACTAAAATTTCTATCTGCCAGCGTTCCGGTAATTGAAAATGGTTACCACGCCCCCGGACCGCCTCCGGACCGCCCCCGGACGGGTTGCTGTGCTGCTGGTGGGGATTGTTCACCCCGGGAGGGTGTAAACTACAATCCCCATAATGCAGTTCGCTCACACCGGAAGCGCCTCTACTGCAGGGCACGGGTAGCGTGGCGGTTAATGTGAGTGGCCGAGATAACTAGTAAACGCAGTGGCATGGTGGGAGGAGACTGGGAGCTATCGGCTGCCATGGTAACAGTGAGACGCCCCGTGCTGTGCAGCAGCTGCGGTTCCGGCCTGAGCGCGGCTTTGTTATGAGTCCCACTCCCAGCAGGAGCCGTGTATGAGGCGGCCCGGCGCTGCGCTATGGTGAGTGAGCCCATCATCTGGGGTCCTCCAGGGTCATGTGACCGGCGCCTGGGATTCACTGCTGACTTCTGTATTTCAGGCTGCCAGGAATAAGGCTGGATTTAAGGGTGAGTGCGCCGCTGTGTACTTGTCACTTAAGGTGTCGTTACACTGAGCAACTTACCAGCGATCGCGACCAGCGGCGTGATCGGTGGTAAGTTGCTGTGTGGTCACTGGGGAGCTGTCACACAGACAGCTCTCTCCAGCGACCAAGCGACTTCGGCATCGCTGAAACTGTCTTCAGCGATGCCGAAGTCCCCATGTAAAAAAAAAAAAAAAACACTACATACGCACCTTCTGTCGTCCTTCATGTCCCTCGGCGCTTGCCGCACTGACTGTGTCTCAGCGCCGGCCGGCCGTAACAGCGGTTCCCAGCGGTGAACCGCTGTTACTGCAGGTTCACCGCTGGGCTCTGCTTTACGGCCGGACGGCGCTGAGACAGTCAGTACGGCAAGCTCCAGGGGACGTGACGGACAACAGACGGTGAGTATGTAGTGTTTTTTTTTTACTTTTACCATGGTATCCATGGTAAATATCGGGTTACTAAGCGCGGCCCTGCACTTAGTAACCCGATGTTTACCATGGATACCAGTGAAGACATCGCTGGATCGGCGTCACACACGGCGATCCAGCGATGTCAGCGGTAGAGTTGCGACGAAAGAAAGTTCGTCCACTCTCCCTGCAACCAGCGATATCCCAGCAGGATCCAGATCGCTGCTGCGTGCCAAACATAGCGATATCGCTATGCAGGACGCTGCAACGTCACGGATCGCTGGCGATATCGCTGCAACCTCGCCCAGTGTGACGGTACCTTTAGGGATTTGCAATATTTCCTATGAATTATGTGAAGGACTGGTGCAGTAATTACCCAAACATACCTCTCCGGACGTTATAGTCCCCAGCATGAATCTGCCAGGGCATGCTTGGAGTTGTAGTTCTACAACTGGACACTGCATAACTTACAAGGTTTTGTCAAATTTAGCAATTTTCAAACTCAATTTTTGTGCCCTTAAGGCCGGGATCACACACAGGGCCGTATTTGCCACTAGGCACGCGAGGGCACGTGCCTAGGGCGGCGACATTGCGGGGGGGGGGGCGGCACCTGAGCAAGGTTTTTTGTTTTTTTTTAGTCCCAGGTCACAATCGCGACCGACCGCCCCCGCCCGCCTCCGAGTCCCACCCTCCCTCCTTGAAGACGATACTCACCCTGCTCCAGCGATGCCTGGTCTCAGCGTCTGTAGCGCGTCCAGAGTGAGCGGTCATGTGGTACCGCTCATTAAAGGTCATGAATATGCGCATATTCATGACCTTAATCAGCCGTACCACATGACCGCTCACTCAGAAGAAGGCGCTGCGGCGGGACAGAGCCAGAGGGAGGATGTCCGCGCAGCCGCGCGGTGTGTGGGACAGCTGACAGGTGAGTATGGGGGGCGGAGGGATGAAGGAGGAAGGTAAGCCGCCCGAGCCATGCAAGATGGGAGAAGGAGCGGGGGAGGGGGTGGAGAGATGAGCCATGCATACCGGGGAGTATGAGCCATCAGCCATGCATATGGGGGGGGGGGGGATATGAGCCATCAGCCATGCATACAGGGGGGGGAATTATGAGCCATCAGCCATGCATACAGGGGGGGGGGAATTATGAGCCATTAGCCATGCATACAGGGGGGGGGGAAATTATGAGCCATGCATACGGGAATATGAGCCATCAGCCATACATACGGGGGGGGGGGGGAATTATGAGCCATGCATACAGGGGGGGGGTGGAGAGTTGAGCCATGCATACGGGGGGTGGGGGGGTGGAGAGATGAGCCATGCATACAGGGGGGAGGTGGAATATGAGCCATGCATACAGGGGGGAGTGAATATGAGCCATGCATACGGGGGGGAGTGGGAGTATGAGCCATGCATATGGGGGGGGGGGAGTATGAGCCATGCATACGGGGGGGGGGGGGGGGGGGGAGTATGAGCCATGCATACAGGGGGGGGGGTCATTATACAGTATGGAGAACTGTGTGTGGCCATTATACGGTTTGGAGCATCATGTGTGGCCATTATACAGTATGGAGCATCGTGTGGCCGTTATACAGTATGGTCCATGACTTTAATACCGTATGTCACAACGTATTCTTGTCATTAAGGGAGACAAACTGCATCCAAAAATATGAATCGTGCCACTGGGCGTGGCTTATTAGTATGGGCGGGGTTATTGAAAATGGGCGTGGCCAAAATTCCGGCCGCCGCGACTTAGAGGACCTGTTGTTAAAAATTTGAATCCCACCCCTGGATGTAGACATTTAGAGAAGGATAGATCACAGCTGCCATTACTCTATTAAACATATAGACAAATTGTGGGCATATAGCCGCATAAAAGAAATACCATTTATAATACTCCAATAGGCCAAATTCAGACATCCACATAGCATAGTCTGAGTATGAACAGCAAATTCAGGTCCCTATAAATATACACCCTTGAGGCTGTTGAGTTTGGGTCAGGAAAACCGTGGTAAGTCTGAAAATGAAAATCACTGTCCATTCATAGACGTCTGAATTCGGCCTTGCAACTCCCAAGAGAATATAATATTTGTTGCCACTGTATTATGTGTAATACTATGATTTGGAATTTTTTATTTGGGCTACCAGTTCATTGCTCAAGGCAACAGTTTTGTTCCTGATGCATTTTTATACAGCAAAATGGACTCTACCGACATGGATTGTATGTGTTGGAAAACTCAATTGGGGACTTGAGTTCCCTTTTTGATCACCCATGTCAGAATGCAGTTTTCCCACACATGTGGAGCTTCTAGGATTTTGTGTAGTTTGGGAAATGGCGTTGTACCTTTCTAGAAGAGGTAAAGCTAATTTTATTGGCATTCAACCAAAACTTTTTCCCACTACTGACTAATTGGCAGATTGACCTTTTCTAGCAGTGAGGCATGTTCTTTATTAGAGATAAAAAAAAGCCTTGACACTTGAATTTCTATAGGTCAAATTTTCAGCATTTTCATATTCTTTCCAGCTCTTAAAACCTTAATCCTAGGTAGAGTATAATGCAGATATATTGTGAAAGCCGTTTGAGACAAAGTATAAGCCGAAAAATGCACAGCATCATTATGTGCAATCTATTGTGTATTGTCCTTAAAACAACAGACACATAGTTCTGCATGTGCATTCTGAATGAAATATATGCTAAATTGTCATGTTGGATAAAGAGGATTAAAAAGAATAAAAGAGAAGCTACCTGCACCCACTTCCTTCTCTTCTTCATCAATGCTATTTTTTATACTGTCATATTCTTCGTCAATTGTTTGAACGCCACGGATTTGAGATAAAACTCTTCTCGCCTTTTGCGTCTGGCCTTTTTGAATGAGCCAACGTGGACTTTCTGGGAGAAATAGAAAGCCAAGGAACTGGAGTACAGCTGGAACAGCTGAAAGGCCAAGCATGTATCTGCAAATAAAAAGGAAATAGGAAGACAAATTGCAAATTAAAAGGTAATTTGTACAAACAACTCAACTGTTGCAGTCTGCAGTATACATTATATACATACACACAAATAGCACTGCTCAAAAAATAAAGGGAACACTAAAATACCACATCCTAGATATCACTGAATTAAATATTCCAGTTGTAAATCTTTATTTATTACATAGCTGAATGTGTTGAGAATAATAAAACATAAAAAATGTTCAATGTAAATCAAAATTAATATCCCATGGAGATCTGAATTTGGAATAATAATCAAAATTAAAGTGGAAAATCAGGCTGATCCAACTTCAGTGGAAATGCCTCAAGACAAGGAAATGATGCTCAGTAGTGTGTGTGGCCTGTATGACCTCCTTACAATGCCTTGGCATGGTCCTGATGAGGCAGCGAATGTTCTCCTGAGGGATCTCCTCTAAGGCATGGATTAAAGCAACAGTCAACTCCTGGACAGTCTGTGGTGCCACATTGGCTTTGGTGGATTGGACCAAACAATGCCCCAAATGTGCTTGATTGGAATTAAGTCGACAGAACGGGCAGGCCAGTCCTAGAATCAATGCCTTCATCATGCAGGAACAGCTAACACTTCAGCCACACAAGACTTAGCACTTTCATGAATAGGAAGTAATTCAGGGCCCACTAAACCTACAAATGGTCTCACAATGGGTCTGAGGGTCTCATCCCGGTACCTAATGGCAGTCAGGGTACCCCTGGCTAGCACATGGAGGGCTGTATGGCCCTTCAAAGAAATGCCCCCCATCCCTCGTCATCATTACTGACCCACTGCCAAACCAGTCATGCTGAAGGTTGTTGCAGGCAGCAGAATGTTCTCCACAGCTTCTCCAGACTCTGTCACAGAGTCTGCTCAACGTGAACCTGCTCTCATCCATGAAAAACAGAGGGGGGAGCCAATATCAAATCTGCCAAACCTGGTGTTCCCTGGTAAATGCCAATCGCCCTGCACGGTATTGGGCTGTAAGCACAACACCCAACACCCACTTGTGGTCATCGGTCCCTCATACCAACCTCATGGAGTCTGTTTCTGAAAGTGTGAGTAGACACATGGATGTTAGTGGCCTGTTGGAGGTAAGCTTGCAGGGTTCTGGAATTGCTCCTGCTGTTCCTCCTTGCACAAAGGAGCCCTCCTATGTCCCCCTCATCATCTCCTGGTGTACCGGCCTGTCTCCTGGTATCTGCTCCATGCTCTGGACACTGTGCTGACAGACACAGTTGCCCTCCTTGCCACAGGTCGCATTAGTGTGTCATCCTGGATGAGCTGAACTACCTGAGAAACCTCTGTGGGTTGCTACTGTACTTCTATGGATTAAAGGAATGACAAAATGCAAATGTGACCAAAACAACAGCCAAAAAGGATGAGAACAGAGAAAGGATCTGTGCTCACCACCTGCAGAACCACTCCTTTATAGGGGTTGTCTTGCTAATTGCCCATCATGTCTACCTGTTGCCTGCTCAATTTGCACAACAGCAGAAGAAATTGATTTACAATTGGTGTTGCTCCATAACTGGACGGGTTGATTTCACAGAACTGTGATTGACTTGGAGTTACATTAGATTGTGTAAGTGTTCCCTTTATTTTTTTGAGCAGTGTATAAAGTATATACAGTTGTGCTCAAACGTTTACATACCCCTGCAGATTTTTTGTTTTCTTGGCCTTTTTTCAGAGAATATGGATAATAACACCAAAACTTTTTATCCACTCATGGTTAGTGGTTGGGTGAAGCCATTTATTGTTAAACTACTGTGTTTTCTCTTTTAAATCATAATGACAACCAAAAACATCCAAATGACTCTGATCAAAGGTTTACATACCCCATGTCTTAATACCATGCATTGCCCCCTGTAACATCAATGACAGCTTGAAGTCTTTTGTGGTAGTTGTGGATGAGGATCTTTATTTTCTCAGATAGTAAAGCTCTTCTTGGCAAAAACCCTCCAGTTCCTATAAATTCCTGGGCTGTCTAGCATGAACTACGTGCTTGAGATCTCACCAGAGTGGCTCAATGATATTGAGAACAGGAGACTGAGATGGCGACTCCAGAACCTTCACCTTGTTCTGCTGTAGCCAATGACAGATCAACCTGGAGTTGTATTTTGGATCGTTATGTTGGAATGTCCAAGTACGTCCCATGCGCAGCTTCCGGGCTGATGAGTGCAAATTTGCCTCCAGTATTTGCTGATAACATGCTTCACTCCTCTTTCCTTCAACTTTGACCGAGTTTACTGTGCCTCTGTAGCTCACACATCCTCAAAACATCAGCAATCCACCTCCATGCTTTACAATAAGAATGGTGTTCCTTTCATCATAGGCCATGGTGACCTCTCTCCAAATGTAACCTTTATGGCTGTGGTCAAAAAGTTCAATTTTGGTCTCATCACCCAAAACTACCTTTTTCCAGAAGTTTTGAGGCTTGTCTCTGTGCTGTTTTGCGTTTTGTAGGCGAGATACGTCGAGGCATTTGCGCAGTAATGGCTTTTTTCTGGCGACTTGACCATGCAGCCCATTTTTCTTAAAGTGCCTCCTTATTCTGCATCTTGAATACAGCCACACCGCTCGTTTTCAGAGACTCCTGTATTTCAGCTAAGGTTATTTGTGGGTTTTTCTTTGCATCCCGAACAATTTTCCTGGCAGTTGTGGGCAACATTTTTGTTGGTCTACCTGACCGTGGTTTTGTTTTTACAGAGCCCCTGATTTTCCATTTGTTAATCACAGCTTGAACACTGCTCACTGGCATTATCAATTCCTTGGATATCTTTTTGTATCCCTCTCCTGTTTTATACAGTTCAACTACCTTTTCCCGTAGATCCGTTGACAATTCTTTTGCTTTCCCTATGTGACAAATCTAGAAATATCAGTGGCTGGATTAAATATGCAAGAGTCTGTCTGGATCCCAGAAACTGACTCAGCTTTTATGCACATACTGTACACTGATTACAAACAAACAGGCCACAGGCATGGATGTTACCTTTAGCAGCCATTCAAACCCATTTGTGTCAACTTCTGTGCATGTTATCAGGCCAAAATTACCAGGGTATATAAACTTTATCATGTTCATTTGTATGTTTTGGGTTGTCATTATGATTTAAAAAGAGAAAACACAGTAGTTTGACAATAAATGGCTTCACCCAACCACTAACCATGAGTGGAGAGAAAGTTTTGGTGTTATTATCCATATTCTCTGAAAAAAGGCCAAAAAAGCAAAAATTCTGCAGGGGTATGTAAACTTTTGAGCACGACTGTGTGTATATGTATATATTTTTTAAAAAAAAACCACATTAAAAGACTTTTTCCCAGAAGTGACAAATATATTGTCAGTTATTTGTGTACATATTTATTTTTTTCCCAACATACATAATTGCCTAACAGCTAACAAGATTACTTTTTTCAGCAGCATTCCTGCTTTACTAGTAATTATACTTAAACCAATAAATCGTTACATGCTAAAGCTTTTAAAGTAAAAAATAAATAAATAAAAAAAATAAAAAAAGACTTGAAACACACAAGCAAGGAAAAGTGGCATAAGGTAGGTAACTTTCTTGCTTTCTATTAAAGGACAATTGTTATTAAAACATCAGACATTCTATAAATAGAAGGTGTAAACACATCTCTATCCTGCAGGAAAGGCAATTTTTGCCGTTAGCATAGTGGAGGGTTTTCTGCACTGTGGGACGGGGAGATAGAGAATTTAAATGTTTTGTCTACTCCTTCAAAATATATCACAATAATATCACACAATCACACCCAAAGTGCATTTTAAATGGGCTATACCGTGTTGTAGACTACTTGACCCCAATAACAACCATACTAGCACTGTACTTGTTAAAGTTCCTGAGAAAATAACTTTTAAACCCTATGTAAATGAGGAGGCTTCAGGGCACCTTGGCATGGTCAAGAGTTTTGTGTAAGCTACTCACTATACTAATACACCCTGAAGTGTAGGGAGCAGCAGCAGAGGAAAGGAGACAGGAAGTAGAATGTGCATGGCCGCACACAAGCCAGCAACATTCAGAAAGGGATTGCTCTGGGAAATGCAAATTCGGAGGTATAATAGTGCAACAATGTCTCCTCATTTGCATATGAATTAAAAGTTATTAGTGTGCTAGTGTGGTTGTTATTGGGGCCAAGTCACCTACAACACAATTTAGCCCACATAAATTGCACTTTGGAGGTGACAGACTCCCTTTAACCCCTTAACCCCCCCCCCCCCCCAAGGGTGGTTTGCACGATAATGAACGGGCCAATTTTTACAATTCTGACCACTGTCCCTTTATGAGGTTATAACTCTGGAACGCTTCAACGGATCCTGATGATTCTGACACTGTTTTCTCATGCCATATTGTACTTCATGATAGTGGCAAAAATTTATTTGATATTACCTGCGTTTGTGAAAAGAACGGAAATTGGGCAAAAATTTTGAAAATTTTGCAATTTTTTTTCCACAAAAATTATTTTTTAGCCACCAGTTTTGTATTTTCCCAAGGTTAACAGGAGAAATTGGACCCCAAAAGTTGTTGTCCAATTTGTCCTGAGTACCCTGATACCCCATATGTGGGGGGGGGGACCACAGTTTGGGCGCATGGCAGAGCTCGGAAGGGAAGGAGCGCCGTTTGGAATGCAGGCTTAGATGGATTGGTCTACAGGCGTCACGTTGCATTTGCAAAGCCCCTGATGTACCTAGATAGTAGAAACCCCCCACAAGTGACCCCACACTGGAAACCAGACCCCTCAAGGAACTTATCTAGATGTGTTGTGAGAACTTTGAACCCCCAAGTGTTTCAGTACAGTTTGTAACGCAGAGCCGTGAAAATAAAAAAATCATTTTTTTCCCACAAAAATGATTTTTTAGCCCCCAATTTTTTATTTTCCCAAGGGTACCAAGAGAAATTGGACCCCAAAAGTTGTTGTCCAATTTGTCCCGAGTACGCTGATACCCCATGTGTTGGGGTAAACCCCTGTTCGGGCACACGCAAGAGCTCGGAAGGGAAGGAGCACTGTTTTACTTTTTCAATGTAGAATTGGCTGGAATTGAGATCGGACGCCATGTCGTGTTTGGAGAGCCCCTGATGTGCCCAAACAGTGGAAACCCCTCAATTCTAACTCCAACCCTAACCCGAACACACCCCTAACCCCAACCACACCCCTAACCTTAACACACCCCTAATCCCAACCCTAACCCCAACACACTCCAAACCCCAACACACCCCTAACCCTAATTCCAACCCTAATCACACCCCTAACCTGAACACACCTCTAATCCCATCCCTAACCCCAACACACTCCTAAACCCAACACACCCCTAACCCTATTCACAACCATAATCCTAACCATACCCCTAACCATGAAAGACCACTAACCCTAATCCCAACCGTAAATGTAATCCTAACCCTAACTTTAGCCCCAACCCTATCTTTAGCCCCAACCCTAACTGTAGCCCCAATCCTAACCCTAACTTTAGCCCCAACCCTAACCCTAACTTTAGCTCCAACCCTAACTTTAGCCCTAACCCTAACTGCAGCCCCAACCCTAACTGCAGCCCCAACCCTAACTGCAGCCCCAACCCTAACCCTAATGGGAAAATGGAAATAAAAACATTTTTTAAATGTTATTTTTCCCTAACTAAGGGGGTGATGATCAGGGGTTTGATTTACTATTTATAGCAAGGTTTTTAGCGGATTTTTATGATTGACATCTGTCACACACTAAAAGACGCTTTTATATTGCAAAAAATAGTTTTTGCGTCTCCACATTTTGAGAGCTATAACTTTTCTATATTTTGGTCCACAGAGCCATATGAGGTCTTGTTTTTTGCGGGAAGAGTTGACGTTTGTATTGGTACCATTTTTGGGCACGTGACTTTTTTGGTCGCTTTTTATTCAGAGTTTTTGTAAGGCAGAATGACCAAAAAACAGCAATTCATGAATTTCTTTTGGGGGGGTGGGCGTTTATACCGTTCCGCGTTTGGTAAAATGGATAAAGCAGTTTTATTCTTCGGGTTAGTACGATTACAGCGATATCTCATTTATATCTTTTTTTATGTTTTTATGCTTTTATATGATAAAAACTATTTTATATGAAAAATAATTATTTTTGCATCGCTTTATTCTGAGGACTATAACTTTATTTTTTCGCTGATGATGCTGTATGGCGGCTCGTTTTTTGCGGGACAAGATGTTTTTCAGCGGTACCATGTTTATTTATATCAGTCTTTTTGATAGCGTGTTATTACACTTTGTTCGGTGGTATGATAATAAAGCGTTTTTTGCCTCTTTTTTATGGTGCTTACTGAAGGGGTTAACTAGTGGGACAGTTTTATAGGTCGGGTCGTTACGGATGCGGCGATACTAAATATGTGCACTTTTATTTTTTTTTTATTTAGATAAAGAAATGTTTTTATTGGAACAATATTTTTTTTTCTTTATTTAGGATTTTTTTTTTTTTTACAAGTAAATGTATATTATTTTTTTTACTTTGTCCCAGAGTGGGACATCATGCTATAGTGTCAGATCGCTGATCTGACACTTTGCAAAGCACTGTGTCAAATCACTGATCTGACAGACAGTGCAGGAGGCTTGCCAGCGCCCGCTCAGCAGGCGCTTGCAAGCCACCTCCCTGCAGGACCTGGAAGTAGCCCCGTGGCCATTTTGGATCCGTGGCCTGCAGGGAGGAAATGCTCGGAACAACGCAATCACATCGCATTGTTCCGAGGGTCTCAGGGAAGCACGCAGGGAGCCTCCCTCTGTGCCGCCGGAACGCTGCGATCATGTTTGATCACAGTGTTCCGGGGGTTAATGTGCCAGGAGAGGTCTGTGATGGCTCCTGGCACATAGTGCCGGATGTCAGCTGTAATAATCAGCTGACACCCGGCGGCGATCGTATGCGATTCCCCTGTGAGCGCGGCCGATTGCCTATGACGTACTATCCCGTCCCTGGGAATTAAGTCCCAGGTTACCTCGACGGGACAGTACGTCATATGGGATTAAGGGGTTAAGGGCTAGGACCCCAAAATTAATATCATAAACCTACTATGATGATCCATTATTTAACACCAATACGTCTTTTTACTGACCTGAGATAAGTGAATAGACTCCCCTGACAGGTAAAAAAGCAGTAGCTACAGATGACACACTGCTGTATCAGCCATGATCAGTGTTGACACCGACCATGGCCGTTTAATCCCTTAGATTCTGCTGTCATTAGTGACTACAGCATCTAGATGGTTAACAGTGTGGGGGGTTCCTGTTTAAGGAATAGGAGAGAGGGGTATGGGAGCTGTCGATGTGATCCAAATACGGACAAACAAGGCTGAGTCCAATCAGTAAAACAGGTGGGTGCCAGTTCCGCTGGTGAGCACAGCCGTGTAGGAAAAAAAGGAAGGAATAGGCACTCCAACCCGTACGATAAAATATCAAACTTTTATTCTGGCATGTCAAGCCATGATAAAAACATAGAAAACATCCAACGCGTTTCTGGCGTGTTAGGAGCGCCCTTAGTCATATGACATAGCTAACAAATAAAACAGATTTTAAATCGAAAAAAGTGACCAATCAGCAACATGTAAGTAATTACATTAATACGCACAAGCTGTTACAACATGCAAATACCCGAAAAAACGCGAAAATAACTCAGTAAATATAAAACAAATTATTCCTTGAGTTTATACCCCTTGGATACTTCGTATCCAGTTCTAGAATCCAGAAGGCTTCCCGTGTAGTTAATAATTTATATTCATCACCACCTTAAATGGGATTATGTATTCTCTCAAAGCTATAAAAGGCAAAATGCAAAACATCACCCTTGTGGATATTAACAAAGTATTTAGAAGCTCCAGAGTGAGCTGCATTTTTGTTATAAATATTAGACCGGTGCTTCACTATTCTCTTTTTGAGTTTGCGGATGCAATATATGACATATTGAGTGTCACAATTGATAAAAGTAGTAATATTATAATACCCAATGGATGACTGGAATGTTTTCATTTTGTCCAAAGCATATGTGCAGACATTGCATCTGCTGCCCGCACACTTATGATAACCCGTGACAAACAGCCACGAACTAGCGGTATGCGGCTGCTGAATCAGGCTAGGAGAAAGAATTGGCCAAACTCAAACCCCTTCTGGCAACATATCTACAACCTACACCAATGATTTGCCACAATTTGTCATCTCGATTAACAACCGGTAAGTATCTTTTGATAATGGCCTTAAACTGATTGTACTGCGGACTATATGGTGTAGAAAAAGTAACCACAGAATTGTGATCAGCTGAAGAACGGGACCTTTGGGGAAACAATGTCCTAGGTTTACTGGAAAATTATTAAAACACATTTGATGTTAAAGTCGCTGTACCCCCTATCACGCAAACATCTTTTTGTGGTTGTACTCTCTTGAACAAACACATTAGTATCGGAACATAATCTTCTGGCTCTATTAAATTCACCATAAGGTATGGCTTTAATTGTATGATGGGGGTGAGAGGATGATGATAGGAGCAAGGAATTGCCAGAATTTTCTTTTCTGTATAAAGTGGTATGGACCCAGTGTGTAATTGGGCTACACATCAAAAAATAGCCAAAAGAGGGTTTTTTGTGCTCAATTTACTGCCAGTAAAGGAAAGATTTAAAATGTTGGAGATTAAATAAACAAATTGTCCACATGTCTACTGAAACAAAAAATATCATTTAAAAAAGGATTAGATTCAGTGAAAAGCTATTGTTCCTCCCACCAAGCCATGCACAGAATGGCAAGGGAAGGGGAGAATTTGGAACCCATCAGGGCACCAAGAATCTGTAAAAACATTAAAAAATTATGGTTTAGTAGATACGTGAGCGAACAAATGATAAAGCGCTTCAAGTCATCAGAATAATTACTATAATGATTCAAGTGATGAAGAACAGCCCGGATTGCCAAATGATGGGGAATAGACAAATATACATTAACAACATCTCAATGAAAACGCTCCGTTTAACCCTATCGGCATCCTGGGATCATGGTAGTATGGTCCTCCTGGTTGTCATGGCAATTCACAGCCAATCATTGGTCCTAGATTTTGCCAGCAATAGCAGCCTGTTCAGAAGTTTGCAACATTTAGGTGGTAAAAATATTTTTCTTTCCTGTCATGCCACTTCACATTAATTCCTGAAAAGCATATGAGCAGTTGATAAACAGTGATGGGTGCCATTTTAAAATGGTGGACTAATGTTCAATCACCGCACACTCCTGCTAGCGAGGACTTTACTGTACAGATATAGATGTTGAAATAACACAATTCATGAAAAGGATTTGGTGCAGGGATAGAGAATATGGTGAGGTGACAAGAACATAATGTTTCGACCCTCATAGGGTCTTATTCCTATAGTCATTGTTGGCAAGGTTCACTGAATGGTATAAAGGGTATTCTGCTTGCAAAAAGACACCTGGGTCCAGGGTAGGTCTGGCGCACATGCGCCTTGGATTGTGGGCTGCAATGTCATTGGAGAGAATTGCTCTCAAGTATTCTTTTGCATTTACCAAGTCCTTTTTGTCTTCTATGCTGAACCCATAATCTGTTGCATAGTTTGATTGCAGAATAAATTTGTGAGAGTAGATTATATGGTAATTCAACTTTTATCTACACAGAACATGAAGTACATGCATCAGCTTCTTAATACAGCATAACAGTAAGTCTAAATGACCTTTTACCAAAGAAAGTGAAACCAAAGTACACAAGTAAATGCATTACATTTAACTAAGCATATAACAGTAACAACATCGCTATCCACTGTCAGAAAAGTATATAATCCTCCTGCACACAAAAGTCTGTATCTGTTGCATATCTGCCAACAAAAACAAATCCAGAAAATCACCTTGTCTGATTTGGCAAGATTTATTTTGCAAATTATGGTGGAAAATAAGTATTTGGTCATTAACAAAAGGTCATCTCAATATTTTGTTATATATCCTTTGTAGGCAATGACAGAGGTCAAACGTTTTCTGTAAGTCTTCACATGGTTTTTATTCCATTTTTGTTAAAAGCACATAAATCCAAAGTCCATCTTCATATCCATAGACACAAAAACGGGTGATTCATACCAGTGACAGTCACAGGCTTAAAGTGCATTAAAATCAAACGCGTTTCAACGGTCTTGCCGCCTTACTCATTGTGAGTAAGGCGGCAAGACCGTTGAAACGCATTTGATTTTAATGCGCTTTAAGCCTGTGACTGTCACTGGTATGAATCATCCGTTTTTGTGTCTATGGATATGAAGATGGACTTTGGATTTATGTGCTTTTAACAAAAATGGAATAAAAGGTATTTTTTATGGACATCACCCACGCTGGACTTCTGCTTTTCCTTCGTACTACTTGCAGCACTGCATGATCCGTGCGCTGGGACTGAGAGGAGGTGAGCTGATCTTCGTTGCTTTTTCTCTTCACATGGTTGGCCCATTCCTCCATGCAGATCTCCTCTAGAGCAGTGATCTTTGGGGCCCGTTGCTGGGCAACACGGACTTTAAACTCCAGCCAAAGGTTTTCTATGGGGTTGAGATCAGGAGATTGGCTAGGCCATTCCAGGACCTTCATATGCTTCTTATGAAGTCACTCCTTCATTGTCCTGGTGGTGTGCTTGGGATCATTATCATGCTGAAAGACCCATCCACGTTTCATCTTCAATGCCCTTGCTGATGGAAGATGGTTTGCACTCAAAATCTCACAATCCATGGCCCCATTCATTCTTTCATGTACACGGATCAGTCGTCCTGGTTCTTTGCAGAGAAATAGCCAAAAAGCATGATGTTGCCACCCCCATGCTTCACAGTAGGTGTGGTGTTTTTTGGATGCAACTCCGCATTCTGTCTCCTCCAAACACGTGAGTTATGTTTCTACCAAACAGTTTTACTTTGGTTTCATCAGACCATGTGACATTCTCTCAATACTTTTCTGGATAATCCAAATGCTCTCTAGCAAACTTCAGATGAGCCTGGACATATACTGGCTTAAGCAGGGGGACACGTCTGACACTGCAGGATCTGAGTCCCTGGCAGCGTAGTGTGTTACTGATGATGGCCTTTGTTACTGTAGTCCCAGCTCTATACAGGTCATTCACTAGGTCCCCCCATGTGGTTGAGATTTTTGCTCACCGTTCTTGTTATAATTTTGACCCCACGGGGTGAGACCTTGCATGGAGCCCCAGATCGAGGGAGATTATCATTGGTCTTGTATGTCTTCCATTATCTTATTATTGCTCCCACAGTTGATTTCATCACACCAAGTTACTTGCCTATTGCAGATTCAGTCTTCCCAGCCTGATGCAGGGCTACAATTTTGTTTCTGGTGTCCTTCGACAGCTCTTTGGTCTTCACCATAGTGGAGTTTTGAGTGTGACTGTTTGAGGTTGTGGATAGCTGTCGTATATACTGATAACAAGTTCAAACATGTGCCTCTTAAAGAAGTTACAGGTCTGGAGAGCCAGAAATCTTGCATTTTTTTAGGTGACCAAATACTTATTTTCCACCATAATTTGCAAAATAAATCTTGCCAAATCAGACAAAGTGATTTTCTAGATTTATTTTCTCATTTTGACTCTTATAGTTGTGGTCTACATATGATGTCAATTTTAAGTCTATCTCATCTTTTTAAGTGGGAGAACTTGCACAATTGGTGACTGACTAAATACTTTTTTCTCCCACTGTTTTTGAGAAGGATTTGGAGAGTTTCTGCTCAAGTTAAACAAAATCTGTGTGAACACACCAATTTAAACTGAGGTTTTGTTTTCAGAAACTCGCCAAACCCTCCTCAATCTTACTCTCTAAGTTTTGACACTAAGTTTTAACACAGTTATGAATTGCTACATGTGTACAAGATCAGAACCATTATCAACAGATAAGTGCAGCATTAGAATCACCATGATTACATGAATGGAGCATTAGAACTACCATTAGTACATGAATGCAGTACCAGAATGGCATAAACACATCAGTACATGAATGCAGTGCCAGAACCACCATCAGTACACAAATGCAGTCATAACCACTGTCAGTACATGCTCCCCCATACTGCCCCTCCATTAAATACCCCCCACACACTGCCCTCCTCCAAAATATCCCCTTACTCTGCCCATCTGTATAATATCCCCCTTACACTACCCCTCTACATATCATCTCCCCACATAATATCCCCCACACCACTCCTCTCCATAATGTCCCCCACATACTGCCCCTTATTCCATATCTCTCCAAACTGCCTTTTTCAAAGTCCCCCCACCTCAATGTCCCTAGCTATACTATACACCTTTTCACAATCCCCATAATTGCCCCATGATGTCTAAAATTGCTCATAATGTCCAAAATTGTCAAATTATGTGCCCTTGTAGTAACACAACCCTTCCTTTACCTGGGATCTAATCTAAAATAACATGACGTGGTTGGCGCTCATTGCAAGTTAACATTTCTTCTACACACAGGCCATCTGATCATTGTCTGTAACAGAGGAGATGAAAGTACTGTAGCTTCTAGTATCCCATGGAGACTATTGAAGCATGCAAAAAGTTAAAAAATTATAAAAGTTCAAATCATCCCCCTTTCGCAGCATTCAAAATAAAATAAAATACACATATTTGGTATCGCCATGTTCAGAAAAGTCCAGTCTATCCATAAAAAAAAGAATTACCAGATCGCTAAAAAAAAATAAAAAATGACAGAATAATTTTTTTCTGGTCCCCGCTACATTGCAATAAAATGCAACAACAGGCGATCATAGGATTGTACCAACACCAAAATGGTATCAATAAAAGCTCGGTGCACAAAAAATAACGCCTCACCCAGCCCAAGATCACTAAAAATGGAGACATTTCAGGTCTCGGAAAATGGTGCCCTTTTTTTTTTTTTGCTTTTTTAACCAAAATTTCACCACGTAAATAAAAAAAGCACCCAGACATGTTTGGTGTCACTGTCTATGAACTCGTAATGACCTGGAGAATCCCAATGGCAGGTCAGTTTTAGCATTTAGTGAACATGGTAAAAAAAAAAAAAAAAAAAACAATTGTGGAATTGCACTTTTTTGCAATTTCACCAAACTTGGAATTTTTCTCCCCATTTTTCAGTACACGACATGTTAAAACCAATGATGTTATTTAAAAGTACAACTTGTCCTGCAAAAAAAATCAAGCCCTCACATGGACATTTTGACCAAAAAATAAAAAAGTTATGGCTCTGGGTAGAAGGGGAGCAAAAAAACAAAATAGCAAAAACTGAAATACCTCTGGTTGCTAAGGGGTTAATATTGAAAGCAAGTGCCGAGTCGTAGTCTAATATATAAAGCTGAGTGTGTGTGTGTGTGTGTGCGTGTGCGTGTGCGTGTGTGGCCACGCTCACCCCACATAGCCCTGCCCAACCGCAACCAATCACTAAGCATCTTTCATTTCTCCAGAGCTGTTTAAAAGATGAAAGCTGAGCTGTGATTGGTTGATATGAGCAACAGTTTTCCTTGTAGACAGTTGTGGTAACTGAGGCCTATTATTCTTATCATTTCTTATGGTGTTATCATCCTTCTGTAAAGCTGGAAATAACACAATTTATTACCGTGCCGACACAGACCACCCTCTGCCACAGACTGCAGGGGGAGCCCAGAGTCAGAAACTTCTCTTTGTCTGGCATGAAGAATCTCATTAACTTAAAAATTAAAACACAGATTAAAAAAAGAAACAAGACGGATTTCTCCAACCCAGGTATCATTTTAATCGGTCTAAGGCCATGTTCACACTTTGCGGCGTCCCTCTGCAGGTTCTCCCGCAGCGGAATTGATAAATCTGCAGGGCAAAACCGCTGCGGTTATCCCTGCAGATTTATCGCGGTTTGTTCCGCGGTTTCCGCTGCGGGATTACTCCTATACTATTGATGCTGCATATGCAGCAATATGCAGCATCAATAGTAATGTTAAAAATAATAAAAATTGGCTATACTCACCCTCTGACGTCCCGATCTCCTCGGCGCTGCACGCGGCGCTCCGGTTCCAAAGCTGCTGTGCGAGAAGGACCTTCGTGACGTCACGGTCATGTGACCGTGACGTCACCGCAGGTCCTGTTCGCACAGCAACTCTGACCGGCCGGCCGCGTGCAGCGCTGAGAGGTGAGTATAACATGATTTTTTATTTTTATTCTTTTTTTCACCCCAAAAATATGGTTCCCAGGGCCTGGAGGAGAGTCTCCTCTACTCCACCCCAGGTACCACCCGCACATTATCCGCTTACTTCCCGCATCGTGGGCACAGCCCCATGCGGGAAGTAAGCGGTTCAATGCATTCCTATGGGTGCAGAATCGCAGCGATTCTGCACAAAGAAGTGACATGCTGCGGGTTTTAAACCGCTGCGTTTTTGCGCAGTTTTTCCCGCAGCATGTGCACAGCGGTTTGCGGTTTCCATAGGGTTTACATGTAAATGGAAACGCTATGGAAACTGCTGCGGACCCGCGGCATCAAAATCGCCGCGGTTCCGCGGTAAAAAACGCAAAGTGTGAACATGGCCTAACAGCGCCAACCTGACAGTGTTGCTCTAACGGGATGATGAGGGATATTAGGGGTAGTAGTCCGGTGGCTCTGGCTGATGGCATGATGTGGGATATTAGGGGTAGTATTGCGGTGGCTCTGACAGGATCATGTGGGATATTAGTGGTAGTACTCCGGTGGCTCTGGCTGACAGGATGATGTGGGATATTAGGGGTAGTAGTCTGGTGGCTCTGGCTGACGGGATGATGTGAGATATTAGGGGTAGTATTGCGGTGGCTCTGGCTGATGTGGGATATTAGAGGTAGTAGTCCGATGGGTTTGGCTGGATGATGTGTGATATTGGGGTAGTAGTCCTGTGGCTCTGGATGATGTGGGATATTAGGGGTAGTAATCCGGTGGCTCTGATGGGATGATGTGGGATATTAGTGGTAGTAGTCCGGTGGCTTTGATGGGATGATGTGGGATATTAGGGGTAATAGTCCGATGGCTCTGACAGGATGATGTGGGATATTAGGGGTAGTAGTCCGGTGGCCCTGATGGGATCATGTGGGATATTAGTGGTAGTAGTCAGGTGGCTCCGACAGGATAATGTGGGATATTAGGGGTAGTAGTCCGGTGGCTCTGGCTGATGGGATGATGTGGGATATTAGGGTGAGTAGTCCGATGGGTTTGGCTGGATGATGTGTGATATTGGGGTAGTAGTCCTGTGGCTCTGGATGATGTGGGATATTAGTGGTAGTCCGGTGGCTCTGGCTGACTGGATGATGTGGGATATTAGTGGTAGTAGTCCGGTGGCTCTGATGGGATGATGTGAGATATTAGGGGGGGGAGTAGTCCAGTGGCTCTGGCTGACGGGATGATGTGGGATATTAGGGATAGTATTGCGGTGGCTCTGGCTGACAGAATGATGTGGAATATTAGGGGTAGTAGTCCAGTGACTCTGGCTGGATGATGTGGGATATTAAGGGTATTATTCCGGTGGCTCTGGCTGATGTGGGATATTAGAGTGAATATGGCTATGCGGAATGAGCAGGGCTATACACTCATACACTCAGCTTTATAATCATTATACCGTAATTTGCTATAACCAACCACAGTTAGTTACTATGCCCGGGCAACCCCGGGCTCTTCAGCTACTGATTTATAAATATGAGCTATGGACAGTAAATTGATGTTCCTGGGTGAGGATGGCTGGAGGTCTCTGCTATACATTCGAATTAGTAATATTATACTTCATATCCTCAGATGCTGTGTAACAGTTTTGTAGGAAAATCTTAGTGAATGGGATTGACAGACAGTGTGACCAGATCTCAATTTAAGAACAGTAAAACTTTTACAATTTTCAATTATCTATTATGATCCCAAATGTATAATTCTGCTGATCCACATTTAATAGTCTTGTAGGATTGTCATTATTTTGTTTTTAGAAAGATATTTAAAAGGTAAACGTACTAAGAACTCATTCATTATCTCCATTAACATTGCCAAGAATCATATGTGCAGGCACAGCACAAACATTAACCCACATATTGTCTAAGTGTACTGTACCTTCATATTCCTCCGATGTTAGGTTTGCAATATAGTGTAAACTTCAGGGACTACTAACAAAAATAAAGTGGCAGCAAATAGAAAGAAAAATTGTATCACATTATATAGGGAATAAATGTAGCAGAGCGTTTTCATTGTAGGTTAATGAACAGACGTCAGAACACTCAAAAGCGAATGAACCGACGTCAGGCTGCTCAATAGTTAATGAACAGACGTCAGACCGCTTGAAAGCTTGCAGTTCCTTGTTTCAGTTTGCTTTCAAAGGTAACATTCAGAACGTTAATATTTATGCTTTAATTGAGAATATTATATATCTCCTGACAGGTGACACTGTCCCCCTGGAAGACCCATGAAACCCAGCTTTCGGACACTGGACATTACATTGCAGACCAAAATCCTTTGGTAATCTTAATATTACATGACAGAGCTTTTTGCTAAAGTATATCTTGGTCTCATCTGTCTTCAAGACATTTTCCCAGAAGGATTTTGGCAACTTGAAGTCTCTCTTTTTTATGTCTCTGGGTCAGCAGCGGGGTCCTCCCGATTCCTCTGCCATAGCGTTTCATTTCATTCAACTGACGGTAGATACTTTGTAAGGACACTGATGCACCATGAGCCTGCAGGACAGCTGGAATTTCTTTTGAACTTAATTGGGGTTTATCCATCATCCGGACTATCCTGCATTGCAACCTTTCAATTTTTTCTTTGCCATCCAGGTCCAGGTAGATTAGCTACAGTGCCATGGGTTGTAAACTTCTTGATTGTGTTGCGCACCATGGAAAAGGGAACATCGAGATCCCTGGAGATGGACTTGTAACCTTGAGACTAAGGGAGACTAAGGACATGAGAACCAATTTTGTTAAATATCAACAGACAGTTCTCTTCTCCTTCTCTTTCTGTTCTCCATGAGTAGTGTGGCACACACAGACAAAATGCAAAGATTAAGTCAACTTCTCTCCTTTTTATCTGGTTTCTGGTGTGATTTTCATATTCCCTACACCTGTTACTTGCCACAGATGAGTTTGTACGAACATCATGCTTGAAACAAAGTTGTTTACCACAATTTTTGCAAGGTGCCAACAATTTTGTCTGGCCATTTTTGGAGTTTTGTGTGTCCAATTTGCCTTTATCTTTTTTGTGTTGATCCAATATGCACCTTTATTTCCTTTGTGGGTAACAAAACGTGTAATTGCAGTAATATTCTGGGAGAATTTCAACACTTTCAGCCATGACTGTAAAGATCTATAGGGAATTGCTCATGATACAGTTCCCTAGTTATCAAAGAATAAAGGTTGGACATTTAAAAAAAAAAAAAAGCCATGCACTGCATATTTGTTCATATTAGAAAACAAATGTGTTCAGCTCATCCTAATTTATGTGCATCATTCATCAGTATAGCAGTGCAAAATCACCTTTTCCTTGTTCACTATTAGGGCAGATACAGAGAGGAGTCAAAGCAGACAGCAGCTACAAAACGTGCGTTAAGTGGACATTCTGCAAGAAATTCACAGGCTGGCACAATTTTACATTCAAAGATAGTAATGTAATGCTGATGATCAATGTTTTGCTCTTGATGCATACTAGATCCTTGGAGAATATTGTATCTGGTGGTAAGGAATACCACCAGTGAATGATTGTGAGGCTTTACTTAACCATTTAAGTCCATGCAATTGCTAAAAGATAAATGTGTGTGTAGCCATCAATGACATGGAGGAAAATATGTCATGCTTAAAGTGAGTACTCATGTAGTAGACTACGTGTGGATGCAATGCAGACAAAAGCCATGCTGGCATGTGGATTTACCATGAATTTATGCTATTTGCAAATTGTTAGTGGCTGCCTGGTTTTGTGCACAAAACTGCTGTTTATCTTCAAAAGCACAAAGTCATTATCGCTTACTTCGAAAACAGCTCCAATAAAACACATTGCCATAGTTTTTGTCTTTGTGACTGTCCATCTGGCCATGCTGTGGCCACTAATTGTGGTGGAACGCTTAGTGATAAATGAGAGGCCATGGCCTACTAAAGATTTATGTCCATTGCTGATTTGATCACCAGAGCTGTTAATTGTCAAACCAAATTGGAATAGGATTTTGAAGGTTGAAGCTGATATTGTAATCTTTAATGAATTGGATTAGTCTCAAGTCTTTGTCTGGGCTCCTTAAACTATCGCTGCTGCTTTCTATGATGCCATGAGCTTTACGATATCACACACCTTATAGAAGGTTCCACATGTCATTTACTAACCTGATGGTTGTTGTTGGCAGTTGAGTATTTGTAGCATTGCTATGCGCCTTGATATGAAAATGGAGACTGAAGAGTATCCAGATGAAATATGGAGGAAGGTGGTTGATGATGCAAAGCCAGCATTCATCCCTACGAAATTTGGAGTTGTCTCAGTTTGACTCAGTCTGATAACCATATTTGAGAGAGAAGATGAAGATATGGATGAGGAATGAGAGAGGATGGAAGATAAGGAGAAGGAGATTGGAGTTATAGACAAACAAGATAAGCTTGTTGGATTAGGAAAATTCCAAAATTGCTTTGATCTTGATAAAATCAGTGAGGAAGAGGAGAATGTTCCATCACAAATAAAGTGGTAGATTCCAAAATGTCTCAGAAGGACCTTCAAAACAAATAGAGAAAGAAAAGTCCAACCATCTAGATTCTTTAGGGCAATTTTCTGTTGCTGCAATATTAAGACACTGGAGTAAAGTACTTAAAATCAACAGGTCCAGAGGACCACGATAATGTCACAATAACATCTGAATTACAAACTTCATCAGATTTATGGTCATCTGAAGAAAATAATCATGGACAGACACCCTGACATAAGATTTGATAGGCTGGAGATACCATGAAGATATTATATATGAGGTCTAGAGAAAGAGGAGAATGTTGCATCAGAAACTGGTGGATTCTAAAATGTCTCAGAAGGAACATCAATAAGAGAGAAGGAAAGGATTGACCACAGAGATTTCTTACAGGCAATTTCCTGTTGCTGTAATATTAAGACAATCCAGTAAAGTATAACTATATCAACAGGTCCACCACATCATGATATTGCCACAAACATAAGAACAATAGAATTACAATCTTCATCAGATTTCCATCATAGCGGTGTAAGAAATAGTGTAGAAACAACATGACATCAGATCTGCCAGGATGTTGCTACCGTGAATATATTATATACAATATATCCAGAATTCATGGATTAAATGTTTACTATAAAATTTTAAACAACATTAAAAATAAATTATTTTTTGTCTGGCCTTTTGTGTAGTCGGTCTGATAAATAAAAGCAAACCTTACTAGTTATGGAAAAATAGAAGTCTACTTGGATCTGTAATCATATCTAGATTAGATGTCACACAGTTTTCCTAGAAAGAGATATAAAGGAAGAAATTACCAAATGGATTAACCCCTCAAAATTCCATGATCTAGTATGATATACAGGGTGGGCCATTTATATAAATACACCTGGGTGGGCCATTTATAAAGTTGCATCCAAAATGGCCGACTTCAAAATGGCCACCATGGTCACCACCCATCTTGAAAAGTTTTCCCCCTCCCATATACTAAAATGTGCAACAAACAGGAAGTTGATATCACCAACCATTCCCATTTTATTTAGGTGTATCCATATACATGGCCCACCCAGGTGTATTCATATAAATGGCCCATCCTGCATATTACATAGCTGACAATCTGCCTTTAACAGCAGACATCAGCTGTACTGCTAACCTCTTAAATGCCACCGTTAATCATTGACAGCAACATTTAAGCTCCATAATCAGGGCAGGGAGTACGTTCAGGAGCCTATTGACCTTCCCCTGCTAAAGGTCCCACCCCAAGTGCCTGTCATCAGGGGCAGACATGGACAGCATTGCCCTCTCTTGTTATGTACAGCTCTGTCCCTTACATATCAGATTATTTATAGCACACTCTTCTTTATTACATACCATCCTCTCTTGTTAGATATTTTCTAAGGGAGGAGGCTGATGGACTGGTCTTTTCAGGTCAGATGCTGCTCCATCAGCAGTCATTCTATATCTAACGAAAGAGGACTATGTAATATAGAAAGGGCACTGCAATTAACAATAACGAGAATGCTCTATGTAAGGTACAGCACTGTACATAACAGCAGGGAAAGCTATATAATAAGGGACCGCCCCATACATAACTAGAGAGGATGGTACATAATAAGGGATGGTGTTCTTCATAATAAAAGAGGAAACTATGTAACTATGGAGTGCACATGTAATACAAATTATTCCTGCTGGTACAGTTTGAATTTGGATGTACGATCATGGCAGAAAGTGTTGGCACCCTTGAAATTGTTCCAAAAAATGAAGTAGTTCTCCAAGAAAATTATTGCACTTACACATGTTTTGTTATACACATGTTTATTTCCTTTGTGTGTATTGGAACAACACAAAATAAACCAGAGGGAAAAAAAGGCAAATTGGCCATCATTTCATACAAAATTCTAAAAAAGGATCGGACAATATCTCCAATCAATCGTTTCTTATAACCATCAACAAGCTTCTTACACCTCTTAACCGGAATTTTGGACCACTCTTCTTTTGCAAACTGCTCCAGGTCTCTCATAGTTGAAGGATGCCTTCTCCAAACAGTAATTTTAAGATCTCACCACCGGAGTTTGATGGGACTCATTGCTGGCTACTTCAGAACTGTGCAGCGTTTTGTTTTCAACCATTTCTGGGTGCTTCAAGTATAGACAAAAACAGGCTGCAAGGCACTCCTCTAAAGGTGGGTGCACGAATAGGATTCCACTCCACAAATAATGTAAAAAATAAATATGGCACTCCAAGAAAGATTCAAAGAATGTAAGAGTATTTTATTAGCACAGGTTCATTCACCATATAAACAATATGTTTGACATTTCGGCCAGTTCGGCGCTGGAGATATGCACTACTGTGCAGGAGATGTGGCAGGAGATGAGGCAGGAGATGTGGCCAGGGTTTTGAAAGAAGGTTCCTCTGTTCTGATGAAGGCCATGCAACTGGATGTAACGTCAAATACGTTACGTTCTTTGCTTCTTCAAGCATGTTTGGACTTGATTTCAGAAAATGTTTTGTTCTGTGTATGTGGATTACAGAAATTCAGAAATTAAATTATGATTTTTTTATTTTTTTTTAAGTGAAAAAAAAAAAAAAAATAGCCAGTAAAGGTTATCCATCAGTATTCTGATTTTTATAAGGTTTGTGTGCATTTAACTTGAATGTGTAATGAGATCGGGATGGCACAAGTGGCTGGAAAAGTCCAAGGTCAGACATGGTTAAGTACTTATTTTTAACGCCTGTACTTTTATAATGACATGAAAATTAAATAGAAGGTTTCATAATATAAATATAGGGTTTTATACACAATGCAGACATTTCCATGCCAAGCATACACGCCAAAATAAATGAGTCACAATGATTTGTCTTCCTGGGTAGGCAGTTATCCATATTCATATCTCATTTACATAAATAGGATGTTTCGCCATATGACAAAGAGGTGTACTGAAATGTCGCAGCAGGCATGCTGTTCATAACAAGACGCCACTTTATTTCTATAACTACTCTAGGTATAGCTTAGAAGTTAGAGAACTTTACCTACCTATATTACATGCAAGAAATACCCATGTGTGGTTTCGCAGAAAAAAAATATAGTTCTTACCGATAACGGTATTTCTCTGAGCCCATGACGGCACCACGGAGAGAGGGGATCCGCCCACCAAGGACAGGAAACCTACGGATAAAAAAGGCGGTACCACTCTCCTGCATCAGTTTGTTTACATAGAGAATGATGGGAGACTACTAAGGCATTTGTAATTTTTAACTGTTTATCCTAATAAGATACCGCGTGACTTTAACTAAAAGTAGACTATGAATAGACTATGGCACTCTTAAAATGTGCACACCCATAAGTGAAGGGAGGGAATGTACGGGTGCCGTCATGGGCTCAGAGAAATACCGTTATCGGTAAGAACTATATTTTTCTCTGATCGCCCATGACGGCACCACGGAGAGAATTGCATAGATAGTACATTCAGGGAGGGACCACTGCTTCCAGAACCCTTTTACCGAAGGTAAGATCTGAGGAAGAGATTAGGTCCAATCTATAGTGCCTATAGAATGTGGATGGTGAGGACCAGGTAGCAGCTCTACATATCTGGTCTATAGAAGCTCCGGCCTTCTCCGCCCAGGAAGTCGCCACTGCCCTTGTCGAGTGAGCCTTAACCTCCCCGGGAACGGACATCCCACTTGCCGAGTATGAAAGACTGATGGCGTCCGTGATCCATCTTGCTATGGTGGCCTTAGAAGCTTTTTTCCCCTTCTGGGGACCCTGGAAACACACAAACAGAGAGGAATCCTCCCTACTCTCTCTAGTGGCTTCTAGGTATTGTAAGAGACACCTTCTTACATCCAGAGTATGTAATGTTTGTTCCTCCTTATTTGTAGGGTTGGGACAGAAGGAGGGGAGAGATATCTCTTGAGACCTGTGAAATTTCGAAGCCACTTTCGGGAGATATGCTGGGTCTGTTTTTAAAATGACCCTATCCTCTAAAATTTGTGTGTAAGGAGCATTAACTGATAGAGCCTGTAAGTCGCTGACCCTACGGGCAGAAGTGAGGGCGACTAACAGAGCGGTTTTGAGAGACAAGTTTTTTATTGAAGTTTTGTGTAATGGTTCAAATGGTGGACTAGTCAGGGCTTTAAGGACCAAGTTTAAGTCCCATTGTGGAACCACTTTCACTGGCAGAGGCCTCGATCTTCCTGCTGCTCTGATGAATCTAGAGACCCACCTATTTGAAGCTAAGTCAAAATTGAATAATGCTCCTAATGCTGCCACGTGAACTTTTAGGGTGCTGGTGGCTAAACCCATCTCCAAACCTTTTTGTAGGAACTCTAATATGGAATTAAGGGGAATCTCCTTCCCTATTTTTTCACCTGAAGAAGACAAAAACTTTTTCCATATTTTGCCGTACTGTCTTGTTGTAACCGGCTTCCTACTTTTTAACAGAGTTGAGATTACACCTGAAGAGAACCCCCTGTTTTCTAATATCTTCCTCTCAAGAGCCAAGCTGTCAAGTGCAAGTTCTTGATTTGCGGATGACAAACTGGGCCCTGCGATAACAGATCCTGGAGGTCTGGTAATACCCACGGGTCGGATACTGACATTTTCCTCATCCATGAGAACCAAGGTCTCTTCGGCCAGAACGGGGCAATCAAGATGACCAGTGCCCCGTCCTCCCGAATCTTCCTCAGCACTGCTGGAATCAGGATGAGAGGAGGAAAGGCATAGACCAGGTGGTGACCCCAAGAAATCAGGAAAGCGTCCACAGCTACTGGGTTCCCCAAGGGAGATAGGGAGCAGAAGGAGGCTACTTTTTTGTTTAAATGGCTCGCGAAGAGATCTATTTTGGGAACCCCCCATTTTTTTGTGATCTGAGTAAATATCACTGGATTTAGTTCCCATTCCCCCTGTTTTAGGCTGGAACGACTTAGAAAGTCTGCCTTGTAATTGTCTACGCCCTTTATGTGTAGGCTTGTCAGGGATAGAAGGTTGCTCTCGGCTATCTGAAGGATTGAGCTGGTCACTTCCATTAGATTTTTGGAACGGGTACCCCCCTGATGATTTAGGTAGGATACTACTACTTGATTGTCCGACATCACCCTTACATGGTGAGATTGAAGGACTCCTAAAAATTCCTGAAGAGCAAATTTCACTGCCAGGAGTTCCTTCATATTGGAGGAATTGTTTGCAAGGGACGGAGACCAAATACCCTGGGCTACTAGGTCGCCCAGATGAGCCCCCCACCCTGAGGGGCTTGCGTCCGTAGTTAGGACCTTCGAGATCGGGATTACCCATGGGACTCCCTGGGAAAGATTTTCCTGCAATGTCCACCAAGTCAGGGAGTGATTGGTGCGAGGAGACAATGTTAACCGCCCGTCTAAATGTTCTCCTAGAAGGTTTTGCTCTAACAGTAGTTGCCATTGGATATCTCTTGAATGTAGTTGGGCCCACTGGACCGCCGGGATGCAAGAGGTCATAGAGCCTAATAGGGACATGCCCTGACGGAGTGTTATGGAGGGAAGAGATTGTACTCTTAACGCTAAATTTTTTATCTTTTGTATTTTGCTCTCTGGGAGCCGACATTCCATTTGTTTGGAGTCTAGAGTGAGACCTAGGTACTCCTGAACCTGAGAAGGCACCAGTCTGGATTTTTCTAGGTTTATTAGCCAACCTAGATTTTTTAGAGAATGAATCACTAGGTCTAGTTGGCTCTTGCAATGTTGCGGGGAGGAGCCTATCACCAGGAAGTCGTCCAGATATGGTACGATCAGGGTATTTTCTTCCCTGAGGTGCGCCATTACCTCCGCCACCAACTTTGTGAAAACCCTCGGGGCGATTGCTAAGCCAAATGGTAGGGCTGAGAACTGGAAGTGACTTAGGACTCCCTGGATGTGGACTGCCAGTCTGAGGAATTTTTGGTGGTCCTTGTGTATTGGGACGTGATAATATGCGTCCTTTAGGTCCAGGACCACCATGAAGCATTGAGGAAATAGCATCTTGATAGATGATTTTACTGTTTCCATCTTGAATGCTTGAACCTCTAGGTAGTTGTTTAGGTTTTTCAAATTGATAATGGTCCTGAAGGAACCATCTGGCTTCTTCCTCAGGAAAAGAGGGGAATAGTACCCTTGCCCTCTTTCCTGAGGGGGAACTCCCAGGAGTACTCCTTTTTTTACTAACCCGACAACCTCGTTTTCTAGCGTCAACTGCTCTTCTGCCGAGGATCTTGTGGGTGTCATCTTGAAAGAGGGACGGGGGTACCTCTTGAATGTTAATCTCAGTCCCGACTCTATGATGTTTAGTATCCATCGACTTGAGGTAATCTTTTCCCAGGCTGGGAGAAAGAGATAACCTCCCCCCCACCTGGGGCGAACCTTCATTGTGAAGGTTTTTTTGTTGTCATTGAGGTTTTTATTAAAGATAAACCCCTTATTTTTGTTCTTTTTATCTTCCCATTTTCCCTGGTTTCTCCCCGTGTTCCTACGGAAAAACCTCTTGTTCCGAAAGGGCTTCCTATAAGAGGGGAGACCCAGAGGGGGGAAGGATTTTTTCTTGTCCCCCGCTTTTTCCAAGATGTCATCCAGGGTGGAACCAAACAGAAATTCTCCTTCACAGGGGATAGTACACAGTTTTGTTTTCGTCTGTAGGTCGCCTGGCCAATTTTTAAGCCAGAGGGCGCGCCTGGCCGCATTAGCAAACCCTGCTGCTCTGGCGGATAGCCTGATAGAGTCGGCCGAGGCATCAGCTAGGAAAGCCGCGGCCCCTCTCATTACAGGTAGTGTGTCCAGCATTGAGTCCCGGGAAGTTTTCCCCTTTAATTGGCCCTCTAGTTGGTTTAGCCAAATCATCAGGGAGCGTGAAGTACATGCTGCCGCTACCGCCGGCTTCAGGCCTCCTCCCGCTGCCTCCCAGGTACCTTTGAGAAAGGCGTCTGCCTTTTTGTCCATAGGGTCTTTTAGGACCCCCATGTCCTCAAACGGGAGGGAAAATTTCTTTGAGGCCTTAGCGATCGCTACATCTAATTTGGGGGCCTTCTCCCAAAAGGAGCAGGATTCCTCCTCGAAGGGGTATTTTCTTTTAGGCGTTAAAAGAGCCTTTTTCATAGGCTTCTTCCATTCTTTCTTAATTAAGGCTGCTATTGCTTCGTTAAGAGGGAAAGCTCTTCTCTTTTTTTGTTCCAGGCCCCCAAACATTATGTCTTGTACCGATTTTTTAGGGTGGGAGTCTACCAGACCCATGGTACTTCTCACGGCTTTTATGAGGCCATCAGTATCCTCTAGAGGGAAACAGTTATGTCCCCCTGAGGAAGAAGTAGATGATGAAGATGAGGTGGAGGAGTTGAAGGACACTGAACCCTCACTATCACTTCCTGATTTTGAGATGGGAGATGGGGACTTGAGTCTGGTTTTTCTCCTTTTTTTCCCACTTTTTAGTGATCTGAAGGTGTCCTCTACTTGTTCTTTAATCAGGCTCTTAAGGTCTGTCGCAAACCCAGGAAGGTTTTCGGATAAAGTTTGCTGAATGCAAGTATTGCATAGTCTCTTATCCCATGTAGGTGGAAGATCCTCTCTACAGATGGCGCAACTTTTGTGCTTAGTTTTACATACGCTTTTCCTCCCCTATAAGAGACAAATAACAATCTTACTGTCTCTGACATTCACGAAGATCCACTTACCACCTCCAGGACCCATAAATACCGGTTGGGGATTGTCTGCCTCTGGCTTCTTCCCCGACGCCGTACTGGACTCCTTACTGTGCTGGGACCTTTGGCGTTCTTTGCTGGTGTCCTGGTGCCCTTTCTGCTGTCGCCTTTTTTGCTGCTGCTGCGGCGGCGGCGATGCTACAGGTGGAGGTGACTCGGGCTGAGGTGATGTCGGGTCGCTCATACTGCTGCTGGTCTGCGGATGCTGAGCTGACGCTGCGGCACTACTACTCATGAGGCTCTTTTGCTTATTACAGCAGAGCCACTGGGAGGATGTGGATTTCTATATTTAAATTCTCCCGCCGCTTCTGCGCAGTCCTTGGAGAGGAGCGCCGAACGCCGCGTCTATTGTATTAGCTCGGCGCTCACCGCCGGCGCCTGCGCAGATCGCTCCTAGCGCCCGAGCGGCGCCCTCGTCAGTGCCTGCGCAGACCGTGCTCAGCGCTCGAGCGGCGCCCTACAGCGCCTGCGCAGACCGCGCTCTCGAGCGGCGCCCCGTCAGCGCCTGCGCAGACCGCGCTCAGCGCTCGAGCTCTCGCGAGACCAGTTTGGATCCCAGGCATGCGCCGACTTTCAAGATGGCGCCCGGGAAGCAGCTATGGCGCTGCTGACCGGCACCCCCGGTCCTGTGCAGCCCCTGTAGCGCATTCCTCTGCACGCCCGATGGCGGTGCAGCGTGCAGACTCATGCTTGTTCAGGGAGGGTCGCGCTGCACCTCCCGCAACCACAGAGGGACCCCCCTGGATGTTGCCGCTGCTGCATCTTACCTGGGGAGGTGACCGCGACTCCTTGTCACCTCCCCCGCACACCCTGTCGCCCCTGGCTCCCAGCGGTGGCGCTTCGGGTCACCACCCTAGCCGAGGCAGAGGGACCCCAGCTGCCTTGAATCAGACTGGTTGGCCCCGGAATTCCAACGTCGAACTGGTAAGTCCGTAGGTCTCCCATCAAGGACAGGAAACCAACTGATGCAGGAGAGTGGTACCGCCTTTTTTATCCGTAGGTTTCCTGTCCTTGGTGGGTGGATCCCCTCTCTCCGTGGTGCCATCATGGGCGATCAGAGAAATAAGTATTACAGACAGATTTTGGGGGATCTAAAGCCAAATGGGGTAGCTGCAGAAGCCATTTGGTGTAGCTGTAGGCCAGCACATCATAGTCAATGTGAAAGTATGGGTAGGGGTCTCGATGACCAGACTAATACCAAACCACAGATTGAATGGGCTGTGGCAGATTTTACTTTACCATTTTTAAGGATGGTGATAAGAGACTGTGGTATGGTCCCTTGAGCCCTTTTGCAAATATGTGACACATTGACCGATATGGCAATGATATATCCTTCATCTGGAAACGTACAGAGCAGCAGTATATGGACTTCATTGCCATTCTGAATCAGAATACGCTTAATATCTTTCTGTCCCATAACTTTTCATGCATTTCGGTCTCTTTTCTACATTTGGAAGTCTACAGGTGTATGGATACATTGTGCACCAAATTATTTTGCAAACCGATGGCAACGAACAGCGTACTTCAATATTCAAGCTTTCATACTTTACATAAGAAAAAAGGGAAATTAGACTTACTGGTAATTCCATTTCCAGGTAGTCCCTCAGGACAGCACCATGGAGGACGTCCTTCCTTGACCTATAGCGGGACAGGATCATAGAGAGGTTAAAAGGACCCTCCCACCTCCACCCTCCAGTGTTGTTTCAAAGTACCACCGAGGATGGAAATAAATGGTCTAAATTTGCCCTTACAAACATGTCTGTAATAACCATTAAACTGCTTCATCTTAATTTCGAGCCATGGTGACCTGAAGGATAAACGATCTGCCGGTAGATTAATCCCGAACAATCCTAAAAAACAGAAACATAAGGGAGGGAACTATGGGTGCTGTCCTGAGGGACTACCTGGAAATGGAATTACCAGTAAGTCTAATTTCCCTTTTTCCATTACGTCCCTCAGGACAGCACCATGGAGAATACCAAAGCAACTCTCCCAGGGTGGGTACAGAAGCCCAGGAATCAAAGTCCCAGGCAAAAACCAGACTAAATATATAGAGGATCTGAAAGATCATAAAAACCATAGATATCTAAAGAGATCCGCAAAGAAAATCACCGTAGTGAGTGTCTGATATACATCTATAATGGCCAATTTCAGTATGAATGTGGTAAATGAAATAAGCATCAGAAGCAGAGAGTGAGATACACCCATTGTACTCCAATACCAATAATGAACCACAGCAAGTTATTTATTGTGATAGATACTTATAGACATCGCAGCCCCAGAATAGGGTTAGAGAACCTTATTGCCCAGCAAAATATGGTGAAAGTCACAGCCACCACACAATGAGGACTGTACCGACCATTAATAAGCTGCATGTGCTTATAACAGGACTGTTCCTTCATCGGTCCTTCTGGGCTCAGGTTAAGCCCTGGTTACAGACCAGCTTACCGTACTACAAGGAGACCTGCAGGACAGAGGTGCTGGACTGCGGGAAATTGGAATATCAAACCAATAACAGTTAGTACGTGGATAATGGCAGAGCATTGGGTGTACGCACAGTACTCATCCAGGAGATCACGTCTATTCCAAATCCTTAGATGTCTAACCCCAAGAAGGGATATATATTATTGAAACTAAGGAATACACCATCCGGCAGATAATATCTCCTGCCACTACCAACGTCGGGCTTCTCATTAGAAGCGCTGAAAGAGAAACGTGGATCATCACTCCTGTTTTACTTGATGTTAGACACAGGGAGTCTGGACTCTGAATCGATGAAGGTGGTGGTGGTAGTGCCAGTAAAAATCTTCCGACACTTGAAATTATTCGGAACTGCATTCATACGAGTCATTAGTCCAGACATTATAAGTATGTCAACTTATTTGTCCATATATGCATATTACGCTCATACATATCCGAAGAGGCAATCTTCTCAGGGATCTTTATACACCCAGACTGCCATTGTGGGAGTAACCATATTCCATGGCTAGAGAAAAGTAGGTTTCTTCCTCGTAACAGAGGGAGATTATCTACTGTGAGGCAGTGAGACTATGGGGTCTTAACAGTAAGAGCCCTGGATCCAGTTTCATTTATCCTAGGAGCCGCGACTGCTGTAAGAGCCCCGAGTATGGGATCCTCTGCCACACGACACAGTGCTGCTGCTTCACCACAAGGTACAGAAGGCAGTGCTGATGTCCCTGGTAAATATAACGCAACAGACTTATGGGACAAGAATCTGTCTGATGGCCGAATGTAGAGTTTGGGATGGATTAATAATAATAACAACAATAATAAACTTTATTTATATAGCGTCAATATATTCTGCAGCGCTTTACAGTTTGACAGTTTCAAACACAACGGTCATAAGTAACAACCATATAATAATTAAAGCAAAATAAGACGACCCTGCTCTTGAAAGTTGAAAGCTTACAATCTACATTGAGGCGGGGAAGATACAAAGTACAGGTGTGTATCAACAATATTTTATTTACAATGATGGCACAACCATCTCAGGGGGTGGGGGATAGATGGAGACAGTGAATGGGCTACATGCACAAACATAAAATGACTGATTAGGCTTCTTTCACATTTCCGTCGGTACGGGGCCGTCACAAACAGTCGGCCCGACGTACCGACGGACGTTGTGCACAATTGTGCACAACGTGGGCAGCGGATGCAGTCTTACGATGCATCCGCTGCACATTGTGAGTTCCGGGGAGGAGGGGGCGGAGTTCCGGCCGCGCATGCGTGGTCGGAACTGGCGGATTCGACGGACGAAAAAAACGTTACACTGAACGTTTTTTCGTCTTGACGGACCGCAAAAACACGACGCATCCGTCGCACGACGGATGCGACGTGTGTCCATCCGTCGCAATCCGTTGTTAGTTCAAGTCAATGGCAAAAAACGGATCCTGCGGGCACATTTGCAAGATCCGTTTTTTTGCCATAACCACGGATTGCGACGGCCCCCAGAAGACGGAAATGTGAAAGAAGCCTTAGGGAACGTGATAGGCCGCTCTGAACAAATGTGTGTTAAGGGAGCGCCCAAAACTATGCAAATTGTAGATGGTCCTAATATCTTAGGGCAAAGCATTCCGAGGCGGAAGGAATCCTTCCTTTCAACTCTTGGGATTTTCCGCTCCCGGGACAGTAGTATGTCCTTCTATAGGATTATAGAATGTATCAAAATGACGTATGTCATCTTTTAAAGCTAATTGTGAAATAGACTTGCATTTAGCACTCAAGGTAGAACCTACCTGAGAGACCTGTTCCAAACAGAAGAAATGCAGAATGTACTAAGCCAATTCAAGCATATCTGTTTGCTTGACTAAGCCCTGTTGTAAAGAATGAAGTAACAGAAGCTGGATTTGGGTCCAAAACACAAGGACTCCATATCCAGAGTTGAGGCCCAAGACAAAAATGTGAAGTTGTAGGCCGATGATACAATGTGCGGCCACACAACAAGGCACCAGACAGAAGGTCTGATCCAGTGGCTCACAGCCAGAGACGAAAAAGGCACCAAGCCCGACACTCTGATACCCCCTGCCTTGCAAAAGGGCACCGAAACCTTATAATGCAAAATGATGCATATAGGACCTATGAAACATATAGGAACTATGAAGCAATATAATGCAATATGATGTACAAAGTTACTATGAAGCGCTATGATGCATATAGCAACTATGAAGAAATATGGTGCACAAAGGCAATTTGAAGCACTATGATGCATATAGGAACAATGAAACAATATGATGTAAATAATGAAGCAGTATGATGCAATATGATGCTTGAAGTAACTATGAAGCGCTATGGTGCATATAGGAACAATGAAGCAATATGATGAATATAGGGACTATGAAGCAATATGCTGTAATATAATGCGCAAAGTCACTATGAAGCGTTATGATGCATATAGGAACCATGAAGCAATATGCTGTAATATAATGCACAAAGGCAATATGAAGCACTATGATGCACATAGGAAACCTGAAGCAATATGATGCACAAAGGCAATACGAGCTGCATGATGCATATAGGAACAGTGATGCAATATGACGCACAGAGTCACTATGAAGCGCTATGATGCACATAGGAACCATGAAGCAATATGATGCAATATGATGTAGAAGGGCAATATGAAGCACTATGATGCATATAGGAACAATGAAGCACCATTATGCATATAGGAACCATGAAGCAATATGATGCAATAGGATACACGAAGTAACTATGAAGCGCTATGATGCATATCGGAACAATGAAGCACCTTGATGCATATAGGAACCATGAAGCAATATGATGCAATATGATACATGAAGTAACTATGAAACAGTATGATGCCACAGAGGCACTCAATATGATGCATAGATGTGCTATGATGCAGTATCATGCACAGAGGCACTCAATATGATGCATAGAGGCACTATTATGTAGTATTATGCACGTAGGCACTCAATATGATGCATAGAGGCAGTATTATGCAGTATTATGCATGGAGGCACTCAATATGATGCATAGAGGCACTATTATGCAGTATTATGCACGAAGGCACTCAATATGAAGTATAGAGGCACTATTATGCAGTATTATCCACGGAGGCACTCAATATGATGCATAGAGGCAGTATTATGCACGGATGCACTCAATGTGATGCATAGAGGCACTATTATGCAGTATTATGCACGGAGGCACTCAATGTGATGCATAGAGGCACTATTATGCAGTATTATGCCCGGAGGCACTCAATATGATGCATAGAGGCAGTATTATGCACGGAGGCACTCAATATGATACATAGAGACAGTATGACTAGGCCATGCCTGAAGGTGCCAAACAAGAGACCAGACTTACACTTTTAAGCAAAAGAGCAATCTATCAGAGTTCCAGATAAATCTCCACTCTGAACAATACATCTCATTTGTCAGACTGACTCCACCCGAAGGAGCTAATTAATGAGCCACAGCTGGAGGGCAGTCTTCATGGAGACAATGTGCTGAATTAACACCTTGTGTCCTCCTATGGATGGAGTAGTTAAGTTGCAAAGAAAAGTGAAACACTTGCTTATTGAACCAGAAAATGGAAAGCATGCTTCCAAAGTCACTCTGAAGCCCGATCATAAGGCTCTGTGCAGACAAGACCTGCAACTAACTAAAGTCCAGTCATGAGATGTAGCCTGGACATATGGCCCCACCATAGCCTAGAGGTCCAGGGCCTAGCTGCAAATGGGTTCCAGGTACAGCTTTGGCACAAAGGCCTGAGACTAGAGTCAGCCCAGAGGCCCCGGCCAGCGATGCAACATTAAACCAAGCACTCACCTGTGCTGGCTCCATACCTGCTAGAAGACAGGGGGAGCTGGTAACGCCGAGAGCCTACCGTGGGAGGAAGCGGCGTCCATTCAGAAATGCTGCATTACTGCCTGTGCCCCCTTCCGTGTTCCATTGTGGAATGCACACCGATCAAATGTGCCGGCGCTCCTCTCTGACGTCACTGGGAGCGCAACCGCCTTCTCCACCACACGACTTTCGGAAGAAGCGGTGTTTTGCCGGTCAGCATCCGAGCCGAGAGCCCCCCACTGGGAGGAAGCGGCTCTACCCGGGAGCCCGTCTGCTCAACTGGTCTCTGGGGCTGAGAAACTCCCCACGGGGGAGTTTCCACCCTGGGCTACTTGACAGGGGGGAAGGACTGGACCTGCCGCAGGATCCCCGTAAGCCCATTACACAGGCTGATGGCTGAGAAACCTCTCAAAGAGGAGTCGGCCATGGTCCGTCTGGCTGGGAAAAGGGAAGGCTGAGATCCCCGAACTCTGAGTCCATCTGGTACAGCACTGATAGCTGAGGGACCCCTACCCAGTGAGGTGTCGGCCACGGACCACTTGACAGGGGGAAGAGAATCCACAGGATATCTTCGCTCTAGGAGCAACCTCTCATACAACCGACAGGAAAAAACACTGGAGGGTGGAGGTGGGAGGGTCCTTTTAACCTCTCTATGATCCTGTCCCGCTATAGGTCAAGGAAGGACGTCCTCCATGGTGCTGTCCTGAGGGACATAATGGAAAAGGGTGTACCAGTGGGTCAATTTTTGAGAACCAGGTGGAATTGTACTCGAGATGAGGATTTTATGGATCAGGCACGGAGATTGATGGACCGTTTCAAGCAACTGGGACATCCCACTCTCGCAGAAATCCTTATTACAACCAAGGGATCGAAACGATGATGGACAAGTCCTCTTTGTCATGGATTACAACAATCAATGGTGTAAGGTGAAAAGGATTCTGCAAGATCACTAAGGTATACTCCAAGTTGACATACATACTAAATCAATCTTTGGGACCGCCCTCTTTTAATAGCTAAAAGGGCCCCGAATCTGGGTGAACATCTCACCAAGAGGCTTTTTTTAGAATACCCAGAAATTAAACAGCGTTATCTCCCTTAGAGGCTCCTTCCCCTGTGGAGAATGTAATATCTGTCCACACCTGCCACCTACTAGGGACTATTCTTATCAACCCCATTGACTCCAAATGCTTCCCCTTAAAAGTAAACATTAAAACTAAAAACCTGATCTATGCTATCACATGTGCCTACAACAAGGTCTACGTCAGCCAGACATCACTGGAACTCAGGGAAAGAATCCAGAAACATCCCCACCATCAACCTGGCAGTACTGATTTGCTAAGGTAAAAACCCTGACTTTGGCTGCTGCACATTTTCTTCACTACCATCAAGGTAAGCCCAATAACATCAATATATTTGGGTTGCAGACAGTAAATACCAGCTTTAGAGGTGGCGAATGCTATAACAGGTGTCTACAAATAGAATCCAGATGGATTCTTAATCTTGGATCTCTGTCGCCTTCTGGGCTTAATGACACAGGCATCCTAGGTTAATGGTGTTCTATGCCGGCTCTTTGAGGATGTATGGGAGTTTGATGCTAGATGGTACTGTTAGGGTACTTATGGACTCTAATTATGGCTTATTTATTTGTTTTCTCAGCCCTGCTATCTTCTGCTATTATTACATCTTGCTTGCGCATCTTCATGGACCTTTTTGGAATATCAGGGATCATTTCGTTCCTGGCCACCATCATGGATGAACTTTCAGGGATGCTTTGGAAGAGCCGTAGGACATTTTTGCCTGAGCATCTACATGGACCTTTATGGAATCTCAGTGACCATTTCGTTCCTGATGACCATCACTAACAGATTCTCGGGGATTCTTCTGAAGAGTTGTAGGACCATCAATTGTCAAAAATCTCAAAACCTTATCAACTTCCCCTTTTGGAAGTATGGGAAATTCACACATGGCTCATGGGATCGATCTCATCTGCATGACAGAAGTATTGACAGTCTATTTTGTTGTTTATAGACTTAAACAGGATTAAAATGTAATTAGGGGGATGTATGTGAGCATGGAATATTCTGACTATATATATGCTTGATTCACCATCCTTCTGTAAGCCAAGTCTCTAATGTGCCTAAACTACGTGGGCTCATTTTCTCCTCTTGCTGGATAGCATAGTGTCTCCCTCATTATGGGGAGGTTGCTCATTGTGGTCACTTGATTAGGACCTTTGGGTGCTCTTGGATGTAACACATTGCTGCTACCTCACAGTGATGTGTGACATTTCACAGCACATAATTGTGGCTCCTATATAGTGTGATTTTGGTGATGTTCTGTAATGCTGCACATTGCTATCATTATGCAGCATTTAATACAGTCGTTCATATCCTAATATCACTCCCTCCTTTTTGCATGTGGGATTAAATGTCTACTTAGAATTCTATACCTTTCATCGCACTTTGGATCAAAATATAGGTTGTTTAGGCCAGCGCGAGCGTCCTCTGTTCTACTTTCATGGCTGGGTTTAGATCGCCCTATGATCAAGAGTGTCAACTAACAGACGCCCAGGGATTCATCCACAATAGCGCTGCCATCTGTACATGATGTGCACGCGCCTGGATTAACTGTCTTTTTGACGTCCAGGTTGATAAGGACCCAAATGTGTCCTTGTTACAGACTGTGGGGAAGATGGTCACTTCTGGGTATCCGCGCCCAGTATGTGCCTGGATTCTCTGTCTAACAGCCGGGTCGGTAAGGACACGACCGACTCCCCGGTTACAGACTGCAGAAATGAATTAATCACTTCCGGGCATTTCCAGTCATCGTGTACACACTCAAGGGTATCCTTATTTGTATCTTACCATCTATGGGCTGCATATGGAATATCATATGGAGGAGCATCATGGCCTCCTATTTCTATATTTCTTCGCCACCAGATAGTAATTTTGTTAATTAACAAAGGAGTACCGTATTTAAGCATTACTAGTTGGTGTCCCCCTCACACCTACCCTGATGAAGCTCTAGGCAACAGCGATTCACGTGAGGTGTCTGGATGCAAACTCCTTCCTGGGCTTTGCTTATGGACGGTATTATCAGTGCATTTATTATGCATTTTTGTCCTACCTACATGACATTGTCGTTTCACTATTTGCTTTATAAAGCTTGTATATGTGCCATTTTTGGAAATCTACTGCCAAGTCTATTTTGGATTGGTTATGAATTGGTGTATTAAGAGACATATACACTGCTCCTTAATTAGTGGGGGGGTGACTTAGTCCTACCATATTATAGGTGCCTACTGATATCATTAGACTGACCACACAGACTCTTTTTGTGGAAAGATTATGCATGATCTAAATATACTTATATCTGATAAGCTCTTGTATCCTCATATAGATCTGATCCATTTTCTGGCACACACAGGATTGGGTTGCTCCAGTCTATTGAACGTAGTCTTTTTTTTGCTCCTATGTTTTTTGGGTATTGTGCTATATATCTGTTAACTGCTTGTATTGTACAGATCAGTTCAGCCCTGTATATGCTGTATTTAGTGTGAATGGAGTTTGATATTGTGGTTATACTAGTTTTATAATATCACTTGTCTTTTTTTCAATAAAAATTGTTTTTTAATATTTAGGTGTGCACGTTTCTAAATGTATTTCTGCTCTTGTACAAGCTTTTGCTTTACCATATCACGACACAGCCATTCAGTTTAAGGGAGTTGTGCTATGCCCTTCTGCCCAGCAAACAGTACAAGAGGCAATACAACTTAACAACAATCAAGCCCTTAGTTTTATTATGGGATTGGGAGAAAGCTTCGGGAAGCAGAAATCTTCCTCCACTGCCATATGCAATGGAAAAAAAGGAAACTATTCCATGCAACTAGCCAAAGCTGGAGGAAGATAGATGGATATGTGCCGCTGCTGTGAATAAGTGCACTGCTAATCGAACATGTAATAAATGCAGACAAAACATAAAAGAGCGAAATAAAATGACATCTTAAGATCCCATTGGCAACAGCTGCGTGGGTAATTTAATACCAAGGAGGTGACCTGTTACAATATACATATCTGTAGATCTCATTGTACTTTAGCAAGACGACTGCTTGGCCCATTAGTTGGTACTTTAATATCGAAAGCGTCATTGGCTATAGCTATGGGTATATTACAATGTGTCGTTATATACGAGAAAATATCCATGAAGCCCAGTTGATACTTTTATTATTATATTGCACGTGTGTAAACACGTTTTAATTTTGTTGTCCTTTCAAACAGGCCATGTTCAGTTTTTCAACTAGAAAAAAAAAAAAAAAAAACTAAAGAAGGTGAACCAAGCTGTGATTAATTGACCCTTTTCTTACGGCTATGTTTAGATCTAAACTAACACACTTAAGAATGGGGGAAAGGTCCCTGAAACATCATTTGTAATGTGCATAATAGTCTGGTAAAAGAGCTCAGCTAAAGCAGCTGTCAATTCTGTGCGGATTACAAGCAGGGAATATTGTCTGCCACATTAAGCTGGCTTTGTGAATTTTAGAAATGAGGTTTGAAAATCAAATAGCTTAGTCCACTGAGAAATAGAAAAATATCTTTAGGTAAGACAAAATCTGATATTTCATGACATTACATTAAAGGGGTTGTCCACTACTAGAACAACTCCTTCTTGATCTGAATGTTTGGTACCGATAAAATAAAAACACTTATACTCACCTCCCGTGCTAGCACCGTTGCAGCAGTGTCGGCACTCAAGTATCCGGGCCTCTCGTGAGGTTGTTATGATATGTGAGCCCTGCACCCAATCACCCTGTACCCTGACGTCACTGTTCCCGCGTTTCCCCTGATTGCCAATCCCTTAACCCCTTAGTGACGGAACCAAATTTTTTAAATCTGACCAGTGTCACTTTATGTGGTAATAACTCTGCAACGCTTCAACAAATCCCAGTGATTTTGAGACTGTTTTTTCGTGACACATTATACTTTATGATAATGGTAAATTTAGGTTAATATGTTTTGTGTTTATTTATCAAAAATATCAAAAATTTGAGAAAAATGTAAAAAAAATAGCAATTTTCTAAATTTTAATGATTATCCCTTTAATCCAGATAGTCATGCCATAGCAAAACATTAATTAATAACATTTCCCACATGTCTGCTTTACATCAGCACCATTTGTAAAATGTTATTTTATTTTGTTTGCATTTTAGGAGGTTTAAAAATGTAGCAGCAATTTTTCATTTTTTCAAGGAAATTTACAAAATATATTTTTTAGGGACTTTTCCATGTTTAAAGTGACTTTAGGTGTCTTATATATTGGGAAACCCCCAAACATGATACCATTTTAAAAACGGCACCCCCTGACATATTGAAAACTGTTGTCAGGTAGTTTATTAACCCTTCAGGTGCTTTACAGGAATTAATGCAAAGTGGCATGACAGAAATGAAAAAGTGTATTTTTACCACCTAAATGCCTCTAACTTCTGAACCGATTACTAGAGCTATTAGACTATAAGACCACTATTTGGTTGTGAATTGCCATCGCAAACATCAGGACCACAAAATCATGATCTGAGGGCACCAGTTTGGATAAAGAGGAAGCCCCCACACTCTGTTAACCATTTATAATGATGTAGTTACTATTGACAGCAGCATTTAAGGGGTTAAACAGATATGCACGGTGCAAACACTGATCGTGGCTCTGTCATGCGCCCAAACAGTGGTTCCCCCCCACATATGGGGTATCAGCGTACTCAGGACAAATTGGAAAACAAATTTTGGGGTCCAATTTATTCTGTTACCGTTGTAATGAAAAGTGGGGGGGGGAATCAAAGTGCGTTGAAAATGCAAAAAAAAAAAATGCAATTTCACAATTGCTTTTTTATTTTATTGAATATGTTCACTATATAGCAAAACTATTTGGCCAATATGATTCTCTTGGTCAGTAAGAGTATAAGTGGTGTTAAAAATTCTAAAATTTGTAATAATTTTTTTTTCTCACCACTTTAAGACCAGTAGCGTTTTCATCGGTCAGGATCATGAATGGTGGTCATGAATCTGTTTATCCATCAGTGATCTACTAAATTTTGGTCGAAAAAGAAACTTAAGGCTGCCACCTGAACCTTAAAAGGCACTAGGTTTTAACCCTTTTGACAGACCCTCTGGTAACAAATCCAATATCCTAAGTCTGGACAAAATGGATCTCGCAGAGTAGACCCACATTATAAAGTGAAGGTTTTCCGTATTTTACCATTGGTGACCTGTTTTCTGCATTTTTGCAGGGTTATTTATGACATTTCAAGATGAAGTGACGACACCGGAAGTCAATAGAATAGCCATGGGCAAATCAACAATGAAGTCACTGGACAAAGGTCTTAAACTCGAAGAATAATTCACTGGTGAAGACACAGCTCGTATGTAGACTATTTTTTTCTGTACCAACATATTGATGCGTAACCTGGACGATAAAGAAACAAGACAGAAGAAGAATCAATGCCTTCGAAAATGTGGTGCTATCAATACCATGGATGACAAGAAGAACAAATAAATCAATGATTTAACAAATCAAGCCAGACATGTCACTTGAAGCAAGGATTCCCAAGCTTGCCTACTTTGCTCTCTTTGTATGATGTGTCTAATCACTGAAGAAAGACATCATGGTTGTAAGAATTAGAGGGAACAAGGTGAAGACAAAGACCAGCAACCCGATAGCTTGATACAATCAAGATAATGGTGGAGAAGACCCTAGTTGATCTATCTTGGTTTGCCCAAGATCTATATTCCTACAGAACGTTCATCCATCAAGTCTCCATGGCTCGAGTTCGAGCTGAAAACAGTTAATAATAATATAATATGTAATGTGGTGTCAGAGAAGCCTCTAGCTTTCAGGTTTGAGGCTTCAGAAGCCAAGCTGCCAAGCACAGACTCTGGGGGGCTGGATGATATATTGGTCTTGATGCAGGATGTCATAGTTCGGAGGAAGGATTAGAGGATCCCCCACCTTCAGGATGTTCAATGCCCCAAAACCAACTTCTTTTTGGCCATGTAGAGGTGCTATAAGAATGGCTTTGACTTTCTCTTTTCTGATTCTTTACAATGTCCTTGGTAACAAGGGAGTTGGAGGAAACACTTACTCCAACCTGAACCTTCAAGAGTGGGCAAAAGGATCTACCTTTGTCACAGTATTGTTCGGATTCAGGAAGAAATATGGACCCACTTTCGAGTTTTGATGAGTCACCAAAAGGTCTATTTCTGGATACCCAATTTGTTGGTCAGCATTTAAGAAATTTCGGTATTCATTCTCCCATATCTAAATCTGTTCTGCTTAGGAATATTTTTGGAACCTTTTAGATGAAGGGCCGACAAGGACAGGAGCTGTTGTTCTGCCTAAACACAGATTCTTGCCGAGACCTTCTGCAGGTTCCCAAATTTTGTGATCTCCTGATGTTGTAAGTGAGCCTGTGTGATCATATTGTCTGAATAAAACCTGACATGAATTCCCTGCAGTAAAGATTTTGCTGATCTTAGGGTTCATTCTACAGCTCTTATTTATCTGACGTTTGAAGATTGCCAGTCCATGTCTTTCGACTAGACACCTTAGAAAGCTACGTGAAAAATAACAGCTCCCCAACACTTCTTGCTGGCATCTGTTGTTACTGATAATATGAGATGTTGAGTTTAGGATGTTCCTTTTGCCAGATTTTCCTGGCTGAGCCACCATCCCAGTGACACCTTTACTTGATGGGGCTGGTGGATCCTTCTGCTGAGTGAACCTGGAGATCTGTCCCAAAGTGAAAGGATGAAATATGATCCCAAGAAACTTCCTGAATGCTTTAGGTCACAGAGCCCAGGACTGACACTGCATATTATTATTATAGCACCATTTATTCCATGATGCTTTACATGTGAAAAGGGGTATAAATAATAAAAAACCAAGTACAATAAACTTAAAGAATACAAGTCACAACGGGTACAGGAGGAGAGAGGACCCTTCCTGCGAGGGCTCACAATCAATAAGAGATTGATGAAGCTACAGTAGGTGAGGGTAGAGCTGGTCATGCAGCAGTTTGGTGGTTACTTCAGGTTGTAGGACTGTCGGACAAGGTAGGTCTTCAGGCTCCTTTTGAAGGTTTCCATGGTAGCGAGAGTCTGATATGTTGTGGTACAGAGTTCCAGAGTAAGGGAGATGCACGGGAGAAATCTTGTATGCAAATGTGAGGAGATAAGAAGGGAGTAGAGAAGGAGATCTTGTGAGGATCGTAGGTTGCAGGCAGGTAAGTACCGGGAGGCTAGGTCACAGATGTATGGAGGAGACAGGTTGTGGATGGTTTTGTATGTTATGGTTAGGGTTTTGAACTGGGGTCTCTGGGTAATGGGGATCCAGTAAAGGGATTGACAGAGGGGAGAGGCCAGGGAATATAAGGGTGTATACATGGATTAGTCAGGCAGCAGAGTTTAGAATTGATTTGAGGGGTGCGAGAGTGTTAGAAGGGAGGCCACAAAGTACGAGTTTGCAGTAGTCAAGGTGGGAGAGGAGTGCATGGACAAGGGTTTTGCAGATCTTGGTTGAGGAATGTACGGATCCGGGAAATATTTCACAGATCATAGACACCGTTTTGCAGTTCCTGAGAGCATAAATCTTGGATCATTGAATCATATATGTAACTGTTTGGGTATTGGAAGAGAAGAGGTTTGATCTCGAGATTGTGCTAGAACCCCTAGGGAGACTTTTTCAGTCAGTTTTTTTTTTGTGAATATTCGAGGAGCTGAGGAAATACCAGAAAGAAGGACATTTAAGTGAAAATGAAGAACTTCCTGTCCTTGCGTGACTGCAAACCTTAGAAATCTTCCATACGTTAGATGTATGGGAATGTGATAAGCATCCTGTAGGTCGATAGTTGCCATGACGAATTCTCTGCCTATTAATGGGACTGTGGATCTTAAAGATTTAATTTTGAACCTTTTGTATGTAATGATAAAAATTTAAGCTTGTTAGGTTTATGATAATTATGTAGGCCCCATTTGGTTTTCTTATCAGAAATAAACGGGAATAATAGCCTTTGTCCTGTTACAGATTTGGAACTGAAGAAATTACTCCCCATGCCTTCATGTCTTGGAGTCCTGAGATTAGGATCTTCTGTAACCTTAGGGTACCGTCTCACAGTGGCACTTTTGTCGCTACGACGGTACGATCCGTGACGTTCCAGCGATATCCATACGATATCGCAGTGTCTGACACGCAGCAGCGATCAGGGACCCCGCTGAGAATCGTACGTCGTAGCAGATCGTTTGGAACTTTCTTTCATCGCTGGATCTCCCGCTGTCATCGCTGGATCGTTGTGTGTGACAGCGATCCAGCGATGCGTTCGCTTGTAACCAGGGTAAACATCGGGTTACTAAGCGCAGGGCCGCGCTTAGTAACCCGATGTTTACCGTGGTTACCAGCGTAAAAGTAAAAAAAAAAAAAAACAGTACATACTTACATTCCGGTGTCTGTCCCCCGGCGTTCTGCTTCTCTGCACTGTGAGCGCCGGCCGGAAAGCGAGCACAGCGGTGACGTCACCGCTGTGCTTTCCGGCTGGCACAGACACAGTGGAGAGAAGCAGAACGCCGGGGGACAGACACCGGAATGTAAGTATGTACTGTTTGTTTGTTTTTTTACGCTGGTAACCACGGTAAACATCGGGTTACTAAGCGCGGCCCTGCGCTTAGTAACCCGATGTTTACCCTGGTTACCCGGGGCCTTCGGCATCGTTGGTCGCTGGAGAGCTGACTGTGTGACAGCTCTCCAGCGACCACACAACCACTTACCAACGATCACGGCCAGGTCGTATCGCTGGTCGTGATCGTTGGTAAATCGTTATGTGAGACGGTACCCTTAGTGATGGCAGAGATGTTACCTCCAGCTTTTGTGGGGGTAAGAGGAGAACTCTATTTTTGTCCCCATCTGACAGATTACAGAATTGTCTGATCTGCCAATATCTTCTGTCACTGTGGAAGAAACCTTGAAATTCTGCTTCATACTTGCTCGGCATTGTCTTTTATAACGTTGGTTCTGAAAAATATTTCTTCTTCCTCCTTTGAGGCAACTCCAATTACCTAATTTACCTTTTCCTCTGCTCCTCAATCTTTTCCATGCACCAATGGTATAACTGTTTTTATGCAAAGATGGAAGTTTTTATTACAAATGGCACATTTGCAATCTGTATTATTACTTTTAGCCTTTGGCGAAGGATCTTTGTCGCCCTAGAAAAAAAAATAGTAGAGGGCCTGACCAATAGCTAGAATACTCACTTTGCCTGGGTTTAAGCCGGGCTCTGCAGATGTAGCTCTAGGGCAGGGGTCCCCAACCCATAGCTCGCGAGCCACATGTGGCTCGCCTGCCCCTGACATGTGGCTCACCGACGATCACAGAAAAAAAGTCCCTAGGGACTGTACAGCGGCGCGGGAGCGCTATTTGTAAGGCCTCGCCTCTTCCCGTGACGCCTCTCAGGAGAAGCTCCATTTGACATTAACCCAACCGTCACCCACAAGGCCTACGGCTTCCAGCCAATCATCTCTCCCCAGTCTTCTTCTTGCTTACAGGAAGCCCATGACTTCCGTGTTGCTATTGGTGGTTGCGCGGAGACGAGCGATTGGATGTTCCTCAACTACAGTGGGCGGGAACACGAACGGCAGGGATGCGTTGTCCCGGTTACCTGTCCCGCGCCGATTATGTTGTTTCGCCCGGTGTTCCTGACGTGAAGTGACGCGGGCCTCTTCTGTGAGGCTTCCGGCTCTACTTCTTCACGGTTGGTCTTATGGTGGGGCTGTTCCTGACCGCAGTGTAATATCTGCATAGAGGAGCCATGTCTCACCGGCTGTCTAAGGAGGAGTTGCATGAGCAGTTTGAACAGTTCTTAAAGGAGGTAACTCACAAGAATCTGCACTGGCCGCTGCCTCACCTCTCACAACGTGACGGCATATGTCAGCTACAACAGAGCTACCAATGGTGTGTGTGGTGCCGGCTTCTGTCCTTCCACAGCTACCTGCGATTATATATTATACTGTTATTACATGGCCGCAGGTCTCCTTATTGCTCAGTGGTGCCATATCCTTAGGAAAGGATATTAGTGGGGGCTCCACATCAGGGAACAGCTCTGAATACAGTGTAGAGGCCATTCTTCGGCTCTGCAGCTCCGCTCCTAATGAAATGGATGGGGCTGATCTGCAGCACCCTGGTACACGGAGCTGTGCTGGATCTGTATGCTGTGGACCACTTACACATGTCCATACTGCTCTGTACTGGATGCCAAGGGATCATGGGGCCAGTGATATAGGGAGCATCTTATGGGGCCAGTAATATAGGGCGCATCCTATGGGGCCAGTAATATAGGGAGCATCCTATGGGGCCAGTAATATAGGGAGCATCCTATGGGGCCAGTAATATAGGGAGCATCTTATGGGGCCAGTAATATAGGGAGCATCCTATGGGGCCAGTAATATAGGGAGCATCCTATGGGGCCAGTAATATAGGGAGCATCCTATGGGGCCAGTAATATAGGGAGCATCTTATGGGGCCAGTAATATAGGGAGCATCTTATGGGGCCAATTTAATATGGAACATCTTATGGGGCCAATTTAATATGGAGCATCTTATGGGGCCAATTCTATAGGGAGCATCTTATGGGGCAAATTTAATAGGGAGCATCTTATGGGGCAAATGTAATAGGGAGCATCTTATGTGGCCAATTTAATAGGGAGCATCTTATGGGGCCAATTTAATAGGGAGCATCTTATGGGGCCAATTGTATAGGGAGCATCTTATGGGGCCAATTCTATAGGGAGCATCTTATGGGGCCAATTTAATATGGAGCACCTTATGGGGCCAATTCCATATGAAGCAGTATATGGGGCCAATTCCATATGGAGCAGTATATGGGGCCAATTCCATATGGAGCAGTATATGGGGCCAATTACATATGGAGCAGTATATGGGGCCAATAATATATGAAGCATCTTATGGGATTGTTAAGATTGCTACTTCCAATAGGTGGCACTAGAGTTCAATTTGCATAACAATAATGTAAAATACATAAGGATAGAGTGAAAGTGAAAATCTGCATGTTATTTGTGCCTTCTCTAGGTTTTTCTATGACTATCTGCATTGTGGCTCTCGACCAACTTTCATAGCGGAATGTGTCTCTCAAGGTAAGAAAGGTTGGTGACCCCTGCTCTAGGGGAAGACACACTCCATATTAGAACCTTAGTTCTACCTTAAGGTATCTTCAGTCAGCGTTAATTATAGTAGAGAGACCGTGACTTGCCACTCCCATCTAAAAGGATGAGAGTTCTCCTCCATCCGCACAGGTCCTGCCATGATTCAGTGCCTAGATGCAGTCTGGATGCTCCCAAATTCAAATTTCCCACCGAAAGACCATGAGATGCAACCGGACGTGAGGTCATGCGCCCACTCCAGCGGCTTGCGTCACTTCCTGCATGAGTGTACCACACTAAAGACAGCGGCGGAGGACAAAGCAGATACAGACTTAAGAACTACAGGAGGACCCCGCCTACCACCAGCATTGTCACACGGCAAAAGAGAATGATGTGGTCCCATAGCAGCAGGCACGGGAGCAGCATACATGTGAGTGAGGAAGGCAGCGCGATCAATCCCAGGCTGCCCAGGTACAGTATTAGTAGGTACTAAACACAGAGTGACTGTTTGTCGGCCATAGCACCCCAGGAAACGTCTTCGTGCACCTAGAGACAGAAAAAAATCTGAGGATGGAAAGAGGGGAGAGGCTATTTAAATGTCTGTTTCCTGTTCCTAATTAAGATAGGAAAGCAACCTCCTGTGGTGCGGTCGTGGAGAAAATTCAAGAAAAACACATCTCTGGCATTTTGAACTCTTTCTCATTATGCAGTTTACCAATCTGATTAATTTAATTTCTATTTTGACAGATCGAACATTTCTGATTGCAGTGATACCAAATGTGTATTTTTTTGTTTTATTTTTAACATAGTATAAGGGGGGTGAACTTGTATTGTTTTCATATTTTTTAAACTTTTTTTTTTTTTTTACATTTCCCTGAATTTAATAGTCCCCTTAGGAGACTTAAAGTCTTAAAGTTGCAATCGTCCAATCACCTGTGCTATACATAGCAGTGCTTCAGCATAGCAGAAATCATGCCACAGGCCGGCTTTCACAAGACGATAGTAATGACAGATAAGGGGGATCTTCAGCAGACCCCCAGCTGTCATAACAACCCATCAGTGAGCCGTGTAACAAGAGTGCCAGTGGGCGGGATGAATGACGCGCTCCCGGCGGGAGCGTGTTAAATTCCGCTCTCAGTGATTGACAGCGAGATTCAACTGGTTAACAGCCGCGGGCGGAGCAAATTAAATCAGTCTTCATGTGCGGCTGTGGGGAGAGAAGTGGTCTCAGTGTGGGAGCCCACAAAGGCAGGGACACGACCTTTGACATAAATATAAGTGATATTTTGTTGAAAAGCCTCCAGTTTAACCTATACCACAAACACCATCATATATGTATGTACACACACAAATACATATTACTTACTACACAGAACCTGCATAAGTTCACATCAAATTCCAAACACACAACTAATGTTCAAAGGACAAACGTAAAAATAGCAGTGGAAACATTCAGTGACTATTTCTAGAACCCATTTGTAGCCAGAGCTCCAGTGCATGGAACATGAGCTGTCTCTGTATCCTAAAATAAAATCTTAAAAATCAATTGTCTGCCAGGGCACATTTATGAGCTATGACTTTCATTTGCTATGGCAGACAGTAAACTGCTAAATGACTTTTATAAAAAATGTGGTAAACTGACCACAATGTGCCATGAAAGTACTAGTTTGGGTTTACTTATGAAAACCACAATAAAAGTTAAAGGGAACCTGTCACCCCCCCAGGTGTTAGGAACTAAAAGAGCCACCTTGTGCAGCACTAATGCTGCATTCTGACAAGGTGGCTCTTTTAGTTCGGGTCTCTGGCACTGCTGAAAGAATCGGTTTTGAAATTTGTTCCTCATACCGTGAAATAGCAAGAGAGGCAGGCCTTTCCCCCCGAATCCAGATGCCTCACAGCCGTCAATCATGGCCTCTGCACACCACCTCCTCTTCCTTCATTATCGTCCCAGGCGCCTGCGCTGTTATTTTTTTTTTCAGGCATGCGCAGTTGCGCTGCCCTTCGAACTTACAGTGCAGGTGCTGGGGACATTGATGAAGGAAAAGGAGGCTGCGCCCGGCGCGCAGAGGCCATGATTGACGGCTGTGAGGCATCCGGATTAGGGGGGAAAGGCCTGCCTCTCTGGCGATTTCACGGTATGAGGAACAAATTTCAAGACCAATTCTTTCAGCAGTGCCAGGGACCCGAACTAAAAGAGCCACCTTGTCAGAATGCAGCACTAGAGCTGCACAAGGTAGCTCCTTTAGTTACAAACGCCTGGTTGGGGGGAGACAGGTTCCCTTTAAGAAATCATAAGTGCAATTTTATTCCACAGGTTATAGCCACTCAGATCTTATTCTGTAGCTTTTTAAACATGCCTACCTGGAGAATCGCTGATGCTCACGCATACTAATCACTGCAAGCCTAGGGTCACCAAAGGTCTAGCAAATCCAGATTCCTCTGGAGAATCCCTGCTGCAGGCGATCAGAATCAAAATAAGGGTATCCAAGAGTAAATGGCATTAACATGCACAAATATATTCACAGTTCTTCCGAAAATTCAATATTAGAGAGAATTATTAACCTTTTGAGCAATTCTATTTCATTACGAACCTCCATCCATCTCTGGGAAGGTAACTAAAAGCACCATCCACAACGGCTGCAAAGAACTGTCCGCCTGTGATGAAGAGGGTGTTAATGGTGACCAATCTTCCTCTCAAATGCGGTGGGGCGGCTTCTGCAATGTATACTGGGACGGTCATAGATGCAATACCTGGATGAACAAAAACAGACATAGGATAAATCATAAAAACCTTCAGATCGCTTTCATGAAATATATCAAAGTAGTTAAGAAAATGTTAAAGCATTTTATAAATAGACATTGAAGGGGTATCTTCACCTTGGACATTTGTGGTCACCATGTACAGCTGGAAAATGATTTCATAGGTAGGCGCACATGCGAATGGTTCTTTTCATTCACTTCTATGAATGTTATGTTAAAACAGCTGGGCACAGTTGCGCCACTTTTTCCATAACTCTTATAGTAGTGAATGAAACGACCAGTGCACTTGTACCTCCACAACTTTGTTCATTCCCCACCTGCATATGGCACCTCCTCTCACTAAGCGGATAAGGCAGTTATCACAGACGAAGGCGTTCGTGCATGGGACCCTAATCAGAAATTTGTGACACATTCAGTGGATATGCCATAGATGACAAAAAAAGAAATATATATCTCTAATTAAAACATAGTGGATATAAAACGTTGACACACCAAAAAGAATACATTTCAGAACTCTTTCCACCTTTAACATCATCCGTAACCTATACAATTCAATCGAGAAACAAATATAATTTTAAGGGGGAAAATTAAAATACTGTGGTTGCAAAAATGTGAACAACCTCTTATAATTGTCAAAGATTGCCAATTCTAGCTGTGCCATCCTGATTGACTGCTAACCAAAAACACTGAATGCTGTCAAATTCAAAGGGTACTTCAACAAAGAATTAGTTTGCGCATATTTATGCAACCACATTAATTTAGTTCATGAATATTCTTTTTCCAAAAAGCAAATAAAATTTCAGTTTATTTTTCAATAACAATGTAGAATGGAGGTGTGTTGGCACCAGTTACTAGACGCATGGGTTCGTATCTTTATAGCATCAGACTGAGTCAACTTCAGACAGGATAAATTATGGTGGTGCATGTGCAGAGATTAGAAATACATAGATTGTGCAGGAAATGAGAAGAGCAGCACTCACCAAACCCTTGCCGCTTTAAAAAGTCCTTTATTCCATTTCGTGTGGACGATATTCGGCGCTGTGCAAGTGGGTTTGCAATGGACCTGTACAAGCACCAGATAGACACAAAACGGCTGTAGTCCATGTTTTCCCCCGCATAACTTGCCAACCCACCTGCACACAGCCGAACATCGTCCACATGAAATTAATGGAATAGAGGACTTTTTAAAGCTGCAAAAAGTTTGGCAAGTGCAGCTCTTCTCATTTACTCCGCATTCTCAGTTTATTTTTCAATTGCATTGAACACATTATAGGCAACAATAAAAGGTGAAAAAAGTTCCGAAACGATTCTTGGCATGATTTTTTTTTTACATGAAAAAACCTGACATTTTAACAGGGGTCATGGACTTCTAATATCCACTATATATGACAATTCGATCATCCTGCTGGGTAAAAAAAATTGCACTAAGAAAATTTCAAAATGTAGTTTTTTATGGGGGTGATTGGTCACTATAGGTAGGTGATCTATCACTCGTGCTATTACCCTTTCCATAACATTTTGGCTTGGTTTGAATGCTACCTTGTGTCGGACAAAACATTGAAATGAGAGTGACCAGTCAATCAGATACAGGAAAAAGGCAGAAGGCTAGTACTCGATTCTTATGGATATGACGGTGCTAGTGAACGGAGTCGATGGTCCCATAATCAATATAGTATATAATCACTGCACTCGTTCAAATGATTACACAGGTCAACAAAAAAAAAAAATTTTTCTGGTGTCCAAAATATTTTAATGAATTTGGGGTATTTTTGGGGTGCTGATTCTGAATATGCTATCAGTTTTGCCAGATTGGCTCAAGTTTTTGACATTTTTGGTATCTTATTTATAGCACTTGTTGGTAAATGCGACGCATCATCTCATTAATTTCTTTGGATTAGTACTTGAACTGAGCAGCTCAATATAGTTTTGTGTTAATTAGTGTTCTAAAAGTTTGTTCATAGCTTGATTTTTGCACTAACTTTATGTTGTTCTCTGTTTTCCCGTGAAAAGCATGAACTCATCAAGAAGAAGTTGTCTTAACGATCCAGACTCATTCTGTTACATTTGTGGTGAATACACACTGCCAAAACATAGAAGAAACATAACAGACTTCGTAAAAAAAGTGTATTTTGCCTATTTTGGGGTTATGCTTGGGGACCAAGACAAGTTTTGGGCACCACACATTGGTGTTCCAATGGTGTGGAGAGAGCCAAAAAATCATCATGATGACTGTTATTTCTGTGCAGTGCAAGTGCAAGGATTCAATAAGCATAAGAAACGAAAATGGGAGAAACATGGAATCTGCAAGAAGGCCTGTCCCTCATTGTGAAGATGTGCCTGTACCTGTGTTTACCATAAATAACAGTCATCATGATGATTTTTTGGCTCTCTCCACACCATTGGAACACCAAATTTGAAGCTTTTTCTTTGTCCTTTGCTCCATTTTCGTAATAATTCGATACATGCTTTGCACACTATGTGTGGTGCCCAAAACTTGTCTTGGTCCCCAAGCATAACCCCAAAATAGGCAAAATACACTTTTTTTACGAAGTCTGTTATGTTTCTTCTATGTTTTGGCAGTGTGTATTCACCACAAATGTAACAGAATGAGTCTGGATCGTTAAGACAACTTCTTCTTGATGAGTTCATGCTTTTCACTGGAAAACAGACAACAACATAAAGTTAGTGCAAAAATCAAGCTATGAACAAACTTTTAGAACACTAATTAACACAAAACTATATTGAGAACTGCTCAGTTCAAGTACTAATCCAAAGAAATTAATGAGATGATGCGTCGCATTTACCAACAAGTGCTATAAATAAGATACCAAAAATCTCAAAAACTTGAGCCAATCTGGCAAAACTGATGACATATTCAGAATCAGCACCCCAAAAATACCCTAAATTCGATGAAATATCTTTGGCACCAAAAATGCTGTTGACCAGTGTTATATACTCTACAAACAGATACAGGAGGCAGACAAAAGACAGGGAGGAAGAGCATGAGAGCTGCAAGTGCAATGTTCCCTGCCCCAAAAGCAATGCAGCTCATTTGCATATGATTTCAATGCTGGATATCTGAAGCTAAAAAAAACTGCTTTCAACAATCAAGGTATGGAAATAATCAGCATGAAAGTGCCTGTGCATACATGCCATGTAGCTGTAAAATCCTCATGACTTGATCCCTTTACAGAAGTTGCTCAGAAGCACAAAAAAAACTAAACTAAAAGGTTAACTTATTGGTTTCTTTTACCCAAGACACTCCACCCCTAAATAGAGAAGCAGCCACATGATTCCACAGGTTTTGGAAGCTGTGACAGGCTGCTACTCCCCCTGCCATATGGATCGACGCATTAGATCCTGGCCATCTCCCCTTTACCCAAGCTGGTTGTATGCTTTATCCACATAACCATCTATGCAGGGCCGGTGTTAGGGGCAGGCAGACCAGCCAGCTGGCTGGGACCCCGCTCCCCCAGCTAGCGGCAAGTCACGCAGCCGCTATGGGGCCCCTGTGAGGCAGTGGGGCCCGCCTGATGCCAGCGCTGACTCTCCCGCCGCATTGAACAATACCGGCGTCTGCCGGTACAGTTCAAAGCAATGATGAAGGAGAGAGCATCACCTGACGCTCCCTCTCCCATCATTCCCTGCTCTGCCTCTGACACTGCGGGTACACGTCATCGCGCACTCACTGTGTGCCAGGCAGTGCGGCGACAGTCGCCGACACAGGAGCAGGGAGCAGCGCGGGCATGAGGAGAGGTGAGGAGCTTGGTTTTTTTTTTAACTGGCTATTCTCGGGATGGGAGAGGAGGGGAGGGAAGGGGGGCTGTGGGTTGTGCTGCATACTACTGTGTGGGCAGTGCTGCATACTACTGTGTGGGCAGTGCTGCATACTACTGTGTGGGCAGTGCTGCATACTACTGTGTGGGCAGTGCTGCATACTGCTGTGTGGGCAGTGCTGCATACTGCTGTGTGGGCAGTGCTGCATACTGCTGTGTGGGCAGTGCTGCATACTGCTGTGTGAGCAGTACTGTATACTACTGTGTGGGCTGTGCCGTATACTACTGTGTGGGCAGTGCCGTATATTACTGTGTGGGCAGTGCCATATACTACTGTGTGGGCAGTGCTGTATACTACTGTGTGGGCAGTACTGTATATTACTGTGTGGGCAGTGCTGTATACTACTGTGTGGGCAGTGCTGTATATTACTGTGTGGGCAGTGCTGTATACTACTGTGTGGGCAGTGCTGTATACTACTGTGTGGGCAGTGCTGTATACTACTGTGTGGGCAGTGCTGTATACTACTGTGTGGGCAGTGCTGTATACTACTGTGTGGGCAGTGCTGTATACTACTCTGTGGGCAGTGCTGTATACTACTCTGTGGGCAGTGCTGTATACTACTCTGTGGGCAGTGCTGTATACTACTGTGTGGGCAGTGCTTTATACTACTGTGTGGGCTGTGCTATATATACTACTGTGTGGGCTGTGCTATATACAACGTGGCTGTGCTATATTCTACTTTGTGGGCTGTGCTATATACTACTATGTGGGCTGTGCTATATACTATGTGGGTTTATTATATTCTATGGAAGAGGCTGTGTTATATACTATGGGGGGCTGCATTATATTCTGTGGGGGGCTTTATTAGATTTTATGTGGGATGATTGCATCATACTCTTTGATGGGGCTACATTATATTCTATGGGAGGTGGGCTGTATTATATCCTGTTCGGGGCTACATTATATTCTATGGGGGGGCTGTATTATATTTATATTCTATGAGGGGTGATTGCATCAAACTCTATGAGGGGGCTACATTATACTGTATGGGGGGCTGCATTATATTCTATGGGGAGGTTACATTATACTCTGTGGGGTGGCTTCATTATACAATATGTGGGCTGGATTATACTGTATCGAGGACTATGGGGGAATACATTATACTATATGAAGAACTATGATGTGCATTATACTATGGGAAGTGAATTGTACAACATGGATGACTATGGCGGTGCATTATACTATATGGAGCACTGTGAGGAGTGTATTATGCTATATGGAGGACTGAGGAGTATATTTTAATATATGGAGGACTATGAGGAGTGTATAATACTATATGTAGGACTATGGAGGAGTGTATACTATATGGAGGACTATGTGAAGTGTATAATACTATATGGAGGACTATGAGGAGTGTATTATACTATATGGAGGACTATGGGGCACATTATATTATATGGAGGACTATGGGGTGTGCATTTTACAATATGGAGGACTGTGGCGCACATTATAATATATGGAGGAGTATGGGGTGTATTATACTAAACAAGCAAAATGCTGCATATTCAGATTGTTTTTGCTGGAACAAAAATCATTGTTCTCAGCAGCACATCGCTGGTGTAAACAGTAGATGTGCTGCTGATAACATGATACTGTATGGTGATCTGTTAGTGATCTATTAGTGATCGTTCTGTCCCATCATTATTCCTCAGCTGGTGGAAAGAGGCCGGGAAACAAGCGTTGAACAACTTCAGTATTGTCGATCAAACGCATTTAGCGGCCTGAACTCAGCGCTTGTAAAAACAACCGAAATGCTTCTGTATGATGTGCAATATGTTTGCATTTGGAGCCCCATTTTAAACTTTGCCTAGGGCCCCACTTTGCCTAAAACTGGCCCTGCATCTATGTACCATAATGTAAGGCCATCTTCTTCTGTATGACTAAGGGTTATGTTCTATGACAATTCCTTTATTGTTTAGCTGCTCTACTGGCTGAGGCCAGAGCTATGATCAGTAATTTCATATTGGTTACATCGTCTACATACTAATTCATGGTGTAAAGGATACAATAAAAGGCTCTGCAACCAAGTATATTCAAAAGCGTATTCCATTAGCATCGCCAACATTAACACCCCAGACAAAACTAGCAACAGTATTCCAAATGACAAGCAACTAAAACGGCATTTAAGTCTGAAACAAAGCCACATTTAAACATCCATTTTTCACAGCTAGAAGACTATCATCATCATCACCCAGTAGTATGTTCTCATATAATTTTTTTTGTTTGTAAACCAATTGTTCTTAAAAAAAAAACAAAAAAAACAACAGGCATTTGTTTTTTATCTGATTCAAAGATTAAAAATTGGACAATAAAATGGATGGGCCGATGGAAAAAAATGCTATTCTGATGGTAAAAACATACACATGGATGAAAATTGGACCCAACACACAGATAAAAACAGTCCACTTTTTATTCGTATGTAAAAAAAAAAACCAGACAACTGAATAATACCTAAGAGATCATACCTGGAGATCCACACCTACCATAACCTTCAATTATTATTTTCGATCATTTACATGCAACGCCAGTTCTGGTATGGCAACTTGGAGATCAAATGTAAAACCAGAGTGACTTAACTAGTTTTAATTAAGTGATTGGTCTTTACATTTCAAGAGGAATAAGCTCAGATATTAATGAAAAAAAGAGCGAAAAATCTTGCAGCTGCATAAGCTATGATCAATGTTTCGATAGATAGCAGGCCAAGTATTCTATGTAATGAACCGATGAATCAATTCGCCTCATGAGTTCTCAACTCTGTCTGCTAATTTAACTCCAGGAATTGATTATATGTCTACTGTGACAAGAGTTTTTTTGAAGTATGTACGTCGGAGTTAAAAACAGCTAGTCCATCAATGGAAAATATTGACTCAGGTAACGAGTTTTGTCTGGGTACGCAAAAATACGCAGTGAGTAGTAGGCTGGTTCAGAAAAACCCAAAATGCTTACATTTTATCTGTATAATTACTTAAGACCACAATTCAAACTTTGATTATCAATTATAATGCGCCTATATTACAACAGTGTAAATCTGGCAGTAGGACCAGGATACCGTAACAATCACATAATGAATTTTATAGGCGGATTGTTATGGTTATTTTAGTTTTTAAACAAAATTACAATCGTTTAAATGCACTAACACAACATCTATAGGTTAAGTGTTCTGTGTAATGCAGCCTTCCGTAAACCATTTTAGAATTACATAATATTGTAATGATATAAATGACACAATATATGAATATATTCTATACTTATAGGGAACCTGTCAGCTGATACAAATCACTCAAAAAAAATGCTGAAAAGTGCGTAGCTCAGGTGACAAAAGCCAATAGCTCCTGTCAGGGCATACAAATAGATCAGGGAACAGATTCAATTGAATGTATAGGCTACGAAACCTATGAATTCTACTGAATCCGTACTTCGCTCTGCATGTATGCCCAGACAGGAGCTATTCATACCTATCCTCTGAGCCGAGCACCTCTTGGGTGGGGGGTGATGAATAGGAGGCTGTCTCAGGGATTGTACCCTCGCCGATCTGTAATTAGAAGGATGGTAAAGTTGAAATAAAATGTTACAACACATTAGTTACTCTCTGACTCATTGCTGACATATGACTTACAGTTGTGTCATATGTCGGCTACTTGACTTTGATGCGTGCTCAGAAGCTGAATCCGCAGCTCTACCAGCAGATGATGGCTGAGTTATTCAGCCATCATCGGTCTCTAACAGCCGCATGTGGATTCAAGCTCAGTCCGCAGCTTCAAATGCTGCCGTGAATCTCTGAAAGCGGCATTTACAATGCGCAGTCAGGTGGGGGCGCTGTTCTAACTGCCCATAGGCACTCCCTTAGACGCGATCGTGGGACGCATGTAGATTCCTGTGACAGCCAGGGGTCTGCTGAAGATCCACATGCCGGTAATTAAGGTACTCCTATGAAGACCATGATTTTTGAAGACAGCAATAGTACAAAAAGAACTAACAAATAAAAATGTTTAAAAAAAAATATTTAAATTGTGCAAATCAACCGTTTTCCTCTATTAAAAAGTAAACTCAATAAAACACATTTGGTATTGCGATGTTCGTAGAAATCCAATCTATTAAAATATAAAAGAAGTTAATCCACTCGGTAAACGGCACAACCAGAACCTTGATGAATTTTGACATATCAGGTGTCTATTTGGCTTCAACATTTGAACTTTTATCACTATGAATGTTACTGCACTGTGGTGTGAGCTATGCTTTTCTTGACCTGATGAAGAAGTCTGTAGTACTTCGAAATGCGTTGACTAAGAAAAAATGCATGTACTTTCAGTCTGGATTTGGATTTATTATATGGAATACCAGCAGCACAGATTATCTGCAAATCCCCTGTGTTTTCTCAGTCTGATGACCTACTGGACCTTCAGCACCTGGACGTATAAGTAATTGAAATGTTGCGTATACACAACTAAATCAAGTCAATATAACCTTTATCTCCCTTGGATAAAACCCTATTGCAATGTCTTCTTCCTCCCAGTTTGTTTCTATGAAAAAAAGCTGATAGACTGGTTTGTAATGTGACACAGCTAAGCTCAGTGGGGCTGCCACTTTCCCTTCTATCGGGATCTTATCTGAAAAGTATTAGGGTACTGTCACACAGTGGCACTTTGGTCGCTACGACGGTACGATCCGTGACGTTCCAGCGATATCCATACGATATCGCAGTGTCTGACACGCTACTGCGATCATGGACCCCCCTGAGAATCGTACATCGTAGCAGATCGTTTGGAACTTTATTTCGTCGCTGGATCTCCCGCTGTCATCGCTGGATCATTGTGTGTGACAGCGATCCAGCGATGCGTTCGCTTGTAACCAGGGTAAACATCGGGTTACTAAGCACAGGGCCGCGCTTAGTAACCCGATGTTTACCGTGGTTACCAGCGTAAAAGTAAAAAAAAAAAAACCGTACATACTCACATTCCGGTGTCCTTCAGGTCCCTTGCAGTCTGCTTCCCGCTCTGACTGACTGCCGGCCGGAAAGTAAGAGCAGATCACAGCGGTGACGTCACCGCTGTGATCTGCTTTCACTTTACGGCGGCACTCAGTCAGTGCGGGAAGCAGACTGCAAGGGACCTGAAGGACACCGGAATGCGAGTATGTACGTTTTTGTTTTTTTTACTTTTACGCTGGTAACCAGGGTAAACATCGGGTTACTAAGAGCGGCCCTGCACTTAGTAACCCGATGTGTACCCTGGTTACCCGGGACCTCGGCATCGTTGGTCGCTGGAGAGCGGTCTGTGTGACAGCTCCCCAGCGACCACACAACGACTTTCCAACTATCACGGCCAGGTCGTATCGCTGGTCGTGATCGTTGGAAAGTTGCAGAGTGTGACAGTACCCTTAGTCATCTGTGTTCTACTGACAGCACTTTCTAATCATGCAGATTAGACCAGGAGATCATGGCTGTCTGACATACAGTACATTTCACACACAGAGAATATATCTGTAAAGCCAATGTGGAGGTTTGTTCAATTTCTGCTGCAACCTATTTATGATTAAGTAATTAGAAAAAAGGGTCTGCTGTACTGTAAAAGTGATCCTGGAGTTGCTATGAAGTAAGAGAGTCTTCATATAAACGGTTAACACTTTGGCAATCTATTTCCAGAAAATATAGTAACTTTTTTTAGTTGGCCCATGAGGAAAACAGATTAATTCCAAATCCAGCCTTTTGGCCACGTTAAGCCCCTTTTCAAGGTACAACTGTACAAAAATGTACAAAACACAAATGGTCCTTTTCATAAAGAATTATATACATAAATAATAAATTTATAAATCATGTAGGCACAAAGCACATATGAATACAAAATAAAGTATTTCATATAATTCACAGGGCTAAGGCAACAACATATATAAAATGACATGACATATCTTGAATCATCCATTCAGTATGATAGCTACAAAGGAGAGGCATAGAATATACAACACCTGTATTATAAATCAATAGATATCAATAACCAGCTATTCAGTTTATTGGGGAAAGGAATCCCAGGTAGACAGATTCCCTGAAGAACTCAAAAGAGATCATGACCATAGAAGCTATTGTAACTCACAAAGTACAGTATCCTAGTCCTTGAAAAAGGCCTTACACGGCCGAAACGTTGGATTTGGAATTATCGTAATCTGTTTTTCATATGGGTTGGCTGAATAAAGTTACTTTTCTTTTCTGCAACTAGAGTGTTGAAGTCATTCTCGTTTATATGATTGAATAATGATACACAGGGGGCAAGGTACACTCCACTAGGTAAAAATATCTAATAAGGCCAATTGGGTGTTAACGAACATTAACTCATCAGGTGTAATTAAGCAAAAAAAAAAAAAAGTTTAGTTCCGCTCTGTATATCCAATTCAATATAAAAAAAAATTGGTGAAAGGTCCTCTATAAATTTGTTACTTTGTTGATTTAGTCCAACCTTATCAGTAAGCAGACATGTAATCGCAGTGGCACTTGCTCTAAGTGTTCGAAAGCTATAAGTGTTATTTATTAAAGAGATGTCAATTTCAGCGGACAAGCTGCACCAAAGATACTGATACATCAATCAGTATTTTATGTCACTTTTTTGACAAATACTTTCCAGGGCGCTAATGTATTTTAGCAACTGCCCCTAGGAGAATGAACAATGTGAGGCTCATGAAGGTCATGGTATTTATGCAGAACTTGTAGTCAAGATGATATTGAGCACACAGGGGAAGCAGCTGGGTTGTTCTTCACACAAATGTGTTCACAATGACACACTAAGGGACATAATCTTGGCATTGCAATCATTTTTTCCAAAAAGACAAACCCCCACTAACATAAGAGCCATAAAAAGGGATTATCACCACAGTTGAATAGTACATAAGAGCATAATAAAATCCACATTGTGTAGCTTTTGTGCCCTTCTCACCATTTTGAATAACTCATTAAAGTGGCTGCCTGGCCTAAATCCCCCCAGCGCATGCACTGGACCGGAAGGGTATGTACGAGTTATACATACTCCCACCCAGAGCAAGGCCATGCTCATTGGATGGCCACATCAGTCGTGGCACAACCTCGCTCAATACAAATGTAGATGGGCTCTGGCCAGGAGTATGTATAATGCATACATACCCACCGATCCTGGCTCAAATACCGAAGAATGGAGAAAATTAAATATTTCCTGTCGGCTTAGAAAATTAAAAAATAAACCAAGAATGCTCTAGTCACCCTCCAGCACTTGTGGGTATGTAGAGTGCGCCGCGCATTCAAAGTGGGAGCAGGAACGCCGGGACCTGCAAGTGGCTACTGTGGTCAGTCAGGCGTCCGCAGCAGTGCGTCATGTCAGACCTTGGGTCTCTTCCCAATTATTCCTTCAGCTGGAATTCCAGATTGAGGATCCTATTACTCTCTCTGTGACTTATTAACTCACCACATTTACTTATTATTTGTCTCTATATGTTATAACTGTGGTTTATTCATTATAATCGAGCTTTATTTCTTACCATTCCATTTGATTGTTAGATCAGCCTTTCAGTATATGCCACCCTTGGACTGGACTTTTTGATGGCTATCCCTATAAGTACCCTTTAGTATTTTTCAAGTATGCTTATATTTATTTATATCTATATTTCACTGCGATATCCAACATTGTCTTTTTCACTTTATATACAGCAGGTGAAATATTGAACATGTCACCAATTTTCTAAGAACCGTATTTTTCTGATTATAAGACGCTCCGGATTGTAAGACGCACCCCAATTTTTGAGGAGAAAAATAGGATTTTTTTTTAAAATAAAATGGTGGTGCTTCTTATAATCCATGTGTCTTATTGCTTACCGGGGGGGGGGGGCTGCGATGAATTGGGGTCCCAGAGTCTATTCTGGAGGAGGCAGGAGTGGAGTGATGTTGCAGGCTGGGATGAGGGGGTGTTCCTATGTGCGGCACGCTGCTGCGGGTGTCTGGTGCTGCTAATGGTCTCCGGTGCTGCTGCGTGCAGCACCGGACACCCCTGCAGCAGAGCTGGGCACTCACAGCAGCGCCGGGCACCCCCTCATCCCAGCCTGCGGCCTGCAGAAACGGTATCGGTAAGGTATATCTGCATTATAAGAAGAACCCCCATTTTCCCAAAAAAAAGTGTGTCTTATAATCTGAAAAATACAGTAAATATATTTCTAAAGGCAATATTGACATAAAATTCTCACCAGATGTTGGTAATAACCCATCCAATCCATACAGGCAAAAACATCAAACTGTAGATGTCCATAAATTAAATTCTGTGTAATAATGAGAAATGACACAGGGAAAAAGTACTGATCACATGAAAAACAGTAATTAGACTTACTGGTAATTGTATTTCCAGGAATCCATCCTGACAGCACACTGGAGGACGTCCTTCTTATCCATGATGGGACAGGAAACACGAGAGGTTAAAAGGACCCTCCCCCTACCACCCTTCAGTGTTTTTCCAAAGTAACACATCTGGATGCAAAAACAAATTTAATTACAACAAAATAATCAATCATACAAATGTTACATCACATAAGTATAAAGATCAAACAATAGGGAGGGAACTAACAGTGCTGTCAGGATGGATTCCTGGAAATACAATTACCAGTAAGTCTAATTACTGTTTTCCAGGTCACCACCTGACAGCACACTGGAGAAATACCAAAGGAGAATGGTATTTAGGGTGGGACCACTGCTTGAAGTACCTTTCTACCAAAGGCCAACTGAGGCGAAACTACATCTAATTTATAGTGTTTAGAAAAGGTACTAAGATTAGACCATGATGCAGCTCTACAGATCTGGTCTGCCGTAGCCCCCCCTTTCTCCGCCCATGATGTGGCCATGGCCCTAGATGAGTGGGCTTTAAGATTAACTGGGGAATTCAAACCTTTAGCTTTGTAGGCTAAATCAATTGTAGATTTTATCCACCGTGCGATAGTCGCTTTAGACGCTTTTTTCCCCTTATTTGAACCCCTGAACTGAACGAACAAGTTATTGTCCTGTCTCCAGGGTCTAGATAGATCAAGGTACCTGAGTACTGACTCTCTTACATCAAGGTTATGAAAAAATCTTTCTTTTTGGTTTTTAGGGAATTGGCAAAATGACGGTAAAACAATCTCCTGATTCATATTAGTATTGGAGACGACCTTAGGGAGAAAGGCCGGATCTAGCCTTAGTACTATTTTATCATCAAAGATCTGTAAATACGGGTTCTGTACCGAAAGAGCCTGTAGTTCCCCCAATCTTTTTGCCGATGTGATCGCAACTAAAAACGCGGTTTTAAGAGAGAGTTTGTTAATATCTATGTCTCCAGTTATATCCCAGGACTGATCACACAGAAAATTCAGGACCAGATTAAGATCCCACGGCGGGACTGATTTCCTAATGAATGGCCTTAGCCTCTGGACTGCTCTAGAGAATCTACTAATCCAGGGGTGGGTAGATAGAGAAAAATCAAAGAATGTACTTAGGGCCGCTATCTGGACTCTTAATGTACTTGGTCTAAGACCTTTTTGAAATCCTGACTGCAAGAAATCAAGAATTTTCGGGATATCTGGATGGTCAGTATCAACTGTCATCTCCCCACAGAATCCACAAAATGTTTTCCATATTTTTGTGTAGATTGCAGATGTCACCGGCTTTCTGCTGGCTTGAAGGGTAGAAATGACGTCATCTGAAAGACCTTTTGCTCTCAAGATCTTCCGTTCAGGATCCATGCTGCCAACTGAAGTGCTCCTGGGTTCTGGTGTAGAACTGGACCTTGTAGAAGAAGATCCTCTCTTACTGGTAACAGGAGAGGCTCTTCCACTGACAATTTTTTTAACAATGGAAACCAACTTCGTTTCGGCCAGTGAGGAGCTATGAGGATGACTTTGGCCTCGTCCTCGCAAATTTTCCTGAGTGTCCTTGGAATCAATGCTAGAGGCGGAAACGCATAGAGAAGACCGTTGCTCCAGGGTTGTGACAGGGCATCGATCGCAGCTGGACTTTCCCAGGGGTTTAGGGAGTAAAAGGTTTCGACTTTTGCGTTTTGCTTTGTAGCAAATAGATCCACAGTCGGCTTCCCCCAACGATGACAAAGATCCCTGAATACTTCGTTGTTCAGTTCCCACTCTGTAGGGGATACACTTTTCCTGCTCAGGAAATCTGCCAACTGGTTCTTGGATCTCTCCAGATGTACAGCCGAGATTGACCGCACCGACTTCTCTGCCCACTTGAAGATCTGTTCCGCCAGATCTTGTAATGCCAGATGTCTTGGGCCCCCCTGATGTCGAAGGAAGGCTACAGTCGTCGTATTGTCCGAGAAGATTTTTACATGCTTGTTCTTCAGCAAATGTTGTGCCGCCGTTAGGACCTTCCAAACCGCATGCAACTCTCTGTGGTTTGATGACTTCTTGCTGTCCTTTCTTCCCCACCGACCTTGGAAATATCTTCCTAGGACATGACCTCCCCAACCTTCCTGACTTGCGTCTGTCGTGACTGACACACTTGGGGTTTGAAGCCATTACACTCCTACCCGGAGATTTTTGGAGAGAGTCCACCACACCAGAGACCTCTTGATCTGAAAAGAAAGATTCAGTCTTTGATTTAGAGAATTTTGCCTCCTGTTCCAGCTCCTCAGAACTCCCTGCTGAAGCTGTCGGGAATGAAACTGGCTCCATCTCACGCAAGGGATGCAGGCCGTCATCAATCCCAGTATTCTCATCCCGTCTCTGATCGTATTTCGGCCTCGGGAGAAATGATGGACCTTTTTTATTATACCCTTTAGCCTGTCTTCCGGAAGGTAGGACATTCTTGTTTCTGAGTCGAGCATGACTCCTAGGAATTTTATTCTGGATTTCGGTATTAGATCCGATTTCTTCCAATTTATAATCCAACCGAGACTCTCTAGTGTGGAGATGAGGAACTGACAGTTGACCCTGAGCTGGTTTACTGACTCTGCCGCTATCAAAAAGTCGTCTAGATAAGGGATTACCATCACATCCCGATTTCTCAGATATGCGACTACCTCTACCATAAGTTTTGTAAAAACCCTGGGAGCCGACGCCAGGCCGAAGGGGAGACAGCGAAATTGAAAGTGATAGATCTTCCCTTCCATGTTTACCGCAAACCGCAGGAATTTTTGGTGGTTTAGGTAAATGGGAACATGGTAATATGCACTCTTTAGATCTAGAGTGCACATCACCATACCCCTTCCCAACAGAGGAATGGTAGACCGAATTGACTCCATTTTGAATCTTTTGTATACCACCCAGTTGTTTAGGTGCTTCAGATTTATTATCGTTCTCGACTCTCCCGATGGTTTTGTTATTGAGAAGAGATTCGAGTAATGACCTCTGTACTCTTCTTGGGAGGGGACCGGAACAATTGCCGCCATTTTTAGGAGGTCCTGTATATCCGACCACATGGGGGATGATGATTTTAGATGTGTGCTGGACACCAGAAATCTTTCGGGCGGAAGGGAGGAAAATTCGATTTTGTACCCCTGGGACACCACCTGTAACACCCAAGGACTCGTTGTTATTCCTCTCCAACCTTCTAGGAATCCGGCTAGACGACCCCCTACTCTGATGGCGTCATTTCCTATGGTAGCTAGACCTCGGACCTGAGTAACTCGAGTCTTTGGTTTTGGGTATACTGTCTCCCCCTTTCTGGTAGCTCCATCTACCTTGCTTCCCTTTACCCCTGTAATCCTGTTTCTGATTATAGCGGGGTCTCCGAAAGGGCTGGAATTTTTTAGGCTTTTCTTCGGGGAACCCCTTTTTTACGTCTGAGGCTCTCTCTAATATATCGTCGAGGACCGGTCCGAAGACCCTGCCCCCAGAGAAGGGTATGGAACACAATTTATTTTTGGAGTGCATATCACCCGACCAATTTTTGAGCCAGATAGCTCTTCGGGCTGCATTAGAGAGAGATTGACCTCTAGCCGCGAACCTAACCGTCTCCGCGGATGCGTCTGCCAAAAAGGCGGTTGCCAATTTTAACAGAGGCAGAGATTTCATGATAGTATCTCTAGGAGTTTTGGCTATTAATTGATCCTGAAGATCATTTAGCCACAGGTCCATGGAGCGAGCCACTGATGTTGCTGCGATATTAGCTCCGATAACCGCCGAAGAACTCTCCCAGGTCCTTTTTAAAAGTCCATCTGCCTTTCTGTCCATGGGCTCTTTTAGATTGGAAGAGTCCTCAAAAGGGATTGAGGTTCTTCTGGACACTTTAGCCAATGGAATGTCTATTTTAGGTATATCGACCCATTCTTTAACTTCATCCGGGTCAAACGGCAAGCGGAGTCGGAAATCTTTAGGGATAGTCAATCTCTTCTCCGCCTCCTCCCATTCATCCAAAATCATGGATCTGATATGGGAATTTACTGGAAACACTTTTGCAGTCTGTGAGCGCAAGCCACCAAACATTTCGTCCTGAACTGAACAAGATGGTTGTGGATCCTCAATCTGCATAGTATGCCGCACAGCCTCCAACAGTTCTCCTGTGTCTGCCGCAGAGAATAAGTATTTTCTCCCTCTCTGTGGGGGGTCTCTGCTCTCTTCTTCCTCCTCTATATCCGATACAGCAGATAACGAATCTCCTGAAGAGTAATCGACCCTCTGCCTTTTGCTCGGTCTCTCTGAAGGTGAGGCTTGAGGTAGTGCCAGACCTGATACAGAAGCCTGGACCTCCTCTCTTATCATGGCTCTCATATTTGACATAAGAGAAGCCTGCTCCTCTCCTATGATTCTGCAGGTGCACGCTTCACATAGGGGTTTCTGCCAGGTATCTTTCAGTTTGGCTGCGCAAATAGGACATTTTTTGCTTTTGCCAGGCTTCTTTAACGGTTTTTCTGGTAATGAGGCCACCTATAGAAAAATAACAAAGCTCCAGGATAATGCCCCATTTTTTTTTTATTTTTTTTTTTTAAATGTCCATAATACCGGTCCCCTGGTCTACTCACTAGCGCCGTGGACTCCTGCCCTTCTCTAGCTGCGTCCTCCATGATGCACCGGAGATCGCTTACTGCACATACCTTATATTTCTGCTCGTCTGTTCATCTGTACAGCGCTTCTGCACTCACTACCGCTTCCTGTTTCGGAGACGCCGCCCGCCCCCCTCAGCCGCAAACCGGAAGTGACGCGGCCGGAAAGAGGATGGTGCAGCGACGATTTGCTTCCTCATGCCGGCCGCATGGAGACGCCGACGTCCGCAGAGGCAACCGGCAGGATCGCATGCACCAGGGGGCGTGACGGAAGGATCGAGAGCCCCCGGCAGGGGGAAGCGATCCTCATACCAGGAGCAGCGCTACACTGGTAGGCAGAGGGACCCTCGGGCGGGTGTTGGCCAGCGGGTGCCTCATGGAGGGAAGGGTGAGGCAAAGCCCCCCGATCCACAATCCCCCCGCACAGAACGGTAGCTCCTCTCGCCGTTCCTATCCATAATGGGACAGGAAAAACACTGAAGGGTGGTAGGGGGAGGGTCCTTTTAACCTCTCGTGTTTCCTGTCCCATCATGGATAAGAAGGACGTCCTCCAGTGTGCTGTCAGGTGGTGACCTGGAAAAAAGAGTTGCCAAAAGCTATGTAAAGTCATGGCACCAGCTGAAATCTTTCAATAATTAGAATGCAATCCGGCCACTTAGTGAAAACTAATACCAGCTGATTTAACTGATGGCCTATAAAAAGGTGTCTCATTACCCAGGTGCCACACTAGAAACATCTCATAATGGGTAAAACCAGTAAGCTGTCTCAAAACCTTCACAACCATATTGTTGCAAAACATACTAAAGGCATTGGTTACAGAAGAATTTCTTAACTGCTAAAAGTTCCAGTGAAACTGTTTTGACCATAATCCGAAAGTGGAAAGGACATCATTTCACCATAAACAAGCCACCACCAGATGCTCCCCGCAAGTTTTCAGACAAAGGTGTGAAGAGAAATATCAGAAGAGTTGTCGAACGTCAAGGACCTGTGAAATACTGGGAGAATATAGTCTGGTCAGATGAGATGAAAATTGAACTCTTTGAATGCCATAATATACTCCATGTTTGGAGGAGGCCAAAAGCCACTGCATAGCACCCCACAAACATCATACCAACAGTGGAGTTTGGAGGTGGGAACATCATGGTGTGGGGCTGTTTTTCAGCATAGGGCACTGGCAAACTGTATATAATTGAAGGAAAGATGAATGGACAAATGTACCAAGACATTCTAGATAAAAATTTGATTCCATCTACAAGGATGATAAAAATTTAAGTGTGGACATTTCAAGAAGACAATGAACCCAAACACACAGGTAAGGAAGCTGTAAATTGGCTTCAGAGAAGGAAAATAAAGCTGCTAGAATGGCTGAGCCACTCGCCTGACCTGAATCCAATAAAAAATTTATGGAAGCAACTAAAGTTCATAGAATGAGCTCACGGAACCCTCCGGATTTGAAGAGTGTTTGTGTGGAAGAATGAGCCAATAGGAGCTCAAATATGTCTAGCAAGGACACAAGTCCCTCTCATAAAGGGGGGCGTTGGAAGAAACACATTTGCGAAATGGTGCTGTCGGGGTAGGTGCACTCAGCACATGGGAACTATGCACATGCTACTTTGTGAGTTCCTTCTTTCAGTTACGAGTTAATCTTTTATCCTCTTACTAATTTAATGCCTTTTTCTGCAGACACTATGCCTAACAACTTATTACAGATAGATCTATTGTTTATATGACAGTAGCAATACATATGTATTGCATATGGCCGTCTTCATAAAGTGCAATCCCTATGCTAGCGCACTTCTTTGTTCTGTAGCTTGAGTTTTATGATCCCTTAAAAAAAATAATAATAATAATTCTAATTTGCTATTTAACTGCCTCTTCCTCTTGTTATTCACCTGAGGTTGTGTGTTACCTGTTTCAGTAACAAGCACAGACTATATTGCACATACTTAGGCAGCTCTATCCTGCGTCAAGCTCCTATTGTAGCCATTGCCAATCAGATTCCATAACATAACAGTAGTCCCATGAAAAAAACTCATTTTTCTAAAAGATGGACGTCTCAGGAGAATTTATAGAATCTAAAATAGGTCACAGAAATAAGCGAAAAGAAGAACATATGATGACTTTAATGGTACTAAAGTGATGCTTGAACTTGAGTTCAACTTCCCATTAGCAGTGGCTATGAACTCTGATTATCCAGTCTGTGGCCTGCAATGATTTCATATATTTCATAAACGACATTAACATTTCCTGTACTGGAAAGACAAGTAATCTTCAAACCAATTGTGCCTTCTTTCTGCCTTACAATATCTTACATGCTAGCTGCTGACACAATGTGGACAATGTTATACAATCTGTATAGAAGTGGCTAATGGCCCCGTCTCACATAGCGAGATCGCTAGCGAGATCGCTGCTGAGTCACAAGTTTTGTGACGCAACAGCGACCTCAGTAGCGATCTCGCTATGTGTGACACGTACCAGCGATCAGGCCCCTGCTGCGAGATCGCTGGTCGTGTCGGAATGGCCTGGACCTTTTTTTGGTCGTTGAGGCCCCGCTGACATCGCTGAATCGGTGTGTGTGACACCGATCCAGCGATGTCTTCACTGGTAACCAGGGTAAACATCGGGTTACTAAGCGCAGGGCCGCGCTTAGTAACCCGATGTTTACCCTGGTTACCAGCGTTAACGTAAAAAAAACAAACAGTACATACTCGCCTTCTGATGTCCGTCAGGTCCCTTGGCGTCTGCTTCCTGCTCTGACGGAGATCCGGCCGTACAGTGAGAGCGCAGCACAGCAGTGACGTCACCGCTGCGCTCTGCTCTCACTGTACGGCGGCACTCAGTCAGAGCAGGAAGCAGACGGCAAGGGACCTGATGGACACCGAAAGGCGAGTATGTACTGGTTTTTTTTTTTGGTAACCAGGGTAAACATCGGGTTACTAAGCGCGGCCCTGCGCTTAGTAACCCGATGTTTACCCTGGTTACCCGGGTGCTGCAGGGGGACTTCGGCATGGTTGAAGACAGTTTCAATGATGCCGAAGTCGTTCCCCTGATCGTTGGTCGCTGGAGAGAGCTGTCTGTGTGACAGCTCCCCAGCGACCACACAGCGACTTACCAACGATCACGGCCAGGTCATATCGCTGGTGGTGATCGTTGGTAAATCGCTTAGTGAGACGGGGCCTTAAGAGTTGTGAGCATGGTCCTCTATGTAGGATGGAGGGCAGAGAGCATGATTCAGAGAAGTAATTACCTTGAAAATATAGCTTCAACTACATATACTAAAACACTGGTCAGACAAAATGTCAAGTCAGTGTAAGGAAAGATGGGAAAATTATAGATTTTGCAAATGATATCTTATGAGAAGTACATAATCAGTAGTTTTATGGATTTTAAAAGGGGTTGTAAGCATAGCATACTATGTCATCAAGGCCAAATAGAAAAATCTTAAATTGACATCTGATTTTCAATATCTAACAAGCAGAACGTAATAAAAATAAAGATATAGATAATACAATATGACTCATAAAAAATACGACTACACATGCAGGCAGCCAGTTGGTGGTTCACATCAGGGGTGGACATAGCCTTAGTACAACTTGTACAGGGGCCCAGCCCAGTAGGTTAGTGGCCTCTCATGGTAAAAACAGTTCCAGTACTTTAGGATTGCACTTAAGGACAAGAGATAATAAATTCCATAGCTCACAATTACTGGTGTATTGTTAGAAATGATGAGCCATAATAAGTGGCCCCTATACAGTTCTTGAGCATAGTCCTACTGTCTTTATCCTCTTCATGTTCACATTCTGCAGTCTGACCAGTCAGAAGAGAGGCACAGGCTGCAGCTTTCTTTAATAGCTTATTATATGCACAAGTAAGTGGTTCCAGAGCAGAGTTTGTTATGCTTACATCAGACGAAAGGTTAAACAGAAAACAAAATAGATAGCTGCTAGCGGCAGGGATGAACAGGCAAACCAGCTTACAGGTCTAAGCCAGAACTACGTGGAGTGTTCAGTAAGTTATCCAACCCCAGCATGTTCTGTCCGCCTTAAGAGAGCTGAGCTTTTCTATGCATGTAGAAAAAATGTATGACTTACAATAGAAAAAGGAGTGTTTGTTTTTATAAAAAAGTACAAAATTTTATTAACACAATTGGATGGACAATCAATGACATAACATATGTAAAGAGTGCAAATAAGTAGAGATGAGCCACCGCCCTAGTGTTCGGGTTCGGTTCGTCTAACAGGGAGATGTTCGTCGAACACCGTCGAACCCCATTGAAACCAATGGCAGGCAAACACAAACACATACAAACACATGGAAAACACATAGAAAACACCTTAAAAGGTGTCCAAAAGCTGACAAACTGCTCAGAAGACACAACAAACACATGGAAAAGTCACAACTACACATAGTCATGTGAAAAGAAAAAAGGTGGAGGAGTAAAAGGAGGAGGAGACACAGATATAGGCATGTCATGCCCTTCTAAAGTTAAGAAAGGCTGGAGTAAAAATCTAAAATCACCCTACCAACACCCAGACAAAAAAAATATATATATCTTTACGTAGAATGGCGGCGGGTCCATTCAGAACACTTTCCTTCGAAGACTTAGTGGTACCCCCGTTGGGAGTTGTGCCAAAAAATGAACCCAATACCTTCAGACTAATCCACCATTTGTCATATCCAAGGGACAGGTCAGTAAACGACAAGATCGACGCGGAACCAAGTACAGTACTATGTACTGTACCTCCTTTGACGAGGCAATCAGGTGGGTCAACAAGTTGGGAAGGGGCACCCTAATGGCCAAAACAGACATTGAGGGGGTGTTCCGGTTACTACCTGTGCCTCCGAATAGTGTCCTCCCATTGGGCTGCTTCTGTGAAGGAGCATACTACATAGATCGCTGTTTGCCCTTGGGGTGCTCCATATCCTGCTCACTATTTTAGGCGTTTAGTTGCTTCCTCGAATGTGTCATCATGGACGTTTGTAAAGCGGCACATATTATCCATTACCTCGACGACTTCTTATGCCTGGGCCCAAAAGATTCCCCACAGTGTGAAAACACGCGGTAGTCCACCTGTGAGAAGGAGAGAGCTGGAGGGAGAATGGACACCCCAGAGCCGAGGGGTTAGATTGAGAAAGAAAGAAGGCGGTGTAGCTTGCTTCATGGGTGGGGTACTCTGCTGAGTAGCAGAAATTGCTACTAGGCCCAAAAGGATTTCCTTAGCCAAATGCCATTAAAAAATAGTAGTTAGGTAAACAGGCGGTGTAGCTTGCTTCATAGGTGGGGTACTCTGCTGAGTAGCACAAAATGCTATTAGGTACAAAATGATTTCATGGGCTAGATCAGTTAAAAATTAGTAATTAGATCAACAGGCGATGTAGCTTGCTTCATGGGTGGGGTACGCTGCTGAGTAGCACAAAATTCTAGTAGGCCCAAAAGGATTTCCTGGGCTAGATGCCGTTACAAAATAGTAGTTAGGTAAACAGGTGGTGTAGCTTGCTTCATGGGTGGGGTACGCTGCTGAGTTGCACCAAATTCTACTAGGCCCAAAAGGATTTCCTGGGCTATATGCCGTTACAAAATAGTAGTTAGGTTAACAGGCGGTGTAGCTTGCTTCATGGGTGGGGTACGCTGCTGAGTAGCACTAAATTCTACTAGGCCCAAAAGGATTTCCTGGGCTAGATGTCGTTACAAAATAGTAGTTAGGTAAACAGGCGGTGTAGCTTGCTTCATGGGTGAAGTACGCTGCTGAGTAGCACCAAATTCTACTAGGCCCCAAAGGATTTCCTGGGCCAGATGCTGTTAAAAATAGTACTTAGGTAAACAGGCGGTGGGTGGCTGGGCTACTCTGCTGACTAGAAGACACTGAAGCTTTGGAGCAGACCTCTGAATCCCAGGCCATAGTATGAGTAAACAACACTGCAGACGACCCCACCCACCTGGAATTGACGATGGCAACGTCATGTAAAAGTCAGCAAGGAGACTAAATCAAAGAGTCTCCATTTTTTCCAAAAATTCGGCCACAGACACCACTTAACCCTAGAACGCATACCCATAGAAATCTACACATTCACGCACCTGGGGCCTTTTAGGCCTGTTTACAATTATCATGGAATAACTCAAATAAAAATACTTTTCAAAGTTTATTGCAAAGTAAGGATGCATTCCCACTAGCACAGGGGTCCGCCAGGACGGGATTCTGTAATGGATCTGACCTCCTGGTGACCCCAGCTAAGGCTGGCAGACGCACACCTGGGGCCTCGCAGGCCTGCCAGGTTACTTGTTTTCTATTTTCTGTAAAATTACTTTAGTTAGAATTTTGAAACTCTAGGTATTCCTCAGGTATATACTGGTTAGTAATTTCCAGTTGTTCATATATTTTTATGTTATAGGCATTTCGGTATAACAACCTGCCTTGATAAGCATATCATGCTGCTTCTCTCCATCATAGTAGGCATCAAAAGTTCATAAAGTTCTGTCAAAAATAGACATCTCTTGTCTTTCCTGTTGGCATGGAATTCTGGATTAGTTTGACAATAAACAATGTAGCTATTGAGGGCTGACACATCAAGGATATTGGAAAAAAGGGCAACAGGCCAACGTTTAGTCTGCCTTTTGCACAAATACTCTCCAATCATTTCGTCCATCTTGTCGACACCTCCTTTTGTCTTATTATAATGCAGTATGATTTCAGGTTTTTTTTTCCTGTCATTGGTGTCAATACTTCCATCATGATGCATTGTACTCAGTAATATCACGGATTTTTCTTTCTTGGCTTTATAAGACACCATTGTTGCTTGATTGCAGAAACAGAATACACTCTCGTAGATTGTTCACCGTGCATTGTGCTTCATGATTGGAGGAATTTCGCGGCGGTTTGGCCTCATAGTACCAACAAGTGTAAGTTGCTTTTGAAGCAAAAAGTTGGCCATTTCAAAATTGGTAAAGTAATTATCCATTGTAATATTTTTATTCTTTTTTTTTCTTATTTTTATGTTGTCATGCAGAATTCACACTCTTCCCAGCAATAGCAGAGTCATAAAAGTTCTTCCCCAGCAACAATACAGACAAAAAGACTGAGTATCACATGTAAACCTAGTACAGGCCTAAAAGGACCCAGGTGCGTGAATATGGGGTAGTCCCAAAAAAAGGTTGTTATACCGAAATGTCTGTAACATAAAAATATATGAATAACTGGAAATTACTAACAACTATATACCTGAGGATTACCTAGATTTTCAAAATTCTAACTAAAGTACTTTTACAGAAAATAGAAAACAAGTAACCTGGCAGGCCTGCGAGGCCCCAGGTATGCGTTCTAGGGTTAAGTGGCATTAATTTCGCTAGCGTTTTTTAAAACGGTTGGTGAGGTGATTTTCAGAAATCATCAAGCTTTTAGTCTCCCCAAGATGACACAGGGGTAGAAAAGTCCTTGCGGATCCAGGATTTGTTCATCTTGATGAACGTTAGTCTGTCTACATTGTCACTGGACAGCCGCGTGCGCTTATCTGTCAGCACACCACCAGCAGCGCTGAACACACGTTCAGAGAGAACGCTGGCTGCGGGGCACGACTAGATCTCCAAGGCGTGAGTGGCGAGCTCAGGCCATTTTTCAAGATTGGAAGCCCAAAATGAGCAAGGGTCCAGTTCCACAGTCATGGCATCGATGTTAACTTGGAGATACTCTTGTACCATCCTCTCTAGGCATTGGCTGTGCATCAGACTTCTTGTCTCCTGTGGCCTTGCAAAGGATGGTCTAAAAAAATCTTGAAACGATTGGAAAAAATTGCTGTTACCATCAGATACGATGTTACTGTTACGGTTTGATTGAGTGATGACTCGATAGTCCCATGGTTGGCAAGTTAGAACTCAGGCCAACTACGTGCACCACTGGTGTTTTGTGGAAAAGCAGATGTTAGATTCTGTAACAGTCTCTGCTGATACTCCTGCATGCGTGAATCCCTTTCTATGGCAGGAATTATTTCGCCAAATTTGCTTTTGTACCGGAGATCTAAGAGTGTGGCAACCCAGTAGTCGGCATTTCTTCGGATTCTGACAATCCGAGGGTCATGTTGCAGGTAGTGCAGCAAGAAGGCACTCATGTGTCTTGCGCATCCAGGAGGACCAAGTCCTTGTTGTCTTGGTGGTGGCGAGGTGAGAATCATACTTCCATCGTCTGCCCTCTCCCCCCAACCTCGCACAACAGAAATTTGATCAAGGTCTCCCTCATCTGATGAGTCTTCCATGCCCAGCGCCAGTTCGTCCTCCACTTCTTCCTCGCCTCCTGCACCTTCCTCAACAGTTTGGCTGCTACCATGCGCCCTTGGTAATCCCTCTCCCCCAGCCTCCAATGCCAGCTGCCTTGGTGCTGCCAACCTTCTTGACCTTGGAGATATGATCCCTTCCACATTCGACTCCTCCTGTTCCTGCTCCTCCTCCTCTTGTTCCACCACCTGACTCCGAACACTGTGTAAGGTGTGCTCCAGCATGTAAATCACCGGAATGGTCATGCTGATAATGGCATCGTCAGCACTAAACATCTTCATTGCTATTTCAAAACTGTGCAGAAGGGTGCATAGGTCCCTGATCTGAGACCACTCCTGCAGTGTGATTTGCCCCACCTCTTGATCTCATTGGCCCAGGCTATACGTCATAACGTATTGCACCAGGGCTCGTCAGTGCTGCCACAGTCGCTGCAACATGTGCAGAGTTGAATTCCGCCGTGCGGGCACATCGCATTTCAGCCGGTGAACTGAGGGCTGGCTGCCATGCTTAGACAGAGTTGAGTAGGGTGTCCCCGGCAAACTGTGGGTCTGTGAGGAAGGTGCAGGTGGAGATGTTATGTTGCCTTGATCAAAATGTGGTGTCGATGTCGGAGAGCGCTCAACACCAGCAGGTCCTGCCATATAGAAAAAGTGTATGCATATGAAAATGAGGGATCACCACATCAATAATAGAGTACAAAAAGTAATTTTTATTGAGAACTACACACAACAAACGTTAAAAACATGTAAAAACCCAAGCAACATGGGTAGAGGTCACGGGTCCACAATAGTTTGGGGTAAATCCCAAGAAGAACATCCACAAGCCAATTGCAATATAAAATCCACAAGCCAATTGCAATATAATTATATATATATATATATATATATATATATATATATATATATATATATATATATATATATATATATATATATGTATAAATATATATATATATATATATATATATATATATATATATATACACACACACCCAGATAACAGTTACCATTTAACGATTATAGACATGCTGTTATTTCAAAAAGTCAAATGAAAAAAAGTCAAATAGAAAAAAGACCATTCACATGGTACATATCAGTGGTATACATGTCCATCCAAGAAGCAGTATATAAAGCAGAGAGGGATACCCGGACCGTAAGTGGGCCACAGATATATCACACACTTATTGTACCACAGGGTTTCCACCCCTAATCCTTGCGCTCTTACCTAGCCTAACAGTAAGGTCACCCCTCACATAATGGCATGCTGGATAAAGTGAATCTGGTCGGCTATGTGGGTGTTCAGACCCACACGTATCGACGCATAAAGCGTCTTCCTCAAGGTCTTCCTTCCTTTTGACCTTGAGGAAGACGATTTACTGGGTTAGATGCCGTAAAAACTGAAATACACAGGCGGTGTAGGTAGCTTCACAGGCGGGCTACTCTGCTGACGTACAGTCACAGCTACTAAGCCCAAAACCCCAAAACGATTTACTGGGTTAGATACAGTAAAAACTGAGATACACAGGCGGTTTGGCTATCTTCCCAGGCGGGCTACTCAGATGACTATCAGACAATGCTACTAGCCCAAAAGGATTGGCTGAGCTAGATTAAACCAAATGCTGTGACTAACACTTGTACAGCACTGGCTCAGACCTGCCTGGCAAACAGTGCTATGAACTGCTGTAACCTACCCTGAAAAGGGCTGATATTACAACTAGTCCCAACTCCTCCCGACTCCCTAAACCTATCTCTCAGAAAATTCGCTGGCAAAAAAAGACTCTTTGACTGTATAGCGCCCACAGCAGCAGCGGTGCCGTCTAACACTAAGCTGCAGCGGTGAGGAAATGGTGGCGACGGAGCCACTTCCTGTGGGGTAATCAAATAAAATATGTGGCATCTGTGGGTCAATACAAAACATTCTGCAGAGGGCAGTAAACGATGGTACGCCCACTGTCAATTACCAGCACTCTGTGTACTCAATAATACGTAACATGTACGGCGCTATACACGCACTACAATACAGGTAGCAGGTGGAAAACTCAGTTTGAATGATGTCACACGCCGAGAGTAACATGCGGTGCTCATACGTCGATAGGAAATACAGGCACTTCCCGTCATGCGCAATGGTTACCGGAAGTTGCCGCTGCTAGGTAACCAAGACGCAAAGCTGTCAGCCCGTAGTACTACATCTAGTAACAGAAAATCAGCAATTACTACAGTGCGAGAAGAATATGATAAGCGATGTATGGGATATATCGCATGTATAAACAACACACGGGAGCCTTACGGTAACGCCGATGTCAAAAGACATAGCACGGTGCCCGTATGTTAATTAGATAACAAAGACTTCCTGTGTCCTTATCTTCTCCGCCGTCTGGAGGGCCTCACTATCGATTCTGATGCGCACCGTGCAAGTATCGATGTGGAGGCCCTTTTCTCCTCCATCCCTCATGAGAAAGGTTTGGAGGCTGTGAAATATTTTCTACAAATGAGAGGACGTCAATTTCAGGAACATAATCACTTTATCCTGAAACTACTCCGGTTTTGTCTAACACACAATTTTTTTACCTTTAATCGCAGGACCTACCACCAGCTGAGGGGGACGGCCATGGGCAGTCCTTGTGCACCGGCCTACGCCAACCTCTTCCTCGGCTGGTGGGAGGAGACTATGGTTTGGAATGGTGACTCTGAAGATGGTGATTTCTCTATGTATCGTGTTTCAGAAATCTGGACACGTTATAGATGATTTTTTTTTTTTTTTTATTTGGACAGGCTCCAGAGGTGATTTTGAGGGTTTTGTGGATGGGCTCAACCACAACAACATTGGGCTTTTTTTCACATCTGTGATTGATTTTTCCTCATTACCTTTCCTGGATATCCTTATCACTAAAGGAGCTAATGGTAATTTGGTTACATCAAACTGCTAAAATGCTATAAAATGCTCTTATACATTGGAGTAGTCACCATCCAGAACACCTCAAGAGAGGGATTCCTAAGGGACAGTACCATAGGGTCCGGAGGAATTGCTCTGATGATGTTACTTTTGAGTTTCATGCCAAAGAGCTGAGGAGGAATTTTCGGGATAGAGGTTATCCATCCAAAATCCTTAAAAAAGCATACCAGGACGCTAAGAGTAGAGATAGAACCACACTATTGAATCCTACGGTAAAGACACAGGACAATGATGTGGTACGCTTTATCACCACCTTTGATAACGGTGCTACTCGTGTAAGAGACATTATCAAAAAGCATTGGCCCATCTTACAGATGGACTCAGATATTTCAAACTACCTTGGTGACACTCCTGCGATCACCTACAAAAAAGCCCGCTCGCTTAATGATAGATTGGTTCATAGCCACTTTATGAGCCCTTTAAATGAAACCTGGCTTAGGAGCAATGTAACAGGCTGTTATAAGTGTGGACACTGTACAGCCTGTCAATACAATGATACAGGTAACAACTTTGTGAGCAATGTCACAGGTAGGAATTACAATATCTTTTTTCTTTTCAATGTTCTTTTTATTGATTTTTATAAAAGAGCAGATATACAAACATACGTGAAGTAAAAGAAATAATTAACAGAATATCAAAAACGAGTCTTCGAATAAGGTCTCTTAAAATAAGTATAAAGCTTTGAAGCTACTCGAAGTGTATAAAGGTAAGACCAATATAATGTATGAACAACAAGCAGAAATCAATTGAAGGGTATAAAAATCCAGTTTTAAACTAAACGATAGGTAATATATTCTGCTATCAATCATTTTTTGAAATCAGTCTAATTTCTATTTAAAGGGATAGAATAAAGAGAAGAAGAGAGAATAGAGAAGGAGGGGTCAGGGTTGAGGGAAGTAGATGGGGAGGGGAGCACCTTATTTTGCAGTTGATTTTGTTTAATGTAAGTCTTCAATTATCAGATGGTTGTTGGATTTATAGAGAACCCAAGGGTTCCATGTTTCTTTAAACGATAAGGTCGTGTGGTTCACGGAGGCTGCTAATTCAGCTATTCTGTAAAGTTGGTCAATTTTGGCTAATAGTTGTGAGAGTGAGGGGATTTTTGTTGATTTCCAATGTAACGGCACCAGTAGCTTTGCAGCCGCTATGATGTTGTAGACTAAGGTGGAAGTGCGCCGAGGTAGATTAGGGCAAATGGGGAGATTCAAAAGAGTAGATTCTGGTGTCAGTTTCAGTTTTTCCCCTGTGGTGTTTAGAATGGTTGCCTCAACAAGAGACCAAAATTGTTTTAGAGTGGGGCATGACCACCATAGATGTAGATAGTCACCTGTTCCTTTTTTACATCTCCAACACAAAGTAGTAGCATCTGATTTCCAGATCCGTATTTGAGTTTGTGAGATATACCACCTGGATACTATTTTAAAGGAGTTTTCTTGTGTTTTCACACAGCTTGTGGGGCCATGTGAGTGTTTGTAGATATGTTGGACTTGAGATTTATTAAAAGTATAACCCACGTCCTTTTCCCAGCTTGTTATATATGCTCTTTTTAAACAAAGGTCTTCAGTTAAAAGGGTTTGATATAAAGTGGATAGTGTCTTCAGTGGTTTGGATACTCTTGCGCATTGAGTTTCGAAGGTTGTGAGGTTGCGGGTAGTGTCAGGGTTGTAATGCATTATTCTCAGTGATTCTTTGAGGGCAGAGTACTGTATAAAGTTGAAATTCGATAGGCCCATTAATTTTTTAATTTCAGAGAGCGGCAAAAGCACTCCATCTTCAAACAGTTGGTCTATGGGTGTGTTTGGACCTTGCTGGCTGTTATGTATTTTATTATCAATTTTGAATGTGTGGGTTAGGATGTCTGAAAGTTTGAGTAATGGAGATGAGGGAGGTATTAGCATGTTATGTACTTTCGCCCAGATCCTAATGAGTGTTTGAGTGATTGGGTTGGATTGTGAAGGAGGAGGTCGCTTCTCGACATAAGTCATCAGGAGCGATCTGATAGGTAGAGATGAAAATTCATTCTCCAACCTAAGCCATTGCTTACTCAGAGCCACGAATTAGGTCTACTGAGCGTGTCAATATTGCAGCGTAATAGTATTTCCTAGCATCAGGTGCACCCATTCCGCCATTAGACTTAGCTAATACTAGTGTGCGGTAAGTTATTCGTGGTTTGATATTTTTCCAGATATATCTGAGGAACAATGAGTTTACCTTAGCCAGGTAAGATTCTGAGACGTGGATAGACAGCATTTGGAATAGGTACACAAACTTGGGGAGTATTAAGCTTTTTAATAAATTTTTCCTCCCTGTCCACGATAGGAATTGGTCTCTCCAAGATTGTATGGTAGACTTAGCTTTGTCAATTAGTGGGTCGTAATTAAGTTTAAATAAATCTTTGTGGTTTCTGGGAATCTTAATTCCAAGGTACGTGATATATTGTTTGGGCCAGGTATAAGGATATAGTTTTTTCAGTTTAACAAGGGTGCGAGTGGGTATGTTGAGGTCCAAAGCTTCTGATTTGGAAAGATTGACTTTAAAGTTTGTCAGAGTACTATATTCCTCTAGTAATTACATCAAAGCTGGAAAGCCTTTGAGTGGTCTAGTCATCAGTACGAGAAGGTCGACGGCAAAGGCCGCCGTTTTGTACTGCGTTTTCCTTAACTCAATGCCCTCAATTTCAGGATTCTGTTGTATGGCACTTAGTAGAGGTTCCATCGCTAACACGAAGAGTAACGGCGATAGGGGGCAGCCTTGGCGAGTGCCGTTTGAGATTGTAAATGTGTCTGTTAAGGAGCCATTTATTCTAATACGAGCCTTGGGTTCTCGATACATACTCATTATTGAGGAAGTTAGTTGATGTGGGAATCCAAAGCAAGTCAGGGTCTCTCCTAAGTACGTCCAGTCCACCCTGTCAAAGGCTTTCTCCGCGTCTGTCCCCAGGAGAACTAAAGGTAGTTTTCTTTCTTTAGCATAGTGCATAAGATGCAATATTTTATAAGCGTTATCCTTTCCCTCCCTTCCCATAACGAACCCTGTTTGGTTTAAAGATATCAATGATGGCAAAAATCCAGCTATTCTGCGTGCTATCATGCTTGCAAATAATTTCAGATCTACGTTTAATAACGAGATTGGTCTGTAGCTACTGCATTGCTCTGGATCCTTGCCCTCCTTGTAAATTAGTGAAATCTTAGCTTCCAAGGCTTGCGTAGGGAATTGTTCGCCGTTCAATACTGAGTTACACATGTTTAATAGACGTGGAAGTAGTATTTGGGAAAAGGACTTATAGTATATTGCAGGTAAACCATCAGGACCGGGAGCTTTTCCGGGAGGGCTCCTTGACAGGGCAGACCGGAGTTCATCTGGCTGGAATGATTTGATTAAGAGGTGTTGCTGAGAGGTTGTCAACTGAGGGAGGTTCAAGCGAGTCAGAAAGGTTTTAATATTTAGTAATCTTTTAGATTTGTCAGTATCATTCTCTTTTGGGCGTAGATTGTAAAGTTGTTTATAATAATTTAAGAATTCAGATTCAATTTGTTTATAGTTTTGGGTGCACTGACCATTTGAGGATGTAATGGTATGGATATATGTGCATGCTTGGCGTCGTTTTAGTCTAGATACCATTAGTTTTGAAGCTCTATCACCATGTATGAACATTTTGTTTCGCCAGGAGGCGTACCATTTGGCAGAGTTTAAGTTTAAAATTTCTTTCAATTGTTGCCTTTTTTTTATAAGTTCATTTGGAGTGTGTTGTTCCTGTTGTTTTTTGTGTTGTGTTTCTAGCTCATATATCTCGTCATATAAGGCTCTCAACTCTTGTTGTCTTCGTTTGTTGAAGTACGAAGAAATAGAGATCAGTTCTCCTCTAATTACCGACTTATGTGCTTCCCATAGAGTAGGAATCGAGACCTCATCGGTATCGTTTTGTTCAAAATATTGGTTAAGTTTTTTTGTAACACGTGCGACGACTTCTGGGGAATTTAAGATGGACTCATTCAGTTGCCAGGATCTAATAACGGAGAGGGGTCTGAGTAGTTTTGTTTGGAGTAGTACTATGGAGTGATCTGAGTGAACATTAGGGAGGATTGTAGAGCTTATTACATTTGGCAACAGTTGTCTGGGTACGAAAATCCTTAAAAAAGCATACCAGGACACTAAGAGTAGAGATAGAACCACACTATTGAATCCTATGGTAAAGACACAGGACAATGATGTGGTACGCTTTATCACCACCTTTGATAACGGTGCTACTCGTGTAAGAGACATTATCAAAAAGCATTGGCACATCTTACAGATGGACTCAGATATTTCAAACTACCTTGGTGACACTCCTGCGATCACCTACAAAAAAGCCCGCTCGCTTAATGATAGATTGGTTCATAGCCACTTTATGAGCCCTTTAAATGAAACCTGGCATAGGAGCAATGTAACAGGCTGTTATAAGTGTGGACACTGTACAGCCTGTCAATACAATGATACAGGTAACAACTTTGTGAGCAATGTCACAGGTAGGAATTACAATATCAAGCAATTGATAAATTGCAGCACTAAAGGGATCATCTGCAAGGCATCTTGTTCTTGTGGAATTGAATATGTTGGAAAAACCATCAGAGAATTTAAGAGAAGAGTTGGAGAACATGTTGGAGATGTGGAGCATGGGAGAGAAACCCCCATTTCTCGGCACGTCAATCACATGCATAATGGCCAATCTAAGCATCAAATTTATGGCCATTGAGAAGGTGACAAAACCTATACGGGGGGGGGGGGGTGATTGGGACCAATTGCTATTGCAGCGAGAGGCCAAATGGATTTTCTATTTGAATACTGTTGTTCCATATGGTCTGAATGACCAAATTAACTATAGTTGTTTCATCTGAATTAATCTTCCGTGCTTTTTTTCTAGTTATCTTTTGGTATCACACAGTCATTTGATTTTCTTATTTTGCCTAAATCCTTCATTATCGTCACCCACATTTTCCATGGGATTTGCATGATTAATAATTATTTATTATGTTTACCATAGTAATTTGTGGTATGGGGCTTTCTTGTTATGTGGTAATGATATATAGAGGTTGCGATTATTGCTATATATCTTATGTAACACGCCGCATTATGTGATAACGATCACTCTTATTCATAACCTTTTTGGTTTTGTCTGCAACTGTTAGGTAATGTTTAATAGGATCACTTCCTGCATTACGTATACTTACCGGTTTTGCACACGCGCTGGCATTCTTAATGCTCCTGTTCGTATATATCGTGGCTTTCTGGTTGCCTAGTTACGGTTACTTCCGGTCAGCGTCCTCCCACACAGGAAGTCTTTGTTATCTAATTAACATACGGGCGCCGTGCTATGTCTTTTGACATTGGCGTTACCGTAAGGCTCCTGTGTGTTATTTATACATGCGATATATCCCATACGTCGCTTATCATATTCTTCTCGCACTGTAGTAATTGCCGATTTTCTGTTACTGGATGTAGTACTACGGGCTGACAGCTTTGCGTCTCGGTTACCTAGCAGCGGCAACTTCCGGTAACCATTGCACATGACGGGAAGTGCCTGTATTTCCTATCGACGTATGAGCACCGCATGTTACTCTCGGCGTTTGACATCATTCAAACTGTGAGTTTTCCACCTGCTACCTGTATTGTAGTGCGTGTATAGCGCCGTACATGTTACGCATTATTGAGTACACAGAGTGCTGGTAATTGACAGTGGGCATTCCATCGTTTACTGCCCTCTGCAGAATGTTTTGTATTGACCCACAGATGCCACAGGCTTTATTTGATTGCCCCACAGGAAGTGGCTATTTTTTTAGCATACCATTTCCTATTTTAAAACTGGCCCTACGCCTTCACCACTCTCTGCAAGACAACATAGAGGGTGGCAGGACTTATTGTCCCTCTTTTTCTAGCACATAGGCACTTTATCTCCTCATACAAGCAAGTCCCCTGATGATTTAGCTTGGAAGAAACGCGTCGGGACTATCGAACAGGGAGAGTGCAGGGCATGTGTGCAGGGGTAGATGTGGACTGCCCTTGTAAGGGCAGGAGCTTTGGGGATAGCTTACCGGTAGCCCCATAGGGATTGAAATGGTATTGTCATCTCTTTCTATCAATTTCCGGATCATCCCCTGACCAGAGAATATCCGGTGCTCCTGTGCCTGTACCGTGGAATTGGTGAGATTGTTCCTTTTCCATTATTTAACAATCACCAGTGGCACTGTTTACATTGTGTGCTATAACTGTTATATGTCACTAATTGTTTTTACATGCAACTAAGTGTATGGAAATCTGCGCTGCTGATTACATGAGTATTTTTTTCGCAGCTATCTTATACATCATACCTTGGTCTGTATTTATTTCGCAAGTGCCATTGCAGGCGGAATTTTTGAATCCTAACGGGGGTTTATAAGTCTCTATGGCTATCACACTATATGGTTGAGACTGTACCCCAGGTTTTATTCTCACTTTGGGTGACCTTGTTTGGTTTTTACCTTTTCTAATAATTATTAAAAGTTACGTTTTATATTTCCACTTGCTTTATTATATAAGTTTGTAATCATCAACTATCAAAGTGCATCATTAAGTTCCATATAGATTTAAATCATTGTGAAAAAGTGCCTCTAATTAAATATTAGCCACATGCCCCACATCAATCAAGAGTCTTTAGTATATGTGGATCAAAATAGTATATGGAGGCATTTTCACGCAGTCAATCACTAGGAAGGTCAGGCATATATTTGTAACCAAAGTCACTGCATATATACGGCAATATAAAAATGGATTATCTTACCTAAATGGATAGACGTTTGGGCAAGTCACACAGACCTTTTAACAACAGACACATTTTAACAACCCCGATGCACGTTTCGTTGTTCAGTACACCATGCTTTCTCAAGGGGAGGTTTCTCAAAAGGTTTCTCCCCTAAGCATGGTGTACGGAATAAGAGAAACGCACGTTGGGGATTGTTAAAATGTCTGTGTGACTTGCCCAAACATCTATCCATTTAGGTAAGATAATCCATTTTTATATTGCCGTATATATGCAGTGACTTTGGTTACAACTAGTGTTGAGCGATACCGTCCAATACTTGAAAGTATCGGTATCTGAGAGTATCGGCCGATACCCGAAAAGTATCGGATATCGCCGATACCGATACCAATACAAGTCAATGGGACACCAAGTATCGGAAGGTATCCTGATGGTTCCCAGGGTCTGAAGGAGAGGAAACTCCCCTTCAGGCCCTGGGATCCATATTAATGTGTAAAATAAAGAATAAAAATAAAAAATATTGATATACTCACCCTCTGACGCGCCCTGGTTGTAACCGCCAGCCTCCGTTCATAAGAATGAGCGCTTGAAAGTCCTTAGATGACGTCGCGGCCTGTGATTGGTCGCGGAGCGGGTCACGTGACCGCAACGTGACCAATCACAAGCCGCGACGTCATCTAAGGTCTTACCAGCGCTCATTCTTATGAACGGAGGCTGGCAGTTACAACCAGGGCGCGTCAGAGGGTGAGTATATCAATATTTTTTATTTTTATTCTTTATTTTACACATTAATATCGATCCCGATACCGATTCCCGATACCACAAAAGTATCGGATCTCGGTATCGGAATTCCGATACAGCAAATATCGGCCGATACCCGATACTTGCGGTATCGGAATGCTCAACACTAGTTACAACATATTTCTGACCTTCCTAGTGATTGACTGTGAGAAAATGCCTCCATATACTATTTTGATCCACATATACTAAAGACTCCCGATTGATGTGGGGTATGTGGCTAATATTTGAGGCACTTTTTCACAATGGTTTAAATCTATATGGCACATCTTAGGCCCCTTTCACACATCAGTATTTTGCTATGAGTCACAATCCGTCGAATTTTGAAAAAACAAATCCGGCGACTGATGCCGCCAGATCCTTTTTTTTTATCATAGACTTGTATTAGCGACGGATTGCGATGGATGGCCTCACGTTTCATCCGTCGTTCACCGGCTCCATCGAAAATTGTTTGTCCGGCGGCCGGAGACAACGGACACGTAACGTTTTTTGTGTACATCGAAAAATCGGACAGACGGATCTGTCGCCGTCCATCGTTTGCTCAAATGGAAGCCTATGGTGCCGGATCCGTCCAATGACAGAATCCGGCGACTGATTCTGTTTTTTGTTTTTTTTTTTTTAACTGAGCATGCTCCGATTTATTTAGGATCCAATTAGCCAGATCCGCTGGTCGGATACGTTGAAAAAAAGAAACTGTTGCATTAGTTTCTCACAATCTGCAACGGATCCGTCGAGCCAACGGATTGTGACTGATGGCTAAAAACGGATGTGTGAAAGGGGCCTTACCTTTATACTTAATGATGTACTTTAACCCCTTAATCCCATATGACGTACTATCCCGTCAAGGTGACCTAGGACTTAATTCCCAGTGACGGGATAGTACGTCATATGCGATCAGCCGCGCTGACTATCGCAGCTGACATCCGGCACTATGTGCCAGGAGCGGTCACGGACCGCCCCCGGCACATTAACCCCCGGCACACTGTGATCAAACATGATCGCAGTGTTCCGGCAGTATAGGGAAGCATCGCGCAGGGAGGGGGCTCCCTGCGGGCTTCCCTGAGATGATCGGTACAAGGCGATGTACTCACCTTGTACCAAGTGTCTCCTCCCTGCAGGCCCCGGATTCAAAATGGCCGCGGGGCTGCATCCGGGTCCTGCAGGGATTACTTCCGGGTCCAGAGCAGGCGCTGGTAAGCCTGCAGCGATGTAAGTCAGATCGCCGATCTGACAGAGTGCTGTGCAAACTGTCAGATCAGCGATCTGTGATGTCCCCCCCTGGGACAAAGTAAAAAAAAAAAAATTCCACATGTGTAAAATAAAAAAAATAAAAAAATTCTTAAACAAAAAAAAAAAATTCTATTCCCATAAACACATTTATCTAAATAATAAAAAAAAACAATTAAAGTACACATATTTAGTATTGCCGTGTCCGTAACGACCCGACCTATAAAACTGTCCCACTAGTTAACCCCTTCAGTGAACACCGTAATAAAAAAAAAAAAAAAGAGCCAACAGACAACGCTTTATTATCATACCGCCGAACAAAAAGTGGAACACCACGCGATCAAAAAGACGGATATAAATAACCCGCAAAAAACGAGCCGCCATACAGCATCTTAACCAAAAAAAAAAAAAAGTTATAGTCCTCAGAATAAAGCGATGCCAAAATAATTATTTTTTCTATAAAATAGCTTTTATCGTATAAAAGCGCCAAAACATAAAAAAATGATATAAATGAGACATCGCTGTAATCGTACTGACCCGAAGAACAAAACTGCTTTATCAATTTTACCAAACGTGGAACGGAATAAACGCCTCCCCCAAAAGAAATTCATGAATAGCTGGTTTTTGGTCATTCTGCCTCACAAAAATCGGAATAAAAAGCGATCAAAAACTGTCACGTGTCCGAAAATGTTACCAATAAAAACGTCAACTCGTCCCACAAAAAACAAGACCTCATATGATTCTGTGGACCAAAATATGGAAAAATTATAGGTCTCAAAATGTGGAGACGCACAAACTTTTTTGCTATAAAAAGCGTCTTTTAGTGTGTGACAGCTGCCAATCATAAAAATGCGATATAAAAAAATGCTATAAAAGTAAATCAAACCCCCCTTCATCACCCCCTTAGTTAGGGAAAAATAATAAAATTAAAAAATGTATTTATTTCAGGGCTAGAGTTAGGGCTAGAGTTTTAGGGCTGGGGCTAAAGTTAGGGCTGGGGCTAAAGTTAGGGCTGGGGCTAAAGTTAGGGCTGGGGCTAAAGTTAGGGCTGGGGCTAAAGTTAGGGCTGGGGCTAAAGTTAGGGTAAGGGTCTTGGATTACATTTACGGTTGGGATTAGGGTTGGGATTAGAGTTAGGGGTGTGTCAGGGTTACCGTTAGGATTAGGGTTAGGGGTGTGTTTGGATTAGGGTTTCAGGTAGAATTGGGGAGTTTCCACTGTTCAGGCACATCAGGGGCTCTCCAAACGTGACATGGCGTCCGATCTCAATTCCAGCCAATTCTGCGTTGAAAAAGTGCTCCTTCCCTTCCGAGCTCTCCCGTGCGCCCAAGCAGGGGTTTACCCCAACATAAGGCGTATCAGCGTACTCGGGACAAATTGGACAACAACTTTTGGGGTCCAAATTCTCTTGTTATCCTTGGAAAAATAAAAATTTGGGGGGCTAAAAATCATTTTTGTGGGAAAAAAAGATTTTTATTTTCACGGCTCTGCGTTGTAAACTGTAGTGAAACACTTGGGGGTTCAAAGTTCTCACAACACATCTAGATAAGTTCCTTGGGAGGTCTAGTTTCCAATATGAGGTCACTTGTGGGGGGTTTGCACTGTTTGGGTACATCAGGGGCTCTGCAAATGCAACGTGACGCCTGCAGACCAATCCATCTAAGTCTGCATTCCAAATGGCGCTCCTTCCCTTCCGAGCTCTACCATGCGCCCAAACAGTGGTTCCTCCCACATATGGGGTATCAGCATACTCAGGACAAATTGGACAACAACTATTGGGGTCCAATTTATCCTATTACCCTTGTGAAAATACAAAACTGGGGGCTAAACAATCATTTTTGTGAAAAAAATAATTTTCGAAGCTCTCAAAACACATCTAGATAAGTTCCTTAGGGGGTCTACTTTCCAAAATGGTGTCACTTGTGGGGGGTTTTAATGTTTAGGCACATCAGGGGCTCTCCAAACGCGACATGGTGTCCCATCTCAATTCCAGTCAATTTTGCATTGAAAAGTCAAACGGCGCTCCCTTCCTTCCGAGCTCTGCCATGCGCCCAAACAGTCGTTTACCCCCACATATGGGGTATCAGCGTACTCAGGACAAATTGCACAACAACTTTTGGGGTCCACTTTCTTCTCTTACCCTTGGGAAAATAAAAAATTTGGGGCGAAAAGATCATTTTTGTGAAAAAATATGTTTTTTTATTTTTACGGCTCTGCATTATAAACTTCTGTGAAGCACTTGTTGGGTCAAAGTGCTCACCACACATCTAGATAAGTTCCTTAGGGGGTCTACTTTCCAAAATGGTGTCACTTGTGGTGGGTTTCAATGTTTAGGCACATCAGGGGCTCTCCAAACGCAACATGGCGTCCCATCTCAATTCCAGTCAATTTTGCATTCAAAAGTCAAATGGCGCTCCTTTCCTTCCGAGCTCTGCTATACGCCCAAACAGTGGTTTACCCCCACATGTGGGGTATCCGTGTACTCAGGACAAATTGCACAACAACTTTTGGGGTCCATTTTCTCCTGTTACCCTTGGTAAAATAAAACAAATTGGAGCTAAAATAAATTTTGTGTGAAAAAAAGTTAAATGTTCATTTTTATTTAAACATTCCAAAAATTCCTGTGAAACACCTGAAGGGTTAATAAACTTCTTGAATGTGGTTTTGAGCACCTTGAGGGGTGCAGTTTTTAGAATGGTGTCACACTTTGTTATTTTCTATCATATGGACCCCTCAAAATGACTGCAAATGAAATGTGGTCCCCCCAAAAAAATGGTGTTGTAAAAATGAGAATTTTCTGGTCAACTTTTAACCCTTATAACTCCCTAACAAAAAAAAATTTTGGTTCCAAAATTGTGCTGATGTAAAGTAGACATGTGGTAAATGTTACTTATTAAGTATTTTGCGTGACATATCTCTGTGATTTAAGGGCATAAAAATTCAAAGTTGGAAAATTGCGAAATTTTCAAAATTTTCGCCAAATTTCCATTTTTTTCAAAAATAAACGCAAGTTATATCGAATACATTTTACCATTATCATGAAGTACAATATCTCACGAGAAAATGTCAGAATCGCCAAGATCCGTTGAAGCGTTCCAGAGTTATAACCTCATAAAGGACAGTGGTCAAAATTGTAAAAATTGGCCCGGTCATTAACGTGCAAACCACCCTCGGGGCTTAAGGGGTTAATAGTTGACAATTACAAACTTATATACTGCCAGGTTATCATGACTGCATGTCCTTATTTGCACTTTTATACACGTTATGCCATTACTTGTCCAATTGTGTTAATAAAATTTTGTACCTTTTAAAACAAACAAAACTCCTTTTTCTCAATTTTCTATTATGCTACTTTTAGAGTGTTTTTTTTTTCTTTTGTGGCTAAGTGTACTTTCTGTACTTCGCTCACAAGTTACTATGAGACTGGGTTTCTGTCTAACAACTACAACAGAAACAGTAGAAGTTCAGTTTGATGAAAGCATCGTAAGTGACAAGAAAGAAATGCTGTACAGTGCGGCTCTACAAAGCAAGTGAGGGATTGGAAGTTTGTTCCATGATTGCGTTATTTACTAAAAAAGGAAAGAAGACTAAAGAAATCCAAGAAAAATATTTAGAATTGAGAGTCCTAGTGGTTGATACCTTTTAATGGCTAACTGAAAAGATGGTAACAAATTGCAAGCTTTTGAGACTACACAGGTCTAAATATTTTTCTATCAACTGGCTAACACGGTACCAAGATATATATCTTTCCTGTAAAGAAATCCATTAATAGATGATTGCTGTATATGATGATAATGCACCATCCTATTACCAAGTAAAACCTTGGGCCAAGCAGATTAAATTGGCTATGGAATGAATTGTAGATGAACCACATTCAGGGCCACCTATATAAGCATCTTCAGAGGAAGTGTGCCTTAAAGTGGAGACTGATTTTGGAAGATCATCGGGTCCAAGTCAGTCTTCTAGCTCATGAGTTAGGCATTTCAGTTGGCACTTTACAGTATCATTCATGATGTTTTGATGTGGTTAAAGGTTAGTTTCCGGTGTGTGCTACCAATGTTGAAGCCTGAGCAAAAAACATGTTGCATGAAATTTAGACATGCTTAGAGAAAATCCAGGAGACTTTTCAAATTATTACAGGATTATTACAAGGAACTAAACAAGTTGGTATCTTGTCTGCCCGACGAATCCATAAGAGCCGATGACCTGATACCAGGAAGTCCAAGAACAGGGACATTCTACATGCTTCCCAAAATCCACAAATCTGGAAATCCAGGAAGACCAATTATTTCATGTGTGGGCAACCTTACTGAGCAGGTATCTGGATGGGTAGAGGGTATTCTTAAACCTCTGGTAAAGGATACACCCAGCTTCATTCAGGACACAACTGACCTATTGAATAAACTATCAACAATAGGTCCTCTACCAGAAGGAACCATCCTGGCCACCATGGATGTGGAATCTTTGTACTCCAATATCCCACACCAGGATGGATATTAAATGCCTGCAAATTCTTCCTGGAAAACACAGGGACTGATGCAAATTCTGTGGTGAAACCTATAAAATTCATCCTCACCCACAATTACTTTGAATTTGAAAAGAAGATCTTTCTACAGGAGACTGGAACAGCAATGGGAAGTAAAATGGCCCCACAGTATGCAAATCTTTTCATGGCCAAACTTGAAAGTGACTTTGTCCTCATGTCCCATCAGGCCTCTGGCGTACTACCGCTACATTGATGACATTTTAATCATCTGGATGGAGTCAGCCACAGCTAAAGACGTTCCATGAACAGTTTAATCAATTTCTTCCTACCATCAACTTGACACTCAACTACTCCTGTACCAAAATTAACTTTTTTGGACACCATCATTAAGCTGCAGAACAATAAAATAGAGACATCCCTGTATCAGAAGCAAATCGACCGTCCAACATACCTTAAATGGGACAGTTTCCATCCAAAACACATAAACTCCAATAGATAGGGATGAACACCTTGGTCGCCTCAGAAAGACCTTTTTGAATCAGGGCCACCATCCAAGAACAATTGAAAACCAGATTACAAGAGCCACCAGAATATCAAGGAATCACCTGCTACATTACAAAGCTAATGCAGAAAATAACCGGGTACCTCTAGTAGTTAAAAAAAGAAGAGAAGCCAGCACTGCTGAAGGTCAAAACGCAATATCTAAAGTGCACATGCACATAATAAATTCTGACTGTATTTCAAATATGAGATATTTAGCAAATAATTGATCAATTTTTTGAGCTACCCCGCCACTTCACGGCAATCTCATAATGGGGCAGTCCTAACTCTACGTTTTTTATTTACATTGTGCCATTTCGGCCTCCTAAATGTATAGAGAGTGAGAAAAAAAAAAAAAGGACATACCACATTACATAACATTACATGACAAACTGTACCTGGAGCATTGGCAGAATCACTCCCTTAGTGCCAGGAAGGCGAGCGCGGATAGAGGCCGATCAGGTCCTGTGCGGACATATCAGATCTGGCCTCCACACTGCCAAACCAACACCAAAGTTAAAGGATGAAACTGGCTGAGGCACAGCTGCCTAATTAACTAGAGCCTGAGGCAGGGCAGGGCTGCTGTGTGTACCTCTAGTAGTTACCTACAATCCAAATCTGGAGGTGCTAAGGGGAGCTGCATGGAAATTACAACCTTTACTACAAAAAGATGCCTGCTTACAATCCATTTTTCCAGACCCCCCACTACTGTGTTTTAGGCAGCCCCCAAATCTAAGAAGCATCATTGTCAAGAGCTCCCTGTCTTCTCCCACAGCTGCAGGTACCTTTCCTTACAACCAGAAAAAATGTAAAACCTGTCCATTTATAATGACCACGGACAAGATAAAGATCCCCAATTCACATCAGGACTACAAGATACCAGGTACTTTCAGCTGCGTCACTTCTAATGTGGTGTACCTAATCATTTGTACTAAATGTCCAACTGGGGGTCTGTATGTGGGGGAGACAGGGCAAAAGCTTAGAACAAGAATGAATTCTCACAGCCACACAATAAGAGAAAAAAGAATGGATCTACCTGTGGCAATACATTTTTGTCTCCCACATCATAACATTATGGACATGAAATTACTTGTGTTAAAAGGTAGCTTCAAATCTAAGAGAGAGAAGAGTATGGAAATATAAACTGATGACGACCTTTGACAGTCTCACTGCAGGAATGAATTTGTCGCATGGATATATGTCTTTTTACATCAACTAAGGAACTTGCCCCTCAGACTATGAGGGGTCATCACAACAGAACCAGACCCCAATCAGAGGACAATAAAACATTCCTTATCTAAGAACTGGTCCAATATTTATGGACATAACTGTTTATCACTCATGGAAATTCTGTTTCAGGTCACCTGTCTAATCCATGTTTTTTTTTTTCTTTCTGTGCTATGTTATGCATAAATATGTGATTCTTCAGAATTTCTTTTAGTCTTTGCCTGAGGAAGAGACCTGTGTAGTCTCAAAAGCTTGCAATTTGTTACTATCTTTTCAGTTAGCCATTAAAAGGTATGAACCACTGAGGACTCTCAATTCTAAATATTTTTCTACAGGTGATGAAACATGGGTCCGCCACCATGATTCCTGAGACCAAACAAAAGTCCATAAAATGGAAGCACAGGGGGTCAACCAACTCAGAAATTTTGCGTCCTGCAGTCAGTTGGAAAGTTCATGGCAACAGTTTTTTGGGATAAAGAAGGCGTTTTTCTTACTAGAATTCATGCAACACAAGACAATTACTGGAGACACTAAAGCTCCGATAATGAAGGTATTACGTGAAGCATTGACGGCAGGTGTGTTGCTGCTTCACAGCAATGTGCTATCTCACAAGTCTTGCATATCACGAGCTGCTACCAGGGAGTGTGGCTCAATGAAGCTTAATTATCCACCCTACAGTCCCGACCTGGCTCTGACTGATTACTTTCTATTTCGAAACCTAAGAAATTTGTGCATGGGGAACGATTTCCTGATGATAATGCAATCAAAGAGGCAGTAACAGGTTTCTTACCACCACAAGAAGTCTCCATCTAGTCTGAGGGCCACTGATCACTGGAGGCGAAATGGAATAAGACTGTTGAAGTCAGTGAATATTACACTGAAAAGCAGCAAGTTTAATTTTCTCAGAAAAGGTTTTCGTACTCAGGTAGATCAATTATTCTTTAAGGGAAACGGTCATCCCCCCCAGGGCATTTTTAAGTAAAAGAGCTACCTTCAGCAGCACCAAGGCTGCATTCTGTGAAGGTGGCTCTTATGCTTAGTATTCCTAGGAATGCTGAAATAATCACTTTCATAAATTGCCCGCCATACCTCTATTGTGTCCCGGAGGTATGTCTTCTCCCCTGGTGTCAACTGCCTCCGAGATGGAGGTGGCTCTTTTACTTAAAAATGCCCTGGGGGGTGAAACGTTCCCTTTAAACTTCCAATTGAATAATAACAGGAGTTTACAGAGATGATTGCCAGCTGAGAGTTTTAACTGGAGAGAAACTCCAAAGCAAACGGTAAGTGAACACAAAGGCTACTCCATAGTCAGAACATATAATTGTGTGTGCCTTAAAAGGCACTGCCAGTCAACTTGTGAATCCCTTGCATGTAGGATAGCTGCGGAGACACCATCACGTGTTTCTCAACGCAAGCAGTGAATAGCCAGGCCTTTCCCCGGGAAGGAACAAACACGGGAAGGGCAGCATCCAATAAAGGAAAACATCCAATACAGGAAAACCACCTATGCCAAGCATGGTATCCATCCACAGACAGCTGTTTCGGGGTGTTTGCCCCTCATCAGTGTGGAGTAGGAATCTGGCTATTAGGAGCAGTGCCTAGTAAAAGGCTGTGAAGGAACAGATGATTGGCCTCGGGGAGACCAAAACATCCAACACCGCGGAGACACCATCACGTGTTTCTCAACGCAGTGATCCAGAACACTGCCCCCATCCCTTATGGGAAATATGCAAATGCATGTAGGATAGCTGCGGAGACACCATTACGTGTTTCTCAATGCAAGCAGTGAATAGCCAGACCTTTCCCCGGGACACTGATGAGGGGCAAACACCCCGAAACAGCTGTCTGTGGATGGATACCATGCTTGGCATAGGTGGTTTTCCTGTATTGGATGTTTTCCTTTATTGGATGCTGCCCTTCCCGTGGTTGTTCCTTCCCGGGGAAAGGTCTGGCTATTCACTGCTTGCGTTGAGAAACACGTGATGGTGTCTCCGCAGCTATCCTACATGCATTTGCATATTTCCCATAAGGGATGGGGGCAGTGTTCTGGATCACTGCGTTGAGAAACACGTGATGGTGTCTCCGCGGTGTTGGATGTTTTGGTCTCCCCGAGGCCAATCATCTGTTCCTTCACAGCCTTTTACTAGGCACTGCTCCTAATAGCCAGATTCCTACTCCACACTGATGAGGGGCAAACACCCCGAAACAGCTGTCTGTGGATGGATACCATGCTTGGCATAGGTGGTTTTCCTGTATTGGATGTTTTCCTTTATTGGATGCTGCCCTTCCCGTGGTTGTTCCTTCCCGGGGAAAGGTCTGGCTATTCACTGCTTGCGCTGAGAAACATGTGATGGTGTCTCCGCAGCTATCCTACATGCATTTGCATATTTCCCATAAGGGATGGGGGCAGTGTTCTGGATCACTGCGTTGAGAAACACGTGATGGTGTCTCCGCGGTGTTGGATGTTTTGGTCTCCCCGAGGCCAATCATCTGTTCCTTCACAACTTGTGAATCCCGACGTGGACCACAGCATGGAGCGGCAGACATAAGGGAAGATAGCAGGCCCTGCCCCGAAGCAGAGACTGGTGAGTGATACTAAATATTCCGCCATCACCTGTGAGTGGTATTATTGTAAAGTGGAAGCAAAGCAACTGAGACATGAAGTGGCAGACCATGTTACAGAGGAGGTTTATTTAGGGCTGAGGAGCATAGTGCATGAAAGTCACCAATGCACTGCAAGGCGAAGGCAGCAAGTGTGAATGCTCCATGGATCTGGCAATGAGATATCGCTATCCCACGATGTCGAGTGCTGACGAGTAGTGTCACCATGTGAACAGGATGCTTTACTTGCGCATGCGCAGCAGACACATTCCCACAGGGCACAGTGATATGCTGCTGTTTCAGCCATGGGACAATTTGTTAATCCTGTGAGGTGGTGTTACAATGTATTTTAGTTGGCATGGTAATTTATATGTTGATGGTTTGTGCTAATTAATGATTGGAGTGGCCAGTGCATCTACTTCGTGGTGTTTCTGTCTATATATAAATAGCAGACAGCCTTTTAGGTCTATAGGTTTGCCATTAGAAAATTGTGCCCTTGAGCCCAGAAACACGTTGTACACCGAGTATTTGATAAAGGAGTTTTTAATCACCTTCTACCAGTTCTATTTGGAATTTAGTTGGGAATTGCCCAACCAACACTTGCATGCATTATTGTTACCACTTGGCTTTGTTTTTGGCAAGCTCAGCCCTGGTTGAAAGCTACATCATGTTTTAACTATTAGTGGAGTTGTGCTCGCCTTACACAACCTTTCAGGGTGAGCACAATTTAGGTGAATCTCCTTTTTTACCAGTACTTACTTACCCTATGTGCGCTCTTTTATTTATTTTTCTTTTTTGTCCAAGTTCACAGGTCAAAAGTTTGGACACCTGTTCATTCATTGGTTTTCCATTTTCTTATATTTTTGTATTGTAGATTCAGACTGAAGGAAGGAAAATCCACCAAATACATATGGAAATAAGGAGCAAGAGAAAATATTAAATTAATTTCTAAAATGGATCTAATGCTTAACTGATGCAAACAGAGGTATAGAGAGCCCACTAATTTTCATGGGGCCAGTCTTGGTTTTGTTATGTACCAGTTTTTAGAAAGAGAAAAAAAAATCACTGTGATCCACAGTTTTTCTTCCGTTATAAAAATGGACACAATAGAAAGAGGTTTCAAACAAAAGGGTGCACATTGCTTTAGCTTTTCTCTTATTTAACATTAAATATTCCATTTGAAGCACAAAAGTATCATTTTCTGTATTTATATTCACATTTTAAATATTGACAATCAATATTTTAAAGTATTCATGTCATCGGCCTTGAATTGCACAAGGCATAATGAGATGATATAATGAAGGTTATGCATGTGTTCTTTGTATCTAATGTATTTCATTTTATACAGATATTCAAGCTCAGACAATATTAGTATAGTCATTTGTATAAGATTACAGGAACCATTACACTACTTAAATATTGTAACATGACTAAATGATAATGAATAGAACATTTTCTATAAGTTCCTTCCTTGCTACAACAATCAAGTAATTCATTTATAAAGGAAATTTGAGGATAACAGCCAAATTAAACATCATCAACAAGCAGCCGTGGTTTAGATTCTTACTTGACAACACACCATAAACATTGACATTGCAACAGCAAGAAGGAAAAGCAATAGAATTATGGAAATCCCAGGATCAAACAAACATCTTGATACGCAAATGCTAAAATGGTTAGAAGATTTTTAAAACAACTCTAATTATTCAGTTTTGAATATAAGTGCCATGTGCATAAATAGACGGGCTTCCAGGCCTTGCCATGCTATTAATGAGCCTATTAATAATAACTAAGTAAAGTACTGCCACGCTGACCGCATATAGGCAACGAAATCATCAAGATCCGCTGCTGGAAGCTCCCTTTGCAATTGCCAACTAATAAACATTCTAGATGTATACGATGGGAGACAAATCTAGAGATGCTGCTGGCCATGGTAGCATGCTTAGGCCGTGCAGGCTGCTCATTGTACCACGAGTAATATGTGGTCTCATGTTGCCATGTTAAAAAATGGCTCCTGGGACACTTTGAAGAAATGGCCGTACCATTGGTTACATGACCAAATTAATGTCACGCTGAGCTGTTTGTGTACTGGAAATAAAGACTAGACATGTCCAGCTACTGTACATTTTGCCACCCCATCCCATAATCCTAGGTTTAGGACCAGAGTTATGTTCCCTCTTGAAGGTGTCTTCATGGTGTGTTGGCCATTTGGTCTCCAGAACAATTTCCAGCTAAATGCGAAAGCGTGCTAGGGTGTTCTCTTGGCAAATTCCACTACACATCTTTTTGCTGTTTCTTGTATTTTGCATCTACTGCTGTACCCAGTGTTTTATCTCCTTAGTTTGGCTGCTCCGTAGGTTATTACCACCTATATCATACTTACATTCAGTCAGGTTGCATATTCTTCATTTATCCACTTAGCACTTTCTTGATACATTGCATTGGATATATGTAACTTGGCACTCTGCTTTTTTCTGACCATTTATACTATATCCCTAATTTTAGGCTGCACTTTTGCTACTAGCCACTTGGCTTTCCTCGGACACCCAGCACACTACTAGCTACAATTTGGTAGCCCCTTCACAAACTTCTATTCCTGATGATTGGCCTTTTCTCTCTACATCAATATACTGTCCTTAGTAGACATTGTTTCCATTTTGCAAAAAAAAACCTGTAATGTTTTAAATCGTATCACGATATTTGAGCTTACCTTGTGCAGTAGCTACTTGTGTTGACATTCCCCTTTTATCCGTTTTTTTATCATTTATATCATTCTACTAATAAAAAACTTATTTTTACTACTTTGATTTGACACGACTGTTGCTTTGTAGGTTTTATAAAGGCTGAGGAGGGCCTCTTACTATTTTGGTCAGTTAAAGGTAGTTTTCAATTTCCAGCTATCATTGCATTTAATACAAAAGCAGAACTAATTGGTTTAGAGTATAGACCTGTGCTCAAGACCCACTGCAGTCTTGCTATGCACCAGATAGCCTTTGAGAGCAATGGCGTGAGGCCAATGGCACACCTGAGGTTTGCCATCTGTCTTGATACCCAATATCATGTAAACGCATGGTTTGTGTAGACACGGTTTGATGCCTTAAGCTTGACGTCCAATTTTACTTGAGGTACAGAATGGACCAATCATGGAACGAGCAGTACAGCCATTTCTTCAAAGTGTCCGAGGAGCAGTTTTTCAACAGGTAAAAGCCAAGCTGAATGATGCTTGGGCTACTGTGTGTAACCAGTATGGCTTAAAGTGGTACCATGGCTAGCAGCTTCTCGAGACTCGGCTCTCATCACACAGTGTCATCATTAGTCAGCAATTACAAAAGGGAGCTGACAGCAGCGGATCTTGATTAGTTGTATGCCCAAGAGCATTCTTCATAATAGTACAATTGTCAGACAACCATCAATAACCTCATGGATAGAATGCAAAGATATGTAAGTGCTTGTAATTTTGTGCGTGGTGCTCACACTTGAAAAATCGAGAGGTTTTAAAAAAATTTCCATTTTTCATATCACTAAAATGTCTATCAATCCTATGACGTGCCTAAATCCAAGACTTTTCCTTCTTGGTGTTACAATGTCAATGTTGAGGAATATATTTTCTTAAAAAGGAAACCTGTCACGAGATTTTATGTTGATAAATGTACAGTAATGCACCTAGGACGGAGTAATCCTATTGTTGCATATGCATTAAATGGGAGTATACTCGCGACTACAGATCAAGAGAAGGACTTGGGTATTCTGGTTATAAGTAAGCAGAGCAGCAGTACTCAATGTCAAGCAGCAGCTGCAAAAGCAGACAAGATTGTAGGGTGTATAAAAAGAGAAAATCCTGCAATCCCAACACATCTCTTTATAATTAACTGGTGAGGCCACATCTAGAATATGGGATACAGTTTCAAGCTCTACATTTTATAAAGGAAATTCAGACGTTAAGAGTCAGGCGGGCAACTAAATTATTACAAGGAATGGAAGGCCTCCAATTTGATGAGAGGTTGGAAAGGTTGGGCTTGATTAGGTTAGAAAAAAAGCCTCAGAGATCTAATTTACATGTATAAATATATGTGTGGGCGAATACGAAGGACTGACACACGACTTATTCCTTCAAAAGACCATACTAATGACCAGGGAGTACTCATTTCGGGTGGAAGAAAGGAAATTCCGGCAGCTAAATAGGAAAGGGTTCTTTACAGCTAGAGCAGTCAGACTGTGGAATGCCTTTGCAATGCTAGTCACTTCTCTCGGCCAAGCTGTGAGTCAGGACAGTCAAGTAGTCCCAGGTCAGAAGCCAGAAGGGTAGGTCATAAACAGAAGGAAGAGACAAAAGCATAGTCAGGTAACGTTCGGAGGTCAGAATATCAGGAGGATATCATATTCGAGCAGAAGGGGTTAAACAGGCGGATGGTGAGAACGAGGTCCAAGGTCAGGCAACAAAAGATCCAACATACAGAACTTAAGGCACAGAGGAAACAAATCACACTAGCTGAATGTACGTCTGGCAGAGGTCTGGGTGAAACAGCTCAGTCAAGTAGCATGGCAATCACCTGGGATAACGAACACTTCAAGACGAACAGTGCATCCCAGTCTCAGATTGGATAGTCAAGCTGTCAATTACCACACTGACAGCTCAGTACGCCCCTGTAACAGATTGGATGGCTGAGCTGTCAATAACTGTATCCCAGACACAATGAGGGGTGGAACCATGACAGCCCTACCACAAGTAGTAATAATGGCAGACACTATAATAGGTTTTTTTTTTTTTTTTTTTTTTTTTTAAAGCTGGATGATTTCTTCAGTACACAACATTGTGGGTTATATATAATTTAGTGACAAAATATATAATTGTTGGAACGTAGGTCTTTTTTCAACCTATGTAACTATGTAAAATAATGCTACTAACCAGCTGATATGCAGTTAATCTGCAGGTTAACAGCATTCTGACACTGTGCGGCGTCCATACTGGGAGCCCCATTACTGGTAAGAAATTAACTGTCCCTCTTGCCAGACTCGTCCTTTTAGTCATATGGACGTTGCCAGCATAGTTTCAGTCACGGCTCTGTGTATAGAGTAACCGTGCCCTAAGCACTGACAGCCAGCCCTGATGAAATCAGTGCCGGCAGCGCGGTTACAGCCACAGCTATGCAGAGTCGTGGATGAAACCATGCCGCTCACTCCTATGACTGAATGCCAAACGCTACCAGTAGGAATATAGTTCATTACGTCCTGCAGTGGGGCTCTTTGTACAGGCACTGCATGATGTCAGAACCAAGGCTGTGGAGTCATAGTCGTGGAGTCAGTGTCCATTATGGTGGAGTCAGTATAAAATAGACCGACTCCTAAAATATATAATAAGTTGGGCACCGTAAGCGTGATGTTGTCAGTTGGTTGTACTGGATAATGGGTAGGGGACTGGGGGGAGGGAGGGTTGGTTATGGGGTAAGGGTCCTGTTTTCGTAAAATGAAAATATATTAATAGGTTTTGTATTTGTTGTACCTGTCTGGAAAATGTGTCAGACTGTGTTACTGCGTGTCAGATACTTTAATAAAAATTAATTGATTTAAAAAAAAAAAGGTTGGGTACAGTAGTTCAATGCAGGATGTGCTGTAAATATTTTCATAATAATTTGGGAAAGTTATGAAGTGTCATATAAATGTCTGTTCTACCTGATCTAAGGATCTGGGCTGTTAGCTGAGATGAATCTGTGCTGCACTTTGTGTACATGCTCAGTAGGGGGCAGTGCTGTGGAGTTGGAGTCTGAGTCGTGGAGTCAAAGTAAGAGTCGGAAGTCCGGGAAATTGAGGAGTCTGAGGTTTGGCTTACCGACTCCACAGCCCTGGTCAGAATGCCTTGAACCTGCAGATTAACTTAACTGCAGGTTAATAGTTATTTTGTATGAAAGATATCCTTTAACCCCTTTCTGACACTGGACGTACTATCCCGTCGAGGTGGGGTGGGCCCGTATGACCACCGACTGGATAGTACGTCATATGCGATCTATCATGTAGATCTCACTTGCATGTATACTCCTCTATAATCATATATATACTCATATGCTCACAGCTAATATATACATTATAATCAATGGTTTAAAATGGCTGACAATGAACTGATATAAACCAGACAGATTGTATGGGGTTTTCCATCCCAAATGCGGAACAGTGTCAGATGTATTAACTCCTGATCAAATGTCTCAACTCTGTCCTACATGCAGAGAGCTACATTTTAGTTGCTTGGTCAGCAGTCATATGAGCATTAATCACAATATTCCATATATGCTTAGATAACCAATGACAGAGGAGCTAGACAATATGGTAATTAACTAACCACCCCTAACAACCCCTAACCACTCCTTTCTATATGCTATCATAAAAACTATGTATGTACAATAAAGTATCAGTATTGATGGAATGTTGTTCTGACACAATGGTGTTGCAGTCTCATTCCTTTGAGCGCTTAAAATACTCAGTCTTATTGGGAGCGGCCGCAGCACACACAGAGGGATAAATTTATCCAACCCAAATATTTCCATAACATAATGGTGCCCAACGTGGGGCATGGATGAAACGCACACAGGGACTCACTACTGACCGGAGAGACGGAGGTGTTAGCCATGGCCTTGGTTCAAGGGACGGAGATTGCGCAGCTCCATAAGTAAGGTAAGAAAATGTTATCATCTTACCTGAAAGTCCCCTGTGCCCAGTCCGGGTCTATACCTCTTGCCGGTCAGGTGTGGTCACCAATTCCCAGGTAGTGTAAAAAGTCCGAAGCCTGAATCCTAACCCTGGGAGGTGTCTGCTGTGTGCCGTGTATGTCTTCTGTGTTTGTGTAAAATACGAGAGAGGAAGGAATAGTGACTTTTGTTTGTGGTGGCTGGGTAACGGACAGCAGGAGGTCAAATCGCTGAATAAGCTACCACAGATTCCCGTGCAATAGGAGAGACAGAAGGTCTCGGGACAGGCAGTTCCATGTTCCAGGCTCGGATGGTGATAGCTTTGAGGGCTGCCACAGATTCCCGTAGCCGGCGGCCAGTCAGGACGACCGGAGCGGAGGGTGGTAGAGTCCGGCATATGCGTGCAAGTGCGATTGATAGTTGTCTGTTCCCAGCGCAACCTGCACGTGTCACAGAATTTAAAAGGACATCTCTCGGATTGTCTATCTGTTTCTGTCTGTCAAGTGTTGCTTCTTTAAGAAGCATGAAATAGTAAAAGAAAGTTTTGGGTTTTTTTTCCTTCTCTCTTGAACTTCCTCTTTTTCAGCTGCTGAAGCAGAGATGCATTGTAAATCACACTGTCACATCTGGGTTTTTTTTCTCTCTGGCTGTTTCTGCAAATGCTAGCTATGTGTAGCTATTTGTGAAGAAGTGATTGTATCTATCATTTTTGGTGCGACATACGTGTTTTCAGATACGTGATTTTAGTGACATTGATTGCAATAGCATAAGAAATGGGAAGTGTGTGTCTCTGACTGCGTTGAGCGCGGAGAGAGGGGAGAGGGAAAATATATATATAGTTTTTTTTATTTTTTTTTACTCTTTTGAAAGTCTTTATTCGGTTTTTCACATATATATATTTTAAAGGTTTTTTTTAAGTTTTTTTTTCTTTTGTATCAGAATTTTGAGTTTTTGATTATTTTGTTCTTTTTCCTGGAGTTTTATATACTCATTTTTAGAAGTTTTTTTAGTACGGTTTCTTTTTTTTCTTTTTTTTGTGTTTTTCATTTTTTTTTGCTCTTGCCATGGGGAATAAAGTGGCCGAGCAACAGGAGAGTCTTTTTATTTCCTAATGAGAAAACAGCCCTCTAGATAGTGGCAGAACACGAAGGTGTTAAGTATGTGAAGAATTTTGGAAGGTATAAAGTACGTGAAATTCATAAGAATGGCAGACTTCAAGCTGCAGAGTGGCATGACGTAGAAGGGAAAATAAGGGAAGTTAGCTGATGTTAGATTGCTGAATGCTAATACATGGTATAAAGTGCCAGCAGAGCTTACATCGTTTAGGTGGTACAGAAAGTTATATGAGCAAACCAGGAAGTGATTTTTGTGGGTATAAGACGGGAGAATCTGCGCAGTAGGTAGTTATTTTTTGCACAATATGTGGCGCGCCCCGTCTCTCCCTACAGGGAGAAGGCATAATTGCTCCTCTCTATTATTCTTGTTGTTCTCCTCTATCCTCCTTTTTCTCTGTCAGTCTTTTCTCTCCGCATTCTTCTCTCTCTCTCTCTCCTTTCCTCTCCTCTTCCTCCACACTTTTCTCTCTCTCTTTCCCCCTCTCTATCTCTCTCCTCCATACCCTCCATCTTCTCCTCCCTCCTTCTCCACTCCCCCACCACACCTTTCTCCTCCTTTTCCTTCTCCACACCCATCTCTCCTCACCCTCTCTCTCCCCTCCTTCTCCACTCCTCTCTTCTCCTCCCTCTTCTCCACATTCTCTCTCCCCTCCTACTATTCCTTTGTCTCATCTCATCAACCCCTCCTCCTTCTTCCTCTTTTTTTTCCTCTTCGTTGCCAGCTGGGCCAACGCCCAATTCAAACAATATGGTGCTTACAGCACAAGGTTCCCCTTCCATGTCCCTGGCACAGTCTAGCCATTGCCATTTGTGATATCGGGGAAAGAAGGTGAAAGCCCCCCCTACAGAGGGCAGCCCCAGACACATCAGGTAGCAGACAGCTCAGCCCTGGGTGCAGAGGGGGGAGGACTGATATCACCATGTATTGATAATGTACAATTTCAGCACCGGTCAGAGCTGCCTACATTCACACCAACATAGAACTATAAGCCTAATCCATCATAGCTTCAGCAAGGGGGAGACATCCTCACATAAAAAAGCAACTTCTAAGTCCAAAATCAGCCAGTGTATGACCCCAGAACAAGCTATCACAACTATTCCTCTGATGAAGATGAAGAGGGAACATCATACATGCTGTCCAGTACTAGAAAAAGAAACCCACAGGCACCAAGAATGCAGGGGCAGATAGAGGCACCACCGTTACACTATGTGCACTGCACTTCAAGTCAGATGACAATCTTCCAGACCCAGGGATGCATCCCATGCCATTTTACAGAAGAATGTAACAGAACCAGTGAACATATGCAGCCACCTGGAATGATCTCTGGGCCATAAATGGAAATAGAAGCAGGTGATGCACTCTGGCCAATCATGAAGGAACAATTCAAACTTCCAGCAGAATTAGACGTACACGCTTGGGAGTCAGGGCCACAGCTAATTGAACAGCTCAGAGAGTGGGCCAAAGGCAGATTGGCAGGACAAGCCCTCAGCTTACATGACATGAGCCAAGACAAGACAGAGTCTGTAAAGAAGTTTCATGGCAGAGTAATGCAAGCATTCCAAGACTTGGGCTTCACCATTCAAGACCAGATACGCAGGCAAATGTTGGCACAGGCCTTTGTGTATGGACTGAGACAGCCAATTAGGAAGCCACTGATAGTGGCTAGGCCTGAGAACAGGTCAATAGCAGTGGACTGACCCAGAAAAAATGTTTTATGTGCGCATAGGAGACTGTTTATTGCCGATTGTCACCAAAACTGCCGCTATTATAGCACCACCAAGAGCGCGAAGAAAGAAATGGGTGCCGTGCTGCTGAGAACGCCGGAAGGGGAGCCAGAGGTGAAGACGCTGCAAAGTGCCGATCAACACACCGGAAGAACCGCTGCAGATTCCAGAGAGGAGACACCGACCTCAATAAGGTTAGCAAAGGGGAGAAGCTATGTCGGAGCAGGGGGAAGAAGTGATGGCAGATGCAGCCGCAGCCCCTGTAATGCCCCAAGACCTTGGGTTGGATGCAGCCGCCGGTCTCATGGCACCCCCGGGCCTCGTCACTGACGCACCTGCAGGCCCCATCTTACCACCGCAGCTTCAATCAGCAGGCCGGACCCCGCTGCTGCTACAGTACCCATCATGTTGTCCACAGTAGCCAAAGGGATTGAGTCCCAACCAGGGGTGCAGAAGACAGCCCCTCTCATGGTGACCACTGACCTGGAAGCGCAACCACCCTACAAAGATAGAAAAAGTGTCAAGTGTTACATCTGTGGCAAGTTTGGCCATTACCAGAACCAGTGCAAAGCACCCACATCCCCAAAGAGACTGGAGCCATGCAATCCAAGAGTTGGTCCAGAGAAACAGGTCAAGGAAGAAGTGCAGAAAGCAGTGAAGTACCCCATCCAAAGGACAGGGGCAAGCAAGCCAGGTCCACAAGACACTACGCTCCTGACATGTAAAACTTCATCTGCAGGACCAATACCTCAAATTACCCTTAAAGTGGATGGCGTTGTCAGATCCAACGTGGTGCAGCCAGAAGTGTGATGACACCTGTGGAACTCGCTGATCCCACCTGCCTATCAGAATCCTCTGTGTCTCGCATGGGCATTGGTGGTCAAGTCAGACATCCTCAGCTTACAAAGCCACTGAGCGTGTGCACTCAGCCAGGACACTCTATCCTGTCCCAGTTTGTGGTGTAAAGGACCTGCCACTCAACCTGCTAGGAGCGAACCTACTGCAGAAGCTGAAGGCAACCACAGTGTTCCAGGAAAATGGGTCTGTGACACTTTCTTCATCCCTGACCCAAGAAGAGTCATGCTGGCGGCCCTACAAGAACCTTAAGCAACCGATGAGGCCTACTCAAGGAGGTACTGGACGTAGTACCAGAAAGTCTATGGTCTAAGGGACCCCAGCACGTGAGAAAACCTCAAGTTGCCCCAGTACGGGTGTCACTCAAGCCATGTACCCCGTACCCTCGTAAGGCCCAGGCCAGGCCTAGAGTCAAGCTGCCTCTGACCAACCGAAGGTCTACCTGGAAATAGGAATCATTGTTCCTCGCACATCGCCTTGCAATACCCCGCTTTTCCCCATCAAGAAAAAGACTGTAAAAGGAGAGCCAGCCAAGTTCAGAATGGTATATGACCTAAGAGCTGTGAATGACGCCACGGTGTTTGAAACTGCAATTATGCCGAATCCGCACACTCTGCTCTCAAATGTGCCTGCCACAGCAAAAGTGTTCACAGTGAACAACCTGGCTAATGTTTTCTCCAGTGTTCCCCTTCATCCGGAAGACCAGTTCCTGTTTGCCTTAATGCACCAGGGGGGACACCACACATGGACAGTGATGCCACAGTGGACCCAGAACAGCCCTCCACAGTTCACCAAAGCAATGTCCACAGTCTTCACCAACTGGGTCACAGACCATGCAGAAGTAACCCACCTACAATACATGGACGATCTACTCCTTTGTGCAATTGACTTTGACACGTGTAAAGCCCATTCCTTGTATCTCATACTCTACCTGGCGGAGCAGCACTGCAAGATCTCAAAGAACAAGGTCCAGTGGTGTCTGAAGCAAGTTACGTTCCAGAGACACTGTATTGCTCACCAGGCGAATTGCCTGACAGATGACCGGAAGACCACAGTGGAGAAGATGGTTCCTCCAACAACTCCGAAGGTGCTACAGGCCTTCCTTGGTCTAGTTTCGTATTGCAGAGCCTGGATCCCTGATGCCTCAGTCCTAATGCAGCCTCTGTGTGAATACGTCAGCGTGACCCCGTTCCTCCTGACTGATGCAGCCTTCAGCTCGTTCAAGAAGTTAAAAGGCGCAGTAGTCTCAGCGCCAGCACTAGGCCTATCTGACTACGAGAAGCCATTCCGTCTCTACATGATGAGAAAAGAAGGCCTTGCTACTGGAGTCCTGACGCAGCTTCAGGGGAGAAAGCAGAGACTTTTGGACTACTTTTCAGCTCGCCTGGATCCAGTTGCAAGGGGAGCCTCTTCCTCCCACTTGAGAGCAGCAGTTGCAGCACAACGCCCTCCTGGACAGGACTACTGACATCATTGGAAACACCATTGGAAATCCTGGCTCCGCATGACATCTCAGCAATCCTCAACCAAACCCAGCCAAAACATCTCTCCACCGCCAGGCATCTTCGCCTCCAGTGCTCTCTACTCCTGCCCGACAATGTCACCATCTCCAGATGCACAGTCTTCAACCCATCCCACTCCCAAGGGGGGATACAGATATGGACCCTCAGATAAAAAGTCTGATCAAAATCTGCATGATACCTTCTGCAGGGATCTGAATTTGCTCCGGACGGATGACCATGATTGCTTCAGCATCATGCAACAGGAAACACAAGGACTACCCAAGGTGGCAGAAGAGCCACTGACCAACCCAGAGTTGATCCTCTATGTGGATGGCTCCAGATTTGCAGATGATGAAGGAAGATTCCACACGGGATGTGCAGTGACCAGCAATCAAGAGATCCTGTGGTCCAGAAGTCTGCCGCCCAGTCTGTCAGCCCAGGAAGCAGAACTGATAGCGCTGATGAAGGCCTACCAGATGGCGGGAGACAAGACTGAGAAAATGTATACCGATTCAAGGTACTCGCATGGCATGGCACATGACTTCGGACCCATCTGGGCTGCAAGGGACTTCATCACAGCAAGCGGAACAACTGTGGAGCATCATGGAGCCATTAAGGACCTGCTGAATGCACTTCAACTTCCAAAAGTGGTGACAATACTAAAAGTCAAAGCGCATGGAAAACTGAACACAGTAGGGGCACGAGGCAACAACATGGCGGACATGGCAGCCAAAGAAACAGTCAAGGGGAGACAATATGGACAAGTGGAAGAGGTCGTAGAGCCGGACGGCTACTACAGAACGGCTGACGACAAGAAACCTGACAAGATGACATCCTGGGATCTGCTCAAAAAAGCTGCAAGAGCAAGCCCCAAAGGACAAAAAGGAATGCTGGATGCAGAAGTGAGCAACACATGAAGAAGGAAGGGTATACTCAATGGACTACAAACCCTGTTTACCCGGAAGCATGTACCCTATGGTGGTCCAGTGGGCACATGGGCCCACACACAGATTAAAGACACAGATGAATGATCCGATTGGTGCTTACTGGTTCGCTCCAGAAATCTCCACCCTAACAGCCAAGTTCATAAACAGCTGTCTGACCTGTGGCAAATGCAACCCTGGAAGAATGAAGAAAGTTCCCACACATCAACTTGCCAGACCACTGTACCCCCTTCCAGAGGATCCAGATAGACCACATCCAGATGCCGCCAAGTGGAGGATTCGAATATGACCTTGTGGTCGTGGACGTGTTCTCAGGATCGCCAGAAGCTTTCCCAGTGAGGAACCAGTCAGCAAAGACTACTGCAAAGAAGCTACTCTCAGAGACGAGATATGCAGCTATGGGGTCCCAGAAGTGATAGAGAGTGACCAGGGACCCACATTCACAGCAAACCTCACATGAGAGATCTAGTCAGCAGTAGGGTCAGACTTAGCCTACACACTCCCAATCACACTACTCAGTGTTAGACACACTCCCAGAGGCCCAGAAAAGCTGTTACCATATGAAATTTTGTTTGGGTCTAGTCCCAGGTTAGGGGTATCCTTTCCCTCAGCAGCTGATTATGCAATATGATACTTTGTCTGCTTATGTAAATTGAACTCACCAAGAAACTTGCTAACATCCATTCTCGAGTTTTTTCTTCATTCCCAGAACCAGATTCAGTGTCCGGTACGCACTCCTCAAAGCCAGCAGACTGGGTGTTGGTGAAAAAGTTTGTAAGGAGAACACCCCTCGATCCCAGATTTGATGGTCCTGCTCAAGTGCTGCTGATGACACCAAACTCTGTGAAACTGGAGGGAAGACCCACTTGGATCCACTCATCGCACGGCAAGAAAGCTCCCCTACCAGAAGATGACACCCAAGCCAGAATGATGTTGTGGATGCCCTGCCTGACCGAACAGATGACCTACCTGATAAAGACTACACATTGCTCACTACACATGCTATTGACTAAGAGACTGATTGCAACGAACCCCCGTTAGGGACAGATCTCCTGACCGCCCATTTGCGAAAAGTCTGTACGGAGTGGGGCACAGGCGTTAGGCTTGTGTCAGTTCGCCGACAGCACAAAAGAGTTGCAGCGCTTTGGGACAGGAGGCTAGGATTAGGGCAAGTGATATCTAAGGGGGGCTTGTGATAGAAATATATATATCATGTAGATCTCACTTACAAAATATACTCCTCTATAATCATATATATACTCATATGCTCACAGCTAATATATACATTATAATCAATGGTTTAAAATGGCTGACAATGAACTGATATAAACCAGACAGATTGTATGGGGTTTTCCATCCCAAATGCGGAACAGTGTCAGATATATTAACTGCTGATAAAATGTCTCAACTCTGTCCTACATGCAGAGAGCTACATTTTAGTTGCTTGGTCAGCAGTCATATGAGCATTAATCACAATATTCCATATATGCTTAGATAACCAATGACAGAGGAGCTAGACAATATGGTAATTAACTAACCACCCCTAACAACCCCTAACCACTCCTTTCTATATGCTATCATAAAAACTATGTATGTACAATAAAGTATCAGTATTGATGGAATGTTGTTCTGACACAATGGTGTTGCAGTCTCATTCCTTTGAGCGCTCAAAATACTCAGTCTAATTGGGAGCGGCTGCAGCACACACAGAGGGCTAAATTTATCCAACCCAAATATTTCCATAACACGCTCACTGGGGGAGCGCGGCCTATCGCGGCCGGATGTCAGCTATCGCAGCTGACATCCGGCACTATGTGCCAGGAGCGGTCACGGACCGCCCCCGGCACATTAACCCCTGGCACACTGCGATCAAACATGATCGCAGTGTTCCGGCGGTATAGGGAAGCATCGCGCAGGGAGGGGGCTCCTTGCGGGCTTCCCTGAGATCCCCGGAGCAATGCGATGTGATCGCGTTGCTCCGAGGGTCTCTTACCTCCTCCTCGCTGCAGCAGGCCTGAATCCAAAATGGCCACGGCATCCGGGTCCTGTCCGGGTCAGAGCAGGCGCCGGGAAGCCTGGAGCTGTGCACATCAGATCGCTGATCTGAAACAGGGCACAGCAAAGTGTCAGATCAGCGATCTTACACTATAACATCATGCCCCCCCCCCCCCCCCCGGGGCAATGTTATAGTGTAAAAAAATATATATTCACATGTGTAAAAAATATATATATATATATATATATATATATATATATATATATATATATATATATATATATATATATATATATATATATATATATTTCCTATAAATACATTTATCTAAATAATAAAAAAAAAGTACACATTTAGTATCGCCGCGTCCGTAACGACCCGACCTATAAAACTGTCCCACTAGTTAACCCCTTCAGTGAACACCGTAAAAAAAAAAAAAAGCCAAAAAACAACGCTTTATTATCATACCGCCGAACAAAAAGTGGAATAACACGCGATCAAAAAGACGGATATAAATAGCCATGGTACCGCTGAAAACGTAATCTTGTCCCGCAAAAAACGAGCCACCATACAGCGTCAAAGAAAAAATAAAAAAAGTTATAGTCCTCAGAATAAAGCGATGCCAAAATAATTATTTTTTCTATAAAATAGTTTTTATCGTATAAAAGCGCCAAAACATAAAAAAATTATATAAATGAGGTATCGCTGTAATCGTACTGACCCGAAGAATAAAACTGCTTTATCCATTTTACCAAACGCGGAACGGTATAAACGCCTCCCCCAAAAGAAATTAATGAATAGCTGGTTTTTGGTCATTCTGCCTCACAAAAATCAGAATAAAAAGCGATCAAAAAATGTCATGTGCCCGAAAATGTTACCAATAAAAACGTCAACTCGTCCCGCAAAAAACAAGACCTCACATGACTCTGTGGAGCAAAATATGGAAAAATTATAGCTCTCAAAATGTGGCAACGCAAAAAATATTTTTTGTAATAAAAAGCGTCTTTCAGCGTGTGACGGCTGCTAATAATAAAAATCTGCTAAAAAACAGCTATAAAAGTAAATCAAACCCACCCTCATCACCCCCTTAGTTAGCGAAAAATTAAAAAAATGTATTTATTTCCATTTTCCCATTAGGGTTAGGGCTAGGGTTAGGATTAGGGCTAGGGCTTGGGTTAAGGCTAGGGTTAAGACTACAGTTAGGGTTGGGGCTAAAGTTAGGGTTACGGTTGGGCTAAAGTTAGGGTTAGGGTTGGGGCTAAAGTTAGGGTTTGGATTACATTTACGGTTGGGAATAGGGTTGGGATTAGGGTTAAGGGTGTGTCAGGGTTAGGGGTGTGGTTAGGGTTACCGTTGGGATTAGGGTTAGGGATGTGTTTGGATTAGGGTTTCAGTTATAATTGGGGGGTTTCCACTGTTTAGGCACATCAGGGGCTCTCCAAACGCGACATGGCGTCCGATCTAAATTCCAGCCAATTCTGCGTTGAAAAAGTAAAACAGTGCTCCTTCCCTTCTGAGCTCTCCCGTGTGCCCAAACAGGGGTTTACCCCAACATATGGGGTATCAGCGTACTCAGGACACATTGGACAACAACTTTTGGGGTCCAATTTTTCCTGTTACTCTTGGGAAAATACAAAACTGGGGGCTAAAAAATAATTTTTGTGGAAAAAAAAGGATTTTTTATTTTCACGGCTCTGCGTTGTAAACTGTAGTGAAACACTTGGGAGTTCAAAGTTCTCACAACACATCTAGATAAGTTCCTTGGGGGTCTAGTTTCCAATATGGGGTCACTTGTGGGGGGTTTCTACTGTTTAGGTACATTAGGGGCTCTGCAAATGCAATGTGACGCCTGCAGACCAATCCATCTAAGTCTGCCTTCTAATTGACGCTCCTTCCCTTCCGAGCTCTGCCATGCGCTCAAACGGTGGTTCCCCCCCACATATGGGGTATCAGCGTACTCAGGACAAATTGGACAACAACTTTTGGGGTCCAATTTCAACTGTTACCCTTGGAAATATACAAAACTGGGGGCTAAATATAATTTTTGTGGAATTTTTTTTTTTTTATTTTCACGGCTCTGCGTTATAAACTGTAGTGCTCTCACAACACATCTAGATTAGTTCCTTAGGGGGTCTACATTCCAAAATGGTGTGGGGGGGTTTTCCATGTTTAGGCATATCAGTGGCTCTCCAAACGCAACATGGCGTCCCATCTTAATTCCTGTCAATTTTGCATTGAAAAGTCAAACGGCGCTCCTTCCCTTCTGAGCTCTCTCATGCGCCAAAACAGTGGTTTACCCCCACATATGGGGTATCAGCGTACTCAGGACAAATTGTACAATAACTTTTGGGGTCCAATTTCTTCTCTTACCCTTGGGAAAATAAAAAATTGGGGGCGAAAAGATCATTTTTGTGAAAAAATATGTTTTATTTTTACGGCTCTGCATTATAAACTTCTGTGAATCACTTAATGGGTCAAAGTGCTCACCACACATCTAGATAAGTTCCGTAGGAGGTCTACGTTCCAAAATGGTGTCACTTGTGGGGGGTTTCAATGTTTAGGCACATCAGGGGCTCTCCAAACGCAACATGGCGTCCCATCTCAATTCCAGTCAATTTTGCATTGAAAAGTCAAATGGCGCTCCTTCGCTTCAGAGCTCTGCCATGCGCCCAAACAGTGGTTTACCCCCACATATGGGGTATCGGCGTACTCAGGACAAATTGTACAACAATTTTTTGGGTCCATTTTCTCCTGTTACTCTTGGTAAAATAAAACAAATTGTAGCTGAAGTAAATTTTTTGTGAAAAAAAGTTAAATGTTCATTTTTATTTAAACATTCCAAAAATTCCTGTGAAACACCTGAAGGGTTAATAAAGTTCTTCAATGTGGTTTTGAGCACCTTGAGGGGTGCAGTTTTTAGAATGGTGTCACACTTGGTTATTTTCTATCATATAGACCCCTCAAAATGACTTCAAATGAGACGTGGTCCCTAAAAATAAATGGTGTTGTAAAAATGAGAAATTGCTACTCAACTTTTAACCCTTATAACTCCCTAACAAAAAAAAATTTGGGTTCCAAAATTGTGCTGATGTAAAGTAGACATGTGGGAAATGTTACTTATTAAGTATTTTGCGTGACATATCTCTGTGATTTAATTGCATAAAAATTCAAAGTTGGAAAATTTTCGCCAAATTTCTGTTTTTTTTTCACAAATAAACGCAGGTAATAGCAAAGAAATTTTACCACTATCATGAAGTACAATATGTCACCAGAAAACAATATTAGAATCACCAGGATCCATTGAAGCATCCCAGAGTTATAACCTCATAAAGGGACAGTGGTCAGAATTGTAAAAATTGGCCCGGTCATAAACGTGCAAACCACCCTTGGGGGTAAAGGGGTTAAAGCATAAAAAAACCTGTGCTTGAAAGAACCGTGTTGTGTTTTTTGTCACAATCGTGGTAGAAAAATCACAGAAACAAATTATGTGTTTTAAAGTCACACGTGAATGCAGACTTGAAAATAATAATAAAAAAATAACGTAAGCACCAATGAACAATATTGCTTGAATTTTGAAAGTGTCCAGTTAAAAAAAAAAACAAACTGAAAATTCTATGTTGCATACATCGTATTTGCGACAAAGTTGATCTTCTATTTTTTTTGTCAGCAAGTCTAGAAAAATGCCCACTTCATACATGACATATTAGCTGTTTATTTAGATGCTTAATATACCGATACATAGGGTTCTAATAAACTTTTGGTGAGGAAGACGTAAGCAGCCACATTCCTACACAAGTAATATTGATAGACTGTTGCAATAGTAATGATTGTAATGTGATTGTATGACACTATATGCAGGACTAATACTGTTTAGCATGGAGAAGCTCTAATTATTTGGAAGTAAATATAGTAATTTTGTTTATGTGAATTGCATGGCACCTGGGTACACAACTCTGGTCTTAGTCACAACCAGAACGTGTACATTACAATTTAAAGCAGATACAAGAAATCTACATTATGGAAACAAAATGCTTGACAACCATCCTATCTGAAGAGCGAAAGTTCTCAGATTCTTCAGATTATGTCTTTTCACAGATCAAAGCCTAACAGCCACCATATTCTTGCACATATTTTAAAATCAAAAGCATATGCACCATTATAGATAAAAATGAATTAAAACAGTGCTTACTTTGGCCATACGTCTTCTGCTAAAGTCAATCAGCCATTTTGGTGTGGGGCTATATGGAATACAAAGAACATAAGAAATCCTCTGTATTCATCTCTTAATTTTATGAAAAGCGAGCAACATGTAGACGGGACCGTTTCTATACACAGTAGCAGAAATGGTTAATTAGCTATAGCACGAATATTACTGGAAAGGTAACCTATGCATATGATAAAAGATCTAAAAAATGCACTTGTGCACTCCATTCATCCTTCAGTGACATCATTAAAGTCCGAATCAAACACTGGTGGAATATTCAGGTCAGAGCTGGACTGCATTTCACAGTTTCACTCCAGCAACCAGGGCAGTGGAGTCGGTGTCCGTTTTGGTGGAGTCGGGGAAAAATGGACCTCTAAAATATATATAAGTTGGGTAAAGTAGTACAATGCAGCATGTGCTGTAAATGTTCACATAATTTGGGAAAGTGATGAAATGTCCTATAAATGTCTGTTCTGTTCCTGATCTAAAGATCTAGGCTTTTAGTTGGGATGATACATTGAAAAAGCTGATACAATGGATGTACATTAGTGTAGGATATATTATTGAGGGCACCTCCCTCAATAATATATCCTACATGAAAACGGAGCACTGTGCCCCAAAAAGAAGCTAACACTAGAATGACAACGATGATAATAAAAAGTTAATTTTAATGAACAATATTAAAAAACAGTAGACAAGTTATGATGGGTAGATGGTGAAGACACAAAGAGAATGTAATTATTAGGTACCAATAAAGGTCTCTGACCTTATATCTGGACAGGATAAGATAGCAAGAACATTGTCATGCTACTTAGTGGAGGGGCCATGTTCCCATCCACAGACTCACATTTATTCTGTCTAGATCAGGATTCATAGCTACAGACAATAGGCTGGCTCACATGTTTGTTTTTTTCCATTTAAGCATGTTAATTACCTTTATTTGTACCTATGATCATGTTCTCGGTGTCACCATCATAACTTGTCTACTGTTTTTTAATATTGTGCAATAAAATGTTTGTTTTTTTATTATCATGGTTGTCATTCTAATGTTCCTTCTTTTTGGGGCACAGTGCTCCATTTTCATGTAGGATAGATTTTAATTTTGAAGAATCTGTGCTACACTATGCACATGCTCAGTAGTGAGGCAGTGCTGTGGGGTTGGATCAGGGAATCTCAGTCAGGAGTCAGGGAAATTGAGGAGCCGGAAGTTTGGCGTCCCGATTCTACAGCCCTGCCAGCAACTCAATTCACTATTGCACACACCATGAAATACCAATCAAAACAAAATGACTGACAAGTGAAAGCAACCTTAAAATTCATGGGAATGACACCTGCCAACGGGAGGAATTTACTAGGCAGCGAATGAATTTGATGTTGATGTTCTGGAAGCAGGAAAAATGGGAAAGTGCAAGAAACTGAGTGACTTTGACAAGGGAAAATTGTAATGTGATAGGTGTTGTGGAGTGTTCCAAGAATGCAGTGGTTGGTAGCTTCCAAAATTTGTCTCTAGCAGCACAACCAGTAAGCATGATTAAGATAATGGAACCCGATCATCCGGTATAAGGTGTGCCACCTACATTGCTAAAGAAATAGCAGACAGGATCATAGCCCAAAACCTGTTACATAAGTGATTGCGCACACTATTGGATTGCTACAAATCAGGTACTATCTTTAGGCAACCAATCATTAATTATAATTTAGTTCACCTTTGACTTCTGAAAATCTGAAATTAGCAATATAGGCTAAATTTGCCTGGGAAAAGGGGACTCTGCCCTAAAAATGTATACACCTAATTTTGTCATCCATTAGTCAATAAATGGTTTTCATCATGGTTTTCATTAACATGAAATGAAAAAAAAAAAAAAAAAAAAAAAAATGGTCACCATCCAAAAAACGGGAGAGAAACTGAAAAGCTTTTTTATAATAGGATCATTCACTGACTAATTTAGGCTACGTTCACATTTGCGTTGTGCGCCGCAGCGTCGGCGCCGCAACGCACAACGCAAACAAAAACGCAGCAAAACGCATGCACAACGCTGCGTTTTGCGCCGCATGCGTCCTTTTTTTCATTGATTTTGGACGCAGCAAAAATGCAACTTGCTGCGTCCTCTGCGCCCAGACGCGAGCGCCGCAGGGACGCATGCGGCGCAAAACGCAAATGCGACGCATGTCCATGCACCCCCATGTTAAATATAGGGGCACATGACGCATGCGGCGACGCTGCGGCGCCGACCGCAAATGTGAACGTAGACTTACTGAGTGTAAAAATCATGTGATGCCCATTTATGTGCAATGAAAGCATAGTGCCCATTTTATTGTTCGCTCATGAAAGGTTTTGATGTGGTTCCGCAAACTCCCAAATGATCTGTAAGACTGCCCATAGCACTTGATATAAACCCCCAGTGTAGTATGTGTTTATTGTTTAACATCACAAATTTCAACAACTGCCAAATACTTTAAAGTCCCATACTTTAAAGCCTTCATTTACTACACAACTCAATTGGTGCTCGTTTACTGACCTGTTTAGAGGGGCTGGGAAAAACCTTATAGGAACAGCATTACTGGTCGTAGGTATTAATATGTGCTGTATGGCCTTATTCTGTCCCCATACAGTATCCCATTACTAGCCACAAATTCCCCATTTACATGATGAAAAAGACTTTTTATCCAGCATTTTGCACATTCGCCAGCATGCATACGAATATGGTTCAATCATCATAAAAGAGAATATCTTAATTCAAGACACCCATTTTCTAAAAACAAGATGGATCGTCTCATTCATTCACTATGCATAATATAAAACAGCCCAGAGACAGAATTACACAGGCCAGATTCCCTATGATAACGTGATTAACGCTACACATTCCAAATCAGGATCAATGTACCTCCAATACCTGGAGCAAAACCATTAACATGCATCGCAAACAATAAAACAGCAGAATAGGTAAAATCAATGAACAGACTAGCAGATTGATCAGCGAGGAGTCGAGGATTAATGGAACTACGGGCTTCATCCACAGAAGAGAAAATCTGTACTAGGCTGACAGCGAAATTATATTTTGCATGATCAAGAGGGAAATGTTATTTATGGGACAAGATGAAAATGTTTTTTATATCTAGAAGGAAAGTTCTGTTGGTAAATCTTGAAGAAATGGCACAGGTATTTAGGGAAATTGAAAAACGTAATCAAACTTTCCATACTGGTGGATAAACTTTCTGTTCAGCAAATACTTTTGGAGCCCTGAATGGTATCTGGAAAACCTGGGAAGCAGGCAGCCAGATGAAGGAATAAATCCACATTAACAGTTCCATTATTAATAACATGAGATAAGGTGTAAAATTGTGAGCCTCATACTAACGCAGACATTTACAAGGCAGCTAACAAAATTGCCTCCTACTACTTTATTTTCTGCAGCTCTTTGAAGAGAATCTGAAGGATGCAAACTATATGATAATTAGATGTTTTCCCAAATAACCCTGGATAACCGTTTGGGTTTTAAAGAAAGGTGCCCCCATGTGTAATTCATGTACTCTTCAATGAAAACTAGAACAGCGTGAAGGTGGAATCTGCTCCCATTGGGATGAGGCAGCTGCTTATACAGAAAGGGAAAAAAAAGGTTTTCCTTTTTTTTCTCATTATTGATTAGTAGTGTTTCGCTTTGACTACTGTAGTAGAAGGAGACCTACAGTTCCAAAAACGGTTTCCAGATACCGTTCCTCAAACATACAGTTCAACTGTACTCGTGAGACAGCCCCATAATGTTGTGGATTTACATGATGATTTCCTTATTCTAAACACAGCAAATTCATAAAAGAATCTTGAAACAGATAGAAAATGGTCAGTATGTGGAAGTGTACACAACATAACATAATGGTTATTATCTCATGGAGGATTCTACATGTGCACCAATGTAACCGGTGTGCCTTCTTCTGCTATAGCAATGTAAATAATACCAGGCATATGGATTTCTTTTTGTTCATAATCTACGGTCTCTAGCGCAAGTCGCATCATGTTCTTCACATTAAACAGTTATTGACTTTCACTGTGATCACTTCTAACATAGCAATACCTTCTTAGAGATGAGACAATTGATTTGAATGACCGCGGCCCAGCAGCTAGGTGACCATTTTATTTCTACTGCACGGAAGCATTGCAAATCTCTTAACTGACAGCATCTCTGGCTCCTATTTTGAATAGCCCGGCTGATGTGACACTGATGATATCGTGCCTGCCTGGCTAATCAAAAGAGGTGCTGCAGATACGATCAGTTAAGAGGGATCCATCAGGTAGATCTTCTTTCCAGGGGACACAAAATACTGACCTGGCTGTTGGCTAGGGGTCTTGCCATTCTTTTCTCTCATCTATAGTTCTTATTTCTCTTTTTGCTCTAGGGCATATGCCATTTTGTGTTTTGTCTGTGAAAGGGCCACATTATGAACACTCAAACTTTGCATGTTTACCATCTTATAATCAAGTCCATTTCTTTGTTTTTGCTGTCATTTCCATTACCTCCTTCATTTATTTACCGTACTAGCCTATGTCAAAAAATGCTTAGAAACCAACATTTTGTCCATTTCAAGTCTGTCCACCAGTTCATTTCAGTTGCTTAGTTACATTTGTGCCAGTAATGAATTGGTAGGTGATGAGTTCTCCAGTCAGGGGCTCTTCTAGATGATTGGAAGAAAGAAGCTTTAATAAATACCAGTCGCGTTGGCTGGCAAATGCAGTAGTACATTAATCCAAACAGTGCAGCAACCTGCAAATATATTTTATTTCGTTATTGTCTTTTAGACCCCTGATGAGACCGAATAGTTTTACTGAACCATGTAGAGTTTAATTATAGGGCATGTTCAATTCTCAAGTGATTGAATTACTTTCTACAATTTCATTTTCGAAGTAGCAAAATGGACAGGTCACTTAAGGATGGTGAAGAACAAAAGGCCAGTACTATACCCTCTCTGCTTTATAAAGTCCCAAAGTCATTCTATTCAAAAACTATTCTAGAACTAGTATTCCTTGATTTAGTTTATGGCTAAAACAAACACACACACACACACATTGGGTAACTACCAGACTTGAAAGAAATAAAAGGTGTAGGATTTATTTACCATGTTTTATTAATGCTGCGATAATTACCATATCACCAGCTTCAAAAATCCTCCACAGCTCTTAGATTTTTTTTTGTTCTAAGAGAGACTTTGAAGACCTAGGTCAAAAAGTGAAGGAACTGGGAACGGAACTTCTCATCCATCCTCCCAGTGGATACATGGAACAAGAAGATTGAACAGAATTCTACAAGTAAACAACTGGCTACATTGAAGGTGCTGTCAGCAATGTTTTGGGTTTCTTAACCATGGAGCAAATTACCTGTATGATGGACTCCTTGCTAGAGATGAGTTGCATCTTATGAAAACCAGAACACATATTTGGTAGACGCCTTGTTACACTCATCAGGAGAGCTTTAAACTAGAGAAATATGGGATGGGAAATATATGGCCAAGAAAAACTAAGCAGCTAATGAATTCGGTGGAGAACAAAAAGAAATTCTAAATGAATATAGAGGAGGAAGAGAAACAGACTACAAACTAAAGTGTGTCTATATAAATGCACATAGCATGTAAAACAAGGAAAATGTAAACTGCAAACACAGGAAGAGTATGATGTCATAGTCATAGGCATCACTGAAACTTGGTGGGATAATACAAAAAAAATATTTAAAAAAATGTATATCTACATAGATCCAAGCTTTAGAGACTGGAAGCTCTGTAGAAACTATTTGGGCAAGAATACAAGGAGAGAAGAACATAAAATACACTATTGTAGGTGTTTACTATAAGCCACCTAGACAGATTAAAGATATGGATTAACTCTTTACATAAGATCTTTGTTTTCAAAAAAGTATGACAGTGATCGCAGGAGAATTTAACTATCCAGATATTTGTTGGGAATCTCGCACAGGCAAATGTAATGGGTCCAGAAAATTCTAAGATTCATTTCACTGACAATTTTATTTTTAAAAAAGGTAGAAGAGAGAACAAGATGATTTGCCAACTTAGACTTAATTCTTATCAACAGGGGGCAAATGGCTGAGGAAGTAAAGGTGGTGAGGAATTTAGAAGGCAGCGATTATGCCATCTTCAAATTTTAGATAACAAGAGGAGGAAGACCTGCGAGGACTCAGACTTTAAGGTTGGACTTCAGAAAGGAAGATTTTAATGGACTCAGAAAGGATAGGAAAGTTCCAATGGCTGGATGTTCTAAAGGCCTTAAATGTCCGAGAAGGATGGGTGATTTTGCTAAACGAAATTTTCACTAATCAATCAATAATCTGGAAAAGAATTAAAATTGGAAGCATTTAAAAAGACCAGGATAGATAAACACAGAACACTTGCTGAAAAAAAAAAAAAAAAGGATGCTATACACAGAAGAAAAAAGGCAAGGACCTAACCTTCATTTGGTGTTGGTGCTCTGTGGCGGCCATTGTTGCTGTGGTTTTGTACTGGTGGGGCTGTGCGGTCTGGATTCACTGAGACACAGTCTTGCAGCATAGGCGCGGTGAGGCACAACGTCCACCCTGCCATTGCATCGGCGATGATTGGCGCACAGCTCCGCTCCATTAAGGCGACAGGGACCCACTAAGAGGTTTGTGAAGTGGCAGCGGGCTTCACACAGTCTGATCAGAATGTTAAACTAAGAATCTCATGTTCAGTTGTACAGTGGGGAAAAAAGTATTTATTCAGCCACCAATTGTGCAAGTTCTCCCACTTAAAAAGATGAGAGTACTTCGACAGCTCTTTGGTCTTCACCACAGTGGAGTTTGGAGTGTGACTGTTTGAGGTTGTGGACAGGTGTCTTTTATACTGATAACAAGTTCAAACAGGTGCTATTACTACAGGTAATGAGTGGTGGAGAGAGGAGCCTCGTAAAGAAGAAGTTACAGGTCTTTGAGCGCCAGGAATCTTGCATGTTTATAGGTGACCGAATACTTATTTTCCACCATAATTAGCAAAATAAATCTTGCCAAATCAGAGGTGATTTTCTGGATTTGTTTTCTCATTTTGGACTCTCATATTTGTGGTCTACCTATGATGTCAATTAAAGACCTCTCATCTTTTTAAGTGGGAGAACTAGATCAATGTAGGATTTTTGTAGGTGCTGTCCATTCTCTATCAGGAAAAAGGAAAGAAATGCATATGAAATGGAAAAAAGGGGGTAAATCTAAAGAAGAATGTAATGCTGTCTGTGGGGAATGCAGGGCAAGCGTTAGAAGAGCTAAAGTCAGTAAATAAGTAAGGCTTGCAAGGGAGACCAAAAGCAATAAAAAAGGATTTTGGGGTTATGCCAAAAGCAATAGAAAAGTCAAATATGCTATAGGATTTTTACAGGACGAAAGGGTGAAGTGGTAAAAAAATGGTGTTGAGAAGGCCAAACTTTTAAATTCCTATTTTGCATCTCTGTTATCAAAGAAAGCCAATGTAACATCAACTGATCTTCACTGTGTTATCAAAGAAATAAAAGAATCTGCACTATTAACAGAGAGGCAGTGAGGGGACACTTAGCTAACTTAAATCTCCTAGTCCAGATGAATTACATCCTAGGGTACGGAAAGAGGTAGCAGAGGAAATTGCAAAACCACTAGAGAGGATCTTTGAAAATTCCTGGAGAACAGAAGAAGTTCCAGAAGATTGGAGAAGGGCAAATCTTTTCTCTATCTTTAAAAAAAGGAAAGAAGATGGAGCCAGGAGATTACAGGCAAGTGATCCTTACTACCAGGAAAGATATTTGAACAAATTATTAAACATATATGTAAGTACTTGTTTTTAAAAATACAGTAATTAACCAGAGACAGCATGGGTTTGTTCCTTCTATGATGGAATCACTGACTGGGTGGATCAGGGAAATGTGGTAGACATAGATACTTAAGCAAATGCTTTTCTGAAGCCGAGATGTACTAACACTATCCTTATTGAAAAAATTACCAAGTATGGGATTGAGAAGGCTACAGTTAGGTGGATTCATAACTGGCTCAGGGATTGTACTCAGAGTGGTAATAAATGGATGCACATCCAATTGTTAGAGTTTCAAGTGGGGTTCCTCAAGGCGCTGTCCTGGCCCCAGTGTTGTTCAACACTTTTATAAAATTATCTAAATAAGGGAACTGAAGGTAAACGAATCAAATTTGCAGACGATGCAAAGTTAGGATGGATAGCTAACACTAGAGAAGACAAAGAATTCAGAAGGATCAAGATAAGCTTGAACAATGGACAGTGACTAATAGAATGGTATTTAACAGAAATGAGAGATTCTACATCTGGCCAAGAAAAACAAAAATTACATTTACAGAATGGGAGTAATAGAACTAAGCAAGAGCACGTGTGAAAAAGTGCACAACTAAACTGTGTGATGCAGTCGCAAACAAGGCAAACAGTACTAGGATGTATTAAGAGAAGAATAGATTCTAGATCACGTGAAGTAATTATCCCCCTCTATGCCTCTTTGGTCAGACCTCATCTGGAATACTGTGTCCACTTCTGGGCACAACATATGGAAAAAAAAAGCCATCGAAAGCCTGGTGCAAGTTGAGACAAGAACTAACAGCATGGCAAGAGAACTGCAAACTATTTCCTACAAGAAATGATTAAAGGATCTGGGAATGTTTAGATTGGAAAAAAAAGACGACTAAGAGGAGACTTGAGCTTTCTAGAAATATCTGAAGGATGTCACAGTGTAGAGGGATCATCCTTATTCTCATATCCACATAGAACACGAGAAGCAATGAAATGAAACAGAAAATACAGATTAGATAATAGAAAAAAAATTGACATTGAGGGTGATCAATGAGTGGAACAGGCTGCCACGAGAGGTGGGAGTCCTCCTTAAATCAAAAGTCTTCAAACAGAGGCTGGACAGACATCTGTCAGATGGTTTAGAGAATCCTGCATTGAACAGGGGGTTGGACACGATGACCCTGAAAGTCCATTCCAACTCGAACATATTATTTGTTTTAGTACCTCTGTCTAATCTAAGTTTTGGAAAAACACCAGCATAGGTGTATTGGTCCTGCATGACAGAGAGAAGATTTAGGGCAAACACTTTAAAGTCAAACATTACTTTAGGTGTAAGACATTCTGTTCTTATAGCCTTAGGAGATGTAAATCCAATAATGAGTGACATATAATGTCTAATGAATGCCCTAGGACTAGGAGAATGTATGGCTGTTACTGTCAGCTTGTGGCAGTCTTAGGCCGGCCTCACACTAGCGAGTTTTACGGACGTATGAGCGCATAAACTACGTCCGTAAAACTCGCAAAATAAACTGCACAATTATTCTCAATGGGGCTGCTCCTATTAGCTGTATATTACGGTTCAGTATTATACGGCTTTCTACGGCCGTACAAAATCGCAGCATGCTGCGTTTGTCACCGTATTGCGCAAAAAAATCGCCAATGAAAGTCTATGGGGGCGAGAAAAATACGGATTCCACACTGACCAGCAGTGTGACTTGCGAGAAATACGCAGCGGTGTTAGTGAAAAGTCGGTAATTCAATTGCCGGCTTTTCATTTCTCCTGCACAAACCCGACATGATATGAGACATGGTTTTCATACAGTAAACCATCTCATATCCCCTTTTTTTTTGCATATTCCACACTACTAATGTTAGTAGTGTGTATGTGCAAAATTTCAGCGCTGTAGCTGCTGAAATAAAGGGTTAAATGGCGGAAAAAATTGGCGTGGGCTCCCGCGCAATTTTCTCCGCCAGAATGGTAAAGCCAGTGACCGAGGGCAGATATTAATAGCCAGGAGAGGGTCCATGGTTATTGGCCCCCCCGTGGCTACAAACATCTGCCCCCAGCCACCCCAGAAAAGGCACATCTGGAAGATGCGCCTATTCTGGCACTTGGCCACTCTCTTCCCACTCCCTGTAGCGGTGGGCTATGGGGTAATGAAGGGTTAATGCCACCTTGCTATTGGAAGGTGACATTAAGCCAGATTAATAATGGAGAGGCGTCAATTATGACACCTATCCATTATTAATCCAATTGTTTGAAAGGGTTAAAAAAACACACACACATGATTTAAAAGTATTTTAATGAAATAAACACAGCGGTTGTTGTAATAATTTATTGTTCTCTCAATCCATCAGGAACACCCTCGCTTGGAAAAATAAGAAACGCACAAGATACATACCTTCTGGTGAACCGTCTCGTCCCACGAAGTAATCCATCTGAAGGGGTTAACTAATATTACAGGCAGGAGCCCTGCTATAATGCAGCTGTGCTCCGTGCCTGTAATCCCCGGCGAATGAATGAAATGTAGGTCATTGACCTACATTTCCTTCAGTCGCGGTGATGCGCCCTCTGGTGGATGTCCTCATATGACCTGGAGCGTGGGAAAAAGTTCCCAGGCTGCAGTTCATGAGAACATCCACCAGAGGGCGCCTCACCGCGACTGAAGGAAATGTAGGTCAATGACCTACATTTCATTCATTCGCCGGGGATTACAGGCACGGAGCACAGCTGCATTTAGCAGGGCTCGTGCCTGTAATATTAGTTAACCCCTTCAGATGGATTACTTCGTGGGACGAGACGGTTCACCAGAAGGTATGTATCTTGTGCGTTTCTTATTTTTCCAAGCGAGGGTGTTCCTGATGGATTGAGAGAACAATAAATTATTACAACAACCGCTGTGTTTATTTCATTAAAATACTTTTAAATCATGTGTGTGTGTTTTTTTAACCCTTTCAAACAATTGGATTAATAATGGATAGGTGTCATAATTGACGCCTCTCCATTATTAATCTGGCTTAATGTCACCTTCCAATAGCAAGGTGGCATTAACCCTTCATTACCCCATATCCCACCGCTACAGGGAGTGGGAAGAGAGTGGCCAAGTGCCAGAATAGGCGCATCTTCCAGATGTGCCTTTTCTGGGGTGGCTGGGGGCAGATGTTTTTAGCCACGGGGGGGCCAATAACCATGGACCCTCTCCTGGCTATTAATATCTGCCCTCAGTCACTGGCTTTACCATTCTGGCGGAGAAAATTGCGCGGGAGCCCACGCCAATTTTTTCCGCCATTTAACCCTTTATTTCAGCAGCTACAGCGCTGAAATTTTGCACATACACACTACTAACATTAGTAGTGTGGAATATGCAAAAAAAAAGGGGATATGAGATGGTTTACTGTATGAAAACCATGTCTCATATCCTGTCGGGTTTGTGCAGGAGAAATGCAAAGCCGGCAATTGAATTACCGACTTTTAACACATATCGCGCTGAATGAAATCTAAATACAGAATATATATATATGTGTCTCAATGACATATATATATATATATATACACTGTCTATATGTTTTAATGAACATTTGAGAACATAAATCCATTAGATGTCGGTTTTGCAAGCCTGCGCGAAAATCTCGCAGTACGGATGCCATACGGATTACATACGGAGGATGCCATGCGCAAAATACGCTGACACACCCTGACTACGGATCACTATTTTGGGAACATTTCTCCGTATTACGGCCGTAGTACGGACGTATAATACGTGGCGTATTGTCTTACGCCCAGTGTGAGGCCGGCCTTAGTAGTGAGAGGCTTCTAATTGCAAGTAGAGCTGGTGCAGCAGGACTAGAACAGGATATAAGAAGGAATTAGTTATAAAAAGGAATTAGTTTGAAAAATACACCAATAGAGAAGAAGTATTTGTATCAAGTCAGAAACTGGAGACATTCAACAAGGGTCTTTACAATTATAATCCAGTGTATTGCTAAAGCATAACTAAATAAATATTTGATATACACACACACACTCTACAGGGATATTTGATATATACAGTGCAGAAAATAAGTATTTGATACACTGCCGATTTGGCAAGTTTTCCACATCTATAAAAAAAATGGAGAGGTCTGTAATTTTTATTGTAGGTAGGTACACTTCAACTGTGAGAGACAATCTAAAAATAAAAACTAGAAAATACCATGGTGTGATTTTTACATTTTATTGCATGGAATAAGTGTTTGATACAGAACTTAATATTTGGTACAGAAACCTTTGTTTGCAATTACAGAGGTCAGACGTTTCCTGTAGTTCTTGACCAGGTTGACACACACTGAAGCAGGGATTTGTGGCCCACTCCTCCATACAGATCTTCTCCAGATCTTTCAGGTTATGGGGCTGAAGCTGGGCAACACGGAGTTTCAGCTTCCTCCAAAGATTTTCTATTGGGTTCAGGTCTGGAGCCTAAGGCTTCTTTCACACTAGCGTCGTACTCGGCCCGTCGCAGAGCGTCGGGCCGACGTACCAACGCTAGCGTTGTTTGCGCCGGAGGTGCGGGGAGGTGGGGGCGGAGTTCCGGCCGCGCATGCGCGGTCGGAAATGGCTGTCCGTCGGCAGCAAAAAACATTACATGTAACGTTTTTTGCAGCCGACGGTCCGCCACAACACGGCGCAACCGTCGCACGACGGTTGCGACGTGTGGCAAAGCGTCGCAATGCGACGCTAATGCTAATCAATGGTGAAAAAAAGCATCCTGCAAGCACTTTTGCAGGATGCGTTTTTTCAACCAAATGACGCATAGCGACGTGCAGTGCACGACGCTAGTGTGAAAGAAGCCTAAGCCACTCCAAGGCCTTGAAATGCTTCTTATGGAGCCACTTCTTAGTTGACCTGTGTGTTTTGGGTGTTTGTCATGCTGGAAGACCCAGCCACGACCCATTTTCAATGCTCTTACTGATGGAAGGAGTTTATTGGGAAAAATCTTATGATACATAACAATTAGGGATGATCAAATAGCTTTGGATAAGTGCTTATCCGAATAGCTCTAGCGCTTCCCATATAGATGCATCGGTAACCTGGATACTGTAAGGGGAAGAAACCAACTAGGCATGTCTCCTTCGTAATGGGTCCGGAACCATCAAGGCTGTCACCTAAATTACAGGGGGAAAAGCTTAAAGCACAGGACAGCTCCCTGTACTCGAGAGAAGGGGGCATGGTCAAGCTGAGAGGATGCTCGCGCACGAGGATTCAAACAGTTTGGGCGGGAACATCGAGCACGTGAGACGCCTGTGAGGTAAAATCAGCTGTGAGGCGACTGGGCAGAGTAGAGCAGAACCTGGGATGGCAAAGTGCTTTGACAGTAGACTACCGACTGGGTACCGCTCAGACACCGCTGTCCCCGCTGACAACACTGACTGAGAGACAAGGTCTGTGAATGGGACTTAGGCACGCTTCGATACAGCAAAGCGAACTGGGATGCCCGTTGTAAACTGTTAGGGCAGTGCTGCAGGTCTCCGTAGTGTTGGGATACTTACCGCTGAAGATAAGGACGTTTCACCCTTCATCACCTCATCTGCTGGACCCAAGACCCGTATCAGGATCCCGAGGAGTCGCCGCCATCATCAGGACCACTAGAGGATACCGCCAACGTCAGGAGATACTACCCCATCTTCCTCAGCACTGTGAGACTCCCATTGCGAAGCAATCTAAGCAGCCCCAGTCACAGACAGGAGTTCGACAGTGATTGGAGTCTGAGTGATAAGTTATATCTACCGTATATACTCGAGTATAAGCCGAGAATTTCAGCCCATTTTTTTTTTAGGCTGAAAGTGCCCCTCTTGGCTTATACTCGAGTCATTGTCCATGGGGGTCGGCGGGGGAGGGGGAGAGGCGGCTGTGACATACTCACCTGCTCTTGGCGCGGTCCCTGTATCTCCGATGGTCTCCCGGCGCAGCAGCTCTTCCAGCTTTGAGCAGTAACATGGTACCGCTCATTACAGTAATGAATATGGACGCGACTCCATTCCCATAGGGGTGGAGCCGCATATTCATTACTGTTATGAGCAGTACCAGTGACCGCTCAAAGATGGAAGAGCTGCCGCGCCCGGAGAGTCCGTCAGAGAAGCTGCCAGGGACCGCGCCGGGAGCAGGTGTGTATAATGGGGAAGGGGAGCACGGAGATATTCACCACTCCTCGTTCCACCACCGGGCGCAGTCTTCCGCGTCATCTGCCTGTGACTCTCAGGTCAGAGGGCGCAATGACGAGGTTAGTGCGCGCCCTCTGCCTAAGTGTCAGTGCGGAGGACGGGGAAGACACAGTGGCGCCCGGCAGTGGAACGGGGAAAGGGGACTATAGCAAGTGCCGGGGGCCTGAGCAACGAGGGGTGAGTATGTCACTTTTTTTTTTTTTAATTGCAGCATCAGCATATGGGGCACAATAGTCTATGGAGCATCTTATGGGGCCATAATCAGCATTTGTGCAGCATTATATGGGGCAAATGTCTGTATGGAGCATCTTATGGGGCCATAATCAGCATTTCTGCAGCATTATATGGGGCAAATGTTTCTATGGAGCATCTTATGGAGCCATAATCAGCATTTGTGCAGCATTATATGGGGCAAATATCTCTATGGAGCATCTTATTGGGCCATTATCAGCATTTGTGCAGTATTATATGGGGCAAATGTCTCTATGGAGCATCTTATGGAGCCATAATCAGCATTTGTGCAGCATTGTATGGGGCATACCTTAATATGGAGCATCTTATGGGGCCCATCATGAACTGTATGGAGCATTATATGGGGCTCCTGGTTCAATATGGATATTCAAAAACACAACCTACTGATGTCTCAATTAATTTTACTTTTATTGGTATCTATTTTTATTTTTGACATTTACCGGTAGTTGCTGCATTTTCCACCCTAGGCTTATACTCGAGTCATTAAGTTTTCCCAGTTTTTTGTGGCAAAATTAGGGGTCTCGGCTTATACTCGAGTATATACGGTAATTGAATTGTCTGCTTCCTTCAGTTATCCCCATTAGCCATTTGCTGTATTAGGGAATCCTTGTGTTCTCCCTGCGTGGAGTTTCTGCTGTATAATATAACCCTATCACTCTTGGTCTGTGTACAGTCCATTACTGCATCCCACGTGCCTGCAGTCTCCTCATAACACCTGGAGCGCTCCCGATAATCAGCTGTTCGGCACCACATTTGCATGTTTCGCGGCTGTTTCACAGTCACAACACATGCATGGAGAGCATGTTTGTTGGGCTATCTATGCATGTGTTGTGACTGTGAAACAGCCGAAACAGAAACAAGCAGCTGCAGCGCTGAACAGCTGATTATCGGGAGCGCTCCAGGTATCCAGGTTACCAATATATTACCACCATACAGCACTACCGACACAGAAGAGTATAATCCAAAAAAAAGTTTTATTAAAGTTCAGTATACAAAAACAAAATTCATAAAAACAGACTGCTATGCACAAAGAGGGGAGCTTGATGATTGACTAATTAAAGTGCATAGTACAGCTGTGTTGACCTTTCAGTCATATAAAGATGCATACTAATACCTGCAGGCAAGTACAAAAACTGGCGTCCACCCTATGGTTAGGTCACAGCTGTTTCAATCCTCCTAACACATAATGCCCGAATATTCGGGCACTATAGTGGCCATAAATATGCTATCCCAAATGGGCATACATTAACATGAAAGGACAAATCATAAATAAGAAGCAAGTCAGAAATTAAATCTGTACTTACAATAAAATCAGTCTGTGAGCGCCCCGTCTACCCCAACGCACGTTTCGTCAGAACTTCATTGCATTGGGCAATCGGAACCTGTGATGACGGGCGGGGGGACCACTGCTAGCACAGAGCCACCCTCCTGCTCAAGGGCCCCACAGCGGCCAAATGGCAGAGCAGGGAGATTGAGTCTCCCTGCTCTGCCAGAGTGCAACTGTATGGGTGCGCTGTGCATGCTCATACAGTTTCAGTAGAATAGCTCCAGGTGGGCCCCTGAGAACCCTGGGCAACTGCCCCCTTTGCTCCCTGGTAGCTACGCTACGGACGTCACCACTTATGCATTTTTCACCAGCTCCTGGTTTTCACTGACAAATATGGATGTAAAATATGGACTAAATACTGAACGTGTGAACGTGGCTTTAGGACGGATCCAGGAGCAATCCGTTGGCAAAAAAAAGTTCTGCAGACAACTTATTTGTCCATTTAAAAAAAAAAATGATTAGGGTGTACCACTGCAGTTGTACTATGGTTGCCTGGCTAGAAGCCCACTTAGATGTGTGCCAGCACCTTATAACCTCCATGGTGGGCAGGAATCGCTTGAATTTTGAACCATGGGATTTGACATGACACCAGTACTCCAGTGACAATTACACAATTCGGGACTTCGACCATGTACATACGGGTCTTTTCAGCATGAAATTAACTGGAACCAAAAATCCAGTGTTGAAACAGTTAGAAATAAAGTTACACACCAGTAACAGTTGCCTACAAGGTGAACAACAAATGGGACGCACAATAGGATGCCAAGCCAGTAAGACTACAGTCACATATCCGGTGTCACCACCCAAGAGGAATGGACTGATTGTTCTCAGGTATTACCACAGCTGCATATTAGATACCTTTGTTGTTGTTTTTTTATTTTTTGTGCTTGCCAATAAAAAGATCAAGATTATCACTAAGCAGATCTGTGGAACATGGATGTAAAAAGGAAGCAAATAAGTAGCCTTCACATTTAGAAACAGTGTAAACGGGGCAAGAACAGCACAACAGGGTCTTATGTGGTATAAAAGAAAGAAGAAGGAACTGCTCACCTTGTGGGGTTGTGCAACCCACAACTGAGGAATCAAGAAAAGATTGATTATTGTTGGTTTTACTGATGAAGAAGTTAGTCCAACTTCGGAATGTGTCAAGAATAAACCAAATTATCCTTCTTGTACTGTGACTTTTATTGTGAAAACAGCACAGATCACCACTCCTATCCTCCAAGCACATGATTTAGAAACAGTGTCTCACAGATCCACATGTCTTCAATGGCCGAGTGTGATTCACACATCAAATTAGAATTGGACATGCTCCGAGTCAAGGCTCTCACTCTCGGATCTACGGTAAGTGTAATTGTAAAATCTTTGTAATCATCTTTAAACTGACAATGACCCTTTAATATTGGAAGGAACAACAGACATACCAGTATAGTATAGGACAGCAGCCATAATAATGGCATATTATTGTCTAAGGTCCAACACAATTTGGAAAACAGATTAAAAAAAATAATAGCCTTTGCCGATCACCATCCTGATAGCTATGCACCAGAGAAATCTAGGGAATAGGAAAGAAATTCATCTTACATTTTCTTTCCTGTTGCAGCAATAATCACTGCTACACAGGAAAGTTTATTCTGAACAGGAGCAAAGTTCCTGTGTCAGACAAGGTGCTACTAACATTATTACACAGCGCTACAGAATCCCAGCAGTTTCTCTATAATACTATGCCGTCCTGGATCCAGTCTTTACAGTACTATTGGCTAATATTATTGGACCCTAGATCCCAATGACAGCAGTGAACATCCCACTACTTATGCCAACTTACACTCACACACTTCTCTTAATGAAATTAAACAATTTCACAACTGCTGAATTTTCATTAACACAATAAAACTAGTAGAGTCAACATTTCCTTTCATTCATAAAACCTGGTTGTTTTTTTAACACATTTTGATATACAATGTGACTATTTAAGGGTTCTTTCAGACGTCAGTGGGTCCGGTACGTGTGGTGACAGTTTTCACACGTACAGAAGACACTGACACAGGTAGACCCATTCAAGTGCACATGTCCACGTGTTTCCACGGACAGTGTGCCCGCAAGCAAAACACACTGACATATCCATTTATTTTTTTTTACTAGCAGCACAAGTGGCAAAATGTCCCGCGCACATATGGCACATAGGGATGTAATCCGTGTGACACGTACCGGCCCCTGAGAAGCAGTGGTACAGATAGCGTTGTTCCCCGGCACCAGGTGCTGAAGACTGCTCTCAGCGTTCTCCCCTGCTCTACCGATGATCAGCGCGAGCAGGGGAGAATGATGAGAGTTATATTCAACTGATAATGGCAAGAGCAGGTGGCGGCTAATGGGACTATTACTCCCATCAGCTTATACCTACTGCTGCTAATAACAGTGAGAGCAGGTGGCGGCTGCTGGGAGTATTTATCACCCGCCAACTGCGCTATAAATAAATAAAAAATCCGGCGTGGGTACCCCTGAATTCTCCATAACCTGACAGGCAAAACTGGCAGCTGGGGGCTGCAACCTTCAGCTGTCAGCAAGGCTGTTTATCAAAAATAGAAAAGTTCCCATACTTTAAAAAAAAAAAAAAATTTAAATAATTAAAAAAAAAAAAAAAATGGTGTGGGGGTGCCACCCCTTTTTCTTTTTTTTTTTTTTTTTAATCAACCAGTCTATAAGACACCCATCCATTACTAATCCTGTAGTTATATGGTAAATGGTGATCTGCGGTGACCTCACTGAGCTGAACCGCGGTGAATTCCCGTCTGGGAACGCAGCCTCACCGACCAGCTGTAATCTCAATGTTACTGTCTGTCACGGATGCTGCGCTCGCGGCAGCTCATTCATCAGTGGTTCTCACCCTAGACGGTCGCATCTTGGCACCGTCCAGGTTGAAAACTATTAATTCACAGACATGGATTACGCCATGTGACAGAACGCCATGTAGGTGAGGGAAATGGTTGTTTTTTATTTTTGTTTTATTACAGGAGACGAGGGATTCAGTGGAATTAAGCGTTAGGCGAGTAGAACGGTGTGTGTTATTTTTAAATAAAAATGGAAAAGTGTGTTTTGTTTCATTTCAAATACAGGACTTTATTCTGGCTGTGTCTTTATTTACCATGTAACTGTAGGATTAGCAATGGATTGGTGTTTTATAGGTGCCTCTACTACTAAGCCGTGGGCTTGATGTCACCTGACAATACAAAGGTGACATCAACCCCACAAATATGAACCCCACTTGCCACTGATACAGGACAAGTGGGAAGAACTGGGCAAAGCACCAGAATTGGTGCATCTAATAGATGCGCCTTCTCTGAGAGGCTGCTATTTTTAGGCTGGGGGAAAGCATATCCATGGCCCCTTACCAGCCTGAGAATACTAGTCCCCAGCTCAGCTTTAGCAAGGCTGGTTGTCAAAAATGCAAGGGGGACCTCAAACAGTTTTTTTACATACCGTAATAAAAAAAAAAAAAAAAAAAAAACAGTGTGGGGACCCCTCTGTTCTTGATAACCAGCTTTGCTGAAGCTGACAGCTGAGAGTTGCAGGCCTCAGCTGTGAGTTTTGCCTGGCTGGTTATAGAAAATACAGAGGAACCCATGCCAGCTGATGTAGGCTGATGGAAGTAATAGTCCCATCAGCCGCCGCCTGCTGTCTCTGTTATCAGTCGAATATAACCCATCAATCTCCCCTGCTCACACTGATTGCCGGTAAAGCAGGGGAGAATGATGAGAGCTGTCTTAAGCACCTGAAGCTGGGGAACAGAGCTAACTGTACCACTGCTTCCCAGGGGCCACTGCGTGTGGCATTACACACTGACATCTCCGGAACAGGAAATATCAGGACGTGTGAAAAAGGTCTAAGACATAATTTCTTCAAAATAATAACATACACCCTAAGGCTAGGTTCACATTGTGCTAGGGGAGTCCGTCTAACGGACACGTTTTTAAGTAGTGAAAACGCAATGTAACGGACATTGTAACGCACCCATAGACTCGCATTGTCTGACGCATCGTGACGCATGCCTAAATTGGCATGCGCTTGCCACATTACGTTTTTTTATGACGGACCTTGGAACGCGGCTCGCAGCGTTTTCGGGTCCGGTCAAGCTAACGCAAGACTAACGGAAAGCATCTATTCTGCCATTGAAGGCTATTGCAAACGCAGCCAGACGCAAATCATACAAAATTTCCAAATAAAACCATACGTTTGAATTGCGTTAATGAGGGTGGTCCATGTGGTCATGTGACAGGAAATATGATTTCACCCACACCCGACACTGACAAAAGGATAAAAAAAAAAAGAGAACAACTTTATTGACAGTGCCAAACGCAGACAAACGGATGCTTCACGAACGGACATCAGAATGACATAAATGCTGTCACGTGCGTTAACGTAAGCGTCAACGTGAAGCCAAATTTTCAAGAAATTTGGCTCTTTTCTGTACATGCGTTTAACGGATCCGTTTAACGGTATGTACTTAACGCAATATGAACCTAGCCTTAGGGCTCATACTCACTTGCGAGAAACCCGGATGAGTCTCGCACAGCAATACCCGACACTGCACCCGGCACTCAGGAGCGGAGCGTGCGGCTGCATGTATTGCTATGCGGCCGCACGCTCCAATCTGAGTGCCGGATATTAACATGCGAGACTCATCCAAGTTTCTCGCAAGTGAGTATGAGCCCTAAGACTCAGTTTCTCACAATTCCTGGCATTTCCTCTCTTAGGTCATTAAGGATCACTACTATATTCAAAAGGTGAAACTCGCAGGTGGCGGAGCCTTGTTCCTTCCACCTTACTCTAGGACACCTATGGGGACTCTCACTAGCACACGACTTACTTTCATCTCGTCATAATTGGTAATTTACCTAAATAATTTATCACTAATGCCAAAGGTGACATACCACATGTATGGCCTTATCTGCTGCACAGAGGTCCAAGGTGGGAAGGCGGCAGTTGCCCATATCAATAAGAAACATAATGCATTGATGCCTTCCAAATGCACAAAGGAGGGAACATCAGCTCTGTACACCAGTGACTGTACATTATGGCCAGATTCATCAACCCCGGCATTTTTCTCGACTGCCTTGACAAGGGCATGTGGTTGAGCCTGATGCCCCCGATTCACGAAGAGATGCATGTTTTTTCATTAATCAGGAATGTCTGACAAAAAGGTGCACATCTTCGTGCACCACGCCCCGAGTATTACTCCAGTCATTGACTGGAGTACGAATTCTGGTGTAGGGAAAGTGACAGCACATCTAATTCGTAACGTCACACCTGCCTTACCCATTTTTACAGGGCTGAAAGAAACTGGCTTAATGCCAAAAACTGGTAAATTTCTGGTGTTGTGTCAAAATTTGGTGACTTTTCATAATTTACTACAGAATTCTGGCAAAATTGTTTTGATGAATTGGTGGTTGTTTGCAAAGTATTACCCAGCCTTGGCGAAGGAGCTCTTCCCATACATCTATTTTTGACCCATTGACCTATATGAAGACTCTTGCAGGGTGCGGTGGAGCTTTCATTTCTACCATTTTTCTGTACTAAGGATGTGACTAAAAACATATTACTTCAGAGTAAAAATAGTAACAGTGAGTGTCATTACAACAAAACATAATACCGTAGTTTGGGTTTTAATGGCTGTGGCAATGCCAGTGACTTTTCTCCTGTAGGAAAGCATCGCATATGGGTAAACAGTCACTTTTCATTTGATTTTTCTCTCTGTGAATAGTTGCTACTTCTGTTATTTAGTTTTTTAGTTCCATCACTCAGGAATTACACAACCAGGGTAGGAGTCGTCTGTTACACCCACTCCATCCCTGTGCCAAATACATGGCACTGGAAGTATAAATGTACAGCATCCTGCCCCGAAGACTTCCCGATGTCTGATCGTATTTTCTACAGATTCCGTTATAACGGGAAATCACACACAAAAAAAATATATATTTGTCTGTAGTACAGGAGACAAGAAAGAGGACGACCATCAGTAGCCACAGATCCTGCTGATAACACGCAGGAAAGCCGGGTGCGGGAAGTCACCTTGTCTCCTAGCAACCACACACTCCGTGTACAGAAGCTCTACTGTCGCTTTAAAGATGGATCACCTGGAGAGCCTGACCACTAGAAGAACTTCATCACCAAAATTGTAGGGCACAAAATACAAAGATGACCAACAAACACCACCCCCCAAGACACTAATGCCTGGTAAGTGTAGGCTGCACCTCTGGTGCCCTTATCAGGATTCGGAGACCTACATTTACTCTTTCAAAACTCATCAGTAGCCATTTTACCCTATTAAAGTGATAAAGTGACACACAACCCTCCCAAAGGAACAGTATGGAGGGGGAAAGGGGGTTAAAAGCACCAATAAAAAAAAAAAAATAGATCATAACAATAACCAATATCCTACAGCCTGTGTGCAGGCAGTATACCTACAGCAGGTCTGGACAGTCACATACAACCGTAAGGGGGGTAAATTACCAAAACTTATTCACAGAAAACGTAGAAAAATGGCCTACAACTCAGTTTGCTTCCTTCAGCTGGATTCTGATTGGTTGTGAGTGTTAATAGATCCCCCTACTAAGTATTTCAAGAGCGGTTCCCTCTAAAATACAAACGCATGGCCACAGATGAGGCCGACGTTACGCCATCATGTGGACTGGCACCATGATCTCACACACTCCGAGCATCTTCTGAGACCCTAAAACATCATTCAGATTTGCCATGCAAAACTAACTCTTATCTGACCCATCTCCGTCACCTATCCATGTGCTGTGCTTATTAGCCCCCACCCTAAAGTGCTCCTATCCTATCTCCAGACAGCCTACAGGACCCTTATCTGACCCATCTCAGTCACCTCTGTCCATGTGCTGTGCTTATATAGCCCCCACCCGAAAGTGCTCCTATCCTATCTCCAGACAGCCTACAGGACCCTTATCTGACCCATCTCAGTCACCTCTGTCCATGTGCTGTGCTTATATAGCCCCCACCCGAAAGTGCTCCTATCCTATCTCCAGACAGCCTACAGGACCCTTATCTGACCCATCTCCGTCACCTATCCATGTGCTGTGCTTATATAGCCCCCCACCCTAAAATGCTCCTTTCCTATCTCCAGGCAGCTTACAGGACCCTTATCTGACCCATCTCCGTCACCTATCCATGTGCTGTGCTTATATAGCCCCCCACCCTAAAGTGCTCCTGTCCTATCTCCAGACAGCTTACAGGACCCTTATCTGACCCATCTCCGTCACCTATCCATGTGCTGTGCTTATATAGCCCCCCACCCTAAAGTGCTCCTGTCCTATCTCCAGACAGCTTACAGGACCCTTATCTGACCCATCTCCATCACCTATCCATGTGCTGTGCTTATATAGCCCCCCACCCTAAAATGCTCCTTTCCTATCTCCAGACAGCTTACAGGACCCTTATCTGACCCATCTCCGTCACCTCTGTCCATGTGCTGTGCTTATATAGCCCCCCACCCTAAAGTGCTCCTGTCCTTTCTCCAGACAGCCTACAGGACCCTTATCTGACCCATCTCGGTCATACATGTCCATGTCCTGCTGGGTATAGCCCCCACCCTAATTTCCTCCTAGCATTTCTCCAGCCTATAGGCCTGTCTTCCTCACCTCTGTCCCTGTAGTGGAGGTAACAGTCCCTTAGGTCTCCTATCTGGTCTGCCCCTCTTGCTGTTGTCCCTATAGTGGCGGTAACACTCCCCCTTCAGTTCCTCCTGTCAGCCCCCAGGCAGCTGTACCAGACAAGTCTCCTTTCTGGACCATCTCCCTCACCTGTGTCCTTGCAGCAGAGGTGTACTTCCTCCTGTCAGCTGTACCATTCTATCCAGACTGTCCCTCTCGCCTCTGATTGTAGAACATGCAACAAGCCCCCTATTAGTTCCTCCTGTCAGCCCTCCAGATGCTGTACCAGTCTCCTTTCTGAACTGTCCCTCTCATCTCTGTCCCTATATTTGAGGTTTACAGAGCAGCACCCCTCCTTGGTTCCTCCTGTCAGCCCTCCAGCTGATGTACCAGGCCAATCTCCTATCCAGACCACCTCCCTCACCATTGTCCCTGTAGCAGAAGTAACAACCCATTAGTTCCTCCTGTCAGCTGTATCATTTTCCTACCTGGACTGCCCCCCCCACACCTCTGTCCATATAGTGAAGGTGGCAGCCCCCTCACTTCTGTCATTATAGTGGAGGTGCAGCCCCCCTCGTTCCTCCTGTCAGCCCCCCTCACCGCTGTCCTTACGGTGGAGGTGCAGCCCCCCTAGTTCCTCCTGTCAGCCCCCTCACCTCTGTCATTATAGTTGGGGTGCAGCCCCCTAGTTCCTCCCGTCAGCCCCCCTCACCTCTGTCCTTATAGTGGAGGTGCAGCCCCCCCTATTTCCTCCTGTCAGCCCCCCTCACCTCTGTCCTTACAGTGGAGGTGCAGACCCCCTAATTCCTCCTGTCAGCCCCCCTCACCGCTGTCCTTACAGTGGAGGTGCAGACCCCCTAATTCCTCATGTCAGGCCCCCTCACCCTTACAGTGGAGGTGCGGACCCCTAGTTGCTCCTGTCAGACCCCCTCACCTCTGTCCTTACAGTGGAGGTGCAGACCCCCTAATTCCTCCTGTCAGGCCCCCTCACCCTTACAGTGGAGGTGCGGACCCCTAGTGCTCCTGTCAGCCCCCCTCACCTCTGTCCTTACAGTGGAGGTGCGGACCCCCTAGTTGCTCCTGTCAGCCTCCCTCATCTCTGTCCTTACAGTGGAGGTGCGGACCCCCTAGTTCCTCCTGTCAGCCTCCCTCATCTCTGTCCTTACAGTGGAGGTGCGGACCCCCTTGTTCCTCCTGTCAGCCCCCCTCACCCTTATACAGTGGAGGTGCGGACCCCCTTGTTCCTCCTGTCAGCCCCCTCATCTCGGTCCTTACAGTGGAGGTGCAGACCCTCTAATTCCTCCTGTCAGCCCTCCTCACCCTTACAGTGGAGGTGCGGACCCCCTAGTTCCTCCTGTCAGCCTCCCTCATCTCTGTCCTTACAGCGGAGGTGCGGACCCCCTAGTTGCTCCTGTCAGCCCCCCTCATCTCTGTCCTTACAGTGGAGGTGCAGACTCTCTAATTCCTCCTGTCAGCCCTCCTCACCCTTACAGTGGAGGTGCGGACGCCCTAGTTCCTCCTGTCAGCCTCCCTCATCTCTGTCCTTACAGCGGAGGTGCGGACCCCCTTGTTCCTCCTGTCAGCCTCCCTCATCTCTGTCCTTACAGTGGAGGTGCGGACCCCCTTGTTCCTCCTGTCAGCTCCCCTCACCCTTATACAGTGGAGGTGCGGACCCCCTAGTTGCTCCTGTCAGCCCCCTCATCTCTGTCCTTACAGTGGAGGTGCGGACCCCCTAGTTGCTCCTGTCAGCCCCCTCATCTCTGTCCTTACAGTGGAGGTGCGGACCCCCTAGTTCCTCCTGTCAGCTCCCCTCACCCTTATACAGTGGAGGTGCGGACCCCCTAGTTGCTCCTGTCAGCCCCCTCATCTCTGTCCTTACAGTGGAGGTGCGGACCCCCTAGTTGCTCCTGTCAGCCCCCTCATCTCTGTCCTTACAGTGGAGGTGCGGACCCCCTTGTTCCTCCTGTCAGCTCCCCTCACCCTTATACAGTGGAGGTGCGGACCCCCTAGTTGCTCCTGTCAGCCCCCTCATCTCTGTCCTTACAGTGGAGGTGCGGACCCCCTATAGTTGCTCCTGTCAGCCCCCTCATCTCTGTCCTTACAGTGGAGGTGCGGACCCCCTAGTTGCTCCTGTCAGCCCCCCTCATCTCTGTCCTTACAGTGGAGGTGCGGACCCCCTAGTTGCTCCTGTCAGCCCCCCTCATCTCTGTCCTTACAGTGGAGGTGCGGACCCCCTAGTTGCTCCTGTCAGCCCCCCTCATCTCTGTCCTTACAGTGGAGGTGCGGACCCCCTAGTTCCTGCTGTCAGCGCCGTTTCACGCCTCCTCCCGGTGCGCACTGCTGTCACACGCGGCGGGCACTTACCGATCCCCAGTCCCACGACCACACGGCCGCCGAGCAGCGTCTCCTTGTCCCGGGCAGCGGCCAGCAGCACGGCCCCGGCTATGAAGAGCAGGCTGGCCAGGAGGATGCACGGTCTGCGCCCCAGGACGCCGTTGAGCACCCCGCCGGCCAGGGCTGACAGCGCCGCCGCGCCCACCGTGCTGGACACCAGCAGCTCCTGCCACAGCGCGGACAGGTTCAGTTCCTTCTTGAGGAGCAGCATGGCCCCGGACACCACCCCGGTGTCATAGCCGAAGAGGAAGCCTCCGAGGGCAGAGAAGACGGACACCACGTACACGAACGCCGGGGTGACATCCTGCTGGAACTGCCTGCGGGCCGCCCGCTCCAGCTGCTCCCCGGAGGTCGGGCCAGCGGGGCCGCTCGCCTGGCTGCTGATGCTGGTGCAGGAGTCGGCGGCGATCAGGCTGCGCTCCCCGGCGCCCTCGTCGGGCTTCCTCCGCTTCTTCTCCCCCATCAGGTTGCTCAGGCTCCGCAGGGTGTACTCCACATTGTCGCTCGCCTTGCGGGACATAGGGGAAGCGTTGTGCGGCCGGGATGGACACGCCAGCTGCCGGGATGGACACTCCAGCTGCCGGGGCCGCTCTAGTCAGGCTGCACACGGGACGGTGCCCAGGACATATGTGTGGAGCCTCCGCCCAGGATCCGTCCCCGCCAGCGGCAGCAGTGGTCCTCAGCGCGGCGCCCGGCACCTCACTTTCCGGAGACTTTGTACATGTTTCTCCGCTTGTCCCTCCAGGTAAACGGCTGAGACCGGGAGACAGCGAGCTGGGGGCGGACCGGCGGCTCTGAGCGACTACACTGAGGCACAGCGCTGTCAAACTGGAGGGGCGGGGCTCCAGGTCACATGACCCGCAGCAGCTGATTGCTGACGTCACACGGAGGTTTCATAGGTGTTCTCGCCTCAGGTCAGCAGCTCTGCTCATTGTGATCCGGCGGTGACGGCGGCGGGGAGGGCGGGCCTGTGCGTGGCTGTCTGCACGGGGGGCGTGGCCCTAGCCTAGGTCACTGTGTGACCACCTATGGCGGGGACATAGTCAAGTCACAGTGATGAGCGGGCACTATACACAGACCAGCGCCGGTATTGCCGCCACATGGGGCCCGTATAGTGGTGGCTACATAGTGAAGGAAATAGCGGGATTTCGCCCCCGTTACATCTTGTCTACAGATAGCTCGTCCAAGGCTAAGTCCTGCAATACCTTTCCATGGCCGTCTGTCCCTCCATTACTGAGAATCAGTGTTTGCACATGAGGTTGTAGAGCTGAAGCCTCTGTCACTCCAGCTCTATTCCCCGCCCAGTGCTGCAGCCTCCTATCCCATTGACAGCCTCTGTCACTCCAGCTCTATTCCTCAGCCAGTGCTGCAGCCTCCTATCCCACTGACAGCCTCTGTCACTCCAGCTCTATTCCCCGCCCAGTTCCATCACCACCTGACTAACAGCCTCTGTGACTCCAGCTCTATTCCCCACCCAGTGCTGCAGCCTCCTATCTGACTGACAGCCACTGTCACTCCAGGTCTATTTCACTCAGTGCTGTAGCCTTCTATCCAACTGAGAGCCTATGTTACTCCAGCTCTATTCCTTGCCCAGTGCTACACCCTCCTATCCCACTGACAGCCTCTGTCACTCCAGCTCTATTCCTCACCCAGTGCTGCATCCTGTTATCCCACTGACAGCCTCTGTCACTCCAGCTCTATTCTCCACCCAGTGCTGCAGCCTCCTATCCGACTGACAGCCTCTGTCACTCCAGCTCTATTCCCGTCCAGTGCTGCAGCCTTCTAGCTAACTGACAGCCTCTGTCACTCCAGCTCTATTCCCCACCCAGTGCTACAGCCTCCTATCTGACTGACAGACTCTGTCACTCCAGCTCTATTCCCATCTAGTGCTGCTGCCTCCTAGTTAACTGACAGCCTCTGTCACTCCAGCTCTATTCCCCACCCAGTGCTGCAGCCTCCTATCTGACTGACAGACTGTCACTCCAGCTCTATTCCCCACCCAGTTCCGCCGCCTCCTGCCTGACTGACAGCCTCTGTCACTCCAGCTCTATTCCTACCCAGTGCTGCAGCCTCCTATCTGACTGACAGTCTCTGTCACTCCAGGTTTATTTCACCCAGTGCTGCAGCCTCCTATCCGACTGACAGCCTCTGTGACTCCAGCTCTATTCCCCGCCCAGATCCGTCGCCACCTGCCTGACTGACAGCCTCTATCGTGTGACTTCAGGTAAAGGAGCTGTCAGGCAGGAGGTGGCGCTGGAGGGGAGGAGCTGAAGTTATACATGCTTCAGATCTACCATAGCCACTTAAATATCAATTCACACACTGATTTCTTCGTACGGAGGCGCAGACGGGCCATGTAAAGGTATTGCTGGACTTTTATTGGAAAACAGCTAAAATGTGCATATATATGGCTTGGGGGTGAAATTCTGCTGACAGATCACCTAGATTAGGTGACTTACAATTCATGTTCTTCCAGATGAATTTTCGCATCTTTTCCCTCTGGCCCACACAGCCACGACAACTTCTTTAGCCACAGCTCATCTGCAAAGTTTGCAATAAAGACATGATATTTCCAGCATCTTCCCCATCTATCCCCAACCTGCTCAAGCCCCTCGTCCTACTGATACCCCAGTACTGAGCTGCTGCTGCAGTATGTGTCCCTATAAGTGCACCTGCTGTGTGGCATGGTAACAAGACTCTTACTGCCCCACATAATAATGCCCACCACTGCAGGGGCGTAGCTAGAGCTTTTGCCGCCCGGGGCTGTTCCCGAGTTTGGCGCCCCCCCCCCCCCCCCAGAACGTATGCGATTTTCACACTTAGTCATGTACCGACGAGCTCCTCGCCCTTAAGCTCCCAATGTTCAGTGAAAAACTGAGAGAAGCAGAAGAGAAGCTCGTTGTTACAGGACCATGAGTATGAAAATCGCATATGAGTGACGTGTCCATGTGTCGACGACTGGAACCTGCAGAGCTGAATCCTGACATCGCAGCTTCTGAATTCTCACAACTAATGCACTGCACACTTTTAGGATTCTCCCTGGCCGGTGGACGGTCATGTCAGCACAAGCATGTGATTTGTATACTTCTGACCACATTCCGACTAGACGTGCCTGGCCTCGCTCAGTTCATTTTCATAGAGTGAGGCCACACGTGTCTAGTCAGCACGTGACCGCATGTATGTAAATCGCCAGCACCAGAGAATCCTGACAGTGTGCAGGGCGCACTGTGAGAACTCAGAAGTCTGCAGTCACAAAGAATGACTGCAGACTCATCACAAACCTGGACATCCCCTTTAATGCTCCTAACATAAATAAAAACATGAGAGTTAGTCAGTATCACAAATAACATTTACATTCAGGTACCTGATAGATGACGTCTCCTCTGGAGTCGTTCTCCTTTTCTTCATCTTATCCAGATCCCATGATGAGTTTTCTCATCCACAGCCATCTCTGCAGACTTCCATCTTCTCTGTTCTTTTGCAGAAAATCTCCACATGACGCCCTTAAAGATACAAGTGTCATTATAATGCTCCTGAATGAAAAATTTCCCCTCACTATATTGTCTGCACAAAATATGACCCCCACACTGTCCCTCTTATGGTACATGCTCTTCACACTGACCTCTCCTTTCTATACCGGCCCCCTCTTCACACTGTCCTCTCACACTGTGTCCCCCCTATAGGGCCCAGTATTTATACTGTACTCTCTCATCACACTCCCCCTCCTTGGTATACTGTCCCTTCCTGGCTGTGCCCTTACACTGTCTCCCATGCTACGCATGCACACATCCCAACACCCTCACTCCCCGTACTCTGTCCACATACGTTTTTCACATCGCTACTCATACTGTGTCTGCATACATTCCCCCGTTTGACCCCAAGCTGTCTGCACCCATCCCCCATACTGTTTCCTCATATATGCCCCCCATCTCCCCCTTTGCTCTTCATTTTGTGTCCTCAGATCTCCCCCACACATTAAATCCCCCCATTCCCATGACAAATCTCCCCCCACACACATTCAATCCCCCATCTCCACTCACATTAAATCTCCCCCCACAATAAATCCCCCCCATCTCCACTCACAGTAAATCCCCAATCCAATAATATATCCCACTATCCCCACTCACATTAAATCCCCCCCAGTCACAGTAAATCCCCCCCACAATATATCCCCCCATCCCCACTCACATTAAATCCCCCCCACAATATATGCCCCCATCCCCACTCACAGTAAATCCCCCCCACAATATATGCCCCCCATCCCCTCACAGTAAATCCCCCCCACAATATATGCCCCCATCCCCACTCACAGTAAATCCCCCCCACAATATATGCCCCCCATCCCCTCACAGTAAATCCCCCCACAATATATGCCCCCCATCCCCTCACAGTAAATCCCCCCCACAATATATGCCCCCCATCCCCTCACAGTAAATCCCCCCCACAATATATGCCCCCATCCCCACTCACAGTAAATCCCCCCCCCACAATATATGCCCCCCATCCACTCACAGTAAATCCCCCCCCACAATATATGCCCCCCATCCACTCACAGTAAATCCCCCCCCCCACAATGTATGCCCCCCCATTCCCACTTACAGTAAATCCCCCCCTGCACCTTCGGTGTCTTCAGCTCCACTGGAGCACTTACCACCGCTCTGTGTCTCCTGCTCTGCCGCGCAGGTGAGTGACGTCAGCAGCGTGATCACATGACCTGATCACGCTGCTGGCATCGCTCTGACCCGGCAGTCAGAGCTTCAATTGTACTCGCATCTCAGATACGAGTACAATTGAACATTGGGAGCCGGCGCGCCGCAGCTTCTCTGTGCCGGCTGTCAGCTTGACAGTCGGCACAGAGAACAGCTGACTCCCAGTGCGGGGGGGGTGGCAGAATGCAGCCGCCGGGGGAGACACTGCGGACCGCCGCTTTAGGCGGCCCGACTGCGCCCCCCTGCCGGCTGCTCCCCCCTAGATACGCCACTGACTCACCCCCACATTGTGCCGCCCCCCCGCATTGTGCCGCCCGGGGCGGCCCGCCCCCCCCCCCCCCGCACCCCCCTTCCTACGCCACTGCACCACTGTGCACGTTACATTTATTTATTTACACAGTAAATGTGTTCTCTAGATGGTAAAATTGCCCTACAGAAAATACGATTGCCCTCTGTAAGTGCCCTAGAACGTAAAAGTGCTCACATTTTACCTCCCCCTTAGCAAGTTATAATGGATTAACACTATAATGTATTAATGCCTGTTACGTGCCCACTTAACATTTAATATTGTTCCTTGAGTGCCCCTAAAAGGCAATAATTTACTTTGATACCCCCAGAGCTCCCCCACATACTATGATTTCTTAGCAGTATGTTGACCCCACACAATATGATGCCCTCACAGACCACTTATAAAGCTTATCTTTTAATAAACTAATAAAATATGTATATCCCAACACAAAGGTCTGTATTAGATAATATGACTGGAGGAAGGAGGGAAAGAGCAGTTTCTATTGGGTTTCTATTGTCTCCCTGCCTTCCAGCGCAGGTTGGCACCCTCAATCATGCACAGTGGCGCCCCTACTCATCGACGGCTATCCCTGCCTCTCCCTAAATGACCCTATAAAGATACATAGGGTGCTAAATGATTATCAAAAAGTACCATATGTAATCAGGACAATGTGATATCCTACTTCTGATATACCATATGGTACGTGAAATACACTGCTCAAAAAAATAAAGGGAACACTAAAATCCCACATCCTAGATATCACTGAATGAAATATTCCGGTTGCAAATCTTTATTCATTACATAGTGGAATGCGTTGAGAACAATAAAACCTAAAAATGATGAATGTAAATCACAGCTAATATCCCACGGAGGTCTGGAGTTGGAATGATGCTCAAAATCGAAGTGGAAAATCAAATTGCAGGCTGATCCAACTTCAGTGGAAATGCCTCAAGACAAGGAACTGCTGCTCAGTAGTGTGTGTGGCCTTCATGTGCCTGTATGCCCTCCCTATAATGCCTGGGCATTGTCCTGATGAGGCGGCGGATGGTCTCCTGAGAGATCTCCTCCCAGACCTGGATTAAGGCATCAGTCAACTCCTGGACAGTCTGTGGTGCAATGCGGCATTGGTGGATGGTGCGAGACATGATGTCCCAGATGTGCTCGATTAGATTCAGTGCTGGGGAACGGGCCGGCCAGTCCATAGCATCAATGACTTCATCATGCAGGAACTGCTGACACACTTCAGCCACATGAGGCCTAGCATTGTCATGCATCAGAAGGAGCCCAGGGCCAACCGCACCAGCATATGGTCTCACAATGGGTCTGATTATCTCATCCTGGTACCTACTGGCAGTCGGGGTACCTCAGGCTAGCACATGGAGGGCTGTGCGGCTCTCCAAAGAAAGGCCTCCCCACACCACTCCTGACTCAATGCCAAACCGGTCACGCTGGACGATGTTGCAGGCAGCAGAACGCTCTCCACGACATCTCCAGACTCTGTCACATCTGTCACATGTGCTCAGTGTGAACCTGCTCTCATCTGTGAAGACCACAGGGCACCAGTGTCGAATCTGCCAATCTTGGTGTTCTCTGGCAAATGGCAATCGCCCAGCATGTTGTTGGGCTGTAAGCACAACACCCACTTGTGGACGTCAGGCCCTCATAACACCCTGATGGAGTCTGTTTCTGACAGTTTGAGCAGACACATGGGTGTTAGTGGCCTGCTGGAGTTCATTTTGCAGGGCTCTGGCACTGCTCCTCCTGTTCCTCCTTGCACAAAGGAGGAGGTAGCAGTCCTGCTGCTGGGTTGTTGCCCTCCTACACACCCCTCCATGTCTCCTGGTGTACTGGCCTGTCTCCTGGTATCTGCTCCATGCTCTGGACACTGTGGTGACAGACATAGCTACACTTCTTGCCACAGCTTGCATTGATGTGCCATCCTGGATGATGTGCACTACCTGAGCAACTTCTGTGGGTTGTAGACAACACCTCATGTTACTGTACAGGACCTCTAGGGGTGAGAGCAATGACAAAATGCAAAAATGACAAAAACAGCCAAAAAAGGATCAGAACAGAGAAATGGTCTGTGGTCACCCCCTGTAAAACCACTTCTTTATAGGGGTTGTCTTGCTAATTGCCAATCATTTCTAACTGTTGTCTATTACACTTGCACTGTTAGAATCTGTTTAGTTTGTTACTATCCACCATTTTCTTGTGGAGTTCTGGCTGCTGGTCTTTTTCCTCTGGTGCTTGGTTTGTCTTTAGTCAGGTGTTTGTATCACTCTTTATTAACCAGCACCTGCCTCCCAGTCCTTGCTGGACATCAGTGTTAATCTGCTGGAGCTCTACCTTGGTGCTTTGTTTTGTGTTCTGTGTGTTTTATTTGTGCAGTGCTGGTACCTCTGGTTCCGCTAGCCTTAGTTTCTGTTTTCTATTGGTTTCTGCAGCCTTCTCTGTGTTTTCCACTAGGAGGTGACCCGTTTTTTTACCAAGTCCTTAGTTCTTTTAGGGTACCCCTTCCCCTTATCTATAGGTCTTCGCTTGAGATTAACCTAGGATCGTCGGTGGGTTTATTCACAAGGAATGGGTCGCCCACTCCATCGTAGGGTTTCAGCCTAGTCATAGTGCAGGGTCAGTTTTCCCCCTTCTACCTTAGTCTTGTGTTGCAGATCCGTAACAGTTTGTCCAGCCAGAAGGACGTATAAAAGAAAAAAAGAAAAAACCCTCCCGGATTTCTGCAACATGAACAGCGTTCAAGATCTTGCTCAGCGTCTGCAAGGGTTAACATTGAAAGAATCGTGCTCACAACATAGTCAGACCAAAAACCATCACAACAGAGAATATTTGTGAATATATTGATATTTATTTATTTAGTGGCGAATATCAAACCATAAATATACAGAATCTTATAAAATCAAGATAATATTAGTATGTATGTACTTAAAATCTTTTTGTGCACATATCAAATTATATCATATGGCAGGCATATTGTATATTATACCCGTAAGGACTGCATATATATCCTAACAAGCACCCTATATAGCATATGAATAAGAAGTGCTGTAAACTAAAAGCAAAAAAACGCTTTTTATATATAAAAAGTGCATACAATGTGCATACAACAATATTCAATCAAGTGTAAGGAAAAACACTAGAAGGTGCATATAGTGCAAAAAATGTGCAATCTATAAGGTGCTATGAGTGGATAATATACAGAGTCACTTACTTCTTTTGATATTGTGCACCCTGACGCGGGTTTTGGACGCACTGTTCCTTCGTCAGTGTAATAATTATAGGGGATAACTCAGGAGACTCTTTGCGTGGAACAAGACAACTACAGGACACAGTTTTACAAGTGGTAAAGTCTATATTATCACACGGTGATTCAAACAGGTGCAGAGAGAAACTCAAGTCCACAACACTTGGTGTAAATATTAAACGCAGCTTAGTAGTGTATAGGAAACTTCAGAGGAAAATGCAATCAAGCAGAAAGTCTATGAAGCACAGTTATTCTTGAGGATACTTGACACAAATAAATCCTTGTCTTAGTCCAAACACAGATAGATAAGCTTATAAGGCAGTTCAAATAATATCTTAGCTCAACCAGGGGGGCCTGGTTAATAGTCTCAGGTTTTTGCAGAGCAGCAACAGCTTACATGTCCAGCAAATGGAGATGGAAGTAAATACGAGCAGCAGACGAAGGAGGATTACTGGAACTGGTGTATGCAGCAGGAACTCAAAGCAGAGTAGCAGGATCACCACACAGGTTCACAGGAGCAGGTATATAGCCAGGGAGTAATCAAAGGTCAGGAGCTGGATGCAAGGCAGAATACTCTAGCACAGACTGAAGGCTGGGGTGGAGTTTTATAGCAGGAAGACATAGTGCACATGAGACCAAAGACGCCATCTTGGAAAAGGGCAGTAATGAACAAAAGGTAAAAAATGTTCAGAGTCCTGACATTACTCCCTCCTTAGAAGCGGCCTCAGGACGATCCTGGACCTGGTTTCTCAGGGAATCTCTGATGAAAACAAGAAATCTTCTGTTGGGCATTGATGTTTTCCACAGGTTCCCAAGAGTCTTCCTCAGGGGGATATCCCTGCCATCTTTTCAGATATTGGAGCTGATTCCTGTGAATACTGGAATCAATAATTTCCTCCACCACAAATTGTTCCAGCCCATCAATCACCACAGGCAGCAGAGGTGGCACAACACGTCCCTGGAAGGTATTGGGAGATACAGGCTTTAGTAAAGATACAAGAAAAACTGGGTGTACCTTCATAGTCCTAGGCAGCTTCAGCCGGCAGGCCACAGAGCTCACAATACCGTTGATCTTGAAAGGGCCAATGAATTTTTGTCCAAGTTTTTGTGAAGGAACTTTTAACTTCAGATTCTTAGTTGCTAACCACACGGAATCTCCTACCTTGAACATGGGTGCAGGTTTACGGAATCTATCAGCCGATCTCTTATAACGTTCTTGAGCTGTGGTCAGGGATTCCTTCAGAACCTCCAGATTTTGTCTCATTGCAGTCAGCCTTTCCTTCACTGCTGGAACCGGAGAATTAATTGGAGACCTAGGTAAAATACACGGATGATAACCCAGATTGGCAAAGAAAGGTGTAAATTTAGTGGAGGCGCTCTGAGAATTATTATATGAAAATTCGGCTAACGGCAGCAACTCCAACCAATCATCCTGGAGATGGCTGACATAGCATCTTAGATATTGTTCCAGTGTCTGGTTGGTACGCTCAGTCTGACCATTTGTCTGGGGATGGTAAGCGGAAGAGAGACAGACATTAATATTGAGTGCAGAGCAAAACCCCTTCCAGAATCTTGAAGTGAACTGTACTCCACGGTCAGAGATGATCTCATCCGGAACCTCATGCAACCGAAAGACATTCTGTATAACCAAGTTCACTGTACCTTTAGCTGAGGGGAGGCCGGTGCACGGAACAAAATGAGCAGCTTTAGTCAGGCGATCAACTACCACCATGATTGTATTCATGCCCCCCGATGTAGACAGCTCCACAATAAAGTCCATTGATATAGACCCCCAAGGGCGGGACGGAACAGGTAATGGTTGTAGAAGACCCGTAGGTGCCACATGAGGAGTCTTGTAACAGGCACATACCTCGCAAGAGAGAACATAGTCCTTGGTATCCTTCAGGCAAGTTGGCCACCAGAAGAATTGGCTCAGGAACTCTTGTGTCTTCTTTACCCCCCTGTGACCAGCCAACTTGGAGTCATGTACCAACTTGAGGATCTGCAGACGGACGACCTCAGGGACATAGATACGTCGATCTCTGAACCACATGCCACCCTTAAAGACAAGATTAATATCCACAGGTGGGTTGGCCAGAAAAACATCACCTTCATAGGCCTTGACGATGGTTGATGGGCTCACACTATTTGATTAAATCAAATTCTGTGCAAAGCGTCTCTTAAATATTTTTCTAATGTTCAAAAGCCATTTTGCTATTCAAATTTCATGTATTTCATATTAGACAAGCTTTGGCACGATAGAGTGCAACCTTTTTTTGTATATTATATATGGAGGTAGCTGCTCCTGGTATGCACCTATTCACACTAGTTTGGATGTGCCAGTCGTTTTTCTGTCATTTCTATGTTATCTTACTGACTGAGCACTCCTCCCCTCACCATCTGGTTTTTAATTACATCTAGTCACACTTGGTTCTGGCCAACCCATATGTAGGCTTTGCTGAGAGGTGTCCATATTCACCCAAGCATACAGACATTAGCCTTCGGTAAGTGTTCACATTTGGACAGGGAGGTCAGGTACCCATCAGTTTAATGAGACCACCTTGACGATGGTTGATGGGCTCACACTATTTGATTAAATCAAATTCTGTCCAAAGCGTCTCTTAAATATTTTTCTAATGTTCAAAAGCCATTTTGCTATTCAAATTTCATGTATTTCATATTAGACAAGCTTTGGCACGATAGAGTGCAACCTTTTTTTGTATATTATATATGGAGGTAGCTGCTCCTGGTATGCACCTATTCACACTAGTTTGGATGTGCCAGTCGTTTTTCTGTCATTTCAGAAATACATCACCGTCATAGGCCTCCCTGCACTCCTTCCACAAGTCCTGATCGTGGATAACTCCGATGAAATTGGCATCAGATAGAATAGTCTTGGACGGGGCTCCAGGTACGGAATCCGCAGCATGGATTCGGGATAAAGCATCAGCCTTCCCATTATGAGAACCTGGACGGTACGAGATAACAAAGTTAAAATGATTTAAAAATAAGTTCCAACGAGCCTGACGAGGAGAAAGACATCTAGCGTATTTAAGGAACTCTAAATTGCGATGGTCAGTTAGCACTATGATCTGTTGTGCCGCTCCTTGCAGATGATGCCTCCATTCTTTGAAAGCTGCAATAATAGCCAGCAATTCCTTGTCTCCCATGTCGTAATTCTTCTCTGCTGAGGTTAGTCTACGGGAAAATAAAGCACAAGGATGTAGCTGTCATGTCGGATGCTGTTCAGACCAGGTCATCCGACAGACAGCGGTAATTCCGCTTTTGACCACTATTTGCTCATTGGCGTCTGCTAGATTTTATCTAGCTGTTCCGGGGTTAATTTACCTAATCCTCGGATTGGAAGCTGGGCCATTCCCATTGCCTTTAAATAGTTCTCCTGATGTTTGGGCGTCGACGATTATAGCTTCTGTCTTGTGCGTTGTTATCTCGGTCTGGTGAGGAGAGCTGGTGGTTGGAGATTCGTTGCTGGTGGTGTATTTTCCTTTGTCTTATTTACTCCTTCCTATATTTGTATTTATTTTGCCCTGCACATTTATAGTGTATTCCTGAGTGACTGTGGTGTGGTGTATATTTTCCTTTATCCTTGTCTGTGCTAACTGTGGGTATTGGTGAATAACATCTTCACTGGGTGGTGGGCGGAGGTTTCAGCCTAGGGCTGAGCTCAGGAGACAGGGTGAGGTTCGAGGCCTGGACATGCACACCATCAGTGTAAACTCCAGGAAGAGGGTCAGTCAGGATTTCCCTAGTCTGAGGGAAACTGCAGGGGCCCGGGTTATTAGCTCTCGCTCACCTAGTCTCTCCCTGACAGTAGCAGACCCTTCTCTCCAGTTCTTTGGGAGAGAATAGCCCCCAAAGCATTATCAGAAGCATCCACCTCCACAATGAAAGAAAGTGTTGGATCTGGGTGTATCAACAGCGGTGCTGATGTGAAACAGATCTTAAGCCGATCAAAAGCTTCTTGAGGCTGTGATGACCACTTAATGGGCTTTTCCTTCTTTGTCAAGGAAGTAGTGAGACGGACTATATCAGAAAAATTTCGAATGAAGCGTCTGTAGAAATTTGCAAAACCAATAAAACGTTGGACCTCCTTAACGTTCTTGGGTACCGGCCAGTCAAGGATAGCCTGAATCTTACCAGATTCCATGTTCAGCCCCTGGGGAGAGATGATATAACCTAAGAACTGTATCTCAGAACGATGGAACTCGCATTTCTCTGGCTTAATATACAGATGGTTCTCTTTCAGACGTCTTAAAACAGTTTTGACATGTTCTTCATGTTCCTGTAGAGAGTCAGAAAAGATTAGTATATCGTCCAAATAGATCACCACAAACTGGACCAACAAATCTCTGAAAATGTCATTAGCAAGGTGTTGAAACGTTGCAGGGGCGTTACAAAGCCCGAAGGGCATCACAAGAGATTCAAAGTGTCCATACCGGCATCTGAATGCTGTCTTCCACTCATCCCCTGGACGAATACGCACCAAATTATAAGCCCCACGAAGATCCAGTTTAGAGAACACCTTAGCATGGCGGACTCTTTCCAGTAATTCGGGAATCAGAGGCAAAGGGTAACAGTTTCGTACGGTTACCTTATTGAGTTCCCGATAGTCAACACAGGGTCTCAGGGTCCCATCCTTCTTTTTTACAAAAAATATAGGTGCCTGTTGTGAATTCCGTTCTCGAACTCCTGTTGTGAATTTACTTTTTGCTCCCTCTAGTGGTTACTAGTTTTTTGACTCTGGTTTTTCTGTCATTCCTTTTATCCGCACCTGGGTCGTTAGTTAAGGGTGTTGCTATTTAAGCTCCCTGGACCTTCAGTTCAATGCCTGGCAACGTAGTTATCAGAGCTAGTCTGCTGTGCTCTTGTCTACTGATCCTGGTTCCAGTTATATCAGCTAAGTCCGCTTTTTGCTTTTTGCTATTTTGTTTTGGTTTTGTATTTTTGTCCAGCTTGTTCCAAATATATATCCTGACCTTTGCTGGAAGCTCTAGGGGGCTGGTGTTCTCCCCCCGGACCGTTAGACGGTTCGGGGGTTCTTGAATTTCCAGTGTGGATTTTGATAGGGTTTTTGTTGACCATATAAGTTACCTTTCTTTATTCTGCTATCAGTAAGCGGGCCTCTCTGTGCTAAACCTGGTTCATTTCTGTGTTTGTCATTTCCTCTTACCTCACCGTTATTATTTGTGGGGGGCTTCTATCCAGCTTTGGGGTCCCCTTCTCTGGAGGCAAGAAAGGTCTTTTGTTTTCCTCTACTAGGGGTAGCTAGATTCTCCGGCTGGAGCGTGTCATCTAGAATCAACGTAGGAATGATCCCCGGCTACTTCTAGTGTTGGCGTTAGGAGTAGATATATGGTCAACCCAGCTACCACTGCCCTATGAGCTGGATTTTTGTATTCTGCAGACTTCCACGTTCCTCTGAGACCCTCGCCATTGGGGTCATAACAGTTTGCCAGGCCAGTATTAAATGTTTAATGCATTGCAGAAGAGGGATTATAAGAAAGAAGATTCTGAGTTTTTTTTTTTTTTTTTCTTCTTCCCCTTTACCTCAGAGTGGCTATGCTTGCTGCAGACATGAATGTCCAGACCTTGATTACAAGTGTGGACCAGCTGGCTACTCGTGTGCAGGGCATACAAGACTATGTTATCAGTAATCCTAGGTCAGAACCTAAAATACCGATTCCTGAACTGTTTTCTGGAGACAGGTTTAAGTTTAGGAATTTTGTGAATAATTGTAAATTGTTTTTGTCCCTGAGACCCTGTTCATCTGGAGACTCTGCTCAGCAAGTAAAAATTGTTATTTCGTTCTTACGGGGCGACCCTCAGGATTGGGCTTTTTCGCTGGCGCCAGGAGATCCGGCATTGGCTGATATTAATGCGTTTTTTCTGGCGCTCGGTTTACTTTATGAGGAACCCAATCTTGAGATTCAGGCAGAAAAGGCCTTGCTGGCTATGTCTCAGGGGCAGGACGAGGCTGAAGTGTACTGCCAAAAATTTCGGAAATGGTCCGTGCTGACACATTGGAACGAGTGTGCACTGGCCGCTAATTTTAGAAATGGCCTTTCTGAAGCCATTAAGAATGTTATGGTGGGTTTTCCCATTCCCACAGGTCTGAATGATACTATGGCACTGGCTATTCAAATTGACCGGCGGTTGCGGGAGCGCAAAACCGCAAATTCCCTCATGGTGTTGTCTGAACAGACACCTAATTCGGTGCAATGTGATAGAAAAATCGCAAATTCCCTCATGGTGTTGTCTGAACAGACACCTGATTTAATGCAATGTGATAGAATCCTGACTAGAAATGAGCGGAAAATTCATAGACGCCGGAATGGCTTGTGCTACTACTGTGGTGATTCTACACATATTATCTCAGCATGCTCTAAACGTATAGCTAAGGTTGTTAGTCCTGTCACCGTTGGTAATTTGCAACCTAAATTTATTCTGTCTGTAACTTTGATTTGCTCACTGTCGTCTTTTCCTGTCATGGCGTTTGTAGATTCAGGTGCTGCCCTGAGTCTTATGGATCTGTCATTTGCTAAGCACTGTGGTTTTACTCTTGAACCATTAGAAAATCCTATTCCTCTTAGGGGTATTGATGCTACGCCATTGGCAGCAAATAAACCGCAGTATTGGACACAGGTTACCATGTGCATGACTCCTGAACACCGCGAGGTGATACGTTTCCTGGTTTTACATAAAATGCATGATTTGGTTGTTTTAGGGCTGCCATGGTTACAGACCCATAATCCAGTCCTGGACTGGAAGGCTATGTCAGTCTCAAGTTGGGGCTGTCGTGGTATTCATGGGGATTCCCTGCCTGTGTCTATTGCTTCTTCTACGCCTTCGGAAGTTCCGGAGTATTTGTCTGATTATCAGGATGTCTTCAGTGAGTCTGAGTCCAGTGCACTGCCTCCTCATAGGGACTGTGACTGTGCTATAGATTTGATCCCAGGCAGTAAATTTCCTAAGGGAAGACTGTTTAATCTGTCGGTACCTGAACATACCGCTATGCGTTCATATATCAAGGAGTCTCTAGAGAAAGGACATATTCGTCCGTCTTCTTCCCCTCTTGGTGCGGGATTCTTTTTTGTGGCAAAAAAGGACGGATCTTTGAGACCTTGTATTGATTATCGGCTTTTAAATAAGATCACTGTCAAATTTCAGTATCCTTTACCGCTGTTGTCTGACTTGTTTGCCCGGATTAAAGGTGCCAAGTGGTTCACCAAGATAGATCTTCGTGGTGCGTACAACCTTGTGCGCATTAAGCAAGGTGATGAATGGAAAACCGCATTCAATACGCCCGAAGGTCATTTTGAGTACTTGGTGATGCCTTTTGGGCTCTCCAATGCGCCTTCAGTTTTTCAGTCCTTTATGCATGACATTTTCCGGAAGTATCTGGATAAATTTTTGATTGTTTATCTGGATGATATTTTGGTTTTTTCTGATAATTGGGATTCGCATGTGGAGCAGGTCAGGTTGGTCTTTAAAATTTTGCGTGAAAATTCTTTGTTTGTCAAGGGCTCAAAGTGTCTCTTTGGTGTACAGAAGGTTCCCTTTTTGGGGTTCATTTTTTCCCCTTCTGCTGTGGAGATGGACCCAGTCAAGGTCCGAGCTATTCTTGATTGGACTCAGCCCTCGTCAGTTAAGAGTCTACAGAAGTTCTTGGGTTTCGCTAACTTCTACCGTCGTTTTATCGCTAATTTTTCTAGCATTGTGAAACCTTTGACGGATATGACCAAGAAGGGCTCCGATGTAGCTAACTGGGCTCCTGCTGCCGTGGAGGCTTTCCAGGAGTTGAAACGCCGGTTTACTTCGGCGCCTGTTTTGTGCCAGCCCGATGTCTCACTTCCCTTTCAGGTTGAGGTGGATGCTTCAGAGATTGGAGCAGGGGCCGTTTTGTCGCAGAGAGGCCCTGGTTGCTCTGTTATGAAACCTTGTGCCTTTTTCTCTAGGAAGTTTTCGCCTGCCGAGCGAAATTATGATGTGGGCAATCGGGAGTTGTTGGCCATGAAATGGGCATTTGAGGAGTGGCGTCATTGGCTCGAGGGTGCTAAGCATCGTGTGGTGGTCTTGACTGATCACAAAAATCTGATGTATCTCGAGTCTGCTAAACGCCTTAATCCGAGACAGGCCCGCTGGTCATTGTTTTTCTCCCGCTTTGATTTTGTTGTCTCGTATTTACCAGGTTCAAAGAATGTGAAGGCCGATGCTCTTTCTAGGAGCTTTGTGCCTGATGCTCCTGGAGTCGCTGATCCTGTTGGTATTCTTAAAGATGGAGTTATCTTGTCAGCTATTTCTCCGGATCTGCGACGTGTGTTGCAGAGATTTCAGGCTGATAGGCCTGAGTCTTGTCCACCTGACAGACTGTTTGTCCCGGATAAGTGGACCAGCAGAGTCATTTCCGAGGTTCATTCCTCGGTGTTGGCAGGTCACCCGGGAATTTTTGGCACCAGAGATCTGGTGGCCAGGTCCTTTTGGTGGCCTTCCTTGTCAAGGGATGTGCGGTCATTTGTGCAGTCCTGTGGGACTTGTGCTCGAGCTAAGCCTTGCTGTTCTCGTGCCAGCGGTTTGCTCTTGCCCTTGCCTGTCCCGAAGAGACCTTGGACACATATCTCCATGGATTTCATTTCTGATCTTCCGCTATCCCAGGGCATGTCCGTTATCTGGGTGATATGTGATCGCTTCTCAAAGATGGTCCATTTGGTTCCTTTGCCTAAGCTGCCTTCCTCTTCCGATCTGGTTCCTGTGTTTTTCCAGAACGTGGTTCGTTTGCACGGCATCCCTGAGAATATTGTGTCAGACAGAGGATCCCAGTTCGTTTCCAGATTCTGGCGATCCTTTTGTAGTAGGATGGGCATTGATTTGTCGTTTTCGTCTGCTTTCCATCCTCAGACTAATGGACAGACGGAGCGAACCAATCAGACTTTGGAGGCTTATTTGAGGTGTTTTGTCTCTGCTGATCAGGACGATTGGGTGACATTCTTGCCGTTGGCTGAGTTTGCCCTTAATAATCGGGCTAGTTCCGCCACCTTGGTTTCGCCTTTTTTCTGCAACTCTGGTTTCCATCCTCGCTTTTCTTCGGGTCATGTGGAGCCTTCTGACTGTCCTGGGGTGGATTCTGTGGTGGATAGGTTGCAGCGGATCTGGAATCATGTGGTGGACAACTTGAAGTTGTCACAGGAGAGGGCTCAGCGCTTTGCCAACCGCCGCCGCGGTGTGGGTCCCCGACTACGCGTTGGGGATTTGGTATGGCTTTCTTCCCGCTTTGTTCCTATGAAGGTCTCCTCTCCCAAATTTAAACCTCGTTTTATTGGGCCTTACAAGATATTGGAAATCCTTAATCCTGTATCTTTTCGTCTGGATCTTCCTGTGTCGTTTGCTATTCACAATGTATTTCATAGGTCCTTGTTGCGGCGGTACATTGTGCCTATAGTTCCTTCTGCTGAGCCTCCTGCTCCGGTGTTGGTTGAGGGCGAGTTGGAGTACGTGGTGGAGAAGATCTTGGATTCTCGCCTCTCCAGGCGGAGGCTTCAGTACCTGGTCAAGTGGAAGGGCTATGGTCAGGAGGATAATTCCTGGGTGGTCGCCTCTGATGTTCATGCGGCCGATTTAGTTCGTGCCTTTCATGCCGCTCATCCTGATCGCCCTGGTGGTCGTGGTGAGGGTTCGGTGACCCCTCACTAAGGGGGGGGGTACTGTTGTGAATTTACTTTTTGCTCCCTCTAGTGGTTACTAGTTTTTTGACTCTGGTTTTTCTGTCATTCCTTTTATCCACACCTGGGTCGTTAGTTAAGGGTGTTGCTATTTAAGCTCCCTGGACCTTCAGTTCAATGCCTGGCAACGTAGTTATCAGAGCTAGTCTGCTGTGCTCTTGTCTACTGATCCTGGTTCCAGTTATATCAGCTAAGTCCGCTTTTTGCTTTTTGCTATTTTGTTTTGGTTTTGTATTTTTGTCCAGCTTGTTCCAAATATATATCCTGACCTTTGCTGGAAGCTCTAGGGGGCTGGTGTTCTCCCCCCGGACCGTTAGACGGTTCGGGGGTTCTTGAATTTCCAGTGTGGATTTTGATAGGGTTTTTGTTGACCATATAAGTTACCTTTCTTTATTCTGCTATCAGTAAGCGGGCCTCTCTGTGCTAAACCTGGTTCATTTCTGTGTTTGTCATTTCCTCTTACCTCACCGTTATTATTTGTGGGGGGCTTCTATCCAGCTTTGGGGTCCCCTTCTCTGGAGGCAAGAAAGGTCTTTTGTTTTCCTCTACTAGGGGTGGCTAGATTCTCCGGCTGGAGCGTGTCATCTAGAATCAACGTAGGAATGATCCCCGGCTACTTCTAGTGTTGGCGTTAGGAGTAGATATATGGTCAACCCAGCTACCACTGCCCTATGAGCTGGATTTTTGTATTCTGCAGACTTCCACGTTCCTCTGAGACCCTCGCCATTGGGGTCATAACAACTCCCTCCTGTGGTCATGAATGGTACTTCGGTGAGTTCTGTCCGTGGACTCCCTCTGGTGGCTGTGAGTGGAGCTGCTGGTTCTGAGATTCTTTCTCCAGCTGCCCTTGTTTGGGGCTAGGCTGATTCTCTATTTAACTCCACTCAGATCGTTACTCCATGCCAGCTGTCAATGTTCTAGTACTGGTTCAGATCTCTCCTGGATCTTTCTGAGGACCTGTCTACTCCAGCACAAGCTAAGTTCCTGCTTGTTCATTTGTTACATATGGTTTTTCTTGCTAAGTTCTAGTCCAGCTTGCTATCATGAAACTACCTGGCTAGCTGGAAGCTCTGGGGGTGCAGAGTGGCACCACCGCATCGTGAGTCGGTGCGGGGGTATTTTTTGCACACTCTGCGTGGTTTTTGTAGCTTTTTGTGTTGACCGCAAAGATCCCTTTTCTATCCTCAATCTGTTTAGTTAGACTGGCCTCTCTTTGCTAAAACCTATTTCATCCTGTGTTTGTGATTTCCTCTTATCTCACAGTCAATACTTGTGGGGGGGCTGCTTTTACCTTTGGGGAAATTTCTCTGAGGCAAGTAAGGCTTTGTTTCCTTTCTTTAGGGGTAGTTAGCTCTTAGGCTGTGAAGAGGCGTCTAGGCAGAGTCAGGCACGCTCCACGGCTGTTTCTAGTTGTGTTGATAGGAGTAGAGTTTGCGGTCAGCAGAGTTCCCATTTCCCCAGAGCTCGTCCTGATTCCGTGTTTAACTATCAGGTCATTCCTGGTGCACCTAACCACCAGGTCCATAACAGGTGCCCCTGTTGGTGAGGAAGAAGGATGTATGAAGCCTTTGGCCAGATTTTCATCAATATACTCCTTTAAGGCTTGAAGCTCAGTTGCCGCCAAAGGGTTTTCGTTACCAAAAGGAATAGCTGCCCCAGGAAGCAGCTCAATGGGACAGTCAAAATGCCTGTGTGGAGGAAGCTGATCTGCATTCTTCTTGTCACAGATGTCAGAGAACTCTTTATATGCTGGAGGTAAAGTAAATACCTGTACATGTGGTTCGGTAGCCGTGGACTCCGGGACAGCTTCTGTTAACGCTGAGTTGCTCCTTGATGGAAAGTTAATCTCCTTGCTCTCCCAGTTGATAATTGGGTTCTGAGAACGCAACCAAGGAATGCCTAAAATCACAGGAAAATGAAGAGAAGAAATTAGCAAGAAAGAAAGTTGCTCCTGATTAGGCTCCAACACAATTTCAAGGGGTACGGTCTCCTGATCCACAGGCTCAGAGATTAAAGGTGACCCATCCACTGTTTCCAAGGTAATTGGAGAGGCTCTTTGCTGAATTTCAATACCATGTTCCTTGGCAAATGCGATATCCATGAAATTGCCACCTGCACCAGAGTCAATCATAGCTGCACTGGAAATCCACTGTCCTGAACACAGGATCTTAATAGGGAGAGAACAGTGAGAGTTCTTTTCCTTCAGCTCCTTGGGGGGTGAAGTCATAGAAAGTGAATGGAATACAGCGTTTAAAGGCAGGCTACATTCAGAGATGTCAGATTCATCATCATCACAGTTGTCATACTCCCCTACTGCTGCTAGCACCTTATTAGGCCGTCTAGGACACTTAGGACAATTGATCAAGAAGCGGCCAGACTGTCCGCAGTAGAAACATAGACTTTCACGAAGGCGATGCTCCCAGCGCTCATTGATCTCGCGCCTCTGAACGGAATCAATTTGCATGGGCACCTCCTCCACCTCCCCAGAGGTTTTACCTCCAGGCTCTTTGGAAGGAAGGGAAAAGTTAGAAATACGGTTATAAGCAGCAAATTTCTCCTGCCTACGCTCAGTAAGGCGAATGTCTATGCGCACACAATGCTGTATAAATGTCTCTAGCTCTTGGGGTGACTCTGAGCGAGCTAGTTCATCTTCTATAATACTAGAGAGACCCCTTTTAAAAATAGGCAATTGTGCATAACTGTCCCAATTGGTATCTACCGCTAATCTCCTGAATTCAGTGGCATACTCAATAACAGAACGTTAAGCCTGGCGTAAAGACAACAAAGCAGATTCAGCGGTTGCACGGCGATTAGGGTCATCAAACATTAATGCCATAGCGGCCAAGAAATCATCCAAGTTATTTAACCGTGGGTCACGAGACTCAATCATCGGATTTGCGCAGGCGAGCGCTCGTGCGGTCAGCAGCATTATTACACACAATACTTTGGATCTATCAGTAGGAAAACGGTCAGCATGCACATCAAAATATAGCATACATTGATTCACAAAGCCACGAAATTTGTCGCGATCACCATTAAATCTGAATGGGGGCAACTTAGGTGGGCTAGCTGGTGGCGGTTGCCCAGAGGGAAAAGTCGCTTGTGCAGCTATTTGTGTGCTTATGTCCTGAAAAGCCCGTCCATACTGGGACTCTATGCCAGCAAGTTTGTTTTCCTGTGCTGCCATGCGGTTGCTTAAGTCCTGCAAAGTCTGTCCAAACACTTGTTGATTGAGTTCAAAGCTTCCAAACTTCTTTTGCAGACCTTCCACATCTTTCTGCAGTGATCTAATTATGGAAAACACCTGCTCTAGTCTGCTTTCTGCAGTCATTGTTCCATCAGTCTCCTTTTTTTTATGGCTAGAGTATCCTGTAATAATTATAGGGGATAACTCAGGAGACTCTTTGCGTGGAACAAGACAACTACAGGACACAGTTTTATAAGTGGTAAAGTCTATATTATCACACGGTGATTAAAACAGGTGCAGAGAGAAACTAAAGTCCACAACACTTGGTGTAAATATTAAACGCAGCTTAGTAGTGTATAGGAAACTTCAGAGAAAAATGCAATCAAGCAGAAAGTCTATGAAGCACAGTTATTCTTGAGGATACTTGACACGATTAAATCCTTGTCTTAATCCAAACACAGATAGATAAGCTTATAAGGCAGTTCAAATAATATCTTAGCTCAACCAGGGGGACCTGGTTAATAGTCTCAGGTTTTTGCAGAGCAGCAAACGCTTACATGTCCAGCAAATGCAGATGGAAGTAAATACGAGCAGCAGATGAAGGAGGATTACTGGAACTGGTGTATGAAGCAGGAACTCAGAGCAGAGTAGCAGGATCACCACACAGGTTCACAGGAGCAGGTATATAGCCAAGGAGTAATCAGAGGTCAGGAGCTGGATGCAAGGCAGAATACTCTAGCACAGACTGAAGGCTGGGGTGGAGTTTTATAGCAGGAAGACACAGTGCACATGAGACCAAAGACGCCATCTTGGAAAAGGGCAGTAATGCACAAAAGGTAAAAAATGTTCAGAGTCCTGACAGTCAGGTCCTCTCCCAAGCACCTGCTATGTGAGAAAAGTGTGGTAGATTGAAGGTCCAGGTGCATCCCCGCTCACTCAAGTAGCTTTCCACACTGGTAGTGTCTATGGTGTCTAGGTTGGAAGGAATTTGAAGTTCTTTCACTGCTCCTACAAAATTTGTGCCTCTATCAGAGCGAATGTGCTTCACAGGGCCTCTGATGGCAATGAAACATCGGAATGCATTTATGAAACTTGAAGTGTCCATAGATTCAATTACATCGATGTGGACTTCTCTGATGGACATACAGGTGAACATAACGGCCCAGCGTTTTGCTTTGGCTTGAACTCTTCTAGTGTGCCGTGCAACCACAGACCATGGCCTGAATACATCCAGTCCAACGTTGGTAAAAGGAGGATCTGTACAAAGTCTGTCTGATGGGAGATTGGCCATCTTTGGGTTTTGAGTCATGCCACGGAGTTTGCGACAAGTCACACAATTGAAGATGACTTTACTCACACATCTCTTTGCTCCGACTATCCATAGTCCAGCAGTTCGTAGATTCCCTTCAGTAAACAATCGGCCTTGATGTTTCACCAAAACATGATGGTTCTGCACGTGCAGAGGTGTTACATGAAGGTGTCCAGGAATTATTAGGTTATGTGCACACATTGCGGATTCGTGTGCGGAATTTTCCGCACCGTTTTTGGAAAATCCGCATGTAAAACGCACTGCAGATTACCTGCTGATTTACTGCGGATTTACCGCGGATTTCCTGTGGTTTTTTGTGCGGATTCCTCCTGCGGTTTTACTCCTGCGGATTCCTATTGTGGAGCAGGTGTAAACCACTGAGGAATCTGCACAAGGTATTGGCATGCTGCGGAATATACAATGCAGCGTTTCTGCGCGGTATTTTCCACAGCATGTGCACTGCAGATTTAGTTTTCCATACATTTACATGGTACTGTACAACACATGGAAAACTGCTGCGAATCCACAGTGGCCAATCCGCTGCATATCTGCAGCAAAATCTGCAACATGTGCACATAGACTTACAGGGTGTTTCTCCACAAATTCCACTTCAACTTCTTGAAGACGACCTCCAATTTTTAACAGCTCATCTTGGTCAATGATTGGATCAAGCTTCTTCAAAACACTGTCTCTAGAAATGGATTGACCTTTGTTGAGGTTGTCTATTTCTTTGGCATAACACTTGTATGGTACGAGTTATCACGTTCTTGGCATTTTCCAGGTTTGGAACGGTAAAAACATGATTGCAGTGGTGCCAACCTTTACAATGCTTCTGGCTGGTGGGTGATGTTGACTTGTAAAACTGAGCCACATGAATTAAACAAGCAATGGCATGAACAAAGAAGTTCCAAATTGAGAACCTGCTGAAACGGTGGGATTTGAGGTAATTGTCTGAAGTCACCGTATGTAGAACGGATACCTGAGGGTGGATTTCCTCATCTGCATCTGGATCCACCAGTTCAAAGTTGTCGAACAGGTTGTGTCCTTAAGGTGTCTTGATTCAACGACTCTAGTTGTGTGGTCCACAGGATTGTGGTGTGTGGACACATAGCACCACTGTTTAGGGCAAATGGATCTCCTGATCCTTAGCACCCGATTGTTGACATCAATTTCTGCGTGGCTATTCTTGAATATTCCCTCAATGAAGGCAAAGAAGTGCTCTTGTTTCTGGTGCCTTCCGCAGTTTGTGTTTGAGGGAGACAAATCAACCGTAGACAAGTTCTCTGTTGTTGGGTTAGTGTTGCCTCTGGGTTTTAAAGGGAACCTGTATACCCCCCCCCCCAGGCGTTTGTAACTAAAAGAGCCACCTTGTGCAGCACTAATGCTGCATTCGGACAAGGTGGCTCTTTTAGTTATGCTCCTTGCACACACTGAAATAAACACTTATAAAATGTGCCCCCTCATACTGTGAAATCGCCAGGGAGGCGGGCCTTTCCCCTCTAATTAGACGCAGCACAGCCGTCATTCATGTCTCCTTGGTGCCGGGCGCCGCCTCCTCAGCGTTGTTTGAATCTGTCCTGGAGCCTGCGCTGTTATGTTATCCCTTGGGCATGTGCAGTGAGCGCTGCCCGTCTTCTGACATCATTTGATATCAGGCTTACTGCGCCTGTGCGGCCGCGTTGCCCGAGATCCCGCCCCGCAGTGTCTTCTGATTTATTCACACTGCGGGGCTGGGATTCATGGGCATGAGCAGTGCATATCTTCGCCTCTCACTCATCTCCCTCCGCCTTCTTCAGACTGTGCGGCGTCAGCTGATCCCTAATTGCCATGGCATGGATCAGGGATAATAAATCCTCAAAATCATGAAAATCCTACAGAAGTTTTTTAGTATAAACACCACTCAAAAAATGCAGAGTGCAATGCCAACTATATATATTAAAAAATGAAAACTGATATCACAGGAATGTGCAAAATTGCAAAAATTGTGCAAAAAATGCAGCTAATATCAAGACATATCTATACAGGCACCCAATGCAGTAATAGAGTGAAACACACCTCTCACAATAAAAATAAAAATAGAGATACCAACTAAAACGATAGTGCAACAATGCAATGAAAGTGCTACAGTGTATAATAATATTATATAAATGTAAAAAAAAATATCTAAATAGAAAAATGTGCAAAAAAATGCAATGGTGCTGCTGGTATCAAGATATATCAAGATAGCCGCGATAGAGACTGTATAGTGATATGAAAAATATGGCACAAAAAAATATATAAATAACTAAAGTGCTAAAGTGCAAACAACACTGTAGAAACGTTTTACAATAAAAGTATAACAAAAGTGCAACAGTGCTACTAATATACCTGCTGTATGTAAACAAGAACTGTGCAGTATAGCAAAAAGGTGCAACAGTGCCAGTGAGGTATTTATCTCAATAAGGTAGTAGGTAAGTAAAAGAAATACATTAAGGGCTCCTCATACCTATGTGTGCTCCAGGTATTTCGGCGCTTGCCTTCTTCCGGGGGGCGTATGCAATACAGGGAAAGATATGTTTATATAGAGTACTAATCAACACTAAGTCAGCCAAGCTGAGCGGTGTGTAACGGCGCATGCGCAGCCGCCCGGCCAATGATCGCATGCACCCGGCCTCACCCCGGCAACGCACAATACCACCGACCCCGCCCACGTATATCACGTGACCGGGGAGGGCCGAGAGCGCATCACCAAGGAGAAGAGACGCCGGAATGAATGCGAACAAAGCAGGGAAAACCGCGCATGCACACCACCGTCCAAAGGGGACTTAGAAGAATGCACATGATTAAATCTAATGGATATGTAGTGGACAATGAGATGTAAGTAAAACTGATTAATGCACCGTCCAAATGGACCTTAAAAAAATGCACATGATTAAATCTAATAGAAATGTAGTGGACAATGAAAATAGAACTGATAAATGCACATATAAGGGACAAAAAAGATGTGATGACCAACAAGATATAGAAAGGTTCTAAGAAACACATATTTTAGCAAAAATTACAAAAACAAACAATGATATCACATATACATACTATGCATATAATCAATAAATAAATGCAAATTACATCATTACGATAAACAGTTAATTAATGAACAAAAAATGACAAGTAAAAAATATAATAATAAAAATTTTCTTTTTTTGTGAAAGAAATATATAAAAAATAATAATAAATAATTAATGATGGTAAATATGATTAAAAAGAAAAAAAAATAAATATAAATAAAAATAAAAAAATGAAAAAATAATAAATAATAATAATAATAATAAAAATAAAAAAATAATAATAAAAAAATAGTGAATGATGATAATATTACAATTTTTTTAGATATATGTGAATGAAAAATAATAAGTGTAGCATTAATATATACTGTTATCGATTAGAATAAGTATGAGGTGTTAATATATGTACCATATCCGTCCTCAGAGTTATCCGTCCACAGAGTTATTTAAAGTCCAACAAAGTATGTGGATACACCAAATCCATCCAATGATGTCCTAAATCTTCCTTATTAGGATTCCAGAATAATGTTCATTATGGATCCATCCAAAAGAACAATCCAAAATCTTTAAAATCTTTGTAAAATATTAGGCCGTAACTAGAAAAATGCATAAAAACAATGTTAATATGTGCATACATAAAGATAAAATCACTTGCAATATTAATATAAAATAAAATAAATTAATCATTCTACAATGATCAGAGAAATGGCGAATAACTCAAAGCCTCATTGAGACCCAGAGGCTGAAGTGTACGGAGAGTCCAAATCCATCTACTTTCCTTTTGGGCGAGTCTACGACTAATATTACCACCACGCAAATCTGTAATGATCCTATCTATACCTATTACACGAAGACCAGTTGGATCACATCCATGATAGGTTTTAAAATGTCGCGGCAATGTTTTCAAGTGTTCAGTCGTTATTTCCTTCTCGGCTGCTATGATATCTCTCATGTGCTCACGCACGCATATTTTCAAGGGTCTTGTTGTAATCCCAATGTAAATTTTCGAACATGGACATGTTGCATGGTATATTACTGCTTTCGTGTTACACGTGATGGTCTGTGTAATCTTATACGATTTGTTGTCCGATCCAACAAACCCAGTGGCACAATAAATATTAGAACGTGCAATACAGTTACCACATGGAGCACAGCCCCATTTTTCAATTGGTTTTGGAATGAGAGAAGGAAATAATAAGGACTGATTGTTGATAGAATAAAAACTCTTAGTTAGCTGATCCTTTAAATTGTGTGCACGACGTGCTGTTACACATGGTCGTTCATGTAGATAATTTTTTAAAATAGGGTCACTAGTAAGTATGGACCAGTGTTTAGAAAGGATGTCACGCATCAAATCCAATTGGGAGTGATATTCCGTAATCAATCTTGCTTTGACATCCTTCTGGGGCTTATAAGTAGAAAAGATTAAGTTTTCACGTTCTGTTTTCAAAGCACGATAATAGGCTTTTTTAACACATCTATGACTATACCCACGGTCCATAAACCTCTTCTTCATCTCATCAGCCCTTGTTTTAAAATCCTCAAATGATGAACACAAATGTCGCAGCCTCAAAAATTTCCCGGTAGGTATGGCATTGATGACGTGTTTAGGGTGTGAGGAGGAGCATGTAACAGTGAATTTATTGATGTTTTTTTACGAAAGATGTCTGTTTGTAAAATGCCAAAATTATCCCGCTTAATGATAACATCTAAAAAATCAACAGCATTGGGATCAAAATGGCATGTTAATTTTATGTTAAGTTGATTAGAGTTTAAAACATCAATGAATTTTAAAAGATCAACCGAAGTACCACGCCAAATAAAAAATATATCATCAATAAAACGGGTCCAAAAAATCACCTGATCCATGGAATCGGTAGAAAATAGCTCCCTCTCCCACAGCCCCAGGAACAGGTTGGCATAAGAAGGTGCACAAGCTGCACCCATAGCTGTTCCCTGGAGCTGCAGGAAAAAAGCCATTAAAAGTAAAAAAATTATGAGTTAAAACAAATTTTAAAAGCAGAATGATAAAATCTATTTCCTCAACATTAAAACTTAACATGCTTAAAAAATATCTAGATGCTTTAAGGCCATCCTCATGTTTTATACTTGTGTACAATGCCTCGACATCACACGTAACAAGTAACATATCGTCATCAATAACCATAGATTCAATTTTTCTAAGAAGATCTGTAGTATCACGCATATGATATGACGGTAATGTTTCAACAAGTGGTTTCAGATGAGAATCGATATAGCGACAGACATTATCTATTAGACATCCAACATCCAAGATGATAGGCCTACCTGGGGGGCACTCAAAATCTTGATGTATCTTTGGTAATAACTATATAGTAGATATAGATGGTTCCTTAATGTTAAGCAGGTCTTGAACTTCTTTAGTAATAAGATTAAAATCACGTGCATTTTGTAGTGGTCCCCCAAGTTGTGTTCTATAGGATAAAAGGGGATTAAATGTTAATTTCTTATAACACTGGCGGTCTCGTAACAACCGATTCATTTTTTGTTCGTATATTGAGCATGTCAGGAAGCAGACGCTGGAGGACGAGCAGGTGAGCATGTACTGTTTGTTTTTTTTACTTTTACGCTGGTAACCAGGGTAAACATCGGGTTACTAAGTGCGGCCCTGCGCTTGGTAACCCGATGTTTACCCTGGTTACCAGTGTAAAACATCGCTGGTATCGTTGCTTTTGCTTTCAAACACAACGATACACAGCGATCGGACGACCAAATAAAGTTCTGGACTTTATTCAGCGACCAGCGACATCACAGCAGGATCCTGATCACTGCTGCGTGTCGCTAGCCAGGATGCTGCAACGTCACGGATCGCTAGCGATGTCGTTTCGTGTGAAGGTACCTTAAGCTTCTGCCACAGAAGAGAACAGCAGAATTCTTTGATGAAGACTTGCTAGAGCGGCTTGTTTGGGACCTCGTCCTGAGTGAAGATGTCTGGCTTGTGGATATCGTGTGTCTGTTTGCAGAATGCAGGGAGTCTCAGACTGGGTAAAAACAAACTTCATCGTGGTCTGAGACGTATCGTGCTTGTTGGAGGGCTGCATTCTCGTACTTGTGACTGTATGGCAGCTGCTGCAGTATCCGCAGGCAGTGTGGTGTGGGTACAAGTGGCTTCGTAAGTCATATTCGCTATCGCAGGTGTCTAGCATATCTGTTTTACTGTTCTGTTTTCATACACGTTGGCACAGTGTGCAATCTGACCTACAGCATAAACCACTTCTGTCTTCCAAATAAGCAGACCCTTCTCTGTAGTCTAACTTGTTTATTGGTGAACAGGTATAGAACATGCGGTAAAACTATAAGAATACAAACAACATAAGTAAGTATTGGGCAAATAATCATACAGCTGACAATTAGCAGGAAAGCATACAGTGTGATGCAAACTTGAACATGGAAATACACAGATCAATAATATCACATCTCCTTTGTACTGGCTGCTATACAGTTAATCACATTTTTGTACAATACTGTATTGTAAAAAGAGAGATATTAATCTTACCAGATATGCTTTACTAGGATAGCAAGTCAAGTTGGAGCAGTTAAAGGTGGGTAAATAAACATGTGTGTCCCAGGCAGTAGACAGAAGAAAATGGGGCTTCTTCTTCCCAGCAAACCTTGCTCTAATTCCACAATGCAACACTCTATCTGCCGCTAAAGACACGGGTTATAAATTCAGCCACCACTAGATGATGATATAACGCAACAAACAGCAAAAGCACATAAATACGAACATATTGCCCTATATTCAGTTGGGCAGAACAACAAGCCTAAGTCAAGAAAAGGAATAAACAGAATCAGAGCTGGGAACTTGAAGTGAACCATGGTAAGTACACTGATGATCAAAAGGGTAACAATGTTTTGAACTTTTACCTTTCAGGCTCCATATCTCTGCAACGCACATTACACGAGTTTGGAATGGTGGCCCAAAAAAGGTGAAGAAGCTTCGACTTCTATATTGCCATAGGAAACAACAGCTCGAGTTTGTAAAAAAGTGGACAGTAGGGGATTGGAAACATATGATTTGAAGCAATGAAATGAAAGTCAATAGCCTAGGCTATGATGGGTGCAAATGGGTGTGGAAGAAACAAGGGAAAAAGGTGCTAATGGATCGAGAAATTGAAGGAACTGTCAAGTTCGGTGGAGAAAACCTGATGATATGAGGTTGATTCACAGCCAAAGGCCTTGAATACTTGACCAGGATCGATGGTGGTCTCAATGCTAAACTATAGGTGAGTATTCTTGTTACGGATCTGCAACACAGGACTAAGGTAGAAGGGGGAAAACTGACCCTGCACTATGATTAGGCTGAAACCCTACGATGGAGTGGGCGACCTGTTCCTTGCGAATAGACCCACCGACGATCCTAGGTTAATCTCAAGCGAAGACCTATAGATAAGGGGAAGGGGTTCCCTAAAAGAACTAATGACTGGGTACAAAAACAGATCCAAATCCGAAAAAACTTGGCACTCTTGATGAATAATTATCATATGCAAAAGGTTTATTGATGTGCTTCCATAATGGCAAGTCGAACGTTTTCCGTCCACATCCGGACCTTCATCAGAACAAATATAAGAGATCTGGTGCAGGGAGAAACATTAATCCTGTCTCTATAAATTCCAATACTGGTAGGGTAGCCTGGATGCAGCAAGAAGTCCTGTCCACGTAGGCGCACGTGTAATGCGACCGGAGTCGCTGGGTAAATGGCGCCATTTGGCTTTAGTGTTGAAAGCCAAAGGTGGATTTACAAAATACTGACAAAATAATAAAAATTAAAATTTAGATTTTTAGGAGTGAGATATTAACTATGCAGTAACATGACAAGAATCTGCATAACTAATCATATGCTAAATAGTTGCAAATCAAATTTATGTATGAGATAGCCAAGATGATTGTCTATAAAATGATGGTAGTCTGAAAGTCAAAAATTCAAAACATTGTTACCCTTTTGCTTGTCAGTGTATAACTTATAACTGGCAACTGGAAGAATGAAGCAAAGGGTTATAAAGTGTAAATCCCCACCCAAGGCTCATAGAAGGGCATCAATGAAAAAAACTTGTTCAATATTAACACCTAAAAATTGTGTCTGGACTGCACTACCAGCTCCAGTATATTAAGCAAAACTGTACACTGTCGCCCCGTGTCATCCACAACGAAGGTGCAGCACCCGAAAGAAGCGTGTACAGACATAGATGTTTACAGTACTCCGACCTCTTATGAAGGGCCTCTGGACACGTAAAACCAGGCTTAGGAAAGGACTGAGGGAATCTCCTGATCTTGTCGGCATTGCTGTTGCTCGATAGAAACCCAAGATCTTTCTTCAGGCCCATAACCTTTCCAATGTACAAGATATTGCAGGGATCCTCTGACTAAAGAGGAATCAAAAACTTTTTGTACTTCAAACTCCTGACTGCCTCTAACCAACACAGGAGGAAAAGGATTACGAACAAAATGCACTGTTGTACGGTATGTTTGTAAAACAAATTGGGTATCCGACTTGCAGGCACAGGCGGCTTATAATGAGTCTAATCTGGGCTAGCACCCGGGGCTTCGGGGGTGCCCATTGCCATATTGTCCTCATTATACTGTTTTGTGCGCCACCATCTGCAGTACACATATCCCATCAGGGAACTTCAATGGCACTGTGGGCAATACAGAATGGCAGCGTAGAGCCAAGGGAGCTCCAATCGCCTCTGCTGTGATGTGCCAGCGCAATGATGTCTTTGTGCACCTGTATATACGCGCTGGCAAGTAGAAGTCATATGCTCGAGTGCCCGCCCCACACGTATCGCAGCTGTTTTTCAGCCACAAAACATGCAGGGATTGCCTGCCAATCACAGTAATGCTGTAGCCATTTTGGCTACTGGCATTACTGTGATTGGCCCGCAGCATCAGGTCATCGGGTCTATATAAGACCCGATGACGCGATGCTCGCCACACTGTTCCCTGCAAACAGAGCAGGGAAAGTTGCAGGAGAAGGGAAAGCTAGCATTACAGGCATAGTCACGTTTAAATTGCATTACACTGCTTGCTGCAGAAACCAAAAACCAACAGTCCATATCAGGGCTCCATGTATTCTATTCAATATCGCTGTTAGCTGTATTTACTGAAGGGATAACTACTGGAGAAAGGCTAGTAGTGCATTACAGGACTTGTTGCAGAACCCAAAAACCAAAACTTCTCAGGCCTATATCTATTTATTCAATACCACTGTTTGTTGTTTTTCGTGTACAAGTAGCTGTGATGTAACAGTAGTGCATTACAGGCCTTGCTGCAGAACCAAAACTCCTTCTCAGGCATGCATCTGTTCCAATCAATACCACTGTTAGCTGTACTCAGTATAGGTATACAGTTATATGAAAAAGTTTGGGCACCCCTATTAATCTTAAGCTTAATGTTTTATAAAAATTATTTTTTTTTGCAACAGCTATTTCAGTTTCATATATCTAATAACTGTTGGACACAGTAATGTTTCTGCCTTGAAATGAGGTTTATTGTACTAGTAACAGAAAATGTGCAATCTGCATTCAAACAAAATTTGATAGGTACATAAGTATGGGCACCCTTATCATTTTCTTGTATTAAATACTCCTACCTACTTTTTACTGACTTACTAAAGCACTTTTTTTTTGTTTTGTAACCTCATTGAGCTTTGAACTTCATAGCCAGGTGTATGCAATCATGAGAAAAGCTACTTAAAGTGGCCACTTGCAAGTTGTTCTCCTGTTTGAATCTCCTCTGAAGAGTGGCATCATGGGCTCCTCAAAACAACTGTCAAATGATCTGAAAACAAAGATTATTCAACATAGTTGTTCAGGGGAAGGATATAAAAAGCTGTTTAAGAGATTTAACCTGTCAATGTCCACTGTGAGGAACATAGTAAGGAAATGGAAGAACACAGGTACAGTTATTGTTAAGGCCAGAAGTGGCAGGCCAAGAAAAACATCAGAAAGGCAGAGAAGAAGAATGGTGAGATCAGTCAAGGACAATCCTCAGACCACCTCCAGAGAGCTGCAGCATCAACTTGCTGCAGATGGTGTCACTGTGCATCGGTCAACTATACAACGCACTTTGCACAAAAAGAAGCTGTATGGGAGAGTGATGCGAAAGAAGCCGTTTCTGCAAGCAGGCCACAAACAGAGTCGGCTGAGGTATGCAAAAGCACATTTGGAGAAGCCAATTTATTTTTGGAAGAAGGTCCTGTGGACTGATGAAACCAAGATTGAGTTGTTTGGTCATACAAAAAGGCGTTATGCATGGCGGCAAAAAACACAGCATTCCAAGAAAAACACTTGCTACCCACAGTAAAATTTGGTGGAAGTTCCATCATTCTTTGGGGCTGTGTGGCCAATGCCGCCACCGGTAGTCTTGTTAAAATTGAGGGACGCATGGATTCCTCTCAGTATCAGCAGATTCTTGACAACAATGTTCATGAATCAGTGACAAAGTTGAAGTTACGCAGGGGATGGATCTTTCAGCAAGACAACGATCCAAAACACCGCTCCAAATCTACTCAGGCATTTATGCAGAGGAACAATTACACTGTTCTGGAATGGCCATCCCAGTCCCCAGACCTGAATATCATTGAACATCTGTGGGATCATTTGAAGAGGGCTGTCCATGCTCGGCGACCATCAAATAACTGAACTGGAATTGTTTTGTAAAGAGGAATGGTCAAAAATACCTTCATCCAGGATCCAGGAACTCATTAAAAGCTACAGGAAGTGACTAGAGGCTGTTATTTTTGCAAAAGGAGGATCTACTAAATATTAATGTCACTTTTCTGGTGAGGTGCCCATACTTATGTACCTGTCAAATTTTGTTTGAATGCAGATTGCACATTTTCTGTTAGTACAATAAACCTCATTTCAAGGCAGAAACATTACTGTGTCCAACAGTTATTAGATATATGAAACTGAAATAGCTGTTTCAAAAAAACAATTTTTTCTAAAACATGAAGCTTAAGATTAATAGGGGTGCCTAAACTTTTTCATATAACTGTAGATGCTGGGGAAAAGCTAATAGTGCATTACAGGCCTTGTTGCAAAAACAACAAAACAAAACTCCTTATCAGGCCTACATCTGTCCTATTCAATACCGCTGTTAGCTGTATTTAGTGAAGAGATAGCTGCTGGAGAAGGACTAGTAGTGCATTACAGGCCTTGCTGCAGAACCCAAAAAACAATTCTCCTTATCAAGCCTATTTATCAGGCCTATATCTATTCTATTCAGTAGCGTAGCTACCAGGGAGGGGGGCAGAGGGGACGGTCGCCCCGGGTCCCACGCTCTGAGGGAGCCCACCCGGACTTACGCTGCTGTAACTGCATTATACGCCGATACAGTTACATTCTGCGGCAAAGCAAGGAAAATTGATCTCCCTGCTCTTCCACCTAGCCGCTAAGGGGCCCTGAGCAGGCTGGTGGGACCCAGTGCCAGAAGTGGCCCCCCACTAGCTATCACATGTTCAACTGTATCGACTAGGTGTTGATACAGCTGACCGCTTTGATAGAAGTGGGAGCTTTATGCTCCCTCTCCCATCATACCCCTCTCAGCGTCTGACGTCCCTGAAGCAGACATTGACAGGGATCACGATGACGTCACTACTTGACGCCCGCTGTCCGGGGATGTGTGGGCGCTCAGCTCTGGTGCAGCACCCCAGGTGACCGGCTGCTTCAGTGATGTTGCCTTTCCTTCGGGGAGAGTAATGTCATGCTTAGAGGCAATGGAGTTCTCTTCACCAGGTAAGGCACCCACACACAACATATTCCAAATCCAGGCCAGGAGGGGGAGCTCAGGACCCAGATTCAGGGGAGCTTCCCTAAGCTATATGTATCCTGACCTGGAGGAGGAGTGAGCAAGTCTGGGAGAGACACTGAAGTAGAAGGAAGTCTGGAACTGAGAGCAGACAGAGAAGCCCGGCAGCCACGAGGGAGCTGCAGCCTCTGGAAGGAGAAAGACCTGAGGGGTTGAATGTGGAGGAGCTGGAAGGGAAGGAGCAAAGCAGAGGAACAGGGCTCAGAGGGGAACTGTGATTGGGCATATAGCCATAGCACAGAAGATGGGTACCAGGAGCCCGAGGCCTTAGTGGAACTGTACAACACTTGGCAACACTGGAGGGCATAAGATCATACAGACATTGCCCACACCACACCTGAGATGCAGCACCTGAGGAGCCCAGGGCATGATAGTGTCCCTGTAAAAAGGCTCAAGCTGCCCGTCATGCAGGTACCTGTCTCAGGACAGGAGTAATAGAGGACTCTGCAGGAAGCTTCAGGCAGCAGGGACCTCACATACAGCAAGCGCTAGTTGGAAAAGCTCACAGACCTCTACTGGAACAAGGGAACCCTCCATTGCCTCTGGGCCGGTCGGGCCATACCATCATCCATGCCTGGTACCCTGGACTGTGGCCTGCTAACTACAATAAACTGGGTAAATACTTTTCAACTTGTGTCCTCCACTTATTTGTCGGCATTTACCACCTTGCCACACACCTTAGGACCCCTGGGGACCCCGCTTCACCTGTGGGAAGTGTACCATCAGTGCTGCAATAACATCCCCAGGGGACCCCTTTAACACAGCGTCGGTTTCTCCGAACACCACAGAGAGGTGAGTATTGTATTTATTGTTTTATGGGGTGCAGTATACTATAGAGTCAGCCTATGGGGGTGCATTATACTGTAGAGTCTGCCTATGGGGTGCATTATAATATAGAGTCTTCCTATGGGAGGGTGCAGTATACTATAGAGTCTGCCTATGGGGGTGCATTATACAATATAAAGTCTGCCAATAGGGGGTGCATTATACTATAGAGTCTGCCTCTGGGGGGTATTATACATACTATAGATTCTGCCTATGGAGGGGTGCATTATACTATAGAATCTATCCAAAAAAGAAAAAGGGCCTTGGAGCACTTTAAGAATTAATAAATAATCACTTTATTGTAGACATTACATAGAAAGTAGTAGTTAAAATACATACAATTAACAGGGATAGTGACACCTAAGTGCCACGTCCAATGAGGCTGGTATAAAATGCAGATAGCAATAACAAAGGTCAATCAAAACCTTAATATAGCCTCCAAAAAAACATTTACTAAAGATGTTGCACAGGAAAATACCCTAACAGATTTTTTTATAAAGGGAATGCAAGTGATGGAGCTGCATAAAGACTCAAGAATGCAAGTGCACAAAGGTATAATATGAACAAATGGTTCAAACACCAATAAGCACATTCAATCAAACATTGTACCAAGTTGTAGCCAAGTTGCTCAATACCTATGGTGAATCCATTGTTATAAAACAACATCTTTTGCAGGAGAGGCATAATATGAAAGGAGGGTGTTAAACCAAAGAACAGTATACCAAGTGTAGAAATGCAATACCAACCTACAACCCGGGTGTAGCGCCCCCCGAAGAAGCACTACAGCGAAACGCACGTTGGGGTCCCTCTTCCATGCCCGGGTTGGAAGATAAAATACCTCATTATTTTTATGTATTTTGTGCACTATATTTTTCAGGGTGCAGCCAAGCCCAGCACGTTTGGTCTTGTATACAGAGGTGTTCACACAGTAACATAGTAACATAGTTTTTAAGGTTGAAGGAAGACTTTAAGTCCATCTAGTTCAACCCATATCAACACCTAACATGCGCTAACATGTTGATCCAGAGGAAGGCAAAAAAACCCATGTGGTAAACAGTAAACTTCACATTGTTGAAAAAAATTCCTTCCCGACTCTACATAGGGCAATCAGACTAGTTCCCTGGATCTACGCAATATCAATATCACAGGGATGCATTGAGAGTGCTGGCCAGCCCGCCTAATTGAATAGTAGGGGCGTGACTAATAGGCTGAGAACCAGACATTATGCATTACCTCTTTGTGAACAGCGCCAGGGCCGGACTGGCGCATGGTGACTGTATAATATCTTTGTACACTTGTAGGCTACAAGAAGTGAGGGGAGTGTAACACGACTATATAACATATAATTACAGCTGTATCCAGCATTACAGCTCAGTCCCCATAGAATGTAATACAGCACAGCCCCCATAGACTATAATACAGCACAGCCCCCATAGACTATAATACAGCACAGCCCCCATAGACTGTAATACAGCACAGCCCCCATAGAATGTAATACAGCACAGCCCCCATAGAATGTAATACAGCACAGCCCCCATAGAATGTAATACAGCACAGCCCCCATAGAATGTAATACAGCACAGCCCCCATAGAATGTAATACAGCACAGCCCCATAGAATGTAATACAGAACAGCCCCATAGAATTTAATGCAGCACAGTCCCCATAGAATGTAATGCAGCACAGCCCCCATAGAATGTAATATAGCACAGCCCCCATAGAATGTAATACAGCACAGCCCCCATAGAATGTAATATAGCACAGCCCCCATAGACTGTAATACAGCACAGCCCCCATAGAATGTAATACAGCACAGCCCCCATAGAATGTAATACAGCACAGCCCCCATAGAATGTAATACAGCACAGCCCCCATAGAATGTAATACAGCACAGCCCCCATAGAATGTAATGCAGCCAGCCCCATAGAATGTAATACAGAACAGCCCCATAGAATTTAATGCAGCACAGTCCCCATAGAATGTAATGCAGCACAGCCCCCATAGAATGTAATACAGCACAGCCCCCATAGAATGTAATACAGCACAGCCCCCATAGAATGTAATATAGCACAGCCCCCATAGAATGTAATACAGCACAGCCCCCATAGAATGTAATGCAGCCAGCCCCATAGAATGTAATACAGAACAGCCCCATAGAATTTAATGCAGCACAGTCCCCATAGAATGTAATGCAGCACAGCCCCCATAGAATGTAATGCAGCCAGCCCCATAGAATGTAATGCAGCACAGCCCCCATAGAATGTAATGCAGCCAGCCCCATAGAATTAAATGCAGCACAGCCCCATAGAATGTAATACAGCACAGCCCCATAGAATATAATGCAGCACAGCCCCATAGAATATAATGCAGCACAGCCCCATACAATATAATGCAGCACAGCCACCATACAATGTAATGCAGCCAGCCCCATAGAATATAATGCAGCACAGGCCCATAGAATGGAATGCAGCCAGCCCCATAGAATATAATGCAGCACAGGCCCATGGAATGGAATGCAGCCAGCCCCATAGAATATAATGCAGCACAGGCCCATGGAATGGAATGCAGCCAGCCCCCATAGAATGTAATGCAGGCAGCCACCATACAATATAATGCAGCACAGCCCCCATAGAATGTAATGCAGGCAGCCCCCATAGAATGTAATGCAGGCAGCCCCCATAGAATGTAATGCAGCACAGCCCCATAGAATGTAATGCAGCACAGCCCCATAGAATGTAATACAGCACAGCCCCATAGAATATAATGCAGCACAGGCCCATAGAATGGAATGCAGCCAGCCCCATAGAATATAATGCAGCACAGGCCCATGGAATGGAATGCAGCCAGCCCCATAGAATATAATGCAGCACAGGCCCATGTAATGGAATGCAGCCAGCCCCATAGAATATAATGCAGCACAGGCCCATGGAATGGAATGCAGCCAGCCCCCATAGAATGTAATGCAGGCAGACACCATACAATATAATGCAGCACAGCCCCCATAGAATGTAATGCAGGCAGGCAGCCCCCATAGAATGTAATGCAGGCAGGCAGCCCCCATAGAATGTAATGCAGGCAGGCAGCCCCCATAGAATGTAATGCAGGCAGGCAGCCCCCATAGAATGTAATGCAGGCAGGCAGCCCCCATAGAATGTAATGCAGGCAGGCAGCCCCCATAGAATGTAATGCAGGCAGGCAGCCCCATAGAATGTAATGCAGGCAGGCAGCCCCCCATAGAATGTAATGCAGGCAGGCAGCCCCCCATAGAATGTGATGCAGGCAGGCAGCCCCCCATAGAATGTAATGCAGGCAGGCAGCCCCCATAGAATGTAATGCAGGCAGGCAGCCCCCATAGAAAGTAATGCAGGCAGGCAGCCCCCATAGAAAGTAATGCAGGCAGGCAGCCCCCATAGAATGTAATGCAGGCAGGCAGCCCCCATAGAATGTAATGCAGGCAGGCAGCCCCCATAGAATGTAATGCAGGCAGGCAGCCCCCATAGAAAGTAATGCAGGCAGGCAGCCCCCATAGAAAGTAATGCAGGCAGGCAGCCCCCATAGAAAGTAATGCAGGCAGGCAGCCCCCCCCAATAGCTCCACAATCCAGTCATCACTCATTGATAAAAAAAAACAAACACTCTACTCACCTCTCTCCTCGTGTCCCGCGCTGCTCTGGCTCTGGTCTCAGCAGTCGCAGTCTGCCAGCCCGGTCACACAGCAGGTGCGCGATGATATGACGTCATCGCGCACCCGCAGTGTCAGCGGCAGGCAGAGCGGGGAATGATGGGAGAGGGGGCGTCAGCAGACGCTCTCTCCTCCATCATTGCATTCAACTGTACCGGCGTCTATGACGCCGGTATAGTTGAATGCGGGGCCGGGAGTGTGCCGCGACAGCGTGGGGAGTGTGCCGACAGCGGCACATTCGAGCGGCCCACTACTGCCATCGGCCCTTCTGGCATTTGCCAGAACTGCCCTATGTCCAGTCCGGCCCTGAACAGCGCCCTATACAGGTCTTTATTGTGCAAATGTATACTAAGCAGTCACCCCCTCTATGAATGGGTAGGTGGTGAGTGGCTGTTTATTTAGTATTTTGCACATGTGTTGCCAACATCTTGCTATATGGACTTGTTGCACCCTGTAGTGCATTTGTTCAAGGACCTATGCAGGTAAGCGGTGCTGCCTTTTTTCTGATGTTTTTTTTAATTTTTGGAGGATTTTAGTCCTCCTTTGTGGGTTTGACTCTATAGAGTCTGCCTAGGGGAAGTGCAATATACTATAGAGTCTGCCTCTGGGGGGTGCATTATACTATAGAAATAACAAAAGACTAACTGGCACATCCAAGATAGTGTGAATAGGTGCATACCAGGAAGAGCTACCTCCATATACAATATACAAAAAAAGTTGCACTCTATCATGCTAAAGCATGTCAATGTGACATATATGAAATACGAATAGCTATACGGCTTCTGAATACTAGAAAAAAATGAGACATTTTGCATACAATTTGGCCAAGTTATGTCTGCCCATCAACCACCGTCAAGGTGGTCTCAAAAACTTATGGGTCTGAATTCCTGGGTGAATGTGGATGCCTCTCTCAGCAATGCCTGCATTTATGGGTAGGTAGGAACCTGCTGTAATTAAAATCACCACATGTTGAAGGGCCGAGGGCTCGGTCAGTAAGCAAGCATAGAAATAACAAAAGACTGACTGGCACATACAAGATAGTGTGAATAGTGCATACCAGGAGAAGCTACCTCCATATACAATATACAAAAAAAGGTTGCACTCTATAGTGCTAAAGCATGTCAATGTGAAATATATGAAATATGAATAACTATCTGGCTATCAGAATACTAGAAAAAAATGAGACGCTTTGCACACAATTTGGCCAAGTTATGTCTGCCCATCAACCAACGTTAAGGTGGTTGCCTATGGGGGGTGCATTTATACTATAGAGTCTGCGTATGGGGCGCATTATACTGTAGAGTATGCTTATGGAGGGGTGCCTTATACTACAGAGTCTGCCTATGAGGGTGAATTATAATATAGAGTCTGCTTATGGAGAGTGCATTATACTATAGAGTCTGCCTATGGGAAGTTCAGCATACTATAGAGTCTGCCTATGGGGAGTGCAGTATACTATAGAGTCTTCCTATGGGGAGTGCATTATACTATAGAGTCTGCCTATGAGGAGTGCAGTATACTATAGAGTCTGCCTATGGGGAGTGAATTATACTATAGAGTCTGCCTGTGGGGAGTGCAGTATACTATAGAGTCTGCCTCTGGGGGGTGCATTATACTATAGAAATAACAAAAGACTAACTGGCACATCCAAGATAGTGTGAATAGGTGCATACCAGGAGGAGCTACCTCCATATACAATATACAAAAAAAGGTTGCACTCTATCATGCTAAAGCATGTCAATGTGACATATATAAAATATGAATAGCTATACGTCTTTTCAATACTAGAAAAAAATGAGACATTTTGCACACAATTTGGCCAAGTTATGTCTGCCCATCAACCACCGTCAAGGTGGTCTCAAAAACTGATGGGTCCCTAACCGTGTGAATACCTCTCTTAGGCTGATGTCTGAATTCCTGGGTGAATGTGGATGCCTCTCTCAGCAATGCCTGCATTTATGGGTAGGTAGGAACCTGCTGTAATTAAAATCACCACATGTTGAAGGGCCGAGGGCTCGGTCAGTAAGCTAGCATGGAAATAACAAAAGACTGAGTGGCACATCCAAGATAGTGTGAATAGTGCATACCAGGAGAAGCTACCTCCATATACAATATACAAAAAAAAGTTGCACTCTATAGTGCTAAAGCATGTCAATGTGAAATATATAAAATATGAATAACTATATGGCTAACAGAATACTAGAAAAAAAATGAGACGCTTTGCACACAATTTGGCCAAGTTATGTCTGCCCATCAACCAACGTTAAGGTGGTTGCCTATGGGGGGTGCATTTATACTATAGAGTCTGCGTATGGGGCGCATTATACTATAGAGTATGCTTATGGAGGGGTGCCTTATACTACAGAGTCTGCCTATGAGGGTGAATTATACTATAGAGTCTGCTTATGGAGAGTGTATTATACTATAGAGTCTGCCTATGGGAAGTTCAGTATACTATAGAGTCTTCCTATGGGGAGTGCATTATACTATAGAGTCTGCCTATGAGGAGTGCAGTATACTATAGAGTCTGCCTACGGGGAGTGAATTATACTATAGAGTCTGCCTGTGGGGAGTGCATTATACTATAGAGACTGCCAATGAGGGGTGTATTATGCTATAGAGTCTGCCTATGGGGGAGCATAATACTATAGAGCCTGCCTATGGGGGGTGCATTATACTATAGAGTCTGCCTATGGACAGTGCTTTATACTATAGAGTTTGCCTATGGGGAGTGCAATATACTATAGAGTCTACCTATGGGGAGGGTAGTATCCTATAGATTCTGCCTATGGTGAGTGCATCATATTATAGAGTCTGCCTATGAGGAGTGCAGTATACTATAGAGTCTGCCTAGGGGAAGTGCAGTATACTATAGAGTCTGCCTCTGGGGGGGTGCATTATACTATAGAGTCTGCCAATGAGGGGTGTATTATGCTCTAGAGTCTGCCTATGGGGAAGCATTATACTATAGAGCCTGCCTATGGGGGGTGCATTATACTATAGAGTCTGCCTATGGAGAGTGCATTATACTATAGAGCTTGTCTATGGGGAGTGCAGTATACTGTAGAGTCTGCCTCGGGGGGGTGCATTATACTAAAGAGTCTGCCAATGAGGGGTGTATTATGCCATAGAGTCTGCCTATGGGGAGCATTATACTATAGAGCCTGCCTATGGGGGGTGCATTATACTATAGAGTTTGTCTATGGGGAGTGCAGTAAACTGTAGAGTCTGCCTATGGGGAGTGCAGTATACTATAGAGTCTTCCTATGGAGAGGGCATTATATTATAGTCTGCCTATGAGGAGTGAAGTAAACTATAGCGTCTGCTTATGGTGAGTGTATTATACTATAGAGTCTGCCTATGGGGAGTGCATTATACTATAGAGTCTGCCTATGGGGAGTGCAGTATACTATAGAGTCTGCCTATGGGGAGTGCATTATACTATAGAGTCTGCCTATGGGGGGTACATTATACAATATAGAGACTGCCTATGGGGAGTGCATTATACTAAATAGAGTATGACTATGGGGAGTGCATTATACTGTACAGTATAGAGTCTGCTTATAGGGAGTGCATTATACTACAGAGTCTGCCTGTGGGGAGGTGCATTATTCAATATAGAGTCTGCCTATGGGGAGTGCATTATACTAAACTAGAGTATGCCTATGGGGAATGCATTATTGTTTTATCATCTAGAGGCACACTGTACACAGAAGGTTAAGTAATAGGGACTAATACCCTAATGCTAAGCTGCTGCTGCCGTATCAGCAGAATAAGGAGTTTGTGCAGGTTGGGAATAGATGGTGATGGGGTTGGAAATATGAGAAGTGAAATGTGTCTTTGTTGTAACCTCTGCAGCCGAGTCTAGGCTGGAGAATTTGTCATGTCGGTCTGGGCCAGATGGAAAAGACGGGAAAAGTGAACGATTCCATCAGAAAGAACATCCTCTGTAAGTCACTATCCATAACTGTGCTGTAATCACTTACAGTGGATACAGAAAGTATTGATACCCCTTTAAATTTTTCACTTTTCCATTGCAGCCATTTGGTAAATTCAAAAAAGTTCGTTTTTTTCTCATTAATGTACACTCTGCACCCATCTTGATGGAAAAAAATAGAAATGTAGTAATTTTTGCTAATTTATTACAAAAGAAAAACTGAAATATCACATGGTCATAAGTATTCAGACCCTTTGCTCAGCACTGAGTAGAAGCACCCTTTGGAGCTAGTACAGCCATGAGTCTTCTTGGGAATGATGCAACAAGTTTTTCACACCTGGATTTGGGGATCATCTGCCATTCTTCCTTGCAGATCCTTTCCAGTTCCTTCAGGTTGGATGGTGAACATTGGTGGACAGCCATTTTCAGGTCTCTCCAGAGATGCTCAATTGGGTTTACGTCAGGGCTCTGGCTGGGCCAGTCAAGAATGGTCAGAGAGTTGTTCTGAAGCCACTCCTTTGTTATTTTAGCTGTGTTCTTAGGGTCATTGTCTTGTTGGAAGATGAACCATCGGCCAAGTCTGGGGTCCAGAGCACTCTGGAAGAGGTTTTCATCCAGGATATCACTGTTCTTGCCTGCATTCATGTTTACTTCAATGACAACCAATTGTCCTGTTCCTGCAGCTGAAAACCACCCCCTAAGCATGATGCTGCCACCACCATGTTTCACTGTTAGGATTGTATTGGGCAGGTGATGAGCAGTGCCTGGTTTTCTCCACACATGCCACTTAGAATTATCACCAAAAAGGTCTATCTTCGTCTCATCAGGCCAGAGAATCTTATTTCTCATAGTCTGGGAGTCCTTCATGTGTTTTTTAGCAAACTCTATGCAGGCTTTCATATGTCTTACACTGAGGAGAGGCTTCCATCGAGCCACTCTGCCATAAAGGCCCGACTGGTGGAGGGCTGCAGTGATCATTGACTTTGTGGAACTTTCTCCCATTTCCCTACTGCATCTCTGGAGCTCAGCCACAGTGACCTTGGGGTTCTTCTTTACCTCTCTCACCAAGGCTCTTCTCCCACGATTGCTCAGTTTGGCTGGACAGCCTTGTCTAGGAAGACTTCTGGTGGTCCCAAACTTCTTCCATTTGAGGATTATGGAGGCCATTGTGCTCTTAGGAACCTTGAGTACTGCAGAAATTCTCTTGTAGCTTTGGCCAGATCTGTGCCTTGCCACAATTCTGTCTCTGAGCTCCTTGGCCAGTTCGTTTGACCTCATGATTCTCATTTGGTCTGACGTGCACTGTGAGCTGTGAGGTCTTATATAGACAAGTGTGTGCCTTTCCAAATAAATTCCTATCAGATTAATTAAACACAGTTGGACTCCAATGGAGGAGTAGAACCATCTCAAGGGGGATCACAAAAAATTGGACAGCATGTGACTTAAATATGAGTGTCGGAGCAAAGGGCCTGAATACTTATGACCATGTGATATTTCAGTTTTTCTTTTTTAATAAATTTGCAAAAATTTCTACATTTGTCTTTTTCAGTCAAGATGGGGTGCAGAGTGTACAATAATGTGAAAAAATTAACTTTTTTGAATCTACCACATGGCTGCAATTAAATAAAGAGTGAGAAATTTAAATACTTTCCATACCCACTGTATATATTCCGTAGGACTGATATCTACCACTCACCATATTGCAGTAATATCAGTTTTGGTCTTTTATTTTCAGTAACATCACGATCATCTGCTGAGGTTCTCCTACATCCACTATTAGGATGCATCACCGAGTTGTAATCAAGGTCACCTGGTTAGGGGCACACTCAGATCTTTTGCTCCCTCTGAACCAAAACCCAGCTACGCCTCTGATTCTATTCCATACTGCTGTTAGCTGTATTTAGTGTATTAATAAAAAATAGGAACAGCACAAAAATTTTTTTTACTTATCTTCGGGTGCAAGGCCCCCAGGCAACCTGTCCATTGATTGTCCAAAGTTTACAAAATTCAAAAAAGTAGGCAGCACTCCATATCCTTTGAAAAAATGTGCAGGATTTATTAAACCCACATGTCTGGGCAACGTTTCGGCTCTGAATTAGCCTTTCTCAAGCCTGCTGTTAGCAGCATTTACTGTAGGGATAGCTGCGGTGGAAGGGCTAGTAGTGCATTACAGGCCTTGCTGCAGAACCGAAAAACCAAAACTCCTTATCACGCCTACATCTATTCTATTCAATACCGCTGTTAAGGTACTGTTACACTAAACGACTTACCAACGATCACGACCTGCGATACGACCTGGCCGTGATCGTTGGTAAGTCGTGTGGTCGCTGGGGAGCTGTCACACAGACAGCTCTCTCCAGCGACCAACGATCAGGGGAACGACTTCGGCATCGTTGAAACTGTCTTCAACGATGCCGAAGTCCCCCTGCAGCACCCGGGTAACCAGGGTAAACATCGGGTTACTAAGTGCAGGGCCGCGCTTAGTAACCCGATATTTACCCTGGTTACCATTGTAAAAGTAAAACAAAAAAAAAAAAAACAGTACATACTCACATTCTGATGTCTGTCACATCCCCCGGCGTCCACAGGGTTACGCGCTGCTGCTCAGAGCTTCCTGCACTGAGTGTCAGTGCAGGCAGTAAAGCAGAGCACAGCGTTTTTTTTTAACTTTTACAATGGTAACCAGGGTAAATATCGGGTTACTAAGCGCGGCCCTGCGCTTAGTAACCCGATATTTACCCTGGTTACAAGTGAACACATCGCTGGATCGGCGTCACACACGCCGATCCAGCGATGACGGCGGGTGATCAGCGACGAAATAAAGTTCTGGACTTCTAGCTCCAACCAGCGATATCACAGCGGGATCCAGATCGCTGCTGCGTGTCAAACACAACGAGATCGCTATCCAGGACGCCGCAACGTCACGGATCGTCGTCGTTCTCGCTGCAAAGTCGCTTAGTGTGAAGGTACCTTTAGCTGTATTTAGTATAGGGATAGCTGCTGGGGAAGGACTAGTAGTGCATTACAGGCCTATAGTCAGGGTTTATAGCTTTACAGTCCTTGCTGTAGAAACATAAAACCAAAAATCCTTATCAGGGCGGCATCTAAATTATATTATTACCTATTAATACTGCTCTTAGTTGCATTTAGTATAGGGAGAACTGCTGGAGAAGGGCTAGTTTTGCATTTTAGGTATCTAGGCAGGGGTTATTGCCTTACAGTCCTTCTATAGGTGTACTTGTGATCGTCAGCCAGTGCCGTAGTCATGACCCGCACTGATGTCTGCTGTAGTGTGCCCTGACCACCTGCATCACATACACACAGTCCCACTGTCTCACTTGCCTGGTTCTCAGGGTCCTCTCTGAGTCGCAGAGAAACTTCTTCCTTCACTTTAGTGCATAAAGAGACAGAGTCCAATTCCAACTTTAAATGAACAACTTTACTTGATTCCATACGCAGCACGTCCAGATCAGTTACAACATTGACATGGGATTCCACACAGCATACATCCTTCACTCTCCCTGTGCTCCTCCTCACGTCTCCAGGTATGCTCATGTGTCGTACCGTCTTGCTTGGTACCGCAGCGTCCTCCCTGTATGACTTAACTACTTTTAGGTGTTCCCCAGTCCATTTCACTCGAGACATAAGGGCATCTGTCCACGTAGAAAGCTGCCACATCTTGGAGCGACCTGTGTTTCTATTCTGCTGTGACTTCTGCAGTAGTTTATTCCTATAGTTTCTGGCCACTATAGACCCTGAACGTCTGGGATCATAGCTTCACAACATTGCGGGGTCACTATGCTGTCCTAGGGCTCTAAAGCCTGTCCAGACTGTTTGGACTCCCTGGCTCTACTCCTTACAATCAGGAAATGTTCATCGCTTACCCACAGTGGCCCCTTCTATCCTAACTATGTATCCTAAGGTACCCCATCTAGTATCCTAATTGAGGTACTATACTTTCCCTAAGTAATAGTATACATTCAACAGCACATGAGAAAAACAATTTATATAAAGACAGAGTAACACATTCAAAACTGGGATGAGTAATAATAAAGTCCCTGTAACTCCCTAACATACTCCTACTAGAACCTAAAAACAAAAGTCCTTTAAAAATTATCTTAACTAAACATTATTTTTTCTGTAGACTAGACATTTGGTGGTGGACTAGACTCTGGCTACACTGCAGTCTTCGTACATGTGTGTCGTTTAGAATAACTTTTATTGACTATCTGGATGAAATATTATGTTAGTTATGGAATGGTGACAATATTGCATTGAATGACTAGAGTTATTTCTCTCATTAGAGACACCACTATTCCATGGTGTTCTGACCACTCTAGTTAGTGTCACCATTTTTTGGAGTTGATTAGAGAGGGAAAGAGACTGTAGGGCGAGACTAAGAGGAATAGGGGGCTCCATTGTCGATCTTAGGGTGCCAACCTCTGTAGCGTAGGCAGGGCTAAAGTTTAGGAGAAAGTTCTTCCCACCCACCCCGGATTTTTTACTACAGTGGGTACGGAAAGTGTTCTAACGACTTTAAATTTTTCACTCTTTGTTTCATTGCAACCATTTGGTAAATTCAAAAAAGGTCATGTTTTTCACATTAATGTACACTCTGCACCCCATCTTGACTGAAAAAAAAACAGAAATGTAGAAATTTTTGCAAATTTAATAAAAAAGAAAAACTGAAATATCACATGGTCATAAGTATTCAGACCCTTTGCTCTGACACTCATATTTAAGTCACATGCTGTCCATTTCCTTGTGATCCTCCTTGAGATGGTTCCACTCCTTCATTGGAGTCCTGCTGTGTTTAATTAAATGGATAGGACTTGATTTGGAAAGGCTATATAAGACCTCACAGCTCACAGTGCATGTCAGACCAAATGAGAATCATGAGGTCAAAGCAGTAGCATAGCTCCCGGGGAGACAGAGGGGGACATCTAGAACCAACATGTTTCGGCCTGTAACAAGGCCTTAACAGACCTCTGAAAGTGCAGTGGATTCTTCATCGCCGGGTCATACACATTTTTTGGATTTTATTTTACGATCCCTCTCCGCCACAGGAAGGAGAGATGGATCGTTCTCCTTGTAACTTGGGTTGAGATGGGTGAACAACCAATAATCATTGTTCGCCAAAATGTGTATAACGCAAGGGTCACAGGAAAGGCAGTGGGACATAAAGTCTGCCATGTGTGCCAGACTCCCAACAGGCAAGACTTCCCTGTCCCTGAAAAGAGGACAACTCACCATCTCCTCCTCCCTCTCATCCTCCTCTTCTTCAGTCCTTCCATGTTGAACAGTTGAGACAAGTCGGACAGCTCCTATCCTTATAACTGGGGCATCCTCAGGTACCATAAGGAGGTGCTCAAGTTTGTCAGGGAACACCAACTGGAGGGGCTCAAGCCTGACTTGTAGAAAGAAACCAAAGACCATCCATAAACTTATCCAATCCAAGGACTCAAGGGAGTCTATTCCAAGTCTTGGAACCAGCAAGATATGTATGAATATGATGCAATGATGCAATCTCAAAAAAGAGCTGAGGTGCAAGTAGCAGTGATACCTCTATCAAGCTATAAATAACATACATAAATGCATATCCAATATGTGCAGCACTGAATTTCCATCGAATTAAAGTGCTATAGTGCAGGGTCAGCTAGTATAATATTTTGTAAAATAAATATAATTATAGTTAATGTATACCGCAAACACATGTACTAAAAATCTGGGCATGCATATAGACATAAGGTTACCATGTTACTTATACCAAATGGCGATCATGGAGGGTTATAGATATTCATATATCACCTAGAATGCAATTGATATTAACATACCAGATGCCGTTTACTTCTTCTTGTGTGGCGCCACACTAGCTGGAGTGAATGCCATTTGGTATGTTAATTATTTTTTGCATTCTAGGTGATATACAAATATCTATAACCATCCATGCTAGCCATTTGGTTTAAATAACGCGGTCAGGATCAGGACCATTAGCACATTTTCCGCTGTAAACAGGAGATGTGTTGCCGATAACATGAAATGTATGGGGACAGAATGATCTATTAGTGATCGTTCTGTGCCTATCATTCTTTGTAAGCCTGTGTTAAAAGGCCGGTACAAAAAAGCCACATCACTTTAATATAGTCGATTGCACTTGTTTAAAGTTTGAAATTAACTTGTGTACACTGTGTTCCAAATTATTATGCAAATAATATGTCCTCATATTTTCTCTAAATTACCTATCTGAATTGCAGTCATTGTTATTTTCCAGTCATCTACTATTCTAGTATAATTGCAATGTTTTGGAACAAACTGCCTATGAAAACAGTATCTTTTAAAAAAAAAATAAACACTCAAAATGCATGTTCCAAATTATTATGCACAGCAGAGTTTTCAACCTTTTTAATTTATTTTGAACAAAAAAATGGTCAATTGTGAAGTTATAAGCATTATCAGCTTATTACAAAATGAAATCAAACAGTTTTCAAGTGAAAACTTTATTCTAGGTGATGTTACATTTGCACATAGGACCCCTTGTTCGAAAGAAGCTTCTGAACTCTCTCGTCCATTGAATTTGTCCGTTTTTGGATGGTTTCTGCTTCAGTTGTTTTGCATGTGGACAGAATACCCTCCCAGAGCTGTTGCTTAGATGTGAACTGCCTCCCGCCATCATAGACACTCCTTTTGATGATGCTCCAGAGGTTCTCAATGGGGTTGAGGTCAGGGGAAGATGGTGGCCACACCATAAGTTTGTCCTCTTTTATGCCCATAGCAACCAGAGATGCAGATGTGTTTTTTGCAGCATGAGACGGTGCATTATCATGTATGAAAATGATCTTGCTGCGGAAAGCTCGGTTCTTCCTCTTGAACCATGGCAGGAAGTGTTGTTTTAGAAACTCCACATAGATTATGGAGTTCATCTTTACCCCTTCAGGGATCATAAAGGGGCCGACAATCTCTCTCCCCATGTTTCCAGCCCAAAACATTACTCCACCTCCTCCTTGTTGGCACCTTAGCTGTATTTTCATGGGGTGTCCATCAACCAGCCATCCTCCACTTCATCCATCTGGACCATCGAGCCTTGCACGGCACTCATCGGTGAACAAAACAGTTTGGAAGTCAGTCTTCATGTATCGTTTGGCCCACTGGAGCAGTTTCTGCTTGTGTGCAGTGGATAGAGGTGGTCGACAGGATGGCTTACGCACAGCTGCAAACCTGTGAATGACCCTGCATCTTGTTGTTCTGGGGACGTTGGAGGCACCAGCAGCTTCAAAAACTTGTCTGCTGCTATGACAAGGCATTTTTGCAGCTGCTCTTATAACCTTACGCAATTGCCTGTTGGAAAGAGTCCTCAATTTTTCCTTATCAGCACGCACAAGTGTGTGCTGGGAATCAGCTACATACTTCTTGATTGTGCGATGATCACGATGAAGTGTCTTGGCAATGTTGATTGTAGTCATGCCTTGACCTAAATACTCCACAATTTGTTGCTTCTCAGCAGCTGACACATCCTTTTTCTTTCCCATTTTGGCAAAAAATGTAGGCTGCTTAATAATGTGGAACAGCCTTCTTAAGTAGTCTTGCCTTTATTTGGACACACCTGCCAAACTAATTTGCACAGGTATCTGCAATTGCTTTCAGTGATATAAAGAGCCCTGACACATCACCATCAATGAGTTTAAATGACACACAAAAAAATTCTAACCTTATCACTCCTAAACTCTTTGTGCATAATAATTTGGAACACAGTGTAAATGCACCCTAAACATTTTTGTGTAATGGTGCAATATTTTAGCAGTTGGGGCCCCACTTTTAACTTTTGCCCAGGGTCTCAGTATGTCTTAAACCAGCTCTGGCTGTAAGTTGTCAGTTTTATAACTCACTATGGCCTAGCAGTTTGATTGACAGCCCTGCTGCTCTATCTGGTTTAGCATGCCGGCATTTGCCCAGTGGCCTCCCTTCCTTTATCATTTGCAAGGTATATAGGTGGCTAGCTGTTAATTGTCAGTGTCAGTTGTAGCTTTGCTTAAGTTAGGTGTGTTTACTTAGTCCTATGTCTCTTAACTCTGACCTTGTTGCCGGACCTAGGATTTGTCACAACTATTCTTGTGGGTTATCCCTTATGCTTTTGAAGCTCTCTAATTTCAGGTCTCTGACTCCAGACTTGGCCTCTAACTCTCAGTTTGTTGTACTCCCTGGATTTGAAATCCCCTCCTGGCATTTGACCCCGGACTGTTTCTTGACCATGCCTTTGACATACTCCTTTATACTACGAGCCCCCCTGGTATCTGACCTTGGACCTCCTGACTACCCTCTCTCACGGTTTGCCCGTGAGCAATGAATCAACGTCACATAAGTGTAGTTTTCACGTCGCTGCACTTGCAACTCATTAGCACACAATTTTAACTACTACAGTACAAGTGCTTCTCTTAAAATTAGAATATCATCAAAAAGTTAATGTATTTAGATACAGCACTCTGAGAACAGCCAGCTTCGTTATCAATGACCTTTTGTGGCTTACCCTTGTGGAGTGTGTAAATGACAGTCTTCTGGACATCTGTCAAGTCAGCAGTCTTCCCCATGATTGAGGAGCCTACTGAAACAGACTAAGGGACCTTTTAAAAGCTTAGGAGGCCTTTGCAGGTGTTTTTTCCTGTTAATTATTCTTATATACTGAGATAATGACTTTTGGGTTTTCATTGGCTGTAAGCCATAATAATCAAAATTAACATAAATAAACACTTGAAATAGATGATTCTATTTGTAATGACTCTATATAATATATGAGTTTTACTTTTTGTATTGAAGAACTGAAATAAATTAACTTTTTGATGATATTTTAATTTTGTGAGAAGCACCCGTATTTTCTCTATAACAGCAAAACAGATTTCTACAAGACAGGTAAGGATTTACTCGGCAAAAATTAAAGCACCCTTACATATGTGCCATTAGTTTGGGCATAAAATCCTGATGACATGTTCTCTTTAATTACCATACAGCATATTCACATAAATGACATAAATAACAGCTCAGTCTAACAGATTTTTTACTTCCAGAGTTTCCCTAGAGCCTAATTAGTCAATTTTGGAATTGATTATGTTTTCACATAACATGTATTTGGAGCGCCCCCAGACGCAGAGCCGCGGGGTACTCGATACCGGGCCTCTCTGTTTCGTTCCTGGGGTTGTCACAGTGGCTAGACCCGGCCCGTGACCCTGCTAAGGGGCGTCCAATGGAAGGTGTGATGGTGGTGCGTGGTGCAAGTCGCGATGAATAACGAGGACACAGGGTTGCAGTCTCTTTACCTCTTTACTGAAGGCTTCAGGATCCGCAATCCAGAGCACTGCTAACAGGGCTGGCTGAGACCGGTCGGTCCGAAGGCACATCCAGAGTTCCCTTTGCAGGTGGAAATCAGTGCCTACCTTCTAGCGCCTGTGTGTTGTAGTACCTCCCTGCTGAGCACCACGGGATGGTCCTCACAACTGTTGTGTCTGTGTCTGATGTTCTTTCTTTCTCCGTCCCCCAGATGATATGGCTAGGACGCACCTGTATGACGGGGTAGGCCTGGAGTTATTCTGGGACCCTAGAGACGCCCCTCTCCCACAGTTGCCTCCGTGTCTTCGTTAGGTGTAAAAGGGTGAGACAACCAACCTGAAGTTAATTGTCGTGCAGTAGTTCGAAGTAATGCGTAGAGTCTGTTACTTCCTCGGTGCCCCGGCCTCCAGCTATGCGCCTCAGTAGGATGTTGCCACGATCTTAAGGCATGACTCCTATTGGTTCTATTCTCCTTTGTACTGTGATCTCGCTTCTCACTTCTCCACAATATACCTCGCTTCGTGTCCTTTCTAAGAAGCCTGCCGCTATATCACTAAAGCACGGCTCCGTAACGATCTGTCCTTTTTTTGCTAGGCCGATGTCAGGATCCCACCCCTGACAGGTCCTCTCCCGAACTCTCCCGGGCTGTTTTCTCCCTAACTTCCTGTCCAACCCCCAGTTTTACCAGAGCGTGAGGAGTGGCCTACTAGATAGAACCACTCCCCCTGGTGGCCGGAGTGTGAAGTGTAGTGTGTGTGTGATACCTGGTCAGGTGAACTCCTTTAGTGCAATCAGACGTAACATCACTCCCCTTAGTGGCAGAGCGACATTACTGCAATGACCAGGACTCTGGGGCGCTGCACTCCCCCCCGGTTAAATCCAGTACTCCCGGACTGGGAAAATAAGAACAACAATACATGTTAGCAGAAAACACATCAAATTTTGAAATACCATAAACAATTAAACACTATGAACAAGTAAATATAACAGTGCTTCCCTTTATGGGAGGTGAGAACACTTGAACGTTGCAAAAGTTTCGGTCATGCACAGTTCATGACTCCCAGTTCAACTTAAAGCAGCAGGGATCCTGGGTAAACAAAGGGATCCCTTTTGAAAGTTTTGGAGCAATTCACCGTCCATTACTCCATTGTCCATTGTTTTAAACTTGTAACAAAGATATTTACACAAACATTTTCAACCAAATAACAGCTATCATTAGTATCTCCAAGTTTTGTAGCGAAGTGGAGTTTGATTCCTGGTGCTGCGTGTAGACCTCTGCAGCGCAGGGGTTGCTATTGACCTAACAGGGCCCGCTATACCTGCTACCGCTGGTGTAGTGCACTGTCTTCTAGCTACACTTCTAGTGAGTCTGGGTAGCACTGGCAGGCTGGAGCTCTCAAGGCCGCTTTCACCACCGGTGGGCATGGCAGATTCACCGATAGCAGAGGGAGGATTTGCCGGTTCAACGGTTGGCATGGCATCCTCCGGTGGGGTTCGCTGTGGTTGCGGGTCCGGGTGACCTGGCTCCACATTTAATTCTGGCGGTGTCAGTTGACGAAACGTTAGGTCAGGTACCACAATGGCCTGGTTTATTTGAGTCCAAGACTGGGGAAAATCACCAAGAACAGTTTGTATCATCTTCTCCTCTTCCATGGGCGGAGACGTCCCGGGGTCGGTTTCCCCATCTCTTAGCTTATCAGGGCATATCTTAAGGTGGTCTCTGGATATTGCCGTTGAGGTTTCCCCTCCATCTTTGCTGATGAGACAGACCTTTGTATTGTCGAAATCAGATGGCAGGATGGTATATGGTTCCGCTTCCCATTGATCATCGAGCTTGTGTAGTCTACGCTTCCGTTTGAGTACCTGCTCCCCGGGTGACAAGGGAGTCGCAGGAGCATGCTGGTTGTAATCCCTTTCTTGTTTTTGTCGGGCTTGGGCGAGACTCTTGTACCTTGCGGTACCTTTGCTGCCTCTCTGTATCCCAGTCCGCATCTGGCCAGATATCTTCGGGGGTCAGGACCCCCATGTCCAGATCCACAGGTAACTTGCTAGACCATCCTCGCATCAGGTACGCTGGAGTGCAGTTGGTGGAGTTCACCGGGATGTGGTTATACATATCCACCAAGTCCGGTAACTTCGTGGGCCACAAGTTGCGTTCCTCCACAGGTAAGGTCTTCAGCAAGTCGATCACCACCTGGTTCATCTTCTCGCACATCCCGTTGGTTTGTGGATGGTATGGCGTGGTTCTGATCTTCTTACATCCATACAGATTGCAGAACTCCTGAAAAACTTCCGCTTCAAATGCTGGCCCCTGATCAGTCAGTACCTTCTCCGGGTACCCATGGGGTCGACAGAAGTACTGCTGGAAGGTTTTGGCGGCCTTTCTAGCCGTTAGGTCTTTGACCGGCACGACTACCAGGAATCTGGAGTAGTGGTCCACGATGGTGAGAGCGTAGATATAGCCTGACCGGCTGGGTGTTAGCTTCACGTGATCCAGCGCAACCAGTTCGAGCGGCCGTTTGGTGATGATGGGCTGCAAGGGAGCCCGCTGGCTGTCACGATCCTTCCGGTGTAGGCTACATGGGCCACACTCTCGGCACCACTTTTCGATGGCTTTCTTCATACCAATCCAGTAGAACCTCCCTCGGAGCAGCCTCTCCAGCTTCCTCCACCCAAAGTGTCCTGCCCCATCGTGGTACGCTCCCAGGACTATTGGCACATCTTGTCTTGGGACCACGATCTGCCATACCAATTCATGAGTGCGTGGGTCAATGCACCTCCGGCACAGCTTACCATCGTGAATAAACAGTCTGCCCCTCTCCTTCCACAATTGTAATGCCTCTGGTGGATCATCCGGGCTGGGATGCAAACCTGCCTGCGTCAGGAGCTCTTTCACCTGACGGACCGCAGGGTCACCATCCTGGTTCTCTGCCCACCCGTGAAGGGGCAGGGGATTCAACGGGGCACCCCGCTTATTCTGGCGCCTGTTCTTCACCTGATGGGAGCACTGGGTGGCCTTGGGGCGGTGGAAAGCGGGCAGCTCTACCTCTTCAAATGCTTCTGGATCTTCCTCCGTTTTGGGCAAGTGGGGCATTCGGGACAATGCATCGGCATTCGCATTCTTGTGCCCTGCCCGGTACTTGATGGTGAAGTCGTAATTGGACAACCGGGCCATCCACCGCTGCTCCAAGGCACCGAGTTTTGCTGTGTCCAAATGCGTTAGCGGATTAATATCCATGAAGACGGTGAATTTTGCTGAGGCCAGGTAGTGTTTGAACCTCTCCGTCACGGCCCAGACAATGGCAAGGAACTCCAGCTTAAAGGAACTGTAGTTGTCAGGTTTCCTTTCAGTGGGGCGAAGCTTCCTACTGGCGTAAGCGATTACTCTTTCCTTGCCTTTCTGGACCTGGGACAGCACGGCTCCCAACCCCACGTTGCTGGCGTCCGTATACAATACAAACGGTTGGTCATATTCAGGGTAGGCCAGTACCTCTTCTCCCATCAGCGCCGACTTTAAACAAGAGAAGGATCCCTCCAGTCCATCGTTCCAGTCAAATGGAGTATTCTTACACTAGGTCTTCTTGGACTGGCCCACCAACAGGTCTTGTAAGGGCGCGGCTTTCTTGGTGAAGTCCTTGATAAATCTCCTGTAGTAGCCTACCAACCCGAGGAACTGCCGGACTTCATGGAGGTTGTTGGGCTTCGGCCAGTCTTTGATCACCGTAACCTTGTCGGGGTCTGGGGCCACTCCTTCAGCACTCACCACATGGCCCAGGTATTGCACTTTGGGTTTTAGCAGATGGCATTTGGACGGTTTCACCTTTAAGCCAAAGTTGGACAGGGCTTCAAACACCTCGGCCAGGTGCTTCAGATGGTCTTCATAGGTCTTGGAGAAGACAATGAGATCGTCCAGATATAGCAGCATGGTTTCAAAGTTCTTGTGTCCCAGGCAGCACTCCATCATCCTCTGGAAAGTTCCCGGGGCATTGCACAATCCGAAGGGCATGTAGTTGAATTCGCAGAGACCCATCGGCGTCGTGAAGACCGTCTTCTCCTTGTCCGCCTCTGCCACGGGAACCTGCCAGTACCCACTGGTGAGATCCAGGGTAGAGAAGTAGTTAGCAGATTTTAAAGCAGTCAGGGACTCCTCTATCCTGGGCAGTGGGTATGCGTCCTTATGTGTAATGCGATTTAGCTGCCTATAATCAACACACATCCTCATTGTGCCATCTTTCTTCCTAACGAGGACTAACGGAGCTGCCCAGGGGCTACAACTATCTCTCACTACCCCAGCTGTCATGGTTCCCAATGGCAAGGGAACGTAAGAAACATATAAATAACGAACGAGCTCTCGGGTGATGGAAACTCGAGTTGACCGTGAGCTAAATCTACCACACAACTAATAGTAGCCAGGGAGCATACCTACGGCTTCCTATATGCCACGCGCCAGCCGGAGGACTAACTACGCCTGGTAGAGGAAGAAACAGACCTGGCTTACCTCTAGGGAAATACCCCAAAAGATGATAGCAGCCCCCCACATGTAATAACGGTGAATTAAGAGGAAAAGACATACACAGTATGAAAGTAGATTTAGCAAAGAGAGGTCCACTTACTAGATAGCAGAAGGATACAAAAGAGGACTTCACGGTCAGCTGAAAACCCTTTCAAAATACCATCCTGAAATTACTTTAAGACTCCTGTGTCAACTCATGACACAGGAGTGGCAATTTCAGCCCGCAAGAGCTTCCAGCTACAGAGAATTACAAAAACTGCAAACTGGACAAAAGGTACAAAACAAAAGGACAAAGTCCACTTAGCTGATCAGCAGACTAGTAGCAGGAACATGCAACCGAAGGCTCTGGTTACAATGATGATTGGCAAGGAAATGACTGGAGAGCAAGGCTAAATAGGAAACTCCCAAACGCTGATGGAAGCAGGTGAACAGAAGCAGCAAAGTGCAAACAAGTCACCAGTACCACCAGCAACCACCAGGGGAGCCCAAAAAGCGGATACACAACAGTACCCTCCCCTTAAGGAGGGGGCACCGAACCCTCACAAGAACCGCCAGGGCGATCTGGATGAGCCCTATGAAAGGCACGAACCAAATCCGAGGCATGAACATCAGAGGCAGTTACCCAAGAATTATCTTCCTGACCATAGCCCTTCCATTTAACCAGATATTGAAGTCTCCGTCTGGAAATACGGGAGTCCAAGATCTTTTCTACCACGTACTCCAATTCACCCTCCACCAGCACAGGAGCAGGAGGTTCAGTAGAAGGAACCACCGGTACCTCATATCTCCGCAACAACGACCGATGGAACACATTATGGATAGCGAAAGATGCCGGGAGGTCCAAACGAAAGGAAACAGGGTTAAGAATGTCCAAAATCCTATAAGGACCGATGAACCGAGGCTTAAATTTAGGAGAAGAAACCCTCATAGGGACAAAACGGGAAGACAACCACACCAAGTCCCCAACACGAAGGTGGGGGCCAACACGACGACGGCGGTTAGCAAACTGCTGAGTCCTCTCCTGGGACAATTCCAAATTATCCACCACTTGTCCCCAAATCTGATGCAACCGATCCACTACCGCATCCACTCCAGGACAATCCGAAGATTCAACCTGACCAGATGAAAAACGCGGATGAAACCCTGAATTGCAAAAGAAAGGAGAAACCAAAGTGGCAGAACTAGCCCGATTATTAAGAGCAAACTCCGCCAACGGCAGAAAGGCAACCCAATCATCCTGATCCGCAGACACAAAACACCTCAAATAAGTCTCCAAAGTTTGATTAGTTCGTTCCGTCTGGCCATTGGTCTGAGGATGGAATGCAGACGAAAAAGACAAATCAATGCCCAACCTGGCACAGACTGCCCGCCAAAATCTAGACACAAACTGGGTACCCCTGTCAGAAACGATGTTTTCCGGAATACCATGCAAGCGAACCACATTTTGAAAAAACAGAGGGACCAACTCAGATGAGGAAGGCAACTTAGGCAATGGCACCAAATGAACCATTTTAGAAAAACGGTCACACACCACCCAGATGACAGACATCTTCTGAGAAACAGGGAGGTCCGAGATAAAGTCCATAGAGATGTGCGTCCAAGGCCTCTTCGGAATAGGCAAGGGCAACAACAACCCACTAGCCCTAGAACAACAAGGCTTGGCCCGAGCACACACATCGCAAGACTGCACAAAAACACGCACATCTCGAGACAAGGAAGGCCACCAGAAGGATCTAGCCACCAAATCTCTGGTGCCAAAAATTCCCGGATGACCTGCCAGAGTAGAAGAATGAACTTCCGAGATGACTCTAGTGGTCCACTCGTCAGGAACAAACAGTCTACCAGACGGACAACGATCAGGTCTATCCGCCTGAAATTCTTGCAAAGCACGTCGCAAATCTGGAGAGACAGCAGACAAAACCACTCCATCCTTAAGGACACCAGCAGGTTCAGAATTCCCAGGAGAGTCAGGCTCAAAACTCCTAGAAAGAGCATCTGCCTTCACATTCCTAGAACCCGGTAAGTACGAGACCACAAAATTAAACCGGGAAAAGAACAACGACCAACGTGCCTGTCTAGGATTCAGGCGCCTGGCAGACTCCAAATAAATTAAATTCTTGTGATCAGTCAAAACTACCACCTGATGTCTGGCACCCTCAAGCCAATGACGCCACTCCTCAAATGCCCACTTCATGGCCAAAAGCTCCCGATTACCAACATCATAGTTTCGCTCGGCGGCCGAAAATTTTCGCGAAAAGAACGCACAAGGTCTCATCACCGAGCAGTCGGAACTTTTCTGCGACAAAACCGCCCCCGCTCCGATCTCGGAAGCATCGACCTCAACCTGAAAGGGAAGAGAAACATCAGGCTGGCGCAACACAGGGGCAGACAAAAAGCGGCGCTTAAGCTCCCGAAAGGCCTCCACGGCAGCAGGAGACCAATTGGCAACATCAGCACTAGTGTTGAGCATTCCGATGCTGCAAGTATCGGGTATCGGCCGATACTTGCTGTATCGGAATTCCGATACCGGGATTCCGATACTCTTGTGGTATCGGGTATCGGGTATCGGAACAACATTAATGTTAAAATGTGTAAAATAGAGAATTAAAATAAAAAATATCGCTATACTCACCTGTCCGACGCAGCCGGGACCTCAGCGCAGGAACCGGCAGCGTTGTTTGTTTAAAATTCCCGCTTTTACATGGTTACGCGAAGTCCCGGCTTGTGATTGGTCAGGGCGGCCATGTTGCCGGGCCGCGGACCAATCACAGCAAGCCGTGACGAAAATACGTCACGGCTTGCTGTGATTGGTCCGCGTCCCGGCAACATGGCCGCCATTAACCAATCACAAGCCGTGACGTCACGGGAGGCTGGAAACGCGCTCATTTTAAAAAGGGCGCGTGTCCAGCCTCCCGTGACGTCACGGCTTGTGATTGGTTGCGTCGCGGTCAACCAATCACAAGCCGGGAGGCTGGACACGCGCCCATTTCAAAATGAGCGCGTCCAGCCTCCCGGCTTGTGATTGGTTGATCGCGGCGCAACCAATCACAAGCCGTGACGTCACGGGAGGCTGGACACGCGCCCATTTCAAAATGAGCGCGTCCAGCCTCCCGGCTTGTGATTGGTTGATCGCGGCGCAACCAATCACAAGCCGTGACGTCACGGGAGGCTGGACACGCGCCCATTTTAAAATGAGCGCGTGTCCAGCCTCCCGTGACGTCCCGGCTTGTGATTGGTCAGGGCGGCCATATTGCCGGGACGCGGACCAATCACAGCAAGCCGTGACGTAATTTCGTCACGGCTTGCTGTGATTGGTCCGCGTCCCGGCAACATGGCCGACCTGACCAATCACAAGCCGGGAATTCACGTAACCAAGTAATAGCGCGATTTTTAAACAAACAACGCTGCCGGTTCCCTCGCTGAAGTCCCGGCTGCGTCGGACAGGTGAGTATAGCGATATTTTTTATTTTAATTCTTTCTTTTACACATTTATATGGTTCCCAGGGCCTGAAGGAGAGTTTCCTCTCCTTCAGACCCTTGGAACCATCAGGGATACCGTCCGATACATGAGTCCCATTGACTTGTATTGGTATCGGGTATCGGTATCGGATTGGATTCCGATACTGTGACGGTATCGGCCGATACTTTCCGATACCGATACTTTCAAGTATCGGACGGTATCGCTCAACACTAATCAGCACCCTTTTTAGTCAAATCCGTCAGAGGTTTAGCAACGCCAGAAAAACCAGCTATAAATCGACTATAAAAATTAGCAAAGCCCAAGAATTTCTGGAGACTCTTCAGAGAAGTAGGCTGCGTCCAGTCGTAAATAGCCCGAACCTTGACAGGGTCCATCTCAATAGAAGAAGGGGAAAAAATGTACCCCAAAAAGGAAATTTTTTGAACCCCAAAAACACACTTTGAACCCTTTACACACAAAGAATTCTCCCGCAAAACCTGAAAAACCCTCCTAACCTGCTGAACATGAGACTCCCAGTCATCAGAAAAAATCAAAATATCATCAAAGTAAACAATCAAAAATTTATCCAAATATTCACGGAAAATATCATGCATTAAGGACTGAAAGACCGAAGGAGCATTAGAAAGGCCGAAAGGCATTACCAAATACTCAAAATGGCCCTCAGGCGTATTAAATGCGGTTTTCCACTCATCCCCCTGCTTAATTCGCACCAAATTATACGCCCCACGAAGATCAATCTTAGAGAACCACTTAGCCCCCCTTATGCGAGCAAACAAATCAGTCAGCAAAGGCAATGGATACTGATATTTGACTGTAATTTTATTCAGGAGTCGATAATCAATACAAGGCCTCAGAGAGCCATCCTTTTTAGAGACAAAGAAAAAACCGGCTCCTAAAAGTGATGAAGAAGGACGAATATGTCCCTTTTCCAGGGACTCCTTAATATACTCGCGCATAGCAGCATGTTCAGGTACAGATAGGTTAAACAAACGACCCTTTGGAAATTTACTGCCAGGAATCAGATCTATGGCGCAATCACAATCCCTGTGAGGAGGGAGTGAACCAATCTTAGGCTCTTCAAAAATATCACGATAATCAGACAAAAATGCCGGAATCTCAGATGGAATAGATGACGAAATGGACACCATAGGAGTGTCCCCATGAGCCCCCCGACATCCCCAGCTTAACACAGACATAGCTTTCCAGTCAAGGACTGGGTTATGAGACTGTAACCATGGTAATCCAAGCACCAAAACATCATGTAAATTGTACAACACAAGGAAGCGAATCACCTCCTGATGGTCTGGAGTCATACGCATAGTCACTTGCGTCCAGAACTGTGGTTTATTACAAGCCAAAGGTGTAGAATCAATACCCTTCAGAGGTATAGGGACTTCCAGAGGCTCTAAATCAAACCCACAGCGCCTGGCAAAGGACCAGTCCATAAGACTCAGAGCAGCGCCAGAGTCCACATAGGCATCCACGGTAATAACTGATAATGAACAAATCAAGGTTACAGACAAAATAAATTTGGACTGTAAAGTGCCAATTGAAATGGACTTGTCAACCTTCCTAGTACGTTTAGAGCACGCTGATATAACATGAGCAGAATCACCACAATAGAAGCATAACCCATTCTTACGCCTATAATTCTGCCGCTCGCTTCTGGACATAACTCTGTCACATTGCATTTTCTCTGGCGTCTCTTCAGAAGATACCGCCAAATGGTGCACGGGTTTGCGCTCCCGCAAACGCCGATCAATCTGAATTGCCATTGTCATGGACTCATTCAGACCTGTAGGCGCAGGGAACCCGACCATAACATCTTTAACGGCATCAGAAAGACCCTCTCTGAAATTTGCCGCCAAGGCGCACTCATTCCACTGAGTAAGCACAGACCATCTACGAAATTTTTGGCAGTACATCTCCGCTTCATCTTGCCCTTGAGATAGGGCTATCAAAGCTTTTTCAGCTTGAATCTCCAAATTAGGTTCCTCATAAAGCAACCCTAAAGCCAGGAAAAACGCATCCACATTGAGCAACGCAGGATCCCCTGGTGCCAATGAAAATGCCCAATTTTGAGGGTCACCTCGCAGCAAAGAGATTACAATCTTAACCTGCTGGACAGGATCTCCTGAGGAGTGAGGTCTGAGAGAAAGGAATAATTTACAATTATATTTGAAATTCAAAAACCGAGATCTATCTCCGGAAAACACCTCTGGTGTAGGGATTTTAGGTTCAGAAATAGGAGTATGCATAACAAAATCTTGTAAATTTTGAACCTTCGTAGCAAGATTATTTAAACCTGCAGCCAAACTCTGAGGATCCATCTTTAAACAGGTGAGCTCAGAGCCATTCAAGGATTATAAGGAGAGAAAGGCAAAGGCTGTAATTAGAGCTGAAATACAACTGATCCAACCATGGAGCAAGCATAGGGGAAAAAGAGGAGAAAAAAAAAAAAAAATTTACAGACTTATTTTTTCTCTCCTTTCTTCTGCCAATAAGTTTAACACTGGCCGGTCATACTGTCATGGTTCCCAATGGCAAGGGAACGTAAGAAACATATAAATAACGAACGAGCTCTCGGGTGATGGAAACTCGAGTTGACCGTGAGCTAAATCTACCACACAACTAATAGTAGCCAGGGAGCATACCTACGGCTTCCTATATGCCACGCGCCAGCCGGAGGACTAACTACGCCTGGTAGAGGAAGAAACAGACCTGGCTTACCTCTAGGGAAATACCCCAAAAGATGATAGCAGCCCCCCACATGTAATAACGGTGAATTAAGAGGAAAAGACATACACAGTATGAAAGTAGATTTAGCAAAGAGAGGTCCACTTACTAGATAGCAGAAGGATACAAAAGAGGACTTCACGGTCAGCTGAAAACCCTTTCAAAATACCATCCTGAAATTACTTTAAGACTCCTGTGTCAACTCATGACACAGGAGTGGCAATTTCAGCCCGCAAGAGCTTCCAGCTACAGAGAATTACAAAAACTGCAAACTGGACAAAAGGTACAAAACAAAAGGACAAAGTCCACTTAGCTGATCAGCAGACTAGTAGCAGGAACATGCAACCGAAGGCTCTGGTTACAATGATGACCGGCAAGGAAATGACTGGAGAGCAAGGCTAAATAGGAAACTCCCAAACGCTGATGGAAGCAGGTGAACAGAAGCAGCAAAGTGCAAACAAGTCACCAGTACCACCAGCAACCACCAGGGGAGCCCAAAAAGTGGATACACAACACCCAGCCTCCTTCATCTCTCACAACATGTCTTTGGCACACTGATAATGAGCTGGGGGTACAGGACGGTATCTCTCTTATGATATGATGTTGAATCCCTTTTGCCTGCCCAAAATCTAGGGGGTGTTTGCTAAATACCCGCTCATACTCATGAACCACCCTGTAGGCCCCCTGTTTCTGGTGAGGTGGGGTAGAGTCAGTGCCCACGTTCAGTTCCCGACTCCAATCTTTCAGTTGCCCTGCAGAACCATTATTCTCCGCCGGATTGGACGGGACCAAGGGTCCGGGTGCCTGTATCACACTATTATTAACAGTAAACAGTTTGGCAAGTGTGGCATATTTGGTTAGATGGACTTCCTCCTCCCCACAGTTAAGGACACGTACTGGCACCCTCCCCTTGCGGACGTCAACCACCCCTCAGGCTGTCAGGAGGGTAGGCCTATTATCTGAATATACGGGTTCTACCAGGGCTTGATAGTCTTTACCCCTGAGGCCTATGGCTGCCCGACACCATATTAACATTTCACTCCTGGGGGGTATCGCAATGGGGTTTGAATCACTCACTGTGACACGACCAATTTCACCACCAGTCAGCTCCACCTGCTGTCTCTGCATCAGAGCCCTGATTTCTTTTTGCAGGGCGCGTTGTTCACTGTAGCCAGCTGTTTCTGCTACCTGCTGTAACAAGACAATAACTTCTGCAAGACAATTTTCTATGACTGCACAGGAGCCCCTCGATGAACCGCTCTTTCAGGAGTTTATCTTCATCTTGCATGCTGTTTGGGTCACTCTGCTTGATGGCCCGCAGTGCCTCCTGGAGATTAAGGGCATAGTCCCGTAAGCTATCCTGCGGCCTCTGCTTGCACCCATAGAACGTCAATTTAATTTCCGTAGCGGTGCGGGTGTCAAAGGTGGCTTTGAGCTTTGCACAGACCTGCTGTGCAGTTCTCTTATCCATGGCGGGCCAGGACTTCACTTCTCTCAGAGCCGCTCCAAAGAGTTGGCCGGTTATCATGTGGACTTTCTGAGGCTCCGTCAAGGGATAAAACTCGAGCAGGCTACAAATCCCTTCTTTAAAGTCAGTTAATGTATGGGATTCTCCAGAGTATCGCGGGAGCCAGGCTGCTCCAGGTAGGTACGGCATGGAGAAGGGCATGATGGCTGCCGTAGCTGCGGCGGCATCCGGCGGGCTGATGGGGCGGCAAGCTCTGCGGCATCCGGCGGTGATACAAGGCCCGCAGCTGCGTCTACTGCGGGGCCTGGAGGTGCCCCTGCGGCTGCAGCCGCCGCCTCTCCCGAATCAGACATGGCCGCTCCTCCCTTCTGCTAACCTGGTGGAAGTCGGGGTTCCTCTTCCGGAGTCGGCACCTCACCGCATCTCCTCTCTCCGCGCTCTTTTCGGTCGACTCCACCCACGAAGCTATGGCGGATTTTGGCGGGCACTTTTGGCGGCAAGCAACAATACACAGTCTTTGCAATAAATCACGGTTCAAGCACAATTCAGACACAGTTCCAAGGCACACATGACCTGATTCTTCAGGCTTAAGTACATCCTGTTCGTGACGCCAAGTTGGAGCGCCCCCAGACGCAGGGCCACGGGGTACTCGATACCGGGCCTCTCTGTTTCGGTCCTGGGGTTGTCACGGTGGCTAGACCCGGTCCGTGACCCTGCTAAGGGGCGTCCAATGGAAGGTGTGATGGTGGTGCGTGGTGCAAGTCGCAATGAATAACGAGGACACAGGGTTGCAGTCTCTTTACCTCTTTACTGGAGGCTTCAGGATCCGTAATCCAGAGCACTGCTAACAGGGCTGGCTGAGACCGGCCGGTCCAAAGGCACATCCAGAGTTCCCTTTGCAGGTGGAAATCAGTGCCTACCTTCTAGCGCCTGTGTGTTGTAGTACCTCCCTGCTGAGCACCACGGGATGGTCCTCACAACTGTTGTGTCTGTGTCTGATGTTCTTTCTTTCTCCGTCCCACAGATGATATGGCTAGGATGCACCCGTATGACGGGGTAGGCCTGGAGTTATTCTGGGACCCTAGAGACGCCCCTCTCCCACAGTTGCCTCCGTGTCTTCATTAGGTGTAAAAGGGTGAAACAACCAACCTGAAGTTAATTGTCCTGCCGTAGTTCGAAGTAATGCGTAGATTCTGTTACTTCCTCGGTGCCCCGGCCACCGGCTATGCGCCTCAGTAGGATGTTGCCACGATCTTAAGGCACGACTCCTACTGGTTCTATTCTCCTTTGTACTGTGATCTCGCTTCTCACTTCTCCACAATAAACCTCGCTTCGTGTCCTTTCTAAGAAGCCTGCCGCTATATCACTCAAGCACGGCTCCATAACGATCTGTCCTTTTTTTGCTAGGCCGCTGTCAGGATCCCACCCCTGACAGGTCCTCTCCCGAACTCTCCCGGGCTGCTTTCTCCCTAACTTCCTGTCCAATAGCGTGAGGAGTGGCCTACTAGATAGAACCACTCCCCCTGGTGGCCGGAGTGTGAAGTGTAGTGTGTGTGTGATACCTGGTCAGGTGAACTCCTTTAGTGCAATCAGACGTAACATCACTCCCCTTAGTGGCAGAGCGACATTACTGCAACGACCAGGACTCTGGGGCGCTGCATATTGATATTTGACCTCAAGGAAAATTTGTCAAGTTTATGGAGCAGACAACAAATCATTTATAGTTTGATTATATGTCATATGTAAAAAAAAATTCAAAATAGATTTCTGATTAAATGAATATGGTAGATTGGATATCAAAAAGATATATTGGATCTACTGTATATTGAAACATTTTTATCAATAATTCTATGTAAACTTTCTCGAAGTTATAGTCCAAAGGGTTAAAACATTAAACGGGTTGTCCGGTCTAAAATGAAAAGTATGCAGTCACTCTGTATGCAGCCTTGCCCAGGGCAGATTGTGTGAGGAGCAGTGAAGCAGACAGTTTACAGGCCATGGGGATAAAGCTGCTATGGCAGTAAGGGGCCCAAGGCTGGAGAATAGTGCAGTCGGGCACCAGCTCAAAAGGGCTATCCCCAAGAAGGATTCGGGGTCTAAGACCGGAGCAGGAGCAGCTGAGATGGTGTTCCCGCCATCTTTGCCTAATGGTAACAGACGAGGGGCTGACAGGGAGCTGGTGACGCTGAAGTTACTGATGGGACATGGACTGTCCAGAGATACAGCAGGGACTGCCAGGAAAAGGGAGACAGAGCTGATGGAGAGGATAGGAGCTGCTCAGACGGCAGGGAAAGATAAGAAGATGTCTCTGTGTTTAAACTGTGCTGCCTATATGATGAATATACTTCTGTCCAGTAAAGTTAAGCTGTCGGAAAAAGACCTCATCTCAGAAGTGATTTGCAGAGCTAATGAATGTGGAGCCGACATGACAGCAGCCGAGAAGCCTCTGACAATAACAGTGAGTGTGTTGCTGCGCATGCTGCATATGAAGTACAAAGGACTTTACATTCCATCTGTGGTGCGCCAGGGTGTGGGAACCATACAGCCCATTGCCACGACTACCACCCTGGCTGCCTTGCACACTCAGTACACTTGTGTTGACAAGGCCCCGTCCATTAGACAGCCAAACCCACTAGACGGGGAGCAGCCTTGCGCAATATACTGGTATTGAGGCCATGCCCACTAGACACAGGTTCTGCTCAGGAGTTTGCATATTTCATATCTGACCGCTGTTCTCGGGGCACAGATAGGCAAATTCTCACAGCACACAGTGCGTGTGCTGGGGGCATTAAAAAATCTGCAGTCACACAGAGTGACTGCAGACTTTTAATTTTAGACCAGAAAACCACTTTAAAAGGAATCTGTCACCAGGTTTACCCCATATAAAGTATGGAAGGCAAATTTTAGTCTTCTGTTCCAGCATTCTAGTATGCTGTATATATTTCCCCAATCCGCTCTGCATCGCACGGTCCGATGGGCATCTCTGATCTCTTCTTGCGATCACCGTCCTTCTTCTTACCTTGCGTGGATGATGCTTCCTACCTCACCCACACAATGATTGAATCCCTAGTGCAGTGTTCCCCAACTCCGGTCCTCAAGAGCCACCAACAGGTCATGTTTTCAGGATTTCCTTAGTATTGCACAGATGATTGAATGCTTGCCTGTCCAGGTGATGCAATTATCACCTGGGCAATCCTAAGGAAATCCTGAATACATGACCTGTTGGTGGCTCTTGAGGACCGGAGTTGGGGAACACTGCCCTAGTGAATGATGCTAATAATAATCAAAAATAATTATATGGTCCAGTGGGACAAAAAGTTTTCTAGCATACAAACAGGACTGTATAAAAAGCTGTTCTACGCTACAACAGAGAGAGCATATAAGGAGAGGCGCAAGATGAACAATAAAAGTACAATACTTTATTAGAAATAAATATAATTTCCATAACCCTCAAAATTGCGGCTAAAGTGCCTGCAATACACATTGGATAGAACGCTGGAGCATAGATGTGAAGACCATAGTATCCTACATTGATGTAATGAATCTCAAAAAGGAGGAGGACAGATGGAGTTTTTTAAAACAAAATATGTTCAAAAATCTTTATTGACACAATAATGAGCATTCAAAAAGTCAGATAAAACCATGTGCTATAAGGGACACCACAAATAGTGGTGGTGTTTAGTACAAAGTATAGCTCAATTCACAAAAACAAACTTAGTAATGGTAAGATGAGGACTTGATGGTTGAGCTCAGAGTTACATTACAATGCCCCCTGCTGTAAGCAAAAAGTGCCATCAGTCATTATACTATTCCCATGTCTATACTAATGCCCAGGGTTGCATGGTTTGTGGTCAAGAGTCCAAGGTCCAAAACCAATCTGACATCACAATCATCAAAGGTTCCCCAAATTCATTTGTGTGATGCACAGTCAGAAAATCATCTTACCCGGTACTAAAACGCCAGCACCCAACCCCGATGAATGTTTCGCTGTCCGTTGACTCTGCTTCCTCAAGGGGGAGTGATGTAATGAATGTACTAAACATATTAATATATGTTACATAGAAAAATATTTAGAATTGAGAGTCCTCAGTGGTTGATACCTTTTAATGGCTAACTGAAAAGATAGTAACAAATTGCAATTTGTTACCATCTTTTCAGTTAGCCATTAAAAGGTATCAACCACTGAGGACTCTCAAATCTAAATATTTTTCTATCTACTGTCTAACACGGTACCAAGATATATATCTTTCCTGTATCTATATGTTACATATTAATATATATTATATATATTACAAACTGAGGGTTATGGGAATATAGTCAATACACTATATGATTTTTTCTAGTCTCTGGATGCAAGTTTTATTGATGTTGTGACTTATTTGTGTATTTTCAATTTTTGCCTACATTGTCTTTTAGCATTACATCTTGCTCTTGCCTGCCATCTGGTGGTGCCACTTTCTTTAGCTCATCACCTTGCACTAACTATATTGGCATTTTTTTTTTTAACACTGTTTGTCTTTTTAATTATTTCTAATAAAGTATTGTACTTTTATCGTTCATCTTACGCCTCTCCTTATAAGCTCTTTCATCCACACAGGGTCCACCATCACGCTCCTGTGCAGGCGTACTTTTCTCTGCCCTTCTTTTCCTCCTTTCTGCAGGAAGAAAGGAGGCGCCGAGCAAGACCAGAGATGCCCATTGGACCAGACTGCCCCATCTGTGAGTATAATAAAGCTCTTTTTGTGCATCGCAGAGCGAATTGGTGACATAAATGCAGCATACTGGAATGCTATAACAGAGGGCTGAAAGAGGCTGACCATACTTTGGTAAACCTGGTAACAGATTCACTTAAACTATCTCCAAATCTTTTGACACTAATCCAAGATCATGAAAATACAATTTAGCAACAGGATTTATTTTAGGTCACTTTAGCAATTCTGGTTTAATTGGATTGAAACAATGGTAATGAGGATAAAAAGGGGAAACGGCCACCAAAAAGTCTTTTCAAAATGTCTGAGTATTAAAATACATTTTGATTTATTAGCAGAATTTACTGAAAGGAGTAATAAGTAAAAACAACAACAAACATTGGTGAACCAAATTTACTACCAGCAAAATAAGCCCCAAAAATAGGTATCAAAGCGACTTACTGCAGATCATAAAATAGGTACCTGATGGAACATCACATCTCAAGATCATTTATCAGGGCAAGTTCATAAGTGAAAATATCTGAGTTATTTGAGATAGTTATCATCTATCCACAGGATGTGTGTGTGCCACCACTCCATTCATTTTCTGGGACTCATTCACTTTATGGGACTGACAGGGAAATCCATGCACTATGCTCAGCTACCTGTGGCAGCCCCATAACAGTGAATGAAGCTGTGGCTCTCATGAATGGCCACTGCTTCATTCTCATGGGACATTGCAGGGTCACGTTCTTGGTATCGGTGGGGGTTCCAGCAGTTCTATCATCAATGATCAGCAAGTTATCACATATACTAGTTGGGAAGTTATCATGTATTCTAGTTGAGACTAACTCTGCAATGGTACATGCAGTTAAATATTTAATTTAAAAAGTGATATCATGATAGTTACCCCTTCTTGATTTAGCCACATTTAAAGGGAACCTGTCAAAAGGATTTTGCATAGTAACCTACACAGAGTGTCATGTCGGCGCCGTTATACTGATTAAAATGACACCTTGGATGATGAAATCTGTCTTGTGGCTGTTGTTTAATCTTTACTTTCAGTTTTGTGTTAATGGTATTCTAGTGCCCTAAAGCAGGGCTGGTGTATGTGGTGCTCTGATTAGATATTCATTGTGCAGACTGCTGATAGGTCACTGACACCTCAGTGCCCCGCCCCCTACTTTGCACAATAAATACCTAACATCCTGAGGAAAGAGACAAAAACCTTCTGCAGGTTGGTGTCAGCCATGGCACCTGTTCTGCAGCATAATCGCATGGTTAGTGTGACAATAATACATTTTCTTGATGTTATCCAGCTAGGGGAAAATTTTTTTTGAAAATGGCGCCTGCGCAGTAGTAGCTATTGGTGTCGATAGCTCTGATCTGATAGCTGCTACTGCGCATGTGCCGGTGGCACCATCTTATTGCAGAAGAAAAAAATCCTCCAAGATGGCGCTGCTTGCGCCTGTGCAGAAGCAGCTTATGGTGTCCATAGCTGTGATCCAAGAGCTGCTACTGCACATGCGCGGGCGGCGCCATCTTGGAGGAGGATTTTTTTTCTTCTCCAATAATATGGCGCCGCTGGCGCATGCGCAGTAGCAGCTATCGGATCAGAGCTATGGACACCAATAGCTACTACTGCGCAGGCGCCATTTTCAATTTTTTTTTCCCTTGCTGAAAAACATAAAGAAAATGTATTACTGCGATACTAACTATGCGATTATGCTGCAGAGGAGGTGCCACGGCTGACACCAACCTGCAGAAGCGTTTTTTGTCTCTTTCTTCAGTATGTACAGGTATTCATTATGCAAACTAGGGGGCAGGTCAGTGAGGGAGCAGTGACCTGTCAGCAGTCTGCATTAAGAATATATCAGAGCACCACATACACCAACCCCGCTTTAGGGTACGAGAATCTCATTAACTACAAACTGAAAATAAAGATTAAAGAAACAACCACAAGACGGTTTTCATCAACCATGGTATCATTGTAATCAGTTTAAAGGCGCAGACCTGACGCTGTTGCTCAGGTGCAAGCAAAATCTCTGGAGACAGGTGACATTAAAAATGGACCAATAAAATGCAGTGTAATCAGCTACATTTCTGCTGGGAGAGAAAAGGCATTAGCATAACTGCTTGACAGAAAGATTAACCTAGCTGCTGTGGTCATGATGGACTGAAGTTGAGCCAGTCTGTTTAGTGGAATACCAATTAATAATGAGATACAGTAATTGAAGCAAGATATTAATAGGACCTAGATAAGTGTTTTAGCATTGTCACTTATGATGCAGGAATGGATACAGAAATGGATGCTTTTTAGGTAAAGACTAAAGGATTTGACAATGGATTGATTGATTGCGAAGAAGAAATAATGTACTATTACACATCCTAACCTTACTGTAATTGTTGATTCTCCAATTGTCTTCATATTCAACTCCATATAATATGGCAGTCTTTGAGTGTTCCTCGAGCATGCCAGCCATTTCTGTTTGCTATAGTTTTAAAACATTTTTTGTTCTATTAGCAAAAGATATGTTTTTCTAAGGTAACTCCTTCCTAACATCCAACATTTATATACAGGTGCATCTTAGAAAATTAGAATATCATCAAAAACGTAATTTATTTCAGTTCTTCAATACAAAAAGAGAAACTAATATATGATATAGAGTCATTACAGAGTGATCTATTTCAGGCGTTTATTTCTGTTAATGTTGATGATTATGGCTTACAGCTAGTGAAAACCCAAAAGTCATTATATCAATAAATTAGAATAATTAACAAAAAACACCTGCAAATGCTTCCTAAGCTTTTAAAAAGGTCCCTTAGTCTGTTTCAGTAGGCTCCACAATCATGGGGAAGACTGCTGACTTGACAGATGTCCAGAAGGCAGCCAGTGACACACTCCACAAGAAAGGTAAACCACAAAAGGTCATTGCTAATGAAGCTGGCTGGTCACAGAGTGCTGTATCCAAATAAATTAACTTTTTGATGATATTCTAATTTTATGAGAAGCACCTGTAGTAGCTAAAATTGTATGCTAATGAGTTGCAAGTGCAGTGACGTGAAAACTATACTTATGTGATGTTGATTCTGTTGGCATATGCAACAGATTAGGACTTATTATAAGTGAAAGGAGGACTTTATACTAACCAGACAGCAGATGGTGATAGTGTGTAAAGTTATATACTTGCTGTAATGTGGGGAGGGAAGCTCGCAATTGTTGGTTGTTTTCTTACTTCCTGATTATTCTTTCTTCTTCTTGAATGTGTTATGTGTCAGTGCACGGACTGTGTGACACTGAATTGTATCTCATGTTTATCCAGTATGAAGTAAATACTGTTTACTCAAGATATCTTGCTGATTGAAGCTATCTTGTAACTACAGCGGTGACTGCAAGAAGACGCACTCTGCAACAGGTTATGGGCCCAGACACTACAGGTCTGCACTACAGGCCCAGGGAGCAGGATCCTGGTTTATTCAGATAACGGAGCACACAGATAAGCTCTGTAAACAGAAGGTATTAAATCCAGATACAGAGTGACAGAGGAATTCATGATCCCAGGAGCAGGACATACAGGAGAATATCTTCAGTACAACTCTCTAAACAAGTAAGACTATATAAAGATAATGAGTAACACAGAACTGAAATTTACAGTAGCTAAACTGAATAGTGAAAATTATCAGTTATGGAAATTCAAAGTAGAGATGTTGTTATCTAAGGATGATCTATGGGAAGTAATTGTTACAGCAAGACCAGATCAAGATAATCAGACATGAGATATGAAGAATAGACAAGCTAAAGCACCATTAGCTTATTAGTGGATGATGCTCAATTAATACATATAAGAAATGAAGAAACAGCTAAGGGAATGTGGGAAGCATTAAGAAAACTGTATGAAAGATCTAGCTTGAATCACAAGTTATTTTTATTAAGAAAGCTGTACAGTATGAGATTGAGTGCAAATGATGATATGCAGAAGCACATATTCTCAATGATGGAAGTGATATCACAGCTAAGATCTATTGGTGAAGATGTTAAAGAAAGTCATGTAGCAGCTATATTGTTGTGCAGTTTACCAGATTCGTATACAGCCTTGATAAATGCCCTTGAGACGAGACCAGAAACTGACATTACATTAGATTTTGTGAAAACAAGACTAATAGATGAATATCAGAGAAGAAAAGAACAAAGAAATGATTCTTCTACTGAAAAGGACAGTGAAAATGCTCTTAAAGCTACAGAATTCAAAAAACCCTATAATAAAGAGACAAGAGAATGCTTCAGATGTAAGAAAAAAGGTCATTTAAAGAAAGACTGTACCATATGGAAAGCAGAACAACAAAAATTACAACATAAACAGCATACACAGAAAGTAAAAAACACAATTTCTGATTCATGTGAGAATAATTGGAATGGCACATTTAAAGTAACAGACAAGAAATCATCACTTGGTTGGTTTATTGATTCAGGAGCAACGAGTCATATGACAAGTGACAAGAATTTCTTTACTGATCTTGATTTAGATAAGAAAGAAGCCATTTATCTTGCAGATGGAAGCAAAATAACCGCAGAAGGTATCGGACAAGATATGCTAAATTGTTCAAACAAGTTCGGGCAAGATTCAAAGATACTTGTACAAGATGTGTTGTATGTTCCAAAATTGGAAGGCGGATTATTATCTGTGAAACGTTTAACAGCAAAAGGACTTACAGTGAAATTCAAAGACAATGAGTGTGCAATTATTGCAGGAAACAAGGTGATAACCAAAGTCAATGCAGATGAACAATTATATCATTTTGACACACCAAAGGAACAGATGAAGGTATGTACACATGATCACAAAAACTGTATTCACATGTGGCATAGACGTCTAGGACATAGATACCCTGACAGTATAAGGGAACTACAGAGAAAAGAATTGACAAAAGATTTAAAGATATCAGATTGCTCAATTACCATAAGATGTGAATATTGTATAAAATCCAAAGCCACAAGGATATCTATTCCAAAAGAAAGTGAGATGAAAAGCGAAAGACCACTTGATTTGGTGCATACTGACGTATGTGGACCCATGAAAGTGACCACATCAGGAGGCAATAGATACATGTTGACTTTTATAGACGATTACTCAAGATACATAGTCACATACTTAATTAAAAACAAAAGTGACGTTTTTGATAAACTTGTAGACTATGTAACATGATCAAGTAACAAATTTCAAAGGAAGCCAATTGTCATCAGAAGTGATAATGGAGGTGAATTTACAGGTCACAGAATAGAAGACTACTTAAGACAAAATGGAATAGAACACCAGAAAACGGTTCCATACACACCTGAACAAAATGGAGTAGCAGAAAGAAAAAACAGAACTCTAACAGAAATGATAAGACGTATGCTGACGGATTCCAAACTACCAGAGAAATATTGGGGTGAGGCAGCAATGACAGCTACATATCTACAGAACCAACTTTTTTCCAGAAAACTGACAAAAACTCCATATGAACTGTGGCAAGGTATGAAACCAAGTGTCAATCATTTAAAAGTTTTTGGATGTAAAGTTTTTATATTCATTCCAACAGAAAAATGTTCCAAACTTCAAAACAGATCCATGGAAGGAATATTTGTTGGATATAGTAAAAATTGCAAAGGATACAGAATCCTAGATCCCAAAACAGACAGAGTTACGGTGAGTAACAGTGTGACATTCATTGAAGATTTAAACGAAGACATTATGATTTCAGTTGAAACAAAAAATGAGAAAACCAATAGTGACACAACTGAAGAAATATCTGATGAGAAAGAAGCAGAAATTAATGAAGAACAAAATACTGAAAGTGAGGAATCACAACTACAAACAGACACAGAACCAAGACGTTCAATGAGAGAGAACAAAGGAAAACCACCAAAACGTCTCTCATACAAGACAAGCACAAGAAAAATCTATGAGCCTACCTCTTGGGAAGACATATCTAACCTTCCTGTAGAAGAAGCTAATAAATGGATAGAAGCAACAGAAACAGAAATTAAATCCATGCAAGATTCAAATACATGGACACTAAAAGATTTACCAGAAGGAAGAAAAACCATAGGATGTAAATGGATTTTTAAAGTTAAATACCAAACAGATGGCACAGCTGAAAGATACCGAGCAAGACTCGTAGCTAAAGGGTATTCTCAAAAATATGGAGAAGACTATGATGAGACATTTGCTCCAGTTGTCAAACACACTACAATAAGAACTTTACTTACAGTTGCAGCAATGAAACAGATGCAACTGAGACATCTGGATGTAAAGACAGTTTTTCTGAATGGAGATTTAACAGAAGACATTTATATGGAACAACCTCCAGGATTCAAAGATGAAAGAAATCCAAACAAAGTTTGTAAACTACAGAAAAGCATATATGGTTTAAAGCAAGCAGCTAAAGCGTGGAATGACAAAATCAAGGAAGTACTTACAAATGAAAAATTTCAAAGAAGCAAAGCTGATCCATGCTTATACACAAAAAGGCTGAGTAAAAGATGGATTTATATACTCATATATGTAGACGACATTTTGATTTGTTTTGAACAAAAAAGGGATAACGAAAACATTCTAAAAATCCTGAAGCAACATTTCGAAATCAAAGACTTGGGAAATGTAAAACAATATCTAGGAATACAGGTAGAAAGAGAAGAAGACGGAAGTTTCCTACTGAATCAAAATCACATGATTCAAGACATAACAGAAAAATTTGGATTAAAGGATGCAAAAACAGTAAAGTCTCCAATGGAAACTAATTATCTCAAAGAGATGAACAGTGAAAAAAATATGCTACCAAATAATGAAGAATACAGAACAGCAATAGGAAAACTACTGTATTTAGCGACCGTTACAAGACCAGACATCGCAGCAACAGTAGGAATCCTGAGTAGAAAGGTATCAAAACCAAATTAAACTGATTGGAATGCAGTGAAGAGAGTAATGCGTTATTTGAAAGGATCTAGCAATGTTAAGCTGAAATTACCCACAAGTGATGATTGCATTTTAACAGGATATGTTGATGCAGATTGGGCTGGAGATCCAACTGACAGAAGATCTACCAGTGGACATATTTTTTTTCTCTCAGGTGGACCAATAAGTTGGACAAGTAAGAAACAGTCAATAGTGACACTATCTTCAACAGAAGCAGAATATGTTGCCGCAGCACATGCGAGTCAAGAAGTACTGTGGTTAAGACAATTGTTGACAGAATTAGGACAACCACAGTTGGCACCAACAAAACTGAAAGAGGACAATCAAGGATGTCTTGTTCTTGCTCAGATGGAAAGAGTCAATCCAAGAAGCAAGCATATTGATGTGAAATATCATTTCTTGAGAGATCATCAGGAACAAGGAGTCTTGAAGTTAGAGTACTGTCCTAGTGAAGAAATGACAGCAGACATTTTCACGAAGGCGTTGAATGCTGATAAACATCAGAGACTAATAAAGAAGTTGGGTTTGATTGAATAAGTCCTTACTGTTGAGAAAGGGTGTTGGCATATGCAACAGATTAGGACTTATTATAAGTGAAAGGAGGACTTTATACTAACCAGACAGCAGATGGCGATAGTGTGTAAAGTTATATACTTGCTGTAATGTGGGGAGGGAAGCTCGCAATTGTTGGTTGTTTTCTTACTTCCTGATTATTCTTTCTTCTTCTTGAATGTGTTATGTGTCAGTGCACGGACTTTGTGACAATGTGTAAATACTGTTTACTCAAGATATCTTGCTGATTGAAGCTCTCTTGTAACTACAGCGGTGACTGCAAGAAGACGCACTCTGCAACAGATTCACTACTCACAGGCAGTGACAGGCAGTCGGACAGGCAGTCACTGACATACTCAGGAGTGTAACTACCACAGTCGCAGGGGTTGCCACTGCGACCGGGCCCGGCGGGTCAGATGCACGCAGGGCCGGAATGAGTGGCAGGCAGCTGTCTAGGGCCCCCTCTCCCCCAGGTGAGCCCAGCCAGTGGCATGCCGCTAATAGCGGCACATCACGCAGCCGCTATGGGCCCATGGGTCAGGGGGGCCTGCCTGCCGCCAGCGCCGACTCCCCCGCCGCCGCATTGAACTATACCAGTGTAGTGCATCCACAGGGTTCTCCCCATTTGAGCTATTGTATGGCAGGCACCCGAGGGGACTGCTGGACGTAGCCAATGAGACGTGGGACCAGGAGCATGTAGATAGCATGCAGGACCAGATTGCGGCAGTACAGCCCATAGTAAAGGAGCATCTGATGGATGCCCAGGTCACGCTGAGCTGTGTGTATAATAAAAGAGTCACAGTCAGGACCTTTAAAGAAGGGGACCAGGTGTGTTATGGTTTCCAATGGCAAGGAAACATCAGAAGCATAGAATAAACGGACAAGCTCTCGGGTGATGGAAACTAGAGCTGACCGCGAAGCTAAACCTACACACCACACTAGAAGTAGCCAGGGGGCATTCCTGCGTTGTCTCTAGATGCCGCGCGCCAGCCGGAGAACTAACTACCCCTGGTAGAAGAAAACACAGTCCTGGCTTGCCTCCAGAGAATGTCCCCACAGGAGATAGCAGCCCCCCACATATAATAACGGTGAGAGCAGATGAAAGGACACACGTAGTATGAAAGCAGATTTAGCACAGAGAGGCCCGCTAACTAAATAGCAGAAAGATACAACAGGGAACTTCGCGGTCAGCTGCAAAACCCTTCAAAACACCATCCTGAAATTACCTTAACTCATGTGACAACTCATGCCACTGGAGTGGTAATTTCAGCCCAACAAGAGCTTCCAGCTGCAGAGATTCACATAAGTGCAAACTGGACAAAACATACAAAAATAGACTTAAGGACTAAAGTGTCCAACTTAGCTGAGCAGAAAACTGGGAGCAGGAACATGCAACAGAATCACTCTGGATACATTGATGGCCAGCATTAGAATGACTGAGGAGCAAGGTTAAATAGGATACTCCCACATCCTGATAGGAACAGGTGAACTGAAGGCAAAGCTTACAGGACACCAGTACCACAAGAGACCACCGGGGGAGCCCACGAACCGAATCACAACAGTACCCCCCCCTTAAGGAGGGGGCACCGAACCCTCACAAGAACCACCAGGGCGATCTGGATGAGCCCTATGAAAGGCACGGACCAAATCAGAAGCATGAACATCAGAAGCTGTAACCCAAGAATTATCCTCTTGACCGTAGCCCTTCCATTTCACCAGATATTGAAGTCTCCGTCTGGAAACACGGGAGTCCAAGATTTTCTCCACCACGTACTCCAATTCACCCTCAACCAGCACAGGAGCAGGAGGCTCAACAGAAGGCACAAGTGGTACCTCATACCTCCGCAATAATGACCGATGGAAGACATTATGGATAGCAAAGGATGCTGGGAGGTCCAAACGAAAAGACACAGGGTTAAGAATTTCCAAAATCTTATAAGGACCGATGAACCGAGGCTTAAACTTAGGAGAAGAGACCCTCATAGGGACAAAACGGGAGGACAACCACACCAAGTCCCCAACACGAAGACGAGGACCAACACGACGATGGCGATTAGCAAAACGTTGAGTCTTCTCCTGGGACAACTTCAAATTGTCCACCACCTGCCCCCAAATACGATGCAACCTATCCACCATGGTATCCACTCCAGGACAATCTGAAGACTCCACCTGACCAGATGAAAAACGAGGATGGAACCCTGAATTGCAAAAGAAAGGGGAGACCAAAGTGGCAGAACTGGCCCGATTATTAAGGGCAAACTCAGCCAACGGCAAAAAGGAGACCCAGTCATCCTGATCAGCAGACACGAAACACCTCAAATAAGTCTCCAAGGTCTGATTAGTACGTTCCGTCTGGCAATTTGTCTGGGGATGAAATGCAGACGAAAAAGACAAATCAATGCCCATCCTGGCACAAAACGCCCGCCAAAATCTGGACACAAACTGGGATCCCCTGTCGGAAACGATATTCTCCGGAATACCATGCAGCCGAACCACATTCTGAAAAAACAGGGGCACCAACTCAGATGAGGAAGGCAGCTTGGGCAAGGGCACCAAATGAACCATCTTAGAAAAGCGGTCACACACCACCCAAATGACGGACATCTTCTGAGAAACAGGGAGATCAGAAATAAAATCCATAGAGATGTGTGTCCAAGGCCTCTTAGGAACAGGCAAGGGCAACAACAACCCACTAGCCCGAGAACAACAAGGCTTGGCCCGAGCACAAACATCGCAAGACTGCACAAAAGTACGCACGTCCCGAGACAGGGAAGGCCACCAGAAGGACCTAGCCACCAAATCTCTGGTACCAAAAATTCCCGGATGACCTGCCAACGCAGAAGAATGAACCTCCAAGATGACTCTATTGGTCCACTCATCCGGCACAAACAATCTACCAGGCGGACAACGATCAGGCTGATCCGCCTGAAACTCTTGTAAAGCACGTCGCAGGTCTGGGAAGACAGCAGACAATATCACCCCATCCTTAAGTATACCCGTAGGTTTAGAATCACCAGGGGAATCAGGTTCAAAACTCCTAGAAAGGGCATCCGCCTTCACATTCTTAGTACCTGGCAGATACGAAACCACAAAATCAAACCGGGAGAAAAACAACGACCAGCGCGCCTGTCTAGGATTCAGACGTCTGGCCGACTCAAGATAAATCAAATTTTTGTGATCAGTCAAGACCACCACCTGATGTTTAGCACCCTCAAGCCAATGACGCCACTCCTCGAATGCCCACTTCATCGCCAAAAGCTCCTGATTACTGACGTCATAATTTCGCTCGGCGGGCGAAAATTTTCGAGAAAAGAACGCACAAGGTCTCATCACTGAACAATCTGAACTTTTCTGCGACAAAACCGCCCCCGCTCCGATCTCGGAAGCATCAACTTCCACCTGAAAAGGAAGAGAAACATCAGGCTGGCACAACACCGGAGCAGAAGAAAAACGGCGCTTAAGCTCCCGAAAGGCCTCCACAGCAGCAGGAGACCAATCTGCAACATCAGCACCCTTTTTAGTCAAATCAGTCAAAGGCCTGACAACGCTAGAAAAACCAGTTATGAATCGACGATAAAAGTTAGCAAAGCCCAAAAATTTCTGAAGGCCCTTAAGAGAAGTCGGTTGCGTCCAGTCACAAATAGCCCGAACCTTCACAGGATCCATCTCAATAGAAGAGGGGGAAAAAATGTACCCCAAAAAAGAAATCTTCTGAACCCCAAAAACACACTTTGAACCCTTAACAAACAGAGAATTGGTCCGCAAAACCTGAAAAACCCTCCTAACTTGTTGAACATGAGATTCCCAGTCATCCGAAAAAATCAAGATATCGTCCAAATACACAATCATAAATTTATCCAGATATTCACGGAAAATATTGTGCATAAAAGACTGAAAGACCGAAGGGGCATTTGACAGACCAAAAGGCATCACCAAATACTCAAAATGGCCCTCGGGCGTATTAAATGCGGTTTTCCACTCATCCCCCTGCTTAATTCGCACCAAATTATACGCACCGCGAAGATCAATCTTAGAGAACCACTTCGCCCCCTCAATGCGAGCAAATAAATCTGTCAGCAATGGCAAAGGATATTGATACTTGACTGTGATCTTATTCAAGAGTCTATAATCAATACAAGGTCTCAAAGAACCATCACTTTTAGCTACGAAAAAGAACCCCGCTCCAAGAGGAGACGAAGAAGGACGAATATGTCCCTTTTCCAAGGACTCCCTAATATACTCTCGCATGGCAGCATGTTCAGGTACAGACAGATTGAATAGACGACCCTTAGGAAATTTACTGTCAGGGATCAAATCTATGGCGCAATTGCAATCTCTGTGAGGAGGAAGAGAATTAAGAGTAGATTCCTCAAAAACCTCACGATAATCAGACAAAAACTCAGGAATTTCAGAGGGAATAGATGAAGCAATGGAGACCAAAGGTGTGTCCCCATGATTTCCCTGACATCCCCAGCTTAGTACAGACATTGTTTTCCAGTCAAGGACTGGGTTATGAGTTTGCAACCATGGCAATCCCAGCACCAACACATCATGTAGATTATACAGTACAAGGAAGCGAATCACCTCTTGATGGTCTGGAGTCATACGCATAGTCACTTGTGTCCAGTATTGTGGTTTATTACTAGCCAATGGTGTAGAATCAATACCCTTTAAAGGTATAGGAACTTCCAGAGGCTCTAGATCAAACCCACAGCGCCTGGCAAAGGACCAATCCATAAGACTCAAAGCGGCGCCAGAATCCACATACGCATCCGCAACAATAGAAGATAACGAACAAATTAGAGTTACAGACAAAATAAACTTGGACTGCAAAGTGCCAATAGCCGAGGATTTATCAACTTTCTTTGTTCGTTTAGAGCATGCTGATATAACATGAGTAGAATTTCCACAATAGAAGCACAAATGATTCTTGCGCCTGTAAATCTGTCGTTCGCTTCTGGACAGAAAGCTATCACATTGCATACTCTGTGGTGCCTCTTCAGAAGACACCGCCAACTGGTGCACAGGTTTGCGTTCCCGTAAACGCCGATCAATCTGAATTGCCATTGTCATGGACTCATTCAGACCAGTAGGCGCAGGAAACCCCACCATGACGTCTTTTACAGCATCAGAGAGACCTTCTCTGAAAATTGCCGCCAGAGCGCACTCATTCCACTGAGTAAGCACAGACCATTTTCGAAATTTTTGGCAATATATTTTGGCTTCATCTTGCCCCTGAGAGAGGGCTATTAGGGCTTTCTCAGCCTGAATCTCCAAATTTGGTTCCTCATAAAGCAACCCCAAAGCCAGAAAAAACGCATCCACATTGAGCAACGCAGGATCCCCTGGTGCCAATGAAAATGCCCAATTTTGGGGGTCACCCCGCAGTAAAGAAATAACAATTTTTACTTGCTGGGCAGGATTTCCAGCAGAATGAGATCTCAGCGAAAGAAACAATTTACAATTGTATTTAAAATTTAGAAAACAAGATCGATCTCCAGAAAAAAACTCCGGTATAGGAATTTTAGGTTCAGACCGAGGAGCATGTAACAAAAAATCTTGTATATTCTGAACTTTAGAGGCAAGATTATTCAAATTGGTAGCCAGACTCTGGGGATCCATATTTCAACAGATAAAGTCTGAGCCATTCAGGGGTTAAGAGGAGAGGAAAACAGGAGACTGCAATTAGAGCTGGAGTGCAACTTCAGAGGAAGGAAAAAAAAAAAAAAAAAAAAAAAAGTTTCACACAGTTCCTTTTCTCTCCTGCTTCAGCCTATAGATTAAACATTTGGGCTGGCCATACTGTTATGGTTTCCAATGGCAAGGAAACATCAGAAGCATAGAATAAACGGACAAGCTCTCGGGTGATGGAAACTAGAGCTGACCGCGATGCTAAACCTACACACCACACTAGAAGTAGCCAGGGGGCATTCCTGCGTTGTCTCTAGATGCCGCGCGCCAGCCGGAGAACTAACTACCCCTGGTAGAAGAAAACACAGTCCTGGCTTGCCTCCAGAGAATGTCCCCACAGGAGATAGCAGCCCCCCACATATAATAACGGTGAGAGCAGATGAAAGGACACACGTAGTATGAAAGCAGATTTAGCACAGAGAGGCCCGCTAACTAAATAGCAGAAAGATACAACAGGGAACTTCGCGGTCAGCTGCAAAACCCTTCAAAACACCATCCTGAAATTACCTTAACTCATGTGACAACTCATGCCACTGGAGTGGTAATTTCAGCCCAACAAGAGCTTCCAGCTGCAGAGATTCACATAAGTGCAAACTGGACAAAACATACAAAAATAGACTTAAGGACTAAAGTGTCCAACTTAGCTGAGCAGAAAACTGGGAGCAGGAACATGCAACAGAATCACTCTGGATACATTGATGGCCAGCATTAGAATGACTGAGGAGCAAGGTTAAATAGGATACTCCCACATCCTGATAGGAACAGGTGAACTGAAGGCAAAGCTTACAGGACGCCAGTACCACAAGAGACCACCGGGGGAGCCCACGAACCGAATCACAACACAGGTGTCGGTACTAGTTCCCACCACAGAGAGTAAGCTCATGGTTAAGTGGCAAGGGCCATACAGTATGAGATACGGGGGAAGGTGGGAGAGGTAAATTATAGAGTTTACCAACCCAGGAAAAGAAAACCCGAACAGCTGTATCATGTCAACCTGTTGAAAGTGTGTGTCAGGACTCTGAACATTTTTTATTACCTTTTTGTGCATTACTGCCCTTTTCCAAGATGGCATCTTTGGTCTCATGTGCACTGTGTCTTCCTGCTATAAAACTCCACCCCAGCCTTCAGTCTGTGCTAGAGTATTCTGCCTTGCATCCAGCTCCTGACCTCTGGTGACTCCCTGGCTATATACCTGCTCCTGTGAATCTGTGGGGTTATCCTGCTACTCTGCTCTGAGTTCCTGCTGCATACACCAGTTCCAGTAATCCTCCTTCATCTGCTGCTCGTGTTTGCTTCCATCTGCTTTGCTGGACATGTAAGCTGTTTCTGCTCTGCAAGAACCTGAGACTATTACCCAGTCCTCCCTGGTTGAGCTAAGATATTATTTGAACTGCCTTATAAGCATATCTATCTGTGTTGTGGACTAAGCAAGGACTTATTCGTGTCAAGTATCCTCAAGAATAAATGTGCTTCATAGACTTTCTGCGTGATTGCATTTTCCTCTGAAGTTTCCTATAGACTGCTGAGCTGCATTTGATATTTGCACCAAGTGTTGTGGACTTGAGTTTCTCTCTGTACCTGTTTGAATCACCGTGTGATAATATAGACTTTACCACTTCTAAAACTGTGTCCTGTAGTTGTCTTGTTCCACGCAAAGAGTCTCCTGAGTTATCCCCTATAATTATTACAGCGTGGAAGGCCCGGGAAAGTCTGCTCGCAAAGGCGACCCTGGTTGTACCAACAGGGAACCCTCTGTCACTGGCCAAGGACAAGAGAAAGGTAAAAATAGGCGATACTCTCTCGAAACAGTAACGTCGAGAGGTTCGGAAATTAGTCCAAGAGAATGCAGACGTATTCTCGGAATTACCCGGTCGTACTTCCGTCATCCAGCATGACATTTTCACTGAGCCTCATGTAAAGGTACGAATGAAATCATACAGGGTGCCCTAGGCCCAGAGAAAAGCCATCACGAGTGAGGTGAGACAAATGTTCCAGCTGGGAGCAATTGAGGAATCCCGGAGTGGCTGGGCTAGCCCCATTGTGTTATTCCCAAAGCTGGACGGGTCATTACCGTGTAACACCCCAGGGTCCTGGTTGTTACAGTGGCATTGCTTTCCTCATGGAGAGAGTGATGTCATGCTTGGAAACGAGCGAAGATTTTCTTTATCAGGTAAATACAAGCATACAACATGTTCACACTCCAGGCCAGAAGGGGGAGCTCTAAACCTGGTTTAAGGGGAACTTCCCTATATATACATTCTGGTCTGGAGGGAAAGGCAGTTGGTGAGAGGACAGTGAAGCAGGAAGATGTGCTAGAGGGAACTCCCTGTCAGAGGGGGCTAGAGAGAGATTGCCAGAAGGGAGCCTGTTGAGGAACATCAGCTCAGGCGGAGTTGGTAAGAAAAGAGTATAGCTGAGCAGACATGGGAGTCTGCAGCTCCTGGCAGAAAGAGAGAGAGAGGACTGAGGGGCCATTGTCATGATCTCAATGGCAAGAGATCATAGCATCAGCATATATAGGAACTAGCTCTTGGAAGATGGAAACTGAGCTGACCATGAACTAAACCTAACGCACAACTAGCAGTGGCTGGGTAGCATGCCTACGTTGATTCTAGATGCCCAGCACCAGCCGGAGGACTAAATAAAACTAGCAGAGGAAAATATTAGTCCTAGCTCACCTCTAGAGAAATACCCCGAAAGGAGACAGAGGCCCCCCACATGTATTGGCGGTGAATCAAGATGAAATAACAAACGTAGTATGAAAATAGGTTTAGCAAATTTGAGGTCCACTTACTACATAGCAGAAGACAGAAAGGACACTTTCATGGTCAGCTAAAAACCCTATCAAAACACCATCCAGAAATTACTTTAAAACTCTGGCATTAACTCATAACACCAGAGTGGCAATTCCTGTTCACAAGAGCTTTCCAGACACAGTAACGAAACTACAGCTGTGAACTGGAACAAAAATGCAAAAACAAACATGGACAAGAGTCCAACTTATCTAGTAGTTGTCTAGGAGCAGGAACAAGCACAGAGAGGCTTCTGATAACATTGTTGACCGGCAAGCAACTAACAGAGCAGCAAGGTTATATAGCGACTCCCACATCTTGATGGGAACAGGTGAACAGAGAAGATGAAGACACCAGTTCAATTCCACCAGTAGCCACCGGGGGAGCCCAGAATCCAAATTCACAACAGTACCCCCCCCTCAAGGAGGGGGCACCGAACCCTCACCAGAACCACCAGGGCGATCAGGATGGGCTCTATGAAAGGCACGAACCAGATCAGAGGCATGAACATCAGATGCATTCACCCAAGAATTATCCTCCTGGCCGTATCCCTTCCACTTGACCAGATACTGGAGTCTCCGTCTGGAAACACGAGAGTCTAAGATTTTCTCCACAACGTACTCCAACTCACCCTCAACCAACACCGGAGCAGGAGGCTCAACGGAAGGCACAACCGGTACCTCATACCTGCGCAATAATGACCGATGAAAAACGTTATGAATAGAAAAGGATGCAGGAAGGTCCAAACGGAAGGAAACAGGGTTAAGAATCTCCAATATCTTATACGGGCCGATGAACCGAGGCTTAAACTTAGGAGAAGAGACCCTCATAGGGACAAAACGAGAAGACAACCACACCAAGTCCCCAACACGAAGACGAGGACCAACACGACGACGGCGGTTAGCAAAAAGCTGAGTCTTCTCCTGGGACAACCTCAAATTGTCCACCACCTGCCCCCAGATCTGATGCAATCTCTCCACCACAGCATCCACTCCAGGACAATCCGAAGATTCCACCTGACCAGAGGAAAATCGAGGATGAAACCCCGAATTACAGAAAAACGGGGACACCAAAGTGGCAGAGCTGGCCCGATTATTGAGAGCGAACTCCGCCAATGGCAAAAAAGCAACCCAATCATCCTGGTCAGCAGACACAAAACACCTCAGATATGTCTCCAGGGTCTGATTAATCCGCTCAGTCTGGCCATTCGTCTGAGGATGGAAAGCGGACGAAAAAGATAAATCTATGCCCATCCTAGCACAGAATGCCCGCCAAAATCTAGACACGAATTGGGTCCCTCTGTCAGAAACGATATTCTCAGGAATACCATGCAAACGAACAACATTTTGAAAAAACAGAGGAACCAACTCGGAAGAAGAAGGCAACTTGGGCAGAGGAACCAAATGGACCATCTTAGAGAAACGGTCACACACCACCCAGATGACAGACATCTTCTGAGAAACAGGCAGATCTGAAATAAAATCCATCGAGATGTGCGTCCAAGGCCTCTTAGGAATAGGCAAGGGCAACAACAATCCACTAGCCCGAGAACAACAAGGCTTGGCCCGAGCACAAACGTCACAAGACTGCACAAAGCCTCGCACATCTCGTGACAGGGAAGGCCACCAGAAGGACCTTGCCACCAAATCCCTGGTACCAAAAATGCCAGGATGACCTGCCAACGCAGAAGAATGAACCTCAGAGATGACTCTACTGGTCCAATCATCAGGAACAAACAGTTTATCAGGTGGGCAACGATCAGGTCTATCCGCCTGAAACTCCTGCAAGGCCCGCCGCAGGTCTGGAGAAACGGCTGACAATACCACTCCATCCTTAAGGATACCTGTGGGCTCAGAGTTACCAGGCGAGTCAGGCTCAAAACTCCTAGAAAGGGCATCCGCCTTAACATTCTTAGAACCCGGTAGGTATGACACCACAAAATTAAACCGAGAGAAAAATAATGACCAGCGCGCCTGTCTAGGATTCAGGCGCCTGGCGGTCTCAAGATAAACCAAATTTTTGTGGTCAGTCAATACCACCACCTGATGTCTGGCCCCCTCAAGCCAATGGCGCCACTCCTCAAAAGCCCACTTCATGGCCAAAAGCTCCCGATTCCCAACATCATAATTCCGCTCAGCGGGCGAAAATTTACGGGAAAAGAAGGCACATGGCCTCATCACGGAGCAGTCAGAACTTTTCTGCGACAACACTGCCCCAGCTCCGATCTCAGAAGCGTCGACCTCAACCTGAAAAGGTAGAGCAACATCAGGCTGACGCAACACAGGGGCAGAGGAAAAACGGCGCTTAAGCTCCCGAAAGGCCTCCACAGCATCAGGGGACCAATCAGCAACATCAGCACCCTTCTTAGTCAAATTGGTCAATGGCTTAGCAATATCCGAAAAACCAGCAATAAATCGACGATAAAAGTTAGCAAAGCCCAAAAATTTCTGAAGACTCTTAAGAGAAGAGGGCTGCGTCCAATCACAAATAGCTTGAACCTTGACAGGATCCATTTCAATGGAAGAGGGGGAAAAAATATATCCCAAAAAGGAAATCCTCTGTACCCCAAAAACACACTTAGAACCCTTCACACACAAAGAATTAGACCGCAAAACCTGAAAAACCCTCCTGACTTGCTGGACATGAGAGTCCCAGTCATCCGAAAAAATCAGAATATCATCCAGATACACAATCATAAATTTATCCAAATAATCGCGAAAAATATCATGCATAAAGGACTGGAAAACTGACGGAGCATTTGAAAGACCAAAAGGCATCACTAAATACTCAAAGTGGCCCTCGGGCGTATTAAATGCGGTTTTCCACTCATCCCCCTGCCTGATTCGCACCAAATTATACGCCCCACGAAGGTCAATCTTAGAGAACCACTTGGCCCCCTTTATGCGAGCAAACAAATCAGTCAGCAACGGCAATGGGTATTGATATTTAACAGTGATTTTATTCAAAAGCCGATAATCAATACATGGTCTCAAAGAGCCGTCTTTTTTTGACACAAAGAAAAAACCGGCTCCTAAGGGAGATGACGATGGACGAATATGTCCCTTTTCCAAGGACTCCTTTATATATTCACGCATAGCAGCATGTTCAGGCACAGACAGATTAAATAAACGACCCTTTGGGTATTCACTACCCGGGATTAAATCTATGGCACAATCGCACTCTCGGTGCGGAGGTAACGAACCAAGCTTGGATTCTTCAAAGACGTCACGATAGTCAGACAGGAACTCAGGAATTTCAGAGGGAATAGATGATGAAATGGAAACCACAGGTACATCCCCATGAGCCCCCTTACATCCCCAGCTCAACACAGACATAGCTTTCCAGTCGAGGACTGGGTTGTGAGATTGCAGCCAAGGCAATCCTAGCACCAAATCATCATGTAGATTATACAGCACCAGAAAGCGAATAATCTCCTGGTGATCCGGATTAATACGCATAGTTACTTGTGTCCAGTATTGTGGTTTATTATTAGCCAATGGGGTGGAGTCAATCCCCTTCAGAGGAATAGGAGTCTCCAAAGGCTCTAAATCATACCCACAGCGTTTGGCAAAGGACCAATCCATAAGACTCAAAGCGGCGCCAGAGTCGACATAGGCGTCCGTGGTAATAGATGACAAAGAGCAAATCAGGGTCACAGATAGAATAAATTTAGACGGTAAGGTGCAAATGGAAACAGAGTTACCAAGCTTTTTAGTGCGCTTAGAGCATGCTGATATAACATGAGTAGAATCACCACAATAGAAACACAACCCATTTTTCCGTCTAAAATTCTGCCGCTCGCTTCGGGACAGAATTCTATCACACTGCATACTCTCTGGCGATTTCTCAGTGGACACCGCCAGATGGTGCACTGGTTTGCGCTCCCGCAAACGCCTATCGATCTGAATAGCCATTGTCATGGACTCATTCAGACCCGCAGGCACAGGGAACCCCACCATAACATCCTTAATGGCATCAGAGAGACCCTCTCTGAAAGTCGCCGCCAGGGCGCACTCATTCCACTGAGTAAGCACAGACCATTTACGGAATCTTTGGCAGTAAATTTCCGCTTCATCTTGCCCCTGAGATAGGGACATCAAAGTTTTTTCTGCCTGAAGCTCCAAATGAGGTTCGTCATAAAGCAACCCCAAGGCCAGAAAAAACGCATCCACATTGAGCAACGCAGGATCCCCTGGTGTCAATGAAAAAGCCCAGTCTTGAGGGTCGCCCCGGAGCAAGGAAATCACAATCCTGACCTGCTGTGCAGGATCTCCGGCAGAGCGAGATTTCAGGGACAAAAATAATTTGCAATTATTTCGAAAATTCTGAAACCCAGATCTATTCCCCGAGAAAAATTCCGGCAAAGGAATTCTCGGCTCAGATACAGGTGCATGACAAACAAAATCTTGCAAATTTTGTACCTTCGTGGCTAGATTATTCAAACCTGCAGTTACACTCTGAAGATCCATTGCAAACAGGTGAACACAGAGCCATTCAAAGGAGAGAAAAAAAAAAAAAAAAATTTCAGCAGACTACTTATTTCTCTCCTTTCTCAGCCAAGGATTTTAACCCTTTAGTGGGCCGGTCAAACTGTCATGATCTCAATGGCAAGAGATCATAGCATCAGCATATATAGGAACTAGCTCTTGGAAGATGGAAACTGAGCTGACCATGAACTAAACCTAACGCACAACTAGCAGTGGCCGGGTAGCATGCCTACGTTGATTCTAGATGCCCAGCACCAGCCGGAGGACTAAATAAAACTAGCAGAGGAAAATATTAGTCCTAGCTCACCTCTAGAGAAATACCCCGAAAGGAGACAGAGGCCCCCCACATGTATTGGCGGTGAATCAAGATGAAATAACAAACGTAGTATGAAAATAGGTTTAGCAAATTTGAGGTCCACTTACTACATAGCAGAAGACAGAAAGGACACTTTCATGGTCAGCTAAAAACCCTATCAAAACACCATCCAGAAATTACTTTAAAACTCTGGCATTAACTCATAACACCAGAGTGGCAATTCCTGTTCACAAGAGCTTTCCAGACACAGTAACGAAACTACAGCTGTGAACTGGAACAAAAATGCAAAAACAAACATGGACAAGAGTCCAACTTATCTAGTAGTTGTCTAGGAGCAGGAACAAGCACAGAGAGGCTTCTGATAACATTGTTGACCGGCAAGCAACTAACAGAGCAGCAAGGTTATATAGCGACTCCCACATCTTGATGGGAACAGGTGAACAGAGAAGATGAAGACACCAGTTCAATTCCACCAGTAGCCACCGGGGGAGCCCAGAATCCAAATTCACAACAGGCCATGCAGCCATGAGAAAGAGCTGCAGCTCCTGGACAGAGAAGACACAGAAATACGAACAGATTTGTTGTGAGCGCGCAGGAGAGCGAAGCACAGGCGAGTGACAACTGGGGAGGACAGCTGCAATTAGGCTACCTCCCTGCAAATCACAGATACCTGTAGCTGGAAGACCGAGGTTGTGAGGGACTCTAAGACTTACAGCAGAAACCGGCAGGACAGCTGGACTACACGTAACCTGTCCGCCCTAATACCCAGTAGACACAGTGGCACTTAGAGCCCGGGTCGTGATAGAGACCCTGTAAAAAGGCTCGAGCCACCTGTCACACTGGTTAGTATCCCACCTTATTGGAGGACAGAGAGAACAGTGCGGGCCTTAACAGAAGCCACAGGCAGTAAGGGACTATACCACAGCGCTAGTAGGAAGGCTTTCAACTCCACCTGATAAGGGGGACTCTGAACTCGCTTCTAAGCTGGCCGGACCCTGCCTGTACCTGTGATCTGGTGCCCTGGTCTGTGGTTGCCTAAAGCCTTCAGTAAACCAGGTAAAGAGACTGCAAACCTGTGTCCTCTGTTCTCAAACCTACACCACTCACCATCTCCATCTACACACCGGGAGCCCTGGGGACCTACTTCACCTGTGGGAAGTTATACCATCTTAGCTGCCATAACACCCCTTTAAGCAGCATCGGTCCCCTCTGACTGAGAACCACAGGTGATGTCACGAACACAAACTTTATTACAACTCCCTTTAAAGACCTTTCCCTATTATTTGGGCACCCAGGGCCACGGACCAGGTCGCAGCCACCGTGACATCCCCTTTAAGTACCAGACCCGATACCGAGTACCCCACGGCCCTGGCGGGCGACTCAACGGTTCTGTAATGACATCCGCAAATTGAATGAGGAGTCGAAGTTTGACCTTTATCCAATGCCCCGGGTGGACGAGCTGATCAAGCGCCTGGGTCAGGTCCAGTACTTCACCACACCCGATCTGACCAATTGGCAGGTGCCTCTTACAGTGACGGCAACGGAAAAGACCACCTTCATAAAACCAGAGGGTCTTTTTCACTATGCAGTCTTGCCCTTTGGACTACATGGGGCCCCTGCCATGTTCCAGAGGTTGATGGACATAGTGTGGGAACCCCATCGGAAGTATGCGTCAGTATACTTAGACGACATCAACATCATCTTTAGAGCTGACTGGCATACCCACTTGTCCCAGGTACAAGCGGTAGTAGATTTGCTTAGAGCCGCGGGCTTGACGGCGAATCCCAAGAAATGTGTGATAGGGCTCGAGGAAGCCTGGACTTGGCTTACATAATTGGCCGTGGGGTTATCAAACCCAAACTAAATAAAAATTGAGGCCATTCAAAACTGGCCCCGACATGTTAACAGCAAACAGGTGAGAGCGTTTCTCTGAATCGTTGGGTATTACCAGAGGTTTATACCTAATTTTTTGGGGAGAACAACACCCCTTACCGATCTCCTCAAGGGAAAGAAGTCGGTCATGGTTCTGTGAAACCCCCTGGCGGAGGAAGCAAACCAATCCATGGAGCTGTGCGGACAGCCCGTCCTCATTACCCCCAACTTTCAGAAACGCTTCATTGTGAAGACAGATGCCTCTAAAGTGGGCCTAGGAGCAGTCCTGCTGCAGGAAGTGAACGGAGAGGAGTATCTGGTCCCCTACCTAAGTAGGAAACTCACCCCGGCCTAGAAAAATTATAGCGTAGTGAAGAAGGAGTGCCTGGCCATTAAGTGGGACTTTGAGTCCCTACGCTATTATTTGCTCGGTCGACAGTTTTGTTGGTGACAGATCATTAGCCCTTGATCTGGATGAGGAATGCCAAGGGGAGGAATGCTTGGGTCACCCGATGGTTCCTGTCTTTGCAAAATCTAAATTTTACCATGGAACATCGGGCTGGGAAGTCACAGGGAAAAGCCGATGCCCTGTCACGGACCCCCTGTATGGTGAAAAATGTTCATCCCCACAAATTTGAATGGGGGGTATGTGAGGCAGTGACTTGTTTCTCCTGATAATCATTGACATCCCTTTTGTGAGGCAGTGTCCGGGGTTATATGCGAGTGTCGCTATGTGTCCTCCAGGATGCGCAAAGAAACATATTGAGGCCGCGAGAGTGCATTGCAGTCACAGGCATAGCTGTGATTGCAATGCAGAATAAAAGTGAGTGTTGGTCTTGGGCAAGCTATTTGTCTAAGGCAGATTTAGGAAAACCTGCCATGGGCTTTTATTTTGGAAATGGACTACAGGAAGGTAGTGGGGCGGTCCGTTTACTCCCTGGTCCAGGTTTTCCATGGGTTCTTTGGTTAAAACCCCTGCAGCAGAGGGTTGGGTGTGTCAGAGTGGAGTTTGCAAGGTGCAGAGCAGACGGCTCTGCAAAAGCTCAGCCTGTGTGAGGGAACACAGAACCAAGCAGAGCGACCCCCTGGCACCCCACAACATAATATGGTGGTGCAGTCGCCATCGGCAAGCGGACGCATTTACGTACTGTCTTATTTCCCGGCTGCGATCCCGAGGATACCGTTTGATTTACTTGTAAGTTTTGGGCATTGAAACTATGTTTACGTTTAACTTTCCTGGGTCACTGCCTCATCACTACACAGTGAGGACACCGCTGCACTTCACTTTGAAATTAGTTTTCTTTAAGAGTGATGATAATACTTTCTAATATGGAAACAGAGTTTTGTATATTTTGTAACAGTTCATCATATTTACGATCATCTTTAATTTGTTCCAAATTCTTTTTGGTGGTGTGATATCAGTTTATATTTCTTTAAGTTTCGCCTCTTCATTTCCCATTATTAGGCACATTAGATTTATATAGCAGTTGGACAAAACTTGATTCCATTCATCTACAAACTCATTTGCATAAATTGTGGTTGGGATCTTCTTAATTCTTAAACCCCTAGGAATCATATTTTATTAGATATAATTATCCAGGTTAGTATAATCCCACCATACTTTGGTCTCATTAATCATGAGTTTTCCAGTTTTTTATATCTATACCACCATTATAAGATTCCATATCCACATTAAGCAAAATCACTTGGGCAGCTTTTTACTGCCTATCGGGATTACAAGAGTCATACAGGCTTAATTTAAATGGATATTGCAACTCTGACAATTTATGCCGCTGTTAAAAAATATTACAAAGATAATATTAGTCCTTGAATAACATATAAGGTGTGCACGGTAACAAAACCAGACTTGTAAGATCAAAAAAAGAAAGAAACCAGCTCACCTGCAGTGGAATGCAGCATGTGCTGAAGCACGGAACACGTGTGGTCACACGTACAATGATTCATAAGAAAGGAGATGGCGTTCCAGCTTCTTAAAATCCAAAACATTTATTTGAAAATCATTAAAAATTGATGGTAGAAAAAGGTTCACAAGGTAAGTATGTGGCAACGCTTTTCAAATGCTCAAGGCATCCTTTCTCAAAGCTAAACATGAAAGGTCCTAAAGAGATTTTATACAATGTGTAACCAATGGGAATTCTGATCCCAAATTGCATGACTGATATACAAGTAAGCTAAAAATTAAAAACAAAGAGGAAAAAAACAAAGAAACAAGACAGAAATAAAATAATGTACTGATATTCAAAACTGTCTGAACATGATTTGTAGGCAAAAAATACTAATAATGAAACATGATTTCTTTGCGGGCATTTAGTCCCTGAGGATGGCAAGCTCCCAGGTAAAAGATCCAGAAAACCTGTGCGGAACACACCAAACATGGGGCCAGAACTGACATGTGGGGGGCCAAGACACCAGACATGGTGCCAAACCCTAGGCGGGCAGCCAAACACATGAGACAGGAGTCCAGACCCTAGGCAGGTGCCCAACAAACCAGTCACGGGGCAAGACCTGATTCAGAGGGCCCAACACACCAGACACAGGGCCAGACCCTAGGCGAGAGGTCCAATACACCAGACACAGAGCCAGACTCGAGGTGGGTGGTCCAACATACCAGACACAGGGTCAGACCCAAGGCAGGAGGTCCAACACACCTAACACAGGGTCAGACCCGAGGCGGGCGGCCTAACATATTAGACAAGGGGCCAGACCTGAAGCGGGAAGTCCAATGTACCAGACACAGAGCCAGACCTGAGGCGGGCGGCCCAACACACCGGACACAGGACCAGACCCGAGACAGGCAGCCCAACACACCAGATACGAGGCAGACCCAGGGCAGGCAGCCCAACACACCAAAGGGCCAGACCCTAAGCGAGTGCCCCACCACACCAAACACAGGGGCCAGACCTGAGGCGGGTGCCCCAACACACGAGAGACAAGGCCAGACCCAAAGCCGGCACCCAACACACCAAACATGGCAGCCACAGACACCAGACATGGGGTCAGACCCGAGGTGGGCAGCCAAACACACGAGACATAAGTCCAGATCCTAGGCAGGTGCCCAAGAAACCAGACACGGGGTCAGATCCGAGGCAGGCGGTCCAAGAAACCAGAGACACAGCCAGACCCAAGGCGGGAGGTTCAACACTCCAGACATGGGGCCAGACCCGAGGTGGGCACCCAACACACCAAACATGGGGCCAGAACTGACATGGGTGGCCCAAGACACCAGACACAGGGTCAGACCCGAGGCAGGTGGCCCAACACACCAGACATGGGGCCAGACTCGAGGCAGGAGGCCCAACACACCAGACACAGGGCCAGAACCGAGTGGCCAACACACCAGACACAATTCCAGACCCGAAGTGGGCATCCCAACACACCAGACACGGGGCCCTATCCGAGGTGGGCATCTCAACAGATCAGACACAGAGCCAGAACCAAGCAGCCCAACAAACAAGACATGGGGCCAGACCCAAGGTGGGCGGCCTAACACAACAGACACAGGGCCAAGATGTCACGATTCTGCAGTCACATACAGTGAATGCAGACTCTTGTCTTGGCTGGCAACCCCTTTAATGGTATAAGCGGTATGTTTGCGCTTGTTGTCCTGCTGCAAAATAATTTTGGAACCAATCAGACACCTCCTTGATTGTCTTGCCTCAACTAGGCGTATACAGCCAAAAATGATGCCTGACAGAGCACCCGGTGACCCCTTAAGTGCATATCACTGAATGCTGTTTTGCGGGGGTTCAGACATAAGCCCTTACAGAGCCACTCAACAGGATGTCAATTATCCGATGCACGAGCAAAATGTTCGTCCATTCTGTAAAATAAGTTACAAGTGCAGCGGCCCAGAGTCCTGGTCGTTGCAGTACTGACGCTCCGCCACTAAGGGGAGTGATGGTACGTCTGATGGCACTTAAGAAGTTCACCTGACCAGGTATCACAGTCACACACTACATTTCACACTCTGGCCACCAGGGGGAGCAAAGGGTTCTATGTATTAGGCCACTCCTCACAATCTGGTAAAACTGGGGACTGGATAGGAAGTTAGTCAGAAGCTGACTGGTTTGGATCCAGGCAACATCCTGTGGCAGAGGGTGTTGCAGGGGAAGAATCAGGGGAGTCTCTGTCAGGGGTGGGATCCTGACAGTGGCCTAGCGAACAGAACGTTACGGAGCCGCGCCTGCACCCGTTGCGGCGGCATCCTAAGAAAGGAAACAAAGAGAAGTTTATTGTGGAGAAGTGAGAAACGAGATCGCAGCAAAAAGGAGATAAAGCCAGTAGGAGTCGTGCCTTAAGATCGTGGCAACATCCTACTGAGGCGCGCAGCCGGTGGCCGGAACGCCGAGGAAGTATTTGGTTCCTAGCAATACTTCAAACAGCAGCAGGACAGTTAATTTTAGGTTGGCTGTCTCACCTAAATCACCTAAGCAGACATAGGGGGCAATTGTGGGAGAGGGGCGACGCTAGGGTCCCGGAAGAACTCCAGGCCTACCCGTCATACGGGTGCGTCCTATCCATATCATCTGGGGGACGGAGAAAGAACATCAGAATAGATACGAGTTGTGAGAGAGAAGAACATCAGAAACAGACACAACAGTTGTGAGGACTATCCCGTGGTGCTCAGCAGAGAGGTACAACAACACACAGGCGCTAGAAGGTAGGCACTGATTTCCACCTGCAAAGGAAACTCTGGATGTGCCTTCGGACCGGCCGGTCTCAGCCAGCCCTGTTAGCAGTACTCTGGATTGAGGATCCTGAAGCCTTCAGTAAAGAGGTAAAGAGACTGCAACCCTGTGTCCTCGTTATTCATCGCAACCTGCACCACGCACCATCATCACATCTTTCATTGGACGCCCCTTAGCAGGGTCACGGACCGGGTCTAGCCACCGTGACAACCCCAGGACCGAGACAGAGGGGGCCGGTACCGAGTACCCCGCGGCCCTGCATCTGGGGGCGCTCCAACTTGGCATCACGAACAGGATCTACTTAAAGGGACTCTGTCACCTGAATTTGGAGGGAACAATTTTCAGCCATAGGGGTGGGGTTTTTGGGTGTTTGATTCACCCTTTCCTTACCTGCTGGCTGCATGCTGGCTGCAATATTGGATTGAAGTTCATTCTCTGTCCTCCGTAGTACATGCCTGCACAAGGCAATCTTGCCTTACACAGGCGTGTACTATGGAGGACAATTTTATGTGTACCTGGTAGCCACTTTACGGCATCTCTCTTATACCAGGTCCTACGCTTTCCTTCCTCGCTGAGAATAAACGTCTCCATGTGAATGGGTACCTATGAAAACCTCTTATGAGACTAACATTCTCTCTCTCTGTGGAGGGGTACTGGACCTGCTGTACAGGAGTTGGTGACTCTAAGGTTCAGCACAAATTGGCCTTTTTTATGCGCTAAATGCTCTCATTTTTCATATTTCTAGTGCAATAATGCAATTCAATTTCTGTGTTTCATGTTTGCATGTGTTAGCGCTGCAGTGTGCTGCCTTTTTTGCTTGACTGTATAGGAGTTGGTGACTCTAAGGTTCAGCACCTGTGCACACTTAATCTATGTTTGGATGTGACGGTCAGTTTTTTCAAATGTATTATTTAGCCTTCTGACCGAGCACTCCGCCTCTTAGTCACAGGTGTCTTAATTGCAGCAGGTCCAGTACCCCTCCACAGAGAGAGAGAATGTTAGTCTCATAAGAGGTTTTCATAGGTACCCATTCACATGGAGACGTTTATTCTCAGCGAGGAAGGAAAGCGTAGGACCTGGTATAAGAGAGATGCCGTAAAGTGGCTACCAGGTACACATAAAATTGGCCTTTTTTATGCGCTAAACGCTCTCATTTTTCATATTTCTAGTGCAGTAATGCAATTCAATTTCTGTGTTTCATGTTTGCATGTGTTAGCGCTGCAGTGTGCTGACTTTTTTGCTTGGCTTACGTATTGAGGCCCCAATATCAACTAATACCTTACATACATTGATATGTGGGTTTTTTTGCACTTTATCTTGCAGGGCGCAGTCGGACCAAGATGGCTCTGTAAACTGTAGGCCTCTATTCACACAGCATGCATTTTGTAGCACTGGGCAGCCCGCCTGTATGTGCATTAGTAATAGGCTGTAGACTAGATGCTCTGCATTGCTTGTGTGAACAATGCCACATACAGACTATTATCGCTTATCTTTTTGTGCACTAATGCCAAACAACCAATGCTGGATTGAAAGTGGTTGTTTCATCGGTATTTTTTGCACCTGTGTTGTTGCCATCATTGATCGGGTCCGATGCGCCCTGCTGGTGCATTTGTTTGGAGGCTTCAGCAGGTAACCATCTCTGCTTTTTTCTCTGTGATTTTTTTTGTAAATTTTCTGGAGGATTTTTAAGTCCTCTTTGTGTGTCTGTGAGCTTTTACTCAATGATGATTAGGCTCCAACAAAATTTCAAGGGGTGCTGTCTCCTGATCCACAGGCCCGGAGATTAAAGGTGACCCATCCACTGTTTCCATGGTAATTGGAGAGGCTCTTTGCTGAATTTCAATACCATGTTCCTTGGCAAATGCGATATCCATAAAATTGCCACCTGCACCAGAGTCAATCATAGCTGCACTGGAAATCCACTGTCCTGTACACAGGATCTTAATTGGGAGAGAACAGTGAGAGTTCTTTTCATTTAGCTCCTTGGCTGGTGAAATCATAGAAAGTGAATGGAATACAGCGTTTAAAGGCAGGCTACATTCAGAGATGTCAGATTCATCATCATAGTTGTCATACTCCCCTACTGCTGCTAGCACCTTGTTAGGCCGCTTGGGACAGTTGATTAGAAAGTGGTCAGACTGGCCGCAGTAGAAACATAGACTTTCTCGAAGGCGATGCTCTCGGCGCTCATTACTCTAGCGCTTCTGAACAGAATCAATTTGCATGGGCACCTCCTCTACCTCTCTAGATGTTTTACCTGCAGGCTCTTTGGAAGGGAGAGAAAAGTTAAAAATACGGTTATATGCAGCAAACTTCTCCTGCCTACGCTCAGTAAAGCGAATGTCAATGCGCACACAATGCTGTATAAATGTCTCTAGCTCTTGTGGTGATTCACAGCGAGCTAATTCATCCTTTACAGTGCTAGACAGACCCTTTTAAAAATAGGTAATTGTGCATAACTGTCCCAATTAGTACAGTATCTACCGCTAATCTCCTGAATTCAGTAGCATACTCAATAACAGAACGTTTAGCCTGGCGTAAAGACAATAAAGCAGATTCAGCGGTTGCACGGCGATTAGGGTCATCAAACATTAATGCCATAGCGGCCAAAAAATCATCCAAATTATTTAACCGCGGGTCACGAGACTCAATCATCGGATTCGCCCAGGCGAGCGCTCGTGCTGTCAGCAGCATTATTACACACAATACTTTGGATCTATCATTAGGAAAACGGTCAGCATGCACATCAAAATATAGCATACGTTGATTCACAAAGCCACGAAATTTGTCGCGATCACCATTAAATCTGAATGGGGGCAACCTAGGTGGGCTAGCTGGTGGCGGTTGCCCAGATGGTAAAGTCGCTTGTGCAGCCATTTGCGTGCTTATGTCCTGAAAAGCCCATCCATACTGGGACTCTATGCCAGCAAGTTTGTTTTCCTGGGCTGCCATGCGGATGCTTAAGTCCTGCAAAGTTTGTCCAAACACTTGTTGATTGTGTTCAAAGCTTCCAAACTTCTTTTGCAGACCTTCCATATCTTTCTGCAGTGATCTAATTATGGAGAACACCTGCTCTAGTCTGCTTTCTGCAGTCATTGTTCCAGCAGTTTCCTCTTTTGAGGCTAGAGTATCCTGTAATGATTATAAGGGATAACTCAGGAGACTCTTTTCATGGAACAAGACAACTACAGGACACAGTTTTATAAGTGGTAAAGTCTATATTATCACACGGTGATTCAAACAGGTGCAGAGAGAAACTGTAATAATTATAGGGGATAACTCAGGAGACTCTTTGCGTGGAGCAAGACAACTACAGGACACAGTTTTAGAAGTGGTAAAGTCTATATTATCACACGGTGATTCAAACAGGTGCAGAGAGAAACTCAAGTCCATAACACTTGGTGCAAATATCAAATGCAGCTCAGCAGTCTATAGGAAACTTCAGAGGAAAATGCAATCATGCAGAAAGTCTATGAAGCACAATTATTCTTGAGGATACTTGACACGAATAAGTCCTTGCTTAGTCCAAAACACAGATAGATATGCTTATAAGGCAGTTCAAATCATATCTTAGCTCAACCAGGGAGGTCTGGGTAATAGTCTCGGGTTCTTGCAGAGCAGAAACAGCTTACATGTCCAGCAAATGCAGATGGAAGCAGACACGAGCAGCAGATGAAGGAGGATTACTGGAACTGGTGTATGCAGCAGGAACTCAGAGCAGAGTAGCAGGATAACCCCACAGGTTCACAGGAGCAGGTATATAGCCAGGGAGTCACCAGAGGTCAGGAGCTGGCTGCAAGGCAGAATACTCTAGCACAGACTGAAGGCTGGGGTGGAGTTTTATAGCAGGAAGACACAGTGCACATGAGACCAAAGACGCCATCTTGGAAAAGGGCAGTAATGCACAAAAAGTAATAAAAAATGTTCAGAGTCCTGACATTACTCCCTCCTTAGAAACGGCCTCAGGGCGATCCTGGACCTGGTTTCTCAGGGAATCTCTGATGAAAACGAGAAATCTTCTGTTGGGCATTGATGTTTTCCACAGGTTCCCAAGAGTCTTCCTCAGGAGGATATCCCTGCCATCTTATCAGATATTGGAGCCGATTCCTGCGAATCCTGGAATCAACAATTTCCTTCACCACAAATTGTTCTTGCCCATCAATCACCACAGGCTGCGGAGGTGGCACAACACGTCACTGGAAGGTATTAGGAGATACAGGCTTTAGTAAAGATACATGAAAAACTGGGTGTACCTTCATAGTCCTAGGCAGCTTCAGCCGGCAGGCCACAGAGCTTACAATACCGTTGATCTTGAAAGGGCCAATGAATTTCTGTCCAAGTTTTTGTGAAGGAACGTTTAACTTCAGATTCTTAGTTGCTAACCACACGGAATCTCCTACCTTGAACATGGGTGCAGGTTTACGGAATCTATCAGCCGATCTCTTATAACGTTCTTGAGCTGTGGTCAGGGATTCCTTCAGAACCTCCAGATTTTGCCTCATCGCAGTCAGCCTTTCCTCCACTGCCGGAACCAGAGAATTAATTGGAGACCTAGGTAAGATACACGGATGATAACCCAGATTGGCAAAGAAAGGTGTAAATTTAGTGGAGGCGCTCTGAGAATTGTTATATGAAAATTCGGCTAACGGCAGCAACTCCAACCAATCAATCTGGAGATGGCTGACATAGCATGTTAGATATTGTTCCAGCGTCTGGTTGGTACGCTCAGTGTGACCATTTGTCTGGGGATGGTAAGTGGAAGAGAGACAGACATTAATATTGAATGCAGAGCAAAACCCCTTCCAGAATCTTGAAGTGAACTGCACTCCACGGTCAGAGATGATCTCATCCGGAACCCCATGCAACTGAAAGACATTCTGTATAACCAAGTTCACTGTATCTTTAGCTGAGGGGAGGCCGGTGCACGGAACAAAATGAGCAGCATTAGTCAGGCGATCAACTACCACCATGATTGTATTCATGCCCCCCCAATGTAGGCAGCTCCACAATAAAGTCCATTGATATAGACCCCCAAGGGCGGGACGGAACAGGTAATGGTTGTAGAAGACCCGTAGGTGCCACATGAGGAGTCTTGTAATGAGCACATACCTCGCAAGAGAGAACATAGTTCTTGGTATCCTTCAGGCAAGTTGGCCACCAGAAGAATCGGCTCAGGAACTCTTGTGTCTTCTGTACCCCCCTTTGACCAGCCAACTTGGAGTCATGTACCAACTTGAGGATCTGCAGACGGACGACCTCAGGGACATAGATACGTCGATCTCTGAACCACATGCCACCCTTAAAGACAAGATTAATATCCACAGGTGGGTTGGCCAGAAACACATCACCGTCATAGGCCTCCCTGCACTCCTTTCACAAGTCCTGATCGTGGATAACTCCGATGAAATTGGCATCAGATAGAATGGTCTTGGACGGGGCTCCAGGTACGGAATCCGCAGCATGGATTCGGGATAAAGCATCAGCCTTCCCATTACAAGAACCTGGACGGTACGAGATAACAAAGTTAAATTGATTTAAAAATAAGTTCCAATGAGTCTGACGAGGAGAAAGACATCTAGCGGATTTAAGGAACTCTAAATTGCGATGGTCAGTTAGCACTATGATCTGTTGTGCAGCTCCTTGCAGATGATGCCTCCATTCTTTGAAAGCCGCAATAATAGCCAGCAATTCCTTGTCTCCCACGTCATAATTCTTCTCTGCTGAGGTTAATCTATGGGAAAAGAAAGCACAAGGATGTAGCAGACCCTTCTCTCCAGTTCTTTGGGAGAGAATAGCCCCCAAAGCATTATCAGAAGCGTCCACCTCCACAATGAAAGAAAGTGTTGGATCTGGGTGTATCAACAGCGGTGCTGATGTGAAACAGATCTTAAGCCGATCAAAAGCTTCTTGAACCTGTGATGACCACTTAGGCTACGTTCAGATTTGCGGCTAGCGCCGCAGCGTCGGGCGCCGCAGCGGCGCCGCATGCATCATGCGCCCCTATATTTAACATGGGGGCGCATGGACATGCGGTGCACTTGCTTTTTGCGCCGCATGCGTCCCTGCGGCGCCCGCGTCGGGGCGCGGAGGACGCAGCAAGTTGCATTTTTGCTGCGTCCAAATTCAATGGAAAAAAGGACGCATGCGGCGCAAAAAGCAGCGTTGTGCATGTGTTCACATTTGCGCTGTGCGTTGCGGCGGCGACGCTGCGGCGCACACCGCAAATGTGAACGTAGCCTTAAAGGGCTTTTCCTTCTTTGTCAAGGAAGTAATGGGACGGACAATATCAGAAAAATTTTGAATGAAGCGTCTGTAGAAATTTGCAAAACCAATAAAACGTTGGACCTCCTTAAAGTTCTTGGGTACCGGCCAGTCCAGTATAGCCTGAATCTTACCAGATTCCATGTTCAGCCCCTGAGGAGAGATGATATAACCTAAGAACTGTATCTCAGAACGATTGAACTCGCATTTCTCCGGCTTAATATACAGATGGTTCTCTTTCAGACGTCTTAAAACAGTTTTGACATGTTCTTCATGTTCCTGTAGAGAGTCATAGAAATATTAAATATGAATTGCATTACTGCTCTAGATAATTGGTTACTTAGCGCATAATTTGGCCAATTCGTGCATGCACAGCAGCCAACCACAAGGTGATCTCCGGTTTACTGGGAACCTGACTAATGTGAATACCTATCTTAGGTTAAAACCTGAATTTATGGGTAGTTAGGTTCCTGCTGCAGTGTCATGACAGCTGACACCCTGCAGTATCAGCCCGGACGGTTTTGTGACCGATCATGGGCCGATTAACCCCTTACATACTGGTGTCAATCACGACAGCGGTATTTATTATTATTATTATTATTATTATTTACTTATATAGCACCATTAATTCCATGGTGCTGTACATGAGACAGGGTTACATCAAAATAGAAATATCACTTACAGTAAACAAACTAACAATGACAGACTGATACAGAGGGGAGAGGACCCTGCCCTTGTGGGCTTACATTCTACAGGATTATGGGGAAGGAGACAGTAGGTTGGCGGTTGCAGTAGCCCCGATGGTGTTGAGGTGGCCATGTGATCATTACAGGTTGTAAGCTTCTTTAAAGACATGGGTTTTCAGGTTCCGTTTGAAGGATCCAAATATGGTGGATAACCGGATGTGTTGGGGCACAGAATTCCAGAGGATGGGGGATATTCGGGAGAAGTCTTGGAGGTGATTGGGTGAGGAGCGAATAAGCGTGGAAGAGAGAAGGAGTTCTTGGGAGGACCGGAGATTACGTGAGGGAAGATATTGAGAGATTAATACAGAAATATTTGGAGGAGAAAGGTTATGGATGACTTTATAGGTCAGTGTTAGTAGTTTAAACTGGATACGCTGAGAAATTGGGAGCCAGTGAAGGGATTTGTAAAGAGGGGAAGCAGGAGTGTAGCGAGGACAGAGATTAATTAGTTGGGCAGCAGAGTTAAGGGCAGACTGGAGGGGTGTGATAGTGTTAGAGGGTAGCCCACAAAGGAGGATGTTGCAGTAGTCTAGGCGAGAGAGTATTAGGTCATTCACAAGCATTTTGGTAGAGTGAGGGTTGAGGAAAGGACGGATTCTGGAAATATTTTTGAGCTGGAGGCGACAGGAGGTGGCGAGAGCTTGGATGTGCGATTTAAAAGACAGGGCAGACTCCAGGGTTACTCTGAGGCAGCAGATTACCCGGACGGGGGAAAGTGTGAATTCATTTATTGTGATAGATAGATCAGGTAGGGAAGATGTGCGAGATGGAGGAAAGATACTTAGTTTGGTTTTGTCCACATTGAGTTTGAGGAAGCGAGAGGAGAAGAAGTAGGATATGGCTCATAGACACTCTGGGATTCTGGACAGCAGAAAGGTGACATCTGGGCCAGAGAGGTAGATCTGAGTGTCATCGGCATATAGATGGTACTGGAAGCCATAGGACTTTATGAGATGTCCCACGCCAAGGGTATAGATTGAGAAGAGAAGAGGTCCTAGGACAGAGCCTTGAACGACACCAACAGAGAGGGGGCGAGATGAAGAGGTAGTGGATCGCCCCCCACGTGTAGGGCAATGGGGTACTCGGTACTGGATCTATCTCTCTCTCTGTTTCTGGGGATGTCACGGTGGCCCGACCCGGTCCGTGGCCCTTCTGAAGGGCGTCCAATTAAAGGTGAAGTAGTTTTTATGGTGTTCGTGACGCCACCTGTGGTATTCAGTCAGGGTGACCGACGCTGCTAGGGGTCCGCTGGGGTGATGGAATGGCAGCTAGATGGTATACCTTCCCACAGGTGAAGTATATCCCCAGGGCTTCCCAGATGTGTAGGTGGTGATGGTGGACGTTGTAAGGCGCAATGAATAATGCGGACACAAAGGTTGCAGTCTCTTTACATTTTACTGAAGACTTCAACGTCCACAGTCCAGAGCACAGATCACAGGGCAGGCTGAGTCCGGCTGGTCCGAAGGCACATCCAGAGTTCCCTTATCCAGGTGGAAATCAGTAGCCTTCCTACTAGCGCCTGTGTGTTGTAGTACCTCCCTGCTGAGCACCACGGGATAGTCCTCACAACTTTCGTGGATGTTTCTGATGTTCTCTCTCTCTGTCCCCCAGATGATATGGATAGGACAACCCGTATGACGGGGTAGGCCTGGAGCTTATTTATAGGGACCCTAGAGATGCCCCTCTCCCACAATTTGCCTCCCTGTCTTCATAGGTACTAAGGTCGGGCAGCCAATTTGGAATCAACTGTCCTGCCGGTCTCTGAAGTAATGCGTAGAGCCTATTACTCCCTCGGTGTTCCGGCCACCGGCTACGCACCTCAGAAGGAGGCTGCCGATCTTGGGGCAGAACTCCTCCCGGTATTATCTCCTTATGCTGTGACTTCGTTTCCCACTCTCCACAACACAATTCGCTTCGTGTCCTTTCTTAGGATGCTGCCGCAATGGGTGCAGGCGCAGCTCCGTAACGTTCTATCTCGTGCTTGGTCTCTGTCAGGATCCCACCCCTGACAGGGACCCTCTGTCTGCAGCTCAGATGTTCATCCTTTCCCCCTTTCTGCCTGACAGGTCCTCTCTGGGTCAAATTCAGGTAGCTTCTGACTAACTTCCTATCCAACCCACCAGTTTTACCCGTGTGTGAGGATTGGCCTAGTAGGTAGAACCTTTGCTCCCCCTGGTGGACTGGAGTGTGAATTGTAGTGTGTGACTGTGATACCTGGTCAGGTGAACTCCTTTAGTACCATCAGATGTAATATCACTCCCCCTGGTGGAAGGGTGACAATACTGCAACGACCAGGACTCTGGTGCGCTAAACCCTCCCCCTGTTAAATCCAGTACTCCCGGACTGGGAAAAGAAGAACGACAATACATGTTAGCAAAAGACCTACAACATTTTTGGAATGCTGTAAACAAGTAAATATAACAATGCTTCCCTTTATGGGAGGTGAGAACACTTGAACATTGCAAACAAGAACATATTTACATTGTGCAAAAGCAAATTGAAAACAGTTATTATCTATCTATGGAACCAATTAACCGTACAGGTATTCTATCTACTAAGTGCTATAACAATAATTTAACATTTTTCTTTCTCTAAGTGCAAAGTCTATCAACCATCTATCTATGGCTCTCTAGAGGACTCTCTAACCCCTACAGGTTCACTTTATTGAAATTCAGCTTTCAACTTTCCTTGTCCTCAATTTTATTTAAAATACATCATTAAACATTTTCAAACATTTCTTATCACTAGCTTTCTGACTACATACTATTACTATGTAAAACATTATTACTATCTATCGATTTAAGGCAACATTACCATGCTTTGGCTAAGTGCAACAAGTTAACATTCCCTTTAAGAGGAAATCTCAAGTCTCTTCTGAGGTAGTGCAAACAATCAACAAGTCAGTTATTAACTTTCAAGCAAGAACTTCACGCTGTCATCAGGAACAGTCTCTTCAAAAAGCTCTTCTTTGTAAAACCAGTAGAGGGCACCCTTAAGAAGGTGCAAACTATGTACAATCAGTTTGTGAACCATTCACTGTCCATGATTCAGCAGTCTTTTAGAAAAATCAGAAAAACTTAACTTGAAACAATGGGGATCCCGGGTAAACTAAGGGATCCTGTTATGACCCCAATGGCAGAGGGTCTCAAAAGTACATACCAAGTCTGCAAACACAAAAAAACAGCTCATAGGGCAGTGGTAACTGGGCTGACCATATATTTAATCCTAGCACCACAAATAGCAGCAGCCGGGGAACGTGCCTACGTTGGTTCTAGACGTCTAGCGCCAGCCGGAGAACTAACTAACCCTAGAAGGGAAAAGATAGACCTTTCTTGCCTCCAGAGAAAAGACCCCAAAAGTTGGATACAAGCCCCCAACAAATAATAACGGTGAGGTAAGGAGAAAAGACAAACGTAAGAATGAACTAGATATTTAGCAAAGAGAGGCCCACTGACTAATAGCAGAATATAGTAAGATGACTTATATGGTCAGCAAAAACCCTATCAAAATTTCCACGCTGGATATTCAAGAACCCCCGAACCGTCTAACGGCCCGGGGGGAGAACACCAGCCCCCTAGAGCTTCCAGCAAAATCAGGAATCACATTTAGTACAAGCTGGACAAAAAATAAGAGCAAAGCAAAAAAACTAAAAAAAAAGGAAGCAGGACTTAGCTTAATTTTGCAAGATCCAAGACCAGCAGACATGAGCAAACAGAAAGGAACTGATTACAACGATGCCAGGCACTGGACTGAGAAACCAGGAAGTCTATATAGCAACACCCCTGGACTAACGACCCAGGTGGGTGCCAAACTGAGGAAAGACAATCCCAGAGTCATATCACTAGTGACCACAAGAGGGAGCCAAAAAAGTCTAATTCACAACAGGATCCCTTTAAGAAGATTAACCCTGGATGGGTTTTAGCAGCAGAAAACAGGGAAACAAACAGTTTTAAACGAAACTATGTAAATTTTTCGGTTCTCCGAGGTTTATTCTGGCGGTCTCCACCAGGGCTTTACCTGACAGGTAGCCCTCTGCGGCTTAGGAAGGCTCAAATCCAAGTCCACTCCCAGCGCCAGGTGCACTCCATGAGTTTGTTCTCCCTGCACGGTCAGGTCATGCGCTGCAATAAAAGTCTGTGTGGTCTGGTGGATGATGCCAGAGATGGTAAGGGCTGTTGCGGATGCGTCAGCGGTAATTTCTTCCTCCAGGGTCCTGGATACCGCCAAGAGGGCTGTGCATCTCTGTACATCCAGGGCCCACCAGCCGTTCCCTTTTTGATACCGGAGGTAGGTTACAGCGTCTTCAGGTTTCAGGATGGGGTCTTCACCATCTCCACGCAGGCAGGACTCTACCTCCTCTCGGGTGATGTGGACCCTCACCGACAACGTGATCTCTTGTACAAATCCCTTCCCTTTCTGAGGTTGGTAGACTATCACAACACCCCACTTCAGCAAAGAGCCATCCAGCAACTCGCCTCGAACTTCCCGCTCCACTTCTTTCGCATACTCAGCAATCAGGTGACTCCGGTATTCTTCCCATAAGAAGAGCCCAAGGTCATGCCCCCCCGGTGGTCTGAGGTCGGGCGGCAGGAACGCCGAGGCTCCAGCAGTCGCGGTGATGAACGGATCAGGTGCGGAAGGAAGACGATCCCCCTGGTAACCGCGGCACCGAGTACCTGCGCTTGAGACGACTCTTTCAGTGCCACTCCCCTCTTCTGAGGAAGGCGCCAGGGCTGACGACAGTGCAGGCAGCGGACTCTCCATAGGCAGCTCCCAGGGGTCCAGGCTCTCCAGCGGCGGCATGTTAGAGTAGTCCTCCAGTGACGGGGGTCTGTGCGGGGCCATTCTTTTTCGGAGGTCCCCTCTGGTCTCCAGCTCCATTCCTTCTAAATCATGGTTTCGTTTCTTCGGTCTCCGCCCGCCATAGAGAATTAGGAGGCGGACCTCAGTTGCTGATGGACACGTCCTCAGGATACAGAAATATTTAGACTGTGCGGCCATTATTTCTCTCGCTTCTCAGTTCGTTCACGCCCACAGCTCCACGCCCTTCTTCTTCTCCTGCGCTCCTCGTGGCGCGGTAATGGCGGCGGTTTTGGTGGGAATTTTGGCGGCAAAAGGCAATGCACGGTCTTTCAGCAAATCACAGTTCCAATACAGTTCTGGCACAGTTCTTAGGCACACATGACCCGATTTTTCAGGCTTAAGTAGATCCTGTTCGTGACGCCAAAGATGGATCACCCCCACGTGTAGGGCAATGGGGCACTCGGTACCGGGTCTATCTCTCTCTCGGTTTCTGGGGATGTCACGGTGGCCCGACCCGGTCAGTGGCCCTTCTGAAGGGTGTCCAATTAAAGGTGAAGTTGTTTGTATGGTGTTCGTGACGCCACCTGTGGTATTCGGTCAGGGTGACTGACGCTGCTAGGGGTTCGCTGGGGTGATGGAATGGCAGCTAGATGGTATACTTACCCACAGGTGAAGTATATCCCCAGGTCTTCCCAGATGTGTAGGTGGTGATGGTGGACGTTGTAAGGCGCAATGAATAACGCGGACACAAAGGTTGCAGTCTCTTTACCTTTTACTGAAGACTTCAGCGTCCACAGTCCAGAGCACAGATCACAGGGCAGGCTGAGTCCAGCCGGTCCGAAGGCACATCGAGAGTTCCCTTATCCAGGTGGAAATCAGTAGCCTTCCTACTAGCGCCTGTGTGTTGTAGTACCTCCCTGCTGAGCACCACAGGATAGTCCTCTGTTGTGGATTCTGTTTTTGGGCTCCCTCTGGTGGTTACAACTGGTACTGGGTGACTTTGGTGGGTTGCGGTCTCTGGTTTCCACCTGTCCATCAGAGGCTGGGTGTTTCCTATTTAACCTGGCTTTCCTGTCATTCCCTTGCCGACTATCAATGTATCAGTGTGTCTCTGTTACCTTTGCTACCTGCTCCTAGGCCTTCAAGACAAGCTAAGTCTGGATTTCCCTGTTTCATGTTTGCTTTCATGTTTTTAGTCCAGCTTGCAGATATGTAATTCTCTGCTGCTGGTTGCTCTAGTGGGCTGAAATTACCACTCATGTACCATGAGTTGGCACATGAGTTCAAGTAATTTCAGGATGGTATTTTGAAGGGTTTTAAGCTGACCGCGCAGTTCACCTTTTGTATCCTCTGCTATCTAGCTTAAGCGGGCCTCATTTTGCTGAATCTATTTTCATAACTACGTTTGTGCCTTCCTCTCATTTCACCGTCATTATATGTGGGGGGCTGCTATTTCTGTGGGAATATTTCTCTGGAGGCAAGATAGGTCTGTGATTCTTCTGATAGGGGTAGCTAGATCTCCGGCTGGCGCGAGACGTCTAGAGTCCCCCCAGGAACGTTCCCCGGCTGCTGTTAGTTGAGTGTTGAGGTTCAGGATCGCGGTCAGCTCAGGTTCCATCACCCTAGAGCTCATCCTGTTTTTGCCCGTGTTATGTGTTTAATTCCCTGCCATTGGGAACATGACAGTATAGCCGGCCACAAAGTGTTAATTGTTTGGGCTGAAGCAGGAGAAAAAGAAGTGTTGAAGGGAAATTTATTTTTTTTTCCCTCAGAGTTTTGCTGCCTAGCCCTTAATTGCTGTCTAGCTGCTTCTTACCTCCTCTTAACCCTTGAATGGCTCTGACCTTAGCTGTTTAACATGGATGTCCAGAGTTTGGCTTCCAGCCTGAATAATCTTGCTGCAAAAGTTCAAAACATACAGGATTTTGTTGTTCACACTCCTATGTCTGAACCTAGAATTCCTATTCCAGAGTTTTTTGCTGGAGATAGATCTACCTTCCTGAATTTCAGGAACAATTGCAAATTGTTTCTTTCTTTGAAATCTCGCTCCTCTGGAGACCCTGTTCAGCAGGTCAAGATTGTAATATCTTTCCTGCGGGGCGACCCTCAGAATTGGGCATTTGCATTGGCACCAGGGGATCCTGCATTGCTCAGTGTGGATGCGTTTTTTCTGGCACTGGGATTGCTCTATGAGGAACCTAACCTGGAGATTCAGGCTGAAAAGGCTTTATTAGCCCTCTCTCAGGGGCATGATGAAGCGGAAGTATATTGTCAAAAATTTCGGAAATGGTCGGTGCTTACTCAGTGGAATGAGTGCGCCCTGGCTGCAAACTTCAGAGATGGTCTTTCTGAGGCCATTAAGGATATTATGGTGGGGTTCCCTGAGCCTACAGGTCTGAATGAGTCTATGGCTATGGCCATTCAGATTGATCGGCGTTTACGGGAGCGCAAACCAGTTGGCGGTGTCTTCTGAACAGGCACCTGAGACTATGCAATGTGATAGAATTCAGTCCAGAAGTGAACGGCAAAATTATAGGCGGAAAAATGGATTGTGTTTTTATTGTGGTGATTCAGCTCATGTTATATCAGCATGCTCTAAACGCACAAAAAAGGTTGATAAATCTTTTGCCATTAGTACTCTGCAGTCTAAGTTCATTTTGTCTGTAACTCTGATTTGTTCACTGTCATCCATTTCCGTCGATGCCTATGTGGATTCGGGCGCTGCCCTGAGTCTTATGGATTGGTTATTTGCCAATCGCTGCGGTTTTAGTCTGGAGCCTCTGGAAGTTCCTATTCCTTTGAAGGGAATTGACTCTACACCATTGGCTATGAATAAACCGCAGTACTGGACACAAGTGACCATGCGCATGACTCCCGTTCATCAGGAGGTGATTCGCTTCCTTGTACTGTATAATTTACATGATGTACTAGTGCTTGGTCTGCCATGGTTACAAACTCATAATCCAGTCCTGGATTGGAAAACAATGTCTGTGTTAAGCTGGGGATGTCAGGGGGTTCATGATGATGCACCTTTGATTTCAATCGCTTCATCTACTCCTTCTGAGGTCCCTGCGTTTTTGTCTGACTATCGGGATGTTTTTGAGGAGCCTAAGCTCAATTCGCTCCCTCCTCATAGGGATTGTGACTGTGCTATAGAATTAATTCCTGGCAGTAAGTTCCCTAAGGGTCGTTTATTTAATCTGTCAGTGCCTGAGCATACTGCTATGCGGAATTATATTAAGGAGTCCTTGGAAAAGGGACATATTCGTCCATCTTCGTCCCCTCTGGGAGCAGGTTTTTTTTTCGTGGCAAAAAAAGATGGTTCCCTGAGGCCTTGTATAGATTATCGCCTTCTGAATAAGATTACAGTCAAATATCAGTATCCATTGCCATTATTGACTGATTTGTTTGCTCGCATTAAGGGGGCTAGGTGGTTCACTAAGATAGATCTTCGCGGTGCGTATAATCTTGTGCGGATAAAGCAGGGTGATGAGTGGAAAACCGCATTTAATACGCCTGAGGGCCATTTTGAGTATTTGGTAATGCCTTTTGGACTTTCTAATGCTCCTTCAGTCTTTCAGTCCTTTATGCACAATATTTTCCGTGAATATCTGGATAAGTTTATGATTGTGTATTTGGATGATATTTTGGTGTTTTCTGATGACTGGGAGTCTCATGTTCTACAGGTCAGGAAGGTGTTTCAAGTCCTGCGAGCCAATTCTCTGTTTGTGAAGGGCTCAAAATGTCTCTTCGGAGTCCAGAAGATTTCTTTTTTGGGGTACATTTTTTCTCCTTCTACTATTGAGATGGATCCCGTCAAGGTTCAGGCGATTTGTGACTGGACACAACCAACATCTGTTAAGAGTCTTCAGAAGTTCTTGGGTTTTGCTAATTTTTATCGTCGGTTCATTACTAATTTTTCCAGTGTTGTTAAACCTTTGACTGATTTGACTAAAAAGGGTGCTGATGTTGCTAATTGGTCTCCTACGGCTGTGGAGGCCTTTCAGGAACTTAAGCGCCGGTTTTCTTCTGCTCCTGTGTTATGTCAACCAGATGTTTCACTTCCTTTTCAGGTTGAGGTTGATGCTTCCAAGATTGGAGCGGGGGCGGTTTTGTCACAGAGAAGTTCCGATGGCTCGGTGATGAAGCCATGTGCGTTCTTTTCTAGAAAATTCTCGCCCGCCGAGCGCAATTATGATGTGGGTAATCGGGAGCTTTTGGCCATGAAGTGGGCATTTGAGGAGAGGCGTCATTGGCTTGAGGGTGCTAGACATCGTGTGGTGGTCTTGACTGATCACAAAAATCTGATTTACCTTGAGTCTGCCAGGCGTCTGAATCCTAGACAGGCTCGTTGGTCGTTGTTTTTTTCTCGTTTCAATTTTGTGGTTTCATACCTGCCAGGTTCAAAGAATGTGAAGGCAGATGCTCTTTCCAGGAGTTTTGTGCCTGACTCTCCTGGAGACTCTGGGCCTACTGGTATCCTTAGGGATGGGGTAATATTGTCCGCCGTCTCCCCAGACTTGCGACGTGCATTGCAGGAGTTTCAGGTGGATAAACCTGATCGTTGTCCACCAGAAAGACTGTTTGTTCCGGATGATTGGACCAGTAGAGTCATCTCCGAGGTCCATTCTTCTGTGTTGGCTGGTCATCCTGGAATATTTGGTACTAGAGACTTGGTGGCCAGGTCTTTTTGGTGGCCTTCCTTGTCAAGGGATGTGCGCACCTTTGTGCAGTCTTGTGAAGTGTGTGCTCGGGCTAAGCCTTGCTGTTCTCGGGCCAGTGGGTTGTTGTTATCCTTGCCTATCCCGAAGAGGCCTTGGACGCACATTTCCATGGATTTTATTTCAGATCTCCCTGTCTCACAGAAAATGTCCGTTATCTGGGTTGTGTGTGACCGCTTTTCTAAGATGGTTCATTTGGTACCCTTGCCTAAGTTGCCTTCCTCCTCTGAGTTGGTCCCTTTATTTTTTCAGAACGTGGTTCGTTTGCATGGGATTCCGGAGAATATCGTTTCTGACAGGGGATCCCAGTTTGTGTCTAGATTTTGGCGGACGTTTTGTGCTAAGATGGGCATTGATTTGTCTTTCTCGTCTGCATTCCATCCTCAGACGAATGGCCGGACGGAGCGAACTAATCAGACCTTGGAAACTTATTTAAGGTGTTTTGTTTCTGCTGATCAAGATGACTGGGTTGCCTTTTTGCCACTGGCCGAATTTGCCCTTAATAATCGGGCTAGTTCTGCTACTTTGGTTTCTCCTTTCTTTTGTAATTCGGGGTTTCATCCTCGTTTTTCCTCTGGTCAGGTGGAGCCTTCGGATTGTCCTGGAGTGGACGTGGTGGTGGACAGGCTACATCAGATTTGGAATCAGGTGGTGGACAATTTGAAGTTGTCTCAGGAGAAGACTCAGCAGTTTGCTAATCGTCGTCGCCGCGTGGGTCCCCGACTTCTTGTTGGGGACTTGGTGTGGTTGTCTTCTCGTTTTGTCCCTATGAAGGTCTCTTCTCCTAAGTTCAAGCCTCGGTTCATCGGTCCTTATAAGATCTTGGAGATTCTTAACCCTGTATCTTTTCGTTTGGATCTCCCAGCATCGTTTGCTATTCATAATGTGTTCCATCGGTCGTTATTGCGGAGGTATGAGGTGCCCGTTGTTCCTTCGGTTGAGCCTCCTGCTCCGGTGCTGGTGGAGGGAGAATTGGAGTATGTTGTTGAGAAGGTCTTGGATTCTTGTGTTTCCAGACGTAAACTCCAGTATTTGGTTAAGTGGAAGGGTTATGGTCAGGAGGATAATTCCTGGGTGGTCGCCTCTGATGTTCATGCGACTGATTTGGTCCGCGCCTTCCATAGAGCTCATCCTGATCGCCCTGGGGGTTCTCGTGAGGGTTCGGTGACCCCTCCTCAAGGGGGGGTACTGTTGTGGATTCTGTTTTTGGGCTCCCTCTGGTGGTTACAACTGGTACTGGGTGACTTTGGTGGGTTGCGGTCTCTGGTTTCCACCTGTCCATCAGAGGCTGGGTGTTTCCTATTTAACCTGGCTTTCCTGTCATTCCCTTGCCGGCTATCAATGTATTAGTGTGTCTCTGTTACCTTTGCTACCTGCTCCTAGGCCTTCAAGACAAGCTAAGTCTGGATTTCCCTGTTTCATGTTTGCTTTCATGTTTTTAGTCCAGCTTGCAGATATGTAATTCTCTGCTGCTGGTTGCTCTAGTGGGCTGAAATTACCACTCATGTACCATGAGTTGGCACATGAGTTCAAGTAATTTCAGGATGGTATTTTGAAGGGTTTTAAGCTGACCGCGCAGTTCACCTTTTGTATCCTCTGCTATCTAGCTTAAGCGGGCCTCATTTTGCTGAATCTATTTTCATAACTACGTTTGTGCCTTCCTCTCATTTCACCGTCATTATATGTGGGGGGCTGCTATTTCTGTGGGAATATTTCTCTGGAGGCAAGATAGGTCTGTGATTCTTCTGATAGGGGTAGCTAGATCTCCGGCTGGCGCGAGACGTCTAGAGTCCCCCCAGGAACGTTCCCCGGCTGCTGTTAGTTGAGTGTTGAGGTTCAGGATCGCGGTCAGCTCAGGTTCCATCACCCTAGAGCTCGTCCTGTTTTTGCCCGTGTTATGTGTTTAATTCCCTGCCATTGGGAACATGACAGTCCTCACAACTTTCATGGATGTTTCTGATGCTCTCGCTCTCTGTCCCCCAGATGATATGGATAGGATAACCCGTATGACGGGGTAGGCCTGGAGCTTATTTATAGGGACCCTAGAGACGCCCCTCTCCCACAATTTGCCTCCGTGTCTTCATAGGTATTAAGGTCGGGCAGCCAACTTAGAATCAACTGTCCTGCCGGTCTCTGAAGTAATGCGTAGAGCCTATTACTCCCTCGGTGTTCCGGCCACCGGCTACGCGCCTCAGAAGGAGGCTGCCGATCTTGGGGCAGAACTCCTCCCGGTATTATCTCCTTGTGCTGTGACTTCGTTTCTCACTCTCCACAGTACAATTCGCTTCGTGTCCTTTCTTAGGATGCTGCCGCAATGGGTGCAGGCGCAGCTCCATAACGTTCTATCTCGTGCTTGGTCTCTGTCAGGATCCCACCCCTGACAGGGACCCTCTGTCTGCAGCTCAGATGTTCCTCCTTTCCCCCTGTCTGCTTGACAGGTCCTCTCTGGGTCAAACCCAGGTAGCTTCTGACTAACTTCCTATCCAACCCACCAGTTTTACATGTGTGTGAGGAGTGGCCTAGTAGATAGAACCTTTGCTCCCCCTGGTGGACTGGAGTGTGAAGTGTAGTGTGTATCTGTGATACCTGGTCAGGTGAACTCCTTTAGTACCATCAGACGTAATATCACTCCCCCTGGTGGAAGAGCGACATTACTGCAGCGACCAAGACTCTGGGGCGCTGCAGTAGTTTGAGAGTAGGAAACGCTAAATGTGTGGTTGGTAAGGTATGAGATGATCCAAGATAGCGTGAGGTCTTTGACACCAAAGGAAGAGAGGATCTGTAGTAGGAGGCAGTGGTCAACTGTGTTGAAGGCAGAGGACAGGTCTAGAAGGAGTAGTATAGAGAATTGTCTGTTAGCCTTGGCTGTAAGTAAGTCGTTCATAAGTTTGGTCAGGGCAGTCTCAGTGGAATGGTGGGGACGAAAGCCAGATTGTAGGCTGTCGAAGAGAGAGTAAGATGCAAGGTGAGAGGAAAGTTTAGCATGGACATGCTGCTGAAGTAGTTTGGAAGCAAATGGGAGCAAAGATATGGGGCAGTAGCTGGACATAGCGCTCGGGTCAAGGGAAGTTTTTTTGAGGATAGGTGTGATTGTGGCATGTTTGAAAGCAGAGAGGAAGGTACTACACTGTGTTCCAAATTATTATGCAAATAATATTTCCTCATATTTTCTCTAAATTACCTATCTGAATTGCAGTGCAGTCATTGTTATTTTCCAGTCATCTACTATTCTAGTATAATTGCAATGTTTTGGAACAAACTGCCTATGAAAACAGTATCTTTAAAAAAAAAAATTAACACTCAAAATGCATGTTCCAAATTATTATGCACAGCAGAGTTTTCAACCTTTTTTTTTATTTTGAACAAAAAAAGGTTAATTGTGAAGTTATAAGCATTATCAGCCTATTACAAAATGAAATCAAACAGTTTTCAAGTGAAAACTTTATTCTAGGTGATGTTACATTTGCACATAGGACCCCTTGTTTGAAAGAAGCTTCTGAACTCTCTCGTCCATTGAATTTGTCAGTTTTTGGATGGTTTCTGCTTCAATTGTTTTGCATGTGAACAGAATACCCTTCCAGAGCTGTTGCTTAGACGTGAACTGCCTCCCGCCATCATAGACACTCCTTTTGATGATTCTCCAGAGGTTCTCAATGGGGTTGAGGTCAGGGGAAGATGGTGGCCACACCATAAGTTTGTCCTCTTTTATGCCCATAGCAGCCAGAGATGCAGATGTGTTTTTTGCAGCATGAGACGGTGCATTATCATGCATGAAAATGATCTTGCTGCGGAAAGCACGGTTCTTCCTCTTGAACCATGGCAGGAAGTGTTGTTTTAGAAACTCCACATAGATTATGGAGTTCATCTTTACCCCTTCAGGGATCATAAAGGGGCCGACAATCTCTCTCCCCATTATTCCAGCCCAAAACATTACTCCACCTCTTCCTTGTTGGCGCCTTAGCTGTGTTTTCAAGGGGTGTCCATCAACCAGCCATCCTCCACTCCATCCATCTGGACCATCGAGCCTTGCACGGCACTCATCGGTGAACAAAACAGTTTGGAAGTCAGTCTTCATGTATCGTTTGGCCCACTGGAGCCGTTTCTGCTTGTGTGCAGTGGATAGAGGTGGTCGACAGGATGGCTTACGCACAGCTGCAAACCTGTGAATGACCCTGCATCTTGTTGTTCTGGGGACGTTGGAGGCACCAGCAGCTTCAAAAACTTGTCTGCTGCTATGACAAGGCATTTTTGCAGCTGCTCTTTTAACCTTTCGCAATTGCCTGTTGGAAAGAGTCCTCAATTTTTCCTTATCAGCACGCAAACGTGTGTGCTGGGAATCAGCTACATACTTCTTGATTGTGCGATGATCACAATGAAGTGTCTTGGCAATGTTGATTGTAGTCATGCCTTGACGTAAATACTCCACAATTTGTTGCTTCTCAGCAGCCGACACATCCCTTTTTCTTTCCCATTGTGGCAAAAAATGTAGGCTGCTTAATAATGTGGAGCAGCCTTCTTAAGTAGTCTTGCCTTTATTTGGACACACCTGCCAAACTAATTTGCACAGGTATCTGCAATTGCTTTCAGTGATATAAAGAGCCCTGACACACATCACCATCAATGAGTTTAAATGACAAACAAAAAAATTCTAACCTTATCACTCCTAAATTCTTTGTGCATAATAATTTGGAACACAGTGTAGAAGTTAGTGATATATTGAAGAGATGGGTTAGGGATGGGATTAGTGTAGTGATGAGGTTGGGGAGGAGGTGGGATGGGATGGGGTCAAGTGCACAAGTGGTGAGGTGTGATATGGAGAGAAGATGAGCAAGCTGTCCTTCAATGATTTCGGGAAGGGAAGTTATGGGGTTAGGGCATTGGTCAGGCATACAAAGGGGTTGTGGTGGTCGGACAACAAAGACTTGCCTTGTTTGGTCTATCTTATTTTTGAAGTGTGTGGCAAAGTCCTCAGCAGAGATTAAGGAAGTCAGAGGGGGCAGTTGTGGGCGGAGGAGGGAGTTAAAGGTGTTGAACAACTGTTTGGGATTGTGGGATAAAGAAGATAGGAGGGATTTGAAATAGGCCTGTTTAGCAGAGGTGAGAGCTGATTTCAATGCGAGTGTTGCTTGTTTGAGTGCAGTGAAATCATCTTTAGTGATGTTATTGTGCCAGGGTTGTCTATTGATTTGTCGCACTCTGCTATGCATGACAGGGGCGACTGAGTCGATGGCTGAAGCGAGAGTGACATTGTAGAAACTTGTGGCAGTGTCTGTGTCATGGAGTGAAGCTATGGAGAACAGTGGCTGAATAGAGTCAGAGAGTATGCGAGGGTCTAGATGTGCGAGGTTTCTGTGGGGGTGCACATGGTGCTGGACATGTGTGACAGGTGTGGAGGACAATGATGAGAAAGTGAGCTGATGGTGGTGGGATAGGAGGAGTGGGGAGGTGGTGAAGTTAGATAGGGAGCATAAATGAGTGAAGACCAGGTCTAATGTGTGTCCGTCTGTGTGGGTGGCTGAGGAGTACCACTGATTAAGTCCAAAAGATGAAGTAAGGGACAGAAGTTTGGAGGCTGCTGACTGGTGGGTGTCAATGGGGAGGTTGAAGTCACCCATGATGATGGTGGGAACATCAGCAGACAGAAAGTGAAGGAGCCAGGTGGAGAGTTAGTCAATAAAGGCAGTAGTCGGGCCCGGAGGTCGGTATATGATGGCCATTTGGAGGTTGGAGGGAGAGTAGATGCGGACAGAGTGGACTTCAAAAGAGGGGAGGATAAGGGAGGGTAGAGGTGGAATTGGGTTAAAGGTACAGTTGGAAGAAAGGAGAAGGCCCACTCCTCCATCATGTCTGTTGCCAGGACGAGGAGTGTGGGTGAAGTGGAGGCCGCCGTAACATAGCGCAGCAGGGGAGGCTGTGTCAGAGGGTGTCAGCCATGTTTCAGGGAGGCCCAAGAAGGAAAGATTACAAGAAGTAAAGAGATTGTGAATCACGTCAACTTTATTGCAGATGGAGCTGGCATTCCAGAGTGCTTCAGAGAGAGGGAGCAGGGGGGTGGGGTCAGGGGCACAGGTTTGAGGTGGGCAAGATTTTGGGTGTTTATGTTAGGAGCGATAGAAGGGGGTAATAATGGAGGTATGAGCTGTGGGGGTCCAGGATTGGGAGATATGTCACCAGCAGTGAGGAGAAGCAGAGAGAGACAGAGCAGGTAGGAGAAGGAGAGTGAGCGGCTTGTTTTGTGTTTTATTAGGAGAGATCTGAGGTTGAGGAGCAGGTCAGCGGAGGAGGTCAGGTGGGGAGGCAGGAGGGAAGGAGAGATTATTACTTGGTTAGAGGGTGCTGGAGTTTGGGGATAGCGAAGGAGAGTGAGGAGTAAAGGAGCCAAAATTTAAGTTGTTGCAAGGAAGTCACAAGACCCCCTTAGTATTCATTGGACCTTCATAATGAGAATCATACATCCTTGCACCCTGAGGTCATTAGATGACCCCAGGGTATGTTGGCCTGTGAGATCCAGCAATAAGCTGGGTCTCACAGGCTGTGTCAGTGAGACACTGCTGTCATGCACTGAAGTACACGAGTACAACAGTATATGAGACCAGTGATCAAAGTAAAAAAAATATATACATGTCCCACAGTGAAAAAGTGTAAAAAAAAAAAGTGAAAAAAAGTAAAATAAAATAGGTCAAAAAGTTAAAACACACACAAAAATGCACACACAAATCACTAAAAATCCGTTTTGCCACTCAAAACACAGCATTTGTGATAAAACAAAAAATTACACATAATTGGTATTGCCGCGTCCGGAACAACCTGCTTTATAAAACTGGAATGTTATTTACTCCATTTGGCAAACGCCGTAAAAAAATAAAATAAATACATGCCAAAAATGTCACTTTTTCATCATACTGACTCACAAAAAAGTAAATAAAAGCAATCAAAAAGTTATGTTAAAAAAGGTACAAATGAAAACGCCAAACCGTCCTGCAAAAATAAGTAAGTAATATGCCTCATTTGATAAAAAAGCAAAAAAGTTACTGCTCTCAGAATATGGAGATGCAAAAACAAATTCATTTTTGTAAACTATTGTTATTAGTCTGTAAAAACAGTAAAGCATAAAAAAATATAAATCTGGTATCGCTGTAATTGTACCGACCCGACGAACAAATCGGTCTTATCACTTGTTGAATGGCACAAAAGAAACAAAACTGAATTGCTGTTTTTTGTTCATTCTGTGTCTGAAAAATCTGAATAAAAAGCAAAAAAACATATTATGTACCCCAAAATGGTTCCGGCGGTGGTCTGTAGTATGGGCGACCACAGATCTGTGCACGCCTAAGAAGATGGATACCTGTTGTGAATTCCGTTCTTGGGCTCCCTCCTGTGGTTATGAATGGTACTTTTGTGAGTTCTGCCCTTGGGCTCCCTCTGGTGGTTTCGAGTGGAACTGCTGCTCCTGGAGGTTCTGCAGCAGCTGCTTTCACTAATCGGCTCCACTGGCCTTGCTATTTAACTTGGCTCTGGTCTGTAGTCCATGCCAGCTGTCAATGTTCTCTGGGTTGGATTCAGATCTCTACTTGGATTTCTCTGATGGCCTGTCCATTTCAGCATAAGATAAGTTCTTGCTAGTTCTTTGGTTGTCCATTTGCTTTGGACCTTACAGCTCAGTTAAGTTATGTTTCTTTTGTCCAGCTTGTCATTATGAAATATTCAGGCTAGCTGGAAGCTCTGGGGAAGCAGATTTGCCCCTCCACACCGTGAGTCGGTGTGGAGATCATTTTTGTAAACTCTGCGTGGATTTTTAGTTTTTAATACTGACCGCACAGTATCCTTTTCTATTTTCTGTCTATCTAGATTAGAATTGGCCTCCTTTGCTAAAATCTGATTTAATTTCTGTGTATGTCATTTGCCTCTCTACTCACGGTTAATATTTGTGGGGGGCTATCTTTCCTTTTGGGAATTTCTCTGAGGCGAGATAGTTTTCTGTTTCCATCTTTAGGGGTAGCTAGTTCTTAGGCTGTGACGAGGCGTCTAGGGAGTGACAGGAACGTCCCACGGCTATTTCTAGTGTTGGTGTTAGGATTAGGAACTGCGGTCAGTAAAGCTACCACCTCCCAGAGCTTGTCCCATGACTCATTTTACCCACCAGGTCATATCAGTGCTTCTCCGTAACCACCAGGTCATAACAGTACAGCTGGCCCACAATGTGTTGAATGCATTTCAAAAGAGGGAAAAGAAAGTTCTGAGCCATTTTTTTTTTCCTTTGTAGCTTGTTTTGTCTTTTTTTTCCCCTTGATCTTTGGGTGGTTCCGGATTTTGGTGCTGATATGGAGGTTCAGGGTCTGTTATCGCGTGTTGATCAGCTCGCTGCAAGGGTACAGAGTATCCAAGATTATGTTGTTCAGACTCCGGTTCTGGAGCCTAGAATTCCTATTCCTGATTTGTTTTCTGGGGATAGATCTAAATTTCTGAACTTTAAAAATAACTGCAGATTGTTTTTTGCTTTGAGACCCCGTTCCTCTGGTGACCCCATTCAGCAGGTGAAGATTGTAATTTCTCTGCTGCGTGGAGACCCGCAGGACTGGGCATTCTCCCTAGAGCCAGGGAATCCTGCATTGCTCAATGTAGATGCATTTTTTCAAGCACTCGGACTGCTGTATGATGAACCTAATTCTGTGGATCAGGCAGAAAAAATCTTGCTGGCTCTGTGTCAGGGTCAGGAAGCAGCAAAAGTATACTGCCAGAAATTTAGAAAGTGGTCTGTGCTCACAAAATGGAATGAGGATGCCCTAGCAGCTATTTTCAGAAAGGGTCTTTCTGAAGCCCTTAAAGATGTTATGGTGGGGTTCCCCATACCTGCTGGTTTGAACAAATCAATGTCTCTGGCCATTCAGATTGATCGACGCCTGCGCGAGCGTAAGGTTGTTCACCATATGGCGGTGTCCTCTGGGCTGAGTCCTGAGCCTATGCACTGTGATAGGATTTTGACTAGAGCAGAACGGCAGGAATTCAGACATCAGAATGGGCTGTGTTTTTACTGTGGTGACTCTACTCATGCTATTTCTGATTGCCCGAAGCGTACTAAGAGGGTCGCTAGGTCTGTTACCATTAGTACTGTACAGCCTAAATTTCTCTTGTCTGTTACCCTGATTTGCTCATTGTCGTCCTTTTCTGTAATGGCATTTGTGGATTCTGGCGCTGCCCTGAACTTAATGGACTTAGAACTTGCCAAGCGCTGTGGTTTTTCCTTGGAGCCTTTGCAGAGTCCTATTCCCTTGAGGGGGATAGATGCTACGCCATTGGCCAAGAATAAACCTCAGTACTGGACACACTTGACCATGTACATGGCTCCAGCACATCAGGAAAATATTCGTTTTTGGGTGTTGCATAATTTGCATGATGTAGTTGTGCTGGGTTTTCCATGGTTACAGCTACATAATCCGGTGCTGGATTGGAAATCTATGTCTGTGACTAGTTGGGGTTGCCAAGGGATGCATTGTGATATTCCTTTGATGTCGATTTCCTCTTCCCCCTCTTCTGAAGTTCCTGAGTTTTTGTCGGATTTTCAGGATATATTTGATGAGCCCAAGTCCAGTTCCCTACCTCCTCATAGGGACTGTGATTGTGCTATTAACTTGATTCCTGACTGTAAGTTCCCTAACAGTCGACTCTTCAATCTGTCTGTGCCAGAGCATGCCGCTATGTGGAGTTATGTAAAGGAGTCCTTAGAGAAGGGGCATATTCGCCCGTCTTCGTCACCGTTGGGAGCGGGGTTCTTTTTTGTTGCCAAGAAGGATGGCTCCTTGAGGCCCTGTATAGATTATCGCCTTCTCAATAAGATCACGGTCAAATTCCAGTACCCTTTACCTTTACTTTCTGATTTGTTTGCTCGGATTAAGGGGGCTAGCTGGTTTACCAAGATCGACCTTCGAGGGGCGTATAATCTTGTTCGTATTAAACAGGGCGATGAATGGAAAACAGCATTTAATACGCCCGAAGGCCATTTTGAATATCTTGTGATGCCTTTCGGGCTCTCTAATGCTCCATCTGTGTTTCAGTCCTTTATGCATGATATTTTCCGGGATTATCTGGATAAGTTCATGATTGTATATTTGGATGATATTTTGGTTTTTTCCGATGATTGGGAATCTCCCCTGATTTGCGGCGGGTGCTTCAGGAGTTTCAGGCTGATAAACCTGACCGCTGCCCAGTGGGGAAACTGTTTGTTCCTGATAGATGGACTAATAAGGTAATTTCTGAGATTCATTGTTCTGTATTGGCTGGTCATCCTGGGATTTTTGGTACCAGAGATTTGGTTGCCAGGTCCTTTTGGTGGCCTTCCTTGTCGCGGGATGTGCGTTCTTTCATGCAGTCCTGTGGGACCTGTGCCCGGGTCAAGCCCTGCTGTTCCCGTGCTAGTGGGTTGCTTTTGCCTTTGCCGGTCCCTGGGAGGCCCTGGACGCATATTTCCATGGATTTTATTTCTGATCTTCCTGTTTCTCAGAAGATGTCTGTCATCTGGGTGGTTTGTGACCGGTTTTCTAAGATGGTCCATTTGGTACCTTTGCCTAAGTTGCCTTCCGCCTCTGATTTGGTTCCATTGTTCTTTCAGCATGTGGTTCGGTTGCATGGCATTCCGGAGAATATTGTGTCTGACAGAGGTTCCCAGTTCGTTTCTAGGTTTTGGCGGTCCTTTTGTGCTAGAATGGGCATTGATTTGTCTTTTTCGTCAGCATTTCATCCTCAGACAAATGGCCAAATGGAGCGAACCAATCAGACCTTGGAAACCTATTTGAGATGCTTTGTGTCTGCTGATCAGGATGATTGGGTGACCTTCTTGCCGTTGGCCGAGTTTGCCCTTAATAATCGGCCTAGTTCGGCTACTTTTGTTTCGCCTTTTTTTTGTAACTTCGGTTTTCATCCTTGTTTTTCTTCGGGGCAGGTTGAGCCTTCGGACTGTCCTGGTGTGGATTCTGTGGTGGACAGGTTGCATCGGATTTGGACTCATGTGGTGGACAATTTGGTGTTGTCTCAGGAAAAGGCTCAGCGTTTTGCTAACCGTCGTCGGTGCGTTGGTCCCCGGCTTCTTGTTGGGGATTTGGTCTGGTTGTCTTCTCGTCATGTTCCTATGAAGGTTTCTTCCCCTAAGTTCAAGCCTCGCTTTATTGGTCCTTATAATATTTCTGAAATTATCAATCCTGTGTCTTTTCGTATGGCCCTTCCAGCTTCTTTTTCCATTCATAATGTGTTCCATAGATCTTTGTTGCGGAGATATGTGGTGCCCATGGTCCCCTCCGTTGACCCTCCTGCTCCAGTGTTGGTTGAGGGGGAGTTGGAGTATGTGGTGGAGAAGATTTTGGATTCTCATCTTTCGAGGCGGAAGCTTCAGTATCTGGTTAAGTGGAAGGGTTATGGCCAGGAGGATAATTCTTGGGTTTTTGCCTCTGATATCCATGCTGCCGATTTGGTTCGTGCTTTTCATTTGGCTCGTCCTGATCGGCCTGGGGGCTCTGGTGAGGGTTCGGTGACCCCTCCTCAAGGGGGGGGTACTGTTGTGAATTACGTTCTTGGGCTCCCTCCTGTGGTTATGAATGGTACTTTTGTGAGTTCGGCCCTTGGGCTCCCTCTGGTGGTTTTGAGTGGAACTGCTGCTCCTTGAGGTTCTGCAGCAGCTGCTTTCACTAATCGGCTCCACTGGCCTTGCTATTTAACTTGGCTCTGGTCTGTAGTCCATGCCAGCTGTCAATGTTCTCTGGGTTGGATTCAGATCTCTACTTGGATTTCTCTGATGGCCTGTCCATTTCAGCATAAGATAAGTTCTTGCTAGTTCTTTGGTTGTCCATTTGCTTTGGACCTTACAGCTCAGTTAAGTTATGTTTCTTTTGTCCAGCTTGTCATTATGAAATATTCAGGCTAGCTGGAAGCTCTGGGGAAGCAGATTTGCCCCTCCACACCGTGAGTCGGTGTGGAGATCATTTTTGTAAACTCTGCGTGGATTTTTAGTTTTTAATACTGACCGCACAGTATCCTTTTCTATTTTCTGTCTATCTAGATTAGAATTGGCCTCCTTTGCTAAAATCTGATTTCATTTCTGTGTATGTCATTTCCCTCTCTACTCACAGTTAATATTTGTGGGGGGCTATCTTTCCTTTTGGGAATTTCTCTGAGGCGAGATAGTTTTCTGTTTCCATCTTTAGGGGTAGCTAGTTCTTAGGCTGTGACGAGGCGTCTAGGGAGTGACAGGAACGTCCCACGGCTATTTCTAGTGTTGGTGTTAGGATTAGGAACTGCAGTCAGTAAAGCTACCACCTCCCAGAGCTTGTCCCATGACTCATTTTACCCACCAGGTCATATCAGTGCTTCTCCGTAACCACCAGGTCATAACAGATACCGCCGAAGCAGACACCGAACAGACTCCAAAGTGTCTCTGGAGCGCCCACGTAGGGCAGTGGGGTACTCGGTACCGGGTCCTTCAGTTCACGGGGGGATGTCACGGTGGCTGACCCGGTCCGTGGCCCTTGGGACGTCCGTTGTAAATGGGGGAAAGGTCTTTAAAGGGATATGTTTGTGACGCCACCTGTGGTACTCGGCCAGCCAGGGTGACCGACGCTGCTTAAGGGTCCTCTATGGTGATGTTATGGCAGCTAGATGGTGTACCTTCCCAGAGGTGAAGTATGTCCCCAGGGCTTCCCAGTGTGTAGATGGTGAATGGTGAGAGGCGCAGTAAAGAACGAGGACACAAGGTTGCAGTCTCTTTACCTTTACTGAAGGCTTCAGCATCCACAGTCCAGAGCACCAGATCACAGGGCAGGCAGAGTCCGACCGGTCTGAAGGCAAATACAGAGTCCCCTTATCCAGGTGGAAATCAGTAGCCTTCCTCTAGCACCTGGGTGTTGTAGTGCCTTCCTGTTGAGCTTCTCAGTAAGGTCCTCACAACTGATGTTGGTGTTCTAGATGTTATGTCTCTTTTTCTGTCCCCCTGATGGCAAGGATAGGACAAACCTGTATGACTGGTGGCCTGAGGCTTTTTACAGGGACTCTAGCATGCCCCGGCCCCCACAAGTTGCCACCGTGCCTCCTGGGTATGGGGCGGATCAGTAACTTGGGATTAGCTGTTCTGCCGGTCTCTGGAGCAAGGCATGGAGACGGTTGCTCCCTCGGTGTTCCGGCTACCGGATCATGCGCCTCAGAAAGGAGGCAGCCTTTGCAGGGCAGAACTCCTTCTGGTTTCCTCTCCTTTTGCTATGACTTAGTTTCTCACCCTCTACAATACAATTCGCTGTTCGTGTCTCTTTCTTAGGATGCTGCCGGACGCCGGGCTGACGCAGCTCCGTGGCCTTCTGTCTAGGCCTCTGACAGGATCCCACCCCTGTCAGGGACCCCCCTGTCAGCAGCTATTAGGTGTTCTGCCTAACTTCCTATCCAGACCACCAGTTTTACCTAATTGTGAAGAGTGCCCTAATAGATAGGAGCATAGCTCCCCCTGGTGGACTGGAGTGTGAAGTGTGTTGTATGGTTTGTGATACCTGGTAAAGAGATCTCCTTTATTGCCTTCAGACGTAACATCACTCCCCCTGGTGGAAGAATGACATTACTGCAACGACCAGGACCCTGGGGCGCTGCATCTCCATGGTGGATGGTTCTGTTGGAGATTTCATCTCAATCGCCTTATACTGGAAGCGATCAAAAATTGTTGTGTACCCCAAAATATTACCAATAAAAACCCTGTGTCATATGGGCTCCACAGTCAGAGGTACGTTCCTTATGCAGTACTGTGCCTGCCATAGTGGTCACTACAATGGCAGTCAAGTCAAAATGGAGTCAAAATCATCACTCACTACATCTGTAGATAAATTCCCAAAGGGGTATAATTTCCAAAATGGGGTCACATGAGAGGGAATTCTGCTCTTCTAGCAATTAGGGTGTTGTGAATTTTGTTGTGGGTTCTGCTCTTGGGCTCCCTCCGATGGTTATAAGTGGTAGTGCTACTGTTTGTCCTGCACAACAGTCATCAGCTGCTTCCACTTTGGACGGGGCTATTTAGTCTGGCTCCTTCCTTTAGTGAGTGCCAGTTGTCCATTGTTTTCTAGGGATCCACATCTCTGCTTGGTTTCTCCTTCTGGATTGTCCAAATCATCAAAGATAAGTCCTGGCTTTGTTTTTGCAGTCCACATGCGGTGGACTTAATAGTTCTGTGAATTGCTATGTTTTTTCTTGTCCAGCTTTGTCTGTGTAAAGATTTATTCAGCCAAGTTGGAAGCTCTGGAGTCACAGAGTTACCCTCCATGCCTTTAGTTAGGTGTGAAGATTTTTGTATTATCTGTGGTGGATTTTGTAGTATTTTTTATACTGACCGCACAGTACTCTATCCTGTCTTTTCTTTCTAGGTAGCGTGGCCTCCTTTGCTAAATTCTGTTTTCAGTCTGCGTTTGTAATTTCCCTCTCCTCTCACAGTCAATATTTGTGGGGGGCTGCCTTTCCTTTGGGAATTTTCTCTGAGGCAAGATAGTATTCCTGTTTCTTTCTTTAGGGGTAATTAGTCCTCCGGCCGTGACGAGGTGTCTAGGGAGTGACAGGAACATCCCACGGCTACTTCTAGTTGATGTGTTAAGTTCAGGGTCTGCGGTCAGTATAGAGGCCACCTACTCCAGAGCTCGTCCATGCTGCTCCTAGGCCACCAGTTCATAACATTAGGGGCTCTGATTTCCACAAACTGTTCTAGGAAAATCTGTGGTCCAGGAGGCAAATAGCGCTCCGTTCCTCCCGAGTCTCTTCATATGGCTAAGTAGTACTGTACAGCCACATATGGGGTATTGCCACGTTCAGTAGACATTGTGGGCAGGGATGGGCAAACCCGAACGGTAAAATTCTAGACCCGTACCAAGCACATTGTGTTCGGTCACAAGGTCCCGAACACGGGTTTCCATGGGAAACTCGTGTTACAGTTCGGGTCCAGGGCCTGTAAAAGAAAGAATAAAATTAATAATAAACAGTATAAATGTTATACAAAGGCTAGGGTCACATTGCGTTAAGGCAGTCCGTTTAGCGCATAGCGCTACGGACTGCGCTAACGCAATGTCCCAAAAGGGATCGCGTTAGCCGATCCCGCTAGCGCAGATCCCCGATCACTCAAATGACGGCACATCGCTAGCGCACGCCCAATGTGGGCGGGCGCTAGCGACGCGTTCACCATTACAGGCTATGGCGGCGTTAACGGACTACGTTAACACCGCGTTATGCCGCGGTGTAACGTAGTCTGTTAAACGCGGTCACATAACGCAATGTGACCCTAGCCTTACCTGTCCAGAGACACGTCTTCCCGTCCCCACTGTCCCCCAGCTGCATCTGCTTCCGGGGCCGCTCATTACTTTCCGGTGGTATGCACTCAGCAGTCTTTAGCTTTTTCCAGCAGTGTTCGTGCAGTGACGTCAGATGCGGCCGGGAGACAGCGGGACGAGAGGATTCATCACTGAACAGGTAAGTATAATATTTATAATGTTTATTATTAACTTTATTCTCTCTTTTACAGCCTCCCCCGCCCCATCCTATATCTGTAAAGTCCAAGTTTGGGGTTCGGATGCAAGTTCACGTCATCTCTGGCCCCAAACTCGAACTTTACAAAAAAACTCACGTGAACCTGCTGATTGTTACGGCTGCGACCGCAGACGCGGCTGAGCCGATGCCCCCATGCCGCCAAACCATGACGATGTGGGCAAGTGTCCCAAGTGGGAACGCAATGTGGACCAACTGGACCACATAGAGTGTCCTGGACCTACCCAGACTAGGGAAGGGCAGCGAGCAGGGTCTGTGGCAGCTGAGCAGATGGCAATATCCAGAACTAGATTACACCGCACAACTTCAGGTATGAAGAAACAAAGTTTACTTAAATGAAAACACAGTACATAAACAAAATATAATGATGTCAGGATCCCGATTCCACACATCAGAGTAGGGTACACGTCTCAGGACAACAGACAAAGGCAGGAGGACATCACGAGTTGATGCAGTCCAGGGTTATCTGGCACGGGCATATTAGGACGGCCTCTCTCTCAGGCCTCAAGTGTAGCACAGGCTCAGATGGAGAACATCAGACACTGACCTTGGACAGATGTCAGACGATGGCAGGGGTCATCACGGGTTGATGCAGTCCACGGTCATCTGGCACGGGTTTACTAAAACGGCCTCTCTCTCAGGCCTCCGGCGTAGCACAGGCTCAGCAGGAGAACATCAGACACCGATCCAGGATAGATGTCATCGCAGGGTGGACCCCGGGAACCGGTGGAACATCAGATCCCAGGCAGGACATCAGGACATCAGACACAGGCTGGACATTAGGACACAGACTGAACATCAGGACATCAAGACATGGACTGGACATCTGGACACAGGCTGGACATCTGGACACCGGAAGGCCATCAGACATCAGGACACAGGCTAGTCATCTGGACATCAGGACACAGGCTGGACATCTGGACATCAGGACACAGGCTGGACATCTGGACATCAGGACACAGGCTGGACATCAGGAATACCGGATAGACATCTGTGACACTGGCGTGGCAGCCCAGGCCATCGGCTGGGACACTGGCGTGGCAGCCCAGGGCATCGGCTGGGACACTGGCGTGGCAGCCCAGGGCATCAGTTACATCAGGACCTCAGGGATACCGGATAGACATCTGGGACACTGGTGTGGCAGCCCAGGTTATCGGCTGGGGCACGGATGGCACAGGACCAGGCAGCGGTGGTTATAAGGTCCCTAGCTACGGCCGTCAGGCTCCGGGCATTGGACCTAGGACGGAACTCAAGCATGATAGTGCAAGCACTGCCGAACTGGACCTGGGTCAGATGGGGTTAGCACTGCATAGCAGGCTGAGCACAGCATAATATAAGCTCAGCAAGAACACCGGACTCCATCTATAAAAGATGAGCCCAGGATGATAACAGTCACTGGGTACGAGGTGTCAGACACAAAAGGACTTAACACAGAGGACGCAGTTCAGACAGGGTCAAGTACTGGATATGCAGCCTCCAGGATAGGCGGGTCTGGGTACTCTGCCCCCAGAATAGGCGGAAAAACAAAACACAAACGGATCTGGATATGCAGCCTCCAGGATAGGTGGATCTGGGTACTCTGCCCCCAGAACAGGCCGAAAACAGGTATCGGTTCTCCCAGAACATACTGCAGACAGAATGGGAGCTGGATACCTCACAAACAAGGCAAGACTCAAAAACACAATGCAATGCTCTGGCAATGCCTAACAGGAAAGAGGGAGTTTATATAGGAGCTGCCTCTCAGCAATAGGGTTAGGAAGCAACACAGGTGCACACTCAAACCCTAATAAAAGCAGGGTAGGTGTGGCCGCGCGCACCCTAAGCACAAACAGAAACCATTACAGCACAGTCATCACAGGAACTGTGGCTTAGGGCACCTGCCAGCGACTGCTAGCCTGAACACATGTGGAAAGTCATGCACCAGCTGCAGAGGACCTTGCAAGCCGCGGATAGCTTCCACAGCGGCAGCCAGGGACCGCACATGTGAGTGGTCATGCAGCAGAGCAAAGACATCACAGCACATGTTCAGCTACGCAGCAGCACAGGGAACTGAGCCGCATCCATACAGGTAACAGACTACAGTATCCCTGAAAGTAAGGGGGAGAGGAGCAAGGGTCAAAGCAGAGACATGCAGAGTAACGCCGAAGAAACAAGGTATAAACCCACCGGCGTTACACCAATCCCGATCATCAGGGGATTTGCCCATCAATAATTGTGGGAGTAATTTTTGGGTGCCATTTTTACCCACTTCTTGTGTGAAGATGTAAAATTTGGGGCTAAAACAAAATTTTGATGGCAAAAATGTAGTCATTTTGTCTTAACTGCCCAATGGTATAAAATTTGTTGATACACCCATGGTGCTAATATGATTACTGCACCCCTACATAAATTAATTGAGAGTTTTAGTTTGTAAAACGGGGTCACTTATGGGGGGCTCTGCTGTACTAGCACCTCATGGGCTCTCGCAGTGGGTCATGGCACCTGCAAACAGGTAAAATCTGATGCTCCTTGCCTTATGAGCTTTGCAATGTGCCTGAAAAATATTTCATGCTTACATGTAGGGTGTTGTGAACTATATTTCTTGGCTCCCTCTTGTGGTCACTAGCGGTATTACACTTGGATCATCTTTCTCCAGGTTGGTACCCACCTGGTTCGTTAGGCCTTGGGTGTTCCTATTTAGACTTCCTGGAAACTCAGTCTAGTGCCTGGAATCGATGTAGTCAGTCTATGTCTGTTTGCTCCTGACTCCTGGTCTCCTGTTCTTTGCAAGATAAGCTAAGTCCTGCTTTCTTATTTTTGTTTATTCGCTTTGCTTCTATTTTGTTCCAGCTTGTTCATAATGTGATTCCTGATTTTTGCTGGAAGCTCTAGGGGGCTGATATTCTCCCCCCACACCGTTAGTCGGTGCGGGGGTTCTTGGATTTTCAGCGTGGATATTTTTGTAGGGTTTTTTGCTGACCGTATAAGTCTCCTTCCTATTTTCTGCTATTAATTAGTGGGCCTCTCTTTGCTAAATCTAGTTCATTCTTACGTTTGTCTTTTCTTCTTACCTCACCGTTATTATTTGTTGGGGGCTGGTATTGTAACTTTGGGGTCCTTTCTCTTGAGGCAAGTGAGGTCTTATTTTCTCTGAAAGGGTTAGTTAGTTCTCCGTCTGGTGCGAGACGTCTAGAATCAACGTAGGTACGTTCCCCAGCTACTTCTAGTTGTTGTGCTAGGATTAGATATACGGTCAGCCAAGTTACCTCCTCCCTATGAGCTGGTTTTTGTGTTTGCGGACTTAGCTGGAACTTCTGAGATCCTCTACCACTAGGATCATAACAGTAGGGTGTTGGTGCACTCAGGAAAAAATGGACCTCAGTTTGTTCTAAAAAAAATACCTATTAGCCCTAATAAAAATTAAAAACTTGGGGCTAAAGCAACATTTAATGGTAAAAATTTAATTTATCCTTTCTTTACTGCTCAGTGGTATAAAACTCTATAAGGCATATGTGGTGTCAATATGATCACTGCACCCCTAGATGAATTCATTGTGGAGTGTAGCTTGTAACATGAGTTAACATATAGGGGTTTCTGTTGATCTGGCACCTCAAGGGCTCTGCCAATGTGACATGGCACCCTCAAACCATTTTAGCAAAATCTGAACTCCAGTATGGGGCCTCTTCCCTTCTGAGTTTTGCACTGTGCCTCAAAAGTAGTATTCCCTTACATATGGGGTACCGGCGTACTCAGGAGAAACTGTATGGTGCCATTTCTCCTGTTACCCTTATGTAAATGCAAAATTTGGGGCTAAAACATATTTGTGGGGAAAATTAATTTTTTTAAATTTTTACAGGTCAACGTTATAAACTTCTGTGAAGCTTCTGAGATTTCAATGTGCTCACCATACATCTAGACCAGTTCCCTGAGGGGTATAGTTTCCAAAATGGTGTCACTTGTGGGGGATTTTCACTGTTTAGGCACATCAGTGGTTCTCCAAATGCAACATAGCGTCCGTCAATTGTTCCAGCAAATTTTGCATTCAAAAAGTCAAATGGCGCGCCTTCCCTTCCGAGCTCTGCTGTGCACCCAAACAGTGGTTTTCTCCCTCATGTGAGGTATTGGTATGCTCAGGAAAAATTACATAACAAATTTTGGTGTTCATTTTTTCCTGTGACCAAAAATATTTGGATCTGAAGTAAATTTTTGCCAAAAAAAAGTTAAATGTTCATTTTTTTTCTACATTCCAAAAATTCCTGTGAAGCACCTGAAGGATTAATAAACTTCTTCTTGAATGTGGTTTTGAGCACCTTGAGGGGTACATTTTTTAGAATGGTGTCACTTTTGGGTATCTTTAATCATATAGACCCCTCAAAGTGACTTCAAATGTGATGTGGTCCCTAAAAAATGGTGTTGTAAAAATGAGAAATCGCTGGTCAACTTTTAACCCTTATAACTCCCTAACAAACAAAATATTTTGGTTCCAAAATTGGGGTGATATAAAGTACACATGTGGGAAATGTTACTTATTAAGTATTTTGTGTAACATATCTCTGTGATATAAAAGCATGAAAATTCAAAGTTGTAAAATTGTGAAATTGTAAACATTTTCGCCAAATTTCCATCTGTTTCACAAATAAATGCAAGTCATATCAAATAAATTTTACCACTATCATGAAGTACAATATGAAAAATAAGTCTCAAAATCACCGGGATCCATTGAAGCATTCCCGAGTTATTACCTCATATAGGGACAGTAGTCAGAATTGTAAAAAATTGGCCTGGTCATTAACGTGCAAACCACTCTTGGGGGTTAAGGTGTTAAATCTTGCATTTTTCCTTTTTGGGCCAGCAAGGGTTAATGTTGATGTGGGTGGTGACCACTCCCTCCATCCCTTAAATAGTCACATGATGCATCAGCTGACTGTCGGTAATAGAGTTTTCTTTGCCGACTAGCCTGGAGTTAGGAGCTCTCTGGCGTCAGTGGTGTAGCTGATGCTGGGGAGTTTTTGGATATTTGGTGCCATATCCTCTGCTCTTTGGAGCTTGGCAGCAGAAGTCAGTTAGTATTATTTCCCTTTTCTTTGTCTGTCTCGTGTTTGTCACTTTCCCTATGTTGTTACCATCTGCAGTGGTAAGGCTAGCGACCTTGCCAGCCATTGCACTAGCCAGGGTATATTGAGGTGACAATCAGGGATCTGGCAAGTGATGGCGGCTGGGGGAAGGACACGCATAAGGTGTTAGGGGAGTTTAGGGACAGGCACAGGTTAGAGTCAGGAGGTGCCCCATACCTTGTTCCCTACTGTTAGGGCCTTCCTGTCCCTATTCCTTCCTGTTGTTGGTGTATGTTGTGTACCCATGCTGAGCGTGACACTACCCTTAGGTTTGTCATCAAGATTAGATATTTCTGATATCATTTGTGAATCTTCAAAGGAGACATGAGAGGAGGCGGATTTCAATCGTGGGGGCTCTACAATATATGGGTACTAGACTTCTCCAGAAAACAAGCCTGGCTTAGTTGTTACAAAATACTCACTGCAGCCATAGATGAATTCATTGAGATGTGAACTTTTTACTATGGAGTCACTTTAGGGGGTTTTATGCTGTTCTGGCAACTTTAGGGCTGCGCTAATGTTGCCTGCAAACTATTCTAGCAAAATCTGTGCTCCAAAAGCCAAATAGTTCTCCTCCTTTCTCAGCTCTGATGTGTGGCCTAACAGTAATTTCTGACAACATATGGAGCAGCACCGCATTCAGGAGGTATTGCTCAATAAATTAAGGGGTCTACTTTCACCTATCAACCATTGTGTAGCTGACAAATTTGCAGCAAAATACAAGAATTTTATTTTTACTACTAAAATGTCATATTTCCGTTTCAATGTTATAAAATTATATGAGGCACCGATGGGTTCAAAATACTCACTACAACCCTATATGAATTACTTGAGAGGTCCAGTTTCCAAAACGGGGTCACTTGTGGGGAGGTTCTGCTGGTTTCACATGTCAGGGGCTCTTCAAATACGACATGGCATTCACAATCTATCCCAGGCAAATAGCGTTCTTTCCTTTCCTATCCATGCCATGTGCCCAAACAGAATTTTTTGACCATATAGGGTATAGTCGTCTTCGGGACACATTGCGCAACAAATTATGGGGTCCGTTTTCTCTTATCCACTGTGAAATTACAAAAATGGGGCGAAAACAACATTTTCGTGAAATTTTTTTTCTCAATATGACGACCTAATGTTATCTCATTCTGTGTAGTACCTGTGGGTTCAAAAGGCTCACTATACCCCTGGATAAAATCCTTTATGGGTGTAGTTTTCATAAGGTAACTTGTGTGCTGTTTTTACTGTTTTGGCATATCAAGGGCTCTCCAAACGCAACATGACATCTGCAGACCGTTTCATGAAAGTCTGTGTTTCAAAACATCTCTCCTTCCTCTTCAAGCCCTGCTGTGTGCCTAAACAGTAATTTTCCTTCACATACAGGGTATCGGCGTACTCAGGAGACATTTGAGGTAAATTTTGAAAATAAGAAAATTGGGGCTGAAAGTAAACTTTTGTTGTTAAAATGTGATTTTTTTATTTTTACAGCTCTGTTATAAACTTCTGTGAGACACTTGGGGGTTCAAGGTGCTTACTACACACCTAGATACATTCTTTAAGGGGTCTAGTTTCCAAAATCGGGTCACTTGTGGGGGGGTTTCCACTGTTTAGGCACATCAAGGGCTCTCCAAACGTGACGTGGCATCCGCTCTCTATTCCAATAAACAGAAACCCAGATAAACTTTGCTTATCGCTCTCTATTCCAGCCATTTTTGTGTTCAAAAAGTCAAACAGTGTTACTTCCCTTCCGGACCCTGCTGTGCACCTAAACAGTGGATTTCCCCCACATATGGAGTATCAGCATACTTAGGATAAATTGCACAACAAATTTCAGGGTCCATTTTTGCCTGTTACCCTTGTGAAAATTACAAAATTAGAGCTAAAGTAAATTTTTTGTGAAAAAAAGTAAAATGTTAATTTTTTCCTTCCACATAGTTTTAGTTCCTGTGAAGCAATTAACTTCTTGAAAGTGGTTTTCAGCACTTTAAGGGGTGCAGGTTTTAGAATGGTGTCACTTGTGGATATTTTCTGTCATATAGACCTCCCAAAGTCACTTCAAATGTGATGTGGTCCCTAATAAAATGGTTTTGTAAATTTTTTGGGAAAAATGAGACATTGCTGATCAACTATTAACCCTTCTAACTTCCTCACAAAAAAATATGTTTGAAAAATTATGCAGATGTAAAGTAGACATGTGGGAAATGTTATTGATCAACTATTTTGTGTGATATAACTTTCTGACTTAACGGCATAAGAATTCAAAGTTTGACAATTGCGAAATGTTTGAAATTTTTGACAAATTTCCAATATTTTCATAAATAAACGCAAGTCATATAGAAAAAAGTGTTACAACTATTATGAAGTACAATATGTCATGAGAAAACAGTCTCAGAATCACTTTGATTCATTGAAGAGTTATTACCACATAAAGTGACATTGGTCAGATTTCAAAAATTTGGCCTGGTCATTAAGGGGCTAATATTCTGGTTTTGTTTTATAGGCCAAGTTTGGTATATTGCCAAATCTTTGCTCAGAAATGATTGCAGGACTAAATAATATTCATTAAGGATTCTGAATCCCAGGGATGATAGTTTCAATGCAGTGATCGTGGCCAATGTTGTGCTGACTTCCCTGATGCCACCTAGTAATAGCCTAACAATTATTTCTGCTGTTTCTCCTAACTTCATATAGATGTATATATATAGTATATTAATAATATGTGCTTACAACATTTCCATAATTTTCCCTGCAGATTCAGACTTTAGTAATATATTGTATCTTCTTACCCAAGGGATCAGTACATGAGCCCATAAATAATTGATATAAACTTTCATTCACCAGCGTGTCTCCTTGCATCTGCATCTGTTGCCATGACAACATAGGCAGTATCCTGCTTTAAACCAATGGGTTTCCCTTTCCACATTCATACCCAATCCAGCTTCCTACGAGGAGGGATTATAGGCAAGCTCACCGTCCCTTACTGTATTTTTATACATTGGATTATCTGTTCTCTACATGCTAAAAAGAAATATATTCATTTTGTTGCTCCGGAATTCACTTCAATCACATCTTTTTTTCCTACTTTCTTAAATTAAAGTACATCACATCAACAGCTTCAGAAGAAAATGAACTAGATTATAAAAACAATGTAACAGATGTGACAAGAATGCGCTAAGAGCAAATCAATAAAGAAGATACGAACGTAAGGTGTACTTCAGCTTCCTCTATATAAAACCTAGGATGTAAGCAAAATGCGCAAATACCCTGCAGGAAGTAAATCAATACTAATAGTGCATGAAAATAACATAGGGAACTTAGTTGACACTATTTGATCAACAGAACCTAAAAGCCATCTCACCGCGACTAGGTGGACCCAATCAGGATGGACCCTAACTCTTGTAGTTCTCCTCAATATGTGCCAGGAAACCTCAAAAGAGATGGGAACAGAGCACGATCCAAACCTGACTGTTTTGCACCTGCCTGTGGACAACTATATAGACAAAATGCCTAACCCCAAAAAGGGGGAGTCACACCCCTGTATGCACAATTCACTAAAAACTAAGTTTTTGTCTGTTAAATGGCCACAGTGTGAATATGCACCTTCACAATATATTTATTCCAATGTTTGTTCCGGCTCATTTCTTTGGTTTTGGTTCAATTTCTTCCAAAGACTGATATAAGGTAACAATACTTTGAGTTAATTCTTATAGAATTACTAATAACAATTTGACATTGCAAACTTGTATAATAAGGAAAGAAAGAACAGGACAAAAGCTAGATAAATATTGGTTTTATAATTTAATTAAAAATCAGTGTCTGGCCAAAATGAGTTTCAGTAAAAGACGCTTAATACAAATTCTTGTCTGTTCCAACTATAATAACTAGTGAGTGGCAGGTTCTGTCATCTGCCTCTCAAAAAATTCTAAAATGCAAGTTGAGCTACATGATCTTGGATGAACCTGGATGAAACAACTTGAGTTCAAGATTATTGTGCTGAAATTTAATTTAGCAGCATCTAGTTTGGTTTATTTGTGTGGTACAAATGTCTGATACCTGCTGCAGTATTATGAGACACTAGTGTTGTTTGACACTGACTATTCTGACTCATGGGTATGTAGAACGCAGTGGTGCCTGGATAGACCTATTCTTTTGGGCGCTTCCGTATTGACCTGTACTCACGTTCATACCGATTTATCAGATAGCTTAACTCAGCCACGTTCTCATGTAAGAAGACTCCAAGAAAAGAGGATTGCTTTAACCGAAATTCTTGTATTATGATGAAAGTAGCAGGTAAAAAGGAATATTCAACAGAGGACATGTAGTAGGATGCATACAGATGGAGGAATGATGACAAAATGGAGAATAAGGGCGTGAACAAACATACATCACAGGACTACAGTGAGAGAGTTGGGACAAAATACAGGGAAAAGCAAACTTCTGCCTAGAAAGAAGGATAGAACACAAGCAATGCAAACATTGAATGATTTCCCAAGTCGTGGGACATGACACTCCCCGTCTGAAATCCTTGGATTTCACGATGTCCGTAATTCTTCGAAGTCGTTCGAACCTGAAAAAACAAGAGGAAGAAAACATGCATGCAATAATAAACATAAAAGATTTTTAAGTCCAACTCGTTGTTGTTGACCCGTAGATCACACCGAAAGATAAGTTCAAGTATATAAAACCCATCTTCAGATTGGGGAAGCCGCAAACATGCAAACTCTTCCACCAACCCAGAATCCAATGGGAATGTTAAGGGTTCAATCCAATGGAAAATGTCAACATTCAATAAACTGAGGGATGAGGAGGAATGCTCCCCGCCGTGAACAACGTCCAGGAGCATGCTCAGTTCATGTGATGTCCTCCTTTCGTAGAAGCAACACGAGTTCAGTGACCGGGCGGAAGAAGGTTCGGGTAGAGCCCCCTTTTGTCACCTTAACTTCTACCTTACGAGTCTTTCCGTCCTCACCGGGTAGGACCTTGGTGATAAGTCCCATTGGCCAGTCATTACGATGAGCCTCTTTGTCCTTTAAGAGAACAAGGTCTCCTTCTTGGAGATTGGGACTGGGCGTCTGCCATTTGTGACTGTTTTGAAGCAAGTGCAAATATTTGGTCTTCCATCGATGCCAAAACACGTTAGCCAGGTGTTGTACTTGCCTCCACTGGTCCTTGTTATCGAAGTTCCCAGGCGGAACTGTAGCAGCTCCAATCTTCTGTGTGAGAAGTGTGGCTGGAGAAACATCAGAACCCAAGTTGAGGTCCTTTAGGTTTGTGGCGTGGTCCTCAGATGGAAATGCGTTCATTACGTCTTGACTGTTAGAGATAATCTTGTGGAGTCTGAGGTTTGATGTGGATAGCATTTCCTGTGTCCTGGAGAGTAGGTCAATTGCATCTTCGCTTGTGGGCAAGGACTTGAGCCCATCGTCCACGTAGAAGTTCTTCTCTACAAATTGCCGAGCATCGGAACCGTACTCTCTCTCACCTTCCTGGGCTGTCCGTCTCAGTCCATAGATCGCCACAGCAGGTGAGGGACTGTTGCCGAAGACATGGACCTTCATCCGGTAGTCTATGACCTGATTGTTGACGTTGTTGTCTTTGTGCCATAGGAACCTAAGATAGTTTCTGTTGTCTTCTTTCACAATGAAGCAATGAAACATCTGCTGAATGTCGGCCATTATGGCAACAGGTTCTTGTCTGAAGCGGATCAATACTCCAAGGAGGCTGTTGTTCAGGTTGGGCCCAGTTAGGAGCAGGTTATTGAGAGAGAGGCCTTCAAACTGAGCACTGGAGTCAAACACCACTCTGATCTGATTAGGCTTGCGAGGGTGATAGACACCAAAGGATGGAAGATACCAACATTCTTCTCCCTCCCTCAGTGGTGGCGCAGGTTCAGCATGATTTCTGTCAAAGATGTTCTGCATAAAGTCAATGAAATGCTTCTCCATCTCTGGTTTCCTCTTTAGGGTACGCTTTAAGGATGAGAACCTTGCAGTTGCTTGCTGCAGGTTGTTCGGCAACCTCACTCTTGGGAAACGAAAGGGTAAAGGAGCTACCCAACTGTTGGAGTCGTCTTGAACAAATTCTTTATCCATAACCTTTATAAATTCTTTATCTTCCCTTGTGGGTGCCAACTTGTTGTCATTACTTGTGGAATCGAACACTGATGACCCGAGGTTTTCTTCCCAGGACTGGAGTGTGTTCATGTTGTTGAAGGATTCCTGTTGCCACTTGGTGTTGCTCACTTTCTCTTTCACCCAGTAGTGATGTGGGCATGGTTGGAAATGGGTGCTGCGACCATTTGACAAGATGTGTGTCTTGTAAGAGGAGATGTTGTTAGGTCTCTTCATCTTGTGTATGCAAACATTGCCTATGATTACCCAGCCTAGATCTAAGCGTTGGGCAAATGGTGCATCGTGTGGTCCATTAATTTGCTGACGCACCTTGTGCAGCCGGAGGATGTCTCTGCCAAGCAGAATCAGGATATCTGCACTGTTGTTGAGGGCTGGTATCTTGTTTGCTATCCCCTTGAGATGTTGGTGATGAAGAGCAGCCTCTGGCGTTGGGATCTCTTCTCGATTGGATGGAATCTGGTTGCACTCGACCAGTGTAGGTAACGGTATCTCGACGGTGTTCTCGAGAGATGTCGCTGTAAGACCACTGGCCCTTCTCCCATAAACCTCTGTAACACCACTGCAGGTACCTAAGGTGTAAGGGTAGGCATTTCCCTTTAAGTTAAACATATCAAAGAGTTCTGACCTTGCAAGTGATCGGTTGCTCTGATCATCCAGAAGGACGTACACCTTCACGGCTTTCTCTGGGTGACCGTTGGGATATACGTTCACCAGGCAAATCTTCGCACAGGACTTGTCCCAGAGGTCTTCTCCGCAGACTTCTGTGCATGAAGAAGATATTGTGGTATGGCTTGCAGTTTGAGCTGCGTCCTCCCCGCCATGGCTCGTGGTGGGGGAAGGAGTAAGTGTAGAGTCAGGACGGAATGGGTGGAGTGCTTGTACGTGGTCCTCACTGTCACACTCCATGCACTTAATTGTAGTTTTACAGTCTTTAGCAAGGTGTTCAGTAGAAGCACAACATCTGTAGCATACCCCGAACTTCTTTAGAAGCTCCTTGCGTTCTAGGAGCGGTTTCTTCCTGAAGCCGATGCACTTTTTTAAGGGATGTGGCTTCTTGTGGATGGGACACTCACGATTTGGGTTCTCTATCTTTTCACCTTTGTTACTCTTGTCTGGGGGTGATGTTGGTAAGGGAAGAATATCCGTCTTCTTCACTGACACTGGACCCCTGCGGTTTCTATCATTCGAGCGTGCGCTCACGTATTTAGAAGGAGGTGAAGCTGGGCCACTGTATTCTTCATAGGAAAAGCTTGGGTCGTTCTTGCGCTCTGCCACATCTTTTATAAACTCACAGAAGTAGGAGAACGGAGGAAATGACACTTGATGGTCTTTCTTGTATTTTGACCCTAGTGTAGTCCACCTTTCTTGTACGTTGTATGGTAGCTTGGAGATAATGGGATTTACTCCACGAGCAGTGTCCAGATAGCTGAGGCCAGGTAGGTGGGTGTCTGCCTTGGCCAGCTGGAGCTCTAACAGCAAGTCACTGAGCTCTAGGAACTTTGAACTGTCCTTGCTTGATATCTTTGGAAAACTCTGTAGACGTTTGAACAGTGCATCCTCTATGGCTTCTGGACTGCCAAAGTTTTTCTCTAGTCTTTCCCATGCAGCCATGAGACCAGCCATTGGATTACTGATATGTACAGACCTGAGTCTCTTGACACGCTCTGTGGATTGTGGTCCTAGCCATCTGATTAGCAGGTCCAGCTCTTCGGCAGCAGTGATGCCGAGGTCACTAGTTACGGTTCTAAAGGCATTTTTCCAACCTCTGTAATTTTCAGGTTGGTCGTCAAACCTTGTGAGACCGGTTTTAGTAAGTTCGCGGCGAATCATGTACCTTGCGAAGTCGGACATGTCTGTTCTTTCTGACTTAGGATGCACGAATGTGGGCTGAGCGGTGTTGTACATAGGAGTGGAGACGTCTTGGCCTTGAAACGTGGGTAAGTATGGAGTGGCATATGCATTTAGTCCAGCAACCGGTTTGGTGGGTATAGTCTCTGCTACATGCGGAGCTGGCACTATGCGGTTGTCGAGAGTATAATGACCTGCCGGTATATTGGGTTGCGTGTAGATAATAGCCTGTGGAGTTTGATGAGATGCAGGGTCTTGGCGCATACCGGAATACGAAGGAAGTTCAAGTTTGGGAGCATTGTACTGACCTTGAGTGTAGGGTTCTGTAAGTGGATCGGCATCCTGGTGCCCTGGAGAAGCATGAACGCCATCAGGAGTGTTAGTGATGATCTGCGGTTCGCCATTTTGGCTTAGCACGTAGTCTCTTGTGCGTTCAATAGGGTCCTCTGCCTCCACTTCACACAAACTGATGCTGTCTCTTTGACTCCCACTGATAGCTCGCTCCAGGATCCTTAACTCCGCCATGGCTGTTGCGTGCTCACATTCCTTCTCCAGAGCTTCCTTGCGTGCTGCATCCGCATCCATGTCTGCTCTCCTTTGTGCTGCATCCATTTCTGCTCTCTTTTGTGCTGTGGCTGCGTCCATATCTGCTCTCCTTTGCGCAAAGGCTGCTTGTATCTTAGACGTTTCTGCCTTAGCACGTGCCTTTATAAGCTGCTGGCTGAGAGTGGAATATTTTGATGAACTTGACCTAGATGAGCGTTTTGAGTGCTTAGACGATTTGGATGAGCGAGATGATGCATCTGGTGTCCGTGCAATTTTAGCCTCTATCTTGGTTTTAATGTCACGTACGGTGCAGTCCCTTTCAGAATTAAGTTGCTGGAAACTTTGCAATTCGTTTAAAGTCTCTGGCAGATTCAGTTTTTTCAGGAGAGTAATGTATTGGTCAGTCTTCTCCATATACATTTGGTATGCTGTGCATAATTGTTCTAGGACTCCCTCTAGTGGTAACTCATGAGAAGCAGGCCTTGATACAGTGTCTATGTGACTCAGCACTTTCTCCCACAGTGAAGACACATCACTATATACGACACCTTTTGCAGTCTCTAAATTCTCCATGACTTTCCATGTAGGTTTAACTGTACGTTTTCCTCTTTCACTAGCTGGTGGATAGGGATCTGGGTCTCTGTCCTGTGTTTGTAAGTCTGGTAGGGACATTGTATACCTCGCTTCAGACATGATTTGCTTGCAGGCAGGAAGAGTGGATGATGAGGGTTATACTTCTCACTGTTTATCTGCGGTGTGTGCTTCTATGCACGCTGGGGTCTGGCTGGGAACTGGGTTACTGTGTATCTGGGAAATGTCCTTTTCCACTGAGGTTCAGCACAGACCTTGAGTTACTGTCTCTGAAGGCAGGATATTCCTTTTTACTATTCTGACTCATGGGTATGTAGAACGCAGTGGTGCCTGGATAGACCTATTCTTTTGGGCGCTTCCGTATTGACCTGTACTCACGTTCATACCGATTTATCAGATAGCTTAACTCAGCCACGTTCTCATGTAAGAAGACTCCAAGAAAAGAGGATTGCTTTAACCGAAATTCTTGTATTATGATGAAAGTAGCAGGTAAAAAGGAATATTCAACAGAGGACATGTAGTAGGATGCATACAGATGGAGGAATGATGACAAAATGGAGAATAAGGGCGTGAACAAACATACATCACAGGACTACAGTGAGAGAGTTGGGACAAAATACAGGGAAAAGCAAACTTCTGCCTAGAAAGAAGGATAGAACACAAGCAATGCAAACATTGAATGATTTCCCAAGTCGTGGGACATGACACTGACAGTGTATGAAAGTATATCCTTGATTCACTTGGTGCACTGGGTTTCACTCATTCTACAGCTCAGGGCAGTACATTCCTGTAGGCACAAAACATGTGCTCCAAAATGCAGATCAACTTCATTATTGTTACAGTGCTGATAGCATGAGCTATTACTCAGCACTCTCTACTAATGATAATTGGAGAGCAGTGCTTTAACCCCCAAGGTAAAAAAGCAAGAAATCGGTAGTAAGCTCTCCAAGCTTCAGCGAAGACTGTTGCCAAAGAGTGCATTGGGGCTGGCATCTGTAACACAACCACCTGGGTCTCTGCATGGCTTCTCATCCCCCACCATACAGGGACACTGACGTACTCACCAGCCCAGGCCATGCAGTGATCTCTTTGTCCTCTGGTTGCTGGGTGCTGTAAGCTCGGTGTCCTCTGCTGGCTGGGCATGTTTCCTGGCTGCATGCTTATGGTGCACGCAAGGTAACTTAGTGATTCTTAAAAAGACAGTGTGTGCTCTCCTAATGTGTCCATAGCCTATTACTGAAGGCACTTGGTACATAAGGCACCTCCACCTGTTGAAAGGTGTATGAGCAACATTCTCTTTCAGTTTATGTTCAACTACTGAGTTGCCAGGTCCTGTCCTGTCTGGTAATACTTGAACCTGTTTCCCTGTGTCTGTATAGCCAGGCCCTAACCCTGACCCTGAATCTGTACCTGTATCTAATATTTCCTGCTTCTGCCACCCTGGGGCTGATTACCCATGGCTGGACCCTGAATCTGTACCTGTATCAGATCTTTCATGTTTCTGCTACCCTGGTGGCTAAATACCAAGCCCTGAACCCTGATCCTGTGTCTGTCCTTGTCTGAATTAGGACCAATCCCTGAACCTGTTTGTATCTAAGTATGGATCTTTCCCTAAACCTGATGTGTCTGAATTAATACCTATATCTAATACCTGCAGTGTCTGAACCAATACCTATCACTATACCTGCAGTGTTTGAACCTGTACCTATCTCTATAACCTGCAGTGTCTGAACTAGTACCTATCCCTATTCTGTTGTCGCTGTGCAACTTTAGTGATGAGTGTAGCAGCCCTGCCTTGCCCCAGGCTCCGTTTGATTTGTGCACCTGTACCTGGGCCTGTCTCACTCTTTATCTGTGGTGCTGGTCAGGGAGTGTGGAGGTCAGGTCTGAAATGTCTATGTTTGGACCTGGTCGACGATTAGTGATGAGTATGTACACTTGCTACTTCAATGTTAGTACCCTGTGTAAATCTGGTTCTGTCTGTCCTGCATGTACCTGTGTGAACTTGATACTGTTTCCTGTGTATACTTGTCCTTGTAATTGTCCCGTGTTTACTTGATCCTGTTCACTCCATGTGAACTGTATCCTGTCTCATCTGTCCTCATCTACGGTTTCCTTCCTGTCCGCGCCTGCGGTTCTCTACCTTTCTGCATCTGCGGTTCCCTGGCTGTCTTCGTCTGCCCTTTCCTTGCCTGTCCACATCTGCGGTTCCCTGCCTGTCCGCATGTGCAGTTCCCTGCCTGTCCGCATCTGCAGTTCCCTGCCTGTCCGTGTAGCGCCCCCACTGCCGCAGGGCTGAGGGGTACCCGGTACCGGGCCTCTGGGTCTCTGCTCTGGGGTTGTCACGGTGGCTAGGCCCGGTCCGTGACCCTGCTGAGGGGCGTACAGTGATAGATATGATGGATGTGGATGGTGGTGGTGGTGCGGTGCAGTAAATAACGAGGACACCAGGTTGCAGTCTCTTTACCTCTTTACTGAAGGTCTCTGGGTCCTCAGTCCGGAATACGGTTCACCAGGCTGCGCAAGTCCGGCCGGTCCAATGGCACCTCCAGAGTTCTCCTTGCAGGTGGAAATCTGTGCCTTCCTGCTAGCGCTATGTGTTGTGGTCCTCCCCTGCTGTGCTTACGGGATAGTCCCCACAACTGTTGTGTCTGTTTCTCGTGTTCCCTCACAACAACTCGATTAGATGATGTTCTGCTAATCCTCCGTCCCTCCCGGTGTTATGGTTGGGACGCACCCGTATGACGGGTAGGCTCGGAGCTCTTCCGGGACCCTAGAGTCGCCCCTCTCCACAGGTTTCCCCCCAAGTCTGCATAGGTGATTTAGGTGAGACAGCCCGCCTGTGACTGACTGTCCTGCCGTTGGTTTGAAGTATTGCTTGGAGCTAGATATATGAATACTTCCTCGGCGTTCCGGCCGCCGGTTGTGCGCCTCAGTAGGATGTTGCCTCGATCTTACAGCACGACTCCTACTGGTAATCTCCTTCTTGCTTTGATCTCGTTTCTCACTCAGCACAATATATCTCGCTTCTGATCCTTTCTTAGGGCACCGCCGCTATGCTGAGCAGGCACGGTCCCGTGACGTTCTTTCTTGTAGCCAGGCCTCTGTCAGGGTCCCAAACCTGACAGGGACCCTACCGAATCTTCCCCACAACACCCTCTGCCACCAGGTGTTGCCTGGTTCCAACCCAGTCAGCTTTCTGAACTCACTTCCTGCCTGACCCCCAGTTTACCCACACGGTGAGGAGTGGCCTAATAAATAGCACCCTTAGCTCCCCCTGGAGGCCCGACTGTGAAATGTATTGGTGTATGTGATACCTGGTCAGATGAACTCCTTCAGTGCCATCAGACGTACCATAGCCCCCCTTAGCGGCGGAGCCACAGTACTGCAACGACCAGGACTCTGGGGCGCTGCACTCCCCCCCGGTTAAATCCAGTACTCCGGGACTGGGAAGAAAACAACAATACATGTCAGCAAAAAGACATACAATTTTTGTGAGTGCAATAACAATAAGCATATTTGAACAGAGCTTCCCTTTATGGGAGGTGAGGACACTTAAACGTTACAAACATGGTTAAATACTTTCAAATAACTTTTCTTACCCAACCGGGTATTCTACTAAGTGCAAAATTTTTTTAAACATTAATTCAACATTGCCTTTAAGGATGTACACTCTGAATCCACTAAAGACCTTCTTATAACACATTATAAGGCTTAAGCAACTGTGCTACATTCTCCTACTTTATGTCTGCAGGACCGCCTATCCTAACGGCTCCAGACCGGCCTCTCCTTTCTATTACAGGACCGCTCCTTTCAGCCCGAGCCTTCTGTCCTTCCACTACTATACACAGTATAGAACATGTTTTTCTTTCAGTTGGAGATTACTGAGCCATCCCTATATGGCTCCTAAGAGGACTCACCACTAACCCCTACGGGTTCACTTCCTGTCCTCATTCTTTCATCAACATTATCAACCATTTCTCACAATTAACTAGATAGTTACATTTAACGTGTACATATCAGCATTATTACCTTCTTTCAAAACATCATTATCACTTTACTGTTTTAAGACAGTACTACTCATAAGTGCACAGGTAAACATCCCCTTTAAGAGGGGACCAAGTCTTTATGAGGTAGCGCAGCTTCTTCAGCTACCAGTCCGTACACCGTAAGGACTCCGGTGCAGGTTCCAAGAACCGTATCTTCGCAAAGAGTCCTTCTTGTATGTAAAACCAATAAGAAGCACCTTTAAGAAGGTGCAAACTATTTACAAGGAGTTTTGTATCATGCATTGTTCATGATTCTGCAGTTCTTTGATAACTGGTGCAAAAAGTGGAAAACAAACAAAACAATAGGGATCCCGGGTCAACAAAGGGATCCCTTTAAGAGTTAACCCTGAACGGGTTTAAAGCAGCAACATAGCAGAGGAAACAAACAGTTAACTATTTACATGTTCAGGTTTCGGAGGTTTAGTTGGACGGCTTCCAGGGCTGCACCTGGCACTTAACCCTCCTTGGCCTGGGCAAAGTGAGATCCAGGGTTACACCCAGTGCTGGACAAACACCGTTAATCCGTCTTTCATGTATGGTTAAATCATGCGCAGCGATGGAGGTCTGCGCAGCTTGAGTATGGGCATTTGCTGCAGCAGAGGTAGCGGCTACTGCAAGATCAGTCACTGGAATGGAGTCAGCAGTTGTGGCACTAGCAGTCACTGGAGTGGTGTCGGTCATCAGGGCAGGGTCATCCTTCATACCTGCTTCAGATGCGGTCCCTCCGGCGCCGGTCTGCTCTGCCTCCGCTGGGGTCTGGAATGCTGGCTGCAGGGCCTCGTGCTGCGACGTTGTCATCTCCGTTTGCGGAATCTCGCTTTCCGGCAGGGCCTTGCTTTCTGGCTTTGGAGCGCTGGAACTTCTTTCTTGCTCCGGACCAGACGAGGCTGCCGACAGATGTCTGGTGAGGCTCCCGTTGATGGTCTTCTTCCACCCAGCCTCAGTGCTCAGCTGCGTCCGCAGGAGTTGGTGAATCAGCTCGTCCGCTCCGGTCTGCAGGAGGTCAGCGTCAACTGTGGAGGTCTGGCTGCGGTGCCTCTCCGGGTAGCTGGGGAAGTCCTCGGCTCTGACCCCACGCTCCGGCTCCGGGCGGCTGGCCATGGCATCCTCCATGTCACTGACTCCTTCTTCCTGGTCCTTTTCCCGCTCTCTCCTTCGTGGGCGGTTTCGTTTTCGTTGTCTCCGCCCCCCATTGAGGATCAGTAGGCGGATCTCGGCTGCTGACGGACACGTCCTCAAGGGGCAGAAATATTTAGACTGGGCGGCCATTGTCTTTCGCGCTCTCCAGCTTGCCTACGCCCACTCCACGCCCTTCTTCTTCTCCTGAGCTCCCTGTGGTGATGCAATGGCGGCGACTTTTGGCGGGAACTCTTGGCGGTAAATGGCACAGCACAGTCTTTGCAATAAAGTACAGTCCAAGCATAATAAATCACAGTTCGAAGGCACACATGACCTGATTTTTCAGGCTTAAGTAGATCCTGTTCGTGACGCCAAGTTGTAGCGCCCCCACTGCCGCAGGGCCGAGGGGTACCCGGTACCGGGCCTCTGGGTCTCTGCTCTGGGGTTGTCACGGTGGCTAGGCCCGGTCCGTGACCCTGCTGAGGGGCGTACAATGATAGATATGATGGATGTGGATGGTGGTGGTGGTGCGGTGCAGTAAATAACGAGGACACCAGGTTGCAGTCTCTTTACCTCTTTACTGAAGGTCTCTGGGTCCTCAGTCCGGAATACGGTTCACCAGGCTGCGCAAGTCCGGCCGGTCCAATGGCACCTCCAGAGTTCTCCTTGCAGGTGGAAATCTGTGCCTTCCTGCTAGCGCTATGTGTTGTGGTCCTCCCCTGCTGTGCTTACGGGATAGTCCCCACAACTGTTGTGTCTGTTTCTCGTGTTCCCTCACAACAACTTGATTAGATGATGTTCTGCTAATCCTCCGTCCCTCCCGGTGTTATGGTTGGGACGCACCCGTATGACGGGTAGGCTCGGAGCTCTTCCGGGACCCTAGAGTTGCCCCTCTCCACAGGTTGCCCCCCAAGTCTGCATAGGTGATTTAGGTGAGACAGCCCGCCTGTGACTGACTGTCCTGCCGTTGGTTTGAAGTATTGCTTGGAGCTAGATATATGAATACTTCCTCGGTGTTCCGGCCGCCGGTTGTGCGCCTCAGTAGGATGTTGCCTCGATCTTACAGCACGACTCCTACTGGTAATCTCCTTCTTGCTTTGATCTCGTTTCTCACTCAGCACAATATATCTCGCTTCTGATCCTTTCTTAGGGCACCGCCGCTATGCTGAGCAGGCACGGTCCCGTGACGTTCTTTCTTGTAGCCAGGCCTCTGTCAGGGTCCCAAACCTGACAGGGACCCTACCGAATCTTCCCCACAACACCCTCTGCCACAAGGTGTTGCCTGGTTCCAACCCAGTCAGCTTTCTGAACTCACTTCCTGCCTGACCCCCAGTTTACCCACACGGTGAGGAGTGGCCTAATAAATAGCACCCTTAGCTCCCCCTGGAGGCCCGACTGTGAAATGTATTGGTGTATGTGATACCTGGTCAGATGAACTCCTTCAGTGCCATCAGACGTACCATGGCCCCCCTTAGCGGCGGAGCCACAGTACTGCAATGACCAGGACTCTGGGGCGCTGCATCCGCATCTGCAGTTCCCTGCCTGTCCACGTCCGCGGTTCCCTGCCTGTTTTCGTCTGTGATTCTCTGCCTGTCTGTGGTTCCCTGCCTGTCTGCGGGTCCCTGCCTGTCTGCGTCTGCGGTTCCCTGCCTGTCTGCATCTGAGGTTCCCTGCCTGTCCGCATGTGCAGTTCCCTGCCTGTCCGCATCTGCAGTTCCCTGCCTGTCCACGTCCGCGGTTCCCTGCCTGTTTTCGTCTGTGATTCTCTGCCTGTCTGTGGTTCCCTGCCTGTCTGCGTCTGCGGGTCCCTGCCTGTCTGCGTCTGCGGTTCCCTGCCTGTCTGCATCTGAGGTTCCCTGCCTGTCCGCGTCTGCAGTTCCTTTCCTGTCCACATCTGTGGTTCCTTGTCTATCCAGTCTGAACTGGGTCCTACCTGTCCCTGTATTCCAGTCGTACCTGCCAGTGACCCAGTCCTTTGTGAGTTCCTGTTTATCCGGTCAGAACTGGCTTCTACCTTTGCCAGTGTATCAGCTGTGCCCGCCTGCCTGCTAGTGTATCAGCCGTGCCTGCCTGCCAGTGTATCAGCAGTGCCCGCCTGCACCGACCTGCCTGTATACCAGCCATATCTACCTGCACCTGCCTGCCTTTACATCATACTTATCCGCCAGCACCTGCCTGCATACCAGCAGTGGCTACCAGTAACTGCCTGTCTATAAATCAGCTGAGCCAGACAGTATACTTACAGTACCTGCCTGCACCTGTCATTACAGTGTCCTGTCCCCTTGGGGATCGATAGTTAAAGTTCCAGGTACACTACTATCCCACAATAATATATAATTCTAATATCACTGGGGCAGGGTGCTTCCAAATGCATGGAATATGCAATATCAGACCAAAAAAGAAAGCCCATGCTTAAATATGTGCACACCTACTACAAAATTATGAAAATATATATATATAACTTTTATTAATGTGAACACCAAACAACACAAAATATAAAACCAATTAAAAACAGCAACAACCACACACCCTTGCCCGCATAAAGATGTACAATACAAGGCCCTCTATAAATATATATACATATATATGAAACTGTAGAGAACAAAAAAAAAAAATATATATATATATATAATCCAAATTAAATAATCAACAATTCCATATTATATATCCCCAGAAAATGACAAGGTAAGTATACCGTATTGTACCAGATCCCTGGTCCTGTATCACAGAGCCAAATAAGGGCGTCCCCAAACTTGCTCAAAATGGTCACAGTCCATGTAATTATGGGGAAATGTGCAAATAGATTAAGTCCCTGCTGGAGTCAGAAAAGGATATATAGCTGCACCCCAAAATAGCCACAAATACGGAGCATACTAATGGTACAAATGAGCAGCTCCTAGAAGTGATAGGTGGACTAAACGCATAAGGTGCAAACCAGCATGTCCTGGATGTAAAAACACACATGAGGCACAGCCACCCACAATGAAATAAACCTGTTGGTATGCCGAGTAAGGCTGTGGAGATTCCAGCTCCAGACCAGGGCTACGAGGGAATGAGAGCAGAGAAGGGGTGTGGGTGAATCCACCCACACCCTTTCTCTGCCCTCATTGCCTCGTAGCCCTGGTCTGGAGCTGGAATCTCCACAGCCTTAGGCCGGCCTCACACTAGCGAGTTTTACGGACGTATGAGCGCATAAACTACGTCCGTAAAATTTGCATTACACACGGCCCAATGATTCCCTATGTCCCAGCTCCTATCTGCCGTATATTACGCATCCGTAATATACGGTCTTGTACGGCCGTAGAAAATCGCAGCATGCTGCGTTTGTCACCGTATTGCGCAAAAAAATCGCCAATGAAAGTCTATGGGGGGCGAGAAAAATACGGATTCCACACGGACCAGCAGTGTGACTTGCGAGAAATACGCACCGGTGTTAGTGAAAAGCCGGTAATTCAATTGCCGGCTTTTCATTTCTCCTTCCCCAACCCGACAGGATATGAGACATGGTTTACATACAGTAAACCATCTCATATCCCCCTTTTTTTTGCATATTCCACACTACTAATGTTAGTAGTGTGTATGTGCCAAATTTGGGTGCTGTAGCTGCTAAAATAAAGGGTTAAATGGCAGAAAAAATTGGCGTGGGCTCCCGTGCAATTTTCTCCGCCAGAGTGGTAAAGCCAGTGACTGAGGGCAGATATTAATAGCCTAGAGAGGGACCATGGTTATTGGGCCCCCCCCCCCGGCTACAAACATCTGCCCCCAGCCACCCCAGAAAAGGCACATCTGGAAGATGCGCCTATTCTGGCACTTGGCCACTCTCTTCCCACTCCCGTGTAGCGGTGGGATATGGGGTAATGAAGGGTTAATGTCACCTTGCTATTGTAAGGTGACATTAAGCCAGATTAATAATGGAGAGGCGTCAATTATGTCACCTATCCATTATTAATCCAATTGTATGAAAGGGTTAAAAAACACACACACACATTATTAAAAAGTATTTTAATGAAATAAAGACACAGGTTATTTTAATATTTTATTGCTCTCTCAATTCACCAGAAGACCCTCGCTTGGCAAAATAATAAACCCACAATATACATACCTTCTGCTGAACTGTCAGGTCCCACGAAGTAAATCCATCTGAAGGGGTTAACTCATTTTACAGGCAGGAGCTGTGCTAAAGCACTCGCTCATGCCTGTAACCCCGGGTGCTGAAAGGAAAGCAGAGTGATCTGTACTTACATTGAGTACGGGAGTGGGAAGAGAGTGGCCAAGTGCCAGAATAGGCGTATCTTCCAGATGTGCCTTTTCTGGGGTGGCTGGGGGCAGATGTTTGTAGCCAGGGGGGGCCAATAACCATGGACCCTCTCTAGGCTATTAATATCTGCCCTCAGTCACTGGCTTTACCACTCTGGCGGAGAAAATTGCGCGGGAGCCCACGCCAATTTTTTCCACCATTTAACCCTTTATTTTAGCAGCTACAGCACCCAAATTTGGCACATACACACTACTAACATTAGTAGTGTGGAATATGCAAAAAAAAGGGGGATATGAGATGGTTTACTGTATGTAAACCATGTCTCATATCCTGTCGGGTTGGGGAAGGAGAAATGAAAAGCCGGCAATTGAATTACCGGCTTTTCACATATATCGCGCTGAGTTAAATATAAATACAGAATATATATATATGTGTCTCAATGACATATATATATATATATATATATATATATATATATATATATATATATATACTGTATATATGTTTTTCCGAACATTTGAGCACATAAATCCATTAGATGTCGGTTTTGCAAGCCTGCGAGCAAATATTGCAGTACGGATGCCATGCGGATTACATACGGAGGATGCCATGCGCAAAATACGCTGACACACCCTGCCTACGGATGACATACGGACCACTATTTTGGGGACTTTTCTGCGTATTACGGCTGTAAAAAACGGACCGTATTTTTATACGCTGAGTGTGAGGCCGGCCTTACTCTGCATACCAGCAGGTTTATTTCATTGTGGGTGGATTCACCCACACCCCTTCTCTGCTCTCATTCCCTCGTAGCCATGGTCTGGAGCTGGAATCCCCACAGCCTTACTCGGCATACCAACAGGTTTATTTCATTGTGGGTGGCTGTGCCTCGTGTGTTTTTACATCCAGGACATGCTGGTTTGCACCTTATGCGTTTAGTCCACTTATCACTTCTAGGAGCTCATTTGTACCATTAGTATGCTGTGGCTATTTTGGGGTGCAGCTATATATCCTTTTCTGACTCCAGCAGGGACTTAATCTATTTGCACATTTCCCCATAATTACATGGACTGTGACCATTTTGAGCAAGTTTGGGGACGCCCTTATTTGGCTCTGTGATACAGGACCAGGGATCTGGTACAATACGGGTATACTTACCTTGTCATTTTCTGGGGATATATAATATGGAATTGTTGATTGTTATTTAATTCGGATTATATATATATATATATATTTTTATTTTTTTTTTGTTCTCTACAGTTTCATATATATGTATATATATTTATAGAGGGCCTTGTATTGTACATCTTTATGCGGGCAAGGGTGTGTGGTTGTTGCTGTTTTTAATTGGTTTTATATTTTGTGTTGTTTGGTGTTCACATTAATAAAAGTTATATATATATATTTTCATAATTTTGTAGTAGGTGTGCACATATTTATGCATGGGCTTTCTTTTTTGGTCTGTCCCCTTGGGGGTCAGCTGCTAACGCCAGAAGCCAACCTACATTGGTACCTGGCAATTACTTGTCACACAAGCCTAACCTCACCACTAGAGGCTCCAGCGAACACTAAGATAGCTGCTTAGTCACACCCCTCCAGGGTAAGTCTGGTCCGTAGCACAGTGGGGCCATGGTCCACGTTCACACCAAATAGTCTTGGTGTGAGCGTGAGAATGTCATTCTAGCAGGAATGGACATTTATGGGTATGTTATTTTCTTTGACTACTTTTATACCCATTGTTAGTTTTTGTATATTTTGCCATGTGATTTTTCCTTGGTCATACAGTTGATATCCATGGCATTTTAGGTCATAGCCTGTATATCTATTGGACCATTTATATATGCAGCATTTTGTCTATGATATTTTACTGGGTCCTTCAGAAGGCTTTATATTGGTGATATTATACTTATACCAATAGTAGGGGGTCAATTCATAAAAGAAGTGGCATAAAAGCTTTGAAAAGTTGCAAACTGCAACTTTTGGCGTTTCCAAGTCACTTTGGATCAGCTCCTCCAAAATGGGCGAATCTGGGGTGTAGCCTAGGAGGGACTGCTGTGTTCAGATCGCACCATCTGTCATTGTATGAGCCAAAAGTGGACTTCATGGGAGACAACCAAGGAGGACACCATTGTTGAAAAAAAACATAAAAATAGTTAGACTGGAATTTACCAAACTACATGTTGACAAGCCACAAAGCTTCCGGGAGAATGTCCTATGGACAGATGAGACAAAAATGGAACTTTTCGGACAAGGCACATCAGCTCTATGTTCACAGATGGAAAAATGAAGCATATCAAGAAAAGAACACTGTCCCTACTGTGAAACATGGAGGAGGCTCTGTTATGTTCTGGGCTGCTTTGCTGCATCTGGCAAAGGGTGTCTAGAATCTGTGCAGGGTACAATGAAATCTCAAGACTATCAAGGGATTCTAGAGAGAAATGTGCTGCCCAGTGTCAGAATCTTGGTCTCAGTCACAGGTCATGGGTCTTGCAACAGGATAATGGCCCCCCGAAGAAGCAGTGTGCAAAACGTGCGTTGGGGTCTCTCTTTCCACGTCACGGTGCAGGCTGGTTTACTATACCAGATATACTTCTTTGTATTCCACTTCACATCATCTAATCTAAATCTGGGTTTTTCACAGTGTAGCAGGACTTTCCTTAGGGTATGTGCACACGTTGCGGATTTCTTGCAGAAAATTCCTGAAGAAAACCGGAAATTTTCTGCAAGAAATCCGCATTTTTTTTTTTGCGTTTTTTTTCCGTTTTTTTCGCGTTTTTTTAGCATTCTGCAAGCGTAATTAGCTTGCAGAATGCTAAAGTTTTCCCTGCGATCTGTAGCATCGCTTGGAAAACTGACTGACAGGTTGGTCACACTTGTCAAACATAGCGTTTGACAAGTGTGACCAACTTTTTACTATAGATGCTGCCTATGCAGCATCTATAGTAAAAGATAGAATGTTTAAAAATAATAAAAAAAATAAAAAAATGCTTATACTCACCCAGACATCTCACCGGCGTCCGTTCCGTATAGCTGGTCTGTGCGCACAGGACCTCCCGTGACGTCACGGTCACGTGAGCGGTCACATGACCGCTCACGACCAATCACAGGACAGTGACGTCATTCGGCGAGGTCCTTCAGCGCACACCAGGTACAGAAACCGAACGGCAGCGTGCGAGGAGGCGGCAAGACATCGAGGGTGAGTATAGGACTGTTTATTATTTTATTTCTTATTTTTTGACCACTTATATGGTGCCCAGTGCGTGGAGGAGAGTCTCCTCTCCTCCACCCTGGGTACCAACCGCATATAATCTGCTTACTTCCCGCATGGTGTGCACAGCCCCGTGCGGGAAGTAAGCAGATCAATGGACCCCTAGGTGTGCGGAATCCCTGCAATTCCGCATTTTTAATGAACATGTTGCTTTTTTTTCCGCTATGCGATTTTTTCGCGGAAAAAATCGCAACATTTGCACCAAAAATGCGGAATACCCTGTAAATAATAGGAGGCTTATGTAAGCGTTTTTTTTCGCGTTTTTATCACGTTTTTATAGCGAAAAAACGCGAAAAAAACGCTAACAATCCTGAACGTGTGCACATGGCCTTATATGCGTGGCAGTGCCACTTTGGATATGCTCCTTTCATCTTTCCCAGCAAGGGATTCATTTATGCATTAGTCAACTGTGGATATATTATGTTACATTATATACTGCACTATGGCATTCTGCACTTTATCTGATTAACTCTGGTGAAGTGATGTAATACTTTTTGAGCCTCGGTCTTATCTACTTATATACTACTTATATACGTATACCCTACTACTAAAGAGGAGGTTGAGTGTGCAATTAATATTGAGATAATTGATAGTTTATTAATACTAAGTTTATTGCAAATTAACCCTAACTATTCATAATACTTTACGAATATACCTCATCAGACTATTTGTATCCAGCTTGTCTGTTTAATGTATCAATCATCTAGATATTGTGTACCTTTTTCAGCGGCCGATTTAATTAATTATTCCTGCTATACCTCCCTCCTGTACGTGGCACTTGGATGTCGTCTCCCACCTTTTAATTGTTCTTGTCTTTAGCAATATTTGTCTACTTTGTTTTTAATAATTTTGTAATAAAATTTGAGTATTTCTTACCCAGCTCTAGTGTCCATTCTCCTTCGGTTTTTCATTTATCTTCTATGGTAGAGCTTATATATTTAATGCCCCTTTCTGGATTATAGGATAATGACCCAAAACACACAGCTAAAAACACCCAAGAATAAGGCCGGCGTCACACTGGCGAGTTTTACGGACGTAAGAGCGCAGAAACTACGTCCGTAAAACTCGCATTACATACGGCACAATTATTCTCAATGGGGCTGCTCCTATTAGCCGTATATTACGGTTCAGTATTATACGGCTTTCTACGGCCGTACAAAATCGCAGCATGCTGCGTTTGTCAGCGTATTGCGCAAAAAAATCGCTAATGAAAGTCTATGGGGGCGAGAAAAATACGGATTCCACACGGACCTGCAGTGTGACTTGCGAGAAATACGCAGCGGTGTTAGTGAAAAGTCGGTAATTCAATTGCCGGCTTTTCATTTCTCCTGCACAAACCCGACAGGATATGAGACATGGTTTACATACAGTAAACCATCTCATATCCCCTTTTTTTTGCATATTCCACACTACTAATGTTAGTAGTGTGTATGTGCAAAATTTCAGCGCTGTAGCTGCTGAAATAAAGGGTTAAATGGCGGAAAAAATTGGCGTGGGCTCCCGCGCAATTTTCTCCGCCAGACTGGTAAAGCCAGTGACTGAGGGCAGATATTAATAGCCAGGAGAGGGTCCATGGTTATTGGCCCCCCCGTGGCTAAAAACATCTGCCCCCAGCCACCCCAGAAAAGGCACATCTGGAAGATGCGCCTATTCTGGCACTTGGCCACTCTCTTCCCACTCCCTGTAGCGGTGAGATATGGGGTAATGAAGGGTTAATGCCACCTTGCTATTGGAAGGTGACATTAAGCCAGATTAATAATGGAGAGGCGTCAATTATGTCACCTATCCATTATTAATCCAATTGTTGGAAAGGGTTAAAAACACACACACACATGATTTAAAAGTATTTTAATGAAATAAACACAGCGGTTGTTGTAATAATTTATTGTCACCTTCCAATAGCAAGGTGGCATTAACCCTTCATTACCCCATATCCCACCGCTACAGGGAGTGGGAAGAGAGTGGCCAAGTGCCAGAATAGGCGCATCTGCCAGATGTGCCTTTTCTGGGGTGGCTGGGGGCAGATGTTTTTAGCCACGGGGGGGCCAATAACCATGGACCCTCTCCTGGCTATTAATATCTGCCCTCAGTCACTGGCTTTACCATTCTGGCGGAGAAAATTGCGCGGGAGCCCACGCCAATTTTTTCCGCCATTTAACCCTTTATTTCAGCAGCTACAGCGCTGAAATTTTGCACATACACACTACTAACATTAGTAGTGTGGAATATGCAAAAAAAAAGGGGATATGAGATGGTTTACTGTATGAAAACCATGTCTCATATCCTGTCGGGTTTGTGCAGGAGAAATGAAAAGCCGGTAATTGAATTACCGGCTGTTCACAGATATCGCGCTGAATGAAATCTAAATACAGAATATATATATATGTGTCTCAATGACATATATATATATATATATACTGTATACATGTTTTCCCGAACATTTGAGCACATAAATCCATTAGATGTCGGTTTTGCAAGCCTGCGCGAAAATCTCGCAGTACGGATGCCATACGGATTACATACCGAGGATGCCATGCGCAAAATACGCTGACACACCCTGACTACGGATCACTATTTTGGGAACATTTCTCCGTATTACGGCCGTAGTACGGACGTAAAAAACGGACCGTATTGTCTTACGCCGAGTGTGACGCCGGCCTTACTAAGAGGAAAACATTGGACTATTCTGAAGTGGCCTTCTATGAGCCCTGCCGTAAATCCTATTAAGCATCTTTGGAAAGAGCTGAAACATGGCGTCTAGAAAAGACAACCTTCAAAACAACTGAAGCAGTTTGCTCTTGAGGAGTGGGCCAAAATACCTGTCGAGAGGTGCAGAAGTCTCATTGACAGTTACAGGAATCGTTTGATTGCAGTGATTGCCTCAAAAGGTTGTACAACAAAATATTAAGTTTAGGGTACCATCATTTCTGTCCAGGCCTATTTCAGGAGTTTTATTTTTTTTTTAAATTCTGTGGAAGCATGGTTGAAAAGCAATGTCTTACTTTTATTTGTGTATTTTCATAGATTTTTTTTATTTATTTTTACTTTTGTCAGATTCCAATCATTTCTGTGACCATTGTGGGTTTTTCTGTCATTAAACGAGGGGTACCAACAATTTTGACCACGTGTGTGTGTGTGTGTGTATATATATATATATATATATATATATATATATATATATATATATATATATATATATATATACACACACTAGCTGAAGAGCCCGGCGTTGCCTGGGCATAGTAAATATCTGTAGTTAGTTATAGCACCTCACTTCTCTTATTTTCCCATCACGCCTCTCATTTTCCCCCTCACATCTCTCAGTTTCCCCCTCACTCCTCTTATTTTCCCCCTCACTCCTCTCATTCCCCCTCACTCCTCTCATTCACCCCTAACACTTGTCATTTCGACCTCACATCTATCATTTTCTGATCACTCCACTATTTTCCCTCACTCCTCTCATTTTGCACTCACCCCTTTTCATTTTCACCTCACACCTCTCATTTTCACCTCACACCTCTCATTTTCACCTCAGTATATACATGTTTGTCATCTCCCTTATATATAGTATACACCTGTATGTCATCTCCTGTATATAGTATATACCTGTATGTCATCTCCCCTGTATATAGTATATACCTGTATGTTATCTCCCCTGTAAATAGTATATACCTGCTGTATGTCATCTCCTCATGTATATTGTATATACCTATGTGTCATCTCCTCCTGTATATAGTATATACCTGTATGTCATCTCCTCCTATATATAGTATATACCTATATATCATCTCCTGTATATAGTATATACCTGTATGTCATCTCCCCTGTATATAGTATATACCTGCTGTATGTCATCTCCTCCTCTATATACCTATGTGTCATCTCCTCTTTTATATAGTATATACATGTATGTCATCTCCTCCTGTATATAGTATATACGTGTGTCATCTCCTCCTGTATATAGTATATACCTGTATGTCATCTCCTCCTATATATAGTATATACCTGTAAGTCATTTCCTCCTGTATATAGTACATACCTGTGTGTCATCTCCTCCTGTATATAGTATATACCTGTGTGTCATCTCCCCTGGATATAGTATGTACCTGTATGTCATCTCCTCCTGTATTAGAACTCGTTCACACGTTATTTGGTCAGTATTTTTACCTCAGTATTTGTAAGCTAAATTGGCAGCCTGATAAATCCCCAGCCAACAGGAAGCCCTCCCCCCTGGCAGTATATATTAGCTCACACACACACATAATAGCAGGGCCGGACTGGCCATAGGGCACTTCTGGCAAATGCCAGAAGGGCCGGTGCCAGTGGTGGGCCGCTCAATCCGCCGCCCCCGCCGTCGCATTCAACGATGTCATATCATCGCGCACCTGCTGTGTCCCGGGCAGACTGCAGCTGCTGAGACAGGAGCAGGAACCAGGAAGCAACGCTGGGCACGAGGAGAGGTGAGGAGAGTTTGTTTTTTTTCTGGACTGTGGGGCCATTCTCGGAGGAGGGGAGGGGAGGAAGAGAAGAGATGTGGGCTGTATATAGTTCTCTGTGGGCTGTGCTCTGTGCTGTATACTGCTGTGGGCTGTATATAGTTCTCTTGTGGGCTGTGCTCTGTGCTGTATACTGCTGTGGGCTGTATATAGTTCTCTGTGGGCTGTGCTCTGTGCTGTATACTACTGTGGGCTGTATATAGTATTCTGTGGGCTGTGCTCTGTGCTGTATACTGCTGTGGGCTGTATATAGCTCTCTGTGGGCTGTGCTCTGTGCTGTATACTACTGTGGGCTGTATATAGTTCTCTGTGGGCTGTGCTCTGTGCTGTATACTACTGTGGGCTGTATATAGCTCTCTGTGGGCTGTGCTCTGTGCTGTATACTACTGTGGGCTGTATATAGCTCTCTGTGGGCTGTGCTCTGTGCTGTATACTGCTGTGTGCTCTGTGCTATATATAGTACTCTGTGGGCTGTGCTCTGTGCTGTATACTACTGTGTGCTATATATAGTTCTCTGGGCTGTGCTCTGTGCTGTATACTACTGTGTGCTCTGTGCTATATATAGTACTCTGTGGGCTGTGCTCTGTGCTGTATACTACTGTGTGCTATATATAGTTCTCTGGGCTGTGCTCTGTGCTGTATACTACTGTGGGCTGTATATAGTACTCTGTGGGCTGTGCTCTGTGCTGTATACTACTGTGGGCTGTATATAGTACTCTGTGGGCTGTGCTCTGTGCTGTATACTACTGTGGGCTGTATATAGTACTCTGTGGGCTGTGCTCTGTGCTGTATACTACTGTGGGCTGTATATAGTACTCTGTGGGCTGTGCTCTGTGCTGTATACTACTGTGGGCTGTATATAGTACTCTGGGCTGTGCTCTGTGCTGTATACTACTGTGGGCTGTATATAGTACTCTGTGGGCTGTGCTCTGTGCTGTATACTGCTGTGGGCTGTATATAGCTCTCTGTGGGCTGTGCTCTGTGCTGTATACTGCTGTGGGCTGTATATAGCTCTCTGTGGGCTGTGCTCTGTGCTGTATACTACTGTGGGCTGTATATAGCTCTCTGTGGGCTGTGCTCTGTGCTGTATACTACTGTGTGCTCTGTGCTATATATAGTACTCTGTGGGCTGTGCTCTGTGCTGTATACTACTGTGTGCTATATATAGTTCTCTGGGCTGTGCTCTGTGCTGTATATTACTGTGGGCTGTATATAGTACTCTGTGGGCTGTGCTGTATACTACTGTGGGCTGTATATAGTACTCTGTGGGCTGTGCTCTGTGCTGTATACTACTGTGGGCTGTATATAGTTATCTGTGGGCTGTGCTGTATATAGTACTCTGTGGGCTGTGCTGTATATAGTACTCTGTGGGCTGTGCTGTATATAGTACTCTGTGGGCTGTGCTGTATATAGTACTCTGTGGGCTGTGCTTTGTATAGTACTCTGTGGGCTGTGCTGTATATAGTACTCTGTGGGCTGTGCTGTATATAGTACTCTCTGGGCTGTGCTGTATATAGTACTCTCTGGGCTGTGCTGTATATAGTACTCTCTGGGCTGTGCTTTATATAGTACTCTGGGCTGTGCTGTATATAGTACTCTGGGCTGTGCTTTATATAGTTCTCTGTGGGCTGTGCTGTATATAGTTCTCTGTGGGCTGTGCTGTATATAGTTCTCTGTGGGCTGTGCTGTATATATTACTTTGTGGGCTGTGCTGTATATATTACTTTGTGGGCTGTGCTGTATATATTACTCTGTGGGCTGTGCTGTATACTACTGTGTGGACTGTGCTGTATACTTCTACGTGGGCTGTGCTGTATACTACTGTGTGGTCTGTGCTGTATACTACTGTGTGGTCTGTGCTGAATACTGCTGTGTGGGCTGTGTTATCTACTACGCGAGCTGTGCTATAGTATGCAGGCTGTGCTGTATACTATGCGGTTTGTGCTATATAATATGCGGGCTTTGCTATATACTATGGGGAGTATATTATATTCTATGGGGGAGGCCATGTTATGTACTATGTGGCTGTGTTATATACTATTGTGGGGGTATATTATATTCTATGGGGGAGGCTGCGTTATATACTATGGGGGGCTGCATTATATTCTATGGGGGGCTACATTATATATTATGGGGAGGTGGGCTGTATTATATTCTATGGGGGTTACATACTCTGGGGTGGCTGCATTATACTCTGTGGGGTGGCTGCATTATACTCTGGGGTGGCTGCATTATACTCTGGGGTGGCTGCATTATACTCTGGGGTGGCTGCATTATACTCTGGGGTGGCTGCATTATACTATATGTGGGCTGCATTATACTGTATCGAGGACTATGGGGAATACGTTATACTATATGAAGAACTATGGGGTGCATTATAGTATGGGAAGTGAATTGTACTACATGGATGACTGTGGCGGTGCATTATACTATATGGAGCACTATGAGGATTGTATTATGCTATATGGAGGACTATGAGGATTGTATTATGCTATATGGAGGACTATGAGGAGTGTATTATACTATGTGGAGGACTGAGCAGTGTATTTTAATATATGGAGGACTATAGGGAGTGTATTATACTATATGGAGGACTATGGAGCACATTATAATATATGGAGGACTATGGGGTGTATTTTACTAAACAAGTAAAATGCTGCATATTCGGATTGTTTTTGCTGGAACAAAAAGCCTTGTTGTCAGCAGCACATTGCCAGTGTAAACTGTAGATGTACTGCTGAAAACATGATACTGTATGGTGATCTGTTAGTGATCTATTAGTGATCGTTCTGTCTCATCATTATTCCTCAGCTGGTGGAAAGAGGCCGGGAAACAAGCGTTGAACAACTTCAGTATTGTCGATCAAACTCGTTTAGCGGCCTGAACTCAGCGCACGTAAATACAACAGAAAGGCTTCTGTGTGATGTGCAATATGTTAGCATTTGGGGACCCATTTTAAACTTTGCCTAGGGCCCCACCTAAAACTGGCCCTGCCTACAAGTGTACAAAGATATTATACAGTCACCATGTGACAAGTGGGCCTGTGTAACTTCAAATGCCAGGGCTGAATTTTAGTCCCAGTCCGGCCCTGCATAATAGACAGGTCATGTGACTGACAGCTGCCGTATTTCCTATATGGTACATTTGTTGCTCTTGTAGTTTGTCTGCTTATTAATCAGATTTTTATTTTTGAAGGATAATACCAGACTTGTGTGTGTTTTAGGGCGAGTTTCATGTGTCAAGTTGTGTGTGTTGAATTGCGTGTGGCGATATGCATGTAGCGACTTTTGTGAGATGAGTTTTGTGTGGCGACATGCGTGTAGCAACTTTTTGTGTGTCGAGTTGCATGTGACAGGTTAGTGTAGCAAGTTCTGTGCAGCAAGTTTTGCGCATGGGGAGTTTTGCGCATGGCGAGTTTTATGTGTGGTGCGTTTTGAGTATGTGCACATTTTGCATGAGGCAACTTTTGCATGTGTTGCAACTTTCGTGCATGTGGCAATTTTTCCGCATGTGCAAGTTTTGCGTGTGGCGATTTTTCCATGACTTGAGTTTTGCACGTGTGGCTAGTTTTGCGTGAGCCTAGTTTTGCATGTGGCGAGTTTTGCATGTGGCGAGTTTTGCGCGTGGCGAGTTTTGAGCGGTGACTTTTGTGTTTCGACTCTTATGTGGCGAGGTTGGTGTATGTGTGGTGAAATGTGCGCTGAGGGTGATATGTGTTCAAGCACGTGGTAGTGTGTGGCGCATTTTGTGTGTGTGTTCATATCCCCGTGTGTGATGAGTATCTCATGTCGGGGCCCCACCTTAGCAACTGTACGGTATATACTCTTTGGCGCCATCGCTCTCATTCTTTAAGTCCCCCTTGTTCACATCTGGCAGCTGTCAATTTGCCTCCAACACTTTTCCTTTCACTTTTTCCCCATTATGTAGATAGGGGCAAAATTGTTTGGTGAATTGGAAAGTGCGGGGTTAAAATTTCGCCTCACAACATAGCCTATGATGCTCTCGGGGTCCAGACGTGTGACTGTGCAAAAAATTTTGTGGCTGTAGCTGCGTCGGTGCAGATGCCAATCCCGGACATACACACACACACACATTCAGCTTTATATATTAGATATACATATACAGGGCAGCACGGTGGCTCAATGGATAGCACTGCAGCGTTGGAGTCCTGGGTTCAAACCCAAACAACACCTGCAAGGAGTTTGTATGTTCTCCCCATGTTTGCATGGGTTTCCTCCGGGCACTCCGGTTTCCTCCCACATTCCAAAGACCTACTGATAGGGAAATTAGATTGTGAGCCCCATCGGGGACAGTGATGATAATGTGTGCAAAACTGTAAAGCGCTGCGGAATATGTTAGCGCTATATACTGTAGAAATAAAGATTATTATAGTGCTTTGGAACAAAGCACTATACTGTTATTCCATCGTGGATAACTTCTTCTTATTATAGTGCTTTGGAACAAAGCACTATACTGTTATTCCATCGTGGATAACTTCTTCTTCTTATAGTGCTTTGGAACAAAGCACTATACTGTTATTCCATCGTGGATAACTTCTTATTATTATAGTGCTTTGGAACAAAGCACTATACTGTTATTCCATCGTGGTAAACTTCTTATTATAGTGCTTTGGAACAAAGCACTATACTGTTATTCCATCGTGGATAACTTCTTATTCTTATTATAGTGCTTTGGAACAAAGCACTATACTGTTATTCCATCGTGGATAACTTCTTCTTATTCTTATTATAGTGCTTTGGAACAAAGCACTATACTGTTATTCCATCGTGGATAACTTCTTATTCTTATTATTATAGTGCTTTGGAACAAAGCACTATACTGTTATTCCACCGTGGTAAACTTCTTATTATAGTGCTTTGGAACAAAGCACTATACTGTTATTCCACCGTGGTAAACTTCTTCTTATTATTATTATAGTGCTTTGGAACAAAGCATTATACTGTTATTCCACCGTGGTAAACTTCTTATTTCTTATTATTATTATTCAGTCCGCACGTAATGCGGCCCGAACCGCTAAACTCACAGACTCCAGTGAGGTGTCATTTCGAAGCCAGCGTTCCTGAGAGGTGTGCTAAGTATTTTTCGTGTCGATCGGATTTGTAGTTTTGGCGCAATTTGCGTTTGAAAAAAGTGTCTCAATGCATTTCAATAGGGAAATTTTCCAATACGTTTATAATGGGCCTGATTTCTGAGGCAATTTCTAAAAATAACTGCCACCTGGCTGATTACCTCATTGATATGCGCAGTGAGACCCAGTTACTATGCCAACGCCTATAAACTCTACCAGCCCACCAGGTCAAAAGTTTTGTCAGATAATATCAGCTCTTAAAGTGACAGTACAGCACAATTACAAAGCACTATCTGTAGTCTTATCATTATTGCCCCGCTCACCAAATCGGACCCAGCCCACCAAATCGGACCAGAGTGCCCCCGCTTGCCAAATCGGACCCAGAGTGGCGCCGCCCGTCAAGTCGGACCCAGAGTGGCGCCGCCCGCCAAATCGGACCCAGAGTGGCGCCGCCCGCCAAATCGGACCCAGAGTGGCGCCGCCCGCCAAATCGGACCCAGAGTGGCGCCGCCCGCCAAATCGGACCCAGAGTGGCGCCGCCCGCCAAATCGGACCCAGAGTGGCGCCGCCCGCCAAATCGGACCCAGAGAGGCGCCGCCCGCCAAATCGGACCCAGAGTGGCGCCGCCCGCAAAATCAGACCCAGAGTGGCGCCGCCCGCCAAATCGGACCCAGAGTGGCGCCGCCCGCCAAATCGGACCCAGAGTGACCCGGGCCGCCAAATCGGACCCAGAGTGGCGCCGCCCGCCAAATCGGACCCAGAGTGGCGCCGCCCGCCAAATCGGACCCAGAGTGGCGCCGCCCGCCAAATCGGACCCAGAGTGGCGCCGCCCGCCAAATCGGACCCAGAGTGGCGCCGCCCGCCAAATCGGACCCAGAGTGGCGCCGCCCGCCAAATCGGACCCAGAGTGGCGCCGCCCGCCAAATCGGACCCAGAGTGACGCCGCCCGCCAAATCGGACCCAGAGTGGCGCCGCCCGCCAAATCGGACCCAGAGTGGCGCCGCCCGCCAAATCGGACCCAGAGTTGCGCCGCCCGCCAAATCGGACCGAGAGGCGCCACCCGCCAAATCGGACCAAGAGTGGCGCCGCCCGCAAAATCGGACCCAGAGTGGCGCCGCCCGCCAAATCGGACCCAGAGTGGCGCCGCCCGCCAAATCGGACCCAGAGTGACCCGGGCCGCCAAATCGGACCCAGAGTGGCGCCGCCCGCCAAATCGGACCCAGAGTGGCGCCGCCCGCCAAATCGGACCCAGAGTGGCGCCGCCCGCCAAATCGGACCCAGAGTGGCGCCGCCCGCCAAATCGGACCCAGAGTGGCGCCGCCCGCCAAATCGGACCCAGAGTGGTGCCGCCCGCCAAATCGGACCCAGAGTGACCCGGGCCACCAAATCGGACCCAGAGTGACCCGGGCCACCAAATCGGACCCAGAGTGGCGCCGCCCGCCAAATCGGACCCAGAGTGGCGCCGCCTGCCAAATCGGACCCAGAGTGGCGCCGCCCGTCAAATCGGACCCAGAGTGACCCGGGCCACCAAATCGGACCCAGAGTGACCCGGGCCACCAAATCGGACCCAGAGTGACCCGGGCCAGCAAATCGGACCCAGAGTGACCCGGGCCAGCAAATCGGACCCAGAGTGACCCGGGCCACCAAATCGGACCCAGAGTGACCCGGGCCACCAAATCGGACCCAGAGTGACCCGGGCCACCAAATCGGACCCAGAGTGACCCGGGCCACCAAATCGGACCCAGAGTGACCCGGGCCACCAAATCGGACCCAGAGTGACCCGGGCCACCAAATCGGACCCAGAGTGACCCGGGCCACCAAATCGGACCCAGAGTGACCCGGGCCACCAAATCGGACCCAGAGTGACCCGGGCCACCAAATCGACCCCAGAGTGACCCGGGCCACCAAATCGGGCCCAGAGTGACCCGGGCCACCAAATCGGGCCCAGAGTGACCCGGGCCACCAAATGGGACCCAGAGTGACCCGGGCCACCAAATGGGACCCAGAGTGACCCGGGCCACCAAATGGGACCCAGAGTGACCCGGGCCACCAAATGGGACCCAGAGTGACCCGGCCCACCAAATGGGACCCAGAGTGACCCGGCCCACCAAATGGGACCCAGAGTGACCCGGGCCACCAAATGGGACCCAGAGTGACCCGGCCCACCAAATCGGACCCAGAGTGACCCGGCCCACCAAATCGGACCCAGAGTGACCCGGCCCACCAAGCCTCAACCCTGAGGGGCTACAACTACCAAACCAGCGCCTGAGGGGCACCCAAGTGTGAAAGTCTTGCAGGGGCAGCCCGGGCACCATTCCAAAGCACTATCTGTAGTTCCTTCAGGAAATACCCATCTAGTTCTTATTATTATTCAGTCCGCACGTAATGCGGCCCGAACCGCTAAACTCACAGACTCCAGTGAGGTGTCATTTCGAAGCCAGCGTTCCTGAGAGGTGTGCTAAGTATTTTCCGTGTCGATCGGATTTGTAGTTTTGGCGCAATTTGCGTTTGAAAAAAGTGTCTCAATGCATTTCAATAGGGAAATTTTCCAATACGTTTATAATGGGCCTGATTTCTGAGACAATTTCTAAAAATAACTGCCACCTGGCTGATTACCTCATTGATATGCGCAGTGAGACCCAGTTACTATGCCAACGCCTATAAACTCTACATTAGCCCACCAGGTCACAAGTTTTGTCAGATAATATCAGCTCTTAAAGTGACAGTACAGCACAATTACAAAGCACTATCTTTAGTCTTATCATTATTGCCCCGCTCACCAAATCGGACCCAGCCCACCAAATCGGACCCAGAGTGGCGCCGCCTGCCAAATCGGACCCGGAGTGGCGCCGCCCGCCAAATCGGACCCGGAGTGGCGCCGCCCGCCAAATCGGACCCAGAGTGGCGCCGCCCGCCAAATCGGACCCGGAGTGGCGCCGCCTGACAAATCGGACCCGGAGTGGTGCCGCCCGCCAAATCGGACCCGGAGTGGCGCCGCCCGCCAAACCGGACCCAGAGTGGCGCCGCCCGCCAAATCGGACCCATAGTGGCGCTGCCCACCAAATCGGACCCAGTGTGGCGCCGCCCGCCAAATCGGACCCAGAGTGGCGCCGCCCGCCAAATCGGACCCAGAGTGGCGCCGCCCGCTAAATCGGACTCGGAGTGGCGCCGCCCGCCAAATCGGACCCAGAGTGGCGCCGCCCGCCAAATCGGACCCGGAGTGGCGCCGCCCACCAAATCGGACCCGGAGTGGCACCGCCCGCCAAATCGGACCCGGAGTGGCGCCGCCCGCCAGAGTGGCGCCGCCCGCCAAATCGGACCCGGAGTCTCGCCGCCCGCCAAATCGGACCCGGAGTGGCGCCGCTTGCCAAATCGGACCCGGAGTGGCACCGCCCACCAAATCGGACCCGGAGTGGCGCCGCCCACCAGAGTGGCGCCGCCCGCCAAATCGGACCCGGAGTGGCGCCGCCCGCCAAATCGGACCCGGAGTGGCGCCGCCCGCCAAATCGGACCCAGAGTGACCCGGGCCACCAACTTGGACCCAGAGTGACCCGGGCCACCAAATCGGACCCAGAGTGACCCGGGCCACCAAATCGGACCCAGAGTGACCCGGCCCACCAAATCGGACCCAGAGTGACCCGGCCCACGAAATCGGACCCAGAGTGACCCGGCCCACCAAATCGGATCCAGAGTGACCCGGCCCACCAAATCGGACCCAGAGTGACCCGGGCCACCAAATCGGACCCAGAGTGGCGCCGCCCGCCAAATCGGATCCAGAGTGGCGCCGCCCGCCAAATCGGACCCAGAGTGGCGCCGCCCGCCAAATCGGACTCAGAGTGGCGCCGCCCGCCAAATCGGACCCAGAGTGGCGCCGCCCGCCAAATCGGACCCAGAGTGGCGCCGCCCGCCAAATCGGACCCAGAGTGGAGCCGCCCACCAAATCGGACCCAGAGTGGCGCCGCCCGCCAAATCGGACCCAGAGTGGCGCCGCCCGCCAAATCGGACCCAGAGTGGCGCCGCCCGCCAAATCGGACCCAGAGTGGCGCCGCCCGCCTAATCGGACCCAGAGCGGCGCCGCCCGCCAAATCGGACCCAGAGTGGCCTCAACCCTGAGGGGCTACAACTACCAAACCAGCGCCTGAGGGGCACCCAAGTGTGAAAGTCTTGCAGGGGCAGCCCGGGCACCATTCCAAAGCACTATCTATAGTTCATTCAGGAAATACCCATCTATTTCTCTCTGTTATCAGCCATTCCCCTGTCCTGCTTTCAGTCTATTCTCCCTGTTATCAGCCATTCCCCCATCCTGCTGTCAGTCTTTTTCTCTGTTATCAGCCATTCCCCTGTCGTGCTGTCAGTCTATTCTCTCTGTTATCAGCCATTCCCTTGTCCTGCTGTCAGTCTATTCTCTGTTATCAGCCATTCCCTTATCCTGCTGTCAGTCAGAGTGACCCGAGCCACCAAATCGGACCCAGAGAGACCCGGGCCACCAAATCGGACCCAGAGTGACCCGGGCCACCAAATCGGACCCAGAGTGACCCGGGCCACTAAATCGGACCCAGAGTGACCCGGCCCACCAAATCGGACCCAGAGTGACCCGGCCCACCAAATCGGACCCAGAGTGACCCGGCCCACCAAATCGGACCCAGAGTGACCCGGGCCACCAAATCGGACCCAGAGTGACCCGGGCCACCAAATCGGACCCAGAGTGACCCGGGCCACCAAATCGGACCCAGAGTGACCCGGGCCACCAAATCGGACCCAGAGTGACCCGGGCCACCAAATCGGACCCAGAGTGACCCGGCCCACCAAATCGGACCCAGAGTGACCCGGCCCACCAAATCGGACCCAGAGTGACCCGGGCCACCAAATCGGACCCAGAGTGACCCGGGCCACCAAATCGGACCCAGAGTGACCCGGGCCACCAAATCGGACCCAGAGTGACCCGGGCCACCAAATCGGACCCAGAGTGACCCGGGCCACCAAATCGGACCCAGAGTGACCCGGGCCACCAAATCGGACCCAGAGTGACCCGGGCCACCAAATCGGACCCAGAGTGACCCGGGCCACCAAATCGGACCCAGAGTGACCCGGGCCACCAAATCGGACCCAGAGTGACCCGGGCCACCAAATCGGACCCAGAGTGACCCGGCCCACCAAATCGGACCCAGAGTGACCCGGGCCACCAAATCGGACCCAGAGTGACCCGGGCCACCAAATCGGACCCAGAGTGACCCGGGCCACCAAATCGGACCCAGAGTGACCCGGGCCACCAAATCGGACCCAGAGTGACCCGGGCCACCAAATCGGACCCAGGGGGACCCGGGCCACCAAATCGGACTCAGGGGGACCCGGCCCACCAAATCGGACCCAGAGTGACCCGGGCCACCAAATCGGACCCAGAGTGACCCGGGCCACCAAATCGGACCCAGAGTGACCCGGGCCACCAAATCGGACCCAGAGTGACCCGGGCCACCAAATCGGACCCGGAGTGACCCGGGCCACCAAATCGGACCCAGAGTGACCCGGGCCACCAAATCGGACCCAGAGTGACCCGGGCCACCAAATCGGACCCAGAGTGACCCGGGCCACCATATCGGACCCAGAGTGACCCGGGCCACCACATCGGACCCAGAGTGACCCGGGCCACCACATCGGACCCAGAGTGACCCGGGCCACCACATCGGACCCAGAGTGACCCGGGCCACCACATCGGACCCAGAGTGACCCGGGCCACCAAATCGGACTCAGAGTGACCCGGGCCACCAAATCGGACCCAGAGTGACCCGGGCCACCAAATCGGACCCAGAGTGACCCGGGCCACCAAATCGGACCCAGAGTGACCCGGGCCACCAAATCGGACCCAGAGTGACCCGGGCCACCAAATCGGACCCAGAGTGACCCGGGCCACCAAATCGGACCCAGAGTGACCCGGGCCACCAAATCGGACCCAGAGTGACCCGGGCCACCAAATCGGACCCAGAGTGCCCCGGGCCACCAAATCGGACCGAGTGCCCCGGGCCACCAAATCGGACCCAGAGTGCCCCGGGCCACCAAATCGGACCCAGAGTGCCCCGGGCCACCAAATCGGACCCAAAGTGGCCCCGCCCACCAAATCCTCAACTACCAAACCAGCGTCTGAGGGGCACCCAAGTGTGAAAGTCTTGCAGGGGCAGCCCGGGCACCATTCCAAAGCACTATCTGTAGTTCCTTCAGGAAATACCCATCTAGTTATAGTGCTTTGGAACAAAGCACTATACTGTTATTCCACCGTGGTAAACTTCTTCTTATTCTTATTATTCAGTCCGCACGTAATGCGGCCCGAACCGCTAAACTCACAGACTCCAGTGAGGTGTCATTTCGAAGCCAGCGTTCCTGAGAGGTGTGCTAAGTATTTTTCGTGTCGATCGGATTTGTAGTTTTTGCGCAATTTGTGTTTGAAAAAAGTCTTTCAATGCGTTTCAATGGAGAAATTTTCCTATACGTTTATAATGGGCTGGTTTCTGAGGCAATTTCTAAAAATAACTGCCACCTGGCTGATTAGCTCATTGATATGTGCAGTCAGACACAGTTACTATGCCAACTCCTATGAAATCTACATCAGCTCACCAGGTCACAAGTTTTGTCAGATAATATCAGCTCTTAAAGTGACAGTACAGCACAATTCCAAACCACTATCCGTAGTCTTATGATTATTAGACTGTGGCCCGATTATAACTCATCGGGTATTCTAGAATATGCATGTCCACGTAGTATATTGCACAGCCACGCAGTATACAGTGCAGAGCCGTGCAGTACACAGCGCAGAGCCGCGCAGTACACAGCGCAGAGCCGCGCAGTACACAGCGCAGAGCCGCGCAGTATAAAGCGCAGAGCCACGCAGTACACAGCGCAGAGCCGCGCAGTACACAGCGCAGAGCCGTGCAGTACACAGCGCAGAGCCGCGCAGTATAAAGCGCAGAGCCGTGCAGTACACAGCGCAGAGCCGCGCAGTACACAGCGCAGAGCCGTGCAGTACACAGCGCAGAGCCGCGCAGTACACAGCGCAGAGCCGCGCAGTACACAGCGCAGAGCCGCGCAGTATAAAGCGCAGAGCCGCGCAGTACACAGCGCAGAGCCGCGCAGTACACAGCGCAGAGCCGTGCAGTACACAGCGCAGAGCCGCGCAGTTTAAAGCGCAGAGCCGTGCAGTACACAGCGCAGAGCCGCGCAGTACACAGCGCAGAGCCGTGCAGTACACAGCGCAGAGCCGCGCAGTATAAAGCGCAGAGCCGTGCAGTACACAGCGCAGAGCCGCGCAGTACACAGCGCAGAGCCGCGCAGTACACAGCGCAGAGCCGCGCAGTACACAGCGCAGAGCCGCGTAGTATACAGCGAAGAGCCACGCAGTATATAGCGCAGAGCCGCGCAGTACAAAGCGCAGAGCTGCGCAGAGCTGCGCAGTATACAGCGCAGAGCCGCGCAGTATACAGCGCAGAACGCGCAGTACACAGTGCAGAGCCGCGCAGTACACAGCGCAGAGCCGTGCAGTACACAGCGCAGAGCCGTGCAGTACACAGCGCAGAGCCACGCAGTATACAGCGCAGAGCCGCGTAGTATACAGCGCAGAGCCGCGTAGTATACAGCGCAGAGCCACGCAGTATACAGCACAGAGCCACGCAGTATACAGCGCAGAGCCACGTAGTTATACTGCCCAGTCACGTAGTATATTGTCCAGTCACATAGTATACTGCATATCCCTGTTACAAAAAAAAAGAATTAAAATAAAAAAGTTACATACTCACCTCCTGGAGCGGCCGGTATCTGATGGTTGTTGCACCTCCTAGAGCGGCCGGTACACGATGCTTGTTGCACCTGGAGTGGCCGGTACCCGATGCTTGTTGCGCGCTCCGGTCCCAAGAGTGCATTGCGGTCTCACGAGATGATGACGTAGCGGTGTTGTGAGACAGAAAGACGGAAGTGCCCTTAGATAATTAGATAGTAGATTACCCCGCTCACCAATTCGGAACCCGAGAGGCCCGGCCCACCAAATCGGACCCCGAGGGGCCCGGCCCACCAAATCGGACCCAGAGTGACCCCGCCCCCTAAATCAGACCCAGAGTGACCCCGCCCACCAAATCGGACCCAGAGTGGCTCCGCCCACCAAATCGGACCCAGAGTGACCCCTTCCACCAAATCAGACCCAGAGTGACCCCTTCCACCAAATCAGACCCAGAGTGACCCCTTCCACCAAATCGGGCCCAGAGTGACCCCGCCCACCAAATCGGACCCAGAGTGACCCCACCCACCAAATCGGACCCTGAGGTGCCCAGCCCACCAAATCAGACCCTGAGGTGCCCAGCCCACCAAATCGGACCGAGTGACCCCACCCACCAAATTGGTCCCTAAGGTGCCCCGCCCACCAAATCGGACCCAGAGTGGCTCCGCCCACCGAATCGGACCCAGAGTGGCCGCGCCCACAGAATCGGACCAAAAGTGACCCCGCCCACCGAATCGGACCTAGATTTACCCCGCCCACAAAATCAGACCCAGATTGACCCAACCCACCAAATCGGACCGCCTGAGGGGCACCCAAGTGTGAAAGTCTTGCAGGGGCAGCCCGGGCACCATTCCAAAGCACTATCTGTAGTTCCTTCAGGAAATACCCATCTAGTATTATTATTGTAATCCGAACTTGGTAAACTTAATATTTTTCAGTTTTTTTCCGCAATTAATGCGGCCCAAACCACTGCACGCACAGACTCCAGTGAGGCGTCATTTCGAAGCCAGCGTCCACGAGAGGTGTGCTAAGTATTTTTCGTGTCGATCCGATTTGTAGTTTTTTTTTAAATTATATTAAAAAAAAAAAATCCAATATTAAATAATGGCGAACTTTCCATTACCCCCAACTTGACCTTCCAAAGATGGCAGCTAGGCAAATGTACGGTGTCCATTTTAGGACCTGACCATTTATCAAAGTCAAACATCAGAATAAAGTGACTATGACACCTCTCGTCCAGTGTGTGAAAAGTAAGTGCACCCCCAATCCCGTGGGTGAAAAGTAAGTGCACCGAGTGACCCCGCCCCCCAAATCGGACCCAGAGTGACCCCGCCCACCAATTCGGTCCCAGAGTGACCCCGCCCACCAAATTGGTCCCAGAGTAACCCCGCCCACCAAATCGGTCCAAGAGTGACTCCGTCCACCAAATCGGTCCGAGAGTGACCCCGCCCACCAAATTGGACCCCGAGTGGCCCCGCCCCCCAAATCGGACCCAGACGGGCCCCGCCCCCCAAATCAGACCCAGAGTGACCCCGCCCACCATATAGGACCCAGAGGTGCCCCGCCCACCAACATCGGACCCAGAGGTGCCCCGCCCACCAACATCGGACCCAGAGGTGCCCCGCCCACCAACATCGGACCCCGAGTGGCTCCGCCCACCGAATCGGACCCCGAGTGGCCCCGCCCACAGAATCGGACCCCGAGTGGCCCCGCCCACCAAATCGGACCCAGAGTGACCCCGCCCACCAAATCGGACCCTGAGGTGCCCCGCCCTCCAAATCAGACCCTGAGGTGCCCCACCCCCAAATCGGACCCTGAGGTACCCCGCCCACCAAATCGGACCCTGAGGTGCCCCGCCCCCAAATCGGACCCTGAGGTACCCCGCCCCCCAAATTGGACCCTGAGTGACCCCGCCCACCAAATCGGACCCTGAGTGACCCCGCCCACCAAATCGGACCCTGAGTGACCCCGCCCACCAAATTGGACCCCGAGTGACCCCGCCCACCAAATCGGACCCCGAGTGACCCCGCCCACCAAATCGGACCCTGAGTGACCCCGCCCACCAAATCGGACCCTGAGTGACCCCGCCCACCAAATCAGACCCTGAGTGACCCCGCCCACCAAATCGGACCCTGAGATGCCCCGCCCCCCAAATCAGAGCACAAGGGGCCCCGCCCACCAAATCGGACTTAGAGGGGCCCCGCCCACCAAATCGGACCCTGAGGGGCCCAGCCCACCAAATCCTCAACCCTGAGGGGCTGCAACTACCAAACCAGCACCTGAGGGGCACCCAAGTGTGAAAGTCTTGCAGGGGCAGCCCGGGCACCATTCCAAAGCACTATCTGTAGTTCCTTCAGGAAATACCCATCTAGTTCTTATTATTATTCAGTCCGCACGTAATGCGGCCCGAACCGCTTCACTCACAGACTCCAGTGAGGTGTCATTTCGAAGCCAGCGTCCCCAAGAGGTGTGCTAAGTATTTTTTGTGTCGATCGGATTTGTAGTTTTGGCGCAATTTGCGTTTGAAAATGTTTTTTCCCCTCATTGTAATGCATTTCAATAGGGAAATTTTCCCATAGGTTATAATGGCCGGGTTTCTGAGGCAATTTGAAATGTACCTGCCACCTGGCTGATTAGCTCATTGATATGTGCAGTCAGGCCCAGTTACTATGCCAACGCCTGTGAACTGTACATGACCCCAGCACAGTTTTGCCAGATAATATCAGCTCTTAAAGTGACAGTACAGCACAATTTCAAAGCACTATCTGTAGTCTTATTATTATTACAGTACACAGCGCAGAGCCGCGCATTATACAGCGCAGAGCCAGGCAGCATACAGCGCGGAGCCGCGCAGCATACAGCGCAGAGCCCCGCAGTATACAGCGCAGAGCCGCGCAGCATACAGCGCAGAGCCGCGCAGTATACAGCGCAGAGCCGCGCATTATACAGCGCAGAGCCCCGCAGCATACAGCGCAGAGCCCCGCAGCATACAGCGCAGAGCCCCGCAGTATACAGCGCAGAGCCGCGCAGCATACAGCGCAGAGCCCCGCAGCATACAGCGCAGAGCCGCGCAGTATACAGCGCAGAGCCCCGCAGCATACAGCGCAGAGCCCCGCAGTATACAGCGCAGAGCCCCGCAGTATACAGCGCCCACCAAATCGGCCCCTGAGGGGCCCCACCCACAAAATCGGACCCAGAGTGGCTACAACTACCAAACCAGCGCCTGAGGGGCACCTAAGTGTGAAAGTCTTGCTGGGGCAACCCGGGAACCATTCCAAAGCACTATCTGTAGTTCCTTCAGGAAATACCCATCTATTTCTCTCTGTTATCAGCCATTCCCCGTACTGCTGTCAGTCTATTTCTCTCTGTTATCAGCCATTCCCCGTCCTGCTGTCAGTCTATTCTCTCTGTTATCAGCCATTCCCCTGTCCTGCTGTCAGTCTATTCTCTCTGTTATCAGCCATTCCCCTGTCCTGCTGTCAGTCTATTCTCTCTGTTATCAGCCATTCCCCGTCCTGCTGTCAGTCTATTTCTCTCTGTTATCAGCAATTCCCCTGTCCTGCTGTCAGTCTATTCTCTCTGTTATCAGCCATTCCCTTGTCCTGCTGTCAGTCTATTCTCTGTTATCAGCCATTCCCTTATCCTGCTGTCAGTCAGAGTGACCCGGCCCACCAAATCGGACCCAGAGTGACCCGGGCCACCAAATCGGACCCAGAGTGACCCGGGCCACCAAATCGGACCCAGAGTGACCCGGGCCACCAAATCGGACCCAGAGTGACCCGGGCCACCAAATCGGACCCAGAGTGACCCGGGCCACCAAATCGGACCCAGAGTGACCCGGGCCACCAAATCGGACCCAGAGTGACCCGGGCCACCAGATCGGACCCAGAGTGACCCGGGCCGCCAAATTGGACCCAGAGTGACCCGGGCCGCCAAATCGGACCCAGAGTGACCCGGGCCGCCAAATCGGACCCAGAGTGACCCGGGCCGCCAAATCGGACCCAGAGTGACCCGGGCCACCAAATTGGACCCAGAGTGACCCGGGCCACCAAATCGGACCCAGAGTGACCCAGGCCACCAAATCGGACCCAGAGTGACCCGGGCCACCAAATCGGACCCAGAGTGACCCGGGCCACCAAATCGGACCCAGAGTGACCCGGGCCACCAAATCGGACCCAGAGTGACCCGGGCCACCAAATCGGACCCAGAGTGACCCGGGCCACCAAATCGGACCCAGAGTGACCCGGGCCACCAAATCGGACCCAGAGTGACCCGGGCCACCAAATCGGACCCAGAGTGACCCGGGCCACCAAATCGGACCCAGAGTGACCCGGGCCACCAAATCGGACCCAGAGTGACCCGGGCCACCAAATCGGACCCAGAGTGACCCGGCCCACCAAATCGGACCCAGAGTGACCCGGGCCACCAAATCGGACCCAGAGTGACCCGGGCCACCAAATCGGACCCAGAGTGACCCGGGCCACCAAATCGGACCCATAGTGGCCTGGCCCACCAAATCGGACCCATAGTGGCCCGGCCCACCAAATCGGACCCAGAGTGACCCAGCCCACCAAATCGGACCCAGAGTGGCTCCGCCCCCCAAATCGGACCCAGAGTGGCCCCGCCCACCAAATCCTCAACCCTGAGGGGCTACAACTACCAAACCAGCATCTGAGGGGCACCCAAGTGTGAAAGTCTTGCAGGGGCAGCCCGGGCACCATTCCAAAGCACTATCTGTAGTTCCTTCAGGAAATACCCATCTAGTTCTTATTATTATTATTCAGTCCGCACGTAATGCGGCCCGAACCGCTTCACTCACAGACTCCAGTGAGGTGTCATTTCGAAGCCAGCGTCCCCAAGAGGTGTGCTAAGTATTTTTCGTGTCGATCGGATTTGTAGTTTTGGCGCAATTTGCGTTTGAAAATGTTTTTTCCCCTCATTGTAATGCATTTCAATAGGGAAATTTTCCCATAGGTTATAATGGCCGGGTTTCTGAGGCAATTTGAAATGTACCTGCCACCTGGCTGATTAGCTCATTGATATGTGCAGTCAGGCCCAGTTACTATGCCAACGCCTGCGAACTGTACATGACCCCAGCACAGTTTTGCCAGATAATATCAGCTCTTAAAGTGATAGCACAGCACAATTTCAAAGCACTATCTGTAGTCTTATTATAATTATTGCCCCGCTCACCAAATCGGACCCAGAGTGGCGCCGCCCGCCAAATCGGACCCAGAGTGGCGCCGCCCGCCAAATCGGACCCAGAGTGACCCGGGCCACCAACTCGGACCCAGAGTGACCCGGGCCACCAACTCGGACCCAGAGTGACCCGGGCCACCAACTCGGACCCAGAGTGACCCGGGCCACCAAATCGGACCCAGAGTGACCCGGCCCACCAAATCGGACCCAGAGTGACCCGGGCCACCAAATCGGACCCAGAGTGACCCGGGCCACCAAATCGGACCCAGAGTGACCCGGCCCACCAAATCGGACCCAGAGTGACCCGGCCCACCAAATCGGACCCAGAGTGACCCGGCCCACCAAATCGGACCCAGAGTGACCCGGCCCACCAAATCGGACCCAGAGTGACCCGGCCCACCAAATCGGACCCAGAGTGACCCGGCCCACCAAATCGGACGCAGAGTGACCCGGCCCACCAAATCGGACCCAGAGTGACCCGGCCCACCAAATCGGACCCAGAGTGACCCGGCCCACCAAATCGGACCCAGAGTGACCCGGGCCCACCAAATCGGACCCAGAGTGACCCGGGCCCCCAAATCGGACCCAGAGTGACCCGGGCCACCAAATCGGACCCAGAGTGACCCGGGCCCCCAAATCAGACCCAGAGTGACCCGGGCCCCCAAATCGGACCCAGAGTGACCCGGGCCCCCAAATCGGACCCAGAGTGACCCGGGCCACCAAATCGGACCCAGAGTGACCCGGGCCACCAAATCGGACCCAGAGTGACCCGGGCCACCAAATCGGACCCAGAGTGACCCGGGCCACCAAATCGGACCCAGAGTGACCCGGGCCACCAAATCGGACCCAGAGTGACCCGGCCCACCAAATCGGAACCAGAGTGACCCGGCCCACCAAATCGGACCCAGAGTGACCCGGCCCACCAAATCGGACCCAGAGTGACCCGGCCCACCAAATCGGACCCAGAGTGGCCTCAACCCTGAGGGGCTACAACTACCAAACCAGCGCCTGAGGGGCACCCAAGTGTGAAAGTCTTGCAGGGGCAGCCCGGGCACCATTCCAAAGCACTATCTGTAGTTCCTTCAGGAAATACCCATCTAGTTATAGTGCTTTGGAACAAAGCACTATACTGTTATTCCACCGTGGATAACTTCTTCTTCTTATTATTCTTATTATAGTGCTTTGGAACAAAGCACTATACTGTTATTCCACCGTGGTAAACTTCTTCTTATTCTTATTATTCAGTCCGCACGTAATGCGGCCCGAACCGCTAAACTCACAGACTCCAGTGAGGTGTCATTTCGAAGCCAGCGTTCCTGAGAGGTGTGCTAAGTATTTTTCGTGTCGATCGGATTTGTAGTTTTTGCGCAATTTGTGTTTGAAAAAAGTCTTTCAATGCGTTTCAATGGAGAAATTTTCCTATACGTTTATAATGGGCTGGTTTCTGAGGCAATTTCTAAAAATAACTGCCACCTGGCTGATTAGCTCATTGATATGCGCAGTCAGACACAGTTACTATGCCAACTCCTATGAAATCTACATCAGCTCACCAGGTCACAAGTTTTGTCAGATAATATCAGCTCTTAAAGTGACAGTACAGCACAATTCCAAACCACTATCCGTAGTCTTATGATTATTAGACTGTGGCCCGATTATAACTCATCGGGTATTCTAGAATATGCATGTCCACGTAGTATATTGCACAGCCACGCAGTTTAAAGCGCAGAGCCGTGCAGTACACAGCGCAGAGCCGCGCAGTACACAGCGCAGAGCCGTGCAGTACACAGCGCAGAGCCGCGCAGTATAAAGCGCAGAGCCGTGCAGTACACAGCGCAGAGCCGCGCAGTACACAGCGCAGAGCCGCGCAGTACACAGCGCAGAGCCGCGCAGTATAAAGCGCAGAGCCGCGCAGTATAAAGCGCAGAGCCGCGCAGTACACAGCGCAGAGCCGCGCAGTACACAGCGCAGAGCCGTGCAGTACACAGCGCAGAGCCGTGCAGTATAAAGCGCAGAGCCGTGCAGTACACAGCGCAGAGCCGCGCAGTACACAGCGCAGAGCCGTGCAGTACACAGCGCAGAGCCGCGCAGTATAAAGCGCAGAGCCGTGCAGTACACAGCGCAGAGCCGTGCAGTACACAGCGCAGAGCCGCGCAGTACACAGCGCAGAGCCATGCAGTACACAGCGCAAAGCCGCGCAGTATAAAGCGCAGAGCCGCGCAGTATAAAGCGGAGAGCCGCGCAGTACACAGCGCAGAGCCGAGCAGTACACAGCGCAGAGCCGCGCAGTAGACAGCGCAGAGCCGTGCAGTACAGAGCGCAGAGCCGCACAGTATAAAGCGCAGAGCCGCGCAGTATACCGCGCAGAGCCGTGCAGTACACAGCGCAGAGCCGCGCAGTACACAGCGCAGAGCCGCGCAGTACACAGCGCAGAGCCGCGCAGTACACAGCGCAGAGCCATGCAGTACACAGCGCAAAGCCGCGCAGTATAAAGCGCAGAGCCGCGCAGTATAAAGCGGAGAGCCACGCAGTACACAGCGCAGAGCCGAGCAGTACACAGCGCAGAGCCGCGCAGTAGACAGCGCAGAGCCGTGCAGTACAGAGCGCAGTGCCGCACAGTATAAAGCGCAGAGCCGCGCAGTATACCGCGCAGAGCCGTGCAGTACACAGCGCAGAGCCGCGCAGTACACAGCGCAGAGCCGCGCAGTACACAGCGCAGAGCCGCGCAGTACACAGCGCAGAGCCGCGCAGTACACAGCGCAGAGCCGAGCAGTACACAGCGCAGAGCCGCGCAGTACACAGCGCAGAGCCGCGCAGTACACAGCGCAGAGCCGCGCAGTATACAGCGCAGAGCTGCGCAGTACACAGCGCAGAGCCGCGCAGTACAGAGCGCAGAGCCGCACAGTATAAAGCGCAGAGCCGCGCAGTACACAGCGCAGAGCCGCGCAGTACACAGCGCAGAGCCGCGCAGTACACAGTGCAGAGCCGCACAGTACACAGCACAGAGCCGCGCAGTACACAGCGCAGAGCCACCCAGTATACAGCGCAGAGCCGCGCAGTACGCAGCGTAGAGCCACGCAGTATGCAGCGCAGAGCCGCGCAGTATACAGCGCTGAGCCGCGTAGTATACAGCGCAGAGCCTCGCAGTATACAGTGCAGAGCCCCGCAGTATACAGCGCAGACACGCGCAGTACACAGCACGGACACGCGCAGTACACAGCGCAGAGCCGCGCAGTACACAGCGCAGAGCCGCGTAGTATACAGCGAAGAGCCACGCAGTATATAGCGCAGAGCCGCGCAGTACAAAGCGCAGAGCTGCGCAGAGCTGCGCAGTATACAGCGCAGAGCCGCGCAGTATACAGCGCAGAACGCGCCGTACACAGTGCAGAGCCGCGTAGTATACAGCGCAGAGCCGCGTAGTATACAGCGCAGAGCCGCGTAGTATACAGCGCAGAGCCACGCAGTATACAGCACAGAGCCACGCAGTATACAGCGCAGAGCCACGTAGTTATACTGCCCAGTCACGTAGTATATTGTCCAGTCACATAGTATACTGCATATCCCTGTTAAAAAAAAAAGAATTAAAATAAAAAAGTTACATACTCACCTCCTGGAGCGGCCGGTATCTGATGGTTGTTGCACCTCCTAGAGCGGCCGGTACACGATGCTTGTTGCACCTGGAGTGGCCGGTACCCGATGCTTGTTGCGCGCTCCGGTCCCAAGAGTGCATTGCGGTCTCACGAGATGATGACGTAGCGGTGTTGTGAGACAGAAAGACGGAAGTGCCCTTAGATAATTAGATAGTAGATTACCCCGCTCACCAATTCGGAACCCGAGAGGCCCGGCCCACCAAATCGGACCCCGAGGGGCCCGGCCCACCAAATCGGACCCAGAGTGACCCCGCCCCCTAAATCAGACCCAGAGTGACCCCGCCCACCAAATCGGACCCAGAGTGGCTCCGCCCACCAAATCGGACCCAGAGTGACCCCTTCCACCAAATCAGACCCAGAGTGACCCCTTCCACCAAATCGGACCCAGAGTGACCCCTTCCACCAAATCGGGCCCAGAGTGACCCCGCCCACCAAATCGGACCCAGAGAGACCCCACCCACCAAATCTGACCCTGAGGTGCCCAGCCCACCAAATCAGACCCTGAGGTGCCCAGCCCACCAAATCGGACCGAGTGACCCCACCCACCAAATTGGTCCCTAAGGTGCCCCGCCCACCAAATCGGACCCAGAGTGGCTCCGCCCACCGAATCGGACCCAGAGTGGCCGCGCCCACAGAATCGGACCAAAAGTGACCCCGCCCACCGAATCGGACCTAGATTTACCCCGCCCACAAAATCAGACCCAGATTGACCCAACCCACCAAATCGGACCGCCTGAGGGGCACCCAAGTGTGAAAGTCTTGCAGGGGCAGCCCGGGCACCATTCCAAAGCACTATCTGTAGTTCCTTCAGGAAATACCCATCTAGTTCTTATTATTATTCAGTCCGCACGTAATGCGGCCTGAACCGCTTCACTCACAGACTCCAGTGAGGTGTCATTTCGAAGCCAGCGTCCCCAAGAGGTGTGCTAAGTATTTTTCGTGTCGATCGGATTTGTAGTTTTGGCGCAATTTGCGTTTGAAAATGTTTTTTCCCCTCATTGTAATGCATTTCAATAGGGAAATTTTCACATAGGTTATAATGGCTGGGTTTCTGAGGCAATTTGAAATGTACCTGCCACCTGGCTGATTAGCTCATTGATATGCTCAGTCAGGCCCAGTTACTATGCCAACGCCTGCGAACTGTACATGACCCTAGCAGGACAGTTTTGGCAGATAATATCAGCTCTTAAAGTGATAGCACAGCACAATTTCAAAGCACTATCTATAGTCTTATTATAATTATTGCCCCGCTCACCAAATCGGACCCAGCCCGCCAAATCGGACCCAGAGTGGCGCCGCCTGCCAAATCGGACCCAGAGTGGCGCCGCCCGCCAAATCGGACCCAGAGTGGCGCCGCCCGCCAAATCGGACCCAGAGTGGCGCCGCCCGCCAAATCGGACCCAGAGTGGCGCCGCCCGCCAAATCGGACCCAGAGTGGCGCCGTTCTGCCAAATCGGACCCAGAGTGGCGCCGCCCGCCAAATCGAACCCAGAGTGGCGCCGCCCGCCAAATCGGACCCAGAGTGGCGCCGCCCGTCAAATCGGACCCAGAGTGGCGCCGCTCGCCAAATTGGACCCAGAGTGGCGCCGCCCGCCAAATCGGACCCAGAGTGGCGCCGCCCGCCAAATCGGACCCAGAGTGGCGCCGCCCGCCAAATCGGACCCAGAGTGGCGCCGCCCGCCAAATCGGACCCAGAGTGGCGCCGCCCGCCAAATCGGACCCAGAGTGGCGCCGCCCGCCAAATCGGACCCAGAGTGGCGCCGCCCGCCAAATCGGACCCGGAGTGGCGCCGCCCGCCAAATCGGACCCAGAGTGGCGCCGCCCGCCAAATCGGACCCAGAGTGGCGCCGCCCGCCAAATCGGACCCTGAGTGGCGCCGCCCGCCAAATCGGACCCGGAGTGGCGCCGCCCGCCAAATCGGACCCGGAGTGGCGCCGCCCGCCAAATCGGACCCGGAGTGGCGCCGCCCGCCAAATCGGACCCGGAGTGGCGCCGCCCGCCAAATCGGACCCGGAGTGGCGCCGCCCGCCAAATCGGACCCGGAGTGGCGCCGCCCGCCAAATCGGACCTGGAGTGGCGCCACCTGCCAAATCGGACCCGGAGTGGCGCCGCCCGCCAAATCGGACCCGGTGTGGCGCCGCCTGCCAAATCGGACCCGGTGTGGCGCCGCCCGCCAAATTGGACCCAGTGTGGCTACAACTACCAAAACAGCGCCTGAGGGGCACCCAAGTGTGAAAGTCTTGCTGGGGCAACCCGGGCACCATTCCAAAGCACTATCTGTAGTTCCTTCAGGAAATACCCATCTAGTTCTTATTATTATTCAGTCCGCACGTAATGCGGCCCGAACCGCTTCACTCACAGACTCCAGTAAGGTGTCATTTCGAAGCCAGCATCCCCAAGAGGTGTGCTAAGTATTTTTCGTGTCGATCGGATTTGTAGTTTTGGCGCAATTTGCGTTTGAAAATGTTTTTTCCCCTCATTGTAATGCATTTCAATAGGGAAATTTTCCCATAGGTTATAATGGCCGGGTTTCTGAGGCAATTTGAAATGTACCTGCCACTTGCCACCTGGCTGATTAGCTCATTGATATGCGCAGTCAGGCCCAGTTACTATGCCAACGCCTGCGAACTGTATATGACCACGCCAGCACAGTTTTGCCAGATATCAGCTCTTAAAGTGATAGCACAGCACAATTTCAAAGCACTATCTGTAGTCTTATTATTATTACAGTACACAGCGCAGAGCCCCGCAGTATACAGCGCAGAGCCCCGCAGTATACAGCGCAGAGCCGCGCAGTATACAGCGCAGAGCCGCACAGTATACAGCACGGAGCCGCGCAGCATAAACCGCGGAGCCGCGCAGCATACAGCGCGGAGCCGCGCATTATACAGCGCAGAGCCATGCAGCATACAGCGCGGAGCCGCGCAGCATACAGCGCAGAGCCGCGCAGCATACAGAGCAGAGCCCCGCAGTATACAGCGCAGAGCCCCGCAGTATACAGCGCAGAGCCGCGCATTATACAGCGCAGAGCCCCGCAGTATACAGCGCAGAGCCCCGCAGTATACAGCGCAGAGCCCCGCAGTATACAGCGCAGAGCCCCGCAGTATACAGCGCCCACCAAATCGGCCCCTGAGGGGCCCCACCCACCAAATCGGACCCAGAGTGGCTACAACTACCAAACCAGCGCCTGAGGGGCACCCAAGTGTGAAAGTCTTGCTGGGGCAACCCGGGCACCATTCCAAAGCACTATCTGTAGTTCCTTCAGGAAATACCCATCTATTTCTCTCTGTTATCAGCCATTCCACGTACTGCTGTCAGTCTATTTCTCTCTGTTATCAGCCATTCCCCTGTCCTGCTGTCAGTCTATTCTCTCTGTTATCAGCCATTCCCCGTCCTGCTGTCAGTCTATTCTCTCTGTTATCAGCCATTCCCCTGTCCTGCTGTCAGTCTATTCTCTCTGTTATCAGCCATTCCCCGTCCTGCTGTCAGTCTATTTCTCTCTGTTATCAGCCATTCCCTGTACTGCTGTCAGCCTATTTCTCTCTGTTATCAGCCATTCCCCTGTCCTGCTGTCAGTCTATTTCTCTCTGTTATCAGCCATTCCCTGTACTGCTGTCAGCCTATTTCTCTCTGTTATCAGCCATTCCCCGTCCTGCTGTCAGTCTATTCTCTCTGTTATCAGCCATTCCCCTGTCCTGCTGTCAGTCTATTCTCTCTGTTATCAGCCATTCCCCGTCCTGCTGTCAGTCTATTTCTCTCTGTTATCAGCCATTCCCCGTACTGCTGTCAGTCTATTTTTCTCTGTTATCAGCCATTCCCCTGTCCTGCTGTCAGTCTATTCTTTCTGTTATCAGCCATTCCCCGTCCTGCTGTCAGTCTATTTCTCTCTGTTATCAGCAATTCCCCTGTCCTGCTGTCAGTCTATTCTCTCTGTTATCAGCCATTCCCTTGTCCTGCTGTCAGTCTATTCTCTGTTATCAGCCATTCCCTTATCCTGCTGTCAGTCAGAGTGACCCGGCCCACCAAATCGGACCCAGAGTGACCCGGCCCATTAAATCGGACCCAGAGTGACCCGGCCCACCAAATCGGACCCAGAGTGACCCCCCCCCACCAAATCGGACCCAGGGTGACCCGGGCCACCAAATCGGACCCAGAGTGACCCGGGCCACCAAATCGGACCCAGAGTGACCCGGGCCACCAAATCGGACCCAGAGTGACCCGGGCCACCAAATCGGACCCAGAGTGACCCGGGCCACCAAATCGGACCAAGAGTGACCCGGGCCACCAAATCGGACCCAGAGTGACCCGGGCCCCCAAATCGGACCCAGAGTGACCCGGGCCACCAAATCGGACCCAGAGTGACCCGGGCCACCAAATCGGACCCAGAGTGACCCGGGCCACCAAATCGGACCCAGAGTGACCCGGGCCACCAAATCGGACCCAGAGTGACCCGGGCCACCAAATCGGACCCAGAGTGACCCGGGCCACCAAATCGGACCCAGAGTGACCCGGGCCACCAAATCGGACCCAGAGTGACCCGGCCCACCAAATCGGACCCAGAGTGACCCGGGCCACCAAATCGGACCCAGAGTGACCCGGGCCACCACATCGGACCCAGAGTGACCCGGGCCACCACAACGGACCCAGAGTGACCCGGGCCACCACATCGGACCCAGAGTGACCCGGGCCACCAAATCGGACCCAGAGTGACCCGGGCCACCACATCGGACCCAGAGTGACCCGGGCCACCAAATCGGACCCAGAGTGACCCGGGCCACCAAATCGGACCCAGAGTGACCCGGGCCACCAAATCGGACCCAGAGTGACCCGGGCCACCAAATCGGACCCAGAGTGACCCGGGCCACCAAATCGGACCCAGAGTGACCCGGGCCACCAAATCGGACCCAGAGTGACCCGGGCCACCAAATCGGACCCAGAGTGACCCGGGCCACCAAATCGGACCCAGAGTGACCCGGGCCACCAAATCGGACCCAGAGTGACCCGGGCCACCAAATCGGACCCAGAGTGACCCGGGCCACCAAATCGGACCCAGAGTGACCCGGGCCACCAAATCGGACCCAGAGTGACCCGGGCCACCAAATCGGACCCAGAGTGACCCGGGCCACCAAATCGGACCCAGAGTGACCCGGGCCACCAAATCGGACCCAGAGTGACCCGGGCCTCAAAATCGGACCCAGAGTGACCCGGGCCACCAAGTCGGACCCAGAGTGACCCGGGCCACCAAGTCGGACCCAGAGTGACCCGGCCCACCAAATCGGACCCAGAGTGACCCGGCCCACCAAATCGGACCCAGAGTGACCCGGCCCACCAAATCGGACCCAGAGTGACCCGGCCCACCAAATCGGACCCAGAGTGACCCGGCCCACCAAATCGGACCCAGAGTGACCCGGCCCACCAAATCGGACCCAGAGTGACCCGGCCCACCAAGCCTCAACCCTGAGGGGCTACAACTACCAACCCAGCGCCTGAGGGGCACCCAAGTGTGAAAGTCTTGCAGGGGCAGCCCGGGCACCATTCCAAAGCACTATCTGTAGTTCCTTCAGGAAATACCCATCTAGTTATAGTGCTTTGGAACAAAGCACTATACTGTTATTCCACCGTGGTAAACTTCTTCTTATTCTTATTATTCAGTCCGCACGTAATGCGGCCCGAACCGCTAAACTCACAGACTCCAGTGAGGTGTCATTTCGAAGCCAGCGTTCCTGAGAGGTGTGCTAAGTATTTTTCGTGTCGATCGGATTTGTAGTTTTTGCGCAATTTGTGTTTGAAAAAAGTCTTTCAATGCGTTTCAATGGAGAAATTTTCCTATACGTTTATAATGGGCTGGTTTCTGAGGCAATTTCTAAAAATAACTGCCACCTGGCTGATTAGCTCATTGATATGCGCAGTCAGACACAGTTACTATGCCAACTCCTATGAAATCTACATCAGCTCACCAGGTCACAAGTTTTGTCAGATAATATCAGCTCTTAAAGTGACAGTACAGCACAATTCCAAACCACTATCCGTAGTCTTATGATTATTAGACTGTGGCCCGATTCTAACTCATCGGGTATTCTAGAATATGCATGTCCACGTAGTATATTGCACAGCCACGCAGTATACAGTGCAGAGCCGTGCAGTACACAGCGCAGAGCCGCGCAGTACACAGCGCAGAGCCGCGCAGTACACAGCGCAGAGCCGCGCAGTATAAAGCGCAGAGCCGCGCAGTACACAGCGCAGAGCCGCGCAGTACACAGCGCAGAGCCGTGCAGTACACAGCGCAGAGCCGCGCAGTATAAAGCGCAGAGCCGTGCAGTACACAGCGCAGAGCCGCGCAGTACACAGCGCAGAGCCGTGCAGTACACAGCGCAGAGCCGCGCAGTATAAAGCGCAGAGCCGTGCAGTACACAGCGCAGAGCCGCGCAGTACACAGCGCAGAGCCGCGCAGTACACAGCGCAGAGCCGCGCAGTATAAAGCGCAGAGCCGCGCAGTACACAGCGCAGAGCCGCGCAGTACACAGCGCAGAGCCGTGCAGTACACAGCGCAGAGCCGCGCAGTTTAAAGCGCAGAGCCGTGCAGTACACAGCGCAGAGCCGCGCAGTACACAGCGCAGAGCCGTGCAGTACACAGCGCAGAGCCGCGCAGTATAAAGCGCAGAGCCGCGCAGTACACAGCGCAGAGCCGCGCAGTACACAGCGCAGAGCCGCGCAGTATAAAGCGCAGAGCCGCGCAGTATAAAGCGCAGAGCCGCGCAGTATAAAGCGCAGAGCCGCGCAGTACACAGCGCAGAGCCGCGCAGTACACAGCGCAGAGCCGTGCAGTACACAGCGCAGAGCCGCGCAGTATAAAGCGCAGAGCCGTGCAGTACACAGCGCAGAGCCGCGCAGTACACAGCGCAGAGCCGCGCAGTACACAGTGCAGAGCCGTGCAGTACACAGCGCAGAGCCGCGCAGTATAAAGCGCAGAGCCGTGCAGTACACAGCGCAGAGCCGTGCAGTACACAGCGCAGAGCCGCGCAGTACACAGCGCAGAGCCATGCAGTACACAGCGCAAAGCCGCGCAGTATAAAGCGCAGAGCCGCGCAGTATAAAGCGGAGAGCCGCGCAGTACACAGCGCAGAGCCGCGCAGTAGACAGCGCAGAGCCGTGCAGTACAGAGCGCAGAGCCGCACAGTATAAAGCGCAGAGCCGCGCAGTATACCGCGCAGAGCCGTGCAGTACACAGCGCAGAGCCGCGCAGTACACAGCGCAGAGCCGCGCAGTACACAGCGCAGAGCCGCGCAGTACACAGCGCAGAGCCGCGCAGTACACAGCGCAGAGCCGCGCAGTACACAGCGCAGAGCCGCGCAGTACACAGCGCAGAGCCGCGCAGTACACAGCGCAGAGCCGCGCAGTATACAGCGCAGAGCTGCGCAGTACACAGCGCAGAGCCGCGCAGTACACAGCGCAGAGCCGCGCAGTGCACAGTGCAGAGCCGCGCAGTACACAGCGCAGAGCCGCGCAGTACACAGCGCAGAGCCACCCAGTATACAGCGCAGAGCCGCGCAGTACGCAGCGTAGAGCCACGCAGTATGCAGCGCAGAGCCGCGCAGTATACAGCGCTGAGCCGCGTAGTATACAGCGCAGAGCCCCGCAGTATACAGTGCAGAACCCCGCAGTATACAGCGCAGACACGCGCAGTACACAGCACGGACACGCGCAGTACACAGCGCAGAGCCGCGCAGTACACAGCGCAGAGCCGCGTAGTATACAGCGAAGAGCCACGCAGTATATAGCGCAGAGCCGCGCAGTACAAAGCGCAGAGCTGCGCAGAGCTGCGCAGTATACAGCGCAGAGCCGCGCAGTATACAGCGCAGAACGCGCAGTACACAGGGCAGAGCCGCGCAGTACACAGCGCAGAGCCGTGCAGTACACAGCGCAGAGCCGCGCAGTACACAGCGCAGAGCCACGCAGTATACAGCGCAGAGCCGCGTAGTATACAGCGCAGAGCCGCGTAGTATACAGCGCAGAGCCACGCAGTATACAGCACAGAGCCACGCAGTATACAGCGCAGAGCCACGTAGTTATACTGCCCAGTCACGTAGTATATTGTCCAGTCACATAGTATACTGCATATCCCTGTTAAAAAAAAAAGAATTAAAATAAAAAAGTTACATACTCACCTCCTGGAGCGGCCGGTATCTGATGGTTGTTGCACCTCCTAGAGCGGCCAGTACACGATGCTTGTTGCACCTGGAGTGGCCGGTACCCGATGCTTGTTGCGCGCTCCGGTCCCAAGAGTGCATTGCGGTCTCACGAGATGATGACGTAGCGGTGTTGTGAGACAGAAAGACGGAAGTGCCCTTAGATAATTAGATAGTAGATTACCCCGCTCACCAATTCGGAACCCGAGAGGCCCGGCCCACCAAATCGGACCCCGAGGGGCCCGGCCCACCAAATCGGACCCAGAGTGACCCCGCCCCCTAAATCAGACCCAGAGTGACCCCGCCCACCAAATCGGACCCAGAGTGGCTCCGCCCACCAAATCGGACCCAGAGTGACCCCTTCCACCAAATCAGACCCAGAGTGACCCCTTCCACCAAATCGGACCCAGAGTGACCCCTTCCACCAAATCGGGCCCAGAGTGACCCCGCCCACCAAATCGGACCCAGAGTGACCCCACCCACCAAATCGGACCCTGAGGTGCCCAGCCCACCAAATCAGACCCTGAGGTGCCCAGCCCACCAAATCGGACCGAGTGACCCCACCCACCAAATTGGTCCCTAAGGTGCCCCGCCCACCAAATCGGACCCAGAGTGGCTCCGCCCACCGAATCGGACCCAGAGTGGCCGCGCCCACAGAATCGGACCAAAAGTGACCCCGCCCACCGAATCGGACCTAGATTTACCCCGCCCACAAAATCAGACCCAGATTGACCCAACCCACCAAATCGGACCGCCTGAGGGGCACCCAAGTGTGAAAGTCTTGCAGGGGCAGCCCGGGCACCATTCCAAAGCACTATCTGTAGTTCCTTCAGGAAATACCCATCTAGTTATGGTGCTTGAACCTCCTAGGTTCAAGCAACATATTGTAATCCGATTTCTTATATTTTATTATTATTATTATTATTATTATTATTATTCTTCTTCTTCTCCGCGTTTTCCGCAATTAATGCGGCCCGAACCGCTCGGCGCAGAGACCCCGTTCAGGCGGCGTTTCGAAGGCCTCGGTGGGGACAGGTGTGCTATGACTTTTATAGTCGATCCGCTATGTAGATTTTATTTAAATCGCATTTAAAAAAAAAAATTTCCCATAGGAAATAATGGCGAACTTTCCATTACCCCAAACTTGACCTTCCAAAGATGGCAGCTATGCAAATGTACGGTATCCATTTTAGGACATGATCATTTATCACACGGCCCTGTGTGCAAAAGTAAGTGCGCCCCCGGCCCCGTGTGCAAAAGTAAGTGCGCCCCCGGCCCCGTGTGCAAAAGTAAGTGCGCCCCCGGCCCCGTGTGCAAAAGTAAGTGCGCCCCCGGCCCCGGGTGCAAAAGTAAGTGTGCCCCCGGCCCCGTGTGCAAAAGTAAGTGCGCCCCCGGCCCCGTGTGCAAAAGTAAGTGCGCCCCCGGCCCCGTGTGCAAAAATAAGTGCGCCCCCGGCCCCGTGTGCAAAAGTAAGTGCGCCTCCGGCCCTGGGTGCAAAAGTAAGTGCGCCCCCGGCCCCGTGTGCAAAACTAAGTGCGCCCCCGGCCCCGTGTGCAAAAGTAAGTGCGCCCCCGGCCCCGTGTGCAAAAGTAAGTGCGCCCCCGGCCCCGTGTGCAAAAGTAAGTGCGCCCCCGGCCACGTGTGCAAAAGTAAGTGCGCCCCCGGCCCCGTGTGCAAAAGTAAGTGCGCCCCCGGCCCCGTGTGCAAAAGTAAGAGCGCCCCCGGCCCCGTGTGCAAAAGTAAGTGCGCCCCCGGCCCCGTGTGCAAAAGTAAGTGCGCCCCCGGCCCCGTGTGCAAAAGTAAGTGCGCCCCCGGCCCCGTGTGCAAAAGTAAGTGCGCCCCCGGCCCCGTGTGCAAAAGTAAGTGCGCCCCCGGCCCCGTGTGCAAAAGTAAGTGCGCCCCCGGCCCCGTGTGCAAAAGTAAGTGCGCCCCCGGCCCCGTGTGCAAAAGTAAGTGCGCCCCCGGCCCCGTGTGCAAAAGTAAGTGCGCCCCCGGCCCCGTGTGCAAAAGTAAGTGCGCCCCCGGCCCCGTGTGCAAAAGTAAGGGCGCCCCCGGCCTCGTGTGCAGAAGTAAGTGCGCCCCCGGCTCCGTGTGCAAAAGTAAGTGCGCCCCCGGCCCCGTGTGCAAAAGTAAGTGCGCCCCCGGCCCCGTGTGCAAAAGTAAGTGCGCCCCCGGCCCCGTGTGCAAAAGTAAGTGCGCCCCCGGCCCCGTGTGCAAAAGTAAGTGCGCCCCCGGCCCCGTGTGCAAAAGTAAGGGCACCCCCGGCCTCGTGTGCAGAAGTAAGTGCGCCCCCGGCTCCGTGTGCAAAAGTAAGTGCGCCCCCGGCCCCGTGTGCAAAAGTAAGTGCGCCCCCGGCCCCGTGTGCAAAAGTAAGTGCGCCCCCGGCCCCCTGTGCAAAAGTAAGTGCGCCCCCGGACCCGTGTGCAAAAGTAAGTGCGCCCCCGGACCCGTGTGCAAAAGTAAGTGCGCCCCCGGCCCCGTGTGCAAAAGTAAGTGCGCCCCCGGCCCCGTGTGCAAAAGTAAGTGCGCCCCCGGCCCCGTGTGTGAAAAGTAAGTGCCCCCTTGGCCCCGTGTGTGAAAAGTAAGTGCCCCCCGGCCCCGTGTGTGAAAAGTAAGTGCCCCCCGGCCCCGTGTGTGAAAAGTAAGTGCCCCCCCGGCCCCGTGTGTGAAAAGTAAGTGACCCACAACTCTGACCTGTATATAGGAGTCTGTATATAGGGGGATGTCTGTATATAGGAGTGGTGTCTGTATTTAGAGGGATGTCTGTATATAGGAGTGGTGTCTGTATATAGGGGGATGTCTGTATATAGGAGTGGTGTCTGTATATAGGGGATTGTCTGTATATAGGAGTGGTGTCTGTATATAGAGGGATGTCTGTATATAGGAGTGGTGTCTGTATATAGAGGGATGTCTGTATATAGGAGTGATGTCTGTATATAGGGGGATGTCTGTATATAGGAGTGGTGTCTGTATATAGAGGGATGTCTGTATATAAGAGTGGTGTCTGTATATAGAGGGATGTCTATATATAGGAGCGGTGTCTGTATATATAGGGATGTCTGTATATAGGAGTGGTGTCTGTATATAGAGGGATGTCTGTATATAAGAGTGGTGTCTGTATATAGGGGGATGTCTGTATATAGGAGTGGTGTCTGTATATAGAGGGATATCTGTATAAAGGAGAGATGTCTGTATATAGAGGGATGTCTGTATATAGGAGTGGTGTCTGTACATAGAGGGATGTCTGTATATAGGAGTGGTGTCTGTATATAGAGGGATGTCTGTATATAGGAGTGGTGTCTGTATATAGAGGGATGTCTGCATATAGGAGTGGTGTCTGTATATAGGGGGATGTCTGTATATAGGAGTGGTGTCTGTATATAGGGGGATGTCTGTATATAGGAGTGGTGTCTGTATATAGGGGGATGTCTGTATATAGGAGTAGTGTCTGTATATAGGGGGATGTCTGTATATAGGAGTGGTGTCTGTATATAGGGGGATATCTGTATATAGGAGTGGTGTCTGTATATAGAGGGATGTCTCTATATAGGAGAGATGTCTGTATATACAGGGATGTCTGTATATAGGAGTGGTGTCTGTATATAGAGGGATGTCTGTATATTGGAGTGGTGTCTGTATATAGAGGGATGTCTGTATATAGGAGTGGTGTCTGTATACAGAGGGATGTCTGTATATAGGAGTGGTGTCTGTATATAGAGGGATGTCTGTATATAGGAGTGGTGTCTGTATATAGGGGGATGTCTGTATATAGGAGTGGTGTCTGTATATAGGGGGGATATCTGTATATAGGAGTGGTGTCTGTATATAGAGGGATGTCTGTATATAGGAGTGGTGTCTGTATACAGAGGGATGTCTGTATATAGGAGTGGTGTCTGTATACAGGGGGATGTCTGTATATAGGAGTGGTGTCTGTATATAGGGGGATGTCTGTATATAGGAGTGGTGTCTGTATATAGAGGTATGTCTCTATGTAGGAGAGATGTCTGTATATACAGGGATGTCTGTATATAGGAGTGGTGTCTGTATATAGAGGGATGTCTGTATATAGGAGTGGTGTCTGTATATAGAGGGATGTCTGTATATAGGAGTGATGTCTGTATATAGAGGGATGTCTGTATATAGGAGTGGTGTCTGTATACAGGGGGATGTCTGTATATAGGAGTGGTGTCTGTATATAGAGGGATGTCTGTATATAGGAGTGGTGTCTGTATATAGAGGGATGTCTGTATGTAGGAGTGGTGTCTGTATACAGAGGGATGTCTGTATATAGGAGTGGTGTCTGTATATAGGGGGATGTCTGTATATAGGAGTGTTGTCTGTATATAGGGGGATATCTGTATATAGGAGTGGTGTCTGTATATAGAGGGATGTCTGTATATAGGAGTGGTGTCTGTATATAGAGGGATGTCTGTATATAGGAGTGGTGTCTGTATATAGAGGGATGTCTGTTTATAGGAGTGGTGTCTGTATATAGAGGGATGTCTGTATATAGGAGTGGTGTCTGTATATAGAGGGATGTCTGTTTATAGGAGTGGTGTCTGTATATAGAGGGATGTCTGTATATAGGAGTGGTGTCTGTATATAGGGGGATGTCTGTATATAGGAGTGGTGTCTGTATATAGAGGGATGTCTGTATATAGGAGAGATGTCTGTATATAGAGGGATGTCTGTATATAGGAGTGGTGTCTGTATATAGAGGGATGTCTGTATATAGGAGTGGTGTCTGTATATAGAGGTATGTCTGTATGTAGGAGAGATGTCTGTATATAGAGGGATGTCTGTATATAGGAGTTCTGTCTGTATACAGAGGGATGTCTGTATATAGGAGTGGTGTCTGTATATAGAGGGATGTCTGTATATAGAAGTGGTGTCTGTATACAGAGGGATGTCTGTATATAGGAGTGGTGTCTGTATATAGGGGGATGTCTGTATATAGGAGTGGTGTCTGTATATAGGGGGATGTCTGTATATAGGAGTGGTGTCTGTATATAGAGGGATGTCTGTATATAGGAGTGGTGTCTGTATATAGAGGGATGTCTGTTTATAGGAGTGGTGTATGTATATAGAGGGATGTCTGTATATAGGAGTGGTGTCTGTATATAGAGGGATGTCTGTATATAGGAGTGGTGTCTGTATATAGGGGAATGTCTGTATATAGGAGAGATGTCTGTATATAGAGGGATGTCTGTATATAGGAGTGGTGTCTGTATATAGAGGGATGTCTGTATATAGGAGTGGTGTCTGTATATAGGTGGATGTCTGTATATAGGAGAGATGTCTGTATATAGAGGGATGTCTGTATATAGGAGTGGTGTCTGTATATAGAGGGATGTCTGTATATAGGAGTGGTGTCTGTATATAGGGGGATGTCTGTATATAGGAGTGGTGTCTGTATATAGAGGGATGTCTATATATATAGGAGTGGTGTCTGTATATAGGGGGATGTCTGTATATAGGAGTGGTGTCTGTATATAGAGGGATGTCTGTATATAGGAGAGATGTCTGTATATAGAGGGATGTCTGTATATAGGAGTGGTGTCTGTATATAGAGGGATGTCTGTATATAGGAGAGATGTCTGTATATAGAGGGATGTCTGTATATAGGAGTGGTGTCTGTATATAGAGGGATGTCTGTATATAAGAGTGGTGTCTGTATATAGGGGGATGTCTGTATATAGGAGTGGTGTCTGTATATAGAGGGATGTCTGTATATAGGAGAGGTGCCTGCATATAGGAGTGGTGTCTGTATATAGGAGTGGTGTCTGTATACAGAGGGATGTCTGTATATAGGAGTGGTGTCTGTATATAGGAGTAATGTCTGTATATAAGAGGATGTGGCCAAAGTGGCTACCAAGGATTCCTGCATGCCAAAATGGCTACCAAGGGGCCAATGTTGCTAACAAGGGCCCCCGCACATCAAAGTGGCTACCAAGGGGCCAAATTGGATACCCAGGGGCAGGGCCCTGCATGCCAGACTTGCTCCTGAGGTTCATTGGCAGCTGGCAGCGCTGTTCAAGCACCATGTATTTCCTTCAGGAAATGCCCATCTAGTTATTATGGTGCTTGAACCTCCTAGGTTCAAGCAACATATTGTAATCCGATTTCTTATATTTTCTTATTATTATTATTATTATTCTTCTCCGCGTTTTCCGCAATTAATGCGGCCCAAACCGCTCGGCGCAGAGACCCCGTTCAGGCGGCGTTTCGAAGCCCTCGGTGGGGACAGGTGTGCTATGACTTTTATAGTCGATCCGATATGTAGATTTTATTTAAATCGCATTTAAAAAAAAAAAATTCCCATAGGAAATAATGGCGAACTTTCCATTACCCCAAACTTGACCTTCCAAAGATGGCAGCTATGCAAATGTACGGTATCCATTTTAGGACATGATCATTTATCACACGGCCCCGTGTGCAAAAGTAAGTGCGCCCCGGGCCCGTGTGCAAAAGTAAGTGCGCCCCCGGCCCCGTGTGCAAAAGTAAGTGCGCCCCCGGCCCCGTGTGCAAAAGTAAGTGCGCCCCCGGCCCCGTGTGCAAAAGTAAGTGCGCCCCCGGCCCCGTGTGCAAAAGTAAGTGCGCCCCCGGCCCCGTGTGCAAAAGTAAGTGCGCCCCCGGCCCCGTGTGCAAAAGTAAGTGCGCCCCCGGCCCCAAAAGTAAGTGCGCCCCCGGCCCCGTGTGCAAAAGTAAGTGCGCCCCCGGCCCCGTGTGCAAAATTAAGAGCGCCCCCGGCCCCGTGGGCAAAAGTAAGTGCGCCCCCGGCCCCGTGTGCAAAAGTAAGTGCGCCCCCGGCCCCGTGTGCAAAAGTAAGTGCGCCCCCGGCCCCGTGTGCAAAAGTAAGTGCGCCCCCGGCCCCGTGTGCAAAAGTAAGTGCGCCCCCGGCCCCGTGTGCAAAAGTAAGTGCGCCCCCGGCCCCGTGTGCAAAAGTAATGGCGCCCCCGGCCCCGTGTGCAAAAGTAATGGCGCCCCCGGCCCCGTGTGCAAAAGTAATGGCGCCCCCGGCCCCGTGTGCAAAAGTAATGGCGCCCCCGGCCCCGTGTGCAAAAGTAAGTGCGCCCCCGGCCCCGTGTGCAAAAGTAATGGCGCCCCCGGCCCCGTGTGCAAAAGTAATGGCGCCCCCGGCCCCGTGTGCAAAAGTAATGGCGCCCCCGGCCCCGTGTGCAAAAGTAATGGCGCCCCCGGCCCCGTGTGCAAAAGTAATGGCGCCCCCGGCCCCGTGTGCAAAAGTAATGGCGCCCCCGGCCCCGTGTGCAAAAGTAATGGCGCCCCCGGCCCCGTGTGCAAAAGTAATGGCGCCCCCGGCCCCGTGTGCAAAAGTAATGGCGCCCCGGGCCCCGTGTGCAAAAGTAATGGCGCCCCGGGCCCCGTGTGCAAAAGTAATGGCGCCCCCGGCCCCGTGTGCAAAAGTAATTGCGCCCCCGGCCCCGTGTGCAAAAGTAAGCGCGCCCCCGACCCCGTGTGCAAAAGTAAGCGCGCCCCCGGCCCCGTGTGCAAAAGTAAGCGCGCCCTTGTCCCCGTGTGCAAAAGTAAGCGCGCCCCCGGCCCCGTGTGCAAAAGTAAGCGCGCCCCCGGCCCCGTGTGCAAAAGTAAGCGCCCCCCGTTCCCGTGTGCAAAAGTAATGGCGCCCCCGGCCCCGTGTGCAAAAGTAATGGCGGCCCCGTGTGCAAAAGTAATGGCGCCCCCGGCCCCGTGTGCAAAAGTAATGGCGCCCCCGGCCCCGTGTGCAAAAGTAATGGCGCCCCCGGCCCCGTGTGCAAAAGTAATGGCGCCCCCGGTCCCGTGTGCAAAAGTAATGGCGCCCCCGGCCCCGTGTGCAAAAGTAATGGCGCCCCCGGCCCCGTGTGCAAAAGTAATGGCGCCCCCGGCCCCGTGTGCAAAAGTAATGGCGCCCCCGTCCCCGTGTGCAAAAGTAATGGCGCCCCCGTCCCCGTGTGCAAAAGTAATGGCGCCCCCGTCCCCGTGTGCAAAAGTAATGGCGCCCCCGTCCCCGTGTGCAAAAGTAATGGCGCCCCCGGCCCCGTGTGCAAAAGTAATGGCGCCCCCGGGCCCGTGTGCAAAAGTAATGGCGCCCCCGGCCCCGTGTGCAAAAGTAATGGCGCCCCCGGCCCCGTGTGCAAAAGTAATGGCGCCCCCGGCCCCGTGTGCAAAAGTAATGGCGCCCCCGTCCCCGTGTGCAAAAGTAATGGCGCCCCCGGCCCCGTGTGCAAAAGTAATGGCGCCCCCGGCCCCGTGTGCAAAAGTAATGGCGCCCCCGGCCCGTGTGCAAAAGTAATGGCGCCCCCGGCCCCGTGTGCAAAAGTAATGGCGCCCCCGGTCCCGTGTGCAAAAGTAATGGCGCCCCCGGTCCCGTGTGCAAAAGTAATGGCGCCCCCGGCCCCGTGTGCAAAAGTAATGGCGCCCCCGGCCCCGTGTGCAAAAGTAATGGCGCCCCCGGCCCCGTGTGCAAAAGTAATGGCGCCCCCGGCCCCGTGTGCAAAAGTAATGGCGCCCCCGGCCCCGTGTGCAAAAGTAATGGCGCCCCCGGCCCCGTGTGCAAAAGTAATGGCGCCCCCGGCCCCGTGTGCAAAAGTAATGGCGCCCCCGGCCCCGTGTGCAAAGGTAAGCGCGCCCCCGGCCCCGTGTGCAAAAGTAAGCGCGCCCTTGGCCCCGTGTGCAAAAGTAAGCGCGCCCTTGGCCCCGTGTGCAAAAGTAATGGCGCCCCCGGTCCCGTGTGCAAAAGTAATGGCGCCACCGGTCCCGTGTGCAAAAGTAATGGCGCCCCCGGTCCCGTGTGCAAAAGTAATGGCGCCCCCGGTCCCGTGTGCAAAAGTAATGGCGCCTCCGGTCCCGTGTGCAAAAGTAATGGCGCCCCCGGTCCCGTGTGCAAAAGTAATGGCGCCCCCGGTCCCGTGTGCAAAAGTAATGGCGCCCCGGGCCCCGTGTGCAAAAGTGATGGCGCCCCCGGCCCCGTGTGCAAAAGTAATGGCGCCCCCGGGCCCCGTGTGCAAAAGTGATGGCGCCCCCGGCCCCGTGTGCAAAAGTGATGGCGCCCCCGGTCCCGTGTGCAAAAATAATGGCGCCCCCGGCCCCGTGTGCAAAAGTAATGGCGCCCTTGGCCCCGTGTGCAAAAGTAAGCGCGCCCCCGGCCCCGTGTGCAAAAGTAAGTGCTCCCCTTATTATTATTCTTCTTCTCCGCGTTATCCGCAATTAATGCGGCCCGAACCGCTCGGCGCAGAGACCCCGTTCAGGCGGCGTTTCGAAGGTCTCGGTGGAGACAGGTGTGCTATGACTTTTATAGTCGATCCGATATGTAGATTTTATTTAAATAGCATTTTAAAAAAAAAATTTCCCATAGGAAATAATGGCGAACTTTCCATTACCCCCAACTTGACCTTCCAAAGATGGCAGCTATGCAAATGTACGGTGTCCATTTTAGGACATGATCATTTATCAAAGTCAAACATCAGAATAAAGTGATTATGACACCCTCTCGTCCTGTGTGTGAAAAGTAAGTGCCCCCCCGGCCCGGTGTGTGAAAAGTAAGTGCCCCCCCCCCGGCCCCATGTGTGAAAAGTAAGTGCCCCCCCCGGCCCCGTGTGTGAAAAGTAAGCGCCTCTCCGACCCCGTGTGTGAAAAGTAAGTGCGCCCCCGGCCCCGTGTGCAAAAGTAAGTGCCCCCCTGGCCCCGTGTGTGAAAAGTAAGCGCCCCTCCGGCCCCGTGTGCAAAAGTAAGTGCGCCCCCGGCCCCGTGTGCAAAAGTAAGTGCCCCCCCGGCCCCGTGTGTGAAAAGTAAGTGCGCCCCCGGCCCCGTCTGCAAAAGTGCGCCCCCGGCCCCGTGTGCAAAAGTAAGTGCGCCCCCGGCCCCGTGTGCAAAAGTAAGTGCGCCCCCGGCCCCGTGTGCAAAAGTAAGTGCGCCCCGGCCCCGTGTGCAAAAGTAAGTGCTCCCCCGGCCCCGTGTGCAAAAGGAAGTGCGCCCCCGGCCCCGTGTGCAAAAGTAAATGCGCCCCGGTCCCGGGTGCAAAAGTAAGTGCGCCCCCGACCCCGTGTGCAAAAGTAAGTGCGCCCCCGGCCCCGTGTGCAAAAGTAAGTGCGCCCCCGGCCCCGTGTGCAAAAGTAAGTGCGTCCCCGGCCCCGTGTGCAAAAGTAAGTGCGCCTCCGGCCCCGTGTGCAAAAGTGCGCCCCCGGCCCCGTGTGCAAAAGTAAGTGCGCCCCCGGCCCCGTGTGCAAAAGTAAGTGCGCCCCCGGCCCCGTGTGCAAAAGTAAGTGCGCCCCCGGCCCCGTGTTCAAAAGTAAGTGCGCCCCCGGCCCCGTGTTCAAAAGTAAGTGCGCCCCCAGCCCCGTGTGCAAAAGTAAGTGCGCCCCCGGCCCCGTGTGCAAAAGTAAGTGCGCCCCCGGCCCCGTGTGCAAAAGTAAGTGCCCCCCGGCCCCGTGTGTGAAAAGTGCCCCCCGGCCCCGTGTGTGAAAAGTAAGTGCCCCCCGGGCCACGTGTGTGAAAACTAAGTGCCCCCCGGCCCCGTGTGTGAAAAGTAAGTGCGCCCCCGGCCCCGTGTGCAAAAGTAAGTGCGCCCCCGGCCCCGTGTGCAAAAGTAAGTGCGCCCCCGGCCCCGTGTGCAAAAGTAAGTGCGCCCCCGGCCCCGTGTGCAAAAGTAAGTGCGTCCGCGGCCCCGTGTGCAAAAGTAAGTGCCCCCCGGCCCCGTGTGTGAAAAGTGCCCCCCGGCCCCGTGTGTGAAAAGTAAGTGCCCCCCGGGCCACGTGTGTGAAAACTAAGTGCCCCCCGGCCCCGTGTGTGAAAAGTAAGTGCGCCCCCGGCCCCGTGTGCAAAAGTAAGTGCGCCCCCGGCCCCGTGTGCAAAAGTAAGTGCGCCCCCGGCCCCGTGTGCAAAAGTAAGTGCGCCCCCGGCCCCGTGTGCAAAAGTAAGTGCGTCCCCGGCCCCGTGTGCAAAAGTAAGTGCGCCTCCGGCCCCGTGTGCAAAAGTAAGTGCGCCCCCGGCCCCGTGTGCAAAAGTAAGTGCGCCGCCGGCCCCGTGTGCAAAAGTAAGTGCGCCGCCGGCCCCGTGTGCAAAAGTAAGTGCGCCCCCGGCCCCGTGTGCAAAAGTAAGTGCGCCCCCGGCCCCGTGTGCAAAAGTAAGTGCGCCCCCGGCCCCGTGTGCAAAAGTAAGTGCGCCCCCAGCCCCGTGTGCAAAAGTAAGTGCGCCCCCGGCCCCGTGTGCAAAAGTAAGTGCGCCCCCGACCCCGTGTGGAAAAGTAAGTGCGCCCCCGGCCCCGAGTGCAAAAGTAAGTGCGCCCCCGGCCCCGTGTGCAAAAGTAAGTGCGCCCCCGGCCCCGTGTGCAAAAGTAAGTGCGCCCCCGGCCCCGTGTGCAAAAGTAAGTGTGCCCCCGACCCCGTGTGCAAAAGTAAGTGCGCCCCCGGCCCCGTGTGCAAAAGTAAGTGCGCCGCCGGCCCCGTGTGCAAAAGTAAGTGCGCCCCCGGCCCCGTGTGCAAAAGTAAGTGCGCCCCCGGCCCCGTGTGCAAAAGTAAGTGCGCCCCCGGCCCCGTGTGCAAAAGTAAGTGCGCCCCCGGCCCCGTGTGCAAAAGTAAGTGCGCCCCCGGCCCCGTGTGCAAAAGTAAGTGCGCCCCCGGCCCCGTGTGCAAAGGTAAGTGCGCCCCCGGCCCCGTGTGCAAAAGTAAGTGCGCCCCCGACCCCGTGTGGAAAAGTAAGTGCGCCCCCGGCCCCGAGTGCAAAAGTAAGTGCGCCCCCGGCCCCGTGTGCAAAAGTAAGTGCGCCCCCGGCCCCATGTGCAAAAGTAAGTGCGCCCCCGGCCCCGTGTGCAAAAGTAAGTGTGCCCCCGGCCCCGTGTGCAAAAGTAAGTGCGCCCCCGGCCCTGTGTGCAAAAGTAAGTGCGCCGCCGGCCCCGTGTGCAAAAGTAAGTGTGCCCCCGGCCCCGTGTGCAAAAGTAAGTGCGCCCCCGGCCCCGTGTGCAAAAGTAAGTGCGCCCACGGCCCCGTGTGCAAAAGTAAGTGCGCCCCCGGCCCCGTGTGCAAAAGTAAGTGCGCCCCCGGCCCCGTGTGCAAAAGTAAGTGCGCCCCCGGCCCCGTGTGCAAAAGTAAGTGCGCCCCCGGCCCCGTGTGCAAAAGTAAGTGCGCCCCCGGCCCCGTGTGCAAAAGTAAGTGCGCCCCCGGCCCCGTGTGCAAAAGTAAGTGCGCCCCCGGCCCCGTGTGCAAAAGTAAGTGCGCCCCCGACCCCGTGTGGAAAAGTAAGTGCGCCCCCGGCCCCGAGTGCAAAAGTAAGTGCGCCCCCGGCCCCGTGTGCAAAAGTAAGTGCGCCCCCGGCCCCGTGTGCAAAAGTAAGTGCGCCCCCGGCCCCGTGTGCAAAAGTAAGTGTGCCCCCGACCCCGTGTGCAAAAGTAAGTGCGCCCCCGGCCCCGTGTGCAAAAGTAAGTGCGCCCCCGGCCCCGTGTGCAAAAGTAAGTGCCCCCCCGGCCCCGTGTGTGAAAAGTGCCCCCCGGCCCCGTGTGTGAAAAGTAAGTGCCCCCCGGCCCCGTGTGTGAAAAGTAAGTGCGCCCCCGGCCCCGTGTGCAAAAGTAAGTGCGCCCCCGGCCCCGTGTGCAAAAGTAAGTGCGCCCCCGGCCCCGTGTGCAAAAGTAAGTGCGCCCCCGGCCCCGTGTGCAAAAGTAAGTGCGCCCCCGGCCCCGTGTGCAAAAGTAAGTGCGCCCCCGGCCCCGTGTGCAAAAGTAAGTGCGCCCCCGGCCCCGTGTGCAAAAGTAAGTGTGCCCCCGGCCCCGTGTGCAAAAGTAAGTGCGCCCCCGGCCCCGTGTGCAAAAGTAAGTGCGCCCCCGGCCCCGTGTGCAAAAGTAAGTGCGCCCCCGGCCCCGTGTGCAAAAGTAAGTGCGCCCCCGGCCCCGTGTGCAAAAGTAAGTGCGCCCCCGGCCCCGTGTGTGAAAAGTAAGTGCCCCCCGGCCCCGTGTGTGAAAAGTAAGTGCCCCCCAGCCACGTGTGTGAAAAGTAAGTGCCCCCCGGCCCCGTGTGCAAAAGTAAGTGCGCCCCCGGCCCCGTGTGCAAAAGTAAGTGCGCCCCCGGCCCCGTGTGCAAAAGTAAGTGCGCCCCCGGCCCCGTGTTCAAAAGTAAGTGCGCCCCCGGCCCCGTGTGCAAAAGTAAGTGCGCCCCCGGCCCCGTGTTCAAAAATAAGTGCACCCCCAGCTCCGTGTGCAAAAGTAAGTGCGCCCCCGGCCCCGTGTGCAAAAGTAAGTGCGCCCCCGGCCCCGTGTGTGAAAAGTAAGTGCCCCCCGGCCCCGTGTGTGAAAAGTAAGTGCCCCCCGGCCCCGTGTGTGAAAAGTAAGTGCCCCCCCGGCCACGTGTGTGAAAAGTAAGTGCACCCCGGCCCTGTGTGTGAAAAGTAAGTGCCCCCCGGCCCCGTGTGCGAAAAGTAAGTGCCCCCCGGCCTCGTGTGTGAAAAGTAAGTGCCCCAAAGCCCCGTGTGTGAAAAGTAAGTGCCCCCCGGCCCCATGTGTGAGAAAAGTAAGTGCCCCCCCGGCCCCGTGTGTGAAAAGTAAGTTCCGCCCCGTGTGTGAAAAGTAAGTGCCCCCCGGCCCCGTGTGTGAAAAGTAAGTGCCCCCCGGCCCCGTGTGTGAAAAGTAAGTGCCCCCCGGCCCCGTGTGTGAAAAGTAAGTGCCCCCCCGGCCACGTGTGTGAAAAGTAAGTGCACCCCGGCCCCGTGTGTGAAAAGTAAGTGCCCCCCGGCCCCGTGTGTGAAAAGTAAGTGCCCCCCGGCCTCGTGTGTGAAAAGTAAGTGCCCCAAAGCCCCGTGTGTGAAAAGTAAGTGCCCCCCGGCCCCATGTGTGAGAAAAGTAAGTGCCCCCCCGGCCCCGTGTGTGAAAAGTAAGTTCCGCCCCGTGTGTGAAAAGTAAGTGCCCCCCGGCCCCGTGTGTGAAAAGTAAGTTCTGCCCCGTGTGTGAAAAGTAAGTGCCCCCCCGGCCCCGTGTGTGAAAAGTAAGTGCCCCCCGGCCCCGTGTGTGAAAAGTAAGTGCCCCCCGGCCCCGTGTGTGAAAAGTAAGTGACCCACAACTCTGACCTGTATATAGGAGTCTGTATATAGGGAAATGTCTGTATATAGGAGTGGTGTCTGTATTTAGAGGGATGTCTGTATATAGGAGTGGTGTCTGTATATAGGGGGATGTCTGTATATAGGAGTGGTGTCTGTATATAGGGGATTGTCTGCATATAGGAGTGGTGTCTGTATATAGAGGGATGTCTGTATATAGGAGTGGTGTCTGTATATAGAGGGATGTCTGTATATAGGAGTGATGTCTGTATATAGGGGGATGTCTGTATATAGGAGTGGTGTCTGTATATAGAGGGATGTCTGTATATAAGAGTGGTGTCTGTATATAGAGGGATGTCTGTATATAGGAGTGGTGTCTGTATATAGAGGGATGTCTGTATATAGGAGTGGTGTCTGTATATAGAGGGATGTCTGTATATAGGAGTGGTGTCTGTATACAGAGGGATGTCTGTATATAGGAGTGGTGTCTGTATATAGGGGGATGTCTGTATATAGGAGTGTTGTCTGTATATAGGGGGATGTCTGTATATAGGAGTGGTGTCTGTATATAGAGGGATGTCTGTATATAGGAGAGATGTCTGTATATACAGGGATGTCTGTATATAGGAGTGGTGTCTGTATATAGAGGGATGTCTGTATCTAGGAGTGGTGTCTGTATATAGAGGGATGTCTATATATAGGAGTGGTGTCTGTATATAGAGGGATGTCTGTATATAGGAGTGGTGTCTGTTTACAGAGGGATGTCTGTATATAGGAGTGGTGTCTGTATACAGGGGGATGTCTGTATATAGGAGTGGTGTCTGTATATAGAGGGATGTCTGTATATAGGATTGGTGTCTGTATATAGAGGGATGTCTGTATATAGGAGTGGTGTCTGTATACAGAGGGATGTCTGTATATAGGAGTGGTGTCTGTATATAGGGGGATGTCTGTATATAGGAGTGGTGTCTGTATATAGGAGTGGTGTCTGTATATAGAGGGATGTCTGTATATAGGAGTGGTGTCTGTATATAGGGGGATGTCTGTATATAGGAGTGGTGTCTGTATATAGGGGGATGTCTGTATATAGGAGAGGTGCCTGCATATAGGAGTGGTGTCTGTATATAGGAGTGGTGTCTGTATATAGGGGGATGTCTGTATATAGGAGTGGTGTCTGTATATAGAGGGATGTCTGTATATAGGAGAGGTGCCTGCATATAGGAGTGGTGTCTCTATATTGGGGGATGTCTGTATATAGTAGAGATGTCTGTATATAGGGGGATGTCTGTATATAGGGGGATGTCTGAATATAGGAGTGGTGTCTGTATATAGGGGGATGTCTGTATATATGAGTGGTGTCTGTATATAGAGGGATGTCTGTATATAGGAGAGGTGCCTGCATATAGGAGTGGTGTCTGTATATAGGAGTGGTGTCTGTATATAGAGGGATGTCTTTATATAGAAGTGGTGTCTGGATATAGGGGGATTTCTGTATATTGTAGTGCTGTCTGTATATAGGAGTGGTATCTGTATATAGAGGGATCTCTGTATATGGTAGTGGTGTCTATATATAGAGGGATGTCTGTATATAGGAGTGGTGTCTGTATATAGGAGTGATGTTTGTATATAAGAGGATGTGGCCAAAGTGGCTACCAAGGATTCCTGCATGCCAAAATGGCTACCAAGGGGCCAAAGTTGCTAACAAGGGGCCCCGCACATCAAAGTGGCTACCAAGGGGCCAAATTGGATACCCAGGGGCAGGGCCCTGCATGCCAGACTTGCTCCTGAGGTTCATTGGCAGCTGGCAGCGCTGTTCAAGCACCATGCATTTCCTTCAGGAAATGCCCATCTAGTTATGGTGCTTGAACCTCCTAGGTTCAAGCAACATATTGTAATCCGATTTCTTATATTTTATTATTCTTCTTCTTCTCCGCGTTTTCTGCAATTAATGCGGCCCGAACCGCTCGGCGCAGAGACCCCGTTCAGGCGGCGTTTCGAAGGCCTCGGTGGGGACAGGTGTGCTATGACTTTTATAGTCGATCCGATATGTAGATTTTATTTAAATCGCATTTAAAAAAAAAAATTTCCCATAGGAAATAATGGCGAACTTTCCATTACCCCGAACTTGACCTTCCAAAGATGGCAGCTATGCAAATGTACGGTGTCCATTTTAGGACATGATCATTTATCAAAGTCAAACATCAGAATAAAGTGACTATGACACCCTCCCGTCCCGTGTGTGAAAAGTAAGTGCCCCCCGGCCCCGTGTGTGAAAAGTAAGTGCCCCCCGGCCCCGTGTGTGAAAAGTAAGTGCCCCCCTGGCCCCGTGTGTGAAAAGTAAGTGCCCCCCCGGCCCCGTGTGTGAAAAGTAAGTGCCCCCCGGCCCCGTGTGTGAAAAGTAAGTGCCCCCCGGCCCCGTGTGTGAAAAGTAAGTGCCCCCCGGCCCCGTGTGTCAAAAGTAAGTGCCCCCCCGGCCCCGTGTGTGAAAAGTAAGTGCCCACCCGGCCCCGTGTGTGAAAAGTAAGTGCCCCCCCGGCCCCGTGTGTGAAAAGTAAGTGCCCTCCCGGCCCCGTGTGCAAAAGTAAGTGCGCCCCCGGCCCCGTGTGCAAAAGTAAGTGCGCCCCCGGCCCCGTGTGCAAAAGTAAGTGCGCCCCCGGCCCCGTGTGCAAAAGTAAGTGCGCCCCCGGCCCCGTGTGCAAAAGTAAGTGCGCCCCCGGCCCCGTGTGCAAAAGTAAGTGCGCCCCCGGCCCCGTGTGCAAAATTAAGTGCGCCCCCGGCCCCGTGTGCAAAAGTAAGTGCGCCCCCGGCCCCGTGTGTGAAAAGTAAGTGCGCCCCCGGCCCCGTGTGTGAAAAGTAAGTGCCCCCCCCGGCCCCGTGTGTGAAAAGTAAGTGCCCCCCGGCCCCGTGTGTGAAAAGTAAGCGACCCACAACTCTGACCTGTATATAGGAGTCTGTATATAGGGGAATGTCTGTATATAAGAGTGGTGTCTGTATTTAGAGGGATGTCTGTATATAGGAGTGGTGTCTGTATATAGGGGGATGTCTGTATATAGGAGTGGTGTCTGTATATAGGGGATCGTCTGTATATAGGAGTGGTGTCTATAAAGAGGGATGTCTGTATATAGGAGTGGTGTCTGTATATAGAGGGATGTCTGTATATAGGAGTGATGTCTGTATATAGGGGGATGAATGTATATAGGAGTGGTGTCTGTATATAGAGGGATGTCTGTATATAAGAGTGGTGTCTATATATAGAGGGATGTCTGTATATAGGAGTGGTGTCTGTATATAGAGGGATGTCTGTATATAGGAGTGGTGTCTGTATATAGAGGGATGTCTGTATATAAGAGTGGTGTCTGTATATAGGGGGATGTCTGTATATAGGAGTGGTGTCTGTACATAGAGGGATATCTGTATAAAGGAGAGATGTCTGTATATAGAGGGATGTCTGTATATAGGAGTGGTGTCTGTATATAGAGGGATGTCTGTATATAGGAGAGATGTCTGTATATAGAGGGATGTCTGTATATAGGAGTGGTGTCTGTACATAGAGGGATGTCTGTATATAGGAGTGGTGTCTGTATATAGAGGGATGTCTGCATATAGTAGTGGTGTCTGTATACAGAGGGATGTCTGTATATAGGAGTGGTGTCTGTATATAGAGGGATGTCTGTATATAAGAGTGGTATCTGTATATAGGGGGATGTCTGTATATAGGAGTGGTGTCTGTATATAGAGGGATGTCTGTATATAGGAGTGGTGTCTGTATATAGAGGGATGTCTGTATATAGGAGTGGTGTCTGTATACAGAGGGATGTCTGTATATAGTAATGGTGTCTGTATATAGGCAGATGTCTGTATATAGGAGTGGTGTCTGTATATAGAGGGATGTCTGTATATAGGATTGGTGTCTGTATATAGAGGGATGTCTGTATATAGGAGTGGTGTCTGTATATAGGGGGATGTCTGTATATAGGAGTGGTGTCTGTATATAGAGGGATGTCTGTATATAGGAGTGGTGTCTGTATACAGAGGGATGTCTGTATATAGGAGTGGTGTCTGTATACAGAGGGATGTCTGTATATAGGAGTGGTGTCTGTATATAGAGGGATGTCTGTATATAGGAGTGGTGTCTGTATACAGAGGGATGTCTGTATATAGGAGTGGTGTCTGTATATAGGAGTGGTGTCTGTATATAGGGGGATGTCTGTATATAGGAGTTTTGTCTGTATATAGGGGGATGTCTGTATATAGGATTGGTGTCTGTATATAGAGGGATGTCTGTATATAGGAGAGATTTCTGTATATACAGGGATGTCTGTATATAGGAGTGGTGTCTGTATATAGAGGGATGTCTGTATATAGGAGTGATGTCTGTATATAGGGGGATGAATGTATATAGGAGTGGTGTCTGTATATAGAGGGATGTCTGTATATAAGAGTGGTGTCTATATATAGAGGGATGTCTGTATATAGGAGTGGTGTCTGTATATAGAGGGATGTCTGTATATAGGAGTGGTGTCTGTATATAGAGGGATGTCTGTATATAAGAGTGGTGTCTGTATATAGGGGGATGTCTGTATATAGGAGTGGTGTCTGTACATAGAGGGATATCTGTATAAAGGAGAGATGTCTGTATATAGAGGGATGTCTGTATATAGGAGTGGTGTCTGTATATAGAGGGATGTCTGTATATAGGAGAGATGTCTGTATATAGAGGGATGTCTATATATAGGAGTGGTGTCTGTACATAGAGGGATGTCTGTATATAGGAGTGGTGTCTGTATATAGAGGGATGTCTGCATATAGTAGTGGTGTCTGTATACAGAGGGATGTCTGTATATAGGAGTGGTGTCTGTATATAGAGGGATGTCTGTATATAAGAGTGGTATCTGTATATAGGGGGATGTCTGTATATAGGAGTGGTGTCTGTATATAGAGGGATGTCTGTATATAGGAGTGGTGTCTGTATATAGAGGGATGTCTGTATATAGGAGTGGTGTCTGTATACAGAGGGATGTCTGTATATAGTAATGGTGTCTGTATATAGGCAGATGTCTGTATATAGGAGTGGTGTCTGTATATAGAGGGATGTCTGTATATAGGATTGGTGTCTGTATATAGAGGGATGTCTGTATATAGGAGTGGTGTCTGTATATAGGGGGATGTCTGTATATAGGAGTGGTGTCTGTATATAGAGGGATGTCTGTATATAGGAGTGGTGTCTGTATACAGAGGGATGTCTGTATATAGGAGTGGTGTCTGTATACAGAGGGATGTCTGTATATAGGAGTGGTGTCTGTATATAGAGGGATGTCTGTATATAGGAGTGGTGTCTGTATACAGAGGGATGTCTGTATATAGGAGTGGTGTCTGTATATAGGAGTGGTGTCTGTATATAGGGGGATGTCTGTATATAGGAGTTTTGTCTGTATATAGGGGGATGTCTGTATATAGGATTGGTGTCTGTATATAGAGGGATGTCTGTATATAGGAGAGATTTCTGTATATACAGGGATGTCTGTATATAGGAGTGGTGTCTGTATATAGAGGGATGTCTGTATATAGGAGTGGTGTCTGTATATAGAGAGATGTCTGTATATAGGAGTGGTGTCTGTATATAGAGAGATGTCTGTATATAGCAGTGGTGTCTGTATACAGAGGGATGTCTGTATAGAGGAGTGGTGTCTGTATACAGAGGGATGTCTGTATATAGGAGTGGTGTCTGTATATAGGGGGATGTCTGTATATAGGAGTGGTGTCTGTATATAGGGGGATGTCTGTATATAGGAGTGGTGTCTGTATATAGGGGGATGTCTGTATATAGGAGTGTTGTCTGTATATAGAGGGATGTCTGTATATAGGAGAGGTGTCTGTATATAGAGGGATGTCTGTATATAGGAGTGGTGTCTGTATATAGGGGGATGTCTGTATATAGGAGTGGTGTCTGTATATAGAGGGATGTCTGTATATAGGAGTGGTGTCTGTATATAGAGGGATGTCTGTATATAGAAGTGGTGTCTGTATACAGAGGGATGTCTGTATATAGGAGTGGTGTCTGTATATAGAGGGATGTCTGTATATAGGAGTGGTGTCTGTATATAGAGGGATGTCTGTATATAGGAGTGGTGTCTGTATAAAGAGGGATGTCTGTATATAGGAGTGGTGTCTGTACATAGAGGGATGTCTGTGTATAGGATTGGTGTCTGTATACAGAGGGATGTCTGTATATAGGAGTGGTGTCTGTACATAGAGGGATGTCTGTGTATAGGAGTGGTGTCTGTATATAGGGGGATGTCTGTATATAGGAGTGGTGTCTGTATACAGAGGGATGTCTGTATATAGGAGTGGTGTCTGTACATAGAGGGATGTCTGTGTATAGGATTGGTGTCTGTATACAGAGGGATGTCTGTATATAGGAGTGGTGTCTGTACATAGAGGGATGTCTGTGTATAGGAGTGGTGTCTGTATATAGGGGGATGTCTGTATATAGGAGTGGTGTCTGTATACAGAGGGATGTCTGTATATAGGAGTGGTGTCTGTACATAGGGGGATGTCTGTATATAGGGGGATGTCTGTATATAAGAGTGGTGTCTGTATATAGTGGGATGTCTGTATATAGCAGTGGTGTCTGTATACAGAGGGATGTCTGTATATAGGAGTGGTGTCTGTATATATAGGGATGTCTGTATATAGGAGAGATGTCTGTATATAGAGGGATGTCTGTATATAGGAGTGGTGTCTGTATATAGAGGGATGTCTGTATATAGTAGTGGTGTCTGTATACAGAGGGATGTCTGTATATAGAGGGATGTCTGTATATAAGAGTGGTGTCTGTATATAGGGGGATGTCTGTATATAGGAGTGGTGTCTGTATATAGAGGGATGTCTGTATATAGGAGTGGTGTCTGTATATAGAGGGATGTCTGTATATAGGAGTGGTGTCTGTATACAGAGGGATGTCTGTATATAGGAGAGGTGTCTGTATATAGGGGGATGTCTGTATATAGGAGTGTTGTCTGTATATAGGGGGATGTCTGTATATAGGAGTGGTGTCTGTATATAGAGGGATGTCTGTATATAGGAGAGATGTCTGTATATACAGGGATGTCTGTATATAGGAGTGGTGTCTGTATATAGGAGTGTTGTCTGTATATAGAGGGATGTCTGTATATAGGAGTGGTGTCTGTATACAGAGGGATGTCTGTATATAGGAGTGGTGTCTGTATATAGAGGGATGTCTGTATATAGGAGTGGTGTCTGTATATAGAGGGATGTCTGTATATAGGAGTGGTGTCTGTATACAGAGGGATGTCTGTATATAGGAGTGGTGTCTGTATATAGAGGGATGTCTGTATATAGGAGTGGTGTCTGTATATAGGGGGATGTCTGTATATAGGAGTGGTGTCTGTATATAGAGAAATGTCTGTATATAGGAGTGGTGTCTGTATATAGAGGGATGTCTGTATATAGGAGTGGTGTCTGTATACAGAGGGATGTCTGTATATAGGAGTGGTGTCTGTATATAGGGGATGTCTGTATATAGGAGTGGTGTCTGTATATAGGGGGATGTCTGTATATAGGAGTGGTGTCTGTATATAGAGGGATGTCTCTATATAGGAGAGATGTCTGTATATACAGGGATGTCTGTATATAGGAGTGGTGTCTGTATATAGAGGGATGTCTGTATATAGGAGTGGTGTCTGTATATAGAGGATGTCTGTATATAGGAGTGGTGTCTGTATATAGAGGGATGTCTGTATATAGGAGTGGTGTCTGTATACAGAGGGATGTCTGTATATAGGAGTGGTGTCTGTATACAGAGGGATGTCTGTATATAGGAGTGGTGTCTGTATATAGAGGGATGTCTGTATATAGGAGTGGTGTCTGTATATAGAGGGATGTCTGTATATAGGAGTGGTGTCTGTATATAGGGGGATGTCTGTATATAGGAGTGGTGTCTGTATATAGAGGGATGTCTGTATATAGGAGTGGTGTCTGTATATAGAGGGATGTCTGTATATAGGAGTGGTGTCTGTATACAGAGGGATGTCTGTATATAGGAGTGGTGTCTGTATATAGAGGGATGTCTGTATATAGGAGTGGTGTCTGTATACAGAGGGATGTCTGTATATAGGAGTGGTGTCTGTATATACAGGGATGTCTGTATATAAGAATGGTGTCTGTATATAGAGGGATGTCTGTATATAGGAGTGGTGTCTGTATATAGAGGGATGTCTGTATATAGGAGTGGTGTCTGTATATAGGGGGATGTCTGTATATAGGAGTGGTGTCTGTATATAGGGGGGTGTCTGTATATAGGAGTGGTGTCTGTATATAGGGGGATGTCTGTATATAGGAGTGGTGTCTGTATATAGAGGGATGTCTGTATATAGGAGAGGTGCCTGCATATAGGAGTGGTGTCTGTATATAGGATTGGTGTCTGTATATAGGGGGATGTCTGTATATAGGAGTGGTGTCTGTATATAGAGGGATGTCTGTATGTAGGAGAGATGTCTGTATATAGAGGGATGTCTTTATATAGGAGTGGTGTCTGTATATAGAGGGATGTCTGTATATAGGAGAGATGTCTGTATATAGAGGGCTGTCTGTATATAGGAGTGGTGTCTGTATATAGGGGTATGTCTGTATATAGAAGTGGTGTCTGTATATAGGGGGATGTCTGTATAAAGGAGTGGTGTCTCTATATGGGGGGATGTCTGTATATAGTAGAGATGTCTGTATATAGGGGGATGTCTGTATATAGGGGGATGTCTGTATATAGGAGTGGTGTCTCTATATAGGGGATGTCTGAATATAGGAGTGGTGTCTTTATATTGGGGGATGTCTGTATATAGGAGTGGTGTCTGTATATAGAGGGATGTCTGTATGTAGGAGTTGTGTCTGTATATAGGAGTAATGTCTGTATATAAGAGGATGTGGCCAAAGTGGCTACCAAGGATTCCTGCATGCCAAAATGGCTACCAAGGGGCCAAAGTTGCTAACAAGGGGCCCCGCACATCAAAGTGGCTACCAAGGGGCCAAATTGGATACCCAGGGGCAGGGCCCTGCATGCCAGACTTGCTCCTGAGGTTCATTGGCAGCTGGCAGCGCTTTTCAAGCACCATGTATTTCCTTCAGGAAATGCCCATCTAGTTATTATTATTATTCTTCTCCGCGTTTTCCGCAATTAATGCGGCCCAAACCGCTCGGCGCAGAGACCCCGTTCAGGCGGCGTTTCGAAGTCCTCGGTGGGGACAGGTGTGCTATGACTTTTATAGTCGATCCGATATGTAGATTTTATTTAAATCGCATTTTTTAAAAAAAAATTTCCCATAGGAAATAATGGCGAACTTTCCATTACCCCCAACTTGACCTTCCAAAGATGGCAGCTATGCAAATGTACGGTGTCCATTTTAGGACATGATCATTTATCAAAGTCAAACATCAGAATAAAGTGACTATGACACCCTCTCGTCCCGTGTGTGAAAAGTAAGTGCCCCCCCCGGCCCCGAGTGTGAAAAGTAAGTGCGCCCCCGGCCCCGTGTGCAAAAGTAAGTGCGCCCCCGGCCCCGTGTGCAAAAGTAAGTGCGCCCCCGGCCCCGTGTGCAAAAGTAAGTGCGCCCCCGGCCCCGTGTGCAAAAGTAAGTGCGCCCCCGGCCCCGTGTGCAAAAGTAAGTGCGCCCCCGGGTGCAAAAGTAAGTGCGCCCCCGGTTGCAAAAGTAAGTGCGTCCCCGGGTGCAAAAGTAAGTGCGCCTCCGGGTGCAAAAGTAAGTGCGCCTCCGGGTGCAAAAGTAAGTGCGCCCCCGGCCCCGGGTGCAAAAGTAAGCGCGCCCCCCAGTCCCGTGTGTGAAAAGTGCTGCTGTAAAGCTGGCAGCGCTGTTCAAGCACCATGTATTTCCTTCAGGAAATGCCCATCTAGTTAAAAATGTTAGCTTTTTTTACACTGCAAATTCTACTCCAGTCCCCGACTGGAGTAGTATTTCTGCTAAGGCGCCTCTTCTGCTCACTCCAGACGGGTGTAGCATCAGCGTGCGCTATGCCAGTTTTGATGAATCAGCCCCTAAGTGTTCAACATTAACCCCTTTACCCCCAAGGGTGGTTTGCACGTTAATGACCGGGCCAATTTTTACAATTCTGACCACTGTCCCTTTATGAGGTTATAACTCTGGAACGCTTCAACGGATCCCGGTGATTCTGACATTGTTTTCTCGTGACATATTGTACTTCATGATAATCCTAAAATTTCTTTGATATTACCTGCGTTTATTTGTGAAAAAAATGGAAATTTGGCGACAATTTTGAAAATTTAACAATTTTCCAACTTTGAATTTTTATACAATTAAATCACAGAGATATGTCACACAAAATACTTAATAAGTAACATTTCCCACATGTCTACTTTACATCAGCACAATTTTTAAAGCAATTTTTTTTTTTTGTTAGGGAGTTATAAGGGTTAAAAGTTGACCAGCAATTTCTCATTTTTACAACACCATTTTTTTTTTAGGGACCACATCTCATTTGAAGTCATTTTGAGGGGTCTATATGATAGAAAATAACCAAGTGTAACACCATTCTAAAAACTGCAACCCTCAAGGTGCTCGAAACCACATTCAAGAAGTTTATTAACCTTTCAGGTGTTTCACAGGAATTTTTGGAATGTTTAAAAAAAATGAACATTTAACTTTTTTACACAAAAAATTTACTTCAGCTCCAATTTGTTTTATTTTACCAAGGGTAACAGGAGAAAATGGACCCCAAAAGTTGTTGTACAATTTGTCCTGAATACGCCGATACCCCATATGTGGGGGTAAACCCCTGTTTGTGCGCACGGGAGAGCTCGGAAGGGAAGGAGCACTGTTTTACTTTTTCAACGCAGTATTGGCTGGAATTGAGATCGGACGCAATGTCATGTTTGGAGAGCCCCTGATGTGCCTAAACAGTGGAAACCCCGAAATTATAACTGAAACCCTAATCCAAACACTCCCCTAACCCTAGTCTCAACTGTAACCCTAACCACACCCCTAACCCTGACACACCCCTAACCCTAATCCCAACCTTATTCCCAACCGTAAATGTAATCCAAACCCTAACCCTAACTTTAGCCCCAACCCTAACTTTAGCCCCAACCCTAACTTTAGCCCCAAACCTAACCCTAACTGTAACCCTAACCTTAGCCCCAACCCTAACCCTAACCCTAGCCCTAACCCTAACCCTAGCCCTAACCCTAGCCCTAACCCTAATACTAACCCTAGCCCTAACCCTAGCCCTAACCCTAATGGGAAAATGGAAATAAATACATTTTGTTAAATTTTTTAATTTTTCGTAACTAAGTGGGTGATGAAGGGAGGGTTGATTTAGTATTTATAGCTCGTTTGCTAGCGGATTTTTGATTGGCAGCCGTCACACACTAAAAGATGCTTTTTATTGCAAAAATTGTTTTGAGAGCTATAATTTCTCCATATTTTGGTCCACAGAGTCATGTGAGGTCTTGTTTTTTGCTGGACGAGTTGACGTTTTTATTGATAACATTTTCGGGCACATTTTTTGATCGCTTTTTATTCCGATTTTTGTGAGGCAGAATGACCAAAAACCAGCTATTCATGAATTTCTTTTTGGGGGGGTGTTTATACCGTTCCGCGTTTGGTAAAATGGATAAAGCAGTTTTATTCTTCGGGTCAGTACGATTACAGCGATACCTCATTTATATAATTTTTTTATGTTTTGGCACTTTTATATGATAAAAACTATTTTATAGAAAAAATAATTATTTTTGCATCGCTTTATTCTGAGGACTATAACTTTTTTATTTTTTCGCTGATGATGCTGTATGGCAGCTCATTTTTTGTGGGACAAGATGACGTTTTCAGCGGTACCATGGTTATTTATTTCCGTCTTTTTGATTGCGTGTTATTCCACTTTTTGTTCGGCGGTATGATAATAAAGCGTTGTTTTTTGCCTCATTTTTTTTTTTTACGGTGTTCACTGAAGGGGTTAACTAGTGGGACAGTTTTATAGGTCGGGTCGTTACGGACGTGGCGATACTAAATATGTGTACTTTTATTGTTTTTTTTTTATTTAGCTATAGGAATGTATTTATTGGAACAATATTTTTTTTGTTATTATTTATTTAGGTTTTTTTTTGTGTGTTTTTTTACACATGTAATTTTTTTATTTTTACTTTGCCTCAAGGGGGCATCACAGTAAAGTGACAGATCGCGGATCTGACACTTTGCTGTGCACTGTGTCAGATCAGCGATCTGAAGTGCACTGCTCCTGGCTTCCCGGCGCCTGCTCTGAGCAGGCGCTGTGAAGCCACCTCCCTGCAGGACCCGGATGCATCCCGCGGCCATTTTGGATCCGGGGACTGCAGGGAGGAGACGCTCGGTACAAGGTGAGCACATCGCCTTGTACCGATCGTCTCAGGGAAGCCCGGAGGGAGCCCCCTCCCTGCTCGATGCTTCCCTGTACCGCCGGAACACTGCGATCATGTTTGATCGCAGTGTGCCGGGGATTAATGTGCCGGGGGCGGTCCGTGACCACTCCTGGCACATAGTGGCGGATGTCAGCTGCGATAGTCAGCTGACACCCGGCCGCAATCGGCCGCGCTCCCCCCGTGAGCGCGGCTGATCGCGCTGGACGTACTATTCCGTCTTTGGGAAGTAGGGCCCAACCCACATGGACGGAATAGTACGTCCAATGACAGAAAGTGGTTAACCATATGCATTTTTGGTGTTCTCTCCTGCTATTTATAATGTTTTCTGACATTGGACTGATGCTTCTATCTTGATATTTCTGTACAATAAAGATTATATGTTTTTCTCTACACATTGTCTTTCTTTTGGTGGGTTTACTGCTGATTACTCTTTTTTTTTTCTTGGATTCTTCTTTCGGTTTGCACCTTATTTTGTCCATATTTATACCTTTTTTTTGTCACATGACTATATTTTGTTTTTATGTTTTGGAGGTGTATTTATTTTCTTACGAACTTTTGATGTAACCCACTGAGGCAGAAAACGCCACCCTATGAGCCTGTGAGCTGACTCAACACAGTTCAGTACTTTAGTAAGGAGCAAAGGTTACAAGTATCTGTCATCCTTCCAATTGTTAAAAACAAAATTTGCAGTTTCCTATACCCTGGATCACCCTTGGTGGCTTAAAGATTGAAGATTTTGTTGCAGCAGAGAAATAAAATAAAGTTGCACTGCAGCACTTTTGCATGACACATGAATAAAGATTTATTAGCTCCTTTAGCATAAACTGCTTATTTCATAATCCATTCTAACTTGCAGAACTCTGTAAAATGCCAAAGCGACCAGCGTTTGTAAGGTTTCTGTTATCCATGTATAGCTCATGCTTGTGCACAGACAGATGCATTATCATATATTTCAAATTGCTACTGTATGCTCAGGCATATTAGGGTCAAAGGTATTCATTTTATAAATAGATGATCTACAACCAACCCACATATATCAAAAATGGAAATATTTTCATCAATGTCTGAATTAAAACTAAGGTAATTTATTGTGATAATTTGCAAGAAATTTATGATCACACATGTCTTATTTGATAAATCATGCTTAACATACATCACAGTAATTTACTTTTAAACTGCGTAAAATGAAGGCACTATCTCTAGGGAAGATGTGTGTGTGGCATAGGGAAGCACTTTTTTTTTTCGCATCAATTTAGAAAGTTGAATTTCAGTAATGTCTCTAAATCCGTAACAAGATGCAAGCCCACTTTCATGTAAATTTCATAGACTAGCTGGCACAAATGATTCTTCTTTTTGGGATTAATAGTTAATAAATATGTCACAAAGTAGAAACAAGACTGTTTTTATAATAAAATGTTTAAAACTCTTCTGTAAGTCACCTGTCCTGGCTCCAGCACTGATCTCTCCAGCATTCTCCTCTAGTAGCTGGTTTCTTCTGCTGCTGTGCATAACATTTTACCAAGGTAATCCAGCGTGCACATCTGATGTCATTCACCTACGATTTTGTGACACTAGTCACTACTCACATAGAAACCATGAGGCTGGATAGTCATGTGGTTCGAGGTCAAGAGCCAAGAGAGTACATTATAGACAGAGGAGTGAGACAAAGGCAGAGTCAGGAAACAGTCTGAGGTCAGAATTCCAAGAAGGTAGCAGATCATGACAAAAGGGCTAGTGTCACGCACAGTGTGGGAAAGACTACACAAAGGGATGAGGGGAAGGAAGCCCAGACACTAGGAAAAAGGGAGATTAGAGACCCATAGGCTGATCTAATAACACCCTACCTGACCTACCATCCCTAAATTGGTTCCTCACCAATTGCCAAGCAGGAAACCTAAGCCCTGTATCTCCGTAGAGGGGGTGGGATGAGCGCTGATCCGTGCCCCACTGTAAATTAAAGACAAAAATGTAGACAGACAAGGGGAATGAACTTGGCTTGAGCAGATTCAGTGAGGTAACACCAAACATCCTCACACAGCTCCAGAGAGGAAGTTAGACAACTTCTATAGCTCCAAGCTTTCACAAGGGAAAAATATGAATATCATCAGTGACTCTCTGCAGCAGACTGGGGATTTAAAAACACCCAGGTCCAGGTATGTCAACTAGAGCCGGAAGGAGGTTGCCGCTGGGTCCAAGAGTCGGAAGGATTAAGGAGGTGTCTGTAATGCCAAACGCAGACCTTTTGCAGCCCGATGCAGAGCGACAGTCTGGTGCATCTGGCACACCTGTGACAGTACCCCCCTTCTATAGGGGCCTGCAGACACTCAGGTCCAGGTTTCTCCGGATAAAAGGTGTGGAATGAATGAACCAGTCTGGGGGCATTCACCTCTGATTCTGAAACCCATATCCTTTCCCCTGGACAATAACCTTTCCAGTGCTGTAGGGAATAACGTTGGAACGATGAGAATCTACAATCAATCCATGAAATCTGAAACTCCAGATTGCCATCAACCATTATTAAGGGCGACAGTAGGGATGAGGACTCAAGAGGTATATTTCTTGAGCAGAGACCTGTGAAAGACATTGTGGATCCTAGGAGCCTTAACACGAAACACTGCTGGGTTAATGACGGCAATTATTTTATAGTGACCGATAAATCTAGGTCCAAACTTCCGGGAAGTAACCTTCTACTTGATATTCCTGGTAACAACCACACAAAGTAATTCACATTCAGGTCCGGACATGGCAAGCGCTTTCTGTCAGCCATAGGTTTGTACCTGTCTCCCATGATCTTCAAATTACTCAGAATCCCCCACTAAGGAGAGCGACAAAGCAAAATGTTCCTCTTCAGGAACTCCCAAAGCCCCTCCCCCCACTAAAATTACGAAACTGTGGATGGTAACTGTATGCACCAAAAAATGATGACCTGCAGGTAGACTCTTGATGATGATTATTAATAGCAAATTCTGCCAGCGGTAAGTAGGATGCCCAATCCTCCTGATTTTTGGAGACAAAACACCTGAGGTAAGTCTCCAAATTCTGATTAATGCACTGTCCATTCGACTTGGGATGAAAGGCAGAGGAAAAGGACACCTGTACCCTCAGTCGAGGACAGAATGCCCTCCAGAACTTGGAAACAAACTGGCTCCTCCGCTCTGACACCACATTGGAGGGAACCCCATGAAGCTTCACAATCTCATTTATAAACACCTGAGCAAAGGTCTTGGCATTGGGAAGTGCCGGTAATGTGACAAAATTAACCATTTTACTGAATCTATCTACAACCACCAAACCCACAGTCTTGTGTTATGATCTGGTGGCCTAAGAGCAGCATGGGACGTACTCTGGAGAAGGTGGTACCTATACTGACCGCAGACCCTGAACCTAACACCGCAACTAGAAGTAGCCGTGGAATGTACCTAGCGCTCCCTAGACATCTCGACACAGCCGGAGGACTAATTACCCCTAGAGATAGAAAAGGGAAAACTATCTTGCCTCAGAGAAAATCCCCAAAGAACAGGCAGCCCCCACAAATATTGACTGTGAGAGGAGAGGGAAAAAACATACACAGACTGAAATGAGAATTTAGCAAAGGAGGCCACTTCTAGCTAAATAGAAAGGACAGGACAGAGTACTATGTGGTCAGTATTAAAAACTAGAAAATATCCACCACAGACAATACAAAAACTCCACAGCTAACTAAAGATATAGAGGGTATATCTGCATCTCCAGAGATACCAGCTTGGCTAAAAAAAAAATCCTAATACAGACCAAGCTGGACAAGACAAAACATAGAAAGGAACTGAGCAATAAGACCACAACATGTGGACAGCAAATCAAGGCCAGAACTTATCTTTGATGAAAAGAACTGCAAAGCAGAAGGAACCAGGCAGGGATGTGAATCCTCCAGGAACAATGGACAACTGGCACTGACTAAAGGGTGAAGCAAGACTAAATAGCCCCGTCCAAATTGCAAAAGGTGAAAACACCTGATAAAAGCTGTGATTCAGAGACAGCAGCGCTACCACTTACAACCACCGGAGGGAGCGCAAGAGCAGAATTCACAACAGTACCCCCCCCTTGAGGAGGGGTCACCGAACCCTCACCAGAGCCCCCAGGCCGATCCGGACGAGCCAAATGAAAGGCACGAACCAAATCATCAGCATGAACTTCGGAGGCAACAACCCAAGAATTATCCTCCTGGCCATAACCCTTCCATTTGACAAGATACTGAAGCCTCCGCCTCGAAAAACGAGAATCCAAAATCTTTTCAACCACATACTCCAACTCCCCATCAATCAACATCGGGGCAGGAGGATCAACAGAGGGAACAACGGGCACCACATATTTCTGCAACAAAGATCTATGAAAAACATTATGGATGGAAAAAGAGGCTGGAAGGGCCAAACGAAAAGACACTGGATTGATAATCTCAGAAATCCTATAAGGGCCAATAAACCGAGGCTTAAACTTAGGGGAAGAAACCTTCATAGGGACATGACGGGAAGACAACCAGACCAAATCCCCAACCCGAAGCCGGAAACCAACACAGCGACGACGGTTAGCAAAACGCTGAGCCCCCTCCTGAGACAACACCAAATTGTCAACAACATGAGCCCAAATTTGCTGCAACCTGTCAACCACAGAGTCCACCCCAGGACAATCAGAAGGCTCAACCTGCCCTGAAGAAAAACGAGGATGAAAACCAGAGTTACAAAAGAAGGGTGAAACCAAGGTAGCAGAACTAGCCCGATTATTAAGGGCAAACTCGGCCAATGGCAAGAAAGCCACCCAATCATCCTGATCAGCAGAGACAAAGCATCTCAAATAAGTTTCCAAAGTCTGATTAGTTCGCTCGGTTTGGCCATTTGTCTGAGGATGAAATGCGGAAGAAAAAGACAAATCAATGCCCAGCCTAGCACAAAAGGCCCGCCAAAACCTAGAAACAAACTGGGAACCTCTATCGGACACAATGTTCTCCGGAATGCCATGCAAACGAACCACATGCTGAAAAAACAACGGAACCAAATCAGAAGAGGAAGGCAACTTAGGCAAAGGTACCAAATGAACCATCTTAGAAAACCGGTCACAAACCACCCAGATAACTGACATGCATCCTCTGGGAAACCGGAAGATCCTAAATAAAATCCATAGAAATATGCGTCCAAGGCCTCTCAGGGACCGGCAAAGACAAAAGCAACCCACTAGCGCGGGAACAGCAAGGTTTGGCCCGCGCACAAGTCCCACAGGACTGCACAAAAGAACGCACATCCCGTGACAAAGAAGGCCACCAAAAGGACCTACCAACCAAATCTCTGGTACCAAAAATCCCAGGATGACCGGCCAACACAGAACAATGAACCTCCGAAATCACTTTACTAGTCCATCTGTCAGGAACAAACAATTTCCCCACTGGACAGTGGTCAGGTTTATCAGCCTGAAATTTCTGAAGAACCCGTCGTAAATCAGGGGAGATGGCAGAAAGAATCACCCCTTCCTTCAGAATACCGACCGGCTCAAGGACCCCAGGAGAATCAGGCAAAAAGCTCCTAGAAAGGGCATCAGCCTTAACATTCTTAGAACCCGGAAGATACGAGACCACAAAATCAAAACGGGAGAAAAACAGGGACCATCGGGCCTGTCTAGGATTCAGCCGTTTGGCAGACTCGAGATAAATCAGAATCTTATGATCGGTCAAGACCACAATACGGTGCTTGGCCCCCTCAAGCCAATGTCGCCACTCCTCAAATGCCCACTTCATAGCCAACAACTCACGATTGCCGACATCATAATTGCGTTCTGCAGACGAAAACTTTCGAGAAAAGAAGGCACACGGTTTCATCAAGGAACCATCAGAATTCCTCTGAGACAAAACGGCCCCTGCCCCAATCTCAGAAGCGTCAACCTCAACCTGAAAAGGAAGAGAAACATCCGGCTGACGCAACACAGGGGCAGAAGTAAATCGGCGTTTAAGCTCCTGAAAGGCAGAAACAGCCGCAGAGGACCAATTAGTAACATCAGCGCCTTTCTTTGTCAAATCGGTCAGGGGTTTAACCACTCTGGAGAAGTTGGCAATGAAACGGCGATAAAAATTAGCAAAGCCCAAAAATTTCTGAAGGCTCTTCACGGATGTGGGCTGAATCCAATCATGAATGGCCTGAACCTTAACCGGATCCATTTCTATAGATGAGGGAGAAAAAATGAAGCCCAAGAAAGAAATCTTCTGTACTCCAAAGAGGCACTTAGACCCCTTCACAAACAAGGCATTATCACGAAGGATCTGAAATACCATCCTGACTTGTTTCACATGAGACTCCCAATCATCTGAAAAAATCAAAATATCATCCAAATATACAATCATGAATTTATCAAGATAATTCCAAAATATATCATGCATGAAGGACTGAAACACAGATGGAGCATTAGAGAGTCCGAATGGCATCACAAGGTATTCAAAATGGCCTTCGGGCGTATTAAACGCAGTTTTCCATTCGTCCCCCTGCTTAATACGAACCAGATTATATGCCCCTCGAAGGTCAATCTTAGTAAACCAACTAGCCCCCTTAATCCTAGCAAACAGATCAGAAAGCAAAGGCAAAGGGTATTGAAATTTGACCGTGATCTTATTCAAGAGGCGATAATCAATACAGGGTCTCAAGGAGCCATCTTTTTGGCAAAGAAAAAACCTGCTTCCAATGGTGAAGAAGATGGCCGAATATGCCCCTTCTCCAAGGACTCCTTCACATAGCTCCGCATGGTGGTATGTTCTGGCACAGACAGGTTGAAAAGTCGGCCTTTAGGGAACTTACAGCCTGGAATCAAGTCAATAGCACAATCACAGTCCCTATGCGGTGGAAGGGAACTGGACTTGGGCTCATCGAATACATCCTGGAAATCTGACAAAAACTCAGGAATTTCAGAAGAGGGGGAGGAGGCAATTGACATCACAGGAACGTCACCATGAACCCCCTGACAACCCCAACTAGTCACAGACATAGATGTCCAATCTAATACCGGATTATGCACCTGTAACCATGGGAAACCCAGCACAATAGCATCATGCAAATTATGCAACACCAAAAAACGACAATCTTCCTGATGGGCTGGCGCCATGCACATGGTCAGCTGTGTCCAAAACTGAGGTTTATTTTTAGCCAACAGTGTAGCATCAATGCCCCTCAAAGGAATAGGACTCTGCAAAGGCTGCAAGGGGAAACCACAACGTCTGGCAAATTCTAAGTCCATTAAATTTAGAGCGGCGTCTGAATCCACAAATGCCATGACAGAAAATGACGATAATGAGCAGATCAGGGTCACAGATAACAGAAATTTAGGTTGTACAGTACTGCTGGTAACAGAACTAGCGATTCTCTTGGTATGCTTAGGGCAATCAGAAATAACATGAGCAGAATCGCCGCAATAAAAACCCAACCTATTCTGACGTCTGAATCCTTGTCGTTCAGCTCTAGACACAATCCTATCACACTGCATAGGCTCAGGACTCCGCTCGGAAGACAATGCCATAGTGTGCGCAACTCTGCGCTCGCACAAGCGCCGATCAATCTGAATGGCCAGAGACATAGAATCATTCAGACCAGCAGGCGTGGGGAACCCCACCATAACATCTTTAACGGATTCAGAAAGACCCTTTCTGAAGATTGCCGCCAAGGCATCCTCATTCCATTTAGTCAGAACAGACCATTTTCTAAACTTCTGGCAATATGATTCTGCCGCTTCTGAGACAGGGCCAACAAGGTCTTCTCAGCATGATCCACAGAATTAGGTTCGTCATACAATAACCCAAGCGCCTGAAAAAAGGTGTCTACATTAAGCAACGCCGGATTCCTAGGTTCCAGGGCAAATGCCCAATCCTGGGGGTCACCACGCAGCAGAGATATAATAATTTTAACCTGCTGGATGGGATCACCAGAGGAACGGGGTTTCAGAGCAAAAAACAGTTTACAGTTATTTTTAAAGCTCAGAAATTTGGACCTATCCCCAAAAAACAAATCAGGAGTTGGAATTCTAGGCTCTAAAACTGGAGTCTGAACGATATAATCGGAAATACCCTGTACTCTAGCAGCAAGTTGATCCACACGAGAAACCAGTCCCTGAACATCCATACCAGCGCCGAGCTCTTGAGCCACCCAGAGGCAAAGAGGGAAGAGAAAAAAAAAACACAACAGACTACAGAAAAAAAAATGGCTCAGCACTTTCCTTCCCTTCTTCTGAGATGCGGTTAACTCATTGTTGGCCAGTTGTACTGTTATGATCTGGTGGCCTAAGAGCAGCATGGGACGTACTCTGGAGAAGGTGGTACCTATACTGACCGCAGACCCTGAACCTAACACCGCAACTAGAAGTAGCCGTGGAATGTACCTAGCGCTCCCTAGACATCTCGACACAGCCGGAGGACTAATTACCCCTAGAGATAGAAAAGGGAAAACTATCTTGCCTCAGAGAAAATTCCCAAAGAACAGGCAGCCCCCCACAAATATTGACTGTGAGAGGAGAGGGAAAAAACATACACAGATGTTGTGAAATTGGATTCTGGGCTCCCCCGGTGGCCACTTGTGGAATTGAACTTGTGTGCATCATCCCCTCTGTTCACCTGCTCCTATCAGGATGTGGGAGTCGCTATATAACCTTGCTCCTCTGTCAGTTTCTTGCCGGTCAACAATGTAATCAGAAGCCTTCTGTGCTTGTTCCTGCTACTAGACAACTCCCAGCTAAGTTGGACTTTTGTCCTTGTGTGTTTTTGCATTTTGTTCCTGTTCACAGCTGCTGTTTCGTTACTGTGTCTGGAAAGCTCTTGTGATCGGAAATTGCCACTCTGGTGTTATGAGTTAATGCTAGAGTCTTAAAGGAATTTCTGGATGGTGTTTTGATAGGGTTTTCTGCTGACCATGAAAGTGTCCTTTCTGTCTTCCTGCTATCTAGAAAGCGGACCTCGATTTTGCTAAACCTATTTTCATACTACGTTTGTCATTTCGTCTAAAATCACCGCCAATATATGTGGGGGCCTCTGTCTGCCTTTTGGGAAAATTTCTCTAGAGGTGAGCCAGGACTGTCTTTTCCTCTGCTAGGATTAGGTAGTTCTCCGGCTGGCGCTGGGCATCTAGGGTTAAAAAACGTAGGCATGCTACCCGGCCACTTCTAGTTGTGCGGCAGGTTTAGTTCATGGTCAGTATAGTTTCCATCTTCCAAGAGCTAGTTCTCATATATGCTGGGCTATGTTCTCTCGCCATTGAGAATCATGACAGTTTGACCGGCCCAAAAAAGGGTTAAATTACTGGCTGAGAAAGGAGAGAAAAAAGAAGTCTGCTACAATTTTTTTTTTTTTTTTTTTTCCCTCTAGTTCTGAGTGTGCTCTTAATTGAATCACTTGCTAGTCTGCCTATACTGCAGCCTTCCTCTCTTTCTCTCCTTCTAATCCTTGAATGGCTCTGTGTTCACCTGTTTCAAATGGATCTTCAGAGTGTAGCTACAGGTTTGAATAATCTCGCCACAAAGGTACAAAATTTGCAAGATTTTGTTGTTCATGCACCTATGTCTGAGCCTAGAATTCCTTTGCCTGAATTCTTCTCGGGGAATAGATCTCACTTTCAAAATTTTAAAAATAATTGCAAATTGTTTTTGTCCCTGAAGTCTCGCTCTGCCGGAGACCCTGCACAGCAGGTCAGGATTGTAATTTCCTTGCTCCGGGGCGACCCTCAAGACTGGGCTTTTGCATTGGCACCAGGGGATCCTGCGTTGCTCAATGTGGATGCGTTTTTTCTGGCCTTGGGGTTGCTTTATGAGGAACCTCATTTAGAGCTTCAGGCGGAAAAGGCCTTGATGTCCTTGTCTCAGGGGCAAGATGAAGCTGAAATATACTGCCAAAAATTCCGCAAATGGTCTGTGCTTACTCAGTGGAATGAGTGCGCCCTGGCGGCGATTTTCAGAGAAGGTCTCTCTGATGCCATTAAGGATGTTATGATGGGGTTCCCTGTGCCTGCGAGTCTGAATGAGTCCATGACGATGGCTATTCAGATCGATAGGCGTCTGTGGGAGCGCAAACCTGTGCACCATTTGGCGGTGTCTACTGAGAAAACGCCAGAAAATATGCAATGTGATAGAATTCTGTCCAGAAGCGAGCGGCAGAATTTTAGACGAAAAAATGGGTTGTGCTTCTATTGTGGTGATTCAACTCATGTTATATCAGCATGCTTTAAGCGTACTAAGAAGCCTGACAAGTCTGTTTCAATTAGCACTTTACAGTCTAAGTTTATTCTATCTGTGACCCTGATTTGTTCTTTGTCATCTATTACCGCGGACGCCTATGTCGACTCTGGCGCTGCTTTGAGTCTTATGGATTGGTCCTTTGCCAAACGCTGTGGGTATGATTTGGAGCCACTGGAGGCTCCGATACCTCTGAAAGGGATTGACTCCACCCCATTGGCTAGTAATAAACCACAATACTGGACACAAGTGACTATGCGTGTTAATCCGGATCACCAGGAGGTTATTCGCTTTCTTGTGCTGTATAATCTACATGATGTTTTGGTGCTGGGATTGCCATGGCTGCAATCTCATAACCCAGTCCTCGACTGGAGAGCTATGTCTGTGTTAAGCTGGGGATGTAAAGGAACTCATGGGGACGTACCTTTGGTTTCCATTTCATCATCTATTCCCTCTGAGATTCCTGAATTCTTGTCTGACTTTCGTGACGTTTTTGAAGAACCCAAGGTTGGTTCACTACCTCCGCACCGGGAGTGCGATTGTGCCATAGACTTGATTCCGGGTAGTAAATACCCTAAGGGTCGTTTATTTAATCTGTCTGTGCCTGAACACGCTGCTATGCGAGAATATATAAAGGAGTCCTTGGAAAAGGGACATATTCGTCCTTCGTCATCTCCCTTAGGAGCCGGTTTTTTCTTTGTGTCTAAGAAAGACGGCTCTTTGAGGCCGTGTATTGATTATCGACTTTTGAATAAAATCACGGTTAAATATCAATATCCGTTACCACTGCTTACTGATTTGTTTGCTCGTATAAAGGGGGCCAAGTGGTTCTCTAAGATTGATCTCCGTGGGGCGTATAATTTGGTGCGAATCAAGCAGGGGGATGAGTGGAAAACCGCATTTAATATGCCCGAGGGCCATTTTGAGTATTTGGTGATGCCTTTTGGTCTTTCTAATGCCCCTTCAGTCTTCCAGTCCTTTATGCATGACATTTTCCGCGATTATTTGGATAAATTTATGATTGTGTATCTGGATGATATTCTGATTTTTTCGGATGACTGGGACTCTCATGTCCAGCAGGTCAGGAGGGTTTTTCAGGTTTTGCGGTCTAATTCCTTGTGTGTGAAGGGTTCTAAGTGTGTTTTTGGGGTTCAAAAGATTTCTTTCTTGGGATACATTTTTTCCCCCTCTTCCATCGAGATGGATCCTGTCAAGGTTCAGGCTATTGGTGATTGGACGCAACCCTCTTCTCTTAAGAGTCTTCAGAAATTTTTGGGCTTTGCTAACTTTTATCGTCGATTTATTGCTGGTTTTTCTGATGTTGTAAAACCATTGACTGATTTGACTAAGAAGGGTGCTGATGTTGCTAATTGGTCCCCTGATGCTGTGGAGGCCTTTCGGGAGCTCAAGCGCCGCTTTTCTTCCGCCCCAGTGTTGCGTCAGCCTGATGTTGCTCTTCCTTTTCAGGTTGAGGTCGACGCTTCTGAAATCGGAGCTGGGGCGGTGTTGTCGCAGAGAAGTTCCGACTGCTCCGTGATGAGACCTTGTGCTTTTTTTTCCCGTAAATTTTCGCCCGCCGAGCGGAATTATGATATTGGGAATCGGGAGCTTTTGGCCATGAAGTGGGCTTTTGAGGAGTGGCGTCACTGGCTTGAGGGGGCCAGACATCAGGTGGTGGTATTGACTGACCACAAAAATTTAATTTACCTTGAGTCTGCCAGGCGCCTGAATCCTAGACAGGCGCGCTGGTCGTTGTTTTTCTCTCGGTTTAATTTTGTGGTGTCGTACCTACCGGGTTCTAAGAATGTTAAGGCGGATGCCCTTTCTAGGAGTTTTGAGCCTGACTCCCCTGGTAATTCTGAGCCCACAGGTATCCTTAAAGATGGAGTGATATTGTCTGCCGTTTCTCCAGACCTGCGGCGGGCCTTGCAGGAGTTTCAGGCGGATAGACCTGATCGTTGCCCACCTGGTAGACTGTTTGTTCCTGATGATTGGACCAGTAGAGTCATCTCTGAGGTTCATTCTTCTGCGTTGGCAGGTCATCCTGGAATCTTTGGTACCAGGGATTTGGTGACAAGGTCCTTCTGGTGGCCTTCCCTGTCACGAGATGTGCGAGGCTTTGTGCAGTCTTGTGACGTTTGTGCTCGGGCCAAGCCTTGTTGTTCTCGGGCTAGTGGATTGTTGTTGCCCTTGCCTATCCCGAAGAGGCCTTGGACGCACATCTCGATGGATTTTATTTCGGATCTGCCTGTTTCTCAGAAGATGTCTGTCATCTGGGTGGTGTGTGACCGTTTCTCTAAGATGGTCCATCTGGTTCCCTTGCCTAAGTTGCCTTCTTCTTCCGAGTTGGTTCCTCTGTTTTTTCAAAATGTTGTTCGTTTGCATGGTATTCCTGAGAATATCGTTTCTGACAGAGGGACCCAATTCGTGTCTAGATTTTGGTGGGCATTCTGTGCTAGGATGGGCATAGATTTGTCTTTTTCGTCTGCTTTCCATCCTCAGACTAATGGCCAGACCGAGCGGACTAATCAGACCTTGGAGACATATTTGAGGTGTTTTGTGTCTGCGGATCAGGATGATTGGGTTGCTTTTTTGCCTTTGGCGGAGTTCGCCCTCAATAATCGGGCCAGCTCTGCCACCTTGGTGTCCCCGTTTTTCTGTAATTTTGGGTTTCATCCTCGATTTTCCTCCGGTCAAGTGGAATCTTCGGATTGTCCTGGAGTGGATGCTGTGGTGGAGAGGTTGCATCAGATTTGGGGGCAGGTGGTGGACAATTTGAAGTTGTCCCAGGAGAAGACTCAGCTTTTTGCCAACCGCCGTCGTCGTGTTGGTCCTCGGCTTTGTGTTGGGGACTTGGTGTGGTTGTCTTCTCGTTTTGTCCCTATGAGGGTTTCTTCTCCTAAGTTTAAGCCTCGGTTCATCGGCCCGTACAAGATATTGGAGATTCTTAACCCTGTGTCCTTCCGTTTGGACCTCCCTGCATCCTTTTCGATTCATAATGTTTTTCATCGGTCATTGTTGCGCAGGTATGAGGTACCGGTTGTGCCTTCCGTTGAGCCTCCTGCTCCGGTGTTGGTTGAGGGTGAGTTGGAGTACGTTGTGGAAAAGATCTTAGACTCTCGTGTTTCCAGACGGAGACTCCAGTATCTGGTCAAATGGAAGGGATACGGTCAGGAGGATAATTCTTGGGTCACTGCCTCTGATGTTCATGCCTCCGATCTTGTCCGTGCCTTTCATAGGGCTCATCCTGATCGCCCTGGTGGTTCTGGTGAGGGTTCGGTGCCCCCTCCTTGAGGGGGGGGTACTGTTGTGAAATTGGATTCTGGGCTCCCCCGGTGGCCACTTGTGGAATTGAACTTGTGTGCATCATCCCCTCTGTTCACCTGCTCCTATCAGGATGTGGGAGTCGCTATATAACCTTGCTCCTCTGTCAGTTTCTTGCCGGTCAACAATGTAATCAGAAGCCTTCTGTGCTTGTTCCTGCTACTAGACAACTCCCAGCTAAGTTGGACTTTTGTCCTTGTGTGTTTTTGCATTTTGTTCCTGTTCACAGCTGCTGTTTCGTTACTGTGTCTGGAAAGCTCTTGTGATCGGAAATTGCCACTCTGGTGTTATGAGTTAATGCTAGAGTCTTAAAGGAATTTCTGGATGGTGTTTTGATAGGGTTTTCTGCTGACCATGAAAGTGTCCTTTCTGTCTTCCTGCTATCTAGAAAGCGGACCTCGATTTTGCTAAACCTATTTTCATACTACGTTTGTCATTTCGTCTAAAATCACCGCCAATATATGTGGGGGCCTCTGTCTGCCTTTTGGGAAAATTTCTCTAGAGGTGAGCCAGGACTGTCTTTTCCTCTGCTAGGATTAGGTAGTTCTCCGGCTGGCGCTGGGCATCTAGGGTTAAAAAACGTAGGCATGCTACCCGGCCACTTCTAGTTGTGCGGCAGGTTTAGTTCATGGTCAGTATAGTTTCCATCTTCCAAGAGCTAGTTCTCATATATGCTGGGCTATGTTCTCTCGCCATTGAGAATCATGACACACAGACTGAAATGAGAATTTAGCAAAGGAGGCCACTTCTAGCTAAATAGAAAGGACAGGACAGAGTACTATGCGGTCAGTATTAAAAACTAGAAAATTTCCACCACAGACAATACAAAAACTCCACAGCTAACTAAAGATATGGAGGGTATATCTGCATCTCCAGAGATACCAGCTTGGCTAAAAAAAATCCTAATACAGACCAAGCTGGACAAGACAAAACATAGAAAGGAACTGAGCAATAAGACCACAACATGTGGACAGCAAATCAAGGCCAGAACTTATCTTTGATGAAAAGAACTGCAAAGCAGAAGGAACCAGGCAGGGATGTGAAACCTCCAGGAACAATGGACAACTGGCACTGACTAAAGGGTGAAGCAAGACTAAATAGCCCCGTCCAAATTGCAAAAGGTGAAAACACCTGATAAATGCTGTGATTCAGAGACAGCAGCGCTACCACTTACAACCACTGGAGGGAGCCCAAGAGCAGAATTCACAACAGTCTTGTTTGCAGATAAAGGTAGGTCAGTAATAAAAATCCATAATAAGTGTGTCCATGGCCTGCTAGGAATAGGTAGAGCAGAAGAAGAGTACCAGACGGATGGGTATGTGATGCTTTAGAACGAACACAGATACTACTAGCAGATACGTATTCAACCACAGCCTGATGCAACCCCGGTCACCAAAAATGACAAGAAACGAGGTCCTCAGTTGCCTTACCACCTGGATGACCAGCAAGTACAGAGTTGTGATGTTCCTTAATTACTTTGCGGGGCAGATTAAATGGTACAAATAGCCTTCCTGAATTGCAGGATACAGGGGCGTCCCCCTGGGCCTCCAACACCTCACCCTCCAGCTCATGGAACAATGCCGAAATGACTACCCCCTTCTACAAAATCAGGGCAGAGTTCTCATAGTCACCACCACCAGGGAAGCTTTGGGACAAAGCATCAGCCTTGACATTTTTCACCCCTGGACGGAAAGTGACAACAAAATTGAACCTAGTAAAAAACAGGGACCATCTAGCTTGCCTAGGGTTGAGACATTTAGCCAATTTAAAATACGAGAGCTTCTTATGGTCAGTGATAACAGTAATAGGATGGACAGACCCCTCCAACCAATGTTGCCATTCTTTAAATGCCAATTTAATCGCCAAAAGCTCCTTATTACCCATGTCATAATTTCTCTCAGCTGAAGACAATTTTTTTTAGAAAAGAAAGCACATGGATGCCATGTGCAGACAATGAGACAACACAGCCCCAACCCCCACCCGCATCAACCTCCAAAACAAAGGGTTGGAAAATATCAGGTTGACTGAGTATAAGGACCGTGGCAAAACAGCTCTTTAGGGAGCAAAAGCCTGCAGAGCGGCATCCGACCATTTGGAAAAATCAGACCCCTTCTTTGTTATGTCAGTAAAGGGTTTCACAATTACTGAATAATTTTGGATAAATTTCCGGTAAAAATTAGTAAAGCCCAGAAAACATTGTAGAGCATTCAGGTTCTCGGGATGGTCCCAATCAAGGACAGCACAGACCTTCTCAGGATGCATCCAAGAACCTGAAGATGACAACAAGTACCTCAAAAACTGCACCTCCTGGACGTCAAAAACACATTTTTCTAGTTTGGCATATAGTTTGCTATCCCTTAATATTTGTAGCACCTGTTTAACGTGCCCCCGATGTGTCTCAAAATCAGGTGAGTAAACCAAAATATCATCCAGATAGACCCCCACAAACCTGCCCACCAAATGATGGAAAATATAATTAATGAAATGTTTTAATACCGCAGGTGCATTGGTCAGACCAAAAGGCCTAACTAAAGTACAGCAAGCCAGCACATGAGAACTAGCAAACTCCGCATCAATCATGCTGACTCCAGCTCCACTGTCAACAAACACAGAAATCTCCACGGTTTTGCTTTCTAGCACCACCTCTGCTGTCAGTACAAACCGGGAACTGCAGGTTGACGATAAATGCTCCCCTTGCTTATTCAACTCCAGACTAACAAGGGTTAAACAAGTATCCTTTTGCTTAGGCATCAAAGGACAGGCCCCAATAATTGCATGGGTTCCTCCACCTTCTCCAGAATTGGTTTCCTGCTAGACCATTCCCCTGGTAAAGGGGCACCCACCGATCCCGAAGGCGTCTATCATGCGAATAGCCAACAACATAGCAGCCTCCAAGGACTCAGGCGTTTCATACACTGCCAAAGCATCCTTCAACCTTTCAGTAAGGTCCTGAGGAAATTGATTTCTGAGAGCCAGGCCATTCCATTTAGTATCAGTTGCCCATCTGCGAAATTCAGAGCTATACGTCTCCACTGACTGATTCCCTTGCTGAAGGCAATGCAACCTGGACTCAGCCAAGGCGACTCTGTCAGGGTCATCATGGTTAAGGGCTAGAGCCCCAAAGAAATACCTCCACAGACTGGAGACAAACTGAATCCTACGGAAAAGAGAAAATCCAGGATTGAGGATCTCCTTGTAGCTGAGAGATCACAATACCAACTTATTGCTCCTCATTTCTGGAGGAGTAAGGACGAAGGTTAAAATACAGTTTGCAAGCTTCCTTGAAAACAAAAAAATATGTCCGGGAGGGCAACCTTGGGTTCCACCTGGACCGGCCTACCTGCAGAGATCCCAAAATTAGCGACATGGAGCTGCTGTTGCAGCTGCAAAACCTCATGGTGGAAGTCAGTCACCTCCAAAGACAGACAGCATAGCTGTTCTGCCAGCCCTGCAACAGGATTCATAACCAGGGAGAAAAGGAGAGAAAAACATGCCCGGGGGAAAAAACATACACAAATAAAACCATGTGTCAGTTTTTTTTTCCTAAATATGCACTGCAACTGATAAAGTCACCAATAGTGTGGGAAAGACTAAGTGCAACACAAAGGGATGAGGGGAAGGAAGCCCATACACTAGGGACCGGCCTACCTGCAGAGACCCCAAAATTAGCAACCTGAAGCTGCTGTTGCAGCTGCAAAACCTCATGGTAGAAGTCAGTCACCTCCAAAGACAGACAGCATAGCTGCTCTGCCAGCCCTGCAACAGGATTCATAATCAGGGAGAAAAGGAGAGAAAAACATGCCCGGGGGAAAAACATACACAAATAAAACCATGTGTCAGTTTTTTTTCCCTAAATATGCACTGCAACTGATAAAGTCACCAACAGTGTGGGAAAGACTAAGTGCAACACGAAGGGATGAGGGGAAGGAAGCCCATACACTAGGGAAAGGGTGAGTGGAGACCCCTAGGCAGATTTAATAACATGCTATGTGCAAAAAGAAAAAAAAGAGCATGAACCGCACATCCCAAAATCATACGTTGATCTAAAGCCGCTAGGCAAAAATTTAAATACTGAACATGAGGTTTTCAGTTTAACATTCTGATCAGACTGTATGAAGCCCACTGCCCCTTCACGGCAAACCTCGTAGTGGGTCCTAACGCCCTAACGGAGCGGAGCCGTGCGGCGACCACCGCCGCAGCGGCCATGCACCAGCAGGGCGGACGGCCTGTTGCCCCACAGCACCCATGCTGCGAGACTGAGTCCCCAAGACTCCAGACCGCGCCGCCCCACCAGCACAAAGCCACAGCAACAATGGCCGCCACACAGCACCAGCACCAAAATGAAGGGAGCATTTAAACTCACCTTCCTCCAGCTCTTCAGTGAGAGCCAAAATGGGCTAGACCCCTTACTTTGCAGTCTCCTGCTAATTAAAATCACCTGAGCCAAATGGGAGGAGTGCTGGTCCAAAAAAAGAGACAAGTACATGTGGAGCGCCCCCACACCGCCGCAGGGCCGAGGGGTACCCGGAGCCGGGCCTCTGGGTCTCAGTCCTGGGGTCGTCACGGTGGCTAGACCCGGTCCGTGGCCCTGTCTGTCAGTGGGGGACGTCCGGTGCAATAAGTGATGATGATGGTGCAGTTGTGGGGTGCAAGTCGCGGTAAATAACGAGGACACCAGGTTGCAGTCTCTTTACCTCTTTACTGAAGGTTTTGGAGACCTCAGTCCAGAGCGCTGTTAACTGGGTTGTCAGAGACCGGCCGGTCCAAAGGCACATCAGGAGTTCTCTTTACAGGTGGGAATCAGTGTCTACCTTCTAGCGCTGGATGTTGTAGTTCTTCCCTGCTGAGCTCCCGGGATAGTCCTCACAACTGATTCTGTCTGTCTCAGATGTTCGTTCTCTCCGTCCCCCAGATGATATGGTAGGACGCACCCGTATGACGGGGTAGGCCTGGAGTTCTTCCGGGACCCTAGAGTCGCCCCTCTCCCACAACTGCCTCCGTTGTCTGCTTAGGTGTTAAGTGAGACAGCCAACCTATAATTAGCTGTCCGGCCGTGGTTTGCAGTGTACTTAAAGTCTCTTACTTGCTCGGCGTTCCGGCCACCGACTGTTTGCGCCTCAGAAGGATGTTGCCTCGGTCTAACAGCACGACTCCTTCTGGTCCCAATACTTCTTTACTGTATTCCCGTTGTGCACTGGTTAGTTCTGTTCTGAGGAGTCTGCCAGGATCCCATCCCTGACAGGTCCTCTCACTAGCTCTTCCCAGCTACTTCTCCCTGTCTTCCTGTCCAACCCCCAGTTTTACCATAGTGTGAGGAGTGGCCTACTAGATAGGACCACCCCCCCTGGTGGCCGGAGTGTGAAGTGTAGTGAGGTGTTACCTGGTCAGAGAAACTCCTTAGTGCAATCAGACGTACCATAGCTCCCCATAGTGGCGGAGCCACAGTACTGCAACAACCAGGACTCTGGGGTGCTGCACTCCCCCCCGGTTAAATCCAGTACTCCGGGACTGGGAAAACAAGAACAATAATACATGTTAACAGAAAACACACAAATTTTTGAAATAGCATAACAATTGAACATAACAATGCTTCCCTTTACGGGAGGTGAGGATTCTTGAACGTTGCAAAAGTTAGGTCATGCACAGTTTATGACTCTCAGTTCAGTGGTTGAAACAGCGGGGACCCCGGGTAAACAAAGGGGTCCCCCTTATGAAAGTTTTTGAGCAATTCACCGTCCATTACTCTATTGTCCATTTAAAACCTGTAACAAAAATACACACAAAAACATTCTTAACTAAAGAGCAGCCCTTATTAATACCTCCAAGGTTTGTAGCGGAGGGGGGTTTGATTTTGAGTGCTGCGTGTGGACCTTCGCAGCGCAGGGGTTGCTATTGGCCTAACAGGGCCCGCTATGCTTGCTACCGCTGGTGTAGTGCGCTGTCTTCTAACTACACTTCTAGTGAGTCTGGGTAGCACTGGCAGGTTGGGGCTCTCAGAGCTGCAGTTATCAACAGTGGGTACAGCAGATTCACTGATAGCAGAGGGAGGACTTGCCGGTTCAACGGTTGGCAGGGCTTCATCAGGTAAGGCTTGTTGAGGTAGTGGAGCCAGATGATCTGGTACCACCATTGTTTCTGGCGGGTTCGGCTGTTGAAACATTACGACAGGTACCACAACGGCTTGGTTTATCTGAGTCCAGGACTGGGGAAAGTCACCAAGGACAGTATGGAACATTTTCTCCTTTTCCACCGGCGGGGAGATTTCTGGGGCCGTGCCCCTCTCTTTCAACTTATCGGGGCAGACCTTAAGGTGATCCCTGGATACCGCTGTCGAGGTCTCCCCTCTGTCCTTGCTGATGAGACAGACCTTAGTGTTGTCGAAGTCGGATGGCAAGATGGTATACGGTTCCGCTTCCTGTTGTGGATTCTGTTTGTGGGCTCCCTCTGGTGGTTACTGCTGGTACTGGGTGACTTTGGTGGGTTGCGGCCTTTGGTTTCCACCTGTCCATCAGAGGCTGGGTGTTTCCTATTTTACCTGGCCTTTCTGTCATTCCCTTGCCGGCTATCAATGTATTCAGATGTGCTCTGTTTGGTTCCTGCCTACCTGCTCCCAGATCTTTCAGGATAAGCTAAGTGCTGATTTTTCAGTTGTTTGGTTTTTTGTCCAGCTTGCTTATTATGTCTCTATGCTAGCTGGTAGCTCTAGTGGACTGAGGTTCTCCTCATGTGCCATGAGTTGGCACATGGGTTCTTGTAATCTCAGGATGGTTTTTTTGATTAGGGTTTTTTGCTGACCGCTCAGTCCCCTTTTGTATCGTTCTGCTTTCTAGTTTACAGCGGGCCTCAATTTGCTAAATCTATATATATCATCTCTATGTGTGTGCCTTCCTCTCATTTCACCGTCAATACATGTGAGGGGGCAACTATATCTTTTGGGGTTCATTCCTCTGGAGGCAAGTGAGGTCTTTATTTTCTCTGCAGTACTAGTTAGCTCTTGGGCTGGTGCGTGGCGTCTAGAACCAACGTAGGCACGCTCCCTGGCTATCTCTGGTTGCGTTTGTCAGGCGTAGGGCAGCGGTCAGCCCAGGTTCCATCACCCTAGAGCTCGTCCGTTATTTATTTGTACTTTGCTTGTCCTCTGCTATCCCTAGCCATTGGGGATTCATGACAGTATAGCCGGCCCACAAAGTGTTAATTGTTTGGGCTGAAGCAGGAGAAAAAGAAGAAGTGTTTAAGGGAAATTTTTTTTTTTTTTTTTCCCTTTAGAGTTTTGCTGCCTAGCCCTTAATTGCTGTCTAGCTGCTTCTTACCTCCTCTTAACCCTTGAATGGCTCTGATCTTAGCTGTTTAACATGGATGTCCAGAGTTTGGCTTCCAGCCTGAGTAATCTCGCGGCAAAAGTTCAAAACATACAGGATTTTGTTGTTCACACTCCCATGTCTGAACCTAGAATTCCTATTCCAGAGTTCTTCTCTGGAGATAGATCTACCTTCCTGAATTTCAGGAACAATTGTAAATTGTTTCTTTCTTTAAAATCTCGCTCCTCTGGAGACCCTGCTCAACAGGTCAGGATTGTAATATCTTTCCTGCGGGGCGACCCTCAGAATTGGGCATTTGCATTGGCACCAGGGGATCCTGCATTGCTCAGTGTGGATGCGTTTTTTCTGGCATTGGGATTGCTCTATGAGGAACCCAACCTGGAGATTCAGGCTGAAAAGGCTTTATTAGCCCTCTCTCAGGGGCATGATGAAGCGGAAATATATTGTCAAAAATTTCGGAAATGGTCGGTGCTTACTCAGTGGAATGAGTGCGCCCTGGCTGCAAACTTCAGAAATAGTCTTTCTGAGGCCATTAAGGATATTATGGTGGGGTTCCCTACGCCTACAGGTCTGAATGAGTCTATGGCTATGGCCATTCAGATTGATCGGCGTTTGCGGGAGCGCAAACCCGTGCACCAGTTGGCGGTGTCTTCTGAACAGGCACCTGAGACTATGCAATGTGATAGAATTCAGTCCAGAAGTGAACGGCAAAATTATAGGCGGAAAAATGGATTGTGTTTTTATTGTGGTGATTCAGCTCATGTTATATCAGCATGCTCTAAACGCACAAAAAAGCTTGATAAATCTTTTGCCATTGGTACTCTGCAGCCTAAGTTCATTTTGTCTGTGACTCTGATTTTTTCACTGTCTTCCATTTCCGTTGATGCCTATGTGGATTCGGGCGCTGCCCTGAGTCTTATGGATTGGTCATTTGCTAAACGCTGCGGTTTTAGTCTGGAGCCTCTGGAAGTCCCTATTCCTCTGAAGGGAATTGACTCTACACCATTGGCTATGAATAAACCGCAGTATTGGACACAAGTGACCATGCGCATGACTCCCGTTCATCAGGAGGTGATTCGCTTCCTTATACTGTATAATTTACATGATGTACTAGTGCTGGGTCTGCCATGGTTACAAACTCATAATCCTGTCCTGGACTGGAAAACAATGTCTGTGTTAAGCTGGGGATGTCAGGGGGTTCATGATGATGCACCTCCGATTTCTATCGCTTCATCTACTCCTTCTGAGATCCCTGAGTTTTTGTCAGACTATAGGGATGTTTTTGAGGAGCCTAAGCTCAATTCGCTCCCTCCTCATAGAGATTGTGACTGTGCTATAGAATTGATTCCTGGCAGTAAGTTCCCTAAGGGTCGTTTATTTAATCTGTCACTGCCAGAGCATACTGCTATGCGGAATTATATTAAGGAGTCCTTGGAAAAGGGACATATTCGTCCCCTCTGGGAGCAGGTTTTTTTTTCGTGGCAAAAAAAGATGGTTCCCTGAGGCCTTGTATAGATTATCGCCTTCTGAATAAGATTACAGTCAAATATCAGTATCCATTGCCATTATTGACTGACTTGTTTGCTCGCATTAAGGGGGCTAGGTGGTTCACTAAGATAGATCTTCGCGGTGCGTATAATCTGGTGCGGATAAAACAAGGTGATGAGTGGAAAACCGCATTTAATACGCCTGAGGGCCATTTTGAGTATTTGGTAATGCCTTTTGGACTCTCCAATGCTCCGTCAGTCTTTCAGTCCTTTATGCACAATATTTTCCGTGAATATCTGGATAAGTTTATGATTGTGTATTTGGATGATATTTTGGTGTTTTCTGATGACTGGGAGTCTCATGTTCTACAGGTCAGGAAGGTGTTTCAGGTTCTGCGGGCCAATTCTCTGTTTGTGAAGGGCTCAAAGTGTCTCTTCGGAGTCCAGAAGATTTCTTTTTTGGGGTACATTTTTTCTCCTTCTACTATTGAGATGGATCCCGTTAAGGTTCAGGCAATTTGTGACTGGACACAACCTACATCTGTTAAGAGCCTACAGAAGTTCTTGGGGTTTGCTAATTTTTATCGTCGGTTCATTGCAAATTTTTCCAGTATTGTTAAACCTTTGACTGATTTAACTAAAAAGGGTGCTGATGTTGCTAATTGGTCTCCTGCGGCTGTGGGGGCCTTTCAGGAACTTAAGCGCCGGTTTTCTTCTGCTCCTGTGTTGTGTCAACCAGATGTTTCACTTCCTTTTCAGGTTGAGGTTGATGCTTCCGAGATTGGAGCGGGGGCGGTTTTGTCACAGAGAAGTTCTGATGGCTCGGTGATGAAGCCATGTGCATTCTTCTCTAGAAAATTCTCGCCCGCCGAGCGCAATTATGATGTGGGTAATCAGGAGCTTTTGGCCATGAAGTGGGCATTTGAGGAGTGGCGTCATTGGCTTGAGGGTGCTAAACATCATGTGGTGGTCTTGACTGATCACAAGAATCTCATTTACCTTGAGTCTGCCAGGCGTTTGAATCCTAGACAGGCTCGTTGGTCATTGTTTTTTTCTCGTTTCAATTTCGTGGTTTCATACCTGCCAGGTTCAAAGAATGTGAAGGCAGATGCTCTTTCCAGGAGTTTTGTGCCTGACTCTCCTGGAGACTCTGGGCCTACTGGTATCCTTAGGGATGGGGTAATATTGTCCGCCGTATCCCCAGACTTGCGACGTGCATTGCAGGAGTTTCAGGTGGATAAACCGGATCGTTGTCCACCAGAAAGACTGTTTGTTCCGGATGATTGGACCAGTAGAGTCATCTCCGAGGTCCATTCTTCTGTGTTGGCTGGTCATCCTGGAATATTTGGTACTAGAGACTTGGTGGCCAGGTCTTTTTGGTGGCCTTCCTTGTCTAGGGATGTGCGTACCTTTGTGCAGTCTTGTGAAGTGTGTGCTCGAGCTAAGCCTTGCTGTTCTCGGGCCAGTGGGTTGTTGTTATCCTTGCCCATCCCGAAGAGGCCTTGGACGCACATTTCCATGGATTTTATTTCTGATCTCCCGGTTTCACAGAAAATGTCCGTTATCTGGGTTGTGTGTGACCGCTTTTCTAAGATGGTTCATTTGGTGCCCTTGCCTAAGTTGCCTTCCTCCTCTGAGTTGGTCCCTTTATTTTTTCAGAACATGGTTCGTTTGCATGGGATTCCGGAGAATATCGTTTCTGACAGGGGATCCCAGTTTGTGTCTAGATTTTGGCGGACGTTTTGTGCCAAGATGGGCATTGATTTGTCTTTCTCGTCTGCATTCCATCCTCAGACGAATGGCCAGACGGAGCGAACTAATCAGACCTTGGAAACTTATTTGAGGTGTTTTGTTTCTGCTGACCAAGATGACTGGGTTGCTTTTTTGCCACTGGCCGAATTTGCTCTTAATAATCGGGCTAGTTCTGCCACGTTGGTCTCTCCTTTTTTTTGTAATTCGGGGTTTCATCCTCGTTTTTCCTCTGGTCAGGTGGAGTCTTCGGATTGTCCTGGAGTGGACATGGTGGTGGACAGGCTACATCAGATTTGGAATCAGGTGGTGGACAATTTGAAGTTATCTCAGGAGAAGACTCAGCAGTTTGCTAATCGCCGTCGCCGCGTGGGTCCCCGACTTCTTGTTGGGGATTTGGTGTGGTTGTCTTCTCGTTTTGTCCCTATGAAGGTCTCTTCTCCTAAGTTCAAGCCTCGGTTCATCGGTCCTTATAGGATCTCGGAGATTCTTAACCCTGTATCTTTTCGTTTGGATCTCCCAGCATCGTTTGCTATTCATAATGTGTTCCATCGGTCGTTGTTGCGGAGGTATGAGGTGCCCGTTGTTCCTTCGGTTGAGCCTCCTGCTCCGGTGCTGGTGGAGGGAGAATTGGAGTATGTTGTTGAGAAGATCTTGGATTCTCGTGTTTCCAGACGCAAACTCCAGTATTTGGTTAAGTGGAAGGGTTATGGTCAGGAGGATAATTCCTGGGTGGTCGCCTCCGATGTTCATGCGACTGATTTGGTCCGCGCCTTCCATAGAGCTCACCCTGATCGCCCTGGGGGTTCTCGTGAGGGTTCGGTGACCCCTCCTCAAGGGGGGGGTACTGTCATGATCTCAATGGCAAGAGAACATAGCATAAGCATATATAGGAACTAGCTCTTGGAAGATGGGAACTGAGCTGACCATGAACTAAACCTAACGCACAACTAGCAGTGGCCGGGTAGCATGCCTACGTTGATTCTAGATGCCCAGCACCAGCCGGAGGACTAAATAAAGCTAGCAGAGGAAAATATTAGTCCTAGCTCACCTCTAGAGAAATACCCCGAAAGGAGACAGAGGCCCCCCACATGTATTGGCGGTGAGTTGAGATGAAATAACAAACGTAGTATGAAAATAGGTTTAGCAAATTTGAGGTCCACTTACTACATAGCAGAAGACAGAAAGGACACTTTCATGGTCAGCTGAAAACCCTATCAAAAACACCATCCAGAAATTACTTTAAAACTCTGGCATTAACTCATAACACCAGAGTGGCAATTCCTGTTCACAAGAGCTTTCCAGACACAGTAACGAAACTACAGCTGTGAACTGGAACAAAAATGCAAAAACAAACATGGACAAGAGTCCAACTTATCTAGTAGTTGTCTAGGAGCAGGAACAAGCACAGAGAGGCTTCTGATAACATTGTTGACCGGCAAGCAACTAACAGAGCAGCAAGGTTATATAGCGACTCCCACATCTTGATGGGAACAGGTGAACAGAGAAGATGAAGACACAGTTCAATTCCACCAGTAGCCACCGGGGGAGCCCAGAATCCAAATTCACAACAGTACCCCCCCCTCAAGGAGGGGGCACCGAACCCTCACCAGAACCACCAGGGCGATCAGGATGGGCCCTATGAAAGGCACGAACCAGATCAGAGGCATGAACATCAGATGCATTCACCCAAGAATTATCCTCCTGGCCGTATCCCTTCCACTTGACCAGATACTGGAGTCTCCGTCTGGAAACACGAGAGTCTAAGATTTTCTCCACAACGTACTCCAACTCACCCTCAACCAACACCGGAGCAGGAGGCTCAACGGAAGGCACAACAGGTACCTCATACCTGCGCAATAATGACCGATGAAAAACGTTATGAATAGAAAAGGATGCAGGGAGGTCCAAACGGAAGGAAACAGGGTTAAGAATCTCCAATATCTTATACGGGCCGATGAACCGAGGCTTAAACTTAGGAGAAGAGACCCTCATAGGGACAAAACGAGAAGACAACCACACCAAATCCCCAACACAAAGCCGAGGACCAACACGACGGTGGCGGTTGGCAAAAAGCTGAGTCTTCTCCTGGGACAACCTCAAATTGTCCACCACCTGCCCCCAGATCTGATGCAATCTCTCCACCACAGCATCCACTCCAGGACAATCCGAAGATTCCACCTGACCAGAGGAAAATCGAGGATGAAACCCCGAATTACAGAAAAACGGGGACACCAAAGTGGCAGAGCTGGCCCGATTATTGAGAGCGAACTCCGCCAATGGCAAAAAAGCAACCCAATCATCCTGGTCAGCAGACACAAAACACCTCAGATATGTCTCCAGGGTCTGATTAATCCGCTCGGTCTGGCCATTAGTCTGAGGATGGAAAGCGGACGAAAAAGATAAATCTATGCCCATCCTAGCACAGAATGCCCGCCAAAATCTAGACACGAATTGGGTCCCTCTGTCAGAAACGATATTCTCAGGAATACCATGCAAACGAACAACATTTTGAAAAAACAGAGGAACCAACTCGGAAGAAGAAGGCAACTTGGGCAGAGGAACCAAATGGACCATCTTAGAAAAACGGTCACACACCACCCAGATGACAGACATCTTCTGAGAAACAGGCAGATCTGAAATAAAATCCATCGAGATGTGCGTCCAAGGCCTCTTAGGAATAGGCAAGGGCAACAATAATCCACTAGCCCGAGAACAACAAGGCTTGGCCCGAGCACAAACGTCACAAGACTGCACAAAGCCTCGCACATCTCGTGACAGGGAAGGCCACCAGAAGGACCTTGCCACCAAATCCCTGGTACCAAAAATGCCAGGATGACCTGCCAACACAGAAGAATGAACCTCAGAGATGACTCTACTGGTCCAATCATCAGGAACAAACAGTTTATCAGGTGGGCAACGATCAGGTCTATCCGCCTGAAACTCCTGCAAGGCCCGCCGCAGGTCTGGAGAAACGGCTGACAATACCACTCCATCCTTAAGGATACCTGTGGGCTCAGAGTTACCAGGCGAGTCAGGCTCAAAACTCCTAGAAAGGGCATCCGCCTTAAGATTCTTAGAACCCGGTAGGTATGACACCACAAAATTAAACCGAGAGAAAAATAATGACCAGCGCGCCTGTCTAGGATTCAGGCGCCTGGCGGTCTCAAGATAAATCAAATTTTTGTGGTCAGTCAATACCACCACCTGATGTCTGGCCCCCTCAAGCCAATGGCGCCACTCCTCAAAAGCCCACTTCATGGCCAAAAGCTCCCGATTCCCAACATCATAATTCCGCTCAGCGGGCGAAAATTTACGGGAAAAGAAGGCACAAGGCCTCATCACGGAGCAGTCAGAACTTTTCTGCGACAACACTGCCCCAGCTCCGATCTCAGAAGCGTCGACCTCAACCTGAAAAGGTAGAGCAACATCAGGCTGACGCAACACAGGGGCAGAGGAAAAACGGCGCTTAAGCTCCCGAAAGGCCTCCACAGCATCAGGGGACCAATCAGCAACATCAGCACCCTTCTTAGTCAAATCGGTCAATGGCTTAGCAATATCCGAAAAACCAGCAATAAATCGACGATAAAAGTTAGCAAAGCCCAAAAATTTCTGAAGACTCTTAAGAGAAGAGGGCTGCGTCCAATCACAAATGGCTTGAACCTTGACAGGATCCATTTCAATGGAAGAGGGGGAAAAAATATATCCCAAAAAGGAAATCCTCTGTACCCCAAAAACACACTTAGAACCCTTCACACACAAAGAATTAGACCGCAAAACCTGAAAAACCCTCCTGACTTGCTGGACATGAGAGTCCCAGTCATCCGAAAAAATCAGAATATCATCCAGATACACAATCATAAATTTATCCAAATAATCGCGAAAAATATCATGCATAAAGGACTGGAAAACTGACGGAGCATTTGAAAGACCAAAAGGCATCACTAAATACTCAAAGTGGCCCTCGGGCGTATTAAATGCGGTTTTCCACTCATCCCCCTGCCTGATTCGCACCAAATTATACGCCCCACGAAGGTCAATCTTAGAGAACCACTTGGCCCCCTTTATGCGAGCAAACAAATCAGTCAGCAACGGCAATGGGTATTGATATTTAACAGTGATCTTATTCAAAAGCCGATAATCAATACATGGTCTCAAAGAGCCGTCTTTTTTTGACACAAAGAAAAAACCGGCTCCTAAGGGAGATGACGATGGACGAATATGTCCCTTTTCCAAGGACTCCTTTATATATTCTCGCATAGCAGCATGTTCAGGCACAGACAAATTAAATAAACGACCCTTTGGGTATTTACTACCCGGAATTAAATCTATGGCACAATCGCACTCTCGGTGCGGAGGTAACGAACCAAGCTTGGATTCTTCAAAGACGTCATAATAGTCAGACAGGAACTCAGGAATTTCAGAGGGAATAGATGATGAAATGGAAACCACAGGTACATCCCCATGAGTCCCCTTACATCCCCAGCTCAACACAGACATAGCTCTCCAGTCGAGGACTGGGTTGTGAGATTGCAGCCAAGGCAATCCTAGCACCAAATCATCATGTAGATTATACAACACCAGAAAGCGAATAATCTCCTGGTGATCCGGATTAATACGCATAGTTACTTGTGTCCAGTATTGTGGTTTATTATTAGCCAATGGGGTGGAGTCAATCCCCTTCAGAGGAATAGAAGTCTCCAAAGGCTCTAAATCATACCCACAGCGTTTGGCAAAGGACCAATCCATAAGACTCAAAGCGGCGCCAGAGTCGACATAGGCGTCCGTGGTAATAGATGACAAAGAGCAAATCAGGGTCACAGATAGAATAAACTTAGACGGTAAGGTGCAAATGGAAACAGATTTATCAAGCTTTTTAGTGCGCTTAGAGCATGCTGATATAACATGAGTAGAATCACCACAATAGAAACACAACCCATTTTTCCGTCTAAAATTCTGCCGCTCGCTTCGGGACAGAATTCTATCACACTGCATACTCTCTGGCGACTTCTCAGTGGCCACCGCCAGATGGTGCACTGGTTTGCGCTCCCGCAAACGCCTATCGATCTGAATAGCCATTGTCATGGACTCATTCAGACCCGCAGGCACAGGGAACCCCACCATAACATCCTTAATGGCATCAGAGAGACCCTCTCTGAAAGTCGCCGCCAGGGCGCACTCATTCCACTGAGTAAGCACAGACCATTTACGGAATCTTTGGCAGTAAATTTCCGCTTCATCTTGCCCCTGAGATAGGGACATCAAAGTTTTTTCTGCCTGAAGCTCCAAATGAGGTTCGTCATAAAGCAACCCCAAGGCCAGAAAAAACGCATCCACATTGAGCAACGCAGGATCCCCTGGTGTCAATGAAAAAGCCCAGTCCTGAGGGTCGCCCCGGAGCAAGGAAATCACAATCCTGACCTGCTGTGCAGGGTCTCCGGCAGAGCGAAATTTCAAGGACAAAAATAATTTGCAATTATTTCGAAAATTCTGAAACCCAGATCTATTCCCCGAGGAAAATTCCGGCAAAGGAATTCTCGGCTCAGATACAGGTGCATGACAAACAAAATCTTGCAAATTTTGTACCTTCGTGGCGAGATTATTCAAACCTGCGGTTACACTCTGAAGATCCATTACAAACAGGTGGACACAGAGCCATTCAAGGGTTAAGAGGAGGTAAGAAGCAGCTAGACAGCAATTAAGGGCTAGGCAGCAAAACTCTGAGGGGAAAAAAAAAAAAAAAAATTTCCCTTCAACACTTCTTTTTCTCCTGCTTCAGCCCAAACAATTAACACTTTGAGGGCCGGTCAAACTGTCATGATCTCAATGGCAAGAGAACATAGCATAAGCATATATAGGAACTAGCTCTTGGAAGATGGGAACTGAGCTGACCATGAACTAAACCTAACGCACAACTAGCAGTGGCCGGGTAGCATGCCTACGTTGATTCTAGATGCCCAGCACCAGCCGGAGGACTAAATAAAGCTAGCAGAGGAAAATATTAGTCCTAGCTCACCTCTAGAGAAATACCCCGAAAGGAGACAGAGGCCCCCCACATGTATTGGCGGTGAGTTGAGATGAAATAACAAACGTAGTATGAAAATAGGTTTAGCAAATTTGAGGTCCACTTACTACATAGCAGAAGACAGAAAGGACACTTTCATGGTAAGCTGAAAACCCTATCAAAAACACCATCCAGAAATTACTTTAAAACTCTGGCATTAACTCATAACACCAGAGTGGCAATTCCTGTTCACAAGAGCTTTCCAGACACAGTAACGAAACTACAGCTGTGAACTGGAACAAAAATGCAAAAACAAACATGGACAAGAGTCCAACTTATCTAGTAGTTGTCTAGGAGCAGGAACAAGCACAGAGAGGCTTCTGATAACATTGTTGACCGGCAAGCAACTAACAGAGCAGCAAGGTTATATAGCGACTCCCACATCTTGATGGGAACAGGTGAACAGAGAAGATGAAGACACAGTTCAATTCCACCAGTAGCCACCGAGGGAGCCCAGAATCCAAATTCACAACAGGGTACTGTTGTGGATTCTGTTTGTGGGCTCCCTCTGGTGGTTACTGCTGGTACTGGGTGACTTTGGTGGGTTGCGGCCTTTGGTTTCCACCTGTCCATCAGAGGCTGGGTGTTTCCTATTTTACCTGGCCTTTCTGTCATTCCCTTGCCGGCTATCAATGTATTCAGATGTGCTCTGTTTGGTTCCTGCCTACCTGCTCCCAGATCTTTCAGGATAAGCTAAGTGCTGATTTTTCAGTTGTTTGGTTTTTTGTCCAGCTTGCTTATTATGTCTCTATGCTAGCTGGTAGCTCTAGTGGACTGAGGTTCTCCCCATGTGCCATGAGTTGGCACATGGGTTCTTGTAATCTCAGGATGGTTTTTTTGATTAGGGTTTTTTGCTGACCGCTCAGTCCCCTTTTGTATCGTTCTGCTTTCTAGTTTACAGCGGGCCTCAATTTGCTAAATCTATATATATCATCTCTATGTGTGTGCCTTCCTCTCATTTCACCGTCAATACATGTGAGGGGGCAACTATATCTTTTGGGGTTCATTCCTCTGGAGGCAAGTGAGGTCTTTATTTTCTCTGCAGTACTAGTTAGCTCTTGGGCTGGTGCGTGGCGTCTAGAACCAATGTAGGCACGCTCCCTGGCTATCTCTGGTTGCGTTTGTCAGGCGTAGGGCAGCGGTCAGCCCAGGTTCCATCACCCTAGAGCTCGTCCGTTATTTATTTGTACTTTGCTTGTCCTGTGCTATCCCTAGCCATTGGGGATTCATGACAGCTTCCCATTGGTCATCGAGCTTGTGTAACCTCCTCTTTCGTTTAAGCACTTGCTCACCAGGTGACAGGGGAATCGCAGGAGCGTGTTGATTGTAGTCCCTTTCTTGTTTCTGCCTAGCCTGGGCGAGACTTCTCTCTACACACTCCTGTACTTTGCGGTATCTTCGCTGCCTTTCTGTATCCCAATCTGCCTCCGGCGAGGTATCTTCGGGTACTAGGACCCCCATGTCCAGATCAACGGGTAACCGACTAGACCTTCCTCGCATCAGGTACGCTGGAGTACAGTTGGTGGAACTTACTGGGATGTGGTTGTACATATCCACCAGGTCAGGCAATTTTGTCGGCCACAGGTTCCGTTCCTCCACAGGCAAGGTCTTCAATAAATCGATTACTACCTGGTTCATCTTCTCGCACATCCCGTTGGTTTGAGGGTGGTACGGGGTGGTTCTGATCTTCTTACACCCGTACAGCTGGCAGAATTCTTGGAACACTTCCGCTTCGAATGCAGGCCCCTGATCGGTCAGTACTTTCTCTGGGTAGCCATGGGGCCTACAAAAGTGCTGCTGGAAGGCCCTGGCGGCAGTCCTAGCCGTTAGATCCTTGACAGGCACAACCACCAAAAACCTGGAGTAGTGGTCCACGATGGTAAGGGCGTAGATATAGCCCGACCGGCTAGGTGTCAGCTTCACATGATCCAGCGCGACCAATTCGAGCGGCCGTTTGGTGATGAATGATAGGCCGCAGGGGAGCCCGTTGACTGTCACGGTCCTTCCTGCGCAGACTACATGGACCACACTCCCGACACCACTTCTCAATGGTTCTCTTCATGCCAATCCAATAGAACCTCCCTCGGAGCAGCTTCTCTAGCTTCCTCCATCTGAAGTGTCCGGCTCCATCATGGTAGGCTCCCAGAACCATGGGCGCATCTCGCCTTGGCACCACTATCTGCCACACCAATTCATGAGTACGTGGGTCGATGCTCCTCCTGCACAACTTGCCATCATGGATAAACAGTTTGCTTCTCCCCTTCCACAGCTGTTGGGTTTCTTGTGGATCATCTGGGCCAGGGTGCAACCCAGCCTGCGTCAAGAGCTCCTTCACCTGACGGACCGCGGGGTCACTATCCTGGGTTTCTGCCCATCCGTGGTGGGGCAGGGGATTGAGCGTGGCATCCGGTTGGTTCTTGTGCCTATTCTTCACCTGATGAGAGTTTTGGGTGGCTTTGGGGTGATGGAATGCAGGCAGCTCCACCTCTTCAAGTGCCTCCGGGTCTTCTCCCACTTCTGGTAAATTGAGCATTCGGGACAGAGCATCGGCATTGGCATTCTGGTGTCCTGCCCGATATTTGATGGTGAAATCATAGTTGGACAGCCGGGCCATCCACCGCTATTCCAAAGCCCCGAGTTTGGCAGTACCCAGATGCGTTAGCGGATTGTTGTCCGTAAAGACGGTGAATTTCGCGGAGGCCAGGTAGTGCTTAAACCTCTCTGTCACTGCCCAGACAAGGGCAAGGAATTCCAGTTTGAAGGAACTGTAGTTGTCAGGGTTCCTTTCCGTGGGACGGAGTTTCCTGCTGGCGTAAGCGATCACTCTTTCCTTGCCTCTCTGGACTTGAGACAGCACGGCTCCTAGTCCCACATTACTGGCATCTGTGTACAGCACAAACGGTTGGTCGTATTCGGGGTAAGCCAGTACCTCTTCTCCCGTCAGTGCCGACTTCAAACAGGTGAAGGATTCCTCCAGCTCTTCATTCCAATCAAAGGGGGTGTTCCTCCCCTTGGTCTTCTTTGGTTGGCCCACCAACAGGTTTTGCAAGGGTGCGGCCTTCTTGGTGAAGTCCTTAATGAACCTCCGGTAATAGCCTACCAGCCCGAGGAACTGCCGGAGTTCGTGGAGGTCACTGGGCTTTGGCCAGTCCTTAATCACTGTGACCTTGTCGGGGTCTGGGGCCACTCCTTCAGCGCTCACCACATGGCCCAGGTACTGCACTTTAGGTTTCAGCAGATGACACTTGGACGGTTTCACCTTTAAGCCAAAGTTGGATAGGGCTTCAAACACCTCGGCCAGGTGCTTCAGGTGGTCTTCGTAGGTCTTAGAGAAGACAATGACATCATCCAAATATAGCAGCACGGTTTCAAAGTTCAGGTGTCCCAGGCAGCACTCCATCATCCTCTGGAACGTTCCGGGAGCATTGCACAATCCGAAGGGCATGTAGTTGAACTCACAGAGACCCATTGGCGTCGTGAAGGCCGTCTTCTCTTTGTCCGCCTCCGCTACAGGAACCTGCCAGTACCCACTGGTGAGATCTAAGGTAGAGAAGTAGTTAGCAGATTTTAAGGCAGCCAGAGACTCCTCTATCCTAGGCAGTGGGTATGCGTCCTTATGTGTAATGCGATTCAACTGCCTGTAATCAACACACATCCTCATTGTACCATCTTTCTTTTTAACAAGGACTAACGGAGCTGCCCAGGGGCTACAGCTGTCTCTCACCACCCCAGCCTCCTTCATTTCCCGCAACATGTCCTTGGCACACTGGTAATGAGCTGGGGGTACAGGGCGATATCTCTCTTTTATGGGTCGGTGATCTCCCGTGGGGATGTGATGTTGGATCCCTTTCACCTGCCCAAAATCTGAGGGGTGTTTGCTGAATATCTGCTCGTACTCGTGTACCACCCTGTAGGCCCCCTGTTTTTGATGGGATGGGGTAGAGTCAGTGCCCACATGCAATTCCCGACACAAGTCCTTCGAGGGCTCTGCAGAACCTTTGTTCTCCGCCAAGTTTGACGGGACCAAGGGTTCAGGTGTCTGTATCACATTATTATTGACAGTGAACAATTTGGCGAGCGTGGTATACTTGGTGAGGTGAACCTCTTCCTCCCCACAATTGAGGACACGTACGGGCACTCTCCCCTGACGGACGTCGACCACCCCCGGGCTGTCAGAACAGTAGGCCTATTGTCTGAATATACGGGTTCTACCAAGGCCTGGTAGTCCTTACCCCTGAGGCCTATGGCTGCTCGACACCATATTAACATTTCACTCTTGGGGGGTATCGCGATGGGGTTTGAATCACTCACAGTGACACGACCAATCTCACCACCAGTCAGCTCTACCTGCTGTCTCTGCATCAGAGCTCTGATTTCCTTCTGCATGGCACGTTGCTCACTGTGGCCAGCGGTTTCTGCCACCTGTTGCAACAAAACAATCACTTCTGCAAGACAATTTTCTATAACATTAGTACCAAGAGTCATCATGGGATTACATTCTCGACGATCAATATCAACAATCACAATCCCTTGGGCTTTCAATTCCACCCGCCCCACTTTGATGGTGACCTCCTTATACCCCACTTGTGGCAACGGCTGACCATTACTGGCGATTATGGTGAAATCATCGTCAGGGCCACGAGTAATATCAGCGTCCTCCCAATACCGTTTGTAGAGCACGTAAGGTATAGTCATCACCTGAGAACCGGTGTCCAGCAAAGCATTCAAGGGGATTCCATCAATCACTACAGGGAGAACTGGTCGTCCTCCAATATACTTGGTTCTCCAATGCTGCGGGCCTGACCGTCCTACTCCTGGGGGTTGGCCCTTTGCCCCAGGGGTTGCTCGTTTAAAGGACAGTACCTTGCAAGATGGCCCACCTGGTGACATCGGCGGCAGATGGGTCGTCCGTCCTGATGGAAACGATCGCTGTCCCGGCCTCTGGTCGGTGGGGTCCTCTTCTGTCGCATCCAGGGAACATCCTCTGGTCCGGAGGCTAGCTGGATCTTTTTCTTGGGGGCCTCCTGTAGGGACTGCACCGTCCGGGCTAGGGCAGCAACGTTCTTGGTCAGCTCCTGCATCTGAAGACGGAGTCCTGCAGGGGAGTCGTCCTCGAAGCTCTGGGCGTCGGCCTCCGCGGCAACTGGGGTATCCGATGCCACCTCCTGGTGGTATGTGAGAGCGGGGCGCCTGGGTGGTATTGCGCGGCTGGGCTGTCGCTCCTGCAATGCCTGGATAGCTTTATCTTTGAACTGCGCAAAAGTCAAGTCTGGATTTTGCATGGCCAGGAAGTGCAATTGGCCCCGCTGGTGACTGCACAGGAGCCCCTCAATGAACCGCTCCTTCAGAAGTTTATCCTCATCCTGCATGCTGCCGGGGTCACTCTGCTTAATGGCCCACATAGCCTCCTGGAGATTAAGGGCATAGTCCCGTAAGCTATCCTGTGGCCTCTGTTTGCATCCATAAAAAGTCAGTTTAATTTCTGTAGCAGTGCGAGTATCAAAGGTGGCTTTAAGCTTGGCAAAAATCTGTTGTGCAGTTCCTTTATCCTCAGCGGGCCAGGATTTCAATTCTCTCAGAGCCGCCCCAAAGAGTTGGCCGGTTATCATATGAACCTTCTGGGGCTCTGTCAGGGGATAGAACTCGAGCAGGCTGCAGAGCCCTTCCTTAAAGTCAGTGAATGTATGCGACTCCCCAGAGTATCGTGGGAGCCAGGCCGCTCCGGGCAGGTACGGCATAGAAAAGGGCATTATGGCTTTTGTGTTAACGGCAGTGTCCGGCTGGCTGAGGGGAACAGCGGGTTCTGCGGCAACCGGTGGTGGTATTAGGGCCGCGGCTTCGCCCGCTGCGTGGACCGGAGCTGCCCCTACGTCCGCGGCTGCGACCGCCACCTCCTCTCCTCCCGACTCAGACATGGCTGTCCCTTCCTCCCACTAACCTGCTGGAGGTCGGGGTTCCTCTTCCGGGATTGGCGCCTTACCGCGCTTTCCGTTCCGCGCTTCTTTTGGCTGGTTCCGCCCGCGTAGCTAGGGCTCCTCCCTCCGTGCGCGGCAATGGCGAATTTTGGCGGTAAATGGCACAGCACACAGTCTTTTCAATAAAGTACAGTCCAAGCACAATAAATCACAGTTCCAAGGCACACATGACCTGATTCTTCAGGCTTAAGTAAATCCTGTTCGTGACGCCAAATTGGAGCGCCCCCACACCGCCGCAGGGCCGAGGGGTACCCGGAGCCGGGCCTCTGTGTCTCAGTCCTGGGGTCGTCACGGTGGCTAGACCCGGTCCGTGGCCCTGTCTGTCAGTGGGGGACGTCCGGTGCAATAAGTGATGATGATGGTGCAGTTGTGGGGTGCAAGTCGCGGTAAATAACGAGGACACCAGGTTGCATTCTCTTTACCTCTTTACTGAAGGTTTTGGAGACCTCAGTCCAGAGCGCTGTTAACTGGGTTGTCAGAGACCGGCCGGTCCAAAGGCACATCAGGAGTTCTCTTTACAGGTGGGAATCAGTGTCTACCTTCTAGCGCTGGATGTTGTAGTTCTTCCCTGCTGAGCTCCCGGGATAGTCCTCACAACTGATTCTGTCTGTCTCAGATGTTCGTTCTCTCCGTCCCCCAGATGATATGGTAGGACGCACCCGTATGACGGGGTAGGCCTGGAGTTCTTCCGGGACCCTAGAGTCGCCCCTCTCCCACAACTGCCTCCGTTGTCTGCTTAGGTGTTAAGTGAGACAGCCAACCTATAATTAGCTGTCCGGCCGTGGTTTGCAGTGTACTTAAAGTCTCTTACTTGCTCGGCGTTCCGGCCACCGACTGTTTGCGCCTCAGAAGGATGTTGCCTCGGTCTAACAGCACGACTCCTTCTGGTCCCAATACTTCTTTACTGTATTCCCGTTGTGCACTGGTTAGTTCTGTTCTGAGGAGTCTGCCAGGATCCCATCCCTGACAGGTCCTCTCACTAGCTCTTCCCAGCTACTTCTCCCTGTCTTCCTGTCCAACCACCAGTTTTACCATAGTGTGAGGAGTGGCCTACTAGATAGGACCACCCCCCCTGGTGGCCGGAGTGTGAAGTGTAGTGAGGTGTTACCTGGTCAGAGAAACTCCTTAGTGCAATCAGACGTACCATAGCTCCCCATAGTGGCGGAGCCACAGTACTGCAACAACCAGGACTCTGGGGTGCTGCACATGCTATGTGCAAAAAGAAAAAAAAGAGCATGAACCGCACATCCCAAAATCATACGTTGATCTAAAGCCGCTAGGCAAAAATTTAAATACTGAACATGAGGTTTTCAGTTTAACATTCTGATCAGACTGTATGAAGCCCACTGCCCCTTCACGGCAAACCTCGTAGTGGGTCCTAACGCCCTAACGGAGCGGAGCCGTGCGGCGACCACCGCCGCAGCGGCCATGCACCAGCAGGGCGGACGGCCTGTTGCCCCACAGCACCCATGCTGCGAGACTGAGTCCCCAAGACTCCAGACCGCGCCGCCCCACCAGTACAAAGCCACAGCAACAATGGCCGCCACACAGCACCAGCACCAAAATGAAGGGAGCATTTAAACTCACCTTCCTCCAGCTCTTCAGTGAGAGCCAAAATGGGCTAGACCCCTTACTTTGCAGTCTCCTGCTAATTAAAATCACCTGAGCCAAATGGGAGGAGTGCTGGTCCAAAAAAGAGACAAGTACATGCTATGTGCAAAAAGAAAAAAAAGAGCATGAACCGCACATCCCAAAATCATACGTTGATCTAAAGCCGCTAGGCAAAAATTTAAATACTGAACATGAGGTTTTCAGTTTAACATTCTGATCAGACTGTATGAAGCCCACTGCCCCTTCACGGCAAACCTCGTAGTGGGTCCTAACGCCCTAACGGAGCGGAGCCATGCGGCGACCACCGCCGCAGCGGCCATGCACCAGCAGGGCGGACGGCCTGTTGCCCCACAGCACCCATGCTGCGAGACTGAGTCCCCAAGACTCCAGACCGCGCCGCCCCTCCAGCACAAAGCCACAGCAACAATGGCCGCCACACAGCACCAGCACCAAAATGAAGGGAGCATTTAAACTCACCTTCCTCCAGCTCTTCAGTGAGAGCCAAAATGGGCTAGACCCCTTACTTTGCAGTCTCCTGCTAATTAAAATCACCTGAGCCAAATGGGAGGAGTGCTGGTCCAAAAAAAGAGACAAGTACATGCTATGTGCAAAAAGAAAAAAAAGAGCATGAACCGCACATCCCAAAATCATACGTTGATCTAAAGCCGCTAGGCAAAAATTTAAATACTGAACATGAGGTTTTCAGTTTAACATTCTGATCAGACTGTATGAAGCCCACTGCCCCTTCACGGCAATCCTCGTAGTGGGTCCTAACGCCCTATCGGAGCGGAGCCGTGCGGCGACCACCGCCGCAGCGGCCATGCACCAGCAGGGCGGACGGCCTGTTGCCCCACAGCACCCATGCTGCGAGACTGAGTCCCCAAGACTCCAGACCGCGCCGCCCCACCAGCACAAAGCCACAGCAACAATGGCCGCCACACAGCACCAGCACCAAAATGAAGGGAGCATTTAAACTCACCTTCCTCCAGCTCTTCAGTGAGAGCCAAAATGGGCTAGACCCCTTACTTTGCAGTCTCCTGCTAATTAAAATCACCTGAGCCAAATGGGAGGAGTGCTGGTCCAAAAAAAGAGACAAGTACATGCTATGTGCAAAAAGAAAAAAAAGAGCATGAACCGCACATCCCAAAATCATACGTTGACTGGAGTCTTGGGGACTCAGTCTCGCAGCATGGATGCTGTGGGGCAACAGACCGTCCGCCCTGCTGGTGCGTGGCCGCTGCGGCGGTGGTTGCCGCACGGCTCTGCTCCGTTAGGGCGTTAGGACCCACTACGAGGTTTGCCGTGAAGGGGCAGTGGGCTTCATACAGTCTGATAAGAATGTTAAACTGAAAACCTCATGTTCAGTATTTAAATTTTTGCCTAGCGGCTTTAGATCAACGTATGATTTTGGGATGTGCGGTTCATGCTCTTTTTTTTCTTTTTGCACATAGCATGTACTTGTCTCTTTTTTTGGACCAGCACTCCTCCCATTTGGCTCAGGTGATTTTAATTAGCAGGAGACTGCAAAGTAAGGGGTCTAGCCCATTTTGGCTCTCACTGAAGAACTGGAGGAAGGTGAGTTTAAATGCTCCCTTCATTTTGGTGCTGGTGCTGTGTGGCGGCCATTGTTGCTGTGGCTTTGTGCTGGTGGGGCGGCGCGGTCTGGAGTCTTGGGGACTCAGTCTCGCAGCATGGGTGCTGTGGGGCAACAGACCGTCCGCCCTGCTGGTGCGTGGCCGCTGCGGCGGTGGTTGCTGCACGTCTCCACTCCGTTAGGGCGTTAGGACCCACTACGAGGTTTGCCGTGAAGGGGCAGTGGGCTTCATACAGTCTGATCAGAATGTTAAACTGAAAACCTCATGTTCAGTATTTAAATTTTTGCCTAGCGGCTTTAGATCAACGTATGATTTTGGGATGTGCGGTTCATGCTCTTTTTTTTCTTTTTGCCAATAGATTTAATAACACCCTACCTGCCTTACCGTCCCTAAATTGGTTCTTCACCAATTACCGAGCAGGAAACCTAATCTCTGTACCTCCCTAGGCAGGAAACCTAAGCCCTGCATAGGGAGGGGGTGAGATGAGCACTGGTCAGTCCCCACTGTAAACTAAAGGTAAAAGTGTAGCCAGACAATGGAATGAACTTAGCTTGAGCAGGCTCAGATAGGTAACACCAAATGTCCTCAAGCAGCTCGGGAGAGGAAGTTAGCCAACTGCTGTAGCTCTAAGCCTACACAGGGGAAAAATGTGAATATCACCTGTGACTCTCTGTAACAGACTGGGGATTTATAAATGTCCATGTCTATTAGCAGATCTAATAACACCCTACCTGACCTACCATCCCTAAATTGGTTCCTCACCAATCGCCAAGCAGGAAACCTAAGCCCTGTATCTCCCTAGAGGGGGTGGGATGAGCACTGATCAGTGCCCCACTGTAAATTAAAGACAAAAATGTAGACAGACAAGGGGAATGAACTTGGCTTGAGCAGACTCAGAGAGGTAACACCAAACATCCTCACACAGCTCCAGAGAGGAAGTTAGACAACTTCTATAGCTCCAAGTTTTCACAAAGGAAAAATGTTAATATCACCAGCGACTCTTTGCAGCAGACTGGGGATTTAAAAACATCCAGGTATGTCAACTAGAGCTGCAGGAATGTTGTTGCTGAGTCCAGGAGTCAGAAGGATTAAGGAGGCGTCTGTAATGCCAAAAGCATTCAGATGCACAGCGACAGTCTGTTGCATCTGACACACCCATGACAGCGAGGCAAATATATATTCAAGACAACTCCAAAGTCAAGCAGCAAATATCAGAATACCAGACCAGTAGCACAGAGAACCTCATGAGAAAAGCTACAATTGGCAGCAATCAAATGCAGAGAGCTGGTTAAATAGTAAGGTAATTACTCTGGATAGGAGACACATAGATGAACCCCCGGCACACGCTGATTGGACGGCTAAACTGTCATTTCAGACACTGACATCTCAGCAGACCCCAGCATGCAATTGGACGGCTGAGCTGTCCATCACCATACAGACAGCTCCGAATGCCCCATTCCTAGATTGAATGGCAGAACCGCCATTCACTGTGCCCAGACACTGATAGAGGGAATCGTGACAGAATTTTCAGGCTCCTCCTGAGAGTTTAGGTAGCTGAGAATCCTCACCACTACCACATTGCTGGACTTCAGCAACAATGTGGCATTAGTCAAATCCAACTCTGTTTTACTCCTGGGCTTAACTATGTTGCCAGAAATAGCCTCCAGACAATCTCAGGTCAGCTTCAGCTACATAGCTCTGCTGTTCCGAGGTGCCTGTCTGTATACTCAGCTCTTCTTTTCCAAGGTACCTGCATACTTGACTCTGCTATTCCAAGGTGAATGTCTGCATACTCAGTTCTACTATTCCAAAGTGCCTATCAGCCAAAATACTATGATTATGATAACTGCAATGGTACTATCAACAACTCAACTAGTATCTTCTTTCAGTTAATTCTCATCCAATACGTTGAAAACCCCTTCCCTGACAATCAACATATCTGATATAGAAACGACTTCATATTTGATCCCACAAATATAAAGAGCTGGGACGGTCTCCTGTGCCCTGATAAACAGAACAATGGTACCCACTTTTTTAGTACAATCTGGTGTGAAGCTCCGAGATTGACACCAGTGGGATTACAGCAACAAATAAAGAGAGGAATGGAGGATTTATAGATATTCCTTGCACATGACGGCTGACGTAATTAGTCATCATGTGTCTCTAACAGCTGCAAGTGAAGCAGAGCATGTTAAATCATGCTGTCAATCTCTGACAATGGCATTTAACACATGCCAGCAGGGGAGCGCGTTATTCCACCTGCCCATCAACATACCCCTGACGTGAAATGTTAAATAAAGTAAAACAAAAATATTTTTTTTTCACAAATTTCAGATTTTTTTTCACCACTTAAATAAAAAAATAGAGTTATGGATCCTGGAATAAGGGAAGGAAAAAACAAAGCGGAAAACTGCCTGGGGGTGAAGGGGTTAAAATCCTTGCAGTAACCATTAAGCAGCACCCTGCAGGTTTCATTCTGTAGATGTTCATGATGGGTTAACTAACAAAATAAAAAAATAATCATGTCCATACAGTGTAATTAGGTCTGGGAACCTCTTTAATTCCTAGCTTAGGCTCCCATTGGCTATCATGTGGAGGTTTGTGCAAGTGTAAGAAGAAGAACCGGAGCTGGGGTAGCTCTCTTGCGCCAGTCAGGAACTGTCAGGGCAGTCTCCTCTGTTGTCTGGGAAAAAGCTTATGGAACCAGACCGGCATTTGCACTTGTCTGCAGGGGACGTGGCTAAGCTAAAAAAAGCAAAGCACGCGCGGAAGCAGTCAGACTTGGCGGGAACAGACAGCACGCAGCAAGGAGAAGGCAGTGCTCCCTCCTGTGAGCATCGCAGCAGTGCAGGCCCACGCCACAGCGTTCCCGTTCGTACTCACGGAGACTGTGACCAGAGACGTACTGAGTGCCCGTTGGCTCCCGCAAAGGAAGGTACCAAATGCTCTGGGCCCATGAGTACTGCAGGCATTCTGCTTAAGAAAGACTGGGGATGCTACTGTGAACTGTACCCTGACCCCCCGGTGCATGTTTGGCGACCCACCTTAGGCTTTTGCATCGCTGTGAACTGTGCTACACTCCCTTTGCCTTATCATGGACAGAAGAGCCTGCAAAAGACGCCGGAGACTAATCTTCTACAACAGGACTATGCTCATCGACGTCACCAGGACTACACAGGATGCAAAACACGCTAACCGTTGTTGGCGCCATTCCCTATCCTGTGGACATTGCCAGCTGGACGTCGTTAGGACTGGATAAGTCACACCTTGAGCACCGTTGTTATTGTATTTTCTTGCATTTTCCCCAAATTGCAGATCTACTATCCCTTAAAGGGAATCTGTCATCCCAAAATTCGCCTATAAGCTGCTGCCACCGGCATCAGGGGCTTATCTACAGCATTCTGTAATGCTGTAGATAAGCCCCTGATGTATCCTGAAAGATAAGAAAAACAGGATGCAAAACACGCTAACCGTTGTTGGCGCCATTCCCTATCCTGTGGACATTGCCAGCTGGACGTCGTTAGGACTGGATAAGTCACACCTTGAGCACCGTTGTTATTGTATTTTCTTGCATTTTCCCCAAATTGCAGATCTACTATCCCTTAAAGGGAATCTGTCATCCCAAAATTCGCCTATAAGCTGCTGCCACCGGCATCAGGGGCTTATCTACAGCATTCTGTAATGCTGTAGATAAGCCCCTGATGTATCCTGAAAGATAAGAAAAACAGGTTAGATTATACTCACCCAGGGGTGGTCCCGATGCGGTCCGGTCCGATGGGCGTCACAATCCGGGTCCGGCGCCTCTCATCTTCAAACAATGGCGTCCTCTTCTTTTCTTCCTGCCACGGCTCCTGCGCAGGCGTACTTTGTCTGCCCTGTTGAGGGCAAAGCAAAGTACTGCAGTGTGCAGGCGCAAGAAAAGGTCAGAGAGGCCCTGCGCCTGCGCACTGCAGTACTTTGCGCTGCCCTCAACAGGGCAGATAAAGTACACCTGCGCAGGAGCCGCGGCAGGAAGCAAAGAAGAGGACATCATCGTATGAAGATAGGAGGCACTGGACCTGGATCATGACACCCATCGGACCGGACCGCACCAGGACCACCCCTGGGTGAGTATGGAGCGCCCCCACACCGCCGCAGGGCCTAGGGGTACCCGGAGCCGGGCCTCTGGGTCTCAGTCCTGGGGTTGTCACGGTGGCTAGACCCGGTCCGTGGCCCTGTCCGTCAGTGGGGGACGTCCGGTGCAATAAGTGATGATGATGGTGCAGTAACGGTGGTGTAGCGGTGCAGTTGTGGGGTGCAGGTCGCGGTAAATAACGAGGACACCAGGTTGCAGTCTCTTTACCTCTTTACTGGAGATCTCTCAGTCCGCAGTCCAGAATACGGTTCACCAGGCTGCGCAAGTCCGGTCGGTCCGATGGCACCTCCAGAGTTCTCCTCACAGGTGGAAATCAGTGCCCTCCTTCTTAGCGCTATGTGTTGTAGTCCTTCCCTGCTGTGCTCACGGAAAGTACCCCACAACTGTCGTGTCTGTTTCTTAAGTTCCCTCACAACTCGATTCACTGATGTTCTTCTCGTATTCCATCCCTCCCTGTTATTCAGGTTGGAACGGCACCCGTTTGTCAGGTAGGCCTGGAGTTCTTCCGGGACCCTAGAGACGCCCCTCTCCCGCAATTGCCCCCCAAGACTTCATAGGTGATATGTGGTAGACAGCCCGCCTTAAACTGACTGCCCTGCCGCTGTTTGGAGTATGGCTTGAAGCTGTATGCTATTCCACTCCCTCGGCGTTCCGGCCACCGGTAATGCGCCTCAGTAGGATGTTGCTCCGGTCCTACAGCATGAACCCTACTGGTATTCTCCTTTTTGCTTGATCTCGTTTCTCACTCAGCACAATCTATCTCGCTTCTAGTCCTTTCTTGGGCACCGCCGCTATGCTGAGCAGGCACGGTCCCGTTACGTTCTTTCCAATGCCAAGCCTCTGTCAGGATCCCACCCCTGACAGAGACCCTACTGTCTCTTCCTCCACAACACCCTCTGCCACAAGGTGTTGCTTCGTTCAATCCAGTCAGCTTTCTGATCTAACTTCCTGCCTGACCCCCAGTTTACCCACTATGGTGGGGAGTGGCCTAATGAATAGCACCCTTAGCTCCCCCTGGAGGCCCTGCTGTGAAACATATTGGTGTCTGTGATACCTGGTCAGATGAACTCCTTCAGTGCCATCGAACGCACCATGGCTCCCCATAGTGGCGGATCCACAGTACTGCAACGACCAGAACTCTGGGGCGCTGCACTCCCCCCTGGTTAAACACAGTACTCCGGGACTGGGAAGAAAACAACAATACAGGTTAGCAAAAAGACATACAATTTTGTTGAGTTCAAAACAATAAGCATACTTGAACAAGCTTCCCTTTATGGGAGGTGAGGACACTTTAACGTTACAAACATAATTAAATATCATAGCAACAGGCTACAATTAACTCTCATTACCCAACCGGGTATTCTACTAGGTGCAAACATTATTGACCAATAATTTAACTTTGCCTTTAAGGATATACACTCTTAATCCGCTAAAGACCTTCCTATAATCACATTATAAGGTATTTTAACTTTGCATTCTCCTACTTTGAACCTGCTGGACCGCCTGTCCTAACGGCACCAGACCTACTGCCTCTCCTTTCTATTACAGGACCGCCCCGTTCAGCCAGGGCCTACTGCCTTTCGCTACTATACATGGTATAGACATAACATTCCTTTCAATTAGAGAACATTGAGCCAGCTCTATTTGGCTCCTATTAGGACTCACTTTCTAACCCCTACGGGTTCACTCTCTGTCCTTAGTAACGAACAAACTTTCTATGGGGACTCAGGGTTTACCTTCTATCCTCACCTTCATTACTACTTTCTTTACTTTCAACTAAGCAGAACTCTAAATCTACCCCTACGGGCTTTCTGCATCTTTCCTTTTAAAGAACATTATCTAGATTTCTCACTTTAAACAAATTAAACACACATAACTTTTCTTCATGCAAAACAGTTACATTTCTTTCCATAGCATCATCATCAGTATTTCTTCACATTTAACTAGTTAAAACACATACAACTTTTCTCGTTCAAACATTATCATTGCATTACTGTTCTAAAACAGTATCTTCTCATAAGTACGCTGTTGTACATCCCCTTTAAAAGAGAATCAAGTCTTTCTGAGGTAGCTCGTCTTCTCAGCCTACCAGTCTTCGCTCAGCAAAGGTTCCAGAACGGTATCTTCGCAAAGAGTCTTTAAATAAAACCAGTAGGAAGCGCCTTTAATAAGGTGCAAACTATTTACAAGAAAGTTTGGATCATGCACTGTTCATGATTTCTCAGTTTGTAAAACTTGTGCAAAACTGGTAGGAAAAGCAAACAATAGGGATCCCGGGTCAACTAAGGGATCCATAAGGAGTTAACCCTGGACGGGTTTAGCAGCAAACAGTACTCAAACAGTTAACTAGAAAACTATTTACATTCTTGAGAAACAATAAAATCTTACTGGGGTTCTGCAGAAGGCGACCTCTTTCCTGGCCTTACCAGGCCAACAGATCGCACCGGTGAGCCAGGACGCCGTTCCGGTCCCAGTAATGATAAAATCCCTCGCCGGGAGGTCCTCCTTGTCGGCAGGTGCACCCGTCCCTCCGGGGCGCGGTGAGGCTGAGCTTCTCGTGATTCCGCGGGGCCGGGTCCCGCTGCCTTCCCAACGGGATCATCCCCTTCTGGTGTTCCAGCAGCCTGGAGGGCAATGCATCGTTGGACACCTCGGGCGCACCAGCCCGTCTCGCCAGTGTCCCTCCTCCACCTCGTGTAGGTGACGGCATCTCCCGGCTCCAGGTCACGATCGAGCCTCCCGCTGCAAGGCTCCACCTCCTCCCGATCCACGCGGACCTGCAGCGGCTCTCCAATTTCCTGAATCACCCCTCTTCCATACCGGGGGTTAAAGGCCACCACTACACCCCAGTGTGAGGACGGAATCTCCGGAACACTGACCAGATCAAGTTGCTCTGCAGGCTGGGGCCGGCTCCGCCATGCTGTCATCAGACGCCGTAAATGCTCGGCGTCCGGCATGATCTCTAGATCCGGTGTTGATAGCGTGCTCCCAGCCACGGCCAGTTGGGAGGGAACAGGAGACACTGGAGTCAGACGGATCTCCGTGGGCTGACCTAGCCGGGTGAGCACTCGGGCATCGGCCTTCAGCCGGCGGGCCAGCTGTCGGGCCTCGGCTGCGGCCACACCCTCTTCGGACAGCGGCAAAGGGGGTCGACCCATCGGCGGCCCTGTGAGGGTCAGACCCCGCAGTGTTGGCGTCTCTGGGGCTATTTCAGGCTGTGCAGCTTCAGACCGAACCGGGTCAGCTCCGCATGGTGCTCCGGGTGTCGCCATCTTTATTTGTCCTCCAATGTCCTCTTTTCGTGGTCTCTTTCGTGGGCGGCCCCGTCCCCATGGCCTCCACCCTCCAACCAGGATCAGGAGGCGGACCTCGGCTGTTGACGGGCACGTCCTCAGGGCACAGAAATACTTAGACTGGGCGGCCATTGCTGTTCGCGCTCTCCAGCTTGCCTATGCCCACTTCACGCCCCTCTTCTCTTCCTGCGCTCTCCTCAGCGCTACAATGGCGGCGGATTTTGGTGGCAACTGGCACAGCACAGTCTTTGCAATAAAGTACAGTTCAAACACAATAAATCACAGTCTCTAGGCACACATGACCTGATTCTTCAGGCTTAAGTAGATCCTGTTCGTGACGCCAAGTTGGAGCACCCCCACACCGCCGCAGGGCCTAGGGGTACCCGGAGCCGGGCCTCTGGGTCTCAGTCCTGGGGTTGTCACGGTGGCTAGACCCGGTCCGTGGCCCTGTCCGTCAGTGGGGGACGTCCGGTGCAATAAGTGATGATGATGGTGCAGTAACGGTGGTGTAGCGGTGCAGTTGTGGGGTGCAGGTCGCGGTAAATAACGAGGACACCAGGTTGCAGTCTCTTTACCTCTTTACTGGAGATCTCTCAGTCCGCAGTCCAGAATACGGTTCACCAGGCTGCGCAAGTCCGGTTGGTCCGATGGCACCTCCAGAGTTCTCCTCACAGGTGGAAATCAGTGCCCTCCTTCTTAGCGCTATGTGTTGTAGTCCTTCCCTGCTGTGCTCACGGAAAGTACCCCACAACTGTCGTGTCTGTTTCTTAAGTTCCCTCACAACTCGATTCACTGATGTTCTTCTCGTATTCCATCCCTCCCTGTTATTCAGGTTGGAACGGCACCCGTTTGTCAGGTAGGCCTGGAGTTCTTCCGGGACCCTAGAGACGCCCCTCTCCCGCAATTGCCCCCCAAGACTTCATAGGTGATATGTGGTAGACAGCCCGCCTTAAACTGACTGCCCTGCCGCTGTTTGGAGTATGGCTTGAAGCTGTATGCTATTCCACTCCCTCGGCGTTCCGGCCACCGGTAATGCGCCTCAGTAGGATGTTGCTCCGGTCCTACAGCATGACCCCTACTGGTATTCTCCTTTTTGCTTGATCTCGTTTCTCACTCAGCACAATCTATTTCGCTTCTAGTCCTTTCTTGGGCACCGCCGCTATGCTGAGCAGGCACGGTCCCGTTACGTTCTTTCCAATGCCAAGCCTCTGTCAGGATCCCACCCCTGACAGAGACCCTACTATCTCTTCCTCCACAACACCCTCTGCCACAAGGTGTTGCTTCGTTCAATCCAGTCAGCTTTCTGATCTAACTTCCTGCCTGACCCCCAGTTTACCCACTATGGTGGGGAGTGGCCTAATGAATAGCACCCTTAGCTCCCCCTGGAGGCCCTGCTGTGAAACATATTGGTGTCTGTGATACCTGGTCAGATGAACTCCTTCAGTGCCATCGAACGCACCATGGCTCCCCATAGTGGCGGATCCACAGTACTGCAACGACCAGAACTCTGGGGCGCTGCAAGTATAATATAACCTGTTTTTCTTATCTTTCAGGATACATTGGGGGCTTATCTACAGCACTATGCTGTAGATAAGCTCCTGATGCCGGTGGCAGCAGCTTATAGGCGAATTTTGGGGTGACAGATTCCCTAAAATACCCGTTTCCCCACCTTCCTCCCTTCGTGGAGTATACACCTGTTAGTAAATACATTAACCCTTGCTTTGCCTCCTGTCCGTTACTGCATCCCGCAACCTGCTCACACTTGGCGTAGTCGGCAGGATGCAGTCCAAAAGCATGGAGGGGCAGACCAAGCAGTTGGGGGCACCCCGAGGGCCAGTATATCCCTGGGAGCGATGCTGGGTAACCTCCCGAAATTTACTGGAAGCAATACTCTCTTATGGGACTGGACTGAATGGGTCAGGGGTATGATGAGGATGCACCCCATGACCCCTGCATTGGAGAAAAAGGTTGCCATGTTGGCTCTAGATGGGGAGGCGAGGTGTTCCGTTATGCTCCACCCCCCCAGGAACGGGACACTTTTGACAAGGTGCTGAAAATACTAGGGGAAAAGCATGGAGACCCACACAGACGTCGGAGAATTGCGCATGCGCTTATTTAGCCGTGTACAAAGGGAGGGGGGAGACCGTGGCCCACTTTATGAAAGTGCTGCAGGAAATCATGCTGCAATTATCATGTGAGATGGTGTAGGGCCCCCTGACCTAGTACTGTGGGACCAGCTGGTGGCAGGCTTGCGAGATGCGCTGTTGAAACAGACCTTACGGGAGTGCTTGCTGGTAAAGCCGAGCATAAGGGTATGTGCACACGTCCGGATTTCTTGCAGAAATTTCCTGAAGAAAACCGGAAATTTTCTGCAAGAAATCCGCATTTTTTTTGGAGGTTTTTTTCCGTTTTTTTCCGTTTTTTTCGCGTTTTTTTAGCATTCTGCAAGCGTAATTAGCTTGCAGAATGCTAAAGTTTTCCAAGCGATCTGTAGCATCGCTTGGAAAACTGACTGACAGGTTGGTCACACTTGTCAAACATAGTGTTTGACAAGTGTGACCAACTTTTTACTATAGATGCAGCCTATGCAGCATCTATAGTAAAAGATAGAATGTTAAAAATAATAAAAAAAATTAAAAAAATGGTTATACTCACCTGCAGGCGTCCGTTCCTATAGATGCCGGTGTGGTTCAGGACCTTCCATGACGTCGCGGTCACGTGAGCGGTCACATGACCGGTCTCGACCAATCACAAGACCGTGACGTCATCGCAGGTCCTTCACCGCACACCAGCTATAGAAACCGAAGCGGCAGCATGCAGCGGAGAGGCGGGAAGACATCGAAGGTAAGTATAGGACTATTTTTTATTTTAATTCTTTTTTTTGGACCAATTATATGGTGCCCAGTCCGTGGAGGAGAGTCTCCTCTCCTCCACCCTGGGTACCAACCGCACATAATCTGCTTACTTCCCGCATGGTGTGCACAGCCCCGTGCGGGAAGTAAGCAGATCAATGCACTTCCAGGTGTGCGGAATCCCCTGCAATTCCGCATTTTAATTAACATGTTGCTTTTTTTTCCGTGATGCGATTTTTTCGCGGAAAAAAAGGCTACATTTGCACAAAAAATGCGGAATACACTGAAAATAATGGGAGGCATATGTTAGCGTTTTTTTCGCGTTTTTATTACGTTTTTATAGCGAAAAAACGCAAAAAATACACGAAAAATACTGAATGTGTGCACATGGCCTAACTTACAAAGAGGCTGGGGGTGAAGCGCACACCCATGAGCAAGAGGAGGGGGTGACGGTCCCGACAGGGAAGGTCTAGAATGGGGAGGTATCCCTCTCAATGGTGTCACGGAGTTACCGCGACAGAGCAGTACCAGAAGACCGCAGCGTCTGATGGCTCCTGCTTCCCCGCTGAGAAGAAGCACTTCTCCAGTTTATTAAATGTGTTTAAATTCTTTCAGCAGGACAGGGGTTAATCGGCCATGTGGTAATCCCTGCATTAGCCACTCTTCTTGCCTATAAAAGCTAGGCCTTCAGGCTAGATCCTTGTCTGACATAGCACTTGCTAGATAGACTTGAAGAGGGAAGAGCTGGTGTCTGGAGAGCTGGAGGAATTTATTGTGCAATTGTTGCTTGGTTTCTACACTTGGAAATTCCTCATCCTTACCTGCTTTATTTCCTTCCCCTGTCCTTCACGTCCTGGTGAATACCTCTGTTTTTTGTGAGAGTACATTTGTATGAGTGGAATTTTCTTTTACGCTTGTCTTTGTTCCCCTGTCTGTCGGGTTGGTGTACTGCAGTACACGGTAGCACCTCTCTTCCCCCGGGAGGGGAAAGGAGATAGACACAGGGCTACAGTTGGGAGACAGGGCAAGGGCAGAGGCCTTCCAGCTATTTTATACGTGGGTGAAAATAAGGTGGACATTTCCGCCTTCTTGGACAGTGGGGCGGGGGTTAATTTGATCGACGCTAGGTTCGTTCGGGACCAAGGCCTTGTCTCATCCATGCCATCTGAGGTATCCCGTGGAACAGGGCAAGTTAGGACGCCCCCTAGTGCTAGGGCCAGGAAAGGTGTCCCTGGTCCCAGTTTACTCGCCAGTCCAATCGTGACATTATCTCAGACCCGAAAGCCTTACCTAATCCATGATGGATCCTATCACAGCACTGACAGGCCAGTTGCAGCAGCTCAGTTTGGAGGTGGCAGATTTATGGACGGTGGTTTCACAGCACTATGTTACATCTAGTGTGGGAATCTCGCCCTCCAGGCAAACCATTGTGGAGACCAAGGTTATGCTGCCAGACAGGTTCTCTGGCGGGTGGGACAAGTTTGTTGTGCTCCGTGAGGCCTGTAAACTTTATTTCCGGCTGCGTCCGGTATCCTCTGGTACAGAGGAGCAACGGGTGGGGATGGTTATCTCGCTCCTTCAGGGGGACCCACAATCATCTCCCATCTGACTCATAGTCACTCTAGACAGTAGAGGGCTTCTTTCAGGCTTTGGGCTTGGTGTATGATGACCCTGATTGTGTCTCCTTGGCTGAGTCATCTCTGCGCCAACTTCAGCAAGGAGACCGTCTGGCGGAGGAATACTGCTCCGAGGTCTGGCAGTGGGCCACTGACTGTTACACCCGGTCCGGTCCCTGTACCTTCGTGGGGTCCCCGTTGGGACTCCCACTCTGTGACAGCTCCACGCTGTGCTGATACAGCCTCTGCTTCCCCTTCTTCCTCTGCTTCCTGGCATGCAGCCAGCAGGTTCTCAGGCCGAGTGCTTAGGTCGCGTGTGCGCTCGTTCCCGGTCTCTTAAAGAGACAGCATGCCATTTTAAAACACGCTTCTGTCCAATGGCGTGTTAATGATCACTATTTCTAGCCCCTCCACCATAGGGAGGGTGCCGGAGCAACAAGTATCCACTGTTGCTTACTTCCAGTTCCTGCTAGCATGTGCTTCTGCAGCGCCCCAGAGTCCTGGTCGTTGCAGTACTGTGGCTCCGCCACTATGGGGAGCTACGGTGCGTCCGATGGCACTGAAGGAGTTCATCTGATCAGGTATCACAGACACCAATACATTTCACAGCAGGGCCTCCGGGGGGAGCCAAGGGTGCTATTCATTAGGCCACTCCCCACCATAGTGGGTAAACCGGGGGTCAGGCAGGAAGTTAGATCAGAAAGCTGACTGGATTGGACGAAGCAACACCTAGTGGCAGAGGGTGTTGTGGAGGAAGAGACAGTAGGGTCACTGTCAGGGGTGGGATCCTGACAGAGGCTTGGCATTGGAAAGAACGTAACGGGTCCGCGCCAGCTCCGGGAAGCGGCGGGACCCAAGAAAGGACTAGAAGCGAGATAGATTGTGCTGAGTGAGAAACGAGATCAAGCAATAGGAGAATTCCAGTAGGGGTCGTGCTGTAAGACCGGAGCAACACCCTACTGAGGCGCATTACCGGTGGCCGGAACGCCGAGGGAGTATTATAACATTCAGCTTCAAGCAATACTCTAAACAGCGGCAGGACAGTCAGTTTAAGGCGGGCTGTCTAACACATATCACCTATGAAGTCTTGGGAGGCAATTGCGGGAGAGGGGCGTCTCTAGGGTCCCGGAAGAACTCCAGGCCTATCCGACAAACGGGTGCCGTTCCAACTGTAACATCAGGAAGGGACGGAAGATTAGAAGAACATCATTTAATCGAGTTGTGAGGGAACTTAAGAAACAGACACAACGGTTGTGGGGTACTTTCCGTAAGCACAGCAGGGAAGGACTACAACACATAGCGCTAAGAAGGAAGGCACCGATTTCCACCTGTGAAGTGAACTCTGGAGGTGCCATTGGACCGGCCGGACTTGCGCAGCCTGGTGAACCGTATTCTGGACTGAGGACTCAGAGATCTCCAGTAAAGAGGTAAAGAGACTGCAACCTGGTGTCCTCGTTATTTACCGCGACCTGCACCCCACAACTGCACCGTTACAACACGACTTATTGCACCGGACGTCCCCCACTGACAGACAGGGCCACGGACCGGGTCTAGCCACCGTGACAACCCCAGGACTGAGACCTAGAGGCCCGGCTCCGGGTACCCCTCGGCCCTGCGGCGGTGTGGGGGCGCTCCAAACTTGGCATCACGAACAGGATCTACTTAAGCCTGAAGAATCGGGTCATGTGTGCCTTGGAATTGTGATTTATTGTGCTTGGATTGTACTTTATTGCAAAGACTGTGCTGCGCCATTTACCGCCAAAAGTTCCCGCCAAAAACCGCCGCCATTGCTGCGCCAGAGAAGCAGGAGGGCGTGCCATGGGAGGAGACTACCAAAGTGGCGCCAGAAGCGGTGATCGCCCCCTGCGCCTCCTGCTGCAAAGCGATGACCTGCCTCAAAGCAGAGAACCGCCCCCTGACTTGCGATGGCGGGAACGAGGTGAAGGAGGAGCTCGACCTTGGAGAAATGGCAGAGTCAGATGTATGCCTTGCCCTCGAATGCCGGACAGCGACGATGAACAGCGGGGGCCCGAACAACGGCGAGGTGAACCCGGCTTGTCCTCATCCATCAGAAGAGGACCCGCGTCCACCGCAGCGGGGGGACCTGAGTTCCTCGGAGCCGGTAGCGGAGCTGAGCCTACCTATCCCGATCCCGGAACTAGTCGAAGAAGAGCTATGGGGAGCGGAGCCGTATCCAGAGACTGCCGGGGAGGAGCCGCGGTCCGGGCTGCAGCCGACTCCAGCGTCCTCGTTAATGGAACGGACCGACATCGGTGGAATCACATCAGACGCAGGTATAGAAAGCGTCCCTGCTCCCCCGACCGATCTCGATCCTGCGATCGATCCTCGCCCCCACAATAACCGTTTCCTTTTTGCGGGGATAGGGGTATTATCCCCCGGCGCAACGGGGAGATTGATACCTCTGCCACCGACTCAGACGGGGGAGTTCGTAGATGTGAGCCCGGAGGGAGTTATCCTCCGGTGGGAGGCCCCCCGAATTGGACTGGATGGAGTCCGGCGAGAAGGTCACACCATTGCCATGCTGAATTGGGAACAATATAAGCGGTACTTGATCCTACAATGGAAAGACTGGAAAGAAAGGGAACAAACTACCGCTGCATCAGCCGTGGACCAAGGGCTGAAGCCTGCACGGTCGGGAGGTGTCCACCATCAGCTGTTGTTTAGCAACCTCCCACGGCCACCTGAGAAAGAATAAACCTCGATGCCATGAATCTGTAAATAGTTACTGTTTTCCGTTGGGCTGCTAAACCCGTTCAGGGTAAACTCTTAAAGGGATCCCTTTGTTGACCCGGGATCCCTATTGTTTTGTTTGTTTTGTTTTTGTTACCAAAAGTTTTGCACAAGTTTTAAAAACTGAGAAATCATGAACAGTGCATGATCAAAACTTCTTTGTATATAGTTTGCACCTTATTAAAGGTGCTCCCTACTGGTTTTACTTAAACAAGGACTCTTTGCGAAGATACCGTACTGGAACCTTTGATAAGTATGGACTGGTAGCTTGAGAAGATGTGCTACCTCACAGAGACTTGGTCTTCTCTTAAAGGGGATGTTCATTTGTTATGCTTCGATAGTAATATTGCTTAAGATGAGTAGCAATAATGTCTTGACCGAAGGAAATAATGATAATGTTTATATGAGAAAAGTTATATGTGTTTAACTGGTTAAATGTGAAGAAATATTGATAATGTTCTCTGAAAGAAAAAAGTAGAAGGAAGAAATGAGAAAGTTTAATGCTGTGAAAAGAAGATAGTTGATAATGTTGATAAGAAAAAGGGGGGGGGGATAGAAGGTAAACCCTGCGTTCCCCATCGAAAGTTAGTAATGTGTTACTAAGGACAGAAAGTGAACCTGTAAGGGTTAGTGGGTGAGTCCTTATAGGAGCCAAGTAGAGCCGGCTCGGTGTTCTCAAACTGAAAGAAAAGTTATGTTCTATACTGTGTATAGTAGTTGAAAAGGCAGTAGGCCCTGGCTGAACGGGGCGGTCCTGTAACAGAAAGGAGAGGCAGTAGGTCTGGTGCCGATAGGACAGGCGGTCCTGCAGATTCAAAGTAGGAGAATGTAAAAGTTAAATTGCCTTATAATGTGATTATAGGAAGGTCTTTGGTGGATACAGAGTGTATGTCCTTAAAGGCAAAGTTAAATTATTGTTCAACAATTTTTGTACTTAGTAGAATACCCGGTTGGGTAACAGAAGTTAATTATAGCATGTTGCTATGATATTTTTGCCATGTTTGTAACGTTCAAGTGTCCTTACCTCCCATAAAGGGAAGCCTGTTCAAGTATACTTATTGTTATTGCACTCAACAAAATTGTATGTCTTTTTGCTAACTTGTATTGTTGTTTTCTTCCCAGTCCCGGAGTACTGTGTTTAACCAGGGGGGAGTGCAGCGCCCCAGAGTCCTGGTCGTTGCAGTACTGTGGCTCCGCCACTATGGGGAGCTACGGTGCGTCCGATGGCACTGAAGGAGTTCATCTGATCAGGTATCACAGACACCAATACATTTCACAGCAGGGCCTCCGGGGGGAGCTAAGGGTGCTATTCATTAGGCCACTCCCCACCATAGTGGGTAAACCGGGGGTCAGGCAGGAAGTTAGATCAGAAAGCTGACTGGATTGGACGAAGCAACACCTAGTGGCAGAGGGTGTTGTGGAGGAAGAGACAGTAGGGTCTCTGTCAGGGGTGGGATCCTGACAGAGGCTTGGCATTGGAAAGAACGTAACGGGTCCGCGCCAGCTCCGGGAAGCGGCGGGACCCAAGAAAGGACTAGAAGCGAGATAGATTGTGCTGAGTGAGAAACGAGATCAAGCAATAGGAGAATTCCAGTAGGGGTCGTGCTGTAAGACCGGAGCAACACCCTACTGAGGCGCATTACCGGTGGCCGGAACGCCGAGGGAGTATTATAACATTCAGCTTCAAGCAATACTCTAAACAGCGGCAGGACAGTCAGTTTAAGGTGGGCTGTCTAACACATATCACCTATGAAGTCTTGGGAGGCAATTGCGGGAGAGGGGCGTCTCTAGGGTCCCGGAAGAACTCCAGGCCTATCCGACAAACGGGTGCCGTTCCAACTGTAACATCAGGAAGGGACGGAAGATTAGAAGAACATCATTTAATCGAGTTGTGAGGGAACTTAAGAAACAGACACAACGGTTGTGGGGTACTTTCCGTAAGCACAGCAGGGAAGGACTACAACACATAGCGCTAAGAAGGAAGGCACCGATTTCCACCTGTGAAGTGAACTCTGGAGGTGCCATTGGACCGGCCGGACTTGCGCAGCCTGGTGAACCGTATTCTGGACTGAGGACTCAGAGATCTCCAGTAAAGAGGTAAAGAGACTGCAACCTGGTGTCCTCAAATATTTACCGCGACCTGCACCCCACAACTGCACCGTTACAACATGACTTATTGCACCGGACGTCCCCCACTGACAGACAGGGCCACGGACCGGGTCTAGCCACCGTGACAACCCCAGGACTGAGACCTAGAGGCCCGGCTCCGGGTACCCCTCGGCCCTGCGGCGGTGTGGGGGCGCTCCACTTCTGTTTCTGAAGTCCTCTGCCTGTTCTCCGCTTATACTGTCTGTCTCCACAGATCATCAGCTATCTGTTACCCGGCTATCCTGTACAACGTCCGTTCTGTCTACGCCAGTTCCGTCTCGTCCCGCCAATCTGCCATCCTCTCCTCTGGACAACACCAGTACCGCCGGAACCAGCTCCTACCCATACACCCGGTATCATCTGGTTTGTTCCACGTCTTCTGCTAACCCAGTTTGGCCACCTGTACCGCTGGGACAGCGGCCACGAGTCTGGGGTCTAACTGAGGGTAGCACCCGTGTCCCCCAGGCATTCCATTCTGACCCTGTATGAGGGGACTTACCACGGGTGTCTGGGGCTCACATTGTCACGCCCCCTTCGGAGCCCCTGGACCGTGGTCCCTAGGTTCCACGTTAAACTTCAATAAAAACGAATGTGAACTTCACCATCTATGCCTCCATTTCCATTCGTTACACTGACACTAGGTGGAATCATCTGGCCCTCCGTAGTCAGTTCTGCAAAGGTCTCTCTGTGAGAGTAAGGGATGTGTTAGCTCTCTATGAGACTCCTGACTCCCTTGAGGCGGCCATGTCTCTAGCAATCCGGGTTGATCGCCGTCTTCCCCAGAGACATAAGGAGATACCTCTGGGGGAAGTAGGTCCAAGACTGAGTGTGACCAGTACTAATTCCACTGTGGAACCTATGCAAGTAGGTGCGGTTTCCCAACCTAGTAAACTTGCATTAAGCCGGCGAAAGGGGGAGTGTGTTTCTGTTGTGGCAAGAAGGGTCATTTTGTGAGCACATCTCCTACCCAACACTTGTTTAAACAACCACCGGAAAACCGGAGGAGTGGAGTACATACTGTCAAGGACACTGTTTGGGTACCCGATTGGCAAGGGTGGATATCTAGTCCGTGCCGCATTACCTGTCAGACTTCGAGGATGTGTTTTCTGAGCAGGGGAGCCAAGAGCTTCCCCCTCATTGCCCTTCTGATTGTGCTATCAATCTGGTACCTGGTGCCAAGCTGCCCAAGAGCAGACTCTATAACATCTCAGGTCCCGAAAGGCAGGCCATGAAGGACTACATTACGGAAAGTCTGGCTAAGGGTCATACCCGACCATCCTCTTCTCCCCTTGCTGCGGGGTTCTTTTTTGTCAAGAATAAGGATGATGGGTTACGTCCTTGCTTGGATTTCTGGGAACTTAATGCGATCACTCTCCGTGATCCGTATCTGCTACCTCTTATCCCTGACCTTTTTAATCAAATTGTTTGGGCAAAATAGTTCTCCAAGATGGACTTCAGGGGGGCATACAACCTCATCCGCATTAAGGAGGGGGATGAGTGGAAGACTGCGTTCAATATGCCTGAAAGACATTAGGAGAATCTGGTAATGCCTTTTGGGTCGAGGAACGTGCAGGCCATCTTCCAGCACTTTATTAATGACATCTTTAGTCACCTAGTAGGCAGGTTTGTTGTTATCTACCTGGATGACATTCTTGTTTATTCACCTGACCTTGAGTCACACCAGCGACATGTCAGCCAAGTCCTACACATACTACGTGACAATAAATTGTATGTCAAACCCTAGAAGTGTATGTTCTCGGCTGAGAAGATCCCTTTTCTTGGATATGTATTATCTGCCACCTGTTTTCTCATGTATCCGGCAAAAGTCCGGGCGGTATTGGAATGGGATCGTCCTGAGGATTTGAAGGCCTTACAAAGGTTTTTTTGGTTTCGCCAATTACTACCTTAAATTCATGAAAAACTTTTCGGTAGTAGCCAAACCGCTCGCTGATATGACTAAAAAGGGGACGGACTTCTCCAAGTGGCCCAGCCCTGCCAGGGAGGTATTTGACACTTTGAAAAGGTGTTTTGCTTCTGCGCCGATTCTTATTCAGCCTGATGTCACTCAGCCTTTCATTGTGGAGGTAGATGCATCCGAGGTGGGAGTGGGGGCTGTATTGTCTCAGGGTGCGTCTCCTGGTAAATGGCAACCATGAGCATACTTTTCTAAAAAACTTTTGCCAGCTGAGAGAAACTACAGCGCCTTGCAAAAGTATTCGACCCCCTGGAACTTTTCAACCTTTTCCCACATATCATTGTTCAAACATAAAGATACCAAATGTAAATTTTTGGTGAAGAATCAACAACAAGTGGAACACAATTGTGAAGTTGAACAAAATTTATTGGTTATTTTAAATTTTTGTGGAATTCAAAAACTGAAAAGTGGGGCGTGCAATATTATTCGGCCCCTTTAACTTAATACTTTGTTGTGCCACCTTTTGCTGCGATTAAAGCTGCAAGTCGCTTTGGGTATGTCTCTATCAGTTTTGTACATCGAGAGACTGAAATTCTTGCCCATTCTTCCTTGGCAAACAGCTTGAGCTCAGTGAGGTTTGATGGAGATCGTTTGTGAACAGCAGTTTTCAGCTCTTTCCACAGATTCTCGATTGGATTGAGGTCTGGACTTCGACTTGGTCATTCTAACACATGGATATGTTTATTTGTGAACCATTCCATTGTAGATTTTTCTTTATGTTTGGGATCATTGTCTTGTTGGAAGACAAATCTCCGTCCCAGTCTCAGGTCTTTTGCAGACTCCAACAGGTTTTCTTTAAGAATGGTCCAGTATTTGGCTCCATCCATCTTCCCATCAATTTTAACCATCTTCCCTGTCCCTGCTGAAGAAAAGCAGGCCCAAACCATGATGCTGCCACCACCATGTTTGACAGTGGGAATGGTGTGTTCAGGGTGATGAGCTGTGTTGCCTTTACGCCAAACATATCATTTGGCATTGTTGCCAAAAAGTTCGATTTTGGTTTCATGTGACCAGAGCACCTACTTCCACATGTTTGGTGTGTCTCCCAGGTGGCTTGTTGCAAACTTTAAATGACACTTTTTATGGATATCTTTGAGAAATGGCTTTCTTCTTGCCACTCTTCCATAAAGGCCAGATTTGTGCAGTGTACGACTGATTGTTTCCTATGGACAGACTGTCCCACCTCAGCTGTAGATCTCTGCAGTTCATCCAGAGTGATCATGGGCCTCGTGGCTGCATCTCTGATCAGTTTTCTCCTTGTTTGAGATGAAAGTTTAGAGGGACGGGACGGGTCTTGGTAGATTTGCAGTGGTATGATACTCCTTCCTGTTGTGAATTCTGCTTTTGGGCTCCCTCCGGTGGTTGTAAGTGGTAGCGCTGCTGTCTCTGAATCACAGCATTTATCAGGTGTTTTCACCTTTTGCAATTTGGACGGGGCTATTTAGTCTTGCTTCACCCTTTAGTCAGTGCCAGTTGTCCATTGTTCCTGGAGGATTCACATCCCTGCCTGGTTCCTTCTGCTTTGCAGTTCTTTTCATCAAAGAGAAGTTCTGGCCTTGATTTGCTGTCCACATGTTGTGGTCTTATTGCTCAGTTCCTTTCTATGTTTTGTCTTGTCCAGCTTGGTCTGTGTTAGGATTTTTTTAGCCAAGCTGGTATCTCTGGAGATGCAGATATACCCTCCATACCTTTAGTTAGCTGTGGAGTTTTTGTATTGTCTGTGGTGGATATTTTCTAGTTTTTAATACTGAGGAGCATTAAGTTGGTATTGTGATCTCTCAGCTACAAGGAGATCCTCAATCCTGGATTTTCTCTTTTCCGTAGGATTCAGCTTGTCTCCAGTCTGTGGAGGTATTTCTTTGGGGCTCTAGCCCTTAACCATGATGACTCTGACAGTCGCCTTGGCTGAGTCCAGGTTGCATTGCCTTCAGCAAGGGAATCAGTCAGTGGAGACGTATAGCTCTGAATTTCGCAGATGGGCAACTAATACTAAATGGAATGGCCTGGCTCTCAGAAATCAATTTCCTCAGGACCTTACTGAAAGGTTGAAGGATGCTTTGGGTGTATGAAACGCCTGAGTCCTTGGAGGCTGCTATGTTGTTGGCTATTCGCATGATAGACGCCTTCGGGATCGGTGGGTGCCCCTTTACCAGGGGAATGGTCTAGCAGGAAACCAATTCTGGAGAAGGTGGAGGAACCCATGCAATTATTGGGGCCTGTCCTTTGATGCCTAAGCAAAAGGATACTTGTTTAACCCTTGTTAGTCTGAAGTTGAATAAGCAAGGGGAGCATTTATCGTCAACCTGCAGTTCCCGGTTTGTACTGACAGCAGAGGTGGTGCTAGAAAGCAAAACCGTGGAGATTTCTGTGTTTGTTGACAGTGGAGCTGGAGTCAGCATGATTGATGCGGAGTTTGCTAGTTCTCATGTGCTGGCTTGCTGTACTTTAGTTAGGCCTTTTGGTCTGACCAATGCACCTGCGGTATTAAAACATTTCATTAATTATATTTTCCATCATTTGGTGGGCAGGTTTGTGGGGGTCTATCTGGATGATATTTTGGTTTACTCACCTGATTTTGAGACACATCGGGGGCACGTTAAACAGGTGCTACAAATATTAAGGGATAGCAAACTATATGAACACATACGCTATAACCAGCTATGGGTAAATCAGAATTCTAATTATAAGCAAAAATTACCCTCAATAGACCAAAAATACCAGATAATTCTATCTGGTATTTATAGCAAACTATATGCCAAACTAGAAAAATGTGTTTTTGACGTCCAGGAGGTGCAGTTTTTGAGGTACTTGTTGTCATCTTCAGGTTCTTGGATGCATCCTGAGAAGGTCTGTGCTGTCCTTGATTGGGACCATCCCGAGAACCTGAATGCTCTACAATGTTTTCTGGGCTTTACTAATTTTTACCAGAAATTTATCCAAAATTATTCAGTAATTGTGAAACCCTTTACTGACATAACAAAGAAGGGGTCTGATTTTTCCAAATGGTCGGATGCCGCTCTGCAGGCTTTTGCTCCCTAAAGAGCTGTTTTGCCACGGTCCTTATACTCAGTCAACCTGATATTTTCCAACCCTTTGTTTTGGAGGTTGATGCGGGTGGGGGTTGGGGCTGTGTTGTCTCATTGTCTGCACATGGCATCCATGTGCTTTCTTTTCTAAAAAAAATTGTCTTCAGCTGAGAGAAATTATGACATGGGTAATAAGGAGCTTTTGGCGATTAAATTGGCATTTAAAGAATGGCAACATTGGTTGGAGGGGTCTGTCCATCCTATTACTGTTATCACTGACCATAAGAAGCTCTCGTATTTTAAATTGGCTAAATGTCTCAACCCTAGGCAAGCTAGATGGTCCCTGTTTTTTACTAGGTTCAATTTTGTTGTCACTTTCCGTCCAGGGGTGAAAAATGTCAAGGCTGATGCTTTGTCCCAAAGCTTCCCTGGTGGTGGTGACTATGAGAACTCTGCCCTGATTTTGTAGAAGGGGGTAGTCATTTCGGCATTGTTCCATGAGCTGGAGGGTGATGTGTTGGAGGCCCAGGGGGACGCCCCTGTATCCTGCAATTCAGGAAGGCTATTTGTACCATTTAATCTGCCCCGCAAAGTAATTAAGGAACATCACAACTCTGTACTTGCTGGTCATCCAGGTGGTAAGGCAACTGAGGACCTCGTTTCTTGTCATTTTTGGTGGCCGGGGTTGCATCAGGCTGTGGTTGAATACGTATCTGCTAGTAGTATCTGTGCTCGTTCTAAAGCATCACATACCCATCCGTCTGGTACTCTTCTTCTGCTCTACCTATTCCTAGCAGGCCATGGACACACTTATTATGGATTTTTATTACTGACCTACCTTTATCTGCAAACAAGACTGTTGTGAATCCTGCTCTTGGGCTCCCTCCAGTGGTTGTAAGTGGTAGCGCTGCTGTCTCTGAATCACAGCATTTATCAGGTGTTTTCACCTTTTGCAATTTGGACGGGGCTATTTAGTCTTGCTTCACCCTTTAGTCAGTGCCAGTTGTCCATTGTTCCTGGAGGTTTCACATCCCTGTCTGGTTCCTTCTGCTTTGCAGTTCTTTTCATCAAAGATAAGTTCTGGCCTTGATTTGCTGTCCACATGTTGTGGTCTTATTGCTCAGTTCCTTTCTATGTTTTGTCTTGTCCAGCTTGGTCTGTATTAGGATTTTTTTTAGCCAAGCTGGTATCTCTGGAGATGCAGATATACCCTCCATATCTTTAGTTAGCTGTGGAGTTTTTGTATTGTCTGTGGTGGATATTTTCTAGTTTTTAATACTGACCACATAGTACTCTGTCCTGTCCTTTCTATTTAGCTAGAAGTGGCCTCCTTTGCTAAATTCTCATTTCAGTCTGTGTATGTTTTTTCCCTCTCCTCTCACAGTCAATATTTGTGGGGGGCTGCCTGTTCTTTGGGAATTTTCTCTGAGGCAAGATAGTTTTCCCTTTTCTATCTCTAGGGGTAATTAGTCCTCCGGCTGTGTCGAGATGTCTAGGGAGCGCTAGGTACATTCCACGGCTACTTCTAGTTGCGGTGTTAGGTTCAGAGTCTGCGGTCAGTATAGGTACCACCTTCTCCAGAGTACGTCCCATGCTGCTCTTAGGCCACCAGATCATAACAGTACAACTGGCCAACAATGAGTTAACCGCATCTCAGAAGAAGGGAAGGAAAGTGCTGAGCCATTTTTTTTTCTGTAGTCTGTTGTGTTTTTTTTTTCTCTTCCCTCTTTGCCTCTGGGTGGCTCAAGAGTTCGGCGCTGGTATGGATGTTCAGGGACTGGTTTCTCGTGTGGATCAACTTGCTGCTAGAGTACAGGGTATTTCCGATTATATTGTTCAGACTCCAGTTTTAGAGCCTAGAATTCCAACTCCTGATTTGTTTTTTGGGGATAGGTTCAAATTTCTGAGGTTTAAAAATAACTGTAAACTGTTTTTTGCTCTGAAACCCCGTTCCTCTGGTGATCCCATCCAGCAGGTTAAAATTATTATATCTCTGCTGCGTGGTGACCCCCAGGATTGGGCATTTGCCCTGGAACCTAGGAATCCGGCGTTGCTTAATGTAGACACCTTTTTTCAGGCGCTTGGGTTATTGTATGACGAACCTAATTCTGTGGATCATGCTGAGAAGACCTTGTTGGCCCTGTCTCAGGGTCAAGAAGCGGCAGAATCATATTGCCAGAAGTTTAGAAAATGGTCTGTTCTGACTAAATGGAATGAGGATGCCTTGGCGGCAATCTTCAGAAAGGGTCTTTCTGAATCCATTAAAGATGGTATGGTGGGGTTCCCCACGCCTACTGGTCTGAATGATTCTATGTCTCTGGCCATTCAGATTGATCGGCGCTTGCGCGAGCGCAGAGTTGTGCACACTATGGCATTGTCTTCCGAGTGGAGTCCTGAGCCTATGCAGTGTGATAGGATTGTGTCTAGAGCTGAACGACAAGGATTCAGACGTCAGAATAGGTTGTGTTTTTATTGCGGCGATTCTGCTCATGTTATTTCTGATTGCCCTAAGCATACCAAGAGAATCGCTAGTTCTGTTACCATCAGTACTGTACAACCTAAATTTCTGTTATCTGTGACCCTGATCTGCTCATTATCGTCATTTTCTGTCATGGCATTTGTGGATTCAGGTGCCGCTCTAAATTTAATGGACTTAGAATTTGCCAGACGTTGTGGTTTCCCCTTGCAGCCTTTGCAGAGTCCTATTCCTTTGAGGGGCATTGATGCTACACCGTTGGCTAAAAATAAACCTCAGTTTTGGACACAGCTGACCATGTGCATGGCGCCAGCCCATCAGGAAGATTGTCGTTTTTTGGTGTTGCATAATTTGCATGATGCTATTGTGCTGGGTTTCCCATGGTTACAGGTGCATAATCCGGTATTAGATTGGACATCTATGTCTGTGACTAGTTGGGGTTGTCAGGGGGTTCATGGTGACGTTCCTGTGATGTCAATTGCCTCCTCCCCCTCTTCTGAAATTCCTGAGTTTTTGTCAGATTTCTAGGATGTATTCGATGAGCCCAAGTCCAGTTCCCTTCCACCGCATAGGGACTGTGATTGTGCTATTGACTTGATTCCAGGCTGTAAGTTCCCTAAAGGCCGACTTTTCAACCTGTCTGTGCCAGAACATACCGCCATGCGGAGCTATGTGAAGGAGTCCTTGGAGAAGGGGCATATTCGGCCATCTTCTTCACCATTGGGAGCAGGTTTATTCTTTGTTGCCAAAAAAGATGGCTCCTTGAGACCCTGTATTGATTATCGCCTCTTGAATAAGATCACGGTCAAATTTCAATACCCTTTGCCTTTGCTTTCTGATCTGTTTGCTAGGATTAAGGGGGCTAGTTGGTTTACTAAGATTGATCTTCAAGGGGCATATAATCTGGTTCGTATTAAGCAGGGGGACGAATGGAAAACTGTGTTTAATACGCCCAAAGGCCATTTTGAATATCTTGTGATGCCATTCGGACTCTCTAATGCTCCATCGGTTTTTCAGTCCTTCATGCATGATATATTTCGGAATTATCTTGATAAATTCATGATTGTATATTTGGATGATATTTAGATTTTTTTCAGATGATTGGGAGTCTCATGTTAAACAAGTCAGGATGGTATTTCAGATCCTTCGTGATAATGCCTTGTTTGTGAAGGGGTCTAAGTGCCTCTTTGGAGTACAGAAGATTTCTTTCTTGGGCTTCATTTTTTCTCCCTCATCTATAGAAATGGATCCGGTTAAGGTTCAGGCCATTCATGATTGGATCCAGCCCACATCCGTGAAGAGCCTTCAGAAATTTTTGGGCTTTGCTAATTTTTATCGCCGTTTCATTGCCAACTCCAGTGTGGTTAAACCCCTGACCGATTTGACAAAGAAAGGCGCTGATGCAAAAAATTCAGCCCTGGCATTTGAAGTCACACAGGCCCACTTGTCATATGGTGACTGTATAATATCTTTGTACACTTGTAGGCTACAAGAAGTGAGGGGAGTGTAACACGACTATATAACATATAATTACAGCTGTATCCAGCATTACAGCTCAGCCCCCATAGAATGTAATACAGCACAGCCCCCATAGAATGTAATATAGCCAGCCCCCATAGACTATAATACAGCACAGCCCCATAGAATGTAATGCTGCACAGCCCCCATAGAATGTAATGCAGCACAGCCCCCATAGAATGTAATGCAGCACAGCCCCCATAGAATGTAATGCAGCACAGTCCCATAGAATGTAATACAGCCAGCCCCCATAGAATGTAATACAGCCAGCCCCCATAGAATGTAATGCAGCCAGCCCCCATAGAATGTAATGCAGCACAGCCCCCATAGAATGTAATGCAGTACAGCCCCCATAGAATGTAATGCAGCCAGCCCCCATAGAATGTAATACAGCCAGCCCCCATAGACTATAATACAGCACAGCCCCATAGAATGTAATACAGCACAGCCCCCATAGAATGTAATACAGCCAGCCCCCATAGACTATAATACAGCACAGCCCCATAGAATGTAATGCTGCACAGCCCCCATAGAATGTAATGCAGCACAGCCCCCATAGAATGTAATGCAGCACAGCCCCCATAGAATGTAATGCAGCACAGCCCCATAGAATGTAATACAGCCAGCCCCCATAGAATGTAATACAGCCAGCCCCCATAGAATGTAATACAGCCAGCCCCCATAGAATGTAATGCAGCATAGCCCCCATAGAATGTAATGCAGCACAGCCCCCATAGAATGTAATGCAGCACAGCCCCCATAGAATGCAATGCAGCCAGCCACCATAGGATGTAATGCAGCCAGCCACCATACAATATAATGCAGCACAGCCCCATAGAATGTAATGCAGCACAGCCCCCATACAATATAATGCAGCACAGCCCCATAGAATGTAATGCAGCACAGCCCCATAGAATGTAATGCAGCACAGCCCCCATACAATATAATGCAGCACAGGCCCATAGAATGGAATGCAGCACAGCCCCATAGAATATAATGCAGCACAGGCCCATAGAATATAATGCAGCACAGGCCCATAGAATATAATGCAGCACAGGCCCATAGAATATAATGCAGCACAGGCCAATAGAATATAATGCAGCACAGGCCCATAGAATGGAATGCAGCACAGGCCCATAGAATGGAATGCAGCACAGGCCCATAGAATACAATGCAGCACAGACCCATAGAATATAATGCAGCACAGGCCCATAGAATACAATGCAGCACAGGCCCATAGAATATAATGCAGCACAGGCCCATAGAATATAATGCAGCACAGGCCCATAGAATGGAATGCAGCACAGGCCCATAGAATACAATGCAGCACAGGCCCATAGAATATAATGCAGCACAGGCCCATAGAATATAATGCAGCACAGGCCCATAGAATGGAATGCAGCACAGCCCCATAGAATATAATGCAGCAGAGGCCCATAGAATGGAATGCAGCCAGCCCCATAGAATATACAGTGGGGCAAAAAAGTATTTAGTCAGTCAGCAATAGTGCAAGTTCCACCACTTAAAAAGATGAGAGGCGTCTGTAATTTACATCATAGGTAGACCTCAACTATGGGAGACAAACTGAGAAAAAAAAATCCAGAAAATCACATTGTCTGTTTTTTTTAACATTTTATTTGCATATTATGGTGGAAAATAAGTATTTGGTCAGAAACAAAATTTCATCTCAATACTTTGTAATATATCCTTTGTTGGCAATGACAGAGGTCAAACGTTTTCTGTAAGTCTTCACAAGGTTGCCACACACTGTTGTTGGTATGTTGGCCCATTCCTCCATGCAGATCTCCTCTAGAGCAGTGATGTTTTTGGCTTTTCGCTTGGCAACACGGACTTTCAACTCCCTCCAAAGGTTTTCTATAGGGTTGAGATCTGGAGACTGGCTAGGCCACTCCAGGACCTTGAAATGCTTCTTACGAAGCCACTCCTTCGTTGCCCTGGCGGTGTGCTTTGGATCATTGTCATGTTGAAAGACCCAGCCACGTTTCATCTTCAATGCCCTTGCTGATGGAAGGAGGTTTGCACTCAAAATCTCACGATACATGGCCCCATTCATTCTTTCATGTACCCGAATCAGTCGTCCTGGCCCCTTTGCAGAGAAACAGCCCCAAAGCATGATGTTTCCACCACCATGCTTTACAGTAGGTATGGTGTTTGATGGATGCAACTCAGTATTCTTTTTCCTCCAAACACGACAAGTTGTGTTTCTACCAAACAGTTCCAGTTTGGTTTCATCAGACCATAGGACATTCTCCCAAAACTCCTCTGGATCATCCAAATGCTCTCTAGCAAACTTCAGACGGGCCTGGACATGTACTGGCTTAAGCAGTGGGACACGTCTGGCACTGCAGGATCTGAGTCCATGGTGGTGTAGTGTGTTACTTATGGTAGGCCTTGTTACATTGGTCCCAGCTCTCTCCAGTTCATTCACTAGGTCCCCCCGCGTGGTTCTGGGATTTTTGCTAACCGTTCTTGTGATCATTCTGACCCCACGGGGTGGGATTTTGCGTGGAGCCCCAGATCGAGGGAGATTATCAGTGGTCTTGAATGTCTTCCATTTTCTAATTATTGCTCCCACTGTTGATTTCTTCACTCCAAGCTGGTTGGCTATTGCTGATTCAGTCTTCCCAGCCTGGTGCAGGGCTACAATTTTGTTTCTGGTATCCTTTGACAGCTCTTTGGTCTTCACCATAGTGGAGTTTGGAGTCAGACTGTTTGAGGGTGTGCACAGGTGTCTTTTTATACTGATAACAAGTTTAAACAGGTGCCATTACTACAGGTAATGAGTGGAGGAAAGAGGAGACTCTTAAAGAAGAAGTTACAGGTCTGTGAGAGCCAGAAATCTTGATTGTTTGTTTCTGACCAAATACTTATTTTCCACCATAATATGCAAATAAAATGTTAAAAAAACAGACAATGTGATTTTCTGGATTTTTTTTCTCAGTTTGTCTCCCATAGTTGAGGTCTACCTATGATGTAAATTACAGACGCCTCTCATCTTTTTAAGTGGTGGAACTTGCACTATTGCTGACTGACTAAATACTTTTTTGCCCCACTGTAATGCAGCAGAGGCCCATAGAATGGAATGCAGCACAGCCCCCCCCAATAGCTCCACAATCCAGTCATCACTCATTGATAAAAAAAAACAAAAAACACTCTACTCACCTTTCCTCCTGCCCCGTGCTGCTCTGGCTCTGGTCTCAGCAGTCGCAGTCTGCTCACACAGCAGGTGCGCGATGATATGACGTCATCGCGCACCCGCAGTGTCAGCGGCAGGCAGAGCGGGGAATGATGGGAGGGGAAGCGTCAGCAGACGCTCTCTCCTCCATCATTGCATTCAACTGTACCGGCGTCTATGACGCCGGTATAGTTGAATGCGGGGCCGGGAGTGCGCCGACAGCGGGGAGAATGTGCCGACAGCGGCACACTCGAGCGGCCCACTACTGCCACCGGCCCTTCTGGCATTTGCCAGAACTGCCCGATGGCCAGTCCGGCCCTGCGCTGATGTTACTAAATGGTCCTCTGCGGCCGTTTCTGCCTTTCAGGAGCTTAAACGCTGATTTACTTCTGCCCCTGTGTTGCGTCAGCCGGATGTTTCTCTTCCTTTTCAGGTTGAGGTTGACGCTTCTGAGATTGGGGCAGGGGCCGTTTTGTCTCAGAGGAATTCTGATGGTTCCTTGATGAAACCGTGTGCCTTCTTTTCTCGAAAGTTTTCGCCTGCGGAACGCAATTATGATGTCGGCAATCGTGAGTTGTTGGCTATGAAGTGGGCATTTGAGGAGTGGCGACATTGGCTTGAGGGGGCCAAGCACCGTATTGTGGTCTTGACCGATCATAAGAATCTGATTTATCTCGAGTCTGCCAAACGGCTGAATCCTAGACAGGCCCGATGGTCCCTGTTTTTCTCCCGTTTTGATTTTGTGGTCTCGTATCTTCCGGGTTCTAAGAATGTTAAGGCTGATGCCCTTTCTAGGAGCTTTTTGCCTGATTCTCCTGGGGTCCTTGAGCCGGTGGGTATTCTGAAGGAAGGGGTGATTCTTTCTGCCATCTCCCCTGATTTACGACGGGTTCTTCAGAAATTTCAGGCTGATAAACCTGACCGCTGTCCAGTGGGGAAATTGTTTGTTTCTGACAGATGGACTAGTAAAGTGATTTCGGAGGTTCATTGTTCTGTGTTGGCCAGTCATCCTGGGATTTTTGGTACCAGAGATTTGGTTGGTAGGTCCTTTTGGTGGCCTTCTTTGTCACGGGATGTGCGTTCTTTTGTGCAGTCCTGTGGGACTTGTGTGCGGGCCAAACCTTGCTGTTCCCGCGCTAGTGGGTTGCTTTTGCCTTTGCCGGTCCCTGAGAGGCCTTGGACGCATATTTCTATGGATTTTATTTCGGATCTTCCGGTTTCCCAGAGGATGTCAGTTATCTGGGTGGTTTGTGACCGGTTTTCTAAGAGGGTTCATTTGGTACCTTTGCCTAAGTTGCCTTCCTCTTCTGATTTGGTTCCGTTGTTTTTTCAGCATGTGGTTCGTTTGCATGGCATTCCGGAGAACATTGTGTCCGATAGAGGTTCCCAGTTTGTTTCTAGGTTTTGGCGGGCCTTTTGTGCTAGGCTGGGCATTGATTTTGTCTTTTTCTTCCGCATTTCATCCTCAGACAAATGGCCAAACCGAGCGAACTAATCAGACTTTGGAAACTTATTTGAGATGCTTTGTGTCTGCTGATCAGGATGATTGGGTGGCTTTCTTGCCATTGGCCGAGTTTGCCCTTAATAATCGGGCTAGTTCTGCTACCTTGGTTTCACCCTTCTTTTGTAACTCTGGTTTTCATTCTCGTTTCTCTTCAGGGCAGGTTGAGCCTTCTGATTGTCCTGGGGTGGACTCTGTGGTTGACAGGTTGCAGCAAATTTGGGCTCATGTTGTTGACAATTTGGTGTTGTCTCAGGAGGGGGCTCAGCGTTTTGCTAACCGTCGTCGCTGTGTTGGTTTCCGGCTTCGGGTTGGGGATTTGGTCTGGTTGTCTTCCCGTCATGTCCCTATGAAGGTTTCTTCCCCTAAGTTTAAGCCTTGGTTTATTGGCCCTTATAGGATTTCTGAGATTATCAATCCAGTGTCTTTTCGTTTGGCCCTTCCAGCCTCTTTTTCCATCCATAATGTTTTTCATAGATCTTTGTTGCGGAAATATGTGGTGCCCAGTGGTCCCTCTGTTGATCCTCCTGCCCCGGTGTTGATTGATGGGGAGTTGGAGTATGTGGTTGAGAAGATTTTGGATTCTCGTTTTTCAAGGCGGAGGCTTCAGTACCTTGTCAAATGGAAGGGTTATGGCCAGGAGGATAATTCTTGGGTTGTTGCCTCCGATGTTCATGCTGATGATTTGGTTCGTGCCTTTCATTTGGCTCGTCCGGATCGGCCTGGGGGCTCTGGTGAGGGTTCGGTGACCCCTCCTCAAGGGGGGGTACTGTTGTGAATTCTGCTCTTGGGCTCCCTCCGGTGGTTGTAAGTGGTAGCGCTGCTGTCTCTGAATCACAGCATTTATCAGGTGTTTTCACCTTTTGCAATTTGGACGGGGCTATTTAGTCTTGCTTCACCCTTTAGTCAGTGCCAGTTGTCCATTGTTCCTGGTGGATTCACATCCCTGCCTGGTTCCTTCTGCTTTGCAGTTCTTTTCATCAAAGATAAGTTCTGGCCTTGATTTGCTGTCCACATGTTGTGGTCTTATTGCTCAGTTCCTTTCTATGTTTTGTCTTGTCCAGCTTGGTCTGTATTAGGATTTTTTTTAGCCAAGCTGGTATCTCTGGAGATACAGATATACCATCCATATCTTTAGTTAGCTGTGGAGTTTTTGTATTGTCTGTGGTGGATATTTTCTAGTTTTTAGTACTGACCGCATAGTACTCTGTCCTGTCCTTTCTATTTAGCTAGAAGTGGCCTCCTTTGCTAAATTCTCATTTCAGTCTGTGTATGTTTTTCCCCTCTCCTCTCACAGTCAATATTTGTGGGGGGCTGCCTGTTCTTTGGGGATTTTCTCTGAGGCAAGATAGTTTTCCCTTTTCCATTTCTAGGGGTAATTAGTCCTCCGGCTGTGTCGAGATGTCTAGGGAGCGCTAGGTACATTCCACGGCTACTTCTAGTTGCGGTGTTAGGTTCAGGGTCTGCGGTCAGTATAGGTACCACCTTCTCCAGAGTACGTGCCATGCTGCTCTTAGGCCACCAGATCATAACACCTTCCATTTCAATATGATCGCTTGCACAGTGCTCCTTGGGATGTGTAAAGTTTTGAAAACCATTTTGTATCCAAATCTGGCTTTAAACTTCTCCACAACAGTATCACGGACCTGCCTTTTGTGTTCCTTGGTCTTCATGATGCTCTCTGTGCTTTAAGCAGAACCCTGAGACTATCACAAAGCAGGTGCATTTATACAGAGACTTGATTACACACAGGTGGATTATATTTATCATCATTAGGCATTTAGGAAAACATTGGATCATTCAGAGATCCACAATGAACTTCTGGAGTCAGTTTGCTGCACTGAAAGTAAAGGGACCGAATAATATGGCACGCCCCACTTTTCAGTTTTTGAATTTCCACAAAAATTTTAAATAACCAATAAATTTTGTTCAACTTCACAATTGTGTTCCACTTGTTGATTCTTCACCAAAAATTTACATTTCGTATCATGATATGTGGGAAAAGGTTGAAAAGTTCCAGGGGGCCGAATACTTTCGCAAGGCACTGTATGATATTGGTAATAGGGAACTCTTAGTTATAAAATGGGCATTTGAGGAGTGGCCTCATTTTTTTGAAGGGAGCGGTTCACCCAGTGATAGTGATCACTGACCATAAGAATCTGGTTTACTTGGAGTCGGCAAAACGTCTTACACCTCGTCAGGCAAGATGGGCATTATTCTTTACCAGGTTTAACTTTTGTTACTTTTTGGCCAGGGAGCAAATATGTTAAGGCAGATGCTTTGTCCCGTTGCTTTCCTGGGGGAGGCGATAAGTGCAAACCGGTACCTGTTTTACAAAAAGGGGTAGTGATGGCGTCTATATGCTCCAATCTTTAAAGAGAGGTTGCTGACGCTCAGGGGGACGCCCCTGCTACCTGTCCACCTGGTAAACTGTTTGTACCAGTCAATCGCCATCTTAGAATCCTCAGTGAACATCATGACACGGTGCTGGCTGGACATCCGGGGAATAATGCCTCCGCGGATCTACTTATTCAGTGTTTTTGGTGGCCAGGTGCTTATAAGGATGTTCAGGAGTATGTGGCCGCTTGCAATATATATGCGCATTCTAAGACCTTGTAAGGAGGTTGCTTTCCCTGCTCCTTGCCTGGAACCACTTAGTCAGACAGCTGGGTTGCTGGGGGGAAGACTTTCTGCCCTGGACAGAGGGGACCAGGGGACTGCTGGGAAAAGAGAGGTGTGGTCAGAAAAGAGCGGGAGAGCAGAGAGAAAGCAGCGCGCCAAAGAGAGGGCAGGCTGCAGCGCTGCGCTCCCCTAAAAGTAGTGTTCCCCGTGAGGGCACTGAGGCTGAGATACCCACCAGAGTGAAGGCTGGATGTGAGGGTGTAGATTTGGTAGCCTCCAGAATCAGAGACAGTGACTGTGCAGCCCTGGTGACCGCAGTGACAAGCAAAGAATCCCTGGTGACCGCAGTGACAAGCAAAGATTCCCTGAGTGTGATAAGTAACTACCCAGAGTGTGTGTGACAGCGTTAATACAGGGAGACTGTCAGCCTGGTGCATAGAGGCTATTGCAGCAGCGACGGAGACTGTGCTGCTATTTCCTGGTTTCACTTTCACTTTGCGAAGAACAGATTGCAGAGAGACTTAACCCCGGACCTTCCAGGAGACATAGAAGAGACTTCAGGATCTCAAGCCCTGCTGGTGACTGTATCCACATTGGGAAAAGGACCCTCCAGTCAGGACCTCCCTGGGCTGATAAGTTACAAGAACACTCGTTAACCCTTTGATTCCGCTTAACTGTTTACTGTTTTACTTGACTCTATTAACCCCGTTTACTCCCTGCGAGGAGAATTTTACCCCGTTAATAAATCCCCTTCAACAGTTGGTCTGTCTGTTCCGTGGTGACATACGAAACCCTGCACTCTATTACACTTGGCGTAGTCGGCAGGATGTCACACGGTAGCACGGAAGAGGCAGACCAAGCAGTTGAGGGAGGCCCCAGGTCTAGCATCTCCCTGGGAGCCATGTTAGCTAACTTGCCAAAATTTTCAGGGAGTAATGTCATGTTGTGGGGTTGGACGGAGCGCATCCAAGGGATGATGCGGATGCATCCTATGACACCGGCTCTGCAGGCGGAAATAGCTGTGATGGCCCTAGAGGGGGATGCACGGGACTCTGTTATGGTCAGACCCCCCCAGGCGAGAGATACCCTGGACAAAGTATTACGTATACTTGAGGAGACGCATGGGGACCCCACTGACGTAAGGGAGCTGTGTATGCGACTGTTCCGCCGGGTACAAAGAGAGGGGGAGACCGTGACGCAATATATGAACGCACTGCAGGAGCTTCAGACTGCCATTATACGGAAGGACGGCATAGGTGTGGGGCCAATTGACGTTGTGCTGCGAGACCAACTGGTGACAGGCTTGCGAGATGTATTGATGAAACAGGCCCTGCGAGAGTGCATGCGTGTAAAGCCAGACATGACTTTCTCTGAGGTCGGGAGTGAGGCACGCACACGCGAGCAAGAGCAAGGGGTGGTAGTGCCAGTGGGAAAGGTATGGAGCAGGGAGGTAACAGCCCCTCAATGGGTAGAAGACTTGAAGAAGGAGGTGGCTGAATATAAGAAGATCCCTGTTGCAGAGTACAACCCTCCGGTGCGAGAAAGAGAGACCGCCCTCCAAAGTGAGACTAGTACCGCTCGGCGAAGAAGATTGCCTAGATGCTACAACTGCGGAGCACCCAGTCAAAACGAAGAGGAGGCGATGTGGACCCGAGATTCCCAGCTGAAGATAAGAAGAATCTGGGAGGAGATTGAGAGTCTGGGGAAAGCCCTTACTGCCGTTTTGGGGACCAGCGGCATACCCCGAGGTAACGTGTGGAAGCCGCCAGAAAGAGATAGAGGAGAGGTGCGCAGCATGAAGGTGGCTTCGGTGGTGGCCCCAGAGTGTAACTCCGTATCCTGGGGTGAAGAGCAACCGCAGATGAAAGATGTCCCCTGCCGAGGTCGACGATCCAGACTGAAGCGCCCTCCAGACAGACGCAGACGTGACTGCTGGACGTGCAGAAAGGTGGGACACATGTCCAGAAATTGCCCTACCCGAGAAGAGCGGTGGCAGAGATCCGCTCACCCCTCTGAGGGTCCTGCTAACTGGAAGGAACGACGCCCCTGGAGGGAATGGTACGGCTGGAAGAGAAGAGTTCCACCTAGGACAAGACAGTACCACAATGTCGGACGCCAAGGAGAGGTGGAGAAGGTGTCAAGCATCTCTGGTGAAATGACTGTGCTGTCCCAACGTGTAAAGGCGAACCTGGTGGATCTACGGCCTGGGTCTGAAGGTTTTGTTGGTGAGACTCAGTCCGGAGGAAAGAAAGTGACGTTCACTCGAGAAGACCACCAAAGTGCTTTATTACCCTGTCCAGCACGAGTTCCTGAAGAAGGAGAGAAAGTGCCAAGTGTTCCTGCGACACTCGTTTTCAGCGTCCGAGACGATGAGAAGGATGAACCACTGATGGCGTCCCCTGAGGTGAAGAATGTGTTGGCTGTCAGCTCACCAGTTCCTGATCGGACAAGGGAAATGGAGCAGCTGTGTGAGACAGGGCGTGTGGCTGGGAAGCTCTGGGAAATGATGCCCGCAGAGTCCGGTGCAGATGACAAAGAGGCCGGCCTGCATGGTCCTAATCCATCTGACTCAAGCTTCGACGAGAATGCTCCTGTCAAAGAGAGGGGGAGCCATGGAGAAGAATTGCTTGTACTAAGCCCCCAAACTGAGGAGCCCGAACAAGAAGTCCCTAAAGTTTCCGATAACGACAAGAAGGAAGAAGAATCATCTACGCAGACATCTGCTAGCGGCAAAGTTAAGAAGAAGAAGAAGAAAAAGAAGAAGACAGCAGTAGTTGATGAAGCAGAGAAGGCGTATCTCAACCTGACTGATGAGCAGCTCCTAGACCATTTAGTCCGGGAGTATGTACAAGAAGAAAGGCAGAAGAAGATGCGAGAATCGCCGGTATCTGACTCCCCTCCAAAGAACAAAGAGAAGCATGAAGAGTCCTCGCCCGTGGAATGGCGAGCTTTAAGAGAGGGGGAATGTAAGGAGGTTGCTTTCCCTGCTCCTTGCCTGGAACCACTTAGTCAGACAGCTGGGTTGCTGGGGGGAAGACTTTCTGCCCTGGACAGAGGGGACCAGGGGACTGCTGGGAAAAGAGAGGTGTGGTCAGAAAAGAGCGGGAGAGCAGAGAGAAAGCAGCGCGCCAAAGAGAGGGCAGGCTGCAGCGCTGCGCTCCCCTAAAAGTAGTGTTCCCCGTGAGGGCACTGAGGCTGAGATACCCACCAGAGTGAAGGCTGGATGTGAGGGTGTAGATTTGGTAGCCTCCAGAATCAGAGACAGTGACTGTGCAGCCCTGGTGACCGCAGTGACAAGCAAAGAATCCCTGGTGACCGCAGTGACAAGCAAAGATTCCCTGAGTGTGATAAGTAACTACCCAGAGTGTGTGTGACAGCGTTAATACAGGGAGACTGTCAGCCTGGTGCATAGAGGCTATTGCAGCAGCGACGGAGACTGTGCTGCTATTTCCTGGTTTCACTTTCACTTTGCGAAGAACAGATTGCAGAGAGACTTAACCCCGGACCTTCCAGGAGACATAGAAGAGACTTCAGGATCTCAAGCCCTGCTGGTGACTGTATTCACATTGGGAAAAGGACCCTCCAGTCAGGACCTCCCTGGGCTGATAAGTTACAAGAACACTCGTTAACCCTTTGATTCCGCTTAACTGTTTACTGTTTTACTTGACTCTATTAACCCCGTTTACTCCCTGCGAGGAGAATTTTACCCCTGTTAATAAATCCCCTTCAACAGTTGGTCTGTCTGTTCCGTGGTGACATACGAAACCCTGCACTCTATTACAACCTCACATACTCATCCATCAGGGGCTCTCCTACCATTGGAGATTCCCAGCAGACCTTGAACTCATTTGTCGGTCGATTTTATTACGGATCTACCTGGGTCTGCAGGGAACACTGTAATCATGGTGGTGGTGGACAGGTTCAGTAAAATGTCTCATTTTATTGCTTTGCCAGCGTTGCCTAACGCCAAAACTCCAGCCCTGTTAATAATAAAAAGACTGCATGGGATTTCTACGGATATTGTTTCGGATCGGGGGTGCAGTTTATCTCCAAAGTCTGGAGGGCATTTTGCACCCGTCTAGGGGTCCATTTGTCTTTTTCTTTGGCTTTTCACCCGCAGTCTAACGGGCAGACAGAACGGGTAAATCAGAATTTAGAGACATATCTTAGATGTTTTATGTCTGAGAATCAGGAGGACTGGGTGACCTACTTACTGTTGGCTGAATTTGCAGTTAATAATCGCTGTCAGGAATCAACCGGTAAGTCCCCATTTTTCCATCCGCAGTTTATTTCGTTCAATGGTGATGGCCCTTCTGGTTTACCGGAGGAGGAACGGTTCTCTTCTTCTATTTCTATTATATGGCAGGGGGTGATTAATAATTGGGTTCCAAATATAAGAGGGTGGCTGATGGGAGACGTTTGGTGGGTCCAGACCTGTGTGTTGGTGACTTGGTGTGGCTGTCCTCAAGGAACATTAAGCTAAAGGTTCCATCTTGGAAATTGGGTCCCAGGTTTGTTGGTCCTGATAAGATCTTAGCCGTCGTCAATCCGGTAGCATTCTGCCTTGCTCTGCCACCTACTTTTAAAATCTATAATGTTTTTTACCGTTCACTTCTCAAAAAGTACGTGGCATATGCAGAACCTTCACCTCTGCCACCTTCTCCTGTCGTTGTCGTTGTCGATGGTAATCTTGAGTTCCAGATAGCAAAGGTCTTAGACTCTCATCTTGTTCGTCGGTCACTTCAATACATGGTACATTGGAATGGGTATGGTCCTGAGGAGAGGATGTGGGTTCCAGCTTCTGACGTCCATGCGACCAGACTGGTTCAGGCCTTGCGTTGTTGGGGGATGCTTCCCGGAGCCTGAGCAGTCAAGAAGGAGAATCAGAAGTCACAGGTCTAGTTTCTATGAGTCCTCTGGTTTGGGCTGAAATGGATGGTCTGGTCGTACGCTGTTTGGTTGACACCGGCTCTCAAGTAACCACGATGCCAGAGTCATACAGTACAGACCAAAAGTTTGGACATACCTTCTCATTTAAAGATTTTTCTGTATTTTCATGACTATGAAAATTGTACATTCACACTGAAGGTATCAAAACTCTGAATTAACACATGTGGAATTATATACTTAACAAAAAAGTGTGAAACAACTGAAAATATGTCTTATATATTAGGTTCTTCAAAGTAGCCATCTTTTGCTTTGATGACTGCTTTACACACTCTTGGCATTCTCTTGATGTGCTTCAAGAGGTAGTCACCGGAAATGGTTTTCACTTCACAGGTGTGCCCTGTCAGGTTTAATAAGTGGGATTTCTTGCCTTATAAATGGGGTTGGGACCATCAGTTGTGTTGAGCAGAAGTCTGGTGGATACACAGCTCATAGTCCTACTGAATAGACTGTTAGAATTTGTATTATGGCAAGAAAAAAAGCAGCTAAGTAAAGAAAAACGAGTGGCCATCACTACTTTAACCCCTTCACCCCCAAGGGTGGTTTGCACGTTATGGACCGGGCCAATTTTTACAATTCTGACCACTGTCCCTTTATGAGGTTATAACTCTGGAACGCTTCAACGGATCCTGGTGCTTCTGACACTCTTTTCTCATGACATATTGTACTTCATTATAGTGGTAAAATTTCTTTGATATTACCTGCATTTATTTGTGAAAAAAATGGAAATTTGGCGAAAATTTTGAAAATTTTGCAATTTTCCAACTTTGAATTTTTATGCAATTAAATCACAGTGACATGTCACACAAAATACTTAATAAGTAACATTTCCGACATGTCTACTTTACATCATCACAATTTTGGAACCAAAATTTTTTTTTGTTAGGGAGTTATAAGGGTTAAAATTTAACCAGCAATTTCTCATTTTTACAACACCATTTTTTTTTAGGGACCACATCTCATTTGAAGTCATTTTGAGGGGTCTATATGATAGAAAATACCCAAGTGTGACACCATTCTAAAAACTGCACCCCTCAAGGTGCTCAAAACCACATTCAAGAAGTTTATTAACCCTTAAGGTGTTTCACAGGAATTTTTGGAATGTTTAAATAAAAATGAGCATTTAACTTTTTTTTCACACAAAATTTTACTTCAGCTCCAATTTGTTTTATTTTACCAAGGGTAACAGGAGAAAATGGACCCCAAAAGATGTTGTACAATTTGTCCTGAGTACGCCGATACCCCATATGTGGGGGTAAACCACTGTTTGGGCGCATGACAGAGCTCGGAAGCGAAGGAGCGCCATTTGACTTTTCAATGCAAAATTGACTGGAATTGAGATGGGACGCCATGTTGCGTTTGGAGAGCCCCTGATATGCCTAAACATTGAAACCCCCCACAAGTGACACCATTTTGGAAAGTAGACCCCCTATGGAGCTTATACATAACAAAAATCCAACCTATGAGGCAACACCCCCACACCTGTAGTCACTAATCAACACCCCCCAACCATTATGGGAGATATAGAGGCAACAGCCAAAAGTAAATGAATGATATAAAATTTATTACTTTATTGCACAAACAAAAATTAAAATAACAAGGGAATATCACAAAAAATCCGAGGATAGTACAAAAAATAACATTTAAGGTAGAGATACACGCATAATTTAGTTTGGCAATGTTAAAGCACCCAGTAAGCCCACTCACTATAAGCCACCAAAAAAGAAATGGAAACTGCTCAATGACAGGATCCTATTTATAAAGTGGCAGTGCAAAAAATAAGGCAGACCATACTATATATATATATACCCATAACTCTAAATGGAAACCGCTCAATGTCAGGATCCTAGTTATAAAAAAGGTACTGCTTTAATGTGGATAATACCGATACTGGGCCTGGACCTAATTAACAATAATGCCAGCATATTACTTACAAGTGATCTTCAGACCTGGTATGTACTCCCTCGGACACCCCGACAGCGCCGTTTCGCCATGTAGCTTCCTCAACCAGGGGCATATGTGTAAATGGTGCAGCTACGGACTAAATATACTGGCTACCACAGCTGTTCGCAATGTCCGCATTACCGGTGTAACACTGCGCATGCGCCGGTCCATGAGCCTCCTCGCAAGTAAAAAAAGAGACTTCCTGCTCATCGCATCTGGAACGCAGGCGTGAGACGCGCTGCGTAACCATGGTGAGCGAAGCAGGAAGTCAGAAGAAGCAACTGACCTGCGCATGCGCCAACCGGGCACGGAGAACTGCATAAAGGACTGTGAAAAGGTAATTAAAACCAGCGGTAATGCTCAATATTTGTAACAAAAAAGAAGAAACCGATATCAAAAGGGACCAATGTACCTGCCATTATATAAAAAATGTGTAACAATACAGTGTATCATTTAATAAAAATATATCCTAATAACGTGCAAAATGAAAATTCATTACCTCTATATACATACATTAGATAAATACATATTCATAAACAGATATATAATAAACATATCATAATAATGTGCCAAATGGAAATTCATTACATCTATATACATACATTGAATAAATATATATTAATAAATAATTATATAATAAATAGCCTATATAATTAATACAATAACAGTGTATACATGTGAAAAAACAATAAAAATATATTAATCAATACTAAAATGATCCTACATTATTAAATAACCCCATTTCTAGATATAAAATATAGTGACCAGTGAATACATGACACATATAATCCCTCAAAATACCGGCATAATGAACAAAATTAGCCGTACAACAAATTATATAAATGACACATAAGAGAAACCACCCACCCTCAAAAATACATAGATAATGAACAGAAGTTGATAATAAATAGATTCATAACGATGATCTCTGTATAGCAGGACCTGTTCATATCCATAGAAAAACAATGAGGGATAAGCAATGGTTCCACTCTAATAAAAGATAAAAATACCAGTTAAAACCACAAACACACACAATTAAAATAGGATACAGAAAAAATATATATCTAAGTGGAGACTAAGTTATAATTATAAAAATGCAGAAAAACCAGGAGTCTCATTAAGGCCTAGTGGAACCATGGTCTTTAATAAGTAGATCCATCTACTTTCTTTCTGAGCCAGAACCCTCCCAAGATTACCCCCCCTAAAACCCTGGTCAATTTGGATAGGATAGGGAAATACATGGGTTTTTCCCATGTAATACGTGTAAAGCTTGCCAGAATCATTTTAAGAGCAAAACTTTTGTGAACCATGATGGATCTAGAATATATGACATACGAAAAAAACTCACTTGTATGTCTAAAGGGGTGGTCTACCACGCTCAATGTCCCTGTAACAAAATATATATAGGGATGACCACCAGGGAACTTAGGATCAGGACCAGGGAACACATAAGAGATATCGAGAAGGCCTTGACTGTCGAAGATGTCAGTGGGCTGAAGACCTTGCCAAGACACTTTAGGCTTTATCATCAGTGTAACCCCAAAGATCTCAAGATCCAAGCCATTGACCAAATTGACCTGGGTTTTAGGGGGGGTAATCTTGGGAGGGTTCTGGCTCAGAAAGAAAGTAGATGGATCTACTTATTAAAGACCATGGTTCCACTAGGCCTTAATGAGACTCCTGGTTTTTCTGCATTTTTATAATTATAACTTAGTCTCCACTTAGATATATATTTTTTCTGTATCCTATTTTAATTGTGTGTGTTTGTGGTTTTAACTGGTATTTTTATCTTTTATTAGAGTGGAACCATTGCTTATCCCTCATTGTTTTTCTATGGATATGAACAGGTCCTGCTATACAGAGATCATCGTTATGAATCTATTTATTATCAACTTCTGTTCATTATCTATGTATTTTTGAGGGTGGGTGGTTTCTCTTATGTGTCATTTATATAATTTGTTGTACGGCTAATTTTGTTCATTATGCCGGTATTTTGAGGGATTATATGTGTCATGTATTCACTGGTCACTATATTTTATATCTAGAAATGGGGTTATTTAATAATGTAGGATCATTTTAGTATTGATTAATATATTTTTATTGTTTTTCACATGTATACACTGTTATTGTATTAATTATATAGGCTATTTATTATATAATTATTTATTAATATATATTTATTCAATGTATGTATATAGATGTAATGAATTTCCATTTGGCACATTATTATGATATGTTTATTATATATCTGTTTATGAATATGTATTTATCTAATGTATGTATATAGAGGTAATGAATTTTCATTTTGCACGTTATTAGGATATATTTTTATTAAATTATACACTGTATTGTTACACATTTTTTATATAATGGCAGGTACATTGGTCCCTTTTGATATCGGTTTCTTCTTTTTTGTTACAAATATTGAGCATTACCGCTGGTTTTAATTACCTTTTCACAGTCCTTTATGCAGTTCTCAGTGCCCGGTTGGCGCATGCGCAGGTCAGTTGCTTCTTCTGACTTCCTGCTTCGCTCACCATGGTTACGCAGCGCGTCTCACGCCTGCGTTCCAGATGCGATGAGCAGGAAGTCTCTTTTTTTACTTGCGAGGAGGCTCATGGACCGGCGCATGCGCAGTGTTACACCGGTAATGCGGACATTGCGAACAGCTGTGGTAGCCAGTATATTTAGTCCGTAGCTGCACCATTTACACATATGCCCCTGGTTGAGGAAGCTACATGGCGAAACGGCGCTGTCGGGGTGTCCGAGGGAGTACATACCAGGTCTGAAGATCACTTGTAAGTAATATGCTGGCATTATTGTTAATTAGGTCCAGGCCCAGTATCGGTATTATCCACATTAAAGCAGTACCTTTTTTATAACTAGGATCCTGACATTGAGCGGTTTCCATTTAGAGTTATGGGTATATATATATATATAGTATGGTCTGCCTTATTTTTTGCACTGCCACTTTATAAATAGGATCCTGTCATTGAGCAGTTTCCATTTCTTTTTTGGTGGCTTATAGTGAGTGGGCTTACTGGGTGCTTTAACATTGCCAAACTAAATTATGCGTGTATCTCTACCTTAAATGTTATTTTTTGTACTATCCTCGGATTTTTTGTGATATTCCCTTGTTATTTTAATTTTTGTTTGTGCAATAAAGTAATAAATTTTATATCATTCATTTACTTTTGGCTGTTGCCTCTATATCTCCCATAATGGTTGGGGGGTGTTGATTAGTGCCCCTATGGAGCTTATCTAGAGGTGTGGTGAGCACTTTGACTCACCAAGTGCTTCACAGAAGTTTATAATGCAGAACCGTAAAAATAAAAAATCATATTTTTTCACAAAAATGATATTTTTGCCCCCAATTTTTTATTTTCCCAAGGGTAAGAGAAAAAATTGGACCCCAAAAGTTGTTGTACAATTTGTCCTGAGTACGCTGATACCCCATATGTGGGGGTAAACCACTGTTTGGGCGCATGGGAGAGCTCGGAAGGGAAGGAGCGCCGTTTGACTTTTCAATGCAAAATTGACAGGAATTGAGGTGGGACGCCATGTTGCGTTTTTGAGAGCCACTAATGTGTCTAAACATTGAAACCCCCCACAAATGACACCATTTTGGAAAGTAGACCCCCTAAGGAACTTATCTAGAGGTGTGGTGAGCACTTTGACCCACCAAGTGCTTCACAGAAGTTTATAATGCAGAACCGTAAAAATAAAAAATCATATTTTTTCACAAAAATTATCTTTTTACCCCCAATTTTTTATTTTCCCAAGGGTAAAAGAAGAAATTGGACCCCAAAAGTTGTTGTACAATTTGTCCTGAGTACGCTGATACCCCATCTGTGGGGGTAAACCACTGTTTGGGCGCATGGGAGAGCTCGGAAGGGAAGGAGCGCCGTTTGACTTTTCACTGCAAAATTGACAGGAATTGAGATGGGATGCCATGTTGCGTTTGGAGAGCCACTGACGTGCCTAAACATTGAAACCCCCCAACAAGTGACACCATTTTGGAAAGTAGACCCCCTAAGGAACTTATCTAGAGGTGTAGTGAGCACTTTGACCCACCAACTGCTTCACAGAAGTTTATAATGCAGAGCCGTAAAAATAAAACAAACATTTTTTTCCCACAAAAATTATTTTTTAGCCCCCAGTTTTGTATTTTCCCAAGGGTAACAGGAGAAATTGGACCTCAAGAGTTGTTGTCCAATTTGTCTTGAGTACGCTGATACCCCATATGTGGAGGGGAACCACTGTTTGGGCGCATGGGAGGGCTCGGAAGGGAAGGAGTGCCATTTTGAATGCAGACTTAGATGGAATGGTCTGCAGGCGTCACATTGCGTTTGCAGAGCCCTAATGTACCTAAACAGTAAAAAAACCCCACAAGTGACACCATTTTGGAAAGTAGACCCCCTAAGGAACTCATCTAGATGTGTTGTGAGAGCTTTGAACCCCCAATTGTTTCACTACAGTTTATAACGCAGAGCCATGCAAATAAAAAATATTTTTTTTTCCACAAAAATTATTTTTTAGCCCCCAGTTTTGTATTTTCCCAAGGGTAACAGGAGAAATTGGACCTCAAAAGTTGTTCTCCAATGTGTTCCAAGTACGCTGATACCCCATATGTTGGGGTAAACCCCTGTTTGGGCGCACGGGAGAGCTCGGAAGGGAAGGAGTTTTACTTTTTCAACGCAGAATTGGCTGAAATTGAGATCGGACGCCATGTCGCGTTTGGAGAGCCCCTGATGTGCCTAAACAGTGGAAACCCCCCAATTATAACTGAAACCCTAATCCAAATACACCCCTAACCTAATCCCAATGGTAACCCTAACCACACCTCTAACCCAGACACACCCCTAACCCTAATCCCAACCCTATTCCCAACCGTAGATGTAATCCAAACCCTAACTTTAGCCCCAACCCTAACCCTAAGTTTAGCCCCAACCCTAACTGTAGCCCTAACCCTAGCCCCAACCCTAACCCTAGCCCCAACCTAACCCTAGCCCCAAACCTAACCCTAGCCCCAACCCTAGCCCTAACCCTAGCCCTAACCCTAGCCTGTTGTGAATTTGGATTCTGGGCTCCCCCGGTGGCTACTGGTGGAATTGAACTTGTGACATCATCTTCCCTGTTCACCTGTTCTGATTAGATCTGGGTGTCGCTATATAACCTGGCTTCTCTGTTAGATGCTTGCCGGTCAACAATGTTATCAGAAGCCTCTCTGTGCTTGTTCCTGCTCCCAGACATCTATTAGATAAGTTGGACATTCGTCCATGTTTTGTTTTTGTATTTTGGTTCCAGTTCACAGCTGCAGTTTCGTTACTGTGTCTGGAAAGCTCTTGTTGATCAGGAATTGCCACTCTGGTATTATGAGTTAATGCCAGAGTCCTAAAGTAATTTCTGGATGTGTTTTGTTAGGGTTTTCTACTGACCATGAAAGTATGCTTCCTGTCTTCTGCTATCTAGAAAGCGGACCTCAAATTTGCTAAAACTATTTTCCTGCTGCGTTTGTTGTTTCATCTCATATCACCGCCAATATATGTGGGGGGCCTCTGTCTCCTTTTTGGGCATTTCTCTAGAGGTGAGTCAGGTCTTATATTTCCCTCTGCTAGCATTATTTAGTTCTCCGGCCGGCGCTGGGCATATAGGGATAAAAAGTAGGACATGCTACCTGGCTACTTCTAGATGATGCGGTAGGTTTAGTTCATGGTCAGTATAGTTACATCTTCCAAGAGCTCGTTCCTATTGAGGCTTATGCTAGTTCTCTGGCCATGGAGATCATGACAGTTTGACCGGCCCACTAAAGGGTTAAAATCCTTGGCTGAGAAAGGAGAGAAATAAGAAGTCTGCTGAAAATTTTTTTTTTTTTTTTTTTTTTTCTCTAGTAGTTAGTGTGCTCTTAATTGGATCACTTGCCAGTCTGTCTATGCTGCAGTCTTTCTTTTTTTTCTCTCTCCTTCTAATCTTTGAATGGCTCTATGTTCACCTGTCTATAATGGATCTACAGAGTGTAACTGCAGGTTTGAATAATCTCGCCACGAAAGTACAAAGTTTGCAAGATTTTGTTGTTCATGCTCCGGTATCAGAGCCGAGAATTCCTTTGCCGGAATTCTTCTCAGGGAATAGATCTAGCTTTCAGAATTTTAGAAATAATTGTAAGTTATTTTTGTCCCTGAAATCTCGTTCTGCTGGAGACCCTGCACAGCAGGTTGGGATTGTGATTTCCTTGCTCCGCGGCGACCCTCAAGATTGGGCTTTTGCATTGGCACCAGGGGATCCTGCGTTGCGCAATGTGGATGCGTTTTTTCTGGCCTTGGGGTTGCTGTATGAGGAACCTCATTTGGAACTTCAGGCAGAAAAAACTTTGATGTCCCTATCGCAGGGGCAAGATGAAGCTGAAATTTACTGCCAAAAATTCCGTAAATGGTCTGTGCTTACTCAGTGGAATGAGTGTGCCTTGGCGGCTACTTTCAGAGAGGGTCTTTCTGATGCCATTAAGGATGTTATGGTGGGGTTCCCTGTGCCTGCAAGTCTGAATGAGTCCATGACAATGGCCATTCAGATCGATAGGCGTCTGCGGGAGCGCAAACCAGTGCACCATCTGGCGGTGTCCACTGAGAAGACGCCAGAAAACATGCAGTGTGATAGAATTCTGTCCAGAAGCGAGCGGCAGAATTTTAGACGGAAAAATGGGTTGTGTTTCTATTGTGGGGATTCTACTCATGTTATATCAGCATGCTTTAAGCGTACTAAAAAGCTTGATAAATCCGTTCCCATTGGCACTTTACAGTCTAAATTTATTTTGTCTGTGACCCTGATTTGCTCTTTGTCATCTATTACTACGGACGCCTATATCGACTCTGGCGCCGCTTTGAGTCTTATGGATTGGTCCTTTGCCAATCGTTGTGGGTATGATTTAGAGCCTTTGGAGACTCTTATTCCTCTGAAGGGGATTGACTCCACCCCATTGGCTAATAATAAACCACAATACTGGACACAAGTGACTATGTGTATTAATCCGGATCACCAGGAGACTATTCGTTTTCTGGTGCTGTATAATCTACATGATGATTTGGTGCTGGGATTGCCATGGCTGCAGTCTCACAACCCAGTCCTTGACTGGAGAGCTATGTCTGTGTTGAGCTGGGGATGTAAGGGGACTCATGGGGACGTACCTTTGGTGTCCATTTCATCATCTATTCCCTCTGAAATCCCTGAGTTCCTTTCTGATTATCGTGACGTCTTTGAAGAACCCAAGCTGGGTTCACTACCTCCGCACCGTGAGTGCGATTGTGCTATAGATTTAATTCCGGGTAGTAAATACCCAAAGGGTCGTTTATTTAATCTGTCTGTGCCTGAACATACTGCTATGCGAGAATATATAAAGGAGTCCTTGGAAAAGGGACATATTCGTCCTTCGTCATCTCCCTTAGGAGCCGGTTTTTTCTTTGTGTCAAAAAAAGACGGCTCTTTGAGACCATGTATTGATTATCGGCTTTTGAATAAAATCACGGTTAAATATCAATACCCATTGCCGTTGCTGACTGATTTGTTTGCTCGCATAAAGGGGGCCAAGTGGTTCTCTAAGATTGATCTCCGTGGGGCGTATAATTTGGTGCGGATCAGGCAGGGGGATGAGTGGAAAACCGCATTTAATACGCCCGAGGGCCACTTTGAGTATTTGGTGATGCCTTTTGGTCTTTCTAATGCCCCTTCAGTCTTCCAGTCCTTTATGCATGATATTTTCCGCGATTTTTTGGATAAATTTATGATAGTGTATCTGGATGATATTCTGATTTTTTCGGATGATTGGGACTCTCATGTCCGGCAAGTTAAGAGGGTTTTTCAGGTTTTGCGGTCTAATTCTCTGTGTGTCAAGGGTTCTAAGTGCGTTTTTGGGGTTCAGAGAATTTCCTTTTTGGGATATATTTTTTCTCCCTCTTCCATTGAGATGGATCCTGTCAAGGTTCAAGCTATTTGTTATTGGACGCAGCCCTCTTCTCTTAAAAGTCTTCAGAAATTTTTGGGCTTTGCCAACTTTTATCGTCGATTTATTTCTGGTTTTTCGGATGTCGTTAAGCCATTGACCGATTTGACTAGACAGGGTGCTGATGTTGCTAATTGGTCCCCTGATGCTGTGGAGGCCTTTCAGGAGCTTAAGCGCCGTTTTTCTTCTGCCCCTGTGTTGCGTCAGCCTGATGTGACTCTTCCTTTTCAGGTTGAGGTCGACGCTTCTGAGATCGGGGCTGGGGCAGTGTTGTCGCAGAAAAGTTCTGACTGCGCCGTGATGAGGCCTTGTGCCTTCTTTTCCCGTAAATTTTCGCCCGCTGAGCGGAATTATGATGTTGGGAATCGGGAGCTTTTGGCCATGAAGTGGGCGTTTGAGGAGTGGCGCCATTGGCTCGAGGGGGCCAGACATCAGGTGGTGGTATTGACTGACCACAAAAATTTGATCTATCTTGAGACCGCCAGGCGCCTGAATCCTAGACAGGCGCGCTGGTCATTATTTTTCTCTCGGTTTAATTTTGTGGTATCGTACCTACCGGGTTCTAAGAATGTTAAGGCGGATGCCCTTTCTAGGAGTTTTGAGCCTGATTCACCCGGCAACTCTGACCCCACAGGTATTCTTAAGGAGGGAGTTATCTTGTCAGCCATTTCTCCAGACCTGCGGCAGGCCTTGCAGGAGTTTCAGGCGGATAGACCGGATCGTTGTCCGCCTGATAGGTTGTTTGTTCCTGATGATTGGACCAGTAGAGTCATCTCTGAGGTACATTCTTCTGCATTGGCAGGTCATCCTGGAATTTTTGGTACCAGGGATTTGGTGGCAAGATCCTTCTGGTGGCCTTCCCTGTCACGAGATGTGCGAGGCTTTGTGCAGTCTTGTGACGTTTGTGCTCGGGCCAAGCCTTGTTGTTCTCGGGCTAGTGGATTATTGTTGCCCTTGCCTATTCCTAAGAGGCCTTGGACACACATCTCGATGGATTTTATTTCAGATCTGCCTGTTTCTCAGAAGATGTCTGTCATCTGGGTGGTGTGTGACCGTTTTTCTAAGATGGTCCATTTGGTTCCCCTGCCCAAATTGCCTTCTTCTTCCGAGTTGGTGCCCCTGTTTTTTCAAAATGTTGTTCGTTTGCATGGTATTCCTGAGAATATCGTTTCTGACAGAGGAACCCAATTTGTGTCTAGATTTTGGCGGGCATTCTGTGCTAGGATGGGCATAGATTTGTCTTTTTCGTCTGCTTTTCACCCTCAGACTAATGGCCAGACCGAGCGGACTAATCAGACCCTGGAGACATATCTGAGGTGTTTTGTGTCTGCTGACCAGGATGATTGGGTTGCTTTTTTGCCATTGGCGGAGTTCGCCCTCAATAATCGGGCCAGCTCTGCCACTTTGGTGTCCCCGTTTTTCTGTAATTCGGGGTTCCACCCTCGATTTTCCTCCGGTCAGATGGAATCCTCGGATTGTCCTGGAGTGGATGCGGTGGTGGAGAGATTGCATCATATCTGGGGGCAGGTGATGGACAATTTAAAGTTGTCCCAGGAGAAGACTCAGCTTTTTGCCAACCGTCACCGTCGTGTTGGTCCTCGGCTTTGTGTTGGAGATTTGGTGTGGTTGTCTTCTCGTTTTGTCCCTATGAGGGTCTCATCTCCTAAGTTTAAGCCTCGGTTCATCGGTCCGTATAAAATATTGGAGATTCTTAACCCTGTTTCCTTCCGTTTGGACCTCCCTGCATCCTTTTCTATTCATAACGTTTTTCATCGGTCGTTATTGCGCAGGTATGAGGCACCGGTTGTGCCTTCCGTTGAGCCTCCTGCTCCGGTGTTGGTTGAGGGTGAGTTGGAGTACGTTGTGGAAAAAATCCTAGACTCCCGTGTTTCCAGACGGAGACTCCAGTATCTGGTCAAGTGGAAGGGATACGGCCAGGAGGATAATTCTTGGGTCACTGCATCTGATGTTCATGCCTCTGATCTGGTTCGTGCCTTTCATAGGGCCCATCCTGATCGCCCTGGTGGTTCTGGTGAGGGTTCGGTGCCCCCTCCTTGAGGGGGGGGTACTGTTGTGAATTTGGATTCTGGGCTCCCCCGGTGGCTACTGGTGGAATTGAACTTGTGACATCATCTTCCCTGTTCACCTGTTCTGATTAGATCTGGGTGTCGCTATATAACCTGGCTTCTCTGTTAGATGCTTGCCGGTCAACAATGTTATCAGAAGCCTCTCTGTGCTTGTTCCTGCTCCCAGACATCTATTAGATAAGTTGGACATTCGTCCATGTTTTGTTTTTGTATTTTGGTTCCAGTTCACAGCTGCAGTTTCGTTACTGTGTCTGGAAAGCTCTTGTTGATCAGGAATTGCCACTCTGGTATTATGAGTTAATGCCAGAGTCCTAAAGTAATTTCTGGATGTGTTTTGTTAGGGTTTTCTACTGACCATGAAAGTATGCTTCCTGTCTTCTGCTATCTAGAAAGCGGACCTCAAATTTGCTAAAACTATTTTCCTGCTGCGTTTGTTGTTTCATCTCATATCACCGCCAATATATGTGGGGGGCCTCTGTCTCCTTTTTGGGCATTTCTCTAGAGGTGAGTCAGGTCTTATATTTCCCTCTGCTAGCATTATTTAGTTCTCCGGCCGGCGCTGGGCATATAGGGATAAAAAGTAGGACATGCTACCTGGCTACTTCTAGATGATGCGGTAGGTTTAGTTCATGGTCAGTATAGTTACATCTTCCAAGAGCTCGTTCCTATTGAGGCTTATGCTAGTTCTCTGGCCATGGAGATCATGACACTAGCCCCAACCCTAACCCTAACCCTAGCCCTAACCCTAGCCCTAACCCTAGCTCTAGCCCTAACCCTAATGGTAAAATGGAAATAAATACATTTTTTAAATTTTTTTATTTTTCCCTAACTAAGAGGGTGATGAAGGGGGGTTTGATATACTTTTATAGTGGGTTTTTTAGCGGATTTTTATGATTGGCAGCTGTCACACACTGAAAGAAGCTTTTTATTGCAAAAAATATTTTTTGCGTTACCACATTTTGAGAGCTATAATTTTTCCATATTTGAGTCCACAGAGTCATGTGAGGTCTTGTTTTTTGTGGAACGAGTTGACGTTTTTATTGGTAACATGCTCGGGCACGGAAGATTTTTTGATCGCTTTTTATTCCGATTTTTGTGAGGCAGAATGACCAAAAACCAGCTATTCATGAATTTCTTTTGGGGGAGGCGTTTATACCATTCCGCGTTTGGTAAAATTGATAAAGCAATTTTATTCTTCGGGTCAGTATGATTACAGCGATACCTCATTTCTATCATTTTTTTATGTTTTGGCGCTTTTATGCGATAAAAACTATTTTATAGAAAAAATAATTATTTTGGCATCGCTTTATTCTGAGGACTATAACTTTTTTATTTTTTTGCTGATGATGCTTTATGGTGGCTCGTTTTTTGCGGGACAAGATGACGTTTGCAGCAGTACCATGGTTATTTATATCTGTCTTTTTGATCGCGTGTTATTCTACTTTTTGTTTGGCGGTATGAGAATAAAGCGTTGTTTTTAGACTCGTTTTTTTTTTTTTTGTTTACGGTGTTCACTGAAGGGGTTAACTAGTGATATAGTTTTATAGGTGGGGTTGTTACGGACGCGGTGATACTAAATATGTGTACTTTTATTGTTTGATTTTTTTTATTTAGATAAAGGAAGGTATTTATGGGAATAATATTTTTTTTTTCTTTATTTAGGAATTTTTTTTTTTTTTTTACACATGTGGGAATTTTTTTTTTTTTACTTTTTTACTTTGTCCCAGGGGGGGACATTACAGATCGGTGATCTGAAAATGTGCACAGCACTCTGTCAGATCACCGATCTCACTTACAGCCGTGCAGGCTTACAAGCACCTGCACGGCACCCGGAAGTAATCCCTGCAGGACCCGGATGCAGCCCCGCGGCCATTTTGGATCCGGGGCCTGCAGGGATAGGAGGTAGGAGACCCTCGCAGCAATGCGATCACATCGCGTTGCTCCGGGGGTCTCAGGGAAGCCCGCAGGGAGCCCCCTCCCTGCGCGATGCTTCCCTGTACCGCCGGCACACCGCGATCATGTTTGATCGCGGTGTGCCGGGGGTTAATGTGCCGGGGGCGGTCCGTGACCGCTCCTGGCACATAGTGCCGGATGTCAGCTGCGATAGGCAGCTGACACCCGGCCGCGATCGGCCGCGCTCCCCCTGTGAGCGCGGCCGATCGTGCTGGACGTACTATTCCGTCCTTGGGAATTAGGGCCCACCCCACATGGACGGAATAGTACGTCCAATGGCAGAAAGGGGTTAAGAAATGAAGGTCAGTCAGTCCAAAAAATTTGGAAAACTTTGAGGCTAAGTTCACACGTTGCAGAATTGCCGCGGAAATTTCCGCGGCAATTCTGCGCCTCCTGCCGCGGGTATATCGCATGCAGAATTAGCATGCATATACCCGCAGAAAACTAGCGTTTTGCAAGCATAATTAGCTTGCAGAATGCTAGAGTTTTCCAAGCGATCTGTAGCATCGCTTGGAAAACTGATTGACAGGTTGGTCACACTTATCAAACATAGTGTTTGACAAGTGTGACCAACTTTTTACTATAGATGCAGCCTATGCCGCATCTATAGTAAAAGATCGAATGTTTAAAAATAATAAAAAAAATAAAAAACATGGTTATACTCACCTGCAGACCTCAGCGGCGTCCGTTCCTATAGCTGTTGTGCGGTGAAGGGTCTGTGATGACGTCACGGTTTGTGATTGGTCACGTGACCGGTCACATGCGGTCTCGCGACCAATCACAAATCCGTGACGTCATCACAGGTCCTTCACCGCCCAGCAGCTATAGGAACCGAAGCGGCAGCGTGCAGCGGAGAGGCCGGAAGACTGCGGGGGACATCGAAGGTGAGTATATCGCTATTTTTTATTTTAATTCTTTTATTTTTTACCAATTATATGGTGCCCAGTGCGTGGAGGAGAGTCTCCTCTCCTCCACCCTGGGTACCAACCGCACATGATCTGCTTACTTCCCGCATGGTGTGCACAGCCCCGTGCGGGAAGTAAGCAGATCAATGCACTCCTATGGGTGCAGAATCGCCGCGATTCCGCAATTTTAATGAACATGCTGCGTTTTTTTCTGGAATGCGATTCCGCTCAGGAAAAAAATGCAGCATGTGCACAAAAAATGCGGAATGCATTCTGTTACATAGGATGCTTAATGGTAGCGTTTTTTTCGCGGTTTTATAGCGTTTTAATAGTGAAAAAAACGCGAAAAATATGCTACGTGTGCACACAGCCTGAAAGTGTCCCCAAGTGCAGTTGCAAAAACCATCAAGCGCTACAAAGAAACTGGCTCACATGAAGACCGCCCCAGGAAAGGAAGACCAAGAGTCACCTCTGCTTCTGAGAATAAGTTTGTCCGAGTCACCAGCCTCAGAAATCGCAGGTTAACAGCAGCTCAGATTAGAGACCAGGTCAATGCCACATAGAGTTCTAGCAGTAGACACATCTCTACAACAACTGTTAAGAGGAGACTTTGTGCAGCAGGCCTTCATGGTAAAATAATGCAGTGTATGAGAGCGGCACCTCCGCACAGCTGCGTATTGCTTAGACCACCATGTCTATTTGCCGAACAGTGCTGCAAAGCTATGGAATACCCTATGCGGCAACACGGTCGGGTGCAGTATCCAAAAGGAGTGCAAACATGTAATGTCCAAAACAAACAGGAAAAAGTGGAACGCACTCACCGACCTGATGATTCTGATCCTTTATTGAAACATGGACAAACTCAGCAGGGAGTTTGTCCATGTTTCAATAAAGGATCAGAATCATCAGGTCGGTGAGTGCGTTCCACTTTTTCCTGTTTGTTTTGGACACTTCATGGTAAAATAGCTGCTAGGAAACCACTGCTAAGGACAGGCAACAAGCAGAAGAGACTTGTTTGGGCTAAAGAACAGAAGGAATGGACATTAGACCAGTGGAAATCTTTGCTTTGCTCTGATGAGTCCAAATTTGAGATCTTTGGTTCCAACCACCATGTCTTTGTGTGACGCAGAAAAGGTGAACGGATGGACTCTACATGCCTTGTTCCCACCATGAAGCATGGAGGAGGAGGTGTGATGGTGTGGGGGTGCTTTGCTGGTGACACTGTTGGGGATTTATTCAAAATTGAAGGCATACTGAACTAGCATGGCTACCACAGCATCTTGCAGCAGCATGCTATTCCATCCGGTTTGCGTTTAGTTGGACCATCATTTATTTTTCAACAGGACAATGACCTCAAACACACCTCCAGGCTGTGTAAGGGCTATTTTGACCTTTGATATTCTGTACTGTACTTCAGATGACATTTCTCTGAGGCAATGCGGCCTGAATGGGGCTCAGCAATAAAGTTAACGGCTGCCAATCAGTTATCCATCCTGGTCTCAGGGGTGGTTTGGATGCAAATCACCGTGTGTGGCAAAGATGTGGGTCAGAAAGGAGTTGTGTTGATTGCAGGAAACCCCAGCAATGGCCCCACTGTGACTCTGGGGCTGAACGTGCTGAAGGAACTCAGCAACCTCATTATCAATGAATTGGCAAACGTGTTCCTGAGACAGTGGTGCCCTCACCCTCCCCAAAGTAAAGTGTTCCAGCAGTTGATCCGGGTGGGTCAGGCTCAAGAAACTTCGAGTGACGGGAAAAGTATGGGAAAAGTGATCGTTCCAGTCGCAGCCAACCTTGTTTTACCACCAGGTCAAACTGTGTTAACCCTGCCCATCCGAGCCTGTACCCCTCTGGAAGGAGTTGAAGTTCAGATTGAGCCAGCTTTTATGAAGCAGCTATCTCCAGGGCTCCTTGTTGCGTGGACTTTAGCCAGTGCCAGTGCGAAGTGTCAATCTCAGGGAGGATATAATGCTACCAAGGAGGTGGAGCTAGAGTGGACCTTCTGGACCATGGAAAAGACCTACCCCTGGGCGAGCTGACCTAGTGAGACCGACCCCTATACAGGGACCGTCAGGAGCTGCCCCAGAGGTCACCAGACCACAGTAGCTAATACCGTGAGGGATGGTTCAGAAGGAGGGAGGAAGGAAAAGAGACAAAAACCTAGAGGGAACTGGGGACAGAAGTACAGGAACCTAGAAGACCGGAACAACAGCTACGGGAAGTACACGCACCACGGTACTGGAATACAGAGGAGCTGGAACGAAGGCAGATCTGCAGAGAGCGAGAGGGAGAGTGGATTAAGGGAAAACGGATGGTAGGAAACCTCACGCTGAGTCAGAAAGGAGCACGGACACAGAATAGCGCTGGACGCAGTGAAAAGCATGAAGAAGCCAGACACTGAGAACAGAGAAGCCAGAGACAAAAGCAGAAGGCTAATGATAATCAGGCGCCCCCATGCAGGGGAGGCGGCCTGATATACCAAATACCTCACCCGGATTGGCTGTAGGAGATCACCAGATCCAGGTATCCAGTAGCAGAGGGATTTTGCGTGTGCGCCCTCTGGAGAAGCCAGGATGCCTGCACAGAAGACAGATCCCTCCAGCAGAGCCAGAGACCGGAAGCAGGGAAGGGACATCATGGAGACGAGTACGCTGGAACCCGGAAGCAGGAGGAGCAGGCGCCGCTGCAGAACCACAGAGGACAGCGCGCCAGGACTGTGGGGCAGGGAGGCAGGAATGAGCAGGAAGAGCAGCCGCCGAAGAAGCAAAGCAAGTGCGCCAGGACCCCAAGGTCTTATGCCCCCACCCAAGAGTGAAGTAGCTCAAATTCTGAGCATGCCGGAAGAGCTGATACCATCAAAGGCTGTCCAGCTGACAGTGAAACAGGAAGAACCCTGGACAGTGGCTGTAGACGTATCCTCTGAACCAGAACCCCAACATCTGCAAGAGGGATGCCGAATTCTAGACCAAATGTGGGCTGAACTAACAGACCTCACACCACAACAGGTACAACAGGTGAGGGCCCTGCTGGGGCGGTATCAGGACGTATTTGCCCGACACAACGACGATTTTGGGTGCACCACAGCAATCACCCATGAGATCCTGACTGGGAGCACTGCACCCATTAGAGAACCATATCGACAGATCCCACCGCAAATGTATCAGATGGTGAAGGGGATGTTGACACAAATGCTACAGAGTGGCATTATCCAGGAGAGCCAAAGCCCGTGGGCTGCTCCTATTGTCCTGGTGCGAAAAAAGATGAAACTTTGCTTTTCTGCGTGGACTATCGGAAATTGAATGCCTGCACTGTGCGAGACTCGTATCCCCTACCAAGGATTGAAGAGTCATTGTCTGCTCTGGGAAATGCAAACTACTTCTTTTCATTGGATTTAGCCAGTGGATACTGGCACGGACCCATGTCCGTACACGACCAAGCAAAGACTGCCTTCATACTGCCTATGGGGTTGTTTGAATTCAACTGGATGCCATTCAGCCTTGCTAACGCCCTCGGGACTTTTCAGCGATTAATGGAAGGGTGTCTAGGCGACTTAAACTTCAAGGCCACTCTCATCAACCTGGATGATATCATCGTTTACGCAGCCACTTTTTTTTTTAAGAACATCTGCAAAGGCTGGAACAGGTATTGAGTCGTCTACAGAAAAACGGTTTGAAAGTGAAGCCTCGGAAGTGTCATCTTCTCCGCACCCAGATCGACTACTTGGGACATGTCATCTCTGCTGAATCCACTCTGATCAAGGTGCCTGTTTTCAGGGGCAAGTGATGTAAGAGTTACTTCGCATGTATCACTTTGAACAATCTCAGACAACACCTTATCACCCTCAAGGAAATGGAGCATATGAACGGTTCAATCATACTTTGATTCAGATGTTGAGAACACTGGAGGAAGACAGAAAAGTTCACTGGCCTGAGTTTGTGGCTGAACTAGTTTGGGTGTACAACAACCGAGTACATCGCACTGCTGGACACACGCCATACACCCTGCTATTTGGTTGACCAGGAAGAGAGATCACTGAGCTGGGATTGGATCCAGGGGAGGACTACCCGCGGAAGGGGGTGTCCACCTGGGTCCGAGAACATCAGCATAGTCTGCAAACACTGCATCAACTCAGACCAAGTTTCAGGAGGTTGAGCGCTCAGAAGCAGTTTGTCTATGAGGGACAGCTCTCCAAGCTGGAAACCGTGTGTTAGTATGGGACAAATGCCCACAGGGTAAGTTGGAGTACCGGTGGGAGAAAACTCCGTATCGGGTGAAACGAAGAATCAGTTCAGAAGGCCCCGTCTATGAGGTCCAACCTGAGGGAGAAGAAGATGCTCCTATGCGAGTAGTACATCGGAACATGCTACGTCCTTGCCTGTCAAGAGATCCTGACCAAGTAAAGGAGACACAGAGTGTTCCTAAAATATCTCCTCCTTCAGCTAGTGATTCTGATGAAGATGAAGACTTGCCGCATGTGAACACCAGGGGAGAACAAGTACCTGAGGCTCCTGAATTGGCTGCTCTATTCCACTCCACTCCAGAATCTATTATAAAACTATTACCCTCACCCACAAAGCACTCCATGGCTCACCATCACCCTAGAACTTCTCCCTTGTCTCAGTCTACCACCTTACCTGTGCTCTCCGTTCTGCTAATGACCTGAGGTTAACATCCTCAATTCCTCAATAATCAGAACCTCCCACTCCCGTCTCCAAGACTTTTCACGTTCTGCGCCAATTCTTTGGAATGAACTACCCAGGTCAATACGATTAATCCCCAATCCTTACAGTTTTAAGCATGCCCTAAAAACACATTTGTTCAGACTGGCCTACCACCTCAACGCATTAACCTAACTATCCCTGGGTGGCCCATTCAAAAAACATAAACCATAATCAGGTTCCTTGCATCATGTTCTCATACACTTTATGCAGTTAATTAGCTCTCTGTGCCTGTACTGTTACATTTTTAGGCTGTTAACTGGTTCATGCAGCTTTACGTGAACACCCGATACCTTACACTATGGCTGGTCCGAAAGCATTACCATCCACCTCTCGTGTCTCCCCTTTTTCCTCATAGTTTGTAAGCTTGCGAGCAGGGCCCTCACTCCTCTTGGTATCTGTTTTGAACTGTGATTATTGTTATGCTGTATGTCATGAATCCCCAATGGCTAGGGATAGCACAGGACAAGCAAAGTACAAATAAATAACGGACGAGCTCTAGGGTGATGGAACCTGGGCTGACCGCTGCCCTACGCCTGACAAACGCAACTAGAGATAGCCAGGGAGCGTGCCTACGTTGGTTCTAGACGCCACGCACCAGCCTAAGAGCTAACTAGTACTGCAGAGAAAATAAAGACCTCACTTCTCCAGAGGAATGAACCCCAAAAGATATAGTTGCCCCCTCACATGTATTGATGGTGAAATGAGAGGAAGGCACACACATAAAGATGATATATATAGTTTTAGCAAATTGAGGCCCGCTGTAAACTAGAAAGCAGAACGATACAAAAGGGGACTGAGCGGTCAGCAAAAAACCCTAATCAAAAAAAAACATCCTAAGATTACAAGAACCCATGTGCCAACTCATGGCACATGGGGAGAACCTCAGTCCACTAGAGCTACCAGCTAGCATAGAGACATAATAAGCAAGCTGGACCAAAAACCAAACAACTGAAAATCAGCACTTAGCTTATCCTGAAAGATCTGGGAGCAGGTAGGCAGGAACCAAACAGAGCACATCTGAATACATTGATAGCCGGCAAGGGAATGACAGAAAGGCCAGGTAAAATAGGAAACACCCAGCCTCTGATGGACAGGTGGAAACCAAAGGCCGCAACCCACCAAAGTCACCCAGTACCAGCAGTAACCACCAGAGGGAGCCCACAAACAGAATCCACAACAGTACCCCCCCCTTGAGGAGGGGTCACCGAACCCTCACGAGAACCCCCAGGGCGATCAGGGTGAGCTCTATGGAAGGCGCGGACCAAATCAGTCGCATGAACATCGGAGGCGACCACCCAGGAATTATCCTCCTGACCATAACCCTTCCACTTAACCAAATACTGGAGTTTGCGTCTGGAAACACGAGAATCCAAGATCTTCTCAACAACATACTCCAATTCTCCCTCCACCAGCACCGGAGCAGGAGGCTCAACCGAAGGAATAACGGGCACCTCATACCTCCGCAACAATGACCGATGGAACACATTATGAATAGCAAACGATGCTGGGAGATCCAAACGAAAAGATACAGGGTTAAGAATCTCCGAGATCCTATAAGGACCGATGAACCGAGGCTTGAACTTAGGAGAAGAGACCTTCATAGGGACAAAACGAGAAGACAACCACACCAAATCCCCAACAAGAAGTCGGGGACCCACGCGGCGACGGCGATTAGCAAACTGCTGAGTCTTCTCCTGAGATAACTTCAAATTGTCCACCACCTGATTCCAAATCTGATGTAGCCTGTCCACCACCACGTCCACTCCAGGACAATCCGAAGACTCCACCTGACCAGAGGAAAAACGAGGATGAAACCCCGAATTACAAAAAAAAGGAGAGACCAACGTGGCAGAACTAGCCCGATTATTAAGAGCAAATTCGGCCAGTGGCAAAAAAGCAACCCAGTCATCTTGATCAGCAGAAACAAAACACCTCAAATAAGTTTCCAAGGTCTGATTAGTTCGCTCCGTCTGGCCATTCGTCTGAGGATGGAATGCAGACGAGAAAGACAAATCAATGCCCATCTTGGCACAAAACGTCCGCCAAAATCTAGACACAAACTGGGATCCCCTGTCAGAAACGATATTCTCCGGAATCCCATGCAAACGGACCACGTTCTGAAAAAATAAAGGGACCAACTCAGAGGAGGAGGGCAACTTAGGCAAGGGCACCAAATGAACCATCTTAGAAAAGCGGTCACACACAACCCAGATAACGGACATTTTCTGTGAAACCAGAAGATCAGAAATAAAATCCATGGAAATGTGCGTCCAAGGCCTCTTCGGGATGGGCAAGGACAACAACAACCCACTGGCCCGAGAACAACAAGGCTTAGCTCGAGCACACACTTCACAAGACTGCACAAAGGTACGCACATCCCTAGACAAGGAAGGCCACCAAAAAGACCTGGCCACCAAGTCTCTAGTACCAAATATTCCAGGATGACCAGCCAACACAGAAGAATGGTCCTCGGAGATGACTCTACTGGTCCAATCATCCGGAACAAACAGTCTTTCTGGTGGACAACGATCCGGTTTATCCACCTGAAACTCCTGCAATGCACGTCGCAAGTCTGGGGATACGGCGGACAATATTACCCCATCCCTAAGGATACCAGTAGGCCCAGAGTCTCCAGGAGAGTCAGGTACAAAACTCCTGGAAAGAGCATCTGCCTTCACATTCTTTGAACCTGGCAGGTATGAAACCACGAAATTGAAACGAGAAAAAAACAACGACCAACGAGCCTGTCTAGGATTCAAACGCCTGGCAGACTCAAGGTAAATGAGATTCTTGTGATCAGTCAAGACCACCACACGATGTTTAGCACCCTCAAGCCAATGACGCCACTCCTCAAATGCCCACTTCATGGCCAAAAGCTCCCGATTACCCACATCATAATTGCGCTCGGCGGGCGAGAATTTTCTAGAGAAGAATGCACATGGCTTCATCACCGAGCCATTAGAACTTCTCTGTGACAAAACCGCCCCCGCTCCAATCTCGGAAGCATCAACCTCAACCTGAAAAGGAAGTGAAACATCTGGTTGACACAACACAGGAGCAGAAGAAAACCGGCGCTTAAGTTCCTGAAAGGCCTCCACAGCCGCAGGAGACCAATCAGCAACATCAGCACCCTTTTTAGTCAAATCAGTCAATGGTTTGACAATACTGGAAAAATTAGCAATGAACCGACGATAAAAATTAGCAAACCCCAAGAACTTCTGAAGGCTCTTAACAGATGTAGGTTGTGTCCAGTCACAAATAGCCTGAACCTTGACGGGATCCATCTCAATAGTAGAAGGAGAAAAAATGTACCCCAAAAAAGAAATCTTCTGGACTCCGAAGAGACACTTTGAACCCTTCACAAACAGAGAATTGGCCCGCAGAACCTGAAACACCTTCCTGACCTGTAGAACATGAGACTCCCAGTCATCAGAAAACACCAAAATATCATCCAAATACACAATCATAAACTTATCCAGATATTCACGGAAAATATTGTGCATAAAGGACTGAAAGACTGACGGAGCATTGGAGAGTCCAAAAGGCATTACCAAATACTCAAAATGGCCCTCAGGCGTATTAAATGCGGTTTTCCACTCATCACCCTGTTTTATCCGCACCAGATTATACGCACCGTGAAGATCTATCTTGGTGAACCACCTAGCCCCCTTAATGCGAGCAAACAAATCAGTTAATAATGGCAATGGATACTGGTATTTGACCGTAATCTTATTCAGAAGGCGATAATCTATACAAGGCCTCAGGGAACCATCTTTTTTTGCCACGAAAAAGAAACCTGCTCCCAGAGGGGACAAAGATGGACGAATATGTCCCTTTTCCAAGGACTCCTTAATATAATTCCGCATAGCAGTATGCTCTGGCAGTGACAGATTAAATAAACGACCCTTAGGGAACTTACTGCCAGGAATCAATTCTATAGCACAGTCACACTCTCTATGAGGAGGGAGCGAATTGAGCTTAGGCTCCTCAAAAACATCCCTATAGTCAGACAAAAACGCAGGGATCTCAGAAGGAGTAGATGAAGCGATTGAAATCGGAGGTGCATAATCATGAACCCCCTGACATCCCCAGCTTAACACAGACATTGTTTTCCAGTCCAGGACAGGATTATGAGTTTGTAACCATGGCAGACCAAGCACTAGTACATCATGTAAATTATACAGTACAAGGAAGCGAATCACCTCCTGATGAACGGGAGTCATGCGCATGGTCACTTGTGTCCAATACTGCGGTTTATTCATAGCCAATGGTGTAGAGTCAATTCCCTTCAGAGGAATAGGAACTTCCAGAGGCTCCAGACTAAAACCGCAGCGTTTAGCAAATGACCAATCCATAAGACTCAGGGCAGCGCCCGAATCCACATAGGCATCGACGGAAATGGAAGACAGTGAAAAAATCAGAGTCACAGACAAAATGAACTTAGGCTGCAGAGTACCAATGGCAAAAGATTTATCAACCCTTTTTGTGCGTTTAGAGCATGCTGATATAACATGAGCTGAATCACCACAATAAAAACACAATCCATTTTTCCGCCTATAATTTTGCCGTTCACTTCTGGACTGAATTCTATCACATTGCATAGTCTCAGGTGCCTGTTCAGAAGACACCACCAACTGGTGCACGGGTTTGCGCTCCCGTAAACGCCGATCAATCTGAATGTCCATAGCCATAGACTCATTCAGACCTGTAGGCATAGGGAACCCCACCATAATATCCTTAATGGCCTCAGAAAGACCATTTCTGAAGTTTGCAGCCAGGGCGCACTCATTCCACTGAGTAAGCACCGACCATTTCCGAAATTTTTGACAATATATTTCCGCTTCATCATGCCCCTGAGAGAGGGCTAATAAAGCCTTTTCAGCCTGAATCTCTAGGTTAGGTTCCTCATAGAGCAATCCCAATGCCAGAAAAAACGCATCCACACTGAGCAATGCAGGATCCCCTGGTGCCAATGCAAATGCCCAATTCTGAGGGTCGCCCCGCAGGAAAGATGTTACAATCTTGACCTGTTGAGCAGGGTCTCCAGAGGAGCGAGATTTTAAAGAAAGAAACAATTTACAATTGTTCCTGAAATTCAGGAAGGTAGATCTATCTCCAGAAAAGAACTCTGGAATAGGAATTCTAGGTTCAGACATGGGAGTGTGAACAACAAAATCCTGTATGTTTTGAACTTTTGCCGCGAGATTACTCAGGCTGGAAGCCAAACTCTGGACATCCATGTTAAACAGCTAAGATCAGAGCCATTCAAGGGTTAAGAGGAGGTAAGAAGCAGCTAGACAGCAATTAAGGGCTAGGCAGCAAAACTCTGAAGGGAAAAAAAAAAAAAAAAAAAAAATTTCCCTTAAACACTTCTTTTTCTCCTGCTTCAGCCCAAACAATTAACACTTTGTGGGCCGGCTATACTGTCATGAATCCCCAATGGCTAGGGATAGCACAGGACAAGCAAAGTACAAATAAATAACGGACGAGCTCTAGGGTGATGGAACCTGGGCTGACCGCTGCCCTACGCCTGACAAACGCAACTAGAGATAGCCAGGGAGCGTGCCTACGTTTGTTCTAGACGCCACGCACCAGCCTAAGAGCTAACTAGTACTGCAGAGAAAATAAAGACCTCACTTGCCTCCAGAGGAATGAACCCAAAAAGATATAGTTGCCCCCTCACATGTATTGATGGTGAAATGAGAGGAAGGCACACACATAGAGATGATATATATAGTTTTAGCAAATTGAGGCCCGCTGTAAACTAGAAAGCAGAACGATACAAAAGGGGACTGAGCGGTCAGCAAAAAACCCTAATCAAAAAAAACCATCCTGAGATTACAAGAACCCATGTGCCAACTCATGGCACATGGGGAGAACCTCAGTCCACTAGAGCTACCAGCTAGCATAGAGACATAATAAGCAAGCTGGACCAAAAACCAAACAACTGAAAATCAGCACTTAGCTTATCCTGAAAGATCTGGGAGCAGGTAGACAGGAACCAAACAGAGCACATCTGAATACATTGATAGCCGGCAAGGGAATGACAGAAAGGCCAGGTAAAATAGGAAACACCCAGCCTCTGATGTACAGGTGGAAACCAAAGGCCGCAACCCACCAAAGTCACCCAGTACCAGCAGTAACCACCAGAGGGAGCCCACAAACAGAATCCACAACAGCTGTAATGTCTATTGTCTGTACAAATCGCCTCTATAATTGTAAAGTGTTGCGGAATATGTTGGCGCTATATAAATAAAATTATTATTATTATTTGGGCGCGTCCCGGTCCCCTTCAGTACAACCCGAGTCTACTACTCAGCCGAATTCCACTACTTCATCTGACTTACGACGTATTGAACAAACAATAGCCGGAATACCCCCCAACAGATACAATCAAGACCAATTTATTTGGCAACGGATCATCCAGGAGATGGAAGAATGTAAACGACTTCTACAAGAACTCTCACTAGTGGAAGGCCAAGCAAAAGGAGAGGGGGAGTGTAAGAAGACGAACCGGAACGGGGGTACCTCTCTTGTGCCAGGTCCGGAACTGTCAGGGCCGTCTCCTCTGTTGTCCGGGGGAACGCTTAGGGAACCAGACCGACCTTTGCACTTGTCTGCAGGGGGCGTGGCTAAGTTTTAAAAAAAGTCACAGCACGCGCGGAAGCTGTCAGACTTGGTGGAAACAGACAGCGTGCAGCAAGGAGAAGGCAGTGCTCCGTTCTTCGAGCACTACAGCAGTGCAGGCCCACGCCGCAGCATTCCTGCTTGTACTCACAGAGACTGTGACCAGAGACGTGCTGAGTGCCCGTTGGCTTCCGCAAAGCAAGGTGTCAAACACTCTGGACCCGTGAGTACCGTGCACATTCTGCTTAAGAAAGACTGGGGGTGCTTCTGTGAACTGTACCCTGACCCCCCGGTGCATGTCTGTCAAACCACGTTAGGCTCTCGCATCGCTGTGAACTGTGCTACGCTCCCTTTGCCTTATCCACAACCAAAGAGCCCACAAAGGACACCGGAGACTAATCTTCTACGCCAGGACTCTGCTCATCGATGTCACCAGGACTACACCGGAAGCACTATACACTAACTGTTGTTGGCGCAATTCCCTATGCTGTGGACATGTGGACATTGCATGCTGGATTTGTGATCAGGACTGGATACAGTAAGTCACACCTTGAGCACCGTTGTTATTGTATTTTCTTGCATTTTCCCCAAATTGCATATCTACTATCCCTTAATACCCGTTTCCCCACCTCCCTCCCTGCGTGGAGAATACACCTACTAGTAAATACGTTAACCCTTGCTCTGCCTCCTGTCCCTTACTGCATCCTGCAAACTGCTCACACAACCCTCCCTGGATTACCCCAGATCCACCAACAAACTGGTCATGCTAGTTAATGTTGCAGGCTGCATAACATTCATAATGGTGTCTCTGTTCTTATTCACATCTGTCACATGCTCAGTGTGAACTTATTTTCAGCTGTGAAGAGAATGGGATATGATACTGTTGATGGATCTGCCCATTTGGATGATCTCTTTCAAATGCCAATTGAGCTCCTTGGTGCTAGGCTGTGAGCACAGGTCCCAACACAGCATGCTAGTCTCTCATGCCACCCCATGGACTCTGTTACTGACAGTTTGGTTAAAAACATGCACCCGAATAGTGTGCTGAAGGTAAATTTGTAGGGATTTTGGCAGTACTCTTCCTATCAGGCCCGGATTTAGGGGGGGGCCAAGGGGCCCGGGCCCTTGGCCACCCACCAAGCAGGGGCCTCCCATCAATATAGGGATAAATATCTCAAAATATGTAAAATACACGTCTCTTTGCTGTGAACTGTTTCTAATGATAAGGAACATTTAACCAAAGAGAAACTATTGAAAGTGTAGGGACCTGGCTACGGTCCTACATCTCAGTGGCTGGCGCAGAGCGGCAGAGTCATGGCACCTGACCTGCATCAGCATCCACTGACCTGGCTGGCCTAGCCAAACTTCCTTAGTACCCTTCCTGTACCTAATGCTTAGCTTATGGCATGCGGCAGCCTTCTCCGATCCCAACAGAAGCTTATTGGCGCTACCTATTCAGCTATATGATCGCTCCTCCCTCGCATTAGATCAGATGAGAGTTTGTTCAGCTACCTTCGATGAAGGAGGCGGAGCCACGATGTTGGCGCGAGAAGAGGATTCTCCACCGCGGAGGGCGGCAGGACTTCACTCTGGGTCTTCATTCACTGAAGATCCAGAGGTGAAGTGGTTCAGTCTTCACAGTGTCGTAGTGAGCGAGTATGAAATATAATAATAATAATCTTTATTTTTATATAGCGCTAACATATTCCGCAGCGCTTTACAGTTTGCACACATTATCATCACGGTCCCCGATGGGGCTCACAATCTAAATTCCCTATCAGTATGTCTTTGGAATCTGTTTGTGTCTGTGTGTGTCTGTCTGTCTGTGTATCTTTCTTGCAGCTCCTGTCCTACACAGTCCCATACTGTATATACAGGTCCACACTATATCCTGCATTACAGTGTGTCTGTGTATACTGTATGTATATAGTGTAGACCTGTTTACAGTATAGTGCTGTGTATACACTTTATACAGCCCCTCAGCCTCTATTCTATATACAGCCAGCACAGCAACAGCCTCTGATATATACAGGTAAACAGCCTCTGATAAATATAGCAAATATTGAGATAGCTCTAAGGATATATCTAATTTTGATGGTAACAAACTGCAGTTGTGAGCGTTCCTTCTCAAAACTCAAATTAGTTGAAAACCGATTAAGGACATCGATGAAGCAGGAACGACTTGTAAGTTTGGCTATCATGAGCATCGAGTCAGATATACTGCATGAATTGGACTTTAGTGACATCATTAGTGATTCTGCAGCTCGAAAATCAAGGAAAGTGCCTGGATTGTAAAAAAATGAATGATTTTACCTGAATTACTCTGCATAAATGATTTTTGTAAATAAACTTGCTTTCGTTTCATTTTGTGTTTTTCCATTACATATTGCAACACCTTGAAAAATGGGCCTCCCTCCAAAATGGGCTCCGGGCCACCCACCTCTTAAATCCGGACCTGCTTCCTATTCCTCTTCACACAAAGAAGCAGATACTGTTCCATTTGCTGGGTTGATGCTCTCCTTCTGAGGCCCTCCTTATGCTTCCTAGCTTTTCAGACTGATATCCATAAAGTTTAATTATATGGCATTATGATATGATGTGAAAGTAATCCCTTTTTGGAGCAGTGTATATACTGTACATAATAATAATAATAATTTTTATTTATATAGCGCCAATATATTCCGCAGCGCTTTACAACTTATAGAGGGGATTTGTACAAGACATGACATGACTCTATCCCCAAAATTTTACCAATCAAAAAATTAGTCTTCACACGGCTTTGATGTAAAATAAAATACAAGTCAAATAGTAAAGAATTATTCCACAAAATAAAATAGTTAATACATCAGTAGCCACTATTCTTTTCGGCAAGCTCGGTAAGGCTAGATTTACACTAATACAATTCAGCCGATATTCGTCTTTTTCAGACATGCAAATAAATGTGGTTTGCCAGGATGGAAGCTAGACAATGTCCACACAGACTCAGTCGATTTCATTCAAGTGAATTACTCTATCAGGTTTTCTGTTGTAATACTGTTTTTCGAGGATTCTAACAGAAACCCTAATGTGATGCTCATTGGAGACCATGGTAGAAGTGTGAACCTAGCCTTAGGAGAAAATTGCAACGTTGTCTTTCTTTAACAATATTTACAATGAAGGTTGGTTGCCAAAACTTACATACCGGGAATTATGTGGTGCTGTTTGATTCAATAGTGAGTTGGTGAAGGTTATTGTAAAATGTCACATGATTTTCAGAAGGTCATACAAAAAATACGTCTCTTATCCAATTTAAATTTGCCTGAGGCTTTTGCAGTACACACCTTTATTAGATCATATTAAGTTTTATGAAAATAATGGTTGAGAATAATTTTATTATTCACAAGAGACTTCAATGATAAAAATGAATTTGACTGTAGTCTGGTTATCACATTGAGTACAGGTTTCTGTCTTATAATTAGATATTTAGACTCTGCAACAAGGTTTCTTTCATGCCTGGCTAATCTTTTGCAATTCCTTTATAGAAATGTTGTTTCGTGTTTTATTATTAGAAATTCCTTTAATTGTTTCATAAATGTGTAGAAGGCCTTATAATTGCATAGGAAGGTCTGCAGACACATGCTAAACTATGGATCAGGCTTAGGGTTAAAAAGGAATATACTCCTACCTTCTGAAAAAAAAAATCTGTCCCATGCAAAGATAACCTACTATTAGCATAATTTCTATGTATTTAGAAGCCTAGTTCAAGTCACTTTCGTTGCACATCAAATTGGTGTTCCTGTGCCTCTTACCACATGACTAGATAGATAAATATGGGATATGAGATAGAGGAATATGAGATAGAAAGGTACAGTGGGTATGAAAAGTATTCATACCCCTTTAACCCCTTAACCCCCAAGGGTGGTTTGCACGTTAATGACAGGGCCAATTTTTACAATTCTGGCCACTGTCCCTTTATGAGGTTATAACTCTGGAACGCTTCAACGGATCCTGATGATTCTGACAAAGTTTTCTCGTGACATATTGTATTTTGATAGTGGTAAAATTACTTTGATATTACCTGTGTTTATTTCTGAAAAAAACGGAAATTTGGCAAAAATGTTGAAAATTTCACAATTTTCCCACTTTTAATTTTTATGCCCTTAAATCACAGAGATATGTCACACAAAATACTTAATAAGTAACATTTCCCACATGTCTACTTTACATCAGCACAATTTTGGAACCAACTTTTTTTTGTTAGGGGTTATAAGGGTTAAAAGTTGACGAGCAATTTCTCATTTTTGCAACACCATTTTTTTTTTAGGGACCACATCACATTTGAAGTCAATTTGAGGGGTCTATATGATAGAAAATACCCGTGTGACACCATTCTAAAAACTGCACCCCTGAAGGTGCTCTAAACTACATTCAAGAAGTTTATTAACCCTTCAGGTGTTTCACAGGAATTTTTGAAATGTCTAAAAAAAATGAACATTTAACTTTTTTTCACAAAAAATTTATTTCAGCTCCAATTTGTTTTATTTTACCAAGGGTAACAGGAGAAATTGGACCCCAAAGGTTGTTGTACAATTTGTCCTGAGTATGCTGATACCCCAAATGTGGGGGAAAACCACTGTTTGGGTGCATGGCAGAGCTCGGAAGGGAAGGAGCGCCGTTTGACTTTTCAATGCAAAATTGACTAGAATTGAGATGGGACGCCATGTCGCGTTTGGAGAGCCCCTGATGTGCTTAAACATTGAAATCCCCCACAAATAACACTGGAGCGCCCCCAGATGCAGGGCCACGGGGCACTCGGTACCGGGCCTCTCGGTCTCAGTTCTGGGGTTGTCACGGTGGCTAGACCCGGTCCGTGACCCTGCTAAGGGGCGTCCAATGAAAGTTGTAAGTGGTGGTGCAAGTCGCGATGAATAACGAGGACACAAGGTTGCAGTCTCTTTACCTCTTTACTGAAGGCTTCAAGGTCCTCAATCCAGAGTACGGTTAACAGGGCTGCAAGACACCGGCCAGTCCGATGGCACCTCCAGAGTTCCCTTTGCAGGTGGAAATCTGTGCCTACCTTCTAGCGCCTGTGTGTTGTAGTACTTCCCTGCTGAGCACCACGGGATAGTCTTCACAACTGTTGTGTCTGTTTCTGATGTTATTTCCCACAACTTATGTCTGTTCTGATGTTCTTCTCCGTCCCCCAGATGATATGGATAGGACGCACCCATATGACGGGTAGGCCTGGAGTTCTTCCGGGACCCTAGTGACGCCCCTCTCCCAGTTGCCCCCTATGTCTTCTTAGGTGATTTTGGTGAGACAGCCAACCTAAAATCAACTGTCCTGCCTCTGTTTGAAGTATTGCTTGGAGTCTAATACTTCCTCGGCGTTCTGGCCACCGGCTACGCGCCTCAATAGGATGTTGCCTCGATCTTACAGCACGACTCCTACTGGTGTTATCTCCTTTTTGCTTTGATCTTGTTTCTCACTCTCCACAATAAACCTCGCTTCTTGTCCTTTCTTGAGATACCGCCGCGATGTAGTGCAGGCGCGGTTCCTTAACGTTCTTTTCTGTTCGCTAGGCCTCTGTCAGGATCCCACCCCTGACAGGGACCCCCCTGAATCTTCCCCTGCAACACCCTCTGCCACAGGATGTTGCTTGGTTCCAACCCAGTCAGCTTTCTGTCTAACTTTCTGTCTAACCCCCAGTTTTACCAAATTGTGAGGCGTGGCCTAATACATAGCGCCCTTAGCTCCCCCTGGAGGCCAGACTATGAAGTGTATTGGTGTCTGTGATACCTGGTCAGGTGAACTCCTTCAGTGCCATCAGACGTACCATCACTCCCCTTAGCGGCGGAGTATCAGTACTGCAAAGACCAGGACTCTGGGGCGCTGCACTCCCCCCGGTTAAATCCAGTACTCCCGGACTGGGAAGAAAACAACAATACATGTCAGCAAAAGACATACAAATTTTGAAATGCAGTAAACCAATAACAAGTGAAAGTAACAATGCTTCCCTTTATGGGAGGTGAGGACTCTTGAACGTTACAAACATGGTTTATTATTTTTAAATTACAGTCTATAAATAACTTCTATTACCCAGCCGGGTATTCTACTGAGTGCAAATTCTGAACAATAATTTAACTTTGCCTCTAAGGACGTGTAAGCTGAATCCACTAAAGGCCTATAATAAAACTTCTAAAATATAAATTAACTTTTCTTCATCTTTCTTTCCTAAGTGCAATATTTTCTTTTTACTCTCTGATTGTCTCATGCAGGACCGCCTGTCTATCTGCCCAGGCCTACTGCCTCTTTTCTTAGTACAGTATCATTGAGCCATCTCTCTATGGCTCCTAGGAGGACTCACTCACTAACCCCTACGGGTTCACTCTCCTGTCCTCGTTCTCTAACACATTATTAAACATTTTCTTTATTAACTAACTAATTACATATAACTTTTCCATGTAAAACATTATTTCTATCTATTCTCTTTCAAGGCGACATTGTATCTTAAATACAACTAACAAACATTCCCTTTAAGAGGGAGCCAAGTCTCTTTAAGGTGGTGCAGCTACTCATGCTGCAAGTCCGTGTAGGTAGGAACTCCAATGCTGTCCCAGGAACAGTTTCTTCGCAAAGAGTTCTCTTTGTTGTAAAACCAGTAGAGGGCACCCTTAAGAGGGTGCGAACTATTTACAAAACAGTTTGTGAATCATTCACCGTCCATGATTCGGTAGTCTTTGTAACATTGTGGAACAAAAGCAAAAATAAAAAGCAATAGGGATCCCGGGTAAACAAAAGGATCCCTTTAAGAAATAACCGTGGTCGGGTATTAGCAGCAAAAAGGAGGGAAACAAACAGTTAACTATTTACATACTCGTGGTTCCGAGGTTTAGTTGGACGGCTTCCAGGGCTGCACCTGGCACTTAACCCTTCTTGGCCCAGGAAGGGTGAAGTCCAGGTTTGCACCCAGTGATGGATAAACGCCGTTAATCCGTCTTTCATGTACGGTTAAGTCATGCGCAGCGATGGAGGTCTGCATAGCTTGAGTATGGGCATTTGCTGCAGCAGAGGTAGTGGCTGCTACAAGATCAGTCACTGGAACGGGGTCAGCAGCTGTGGCACTAGAGTCGCTGGGGTGGTGTCGGTCATCAGGGCAGGGTCATTCTTCATACCTGCTTCAGATGCGGTCCCTCCGGTGCCAGTCTGCTCTGTCTCTGCTGGGGTCTGGAACGCTGGTTGCGGGGCCTTGTGCTGCGACGTTGTCATCTCTGTTCGCAGCATCTAGCTTTCCGGCAGGGCTTTGCTTTCTGGCTTCAGAGCGCTGGAACTTCTTTCCTGCTCCAGACCAGATGAGGCTGCCAACAGGCGTCTGGTGAGGCTCCCGATGAAGATCCTCTTCCACCCGGCCTCAGTGCTCAGCGGCGTCCGCCGGAGTTGGTCGCTGAGCTCTTCCACGCCGGCCTGCAGGAAATCAGCATCAGCGGTGTAGGCCTGGTTACGGTGCCCCTCCGGGTAGCTGGGGGAGACCTCTGCTCCGACCCCACACTTCGGCTCCGGGTGGCTCGCAATGGCGTCCTCCACGTGGCTGACTTCTTCTTTGTCCTTTTCCCGCTCTCTCCTTCGTGGGCGGTTTCGCTTTCTTTGCCTCCGCCCTCCATTAAGGATTAGGAGGCGGATCTCGGCTGCTGACGGACACATCCTCAAGGGACATAAATACTTAGACTGGGCGGCCATTGTCTTTTGCGCTCTTCAGCTTGTTTACGCCCACTTCCACGCCCTTCTTCTTCTCCTGCGCTCCTCTTAGCGCTGTAATGGCGGCGGTTTTGGCGGGAATCGGCAATGCACAGTCTTTGCAATAAGTCACAGTTCAAGCACAATTCTGACACAATTCCAAGGCACACATGACCTGATTCTTCAGGCTTAAGTACATCCTGTTCGTGACGCCAAGTTGGAGCGCCCCCAGACGCAGGGCGGCTGGGTACTCGGTACCGGGCCTCTCTCAGTTCTGAGGTCGTCACGGTGGCTAGACTGTCATGATTCCCCAATGGCATGGGAACATCAGAAACACAAAATAACAGACTAGCCCTCGGGTGATGGAAACTCAAGCTGACCGTGACCTAAATCTACCACACAACTAACAGTAGCCAGGAAGCATTCCTACGGCTGCCTAGATGCCATGCGCCAGCCGGAGAACTAACTACACCTGGAAGAGGAAGGAACAGACCTGGCTTACCTCTAGTGAAATTCCCCAAAGATGATAGTAGCCCCCACATATATTAACGGTGAGTTCAGAGGAAAAGACATACACAGTATGAAGGTAGATTTAGCAAAGCGAGGTCCACTTACTAGATAGAGGAAGGATACAAAAGAGGACTTCACGGTCAGCTGAAAAACCCTTTCAAAAACCCATCCTGAAATTACTTTAAGACTCCTGTGTCAACTCATGACACAGGAGTGGCAATTTCAGTCCACAAGAGCTTCCAGTAACAGGAAATGACAAACTGTAAACTGGACAAAAAATACAAAACAAAAAGGACAAGAGTCCACTTAGCTGATCAGCAGACTGGTAGCAGGAACATGCAACTGAAAGACTCAGGTTACAATGATGACCGGCAAGGAAGTGACTGGAGAGCAAGGCTAAATAGGGAACTCCCAAAACTGATGGAAGCAGGTGAGCTGAGGCAGAAAAGAACACACAAGTCTCCAGTACCACCAGCCACCACTAGGGGAGCCCAAAAAGCGGATCACAACAGTACCCCCCCCTTAAGGAGGGGGCACTGAACCCTCACAAGAACCGCCAGGGCAACCTGGATGAGCCCTATGAAAGGCACGAACCAAATCCGAGGCATGAACATCAGAGGCAGTTACCCAAGAATTATCTTCCTGACCATAGCCCTTCCATTTAACCAGATACTGGAGTCTCCGCCTGGAAATACGGGAGTCCAAGATCTTCTCTATAACATACTCCAATTCACCCTCAACCAGCACAGGAGCAGGAGGCTCAGCAGAAGGAACCACCGGCACCTCGTATCTCCGCAACAACGACCGATGGAACACATTATGGATAGCGAAAGATGCCGGGAGGTCCAAACGAAAGGAAACAGGGTTAATAATCTCCAAAATCCTATAGGGACCGATGAACCGAGGCTTAAATTTAGGAGAAGAAACCCTCATTGGGACAAAACGGGAAGACAACCACACCAAGTCCCCAACACGAAGGCGAGGACCAACCCGACGCTGGCGGTTAGCAAACCGCTGAGTCCTCTCCTGGGACAAATTCAAATTGTCCACCACTTGTTCCCAAATCCGATACAACCGATCCACCACAGCATCTACTCCAGGACAATCCGAAGACTCCGCCTGACCAGAAGAAAAACGGGGATGAAACCCCGAATTGCAAAAGAAAGGGGAAACCAAAGTGGCCGAACTAGCCCGATTATTAAGAGCAAACTCCGCCAACGGCAAAAAGGCAACCCAATCATCCTGATCCGCAGACACAAAACACCTCAAATACGTCTCCAAAGTCTGATTAGTTCGCTCCGTCTGGCCATTAGTCTGAGGATGGAAGGCAGACGAAAAAGACAAATCAATGCCCAACCTGGCACAGAATGCCCGCCAAAATCTAGAAACGAACTGGGTACCCCTATCAGAAATGATATTTTCAGGAATACCATGCAAGCGAACCACATTTTGAAAAAACAAAGGAACCAACTCAGACGAGGAAGGCAACTTCGGCAATGGCACCAAATGAACCATCTTAGAAAAACGGTCACACACCACCCAGATAACAGACATCCTCTGAGAGACAGGAAGATCAGAAATAAAGTCCATCGAGATGTGCGTCCAAGGCCTCTTCGGAATAGACAAGGGCAACAACAACCCGCTAGCCCTAGAACAACAAGGCTTGGCCCGAGCACACACATCACAAGACTGCACAAAAACACGCACATCTCGAGACAGAGATGGCCACCAGAAGGATCTAGCCACCAAATCCCTGGTACCAAAAATTCCAGGATGACCCGCCAGCGTAGAAGAATGAACCTCCGAGATGACTCTACTGGTCCAATCATCAGGAACAAACAGTCTACCAGGTGGACAGCGATCAGGTCTATCCGCCTGAAACTCTTGCAAAGCACGTCGCAGATCTGGGGAAATAGCGGATAATATCACCCCATCCTTAAGGATACCTGTAGGTTCCGAATCACCAGGGGAATCAGGCTCAAAACTCCTAGAAAGGGCATCTGCCTTCACATTCTTAGAACCTGGTAGATATGAGACCACAAAATTAAACCGAGAGAAAAACAACGACCAGCGCGCCTGTCTAGGATTCAGGCGCCTGGCAGACTCAAGATAAATCAGATTCTTGTGATCAGTCAAAACCACCACCTGATGTCTAGCACCCTCAAGCCAATGACGCCACTCCTCAAATGCCCACTTCATGGCCAAAAGCTCCCGATTACCGACATCATAATTTCTTTCGGCGGCAGAAAATTTTCGAGAAAAGAACGCACAAGGTCTCATCACTGAGCAATCGGAACTTTTCTGTGACAAAACCGCCCCCACTCCGATCTCGGAAGCATCGACCTCAACCTGAAAGGGGAGAGAGACATCAGGCTGGCGCAACACAGGGGCAGACGAAAAGCGGCGCTTAAGTTCCCGAAAGGCCTCCACAGCGGCAGAGGACCAATTGGCAACATCAGCACCCTTCTTAGTCAAATCCGTAAGAGGCTTAGCAACACCAGAAAAACCAGTTATAAATCGACGATAAAAATTAGCAAAGCCCAAGAACTTCTGAAGACCCTTTAGAGAAGTAGGCTGCGTCCAGTCACAAATAGCCCGAACCTTGACAGGGTCCATCTCAACAGAAGAAGGGGAAAAAATGTACCCCAAAAAGGAAATCTTTTGAACCCCAAAAACACACTTAGAACCCTTTACACACAGAGAATTCTCCCGCAAGACCTGAAAAACCCTCCTGACCTGCTGAACATGAGACTCCCAGTCCTCAGAAAAAATCAAAATATCGTCCAAATACACAATCATAAATTTATCCAGATATTCACGGAAAATATCATGCATAAAGGACTGAAAAACTGAAGGTGCATTAGAAAGGCCGAAAGGCATTACTAAATACTCAAAGTGGCCCTCAGGCGTATTAAATGCGGTTTTCCACTCATCCCCTTGCTTAATTCGCACCAAATTATACGCCCCACGGAGATCAATCTTGGAGAACCACTTAGCCCCCCTTATGCGAGCAAACAAATCAGTAAGCAGCGGCAACGGATACTGATATTTGACAGTAATTTTATTCAGGAGTCGATAATCAATACAAGGCCTCAGCGAGCCATCCTTTTTAGAGACAAAGAAAAACCCAGCTCCTAAAGGTGATGAAGAAGGACGAATATGTCCCTTTTCCAGGGACTCCTTAACATACTCTCGCATGGCAGCATGCTCAGGTACAGATAGGTTAAACAAACGACCCTTTGGAAATTTACTGCCTGGAATCAGATCTATGGCGCAATCACACTCTCTGTGGGGAGGGAGAGAACCAATTTTAGGCTCTTCAAAAATATCCCCAAAATCCGACAAAAATGCCGGAACCTCAGAGGGAATAGATGACGAGATAGAAACCAAAGGTATGTCCCCATGAGCCCCCCGACATCCCCAGCTTAACACAGACATAGTTTTCCAGTCCAGTACTGGGTTATGAGATTGCAACCATGGTAATCCAAGCACTAACACATCATGTAAATTATGCAACACGAGGAAGCGAATCATCTCCTGATGGTCTGGAGTCATACGCATAGTCACTTGCGTCCAGAACTGTGGTCTATTACAAGCCAGAGGTGTAGAATCAATACCCTTCAGAGGTATAGGAACTTCCAGAGGCTCCAAATCAAACCCACAGCGCCTGGCGAAGGACCAATCCATGAGACTCAGAGCGGCGCCAGAGTCCACATAGGCATCCACGGTAATAACTGATAATGAACAAATCAGAGTTACAGACAGAAGAAATTTAGACTGTAAAGTGCCAATAGAAACAGACTTGTCAACCTTCCTAGTACGTTTAGAGCATGCTGATATAACATGCGCGGAATCACCACAGTAGAAGCACAAGCCATTTTTGCGCCTATAATTCTGCCGCTCGCTTCTTGACAGAATTCTGTCACATTGCATTTTCTCTGGCGTCCCTTCAGAAGATACCGCCAAATGGTGCACGGGTTTGCGCTCCCGCAAACGCCGATCAATCTGAATCACCATTGTGATGGACTCATTCAGACCTGTGGGCGTAGGAAACCCCACCATGACATCCTTAACGGCATCAGAAAGGCCTTCTCTGAAAATTGCCGCTAGGGCACACTCATTCCACTGAGTAAGCACAGACCATTTACGAAATTTTTGGCAGTATATCTCAGCTTCATCTTGCCCTTGAGACAGGGCTATTAAAGCTTTTTCAGCTTGAATCTCCAAATTAGGTTCCTCATACAGCAACCCTAAAGCCAGAAAAAACGCATCCACATTGAGCAACGCAGGATCCCCTGGTGTCAATGAAAATGCCCAATTTTGAGGGTCACCTCGCAGCAAAGAAATCACAATCTTAACCTGCTGAACAGGATCTCCAGAGGAGTGAGGTCTGAGAGAAAGGAATAATTTACAATTACATTTGAAATTCTGAAACCGAGATCTATCTCCGGAAAATACCTCTGGTGTAGGAATCTTAGGTTCAGAAATAGGAGTACGTATAACATAATCTTGTAAATTCTGAACCTTCGTAGCAAGATTATTTAAATCTGCAGCCAAACTCTGAGAGTCCATCCTTAAACCGGAGAGATCAGAGCCATTCAAGGATTAGAAGGAGAGAAAGGCAAGGCTGTAAATAGAGCAGAAATACAACTGAGCCAACTAAGTAGCAAACATGTGAGGAAAAAAAAAAAAAAAATCTACAGACTTCTTTTACTCTCCTTTCTTCTGCCAATTACTTTAACAGCGGCCGGTCATGCTGTCATGATTCCCCAATGGCATGGGAACATCAGAAACACAAAATAACAGACTAGCCCTCGGGTGATGGAAACTCAAGCTGACCGTGACCTAAATCTACCACACAACTAACAGTAGCCAGGAAGCATTCCTACGGCTGCCTAGATGCCATGCGCCAGCCGGAGAACTAACTACACCTGGAAGAGGAAGGAACAGACCTGGCTTACCTCTAGTGAAATTCCCCAAAGATGATAGTAGCCCCCACATATATTAACGGTGAGTTCAGAGGAAAAGACATACACAGTATGAAGGTAGATTTAGCAAAGCGAGGTCCACTTACTAGATAGAGGAAGGATACAAAAGAGGACTTCATGGTCAGCTGAAAAACCCTTTCAAAAACCCATCCTGAAATTACTTTAAGACTCCTGTGTCAACTCATGACACAGGAGTGGCAATTTCAGTCCACAAGAGCTTCCAGTAACAGGAAATGACAAACTGTAAACTGGACAAAAAATACAAAACAAAAAGGACAAGAGTCCACTTAGCTGATCAGCAGACTGGTAGCAGGAACATGCAACTGAAAGACTCAGGTTACAATGATGACTGGCAAGGAAGTGACTGGAGAGCAAGGCTAAATAGGGAACTCCCAAAACTGATGGAAGCAGGTGAGCTGAGGCAGAAAAGAACACACAAGTCTCCAGTACCACCAGCCACCACTAGGGGAGCCCAAAAAGCGGATCACAACACTAGACCCGGTCCTTGACCCTGCTAAGGGGCGTCCAATGAAAGGTGTGATGAGGGGGTGCGTGGTGCAAGTCGCGATGAATAACGAGGACACAAGGTTGCAGTCTCTTTACCTCTTTACTGAAGGCTTCAAGGTCCTCAATCCAGAGTACAGTTAACAGGGCTGCAAGAGACCGGCCGGTCCGATGGCACCTCCAGAGTTCCCTTTGCAGGTGGAAATCTGTGCCTACCTTCTAGCGCCTGTGTCTTGTAGTACTTCCCTGCTGAGCACCATGGGATAGTCTTCACAACTGTTGTGTCTGTTTCTGATGTTATTTCCCATAACTTATGTCTGTTCTGATGTTCTTCTCCGTCCCCCAGATGATATGGATAGGACACACCCGTATGACGGGTAGGCCTGGAGTTCTTCCGGGACCCTAGTGACGCCCCTCTCTCCCAGTTGCCCCCTATGTCTTCTTAGGTGATTTTGGTGAGACAGCCAACCTAAAATCAACTGTCCTGCCTCTGTTTGAAGTATTGCTTGGAGTCTAATACCTCCTCGGCGTTCTGGCCACCGGCTACGCGCCTCAATAGGATGTTGCCTCAATCTTACAGCACAACTCCTACTGGTGTTATCTCCTTTTTGCTTTGATCTCATTTCTCACTCTCCACAATAAACCTCGCTTCTTGTCCTTTCTTGAGATACCGCCACGATGTAGTGCAGGCGTGGTTCCTTAACGTTCTTTTCTGTTCGCTAGGCCTCTGTCAGGATCCCACCCCTGACAGGGACCCCCCTGAATCTTCCCCTGCAACACCCTCTGCCACAGGATGTTGCTTGGTTCCAACCCAGTCAGCTTTCTGTCTAACTTTCTGTCTAACCCCCAGTTTTACCAAATTGTGAGGCGTGGCCTAATACATAGCGCCCTTAGCTCCCCCTGGAGGCCAGACTATGAAGTGTATTGGTGTCTGTGATACCTGGTCAGGTGAACTCCTTCAGTGCCATCAGACGTACCATCACTCCCCTTAGCGGCGGAGTATCAGTACTGCAAAGACCAGGACTCTGGGGCGCTGCACTCCCCCCGGTTAAATCCAGTACTCCCGGACTGGGAAGAAAACAACAATACATGTCAGCAAAAGACATACAAATTTTGAAATGCAGTAAACCAATAACAAGTGAAAGTAACAATGCTTCCCTTTATGGGAGGTGAGGACTCTTGAACGTTACAAACATGGTTTATTATTTTTAAATTACAGTCTATAAATAACTTCTATTACCCAGCCGGGTATTCTACTGAGTGCAAATTCTGAACAATAATTTAACTTTGCCTCTAAGGACGTGTAAGCTGAATCCACTAAAGGCCTATAATAAAACTTCTAAAATATAAATTAACTTTTCTTCATCTTTCTTTCCTAAGTGCAATATTTTCTTTTTACTCTCTGATTGTCTCATGCAGGACCACCTGTCTATCTGCCCAGGCCTACTGCCTCTTTTCTTAGTACAGTATCATTGAGCCATCTCTCTATGGCTCCTAGGAGGACTCACTCACTAACCCCTACGGGTTCACTCTCCTGTCCTCGTTCTCTAACACATTATTAAACATTTTCTTTATTAACTAACTAATTACATATAACTTTTCCATGTAAAACATTATTTCTATCTATTCTCTTTCAAGGCGACATTGTATCTTAAATACAACTAACAAACATTCCCTTTAAGAGGGAGCCAAGTCTCTTTAAGGTGGTGCAGCTACTCATGCTGCAAGTCCGTGTAGGTAGGAACTCCAATGCTGTCCCAGGAACAGTTTCTTCGCAAAGAGTTCTCTTTGTTGTAAAACCAGTAGAGGGCACCCTTAAGAGGGTGCGAACTATTTACAAAACAGTTTGTGAATCATTCACCGTCCATGATTCGGTAGTCTTTGTAACATTGTGGAACAAAAGCAAAAATAAAAAGCAATAGGGATCCCGGGTAAACAAAAGGATCCCTTTAAGAAATAACCCTGGTCGGGTATTAGCAGCAAAAAGGAGGGAAACAAACAGTTAACTATTTACATACTCGTGGTTCCGAGGTTTAGTTGGACGGCTTCCAGGGCTGCACCTGGCACTTAACCCTTCTTGGCCCAGGAAGGGTGAAGTCCAGGTTTGCACCCAGTGATGGATAAACGCCGTTACATAGCGCCCTTAGCTCCCCCTGGAGGCCAGACTATGAAGTGTATTGGTGTCTGTGATACCTGGTCAGGTGAACTCCTTCAGTGCCATCAGACGTACCATCACTCCCCTTAGCGGCGGAGCATCAGTACTGCAATGACCAGGACTCTGGGGCGCTGCAACACCATTTTGGAAAGTAGACCCCCTAAGGAACTTAGCTAGATGTGTGGTGAGCACTTCGACTCAACAAATGCTTCATAGAAGTTTATAATGTAGAAATAAAAAATCATATTTTTTCACAAAAATGATCTTTTCGCCCCTAATTTTTTATTTTCCCAAATGTAACAGAAGAAATTGGACCCCAAACATTGTTGTGCAATTTCTTCTGAGTACGCTGATACCCTATATGTGGGGGTAAACCACTGTTTGGGCGCATGGCAGAGCTCGGAAGGGAAAGAGCGCCTTTTGACTTTTCAATACAAAATTGACTGGAATTGAGATAGGACTCCATGTCGTGTTTTGAGAGCCCCTAATGTGCCTAAACAGTGGAAACCCTCCAAGAGTGACACCATTTTGGAAAGTAGACCCCCCTAAGGAACTTATCTAGATGTGTTGTGAGAACTTTAAACCCCCAAGTGTTTCACTACAGTATATAACGCTGAGCCATGAAAATAAAAAAATCCTTTTTTTTCCACAAAAAATATTTTTAGACCCCAGTTTTGTATTTTCCAAAGGGTAACAGGAGAAATTGGACTGCAAACATTGTTGTCCAATTTGTCTTGAGTACGCTGATATATGTGGGGGGAACCACTGTTTGGGCGCACGGGAGAGCTCGGAAGGGAAGGAGCACTGTTTTACTTTTTCAACGCACGATTGGCTGGAATTGAGATCGGACCCCATGTCGCGTTTGGAGAGCCCTGATGTGCCTAAACAGTGGAAACCCCTCAATTCTAATTCCAACTCTAACCCGAGCACACCCTTAACCCTAATCCCAACCCTAACCATAACCCTAACCGCACCCCTAACCCGAACAGACCCCTAACCCTAATCCCAACACTAACCACACCCCTAACCCCAACACACCCTTAACCGTAATCCCAACCCTAACCACACCCCTAACTCCAACACAGCCTAATTAGGGTTACTAATCCCAACTATAACCATACCCCTAACTCTGACACACCCCTAACCCCAACCGTAAATGTAATCCAAACCCTAACTTTAGCCCCAACCCTAACCCTAACTTTAGCCCCAATCCTAAGGCCGGCGTCACACTCAGTGTAGGGAAATATGGTCCGTATTTTACAGGCGTAATACACCGAAATGATCCCAAAACAGTGATCCGTATGTCATCCGTAGGCAAGGTGTGGCTGCGCATTTTGCGCATGTAAACCTCCGTATGTAATCTGTATGGCATCCGTACTGCGATATTTTCTCACAGGCTTGCAAAATGGACATAGAATGGATCCATGGCCTCAAATATTTGTTAAAACATATATACAGTATGTATATATATATATTGTGGTGCAGTGACCCATGTTACAGCCAGGGGGCGCTGTGTGCGCGCTTCAAGATGCGCTTGGGGGCATAAATGTGATGAGACAAAGTCCGGCAGGAGTGTAAATGGCCGGTGTGTGTGTTGCAGAGGAAGACACTCTGCGCTGTCAGTCTGAAGTTAAGTTGGTGTGCTGGGACCTGTAGTCCCACAAGTGATTGTATAATGCTAATGTGAGACTGGCGAGGCTAGTTATGAGAGATGGGAGGGTCAAACTAGCCACACACACCCACACTCCCACCCAGGGAGTGGTTACAGGTATATAATGTGACCAGGGTGTGGGTCACATGTTCCGGTGTGGTTCCTGTGTATGGATCCATTTGTTCCATGTGCAAGGTCCTGGACGGTCAGTTTTGGAGTCTCCTGGCATTGGAGAAGTCCTGCAAGCACCTGAGACCGTGGACCTAGTAGACGGTCAGTGTTGGATTGTTCTGAAGTGGGCTGGAGTCCTGGAAGCACTGCTGAGGCTATGGACTGAATGCTTGATGTGTTTGATTGTCCTGGGATGGACTGGAGTCCTGGAAGCACCTGGTAAGAGTGTGAGTTCTGGAATGATCAGAGTGTTGGATTGTCCGCGGATGGACTGGAGTCCTGTAAGCACTGGGGAAGATCATGGACTGATGGCCTGTGTGTTGGAAGTGCCTGTGATTGGACTTCCTGGAAGCACATGGAAAGGCTGCATCTACAGAGCCTGAGACGGTTTCTGTGTTGGGAAAGCCACAGTTCCTATTGTGGGTCTGGTCTATCCTAGGTGCTCTGATCACAAGGACGGTGATCCCAGTGGGGCAGCTTTCCCCTGTGAACTAGCACTGGCAGGAGTCAGTGTGTGGAGCCGAAGCTCCTGAGAGGTAACCCCTGGTATGGGAAAAACCTGTGATATACGGCAGAGACGTATCTGCCATTGGAACAGACTGTCGGGATTTAATATGTTCCGTTGATGCATGTAATGAACTGTAATGACGAGATAAGACGTGACTACCGAATGTTTTGTAAAGCCACATGTGTTAGAGTAACAGACTGTGTGTAACCTGGCTTACGGTGCGGTTTATGAGGCTTTAATAAACCGGAATGGACTTAATTTGTGTGAGATATCGTGCCTGTATGCGTTATTCCCGTGCAAAGCGAGTGTCCCCCAAGACCCGAAGCAAGGGAAACGCTACTATATATATATATATATATATATATATATATATACACACTCACTGGCCACTTTATTAGGTACACCATGCTAGTAACGGGTTGGACCCCCTTTTGCCTTCAGAACTGCCTCAATTCTTCGTGGCATAGATTCAACAAGGTGCTGGAAGCATTCCTCAGAGATTTTGGTCCATATTGACATGATGGCATCACACAGTTGCCGCAGATTTGTCGGCTGCACATCCCTGAACCATTGATACAAGGCAGGATGGATCCATGCTTTCATGTTGTTTACGCCAAATTCTGACCCTACCATCCGAATGTCGCAGCAGAAATCGAGACTCATCAGACCAAGCAACGTTTTTCCAATCTTCTACTGTCCAATTTCGATGAGCTTGTGCAAATTGTAGCCTCAGTTTCCTGTTCTTAGCTGAAAGGAGTGGTACCCGGTGTGGTCTTCTGCTGCTGTAGCCCATCTGCCTCAAAGTTCGACGCACTGTGCGTTCAGAGATGCTCTTAGGCCTACCTTGGTTGTAACGGGTGGCGATTTGAGTCACTGTTGCCTTTCTATCAGCTCGAACCAGTCTGCCCATTCTCCTCTGACCTCTGGCATCAACAAGGCATTTCCGCCCACAGAACTGCCGCTCACTGGATTTTTTTTCTTTTTCGGACCATTCTCTGTAAACCCTAGAGATGGTTGTGCGTGAAAATCCCAGTAGATCAGCAGTTTCTGAAATACTCAGACCAGCCCTTCTGGCACCAACAACCATGTCACGTTCAAAGGCACTCAAATCACCTTTCTTCCCCATACTGATGCTCGGTTTGAACTGCAGGAGATTGTCTTGACCATGTCTACATGCCTAAATGCACTGAGTTGCCGCCATGTGATTGGCTGATTAGAAATTAAGTGTTAACAAGAAGTTGGACAGGTGTACCTAATAAAGTGGCCAGTGAGTGTATATATATATATATATATATATATATATATATATATATATATATATGTGTGTGTGTGTGTCAGTGAGACACACACATATATATATATTTATATTTCATAGAGCGCAAGATAGCAGAAAAGGCAGTAATTCAATTGCCGGCTTTTGCTATCTCCTTCCCCAACCCGACATGGTATGAGACATGGTTTACATACAGTAAACCATTTCATATCCCTTTTTTTTGCATATTGCTCACTACTAATGTTAGTAGAGTGTGTGTGCAAAATTTTGGGGCTCTAGCTGTTAAAATAAAGGGTTGAATCGCGGAAAAACCTGGCGTGGGCTCCCACGCAATTTTCTCCGCCAGAGTGGGAAAGCCAGTGACTGAGGGCAGATATTAATAGCCTAGATAGGGACCATGGTTATAGGACCCCCCCTGGCTAAAAACATCTGCCCCAGCCACCCCAGAAAAGGCACATCTGGAAGATGTGCCTATTCTGGCACTTAGCCTCTCTCTTCCCACTCCCCTGTAGAGGTGGGATATGGGGTAATAAAGGGTTAATGCCACCTAGCTATTGTAAGGTGACATTAAGCCTGGTTAATAATGGAGAGGTGTCAATAAGACACCTATCCATTATTAATCCAATAGTAGTAAATTGTTAAATAAACACACACACATTAAGAATAAAGTATTTTATTGAAATAAAGACACAGGGAGTTACGTCGCTATTTAATACTTACCTGTCCCGCTGGCAACTCCCGATGCTTCTTACTGCTCTCCTTCTTCTGACTTCTCCGGTGCTCGTCCCTTCTGCTGTCCGCGCATGTGCAGATGCGCTCCTTTCGTCGCTGAGCCTTCTGGGAGGTCGTGACCCGGTGGCTCCGCCTCCAATATGACGGCGCCCGTCGGGTACGTCTTCCCAGCGTCTGCCCCGCTTAGACGCCTTTGCATCTATTGCCTTCACTGGTTTATTGCCAGCATCCTTAGGTTCTTTGGCTCTGGTCCCTGCATCCTTTGCTGTGACTCTTGTCTCTGTTTGCCATATCTACCAGTCCTGTGTTCCTGCTGTATCTACCAGTCCCTTGTTCCTGCCAGTCCTGCCGTTCCTGACGTGCCTTCCAGTCCTGTGTTCCTGCTGTTCCTGCCTGTCCTGCCGTGCCTTCCAGTCCTGTGTTCCTGCCAGTCCTGTGTTTCCTGCCGTGCCTACCAGTCCTGTGTTCCTGCCATTAGTGCCAGTCCTGCGTTTCCTGTCGTACCTGCCAGTCCTGTGTTCCTGCCAGTCCTGTGTTCCAGTTGTGTCCCGTCAAACGTGTGTTTTCATCTTTCTGGTCAGTACTTTGTCTTTGCTGCCTCTGTCCGTCTTGTGCCTCCGCCATTCTGGTCTCCTCTGTAGCTCCAACCTCCCTCCATTTTTTGTTCTCCCTTTGTCCTATCCTCAGTCACCCCTTTGGCTCCGGCAGTTGCGGCTTCATCCTCCTTGGGCCTGTCCCTAATGCTCCCTGTACAGGGGGTGGCACCATCTGGTCCGCTTGCCCTCGTGGGCTCTGAAGCCGTGACCAAGAGGGTCCACTTCTCTCATCCTCATACAGGGTGTTGTAATAGTTTATTATACTCTTAATCCAAATGACGACCCTCGTTCTGTAAAAAAGGAAAAATAAAAAAAACAACAATATCCCATACCTTCTAATGTAAATTAATGGAATATTAATAGAAATTAATGGAAAGCAGGGGAACGTAGCTACCTAGACTTGCGGTGCTGCGGCCCCTGCTGGCATAACTTCATATGAACTCTAGCGTGGGAATTTGACTCAATATTTTCTCACGCTAGAGTTCATATGAGGTTATGCCAGCAGGGGGCGCAGCACCGCAAGTCTAGGTAGCTACGTTCCCCTGCTTCTATTCATTCCCCAGTTTTTACAGGAAGGAGCACAGCGCATTAGCAGGCTCCTGCTTGTAAAATTATTTAACCCCTTCAGATGGATTTACATCGTGGGACGTGACTGAGCGCCGGAAAGGTATGGGATATTGTTGTTGGTTTTTTTTACCTTTTTTACAGAGTGAGGGTTGTCATTTGGATTAAGAGTATAATAAACTATTACAACACCCTGTGTCTTTATTTCATTAAAATACTTTTTTCATAATGTGTTTGTGTGTGTTTTATTAACCATTTGCTACTATTGGATTAATAATGGATAGGTGTCTTATTGACATCTCTCCATTATTAACCAGGCTTAATGTCACCTGACAATAGGAAGGTGGCATTAACCCTTTATTACCCCATAGCCCACCGCTACAAGGGAGTGGGAAGAGAGAGGCTAAGTGCCAGAATAGGCGCATCTTCCAGATGTGCCTTTTCTGGGGGCAGATGTTTTTAGCCGGGGGGGGGGCAATAACCATGGTCCCTCTCTAGGCTATTAATATCTGCCCTCAGTCACAGGCTGTAATAATTATAGGGGATAACTCAGGAGAATCTTTGCGTGGAACAAGACAACTACAGGACACAGTTTTATAAGTGGTAAAGTCTATATTATCACACGGTGATTCAAACAGGTGCAGAGAGAAACTCAAGTCCACAACACTTGGTGTAAATATTAAACACAGTCTATAGGAAACTTCAGAGGAAAATGCAATCAAGCAGAAAGTCTATGAAGCACAGTTATTCTTGAGGATACTTGACACAAATAAATCCTTGTCTTAGTCCAAACACAGATAGATAAGCTTATAAGGCAGTTCAAATCATATCTTAGCTCAACCAGGGAGGCCTGGTTAATAGTCTCAGGTTTTTGCAGAGCAGAAACAGCTTACATGTCCAGCAAATGCAGATGGAAGTAAACACGAGCAGCAGATGAAGGAGGATTACTGGAAACTGGTGTATGCAGCAGGAACTCAGAGCAGAGTAGCAGGATCACCACACAGGTTCACAGGAGCAGGTATATAGCCAGGTAGTAATCAGAGGTCAGGAGCTGGATGCAAGGCAGAATACTCTAGCACAGACTGAAGGCTGGGGTGGAGTTTTATAGCAGGAAGACACAGTGCACTTGAGACCAAAGACGCCATCTTGGAAAAGGGCAGTAATGCACAAAAGGTAAAAAATGTTCAGAGTCCTGACACTGGCTTTCCCACTCTGGCGGAGAAAATTGCGCAGGAGCCCATGCCAGTTTTTTTCCGTGATTTAACCCTTTATTTTAACAGCTAGAGCCCCCAAATTTTGCACACACACTCTACTTACATTAGTAGTGAGGAATATGCAAAAAAAGGGATATGAAATGGTTTACTGTATGTAAACCATGTCTCATATCATGCCGGGTTTGGGAAGGAGATAGCAAAAGCCGGCAATTGAATTACCGGCTTTTCTGCTATCTAGCGCTGTATGAAATATACATATATATATATCTATATATCCCTATACTATGTGTAGACATTTATTTGATCTATTCTATTCTAACTTGTCAGTGTGATTTTACTGTACACCGCGCACTGAATTGCTGGCTGTTCTCTAGAACACCGATGTGTATTTCTCGCAAGTCACACTGATGGTCCGTGTGTAATCCGTATTTTTCTCGCCCCCATAGACTTTCATTGGCGGATTTTTTGCGCAATACGCTGACAAACGCATATTATTTTTCTAGCAGTCTTTTTGATCGCATGTTATTGCACTTTTTGATCGGCGGTATTATTATTATTATTATTTTTTATTATAGCGTCATTTATTACATGGTGCTTTACATGTGAGATATGGTATGGTATGATAATAAAGCGTTGTTTTTTGCCTTTTTTTACGGTGTTCTCTAAAGGGGTTAACTAGTGGGACAGTTTTATAGGTTGGGTCGTTACGCTAAATATGTGTACTTTTATTGTTTTTGTTTTTTTTATTTAGATAAAGAAATGTATTTATTGTAACAATTTTTTTTTCTTTACTTAGGAAGGTTTTTTTACACATGTAAATATTTTTTTTTTACTTTGTCCGAGGGTGGAACATCATGCTATAGTGTCAGATCGCTGATCTGACACTTTGCAAAGCACTGTGTCAGATCAGCGATCTGACAGGCAGTGCAGGAGGCTTGCCGGCGCCTGCTCTCAGCAGGCGCTTGCAAGCCACCTCCCTGCAGGACCCAGAAGGAGCCCCACGGCCATTTTGGATCCAGAGCCTGCAGGGAGGAGACGCTCGAAACAATGCGATCACATTGTGTTGTTCCGAGGGTCTCAGGGAAGCACGCAGGGAGCCCCCTCCCTGTGCGATGCTTCCCTATGCCGCCGGAACGCTGCAATCATGTTTGATCACAGTGTTCCGGGGGTTAGTGTCCTGGGAGAGGTTCGTGATGGCTCCTGGCACATAGTGCCAGATGTCAGCTGTAATAATCAGCTAACACCTGACTATCGCAGCTGACACCCGGCACTATTTGCCAGGAGCAGTCACGGACTGCTCCTGGCACATTAACCCCCGAAACACTGCGAATAAACATGATCGCAGTGTTCCGGGGGCATAAGGAAGCATCGCACAGGGAGGGGGCTCCCTGCGTGCTTCCCTGAGACCCTCTGCACAACGCGATGTGCTCACGTTGTACCAAGCGTCTCCTCCCTGCAGTCCCCGGATCCAAAATGGCAGTGGGGCTGCATCCGGGTCCTGCAGGGAGGTGGCTTACCAGCGCCTGCTCAGAGCAGGCACCGGGAAGCCTCTCTGCAGTGCACGTCAGATCGCTGATCTGACATAGTGCATTGCAAAGTGATGATGATGCCCCCCCCCCGGGGCAATGTTATAGTGTAAAAAAAATATATATATATTCAGATGTGTAAAGAAATGAAATAAAAAATTCCTAAATAAAAAAAATATATATTTTTCCCATAAATACATTTCTTTCAGTAAAAAAAACAACAATATAAGTACACATATTTAGTATCACCGCGTCCGTAATGACCCTACCTATAAAACTGTCCCACTAGCTAACCCCTTCAGTGAACACCGTAAAAAAAAGGTAAAACACAATGCTTTATTATCATACCACCGAACAAAAAGTGGAATAACACGCGATCAAAAAGACGGATATAAATAACCATGGTACCACTGAAAACGTGATCTTGTCCCGCAAAAAACGAGCTGCCATACAGCATCATCAGCGAAAAAATAAAAAAGCTATAGTCCTCAGAATAAAGCGATGCAAAAATAATTATTTTTTTCTACAAAATAGTTTTTATCGTATAAAAGCGCCAAAACATAAAAACAGATATAAATGAGGTATCGCTGTAATTGTACTGACCCGAAGAATGAAACTGCTTTATCCATTTTACCAAACGCGGAAAGGTATAAATGCCCCCCCCCCAAAAAAAAAAGAAATTCATGAATAGCTGTTTTTTTGTCATTCTACCTCACAAAAATCGGAATAAAAAGCGATGAAAAAATGTCAGTTGCCCGAAAATGTTACCAATAAAAACGACAACTCGTCCCGCAAAAAACAAGACCTCACATGACTCTGTGGAACAAAATATGGAAAAATTATAGCTCTCAAAATGTGGTAACGCAAAAAAATATTTTCTGCAATAAATAGCGTCTTTTAGTGTGTGACGGCTGCCAATCATAAAAATCCGCTAAAAAAACCCTATAAATAGTAAATCAAACCTCCCTTCATCACCCCCTTAGTTAGGGAAAAATAAAAAAAAATATTTTATTTCCATTTTCCCATTAGGGTTAGGGGTAGTGTTATGACCCCAATGGCAGAGGGTCTCAGGAATAAATACCAAGTCTGCAAACACAAAAAACCAGCTCATAGGGCAGTGGTAACTGGGCTGACCATATATCTAATCCTAGCACCACAAATAGAAGTAGCCGGGGAACGTGCCTACGTTGGTTCTAGACGTCTCGCGCCAGCCGGAGAACTAACTAACCCTAGAAGGGAAAAGAAAGACCTTTCTTGCCTCCAGAGAAAAGACCCCAAAAGTTGGATACAAGCCCCCAACAAATAATAACGGTGAGGTAAGAGGAAAAGACAAACATAAGAATGAGCTAGGTATTTAGCAAAGAGAGGCCCACTAGCTAATAGCAGAATAAAGTAAGATGACTTATATGGTCAGCAAAAACCCTATTAAAATATCCACGCTAGATATTCAAGAACCCCCGAACCGTCTAACGGCTGGGGGAGAACACCAGCCCCCTAGAGCTTCCAGCAAGGTCAGAAATCACATTTAGTACAAGCTGGACAAAAATAGTAGCAAAGCAAGTAACTAAAAAAACAAAGAAGCAAGACTTAGCTTAATTTTGCAAGAGCCAGGACCAGCAGACAGGAGCAACAGAAGGATCTGATTACAACGATGCCAGGCACTGGACTAAGGATCCAGGAAGTTAATATAGCGACACCCCTGGACTAACGACCCAGGTGAGTGCCAAACAGAAAAAAGACAATCCCAGAGTCATACCACTAGTGACCACAAGAGGGAGCCAAAAAGTCTAATTCACAACAGTACCCACCCCTTAAGGAGGGGTCACCGAACCCTCACCAAGACCACCAGGGCGATCAGGATGAGCAGCGTGAAAGGCACGAACTAAATCGGCCGCATGCACATCAGAGGCAACCACCCAGGAATTATCCTCCTGACCATAGCCCTTCCACTTGACCAGATACTGAAGCCTCCGCCTGGAGAGACGAGAATCCAAGATCTTCTCCACCACGTACTCCAACTCGCCCTCAACCAACACCGGAGCAGGAGGCTCAACAGAAGGAACCACAGGTACAACGTACCGCCGCAACAAAGACCTATGGAACACGTTGTGAATGGCAAACGACACAGGAAGATCCAAGCGAAAGGACACAGGATTAAGGATTTCCAATATCTTGTAAGGACCGATGAAGCGAGGCTTAAATTTAGGAGAGGAGACCTTCATAGGAACAAATCGAGAAGACAGCCATACCAAATCCCCAACACGAAGTCGGGGACCCACACCGCGGCGGCGGTTGGCAAAACGCTGAGCCTTCTCTTGTGACAACTTTAAGTTGTCCACCACATGACTCCAGATCTGCTGCAACCTATCCACCACAGAATCTACCCCAGGACAGTCAGAAGGCTCCACATGTCCCGAGGAAAAACGAGGATGGAAACCAGAGTTGCAGAAAAATGGCGAAACCAATGTAGCGGAACTAGCCCGATTATTAAGGGCAAACTCAGCCAACGGCAAGAAGGTCACCCAATCATCCTGATCCGCAGAAACAAAACACCTCAAATAAGCCTCCAGAGTCTGATTAGTTCGCTCCGTTTGTCCATTAGTCTGAGGATGAAAGGCAGACGAAAACGACAACTCAATGCCCATCCTAGCACAAAAGGATCGCCAGAACCTGGAAACAAACTGGGATCCTCTGTCAGACACAATATTCTCAGGAATGCCGTGTAAACGAACCACATTCTGAAAGAACACAGGAACCACATCGGAAGAGGAAGGCAGCTTAGGCAAAGGTACCAAATGGACGATCTTAGAAAAGCGATCACATACCACCCAGATGACAGACATGCCCTGAGACACCGGGAGATCTGAAATGAAATCCATGGAAATGTGTGTCCAAGGCCTCTTCGGGACAGGCAAGGGCAAGAGCAACCCGCTGGCACGCGAACAGCAAGGCTTAGCTCGAGCACAAGTCCCACAGGACTGCACAAACGACCGCACATCCCGTGACAAGGAAGGCCACCAAAAGGACCTAGCCACCAGATCTCTGGTGCCAAAAATTCCCGGATGCCCTGCCAACACCGAGGAATGAACCTCGGAAATGACTCTGCTGGTCCACTTATCAGGAACAAACAGTCTGTCAGGTGGACAAGAGTCAGGTCTACCAGCCTGAAATCTCTGCAACACACGTCGCAAATCCGGAGAAATGGCTGACAAGATAACTCCCTCTTTAAGAATACCAACTGGTTCTGCGACTCCCGGAGAGTCAGGCACAAAGCTCCTTGAAAGAGCATCAGCCTTCACATTCTTTGAACCTGGTAAATATGAGACCACAAAGTCAAAACGGGAGAAAAACAATGACCAGCGGGCCTGTCTAGGATTCAGGCGTTTAGCAGACTCGAGATACATCAAATTTTTGTGATCAGTCAAGACCACCACACGATGCTTAGCACCCTCGAGCCAATGACGCCACTCCTCAAATGCCCACTTCATGGCCAACAACTCCCGATTGCCAACATCATAATTCCGCTCAGCAGGCGAAAACTTCCTAGAGAAAAAGGCACAAGGTCTCATCACAGAGCAACCAGGGCCTCTCTGCGACAAAACGGCCCCTGCCCCAATCTCAGAAGCATCCACTTCAACCTGAAAGGGAAGTGAGACATCAGGCTGGCACAAAACAGGCGCCGAAGTAAACCGGCGCTTCAACTCCTGGAAAGCCTCCACAGCTGCAGGAGCCCAGTTAGCAACATCAGAACCTTTCTTGGTCATATCCGTCAAAGGTTTAGCAATGCTAGAAAAATTAGCAATAAAACGATGGTAGAAGTTAGCAAAACCCAAGAACTTCTGAAGACTCTTAACTGACGTGGTGTCACGTTACTGGCGATACAGGACTGAAGGTCAGTGGCCGAAGCAGATGTATACAAGTGACCAGACCGTGGAAAGACCTCTGGAGATGCAATATATGGCAGTGGCAGTTCAATATATCCGCAGATGCAAGGACCAGCCCAAGCAAGGGCCGGCCTGGATAACACACGTGCACAAAGTCCATATGAGCAGCAGGAGTTCAGGGTAGTAGCAGCAGAATATCAATAAGAAGCAGGAAGATGCCAGCAAGACACCTTCCAACCAGGAGCTCAGAGATTGCTTCACTCAGTTAGACTGAGCACACAAAATACTCAGCAACAGGAAGCTGCACAGGGCCAGGTATATATAGTAGGTCCAATCAAGCTCAATCAGGGCGGGGACAAATCAGCAGGGCAGGTGATGATCTCTATCCCAGACGAAGTTCATATGGTTTCAGGCAGAAGTCAAGCAAGTTCCAAATAGCTCATCAAGCAAAGGAACAGACTAGCAAACAAAGGGTCGCAGGTTCAAATCCTAACAATACTCCCCTCTTAACGGCGGCCTCTGGACGCAATTTGCCCAGGCTTTTCAGGATACCGCTGATTAAATTGTCTAATCAAACGGGGAGCATTGACATTGCCTACCGGTTCCCATGAATTTTCTTCTGTGTCGTAGCCCTGCCATTTGATCAAATATTGTAAACCATTTCTATGAATTCGAGAATCCAAGATCTTCTCCACCACAAACTGCTCCTGTCCATCCACTTCAATTGAATCGGGAGGCGGAGGGAATCGCTCCGGGAATGGATTGGCAGTGGCGGCTTTCAACAAAGACACGTGGAATACAGGATGAATCTTCATTGATTTTGGTAGCTGTAAACGTACAGCCAATGGACTCACAATCTTATTGATTTTGTATGGTCCCACAAACTTCTGTCCTAATTTAGAGAAGGAATCTTCAATTTCAAATTCTTAGTGGATAGCCACACTTGATCTCCAATCCTAAACGTGGGAGTAGGTCTACGATACCTGTCAGCAGCTTTTTTATATTTCTCCTGAGCTTCCCTTAATGTGTCTTTCAGGACATTCAGATTTTTCTGTAGGAGAGAGATTCTTTCTGCGACTGCTGGTATTAATGGCGCCACAGGATTCTTGGGAAGGATGTTTGGATGATATCCAAGATTTGCAAAAAATGGCGTCTGTTTCGTAGAGGCATTCTGTGAATTGTTGTATGAAAACTCTGCAAATGGCAACAAATCTACCCAGTCGTCTTGCAGATGGCAAATATAACAACGGAGATACTGCTCCAGTGTCTGATTCGTACGTTCTGTTTGACCGTTAGATTGCGGATGATAAGCGGTTGACAATCGTACCTTGATGTCTAGTGCTGAGCACAGACTGCGCCAAAATTTAGATGTAAATTGCACACCTCGATCGGAGACGACTTCATCCGGCACTCCGTGGAGACGAAAAACATTGCAAATTATCAGATCAGCTGTATCTTTTGCTGAAGGCAGACCTGTACACGGGATAAAATGCGCTGCTTTCGTAAGTTGATCCACTACCACCAGAATGGATGTCTTTCCCTTGGAATCAGGTAGATCCACTATAAAGTCCATTGAAATCGATCCCCATGGACGTGTTGGAATGGCAAGAGGCTGCAATAGTCCCATAGGAGATACACGTGGGGTCTTATGTCTGGCACAGATGTCACAAGACTTAACGTACTTCTTCACGTCTTCTTGAAAGTTTGGCCACCAAAAGAAACGTGACAAAAACTCCTGCGTTTTCTGTACCCCTTTATGCCCTGCAACTTTAGAGTCGTGTACTAGTTGTAGAACTTTTAACCGAGCTGCTTCTGGCACATATAGTCGTCGACCATCAGTCCATACTTGATTTTTGAAATATAGGTGTATGTCCCCTGATGGACGTGATAGAAAAGAGTCTGTTTCGTATGCTGCTTTCAGATCTTCCAGCAAATCTCCATCATGTATTACTCCCACGATTTTAGTATCGGCCACAATAGGTTTGGGGGGTGTTACGAGGTTAACATCACTTGAAAACATTCGGGATAATGCGTTTGCCTTCTTGTTACGGGAGCCTGGTCGATATGATATTACAAAATTAAACTGATTCAGAAACAGACTCCAACGGGTCTGCCGAGGAGAGAGGCATTTTGCAGACCTGATAAACTCTAGATTGCGATGATCGGTCAACACCAAAATTTGCTGTGCCGCTCCTTGAAGATGATGTCTCCACTCTTTGAATGCTGATATAATGGCGAGCAATTCTTTATTACCCACATCATAGTTCTTTTCGGCTAAGGACATACATTGTGAGAAAAATGCACATGGATGCAGCAACTTCTTTTCCCCTGTCCTCTGAGAGAGGATAGCACCGACCGCACAGTCTGAGGCATCCACCTCGATGATGAATGCCAATTCTGGGTCAGGATGGCGTAATATGGGAGCCGTCGTGAATTTCATTTTTAAACGAGAGAATGCTTCTTGCGCCTGGGGAGTCCAGATGAAATTTGCTCCTTTTTTTGTCAGTTGCGTGATGGGTGCCACAATTTCTGAAAAATTTTTAATAAAACGTCTGTAAAAGTTGGCGAACCCCACAAAACGCTGGACCTCTTTCACATTTTTAGGGATAGGCCACTCGGTGATAGCTTGCGTTTTCTTAGCATCCATCCGTAATCCTTGAGGTGAAATGACATATCCCAAGAACTGGATCTCTTCTCGATGGAATTCACATTTTTCTAATTTAATATACAATGAATTCTCTCTTAAACGTTCTAGCACTCGTCTTACGTGCGTTTGATGTTCTTCCAAAGAGTTAGAAAAAATCAGGATGTCGTCTAGATAAACGACCATGAACTGGTCCAACAGGTCTCGGAAAATATCATTCACCAAGTGCTGGAAAGTAGCTGGAGCATTGCAAAGTCCGAAGGGCATCACCAGACTCTCAAAGTGTCCATATCGGGTACGGAAAGCTGTCTTCCACTCATCCCCAGGTCTTATACGTACTAAGTTATATGCCCCACGTAAATCTAACTTAGTGAAGATCTTCGCACATCGCACCTTTTCTAGGAGTTCCGGGATCAATGGTAAGGGATAACGATTTTTAATCGTCACTTTATTAAGCTCCCTGTAGTCCACTACTGGCCGAAGGGTTCCATCCTTCTTTTTAACGAAGAATATAGGAGCTCCAGCGGGCGAGGATGATGGACGAATGAATTTTTTGTTCAGATTTTCTTCAATAAATTCTTTGAGAGCCTTTAGTTCAGGACCTGCTAGAGAATAGATAGTTCCAAATGGTATAGCCGCCCCTGGGAGTAGCTCTATTGGGCAGTCGTATGGTCGATGCGGGGGAAGTGTATCTGCCCCCCTCTTGTCACAGACATCTAGAAAATCTTCATACACCGCTGGTAGCTGAGGTAATTCTGAATTCTGGGCTGTTTCTAATGTTGACTCACTTGTAACTTCCGCCCGAACGTCCATTACGGGGAAACTGATCTTTTTCATCTCCCAGTCGATGCTAGGATTTTGCTTCTGTAACCAGGGCAGACCTAAAATAATCGGAAAATATGGGGAAGAAATAATTAGGAATGTCAACATCTCGCGGTGCTGTGGCTCAATATAGAGCTCCAAAAGTCCTGTCTCATGGTCCACTGGCCCCGAATTCAGTGGAGATCCATCTACTGTCTCCATCACAATAGGTGAACGTCTTTTTTGCACCTCTATGCCATGTTTTTGAGCAAACGCAGAATCCATGAAAATCCCGCTGGCTCCCGAATCGATCATGGCTGATGCGGTGATCCACAGGGAGTTGACCTTCAGTTTAATTGTTACAAAATAATGGGATTCTCGGTTCTCTTTCCTAACATGTGGAGCTATGGATGATATAGACTGGATCTCATCCTTAGCATAATCAGTCTCTGAAATGTAAGACTCCTCGTCGGAGTCAGGGTCCATTATGGCCGCCACCATTTTTCGTGAACGGCTTGTGGGACGACTTGGACAGTTAATGAGAAAATGTCCTGCTTCCCCGCAGTACAGACATAGATTCTCTTTAAATCTTTGTTCTCTTCGTTCTGCACTCGCTCGTCTCTGGATCGCGTCTACTTGCATCGGCTCTGATTCTGTATCCCGGGGATTCCGGCTAGGCACTTCTTTGATGACCGATGGCAGGGAAGAGTTATATGAGTTAGTTGAGCGATTCATGGAATTCCACTTCTCTTGTCGTCGTTCAGACAGACGGGTATCAATCCGGATGCAATGTTTGATGAAATCATCCAAATCTGAAGGGGTCTCTCCACGGGCAAGTTCGTCTTTTACTGCACTAGAAAGTCCTCTTTTAAAGAAGGTTACTTTTGCTGCATTATTCCATTCAGTGTCGACGGCCCACCTCCTATACTCCATAGCATATTCTGCGACGGGACGTTTGCCTTGTCGTAATGCCAGCAACGTTGATTCAGCTGTAGCTGCACGATTTGGGTCATCAAACATCTGCTGCATCGCCCGAATGAACTCATTCAAATTGTCTAAACGTGCGTCCCGAGTCTCAATCAGAGGATTAGCCCAAGCGATCGCTTTGTGGGTTAACAGCATAATGATGCATAACACCTTTGACCTATCGGTCGGGAACTGATTAGGATGTGTATCGAAGAACAGATAGCATTGGTTTAAAAATCCACGAAATTTATCTCGATCACCTCCAAAACGAAACGGTGGCAATTTGGGGGGCCTGTCAGACGCTGAGACGGAAGCTTGTCCTTCTAGCTGTGTAATTCGGACAGTCAACACCTGTACCGTATTCTGCAAATCTTGGATAGTTTGTTGGAGATTCTGTACATTATGGTCGCTTTGTATAATAAATGCATCCATCCGTGCTTTTCCATTCATCTGTTCGGCGTGCAAATTGGACATTGCACCCTGCAGCTTTCTGACACGTGTATCCATGGTTTCTGCCCCAGCGGCCTCCATTTTTGGGCTGAGTATCCTGTCACGTTACTGGCGATACAGGACTGAAGGTCAGTGGCTGAAGCAGATGTATACAAGTGACCAGACCGTGGAAAGACCTCTGGAGATGCAATATATGGCAGTGGCAGTTCAATATATCCGCAGATGCAAGGACCAGCCCAAGCAAGGGCCGGCCTGGATAACACATGTGCACAAAGTCCGTATGAGCAGCAGGAGTTCAGGGTAGTAGCAGCAGAATATCAATAAGAAGCAGGAAGATGCCAGCAAGACACCTTCCAACCAGGAGCTCAGAGATTGCTTCACTCAGTTAGACTGAGCACACAAAATACTCAGCAACAGGAAGCTGCACAGGGCCAGGTATATATAGTAGGTCCAATCAAGCTCAATCAGGGCAGGGACAAATCAGCAGGGCAGGTGATGATCTCTATCCCAGACGAAGTTCATATGGTTTCAGGCAGAAGTCAAGCAAGTTCCAAATAGCTCATCAAGCAAAGGAACAGACTAGCAAACAAAGGGTCGCAGGTTCAAATCCTAACACGTGGGTTGAGTCCAATCATGAATAGCACGGACCTTGACTGGGTCCATCTCCACCGCAGAAGGGGAAAAAATAAACCCCAAAAAGGGAACCTTCTGTACTCCAAAGAGACACTTTGAGCCCTTAACAAATAAAGCATTCTCACGCAAAACCTGAAACACCATCCTGACCTGCTCTACATGCGAGTCCCAGTCATCAGAAAAAAACAGAATATCATCCAGATAAACGATCATAAATTTATCCAGATACTTCCGGAAAATATCATGCATAAAGGACTGAAACACTGAAGGAGCATTAGAGAGCCCAAAAGGCATCACCAAGTACTCAAAATGACCTTCGGGCGTATTAAACGCGGTTTTCCATTCATCTCCTCGCTTAATGCGCACAAGGTTGTACGCACCACGAAGATCTATCTTGGTAAACCACTTGGCACCTTTAATTCGGGCAAACAAGTCCGACAACAGAGGCAAAGGATACTGAAATTTAACAGTAATATTATTCAAAAGCCGATAGTCAATACAAGGTCTCAAAGATCCGTCCTTCTTGGCCACAAAAAAGAATCCCGCACCAAGAGGGGAAGAGGAAGGACGGATATGCACCTTCTCCAGAGATTCCTTGATATACGAACGCATTGCGGTATGCTCAGGTACAGACAGATTAAATAGTCTTCCCTTAGGAAATTTGCTACCTGGAATCAAATCTATGGCACAGTCACAGTCCCTATGAGGAGGCAGAACACTGGACCTGGACTCGCTGAACACATCTTGATAATCAGACAAATACTCAGGAACTTCCGAAGGAGTAGAGGAAGCAATAGACACCGGCGGGGAATCACAATGAATACCCTGACAGCCCCAACTTGACACAGACATTGCCTTCCAATCCAAGACTGGATTATGAGTCTGTAACCATGGCAACCCCAAAACGACCAAATCATGCATTTTATGCAGAACAAGAAAACGAATCACCTCCCGATGTTCAGGAGTCATGCACATGGTTACGTGTGTCCAAAACTGCGGTTTATTTTCCGCCAATGGCGTAGCATCAATACCCCTCAGAGGGATAGGATTAACCAACGGCTCAAGAACAAAACCACAGCGCTTGGCAAATGACAGATCCATAAGACTCAGGGCAGCACCTGAATCCACAAACGCCATAACAGGGTAGGAGGACAATGAGCAAATTAAAGTCACAGACAAAATAAATTTAGGTTGCAAATTACCAATGGCGACAGGACTAACAACCCTTGTTAGGCGTTTAGAGCATGCTGATATAACATGTGTAGAATCACCACAGTAAAAACACAACCCATTCTGACGTCTATGATTTTTCCGCTCATTTCTGGTCTGAATTCTATCACATTGCATCAAATCAGGTGTTTGTTTAGACAACACCACCAGAGGATTAGCGGTTTTGCGCTCCCGCAAACGCCGGTCAATTTGAATAGCCAGCGCCATGGAATCATTCAGACTTGTAGGAATGGAGAAACCCACCATCACATTCTTAATGGCTTCAGAAAGGCCATTTCTGAAGTTTGCGGCCAGAGCACACTCATTCCACTGAGTAAGCACGGACCATTTCCGAAATTTTTGGCAATACACTTCAGCTTCATCCTGGCCCTGAGAAATAGCCAGCAAGGCTTTTTCTGCCTGAACCTCAAGATTGGGTTCCTCGTAAAGCAATCCGAGCGCCAGAAAAAACGCATCAATATTTGCCAATGCCGGATCTCCTGGCGCTAGCGAGAAGGCCCAATCCTGAGGGTCGCCCCGTAAAAAAGAGATAACAATTTTAACTTGCTGAACTGAGTCTCCAGATGAACGGGGTCTCAGGGATAGAAACAATTTACAATTATCCCTGAAATTCCTAAACTTAAATCGGTCTCCAGAAAACAGTTCAGGAATAGCTATTTTAGGTTCAGACATAGGACTACTGGTAACAAAATCTTGTATGCTTTGCACACGAGCAGCAAGCTGGTCCACACTTGTAATCAAGGTCTGGACATTCATGTCTGCAGCAAGCTCAAGCCACTCAGAGGTAAAGGGGAGGAAGAGAGGAAAAAAAAAAAAATTCAGAATTTCCTTTCTTATATCCCACTTCTGCAATGCATTAAACATTCAATGTAGGCCTGGCATACTGTTATGACCCCAATGGCAGAGGGTCTCAGGAATAAATACCAAGTCTGCAAACACAAAAAACCAGCTCATAGGGCAGTGGTAACTGGGCTGACCATATATCTAATCCTAGCACCACAAATAGAAGTAGCCGGGGAACGTGCCTACGTTGGTTCTAGACGTCTCGCGCCAGCCGGAGAACTAACCCTAGAAGGGAAAAGAAAGACCTTTCTTGCCTCCAGAGAAAAGACCCCAAAAGTTGGATACAAGCCCCCAACAAATAATAACGGTGAGGTAAGAGGAAAAGACAAACATAAGAATGAGCTAGGTATTTAGCAAAGAGAGGCCCACTAGCTAATAGCAGAATATAGTAAGATGACTTATATGGTCAGCAAAAACCCTATTAAAATATCCACGCTGGATATTCAAGAACCCCCGAACCGTCTAACGGCCGGGGGGAGAACACCAGCCCCCTAAAGCTTCCAGCAAGGTCAGAAATCACATTTAGTACAAGCTGGACAAAAATAGTAGCAAAGCAAGTAACTCAAAAAACAAAGAAGCAAGACTTAGCTTAATTTTGCAAGAGCCAGGACCAGCAGACAGGAGCAACAGAAGGATCTGATTACAATGATGCCAGGCACTGGACTAAGGATCCAGGAAGTTAATATAGCGACACCCCTGGACTAACGACCCAGGTGAGTGCCAAACAGAAAAAAGACAATCCCAGAGTCATACCACTAGTGACCATAAGAGGGAGCCAAAAAGTCTAATTCACAACAGGGTAGGGTTAGAATTAGGGTCAGGACTATGGTTAGGGGTAGGGTTGGGGCTAGGGTTTGGATTAGATTTACGATTGGGATTAGGGTTAGTGGTGTGTCAGGGGTGTGGTTAGGGTTATGGTTGGGATTAGGGTTAGGGTTGTGTTGGAGTTAGGGATGGGGTTAGGATTAGGGTTAGGGGTGTGTTGGGGTTAGGGGTGTGATTGTAGTTAGGGGTGTGGTTGGGATTAGGGTTAGGGGTGTGTTTGGGTTAGTGTTTCAGTTAGAATTGGGGGTTTCCACTGTTTAGGCACATCAGGGCTCTCCCAACGCAACATGGTGTCCCATGTCAATTCCAGTCAATTTTGCATTGAAAAGTCAAACGGCACTCCTTCCCTTCCGAGCTCTGCCATGCGCCCAAACAGTGGTTTACCCCTACATATGGGGTATCAGCATACTCAGGAGAAATTGCACAACAACTTTTGGGGTCTAATTTCTTCTCTTACCCTTGGGAAAAGAAAAAATTGGGGGTAAAATGATCATTTTTGTGAAAAAATATTTTTTATTTTCTAAGGCTCTGCATTATAAACTTCTACCGAGTTCCGATATTTTTGTGATATCGGAATCGGAAGTTCCCAGTGTATGGTTCCCAGGGTCTGGAGGAGAGGAGACTCTCCTTCAGGCCCTGGGATCCATATTCATGTAAAAAATAAAGAATAAAAATTAAAAATATGGATATACTCACCTCTCCGGCGGAGCCTGGACCTTAGCGGTGTAACCGGCAGCCTCCGTTCCTAAGAATGCAGTGAGTTTAGGACCTGCGATGACGTCGAGGCTTGTGATTGGTCGCGTGAGCGGTCACATGAGCGGTCACGCGACCAATCACAAGCTGCGACGTCATCGAAGGTCCTTTACTCAGCATTCTTAGGAACGGAGGCAGACGCTTGGACCGGTGAGAGCCTGGGGCCGTCCGAGGGGTGAGTATATCAATATTTTTTATTTTTATTCTTTATTTTATACATGAATATGGATCGCAGGGCCTGAAGGAGAGTTTCCTCTCCTTCAGACCCTGGGAACCATTCCGATATTTTGTGTCCCATTGATATGCATTGGTATCGGGTATCGGTATCGGCGATATCCGATACTTTTTGGGTATCGGCCGATCCAATCCGATACCGATACCTTTGCATATCGGAAGGTATCGCTCAACACTACTCACCACACATCTTGATAAGTTCCTTAGGGGGTCTAGTTTCCAAAATGGTGTCACTTGTGGGGGGTTTCAATGTTTAGGCACATTAGGGGCTCTCCAAACGCAACATGGCGTCCTCTCTCAATTCCAGTCAATTTTTCATTGAAAAAGTCGAATGGCGCTCCTTCCCTTCCGAGTTTTGCCATGCGCCCAAACAGTGGTTTACCCCCACATATGGGGTATCGGCGTACTCAGGACAAATTGTACAACAACTTTTGGGGTCCAATCTCTCCTGTTACTCTTGGTAAAATAAAACAAATTGGAGCTGAATTTAATTTTTTGTGAAAAAAAGTTAAATGTTCATTTTTATTTAAACATTCCAAAAATTCCTGTGAAATACCTGAAGGGTTAATAAACTTCTTGAATGTGGTTTTGAGCACCTTGAGGGGTGTAGTTTTTAGAATGGTGTCACACTTGGGTATTTTCTATCATATAATCCCCTGAAAATGACTTCAAATGAGATGTGGTCCCTAAAAAAAAAAAAAAAAAATGGTGTTGTAAAAATAAGAAGTTGCTGGTCAACTTTTAACTCTTATAACTCCCTAACAAAAAAAAATTTTGTTTCCAAAATTGTGCTGATGTAAAGTAAACATGTGGAAATGTTACTTATGAAGTATTTTGTGTGACATATCTCTGTGATTTAAGGGCATAAGAATTCAAAGTTGGAAAATTGCGAAATTGTCAAAATTTTCGCCAAATTTCCATTTTTTTCACAAATAAACGCAGGTAATATCAAATTTTTTTTACCACTATCATGAAGTACAATATGTCACAAGAAAACACTGTCAGAATCACCGGGATCCGTTTAAGCGTTCCAGAGTTATAACCTCATAAAAGGACAGTGGTCAGAATTGTAAAAATTGGCCTGGTCATTAAAGTGCAAACCACCCTTGGGGGTAAAGGGGTTAATATCTAATAAAAATAAATGTGTTATGTATATAAAATGTCATAAAGCACTGTATGCATATCGTATATATTATACTGAGTAATGAGTGTGCAAGAAAATATATGTAAATATGTGAATAAAGTGTATATGTGCAACCAAAAGTTTTTTTTAGACGTATCTTAATATTAAAAAAGGTCTAAATATGATAAAAAGGCAAAAAACAAAAAGAGGTATTTATTTAAAATTAGGTATAAAAAACAAAAATAAAATGTACTGTACCAATAATAGGGTGTGATACACCCATACAAGTACCTATACGATTGCACAAAAAAACAATCATATGATCAATAAAAATGCACACACAAACACTCATACAACCATATACACATACACACAAATGTGAATAGACACATACATGCAAACTGGATGCAAAAAAAAAATGCTAAATTGCCCATAGCCAACTGCATACCAAATACCACAGATCCAAACCATTCCAGACACAAAATAGGAGACAATAAATGTAAAAACTACAAAAAAAAAACTAGAAAAACCCCACTACTCATTCAAACCACATGGTGTCATGGTTTGCAACATTGTAATCCTTTTACACTCATTTTGTGCCAATTTTCTGCTGTGATCTCCTCTTCTATTGCCTGGATACAAACGGTCTATACCTCTGACTTTTAACAAATGAGATTGACCATGATGAAACTGACAGAAGTGTCTAGCTAATGGTTTTAACTTGGTCAAACTCCCCTTATTTGTCTGATCTATTTTTTCAGCTGCCTTAATATCCTTGTGTTCCAGGGTTTGAACATGCAATTCACGTGTAGTTATGTCCACACACATAAGATTACATGGGCACGTCGCCAAATATATTACCACTGAGGTTCGGCAATTTATAAAATGTAAAATTATGTATTCACGTTTGCCAGTAGAATCCTGGAACACATTTGTCTTAACAACATATTGGCATGCTTTACAAGTTCCACAACTCAAAGGTCCCCATTTTGGACCCTTGGACTTGAAAATATACTGTAAAGAATGGGGTACATAATGACTATGAGTGAAAGTATCACACAGAGTTTTACTCCGTTTAGCAACCAAAAGAGGTCGTTCAGGCAAAAAACTTAAAGAAGAGTCCTGCATAAGAATTAGCCAAAATTTTGAAATAATATTACTCATCTCTTACTATCTCGAGTGGTAGTTTGTAATAAACTGAACATGACCATCATTAGATAAATTTTTTCCTGGGTTTTTTTTAGGAATCAATAGAGTTTGTCGATCCGTTTCCTTTGCCCTACAATAGGCTCGCTGAATATTACCAGCCCCAAATCCACGCTGTAGAAATCTGGAAGTAAGTTATTTAGCCTGTTCTTCAAAAACTTCATCCTGGTCACATATATGTCTTGTCCTTAGAAACTGACCCGTTGGTATAGCTCGGATCATATGGGCTGGATGTGAAGATCTTGTGAAGATGTGAAGATCTTGCAACACTAGTTTCCTTCCTGAAAATGATAGTATGCAATTGTCCATTTTCATCCACAGATATCCCCAGATCCAAAAAATTGATGAAATTATGTGTGATAGTCCAGGTCAGTCTAATATTCACAGAGTTATTATTCAAATATTTAAGATATTTTTCCAGCTCAGTTCTTGAACCCTGTCAGACAAAGAGTATGTCGTTAATAAACCTCATCCATGATATAACAGAGCCTGTTGTTCTATTTTCTATATTTTGAAAATATTCATGTTCCCATAAGACCATGAAGAGGTTTGCGTATGAAGGTGCGAATGCCGCACCCATGGCCATGCCTCTTTGCTGGAGGTAAAACCTATCTTTAAATGCAAAATAATTGTGGGACAAGGCATATTCTAATAGATCCATAAGAAAACCCACCAATAACACATCAAGATTACGATTGGATAGATATCGTTTTATTGGACTGAGACCATGTTCATGTGGAATCGATGTGTAAAGTGATTCCACATCGCATGTTATAATATACATGTCTGTACTCATGTATATACCATCCAGTCTCTGCAGTGCTTCTGTTGTATCTCTGATGTATGATGGAACTTCAAAGACTATGGGCTTCAAATAATAATCCAAACACTTGGAAATGGGTTCAAGAAGACTCACATTTCCAGAGATGATGGGACATGGGATAAGTCATATTTTTGTGATCTTTTGGCAATAAATAGAATGTGGAGACAGAGGGCGATTCAACTCTCAATCCTTCCCAATTTTTTTAGTCTTTCTGATAAATAGGAATGGGATCATGGGACAATCTTTGATAACTTAAGGGATCATTAAGCTGTTTAAATGCCTCCTTTTCATACAAATTAGACGTCCAAACCACAACGTTTCCTCCTCTGTCAGGTTTGAAAATAACTCCCTTTAATTTATTTAATTTCTCCAAAGCCTGTCTCTGTTCCTTTTTCAACAGAGATCATATTATACTATTACCACTGGGTATTTACTTTATATGACAGCACTGTCTTTTTGGTTATACTTCTTTTTTCTTAAATATATTTTGTTCACATTTTATTCATTGAGTAGCTTTTTTTTGCCATATTATTTATGCATATGAATTTGACCAGCAGGACTTTTTGCATACATTTATGGTTTGTCTAACATTCTCTTGTCCCCTGTCACACATTGGTTTTGATATTTTTATATTTTTAATAAAGATTCTTTGATGTCAATTTTTTGTAGTTAATTATTCTGTTTTTCGGATCTTTTGTGTTTAATCATGTATTATTGAATTTTAATAAAGTGTCTTAATATATTTTATTTTGTCTGTCTTTGAATACTTTTCTTGGGTAATATATTATATTTTGGTATTCTTAGCTCTCTTATGAGCAACATATTTATGGTATTTCTTTTCTAAATAGGTGTTTTTTTTTTTTTTTTATATGTCTTGCACTGAGGAGAGACTTTCGTAGGGCCACTCTGCGATAAAGGCCCGACTGGTGGAGGGCTGCAGTGATAGTTGACTTTGTGAAACTTTCTCCCATCTCCCTACTGCATCTCTGGAGCAGAGCCACGGTGATTTGGGGGTTCTTTTTTACCTCTCTCACCAAGGCTCTTCTCACACGATTGCTCAGTTTGGCTGGACGGCCAAGTCAACGAAGACTTCTGGTAGTCCCAAACTTCTTCCATTAAAGAATTATGGAGGCCACTGTGCTCTTAGGAACCTTGAGTACTGCAGAAATTCTGTTGTAACCTTGGCCAGATCTGTGCCTTGCCTCAATTCTGTCTCTGAGCTCCTTGGCCAGTTCCTTTGACCTCATGATTCTCATTTGGTCTGACATGAACTGTGAGCTGTGAGGTCTTATATAGACAGGTGTATGACTTTCCAAATCAAGTCCTATCAGTTTAATTAAGCACAGCTGGCCTCCAATGAAGGAGTAGAACCATCTCAAGGAGGATCACAAGGAAATATAAAGCATGTGACTTAAATATGAGTGTCTGAGCAAAGGGTCTGAATACTTATGACCATGTTATATTTTAGTCTCTTTTTTATTAAATTTGCAAAAATTTCCACATTTTTGTATTTTTTCAATCAAGATGGGGTGCAGAGTGTACATTAATGTGAAAAAATTAACTTTTTTGAATTTACCAAATGGCTGCAATGAAACAAAGAGTGAAAAACTTAAAGGGGTCTGAATACTTTCCATACCCCCATACCCACTGTAGATAGATGTTACTCTACTTTCTGCCTCTCCTCTACATTCAGTGTTCACTGCTTGGCTTTGTCGAAACTGACGCCAAATATGCACTGCACCATGCGGCGGTTACTGTTCAAATAATTGTAATCTGGCTGAGTGGACATCAACAAGTTTTTGCAAGATGATTGCTGAGGGGACTGGTGTTTTAAGAGATGAGAAGGAATGGCTGCAAAATGACTGAGATCCTATACACTGCTTATCTGTTAGGCCACATTCACACTAGCAGTATTTGGTCAGTTTTTTACATCAGTGTATTTGTAAGTCAAAACCATGAGTGGAGCAATCAGAGGAAAAATATAATCGAAACACGTCACCACTTCTGTATTTTCCACCCACTCCTGGTTTTGGCTTTCAAATACTGAGGTAAAATGCTGACCAAACACTGAAGGTGTGAATGGAACGCCCTGCCAGGGCCGTGGGGTACTCTGTACCAGGTCCGGTACTTAAAGGGGATGTCATGGTGGCTGCGACCCAGTCCGTGGGCCTGGGTGCCCAATTAAAGGGGAAAGGTCTTTTAAGGGGTATTGTGAAAAGTCTATTGTTCGTGGCGCCACCTTGTAGTGTTCGGTCAGTGAGGACTGACGCTGCCTAAAGGGGTCCTCTGGGGTGATGGTATGCAGCAAGATGGTGACGCTTCCCACAGGTGAAGCGGGGTCCTCAGGGCTTCCCAGGTGTAGGGCACAGATGGTGTGGTAGATGGTATAGTAAAGAATGAGGACACAAGTTTGCAGTCTTTACCTGGTTTACTGATATAGCAGTCCTCAGTCCAGGGTACCAAGTGCAGGGTAGCTGTGGTCCGGCCGGCTTGGAGGCAATAGGGGATCCCTCTCCCAGGTGAGGTCCATAAGCCTTTCCTACTTGCACTACTTTAGTTGGCGAGGTCCCTGCCGCTTGAAGCTTGGTTGCAAAGTCCCTTCTCTCCTGTCCTAAGACAGATTTCTGTACGATAGGCAGTGCGAGCCTGTTTATAGTGTTTCTATCATGACCCGGGCTCTCAGGTTACTGCTTCTTCACCTCAGACTTGATGCCGGCAATTGACATATAGTCCTATGCCCTCTGATTCTGTCGCGCATCCTGGAGAACAACACGACCTCAGGCTCCCAGTACCCGGTTTCTGCGCTCTGGCTCCTAGGGTGTCCTTCCACTGTTCCCCTCCTGAGCCTCTTCCTCCTCTGTGCTTCTTCCCTCTAAGCTCCTTCACTATTTAACTCCTTCAAGTTATCACTCTTTCCAGGGGTTGCAGCTTCCTCATGGCTGCTCGGCCCCTCGGTCTGTTCCAGACGTCCTACTCCTCTCCTCTCTCAGACTGGCTGACTCCTCCTCCAGACCAGGATACATAAAGTCTAAGGAAGCTCCCCTGAATCCGGGGGTCCTGTTCTCCCCCTCCTGGCCTAGATTCAGATGTGTTGAATGTGAGTGCCTTGCCTGATAGAAAGAATCTCCCTTGCCTCCAAGCATGACATCACCCTCCCCGAAAGGAAGGCAACTGTTGTGAACTCTGTTTTCGGGCTCCCTCTTGTGGTCACTGGTGGTATGGTGTGACTTTTGCTTTGGGCTCCCCCTGATTGCTTGGTTTGTTATCCTGCTGGTCTCTGGCTATCAGCTGGTTCGTTATCCTCTGGGAGGTTCCTATATAGCTCTGTTTTACTTCCTCTTGTTGCCAGCTGTCGATGTAATCAGTGCTACTCAGATTCCTTCTGACTACCTTGCTCCCAGTCCATCCAGGACAAAGCTAAGTTTTGTTTGCTCATTTTTTTGATCAGCAGTGTTTATCATGTTTTCTTGTCCAGCTTGCTAAAATGTGATTTCCTCGCTTGCTGGATGCTCTAGTGGACTGAGTTTCTCCCCACACACCATTAGTTGGTGCGTGGGTTCTTGTAATCTCAGGATGGATATTTTGTAAGGGTTTTTTATTGATCGCATAGACCCCTGCTCTATTTTCTGCTTTCTAGTACCAGTGGGCCTCTTTTGCTGAATCTGTTTTCATCCCTACGTATGTGCCTTCTCCTTACTTCACCGTTAATATTTGTTGGGGGCTTCTATATCTTTGGGGATTATTTCTCTCGAGGCAAGCGAGGGCTTTCTTTCTCTTTAGGGGTAGCTAGTTCCTCAGGCTGGCTCGAGACGTCTAGGAATTTTTTAGGCACATTCACCGGCTACCTCTAGTTGTTTTGGATAGGTTCAGATTTGCGATCAGTCCAGTTACCATCTCCCTAGAGCTTGTCCTTAGTTTATTCACTTGCTGGTCTATTCGTGATCCTCAGCCACTAAGGATCATAACAGTACAGCCGGCCAGTAAAGTGTTAATTGCATGGCAGAAGCAGGAGAAAAGAAGCCTTGAGAAATTTTTTTTTTTTTTTTTGCCGTGTGTCTAGCTGCTGTGGCTAGCTTCTCTCCTCCTCTTAATCTTGGTGCGGCTCTGAGTTCAGCTGCTGACATGGATGTCCAGAGCTTGGCTTCCAGTCTGGATCATCTTGCTGCTAGGGTTCAAAGTATTCAGGATTTTGTTGTTCACAGTCCTATGTCAGAGCCTAGAATACCTATTCCGGAGTTGTTTTCTGGAGATAGATCTAGGTTCCTGAATTTTAGGAACAATTGTAAGTTGTTTCTTTCTTTGAAACCTCGTTCCTCTGGTGATGCCGTTCAGCAAGTTAAGATTATCATTTCCTTTTTGCGTGGTGACCCCCAAGACTGGGCCTTCGCATTGGCGCCAGGGGATCCTGCATTGCTTAGTGTAGATGCGTTTTTTCTAGCCCTTGGATTGCTCTATGAGGAACCTAATCTTGAGAACCAGGCTGAAAAAACGTTATTGGCCCTCTATCAGGGGCAAGATGAAGCAGAGGTGTACTGCCAGAAATTTCGGAAATGGTCGGTGCTTACTCAGTGGAATGAGTGTGCCCTGGCTGCAAATTTCAGAGAAGGTCTTTCTGAAGCCATTAAGAATGTCATGGTGGGGTTCCCTACGCCTGCAGGTCTGAATGAGTCAATGACTCTGGCCATTCAGATTGATCGGCGTTTGCGGGAGCGCAAACCTGTGCACCATTTGGCGGTGTCTTCTGAACAGACACCTGAATCTATGCAATGTGACAGAATTCTGACCAGAAGTGAACGGCAAAATTATAGACGGCAAAATGGGTTGTGCTTTTACTGTGGTGACTCAGCTCATGTTATCTCAGCATGCTCTAAGCGCAAAAAAAAGGTTGATAAATCTGTCACCATTGGTACTTTACAGCCTAAGTTCATTTTGTCTGTTACCCTGATTTGTTCCCTGTCATCTTACCCGGTTAATGCTTTTGTAGATTCAGGTGCCGCCCTGAGTCTGATGGATTGGTCATTTGCCAGGCGCTGTGGTTTTGATTTGGAGCCTTTAAAATTCCCTATTCCACTAAGGGGAATTGATTCTACACCATTGGCTACGAATAGACCTCAGTACTGGACACAAGGGACCATGTGCATGACTCCTGTTCATCAGGAGGTGATTCGCTTTCTTGTACTGCATAATTTGCATGATGTCGTCGTGTTGGGTCTACCATGGTTGCAGACTCATAATCCAGTCCTGGATTGGAAAGCTATGTCGGTGTCAAGTTGGGGTTGTCAGGGAATTCATGGTGACGCTCCTGTGGTGTCTATTGCTTCGTCCACTCCTTCTGAAGTCCCTATGTTTTTGTCAGACTACCAGGATGTATTTGAGGAGCCCAAACTCAATTCTCTACCTCCTCATAGGGATTGTGATTGTGCTATAAATTTGATTCCTGGTAGTAAGTTTCCTAAGGGACGACTTTTCAATTTATCTGTGCCGGAGCATGCTGCCATGCGGAGTTATATAAAGAAGTCTTTAGAGAAGGGACATATTCGCCCGTTCTCATCCCCTCTTGGTGCAGGATTCTTTTTTGTGGCTAAAAAGGATGGTTCCCTGAGACCCTGTATTGATTATCGCCTTTTGAATAAAATCACGGTCAAATTTCAGTATCCTTTGCCATTGTTAACTGATTTGTTTGCTAGCATTAGGGGGTCTAGTTGGTTCACCAAGATAGATCTTCGTGGTGCGTATAACTTTGTGCGTATAAAACAGGGTGATGAATGGAAAACTGCATTTAATACGCCTGAAGGCCATTTTGAGTACTTGGTGATGCCTTTTGGACTTTCTAATGCTCCTTCAGTCTTTCAGTCCTTTATGCATGACATCTTCCGTGAATATCTGGATAAGTTTATGATTGTGTATCTGGATGATATTCTGTTTTTTTCGGATGATTGGGAGTCTCATGTTAAGCAGGTCAGGATGGTCTTTCAGGTCCTACGTGACAATGCTTTATTTGTGAAGGGATCAAAATTTCTTTTTGGAGTCCAGAAGATTTCTTTTTTGGGTTTCATTTTTTCTCCTTCTACTATTGAGATGGACCCAGTCAAGGTTCAGGCTAGGGTTGAGCGAAACGGGTCGATCATTTTCAAAAGTCGCCGACTTTTGGCTAAGTCGGCGTCTCATGAAACCCGATCCGACCCCTGTGCTTGTCGGCCATGCGGTACGCGACTTTCGCGCCAAAGTCGCGTTTCAATGACGCGAAAAGCGCCATTTCTCAGCCAATGAAGGTGAACGCAGAGTGTGGGCAGCGTGATGACATAGATCCTGGTCCCCACCATCTTAGAGAAGGGCATTGCAGTGATTGGCTTGCTGTCTGCGGCGTCACAGGGGCTATAAAGGGGCGTTCCCGCCGACCGCCATCTTACTGCTGCTGATCTGAGCTTAGGGACAGGTTGCTGCCGCTTCATCAGAAGCAGGGAGAGCGTTAGGCAGGGTCCACTAACCACCAAACCGCTTGTGCTGCAGCGATTTCCACTGTCCAACACCACCTTCGGTGTGCAGGGACTGTGGAAGCTATTTTTTTTTTTTTTTCCCCTCAGCGCTGTAGCTCATTGGGCTGCCCTAGAAGGCTCCGTGATAGCTGTATTGCTGTGTGTACGCCACTGTGGAAACCAACTGCTTTTTTCAAAGCACATATCCTCTTGTTCCTTCCTTTCTGCACAGCTATCTTTTCTGTTTTTCCACACTTTTTATTTAATTTGTGCATCAGTCCACTCCTATTGCTGCCTGCCATACCTGGCTTACATTACTGCAGGGAGATAGTAATTGTAGGACAGTTTTTTTTTTTTTTTTGTTTTTTTTTTTTGTGGGAGATTAAGATTGGCATTTCTGCTACAGTGCCATCCCTGTGTGTGCCATCTCTCACTGAGTGGGCCATAGAAAGCCTATTTATTTTTTCCGTGATTTGTGTTCTAAAATCTACCTCAACACAAAAACAGTACATCAATCAGTGGGAGAAAAATATTGGCCTCAGTCAGGGCTTGTGTGCCACTGCTGTGTGTGCTATCTCTCATTCAGTGGGCTATAGCAAGCCTATTTTTTTTTTTTTTTTTTAATATTATTTGGTTTCTAATTCTCCCTGAAAAAAAAAAAAAAAACCTAAAAAAACAGTGGGAGAATAATATTGCCCTTTCAGCTTGTGTGCCAGTCTTGACTCCTGGGTGTGCCACCTCTCTCCCTCTCATTCAGTGGGCCATAGAAAGCCTATTTATTTTTTTTTTTAAATATTATTGGGTTTCTAAAGTCTCCCTGAAAAAACAAAAAATACATAAAAAAACAGTGGGAGAGTAATATTGCCCTTTCAGCTTGTGTGCCAGTCTTGACTCCTGGGTGTGCCACCTCTCTCCCTTTCATTCAGTGGGCCATAGAAAGCCTATTTATTTTTTCCGTGATTTGTGTTCTAAAATCTACCTCAACACAAAAACACTACATCAATCAGTGGGAGAAAAATATTGGCCTCAGTCAGGGCTTGTGTGCCACTGCTGTGTGTGCTATCTCTCATTCAGTGGGCTATAGCAAGCCTATTTTTTTTTTTTTTTTTTTTTTTAATATTATTTGGTTTCTAAAGTCTCCCTGAAAAAAAAAAAAAAACATAAAAAAACAGTGGGAGAGTAATATTGCCCTTTCAGCTTGTGTGCCAGTCTTGACTCCTGGGTGTGCCACCTCTCTCCCTTTCATTCAGTGGGCCATAGAAAGCCTATTTATTTTTTGGTTTTTTTAATATTATTTGGTTTCTAAAGTCTCCCTGAAAATAAAAAAAAAAAATACATAAAAAAACAGTGGGAGAGTAATATTGCCATTTCAGCTTGTGTGCCAGTCTTGACTCCTGGGTGTGCCACCTCTCTCCCTCTCATTCAGTGGGCCATAGAAAGCCTTGTTTTTTTGTTTTTTTTTTAATATTATTTGGTTTCTAAAGTCTCCCTGAAAATAAAAAAAAAAAACATAAAAAAACAGTGGGAGAGTAATATTGCCATTTCAGCTTGTGTGCCAGTCTTGACTCCTGGGTGTGCCACCTCTCTCTCTAATTGTGGGCCATAGAAAGCCTATTTATTTTTTGGTTTTTTTAATATTATTTGGTTTCTAAAGTCTCCCTGAAAATAAAAAAAAAAAATACATAAAAAAACAGTGGGAGAGTAATATTGCCCTTTCAGCTTGTGTGCCAGTCTTGACTCCTGGGTGTGCCACCTCTCTCCCTTTCATTCAGTGGGCCATAGAAAGCCTATTTATTTTTTGGTTTTTTTAATATTATTTGGTTTCTAAAGTCTCCCTGAAAATAAAAAAAAAAAATACATAAAAAAACAGTGGGAGAGTAATATTGCCATTTCAGCTTGTGTGCCAGTCTTGACTCCTGGGTGTGCCACCTCTGTCCCTCTCATTCAGTGGGCCATAGAAAGCCTTGTTTTTTTTTTTTTTTTTAAATATTATTTGGTTTCTAAAGTCTCACAGAGAAAAAAAAAAAAATAAATTAGGTGGGAGATTAATATTGACATTAGTGCTTGAGTGACAGTCCTGCGTGTGTGTCATCTCTGTGATTTGGTGTCACAGAAAACAGAGTGTGTAACATTGTGCCTGATTTTCCTTGTGGTCTCACCAACCTGTTAAGGGATATTGAAATCATACTGAAGTTATAGCTCACCGTGTAAGTTGTTTGACAGCAACAAATAAAGTTAGTTTGGTTACGATTTTTAAACAATGAGGAAGTCTGGTGCAAGAGGTCGTCGTGGGCGTTCATTGTCAGCTGGTAATGATGGTAGTGGTAGTGGAGCATCAGGTGGTCGTGGGGATAAAAATATTCCACCTAAGTCTGGAGCTGTGGAGCCAGTTTCGTCGTCAGGCTACACAAGGCCTCGAACGCTCTCTTTTCTGGGAGTAGGAAAACCGCTTTTAAAGGCTGAGCAGCAACAGCAAGTTTTGGCTTACATTGCAGACTCAGCCTCTAGCTCTTTTGCCTCCTCTTCCGAAACTGGTAAATGTAAAAGCAGCGCGTCGCTTGTGGATGTTCACGGTCAGGGACAAGTCGCTTCCTTGTCCTCCTCAGCAAAAACTACAACAAGAGAGAAGGATGCAGCAGGCGACACAACGGGTCACTCCATGGAGCTCTTTACACATACCGTCCCTGGCTTAGAAAGTGAAACATTTAACAGGCCATGCCCATTACAAGTAGATTCTGACATGGAGTGCACTGATGCACAGCCACAGCCAGAGTACTATGCTGCTCCTTTGACTCAGACCACCACATTGCCCTCTCAGGGTACAGATCCACAATCAGACCCTGATGAGACTATGTTGCCCCGCCACGAACGCTATACCACCGACCGACACAGTGACACAGACGAAGTTGCACACGAGCTCGAAGAGGAGGTAATAGATGACCCAGTTATTGACCCCGATTGGCAGCCATTGGGGGAACAGGGTGCAGGCGGCAGTAGTTCAGAAGCGGAGGTGGAGGAGGGGCCGCAGCAGGCATCAACATCGCAACAGGTTCCATCTGCCGGGCCCGTATCTGGCCCAAAACGCGTGTCAAAGCCAAAACCTGTTGGAGGACAGCGTGGCCATCCGGTTAAAGCTCAGTCTGCAATCCCTGAAAAGGGATCCGAGTCTAGGAAGAGTGCAGTCTGGCATTTTTTTAAACAACATCCAACTGATCAGCGCAAAGTCATCTGTCAAAAATGTTCAACTAGCTTAAGCAGAGGTCAGAATCTGAAAAGTCTAAATACTAGTTGCATGCATAGACACTTAACCACCATGCATTTTCAAGCCTGGACTAACTACCAAACGTCCCTTAAGGTTGTAGCACCCTCGGCCAATGAAGCTAGTCAGCAACGCAACATCCCTTCCGTCACTGTAAGGCCACCATTTTCCGCACCACCGGCAGTATCTGTGCAGGTTTCTTTGCCAGCCAAAAGCAGTCAGGGTCAGGGAATCACCAGTTTAGTAGGAGGAAATATTGCATCTAGGGCACCGGCGGAAACAATACCGTCTCCAACCGTCTCTCAGTCTGCCATGTACACCGGCACACCCGAAAGTTCCACGATCTCCTGCTCTCCAGTCCAGCTCACCCTACATGAGACTCTGGTTAGAAAAAGGAAGTACTTATCCTCGCATCCGCGTACACAGGGTTTTAACGCCCACATAGCTAGACTAATCTCGTTAGAGATGATGCCCTACCGTTTAGTTGAAAGCGAAGCTTTTAAAGCCCTGATGGAGTACGCTGAACCACGATACGAGCTACCTAGTCGACACTTTTTTTCCAGAAAAGCCATCCCAGCCCTGCACCAGCATGTTAAACAGCGCATCGTCCATGCACTTAGGCAATCTGTGAGTACAAAGGTGCACCTGACTACAGATGCATGGACCAGTAGGCATGGCCAGGGACGTTATGTGTCCATCACGGCACACTGGGTGAATGTGGTGGATGCAGGGTCCACAGGCGACATCAATTTAGGGACAGTTGTGCCTAGCCCACGGTCTAGGAAACAGTTGGCTGTAGGCGTTCGCACCCCCTCCTCCTCCTCCTCGTCCTCCTGCAGAAGCTACAGCTCTTCCACAGAACGCAGTCGGCCAACCACTCCATCGGCAGATGACACTGTTGCACACCAGTTGTCCCATTATGGGCCAGCTACTGCCAAGCGTCAGCAGGCTGTATTGGCTATGAAGTGTTTGGGCGACAACAGACACACCGCGGAAGTTCTGTCCGAGTTCTTGCAACAAGAAACGCAGTCGTGGCTGGGCACAGTAGATCTTGAGGCAGGCAAGGTAGTGAGTGATAACGGAAGGAATTTCATGGCTGCCATCTCCCTTTCCCAACTGAAACACATTCCTTGCCTGGCTCACACCTTAAACCTGGTGGTGCAGTGCTTATTGAAAACTTATCCTGGGTTCTCCGACCTGCTCCTCAAAGTGCGTGCACTTTGCTCACATATCCGACGTTCGCCTGTACACGCCAGCCGTATGCAGACCTATCAGCGGTCTTTGAACCTTCCCCAGCATCGCCTAATCATAGACGTTGCAACAAGGTGGAACTCAACACTGCACATGCTTCAGAGACTGTGCGAACAGAGGCGTGCTGTTATTTATTTGTGGGAGGATACACGGGCAGGCAGTAGGATGGCAGACATGGAGTTGTCAGGTGTGCAGTGGTCGAAGATACAAGACATGTGTCAAGTCCTTCAGTGTTTTGAGGAATGCACACGGCTGGTTAGTGCAGACAACGCCGTAATAAGCATGAGCATCCCCCTAATGCGTCTGCTGATGCAAAGTTTGACGCACATAAAGGAGCAGGCGTCTGCACCAGAGGAAGAGGGAAGCCTTGATGACAGTCAGCCATTGTCTGGTCAGGGCAGTGTACAGGACGAGGTAGCGGGCGAAGAGGAGGTGGAGGACGAGGAGGATGATGGGGATGAGTATATTTTTAATGCGGAAACTTTCACGGGGGCACAGGAAATTGGTTGCGTGTCACGGCCGGGTTCTGGTTTTTTGAGGGACACAAGTGACGTAGATTTGCCTGCAACTGCCCCTCAACCAATCACAACCGGAGATTTGACAACTGGAACTTTGGCCCACATGGCGGATTATGCCTTACGTATCCTAAAAAGGGACACACGCATTACGAAAATGATGAACGATGACGATTACTGGTTGGCCTGCCTCCTTGATCCACGCTATAAAGGCAAATTGCAAAATATTATGCCACATGAGAACTTGGAACTAATATTAGCAACCAAACAATCAACTCTTGTTGACCGTTTGCTTCAGGCATTCCCAGCACACAGCGCACGTGATCGTTCTCACACAAGCTCCAGGGGGCAGCAGACTAGGAGTGTTAGGGGTGCACACATCAGAAGTGGCGTTGGACAGAGGGGTTTTCTGACCAGGTTGTGGAGTGATTTTGCTATGACCGCAGACAGGACAGGTACTGCTGCATCAATTGAAAGTGACAGGAGACAACATTTGTCCAGTATGGTTACTAACTATTTTTCATCCCTTATCGATGTTCTCCCTCAACCGTCATTCCCATTTGATTACTGGGCCTCCAAATTAGACACCTGGCCAGAATTGGCAGAATATGCATTGCAGGAGCTTGCTTGCCCGGCAGCAAGTGTCCTATCAGAAAGAGTATTCAGTGCTGCAGGTTCAATATTAACCGAAAAAAGGACTCGTCTGGCTACCCAAAATGTTGACGATCTAACATTCATTAAAATGAACCACAACTGGATTTCGAAATCTTTTGCCCCACCTTGCCCGGCCGACACCTAGCTTTCCTATGAAAAGCTCTTGCCTGTGAATTACTTTTCTAATGTCTAATTTGCTGCAGCTGATTGTACAGCATACGACATGTTTACACCTCCCTAAATGGCAAAACTCCCCACACGGGGCCGTGGTATCGCGACTTGGCGCAAGCACCCGTGAGACTGCTGTTTGTCTGAAGAGGTGGGTGTGCTCGCTTTTGGTTGACGGCATTGCTACTGGGTCCCTCATAGTACAATGTAGTGTCTCTGGCGGTGGTGGTGCGCACCCAACGTCAGACACACCGTTGTAACATGAGGGGCCCTGGGGCGGTCCCGCCGGCCTCAAGAGAGTTCCCCCCTACCCCAGCTCAAAATGTGCTCTACCACGTCCAAAATTATGTCGCACAGCTCCACCAATCTTTAGTCTATTCGCTGACATCATTCAATGTCTGGCACTGACAATACAAATTTGTAGACATCTATGATGCAACTTAAAGTAGTCTGTGTCTGTGTCCTATATTGGCACCATTAAATAGTTACTGCCAAATTACTATGTCAGAAACTCAGTAGATGAGCCCACCCCTGTACCTAAGTATGCCACCTTTTTTTTTTGTTTTGGTTGTTTTGCGAGACATTAACATCTATTTATATTTTGGGAGTACTGGGACAGACACTCCTTGCACTACTCCTCCACTCACCACCAAGCTGCCTGTGTATCCATGTAACCGCTGTAAAACTGCCATGAGCCTATTGTTTGTTATTTTAGGCCTTTGATAGCCTGTCTGCGGTCCCTACTTTAAATACTCCTCCACTGACCACCAAGCTGCCTGCCCGTGTATCCATGTAACCGCTGTGAAACTGCCATGAGCCTATTGTTTGTTATGTTAGGCCTTTGATAGCCTGTCTGCGGTCCCTACTTTAAATACTCCTCCACTGACCAGACCACTGCTGCCCGTGTACCCCTGGAACCAATTATAAAGTGCCTACAGCCAGCCCATTTTCTTATGTTAGGCCTTTGAAGCCTTTCTGCGGTCCCTACTTTAAATACTCCTCCACTCACCACCACCAAGCTGCCTGCCCGTGTATCCATGTAACCGCTGTGAAACTGCCATGAGCCTATTGTTTGTTATTTTAGGCCTTTGATAGCCTGTCTGCGGTCCCTACTTTAAATACTCCTCCACTCACCACCAAGCTGCCTGTGTATCCATGTAACCGCTGTAAAACTGCCATGAGCCTATTGTTTGTTATTTTAGGCCTTTGATAGCCTGTCTGCGGTCCCTACTTTAAATACTCCTCCACTGACCAGACCACTGCTGCCCGTGTACCCCTGGAACCAATTATAAAGTGCCTACAGCCAGCCCATTTTCTTATGTTAGGCCTTTGAAGCCTGTCTGCGGTCCCTACTTTAAATACTCCTCCACTCACCACCACCAAGCTGCCTGCCCGTGTATCCATGTAACCGCTGTGAAACTGCCATGAGCCTATTGTTTGTTATTTTAGGCCTTTGATAGCCTGTCTGCGGTCCCTACTTTAAATACTCCTCCACTCACCACCAAGCTGCCTGCCCGTGTATCCATGTAACCGCTGTGAAACTGCCATCATGAGCCTATTGTTTGTTATGTTAGGCCTTTGATAGCCTGTCTGCGGTCCCTACTTTAAATACTCCTCCACTGACCAGACCACTGCTGCCCGTGTACCCCTGGAACCAATTATAAAGTGCCTACAGCCAGCCCATTTTCTTATGTTAGGCCTTTGATAGCCTGTCTGCGGTCCCTACTTTAAATACTCCTCCACTCACCACCAAGCTGCCTGCCCGTGTATCCATGTAACCGCTGTGAAACTGCCATCATGAGCCTATTGTTTGTTATGTTAGGCCTTTGATAGCCTGTCTGCGGTCCCTACTTTAAATACTCCTCCACTGACCAGACCACTGCTGCCCGTGTACCCCTGGAACCAATTATAAAGTGCCTACAGCCAGCCCATTTTCTTATGTTAGGCCTTTGAAGCCTGTCTGCGGTCCCTACTTTAAATACTCCTCCACTCACCACCACCAAGCTGCCTGCCCGTGTATCCATGTAACCGCTGTGAAACTGCCATGAGCCTATTGTTTGTTATTTTAGGCCTTTGATAGCCTGTGTGCGGTCCCTACTTTAAATACTCCTCCACTCACCACCAAGCTGCCTGCCCGTGTATCCATGTAACCGCTGTGAAACTGCCATGAGCCTATTGTTTGTTATTTTAGGCCTTTGATAGCCTGTGTGCGGTCCCTACTTTAAATACTCCTCCACTCACCACCAAGCTGCCTGCCCGTGTATCCATGTAACCGCTGTGAAACTGCCATGAGCCTATTGTTTGTTATGTTAGGCCTTTGATAGCCTGTCTGCGGTCCCTACTTTAAATACTCCTCCACTGACCAGACCACTGCTGCCCGTGTACCCCTGGAACCAATTATAAAGTGCCTACAGCCAGCCCATTTTCTTATGTTAGGCCTTTGAAGCCTGTCTGCGGTCCCTACTTTAAATACTCCTCCACTGACCAGACCACTGCTGCCCGTGTACCCCTGGAACCAATTATAAAGTGCCTACAGCCAGCCCATTTTCTTATGTTAGGCCTTTGAAGCCTGTCTGCGGTCCCTACTTTAAATACTCCTCCACTCACCACCACCAAGCTGCCTGCCCGTGTATCCATGTAACCGCTGTGAAACTGCCATGAGCCTATTGTTTGTTATTTTAGGCCTTTGATAGCCTGTGTGCGGTCCCTACTTTAAATACTCCTCCACTCACCACCAAGCTGCCTGCCCGTGTATCCATGTAACCGCTGTGAAACTGCCATGAGCCTATTGTTTGTTATTTTAGGCCTTTGATAGCCTGTGTGCGGTCCCTACTTTAAATACTCCTCCACTGACCAGACCACTGCTGCCCGTGTACCCCTGGAACCAATTATAAAGTGCCTACAGCCAGCCCATTTTCTTATGTTAGGCCTTTGAAGCCTGTCTGCGGTCCCTACTTTAAATACTCCTCCACTGACCAGACCACTGCTGCCCGTGTACCCCTGGAACCAATTATAAAGTGCCTACAGCCAGCCCATTTTCTTATGTTAGGCCTTTGAAGCCTGTCTGCGGTCCCTACTTTAAATACTCCTCCACTCACCACCACCAAGCTGCCTGCCCGTCTATCCATGTAACCGCTGTAAAACTGCAATGAGCCTATTGTTTGTTATTTTAGGCCTTTGATAGCCTGTCTGCGGCCCCTACTTGCAATACTCCTCCACTGACCACAATGCTGCCTGGAGTGCCTGCCTGTGTATCCATGTAACCGATGTAAAACTGCCATGACTGCCTACTGTTTGTTATTTTAGGCCTTTGATAGCCTGTCTGCAGCCCCTACTTGCAATACTCCTCCACTGACCACACCAATGCTGCCCGTGTACCCCTGGAACCTATTTAAAAGTTCATAGAGCCTAGTTATATATTTTATTTACTATTAATAAGGCCATGATGGACTACGCTGTACCACGCTACAAGCTAACCAGTCGACACTTCTTTTGCGAGAAAAGCCATCCCAACCCTCCACCAGCATGTAGAAGACCGCATTGTCCATGCACTCTGGCAATCTGTGAGTACAAAGGTGCACCTGACAACAGACGCATGGACCTGTAGGCATGGCCACGGAAGATTACGTGTCCATTACGGCGCAATGGGTTAATGTGGTGGATGCATGGTCCACAGGGGACAGCCTACTAAGTCTGTCTGCAGTCCCTAATTCAAATTGTGCTCCACTGTCTAAATCGGAACTTCCACCTTCTGGCTTTCGGCCTATAGTATCAGAAATTAAACTGCATTTGGCCTTCAACTTTGGTTAGGGCCTACTAACGGCTTCTGCCCCTCCCTGGTGTTGCCCTCAACTAAATAAAGCTGAGCTTCAACCTTCTGCTCCAAATTACCATTTTGAAAAATGCAATAGGCTTTTCAGGCCTACTAAAGGAGTCTGTCTGTGTGCCCCTCCCTGGTGTTGTCCTCAACTAAATAAAGCTGAGCTTCAACCTTCCGGCTCTCATTATGTGGTTTTAAAAAAAAAAAAGGTGGTTAGGGCCTACTAACGGCTTCTGCCCCTCCCTGGTGTTGTCCTCAACTAAATAAAGCTGAGCTTCAACCTTCCGGCTCTCATTATGTGGTTTTAAAAAAAAAAATGGTGGTTAGGGCCTACTAACGGCTTCTGCCCCTCCCTGGTGTTGTCCTCAACTAAATAAAGCTGAGCTTCAACCTTCCGGCTCTCATTATGTGGTTTTAAAAAAAAAAAAGGTGGTTAGGGCCTACTAACGGCTTCTGCCCCTCCCTGGTGTTGTCCTCAACTAAATAAAGCTGAGCTTCAACCTTCCGGCTCTCATTATGTGGTTTTAAAAAAAAAAAAGGTGGTTAGGGCCTACTAACGGCTTCTGCCCCTCCCTGGTGTTGTCCTCAACTAAATAAAGCTGAGCTTCAACCTTCCGGCTCTCATTATGTGGTTTTAAAAAAAAAAAAGGTGGTTAGGGCCTACTAACGGCTTCTGCCCCTCCCTGGTGTTGTCCTCAACTAAATAAAGCTGAGCTTCAACCTTCCGGCTCTCATTATGTGGTTTTAAAAAAAAACAAGGTGGTTAGGGCCTACTAACGGCTTCTGCCCCTCCCTGGTGTTGTCCTCAACTAAATAAAGCTGAGCTTCAACCTTCCGGCTCTCATTATGTGGTTTTAAAAAAAAAAATGGTGGTTAGGGCCTACTAACGGCTTCTGCCCCTCCCTGGTGTTGTCCTCAACTAAATAAAGCTGAGCTTCAACCTTCCGGCTCTCATTATGTGGTTTTAAAAAAAAAAAAGGTGGTTAGGGCCTACTAACGGCTTCTGCCCCTCCCTGGTGTTGTCCTCAACTAAATAAAGCTGAGCTTCAACCTTCCGGCTCTCATTATGTGGTTTTAAAAAAAAAAATGGTGGTTAGGGCCTACTAACGGCTTCTGCCCCTCCCTGGTGTTGTCCTCAACTAAATAAAGCTGAGCTTCAACCTTCCGGCTCTCATTATGTGGTTTTAAAAAAAAAAATGGTGGTTAGGGCCTACTAACGGCTTCTGCCCCTCCCTGGTGTTGTCCTCAACTAAATAAAGCTGAGCTTCAACCTTCCGGCTCTCATTATGTGGTTTTAAAAAAAAAAAAGGTGGTTAGGGCCTACTAACGGCTTCTGCCCCTCCCTGGTGTTGTCCTCAACTAAATAAAGCTGAGCTTCAACCTTCCGGCTCTCATTATGTGGTTTTAAAAAAAAAAATGGTGGTTAGGGCCTACTAACGGCTTCTGCCCCTCCCTGGTGTTGTCCTCAACTAAATAAAGCTGAGCTTCAACCTTCCGGCTCTCATTATGTGGTTTTAAAAAAAAAAAAGGTGGTTAGGGCCTACTAACGGCTTCTGCCCCTCCCTGGTGTTGTCCTCAACTAAATAAAGCTGAGCTTCAACCTTCCGGCTCTCATTATGTGGTTTTAAAAAAAAAAAGGTGGTTAGGGCCTACTAACGGCTTCTGCCCCTCCCTGGTGTTGTCCTCAACTAAATAAAGCTGAGCTTCAACCTTCCGGCTCTCATTAAGTGGTTTTAAAAAAAAAATGGTGGTTAGGGCCTACTAACGGCTTCTGCCCCTCCCTGGTGTTGCCCTCAACTAAATAAAGCTGAGCTTCAACCTTCTGCTCCAAATTACCATTTTAAAAAATGCAATAGGCTTTTCCGGCCTACTAAAGGTGTCTGCCCCTCCCTGGTGTTGTCCTCAACTGAACAAAGCTGAGCTTCCACATTCTGGCTTTCGCCCTATACTATCAGATATTAAACTGCATTTGGCCTACTAGTGTGGTTAGGCCCTTGAAACAGTGTCTGCTGCTCTTGGGTTTGCTACTCCACTGAACAAAGCAATGCCGCCTGTTTAGTCCTGTTACCAATTTTGAACTGCATGTAGCCTACTTTATTCTTTGGCCCTATATCTGTTTCCTCCTCATCCTGCCCATTGCCCAGCCACTGCTAAATGAGTCTGCTGGTACATTGACCGAGACCACTACATTCCCCTTGTACTCTACACAGCCAGAATCTGTCCCTGCTGAAAGTAAGGTTCCCCTTCCCGCATGTTATACCACCTTACACAGGGACAAAGAGGAAGGTGCAGATGAAAGTGCAGGTTCCTTCATCAGGTGGGGGGGCATACTCGTTGGCGACGTCACTGGCACAGGGCCCCTCAGAGTACGCAAAAGTGTCGCTGCTGGTGGGAGGCGCCCCCGCCATGCAAACACACCGCCGTACTTTGAGGGGCCCTGTGCCAGTGGCAATGCGAACGAGTGGGCCCCCCCCCTGCTTGCTCAGGATCACAGCACTTGCAACTTTTAAATAATTACCTTTCCCTGCAACACCGCCGTGACGTAGTCCGCATTTCCTGGGCCCACGAAAAACTTGAGCCGGCCCTACTCCCCCCACAACTTTTGCCAAATGACCCCCAATTCCCTATGCCCAACTATTATTATAAAGTTAATTAAGATTGACAAGCTTCAGAAACAAGAATGGATGTTTTTGGCATTAAAATGGGCACTGTAGGTGTTTTCCTGGCCTCCACTCACTGCCGACTATGCTTCCCCATTGACTTGCATTGGGTTTCGTGTTTCGGTCGATCCCCGACTTTTAGCGATAATCGGCCGACTGCACTCGACTCGACTCTGGACAAAATCGGGTTTCCCAAAACCCTACTCGATCTTAAAAAAATGAAAGTCGCTCAACCCTAGTTCAGGCTATTCATGACTGGACGCAGCCTACATCTGTTAAGAGTCTTCAGAAGTTCTTGGGTTTTGCTAATTTTTACCGTCGCTTCATAGCTAATTTTTCTGGCGTTGTTAAGCCTTTGACGGATTTGACCAAGAAGGGTTGTGATGTGACTAATTGGTCTTCTGCGGCTGTGGAGGCCTTTCGGGAGCTGAAGCGTCGGTTTTCTTCGGCTCCGGTCTTATGTCAGCCAGATGTCTCACTTCCCTTCCAGGTGGAGGTTGATGCTTCCGAGATTGGAGCGGGGGCTGTTTTGTCGCAGAGAAGCCCCGATGGCTCTGTGATGAAGCCATGTGCTTTCTTTTCAAGAAAGTTTTCGCCTGCCGAGCGGAATTATGATGTCGGTAATCGGGAGCTGTTGGCTATGAAGTGGGCATTTGAGGAGTGGCGACATTGGCTCGAGGGAGCTAAACATCGTGTGGTGGTCTTGACTGACCACAAGAATTTGATTTATCTCGAGTCGGCCAAGCGGCTGAATCCCAGACAGGCTCGTTGGTCATTGTATTTCTCTCGTTTTGATTTCATGGTCTCGTACCTGCCGGGTTCGAAGAATGTGAAGGCTGATGCTCTTTCTAGGAGTTTTGTGCCTGATTCTCCTGGAGATTCAGAGCCGGCTGGTATCCTTAGAGAAGGGGTGATTTTGTCTGCCATCTCCCCAGATTTGCGACGTGTGCTGCAAGAGTTTCAGGCGGATAGACCTGACCGCTGTCCACCGGAGAGACTGTTTGTCCCGGATAGATGGACCAACAGAGTCATCTCCGAGGTTCATTCTTCGGTGTTGGCGGGCCATCCTGGAATATTTGGTACCAGAGACTTGGTGGCCAGGTCTTTTTGGTGGCCTTCCTTGTCGCGGGATGTGCGTTCCTTTGTGCAGTCTTGTGGAATTTGTGCTCGGGCGAAGCCTTGCTGTTCTCGTGCCAGTGGTTTGCTGTTACCTTTGCCTGTCCCGAAGAGGCCTTGGACGCACATTTCCATGGATTTTATTTCAGATCTCCCTGTCTCTCAGAGAATGTCTGTCATCTGGGTGGTGTGTGATCGTTTTTCTAAGATGGTCCATTTGGTGCCCTTGCCTAAGTTGCCTTCCTCCTCCGAGTTGGTTCCACTGTTTTTTCAAAATGTGGTTCGTTTGCACGGGATTCCTGAGAACATTGTTTCTGACAGAGGATCCCAGTTTGTGTCTAGATTTTGGCGGACCTTTTGTGCTAAGTTGGGCATTGAATTGTCTTTTTCGTCGGCCTTCCATCCTCAGACGAATGGCCAAACCGAGCGATCTAATCAGACCTTGGAGACTTATTTAAGATGTTTTGTTTCTGCTGACCAGGACGACTGGGTTACTTTTTTACCGTTGGCCGAGTTTGCCCTTAATAATCGGGCTAGTTCTGCTACTTTGGTTTCTCCTTTTTTTTGTAATTCGGGGTTTCATCCTCGTTTTTCCTCGGGTCAGGTGGAGCCTTCTGACTGTCCTGGAGTGGATGTTGTGGTGGATAGGTTGCATCAGATTTGGAATCATGTGGTGGACAATTTGAAGTTGTCACAAGAGAAGGCTCAGCTCTTTGCCAACCGCCGTCGCTGTGTGGGTCCCCGACTTCGCGTTGGGGACTTGGTGTGGTTGTCTTCTCGCTTCATTCCTATGAAGGTCTCCTCTCCTAAGTTCAAGCCTCGGTTTATCGGTCCTTATAAGATTCTGGAAGTCCTTGGCCCTGTGTCATTCCGTCTGGACCTCCCGGCATCATTTGCTATTCATAATGTGTTCCATCGCTCGTTGTTGCGGAGGTATGTGGTACCTGTGGTTCCTCCGGTTGAGCCTCCTGCCCCGGTGCTGGTTGAGGGAGAATTGGAATACGTGGTGGAGAAGATCTTGGATTCTCGTGTTTCTAGACGGAGGCTCCAGTATTTGGTCAAGTGGAAGGGCTATGGTCAGGAGGATAATTCTTGGGTTGTCGCCTCTGATGTTCATGCGGCCGATTTGGTTCATGCCTTCCATGTGGCTCATCCTGATCGCCCTGGGGGTTTTCATGAGGGTTCGGTGACCCCTCCTTAAGGGGGGGTACTGTTGTGAACTCTGTTTTCAGGCTCCCTCTTGTGGTCACTGGTGGTATGGTGTGACTTTTGCTTTGGGCTCCCCCTGGTGGCTTTGTTTGTTATCCTGCTGGTCTCTGGCTATCAGCTGGTTCGTTATCCTCTGGGAGGTTCCTATATAGCTCTGTTTTACTTCCTCTTGTTGCCAGCTGTCGATGTAATCAGTGCTACTCAGATTCCTTCTGACTACCTTGCTCCCAGTCAATCCAGGACAAAGCTAAGTTTTGTTTGCTCATTTTTTGATCAGCAGTGTTTATCATGTTTTCTTGTCCAGCTTGCTAAAATGTGATTTCCTCGCTTGCTGGATGCTCTAGTGGACTGAGTTTCTCCCCACACACCATTAGTTGGTGCGTGGGTTCTTGTAATCTCAGGATGGATATTTTGTAAGGGTTTTTTATTGATCGCATAGACCCCTGCTCTATTTTCTGCTTTCTAGTACCAGTGGGCCTCTTTTGCTGAATCTGTTTTCATCCCTACGTATGTGCCTTCTCCTTACTTCACCGTTAATATTTGTTGGGGGCTTCTATATCTTTGGGGATTATTTCTCTGGAGGCAAGCGAGGTCTTTCTTTTTCTTTAGGGGTAGCTAGTTCCTCAGGCTGGCTCGAGACGTCTAGGAATTTTTTAGGCACGTTCACCGGCTACCTCTAGTTGTTTTGGATAGGTTCAGATTTGCGATCAGTCCAGTTACCATCTCCCTAGAGCTTGTCCTTAGTTTATTCACTTGCTGGTCTATTCGTGATCCTCAGCCACTAAGGATCATAACAGGCAACATCACTGTAGCAACCAGTTACCTGGGGTGTTACATGAACGTAGACTTACTCACCTGTCCTGGTACCAGCTCCAATCATGACTGGCCGGTTTCACCTCTGTGTGTTGGGTAAGATAATTCACTGGGATCAGGTAGCAATACACCACCTGAGTATTTAGGTAGTTTGCATTCCTGTTACTACACTGCACCACCACTAAACTCTGCTATTCTGGTCATCCTAGTTCTACGACTGCTACGTCTAGCTCTGGTGTACAATTTTGATATAAACCACAAAATACAGTATAAGACATAGTGGATTATAAGACGCACCCCAAATTTTGAGGAGAAAAATAGGAAAAACTTTTTTTTAATAAAATGGTGGTGCTTACAATCTTGGCATCTTATTGCTTACCGGGGGTGGTGGCTGCGGTCAAGCGGCACTCCTTGCCTTCTGAGCTTTGCACTGTGCCTGAAAAATATTTTCCGATTACATGTAGGGTATTGGCGCCCTCAGGATAAAATGGGCCTCAGCTTGTTGTAAAAAATTTTTCCTATTAGCCCTTAGAAAAATTAAAAACTTGGGGCTAAAATAATATTTAAGTGGTAATATGTAATTTATGCTTTCTTCACCGCTCAGTGGTATAAAATTCTGTGAGGCACATGTGATGTCAATATGATCACTACATCCCTAGATGAATTCATGGAGGAGTGTAGCTTGTAAAATGAATTCACATAAAGGGGTTTTCTGTTGTTCTGGCACCTCAGGATCTCTGCCAATGTGGCATGGCACCCTCAAACCATTCCAGCAAAATCTGAACTCCAATATGGTGCCTCTTTCCTTCTGAGCTTTGCACTGTGCCTCAAAAGTAGTGTTCCCCTACATATAGGGTATCAGAGTACTCAAGAGAAATTGCACTACAACTTTTGGGGACCAATTTCTCCTATTACCCTTGGTAAAATAAAAAATTGGGGGAGAAAATATCATTTTTGTGTAAAAAAAATATGATTTTTTATTTTCTCGGCTCTACCTTATAAACTTCTGTGGGGGTTCCAAGTGCTCAACACACATCTAGATAAATTCCTTGATGGGTCTAGTATCTAAAATAGGGTCACTTATGGGGGTTTCCACTGTTTAGGCACATCAGGGGCATTTTTTGTGAAAAAAGTTAAACGTTATTTTTTTTTTTTTTAAACATTCCAAAAATTCCTGTGAAGCACTTGAAGGGTTCATAAACTTCTTGAATGTGATTTTAAGCACCTTGAGGGGTGCAGTTTTCAGAATGGTGTAACTTTTGGGTATTTTCTGTCGTATAGACCCCTCAAAGTGACTTCAAATGTGATGCGGTCCCTAAAAAAAAAAATGGTGTTGTAAAAATGAGAAATCGCTGGTCAACTTTTAACCCTTATAACTTCCTAACAAAAAAAATTTGGGTTCCAAAATTGTGCTGATGTAAAGCAGGCATGTGGGAAATGTTACTTAAGTTTTTTGTGTGACATACTGTATCTCTGTGATTTAAGGGCATGAAAATTCAAAGTTGGAAAATTGCAAAATTTTTGCCAAATTTCCATTTTTTTACAAATAAACGCAAGTCATATCAAAGACATTTTACCACTATCATGAAGTACAATATGTCACGAGAAAACTTTCTCAGAATCACTGGGATTCATTGAAACATTCCAGAGTTATTACCTCATAAAGATACAGTGGTCAGAATTGTAAAAATTGGCCCATTCATTAACGTGCAAACCACCCTCGGGGGTAAAGGGGTTAAACTTGGCTCTTCTGCACAAAGTCCTCAATGCTGACTCAACTTTGTTATATCGCTGTTTCAGTTCTGCTAACTTTGTCCCAATTCACATACACCAGTTGTCGTTGTCCCTGTTTTGCCACCATTGTTTCAACTACATTGCCTTGCTATTATTTGGGACCAAAGTCTCTGAGGATCCACCTCTCCAGGTATGACGTAACACAATTCTCTTGCTGAACTGTATTTTTTTTACTGACATGCAGATTCCAATTTCACATGGCAAAAACGTATAGCTGTTTTAATCACTTTAGACATAATTTGCCTTTTAGCAAAGTGAAGTCAATCCTAAAACTGGCAATACACATCAGATTAAAGAAGGGCAAAATTGCTGATTTTGCCTATACGGCCTCCCAACTGTCCTCCAGTGGTAAATGTTGTGGAAAGAGGGATAAGCCTATTGTATTTCCTTCGACGTTACTCATATTTTTTTATTCTTGTGTTTGAAAAGCAGTTGATAGAGGTGTCTGAAAGTTGCTTAGAGTCTCTTGCTCTAAGGATAAGTCCACAGAAAATTTGGCAGATCCCACTCCAAAATCTACATTTAAAAAAAAAATAAAAATTTGCTTCCAACAAGTTTCCCATTTACTTGAATGAAAAATTGTGTATTTTTACGTGTGCTTTTAAGCGGCTCTGCTTGCGAGTCCACACCTAAAAACTTAGTGTCAACCTACACACCTCAGCTTTTAAATCAAGTAAAAAATGCGCTTTCTCTATATATATGGTGTGCTTTTGGTGAGGTTTTACAAGCAGAAGCACACGAAAGTCCCACATGTGCAGTGCTACATATGAAAACTAAAAAATGCATCAAAATCATTCTGTATAAACGTATAAGTAAACGCATCGACAGTATTATTACAAAACCGCACCAAAATCTCCTTTCACGGGGAGGTTTAAAGAGAAAACTGCCACTTATAAACATAAACTAGGTAGTTTACATAGAAAAAAAAAAAGATTCTAAAAATAAATCTCATGAACATGCAGCACCCCATGTGACCGGTTGCTGCAGTGATGTTGCTTTTCCTTCGGGAATTGTAATGTCATGCTCAGAGGCAATGGAGTTCTCTTCACCAGGTAAGGCACACACATGCAACACATTCTGAATCCAGGCCAGGAGGGGGAGCTCAAGACCCGGATTCAGGGGAGCTTCCCTAGGCTTTGGTATCCTGACCTGGAGGAGGAGCTAGTTAGTTGCTCAGAGACACTGAAGTAGAAGGAAGTCTGGAACGGAGTGCAGACAGAGAGGCCTGGCAGCCACAAGGGAGCTGCAGCCTCTGGAAGGACAGATAACCTGAAGGGTTGTATGTCGAGCAGCCAGAAGGGAAGGAGCGCAGGAGAGGAACAGAGCTCAGAAGGGAACTGTGGCAGGGCACCCTCAAAGCTGAAGTACAGCTGAAGTACTGGGAACCGGGACCCCGAGGCTTTTGTGGGACTCTATGACACAGAGCAGAACCGGAGGGCACGACACTATACGTTAACTGCCCGCACCATGCCTGAGACGCAGCAGCAACTAAGGAGCCCGGGGCATGTTAGAGTCCCTGTAAAAAGGCTCAAGCTGCCCTTCGTGCAGGTATCTGTCCCAGGACAGGGGGAAACTGGAGGACCCTGTAGGAAGCTTCAGGCAGCAGGGACCTGACCTTTAACGGCGCTAGTTGGAAAGGCTCACGGACAGCGTCGGACTGGGGTGTCTGGGGCCCACCAGAGGAATGGACTCTAGGGGCCCACCCTACAGCTATATGCAAATATCTGTCATTATAGTGGAGCATCGGCTGTAAAACACCGGCGGCTGCTGCACATCTACCGTGTGCCCCAATAACTGGGATGTATAATTACGGTAGTTTACATTAATGTGGTTCTAGGTAAAACAAGTTATCACTGATCCATGGGCTCCACAGGATAGGTGATCGCTTAGATCCGACCATTAGAAACTGGGGAAGTTTTATCCCTGACAGGACACTTTTATCACTATTTTAAAATGCAGCGGCAGGTGGGATTTCTGACCGCAGCTCCATTCATTCTCTTTGGGGCTTCCAGAAAAAAACAAGTGCAGCCACTGAGGGAATGAATGGATCAGTGATCTAGTCGGACATGCCACTCCAGTCTAATGGGGATGAAAAGTTCCACATTTTGCTGAGTGGGTCCAAGCAGTCAGACCCCCACCAATCAATATGTTATCCAGCGTCGGACTGGGGTGTCTGGGGCCCACCAGAGGAATGGACTCTAGGGGCCCACCCTACAGCTATATGCAAATATCTGTCATTATAGTGGAGCATCGGCTGTAAAACACCGGCGGCTGCTGCACATCTACCGTGTGCCCCAATAACTGGGATGTATAATTACGGTAGTTTACATTAATGTGGTTCTAGGTAAAACAAGTTATCACTGATCCATGGGCTCCACAGGATAGGTGATCGCTTAGATCCGACCATTAGAAACTGGGGAAGTTTTATCCCTGACAGGACACTTTTATCACTATTTTAAAATGCAGCGGCAGGTGGGATTTCTGACCGCAGCTCCATTCATTCTCTTTGGGGCTTCCAGAAAAAAACAAGTGCAGCCACTGAGGGAATGAATGGATTAGTGATCTAGTCGGACATGCCACTCCAGTCTAATGGGGATGAAAAGTTCCACATTTTGCTGAGTGGGTCCAAGCAGTCAGACCCCCACCAATCAATATGTTATCACTTATCCTGTGGAGAGGTGATTACTTTTTTCCACAGGAAACCCCTGTAAGTGCATCTCCGCCGCTGTGTACAAAGCATTAAAACTCTAATGGAAATAAAGAATCTTCTCCTAATTAATGTCAGAGAGAACAAATGACTGCCATACACAACACAATCCACTATACCAAGACCAATAATACCACATACAGTAAGAAATACCACCACACCATGACCAGACCACATAGTGACCGAATAATACTACATACAAGGGACAAATACCACCGCACCGTGTCAACACCACATATTACCACCACTTGGTGACCAAATAGCACATACAAGGGACAAATACCACAACACCATTTCCAGACCACATATTACCACCACATAGTGACTGAATACTACAATACTGATCAGAAATAAAAAAAACAAAAAAAAACACAATACTATCACCATAAGGCTGCTGTCACACTAGCAGTATTTGGTCAGTATTTTACATCAGTATTTGTAAGCCAAAACCAGGAGTGGAACAATTTGAGGAAAAGTATAATAGAAACATGTGCACCACTTCTGCATTTATCACCCACTCCTGGTTTTGGCTTACAAATACTGATTTCCACATATAGTGGGATCTATGCAATAAAGCGATCTCCACTATGGTACTAATATAAAATAAATTTTATTGAACATAATGTTAAAAACACAAATAGGATAAAATTACTACATGTAAGAAAGGTACACAATCCAATAAAAGGGACTATACTGCCATGGGAGATTGCAAGATGGCTCAGGCTGAATGCAGTATATATACAATGAGAAATACCTATGCTATGATATGAGAGTCCATGGATGGAAAGCTGCCTCTATCAACGATACCTAGCTTAATAATATGGTGTCCTAAATCAGACCCCTCAAAAATACATGGCATATGCTAGAGGTAGTAAAAGGATATTACCTTACTGTTCGCCTGCTGCAATGACCCCGGCGTCCCTCTTGCATATGCCATGTATTTTTGAGGGGTCTGATTTAGGACACCATATTATTAAGCTAGGTATCGTTGATAGAGGCAGCTTTCCATCCATGGACTCTCATATCATAGCATAGGTATTTCTCATTGTATATATACTGCATTCAGCCTGAGCCATCTTGCAATCTCCCATGGCAGTATAGTCCCTTTTATTGGATTGTGTACCTTTCTTACATGTAGTAATTTTATCCTATTTGTGTTTTTAACATTATGTTCAATAAAATTTATTTTATATTAGTACCATAGTGGAGATCGCTTTATTGCATAGATCCCACTATATGTGGAAGTTTTGCTGGGTGGTACATATACCCTTCGTTTTGAAGGGATTTGTCTTTGTAAAAACATAGAGCAATTACGTGTGATTACAAATACTGATGTAAAATACTGACCAAATACTGAATGTGTGACGGCAGCCTAAGTGACATTATACACAGGAGATCTGTACTTAGTATGCAGTGTCTGTGTAGAGGTAATACAGAGATCACTGGTGGTATTATACACAGGAGCTCTGTATATAGTGTATAGGTAATACAGTGATCACTGGTGACATTATACACAGGAGCTCTGTATATAGTATACAGTGTATAGTGTCAGTGTATAGGTAACACTGACTCACCAGTGACGTCTCTAGGTGAAGTCCTTCATCTTTCATCCAGCACAGACCGCCATCATTTCTTCCAGCCAGGACTCATTTCTGCAGGAAATAACACAGTTATCTCGAGCTCCACTTGCAGAACACATTACTTAATTTTTCACAACTTCTGCATTACACCACATGAAGAAAAAGAGGCGACATAGTGTCACTCTACACAGTAACAGGACCGCCCCCCCAATTAAAACAGTATACTCAAAAAATAAAATAAATACATCACTGCAGTAATAATATCCCTTAATTAGCCCCTATGGTAATAATATTCCCCACCCTGGCCCCGTTTATCTCATTCCTGGCTCCAGCCATATGTTCTCGCATCCTGCCCTCATGAGTATCCATTCTACCCCATATGATCTCCCCATCCTGCCCCATCTGTCTCCATCGTATCCATCCTGCCCCATGATCCAATCCTGCCCCATGTCTTTCATTCTGCCCCGTGTCTCCAATCATGCCCTGTATCTACATTCTGCCCATGCCTCCAGTCCTGCCCTCAGTGTGTCCAGCAATCTACCCCAGTGTGTCCAGCATATTACCCCCAGTGTGTCCAGCAACCTGCCCCAGTATGTCCAGCATATTGCCCCAGTGTCCAGCAATCTGCCCCAGTGTGTCCAGCATTGCCTCCAGACAGTGTATCCAGCAATCTGCCCCAGTATGTCCGGCAATCTGCCCCAGTGTCCAGCAATCTGTCCCAGTATGTCCAGCATTGCCCCCAGACAGTGTGTCCAGGAATCTGCCCCAGTATGTCTGGCAATCTGCCCCAGTGTGTCCGGCAATCTGCCCCAGTGTGTCCAGCATATTACCCCCGTGTGTCCAACAATCTGCCCCCAGTCTGTCCAGCGTTCTGCCCCCAGTCTGTCCAGCGTTCTGCCCCCAGTCTGTCCAGCGTTCTGCCCCCAGTCTGTCCAGGGTTCTGCCCCCAGTCTGTCCAGGGTTCTGCCCCCAGTCTGTCCAGCGTTCTGCCCCCAGTCTGTCCAGCGTTCTGCCCCCAGTCTGTCCAGCGTTCTGCCCCCCGTGTCTGTCCAGCGTTCTGTCCCAGTGTGTCTCCAGCAATCTGCCCCCAGTGGGTGTCCAGCATTCTGCCCAAATCAGTGTCCCCCACTGCTCCAGGGGCACCCGCCACTCCGGGGGCCGCTCTGGGGGCCCCCTGGCCGCCACCCTCCCACCCTCCTTGAAGACGATACTCACCCTGCTGCCTGCTCCAGCGATGGTCTCGGCGTCTGCTCTGCACTGCATCTTCTTCCTGCTTGTGCTTGTGCGGTCATGTGATACTGATTAAAGTCATGAATATGCGCATATTCATGGCCTTAATGAAGCGGTACCACGTGACCGCACAAGCAGGAAGAAGATGCAGTGCAGAGCAGACGCCGAGACCATCGCTGGAGCAGGGTGAGTATCGTCTTCAAGGAGGGTGGGTGGGGGGCGGCCAGGGGGGGCCCCGGAGCAGTGGGGGCCCCTGGAGCAGTGGGGGCCCTGCCAGCAGGTGTCAGTGCCTGGGCCCACCGGGGGATCCACCGATTCCCCGGTGGGCCAGTCCGAGCCTGCTCACGGACCTCTACTGGAGAAAGGAACCCTCTATTGCCTCTGAGCTGGCCGGACCACCATCATCTGTGCCTGGCACCCTGGACTGTGGCCAGCAACCTACAGTAAACCAGGTAAAGACAGCTTGTCTCCTCCATTTATTTCCGGCTATACCATCCACGCCCTACACCATAGGACCCCTGGGGACCCCGCTTCACCTGTGGGAAGCGTAACATCTGTACTGCAGCAGCATCCCCCAGGGGACCCCTTTAATACAGCGTCGGTCCAACTACTGACTGACGCTCAATACAAAACTCACAAAAATTAATACATATGCGTGGCCGAGAGACAAGGATTGTTATATCTCTCCCAATATTTCTGTCCGAAACAATAGGACAGTCTAGGAAACTCCCCAATAAATACAAAACAACAGAACGGAGTATACAAGTCCCAATACGCATTTTATTTAAAAATTGTATAATTTTATTTATATTATCAAAATATATAATTCAAACTGAGTAATCAAATATAAATACAATACATATAAATAACAGGATTAGTGGAGGAGGAAACACTATAATAGTGGCGGAGCGGATGACAACACCTATCACATCATATCACAAGGACTGCTATTGTGGGAGCCATAGTAAAAAAAAAAAAAAAAAGTTGCAACAGTGCAGGTTATATCACTAGCTAAAGTGCCATAGTGCCTACAGGACTCATCACCTCATATCATATAAAGCAGCTTACCCATTAGGTCTGAGATGTCTCACCACGCTCCACACACCACCCCCTTGACGCACGTTTCGCGGTCGCTTTCTCAAAAAGGGGTTTGTTGCTAGCTCACTCTCTCACCGGTTAAAATAGGGCGCATACAGGAAGTCTCATCAAGCGCATCGGCGCACATGTGTCCAAGGTCCAGATCCATCATACCCGGCGGTCGTCAGAGCCGCACACACAGGGGGCGGAAAACCGCTCAGTGACGTCACATGGTGTGTGTGCGGCATCTAATGATAACCGCCCAGGAAGTCAGGTGCATAGACTCTAGAGCACGTGTGCGCACAGCCTGAGACCCTCCCACCGAAGTCCATGGCGGCCGCCATTTTCTAAATGATATCCAGTATGTTACAAAGTAACATGTGAGTAAATAAAAGAAAGTCTTTGACCAGAGACCATCAGAAGCACGAATCACCGCAAAGTAAGTAATACTACTAAGCCTGCTGTGAATTACATAGTTTAACTCCCCAGATCACCATATCGGGGACCACAAGAAAAGTGCTTAAAGTGCTGTAAACAAAGTGACTGCCTACATAAATAAATCCAAAACCCACCCATGGATAACCATGGGAATCGCTATATTATAATGGTGAGATATAACGTGCATAAGCACGATTAAAATAGTGAAATGTCATTAATGGAGATCATACAACCCCTCCTGCTATACTAAATAGAAACTCATACTTGGTGAAAACATAACAGTGTGCACCATGACAGGGGCCCATCAGAAAACATGATAAGTGATATACAAAAACTAAACATAAATTCATATGTGAATACATAAGTAATTACAGACGTGTACACATACATATAAATGCAACACAGCAGGAATAAAAAAAAAAAAATAAATAAAAAAAAAAAAAAAAAAAAAAAAGATAAAAAAATAGTAAATATATAATACTAATAAATAGTATGCATAAATAATAATAATAAAAAAAAATATATAAAGATATAATAAGACAAATAATCAATAATGAATATATATATGAATATGAATATATAAATATATATGAGTAATTGAATAATACGAAAAAAATAATACAAGAACGATATCTAATATAATAATAATAACGAAAAAAAATTAAACACATCAAATAATAAAGAAAATAAATAAAATAAAATAAAATAAAATGAAAATAAAAAATAACAAAATAATAAAGTTGAAATCCGGTTTCATTCATAGAAGGTCTCAGGCGAATCCGGTGAGAGATCGCATAACAGGTCACATTGCGGCAGCGTCCCATACTAATAAAAACTAAAGACAAGAGAACAAACTTATTAGAATAAAACTTAAAAACACTGAAAGGAATCATCTGGAAAGAGGATAAACAACAATAGTCAGAATTGTACTGAGTGCTGGGACAGCACAAAAGTATTACCAATGAGGACGAAGTCGTGGTGGAACAGCAATCGCACATAAGAGGTGGGAAAGGCGTGTCATAAAAATGGAACAAAACTCAATTGTTCATTAAGTCCCTTGGGGGACATGGTGTCAAGGGTGGCAATCCACCTGCATTCACATTGTGCAAGCAGTTGCTTCAGATTGCCACCCCTGATGCCGCCATGAATCCTATCAATTCCCCTCACTTTTAGACCGGTGGGATCAGACCCGTGGTACATGCGGAAATGCCTAGGTAGGGTTTTCAAAGTTGATATATCCTTTGTTTCTTTTGCAGCCAGAATGTCACGAACATGCTCGCGCGTCCTAACCTTCAGTTCCCTAGATGTGAGACCGATATAAATCAGGGAGCAGGGACATGTAGCGTAATATACCACATGGGTGGAATTGCATGAAATATAATCACGAATTGTATATTCCCTGCTCCCATCAGATGATAAAAAGGTCCCACATCTAAGGATATTAGGACACGCGACACATGACCCGCAGGGGAAGCAACCCAGTCTGGGATTTATTTTCGCCAAAAAGGTATCACATTTTGCCACATAATGGCTTTTCACCAGACTGTCTTTAAGATTTCTTCCCCTGCGCTGTACCATACATGGGGCTGGAGACAAATGTTTCGCCAGAACATTATCCGTCATTAAGACCGACCAATGTTTGGTCAAAATATCACGGATCCAATCCCACCGGCAATTTGCTGTGGAAATAAACCGTATCTCAGGATCCCGTGCTTTGTTGGTCTTTTTAGATGGTACCAACAGATCCTCTCTCCGGGTCTGTTTCGCCCGTCTATAACCTGCCTTGATGCACCGACGACTGTACCCCCTGGCCTTAAATCTGTCCGAAAGAGTCGCGGACTGTCCCTCAAAGCGGGCCTCGGTGGAGCAGACACGCCTATTCCTCAAGAACTGACCAACTGGGATGGCCTTAATAGTTGAGTAGTTATGTGCTGAAGAGGCATGAAGTAAAGAATTGATGGCCGTCTCTTTGCGATAGAGGTCCGTCTCAATAGAGCCATCTGCGGCAACACAAAGAGTGATATCCAAAAAATTAATCCGAGTTTTGTGCCAGCAATAGGTAAACTTCAAATTAAAACAATTTTGATTAAGGTACTGCATGAACTGGGTCAGGCTGGTCTCGTCACCGTTCCAGATCATAAGTACATCATCGATGTAACGAAACCAGCCCACCACCTGGTCCGCGGCATGTGCCCCGTCGCCCTGGAAGATGGTTCTTTCCCAGTACCCCAAAAATAGATTAGCATAAGACGGGGCACACGCCGCGCCCATTGCAGTACCTTGTAACTGTAAAAAAAATTTATCCTTAAATACAAAAAAATTGTGCTTCAAAATAAATTCCAATAATTCTAAAATAAATTCCGAAAAATGTCCATCCCAGTTGGTTGTCTCAAGAAAGAAGCGTGCCGCCCTTAACCCATCGCTGTGTCGAATTGACGTGTATAATGATTCGATATCGATGGTAACCAGAAGCATACCCGCCTCGAGGGACAGGCCATCGACCCTTGTTAGAACATCCGTAGTGTCTCTGACATAGGAGGGGAGCGTTTCCACGAGTGGTTTTAGATAGTAGTCAATAAATTTACACACATTATCGCACAACCCTCCCATGCCAGAGACAATCGGTCTGCCAGGGGGATTAACAGCGTCTTTGTGCACCTTCGGCAGTAAGTAGAAGGTGGCTATCTTTGGAAATTTTGGAAGCAGGCCATCAAGGACCTTCTTTGGAATAATCCCTGACTCCCCAGCATAGGATAGAATCACCTCTAATTCATTAGTGAAGGATTGTAAAGGGCTGTGGGGCAACACACAGTAAGTGGTTTTGTTCCTCAACTGTCGAAATGCCTCCTTCTCGTATTTGTCGGTTGGCCAGATAACCACATTCCCTCCCTTGTCTGCTGGTTTAAAAACCACTGAATCCAATGATTGTAATTCCTTCAGAGCTCTCCTCTGTGTCTGTGTAAGATTGTCATTACATCTAAATTTTGATATCTTCTTGAGATCCTCCGTTACAAGTCTACAGAAGATCTCAACTTGTGGACAGAGAGACAAGGGAGGGAATGAAGAGGATCTGGACACAACCGACAGGGGAAATTTACCTGGAAGTTCAGACTCCTGCTCCCTCAAAAGATCTTCCAATGCCTCCAAGGCTTCACGTTCCGCATCCACAGGTAGATCTTGATTGGAATCCCTTTGACTATATAGCTTCTTAAGTATCAACTTACGACAAAAGAGATGGGTATCTTTTAGGACTGTAAAAAAGTCAAAGTTATTACAGGGTACAAAATTTAAACCCAATTTCAACAGTTCCACCTGTGTTTGGGAGAGATGATGGGATGATAAATTAATTACCTCCAAGTCAGAGGATTTGGATTTGCAGTCATATATCCCTGTTGGTGAAAATTTATTCTTATTAAAATTTCGTTTCTTGGCAACTCTGCCCGGTTGTATCTTTCCGGCTGGCTGCTTATTCCTTGAGTGATCAGATATAATACTTGATTCATCAATAGAAGTTACGGATGAGATAGAGCCGGATCGGGACTGAGAGTACGGGCGACCCCTTTTATTGTTATTTCTCCACCGGTACACTTTATTGTCTTGGTAATCAGAGTTATCCCTCTGTAGTTTTTTGGTTTTAACTGCACCAATCTCCTGTTCCCACCTTAAAAAATCTTTGTCTAAGTCTCCATTCAATTTCTCCAAGGCCTCTGATGTCAGGTCATCCTTGATTTCCTATGTCAGAGACATAGAAAGGGCGGTGATGCGCCCTCTGCTAGATGTCCTCATATAAACTCGAGTGTTGGAACTTTTCCCAGGCTCGAGTTCATGAGGACATCCAGCAGAGGGCGCATCACCGCGACTGAAGGTAACTACAGGTCATTCCCCTGCAATCCATTCATTCCCCGAGTTTTTACAGGCAGGGGCGGCTGCATTAACAGGCTTCTGCTTGTAAAATTAGTTAACCCTTTCAGATGGATTTACAACGTGGGACAGAACGACAGAAGGTATGGAATATTGTTTTTTTTTTAACTTTGTTTCAGGTGACAAGGGTTGTTATGGTTCTCAATGGCAAGAGAACATAGCCCAGCAAACATACGAACTAGCTCTTGGAAGGATGGAAACTAAACTGACCATGAACTAAACCTGCCGCACAACTAACAGTAGCCGGGTAGCGTAGCCTGCGTTTTATCCCTAGACGCCCAGCGCCGGCCGGAGGACTAACTAATCCTGGCAGAGGAAAATATAGTCCTGGCTCACCTCTAGAGAAATTTCCCCGAAAGGCAGACAGAGGCCCCCACAAATATTGGCGGTGATTTTAGATGAAATGACAAACGTAGTATGAAAATAGGTTTAGCAAAATTGAGGTCCGCTTACTAGATAGCAGGAAGACAGAAAGGGCACTTTCATGGTCAGCTGAAAACCCTATCAAAATACCATCCTGAAATTACTTTAAGACTCTAGTATTAACTCATAACATCAGAGTGGCAATTTCAGATCACAAGAGCTTTCCAGACACAGAAACGAAACTACAGCTGTGAACTGGAACAAAATGCAAAAACAAACAAGGACTAAGTCCAACTTAGCTGGGAGTTGTCTAGCAGCAGGAACATGCACAGAAAGGCTTCTTATTACAATGTTGACCGGCATGGAAGTGACAGAGGAGCAAGGCTAAATAGCGACTCCAACATCCTGATGGAAACAGGTGAACAGAGAGGATGATGCACACCAGTTCAATTCCACCAGTGGCCACCGGGGGAGCCCAAAATCCAATTTCACAACAGTACCCCCCCCTCAAGGAGGGGGCACCGAACCCTCACCAGAACCACCAGGGCGATCAGGATGAGCCCTATGAAAGGCACGGACCAAATCGGAGGCATGAACATCAGAGGCAGTCACCCAAGAATTATCCTCCTGACCGTATCCCTTCCATTTGACCAGATACTGGAGTTTCCGTCTGGAAACACGGGAGTCCAAGATTTTTTCCACAACGTACTCCAACTCGCCCTCAACCAACACCGGAGCAGGAGGCTCAACGGAAGGCACAACCGGTACCTCATACCTGCGCAATAATGACCGATGAAAAACATTATGAATAGAAAAAGATGCAGGGAGGTCCAAACGGAAGGACACAGGGTTAAGAATCTCCAATATCTTGTACGGGCCGATGAACCGAGGCTTAAACTTGGGAGAAGAAACCCTCATAGGGACAAAACGAGAAGACAACCACACCAAGTCCCCAACACAAAGCCGAGGACCAACCCGACGCCGGCGGTTGGCAAAAAGCTGAGTCTTCTCCTGGGACAACTTCAAATTGTCCACTACCTGCCCCCAAATCTGATGCAACCTCTCCACCACAGCATCCACTCCAGGACAATCCGAAGATTCCACCTGACCAGAAGAAAATCGAGGATGAAACCCCGAATTACAGAAAAAGGGAGACACCAAGGTGGCAGAACTGGCCCGATTATTGAGGGCAAACTCCGCTAAAGGCAAAAAAGCAACCCAATCATCCTGATCTGCAGACACAAAACACCTCAAATATGTCTCCAAGGTCTGATTCGTCCGCTCGGTCTGGCCATTAGTCTGAGGATGGAAAGCAGATGAGAAAGACAAATCTATGCCCATCCTAGCACAGAATGCTCGCCAAAATCTAGACACGAATTGGGTACCTCTGTCAGAAACGATATTCTCCGGAATACCATGCAAACGGACCACATTTTGAAAAAACAGAGGAACCAACTCGGAAGAAGAAGGCAACTTAGGCAGGGGAACCAAATGGACCATCTTAGAGAAACGATCACACACCACCCAGATGACAGACATCTTCTGAGAAACAGGAAGATCCGAAATAAAATCCATCGAGATGTGCGTCCAGGGCCTCTTCGGGATAGGCAAGGGCAACAACAATCCACTAGCCCGAGAACAACAAGGCTTGGCCCGAGCACAAACGTCACAAGACTGCACGAAGCCTCGCACATCTCGAGACAGGGAAGGCCACCAGAAGGACCTTGCCACCAAATCCCTGGTACCAAAGATTCCAGGATGACCTGCCAACGCAGAAGAATGAACCTCAGAAATGACTTTACTGGTCCAATCATCAGGAACAAACAGTCTACCAGGTGGGCAACGATCAGGTCTATGCCTGAAACTCCTGCAAGGCCCGCCGCAGGTCTGGAGAAACGGCAGACAATATCACTCCATCCTTAAGGATACCTGTAGGTTCAGAATTACCAGGGGAGTCAGGCTCAAAACTCCTAGAAAGGGCATCCGCCTTAACATTCTTAGAACCCGGCAGGTAGGACACCACAAAATTAAACCGAGAGAAAAACAACGACCAGCGCGCCTGTCTAGGATTCAGGCGTCTGGCGGACTCAAGATAAATTAGATTTTTGTGGTCAGTCAATACCACCACCTGATGTCTAGCCCCCTCAAGCCAATGACGCCACTCCTCAAAAGCCCACTTCATGGCCAAAAGCTCCCGATTCCCAACATCATAATTCCGCTCGGCGGGCGAAAATTTACGCGAGAAAAAAGCACAAGGTCTCATCACGGAGCAATCGGAACTTCTCTGCGACAAAACCGCCCCAGCTCCGATTTCAGAAGCGTCGACCTCAACCTGAAAAGGAAGAGCAACATCAGGCTGACGCAACACAGGGGCGGAAGAAAAGCGGCGCTTAAGCTCCCGAAAGGCCTCCACAGCAGCAGGGGACCAATCAGCAACATCAGCACCCTTCTTAGTCAAATCAGTCAATGGTTTAACAACATCAGAAAAACCAGCAATAAATCGACGATAAAAGTTAGCAAAGCCCAAAAATTTCTGAAGACTCTTAAGAGAAGAGGGTTGCGTCCAATCACAAATAGCCTGAACCTTGACAGGATCCATCTCGATGGAAGAGGGGGAAAAAATATATCCCAAAAAGGAAATCTTTTGAACCCCAAAAACGCACTTAGAACCCTTCACACACAAGGAATTAGACCGCAAAACCTGAAAAACCCTCCTGACCTGCTGGACATGAGAGTCCCAGTCATCTGAAAAAATCAAAATATCATCCAGATACACAATCATAAATTTATCCAAATAATCACGGAAAATGTCATGCATAAAGGACTGAAAGACTGAAGGGGCATTTGAAAGACCAAAAGGCATCACCAAATACTCAAAGTGGCCCTCGGGCGTATTAAATGCGGTTTTCCACTCATCCCCCTGCTTAATTCGCACCAAATTATACGCCCCACGAAGATCTATCTTAGAGAACCACTTGGCCCCCTTTATGCGAGCAAACAAATCAGTCAGCAGTGGCAACGGATATTGATATTTAACCGTGATTTTATTCAAAAGCCGATAATCAATGCACGGCCTCAAAGAGCCATCTTTCTTAGCCACAAAGAAAAAACCGGCTCCTAAGGGAGATGACGAAGGACGAATATGTCCCTTTTCCAAGGACTCCTTTATATATTCTCGCATAGCAGCATGTTCAGGCACAGACAGATTAAATAAACGACCCTTAGGGTATTTACTACCCGGAATCAAATCTATGGCACAATCGCACTCCCGGTGCGGAGGTAATGAACCAAGCTTAGGTTCTTCAAAAACGTCACGATATTCAGTCAAGAATTCAGGAATCTCAGAGGGAATAGATGATGAAATGGAAACCACAGGTACGTCCCCATGCGTCCCCTTACATCCCCAGCTTAACACAGACATAGCTTTCCAGTCAAGGACTGGGTTATGAGATTGCAGCCATGGCAATCCAAGCACCAACACATCATGTAGGTTATACAGCACAAGAAAGCGAATAATCTCCTGGTGATCCGGATTAATCCGCATAGTTACTTGTGTCCAGTATTGTGGTTTATTGCTAGCCAATGGGGTGGAGTCAATCCCCTTCAGGGGTATAGGAGTTTCAAGAGGCTCCAAATCATACCCACAGCGTTTGGCAAAGGACCAATCCATAAGACTCAAAGCGGCGCCAGAGTCGACATAGGCATCCGCGGTAATAGATGATAAAGAACAAATCAGGGTCACAGATAGAATAAACTTAGACTGTAAAGTGCCAATTGAAACAGACTTATCAAGCTTCTTAGTACGCTTAGAGCATGCTGATATAACATGAGTTGAATCACCGCAATAGAAGCACAACCCATTTTTTCGTCTAAAATTCTGCCGTTCACTTCTGGACAGAATTCTATCACATTGCATATTCTCTGGCGTCTTCTCAGTAGACACCGCCAAATGGTGCACAGGTTTGCGCTCCCGCAGACGCCTATCGATCTGGATAGCCATTGTCATGGACTCATTCAGACCCGCAGGCACAGGGAACCCCACCATAACATCCTTAATGGCATCAGAGAGACCCTCTCTGAAATTCGCCGCCAGGGCGCACTCATTCCACTGAGTAAGCACAGCCCATTTACGGAATTTCTGGCAGTATATTTCAGCTTCGTCTTGCCCCTGAGATAGGGACATCAAGGCCTTTTCCGCCTGAAGTTCTAACTGAGGTTCCTCATAAAGCAACCCCAAGGCCAGAAAAAACGCATCCACATTGAGCAACGCAGGATCCCCTGGAGCCAATGCAAAAGCCCAATCCTGAGGGTCGCCCCGGAGCAAAGAAATCACAATCCTGACCTGCTGAGCAGGATCTCCAGCAGAGCGAGATTTCAGGGACAAAAACAACTTGCAATTATTTTTGAAATTTTGAAAGCAAGATCTATTCCCCGAGAAAAATTCAGGCAAAGGAATTCTAGGTTCAGATATAGGAACATGAACAACAAAATCTTGTAAGTTTTGAACTTTCGTGGTGAGATTATTCAAACCTGCAGCTAAACTCTGAATATCCATTTTAAACAGGTGAACACAGAGCCATTCCAGGATTAGAAGGAGAGAGAGAGAGAGAGGCTGCAATATAGGCAGACTTGCAAGAGATTCAATTACAAGCACACTCAGAACTGAGAAAAAAAAAAAAAAAATCTTCAGCAGACTTCTCTTTTCTCTCCTTTCTCTGTCAATTAATTTAACCCTTTTTGGCCGGTCAAACTGTTATGGTTCTCAATGGCAAGAGAACATAGCCCAGCAAACATACGAACTAGCTCTTGGAAGGATGGAAACTAAACTGACCATGAACTAAACCTGCCGCACAACTAACAGTAGCCGGGTAGCGTAGCCTGCGTTTTATCCCTAGACGCCCAGCGCCGGCCGGAGGACTAACTAATCCTGGCAGAGGAAAATATAGTCCTGGCTCACCTCTAGAGAAATTTCCCCGAAAGGCAGACAGAGGCCCCCACAAATATTGGCGGTGATTTTAGATGAAATGACAAACGTAGTATGAAAATAGGTTTAGCAAAATTGAGGTCCGCTTACTAGATAGCAGGAAGACAGAAAGGGCACTTTCATGGTCAGCTGAAAACCCTATCAAAATACCATCCTGAAATTACTTTAAGACTCTAGTATTAACTCATAACATCAGAGTGGCAATTTCAGATCACAAGAGCTTTCCAGACACAGAAACGAAACTACAGCTGTGAACTGGAACAAAATGCAAAAACAAACAAGGACTAAGTCCAACTTAGCTGGGAGTTGTCTAGCAGCAGGAACATGCACAGAAAGGCTTCTGATTACAATGTTGACCGGCATGGAAGTGACAGAGGAGCAAGGCTAAATAGCGACTCCCACATCCTGATGGAAACAGGTGAACAGAGAGGATGATGCACACCAGTTCAATTCCACCAGTGGCCACCGGGGGAGCCCAAAATCCAATTTCACAACAAAGGGTCTTCAGGTGGATTAAGAGAATAATAAAATATTAAAGTACCCTGTGTCTTTATTTCATTAAAGTACTTTGTAATAATGTGTGTGTGTGTGTGTTTTATTAACCATTTCATACTATTGGATTAATAATGGATAGGTGTCATAATTGACGCCTCTCCATTATTAATCTGGCTTAATGTCACCTTACAATAGCAAGGTGACATTAACCCTTCATTACCCCATATCCCACCGCTACACGGGAGTGGGAAGAGAGTGGCCAAGTGCCAGAATAGGCGCATCTTCCAGATGTGCCTTTTCTGGGGTGGCTGGGGGCAGATGTTTTTAGCCAGGGGGGTGGCCCAATAACCATGGACCCTCTCTAGGCTATTAATATCTGCCCTCAGTCACTGGCTTTACCACTCTGGCGGAGAAAATTGCGCGGGAGCCCACGCCAATTTTTTCCGCAATTTAACCCTTTAATTTAATAGCTAGAGGGCCCAAATTTTGCACATACACACTACTAACATTAGTAGTGTGGAATATGCAAAAAAAAAAGGGATATGAGATGGTTAACTGTATGTAAACCATGTCTCATATCATGTCGGGTTTGTGAAGGAGAAATGAAAAGCCGGCAATTGAATTACCGGCTTTTCTGCTATACCGCGCTGAAGTAAAATATATATATATATATATATATATATATATATATATATATATACACAAAAAAAGAGGCAGCACTCCATAGTTAAAGTGAAACATGTGGCAGGTTTAATCGACCCACATAGCCGGGCGACGTTTCAGCTCAATCTGAGCCTTTATCAAGCAGTGAGTAACCATACCTGTGACTTATTTATATGTGCTTCAACAAGTGTTACATTGAATCCAATCATAACTTATATTTAGTGATTATCCATAAAACATTTACATTATTCATTATATATTGGTATCCAGTGTTTATATATAAAGTGCTTTGTGCTTATGTGCAATAAAGAGCGAACTTACAAATGCTCCTCAGGCAATCCTACTTATTTACCCGCTGTCTTGCTAGTAATACGTCTCTTATTGATAATTAGTTTGTATTTAATACTACCAATAATATCTACTCACCAACAACTTATAGTAGGCTCATGGAGGACGCTATGCCTATAAGTCGGCGTTCTCTACTACTCAATGCGCATGTCTAAGGTGCGTCATCTTACTGGGAAGTCACACCAACCAATAGAGCGTGAGACTTCCCAGTAGGATTGCCTGAGGAGCATTTGTAAGTTCCTCCCCCCCTGGACAAAAACGCCTCCCAGCCATCACTCAGGCCCTCCGTGCCGCCTCCACTTCCTTCATTAACGTCCCCGGCGCCTGCGCTGTAAGTTCCCATTATGTGATGGGAGTCGCATGCCCGATATAAATACTAACAGGCGCCGGGGACATTAATGAAGTAATTGGAGGCGGCGCCCGGAGGGCCTGAGTGATGGCTGGGAGGCGTTTTTCTCCGGGGGGAAAAGATATGCCCCCCGGACAGACTACAGGTATGAGGGTCAAATTATATAAACGAATAGTTCAGCATTGGCAGGGACCCCAACTAAAAGAGCCACCTTGACAGGATGCAGCATTAGTGCTGCACAAGGTGGCTCTTTTAGTTACAAATGCCTGGGGAGGTGACAGGTTCCCTTTAAGGGCATCAAAATTAAAAGTTTGAAAATTGCGAAATTTTCCAAATTTTCACCAAATCTCCGTTTTTGTTTTTTTTTTGTTTTTTTTACACAAATAAGCACAAGTTATATCGAAGAAATTTTTAGTGAAGTACAATATGTCACGAGAAAACAATCCCAGAATCGCCAAGATCCTTTGAAGCGCTCCAGAGTTAATACCTCATAAAGGGACAGTGGTCAGAATTTTAAAAATTGGCTTGACATGCAAACCACCCATGGGGGTAAAGGGTTAAAACTTGGCAAAATCACAAAAATAAATGGGTTTTACATACTGATGTATATGCTTTTTTCACAAAAAAAAAAAAAAAAAACAGCAAAACCGGATACCTGCATTTTTTATTGCATTTTTGCACTTATTCTTTGTTTTCTATCTGTGAAAAAAACGCTGAAAGAAGTGACATGCTGCAGTTTTCAAAAATGCCGAAGTTTTCCAATTCAGACAGGATAAAAAAAACAATGTGTGTGCATGAGATTTCTGAGATCTCATAACTTTTGCTGGTATTGTGAAGTGCAGCTCAAATTTGCATAAAAAAAGCCGCAAAAAGCCTTAGATGAACACCTAGCTTGTTTACGTGCAGGGCTATCTAGGTGTACTAATCAAAGCCTACAGTGCTAGAATTTAACCCTGGAAAAGAAGATTTGTGGATCATCAGTGCTACAGACAAGTAGTAATGGCGGTTTCTTTATTTAGTTGAGGAGTTTCAAAATACTACAGACTTCTTCAACAGGACAGAAAACCATAGGTTGTAACACAGGTTGCAAGCTATGTTTCTACTTGGCCCCAATATTTGAATTTCTACAGCAATAAGTATACCTGCACTGTGTTGCAAGCTATGGTTTTCTGTCCTAATGAAGAAGTCTGTAGTACTTTGAAAAGGCGTCAGCTAAATAAAGAAATCGCCATTACCATTTGTCTGGACTTGGATTTATTACATTGTTCACCAGCAATCTCTAAATAATGCCAGATTTGCATATTGATTGCATTTAGCTGAAAAAAACTCCTTCACATAATAACACAAAGAGGAGTCATAATTCAATAGAACTTAAATTACTTTTATTTAATTCAATTAACCCCTTCGCGACATGCGCCGTACTAGTACTGCTCTGCGGGAGGTGCATTCGTGCAAACCGCAGCACTAGTACGGTGGCACAATCACGCGGCCTCACGCTGAGCACCGCGGTGATCGGGTGCGAGTGTCAGCTGTATGTGACAGCTGACACCCCGCAGCACCGATCGTGGGCATTTAGCCCCTCTGATGTCATTGACAGCAGCATAAAGAAGCATCGCGCAGGGAGGGGGATCCCTGCGCTCTTCAATCAGGACAACGTGATGCAATTGAGTTGTCCTGATGGTTTCCATGGAGATCACGGCTCCAAGATGGCCGCAGGGTCCTTCAGGGTTCTGCAGGTATGGTGGCTTGTGAATGACTGTTGAGAGCAGGTGCTGTTGGCATGCCTCCTTCCCTGTCTGTCAGATCACTGATCACAAAGTTATCATCATACCGCCGAACAAAAAGTGCAATAAAACGCGATCAAAATGATGCATGTAAATAAAAATGGCATCGCTGAAAACATCATTTCGTCCCGCAAAAAAACAAGTCTCTATACAGCTCCATCAGCAGAAAAATAAAAAAAGTTATAGCTCTCAGAATAAAGAGATGTAAAAATATATATATTTTTTTTATAAAATAGTTTTTATTGTGTAAAACGCCAAAACATAAAAAAAGATATAAATGAGGTATCGCTGTAATTGTACTGACCCAAAGAATAAAGCTGCCTTACCAATTTTAAAACACGCAGAATGGAATAAAAAAAGGCAATTCCTGAATTGCTGGTTTTGTTCATTCTGTCTCCCAAAAATCGAAAAAGAAAGCGATCAAAAATGGTATCAATAGAAACATCAGCTGTGAACTCTCACGTTCACGGTGCCCTCAGACAGGGAATAGCAGTTCACAGGGAGACACTGAGCACATGGTGCTTAGTGTTGACTGGATGACAGGCTGTATGGACGCATCATGCATCCATGCAGCCTGCCATCTATATGTAGCAGAGCTGGACCCGTCGTGGGACAAATGGATTAAAAGCATCTCTGTGGAAAGGTGAGGAATGCTGTTTGTTTTTTACTTTTGCAGATGACGAGGGCATAGGAGGAAGGGCAAGGTCGTAAGTATGGTTTAATTAAGAATATTAAAGGAGTCTGTGTCATTCTTTCAATTAAAGGATTTTTTTCTGTGTTTGTGTTTTCTTACAATGCGACTATGGGGATAGTAATGGGGGCATCTTATTGATGCCTCTCCATTACTAAGGCTAGGTTCCCATTGCGTTATTGGGATAGCGCTAACGGACAGCGTTGCACGGCGAAATTAACGCCGTGCACCGCGTCCGTTAGCGCTCCCATTGCTGGCAATGTTAGAGCGCATTGCTAGCGCGTGTCATTTTCGGCACGCGCTAGCGATGTGCCGGTCTTTTGTAGCGCGCCTCGGACGCTGCTTGCAGCGTCCGCGGCGCGCCAGAGGTCCGTTCCCCGCTCTCGCAGATCGGGGATCTGCGAGAGCGGGGACGTTAACGCGACCCCTGAACGCGGCCCCGAAAAATACATTGCGTTAGCGCAATCCGCTAGCGCTCGCGCTAAACGGATTGCACTAACGCAATCTGAACCTAGCCTAACCTCTGGGCTTGATGTTACCTGACAATACAAAGGTGACATCATCCCTACTCCAACTATCACCCCACTTGCCACCGCTACAGGGCAAGTGGGAAGAGCGAGGCTAAGTGCCAGAATTGGCGCATCTTAGAGATGTGCCTTTTCTGGGATGGCTGAGAGCTGATGTTTGTAGCCTGGGGGGCAGTATCCATGGCCCCTTCCTAGGCTTTTAATATCAGCCCACAACTGTCTGCGAAGCCTTTATTATAGGGGACCCTATGTCATTTTTTTTTAGGGTCCCCCATTTTCATAGCCAGTAAAGGCTAATTATACAGATGTGCACTAGTATTAATAAATACATGTATATAAGTGTGACTCACTGACATCTCTAGATCTATGTATTCTATGTGTATATATCTATTCTATCTATTCTAGTCTAACCTGTCACTGTGATTTTACTGTATGCGGCACATGAATTGCCGGCTTTTCAAAGAACACCAGTACATTTAAAAAAAAAAAAAAATCGGACAGCACTCGCACCCACAGGCTTGCATTGGCGAGTCTCGGCCGAGTCTTGGTGACAATCGCAGCATGGTGCAATTTTACACGCACGCTGAATACGCCCGAGAAAATAAATGGTGATGCGAGCTGCCACACAGATTATCACTGGTCTGAGTGCTATGCGATGCTTTCTCCCATAGCAGTTGCCCGTATTCTAACTGGGGCCATCTATTGGAAGTAGCAATCCTACAAGTCTATACCAACCTGTAATGAGCCTTACAATATGACTTAGGATAAAATCCAAATCAGAGTCTCAGTTTGCAGACATGGTGTTTATTTTAATTTTTTAAACACATTTAGGTTATTTATTAGTGATGAGCGAGTATACTCGATGCTCTGGCGGTCTCCGAGTATTTGTAAGTGCTCGGTGATTTAGTTTTTGTTGACGCAGCTGCATGATTTACAGCTGTAAGCCAGCCTGAGTACATGTGGGGGTTGCCTGGTTGCTAGGGAATCCCCACATGTAATCACGCTGTCTAGCAGCTGTAAATCATGCAGCTGCGGAGACGAAAACTAAATCTCCAAGCACTAACAAATACTCGGGAAAACCCGAGCAACGAGTATACTCCCTCATCACTATTAGTTATAAACAACTCAATATAAGCTCATCAACTTAAACATCATCGTTTCAACTTCCCCTCATCATGGCTCATATTTATTCTAAAATAGCAAACCAACACTATACATGGAAAAGACATCCTAAAATCTCTTGGGAAAAAAACCCCCTATCGCTAAACATCAATTGACTCACTGATATTTGATCAGGTGCTGCCATTTTTTAAACTTCCAAACACCCTCTACATCAGAACCAACACCGTCTTAGCTGTCTAATTTATAAATCAAGAATAACTTAGAAAGGATCAGCCTGACACACTCATTCTCAGGTACATGGTTCTCTTTGAAAAGCCCTAAGTTCCTCATATCACACAAGCCATAAGGATATGTGCACACAATCTGGAAGTGACATTGCGTGACATTGCTTTGAATGCTCTTGTGGAGACTAGAGTCGACACAAGAGAAATTGACATGCTGTGGTCTGCCGCATGTCGGTCCCTGCAGGTAAGCTGTGGGCGTCTGTGGACGCAAAGTGGGCATAGAATGTCTTGAAATCCCATCCACTATGCTGTAACATCTGGATGCTGCGGGTTGGACCCTGCAGAAGTACACAGAGTCCAACCCGCAGTGTTTACTAATCGTCTGCACGTACCCTTATACTCTATCTTTCACACAACTACACGCACCAATCCCAAACATCACAACATACCAATCATTAAATCTCACACCCTTAACTCTTTACACAAACCACCATCACTCTTCCACACACTGTACACGTAATCAGTCCCACATAGTATGCCACACGGTCTCTCATCCACCACATCCCTCTCTCGGGCACACATCTGTTCTGATCAGATTTATACTCTTCTGAACCTGTCTCACAGGCAAAATATTGCGCAAGGACATCCATACAATATCCCACTGCTTATTAGACATCCCATGCATTTCCAAACTCTTCCATGCAACCGAAACTTCATTCCATCTCAACCCCACGATTAGTGTTGAGCGATACCGTCCGATACTTGAAAGTATCGGTATCGGAAAGTATCGGCCGATACCGGCAAAGTATCGGATCCAATCCGATACCGATACCCGATACCAATACAAGTCAATGGGACTCAAGTATTGGACGGTATCCCTCATGGTTCCCAGGGTCTGAAGCAGAGGAAACTCTCCTTCAGGCCCTGGGATCCATATTAATGTGTAAAAGAAAGAATTAAAATAAAAAATATTGCTATACTCACCTCTCCGACACAGCCTGGAGCTTACCGAGGGAACCGGCAGCGTTGTTTGCTTAAAATTTGCGCGTTTCCTTCCTTACGTGAAGTCCCGGCTTGTGATTGGTCGCGTACCGCCCATGTGGTCACGACGCGACCAATCACAGCAAGCCGTGACGTAATTCAGGTCCTTCAGGATTTTAAAATTACGTTCCGGCTTTGTGATTGGTCGCGTTGCGGTCACATGGGCGACGCGACCAATCACAAGCCGTGACGTCACGGGAGGCTGGACACGTGCGCATTTTAAAATGCGCGCTTGTCCTGCCTCCCGTGACGTCACGGCTTGTGATTGGTCGCGTCGCCCATGTGACCGCGACGCGACCAATCACAAAGCCGGAACGTAATTTTAAAATCCTGAAGGACCTAAAATTACGTCACGGCTTGCTGTAATTGGTCGCGTCGCGGCCACATGGGCGGCACGTGACCAATCACAAGCCGGGACTTCACGTAAGGAAGGAAACGCGCGAATTTTAAGCAAACAACGCTGCCGGTTCCCTCGGTGAGGTCCAGGCTGCGTCGGAGAGGTGAGTATAGCAATATTTTTTATTTTAATTCTTTATTTTACACATTAATGTTGTTTCGATACCGATACCCGATACCACAAAAATATCGGATCTCGGTATCGGAATTCCGATACAGCAAATATCGGCCGATACCCGATACTTGCGGTATCGGAATGCTCAACACTACCCACGATACTACATTCCACCTCATTCCTATATATTCTTTTCATCACATTCTTAGCCATTCTAAAATTATTGATCAGTACACTCAGTAAATGATGCTTCCACGCAAACTTTTCAATCACCTCATACCAGACCGGACACTTGAAAGCAACAGGCACTCTAGCATGCCTCTTTCTCCAACATAAGCCTTACAACATCCAACCAGCTGAAAAACTTGCCAAATACCCTCCTTTATTCTTTTTATTCAGCAACATAACTACTGTTTTAATATACTAAAGCTCCCAAAAATCTCCGTGTTCAGAAAGGCCATGCCACCATGGTGACAAGCTTTAAGACTCTCACTGTTAAGTTTCTCTATTTTACTGCTCCAGGAATAGGTAAAAACTAACTTCTGCACTCTTGATTTTTCTATAAGGGTATGTTTCCACGGCCAGGAAACGCTGTGTGTTTGACACTGTGTACAGCCGCAGCATCAAACATGCAGTGTCCAAATGTTACAGCATAGTGGAGGGGATTTCATGAAATCCCATCTCCACTATGCGTTAAAAGATGTCTGCGGCAGACCCGCGTGAACGGACATGCGGTGCGTCTTTCCAGAGTGCAGCATGTCTGTTTACAATGCGACTAAGCTCCGTCGCCGCACCATAAATTACCCATAGATCATCATTAGATTCTGTAAAACTGCATCTAATGATTAGTCACATGCGTAGTAACTGCGTAAATGCAGCTTACTACACATGTCTACTAATTTAAATAAGGTCTTTCCTGTCACACCGCCGAAAGTCCGCGTCCACTGCAGTTCTCGCGATAACTTAGCTTACCGCGAGAACTGCAGTGCACGTGACCGGGGGTTATCTCAGGTCACCCTAAGCTAGTTCTCATGGTCAGCTGACCGCGAGAGCTAGAGTGTAGGTGATCGCCGGAGAGTTATCTGGCAGGCATCCAGATGTAGCAGAGCTGGACTCGTCTTGAGACACATTCGTTATTAAGGACTGCGTTGGAACAGGGAGTATACTGTTGGTTTATTTATTTATTTTATTCAGAAGACAGATGGCTTCGATTGGATTACCAGTATAATAAAGATGGCAAAACTGTTTGGTGTTTTATTTAATTAAAATACTTTATTCTGCATGTGTGTGTGCGCTTTATTAACCCTTTTAGCAACTATAGGATTAGTAATGGTAGGTATCTTATTGACGCCTCTCCATTACTAAGCTGGCTTAATGTCACCTTACAAAGGCAACATTAACCCCTTATTACCCCATATGCCACTGCTACAGGGCAGTGGGAAGAGAGAGGATAAGCGCCTGAAATGGCGCTTTTTACAGATGCGCCATTTTTTGGGTGGCTGGGAGCTGGTATTTGTAGCCAGGAGGGCCAATGTCCATGGTCCCTCTCTAGGCTATGAATATCAGCCCGCAGCTGTCTGCGTAGCCTTTCTGGCTATAAATTATAGGGGGACCCCTCGTCATTTTTTTTTGGGGGGTCCCCCTATTTTAATAGCCAGTAAAAGCTAAATATACAGCTGCGTGCTGAGATTCATAGCTGGGGAAGATTCATGGGTATTACCCCCTTCCCAGGCTATAAACATCTGTCCCCAGTTGTGCCAGCTATTGCTGCTGTAGCTATTACTGGGCTTTCCCTCTCTGGCGCAGAAAATTGCACGGGAGCCCACGCCATTTTTTTTTTCAGTTTTTTTAAAATTAAACAGATATTGTGTTTAAGGCCAGGGTCCCACTTGTTGGAAACTCGCACGAGTCTCGCACCTCAATACAGTGTCGGGTATTAAGATGTGAGACTCGTCCAAGTTTCTCGCATGTGTGATCCCGGCCTAACTCTTTATGTACCATTTTATTATTTTTATTACTAAACATCGGGCTTGACGTGGAAACATACCCTAAGGAGGTAGAAAAACTGTCACAATAAAAAGCAAAAACCGGAAGAATCACTGCTTTTATGAGCAAAATCTTATCACTCAAGGTCAAGTCTCTCAGGCGCCAAATATTTAACTTGCGTTCTATGCGCAATCCACCCTCCTCACAGCTCTGCTTACCTTCCAAATTATTATTAAATAATACTCCCAGCACTTTGATAGCACCCCCTCACACTTTACCCTCTCCATTTTAACCATACCATCCCCAAAACATTAAAACTACATTTATTCCAATTCACGCTAAAGCCAGACGCACAACAGAAAAACTCAAAAAGAAACTTAAACCTACTCATAGATGCAACATCATATATCTAAGAACTTCCACATGCTTCCCACCACTCCCAGGTACCAACAATCCTCACATCATTTTATCTTGTCTCACCAAACATAAGAAAGGTTCAATAACACATATAAACAAGACAGGGGACACCCTGCCTTACACCAGACATTATATTCACTTTCTCACTCAGCCATCCGTTAACAAGAAATTCACATGACACATGATCATACAAAAACATTATCCCATTCACTATTTTTTTTTTTTTAGTAAATCCAATTCTCTCCAGAACTTTAACCCCTTTCTGCCATTGGAGGTACTATTTCATCCATGTGGGGTGGGCCCTACTTCCCAAGGACGGAATAGTACGTCCAGCGCGATCAGCCGCGCTCACGGGGGGAGCGTGGCCGAGTGTCAGCTGACTATTGCAGCTGACATCTGGCACTATGTGCCAGGAGGGGTCACAGACCGCCCCCGGCACATTAACCCCCAGCACACTGCGATCAAACATAATCGCAGTGTTCCGGCGGTACAGGGAAGCATCGCGCAGGGAGGGGGCTCCCTGCGTGCTTCCCTGAGACGATTGGTACAAGGCGATGTGCTCACCTTGTACCGAGCGTCTCCTCCCTGCAAGCCCCGGATCCAAAATGGCTGCGGGGCTGCATTCGGGTCCTGCAGGGAGGTGGCTTTACAGCGCCTGCTCAGAGCAGGCGCCGGGAAGCCTCCAGCAGTGCACGTCGGATCGCTGATCTGACACAGTGCACAGCAAAGTGTCAGATCAGTGATCTGTCACTTTACTGTGATGCCCTCCCCTGGGGCAAAGTAAAAAAAAAAGAATTTACATGTGTAAAAAAAAAAAAAATTCCTAAATAATAATAATAATAAAAAAAATATTGTTCCAATAAATACATTCCTTTATCTAAATTAAAAAAACAAAACAATAGAAGCACACATATTTAGTATTGCCGCGTCCGTAACGACCCGACCTATAAAGCGGTCCCACTAGTTAACCCCTTCAGTGAACACCGTAAAAAAAAAACGAGGCAAAACAACGCTTTATTATCATACTGCCGAACAAAAAGTGAAATAGCACACGATCAATAAGACGGAAATAAATAACCATGGTACCGCTGAAAACGTCATCTTGTCCCGCAAAAAACGAGCCGCCATACAGCATCAGCGAAAAAATAAAAAAGTTATAGTCCTCAGAATAAAGCGATGCAAAAATTATTATTTTTTCTATAAAATAGTTTTTAGCCTATAAAAGCGCCAAAACATAAAAAAATGCTAAAAATGAGGTATCGCTGTAATCGTACTGACCCGAAGAATAAAATAGCTTTATCCATTTTACCAAACGCGGAATGGTATAAACGCCTCCCCCAAAAGAAATACATGAATAGCTGTTTTTTTGTCATTCTGCCTCACAAAAATCGAAATAGAAAGCGATCAAAAAATGTCACGTGCTCGAAAATGTTACCAATAAAAATGTCAACTCGTCCCGCAAAAAACAAGACCTCACATGATTCTGGACCAAAATACAGAAAAATTATAGCTCTCAAAATGTTGTAACGCAAAAAACATTTTTTGCAATAAAAAGCGTCTTTTAGTGTGTGACGGCTGCCAATCAAAAATCTGCTAGAAAACCCGCTATAAATAGTAAATCAAACCCCCCCTTCATCACCTCCATAGTTAGGGAAAAATAAAAAAAAATGTATTTATTTTTATTTTCCCATTAGGGTTAGGGCTAGAGTTAGGGTTAGGGTAAGGGCTAGGGTTAGGGTTAGGGCTAGAGTTAGGGTTGGGGCTAAAGTTAGGGTTAGGGTTGGGGCTAAAGTTAGGGTTTGGATTACATTTACGGTTGGGAATAGGGTTGGGATTAGGGTTAGGGGTGTGGTTAGGGTTACCTTTGAGATTAGGGTTAGGGGTGTATTTGGATTAGGGTTTCAGTTATAATTGGGGGGTTTCCACTGTTTAGGCACATCAGGGGCTCTCCAAATGCGACATGGCGTCCGATCTCAATTCCAGCCAATTCTGCGTTGAAAAAGTAAAACAGTGCTCCTTCCCTTCCGAGCTCTCCCATCGCCCAAACAGGGGTTTACCCCAACATATAGGGTATCAGCGTACTCAGGACACATTGGACAACAACTTTTGGGGTCCAATTTCTCCTGTTACCCATGGGAAAATACAAAGCTGGGGGCTAAAAAATAATTTTTGTGGAAAAAAAAGGATTTTTTATTTTCACGGCTCTGCATTATAAACTGTAGTGAAACACTTGGGGGTTCAAAGTTCTCACAACACATCTAGATAAGTTCCTTGGGGGGTCTACTTTCCAATATGGGGTCACTTGTGGGGGGTATCTACGGTTTAGGTACATTAGGGGCTCTGCAAACGCAATGTGACGCCTGCAGACCATTCCATCTAAGTTTGAATTCCAAATGACGCTCCTTCCCTTCCGAGCTCTGCCATGCACCCAAACGGTGGTTCTCCCCCACATATGGGGTATCAGCGTACTCAGGACAACAACTTTTGGGGTCTAATTTCTCCTGTTACCCTTGGGAAAATACAAAAATGGGGGCTAAAAAGTAATTTTTGTGGGAAAAAAATAATATTTTTATTTTCACGGGTCTCTGTTATAAACTGTAGTGAAACACTTGGGGGTTCAAAACTCTCACAACACATCTAGATAAGTTCCTTAGGGGGTCTACTTTCCAAAATGGTGTCACTTGTGGGGGGTTTCAATGTTTAGGCACCTCAGTGGCTCTCCAAACGCAACATGGCGTCCCATCTCAATTCCAGTCAATTTTGCATTGAAAAGTCAAATAGCGCTCCTTCACTTCCGAGGTCTGCCATGCGCCCAAACAGTGGTTTACCCCCACATATGGGGTATCGCCATACTCAGGACAAATTGTAAAACAACTTTTGGGGTCCATTTTCTCCAGTTACCCTTGGTAAAATAAAACAAATTGGAGCTGAAGTAAATTTTTTGTGTAAAAACGTTAAATGTTCATTTTATTTAAACATTCCAAAAATTCCTGTGAAACACCTGAAGGGTTAATAAACTTATTGAATGTGGTTTTGAGAACATTGAGGGGTGCAGGTTTGGAATGGTGTCACACTTGGGTATTTTCTATCATATAGACCCATCAAAATGACTTCACATGAGATGTGGTCCCTTAAAAAAAAAAATGCTGTTGTAAAAATGAGAAATTGCTGGTCAACTTTTAACCCTTATAACTCCCTAACAAAAAAATTTTGGTTCCAAAATTGTGCCGATGTAAAGTAGATATGTGGGAAATGTTACTTATTAAGTATTTTGTGTGACATATCTCTGTGATTTAATTGTATAAAAATTCAAATTTGGAAAATTGCGACATTTTCGCCAAATTTCCGTTTTTTTCATAAATAAACGCAGGTAATATCAAAGAAATGTTACCACTATCATGAAGTACAATATGTCACGAAAAAACAGTGTCAGAATCACCAGGATCTGTTGAAGCGTTCCAGAGTTATAGGGACAGTGGTCAGAATTGTAAAAATTGGCCCGGTTATTAACATGCAAACCATTCTTGGGGATAAAGGGGTTAAACAAAAACACATGTGAAATATCAAACATTTTCTCAAAATCAATTGCAAGAATCATACACTTCTGTTTCCTCACTGTGCAGTCTCCAATCAAATCCCTTAGGAATAACAAGCTGTCAATCATACTCATTCGAGGCACAGCACACACTTGATTCTCATCCACAACACTACCAATCACCTTAACCATATGATTCGCCAACAATTTGATGTAGATTTCAACAATGTTATAGGTCTCCAATTCTCTAAGCACTTTCTCTCACCTTTCTTATACATAAGCACAACCACACCCTCTTTCATAGATTCACACAACCTACCATTCCTCCACATATACTTACATATCTCAGTCAAATCAGCACCCAGAAAATCCCTTTCACATAGAATTCTACCTGCAACTCATCTTTACCCAGTGTCTTATTCTTTTAAGTAATCTTCATCACGTTTTCTACTTCATCCATAATCACATCCTCATTCAAACTAACGCATTCATCAACTTATTCTCTAACCCATTCAGTACTTCTGTAACACAACCAGAATCATACTTTTTTTTTATCACATACAGGTGCATCTCACAAAATTAGAATATCAACAAAAAGTTAATTTATTTCAGTTTTTCAATAAAAAAAGAGAAACTCATATTAGAAAGAGTCATTACAAACAATGATCAATTTCAAATGTTTATTTGTGTTAATATTGATGATTATGGTTTACAGCTAATGAAAACCCAAAAGCCATTATCTCAGTAAATTAGAATTCTTTATAACACCAGCTTGAAAAAATTATTTCATCTGCTGGTGTAAGTCCAGTGTGCTTTATTAAGACCAAAGTCAGCACAGCCGTCTGCCAAGAAACATTTCGGATTTTAAAATCATTTTGTTCAAGCTGGTGTTATAAAGTATTCTAATTTACTGAGATAACGACTTTTGGGTTTTCATTGGCTGTAAGCCATAATCATCAACATTAACAGAATTAAACACTTTAAATACATCACTCTGTTTGTAATGACTATCTAATATATGAGTTTCACTTTTGAATTGAAGAACTGAAATAAAATTAACTTTTTGATGATATTTCAATTTTATGAGATGCACCTGTAACTTGCTATAGAATCCATTCATCTCCTTTATCACATTCTCACCTGACAGATATAAACCGGTCCTATCTAGGACTTCATTCAACATTCATCAACATTCCTCTTATTCATTTTCTTAAAAAAGAACCTTGTGCACTTCTCATTTTTCTCAAAATGTTGTATTTTGGTTTGATAAATTATTTATTTCCCTTTTTCATCCATAACACACTTTAATTCATTCTTCGTCTCAACCAGCAAGTCAGACACACCCATTTGCTCCACACTTTCTTAACCAGTCTATCCCCCTGTTCAAATCATTAAATCTGCTCTAATAAATAACAGCTTTTTTATAGCTGCATATTTTGAAGAAGTTTTTGCAACTCACCTTAAACCCAGTCCCACCATTCAAGCATACACGGAAAATTCCTCTTACACTCTCTCCAATCTTTATACTTTATTTTTATTTGTCACATCATTATCTTCTAACAAACTTACATTCAATTTCCGCACCCCACCCCCGGTCATCAATCGCACTAAACACACCTCTCAAACACTCATGATCAGAAAAAGGTACAACAGTTTGTTCCAAATTCATACAGAACATATTTTCGGAAAATACAATTTTATCTATTCTGGATACAATACCAACCCTATCAGCATGGTATGTCGGCGGTGGTGGGATGCTAAACTCAAGAACAGCAGCATCTAGAAGGGATAGATCAGAAATAAGATTGGATAACTTTTTAACAGTTATGTCACAATTCCCTTCTGTGATACAATTAATGTCCCCAACTAAAACTGTAGGCATTTTGCCCTGAAGAAACAAACTTAATTTAAAAAAAAGACAGCAGCAACTTTTTGTCCTTCTCAGATGGAAGGGTTACCCTCCTGGATTTGAATCTAATTTGCCTTACTTTCAGGGACACAATGCCCCAAGCCAGCTTTGGGCATCATAAAATGATGGTATTACATACATGACGGCAAACAGGCCACTTTCTGTTCAACTGTTTTATAGTCTTCTATCTGGGCCTGCAACTCCTCAAATCTGGGAATGCCTAAAAAACCACTGGTCTCAGGAAAGAAGATATTCTTAGGGTAACTACATTCACTCACTGGATTTGCACTATCTTGATCAGCATCTGCTGAATCTGTTCTCGGCTTCTTACAGGAAGTTCCTGGCTCCTTGTCCTCTGAGGACCTTGCCAAAATGAAGTAACCTTGACCTCCAAAACCGGCCAACTCCTCCTCAGTAGCTATCCAAGATACACTGGGGGGGACTTGCCATGAGAACAGTCCAACTCACCCTCCCCGCAGACATTAGTCTGTTGGAGGGGCTCACAATTAACTTAGCAAGTTCCAAAAACACAGCCTCTGGGCTGGGAGATTCTGTTTGGGGCAGGACCTGCTCATGTGCTTCCATGCTATCGGGAGGATCAGGTTCCCCACTAAGATCTGGGACTGTAACCTGTGGAATGTCCACAACAGCAGCAGGGGGCGCTGGTGCACCACCTGAGACTTCAGCATAAGAAATAGGACTGGTCTTGGTCTTACAGTCCCGATACTTATGGCCCTCCACACTACAAGCATTGCACACAACAGGATTTGTGCACTCTTTTGTCATATGGCCAGAACCATTGCAATTCCTGCAAGTTGGCAGCTCCCTGCAACTATCCTGGGTATGCACGAAATGCTTACACCTTTTGCAGTACACCGGGCAAAACAAAAAAAATCTCCATAATTGAAAAAATAAGAGGGGAGTAATGGATGCCTCTCGGGCTTTGGGGATCCATCCCAAATCTCACAAAAAAATTGAATTTCCTGGTCCAGAGTCCTTCTTTATTCAGGACCCTGTGGGAGTACTGAATATAAATGCAATGTCTCTTAAAAAATAAAGTAATGTCATCCAGGGAAACAAAAGGGTTGTGCATAAAAACTACAAGTGGGACATCTCCCTTAGAGTAAAGCACAATAAAGGTGAGACCTTCCAGCAAAGGATTTGCAACTCCATTTTTCAGGGCAGTAAACAAATTCTGGCAAGAAGCCATAGAATATAGCACCAGCACATACCTGCCTTCCCTCCTGAATTCATGTAGGCATATTATGTCAGACTTCCAAATCTTCAGGATGTCATAAAACATTATGTTGACTAAATATTCCAAAGAAAAATGCATCTTCTTATCTTCAGCAATGTCAATCTTGAATCCATTTTTGACTTGGGTATCACTGATCCCAGAGAATTGAAGCTTGACTCCCATCATCCAAAGCTTCCAGGATCTCCCTCCCGATTCTACCTGGCTGTCCCCCAAAAGCAGCGACTGGCTTAAGCCACCGACATGGCGATGCCAGAAGGCCAAGAGACAGCACTTAAGGTGTTTCCAAGTCTTTGCACCTTGTCAGTGCAAAGTGTGAAATCTGATTTGGCTGGGTGAGAGGCTAAGACTGGGATCTAAGGGGTAAGGTTTCTTCTAATGGAGAGTGACATGCCAGGTATGCTACACCAACATGAGGAGACTTAAACGCCTTGCATGCTCCTCTGGGAAATTAAATATGCAAATTGTCTCTTCAGAGAGGAAGAGGACTTGAACTCTAGTGGCACCTATTGGAAGTAGCAACCCTACAAGTCAATATCGACCCATTAATGAGCCTTGCAATTTGACTTAAGCTATTGAGATTCTAATTTGGCTACCTGTTGTAGGGATTCATGATCTCAGGTAGGCATTAAGGTTCACACAGGCACCGGATTCTTGTGTCCAAATAATGTGAGGTGTATTGAACTCCATGAACTTGGACAGTTCTTTAACCGCTTAACGACTGCCGATACGCCTTTTAACGGCGGCAGTTAAGGGTACTTAAACCACAGCGCCGTTAATTAACGGCGTTGTGGAAAAAGTGAATAGCGCCCCCCAGAGTCGGATTTTCTCTGGGGTCTCGGTTGCCGAGGGTAGCCGAGACCCCAGAGAACATGATTCGGGTTTTTTTTACCTACCCCCGAGTTGCGATCGCCTGGAATTAACCGTTCACTTGCAGTCGCAAAAAAAACCCCGCGATTTGCCATTTAATTTCTCTGTCCTCCGATGTGATCGCACATCGGAGGACAGAGAAATGGGGTCCCCGATCGCCCCCCAATACTCAACTATCTCCCCCGGTGCTCCTCATGGCTCCCGATGGGCGCCGCCATCTTTTTCCGGGGAAAAAATGGCGGGCGCATGCGCAGTGCGCCCGCCGCCCGGAAGATCTTTGGGGTCTCAGCTGCCGGGGGTAGCCGAGACCCCAAAGAACATGATCGGGGTCGGTTTTTACCAACCCCTGTTTTGCGATCGCCGGTAATTAACTGTTTACTGGCGACCGCAAGAAAAAAAGAAAAAAAAAAAGCGATGTCATTCTCTGTCCTCTGATGTGATCGCACATCGGGGACCCTGTTATACTTACCGGTGTCCCTGGGTCCTCCTGCTGGCCGCCGGCTTCTTGCTCTGGTAAGAAAATGTCAGGCGCATGCGCAGTGCGCCCGCCATGATCTGCCGGCCGAGGAAGATTCTCCCACTTGTTTTATTTTGGTCACTGTGAGATCCTATCACAGTGATCAAAATAAAAAAAAATAGTAAATAACCCCCCCCCCCTTTATCACCCCCTTAGTAAGAAAAAAAAAAATAAAAAATAAAAAAATGTATGAATTTCTATTTTCCAATTAGGGGTAGGGTTAGGGTTAGGGGTAGGGTTAGGATATGTGCACACGTAGAATGGTTCTCTGCGGATTTTTCCACAGCGGATTTGATAAATCCGCAGGGCCAAAACGCTGCATTTTTCCTGCAGATTTATCGCGGATGTACCGCGGTTTTTGTGCGGATTCCCCTGCGATTTTACACCTGCGGTTTTCTATTATGGAGCAGGTGTAAAACTACTGCGGAATCCGCAGAAAGAATTGACATGTTGCGGAATGTAAACCGCTGCGTTTCTGCGTGGTTTTTTCTGCAGCATGGGCACAGCGTTTTATGTTTCCCATAGGTTTACATTGTACTGTAAACTCATGGGAAACTGCTGCGGACCCGCAGCTGCGGAAACGCTGAGGATCCGCAGCAAAATCCGCAATGTGTGCACATAGCCTTAGGGTTAGGGCTAGTGATAGGGCTAGGGATAGGGCTTGGGTTAGGGTTAGGGCTAGGGTTAGGGTTAGAGCTAGGATTAGGGTTAGGGCTAGGATTAGGGTTGGGGCTAAAGTTAGGGTTAGGGTTAGGGTTGGGGCTAGGTTTAGGGCTAAAGTTAGGGTTGGGGCTAAAGTTAGGGTTAGAGTTGGGATTAGGGTTACATTTGGGATTAGGGTTAAGGCTAGGGTTGGGATTAGGGATAGGGGTGTATTGGGATTAGGGTTAGGTTTTGAGGTTAGGGTTGAGATTAGGATTAGGGGTGTGTTGGGTTTAGGGTTTTGATTAGGGTTATGGTTAGCTTTGGGATTAGGGTTAGGGGTGTTTTGGGGGTTAGGGTTGTGATTAGGATTATGGATCGGGTTGGGATTAGGGTTAGGGGTGTGTTGGGGTTAGGGTTGGAGTTAGAATTGGGGGGTTTCCACTGTTTAGGTACATCAGGGTGTCTCCAAAAACGACAGCCAATTTTGCGCTCAAAAAGTCAAATGGTGCTCCCTCCCTTCTGAGCTCTGCCATGCGCCCAAACAGTGGTTTACTCCCACATATGGGGCATCAGTGTACTCGGGATAAATTAGACAACAACTTTTGGGGTCCAATTTCTCCTGTTACCCTTGTGAAAATAAAAACTTGGGGGCTAAAATATCTTTTTTGTGGAAAAAAAATATTTTTTATTTTCACGACTCTGCATTATAAACTTCTGTGAAGCACTTGGGCATTCAAAGTTCTCACCACACATCTAGTTAAGTTCCTTAAGAGGTCTAGTTTCCAAAATGGTGTCACTTGTGGAGCGTTTCCACTGTTTAGGCACATCAGGGGCTCTTTAAACATGACATGGCATCCGATCTCAATTCCAGCCAATTCTGCATTGAAAAAGTCAAACGGCGCTCCTTCTCTTCCAAGCTCTGCGGTGCGCCCAAACAGTGGTTTACCCCCACATATGGGGTATCGGCGTATTCAGGAGAAATTGCAGAACAAAATGTATGGTTAAATTTCTGTTTTTACACTTGTGAAAATAAAAAAAATATGGTTCTGAATTAAAATGTTTGCAAAAAAAGTTTATCGAAGTAATATCGAAGAAATGTTACCACTAATATGAAGTACAATATGTCACAAAAAAACAATCTCAGAATCAGCGGGATCCGTTAAAGCGTTCCAGAGTTATAACCTCATAAAGGGACAGTGGTCTGAATTGTAAAAAGTGGCTCGGTCATTAAGTACCAAATTGGCTTTGTCACTAAGGGGTTAAATGAAACACATCTTTTGTATGGCAACAACGTAATAACAAAAATCACAGTCCTTTTTCAATGAAGACGAAACAATAACAGGGTCTCACCCACACAGAAATTCAAGTCCTCCTTTAGGCTCAGTGTGCTTACATTCACATTCACTGGTTACTCAGACATGACTGGGTTATTTCCAGTTTGGTGACACAAAACGGCTGTTGTCTATAGCAAACAGTGATACTTGCAGTTTGGTGGACACAGCCTGTGCAGTCTCTTCTCAGAGAGACTCTGGCTTGTCTTTCTCCATCACAACCTTCTCTGTTCAGCTGCCCCAGCTGACTGCCTCCAGTGGACTTATGGCCTGGTTATAGTCCTAGCTAGCCAGGCGCACATAATCAGTACCTATAGTGCTAGGATTTAACTCTATCCTAGCTCATGTTCCTACACTGTACATTCACTCAGCGTGACTGTGAATTGATTGATCTGAGCTATAACATTAAAGGGAACCTGTCAGGTAATTTTCAGTTATGAAACTAATGTGATCCTAAGATAGTATTTCGGCATCCCTTGTAAAACATGTAACCTTTAGTATTGCACTCACTTAGATTTCTCCCTGCAGTCTTCTGAACCTAGTGCAAGAAGTCTAACTAGTCTTCTCACTGACAGTCATGCGACATCTAGTCCTACGTATGCTAATGAGACATGAATATGAAGGGTCTTTCCATGCCAATAATATTTCAATCCAGACTTTTCTCTGTTGCTGATGTCACTGCATTTGTCAGCAAATTTTGTGCATTGCTGTTGCATTTCCTCTTGGAAACACCCACTCTATGTTCTGCATAACGGCTGCAAAGAAGGTCCATCAGAAGACTGTCCAGATTCCATTGTTGCGGAAGGATAGATAAGAATACAAGCAGGTGCACTGGCAGAATAGTGGCATAAGGAACTGACATACCCTTGTTCCATCATTGTGTCATTGTGTTCAAGGTATCTGCATCCCAAGGATTCAGATACTGTTGAAATAAAAATGCCCAGCAGAATAGGGGGCGGTGTCAATTGGCACTGGGCCCCCTAGCTCATATGCCCTAAAGCGGCTGTATGGTCTACTGCTATGGGCTAAATTCTCCTGCTGGTACCTCATTAAACTGCAATCGTAACATGGCACTCGCAAACCTTTCCCAAAAAATCTGCAGTCCACAAGTCAAATGATGCTTCTACCCTTCTAAGGCATCCTTCAGACTTCGGTTCTTCCCGTTTGAGTGATATCAATGGTTTTCACAGATGGGCTATCAGAGATATGAGTACTATGTGGACATTCACATATTCGTGATTTTCCGTGGACCAAGTGGTGTTCCATGCAAAATCATGGAGACATGTCTGATTTTGATTCATGTGTCAGATCAGAATAGGCAATGTAAGTCTATGAGTCTGTGAAAAAATCACTCGGATGGCATCTGAGCGTGATTTGATTTTCATGGATTGTTACATATGAAAGAATAGAGGTTTTTTTTCACATACTGTAAAAACTGCGTACAGTCGGCCCAAACTTTGAATGAAACTCTGACCAAAAATAACTGATGAAACTCAGTCAGTTTTTCTCCTATGTGAAAAAAATGGATGTCTGATTGAGCCCTAACTCTGTTGTGAGCATAACTAATTCCACTAAATTCTATGAAACACCAGTGGAGTCAAAATGAATTTTGAGAGGTGTCATTTTGCGAATCTGTGCTCCAAAAACCAAATAGTATCCCTTCCCTTACTGTATGCTGTGTGCCCAAGCAGCAGTTTCCAGTCACATATGGGGTATATGCAAAACAAATTGTGGGGTACTTTATTTACTTTACTCCTTGTGAAAATAAAAATTTGAGCCAGAACGACATAATATTGAAGAAAATATAGAAGAAAAAAAAAAGAAATTTTTCTATTTTGATGAGTCAATGCAGAAAAAATTCTATAAATGACCTGTAGCATAAAAATGTTCATTACTCAAGATGAATTTCTTGAAAGGTGCAGTTTCCAAAATTGTGTCGCTTCTCGGAGGGCTCCACTTTAATAGAATTTTTGTAGATCTGTATATGTGACATAGCAGAAATTACCTTCTCAGCCTTAATGTTCCCCCAAACTGCACATATGGGATATTGTTGTTCTTTGAAATAATACATTTACCAGTACTTTTTCTACTGAATTCCTTGTGAAGATACAAATTTTGAGCTGAAATGTCATTGGCAAAATGTAATATTTTCATTTCATGGTCCAATGCTAATAAATGAAAGTGTGTAGTGCAGTTTTCAAGCTAGTGTCACTTCCTTTGGTGTCAGTAGCATAGCTACCAGGGGGGGAGGTCAGAGGGGGCAGTCACTCCAGGCGCTCTGAGGGGGCCCACCCAAGCTACGCTACTGTGACTGTTTCGGTGTGCACAGTGCACCCATACAGTTACACTCTGTGGCAGAGCAGGGATCTCGATCTCCCTGCACTGCCAACCTGCCTCTCCTGAGCAGAAGGGGAACCCCCATGCCAGCAGTGCCCCCCCCCCATCATCGCAAATTCAACTGTATCGGCTAGATGCCGCTCCCATCCTTCCCCTTCTCAGTGTCTGATATCACTGATGCAGACACTGACACTGGGCATGATGACATCATTACCTGGCACCCGCTGTTTGGAAATAGGTGGGCGCCAGAAGCTTGGAGCATCGGGGGAACGAGGAGGAGAGGTGAGTCTTGTATTTTTTTATGTGGTGCATTATACAATATAGAGTCTGCCTATGAGGCGGTGCATTATACTGTAGAGTCTGACTATGGTGGGTGCATTATACTACAGGGTCTGCCTATGGGGGGTGCATTATACTAGATAGTCTGCCTGTGGGGGTTTCATTAAACAATATAGAGTCTGCCTATGGGGGGTGCATTATACCATAGAGTCTGCCTATGAGGGGTGTATTATACCATAGAGCCTCCCTAGGGGAGTGCATTATACTATATAGAGCCTTCCTATGGGTGGTGCATTATACAATATAGAGTCTGCCTATGGGGAGTGCATTATACTATATGGAGGCCTATGTGGATTGCATTATACTATATTGAGGACTATTTGGTGCATTGTGCTATATGGAGGCTATCTAGGGGGCCATCATACAGTGTGGAGATTACAGTGAGGGGGCTATCATACATTGTTGGAGCTATCAAACAGTTTGGGGGCTATTAATTGGTCGGTATACTGTGTGGGTGGCATTATACAGTGAGTGGGCATTATACTGTGTATAAGAGAACATCATACTGTGCATATGGTAGATGTAAAGGTGGAGACTCGGGAAATTATTAAATGTTAAGTGGGCACTTATTGTTATAGGGGAACACAGGATACTGTGATTGTCAAAGGGGCACACAAGGCATTATTAATTTCTAGGGGACAAAATGTGGGCACTGTGTTCTAGAGCACTTACACAGGGCATTAGTATATTCTAGAGGTTTCTTTTACCATCTAGAGGGCACACAGAACTACACAGCAGGTGCAGTAATAGGGACACATATGGCAGCAGTGGCTCAGTATTGGAGTGTGGTAAAAGTTTGGTTAAAAAAAGAAAAAAGCGCCATTTTTCTGAGACCTGTGCAGCGCCCCAGAGACCTGGTCATTGCAGTAACGTCGCTCTGCCGCTAAGGGGAGTGATGGTACGTCTGATTGCACTAAAAGAGTTCACCTGACCAGGTATCACAGTCACACATTACACTTCACACTCTGGCCACCAGGGGGAGCAAAAGGTTCTATGTATTAGGCCACTCCTCACACTCTGGTAAAACTGGGGGTTGGATAGGAAGTTAGAGAGAAGCTGACTGGGTTTTGCCCAGGTAACATCTAGTGAGAGGAAGATTCAGGGGGGTCCCTGTCAGGGGTGCGATCCTGGCAGAGGCCTAGCAAAGGACAGATCGTTACAGAGCCGTGCCTGCACCTCATTGCGGCGGCATCTTAAGAAAGGACACGAAGCGAAGTATATTGTGGAGAAGTGAGAAACGAGATCACAGCACAAAGGTGATAGAACCAGAAGGAGTCGTGCCCCGAGATCGGCAACATTCTACTGAGGCGCGTAGCTGGTGGCCGGAACGCCGAGGAAGTAATTGACTCTACGCATTACTTTGAACCAACGGCAGGGCCGTTAACTCTAGGTTGGCTGTCTCACCTTTTACACCTAATGAAGACAACGGAGGCAATTGTGGGAGAGGGGCGTCTCTAGGGTCCCTATAAAATAACTCCAGGCCTACCCCGTCATACGGGTGCGTCCTATCCATATCATCTGGGGGACGGAGAGAAAGAACAGAAACATACACGACAGTTGTGAGGACTATCCCGTGGTGCTCAGCAGGGAAGTACTACAACACCCAGGCGCTAGTAGGAAGGCTACTGATTTCCACCTGCAAAGGGAACTCTGGATGTGCCTTCAGACCGGCCGGTCTCAGCCAGCCCTGTTAGCAGTGCTCTGGATTGCGGATGCCGAAGCCTTCAGTAAAGAGGTAAAGAGACTGCAACCCTGTGTCCTCGTTATTTACTGCGACCTACACCGTTACCTACATCTTTAACCCCTTAGTGACAGAGCCAATTTGGTACTTAATGACCGGGCCAATGTTTACAATTCTGACCTCTGTCACTTTATGAGGTTATAACTCTGGAACGCTTTAACGGATCCCGCTGATTCTGAGATTGTTTTTTCATGACATATTGTACTTCATATTAGTGGTAACATTTCTTCGATATTTCTTGCGATTATTTATGAAAAAAATGGAAATATGGCGAAAATTTTTAAAATTTGCAATTTTCAAACTTTGTATTTTTATGCCCTTAAATCAGAGAGATATGTCACACAAAATAGTTAATAAATAACATTTCCCACATGTCTACTTTACATCAGCCCAATTTTGGAAACAAAATTTTTTTTTGTTAGGGAGTTATAAGGGTTAAAAGTTGACTAGCAATTTCTCATTTTTACAACACCATTTTTTTTAGGGACCACATCACATTTGAAGTCATTTTGAGGGGTCTATATGATAGAAAATAACCAAGTGTGACACCATTCTAAAAACTGCACCCCTCAAGGTGCTCAAAACCACATTCAAGAAGTTTATTAACCCTTTACGTGCTTCACAGGAACTGAAACAATGTGGAAGGAAAAAATGAACATTTAACTTTTTTTGCAAACATTTTAATTCAGAACCATATTTTTTTATTTTCACAAGTGTAAAAACAGAAATTTAACCATACATTTTGTTGTGCAATTTCTCCTGAATATGCCAATACCCCATATGTGGGGATAAACCACTGTTTGGGCGCACCGCAGAGCTTGGAAGAGAAGGAGCACCGTTTGACTTTTTCAATGCAGAATTGGCTGGAATTGAGATCGGACGCCATGTCATGTTTAGAGAGCCCCTGATGTGCCTAAACAGTGGAAACGCTCCACAAGTGACACCATTTTGGAAACTAGACCCCTTAAAGAACTTACCTAGATGTGTGGTGAGCACTTTAAACCCCCAAGTACTTCACAGAAGTTTATAAAGTAGAGCAGTGAAAATAAAAAATCGCATTTGTTTACACCAAAATGATCTTTTCGCCCACAAATTCTTATTTTCACAAGGGTAACAGGAGAAATTAGACCACAAAAGTTGTTGTGCAATTTCTCCTGAGTACGTCGATACCCCATATGTGGGGGTAAACCACTGTTTGGGCGCACTGCCAAGCTTGGAAGAGAAGAAGTGCCGTTTTACTTTTTCAATGTAGAATTGGCTGGAATTGAGATCGGATGCCATGTCGCGTTTGGAGAGCCCCTGATGTGCCTAAACAGTGAAAAAACCCCACAAATGACACCATTTTGGAAACTAGACCCCTTAAGGAACTTATTTAGATGTGTGGTGAGCACTTTAAACCCCCAGGTGCTTCACGGAAGTTTATAACGTAGAGCCGTGAAAATAAAAAATCGCATTATTTCTACAAAAATGATCTTTTTGCCCCCAAATTTTTATTTTGACAAGAGTAACAGGAGAAATTAGACCACAGAAGTTGTTGTGCAATTTCTCCTGAGTACGTCGATACCCCACATGTGGGGGTAAACCACTGTTTGGGCGCACCGCAGAGCTTGGAAGAGAAGGAGTGCCGTTTTACTTTTTCAATGTAGAATTGGCTGGAATTGAGATCGGATGCCATGTCGCGTTTGGAGAGCCCCTGATGTGCCTAAACAGTGAAAACCCCCCACAAATGACACCATTTTGGAAACTAGACCCCTTAAGGAACTAATCTAGATGTGTGGTGAGCACTTTAAACCCCCAGGTGCTTCACGGAAGTTTATAACGTAGAGCCGTGAAAATAAAAAATCGCATTATTTCTACAAAAATGATCTTTTTGCCCCAAAATTTTTATTTTGACAAGGGTAACAGGAGAAATTAGACCACAGAAGTTGTTGTGCAATTTCTCCTGAGTACGTCGATACCCCACATGTGGGGGTAAACCACTGTTTGGGCGCACCGCAGAGCTTGGAAGAGAAGGAGTGCCGTTTTACTTTTTCAATGTAGAATTGGCTGGAATTGAGATCGGATGCCATGTCGCGTTTGGAGAGCCCCTGATGTGCCTAAACAGTGAAAACCCCCCACAAATGACACCATTTTGGAAACTAGACCCCTTAAGGAACTAATCTAGATGTGTGGTGAGCACTTTAAACCCCCAGGTGCTTCACGGAAGTTTATAACGTAGAGCCGTGAAAATAAAAAATCGCATTATTTCTACAAAAATGATCTTTTTGCCCCAAAATTTTTATTTTGACAAGAGTAACAGGAGAAATTAGACCACAGAAGTTGTTGTGCAATTTCTCCTGAGTACGTCGATACCCCACATGTGGGGGTAAACCACTGTTTGGGCGCACCGCAGAGCTTGGAAGAGAAGGAGTGCCGTTTTACTTTTTCAATGTAGAATTGGCTGGAATTGAGATCGGACTCCATGTCGCATTTGGAGAGCCTCTGATTTGCCTAAACAGTAGAAACTCCCCACAAGTGACCCCATTTTGGAAACTAGACCCCTTAAGGAACTTATCTAGATGTGTGGTGAGCACTTTAAACCCCCAAGTACTTCACAGAAATTTATAACGTAGAGCCGTGAAAATAAAAAATCCTTTTTTTTCCCTCAAAAATGATTTTTTAGCCTGCAATTTTTTATTTTCTCAAGGGTAACAGGAGACATTGGACCCCAAAATCTGTTGACCAGTTTGTCCTGAGTACGCTGATACCCCATATGTGGGGGGGGGCACTGTTTGGGTACCCATCAGGGCTCGGAAGGGAAGGAGCGCCGCTTGGAATGCAGACTTTGATGGGATGGTCTGCGGGTGTCATGTTGCATTTGCATTGCCCCTGATGTACCTAAACAGTAGAAACCCCCCACAAGTGACCCCATTTTGGAAACTAGACCCCCCAAAGAGCTTATCTAGATATGTGGTGAGCACTATGAACCCCCAACTGCTTCACAAAAGTTTAGAATGTAAAGCCATGAAAATAAAAAAAATCATATTTTTTCCACAAAAATGATCTTTTCACCACCAAATTTTTACTTTCACAAGGGTAACAGGAGAAATTGGACCCCAAAATGTATTGTGCAATTTATGCTGAGTAGGCTGATACTCCATATGTGGGGGATAAACCACTGTTTGGGCACATGGCAGAGCTCGGAAGGGTAGGAGCGCCGTTTTGGAATACAGACTTTGATAGAATGGTCTGCGGGCGTTATGTTGCATTTGCAGAGCCCCTGATGTACCTAAACAGTAGAAACCCCCCACAAGTGACCCCATTTTGGAAACTAGACCCCCCAAGGAACTTATCTAGATGTGTGGTGAGAACTTTGAATGCCCAAGTGCTTCACAGAAGTTTATAATGCAGAGTCGTGAAAATAAAAAAAAAAATTTTTTCCACAAAAAAGATTTTTAGCCCCCAAGTTTTTATTTTCACAAGGGTAACAGGAGAAATTGGACCCCAAAAGTTGTTGTCCAATTTATCCCGAGTACGCTGATGCCCCATATGTGGGGGTAAACCACTGTTTGGGTGCACGGCAGAGCTCAGAAGGGAGGGAGCACCATTTGACTTTTTGAGCGCAAAATTGGCTGTGGCGTTTAGAGACCCCCTGATGTACCTAAACAGTGGAAACCCCCCAATTCTAACTCCAACCCTAACCCCAACACACCCCTAACCCTAATCCCAACCCGATCCATAATCCTAATCACAACCCTAACCCCCAAAACACCCCTAACCCTAATCCCAAAGCTAACCATAACTGTTATGACCCCAGTGGACAGGGTCTCAGAGGAACGTGTAAGTCTGCAAGATACAAAAATCCAGCTCATAGGGCTGTGGTAACTGGGTTGACCAAATAGCTACTCCTAACGCCAACACTAGAAGTAGCCAGGGATCATGCCTACGGTGATCGCTAGATGACTCGCGCCAGCCGGAGAATCTAACTACCCCTAGGAGAAGAAAACAAAGACCTCTCTTGCCTCCAGAGAAAGGGACCCCAAAGCAAGATACAAGCCCCCCACAAATAATAACGGTGAGGTAAGAGGAAATGACAAACACAGAAATGAACCAGGTTCAGCAAAGAGAGGCCAGCTTACTAATAGCAGAATATAGCAAGATAACTTATCTGGTCAACAAAAACCCTATAAAAATCCACGCTGGAGATTCAAGAACCCCCGAACCATCTAACGGTCCGGGGGGAGAACACCAGCCCCCTAGAGCTTCCAGCAAAGGTCAGGATACAGATAGGAACAAGCTGGACAAAAATACCAAACAAAACAAAAGCAAAAAGCAAAGAAGCAGACTTAGCTTGAAAAACAGGAACCAGGATCAGAGGACAAGAGCACAACAGATTAGCTCTGATTTCAACGATGCCAGGCATTGAACTGAAGGTCCAGGGAGCTTATATAGCAACGCCCCTGAATTAACGGCCCAGGTGAGGATATAGAAAAAGACAGACGCTCCAGAGTCAAATCACTAATGACCACTAGAGGGAGCAAAAAGCAAAATCACAACAGTACCCCCCCCTTAGTGAGGGGTCACCGAACCCTCACCACGACCACCAGGGCGATCAGGATGAGCGGCGTGAAAGGCACGAACTAAATCGGCCGCATGAACATCAGAGGCGACCACCCAGGAATTATCTTCCTGACCATAGCCCTTCCACTTGACCAGGTACTGAAGCCTCCGCCTGGAGAGACGAGAATCCAAGATCTTCTCCACCACGTACTCCAACTCGCCTTCAACCAACACCGGAGCAGGAGGCTCAGCAGAAGGAACCACAGGCACAACGTACCGCCGCAACAAGGACCTATGAAACACGTTGTGGATAGCAAACGACACAGGAAGATCCAGGCGAAAGGATACAGGATTAAGAATTTCCAATATCTTGTAAGGACCAATAAAACGAGGTTTAAATTTGGGAGAGGAAACCTTCATAGGAACAAAGCGGGAAGAAAGCCACACCAAATCCCCAACACGTAGTCGGGGACCCACACCGCGGCGGCGGTTGGCAAAGCGCTGAGCCCTCTCCTGTCACAACTTCAAGTTGTCCACCACAAGATTCCAGATCCGCTGCAACCTATCCACCACAGAATCCACCCCAGGGCAGTCAGAAGGTTCCACATGACCCGAAGAAAAACGAGGGTGGAAACCAGAGTTGCAGAAAAACGGCGAAACCAAGGTGGCGGAACTAGTCCGATTATTAAGGGCAAACTCGGCTAACGGCAAGAAGGTCACCCAATCGTCCTGATCAGCAGAGACAAAACACCTCAAATAAGCCTCCAAAGTCTGATTAGTTCGCTCCGTCTGTCCATTAGTCTGAGGATGGAAAGCAGACGAAAACGACAAGTCAATGCCCATCCTACTACAAAAGGATCGCCAGAATCTGGAAATGAACTGGGATCCTCTGTCTGACACAATATTCTCAGGGATGCCGTGCAAACGAACCACGTTCTGGAAAAACACAGGAACCAGATCGGAAGAGGAAGGCAGCTTAGGCAAAGGAACCAAATGGATCATCTTGGAGAAGCGATCACATATCACCCAGATAACAGACATGCCCTGAGACACCGGAAGATCAGAAATGAAATCCATGGAGATATGTGTCCAAGGTCTCTTAGGGACAGGCAAGGGCAAGAGCAACCCGCTGGCACGAGAACAGCAAGGCTTAGCTCGAGCACAAGTCCCACAGGACTGTACAAATGACCGCACATCCCTAGACAAGGAAGGCCACCAAAAGGATCTGGCCACCAGATCTCTGGTGCCAAAAATTCCTGGGTGACCTGCCAACACCGAGGAATGAACCTCGGAAATGACTCTGCTGGTCCACTTATCAGGCACAAACAGTCTGTCAGGTGGACAAGAATCAGGCCTATCAGCCTGAAATCTCTGCAACACACGTCGCAGATCTGGAGAAATAGCTGACAAGATAATACCATCCTTAAGAATACCAACAGGTTCAGCGACTCCAGGAGCATCAGGCACAAAGCTCCTGGAAAGAGCATCGGCCTTCACATTTTTTGAACCTGGTAAATATGAGACAACAAAGTCAAAACGGGAGAAAAACAATGACCAGCGGGCCTGTCTAGGATTCAGGCGTTTAGCAGACTCGAGATACATCAGATTTTTGTGATCAGTCAAGACCACCACACGATGCTTAGCACCCTCGAGCCAATGACGCCACTCCTCAAATGCCCATTTCATGGCCAACAACTCCCGATTGCCCACATCATAATTTCGCTCCGCAGGCGAAAACTTCCTAGAGAAAAAGGCGCAAGGTCTCATAACAGAGCAACCAGGGCCTCTCTGCGACAAAACGGCCCCTGCTCCAATCTCTGAAGCATCCACCTCAACTTGAAAGGGAAGCGAGACATCAGGCTGGCACAAAACAGGCGCCGAAGTAAACCGACGTTTCAACTCCTGGAAAGCCTCCACGGCAGCAGGAGCCCAATTAACCACATCGGAGCCCTTCTTGGTCATATCCGTCAAAGGTTTCACAATGCTAGAAAAGTTAGCGATAAAACGACGGTAGAAGTTAGCGAAACCCAAGAACTTCTGAAGACTCTTAACTGACGAGGGCTGAGTCCAATCAAGAATAGCTCGGACCTTGACTGGGTCCATCTCCACAGCAGAAGGGGAAAAAATGAACCCCAAAAAGGGAACCTTCTGTGTTATGGTTCTCAATGGCAAGAGAACATAGCCCAGCAAACATACGAACTAGCTCTTGGAAGGATGGAAACTAAACTGACCATGAACTAAACCTGCCGCACAACTAACAGTAGCCGGGTAGCGTAGCCTGCGTTTTTATCCCTAGACGCCCAGCGCCGGCCGGAGGACTAACTAATCCTGGCAGAGGAAAATATAGTCCTGGCTCACCTCTAGAGAAATTTCCCCGAAAGGCAGACAGAGGCCCCCACAAATATTGGCGGTGATTTTAGATGAAATGACAAACGTAGTATGAAAATAGGTTTAGCAAAATTGAGGTCCGCTTACTAGATAGCAGGAAGACAGAAAGGGCACTTTCATGGTCAGCTGAAAACCCTATCAAAATACCATCCTGAAATTACTTTAAGACTCTAGTATTAACTCATAACATCAGAGTGGCAATTTCAGATCACAAGAGCTTTCCAGACACAGAAACGAAACTACAGCTGTGAACTGGAACAAAATGCAAAAACAAACAAGGACAAGTCCAACTTAGCTGGGAGTTGTCTAGCAGCAGGAACATGCACAGAAAGGCTTCTGATTACAATGTTGACCGGCATGGAAGTGACAGAGGAGCAAGGCTAAATAGCGACTCCCACATCCTGATGGAAACAGGTGAACAGAGAGGATGATGCACACCAGTTCAATTCCACCAGTGGCCACCGGGGGAGCCCAAAATCCAATTTCACAACAGTACCCCCCCCCCCTCAAGGAGGGGGCACCGAACCCTCACCAGAACCACCAGGGCGATCAGGATGAGCCCTATGAAAGGCACGGACCAAATCGGAGGCATGAACATCAGAGGCAGTCACCCAAGAATTATCCTCCTGACCGTATCCCTTCCATTTGACCAGATACTGGAGTTTCCGTCTGGAAACACGGGAGTCCAAGATTTTTTCCACAACGTACTCCAACTCGCCCTCAACCAACACCGGAGCAGGAGGCTCAACGGAAGGCACAACCGGTACCTCATACCTGCGCAATAATGACCGATGAAAAACATTATGAATAGAAAAAGATGCAGGGAGGTCCAAACGGAAGGACACAGGGTTAAGAATCTCCAATATCTTGTACGGGCCGATGAACCGAGGCTTAAACTTGGGGGAAGAAACCCTCATAGGGACAAAACAAGAAGACAACCACACCAAGTCCCCAACACAAAGCCGAGGACCAACCCGACGCCGGCGGTTGGCAAAAAGCTGAGTCTTCTCCTGGGACAACTTCAAATTGTCCACTACCTGCCCCCAAATCTGATGCAACCTCTCCACCACAGCATCCACTCCAGGACAATCCAAAGATTCCACCTGACCAGAAGAAAATCGAGGATGAAACCCCGAATTACAGAAAAAGGGAGACACCAAGGTGGCAGAACTGGCCCGATTATTGAGGGCAAACTCCGCTAAAGGCAAAAAAGCAACCCAATCATCCTGATCTGCAGACACAAAACACCTCAAATATGTCTCCAAGGTCTGATTCGTCCGCTCGGTCTGGCCATTAGTCTGAGGATGGAAAGCAGACGAGAAAGACAAATCTATGCCCATCCTAGCACAGAATGCTCGCCAAAATCTAGACACGAATTGGGTACCTCTGTCAGAAACGATATTCTCCGGAATACCATGCAAACGGACCACATTTTGAAAAAACAGAGGAACCAACTCGGAAGAAGAAGGCAACTTAGGCAGGGGAACCAAATGGACCATCTTAGAGAAACGATCACACACCACCCAGATGACAGACATCTTCTGAGAAACAGGAAGATCCGAAATAAAATCCATCGAGATGTGCGTCCAGGGCCTCTTCGGGATAGGCAAGGGCAACAACAATCCACTAGCCCGAGAACAACAAGGCTTGGCCCGAGCACAAACGTCACAAGACTGCACGAAGCCTCACACATCTCGAGACAGGGAAGGCCACCAGAAGGACCTTGCCACCAAATCCCTGGTACCAAAGATTCCAGGATGACCTGCCAACGCAGAAGAATGAACCTCAGAAATGACTTTACTGGTCCAATCATCAGGAACAAACAGTCTACCAGGTGGGCAACGATCAGGTCTATCCGCCTGAAACTCCTGCAAGGCCCGCCGCAGGTCTGGAGAAACGGCAGACAATATCACTCCATCCTTAAGGATACCTGTAGGTTCAGAATTACCAGGGGAGTCAGGCTCAAAACTCCTAGAAAGGGCATCCGCCTTAACATTCTTAGAACCCGGCAGGTAGGACACCACAAAATTAAACCGAGAGAAAAACAACGACCAGCGCGCCTGTCTAGGATTCAGGCGTCTGGCGGACTCAAGATAAATTAGATTTTTGTGGTCAGTCAATACCAACACCTGATGTCTAGCCCCCTCAAGCCAATGACGCCACTCCTCAAAAGCCCACTTCATGGCCAAAAGCTCCCGATTCCCAACATCATAATTCCGCTCGGCGGGCGAAAATTTACGCGAGAAAAAAGCACAAGGTCTCATCACGGAGCAATCGGAACTTCTCTGCGACAAAACCGCCCCAGCTCCGATTTCAGAAGCGTCGACCTCAACCTGAAAAGGAAGAGCAACATCAGGCTGACGCAACACAGGGGCGGAAGAAAAGCGGCGCTTAAGCTCCCGAAAGGCCTCCACAGCAGCAGGGGACCAATCAGCAACATCAGCACCCTTCTTAGTCAAATCAGTCAATGGTTTAACAACATCAGAAAAACCAGCAATAAATCGACGATAAAAGTTAGCAAAGCCCAAAAATTTCTGAAGACTCTTAAGAGAAGAGGGTTGCGTCCAATCACAAATAGCCTGAACCTTGACAGGATCCATCTCGATGGAAGAGGGGGAAAAAATATATCCCAAAAAGGAAATCTTTTGAACCCCAAAAACGCACTTAGAACCCTTCACACACAAGGAATTAGACCGCAAAACCTGAAAAACCCTCCTGACCTGCTGGACATGAGAGTCCCAGTCATCCGAAAAAATCAAAATATCATCCAGATACACAATCATAAATTTATCCAAATAATCACGGAAAATGTCATGCATAAAGGACTGAAAGACTGAAGGGGCATTTGAAAGACCAAAAGGCATCACCAAATACTCAAAGTGGCCCTCGGGCGTATTAAATGCGGTTTTCCACTCATCCCCCTGCTTAATTCGCACCAAATTATACGCCCCACGAAGATCTATCTTAGAGAACCACTTGGCCCCCTTTATGCGAGCAAACAAATCAGTCAGCAGTGGCAACGGATATTGATATTTAACCGTGATTTTATTTAAAAGCCGATAATCAATGCACGGCCTCAAAGAGCCATCTTTCTTAGCCACAAAGAAAAAACCGGCTCCTAAGGGAGATGACGAAGGACGAATATGTCCCTTTTCCAAGGACTCCTTTATATATTCTCGCATAGCAGCATGTTCAGGCACAGACAGATTAAATAAACGACCCTTAGGGTATTTACTACCCGGAATCAAATCTATGGCACAATCGCACTCCCGGTGCGGAGGTAATGAACCAAGCTTAGGTTCTTCAAAAACGTCACGATATTCAGTCAAGAATTCAGGAATCTCAGAGGGAATAGATGATGAAATGGAAACCACAGGTACGTCCCCATGCGTCCCCTTACATCCCCAGCTTAACACAGACATAGCTTTCCAGTCAAGGACTGGGTTATGAGATTGCAGCCATGGCAATCCAAGCACCAACACATCATGTAGGTTATACAGCACAAGAAAGCGAATAATCTCCTGGTGATCCGGATTAATCCGCATAGTTACTTGTGTCCAGTATTGTGGTTTATTGCTAGCCAATGGGGTGGAGTCAATCCCCTTCAGGGGTATAGGAGTTTCAAGAGGCTCCAAATCATACCCACAGCGTTTGGCAAAGGACCAATCCATAAGACTCAAAGCGGCGCCAGAGTCGACATAGGCATCCGCGGTAATAGATGATAAAGAACAAATCAGGGTCACAGATAGAATAAACTTAGACTGTAAAGTGCCAATTGAAACAGACTTATCAAGCTTCTTAGTACGCTTAGAGCATGCTGATATAACATGAGTTGAATCACCGCAATAGAAGCACAACCCATTTTTTCGTCTAAAATTCTGCCGTTCACTTCTGGACAGAATTCTATCACATTGCATATTCTCTGGCGTCTTCTCAGTAGACACCGCCAAATGGTGCACAGGTTTGCGCTCCCGCAGATGCCTATCGATCTGGATAGCCATTGTCATGGACTCATTCAGACCCGCAGGCACAGGGAACCCCACCATAACATCCTTAATGGCATCAGAGAGACCCTCTCTGAAATTCGCCGCCAGGGCGCACTCATTCCACTGAGTAAGCACAGCCCATTTACGGAATTTCTGGCAGTATATTTCAGCTTCGTCTTGCCCCTGAGATAGGGACATCAAGGCCTTTTCCGCCTGAAGTTCTAACTGAGGTTCCTCATAAAGCAACCCCAAGGCCAGAAAAAACGCATCCACATTGAGCAACGCAGGATCCCCTGGAGCCAATGCAAAAGCCCAATCCTGAGGGTCGCCCCGGAGCAGAGAAATCACAATCCTGACCTGCAGAGCAGGATCTCCAGCAGAGCGAGATTTCAGGGACAAAAACAACTTGCAATTATTTTTGAAATTTTGAAAGCAAGATCTATTCCCCGAGAAAAATTCAGGCAAAGGAATTCTAGGTTCAGATATAGGAACATGAACAACAAAATCTTGTAAGTTTTGAACTTTCGTGGTGAGATTATTCAAACCTGCAGCTAAACTCTGAATATCCATTTTAAACAGGTGAACACAGAGCCATTCCAGGATTAGAAGGAGAGAGAGAGAGAAAGGCTGCAATATAGGCAGACTTGCAAGAGATTCAATTACAAGCACACTCAGAACTGAGAAAAAAAAAAAAAATCTTCAGCAGACTTCTCTTTTCTCTCCTTTCTCTGTCAATTAATTTATGAAAATAGGTTTAGCAAAATTGAGGTCCGCTTACTAGATAGCAGGAAGACAGAAAGGGCACTTTCATGGTCAGCTGAAAACCCTATCAAAATACCATCCTGAAATTACTTTAAGACTCTAGTATTAACTCATAACATCAGAGTGGCAATTTCAGATCACAAGAGCTTTCCAGACACAGAAACGAAACTACAGCTGTGAACTGGAACAAAATGCAAAAACAAACAAGGACAAGTCCAACTTAGCTGGGAGTTGTCTAGCAGCAGGAACATGCACAGAAAGGCTTCTGATTACAATGTTGACCGGCATGGAAGTGACAGAGGAGCAAGGCTAAATAGCGACTCCCACATCCTGATGGAAACAGGTGAACAGAGAGGATGATGCACACCAGTTCAATTCCACCAGTGGCCACCGGGGGAGCCCAAAATCCAATTTCACAACACTTCTGTACACCAAAAAGACACTTTGAGCCCTTGACAAACAAAGAATTTTCACGCAAAATTTTAAAGACCATCCTGACCTGCTCCACATGCGAGTCCCAATTATCAGAAAAAACCAGAATATCATCCAGATAAACGATCAGAAATTTATCCAGATAGTTCCGGAAAATGTCATGCATAAAGGACTGAAAAACTGAAGGGGCATTAGAGAGCCCAAAAGGCATCACCAAGTACTCAAAATGACCTTCGGGCGTATTGAATGCGGTTTTCCATTCATCCCCTTGCTTAATGCGCACAAGGTTGTACGCACCACGAAGGTCTATCTTGGTAAACCACTTGGCACCTTTAATCCGGGCAAACAAGTCAGACAACAGCGGCAAAGGATACTGAAATTTGACAGTGATCTTATTTAAAAGCCGATAGTCAATACAAGGCCTCAAAGATCCGTCCTTTTTAGCCACAAAAAAGAATCCCGCACCAAGAGGGGAAGAAGACGGACGGATGTGTCCTTTCTCCAGAGACTCCTTGATATATGAACGCATAGCGGTATGTTCAGGTACCGACAGATTAAACAGTCTTCCCTTAGGAAATTTACTGCCTGGAATCAAATCTATTGCACAGTCACATTCCCTATGAGGAGGCAATGCACTGGACCTGGACTCGCTAAAGACATCCTGATAATCAGACAAGTACTCCGGAACTTCCGAAGACGTAGAAGAAGCAATAGACACAGGCAGGGAATCCTCATGAATACCACGACAGCCCCAACTAGACACTGACATAGCCTTCCAGTCAAGGACTGGATTATGGGTCTGTAACCATGGCAGCCCCAAAACAACCAAATCATGCATTTTATGTAGAACGAGAAAACGTATCACCTCGCGGTGTTCAGGAGTCATGCACATGGTAACCTGTGTCCAATACTGCGGCTTATTTTCTGCCAATGGCGTAGCATCAATACCCCTAAGAGGGATAGGATTTTCTAATGGTTCAAGAATAAAACCACAGCGCTTAGCAAATGAGAGATCCATAAGACTCAGGGCAGCACCTGAATCTACAAACGCCATGACAGGATAAGATGACAGTGAGCAAATCAAAGTTACAGACAGAATAAACTTAGGATGCAAATTACCAACGGTGACAGGACTAACAACCTTAGATATACGTTTAGAGCATGCTGAGATAACATGTGTAGAATCACCACAGTAGTAACACAAGCCATTCTGGCGTCTATGAATTTTCCTCTCATTTCTAGTCAGGATTCTATCACATTGCATCAAATCAGGTGTCTGTTCAGACAACACCATGAGGGAATTTGCGGTTTTTCTATCACATTGCATCACATCAGGTGTCTGTTCAGACAACAACATGAGGGAATTTGCGGTTTTGCGCTCCCGCAACCGCCGGTCAATTTGAATAGCCAGGGACATGGTATCATTCAGACCTGTGGGAATGGGAAAACCCACCATAACATTCTTAATGGCCTCAGAAAGGCCATTTCTAAAATTAGCGGCCAGTGCACACTCGTTCCAATGTGTCAGCACGGACCATTTCCGAAATTTTTGGCAATACACCTCAGCCTCGTCCTGGCCCTGAGACATAGCCAGCAAGGCTTTCTCTGCCTGAATCTCAAGATTGGGTTCCTCATAAAGTAAACCGAGCGCCAGAAAAAACGCATCAATATCAGCCAATGCCGGATCTCCTGGCGCCAACGAAAAAGCCCAATCCTGAGGGTCACCCCGTAAGAATGAAATAACAATTTTTACTTGTTGAGCAGAGTCTCCAGACGAACAAGGTTTCAGGGACAAAAATAATTTACAATTATTCCTGAAATTCCTAAACTTAAATCGGTCTCCTGAAAACAGTTCAGGAATCGGAATCTTGGGTTCAGACCTAGGATTTCTGGTAACATAATCTTGTATACCCTGCACACGAGCGGCAAGCTGGTCCACACTTGTAATCAAGGTCTGGACATTCATGTCTGCAGCAAGCTTAAGCCACTCTGAGGTAAAGGGGAAAAGAAAAAAAAAAAAAAAAAATGAGAGAGGGAAAAAAAAAAAAAAACCTCAAAATTTTCTTTCTTATAATCCCACTTCTGCAATGCATTAAACATTTAATACTGGCCTGGCATACTGTTATGACCCCAGTGGACAGGGTCTCAGAGGAACGTGTAAGTCTGCAAGATACAAAAATCCAGCTCATAGGGCTGTGGTAACTGGGTTGACCAAATAGCTACTCCTAACGCCAACACTAGAAGTAGCCGGGGATCATGCCTACGGTGATCGCTAGATGACTCGCGCCAGCCGGAGAATCTAACTACCCCTAGGAGAAGAAAACAAAGACCTCTCTTGCCTCCAGAGAAAGGGACCCCAAAGCAAGATACAAGCCCCCCACAAATAATAACGGTGAGGTAAGAGGAAATGACAAACACAGAAATGAACCAGGTTCAGCAAAGAGAGGCCAGCTTACTAATAGCAGAATATAGCAAGATAACTTATCTGGTCAACAAAAACCCTATAAAAATCCACGCTGGAGATTCAAGAACCCCCAAACCGTCTAACGGTCCGGGGGGAGAACACCAGCCCCCTAGAGCTTCCAGCAAAGGTCAGGATACAGATAGGAACAAGCTGGACAAAAATACCAAACAAAACAAAAGCAAAAAGCAAAGAAGCAGACTTAGCTTGAAAAACAGGAACCAGGATCAGAGGACAAGAGCACAACAGATTAGCTCTGATTTCAACGATGCCAGGCATTGAACTGAAGGTCCAGGGAGCTTATATAGCAACGCCCCTGAACTAACGGCCCAGGTGAGGATATAGAAAAAGACAGACGCTCCAGAGTCAAATCACTAATGACCACTAGAGGGAGCAAAAAGCAAAATCACAACACATAACCCTAATCAAAACCCTAAACCGAACACACCCCTAATCCTAATCTCAACCCTAACCTCAAAACCTAACCCTAATCCCAATAAACCCCTATCCCTAATCCCAACCCTAGCCTTAACCCTAATCCCAAACCTAACCCTAATCCCAAATGTAACCCTAATGCCAACCCTAATCCAAACCCTAATCCCAACTCTAACCCTAACTTTAGCCCCAACCCTAGCCCTTACCCTAACTTTAGCCCTAAACCTAGCCCCAACCCTAACCCTAACTTTAGCCCCAACCCTGACCCTAGCCCTAACCATAGCTCTAACCTAATCCTAGCTCTAACCCTAGCCCTAACCCAAGCCCTATCCCTAGCCCTAACCCTAGGGCTATGTGCACACGTTGCGGATTTTGCTGCGGATCCGCAGCGTTTCCGCAGCTGCGGGTCCGCAGCAGTTTCCCATGAGTTTACAGTACAATGTAAACCTATGGGAAACATAAAACGCTGTGCCCATGCTGCGGAAAAAAACACGCGGAAACGCAGCAGTTTACATTCCGCAGCATGTCAATTCTTTCTGCGGATTCCGCAGCGGTTTTACACCTGCTCCATAATAGAAAACCACAGGGGAATCCGCACAAAAACCGCGGTACATCCGCGATAAATCCGCAGAAAAAACGCAGCGTTTTGGCCCTGAGGATTTATCAAATCAGCTGCAGAAAAATCTGCAGAGAACCATTCTACGTGTGCACATATCCTAACCCTACCCCTAACCGTACCCCTAACCCTACCCCTACCCCTAACCCTACCCCTAACCCTAATTGGAAAATAGAAATTCATACATTTTTTTAATTTTATTATTTTTTCCTTACTAAGGGGGTGATAAAGGGGGGGGGTTATTTACTATTTTTTTTATTTTGATCACTGTGATAGGATCTCACAGTGACCAAAATAAAACAAGTGGAAGAATCTTCCTCTGCCGGCAGATCATGGCGGGCGCACTGCGCATGCGCCCGCCATTTTCTTACCGGAGCAAGAAGCCGGCGGCCAGCAGAAGAAGCAGGAGGACCTAGGGACACCGGTAAGTATAACAGGGTCCCCAAATCCCCCTATTTCTCTGTCCTCTGATGTGCGATCACATCAGAGGACAGAGAATGACATCGCTTTTTTTTTTTTTTTGCGGTCGCCGGTAAACAGTTAATTACCGGCGATCGCAAAACAGGGGTCGGTAAAATCCGACCCCGATCATGTTCTTTGGGGTCTCGGCTACCCCCGGCAGCCGAGACCCCAAAGATCTTCCGGGTGCCGGGCGGGGGGCGCACTGCGCATGCGCCCGCCATTTTTTCCCCGGAAAAAGATGGCGGCGCCCATGGGGAGCCACGAGGAGCACCGGGGGAGATAGCCCCCAATACTCACCTATCGGGGGCGATCGGGGACCCCATTTCTGATGTGCGATCACATCGGAGGACAGAGAAATTAAATGGCAAATCGCGTTTTTTTTGTTGTTGTTGCGACCGCCGGTAAACGGTTAATTACCGGCGATCGCAACTTGGGGGTCGGTAAAAAAACCCCGAATCATGTTCTCTGGGGTCTCAGCTACCCTCGGCAACCGAGACCCCAGAGAAAATCTGACTCTGGGGGGCGCTATTCACTTTTTCCACAGCGCCGTTAATTAACGGCGCTGTGGTTTAAGTACCCTTAGCGGCCGCCGTTAAAAGGCGTATCGGCGGTCGTTAAGGGGTTAATTGGACGCCCCTTAGCAGGGCCACGGACCGGGTCAGGCCACCGTGACATCCCCAGAACCGAGAGAGACCCGGTACCATGTACCCCGCTGCCCTGCGCTTGGGGGCTGCTCCACCTGTAGCGTCTCCATTTTTTGTGATCTGAAGCTGAATGAGGGCTTATTATTTGCATGCCAAGCTGACATTTTTATTGATACCATTTTGGGGTAAATACGATGTTTTAATCGCTCGTTATTGTATTTTATTGCAATATAGCAGCGACTAAAAAAACATAATTTGGATGTTTTTAATTTTTTTTCTCGTTACGCTGTTTAGCGATCAGGTTATTTCTTTTTTATATTGATAGATCGGGCGATTCTGAAAGCTGCGATTCCAAATATGTGTATATTTTATATATTTTTAAATTGTTTTATTTTTAATGGAGCGAATGGGGGGGTGATTTGAACTTTTATATTTTTAAAATTTTTAAAATATTTTTTAAAACTTTTTTTTTCTTTTTGCATGCTTGAATAGTGTCTATTGGAGACTAGAAGCTGCAGCTGTCTGATTGCCTCTGCTACATACAGGCGATGATCAGATCACCTGTGTGTAGCAGAAATGGTCACTTGCTATGAGCGCCGACCACCGGGTGGCGCTCATAGCAATCCAGCTACGACTACCATAGAGGTCTGCAGGAGACCGCTGGTTTTCATGCTGACTCATTGGTGATCCACAATCATGTGATGGGGTCACTGATGGGCAATATTAGTCACGCGCTTCCGGTAAATGCCTTAATAAATGCCAATATGCCTTTTATGGCAGTCATTAACGGTCCTTTTTCCTCAGCAGTCTCCCAGCTACTGTTGCCTCTAATGTCCTGTCATAAGAAGGGTCCAACAGGCATGTCCAGAAATACCTAAGCTATAAAACTGTCATAATATTTTACTTGTATGATGGTCTGTAAAGAAATTAATACCCCCCCCACACATAGAGCCACACAAAACATGGAATAAAAAGCGATCAAAAAGTTGTATGTAAAGGAGAATGATGTCACGGAAAACGTCAACTAACTTGATCCAGTGAGTATTTCTCATGCACCATTGGTGGCTCCATGCTGACTCTGTCATGGTTTTGAGAGCTCCTGGAAGCATTCCTGCATTTAAGGCTCTCACCTGTTCACTGTTAGCCACTCCCATCTCCTGTAATCTGGGCTCTCGCAAGCACTCATTGCCAGAGTAAGCTTCATGCTACATGGTGGGAGGTTGTTGGTTGTTATTTGAGAAGCCGTTTGGTGGATTTATCTGTGACTGTTGCTAGGTTTTGGGCGCATGCTAATTTCCCCTGATTCTCCTACTTTAGTTTTACCCCATCCTCCATTCCTCGGTACATTCCTCTGTTGTTTGTGTGAGTATATTTGTATGATTGATATTTTCCTTTATCCCTGTTTGTATTTACCTTGTTAGTCTGGTTGGTGTATTATGGTACATTACTACTCCCTTGTTCCCAGGGTGGGGGAATGGTACAGGCTGAGGGCGGATTCAGGAGCTAAGGCAAGCTACGTGGCCCCAGCGTCTTCACCGTCAGAAGTAATATAGGGAACAGGACAAGTTAGAGCACCCCTAGCATTAGGGAGAGGGAAGGAGCCCCTGGTCCTGGGACACCTGACAACAGCGCTATGACAAACTCGGTATGACACCCCCTCCTCCTTACTAGGTCCAAAAACAGTAGAAGTGCCATGGAATCCAAAGCAGCAGAGATTGTTCATATTTAGAGAAAAAACTTAGCTTTTATATCATCCATAAAATCACATAGCGACAATACAAAAGGGAGGTAATACAATCATAAACAAATCTAATCATAAAAAATATATAAAAGCGTATAGCTGTATTTTCTATGATTGTATTTCTGGTTTGATATTGGCCAGTTATGGCTGAAACGTTACATTGCCTATCTCACTTTTGTACTGTCACTATGTGATTTTAAGGATGGAAAAAACAGTCTTTTCTAAATGCAAACTTCCTCTAGTGCCTTGGATTTCTTTGAACTTTTGCTAAAAACGTCAATTAGTTCTGCAAAAAAACAAACAAAAAAACAGCCATTATGTGACTCTCTAAATGAAAAAATAAAAAAGTTATAACTCTCAGAATATGATGGTGAACACTAAAAAAATAATAAAAACAATTCCTGAATTGCTGTTTTTTTTTGTTCATTCTGACTCCCAAAAAATCAGAATAAAAAGTAATAAAAAAAATTATAAACCCCAAATTTCACAACATATGGTGATGCAAAACTATTTTCTTTTTAAAAAGTGTTTTTAGTGTGAAGAAGAAGTGAAAAATATACAGTATATACTACTCAAAAAAAAAAAGGGAACACTAACATCCCACATCCTAGATATCACTGAATGAAATATTCCAGTTGCAAATCTTTATTCATTACATAGTGGAATGTGTTGAGAACAATAAAACATAAAAATGATCAATGTAAATCAAAATGAATATCCCACGAAGGTCTGGATTTGGAATGATACTCAAAATCAAAGTGAAAAATCAAATTACAGGCTGGTCCAACTTCAGTGGAAATGTCTCAAGACAAGGAAATGATGCTCAATAGTGTGTGTGGTCTCCACATACCTGTATGACGTCCCTACAACACCTGGAATTTGGAAATGGTCCTGATGAGGCTGCGGATGTTCTCCTGAGTGTTCTCCTCCCACATTCAACTCCTGGACAGTCTAAGGTGCAATGTAGCATTAGTGGATGGAATGAGACATGATGTTCCAGATGTGCTCGATTGGAATGACATCTGGGGAACGGGCAGGGCAGTCCATAGCATCAATGCCTTCATCATGCAGGAGAGACGCGGGTGTTGCTGGCACCCCCCCAATTTGCCTCTTTGGTTGGTCTATAGGTCATCGCTATAGGTATGTTAAGCTGGGATATATACTGCATATGAATGCTTCTTTGATGTTGTTGTCCCATGCACGCTGCTTTTGTGATGAATTGCCAAATGATATAATTGTTCCTAGCATACAATAGACTAACCTACCGCAGATGACTTTTTTTGGGGGATAATATATTTCTAATATTCTATATTTATTAATGGTTGCTTACCATGATAATTTAATATTTCATTTTTTTTTTATAATTGCATCAACACTTACGTCCCGTTTTTGTAAATTGTACATATGCATTGTGGTCTTTTCCACCTTTCAAATCTGTTCTTTGTATGGATTTTCAATAAAGTATTTCTATATTTTCATATATTTTTGGGCTTGACGATCGTTTTTCTTCCTTTGTTTTACTCATCATGCAGGAACTGTTGACACACTTCAGCCACCATTGTCATGCATCAGAAGAGACCCAGAGCCCACTGTACCTGCATATTGTCTCTCAATGGGTCTGAGGATGTCATCCCAGCACCTAATGGCAGTCAGGGTACCTATATGGCTAGCACATGGAGGGCTGTGCGGCAGTCCAAAGAAATGCCTCCCCACACCATTACTGACCCACTTGCACACTGGTTATGCTGGAGGATGTTGCAGACAGCAGAATGTTCTCCATAGCGTCTCCAGACTCTGTCACATGTGCTAAATGTGCTCTTATCTGTAAAGTGCACACAACTCCAATGTCGAATCTGAAAAATCAGCTTAAGCACCTGCATATTCCCCATACGAGCTAGATTTTGGCACAGGAGCACCTCTCCTCCACACTGTGCCAAGATAATGCAGCCTACTACAGGTGCTTCCATGTTCGTATTGCTGTTCCTGCTCATCAATCTCTCCTCCTCTATAAGGCTACGTTCACATTTGCGTTGTGCGCCGCAGCGTCGGCGCCGCAACGCACAACGCAAACAAAAACGCAGCAAAACGCATGCACAACGCTGCGTTTTGCGCCGCATGCGTCCTTTTTTTCATTGATTTTGGACGCAGCAAAAATGCAACTTGCTGCGTCCTCTGCGCCCGGACGCGGGCGCCGCAGTGACGCATGCAGCGCAAAACGCAAGTGCGACGCATGTCCATGCGCCCCCATGTTAAATATAGGGGCGCATGACGCATGCGGCGACGCTACGGCGCCCGACGCTGCGGCGCTGACCGCAAATGTGAACGTAGCCTATGTTTCACTTATTTCTAGCAGTATATTTCACCTGCAGGGTCCCTGAGGGTTACCCTTACCTACTTCAATAGAAAATAACCACCCTGTGCTAGTTTACATTGCCACTTTTAACCCTCTTTCTTCCCCTCACTCCTTAGTCATTGGTACTATTTAATGATATACTAGTTTTATTCTGTAAAATGCCTTATATAGTAACCCTAGATACCTAAGACGACCCAAAAGCTATCAGTAATATTTTCCTACATATGTCTGTGGATATTAAGTGGGTTGTCTGGAACAAATCGATGAGTCTGCAGTCACTCTATGTACAGGTGCTTCTCACAAAATAATCATCAAAAAGTTAATACATTTCAGTTCTTCAATACAAAAAGTGAAACTCATTATGTAGCGCCCCCACTGCCGCAGGGCCGAGGGGTACCCGGTACCGGGCCTCTGAGTCTCTTCTCTGGGGTTGTCACGGTGGCTAGACCCGGTCCGTGACCCTCCTGAGGGGCGCACAATGATAGATGTGGATGGTGGTAGTGGTGCGGTGTAGTGCCGGTCGCAGTTAATAACGAGGACACAAGGTTGCAGTCTCTTTACCTCTTTACTGAAGGCTTCTGGGTCCTCAGTCCGGAATACGGTTAGCCGGGCTGCGCAAGTCCGGCCGGTCCGATGGCACCTCCAGAGTTCCCTTCGCAGGTGGAAATCTGTGCCTTCCTTCTAGCACTTATGTGTTGTGGTCCTCCCCTGCTGTGCTTACGGGATAGTCCCCACAACTGTTGTGTCTGTTTCTCGTGTTCCCTCACAACTCGATTCTGATGTTCTTCTTCTTCTTCTCGTCCCCCAGATCTTATGGTAGGACGCACCCGTATGACGGGAAGGCTCGGAGCTCTTCCGGGACCCTAGAGTCGCCCCTCTCCACAAGTTGCCCCCTATGTCTGCGTAGGTGATGTAGGTAAGACAGCCAGCCTATAGCTCTCTGCCCTGCCGTTGGTTTGAAGTAATGCTTAGAGCCCTGTACTTCCTCGGCGTTCCGGCCACCGGTTATTTACGCCTCAGTAGGATGTTGCCTCGGTCTAACAGCACGACTCCTACTGGTATTCTCCCTGTTGCGTTGATCTCGTTTCTCACTCAGCACAATAAATCTCGCTTCTTGTCCTTTCTTAGGGCACCGCCGCTATGAAGTGCAGGCGCGGTCCCGTAGCTTTCTCTCTGTTTGCCAGGCCTCTGTCAGGATCCCACCCCTGACAGGGACCCTACCGAATCTTCCCCTACAACACCCTCTGCCACAAGGTGTTGCCTGGTTCCAACCCAGTCAGCGTTCTCCCTAACTTCCTGCCTAACCCCCAGTTTTACCAGACTGTGAGGAGTGGCCTAATGAATAGTACCCTTAGCTCCCCCTGGAGGCCAGACTGTGAAATGTATTGGTGTCTGTGATACCTGGTCAGATGAACTCCTTCAGTGCCATCAGAAGTACCATAGCCCCCCTTAGCGGCGGAGCCACAGTACTGCAACGACCAGGACTCTGGGGCGCTGCACTCCACCCCGGTTAAATCCAGTACGCCTAGACTGGGAAGAAAACAACAATACATGTCAGCAAAAAGACATACAATTTTGAAAATGCAAGTACAAGTCAACTTTTTAACAGAACTTCCCTTTATGGGAGGTGAGGACACTTGAACGTTACAAACATGGTTAAATAATTTTAAATAACTTTACTATAAATAACTTTTCTTACCCAACCGGGTATTCTACTGAGTGCAAATTCTGAACAATAATCCAACTTTGCCTTTAAGGACGTACTCGCTAAATCCACTAAAGACCTTCTTATATCACATATAAGTCTAATTAACTTTTATGCATTCTCCTACTTTACGTCTGCAGGACCGCCTGTCCTAACTGCTCCAGACCTACTGCCTCTCCTTTCTGTTACAGGATCGCTCCTTTCCGCCCGAGCCTACTGTCCTTCCACTACTATACACAGTATAGAACATATTTTTCTTTCAGTTCAAGATCACTGAGCCATCCCTATATGGCTCCTAAGAGGACTCACCACTAACCCCTACGGGTTCACTTCCTGTCCTCATTCTTCTATTAACATTATTGAACATTTCTTACAATCAACTAGTTAGTTACATTTAACTTTCACATATCAACATCATCAATACTTTCTTTTCAAGACATTATTGCCATTCAACCATCCCAAGGCAACACCGTTCATAAGTGCAGGATGTGAACATCCCCTTTAAGAGGGGACCAAGTCTCTATGAGGTAGTGCAACTTCTCAAGCCGCAAGTCCGTATGCAGCAAGGACTCCAGTGCAGGTTCCAAGAACCGTATCTTCGCAAAGAGTCCGTCTTTTATGTAAAACCAGTAGAGAGCACCTTTAAGAAGGTGCAAACTATATACAAGGAGTTTGTATCATGCATTGTTCATGATTCAGCAGTTCTTTCAACAATAATAAAATAGGAAACAAACACAAAAAGCAGAAGAAGGGATCCCGGGTAAACAGAGGGATCCCTTTAAGAGTTAACCCTGGACGGGTTGTAGCAGCAAGAAGACAAACAGTTAACTATTTACATTTTCAGGTTTCCGAGGTTTAGTTGGACGGCTTCCAGGGCTGCACCTGGCACTTAACCCCTCTTGGCCTGGGAAAAGTGAGGTCCAGGGTCATACCCAGTGCTGGGCAAACGGCGTTAATCCGTCTTTCAAGTACGGTGAAATCATGCGCAGCGATGGAGGTCTGCGCAGCTTGAGTATGGGCATTTGCTGCAGCAGAGGTAGCAGCTGCTGCAAGATCAGTCACTGGAACGGAGTCAGCAGCTGTGGCACTAGCAGTCACTGCAGTGGTGTCGGTCATCAGGGCAGGGTCGTCCTTCATACCTGCTTCAGATGCGGTTCCTCCGGTGCCGATCTGCTCTGTCTCCGCTGGGATCTGGAGTGCTGGTTGCAGGGCCCTGCGCTGCGGCGTTGTCATCTCCGTTTGCAGCATCTCGCTTTCCGGCAGGGCCTTGCTTTCTGGCTTCGGAGCGCTGGAACTTCTTTCTTGCTCCGGACCAGACGAGGCTGCCGACAGATGTCTGGTGAGGCTCCCGATGAAGGTCTTCTTCCACCCGGCCTCAGTGTGTTGTGAATTTACCTTTTGGCTCCCTCTAGTGGCTACTAGTGATTTGACTCTGGGTATGTCTGTCATCCCTTGTATGCTCACCTGGGTCGTTAGGTCAGGGGTGTTGCTATATAAGCTCCCTGGACCTTCAGTTCAATGCCTGGCAACGTTGATATCAGAGCTAATCTGTAGTGCTCTTGTCTACTGATCCTGGTTCCTGCTTGATTAAGCTAAGTCTGCTTTCTTGCTTTTTGCTATTTGTTTTTGTTTGCATTTCTGTCCAGCTTGTATATAATCTGTATCCTGACCTTGCTGGAAGCTCTAGGGTGGCTGGTGTTCTCCCCCCGGGCCGTTAGACGGTTCGGGGGTTCTTGAATCTCCAGCGTGGATTTTTGATAGGGTTTTTGTTGACCATATAAGTTATCTTACTACATTCTGCTATTAGTAAGTGGGCCTCTCTTTGCTAAACCTAGTTCATCTCTGTGTTTGTCATTTCCTCTTACCTCACCGTTATTATTTGTGGGGGGCTTGTATCCTACTTTTGGGGTCTTTTCTCTGGAGGCAAGAGAGGTCTTTGTTTTCCTCTTCTAGGGGTAGTTAGCTCTCCGGCTGGCGCGAGACATCTAGCGACCAACGTAGGCATGTTCCCCGGCTACTTCTAGTGTTGGCGTTAGGAGTAGATATATGGTCAACCCAGTTACCACTGCCCTATGAGCTGGATTTTTGTACTTCGCAGACTTGCTGATTTCTCTGAGACCCTCGCCATTGGGGTCATAACAGTTTGCCAGGCCAGTATTAAATGTTAAATGCATTGCAGAAGCGGGATTATAAGAAAGAAAGTTCTGAGTTTTTTTTTCTCTCTCTCATTTTTTTTTCTTTTCCCCTTTACCTCTGAGTGGCTTGTGATTGCTGCAGACATGAATGTCCAGACCTTGATTACAAGTGTGGACCAGCTTGCTGCTCGTGTGCAGGGCATACAAGATTATGTTACCAGAAATCCTATGTCAGAACCTAAGATACCGATTCCTGAACTGTTTTCCGGAGACCGATTTAAGTTTAGAAATTTCAGGAATAATTGTAAATTGTTTTTGTCCCTGAGACCCTGTTCCTCTGGAGACTCCGCTCAGCAAGTGAAAATTGTTATTTCTTTTTTACGGGGCGACCCTCAGGATTGGGCTTTCTCGCTGGCGCCAGGAGATCCGGCACTGGCTGATATTGATGCGTTTTGTCTGGCGCTCGGTTTGCTTTATGAGGAACCCAATCTTGAGATTCAGGCAGAAAAAGCCTTGCTGGCTATGTCTCAGGGCCAGGACGAGGCTGAAGTGTATTGTCAAAAATTTCGGAAATGGTCCGTGCTGACCCAGTGGAACAAGTGTGCATTGGCTGCAAATTTTAGAAATGGCCTTTCTGAAGCCATTAAGAATGTGATGGTGGGTTTCTCCATTCCTACAAGTCTGAATGATTCCATGGCCCTGGCAATTCAAATTGACCGGCGGTTGCGGGAGCGCAAAACCGCAAATTCCCTCATGGTGTTATCTGAACAGGCACCTGATTTAATGCAATGTGATAGAATCCTGACTAGAAATGAGCGGAAAATTCATAGACGCCAGAATGGCTTGTGTTACTACTGTGGTGATTCTACACATGTTATCTCAGCATGCTCTAAGCGTCTTACTAAGGTTGTTAGTCCTGTCGCCATTGGTAATTTGCAACCTAAGTTTATTCAATCTGTAACTTTGATTTGCTCACTGTCATCGTATCCTGTCATGGCGTTTGTAGATTCAGGTGCTGCCCTGAGTCTTATGGATCTGTCATTTGCCAAGCGCTGCGGTTTTGTTCTTGAGCCATTAGAGAATCCTATCCCTCTTAGGGGTATTGATGCTACGCCATTGGCAGAAAATAAACCGCAGTTTTGGACACAGGTTACCATGTGCATGACTCCTGAACATCGGGAGGTGATACGTTTTCTTGTTCTGGATAGGATGCATGATTTGGTTGTTTTGGGTTTGCCATGGTTACAGACCCATAATCCAGTCTTGGACTGGAAGGCAATGTCAGGGTCAAGTTGGGGCTGTCATGGAATTCATGGAGATTCCCTGCCCGTGTCTATTGCTACTTCTACGCCTTCGGAAGTTCCGGCGTATTTGTCTGATTATCAGGATGTCTTCAGCGAGTCTAGGTCAAGTGCATTGCCTCCTCATAGGGAATGTGACTGTGCAATAGATTTGATTCCAGGCAGTAAGTTTCCTAAGGGAAGACTGTTTAATCTGTCGGTACCTGAACATACCGCGATGCGTTCATATATCAAGGAGTCTCTGGAGAAGGGGCATATCCGTCCTTCTTCTTCCCCTCTTGGTGCGGGATTCTTTTTTGTGGCCAAAAAGGACGGATCTTTGAGGCCTTGTATTGACTATCGGCTTTTAAATAAGATCACTGTCAAATTTCAGTATCCTTTGCCGCTGTTGTCAGACTTGTTTGCCCGGATTAAAGGTGCCAAGTGGTTCACCAAGATAGACCTTCGTGGTGCGTACAACCTTGTGCGCATTAAGCAAGGAGATGAATGGAAAACCGCATTCAATACGCCCGAAGGTCATTTTGAGTACTTGGTGATGCCATTTGGGCTCTCTAATGCACCTTCAGTTTTTCAGTCCTTTATGCATGACATTTTCCGGAAGTATCTGGATAAATTTTTGATCGTTTATCTGGATGATATTCTGGTTTTTTCTGATGATTGGGACTCGCATGTGGAGCAGGTCAGGATGGTTTTCAAGATTTTGCGTGAAAATTCTTTGTTTGTTAAAGGCTCAAAGTGTCTCTTTGGTGTACAGAAGGTTCCCTTTTTAGGGTTCATTTTTTCCCCTTCTGCTGTGGAGATGGACCCAGTCAAGGTCCGAGCTATTCATGATTGGACTCAACCCTCGTCAGTTAAGAGTCTTCAGAAGTTCTTGGGTTTTGCTAACTTCTACCGTAATTTTATCGCTAATTTTTCTAGCGTTGTTAAACCGTTGACGGATATGACCAAGAAAGGCTCTGATGTGGCTAACTGGGCTCCTGCTGCCGTGGAGGCTTTCCAGGAGTTGAAACGCCGGTTTACTTCGGCGCCTGTTTTGTGCCAGCCTGACATCTCACTTCCCTTTCAGGTTGAGGTGGATGCTTCGGAGATTGGGGCAGGGGCCGTTTTGTCGCAGAGAGGCCCTGGTTGCTCTACTATGAGACCTTGTGCCTTTTTCTCTAGGAAGTTTTCGCCGGCTGAGCGAAATTATGATGTGGGCAATCGGGAGTTGTTGGCCATGAAGTGGGCATTTGAGGAGTGGCGTCATTGGCTCGAGGGTGCTAAGCATCGTGTGGTGGTCTTGACTGATCACAAAAATCTGATGTACCTCGAGTCTGCTAAACGCCTGAATCCTAGACAGGCCCGCTGGTCATTGTTTTTCTCCCGTTTTGACTTTGTGGTCTCGTATTTACCAGGTTCTAAGAATGTGAAGGCCGATGCTCTGTCTAGGAGCTTTGTGCCTGATGCTCCTGGAGTCGCTGAACCTGTGGGTATTCTTAAGGAAGGAGTTATCTTGTCAGCTATTTCTCCAGATCTGCGACGTGTGTTGCAGAGATTTCAGGCTGGTAGGCCTGACTCTTGTCCACCTGACAGATTGTTTGTGCCTGCTAAATGGACCAGCAGAGTCATTTCCGAGGTTCATTCCTCAGTGTTGGCAGGGCACCCGGGAATTTTTGGCACCAGAGATCTGGTGGCCAGGTCCTTTTGGTGGCCTTCCTTGTCAAGGGATGTGCGGTCATTTGTGCAGTCCTGTGGTACTTGTGCTCGAGCTAAGTCTTGCTGTTCTCGTGCCAGCGGGTTGCTCTTGCCCTTGCCTGTCCCGAAGAGACCTTGGACACACATCTCTATGGATTTCATTTCGGATCTTCCGGTGTCTCAGGGCATGTCTGTCATCTGGGTGATATGTGATCGTTTCTCCAAGATGGTCCATCTGGTTCCTTTGCCTAAGCTGCCTTCCTCTTCTGATCTGGTTCCTGTGTTCTTCCAGAACGTGGTTCGTTTGCACGGCATTCCTGAGAATATTGTGTCGGACAGAGGATCCCAGTTTGTTTCCAGGTTCTGGCGATCCTTTTGTGGTAGGATGGGCATTGATTTGTCGTTTTCGTCCGCTTTTCATCCACAGACTAACGGACAAACGGAACGAACTAATCAGACTCTGGAGGCGTATTTGAGGTGTTTTGTCTCTTCTGATCAGGATGATTGGGTGACCTTCTTGCCGTTGGCTGAATTTGCCCTTAATAATCGGGCTAGTTCTGCCACCTTGGTTTCGCCATTTTTCTGCAACTCTGGTTTCCATCCTCGTTTTTCCTCGGGACATGTGGAGCCTTCTGACTGTCCTGGGGTGGATTCTGTGGTGGATAGGTTGCAGCGGATCTGGAATCATGTGGTGGACAACTTGAAGTTGTCACAGGAGAAGGCTCAGCGTTTTGCCAACCGCCGCCGCGGTGTGGGTCCCCGACTTCGTGTTGGGGATTTGGTATGGCTGTCTTCTCGATTTGTTCCTATGAAGGTCTCCTCTCCCAAATTTAAGCCTCGATTCATTGGTCCTTACAAGATATTGGAGATCCTTAATCCTGTATCCTTTCGCCTGGATCTTCCGGTGTCGTTTGCCATTCACAACGTATTTCATAGGTCCTTGTTGCGGCGGTACGTTGTGCCTGTGGTTCCTTCTGCTGAGCCTCCTGCTCCGGTGTTGGTTGAGGGCGAGTTGGAGTACGTGGTGGAGAAGATCTTAGATTCTCGTCTCTCCAGGCGGAGGCTTCAGTACCTGGTCAAGTGGAAGGGCTATGGTCAGGAGGATAATTCCTGGGTGGTCGCCTCTGATGTGCATGCGGCCGAATTAGTTCGTGCCTTTCACGCCGCTCATCCTGATCGCCCTGGTGGTCTTGGTGAGGGTTCGGTGACCCCTCACTAAGGGGGGGTACTGTTGTGAATTTACCTTTTGGCTCCCTCTAGTGGCTACTAGTGATTTGACTCTGGGTATGTCTGTCATCCCTTGTATGCTCACCTGGGTCGTTAGGTCAGGGGTGTTGCTATATAAGCTCCCTGGACCTTCAGTTCAATGCCTGGCAACGTTGATATCAGAGCTAATCTGTAGTGCTCTTGTCTACTGATCCTGGTTCCTGCTTGATTAAGCTAAGTCTGCTTTCTTGCTTATTGCTATTTGTTTTTGTTTGCATTTCTGTCCAGCTTGTATATAATCTGTATCCTGACCTTGCTGGAAGCTCTAGGGTGGCTGGTGTTCTCCCCCCGGGCCGTTAGACGGTTCGGGGGTTCTTGAATCTCCAGCGTGGATTTTTGATAGGGTTTTTGTTGACCATATAAGTTATCTTACTACATTCTGCTATTAGTAAGTGGGCCTCTCTTTGCTAAACCTAGTTCATCTCTGTGTTTGTCATTTCCTCTTACCTCACCGTTATTATTTGTGGGGGGCTTGTATCCTACTTTTGGGGTCTTTTCTCTGGAGGCAAGAGAGGTCTTTGTTTTCCTCTTCTAGGGGTAGTTAGCTCTCCGGCTGGCGCGAGACATCTAGCGACCAACGTAGGCATGTTCCCCGGCTACTTCTAGTGTTGGCGTTAGGAGTAGATATATGGTCAACCCAGTTACCACTGCCCTATGAGCTGGATTTTTGTACTTCGCAGACTTGCTGATTTCTCTGAGACCCTCGCCATTGGGGTCATAACACAGTGCTCAGCTGCGTCCGCCGGAGTTGGTCGCTGAGCTCACCCACTCCGGCCTGCAGGAAGTCAATATCAGCGGTGGAGGCCTGGTTGCGGTGCCCCTCCGGGTAGCTGGGGGAGTCCTCTGCTCCTACCCCACGCTCCGGCTCCGGGTGGCTGGCCATGGCGTCCTCCATGTCGCTGACTTCTTCTTCCTGGTCCTTTTCCCGCTCTCTCCTTCGTGGGTGGTTCCGTTTTCTCTGTCTCCGCCCTCCATTAAGGATTAGGAGGCGGATCTCGGCTGCTGACGGACACATCCTCAAGGGACAGAAATATTTAGACTGGGCGGCCATTGTCTTTCGCGCTCTTCAGCTAGTCCATGCCTACTCCACGCCCCTCTTCTTCTCCTGCGCTCTCCTCAGCGCTGTAATGGCGGCGGTTTTAGCGGGAACTTTTGGCGGCAAGTGGCGATGCACAGTCTTTGCAATAAGTCACAGTCCAAGTATAATAAATCACAGTTCCAAGGCACACATGACCTGATTCTTCAGGCTTAAGTAGATCCTGTTCGTGACGCCAAGTTGTAGCGCCCCCACTGCCGCAGGGCCGAGGGGTACCCGGTACCGGACCTCTGAGTCTCTGCTCTGGGGTTGTCACGGTGGCTAGACCCGGTCCGTGACCCTGCTGAGGGGCGCACAATGATAGATGTGGATGGTGGTAGTGGTGCGGTGTAGTGCCGGTCGCAGTTAATAACGAGGACACAAGGTTGCAGTCTCTTTACCTCTTTACTGAAGGCTTCTGGGTCCTCAGTCCGGAATACGGTTAGCCGGGCTGCGCAAGTCCAGCCGGTCCGATGGCACCTCCAGAGTTCCCTTCGCAGGTGGAAATCTGTGCCTTCCTTCTAGCGCTTATGTGTTGTGGTCCTCCCCTGCTGTGCTTACGGGATAGTCCCCACAACTGTTGTGTCTGTTTCTCGTGTTCCCTCACAACTCGATTCTGATGTTCTTCTTCTTCTTCTCGTCCCCCAGATCTTATGGTAGGACGCACCCGTATGACGGGAAGGCTCGGAGCTCTTCCGGGACCCTAGAGTCGCCCCTCTCCACAAGTTGCCCCCTATGTCTGCGTAGGTGATGTAGGTGAGACAGCCAGCCTATAGCTCTCTGCCCTGCCGTTGGTTTGAAGTAATGCTTAGAGCCCTGTACTTCCTCGGCGTTCCGGCCACCGGTTATTTACGCCTCAGTAGGATGTTGCCTCGGTCTAACAGCACGACTCCTACTGGTATTCTCCCTGTTGCGTTGATCTCGTTTCTCACTCAGCACAATAAATCTCACTTCTTGTCCTTTCTTAGGGCTATGAAGTGCAGGCGCGGTCCCGTAGCTTTCTCTCTGTTTGCCAGGCCTCTGTCAGGATCCCACCTCTGACAGGGACCCTACCGAATCTTCCCCTACAACACCCTCTGCCACAAGGTGTTGCCTGGTTCCAACCCAGTCAGCGTTCTCCCTAACTTCCTGCCTAACCCCCAGTTTTACCAGACTGTGAGGAGTGGCCTAATGAATAGTACCCTTAGCTCCCCCTGGAGGCCAGACTGTGAAATGTATTGGTGTCTGTGATACCTGGTCAGATGAACTCCTTCAGTGCCATCAGACGTACCATAGCCCCCCTTAGCGGCGGAGCCACAGTACTGCAACGACCAGGACTCTGGGGCGCTGCACTCCCCCCCGGTTAAATCCAGTACTCCTGGACTGGGAAGAAAACAACAATACATGTCAGCAAAAAGACATACAATTTTGAAAATGCAAGTACAAGTCAACTTTTTAACAGAACTTCCCTTTATGGGAGGTGAGGACACTTGAACGTTACAAACATGGTTAAATACTTTTAAATAACTTTACTATAAATAACTTTTCTTACCCAACCGGGTATTCTACTGAGTGCAAATTCTGAACAATAATCCAACTTTGCCTTTAAGGACGTACTCGCTAAATCCACTAAAGACCTTCTTATATCACATATAAGGCTAATTAACTTTTATGCATTCTCCTACTTTACGTCTGCAGGACCGCCTGTCCTAACTGCTCCAGACCTACTGCCTCTCCTTTCTGTTACAGGATCACTCCTTTCCGCCCGAGCCTACTGTCCTTCCACTACTATACACAGTATAGAACATATTTTTCTTTCAGTTCAAGATCACTGAGCCATCCCTATATGGCTCCTAAGAGGACTCACCACTAACCCCTACGGGTTCACTTCCTGTCCTCATTCTTCTATTAACATTATTGAACATTTCTTACAATCAACTAGTTAGTTACATTTAACTTTCACATATCAACATCATCAATACTTTCTTTTCAAGACATTATTGCCATTCAACCATCCCAAGGCAACACCATTCATAAGTGCAGGATGTGAACATCCCCTTTAAGAGGGGACCAAGTCTCTATGAGGTAGTGCAACTTCTCAAGCCGCAAGTCCGTATGCAGCAAGGACTCCAGTGCAGGTTCCAAGAACCGTATCTTCGCAAAGAGTCCGTCTTTTATGTAAAACCAGTAGAGAGCACCTTTAAGAAGGTGCAAACTATATACAAGGAGTTTGTATCATGCATTGTTCATGATTCAGCAGTTCTTTCAACAATAATAAAATAGGAAACAAACACAAAAAGCAGAAGAAGGGATCCCGGGTAAACAAAGGGATCCCTTTAAGAGTTAACCCTGGACGGGTTGTAACAGCAAGAAGACAAACAGTTAACTATTTACATTTTCAGGTTTCCGAGGTTTAATTGGACGGCTTCCAGGGCTGCACCTGGCACTTAACCCCTCTTGGCCTGGGAAAAGTGAGGTCCAGGGTCATACCCAGTGCAGGGCAAACGCAGTTAATCCGTCTTTCAAGTACGGTGAAATCATGCGCAGCGATGGAGGTCTGCGCAGCTTGAGTATGGGCATTTGCTGCAGCAGAGGTAGCTGGGGGAGTCCTCTGCTCCTACCCCACGCTCCGGCTCCGGGTGGCTGGCCATGGCGTCCTCCATGTCGCTGACTTCTTCTTCCTGGTCCTTTTCCCGCTCTCTCCTTCGTGGGTGGTTCCGTTTTCTCTGTCTCCGCCCTCCATTAAGGATTAGGAGGCGGATCTCGGCTGCTGACGGACACATCCTCAAGGGACAGAAATATTTAGACTGGGCGGCCATTGTCTTTCGCGCTCTTCAGCTAGTCCACGCCTACTCCACGCCCCTCTTCTTCTCCTGCGCTCTCCTCAGCGCTGTAATGGCGGCGTTTTTAGCGGGAACTTTTGGCGGCAAGTGGCGATGCACAGTCTTTGCAATAAGTCACAGTCCAAGTATAATAAATCACAGTTCCAAGGCACACATGACCTGATTCTTCAGGCTTAAGTAGATCCTGTTCGTGACGCCAAGTTGTAGCGCCCCCACTGCCGCAGGGCCGAGGGGTACCCGGTACCGGGCCCCTGAGTCTCTGCTCTGGGGTTGTCACGGTGGCTAGACCCGGTCCGTGACCCTGCTGAGGGGCGCACAATGATAGATGTGGATGGTGGTAGTGGTGCGGTGTAGTGCCGGTCGCAGTTAATAACGAGGACACAAGGTTGCAGTCTCTTTACCTCTTTACTGAAGGCTTCTGGGTCCTCAGTCCGGAATACGGTTAGCCGGGCTGCGCAAGTCCAGCCGGTCCGATGGCACCTCCAGAGTTCCCTTCGCAGGTGGAAATCTGTGCCTTCCTTCTAGCACTTATGTGTTGTGGTCCTCCCCTGCTGTGCTTACGGGATAGTCCCCACAACTGTTGTGTCTGTTTCTCGTGTTCCCTCACAACTCGATTCTGATGTTCTTCTTCTTCTTCTCGTCCCCCAGATCTTATGGTAGGACGCACCCGTATGACGGGAAGGCTCGGAGCTCTTCCGGGACCCTAGAGTCGCCCCTGTCATGATCTCAATGGCAAGAGATCATAGCATAAGCATATATAGGAACTAGCTCTTGGAAGATGGGAACTGAGCTGACCATGAACTAAACCTAACGCACAACTAGCAGTGGCCGGGTAGCATGCCTACGTTGATTCTAGATGCCCAGCACCAGCCGGAGGACTAAATAATGCTAGCAGAGGAAAATATAAGTCCTAGCTCACCTCTAGAGAAATACCCCGAAAGGAGACAGAGGCCCCCCACATGTATTGGCGGTGAATAAAGATGAAATAACAAACGTAGTATGAAAATAGGTTTAGCAAATTTGAGGTCCACTTACTACATAGCAGAAGACAGAAAGGACACTTTCATGGTCAGCTGAAAACCCTATCAAAACACCATCCAGAAATTACTTTAAAACTCTGGCATTAACTCATAACACCAGAGTGGCAATTACTGTTCACAAGAGCTTTCCAGACACAGTAACGAAACTACAGCTGTGAACTGGAACAAAAATGCAAAAACAAACATGGACAAGAGTCCAACTTATCTAGTAGTTGTCTAGGAGCAGGAACAAGCACAGAGAGGCTTCTGATAACATTGTTGACCGGCAAGCAACTAACAGAGCAGCAAGGTTATATAGCGACTCCCACATCTTGATGGGAACAGGTGAACAGAGAAGATGAAAACACCAGTTCAATTCCACCAGTAGCCACCGGGGGAGCCCAGAATCCAAATTCACAACAGTACCCCCCCCTCAAGGAGGGGGCACCGAACCCTCACCAGAACCACCAGGGCGATCAGGATGGGCCCTATGAAAGGCACGAACCAGATCAGAGGCATGAACATCAGATGCATTCACCCAAGAATTATCCTCCTGGCCGTATCCCTTCCACTTGACCAGATACTGGAGTCTCCGTCTGGAAACACGAGAGTCTAAGATTTTCTCCACAACGTACTCCAACTCACCCTCAACCAACACCGGAGCAGGAGGCTCAACGGAAGGCACAACCGGTACCTCATACCTGCGCAATAATGACCGATGAAAAACGTTATGAATAGAAAAGGATGCAGGGAGGTCCAAACGGAAGGAAACAGGGTTAAGAATCTCCAATATCTTATACGGGCCGATGAACCGAGGCTTAAACTTAGGAGAAGAGACCCTCATAGGGACAAAACGAGAAGACAACCACACCAAATCCCCAACACAAAGCCGAGGACCAACACGACGGTGGCGGTTGGCAAAAAGCTGAGTCTTCTCCTGGGACAACCTCAAATTGTCCACCACCTGCCCCCAGATCTGATGCAATCTCTCCACCACAGCATCCACTCCAGGACAATCCGAAGATTCCACCTGACCAGAGGAAAATCGAGGATGAAACCCCGAATTACAGAAAAACGGGGACACCAAAGTGGCAGAGCTGGCCCGATTATTGAGAGCGAACTCTGCCAATGGCAAAAAAGCAACCCAATCATCCTGGTCAGCAGACACAAAACACCTCAGATATGTCTCCAGGGTCTGATTAGTCCGCTCGGTCTGGCCATTCGTCTGAGGATGGAAAGCGGACGAAAAAGATAAATCTATGCCCATCCTAGCACAGAATGCCCGCCAAAATCTAGACACGAATTTAGGTCCCTCTGTCAGAAATGATATTCTCAGGAATACCATGCAAACGAACAACATTTTGAAAAAACAGAGGAACCAACTCGGAAGAAGAAGGCAACTTGGGCAGAGGAACCAAATGGACCATCTTAGAGAAACGGTCACACACCACCCAGATGACAGACATCTTCTGAGAAACAGGCAGATCTGAAATAAAATCCATCGAGATGTGCGTCCAAGGCCTCTTAGGAATAGGCAAGGGCAACAATAATCCACTAGCCCGAGAGCAACAAGGCTTGGCCCGAGCACAAACGTCACAAGACTGCACAAAGCCTCGCACATCTCGTGACAGGGAAGGCCACCAGAAGGACCTTGCCACCAAATCCCTGGTACCAAAAATGCCAGGATGACCTGCCAACGCAGAAGAATGAACCTCAGAGATGACTCTACTGGTCCAATCATCAGGAACAAACAGTTTATCAGGTGGGCAACGATCCGGTCTATCCGCCTGAAACTCCTGCAAGGCCCGCCGCAGGTCTGGAGAAACGGCTGACAATACCACTCCATCCTTAAGGATACCTGTGGGCTCAGAGTTACCAGGCGAGTCAGGCTCAAAACTCCTAGAAAGGGCATCCGCCTTAACATTCTTAGAACCCGGTAGGTATGACACCACAAAATTAAACCGAGAGAAAAATAATGACCAGCGCGCCTGTCTAGGATTCAGGCGCCTGGCGGTCTCAAGATAAATCAAGTTTTTGTGGTCAGTCAATACCACCACCTGATGTCTGGCCCCCTCAAGCCAATGGCGCCACTCCTCAAAAGCCCACTTCATGGCCAAAAGCTCCCGATTCCCAACATCATAATTCCGCTCAGCGGGCGAAAATTTACGGGAAAAGAAGGCACAAGGCCTCATCACGGAGCAGTCAGAACTTTTCTGCGACAACACTGCCCCAGCTCCGATCTCAGAAGCGTCGACCTCAACCTGAAAAGGTAGAGCAACATCAGGCTGACGCAACACAGGGGCAGAGGAAAAACGGCGCTTAAGCTCCCGAAAGGCCTCCACAGCGTCAGGGGACCAATCAGCAACATCAGCACGCTTCTTAGTCAAATCGGTCAATGGCTTAGCAATATCCGAAAAACCAGCAATAAATCGACGATAAAAGTTAGCAAAGCCCAAAAATCTCTGAAGACTCTTAAGAGAAGAGGGCTGCGTCCAATCACAAATAGCTTGAACCTTGACAGGATCCATTTCAATGGAAGAGGGAGAAAAAATATATCCCAAAAAGGAAATCCTCTGTACCCCAAAAACACACTTAGAACCCTTCACACACAAAGAATTAGACCGCAAAACCTGGAAAACCCTCCTGACTTGCTGGACATGAGAGTCCCAGTCATCCGAAAAAATCAGAATATCATCCAGATACACAATCATAAATTTATCCAAATACTCGCGAAAAATATCATGCATAAAGGACTGGAAAACTGACGGAGCATTTGAAAGACCAAAAGGCATCACTAAATACTCAAAGTGGCCCTCGGGCGTATTAAATGCGGTTTTCCACTCATCCCCCTGCCTGATTCGCACCAAATTATACGCCCCACGAAGGTCAATCTTAGAGAACCACTTGGCCCCCTTTATGCGAGCAAATAAATCAGTCAGCAACGGCAATGGGTATTGATATTTTACAGTGATTTTATTCAAAAGCCGATAATCGATACATGGTCTCAAAGAGCCGTCTTTTTTTGACACAAAGAAAAAACCGGCTCCTAAGGGAGATGACGATGGACGAATATGTCCCTTTTCCAAGGACTCCTTTATATATTCTCGCATAGCAGCATGTTCAGGCACAGACAGATTAAATAAACGACCCTTTGGGTATTTACTACCCGGGATTAAATCTATGGCACAATCGCACTCTCGGTGCGGAGGTAATGAACCAAGCTTGGATTCTTCAAAGACGTCACGATAGTCAGACAGGAACTCAGGAATTTCAGAGGGAATAGATGATGAAATGGAAACCACAGGTACATCCCCATGAGCCCCCTTACATCCCCAGCTCAACACAGACATAGCTCTCCAGTCGAGGACTGGGTTGTGAGATTGCAGCCAAGGCAATCCTAGCACCAAATCATCATGTAGATTATACAGCACCAGAAAGCGAATAATCTCCTGGTGATCCGGATTAATACGCATAGTTACTTGTGTCCAGTATTGTGGTTTATTATTAGCCAATGGGGTGGAGTCAATCCCCTTCAGAGGAATAAGAGTCTCCAAAGGCTCTAAATCATACCCACAGCGTTTGGCAAAGGACCAATCCATAAGACTCAAAGCGGCGCCAGAGTCGACATAGGCGTCCGTGGTAATAGATGACAAAGAGCAAATCAGGGTCACAGATAGAATAAACTTAGACGGTAAGGTGCAAATGGAAACAGATTTATCAAGCTTTTTAGTGCGCTTAGAGCATGCTGATATTACATGAGTAGAATCACCACAATAGAAACACAACCCATTTTTCCGTCTAAAATTCTGCCGCTCGCTTCGGGACAGAATTCTATCACACTGCATACTCTCTGGCGACTTCTCAGTGGACACCGCCAGATGGTGCACTGGTTTGCGCTCCCGCAAACGCCTATCGATCTGAATAGCCATTGTCATGGACTCATTCAGACCCGCAGGCACAGGGAACCCCACCATAACATCCTTAATGGCATCAGAGAGACCCTCTCTGAAAGTCGCCGCCAGGGCGCACTCATTCCACTGAGTAAGCACAGACCATTTACGGAATCTTTGACAGTAAATTTCCGCTTCATCTTGCCCCTGAGATAGGGACATCAAAGTTTTTTCTGCCTGAAGCTCCAAATGAGGTTCGTCATAAAGCAACCCCAAGGCCAGAAAAAACGCATCCACATTGAGCAACGCAGGATCCCCTGGTGTCAATGAAAAAGCCCAGTCTTGAGGGTCGCCCCGGAGCAAGGAAATCACAATCCTGACCTGCTGTGCAGGGTCTCCAGCAGAGCGAAATCTCAGGGACAAAAATAATTTGCAATTATTTCGAAAATTCTGAAACCCAGATCTATTCCCCGAGAAAAATTCCGGCAAAGGAATTCTCGGCTCAGATACAGGTGCATGAAAAACAAAGTCTTGCAAATTTTGTACCTTCGTGGCGAGATTATTCAAACCTGCAGTTACACTCTGAAGATCCATTACAAACAGGTGGACACAGAGCCATTCAAAGATTAGGAAAAAAAAAAAAAAAATTCTCAGCAGACTTCTTATTTCTCTCCTTTCTCAGCCAAGGAATTTAACCCTTTAGTGGGCCGGTCAAACTGTCATGATCTCAATGGCAAGAGATCATAGCATAAGCATATATAGGAACTAGCTCTTGGAAGATGGGAACTGAGCTGACCATGAACTAAACCTAACGCACAACTAGCAGTGGCCGGGTAGCATGCCTACGTTGATTCTAGATGCCCAGCACCAGCCGGAGGACTAAATAATGCTAGCAGAGGAAAATATAAGTCCTAGCTCACCTCTAGAGAAATACCCCGAAAGGAGACAGAGGCCCCCCACATGTATTGGCGGTGAATAAAGATGAAATAACAAACGTAGTATGAAAATAGGTTTAGCAAATTTGAGGTCCACTTACTACATAGCAGAAGACAGAAAGGACACTTTCATGGTCAGCTGAAAACCCTATCAAAACACCATCCAGAAATTACTTTAAAACTCTGGCATTAACTCATAACACCAGAGTGGCAATTACTGTTCACAAGAGCTTTCCAGACACAGTAACGAAACTACAGCTGTGAACTGGAACAAAAATGCAAAAACAAACATGGACAAGAGTCCAACTTATCTAGTAGTTGTCTAGGAGCAGGAACAAGCACAGAGAGGCTTCTGATAACATTGTTGACCGGCAATAGTCCATGAGCCAAGAACCAAATTTGACGATATCGGTACCAAGCGGAGTGACTAATTCTCTTTGGTATTTTTAGGTAGATGCATGTCTGTAGTTTATTTTTTGATATGATAGCCCTTACATATACGTAGCTTATTAACCCCTTCAGCCCTAGGCCTATTTGTACCCAAGTGCCTAAGCCAATCTGACCTGTGCCACTTCATGGGCTAATAACTTTGGAACGCTTTCACCTATCCAAGCCATTCTGAGATTGTTTTCTCGTGACATATTGTACTTCACGTCAGTGCTAAATGGGAGTCAATATATTTTACCTTTCTATATAAAAAAATGCTAAATATTCGGAAATTTTGGAAAAATCGGCAATTTTTTAACTTTGAAATTCTCTGCTTTTTACAAAAATACTGATACCCCCCATAATAGTTATTAATTTACACTCCCCACATGTTTACTTCATATTGGCATCATTTTGAAAATGAAACCTTATTGTTTTACGACGTAATAGGGCTTATAGTTTTATGCGCAATTTTTCACATTTACAGCAAAACCCACTTTTCAAAGGACCAAGTCACTTCTGAAGTCACTTTAAGGGGCTTACATAACAGAAACCACCCATAAATTACCCCATTTTGCAAACTACACCCCTCAAGCTGTTCAAAACTCATTTTTAAAAACTGTTAACCCTTTAGGTGTTCCACAGGAATTTTAGCATGAGCCAAGAACCAAATATGACGATATCGGTACCACCCGGAGTGACTAGATGTAGTATTTGTAACAAAATTTAATCCAAGTTATGTAAATACACACTGAACATGTCATGTGCATATATATATATATATATATATATATATATATATATATATATATATATATATATATATATATATATATATATATGTTACTCCATAATATCTTCAACATCGGACTCTGAATCTGACTGTTGTTCTACTGGCTCGTCTTCAGTACCCTTGTTCTGGCATGTCTGTAATCTGCACATGTCTGTGCACTTCAGGCCATTGCTGAGGCAAGTACACTGAGGAAGTTCACATGACCGCACACACTTGCAGGACAGTAGCTGTATAATAGCTTCTGGTGCTGGTGCCCCTTGCATCCACTTGACAACAAGCTTTCCGTCGTTATCTATCATCCAACCGCAGTCTGTTGGGTTTGCAACCCATGGCTGGCTCTGCAGACTTCTCCTCCAGATCGCAGCCTGGTAGTTTGCACGCAGTGCATGCATGAAAAGGCAGTCCTGGCAAGGAGGGAGTTGACTTGACTCTACCACTCCACGTCTGGCACAGAACAGCTGATAACGGAGCCTGTTTACCTCAGTTGTTTGGGTAGTTGGCAGGTACATGTGGCAGGTGATTTCCTGTAACTTCTCAAAAAGTTCGGTAGACACTTCCCATGAACGACCAACTTCCTGAAAGGCATCCTGGTATGTCTTGTTCATCTTCAACTGCTTGAGTGTCGTCATCTTCCCACGGCCAGCGAATGCACTGACGGTGTCACAGCCTGTAAATGCATGCATACCAATCAATGAATCACATACGCTGCCTCCCAATGTTCGGCTCAGAGTGGTGATATCCAGGAATCTTGTCCGGTTCTGTGTACCGCATTTCTGGAACAGGTGGGATGGGATTTTGTGGCACATGCCCAGACACAGGACCATGACATCAGTATCCTCCGAAGTGATGATGACCGACTTGTAACCAGATTCTGCTGCATGAAGAGCATGGAGAAGGAGGCGTGTGTCTGCTTCTTCTTGATTTGACTTAAGGTCAGCAGCCTCTTCCCACTGTTCTTTGGTGATCTTAAAGCAGAGCTGCTCACATGTGACATACAGCTCCTTCTCCTCAAGCTTCTCCCTGTGGTGTTTCGCCTTCCATTCTTCTACCAGAAACTTTATGAGACTTGCCTTGTTGGAGGAACTACTTAGAAGCTTTTTCCACTGCTGGATGTTGTGCCCATGTTGAATGTTCTTGAAATGGATCCCTGTGCCTTCATATCTGTTGACTCTTTCTGTATCTTTGATGGATGTCTCCTTGTAGACGTCAAAGACAATATCAATGCGCTTGCTCTTAGCACCCTCATGGATAGCGCGACTCATTGCTGTGCCTGCTAGCTGGCCAAATGTTGCATTGTTTCCCTTCAGTTTCTGAACCAGGCTCATCCCATCAATGATGGTTGCAGAGGGCTCGGGGATCACTTCTGCAGGACGAGCATTCCTCTCCAACTCCCTTGCGAGGGCAGCCTTGTTGGTCTTGCGGATAGACCCATCACCATTGGCAAGTGCCCATGGCAATGGACCCAGGGGATGAGTCAAGACATCACTCATTTGTAGCTTTCTGTTCTCAGCTACAAGTATCATCTGGCCAAATAGGTTTCTGTCAGCCTTCAAAATTACCTCCTTGCCAAGACCTTGTCTGCGTGTCTTCATTTGGATGTTAGAGAACGTTTTAAGTTTGTTCTTCGTCATCTTGTCATGAAACAATGTAGTTGGCTTATCGGTACCCAAACGCTCATCCTTGAATGTTTGATATGCATCCTCTCCTATACTGTATGCCCCTTGAAGGTCTTTGGCTACATCTGGTGGTGCTACAGTCGCTGTTGACAAACTGATAAGTTCACCATTATGCTCTTTGTTGAAGGGGTTCACCCAACCTGTCTCCAGCAGTTGAACGAAAGATTGGACATCGGCTTCATCTCTTCTAATCCTAGACACCTGTAGGTCTGAATGGCTGAAGTCAGTATATTGTTGGCCTACCAGGGCCCTCAGCTGCCTCAAGTACATACTGCGGTACTCTGATGTCAGGTAGAACCTGGAAACAGCTCCAACTTTGAGGCTGAAGCCTTTTGTGCCCCCTGGTGTCTGGGTGTCTTTGTTGATTGTCTCTTCAATGGTCTGGTCCACAGGAATTCGTCCAAAAGGATTCTTGCTACCGATCTGGACCGAAAAGCCACCTTGCATGAAGTATTCATGGACCTCTGGGTGTTCTATGGGCAGCCGAGACATTGTGGCATAGTAATAGGTTAGGTATCGGGCATAGTTGACCTTGTCATAGGCAAAACACCATGGTATCATCTGTCGGATTGCTCCTAGGTGAAGCATCCAGTTGCCTTCTCTTGAAGCTCGAACCAGGGCCAGCATGGTCTCGACCATGTCCAAGTATGACATCCAGAATGCTGAGAGTTGTTCATTTCTGAGGGTCTCAAGATAAACTTGAAAGAGCTTCAGGGTAAGTGTGCAAGATTCATTATCCAAGAGCTTTTCGAAGGATCCCTGCGACACACTGATGCGAAAGTTTGTGATGTTCTTCAGTGTTTCATCCAGATGGTGAAGGTCCCTTGCATGGTTTTCTTCTAGCCATGGAAGGAAGTTTTTCCATGCAAGCCTCATAAGTGCTTCATAGACCAGCTTGTGTAGTCTCACTGCTCTGTTGTACCTCCGGCCGTCCATCACTCCAGACACTGATCCTTCAGCGATTACACCGGATTCAACACACAGATCTCTAAGGCCTGCATCCTGAAATCTGTTCCCTATGATAGAGAGGAGATTACAGATTGTGTGGAAGACACCCATTCTAATTATAATGTTCTTGAACTTCTCCTGTTTCCAGATAACCTCGGCAGCTTTGGCATAGAGTGCTTGATCAAACACACACACAATTCTGTTAAGCTTCAGGGTCTGCATGATGGCATGTGTTTGCTCCAAGACTTCATTCACAGTGGACATGGCTGTTGCAGGAGCATTGATAGTGGGCAGGTAGCTTACAGTGTCCTGGGCCACTACAATGTCGCTGCGGATTTTTATGTTGAACCCAGTCCAACTGCTGGTGGTCTGATCCTCATGGTCTGACATTCTAGCCAGAAGCCAGATATGGTTTTGAGTGTTGAGCTGTGCTGTGTGCCCATACTTTAGTTTACGAGTACATGTGGGGTGTTTCTATAAACTGCAGAATTAGGGTAACCAAGTTTGGGTTTGCCGTTAACCCTTGCTAGGTTGCAGGTAAAATTGGATTACAATGTAATATCTGGAAAAAAAATGAAATTTTGAAATTTCGCCTTCATTCTGCTAAAATTCCTGTGGAACACCTAAAGGGTTAACAGTTTTTAAAAATGAGTTTTGAACAGCTTGAGGGGTGTAGTTTGCAAAATGGGGTAATTTATGGGTGGTTTCTGTTATGTAAGCCCCTTAAAGTGACTTCAGAAGTGACTTGGTCCTTTGAAAAGTGGGTTTTGCTGTAAATGTGAAAAATTGCGCATAAAACTATAAGCCCTATTACGTCGTAAAACAATAAGGTTTCATTTTCAAAATGATGCCAATATGAAGTAAACATGTGGGGAGTGTAAATTAATAACTATTATGGGGGGTATCAGTATTTTTGTAAAAAGCAGAGAATTTCAAAGTTAAAAAATTGCCGATTTTTCCAAAATTTCCGAATATTTAGCATTTTTTTATATAGAAAGGTAAAATATATTGACTCCCATTTAGCACTGACGTGAAGTACAATATGTCACGAGAAAACAATCTCAGAATGGCTTGGATAGGTGAAAGCGTTCCAAAGTTATTAGCCCATGAAGTGGCACAGGTCAGATTGGCTTAGGCACTTGGGTACAAATAGGCCTAGGGCTGAAGGGGTTAATAAGCTACGTATATGTAAGGGCTATCATATCAAAAAATAAACTACAGACATGCATCTACCTAAAAATACCAAAGAAAATTAGTCACTCCGGGTGGTACCGATATCTGGCCCGGCTCATGGACTACAAGCAACTAACAGAGCAGCAAGGTTATATAGCGACTCCCACATCTTGATGGGAACAGGTGAACAGAGAAGATGAAAACACCAGTTCAATTCCACCAGTAGCCACCGGGAGAGCCCAGAATCCAAATTCACAACACGCCCCTCTCCACAAGTTGCTCCCTATGTCTGCGTAGGTGATGTAGGTGAGACAGCCAGCCTATAGCTCTCTGCCCTGCCGTTGGTTTGAAGTAATGCTTAGAGCCCTGTACTTCCTCGGCGTTCCGGCCACCGGTTATTTACGCCTCAGTAGGATGTTGCCTCGGTCTAACAGCACGACATTATTGCCATTCAACCATCCCAAGGCAACACCGTTCATAAGTGCAGGATGTGAACATCCCCTTTAAGAGGGGACCAAGTCTCTATGAGGTAGTGCAACTTCTCAAGCCGCAAGTCCGTATGCAGCAAGGACTCCAGTGCAGGTTCCAAGAACCGTATCTTCGCAAAGAGTCCGTCTTTTATGTAAAACCAGTAGAGAGCACCTTTAAGAAGGTGCAAACTATATACAAGGAGTTTGTATCATGCATTGTTCATGATTCAGCAGTTCTTTCAACAATAATAAAATAGGAAACAAACACAAAAAGCAGAAGAAGGGATCCCGGGTAAACAAAGGGATCCCTTTAAGAGTTAACCCTGGACGGGTTGTAGCAGCAAGAAGACAAACAGTTAACTATTTACATTTTCAGGTTTCCGAGGTTTAGTTCGACGGCTTCCAGGGCTGCACCTGGCACTTAACCCCTCTTGGCCTGGGAAAAGTGAGGTCCAGGGTCATACCCAGTGCTGGGCAAACGCCGTTAATCCGTCTTTCAAGTACGGTAAAATCATGCGCAGCGATGGAGGTCTGCGCAGCTTGAGTATGGGCATTTGATGCAGCAGAGGTAGCAGCTGCTGCAAGATCAGTCACTGGAACGGAGTCAGCAGCTGTGGCACTAGCAGTCACTGCAGTGGTGTCGGTCATCAGGGCAGGGTCGTCCTTCATACCTGCTTCAGATGCGGTTCCTCCGGTGCCGATCTGCTCTGTCTCTGCTGGGATCTGGAGCGCTGGTTGCAGGGCCCTGTGCTGCGGCATTGTCATCTCCGTTTGCAGCATCTCGCTTTCCGGCAGGGCCTTGCTTTCTGGCTTCGGAGCGCTGGAACTTCTTTCTTGCTCCGGACCAGACGAGGCTGCCGACAGACGTCTGGTGAGGCTCCCGATGAAGGTCTTCTTCCACCCGGCCTCAGTGCTCAGCTGCGTCCGCCGGAGTTGGTCGCTGAGCTCACCCACTCCGGCCTGCAGGAAGTCAATATCAGCGGTGGAGGCCTGGTTGTGGTGCCCCTCCGGGTAGCTGGGGGAGTCCTCTGCTCCTACCCCACGCTCCGGCTCCGGGTGGCTGGCCATGGCGTCCTCCATGTCGCTGACTTCTTCTTCCTGGTCCTTTTCCCGCTCTCTCCTTCGTGGGTGGTTCCGTTTTCTCTGTCTCCGCCCTCCATTAAGGATTAGGAGGCGGATCTCGGCTGCTGACGGACACATCCTCAAGGGACAGAAATATTTAGACTGGGCGGCCATTGTCTTTCGCGCTCTTCAGCTAGTCCACGCCTACTCCACGCCCCTCTTCTTCTCCTGCGCTCTCCTCAGCGCTGTAATGGCGGCGGTTTTAGCGGGAACTTTTGGCGGCAAGTGGCGATGCACAGTCTTTGCAATAAGTCACAGTCCAAGTATAATAAATCACAGTTCCAAGGCACACATGACCTGATTCTTCAGGCTTAAGTAGATCCTGTTCGTGACGCCAAGTTGTAGCGCCCCCACTGCCGCAGGGCCGAGGGGTACCCGGTACCGGGCTTCTGAGTCTCTGCTCTGGGGTTGTCACGGTGGCTAGACCCGGTCCGTGACCCTGCTGAGGGGCGCACAATGATAGATGTGGATGGTGGTAGTGGTGCGGTGTAGTGCCGGTCGCAGTTAATAACGAGGACACAAGGTTGCAGTCTCTTTACCTCTTTACTGAAGGCTTCTGGGTCCTCAGTCCGGAATACGGTTAGCCGGGCTGCGCAAGTCCAGCCGGTCCGATGGCACCTCCAGAGTTCCCTTCGCAGGTGGAAATCTGTGCCTTCCTTCTAGCGCTTATGTGTTGTGGTCCTCCCCTGCTGTGCTTACGGGATAGTCCCCACAACTGTTGTGTCTGTTTCTCGTGTTCCCTCACAACTCGATTCTGATCTTCTTCTTCTTCTCGTCCCCCAGATCTTATGGTAGGATGCACCCGTATGACGGGAAGGCTCGGAGCTCTTCCGGGACCCTAGAGTCGCCCCTCTCCACAAGTTGCCCCCTATGTCTGCGTAGGTGATGTAGGTGAGACAGCCAGCCTATAGCTCTCTGCCCTGTCGTTGGTTTGAAGTAATGCTTAGAGCCCTGTACTTCCTCGGCGTTCCGGCCACCGGTTATTTACGCCTCAGTAGGATGTTGCCTCGGTCTAACAGCACGACTCCTACTGGTATTCTCCCTGTTGCGTTGATCGTGTTTCTCACTCAGCACAATAAATCTCGCTTCTTGTCCTTTCTTAGGGCACCGCCGCTATGAAGTGCAGGCGCGGTCCCGTAGCTTTCTCTCTGTTTGCCAGGCCTCTGTCATGATCCCACTCCTGACAGGGACCCTACCGAATCTTCCCCTACAACACCCTCTGCCACAAGGTGTTGCCTGGTTCCAACCCAGTCAGGGTTCTCCCTAACTTCCTGCCTAACCCCCAGTTTTACCAGACTGTGAGGAGTGGCCTAATGAATAGTACCCTTAGCTCCCCCTGGAGGCCAGACTGTGAAATGTATTGGTGTCTGTGATACCTGGTCAGATGAACTCCTTCAGTGCCATCAGACGTACCATAGCCCCCCTTAGCGGCGGAGCCACAGTACTGCAACGACCAGGACTCTGGGGTGCTGCACTCCCCCCCCGCTTAAATCCAGTACTCCTGGACTGGGAAGAAAACAACAATACATGTCAGCAAAAAGACATACAATTTTGAAAATGCAAGTACAAGTCAACTTTTTAACAGAACTTCCCTTTATGGGAGGTGAGGACACTTGAACGTTACAAACATGGTTAAATACTTTTAAATAACTTTACTATAAATAACTTTTCTTACCCAACCGGGTATTCTACTGAGTGCAAATTCTGAACAATAATCCAACTTTGCCTTTAAGGACGTACTCGCTAAATCCACTAAAGACCTTCTTATATCACATATAAGGCTAATTAACTTTTATGCATTCTCCTACTTTACGTCTGCAGGACCGCCTGTCCTAACTGCTCCAGACCTACTGCCTCTCCTTTCTGTTACAGGATCGCTCCTTTCCGCCCGAGCCTACTGTCCTTCCACTACTATACACAGTATAGAACATATTTTTCTTTCAGTTCAAGATCACTGAGCCATCCCTATATGGCTCCTAAGAGGACTCACCACTAACCCCTACGAGTTCACTTCCTGTCCTCATTCTTCTATTAACATTATTGAACATTTCTTACAATCAACTAGTTAGTTACATTTAACTTTCACATATCAACATCATCAATACTTTCTTTTCAAGACATTATTGCCATTCAACCATCCCAAGGCAACACCGTTCATAAGTGCAGGATGTGAACATCCCCTTTAAGAGGGGACCAAGTCTCTATGAGGTAGTGCAACTTCTCAAGCCGCAAGTCCGTATGCAGCAAGGACTCCAGTGCAGGTTCCAAGAACCGTATCTTCGCAAAGAGTCCGTCTTTTATGTAAAACCAGTAGAGAGCACCTTTAAGAAGGTGCAAACTATATACAAGGAGTTTGTATCATGCATTGTTCATGATTCAGCAGTTCTTTCAACAATAATAAAATAGGAAACAAACACAAAAAGCAGAAGAAGGGATCCCGGGTAAACAAAGGGATCCCTTTAAGAGTTAACCCTGGACGGGTTGTAGCAGCAAGAAGACAAGCAGTTAACTATTTACATTTTCAGGTTTCCGAGGTTTAGTTGGACGGCTTCCAGGGCTGCACCTGGCACTTAACCCCTCTTGGCCTGGGAAAAGTGAGTTCCAGGGTCATACCAAGTGCTGGGCAAACGCCGTTAATCCGTCTTTCAAGTACGGTGAAATCATGCGCAGCGATGGAGGTCTGCGCAGCTTGAGTATGGGCATTTGCTGCAGCAGAGGTAGCAGCTGCTGCAAGATCAGTCACTGGAACGGAGTCAGCAGCTGTGGCACTAGCAGTCACTGCAGTGGTGTCGGTCATCAGGGCAGGGTCGTCCTTCATACCTGCTTCAGATGCGGTTCCTCCGGTGCCGATCTGCTCTGTCTCCGCTGGGATCTGGAGTGCTGGTTGCAGGGCCCTGCGCTGCGGCGTTGTCATCTCCGTTTGCAGCATCTCGCTTTCCGGCAGGGCCTTGCTTTCTGGCTTCGGAGCGCTGGAACTTCTTTCTTGCTCCGGACCAGACGAGGCTGCCGACAGACGTCTGGTGAGGCTCCCGATGAAGGTCTTCTTCCACCCGGCCTCAGTGCTCAGCTGCGTCCGCCAGAGTTGGTCGCTGAGCTCACCCACTCCGGCCTGCAGGAAGTCAATATCAGCGGTGGAGGCCTGGTTGTGGTGCCCCTCCGGGTAGCTGGGGGAGTCCTCTGCTCCTACCCCACGCTCCGGCTCCGGGTGGCTGGCCATGGCGTCCTCCATGTCGCTGACTTCTTCTTCCTGGTCCTTTCCCCGCTCTCTCCTTCGTGGGCGGTTCCGTTTTCTCTGTCTCCGCCCTCCATTAAGGATTAGGAGGCGGATCTCGGCTGCTGACGGACACATCCTCAAGGGACAGAAATATTTAGACTGGGCGGCCATTGTCTTTCGCGCTCTTCAGCTAGTCCACGCCTACTCCACGCCCCTCTTCTTCTCCTGCGCTCTCCTCAGCGCTGTAATGGCGGCGGTTTTAGCGGGAACTTTTGGCGGCAAGTGGCGATGCACAGTCTTTGCAATAAGTCACAGTCCAAGTATAATAAATCACAGTTCCAAGGCACACATGACCTGATTCTTCAGGCTTAAGTAGATCCTGTTCGTGATGCCAAGTTGTAGCGCCCCCACTGCCGCAGGGCCGAGGGGTACCCGGTACCGGGCCTCTGAGTCTCTGCTCTGGGGTTGTCACGGTGGCTAGACCCGGTCCGTGACCCTGCTGAGGGGCGCACAATGATAGATGTGGATGGTGGTAGTGGTGCGGTGTAGTGCCGGTCGCAGTTAATAACGAGGACACAAGGTTGCAGTCTCTTTACCTCTTTACTGAAGGCTTCTGGGTCCTCAGTCCGGAATACGGTTAGCCGGGCTGCGCAAGTCCGGCCGGTCCGATGGCACCTCCAGAGTTCCCTTCGCAGGTGGAAATCTGTGCCTTCCTTCTAGCGCTTATGTGTTGTGGTCCTCCCCTGCTGTGCTTACGGGATAGTCCCCACAACTGTTGTGTCTGTTTCTCGTGTTCCCTCACAACTCGATTCTGATCTTCTTCTTCTTCTCGTCCCCCAGATCTTATGGTAGGACGCACCCGTATGACGGGAAGGCTCGGAGCTCTTCCGGGACCCTAGAGTCGCCCCTCTCCACAAGTTGCCCCCTATGTCTGCGTAGGTGATGTAGGTGAGACAGCCAGCCTATAGCTCTCTGCCCTGCCGTTGGTTTGAAGTAATGCTTAGAGCCCTGTACTTCCTCGGCGTTCCGGCCACCGGTTATTTACGCCTCAGTAGGATGTTGCCTCGGTCTAACAGCACGACTCCTACTGGTATTCTTCCTGTTGCGTTGATCTCGTTTCTCACTCAGCACAATAAATCTCGCTTCTTGTCCTTTCTTAGGGCACCGCCGCTATGAAGTGCAGGCGCGGTCCCGTAGCTTTCTCTCTGTTTGCCAGGCCTCTGTCAGGATCCCACCCCTGACAGGAACCCTACCGAATCTTCCCCTACAACACCCTCTGCCACAAGGTGTTGCCTGGTTCCAACCCAGTCAGCGTTCTCCCTAACTTCCTGCCTAACCCCCAGTTTTACCAGACTGTGAGGAGTGGCCTAATGAATAGTACCCTTAGCTCCCCCTGGAGGCCAGACTGTGAAATGTATTGGTGTCTGTGATACCTGGTCAGATGAACTCCTTCAGTGCCATCAGATGTACCATAGCCCCCCTTAGCGGCGGAGCCACAGTACTGCAACGACCAGGACTCTGGGGCGCTGCAATTATATAGAGTCATTACAAACAGAGTGATCTATTTCAAGTGTTTATTTCTGTTAATGTTGATGATTATGGCTTACAGCCAATGAAAATCCAAAAGTCATTATCTCAGTAAATTAGAATACTTTATAACACCAGCTTGAAAAATGAGTTTAAAATCTGAAATGTTGTCCTACTGAAATGTATGTTCAGTAAATGCACTCAATACTTGGTCGGGGCTCCTTTTGCATCAATTACTGAATCAATGCGACGTGGCATGATGGCGATCAGCCTGTGGCACTACTGAGATGTTATGGAAGCCCAGGTTGCTTTGATAGCAGCATTCAGCTCATCTGCATTGTTGGGTCTGGTGTCATCTATTGTCATCTTCCTCTTGACAATACCCCATAGAATCTCTATGGGGTTAAGGTCAGGCAAGTTTGCTGGCCAATCAAGCACAGTGATACTTTTGTTTTTAAACCAGGTATTGGTACTTTTGGCAGTGTGGACAGGTGCCAAGTCCTGTGGGAGAATGAAATTTCCATCTCCAAAAAGCTTGTCGGCAGAGGGAAGCATGAAGTGCTCTTAAATTCCCTGGTAGACGGCTGTGCTGATTTTGATCTTGACCTCTTGGGGGAGGTCTAAGAGTTGTTTTTAGGAGCTAGCTAGTGGTGTATAAACTCCCAATGAGAGTAGTGGTAGCGGCTTGCACACAAGAATTCATAATAGATAGGATATTGGAGATAAATCCAGAGGATTAGATAGTTCATATAATAATATCCTAATAGTGGAACAGGCAAGTCCCTGGTGACTTTTCACCACCCACTGCCTTTGATTCTCTCTCCCTATACACCTGTAGAGTGCTGCAGAGCAGTAGTCGCGACCGAGTTGCTGTCCGGTTGCGCTCTGGCACTTTACAAACAGTGAGTGTCCCAGTCCTAGTGTGCTCTAGGGTGTGGGATGCATCACACTCACTTGTAGGCCGCAGGCCTCGGCTGCCTCTAGGCTTTCGTCCTCAGGAGCTGCCGAACACAATGTATGGGACACCAGGTTCTTTGAAACAGTCAAACTTTTACTAAATAGTCCAAGTTCATCATGTGGATACAGGTGGGATAGGGCACCGCAATTCAGACTTCCTTCCTCCTTAGCACCCCTATTCTATTCTTCCACACGTTCATTCTGGACTGCTCCCAATCCCGCTGACTCCATCAGCCCCAGGGATTTGTTGTCCACTCCAGCAGTGCACCCGGGACCAGCCACCTGCCCCTCATGTAACTCCATGTCCACCGGCCTTGTGATGTCGGAAGACCAGGCCCGCTCCATAGTACCTGGCCCTAGCCCTAAGTTCCAGACTTTCTTGGAATATCCATTAGGGTTTCTCCATTAGGCCATCCACTGCCCTAAACGTTTGGCACATGTAGCCCCTAGCAACCCGCCACCTGAACTCTCCTCCACACTTCACTGGCTGACACTGAACTCCATCTAACCAAGAATTGCCCACCTTCTTATCAGCACTAGTGCCCTCTCACTGGGCTAATCCTAACCTTAACCATTACCTATCTCTAAGCTAACCTCTTCTACAGTATATAGTATGCTGTCCTAAGCCTACCCCTATGCTATATTCACATTAGGCAATAACACTTTATATACTGTACATCGCCATAATTATTATTATTATTATTATTTATTGTTATAGCGCCATTTATTCCATGGCACTTTACAAGTGAGGAGGGGTATACATAATAAAAACAAGTACAGTAAACTTAAACAATACAAGTCATAACTGGTACAGGAGGAGAGAGGACCCTGCCCGCGAAGGCTCACAATCTACAAGGGATGGGTGAGAATACAGTAGGCGAGGATACAGCTGGTCATGCAGCGGTTGGTTGATCGGTGGTTACTGCAGGTTGTAGGCTTGTCGGAAGAGGTGGGTCTTCAGATTCTTTTTGAAGGTTTCGATGGTGGGCGAGAGTCTGATGTGTTGTGGTAGAGGGTTCCAGAGTAGGGGTGATACGCGAGAGAAATCTTGTATACGATTGTGGGAAGAGGAGATAAGAGGGGAGTAGAGAAGGAGATCTTGTGAGGATCGGAGGTTGCGTGTAGGAAAGTACCGGGAGATGAGGTCACAGATGTAAGGAGGAGACAGGTTGTGGATGGCTTTGTACGTCATGGTTAGGGTTTTGTACTGGAGTCTCTGGGCAATGGGGAGCCAGTGAAGGGATTGACAGAGGGGAGAGGCCGGAGAATAGCGGGGGGACAGGTGGATTAGTCGGGCAGCAGAGTTTAGAATAGATTGGAGGGGTGCGAGAGTGTTTGAGGGGAGGCCACAGAGCAGGAGGTTGCAGTAGTCAAGGCGAGAGATGATGAGGGCATGGACTAAGGTTTTTGCAGATTCTTGGTTGAGGAATGAACGGATTCGTGCAATATTTTTGAGTTGAAGTCGGCAGGAAGTGGAAAGGGCTTGGATATGTGGTTTGAAGGAGAGATCAGCGTCAAGGATAACCGCGAGGCAGCGAGCTTGTGGGACTGGGGAGAGTGGGCAGCCATTTACTGTAATGGATAGGTTCGTTGGGGGGGTCACGTGAGATGGGGGAAGGATGATGAATTCTGTTTTGTTCATGTTAAGTTTCAGAAATCTAGCAGAGAAGAAGGATGAAATAGTGGACAGACATTGAGGGATTCTGGTTAGTAGGGAGGTGATATCTGGTCCAGAGATGTAGATCTGTGTGTCATCAGCATAACCATAATAGCCATAATACATTACATCATATTGCATTAGGAACACGTTACTTCACATATAAAACCGCACGACGGTATTCACATAGTACATCTGTTGTCTTCAGAGGCAGGGACAGGGTAAGATAGTCCACATCCCTACACACGCACGCAGGGAGAGACATGTTACTCAAAGGGAAAGGGGAGGAGAGAAGCCACAAGGGATCTGCCTTTCCAACTAGTCTCCCATTCGGCTCGGTCCCTGGTTTCTCTGATAAGTGCCACCTATGGATCACAGGCCATGTATCAGCTGCCAGGTTCCCTTCACACTTCATTTCACACCTCCTCTTAAAGAGTGGAAGGTTTTCACTACATGAAGATTACATAACAAAATAGACATCTGGACACGGTTTTTCAGTTGACAACTGAAAGGGGGATTTCAGTTGTCAAGACATTGTTCCCATTTTCTAAGAAGAATACTATTTGTTACACAAAATTATAAATTCCTGGTTTCAAATCCAGACTTGTGGTTAGATGCATGTAATATTTATAAGTAACAGTGTAAATGAAACTATTTTTGCCCAGAAATAAGTGTGAATATGAAAGGTGCACAAGCAATGAATATCTATTATGTTTATATAAAAATCATTCAAAATCCATATTAACATTCTAATTTTTATCCCAAAAAGTTTTACATTTCACTGAAATAAACACATATGATTGTTAATCTCTAATGCACACTGTATGGCGATATGTATAATATCTCGAGTGGACATCTCACCACCTCACCAATATGAACTTATTGAACATCCGGTTCAAAAACAATAGACAGTGACATAGGCCTTACTTGCTGCCAAATTTCTATACCTCACTCTTGTGGAGTAAGTGTGCCTTTTCACCCCAAAAAAACATGTAAGAGTTGTAAGGTCAGACACTTCTAATACATGCTTCAATTCATCCTAAGAGACCAGTGATCTGTGCTGATCTTTTGACCTCATCCAAACCATGGTTTTTAGGGTCATGATTTGCTTTGTTCAGAGACACAGTCATGCTAGAGAATGAAAGGGAAACCAAAGGAAAATGGACACCTGAGCTAAATAAAAAAATTCTGTTAATTTTATTGCAAGATAATTAAAACAAAAATTAATACATACAATAGAGACAAAAACTATTTAAAAATGTGAAAACAACACCAAAGTGCCACGTCCAGGCAGGAGGCGTTGGAGAATATAATCAGTGAGCCAATCGGTCAAACTGAGCAAAATCAATCCAAATTGATATGTATAACAATAGACTAAGTACAGATGATGTAATCAAATATATATGAGGTAATATCCCTAATAGTGAAGGTTATATACAGAAAATTAATTAGTACAAATCCATAGTCCCAATGACATAATTGCAGGTATAACCTCCCCTTCAGTAGTTAGAATATACGTATATACATGGATATTACGAAGGCTCAAGAAATAATCAAATTACAGCAGAGTTAATTAGAAAGGTAGATATAGTAAGGTGCATAGTGCCATAGTGCAATATAAAATGAAATATAGTATGGCCACAATTGGCTTAAAAAATGGAAGGTCCTTTAGTATAAGGACATTAAAGAAAAGACATAGAGGTAAAGGTACCTAATAATATGGGAAGTCCTGCAACCTTATAGGAAACCCCACAATATTGAAATGAAATAAAGCATAGGTAACAGATACATGCATGATCCAACCTGCAATGGATGCGGAAGGAGCGAGACCCCAACACGCGTTTTGCACACTGCTTCTTCGGGGCGTGAAAGGGCCTTTCCAAAACTGCTGCCACAAATATGAGACAACAATCTAAAATTCTTTTGTGTGATGCAGCATTTATGTTACTTTAGACTAGAAATAAAGGGAACAGTTCAGGCCCAATTCATCCTCTACTTTAACAGTATGAACTGTACACAAGGTAGCATTCTCCATGCATCAGCTAAAGCTAGATTGATCTATCATCACATTGATTCATCACTTCATAGCACATTTTTCCACTGCTCATGAGTCACTTGGCAGTCTGATTTACCACACTTCAGCCAATGCTTGTTATTATGCATGGTCATCTTAGTGTGCATCTCCTGGACTATGGAATTCATGAAGCTCCCAATGCACAGGTCTTGTGTTTATACTGGTCACACAGGTAACTGTTAGTGGTCATCTGGCAGCTGTAAAAATGGCTACCATGAACCGTCTTGGTGCTAGCCACTCCATTTACCAGATCCACAGGCTTGTCTTGGCCTTCGTCCTTTAAGCACTGTACAGGAATATGGACTCACACAGGGACCACATAGTTGGCTGCTGGCTGGTGGTGCAATCTTGCAACATGAATAGTCGGGTAGCCGGGTGAGAACCAGGAGGTACCGGTAAGTACAAAATCATCAGGGAGGAGAAAAGCCAGTAAACAACCTTAAGCCAAAATCAGGACTATGCAAATAGATGCAGAAGCTTTGATTCATGCAAGAGCTAGTTAGGCCCTACCCAGCAGTGGGAACTGATTCTCAGGGGTTTAAATAGTGAACAGCCCCAACCCAGGGCTGACAGCAGGAAGAAAGATCAACTAACTAGAGGTTAACCCAAAAGGTTTCAGACTTGCCCGAGTCACATGCCCCAGCAGTAAAACAGGCTACTGAATAGTCATCCAGTGTAGGCCAAGGATTAAAGTGGGACTAGACAGAGGCAGTTTGTGACTCTTTAGCGATGTGAACAGAGAAGGAGCTATTTTTATGTGCTACACGCTTCACTTGACCATTGAACATCTAGCAGATCAGAAAGTTGAAAACTGAGTTATGTCAAAGATGGCATCTTATGACAGTGCTGTGTTTAAAGAGTATTTCTTACTTTGTCTTTTCAAGAGCTCCCTGCTCCTCAGCCATCTTGGTGGGCAAGTTTCCTGGGGGCAGGAACCCCTGCCTGAGTGACACTTCAGGCCAGCAGCATTAAGGTACCTTCACACGAAGCGACGCTGCAGCGATAGCGACAACGATGGCGATCGCTGCAGCGTCGCTGTTTGATCGCTGGGGAGCTGTCACACAGACAGCTCTCCAGCGACCAACCATGCCGAGGTCCCCGGGTAACCAGGGTAAACATCGGGTTGCTAAGCGCAGGGCCGCGCTTTGTAACCCGATGTTTACCCTGGTTACCAGCGTAAAAGTAAAAAAAACAAACAGTACATGCTCACCTGCACGTCCCCCAGCGTCTGCTTCCTGACACTGACTGAGCTCCGGCCCTAACAGCAGAGCGGTGACGTCACTGCTGTGCTTTCACTTTCACTTTAGGGCCGGTGCTCAGTAAGTGCTCTTTATTATACTATACCTATATCTCTCCGCCGTATCTGTGCATTATGAATCGTGGTATGTGTTATAGGGGCCTATTGAGAGTCTTTTGCTTGGGGCCCTCAAAAACCTGGAGCCGGACCTGCCAGTGCTGTTCTATTGGCAACAGGAAACTTACCCACTGTATGGCAGATGGTTTTAATTTTATGGTTGACCATTAGACAGCCCAGGAATTTATAGGAACTGGAGGCTATTTGCCAAGAAGAGTGGGCAGCTTTACCATCTGAGAAAATATAGAACCTCATTCACAACTACCACAAAATACTTCAAGCTGTCATTGACGTTAGAGGGGATTAAGAAATGGGGTATGTGAACTTATGATCAGGGTCATTTGGATGTTTTGGGTTGTCATTATGATTTAAAAAGAGAAAACACGGTAGTTTGACAATAAATGGCTTCACCCAACCACTAACCATGAGTGGAGAAAAAGTTTTGGTGTTATCATTCATATTCTCTTAAAAAAGGCCAAGAAAGCAAAAATTCTGACAGGGTATGTAAACTTTTGAGCACAATTGTAAGTTGTAACAGCTGGGAAAAAAAACTAATACTCACCCCACAAATGCCTCTGCTCCGATGCTCACTATCCGGTCATCTTCTTTCCACCATTGCATGCTGTATCTCCAACCTTTTCACTATACCCTAGGTTTTCCAGCTGTGTCCAGGTCTGGAGATTACTGAGTGTCATAAAGTCATGACTTCAGTCTTAAGATGTGCAGCGACCTCTGTTGCCTGGAGGCCTCCAAAAGGCTTGGCACTCCAACACACAATCCAGCACACAGTGGCGGAAAGGAGAAAAACAGACGGCAAGCAGTGAGGCGGCTGGAGAGGTGAGTATTAGGGTATGTGCACACATCAGGATTTCTAGCAGAAATTTTCCTGACAAAAACCGGACATTTCTGCCAGAAATTCGCATGCGTTTTTTTCGCGTTTTTTCATGCGTTTTTGACGCTTTTTTTGTGCGTTTTTTTCCAAATGCATAGAATTGCGGGAAAAACGCGGAAAATCCGCAAAATTAATGAACATGCTGCTTTTTTTACCGCGATGTGTTTTTTTCGTGGAAAAAAACGCACCATGTGCACAAAACATGCAGAATGCATTCTAAATGATAGGATGCATAATGTATGCGTTTTTAATGAGTTTTTATTGCGAAAAAACCTGAACGTGTGCACATACCCTCAGTGTTATTTATTTTATTAACCAATACTCACCTCTTCAGCTGCCTCGCTGCTTGCTTTCTGATCTTTTTGTCTACAGGCAGACCACTTCCCCAGACTTTTCACTATAGGCCAGGACTTCTGGCAGCGACAAAGCCTCAGAGGTTAGAGCTCCAGCCTGGATGAAGCCAGGAGTCCAAGTCTATAGTGAAGAGGCATGACGGTGTAAAGAATAGGACTGGACAGCGTGACCAGAGAGGTCAGTGGTATGGGTTTATTTTTTTTAACATTAGACTGTCGTAACTAGGGATCACATATAACACATCCCTAGTGCTCTACAACCTAAAAAACATACTACATATCAACCACTATGTACAATAATGAGGTTTAGGGGTGTTTTTTTTTTTAAGGTAATGCGTAAAATTTTCAAAAATCGTTTTTGTCATTTTTAAGACTCTCACTGTTGAAGTTACTCATGTGAATAGAAGTCTTGACGAGACAGGCGGAAGACATTGTGCAGTGAAGCAATTAGAGTGGTGACCACAATACAATGTGTAATGAAGCAATCAGCTTCAGAAGAGGAACTCTGTCTCTCCTCATAAAACAGATTGGATTTGGCCACTTTGTTTTGCTCAGGGTAGAATTGGTTCTTTTAGTTGCCAGCATGAAACATATGAAAGTATGTGGTAAACAGCTTGTGTATGTTCAGAATTATGGTGTGCAAAGTGTCCACAAAAAGCAATAAAAAACTACCGACGACATCAATTAAGACACAATTACAGTCAGTCTCTATCGAGTGATCAGCAAAACGACCGATGAAGCGAACAGTTAATCGGCTAAAGGCTTATTATTCTTAGAAAAGGAGACACTATAGGAAACCACAGATACTGAAAATAATGTCGGAACGTAAAATAATTACAGATTATTAGGATCAATTTAAGCCATCAATATGGGCATGTAGGTCATAGGCAGCTGAATAAACTGACACCTTGATGTCTGCGATCTGATGTATTATTCCAGAGAAATCCACGGTTTTCTAACATGGAAATGACAATATGCTCAAAAAAGAGAAAGGAAAGCACCTCCAAAAATCATACAATGATCTAATGCCTCTCGGCAAAAATATATATAACTGAACATGAGGTTCTTAGTTTAACATTCTGATCAGACTGTATGAAACCCACTGCCACGTCACGGCAAACCTCGTAGCGGGTCCTACCGCCCTAACGGAGCGGAGCCGTGTGCCAACCATCACCACAGCAGCAATGCACCAGCTGTAGATAAGCCCCCGATGTAACCTGAAAGAGCAGGAAAACAAGTTAGATTATATTCACCTGGGGGGAGCGGTCCGATGGGCGTCGCGGTCTGGGGCCTCCCATCTTCATACGATGACGTCCCCTTTTTTGCTTCCTGTCACGGCTCCTGTTCAGGCGTACTGATTTGCCCTGTTGAGGGCAGAGCAAAGTACTGCAGTGCGCAGGCGCTGGGAAAGGTCAGAGAGGCCCAGCGCCTGCGCACTGCAGTATTTTACGCTGCCCTCAACAGGACAAATCAGTACGCCTGCACAGGAGCCGCAACAGAAGCAAGGAAGAGGACGTCATCGTATGAAGATTGGAGGCGCCGGACCCGGACCGCGACGCCCATCGTACCTGACTGCCCCTGGGTGAGTATAATCTAACTTGTTTTTCTTATCTTTCAGGTAACATCAGGGGCTTATCTACAGCATTACAGAATGCTTTAGATAAGCCCCTGATGGCGGTAGCCTTAAGGGTATGTGCACACGTTCAGGATTTCTTGCAGAAATTTCCTGAAGAAAACCGGAAATTTTCTGCAAGAAATCCGCATTTTTTTTTTGCGTTTTTTTTCCGCGTTTTTTTAGCATTCTGCAAGCGTAATTAGCTTGCAGAATGCAAAAATTTTCCAAGCGATCTGTAGCATCGCTTGGAAAACTGACTGACAGGTTGGTCACACTTGTCAAACATACTGTTTGACAAGTGTGACCAACTTTTTACTATAGATGCAGCTTATGCAGCATCTATAGTAAAAGATAGAATGTTTAAAAATAATAAAAAAAATAAAAAAATGCTTATACTCACCCAGACATCTCCTCACCGGCGTCCGTTCCTCTTCCTATAGCTGGTCTGTGCGCACAGGACCTTCCGTGACGTCACGGTCACGTGAGCGGTCACATGACCGCTCACGACCAATCACAGGACAGTGACGTCATCGGCAAGGTCCTTCACCGCACATCAGCTACAGGAACCGAAGCGACAGCGTGTAGTGGAGGCGGGAAGACATCGAGGGTGAGTATAGGACTGTTTTTTATTTTAATTCTTATTTTTTTACCAATTATATGGTGCCCAGTGCGTGGAGGAGAGTCTCCTCTCCTCCACCCTGGGTACCAACCGCACATAATCTGCTTACTTCCCGCATCGTGGGCACAGCCCCGTGCGGGAAGTAAGCAGATCAATGGACCCCTAGGTGTGCGGAATCCCCTGAAATTCCGCATTTTAATGAACATGTTGCTTTTTTTTCCGCGATGCGATTTTTTCGCGGAAAAAAAGGCTACATTTGCACAAAAAATGCGGAATACACTTAAAATAATGGGAGGCATATGTAAGCGTTTTTTTCGCGTTTTTATCACGTTTTTATAGCGAAAAAACGCGAAAAAAACGTGAAAAATACTTAACGTGTGCACATAGCCTAAGGCCCCGTCTCACATAGCGAGATCGCTAGCGAGATCGCTGCTGAGTCACAAGTTTTGTGACGCAACAGCGACCTCAGTAGCGATCTCGCTATGTGTAACACGTACCAGCGACCAGGCCCCTGCTGCGAGATCGCTGGTCGTGTCGGAATGGCCTGGACCTTTTTTTGGTCGTTGAGGTCCCGCTGACATCGCTGAATCAGTGTGTGTGACATGGATTCAGCGATGTCTTCACTGGTAACCAGGGTAAACATCGGGTTACTAAGCGCAGGGCCGCGCTTAGTAACCCGATGTTTACCCTGGTTACCAGTGTAAAATGTAAAAAAAACAAACAGTACATACTCACCTTCACATCCCCCGGCGTCCGCTTCCCACACTGACTGAGCGCCGTAAAGTGAAAGTGAAAGCACAGCACAGCGGTGACGTCACTGCTCTGCTGTTAGGGCCGGCGCTCAGTCAGTGCAGGAAGCGGACGCCGGGGGACGCGAATGTAAGTATGTAGTGTTTGTTATTTTACATTTTACACTGGTAACCAGGGTAAACATCGGGTTACTAAGCGCGGCCCTGCGCTTAGTAACCCGATGTTTACCCTGGTTACCAGGGGACCTCGGCATCGTTGGTCGCTGGAGAGCGGTCTGTGTGACAGCTCTCCAGCGACCAAACAGCGACTAAACAGCGACGCTGCAGCGATCAGCATCGTTGTCTGTATCGCTGCAGCGTCGCTGTGTGTGACGGGGCCTTTAGCTTATAGGCGTAAAATGGGGTGACAGATTCCCTTTAAGTCATAGCAGAAAAAGGATGTTAGGTATAACCTTTGTGCTAACTAGTTATAGGGTCCTACAATTATTTTGATTTGTACTAAAAACACCTGTAATTGTGTCCAACATTTTGACCCAATTATAATTAATCAAGCATGTCAGATGCCATGCTACCTGCTGATTGTGCACACATCCTGACCGGTATATGCTGATGGAATGTCCTCATAATGCAGAAATGTGAGGCACAGGACTACCCCTCAGGGTATGTGTCCACGGTCAGTAAACGCTGCTTGTTTGACGCTGCGCAGAGCTGCAGCGTCAAACACGCAGCGTCCAGATGTTCCAGCATAGTGGAGAGGATTTTTTGAAATCCCGTGTCCACTATGCGTGGAAACACGCACGCGTCGGCCCTGCGACTCCGGACATGCTGCGCGTCTTTTCAGATCGCAGCATGTCCGTGTTACCTGTGGCGACGCTGCGTCGCCGCAAGTAATATCACAGGGCGCTATGCGAGGGTGCAATGATCCCGGATGTGTACAGTTAACACATCCGGCATCATCGCGTCCCAGAAAGGGGGCGGGGCTTAGCGCCGAGCGGCTTCGCCGCTCCGACGATACCGCCGGCCATCCTGACCGTGGACACGCACCCTAAGGGTATGTGTCCACGTTCAGGATTGCATCAGGATTTGGTCAGGATTTTCCATCAGTATTTGTAAGCCAAAACCAGGAGTGGGACAATTAGAGGAAAAGTATAAAAGAAACATATGCTCCACTTCTGTATTTATCACCCACTCCTGGTTTTGGCTTACAAATACTGATGGAAAATCCTGACCAAATCCTGATGCAACCCTGAACGTGGACACATACCCTTAGGGTATGTGTCCACGTTCAGGAAACGCTGCGTTTTTAACGCAGCGCTGAGCCGCAGCATCAAAAACGCAGCGTCCAGATGTTACAGCATAGTGGAGGGGATTTAATGAAATCCCGTCTCCACTGTGCATTAAAAAACACATGCGTTTTTCCTGCAAAAACGCACATGTGGTGCATTTTTTCAGAACGCAGCATGTTGCTACAATGAGCAAAACACGCAGGAACACCGCAGGTGACCTGCCAGTGACCTCAGGTGCATTTTTGGTCAGGATTTTACCTGCATAAAATCCTGACCAAAGCCTGAAGCAAACCTGAACGTGGACACATACCCTTAGAGGACTTTTCAGCATTTTTGTGTTATGACATACTGTATATGGCTCTGTGAGGAGAGCAGAGCTCAGTGTCAGATTGGTGTATGTAGTGAAAGACACAGTGAGATCTCTGTGTGACCTGTGTAGACGCATCAGTCACAGGAGATCACACAGAGAGCCTGGTTTACGCTTCTTTGGGGCATAGTTTTTTTTTCCCCTGAATGACACTGCCTGCTTATGATTGGCCAAACTCATGCAGGGGAAGAAGCACACGCCCCCAGAGAGTAATCTCTGGTAACGCCCAGTTGCTTTTAGAGAAAATTATAACCTAAACTTTAAAAGCGAATATCCCCACACTGGAGAGGAGGGACTAAAGAATACAAGCTAAAACTAGCGAAGGTCCGCCTTGAGGGAAAAACACGCTAAGGGCTCACGGATACTCAGTCTTTTCCACGTATGAGAAATACGGACCGATTATTCTACGCAGACTTTAATCGCAGTTTGACCAGACTGTGGTCCGTGTGCCAACAGTGGACCCTCGGATCAAACTCCGACATGTCTCTGATATTTTCCACGGACCAGAGGAAAAAATCATACACGTGCACATCCCCATAGAATATCATGTGCTCTCCGTGAAACCCATGGATACCGCTTAGCTGAGAAAATCGCTTATAACCGGGTTTTCATTTCTGTGAAAGCTGCAGGACAAAAAAAACATTTTTCTAAATCAAAAACGCAAGAAAGTCGCAGTATGCGCGACTTCAGCTGACGCACAACTGCAGAAGCCCGCAGCAATGTACGAGCCCATCGTGTCCCCGGTCCCCTTCTCATCAGTTCCCCAGCTTTCATAGAAGACAGTGGAGGAAGCGTTCCCATGTTGCCCCCTAGTGCCGGGAGCCAGGCAGGACACACGCCCCCCGGTCCCGACTCCCTCAGGTCTGTGTGAGGAGCAGGATACCGCGCTCGCTCGTCAGAGGAAGACGCCGGCGCCCCCCCGTCTCCTGGGACAGTGCACTACAGCGTCCTTCCCTCCACAAGAGGTGGAACTTCTGCACCAATCACAATACAGAGTGACGTGTGAGGCCGTGAGTGACCGCGCATGTGACCAATCAGCTCCCGGGGATTCTCTAGGCTTCCATGTGTGCGGCGCTACAGGAGGTTGTTGTGTTTTCCAATTTCCAGCAGCGGAGACATCGGGAAGTATCAGCTGTCCGGTCACAGGCGACGGCTATAGATGTGCAGGTGACATACGGGTGTCTGAGGCGGGAGCACCAGCGCTTCACTGGGGTAATGTCTGCGTCACTGTGCTGGGTGTACATATGTACACTAGATACCCACTGCAGGAGGGCTGGACAGATAGCCTGGTAATGTAATAGCCATGGCATAGCCTGGTAGTGTAATAGCCATGGCATAGCCTGGTAGTGTAATAGCCATGGCATAGCCTGGTAGTGTAATAGCCATGGCATAGCCTGGTAGTGTAATAGCCATGGCATAGCCTGGTACTGTAATAGCCATGGCATAGCCTGGTAGTGTAATAGCCGTGGTATAGCCTGGTAGTGTAATAGCCGTGGCATAGCCTGGTAGTGCAATAGCCGTGGCATAGCCTGGTAGTGTAATAGCCGTGGCATAGCCTGGTAGTGTAATAGCCGTGGCATAGCCTGGTAGTGTAATAGCCGTGGCATAGCCTGGTAGTGTAATAGCCGTGGCATAGCCTGGTAGTGTAATAGCCGTGGCATAGCCTGGTAGTGTAATAGCCGTGGCATAGCCTGGTAGTGTAATAGCCGTGGCATAGCCTGGTAGTGTAATAGCCGTGGCATAGCCTGGTAGTGTAATAGCCGTGGCATAGCCTGGTAGTGCAATAGCCGTGGCATAGCCTGGTAGTGTAATAGCCGTGGCATAGCCTGGTGGTGTAATAGCCGTGGCATAGCCTGGTAGTGTAATAGCCGTGGCATAGCCTGGTACTGTAATAGCCATGGCATAGTCTGGTATCCTGCACTGTAATAGCCGTGGCATAGCCTGGTAGTGTAATAGCCATGGTATAGCCTGGTAGTGTAATAGCCATGGCATAGCCTGGTAGTGTAATAGCCATGGCATAGCCTGGTAGTGTAATAGCCATGGCATAGCCTGGTAGTGTAATAGCCATGGCATAGCCTGGTAGTGTAATAGCCGTGGCATAGCCTGGTAGTGTAATAGCCGTGGCATAGCCTGGTAGTGTAATAGCCATGGCATAGCCTGGTAGTGTAATAGCCATGGCATAGCCTGGTAGTGTAATAGCCATGGCATAGCCTGGTAGTGTAATAGCCATAGCATAGCCTGGTAGTGTAATAGCCATGGCATAGCCTGGTAGTGTAATAGCCATGGCATAGCCTGGTAGTGTAATAGCCATGGCATAGCCTGGTAGTGTAATAGCCATGGCATAGCCTGGCACTGTAATAGCCATGGCATAGCCTGGTAGTGTAATAGCCTTGGCATAGCCTGGTAGTGTAATAGCCATGGTATAGCCTGGTAGTGTAATAGCCATGGCATAGCCTCGTAGTGTAATAGCCATGGCATAGCCTGGTACTGTAATAGCCATGGCATAGCCTGGTAGTGTAATAGCCGTGGCATAGCCTGTACTGTAATAGCCATGACATAGCCTGGTAGTGTATAATAGCCATGGCATAGCCTGGTAGTGTAATAGCCATGGCATAGCCTGGTAGTGTAATAGCCATGGCATAGCCTGGTATCCTGTACTGTAATAGCCATGGCATAGCCTGGTATCCTGCACTGTAATAGCCATGGCATAGCCTGGTAGCTTGTATTGTAATAGCCATGGCATAGCCTGGTAGCCTGTACTATAATAGCCATGGCATAGCCTGGTATCCCTCACTGTAATAGTCATGGCATAGTCTGGTATCCTGCACTGTAATAGCCATGGCATAGCCTGGTATGCTGCACTGTAATAGCCATGGCATAGCCTGGTAGCTTGTACTGTAATAGCCATGGCATAGCCTGGTAGCCTGTACTATAATAGCCATGGCATAGCCTGGTATCCCTCACTGTAATAGCCATGGCATAGCCTGGTAGCCTGTACTATAATAGCCATGGCATAGCCTGGTAGCCTGCACTGTAGTAGCCATGGCATAGCCTGGTATAGCCTTGTACTATAATAGCCATGGCATAGCCTGGTATCCTGCACTGTAGTAGCCATGGCATAGCCTGGTATAGCCTTGTACTATAATAGCCATGCATGCTCTATTCTTGTATAACTAATACTGTAGTTATCACACAGCCTCGTACTGCAATAAGCATTGATACTGTACCAGCCAACGTGTGCAGAGAAGGCACTACACTACGATAGCCATGTGTAATAGATTGTACTGGTACGGGTGGCTATTACATTGGTGGGTTTGGGCCCCAAAATGTTGTGATATGATGAGAAGCAGGTGATGCGAAGCTCAGTACTGTGTACGCTTCATGAAGACCACTCGAAGGCGTCTTTCACACATCCGTGTCTCCGGTACGTGTGGTGTCAGTTTTCATACGTACCGGAGACACTGACACACGTAGACCCATTCAAATGAATGGGTCTGTGCACATGTCAGTGTGTTTCCACGGATTGTTTGTCCATGGGCAAAACACGCTGCATTTCCATTTTCTACCATCAGCAAGGGCCGCAAAATGTCCCGCACACGTGCACATGGATAGCACACATTGATGTCATCCGAGTGACACACATCGGCGCCAGGGAAGAAGCGTTACAGTAAGTGCTGTTCCTTGGCAGCGGGTGCTGAACAGGGCTCTCATCATTCTCCCCTGCTCTGCCGGCGATCGGCGGTAGCAGAGGAGAATGATGAGAGTTATATTAAAGTCAGAACAATGACAGCAGGTCGGGGCTTTTGGGACTATTACTCCCATCAACTTACACCTGCTGCCGCTATGAACAGTGACAACAGGAGTGGATGATGGGGGTTTTCCTCACCCGCAGCCTGCAATATATCTAAATGAATGAAAACCCAAAAGTCACTATCTCAGTAAATTAGAATACTTTATAACATCAGTTTGAAAAATGAGTTTAAAATCCAAAATGTTGGCCTACTGAAATGTATGTTCAGTAAATGCACTCAATACTTGGTCGGGGCTCCTTTTGCATCAATTACTGCATCAATGCGGCGTGGCATTGAGGCGATCAGTCTTTGGTATTGCTGAGAGGCTATGGAAGCCCAGGTTGCTTTGATAGCAGCATTCAGCTCATCTGCATTGTTGGGTCTGGTGTCTCTCATCTTCCTCTTGACAATACCCCATATATTCTCTATGGGGTTAAGGTGAGACAAGTTTGCTGGTCAATCAAGCACAGTGATACTGTTGTTTTTAGACCAGATATTGGTCCTTTTGGCAGTGTGGACGGGTGCCAAGTCCTGCTGGAGAATTCAATTTCCATCTCCAAAAAGTTTGTCAGCAGAGGGAAGCATGTAGTGCTCTAAAATTTCCTGTTAGACGGCTGCGCTGACTTTGGTCTTGATAAAACACAGTGGACCTACACCAGCAGATGATATGGCTCCCCAAACCATCACTGATTGCGGAAACTTCACACTAGATCTCAAGCAGCTTGGATTGTGGCCTCTCCACTCTTCCTCCAGACTCTGGGACCTTGATTTCCAAATGAAATGCAAAATTTACTTTCATCTGAAAACAATGCCTTGGACCACTAAGCAACAGTCCAGTTCTTTTACTCCTTGGCCCAGGTTAGACACCTCTGGCGTTGTCTATTGGTCATGAGTGGTTTTACACAATGAATGTGACACTTGTAGCCCATGTCCTGGATACAGCTGTGTGTGGTGGCTCTTGAAGCAACGACTCCAGCAGCAGTCCACTCCTTGTGAATCTCTCCCAAATTATTGAATGGCCTTTTCTTAAAGAGAACCTGTCACTCCCAAAATCGATGGTGAGGTAAGCTCACCGTCATCAGGGGCTTATCTACAGCATTCTGTAATGCTGTAGATAAGCCGCTGATGTAGCCTGAAAGAGGAGAAAAAGATGTTAGATTATACTCACCTGGGGCGGTCCCGCTCCGATGGGCGTCTCAGGTCCGGTACAGCGCCTCCCATCTTCATGCGATGACGTCTTCTAGTCTTCACGCCGCGGCTCTGGCGCAGGCGTACTTTGCCCTGTTGAGGGCAGAGCAAAGTACTGCAGTGCGCAGGCGCTGGAAAGGTCAGAGAGGCCCAGCGCCTGCGCACTGCAGTACTTTGCTCTGCCCTCAACAGGGCAGACAAAGTACGCCTGCGCCGGAGCCGCGGCGTGAAGACCAGAAGAGGACGTCATGGAATGAAAATAGGCGCCGGAGCGGACCTGAGACGCCCATCGGACCGGACCGCAGCGGGACCGCCCCTGGGTGAGTGTAATCTAACCTCTTTTTCTCCTCTCTCAGGATACATCGGAGGCTTATCTACAGCATTACAGAATGCTGTAGATAAGCCCCCGATGATGGTGAGTTTACCTCATCATCGATTTTGGGGGTGACAGGTTCCCTTTAACAATCCTTTCAAGGCTGCGGTTATCCCGGTTGCTTGTGCACCTTTTTCTTCCACACTTTTTCCTTCCACTCAACTTTCCATTAATATGCTTTGATACAGCACTCTGTGAACAGCCAGCTTCTTTAGCAATGATCTTTTGTGGCTTACCCTCCTTGTGGAGTGTGTCAATAACTGCTTTCTGGACATCTGTCAAGTCAGCAGTCTTCCCCATGATTGTGGAGCCTACTGAAACAGATGAAGAGACCTTTTAAAGCATTTAGGAAGCCTTTGCAGGTGTTTTTTTGTTAATTACCGTATTCTAATTTACTCAGATAATGACTTTGGGGTTTCATTGGCTGTAAGCCATAATCATCAATATTAACATAAACACTTGAAATAGATCACTCTGTTTGTAATGACTCTATATAATAAGAGATTCACTGTTTGTATTGAAGAACTGAAATAAACTTTTTGATATTCTAATTTAGTGAGAAGCACCTGTACCATGTTATGGCCTCAAGGTTAAAATGCAGTATATAGTGTAAGACTGTGGGTCATCAGATGTGTTTCCTAACTGCCCCTTCATTCGGTCTGCCCTCTTTCTTTTTTCTTGCATTCCTCTGGATGATCTCTGTAGCAGTATAGGGTGGATTTGATGACCCCCATGTATTTTTATTCTTCTTATAAACTATACTGAGATATCTTTATACTGTAATATTCAAAAATCACTTGGCACTCAGAAGAATACTTTTGCAAGTTGATTATTCCATTTATTTGTGCATCCAGTTAAAGAATAAACGTTTTCGGTCAATACATCAGACCTTCATCAGAAATTCCTTTTTATCAAACTGGAAAAGTAATGCACATGGGTATATCAAGGCCTAACAGGCCAAAGGCTGGGTAGCCCGGGACAAAGGCAGAAAGCCTCTATATGCCTGAAGAGGTTATACTGGGTGAGGGCGCAGAACCGCTGCTATGGATGGCGCTTGAGACGCCAGCTGTGTGGCGTGCAGACTGAAGTTCCCGGGGACCGAAAACGTTTATTCTTTAACTGGATGCACAAATAAATGGAATAATCAACTTGCAAAAGTATTCTTCTGAGTGCCAAGTGATTTTTGAATATTGGATTTAAGGGCTGGAAACCCGACTTGAGCACCATACAGGAACCTTGAGTGCCGTGTGCATTTTCTTTATCTTTTTATACTGTAATAGCCATAAACACCTAAAATAATTTCTGCAGAAGAAGGGTAATATGAAAGATATTACTAAATGGTTTAGTGGTCATATCCATCAGTGCGCTCATTCTAGGCCTTCTATAACCAGATTTTACATGGGGAAAGTAGAAAGCAATGCTTGCTGGTTGGCTGTGTTCAATATTTAAGTTTTATTTTTCTGCTATTTTCTAACACTTTTTTTTCCCAATAAGCTGATTGCTTTTACCTGTCCATACTATGGCAACATTCACATGAGCAGAAAAAAAACTGTCTGATTTTCATCCAGAGGAAAACGGATGATTCTTCATCTCTGTCACCTGTATGCAATTTGTATGTCCATTTACAGTTATCTGTTAACAATTGTACCTTATTAAAAGAGTAACGGTGAATTGAGCAGCAGGCTTTTGCTAATGCCGGACGTAAGCGGATCAATGCATTCCTATGTGTGCGGAATCCCCGCGATTCTGCACAAAGAATGAGCATGCTGCATATTTTTCCGCAATGCGATTTCGCCGCCGAAAAATATGCAGCATTAGCACAGCATTGCGGAATCCCATTGAATTCAATGGGTTGTGTTTGTGTATGCGTTTTCGAAGCGTTTTCGCAGCGAAAAACCGTGGCAAAAACGCATACAATCCACAACTTGTGCACACAGCTAATCTGAGAGAAGCATAAAATAAAGCAAGAAAGCCTGATTCCAGTGATGCGTCACTTACTAGGCTCTGTGTTGTAGTTTCAGTGCGATCAGTGTTGTATCAGCAAGAGACTATCACTGCCTGAGTAGGTAGGTTTCATGTCCTCAGTAGTCCAGCTAATCTGTGTAACCCTGTCCTCAATACGTAAACTGCACAACTCCGTTAACCATAATATGGATTGGTCCTCAGTACTTTGGTGAAAAACACCTTTAGAACTGCTAGAGAAGTCCTATATGTATGGTTATGTACAGGGGCGTAACTACCGCGGTCGCCACTGCGACCGGGCCTGGCAGATCAGGGGCCCGGCAGGTCAGAGGCACCTGACTCCCCCCACCACCGCCGCAATAAACTATACCGGTGTCTATGACCTACATGCCATATACAGGCTTAGGAGGAACCATCCTACTGTCAGGCTCCTGTGACTGCTGTAAGGCACTGCTCCAGAAATTGTTAACCTTCCTCGCTGCCCATGTGTCCGCATTACAGGCAGCGGTCCTATATGGTCTCCATGCGCCCCGTAGCCCTCACCGCCGCCATCACCGCATCCCTCACTAGTCTAACCCCGCACAGAACGGAGCCTACGCTGACAGGTTTCCATAGTGATGAGCGCAGCGCCGAATGGTGACAGGCATGTCAGGGAGCACAGGGCCGTGACGTAGGCGGCGAGGATGCGGTCACCTGCAGCTCACTGAACATGGAGGAATCCCGAGCAGAGGAGACTGGACAGAACGAGGCCGAGGGTCAAGATTGATGTGGAGGAGGCTGCGGGGAAGATGAAAGTCGCAGGGAGGAGGTGGGGCAGGAGGCGGGGCCAGCACCTCAGACCCTCCGTGCTGGACATTCAGGTGTGTGTGCTCCCGGTGGCGTCCTCTCCTCCCCATGGGGATTCTGCCAGTGCAGCCCTGTCTGCAGATGGTGCTGGTGTGCGGGGACGTTATTTTCTGTGCATGATGCATAAGGGGACATGTAACTACCGTGTACACACCCTGTAACTACCCTATACATGGCCAATAAATACTCTGTACCTACCCTATACACATCCTGTATCTACCCCTTACACACCCTGTACATGGCAAATAAATACCCTGTACCTACCCTATACACAGGGGCGTAACTACCACGGTTGCAGTGGTCGCCGCTGCGACCCGGGCCTGGCAGGTCAGGGGCACCCTACTCCCCCCGCCGCCACCGCAGTGAACTGTCTTTGACACCGGTACAGTTCATAGCAGTGATGGAGGAGAGAGTGTCAGATGACGCTCCTTCTCCCATCATTCCCCTCTGCGTCTGACACTGTGGGTGCACGGTGATGTAACTTCATCGCGCACCCACTGTGCAACATCTGCAGAGGTGATGGCGGCTGCCATATTGGCGGAGCCTGTGGCGGCTGCTGGGACTGGGAACAGGCAGCTCCAGAGCTGGCAGGGGGGCAAGTGGACCGAGCCACCCAGGAAGGTGATGCCGCAGCGGCTCAGCCACGTTGAGGATTGGAAAATGGAGGTGTACGAGATCGGCGGCAGTGAGGTATGTCTGCTGCCCATGTGTCACCGTGCCAGGCCCCCTGTGACACCAGCCCCGCTTCCTCCCTGCTCTCCCGTGCCCCATGTCCTCGTAGGTCCCCAGGTTCAGGTCATTGTGCTCCTCCGGGCCCCCATACGTGCCTTGTCCCTCCTCCCATGGTCCCCAATGCTCCCCATCTCCCAAACCCTGAGTCCTCCTGCACCCCCCATTCATTCCCTGCCCCTTGTCCCCGTGTGACACATCTGCCCTGCTCTCAAGTCTCCCCTGTCCCCTTTCTCACCATGTGTTGTCCATCTACCCTGTCCTCGTAATCCCTGTGCCCCCTTCTTCCCAGTCTCCCCCCCCCATAATCTTCCCCTGTCCCTTTGCAGCCCCGTCTCCCCGTGCATCCCTATCTACACTATGTTCCAAATTATTATGCAAATGACATTTTTCTCTGATTTTCCTAAAAGGTTGGTGCAAATGACAGTCAGTCTAATAAAAGTAATCACCCGTTAGAGTGTACATCGAATTTTATTGAATAAACCTCCCAATGATAACAGTATAATCTCCAAAATGAATAAAAACTCAAAATGCACTGTTCCAAATTATTATGCACAGTAGAATTTCTAAACATTTGATATGTTTTAAAGAACTGAAAATGCTCATTTGTGGAATTTGCAGCATTAGGAGGTCACATTCACTGAACAAAAAGCTATTTAACTCCAAAACATCCTAACAGGTCAAGTTACATGTTACCATAGGACCCCTTCTTTGATATCACCTTCACAATTCCTGCATCCATTGAGTTTCTGCTTTTTTTCTTTGCATGAAGTCAGAATAGCCTCCCAGAGCTGCTGTTTTGATGTGAACTGCCTCCCACCCTCATAGATCTTTTGCTTGATGATACTCCAAAGGTTTTCTATGGGGTTGAGGACAGGGGAAGATGGTGGCCACACCATGAGTTTATCTCCTTTTATGCCCTAGCAGCCAATGACTCAGAGGTTTTCTTTGCAGCGTGAGGTGGTGCATTGTCATGCATGAAGATGATTTTGCTCCTGAAGGCACGTTTCTGCTTTTTATACCATGGAGGAAAGTTGTCAGTCAGAAACTCTATATACTTTGCAGAGGTCATTTTCACACCTTCAGGAATCTTAAAGGGCCCTTCCAGCTGTTTCTCCATGATTTCGGCCCAAAACATGACTCCTCCACCTCCTTGCTGTTGTTGCAGCCTTGTTCAGACATGGTGGCCATACACCAACCATCCACTACTCCATCCATTTGGACCATCCAGGGTTGCTCAACACTTATCAGTAAACAAGAATGTTTGGAAATTAGTCTTCATGTATGTGTGGGCCCAATGCAACCATTTCTGCTTGTGAGCACTGTTTAAGGGTGGCCGAATAGTAGGTTTATGCACCACAGCAAGCCTTTGAAGGAGCCTACACCTTGAGGTTCGAGGGACTCCAGAGGCACCAGCATCTTCAAATAACTGTTTGCTGCTTTGTAATGGCTTTTTAGCAGCTGCTCTCTTAATCCCATGAACTTGCCTGGCAGAAATCTTCCTCATTATGCCTTTATCAGCACAAACACATCTGTGCTCAGATACAGCCACAAATCTCTTAACAGTACGATGATCACGCTTAAGTTTTTGGGAAATTTCTAATGTTTTCATCCCTTCACCAAGGCATTGCACTATTTGATGCTTTTCAGCAGCAGAGAGATCCTTTTTCTTTCCCATGTTACTTGAAAACTGTGGCCTGCTTAATAATGTGGAACATCATTTTTGAGTAGTTTTCCTTTAATTAGAATCACCTGGAAAACCAATTATCACATGTGTTTAAGATTGATTTCAGTGATCCATTGAGCCCTGAGACACAATACCATCCATGAGTTTATTTGAAAAACAAAACAATTAAATCTTTATCACACTTAAATCCAATTTGCATAATAATTTGGAACACAGTGTACTCTGCCCTCGGAGTCCCATTGTGTCCTCTTGTGCCTGTCTCCCTTGCCCCCTTGTGCCCTTCTCCCCTTACTCATAGACCCCATGAGTCCCCTTGTGCTTGTGTCCCTTGTCCCCGTGTGTCCCCTTGTGTCATTCTCCCTTGCCCACTAGTCCCCGTGTATCCCCTTGTATCAGTCTCCTTTGCCCACTAGTCCCCGTGTGTTCCCTTGTCAGTCTCCCTTGCCCACTAGTCCCGGTTTGTCCCCTTGTGTCAGTCTCTCTTGTCCCCTTGAGTCCCCTTGTCAGTCTCCCTTGTCAAGATGGAATATAAACCAGCTCACCCGTGATACATAAACCAAACCTCGGGAGCACGGACCCGCTGTGTCCAGGCGTATAAAGTCCAAAAAAGAAAAGAATGTCCAGCTTCACCGAGTCCGTAAAAAAGAGTTTTCTTTATTCACAAACTTTAAACATGGAGGATACAGACTTCAGCACGAACCATATGGGTAAGAATCTCAACGCGTTTCTGGAGACTAAGCTCCCTTAATCATGACATGAAAACTCTTTTTTACGGACTCGGAGAAGCTGGACATTCTTTTCTTTTTTAGTCTCCCTTGTCCCCTTGTGTCAGTCTCCCTTGCCCACTAGTCCCCGTGTGTCCCCTTGTCAGTCTCCCTTGCCCACTAGTCCCCGTTTGTCCCCTTGTGTCAGTCTCTCTTGTCCCCTTGAGTCCCCTTGTCAGTCTCCCTTGTCCCCTTGTGTCAGTCTCCCTTGCCCACTATTCCCCTTGTGCCCTTCTCCCCTGCCTCCTAGCCCCGTGTGTCCCCTCGTGCCTGTCTTCCTTGCTCCCTAGCCCCCCTGTGTCATCCTTGTGCCTGTCTCCCCTAGCCCCCTCGTGCTTCTCCCCTGCCCCCTAGTCACCGTTTGCCCATGTCTTTCTCACTGCCCCTGTAGGGAGGGGCTGCATTATACTATGAGCGGGGCTGCATTATATCCTATGGGGGTTACATTATACTGTATGGCGGGGCTGCATTATAGTTTTGTGTGGTGGCTGCATTATACTATATGTGAGCTGCATTATACTGTATCAAGGACTATGGGGAATACATTATACTATATGAAGAACTTTGGGGTGCATTATACTATGGGAAGTGAATTACATAGTTACATAGTTATTAAGGTTGAAGGAAGACTAAGTCCATCTAGTTCAACCCATAGCCTAACCTAACATGCCCTAACATGTTGATCCAGAGGAAGGCAAAAAAAACCCATGTGGCAAAGAGTAACTCCACCATGGGGAAAAAAATTCCTTCCCGACTCCACATACGGCAATCAGACTAGTTCCCTGGATCAACGCCTTATCAAGGAATCTAGTGTATATACCCTGTAACATTATACTTTTCCAGAAAGGTATCCAGTCCCCTCTTAAATTTAATTAATGAATCACTCATTACAACATCATACGGCAGAGAGTTCCATAGTCTCACTGCTCTTACAGTAAAGAATCCGCGTCTGTTATTATGCTTAAACCTTCTTTCCTCCAGACGTAGAGGATGCCCCCTTGTCCCTGTCTCAGGTCTATGATTAAAAAGATCATTAGAAAGGTCTTTGTACTGTCCCCTCATATATTTATACATTAAAATAAGATCACCCCTTAGTCTTCGTTTTTCCAAACTAAATAGCCCCAAGTGTAATAACCTATCTTGGTATTGCAGACCCCCCAGTCCTATAATAACCTTGGTCGCTCTTCTCTGCACCCGCTCCAGTTCAGCTATGTCTTTCTTATACACCGGAGACCAGAACTGTGCACAGTATTCTAAGTGTTGTCGAACTAGTGACTTGTATAGAGGTAAAATTATGTTCTCCTCATGAGCATCTATGCCTCTTTTAATACATCCCATTATTTTATTTGCCTTTGTAGCAGCTGCCTGACACTGGCCACTGAATATGAGTTTGTCATCCACCCATATACCCAGGTCTTTTTCATTGACGGTTTTGCCCAGAGTTTTAGAATTAAGCACATAGTTATACATCTTATTACTTCTACCCAAGTGCATGACCTTACATTTATCCCCATTAAAGCTCATTTGCCATTTATCAGCCCAAGCTTCTAGTTTACATAAATCATCCTGTAATATAAAATTGTCCTCCCCTGTATTGATTACCCTGCAGAGCTTAGTGTCATCTGCAAATCTGCAAATCTGCAAATCTGCAAATCTGCAAATATTGAAATTCTACTCTGAATGCCCCCTACAAGGTCATTAATAAATGTTAAAAAGAAGAGGGCCCAATACTGACCCCTGTGGTACCCCACTGCTAACCGCAACCCAGTCCGAGTGTGCTCCATTAATAACCACCCTTTGTTTCCTATCCCTGAGCCAGCTCTCAACCCACTTACACATATTTTCCCCTATCCCCATTACTCTCATTTTATGTAGCAACCTTTTGTGTGGCACCGTATCAAAAGCTTTGGAAAAGTCCATATACACTACGTCCACTGGGTTCCCTTGGTCCAGTCCGGAACTTACCTCTTCATAGAAGCTGATCAAATTAGTCTGACATGAACGGTCCCTAGTAAACCCGTGCTGATACTGGGTCATGAGGTTATTCCTCTTCAGATACTCCAGTATAGCATCCCTTAGAATGCCCTCCAGGATTTTACCCACAGTAGAGGTTAAGCTTACTGGCCTATAATTACCGAGTTCAGTTTTTGCCCCTTTTTGAATATTGGCACCACATTTGCTATACGCCAGTCCTGTGGTACAGACCCTGTTATTATGGAGTCTTTAAAGATTAAAAATAATGGTCTATCAATGACTGTACTTAGTTCCTGCAGTACTCGGGGGTGTATCCCATCCGGGCCCGGAGATTTGTCAATTTTAGTTATTTTTAGACGCCGCTGTACTTCCTGCTGGGTTAAGCAGGTGACATTTAATTGGGAATTTTTATCACTAGTCAGTCATATTGTCTGCCATGGGATTTTGTTTTGTAAATACTGATGAAAAAAAGTCATTTAGCAGATTGGCTTTTTCCTCATCCTCATCCACCATTTCCCCCAGATTATTTTTAAGGGGGCCAACACTGTCATTTTTTAGTTTCTTACTATTTATGTAAAGAATATTTTGGGATTATTTTTACTCTCTCTGGCAATGAGTCTCCCTGTCTCAATCTTTGCTGCCTTGATTTGCTTTTTACAGAATTTAATTTTCTGTATTTATTTAATGCCTCCTCACTACCCACTTCCTTTAATTCTCTAAATGCTTTCTTTTTGTCCCTTATTGCGCCCCTTACAGCTCTATTTAGCCATATTGGTTTCCTCCTATTTCTAGTATGTTTATTCCCATACGGTATATACTGTGCACAGGTCCTATCCAGGATGCTAATAAATGTCTCCCATTTTCTTTGTGTATTTTTGTGTCTCAGGATATCGTCCCAGTTAATTGCACCAAGATCCTCATCCGTTGGAAATTTGCCCTCCTGAAGTTTAGTGTCCTTGTCACCCCCCTACTACCCATCTTATTAAAGGTTACATGAAAACTTATTATTTTGTGATCACTATTCCCCAAGTGACCCCCAACCCTTATATTTGATATGCGGTCTGGCCTGTTGGTTAATATTAGGTCTAGCAGTGCCCCCCTCCTTGTTGGGTCCTGAACCAGTTGTGAAAGGTAATGGTCTCTCATAGTTGTCAAAAACCGATTACCTTTGCTGGAACTGCAGGTTTCTGTTCCCCAATCTATTTCAGGGTAGTTGAAGTCCCCCATAATAATGACTTCTCCTTGAGTCGCAGCTTCATCTATTTGCTTTACGAGGATATTCTCCATTGCTTCCATTATTTTTGGAGATTTATAACAAATCCCTATCAGTAATTTATTATTTTTTCCCCCTCCCCTTATCTCCACCCACAGGGACTCTACATTTTCATTAGATTCACCTATATTATCACGCAGGATGGGTTTTAAGGAAGATTTTACATATAGACACACCCCTCCCCCTCGCTTATCTGTACGGTCATTTCTGAACAGGCTATAGCCCTGCAAGTTAACAGCCCAGTCATGGCTCTCATCCAGCCACGTCTCAGATATCCCCACCATGTCATAATTATGCTCCAACAACATTAGTTCTAATTCATCCATTTTGTTGGCGAGGCTTCTGGCAGCCTAATTCCCTGAAATCATCTTTAAGGACCTTCCACCTACCTCTAACTTTGTCATTTGTGCCAATGTCCACCATGACCGCTGGGCTCTCACCAGCCCCTCCCAGTAATCTGTCCACCCGATCAGCGATGTGTCGGACTCGAGCGCCAGGTAGGCAGCACACCGTTCGACGATCCCTGTCTTTGTGACAGATTGCCCTATCTGTTCCCCTAATAATTGAGTCCCCCACTACCAGCACCTGTCTGGCCTGCCCTGCTCTCCTATTTCCCTCCTTACTGGAGCAGTCACTCCTCCGGCTTTCAGAGGACATGCCTGGCTGCAGCAGTGCTACCCCTGTACTGGCACCCCCCTCATCTGCCAACTTAACAAACTTATTGGGGTGTGCCAGATCAGGACTAGCCTCCCTGGCACTCTTCCCTCTACCCCGCCTTCTATCTGTCACCCAGCTAACTGCCACACTGTCCTGCAGCTCCATCCTACCATCCCCCTCCTCATCTATCCCATTGAGCGTCTGCTCTGTGAGCAGAAGACTCCTCTCCATATTGTCTATGGATCTCAGTGTTGCCAGCTGCACATTTAGATCCAGTATCTGGGTTTCCAAATGCACAATGTGCTCACATCTCGCACAGCAGTATGCACCCTCGACCAGCTGGTCAAGGACTGCATACATGTGGCAAGATGTGCACTGGATGGCATTAACAATAGTGGAGCACATTTCCTAATGGGGATTGCACCACACAGAAACGTTAATTAAAAATAAATACAAAGTATTAATTAAAAAAAAACAAAAAACAAAACAGAAGCAATTCCTCCCTTGGAAACTCCCTGATTCTAAAGTCACTGAATCACAAGTCACACACTTACCGCAGTTCACACTTACACTCAGGTCACACTCAGCTCGCTCACACTCGCTGTGCTGAAGATTTATAGATATTTTTTTTTTCTCTCTATCTCCCCTCAACAGCAATTCACCTTGCTGTTCAGATGCAGTTCCAAAAAGGACTTGAGCCCCAAACAGCTGCCCCTTATATCCCCTTAATTATGAGCCCCCACCCTAAGTTAACTCCTTATGAATATAGCTACTCCCAATTCAGCAACTCACACAAATTCACACAGGTATTTGTTAAAGGCCTTCCAAATACCTCCTCACTGAATCACAAGTCACACACTTACCGCCGTTCACATTTACGCTCAGGTCACACTCAGCTTGCTCACACTCGCTGTGCTGAAGATTTATAGATATATTTTTTTTCTCTCTCTATCTCCCCTCAACAGCAATCCACCTTGCTGTTCAGATGCACTTCCCAAAAAAAAATTGTACAACATGGATGACGATGGCGGTGCATTATACTATATGGAGCACTATGAGGAGTGTATTATACTATATGGAGGACTGAGCAGTGTATTTTAATATATGGAGGACTATGAAGAGTATTATACTATATGGAGGATTGAGGAGTGTATTATACTATATAGAGGACTGAGCAGTGTATTATACTATATGGAGCACTATGAGGAGTGTATTTTAATATATGGAGGACTATGAGGAGTGTATTATACTATATGGAGGACCGAGGAGTGTATAATACTATATGGAGGACTATGGGGAGTGTATAATACTATATGGAGGACTATGAACTGTGCAGTATATTATATAGAGGACTGTGGCGTGCATTATATTATATGCAGGACTATGGGGGTGCATTATACTTCTTATATGGATCCCCATGACTTCTATGTAAGCCCCTGATGAGTATAATGGTTTATTTCCTTTTATACATTACATAACAACGGCAGTACGGGGACAAATATATACCAGGATGGGGCACCGGATAGTTACGCCACTGAGGTCACACTATACAACAAAGTTATAATGTGCAAAATGAATAGGGAAGATTTGAATTTGGGTGGAAAATATTTTGGCATGGTGGGGGAGCCCCATTTGAAAGTTCGCACCGGGGCCCATAACTTTGTAGTTACGCCACTGGTTATGTATAAAACTGTGATAGGCTTGTGCATGTAGCATTTCAGTATATTTTTGTGGAAAAGTGAAATCTATAAGATGTGTAGCTATCTGTGTGAAACTGGTGGTTGTGTTTGAGATATTCAGTTAAGACAGTGGAAAGTGACAAATAATGGAGGAAGCGCTGGGGCCGCTTACCGCAATGAGGAAATGCAGCATACTTCTATATGATCCTGTAAGCAATGCTTTACCTGCAACTCTTATTCCCTGAATTAAAAAAGGTTTTCCCACTTCAGCTTTTTTCACGTCATCGGTTTGCACACCTTCCCTGCTCCAGCGTTCACTCTCCACCGCTGCTGCAGATATGTAACAGCTACAGCACCCATCACCGCTGCAGCCTCTCACTGCCCTCAGCTGCTCCGCAGATGTAGATGGTGCGAGACTCTGAGCCCAGTGAGTGGCTGCGGGTGCTGGAGCAGTGAGGTGGAGTATCGCTGTTCTTATTTTCATTATCTGGAAGTCTGTGAGCTGTAAAAAGTTGAAGGGTAAAACCCCTTTAAGTTTATCAGTAGAGGAAAATAGCCTAAATTACAGGATCGTTTTTAATGTCTTGAGTTCAATCACAATAGAGTAATATACTAGGCTATTTTTGAGAAATCTGTGTATGGTCCTGTGCACACATTGCAGATTTGTCGTATTTTTTTCCGCACAGATTTGTCACAAGCCCTGAAGGGTTACCTGATGCCAGCAAAGGGCATGAGAATCCTGACATCTCATGCACACGTTGCTTATTTGTGACTTACAAATTTGGTGCACATATAAATCTGCTGAATGTCCATTCTTTCAGTGTTCTTGTTGCAGATTTCACCCATACTAATTATTATTAACCCACACTTTATTGTATTTCGACATTGGAATGGTGCTAATAATGTAAGTTTGCTGCCCCTAGTATTATACTCATCTGCTGCTGTCTTCAGCTCTTCCCGTCGCTGCTCGGGTCTTGATCCGCCATCTTGTGACTGTAACTTCTGACTGACCGAAAGCCAGAGGTAACCGTCTCAAGCTTTCAGGGTAAGTCTATGGTGGGTGGGGGCCTCGTTCTGGCTCTCATAGACTTACATTGAGTTGTGACTTCTGGCTCACTCAGGAAACACTGGAGCGATCTGGGAAGTCACAGCCTGCCGAAGAAGACCAGAACGGCGCTGGGAACACATCTGAAGACGGCAGCCGATAAGTAGAAGACTGGGGGCAAGAAACTTAGATTTGTGGCACCATTCCAGCGCTAAAATGCAAAAAAAAAAAAAAACGCTAAAGTGTATTGCTTACACCATATCTCACTGCTAAACTAGCTGTATTGCTACACTATTTAGGTACACAAACTATTTTTTAACGCTCAGTGACTTAATAGTTAATTAATTTTCTGTTTTGTATGATATTTTTCAGTCTTATTGCAGATTGTGAGTTGTTTCTCCTTCTTGCTTCCTTTTTCGGCATCGCTGTGAGTAAACATACCTGAGAGGCAGCGACTTGTGGTGTGATCATATGAATGTGATGGGTGTGACTAATTCAAGTATCTTCTTATTTCAGTCAGTTCACCTCACTCTTATTACTTCCGCAGGTTTCGGTCTGCTCTGTCCATTCTGCAGTGGAAGTTGCGCCCACTTTGATGAGATGAAGGAGTGATCCAGTACCCTGACAGAGAGAAACCATGAACAGCACGGTAGATCTAATAGAGAATGTCAAGAAGCTGGTTGTCCGCCTTAGAAATGTGGAGGAAGGGAAGCAGATAGACAATCTGGTTCAGATATTGGAAGATTTGCATGCTCACACCTTTTGTGATGACGGTACGTTTTGTCATGGATTGCTGCTGTGTCTTCTCTCTGTAATTATGAGAGCTAACACTGTTATGTATTTTTTATTAAATATCAGCTCCAGAAATATTCAGTCATGTGAACGTCCATCTGCCCCTGTTACTGGTGCTAGAGTCCTACATAAAAGTCGCTGTCATACAGGAGGTAATGTAACCTCATACAAGAATGCTTGTTTGTTTTTTTTCATTATTTGCTTTTTGGGTCAACCTCATGACTACATGTTTTACATACCTCGGTTCCTGTAGCGTGCAGTGCTCGATAGTTTCTACCTGGTAAAGCCTGCTGGACGCTTCATCAAGCAGGAAGCATACCTTATTTTTCTTTACAAAGTAATCTGATAACCTGACAGTAGAAAGTGTAACGAGGGTTTGATACCAGGTTCAAAATGGCAAGTTTTTACACTTTATTCCATTGTGTGATTTCCTGAGTAATCCATTTTTTTTAACGCACCGTACAGTTCCAGAAATATGGACCTTTTTATTTAGTGCTAATTTTATGGCTTTAACTAAGGGGGCATGGTTCACAGATTTTCCTGAAGACGTGTCTCAGTCTGCTGTGCATTATTAAAGTAAAGTACTGCAGTGCACAGATGTCAGGGCACTTTCACCTTTCCCTGCACTTGCGCATTGCAGTACTTTGGTCAGCGCAGAGAAAAGTACGCCTGCGCAGGAGCTTGCTGTCAGGGAGACTGTGTGGATGACGTAGGACGCATCATCCTCATTAGGCAAGAAGAAGGGAGCCACTGCACCGAGACCGCAATGCCCGTTGGACCCGACCACCTTGTTGGTATTAAAAACAGGGCTGTAGAGTAGAGTTGGAGTCGGTGTCCATTTTGGTGGAGTCTGTATAAAATGGACCGACTCAGACTAAAAATATATTATTATTATTATTATTTATTTATATAGCACCATTAATTCCATGGTGCTGTACATGAGAAAGGGGTTACAAACAGAGTTACAGATATCATTTACAGTAAACACGTTTACAGTGACAGACTGGTACAGAGGGGAGAGAGGACCCTGTCCTTGCGGACTTACATTCTATGGGACTAAAAATATATAATAAATTGGGTACAGTAGTACAATGCAGGATATGCTGTAAATGTTTTTCATAATAATTTGGGAAAGTTACGAAATGTCCTATAAATGTCTGTTCTGTTCCTGATCTAAGGATCTCGGCTTTTAGTTGAGATGAATCTGTGCTGCACTTTATGTACATGCTCAGTAGGGGGGATGAATCTGTGCTGCACTTTATGTACATGCTCAGTAGAGGGCAGTGCTGTGGAGTTGGGAGTCAGGGAAATGGAGGAGTCTGAGTCGGATGTTTCGCTAACCGACTCCACATCCCTGATTATAAAAGGTCTTTTTCTTGTCTTGTCAGCTAGATTGGGGGCATATATACAGCATATTAGAATGCTGTATATCAAGGCTGAAAAATACTGACCTTATCTCACATGGTACAAATCTGGTGACAGATTCCCTTTAATCTAACTGCCAGCCAAAAAACTGTGCACCCTAACCAAAAGAGTACTAGCTCAGACATGATTTTTTTAAAAAATCGATAGAGAATCAAGTTGTTCTGAAAAGAAAACACAAATTTTCCAATAGAACAAAATTTTGCATGATGAAGTACTCATTACTTCAGTGTTTACCTTTGTGGCACAGTAAAGGGGAGTCAAAACATTATATTATTGGCAGAATCCACCTAAAAGATGCCTAGGGTTTTCTATTGCAACCATGGGCACTGAAAAAAATATGTATATTTACAAAAGTTGTGTTGGGAATTCCTTTTTTATTTGGTGCTCCTCCACAGTATGTGTGATGCCTATGTCTGGGGATACTTGACAAACTTAGTTACATAACGGTATAGTCCGATGACTGAAGATTTAGGTGAAAACGCTGAGATAGAAGCTTTGTGTAATTTGCTTCCTCTATCGCTTCTGATTGCACCAAAGTTATGGCTGACAGTAACTATGGCGTGATGTGCCAAATCATATAACAGTCACATCCTATACATTGGCATGGGAGCCATGGTTCACTTTTTTGTAGTGCGACATACCGATATTTTTACTAAATTCAATACAATTGGGGAGAAAATAGTCACTTGAAAGTTGAGCAAAAGTGTCCTGTGCGATCTAGTATGGCATAACCACAGTCATTATGTCATACATATTGGTTAGTTGGACAAATGACAATGTGTTATGCGTTCTTTAATACCATAATAAGGCTGTAGCTGTATTAACAGTACCTTTCTATGGAGCTGTAACATCATAAAGTGTACTGGTGATGATCAAAGGGGTTGTCCACTAAGTGTCCACTTCTTAAAAGCCTATACTCACCTCCCATGCCGGCTCCGTTCCAGGTGTATCAGCACTCGCTGTCCCGGGATGAGATGCAGTGGAATGACAAGTGGTGTCCGGACCCCAATCAGTGCTGGTGTCACTGTCTTCGCCTTCAGACAAACTGACCATGAAGAAGAAGTCCGGGCTGCAGCTGATCCCTGGCTTCCTCTTCATGTTCAGTTTGTCCAAACGTGGAGACAGTGATGCCAGCGCTGACTGGGCACAACACCGCATCACAACCCCGTGGAAAACAAGTGCCAACAACATGGGACTGGCGCCGGCACGGGAGGGTAGTATAGGCTTTATTATTTTATTGGGGCCGAACATTTAGTTTAAGAAGGGCTTTTCCTAGTAGTGGACAGCCCCTTTAAGGTAAATCAAATGTGGACATTCTGTTCCTTCATCCATTAGTAGCAAGTGCCTCCTTCAGACATAATGATTCTTATCTCACAGCCAGCTCTGTATACTGAAATGTTTGTTTTAAACTTGCCTTGATTTGGAAGTATTTGAATCAATTGGTCAATTAAGCAATCTGCCTGCAAAAGTAAACCTATTAGCATTATGCAATAGTAACCTTTCATGCATGGCAAGCGTAAAGGCTAATATTTGTATTGTTCAAGATTATTGTACTTGTTTTTATTATGTATACCCCTCCTCACTTGTAAAGCGCCATGGAATAAATGGCGCTATAACAATAAATAATAATAAATAATATTTGCTTTACAGCTACAAATATTCATGTAACATGCATTTGTTCGCCACCAAATAACTAGCCATATTGTATTTGCTATCTGTAAATTTCACTACTATGGTAGTGTTATGGAAAGCAATCTTCCCCTTCCAAACACATTTATCTCCAATGCGTTTGCTATGTGATGAAAGGTTTTTTTTTTAGTGTGGGGTCCCACTGATTACTGCATAAGGCTGCTGACATCAATAACATAGGCATTAAATGGAGTGAATGATGGATGCCTGGGTGATCACTGCTTTAGGGCTCTTTCACATCTCAGTGTCTTCAGTACGTGTGGTGACAGTTTTCACACGTACTGGAGACACTTACAAAGGTAGACCCATTCAAATCTATGGGTCTGCACACATCAGTGTGTTTCCACGGACTATCCCTGTGCAAAACATGTAGACATGTCTGTTTTTTACCAGCAGCACAGTCCACAAAGCATGCCACATCTGTGTGTCATCAGTGTGACACCGACGACTGGGAAAAACTTTACAGTTAGTGCTGTTCAAGGCGCCGGTTACTGAATCCAACTCTCATCATTGTCGTCTGGTCTCCCTGTATGTGTATCGCTCACATAAAGTTAATAAAAACAGCATGAGGTCCCCCTTATTTTTCCGAACCAGTTGAGGCAAAGCAGACAGCTGGGTGCTATTATGATTGTGGGATGGAGCCAATAGCCATAAAGGTTCCCAGCCTATTACATAGTTACATAGTTACATAGTTATTAAGGTTGAAGGAAGACTTTAAGTCCATCTAGTTCAACCCATAGCCTAACCTAACATGTTGATCCAGAGGAAGGCAAAAAAAACCCATGTGGCAAAGAGTAAGCTCCACCTTGGGGAAAAAAATTCCTTCCCGACTCCACATACGGCAATCAGACTAGTTCCCTGGATCAACGCCCTATCAAGGAATCTAGTGTATATACCCTGTAACATTATACTTTTCCAGAAAGGCATCCAGTTCCCTCTTAAATTTAAGTAATGAATCACTCATTACAACATCATACGGCAGAGAGTTCCATAGTCTCACTGCTCTTACAGTAAAGAATCCGCGTCTGTTATTATGCTTAAACCTTCTTTCCTCCAGACGTAGAGGATGCCCCCTTGTCCCTGTCACCGGTCTATGATTAAAAAGATCATCAGAAAGGTCTTTGTACTGTCCCCTCATATATTTATACATTAACATAAGATCACCCCTTAGCCTTCGCTTTTCCAAACTAAATAGCCCCAAGTGTAATAACCTATCTTGGTATTGCAGACCTCCCAGTCCTCTAATAACCTTGGTCGCTCTTCTCTGCACCCGCTCCAGTTCAGCTATGTCTTTCTTATACACCGGAGACCAGAACTGTGCACAGTATTCTAAGTGTGGTCGCACTAGTGACTTGTATAGAGGTAAAATTATGTTCTCCTCATGAGCATCTATGCCTCTTTTAATGCATCCCATTATTTTATTTGCCTTTGTAGCAGCTGCCTGACACTGGCCACTGAATATGAGTTTGTCATCCACCCATACACCCAGGTCTTTTTCATTGACGGTTTTGCCCAGAGTTTTAGAATAAATCACATGGTTATACATCTTATTACTTCTACCCAAGTGCATGACCTTACATTTATCCCCATTAAAGCTCATTTGCCATTTATCAGCCCAAGCTTCTAGTTTACATAAATCATCCTGTAATATAAAATTGTCCTCCCCTGTATTGATTACCCTGCAGAGTTTAGTGTCATCTGCAAATATTGAAATTCTACTCTGAATGCCCCCTACAAGGTCATTAATAAATGTTAAAAAGAAGAGGGCCCAATACTGACCCCTGTGGTACCCCACTGCTAACCGCGACCCAGTCCGAGTGTGCTCCATTAATAACCACCCTTTGTTTCCTATCCCTGAGCCAGCTCTCAATCCACTTACACATATTTTCCCCTATTCCTATTATTCTCATTTTATGTAACAACCTTTTGTGTGGCACCGTATCAAAAGCTTTTGAAAAGTCCATATACACTACATCCACTGGGCTCCCTTGGTCCAGTCCGGAACTTACCTCTTCATAGAAGCTGATCAAATTAGTCTGACATGAACGGTCCCTAGTAAACCCGTGCTGATACTGGGTCATGAGGTTATTCCTCTTCAGATACTCCAGTATAGCATCCCTTAGAATGCCCTCCAGGATTTTACCCACAGTAGAGGTTAAGCTTACTGGCCTATAATTACCGAGTTCAGTTTTTGTCCCCTTTTTGAATATTGGCACCACATTTGCTATACGCCAGTCCTGTGGTACAGACCCTGTTATTATGGAGTCTTTAAAGATTAAAAATAATGGTCTATCAATGACTGTACTTAATTCCTGCAGTACTCGAGGGTGTATCTCATCCGAACCCGGAGATTTGTCAATTTTATTGATTTTTAGACGCCGCTGTACTTCCTGCTGGGTTAAGCAGGTGACATTTAATTGGGAATTTTTATCACTAGTCATATTGTCTGCCATGGGATTTTGTTTTGTAAATACTGATGAAAAAAAGTCATTTAGCAGATTGGCTTTTTCCTCATCCTCATCCACCATTTCACCCAGACTATTTTTAAGGGGGCCAACACTATTATTTTTTAGTTTCTTACTATTTATGTAAAGAATATTTTGGGATTATTTTTACTCTCTCTGGCAATGAGTCTCCCTGTCTCAATCTTTGCTGCCTTGATTTGCTTTTTACAGAATTTATTTAATTTTCTTTATTTATTTAATGCCTCCTCACTACCTACTTCCTTTAATTCTCTAAATGCTTTCTTTTTGTCACTTATTGCGCCCCTTACAGCTCTATTTAGCCATATTAGTTTCCTCCTATTTCTAGTATGTTTATTCCCATACGGTATATACTGTGCACAGGTCCTATCCAGGATGCTAATAAACGTCTCCCATTTTCTTTGTGTATTTTTATGTCTCAGGATATCGTTCCAGTTAATTGCACCAAGATCCTCTCTCATCCGTTGGAAATTTGCCCTCCTGAAGTTTAGTGTCCTTGTCACCCCTCTACTACACATCTTATTAAAGGATACACGAAAACGTATTATTTTGTGATCACTATTCCCCAAGTGACCCCCAACTCTTATATTTGATATGCGGTCTGGCCTTTTGGTTAATATTAGGTCTAGCAGTGCCCCCCTTCTTGTTGGGTCCTGAACCAGTTGTGAAAGGTATTTGTCTCTCATAGTTGTTAAAAACCGATTACCTTTTCTGAAACTGCAGGTTTCTGTTCCCCAATCTATTTCAGGGTAGTTGAAGTCCCCATAATAATGACTTCTCCTTGAGTTGCAGCTTCATCTATTTGCTTTACGAGGATATTCTCCATTGCTTCCATTATTTTTGGAGATTTATAACAAACCCCTATCAGTAATTTATTATTTTCCCCCCCTCCCCTTATCTCCACCCACAGGGACTCTACATTTTCATTAAATTCACCTATATTATCACGCAGGATGGGTTTTAAGGACGATTTTACATATAGACACACCCCACCCCCTAGCTTATCTGTTCGGTCATTTCTGAAAAGGCTATAGCCCTGCAAGTTAACAGCCCAGTCATGGCTCTCATCCAGCCATGTTTCAGATATCCCCACCATGTCATAATTATGCTCCAACAACATTAGTTCTAATTCTTCCATTTTGTTGGCGAGGCTTCTGGCATTAGTATACATGCACTTGATGTTCCTCTCTGTACCTCTATTCTTTCTTAAATTATTAACTGTTCTAACCCCACCTCCCATGCCACCGCCACCCCCAACTTCCTTATTTGTGCCCAGGTCTCTATCTGCACTATCTTCCCCTCCTATAAATTGAATACCCTCCCCCCCAATCCCTAGTTTAAACACTCCTCCAACCTTCTAGCCATTTTCTCCCCCAGCACAGCTGCACCTTCCCCATTGAGGTGCAGCCCGTCCCTAGCGTAGAGCCTGTAGCCAACTGAGAAGTCGGCCCAGTTCTGCAGGAACCCAAACCCTTCCTTCCTACACCAATTCTTGAGCCACTTATTAACCTCCCTCATCTCCCGTTGCCTCTCTGGCGTGGCACGTGGTACAGGTAGTATTTCGGAAAATACCACGTTGGAGGTCCTTGCTTGCAGCCTAATTCCCTGAAATCATCTTTAAGGACCTTCCACCTACCTCTAACTTTGTCATTTGTGCCAATGTCCACCATGACCGCTGGGTTCTCACCAGCCCCTCCCAGTAATCTGTCCACCTGATCAGCGATGTGTCGGACTCGAGCGCCAGGTAGGCAGCACACCGTTCGACGATCCCTGTTTTTGTGACAGATTGCCCTATCTGTTCCCCTAATAATTGAGTCCCCCACTACCAGCACCTGTCTGGCCTGCCCTGCTCTCCTATTTCCCTCCTTACTGGAGCAGTCACTCCTCCGGCTTTCAGAGGACATGCCTGGCTGCAGCAGTGCTACCCCTGTACTGGCATCCCCCTCATCTGCCAACTTAGCAAACTTGTTAGGGTGTGCCAGATCAGGACTAGCCTCCCTGGCACTCTTCCCTCTACCCCGCTTCCTAAATGTCACCCAGCTTGCTACTTCACTGTCCTGCAGCTCCATCCTACCATCCCCCCCTCATTTATCCCATTGAGCGTCTGCTCAGTGAGCAGAAGACTCCTTTCCATGTTGTCAATGGATCTCAGTGTTGCCAGCTGCACATTTAGATACAGAATCTGGGCTTCCAAATGCTCAACGTGCTCACATCTCGCACAGCAGTATGCACCCTCGACCGGCTGATCAAGGCCCTCATACATGTGGCAAGATGTGCACTGGATGGCATTAACAATAGTGGAGCACATTTCCTAATGGGGATTACACCACACAGAAAAAGTTAAATAAAAAATAAATACAAAGTATTAATAAAAAACAGACAGCAATTCCTCCCTTGGAAACTCCCAGATTCCAAAGTCACTGAATCACAAGTCACACTTACCGCCGTTCACACTTACACTCAGATCACACTCAGCTCGCTCACACTCGCTATGCTGAAGATTTATAGATTTATTTATTTTTTTCTCTATTTCCCCTCAACAGCAATCCACCTTGCTGTTCAAATGCACTTCCAAAAAGGACTTGAGCCCCAAACAGCTGCCCCTTATAACCCCTTAATTATGAGCCCCCACCCTAAGTTAACCCCTTGTGAATATAGCTACTCCCAATTCAGCAACTCACACCAATTCACACAGGTATTTGTTAAAGGCTTTACAAATACCTCTTCACTGAATCACAAGTCACACTTACCGCCGTCCACACTTACGCTCAGGTCACACTCAGCTCGCTCACACTCGCTATGCTGAAAATTTATAGATTTTTATTTCTCTATTTCTCCTCAACAGCAATCCACCTTGCTGTTCAAATGCACTTCCAAAAACAGCTGCCTGCTTAGCCTTTGCTGGTTAGTATGATGATATGGGGTCCCCCTATTTTTGCTAACCAGCAAAGGCTACACAGAAAGCTGTGGGCTAATATTAAAAGGCCGGGAAGGGGTCATGGATATTAGCCCCTCCCAGACTGAACATCAGTCCTCAGCCGCTCCATAATAGGGGCATCCAGTAAATGCACCAATTCTGATGCTTAGCTTTCCCACTTGCTCTGGTGCGTTGGCAAGTGGGGTAATAGTTTTGGGGTTGATGTCTGCTGACATCAAGCCCACAGGTTAGTAATGGCGAGGTGTCTATCAGACACCCCCATTACTAACGCCGGTAGTCAAAATTAATAAGGACACACAGAGAAAAGTCATTTTAATAGTACAAATCACTCCCCGACAATTTCCTCTTTTACCCATTTATTAATCTAAAAATAAATATCAAAATTTCTCACAGTGCAAGCGGTGACATCAGTAAGGTTAAAGCGATTCACATGCCGGCTCACACAGAGCTTGCCTTCAGAACTGCTGCCTGTGACCTACGGTAATCTTAATTATGTCATTGCAGGAGGAAATATCTCACGGTTCTCTCATTGTGTCCTGGCTGGCGTGGTGAGCGTTCCTGATGTCACCGCTAACCACACCATCCAGATGTAGCAGAGTTGGGGATCATCATTATGGAGTAATGGCAGACAGATGAGGGCTACTTAGATTTTTAATTTTTTTTGTATTTTTGGGGGTTAATTAGCCATCTTCAGAACTTAGTCATGCGCAGTGCGCCTTTGAAGCTATGCGTACATTCCTGGGATCAGAGGCCCGCACTGTGCATGTCTGGAAGTTTAGAAGATGGCTTCTGGTCATGCCCAGTGCGCACTTCTGAAGCCGATAAACATACACCTGGCTTGAGAGACGCAGTGATGCTGCTGGAATGAGCAGCGCGCATGTGCTAGATTTATTAGAATACACAGATGCTCCAATAAAAATTAAACCAATAATAATACAAGATAAAATTCAATAAAATATATATTGTATATCGGTGCTCTGTGAAAGGTAGTGACTAAACACTCAAGTAAGAAACAACCGCCACAGTCAGGACATGGAATGCCAGAAAGAGTTGACCCACACAGGAGATAGATATAAAATAGCCTTTATTATAGTGAGTGGCAAAACAAGAAGAGTTATATATACATAAAATTTGCAATAAAATATAGGATAAAGACAAGTACGCGATTTACTTTCAGGACAATAGAAAAAAATATAAAATATTTTATAATATATGGTGCCCTCCAATCATGGTTGGAACAGATAGAAACCTACTTAAATAAATATAAAAATTGTATAAACAGTGACCACCTAAGATATCACCTCAATAAAACGCATTAAAGTGCATAAGTGAAAAAAGTTTTATGGTGGTAGTGTGTGGGACTGCAGAATATAAAAGCACACCATTCAATGCGTGCAAAGCCACTCACAAAAGCAGCATGTAGCTGCACAGTGAACACACCAAAAAAAAGTGCAGAGTGCAAAGAAAATAGAGGGGTATTCTATCTGTAAATTACCAGTGAGGAGAGACGCCAGGTCCTGACACCGCGCACCCCTAAGGGGTGCGCGGTGTCAGGACCTGGCGTCTCTCCTCACTGGTAATTTACAGATAGAATACCCCTCTATTTTCTTTGCACTCTGCACTTTTTTTTGGTGTGTTCACTGTGCAGCTACATGCTGCTTTTGTGAGTGGCTTTGCACGCATTGAATGGTGTGCTTTTATATTCTGCAGTCCCACACACTACCACCATAAAACTTTTTTCACTTATGCACTTTAATGCGTTTTATTGAGGTGATATCTTAGGTGGTCACTGTTTATACAATTTTTATATTTATTTAAGTAGGTTTCTATCTGTTCCAACCATGATTGGAGGGCACCATATATTATAAAATATTTTATATTTTTTTCTATTGTCCTGAAAGTAAATCGCGTACTTGTCTTTATCCTATATTTTATTGCAAATTTTATGTATATATAACTCTTCTTGTTTTGCCACTCACTATAATAAAGGCTATTTTATATCTATCTCCTGTGTGGGTCAACTCTTTCTGGCATTCCATGTCCTGACTGTGGCGGTTGTTTATGTGCTAGATTTGCATAAGCGGCAATGACTGCGCTCGTGCACATTATGTTATAAAGCCCACAGGGGCGTGATAACGTGGAAAAAGGACTGACTAGTCTGTGGAACTAACACCCCATCGACTAGTCAAAGCCCTCATTAGCGTAAGAAAATCGGAGGTTATAAATGTCTTTTTAAAGCATTTATTTAACCGAATTATGTTATACAGGGCTGATTAGGGAGGGAGTTTAATCACACATAGCTGAATGCTGCTGGATTGGAGGGAACGGGGGACCTGACAGGTTAATGTTTGCATGCAGTGTAGCTCTTGCAGAGTGCTGTTGTATTCTTTTGTTTGTATATTATGCAGCTTGCACCTGTTCAGTTACTTTATTATGTTCTGAAGCGCTAATTAGAGTTTTGGTTGTTGTATTAGCACGTACCCTCTGAATAATTAATAAAGGGGTCTTCTCACAAAGTAAATTTACAGGGAACCTGTCACCCCCAAAATCGAAGGTGAGCTAAGCCCACCAGCATCAGGGGCTTATCTACAGCATTCTGTAATGCTGTAGATAAGCCCCCGATGTATCCTGAAAGATGAGAAAAAGAGGTTAGATTATACTCACCCAGGGGCGGTCCCGGTCTGGTCCGATGGGTGTCTCGGTCCGCTCCGGCGCCTCCCATCTTCTTACGATGACGTCCTCTTCTTGCCTTCACGCTGCGGCTCCGGTGCAGGCGTACTTTGTCTACCCTGTTGAGGACCTTTCCCGGCGCCTGCGCACTGCAGTACTTTGCTCTGCCCTCAACAGAGCAGACAAAGTACACCTGCGCCAGAGCTGCGGCAGGAAGACAAGAAGAGGATGTCATCGTAAGAAGATGGGAGGCCCCGGACCGGACTATGACGCCCATCGGACCCGGACCGCATCGGGACCGCCCCTGGGTGAGTTTAATCTAACCTCTTTTTCTCATCTTTCAGGAGACATCGGGGGCTTATCTACAGCATTCCAGAATGCTGTAGATAAGCCCCTGATGCTTGTGGGCTTAGCTCACCTTCGATTTTGGGGGTGACAGGTTCCCTTTAAAGGGAATCTGTCACTATGATCAACCCTCTTAAGCCGGCTATATGGGCATGTGCAGTTCATAGGAAACTGAATAAAATGATATTTTAATATCTGTGATCCAATGTCTTAGTCCAGAAAAATCCACATTTTGCTTGAGTTATAAATGAGCTGTTAAGATCTATTGGTCAGACATAGATCTCTCTGAGAACCTGCCTCCAGAGCTTATTGTAAATGAATGGGGCATTACCAGTGTGAGACATGTAATGACTGACAGTCTGTGCTCCTCATCACCATGCTATTTCTGTGTTTCAGGCGGGCTGGTCTCTGCTATGCAGATTGATAACGGTGTGCCCAAATATACTACATAGTTTACATACACCAGTAGATATTGGGCATGAGTGGGAAGTCCTTGGCATCCATCAGTAAGTAGATGTGTTCTTAATTTATAGAATAATGGCATTTATCATTTAGATCTCTTTTGTTTAAAAGGTGTCATGATCATAATTGGTTTAGGATTACTAAATGATCATTTAGTGATGTAATAGGGTTATAGATGTGACCTCACCAATGCAGCTGATCACCAGAGACCAGTGGTGGAGACCCAACGTTGGATCCAAGAATGGCGAGCTCAGTTAGTTTGTATTTTTACTCATAACTGAGCCGATAGGAAAACGTTTGTGAAAGAGGACAATCTTTTTACTTGACTGTGGTTTTTGGAGTCCACACAACCAGTATTAATGAATGGGAAGTGGTTTTGTTGTTGTGTTGAAGCATGCTGGCATTTTTCTTTATACAATGCAACCATCTCATGGTGTGACATTATTTACAAAGAGGAAAAGAGGAAAAACCACAGGCAGAAAACAAAGATAGCATGCAGCAGTATTTGTCCAGTATTTCTTGGAGTAATTTTACTAAAATGTCAAAGGAAAACACCAATGGCGGGGAACATACAAACTTCATGCAGGATTCCAAGTTGCCCAGATATAATATCTTGATTATCACTGCCCCCCTGTCTGTCGCCCCCAAAACTAGAATTGAACAATTTACACTTTCATATTGGGGACTTGGCCTCTATAAAAATCATCCTGACACAGTAGAATTTAGTAAATGTGTTTTTATAGAAAAAACGTTTTATTACATATGTAAATGAGGGGGCTTCGGTTCACTATTGATGAGGCCAAGGGCTCATTGCACCTTTCCATCTCCTTAATTACGCACCCCATAGTGACTGGCAGCAGCCTCTTCAGAGCCCTGCCTGATCTAACTCCCCAGCACTGCGCGCACTAACACTGGTGTGGTTGAGCCAAGTTATTATCCCTTTCCTCTGTATAGCAGCCGTTCGCTACACACAGGATCACACTGAAGCTGGTGACTATAGAAGGGGCAGATGGGAGCGTGCATACACTGACATTGGTGACTACAGGGGGGCAGATGGGAGCGTGCATGCACTGACATTGGCGACTACAGGGGGGCAGATGGGAGCGTGCATACACTGACATTGGTGACTACAGGGGGGCAAATGGGAGCGTGCATACACTGACATTGGCAATCACAGGAGGGGCAGATGGGAGCGTGCCTGCACTGATATTGGCGACCACAGGAGGGGCAGATGGGAGCGTGCATACACTGACATTGGTGACTACAGGGGGGGCAGATGGGAGCGTGCATACACTGACATTGGCGACTACAGGGGGCAGATGGGAGCGTGCATACACTGACATTGGCGACTACAGCGGCAGATGGGAGCGTGCATGCACTGACATTGGCGACTACAGGGGGCAGATGGGAGCGTGCATACACTGACATTGATGACTACAGGGGGGCAGATGGGAGCGTGCATACACTGACATTGGTGACTACAGGGGGGGCAGATGGGAGCGTGCATACAGGGACATTGGCGACTACAGGGGGGGCAGATGGGAGCGTGCATACACTGACATTGACGACTACAGGGGGGGCAGATGGGAGCGTGCATGCACTGACATTGACGACTACAGGGGGGGCAGGTGGGAGCGTGCATGCACTGACATTGGCGACTACAGGGGGGGCAGATGGGAGCGTGCATACACTGACATTGGTGACTACGGGGGGGCAGATGGGACCGTGCATACACTGACATTGGCGACTACAGGGGGCAGATGGGAGCGTGCATACACTGACATTGACGACTACAGGGGGGGCAGATGGGAGCGTGCATACATTGACATTGGTGACTACAGGGGGGGCAGATGGGAGCGTGCATACAGGGACATTGGCGACTACAGGGGGGGCAGATGGGAGCGTGCATACACTGACATTGGCGACTACAGGGGGCATATGGGAGCGTGCATACACTGACATTGACGACTACAGGGGGGGCAGATGGGAGCGTGCATGCACTGACATTGGCGACTACAGGGGGGGCAGATGGGAGCGTGCATACACTGACATTGACGACTACAGGGGGGGCAGATGGGAGCGTGCATGCACTGACATTGACGACTACAGGGGGGGCAGATGGGAGCGTGCATGCACTGACATTGGCGACTACAGGGGGGGCAGATGGGAGCGTGCATACACTGACATTGGTGACTACAGGGGGGGCAGATGGGAGCGTGCATACACGGACATTGGCGACTACAGGGGGGCAGATGGGAGCGTGCATACACTGACATTGGCGACTACAGGGGGCATATGGGAGCGTGCATACACTGACATTGACGACTACAGGGGGGGCAGATGGGAGCGTGCATGCACTGACATTGGCGACTACAGGGGGGGCAGATGGGAGCGTGCATACACTGACATTGGCGACCACAGGAGGGGCAGATGGGAGCGTGCATACACTGACATTGGCGACTACAGGGGGGAGATAGGAGCGTGCATACACTGACATTGGCGACCACAGGGGGGAGATGGGAGCGTGCATACACTGACATTGGCGACCACAGGAGTGGCAGATGGGAGCGTACATACACGGACATTGGCGACTACAGGGGGGAGATGGGAGCGTGCATACACTGACATTGGCGACTACAGGGGGGGCAGATGGGAGCGTGCATACACGGACATTGGCGACTACAGGGGGGAGATGGGAGCGTGCATACACTGACATTGGCGACCACAGGAGTGGCAGATGGGAGCGTACATACACGGACATTGGCGACTACAGGGGGGAGATGGGAGCGTGCATACACTGACATTGGCGACCACAGGAGTGGCAGATGGGAGCGTGCATACACTGACATTGTGCGTGTTCTCATCCCTCTTCTGTCAGCGTCATGCGGCACTGCATGCAGTCTAAGGCTGCTGTGAAGAGCGATGAGACCTCGGCCCCTGTGCACACTGACGCCGTGTATGCAGGCACTCAGCCGCTCTAGTGTCAGTATGTGCAGGGCTCGGTGCTTAGATCTGATAGTGCTTCAGAGCGATCACGGCCAATCACCATGAGGAAAGTGGAGGAGTTTTGTAATTGAGTGAAGTGAAGTGTTACACCGAGCCCTTGAAATATAATGTACCAGTATGATTTTTATAGGGGCTAAGTTCCCAATCTGAAGGTATAAATAGTTTTATTTTCACTTTTGAGGGTGACAGACTCCCGTTATTAACCTTTTTTTTTACATTTGTTTCTGATAATTATACGTCTTGTTGTCATGACATTTTTTTCTTATTGCCTTTTCAGACAGATTCTGAAGATCCTGTCTGCTTATCTCACAAATCTCAGGGTCTTGACGATTGGATTACAAGCTTTGACCATAATCCTTGAATCGGGTACATTGGATAACATTTTTAATCTGTTTGTTTTTAATTATAATCCTTGACATTTCCGAACAATCTGTCTTTGTAAGAGCCTGTTTATTTGCCTCCCTTACTGGCTGATCTAACCACATAATGGCATGGTTTCCAGACTAATAATCTAGAAATGGGACTGCTAATTTCACATGTCCTGTTTATCCAGTCATTCAACAGTAGAGATTGTGTTTTATTATGTTTTTATCATCTTACTTTAGAGGTTTTTTCCCTTGTATGTCTTGTACTGTTATTATCATTCATGCATGAGGAAAATGGGGTATTCAGCAGGTACACTACTAATAAATCAGAAAGTCTCCAGTATTATTAGTGGAAGGAATTACAGGGCATACATTTAAAGAAGCCCTTCTATGAAAATTTGTTTAATTTCTTTATTTTACTAAATCTGTGTATATGTGTATGTAGTTTGTTGATATATTCACCTCCTGCCGCCTTCTCCGGGATCCAGATTTGCTTTGCTCCTTCCCAGTGATATCCCCACTATTCAGACAATCCTGCTCACTTTATGATCTATGTGTGAGACGTAAGTTTCTTACAATGTATAATGTTGTGATGCTCCATAGACTTACATTGTAAAAGCCCCTTGCGGGTCACATAGAACACAACGTGACCCGGACTGTTTGAAGAGCGGTGATGTCACTGAGAAGAGAAGCAGAACGGATCTGGTCACCGGACAAGATGGCAGTAGGTGAGTAAATTAATCCACTGACACTACACCACGTATATACACAGATTTATTAAAAAAAATCTTCATGGGAGGGCTTTTGTAATAAAATGCTTAATGAAAAGGGATATATGTCCTTCACATGGCCAGGGCAGATATTACCCCTGGCTTCTGCATTTAGGAACAGAACATTCAACTATGAGTGTGATCACTGGCGGTCTTACTGACACTCATTCAGCACCCGTACTTTCTAGATATGAAATATTTATATATTTTTTTTCTCCTAGATGTAATACATCTTCTAGTTTTGGATCATGAAGCCGATGTTTTTCTGTTGATTTTTGAAGCCATGAAGCTGTTTTCTGACAAGGAAGATATTCAGATATATGGCTGCCAAGCTTTATATTTGCTTCTTATGAAAGGTATAGTGTGCTGAATTATGCAAATATTAAAGTAGTCCTAATTTACTTCTAGAGATCTTCTAGGCGTCTTAGTCATATTTAGGCTTAGTGTATCTTCTACATGAATGTGCACAAAGATTATATGCAAAACAATCAAGGAAAAGAAAATTAGTAGAACTAAAGGCCCCGTCTCACATAGCGAGATCGCTAGCGAGATCGCTGCTGAGTCACAAGTTTTGTGACGCAACAGCGACCTCAGTAGCGATCTCGCTATGTTTGACATGTACCAGCGACCCGGCCCCTGCTGTGAGATCGCTGGTCGTGTCGGAATGGCCTGGACCTTTTTTTGGTCGTTGAGGTCCCGCTGACATCGCTGAATCGGTGAGTGTGACACCGATCCAGCGATGTCTTCACTGGTAACCAGGGTAAACATCGGGTTACTAAGCGCAGGGCCGCGCTTAGTAACCCGATGTTTACCCTGGTTACCATCGTAAATGTAAAAAAAACCCAAACACTACATACTCACATTCCGGTGTCCGTCAGGTCCCTTGCCGTCTGCTTCCCGCACTGACTGACTGCCGGCCGGAAAGTGAAAGCACAGCACAGCGGTGATGTCACCGCTCTGCTGTTAGGGCCGGCGCTCAGTCAGTGCAGGAAGCGGACGCCGGGGGACGCGAAGGTGAGTATGTAGTATTTGTTTTTTACATTTTACACTGGTAACCAGGGTAAACATCGGGTTACTAAGCGCGGCCCTGCGCTTAGCAACCCGATGTTTACCCTGGTTACCCGGGGACCTCGGCATCGTTGGTCGCTGGAGAGCTGTCTGTGTGACAGCTCTCCAGCGACCACACAGTGACTAAACAGCGACGCTGCAGCGATCGGCATCGTTGTCTGTATCGCTGCAGCGTCGCTATGTGTGACGGGGCCTTTAGAAATCCTGAATTGTAATGTACCAGTGCTTTGGAGTTATTGTTTATATTACTCTTTTAAGACTACAGTCACACTATCAGTATTTGATCAGTATTTCACATTAGTATTTGTAAGCCAATACCAGCAGTGGGTCAAAAATGCAGAACTGGTGCACTTGAATTGGTAGGTAGATCATCACACCAGATTGGTGGGCGTCCTCCACCCGGCACCCCCTCAGATCAGGTGATATAAGCTCTGGAGGCAGCTTGGTGTACATATTAACCCTGGTTCGGCAAGACTGACGTTTTCAACACCAGCCTTGACAGATCCATAAGAAAAAAAATGTGGATGTAAGGTGTATGATAAAAAAATGGATATACTTGCTTTAACGAGAACCTGTCAGCAGCATTTATCACTATAAAGTAAAGGTATGGCCATAATGGTGCTATTGCACTGATTAAATTGATACCTTTGTTGAAGGAATCTGATCAGTGGTTCTTTTTTAATCATAGTTTTCTTCTAATGACTTCTTATGTGCTCTGCTCGGTTCTCGATCTGCGCATGCGCCAACTATGGCGCCATTTTATTGAATATCAGACATGGAATCTCAAACTGTTCACACGCTGCCCAATGAATGATGGTGGCAGTGTGAAATTTCAAAACTGAGGTAGGTCACTGAATGATCATTGACCTATAGAAACACAATAGGCAGGCAGAGGGGTCGGAGAAAACTCAACTTCCCCATGCCTGCCCTGATGTACAAAAGACGTCATCAGAAGAAAACTTAAAACCATGATTAAAAAAGAAACACTGATCAGATTTCTTCAAAAAAGTATCAATCTAATCAGTGTTAGGCTATTTGCACAGGTTGCGGATCCGCAGCGCTTTTGCACGTGTGGAATTGCACCAAATCCGCAGTGTAGTGCACAACCGATGTTAGTCAATGGGAAATCCAGAATTGGTGTGCACATGCAGCGTTTTATTTTCCGCAGCATGTCAATTCTTTTTGCGGATCTGCAGCGATTCTGCATTCATTGATTTACATTGAGTCAGTCAAATCCGCAGGTGTAAAAGGGTCTGTGGATTTGCTGCGGATGTGTGTGCGAAAAACGCTGCAGAAAGGCAGGAGAAAGAGTGTGTGGGTGGGTGAAGACTGTGAGCGGAGGAGATGTGCGTGTCTGTGTGCGGGTGTCTGTGTGCTGGTCTGTGTGTGTGTGTCTTTGTGGGTCTGTGTAGGCAGGCATCGTCTGATGGGACTCTGCTCCCATCCGGCTATGTCTGCTGCCACATATGACAGTGACAGCATTAGCCGATGATGGGACAGATGCCTGTGTTCAATTGTAAAAAAAAAACATACAACATACAGTACATACTCACCAAACAGCTAGTCCCCCACGCCCTCATTCTCCTGTAACAAAAATAAAATAATAAACCACCATATACTTACCTTTCCGCCGTAGTCCATTTAATAACGAGTGTCCCATGACATCTCCCGTGTAGAACAGTGATGTCGGGAGATGTCACTGTTGTACAGGGCCTCCCACGATGTACTGACAAGAGGTAATCCTCCGCAGTGTATCCCTCTGCCCCCGGAAGAGAGGTCACCTGAGTTCATGCTGTCACCGGCAACGCTGTCTGAGAAAATTCTCACGCAGAGGAACCGTAAAGTAAGAGCCCAAACTTCGGTGACCTCTTCAGTGATGCACTGCAGGAGCCATGTGTTTTGGAAGCCGAAACGTTGCACTACGCCATGTGGGCCCAATATAGTCCACTTATATTTTTGCTAAAACCTGGAGTGCTGCCTTCCATTTTTTGGTCCCTATCTATCTATCTATCTATCTATCTATCTATCTATCTATCTATCTACAGAGCCTTGCGACAGTATTCAGCCCCCTTGAACTTTTCAACTTTTTCCCACATACATGCTTCAAACATAAAGATACCAAATGTAAATTTTTGGTGAAGAATCAACAACAAGTGGAACACAATTGAGAAGCTGAACGAAATATATTGATTATTTTAAATTTTTGTGGAAATTCAAAAACTGAAAAGTGGGGCATGCAATATTATTCGGCCCCTTTACTTTCAGTCCAGAGAACTCACTCCAGAAGTTCATTGTGGATCTCTGAATGATCCAATGTTGTCCTAAATGCCTAATGATGATACATATAATCCACCTGTGTGTAATCAAGTCTCCGTATAAATGCACCTGCTCTGTGATAGTCTCAGGGTTCTGCTTGAAGCACAGAGAGCATCATGAAGACCAAGGAACACAACAGGCAGGTCCGTGATACTGTTGTGGAGAAGTTTAAAGCTGGATTTGGATACAAAATGATTTCCAAAACTCTAAATATCCCAAGGAGCACTGTGCAAACGATCATATTGAAATGGAAGGAGTATCATACCACTGCAAATCTACCAAGACCCGGCCGTCCCTCTAAACTTTCATCTGAAACAAGGAGAATACTGATCAGAGATGCAGCCAAGAGGCCCATGATCACTCTGGATGAACTGCAGAGATCTACAGCTGAGGTGGGACAGTCTGTCCATAGGACAACAATCAGTTGTACACTGCACAAATCTGGCCTTTATGGAAGAGTGGCAAGAAGAAAGCCATTTCTCAAAGATATCTATAAAAAGTGTCGTTTAAAGTTTGCAACAAGCCACCTGGGAGAACAAACATGTGGAAAAAGGTGCTCTGGTCAGATGAAACCAAAATCGAACTTTTTGGCAACAATGCCAAATGATATGTTTGGCGTAAAGGCAACACAGCTCATCACCCTGAACACACCATCCCCACTGTCAAACATGGTGGTGGCAGCATCATGGTTTGGGCCTGCTTTTCTTCAGCAGGGACAGGGAAGATGGTTAAAATTTATGGGAAGATGGATGGAGCCAAATACTGGACCATTCTTGAAGAAAACCTATTGGAGTCTGCAAAGGCCTGAGACTGGGATGGAGATTTGTCTTCCAACAAGACAATGATCCCAAACATAAAGCAAAATCTACAATGGAATGGTTCACAAATAAACATATCCAGGTGTTAGAATGGCCAAGTCAAAGTCCAGACCTCAATCCAATCGAGAATCTGTGGAAAAAGCTGAAAACTGCTGTTCACAAACGATCTCCATCAAACCTCACTGAGCTCGAGCTGTTTGCCAAGGAAGAATGGGCAAGAATTTCAGTCTCTTGATGTACAAAACTGATAGAGACATACCCCAAGCGACTTGCAGCTGTAATCGCAGCAAAAGGGGGCGCAACAAAGTATTAAGTTAAAGGGGCCAAATAATATTGCACACCCCACTTTTCAGTTTTTGAATTTCCACAAAATGTTAAAATAGCCAATAAATTTTGTTCAACTTCACAATTGTGTTCCACTTGTTGTTGAGTCTTAACCAAAAATGTACATTTGGTATATTTATGTTTGAAGCATGATATGTGGGAAAAGGTTGAAAAGTTCCAGGGGGACGAATACTTTCGCAAGGCACTGTATGTCTATCGATATATCTATCTATAGATAAATCTGTATATCTATCTATAGTTTTATCTATCTATCTATCTATCTATCTATCTATCTATCTATCTATCTATCTATCTATCTATCTATCTAAAAAAAGAGAAGAATTAGAGCAGCACAAAACTACAAAAGGAAGAAGAAGAAAATATTGGGTGCAAAGCCCCCCAGGCATAGACCAAATCCCAATTAGAGGAATCCAAAAATTGGAGGCAGCACATCATTCTCAGTGAAAAAAAGCAGGAGCTGCTTTTGTTAGCCCATCTCAGCAACGTTTTGGTTCATAAAGATGTGAACCTTTTTCCTTTGTGAAACGTTGCTGAGATGGGCTAATAAAAGTAGCTCCTGCTTTTTTTGTCACAGAGAATGGTGTGCTGCCTCCAATTTTTGGATTCCTATCTATCTGTCTATAGATATATCAATCTATCTATAGATATATCTGTCTATCTATAGCTACAGTACAGACCAAAAGTTTGGACACACCTTCTCATTTATAGATTTTTCTGTATTTTCATGAAAATTGTACATTCACACGGAATGCATCAAAACTATGAATTAACACGTGGAATTATATACTTAACAAAAAAGTGTGAAACAACTGATATTATGTCTTATAGTCTAGGTTCTTCAAAGTAGCCACCTTTTGCTTTGATGACTGCTTTGCACACTCTTGGCATTCTCTTGATGAGCTTCAAAAGGTAGTCACCGGGAATGGTTTTCACTTCACAGGTTTGCCCATTTCAGGTTTAATAAGTGGGATTTCTTGCCTTATAAATAGTGTTGGGACCATCAGTTGTGTTGTGCAGAAGTCTGGTGGATACACAGCTGATAGTCCTGCTGAACAGACTGTTAGCTGATGTTTTCTTGCCATAATACAAATTCTAAGTAAAGAAAAACGAGTGACCATCATTACTTTAAGAAATGAACGTCAGTCAGTCCGAAAAATTGGGAAAACTTTGAAAGTGTCCCCAAGTGCAGTGGCAAAAACCATCAGCGCTACAAAGAAACTGGTTCACATGAGGACCGCCCCAGGAAAGGAAGACCAAGAGTCACCTCTGCTTCTGAGGATAAGTTTATCTGAGTCACCAGCCTCAGAAATCACAGGTTAACAGCAGCTCAGATTAGAGACTAGGTCAATGCCCCACAGAGTTCTAGCAGCAGACATATCTCTACAACAACTGTTAAGAGGAGACTTTGTGCAGCAGGCCTTCATGGTAAAATAGCTGCTAGGAAACCACTACTAAGGACAGGCAACAAGCAGAAAAGACTTGTTTGGGCTAAAGAACACAAGGAATGGACATTAGACCAGTAGAAATCTGTGCTTTGGTCTGATGAGTCCAAATTTGAGATCTTTGGTTCCAACCACCGTGTCATTGTGCGACGCAGAAAAGGTGAACGGATGGACTCTACATGCCTGGTTCCCACCGTGAAGCATGGAGGAGGAGGTGTGATGGTGTTGGGGTGCTTTGCTGGTGACACTGTTAGGGATTTATTCAAAATCGAAGGCATAGTGAACCAGCATGGCTACCACAGCATCTTGCAGAGGCATGCTATTCCATCCGGTTTGCGTTTAGTTGGACCATCATTTATTTTTCAACAGGACAATGACCCCAAACACACCTCCAGGCTATGTAAGGGCTATTTGACCAAGAAGGAGAGTGATGTGGTGCCACGCCAGATGACCTGGCCTCCACAGTCACCAGACCTGAACCCAATCTCGATGGTTTGGGGTGAGCTGGACCGCAGAGTGAAGGCAAAAGGGCCAACAAGTGCTAAGCATCTCTGGGAACTCCTTCAAGATTGTTGGAAGACCATTCCCGGTGACTACCTCTTGAAGCTCATCAAGAGAATGCCAAGAGTGTGCAAAGCAGTCATCAAAGCAAAAGGTGGCTACTTTGAAGAACCTAGAATATAAGACATAATTTCAGTTGTTTCACACTTTTTTGTTAAGTATATAATTCCACATGTGTTAATTCATAGTTTCTCCTTCGCCTCATTGGGGGACACAGACCATGGGTGTATGCTGCTGCCACCAGGAGGCTGACACTAAGTATTACAAAGAAAGTTAGCTCCTCCCCTGCAGTATACACCCCTCTGCTGGCTCCCAGCTAACCAGTTCTTGCTTAGTGTCCGTAGGAGGCACACGGACTGGTCTGCTATTCAGACCCAAAGAATCTTTTTACTTTTACCTTTTACCGGACGAAGGGGGCGACGGATTCTTTCATGTTCCGATCTCCCCCGAACCAACAACAGGTGAGCACGGGAGTTTCACCTCTCCGTATCCTCTCCTGCGACGTGGGAAGCCACTGCCTGAGCTGATTCTAGGGGCGACGGGCCCTTTCATGGGACCGATCTCCCCCCTCCCTTATCAGACGAGCACTGGAGTGTCACCTCCAGTATCCTCTTCTGCAGCCAGGCCTATTGCCGGACATCAGCCCTGACCACCAGGTTTTACCCTCGGCTGTTCAGAGGCACAATCCAATGTGGCGTCCGAGCAGCCCCCACTGCACCACCACTATTAAGAGCGGATGGTACAAGCAGGCGGACGGTTCCTCTCCTCCTCCCTAACAAACGGATGATGGATTGAGGTTTATCCCTGCACCGTCCACGCTGCACAGAACAGCGCTGAAACCCACATCCGCGGCGGCTCCATGCCGGGACGCGCAACGATGGTGAGTGGACCCATCTTCAGAGGGATATCCATAAAGGCGCAGGCAGCCTTAGCCACTTTCCTGTGGCCCACCTCTCTGAGGTAACACTCTGGCCGGCTACAAAAATTTAGCCCCTGGCTTCGGCCGATGTGTAGGCCGCATCCCGGAAGTCTCCTGAAACGCCCCGCTGGTGTCGCCCGCCTGCTACAGAAATTTAGGCCCCGGCTTGGGCCTATTCAGCATCGTGTCCGTCGCTCCGCCCCCCGAGTTGGCGCTTCTCGCTCTCTGCGAGATTTTATCTACTCTGCAGCTCACAGCGGCCATCTTGGTCCACCCGGCCGGCTCACACTGAGGCAACGATTTTTAGCATTAAGGGGGCACAACCACTCTACATCAAGGCATTAAACGCGCAAGTATTCTCCCTTCTTAAAGGCGCATGTAGTATTGTCTGGTTTTAAAGGCGCATGTCCAGTATTGTCTGTTCTTAAAGGCGCAGGTCCAGTATTGTCTGGTCTTAAAGGCGCATGACCAGTATTTTCTGTTCTTAAAGGCGCATGTCCAGTATTCTCTGTTCTTAAAGGCGCATGTCCTGTTTTGGCTGGTCTTAAAGGCGCATGTCCTGTTTTGGCTGGTCTTAAAGTCGCATGTCTCGTATTGTCTGTTCTTTAAGGCGCATGTCCAGTATTGGCTGTTCGTAAAGGCACAGGTCCAATATTGTCTGTTCTTAAGGGCGCATGTCCAGTATTGTCTGGTCTTAAAGGAGCATGTCCAGTATTGTCTGGTCTTAAAGGCGCATGTCTAGTATTGTCTGGTCTTAAAGGCACGTGACCAGTTTTTCCCTGGTCTTAAAGGCGCATGGCCAGCATACCCTGGTCTTACGCACATGGCCGGTATGCCCTGGTCTTAAAGGCGCATGACCAGTATTCCTGGTCTTAAAAGCACGTAACCAGTATTCCCTGGTCTTAAAGACGCATGACCAGTACTCCTTGGTCTTAAGGGCACATGTCCAGTATTACCTGGTCTTAAAGGCACATGACCAGTATGTCCTGGTCTTAAAGGCACATGACCAGTAGGCCCTGGTCTTACGCACTTGGCCAGTATGCCCTGGTCTTAAAGGCACATGACCAGTACGACCTGGTTTTTAAGGGCACATGACCAGTATGACCTGGTTTTAAAGACACATGACCAGTATGCCCTGGTCTTAAAGGCACGTGACCAATATGCCCTGGACTTAAAGGCACATGACCAGTATGCCCTGGTCTTAAAGGCACGTGTTCAATATGCCCTGGACTTAAAGACACATAACCAGTATGCCCTGGTCTTCAAAGCATATGACAAGTATGTCCTGGTTCTTAAAGGCACATGACCAGCATGCCCTCATCCTAAAGGCACAAGACCAGTATACCCTGGTCTTAAAGGCGCATGACCAGTATTTACTGGTCTTATGGGCACATCATCAATACTAAGCTGGTCACTCTAACTGAGCTCCGGAGCCTTCCGCCGCTCATCCCTAACCGCAACCCAGATATACATGGTCCCTTTCCTACATGGGAGCGTCCGCTAGCAGGGGCCGCAAGTGTTCTAGAAAAACGTACAGGCGTCTGCAAAACGGAAGTTTTCATTTCCTAATCTCTCCCCCATGATTTGTTGAGAACAACGCTGAATATGGATCGCATATTGCCTTGGATTGCAAGAGCTTCAGAAAAGGAGGGACTCTCCTATTTATACCATCAACAAATCGACGAGCAATTCACTGGACAGAAGCCGCTAAGTAGGTTGCCATACCTGGTCTGGTTTTTATGGGCGACGGATCCTTTTAAGGGCACCGATTCCTCCCACATCTTCAACAGACGAACACATGCAGTGTCGCCTCCATGTATCCTCTTCTGCATCCAGGCCTAATGCCAAACAACCTGCCCTGTCCACCCGGGGACCTCAACTCTGGGGATGTACAGAGGCACACATCTTTGGCGTCCGAGCACCCCCCTTTGTATCAATTTAGGGGATGATGCAAGAAAGCGGACGATTCCTCTCCACGTCCCTGTTAACAGAATGGTGGATCGAAGGTTCCTAATTTTCTACTCTGCACGAAGATGGCAAGAGGCCTGCTGGTTGCAGCCCCGCATTCTGCCACTTGGCAGTCTAACCAGGTGGAATTTCTTGAGGTATACCTACCAGTATCCCTGCCCGATGTATCATCAATTAAAAAAACCACAGACGGTTGGATAGCAAATCTGGTTCGTTCCGTCTTGTGGCTTCGGGTTCAGCGCTCTACCCTTCTTTAGCGCCACATGATGTTGCTTGACCAATAGTGTCCTGGTCAGACCTTATCTACTTCAATTCAAATCAAATCTTCTGAGCGGGAGACTAACAAGGGATCGTATTTTTTCTACAGACCCATCCAGCAGTAGAAGCATTGTCCTGGACAGTCTAGATCTAAGGGATCTTGGTTTCACGAAGGAGAAAAGGGAAACTATGATCATTCCTGGACCTCAAACTTCTAACAACCTTTGACAAGGCCCTCCTTTTTCAGATGCAGTTCCTCCGCTCAGCCATTACTTCAACAGAAAAAAAAAAAAAAAAAAAAAAAGAGTTTTCTGGCATCCATCGACATTCGGTTTTCTTACCCTCACATGTCTACTTTTTTTTTTTTTTCCCCTCTACAATTATCTCTTCTCCTTTCCATTCGCGAACAGCATTTTCAAGTCACGACCTTGCCCTTCAGCCTGGCTACCGCACCACAGTGGTCGCAACGCTCATAGCAGTTGTCATGTGCTTCTTGCACCCTAGAAACATGGTCGTCCTGCCCTACTCGGTCGACTTTCTAGCCGCTCTACAAGGACTACGCTAAGTCGTCTATATCACTTGCAATACCCTCTCACTTGGGCTAGCAGCTAAACTTAGACAAGTTTTTTTTTTTTCCTCATTCCCAGCCCAGCAGATCCTCTTTGACGATGATCCTGCACAAGAAGGATGGTAATTCTCTCTCTCGAGTCAAGGTCGTGGCCCTTCAACACGGAGCTTGTGCACTTGATCACTCATTCCCTCGGTTCATTCAATTAGCTAGGAGGGTTCTGAACAATAAGACGAAAACGGAAGTAGTTTTCTTTTGCTCCGCTCGTTTTCAGCAAGTCAATCAGGCTTTCAAAAGGTAGTCTCTAAGCTCCTTCCTCATCCAGAGCCTTCTTCTGGTCCAATGGTTATTAGGGATACCAATGCCCGTCTTCTTCTCCCGATCATTTCTCTGGGGATCCGAACAGTACGGCTAATCCTACAGCAGGTCCACTGCCCTTAGGCGGGTCAACCATCCGTCTTCAATTTGGATAATGCCACGGCTGTGCCATACGTCAATCATCTCGCAGGTACCCACAGTCAAGCGCCATGGCCGAGGTACCTCGCACTCTCTGATGGGCCGAGATCTATCATTCGGTGATCTCAACAGTACATGTCCCTGGAGTAGAACACTGGGCGGCTGACATATTCAGCCGTCAGGGTTTTTCTCCTCTAGTGAGTGGGAACTTCACTCGGAAGTCTTCCTTCACATCTGCCTTCACTGGAGTACTCCAGATGTAGGTCGGATGGCGTCCAAGCTGAACGCCTATGTACTCCAGTTCATGGTTTGGCTTCAAGATCCAAGTCCATCGCAGCGCATGCTCCGTTTCTTCCACGGTACCAATTTCCATAACTCCTCTTCCACTACGTCTGAGATCTTTTTGGAAGCAGAAAAGGCCCCCAGTGATCCCGGGAGACCCGCACTGACCATGTCAGGTTTTCTCGCTTGCGGTACTAGTATTTCTCCGTCTTATTTCGTCAAAACTGGAAATATGGACCTTCTCGCAGGGAGCCTTCACCTGTAGTTCTTCCCTACCGCGTACCGTTAGATCTAGGGGACCTTAATGGTCCTGGGGATCTTACAGTAGACTCCTTTTTCGATCCAGAAAGACTTTACTATCAGGGAACGTCACTCACCTTTTTTCTCTGCGTTCTTGTCATCCTGATGAGTCTTCAGAGCTTGCCACTCTGTTCTTTTCAGTCTTTTTTCCTTATTACCATCAATGCATCGTTGCCCTCAAGCCATCCCCTTCCCTCATTGCCAAGGTGGTTTTGTATTCCCACTGTTGCAGGGGCATCGTCCTCTCATCTCTTTCGGCTCCAGTCCACACAACGGAATGGGTTCGCCATAATCCGGAAGAAGTGAGTGCTCCAAGTGGGTACGTATCGAGGACGGCGTCCTTCCGAAGGTTGGACACTTTGCTTGGGCTTCTCGATGGTAAGTAGGCTTCCCGATGGTCACAGGAAGGGTTTAGCCGTGTTCATCGGCCACGTTAGCCTGGTGGATTCTTTTCACCATCCAGGAGTCCTTCCGTGCTAGATGTCAGCCTATCTCCCTGTCTCAGGGCTCTAGGCACCAGGCGTCGGCAAGCACGACCGCAAGCTTGCGAATTCCTCCAGTCCGCATGCATTCTTGAAGCACTATAATTCACACACTTCCACAGATGTGAGTCTGGGCAGGCGGACTTTGCAGGCCGCCTTGGCGCACTTGTAAGTAGCGGTTACACGGCCTGATCTGATGTTGTCCCCACCCAGGGACTGCTTTGGGACGTCCCATGGTCTGTGTCCCCCAATGAGGCGAAGGAGAAATAGGGATTTTTGTGTACTCACCGTAAAATCCTTTTCTCCGAGCCATTCATTGGGGGACACAGCTCCCTCCCTATTATTAGTTGTATTTGTTTTTATCATTTGATATGTTATACTCTCATATATAATGTGACATGCTATACACTTATATGTTGTTATTGATCTCCTACTGCTTTTGCACCGAACTGGTTAGCTGGGAGCCAGCAGAGGGGTGTATACTGCAGGGGAGGAGCTAACTTTCTTTGTAATACTTAGTGTCAGCCTCCTGGTGGCAGCAGCATACACCCATGGTCTGTGTCCCCCAATGAATGGCTCGGAGAAAAGGATTTTACGGTGAGTACACAAAAATCCCTATTTTGATGCCTTCAGTGTGAATGTACAATTTTCATAGTCATGAAAATACAGAAAAATCTTTAAATGAGAAGGTGTGTCCAAACTTTTGGTCTGTACTGTATATCTATCTATCAATAGATATATTGATCTATCTGTGTATAAAAATTATTCTTCAATAGAGTATGTAAAAGAGAAGGTTGGACAAGGAAATTACATCACAATTCTTTTTTTTTTTTGTTAAATAATATATCTTTATTTAGCTTACAAAAACGCATACAAATCCGCATGAAAAACACGCATGAAAATCCGCATCAAATCCGCATAAAAAACGTGCTGATTTTCAACTGCGTTTTCTGCCAAGAGAGGAAGAAACTGCACAGAAAATTCCACAGGCAAATCCGCAACGTGTGCACATAGCCTTATAGCACCATTACGGCCATACCTTTACTTTCTTGTGATAAATCCTGTCAACAGGTTCCATTTCAGTGCTTCTGTTTGTGTCAGTTCTCCCAGTTTGTTTTTACAATTCTAAAAACATTAGGCGATTGAAAATTCCGAAAATGTGGTTTGAAGCAGACGGGCCTAAAAATTGACAATCATAGTATATTCCACTAAAGGTCTGATACAATGTAATACACTTCTTGGCGTGAATAATCAGTAAGTGCTCAGATTAGGTCAAACTATATAACCCGCTTTTGACAAGAGTCTCTAGAACTCAGCTGATTCTGGTCATTGTTATACATAGGAGGCTTGGAGCCATGGAGAGAGAATCCACCCCTAAGGACAGGAAACCCTACAGCTTTAAAAGATGGAGCCCTCTAGTACACTTCAGTGGTTTCCTGTCCTTGAGAGAGATACTACAGTTCCCAAGTGCTGCCAGGGAGAAAGGAGTCTACCTGGGCTGCTGTGACAGCATCGCTGACATCGGTCAGTTTTCAGCCAAATGTCTCTGGTCTGGAACAGCTACATGCATGGTGCAAGCAGGAGACAAGGGCATCTCTGGCAGGAGCATGGCCCGGTGGGGCTCAGTGCATCCCTGGCATCCAGCTTAATGGATGACGTCATTTCCTTTGACACAGCTTGGCATTGTGCGGTGCTTCCACGGAACGGAGGAGAGCGTCTGATGTCACTACCAGGGGCATGGCCTGGTATGGGGCAGTGCATCCCCGGAATCAAGCTGGCTGAAGTCACTTCAGGGAGCACGGCCTGGTATGGTTCAGTGTATCCCCAGGCAGGAGCAGCACTATCCTCGGGAGGGTGGGGCAGGACGCATCCTCAGCCCACCCGTGACTTGATCCAGGTGGAACCGGGCAGAAGAGGGTTTGAAGGGGATAAAAACCTCTCCTTACAACAGGACCATGTTGCAGAAAAGGGATTCCATATGCATGTTAATAACCAGCCTGGAGAGCCTATGGATGCAGCCCCTCCAATTTTGGTAGTCCTGAGTCAGGTGGGGGTGAATCGGGTTCGATCCCTGTGTAAATGATCCTAAATGCCTGTATTTTTATTTATATGTTTTGTAGGACAGGCCCAGGAAAGTGCAGTCTAAATCAAAGCACAAGGAATGTGCATTATGCAAGGGCAGACTAGCGGTCTCTTACACTAAAAATCTATGTAAGGAATGCATCGAAAGAACCCTATCCCATTCCTTTATGGAGGGATGATCAGATCGCCTGTATGTAGCAGAATTGCTGACTTGCTAAGAGCGCCGACCACCGGAAGTACGTGTTAAATGCCAGAGTTTGACAGTGGCATTTAATGGGTTAACAGCCGCAGGAGGATCGGGATTCCTCAAGCGACTGTTAGTGGCAAATGTCAGCTGTTCAAAACAGCTGACATGTGCCAGAAAAGTTGTGGGCTCGCCCCCGGATCTCACATCAAAGGGTGGGTGTCCGACATCGGCGTATTATTACGCCCGATGTCGGAAAGTTTAGTTAAACTAAGCAAACGGAGTTCCTCTTGTGCTCTGTAAACCACTGAAGCATACTAGAGGGCTCTATCTTTTAAAGCTGTAGGGTTTCCTGGTCTTGGGGGTGGATTCTCTCTCCATGGTGCTGTCGTTGGTTCTGGAAAATCCGATTCCCAGTAAGTAATCGTCATTTTAATAATCTTGGAGCATATTTTTAATATTTTATTTAAAACCAGCATGCGTTATGACTGTTGCATCATTTATGGCATTACATTAGGAATACCCATATGAGGGAAATTTTGTTTCTGACTTATTGTGAAAGTCTCTAGTCATCAACTTCCTCTTTGATGCAGCTAAGCAATGAAACAGGACCTGGCGGTTCTCTTGACATGTCTATTTTAGTAAATGTGTATTCTTCCTGAAATAATAATTCCGGAGCATCTTTTCTCATAGCTCTTCTTTGTGTTGTTCCTCTTTTATTCCTCCTCGAAATTTGGGAATAAGTTAGTAACTGGGAGTTACCAGTTGAGATTGTGACCCTTCACACACAGACACTGTCCACCTTTCTAGGTGCAGCTATGGTCAGGAGAGATTCAGCATATGATCAGAATTTATTTTGTCAAATATATATTGAATTATTATTACTTTTACCTTTTTTTCCCATTTTTCTCCAGTTCCAGAAGAGCAATTAACCGAATTTGTAGAGAGCAAAGATCATCTGATCATCCTGAAGGTTCTTACACAGTATAAAGATACAGAGTCTGTCATTTACCAAGCTTTACGTGTGTTGATCCCATTGGCAGGCCCACGTAAGTTACTATAATATTAGCATTTCAAAAAAAGCCTAGCTTTTCTTATTCTGTGTGCATGATGGGTTCACACAGAGTGCTTCAGGTACATTTTGACCTCTTCAGCCGTACACACAACGTACTTTTTTTTTTTTTTTAGGAAACGCCTCATTCCATGCACTATTGGCAATTTTTTTTTCCACTATAGTTTTCTATTGTTCTTCCCTATTGATTTTCATTGGGAACACTTTGTCATACAAAGTCATATGTTTCTTTTATATTATTTTCTGTAAAAATTATTTTGTGCTTGATTACATTGCAAAGCATCATTCAAAAATTGATAAAAGATAAAGTAAACCTTTTACTTTCCCTCTTAGGCCCCAAATCATCATTTGGGGTTTTCTTAAAGTACCACTTCAGACTTTTTTTTTTTCGATCCCTGTTTATGTCAGTACTCCCTGGTCAGTGTCTTAATCTGTTTTCTGCCCCGGCTCAGTCGCCCTGGCACCATTGAATTGCTTTTATAAGCTGCTGGATTGCTCTGTATTCCCAAAGTCATTTTTCTCAATATGAGTATAGGACTCATAATGTGGCTACAGAGCCTCGCTCTAAATCCCCATAGACTTTGCATTGAGAAGATTTAAAAAAAGTGACTTCATATTAATCACTGCGTGATCGGGCAGGTCACAAGTGCAGTCTTTCTAAAATTGGTAACATTTTACTGTTTTGTTTTTTTTAAAACTTATTACATTCGGCAACATTTTTCAAAAATTCTGCAAAAGAATTCTGCTGTATGTAAAATCTCTACAGTGGGAAATTGCACGTACATTTGCGCAAAAATGTTGAAATATTTTTAAAAGTTGCAAACGATGAATCAAATTAAACCCAACCAACAATGGCGACCTGAAAAAAAAACGGACCAGACAAATACATAAAAAAATGACTAAAAAAAGGCAAAAATGAAAAGATTACTATAGATCAAACAAAAAGAAAATGCAAAACACGCAGAATTAGAAAAAAATGGAAAAGTAATGAAGAATTTGTGTCATTGATGTTTTTACATACTGCACTACCTGGGGTAGAAACACTACGGCAAGCCAAAGTTTTTATTATTTTGAGTGAAATTTCATACATGCATATGAGAATACATATTCTAATGCCTTTTTATTGTAATGTTAACGTTCTTGCTCTGATCGTAGATGTGACCACTTTCTGCACTTATTCGCATGTGGTTATAGACGTATCTTGCTCTTTGCCCAAATTTATGTAAATTACTAGATGGTGGCCCGATTCTAACACATCGGGTATTCTAGAATATGTATTTATGTATGTATATAGCAGCCACATAGTATATAGCACAGGCCACGTAGTATATAGGAGCCATGTAGTATATAGCAGACAAATACTACGTGGCCTGTGCTATATACTATGTGGCTGCTCTATACATACATACATATTGTAGAATACCCGATGCGTTAATACAGGCCACGCAATATATAACAGTGGCCACGCAGTATATAACACAGCCCAAACAGTAAATAACACAGCCCACGCAGTATATAACACAGCCCACGTACTATATAACACAGCCCACGCAGTATATAGCAGCCACGCAGTATATAACACAGGCGTCGTAGTATATAACACAGGCCACGTAATATATAGCACAGCCCACGCAGTATATAGCAGCCACGCAGTACATAACACAGGCACACAGGTGACGTAATATATAACACAGCCCACGCAGTACATTACACAGCCCACATAGTATGTAACACTGGCCAGGTAGTATATAGCAGCCACGCGGTATCTAACACAGCCCACGTAGTATACAGCAGTGTGGGCACCATATCCCTGTTAAAAAAAAAAAATAATTAAAATAAAAAATAGTTATATACTCACCCCCTGGAATCCAGCGAAGCTCCAGCGATACGCGCGCGGCTGCCGCCATCTTCCGTTCCCAGGATGCATTGCGAAATTACCCAGATGACTTAGCGGTCTCGCGAGACCACTAAGTCTTCTGGGTAATTTCGCAATGCATCTCTGGGAACGGAAGATGGCGGCAGGCACGAGCGCATCGTCGGACGACGGAGGGTGAGAATAGCAGGTTTTTTGTTTTTTTATTATTTTTTAACATTAGATCTTTTTACTATTGATGCCGCATAGGCAGCATCAGTAGTAAAAAGTTTGGGACACACAGGGTTAATAGCGGAGTGCGTTACCCGCGGCATAACGCGGTCCGTTACCGCCGGCATTAACCCTGTGTGAGCGGTGACTGGAGGGGAGTATGCGGGCGCCGGGCACTGACTGCAGGGAGGAAAGAGCGGCCATTTTGCCGCCTGACTGTGCCCGTCGCTGATTGGTCGTGGCTGTTTTGCCGCGACCAATCAGCGACTTGGATTTCCTTGACAGACAGAGGCCACGACCAATGAATATCCGTGACAGACAGACAGACAGAAGGACAGATGGAAGTGACCCTTAGACAATTATTTAGTAGATGTTATAGTGTAGAATATTTCTAAAAAATATCTTATTTCTGTTACAGCTTGCAATGTGGAAGTGCTAATGTCTGGCAATGTCAGATGCTACAACATAATAATGGAAGCAATGAAAACATTTCCAAACTGTGAAAACATACAAGAAGTCTGCTGTTGTTTGTTCCAGAAACTTACATTTGGTGGGTAAATGAATGTGTCTCAAATCAGTTTTCTATATAATTTTAAGAAAACAATTAACTGTTTATTTGGGTAGAAATAGTAAATGGGTAATATGTACATTTCTCAAAAAATAGTGGGAACACTTCAACAACACAATGTAACTCCAAGTCAGTTACACTTCTGTGGAATCAACCTGTCCAGTTATGAAGCAACACTAATGTAATTGTGAATCCGTTTCTCCTGCTTTTGTGCAAATGAAACAAACAGGAAGAAATTATAGGCAATTAGCAAGACAACCCTATAAAGGAGTGGTTCTGCAAGGAGTGACCACAGACTATTTCTCTGTTCTCATCCTTTTTGGCTGTTGTTTTGGTCACTTTGGCATTTTGTCATTGCTCTCACCCCTAGAGGTACAGTAGCGACCCACAGAAGTTGCTCAGGTAGTGCAGCTCATCCAGGATGGCACATCAATGCGAGCTGTGGCAAGAAGGGTAGCTGTGTCTGTCAGCACCATGTCTAGAGCATGGAGTAGATGCCAGGAGACAGGCCACTATACCAGGAGACTTGGAGGCGGCCGTAGGAGGGCAACAACTTTAGCATTCTTTTCTTATCTTGAAGCATTTATACTGAAGTTGGATTAGTCTGTAATTTGATTTTCCACTTTAATTTTGAGTATCATTTCAAATCCAGACCTCCATGGGATATTCATTTTTAGTTTCCATTGATCATTTGTATGTTTTATTGTTGTCAACGCATTCCACTATTTAATGAATAAAGATTTGCAACTGGAATATTTAATTCAATGATACCTAGGATGTTGTATTTTATTTTTTTGAGCAGTGTATATGTTTTATGATTTTATTTGTGTATGTATCTTCAATCCTTCATGTTGAAGTCATTGAAACATGATCGCTGAGCCCCATGATTGACTTCAATGGTCAAGTGCGCTGTAGTTGTGACATCACTGCTGCGGCCTGTCATCAGATTGGGGGCAGTGATGGGAAGCCGCTGCTGGAACAGAGTAAAGCTTTGTTGATTTTTAAGTTTTTGAAAGCCCTACTAAATACTGTATTCTTGGAAAACACTATGAATGGTGGAAAAAATTTTTTTCTTATTTTGCTTTCACATATTTTGTAACTAAAATAATAATGTTGTTACTTTATATCTTTTTAAAGGAAGCTTTTTTAATATCCTGGTGTTAAATGAAGCCCATGAAGTCATTATAAAAGCTCTGATAAGCTATTCTGCAAATTCAAGACTGCAAGCAGCTGCGCTAACATGCATGGCTCTTCTTAGTAAGTCTTCACTTTTCCCCATCCTTCCTCTACACATAAGAAAAAACATGTATATTTATGCACTACACCCCCCCTAAAAAGTTTGTGCTGCCTAACAGTTCAGCTATAATTAATTTATCATGTGGCGCAGTAATAATTTTAAAGGTGTAATCAGATGTTAAAAGGATTATCCATTACAAACCATTCCAGCAAAATCTGAACTCCAATTTGGTGCTTCTTTCGTTCTGTGCATCAAAAGTAGTACTCGACCACATATGGGGTACTCAGAAGAAATTGCACAACAAATTATATGGTCCGCTTTTCTGCGTTACCCTTGTTTGAATGAAAAATTTGGGGCAAAATCAACATTTGTTTGGGAAAAATTTTATTTGTTCATTTGTGAAGCACCTGTAGGTTGAAGGTGCTCACCACACATCTAGATACATTCCTTGAGGGGTCTAGTTTCCAAGATGGGGTCATCTTCAAATATGACATGATGTCCGCTAATGATTCTAGTAAATTATGCATTCAAAAAGTCAAATGGCGCTCCTTCCCTTCCGAGCCTTCCGTGCACCCAAACAGTAGTTTTTTCCCACATATGAGGTATCGGCGTACTCAGGAAAATTGCACAACCAATTGTATGATCTATTTTCTCTTGTTACCTTTTTGAAAATGTAAACTTTGGGGCTAAAAGAACTTTTGTTTTGTGGGAAAAATATGATTTTAAATTTTTTTATTTTCATGGCTTTACGTTATAAACCTCTGTGAAGCACCTTGGAGGTTCACGGTGCTCACAACACATCTAGATACATTTCTTGAGTGGTCTAGTTTCCAAAATGGGGTAATTTGTGGGAGGGTTCCACTGTTTAGGTGCCTCAGGGGCCCTCCAAACTCAACATGGCGTCTGCTCTTGATTCAAGCTATTTTTGCTTTCAAAAAGTCAAAAGATGCTCCTTCTCTTCTGAACCTTGGCGTTTTCTCCCACAAATGGTGTATTGGCTTACTAAAGAGAAGTTGCACGAGTTGTGAAAGCAAAAACATTTGGGGCTAAAGTGAAAATTTGTAAAAAAAAACAAACAAAAAAAAAACCTATAAATGTTAATTTTTTTTCCTTCCACATTGCTTTAATCACTGTGAAGCACCGGAAGGGTTAATAAACTTCTGGAATGTGGTTTTCAGGACTTTGAGGGGTCCACTTTTTAAAATGGTTTCATTTGGTTTTTGATTTCAATGGTTTTTGATTTGAACCTGCTATAATTTGATCACTTATACTAGTTCTGCAAGTGGGCAGTATATAGTTAAATTGAGGCTCTCCAAAATAGACCAGGCACAGTGAGCTTCATAGGGGGATCAACAAGGATTATATGGGCCTTCACCAGGACCCTGACTATTGTAGTAACCTATTGGCACTCCACAGTCACATTACATGGTCAAGGGTTCCATTTAAATGCCACTTTCAGTAATTGACAGCGGCATTAAAAAATGTAAACCTCAACGATTGAAGTTCCTTCTGGGTATGATGCAACCTCAATTCCTTATAGTGCCTTATACACACTCTGGCCCTATATCATGTAAAGTTATATTATTTGGTTGCTATAGGTTTATAGGTCACTTAATGCACATAATGGAAAAGGAGGTTAGGTGCTTTATAATAATATTTTCAATGTTAAATCAAGTATTTTGATAGATCTGCCCCCTATGACTTTAGCCGTGCAACTGTTGATGAATAAGTCTGTGCACAGAAATGGCCTTTTCTAGAAGTTTTAGGAAACAATAACTGCAGTGCAACTTGCTACTATTTATTTATTATTTATTGCTATAGGAAAAAAAAATTAGTTGCCCAACTTGCCTGCAATTGTTGTACAACTTATAGCCTAGTCTACACTCTATTGTAGTGTTTTTAATTCTGGAAAACAAACATGCCATGTGTGACCTTCCCCTCAGAAGGGTGCTTTGAAATCAAACGAAATTGCATGCAAGGAAGCAGGATGGCCAAAGATAACTTTTGGTCATTAACCCTGTGGCATGCTCTGCTTTGCCATGCAGTTTGGTTGTTACAGATGCACTCAGTAAAGTGGTGTTATTAGTACTTGCCTAGTACAAATAATGGTTTTATGTTAAATAATTCCCAAAGTTACGATTTCCCTGCTACATGTAGTAATAATAATAATAATCTTTATTTTTATATAGCGCTAACATATTCCGCAGCGCTTTACAGTTTGCACACATTATCATCGCTGTCCCCGATGGGGCTCACAACCTACATTCCCTATCAGTATGTCTTTGGAATGTGGGAGGAAACCGGAGAACCTGGAGGAAACCCATGCAAACACGGGGAGAACATACAAACTCCTTGCAGATGTTGTCCTGTGTGGGATTTGACTTTTTTTTTTCATTTTAATCTCTATTTGTTTTCTTTTATATTTTCTTTATAAAGCGGAAACTATATTTTTGAACAAGGACTTGGATGATGGAGAAGACGCCGGCAATATTAGAGGGCAACTGTATTGGTTTGAAGCTTCATTTAAAGCTTTAAAACTTCATAAGAAGAACACAGAAGTCCAGGTTGGCAAATTGATGCGTAACATATGACAAATGTGTTATTTATTAGCAAGATTGTCTCATTAGACGTTGGCTTAACTTCAAATGTACAGTACAGTTTTGTAAAGGGATCCACATGTCCACAGCTACCAAATCACTCGGGGACAGACATTGCATACATATCACTTGGATAAGCCGTCCATGTCTGATTGGAGGAAGTTTGCCAGCCTTGGTACCTTCATTAAACAGTAAAACAAATTGGAAAGGATGGTGGAATATCTGACACCCTGGAAAAGTTTCTGTAGCTGGTGAATGCTCCACCATGTTGCTTAGTAGCACTTTTGTCACTTCTGGCAATTAGATGGGCTCACAGTGGTCGGACTGCCACTAATTAGACAGTGATGTTAGAGATGATAGGAACCGATTCACATTACCTGGTCTAGAGGTCAGTAACCTGTGGGCATCAGACAGGGGCCCGGTGAACCACCTCTAAACTAATGGCATGTAGGACTCCTCTTGTGATCTGCTGGCTTGATGCAAAGAGTAGCGACAGATGCAGGGAGGTAAGAGGCAGTCCCCAGAGCTCCAATTTAATGGCTACAGAATACAGACCTGGCCCCTTTAACGGGTGCTGTGAGTCAATTGTCACCATCTCTAATTGATGGCATAACATTATAAATGTCATGAGACAACCATTCAAAGGAACACTAAACATTCACAAAAGACAAATATCCCAGCAATTTACCAATTAATATTCACCTTTCCTTTGATTCTTATTGTGTTATACAAGAGCTCAAACCTAAGAAATGTTTAAAAAAAAAATCTGTGTGTCCAAGGAGCTCAGCCACCTTCCCACTCTTCCTCCCTGTCTTGTGTATGGCTGAAAGGGAAAATCTGCAAAGCAGAATTTATCGTCCTTGTGCTGCTTTGTAATGGAACTTAAAAAAGAAAAAAGAATTGAACCATTCACACATCATTTTTATGTTTGGTGCATGTCCTACTTTGGCTTTCTTATACGTTTGGATAGGCCCTAACACTACCATCTACAGTAGGACATGTAGATTGCAGTTTGCCTTTCAATTGGTACAGATGAGCAGAACTTTGTGTTCTCTTAAAGATTTGTAAAAGATGCTTTGTGTCAAAAATGTGCAGACTGATAAGCCGTATGGACTAGTTTATCTTCACTTTACTATTATTGATTAGTTTTTTTAATGTTTGAGTACAACTCAATTGGTGACATTATCAGTAGCTGGAATTCTACAAGTCTTACCTTTTTAACAAGTGAAGAAAAAATGACAGTGTTATTTGGAAATCCCTTTAAATGGTTAATTTTAATACAAAATGTATTGTTTTTCATTCATTGTGCTGCAGAATAGTTCTACTCCAGATGCAAGAAAATATTGTCTAATGTTACATTTAGGAGGGTAATTGTTTTCGCTCTTCTATGAGATCTGTTCAGACTACTTTTTAGAAAAAAATCTGGTTCTTAAGACTTCTTAGGGTAGGTGCACACTGTAAGTAAACGCTGCGGGTTGGACGCTGCATACTTGGGCATAGTCCAACCCGCAGCATCCAGATGTTACAGCATAGTGGATGGGATTTTAAGAAATCCCATCTCCACTATGCGTACACAGATGCCCACGGCTCACCCATGGAGACGGACATGTGGCACGTCTTTACAGACCGCAGCATGTCTATTTATCTTGCGGAGTCGCACAGTCTCTGCAAGATAAATGTCACAGGTACAATGTATTGGGCGCTTGTGATTCCGCACGATTCAGTGATCACATGCGGAATCGCCTGCATTCAGCCAGCAGCACTTTGGACACAGCAGACATGTGCTGTGTCCAAAGCGCTGCCTAATACTGAACGTCTGCACCTACCCAAAATGTTAATTTGATGTTTAAGGTATATTGTGTCAGTTCTTTTAAGATTATCTTGTTAATTTCTGCAACTGATCTTTATATCTAAATAAGGTTTGTAAAACTTTAAGGCCCCTTGCACTTTTAACCATTAAATGCCATATTAAAGGGAACCTGTCATGTAAAAAAGCTCTAATAATCTGCAGGTGTGTGGTTAATTTGCAGGTTAACAGCATTCTAAAGCTGCCTATTCCCCTTACTGAAAGCTTAGAAATTAACTGTATTACTCCCAGCAGCCCTTGGTTTTCAGTCAGAGGCGCAGCTTCAGTCACTGCTCAGTACATAGTGAGCGGTGGTGGCTTTGACCACGTAAGCACTTATGCAATGCAGTGCCAGCTGTCAGTCACTGCCGGGGCTGTTATGGACCTGGTGGTTAGGAGCACCTGGAATGACCTGATGAGTAAACTAAAAAACGGAACTAGCTCTGGGGAAGTGGGAACTCTGCTGACCGCAAACACTACTCCTATCGCACACACTAGAAATAGCCGTGGAGCGTACCTAACTCTCCCTAGACGCCTCTTCACAGACCAAGAGCTAACTACCCCTAAAGATAGAAATAGAAGCCTAACCTTGCCTCAGAGAAATTCCCCAAAGGTATAGGCAGCCCCCCACATATATTGACTGTGAGTTAAGAGGAAAGTCACAAACACAGGAATGAAACAGGTTTCAGCAAAGGAGGCCAGACTTAACTAAATAGTCAGAGGATAGAAAAGAATACTATGCGGTCAGCATAAAAAAACTACAAAACCACGCAGAGTATGCAAAAAGACCCCCGCACCGACTCACGGTGTGGAGGTGCAACACTGCACCCCAGAGCTTCCAGCTAGCAAGGAAATATCATGATAGCAAGCTGGACTAGAATTAAGCAGTAATAAGAAATATATTCAGGCAGCAGTAACAACAAATTAACTAGCAGGGACTTAGCTTCTGCTGGAGTAGACAGGTCCTCAGAGAAGTCCAAGAGAGATCTGAACCAATTCTGATACATTGACAGCTGGCATGAGGTAACGATCTGAGTGGAGTTAAATAGGGAAGCCAGCATAGCAACATAACGAGAGCAGCTGATAAAGCCCACCTCAGTGAGCAGCAGTTCCGCTCGAAGCCACCAGAGGGAGCCCAAGAGCAGAACTAACCAAAGTACCATTCATGACCACAGGAGGGAGTCCGAGAACGGAATTCACAACACGGGGCGTGGTTATGGCCGCCGCTCACTATGTCCTGATTGATGACTGACGCCACACCCCTATGACTGAAAGCCAGAGGCTGCTGGGGGGAATAAAGTTAGTTTTCTCCTGGTAGCTAGGCTTTTAGGTGTGCGGCTGCACAGCTTTTATAACTCTATTACTCTGCAGATTATCCCCATATCTGCAGGTTGATAGCTTTTGTAGCATGACTGGTTCCCTTTAAATGTAGAGATTGGCTAATTCTAACCACAACATGATGAATAAATTAGAAGCCACATATACATTCTCTGAATTGCATTGATGATAGATTATTAAATATTGTACTGATGGAAAATAGTATAAATTGAAGATCATTTCTAAACTTTTAAGAACATTATTATTTTTTTTACTATTCTTATTACCAGGAAGCTGCTTGCTGGTCCTTGAATAATCTTCTTATGTACCATCCTGAGCTTCATGATAGAATCGGTGATGAACAAAATCAGTAAGTAGTAATCGTTATTTCTTAGGTGGAAATGTGGTTAGGCCCTTGAGATTTAACCATGCGCACCTCCATCAGGTACCCTTTACACAGAGAAGTCATGCTGTCCATGCTGATGCACTCTTCTTCCAAGGAGGTTTTCCAGGCAACCACAACTGCTTTGGCCACTCTCTCTGGACACAATGGTAATATACTTTCAGTTCATTTTCTTTGTGTTATAGAATGAGTTGAGCTATAATTTGCCTCAATGATACAACTAGTTAATATTCAGATCAAAATGCCAGACTCCATAAATGTAGCTTTTGTAACTTTGCTTTTCTCATATTGTACCTTGCATTACACTTGAACGAACTACAGTTTTTTTCTTATAAATGTCTCAAGCTAACTTCAGAATCTTGCTGGTCTTCCATTGCTGGAGATCTTATGATACTCTGGATATTCACAGACAGAAGAGGTGATAAATTACTGAGTGTTGGTGGTCCCACTTCTGTCACCTCCGAGATTCGTAGCATGGTAGCACCATTTGTGGCCAGGTGATCACTTAGTAAGGCAATCCCATTAGGCAAGGGCTATATGGCAACATTTGTCGTCCAATATAAAAATCGCAGCTTCTTATTGTTACATTGCATCTAATGCTTGTCTATAGAGTCAAATATGATGCATGACCTACTGAGACCCCAATTATGCCATTGCAAAAATAAACAATGTTTGATTCATGGTCACAGTTCTTATGCAACTTTCCCCCCAAAGGCTTCATTGTAAGAGGTGGGCAACATGTGACTTAAATGTGACCCATATTTTAATTATTTATTTACTTTTTCTTACATCTTCCTTGCGCGCTGTTAACCATTCTTGAGCATGAGACGTCATGCAGTGGGGAAAAAAAGAACATTCCTCCAGAGAAGGTTATCACAGTGTGAGATACACACGTGGTTAAAATTACTGGTACCCCTTGTTTAATGACAGAAAAACCCACAATGGTCACAAAAATAACTTGAATCTTATTTTTTTTTTAATTCTTTGGAAGCATGGTTGAAAAGCAATGTCTGACTTTCATTTGTTCATTTTCGTAGCGCTTTTATTTATTATTACTTTTGTCAGATTCAAGTTATTTCTGTGACCATTGTGTGTTTTTCTGTCATTAAACGAGGGGTACCAACAATTTTGACCACGTGTATGTAGTAACACGCTGCTGTCCTAACTGATCTCTCTGCCAGCATCTACTGTGATTCCAAAGGGGAAGGAGACCAGATCTGTATGTCACTACAAACACATCTGCAGCTCTCCTTTCATATTGTTGTGAGAGGAGAGCTGTAGAAGTGTTTGTAATGATGTGCATCTCTGCTCTACTCCCCACCTATACTTGTAATCACATTAGTTGTCAGCAGTGATATCAGTGAGCAGAGCAGGGCTGTGTGTCATTATCTCTCACTCAGTCTGTTCTGTCCTTCTTCTGTTAATGAAAGGTCAACATCATAGTGGGTAAGATATACACTCCCCTAGACGAATCTCTGCTAACACCCTCTTGGTGTTACTGAAAGTTGAAATCATAACTTTACTACCGAATATCTCCATAACCGAGATGAGAAATTAAAAATAAAAGCTACGTTTTATTCCGCTCTGCAGCCATTATTCCATGAGGTCATTTTTTTTTAATTTAAACTATGGCATGTTATTAAAAAGGAAAGCTACATTGCGAATATTCTCCAAATTTCATAACTTTACCTCATTTCCAGCAATCATTAGAAAGATTTTATTGGAGAAAGGCGTTCATATCAATGTGCTTGAAATCATGAAGGAACATCTAGATTCTCCGGAAGCTGCAGAAAGTGCCTGTCGAGTCCTTTTTCAGCTTTTTAATGGAAGGTACGTATACATCTTTTTACTATTAAATGAACATCCTAGAAAGTTCTTGTTAGAACACTTATCATTTCACATTTGCCTTACATGCTGTGGAAAGAGATGGTGGGTCAGAAATAGATTATGAAGAATGTCGCTGTCAGGAATAGTTACAAACTCCTTGCATTGTCATGAGAAATGAGCCGTGCTAGGAGTTGTCCAGATTTTGCTCGCTGGAGGTTCATGTCTCTCATGACCCTGTCTAAAACTAGATGGGGGAGAGCTTAACATGTATTAACTTAAAATACTGTTCAGAGACGCTGTATTTCTTAAAGGGGATCTGTCACCAAGTCTTTGCTATTTAATCTGAGAGCACAATAATATAGGAGCAGAGAATCTGATTACAGTGATGTGTCACTTTACTGGGCTGTGTTTTGCTGTTCCAATACAATGGGTGTTTTATCAGGGGGAGATTATCACTACAGGACAAGTTACCACGTGCTTCCTAGTCCAGCCACGACACCCAGCATGCTTTCTGTCACTACACATTGTGCACAGAAAGCTTTGGTGTGTGCGCGGTTATACACAGCTCAACAATTGAGCTCTGCTAGATCTGCAGCAGAGAAGACTGTGACTCTTATTACAACTGCTTCACCCAGTAAACTAAGTGATACATCGCTGGAATCAGGATCTGTGTCCCTACTTCATGTTGCTGTTAAATTACATAGCAAAAACCTGCTGACAGATTGAAAGTTGCATCATAAATATTTTCTCTAAGGTGTATATACTATTAAATAGATAGCGCTTTTAACCTTAAAAAGTAACCTTTATTTTAATTTTTATTTAAAAAAATCAATAGTACAAATGAAAATAAACAACTTTGTAATATATCTTATTAGAGAAATCTGCTTCTTTCCTCTCCTGGATTCATCTTTCATTCTCAATTAATGGGTATAATCTGTATTCAGTGAAGACAGACTCTCCCATTACTGAGATAGGAGACGGTGGTTGGTGCTTTGAACCCCTTACGATCTGCATACCTATACATCTTGGGCCACCTCACTCTCTTTGATGCTGGCTCCGGCACTGAGACTGCATCTTTTTAGGCTCATGACAGCTGATCTGACCAGCTGTCATGTGCACCTAACAGTTGCTGGTGGAATCGCGATCCACCCACGCCTGTTAATATGAATGCCGCTGTCAATCTCTTGCAGCCATTTAACATGAGCGCTCTGGAAGCTTGTCAGAAACTACACCCATCGGCGCCCTTTGTCACATGATCGCTGTAGGAGACCCCTGTGCATATCATTACAGATCTGCTATGAGCGCCACCTTGTGGCCGGCGTTCATAGGAGATAGTGATTTTTGCTAAACATTGCAGGGCTGAAGCACAGCTTCAAGTCTCCTAAGAAGACTATTGAAGCAAGTAAAAAAAAAAAAGTTTTAAAAAATATAAAATAAATACGAAAACATAACTTAAAATCACCCCCTTTTTACCCCATTCAAAAGAAAACAATAAAAAAAAATCAAAAATACACATATTTGTTATTGCTGGGTTAAAAAATGCCCGATCTTTCAAAATATAAAAATAATTAGTCTGATTGGTAAACGGCATAATGAGAAAAAAAAAATAAAGCCCCCAGAACTGCACTTTGTTTGGTACCTGCAACAAAATGCAATGAGAGGCAAGTAAAACATCGTATCAACTCCAAATTGGTATCAATAGATGCATCAGCTCGGTGAACAAAAACTAAGCCCTCACCCAGATCCAGAAAAATGGCGATGCTATGGGTCTCGGAAAATGGCCTCTTTTTTTTTTTTTCAATTTATTTATTTATTTTACGAACTTTAGATTTTTTTTTCTCCACTTTCTGTGACCTCGTAATGACCTGGAGAATCAGAATAGCCGATCAGTTTTAGCATTTACTGAACATAGTAAAAACAACAAACTGTGGAATTGCACTTTTTAAAAAAAATTTCACCTCACTTGGTATTTTATTTCCCATGTTCTATTACAATATATGGTAAAATCAATGGTGTTATTCAAAAGTACATTTCGTCCCGCAAATACCAAAGTGGCTATATTGACGGAAAAATAAATAAGCTATCGCTCTGGGAAGGAGGGGAGTAAAAAACTAAAATGCAAAAAATTTTCCACTCCTTTCATTCACTGATGACAGATTTTACCTGTGAATTTTGTGAGTGAAGGAGGAGAAAGAAGTGGCTTTCTCTAATGAGATATATTGCAAAATTGTTATTTTCAAATGTACTATTGATCTATGACGAAACAGATTTAAAACAAGGGTCACTCTTTAAGTCTTTTTTGGTTGTCTCTTTTTCCCAAGCTTCTTTAATTTGGATGTGCTGACTGTGACAATGGCAAGTCTGTTGAATGTCATGAAAAGGCACAAAAAGGTTCCTGGGGTCCAGCTGAAGGCTTTGCGGGTAATGGTGCAGATTATATGTGATGGTAAGTGCTTATATATCATTGTCTTTATGTACATATTAGCCTGCAGGGGTCTTCAAAATATATTTCTTTTCTTTCCAGACACTACATACGATGAGACAAATAGTCCTATAAAAACAGAAGAGAGTTCCTTCCTAAATCTGCCACGTAAAGTGATTAGGAACCAGTGCTTGCTTGAAGGCACGCACAAGTTCATTTTGCAAGCCCTCAACAAGGTACGTGCAATTGAACCCTATTCCCTTTACTAAACACTAAATAAATACAACATTTAGACTTGAAATTCATTAATTAACGAATATTTTGTGTAATTCATCAGCTGCTTTAACCCCTCCACAACATATGATGTAAACTTACATCATATGTCGTGTCCCTGCCTTTCATACGGACTCACCCAAATTTTTCCCCGCACATGATGGCTGATTTAATCAGCCATCATGTGCCATTAACAGCCGAGGACGGAGCTGAGCTTGTGGTTGTTAACCCGTTAAATCCTGCTTTCAATCTCTGACAGTGGCATTTAACACGCTGTTCTATGCTCCTCTCTATATTTGGTACATTCGTAAAAGTCCGATCTATCAAAAATTATAATAAATTAATCTGATCGGTTAAATGGTGTAATGGAAAAAAAATGACACTTTACATTTTTTTGGGTGTCGCAGCAGTGTAGTAAAATGTAATAAGATGTGATCAGAACATTCTATCTACCCCAAATTGTATCAGTAAAGACATCAGCTCGTGGTGCAAAAAATAACACCCCACATAGCCCTACATCCCAAAAAATGAAGACATTACGGGTCTCAGAAAATGGCAAGGAAATGATTGTTTGTTTTTTTTTCAAATTTCCTAAATTATTTTTACCACTTCATTAAAAAAAAATAAAAAAAATCCATGTTTGGTATATGCGTACTCGTCCTGACCTGGAGAATCCTAATGGCAGGTCCGTTTTACCATATAGTGAACATGGTAAATAAAAAAAACCTTCAAAAAGTTGTTGTGAAATTGCACTTTTTTTGCAGCTTCAACGCACTTGGAATTTTTTCCATTACACTATGTGACAGAATGAATTATGTCATTCAAAAGTACAAGTTGTCCTGCAAACAACAAGCCCTCGTACGGCTATACTGATGGAAAAACTAAAAAAGTTATGGCTCTTGGATAGTTGGAACATGGCCATGGTGTGACGGGGTTAACATGAAATAAGACTATTGGAGAGATTTGACAAAGTGGAGAGCAGCGGACAAGTGGACGAGTTGCTTATAGCAGCGAATCTAAGTGCAGGCCTTATTTCTCAGAGGCTTTATCGTAAATTAAAATGGTTTCTAGACAAATCGAATGGTAACAGCCTACAATGAGCACGGTCACAAATTCCAAAAAATAGAAAATAATTTCATTTTTTTTTTTTATATATAATACATTTTCTTCCGATTTTGTATGTCGATTTCTCATTAGCCAGTAGTCCTTTCCCAGTGTAACTTTCTATCCATCCTTTTGTTTTCATAGTTTATTTCTAATCCAGGAATACAAGAATGTGGGCTGAAAGTAGTGCGTTGTCTGTCCCAATGTTCGGGGTCTCTGGAGTTGCTGTCAGAGCAGGGAGCTTTCGATACAATTTTACACAGTATCCAGATGTATCCTGGAAATGAAGGTGATGCATGTAACAAAACGTTACTGTGGAAATGAGGTCATGATGGCTACTTGATGGTTATATGACTTGCCTCCTGGCTCCGTTTTGATCACATTTTTTGCTTCCTATTTGGTTGAGTGCTAATTTAATTCTGTACTTTAATGTAAGGGGAGTACTGGTTCTCTTTAAGGCCATGTTCACACAGTGCGTTTTTTACCGCGGAACCGCGGCGGTTTTGCCGCTGCGGTTCCGCAGCTGTTTTCCATGCAGGGTACAGTACACTGTACCCTATGGAAAACAGGACACACTGTGCACATGGTCCGGAAATTTAAAAAAAAAAGCCGTGCTGAATAGCTCCCGGAAAAAAGAAGGAGCATGTCAATTCTTCTTCCTGAACCGCAGCGGTTCTGCACCCATAGACCTCCATTGTGAGGTCAAAATCGCAGTAAAACACGCAGATCAAAAATATATCTGCGTGTTTTACTGCGGTTTGATGTGCAGAACCGCTGCTGCAGGAAGTGCGGGGAAGCCGGCGGAAGTGCGGGGCCGGAAGTGCGTGGGCGGAGAGACATGGAGGCATAGCGTCGCATGGGGATCGTGTCGGCCGTTTGATTGATTTGGTGTGTGTGTGTGTGTGTGTGTGTGTGTGTGTGTGTGTGTGTGTGTGTGTGTCCCCGTCCCCATGCGACGATAGTGCCTCCATTGTGCTAAGTCGCCGTATGGGACTACTACTCCCATCCGGTATTAGGATGGGAGAGTTGTCCCTGTGTCCGGCGACTTAGCACAATAGTAAAGTTTACACCAAACACCTACACACAATACACAAACATGACACACAGTACAGTACATACAACACATAACACAGAGTATATACTCACCAACAGCACACTGGTAGGCGAAGCCCTCGATCCTCCAGGAAAAAATCCAAAAATAATAAACCAAATCCATACTCCCTGTCCGCAGAATCCATAAAACGAGTGTCCCACGCCGATCCCCTGCTCTCCGGCGATACACTGCCAGGAGCGAAGCTCCTAGCAGTGTATCGCGTACTGTTCCGGAGTTCAATGGCTCCGGCGTCTCGGTTAACAGCAGTACAGCTGCGTTGAACTTTCCCACGCAGCACTGCCGTTAAGCGAGAGTGCCGGGGTCAATGACCGCCGGTAAACTCGCTCGCGCATGCGCAGTGACACACCGACAGGAACTATGGCTCCTGTCAGTGTGTTGCTGCAGCCGTGGAGAGCAGACATATCTCTGGATGTGTCTGTTCTCCATGAAAAATCTTCGTGGGATACGTGGATACTTAAATACGTGACACGTGTCACTTAAATACGTGATACGTGTCACTTAAATACGTGGCACGTGGCACTTAAATACGTGGCACGTGGCACTTAAATACGTGATACGTGGCACTGAAATACGTGGCACGTGGCACTTAAATACGTGATACGTGGCACTGAAATACGTGGCACGTGGCACTTAAATACGTGGCACGTGGCACTTAAATACGTGATACGTGGCACTGAAATACGTGGCACGTGGCACTTAAATACGTGATACGTGGCACTGAAATACGTGGCACGTGGCACTTAAATACGTGGCACGTGGCACTTAAATACGTGGCACTTAAATACGTGGCACGTGGCACTGAAATACGTGGCACGTGGCACGTGGCACTTAAATACGTGGCACTTAAATACGTGGCACTTAAATACGTGGCACTTAAATACGTGGCACTGAAATACGTGGCACGTGGCACTGAAATACGTGGCACGTGGCACTTAAATACGTGGCACGTGGCACTTAAATACGTGATACGTGGCACTGAAATACGTGGCACGTGGCACTTAAATACGTGGCACGTGGCACTTAAATACGTGGCACTTAAATACGTGGCACTGAAATACGTGGCACGTGGCACTGAAATACGTGGCACGTGGCACTTAAATACGTGGCACGTGGCACTTAAATACGTGGCACTTAAATACGTGGCACGTGGCACTGAAATACGTGGCACGTGGCACTGAAATACGTGGCACTGAAATACGTGGCACGTGGCACTTAAATACGTGGCACGTGGCACTGAAATACGTGGCACTTAAATACGTGGCACGTGGCACTTAAATACGTTGCACTTAAATACGTGGCACGTGGCACTGAAATACGTGGCACGTGGCACTGAAATACGTGGCACGTGGCACTGAAATACGTGGCACTTAAATACGTGGCACTGAAATACGTGGCACGTGGCACTGAAATACGTGGCACTTAGGCTATGTTCACATTTGCGTTGTGCGCCGCAGCGTCGGCGCCGCAACACACAACGCAAAGTAAAACGCAGCAAAACGCATGCACAACGCTGCGTTTTGCGCCGCATGCGTCCTTTTTTTGATTGATTTAGGACGCAGCAAAAATGCAACTTGCTGCGTCCTCTGCGCCCGGATGCGTGCGCTGCAGTGACGCATGCGGCGCAAAACGCGGAGCGCTGTCATTCAAAACACGTCCACTCATTTTGGTGTTTAGTCCCAAAATGGAGGATGGAAGAAGAAAAGGGTTGGACAAGGAAATGACATCATTTTTTTTTTTTTTTTTCCCCCCACTGCAGTAAACTTTATTTCTGTCAAACACAGACAATCTGCAGACAAAACTGCATCAAAAAACGCACTAAAAAACGCACTAAAAAACGCACCAAAAAACGCACCAAAAACGCACCAAAACGCACCAAAAAACGCACCTGCGTTTTCTGCAGAGACCTGCAGTTTCAGTCAGGAAAAAAAAAGGATGGAAATCCTGAACGTGTGAACATAGCCTAAAGCACCACTCTGGCATTTTTGTTTGTTACAGTGCTGGAGTGGTGATTCTAATCTAAGGTTTCTGCCCCTAGTTTTATGCTTTTACAGCCGCCGTCTTCACCTTCTATAGCCACCACTCCCTTCGGTCTCCAGCAGTTTTGTGACTTGCCGGACCGCTCCAGTACTTTCTGGAGTGAGCTGGAGGTCATTTTTCAATGTAAGTCTATGAGGGCCTCGTTCTGGCATTTAGAGATTGCGACAACTATCTCTAATTTCCGATCAGTCAGAAGTTATGGTCCCCAGATGGCTGCATAGGACCGGAACTATACCGAGAAAAGATGATGAGGCCGGCGGGTAACTATAAGACTATGGTCAGGGGCCGCAGATTAGACGCACCACTCCAGCGCTGAAGTAAAAATGCCGGCATGGTGCTTTCAAAGAGACCAGTTGAGTCTTACAGTCAGTGCTCCATGAGCGAACTTAGCTGGTACTTGTGTAATAGCTTCTTCTGTTTTGTGAGCAGGGCTGTGGAGTCGGTAAGCCAAACCTCCGACTCCTCAATTTCCAGGACACCGACTCCGCCAAAATGGGCTCCGACTCTACAACCCTGTTTGTGAGAGAGCTAATCTGCACAATTAGTTGATTTGCTTTCTGAAAAATTAATCAAGGGGTATCAGTCAGCAGGTTTTGCTATCTAATCTGAGGACAGCAAGAGGTAGGGGTTAAAACACAAATTTCAACAATGTGTCACACGTCGGGCTGGGTGCTGTTGTTTACGTACAATAAATGTTTTATCACCTGGTGATTCATTGTCTGTACTACAGCAGCTCGTGCATGCTAGTCAGACTGTTAATATGCAACGTATGTAGAGAGCTGTGGTGTGTGTGGAGTTACCTTTCTCAACTCTGCTTCATCCTATATATAAGAACTCTGATTGTGTGAAAACGGTGAAAAAGTGATACTTGAGTGAGTTGCATTCATGGTCTCTTTGCCTACATCATGCTGCTCACAGATGAGGTAGCAAAAGCCTAGTGACAGGTTCCCTTTAAGGATTCCAACATCTGACAATATTCAATATTTTATTGTGACTTGCTAATGAGACTGAAATTCATATTGCATCCACTGGATGGCGGCATAGAGCAAGAACATCTACTGCGAAAGTATAAAGAAATCATGTTTGTTTTTTTTTGTTTTTAAAACTGGGTCATAATTTGCTTATTATCTCTGGATATGTCAAGACAAGAGAAAAAAGAAGGAAGGACACATCTGTACTTTGTATATATTCCATTATTTATCTGCTCACTATCTTTCATTTTGTTTTATGAACCTTGTTTATTCTTGAGTGACGCGTCAGAAATGGTTTCTTAAACTTATTTTTGCTCATTTTTTCAGACATTCAATACTTTGGTATCTCTCTCTTGTCTTTTCTAATATCAAGAAAAAACTTATGCATTGCAACAATGCACTTATTATCAAGTCATTTGGTTTCTACATTACAGCGGTGTAAGGATGCTGTCAAAATACAAGAAGAGGTCAGCGGTGTTTCAGCAGTTATATTAGTATTGTTCATTACTCTGTGAATAAAATTGGTTGAACCCTCAGCTGTAATTTTTTTTTCCTTTGTATTTTTGCACTTGCAGGGATTTCGGGCTGCTCTAATACTTATAAAGCTTTCATACAGTTTTGCAAAGCTTTTAGAGCTGCAGGATTTTGACACTGTACTTTTTTATCAAATGTCTATGTGCTTGGCAAACAAACGGGATCAGAAGGTAATCCAAGATTTCTTGTTTATTTTGGTACATTTTCCTTCAAAGGAAATAATCTTCACAGAATGGCCATTAGATGTTATAAGTTTAGAAATAATCCAACGATTGTGCTAGAATTAAAACAAAAAAAACATATTTACTGACAGGGGGGTCAGTAAATATGTTTTTGCTTTTTTCTTTCTCCTTTTTTTTGGCGTCACTGGCAGCAGTATGTAGAAGTGACATGGGTCCAGTACCGTAGATGAATATGTGTTTTTTATTTTAGAACGAACATGGGCCCAGTTTTATACTCATAAGGTTCAGTGAAAAAAAAACCTTTTGATACATTGAAATGATGACACCGGTGCTCAGGAAGGATATAATGGAACTAGAGCGAGTACAAAGGAGGGCAACAAAATTAAGGGGATGGGGGAACTACAATACCCAGAGAGATTGACAAAATTAGGATTATTTAGTCTAGAAAAAAGATGACTGAGGGGCGATCTAATAACCATGTATAAGTATATAAGGGGACAATACAAATATCTCGCTGAGGATCTGTTTATACCAAGGAAGGTGACGGGCACAAGGGGGCATTCTCTGCGTCTGGAGGAAAGCAGGTTTTTCCAACAATATAGAAGAGGATTCTTTACTGTTAGGGCAGTGAGAATCTGGAATTGCTTGTCAGGAGTTGGTGATGGGGAACTCGGTCGAGGGGTTCAAGAGAGGCCTGGATGTCTTCCTGGAGCAGAACAATATTGTATCTTACAGTTATTAGGTTCTTTAGAAGGACGTAGATCTGGGGATTTATTCTGACGGAATATAGGCTGAACTGGATGGACAAATGTCTTTTTTCGGCCTTGCTATGTTACTATGACAATGTTGAGAAATTAAATACTTTAGCCCCATCATATTTAGCGTAGACCTTTAAAAATTCTGTTTGTGATCTACTGCTATATACTGAGTAAAAAATGTTTTCTTTTTCTCTGCATTCTTCATACGATCGCTGTCTGTGGTTTAGTTTCAGGTTTTATGTTATCGCTGTTTTGCTGAAATGACCTTGGAAGACGATTTAAAGAACAGATTGCTGGTGAAAGCCTGTGCAGAAAATAATTTGGTCATTGTGGAAGCTTTACTATTGCTTGGAGCAGATATCAATAAGATAACCAAGCCCACATCTTTAATTTTTCAGGTACACTGCAATTTAGTCTCTACTTTGGGTTGTCTTTGTAAATCTTTTCTTCTTTTTGTCCCAGGTCTCTTTTCTTAGGGTACCGTCACACAGTGCCATTTTCATCGCTACGACGGCACGATTCGTGACGTTGCAGCGTCATATGATTATCGCTCCAGCGTCGTAGACTGCGGTCACACGTTGCAATGCACGGCGCTGGAGCGATAATTTCATGACGTATTTGCGATGTAGAAGCCGTTGGTTACTGTGCGCACATCGTATACAACCTGTGTCACACAATGCAATCATGCCGCCACAGCGGGACACTAGACGACGAAAGAAAGTTTCAAACGATCTGCTACGACGTACGATTCTCAGCGGGGATCCGGATCGCAGTAGCGTGTCAGACACTACGATATCGTAACGATATCGCTAGAACGTCACGAATCGTGCCGTCGTAGCGATGAAAATGGCACTGTGTGACGGTACCCTTACCCTCCTTCATCAAACCACTTAGATGCTATTGTTGTTGTTGACCAGGATATCTAAGGGTTTAATCTGTTAAAATCAGATTATATCCCGCTTTATACACTTAACATGCATAATTGAAGTATTTGAATATAGCTTATCCCTTCACTTCTGAAGGTTTCACACTTCAGTTTACTTTTTTTTTTTTTTGTATATATTCTTTATTTAGAAAATTTCAATAATATAACAGGAAAGGAAAAAAGGATAAATATTTTCCAGAAATAGTAAAAGTATAGAAAAACAAACAAACAAAAATACAATCGTAATAAACCACAACGATAACGCTACAAGGCTGCAGATTTGCGAACCAAAATGGTTGTAAGAAGAATTTAAAAAACAAGGGGCAGTGGTGGGGAGGGACACGGGAAGGAAAGGGAAGGGTAGGGAGTCAGAAAGTCCTGCTTAAAATATAGAGATTAACTAAGCGATTTGGGAGATCAAACTCAAATCAAGGCATCAACATTACAGAACAGACTATATGTAAGGCCTGTTTCACACGTCAGTGGCTCCGGTACGTGTGGTGACAGTTTTCTCACGTACCGGAGACACTGACACACGTAGACACATTAACCCCTTCCCGACCTTTGACGCATACGCTGCGTCATGAAAGTCTGTGCCAATCCGACCTATGACGCAGCGTATGCGTCATGGAATGATCGCGTCCCTGCAGATCGGGTGAAAGAGTTAACTCCAATCTCACCCAATCTGCAGAGACAGGGGGAGTGGTGCTTCACCCCCCCGTGGCTACGATCGCTCTGATTGGCTGTTGAAAGTGAAACTGCCAATCAGAGCGATTTGTAATATTTCACCTAAAAAACTGGTGAAATATTACAATCCAGCCATGGCCGATGCTGCAATATCATCGGCCATGGCTGGAAATACTGAAGTGACCCCCCCCACACCCACCGATCGCCCCCCAGTCCTCCGTTATGGGGTCCGGTCCCCTCCGTCCGCCTGCCGGCTCCCCCGTCCTCCTGTCCGCTCCCTCCCTGTTTGGATTCACCCCCCTGTGGTCCGATTACCCCCCTGTGCTCCGATCCACCCCCCCCACCACCCCTTCATACTTACCGATCCTCCCGGTGTCCGTACGTCTCCTCGCTGGGCGCCGCCATCTTCCAAAATGGCGGGCGCATGCTCAGTGCGCCCTCCGAATCTGCCAGCCGGCAGATTCCTTACAAGTACATTTTGATCGCTGTGGTAGGTTCTATCACAGTGATCAAAATAAAAAAAATAATAAATAAACCCCCCCCTTTATCACCCCCATAGGTAGGGACAATAATAAAATAAAGAAAATATTTTTTTTTATTTTTTTTTTCGTTTTCCACTAGGGTTAGGGTTAGAACTAGGGGTAGGGTTAGGGTTACGGGTAGGGTTAGGGTTAGGGTTATGGCATGTGCACACAGTGCGGATTTGGCTGCGGATCCGCAGCGGATTGCCGCGGATCTGCAGCGGATTGGCCGCGGATCCGCAGCGGATTGGCCGCGGATCCGCAGCGGATTGGCCGCGGATCCGCAGCAGATTGGCCGCTGCGAATTCGTAGCAGTTTTCCATCAGGTTTACAGTACCATGTACACCTATGGAAAACCAAATCCACTGTGCCCATGGTGCGGAAAATTCCGTGCAGAAACGCTGTGTTGTATTTTCCGCAGCATGTCAATTTTTTGTGCGGATTCCGCAGCGTTTTACACCTGTTCCTCAATAGGAATCCGCAGGTGAAATCCGCACAAAAAAACACTGGAAATCTGCTGTAAATCTGCAGGTAAAACGCAGTGCCTTTTACCTGCAGATTTTTCAAAAATCGTGCGGAAAAATCTCACACGAATCCGCAACGTGGGCACATAGCCTTAGGGTTAGGGTTGGAATTAGAGTTAGGGTTGGAAATAGGGCTAGGGTTGGAAATAGGGTTAAGATTAGGCTTGTGGTTAGGGTTACGGATAGGGTTAGGGGTGTGTTGGGGTTACAGTTGTGGTTAGGGTTGGGATTAGGGTTAGGGTTGGGATTAGGGTTAGGATTAGGGTTAGGGTTGGAATTAGGGTTACGGGTGTGTTGCGGTTAGGGTTGTGGTTAGGGGTGTGTTGGGGATAGGGTTGTGATTAGGGTTATGGCTACAGTTGGGATTAGGATTAGGGGTGTGTTGGGGTTAGTGTTAAAGTTAGAATTGAGGGGTTTCCACTGTTTAGGCACATCAGGGGTCTCCAAACGCAACATGGCGCCACCATTGATTCCAGCCAATCTTGCGTTCAAAAAGTCAAATGGTGCTCCCTCCCTTCCAAGCCCCAACGTGCGCCCAAACAGTGGTTTACCCCCACATTTGGGGTACCAGCGTACTCAGGACAAACTGGGCAACAACTGTTGGGGTCCAATTTCTCCTGTTACCCTTGCAAAAATAAAAAATTACTTGCTAAAACATAATTTTTGAGGAAAGAACAATTATTTTTTATTTTCACGGCTCTGCGTTATAAACTTCTGTGAAGCACTTGGGGGTTGAAAGTGCTCACCACACATCTAGATAAGTTCCTTGGGGGGTCTAGTTTCCAAAATGGGGTCACTTGTGGGGTGTTTCTACTGTTTAGGCATATCAGGGGCTCTGCAAATGCAACGTGACGCCCGCAGACCATTCCATCAAAGTCTGCATTTCAAATGCCACTACTTCCCTTCCGAGCCCCGGCATATGCCCAAACAGTGGTCTACCCCCACATATGGGGTATCAGCGTACTCACAACAAACTGGGCAACAAATATTGGGGTCCAATTTCTCCTGTTACCCTTGTGAAAATAAAAAATTGCTTGCTAAAACATCTTTTTTGAGGAAAGAAAAATGATTTTTTATTTTCACGGCTCTGCGTTGTAAACTTCTGTGAAGCACTTGGGGGTTGAACGTGCTCATCACACATCTAGATAAGTTCCTTGGGGGGTCTAGTTTCCAAAATGGGGTCACTTGTGGGGTGTTTCTACTGTTTAGGCACATCAGGGGCTCTGCAAATGCAATGTGACGCCCGCAGACCATTCCATCAAAGTCTGCATTTCAAATGCCACTACTTCCCTTCCGAGCCCCGGCATATGCCCAAACAGTGGTCTACCCCCACATATGGGGTATCAGCATACTCACAACAAACTGGGCAACAAATATTGGGGTCCAATTTCTCCTGTTACCCTTGTGAAAATAAAAAATTGCTTGCTAAAACATCTTTTTTGAGGAAAGAAAAATGATTTTTTATTTTCACGGCTCTGCGTTGTAAACTTCTGTGAAGCACTTGGGGGTTCAAAGTGCTCACCACACATCTAGATAAGTTCCCTTGGGGGTCTAGTTTCCAAAGTGGAGTCACTTGTGGGGAGTTCCTACTGTTTAGGCACATCAGGGGCTCTGCAAACGCAACCTGACGCCCGCAGAGCATTCCATCAAAGTCTGCATTTCAAAACGTCACTACTTCCCTTCCGAACCCCGACGTGTGCCAAAACAGTGGTTTACCCCCACATATGGGGTATCAGCATACTCAGGAGAAACTGGACAACAACTTTTGGGGTCCAATTTCTCCTGTTACCCTTGGGAAAATAAAAAATTGTGGGCTAAAAAATCATTTTTGAGAAAAGAAAAATTATTTTTTATTTTCATGGCTCTGCGTTATAAACTTCTGTGAAGCACTTGGGGGTTCAAAGTGCTCACCACACATCTAGATTAGTTCCTTGGGAGGTCTAGTTTCCAAAATGGGGTCACTTGTGCGGGAGCTACAATGTTTAGGCACACAGGGGCTCTCCAAACGCGACATGGTGTCCGCTAATGATTGGAGCTAATTTTCCATTCAAAAAGCCAAATGGCGTGCCTTCCCTTCCGAGCCCTGCCGTGCGCCCAAACAGTGGTTTACCCCCACATATGGGGTATCATCGTACTCAGGACAAACTGGAAAACAACATTTGGGGTCCAATTTCTCCTATTACCCTTGGGAAAATAAAAAATTCTGGGCTAAAAATCATTTTTGAGGAAAGAAAAATTATTTTTTATTTTCACGGCTCTGCGTTATAAACTTCTGTGAAGCACCTGGGGGTTATAAGTGCTCACTATGCATCTAGATAAGTTCCTTGGGGGGTCTAGTTTCCAAAATGGGGTCACTTGTAGGGGAGCTCCAATGTTTAGGCACACAGGGGCTCTCCAAACGCGACATGGTGTCCGCTAACGATTGGAGCTAATTTTCCATTCAAAAAGTCAAATGGCACGCCTCCCCTTCCGAGCCTTGCCGTGCACCCAAACAGTGGTTTACCCCCACATATGAGGTATCGGCGTACTCAGGAGAAATTGCCCAACAAATTTTAGGATCCATTTTATCCTGTTGCCTATGTGAAAATGAAAGAATTGAGGCTAAAAGAAATTTTGTGTGAAAAAAAAGTACTTTTTCATTTTTGCGGATCAATTTGTGAAGTACCTGGGGGTTTAAAGTGCTCACTATGCCTCTAGATAAGTTTCTTGGGGGGTCTAGTTTCCAAAATGGGGTCACTTGTGGAGGAGCTCCAATGTTTAGGCACACGGGGGCTTTCCAAACGCGACATGGTGTCCGCTAACGATGGAGATAATTTTTCATTCAAAAAGTCAAATGGCGCTCCTTCCCTTCCGAGCCTTACCATGTGCCCAAACAGTGGTTTACCCCCACATGTGAGGTATTGGTGTACTCAGGAGAAATTGTCCAACAAATTTTAGGATCCATTTTATCCTGTTGCCCATGTGAAAATGAAAAAATTGAGGCTAAAATAATTTTTTTGTGAAAAAAATGTACTTTTTCATTTTTACGGAACAATTTGTGAAGCACCTGGGGGTTTAAAGTGCTCACTATGCTTCTAGATAAGTTCCTTGGGGGGTCTAGTTTCCAAAATGGGGTCACTTGTGGGGGAGCTCCAATGTTTAGGCACACGGGGGCTCTCCAAACGCGACATGGTGTCCGCTAAAGATTGGAGCCAATTTTTCATTCAAAAAGTCAAATGGCGCTCCTTCCCTTCCGAGCCCTGCCGTGCGCCCAAACAGTGGTTTACCCCCACATATGAGGTATCAGCGTACTCAGGACAAATTGAACAACAACGTCCATGGTCCAGTTTCTCCTTTTACCCTTGGGAAAATAAAAAAATTGTTGCTAAAAGATCATTTTTGTGACTAAAAAGTTAAATGTTCATTTTTTACTTCCATGTTGCTTCTGCTGCTGTGAAACACCTGAAGGGTTAATAAACTTCTTGAATGTGGTTTTGAGTACCTTGAGGGGTGCAGTTTTTAGAATGGTGTCACTTTTGGGTATTTTCAGCCATATAGAACCCTCAAACTGACTTCAAATGTGAGGTGGTCCCTAAAAAAAATGGTTTTGTAAATTTTGTTGTAAAAATGAGAAATCACTGGTCAAATTTTAACCCTTATAACTTCCTAGCAAAAAAAAAAATTGTTTCCAAAATTGTGCTGATGTAAAGTAGACATGTGGGAAATGTTACTTATTAACTATTTTGTGTCACATAACTCTCTGGTTTAACAGAATAAAAATTCAAAATGTGAAAATTGCGAAATTTTCGCCAAATTTCCGTTTTTTTCACAAATAAGCTCAGAAATTATCGACCTAAATTTACCACTAACATGAAGCCCAATATGTCACGAAAAAACAGTCTCAGAATCGCTAGGATCCGTTGAAGCGTTCCGGAGTTATTACCTCATAAAGGGACACTGGTCAGAATTGCAAAAAACGGCAAGGTCATTAAGGCCAAAATAGGCTGGGTCATGAAGGGGTTAAATTCAATGTGTCTCTGCAGATGTCAGTGATTTTTCGTGGACCGTGTGTCTGTGTGCAAAACATGGAGACATGTCCACATTTCTCCGGCAGCACGGTCCGCAAAACGTCCCGCACACGGAGAACAGTGTGCACTCTTCTCCGTGTGCACGTACCGCCGCAGGAGAAACAGCGCTAGAGTTAAGCGCTGTTCCCTGCTTTTGGTGCTGAAGCCGGCGGGAGGTGACCCCAAACTTTATTTTTAACAAAAAAAATTAAGAAAAACCTTGAGTTTTCATTCCTTCTCTCCAGCCAACGCTGCTGGGGAGAAGGAATGAATGCCGGCTTCAGCACCAAAAGCAGGGGACAGTGCTTAACTCTAGCGCTGTCTCCTGCATGGTCCGTGTGGTCCTCAGTTGGCACACGGGCGTCACACAGCTGCCGTACGTGTGCCACACTGATGTGCCACGTGAGCACACGGACACGGATAACTCCGGTACCGATTTTTCCGGTACCGGAATTATCTGGACGTGTGAGACTGGCCTAAAGAAGAAAGAGAACAAGGGAATAACAAAGGAAATTTGTAGGGAGACAGAAATTAAGGATTACTGGTTGTGCTTATTTGGTGATCCTCTGAGGCGTTCTACCAGGCTATCCATGCGTTTAGAGTCTTTAGGTTTTTAGATCCTGAAAGTCTAATTTTCTCGAATATACCCATTTGGTTAGATTATTTTATCCATTCTTTGCAAGTAGGCGTCTCTGTATCTTTCCAATGTCTTGCGATGATTATTTTAGCTGCGTTGAGCAGGTGAGGTATCAGTGAGCCTTTTTCAAAGTGTACATTTGAAGGATCCAGATTGAATAGAATGAAACTTAACGTTAATGGGATGTCTACGTTTAAGGTTTTCTTTATATGCTCTCTAACTCTCTCCCAGAAACTTTTAATTTTTGTGCATTCCAACCAAATTTGAGATGGAGAACCCTTCTCTTTGGTGCATCTCCAACAAAGAGGGGAGATTGAGCTGTCTATTTTATTCAATATGTCAGGTGTTTTATACCATCTTGACATGATTTTATAGTTAAGTTCTTGGAATCTCACTGAAGATGTTCGGAAGTGGATGTTTTTGAAGAGTGTATGAATTTCTTCTGGGAGAAATGCTGTGTTTACTTCTAATTCAGTTTACTTTTTATATTTTTAGGTTTGTGAGAAGGGAACAAATGCTAAGCTGGTGGAGCTTTTGCTAAATCATGGAGTTCATGAACAGGATTCACGGAAGGCTCTTGAAGCGAGCATTAAGAATGGCAATAATGAGGTTATCAGCTTGCTGCTGAAAAAACTTGGCTTAGATGCGGCTAATAACAGCATTTGCTTGGGAGGTTTTCATATGGGAAAGATCCAACCTTCATGGCTTAATCCTCTGTTCTCAGAAAAACAAAATGCACTTAAACATCCTTCAGTAGATCTTGAAGCTAACCAAGGTATGTTTTTTGCTTGCATGTTTTTATGTTATTTTTATACTAATGAGGCTGCTATCATTACCAGAGCACACTGTTCACATTTTCTCCACTGAAACAAAACATCACCTACAACTCTCGGCCAGAAAACAGTAATATATGATCAACCGATGCAGAATCTAAAGCGAGAAACAGATGTAAAATTATTTTTTTTTAATTAGTCTATTTAACCCCTTTACCCCCAAGGGTGGTTTGCACGTTAATGACCGGGCCAATTTTTACATTTCTGACCACTGTCCCTTTGAGGTTATAACTCTGGAACGCTTCAACGGATCCCGGTGATTCTGACTTTGTTTTCTCGAGACATATTGTACTTCATGGTAGTGGTAAAATTTCTTTGATAACTACCTGCGTTTGTTTGTGAAAAAAACAGAAATTTGGCGAAAATGTTGCAATTTTCCAACTTTTAATTTTTATGCCCTTAAATCACAGAGATATGTCACACAAAATACTTAATAAGAAACATTTCCCACATGTCTACTTTACATCAGCACAATTTTGGAATTTGGAATTTTTTTTGTTAGGGAGTTATAAGGGTTAAAAGTTGACCAGCAATTTCTCATTTTTACAACACCATTTTTTTAGGGACCATGTCACATTTGAAGTCATTTTGAGGGGTCTATATGATAGAAAATACCCAAGTGTGACACCATTCTAAATACTGCACCCCTCAAGGTGCTCAAAACCACATTCAAGAAGTTTATTAACCCTTCAGGTGTTTCACAGGAATTTTTGGAATGTTTAAAAAAAAAAGAAAAAAAAATGAACATTTAATTTTTTTTCACAAAAAATGTACTTCAGCTCCAATTTGATTTATTTTACCAAGGATAACAGGAGAAAATGGACCCCAAAAGTTGTTGTCCAATGTGTCCTGAGTACGCTGATACCCCATATGTGGGCGCCATTTGACTTTTCAATGCAAAATTGGCTGGAATTGAGATGGAACGCCATATTGCGTTTGGAGACCCACTAATGTGCCTAAACATTGAAACCCCCCACAAGTGACACCATTTTGGAAAGTAGACTCCCTAAGGAACTTATCTAGATGTGTGGTGAGCACTTTGACCCACCAAGTGCTTCACAGAAGTTAATAATGCAGAGCCGTAAAAATAAAAAATAATATTTTTTCACAAAAATGAACTTTTCGTCCCCAATTTTTTATTTTCCCAAGGGTACCAGAAGAAATTATACCCCAAAAGTTGTTGTGCAATTTGTCCTGAGTACGCTGATACCCCATATGTGGGGGTAAACCACTGTTTGGGTGCATGGCAGAGCTCAGAAGGGAAGGAGCGCCGTTTGACTTTTCAATGCAAAATTGGCTGGAATTGAGATGGGAATCCATGTTGCGTTTGGAGAGCCCCTGATGTGCCTAACCTTTGAAACCCCCCACAGGTGACACCTTTTTGGAAAGTAGACCCCCAAGGATCTTATCTAGATGTGTTGTGAGAGCTTTGAACCCCCAAGTGTTTCACTACAGTTTATAACGCAGAGCCGTGAAAATAAAAATTATTTTTTTTTTCCACAAAAATTATTTTTTAGCCTACCAGTTTTGTATTTTCCCAAGGGTAAAAGGAGAAATTGGACCCCAAAAGTTGTTGTGCAATTTGTCCTGAGTACGCTGATACCCCATATGTGGGGGGGAACCACCGTTTGGGCGCATGGCAGAGCTCGGAAGGGAAGGAGCGCCATTTGGAATGCAGACTTAGATGGATTGGTCTCCAGGTATCACGTTGCATTTGCAGAGCTCCTGATGTACCTAAACCGTAGAAACCCCCCCACAAGTGACCCCCATATTGGAACCTAGACCCCCCAAGGAACTTATCTAGATGTGTTGTGAGAACTTTGAACCCCCAAGTATTTCACTACAGTTTATAACGCAGAGCCGTGAAAATAAAAAATCATTCTTGTCCCACAAAAATGTTTTTTTAGCCCCCCAATTTTTATTTTCCCAAGGGTAACAAGAGAAATTGGACCCCAGAAGCTGTTGTCCAATTTGTCCTGAGTACGCTGATACCCCATATGTTGGGGTAAACCCCTGTTTGGGCGCACGGGAGAGCTTGGAATGGAAGGAGCACTATTTTACTTTTTCAAGCAGAATTGGCTGGAATTGAGATCAGACGCCATGTCGCGTTTGGAGAGCCTTGATATGCCTAAACAGTGGAAACCCCCCCAATTCTAACTGAAACCCTAACCCAAACACCCCTAATCCCAACCTGACCCCTAACCCCAACCCTAACTAAACCCCTAACTCCAACACACCCCTTACCCTAATCCCAACCATAACCCTAACCACACCCCTAACCCTGACACACCCCTAATCCCAACCGTAAATGTAATCCAGACCCTAACCCTAGCCCCAAGCCTAACCCTAGCCCCAAGCCTAACCCTAGCCCCAACCCTAGCCCTAACCCTAATGGGAAAATGGAAATAAATACATTTTTTTAATTTTTTTTATTTTTCCCTAACTAAGGGAGTGATGAAGGGGGGTTTGATTTACTTTTATAGCGTTTTTTTTTAGCGGATTTTTATGATTGGCAGCTGTTACACACTAAAAGACGCTTTTTATTGCAAAAAATATTTTTTTGCATTACCACATTTTGAGAGCTATAATTTTTCCATATTTTGGTCCACAGAGTCATGTGAGGTCTTGTTTTTTGCGGGACGAGTTGACGTTTTTATTGGTAACATTTTCGGGCACGTGACTTTTTTTGATCTCTTTTTATTCTGATTTTTGTGAGGCAGTATGACCAAAAAAACAGCTATTCATGAATGTCTTTTTTGGGGGGGCGTTTATACCGTTCCACGTTTGGTAAAATGGATAAAGCAATTTTATTCTTCGGGTCAGTATAATTACAGCGATACCTCATTTATATAGTTTTTTTATGTTTTGGCGCTTTTATACGATAAAAACTATTTTATAGAAAAAATAATTACTTTTGCATTGCTTTATTCTGAGGACTATCACTTTTTTATTTTTTCGCTGATGACACTGTATGGCGGCTCGTTTTTTGCGGTACCATGGTTATTTATATCTGTCTTTTTGATCGCGTGCTATTCCACTTTTTGTAAGCCGGTATGATAATAAAGCGTTGTTATTTGCCTCGTTTTTTTTTTTTTTTTTTTTTTTTTTTAACGATGTTTACTGAAGGGGTTAACTAGTGGGACAGTTATATAGGTTGGGTCGTTACGGACGCGGCAATACTAAATACGTGTACTGTTATTGTTTTTTTGGTTTTTTTTTTAGATAAAGGAATGCATTTATTGGAACAATATATACAGTTAGGTCCATATATATTTGGACAGAGACAACATTTTTCTAATTTTGGTTATGGACATTACCACAATGAATTTTAAACAAAACAATTCAGATGCAGTTGAAGTTCAGACTTTCAGCTTTCATTTGAGGGTATCCACATTAAAATTGGATGAAGGGTTAAGGAGTTTCAGCTACTTAACATGTGCCACCCTGTTTTTAAAGGGACCAAAAGTAATTGGACAATTGACTCCAAGGCTATTTCATGGACAGGTGTGGGCAATCCCTTCGTTATGTCATTCTTAATTAAGCAGATAAAAGGCCTGGAGTTGATTTGAGGTGTGGTGCTGCATTTGGAAGGTTTTGCTGTGAAGTAAACATGCAGTCAAAGGAGCTCTCCATGCAGGTGAAGCAAACCATCCTTAAGCTGCGAAAACAGAAAAAACCCATCCGAGAAATTGCTACAATATTAGGAGTGGCAAAATCTACAGTTTGGTACATCCTGAGAAAGAAAGAAAGCACTGGTGAACTCATCAATGCAAAAAGACCTGGGCGCCCACGGAAGACAATAGTGGTGGATGATCACAGAATAATCTCCATGGTGAAGAGAAACCCCTTCACAACAGCCAACCAAGTGAACAACACTCTCCAGGAGGTCGGCGTATCTATATCCAAATCTACCATAAAGAGAAGACTGCATGAAAGTAAATACAGAGGGTTCACTGCACGGTGCAAGCCACTCATAAACATCAAGAATAAAAAGGCTAGACTGGACTTTGCTAAAAAACATCTAAAAAAGCCAGCACAGTTCTGGAATAACATTCTTTGGACAGATGAAACCAAGATCAACCTCTACCAGAATGATGGCAAGAGAAAAGTATGGCGAAGGCGTGGTACAGCTCATGATCCAAAGCATACCACATCATCTGTAAAACACGGCGGAGGCAGTGTGATGGCTTGGGCATGCATGGCTGCCAGTGGCACTGGGTCACTAGTGTTTATTGATGATGTGACACAGGATAGAAGCAGCCGAATGAATTCTGAGGTCTTCAGAGACATCCTGTGTGCTCAGATCCAGCCAAATGCAGCCAAACTGATTGGTCGTCATTTCATACTACAGATGGACAATGACCCAACAATGACCCAAAACATAAAGCCAAAGCAACCCAGGAGTTTATTAAAGCAAAGAAGTGGAATATTCTTGAATGGCCAAGTCAGTCACCTGATCTCAACCCAATTGAGCAGCATTTCACTTGTTAAAGACTAAACATCAGACAGAAAGGTCCACAAACAAACAGCAACTGAAAACCACTGCAGTGAAGGCCTGGCAGAGCATCAAAAAGGAGGAAACACAGCGTCTGGTGATGTCCATGAGTTCATGACTTCAGGCAGTCATTGCCAACAAAGGGTTTTCAACCAAGTATTAAAAATGAACATTTCATTTAAAATTATTGAATCTGTCCAATTACTTTTGGTCCCTTTAAAAACAGGGTGGCACATGTTAAGTAGCTGAAACTCCTTAACCCTTCATCCAATTTTAATGTGGATACCCTCAAATGAAAGCTGAAAGTCTGAACTTCAACTGCATCTGAATTGTTTTGGTTAAAATTCATTGTGGTAATGTCTATAACCAAAATTAGAAAAATGTTGTCTCTGTCCAAATATATATGGACCTAACTGTATATATTTTTTACATTTATTTAGGATTTTTTTTTTTTTACACAATTTTTTTTTTTTACTTTGCCCCAGGGGGGGCATCACAGTAAAGTGACAGATCGCTGATCTGACACTTTGCTGTGCACTGTGTTAGATCAGGGATCTGGCGTGCACTCCTGCAGGCTTGCCGGCGCCTGCTCTGAGCAGGCGCTGGTAAGCCACCTCCCTGCAGGACCCGGATGCAGCCCCGCGGCCATTTTGGATCTGGGGCCTACAGGGAGAAGGTAGGAGACCCTCGGAGCAACGCGATCACATCGTGTTGCTCCGAGGGTCTCAGTGAAGCTCGCAGGGAGCCCCCTCCCTGCGCAATGCTTCCCTATACTGCCGGAACACTGCGATCATGTTTGATCGCAGTGTGCTGGGGGTTAATGTGCCGGGGGCGGTCCGTGACCGCTCCTGGCACATAGTGCCGGATGTCAGCTGCGATAGCTATGACGTTCTATCCCGTCGAGGGTCAGATAGGCCCAGATAGTACGTCTAAGTCTCGACTGGATAGTACGTCTAAGGTCAGAGAGGGGTTAAGATGATGAAAAAAAACCAGGAACTATGGTTATTCACCGTAAAATCTGTTTCTCGGATCCTTCATTGGGGTCACAGGAAACCACGGGTGTATGCTACTGCCACTAGGAGGCTGACGCTATGAACAAAAAAATTAGCTCCTCCTTCGCAGTGTACACACCACCGACTGGCACTAGTTTAATCAGTTAGTGAGAAAGCAGTAGGAGACGCATCATGTAAAAGAAACAAACACAACTCAAACTGTAACAATGTATCACAGTAAAACATGGGAATGTGCTGTGTCCCCCAATGAATGCTCCGAGAAACAGATTTTACGGTGAGTAATCAAAAATCCTGTTTTCTCTATCACTTCATTGGGGGACACTGGAAACCATGGGACGACCCAAAACGGGACTGGGGCGTGGAACAGTTAACGAAAACTGACTGTCACGGAAAGCCAAGGTAAGTTAGGCTGATTACCCGGGACCCTGCGATAACCCTCAGACTAGGGGAAACCCTGTCTGTCCCTCTCCCAGAATTTACACTAATGGTGTGCTTGTCTGGGCCACCAGGCCTGGCCCTAACTCCTGTTTCAACCCTATGCTGAAACCGCCACCCGCCACCCAGTGAAGAGATAACACACCAACTACCACAGAAAGCACAGACAGGGAAAACTAAAAACGCAACACACCGCTGACGAACTGGAAAACACAATAATGTGCTCAGGGCAAAACAAATACAAATATAGGAAGGAGAAATATAACAAAGGATAATACACCACCAGATACGATACTCCTTCTACCAGACCACCACTCCAGACCGGAAACACTAGGCACGAGGCACAAGCTATAATCGGCGACGCCCAAAATCCAGCACGACTATTTAAAGGCCGTGGGAGTGACCCAGCCTTCAACCCGAGTACCAGCCAGATTAACGCTGGACAACCTGGATAAAGTCTAGCCGGCGCCACTGAGCGTATAGTGGACGTAAGTGGAATTACCGCTGTCTGTCGGACGCCCTAGTGTGAATAGCGTCCGACATGACACTGACATTGCGGATACACCCATATATTGTCAAAAGTGAACCTACTACTGACAGTGAGGGCTGCTCCCAAGCATATATAAGTCCTACAGAGAAAAATGGAGCAAAAATGCTCTCAATAACTGTGGTGAGGCAAATTGTAAAAAAATATAGATTTTATTTATAACTCACTCACAAACATAAATTATAATTAACACATACAAATATATGGACAAGTGAAAGAGGGGAGGAATGTCAGATACACAACAACTCCATCTGATTCCATCAAAGCATCAAATGAGGGCACATAGTATCAAAACTTCATTATAATTAGTCTCCAATAGGAGTCATCATTAATTTATAAAATATCTCCATATGAAGGGGTTAGCATAATGTATGTCTGCGCACAAGTGTTGCTACTATCCCTACATATAAAGTGCCACTCATAGTGCAAGATTCTGATAGTTCTTACCCATGTGGGGAGAAAAAAGCAGTGGATCGATGATCAAAGACGCATGTATCCATAGCCCCGACGCGCGTTTCGCGTATTCCGGCTTCTTCGGGGGGCTTCGGGAGGGAACAGCAGAAACTTCGTTCAGGTCGGAAAATACACCACTGCCACCTGCAAGACCCGTCTACTTATGCTGGCATCCGCCGAAGCGTAGATATGGACCCTATAAAATTTGGCGACCGTGTGGATGGAGGACCAGGTTGCCGCTTTGCAGAGTTGCAGGGCAGATGCCCTATGGTGTACCCCCCAGGGGATGCCCACTGCCCGGGTAGAGTGTGCCTTAATCCCGGGGGAGATGCTCTGTTCTTTACCCAGTATGCCTCCAAAATTGCCATCCGGATCCAGCGAGCAATCTTGGCCTTGAAGGCCTCTACGCGCACCCTCAGGAATGACAAAAAGAAAGTGTGTCTTCCTAACGGGGGCGGTCCTAGCCAGATAGACCCACACCGACCTGACCAGGTCTAACCTGTTTAGTGAATGCTCTAGAGCAGGGGTGGGGAATCTTTTCTGTGAAGGGCCATTTGGATATTTATACCATCCTTCTGGGGCTGTACAAACTCTGCCCACAAAGTATATCCTGACTCTGGCACTGGTGTCAGGACGTAATCTTTCATTGCATGCCCTTCAATGTTCAGTAGTGAACACTGTGTGTGTGTGTGTGTGTGTGTGTGTGTGTGTGTGTGCGCTAACAGAGCAAGAAAAAAATAATGAGCTGGTGGCAATCAAAATACAGATCCTTGGGGGCATGGCTATGTAGTACAGGAGAGAGGACGCACGTCGTGAGAGCTCCGGTCATCCTGATCCTAATCCTGCCATAAATCCCCCTGACTCACTGATTGCACCGGCTGGAACGGTGCTCTTAGGACCTCAGGAGACCGGCGATCCCCGGAAGTGGCAGTTTCGGAGCCCTGAGACGTCGGGCGGTGAAGTGGCCTGGACAGGCGGCAGAATCCCTGTGCTGCTGCGGCCATTTTGGGGCGCGTGTTCCAGCAAGCAGGACACAGCGCCGGCGGTTGCCTAAGCCGGGTGCATTCCCCTGGAGGCGGCAGATACCTGCACTGAAGCGGGAGCGCTGTGGAACGCTGATATACAGGTGCTGGGTCTGAGGCAGCGGGCGGTACCTGGGGAGACGGCAGCCATCACTGCAGTGCGCTCTCCAGCAGTAAGGAGAGCGGCGCTATACAGCATGACCGCGGTACAGCTCAGGAGGTGAGCACATCGCTGAAATAATAGAGGGGTGGTGCGGTGTGTGCCCTGGAAGATTGGGCCCTGCAACCCCCTTATCTGACAAGCTCCTGTCTGTGCCATAAACTTTAGAGGGATTAACCCCTCCCTCCCTGCTGTTCTGCCTGTGGAAGCTGTGGGCTGCTCTGGGGCGTAGTGCCTGGGTGAATCCTGAGTTGCTGCTTCTATGAATATCTGATAACCCCCTTATCTGGCTGGTGATCTTCCTAGGATCTATTCCAGTGTTTAACTTTGCCGGGTCAGCTGTTGGAGAATAGACCAGCTATAACTATACGTGTGATCATTCTGAAGGGTCCTTCTGCTGACCGCCATGCAGCATTCCAAATTAGCGGGGGCTGCTGATAAATTAAAGAAATATGCCAGGGAAGACGCCTCTGATAATGTACGCACTCTCAGAAATAATCCCACGCAGAACCAACGCAAAAATCGTCTTTCTGACAGTAATGAGGAGGGAGAACAGGGCGAACTGACTCTTAAACAAGCGTCTGAGCAATTGATGCAGGCCATATACCTCACTAGATCTTCTCTTACTGAGAAAATAGAAGACGTACATACTGAAGTGGGTTGTTTACGACATGATATGCAAGCTATGAGAGGGCGTATTTCGGAGGTTGAAACAAGAGTGTCTCAGAAGACACCATCACCCCTATGGAAACTAAACTGTCAAAAGCCGCCGGGTCCGTGAATGCCTGGAAACAAAAAGCAAACGACCTGGAAAACAGACTGCGCCGTAATAACATTCAAATTATTGGCCTGCCGGAGCGCTCGGAGGGTCAGCAACCTGAGCAATTCCTAGAGGATTGGCTTAAAACCTCCCTGGGAGATGGATTCTTCTCAACATTTTCTGTGGAGAGGGCCCATAGGGTTCCAACGAGGCCTCTTCCCCCCGGAACTCCACCATGGCCCTTTTTGGCGCGTCTTCTTAACTGCAGAGACAGAGATGCGATACTCCGCCTGGCAGAAGGGCCCTATTAAATTCAACAACACTACTATATCAATTTTCCCGGATTTCTCCATGGAGCTCCAAAAACAGCGAGTTCAATTTGTGGAAGTTAAGAAGCGGCTCAGGGATAAAAACATCATTTATTCCATGCTTTACCCAGCTCGACTCCGCATTGTCCATGATGGCTCTTCCTTGGTTTTTACAGATCCGGCGGAGGTAACCGAATGGTTATGAACATACAAGGTGTGTAATGTGCCGGACTCCTGAGCAATCTCCCTTATCTAATGGCAACACAAAATGGAGCTCTCCGTACAGGTGTTGAGCTTATCAACAATACCGAACGCTGATTCCAGTGAGGGTATCCCCTTTCTATTTGACTGTAGGAGTGTAGGATTATACTCCTCCACTGTTCAAGCTTTGTTTTGTTTGGGTTTTTACACCAGTTTTGATTGTTGGATATGTTTGTTAGTCGCCATTGATAATTCTGTGCTCTGCGTGGTGTCCCTGATCTCTACACGGGTTATGGTGTATATTATTCCTTTTCTTAAGTGTAGATATGGGGTCTGAGCTTGTATGCATGACGTGGAATATACGGGGTATTAAGACTCCCCGTAAGAAAATCAAGGTATTTTCACAGATTAAACGGTATCATCCCCATGTTGTAGCACTTGTAGAGACACATCTGACCAGAGACACAGCTAAATGTACACAAAAGCCATGGGTGCAGTGGTCCCTTCACGCATTTCATACCAGTTATTCAAGAGGGGTCTCTCTGCTAATCCATAGAAGTGTTAGATGGGAGGCCAGGGAGGCACGACGAGATCCCGAAGGTCGCTTTGTTTTTGTACATGCCTTTATTAACACGCGGGAATACGTGATACTGTGCGTCTATAACCCACCCCCGGCTAATATATCGGTTCTCCGCATGGCAATGGGATTCTCCCTAAATTATCCTGATGCTAGTATTATTTGTATGGGAGATTTTAACTTAGTCATGGATAATTCCTTAGATTGAGACTGGATGACTGGATGTCTGGGGGGCCTCCTCCTCAATCCCCCTCTCAATTGGCACTGTTTATGAGTGGTAGTGGATGGCTGGAACTATGGAGAATACGTCACCCTGAGATAAGGGATTACACTTGCCACTCGTCAACTAGGCGGTCTCTATCTCGTATAGACTATATATTTGGATCTAGTGACCTAGCATTATGGGTGGATAGTGTTGAGCATGGCAATAGGGGGATATCGGACCACAGTCCAGTTATTCTTAAATTTAAATACGGTCAGTCAAATAATACTATACCCTGGAAATTGAATCCCTTCTGGTTGAAATTAATAGAGTCTAGCGATAGAACGGTGGATCAGCTGAACTGCTTTATCTTTACCCACTCAGACCCCTCAAATCTTAGTCTGTTTTGGGATACGCTAAAAGCATATCTAAGGGGATGTCTGTCTTCCACAATTTCTTATATTAAAAGGATGACGGCGGGAGAGGATGACGAGATGGAGTGACGGCTGAAGGAATCCGAGGCCGCCTATGTAACCAATCAAACTAGTGGCAACGGTGGCATGGCTTACTTCCCAAAGGTTATATACCCAACATATAGACACTAAATCAAAACGCAAATTATTCTTTACCCGTCAATCCTATTTCAAATTGGGGAACCAGGCCAGTAAACTATTGGCTTTTTTAGTACGCCAACATAACACCTCTAATACAGTATTACAGATCCGGGCACTTGATGGTTCATTGGTATCCTCTACTAAGGAGATTCTCCAGTGTTTTCATGATTACTATAAATTTTTATACAGGTCTGGTAGTGGTTTTGGTGTTCCTGAATGTGTAGACTGTTTATCGGATATAACATTCCCCTCACTGAGTCCAGCTCAGCAAGCCTTTATGGAGGCTGAGTTTACTCTAAAGGAAGTGGAGCAAGCTATAATGGACATGGCCACCGGGAAGGCCCCTGGACCTGACGTGTTTCCTATTGAGCTGTATAAGAAATATCGGGGTCACCTGGCGCCACTTTTATTGAAGGTACTTCGGAGTATATGGGAGGGAGAATCCATGCCTGAAACATTTTATGATGCAAATATTATTGTACTTAAAAAAGAAAGGAAGGATCCTTTGGAATGTGGATTGTATCGCCCCATATCACTGGTAAACGTAGATTACAAAATTTTCACTAAAATATTGGCTACTAGACTAAATACGGTCATATTAGACCTTATACACCCAGATCAAACCGGCTTTATGCCTGGGAAAAGTACTTCTATCAATATCAGGCGGGTCCAATCGGTGATTCAATATAGCTCTCTAGAGCCGGATAATAATTGGGCACTAGCATCGTTAGATACGGCCAAGGCGTTCGACTCTCTCGAGTGGCCTTTGCTCTCTGCGTGTCTACAGAAATACGGTTTTGGAGAGAAATTTATTAGGGGGATAGACACACTGTATAAGAATCCCAGGGCGCGTGTAATTGTAAATAACTCCATCTCTGATTCTTTTACCTTACACAGGGGAACCCGTCAGGGATGTCCTCTGTCCCCGGCTCTCTTTGCCCTTGCGATAGAGGCTTTGGCAATATGCATAAGATCCACCACGGATATCAAGGGAATAAATATTGCGGACCGTGTGGATACCATTGGCCTTTATGCTGATGACATGATAATATTTATGGATAAAATAGAAGAAACACTACCACAAGTGATAGCGACCATAGATAAATTTAGTAAATTCTCCGGTCTATATATAAATTGGGATAAATCTGCCCTGATGCCTCTATCTCGTACTTCAGTACCCTGTCTTGGGACTCTCTCGTCGCTACCTGTGGTCTCCAATTTCAAATATCTAGGTATTCATATGTCTCAATATAGTCGGTTAGACCTACAACTTAACATCTATCCACTGCTGGATTTGGTCAAATCTAAATTTATAACCTGGAGTAGACTCCCCCTCTCTGTTGCAGGCCGCATTAATCTAATTAAAATGATATTGCTTCTCAAACTTAATTACTGCTTTCAACATAGTGCTGTACCAATACCCAAGTCATTTTTTGCAAATTTAAACTCCTTAATCACATCCTTTATATGGGGGAAGACCAGGCCCAAACTTAAACTATCTACTCTACAGAGACCGAAAAAGGGGGGTGGGGCGGCCCTACCAGACCTCTATCTATACTACCTTGCCGGGCAGGCTAGGGCGATAAGCAAATGGATGCCCAATAACTCCCTACCTAATTCCGAGAGTCATTTAATTTATTCTGCCCAGATTGATTGCCCACTGGGATTCTTGGAGATAGAGAAAGTTAGTGCTTGTCGTCTGTTGCCTTTGCTCCGGCTGGCGAGATTAATATGGAGACAAATTAAGAGTTATTAAATTTGTAGATGTCATAGCCGAAATGCCACTGTGGAATAATAGTTATCTCCCAGAACTACTAAATCACCCATCCACTGATTTCTGGATTTCCTGTGGTGTTCTCTCGGTGAGCGATATACATGACCAGGGGTTTTTTGTAACCTTCGAACAATTACAGAATAATTACAACATCCCGAGATCTCAATTCTTCCGTTACTTACAGCTAAGGTCAGCTTTCCAATCGCACATACGAAATGTAGGTACGGGTCGGGCGATCTCATCTTTACCTTTGATAGGCATCCTCAACTCACAGGGTCCTCGAGGACTCATTTCCTCTTTATATACATATTTATTATCCGTGGGAGATGGGTCTGTCATCAATTCTATCAAGGGGAAGTGGGAGGAACTTCTTCCCGATGTACTGGGTGAGGAATGGGAAGATATTCTAGAATCTCCAACTAAAGTTTCTCCTTCAGTCAATAATAGGATGACCCAGTTATATATTATATATCAGACCTATTTGACCCCGACACGACTCTTTAAAATGGGTCGCCTACACTCGTCAGATTGCTTACGGTGTCATGCGCATGATGCAGATTTTATCCATATGATTTGGAGGTGTCCTGTAGTTCATTACTGGAAAGAGGTCACAACATTACTAACGTCTTTACTGTCGATCCCTGTCCCGCTTGAGCCATTGACCTGCTTATTCGGGGTATGGGATATGGAGACCTGGGATCATTATACTGGGATCTTTCTCCGAGAGACCCTCTTTTTGGCACGGAAGGTATTGGCGTTGAGATGGATGGGTGGCTCCCCCCGCGACCCTTAGAGTTTGGATTGACCTGGTGAATTCGATTGTCCCATATGAAAGTACAATATATCAAAATAGAGGTTGTCCAGGTAAATTCGAAAAGATATGGGGCGGATGGAATTCCTCTTATCGTACTCTATAGTCTGCACTGACTGGACATTTAAATAGGAAGGTGGGCTTGTGGTTTTTGGGGGCAACACCTATAGAGCAGGATTTAAATCTGTTTTTTTCCTTTCGGCGACTCACTATTAATGGTTAAAGTTGTATAATAGGTATTTTATAAGGTACTAATGATTTAACATGCACAGTCCATTACCTTTGTAACCTCTGGATATGACGATATTCTGCAACTACTTGTATTCCATGGTATAATTAATGATGATAATTGCAAATGTGTGCAATGTTTGTTTTATTCTGAACTAATAAACGAATTAAAAAAAAAATACAGATCCTTGCCCAAGGATGCGGTCCCTGAGAATCTGCTCGAGAGCCTGATAAAAGGTCATCAAGGGCTGTAAATAGCCCTGGGGCCTGAGGTTCCCCACCCCTGCTCTAGAGGATAAGTTGGATGCGGGCAAAAGGAAGCGAGGACAATATCCTCATTTAGGTGAAGGGCTGACAACAGCTTGGGAAGGAAAGGAGGTAGAGACCGCAAAACCACCTTGTCCTCGTGGAGGCGACAGGAAAGTGGGTGACAGGAAAGAGCAGCCAATTCCGTGACGCGCCTAATGGAGGTGATGGCCACAAGAAGCACCACGTTCCAAGACAGAATGGAAAGAGAGACCTCTCGGAGTGATTCAAAGGGAGAACTCCTAAGGGCCTCCAGGAATAGATTGAGGTCCCAGGGCTCCACTGGTGTCTGGTACGGGGCAGCCGCGGGCGCTAACCCTTGGAGAAAGGTTCTGACCTGAGAACGGGAGGATACATTTTTTTTAAAAAAAGAATAGGAAGTGCTGACACCTTGCCCTTTAGTTAACTAAGAGCAAGATCAGCGTTAAGTCCCGCCTGGAGAAACGCCAGAATGGAAGGGAGCGCAAAGGACATAGACGGGATGTGATTAGGCTCACACCAGCTGAAGTAGACTTTCCAAGTCCTATAATAGACCCGGAACAACGACGGCTTGTTAGCCTGGATCATGGTCTGAATCACCTGATCTGAAAACCTGGAGGCTCTTAAAACTGCGGTTACAACAGCCACACCAATAAATTGAGCGAGCAAGAATTCTGGTGGCAGATCGGCCCTTGGGACAGAAGATTTGGTCTTACTGGGAGCTTCCGCGAGAATATTAATAATCTCTACGAACCAAGACCACCTGGGCCAATCCGATGCTATCAGAATGACTGACATCCCTTCTGCCTTGGTCTTCTTCAACAGCCTTGGAAGAAGTGGGAGGGGAGGAAACAGGGAAGAACAAACTGTGACCAGGGTATTGCAAGAGTGTCAGCGTCCACCATGAGAGGATCGCGGGACCTGGAAATGAACCATGGAACCTTCCTGTTCAGCCGGGATGCCATGAGGTCTACAATCCAGAGTGCCCCATCGAAGGCAAATCTGATGGAAGACTTCCTATGTAAAGACCACTCTCCCACTGTGAGACCCTTGTGGCTGAGAAAGTCGGCTTCCCAATTGTTCACCCCGGGGATAACTTACCTGAACCTCCTCAACACCTCTGGACAGGAACCTGAGAGGGAGAAAAAACGAGATGTACCTCTACATTGAAGACCATCGATAGATGTCCGAGCCTCTTGGATTGAGGGATATCCATGCCTCCTGAAACCTACAGGCTCTGGTGGGCGAGTGGGTAGGAGACGGGGGCCAGGACTAAAGTTTGGATCACCTAAACACTCTTCATGTGTTAGGGGTTGGGTTCCTGCCAGGTAGACCTATGAGAATACAGGGTGGTTGTACACGCCGTACTCATAGTCTCTGTGACTGTTCACACTGTATCTCTCCAGAGGTAAAGGAGAAGATCCATCTAAAAAATAAAAAAGGGAGATGTTACAGGAAAACGCCCAAAACAGAGGTGGATATGGGTATAGTAAAAGACATGTGTCCACCTCCTACTGACACTAAGCTAAAACTGATTAACCTTGTGCCACTCGGTGGGTAGTACACTGCGGAGGAGGTGTTAACTTTTTTTGTGCATAGTGGCAGCCTCCTAGTGGCAGCAGTATACACCCATGGTTTCCTGTGTCCCCCAATGAAGCGATAGAGAAAACAGCAATAAAACAATACAAAACTGTTATCTAATGTGAGGGGTTGACTCACTCAGCTGCTTCCAAAGGTAGACAGAAGGAACGCTTCTTGTGGTACAATACCTGCTGGTTTATTATGGAACAGCATAAACCTTAGCAGGGTTCAGCAAAGTAAACATGGCCTTTCTGGCATAATGACAAAACAAAAAGATAATGTAGCAAAGTCCATATGTCTGAGGGATTCGCCCGCTCAGACGATCATGTGTCTTCAGCTCCACATGGAGCCACGTCTGGTGTCTCTCCTCTCCACACCTCAACACAGAAAAAAAAATTGTGGCCTTACATTTAGGCTATGTGCACACGTCAGGATTTCTGGCAGAAATTTTCCTGACAAAAACTGGACATTTCTGCGAGAAATCTGCATGCGTTTTTACCGCGTTTTTGACGCGTTTTTTGTGTGTTTTTTTCCCAATGCATAGAATAGCGGTAAAAACGCAAAAAAAACGCAAAATTAATGAACATGCTGCTTTTTTTTACTGCGATTCTTTTTTTTGCGGAAAAAAAACGCTCCATGTGCACAAAACATGCAGAATGCATTTTAAATGATAGGATGCATAATGTATGCGTTTTAATGAGTTTTTATAGCGTTTTTATCGTGAAAAAATGCGAAACAAACGCGAAAAAACCTGAACGTGTGCACATACACTTAACATCCCAGCCACACCCTTTAGGTGGAGATATGGTGAGTAGCCCATCTCTTATTTTCCTACAAATCTGTCCCAACATGGATGGATAGCTTGATGAAGAGAAACTTATAGGTGTTTAGATCATGGAATAAAGCAATCTTCGTGACACATATCTCCCCTCATATACCGTGCCAGTGACCCTGTCACACTAATCAAACAAGTGGTCATATATACAACAAAAAAAGAAGTCACATTGTTACAGTCTGGGAGAACATATACATGGAGCAGATGTATATGGGCTAAAAAAGACATCTAGACTGATTCAGAGACCCAAGCAAAATGTGAAAGCAACGCTGGTACTAGGTCTCCATCACTACAAAGAAAAAAGAAAGAAACTAAAAGAAAAACAGAACACATATAGTAGAAAAGAACACAACAGAAACCAAATGTAATTACTGTGATACCTAAGGGTTGAGGGTTAGAAGACTATCTATCCAAAGACCCCAAACCTTTTGGCCTTTACCTGGACATACTCTATTTTGAAAGTCATCTTTCAAATTCCATTTCAATGCATTTACTCTGCCCCTTTGAAAATAGCAATGTTGAGGTTTCATATGTTACTCGAACAGAACTAATTTACCGTATTGACAAAATAAATTACACACTCCGCAGAGTGCCAAATATACCACCAGAGCCATGGGGCTCACAGTGGGTATGAATATCTGTCTGTAGTATGCATACATTTGTTGGAAGATTTCATTAAAATTACTAGAATAAGGCTTTGTTACTTTGTTACTGCGTTTTGAATTGATTATATGTAACGTTCACATTTCTTTCAGACTATGGGCCCATTTTGGCAAGAATGGTTTTTCGTTACCAAAGCAAACACTATGGCTGCAGATCTTCAGGAGATTTAAGTTCTGTGCATGACTTACTTGATAAAGACGATTCCTTCTCACATGATGGTTTTGATGATGTATTTGCGAACGGTGATGACATAGATAGTGAAGGTAATGTACTTTCCACAAATGCTTTTTGGTTTTGTGTCTTGGGTAATTTTCATGAAAACTTATGTATTAGGAAATATCTCTTGTATAACGTAACAAATATAGAACATCTTTTTCTATGCTTTGGGCTGTTGTTCCTCTGTTATTTTTCCTGGAAATTAATGAATAATTTGACAAATGGGTATTGTATTTTCTCTTGCCCATAGGGGATTTTCCTATAATATTTATTATTTATTTTAATTTATGGGTAATTCAAGTATATACTAAAAATGTAAAGGGACCTGAGAGGGCCTTTAAGGGAATGTATTTTCTTTCCAAAAAAAGTAATTGCATTTTTACATTGGCCACTACAGCATTTATAATTGCCTGATAATTCCCTAGTGAAAAAAAGGGAAATTGGGAACCTCATGCAGAGGATGAATCTGTTACATGAGTGATTTAAATGGCACTGGAAGGACACCATTGACTATACGAACATAGCCTAACATAGCCTGTGTATGGTGTGGGCTGACTGCTTTCTATGGCTCAGGGGCACCTTTAGCTTAGTGTCAGGGTATCACTTTTTACTGTATAGGTTGGTATACTATATGTGTGGTGCTAAGCTGTCTTGAAGTCTTTTTCAGATCATAAAGGGTTTGTGAAAAGTATGTGTGCCTCTACTTGTTCTAAGACTTCTTTCACATTGTGTTTTTGCCCACTTTTGCTTGTGTGGTCGGGGCTTGCGCCTGAACCCCCTCGCAAAACGGGATTCGAGCGTATATGTCAATGAGGCCTTTGACTATAATGGTGCTGGCAGTCAACGCGTCCTTTGTTGTTCATCAATCCCCGACAGGACCAATGAACGTGGGCAAAAACGCAATGTGAAAGGAGCCTAAGATAATCATTACCTGTTAATCATCATTTAAATGATTACTTCTTATTTTATGTTTAAAGGCAGTGAAGGAACACATCCTGTGAAAAAACCGCACTCATTTGTCAGCCTTGATATTCATAAGGAAAACTCAAAGCTGAATCATGTGACATCAGATCAGAGGCAGACTAACTCCTTGGTATGATGTGTTACTTGGTGTTAAGGCATGTTAAAGTTGACTTTCAGACTGATTGCTTGTCTTTAGATCCCTATTTCTCCCTGACCTCCTGATAAGACATGGTTACACTTCAAGGGGTTATCCATTTTATCTTGATATTTGCAAATTTTTGGGGGACATGATTTTGTGGCACGTACTAATTTATAAACATGACAAGCCCATATTAGTATAGCTTTTCTCACAGACTGCGCTTCTGTCCATAAAATGGCTGCTGGAGGAGCAGGTGACCAGACCTGTCCATCGGCCTACTACAGCTGAAATTCAGATTTCACATGTGACATGTTTTTTAAATGAAGGAGGCTAGGTCAGGTCAAATGCTCCTACACTCCCAGCCATTTTAAGGATTGTGTTCACCAGTCTGAGGCTAGCAACGCTAACAAGGAAAACCTATAATTCTTGTATGTCCATAGGAGCTACAAAATCATATCCCAAACAGAGCTGTTAAAATAACAATGAAGTGTCCTACCCCTTAATCTTCAGACTTTCTCTAGGATTGCTGCTCCATGTATTGTCTACAATAAAGGTAAATGGCACTAACAACATTGTTCTCCAAAAAGCCGAACAAAGAAACAATAAGTCCTTAGTCACTTTTGGTCTTGTTTTGTTCTGTAAAATCTACAAAAAATGTTTGTGTGATGGTGTAATCTGTTAAAATTTGAGGCCCACTTTTAATTTTTGCCCATGTCTACACCTCGTCTAAAACCGGCCCAGACACTGCCAGAAGATGGTGTCTGTCTATGCAACATGTTTGCACAGGTCATCACAGCCAAAAGACACACTAAAGATGCTTGTTATTAATTGATTGAATAGTCTTGAGATTTTGCTGTTGAATTTGGAGAAACCACTTGATATATTAGTTGTGCTGAAGTTATTTTTGGTTCATTGCGAAAGCAAAAGGTTTACTAGTTTTGATAGTTAACCTAGTTTGCAAAGGGGGTTTGCAGCGTACTCACCACATACAGTCATGTACTCATATAAATTGTTACAATATACATGGATGCAGTCCTACATACTCCCCTCATACAGTGATGCACTCATACACACATTCAATATATGCATGAATGCACACATTCACCATGTGTATGGACAGCCTTTTACATGTTCACCATGTTTAGCAACAGCGATGAGCTCTCTCCACCCCCACTCTCTATAGTAAAAATGATAGTGGCAAATCTTTGAAATATTGCCTAAAAATAGGCAACCCACCAATAATTACAGTGACTGCAACAAAGCCTGGCAGTGCCCCACCCCATAATAACAACAGTGACTGCGGCATACTCACCAAGTGAAATTCTGCTTTTTATACAGAGAAAGGGGGTTCTCCTGTTCACATCGGCGTCCTTCTCTTACATTGTTCTGTTCTGTTATAGGAGCAGAACAACACAAACTATAGTAGTGCCGGATCCGTCTCATTACAGACATCGGCTGTGCCCAAGGGATTCAATTGACTATAATGTAGTCAGTCGAGTTTCCGTCTTTGTGTGTTCTTGTACCAGACAAAGATTTTTTGGTATTATTCACTGATTGGCAACTGAATTTCCAACACAGAAATGAACAGATTGTTGTAAATAGTATGAGGCAGTGACCCTGGTCATATGCGAGGGTCGCTATGTGTCCCCCAGGATGCGCACACATGCATATTGAGGCCGTGGGAGTGCATTGCAGCGCAGAATAAAAGTGAATATAAGTCTTGGGCAAGCTATTTGTCCAAGGCAGATTTAGGAAAACCTGCCATGGGCTTTTATTTTTTAAACGACTACAGAAAGGTAGTGGGGCTGTCTATTTTCTTCCCTACCGGGTTTTTTCCATGTGGTCTATGGCCACAGGTTCCTTGTAAAAAAACAAACAAACAAAACCCTGCAGCAGAGGGGTGTGCCAGATTGGTTTTGCAACCGTGCAGAGCAGAAGGCTCTGTAGAGATCGATCTGTGGGAAGCAACACAGAACCTAAGCAAAGCCAAAAGGCCTGGCACCCCTCAGGATACACGGCGGTGCAGTCCCCCTCGGTAACCGGGTGCATTTACAGACAGTCTTGTTTACCGGCTGTGATCTGGAGGATACCGTTGTTTTGTTTTTGGACATTAAAACTACGTTTACTTTGATCTTTGCTGGGTCACTGCCTCATCACTGCACAGTGTGGACACCGCTGTGCTACAATGGGCAAAAGGTAAATGTGTACCAAAATATTTATTATAGGGGTAACTGCAGATGGGGACTTGGCAGGAGACACACAAAAGCTGGTGACAGGCAATAATTCATATTTTCTGTTATTTGGATATGGATTATTAACTTTCACTTATTTTTTAGTCCCCCTAGCAGTCACAGATTTCCATGCTAATGGCCTGAATGCAGTCGTGTCTAAATGCTTAATGCAGCACTTGTTTTTATTGTATGAGGGACATTGACATTTTTGCTCAATTTTTTTTTCTGCCTCTCAAGTACTAGATGCTCCTTGGTGCAGAAGTCTCATGCCAAGTAGTAGGCTTTTACTCTTACTAGGGTATAAAACCGGGGCATTCTGACCTCCTAGAGTTAGATGCATCAATTTAAAATCCAATCATAAATTTTGGCTTTTGTTTTTAGCGCTGCATGTTTTTAATCAGTGAACTCAAGCAGCAACATCAGCCCGATAGTGTGGCCTTCCTGCATTTTGAACATTAAATGGAACAAACGCTACAAAATTCCCAGGTTTCAAGTTCGTTGTGTGCAATGGGATTTTTAAAGTTCCTATTTACTTAGAACTGTTACTTGTACAGCGCAAAAAAAAAAACTGAAAAAGTAAACATATGCTAGCTGTAAACTTGGTCTTAAGGAAAAGTAAATTAAAAAAAATGTATGTTTAATTTTTTTTATTAATTTTGTTAGTTTTTTTTGTTTGTTCAATAGGGCGGATTTGGGGATGAACCTAATTTACGTCGCAGAAAAGATTTTCCTCAAATTGAATATCCTTGTAAGTTTGTGAGACTGGCAGCATGAAAATCTCCGCTCTTTTGCAATCATAGTGTTAAAAGAACTTTATTTATATGTCTTTAAAATAGTGTTTGTTTTCTTTAAGTGGGTAAAGCACTTTTTTCACTGCACATGAAGCGAACCGATAGCACCTCTTCCTTGACTGAAAAAGAACATATTCGATCGTTAGACCTGTCGGCAAATGATCTGGAAAGCATAGATTTAATAAATAAAAAGTCCCAATTGACCATTCACTTGGAACGTCTTGAGAAATTAGAGCTCCAACAGAATACTTTAACATCTATTCCTAAATCGCTCTGTGATGTAAGTTGAGATTTGTTTGAATTCTAAAAATTAGTTGAAGTACCGTATATAGCTGCAGGAATCCTAATTCCATGTCAGATATTCAGTGTCTGGAAATTTTAGGGGGATGAGTATGTGAACATTTGTGTAGCTGTAAACCAGTTCATTGTAAACTGTTAACCAGTTCCAGAAGAAATGATAAATTGGATAAATAAATTTGTTGTTTTATCCAGGTTTTCAAATCTTTGACTTATCTTGATTTGCGCAATAACAACTTCAAAACGTTCCCTGCTGCTATTTTGGAAATGAGTAGTATCTCATTCCTTGATATATCAAGAAATGAAATTGGACCCTTGTTAGATTTGCAAGCAAACACGATATGCCTAACATTGAAGCATCTTAATCTGTCATACAATCAGCTGAAAGAAATTCCTGAATGTATTGGAAATATCACACAGAAACTAGAAGAATTAATCCTTGAAGGGTAAGGTATCTTCCGATGTAGTGTGGAGAAATTCTGTCATATAATTGTTTTTGTGTATGCAATGTGTTATCATTCTAGACCAAGGGTGCTCAACATTTTTTGTATCGAGGCATAACCTATGAACAGTGAAACACAAGGTTTACAAAATGTCACTGATGACAAGTTCACACCAGTCTAAATGGCTGCATTAAGCTTAAAAGGGAATTAAATCTGAGAGATCTCAAAATCTGTAATACTGTATGTGAAAAGTCAACTTTCAACTTATTTGTTGAATGGGGATCCTCCAAATGCATGTGGGTGTCTCAATTAAAGAGCATTGGGTTTTGATGATAATCTAGCCTTCAATAACTCATATAAACTATAATTGAGAGTTATGTGCATAGACAACCACCTCTCTAAGGCCCCTTTAACACATCAGTTTTTTGCCATCGAAAAACTGATGCGACGGATTTATTTTTTCGACGGATCCGACTAGCGGATCTGGCTAAATAAATCGGAGCATGCTCAGTTAATAAAAACCAGAATCCGTCGCCCATAGGCTTCCATTCGAGGAAACGACGGATGGCGATGGATCCGTCGCTGTCCGATTTTTCAATGTACACAAAAAACGTTACTTTATCCGTTGTCACCGGCCGCCAGACAAACCATTTTCGACGGATCCTGCGAACGATGGATGAAACGTGAGGCCATCCATCGCTAATACAAGTCTATGAGAAAAAAAACAGATCCAGCGGCATCAGTCACTGGATTCGTTTTTTTCGAAATTCGACGGATTGTGACTGATAGCAAAAAAGTGATATGTGAAAGGGGCCTAAATCAAAAATTTAGGTCCTTACAGGAGCCAAGTAATCCCACTGTAATAAATAAAAATTCAAAAGTCATATGCATCCTAAAAACGGTATCAATAAAAATCACAGCTCAGTACAGATTAACAAGCTCTCATGAATCTCCATTGATAAAAAAAAAGAGTCTTAATAAAAGAAAAACAATTACAGAAACCCAAGGTTTATTTTACAACATCCGGAATTTTTTTTAAAAGCTATAAAATATATATATAAAAAAAATAAATTTGTTGCCTCCATAATTGTTCTGTCCTGGTTAACTTTTACGAGCCTATCGGTGCTAAGAAGATAATTTCCAAAAAACAATGTTAGAATTGTGGATGTTTTTAATCAATTTTCTCCGTTTGGAATTTATTTCTTACTTTTCATTACATTTTAGGGTAATATATATTCTACTGCTTAAAACAAACCCTAAAATTTCAAGTGGCCCTTGTATATGTCTTGTGTGTATCTGTTTTATTTTAGGTGCCATTGTGGGTTGTAGTAGAGCCTTTTCAGATTGCTCTTGCGCCTATCTAATGGCAGCAATGTAATAGATCAGTGACATAAAACTGCTGTCCCCTTACCCTGTAAAGTATTAAAGGATATGTCAGCAGGTTTTTGCTATCTCCTCTAAGAGCAGCATGATGTAGGTAAAGACAAGCTGAATCCAACGATGTATCCCTTAGATTACTGGGTGCGTCTCTTCTGTTACAATCAGAGCTGTTCGATTTAGAATGAAGCAGAGCTGAGAAAGCTAACCCCTCCCACTTCAGGTTCTGTATCTACAAAGTCCATAGATAGCTGGTTTCTTGCTGGACTAGTCTGGCAATGTTAAAGGGAATCTGTCACCCCAAAAATCGTATATATGAGCTGCGGCCACCGGCATCAGGGGCTTATCTACAGCATTCTGTAATGTTGTAAATAAGCCCCCGATGTATCCTGAAAGATGAGAAAACAGGTTAGATTATACTCACCCAGGGGCGGTCCAGGTCCGATGGGCGTCGCGGTCCGGCGCCTCCCATCTTCATACGATAATGTCCTCTTCTTGTCTTCCTGCCGTGGCTCCGGCGCAGGCATCCTTGTCTGTCCTGTTGAGGGCAGAGCAAAGTACTGCAGTGCGCAGGCGCTGGGCCTCTCTGACCTTTCCCGGTGCATGCGCACTGCAGTACTTTGCTCTCCCTCAACAGGGCAGACAAGGATGCCTGCGCCAGAGCCACGGCAGGAAGACAAGAAGAGGACGTCAGCGTAAGAAGATGGGAGGCGCCAGACCGGACCGCGACGCCCCTGGGTGAGTATAATCTAACCTCATTTTCTCATCTTTCAGGATACATCGGGGGCTTATCTACAGCATTACAGAATGCTGTAGATAAGCCCCTGATGCCGGTGGCCTTATCTCATATACGATTTTTGGGGTGACAGATTCCCTTTAATGTCTTAGTGATAAATCCTTCACAGTTAGTAAACTACAGTACACACTTTAACAAGTGACACATCCTTGAATTCTGTGTCTCAGCCTCTTTCTCCTGCTGTCTTCAGTTTGCAAAGCAAAAACCTGACAGATTCCATTGAAGTCCCCTGCTTGTGATGTCTTTCTCCTTTTAGCGGCTTCACATTGCTAAGAGCATTACATAAAAACAGCAGAAAATGAGCATGGCAAAATATAAAAAATGAACATATTTATATCGTTGTGTGCAAAATTGCGCAAACTGAATTAATAAAATATAAAGGTATTTATCCCATAAGGTGAATGGCGCACCACATTTCCACCCAAAAATGCAAGAGAAAGTGATCAAAACTTAGTATGTTGCCACAAACGGTAACAGTGAAAAGTACAGCTAGATGTTCAAAAAAATAAGTCCTCCTATGGGTCCAAGGACTGAATAATTAAAACAGTTTTGGGTCTAAGAAAAATGCGTCACAAACAAATTTTATTTTTATTTTTTTACAAAGTTCTGATATCTTTTTAACCACCAAAATATAAAAAACCTTTTGTTTGGCATCATCATATTCGGACTGACCTGGAAAATCATGTTGCCAGATTATTTGGTTGCACAATGAACACTGTAAGGCTACGTTCACATTTGCGTTGTGCGCCGCAGCGTCGGCGCCGCAGCGCACAACGCAAACAAAAACGCAGCAAAACACATGCACAACGCTGCGTTTTGCGCCGCATGCGTCGTTTTTTTCATTGAATTTGGACGCAGCAAAAATGCAACTTGCTGCGTCCTCTGCGCCCCGACGCGGGCGCCGCAGCGACGCATGCGGCGCAAAACGCAAGTGCGCCGCATGTCCATGCGCCCCCATGTTAAATATAGGGGCGCATGACGCATGCGGCGCCGCTGCGGCGCCCGACGCTGCGGCGCTGGCCGCAAATGTGAACGTAGCCTAAAAGCAAAATACAGGGCGTAATTGCGGGGTGTTTTTTTCTCACCGTTTTAGTGCACTTGGATATTTTTCCTAATTTTTGCAATAAATGGCAAAATGAATAGTGTCATTCAAAACTGCAACTCGTCTCACATAAGTGGAGCCCTTACATGGCTACGCTAACTGAAAAATAAAGTTATAAAGATAAAGGGGAGGAATAACCTAAACAAAATCGCCTTGTTGTTTAGGGGTTAACAATACCACCTGGCTTTATTCTGAACCAAGTATTTTATGTTTTAATAATTATATTTTAAATTCTTTATTTGTACAGATAAGCTGTTTTGTGTATGTATTGCTGATTTTACAAGCATTGAAAGAACGTTTCTCTTTGTACAGTAACAGTATTTCCCAAATTCACGTACCGCTATGCCTGCCTGAGCTCAGGACACTGAATGTGAACAAGAACATGATTTCGGCACTTGGGCCTAATATCCTGAATAACTGTGTTAAGCTAGAGGTGTTTTGTGCCGCGATGAACCAATTAGGTGAGTGAACACGTTCTAATGCATACATTGTGTAATTTTCTCCAAATTCTGAGCAAATCACAGAATGCTAACATTATGGGTTACTTAACGTGGCATGTGGAAAGTGCCGCATTATGCCGCTCTCCTTATATCAGTGGTCTTGTGCTATATTTAAATGACTTCACAAGCCATCAATTTAATTCTTGTTAGATATGTCTCATACGGAAAAGTTACTGATCACAATCAGATCATGTTCTGCTCAAAATCATATTTTAACACAACCAATTGTGGAACTTCTTTTTATGCCGAAATCTATTAAATAAAATGTGCTTTGTTTTTGCGTAAAGCCTTTTAATGGACAGAACGACAGAACAGCAGGTCTAGAAACAGCCACACATGGACTTTATCAGCGTTGCTACATTGGGTCCATGTTGCTTCCTTTATTCCAGTAATCTACAGGGTGGGCCATGTATATAGATACACCTAAATATAATGGGAATGGTTGGTGATATCCACTTCCTCTATGACATCAGAGAGCAGCATAATGTAGGAAATGAGACCCTAAAGACAAAGTGCTCGGACCTGTGCTCACAAGCTGCTGTAGTCCCGCAGTGATAATGTCCTAGTGTTAAAACCTTCATTGCAAGTAAACCGTACACAGCCAAAAAAGTGACACATCGTAGAAATTTGTGTTTCAGTTCCTATCTCCTGCTGTCTTCTGGTTACATAGCAAAAACTGTTGACTGATTCTCTTTAAGATGTTTTTTCTTTACACATGCAGCTTTTTTATTCCATTTTGTGTAGTACCACAGGTGATGAGTGCCTGGAAAGACCAAGCTGCACTACGATAAATTGAAGCATTGCCCCTGCCTCTGTTAATAACATAGCACTAAAACCATAATAAGTCACATCAGCTTTTTCTACGGGGTGTGGAGGTTCTCTCTGACAACTAGGCACTTTTTATCACTTGCATAATGACTAGTAGAAGTATTTTATGTCTGGTGGTGAATATTGTTATATACCATGATAAAAAGCCATTGGTAATGTACCAAATATTCATAGTACATAATGTAACAGTGTTTTGTTATTATTTTCAGCATCGTTGCCCAATATTCCTTCAAAATTAACAACTTTAAGGCTGCCCCATAATAAATTTACAAATTTCCCGAAAGAAATTCTTCACCTCTCATAGTAAGTACACCCCTTTCTTTTGCAATTATCTTTTAAAATAAACTAATTAATGAAAAGATAAATGAAGGTGTTGTCATTATTCATGTAGAATGGCACCTTATTCTTCAATAGTCCACTAAAAATGTTATATTGCTATGCTTACTACAGTATTAGTTATTCACTGGCACTGAAACTAACTAATAACCATGAAGGAAAAGTTACAGAATATGCAGCATCTTAGTGCAAGAGTCTCAGCAGAGGCTTAAAGTATATTTCTTTATCGCCTCTCATTGGGGGACACAGGAACCATGGGGGTGTATGCTGCTGCCACTAGGAGGCTGACACTATGCAAATAAAAAGTTAGCTCCTCCTCTGTAGTGTACACCCCACCGACTGCCATTATACTCTTCAGTTTTAGCTTAGTGTCAGTAGGAGGTGGACACGGGTCTTTCATTAGACCCTTATCTACCTCAATGTGCGTCGTTTCTTTTCAGGTTTTTTTCCGGATGGGATACAGGGTGAACAGTCACACCTGTGTTCCCACAAGGCGGACTATGAGTACGGCGTGTACTGCCACCCCGTATCCTCATAGATCCCTCTCCAGGACCAAGAGCCTAGCACACAAGCGTGCTCAGAAGTCCGGTCCTGGCTCCGTCCCTCACCCACTCGCCCACCAGAGCCTGTCGGTTGGAGGAGAAGAGGACGTCCAGCTCCACGGACGTCTAATACTTTCCACGTTTTAAGGTTAGTACCGGACGGTGTGGGATGTTAGGTGAGTATTTTTTCCCCCTATCAGTTTCCCCTTAGGGGGCCTCTGCGGACTCCCTTCCTTTCCTGCGGCCGCATCTTTACTCTTGCGGCGCTGCGCCTTACAGGCAGCCGCACTGCTATTACTGCGGCCGCACTTCTATACTGCGGCTGCACCTTTTTCTGGCAGACCCCCGCAGCAGTCTGGGCGACAGTCCTATCGTTTGCGCGGGGCCCTGATGACCGTTCGCGCTGCTCGGCGGCCGCATTTTAGCGGCCGCATCTTTTCTCTCTGTGGCGCGGCCCCCTACAGGCAGCCGCGCCGTTTTCCCCGGCGCCGTACCTTTCGGAGCTGACTCGCGGCCCGCGGTCCTCTCCAGCATCCGCCGGCTTCTAATATAGGCCCCGGCTTTTCCCGGAGCCTACTGCCTGCGGCAGCACTTCCCTTTCTATGCGGCGGCTGCCACGCCTCTCAGCCGGGCAGCGCCCGCACCGCTGTTTACCTCCAGCGGTCGCCGGCTTCTAATTTAGGCCCCGGCTTTTCCCGGGGCCTACTTCCGGTGCCGCGCTCCGCCCACTTCCGTTTTCATCTGGCGGGCTTTCTCCCGCCCGACCATCTCTGTCCGGCGCCATCTCGGCTGACTCCGCCCCTTCCTCTATGCCGCTGCCGGCACATTCTCAGCTGTATTCTAACCCACAGAGCGCACATTCCTGACCTGACCCCCTTCAGCGGTCACCATCTGCGCGGATTGCAGCAGGGGCTCGTCTTCTCTCCGGAGATCCACCGCAAGCTGGACAGCTTCCTCCACCTGGTATCCGTTTTCTCGTCTGCCGTGAGTAGCTCTGCATTGCAGACTGACACCCCCCTCTGCCCCACTGTCCCATAACCCGCTGACATTTTCTTCAGGGACCTCTTCAAAATGTCTAACTCTAAAGGGGGCCACTCTCATCCTCCTACTTCTTCCTCTTCTGCCTTAGTCAAGTACTTTGCATGTTCGTCCTGTAACAGCAAACTTCCCACAGGTCAGTCCTCTCCGCTCTGTCAGGCCTGCAGCAACCCGATTGTCCCCACCGCCCAGGATCCCTCGGCCGATCCGCCCGAGAGTGATACCCCCATCCCAGGCTGGGCCTCCTCTCTGTCACAGTCGGTGGCCGATCTAACATGGGTGTCTCAAACTTTGGTGTCCGTGCTGGATCGATTACCTCTGCAGACCCTCGCAGTAGCCAGCGGGTCGCAGGAGCCTCCGTCCGAGACCTCCTTGATAAGCCGAAAAGGTCCAGACAGGAACGACGGTCTGAGTCCTCTTCTCGCTCCTTCTCGCCACACGGTCCTCCTCTGCGGTCGGCGTCCTCCCGATCCTCCTCCCCTGAGTCAGGCGAGGCGTTCTCTGATGCGCCCTCGGAGGATTTTTCGGAGCTGGATTCTAACCAAATCGCCACCATGAGGGATATGGTTCAGAATCTCATTAGAGCTATAAACCAAACCTGTGTCATCAAGGATCCCTCTACGGAACCCGCAGATCAGGCGGTTTCGTTTAGACGGGCTAAACCACCTTCCAAGTTTTTTGCTCCTCATCCTGAATTCGAGGAAATCATGAACAGAGAAAGCGAGAACCCGACCAGACGTTTTCAGAGGGGAAAACGCCTTGGTGTTTTGTATCCTTTTTCTCCATAACTTACCGCCAATTTGATGGTCTGTCCCTTCGTGGATCCCCCGTTTTCCAGGCTGTCCACCAACACGGTGCTTCCACTGTCCGGCGGAGCATCTCTGAAGGATTCTAACGATAGAGTTATAGAATCCTTTGCGAAGTCAGCCTTTGAAGCGGCTGCAGCTGCTCTATGCCCAGCCTTTGCTTCTACTTGAGTTTCCAAATCCATTTCCAAATGGGCCAAAGAACTCCGCCGAGATATCCTGGACGGGGTGCCTCCCGTGCAGCTGGCGGAGCTTGCCAACCAGATTGCCCACGCTGGTGAATACCTGGTCTCCGCCTCTCTGGATGCCGCGTCCTGTGCTGCTCAGGCATCCAGCAATGCTGTTGCCATCCGCCGGACCGTTTGGCTCAAAGGCCTGGCAGGCGGACTTATCTTCCAAAAAGTCCCTTACCAGTCTGCCCTTTCAGGGCTCGCGTCTCTTTGGTTCCAAGCTGGACCAAATCATTAAGGACGCCACCGGGGGTACAAGTTCCCTTCTCCTCCTGGCTAAGCCTCGTCGTCCTCCTCCTAGACGGCAATTTCGGTCCTTTCGGCCTTTTCGTCGCTTCGCGGCATCAAACTCCTTTTCCCAGCAGCAACAGAGGCCACAGGCGCGTCAAGAGAAGAAGACAGTATCCTTTAGGCCCACTCCGTCCTGGCGTCCTCGCTATTCCCAGGGTAGATCCTCCAGGTCCAGGACTGGAAGATCCACCTCGGCATGACTCTCGGCAAGACCCCAGCCCACCTCCCAGGCTGGGCGGCCATCTTCTCTTCTTCAGGGACGTCTGGATCTCCTCAGTAGAGGACGCATGGGTCAGGGAAGTTGTATCCTAGGGATACAAAATAGAGTTCGTTTCCCGACCCCGGGATCGTTTCTTCGAATCCCGACCTCCAAGAGATCCCGCTCTAGTTTCGGGTTTCTTTGCAGCCATCGCTTCTCTTCTCAAAGCCGGGGTAATCGTTCCTGTCCCAGAAAGAGAACGGTTCACAGGTTTCTATTCAAACCTTTTTGTGGTACCGAAAAAAGACGGCAAGGTTCATCCCATTCTGGACCTCAAATTGCTGAACAGGAGAGTTCATCTGAAGCACTTCAGGATGGTATCCCTTCGTTCAGTAATTGCTTCCATGGAGGCTCAGGAATTTCTGTGTTCCATAGATATTCAGGACACCTACCTCCATGTCCCGATATTCCCCGGACATCACCGATTCCTGCGCTTTGCGGTGCTCCAGGATCATTTTCAGTTCGTCACCCTGCCGTTCGGTCTTGCAACCACCCCAAGAGTCTTCATGAAGATCATGGCAGCGCTGATGGCCATCTTGAGGGTCAGAGGCCTGGTTCTGTTTCCATACCTCGACGACATCCTCATCAAGGCTCCGTTCTTTTCTCAGGCTCACGAAAGTCTGTCCATCGTTCTCGACACCCTAGCCCGTTTCGGGTGGCTGGTCAATTGAAAGAAGTCCTGCCTTATTCCCTCTCAGCGCATCATCTTTCTGGGCATGCTTTTCGACACTCGTCAGACCCAGGTCTTCCTTCCCAAAGACAAGAGATCCACCCTTTGTCAGGACATACGTTTGCTCCAGGGTCCTCGGCCTCCCTCCCTCCGATCGGCCACGAAGGTTCTGGGGAGGATGGTAGCAACTTTAGAGACGATTCCCTTCGCCCAATTTCATTTGCGACCCCTTCAGCAAGCCATTCTGTCTCAGTGGGACAGGTCCGTCTTCTCCCTGGATCATCCGATCCGACTCTCTTCTCGGGTCAAACGGTCCCTCAACTGGTGGCTGACGTCACCTCTCATCTCCCAGGGCAGGTCCTTCCTTCCAGTTCACTGGCAAGTGGTGACGACGGACGCCAGCCTGCTCGGCTGGGGTGCGGTTTTTCGCCACCTGATGGTTCAGGGCCGTTGGTCGGCGCAGGAGTCATCTCTGCCGATCAATGTCCTCGAGATTCGGGCCATCTTTCTGTCCCTCCGCCACTGGGAAAGGATTCTCAGGGGCCTGCCAATCTGAATCCAGACAGACAATGCCACGGCTGTGGCGTATATCAACCATCAGGGGGGGACTCGGAGCCCCTTGGCCCTGGCCGAGGTATCCAAGATCCTCCTTTGGGCAGAGGCAACGGTTCCAGTGATATCCGCGGTGCATATCCCAGGCGTGGACAATTGGGCCGCCGACTTCCTCAGCCGCGAGGGCCTTTCGGCAGGGGAATGGTCCTTTCATCAGGAGGTCTTCCATCAGATTTGTCTTCGATGGGGGACTCCGGACGTGGACCTCACGGCATCTCGAATGAACAGGAAGGTCCCGCAGTTCGTCTCCAGGTCTCGCGACCCTCTTGCAGTGGGCGTTGACGCTCTCGCCATTCCTTGGTCACAGATCGTGCTACCCTACCTGTTCCCACCCCTTCCATTACTTCCCAAACTGTTGAAAAAGATCAAAGTGGAAGGGGTGCCGGTCATTCTAATCACCCCGGATTGGCCCAGGAGAGCTTGGTTCGCGGAGCTCGTCAACCTTCTCGCGGACGCTCCCTGGCGCTTTCCAGACAGGCCCGATCTGCTGTCTCAAGGTCCGATCTGCCACCCAAATTCTCGGTCGCTCAGTTTAACGGCGTGGCTGTTGAGACCGCAGTTTTAAGCGCGTCCGGCCTTTCGGATCGGGTGATTCTCACCATGATCCAGGCTCGGAAGCCTTCGTCTTCCAGGATCTACTATCGTACCTGGAAGGCTTACTTCCGTTGGTGCGAGTCCAACCGCGTTTCATCTATGTCCTTTTTCCTGCCTTCCATCCTGGCCTTCCTTCAGGCAGGACTGGATTCGGGCCTTGCTCTGAGTTCCCTCAAGGGCCAGGTCTCTGCGCTTTCCATCCTTTTTCAGAAGACTTTAGCTTCTCATTTCTTATATTCACTTGTAATATTTATTTATGCAGAGTCTGTTGAAATGACAATGACTATTAGAGTTTTTTTAGTAGATTACATAAAAGTGGTTTTATATGTGAAGTTTTACTGTAACCGTTTATAGCTTCGCATTATAGTGTCTCGTCTTTCTAAGATTAAAGATGGGTATGGTGGGTGTTTTCTGTAAATTGCTGTAGTATTGCATCATGGTGATTATTTTGGCACCAGAGGTGTGCCAGAGCCATCACCAGAGAGTGCTGGTTGTAACTTCAATCCTGGGGATGAAAGACCAAGTTCGCTGCCTGTCTGTGTATCTCAAGTATGCTTTCACATTACCTTCTGTGTCCCCGTCGGGACATATGTCCGAAATCCCCCGCAAGAAGCGGTCCGGACGCATGCGCCGAAGGGGCTTATAGACTGTAATGGTGATGGCAAAGCTATCGTGGTTTCTGCTGCGCTCTTTTTTGTGGAGTTTATGTCTACAGGAGGCGGACACTTAGACGTAGTAGACTGCATCTGAGTGTCCGCCTCCTGTAGACGTACACTCTCAAAAAAAGTGCGCGGCAGAGTGAACGTGAGGCTGCGCGCACGATCAGACAGGATCTTTGAGCACCTCTGGGGAGATTTGAGTGATTGGTGGGGGGTCTCAGGAACTACATTCCCACCAATCTGCTTGCAATTAAAGGGGCACTCGAATATACAAAGAAAAGATAAAGGCTTTATTTAGTTACTGCTTAACTTTAATAAAACATATTTTTTCACTATAGATCTATTATTTTTTATAAAGTTAAAATGATAATTCTGCTGCCCTGTGGAGGAAGTAAAAATATCAGGAAAACTACTTTTGTTGTATAAAGGCGTACATTGCGACTGACATAATTACTATTGTCGTGATTGTAATGACCCATAGAAGTATAAATATTAAAGGGAATCTGTCACCTACTTTTTCGTATATAAGCTGTGGCCACTACCATTAGGGGCTTCTCTACAGCATTCTGTAATGCTGTAGATAATCCCCCGATGTAACCTGAAAGATGAGAAAGATAAGATATATTATACTCACCTGGGTGGGGGCGGTCCTGTCTGATGGGTGTCGCAATCCGGGTCCAGCGCCTCCCATCTTCATACGATGACATCCTCTTCCTTGCTTCCTGTCGTGGCTCCTGCGCACGTGTACTTCATCTGCCCTGTTGAGGGCAGAGCAAAGTACTGCAGTGCGCAGGCGTCGGGAAAGGTCCGAGAAGCCCAGCGCCTGCGCACTGGAAGTACGCATGAAGATGGGAGGCGCCGGACCCGGACCTGTGACGCCCGTCAGACACAGACAGGTTACATCTGGGGCTTATTTACATCATTACAGAATGCTGTAGATAAGCCCCTAAAGGCGGTGGCGGCATCTTATATACAAAAAAGTAGGTGACAGATTCTCTTTAAACAGCATGGTAAACAAGTGAAATTTTGTAGTCCCCTTTCCCCCCTCAAAAAATCAAAACATTAAATGAATCATTGATTTATAAGTAGTCCAAAAATGGACTACAATTAAACATAAGTCATCCTACAGATGACAATATAGGCACTCAGAGTTCACAATATAGTGATTTATATAAAAATAAAATTACCTCTGTTAAGACCGCTGGAGATAATAGTATAGGTCTCGGCTCTCTTGTCAACCCCATAAACAGTGAATGCAGCCGAGACCATTGTTTTTAACCGTAAATGCTGTATAATGTCTTATTGCATAAACGGAATATTTTACTATGTAATGTGAGAGCAGTATAATGTAGGGGCAGACACATAATTGAAATTAAGCTATCACTTACTAGACTGCTTGATATAGTTTTGATAGAATTTCTATTTTCTCTTATTCTCTGTATTAGGCTGCTCACTCCCCTGATTGGCATCTTGTGGAGAGTTCACAGTAAACACAAGATGCTGCCAATCAGTGGTGGGGGCGGAGTTAGACAGATTAGCCAGACTGCTCTGCATGTGAGACCTGGTCCGGAAACAATAATCTTCTGCTAATAAAACACTTATGGTATTGAAACTTCAACATACCGCCTAATAAGTGACACATCCCTGAAATCAGGATCTCTTGCTCTACATCATGCTGCTCTCAGCTTAAATAGCAAAAATCTGCTGATAGATTCCCTTTTAAGAAAAAATCAAGAATGAAAATAAAATACTCCTCAGTAAGTGGTTCACTTGTTGACTTGCATTCCTGTGTTTTGGCTCTTAGTTTACGGACAGTGGATTTGAGCAACAATCAGATCAATAGTCTGCCCGCTCCACTGGAATGGACTTCAGTAAATCTGAGAGAAATCATGTTGAACCACAATCAGATTAGCGTGTTGAATCTCAAGGACCTCCGTAAAGATGCAAACAGATGGTCACGTCTTGAGAAACTACATCTTTCCAATAATATGATCAAGGAGGTAACGCTGCACATTGCAATCATAGTATAACCGCTCTTCAGAATTCAGGACTTTCATGTTAATGATTGGCTGTGTTTTAGATACCACCTGAAATTGGCTTTCTTGTGAATGTCACTTGTTTTGATATAAGCCACAATCCAGATTTAAGGTCATTTCCGGATGAAATGGGAAAGCTTACTAAAGTGTGGGATCTTCCTCTGGACGGACTACATCTTGACATTGATCTGAAGCATATAGGGTGCAAAGCTAGAGACCTTATCCGGTACGGTGTTTTCTTTATCTCCTTTTATTATTGCACTGTTAATTTAACTATATTTATAGGGCTTTGTGTATTATTATATTAAAGCAATATTCATTAGCAATGTTTAGCTACGCAACTTTACCATTGAGCCACCTAACCATGAGAACTACCAACGTGATTGGCTCTGAGGGTCATTGTGGTTATTCCAGGAGTGAAGTCATGGGTATGGTTATGCACTTGCTTCGTTCATTCCTCATAGATATAAGGGTAGACAATGTCAATATGCTGTGCTTCTGCTACACTTAAAAGGAATCCGTAAGCAGGTTTTTGCTATGTTATCTGATAACAGCATGAGGGTTAAAACATAGAATTCAATGATGTGTCACTTACCAAGCTGTGTGCTGTTGTTTACTTACAATAACTGTTTTATCACTAGGAGATTATCATTGCCAGGTCTGTGTATGTGACTGGTAGTCCAACTCCACCTTACTGTCTATGGACAGTAAAGCTACACAGCCTGGTATGGGCGGGGTTAGCTTTCTCAGCTCTGCTGCATTATGCTAAATCTAAAAACTGATTTTGTCAGAACCTCTGCACCCAGAATACTAATTGATACATCGTTGGATTCAGGGTCTCTTTGACTACATAATGCTGCTATCAGATGAGCTAGCAAAAACCTGCTGACAAATGCTCTTTAACCCCTTCACGACATTGGGATTTTCAGTTTTTTGTGTTTTCTTTTTTTGCTCCCCTTCTTCCCAGAGCCATAACTTTTTTAGTTTTCCATCAATATGGCCATAAGAAGGCATGTTTTTTTGCAGGACGAGTTGTACTTTTGAACATCATTAATTTTACCATTCAGTGTTCTGTAAGATGGGAAAAATTGCAAGTGCGGTGAAATTGCCAGAAAAGTGCAATTCCACAATTTTTTTTAATTTTTTTATCATGTTCACTAAATTAAAACTGATTCTCCAGGTCATTACGCATTCTCAGATACAAAACATGGATAGGTTCTTTTTTATTAACGTGGTGAAAAAAATCTCTAAAGGTTTTTGTAAAAAAAAAAAAATGTCACCATTTTCAAAGACCCGTCTAGTGTCTCCATTTTTCCAGATCTGGGGCTGGGTGAGGGCTTATTGTTTGCTCGCTGAGCTGATATTATAGCAATGTTGCGGCAACCGTAAAAACATAATTCTGGTCTTTTGATTTTTTTTCTTGTTACACCATTTACTGATTGGATTAAATCTTTTTATATTTTGATAGATTAGGTGTTTCTGAATGCTGTGATACCAAATGTGTATTTTTGTTTTTTATAGTTTTGTTTTGAATGGTGCAAAAGGGAGGCGATGTGAATTTTTTTTTCTCGATTTGGAGCGAGGCATGGACCTTCACACAATGGTTCACCAGCAATTAATAACAAGCTAGTCCAAATGTGTATAGTCCATCAATGCTCCCTGACTCATAGCAGGTTGTATAAAACGGTTAGATCCACCATTGCAGACTGCCATAGGTGTGGAGAAGACGCAGCAGATTTTATACTCCTGATGTGGTATTGCCCTCCTATTGCAGACTTTTGGAAAGAAGTCATAGGTATATTCATTGAGGTTATACAATCCCCTGTTCCACTTTGCCCTAACCTGTGTTTATTAGGAATCCTAGATGAGAAGATCTGGCCTCACTACCCTCACACTCTTTTCAAGGAAATATTGTTTTTGGCTCGCAAGGCTATCGCCGTGATATGATTCCCCCTTGACTCACATTAGTCCCCCACCCAATGAGAAGTATTCACTCATGATAAAGTATGTGATATTTGGTGCCTGACATGAGTGTCTTATAGATTTGGATTAAGATATGAGACTCATGGTATGTTAAGAGTAGGGTTAACTTTGCCAGCCAGCATTAATGACGAGAATTACTCTTTGTTGTTTTGTTCTATGATGTTAACTTTTTATGTTGTATACCGTAATTGTCGTGATATTGTAACTGGATTTCCCAGGAAAATGGGCTCCTCTATCCCTAAAGCTGAAGGGCGCCCTTGCTATCCCTGCTTCCCGGACTGCTTCCTAAATGCACACTTTTTGTGTGATCAGTATTTTGTGCTTTGCTGCGTTTTTTGGACATAGAGCATGTCACATCTTTTAGCGTTTTTGCTGAGTTTTTTTACCCATTGACTTGAATGGGTATCGAAAAAAACACAGGTATCATTATTTGCTGCATTTTTGCTGCTGAAAATCCAAGGACATTAGCATGGACAAAGAGAAAAAAACGCACAAAACAATTCATTAAAAAAACGCACCAAAGACGCAACAAATATGCAACAAAACAACAGCTTCTTTCCTGCCAAGATGATCAGGTTTTGCTGCAAAAACTAAAGCAGCAAAAATGTCCTCTGTAAACTTACCCTTAGGCTGCTTTCCCACAATGAGCTTTTGGTGCGTTTTTGACTCTGCATATTTTTGCTGCATCAAAAACAAATCATTTTACAGAAAAGTGAATGGGATTTACAGAAATCTCATGACCACTGTTTTTTTTTATTCACTCAGCGTAAACTGACCTATAGTGCGTGTTTCAAAGCCGCAAAATGTCAATTTCTCTTGCGTGTGCACTGAGGTTTTTTTACCGATTTTTCCCTGTCGACTTTCATTAGATGCAGAAAATACACAAGTAAAAAAAAAAATGTGTTTCGGATCAAAAACACATGTAATCTGCACCTAACTATATCAGTAGAGTTTTGTCAAGACCAAATACCAGGAAATATCAAAAGCAAAGCAGCTTTAGGCCGGTTTCACACGTCAGTGTCTCCAGTACGTGAGGTGACAGTTTCCTCACATACTGGAGCCACTGACACACGTAGACCCATTAAAATCAATGCATCTGTGCAGATGTCATTGAATTTTTGCGGACCGTGTCTCCGTGTGCCAAACACGGAGACATGTCAGTGTTCGTGGGAGCGCACGAATTACACGGACCCATTAAAGTCAATGGGTCCGTGTAAAACATGGACCTCACACGGACGTTCTCTGTGTGCGGTACCTGTGGCATGCAGGAGACAGCGCTACAGTAAGCGCTGTCCCCCCCACATGGTGCTGAAGCCGCGATTCATATCTTCTGTGCAGCAGCGTTTGCTGCATAGAAGATATGAATAATAGTGTTTAAATGAAAGATCTACCTGTCCGCCGCCCCCCCACCCCCTGTGCGCCCCCCGCTGTTCAGAAAATACTCACCCGCTCCCACGTTGGCTGTCGCTGCTTCCTGGTCTGGCCCCGGCTTCTACTGTATGCGGTCACGTGGGGCCGCTCATTTACAATCATGAATAGTCGGCTCCGCCCCTATGGGAGGTGGAGCCGCCTATTCATGACTGTAAATGAGCGGCCCCACGTGACCGCATACAGTGGAAGCCGCGGCCAGACCAGGAAGGAGCGACAGCCAACGAGGGATGCGGGTGAGTATTTTCTGAACAGCGGGGGGGCGCACAGGGGGTGGGGGGGCGGCGGACAGGTAGATCTTTCATTTAAACACTATTATTCATATCTTCTATGCAGCAAACGCTGCTGCACAGAAGATATGAATCGCGGCTTCAGCACGATGCAGGGGACAGCGCTAAACTTTAGCGCTGTCTCCTGCACGCTCCGTGTGGTACCCACTCGCCACACGGGCGGCACACGTGTGCCGCACGTATGGCCTACGTGAGCTCACGGGCACACGGACACGGATAACTCCGGTACCGATTTTTTCCGGTACCGGAATTATCTGGACGTGTGGGACAGCCCTAAGTTAAAGCATGAAACACCAAAAGAAACAAAGAAATGTAGCTGTAAAAATTCATGTTAAAAAAAACGGGCACACAAGCGCTTTGAAAAGTTGCAAGTAACCCAATTTAAATAATATGTGCAGAAATTATTTAAGTAAAAAAAAACTCAGTAAAAGCTCATAGTGGGAACATAGCCTGAGGTTTCAGACAACACGCACTCTGGCCAGGCAAGAGCTGCCAATCAGAATCAAGGAACTGCTCAACATGCACATGAGGGTGCGTAAAGGTGCACCAAGCTCTTTGCTATGCTAGAGGTGCACCAAAACCCCCTCATTTACATATGGAATAAAATGAGTTTGAAAAGTAATTTAGCTGCCTAATTCCATTTTGTATTTCGGGGTGATAGACCCTTTAACTAATGTGAGGTTACAGTACTATTACTTTAGTGCCAATTTCCAAAGAGAATGATGAATGAATGGCACCAGGGGAATATGTACTAGTAGACAAAAGATCCGTTTTTAAACCGGAAGCTAGCGTTATAAAGCAATGGGTATATGGTGCTCCGCATCAAAAAATCATAAGACCGTTTTTGTATAGAGTGAACAGTGATGCGGCACTCACCCGCGTGCAGAAAAAAAGAAGTCCTTTATTGTACCATTGCAAGGTTAAGAACATTGTCCATTGGAACAGCAGGTGTGCACAGGGATGCGGGGAAGGAGAGACGGCCGTTTTGCACGGCAAGCGCTTCAACGGGACCTGGACCTGTTGGAAGGAGGTGGCTGCCATGTTTTTGAAGCCTAGTGCAATGGTCTTGATCAGCAAAGATGGGCTTGTTATAGAATGGCTGCGACGGTGGATAGGGGCAGGAACAGCTCTAATCACATTTATTAGGGGCAAATCAGTGGATTTTAGTGCAGCTGAGGTGGTTATCCTCCCCTTCCTTTTTTGAACGCAAAAAAGAAGAGGAGTGACATCACACCGGTGGGAGTAGTGTCAGTGCATTTATGCAGCAATTGTAAAGTTACATAGCACTACTAATCATTTTCTTGGCAAATGTGAGCAGCTGCTCCCTCTACTGTCCAAGGGTGAGAAATATGAAAAAAAACCTAAATTTATAGGAATTTTTTAAAGCAAAATGGTTGCAAATTGCATATGTGTGTAAATATACAGGTGCCTCTCACAAAATTAGAATATCATCAAAAAGTTAATTTATTTCAGTTCTTCAATAGAAAAAGTGAAACTCATATATTACCGTATATACTCGAGTATAAGCCGACCCGAGTATAAGCCGACCCCCCCCCTAATTTTGCCACAAAAAACTGGGAAAATTTAATGACTCGAGTATAAGCCTAAGGTGGAAAATGCAGCAGCTACCAGTAAATGTCAAAAGTAAAAATAGATACCAATAAAAGTAAAATTAATTGAGACATCAGTAGGTTAAGTGTTTTTGAATATTAATATTGAATCAAGAGCCCCATATAATGCTCCATAAAGTTTATGATGGGCCCCATAAGATGCTCCATATTAAAATATGCCCCATATAATCCTGCATAAAGGTTAATAATGGCCTCATAAGATGCTCCATAGACACATTTGCCCCATACAGTGCTGCACAAACGTTGATTATGGCCCCATAAGATGCTCCATAAAGATATTTGCCCCACACAGTGCTGCACAAACGTTAATTATGGCCCCATAAGATACTTCATATAGACACTTGCCCCATATAATGCTGCACAAACGTTGATAATGGCCCCATAAGATGCTCCATACAGACACTTGCCCCATATAATGCTGCACAAACGTTGATAATGGCCCCATAAGATGCTCCATACAGACACTTGCCCCATTTGCTGTTGCTGCAATAAAAAAAAAATTTAAAAAAATCACATACTCAGCTCTCGTCGCTCAGGCCCCCGGCACTTGCTATATTCACCTGCTCCACGTTCTGGTGCCGCTCCGTCTTCAGCGTTGTCACGCTCACGCCCTGACTGGTAGGCGTGAGCTTGGGGGGTTTGTGGCCCCACTGTGCCACAAACCAGACTACCCTGGAAGGGGCGTGACTATGACAGCTGCCTGGGTTTTCACTGGAGCCCCTGATGGTGAGGTCAGGCTTGTGCAGCAGGCAGCTGCCAGGTGCTACTCCAGGGCGGTGTCTGGCTGTGGCTGCTGATCCCACTTGGGAGACAGGAATACCAGGATTGGTGCGGGCATCAGGCAGGACTGGCAGAAGAGCACGGCTGAAACTCAGACAAGTAGGCTGGCACGGCTGAGACAGGGCTGTCAGAGACTCGGCAGAGATCACAGGGCTGGCAGAGACACGGCAGAGAACACAGGACTGGCAGGAACACAGGACTGGCAGGGACGGCAGGAAACACAGGACTGGCTAGGACGGCAGGAAACACAGGACTGGAAGGCACGGCAGGAACGGTAGGACTGGCAGGAACACGGGATTGGCAGGAACGGTAGGACTGGCAGGAACACGGGATTGGCAGGCACGGCAGAGAACACAGGACTGGTAGATGTGGTGTAAGAAGGAACAGGTAGGGACCTGTTCACACTAGAGGTGCAGGTACGGATATGTAGTTAGGAGGAACAGGTAGGGACCTGTTCACACAAGTGGTGCGGGAAAGGATATGAAATATGAAGGAACAGGTAGGACCTGTTCACACAGGAGATGTAGGTATGGAAATAAACCAAAAGGAAGGGAGAATGAAGGAACAGGTAGAGCAGCAAGAGATAGCGCAGCAATAAAAGCAAAGCAGAGCAGAACCGCAAGGAATGCGGAGAGGAGCTGCAGAAAGAGATTCTTACAGCAACGGGAGCGGAGCAGAGAAGAATGGAGCAGAACCGCAAGGAATGCGGAGAGGAGCTGCAGAAAGAGATTCTTACAGCAACGGGAGCGGAGCAGAGCAGAACGGAGCAGAACCGCAAGGAATGCGGAGAGGAGCTGCAGAAAGATTCTTACAGCAACGGGAGCGGAGCAGAGATGAACGGAGCAGAACCGCAAGGAATGCGGAGAGGAGCTTCAGAAAGAGATTCTTACAGCAACGGGAGCGGAGCAGAGAAGAATGGAGCAGAACCGCAAGGAATGCGGAGAGGAGCTGCAGAAAGAGATTCTTACAGCAACGGGAGCGGAGCAGAGAAGAACGGAGCAGAACCGCAAGGAATGCGGAGAGGAGCTTCAGAAAGATTCTTACAGCAACGGGAGCGGAGCAGAGATGAACGGAGCAGAACCGCAAGGAATGCGGAGGGGAGCTGCAGAAAGAGATTCTTACAGCAACGGGAGCGGAGCAGAGAAGAACGGAGCAGACTGAGAACACAAGGAAAGACACAGCAGGGAAGGAAGCCACAGACAAGGAGACAGAGATAAGACTAAGTACAGACAAGGCAATGGAACAAGACACAAGGACAAAGACACAGGGACCAGGATATTCTGCCTCCTGGAGGGCGGACAACAAGACCAAGGCAAAAGTACAGAGAAAAGCCTCCAGAGAGGGAGTAACTCATAGCAAGGCCTGGCAAACTCAGAAGCAAAACACTAACTGAGCTAACACATTGCACAGGCCCAGAACACTGGGTGGAGCTGCACTATATACTGGAGGCCTCTTGGTAATTGGTCAGGAACAGATTAGACAGATGCACCTGATAGCTATAAGAACCAGAGACTTCAGGCGCCGCCCCCCTATACACAAAGCCATGAAGCATGCAGAGAGCAGAGACACAGAACATGGAGCTGGCATAAAACAGAAACCACATCATGGCCTGGAGCAGTGGGTAAGATAGTGTGAGAGATGTGAGGCCATGCCGTGATGCCAGCAGAGTTGTTACAGTACCCCCCCCTTTACGGCCCCTCTTCTTCAAGCCCGCCAGAATAACTTGTAGAAGAAGGATAGGAGCACACATAGTCCTGGCCAACATGACATCTTCAGAGTAGAATAAGGCAGGCGGGCCACCAGGAATCTCAGAAAACAAAGTCTCTTTGTGCTCTGCAGGGTTAGCTTCATCAGAAATCTTGGATAGCAAAGTCTCGTTGTACCCAATGGGGTTAGCTTTCTCAATGGACTGGACCATTTCCTCAGGGTAGACAAGAAGCAGGGACTTGGAAGCTACCGACTTGTTATCCTCACCAGCCGGCCACACGGAAGCCGAAGGAATCCAGAGACAATCGTCCAAACAGCGGGGATGTTCCTAGGAACGGATTACAGGTAGAGTCGTAGGAGATGTGTGGAGAGATCGTCACCGCTCTCTCATCTTCGGTGACGTTAGCACACCTTGACTCGACGACTAACTGTTTACTGGTATAGTCGCTGGAGATGTGTGGAGACATCGTCACCGTTTCCCCATCTTTGGTGACGTCATCACACCTTGACTCGACAACTAGCAGACCAGCTGAAGAAGATGTCACTGATGAGCGTCTTTGACGCATGGGAACCAGATTGGGCAAGTTCAAACGAAGCACTTTACTGGAATTCTTGACCAGAGCAGGTGGTTGAGTCCTAGACTCAGAATGACCCATGGGCATAACAGACAGCATACGGAAAACAAACTTCTTCGTGTATAAGGCTCCAACTTGGAGCTGTAGTTGTCCTTGCAGGACTAGACTGCTCTTTAGCAGGGCTCGGCCATTACCAGGCAACGCCCACACCGGGTTCTGGAGCTGTAGAACGGAGACCATACACCGACCCCGTATGACAGGCGGCTTAAACACACCAAAGCTCCCAGAAGGTAGAGAAACAGTCATTAACTTAGATGGAGAGGGAGTACTCTCGCCAGGGACAGTCTCTCCTACTGGCCCAGGGTTTTGGAGTACAGGCTTCACAGGGCAAAGACCATCAGAATGTTCCTTACAACCACAGGGATGCCGTATTTCAATCTCAGCACCAGATTCAGGCTGCAGATTTGCCAGCCCCCTCTTATTAGACCTCTTGGATCTTACTCGGGTGGCTGCTTTGGCAGGTTGTGGAACAGGTGAGTCTTGGACGGTCATTGATGGAAGTGACGGTTTACCTACAGGTTTCTTTCGTCTGGACCGTCTCTGTGAGCTTGGAGGGGAAGACTTCTCAGGAGATGCAGTACTTGGCTCATCGAAGGCTTTACAGAAGGCCACCAGGAAGGCCGGCAGATTCGAGGTGACGGGATCCCCTGCTTCCCAGAGGGGGTTGAGCCACATCAAGGCATCTCCTCTTAGGTAGGTCATTAAGAAACCTACTTTAACACGGTCTGTGGCGAAATAGGCACCATGCCACTTGAAATAACGCAAGCACCGCTCCAAGAACACACGACATTGCTTTGGATCCCCATCGTAACATGGAGGATCTGCTGGGACGGGTTCATCATTAGGAGCGCAGGCTTGAAGTCGATCAAACAGCTCATTAGAGATGACAATTGTGGGAGGAGCAGAGAAGGACTTGATTTCAGACCGGGTAAACTTTTCACTCGGAGGCCAATACTGGCAAGAAGAGAGTTCATCTTGCTCCGAGAGCGAAGGCACATGGAACTCAGCGGGGACCATGGCCTGTGCAAACTGTCACGCTCACGCCCTGACTGGTAGGCGTGAGCTCGGGGGGTTTGTGGCCCCACTGTGCCACAAACCAGACTACCCTGGAAGGGGCGTGACTATGACAGCTGCCTGGGTTTTCACTGGAGCCCCTAATGGTGAGGTCAGACTTGTGCAGCAGGCAGCTGCCAGGTGCTACTCCAGGGCGGTGTCTGGCTGTGGCTGCTGATCCCACTTGGGAGACAGGAATACCAGGATTGGTGCGGGCATCAGGCAGGACTGGCAGAAGACCACGGCTGAAACTCAGACAAGTAGGCTGGCACGGCTGAGACAGGGCTGTCAGAGACTCGGCAGAGATCACAGGGCTGGCAGAGACACGGCAGAGAACACAGGGCTGGCAGGAACACAGGACTGGCAGGGACGGCAGGAAACACAGGACTGGCTAGGACGGCAGGAAACACAGGACTGGAAGGCACGGCAGGAACGGTAGGACTGGCAGGAACACGGGATTGGCAGGAACACTGGATTGGCAGGCACGGCAGAGAACACAGGACTGGTAGATGTGGTGTAAGAAGGAACAGGTAGGGACCTGTTCACACTAGAGGTGCAGGTACGGATATGTAGTTAGGAGGAACAGGTAGGGACCTGTTCACACAGGTGGTGCGGGAAAGGATATGAAATATGAAGGAACAGGTAGGACCTGTTCACACAGGAGATGTAGGTATGGAAATAAACCAGAAGGAAGGGAGAATGAAGGAACAGGTAGAGCAGCAAGAGATAGCGCAGCAATAAAAGCAAAGCAGAGCAGAACCACAAGGAATGTGGAGAAGAGCTGCAGCAAGAGATTCTTACAGCAACGGGAGCGGAGCAGAGATAAACGGAGCAGAACCGCAAGGAATGCGGAGAGGAGCTGCAGAAAGAGATTCTTACAGCAACGGGAGCGGAGCAGAGATGAACGGAGCAGAACCGCAAGGAATGCGGAGAGGAGCTGCAGAAAGAGATTCTTACAGCAACGGGAGCGGAGCAGAGCTGAACGGAGCAGAACTGCAAGGAATGCGGAGGGGAGCTGCAGAAAGAGATTCTTACAGCAACGGGAGCGGAGCAGAGAAGAACGGAGCAGACTGAGAACACAAGGAAAGACACAGCAGGGAAGGAAGCCACAGACAAGGAGACAGAGATAAGACTAAGTACAGACAAGGCAATGGAACAAGACACAAGGACAAAGACACAGGGACCAGGATATTCTGCCTCCTGGAGGGCGGACAACAAGACCAAGGCAAAAATACAGAGAAAAGCCTCCAGAGAGGGAGTAACTCATAGCAAGGCCTGGCAAACTCAGAAGCAAAACACTAACTGAGCTAACACATTGCACAGGCCCAGAACACTGGGTGGAGCTGCACTATATACTGGAGGCCTCTTGGTAATTGGTCAGGAACAGATTAGACAGATGCACCTGATAGCTATAAGAACCAGAGACTTCAGGCGCCGCCCCCCTATACACAAAGCCATGAAGCATGCAGAGAGCAGAGACACAGAACATGGAGCTGGCATAAAACAGAAACCATATCATGGCCTGGAGCAGTGGGTAAGATAGTGTGAGAGATGTGAGGCCATGCCGTGATGCCAGCAGAGTTGTTACAAGCGTCTTCTGCACGGACGTTCAGGCAGAGGGCGCGCACTAACCACGTCACCGCGCCCTCTGACCTGAGCGTCACTGCAGAAGACGCTGAAGACGGAGCGGCACCGGAACGAGGAAAGGTGAATATCGCGCAGCGCTCCCCCACCCCATTATACCCACCTGCTCCTGGCGCGGTCCCTGCAGATCCCTGGTTCCCCGGCGCTGCAGCTTCCTGTATTGAGCGGTCACCGTTACCGCTCATTACAGTAATTAATATGCGGCTCCACCCCTACGGGAGGTGAAGCCGCATATTCATTACTGTAATGAGCGGTACCATGTGACCGCTCAGTACAGGAAGAAGCTGCAGCGCCAGTGAACCAGGGACCTGCAGGGACACTGTGCCAGGAGCAGGTTGGTATAATTAGACAGCCCCCGCTCCCCCTCCCCTGGTGACCCCTGGGTATGACTCGAGTATAAGCCGAGAGGGGGACTTTCAGCCCCCAAAAATGGGCTGAAAATCTCGGCTTATACTCGAGTATATACGGTATATAGAGTCATTACAAACAGTATGATGTATTTCAAGTGTTTATTTAGTTAATGTTGATGATTATGGCTTACAGTCAATGAAAACCCACAAGTCATTATCTCACTAAATTAGAATACCTTTATAGCACCAGCTTGAAAAATGATTTTAAAATCCGAAATGTTGGCCTACTGAAATGTATATTCAGTAGATGCGCTCAATACTTGGTCGGTGCTCCTTTTGCATCAGTTACTGCATCAATGCAACGTGGAATGGAGGCGATCAGCATGTGGCACTGCTGAGATATTATGGAAGCCCAGGTTGCTTTGATAGCAGCCTTCAGCTCCTCTGCATTGTTGGGTCTGGTGTCTCTCATCTTCCTCTTGACAATGCCCCATAGATTCTCTATGTGGTTAAGGTCAGGCGATTTTGCTGACCAATCAAGCACAGTGACACTGTTGTTTTTAAACCAGGTAGTGGTACTTTTGGCAGTGTGGACAGGTTCCAATTCTTGCCGGAGAATGAAATTTCCATTTCCAAAAATCTTGTCGGCAGAGGGATTCATGAAGTGCTCTAAAATTATCTGGTAGACGGCTGTTCTGATTTTGGTCTTGATAAAACACAGTGGACCTACACCAGCAGATGACATGGCTCCCCAAACCATCACTGATTGTGGAAACTTCACACTAGGCCTCAAGCAGCTTGGATTGTGGCCTCTCCACTCTACCTCCAGACTCTGGGACCTTGATTTCCAAATTTTTGAATGGCCTTTTCTTAACAATCCTTTCAAGGCTGTGGTTATCCCGGTTGCTTGTGCACCTTTTTCTACCACACTTTTTCCTTCCACTTAACTTTCCATTAATATGCTTGGATACAGCACTCTGTGAACAGCCAGCTTCTTTAGCAATGACCTTTTGTGGCTTAGTGTATGTGTCCACGTTCAGGAAACGCTGCGTTTTTGACGCAGCGTTGAGCAGCATGCATAAAAAACGCAGCGTCCAGATGTTACAGCATAGTGGAGGGGATTTCATGAAATTAAACAGAAATACTTCACATAGATCACTCTATTTGTAATGACGCTATATAATATGAGTTTCACTTTTTGTATTGAAGAACTGAAATAAATTAACTTTTTGATGATATTCTAATTTTGTGAGAAGCACCTGTATATGTAATTTTTTTATATTTTTTTTTGTGTGTGTGTGACAGATTCCTTTCAATGTGTTATTGATGCATCCCTGGTGGTTTAGAGCCGTGAAGCAGTTAGTTTCACGCTCACTTGCATACTGTATTCTTTTATATATTTAAACAGACCCAAAATTCTGCACTGATCAATGTCCTAATGTACAGTATTTTTATTAGGAGTGCCTTTTGTTCTCCATTAGTCAATATAACGTGTGTGTATGTGTATATATATATATATATACATATATATATATATATATATATATATATATATATATATATATATATATATATATATACACACACACACACGAGTTCTATATATAAAATGTGTGTGTATGTAAGTGAAAAAAAAATCCATGGGCGGATGCAGATGTGCTATCTGTTTAATAATTCTACTTAGGCTGATTCATTAACCAAACAGTATGTACTAGTTAAAAGGATGTCCACTACCTAGACAACCACTTTTTAAGTCAAGTTTTCCCACTTGTAAATAAATATAATAGATCTTCCCCTCCTACAGCGGCACCATTGTAGCTATGTCAGTGTTGGGTTCCCTGAGGCTCAAGGTTCGTTATGCCACGTGAGCCCCACTGCTTCAGCTCAGTAGTGGCCGGGTTTGTGTAGATCTCTGTATAGACTTTTCTGTTATTGTTCACATCCATAGTAGATGAGACAGCAGGTTGCCTAGATCCTTCAAAGGTTATATACAAAGTGCTGACATCCTGTTTCTCCTCCAAAACATCCCAAGTCAGACTGCTTCCTACAAAAATGGTTACCCTAGGGCAGGGGTGGGGAACTTTAGGCTCCAGGGCCATTTGCAGCCCTCGATGACCTTTTATCAGGCCCCCGGGCAGATGCTCAGGGACCGCATTCTTGGGCAGGGAGCTGCATTTTGATTGCCACCAGCTCAGTAATTTCTTCTTGCTCTGTTAGCACACACATGCAGTGTTCACTACTGGTCACTGAAGGGCATGCAATGAAAGATTACGTCCTGACACCAGTGCCAGAGTCAGGATGTACTTTGTGGGTGGAGTTTGTACGGCCCCGAAGGATGGTATAAATATCCACATGGCCCTTGGCAGAAAAAAGATTCCCCATCCCTGCCCTAAGGCATTAGTTTTAATTGTGGTCAAAATATGCTTGCAATACAAGTAGGTCGTCAGAAAATTAAAGATGTGATGTTGATGGCCAATTTATTTAAATTTTTTTTTCTGTACAAAGTATTCTATGGATTGGTACATATGGCTTTGCTTATGTTCTTAAGGTATATTAACTGAGCTATAAAACACAGATTTCATACACCTAATAACACCATATACCTTGTTTAGATTTCTTCAGCAACGATTAAAAAAAGCTGTTCCTTATAATCGTATGAAGCTGTTGATCATGGGAAATACCGGAAGTGGCAAGACAACGCTTGTACATCAGCTAATGAAAGAAAGGCACCCAGGGCACGGTGCGGAGAAGGCCACCATCGGCATTGATGTGAAGGACTGGCCCATTCTAATAAGGGGGAAAGTTAAGAAGGAAATCACCCTGAATGTCTGGGACTTTGCGGGTAATAAACCTGTATACATTTATTCTTGGATAGCTTGTTACATTTTCCAATTGGTGCCAAATGGGTTGTCCACCTTTAGAGATCCTTTCTTTTCCGCTTAAATGAATATAGTTGGGACTAAAAAAATGTTTTGCATTTGGGATTCATCTAAAAAGTGGCGCAGAACGACTTTTACAGGCCGTTTGTTATGCTGCACAGTCAAACTTGATATGGCAGGTTTTCATATATCAGCAGGTAGGGACTCTGGAAAAGACAGACAAGAGTTAAATGCTCCCTGTCAGACCTTCTCACTGATGAATCCTCTGTTAACTCATTCCATAACCAGCAATGGACAGTTTAGCACAAAGGATAAAGGGGTAAATCGGAATTTTTTTTTATTGAAACCCAATTGAAAAGAAAAAGAATTTTAACCTCAAATATAAGCACTCAATCCTTAACGACACATGATGTACAGTCATATGGGGGCTCGCAAACAGTCTACTTCTATTCTAGCATATGATAGTTGTACTAGTTAGCCTTCATCTGCCACTAAAAGCCGCAGGTGGAGCAAACCTCCTCCCGCCGCTATTAACCTGTTAAATGCCCTTTTAAATCTGTGACAGCAGCATTTACAGGAGGGTACGCTGTTCTAGTCGCCCATCAGTGAGGTGCAGATGGATTGCCGTGACGGCCAGGGTCTGTTAAAGGCCTTCTGTGCCTTTGAAGACAGTACTTCTATGAAAGCTAGCCCGTGGCTGGTGTTCTTAGGAGACAGAGATTTTTATTATATACTGCAATACTGTGTTATTTTTTTATATATAGTACAGACCAAAAGTTTGGACACACCTTCTCATTTAAAGATTTTTCTGTGTTTTCATGACTATGAAAATTGTACATTCAAACTGATGGCATAAAAACTATGAATTAACACGTGGAATTATATACTTAAAGGGCCACTGTCACCCCCCTCCAGCCGTTATAAACTAAAAGAGCCACCTTGTGCAGCAGTAATGCTGCATTCTAACAAGGTGGCTCTTTTAGTTTTTGGTTCAAGTATTCCCAAAATAAAGCGTTTTGAAACTTATCCAAAATACCTGTCTTTAGCCAGGGAGGCGGGTCCTCACTCCCCAGCTTGAACCGCTACTCTGCCGTCACTCAAATCTTCAGGGGCTTTCAGCGCCGCCCCCTCCGCGCTTTTTTCGCTTCAAAACCGGCACCTGCGCTGTGTTTAAGCTCTGGCCGTCTGACGTCCCAGCCAGGCTTGCAGACTGTGCCTGTGCGGGCATTGCGGCCACCCACCTTGGGAATCCCAGCCCCTCAGTGTGTTATGCATTATGCACAGTGCGGGGCTAGGATTCCTGGGCATGCGCACTGCATGTGTCAGCCTGTCACCCAGGTCCCCCGCCTTACAGCGTCTGTATACTGTATTCAGCTGATCGTGCCTCCTCATACAGTACAGTATACAGTACAGTACAGTACAGTATAAAAAAGCGTGGAGGGGGCGGCGCCGAAAGCCCCTGAAGATTTGAGTGACGGCATGGCTCACCCGTAGCTGTCCTGGTATGTGTGGCTCCCCCCCACACTAGCTGTCCTGGTATGCGTGGCTCCCCCCGTAGCTGTCCTGGTATGTGTGGCTCCCCCATAGCTGTCCTGGTATGCGTGGCTCCCCCCCTCGTAGCTGTCCTGGTAAGTGTGGCTCCCCCCCTCGTAACTGTCCTGGTATGCGTGGCTCCCCCCCGTAGCTGTCCTGTCCTGGTATGCATGCTTCCAATTAAAAAAAAACAACATCCAGCGTGCTGTCGCAGCACCTCGTTTCGGCGCCAGCAGCTCTTCCTGTGCTGTGTGATCACGTGGTACCGCACCTTAAGATAATGAATATTCCCTGCCTGCCTATGGGAGTGGAGACGCGTGCATATTCATTACCTTAATGAGCGGTGCCTTGTGATCGCTCAGCACAGGAAGAGCTGCTGGAAGCCGTAACCAACAAGATGCTGTGAGGGCGCCGGGACCATCGAGATGCTGCGAGGGCACGCTGGAGGATGAGTAGCATGTTTTTTGGAAGCCGGCGGCTGTGGGTGTCACTGTGCGCGCTATAAGAGAAATTAATATTAATTTCTCTTTAGCCGCGGCACAGGCTTTAGCCCCAGCCGCTGGTTCCTGCCTCTGTGACCAGCTGCTCCCCCTGCCCCGCTGACTTTGAGACAATTGACTCTTGTATAAGCTGAGGGAGGCGTTTTCAGCACAAAAAATGTGCTGAAAAACTCGGCTTATACACGAGTATATGCGGTAACTCCCTTTTCCTTCCATTAAAAAAATGTAAAAACTACACGTATATGATATTGCTGAGTTTGTAAAAGTCAGATGTAGCAAAATATAAAATAAATTAATCTGATCTGTAAACCGCATAATGGGGGAAAAAAAAAGAAATGCGGAATTGTTCTTATTTTTCAAAATGAACCACACCCAGGGGTGGAGATATGGTGAGTGTGTATCTATCTATCTATCTATCTATCTATCTATCTATCTATCTATCTATCTATCTATCTATCTATCTATCATATATGTGTATATAATATGTGTGTGTGTGTGTATATATAAACCACAACTAATATCCCAAGGAGATTTGGAGTTGAAATGATGCTCAAAATCAAAGTGGAAAATGAAGTTACAGGCTGATCCAACTTCAGTGGAAATGCCGCAAGACAACGAAATGATGCTCAGTAGTGTGTGTGGCCTCCACATGCCTGTATGACCTCCCTACAGCGCCTGGGCATGCTCCTGATGAGGCGGCGTATGGTCTCCTGAGGGATCTCCTCCCAGACCTGAACTAAAAGCATTCGCCAACTCCTGGACAGTCTGTGGTGCAACGTGACGTTGTTGGATGGTGTGAGACATGATGTCCCAGATGTCTTCAGTCGGATTCAGGTCTGGGAAATGGGAGGGCTAGTCCATAGCTTTAATGCCTTCAACTTGCAGGAAATGCATTGTCCTGCATTAGGAGGAACCCAGCGCCAACCGCACCAGCATATGGTCTCACAAGGGGTCTGAGGATCTCATCTCTGTACCTAATAAGGCTACCTCTGGCGAGCACATGGAGGGCTGTGCGGCCCTCTAAAGAAATGCCACCCCACACCATTACTGACCCTCTGCCAAACTGGTCATGCGGAAGGATGTTGCAGGCAGCAGATCGCTCTCCATAGGGTCTCCAGACTTTGTCACGTCTGTCACATGTGCTCAATGTGAACCTGCTTTCATCTGTGAAGAGCACAGGGTGCCAGTGGCAAATTTGCCAATCCTGGTGTTCTGTGGCAAATGCCAAGCGTCTTGCACGATGTTGGGCTGTGAGCACAACCCCCATCTGTGGAGGTCGGGCACTCAGACCATCCTCATGAAGTCGGTTTCTAACCGTTTGTGCAGACACATGCACATTTGTGGGCTGCTGAAGGTCATTTTGCAGGGCTCTGGCAGTGCTCCTCCTGGTCCTCCTTGCACAAAGGCTGAGGTAGTGGTCCTGCTGCTGGGTTGTTGCCCTCCTACGGCCCCCTCCTCATCTCCTGGTGTACTGACCTGTCTCCTGGTAGCGCCTCCAGCCTCTGGACACTACGCTGACAGACACAGCAAACCTTCTTGCCACAGCTCGCATTGATGGGCCTTCCTGGATGAGCTGCACTACCTAAGCCACTTGTGTGGGTTGTAGAGTCCGTCTCATGCTACCACGAGTGTGAAAGCACAACCAACATTCAAAAGTGACCAAAACATCAGCCAGAAAGCAGTGGTACTGAGATGTGGTCTGTGGTCCCCACCTGCAGAACCACTTCTTTATTGAGTGTGTCTTGATAATTTCCATCTGTTGTCTATTCCATTTGCACAACGGCTTGTAAAATTGATTGTCAAACAGTGTTGCTTCCTAAGTGGACAGTTTAATTTCACAGAAGTTTCATTTACTTGGAGTTATATTCTGTTGTTTAAGTGTTCCCTTTATTTTTTTGAGCAGTGCATATATATATATATATATATATATATATATAACAAACATTCAAAATTTCAAGTCACCTCCTTTTTCCCATCAAGTACACTGCTCAAAAAAATAAAGGGAACACTTAAACAACAGGATATAACTCCAAGGTCATACAGGCACATGGAGGCAACACACAACTGAACATCATTTCCTTGTCTTGAGACATTTCCACTGAAGTTGTATTAGCCTGTAATTTGATTTTCCTCTTTGATTTTGAGTATCATTCCAAATCCAGACCTCCATGGGATATTCATTTTGATTTACATTGATCATTTTTATGTTTTATTGTTCTCAACACGTTCCACTATATAAGGAATAAAGATTTGCAACTGAAATATTTCATTCAGTGATATCTAGGGTGTGGGATTTTAGTGTTCCCCTTATTTTTTTTGAGCAGTGTATAATAAAAAATATATGTGAGATATTTGATATCACCCCATTGATAAAATATAAAATTAATCCAATCTACAAGAAATAAGATCAAAATGCCAGAATTGGCATTTTGAGGCACCACTCTTCTCTAAACAATGCAATAAATGCGGATCAAAAACAAGCATTCACTTACCACAATCTATTAAATAATAAAGTTTACTAGTCTCAGAAAATCATTCCAAATACTTTTTAATATAGAATGTATGCGATAAAGTCAGCAAGCTCCTTCCCCACCAAAAAAAATCATGGCAATATTGATTTCTTTCACAATTTCCCCATGCTTTGAATGTTTTTGAATTTTAAAACAAATTGATCTTTCAAATCATTCAAAACTACAGTTTGTAGAGCAAAAAATAGGCCCTCATTAGGTTATATTGACTGATTAATGAAAAAAAGGTATTGATCCCTACAAAGTGAAAAAGTATGCCATATTTGTTTAATTTACATTACATACAGTGCATAATTCTGAAGAGTATAAGATTTGGTTTTTAAATTTTTTTTGGCCATTTTTTTCTGATTTTTGTTACGTGAATAAAGTTGGTTAGTGATTGTGATTTGTTTGGTTTCAGGCCAAGAGGAGTTTTATAGCACTCACCCACATTTTATGACTCCACGTGCTTTGTATCTGGTGGTTTATGATCTTAGCAAAGGGGCCTCAGAAGTTGATGCAATAAAACCTTGGCTCTTTAACATAAAGGTAATCTTTTTGTATGGTGTTAAATAATGTTAATAAGAGAATGAAAATATAAACTCCTACTCCACTAATACAGCCTTCTTTTAGTGGTGAGAGCAACAGAAAATGAAGAACAGTTCCTAGTACTCGTCCTCTATGGAGAGACAATTTTCATATTTCCCAGAGTAGCATTGCAAGGCTTAAAAGTTTACTCAACTTGGCATGTCAGGCTTGAGATGTCACTCTCCGCAATGAGAAATGTTACCCCTTTGATCCTAGACAAGAATAAGGAATACATAGTACACATACATATGCACATATACATAGTACATAGATTCTATTAAAAAACAGATGCCAAAGTGTATGTATGCTCTATTGTAAGTGGAATCATAGATTAATTTCACTGAATTGTAAGCTAACATTAGCATAGGTAATAAAACGGGACACTTGTAACCTCCTAAGTAGGGTTGAGCGAAACGGGTCGGCCATTTTCAGAAGTCGCCGACTTTTGGCAAAGTCGGGTTTCATGAAACCCGACCTGACCCCTGTGTGGGGTCGGCCATGAGGTCGGCGATCTTCTGAAACTGGTATCGGAATTCCGATACCGAGTTCCGATATGTTTGCGATATCGGAAATCGGTATCGGAATCCACATTTAAGTGTAAAATAAAGAACTAAAATAAAAAATATTGATATACTCACCTCTCCGGAGGCCCCTGGACATCGCCGCTGGTAACCGGCAGCCTTCTTTGCTTAAAATTAGCGCGTTCAGGGCCTTAGATGACGTCACGGCTTGTGATTGGTCGCGTGGCGGTCACATGGGCTGCCGCGACCAATCACAAGCGTGACGTCATCTAAGGCCCTGAACGCGCTCATTCTTAAGAAGGAAGGCTGCCGGAAAGAAGCAGGGCGCGTCCGAGGCTTCTTTCCGGCAGCTTTCCTTCCTAAGAATGAGCGCGTTCAGGGCCTTAGATGACGTCACGGCTTGTGATTGGTCGCGGCAGCCCATGTGACCGCCACGCGACCAATCACAAGCCGTGACGTAATTCTCAGGTCCTAAATTCCTAATTCTAGGAATTTAGGACCTGAGAATTACGTCACGGCTTGTGATTGGTCGCGTGGCGGTCACATGGGGGGCCGCGACCAATCACAAGCCGTGACGTCATCTAAGGCCCTGAACGCACTCATTTTAAGCAAAGAAGGCTGCCTGTTACCAGCGGTAAGGTCCAGGCTGCGTCGGAGAGGTGAGTATATCAATATTTTTTATTTTAATTCTTTATTTTACACATTAATATGGATCCCAGGGCCTGAAGGAGAGTTTCCTCTCCTTCAGACCCTGGGAACCGTAGTATCCCATTGCACTGCATTGGGTTTCGTGTTTCGGCCGACCCCGACCCAGACTTTTTTATAGGATCGGCCGATTTCACTCGACCCGACTTTTGAGAAAGTCGGGTTTCGTGAAACCCGACCCGATCCTATAAAAATAAAAGTCGCTCAACCCTACTCCTAAGGTTAAGTGTAATTTTACAGTAAATTTAAAGCTCCGGCAGTTAAGGGTATGTGCACACGTTGCGGATTCTGCTGCGGATTTTTCCGCAGCGGATTTGGGAAAATCCGCAGTGCAAAACCACTGCGGTTTTCACTGCGGATTTTCTTGCGGTTTCTTCTGCGGATTCCTCTGCGGTTTTTCAACTGCACTTTCCTATTGGTGCAGGTTGAAAACCGCTGTGGAATCCGCACAAAGAATTGACATGCTGCGGAAAATAATCCGCTGCGTTTCCGCGCGGATTTTTCTTCAGCATGTGCACAGCGGGTTTTTTTTCCCATTGGTTTACATGGTACTGTAAACTTTGGGAAAACTGCTGCGGATCCGCAGCGTCAAAACCGCTGCGGATCTGCAGCAAAATCCGCAGCATGTGCACATACCCTAAAGCTCCAGCAATCTAGCAGGAACAGATCGAGTCTTTGTGTGTCAAACACAGCCAGGGACCATGGGGAGAAGACAGAAGTTGTTTATTACAGCTCCTGTCTTCTATTTTGAGTTACATAACTCTCATTGAGTGCTATGTAGTGTACAAAAGCATCAGCAGTGCCGAACCTTCTGTAGAACCTGGTGATCACGAGTCCTTGCAGCCCCAATACCAATGCTTTGCCAAATCAGTGACAAAAAGTCTATGTCAGCTATGTCAGTGAAAAAAATGTGAATAGTTGTGGTTACTGAAAACCAGAGATGCAAAAATGGAAAACAGTTGGAAGTTCGTTAATGGGTTAATAGAATTCGTTTGTATTTTCTCTAGGCCCGTGCCTCTTCCTCACCTGTTATTCTTGTTGGAACACACCTAGATGTGTCTGATGAAAAACAGCGAAAAGCATGCATAAATAAAATAAAAATGGAGCTGTTTAATCAGCGCGAGCTTCCATGTGTCCAGGATTACCATTTTGTGAACGCTACAGAGGAGTCAGATGCTTTAGCAAAACTTAGGAAGTCAGTCATAAAAGAGTGTTTGAATTTCAAGGTAAGTGTACCCCAGACCTCTGCGCTGGGTGCACGGAGCCATTTCATTGCATTCTGTACACCTGTTTACAGCACAGTTTATCCATGTAACCTAATGGAGAGGGAATATTACTGACAAGTGGATGATGCACACCGCTGCAACTGATTGCAATTCCATATTTCTTGAAAATAAAGAAGACTGCGGGAAAAAAAGTGCATTCCTTCTTTTTAAGAATATATCAAGTTGTTGATTTAGCAATTCAAAAGTCTCTCCTATCCCTCTGCTTGTTTTGTTTTTTTTCGCAGTTTATTTCTGGCCTCTTTCCTTGTATTGGCACTTCATTAGACTATGAACAGCTACCAAATGCAAATTCTATACATGAAATTAAAAGGAATCTTTCATTTGCTCTGACTGTCCCAGCTGCCACTGTAGGCTACTTATGAGGATTTTTTTTTAAATCTGATGATGTTTGATGTGGATTTCCAAGGCTGCAATCTTAGAAGAATGCACTTTTATCCTGCTTTTTTCAGATGATAATGAGCAAGGACTAGTCAGCCAGGGTGTCTTTCCATGGACTAGTACCACTCAGATCTTCTAGTCATGTCTCCCCAGGAGTGATTGACCATCTTCATAAGACTGGATTGACATTTATTCGCCTCATAGACTGTAAGCTTGCGAGCAGGGCCCTCTCTCCTTTTGGTATCTGAGTTATGTGTTATTCTGTATTGTCTTTATTGTCTGTACAAGTCCCCTCTAAAATGTAAATCACTACGGAATATGTTGGTGTTATAGAAATAGAAATTCTTATAATTATTACATGTCCATATTTCAGAGTCCGAGTACAGACCGCGGTACACAGATAGTCCTCAGGTCTTCTGACCTGATCTTCATAGGTAGATATGTCTATGTGGCTTTGAGTTTGGATCAGGAGAACAGCGGCTGGTTAATGAATTGCCTTCCATACAAGAACTGCAAAACACTGATGTGTGAATCCGGCCTTAACGTCCTGCTATAACGAATATTATACGCAGTCTGTCAATCACATCTGGTGACGATTCATTGGGAGATCCAAGGCAGGACTAGTCTGGGGGAAGAGGCACCCATTGGACTGGTCCTGCCTAATTATCATGTGAAAAATAAAAGTATATGTTTCGAAGATTGCACAATTAGTAATCTAATCAAACATCTTAGCAGATGAAAAATCTGCATGAATGCCTCTATAGTAGTGTTTGGAGACAATCGGGGGACCTTACATTACGCAGGACCCTTTTTCTCTTTAATTTGTCATTCGCCATAACGGACCATGTAAATCTTCACCTGTCTTAGTTGTAAGCCTTTGAAAATGGAGGAATTATAAAGAAGTAACTGGAAAGTTGTTGTTTCCAAAATACTTAGAAACTATTTTGGTATTTTATTATGCCTTAGAGCACTTTTTTTTATACTTTAGTATTGTTCCTTAATTTATTTAGATCCGGGACCAAGCAGTTCTTGGGCAGCTGATTCCTGATAGTTATCTGGAACTTGAGAAGAGAATTCTTATTGAAAAGCAAAATGCTCCAGTTGAATTTCCTGTAATTAACCACAGGAGGCTGCAAGATATCGTACAAGAAAACCAGCTGGATTTGGATGAGCACGAACTTCAGCATGCCGTTCATTTTCTAAATGAATCTGGTAATTGAATTGTTTTTGTATATTACCAAAGTGCTTGCTTATGCAGTGAAAAAGTACTCTCTTGTCTTGTGCCTGTAGCATTAAAGGGGTTTTTCACTTTTGTGAAAGTGTACCCTAAATGCTCTAAAATACCTATGATATTAGACAGAGTAGGTACTCGTCCTCCCCAGGTGCAGTGCTAACTCTCTGCTGCTACTCCGGACTTGTTTTGGCTGCAGTGGTGCTGTCACGTTGACAGCGCTGATCACCGCTGTAGCCAGTCTCTGAGCAAAGATGATACAAGCTTCCGAGCTCCGTGATTGGCCACAGTGATGCACGTTGTTGACGTAAGGTCACCACTGCAGCCAAAACACCGAGATCCGAGAAGAGGTGGGGACTTGGTGTTGGACCTCTGGAAGGTATGTATTAGTTCTGTTTGTTATTTTAGGTATTTTACAGTGTTTTGGTCCAATTTCCAGAAAGTGAAAAGCCCTTGAATGCTTTACTGGTGTCTATGAGCCACACAATCCATACCAACCCAAAATGTTGCTGTGGCTCCGGTCACCAGTCATACAATCCTAACATTTTATGTAGAAAAAAAAAGAGAAAAAAATATTACCATAAAAAAGGTGTAAAAAAAAAAAATCTGTGTTAGCAAAATGAAACACATTATTTTGATAGCCCAACATATGATGAAGTTAGGGTCTTTAAATTGTCATGTGTGCACAATCACTAATATGTGACTGGTGGTTTAGAAGCAAAATGCTCTAATCGTAAATGGGTTAAATTGCCAAGGCAAGATAGAAAATGATTTGCTTTATTATACATTAGAATGCCGTAAACCATTTCAATTTATGGGAAAAGCTGTATATTTATACTATACCTCTGCATGTCAGCTACAGTGAGAGATTTAATTTAACTGATAGGTACGCATAGTTTAAAAAATAAAAACTAAAAAATAATAATGTGTTCTCGAGTCTATTAATATTGAAAATGAGCAATTAAATTGTATCCTTGCTTCTTTATAGCTTTGTCTTCATTTATATTTTGGCAGGAGTATTACTGCACTTTGAGGACCCTGCTCTACAGCTGCGAGATCTGTATTTTGTGGACCCTGAATGGCTCTGTAAAATAATGGCACAGGTTATTATTCTAGTCTATCACTGCATTTATTTTTCCCGGATAGCATACAATATAAAAAAAAATGTCTGCATAAAAGAATTAGCATTAAGAGCTTATCTCTTATTTTCTTTAGGTGACATTATTAGTAAATTTCCTAGTGTCTTTCTTTACATTATGTGTACAGTGAAAAAATGAAAATTTTGCTCATATTCCTAATTTTTTAAAAATGTGCCCTAATGAACACTTTGAGGATTCATGTGACTTACCATCCAGATAGAAAAAAAACGGTAAACTTTTCGTTTGTGTGCATTTTTTTTAATTTTTATAGACTATGCTCAAATATAAATGAAAATGTATATTTTATTGTTGTTTTTTATATTTTCTTTTTTTTTCTTTCTTTTCAGATTTTGACAGTAAAAGTTGAAGGATGTCACAGATATCCAAAAGGGATTATCCACTGTCTAGATGTTGAAAAATTTCTATTTAAAAAGAAGAAATTTCCTGAAAGCTATATTTTACAATATTTTAAGCTTCTGGAAAAGTTTCAGATTGCTTTACCCTTGAGTGAAAAGCAACTTCTCATTCCAAGCAGGTATTGGTGTTGGCACATGTCATTCGTTGGAGCACTTGTGCATGCTCTTGACGTGACCTGCAAATCATTTGGCTGCGTCTATAGAACTCTAAATATAGTGTGTATGTAGTATGGTTTTAGGATAATACATTATTACTGTAAAACATTGCCATTCTTCTTGTTTAAATTGGTTTTAATTACATTAAATTATTTTTTGTTTTGTAGTTTATCTGACCAACGACCAGTGATAGAACTACCTCACTGTGAAAATTCAGAGGTTATCGTAAGACTGTATGAAATGTCATATTTTCCCATGGGATTTTGGTCCAGGCTCATCAACAGGCTTTTGGAAGTGTCGTCATACATGCTTTCTGGCCGAGGTGTGCAATCCATTTTGTGTTCTTGTTTATTAGTGTTTCTAAAGCACATAAAGAGAGAAGATCTGCCCCCAAGAAAAGTAAACCCTAAAGCCTTAAAAGGCGAAGTCCTCCAGTACGCTTCAGTGGTTTGCTGTCCTTGAGGGAGACTTTACAGTTCCCCGGTGCTGAAGTCTTAGGCTTCTTTCACACTTCCGTCTTTGAGCTCCCTTCGAAATCCGTCGATTTTTGAAAAAACAGGATTCAGCAAATTTTTCTGCTGGATCCTGTTTTTACCCATAGACTTGTATTAGCGACGGATTGTGACGGATGGCCATCCATTTCATCTGTCGAGCACTGGATCCGTCGGAAAATTGTTGTCCGTTGGGCGGAGAAAACGTTCAGAGGAACGTTTTTTCTGTACGTCGGAAAATCGCTCAGCGACGGATCCTGAGCTGCCCGTCATTGGCTATAATGGAAGCCTATGGACGCAGGATCTGTCGCTGACTGTCAAAAGCAGGAATTCAGCGACGGATGCTGTCTTTTGAAACTGAGCATGCGTGAAAGAATTTCCAGTCAGGAAAATTCTCTCTCGCTCGCTCTTTCTCTCTTTTTACTATTGATGCAGCTTCAATAGTAACAAGATATAATGTTAAAAAAAAAAATCGCAATATTCTTACCTTCCGGCGTCCCGCGCAGCGTTGCCGATGCTCCCAGCAGCTAGCATTCCCAGTAATGCATTGCGAAAAGACCCGATGACGTCGCTACGTCATCAGAGGTCATTGCACGCAAGGCATTACTGGGAACGTCAGCTGCCGGGAGCATCGCGAGCATCGGTAACGCTGCGCAGGACGCCGGAAGGTAAGAAAAATGCGATTTTTTTAAAATTATTTTTAACCTGGGTTGTGTTGTGTATGCGTTGTGAAGACGCATACACAACAGGTGCGCATGGCCTTGATGGGTCCATCAGAATAACGGGCCCAGTGGACCCGTATTTTATTTTTCAATCTGCACAATTTTGACGGATCCTGTGCAGATTGTAAAAACTGAAGTGTGAAAGAAGCCTTACCTGGGGCTGTGGTCCCAACATCGTCATTGCATTTTCCATTCAGATGTCCCAAGCAGGGCATCTGACATCACTTTCAGGGGCACAGCCTGGTATAGCTTAGTACGTTCCCAGATAGGAGCAGAGGTGGGAGGGTGGGGTAGGAAACGCAAAGTGACACTGGTAAGTATTGTAACATTTGGTCTGGTCACATAGGTGAAAACAGGCTTGGGAGTAAAGGAGCTACAGCGGTAAAGTTCCACAACAGATCTTGTAATTATTAGGCAGTGCAACGTTGAGCTGTGTATGTTGTCTTACCGACAAGTTAGTGATGTTAAACAGCAGATGATGCTCTGTTGATGCATATGGAAGATAATCCTCTGCCATATGCATCAACAGAGCAGTATTTGCAATTTTACATCACTGATCTGTCAGCAGTAGGCAGCAAACAAAGCACAACTCTGCAATGCCTAGTAATTACAAGCTCCATTCTGGAGAAGTGCAGGAGAGTTGAGCTCTGGGAGAAATCAGTTATGTAAAAACACATAGGCTGCTATGCTGATGTACTTGACAGGAAAAAAAACGGTCAGGTTGGGTATTGTATAGAAGACAGCACAGAGAAGCATAAAATGTATTATAAAAGCTAGAATACACTTTGTCAGTGATGGAAGTCATCTTAGAAGCACTGCACTCTGTGTATGATCAACCAGGATTATTGTAACTACAGCAGGACGGTTCCAATGGCAACTGGAGGGAAATAGAGTTTGGAGGGGCACTTTTGGGAGGTGATATGTGCAAAACAGGGCAGCATTATTTATATTGGCACGAATGAGTAAATATATGTACTGTATACGTTATTATAAGATCACGTGCTGATTTTGGGAATCCCCATTTAACCTTTTAGTGACAGAGCCAATCTTGTACTTGATGACCAAGCCAATTTTTACAATTCTGACCACTGTCAGTTTATGAGGTTATAGCTCTGGAATGCTCCAACTGATTCTGAGATTGTTTTTTCGTGACATATTGTACTTCGTGACATATTGTACTTCATGTTAGTGGTAAAATTTCTTTGATATGACTTGCGTTTATTTCTGAAAAAAATGGAAATTTGGTCAAATTTTTTAAAATTTAGCAATTTTCAAACTTTCAATTTTTGTGCCCTTAAACCAGGGGTGGGGAACCTCAGGCCCTAGGGCCATTTACGGCCCTCGATGACATTTTATCAGGCCCCCGGGCAGATTCTCAGGGACCGCATTCTTGGGCAGGGAGCTGTATTTTGATTGCCAACACCTCATTAATTTCTTCTTGCTCTGTTAGCACACACACACAGTGTTCACTACTGAACACTGAAGGGCATGCAATGACAGATTACGTCCGGACACCGGTACCAGAGTCAGGATGTACTTTGTGGGTGGAGTTTGAACGGCCGCCGAAGGATGGTATAAATATCCAAATGGCCCTTGGTAGAAAAAAGATTCCCCACCCCTGCCTTAAACCATAGAGTTATGTCACACAAAATAGTTCATAGATAACATTTCCCACATGTCTACTGTACATCAGCACAGTTTTTGAGACATATTTTTTTTGTTAAGAAGTTAGAAGGGTTAAAAGTTGATCAGCAATTTCTCATTTTTCCCTAAAATTTAAAAAAACATTTTTTTAGGGACCACATCATTTAAAGTCAGTTTGGGGGGTCAATATGACAGAAAATACCCAAAAGTGACACCATTCTAAAAACTGCACCCCTCAAAGTGCTCAAATCACGTTCAAAAAGTTTATTAACCCTTCAGGTGCTTCACAAGAATTAATGGAACATCGAAGGAAAAAATGAACATTTAAATTTTTCCCACAAAAAATGTTACTTTAGTGCCAAATTTTTCATTTTCACAAGGGAAACAGAAGAAAATGCCCCACAAAATTTGTTGTGCGATTTCTCCTGAGTACGACAATACCACATATGTGGAGGAAAACTACTGTTTGGGTGCACGGCAGGGCTCGGAAGGGAAGGAGTGCCATTTGACTTTTGGAATAAAAAATTGGCTTGAATTAATGGCCAACGCCATGTCGCGTTTGGAGAACTCCTGATGTGCCTAAACAGTGGAAACCCCCCACAAATGACCTCATTTTGGAAACTATATCCCTCAAGGACTTTATCTAGATGTGTGATGAGCACATTGAATATTCAAGGGCTTCACAGAATTTTATAATGTTTTATAATGTTGAGCCATGAAAGTTAAGAAAAAAAAATTACATTTTTTTTACCACAAAAAAAAATGTTTTGGTTCCAGATTTTATACTTAAACATTGGCAAATAGGTACAAATGGTGCCAAAATGTGTCACACAATTTATGCTGAACTTGGCAATACCCCATATGTGGCTGTACAGTACTGCTTAGTCACACAGCGAGACTCGAGAGGGACAGAGCGCTGTTAGACTCTTGGAGAACAAATTATTAATTAATAGTTTCCAGACTCCATATACAGAGCCCCTAAATGCCAGAAAAGCAGAATACCCTCTCAAGTGACCTCATTTTGGGAATTTATTTACAGGTGTAGTGACGATTTTGACTCCACAAGTGATTTCCGGAAAAAAGCAGCAGTGGATGTTGTTGAGTGAAAATTGCAAACTGCCGTTGTAGTGACCAGTACATTAAGCGCAGCCCATGCTTTTGGAGATATGCACTTGTAAATTAGACGGGCTCTCATCGCTACAGAAATGCCAAACACGCGGACTTTAAATGTGGATAAAGCACACTGAGGCTCAGAAGGGGAGAGGGCAATGGAATTTGGGAGCGCAGAATTTGCTGAATTTCTTTTATGGGGGTGAGGAGCCATTTTGCTTTTCCAAAGCCTTTGTGCTACCAGTAACGTAGAAGGCTGCTATTTTTCCTTTAACAGATGACGGACCTGAGTGGGAACTTGCTTTTTTTTGTAGATTGAGCTGAAGCTTTTTTTGGGAACATTTTACATAACGTTTGGGATCACATTTATCCGGCGCTCTGAGCACTTACTTTGGGGTTTCCATCCAAACCTCAGAGTGACGTGATTCAGATGAAACCCCTGATAGATCCATTCACTATAATGAAACAGCAGCATTACTCTGGACTCCGTCTGTCCTCTGTTCAGCGGTGTCCTTCTTTTCAGAGGTGCACAAACCTGGCGGACCGCTCTTTTATGTATGACTAAATAGACGGACACCGTTGGATCACAGCTCAGAGAGCGTCCACAGTGTCTCCATCTGCCTCATAGTAGGGGGTTCTGTCTGAATCATGTATTTCCGGGATTTACACGGAAGCCCCGATGCGAGCGCAGGATAAATATGAGCCCAGCATTACTGCAATCTTTGTGAGACAAAATGAACAACTCAACGGCAGGAGAAGAATTGGTTTTATTTATTTTTTACGCCATGCCTCGTACGGTATAAGTGATGAGGTGACTTTATTCTTCAGATCGGTGCAATTACAGTGATACCAGATTTATTTCGGGGTTTTATGTTTGGCTGCTGTCACACACTAAAAGATGCTTTTTATTACAAAAACAAGTTTTTGCATCACCATATTTTGAGAGCTATAATTTTTCCATATTTTGGGCGACTGAGTCATGTGACGGCTTGTTTTTTTGCGCAACAAGTTCATGTTTTTATTGATACCATTTTCGGGCACATGACATTTTTTGATCGCTTTCTATTCTGATTTTTGGACGACAGAATGATCAAACACTAGCAATTTAGGAATTGTTTTTTAGGGTTAATATTTATGGCCATTCTGCGTGTAGTAAAATTGATAAGGCAGTTTTATTCTTTGGGTCAGTACTATTATAGCGATACCATATTTATGTTGTTTTGGCGGCATGACAAATTTATAAGTTGGCTCGTTCTGGACTCGGCGATACCAAATATGCATACTTTGTTTTTATATAAGTATATGTATTTATTGGTAAAATATTTTTTTTCTTCTCTTTTTCTAATTTATTTTGTGATTTTTTTTTTTACTAGTTTTAAAACATTTTTTAACTTTTATGTTGCTTTTTTACTTAGTCGCTCTATGGGACTTCAATTTTTATTTCTCTGATCACTGGTTTCATACAGTGCAATACAATATCTCATGTGTATTTTTCTTTAATCTTTATTTTATATGGGAAAAAGAGGGGTGATTTGAATTGGTGTGGTTTTTTATGTTATTTAAAATCATTAAATTTTAGATTTGTTAGTCCCCATAGGGGACTTAAACCTCCAATCATTCAATCGCTTGTATTATATACAGCAATACCATAGTATTGTAGTGTATAACAGGGGTGTCAAACTGCATTCCTCGAGGGCCTCAAACCATGCGTGTTTTCAAGATTTCCTTAGCATTGCACAAGGTGCAGGAATCATTATCTGTGCAGGTGGTTAAATTATCACCTGTGCAATACAAGGAAATCCTGAAAACATGACCTGTTTGCGGCCCTCGAGGAATGCAGTTTGACACCCCTGGTGTATAACACAAATCATGGTCTCCATTGACCATCAGCCAGAAGCCTTGAGCAGACCTCCGGTTGTTATGGGAACCCATGGTGGTTGATGAGCAGTTAGAACAGTGCATCCTCCAGGACGCAAACTGTTAATGCAGCTGTCACAGAGAAAGACAGCAGCATTTCACAGGTTAACAACTGTGGGTGCAGTGGTTAAAGGCAAATGGTGGCTGAATAACATAGCCATCATCTGCTGGGAATTAAATAGGCACAGTTCTTGATCCCTCTCCATTCATCCTTTGCAGAACAGTAGTAGTTAGGGGTTAAAACTCCAATAATAACTCAAAAGAAAATGTAAAAGAGCAGTAATCATAGTAATCAAATCAGTTGAAAGAAATGAATGGTATATTCCAAGTCGTTTAAAGGGCTTGTACATTACTAGGGCAACGTGTTCTTGATCTAAATGTTTGGCGGCGATAAAATAAAAAAAACTTATACTCCTCTCACGTGCCAGCGCCGTTCCAGCGATGTCTGCACTCGCGTTTCTGGGGCTTTTGTGCGGTTGTTATGTTACATGAGCCTGGAGTTCAATCATTGCTGGAGTCACGGTCTTCAGACAAATCGAACATCAAGAGGAAGTGATGGATAGCAGCTGCAGTTCTGACTTCCGCTGTGATGTTCAATTTGTCTGAAGGCGGAGACAGTGATGCCAACACTAAGGACGGGTTCACATTAGTGTATGTGTGCGCAGCGTACAATACACATTGATCCGCGTACATATCTTTAACATGGTGTACGCAGGGACACTCTTTTGCATGCGAATGCATACGAATGCGTCTTGTGGTTTGCGGCGGTGTCTGGCGAAACGCAACATGTTGCATTTTTTGAGGCGTCAAATATTGTGCATGCGGACGATTGCAGATGGTTGCTTCCAAAAATGCATTACTGTCTATGGGAACGCATTGGTACGCAAGGACATGTGTACGCATGCGTTCGATAAGCGTGCGTACTTTAGACTTCGCATGTCCAGAAAATGTCACTGCCTCCACCATGCACATAAAAAACACAAACACATGGCAAAACGCATTTAAACGCATGCATATGCAGCGTTTTTGTTTGCGTCATGTGCAAAACGATGCGCAGGCGTAAGCATGCTCTGGCATGCGTTTGCGCATGCAAACGATACGCTGCGGACACATACGCAAATGTTTTTTGGGCACCAGGCTCATCTGTCATCATAACCGCATGAGAGCCCTGGGAACGCGAGTACTCACACCACTGAAACGGGAAAATAAACTTTTTTTTAAATTTATTTTATTGGGGCTAAACTTGGGCATTGTAAACCCGCGCAGCCGTCTCACTGAAAGCCCATCTCCTGGAAGGAAATTAACTTTATTCCTCCTGGCAGCCTCCGGACCTCAGTCGTAGAGGTGTGCTCAGGTGTGCTCAGCTTGGCTTCAGCCACCGATCAGTACATAGTCAGCAGTGGCTGTAACTTTTCCCCCGCTAAGATGACTGACAGACGTTTATGCTTTTCATTAGTGCTGCATATACCACAGAACTTCTCTTCGGGCATTTGCTTTTTTCTCCCTTGTCGCCGGCCAATCAAAACACAGCCATACCCATATAAAAGTTCTGTGGTTTACGCCCAGTTGGATGTTGGATTATTATCATGGGGCATAACTTTGGAATGGAGGGGCACAGAAGAAAAGGAAAAACAGTTTCAGAAACCGTGGAACAGCTATAATTGTAGGAGGTACTCGAATTGAAAAAATCCAGTTAAAGGTGGTCTTTAAAGACTAAACAGTCCTAGTGATTATGTGCACATGAACATTTCTAAAAGAAGCAGGGAAGTAAATGTGAAATTCTCATTGGCCTAAAAGTTTTTGTTTGTATTTTCTTCACATATAAAATCAGAAAGAGTCCAGCGTCCTAACAGGATGTACTGGAGACAAGGTATCTACCTTAATTGGTCTCCCGAAGCTTACTGTTTGGTGGAATCGACAAGCCTACACGGCAGCCCAAATAGTTTTTTGAAAATTACCGTTCCATCCTGTAGAAAAGGTAAATTATAATTTTTTTGTTATTTAGGAGACACCATACTTGACATGCATCAACAGGCAGACTTCATGGTTAACCAAGACATTTAATGTATCGTATGTATACAATGCAAAGCTATCACTAATTAGAAGAACAAAGTTTACAGCACGTTACTCTAATTACTAGCTTAGACATTACGCGACCTCTAAGCCAGTAATTACAGTAACACGTTTTAATCTTTGAGCGGAAGCCACCCTTGGAGAGTAAATGTAGGACATTTAAAAGAAAGGTTCACACTTATTATTATCATTACATGTGAAAAGCGGTATACATAATAAAAAACAAGTACAATAATCTTAAAGGGAACCTGTCACCCCCCTCAGGCGTTTGTGATTAAAAAAGCCACCTTGTGCAGCACTAATGCTGCATTCTGACAAGGTGGCTCTTTTAGGCTGGTTTCACATTTGCGTTTCCCTGATCTGCGGACGGCTGCGGACTTCCTCAGTGAAGCCCCGCCCTCCGCCGCTAGCTCCGCCTACTTCTGCATGCGGCCCGCATGCGACCTGCGTACCTATCTTTAACATTAAGTATGCAGGTCGTGCGGCTGTATGCGGAGGCTGCCGCATGCGTCGTTTTGACGATGCGGCGACCAGCGTAGGACGCAGCCTTTTTTTCCGCATCGTCAAAACGATGCATGCGGCAGCCTCCGCATACAGCCGCATACAGCCGCACGACCTGCGTACCTAATGTACCTAAAGATAGGTACGCAGGTCGCATGCGGGCCGCATGCAGAAGTAGGCGGAGCTAGCAGCGGAGGTGCGGCCGAGGGCGGGGCTTCACGGAGGAAGTCCGCAGCCGTCCGCAGACCAGGGAAATGCAAATGTGAAACCAGCCTTAGTTACAAACGCCTGCACACGCTGAAATAAACACTTATAAAATGTGCCCCCACATACCCTAAAATAGTCCCGGGGGCGGGACTTTCCTTCCTAATCAGATGCAGCACAGCCGTCACTGCGGGCCTGTGCACGCCGGGCACCGCCTCCTCTTCCTGCAATATCGTCCCCGGTGCCTGCGCTGTAAGTTTTTTCCAGGCATGCGCAGTTGCGCTGCCCTTCTAACTTACAGCGCAGGCGCCAGGGACGATAATGCAGGAAGAGGAGGCGGCGCCTGGAGTGACGGCTGTGCTGCGTCTGGTCTGATTAGGAAGGAAAGTCCCGCCCCGGGACTATTTCAGGGTATGTGGGTGCACATTTTATAAGTGTTTATTTCAGCGTGTGCAGGCATTTGTAACTAAAAAGCCACCTTGTCAGAATACAGCATTAGTGCTGCACAAGGTGGCTCTTTTAGTTACAAACGCCTGAGGGGGTGACAGGTTCCCTTTAAGTAATACAAGTCACGACTGGTACAGGAGGAGAGAGGACAGTTAGATGTTGAATTAGTAAACGTCTGTTCATATATGCACTGCAGCCAATATTCCTGTATTTTTGGCTGAACAAATAGCAGAGGCTGCATTTGTATTCTTGCTGTCAATAAATCCTGGAACCAGATGGACCACCATTAAGTTAGGTTCGCCAGTAAACATTTGGATCAATTGAATATTAGGTACCGCTAGAGTATCATCGCTAGTGTTATAATTGGAAGCCATGTCACTTGTTTTTTTTCATCACTTTCAAAAAAATTATTACTTAATATAATGTTTCATTTAGGATGCATTCTGCTGGGACAGGTTGTGGATCATATTGATTCCCTAATGGAGGAATGGTTTCCTGGTTTGTTAGAAACTGATATTTCTGGTGAAGGAGAAACATTATTAAAAAAGTGGGTGCTATACAGTTTTGATGACGGTCAAGAGCACAAAAAAATTCTACTATCTGATTTGCTGGTAAAAGCTGAAGAAGGTAAGATTTACACATAAATCTAATATAGCTGTTTATCATTTTTTAAGCAGTAAGTGTTTGCCTGATATTTCACCTGGTAGACAATTTTTGATATTTAAACTAAATAGTTCATGACAACATGTTTTACAACCTCATAGTGATAATTCCTCTCTAACTTACCCCAGAAGGGCAGCTATGTACTACAGTAACACATTATTTCCTCCTCCTCACATATCAGGAATCCCTGGGACACTTAGCAGACTAAAACTGAGAATAGGCCAAAATGTTCTCGGTTTCCTTCTTCCATCATTGTGCCTCCATTTTCACTGATAGTAGTAGACACCTCATCACTTCTTTTATGTTCCAATATCCTCTCTATACAGGTCACCTAAATGTATCTGGTCCGGACTTTGTGGTCCTGATTCTCCATTAGCCATTTTTTCTTCCTTGTGATTGTTTTTTTTTTTTACCGGCCATTATGAATATTGGTCTTTCTTAAATATTATATTCCCCCATGTAAAATAAAAATGAGAGATAATCATCTACTGCATCGGTGCCATGTCTCCCAGGGCTCATGTAACATTGTTATGCCACATGTGCCTTAGATTCGACCAAAGGAAGTGAGAGTGAAGCAGTCCATTACCGATTGCTGACTGGCTGCAGTGTTCACGTGGCATAAGAAACATGAGCCCTGAAGGTGAGTTTCTATTATGTTTATTTTACACAGGGGAATATAGTATATAAAGAGGGGTTTGTTTGAGAAGTGTACAGATCCTTTAATCTAGGCAAGGCTAACCTTAGGATTTTTCTCTTAAAATTTGCTCTCCAGCCTGAAATATCCATAGTTCTCAACAGCATGCCACAGTCGCTATCCCAACAAAATTTGCATAGGGGGAATCTTTAGAGCTGGCACTGAAATTTAATCCTTATGTTAACGTTTTCTACTCCCATTGCGATTGTATTCCACAATCGTCATGTTGTCAGCTGCAAAGAAAATTCCTTTTCTTGACCTTTCTTGAGTTGCTCGTTGTTGTATCTGCTCCTTTTTCTAATAGATAGTAAAGATATATGGAGAGGGCTCAAGTTATCAAGTTAATTGTATAAGAATTCTTGTACAATTTTTGCTCCCTCACCCCCAAAAAACAAAATTCAGTCTTGCACCATATATATGTGTTATGGACCCTTTATCTGAAAAGGAGGCGAAGGTATGCTGTAAAAAGACCTGGACTAACATGCAATATCATGAGCAAAAAATTGCACAAAAAATTTGGCTCGAATTTCTGTCACAAAGTAAGCCAACTAATCGGTAATGTAATCTTTAGACTAGACAGTCTTATAATAAAGCATACAGAATTAGACTTTACCTCTAGTCAAAAATTAATTATCCCTGACAAAGGAGGTGCTAGCTCCGAAATGCGTCACAGCCAGTGAAACGTTGAGTTACCAGACAGTGACTGTTAAATGCTGACGGGGAATTTCAGACAGAACCTTTTTGGGACTTCGACGCTTGGATTTATAAGGAAAATACCATTATTTGTATAGAGAAAATATTTGGAAGATGCTTTCATAGGAATGATACCAGTGCATTGCAGCTAGATCCCCTGATAGAGCAGATTAATTCATATTAAGGAGCATAGCTCATTTCTGCTTATATATGATATTCCCTCTAAGTTTCTATTTCTTTTATTTATTCAGTCTTTTGGTTATTTGCACACACAGTATTGATAAATTTACCCTTTTGTGATTGTTCCAATGCTTTACTTTCCATAGTGTTATGTTAAGGATTTTTGGAGCTCATGGTGCTATTTGCAGGGAATTATTACTAAAGTACAGGTTCTACAGATGTGTTTTAAAAGTATAGTAAACGTCTCTCATCTACAGGTGACTTGTTGGTGAATCCGGAAGATCCAAGATTTACAGTTCCAATCTCACAAATTGCTCCTGATATTGTTCTAGCTGATTTGCCGAGAAATATTATGTTAAATAACGAGGAGCTAGAATTTGATCAGTCTCCTGAGTACTTACTGGGTATGTATTTTACTGCGGAATAATATTTTTATCTTCAACTTTCTGTGCTAACTTGTGGAATCATAACGGCAACGGTGTTCATTTCATGTATGTAGTTATTTTACGTACAAGATATGATTGCTGAAAATTGTTATGTATGTATGTAATAGGAGGAACAGCTCTGAGGCCCAAACCGGTACAATTGAAATTTAGTTTAAAATAAGAACAGAGAAAACCATTAACCCCATAAGTTTAATTACTTGGGCACAGATGCACCTTGGAGTGTGAAACCTTCTAAGTCTGGCAGGAACATGCTAAGTGTAGATATGGCTCATCTGATCATGGAAATTAAATGGCCAAACCATTAAGCTTTTTAGATACACCCTGCCATCATCTTCCAAGCTGTGAACAAAAATAAAAGTTTACCCAACTTGCTATGATCCTTTTTTTCTTTTCATTTTTTATAGGGTAGCACTGATTAAATGAGGGGGTGGAGGGCTGTCTGTAGGGAAGGTGCTCACCTTTTTCCTGGTGTGTCCAACCCCAACAACAATAGTGGCAGGTAGTCAATTTCCAGAAAGGAGCTACAGATGTAAGTGGAAACACCAACCAAAACAGATCCTGGGCAAAGAAAAATTTCCAGGCACTAACTTCCTCCTGGTAAAACACTGGTGCCTTTAATTGTTTCTAAAAATAAGAAAAAACACTACGCTGCCATGTGGAATAAAAACAAAACCGAGAATATCTCCAGTGTAAACATGTCCATAGAAACTGCTTGGGGAAGACCTAGATCCAGAAAAATAAAACTAGAACATCCCACTCTGTCAGTCCAGTTTAATGCCCGTAGATATATTGCAGAGTGAAATGTTCTAGTTTTTAATTTTTTTTGTATCTAGTACTTTCCCATGAATGATCTGATTTGTGTACACTGGACAAATTCTGTCCCGCGTAGCAGCTCGGCGATATGTCTTATTTTTGGTCTAGTGAATGGGATTGTTGACCGATCCTGTCCACGCAGTGGGCTCTGATGGGGACTTTTTTGGATTGATGCAGCTATACCTACATGAGTTTTACTTATGTTTTTTTTAATTGTTTCTACTACTTTTGTTGACAAATTCCCTATAGTGGGACATGTATCTACCATACAGTATTGCAAAATTAGTGTTCAAGAGACATATATGCCTTTTGATATCTCAGTGCTACATTTTGTCTCTTCAATATTCCCCTTATTACATATCATAGGATCCAATTCGCAAGTGCAATTTAAATTAGGATTAAGCATAGCCAAAATCCTGTCTCAGAATCAAATTAACTTCGAACCTCGCCGTAATAGATGCATTAGATTGGCATCATGTCTAAGGCATTTTGGATACTTTCAATTTTGTCTCCTTTCCATCTTGAGCATTTTTTAGGTGTATGTGTGCAATGAAAGCTTTGAAGCGAAAAATATTGACATTGCAGAAATCTAAGGATTTGTGTTCATAGCTAAATTAATATCAGAATGGAATAATGTTGAGCTTTCACCAACACCCTCTTTTCTACTTTTGCAAACACATATGTAGTGATCATGCATTATACATCTCATCATTATATTATAATACAACAAGCAATGTGATTTTCCTAGCCTTGGTATGCTTTAACCCTGTTCATATCTCTTATTCTTGTGTTTTTTGAATTTTTTATTAAGTAGTAAAACTTTAAAAACCTTATCAAATTGATACTTCTATAAACAATACTGAATGGAAGAGTTACAAATTAAGTTGTGGCATTAAAAAATACAAATTTTTCTTCCAAAACACAAGCTCTTACACAGGTATGGCAACAGAAAATTAAAACTGTTACACCTCTTGGAAAGCTGTGATAACAAATATAAGATCCAAAATGATAATTGGTCTGGTTTTGAAGAGGTTAAGAAATGAATTTGATTAGAATTCACCACATTAAGTGTACCTATATCAGTTACTGAGTAGACGGTAATTTATCAGTTGTGCATATCTAAACCAGTCATGATCTCACATGCCAAGTTCATCTCAAAACACTTCAAATTATTTGTAATTTCCGCGTATTAACAAATCCGCTAAAAATGCTCTGTATTCCCTCCAGTGTAACTTCCCTTCTGATTCTGTAGTTGTTCCAAATGATTCTGCCAACTATCAACACCAGAATCATCTACTGCTAGTTTAGACACTAAAGTCACATGTGGACAAGGAGACCACAGATTCAAATATTCATATTTCAGAATATAAATGTGTCTTTCAGGTGACGGTGGCTTTGGATCAGTCTATAGGGCTGTGTATAGAGGTAAAGATGTAGCAGTGAAAATTTTCAACAAATACACTTCCCCAAGGCTTTTAAGGCAGGTAAGAAACCCAAGTAGAGCAAATCTATCATTATATACCTCTTTCTATTTTATCCTTTTAACAGTTGCATAAAAATAATAGACTGCAATTGTTTTCCTTATTTTGTTATGTAAAATCGGTCAAATGTGGCGACAGATTCCCTTTGAAAGACGTATCCCGACAAGGGTCTAGTCCAGCTCTTCTCAGGGTCTACTAGCGTTGATTGATGGGTCTCTTGTTATGGCCACGTTCTCAGTATTTGGTCAGTATGTTACATCAGTATGTGTAAGCCAAAACCAGGTGAGGAAAAGTATAATAGAAACACGTCACCACTTCTGTATCTATCACCCACTCCTGGTTTTGGCTTACAAATGCTGATGTACTTTGTGCTGGATCTGAGTTAAAGTGAACTTGTTGCCAGAAAAGTTGTTGTTAACTTGCAGATATGGGGTTCATTTGCAGGTTAATAGCGTTACTAACCTGCCCGGCACCTGCATGAAGCCAAACGTTGCGGGGAGAAAATTAACTTTATTCCTCCTGGCAGCATTAGGTTTCAGTCAAGGGGATGGCACTGGGGCTAGGTGTCACTGCTCTGAAAATACAGAGCGGCGACTGTAACTATGCCCCCAACCCTGACTGCCTCCTCCAATGCAGAGCCAGTGTCAGTCAGGTTCAGGGACGCGGTTCAGGTGACTGAACCAGCTCCGTCGCCGCCCCGTGGCTGAGACCGGGATTCTGCCTAGTAAAATAAAGTTTATTTTCTCCCCACAGCGTTCGGCTACGTGCAGGCAATGGGCAGTAATGCTATTAACCTGCAAATCAACCCCATACCTGCAGGTTAATAATGTTTTTTTCTGTTGTCAGGTTTCCTTAAATAACATGATAGGATCACTAAAATCATACACTCATGTAATATCATTGTCATTCCAGGAACTGACAGTACTTAGTCATCTCCATCACCCAAGCCTAGTGTGTTTACTTGCAGCTGGGGTTCGACCTAGAATGCTAGTAATGGAACTCGCTCCAAAAGGTTCCCTTGATCATCTGCTTCAGCAGGACAGCAGTAGCCTGACTCGAACTCTTCAGCACAGAATAGCTCTTCATGTTGCTGACGGGCTCAGGTAAAAGTGAAAAAAATAATGAATTTCAAGGGGTGTTTTCATGTTATTAAATTGTTTAATTAAGCAGCATAGAAATAAGCAAGTTTGTAATTGACTTTGCTATTTACTTTCATTCTTCTGCAATGAAAGCCCATATAATGCATAGCTTTTTGTCAAGAAAATAGACAATATGAGGCTGGCCTAGTGTACGCCGACGTTCCATTACAGGAGAGGAGTTAACTCCTAACATTTCACTTAGCTCAATCCAACCAACTGATTTCCATACAGAAGCTATGAGCAAAAACAGCATGAAAAACTGATTGAGAGCGACAGTCACCAATGGTATGTGAAAAGCAGCACTTTATTGTGGTTGTCACATGTGGCGAGAATGCATAAAGAGGAAAGTACGGGACAGCTGTTTAGCTTAAGTTATGCTTCTTTTGGCTCAGAAGAATTGTAGTTTACGCGAAGCAGCTGTCTCTTACCTCTTTATATCTACTCTCCTCATGGAAAGACCATAACAAAGTGCTTCATATGCCGCTCTCATTCAATTTTTCATGCTGTTTTTGCTCACAATTTTGCACTGCTTTATCTCAAGCTGAACACCACTATATCTGGCAATCTGCTAGTCATGTTTGCCTGAATGCATTAATGCAGGGTGTGCTATCAGTGCCTCTATTTCTGCTATTATTTCTGTGATTTTTATATGTGTTGGACCATACATCAGTTAGCTGCTTCTCTCCTTCCCCTTTCCCTCTCATCTCCTAACCAAGGTTCTCTTATCAGTCCTGTATAGTGTTGAGCGATACCATGCGATACTTGAAAGTATCGGTATCGGAAAGTATTGGCCGATACCGGCAAAGTATCGGATCCAATCCGATACCGATACCCGATACCAATACAAGTCAATGGGACTCAAGTATCGGACGGTATCCTGATGGTTCCCAGGGTCTGAAGGAGAGGAAACTCTCCTTCAGACCCTGGGATCCATATAAATGTGTAAAATAAAGAATTAAAATAAAAAATATTGCTATACTCACCTGTCTGACGCAGCCTGGACCTCAGCGAGGGAACCGGCAGCGTTGTTTGTTTAAAATTCGCGCTTTTACTTGGTTACGTGAAGTCCCGGCTTGTGATTGGTCAAGGCGGCCATGTTGCCGGGACGCGGACCAATCACAGCAAGCCGTGACGAAATTACGTCACGGCTTGCTGTGATTGGTCCGCGTCCCGGCAACATGGCCGCCATTAACCAATCACAAGCCGTGACGTCACGGGAGCCTGGACACGCGTGCTTTTTAAAATACGCGCATGTCCAGCCTCCCGTGACGTCACGGCTTGTGATTGGTTAATGGCGGCCATGTTGCCGGGACGCGGACCAATCACAGCAAGCCGTGACGTAATTTCGTCACGGCTTGCTGTGATTGGTCCGCGTCCCGGCAACATGGCCGCCCTGACCAATCACAAGCCGGGACTTCACGTAACCAAGTAAAAGCGCGAAATTTAAACAAACAACGCTGCCGGTTCCCTCGCTGAGGTCCAGGCTGCGTCGGAGAGGTGAGTATAGCAATATTTTTTATTTTAATTCTCTCTTTTACACATTATTACATTAATGTTGTTGCGATACCCGATACCCGATACCACAAAAGTATCGGATCTCGGTATCGGAAATTCCGATACAGCAAATATCGGCCGATACCCGATACTTGCAGTATCGGAATGCTCAACACTAGTCCTGTAGCATCACAATGGGTGCCAGCATGTGCAGTTTCCATAGCAGTGCTTTTAATCAGGGCTTCCACTTTCCTGAGTCTTGTGCTTGTTTCCATGTCCTGTTATTCCTAAATGTAAATATAGTAATAACAGTGTAGAACACATACTGACAAACCGTTAATGTGTAATAGCAAGTCGGAGCTCCTGACCAGAAGTGTTATTCAAGGATGAGTACCTGCCCCTTAAGCAACAAGAAAGTAATGCGACTACATAGCTCCGAGCTGCACAAGAGACAACTTGGGAATACCCCTTTTAAAACAGTTGTCCACTAATTGTATAATCCCTTCTGAATCCCCATGTTTCCCCCAGCAAAATAATAACACTTTTATACTCCCCTACGGTGCTGGCGCTGTTTTAGCGTTCCTGCCATTGCCACTCCTGGGGCTCGTGTGACATTATGTCATGCGATCCCTGCAGCCAATCAGTACTGGCTTCACTCTACTCTCCTGCAGATGTAGCTGACATCCGGAGAAAGTGAGAGGGCAGCAGCTCCCATTTACTCCAGATGTCTTGAGTAGAGAGTGAAGCCAGAGCTGATCGGCCTCAGGGATCGCATGGCATAATGTCACACAAGCCCCAGGAGAACCAGTGCCTACACGGCATAGGCATCAGAGGTGAGTATAAGTATTATTTTACTGAGGGGGAGAAATATAGGGATTCAGGCGGAGTTGTATGAGCAGTGGACAACCCCCTTTTTAATGTTGATTTTGTTTTTTCTAAATAGCAATGATTTTACTTCATTTACAGGCCATGTGACAACATGTAAATCATACTTTTTAGCGACATTCTGTATTACTTATTACATTCTAAAGTTCAGTAGATTCAACTGTCTTTTTATTGCAAATGTTTAGATCATGCATCATCTATACCGTTCCCTCATTCTCTGAACAAGCATACACATTCACTCTTACCAGACAGCAAACTATTAACATTTTCTAACTTATCATGATTGTAACTCCCCCTGTTCTAGTTCTCACATATAGCTTGTTAGTTATATTAAATTCTCTTAGTTTACTAAAAAGGTAAATTTAGCGCTTTTTTTACATTTTATACATGTTGTAACTGAAGATTTTTGCATACAACTCAATCATTCTCTGAGATTCTCTGTATGTACGCTAATTACTAATTTAAGCAATTAACATATCCAGTGATTTATTGCTCCAGTTTGTTGGCTTATATTATGCATTTGAACTCTATTGTTTTCTCCAAAAGTTGTATTCTCTATATCCTTATGTCATAGGTACCTTCATTCATCTATGATCATTTATCGAGATTTAAAACCTCACAATGTTCTGCTGTTTACGTTACATCCAAGTTGTGAAGTTATTGCCAAGATTGCAGACTATGGTATTGCTCAATATTGTTGCAGAATGGGGATCAAAACTTCAGAAGGCACCCCAGGTAATGATGATCCCACCTTAACCATAGACCTTGCTAAAGTATAAAGTAACATTCTCAGTGGTTTCTGTGTAAATATATATTGTACATGAAACACAGTCTTAACATGCTCAGATTTTTTGCACCTTGACCTGAAAGATTCCAAATTGCTCCAACATGCAGAGGGACAAACATTGATATTGGTATATATAAGGCAAATATTGGCAAACCCAGTTAAATGACAAAAATCCAAACCACATATTTAAAGGACTAACACTGGTGATTTATTTTTATTGCCCACCCACCCCTCTTCCTGTTAAATTGTGTGTAGAGAGAATGTATAGAAATACTCACCGGGTGCCATCATCTGACATTTATTATCAATACTCCAATAGTCTGCTTGGCATGACTTGACCACATTTGTGACCTGTTGTCTCACACAACTTGTGACGTGACAGGTCACTAATGTGGTTACATGATGCTTGCGAAGCAAACAGCTGCTCAGTTGTAGTGATGGGGGTCAGAACTTCATCTGTCCAATATAGATGGCTTATCCTAAAAATAGGCTATCCTAAAAATGGCTTATCCTAAAAATAGGTTAAATTCCTCAGCACCGATTTTTAAAGGCACTAAGGAATAACAGTATAGCGCCGCCTGGCAGTGGCAATTGATAGCTTACACCTTCCGGTAACATCCACGGCCAGTTTTGAAGACAATTGAAGCTGATTAACACCTTTAATCTCGACATTGATATTTACAGGGTTACAATGGGGTCACAAGACCCCCTTAGTAACCATCGGAACTGCACGATAAGAATCGCTGGACCTTATGTGATAACCCCAGGGTACGGTGGCCTATGAGATCCAGCAATAAGCAGTGACTGCTCTCATCCACTGCAGTACACAAGTATTTGCAGCAAATACAGAAATTTCATTTTTACACCTAAAATGTCATATTTCCAAATCTCAATGTTATAAAATTCTGTGAGGCACCTATGGGTTCAAAATACTCACTACACCCCTAGATGAATTCTTTAGGCAGTGAAAATTCCAATATGGAGTCACCAGGGGGCTTTTCTGCTGTTCTTGCATATCAGAGGCTCAGCTAATGGAGCCCACAATCTAGTCAAATGAAATCTGCATTCTAAAATCCAAGTAGCGCTCATTCCCATCCAATCCCTGCCGGGGGCTGCAAAAGTAGTGTCCAACCACATATTGGGTATTGCTACAGTCAGAAGAAATTGCATAAAAATTGTGGGGTCAAATTTCTCTCGAAGACGAAAATGTACGTAGTATAAGGTCCTCAAAACTGCTAAATAATAAAAAAAAACTTAAAAGTCACAAATTTTATTAGAAAATATTAAAATGGAATAACTTTTAGGGTATGTTCCCTCTGGGCGTTTTTGCTGCTTTTTTTTTACTGCATTTTTGTATGCTAATTTTCAACTGCTTTTTACAGTACCAGTAAAGCCTATGAGATTTCAGAATCATTTTTTCTTCCACCTGAACCTGCAGGGTAGAGCGTGTCTGCATTGCCATGTTTTTTAACCTACTATTTCAGCAACCCTACTCGGTGATCTAATTACATATAAAGGGGCCGCACCTTCAAACATATCACACAATTGTGATTCTATACACTTAGGGTATGTGCACACGGTGCAGAAATGTGTGCGGATTTTTACATGCTGATTTTGGTAAATCTGCCGGAAATTCGCACTGCGGATTTACCACGGTTTTTCCGCAGTTTTTGTGCGGATTTCACCTGCAGTTTTACACCTGCGGATTCCTATTATGGAGCCGGTGTAAACCCCTGCGGAATCCGCACAAAGAATTGACATGCTGCGGAATAAACAATGCAGCGTTTCCGCTCGTTTTTTTCTGCAGCATGTGCACTGCGGATTTTGTTTTTCATAGGTTTACATGGTACTGTAAACTCATGGAAAACTGCTGCGAATCCGCAGCGGCCAATCCGCTGTGGATTAACAGCAAAATCCGCAACGTGTGCACATACTCTACCTGAAACCATGGGTTGAATTGTATTTGTGCTGGCTATATCCTCTATACCCACGATTTTAACAACCCTATTTAGTGATCAAGCTACATATAAAGTACCCCACCTTTATTTATCTCACACGTTTTGAGACTACTGGCATCATTGTCACTTTTGTGTTAGCACATACCCTCGAGCGTGGTATCATTTACTGTTCAAGATTTCAGAAATCTCATGCACACACATTGATTTTTTTTGTCACCAGAATTTTGTGCTTTGCAGTGTTTTTTTGATATGGAGCATGTCACTTCTTTCAGCGTTTTTTCAGTGTTTTCACCCACTGACTTGAATGAATGATGAAAAAACGCTGCAAATATGCAGGTTGACTTTTTTTTGCAGCTTATTTGCTGCAGAAAAGTCAAGGACAGCAGGATGTGACCTTGCAGTCTGCTCTGTTATCTCTAGATGGCAGGCTGCATGGTTGCATGATGCGTCCATACAGCCTGTCATCGAGAAGAGACACTGAACAGCGGACCCAAACCCCATTCACTTAAATGGGTCACCAGATAATGCAGTGCTTGCCAAACTGTCGTGTTCATGACAGCACGGCAAACACCGTTTCTGATCGGCGATGAAACCATCCCCACCAGTCAGAGAGCCGCGGTTCCCATGCTGTTAAAAGACCAGGTGAGCCAGCAGCTGTGATTGGAAGTATAAATTTTACCTCTGGTTACTGGTGTCGGCTGATGGGACTACCGCTCCCATCGTCCGACACCTGCTGCTAATAACAGTGAGAGCTGGAGCAGCTGATGGGAGTATTCATCATCGTCTCCTGCGCTGTAAATAAATAATAAAAAAAGAACCCTGCATGTGTTCCCCGTATTTTTGATAACCAGCCAGGCAAAACTCACAGCTTGGTGCTGTAACCCTCAGCTATCAGCATTAGCAAGGCTGGTTATCAAGAATAGAGGGGTCCCCAAGCTGTTTTTTTTTAAATTATTTAAATAAATAATTAAAAAAAAACAAAACGGTGTGGTGTCCTTCCCCCTATTTTTGATAACCAGCCCTTTTAAAAACAGACAGCTGGGAGACAGCCGCCCAGAGAAGCCACATCTGTTAGATATGCCAATTTTGGTGCTTTCCCGAATCTTCCCACTTGCCCTGTAGAGGTGGCAAGTGGGGTTCATATTTGTGGGGTTTGTCACCTTTGTATTGTCAGGTGACATCAAGGCCACGGATTACTAATGGAGAGGCGACTATAAAACACCTATCCATTACTAATCCTATAATATACATGGTAAATAAAGACACAGCCAGAACAAAGTCCTTTATTTTAAATAAAACAAAACACACTTTTGATTTTTTATTTTAAAATAACAAACACATTTATACTCGCCTAATGCCTAATTCCACCGAAGCCCCCGTCTTCTGTAATAAAACAAAAATAAAAACAACAATATCCCTCAGCTCTCCGTCGTTCTGTCCCACGCCGTAATCCATGTCTGGGGGATAAACATTTTTCAACCTGGACCAAGCCATCCAGGCTGAGAAACACTGGTGAATGAGCTGTTGCGAGCCCAGCCTCAGTGACTAGCTGTTATGTCACGGAGGCTGCGTTCCCAGCCGGGCTGAACTGCGGTGACCTCGGTGAGATCTCCGATAGCACTGTGAGAAAGTCAGACGGTGTAGCGGCAAGTTCACCGCTGTTCAAATTCACCGCAGTGAAATTCTCCCTGTGAACTCGCTTCTGCACCGTGCGACTTTCTCACGGTGCTAGCAGGGATCTAATTCATTCATGATATCACATTAAATATCCACAACCTTCTACAGTAGATGATATAGCAGATTGATATTTGTCTTGATACTGAACCCAGACAGTGTAATAGACAAAGGGAAAGGGACTACTAAGGTACCATATTATAATAAAGTGCCAGTGCTTAATCTATAAACATGGTCATGCAAAGTAGCTGATGTTAACACACCAGATACTATAGAATAGTATTGTGACAAGATTCCACAATAGAATGGAGAACCCAACAGATAAATTGCCTATGCTGTAATTATACACATAAGAACTAATGTTTACTAAAAGACTGAAACACATAAGACACTATTAGATACTTAATCTTATCATTCCAGATTCAATTGGAGAAATAAACAAATATAGTGCCTATACTTTGATAAATGCAGTCCACAATAATAGGATATGAGCAATTTATCACATGCTGAACTGCCCCAAAACAGGATAATGCAACATCCATTCCTTATGAGGCTGATCTATGTCCATGGGTTACTTATTTCTAATCTTGTTTCCCGTATGTGTTTCCCCCATTGAAATTTCATCAGGAGGCTTTGATAGACATGTTGGCCAGTCATGAGGTCAGATAAAGGATCTTTGATTACTTGTAGGGTTTTTACACTGGTTAAGCATATCAAGGGCCCTCCAAACACGAGCCCGCAAACCATTCCATCAATGTCTGTATTCCAAAACGTCTCTCTTGCCTTACTGAGCTGTGCTGCGCGCTCAAACAGTAGTTTTCCTCCACATATGGGGTATCTGTGTACTTAAAAAAGAAATTGCCCAACAGAGTTTTTGGTCCATTTTCTACTGTTACCTTTGTGAAAATAAAAAATGTTGGGCTAAAACTATATTTTGCAAGACCTTTTTTTTTTCATGGCTCTACATTATAAACTTCTGGGAAGTACCTGGGAGTTCAAGGTGCTCAACACACATCTAGATACATTCCATCAGGGGTCTAGTTTCCAAAATGGGGTCATTTTGTGGGGGGGGGTTTCACTGTGCTGCACATCAGGGGCTTTCCAAACACGACTTGGTATCCACTCTCGATTCCAGAGATTTTTGTGTTCAAGTCAAGAAGCTCTTTGCCTTCCTAGCCCTGCCATGCACCAAAACAGTTTTCCCTCACATATGGGGTTATCGACGTACTCAGGAGAAGTTGCACAACAAATTTTGGGGTCTATTTTCTCCTGATACTCTAGTGAAAATAAAAATTTTGGGGCTAAAGTAACATTTTTTTGAAAAAAAAACTAAACTGTTCATTTTTTTCCTTCCACATTGCTTTGGTTCCTGTGAAGCACCTGAAGGGCTAACGAACTTCTTGAATGTGGTTTTGAGCACATTGGGAGGGGTGCACTTTTTAGAATGGTGTCACTTTTGGGTATTTTCTGTCGTTTAGGTCCCACAAAGTCACTTCAAATGTGGTGTGGTCCCTAAAAAAAATGGTTTTGTAAATTTTGTTGGAAAAATTAGAAATTGTTGATCAACTTTTAACACTTCTAACTTCCTAACAAAAAAAATGTACGTTTAAAAAATGATGCAGATATAAAGTAGACATGTGGGAAATCTTATCTATTAACTATTTTGCGCGACATATCTCTCTGGTTTAAGGGCATAAGAATTAAAATTTGAAAATAGCAACATTTTCAACATTTGCACGAAATATCCAATATTTTTACAAATAAACAATAATAAATCAATGGAACAATTCTTTTTAAGGCCCCCGTAAACATTAGATTGTTGTCAGCGGAACAGTGCTTCAGCCAAGCATTTGGCCAACAGCCATCTTGGCCGTCTATCCCATACACAGAAGCTCCCTTTCAGCTGTGCACTCCTGTGTTCTCTGTGAAAATGCCGAAAGACATGTCTGCCAGTGGTTTATCTCCAGGAGAATAAAGTGATCGGATATCCAAAATCAGACATGTCTGATCAGCATCTCCTTTGACAATCAGTTCGCTGACACCACCACACACACAATCATGTAGGGTCGGACATATCATTGGTGCAACGTAGGCAGCCACAGAGGGGCCCAAGAGGTAAGGGGTGCCACTTTCACCTTCAAGTTAACAAACAGTTTCTGTCATAGACACAAAGAGAGGGTCATATACTGTTCTTGCACATGGGCCCTCTCCATTTATGTCCGCCAATACTTCTGTTAACCAAACCTATCGATATCAGTGGGTGCAGCCGACATTAGTTTACGGGAGCTTTAGATTGCTGTTTAAAGGTTTGTTTTATAACATACTGACCACATTATTTTATTGTATTTATTGTTTTAGGATTTAGAGCACCTGAAGTTGCAAGAGGAAATGTAATTTACAACCAGCAAGCTGATGTCTATTCGTTTGGATTGTTGCTCTATGATATTCTGACAGCTGGAGCTAGGATGGTTGAAGGGTTGAAGTTTCCAAATGAATTTGATGAATTGGCTATCAATGGGAAATTGCCTGGTAAGTTTTCTGTCTGTCGAGCTATTATGCCAAATTCCCTGTCCACCTTCACATCAGGACTAATCTGCTAAAACTATGCAAGAAAAGGTGTCTCTAGCCAGTGAGATATTATTTATCTGCTCGGAAAAATAAAATTTACTGTCTGTCTGGTTGCTATGGGCAGTAATGTCAGTGTTTCTGTTAATTTAGATTATTGCCGCCCTCTTCTTTCCACCATAATCGCTCTTTGTATAACAGCCTAGCAGATCTGACTTTATAGTACACTGCAAGATATTTAAGATATTTACATCCCATATCCACCTTAATCACAATGTGCGAGTTGATTAATGTTCACTTTTTGCATGTCTTAATGTTTTAGATCCAGTCAAAGAATATAATTGTGCTGCATGGCCAGAAGTTGAAGTATTGATTAAAAAATGCTTAAAAGAAAATCCTCAAGAACGTCCTACATCTGCCAAGGTACACAATTCTGGGAAGGACACTTTTTGTGAATATATATACTAGCTGAAGAGCCCGGCGTAGCCTTGGCATAGTAAATATCTGTGGTTAGTTATAGCACCTCACTTCTCTTATTTTCCCATCACGCCTCTCATTTTCCCCCTCACATCTCTCATTTTCTCCCTCACATCTTTCATTTTCCCCCTCACATCTCTCATTTTCTCCCTCACACCTCTCATTTTCCCTCTCACTCCTCTTATTTTCCCCCTCACTCCTCTCATTCCCCCCTAACACTTGTCATTTCAACCTCACATCTGTCATTTTCCGATCACTCCACTATTTTCCGTCACTCCTCTCATTTTGCACTCACACCTTTTCATTTTCACCTCACACCTCTCATTTTCACCTCACACCTCTAATTTTCCCCTCACACCTCTCATTTTCCCCTCAGTATATACATGTTTGTCATCTCCTTTATATATAGTATACACCTGTATGTCATCTCCCCTGTAAATAGTATATACCTGCTGTATGTCATCTCCTCCTGTATATTGTATATACCTATGTGTCATCTCCTCCTGTATATAGTATATACCTGTATGTCATCTCTTCTGTATATAGTATATACCTGTATGTCATCTCCTCCTATATATGGTATATACCTGTATGTCATCTCCTCCTGTATATAGTATATACCCGTGTGTCATTTCCTAGTGTATATAGTATATACCCATGTGTCATCTCCCCTGTATATAGTATATACCTGCTGTATGTCATCTCCTCCTGTATATAACTATGTGTCATCTCCTCTTTTATATAGTATATACCTGCATGTCATCTCCTACTGTATAAAGTATATACCTGTGTCATCTCCTCCTGTATATATAGTATATACCTGTATGTCATCTCCTCCTGTATATAGTATATACCTGTAAGTCATCTCCTCCTGTATATAGTCTATACCTGTGTATCATCTGCTCCTGTATATAGTATATACCTGTCATCTCCTCCTGTATATAGTATATACCTGTAAGTCATCTTCTCCTGTATATAGTCTATACCTGTGTGTCATCTGCTCCTGTATATAGTATATACCTGTCATCTCCCCTGTATATAGTATGTACCTGTATGTCATCTCCTCCTGTATATAGTATATATCTGTGTCATCTCCTGTATTAGACCTCGTTCACACGTTATGTGGTCAGTATTTTTACCTCATTATTTGTAAGCTAAATTGGCAGCCTGATAAATCCCCAGCCAACAGGAAGCCCTCCCCCCTGACAGTATATATTAGCTCACACATACACATAATAGACAGGTCATGTGACTAACAGCTGCCGTATTTCCTATATACATTTGTTGCTCTTGTAGTTTTTCTGATTATTAATCAGATTTTTATTTTTGAAGGATAATACCAGACTTGTGTGTGTTTTAGGGCGAATTTCATGTGTCAAGTTGTGTATGTTGAGTTGCGTGTGGCGACATGCATGTAGCGACTTTTGTGAAATGAGTTTTATGTGGCGACATGCGTGTAGCAACTTTTTGTGTGTCGAGTTGCATGTGACAGGTTAGTGTAGCAAGTTATGTGCAGCAAGTTTTGTGCGTGGCGAGTTTTATGTGTGGTGCTTTTTGAGTATGTGCAAGTTTTGTGTGAGGCAACTTTTGCATGTGTTGCAACTTTTGTGCATGTGGCAATTTTTCTGCGTGTGGCGAGTTTTCCATGAGGTGAGTTTTGCACGTGTGGTGAGTTTTGCGTGAGCCTAGTTTTGCATGTGGCGAGTTTTGAGTGGCGACTTTTGTGTTTCGACTTTTATGTGGAGAGGTTGGTGTATGTGTGGAGAAATGTGTGCTGAGGGTGGTATATGTGTTCAAGCACGTGGTAGTGTGTGGCGCATTTTGTGTGTGTGTTCATATCCCCGTGTGTGGTGAGTATCCCATGTCGGGGCCCCACCTTAGCAACTGTACGGTATATACTCTTTGGCGCCATCGCTCTCATTCTTTAAGTCCCCCTTGTTCACATCTGGCAGCTGTCAATTTGCCTCCAACACTTTTCCTTTCACTTTTTCCCCGTTATGTAGATAGGGGCAAAATTGTTTGGTGAATTGGAAAGCGCGGGGTTCAAATTTCGCCTCACAGCATAGCCTATGACGCTCTCGGGGTCCAGACGTGTGACTGTGCAAAATTTTGTGGCTGTAGCTGCGACGGTGCAGATGCCAATCCCGGACATACACACACACACACACACACACACACACACACACACACACACACACACACACACACACACACACACATTCAGCTTTATATATTAGATTGTTTCTTTTCATGGGACAACACTGAAGATATGACACTTTGATATAATGTAACGTAGTCGGTGTACAGCTTTTATAACTGTATGAATTTGCTATGCCCTCTAATTAATTCAACACACAGCCTTAGGCTACTTTCACACTAGCGTCGTGCACTGCACGTCGCTATGCGTCGTTTGGTTGAAAAAACGCATCCTGCAAAAGTGCTTGCAGGATGTGTTTTTTCACCATTGATTTGCATTAGTGTCGCATTGCGACGCTTTGCCACACGTCGCAACCGTCGTGCGACGGTTGCGCCGTGTTGTGGCGGACCGTCGACTGCAAAAAAGTTACATGTAACTTTTTTGCTGCAGATAAACCGCCATTTCCGACCGCGCATGTGCGGCCGGAACTCCGCCCCCACCTCCCCGCACCTCCCCGCACCTCACAATGGGGCGGCGGATGCTCTGGAAAAATGCATCCGCTGCCCCCGTTGTGCGGCGCATTCACTGCTAGCGTCGGTACGTCGGCCCGACGCACTGCGACGGGCCGAGTACGACGCTAGTGTGAAAGTAGCCTTAATGTTTAAACCGCTGGCAACAAAAGTGAGTATACCTCTAAGTGAAAATGGCCAAATTGTGCCCAAAGTGTCAATATTTTGTGTGGCCACCATTATTTTCAAGCACTGCATTAATTTTCTTGGGCAAGGAGTTCACTACAGCTTCACATATTGCAACTGGAATCCTCTTCCAATCCTCCATGATGACATCACGGAGCTAGTGGATGTTAGAGATCTTGCACTCCTTCACCTTAGGTTTTAGGATGTCTCACAGATGCTGAACAGGAGATATGCTCGGTCAGTCCAACACCTTTACCCTTAGTTTCTTTAGCATGTCAGTGGTCATCCGGGAGGTGTGTTTTGGATCGTTAACATGTTGGAATTCTGCTGTGGCCCAGTTTCTGAATGGAGAGGATCATGCTCTGCTTCAGTATGTCACAGTACACCAAATAAGTTTATATTGGTCTCATCAGACCACTTTACATGTTTCCGGTAAGCCATGTTCTCAGTCTGCTTGCCTTCAGCAAACAGTTTGCAGGCTTTGCTGTGCATCATCTTTAGAAGAGGTCTCCTTCTAGGACGACAGCCATGCAGACCAATTTGATTGTATGGTCTGAGCATTGACTGGCTGACCCTCTACCCTTTTAACCTCTGCAGCAATGCTGGCAGCACTCATACGTCTATTATGAAAAGACAACCTCTGCATATGATGCTGAGCATGTGCACTCATTTTTTTTGGTCGACCATGGCAAGGACCGTTCCGAGTGGAACCTGTCTTGTTAAACCACTGTAATGTCTGTCTTGGCCACCTTTATGTAGAGCAACAATAATTTTTTTCAGATCCTCGTCAAGTTCTTTACTGTGATGTGCCTTTTTGTACTTACAGTGACCGGTATATGAGAATGTGAGAGCGATAGCACCAAATTTTACAAACCTGCTCCCCATTCACACCTGAGACCTTGTAACACTAATGAGTCACATGACACTGGGAAGAGAAAATGGCTAATTGGACACAATTAGGGGTATATTCACTTTTGTTGCTAGCTGTTTAGACAATAATGACTGTGTTGAGTTATTTAAATAGAACACCAAATTTACACTGTTACTGTACACTGATTACCTTACATTGTTTCAAAGTGTCATATCTCCAGAGTTGTCCCACGAAAAGATATAATAAAATATTTGCAAAAATGTGAGCGTGTACTCTATTTTGAGACAATGCTGTGTGTGTACTGTATGTGTGTTTTTGTAAATAGGTTCTTTAAAAAAAAAATTATATATACACATACTAGATGGTGGCCCGATTCTAACGCATCGGGTTAGAATATGCATGTAGTTTATTTATGAAGATTTAAGAATAATGCAATGAATACACAGGATTTTCCGGGTAAAATATATACATTATCAGTGAAGCGGTGTTTAAATCTTGCGCCAATGTCACCGATTGGTCGCGCCCGGCCGGCCGCAACCAATCAGCGAAGCGTGGTTCAAATCCCATGCCAATTCACGGACGGACTGCTCCTGTTGCTGATTGGTCTCGCCAGCTGCCCGTGACCAATCAGCAACGTGGGATTTCCGTTACAGACAAACAGACAGAATTAGACGATTATATAGTACATACCCGATGCGTTAGAATCGGGCCACCATCTAGTATTCATATAAACATTGGTGCTTACATTTATGTTTTAACCCATTGGACACACAGCCATTGTTTTTCTCCTGTCTTTAATTTAAGAGTCAAAACTTTATTAGTCATCTATCGCTGTATGACAGCTTGTTTTCTACAGGATGACTTATAGTTTTCAAAGACCCCATATATTTTACCATATGATAAACTTAAAAATGAGGAAAATTTTTATTCTCTCCCTTACACACTGTCCTCCATGTTGTTCTCTCCCTCACACACTGTGCTCCCATGTTATTCTCTCCCTCACAGACTGTCCTCTATGTTGTTCTCTCCTTCACAGACTGTCCTCCATGTTATTCTCTCCCTCACAGACTGTCCTTCATGTTATTCTCGCCCTCACAGACTGTCCTTCATGTTATTCTCTCCCTCACACACTGTCATCCATGTTATTCTCTCCCTCATAGACTGTCCTCCATGTTATTCTCTCCCTCACAGACTGTCCTTCATGTTATTCTCGCCCTCACAGACTGTCCTCCATGTTATTCTCTCCCTCACACACTGTCCTCCATGTTATTCTCTCCCTCACAGACTGTCCTTCATGTTATTCTCTCCCTCACAGACTGTTCTCCATGTTATTCTCTCCCTCACAGACTGTTCTCCATGTTATTCTCTCCCTCACACACTGTCCGCCATGTTATTCTCGCCCTCACAGACTGTTCTCCATGTTATTCTCTCCCTCACAGACTGTCTTCCATGTTATTCTCTCCCTCACACACTGTCCTCCATGTTATTCTCGCCCTCACAGACTGTCCTTCATGTTATTCTCGTTCTAGTATATGTGTGTGGTTTATTTATGAACGCTGTTTGGTCGCGCCCGGCCGGCCTCGACCAATCAACGATGCAGGATTTCGGTTACAGACAAACAGACCCTTAGACAATTATATATATAGATATATATATATATATATTTTTTTTTTAAAGAACCTATTTTCATAAAATCTTTTTGGGTTGGTGGAAACTATTTTGAGCAAGCCTACAGGTTGAGCCTTATTGGTGTGCAATTTGGCACTGTTGTGGGCCTTCAGTAGGCCCCATCTGCCATGTACACCTATTAGCATCCTTCGCAAGTGTTAACAAACCACCAAATTTATGGTATTACAATTGCATTTTTATAGCCAACTTCATCAGTAGTCTGTGTCCATGAGCTGTTCTTCTATTGGAGGCTTCTGATGAACAGGTCGGGTCACATGCTCCTCCATCAGCAGTCATTTAAGTGGACCGGAGAACATTGCAGTCTTTGATGAAGGCTAGGCTAACAAGTGGAGGAGAGCCTGTAATAATTAGACATTAGTTAGCTCCACAATATCGTGACCCAATACAACTGATAAAATGAAGATAAAGTGGCCAATGCCTCTAATGAGGCACTGTTTTTATTTCATCATTTACAAGGTTGCAAAGCATTGGTGTTTTAGAGGGGATTTGTTGCAGGTTTGCAATCTTAGCCTTGGCTAATTGGCGTCTACAGGTGGCAACAGTTCTCTTACCTTGTTTTTATTACTCTAGACGCATTTTGGCCAAAAACCACACCACTACAATACTACAGTAATTCTCTGTAAAATGTGCGTGTTTTATTCGGACTCCCATGACGGCACCACAAGAGAGGGGATCCGCCCATTAGGAAGAGGAAACCTACAGATACAAAAGGGCGGCACCTCTCACACGTATCAGTTGGTTTCCTGTTCCTAAAGGGACTGGATCCTACAGAAGATTTTTAGGAATCCCAGGCCGGCCGGCCGATTCAGGTAGCGGTGGGGGGTCTCCTACCTCGGCCGGTGCGGAGCACCTGAAGTGGTCACGGTGGTCCTGGCAGGGCTGCACGGCGGTGACATGATCACCAGGGAGCGGTCGCCGGTGGTGTCCTGTCTCCGGGGCCGGCGCGCGGTAAGTATCTCTGGTCCCCCTCCCTCGAGTGCTGTGCGGGCTCTGTTGGGGCGGCGGCATCAAGGTGGCGCAACACCCGGAGCGTGGCTGGCTGGCCTCGGCGTCCCACGTTGTTTGCAGCGCTGACAGGAAGCGCTGCGGGCCGAGGGTGACGTCGGAAGGCGGAGCCGGCGATGACTTCCGGGTCGCGGGGTTTCTGCGCATGCGCTGGGGCTCCAAGATGGCGGCACCCTCCGGAGATTGCATGCCGCTCACCCTCAGGCCCTGGGGCGATCCCCTGCAGCTGCGGGGAGGTGGGTGGGTAACCGAATGAGCGCTGAGCAGATATGCTGACCGAAGGAGGGGCTATATAAGAGAGCTCCAGGTGCGTGTTCCTTGCTTCTGGCCTCCAAATTTCTAAGGATGGAGTCTGATCAGGATCAGCAGCCCTTGCTGCTGGACAAAGTATCCCAGAAGCCCATGGATAAAGAACACGAGAAAAGGAGCAATGGATCTGGCTGCAAAAGCTCCTCCAGACAGGGGTCTGGAGCATCAGCCAGAAAAGATCCCCCTCGTACTTCGGTATCTCTGTGGGTGTGGGCAACCACTGGTAAGTGATCTTCGAGAAAGTTCACTCAGTGACCGATCTCCCCTCGTATGTTTTGTCATAGGGAAAGAAAAGCATCAGTAAGGCGACGCATAGGGAATGTGCCATCTGCGGGGTTCCCTTGCCTGACTCGTGCCCTAAAAAACTATGCGACCCCGGTATCCAGCAGACGGTGAGGTCTTGGAAAGGGGGAGGGGATATGGCATTAGATCTTTATAGACTAGTCTGCCTTACTTGCCCCCTCAGGTAGCGGAAGAATCCTCTTCTATTGCGGCCAGTCTGAAGGAAATGGTTAGAATGGAAGTTACACAGTCCATTAGGAACCTTTCACAAGCAGGAGGCTCTAAGCAAAAAGCTCAGTGGACATCCGATTCGTCTATGGATAAGGACAAGAGCGAAATCTCAGACGATTCAGCGGCATCATCCTCCTCTTCGGATGAAGACGCTGCTCGTTTTTGCTTACCCCTAGAGAGGATAGATAAATTAATAAAGGCGGTCAGAGGCACAATGGGTATAACAGAACCCAAGCCTCAACTATCTAAAGAAGAAATGATGTTCAGTGGACTAGAGCAAAAGAGACGTAGAGTTTTCCCTCTGAATGAAAAAATACAGGAACTTATTAACAGGGAGTGGAAAAAACCTGAGAAAAAAGGTTCCTTACCGCAAGCACAGAAGCGTAGGTATCCTTTTGATGACCCAGCAGTCAACAATTGGGAAAAAGCCCCTAAATTGGATGCGGCAATTGCCAAGGTGGCAAAGCGATCCTCTCTCCCATTTGGGGATATGGGAACTCTCAGAAACCCCCTGGATAGAAAGGTGGACACCTTCCTAAAAGGTACTTGGGAAATGGCGGCCGGCTCCTTAAGACCTGTGGTGGCGTCAACCTGTACGGCAAGGTCAATGATGGTTTGGCTGGACCAATTAGAGACTCCGTTAAAACAGGGGGCCTCTAGAGACTCTATACTCTGTCATGAATCCCCAATGGCTAGGGATAGCACAGGACAAGCAAAGTACAAATGAATAACGGACGAGCTCTAGGATGATGGAACCTGGGCTGACCGCTGCCCTACGCCTGACAAACGCAACTAGAGATAGCCAGGGAGCGTGCCTACGTTGGTTCTAGACGCCACGCACCAGCCTAAGAGCTAACTAGTACTGCAGAGAAAATAAAGACCTCACTTGCCTCCAGAGGAATGAACCCCAAAAGATATAGTTGCCCCCTCACATGTATTGACGGTGAAATGAGAGGAAGGCACACACATAGAGATGATATATATAGATTTAGCAATTTGAGGCCCGCTGTAAACTAGAAAGCAGAACGATACAAAAGGGGACTGAGCGGTCAGCAAAAAACCCTAATCAAAAAACCATCCTGAGATTACAAGAACCCATGTGCCAACTCATGGCACATGGGGAGAACCTCAGTCCACTAGAGCTACCAGCTAGCATAGAGACATAATAAGCAAGCTGGACAAAAAACCAAACAACTGAAAATCAGCACTTAGCTTATCCTGAAAGATCTGGGAGCAGGTAGGCAGGAACCAAACAGAGCACATCTGAATACATTGATAGCCGGCAAGGGAATGACAGAAAGGCCAGGTAAAATAGGAAACACCCAGCCTCTGATGGACAGGTGGAAACCAAAGGCCGCAACCCACCAAAGTCACCCAGTACCAGCAGTAACCACCAGAGGGAGCCCACAAACAGAATCCACAACAGTACCCCCCCTTGAGGAGGGGTCACTGAACCCTCACGAGAACCCCCAGGGCGATCAGGGTGAGCTCTATGGAAGGCGCGGACCAAACCAGTCGCATGAACATCGGAGGCGACCACCCAGGAATTATCCTCCTGACCATAACCCTTCCACTTAACCAAATACTGGAGTTTGCGTCTGGAAACACGAGAATCCAAGATCTTCTCAACAACATACTCCAATTCTCCCTCCACCAGCACCGGAGCAGGAGGCTCAACCGAAGGAACAACGGGCACCTCATACCTCCGCAACAACGACCGATGGAACACATTATGAATAGCAAACGATGCTGGGAGATCCAAACGAAAAGATACAGGGTTAAGAATCTCCGAGATCCTATAAGGACCGATGAACCGAGGCTTGAACTTAGGAGAAGAGACCTTCATAGGGACAAAACGAGAAGACAACCACACCAAATCCCCAACAAGAAGTCGGGGACCCACGCGGCGACGGCGATTAGCAAACTGCTGAGTCTTCTCCTGAGATAACTTCAAATTGTCCACCACCTGATTCCAAATCTGATGTAGCCTGTCCACCACCATGTCCACTCCAGGACAATCCGAAGACTCCACCTGACCAGAGGAAAAACGAGGATGAAACCCTGAATTACAAAAAAAAGGAGAGACCAACGTGGCAGAACTAGCCCGATTATTAAGAGCAAATTCGGCCAGTGGCAAAAAAGCAACCCAGTCATCTTGGTCAGCAGAAACAAAACACCTCAAATAAGTTTCCAAGGTCTGATTAGTTCGCTCCGTCTGGCCATTCGTCTGAGGATGGAATGCAGACGAGAAAGACAAATCAATGCCCATCTTGGCACAAAACGTCCGCCAAAATCTAGACACAAACTGGGATCCCCTGTCAGAAACGATATTCTCCGGAATCCCATGCAAACGAACCACGTTCTGAAAAAACAAAGGAACTAACTCAGAGGAGGAAGGCAACTTAGGCAAGGGCACCAAATGAACCATCTTAGAAAAGCGGTCACACACAACCCAGATAACGGACATTTTCTGTGAAACCGGGAGATCAGAAATAAAATCCATGGAAATGTGCGTCCAAGGCCTCTTCGGGATGGGCAAGGATAACAACAACCCACTGGCCCGAGAACAGCAAGGCTTAGCTCGAGCACACACTTCACAAGACTGCACAAAGGTACGCACATCCCTAGACAAGGAAGGCCACCAAAAAGACCTGGCCACCAAGTCTCTAGTACCAAATATTCCAGGATGACCAGCCAACACAGAAGAATGGACCTCGGAGATGACTCTACTGGTCCAATCATCCGGAACAAACAGTCTTTCTGGTGGACAACGATCCGGTTTATCCACCTGAAACTCCTGCAATGCACGTCGCAAGTCTGGGGATATGGCAGACAATATTACCCCATCCCTAAGGATACCAGTAGGCCCAGAGTCTCCAGGAGAGTCAGGCACAAAACTCCTGGAAAGAGCATCTGCCTTCACATTCTTTGAACCTGGCAGGTATGAAACCACGAAATTGAAACGAGAAAAAAACAACGACCAACGAGCCTGTCTAGGATTCAAACGCCTGGCAGACTCAAGGTAAATGAGATTCTTGTGATCAGTCAAGACCACCACACGATGTTTAGCACCCTCAAGCCAATGACGCCACTCCTCAAATGCCCACTTCATGGCCAAAAGCTCCCGATTACCCACATCATAATTGCGCTCGGCGGGCGAGAATTTTCTAGAGAAGAATGCACATGGCTTCATCACCGAGCCATCAGAACTTCTCTGTGACAAAACCGCCCCCGCTCCAATCTCGGAAGCATCAACCTCAACCTGAAAAGGAAGTGAAACATCTGGTTGACACAACACAGGAGCAGAAGAAAACCGGCGCTTAAGTTCCTGAAAGGCCCCCACAGCCGCAGGAGACCAATTAGCAACATCAGCACCCTTTTTAGTTAAATCAGTCAAAGGTTTAACAATACTGGAAAAATTTGAAATGAACCGACGATAAAAATTAGCAAACCCCAAGAACTTCTGTAGGCTCTTAACAGATGTAGGTTGTGTCCAGTCACAAATTGCCTGAACCTTAACGGGATCCATCTCAATAGTAGAAGGAGAAAAAATGTACCCCAAAAAAGAAATCTTCTGGACTCCGAAGAGACACTTTGAGCCCTTCACAAACAGAGAATTGGCCCGCAGAACCTGAAACACCTTCCTGACCTGTAGAACATGAGACTCCCAGTCATCAGAAAACACCAAAATATCATCCAAATACACAATCATAAACTTATCCAGATATTCACGGAAAATATTGTGCATAAAGGACTGAAAGACTGACGGAGCATTGGAGAGTCCAAAAGGCATTACCAAATACTCAAAATGGCCCTCAGGCGTATTAAATGCGGTTTTCCACTCATCACCTTGTTTTATCCGCACCAGATTATACGCACCGCGAAGATCTATCTTAGTGAACCACCTAGCCCCTTTAATGCGAGCAAACAAGTCAGTCAATAATGGCAATGGATACTGATATTTGACTGTAATCTTATTCAGAAGGCGATAATCTATACAAGGCCTCAGGGAACCATCTTTTTTTGCCACGAAAAAAAACCTGCTCCCAGAGGGGACGAAGATGGACGAATATGTCCCTTTTCCAAGGACTCCTTAATATAATTCCGCATAGCAGTATGCTCTGGCAGTGACAGATTAAATAAACGACCCTTAGGGAACTTACTGCCAGGAATCAATTCTATAGCACAGTCACAATCTCTATGAGGAGGGAGCGAATTGAGCTTAGGCTCCTCAAAAACATCCCTATAGTCAGACAAAAACTCAGGGATCTCAGAAGGAGTAGATGAAGCGATAGAAATCGGAGGTGCATAATCATGAACCCCCTGACATCCCCAGCTTAACACAGACATTGTTTTCCAGTCCAGGACAGGATTATGAGTTTGTAACCATGGCAGACCCAGCACTAGTACATCATGTAAATTATACAGTACAAGGAAGCGAATCACCTCCTGATGAACGGGAGTCATGCGCATGGTCACTTGTGTCCAATACTGCGGTTTATTCATAGCCAATGGTGTAGAATCAATTCCCTTCAGAGGAATAGGGACTTCCAGAGGCTCCAGACTAAAACCGCAGCGTTTAGCAAATGACCAATCCATAAGACTCAGGGCGGCGCCCGAATCCACATAGGCATCAACGGAAATGGAAGACAGTGAAAAAATCAGAGTCACAGACAAAATGAACTTAGGCTGCAGAGTACCAATGGCAAAAGATTTATCAAGCTTTTTTGTGCGTTTAGAGCATGCTGATATAACATGAGCTGAATCACCACAATAAAAACACAATCCATTTTTCCGCCTATAACTTTGCCGTTCACTTCTGGACTGAATTCTATCACATTGCATAGTCTCAGGTGCCTGTTCAGAAGACACCGCCAACTGGTGCACGGGTTTGCGCTCCCGCAAACGCCGATCAATCTGAATGGCCATAGCCATAGACTCATTCAGACCTGTAGGCGTAGGGAACCCCACCATAATATCCTTAATGGCCTCAGAAAGACCATTTCTGAAGTTTGCAGCCAGGGCGCACTCATTCCACTGAGTAAGCACCGACCATTTCCGAAATTTTTGACAATATATTTCCGCTTCATCATGCCCCTGAGAGAGGGCTAATAAAGCCTTTTCAGCCTGAATCTCCAGGTTGGGTTCCTCATAGAGCAATCCCAATGCCAGAAAAAACGCATCCACACTGAGCAATGCAGGATCCCCTGGTGCCAATGCAAATGCCCAATTCTGAGGGTCGCCCCGCAGGAAAGATATTACAATCCTGACCTGTTGAGCAGGGTCTCCAGAGGAGCGAGATTTTAAAGAAAGAAACAATTTACAATTGTTCCTGAAATTCAGGAAGGTAGATCTATCTCCAGAGAAGAACTCTGGAATAGGAATTCTAGGTTCAGACATGGGAGTGTGAACAACAAAATCCTGTATGTTTTGAACTTTTGCCGCGAGATTACTCAGGCTGGAAGCCAAACTCTGGACATCCATGTTAAACAGCTAAGATCAGAGCCATTCAAGGGTTAAGAGGAGGTAAGAAGCAGCTAGACAGCAATTAAGGGCTAGGCAGCAAAACTCTGAAGGGAAAAAAAAAAATTTCCCTTAAACACTTCTTTTTCTCCTGCTTCAGCCCAAACAATTAACATTTTGTGGGCCGGCTATACTGTCATGAATCCCCAATGGCTAGGGATAGCACAGGACAAGCAAAGTACAAATGAATAACGGACGAGCTCTAGGATGATGGAACCTGGGCTGACCGCTGCCCTACGCCTGACAAACGCAACTAGAGATAGCCAGGGAGCGTGCCTACGTTGGTTCTAGACGCCACGCACCAGCCTAAGAGCTAACTAGTACTGCAGAGAAAATAAAGACCTCACTTGCCTCCAGAGGAATGAACCCCAAAAGATATAGTTGCCCCCTCACATGTATTGACGGTGAAATGAGAGGAAGGCACACACATAGAGATGATATATATAGATTTAGCAAATTGAGGCCCGCTGTAAACTAGAAAGCAGAACGATACAAAAGGGGACTGAGCGGTCAGCAAAAAACCCTAATCAAAAAACCATCCTGAGATTACAAGAACCCATGTGCCAACTCATGGCACATGGGGAGAACCTCAGTCCACTAGAGCTACCAGCTAGCATAGAGACATAATAAGCAAGCTGGACAAAAAACCAAACAACTGAAAATCAGCACTTAGCTTATCCTGAAAGATCTGGGAGCAGGTAGGCAGGAACCAAACAGAGCACATCTGAATACATTGATAGCCGGCAAGGGAATGACAGAAAGGCCAGGTAAAATAGGAAACACCCAGCCTCTGATGGACAGGTGGAAACCAAAGGCCGCAACCCACCAAAGTCACCCAGTACCAGCAGTAACCACCAGAGGGAGCCCACAAACAGAATCCACAACAATTCTCGCAGCATTACCAGTAAATCAGGAGGGGGCTGCCTTCTTGTCAGACGCTTCCATTGATTCCGTTAAGTTGGCAGCTAGAGCAGCAGGACTCTCCAATGCTGCTAGAAGAGCCCTATGGTTAAAATGCTGGCCGGGGGATATGCAAGAAAAAGCAAAGCTCTGTGCTATCCCTTGTAAAGGAGAATATTTATTTGGACCCACCTTGGACGAACTCCTAGAGAAAGCAGGAGATGACAAGAAGAAATTTCCCAATTTATTCGGTTCATATTGTCGTCCCCTCAACAAATGGAGGTTCAATAGGGGAAGGAAGCGCACCTTTTCACCCGTTAGAGATCGATCCAGATGGGATGATAAGCGGAAACGAGGTACAGGATTCATGTTTCGCCATTCCTCGAGAGAAAGGAAAAAACAGGACCAATGACTAGCAATCCCGGTGGGGGGGAGATTGTTACATTTCTCTGCAGAATGGTCGAGAATCACAAATAGTGTGTGGATACAAGACACTATATCCCAAGGACTCAAACTCGAGTTTATTCATACTCCACGGGGTAAATTTAAGTTAACCCTCTTAACGTTCATCTCCCACTGAACAATCTGCTTTAGAAGAGGAAGTGACGACTCTTTGTTCTAAAAATGTCCTGATAGAAGTTCCGCATTCTCAGAGAGGAAAAGGTTTTTACACTCCCCTATTCCTGATTCAGAAACCTGATAGTTCTATAAGTCTTATTATAAATCTTAAAGGTCTCAATAAATTTTTGGTCAAACATACTTTCAAAATGGATTCCATCAATTCAACAATAAAAATGCATTTTAACAACTGTTTTATGGTGGTAGTAGACTTAAAAGACGCCTACTATCATGTACCCATTCATGCGGATTTCCAACAATACCTGAGGGTAGCGGTGTTAATGGGGGGAACGATTTTACATTTTCAGTTCAGAGCACTTCCCTTTGGGATAACTTCTGCCCCTAGAGTATTCACAAAACTAATCGCTGAAGTCATGGCACATTTAAGAGCATCAAATATCCTTATAATCCCCTATTTAGATGATTTCCTCATTGTGGGAAATTCGGTAGATCACTGCCTGTCACAATTGGAGATTACTAAAACTAAATTAGAACACCTAGGCTGGGTCATAAACTACGAAAAATCTAGGTTACAGCCCCCAAATATTCAAAAATTCCTGGGGTTAATATTGAATTCAAAAACGCAAGTGCCTTCTCCCTATAGAGAAATTAGAACAGATTCAGAATCAAGTGTTGAAAGCAACTAAAACACCCTCCATGACGCTTCGACAAGCTATATCCCTACTAGGGTCCCTCACATCATGCATTCCAGCGGTTAAATGGGCTCAGTTTCATGCCAGATCCCTACAAAAAGAAGTCTTGTTCCATGACAGAGCTTTAGGAGGCGCTTTAAATAAAAAATTAACGTTGGGGTCAATAACATTGGAATCCCTTAAGTGGTGGCTAGATAAACGAAATTTATCAGCGGGTGTTCCCTGGATAGTAGATATTACCCGGGTGATAACCACAGATGCCAGCTCTTCGGTTTGGGGAGCCTATATGGGGGACATGGTGGTCCAGGGGCAATGGGAACCCTTCACAACATCCTCATCCAATCAAAGGGAGTTGTTGGCGGTTGAATTGGCTGTAAAAAAATTCCTCATATATCTGCAGGGCCAGCACGTCAGAATCCTATCGGACAACAGAGTTGCAGTCGCTTATATAAACCGTCAAGGGGGAACACGTTCCGAGACATTAATGCAGATCACGGATCGCTTGTTCCAGGTGGCAGAGTCAAATTTTTGATCTTTGACGGCTCTTCACATCAAAGGAAAAGAGAATGTGACAGCAGATTTCCTCAGCCGCAATATATTAAAGCAAGGGGAATGGTCTCTCAACAAGGACATTTTCAATCATATCGTCCACAGATGGGGTTTGCCAGTGGTGGATCTGTTTGCCACCAGAAGCAACAAAAAAGTAAAAAAATTTTGCTCTCTAAATCCCAGGGAGAATCCCCTGGCGGTGGACGCATTCCTAATAAAATGGGATTTCCCGCTGGCCTATGCTTTCCCACCGTTGAACCTGTTACCTCTAGTTGTGAGAAAAATCAGGGAAGATCGAGCAAAAGTTATCCTTATCGCCCCCTTTTGGCCCAGAAGAACCTGGTTTGCCTGGCTCAGGACAATGTCAGTATCGGTTCCCTGGGTACTACCAGAGATCCCGGACTTACTTTCTCAGGGACCGATCTGCCATCCACAAGTGGCAGCGCTCCATTTAACGGCTTGGAGTTTGAGCGGTCATTGTTAGAAGCTTCTCTCCAAATTTGGTGGAAACACTCCTAAAGAGTAGAAAGCAGATAACTACGAGAATCTACTCTAGGACCTGGAGGAAGTTCTTGACCTGTTCAAAATTTAATATCCAAGAAGGGGTGCCAATACATCAGATTTTAGAGTTTCTGCAGAAGGGGTTTGAATTAAATCTCTCTACTAGTACCCTAAGAGTGCAGGTCTCAGCCCTGGGTGCCCTGTTTTCCTGCAATATAGCTAACAACTATTGGGTAGCGAGATTTATTAAAGCAGTTAGTAGAACTAGACCAGTACTTAAAGACAGAACGGTTCCATGGGATCTAAATTTAGTTCTCTCATCTCTAACAAAAACCCCCTTTGAACCTCTACAGGATGCCTCAATCAAAATATTGACCCTTAAGACAGCCTTTCTGGTTGCCATAACCTCAGCTCGCAGGATAGGGGATATCCAGGTGCTTTCTAGACTTCCCCCATACACGGAATTCTTATCAGACAGAGTAGTCCTTAGGCCAGACCCAGCATACCTACCAAAGGTAGCGACACGATTTCATAGATCACAGGAGATAGTCTTATCATCCTTTATTCCTAATCCTTTTAATCCTAAAGAGCAAGAGCTTCATACGTTAAGGTACCGTTACACTAAATGACTTACCAACGATCACAACCAGTGATACGACCTGGCCGTGATCGTTGGTAAGTCGTTGTGTGGTCGCTGGGCAGCTGTCACACAGACATCTCTCTCCAGCGACCAACGATCAGGGGAACGACTTCGGCATCGTTGAAACGGTTTTCAACGATGCCGAAGTCCCCCTGCAGCACCCGGGTAACCAGGGTAAACATCGGGTTACTAAGTGCAGGGCCGCGCTTAGTAACCCGATATTTACCCTGGTTACCATTGTAAAAGTATTTACAAGACAGTTTCAACGATGCCAAAGTCGTTCCCCTGATCATTGGTCGCTGGAGAGAGCTGTCTGTGTGACAGCTCCCCAGCGACCACACAACGACTTAACAACGATCACGGCCAGGTCGTATCGCTGGTCGTGATCGTTGGTAAGTCGTTTAGTGTAACGGTACCTTTAGTGTTCCCTTTATTTTTTTGAGCAGAGTAGATAGATCTATCTGTCTATAGATCTATCTATCATCTAGCTATATATCTATCATCTACCTATTATCTTTCTATCATCTATTTATCTATCATCTATCTATATATCTATCTACATATCTATTTTCTATCTATCTATAGATGTATCTATTATCTATCTGTGTGTATAAACATTATTCTTCAATGGATTATGTAATGAAGAGGTTGGACAAGAAATGACATCACAAATCTTTTTTTTTTTTGTTCAATAATAGATCCTTATTTAGCTTTCAAAAATGCATACAAATCCGCATGAAAAAAATGCATGAAAGTCCGCTTCAAAAACGAGTGGATTTTTACCTGCGTTTTCTGGCAAGAGATGCAGAATCTGCATAGAAAATTACACAAGCAAATCTACATCGTGTGCTTATACCCTTATAGTTATAATAATGTTGAAACGCTTCCTGAAATTTGAGTATTTTAATTTTTTGTTTTGAGTCCGTTAATATTGGGCACATTTGAGCAGGTTGTAACACAATTTCAGATTTATTACTTAAAAAAAAAAAGCCCCAAAATTAAAAGCTAATGAAATTGTATTATTTTAAAAATAAGTTCAAATGTATAACCTTTCAATGTTAAGGTGCACGATCCTAATGAATTGAAAGTTGCATTATATATAACGCTTACCTTTCTGTCAAGGTTGTTGTTGAATTTTAATTAATTAAAAACGGTTTGTATTAATGTTGCAAGTATTTGCGCTGGCGTGGAGGATATAGACATTGTGTCTCGACATAATTGAACAGTGTTCATTACATCTTTAAATATTTACTTTTCTTTTGGTATGTTAATCATTTCAGTTTCTTCCACTTTTAAGACTTACCAGGAGTACTATATCATACTTCTCACCTAGGTTTAAATAGGTTTATGTATAGTATCACTTACGGTTTTATAATGATATTGTTAACATGAGTTAGGCATTAGTCTTTATATTCAATTTAGTTACAAAAAGTATTCAGACAATTAAAACGCACAATACTTCTCCTAAACAGTCAATAAAACCTTTACATTACCTGACAAGAAGTCGCTTGGATAATATGAAAATAATTTTCATGTGACTTTTATACAAAAATTGCACAACATTGATAGCATATGGATCATACTTAAAGGGTCTGTCTACTGCTCGGACAACTCCTTCTCAATTACGGTACAATGTTTCCTCCCAATAAAATAACACTTCTACTCTCCTCTGGTGCCGGCGCTGTTCCAGCCATGTCGGCATTGGCTCTCCCGAGGCTCGAGTGACATTGTTATATCATGCGATAGCTGCAGTCAGTCAACAGCTGCTTCAGTGACCCTTACTGTTGACGTAATTGACATCCAGAGGAAGTGACATTGTAGCCGCAGCTCATGACTTCATCCCAATGTCAATTATGTCCGATAGAGGGGTCATTGAAGCCAGCACTTATTAGCCACAGAGATCTCATGACATAACAATGTCAATCAAGAGTCGGTTCCGACACCACTGAAATGGCACTGGCTTTGGAGGGTGAGTATGGGTGTTGTTATTGTACTGGGGGGGAAACATATTGATGGGTTGTCCGACTATTGGGGAGGCGTCAGTGCGAGGTCAGTCACCGCTCTGTGTATAGCAGTGTTTCTCAAACGCCAGTCCTCACAGCTCCACACATTATGTTTTCAGGATTTTCTTGTATTGCACAGGTGATGGATTTATTATTACAGCATAAGAAGCTGCCACTGGTTTTCTCACTTGTGCAAACCTAAGGAAATCCTGAAAACATGATGTTTTGGGGGCCGTGAGGACAGGGTTTGGGAAACACTGGTGTATAGAGAGCGGTGGCTGTAACTGCTGTTGTGAATTCCGTTGTCGGACTCCCTCCTGTGGTCATGAATGGTACTTTGGTTAGTTCTGCTCTTGGACTCCCTCTGGTGGCTTTGAGTGGAACTGCTGGTCACTGAGGTTGGCTTTGTCAGCTGCTCTCGTTTATTGCTTGCTGGCTTCTCTATTTAACTCCTCTCAGATCGTTACTTGATGCCAGCTGTCAATGTTTCAGTACTGGTTCAGATCTCTCTTGGACTTCTCTGAGGACCTGTCTGCTCCAGCAGAAGCTAAGTCTTTGCTAGTTCATTTGTTGTTACTGCTTCCTGAATATATTTCTTAGTATTGCTAATTTCTAGTCCAGCTGCTATCATGATATTCCCTTGCTAGCTGTAAGCTCTGGGGTGCAGAGTGGCACCTCCACACCGTGAGTCGATGTGGGGAGTCTTTTTGCTTACTCTGCGTGGTTTTTGTAGTCTTTTGTGCTAACCGCATAGTTTCCTTTGCTATCCTCTGACTATTTTAGTGAAGTCTGGCCTCCTTTGCTAAAACCTGTTTCATTCCTGTGTTTGTGACTTTCCTCTTAACTCACAGTCAATATATGTGGGGGGCTGCCTTTACCTTTGGGGAATTTCTCTGAGGCAAGGTTAGGCTTCTATTTCTATCTTTAGGGGTAGTTAGCTCTTAGGCTGTGAAGAGGCGTCTAGGGAGAGTTAGGTACGCTCCACGGCTATTTCTAGTTTGTGTTATAGGAGTAGGGTTTGCGGTCAGCAGAGTTCCCACTTTCCCAGAGCTTGTTCCGATTACTAGTTTACTCATCAGGTCATTCCGGGTGCTCCTAACCACCAGGTCCATAACAGTACAGCTGGCCAACAAAGTGTTAATGCATCTCAAAAGAGGGATAAGAGAAGTTCTGAACCCATTTTTTTTTCTTTGCAGTGTGTTTTGTCTCTCTTTTCCCCTTAATCTCTGGGTGGTTCAGGACTCAGGTGTAGATATGGATATTCAAGGTCTGTCCTCTTGTGTGGATCATCTCACTGCAAGAGTACAAAGCATTCAAGATTATGTAGTTCAGAATCTGATGTTAGAGCCTAGAATTCCAATTCCTGATTTGTTTTCTGGGGATAGATCTAAGTTTCTGAATTTAAAAAATAATTGTAAACTGTTTCTTGCTTTGAGACCCCGCTCCTCTGGTGACCCCATTCAGCAAGTAAAAATTGTTATTTCTTTCTTGCGTGGCGACCCTCAAGACTGGGCATTCTCCCTTGCGCCAGGAGATCCTGCATTGCTTAATGTAGATGCGTTTTTTCTGGCGCTGGGATTGCTTTATGACGAACCGAATTCAGTGGATCAGGCAGAGAAAATCTTGCTGGCTTTGTGTCAGGGTCAGGATGAAGCTGAGATATATTGTCAGAAGTTTAGAAAATGGTCTGTGCTTACTCAATGGAATGAGTGTGCCCTGGCAGCAATTTTTAGAAAGGGTCTTTCTGAAGCCCTTAAGGATGTTATGGTGGGATTCCCCACGCCTGCTGGTCTGAATGAATCAATGTCCTTGGCCATCCAAATTGATCGGCGGTTGCGTGAGCGCAAAATTGTGCACCATTTGGCGGTGTCCTCTGAGCAGAGGCCTGAGCTTATGCAATGTGATAGAACTTTGACCAGAACTGAACGACAAGAACACAGACGTCAGAATAGGCTGTGTTTTTACTGTGGTGACCCCACTCATGCTATCTCTGATTGTCCTAAGCGCACTAAGCGGTTCGCTAGGTCTGTCACCATTGGTACTGTACAGCCTAAATTTCTTTTGTCTATTACTCTGATTTGCTCTTTGTCATCCTACTCGGTTATGGCATTTGTGGATTCAGGCGCTGCCCTGAATTTGATGGACTTGGAGTTTGCCAGGCTCTGTGGTTTTTTCTTGGAGCCTTTGCAGTATCCTATTCCATTAAGGGGAATTGATGCCACGCCGTTGGCCAAGAATAAACCTCAGTACTGGACTCAGTTGACCATGTGCATGGCTCCTGCACATCAGGAAGATATTCGCTTTTTGGTGTTGCATAATTTGCATGATGTGGTCGTGTTGGGTTTGCCATGGCTACAGGTTCATAATCCAGTATTGGATTGGAAATCAATGTCTGTGTCTAGTTGGGGTTGTCAAGGGGTACATGGCGATGTTCCATTGGTGTAAATTTCTGCTTCCACTCCTTCTGAAGTCCCTGAGTTTCTGTCGGATTACCAGGATGTATTTGATGAGCCCAAATCCAGTGTCCTACCCCCTCATAGGGATTGTGATTGTGCTATAAATTTGATTCCTGGTAGTAAGTTTCCTAAGGGCCGACTTTTCAATTTATCTGTGCCAGAGCACGCCGCTATGCGGAGTTATATAAAGGAGTCCTTGGAGAAAGGGCATATTCGCCCGTCTTCATCACCGTTGGGAGCAGGGTTCTTTTTTGTGGCCAAGAAGGATGGTTCTCTGAGACCCTGTATAGATTACCGCCTTCTCAATAAAATCACGATCAAATTTCAGTACCCTTTGCCTCTGCTGTCTGATTTGTTTGCTCGGATTAAGGGGGCTAGTTGGTTCACCAAGATAGATCTTCGAGGGGCGTATAACCTTGTGCGTATTAAACAGGGCGATGAATGGAAAACAGCATTTAATACGCCCGAGGGCCATTTTGAGTACCTGGTAATGCCATTCGGGCTTTCAAATGCTCCATCTGTGTTTCAGTCCTTTATGCATGACATCTTCCGAAAGTATCTGGATAGATTCATGATTGTATATTTGGATGATATTTTGGTCTTTTCGGATGATTGGGAGTCTCATGTGAAACAGGTCAGAATGGTATTCCAGGTCCTTCGTGCTAATTCCTTGTTTGTGAAGGGGTCTAAATGTCTCTTCGGAGTTCAGAAGGTTTCCTTTTTGGGCTTCATTTTTTCCCCTTCCACTATCGAGATGGACCCTGTTAAAGTTCAGGCCATTTATGATTGGACTCAACCTACATCTGTGAAGAGCCTCCAGAAATTCCTGGGCTTTGCTAATTTTTACTGTCGCTTCATCGCTAATTTTTCTAGTGTGGTTAAACCTTTGACTGATTTGACAAAGAAAGGTGCTGATGTGGTGAATTGGTCCTCTGCGGCCGTTGAGGCTTTTCAAGAGCTGAAGCGCCGTTTTTCTTCGGCCCCTGTGTTGCGTCAGCCAGATGTTTCGCTCCCTTTTCAGGTCGAGGTTGATGCTTCTGAGATTGGAGCAGGGGCTGTTTTGTCTCAAAGAAGTTCTGATGGCTCTGTGATGAAGCCATGTGCCTTCTTTTCTAGAAAGTTTTCGCCTGCTGAGCGTAATTATGATGTTGGCAATCGGGAGCTGCTGGCTATGAAGTGGGCATTCGAGGAGTGGCGACATTGGCTTGAGGGAGCCAAGCACCGCGTGGTGGTCTTGACGGATCACAAAAATCTGGCTTATCTCGAGTCTGCCAAACGGTTGAATCCTAGACAGGCTCGATGGTCGCTGTTTTTCTCCCGTTTCGATTTTGTGGTCTCATACCTTCCAGGTTCTAAGAATGTGAAGGCAGATGCCCTTTCTAGGAGTTTTGTGCCTGATTCTCCGGAAGTCCCTGAGCCGGCTGGTATCCTCAAAGAAGGGGTAATTCTGTCTGCCATCTCCCCTGATTTGCGGCGGGTGCTGCAGGAGTTTCAGGCTGATAGACCTGACCGTTGTCCAGCAGAGAAACTGTTTGTCCCTGATAGATGGACTAGCAGAGTTATTTCTGAGGTTCATTGCTCAGTGTTGGCTGGTCATCCTGGGATTTTGGGGACCAGAGATTTGGTGGCTAGGTCCTTTTGGTGGCCTTCCTTGTCACGGGATGTGCGTTCTTTTGTGCAGTCCTGTGGGACTTGTGCTCGGGCTAAGCCCTGCTGTTCTCGTGCCAGTGGGTTGCTTTTGCCCTTGCCAGTCCCGAAGAGGCCTTGGACGCATGTTTCCATGGATTTTATTTCAGATCTTCCTGTCTCTCAAAGGATGTCTGTCATCTGGGTGGTTTGTGATCGCTTTTCTAAGATGGTCCATTTGGTACCCTTGCCTAAATTACCTTCTTCCTCTGATTTGGTGCCATTGTTTTTTCAACATGTGGTTCGTTTGCATGGCATTCCGGAGAACATTGTGTCGGACAGAGGTTCCCAGTTTGTCTCTAGGTTTTGGCGGTCCTTTTGTGCTAAGATGGGCATTGATTTGTCTTTTTCTTCGGCTTTCCATCCTCAAACAAATGGCCAAACCGAACGAACCAACCAGACTTTGGAAACCTATCTGAGATGCTTTGTTTCTGCTGATCAGGATGATTGGGTGACCTTTTTGCCATTGGCTGAGTTCGCCCTTAATAATCGGGCTAGTTCGGCTACTTTGGTTTCGCCTTTTTTCTGCAATTCTGGTTTTCATCCTCGTTTTTCTTTGGGGCAGGTTGAGCCTTCTGACTGTCCTGGTGTGGATTCTGTGGTGGACAGGTTGCAGCAAGTTTGGACTCACGTAGTGGACAATCTGACGTTGTCCCAGGAGAAGGCTCAACATTTCACTAACCGCCGTCGTTGTGTTGGTCCTCGACTTCGTGTTGGGGATTTGGTTTGGTTGTCTTCTCGTTATGTTCCTATGAAGGTTTCTTCTCCTAAGTTTAAGCCTCGTTTCATTGGTCCTTATAAGATTTTTGAAATTCTCAACCCTGTGTCATTTCGTTTGGTCCTTCCAGCTTCTTTTGTCATCCATAATGTGTTCCATAGGTCGTTGTTGCGGAGGTACGTGGCGCCTATGGTTCCCTCCGTTGATCCTCCTGCTCTGGTGTTGGTTGAGGGGGAGTTGGCGTATGTGGTGGAAAAATATTTGGATTCTCGTACTTCGAGACGGAAGCTTCAGTACCTGGTTAAGTGGAAGGGCTATGGTCAGGAGGATAATTCCTGGGTTGCCTCCGATGTCCACGCTGCCGATTTAGTTCGTGCCTTTCATTTGGCTCGTCCTGATCGGCCTGGGGGCCCTGGTGAGGGTTCGGTGACCCCTCCTCAAGGGGGGGGTACTGTTGTGAATTCCGTTCTCGGACTCCCTCCTGTGGTCATGAATGGTACTTTGGTTAGTTCTGCTCTTGGACTCCCTCTGGTGGCTTTGAGTGGAACTGCTGGTCACTGAGGTTGGCTTTGTCAGCTGCTTTCGTTTATTGCTTGCTGGCTTCTCTATTTAACTCCACTCAGATCGTTACTTGATGCCAGCTGTCAATGTTTCAGCACTGGTTCAGATCTCTCTTGGACTTCTCTGAGGACCTGTCTGCTCCAGCAGAAGCTAAGTCTTTGCTAGTTCATTTGTTGTTACTGCTTCCTGAATATATTTCTTAGTATTGCTAATTTCTAGTCCAGCTGCTATCATGATATTCCCTTGCTAGCTGTAAGCTCTGGGGTGCAGAGTGGCACCTCCACACCGTTAGTCGGTGTGGGGAGTCTTTTTGCTTACTCTGCTACTACTACTACTACTTTTTGTAGTCTTTTGTGCTGACCGCATAGTTTCCTTTGCTATCCTCTGACTGTTTTAGTGAAGTCTGGCCTCCTTTGCTAAAACCTGTTTCATTCCTGTGTTTGTGACTTTCCTCTTAACTCACAGTCAATATATGTGGGGGGCTGCCTTTACCTTTGGGGAATTTCTCTGAGGCAAGGTTAGGCTTCTATTTCTATCTTTAGGGGTAGTTAGCTCTTAGGCTGTGAAGAGGCATCTAGGGAGAGTTAGGTACGCTCCACGGCTATTTCTAGTTTGTGTTATAGGAGTAGGGTTTGCGGTCAGCAGAGTTCCCACTTTCCCAGAGCTTGTTCCGATTACTAGTTTACTCATCAGGTCATTCCGGGTGCTCCTAACAACCAGGTCCATAACAAACTGCGTCCCCTGCACTCAGGGCTGCCACCATAAACTTCAAGGTATCATAATAGCAAAATTTTCAGGCCCTCGTGAGACTCTGCCCAGGCACTACCCCAGCTCCTCCTCCACCCCTCGAACCTTCTACTGTTCACTCTTGGAAAAAGTCCACGTCTTCACTAATCACACATTAGCAGTCCCTGTCGAACACCATATCACATATATAGCCATCAGCTTTTGTTTTGGCCAAAAGATTTTTTAAGCCTGCCACCACCACAAGTTAGACTCTTTTGGCAGGGCCCTACTGTAGTCTAACCTATTAAACATTTGTTAAGATATCCAATACACTTTTTACGTATATTTTTATTTAATTTTCTTTAGGGGAATGTGTCACATACATTTTATAAAATTACCAATAATACCACATACAAGGGACAAATACTGTTACACTATGGCTGGAACACATATTACCACGGCATAGTGACCGAATAGTACCATCTGCAAGGGACAAATACTGCCACACCAAGACCAGACCATATATTACCAACAAATTGTGACCAAATAATACCATATACAAAGAACAAATACCACCACACCATGACCAGACCACATATTACGACTAAATAGTGTCCGATTAGTACCACATACAGGGAACAAGTACCGCCACACTTTGACCAGACCACATATTACCACCATATAGTGACTGTATACTACAATACTGATCTCCCATCCAGGCCCATGTGTCTCCATCTTGCCGCATAAGTCTCCATCCTGCTGCATATATCTTCATCCTGCCCCACTTGTCTCCATCCTGCCCCACGTGTCTCCATCCTGCCCCACGTGTCTCCATCCTGCCCCACGTGTCTCCATCCTGCCCCACGTGTCTCCATCCTGCCCCACGTGTCTCCATCCTGCCCCACGTGTCTCCATCCTGCCCCACGTGTCTCCATCCTGCCCCACGTGTCTCCATCCTTCCCCACGTGTCTCCATCCTTCCCCACGTGTCTCCATCCTTCCCCACATGTCTCCATCTTGCCCTACTTGTCTCCATCCTGCCCCACGTGTCCCCATACTGCCCGCATCTTGTTTCTACTTTCTGGGCCTCCATATACCAGTACAAGCATTAATGGCCCTGATGGCATTCGTGCCCGCACTGACTGACATCAGTATCAACATTAGGGCGTTTTCTCACGTGACAAGTTCCCTTTAAGTCGTGGAAACCTGTTTCACTTTCAGGCAGAGTTACGTACAAAATTGAGTTCAGCAGATGCACCATACACTACCAGAATGCATAGCCCCTTCTGTAAATGTTGATGTAGGAAAAACAATACTGTTTGGTTTTTTTTGGTTCGGGTTCAGCTACACCCCTATTTTTAGAAAATGTTAGGTCTGACTTTTTTTCCCCAACAACTGGAAAAAAAACATCTTTTGTTTCAGCATAACTGACCTCCTGTGCACAAATTGGAGTCTAGAATCTCGGGTGTCTCACACAAAGCCCTAACGTTCACTCAGCTAAATATCAAAAAGTAACAGTGTAACAGGCATCACATATATATTAATGAAGTGCTAACCTAAATATGTCTAAAACATATGCAATAAAAAAAAAATGGGAAAAGACTCATACAAAAATCGGTTGCACTTCCTGAACTGAAACTATAGAAATACTTATTATGTAACAAACACAAAAACCTAGACAACACAAATAAAAGCATTTTAAAAAAACTGTCACTGGAATCCAACTCGTGTGACCGGCATGATAACCAATAGAGCCATGTAAATATAAAAGATATCTAAAATAAGTATGAAGACACACTTCCCCCTAAAATGATGTCAACGTTCACTCAATTGAATACCATTGCAAAAGCTAGAAAACTGCTTACAAGCTAGATCTTCATGTGCTTCATTAATGCCTGACATCACTAATGCACTTAATTGAGTTTAACTTAAACAAATTGGACTGGCCAACAAACACATATTAGTCATGATCAGGTCTACATACAGTACATGTGGCCATATGGAATATATTTAGAGCCAAATTTATTATCACATTTGGATTTGGTGATTTTTGGCTGTTTTTAATTTGCATCAAAATCTTCTTTTAATTTGCTTTACAATAAAAAAAAAAAAAAAAAAGTCAAAAATTGCCAGTATAAGAATAAGACAAATCGCCCAGAGGATCTGCCTCCAGAGCTTATTTTAAAGCGTAACTGTCATTTTAATTTGTATTAAATAATAATGTAGAGCAAGCAATTTTAATAATCTTACAAATATTGTCTTGGTTGACGTCACAGAGCTCCTCTGCCTGTCAGCTGTGTGGTAAACACTGGAGGGAAGTGCCAATGTTACTAAGCTTCTTCTGCCACGTCAGCTTATTGTCTTGTGTGTTTGTGCTATACACTGAGAAGTGCCGATGTCACTGAACGCACAGGAACCGCTGACAGGCAGAGGAGCTGTTAGGCAACAACCAACAGCTGACAGACCTCATGCATAATGTGACTGAGGTAACCTGCTGAAGCACTGACATACAGTGCATGGGACACAGCCAGGAGCGCTATCTATCTGTAGAATGTAAGTCCACAAGGACAGGGTCCTCTCCCCTCTGTACCAGTCTGTCATTGTAAATTTGTTTACAGTAAAAGATATCTATAACTCTGTACGTAACCCCTTTCTCATGTACAGCACCATGGAATTAATGGTGCTATATAAATAAATAATAATAATTTTCAGTTTTGAAGATGAGTTCAGAAAGGGTTTGAGCACCGCAGTTTACTGCAATTATTTCAGTTACGAAATTGGCAGGGGTTAGAATAGCAGACCACAGTTGATATAGAAGTGTACGTCAGGCCAAGTCTACTCTTAAGAACTATCTGATACGCTATACATGTCTGACCCTTTTTTTCAAGTGCCCACACACAATCTCAACTGAAAATTGATAAGTGGCTTCTACCACCCTAGTATGCCCCCATCCTATTAGAAAATGCATGGGCAGAAATGTATATAACTGATATTTACAACACCTATAAATCATTATTACCTTTATACACTGTCCTTTGCTTTAGAGACAAATTAAACATGCTACCAATTGTCTTTATGTTAAGGAAAAAAATAATGTTATTAAATTTTAATGTTTAAAATGCTCCTGTAAGTGGTTGTATCTGATTTCTTACAGGTATATGAGATCCTCAACTCTGCGGAGCTCCTGTGTTTAAGGAGGAATCTTGTAATTCCAAGCCCTTTAACGGCTGAGTGCATGGTGGCTGCTAATCCACGTCTTAAGGTGCCCACTGTTTTGGTTGGAAGCGGCAGCACTGACAAGGGGCAGCTATCTTGTTTGAACTTAGTGAAAGGTGGACATACTTGTGAGGTAACGTATTTAGTCTTCAAAACCACATAAATGGATTTGTGCCATTACATCCTCATTTACATTTTTTCCCTATAAATACGTCCGTTCTATAAACTCCTGCAAAACATGTTCTACCCTTACACACCATTATAGCAATACATGGAGAAATAAGGTGTGTTCTCTGGGAAGCTTTTGTAAATCACTTTGAGTTGGAGAGATTCTTTTCCTAACAGAACTTTGTTCCTGCTAATTTGCTCTAGGAGTTCTTGCTTCATTGGTAATATTGTGATTAGGACAGACAATTTGTTATGTTTTTTTAGAACATGAAATGATATTGTTAGGAAGAAAATATGTCAAACTGGTTAGTCTTCTATGTTTCTGCACAGGTATGTCAAATAGTTGAAACGGAATGTAATTCATGGGGATAATTTCTCTCCCCAACAACTTACAATATTGCGGTGTGTTCATAATTTGTCAAGTGATTCATGCTGCCCCAGCCAGAAGAATCAAAGATTGGATCTTATGTTGTAGATAACTGTGACTATTTCTGAAACTCTAAGGTATTTCGGAGGAAGCATACATTACTTAGGGGACGGTAAAAAGATGACTGAGAAGACCATTAGCCAAGGTGGATCCTCTCTGCCTTTTACCCTACTGACTCTGCTTGAAAGACAGGTCTCCACTTGTGTGTATAGGGAGAGACCTGTGAATCAAAAAGAGCCAGGTGGAGAGAAGCCAGTGACTTGTTTTCTCAGTTAAGTTGTAGTTTATTTTTAAAATGTGTATTCGAGTTCATAGCTTCATTGACAATCTACGTGAACTTGTCAGTGTCTAGTCAGGGATCTGTCATGGTTAGGGATAAATTGTTACTAAAACTAAATTCAAAGACAAGGTTCAATGATTGAAATGCATGGGAAATAACTAGGGCAAGTTAACATTAAAAGGAACTTGTCATATCCCCAGATTCTATTAACTTGCCGATGTGGGGTTAATTTGCAGGTTAATAACGTTCTAATGCTGTCCAACCACCTTACTGAAAGTGCAGCTATCAAAGAAAATGAATTTTATTCCTCCCGGGTGCTCCTGGTTTTCAGTGATCGAGGCATGCTTGCAGTGGCTACAGTCACTGCTCATAACGTTGTGTAAGCACACCTCGACACTTAGATTGACAGCTCACTCTACAGCTTACAGACACTGCTAATTGTGTATTAAGTGATGAGTGTAGCCTGGCAAACCTCAGCTGAAAGCAAGCGGCTCCTGGGAGGATTAAAGTTCACTTTCTCCTGATAGCAGCGGCATGCAGGCATCCAATTCCCTGTGGAGTATTATTAAACAAAGAGGAATATAGAATCTACTCTTCTGTACTAGTTAGTTCTGATGAAGGTCCTCCTGTGGACCGAAAACGTTTAACAAAGTATTTGCACAGATGCACAGTAAATGTAACTCTCTTTCCATATTCTTTGAGTGCCAAGTTTTTTCAATTCTTTTTAAAGAAGTAACAGTCACTTTGTGTTTTGTCTTGCCTCTGTTTCGGCACTGTCAACCTTATTGAAGCACAAAAGTGTGGTTGACCGCCGAGAACAAAGTCACTCAGTCTCCCTCATTAAAATTTGCCCCAATTCGGTATCCGCTTGAATTCCATTTTTCACGGCTTCAGACAGAAGCACCAACAGAGGCACAGACGTGTATCAAAAACGCAATATTAACACAGCCTTACAAGTAATGTACCTCAAGTTTCTCTTCTGGATCATGCTCTTAGTATTTTTGCAAGTTGCATAGGATAAGGCTTGGTAGGTAAAATTTGCCTGTTTGCTGATGAAATAAAATTATTCAATAAGGTTGATAATTCCTGTATGCATCTACGTTATGGAAAATGATTTCGCATTTCCAGAAATGGTGAAAATTATGGCGTTTGCAATTCAGTATTTCTATGTGTATAATTACAGACTTGTGAAGATTCTCAGTTTGAGTATTGTTTTGGTAGTTCTGTATTAGGGAAACTAATTTAGAAAATGAATCAAAAATGGGTCAATGCCGTTAGTAAAACGTGTTAAGCAGTAGAAAAAGAGAACTTATGATCCCACTGTATAGAAATACCTTATGTAGAATACTGTGTACAGTTCTGGAGACCTCACCTACAAAACACATAGATAAAGTAGATTCTAAAGGCTAAGTATACAGTTGTGGGCTTATATTAATAGCCTGGGAAGCTCCATGGGCATTGGCCCCTTCCCAGGCTATAAACATCGGCCCCCAGTCGGCGGCTTTCCCTCTTCTGGTTAAGAAAATGACGTGGGAACCCATACAATTTTTTTCAGAAACATAATCTTTTATTAATTAAATACATGTACAGTAAGCTGCACACACACTGTACTAATTATATTTGTCACAGACATCTATATATCTACCTATTCTATATGTATTTACTGTATGTAATACATATATTCTATCCTGTTGGGTCCTGCAGTGATTTTATACTACGGGCTGCTGAATTGCCAGCTTTTCATCTATCTATCTATCTATCTATCTATCTATCTATCTATCTATCTATCTATCTATCTATCAATCTATATATGTGTGTCACTGACATCTATACATCTATGTATTCTATGTGTATATATATCTATTCTATCCTATTCTAACCTGTCACTCTGATTTTACTGTACGCGGCAGATGAATTGCCGGCTTTTATTGTATCTATCTGTTTAAAAAAAATAAAATAAAATAATATATATATATATATATGTGTGTGTGTCACTGACATCTATATATCTACCTATTCAATTTGTATTTACTGTATGCAATCCATCTCTTCTATCCTGTCGGCTCCTGCTGTGATTTTATACTACGGGCTGCTGAATTGCTAGCTTTTCCTCTATCTATCTATCTATCTATCTAATATACATATATATATATATATATATATATATATATATATATATATATATATATATATATCTAATATACATATATAAAATTGGAGCAGCATCAAGTATTACCTTACAGATTATGCAAAGCTCTCCCAACCAGCAATCTAATGGTCTCCAATAGTAGAATCAAATAAAGGAAAGCAGCACAAAAAAGCTAAAGAGAATAAGTGGACTTTAATGCCTGAACGGCGTGGCAACGTTTCGGATGTAATATCCTTTTTTAAGCTTGAAAAAGGATATTGCATCCGAAACGTTGCCACGCCGTACAGGCATTAAAGTCCGCTTATTTTAGTTTTTTTGTGCTGTTTTCCTTTTTTTTATTATATATATATATATATATATATATATATATGTCACTGACATCTATATATCTATGTAATCTGTGTGTATATATCCTATTCTAACCTGATATTACTGTGCGCGGGCATGTGAACTTGCCGGCTTTTCCAAGGAGATTGGTGTGTAAAAATCGGACAGCACTCGCATGGTCCGAGTGCTGTGAGATTTTTTTTTCTCGCACCCATTGACTTCTATTGTGGGATGCGATTGCAATCGCAGCATACTGCAAGTTGTTTCCAGTCCGATCGTGATCAGATCCAAGCTGGAGAAGAAAAAAACGCAGATGAAAACACAATTATAGAATAATATTGGTCCGAATGCAATCTGATTTATAAGTGGGAATGAGCCCTAACACATTTGTTTCCTGAGGGACACTTTGTATGGGGAAAGACTAGATGGACCATGTGGCAAGGATCGTGAGCTGCTTTTATGACTTTCTAACATTTATGTTTAATGTGTTCACAATTATTCCACTTTCTTTTCAGGATTTTTGTGATGGTACAATCCTTTGTCTTGCATGTGTGACTGTCCCTGATGAAAGAGAACATTGGATCTTGGTGGGGACACAGTCTGGTGACATTCTGGCTGCACGTGCAGAAGACGTAAAGACAAAACATCGTCTTCAGAAACTGTCTGACTCTATTACATGTTTCTTGTTTTCTTGTCAAATACGACAAAGGTATGATTTTAAGTAGTCAACATTATGATAACTTGTATTTGTACCGTCTGAATTGTAAAATGCTGTAGAATACTGCTCTAAAGGAATTTGAGTTACAAATTGACTGGCATATTAATCTAGCGTATAAATTAAATCTATATAAATATATTCTGTTTATAACCTATTTATTTAATTTTAGTCAGAAGAAATATTTTCTCCTGGTTGGAACAGCTAATGGCCACATTGCAGTTTTCGAAGCTGCTACAATAAAGGTTAGTAATTCGGATTTTGCATAATCTATCTTCTTACAGGCTTGTCTTTCAGCAAAAAAATACCTTTTCATGTAAGTGTCAAATTGTAACATAATTTTTGACCACTAGTGCACACATTTCTACACTTTCTTTCTCTGTTGTTCAGTGTAAGTTATTATTCGAACTCTTTTTTTTTCCATTAGCAAGAGCAATCCACACCGTGCTTGGTAGATAAATCTCCAATCCGGGCTTGGTGTGTCGTGGAGACAAGCTCAGCCATTTTATATCAAAATACTACACTACTTGCTAATGTGTGGACGTAACAGCTATCTGGATTGTTATGAATTCAGATCAACGTCCCAGAGATTTTTTTTACCTGTTCTATCTCATAGTTCTTTTATAATACTTACAAATTTGTTAACAACCATTTGGGGTTTTTAACTTAATACTCTTAAACTTTTATTTCATAAAGAAGAAAAATAACAATTTTCAATCAACTAGAGCTGTGCAGGAAGTAATGGTGCACCCAAGTTTTGATTCATGCCGCCAATAGTTTAGGCAGCATGAACCAACTGACAGATTTCTTTAAAATAAAATAGAATGGCCAACAAATATATATGGGCAGGTAGGAAGCCCAGAGTTAAAGCAGACATGTCATAAGATTTCACAAGAAAAACCAAACACATTAATAAATAGATCTCGGATTAGACTAATTGCCTCTTCAGAGAGGAAGAGTGCTTGAACTCTAGTACTAACTATTGGAAGTAGCAGTCCTGAAAGTTACTTTCAACCCTTTAACCCCTTAACGACTAGAGGTATTTCAGTTTTTGCGTTTTCGTTTTTTGCTCCCCTTCTTCCCAGAGCCATAACTTTTTTTATTTTTGGGTGAAAATGGCCATGTGAGATCTTTTTTTTTGCGGGACGAGTTATACTTTTGAGTGACACCATTAGTTTTAACATATCTTGTACTTGAAAACGGGAAAAAAATTCCAAGCTCGATGAAATTGCAAAAAAAGTGGAATTCCACAGTTTTTTTTTCTTTAACCATGTTCACTAAATGCTAAACCTGACCTGCCATTATGATTCTGCAGTTCATTGCGAGTTCATAGACACTAAACATGTATAGGTTCTTTTTTTATTTTACTTTTTGCATGCTTCAATAGTCTCTATGGGAGACTAGAAGCTGCAGTGTTTAGCAGAAATTCTCACTTGCTATGAGCGCCAATCACGGGGTGGCGCTTTTAGCAATCTGGCAATGACAACCATAGAGGTCTGCTTCAGACCTCTGGTTGTCATGCCAACCCATCGGTGACCCGCGATCATGTGACTGGGACACCGATGGGCGGGATTAGCAATGTGCTTCCACTAAGCTCGAGTTAAACTAGTTAACAGCTGCTGAATGATTGCTATCCCACCCAGGGATGTTGCTGGCACATGTCATCTGTATAGATCAGCTGTTATGTGCCTGGAAAGGTGTGGGCTCCGGCGCTGAGCCCGCACCAAACTGGGAGCCCGGCATCAGCGTACTCTTGTGCCCAATGTCGGAAAGGAGTTATTGAGCCTTGCCACATGACTTATGATAGAAGCCAAACCAGAATCTCAATCTTCAAATATAAATATGCAGGATAGATAAAATAATTATCAATTGAAGTTTCTTCCATTAACCAATTGTTCCAGGGAATATCAGAAATTGCACCCACATTTATGTGCAGGATATATACTGATGTATCCTTTTAGCCAGAGATCTCCTGATGACCTAACGTCCTGTGAGGAAAGTCGTCTAGATGGAACCTAGATGAACATGTGGACTGATAAGTACCAGGACACATGTTTCTCTATCCTTAACATGTTCTTATCTTGTTCCACATTTATCTTTATCCTGATGCTAGGAATCTATTTATATTATATACTGTCTATGGTTTGATGGAAATACGCCTACCCTTCATAGTAATACTGATAGTACTCACTTATTGATTATATCTTACCCTTACCTTTGGTGTGTCCACACAATCAGTGGAATTAGGGACATACAGGGATATTGAGGGTCAGACGACTAGTGAGTGGGGGCGCCACTGGCAAGCAGGAATAGGGTGGCAACCTCCACGGACTGGAAGGGTAAGTGTAAAGGGTATATCGAGTATAGAAAGATATTTTCCCTTTAAATTGGTGATATATTAGGTACACAAACCATCCCCATATACCTTTGTCCAACATTTTTAAATACATAAACTATCATTTCTATGAGTTAAACTAATTGCACCTATTTATTCTGTCTGTCCCTATTATGTCCAAATTATAGGGACTTCTAGGGAAACTGAGGGACAAGACGACATGTGAGGGGGGGGGGGGGCACCAACCTCCTCGGACAGGAAGAGCGAGCTTAGGTGATATTAAGGATAGTATTTTCCCCTTTTTGCTTGGGTACCTGTTTTTGATCCTGACAGTAATTGTAACTAAGCATCTATCTTATGCTTTAGCATCTTATTCACTTTACTTAGGTGGGATTATTTTGGCTTGAGAACTATTTTAATGCTTGTAATAAAATATATATTTTTTTGTATTGCACTTGCCCAAGTTATACACTCGTATGAGCGAGCTCTAACACAGCCTTTCAAAATACATACTGTCACAATATAGAAGATCCTGCAAGGGGTCGGTCAACGGATGGCACAGCGCTCACACAACGGGAATGGTAAAGGGGAGAGGAAGGCCCTACCGATAGGGAATGAGGGATGGTCACCACCTGAGCTGAAAAATGAGCCTGTCCCTGCACTCCCCTAACGCCCTAAGTGGGTCCTTCCCTCTGCCGCCGTCAGGAACCTCGTCCCTTGCTATCACCTCATACTGCCCTGGCTAATGCACTGGCCGGCAAGGGTGTGAGCCTCACCACTGCAGATGGTACAACACGGGACAGTGACAAACACGAGACAGATGAGGTATAAGCGCAACACTTAGCTTCCAAGCTACTGCTCTAAAATCCACTCAGCATAGAATACAAAACCAGGACCTCAAACTGCTGATACACGCCGGCACCAGAGAGCTCCTCACACATTGGCTGGTCTCCAGAGAAACTATCACTAACAGTCAGCTGATGCATCAGGTGACCATCTAAAGGATGGTGGGAGTGGTCACCACCCACATCAGCTGACACAGCAACTCTGCAGTTGCAGCAGATTGCCAGCGAGGAAAAACTGACATTAACCCTCGCTGGTCCTGAAAGGAAATTCTACATTTAAAACAGAGTGGAACCAGAGCTGCCACGAATTCAAAAATGGATCATGACACATACACCAGCCTCATGAGGTCTGAGATCTATTTAATATAAGCAATTTGTATGGTTCATTTTAGTGACAGACCTTCTTTAAATATACGCCTAGACTATATAATTGCAAAGTAAACAAGGAATAATCATGGAATTATGGAAATCACAGGATTGATAGACGTATTTCTGATATTCAAATTATGAAAAAATGGAAACAACATTTTCTAAACATGTCGACTTAGTCTTTGTTGAGTATGAGTGCCACTTGTAGAAATACATGCATTTACACTCCTTGGCATGCTATTAGTGAGTTTATTAATGGTTGAGGAAAGTTCTGTTTATTGAATGGACTTGGCCTCGCAAATCATCAAGATCCACTGGTGGCAGCATCCATTGCAATTGCTGACCAATGAATTCCCAGATGTGCTCGATGGGATAAAAGTGTGAAGGCACTGCAGACCATTGTGGCACGTTTAAGCCATGCAGACTGCTTACAGTAATGTAAGCAACATGCGGTATGGCATTGTCGTGTGGATACAAAAACATCCAAAGACTTTATTGAACATATGTAAGTTATTTTAAAAGATCAAATGAAAATAGATATCATAGTGAGAAAAAGACTAGTAAGATTTTTGAGCTTATAATATTATTTATATTACATTTAAAGGGTTATTCTCAGTATCTCATTGGTCTTTAGCAGGGTACATGCATACTTATTGTTAATATACATACTACGCACAAAGTAACATTTTTTTTTATTGTACCTGTGTCTTTTTTCATCTCCTTCTGCACCTCTGTGCATCCAGCTTCACATAGAAAAATTGGCTGTCCTATACTTATCTGCTAAAACTGTATTTGCCAGCAGCATTTGCGTTTCCTCAGTGCTGCAGAACCAGTCCTACCTTTTCTGTGTGCCCTTGACTTGCCCCACTTCTTTGAGTTATCATCAAGCTAATCTAGATGTAAAATTCCTTTATTATTCTGTGCACTTTCTGCTCCTGTGCAGTACCCTACCTGGCCGATTTTCTGTTATGTCATCTACATCAGTAGAGCTGCCTGTGTGGTTCTTACATCGTTAGCTAGTTATAGCAAAGCTCAACTGTCCTGCCCTCTTCTACAGCAAAGCTGGCAATGCAGAGCATTTTTTGTTGCCTGGTGCTGACAGATATGTTTTCTGAAACCCAATCCTACCTCTACTCTCCTTCAACATTCCTACTTTTAAAGTACAATCTGCCTATGTCCAAGCTCTTTCCAAGTTGCCATCATATACTAACCCCCGGGCTCTGCCACTGCCTTTAATGACCACTTAACCATCTGGCTTCTACACCATTTCTTTTGATATTCCTGCCTTCATTATGAGTGATTTAAAAATCCTTATTGACACCAACCAGTCAGCAACCTCCAAACAATTTTCACTTGCTTCATCCTTTGGTCTCATACAATGGTTTTCTACAACCACCCATAAAGATGGTAATACCCTAGATCTCATCTTCACCCACCTCTGTTCCCTATCTAACCTTGTAACCTCACCTCTCCCCCTCTCTGACCATCACCTACTTAAATTCTCATCCCTGTTTTCTTAAACTGCCTCTCAAGTCTAGCAATTGTCACACCCTCGCAGAAACCTCAGGAGTGGACATTCATACACTCTGACTCTCTTCTAACTCTGTCCACCATATTCTCACTCCAAGACATAAACACAGCCAGTGTTTTCCAAAACACCACACTCACATCAGCTGTGGCCCCTCTCGTACATAGCAGAATGCAACAAATAGACAACCCTGGCACACCAGCCTCACAAAAAGAGCTGCATCCAGGGTTGGTTTTGACTTATAAATATGGATGAAAAATAGTGACCAAATACTGAACGTGTGAATGTTGCCTAAAAGATGTAGCGGCTTTCAGCTGAATTTTTATAAAATCTTAGCAAACTGCTTATTGTTTATCTGTTTACCGCCTGTGCGGCCGCCCTGCCTGGGAATCCCCGCCCTGCAGTGTCTTCTGATTTATTCTCACTGCGGGGTTGGGATTCACAGGCAGGGCGGCCGCACAGGTGCAGTCAGCTAGACTGCATATGAGGACAGAGGACGGGCAACGCTCACTGCGCCTGCCCAAGGCATGACAAAAGAGCGCAGGCGCCGGCTGATTTCAAAACAGCGCTGAGGAGGCGGCGCCCGGCGCCAAGAAGACTTGAGTGACGGCTGTGTGGCGTCTGCAGCAGGGGGGGGAAGACCTGCCTCCAGGACTGAAGAAAGGTATTTAGGACAAACTAGATGGTGGCCCGATTCTAACGCATCGGGTATTCTAGAATATATATGTCCACATAGTATATAGCACAGCCACGTAGTATATTGCCCAGTCACGTAGTATATTGCCCAGTCACGTAGTATATTGCCCAGTCACGTAGTATATTGCCCAGTCACATATTATATTGCCCAGCCACGTAGTATATAGCACAGCCCATGTAGTATATTGCCCAGCCCACGTAGTATATAGCAATGTGGGCATCATATCCCTGTTAAAAAAATAAAATAAAAATAGTTATATACTCACCTTCCGGAGCCCCCGGATCCAAGCGAAGCGGTTACCGACGCTGCTCGTGCACTCCAGTCTCAAGAGTACGTAGCGGTCTCGCGAGACCGCTACGTCATCATCTCGCGAGATCGCAGCACGGACCGGTTACCGGAGCGTCGCGAGCGGGAAAAGCCTGTTGTCGATCCGGGGGCCGATGGACGGTGAGTATGTAACGATTTTTTATTTATTTTTTTATTATTTTAAACATTAGATCATTTTACTATTCATGCTGCATAGGCAGCATGAATAGTAAAAAGTTGGTCACACAGGGTTAATAGCAGCGGTAACGGAGTGCATTACACCGTAGCATAACGCGGTCCGTTACCGCTGCCATTAACCCTGTGTGAGGACAGACTGGAGGGGAGTACGGAGCGGGCACTGACTGCGGGGAGGAAGGAGCGGCCATTTTTTCGCCGGACTGTGCCCGTCGCTGATTGGTCTTGGCTGTTTTGCTACAACCAATCAGCGACTTGGATTACATGACAGACAGAGGCCGCTACCAATGAATATCCGTGACAGACAGACAGACAGACGGAAGTGACCCTTAGACAATTATATAGTAGACTAGCTGAAGAGCCCGGCGTTGCCTGGGCATAGTAAATATCTGTGGTTAGTTATAGCACCTCACTTCTCTTATTTTCCCATCAAGCCTCTCATTTTCCCCCTCTCATCTCTCATTTTCCCCCTCACTCCTCTTATTTTCCCCCTCACTCCTCTCATTACCCCCTAACACTTGTCATTTCGACCTCACATCTGTCATTTTACGATCACTCCACTATTTTCCCTCACTCCTCTCATTTTGCACTCACACCTTTTCAATTTCACCTCACACCCCTCATTTTCACCTCACATCTCTCATTTTCCCCTCAGTATATACATCTTTGTCATCTCCCTTATATATAGTATACACCTGTATGTCATCTCCTGTATATAGTATATACCTGTATGTCAACTCCCCTGTAAATAGTATATACCTGCTGTATGTCATCTCCTCCTGTATATTGTATATACCTATGTGTCATCTCCTCCTGTGTATAGTATATACATGTGTGTCATCTCCTCCTGTATATAGTATATACCTGTATGTCATCTCCCCTGTATATAGTATATACCTGTATGTCATCTCCCCTGTATATAGTATATACCTGTATGTCATCTCCTCCTGTATATAATATATAGCTGTATGTCATCTCCTCCTGTATATAGTATATACCTGTGTGTCTTCTCCTTCTGTATATAATATATACCTGTAAGTCATCTCCCCTGTATATAGTATATACCTGTATGTCATCTCCCCTGTATATAGTATATACCTGTATGTCATCTCCCCTGTATATACCTGTATGTCATCTCCTCCTGTATATAATATATAGCTGTATGTCATCTCCTCCTGTATATAGTATATACCTGTGTGTCATCTCCTCCTGTATATAGTATATACCTGTATGTAATCTCCTCCTGTATATAGTATATACCTGTATGTCATCTCCTCCTGTATATAATATATAGCTGCATGTCATCTCCTGTATATAGTATATACATGTATGTCATCTCCCCTGTATATAGTACATACCTGTATGTCATCTCCTGTATATAATATATAGCTGTATATCATCTCCCCTGTATATAGTATATACCTGTATGGCATCTCCTTCTGGCTGTCAATTTGCCTCCAACACTTTTCCTTTCACTTTTTCCCCATTATGTAGATAGGGGCAAAATTGTTTGGTGAATTGGAACGCGTGGGGTTAAAATTTCGCCTCACAACATAGCCTATGACGCTCTCGGGGTCCAGATGTGTGACTGTGCAAAATTTTGTGTCTGGCTGTCAATTGGCCTCCAACACTTTTCCTTTCACTTTTTCCCCATTATGTAGATAGGCGCAAAATTGTTTGGTGAATTGGAACGTGCGGGGTTAAAATTTCGCCTCACAACATAGCCTATGATGCTCTCTGGTTCCAGACGTGTGACTGTGCAAAATTTTGTGGCTGTAGCTGTGACGGTGCAGATGCCAATCCCGGACATACACATACACACATACACACATTCAGCTTTATATATTAGATTACAAAATGGATTACCGTATATACTTGAGTATAAGCCGAGATTTTCAGCCCAAATTTTGGGGCTGAAAGTGCCCCTCTCGGCTTATACTCGAGTCATGATCGGTGGTGGGGTCGGCGGGTGAGCACTGGCATATACTTACCTAGTCCCGGCGATCCTGGCGCTCCCCCTGCCTGTCACACTGTCTTCGGTGCCGCAGCCTCTTCCCCTGAGCGGTCACGTGGGACCGCTCATTAGAGAAATGAATAGGCGGCTCCACCTCCCATAGGGGCGGAGCCGCCTATTCATTTCTCTAATGAAGCGGTGCCGGTGACCGCTGATAGAGAAAGAGGCTGCGGCACCGAAGACCAGCTGTCCGGGGGAAGGAGCGGGACGCCGGGAGCAGGTAAGTATGACATATTCACCTGTCCTCGTTCCACACGCCGGGCGCTGTCTCCATCTTCCCGGCGTCTCTCCGCTCTGACTGTTCAGGCAAAGGGCGCGATGACGCATATAGTGTGCGCGCCGCCCTCTGCCTGATCAGTCAGTGCGGAGAGACGCCGGGAAGATGGCGCCGAGGAGCTGCAAGCAAGACAGGCGAGTATGTTTTTTTTATTTTTTTTATTGCAGCAGCAGCAACAGCTATGGGGCAATAATGGACGGTGCAGAGCACTATATGGCACAGCTATGGGGCAATGGTGCAGAGCACTATATGGCACAGCTATGGGGCAATAATGGACGGTGCAGAGCACTATATGGCACAGCTATGGGGCAATGGTGCAGAGCACTATATGGCACAGCTATGGGGCAATGGTGCAGAGCACTATATGGCACAGCTATGGGGCAATGGTGCAGAGCACTATATGGCACAGCTATGGGGCAATGGTGCAGAGCACTATATGGCACAGCTATGGGGCAACGGTGCAGAGCATTATATATATGGCACAGCTATGGGGCAACGGTGCAGAGCATTATATATATGGCACAGCTATGGGGCAACGGTGCAGAGCATTGTATATATGGCACAGCTTTATGTGGAGTATCTATGGGGCAATGGTGCAGAGCATTGTATATGGGGCACAGCTTTATGTGGAGCATCTATGGGGCCATAATGAACGGTGCAGAGCATTATATATATGGCACAGCTATGGGGCAACGGTGCAGAGCATTGTATATATGGCACAGCTTTATGTGGAGCATCTATGGGGCCATAATGAACGGTGCAGAGCATTATATGTGGCACAGCTTTATGTGGAGCATCTATGGGGCCATAATGAACGGTATGGAGTATCTATTTTTAATTTTGAAATTCACCGGTACCTGCTGCATTTTCCACCCTAGGCTTATACTCGAGTCAATAAGTTTTCCCAGTTTTTTGTGGCAAAATTAGGGGGGTCGGCTTATACTCGGGTCGGCTTATACTCGAGTATATACGGTATTTCTGCAGTTACAGCACCAATAACTAAAAGAGCCACCTTGTCAGAATGCAGCATTACTGCTGCACAAGGTGGCTCTTTTAGTTTCAAACACCTTGGGGGGGGGGGGTGACAGGTTCCCTTTAAAGAATAACTTCTCATTTAGATACATAACTAGAAAGTGGAGACATAGCAGGATTGATAAATGTTACAAGTTAAAGCTTTCATCAGTTCTACCATTTTATTTGGCCTATCTGTTTAGGCTACAGTCACATTTTCCGTATTTGGTCAGTATTTCAAATCTGTATTTCAAAGCCAAAACTAGAAGTGAGAGAAAAATGCATAAGTAGTGACGTGTTTCTTTTATATCTTTCCTCTCAGTGCTCTTCACCTAGTTTTGGCTACAAATACTGATGTAAAATACTGACCAAATACTGCTAGTGTGACCATAGCATAGCCTTAGTTCTATAATCTGACCTTTTCCACCTTTTGTCCTGTGTTTAAATGATGCATGTTATAAGCATTGTGTTGATGAAGAGCTGTTTCTCAGGCTTCTAATTATTAAAATTATTATTTTTTATTCTAGAGCAGTAATGTTACTCCTATGAAGATACTTAATGTGGGAGATATCCGTACACCAGTCATGTCCTTGTGCGAATCAACCTATTCCTCTGAGAAGACTGCTGTATGGGGGATTTGTGGAACAAAAATCTTATTCCTTTCTAATGATTTTTCCGTTCAAAAGACTATTGAAACAAAAAACGCCATGCCGTGAGTCTAAATCTCAACTTCAATTTTTTGTCATTCTGCAAATGACTGTGTATTACTTTCTATTAATTGAGGCACTATACTTCTTTATAATGGAGAAACCCACATTTTCTGATCTGTACCCTTTCTGGTTACAGCTTGTTCAGGAGGGACAAGTTTCTTGTTGGCAGTGCCCTATACAATACATCTTGGGGTACTTTCACACTAGCGTTTTTTTGCATACGTCGCAATGCGTCATTTTGGCGAAAAAACGCATCCTGCAAAGTTGTCTGCAGGATGCGTTTTTTCCCCATAGATTTATATTGGCGACGCATTGCGACGTATGCACACACGTTGCAACCGTCGTGCGACGGTTGCGTCGTGTTTTGGCGGACCACCGGCAGCAAAAAACGTTACATGTAACATTTTTTTTGTGCCGGAACTCCGCCCCCACCTCCCCGCACCTCACAATGGGGCAGCGGATGCCTGGAAAAACAGCATCCGCTGGCCCCGTTGTGCGGCGCATTCACTGCTAGCGTCGGTACGTCGGCCCAACGCACTGCGACGGGCCGAGTACGACGCTAGTGTGAAAGTAGCCTGTTTAATTTTTTGTCTCACTTTGGCTGTCGTTAAAGTACACATTTATTTAGTGTTAGATACTTAATAAATAAAAACACACCCAGTTTATAGAGAATAAGTGCTTGCTTTTTCTGCAGAGCTTACCAGCACGTAGTCACTTTTGGCTTCCAGCTAATTTATGGTAATAAGCCTGTTAATTTCAGACCAGGGAAAACATGAAGTCATTATTTATTGAATGCAAAAATGGTACAAAATGAAACTAAGATTAGTAAAAAAAAAAAATAATTATAGACTGTGTTTGGCTAGTTTCACACTAGCGTTTTGCTGAGCTGCAGAGGGCTGCGGACTTCATCCGTGAAGCCTCGCCCTTGGCCGCACCTCCACCCCTCAGCTCCGCCCACTTCCGCATGCGGCCTGCGTACCTATCTTTAACATTAGGTACGCAGGTCGGGCGGATGTATGCGGATGTCTCCGGAACCCTAACACCAACACAACCCTAACCCTAGCTCCAAACCTAACCCTAACTGCAAAGAATGCAAAAAAATACATTTTTTTATTTTATTATTTTTATCTAACTAAGGGGGTGACAAAAGGGGGTCAATTTACTAATCTTTTTTATTTTGATCACTGTGATAGGGCCTATCACAGTGATTATTATTATTTATTTATATAGCACCATTAATTCCATGGTGCTGTACATGAGAAGGAGTTACATCAAAATACAAATATCACTTACAGTAAACCAACTAACAATGACAGACTGGTACAGAGGGAAGAGGACCCTGCCCTTGCCGGCTTACATTCTACAGGATGGTAGGGAAGGAGACAGTAGGTTGGGGGTTGCAGTAGCTCCGATGGTGTTGAGGTAGCCGTGTGGTCATTACAGGTTGTAAGCTTTATTGAAGAGATGGGTTTTCAAGTTTCTTTTGAAGGATCCAAATGTGGTGGATAACCGGACCTGTTGGGGAACAGAATTCCAGATGATGGGGGATATTCGGGAGAAGTCTTGGAGGTGATTGGGTGAGGAGCGAATAAGTGTGGAGGAGAGAAGGAGGTCTTGGAAGAACCGGAGATTACGTGAGGGAAGATATTGAGAGATTATGGATGGCTTGGTAGGTCAGTGTTAGGAGCTTAAACTAAATACGCAGGGAAATTGGGAGCCCGTGAAGGGATTTGTAAAGAGGGATAGCAGGAGTGTAGCGAGGAGATAGGTTAATTAGTTGGGCAGCAGAGTTAAGGACGGACTGGAGGGATGAGAGAGTGTTATAAGGTAGGCCACAAAGTAGGATGTTGCAGTAGTCGAGGCGGGAGATTAGGGCATGCACAAGTATTTTGGTAGAGTGAGGGTTGAGGAAAGTATGGATTCTGGAAATATTTTTGAGCTGGAGGCGACAGGAGGTGGCGAGAGCTTGGGTGTGTTTGAAGGACAGGGCAGAGTCAAGGGTTACTCCGAGGCAGCAGATTTTGGGGACAGGGGAAAGTGTGATTTCATTTATTTTGATAGATCAGGTAGGGAAGATATGCGAGATGGAGGAAAGATAATTAGTTCAGATTTGTCCACGTTGAGTTTGAGGAAGCGAGAGGAGAAGGAGGATATGGCTGATAGACACTCTGGGATTCTGGAGAGCAGAGAGGTGACATCTGGGCCCGAGAGGTAGATCTGAGTGTCATCAGCATATAGATGGTACTGGAAGCCATAGGACCTTATGAGTTGTCCCAGGCCGAGTGTATAGATTGAGAAGTAATCAAAATGAACCAATAGGAAAAATCTCCTATTGTTACCGGGTACCGGCCGACAGATCTCAGAGGCCGCGCTGCGCATGCACCCGCCATTTTCTTACAGGAAGATGACATGGAGGGATGGAGCCAGAGATACCGGGGTGGCTCGGTGGACCCCATTTCTCTCTCCTCTGGTATGCTAGATCATATCAGAGAAGAGAGAAATTAATGGGAAAACCAGACTTTTTTTCTTTTTTTTTTTTTGTGATCGCCGTTTTTTTGTGATCGCCGGTGATCACGTGACTGGGGACGGTAAAAATCGTCCCAAATCATGTTCTCCAAAGTCTCAGCCACCCCCGGAGATTTTCTGACGCTTGGGGCGCTATACATTTATTTTTCGGCGCCATTAAAAAGCGGCTCTGAGGAATAAGGCCCCTTGACTGCCGGTGTTAAAAGGCATGTCGGCGGTTGTTAAGGGGTTAACACCCTGTTTTACATGTATGCTTACTGAGCGATTTGTGATTGTTCGATGCGTACAGGCTGCTATTGATCTTGGTAGCAAAGGTCTTGTTGATCTTTTGTGCAAAGCAAGAGATAATTTCACCTAATGAACTAGAGTTTTGCTCATTCATCATTTCCTAAGTAAATATATTTCCATAGATGCTATTGACATGAAATTCTCACCAGATGTCAGTATCAACCCAACCAGTCCACAAAGTGAAAGAAATCAAACCATACATGCCCATAAATTATGTGTAATAATGAGAAAAGATACAGGGGAAAAGTATTGAACACATGAGAAAGAGGTGTAGAAAGCCACGGAAAGTTATGTCACCAGCTGAAATCTATCATTAGTTAGAAAGCAATCCTGCCACTTAGTGAAAAATATCAGCTGGTTCAACTGATCGCCTATAAAAAGGTGTCTCATTACGAAGGTGCCACACAAGAAACCTCTCAATGGGTAAAACCAGTGAGCTGTCTCAAGACCTTCACAACCTTATTGTTGTAAAACTTGTTGATGGCATTGGTTAGAGAAGAATTTCTAAATTACTGTAGGTTTCAGTGAGCACTGTTGGGGCCATAATCCATAAGTGGAAAGAGCATAATTTATATAATAAAATACACACTTTAGGATTTCCCATTAGACCTCATCATGCTCTAAAAGAGATTTTCCACTGTACGTTAAAAGCCATACTTAATTATGGCTATGACATAGTATGAAAAGTTGCATGACAAAAACATTTGTGTGACTTGCCATCGCACAACTATTTTAGAGCTCTGATTTTTCTGTAATTAAAACAGCAAAGTTGCAGACAAGTTGGATTGAAGACTCATGTGACTTGTATTGAAATCTCGCAAAGTCTAAAAAATCTCGCAAAGTCTAAAAAACTCTCTGGTTCTCACTGAGTGCTCTACGGGGCACTGTATTGCAACAAGTGCTGATAGGGAGTGAAAGCTGATGGTAGTGCAGCAGGCACTGTGTGCTAGCCTGTCAACCACAAAGATAAGTGTATCAATAAAAGCCGCACTATTGGGAACAGGAGCCACTGGTAAGCTATTAAAGTGGCTGGAAGATTTTTTTTTTGTGAGAATACCACTAAGTATTAAAACACAGATAAAATTAAGTTAAACAGAATTATCCAGTTTCAGCTCTTTTCGGATGGGTAAGGTGTCAATTCCTGTGTCTGATATTAAAAGTGCACTTACAAGTAAATTACGAAGTTCTTTTTTTAAAAGCACTTTGCAATTTTACCAATTTTAGTGGTTGGCGCTCATAGCAAGTGAGCATTTCTGCTACACAGGCGAGCTGATCATCGCCTGTGTATAGCAGAGACGATCAAAGTATTTCAGCTTCTAGTCTCCCATGCAGACTATTGAAGCATGCAAGAAGTAAAAAAAAAAAAGATTTTAAAAATATTAAAAAATATAAAAGTTCAAATTGCCCCCTTTCACCCCATTCAAAATAAAACAATAAAAAAAATAAAAAATCAAATATACACGTTATACACATATTCAGAATCGCCCAATCTATCAGTATATAAAAAGAATTAACCAGATCGCTAAACGGCGGAACGAGAAAAAAGTCAAAATGCCAAAATTATGTTTTTTTTGGTCACCACTGCATTGCAGTAAAATACAATAATGGGCGATAAAAATATCGTTTCTACACCGAAATGGTATCGCTAAAAACTTCTACTCTTAATACATATGTATTTTAATCTTGTTTAAATAAATTGTATTTTAATTTTGGTACTTTCTACTGTGGTCTTCTCTTGTGGTGCATAGAGTTCATTCAGTTTTCTGTGCCCTTGACATTTAGTATGGGTTTAATTGTAAAGTTATATCATCTGAGAGCAGCCTGATGGTAGGCAAAGAGACCCTGATTCCAATGATGTGTCACTTAGATTACTGGGTGCAGCAGTTGTGACACAGAGTTTTTGCAACGGAGCTGAAGAATCTACCCCCTATATGTACATTGTTTATAGACAAAGGTCTGCTTATCGCAGAAGGGGGCGGGGTCAGTCTGACATGTGGCAGCTAGTTAGAGCAATGATAATGTCCAAGTGAGAAAACCTGTAGTGTAAGTAAACAGCAGCACACAGCTTGTTAAGTGACACATTGTTGAATTCTGTGCTTTAACCCCTACTTCATGCTGTCCTCAGATCACATAGCAAAAACCTGCTGACAGATTCCCTTTAATTCACACTGTTTTTATTTAAATTCTTGTCCTCATGTTTTGCTAAGACTTCATGGCTTGAATGTGTTGTGTTTTATTTCTAGGTTTTCACATGGATCAGTGAGTGATTCAAATATCACTTCTGTTGCGGTTGACAAATACATCTATGTGGCAAAAAAATACAGTCCGTATGTGGAGATTTGGGATAAAAAGACAGAGAAACTATGTGAAGTGCTTGACTGTGCCCAGCTGCTAAAGTAAATAATTGCTTACTTTTTTCTCTGCAAGGATCTGTTCACAATGTCCGTTTACGCTTCCATTTATAACAGGAAAACAGGACTGTGTGTGGAATCGGGCTGTGTGCATATGCTCGGTATTTGCAGCATTTTTCTGTTTGGTAGAAAACACGCTGCGTAGAATACGTGGGTTTTTACGTGCATTTATTTATGCATTTTGTTACACAGTTATTTGGCTGAAAAATGCTGTAAGAATGCTGAAAGAGTTGACATGCTGAAGGTTTGAAAAAAACAAAAACGCTTTGGTTCATATCTTCAAGGAAAAACTAAGCCGCATGCGCATTGGTTTGAGAAATCTCATTCACTTTGCTGGTGTTGCAAAACGCGGTGTTTTTTTCCTTGGCAAAAATGCAGCGTGTGAACAATCTCTAGGCATCTTGGGCTCTTCCTGTTTGAAATCGAAGCAGTAGGGGGGGGTTACTACTGGGTCTATTCACTTTCCGTTTGTGTTTTGAACAGAAAAAATAAAAAAGATCCCGCAGGCAGGACTTTCTGTAAAAGAACATAACGCAGACAGATCCCATATAAGCATTGTGGTCCCTTCTGTATGACAAAGGAATGCGAGCAGACAACAGGAAAAGATAAACTGACATGTGACCAGAGTCTTATCAGCATGATTGCCTGTGTACTGGGATTGTCAGATACGGTCAATTGCTACACGAGGTTCTGTGCTCCGGGCCACTAGCCTGATACATCTGCCCTACTGGCTACAAGAACCGCAGTTTATAGTGGCACCTAAACAAATCCTATTTATCAGTATCATTAGTTTTCTCACTTCTATGATGGTAAATGCAATATTTGTCCAGCTGATAATGTAGGTTACGGTAGTTACGGTATATTGTTGTAACCATAAAGTACCGGTATGTGGAAACAAATTTGTTATAAAGTGGATCTGTCATCATTTGTGACAGTCGCCTTGATACATTTTTGTTTTATTATTTTGAATCATTTATTCTTATTAATCTTTGTTGTAATGTTCCTCAGTTACTCCTCCTGAAAATGTGGGAATATATTGACAGCTGGATATTACTGGTTGATGGTGTTTACATATATAATATACTAGATATTGAACTCACTCTATGCCCAGGTGGCGGGCATTTTTATTGATCCATTTATACAGTGCTTTTAATAAAATGGCGCCGGAGATCGCGATATGCGCACATGCTGACTCAGCGCTATTTCTTTGAAGTAATGTTCTACAACGTCAACATAGCAGTGCGCACAAGCCGCCTATTGCTATTATCCCTATGGCCAGCGCAGTGTGGCGCCGGAGTCAGTGCACGCACATTCCATAATATCCCCCGCCATTTTGTTGAAGACGCTGTGTAAGCGAATTTGCATAGACAACGTCTTGAATAAAATGGCGCCGTAGTGAGGTATGCGCGCACACTGACTCCGGCGCCGCACTGCGCAAGGTGTTGCCCATCCAGGCTTTGGCCAGAAGATCGTATCCACCATTATATAGAAGATGTCCATATATTTTATAGAAACACACAATGGAGCAACCATCAGCTCACCAGGTTGAGAGATTCCTGGAATAAGGGTGCCGTGCACAGAGACTTCAGGCTGGTTTCCTGAGTAAGTGAACCGTGAAAAAAAAGGGAAAATCCAGCAACCGCAAAAGTCCTAAAACATCACATTAGTAGATTAAAACATGAACGGTTGACGCGTTTCGAGCTACACTAGATCTGATTAAGAGCTAGTGTAGCTCAAAACGCATCGACTGTTATCATGTTTTTTACATTTTTCCCTTTCATGTTTTAATCTACTAATAAATGTGATGTTTTATGACTTTTTCGGTTGCTGGATTTTCCCATTTTTTTCACGGCCCATATATTATATACTGTTCCAGTCAGTGCTGACTGTATCAAGTTGTGCTGTCAATGCATTCGTAGATATCTAGTAGGAATGAGTAGCTGTACAATATAGGGTTGTAAGGAAATCTGTTCTAGAATTGTTGTTTTCTGGGAATTACATGTATATTTCTCACGGAAACATGTCAGGAGATGGTCTGCCTTGTGTACAAGAATGCACTTTTGACAATAGTGTTTTTCTGTTTTAGAGAAGAAATTGCAAAGCAGAGAAAATTAAATAAAGAAGATGCTTATACTGCTCGAGTCAAAGCGATGTTTTTACAGAAAAATACGGCTCTTTGGGTTGGAACAGGCGGAGGACATATCTTGCTTATTGACATTTCGACTCGACGACCGATAAGAATCATCTCTAGTTTCTGTGACTCTATTCGCTGCATGGTTCCTTCTCAGCTAGGTAGATGTATATGAGACGAGAATGCATCGTTTTAGCTGCCTTTTTTATAGTTTATATCATCTGACCTCGTGCCCAAAACTAAGAATTACTGGAACATAGAATTTTTCAAGCTGCTGTGTAGACAATGCAAATTTAATGGAAATACTGCAGATCTGATTTTTAATATTTTAGCTTTTCATAGATATTGTTATTTTGGAATGCAACATGCTACTTATAGGTCTGTTATTTTATTTATTTTTTATTTCTTTTTATTCCTAGACAAGGGAAATGTAAAGAATGTTGTGCTTGTATTAGGATGCCGCGGCTCACAACATAAAGGTAAATGTCTGTTTCTGAAGCATTTGTTCCCTTTTATTCTTTAAAATTAAAAAAATAGGAATGCTTTTATTTGTTTAAAAAGCCTTAGGCCATGTTCACACTTTGCGTTTTTTACCGCGGATCCGTGGCAATTTTGATGCTGCGGGTCCGCAGCAGTTTCTATTGCGTTTACATTTACATGTAAACCCTATGGAAACCGCAAACCGCAGTGCACATGCTGCGGGAAAAACCGCGCAGAAACGCAGCGGTTTACAACCCGCAGCATGTCACTTCTTTGTGCAGAATCGCTGCGATTCTGCACCCATAGGAATGCATTGAACCGCTTACTTCCCGCATGGGGCTGTGCCCACGTTGCGGGAAGTAAGCGGATAATGTGCGGGTGGTACCCGGGGTGGAGGAGAGGAGACTCTCCTCCAGGCCCTGGGAACCATATTTGGGGTAAAAAAAATAATTAAAATAAAAAATCATGTTATACTCACCTCTCAGCGCTGCACGCGGCCGGCCGGTCAGAGTTGCTGTGCGAACAGGACCTGCGGTGACGTCGCGGTCACATGTCCGTGACGTCGCGGTCACATGACCGTGACGTCACGAAGGGTTCTTCTCGCACAGCATCTTTGGAACCGGAGCGCCTTGTGCAGCGCCGAGGAGATCGAGACGTCAGAAGGTGAGTATATAAACTTTTTTTTTTATTTTTACATTACTATTGATGCTGCATATTGCTGCATATGCAGCATCAATAGTATAGGCGGAAACCCGCAGCGGAAACCGCCGAACAAACCGCGATAAATCTGCAGTGATAACCGCAGCGGTTTTGCCCTGCAGATTTATCAAATCCGCTGCGGGAGAACCCGCAGAGGGACGCCGCAAAGTGTGAACGTGGCCTTAAGGTTATAACAATACTTTGTTATAGAAAGTACTAGATGGAGGCCTGATGCTATCGCATCGGGAGGGTGGTAATGTAACGATGGGGTCAGGCTTTGCAGCGTTGAGAATCTCTCCCCCTATGTGCTCACCCACCTATCCACTCTCTCTTTCCCTTTTGTGAGGTAAAATATTTTTTAAAACCAGTCAGTGAAATATTTTACCTCACAAAATGAATCCTCTGTGATCCCCTGCTGTAATGTCAGTATTGTATTTTGCTTCCTTCCCTGCCCAGGAGATGTGGTATGTTCGGTACACGGTCAGACAGACAATTTTTAACCCCTTTCTGACCTCGGACGGGATAGTACGTCTGAGGTCAGGTCCCCCTGCTTTGATGTGGGCTCCGGCGGTGAGCCCACATCAAAGCCGCGACATGTCAGCTGTTTTGAACAGCTGACATGTGCACGCAATAGCGGCGAGTTGAATCGCGATCCACCCGCCGCTATTAACTAGTTTAATTCCGCTGTCAAACGCTGACAGCGGCATTTAACTACCGCTTCCGGCCGCGCGGCCAGAAATGCGCTCATCGCCGACCCCCGTCACATGATCGGGGGTCAGCGATGTGTCGGCATAGTAACCAGAGGTCTCCTTGAGACCTCTATGGTTACTGATGCCGGCTTGCTGTGAGCGCCACCCTGTGGTCGGCGCTCATAGCAAGCCTGTAATTCAGCTACATAGGAGCGATCTGATGATCGCTGCTATGTAGCTGAGCCGATCAGGTTATGCCATTGAAGGCTATTGAAGCATGGCAAAAGTAAAAAAAAAAAAAAATGCTTAAAAAAATATGAAATAAATAAAAAAAATATAAAAGTTTAAATCACCCCCCTTTCGCCCCATTCAAAATAAAACAATAAAAATAAAATAAAATATACACATATTTGGTATCGCCGCGTTCAGAATCGCCCGATCTATCAATAAAAAAAGGACTAACCTGATCGCTAAACGGTGTAGCGAGAAAAAAATTTGAAAGGCCAAAATTACGTTTTTTTGGTCGCCGCAACATTGCATTAAAATGCAATAACGGGCGATAAAAATAACGTATCTGCACCAAAATGGTATCACTAAAAACGTCAGCTCGGCACGCAAAAAATAAGCTCTCACCCAACCCCAGATCACGAAAAGTGAAGACGCTACGGGTATAGGAAAATGGCGCCATTTTTTTTGGCGAACTCTGCTTCAGGAATATGTCCGCCGCGATCTCCATCTGCGCACGCGCGGCATCCCGCGGCCATTTTCCTGAAGCCCCGGGCAGCAGAGCGCTCGATCTGCGCACGCGCGGCCACAGGAAGATGGCCGCCCCCACCGATCACCAGGGGAATAGCGCAGATCGCGCTATTTTCCCTCCCCTGTGCAGTGGATTCTGGACTTGGGCATGCGCACACCACTACGCCACCAACGGAAAACTAAGCAAGATCTGGGGGAAGACACCACACCCATCTGACCAGACCAGCCTGATTGACAGGCGAAAACGACTACTTTGGTAACGTATTTCGGCAGCATAGGTGGGGAATCGGGGTCCACAAAATACACTATTGTAATGCACAGCTCAGGTCCTATTTAACAGTATTTTTATCTCATACGGAAAAAACGGGGTGACAGGTTCCCTTTAATATCTAGACTTCTAATGTGTTTTCTGGTATTTCAGAAATACAGTCATTTCTTTCTGTGTGGGATATGAACCTTCCTCATGAGGTACAAAACCTTAAGAAGCATAATGAAATAAGACAGGAGCTGGCAGAAAAATCAAGAGGTTTATCACTGGACTGATAGACGCTGGTAAGTCATAGAAAACAGTGGTAAGTCGTAGTGCTGTATATGTCACTCAGCAGTCCATGTACCTCATATGCATATAACCTTTAACTACTTACGATGGCTTGGGACTCAGTATTTTGTGAAACTGGTAGCATAGTTTTGTAGATCTGACATTAACCCCTTCACATCCTTTGACTTAAGTTTACGTCATGGTCAGAAAGGGGTTCATAACTTATGACATAAACTTATGTCATGACAATCGTGCAGGCACAAGCGTTGTGCCTGCGCAATTGACCCTGGGAGCTCGGCGTAAGTAATAACTGAGATCCAGCTGTCACTGCCAGGAGCAGTGCCCGCACCACCATTGGCCATTTAACCCCCTAAATGTTGCGACTGATATCAATCACAGCATTTAAGAGACTGTGGGGAGGGGCTTCCTCTTCCTTCCCATCGGCACCCCCGCGACATGGTGAGGGCTTGATCATTGCCATTGCAACTCAAGATCGTAATGACGAACTCCCGGTCAGCCAGATAAGACAAGCCTGTTAGACCATGCTCGGAGCCTGGTGTACGAGGCTTCTGTTGGTGTAGTACCGACAGGTATAATGCATTGCGATCAAAGTATATACATACATTTTTCGATATACTTATATGTCAAAACAAAAATAAACAAAGCATGCATATTTAGCATCGCCGCTTCCGACCCAAACTATCAAACTGTCACAGTAGTTAACCCCTTAAGTGTACACTGGAAAAAAAAAAAAGGCAAAACATTATGTTTATTCCTCAAAAAGTGGACTTAAAACACGATCAAAAAGTAGAATGTAAATAAAAATGGTATCGCTGAAAATGCCATCTTGTCCCATCGAAAAAACAACACACAATACAGCTCTGCCAGTTGAGAAATAAAAAAAAGTTATAACTTTCAGAATAAAGTGGTGCAAAAACAATTCTATTTTCCCCAAAAAAAATTATTGTAAAAGCACCAAAACATAAAAGATAAAATTAAATTAAAAAATGTTTGTGGTATCGCTCTGCCATATCACGTTTACCAGGGAACGGCATAAAAAAGCACGTTAGATCCGTTGAAGAGTTCCAGAGTTATTACCATATAAAGTGACACTGGTCAGAATTGTAAAATTTGGCCTGGTAATCAATGTGAATACAGGCTCCGGAGTAAAGGGTGTAAGTTAACTGTTCATTTACAGGGAAAAAAAAGATTTGAGATGATTTAGTCACTATTTTAATCTCTAAATGCCTATAACAAAGTTGTATAACTATAAAAAGTTTAAATGTCCTCAAATAAAAATTATGTGCACCCAGGCTGTTTCCTACCCAACATGCGATGTACTATTATGTCATATGGCGGAACTCCATCTTTGATGCAGGCTCAGGAGCTGAACCTGTGTCATTCCCAGCAGACCCTGGCTGTGTGGCACAGCCTTTATTTGTCTCTAACAGCACAGCTGAGCTCTACCTGCTGCTGTTAACCCCATACATGTCTGTCAATCTGTGACGGCAGCTTCTACAGAGCACTGTCCCTGGCGCAGCACTCCACACACCCATTGGCTTTGCTGCGATATGAGTGCCAATGTGTTCCCATAGTTGCCAGTCTGCCTTGGTTGTGCTCCTATAAAGACCACTCTGTGGCTTGTGTTCATATAGGACCATGATTCTTTACAAAATACTGCAATGCTGTGTTATTACAGTATATAGGATAAACAATCGTCCGGACGATCACAGGTTGAAGGTTCACTAAGAAGACAAAAAAATGTTTTTAAAAATATAAAAAAAAAATTCAAAATTCTAATTGCCCCCTTTTAGCTCATTGTAAAAAAAAATATTTCTTTTACACATATTGGATATTGCTACATCCATTTGATTTATCAAAATGTTTAATGTTTAACTCTTAAGGAGAAAAAAAATCAAAACCCCAGAAATGTGTATTTTTGGTCTCAGCAACACCGCAATAAATGCAATGAGAAGTAATCAAAACATAGTCACTACCCCAAAATACTCTTTATTTAATTTACTCACTTATATAGCGCCATTATTTCCTTAGCGCTTTATAGACATCATCACAACATTCCCCATTGAGGCTCACAATCTAGATTCCTTATCAGTATGTCTTCAGAGTATGGGAGAAAACTGGAGTACTCGGAGGAAACCCACGCAAACACGGGGAGAACATACAAACATCTTACAGATGGTGGGATTTGAAGCCAGGACCCCAGCTCAGTAAGGCTGTAATGCTAACCACTGAGTCAGCGTGCTGCCCTAAGAATATAAACATAAGCAAGATGGAAGCCTCCATTAATGCAAATATGAAAATGTTAAGGGGTCTCGGAAAATGGCAACACTTGCAGTTTGTTTCATTAAAAAAAAATATATATATATGTTTTTTTTAGGTGTTGAAAAAAAATTCAGAAACAAACTACAAGTTTAGTGTCACTGTAATTAATGAATTCAGTAGAAACAAAGGTTTTGCGGGTGCATTTTTTGTCCATGTTAATCACAGCTGGATTATTCCCGTTTTTCCTGTACAATAAATAATACATTAAATTGGGTCATTTAAAACTAAAAATTTTAGTGTTAAAAAAACAGTCCTCATACAGCTATGAGGATAAAAAAATAAAAAGTTATAGTTATTGGAATGAGGCGGAAAAAAAAATGAAAGCTGAAAATCGTAAAAAAGTGCCCATCAGGAAAGGGTTGCATAGGGGATAGTTTGTTGTCACCAGACAACCCATTTACAGAACTTATTAATTGTCGGGGGACACTGACAGAATAGGGAACTCCTTAGCTAGTTAGAATGGATAGAACGGCCGATCATATGCTCAACTGTATAGGATTGCCAACCGCTGTGCTTGTTTGTTTATGGCAGTACCATAGAGAATGAATGGGATAAAAGTGCCCCGTTAGGGAAAACAATTTCGTGTTCTGACAATCAGTGTGAGTCCCAGATAGGTAATTACCGGTGATGAGCGAACGTGCCCGGATAAGGTGTTATCTCAGCATGCTCTTGTGCTAATATAGTATCAGTGTGCTCAAATACAGTGTGTGAATCGCCACGGCTGCATGTCTCGCGGCTGTCGAACAGTAATAACTTGTTTTCACCAAACAACCTGTTTATCTCATACCATCCAATAGAATGGGTACTTCTGAAGTATTACACACTTGTTCGATTTGTAGTAAAATAGTTATTTATGATCAAAATAGCACCTTTTATAGTTGTAGGATCATCACTTATAGCAAATGTTTTCTTTTAGCAGTAGAATCATCTATCAACATTTTGCCTTTGACGAAAACCTCAACATGACTGCAACCCTACCCCATACTGCTCCTGGAGAGCTACTGTATGAAGACAAAGAAAAAAATTATGTATATTGTACTTCAGTGTCTATTCATAATGAATCCATCTTCATATTGATTTATTTTAGATATACATTTAATATTTTGTCTTATTTTGTGCATGTATAATATGTATGTAAATATCAGTATATATTTCTGATATATTCTGCAGATTTTTTTATATTTAAAGGGAACCTGTCAGCAGGATTGTGCACAGTAAACTACAGACAGTGTTAGGCGGGCGCCTTTATACTGATTAAAATGCTACCTGGGCTGATGAAATCTGTCTTCTGGTTGTTTTTTTTTAATCTTTATTTTCAGTTTTGAGCTAATAATATGCTCGTGCTCCAGGGCAGCCTGTTGGGGATCTTCATGTGGTGCTCTGATTAGGGATATACATAATACAGACTGCTGACCGGTCACTGATCCCTCACTGTCCTGCCCCCTAGTTTAAATAATAAATATACTAATGTGTGTATTTGAAAAAAAAAAAAAGTTGCGTCATCAAAAAGTGCGCAGACGCCGTCAATCATGTGTCAGTTTCTGCATATGTAGCCTTGTTTAAAAAAAAAAATCACTTCATCAAAATGGCGGCACATGCACAGTATCATCTATCGCATTCCAGTAGATACTACTGCGCAAGCGCTGCCATCGCCGACTTGTTGCTGGAGCTATTCTCTTTTTTATTTTTTTATACTACAACAGAATGGCACCAAAGGCAGCGCATGCACAGTATTATTGGCAATCGATCCTGTCAAACTGTGCATGCGCCACCCACTGTCTTCAGAGGACCAGTGCGCAGGAGCTCCCACAAAGAGGAAATCACCCCTGAACACAACAACTTAGTGCCATGGTAAAATAGTTATCAAGTACAGAATAATGTTTTCACCCCCAGTGTGACACCAAGTATTAAAATTGATAATGAATATTACTAAACTGAATGGCTACATGATAAGATGGTAATAGGGTGAGATAGTATAGGTGTATACATAGGGCTACAGTGGGTACAGAAAGTATTTAGACCCCTTTAAATTATTCACTCTGTTTCATTGCAGCCATTTGGTAAATTAGAAAAAGTTATTTTTTTTTCCTCATTAATGTACACTCTGCACCCCATCTTGACTGAAAAAACCCAGAAATGTAGAATTTTTTGCAAATTTATTAAAAAGGAAAAACTGAAATATCACATGATCATAATTATTCAGACCCTTTGCTCAGACATTCATATTTAAGTCACATGCTGTCCATTTCCTTGTGATCCTCCTGAGATGGTTCTACTCCAAGGAACTGGCCAAGGCGCTCAGAGACAGAATTGTGGCAAAGCCCTGATCTAGCCAAGGTTACAACAGAATTTCTGCAGTACTAAATGTTCCTAAGAGCGCCAGTGGCGTCATTAATCCTTAAATTGAAGAATTTTGGGAACACCGGAAGTCTTCCTAGACCTGGCCATTCATCCAATCTGAGCAATCATGGGAGAAGAGCCTTGGTGAGAAAGGTAAAGAAGAACCCCAAGATCACTGTGGCTGAGCTCCAGAGATGCAGTCGAGAGATGGGAGAAAGTTCCACAAAGTCAACTATTACTGCAGCCCTCCACCAGTCGGGCCTTTATGGCAGAGTGGCTCAACGGAAGCCTCCCCTCAGTGCAAGACCTATGAAAGCCTGCATAGAGTTTGCTAAAAAACAAAACAAATGAAAGACTCCCAGACTATGAGAAATAAGATTCTCTGGTCTGTGTGTGTGTGGAGAAAACCAGGCACTGCTCATCACCTGCCTAATACAATCCCAACAGTGAAACATGGTGGTGGCAGCATCATGCTATGGAGGTGTTTTTCAGCTGCAGTGACAGGACGACTGGTTGCCATTGAATGAACCTTAAATGCGGATCAGACTTGGCTGAAGGTTCACCTTCCAACAAGACAATGATGGTAAGCACACAGCTAAAATAACAAAGGAGTGCCCCCAGAACAACTCTGTGACCATTCTTGAGCCCTGACCTAAATCCAATTGAACGTCTCTGGAGAGACCTGAAAATGACTGTTGTGGATTCTGTTTTTGGGCTCCCTCTGGTGGTTGCGACTGGTACTGGGTGACTTTGGTGGGTTGCGGCCTCTGGTTTCCACCTGTCCATCAGAGGCTGGGTGTTTCCTATTTAACCTGGCTTTCCTGTCATTCCCTTGCCGGCTATCAAGGTATCAGTGTGTCTCTGTTACCTTTGCTACCTGCTCCTAAGGCCTTCAGGACAAGCTAAGTCTGATTCCCCTGTTTCATGTTTGCTTTCATGCTTTTAGTCCAGCTTGCAGATATGTAATTCTCTGTTGCTGGTTGCTCTAGTGGGCTGAAATTACCACTCATGTACCATGAGTTGGCACATGAGTTCAAGTAATTTCAGGATGGTATATTGCAGGGTTTTTAGCTGACCGCGCAGTTCACCTTTTGTATCCTCTGCTATCTAGCTTAAGCGGGCCTCATTTTGCTGAATCTGTTTTCATAACTACGTTTGTGCCTTCCTCTCATTTCACCGTCATTATATGTGGGGGGCTGCTATTTCTGTGGGAATATTTCTCTGGAGGCAAGACAGGTCTATTATTCTTCTGATAGGGGTAGCTAGATCTCCGGCTGGCGCGAGACGTCTAGAGTCCCCCCAGGAACGTTCCCCGGCTGCTGTTAGATGAGTGTTGAGGTTCAGGATCGCGGTCAGCTCAGGTTCCATCACCCTAGAGCTCGTCCTGTATTTTCCCGTGTTATGTGTTTAATTCCCTGCCATTGGGAATCATGACAGTATAGCCGGCCAACAAAGTGTTAATTGTTTGGGCTGAAGCAGGAGAAAAAGAAGTGTTGAGGGGAAATTTTTTTTTTTTTTTTTTTTTCCCTCAGAGTTTTGCTGCCTAGCCCTTAATTGCCGTCTAGCTGCTTCTTACCTCCTCTTAGCCCTTGAATGGCTCTGACCTTAGCTGTTTAACATGGATGTCCAGAGTTTGGCTTCCAGCCTGAATAATCTTGCTGCAAAAGTTCAAAACATACAAGATTTTGTTGTTCACACTCCTATGTCTGAACCTAGAATTCCTATCCCAGAGTTTTTTTCTGGAGATAGATCTACCTTCCTGAATTTCAGGAACAATTGCAAATTGTTTCTTTCTTTGAAATCTCGCTCCTCTGGAGACCCTGCTCAGCAGGTCAAGATTGTAATATCTTTCCTGCGGGGCGACCCTCAGAATTGGGCATTTGCATTGGCTCCAGGGGATCCTGCATTGCTCAGTGTGGATGCGTTTTTTCTGGCACTGGGATTGCTCTGAGGAACCTAATCTGGAGATTCAGGCTGAAAAGGCTTTATTAGCCCTCTCTCAGGGGCAAGATGAAGCGGAAGTATATTGTCAAAAATTTCGGAAATGGTCGGTGCTTACTCAGTGGAATGAGTGCGCCCTGGCTGCAAACTTCAGAGATGGTCTTTCTGAGGCCATTAAGGATATTATGGTGGGGTTCCCTGCGCCTACAGGTTTGAATGAGTCTATGACTATGGCCATTCAGATTGATCGGCGTTTACGGGAGCGCAAACCTGTGCACCAGTTGGCGGTGTCTTTTGAACAGGCACCTGAGACTATGCAATGTGATAGAATTCAGTCCAGAAGTGAACGGCAAAATTATAGGCGGAAAAATGAATTGTGTTTTTATTGTGGTGATTCAGCTCATGTTATATCAGCATGCTCTAAACGCACAAAAAAGGTTGATAAATCTTTTGCCATTAGTACTCTGCAGTCTAAGTTCATTTTGTCTGTAACTCTGATTTGTTCACTTTCATCCATTTCCGTCGATGCCTATGTGGATTCGGGCGCTGCCCTGAGTCTTATGGATTGGTCATTTGCCAAACGCTGCGGTTTTAGTCTGGAGCCTCTGGAAGTTCCTATTCCTTTGAAGGGAATTGACTCTACACCATTGGCTATGAATAAACCGCAGTACTGGACACAAGTGACCATGCGCATGACTCCCGTTCATCAGGAGGTGATTCGCTTCCTTGTACTGTATAATTTACATGATGTACTAGTGCTTGGTCTGCCATGGTTACAAACTCATAATCCAGTCTTGGATTGGAAAACAATGTCTGTGTTAAGCTGGGGATGTCAGGGGGTTCATGATAATGCACCTCTGATTTCAATCGCTTCATCTACTCCTTCTGAGGTCCCTGCGTTTTTGTCTGACTATCGGGATGTTTTTGAGGAGCCTAAGCTCAATTCGCTCCCTCCTCATAGGGAATGTGACTGTGCTATAGAATTAATTCCTGGCAGTAAGTTCCCTAAGGGTCGTTTATTTAATATGTCAGTGCCAGAGCATACTGCTATGCGGAATTATATTAAGGAGTCCTTGGAAAAGGGACATATTCGTCCATCTTCGTCCCCTCTGGGAGCAGGTTTTTTTTTTGTGGCTAAAAAAGACGGTTCCCTGAGGCCTTGTATAGATTATCGCCTTCTGAATAAGATTACAGTCAAATATCAGTATCCATTGCCATTATTGACTGATTTGTTTGCTCGCATTAAGGGGGCTAGGTGGTTCACTAAGATAGATCTTCGCGGTGCGTATAATCTTGTGCGGATAAAGCAGGGTGATGAGTGGAAAACCGCATTTAATACGCCTGAGGGCCATTTTGAGTATTTGGTAATGCCTTTTGGACTTTCTAATGCTCCTTCAGTCTTTCAGTCCTTTATGCACAATATTTTCCGTGAATATCTGGATAAGTTTATGATTGTGTATTTGGATGATATTTTGGTGTTTTCTGATGACTGGGAGTCTCATGTTCTACAGGTCAGGAAGGTGTTTCAAGTCCTGCGGGCCAATTCTCTGTTTGTGAAGGGCTCAAAGTGTCTCTTCGGAGTCCAGAAGATTTCTTTTTTGGGGTACATTTTTTCTCCTTCTACTATTGAGATGGATCCCGTCAAGGTTCAGGCGATTTGTGACTGGACACAACCTACATCTGTTAAGAGTCTTCAGAAGTTTTTGGGTTTTGCTAATTTTTATCGTCGGTTCATTACAAATTTTTCCAGTGTTGTTAAACCTTTGACTGATTTGACTAAAAAGGGTGCTGATGTTGCTAATTGGTCTCCTACGGCTGTGGAGGCCTTTCAGGAACTTAAGCGCCGGTTTTCTTCTGCTCCTGTGTTATGTCAACCAGATGTTTCACTTCCTTTTCAGGTTGAGGTTGATGCTTCCGAGATTGGAGCGGGGGCGGTTTTGTCACAGAGAAGTTCCGATGGTTCGGTGATGAAGCCATGTGCATTCTTTTCTAGAAAATTCTCGCCCGCCGAGCGCAATTATGATGTGGGTAATCGGGAGCTTTTGGCCATGAAGTGGGCATTTGAGGAGTGGCGTCATTGGCTTGAGGGTGCTAGACATCGTGTGGTGGTCTTGACTGATCACAAAAATTAGATTTACCTTGAGTCTGCCAGGCGTCTGAATCCTAGACAGGCTCGTTGGTCGTTATTCTTTTCTCGTTTCAATTTTGTGGTTTCATACCTGCCAGGTTCAAAGAATGTGAAGGCGGATGCTCTTTCCAGGAGTTTTGTGCCTGACTCTCCTGGAGACTCTGGGCCTACTGGTATCCTTAGGGATGGGGTAATATTGTCCGCCGTCTCCCCAGACTTGCGACGTGCATTGCAGGAGTTTCAGGCGGATAAACCTGATCGTTGTCCACCAGAAAGACTGTTTGTTCCGGATGATTGGACCAGTAGAGTCATCTCCGAGGTCCATTCTTCTGTGTTGGCTGGTCATCCTGGAATATTTGGTACTAGAGACTTGGTGGCCAGGTCTTTTTGGTGGCCTTCCTTGTCAAGGGATGTGCGCACCTTTGTGCAGTCTTGTGAAGTTTGTGCTCGGGCTAAGCCTTGCTGTTCTCGGGCCAGTGGGTTGTTGTTATCCTTGCCTATCCCGAAGAGGCCTTGGACGCATATTTCCATGGATTTTATTTCAGATCTCCCTGTCTCACAGAAAATGTCCGTTATCTGGGTTGTGTGTGACCGCTTTTCTAAGATGGTTCATTTGGTACCCTTGCCTAAGTTGCCTTCCTCCTCTGAGTTGGTTCCTTTATTTTTTCAGAACGTGGTTCGTTTGCATGGGATTCCGGAGAATATCGTTTCTGACAGAGGATCCCAGTTTGTGTCTAGATTTTGGCGGACGTTTTGTGCTAAGATGGGCATTAGTTTGTCTTTCTCGTCTGCATTCCATCCTCAGACGAATGGCCAGACAGAGCGAACTAATCAGACCTTGGAAACTTATTTAAGGTGTTTTGTTTCTGCTGATCAAGATGACTGGGTTGCCTTTTTGCCACTGGCCGAATTTGCCCTTAATAATCGGGCCAGTTCTGCTACTTTGGTTTCTCCTTTCTTTTGTAATTTGGGGTTTCATCCTCGTTTTTTTTCTGGTCAGGTGGAGCCTTCAGATTGTCCTGGAGTGGACGTGGTGGTGGACAGGCTACATCAGATTTGGAATCAGGTGGTGGACAATTTGAAGTTGTCTCAGGAGAAGGCTCAGCAGTTTGCTAATCGCCGTCGCCGCGTGGGTCCCCGACTTCGTGTTGGGGACTTGGTGTGGTTGTCTTCTCGTTTTGTCCCTATGAAGGTATCTTCTCCTAAGTTCAAGCCTCGGTTCATCGGTCCTTATAAGATCTTGGAGATTCTTAACCCTGTATCTTTTCGTTTGGATCTCCCAGCATCGTTTGCTATTCATAATGTGTTCCATCGGTCGTTATTGCGGAGGTATGAGGTGCCCGTTGTTCCTTCGGTTGAGCCTCCTGCTCCGGTGCTGGTGGAGGGAGAATTGGAGTATGTTGTTGAGAAGATCTTGGATTCTCGTGTTTCCAGACGTAGACTCCAGTATTTGGTTAAGTGGAAGGGTTATGGTCAGGAGGATAATTCCTGGGTGGTCGCCTCTGATGTTCATGCGACTGATTTGGTCCGCGCCTTCCATAGAGCTCATCCTGATCGCCCTGGGGGTTCTCGTGAGGGTTCGGTGACCCCTCCTCAAGGGGGGGTGCTGTTGTGGATTCTGTTTTTGGGCTCCCTCTGGTGGTTGCGACTGGTACTGGGTGACTTTGGTGGGTTGCGGCCTCTGGTTTCCACCTGTCCATCAGAGGCTGGGTGTTTCCTATTTAACCTGGCTTTCCTGTCATTCCCTTGCCGGCTATCAATGTATCAGTGTGTCTCTGTTACCTTTGCTACCTGCTCCTAAGGCCTTCAGGACAAGCTAAGTCTGATTCCCCTGTTTCATGTTTGCTTTCATGCTTTTAGTCCAGCTTGCAGATATGTAATTCTCTGTTGCTGGTTGCTCTAGTGGGCTGAAATTACCACTCATGTACCATGAGTTGGCACATGAGTTCAAGTAATTTCAGGATGGTATTTTGCAGGGTTTTTAGCTGACCGCGCAGTTCACCTTTTGTATCCTCTGCTATCTAGCTTAAGCGGGCCTCATTTTGCTGAATCTGTTTTCATAACTACGTTTGTGCCTTCCTCTCATTTCACCGTCATTATATGTGGGGGGCTGCTATTTCTGTGGGAATATTTCTCTGGAGGCAAGACAGGTCTATTATTCTTCTGATAGGGGTAGCTAGATCTCCGGCTGGCGCGAGACGTCTATAGTCCCCCCAGGAACGTTCCCCGGCTGCTGTTAGATGAGTGTTGAGGTTCAGGATCGCGGTCAGCTCAGGTTCCATCACCCTAGAGCTCGTCCTGTATTTTCCCGTGTTATGTGTTTAATTCCCTGCCATTGGGAATCATGACAAATGACTGTCCATCAACGTTCACCGTCCAACTTGGTCGAAATGGAGAGGATCCCCAAATCCAGGTGTGAAAAACTTGTTGCATCATTCCCAAGAAGACTCATGGCTGTACTAGCTCAAAAGGATGATTCTACTCAATACTGAGCAAAGGGTCTGAATACTTATGACCATGTGATATTTCAGGGTTTTTTTTTAATAAATATGCAAAAATATCTAAATTTCTGTTTTTTTCAGTCAAAATGGGGTGCAGAGTGTACATTAATGTGAAGAAGAATGAACTTTTTTGAATTTACCAAATGGCTGCAATAAAACAAAGAGTGAAAAATTTAAAGGGGTCTGAATACTTTCCGCACCCACTGTATATAAATAACCTACTCATCTACTATTGACAGCTGCTGACCTTTGATGTCTGAGGATGTACATCCAATTGACGTTTCTGCTGGTGTCGGCGGGCCCCTGATCCGCCAGGCCCCTGATCCGCCAGGCCCAATCGATGTGACGAACACAGTCATTACGCCCGTTTCCATTTATCTCCATACTTCTCTGGCTCACAAAAGTATTGAGGCAAGCATAATACAATAACAAATGAATAGCGTATATCCTGTATGGAACTAAATCAAATATGCAAAAGGGACTGATAAGGATCAGCTGCAAAAAATGCAACGCAAAACAACCAAGAAACAACAGCCATGAAGATCCTATATAAAATATTTTTATTTAAACATCATTAAAAGTACCAAAAGTGAGCAGGTAGAGAAGCACAAGGGAGGGGGGCACCCATAGAACCATGACTAAGCCAGAATACACAGGACCATGCCTATAAATAAATATCCAAGTCATGGGCAGTGCAGTACTGCAAAACAGTCACCATATCAACATGTACATACCTGAGCTGCAAGACCGGTGCACGGGCAGGACAGCTGGGCCAAACCCCAACGCGCGTTTCGGAGCTAACACAACGCTCCTTCCCCTGAGGTATGTACATGTTGATATGGTGACTGTTTTGCAGTACTGCACTGCCCATGACTTGGATATTTATTTATAGGCATGGTCTTTAATTCTATATGGGCTTGTGCAGTACATAATCTGGTATAATGCTGTACCTCTGCTGCCGACCTGGTTCATGAATGGACACCTGGTCCTGTGTATTCTGGCTTAGTCATGGTTCTATGGGTGCCCCCCTCCCTTGTGCTTTTCTACCTGCTCACTTTTGGTACTTTTAATGATGTTTAAATAAAAATATTTTATATAGGATCTTCATGGCTGTTGTTTCTTGGTTGTTTTGCGTTCTCTGGCTCTATGAAGACAGAGCTGTCAATCAAAGATATTGAGGGAAAACAAGCAGGTGTGAAGGTGTATTTAAGTGATTGGCCCTTCATGATGTACGAAGAGCCTGTGCTTGGTTTAAACAGCCATTCTGTGTTGACAGAGTCCCTTTAAAGAGCTGGTACCTGGGAGAAGATGAACTCTATTCCTCCTGGAAGCCAACAGCTTTGACACAGGCATGCCGAGGAGGCTACAGCCGTCACTTACAGCATTGTGCGCTGTGGATGTACCCCCCCACCCGCCACTTTGACAGACGGCTCTGCATTGATGCCCTGCACATTTCTGTCAGGCAAAGGCCCAAGATGTACTTAGTCACTGCTCACTGCGTACTGAGCAATCACTGTAGCCATGCCGCAAAGTCTATGTTACTGAAAGCCAGTGGCTCCCCGGAGGAATAAGATTATTTTTCTCCCAGGTGCCGCACTTTCAGTACGGCGACAAGGCACTTTCCAAACTCTATTGACCTGATCATCAGCAGACACAGGCAGAAGAAGCCCCTGTGCAAGAACAATATGTGAGCCTTTTTCAGTCCCATATCCCATTATAATGCACAATCCCACCTTCTTTGGAATTGATAGAGGGTCCCCTTACCATCAGGTTCCTATAAGTGTCCACTAAAGTAGAAGACTTGTGGAACATGTGATTTAATTTATTGGAAAACTGAGCAATTTGTAGAACATTATTTCTCCATTGTGCAGTTTTAAAGCTGTTTTTCCTGATCATAAGAGTATTCATGTTTTTTCAAAAGTGCAGATAACACATCTGAGGCAATAAGGGCGCATATGGTGAAATACAGAATTATAGATAGCTAGCTAAAGTCACTTTGAGTGGTTTATCAGTACAAAAAAGATAACAGCTTTTACCCTTATGAGTAATGTTTGTCTTTTCCCTAGTAATCTTCTCTTAATCTTCTGTATGTGCTACTGTCTGGTGCCTTGTAAGACAGCTATCTATTCTATATAATGCAAGAGACAAGACAAGAGAGAAATGTCACCGAGCTAACTGACTAGCAGAATAGATTATCTGACAATATGAATGTAGGCTATGTAGATTACTACATTAGACTAAAGAGGACCGTACTGATGAAAATACAATGGGGTGTATTTATCAATACTGTCTAATTTTCAGACAGAGCAATCTTAAACTAGACAGTCTCCAAATGCACAAAGTTTTTATCATTTTGGTTCAAGCTCTTTGATAAATATGGTGCAGACAAGATGCAGAAAGTCTCTAAATGACATAATAAGCATGGCACATGCCATGAATGACAGTTTTTTGGCACAATTTGTGCCAGAATTCCAGCACACTTAGCTTGATAAATATGCCTCAATGTGAGTGTTTTAAATATATTTAAATACAAATTGGCATTTAATAGAAAATAGGTTTATAGTCAAGCTGAATTCCTCATTCAGGTTAATCTACCTATGAATAGATGGGTGGCTAAATAAATTAGATTATTATTAGAAAAAACTTTAAATCCATAAGACATCTCCGGAGAGGGGACATATCACCCTCACATTGAACATATGTGATTATTTATAGCTGAGGAAGAGAGAAACTAATTATAACTGGGGAAGTGAAAGAGAACTAACACTTCAACCTCCATTGCAGTAGGGCCCTCACGAAGTGAACAGATTTGCTATGGAAAAAACACACCAAGACAAATTCTTTTACGCAGAGGCTGGGAAGTGCACTTCCGGCATAAGCCTCTTCTGATGAAAGCAAGGCTCACAGACCTTTTGGAGCCAAGGGTCAGTGTTGGATATAAGGGTTTTCATTGATCCAATATTTATGGGACATATATTTTTGGCGTCGTAGCAAAGGGACGAACATAATGCATTCACATCACCGTAAGAATGGCAGCACCCATGGATGATGCTATCCATGCTATGTTTCATCTCTATAGACAGGTAAACTCACGATAAGAAACATGACTACAATACTGCATGGGACCTACAGGTGCGAAGGTATCCTGTAAGTTGTGGATCTCCTAAAATTCTAAAGAACATAGCACAACCCACAACCGGCCCCCACATGAGCTCACCAAGGGGAGGTATGTGGGCTTAACCTTGATATACACTGCTCAAAAAAATAAAGGGAACACTTAACAACAGAATATAACTCCAAGTAAATCAAACTTCTGTGAAATCAAACTGTCCACTTAGGAAGCAACATTGTTTGACAATCAATTTCACATGCTGTTGTGCAAATGGAATAGACAACAGATAGAAATTATTGGCAATTATCAAGACACTCAATAAAGGAGTGGTTCTGCAGGTGGGGACCACAGACCACATCTCAGTACCAATGCTTTCTGGCTGATGTTTTGGTCACTTCTGAATGTTCGTTGTGCTTTCACACTCGTGGTAGCATGAGACGGACTCTACAACCCACACAAGTGGCTCAGGTAGTGCAGCTTATCCAGGATGGCACATCAATGCAAGCTGTGGCAAGAAGGTTTGCTGTGTCTGTCAGCGTAGTGTCCAGAGGCATGAGGAGACAGGCCAGTACACCAGGAGATGTGGAGGGGACCGTAGGAGGGCAAAAACCCAGCAGCAGGACCGATACCTCAGCTTTTGTGCCAGGAGGAGTACTGTATATATACAGTCATGACCAAACCTGTTGGCACCCTTGAAATTATTCCAGAAAATTAAGTATTTTTCCCAAAAATTATTGCAATTACACGTTTTGTTATAAACATGTTTATTTTCTTTGTGTTTATTGGAACAACACAAAAAAACAGAAAAAAAGGACATTGGATGTAATTTGACACAAAACCCCCAAAATAGGCAGGACAAAATTGTTGGCACCCTCAACTTAATATTTGGTTGCACACCCTCTGGAATAAATAACTTGCAGTCAATCACTTCCTATAACCATCAACAAGCTTCTTACACCTCTCAACTGGAATTTTGGACTACTATTGTTTTGCAAACTGCTCCAGGTCTCTCATACTTTAAGGGTGCCTTCTCCCAATAGCAATTTTAGGTTCTCTCTGTAGGTGTTTAATGGGATTTAGATCTGGACTCATTGTTGGCCACTTAAGAACTTTCCAGAATGCTTCAGAATACTTAATTTTCTGGAACAATTTCAAGGGTGCCAACACTTTTGGCTGTGACTGTATATTCTATGCATTGGAATCAGAGGTGTATGTACCTTATGCTCACTGGGATCTCCCCAATATCCGGCCTAATAGTGGAAGCAGCCGCGGCTTCGTCCGTCACTCGGCAATCAATTGTGTAACTGTCCTGACGACTGGAGGCAACGGAGTTGCGCCTCCATGACATACACTGATGAGCGAAAGGGTAACAATGTTTTGAACTCTTGAATTTCAGGCTCCATATCTTACCATCCATTACTGCTTCAAATGTGAGACTACCATCATTTGATAGACAGTAATCTTGGCTATCTCATACATAAATTTGACTTGCAACTATTTAGCATATGATTAGTTATGAAGATTCTTGTCATGTCACTGCATAGTTACTGTTTTGCTGGTGGTGAAAAAATATTACTACAAAATACAACCTGTTCTCACATTCACATTCTGACATCACCGCACGAACACTGCCGGAAAAAGCCAAAGACTGCCGAGTGCAGTGAATACCGCCGGAAGGTAATGAGGGTCCCCGGAAGCAGATGCAGCAGGGAGACAGCGGGACTGGAGGACGCATTGCTGGACAGGTAAGTATAATTATAATGTTTATTATTTTATTCTTTCTTTCATAGCCCCCCGCCCCATCCCATATCTGTAGTGTCCAAGTTCGGGGTTCGGACGCAAGTCCACGTCATCTCGGGCCCTGAATTCGAACTTAACAAAAAAATTCGAGCGAACCCGCTGATCCCGATTATCGGGGGTTTCGCCCATCACTAGTCACGAAATGTAACGACCCAACAAGGGGGTTGGTCAGCAGACAGTACAACAAACACTCAACAGGATAGAAAAGTGGAGAGGAAGGCCCTACCAATAGGGAATGAGGGATGGACACCTGCTCCAACCTGAGCCTGTCCCTGTATTCCCCTAACACCCCAAGCGGGTCCTTCCCCCACCGCCGTCACGAACTTCATTTCACTGCTGTCACCTCGCACTGCCCTGGCAGTCGGCTCATCACAAGGTCTATCGGTTCTGGAGGGACAAACATGGCAGTGGAGGTGGATCATATGCTTTGTAATAGTAAGATCACAGACGTCCCTGCAAGCACCAAGCAATGCACGTTAGACAAGTCTGGAATGGTGGCCCAAAATAAGGTGTAGAAGCCTCCATTTCAATATTGTAATAAGAAGTCGACAGTAAAAGATTGGAAAAGGGTGATATGGAGAGTTGAGACTAAAGTCAATAGACTAGGCTCTGATGGGTGCAAATGGGTCTGGAAGAAACAAGGGAAAAAGGCTAATGGATCGAGAAATTGAAGGAACTGTCAGGTTTGGTTTTGGTGGTGGAAGCCTGATGATATGGGATTATTTCACAGCCAAAGGCATTACAGGATCGATGATGGTCTCAATGCTGAGATATGTGTGAGTATCCTACAAGACGAGTTACTTCATACACTTGAGTACTGTGGGTATGAAAAGGATGATAATGGTGTTCTAGTAGGACAACTACCCAAAGCATATGTCGAGATTGACAAGGAAATGGTTCAATGTCAATGAAGTAGAGGTGCTGGATTGTCTCACACAGTCCCCAGACCTCAACCCAATCAAACACTTGTGGGTAGAGTTGAAGAAAAAGCTGTATACATAGCCAAGTGAAACGACCAGTACGCACTAACTTTGGGAACGTATAGAAGAGTCCTGGGATCATATTTCGGTCGAGTCATACTCAAATCTGATCAAGAGCATGCCTAGAAGTATTCGGACAGTGTTGAGTCAAAGGTGGATTTACATAATAATAAAAATTAAACTTTAGATTTTTAGGAGCAAAACAGTAACAATGCAGTGACATGACAAGAATCTGCATAACTAATCATATGCTAAATAGTTGCAAGTCAAATTTAAGTAATTGATAGTCAAGATGATTGTCTATAAAATGATGGTAGTCTCATGTTCGAAGCAGTAGTGGATGGGGAGATAAGGAGCCTGAAAATCAAAAGCTCAAAACATTGTTACCCTTTTGCTCATCAGCGAAGATGAAAAGAAAAATGAGCAGATTTGTATAAAAAGATAAAAAAACAATATTTATACTTGGCAGATTATCACTACCACTATAAGTTTAGATACAATTTAATAGGAATGTCTTCTGTGTTCTCCTCCTCCCATGCCCTATCAGATTATGTTATGTTGAGTTAATAGAGGTAAGGCCTTCCAATGGAAACCCCTCTATTAGTAAGAGCTAAAAATAATTTCTGTTGAAGCATTTGGCACCAGGATCCTTGATGTCCGGTAAAATGTAAACCTATCGATTTTGATTTGTGCCACGTAATGGCTAGTAAAGGTCAATTACACAGCATTTATCCTTGTCATAATATCTGGCTACTTCATATCAAAACATGTCTAGCGTATGAAAGGGTTGTGACTGGTGGAAGCACCGTGCCCAGCTATCATGGCAGAAGACAACCCCTTTAACCCCTTTCTGACCTCGGACGGGATAGTACTTCTGAGGTCAGATCCCCTGCTTTGATGTGGGCTCCGGCGGCGAACCCGCATCAAAGCCAGGACATGTCAGCTGTTTTGTACAGCTGACATGTGCCCGCAATAGCGGCGGGTGGAATCGTGATCCAGCCATCGCTATTAACTAGTTAAATGCCGCTGTCAAAAGCTGACAGCAGCATTTAACTAGAGCTTCCGGCCATCGGGCCGGAAAAGCGCACATCGCTGACTCCGCCACGTGACCGGGGGTTGGCATGACAACCAAAGGTCTATTGAAGACCTCTATAGTTGTTGATGCCGGATTGCTGTGAGCGCCACCCTGTGGTCGGCGCTCATAGCAATGCAGTAAATCTACTACATAGGAGCGATCTGAGCATCGCCTCTATGTAGCAGAGGCGATCGAGTTGTGCCAACTTCTTGCCTCCCATGGAGGCTATTGAAGCATTGCAAAAGTAAAAAAAAAAAAATTAAAAAAAAATATGTAAAAAAGAAAAAATATATAAAAGTTTAAATCACCCCCTTTTCGCCCCATTCAAAATAAAACAATAAAAAAAACCCCTACACATATTTGGTATCGCCGCATTCAGAATCGCCCGATCTATCAATTAAAAAAAGGATTAAAAACCTGATCACTAAATGGCTTAGCGAGAAAAATATTTGAAATGCCAGAATTACGTTTTTTGGATTGCCGCAACATTCCATTAAAATGCAATAATGGGCGATCAAAAGATCGTATCTGCACCAAAATGGTATAATTAAAAACGACATCTTGGCATGCAAAAAATAAGCCCTCACCCAACCCGAGATCACGAAAAATGGATACACTGCGGGTATCGGAAAATTGCACAATTATTTTTTTTTTTTAGCAAAGTTTGGAATTTTTTTTACCACTTAGATAAAAAACAACCTAGACATGTTTGATGTCTATGAACTCGTAATGACCTAGAGAATCAAAATAACAGGTCAGTTTTAGCATTTAGTGAACCTAGCAAAAAAAAACAAACAAAAAATGTGTGGGATTGCACTTTTTTGCAATTTCACCGCACTTGGAATTTTTTTCCCATTTTCTAGTACACGACATGCTGAATCCAATGATGTCATTCAAAAGTACAACTTGTCCTGCAAAAAATAAGCCCTCACGTGGCCATATTGACGGAAAAATTAAAAAAGTTCTGGCTCTGGGAAGGAGGGGAGTGAAAAACAAAAACGCAAAACCGAAAAAAGCTGGGGTCATGAAGGGGTTAATGGGAATCTGTAGCTAGATTCATGCTGCCCAAACCATGGACTACATGAATCAGTACCTGACAGCATGACTTCAGCCAGATAAGTCTAAGAATAGAGAGATGCGGCGTTTCAAAGAAAGCACAGTTTGAAAAGCCGGACAGGGACTATAGAGAGACACCTGACTAGTCCAGAGAGGCTTTTCCCCTCCCTGCTCCAGTTGATTGACGGGTCCTTTGCTATGTAAACATGAGAGAGATCGGTCAATCAACTGAAGTGGTGCAGGGAGAAGCCTGACAGTGACCACATAGGACTTGTCAGGTCTCTCACTTTCCATCTCTGAAATACCTCAGCATTAACAGAAAACATACCTGGCTGCAATGGGTCAGCTAGGCTCTTATTCATGCTGTCTGTGGTTCTGGGAGCATGAATGTAGTGACAGGTCCCCTTTAAGGAATAATTCTGATAATTCAGAAGGTTGCAAAATTATAAAGTACCGCTGTACCAAGCACTTGAAATCTTTTACTATTCATTAAGAAAAATAATTTGTAGTATCTTGCTAAACATTCATTCTTGATTATCTGTAATTTAATGATGACAAAGTAGAAGTTTGTAAATTACTAGGTAATAATCTGAATCTCTGAATAGATGTGGCAGTATATTAGGAAGGTTGAAAAATAGGTCCAAATGGCATATTTTGATGTTAAGCATTAATAATTGTTGAATATTAAATCCTGTGTGAACACAGAGAAGAACTACGCTGTAATGTCAGTGTCAATGATCAAAGTACTAGTCTATGCAAAATGATAAGATGCCTAGCTGTGACCAACCTTAAGATAACATTGTTACTGGCAAGAAGGCTGTTTAATCCAGATAGAAGGTCTTATAAATACTGAGGATTGTAAGGTTTTTCTTTCAGAAATTCTGGAATTAGAACATACATTATTGTAGGACCTTACCTTGGGTGGCCACTTGGACCTTGAGAGTGCAGGTAAGGCTTTTACAAATCTTATAGCAATGTTCTACTGATACATCTAACATGCTCATGTTTGAGGCACGGGTCCATGTAGGTACATACTACATTTAGTCAACAGTCATTTTTGGCGTGGTACTGAGCAGGCATTTTTGTGTATAAGTAACAAGATGCCAACCAATGATGTGATGATATGTTTGCCGAACCACCTAAGTTATTCATGCACAGAAAAGTAACCAAGCAGTTGTGAGACGCGTACAAGAACACCTTATTAAAATTATGTTGTTGAAGTAATCCACTTGTGCTATCAGGCCTTAAAGCTACCCATCACCCAAATTTATTGTTTGTCAAAGGCCTCGTTCACACGTCAGTATCTGGTCAATATTTTGCATCAGTGTATGTATCCCAAAGCCAGGAGTAGAATTTTCAAAAACTGTAATTGAAAGGTTGACACCTGTTTTGTGTTTTGGAGACACTCCTGGTTTTGGTATACTAATACTGATCAAAAAATACTGACCTGTGAATAAGGCCTAAGCGAATACCAAATACGAAAAATCCTCAGAATCATTATTAAAATCTGCTTGTGGGAAATCTGACTTTTATTGTTGGTTTTGGTATGGAATTAAATCTGTGACAGCAAATTAACAATGCCCACATCTTCCCTTATGACCTGAATCTTTGCATAAAAAAAGTGATTAGTCTCAATTGCTGTTGATGATATTAGTTAAAAAATAGAGCTACGCTCCAAATGTACATTGACATGGAATGGAAAAATCCATTGCAGGTTTTGCCACAAGGATGTCTCAGATTTGCCATGAAATTTAACCTGCCCATCACAAAGGCAGAAATCCCTGCCTAAAATCCTCACATACCTTCGTTTCTGCATTATGACAATACTTGTAATAAATTAATGGAACCCATTTCTGGCAGCTGTATTCTGCTGCACAGTTTCAAACTTGAAAGCTGGATTGAAAAAACATAAAAAGTGCATGTACAAAACATTATAAAATAAAATACCACAAAAAAAACCACTACACAATATTGAATTTGCAACGTAAAGAAGACAAAGTCATGAAATTATGGAAATGACAGAATCTATGGACATGTTAATGACACGCAAATGATGAAAAAATGGAAACCAAATTTTCAAAGCATCTCGATTTATTCAGTATGAGCACCACAAGCAGAAATAAAGTACATGCACTTACTTGTCTAGGCATGCTATCAGTGAGGTTGTTAGAGGAATGTTCTGCCATACTGAGTGCAGTTGGGCATGCAAATCAGCTGCTGGCAGCTCCCTTTATGATTGCCAGCCAATGACATCTCAGATGTGCTCTATCGGAGACAAGTCTGGAGACGATGTAGGCCATGGTAGCCAGTTCAGGCTAAGCAGGCTGTTTACAGTAGCATGAGCATTATGCAACCTGGTGTTGTCACGTAGACCTCCATTCCTGTGTCCATTGCAGTCTTACTATGCACCATAATAACCTTTGAGAGAGATGGTGTGAGGTTGATGGACACCTGGACATCTATGTTGTAGCCCAATATGCAAATGCTTTCTAATAGTTTGTACAGACACTATTTGTCGCCTTAGGCTTTGCATGTGATCTCCAATTTCCCTTGCAGTACAGAATGGATAAATCGTGGAACTAGTGCAATGGTCATTTCTCCAAGAGCCGTTATTGAATTGCGATCCACCCGCCGCTATTAACTAATTAAATGCCGCTGTCAAACGCTGACAGTGGCATTTAACTACCGCTTCCGGCCGCGTGCGCTCATCGCCGACCCCCGTCACATGATCGGGGGGTCAGCGATGCGTCGGGATAGTAACCAGAGGTCTCCTTGAGACCTCTATCGTTGCTGATGCCGGCTTGCTGTGAGCGCCACCTTGTGGTTGGCGCTCATAGCAAGCCTGTAATTTAACCCCTTTCTGCCAGCTGATGGAATAGTACGTCAGCTGGCAGATCCCCTGCTTTGAGGTGGGCTCCGGCGGTGAGCCCACCTCAAAGCCGCGACATGTCAGCTGTTTTGTACAGCTGACATGTGCGCGCAATGAGCGCGAACGGAATCGCGATCCGCCTGCACCCATTAACTAGTTAAATGCCGCCGTCAAGCGCTGACAGCGGCATTTAACTAGCGCTCCCAGCCGCGCGGCCGGAGGTGCTCGCACTGCTGACCCCAGTCACATGATCGGGGGTCAGCGGTGCATTGCCATAACAACCAGAGGTCTCCTTGAGACCTCTATGGTTGTTGATGGCTGATTGCTTTGAGCGCCACCCTGTGGTCGGCGTTCAAAGTACACCTGGATTTCTGCTACATAGAGGTGATCTGTACTACACCTCTATGTAGCAGAGCCGATCGAGTTGTGCATGCTTCTAGCCTCCTATGGAGGCTATTGAAGCATGCCAAAATGAAAAAAAAGTGTTTAAAAATATAAAAAAATAAAAAATATATAAAAGTTCAAATCACCCCCCTTTCGCCCCAATCAAAATAAAACAATTAAAAAAAATCAAACATACTCATATTTGGTATTGCCGCATTCAGAATAGCCCGATCTATCAATAAAAACAAAAGATTAACCTGACCGCTAAATGGCGTAGCGAGAAAAAAAATCAAACCGCCAAAATTATGGTTTTTTGGTCGCCGCAACATTGCATTAAAATGCAATAACGGGCGATCAAAAGAACGTATCTACACCAAAATGGTATCATTAAAAACGCCAGCTTGGCACACAAAAAATAAGCCCTCACCTGACGCCAGATCACGAAAAATGGAAACGCTACGGGTATCGGAAAAAAGCGCAATTTATTTTTTTTTTTTAGAAAACTTTGGAATTTTTTTTCACCACTTAGATAAAAAATAACCTAGACATGTTAGGTATCTATGAACTCGTAATGACCTGGAGAATCATAATGGCAGGTTAGTTTTAGCATTTGGTGAACCTAGCAAAAAAGCCCAACAAAAAACAAGTGTGGGATTTGCAATTTCATCACACTTGGATTTTTTTTCCCGTTTTCTGTTACACGGCATGGTAAAACGAATTATATCGTTCAAAAGTGCATCTCGTCCCGCAAAAAATAAGCCCTCGCATGGCCATATTGATGGAAAAATAAAAAAGTTATGGCTCTGGGAAGGAGGGGAGCGAAAAACAAAAACGAAAAAACGGAAAAAGCTCCGGGGGTGAAAGGGTTAAGCTACATAAGAGTGATCTTATGATTGCAGAGCCAATCAGGCTATGCCCGCTTCTAGCCTGCCATGGATGCTGTTGAAGCATGGCAAAAGTAGAAAATATAAAAAATAAAAAATATGAAAAAAATATAAAAGTTTAAATCACCCCCCTTTCGCCCCATTAAAAATAAAACAATAAAAATAAAATCAAATATACACATATTTGGTATCACCGCGTTCAGCATCATCCGATCTAGCAATAAAAAAAAAGGATTAACCTGATCGCTAAACGGCGTAGTGAGAAAAAAATTTGAAACACCAAAATTACGTTTTTTTGGTCGCCGCTACATTGCATTAAAATGCAATAACGGGTGATCAAAAGAACATATCTGCACCAAAATGGTATCATTAAAAACGTCAGCTCGGCACGCAAAAAACAAGCCCTCACCCGACCCCAGATCACGAAAAATGGAGACGCTACGGGTATCAGAAATGGCGCTTTTTTTTTTAGCAAAGTTTTGAATTTTTTTTCACCACTTAGATAAAAAATAACCTAGACATGTTTGGTGTCTATGAACTCGTAATGACCTGAAGAATCATAATGGCAGCTCAGTTTTAGCATTTAGTGAAGCTAGCAAAAAAGCCAAACAAAAAACACGCATGGGATTGCACTTTTTTTGCAATTTCACCGAACTTGGAATTTTTTTTCCCATTTTCTAGTACACGACATGGTAAAACCAATGATGTTATTCAAAAGTACAACTCATCCCGCAAAAAGTAAGCTCTCACATGGCCATATTGATGGAAAAATAAAAAAGTTATGGCTCTGGGAAGGAGGGGAGTGAAAAACGAACACGGAAAAACGAAAAATCCCAAGGTCATGAAGGGGTTAACAAGTCTATCGACCTTTGATCCTGTTATTTCCATAATCCCATGATTTTTCTTTCATGGTTTTACAGTTGCAGTGCTCAGGAGTCTAAATAAAAAAACACAATAAAACATGCTTGAAACACATGTAATTTTATTACATAACAATCTATAGCATACATTTCCGTCATAGGTCGCCAAGGAAAGTACAAAATCAGCTAAGGAGCTGAGACTGCTTCCTACCAGACAAATACCAACTGGATTACACAACCGGCATCTGCCTGTAACAGTGACTGGAGCTTTCTCCAGTTGCTGCAACTAAACCAATTAAGCGTCACTCTCAACCTCTGACAGTGGCATTTAAATTACACCATTACCGATGGGTGCGCGTGCTCCCATCAGCCTCGCTTGATGCGATTGCAGGGAACTGATGAGTTACGATGACAGCCAGGATTCAGCTGAAGGCCCCTGTAACTACCATCTTGGTCCTCCCGTGAATCTCAACCAAGAGCTGAGCTCTATTGGAGAATTTCGATTTCAATATACTCTGAAATGCTTACAAGTAGTGTTGAGCATTCCGATACCGCAAGTATCGGGTATCGGCCGATATTTGCGGTATCGGAATTCCGATACCGAGTTCCAATATTTTAGCGATATCGGGAATCGGGATCGGAATGCATATTCATGTGTAAAATAAAGAATAAAAATAAAAAATAGGGATATACTCACCCTCTGACGCGCCCTGGTTGTAACCGCTGCAACCGGCAGCCTCCGTTCCTAAGAATGAGCGAGTGAAGGACCTGCGATGACGTCGCGGTCTTGTGATTCGTCGCGTGAGCGGTCACATGAGCGGTTACGCGACCAATCACAAGCCGCCATGTCATCGAAGGTCCTTCACTTGCTCATTCTTAGGAACGTAGGCTGCCGGTTAACACCGCTAGATCCAGGGTCCGCCGGAGGGGTGAGTATATCCATATTTTTTATTTTTATTCTTTATTTTTTACATGAATATGGATCCCAGGGCCTGAAGGAGAGTTTCCTCTCCTTCAGACCCTGGGAACCATCCAGGATAGCTTCCGATACTTGTGTCCCATTGACTTGTATTGGTATCGGTATCGGCGATATCCGATATTTTTCGGATATCGGCCGATACTTGAAAGTATCGGTATCGGATAGTATCTGAAGGTATCGCTCAACACTACTTACAAGTGATCGAGGTACAAGGTACAAATTCCCCAAGTGGACTAAAAAATAATATAAAGTGCATTGAAAGAGTATTCATACCCTGTGACCTTTTCTACATTTTTTCACAATACACCCACAAGCTTAAATGTATTTTTTTTGGATTTTATGTGATGTAACAATACAAAGTGGCAATTATTTGTGAAGTGTAAAGAAAATGACCCGTGGTTTTCTAATTATTTTAGAAATATAAATCTGAAAATTGTGATGTACCTTTTATATTCAGCCCCTCTGAGTCAGTACTTTGTAGGACCACCTTTTGCTGCAGTTACTGCTGCAAGGCTTTTGGGGGTAAAGCGGCATGTAAAAATGTTGGCACCCTTGGTCAAAATTACTGTTATTGTGAACAGTTAAACAAATTGAAAATGAAATGATCTCTAAAAGGCCTAATCTTAAAGATGACACATTTCCTTTGTAATTTAGGTATATATATATATATATATATATATATATATATATATATATATATATATATATATTCAAAAAAGAAGGCAGCACTCCATTTTTCTTTACAAATGTGCAGGATTTTAATCAGACCCACATGTCTGTGCGACGTTTCGGCTCTGAATGAGCCTTTCTCAAGCTGGCTTGAGAAAGGCTCATTCAGAGCCGAAACGTCACACAGACATGTGGGTCTGATTAAAATCCTGCACATTTGTAAAGAAAAATGGAGTGCTGCCTTCTTTTTTGAATTTATGGACTTTGGATAACCAGTGGACAGGTTGCCTGGAGGCTTTGCACCCAGAGATAAGTAAAAAGTGTTGTGCTGTTCCTTTTTTGTGAATATATATATATATATATATATATATATATATATATATTATATATAGATAGATAGATATATATATATGTGTGTGTATATATATATATATGTGTATATATATATATATATATATGTATATATATATATATATATATACACTGCTCAAAAAAATAAAGGGAACACTTAAACAACAGAATATAACTCCAAGTAAATCAAGCTTCTGTGAAATCAAACTGTCCACTTAGGAAGCAACACTGTTTGACAATCAATTTCACATGCTGTTGTGCAAATGGAATAGACAACAGATGGAAATTATTGGCAATTATCAAGACACTCAATAAAGGAGTGGTTCTGCAGGTGGGGACCACAGACCACATCTCAGTACCAATGCTTTCTGGCTGATGTTTTGGTCACTTTTGAATGTTGGTTGTGCTTTCACACTCGTGGTAGCATGAGACGATATCTACAACCCACACTAGTGGCTCAGGTAGTGCAGCTCATCCAGTATGGCACATCAATGCTAGCTGTGGCAAGAATGTTTGCTGTGTCTGTCAGAGTAGTGTCCAGAGGCTGGAGGCGCTACCAGGAGACAGGCCAGTGCACCAGGAGACGTGGAGGAGGCTGTAGGAGGGCAACAACCCAGCAGCAGGACTGCTACTTCAGCTTTTGTGCAAGGAGGAGCACTGCCAGAGCCCTGCAAAATGACCTCCAGCAGGCCACAAATGTGCATGTGTCTGCACAAACGGTTAGAAACTGACTCCATGAGGATGGTCTGAGTGCCCAACGTCCACAGATGGGGTTGTGCTCACAGCCCAACACCGTGCAGGATGCTTGGCATTTGCCACAGAACACCAGAATTGGCAAATCCGCCACTGGTGCCCTGTGCTCTTCACAGATGAAAGCAGGTTCACACTGAGCACATGTAACAGATGTGACAGAGTCTGGAGACGACATGGAGAAAGATCTGCCTGCAACATCCTTCAGCATGACCGGTCTGGCAGTGGGTCAGTAATGTGTGGGGTGGCACTTCTTTGGAGGGCGGCACAGCCCTCCATGTGCTCTCCAGAGGTAGCCTAACTGCCATTAGATACTGAGATGAGATCCTCAGACCCCTTGTGAGACCATATGCTGGTGCGGTTGGCCATGGGTTCCTCCTAATGCAGGACAATGCCAGACCTCATGTGGCTGCAGTGTGACAGCAGTTCCTGCAAGATGAAGGCATTGAAGCTATGGACTGGCATGCCCGTTCCCCAGACCTGAATCCGATTGAACACATCTGGTACATCATGTCTCGCACCATCCACCAATGTCACATTGCACTACAGACTGTCCAGGAGTTGGCGGATGCTTTAGTCCAGGTCTGGGAGGAGATCCCTCAGGAGACCATCTGCCGCCTCATCAAGAGCATGCCCAGACATTATAGGGAGGTTATACAGGCACTTGGAGGCCACACACACTACTGAGCATCATTTCCTTGTCTTGAGGCATTTCCACTGAAGTTGGATCAGCCTGTAACTCCATTTTCCACTTTGATTTTGAGCATCATTCCAACTCCAGAGCTCCGTGGGATATTAGTTGTGATTTATGTTGATCATTTTTAGGTGTTATTGTTCTCAACACATTCCACTATGTAATGAATAAAGATTTACAACTGGAATATTTCATTCAGTGAGATCTAGGATGTGGGATTTTAGTGTTCCCTTGTGTGTGTGTATATATATATATATATATATATATATATATATATATATATATATTCATTCATTAAGTTTTAAAAATTACAAAATGGAAAATTGGCACTGGAAAAGTTTGGGCACCCTGCATGGTTAGAAAAGCTGTGATACTTGCAAAAGGGGGTGGTACTAGGCAGTAGTACCCCATTTTGCAAGTATCACAGCTTCTAAATGCTTTTGTAGCCAGACAAAAGTCTTTCAATTCTTATGTGAAGGATTTTCATCCATTCTTCCTTGGAAAATTCTTCTAGTTCTGTGAGATTCCTGGGTCATCTTGCATACACTGCTATTTTGAGGTCTAGCCACAGATTTTCAATGATGTTCAGATTAGGGAACTGTGGGGGCCCTGTAAAACCTTCAGCTTGTGCCTTTTGAGGTAGTCTATTGTGGATTTTGATGTGTGTTTAGGATCATTATCTTGTAGAAGCCATCTGTCATGGGTTTACCGCAATGGAGCAGAGCCAGAAGACTGCAGCGTTTGGTTGTGCCTACTCTGCCGCTGAGTAGAAGCACTTCACCTGGCCGTCCCTAACAATGATAGTGAACATGCCATAACCCTAACAGGATAATTAAGGTCTGAAACCTTGGTCAAAGTTATTTGAGCATACAAATTTCCAAGGGTGACTAAACTTTTGCATTAAGCCATTTTCCTTTTAGTAATTTTTAAAGTGTAAAAAATGACAATACCTTTTTTGCCTAAAAAACAAAGAAAATGTGTCATCTTGAACTTTAGGCCTTTTAGCGATCATTTCATCTTCAACTTTCTAAACTGTTCCCATTTACAGTAATTTTGACCAGGGGTGCCCAAATTTTGAAATACCGCTGTATGTCATTACCAGCTTTGCACATCTGGAGGCTGACATTTTTGCCCATTCTTCTTTGCAAACTAGCTCTAGCTCAGTGAGATTGGATGGAAAGCTTCCGTGAATTGCAATTTTTATACTGCAATTTCTACTAAGCTTAGTAAATTGCCCTTCATGTGTCATGATTAACTGAGATAAAACACTATATTTATGATATTTATGGCTACCCTATAAGTTATAATATATAATGGGGTAGAGGAGCAAAATCACTTCATAATGCAACATTTAGATTTACAGATGTAGTATAAGTAGTATAAGTTAAAACATAATGCACTCAAAAGAAAAGTTTGGGCACCCTGCATGGTTAGAAAAGCTGTGATACTTGCAAAAGGGGGTGGTACTAGGCAGTAGTACCCCATTTTGCAAGTATCACAGCTTCTAAATGCTTTTGTAGCCAGACAAAAGTCTTTCAATTCTTATGTGAAGGATTTTCATCCATTCTTCCTTGGAAAATTCTTCTAGTTCTGTGAGATTCCTGGGTCATCTTGCATACACTGCTATTTTGAGGTCTAGCCACAGATTTTCAATGATGTTCAGATTAGGGAACTGTGGGGGCCCTGTAAAACCTTCAGCTTGTGCCTTTTGAGGTAGTCTATTGTGGATTTTGATGTGTGTTTAGGATCATTATCTTGTAGAAGCCATCTGTCATGGGTTTACCGCAATGGAGCAGAGCCAGAAGACTGCAGCGTTTGGTTGTGCCTACTCTGCCGCTGAGTAGAAGCACTTCTCCGGTTTGTTAAGTGTTAAGTGTTTATTTCTTCCAGCAGAACAGGGGTTAATCAGCCATGGTGGAAATTCCTGTGTTCAGCTGTGCTCGTTTAGCCACTCCTTTTCCCTATGAAATCTGGGCTCTATTACCTAGTCCTTGTCAGAGTTAGCACTTGCTTCATGACAATAGGAGGGAGAAAAGTTGGTTTGAGAAGGATTGGCAGAAGAGTTAGAAGCAACTGTTGCTTTGTTTGTATGCTTGGTAATTCCTTATCCTTCCCTGTTTTGCTTTCTTCCCCTTCCTGCACACCCTGTTAGATTCCTCTGTTATATGTGAGAGAATATTTTTGTGTGTGTGATGTTTTCAGTTTACCCCAGTCTTTGTTGCCCTGTTTGTTGGGTTAGTGTACTGCGGTGCACAGGAGCACCCTTGCTTTCCTGGGTGGGGGAAGGGGACAGACAAAGGGCTAACTTAGGAGATAAGGCAAGGGTGGAGGCCCGGCATCTTTGCCATCTGAAAAATCCCAGCGAACAGGGCAAGCTAGGGCGTCCCCTAGTGTTAGGGCCAGGAAAGGAGCCCCTGGTCCCTGGTCACTCGACAGTTGTGTTGGGACACCATCCTCTTTTCAACTTCAACTCTTTTCAGCTTTTTTACAGATGGTGTTATGTTTGCATCAAGAATTTGTAGAAATTTCATTGAATTTCATTGAATCCATTCTTCCCTCTACCCGTGAAGTGTTGCCTGCGGCTGCAACACAACCCCAAAGCATGATTGATCCACCACCATTCTTAATGGTTGGCAATATGTTCTTTTCCTGAAATTCTGTGCCCCTTTTTTCTACACATATTTTTGATCATTATGGCCAAAGAGTTCTATTTTCACCTCATCAGTCCACAAGACTTGATTCCAAAATGCATTAGGCTTGTTTAGTTGTTCTTTTTCATACTTCTGATGCTGAATTTTATGATGAGGATGCAGGAGAGGTTTTGTTCTGATGACTTTTCCATGAAGGCCATGTTTGTGCAGGTGCCTCTGAACGGTAGAACAATGTACTATAACTCCTGAGTCTGCCTAATTTTGCTGGAGGTCTTTTGCAGTTAAGTGATGGTTCTGATTTGCCCCTCTAGCAATCTTACGAGCAGCTCTCACTGAAATTTTGACCTTATCTTAGCCTCTACTGTTCTTGTTAACTGTCATCTCTCAATTACTTTTCAAACGAAGGAAATGGCAACTTGAAAATGCTTTGCTATCTACTTATAGCGTTCTCCTGGTTTGTGGGCCTCCACCATTTTCATTTTCAGAATGCTAGGCAGCTGCTTAGAAGAACCCATGGCTACAGTTTTTTGGTGCAAGGTTAGACGAGGCTGGGTATTTCTAAAACTGGCAAATTTGCATCACCTGGCCGTCCCTAACAATGATAGTGAACATGCCATAACCCTAACAGGATAATTAAGGTCTGAAACCTTGGTCAAAGTTATTTGAGCATACAAATTTCCAAGGGTGACTAAACTTTTGCATTAAGCCATTTTCCTTTTAGTAATTTTTAAAGTGTAAAAAATGACAATACCTTTTTTGCCTAAAAAACAAAGAAAATGTGTCATCTTGAACTTTAGGCCTTTTAGCGATCATTTCATCTTCAACTTTCTAAACTGTTCCCATTTACAGTAATTTTGACCAGGGGTGCCCAAATTTTGAAATACCGCTGTATGTCATTACCAGCTTTGCACATCTGGAGGCTGACATTTTTGCCCATTCTTCTTTGCAAACTAGCTCTAGCTCAGTGAGATTGGATGGAAAGCTTCCGTGAATTGCAATTTTTATACTGCAATTTCTACTAAGCTTAGTAAATTGCCCTTCATGTGTCATGATTAACTGAGATAAAACACTATATTTATGATATTTATGGCTACCCTATAAGTTATAATATATAATGGGGTAGAGGAGCAAAATCACTTCATAATGCAACATTTAGATTTACAGATGTAGTATAAGTAGTATAAGTTAAAACATAATGCACTCAAAATAAGCTTAAAGGTGTATTCTCCAAAATTGCATGCCAATATTTGGTAGGTGTAATGATAATAATAATATTAGAAAATCTTATCAGAAATGTCGTATAGTTCTTCACAAGGGATATGTCGCATACCCCATGTGCAGGGCATTGCAGTAGCTTAGATATCCATGGTTATGACCAATAACAACTACCGTATTTTCCGGCGTATAAGACGACTTTTTAACCCCCGAAAATCTTCTTAAAAGTCGGGGGTCGTCTTATACGCCGGGAATCGACTTGTACGCCGGTGTATATGGTGGGTGGGGAGGGGGAGTGATCCTGATGACGAGGGGGCGTCTCACAGGAAAGTGAGTAATCCCCATTACCTTATCCTAGCGGTGCAGCGTGGGGGTGTCAGTGCTGGGAGCGGCGGCGGCTGCTGTGTTCTGGTGCGGCGGCTCCTCTTCTGTGTGGGGCCTCTGTGCTGTGAGGTGGCGGCGGCAGCGGCGTATCTTTATCCAGTTGGGGCTCCTCCGGCATCTCCTTAGCCCTGGAGGCCCCGCCGCAACTCCATCGGTGCAATGTGGTGGCCTCCGGGAAAATGGCCGCTGCTCAGATTCAGATCTCGTGTCCCGAGATTTCGGGACGAGATCTGAATCTGAGCAGCGGCCATTTTCCCGGAGGCCACCGCATCGCACCTATTGAGCTGCCTCCGGGAAAATGGCCGCTGCATTGCACTCATGGAGTTGCGGCGGGGCCTCCAGGGCTAAGGAGATGCCGGAGGAGCCCCAACTGGATAAAGATATGCCGCCGCCACCGCCACCGCACAGCACAGAGGCCCCACACAGAAGAGGAGCCGCCGCACCAGAGCACAGCAGCCGCCGCACCAGAGCACAGCAGCCGCCGCCGCCACTCCCAGCACTGAGACCCCCACGCTGCACCGCTACGATAAGGTAATGGGGGATACTCACTTTCCTGTGAGACGCCCCCTCGTCATCAGGATCACTCCCCCCCCCCCCCCCCAAAAGGCACATATTCACCGGCCCTATAAGACGACATAGGGTGTATAAGAAGACCCCCGACTTTTAAGAAGATTTTATATTTTAACTGGTAAAGTTGGGGGGTCGTCTTATACGCCCAGTCGTCTTATACGCCGGAAAATACGGTAACTAATTAACTGTCACTATATGAGTGGTCGTAACTGGATACCTAAGCTACTGCAATAGCCTGCACATGGGGTAAGCGACATAGCTAATCAGAAGAACTATACTATATTTCTCATTGAAAGTATTTGCTAATATTATTATTACATCTACTACATATTGGGATAGGATGTTGGAGATGGGAATTCCCTTTTTAATATTAACTTTATAAACATTTTATTCTTCTATTTTCTCCACAGGTATGAGTAATTCTTGTTTTCTAAGAAAAGAATCCATAACTATTAGGCTTTTCTTGCATTCACAATGAAAGTAATTTCTATATTGCTAAAGACACTATTTTTACTAACACTGAGGACTTCTTGCCAATTGGTTAAACAAAGAGCATCAGCCGGAATGTACTCACCCTTTGTGGCTATATGGAATGCACCAACTGAACTGTGTATGAGAAAATACAGAATCCCTATTGATGTCAGTTTATTTGAGCCTGTGGGAAGCACGCTCCCGACTGCCACCAGCCAGAACATTACTTTATTTTACACTGATAGACTAGGCTACTATCCATACATAGATCCTGCTACTGGTATTAGTTATAATGGAGGTATTCCTCAAATAAGCAATATGGCACAACACTTAAAAAAAGCCGAAGAAGATATTCGTTATTATATATCGTCAGCATCACAAAAAGGACTTGCCGTTATTGATTGGGAAGATTGGAGGCCAACCTGGATAAGAAACTGGGCTTCTAAGACAATATACAAGAAACACTCTATTGACTTTGCTCAGCAAATAGACCTGACACTTGATCATGCAAAGGTAGAATCTACAGCCAGACTACAGTTTGAATCTGCAGCAAAAAGCTTTATTCTAAACACGCTCCGACTCGGGAAACAACTGAGACCCAACCAACTTTGGGGGTTCTATCTATTTCCCAACTGCTATAACTATGATTATAAGCAAAATCCTCATCAGTACACGGGACGCTGCCCGGACATTGAAATGATAAGAAATGATAAATTGTGGTGGTTATGGAAAGAAAGTACAGCACTGTTTCCAAACATGTACTTAGAGACTGCGCTAATGTCTTCACACCTTGGCGCTCTATATACACGTCACCGTATCCAAGAAGCAAGAAGACTATCGACACACTCAAATAAGCTTCACCCCCTTCCCATATATATGTACAGCCGCCCTGTATTTACTGATCATGCTGAGAAATATTTGACACTGGTAAGAAATCTATGAATTACAGATAAATTGAGTAGTTCATGAAATTTTTTTTTCGATATTATTATTTAAATTTTTTTCCCTCTATATATGTCATACATAGTTTTACCTCTTCAACAACATAAACAAATGTAATAAGAGGCAATTAAGACATAATATTTACCCCAAAATTATATCAATCAAGACATGAGCTCTATGCGCAAAAAATAAGTCCCTCACAGCGCAATATCCCAAAAATTGAAAACGTTATGGCTCTCTAAAAAAGATATCTAAGCACACCTAAATACACAACATTAATAACAGAACATGTATTATCAGTGGATCTAGAAAGCTAAGCAGCTAAGCATAAAAAATTATATCATTTCTCTGCGATTCATAAAACAATTTAGTTTTATTAAACAAGATTATAAAATATTTTTAAATACATACAGTACAGACCAAAAGTTTAGACACACCTCATTTAAAGATTTTTCTGTATTTTCATGACTATGAAAATTGTACATTCACACTGAAGGCATCAAAACTATGAATTAACACATGTGGAATTATATACTTAACAAAAAAGTGTGAAACAACTAAAATTATGTCTTATAGTCTAGGTTCTTCAAAGTAGCCACCTTTTGCTTTGATGACTGCTTTGCACACTCTTGGCATTCTCTTGATGAGCTTCAAGAGGTAGTCACTGGAAATGGGTTTCACTTCACAGGTGTGCCCTGTCAGGTTTAATAAGTGGGATTTCTTGCCTTATAAATGGGGTTTGGGACTATCAGTTGTGTTGAGCAGAAGTCTGGTGGATACACAGCTGATAGTCCTACTGAATAGACTGTTAGCTGCTTTTTTCTTGCCATAATACAAATTCTAAGTAAAGAAAAACGAGTGTCCATCATTACTTTAAGAAATGAAGGTTAGTCATTCCGAAAAATTGGGAAAACTTTGAAAGGATCCCCACGTGCAGTTGTAAAAACCATCAAGCGCTACAAAGAAACTGGCTCACATGAGGACCGCCCCAGGAAAGGAAGACCAAGAGTCACCTCTGCTTCTGAGGATAAGTTTATCCGAGTCACCAGCCTCAGAAATCGCAGGTTAACAGCAGCTCAGATTAATGAACAGGTCAATGCCACACAGAGTTCTAGCAGCAGACACATCTCTACAACAACTGTTAAGAGGAGACTTTGTGCAGCAGGCCTTCATGGTAAAATAGCTGCTAGGAAACTACTGCTAAGGACAGGCAACAAGCAGAAGAGACTTGTTTGGGCTGAAGAACACAAGGAATGGACATTAGACCAGTGGAAATATGTGCTTTGGTCTGATGAGTCTAAATTTGAGATCTTTGGTTCCAACCACCGTGTCTTTGTGCGATGCAGAAAAGGTGAACTGATGGACTCTACATGCCTGGTTCCCACCGTGAAGCATGGAGGAGGTGGTGAGATGGTGTGGGGGGTACTTTGCTGGTGACACTGTTGGGGATTTATTCAAAATTGAAGGCATACTGAACCAGCATGGCTACCACAGCATCTTGCAACGGCATGCTATTCTATCCGGTTTGCGTTTAGTTGGACCATCATTTATTTTTCAAAAGGACAATGACCCCAAACACACCTCCAGGCTGTGTAAGGGCTATTTGACCAAGAAGGAGAGAGATGGGGTGCTACGCCAGATGACCTGGCCTCCACAGTCGCCAAACCTGAACCCAATCGAGATGGTTTGGGGTGAGGTGGACCGCAGAGTGAAGGCAAAAGGGCCCACAAGTGCTAAGCATCTCTGGGAACTCCTTCAAGATTGCTGGAAGACTATTCCCGGTGACTAACTCTTGAAGCTCATCAAGAGAATGCCAAGAGTGTGCAAAGCAGTCATCAAAGCAAAAGGTGGCTACTTTGAAGAACCTAGAATATAAGACATAATTTCAGTTGTTTCACACTTTTTTGTTAAGTATATAATTCCACATGTGTTAATTCATAGTTTTGATGCCTTCAGTGTGAATGTACAATTTTCATAGTCATAAAAATACAGAAAAATCTTTAAATGAGAAGGCGTGTGCAAACTTTTGGTCTGTACTGTAAATGTAAAAAAACAAGGAGGGAGACACATAGTACAAATTGTAAGGGTATACACAGACAAGGGGCAAACAAACCACTATAAAAGTAGGTCAATAGATTATAATTCTATGGATGTAAATGATTACATTGTAGAGATTTATAAATAGTAAAATGTATCCAAGAGGTGTATAAAATGACTGCATAAATGGGAATACCCGTGATTGAGGAAATTATATAAATCTAAATAAAATACAAAAATTCATCATCATAGTATAACTTTAACCTCTTCCCGACCTGTGACGCCACGTAGGCGTCATGAAAGTCGGTGCCAATTCGACCTGTGATGCCTATGTGGCGTCATGGAGGGATCGCATCCCTGCAGATCGGGTAAAAGAGTTAACTCCAATTTCACCCCATCTGCAGGGACAGGGGGAGTGGTAATTTAGCCCAGGGGGGTGGCTTTGCCCCCACGTGGCTACAATCGCTCTGATTGGCTGTTAAAAGTGCAACAGCCAATCAGAGCAATTTGTAATATCTCACCTATGAAATTTGGTGAAATATTACAATCCAGCCATGGCTGATGCTGCAATTTCATCGGCCATGGCTGGAGACCGCGATCTGACCCCCGCACCGACTGACAGCAGCGATCTGCCGCCGCTGTCAGTCTTTCCTCCCTCCATTCGGTGCTCCGCTGCCCTCTGCTGCTTTTTTCCCCTCCGGTGCCCTCCCGCTGTCCGATCCCACCCCCCGTACCGCTGGAGTCCCGGGAGTTCCGTCCGGCATCTTCGATGGGTGCCGCCATCTTCCAAAATGGTGGGCGCATGCGCAGTGCGCCCGCCGAATCTGCCAGCCGGCAGATTCATTACAGGTACATTTTGATCACTGTGATAGGTTATATCACAGTGATCAAAATAAAAAAAATAGTAAATAAAGCCCCCCTTATCACCCCCATAGGTATGGAAAATAATGAAATAAATAAAATATATTTATTTTTATTTTTCCACTGGGGTTAGGGTTAGAACTAGGGTTAGGGCTAGGGTTAGGGTTGTAATTAGGGTTAGAATTAGGCTATGTGCACACAGTGCGGATTTGGCTGTGGATCCGCAGCGGATTGGCCGCTGCGGATTCGTGGCAGTTTTCCATCACGTTTACAGTACCATGTAAACCTATGGAAAACCAAATCCGCTTTGCCCATGGTGTGGAAAATACCGTGCGGAAATGCTGCGTTGTATTTTCCGCAACATGTCAATTCTTTGTGCAGATTCCGCAAAGTTTTACACCCGTTCCTCAATAGGAATCCGCAGGTGAAAACCACACAAAAACCACTGGAAATCTGCAGTAAATCCGCAAGTAAAACGCAGTGAGTTTTACCTGCGGATTTTTCAAAAACGGTGTGGAAAAATCCGCACACGAATCCGCAACGTGGGCACATAGCCTTAGGGTTAGGGTTGGAACTAGAGTTAGGGTTGGAATTAGGGTTAGGGTTGGAATTAGGGTTAAGATTAGGGTTAGGGGTGTGTTGAGGTTAGGGTTATGGTTAGGGTTGGGATTAGGGTTGGTTGTGTGTTGGGGTTAGGGTTGGGATTAGGGTTAGAGTTGGGATTAGGGTTAGGGGTGTGTTGGGGTTAGGGTTGTGATTTGGGGTGTGTTGGGGTTAGGGTTGTGATTACGGTTATGGTTAGAGTTGGGATTAGAGTTAGGGGTGTGTTGGGGTTAGTGTTGGAGTTAGAATTGAGGGGTTTCCACTGTTTAGGCACATTGGGGGGTCTCCAATCATGACATGGCGCCACCATTGATTCCAACCAATCTTGCATTCAAAAAGTCAAATGGTGCTCCCTCCCTTCTGAGCCCCGATGTGTGCCCAAACAGTGGTTTACCCCCACATATGGGGTATCAGCGTACTCAGGAAAAATTGTACAACAATTTTCGGGGTCTAATTTCTCCTGTTACCCTTGGAAAAATAAAAAAATGGGGGCTAAAAATTATTTTTTGGGGAAAAAAAAGGTTTTTTATTTTCACGGCTCTGCGTTATAAAATTCTGCGAAGTACTTGGGGGTTCAAAGTGCTCACCACAAATCTAAATAAGTTCCTTGGGGGGTCTAGTTTCCAAAATTGGGTCACTTGTGGTGGGTTTCTACTGTTTAGGTACATCAGGGGCTCTGCAAACGCAACGTGACGCCCGCAGACCATTCCATCAAAGTCTGCATTTCAAAAACGTCACTACTTCCGTTCTGAGCCCCGACGTGTGCCCAAACAGTGGTTTACCCCCACATATGGGGTATCAGGACAAACTGGGCAACAACTATTGGGGTTCAGATTCTCGTGTTACCCTTGTAAAAAAAACAAATTGCGGGCTAAAAAAATCATTTTTGAGGAAAAAAATGATTTTTTATTTTCACGGCTCTGCGTTATAAACTTTTGTGAAGCACTTGGGGGTTCAAAGTGCTCACCACACATCTAGATAAGTTCCTTGGGGGGTCTAGTTTCCAAAATGGGTTCACTTGTGGGAGGTTTCTACTGTTTAGGCACATCAAGGGCTCTGCAAACGTAACATGACACCTGCAGACCATTCCATCAAAGTCTGCATTTCAAAAAGTCACTACTTCCCTTCCGAGCTCTGCCATGCACCCAAACAGTGGTTTACTCCCACATATGGGGTATCAGCGTACTCAGGACAAACTGCACAACAACTTTTGGGGTCCAATTTCTCCTGTTACCCTTGTAAAAATAAAAAATTGCGGGCTAAAAAATAATTTTTGAGGAAAGAAAAATATTTTATATTTTCATAGCTCTGCGTTATAAACTTCTGTGAAGCACTTAGGGGTTCAAAGTACTCATCACACATCTAGATAAGTTCCTTGGGGGGTCTAGTTTGCAAAATGGTGTCACTTGTGGGGGAGTTCAAATGTTTAGGCACACAGGGGCTCTCCAAACGCGACATGGTGACTGCTAACGATTGGAGCTAATTTTTCATTCAAAAAGTCAAATGGCTCTCCTTCCCTTCCGAGCCTTGCCGTGTGCCCAAACAGTGGTTTACCCCCACATGTGAGGTATTGTTGTACTCAAGAGAAATTGCCCAACACATTTTAAGATCCATTTTATCCTGTAGCCCATGAAAAAATGAAAAAATTGAGGCTGAAGGAATTTTTTGGTGAAAAAAAAGTACTTTTTCATTTTTACGGATCAATTTGTGAAGCACCTGGGGGTTGAAAGTGCTCACTATGCATCTAGATAAGTTCCTTGGGGGGTCTAGTTTCCAAATTGGGGTCATTTGTGGGGGAGCTCCAATCTTTAGGCACACAGTGGCTCTCCAAACATGACATGGTGTCCTCTAAAGATTGGAGCCAATTTTTCATTCAAATAGTAAAATGGCGCTCCTTCCCTACTGAGCCCTGTCGTGCGCCCAAACAGTGATTCCTCCCCACATATGGGGTATCGGCGTACTCAGGACAAATTGTACAACACCTTTCGGGGTCCAGTTTATCCTTTTACCCTTGGGAAAATAAAAAAATTGTTGCTAAAATTTCATTTTTGTGACTAAAAAGTTAAATGTTAATTTTTTCCTTCCATGTTGCTTCTGCTGCTGTGAAGCACCTGAAGGGTTAATAAACTTCTTGAATGTGGTTTTGAGCACCATGAGTGGTGCTGTTTTTAGAATGGTGTCACTTTTGGGTATTTTCAGCCATATAGAACCCTCCAAGTGACTTCAAATGTGAGGTGGTCCCTAAAAAAATGGTTTTGTAAATTTTATTGTAAAAATGAGAAATCGCTGGTCAAATTTTAACCCTGATAACTTCCTAGCAAAAAAAATTTTGTTTCCAAAATTATGCTGATGTAAAGAAGACATGTGGTAAATGTTATTTATTAACTATTTTGTGTCACATAACTCTCTGGTTTAACAGAATAAAAATTCAAAATTTGAAAATTGCAAAATTTTCAAAATTTTCGCCAAATTTCCGTTTTTTTCACAAATAAACGCAAAAATTATCGACCTAAATTTATCACTAACATGAAGCTTAATATGTCACAAAAAAACAATCTCAGAATCGCTAGGATCTGTTGAAGCGTTCTTGAGTTATTACCTCATAAAGGGACACTTGTCAGAATTGCAAAAAATGGCCAGGTCATTAAGGTCAAAATAGGCTGGGTCATGAAGGGGTTAAGAGACATATCTAATAGGTAGAGCCTACATTCCGGCGTACATTTCACACACAGCATTAGCATTTTTTTTTTTTACAAATTTCTGAATTTTTTTAAGTAAAACTAAAACTATGGCTCTGCGAATAAGGGGAGGAAAAAACTAACGCACCAGAAATGAAAGATCCCCATGTCCTTAAAGATTGACTGTAAATTTAGAATTACTGGATAAAGTTTAAGTGGTTCAGAAATTCACAATACTGAATTTGCACTGTATATATCAACTCTTTCAACAGTAAGGCCCTCTGACGCCTCAATACCTAGTATAAATATTTTTTTAATTTGGTATTTTTTGAAGGACAGGGATTACTGAATGTGTAGTTTTATTGTAGAAATACCGTTAGAATTGCTTTTCTTTTCTCATTTTCAGCCTGATCTTGTTAATACAATTGGTGAAAGTGCTGCTTTGGGAACCAATGGATTTATAGTATGGGGTAGTGTGAACCTGACACGAAGTATGGTATGTAGTTTATACTCTGACCATTAGAATGCATTTACTTTTTTTTTTTTTTCAAGAAATGTGCCGTTATTGTGCAAAAGTAGTAAAATATCACTTGTAAAACTTAAAGCTATAGGAATTAATATTAGATTATATATAATGTTCCAAGGGCAATGGAAGAATCTTGCACTGCTGATTAAATGATAAACCACAATGAAATGAGGAATTATTGGTTTCATATCAATGCATTTCAGAGTCACTCCGACGCCTTCTTTAGGACAAACCAAAAATAATTTTGGTTTGCCCTGTAGAAGGAGTTGGAATGAGTCCGAAACGTATTGACATTAAGCCAATAGCTCCTCATTTCATCATGGCTTATTGTTTAATCAGCAGTGGAAGATACCTCCATCGCCCTTGAAACATTATATATAATCTTTGAAAGGGGATAACTCTTTTATTATTGTGCTTTATTGCTTTGTATAAGGTTTTGTAAAAAATGAACAGTAGGTAGAACTTATTTATACATAATGACCAACTTACTTTATGGAATACGCATTATATATTTGTGATAAAGATAGATCTAATCTTTATGTTGTTCTTCTTTTTAGAACACGTGCATGAAATTAAATTCTTTCATCATCAACACTCTGAACCCATACATCATTAATGTTTCATTATCCGCTAAACTGTGTAGTGCTGTACTTTGCCAAAATAATGGAGTCTGCGCCCGCAAAGACTGGAACACAAACACTTACCTTCACTTAAATATAACAAACATTACAATAGAAAGATATAAAAACAGTTATAAGGTGAGTGGAAGTCCAAGTCTAGAAGACCTAAAATATTACACTGACAAGTTTATCTGCCATTGTTATGCTGGATATCAATGCAAAGAGCCTCTAGAGCGGCTTAAAATTAAATCCATGAATGTTTGCATGGCACAAAATATCTGCGTTAAGCTAAATAAAAAATTATTGTAAGTTTATGCTAAGTATAATATGTAAAGCACTAGCATTTTATATTTTAAAATGTTATGTACATGTTTCACTTTTATTGTGGTGAAGGATGGACTTTCCCATTTTTGTACAGTACAAGTTCCATGTGATATTTATATTAACTATAAGTCTGTCACAAGTCTGTTGTGAGAATACCAGGGGCCAGGGGCTCCTTCCCTGTCCCTAACGCTGGTCACAGATCAACACTCCAAATGCCTCTACCAACAAACAACTCCACTCCACATCAGGCTGTGCAAGACGAACACTGGAAATCCAGTATATATAGGAGTGGCCAATACTGAACAGCTGAGACCATCAAAGCAGGGATGCTTCAAAGACTCTAAGCTAAACAATTTAACTCCTGCACTGCTAAAAGAAACCTGCACTACTTAATATGAAAAAGTGTTTCAAACCAGTGCAGGAGTACGTGAAATCAGACGCTACAGTCTTCTGGCCCCTCTCTGTCGCGGTGAACCTGTGACAGTGTCATTGTGTAATTTCATTTTTTTAGGCCTCATGCACACAACAGTTTTAGGCACAATCCATACTTTGGACCCATATTGTACTCCATCCACTACAGTTATTACCATAGGCACTGAATACGCTGTTTGCCACATTTTTTGCTTCTGCTAATATTTTGTGTGAAAACACCATAAAATTACAGAATAACTATATATTCATCAAGACTACTCCACAAGTTTAGTGCTAGAACCAAGCATAATATATACATTTTTCAACATTGAAATTGCAACACCAAGAAGGAAAATTTGTGCAAATGTGGAAATAACAGGATTGATAGCCATGTTAATGATATGCAAATGTTGAAAAAGTGGAAAAAAGTTTTCAAAACATCTCAATTTATTCAGCATCGAATGTGAGCATCACACACAAAAATACATACACTTCACGTCTTGGCATGCTATCAATGAGGTTATTAATGGTTGTCTGAGGAATGATCTTCCACTCTAAATGAACTGGGACATGCAAATCCTTTTGGAATTGCTGATTAACAATGTTCTAGATATACTGAGTGGTAAAAAGAAGTCCAGAGATGCTGCCAGACCTGGTAATTAGTGTTGAGAATTCTGATACTGAAATATCGGGTATCGACCAATATTCGCGGTATCGGAGTTCTGATACTGAGTTCCAATACTTTTAGAATATCGAATACCGGAATTGGAAGTTCCCATAATGCAATGAGCCAGTTTGATTTTATTCAGCCAATGAGGATCCTAAAAAGTGTGGACACATCCTGTTAGGCATGTTAGGCGTGTTAACTAATGGCATGGCTGTGATTGGCTGCTGAAATGATGTCATGATGCACTATGAAAGCCGCCGCTGACATTTTGGGTTCACTCTGCTGTGAATTCAGTTAGGGACAGGACGCTGCTGTTCTGAGGGACAGTTTGAGCTAGCGATTTGCTTTATTGTGCTTTACCCAGGCTACTTTATCAACCGCTGTGTGAGAAGCTTTCTTTTGCCTTGCAGCGCTGTTCATGGCTGTCTGTGAGGTCTCTGTGTGTGAGGGCAGCTCATGCTGTAGTGTGTTCTGCAGCCACCTCCGGTTGTAGTCTGCTCAGCGTGCGTCACTGCCTCATACATTGTCCTTTTTTGCATTAGTGCTGCTCATTTTTCCTGATTTCTCCTATTAGTGTGGTTCCATCCTTATCCAGCTAGATTGCTTGCAAACACTATATAGGAGTAGATAGAGGAGCCTTTCTGCAGCCTTTCAGCGCTAGTGCACAGTTCTCTGCACTGTTCACGGCTGTCTGCGAGGTCTCTGTGTGTGAGTGCAGCTCACGCTGTAGTGTGTTCTGCAGCCATCTCCAGTTGTAGTCCGCTCAGCGTGCATCACTGCCTCATACATTGTCCTTTTTTGCATTAGTGCTGCTCATTTTTCCTGATTTCTCCTATTAGTGTGGTTCCATCCGTATCCAGTTAGATTGCTTGCAAACACTATATAGGAGCAGACAGAGGAGCCTTTCTGCAGCCTTGCAGCGCTAGTGCACAGTTCTCTGCACTGTTCACGGCTGTCTGCGAGGTCTCTGTGAGTGCAGCTCACGCTGTAGTGTGTTCTGCAGCCACCTCCGGTTGTAGTCCGCTCAGCATGCGTCACTGCCTCATACATTGTCCTTTCTTGCATTAGTGCTGCTCATTTTTCCTGATTTCTCCTATCAGTGTGGTTCCATCCGTATCCAGCTAGATTGCTTGCAAAAACCTATATAGGAGTAGATAGAGGAACCTTTCTGCAGCCTTGTGCCCTGCAGCCCCAGCCAGATTAGTATTAGCCTATTTTTTGGAGCCTCATCTATTGCATTGTAGGTTACCTTCCTGCATTGTAATAGCTACAAAAAGTTTGTGATACTATCGGTTTTACATCTTTGGGCACATCCAGTGTCTTTTTGTGAAAAAAAAAGTTAATAAAGTTCACCAAACACTCCACTTTACAGTTGTGTAGGCCACATTAGCTCATATTAATCTGATGATGAGACTCAGGTGCCACTTTCTGGTGCGTACTGTGCTGTGGAGACTACCCAGGAGAAGCAGTTGTTGAAGAGGGTATTGTAGATAATGAGGTCCTTGACCCATCATGGCGTAAGGTACAGGAAGGTGGTGGGAGCAGCTCTGAGGAAGAGATTCCCCGAATGGCCCAAAAAGGAGGGAGAGGGAGGGGGCAGACTTGGTTACCTGTAGCCTCCACTTCGGCACCCATTAGGAGCATGCATCTTCCAAAACCAAAACGGGCGCTCCCAAGTCTTGCAGTGCCTGGTCCTTTTTTGACACAGTTGCAGATGACATTTGCTTTGTCAAATGCAAGCTGTGTAATCAGAAAGTGAAAAGAGGGAAAAGTGTCAGCAACCTCAATACCACAAATATGTGGAAACATGTGCGGACCAAGCACGTGGTGGAGTTACAAAAACACACTGAAGACCTAGGCCAACCTACAGCGGCACCTACCACCTCTGCAGCCTCTTCCTCCAGCTCACACACAGCTGGTTCGGCTTCCTCACATGATCGCCATGGAAGAACCTCTGGCACTGTTGTACAGAGACACAGTGTCATTCCATCCACAGCACCACGTTCCCTGTCATCCTCACACTCCAAGGCCAGTCTACAGCCATCGGTAGCACAGGCATGGGAGAAAAGGTGCCCATACTCGGCAAACCACACTGTTATGACCCCAATGACAGAGGGTCTCTGCAATAAATACCAAGTCTGCAAACTCAAAAAACCAGCTCATAGGGCAGTGGTAACTGGGCTGACTGTATATCTAATCCTAGCACCACAAATAGCAGCAGCCGGGGAACGTGCCTACGTTGGTTCTAGACGTCTCGTGCCAGCCGGAGAACTAACTAACCCTAGAAGGGAAAAGATAGACCTTTCTTGCCTCCAGAGAAAAGACCCCAAAAGTTGGATACAAGCCCCCAACAAATAATAACGGTGAGGTAAGAAGAAAAGACAAACGTAAGAATGAACTAGGTATTTAGCAAAGAGAGGCCCACTGACTAATAGCAGAATATAGTAAGATGACTTATACGGTCAGCAAAAACCCTATCAAAAATATCCACGCTGGATATTCAAGAACCCCCGAACCGTCTAATGGCCCGGGGGGAGAATACCAGCCCCTTAGAGCTTCCAGCAAAATCAGGAATCACATTTAGTACAAGCTGGACAAAAAATGAGAGCAATACAAATAACCAAAAAACAAGGAAGCAGGACTTAGCTTAATTTTGCATGAACCAGGACCAGCAGACAGGAGCAAACAGAAAGGACTGATTACAACGATGCCAGGCACCAGACTAAGAATTCAGGAAGTTCATATAGCAACACCCCTGGACTAACGACCCAGGTGGGTGCCAAACTAGGAAAAGACAATCTCAGAGTCATACCACTAGTGACCACAAGAGGGAGCCAAAAAAGTCTAATTCACAACACCACCCCGAGCACAGGCTCTGAATGCTGGCATTGCAAAACTACTGTCCCTTGAAATGCTCTCATTCAGGCTGGTGGAGACTGACACCTTCCGTAACTTCATGGCATTGGCAGTCCCACAATACAACATGCCCAGCCGCTTTTATTTCAGCAGGCAAGTAGTCCCTGCCCTGCAAAAGCATGTGGAGGAAAACATTAAACATGTGCTACTAAACGCCGTCAGTAGCATGGACCACTCAGAGTTAGAAGAACAGCGCTCCAGCTGGGTGTTATGGTCCAATAGAAGAAATCTTTATTTCAGCCATGATAAAACAGCAACGTTTCGACCGCACAATCGGTCTTTTTCAATGCTTGAAAAAGACCGATTGTGCGGTCGAAACGTTGCTGTTTTATCATGGCTGAAATAAAGATTTCTTCTATTGGACCATAACACCCGGCTGGAGCGCTGTTCTTCTAACTCTGAGTATACGTTTCACCCAGGAGGGTTCCCTGGATTTGGAATGAGCGCCCTAAGAAGTGAGTGCTGCTAGTCATCTAAACATTGTAATAGTAGCAAGGACAACCTGACCACCGATGCATGGACCAGTAACCATGGACAGGGACAATACCTTTCCCTCACTGCCCATTGGGTAAATGTTGTGGAGCCGGGTACAAATCTTGAGAGTGGCACTGTACGTGTTCTGTAAAAGATCAATCTGAGGGCAAAAATAAGATATGCAGAATATATCTTTTATTTATCTTCGACCAGACATACAATAATACGCCAACGTTTCGGCCAAATCTGGCCTTTTGCACGGCAATTTATCTAGAAATACATTCCAGGAAACAAAATTAAATCACAATAAACAAAATAAATTGCATGTCACATATAAATCAATATCATTTAAGTTCCTCATGGTCGAAAGTAACAAAACAGAAGTTTCCATCCAAAGTGATATATCCACTTGATGATCCTAATATTCATATATACAAAAGAAAGGAAAAGTAGAAAATAAAGGCAAATCCTAACACCAAGCAGTGCTATAAAGTCCCAACAAGATAGACATATAATCCTGGTATATCAGAGTCAGTCCAGTGGGTCTAAAAGGAAAAGGTGAGAAGTGAAATAAATAATTACCTGTATGTCGGTATAGGTAATAATGCTGAAATAGTAAGGTGAGTAATAATAAGTAGACCGATCAATAGATAGGTGCTCAATCAGAAAGGTGAAAAAAAGAAGAAACAACTAAACATACCTGAGCGTGTACGGGAAATCCGGATACAACCGGCAAGGAGCGTGGTGTACTGAGACGCTAGTACAGCGCCTATTTATGACGTTAGAAATCCGGGACGCCGGAAATGAGGAAGCGCTGCTAATGTGTCACGGCGCATGCGCAAAATAAGATAGCGCGTTTGCGCAATGAAAAGAAAAGGACGGAAGTGGGGCAATGAAATCCAGAAGAAGGAAAAGTCGATGTTATGAGACTGCGCAGGCGCGGGTGCATGACAGTACGCTTGCATAATGAGGAGAAAAAGAGGAGGAGGGAAAAGGGGGGAGTAAATGCCGATAATAAAGATAATGAAGATAAATGGTAACGTTGTACTATAATATAATATGCTATCAGCATGTACTCGCGCTCTAAGATATGTGCTGGATCTTGGTAAGTGACATATGTGTGTAGGACGTGAATAATATACCAGAGGTAATATTATAAGAATTCATGGTGACAGATAAGAGAAATACAAGAGGGGAACAAACATAAAGGGGAAACCCACAAACCTGTTAAAGAACCGGACACCCAATAAGTGAAAGACCACTGGACTATGTCTGAAAAAAAGAGAAAGAGGACAAATTTTACATAGAAGAATAAGTAAAAATATGGGAGATCTCTCACAATTATGGAAAGCAAAAATACTAAGTTCAGTGTACTATATACTTGAGACCCACTAGTTTATCCATTACTAATAAAACACCTCATATTCCCTATTCAAGCCATTAGGTTCCAAGGTCTGAAGAGTGTATATCCAATAAGCCTCTTTTTCTTTTAATTTGGAGATCCGATTTCCTCCTCTTCGTGCTGGAGGTATACTATCAATAACTTGATATCTTAGCTGTGATATGTTATGATTATGAGAGATGAAGTGGGCTGGTATGGGCAGCATTAATCTTTTACACCTAATGGTGGATTTGTGTTGGGAAATACGGTCTCGGATATGTTGGGTAGTTTCACCAACATACCCGAGACCGCAAGGGCATTTAATAAGATAAATGACATATGTGGCGTCGCAGCTGTAGAAGTTGCGAATGGAGAATAGTTTCCCAGATCTTGGGTGAGTAAATGTGTCCCCTTTTGTAATATTGGAACATTGGAGACAGTGGTGACATGGAAAGGTGCCCCTCCGTGTTGTCGTTAAAAAAGTTTGTCTTGCAACTATTTTAGAACTTCCAATATCAGCTGAGACCAAAAGGTTACGTAAATTTGGTGGTTTTTTATGGCACATGAGTGGAGGGACGGAGAATTCGGGAATATCGGGATATGATTGTCCCAGTACTGGCCAGTGTTTATGGATGATGCCATGAAATATCCGCATAAACGGATGATGTGTGTTTACGAAGGCCATCCTTTTAATTTTAGGTCGTTTTGTAATGGAATTTGTGGTTATCGGGGGAAATTCCAAAAGAGTATTGGGATATCCCCGATTGCGAAATTTATTGGCCATATCATTGAGTCTCAACTGACGTTGTGAAGGATCAGAAACAATTCTATTGATTCTCTGGAACTGAGATTTGGGAAGGGCCCTAGTGATGTGACGAGGATGACAGCTTGTGAAGAAAAGTAAGCTGTTTTTATCAGTCGATTTGATATATAGATCCGTGGATAACGATCCATCCTCATTAATAATGACCCTAGTGTCCAAAAATGCAATGGATCTCTGATCATATTGTATAGTGAAGGTGAGCTTGGACAAACTATTATTAATATTATCATAAAAAGACATCAATGATTCCAGGTCACCACTCCATATCAGGAAAATGTCGTCTATATATCTCTTCCACAATACTCCGTATTGTTGGAAGAGAGAGTGTGTATACACAAATTTCGACTCAAAATCTGCCATAAAAATATTGGCATAAGGGGGCGCCACATTGCTCCCCATTGCAGTCCCGTTCTGTTGAATGAAGAAATCGTCCTCAAATAGAAAAAATTTTTTTGTTAAGACAAATGTAAGTAAAGAAATACAAAATTGTTTCAAATCCGGATGAAATTGGGTCATATTGTCCAGAAATATTTCCATTGCTTGGATACCTTTGTCATTGTCAATGTTGGTGTATAAGCTATTTACATCTAGCGTCACCAAATAACAGTCAGAGGCATCTATATCAATATCCCTAATATGGGTCAAAAATTGAGATGTATCACGGAGAAAAGAGGGAATATGCTTCATTAATGGAGATAGGATTTTTTCTAAGACTATTGCTAAAGGGGAAAGTAATGAACCAATAGAGGCCACAATTGGTCTGCCCGGGGGATCAGTGAGATTTTTGTGAATCTTGGGTAGTGTATATAGTACCGGACAAATAGGGTGTTCATTAATCAGGAATTCTGCCAATTTCTGATCTATCACTCCTCGGGTCCTGAATTGATGAGATAAATTACGAATTTCTTTAGTGATCTTAAATGTGGGATCATTTGGGATCAAACGATAAATTTCAGAGTCATTCAATTGTGAGCGAATTTCGCTAATGTAACAATATTTGTCCATAACAACAACAGCCCCGCCTTTGTCCGCGGGTTTTATGGTCAAATTTCTATTCGACTTTAAGCTATTAATGGCTAATTTTTCTGTTTGAGTCATGTTACTCGTTACATTCAGTCGACTATGTTGAATATCAATTAAATGTTTATTTAGTTCTCTCTGAACCAATGAAATAAATGTCTCTACTGGATGATAGGTTCTAGGGGGAGAGAAGTTACTTCGTTGGATCAGATCAAGTTTCTTCAAGGTTAATGTCTCAGTGGATGGTACAAATGTGTCAATGTCAGGTCTCAGTAAATTAGAAAAATGTACTTTCAGGCGAAGAGATCTGTAGAACCGATTCAACTCTTGATCTAACAAAAAACCATTGAAGGGAGGAGTAGGGCAGAAGGAGAGACCTTTTTGTAAAACGGAAATTTCCGTACGTGTTCTGCCAACTCCAAGGATTGCAGGAATCCAGTCTGTACACATTAACTCCTCCTCATACTCCAGTTCCTCTGAATCAGCGCTGAAGGAGCCATCACAGTCTACCTCCACATGGACCCATGAACATTTACCTGTTATGACCGATATGAGCACAGCCGTGACCAAACGTCAACAGGCCGTATTGAAATTAATTTATTTGGGGAATCGAAGCCACACAGCGCAGGAGCTCTGGAATGCCATCAAGCAGCACAGCGACATGTGTTTTGTGCCAGCGAATCTCCAGCCAGGCATGGTGGTGTGTGACAATGGCCGAAATCTGGTGGCAGCTCTGGGCTTAGGCAACCTCACTCACATCTCATGTCTGGCACATGTGCTCAACTTGGACGTGCAGAGATTTTTGAGGGCCTATCCGTATCTTGATGCACTGCTGCACAAGGTCCGCATAGAGGGCGCTCACTTGCGGCGTTCCAGCATGGCAAGATCGCGCATTGCAGCGCTGATTCCGCCTTCCGGAACATCGCATCATATGTGACCTACCCACCAGGTGGAATTCAATGTTACATATGTTGGAGAGGTTGTGTGCGCAGCAGGCAGCAGTAATGGAGTACCAGCTGCATGAGGCGCAAACAAGTCGCACTGCGCACCGTTCACACTTTACCAACAATGAGTGGGCCTCTATGAAGGACATCTGCCACATTTTGCGTGCCTTCGATGATTCCACGTGGATGGTGAGTGCAGATGATGCACTAGTCAGCATGACTATCCCCCTTATCTGCCTGCTTGAAAAAACACTGCACTAAGGGAGGAGGTTTTGGAAGAGGTGGAGGATGAGGAGTCACAAATGCCATCTTCTTCTGTACAGTCTGCGCAACGTGGTTCCTCACAAAGGCATAGGCAGGGGACACTTTGTGAGGAGGATGAGGAGGAGTCAATGGAGGAGGAAGACATCTGTCCAGAGGAGGGAGCTACACAATGCTCTAGTAGTCATTATGTAGAGCGAGGGTGGGGTGATGCAGAGCAGGCAGAGATGACGCCTCAAGCAGGGGACAGCATTTCCTGGCCAGTTGGCAGTCTGAAGCACATTGTTGATTTCATGTTGCAGTGCCTGAGAAACGGCCCCCGCATCGCCCACATTCTCAACACTGCTGATTATTGGGTGTACACCCTCCTAGATCCTCGCTACCGGGACAACTTACAAAGCCTCATAAGACCATTGAACCGGGAGCGTAAAATGTGGGAGTACCAAGACACACTGGTGCATTCCTGTTGTGAATTAGACTTTTTGGCTCCCTCTTGTGGTCACTAGTGGTATGACTCTGGGATTGTCTTTTTTCTGTTTGGCACTCACCTGGGTCGTTAGTCCAGGGGTGTCGCTATATTAACTTCCTGGATCCTTGTCCAGTGCCTGGCATCGTTGTAATCAGATCCTTCTGTTGCTCCTGTCTGCTGGTCCTGGCTCTTGCAAAATTAAGCTAAGTCTTGCTTCTTTGTTTTTTGAGTTACTTGCTTTGTTACTATTTTTGTCCAGCTTGTACTAAATGTGATTTCTGACCTTGCTGGAAGCTCTAGGGGGCTGGTGTTCTCCCCCCGGCCGTTAGACGGTTCGGGGGTTCTTGAATATCCAGCGTGGATATTTTAATAGGGTTTTTGCTGACCATATAAGTCATCTTACTATATTCTGCTATTAGCTAGTGGGCCTCTCTTTGCTAAATACCTAGCTCATTCTTATGTTTGTCTTTTCCTCTTACCTCACCGTTATTATTTGTTGGGGGCTTGTATCCAACTTTTGGGGTCTTTTCTCTGGAGGCAAGAAAGGTCTTTCTTTTCCCTTCTAGGGTTAGTTAGTTCTCCGGCTGGCGCGAGACGTCTAGAACCAACGTAGGCACGTTCCCCGGCTACTTCTATTTGTGGTGCTAGGATTAGATATATGGTCAGCCCAGTTACCACTGCCCTATGAGCTGGTTTTTTGTGTTTGCAGACTTGGTATTTATTCCTGAGACCCTCTGCCATTGGGGTCATAACACATTCCATCATATTCTCCATTCCACCCGAGAGCAGTGCTGCTAGTGCTTTACAAAGCAGCTCAGTGTGTCGAGGCAGTGGAGGAAGCTCTGCACAAAGAGGGATGCGAAGCAGCGCCTCAGCACAAGGCAAGACCAGTATGGCCCAAATGTGGCAAAGTTTTGTGTCCCCGCCACAAATGTCTACACCATCACAGACGGCTCCAGTCAGCAGGAGGCAACGTTTCCGTCAGATGGTGACAGACTACATGTCTTGCCCTCTCAGTGTTCTCCCAGACGGCTCTTCCCCCTTCATGTTTTGGGTCTCTAAGCTGTATACATGGCCAGAGTTTAGCCAGTATGCATTGGAGGTGATGGCTTGCCCTGCTGCTAGTGTATTATCGGAACCCGTCTTTAGTGCAGCAGGTGGTGTACTAACAGACCGTCGCATGTGACTATCCTCCAATAACGTTGACCAGCTTACTTTTCTGAAAATAAACAAGGCCTGGATCTCACAGGAATTTGCCAGTCCTCTTCCATATTAAATAATTGGTTGGCAACAGTATCCAGGTCTCCTGTTGTGTTCATGTTTCTAACACCTGAACTGTAATCCCTGGGCTCCAACACCGCCAGTTGCTGCTCAGAAGTGCCATCTGCACAGTCAACACATGCTCCAGTGTTATTGGGGTTCAGTAAAGTCAGCTGATCCCCTGCTGTGTGTCCGGCAATTTCTCCTGCTCTGTCCACATTCACACTACTACTGATTTTAAACTTGCTCCAATTAGGTCTCTGGCTACACTCTGTTTCTAGTACTTACCCTGGGCTCCAACACCACCAGCTGTTTCCCAGCAGTGTCTTTGGCATGGGTACTCCCTCCTGCCCAGCCTGGTTCCAGCACGCCAGCTGTTTCCGGGTAGTGTCAACATCATTTTGCCTCCAATACGTTGTCCTGTCGGGTTGCGGTCAGGTTAGCCGACTCTATGGTGCCTGCAGTTTAGGTGCTTCCTATGTGGGCTGCGGGATCTGGCAATGAAGGCTGGTTCCATAGTGCCAATAGGACAAGCTCCCCCTGTAGGACTGTGGGTTTCGGTGACTCTGGCCGGCTCGCGGCCTTGCAACTTTTTTTTTCATGTGCACCTTCTGCTGCCTATCTGAGTTCCAGTACCGTTAGCTGGTTCTTTGGAAGTCAATCTTGAATATGTCCCCCTGGGTTCCAGTAACATCAGCTGGTTCCAGGCAGTGCCTTTGGCTTAGGTGCCTCCTTCTCGGTATCCGAGTTCCACCAACGTCTGCTGGTCCTTGGTAGTGCTTTCTGGCACAGGTACTTCCTGCTCAGTAACCGGGTTCCAGTACCATCAGCTGGTCCTCAGTAGTTCCATTGGCTCTTGTACCTTCTGCTGCCCATCAGGGTTCCAGTACCATCAGCTGGTTCTCGGCAGTTCCTCAGCCTTCTTGTACCTTCTACTACATTTCCAAGTTCAAGCTTTTTGAAATGGTTTTTGGTAATCACTCTGGATCTCCCTGACGACGACCCTGAAGACGGCGACCCTGAAGACCACCCCGAAGAAGACGACGACCCTAAAGACAACGACCCTGAAGACCACCCCGAAGAAGACGACCCTGAAGAAGACGACCCTGAAGACCGCCCCAAAGAAGACCAAGAGGATGATGAAGGAGAAAGTGTGGGAGAAGTAAAAAAGAAGGTATAGAGCATGGAAGTAGTGAAACATAGATATCTGACAAAATATAAAAAAGCTTAACATAGTCAATATCTTTGTAACTCCGAACGTCTTAAAAAAAAATTAATTCCTGCTATTCCATTTGATGGGGCTAAACCTCTATGCCTTTAATGTCTCCTCCACTTCCCCAATACATTCCACATTATTCTTAGTTGTTTTCCTTCATGTAGAATTAACCTACAAGGAAAGAAAGGGTTTTTTTCTTTTCGATATTTGTGTCCCATTGACTTGCATTGGTTTGCGGTATCGGAATCGGCGATATCCGATATTTTTTGGGTATCGGTCCGATCCAATCCGATCCGATATTTCCCGATATCGGAAGGTATCGCTCAACACTACTGGTAATACATGTAGGTCACCCTGGCTGCCCATAGTAGCACAAGCAAAGTGTGGCATGTCATTGTGTTGAATAATAGCTCCTGAGACACTTTGGCGAAAAGGCCATACCACTGGTTGCATGACTGAATCAATGTAGCACCGAGCTGTTAGTGTACCTAGAATGAAGACTAAGCGGGTCCAACTACCGTATGTTACATCACACCAAGCTATAATCTTGGGAGTAGGACTGGTGTGATGTTCCTTACTAAAGGCCTCTTTATGCCATAACCTACATTGTCTAGAGATCAATCTATCATTGCATGCAAAACAAATGTGGGACTCATCGTCTGTAATTGAGGATAAACCTCCATTCCAGCCTCCATTGACATCTTGATCTGCACCATAATTGCTTTTGAGAGCAGTGGTGTGAAGTCAATGAAATACTCGTAGCTGGATGTCAGGCTTACTACCTAATGTTGTGCAAGTGCCTGCTGATTGTTTGTTTTGATGCCATAGTCTTGTCATGGGGTGCATGTACAGAATTGATCAATTGTGGAACTAGTGGAGCAGCCATTTATCCAAAGTATCCCAGAAGCCATTTTTCAACACCAGGCCATATGCTACTTGTGTTTCTGGGAACAGCCTGCATGGGTCATTATTACTATCATTACCTGCAGTATATCCAGATTTGGCTTGCATCGAGCACACCTGGGATGTGATTGGTTGGCAATGGCAAAGAGAGCTGCGAGTAACAGATTTTGAAGGTTTGCATATCTATGTGCCTTCAGCATGGTAGAACAATTCTCAGACAATTATTAATAACCTCATTGATAGCGTGCCAAGGTGTCTAAGTGCTTGTATTCCTGTGCATTGCGCTAATACTCTATACTGAGTAAATCGATGTTTTGAAAATTTTGTTTACAATTTTTCATCATTTGTACATCATTAACATGTCTATCCATCATGTGATTTCTCCTTCTTATTGTTGTAATGTGAAAGTGAATCTGTCAGCAGGTATTTGCTAGGTGATCTGAGAGCAGTATGATGTAGTGTCAGAGATCATGACTTTAGTGATGTGTGCTTGTGCTTACTGGGCTGCTTCTCATAGTTTCAATAAAATCAGTATTTTATGAGCAGGAGATTATTACTAGAGGACTAGTTGTCTTGTACCATGTCATCATCCTGCTGTGTGATACGCTGTCCCTACTACTGATTAACAGCTTTCTGTCAATGTACACTACACATAAATCTGCCAATTAGCGGTGTGGGTGGGCTTACGCAGAGCTCAGCATTTAGTGAACTGGTAGGTCTGCAGCAGAGAAAACAGTGATGATTTCAAAATTGCACCAAGCAGACCCTTAAGTGATACCTTTCTGGAATCAGTCCTTGTCTTTATATCATGCTCCTGTCAAATTGCATAGCAAAAACCTGGTGACAGATTCCCTTTAATGACAATAGATGGAAACTTGCTATATACAGTAGGTTCCATAACAGAATCAAGACTGCAACCTAGATAAGGTGACAGATCCAATGTTACTGTATTGGTACAGTAAAAGAACCAAGCGAACTATATAGATGTGGTAACAAAACCAAGATCACTCCTTAAATAGATAAAAAAACCATGTTCAATGTATAGATACAGGTATATACTATATACAGAAGAGATGACATACAGGTATATACTATATACAGGAGGAGATGACACATAGGTATATACAATATACAGGAGGAGATGACATACAGCGGGTATATACTATTTAGAGGGGAGATGACATACAGGTATATACTATATACTGGGGAGATGACATACAGGTATATGCTATATACAGGAGATGACATACAGGTGTATACTATATATAAGGGAGATGACAAACATGTACATACTGAGGGGAAAATGAGAGGTGTGAGGTGAAAATGAAAGGTGTGAGGTGAAAATGAAAAGGTGTGAGTGCAAAATGAGAGGAGTGAGGGAAAATAGTGGAGTGATCGGAAAATGACAGATGTGAGGTCGAAATGACAAGTGTTAGGGGGCATTGAAAGGAGTGAGGGGAAAATAAGAGGAGTGAGGGGGAAAATAAGAGGAGTGAGGGGGAAAATGAGAGGTGTGAGGGAGAAAATGAGAGATGTGAGGGGGAAAATGAGAGGCGTGATGGGAAAATGAGAGAAGTGAGGTGCTAAATGAGAGGCGTGATGGGAAAATAAGAGAAGTGAGGTGCTATAACTGACCACAGATGTTTACTATGCCCAGGCAACGCCAGGCTCTACAGTTAGTATAACAATATATCACAATTTCTTAAGGGTGGTAGGCAACAATGACTGATTGCAGGTGTACTAATGTCAATTAACAGTGACTTATATACCTGAACTACCCACATTTATTAGTTATGTAATGGTATACTTGTGCAAGATTTGTGTCCTAATATTTTATGTACTGCTGTTTGTATTGCTGCTGTAATAACGTAATTTCCCCCGGGATCAATAAAGTGTATCGTATCGCAAGGAAAAATTTACCACAGAATTTACATGCAATTTGAAATTGTTTCAAAATCGCTATCTATGTTGGAAACGTCTATGACAATTCCCCATACAACTCATTCAGTACTTTTAGTTTACAAAATTGCAAAAAAAGTAGTGGGCATGACCTTACAATGAAGAGATCAACCAAAAAAAGCTTTTTTAATTTTTTGTACTCTTTTTTTTGTGGTTTGTTCTATATTTAATAAAATAATTTATTGTTATTTATAGGTGATCCATGTGTTTTGCATACCCCTTTATCTTTTGTTACGGTAATTTTAGTTCACAAACACAAATGTGAATTTGGTTTATAAATATGGGACAATGATTTACCAACTTGCCCATAAATTTCAATAGCTAAATGTAAGGCAAAAGAATGTGCTTTTGGCCTATGTTTTGCCGGTATACATCTCTCTCTCTCTCTCTCTCTCTCTCTCTCTCTCTCTCTCTCTCTCTCTCTCCTCTCTCTCTCTCTCTCTCTCTCTCTATATATATATATATATATATATATATATATATATATATATATACACTGCTCAAAAAAATAAAAGGAACACTAAAATCCCACATCCTAGAAATCACTAGATCCTAGATCCACATAGTGGAATGCGTTGAGAAGAATAAAACATAAATATGATCAATGTAAATCAAAATTAAAATCCCATGGAGGTCTGAATTTGGAATAATACTCAAAATCAAAGTGGAAAATCAAATTACAGGTTTATCCAACTTCAGTGGAAATGCCTCAAGACAAGGAAATGATGCTCAGTAGGGTGTGTGACAACCAGGTGCCTGTATGACCTCCTTACAACGTCTGGGCATGCTCCTAATGAGGCGGCGGATGGTCTCCTGAGAGATCTCCTCCCAGACCTGAACTAAAGCATCCGCCAACTCCTGGACAGTCTGTGGTGCAACGTGACATTGGTGGATGGTGCATGACATGATGTCCCAGATGTGTTCAATCGGATTCAGGTCTGGGTAATGGGCGGGCCAGTCCATAGCTTCAATGCCTTCATCTTGCAGGAACTGCTGTCACACTCCAGCCACATGAGGTCTGGCATTGTCCTGCATTGGAGCAACCCAGGGCCAACCGCACCAGCATATGGTCTCACAAGGGGTCTGAAGATCTCATCTCGGTACCTAATGGTAGTCAGGCTACGTCTGGCGAGCACATGGAGGGCTGTGCAGTACTACAAAGAAATGCCACCCCACACCATTACTGACCCAATGCCAAACCGGTCATGCTGAAGGATGTTGCAGGCAGCAGATCACTCTCAACGAGTGTGAAAGCACAACCAGCATTCAGAAGTGACCAAAACATCAGCCAGAAAGCATTGGTACTAAGATGTGGTCTGTGGTCCCCACCTGCAGAACCACTCCTTTATTGAGTGTGTCTTGATAATTGCCAATAATTTCCATCTGTTGTCTATTCCATGTGCACAAGAGCATGTGGAATTGATTGTCAAACAGTGTTGCTTCCTAAGTGGACAGTTTGATTTAACAGAAGATTGATTTACTTGGAGTTATATTCTGTTGTTTAAGTGTTCCTTTTATTTTTTCGAGCAGCGTATATATACGGTGGGTACGGAGAGTATTCATATCCCTTTACATTTTTCACTCTTTGTTTCATTGCCATTGCAGCCATTTGGTAAATTCAAAAAAGTTCATTTTGTTTCACATTAATGTACACTCTTCACCCCATCATGACTGAAAAAAACAGAAATGTAGTAATTTTAGCAAATTTATAAAAAAAAAACAAACCCTGAAATATCAAATGGTCATAAGGTATTCAGACCCTTTGCTCAGTATTGAGTAGAAGCACCCTTTTGAGCTAGTACAGCCATGAGTCTTCTTGGGAATGATGCAAGCTTTTCACACCTGGATTAGGGGATCCTCTACCATTCTTCCTTATAGATCCTCTCCAGTTCCGTCAGGTTGGATAGTGAACGTTGGTGGACAACCATTTTCAGGTATCTCCAGAGAAACTAAATTGGGTTTAGGTCAGGGCTTTGGCTGGGCCAGCCAAGAATGGTCACAGAGTTGTTCTGAAGCCACCCCCTTTGTTATTGTAACTGTGTGCTTAGGGACATTGTCTTGTTGGAAGGTAAACCTTCGGCCAAGTCTGAGGTCCAGAGCACACTGGAAGAGGTTTTCATCCAGGATATCTCTGTACTTGGCCGCATTCATGTTTTCTTCAATGACAACCAATCGTCCTGTCCCTGCAGCTGAAAAACACCCCCACAGCATGATGCTGCCACCACTATGTTTCACTGTTGGGATTGTATTGGGCAGATGATAAGCAGTGCCTGGTTTTCTCCACACATAAAACTTAGAATTATCACCAAAAAAGCCTATCTTCATCTCATCAGACCAGAGAATCTTATTTCTCATATTTCTCAGTTTTGGAGTCCTTCATGTGTTTTTTAGCAAACTCTATGCGGGCTTTCATATGTCTTGCACTGAGGAAAGGCTTCCGTCAGGCAACTCAGCCATAAAGGCCCGACTGGTGGAGGGCTGCAGTGATAGTTGACTTTGTGGAACCTTCTCCTATCTCTCTACTGCATCTCTGGAGCTCAGCCACAGTGATCTTGGAGTTCTTCTGTACCTCTCTCACCAATGCTCTTCTCCCACGATTGCTCAGTTTAGCTGGACAGCCAGGTCTAGGAAGACTTCTGGTGGTCCCAAACTTCTTCCATTAAAGGATTATGGAGGCCACTGTGCTCTTAGGAACCTTGAGTACTGCAGAAATTCTTTTGTAACCTGGCCAGATCTGTGCCTTGCCACAATTCTGTCTCTGAGCTCCTTGGCCAGTTCCTTTGACCTCATGATTCTCATTTGGTCTAACATGCACTATGAGCTGTGATGTCTTATATAAACAAGTGTGTGCCTTTCCAAATCAAGTCCTATCAGTTTAATTAAGCAAAGCTGGACTCTAATGAAGAAGTAGAACCATCTCAAGGAGGATCACAAGGAAATGGACAGCATGTGACTTAAATATGAGTGTCTGAGCAAAAGTTCTGAATTCTTATGACCATGTGATATATCAGTTTTTCTTTGTTATTAAATGTGCAAAAACTTCTACATTTCCTTTTTTCTCAGTCAAGTTGGGGGGCAAAGTGTACATTAATGTGAAAAAATGAACTTTTTTGAATTTACCAAATGGCTGCAATGAAACAAAGAGTGAAAATTTAAAGGAGTCCGAATGCTTTCTGTACCCGCTGTGTGTGTGTGTGTGTGTGTGTGTGTGTGTGTGTGTGTGTGTAATATATATATATATATATATATATATATATATATATATATATATATATATATATATATATATATGTATACAGGGTCGGCCATTTATATGGATACACCTGTGTGGGCCAACTATAAAGTTGCATTAAAAAATGGCAGACTTTAATGTTCTCCATGGTCACCACCCATCTTCTAAAGTTCCCCCCCACATACTAATGTGCCACAAACAGGAAGTTGATATCACCCACCATTCCCACTTTATTTAGGTGTATCCATATACATGGCCCACCCAGGTGTATCCATATAAATGACCCACCCTGCATAAATAAATATATATATATATATATATATATATATATATATATATATATATATATATATATATACAGGTGCTTCTCACAAAATTCCAATTTCATCAAAAAGTTAATTTACTTCAGTTCTTCAATACAAAATGTGAAACTCATATATTACACTATGTTCCAAATTATTGTGCAAATGACATTTTTCTCGGATTTTCCTAAATGGTCAGTGCAAATGACAGTCAGTCTAATAAAAGTCATCACCCGCTAGAGTATACATCGAATTTTATTGAAGAAACCTCCCAATGATAACAGTATAATCTCCAAAATGAATAAAAACTCAAAATGCACTGTTCCAAATTATTAGGCACAGTAGTATTTCTAAACATTTGATATGTTTTAAAGAACTGAAAATGCTCATTTGTGGAATTTGCAGCATTAGGAGGTCACATTCATTGAACAAATATGCTATTTAACTCCAAAACATCCTAACAGGCCAAGTTACATGTTAACATAGGAGCCCTTCATTGATATCACCTTCACAATTCTTGCATCCATTGAACTTGTGAGTTTATGGAGAGTTTCTGCTTGTATTTCTTTGCATGAAGTCAGAATAGCCTCCCACCCTCATAGATCTTTTGCTTGATGATACTCCAAAGGTTCACTATAGGGTTGAGGTCAGGGGAAGATGGTGGCCACACCATGAGTTTATGTCCTTTTATGCCCATAGCAGCCAATTACTCAGAGGTATTCATTGTCATGCATGAAGATGATTTTGTTCCTGAAGGCACGTTTCTGCTTTTTAGACCATGGAATAAAGGTGTCAGTCAGAAACTCTATTTACTTTGCTGAGGTCATTTTCACACCTTCAGGAAGTTTAAAGGGCCCTACCAGCTGGTTCCCCATGATTCCAGCCCAATACATGACTCCTCCACCTCCTTGCTGACGTCGCAGCCTTGATGGGACATGGTGGCCATCCACCAACCATCCACTACTCCATCCATCTGGACCGTCCAGAGTTGCTCGACACTCATCAGTAAACAAGACTGTTTGAAAATTAGTCTTCATGTATGTCTGGGCCCACTGCAACCTTTTCTGCTTGTGAACACTGTGTAGGAGTGGCCGAATAGTAGGTTTATGCACCACAGCAAGCCTTTGAAGGATCCTACACCTTGAGATTCGAGGGACTCTAGAAGCACCAGCAGCTTCAAATAACTGTTTGCTGCTTTGTAATGGTATGTTGGCAGCTGCTCTCTTAATCCAATGAATTTGTCTGCCAGAAAACTTCCTCATTATGCCTTTATTTGCATGAACTCTGTCTGTGCTCTGTTTCAGTCACAAATCTCATCAGAGTTTGATGATCACTCTTAAGTTTTCGTGAAATATCTAATTTTTTCATACCTTGTCCAAGGCATTGCACTATTTAACGCTTCAACAGCAGAGAGATCGTTTTTATTTCCCATATTGCTTGAAACCTGTGACCTGCATAATAATGTGGAACATCATTTTTGAGTAGTTTTCCTTTAATTAGAATCACCTGGAAAACTAATTATCACGTGTTTAAGATTGATTTCAGTGATTCATTGAGCCCTGAGACACAATACTATCCATGAGTTTATTTGAAAAACAAAACAATTAAATCTTTAAGACACTTAAATCCAATTTGCATAATAATTTGGAACACAGTGTATATAGTCATTAAAAACAGAGTGATCTATTTTGAGTGTTTATTTCTGTTAATGTTGATAATTATGGCTTACTGCAAATGAAAATCCAAAAATCATTATCTCAGTAAATCAGAAAAATTAACAAAAACCACCTGCAAAGGCTTCCTTAGCGTTTAAAAAGGTTCCTTAGTCTGTTTCAGTAGTCTCCACAATCATGAGAAAGACTGCTGAGTTGACAAATATCCAGAAGGCAGTCATTGACACACACCACAAGAAAAGTAAATTTTGCATTTCATTTGGAAATCAAGGTTCCAGAGTCTGGAGGAAGAGTGGAGAGGCACACAATCCAAGCTGCTTGAGGTCTAGTGTGAAGTCTCCACAATCAGTGATGGTGTAGATCCATTGTGTTTTATCAAGACCAAAGTCAGCGCAGCCGTCTACCAGGAAGTTTTAGAGCACTTCATGCTTCCCTCTCACGACAAGCATTTTGGAAATGGAAATTTAATTCTCTAGCAGGACTTGGTACCTGTCCACACTGCCAAAAGTACCAATACCTGGTTTAAAAACAATAGTATCACTGTGCTTAATTTGCCAGCAAACTTGCCTGACCTTAACCCCATAGAGAATCTATGAGGTATTGTCAGGAGGAAGATGAGAGACACCAGACCCCACAATGCAGATGAGCTGAAGGCTGCTATCAAAGCAACCTGGACTTCTATAGCACCTCAGCAATGCCACAGGCTGATTGCCTCCATGCCACGCCACATTGATGCAGTAATTGATGCAAAAGGATCCCCGACCAAGTATTGAGTGCATTTACTGAACATACATTTCAGCAGGCCAACATTTTGGATTTTAAAATCATTTTTCAAGCTGGTGTTATAAAGTATTCTAATTTACTGAGATAATGACTTTTGGGCTTTCATTGGCTGTAAGCCATAATCATCATCATTAACAGAAATAAACACTTGAAATAGATCAGTCTGTTTGTAATGACTATAAAATATGAGTTTCAATTTTTGTATTGAAGAACTGAAATAAATTAACTTTTAGATGATATTCTAATTTTGTAAGAAGCACCTGTGTGTGTATAGTAGAGACCAAAAGTTTGGACACACCTTCTTATTTAAAGATTTTTCTGTATTTTTATGACTATGAAAATTGTAAATTCACACTGAAGGCATCAAAACTATGAATTAACACATGTGGAATTATATACTTAACAAAAAGTGTGAAACAACTGAAAATGTTTTATATTCTAGGTTCTTCAAAGTAGCCAACTTTTGCTTTGATGACTGCTTTGCACACTCTTGGCATTCTCTTGATGAGCTTCAAGAGGTAGTCACCAGGAATGGTTTTCACTTCACAGGTGTGCCCTGTCAGGTTTAATAAGTGGGATTTCTTGCCTTATAAATGGGGTTGGGACCATCAGTTGCGTTAAGCAACTGGTGCATACACAGCTGATAGTCCTACTGAATAGACTGTTAGAATTTGTATTATGGCAAGAAAAAAGCAGCTAAGCAAAGGAAAATGAGTGCCCATCATCCATCATTACTTTAAGAAATGAAGGTCAGTCAGTCTGGAAAATTGGGAAAACTTTGAAAGTGTCCCCAAGTGCAGTTGCAAAAACCATCAAGCGCTACAAGAAACTGACTCACATGAGGACCGCCCCAGGAAAGGAAGACCAAGAGTCACCTCTGCTTCTGAGGATAAGTTTATCCAACTCACCAGCCTCAGAAATCGCAGGTTAACAGCAGCTCAGATTAGAGACCAGGTCAATGCCACACAGAGTTCTAGCAGCAGACACATCTCTACAACAACTGTTAAGAGGAGACTTTGTGCAGCAGGCCTTCATGGTAAAATAGCTGCTAGGAAACAACTGCTAAGGACAGGTAACAAGCAGAAGAGACTTGTTTGGGCTAAAGAACACAAGGAATGGACATTAGACAAGTGAAAATCCGTGCTTTGGTCTGATGAGTCCAAATTTGAGATCTTTGGTTCCAACCACCGTGTCTTTGCGCGACGCAGAAAAGGAGGTGTGATGGTATGGGGGTGCTTTGCTGGTGACACTGTTGGGTATTTATTCAAAACTGAAGGCATGCTGAACCAGCATGGCTACCACAGCATCTTGCAGCAGCATGCTATTCTGTTGTGAAATTGGATTTTGGGCTCCCCCGGTGGCCACTGGTGGAATTGAACTGGTGTGCATCATCCCCTCTGTTCACCTGTTTCCATCAGGATGTGGGAGTCGCTATTTAACCTTGCTCCTCTGTCACTTCCATGCCGGTCAACATTGTAATCAGAAGCCTTTCTGTGCATGTTCCTGCTGCTAGACAACTCCCAGCTAAGTTGGACTTTAGTCCTCGTTTGTTTTTGCATTTTGTTCCAGTTCACAGCTGTAGTTTCGTTTCTGTGTCTGGAAAGCTCTTGTGATCTGAAATTGCCACTCTGATGTTATGAGTTAATACTAGAGTCTTAAAGTAATTTCAGGATGGTATTTTGATAGGGTTTTCAGCTGACCATGAAAGTGCCCTTTCTGTCTTCCTGCTATCTAGTAAGCGGACCTCAATTTTGCTAAACCTATTTTCATACTACGTTTGTCATTTCATCTAAAATCACCGCCAATATATGTGGGGGCCTCTGTCTGCCTATCGGGGAAATTTCTCTAGAGGTGAGCCAGGACTATATTTTCCTCTGCCAGGATTAGTTAGTCCTCCGGCCGGCGCTGGGCGTCTAGGGATAAAAAACGTAGGCAACGCTACCCGGCTACTGTTAGTTGTGCGGCAGGTTTAGTTCATGGTCAGTTTAGTTTCCATCCTTCCAAGAGCTAGTACTTATGTTTGCTGGGCTATGTTCTCTTGCCATTGAGAACCATAACAGTTTGACCGGCCTAAAAGGGTTAAATTAATTGACAGAGAAAGGAGAGAAAAGAGAAGTCTGCTGAAGATTTTTTTTTTTTTTTTTCCCCTTCCCTTCAGTTCTGAGTGTGCTTGTAATTGAATCTCTTGCAAGTCTGCCTATATTGCAGCCTTTCTCTCTCTCTCTCTCTCTCTCTCCTTCTAATCCTGGAATGGCTCTGTGTTCACCTGTTTAAAATGGATATTCAGAGTTTAGCTGCAGGTTTGAATAATCTCACCACGAAAGTTCAAAATTTACAAGATTTTGTTGTTCATGTTCCTATATCTGAACCTAGAATTCCTTTGCCTGAATTTTTCTCGGGGAATAGATCTTGCTTTCAAAATTTTAAAAATAATTGCAAGTTGTTTTTGTCCCTGAAATCTCGCTCTGCTGGAGATCCTGCTCAGCAGGTCAGGATTGTGATTTCCTTGCTCCGGGGCGACCCTCAGGATTGGGCTTTTGCATTGGCTCCAGGGGATCCTGCGTTGCTCAATGTGGATGCGTTTTTTCTGGCCTTGGGGTTACTTTATGAGGAACCTCAGTTAGAGCTTCAGGCGGAAAAGGCCTTGATGTCCCTATCTCAGGGGCAAGACGAAGCTGAAATATACTGCCAGAAATTCCGTAAATGGGCTGTGCTTACTCAGTGGAATGAGTGCGCCCTGGCGGCGAATTTCAGAGAGGGTCTCTCTGATGCCATTAAGGATGTTATGGTGGGGTTCCCTGTGCCTGCGGGTCTGAATGAGTCCATGACAATGGCTATCCAGATCGATAGGCGTCTGCGGGAGCGCAAACCTGTGCACCATTTGGCGGTGTCTACTGAGAAGACGCCAGAGAATATGCAATGTGATAGAATTCTGTCCAGAAGTGAACGGCAGAATTTAAGACGAAAAAATGGGTTGTGCTTCTATTGCGGTGATTCAACTCATGTTATATCAGCATGCTCTAAGCGTACTAAGAAGCTTGATAAGTCTGTTTCAATTGGCACTTTACAGTCTAAGTTTATTCTATCTGTGACCCTGATTTGTTCTTTATCATCTATTACCGCGGATGCCTATGTCGACTCTGGCGCCGCTTTGAGTCTTATGGATTGGTCCTTTGCCAAACGCTGTGGGTATGATTTGGAGCCTCTTGAAACTCCTATACCCCTGAAGGGGATTGACTCCACCCCATTGGCTAGTAATAAACCACAATACTGGACACAAGTAACTATGCGGATTAATCCGGATCATCAGGAGATTATTCTCTTTCTTGTGCTGTATAACCTACATGATGTGTTGGTGCTTGGATTGCCATGGCTGCAATCTCATAACCCAGTCCTTGACTGGAAAGCTATGTCTGTGTTAAGCTGGGGATGTAAGGGGACGCATGGGGACGTACCTGTGGTTTCCATTTCATCATCTATTCCCTCTGAGATTCCTGAATTCTTGACTGAATTTCGTGACGTTTTTGAAGAACCTAAGCTTGGTTCATTACCTCCGCACCGGGAGTGCGATTGTGCCATAGATTTGATTCCGGGTAGTAAATACCCTAAGGGTCGTTTATTTAATCTGTCTGTGCCTGAACATGCTGCTATGCGAGAATATATAAAGGAGTCCTTGGAAAAGGGACATATTCGTCCTTCGTCATCTCCCTTAGGAGCCGTTTTTTTCTTTGTGGCTAAGAAAGATGGCTCTTTGAGGCCGTGCATTGATTATCGGCTTTTGAATAAAATCACGGTTAAATATCAATATCCGTTGCCACTGCTGACTGATTTGTTTGCTCGCATAAAGGGGGCCAAGTGGTTCTCTAAGATAGATCTCCGTGGGGCGTATAATTTGGTGCGAATTAAGCAGGGGGATGAGTGGAAGACCGCATTTAATACGCCCGAGGGCCACTTTGAGTATTTGGTGATGCCTTTTGGTCTTTCAAATGCCCCTTCAGTCTTTCAGTCCTTTATGCATGACATTTTCCGTGATTATTTGGATAAATTTATGATTGTGTATCTGGATGATATTTTGATTTTTTCGGATGACTGGGACTCTCATGTCCAGCAGGTCAGGAGGGTTTTTCAGGTTTTGCGGTCTAATTCCTTGTGTGTGAAGGGTTCTAAGTGCGTTTTTGGGGTTCAAAAGATTTCCTTTTTGGGATATATTTTTTCCCCCTCTTCCATCGAGATGGATCCTGTCAAGGTTCAGGCTATTTGTGATTGGACGCAACCCTCTTCTCTTAAGAGTCTTCAGAAATTTTTGGGCTTTGCTAACTTTTATCGTCGATTTATTGCTGGTTTTTCTGATGTTGTTAAACCATTGACTGATTTGACTAAGAAGGGTGCTGATGTTGCTGATTGGTCCCCTGCTGCTGTGGAGGCCTTTCGGGAGCTTAAGTGCCGCTTTTCTTCCGCCCCTGTGTTGCGTCAGCCTGATGTTGCTCTTCCTTTTCAGGTTGAGGTCGACGCTTCTGAAATCGGAGCTGGGGCAGTTTTGTCGCAGAGAAGTTCCGATTGTTCCGTGATGAGACCTTGTGCCTTTTTCTCGCGTAAATTTTCGCCCGCCGAGCGGAATTATGATGTTGGGAATCGGGAGCTTTTGGCCATGAAGTGGGCTTTTGAGGAGTGGCGTCATTGGCTTGAGGGGGCTAGACATCAGGTGGTGGTATTGACTGACCACAAAAATCTAATTTATCTTGAGTCCGCCAGACGCCTGAATCCTAGACAGGCGCGCTGGTCGTTGTTTTTCTCTCGGTTTAATTTTGTGGTGTCCTACCTGCCGGGTTCTAAGAATGTTAAGGCGGATGCCCTTTCTAGGAGTTTTGAGCCTGACTCCCCTGGTAACTCTGAACCTACAGGTATCCTTAAGGATGGAGTGATATTGTCTGCCGTTTCTCCAGACCTGCGGCGGGCCTTGCAGGAGTTTCAGGTGGATAGACCTGATCGTTGCCCACCTGGTAGACTGTTTGTTCCTGATGATTGGACCAGTAAAGTCATTTCTGAGGTTCATTCTTCTGCGTTGACAGGTCATCCTGGAATCTTTGGTACCAGGGATTTGGTGGCAAGGTCCTTCTGGTGGCCTTCCCTGTCTCGAGATGTGCGAGGCTTTGTGCAGTCTTGTGACATTTGTGCTCGGGCCAAGCCTTGTTGTTCTCGGGCTAGTGGGTTGTTGTTGCCCTTGCCTATCCCGAAGAGGCCCTGGACGCACATCTCGATGGATTTTATTTCGGATCTTCCTGTTTCTCAGAAGATGTCTGTCATCTGGGTGGTGTGTGACCGTTTCTCTAAGATGGTCCATTTGGTTCCCCTGCCTAAGTTGCCTTCTTCTTCCGAGTTGGTTCCTCTGTTTTTTCAAAATGTGGTCCGTTTGCATGGTATTCCGGAGAATATCGTTTCTGACAGAGGAACCCAGTTCGTGTCTAGATTTTGGCGAGCATTCTGTGCTAGGATGGGCATAGATTTGTCTTTCTCGTCTGCTTTCCATCCTCAGACTAATGGCCAGACCGAGCGGACGAATCAGACCTTGGAGACATATTTGAGGTGTTTTGTGTCTGCAGATCAGGATGATTGGGTTGCTTTTTTGCCTTTAGCGGAGTTTGCCCTCAATAATCGGGCCAGCTCTGCCACCTTGGTGTCTCCTTTTTTCTGTAATTCGGGGTTTCATCCTCGATTTTCTTCTGGTCAGGTGGAATCTTCGGATTGTCCTGGAGTGGATGCTGTGGTGGAGAGGTTGCATCAGATTTGGGGGCAGGTAGTGGACAATTTGAAGTTGTCCCAGGAGAAGACTCAGCTTTTTGCCAACCGCCGGCGTCGGGTTGGTCCTCGGCTTTGTGTTGGGGACTTGGTGTGGTTGTCTTCTCGTTTTGTCCCTATGAGGGTTTCTTCTCCTAAGTTTAAGCCTCGGTTCATCGGCCCGTACAAGATATTGGAGATTCTTAACCCTGTGTCCTTCCGTTTGGACCTCCCTGCATCTTTTTCTATTCATAATGTTTTTCATCGGTCATTGTTGCGCAGGTATGAGGTACCGGTTGTGCCTTCCGTTGAGCCTCCTGCTCCGGTGTTGGTTGAGGGCGAGTTGGAGTACGTTGTGGAAAAAATCTTGGACTCCCGTGTTTCCAGACGGAAACTCCAGTATCTGGTCAAATGGAAGGGATACGGTCAGGAGGATAATTCTTGGGTGACTGCCTCTGATGTTCATGCCTCCGATCTGGTCCGTGCCTTTCATAGGGCTCATCCTGATCGCCCTGGTGGTTCTGGTGAGGGTTCGGTGCCCCCTCCTTGAGGGGGGGGTACTGTTGTGAAATTGGATTTTGGGCTCCCCCGGTGGCCACTGGTGGAATTGAACTGGTGTGCATCATCCCCTCTGTTCACCTGTTTCCATCAGGATGTGGGAGTCGCTATTTAACCTTGCTCCTCTGTCACTTCCATGCCGGTCAACATTGTAATCAGAAGCCTTTCTGTGCATGTTCCTGCTGCTAGACAACTCCCAGCTAAGTTGGACTTTAGTCCTCGTTTGTTTTTGCATTTTGTTCCAGTTCACAGCTGTAGTTTCGTTTCTGTGTCTGGAAAGCTCTTGTGATCTGAAATTGCCACTCTGATGTTATGAGTTAATACTAGAGTCTTAAAGTAATTTCAGGATGGTATTTTGATAGGGTTTTCAGCTGACCATGAAAGTGCCCTTTCTGTCTTCCTGCTATCTAGTAAGCGGACCTCAATTTTGCTAAACCTATTTTCATACTACGTTTGTCATTTCATCTAAAATCACCGCCAATATATGTGGGGGCCTCTGTCTGCCTATCGGGGAAATTTCTCTAGAGGTGAGCCAGGACTATATTTTCCTCTGCCAGGATTAGTTAGTCCTCCGGCCGGCGCTGGGCGTCTAGGGATAAAAAACGTAGGCAACGCTACCCGGCTACTGTTAGTTGTGCGGCAGGTTTAGTTCATGGTCAGTTTAGTTTCCATCCTTCCAAGAGCTAGTACTTATGTTTGCTGGGCTATGTTCTCTTGCCATTGAGAACCATAACACTATTCCATCTGGTTTGCGTTTAGTTGGACCATCATTTTTTTCAACAGGACAATGACCTCCAAACACACCTCCAGGCTGTATAAGGGCTATTTGACCAAGAAGGAGAGTGATGGGGTGCTACGCCAGATGACCTGGCCTCCACAGTCACTAGACCTGAACCCAATCGAGATGGTTTGGCAGAGTGGAGGCAAAAGGGCCTACAAGTGCTAAGCATCTCTGGGAACTCCTTCATGATTGTTGGAAGACCATTTCTGGTGACTACCTCATCAAGAGAATGCCAAGAGTGTGCAAAGCAGTCATCAAAGCAAAAGGTGGCTACTTTGAAGAACCTAGAATATAAGACATGTTTTCAGTTGTTTCACATTTTTTTGCTAAGTATATAATTCCACATGTGTCAATTCATAGTTTTGATGCCTTCAGTGTGAATTTACAGTTTTCATAGTCATGAAAATACAGAAAAATCTTTAAATGAGAAGGTGTGTCCAAACTTTTGGTCTGTACTGTATATATATATATATATGTGTATATATATATATATATATATATTTACATACATATATATATATATATATATATATATACATACATATATATATATATATATATATAATGTCTGCTGATTTTTGGGGACAGATGTCTAAATCATTCATGTGTATTTTGAAATATGCCATTGTTTTGCATGTTTTACAGTTCACTGTCAATCGAACATGTTGTCATAGCACCAAATGAAAATTAATTGTGATTTTTTTTTTGTCTTAGTAGTATATAGGTGGATGAAAATAAGTAATGATGCTGACTGGATTTTCCAAGTGATAAAATCAAACAACATTTGGTGATTGGAAAAAAAATGAGAGCGGCACTTCCAGCAGCTCAATAAAAAAAGGCTTATTTAGCAAGCCATAAAAAAGACAAACGGGGTTAAAAAAAACTGACGCGTTTCTGGCATTCAGGACGCCCTTAATCATATATGACCATCACATATGATTCATAGATTATCACTATGATTCATTTTCAGTCCCACTCACCATCTAATTTCCTTACATTGCTGCTGTGCTGCACCAGCTGGAGACATGGCACCCATCGGTTTTGTCTCACATGGACTCAAATATTACAAGAGTAGAAAGCTCCAACCACCACTTTTTTCTCAACATATGGTGCTTGTTGTTAGTGACTCCATCAAATAACATGGCATTACTATCTGTGAGTTTTCATTTTAAAGGGTTCTTCTCATGTTTCATCTGCAGGAGCAGAAAGATGTCCAGCTCCCAGACTTTCTGTTGAGAGAGGGTTGGTACGCTCCTGAAGATTGACAGCTTCAACCGATTGCATGATTGTGGACTCTCCACTGTTATGTAGCGCGGCAGTAGCTACAGGCATACACGTATCTTCTGTGACGCCCTGGCACGCTACATGAAAGAGTTGGTCCTGGCTGGGTGTTGGTATTGGTACTGTGAGAGCTTTGCACCCATGCAGGCTTCTGGTAGCCAGTGGTGTAGGCTAGCCAGGACAACAGGTTTCAAAGTTTCAAAGTTCAATGAAGGAGACTCCCGTTTTCAAACACAGTCTTTACTGAACGGTAAATAGTTAAGAGTTATGTACAAGAATAGCAGGTACAAAGTCTTATGGACATTTCCTTCACAGTGTAAATCATTTTCATACACATCATTTCCTTCCAATGTAGTTTACTCCAGGGCTGGTGAAGCATACTGTTTTGCCCTACTTTGTCACAGTCCAGCTCATCACCACAGTACTGATCAGCAAATATCTGTCACGTAGTGACCAGGAACAGTGGGCGCCTACCTGGTCCATCATACTAGGGGGCATCCTAATTTCTCCCTGTCCCCTCCCAGGTAGGTGTGAAGCTGAAGTGTATAGAATTACACTAACTAGACAGACACAGATGAAAGAAAACTACAATCAATCAAATATACTTACAAAACAATAAAGTGGAACACAGGGGAAGGATGAGTAAGAGAAACCAAATAGGATAGGATGAGTATAAGCATGCAAAGCAGAAATCTCCTGAATGACTATCCAACCACCTTCTCCAAATATTTAAACTTTTTTTTTCTTGTGTTTACTTTTTTACTTTGTCCCACTATGGAACTATCATTTTTTGCATTCTGGTCACTTGTACATACTATGCAAACTGTCAGCTCTGCACTGACAGTGTCATGTCTCACGACTTGGGAAATCATTCAATGTTTGCATTGCTTGTGTTCTATCCTTCTTTCTAGGCAGAAGTTTGCTTTTCCCTGTATTTTGTCCCAACTCTCTCACTGTAGTCCTGTGATGTATGTTTGTTCACGCCCTTATTCTCCATTTTGTCATCATTCCTCCATCTGTATGCATCCTACTACATGTCCTCTGTTGAATATTCCTTTTTACCTGCTACTTTCATCATAATACAAGAGTTTCAGTTAAAGCAATCCTCTTTTCCTGGAGTCTTCTTACATGAGATCGTGGCTGAGTTAAGCTATCTGATAAATTGGTATGAACGTGAGTACAGGTCAATACGGAAGCGCCCAAAAGAAAGGCCTATCCAGGCACCACTGCGTTCTACATATCCATGAGTCAGAATAGACAGATAAAGTTGCTCATCATGCTCTGAGCATCATCTAGCAACTTTATTAGCTCTGGTGACCCGGATATCGTCATGTCGACATCGGGTCACCATGGTAACGATCGGGAACCTGCGTCACGCCGTGCGGTCTCTGATCCAAGGGCAGAGTGGCTCTCATCCCTCTGCCTGCTCCCAGAATGCTGGGATCGCAGCATTTAGGGGGTTAAAGTGCCTGGAGCAGTGCAGGACTGCTCTCTTGGCACTTAGTGCTGGGTGTCAGCTGTCAGAATCAGCTGACACCAGGCGGCGATCTCGCACAACCTGTGTGGGCACATGATTGTGATGCAGAAATAATATGTCCCTGGTCAATGAGGCCCAGGGCACAGGGATGTATTATTACTGAAAATGTTGGAAAGGGGTTAGAGGAAGTCTATCAGCAACAAAATGCCTTTTAGACTAACTATACAGTGATATAGAGGACTTCACTCCTATAAAAATCATACAAGTGCTGTAGCTGTTATTGGTACATTTCTTGTGAAAACAACTTTTAATCCATAGGCCAATGAGAGGGCTTTGGTCTGACAATGGCATGGCCATGAGCTGGGTGCACAGAAATGAGCCCTGAATTTTTGCCTTGTGGAATGTCTTAGCTTGTAATGGACATCACTCACACCTAGTGTGAACTCTGCCCTGCATATATACGCTGTGCCAACTTTTCTTCCTGGTGCACGAGCGGCATTAGCAGACAAGACCATACCAGGAAGGAGAACATGCCCAGCCACTGTGTGCGTCTGTGGCTGGCACAGCCAGTATCCGTGTACACGTGCAGACACACAGGGCAGCATTCACTCTTGCAGTTAGTGCCGTCCTTCATAAGCTAGGGAAGTAGCCAAGATGCAAATTGTGGGGGTGAAACAGTGCACTCACCTTATTGCTATTTCATGGGTGTTCACTGTTATTTTTTCAAACAATGTACCAGTAATAGGTACAGTGTTAGTATGATTTTTTATGGGTGAAGTCCCCTGTCACTGCATAGTTTGTCTAAAAGACATTTTAGGGGTGACAGAGTCTCTTTAAATCTCAATTCTGCCTCTAAAATGGGCATTCATGTTGACCTGTATGTAGATAACACACAAAAAAATTCAAGCTACTTCTCCTATGTACGTTGAACAACAACCTATGTTTAGAATATACAGAATAGGATTATTACTGCAAAAATTAATTACGGCATTATGTTGACGTTGCTGTAAGTTCAGCAAACAAAGTTGGGGAAGTATGAAATATAAAGTTGAATTTTGGCAGAATCTGATGTTTGCTTAGATGTTCTGATTAGAGGTGCCATGTTTTCTATGCAAAGTAACCTGAAAGTACATGTCATATAAAAGCTACCTGCAAAGCAAATCTATACAGCTGAGTCTATGATGCTCATGATAGACTTCTAGTTTTAACAATGCAGTTGAAAACAATTGTCCTTCTAGGTCTTCTTGTCATTCTTCTCCAGCTGTGTTCATGCTCAGGTGAGTCTGACATCGTGATTTCTCTCTGTAATTTTAAATCAGATTCTCCAAGTCACAGAGTAATAACTCTGTATGTTATTTTATCTGTTTGAAACTTAAGGGCTCTAATAACCAAACATGAAAACTTTTTTTTTTTTTTTATTGTTGCAATTGAAGAGCTATATTATTTCATTTTTATATTGTTCTATTGACATATTCATCATCATTGTATCTTGGCTTGGTTTTTGTTTAACAGCCTGTATCTTTATGGAGCACGTATAATATATTTAAAATAGTTTTTTTCTTTTTGTTTTCTTTTTTAGTAAAAATAAAAAAAAATGTAATTAAGTAATTTGGAGTTTTCAGATTTCATTTTTACAGCATTATCATTTGGTAAAAATAACGTGATTTTTATTCAGTGGATTAGTCCGATATTGGCACTACCAAATACATGTAGTAATTTATACTAGCCGTTTTCTGAGAAACACGACTTTTTTTTATCAATTGAGCAGTGTAAGTCTCATTCAGACCTCTTATTATTATACATTTTTTATAGTGCCATCTATTCCATTGTGCCTTACAAATGGGCGAATATAGACAAACACAATAAACATGAGCAAAAGCAAGGCACTAACAGGTACAGAAGGAGGGAGGACCCTGCCCTTGAGGGCTCACAGTCTACAGGGGATGAGTGAGGATACACTAGGAAAGTGTAGAGCTGGTTGTACGGCAGTTCAGTAGGTTGAGGATCACTGTAGGCTTGTCAGAAGAGGTGAGTCTTCAGGTTCTTTTTGAATGTTTCCGTGGTAGGCGAGAGTCTGATGTGTTGGGGTAGAGAGTTCCTGAGTATGGGGGAAGCACGGGAGAAGTCTTAAGGCCCCGTCTCACATAGCGATTTACCAACGATCACGACCAGCGATACCACCTGGCCGTGATCGTTGGTAAGTCGCTGTGTGGTCGCTGGGGAGCTGTCACACAGACAGCTCTCTCCAGCGACCAACAATCAGGGGAACGACTTCGGCATCGTTGAAACTGTCTTCAACGATGCCAAAGTCCCCCTGCAGCACCCGGGTAACCAGGGTAAACATCGGGTTACTAAGCGCAGGGCCGCGCTTAGTAACCCGATGTTTACCCTGGTTACCAAAAAAACAAACAGTACATACTCGCCTTTCGGTGTCCGTCAGGTCCCTTGGCGTCTGCTTCCTGCTCTGACTGAGCCGCCGTACAGTGAGAGCAGATCACAGCGGTGACGTCACTGCTGCGCTCTGCTCTCACTGTACGGCCGGATCTCAGAGCAGGAAGCAGACGGCAAGGGACCTGACGGACACCGAAAGGCGAGTATGTACTGTGTTTTTTTTGGTAACCAGGGTAAACATCGGGTTACTAAGCGCGGCCCTGCGCTTAGTAACCCGATGTTTACCCTGGTTACCAGTGAAGACATCGCTGGATCGGTGTCACACACTCCGATTCAGCAATGTCAGCGGGACCTCAACGACCAAAAAAAGGTCCAGGCCATTCTGACACGACCAGCGATCTCACAGCAGGGGCCTGATCGCTGGTACGTGTCACACATAGCGAGATCGCTACTGAGGTCGCTGTTGCGTCACAAAACTTGTGACTCAGCAGCGATCTCGCTAGCGATCTCACTATGTGAGACGGGGCCTTTAGATGTGGTTGTGGGAAGAAGAGATAAGAGGGGAGTAGAGTAGGAGATCTTGAGAGGTGTAGGTAAGTACCAGGAGACCATATTACAGATGTATGGAGGAGATAGGTTGTGGATGGCTTTGTATGTCATAGTTTGAACTGGAGCCTCTGGACAATAGGAAGCCAGTGATGGGCTTGGCATAGGGGAGAAGCTGGGGAATAGCGGGGAGACAGGTAGGTTAGTCGGGCAGCAGAGTGTATGATGGATTGGAGTGGTGCCAGAATGCTAGAGGGGAGGCCAGAGAGTAGGGGGTTGCAGTAGTCTAGTGTTGTGAACTCTGTTTTCGGGCTCCCTCTTGTGGTTACTGGTGGTATGGTGTGACTTTTGCTTTGGGCTCCCCCTGGTGGCTTTGTTTGTTATCCTGCTGGTCTCTGGCTATCAGCTGGTTCGTTATCCTCTGGGAGGTTCCTATATAGCTCTGTTTTACTTCCACTTGTGGCCGGCTGTCGATGTAATCAGTGCTACTCAGATTCCTTCTGACTACCTTGCTCCCAGTCCATCCAGGATAAGCTAAGTTTTGTTTGCTCATTTTTTGATCAGCAGTGTTTATCATGTTTTCTGTTCCAGCTTGCTAAAATGTAATTCCCTCGCTTGCTGGTTGCTCTAGTGGGCTGAGTTTCTCCCCACACACCGTTAGTTGGTGTGTGGGTTCTTGAAATCTCAGGATGGATATTTTGTAAGGGTTTTTTATTGATCGCATAGACCCCTGTTCTATTTTCTGCTTTCTAGTACTAGTGGGCCTCTTTTGCTGAATCTGATTTCATCCCTATGTATGTGCCTTCTTCTTACTTCACCGTTAATATTTGTTGGGGGCTTCTATATCTTTGGGGATTATTTCTCTGGAGGCAAGCGAGGTCTTTCTTTCGCTTTAGGGGTAGCTAGTTCCTCAGGCTGGCTCGAGACGTCTAAGAATTTTTTAGGCACGTTCACCGGCTACCTCTAGTTGTTTTGGATAGGTTCAGATTTGCGATCAGTCCAGTTACCATCTCCCTAGAGCTCGTCCTTAGTTTAATCACTTGCTGATCTATTTGTGATCCTCCGCCACTTGGGTGTTATGGTTCTCAATGGCAAGAGAACATAGCCCAGCAAAACATAAGTACTAGCTCTTGGAAGGATGGAAACTAAACTGACCATGAACTAAACCTGCCGCACAACTAACAGTAGCCGGGTAGCGTAGCCTGCGTTTTATCCCTAGACGCCCAGCGCCGGCCGGAGGACTAACTAATCCTGGCAGAGGAAAATATAGTCCTGGCTCACCTCTAGAGAAATTTCCCCGATAGGCAGACAGAGGCCCCCACATATATTGGCGGTGATTTTAGATGAAATGACAAACGTAGTATGAAAATAGGTTTAGCAAAATTGAGGTCCGCTTACTAGATAGCAGGAAGACAGAAAGGGCACTTTCATGGTCAGCTGAAAACCCTATCAAAATACCATCCTGAAATTACTTTAAGACTCTAGTATTAACTCATAACATCAGAGTGGCAATTTCAGATCACAAGAGCTTTCCAGACACAGAAACGAAACTACAGCTGTGAACTGGAACAAAATGCAAAAACAAACGAGGACTAAAGTCCAACTTAGCTGGGAGTTGTCTAGCAGCAGGAACATGCACAGAAAGGCTTCTGATTACAATGTTGACCGGCATGGAAGTGACAGAGGAGCAAGGTTAAATAGCGACTCCCACATCCTGATGGAAACAGGTGAACAGAGGGGATGATGCACACCAGTTCAATTCCACCAGTGGCCACCGGGGGAGCCCAAAATCCAATTTCACAACAGTACCCCCCCCTCAAGGAGGGGGCACCGAACCCTCACCAGAACCACCAGGGCGATCAGGATGAGCCCTATGAAAGGCACGGACCAGATCGGAGGCATGAACATCAGAGGCAGTCACCCAAGAATTATCCTCCTGACCGTATCCCTTCCATTTGACCAGATACTGGAGTTTCCGTCTGGAAACACGGGAGTCCAAGATTTTTTCCACAACGTACTCCAACTCGCCCTCAACCAACACCGGAGCAGGAGGCTCAACGAAAGGCACAACCGGTACCTCATACCTGCGCAACAATGACCGATGAAAAACATTATGAATAGAAAAAGATGCAGGGAGGTCCAAACGGAAGGACACAGGGTTAAGAATCTCCAATATCTTGTACGGGCCGATGAACCGAGGCTTAAACTTAGGAGAAGAAACCCTCATAGGGACAAAACGAGAAGACAACCACACCAAGTCCCCAACACAAAGCCGAGGACCAACCCGACGCCGGCGGTTGGCAAAAAGCTGAGTCTTCTCCTGGGACAACTTCAAATTGTCCACTACCTGCCCCCAAATCTGATGCAACCTCTCCACCACAGCATCCACTCCAGGACAATCCGAAGATTCCACCTGACCAGAAGAAAATCGAGGATGAAACCCCGAATTACAGAAAAAAGGAGACACCAAGGTGGCAGAGCTGGCCCGATTATTGAGGGCAAACTCCGCTAAAGGCAAAAAAGCAACCCAATCATCCTGATCTGCAGACACAAAACACCTCAAATATGTCTCCAAGGTCTGATTCGTCCGCTCGGTCTGGCCATTAGTCTGAGGATGGAAAGCAGACGAGAAAGACAAATCTATGCCCATCCTAGCACAGAATGCTCGCCAAAATCTAGACACGAACTGGGTTCCTCTGTCAGAAACGATATTCTCCGGAATACCATGCAAACGGACCACATTTTGAAAAAACAGAGGAACCAACTCGGAAGAAGAAGGCAACTTAGGCAGGGGAACCAAATGGACCATCTTAGAGAAACGGTCACACACCACCCAGATGACAGACATCTTCTGAGAAACAGGAAGATCCGAAATAAAATCCATCGAGATGTGCGTCCAGGGCCTCTTCGGGATAGGCAAGGGCAACAACAATCCACTAGCCCGAGAACAACAAGGCTTGGCCCGAGCACAAACGTCACAAGACTGCACAAAGCCTCGCACATCTCGAGACAGGGAAGGCCACCAGAAGGACCTTGCCACCAAATCCCTGGTACCAAAGATTCCAGGATGACCTGTCAACGCAGAAGAATGAACCTCAGAAATGACTTTACTGGTCCAATCATCAGGAACAAACAGTCTACCAGGTGGGCAACGATCAGGTCTATCCGCCTGAAACTCCTGCAAGGCCCGCCGCAGGTCTGGAGAAACGGCAGACAATATCACTCCATCCTTAAGGATACCTGTAGGTTCAGAGTTACCAGGGGAGTCAGGCTCAAAACTCCTAGAAAGGGCATCCGCCTTAACATTCTTAGAACCCGGCAGGTAGGACACCACAAAATTAAACCGAGAGAAAAACAACGACCAGCGCGCCTGTCTAGGATTCAGGCGTCTGGCGGACTCAAGATAAATTAGATTTTTGTGGTCAGTCAATACCACCACCTGATGTCTAGCCCCCTCAAGCCAATGACGCCACTCCTCAAAAGCCCACTTCATGGCCAAAAGCTCCCGATTCCCAACATCATAATTCCGCTCGGCGGGCGAAAATTTACGCGAGAAAAAGGCACAAGGTCTCATCACGGAACAATCGGAACTTCTCTGCGACAAAACTGCCCCAGCTCCGATTTCAGAAGCGTCGACCTCAACCTGAAAAGGAAGAGCAACATCAGGCTGACGCAACACAGGGGCGGAAGAAAAGCGGCGCTTAAGCTCCCGAAAGGCCTCCACAGCAGCAGGGGACCAATCAGCAACATCAGCACCCTTCTTAGTCAAATCAGTCAATGGTTTAACAACATCAGAAAAACCAGCAATAAATCGACGATAAAAGTTAGCAAAGCCCAAAAATTTCTGAAGACTCTTAAGAGAAGAGGGTTGCGTCCAATCACAAATAGCCTGAACCTTGACAGGATCCATCTCGATGGAAGAGGGGGAAAAAATATATCCCAAAAAGGAAATCTTTTGAACCCCAAAAACGCACTTAGAACCCTTCACACACAAGGAATTAGACCGCAAAACCTGAAAAACCCTCCTGACCTGCTGGACATGAGAGTCCCAGTCATCCGAAAAAATCAAAATATCATCCAGATACACAATCATAAATTTATCCAAATAATCACGGAAAATGTCATGCATAAAGGACTGAAAGACTGAAGGGGCATTTGAAAGACCAAAAGGCATCACCAAATACTCAAAGTGGCCCTCGGGCGTATTAAATGCGGTCTTCCACTCATCCCCCTGCTTAATTCGCACCAAATTATACGCCCCACGGAGATCTATCTTAGAGAACCACTTGGCCCCCTTTATGCGAGCAAACAAATCAGTCAGCAGTGGCAACGGATATTGATATTTAACCGTGATTTTATTCAAAAGCCGATAATCAATACACGGTCTCAAAGAGCCATCTTTCTTAGCCACAAAGAAAAAACCGGCTCCTAAGGGAGATGACGAAGGACGAATATGTCCCTTTTCCAAGGACTCCTTTATATATTCTCGCATAGCAGCATGTTCAGGCACAGACAGATTAAATAAACGACCCTTAGGGTATTTACTACCCGGAATCAAATCTATGGCACAATCGCACTCCCGGTGCGGAGGTAATGAACCAAGCTTAGGTTCTTCAAAAACGTCACGAAATTCAGTCAAGAATTCAGGAATCTCAGAGGGAATAGATGATGAAATGGAAACCACAGGTACGTCCCCATGCGTCCCCTTACATCCCCAGCTTAACACAGACATAGCTTTCCAGTCAAGGACTGGGTTATGAGATTGCAGCCATGGCAATCCAAGCACCAACACATCATGTAGGTTATACAGCACAAGAAAGCGAATAATCTCCTGATGATCCGGATTAATCCGCATAGTTACTTGTGTCCAGTATTGTGGTTTATTACTAGCCAATGGGGTGGAGTCAATCCCCTTCAGGGGTATAGGAGTTTCAAGAGGCTCCAAATCATACCCACAGCGTTTGGCAAAGGACCAATCCATAAGACTCAAAGCGGCGCCAGAGTCGACATAGGCATCCGCGGTAATAGATGATAAAGAACAAATCAGGGTCACAGATAGAATAAACTTAGACTGTAAAGTGCCAATTGAAACAGACTTATCAAGCTTCTTAGTACGCTTAGAGCATGCTGATATAACATGAGTTGAATCACCGCAATAGAAGCACAACCCATTTTTTCGTCTTAAATTCTGCCGTTCACTTCTGGACAGAATTCTATCACATTGCATATTCTCTGGCGTCTTCTCAGTAGACACCGCCAAATGGTGCACAGGTTTGCGCTCCCGCAGACGCCTATCGATCTGGATAGCCATTGTCATGGACTCATTCAGACCCGCAGGCACAGGGAACCCCACCATAACATCCTTAATGGCATCAGAGAGACCCTCTCTGAAATTCGCCGCCAGGGCGCACTCATTCCACTGAGTAAGCACAGCCCATTTACGGAATTTCTGGCAGTATATTTCAGCTTCGTCTTGCCCCTGAGATAGGGACATCAAGGCCTTTTCCGCCTGAAGCTCTAACTGAGGTTCCTCATAAAGTAACCCCAAGGCCAGAAAAAACGCATCCACATTGAGCAACGCAGGATCCCCTGGAGCCAATGCAAACGCCCAATCCTGAGGGTCGCCCCGGAGCAAGGAAATCACAATCCTGACCTGCTGAGCAGGATCTCCAGCAGAGCGAGATTTCAGGGACAAAAACAACTTGCAATTATTTTTAAAATTTTGAAAGCAAGATCTATTCCCCGAGAAAAATTCAGGCAAAGGAATTCTAGGTTCAGATATAGGAACATGAACAACAAAATCTTGTAAATTTTGAACTTTCGTGGTGAGATTATTCAAACCTGCAGCTAAACTCTGAATATCCATTTTAAACAGGTGAACACAGAGCCATTCCAGGATTAGAAGGAGAGAGAGAGAGAGAGAAAGGCTGCAATATAGGCAGACTTGCAAGAGATTCAATTACAAGCACACTCAGAACTGAAGGGAAGGGGAAAAAAAAAAAAAAAAAATCTTCAGCAGACTTCTCTTATCTCTCCTTTCTCTGTCAATTAATTTAACCCATTTTGGGCCGGTCAAACTGTTATGGTTCTCAATGGCAAGAGAACATAGCCCAGCAAAACATAAGTACTAGCTCTTGGAAGGATGGAAACTAAACTGACCATGAACTAAACCTGCCGCACAACTAACAGTAGTCGGGTAGCGTAGCCTGCGTTTTATCCCTAGACGCCCAGCGCCGGCCGGAGGACTAACTAATCCTGGCAGAGGAAAATATAGTCCTGGCTCACCTCTAGAGAAATTTCCCCGATAGGCAGACAGAGGCCCCCACATATATTGGCGGTGATTTTAGATGAAATGACAAACGTAGTATGAAAATAGGTTTAGCAAAATTGAGGTCCGCTTACTAGATAGCAGGAAGACAGAAAGGGCACTTTCATGGTCAGCTGAAAACCCTATCAAAATACCATCCTGAAATTACTTTAAGACTCTAGTATTAACTCATAACATCAGAGTGGCAATTTCAGATCACAAGAGCTTTCCAGACACAGAAACGAAACTACAGCTGTGAACTGGAACAAAATGCAAAAACAAACGAGGACTAAAGTCCAACTTAGCTGGGAGTTGTCTAGCAGCAGGAACATGCACAGAAAGGCTTCTGATTACAATGTTGACCGGCATGGAAGTGACAGAGGAGCAAGGTTAAATAGCGACTCCCACATCCTGATGGAAACAGGTGAACAGAGGGGATGATGCACACCAGTTCAATTCCACCAGTGGCCACCGGGGGAGCCCAAAATCCAATTTCACAACACTTGGGATCATAACAGTCAAGGCAGGAGATAAGGGCGTGCACTAGTGTTTTTGTGGTTTCCTGGTCAAGGAATAGATCCGGGAGATATTTTTGAGTTTGAGATGGCAGGAGGAGGCAAGGGTGTTGTGAATTTGGATTCTGGGCTCCCCCGGTGGCTACTGGTGGAATTGAACTTGTGACATCATCTTCCCTGTTCACCTGTTCTGATTAGATCTGGGTGTCGCTATATAACCTGGCTTCTCTGTTAGATGCTTGCCGGTCAACAATGTTATCAGAAGCCTCTCTGTGCTTGTTCCTGCTCCCAGACATCTACTAGATAAGTTGGACATTCGTCCATGTTTTGTTTTTGTATTTTGGTTCCAGTTCACAGCTGCAGTTTCGTTACTGTGTCTGGAAAGCTCTTGTTGATCAGGAATTGCCACTCTGGTATTATGAGTTAATGCCAGAGTCCTAAAGTAATTTCTGGATGTGTTTTGTTAGGGTTTTCTACTGACCATGAAAGTATGCTTTCTGTCTTCTGCTATCTAGAAAGCGGACCTCAAATTTGCTAAAACTATTTTCCTGCTGCGTTTGTTGTTTCATCTCATATCACCGCCAATATATGTGGGGGGCTTCTGTCTCCTTTTTGGGCATTTCTCTAGAGGTGAGTCAGGTCTTATATTTCCCTCTGCTAGCATTATTTAGTTCTCCGGCCGGCGCTGGGCATATAGGGATAAAAAGTAGGACATGCTACCTGGCTACTTCTAGATGATGCGGTAGGTTTAGTTCATGGTCAGTATAGTTACATCTTCCAAGAGCTTGTTCTTATTGAGGCTTATGCTAGTTCTCTGGCCATGGAGATCATGACAGTTTGACCGGCCCACTAAAGGGTTAAAATCCTTGGCTGAGAAAGGAGAGAAATAAGAAGTCTGCTGAAAATTTTTTTTTTTTTTTTTTTTTTTTTTTTTTCTCTAGTAGTTAGTGTGCTCTTAATTGGATCACTTGCCAGTCTGTCTATGCTGCAGTCTTTCTTTTTTTTCTCTCTCCTTCTAATCTTTGAATGGCTCTATGTTCACCTGTCTATAATGGATCTACAGAGTGTAACTGCAGGTTTGAATAATCTCGCCACGAAAGTACAAAGTTTGCAAGATTTTGTTGTTCATGCTCCGGTATCAGAGCCGAGAATTCCTTTGCCGGAATTCTTCTCAGGGAATAGATCTAGCTTTCAGAATTTTAGAAATAATTGTAAGTTATTTTTGTCCCTGAAATCTCGTTCTGCTGGAGACCCTGCACAGCAGGTTGGGATTGTGATTTCCTTGCTCCGCGGCGACCCTCAAGATTGGGCTTTTGCATTGGCACCAGGGGATCCTGCGTTGCTCAATATGGATGCGTTTTTTCTGGCCTTGGGCTTGCTGTATGAGGATCCTCATTTGGAACTTCAGGCAGAAAAAACTTTGATGTCCCTATCGCAGGGGCAAGATGAAGCTGAAATTTACTGCCAAAAATTCCGTAAATGGTCTGTGCTTACTCAGTGGAATGAGTGTGCCTTGGCGGCTACTTTCAGAGAGGGTCTCTCTGATGCCATTAAGGATGTTATGGTGGGGTTCCCTGTGCCTGCGGGTCTGAATGAGTCCATGACAATGGCCATTCAGATCGATAGGCGTCTGCGGGAGCGCAAACCAGTGCACCATCTGGCGGTGTCCACTGAGAAGACGCCAGAAAACATGCAGTGTGATAGAATTCTGTCCAGAAGCGAGCGGCAGAATTTTAGACGGAAAAATGGGTTGTGTTTCTATTGTGGGGATTCTACTCATGTTATATCAGCATGCTTTAAGCGTACTAAAAAGCTTGATAAATCCGTTCCCATTGGCACTTTACAGTCTAAGTTTATTTTGTCTGTGACCCTGATTTGCTCTTTGTCATCTATTACTACGGACGCCTATATCGACTCTGGCGCCGCTTTGAGTCTTATGGATTGGTCCTTTGCCAATCGTTGTGGGTATGATTTAGAGCCTTTGGAGACTCTTATTCCTCTGAAGGGGATTGACTCTACCCCATTGGCTAATAATAAACCACAATACTGGACACAAGTGACTATGTGTATTAATCCGGATCACCAGGAGACTATTCGTTTTCTGGTGCTGTATAATCTACATGATGATTTGGTGCTGGGATTGCCATGGCTGCAGTCTCACAACCCAGTCCTTGACTGGAGAGCTATGTCTGTGTTGAGCTGGGGATGTAAGGGGACTCATGGGGACGTACCTTTGGTGTCCATTTCATCATCTATTCCCTCTGAAATCCCTGAGTTCCTGTCTGATTATCGTGACGTCTTTGAAGAACCCAAGCTGGGTTCACTACCTCCGCACCGTGAGTGCGATTGTGCTATAGATTTAATTCCGGGTAGTAAATACCCAAAGGGTCGTTTATTTAATCTGTCTGTGCCTGAACATACTGCTATGCGAGAATATATAAAGGAGTCCTTGGAAAAGGGACATATTCGTCCATCGTCATCTCCCTTAGGAGCCGGTTTTTTCTTTGTGTCAAAAAAAGACGGCTCTTTGAGACCATGTATTGATTATCGGCTTTTGAATAAAATCACGGTTAAATATCAATACCCATTGCCGTTGCTGACTGATTTGTTTGCTCGCATAAAGGGGGCCAAGTGGTTCTCTAAGATTGATCTCCGTGGGGCGTATAATTTGGTGCGGATCAGGCAGGGGGATGAGTGGAAAACCGCATTTAATACGCCCGAGGGCCACTTTGAGTATTTGGTGATGCCTTTTGGTCTTTCTAATGCCCCTTCAGTCTTCCAGTCCTTTATGCATGATATTTTCCGCGATTTTTTGGATAAATTTATGATAGTGTATCTGGATGATATTCTGATTTTTTCGGATGATTGGGACTCTCATGTCCGGCAAGTTAAGAGGGTTTTTCAGGTTTTGCGGTCTAATTCTCTGTGTGTCAAGGGTTCTAAGTGCGTTTTTGGGGTTCAGAGAATTTCCTTTTTGGGATATATTTTTTCTCCCTCTTCCATTGAGATGGATCCTGTCAAGGTTCAAGCTATTTGTGATTGGACGCAGCCCTCTGCTCTTAAAAGTCTTCAGAAATTTTTGGGCTTTGCCAACTTTTATCGTCGATTTATTTCTGGTTTTTCGGATGTCGTTAAGCCATTGACCGATTTGACTAGACAGGGTGCTGATGTTGCTAATTGGTCCCCTGATGCTGTGGAGGCCTTTCAGGAGCTTAAGCGCCGTTTTTCTTCTGCCCCTGTGTTGCGTCAGCCTGATGTGACTCTTCCTTTTCAGGTTGAGGTCGACGCTTCTGAGATCGGGGCTGGGGCAGTGTTGTCGCAGAAAAGTTCTGACTGCGCCGTGATGAGGCCTTGTGCCTTCTTTTCCCGTAAATTTTCGCCCGCTGAGCGGAATTATGATGTTGGGAATCGGGAGCTTTTGGCCATGAAGTGGGCGTTTGAGGAGTGGCGCCATTGGCTCGAGGGGGCCAGACATCAGGTGGTGGTATTGACTGACCACAAAAATTTGATCTATCTTGAGACCGCCAGGCGCCTGAATCCTAGACAGGCGCGCTGGTCATTATTTTTCTCTCGGTTTAATTTTGTGGTATCGTACCTACCGGGTTCTAAGAATGTTAAGGCGGATGCCCTTTCTAGGAGTTTTGAGCCTGATTCACCCGGCAACTCTGACCCCACAGGTATTCTTAAGGAGGGAGTTATCTTGTCAGCCGTTTCTCCAGACCTGCGGCGGGCCTTGCAGGAGTTTCAGGCGGATAGACCGGATCGTTGTCCGCCTGATAGGTTGTTTGTTCCTGATGATTGGACCAGTAGAGTCATCTCTGAGGTACATTCTTCTGCATTGGCAGGTCATCCTGGAATTTTTGGTACCAGGGATTTGGTGGCAAGATCCTTCTGGTGGCCTTCCCTGTCACGAGATGTGCGAGGCTTTGTGCAGTCTTGTGACGTTTGTGCTCGGGCCAAGCCTTGTTGTTCTCGGGCTAGTGGATTATTGTTGCCCTTGCCTATTCCTAAGAGGCCTTGGACACACATCTCGATGGATTTTATTTCAGATCTGCCTGTTTCTCAGAAGATGTCTGTCATCTGGGTGGTGTGTGACCGTTTTTCTAAGATGGTCCATTTGGTTCCCCTGCCCAAATTGCCGCCTTCTTCCGAGTTGGTGCCCCTGTTTTTTCAAAATGTTGTTCGTTTGCATGGTATTCCTGAGAATATCGTTTCTGACAGAGGAACCCAATTTGTGTCTAGATTTTGGCGGGCATTCTGTGCTAGGATGGGCATAGATTTGTCTTTTTCGTCTGCTTTTCACCCTCAGACTAATGGCCAGACCGAGCGGACTAATCAGACCCTGGAGACATATCTGAGGTGTTTTGTGTCTGCTGACCAGGATGATTGGGTTGCTTTTTTGCCATTGGCGGAGTTCGCCCTCAATAATCGGGCCAGCTCTGCCACTTTGGTGTCCCCGTTTTTCTGTAATTCGGGGTTCCACCCTCGATTTTCCTCCGGTCAGATGGAATCCTCGGATTGTCCTGGAGTGGATGCGGTGGTGGAGAGATTGCATCATATCTGGGGGCAGGTGATGGACAATTTAAAGTTGTCCCAGGAGAAGACTCAGCTTTTTGCCAACCGTCACCGTCGTGTTGGTCCTCGGCTTTGTGTTGGAGATTTGGTGTGGTTGTCTTCTCGTTTTGTCCCTATGAGGGTCTCATCTCCTAAGTTTAAGCCTCGGTTCATCGGTCCGTATAAAATATTGGAGATTCTTAACCCTGTTTCCTTCCGTTTGGACCTCCCTGCATCCTTTTCTATTCATAACGTTTTTCATCGGTCGTTATTGCGCAGGTATGAGGCACCGGTTGTGCCTTCCGTTGAGCCTCCTGCTCCGGTGTTGGTTGAGGGTGAGTTGGAGTACGTTGTGGAAAAAATCCTAGACTCCCGTGTTTCCAGACGGAGACTCCAGTATCTGGTCAAGTGGAAGGGATACGGCCAGGAGGATAATTCTTGGGTCACTGCATCTGATGTTCATGCCTCTGATCTGGTTCGTGCCTTTCATAGGGCCCATCCTGATCGCCCTGGTGGTTCTGGTGAGGGTTCGGTGCCCCCTCCTTGAGGGGGGGGTACTGTTGTGAATTTGGATTCTGGGCTCCCCCGGTGGCTACTGGTGGAATTGAACTTGTGACATCATCTTCCCTGTTCACCTGTTCTGATTAGATCTGGGTGTCGCTATATAACCTGGCTTCTCTGTTAGATGCTTGCCGGTCAACAATGTTATCAGAAGCCTCTCTGTGCTTGTTCCTGCTCCCAGACATCTACTAGATAAGTTGGACATTCGTCCATGTTTTGTTTTTGTATTTTGGTTCCAGTTCACAGCTGCAGTTTCGTTACTGTGTCTGGAAAGCTCTTGTTGATCAGGAATTGCCACTCTGGTATTATGAGTTAATGCCAGAGTCCTAAAGTAATTTCTGGATGTGTTTTGTTAGGGTTTTCTACTGACCATGAAAGTATGCTTTCTGTCTTCTGCTATCTAGAAAGCGGACCTCAAATTTGCTAAAACTATTTTCCTGCTGCGTTTGTTGTTTCATCTCATATCACCGCCAATATATGTGGGGGGCTTCTGTCTCCTTTTTGGGCATTTCTCTAGAGGTGAGTCAGGTCTTATATTTCCCTCTGCTAGCATTATTTAGTTCTCCGGCCGGCGCTGGGCATATAGGGATAAAAAGTAGGACATGCTACCTGGCTACTTCTAGATGATGCGGTAGGTTTAGTTCATGGTCAGTATAGTTACATCTTCCAAGAGCTTGTTCTTATTGAGGCTTATGCTAGTTCTCTGGCCATGGAGATCATGACACAAGGGCTTGGATATGTGGCTTGAAAGAGAGGGCAGAGTCGAGGATCGCCCCGAGGCACCAGGCGTGTGGGACTGGGGAAAGTGAACAGCCATTGACATTGATGAATAGGTCTGGTGGAGGGGTAGAGTGAGATGGGGAAAGATGATGCATTCTGTTTTGTCCATGTTCAGTTTTAGAAAGCAAGCAGAAAAGAAGGCTGAGATAGCAGACAGACAGTGTGGGATTTTGGTGAGTAAGGAGGAGAGGTCTGGTCCGGATAGGTAGATCTGCGTGTCATTGGCGTAGAGATGATACTGCAAACCGTGGGATTCTATGAGCTGTCCCAGGCTGAAGGTGTAGATGGAGAAGAGTAGGGGTCCTAGAACTGAGCCTTGAGGAATGCCGACAGACAAGGGGCGAGGTGAGGAGGTAGTGTGGGAGAGGGCGACACTAAATGTTTGGTCTGTTAGATATGACGAGATCCAGGATAGGGCCAAGTCTGTGATGCCAAGAGAAGAGAGAATCTGTAGCAGGAGGGAGTGGTCCACAGTGTCAAAGGCAGAAGACAGGTCCAGGAGAAGGAGGACAGAGTACTGTTGCTTGCTCTTGGCAGTTAGTAGGTCATTGATGACTTTAGTTAGGGAAGTTTCATTTGAGTGATGGGGTCGGAAGCCAGATTGTAACTGGTCAAAGAGGGAGGAGAGGTGGGAGGACAGTTCAAGATGGACATGCTGTTCCAGTAGTTTTGAGGCATATGGGAGAAGAGATATGGGCCATAGCTAGACATGGAGTATGGATCGAGAGAGGGCTTTTTGAGGATGGGTGTGATGAAGGCATGCTTGAAGCATGAGGGGAAGACACCAGTTCTGAGTGAGAGGATGAAGAGGTGTGTTAGGGTTGGGATGAAGACTGTGGTGAGGTTAGGGATGAGGTGGGATGGGAGCGGGTCAAGCGTGCAAGTGGTGAGATGTAATCTTGACAGAAGGGTGGAGAGCTGATCTTCTGTCATGGTGGAGAAGCTGGTTTTGGAGGAAAAGGGTTGAGCAGCTAAGAGGGGCATTGTGGGCTGTGGGCCAACGCTTTCTCTGATTGCATCAATCTTCTGTTTAAAGAAAGAGGCAAAGTCTTCAGCAGAAATGAGAGGAGAGGGAGGAGGTGCTGGGTGACGGAGTAGAGAATTTAAAGTGTTGAAAAGATGTTTAGGGTTGTGAGACATGGAGGATATGAGAGATGAGAAGTAAGTTTGTTTTGTTGCAGTGAGCGTGGACTTGAAGTTGGCGAGGAACTGCTTGCATGCAATGAAGTGGTCAGCAGAGCGGGATCGCTTCCATCTCCACTCAGCGACCCTGAAAGCCCACCTCAGTTCTTTGGTCAGGCTGGTCAGCCAGGGCTGCCTGTTAATTGTATGAGTTTTGCTTTGTATGAGGGGGGCGGCCGAATCAAGTGTTGCTGTTATTGTGGTGTTCTAAAAAGTGGCAGCAGCATCTGTGTCATGAAGGGAATCTATGTCTGTAAGAGGGAGAAGGGACTCGGAGAGAGATTGTAAATTGAGGTGTTAGAGATTTCTGCGTGGGTGAGTGAGTTTGTGGAGTGGGGTTTGCGCACTAGGAGAGGAGAGGGAAGAGAATGTCAGTAGGTTGTGGTCAGACAGGGGGAGGGGTGAGTTAGTGAGATTAGTAAGGGAACAGAATCGGGTAAAGATAAAGTCCAGCATTTCACCATCTTTGTGAGTGGCCGCAGAGGACCATTGAGTGAGGCTGAAGGAGGCAGTGAGTGATAAAAGTTTAGAGGCAGCTGAGGTGGAAGTGTCAATGGGGATATTGAAGTCACCCATGATGATAGTGGGGATGTCAGCAGAGAGGAAGTGAAGTAGCCAGGTGGTGAAGAGGTTGAGAAAGGTGGAGATTAGTGATGAGCGAGTATACTCGTTGCTCGGGTTTTCCCGAGAACGCTCGGGTGGTCTCTGAGTATTTGTGACTGCTCGGAGATTTAGTTTTTGTTGACGCAGCTGCATGATTTACAGCTGCTAGCCAGCCTGAGTACATGTGAGGGTTGCCTGGTTGCTAGGGAATCCCCACATGTAATCAAGCTGTCTAGTAGCTGCAAATCATGCAGCTGTGGCAAGGAAAACTAAATCTCCGAGTAGTCACAAATACTCGGAGACCACCCGAGCGTGCTCGGGAAAACCCGAGCAACGAGTATACTCGCTCATCACTAGTGGAGATGGCTAGTTCTGGGGGGCAGTAGATGACAGCCAGCTGGAGATTGGAGGGGTAATAGTTGTGGACAGGAGCAAGCCAACTCCACCATGTTTGTTGCTGGGGCAAGGGGTGTGAGAGAGGTGGAATCCGCCATAGGAAAGTGCAGCTGGAGAGGCTGAGTCAGAGGGGGTGAGCCAGGTTTCAGTTATGCCAAGGAAGGAGAGTTTGTTAGTGATGAAGAGGACATGGATATATGACAGTTTATTGCAGATGCAGACCGAACGTGCGTTCCATAGTGCTCCAGGTAGGGGGATTGTGGGAGTGGGAGCTGGATGAATGGGTATGAGGTTATCATGGTTGGGAAAATGTGTAGAGGATCATGGCAGGTGGTTAGAAAAGAGAGTGGGGATGTGTTGAGGAGGGCCAGGATTTGGGGATACGTCACCAGCTATGAGGAGTAGCAGACAGAGTGTTAGAAGGTGGGAGCAGGATAGGACATGATGCGGCCGTGTGTGTCTTGAGAAAAAGGATTGTATGTGGAGGAACAGCTGTGAGGAGGAGGTCAGATGGCTGGGGAGGATGGAGGGGGAAATTACTAGGTCCTTACTAGGTGGGGGGATTACAGGAGGTAGGGAAAATAGAGTATTATGGTGGTGAAAGTGAAAAGAAACCGAAACATTGCAGTGGTTTTATATTCCATTACCTTACAGTCAAATTCCAGTCCAATTCTAGTCTTATTCAGAGTAATGTAATTAGAAATTTGTAATTTGGAAGATGGAATTTGAAAGATGCCTGAATCAGACTTCGTCTGAATCAGACCCATGGCTCTGAATATATCTGGGATTAACACTGCTCAGCTGTGAGAGAATGTGGGTGTGTGGGGCCAGGACACATGTTCACAGCTAAACAAAGGTCATAAAAGGGGAGAGAGGTTACACTGACCACTCGGATATGGGTGCAAACACAGGAGCAGTGAAATACATCGTGGATACAGAGTGGTGGGGTAAGCACAGCATACTATAGAAAATCAATGCAATTTACAGAGACATTCAGGAGCCGGAAAAAGTTGGAGACAGTCAGTGCATACCTGTCGGAAGAGGAGAACAGCTCGAATTAGATGGTACAGATGGTGATGATGAATGTTTGTGTTCTCTCCATACCATTATTGTCTATGGGGTTGTTCACATGTCTGTGTTTTTTTTTTAAGATAATGTATCAATGCAACAATTATGGAGACATGTTTTTATTTTTTATCGGCATCACAGATGAAAACTACCAATGCAAGCCAATGAGTCTGTGAAAATCACGGACAGCACATGAACGGATCAGTGTGCAGTTTGTGTGCTGTCTACAATAACAATGCAAAGAATAAGAGAAGCTTTGTAATTTATTTATCCATATGTCAAATCACTAATGAAAAACTAATGGTAAAAACTGACACTGACCAAACACGGATGTATCCAAAACACTGATGAGACTCACAGACATCTGAATGAGGCCGAAGAGCTTCTTTTTGTTGTTGGAGGAGTTAATTTTTTCATTGGTATTTTTTTTTATCTCTTTTCATCAATCTTTTGAGATACAGGAGAAATAAACAGCAAAAATTCTTGCATTTTTTTTTACATATTATTCTTTATGGAGTTTACCAAGCAAGTTAAATAATTTGATAATTTTATAGTTAGGATTTGGCAATACCTATTATATTCACTTTCCCCCTTTTTTTTTTTTTATACAATTTAACTAGTTTACTGGGTGAATTGTTGTTTGTGCTCTCTTTAGTAGTTATAAACATTTCGCAACATTTTTAAAATTTTTATTTTAACCTTCCCGACCAGACAATTTTCCATTTTTGTCCTTTGTATTAACTGTCCCTTATTCCAAAAGCTATATCTTTTTTTATTTTCCCATCGACATAGCTGTGTGAGGGTTTGAGCTTTGCAGGATGAGTTGAACTTTTGAATGGCTCCATCCACTTTATAATGTAATGACTGGAAAGTGAGGAAAAAAATCCAAGTGCAAGAAGTAGTGAAAAAAGTGCAATTCCGCATATTTTCTTTTATTTTCAGCATTCATTTTACTGTAAAAATTACCATGCAATATGATTATCCAAGTCAGTACGATTATGCAGGCATACTTTTTATTTCATTTAAGTGATGAAACAAATTTGGAAATTTGTGAAAAAAAATAAAATATTTAGATTGTATCTCCATTTTTCGAGTTCTGTAATGTGTGGAAAATTTAAAGGGGTCTGAATACTTCAGTGGGTTTATTATAAAGGCAACAAAATGTTAAATACAAGTACAGTTCATGATATGGATAAGCCACATATGTGGAGAGAGTAATGTATATGAATAATCTATAGAATAATGTGTGCGAATAAGCCCGTATAAAACAGGACATTCTGTCTATAAAATGTATGTCCCTAAAATTGCTGCAATTGAGGTTGATTTGTAAACTGAACATAGTTTGATTTTTGTGTTCATTGCAATATGAAGCTAATAAAACCTGTATCACATACAGCATTGGACTGGAGCACCTTGGGCCCACCAGAAAAACTCTGGAGCACCTTGGGGCCCACTATGTAGCTACATAGAAATAAATACAAGACCACCAATTGTGCTGTAAAACACTTTAATATCAGGGTATAATATAAGGCAGTACACATCTTAATTATGTAGCAGGGGTTGGGGTAGCCCCCCTTATAGAATATAACGTAGCCCCCTTATAGAATATCAAGTATCCCTCATATAGTATAATGCAGCCCCCTCATAGAATATAATGCAGCCCCCGCATAGAATTTAATGCAACCCTCAAATAGAAAACAATGTAGCCCCCTCATAGGGTATAATGCTGCCAGCCTCATATACTGTAATATAATTCAGATCCCCACAGAATATAATGTAGCTCCCTCAGAGTATAATGCAGCCCCCCATAGAATATAATCTAGCCCCCTCATACAGTATAATGCAGTCCCCTCATAGGGTATAATGCATCCCCCATAGAATATAATGTAGCCCCCTCAAACAGTATAATGCAGCCCCCTCAGAGGGTATAATGCAGCCCCCCATAGAATATAATGTAGCTCCCTCATAGGGTATAATGCAGCCCCCCATAGAATATAATATAGCTCCTTCATAGGGTACAATGCTGCCCCCTCATATGGTAAAATGCAGCCCCCTCATAGGGTACAATGCAGCCCCCATATAATATGCTGTAGCTCCCTCATAGGGTAAAATGCAGCTCCCCTTCATATGGTGCAATGGAGCCCCCCATAGAATGTAATGTAGATACCTCATAGGGTATAATGCTTCCCCACTCGTAGAGTATAATGCAGCCCCCTCATTATGCATAATGCAGCCCCCCATAGAATATAATGTAGCTCCCTCATAGGGTACAATGCTGCCCCGCTCATATGGTGTAATGCAGCCCTCTCATAGGGTATAATGCAGCCCCCCATAGAATATAATGTAGCTCCCTCATAGGGTAAAATGCAGCTCCCCTCATACGGTATAAAGGAGCCCCCCATAGAATGTAATGTAGTTCCCTCATAGGGTATAATGCTGCTCCCCTCATAAGGTGTAATGCAACCCACCTCATAGGGTATAATGCAACCATGACTCACATATATATATATATATATATATATATATATATATATATATATATATATATCTCTAAAAACAAACACAATACTCACCACTCCTCATTCCCATGCTGATACTGGCTCTGCTCTGGTCTCAGTAGCTGCACTGCAGTCTGACTGGCACACAGCGGGTACACGATGAAGTGACATCATCATGCACCTTCTTTGTCAGAGGCAGAAGGGAATGATGGGAGAGGGAGCATCATCTGACGCTCTCCTCCATTATTGCTTTCAACTGTATCGACATCTATGATGCCAATACAGTTGAATGCGGCGCGCACAGGGGGCTGCGCTGGCACCAGGCTCCCCTGACTTACGGCCCCCTAGCAGCCACGTGGGCTGGGGGCCCCTGTGGGGCGGGGCCATGGTCTTCCAGCTATGATAGTGGGCAGTGTTAGCCGGCTGTTGCGGCTAACACTGCCCGCTATTAAAGTGAATTGAAAATGTACCCCTCTCAACGCCCATGGGGGTGTGGGGAAGATTGAATATTGATTTCTCTTTAGCAGCGGGGACAGGCTTTAGCCGCAGCAGCCAGCTTCTGCCTCCTGTCACCCACTGCTGGTCTGCTGGCACCGGGGGCCCCATAGCAGCTGCGTGGTATGCCGCTATTAGTGACACGCCACTGGCTGGGGGGCCCCTGGAGCAGCGGGGGCCCTAGGCAGCTCCTGGCTCTGTATGCCAGCATCTGTCTCCACCCTTCTCTGGTTCTGTGAAGCCAGAGCTGTCAGTCAAAGAAGACTGGGGTGGAAATTGAGGGAAAACAAGCCGGTGGGAAGGTGGATTTAAATGTTTGACCCCGCCATAAGGCACTGAGCGGCGGGACTTAGTTTGAGCAATCATTCTGTGCTGATAGTGTCCCTTTAACATCTATTTCTAGATGATGGAGAAAAGCAATTGTATTCCTTATTTTTTTATGTTATGATAAGGTTCTTATAATAGTTTACTATATTTTTAATCCCCATAAGTTTTAAAGTAGGGAAAATCCAATTAATTTTATTATGATTACCATTAGAGATGAGAGGATAACTTCGCTCAACCCTGGTCAATGGTCCAGGTCAGTGCTCTCTGGCTGTGGACAGGAGCTGAGAGAATTTCCTTATCCTTATGATTAACCTTATAATTAGGCAGGCTGGCAAGATGTCACTAGTGTGTGCCACAGGCGACAGCACATTAGGCCATGAATCAAACTCCACGCTGGGGAAACCTAAGGCTCAGGAAATTTGTAAAACTCCTGTCCAAAGCGAAAGGGCACTGACCTGGACAGCAGACCACGGTTGCATGGAGCGATATGCTCATCTCTACAGTACTACAATGATTGTGAGAACTCCAAATACTTTAAAACTTTATAGTTCACTGTTATTTTAATTAAAGCACATCTTCAACCAATCCTATGAAACAACAGGTGGAAATAAGACAGCAGAATAAGGAGTTAAAGCACTTGTCGAATTTGAAATTTCTAGTTTTTCACTCCCACAAGTAAGAAAAATAAAAACAGAACCATGGCAGGGTGACAAGATTGTGTGAATTTGTGACAAAAAAACTAATTCAATAGCTGCTAAAAATGGCTAATACCACTATTTAGTTCCTTGTCGTGACTAAAAAAGTAAAAGATATCTGGTGGTGTTAGAAAAAAGCATACCTATGAGTCATGGATTAGGAACCATTTCATCACAATTGAATAACATTTTTAAGTAGATTGTTTTAAGTTGTCTGTATTCATAACAAAATGTAAATGTTTGCTAAAGTTAGTTCTCCTGGACTTGCTAGTTGTGTAGTTGTGTTAAAGGGGTTATCTGGGACTTTACTTATTTTTCCCTATGGGGATAAGAAATTATAGGCAGGTAGTTGCTAACCACACCTGCCTGTTCTGCCCGCTGCTGATCTCTACCAGTTCAGAGCGGAAACAGATCACTCCAGCTATTCTGCAGTTTCCAGCAACGTCGAGTCAACAAAGCAGCTTCTTCTCTTCCGCTCCGCTCTGTTGACTAGATGCCATGCTGATTTACAGCTAACTCCCCGTTGCCTAACTGCAGGGACTCACCACATTCACTAGCGCCTCCAGAAGAATAAGTGAGTGCACTCCGGTATTTGCAACAATCAGAATCTATCTCCCATGAAGTCTTCTGGGCAAATAATGGTAGACATGGTAGACATAGTGAAAAAATAAAGTAGTTGTTGAAAAAAATTCGCAAAAATCAAACAATAAATGTATAACTATTTAGAAGGCACATAGTACTCTGTACTAATTTGACAAAAGGCTTTGCACTTATTTACTTTACTAGAGATAAAAGAACATATACACAACGGTCCACATCAAAGAACATCACGTATTTATGGTGCGCAGCGGGTAAAGCTATTTAGATAGATAACTTTTTTACCTTAAATGTGGGCGCTGCTAAGGAGTCGTAATTTGTGACAAATATATTATTGGGGAGGCCCAGTTTTTACTGCATATACAGTTACGTCCATATATATTTGGACAGAGACAAGATTTTTCTAATTTTGGTTACAGACATTACCACAATGAATTTTAAACTAAACAATTCAGATGCAGTTGAAGTTTAGACTTTCAGCTTTCATATGAGGGTATCCACATTAAAATTGGATGAAGGGTTTAGGAGTTTCAGCTCCTTAACATGTGCCACCCTGTTTTTAAAGGGACCAAAAGTAATTGGACAATTGACTTCAAGGCTATTTCATGGACAGGTGTGGGCAATCCCTTCGTTATGTCATTCTCAATTAAGCAGATAAAAGGCCTGGAGTTGATTTGAGGTGTGGTGCTTGCATTTGGAAGGTTTTGCTGTGAAGTAAACATGCGATCAAAGGAGCTCTCCATGCAGGTGAAACAAGCCATCCTTAAGCTGCGAAAACCGAAAAAACCCATCCGAGAAATTGCTACAATATTAGGAGTGGCAAAATCTACAGTTTGGTACATCCTGAGAAAGAAAGAAAGCACTGGTGAACTGAATCTGAATTGTTTTGTTTAAAATTCATTGTGGTAATGTCTATAACCAAAATATATATGGACTTAACTGTATTACATAAGAGTTGGCTAAGTAAAAGTATAGTATCTATGAGTGATAAATAATCCCTTATGTCTTACATTACATTCTTATATGCGGTACTGGACTCTGGCCATTACAGCCAATTTACCCTTTTGTTGTATTCTTTATTGGAGCAGACTTCAGCAGGCAGGTCACATTTGCTTTGTAGTGATCTCAGGATTGATAATTTAAAATATATATATATATATTGCTCTTTTTTTCCCTTATTTTGTAAATATCAAAGACTAATACACTTTTTGCTACTTTGGGGCATGTCCTAGTTTCTAGCATGCTTCTTTCAGTATATGAAACGTACATCCATCCCACATCATCGCTCAGTCTTTTTCTTTATATGTTTGCAGGCCCATTGTCTCTTATTGGATGCAAATTCTGTTGGCCAGGTCTAAATTCATGTTGTCTTACTATTAGACAGCATTAGGCCCAATATGTATCCTCAGAATAACTTCTAAGAATAACTAGAAAAATTAATGGAAGTTATAGATTGAGATTGTTTTAATGTTGGCCTTGTTGTTTTTTGCACTGTAAACAATCACTACTGTCTCTCTTTTAGGAAAACATGGCTCAGGTATGTTTTAGATGCTGTTAATTATTTATGGCCAATGATCAGCCTGTTATACTTTAAAGTTCAGAAATGCCAGATGATAAAAAGTAGCAGTAGAATAAATATAATAATTGTCAGATATAGAACTATCACAGAGCGAAAGACATCAGCTTTTTAATTTTTTTTTATTATTGTTATTATATAATAATAATAATATATTTCCATGAATACAATGTTTTGACAGATTGCAAAGTTTGGACATTTCCCTGCTGCTTTTTTTAATAATATTCAGATGTTGCCTCTATCCATCAAACCAGTCTATCTAATGCAGCTTAGATAATATTGGAGTTTATTTGCTTAAAGAAATATTTATTTTCCTCACTTATAAAACACCATTAATTCCACAACGTTTTACAGACATTATCACTGTCCCCATTGGGGCTCACAATCTAGATTCCCTATCAGTATGTCTTTGGAGTGTGGGAGGAAACCGAAGTACCCGGAGAAAACCCACGCAAACCCAGGGAGAACATACAAACTCCTGGCAGATGTTGTCCAAGGTGGGATTTGAACCCAGGACCCCAAGGCTGCAGTGCTAACCACTGAGGCATCGTGTTGCCCCAAAAATATAATTTTAGTCATTACAATTTGTATTAGTGAGGCCTGGAATAAATTCCATCTGGGTCATTAATTTATTATAAATGATAAATGTACTAATTAAAGTATGATTTATTTACAGATTCCAAAGAAAATAAAGGCAAGTATTCACATGGTGCCGAAATGTAGTCCATTTTGTTATTTTTACATTAATTATTCAAATCAATTAAATCTACTATTATCTTCTCCTATAAACTTGTTGGCAAGTTGTCTCAAAGGAAAAATGCATGTAGAAAAAAGTTGTCTTTAATTTAAATGATTGCTTTTAATATAAATGTATGATCCACAAGCAGCAGGAAAAAGAGCCGAGATCTACGCTTACAAATTATTATGTTTTACTCTGCAATGGTGCAGCATATATTCAATATATTCAAATGCTGGAGTGAGGAGTGACAGAACTGACAGGATTTGTCATTGTTTTCTTTGCCCAGTTCTTCATAATTGACAGGTCATTGACCTGTGTATGTAAAGGCAGAGACCGGTCAGCCTGTAGCTGTGTGGGCAAGGAAAAGCCAGCATGGAGGACCCCGCCCCATGACTAGTCCTGCCAATCATGTTCTTCACAACTCCTAATTTCAACTGCATTTTCTTTGAAATTGTGCAGCATTTCAGAGTAAAACATACATGTTATAATTATGGATATGGCCTATAATTCATGTTGGCTATGGTTCACAAAGCTTGGTGGTCCATGGAGGCAGACTAGCAACACTATACAGAGTCTGCATTCATCTCACCTTTCACCCCTCAGGCGGGCTATACACAAGAGAGGGTTGTGGTCTGCAGCTGAGCGCTCCCCCTGACTGACACGTTGGTCAGTGGCTTATCTCTGGGAGAACTGTTGTGAATTCGGTTTTTGGGCTCCCCCGGTGGTCTGTTATGGTAGTGTCTCTTATGTGCCTTCCTCCATCTCTGATTACCTGTCGCCACCCTCTTGGGGAGTTTCCTATTTAAGGCTGCTTGGCTGTTAGTCACATGCCGGCCAACAATGTGCTAGTAGCATTCTGTTGCATTCACCTGCCTCAAGTTCCAGTTCAGCTAAGTTGAATTTTGTTTCTTGTTTTGCTATTTTTGTCCAGCTATCTGCAATGTGACTCTTCAGTGCTGGAAGCTCTTGTGGACAGAAAATTACTACTCCAGTGGCATGAGTTGTCACTGGAGTTTAAAGTAATTTCTGGATGGTGTTTTTGAATAGTGATTTTTAGGTCGACCGTGAAGTAACTCTTTCCTGTCCTTCTGCTATCTAGTAAGCGGACCTCACTGTGCTAAATCTGCTGTTCATCCTACGTATGTCATTTCCTCTGAACTCACCGTCAATATCTGTGGGGGCTTACTATCATCTTTTGGGGTTCCTCACTGGAGGTAAGGCAGGCCTGTATATTCCTCTTATAGGGGTAGTTAGATCTCCGGCTGGCGCGTGGTGTCTAGGGCATCGTAGGTACATCCCCCGGCTACTGTAAGTGTTGGGTCAGGTTCAGGTCACGGTCGACCTTAGTTTCCATCACCCGAGAGCTAGTCCGTTTTGTATTTTTTCCCATGGTCATTGGGGTAACCATAACAGTTTGGCCGGCCAGTAAAAAATCTATGTGTTAAAATATGCACTAAAGTAGGAAGGAGAAGAAAAGGTTTTTTTTTTTTTTTTTTTTTTTTTTTCTGTGTTTGAAAGTGCACCTTAGTTTGATCATTTGTATTCCTTGCTTAAACTGCAGTCTTCAGCCTTTTTTTTCTCCTCTCCTCTTAACCTCTGAATGCTTGGGTTACACCCATTTGAAACATGGATCCACAGAGTTTAGTTGCGGGTTTGAATAACCTTGCGACAAAAGTACAGAACCTACAAGATTTGGTTATACGTGCTCCAATGTCTGAACCTAAGATTCCTCTGCCTGAATACTTTACCGGAGACAGATCCCGGTTTTTGAGTTTCAGAGAAAATTGCAAATTGTTTTTGTCTCTGAGATCTCACTCTGCTGGTGATCAGACTCAACAAGTTAAAATTGTTATCTCTCTACTGCGCGGCGACCCACAAAGTTGGGCATTTGCATTATCGCCAGGGGATCCTGCGTTGTTAAATGTAGATGCGTTTTTTCAGGCTTTGGGGTTGCTTTATGAAGAACCTAATTTGGAGATTTTGGCTGAGAAAGCCTTGATAGCTCTTTCCCAAGGGCAAGATGAAGCTGAGATATACTGCCAGAAATTCCGTAAATGGTCGGTGCTTACTAAATGGAATGAGTGCGCTTTAGCAGCTAATTTCAGAGAAGGTCTCTCTGATGCCGTGAAGGATGTCATGGTGGGGTTCCCTGTGCCTACAGGTCTGAATGATGCCATGAAATTGGCTATCCAGATTGATCGGCGTTTGCGGGAGCGCAAATCTGTGCACCATATGGCGGGGTCTTCTGAGGAAGAATCTGTGCACCATATGGCGGTATCTTCTGAGCAAAAACCTGTGCACCATATGGCGGTGTCTTCTGAGCAAAGACCTGTGCACCATTTGGCGGTGACCTCTGAAAAGGCATTAGAGCATATGCAATGCGATCGTGTTTTGTCTAGAGGCGAACGTCAAAATTACAGGCGCAAAAATGGATTGTGCTTCTACTGTGGAGATCCAGCTCATGTTATATCAGCATGCTCTAAACGTATAAATAAGGTTGATAAAAAGGTTGATAAATCTTTTTCTACAGGTACCTTGCAGTCAAAATTTCTTTTGTCCGTGACATTGATTTGTACCTTATCATCTGTGACTGTGAATGCTTATGTGGATTCTGGCGCCGCTCTGAGTCTCATGGATTGGTCCTTTGCCAAGCGTTGTGGGTTTGATTTGGAGCCGTTGGAAGTTTCTATTCCCCTGAAGGGTATTGATTCTACACCTTTGGCTAGCAATAAACCACAATATTGGACACAAGTGACTATGCGTCTTACCCCAGACCATCAGGAGATTATTCGTTTCCTTGTATTATATAACCTACATGATGTCTTAGTGCTTGGATTACCATGGTTACAGATTCATAATCCCGTCTTGGACTGGAAATCTATGTCTGTGTTGAGCTGGGGATGTCGGGGTATTCATGGGGATGCACCTTTGGTTCCTATTTCTTCATCTACTCCCTCTGAGATCCCAGCATTTCTGTCAGATTTTTATGATGTCTTTCAAGAGCCTAAAGTTGATTCTCTCCCTCCCCACAGAGAGTGTGACTGCGCTATTGAATTGATCCCCGGTAGTAAGTTTCCTAAGGGTCGCTTGTTTAATTTGTCTGTACCTGAACATACTGCTATGCGGGAGTATATCAGAGAATCCTTGGAAAAGGGTCATATTCGCCCCTCGTTGTCTCCACTAGGGGCAGGATTTTTCTTTGTAGGTAAAAAGGATGGTTCATTGAGACCTTGTATCGACTATCGACTTTTGAATAAGATTACAGTTAAATACCAGTACCCGTTACCTTTACTGACTGATCTGTTTGCTCGTATAAAGGGGGCTAAGTGGTTCACTAAGATCGATCTACGTGGTGCGTATAATTTGGTGCGGATTAAGCAGGGGGATGAGTGGAAGACCGCATTTAATACGCCTGAAGGCCATTTTGAGTATTTGGTAATGCCTTTCGGTCTCGCAAATGCCCCTTCCGTTTTTCAGTCCTTTATGCACGATATTTTCCGTGAATATCTGGATAAGTTTATGATTGTGTATTTGGATGATATTCTTGTTTTTTCGGAGGACTGGGAATCTCACGTTCAACAGGTCAGGAGAGTTTTTCAGGTTTTGCGAGCTAATTCTCTTTTTGTAAAGGGCTCAAAGTGTAGTTTTGGAGTTCAGAGAATTTCCTTTTTGGGATATATTTTTTCCCCTTCATCTATGGAGATGGACCCTGTCAAGGTCCAGGCTATTTGTGATTGGATGCAACCTACTTCTTTGAAGAGTCTGCAAAAGTTCTTGGGTTTTGCTAATTTCTATCGCCGATTTATAGCGGGTTTTTCTGCCATTGCTAAACCTTTGACTGATTTGACCAAAAAGGGTGCTGATGTTGCTAATTGGTCCTCTGCGGCTGTGGAGGCCTTTCAAGAGCTTAAGCGCCGCTTTTCTTCCGCTCCTGTGTTACGCCAACCTGATGTGTTACTTCCGTTCCAGGTTGAGGTGGATGCTTCGGAGATCGGAGCAGGTGCAGTTTTGTCGCAGAAAGATCCTGACTGCTCAGTAATGAGACCATGTGCGTTTTTCTCCCGAAAGTTTTCGCCCGCTGAGCGAAATTATGATGTGGGAAATCAGGAACTTCTGGCCATGAAGTGGGCGTTTGAGGAGTGGCGTCATTGGCTTGAGGGTGCTAGACACCAGGTGGTGGTCCTCACTGACCACAAGAATCTAATTTATCTTGAGTCGGCCAGGCGTCTGAATCCTAGACAGGCGCGCTGGTCGTTGTTTTTCTCCCGATTTAACTTTGTGGTGTCATATCTGCCTGGGTCCAAGAATGTGAAGGCGGATGCCCTCTCTAGGAGTTTTGAGCCTGACTCGCCTGGCGATTCCGAACCTACCGGCATCCTGAAGGATGGGGTGATATTGTCAGCTGTCTCCCCAGACCTGCGGCGTTCTTTGCAGGAGTTTCAGGTGGATAGGCCTGATCGCTGTCCGCCTGGTAGACTGTTTGTCCCTGATGATTGGACCAGTAGAGTTATCTCGGAGGTTCATTCTTCCGCGTTGACAGGTCATCCTGGAATTTTTGGCACCAGGGATTTGGTGTCTAGGTCCTTCTGGTGGCCTTCTTTGTCTCGAGATGTGCGCATGTTTGTGCAGTCTTGTGATGTTTGTGCTCGGGCCAAGCCCTGCTGTTCTAGGGCCAGTGGGTTGTTGTTGCCCTTGCCTATTCCTAAGAGGCCTTGGACGCACATCTCTATGGACTTTATTTCTGACCTTCCGGTTTCTCGTAGGATGTCTGTCATCTGGGTGATTTGTGACCGTTTTTCCAAGATGGTTCATTTGGTACCTTTACCCAAATTGCCCTCCTCCTCTGAGTTGGTTCCTCTATTTTTTCAGAATGTGGTGCGTTTGCATGGTATTCCTGAGAATATAGTGTCTGACAGGGGTACTCAGTTTGTGTCTAGATTTTGGCGGACGTTCTGTGCCAGGATGGGTATCGATTTGTCTTTTTCGTCTGCATTCCATCCTCAGACTAATGGCCAGACTGAGCGTACTAATCAGACCTTGGAGACTTACTTGAGGTGTTTTGTGTCCGCTGATCAGGATGATTGGCTTGACTTTTTGCCATTGGCAGAGTTTGCCCTTAACAATCGGGCTAGTTCTGCCACTTTGGTTTCTCCATTTTTTTGTAATTCAGGGTTTCACCCTCGGTTTTCGTCCGGTCAATTGGAGTCTTCGGATTGTCCTGGAGTGGATGCTGTGGTTGATAGGATGCATCAGATTTGGGGACAGGTTGTGGACAATCTGAAGTTGTCCCAGGAGAAGACTCAACAGTTCACTAATCGTCATCGGCGTATTGGTCCTCGTCTTTGTGTTGGGGACCTGGTGTGGCTGTCTTCTCGATTTGTTCCTATGAAGGTCTCGTCTCCTAAGTTTAAGCCTCGGTTTATCGGCCCTTATAGGATTCTGGAGGTTCTTAATCCTGTGTCCTTTCGTTTGGACCTCCCAGCATCTTTTAATATCCATAATGTTTTCCATCGGTCATTATTGCGGAGGTATGAGGTACCGGTTGTTCCTTCTGCTGATCCACCTGCTCCTGTGTTGGTTGAGGGTGAATTGGAGTATGTGGTGGAAAAGATCTTGGACTCCCGTGTTTCCAGACGGAAACTTCAGTATCTGGTTAAGTGGAAAGGTTATGGCCAGGAGGATAATTCTTGGGTGACAGCATCCGATGTTCATGCTCCCGATTTGGTTCGTGCATTTCATAGTGCTCATCCAGGTCGCCCTGGTGGTTCTGGTGAGGGTTCGGTGCCCCCTCCTTAAGGGGGGGGTACTGTTGTGAATTCGGTTTTTGGGCTCCCCCGGTGGTCTGTTATGGTAGTGTCTCTTATGTGCCTTCCTCCATCTCTGATTACCTGTCGCCACCCTCTTGGGGAGTTTCCTATTTAAGGCTGCTTGGCTGTTAGTCACATGCCGGCCAACAATGTGCTAGTAGCATTCTGTTGCATTCACCTGCCTCAAGTTCCAGTTCAGCTAAGTTGAATTTTGTTTCTTGTTTTGCTATTTTTGTCCAGCTATCTGCAATGTGACTCTTCAGTGCTGGAAGCTCTTGTGGACAGAAAATTACTACTCCAGTGGCATGAGTTGTCACTGGAGTTTAAAGTAATTTCTGGATGGTGTTTTTGAATAGTGATTTTTAGGTCGACCGTGAAGTAACTCTTTCCTGTCCTTCTGCTATCTAGTAAGCGGACCTCACTGTGCTAAATCTGCTGTTCATCCTACGTATGTCATTTCCTCTGAACTCACCGTCAATATCTGTGGGGGCTTACTATCATCTTTTGGGGTTCCTCACTGGAGGTAAGGCAGGCCTGTATATTCCTCTTATAGGGGTAGTTAGATCTCCGGCTGGCGCGTGGTGTCTAGGGCATCGTAGGTACATCCCCCGGCTACTGTAAGTGTTGGGTCAGGTTCAGGTCACGGTCGACCTTAGTTTCCATCACCCGAGAGCTAGTCCGTTTTGTATTTTTTCCCATGGTCATTGGGGTAACCATAACAGAGAACAATACAACCGGCAGTCCGTAATCCATGTCTCTCCAGACCATCAGTCAGATGACACCCCTATACACCTTAGACTGTCGGTCAAGTGCATTGATATTGGCGGGTTCAGCCAACTTTAGTCTCATGTGTATGGGAGCTTTTAGACTCTAGGGGAGGATGATGTCTGGGGAGATAAGGATTAGATTAGGCAGATAAACAGCTGCCACATGATTCTGACAGATGTTTACTCAGCTCTCCCCATTGAGGACACAGGAGTGTTCAGCTGAGAAAAGTGTTCCTGTGTGTGGGGAAGTTGGCAGAGATAGTTGGCCAACAATTATCTAACGTGCATGGCCAACTTTAATAACACATGTATGTTACACATATGTTTACATATTGGTTACTAAAATTACAATGCCTATTGGGCAACCACATATTTGGACTTGAAGTGGTATTCCCATCTCCAGGATCCTAACCCAATATGTGGTAGGTGTAATAATAATATTAGCAAACACCTCTAATTAGAAATGTAGTATAGTTTTTCTACCACTAGATGGCAATATATAACCACAAGTGCAAAAAAAGGAATAATGTCTGTCAGTAAAAGAGAAGCAATATAGCAAATGTACTAGAACCAAGGGATATAAGGCCCCAATCCATTCCACAAACAGGTGTGGTCCCCAAAAAAGCCCCCCTCCAAAGAAAGCCTGATGACGCTAGAAAAAAGGTGGCATACACCCACAGTAATACAGTCAAAGTGAAATAAGGCATAATAGCAGGGAGCCAGGGACCCACCTCATATGGGTCTCTTTTGGAAAGCTTGTCCAGGGGTAAATCAAGTAGATTTATTAATACTGTAATTAAAGGGAGTTTCCAGGCTCAGCAGAATAGCACTATTACGTGGTGTGAATTAGAATCTAATCGTCATATAACTATGCCAATTGCATACTTGCAGAAAAGTTGTGCTGGAGATAGAGGGGAATTAAGAACACTCACAGTATGCTCAATGTCACAATTTGGTATTTCTATGGTCTCTTAAAAACCCCTTTAACTATCAGCAGAAATATACAATAATTTGTATATTGTTTCCTTAAACATTGTGTAACACACCGGAGCACAGGGTCAAACCCTCCAGTACGTTGGGCGTGGGTTGGATCCTCTGGTCCCTGGTACATGGACGGTGGTGGCCGTGCCAGCGCCTGGTGCTTTGGAGGCAATGCAAAGAGAGGCACATGGCCGTTGGTTACCTGGGGGTTAAACACCGGTTTTACTGTCCCCTCTGAGTATGATGGGAATAGCGTTCCCCATGATGGAACAGGTTAACTCTTACTTTGAGCACAGCAAGGAGGATGACAGCCATAGGTGCTACAATGGAAACAAGTGCAGATGGCAAAACAGTCCCAAATCACAGACAGTATATGGTAGCAGAGGCAGAGAACCGGGTGCATAAGAGAAGCGCATGACAGCAACTCCCTCCAGTGTCTAAATCTGGTGTCCAGTACTGACGCTATGGAAATAGCTTCCATCCTTTCAGGGCTGCAATCCCTGGACGGCCTCCATGTCCTAGCCTCACTTACCTTCATTATGTGTGAGTCGTGTTTGCAGACGTTTTCCCCATAGTTGCTAAGTAACTTATTTCTGGTTGAGTGTTCTTCCTGTATTCTAGGCATGCTTGTAATGCAGTTCTCTGTGTGCAACAGCGAATCAGGGCATCACAACACACCCAGTAGTAGACAGTTTCACTCACACTCTCTTCCAACTAGCTGCTCCATAACGGCCTGGTGGAACAGGGGAATGAACTCCCTCACATATTTCTGCTAGAGCTGTTATTCTGCTCTGTGGCTCATTGAACTTCCCTTCTAGACTCCATACAGAATGTTGTAGACTCTAGACTCCATACTGAACTCTGTAGACTCTAGAGTTTATACTGAACTCTGTAGACTGTAGACTCCATACTGAACTCTGTAGACTCTAGACTCCATACTGAACTCTGTAGACGCTAGACTCCATACTGAACTCTGTAGACCCAACCTGAGATCACGGAAAATGGAGACGCTACGGGTATCGGAAAATGGCACAATTTAAAAAAAAAAAACTTTGGAATTTGTTTTCACCACTTAGATAAAAAAGAACCTAGACATATTTGATGTCTACACTGTGTTCCAAATTATTATGCAAATTGGATTTAAGTGTCATAAAGATTTAATTGTTTTGTTTTTCAAATAAACTCATGTATGGTATTGTGTCTCATGGCTCAATGGATCACTGAAATCAATCTTAAACATGTGATAATTGGTTTTCCAGATGATTCTAATTAAAGGAAAACTACTTAAAAATGATGTTCCACATTATTAAGCAGGTCACAGTTTTCAAGTAACATGGGAAAGAAAAAGGATCTCTCTGCTGCTGAAAAGCATCAAATAGTGCAATGCCTTGGTGAAGGGATGAAAACATTAGAAATTTCCCGAAAACTTAAGCGTGATCATCGTACTGTTAAGAGATCTGTGGCTGTATCTAAGCACAAATGTGTTTGTGCTGATAAAGGCATAATGAGGAAGATTTCTGCCAGGCAAGTTAATCAGATTAAGAGAGCAGCTGCTAAAAAGCCATTACAAAGCAGCAAACAGATATTTAAAGCTGCTGGTGCCTCTGGAGTCCCTCGAACCTCAAGGTGTAGGCTCCTTCAAAGGCTTGCTGTGGTGCATAAACCTACTATTCGGCCACCCTTAAACAGTGTTCTCAAGCAGAAATGGTTGTATTGGGCCCACACATACATGAAGACTAATTTCCAAACAGTCTTGTTTACTGATAAGTGTTGAGCAACCCTGGGTGGTCCAGATGGATGGAGTAGTGGATGGCCACCATGTCCCAACAAGACTGCAACGTCAGCAAGGAGGTGGAGGAGTCATGTTTTGGGCCGGAATCATGGAGAAACAGCTGGTGGGGCCCTCTAAGGTTCCTGAAGGTGTGAAAATGACCTCTGCAAAGTATATAGATTTTCTGACTGACAACTTTCCTCCATGGTATAAAAAGCAGAAGCGTGCCTTCAGGAGCAAAATCATCTTCATGCATGACAATGCACCATCTCATGCTGCAAAGAAAACCTCTGAGTCATTGGCTGCTATGGGCATAAAAGGAGATAAACTCATGGTGTGGCCACCATCTTCCCCTGACCTCAACCCTATAGAGAACCTTTGGAGTATCATAAAGCAAAAGATCTATGAAGGTGGGTGGCAGTTCACATCAAAACAGCAGCTCTGGGAGGCTATTCGGACTTCATGCAAAGAAATACAAGCAGAAACTCTCCAAAAACTCACAAGTTCAATGGATGCAAGAATTGTGAAGGTGATATCAGAGAAGTGTCCTATGTTAACATGTAACTTGGCCTGTTAGGATGTTTTGGAGTTAAATAGCTTTTTTGTTAAGTGAATATGACCTCCTAATTAGGGTTGAGCGAAACGGGTCGGCCATTTTCAGAAGTTGCTGACTTTTGGCAAAGTCGGGTTTCATGAAACCCGACGCGACCCCTGTGTGGGGTCGGCCATGAGGTCGGCGATCTTCTGAATCTGGTATCGGAATTCCGATACCGAGTTCCGATATGTTTGCGATATCGGAAATCGGTATCGGAATCCACATGTAAGTGTAAAATAAAGAATTAAAATAAAAAATATTGATATACTCACCTCTCCGACGCAGCCTGGACCTTACCGCTGGTAACCGGCAGCCTTCTTTGCTTAAAATGAGCGCGTTCAGGGCCTTAGATGACGTCACGGCTTGTGATTGGTCGCGGCCGCCCATGTGACCGCCATGCGACCAATCACAAGCCGTGACGTAATTCTCAGGTCCTAAAATCCTAGAATTAGGATTTTAGGACCTGAGAATTACGTCACGGCTTGTGATTAGTCGCATGGCGGTCACATGGGCGGCCGCGACCAATCACAAGCCGTGACATCATCTAAGGCCCTGAACGCGCTCATTTTAAGCAAAGAAGGCTGCCGGTTACCAGCGGTAAGGTCCAGGCTGCGTCGGAGAGGTGAGTATATCAATATTTTTTATTTTAATTCTTTATTTTACACATTAATATGGATCCCAGGGCCTGAAGGAGAGTTTCCTCTCCTTCAGACCCTGGGAACCATAGTATCCCATTGCACTGCATTGGGTTTCGTGTTTCGGCCGACCCCGACCCCGACTTTTTTATAGGATCGGCCGATTTCACTCGACCCGACTTTTGAGAAAGTCGGGTTTCGTGAAACCCGACCCGATCCTATAAAAATAAAAGTCGCTCAACCCTACTCCTAATGCTGCAAATTCCACAAATGAGCATTTTCAGTTCTTTAAAACATACCAAATGTTTAGAAATTATACTGTGCCTAATAATTTGGAACAGTGCATTTGAGTTTTTATTCATTTTGGAGATTATACTGTTATCATTGGGAGGTTTCTTCAATAAAATTCGATGTATAATCTAACGTGTGATGACTTTTATTAGACTGACTGTCATTTGCACCGACCATTTAGGAAAATCTGATAAAAATGTAATTTGCATAATAATTTGGAATATAGTGTATGAACTCGTAATGACTTGGAGAATCATAAAGAACTTCAGTTTTAGCATTTAGTGAACCTAGTAAAAAAGCCAAACAAAACACAAGTGTGGGATTGCACTTTTTTTGCAATTTCACCGCACTTTGATTTTTTTCCCATTTTCCAGCACAGGATATGTTAAAAGCAATGATGTTGTTCAAAAGTACAACTCGTCCTGCAAAAAACAAATTGATGAAAAAAATGAAAACGTTATGGCTCTGGGAAGAAGGGGTGCGAAAAACGAAAACGCAAAAATGAAAATACCTCTGGTCATGAAGGAGTTAATATGCACAGTTTACATTAAGTTATGACATAAAAATAAATATAATTCTAATAATAAAGAGAAATACATGTCAACGTAAAATTGCGGTTGTAAATGTTTCTTTTTTTAAATCTAAGGGAAATGGGGGTTAGCAGCTCATTCGATTCCTTAACAATTAAACTTTTAATAACTGAATACATACCGTACTTTAAAGGCTTTGTCCAACTTAGCAATTAGTTGGAATCCAACAATAATTACAATTACCGATGTATTCTTCATTACTTCAGTGGATTGACACTTTACTACGTCTTTGAATATTTTTTTCTGATATTGGCTCTATCCATTAACCCCTTCCTGACATCAGACGTACTATCCCGTCGAGGTGGGGTGGGCCCGTATGACCACCGACGGGATAGTACGTCATCACCGATCAGCGGCGCTCACGGGGGGAGCGCGGCCGATCGCGGCCGGGTGTCAGCTGCATATCGCAGCTGACATCCGGCACTATGTGCCAGGAGTGGTCATGGACCGCCCCCGGCACATTAACCCCCGGCACACCGCGATCAAACATGATCGCAGTGTACCGGCGGTATAGGGAAGCATCGCGCAGGGAGGGGGCTCCCTGCGGGCTTCCCTGAGACCCCCGGAGCAACGCGATGTGATCGCATTGCTGCGAGGGTCTCCTACCTCCTTCCTGGCTGCAGGTCCCGGATCCAAGATGGCCGCGGCATCCGGGTCCTGCAGGGAAGGAGGTGGCTTACCGAGTGCCTGCTCAGAGCAGACACTTGGTAAGCCTGCAGCCCTGCACAGCAGATCATCGATCTGGCAGAGTGCTGTGCACACTGCCAGATCAATGATCTGTGATGTCCCCCCCTGGGACAAAGTAAAAAAGTTAAAAAAAATTTTTTCCACGTGTAAAAAAAAAATAAAAAAATTCCTAAATAAATAATAATAAAAAAAAATATATTATTCCCATAAATACATTTCTTTATCTAAATAAAAAAAACAAAACAATAAAAGTACACATATTTAGTATCGCCGCGTCCGTAACGACCCAACCTATAAAACTGCCCCACTAGTTAACCCCTTCAGTAAACACCGTAAGAAAAAAAAAAAAAAAACGAGGCAAAAAACAACGCTTTATTACCATACTGCCGAACAAAAAGTGGAATAACACACGATCAAAAAGACTGATATAAATATCCATGGTACCGCTGAAAACGTCATCTTGTCCCGCAAAAAACAAGCCACGATACAGCATCATCAGCAAAAAAATAAAAAAGTTATAGTCCTGAGAATAAAGCGATACCAAAATAATTATTTTTTCTATATTTTAGTTTTTATCGTATAAAAACGCCAAAACATAAAAAAATGATATGATATAAATGAGATATCGCTGTAATCATACTGACCCGACGAATAAAACTGCTTTATCAATTTTACCAAACGTGGAACGGTATAAACGCCTCTCCCAAAAGAAATTCATGAATAGCAGGTTTTTGGTCATTCTGCTTCACAAAAATCGGAATAAAAAGCGATCAAAAATGGTCACGTGTCCGAAAATGTTACCAATAAAAACGTCAACTCGTCCCGCAAAAAACAAGACCTCACATGACTCTGTGGAGCAAAATGTGGAAAAATTATAGGTCTCAAAATGTGGAGACGCAAAAACTTTTTTGCTATAAAAAGCGTCGCTGGTTTCACACTTGCGTTTTTGTCTGCAGCGTTTTTTGCACAAAAAAACGCATGCGTTTTTTCCCTATATTTAACATTGAAAACGCATGCGGTTTTTTTGTACGCGTTTGGTCGCGTTTTCAAACGCATGCGGTTTTTTTCTGCATGCGTTCATTTTCAGAAATACAACCTGCAGTATTTTCTTGCGTTTTTAAGCACATGCGTTTGTTTGAGTTAAAAACGCATGCATTTTTATCGAAAAAAAACAGAAAACACACTGAAAAGCCACCCACCACCATCAAGGTGATAAAGGGATCCAAACCCTAACTCTACCCCTAACCTCACCCCTAACCGTTTAATGAACATTTTCTGACAGTCATAGTGCCACGAATTTCAGTGCCACGAATTTCAGTGCCACGTATTTAAGTGCCACGTATTTCAGTGCCACGTATTTCAGTGCCACGTATCACGTATTTCAGTGCCACGTGTTTCAGTGCCACGTATTTAAGTGCCACGTATCACGTATTTCAGTGCCACGTATTTCAGTGCCACGTATTTCAGTGCCACGTATTTCAGTGCCACGTATTTCAGTCACGGTTAGGGTTAGGGGTAGGGTTAGGGTTAGGGCTAGGGTTGGAGGTAAAGTTAGGGTTGGGGCTAAAGTTAGGGTTGGGGCTAAAGTTAGGGTTAGGGTTTGGATTACATTTACGTTTGGATTAGGGTTGGGATTAGAATTATGGGTGTGTCAGGGCTAGGGGTGTGGTTAGGGTTACCGTTGGGATTAGGGTTAGGGGTGTGTTTGGGTTAGGGTTTCAGGTAGAATTGGGGAGTTTCCACTGTCCAGGCACATCAGGGGCTCTCCAAGCGCGACATGGCGTCCAATCTCAATTCCAGCCAATTCTGCGTTGAAAAAGTAAAACAGTGCTCCTTCCCTTCCGAGCTCTCCCGTGCGCCCAAAAAGGGGTTTACCCCAACATATGTGTTATCAGCGTACTCGGGACAAATTGAACAACAACTTCTGGGGTCCAAGTTCTCTTGTTATCCTTAGGAAAATAAAAATTTGGGGGGCTAAAAATCATTTTTGTGGGAAAAAAAAGATGTTTTATTTTCACGGCTCTGCGTTATAAACTGTAGTGAAACACTTGGGGGTTCAAAGTTCTCACAACACATCTAGATAAGTTCCTTGGGAGGTCTAGTTTCCAATATGGGGTCACTTGTGGGGGGTTTGTACTGTTTGGGTACATCAGGGGCTCTGCAAATGCAACGTGACGCCTGCAGACCAATCCATTTAAGGCTGCATTCCAAATGGCGCTCCTTCCCTTCCGAGCTCTGTCATGCACCCAAACAGTGGTTCCCCCCCACATATGGGGTATCAGCGTACTCAGGACAAATTGGACAACAACTTTTGGGGTCTAATTTATCCTGTTACCCTTGTGAAAATACAAAACTGGGGGCTAAAAAATCATTTTTGTGAAAAAAAAAAAGAATTTTTATTTTCACGGCTTTGCGCTATAAACTTTAGTGAAACACTTGGGGGTTCAAAGTTCTCAAAACACATCTAGATAAGTTCCTTGGGAGGTCTAGTTTCCAATATGGGGTCACTTGTGGGGGGTTTGTACTGTTTGGGTACATCAGGGGCTCTGCAAATGCAACGTGACGGCTGCTGACCAATCCATTTAAGTCTGCATTCCAAATGGCGCTCCTTCCCTTCCGAGCTCTGTCATGCGCCCAAACAGTGGTTCCCCCCCACATATTGGGTATCAGCGTACTCAGGACAAATTGGAAAACAAATTTTGGGGTCCAATTTATTCTGTTACCCTTGTAAAAATACAAAGCTGGGTGCTAAAAAATCATTTTTGAGAAAAAAAATAAAAATTATTTTCACGGCTCTGCGTTATAATCTGTAGTGAAACACTTGGGGGTTCAAAGCTCTCAAAACACATCTAGATAAGTTCCTTAGGGGGTCTACTTTCCAAAATGGTGTCTCTTGTAGGGAGTTTCAATGTTTAGGCACATCAGGGGCTCTCCAAACGTAACATGGCGTCCCATCTCAATTCCAGTCAATTTTGCATTGAAAAGTCAAATGGCGCTCCTTCCCTTCCAAGCTCTGCCATGCGCCCAAACAATGGTTTACACCCACATATGGGGTATCATCGTACTCAGGACAAATTGCACAACATTTTTTGGGGTCCAATTTCTTCTCTTACCCTTGGGAAAATAAAAAATTGGGGGCAAAAAGATCATTTTTGTGAAAAAATATGATTTTTTATTTTTACGGCTCTGCATTATAAACTTCTGTGAAGCACTTGGTGGGTCAAAGTGCTCACCACACATCTAGATAAGTTCCTTAGGGGGTCTACTTTCCAAAATGGTGTCACTTGTAGGGAGTTTCAATGTTTAGGCACATCAGGGGCTCTCCAAACGCAACATGGCGTCCCATCTCAATTCCAGTCAATTTTGCATTGAAAAGTCAAATGGCGCTCCTTCCGTTCCAAGCTCTGCCATGCGCCCAAACAATGGTTTACACCCACATATGGGGTATCATCGTACTCAGGACAAATTGCACAACATTTTTTGGGGTCCAATTTCTTCTCTTACCCTTGGGAAAATAAAAAATTGAAGGCAAAAAGATCATTTTTGTGAAAAAATATGATTTTTTATTTTTACGGCTCTGCATTATAAACTTCTGTGAAGCACTTGGTGGGTCAAAGTGCTCACCACACATCAAGATAAGTTCCTTAGGGGGTCTACTTTCCAAAATGGTGTCACTTGTAGGGGGTTTCAGTGTTTAGGCACATCAGGGGCTCTCCAAACGCAACATGGCGTCCCATCTCAATTCCAGTCAATTTTGCATTGAAAAGTCAAATGGCGCTCCTTTCCTTCCGAGCTCTGCCATACGCCCAAACAGTGGTTTACCCCCACATATGGGGTATCAGCGTACTCAGGACAAATTGTACAACAACATTGGGGGTCCATTTTCTCCTGTTACCCTTGGTAAAATAAAACAAATTGGAGCTGAAATAAATTTTGTGTGAAAAAAAGTTAAATGTTCATTTTTATTTAAACATTCCAAAAATTCCTGTGAAACACCTGAAGGGTTAATAAACTTCTTGAATGTGGTTTTGAGCACCTTGAGGGGTGCAGTTTTTAGAATGGTGTCACACTTGAGTATTTTCTATCATATAGACCCCTCAAAATGACTTCAAATGAGATGTGGTCCCTAAAAAAAATGGTGTTGTAAAAATGAGAAATTGCTGGTCAACTTTTAACCCTTATAACTCCGTCACAAAAAAAAATTTTGGTTCCAAAATTGTACTGATGTAAAGTAGACATGTGGGAAATGTTACTTATTAAGTATTTTGCGTGACATATGTCTGTGATTTAAGGGCATAAAAATTCAAAGTTGGAAAATTGCAAAATTTTCAAAATTTTCGCCAAATTTCCATTTTTTTCACAAATAAACGCAAGTTATATCGAATAAATTTTACCACTAACATGAAGTACAATATGTCACAAGAAAACAATGTCAGAATCGCCAAGATCCGTCAAAGCATTCCAGAGTTATAGCCTCATAAAGGGACAGTGGTCAGAATTGTAAAAATTGGCCCGGTCATTAACGTGCAAACCACCCTTGGGGGTGAAGGGGTTAAAGGGGTTGTCTGGTCTAAAATGATAAGCCTGCAGTCACTCTGTGTGACTTTGCCAAGTTAACCTAATAAATATCTTTCTGTGAAAAATGTATTCACCTGATAAACTACATTTTTTGACAAAGTAATGAATTCCATCTATGTTTTGCATTTATTATGGATGACTGTTGTAGTAATTAATGCATTATTATCTTTTTTACAGATTCTAAGGAAAATAAAGGCAAGTATTCACTTGATGATGCATAGCAAAATGAAATAAAATGCCCATTTCGTTAAATTCGATGTTTAAAAGTTTTTTTCAAAGATGAAAATGTTCCATGCCATATGCTTCCACATGTAAAAAATAGCAAACTAATGTTTGCTTATTCTCCTCCACCCCAATGCCAACTCTCCGCTGCAGCCACTGATCTTTTAATAGGCTGCAGTGGTGATGTCATGGCTGCAGTGTGCTTAACAACTGTAGCCAATTACAAAGCTCAGCAGGCACATGCCAACCAGGTTGGAATAACCGCTAAGCCAAGATATTAAAGGTGTAATCCCATCTCCAAGATCCTATTCCAATATGTAGTAGGTATAAAGGTATGTTCACACTGGGCGTTTTTTCTGCATTTTTTTCTGCAGCAAAACCTGATCCCTTGGCAGGAAAGAAGCTGCGGCAAAAACGCATGTTTTGGTGCATTTTTGTTTGCGTGTTTGTTAATAAACTTGTGTGCCCTCAGAGGAAAAAAAACGTACTTCCTGCAGAACCATAGATCCTTTGAAAAGCCAGCAATTCATCTGCCGCGTACAGTAATATCACACTGACAGGTTAGAATAGAATAGATAGAATAAATATATACACATAGGATAACAGGGATTGCCTGTTTGTTAGGGAATCCCCACATGTATTCAGGTTGTCTAGCAGCCGCAAATCATGCAGCTGCAAGGACTCAAACATATTATAAGAGCACGCCCAAGATAATCGGAGAACACCCGAGCATGTTCGGAAAACTCAAGTAATGAGCACACTCTCTCTTCACTAGATGTCAGTGACACACACATATAGATATGTATTTATATTACATACATACAGTAGATAGAAGAAAAGCCGGCAATTCAGCAGCCGCGTAGTGTAAAATTACAGCAGGAGCCGACAGGATAGAAGAGATGGATTGCATATAGTAAATAAAAATAGAATAAGTAAATTTATAGATGTCAGTGACAAATACAATTAGTACAGTGTGTGCAGCTTACTATACATGTATTTAATTAATAAAAGATTATTTTTCTGAAAAAAAAATGGTGTGGGCTCCCACGTAATTTTTGTAACTAGCAGAGGGAAAGCCGATGTTTATAGCCTGTGAAGGGGTAATACCCATGGAGCTTTCCAGTCTATAATTATCAGCTCACAGCTGTATCCTTTACTGTCTATTAAAATGGGGGACTCTATAAAAATGAGTTAGGGTCCCCCTATCATTGATAACCAGAAAAGGCTATGCTGACAGCTGGGGGCTGATATTAATAGCCTAGGAAGGGGTCATGGACACTGGTTCCCCCAGGCTAAAAACACAGCGCTATGTAATATGATGACTGCAATATATTAGGAGGATAAAAACTTTGATTTAATTGAACATTAAAAAAGTTTTAGTTGTAGTTGGAGCGCCCCCAGACGCAGGGCCGCGGGGTACTCAGTACCGGGCCTCTCTGTCTCGGTCCTGGGGTTGTCACGGTGGCTAGACCCGGTCCGAGACCCTGCTAAGGGGCGTCCAATGAAAGGTGTGATGGTGGTGCGTGGTGCACGTCGCGATGAATAACGAGGACACAGGGTTGCAGTCTCTTTACCTCTTTACTGAAGGCTTCAGGGTCCGCAATCCAGAGCACTGCTAACAGGGCTGGCTGAGACCGGCCGGTCCGAAGGCACATCCAGAGTTCCCTTTGCAGGTGGAAATCAGTGCCTACCTTCTAGCGCCTGTGTGTTGTAGTACCTCCCTGCTGAGCACCACGGGATAGTCCTCACAACTGTTGTGTCCGTTTCTGATGTTCTTTCTCACAACTCTCGTTTCTGTTCTGATGTTCTTCTCCGTCTCCCAGATGATATGGCTAGGATGCACCCGTATGACGGGTAGGCCTGGAGTTCTTCCGGGACCCTAGAGTCGCCCCTCTCCCACAATTGCCTCCTATGTCTGCTTAGGTGATTTAGGTGTGACAGCCAACCTAAAGTCAACTGCCCTGCCGCTGTTTGAAGTAATGCTTGGAGCCCAATGCTTCCTCGGCGTTCCGTCCACCGGCTACGCGCCTCAGTAGGATGTTGCCACGATCTTAAGGCACGACTCCTACTGGTTCTATTCTCCTTTGTGCTGTGATCTCGTTTCTCACTTCTCCACAATAAACCTCGCTTCTTATCCTTTCTTAAGATACCGCCGCAATCAGGTGCAGGCGTGGTTCCGTAACGATCTGTTCTTTTCGCTAGGCCTCTGTCAGGATCCCACCCCTGACAGGGACCCCCCTGAATCTTCCCCTGCAACAGCCTCTGCCACAGGATGTTGCCTGGATCAAACCCAGTCAGCTTCTCACTAACTTCCTATCCAACCCCCAGTTTTACCAGATTGTGAGGAGTGGCCTAATACATAGAACCCTTTGCTCCCCCTGGAGGCCAGAGTGTGAAGTGTAATGTGTGACTGTGATACCTGGTCAGGTGAACTCCTTAAGTGCCATCAGATGTACCATCACTCCCCTTAGTGGCGGAGCGTCAGTACTGCAACGACCAGGACTCTGGGGCACTGCACTATTCCTTGTAAGATTAGCAGAATTTTACTAATTAAAGGGGTTACGTGGGACTTGTTTTTTTCTTAATGGGCTAAGATCTTACAGGCTGGTAGCAACATACCTTTCTGCACTGCAATGATTCATCCTGGTTCAGAGTGGTGATGAGCTTCTCCTTCTGGTGATGTCACGTTGATAGAGCTTTGCCCTGTTGAAAAGCATCTTTGCTAATGTCATGCCGATTGATAACTGGTCCCCTGCTGCCTAATTGTGGGGAGATGGCTGTCAATTAACATGACATCTGCAGTTATGCCCTGTCAAAAGAAGGGTCTGTTAGGCTATGTTCACATTTGCGTTGTTGTGTGTTGCGTCGGCGACGCATCGGCGATGCAACGCACAATGCATGCAAAACGCATGCAAAACGCATTGTTTTGTGACGCATGCGTCCTTTTTTTGCTTGATTTTGGACACACAAAAAATGCAACTTGCTGCGTCCTCTGCGCCCTGACGCATGCGCCGCAGTGACGCATGCGTTACAAAACGCAAATACAACGCATGTCCATGCGCCCCCATGTTAAATATAGGGGCACATGACGCATGCGTCGCCGCAGCGGCGCCCGACACTGCGTCGCACAACGCTAATGTGAACGTAGCCTAAGAGAAGGGGCTGCTCTGTTTACGTGTGGTCAATAAACGCAAAGTAATCACCATCTGGGCCGGGAAAGATCTTTCCTGGGTAGAACAAGTAAGTTCTTAACTCAATGGAAAAAATGTAAGTCCCAGATAATTAATCGGTTAATATTTGAATAGGTAGTATAAATTTCTATATTTTAACCTATCTCTGTTTTTGTCTTCATTTTTTTTATAGGAAAGCACCTCGGTTCAGGGAACAATTGCATAATATTTTTAATTGCTCCATATATTATACAGGCAAAAACCATTACTCACGAAAGTACTATTAGTATCATTATCATTTCTTTACTTAGAAACTATCAAAGTTGAATATTTTGGTAATATTTAGACAGTGTAGTACAGGCAAGTAAAATGTTAATTACAAGTTACTATAGAAGCTCTCCATATGAATTTACAATCTATAAGGAATAGGGCATAGCTACAAGTGGATGAATAATGATACAAGTTGCTTTACATATGCCAGTTGGAGATCTTATTGGAATACCAGTTGGGTGACCTCTTCCAGTTCAATTTCACTCTACTTTAGTGTCATTGTGCATGAGAAACATAGAAGCGGAGCAGCGCTTTTAATGGGAGTCCCAAACATCAGACACATACCATTCATACATGACTTGCCCCATTTTTTGTTACATTTTATTTTATGAATGTTCATTAGTTACCATATATTATATGCAATATAATTGCATTATATTGTACGTTACATATTTTTTATGTAACTTGTTCTTGTTGTGTTTGTCCATATTCTGTAGGAAAGAAGATAAATTCAGGTAATAAACTTAATTATTAATAAAACCGAATAGAAAGTCTTCTTCCTCATTTGTCCATGACATACATAACACTTGAATCCACAGGTTTCATTTAGGAGCTCTGAAAAATGTGTACTCATCCCCATTTAAGAGTTCATATAGACTAATATATTAAACATCTGTGTTCATATATTAAACATCTGTGTTCTGTCCATGTGCAAAACTGAGAGAATACAGAAAGCACACTGATCAATGCAAGACAATGTGGTAATTCACATGAATATTTTCACTCATGGTCTGCATGTGAAAAATCACAGCATACTATACCTTGACCCATATTTTGAATCAGACTCGTCCATTGTAAGTCAATGGGTGCATGAAAAATGGATCACGCACTGGTTACCATCTATATATCATGCATTTTTCTTTGATACATTAAAATGATAAAGATAGGAAACTGTGTTTGTCCTGTGTTATTAAATTGCTCATGTAAAAAATGGATGCCATACAGATTAACAAAATGTTAGCAAAATTAGTCCACAAGTAATCTATCAAATCATACTTCTCAAATCAATAATAATGCTACAGCTTGACTCTAGATGTGTATCACTAGGTGACAAGAAGAAGTATATAAAGTATAGTGTTTAAATAAAAAAATTTTATTTCACAACAAAATGTTAAAACAGTTACTTAAAAACATACATGATTAATATAGAAAGGTGCTGGAAAAAGAAGGGAATAAGTACCAACATTGTGCAAAGTGTTTCCAGGCAGCTCAGAATAATAGATGATATATATTTAGTATAAAATAGGTTAGGGAGATATTAACCATTTTTCGCTGCTATCATTAGCATGCTTAATGTTGTGGTCACTCCCTTGTCCCTGTAAAAATGCAAGTTAAATATAACTGACAAGTGTGGCGTTTAGGGACTCATTTTTTACTGTATTAAGATCCTTGGTTGTAAGGTGCATAAAGTGTCACAGAGAAATAAATCATGTCAGAGTTCCTAATGTGATTTACAATAGCTGTAATAGCTGAGCCTCTATTGTGCAAGGTGGAATCCCTGTAACCCGACGCACGTTTCGCGCCGCTTCTTCGGACATACGAATGGCACAAGGACGTAAGAAAATGTGCAAACGGATTGCATATGCATGGATATGCCACTTGCTCAGCAACTTGCTGTAGTTTTCAGTACAGTCAGTGTTTTATCAGCAGGAGAGTATCACTAAAGGAGTAGGTCTCTCCTGCAAGTCAGTCCAGCTAATCTGTGTCACCCCACTGTAACGTCCGCCACAGGCTCAAATAGGCTACCTCAGACAGACTTGGCACAAATAGTGAGGATAAATATTACCTGATGGGGTCCAGTGGATTGCTACGTACAGGAGGTCTGCAGTTTGGAAGTGCGAGCCAGGAATGGTCACCAAGCTGGGTCAAAGCCAAGAAGTCTTGTAAAGGACAAAATCAAGATATTCAAAATAGTCAGAAGACATAAGCCAAGGTCAAAACACTGAGCAATGATAACAGCAAAAAGCCAACAGACAGGAATGAACCAGAAAAGCGCAAGACTACATCTGGCATCTTCCAGCAGCTGGAAGGTTTAGTAGGTTGTGGTGCTTTCCAATAGGCTGTAGTAAGTAGCAGATAACTTAAGATAGACAGCGCACACACATTCTGTCAGACTAGATGGCACTGCAGGTACCGGCCACTCTAAACTTAGTGGCCAGACACAGCCTGAGGCATCCAGAGCTTCTAGCACTTCTGACATCTCTTCTATCATCAGCGCCACCCATAGAGTGAATATGGCAGTGTCTGACAACAGAAGCAGACATTGCAGGAGCAGGTTCTGGAAGAACCAAAAACACTGGACATGGATTAAAAAATAAAAAAAATAATGAAAGTATAAATAAGTTTTTTTTAGGAAATATATCTACTATATAATCTGGATTAGTATAGAACAAGGCTGACAAAAAAACTAATACCATAAAATCTATAAAGTTTATTCAAAAAACCAACCCAAACGTAAAAACATTAATATTAAACCAGGTCACTATTTATTGACCCACCATGCTAGACAACATCTAAGGTACGTAAGGGTATGGGTATACCTAATTCACCCTTTCCACCCCTAACTTAACCCTTCCTATCTGCGGAGGTTGGCACCCACTTGTACGCAATATGGCGCCCCCCGCTCCCTGGCAGCTCACCCTTCTATAAAAATATCTTACATTACTGGCAACCTCCGCTGGCAGGTAGGGATCACCTTAGGGATTCACTAGGGTCACTATAGCTGTCCCATTAGTCCATGATTGTCTAAATGGTTAATTTGTACTAGACAGAGTTTTTTGTGGTGGTGATGTCTTAAGTAGAATTTCCTGGTTGGGTACATACTGTTTCAGTAATGTAAGATGTTTTGTACGGTATGTTTTTTTGTGGAGGTATATCCGGTAACTCCAATTGATGTTATAATTAGGGATAGAAGGGTGAGCCGCCGGGGAGTGGGGGCACCATATTGCGTTCAAGAGGGTGCCATCCTCCGCAGATAGGAAGGGTTAAGTTAGGGGTGGAAAGGGTAAATTAGGTATACCGATGCCCTTACATACCTTAGATGTTGTCTAGCATGGTGGGTCAATGAATAGTGAACTGGTGTTATATTAATGTTTTTAAGTTTGGTTTGGTTTTTTGAATAAACTTTATAGATTTTATGGTATTAGTTTTTTGTGAGCCTATGTATTTGAAAGTGAATTAGCAAATACTAGGCACTATGTGCAAGAGTGCCCACACACATACATAATAAAAGAAAATTGAAAAAGAAAAAAGACACTTGTATATAACATACAAATAATAGAGACAAAATGGGGACCACATACTGGTTGTAGTGTATGGAGGGACTATATACCTATAGACAATAATGAATCAAAATCTAATCGAAATAATATAGATTAAGTCCCTGATGATACCAGAAAAATCAATAATAAAAGGTGTGATCAAAAAGATAAATACCCAGGGCAGACATATAATTGTGTATAGGAATGTGCCCAACATAATCTGAATATAAACCAGTAATGATAATGTTACTCATCAATAATATCCATGTGCCTAAAGAAACTCACTTAGATATGTAAATCAATACACCATAATGGAATACCAAAGGTCCAATATCAAGGACTAGGCAATCAAGCAAAAAGAGGTGTATATAAAGCGGTATACACATGGATATAGATAGTATAAGTAGTGAGGATAAATATTACCTGATGGAGCTCTAGTGGTGGTCCCCGGTTTGAGGTGCGGCGCACGCCCCAATCTATCATCAGCGCCACCCGTAGAGTGAATATGACAGAGTCTGGCAACAGAAGCAGACATTGCAGGAGCAGGTTCTGGTGGAGATCCACACCCAGCCCACCAATATATGGCAGCTTGCTGAGAATGTACAATGTACACAGAAAGCTGGCAATCAATGGTTTGGGTAAGATTATACACAGCTCAACATTCTGGCCACTGCTACATTTACAGCAGAGAAAACAGGGATCCTATCAAAGCTGCACTATGAAGCACAGTAAGTGATACATAGCTGGAATCAGGCTCTCTGTCCCTAAATCAGGCTGCTCTCAGATTCTGTAGCAAAAACCTGCTGAGAGATTCCTTTTAACCACAAACTTCTCCCTTCAGGTGCAACAAAATGTTCTGACAAATGCCTTCTTCACACGTTTGTTTTTAGTGTATGTATGCGGTCCCTTTTTTTTAAGGGCTGCAAATATAGACACACGCACACCCATTGTATTCAATGATGGTACGCACATATCAGGTTTTTCACATGGACCATGTATCAGTGAGAAAAACCCGCAGACATGTCAATTTTTTTGCGCAGCTTGAACAAAAAGTGTGCTGCACACGTGCACAGTGATGACACACGGATGACATCTGTGTGTCATCAGCGTGACACATGCTGGCGCCTGGGAAGAAGTGGTACAGTTTGCACTGTTCCCAGGTTCCGGTGGCTGAAGGCAGCTCTCATCATTGTCCTCTGAGATCAGCGTGACCAGGGACAATATCCCATAAGGTTCCCAGGCTATTAATAACAGCTCATAGCTGTTTGCTTAACCTTTACTGGTGAATTTATGGGGACCCCAGAAAAAAAATGATGTAGGGTCTCCCTATAAATTCAAACCAGCAAAGGCTAAACAGACAGCTGTGGATTCATATGAATAGCCTGAGAAGGGGTCATGGATGTTAACCCCTCCCATGCTAGCCCTCAGCCGACCCAAAAATGGCACATCCATAAAATGTGCCAAATCTGATGCTTAGCCTCACTCTTCCCACTTTCCCTGGTTAAGTTTCAAGTGGGGTAATACTTGTGGGGTTAATGTCAGCTTTGTATTGTCAGCTGGCATCAAGCCCAGGGCGTCTTATAGATGCCTCTACATTACTAACCTCTGGGCTTGATGTCACATGACAATACAAAGGCATCAACCCCAACCCTATTACCCCACTTGCCACGGCCAGAAGACAAGTGGAAAAGCGAGGTTAAGCACCAGATTTGGCGCATCTTAAGCATGCACCATTTTTGGGGCAGCTGAGGACTGATGTTGGTAGCCTGAGAGGGGGGTAATAAATGTGGCCCCATCCCAGGCTATTAATATTGATCCACAGCTGTCTTTTTAGCCTTTGCTGGTTTTAATTTATAGTCATTTTTTTCTGGGGTTCCTTGTAATTTCACCAGAAAGGCTAAGCAAACAGCTATAAGCTGTTATTAATAACCTGGGAACCTTATGGGAATTTGGTCCTTTTCCAAGATTACATCAGCTGTGGGCTTTCCCTCTGCTGTTTATGAAAATTGTGCGGGAACCTACACCTTTTTTTATTTAATTCTTTATTTTACATGGGAGGGACAAAGCTGCTGATGAATGCAACTTCCATTATTGTTGCCTGGTCGTGCTGATCTCAGGTAGACCAAGCAACAATGATGAGAACTGCCTTCAGCAGCCGGCACCTGGGATGACATGTCACACAGACTGCATACGGATGCCACACTGATGTTAAACCCGGACATACGGAATCAGACAGCAAACAGACACACTGATGCCACATACGTACATGCAGATGGATTACGGACACAGATCCCAGATCTCACCAGTACTGAGTTTTCCTGTACAGGAATCAATAGGATGTGTGAAGGAGGCCTAATACTAATCATCCATTTCTTAAAACATCATCACTAATATTGTGGTATTTTCTCTTCTTCACAGATTTTGATGAAAACGGTATGTTTTACAGTATATTAAATGTATATAGTTAGTAAAAGTAGATTGGAATAATGTATACATAGTATATTTATTTAACTTGAAATACTCACTACTTCCACTAAAATAGTGTAGTAGTACTGAAATCTACTTTGATTCTCAGATAGAGATATAATAATTGCATATTTAAATAGTATCATACAGCACATTTGTGTTTATCAGTTTAGAAATATCTGTACCGGTATATAATATATGTGTTCTCCTTCCCCAAGATTCACATAAGCAAAAAGGTAAGCATTTTAAATATATGTATATACACATACGAATATATACAGCTCTGGCAAAAATGAAGAGACCACTGAAAAATGTTTAGTTTGTCTGATTTTTCTCTTTATAGGTATATTTTTGAGTAAAATGTAAATTGTTAATTTATTCTATAAACTTCTGACAACATGTCTGCGAATTTCCAAGCAATACATTTTGTATTTTTTTTTCTGAAAAGGAGAAATGGTCAAAATTAAAAAAAAAAAAGACCCAGTGCTTTCAGACCTCAAATAATGCAAAGAAAACAAGTTCATAATCATTTAGAAACAACAATACTAATGTTTTAACTCAGGAAGAGTTCAGAAATCAAATTTTGTGGAATAACCATGATTTTTAATCACAGCTTTCATGCGTCTTGGCATGCTTTCCACCAGTCTTTCACACTGCTCCTGGTGCAAAAATGTAAGCAGTTCTTCTTTGTTTGATGGCTTGTAACTATCCATCATCCTCTTGATTACAGTCCAGAGGTTTTCAATGGGGTTCAGGTCTGGAGATTGGGCTGCCCATGACAGAGCTTTGATGTGGTGGTCTCTTAATTTTTGCCAGAGCTGTATAGATAGATTAATAGATTAATAGATTAATTAATAGATTATTCTTGGTATTTGACTCTTATAATATAAGTTAAAGTGTACCTTACATGTTGCACGTGCACGCCTATATGTGGTCAGCATAATTTATAGGCAGATTGATATATGGTTTTGTTGGGAAAGACTCAGTGGACTCGTGAATTATTCATTTAAATTATTTTTCTTTCTATGCTTAGAAGTCCAGTGGGTGGTCCTAAAGAAATTGACAACTATTTTTATGTGCATATTTTTATAGAGAAGGCATAATAGGATGTATTTTAATCAATTTATGCTCTCTTATCTGACAACTGGAATTATATAGTTCATGTATATAGGGAAACCTCTTTTGAGTAAAATACTCCAAATTACATGGGAATAACATGACATTGGAGTATTATTAGAAGCAGAAGTATTGACACATGAAACAATATTGAAACAGAAGTAGTGATGGCTTAGGTGTAATACAAAATTACTGATGCAAGTTGGAGTGGCAGAGGTTAGAAGACAATGATGACATAATAAAATACCAAATAAAAAAAAATAGCTTGAATAATTATAACTTTCTGGAATAAAAACAATCAGATAAACAAGATAAATCCAGTAGTTTTGGCTATTTATTCATATCTGTCCATGGAAAAATATTTTTACTTACATTTTCAAATTATACCAATTCTATTACCGTACTTTGATGTGTTAATATACATTTTGCAATTTTGTATATTTACAAGAGTGACTACCCTTTTCTGCAAAATCGGGACAGGGTCCTCATATGGTCACCCCCACCAGGGAAGCTCCTGGACAAAGTATCAACCTTGAGATTTTTGACCCCTGGATGGAAAGTGACTACAAAATTTAACCTAGTAAAAAACAGGGACCATCTAGCTTGCCTAGGGTTGAGACGTTTAGCCGATTGAAGATATGACAAGTTCTTATGGTCAGTGATAACAGTAATGGGATGGACAGCCCCTCCAACCAATGTCGCCATTCTTCAAATGCCAATTTAATTGCCAAAAGCTCCCTATTACCCATGTCATAATTTCTCTCAGCCAAAGGAATTTATTTTGGAAAAGAAGGTGCATGGATGCCATTTACCAGGGGATGGACCCTGAGACAACACAGCCCCAACCCCCACCTCCAATGCCTCAACCTCCACAACATTGGGCTGGGAAACATCTGGTTGGCTAAGTATAGGATCCATGACAAAACAGCTCTTAAGGGAGGAAAAGGCCCACAGGGCATTGTCCGACCATTTGGAAAAGTCCAACCCCTTCCTTCTTCTGAATAATTCCATATGAATTTCTGGTAAAAATTAGTAATGAACTGATCCCACCCTCAGTCGTACATTCTGTACAATATGAGTGAGAGCTTTCTGTGCAAGTGGCGCTGAGTCAATGGCAAAGATGGGAATGGGCTTAGCTAAAGCACAGCAAACCAGCCCATGAGCTCTGGCAAACTCAGCATCAACTATGCTGACTACAGCAGGAGAAATGGGAATATCCAGCACGTCCATCCAGTGTAAGTAAAATAACCAAAATTTATTAGAACATTTTAAAAAACAATTTTAAAAAAAGAGAGAAGAACCCTCTTTGGTGATGCGTTTCTGGCGCACCACAGCGCCCTTAGTCATAGGAACTAATACAACATGGATAAACAGGTTTATATGTGACAGGGAACCAATCACAGACATAGCATTCAATTACATTGGAAAAGGCTGCAGCTAGACTCACATAACAGAACTTTATCTTATTTTTCTCCAAATAAATTGAAAATACATGAATATGTTTTAAATATCCACAAAATCTGTTTGTCAATTCAATATATATAAAAAAGATCATTTTTGTAATTCATACCATGTGGATATTTGGTGTCTAAAGTTAGAATCCAAAAGGCTTCCCGCAGAGCTAATTGCTTCCTCCAATCTCCACCTCTAGGTGACTGACTAACCCTTTCAATACCAAAAAAAGAAAAATCTGATAGATCGCCTCTGTGCACAGAAATAAAATGTTTAGTAGCCCCAGAATAACCTAAATTATTGTTTTTTATATTTGCTATATGTTCCGAAATTCTTTTTTTAATTTTCCTTGTGGTATAACCTATATAGCAAATATTGCAAGCTTTACATTTTATGCAGTATATGACATGATCAGAGTCACAATTGATAAATGATTTTATATTATAAGTAACATTGTGATTTGAGGAAAAAGAAGTTCTTTTGTTGTCTGCAAATTGGCAGACATTGCATCTATTACCAAAACATTTAAAGAAACCCTTCACTGATAGCCATGATGTGGGAGTTTTTTTCGGGCGCACCATACTGGGAGATAAAACATTCCCCAGTGTGCAACCTCTTTTAGCCACTACCCTGCATCCGTTTTGAAGAATTGTACATAAAGATCTATCTTGATTGACTACAGGAAGATATTTGAGAATGATCTGTCTGATTTTGTTATACTGACTGCTGTAAGCAGTAGAAAAGGTGATCTGCGTTTCAGGAGCGGCACTTGCATTCTCATTTTCAGAATACAATAAATTGGCACGTGGAATTTTGGAAACTTGTCTGAATGCATGCTTTATGTTAGATTGTTTGTATCCTCTATCAAGTAATCTGTTAGAAATAATGCGGCTTTCCTTATGGAAATTTTCTTCACTGGAGCAAATTCTTCTCACTCTAGTGAGCTCACCCCTAGGAATGGCATGAATGGTGTGACGAGGGTGTGCGCTTGAAGACATTAGGATCGTATTACCAGAATTGTCTTTTCTATAGAGTGAGGTGTTAACCCTCTGTGTTGTGTTACTGCCGGTAAGGAGTACATACAAAAATGAAACTTCATCCGATGGAATGCCGCTGGTGAAACGCAGATTGAAACACACGTGTGCACAAGCCAACACACGTGTGCACAAGCCTGTATATACATATTCCCCCTTTTTTTGTCTATTATAAGTGCAATACTTTTTTTAGGAGTGTGATAGCAAATGAACACACTCTTTGCACTAATTGTGACAATTATTTGTCTGTCTGTTGTGTATGGTCTGCTGGATGTGTTATTTCTATTTTTCTGCATGACAGGGTTTATTAGGGCTAGTTAGGATCAGTCTATGTTGAGCAGGGGCGCCATTGCGCAGGTATATATAGGGTTCCAACCTCTGCTGCTAGGAAGGGTACAGATAGTTGGTCCAGTAGGGAGTTTGTGCACCCTGTATCTTTGTCAGCAGCCATACGTGTATTAGATCGTGTATGTGGTATAGAGAGTTTTATTTAAAAGAAGTAAATGTTAAGTTTTATTGTGTTATTTACTCTATTTGAAATAGTGTCTTTTTCTGCGGTGATGAAACGCAGATTGCACTGATTGTCATTCAGGTAGGACATAAAGTCAGAAAATTTAGTCGCTTCCCCCTGCCAGATTAGCAAAATATCATCCACAAATCTCCCATACCAATTAAGGTATGGGAGAAATGGATTGTCATCTGTAAATATGTAAATTTCTTCCCACCATGCCATAAATAAAACTGCTAAAGATGGAGAGAACTTAGACCCCATAGGAGCACCCATGGTCTGAATATAGTACTCATTTTGGAACATAAAGAAATTGTGCTTTAGTAAATAATGTAAAGACGCAAGAATAAACCATTTCAATGAGTCTGAGTAACTGCTATACTTATTTAGGTGATATTCAATTGCTGTCATAGCCAAAGAGTGGGGAATGCATGAATATAAATTTATGACATCACAAGTTACAAAAGAATAATTGTGGCACCATTGAAAAGTGTCAAAAACCTTCAAAACTGATGAGGTATCTTTAAGATACCCTGGAATTCTGGGATCAAAGGCTGAAGATACTCGTCAATCAAATTACTAAGATTTTCATTTAGGGAACCCATCCCAGAAATTATAGGTCGCAAAGGTGGAGGGAAAACATTTTTGTGTGTTTTTGGGAGCCCATGAAAAATGGGAATAATTGGATGTTCAGGAAGTAGCCATTTATAAATCTTGTTGTTAATGACCCCCAATCTCTGTGCATTATTGAGTATATCAGTCATGTCATATTTGAAAGACAATGTAGGGTCAGATCTTAAAGAAGTGTATGTGCTGGTATCCTGTATAATAGATATTATCAATTTACAGTACAAAGCAGTATCTATGACTACTATACAGCCCCCTTTGTCCGACTGACGGACTGTCAAATTATGATTGCGTTGTAAATCTCTAATGGCCTGAGATTGATCTTTACTCAAGTTACTTCGATAGTTAGCATTCCGAGTTTCAGCATGTAATTTTTTCAAATCCTGTTCTACTAAAGTCTGAAACAGGTCTAGAGCAGGAACTCTTGAATGGAGGGATTAGATGAAAGCACCTGCACATCTTCGTCCTTTATTTTGTCCTCATCAGAATTTTCCTCCTGCAGAGAGGTTAAAGTAAGTAGCGTGCATTGTTCCATAAAGGAAAGGGACGCATTGTTTTCCCTGGTGCAATATGATCTTTTACTACCAAGATTAGTCATTTTGATTGTCTGAAAAAAAGTGTCTTTTGATCGTAAGAAGACGAGTAAATTTGTTGACATCTTTAATAGTCTCAAATAAATTGAAATTGCCAGTTGAAACAAAGTTCAGACCTTTGGCCAATACTTCAATTTGTGTAGGGGATAGAATGGTAGGAGTCAGAACTATGACACTATCCAGGTGCTGACTCAATACTGATATCTGCGTTGCCTTTCCCTCCTGGGATATCTTCTCCATTCGTCTCTTGCGGGCTCTCCTGCCCCCCCTCCTCCTCCGGCGTTTTTTGACATAGCAGTGTTGTGAACATGTCTGGCATCTGCACTGGAAAAAGACGCATCTGTTTCACAATCCGATGGATTATACTCTGATGAAGAAAAAGACACAGATTTTCTACGTGCATGTTCACATTGATCCCACTGAGGTTGATTTCTAAGTATAGGCTTGGGTGTATTGTCAGTCCGTTTTTTCCATGAATACACTTTGTCATTTTTGTAATCAAAAGAGTCTCTGTTGAACTTAGATTTTTTCATTTTTATAATGGAGTCCTCCATAATCTTTTTGGAAAGCATATCAAAATCAGGCTGGTCAGTATATTACCCTCTCCTGTATGGGTTCACTGCTAGACTGCTCCCCTGGCAAAGGGGCAATACCTCAAAGAGGCTCTGGAGAAGGTGGTCTAACCCACCTATCCCAAAGGTGTCTGTCAACATATATAGCCAACGACATAGTGGCCTCCAAGGACTCAGAGGTTTCATATACTGCCAAATCATCTTTCAAAGTTTCAGTGAGAACCTTAGCTTTTGAGAGCTGGATTTAGCATCAGTTGCCCACCTGCAGAATTCGGAGCTATACGTCTCCACTGGCCGATTCCCTTGCTGAGGGCAATGCAACCTGGACTCAGCCATGGCGACTTGGTCAGGGTTATCTTACATAAGGGCTAGAGCCCCAAAAAATCCCTCAACAGACTGGAGACAAACCAAATCCTGTGGCAAAGAGAAAGCCCAGGACTGTGGATCTCCCTGTAGTAGAGAGATCACAATACTGACTCATTGCTCTTCATTTCCGGAGGAGTGAGGATGAAGTTTAAAATAAAGTTTGCAAGCTTCCTTAAGCACAAAAAACTTGTTTCTTCCTCCGGAAAACCTGTCTGGGAGGGCAACCTTAGGCTCAGGTTGGATCGGCCTACCTGCAGAGACCCCAACATCAGCGACCTGCAGCCGCTGTCACAGCTGCGGAACCTCATATCGGAGGTCACTCACCTCCAGAGATAGACAGCATAGCTGCTCTGTCAGCCCTGCAACCGAATTCATACCAAGTGAGAAAAGGAAAAAAAAAACACACATGAAAAAAAAACACACACAAATAAAACCAAGTGTCATTTTTTTCCCCCTTAAATATGCTGGTGATAATGTCACGCATGGTGTAGGAAAGACTAAGTGCAACACAAAGGTATGAGGGGAAGGGGGAAGTGGGGACTAGGGTTGAGCGAAACGGATCGGTCATTTTCATAAATCGCCGACTTTCGGCAAAGTCGGGTTTCATGAAACCCGACCCGATCCCAGTGTGGGATCGGCCATGTGGTCGGCAATCTTTGCGCCAAAGTCGCGTTTCATATGATGCGTTCAGCACCATTTCTCAGCCAATGAAGGTGGACGCAGAGTGTGGGCAGCGTGATGACATAGGTCCTGGTCCCCACCATCTTAGAGAAGGGCATGGCAGTGATTGGCTTGCTTTCTGCGGTGTCACAGGGGCTATAAAGGGGCGTGCACGCCGACCGCCATCTTACTGCTGCCGAGCTGAGCATAGGGAGAGATTGCTGCCGCTTCATCAGAAGCAGGGATAGCGTTAGGCAGGGTACATTATTCCCCAAACCGCTTGTGCTGTAGCGATTTCCACTGTCCAACACCACCTTTTCTTTGCAGTGACAGTGGAGGCTAGCTTTTTCTTCATCAGCTCTGTAGCTTATTGGGCTGCCCTAGAAGGCTCCCTGATAGCTGCATTGCTGTTTGTACGCCGCTGTGCAAACCAACTGCTTTTTTAAAAGCACAAATCCTGTTGCTCCTTCCTTTCTGCACAGCTATCTTGTTTGTTTGTCCACACTTTTGTGTGCAGCAGTCCTTTTTATTGCTGCCTGCCATGCTTTTCTGAGATTATTGTAGGGAGATAGTAATTGTAGTACAGTCCCTTTTTTTTATATATATATCTTCAAGCCACTTTCTGCCCCTGAAACTGTGTAGTGTAAAACAGTGGGCCTGTATTTTTCTGCACTGTCCCACACCTAAAAAGGGAGATTAATATTGCCAAATCTGTGCATCTGCGCCAGGCCTGTCTGTGGTATCTGTCAGACATTTTCTGCCACAGAAACTATACAGTAATACAGTGGGCCTGATTTATTCACTAGTCTCCCATATAAAAAAAAAGGGAGATTAATATTGGCAAATCTGTGCATCTGCGCCAGTCCTGTCTGTGGTATCTGTCAGTCATTTTCTGCCACAGAAACTATACTGTAATACAGTGGGCCTGATTTTTCTGCTGTCTCCCACACATAAAAAAGGAGATTTAAATTCACAACAAGTTTACGTACACCTTCTACCTGGTTTTACAGGACCATATAACGGTTGTTAGTTTGGTTACATTTTTCCAAGAATGAGGAAGTCTGGTGGAAGAGGTCGTGGCCGTGGGCGGTCATTTCCAGCTGGTAGTGGTGGTGGTCGTGGAGCATCAGGTGGTCGTGGGAAAAGCAATATAGCCCCTAAGTCTAGAGTTGTTGAGCCAGCATCACCATCTGGCTACACAAGGCCTCGAATGCTCCCTTTTCTGGGAGTAGGAAAACCGCTTTTAAAGCCGGAGCAGCAGGAAAAAGTTTTTGCTTTCTTTGCTGCCTCTGCCTCTAGCTCTTTCGCCTCCTCTTCGGAAAGTGCAAAATTTAAAAGCAGCGCGTCGTCAGTGGATGCTCCCGGTCAGGAACAAGTCGCTTCCTTGTGTCCTTCACCCAGAACAACAGTGAAGGATGCGTCAGGTGACACAACAGGTTACTCCATGGAGCTCTTTACACATACCGTGCCTGGGTTAGAAAGGGAAATTGTTAACAGGCCATACCCATTACAAGATGAATTGGACATGGAGTGCACAGATGCACAGCCACAGCTAGATCATTATGCTGTTCCATTGACTCAGATCACAACATTGCCCTCGCAGTGTACTGAGCCAGAATCTGACCCTGATGAGACTATGGTGCCCCGTCCCGAACGCTATAGCACTGGCTTACACGGTGACACAGAGGAAGGTGCACAGGACATAGAAGAGGAGGTGATAGATGACCCAGTTGTTGACCCCGATTGGCAGCCATTGGGGGAACAGGGTGCCACTGGCAGTAGCTCTGAAGCGGAGGAGGAGAAGCCACAGCAGGCATCAACATCGCAACAGCTTTCATCTGGCAGGCCCGTATCTGGCCAAAAACGTGTGTCAAAACCAAAAACAGTTGTAGGACAGCGTGGCCATCCGGTTAAAGTAGCACAGTGTGCCTGAAAAGGTATTCGATAGTAGGAAGAGTGCAGTCTGGCAATTTTTTAACCAAGATCCGAATGATCACCGCAAAGTGATCTGTATAAATGCTCAAGGACCTTTAGCAGAGGTCAGACTGTCCAAAATGTAAATACAACTTGCATGCGTAGACATTTAACCGCCATGCACTTGCAAGCCTGGACTAACTACCAAACATCCCGTAACGTTGTTGCACCCGCTCACAATGAAGCTAGTCAGCAACGCTACATTCCTTCGCTCACTGTAAGCCCACTGTTTACGACACCACCTGCAGCAAATGTGGAGGTATCGTCGCAAGGCCAAAGCAGTCAGGGAATCACCAGGTTGTTGGTAGGAAACACTGTATGTAGGCCAACAGCAAGAATACCCTCACCAACCCTCTCTCAGTCTGCCATGTCCACCACCACCCCCGCTAGTTCCACCATATGCAGCTCTCCAGTCCAGCTCACCCTACAAGAGACTCTCGTTAGGAAAAGGAAGTACTCAGCCTCTCATCTGCGTACACAGGGTTTGAACGCCCACATTGCTAGACTAATCTCGTTAGAGATGATGCCCTACCGGTTGGTTGAAAGCGAAGCTTTCAAAGCCCTGATGGCCTACGCAGTACCACGCTATGACCTACCCATTCGACACTTCTTTGCGAGAAAAGCCATCCCAGCCCTCCACCAGCATGTCAAAGACCGCATTGTCCATGCACTCAGGCAATCTGTCAGTAGAAAGGTGCACCTCACAACAGATGCATGGACCAGTGGGCATGGCCAGGGACGTTACGTGTCCATCACGGCACACTGGGTTAATGTGCTGGATGCAGGGTCCACAGGGGACAGCCATAGTGGGACAGTTCTGCCTAGCCCACGGTCTAGGAAACAGTTGGCTGTAGGCGTTCGCCACCCCCCCTCCTCCTCCTCCAGCAGAAGCGAGAGCTCGTCCACAGACCGCAGTCACACGACCACTCCATCCGCAGCTGCCAGTGTTGCACACGAGGTGTCCCATTATGGAACAGCTAGTGGTAAGCATCAGCAGGCTGTGTTGGAAATGAAGTGTTTGGGCGACAACAGACACACCGCGGAAGTTCTGGCCAAGTTCTTGCAGCAAGAAACTCAGTCATGGCTGGGCAGTGTACATCTTGAGGCAGGCAAGGTAGTCAGTGATAATGGAAGGAATTTTATGGCTGCCATAGCCCTTTCACAACTGAAAAACATACCTTGCCTGGCTCACACCTTGAACCTGGTGGTGCAGTGCTTCCTGAAAAGTTATCCGGGGTTACCCGCCCTGCTCCTGAAGGTGCGAAGACTTTGCTCGCACATCCGCTGTTCGCCCGTACACTCCAGCCGTATGCAGAACCATCAGCGATCTTTGAAGCTTCCCCAGCACCGCCTAATAATCGACGTTGCAACAAGGTGGAACTCCACACTGCACATGCTTCAGAGGCTGTGCGAACAGAGGCGTGCTGTTATGTATTTGTGGGAGGATACACATACACGGGCAGGCAGTTGGATGGCAGACATGGAGTTGTCAGGTGTGCAGTGGTCGAAGCTACAAGACCTGTGTCAAGTCCTTCAGTGTTTTGAGGAATGCCCATGCCTGGTTAGTGCAGACGACGCCATCATAAGCATGAGCATCCCCCTAATGCGTCTGCTGATGCAAAGTTTGACGCACATAAAGGAGCAGGCGTCTGCAGCCGAGGACGAGGGAAGCCTTGATGACAGTCAGCCATTGTCTGCTCAGGGAAGTCTCCTGGACGAGGTGGAAGACGAAGAGGAGGAGGACGAGGAGGATGATGGGGATGAATATCTATGGGAGGAGGAAGCTTCTCAGGGGGCAATACAAACTGGTGGCTTTGCAAGGTCAGGTACAGGGTTTTTGAGGGAGACAAGTGATGTTGATTTGCCAGAAAGTGCTCCTCAACCCAGCACAAGCAGTGAATTGACACCTGGAACATTGGCCCACATGGCGGATTATGCCTTGTGTATCCTAAAAAGGGACCCCCACATTATCAAAATGATGACCGATGACGATTACTGGTTGGCCTGCCTCCTGGATCCACGCTATAAAGGGAAATTGCAAAATATCATGCCACATGAGAACCTTGAGCAAATATTGGCTACCAAACAAGCAACTCTTGTAGACTGCTTGGTTCAGGCATTCCCAGCACACAGCGGCGGTGATGGTTCTCACACAAGCTGCAGGGGGCAACATGGCAGAGGTGTTAGAGGTGCACAAATCAGAAGTGGCATTGGACAGAGGGGTTTTATGACCAGGTTGTGGAGTGATTTTGCAATGACCGCAGACACGACAGGTACTGCAGCATCGATTTAAAGTGACAGGAGACAACATTTGTCCAGTATGGTTACTAACTATTTTTCATCCCTTATCGATGTTCTCCCTCACACGTCATTCCCATTTGAATACTGGGCATCTAAAATAGACACCTGGCCTGAATTGGCAGAATATGCATTACAGGAGCTTGCTTGCCCCACTGCTAGTGTGCTATCAGAAAAAGTATTCAGTGCTGCTGGTTCAATACTGACCGAAAAAAGGACTCGTCTGGCTACCCAAAATGTTGATGATCTAACCTTCATTAAAATGAACCAATCATGGATTTCTAATTATTTTGCCCCACCTTTCCCTGCTGACACCTAGCTTTCCTGTAAAAAGGTCTTGCTTTTGGACTGGTCTTACTGACTGTTCCAATTTCTCAATTTGCAGCTGCTGTATGTCCAGCATACGACATTTGTAAACCACCCTAAATGGGCTGACTCCACCCATGGGGCCGTGGTCAGTCACCACTTGGCGCAAGCACCCGTGAGAGTGCCGTTTGTCTGAAGAGGTGGGTGTGCCCACTTTTGGGCAATGGCACTGGCACAGGGTCCCTCATAGTACAATGAAGTGTCTCTGGCGGTGGTGGTGCGCACCCAACATCAGACACACCATTGTAACATGAGGGGCCATGGGCCAGTACCGCCGCCCACGAGAGAGTGTTGTACCGCCGCCCACGAGAGAGTGTTCCTCCCAGCTCAAACAGTGCTCTACCACTTGCAAAATTATCTCTCACTGCTCCACCACTGTTTAGTCTATGCGGTTAAATCCTTCAATGGCACTTCCAATAACAATTTGTTAACATGTATGATACTAGTAAAAATATTCAGGGGCCCTGTCCTACATTTACACCAGTTAATACTTTGCGCCAAATACCAATGCCTGCAAGTCAGCAGAGGAGCCCAACCCTGTACCTAGGTATGCCACCTGTTCATTTATTTTTTTTGTTCTTGGGTGAGACATTAACACGCATTTATTATTTTGGAGTACTAACTGTGTCAGACACTCCTTCCAATTGTCCTCCGCTGACCACAGCAATGCTGCCTGTGTACCCCTGTAACCTAATAAAACCTACATCGAGCCAACTTTTTTAATTTAAGGCCTACTAAGTCTGTCTGCGGTCCCTCCTTCCAATTGTCCTCCGCTGACCACACCAATGCTGCCTGTGCACCCCTGCAACCTAATTAAACCTGCATTGAGCCTGATTTTTGTTATTTTAGACCTACTAAGTCTGTCTGCGGTCACTCCTTCCAATTGTCCTTCGCTGACCACAGCAATTCTGCCTGTATACCCCTGTAACCTAATAAAACCTGCATCGAGCCAACTTTTTTAATTTAAGGCCTAGTAAGTCTGTCTGCGGTCCCTCCTGCCAATTGTCCTCCGCTGACCACACCAATGCTGCCCGTGTACCCCTGTAACCTTTTTTAAACCTGCATCTAGCCAACTTTGTGGTGTAAGGCCTACTACAAGTGTCTGTCTGCTCCACTAAATACAGCTGTCCTCCTTTTAAAAAAGCTGAGCTGCAATTGTCAGGTTTTCAGCCTATCGGAATTTGAAAACTGCATTGGGGCTACAAGTTTGGTTGGGTTCTACAAACGGTGTCTGCCGCTCCAAGGTGTTCTCCAGGTTTACTTTCCTGAGCTTCAATCTTCAGGCTCTCATTAATTAGTTGTCAATATAACACTGCATTAGGCCTACTAGTTTGGTTGGGGCCTACTAACGGTGTCTGCCGCTCCAAGGTGTTCTCCAGGTTTACTTTCCTGAGCTTCAATCTTCAGGCTCTCATTAATTAGTTGTTCATATAGCACTGCATTAGGCCTACTAGTTTGGTTGGGGCCTACTAACGGTGTCTGCCGCTCCTTGGTGTTGTCCTCCACTGAACAAAGCTGAGCTTCAATCTTCAGGCTTTCGGCCTATATCAGATATTAAACTGCATTTGGCCTACTAGTTTGGTTGGGTGTTGTGAAATTGGATTTTGGGCTCCCCCGGTGGCCACTGGTGGAATTGAACTTGTGTGCATCATCCCCTCTGTTCACCTGTTCCCATCAGGATGTGGGAGTCGCTATTTAACCTTGCTCCTCTGTCACTTCCATGCCGGTCAACATTGTAATCAGAAGCCTTTCTGTGCATGTTCCTGCTTCTAGACAACTCCCAGCTAAGTCGGACTTTTGTCCTTGTTTGTTTTTTGCATTTTGTTCCAGTTCACAGCTGCAGTTTCGTTTCTGTGTCTGGAAAGCTCTTGTGATCTGAAATTGCCACTCTGATGTTATGAGTTAATACTAGAGTCTTAAAGTAATTTCAGGATGGTATTTTGATAGGGTTTTCAGCTGACCATGAAAGTGCCCTTTCTGTCTTCCTGCTATCTAGTAAGCGGACCTCGATTTTGCTAAACCTATTTTCATACTACGTTTGTCATTTTCATCTAAAATCACCGCCAATATATGTGGGGGCCTCTGTCTGCCTTTCGGGGAAATTTCTCTAGAGGTGAGCCAGGACTGTATTTTCCTTTGCCAGGATTAGTTAGTTCTCCGGCTGGCGCTGAGCGTCTAGGGATAAAACGTAGGCACGCTACCCGGCTGCTGTTAGTTGTGCGGCAGGTTTAGTTCATGGTCAGTTTAAGTTTCCATCCTTCCAAGAGCTAGTTCATATGTATGCTGGGCTATGTTCTCTTGCCATTGAGAACCATAACAGTTTGACCGGCCTTCAAAGGGTTAAATTAATTGGCAGAGAAAGGAGAGAAAAAAGAAGTCTGCTGAAATTTTTTTTTTTTTTTTTTTTTTTCCTTCAGTTCTGGGTGTGCTTTCAATTGAATCACTTGCAAGTCTGCCTATATTGCAGCCTTCCTCTCTCTCTCTCCTTCTAATCCTGGAATGGCTCTGTGTTCACCTGTTTAAAATGGATATTCAGAGTTTAGCTGCAGGTTTGAATAATCTCACCACGAAAGTTCAAAATTTACAAGATTTTGTTGTTCATGTTCCTATATCTGAACCTAGAATTCCTTTGCCTGAATTTTTCTCGGGGAATAGATCTTGCTTTCAAAATTTCAAAAATAATTGCAAGTTGTTTTTGTCCCTGAAATCTCGCTCTGCTGGAGATCCTGCACAGCAGGTCAGGATTGTGATTTCCTTGCTCCGGGGCGACCCTCAAGATTGGGCTTTTGCATTGGCTCCAGGGGATCCTGCGTTGCTCAATGTGGATGCGTTTTTTCTGGCCTTGGGGTTGCTTTATGAGGAACCTCATTTAGAGCTTCAGGCGGAAAAAGCCTTGATGTCCCTATCTCAGGGGCAAGATGAAGTTGAAATATACTGCCAAAAATTCCGTAAATGGTCTGTGCTTACTCAGTGGAATGAGTGCGCCCTGGCGGCGAATTTCAGAGAGGGTCTCTCTGATGCCATTAAGGATGTTATGGTGGGGTTCCCTGTGCCTGCGGGTCTGAATGAGTCCATGACAATGGCTATCCAGATCGATAGACGTCTGCGGGAGCGCAAACCTGTGCACCATTTGGCGGTGTCTACTGAGAAGACGCCAGAGAATATGCAATGTGATAGAATTCTGTCCAGAAGCGAACGGCAGAATTTTAGACGAAAAAATGGGTTGTGCTTTTATTGTGGTGATTCAACTCATGTTATATCAGCATGCTCTAAGCGCACTAAGAAGCTTGATAAGTCAGTTTCAATTGGCACTTTTCAGTCTAAGTTTATTCTATCTGTGACCCTGATTTGTTCTTTATCATCTATTACCGCGGACGCCTATGTCGACTCTGGCGCCGCTTTGAGTCTTATGGATTGGTCCTTTGCCAAACGCTGTGGGTATGATTTAGAGCCTCTTGAAACTCCTATACCTCTGAAGGGGATTGACTCCACCCCATTAGCTAGTAATAAACCACAATACTGGACACAAGTAACTATGCAAATTAATCCGGATCATCAGGAGATTATTCGCTTTCTTGTGCTGTATAATCTACATGATGTGTTGGTGCTTGGATTGCCATGGCTGCAATCTCATAACCCAGTCCTCGACTGGAAAGCTATGTCTGTGTTAAGCTGGGGATGTAAGGGGATGCATGGGGACGTACCTTTGGTTTCCATTTCATCATCTATTCCCTCTGAGATTCCTGAATTCTTGTCTGACTATCGTGACGTTTTTGAAGAACCTAAGCTTGGTTCATTACCTCCGCACCGGGAGTGCGATTGTGCCATAGATTTGATTCTGGGTAGTAAATACCCTAAGGGTCGTTTATTTAATCTGTCTGTGCCTGAACATGCTGCTATGCGAGAATATATAAAGGAGTCCTTGGAAAAGGGACATATTCGTCCTTCGTCATCTCCCTTAGGAGCCGGTTTTTTCTTTGTGTCTAAGAAAGATGGCTCTTTGAGGCCGTGTATTGATTATCGGCTTTTGAATAAAATCACGGTTAAATATCAATATCCGTTGCCACTGCTGACTGATTTGTTTGCTCGCATAAAGGGGGCCAAGTGGTTCTCTAAGATAGATCTCCGTGGGGCGTATAATTTGGTGCGAATTAAGCAGGGGGATGAGTGGAAAACCGCATTTAATACGCCCGAGGGCCACTTTGAGTATTTGGTGATGCCTTTTGGCCTTTCAAATGCCCCTTCAGTCTTTCAGTCCTTTATGCATGACATTTTCCGTGATTATTTGGATAAATTTATGATTGTGTATCTGGATGATATTCTGATTTTTTCGGATGACTGGGACTCTCATGTCCAGCAGGTCAGGAGGGTTTTTCAGGTTTTGCGGTCTAATTCCTTGTGTGTGAAGGGTTCTAAGTGCGTTTTTGGGGTTCAAAAGATTTCCTTCTTGGGATATATTTTTTCCCCCTCTTCCATCGAGATGGATCTTGTCAAGGTTCAGGCTATTTGTGATTGGACGCAACCCTCTTCTCTTAAGAGTCTTCAGAAATTTTTGGGCTTTGCTAACTTTTATCGTCGATTTATTGCTGGTTTTTCTGATGTTGTTAAACCATTGACTGATTTGACTAAGAAGGGTGCTGATGTTGCTGATTGGTCCCCTGCTGCTGTGGAGGCCTTTCGGGAGCTTAAGCGCCGCTTTTCTTCCGCCCCTGTGTTGCGTCAGCCTGATGTTGCTCTTCCTTTTCAGGTTGAGGTCGACGCTTCTGAAATCGGAGCTGGGGCGGTTTTGTCGCAGAGAAGTTCCGACTGCTCCGTGATGAAACCTTGTGCTTTTTTTTCTCGTAAATTTTCGCCCGCCGAGCGGAATTATGATATTGGGAATCGGGAGCTTTTGGCCATGAAGTGGGCTTTTGAGGAGTGGCGTCATTGGCTTGAGGGGGCTAGACATCAGGTGGTGGTATTGACCGACCACAAAAATTTAATTTATCTTGAGTCCGCCAGACGCCTGAATCCTAGACAGGCGCGCTGGTCGTTGTTTTTCTCTCGGTTTAATTTTGTGGTGTCATACCTACCGGGTTCTAAGAATGTTAAGGCGGATGCCCTTTCTAGGAGTTTTGAGCCTGACTCCCCTGGTAATTCTGAACCTACAGGTATCCTTAAGGATGGAGTGATATTGTCTGCCGTTTCTCCAGACCTGCGGCGGGCCTTGCAGGAGTTTCAGGCGGATAGACCTGATCGTTGCCCACCTGGTAGACTGTTTGTTCCTGATGATTGGACCAGTAAAGTCATTTCTGAGGTTCATTCTTCTGCGTTGGCAGGTCATCCTGGAATCTTTGGTACCAGGGATTTGGTGGCAAGGTCCTTCTGGTGGCCTTCCCTGTCACGAGATGTACGAGGCTTTGTGCAGTCTTGTGACGTTTGTGCTCGGGCCAAGCCTTGTTGTTCTCGGGCTAGTGGATTGTTGTTGCCCTTGCCTATCCCGAAGAGGCCTTGGACGCACATCTCGATGGATTTTATTTCGGATCTTCCTGTTTCTCAGAAGATGTCTGTCATCTGGGTGGTGTGTGACCGTTTCTCTAAGATGGTCCATTTGGTTCCCCTGCCTAAGTTGCCTTCTTCTTCCGAGTTGGTTCCTCTGTTTTTTCAAAATGTGGTTCGTTTGCATGGTATTCCGGAGAATATCGTTTCTGACAGAGGAACCCAATTCGTGTCTAGATTTTGGCGGGCATTCTGTGCTAGGATGGGCATAGATTTGTCTTTCTCGTCTGCTTTCCATCCTCAGACTAATGGCCAGACCGAGCGGACGAATCAGACTTTGGAGACATATTTGAGGTGTTTTGTGTCTGCAGATCAGGATGATTGGGTTGCTTTTTTGCCTTTAGCGGAGTTTGCCCTCAATAATCGGGCCAGCTCTGCCACCTTGGTGTCTCCTTTTTTCTGTAATTCGGGGTTTCATCCTCGATTTTCCTCCGGTCAGGTGGAATCTTCGGATTGTCCTGGAGTGGATGCTGTGGTGGAGAGGTTGCATCAGATTTGGGGGCAGGTAGTGGACAATTTGAAGTTGTCCCAGGAGAAGACTCAGCTTTTTGCCAACCGCCGGCGTCGGGTTGGTCCTCGGCTTTGTGTCGGGGACTTGGTGTGGTTGTCTTCTCGTTTTGTCCCTATGAGGGTTTCTTCTCCTAAGTTTAAGCCTCGGTTCATCGGCCCGTACAAGATATTGGAGATTCTTAACCCTGTGTCCTTCCGTTTGGACCTCCCTGCATCTTTTTCTATTCATAATGTTTTTCATCGGTCATTATTGCGCAGGTATGAGGTACCGGTTGTGCCTTCCGTTGAGCCTCCTGCTCCGGTGTTGGTTGAGGGCGAGTTGGAGTACGTTGTGGAAAAAATCTTGGACTCTCGTGTTTCCAGACGGAAACTCCAGTATCTGGTCAAATGGAAGGGATACGGTCAGGAGGATAATTCTTGGGTGACTGCCTCTGATGTTCATGCCTCCGATCTGGTCCGTGCCTTTCATAGGGCTCAACCTGATCGCCCTGGTGGTTCTGGTGAGGGTTCGGTGCCCCCTCCTTGAGGGGGGGGTACTGTTGTGAAATTGGATTTTGGGCTCCCCCGGTGGCCACTGGTGGAATTGAACTTGTGTGCATCATCCCCTCTGTTCACCTGTTCCCATCAGGATGTGGGAGTCGCTATTTAACCTTGCTCCTCTGTCACTTCCATGCCGGTCAACATTGTAATCAGAAGCCTTTCTGTGCATGTTCCTGCTTCTAGACAACTCCCAGCTAAGTCGGACTTTTGTCCTTGTTTGTTTTTTGCATTTTGTTCCAGTTCACAGCTGCAGTTTCGTTTCTGTGTCTGGAAAGCTCTTGTGATCTGAAATTGCCACTCTGATGTTATGAGTTAATACTAGAGTCTTAAAGTAATTTCAGGATGGTATTTTGATAGGGTTTTCAGCTGACCATGAAAGTGCCCTTTCTGTCTTCCTGCTATCTAGTAAGCGGACCTCGATTTTGCTAAACCTATTTTCATACTACGTTTGTCATTTTCATCTAAAATCACCGCCAATATATGTGGGGGCCTCTGTCTGCCTTTCGGGGAAATTTCTCTAGAGGTGAGCCAGGACTGTATTTTCCTTTGCCAGGATTAGTTAGTCCTCCGGCTGGCGCTGAGCGTCTAGGGATAAAACGTAGGCACGCTACCCGGCTACTGTTAGTTGTGCGGCAGGTTTAGTTCATGGTCAGTTTAAGTTTCCATCCTTCCAAGAGCTAGTTCATATGTATGCTGGGCTATGTTCTCTTGCCATTGAGAACCATAACAGTTGGGGCCTACTAACGGTGTCTGCCGCACCTTGGTGTTGTCCTGTGTTTTTCTCCTGAGCTTCAATCTTCAGGCTTTCGGCCTGTATTTAGAATTTTAAACTGCATTTGGGCTACTAGTTTGGGTGGGCATACTAACGGTGTCTGCCGCTCCTTGCTGTTCTCCTCCACTCAACAAAGCAGTGCCGCCTGTTTACAACTGTTACCAATTTTGAACTGCATTTAGCCTACTTACTTATTTGGGCCTACTCACTGTGTCAGCCTCTCATTACAGTTGTCCTCCACTGAACAAAGCAATGCCGTCTGGTTAGTCCTGTTACCAATTTTGAACTGCATTTAGCCCACTTTATTATTTGGGCCTATATCTGTGTTTCCTGTTATGACCCCAATGGCGAGGGTCTCAGAGGAACGTGGAAGTCTGCAGAATACAAAAATCCAGCTCATAGGGCAGTGGTAACTGGGTTGACCATATATCTACTCCTAACGCCAACACTAGAAGTAGCCGGGGATCATTCCTACGTTGATTCTAGATGACACGCGCCAGCCGGAGAATCTAGCTACCCCTAGTAGAGGAAAACAAAGACCTTTCTTGCCTCCAGAGAAGGGGACCCCAAAGCTGGATAGAAGCCCCCCACAAATAATGACGGTGAGGTAAGAGGAAATGACAAACACAGAAATGAACCAGGTTTAGCACAGAGAGGCCCGCTTACTGATAGCAGAATAAAGAAAGGTAACTTATATGGTCAACAAAAACCCTATCAAAATCCACACTGGAAATTCAAGAACCCCCGAACCGTCTAACGGTCCGGGGGGAGAACACCAGCCCCCTAGAGCTTCCAGCAAAGGTCAGGATATAGATTTGGAACAAGCTGGACAAAAATACAAAACCAAAACAAATAGCAAAAAGCAAAAGGCAGACTTAGCTGATATAACTGGAACCAGGATCAGTAGACAAGAGCACAGCAGACTAGCTCTGATAACTACGTTGCCAGGCATTGAACTGAAGGTCCAGGGAGCTTATATAGCAACACCCCTAACTAACGACCCAGGTGCGGATAAAAGGAATGACAGAAAAACCAGAGTCAAAAAACTAGTAACCACTAGAGGGAGCAAAAAGCAAATTCACAACAGTACCCCCCCCTTAGTGAGGGGTCACCGAACCCTCACCACGACCACCAGGGCGATCAGGATGAGCGGCATGAAAGGCACGAACTAAATCGGCCGCATGAACATCAGAGGCGACCACCCAGGAATTATCCTCCTGACCATAGCCCTTCCACTTGACCAGGTACTGAAGCCTCCGCCTGGAGAGGCGAGAATCCAAGATCTTCTCCACCACGTACTCCAACTCGCCCTCAACCAACACCGGAGCAGGAGGCTCAGCAGAAGGAACTACAGGCACAATGTACCGCCGCAACAAGGACCTATGAAATACATTGTGAATAGCAAACGACACAGGAAGATCCAGACGAAAAGATACAGGATTAAGGATTTCCAATATCTTGTAAGGCCCAATAAAACGAGGTTTAAATTTGGGAGAGGAGACCTTCATAGGAACAAAGCGGGAAGAAAGCCACACCAAATCCCCAACGCGTAGTCGGGGACCCACACCGCGGCGGCGGTTGGCAAAGCGCTGAGCCTTCTCCTGTGACAACTTCAAGTTGTCCACCACATGATTCCAGATCTGCTGCAACCTATCCACCACAGAATCCACCCCAGGACAGTCAGAAGGCTCCACATGACCCGAAGAAAAGCGAGGATGGAAACCAGAGTTGCAGAAAAAAGGCGAAACCAAGGTGGCGGAACTAGCCCGATTATTAAGGGCAAACTCAGCCAACGGCAAGAATGTCACCCAATCGTCCTGATCAGCAGAGACAAAACACCTCAAATAAGCCTCCAAAGTCTGATTGGTTCGCTCCGTCTGTCCATTAGTCTGAGGATGGAAAGCAGACGAAAACGACAAATCAATGCCCATCCTACTACAAAAGGATCGCCAGAACCTGGAAACGAACTGGGATCCTCTGTCTGACACAATATTCTCAGGGATGCCGTGCAAACGAACCACGTTCTGGAAAAACACAGGAACCAGATCGGAAGAGGAAGGCAGCTTAGGCAAAGGAACCAAATGGACCATCTTGGAGAAGCGATCACATATCACCCAGATAACGGACATGCCCTGAGATAGCGGAAGATCAGAAATGAAATCCATGGAGATATGTGTCCAAGGTCTCTTCGGGACAGGCAAGGGCAAGAGCAAACCGCTGGCACGAGAACAGCAAGGCTTAGCTCGAGCACAAGTCCCACAGGACTGCACAAATGACCGCACATCCCTTGACAAGGAAGGCCACCAAAAGGACCTGGCCACCAGATCTCTGGTGCCAAAAATTCCCGGGTGACCTGCCAACACCGAGGAATGAACCTCGGAAATGACTCTGCTGGTCCACTTATCCGGGACAAACAGTCTGTCAGGTGGACAAGACTCAGGCCTATCAGCCTGAAATCTCTGCAACACACGTCGCAGATCCGGAGAAATAGCTGACAAGATAACTCCATCTTTAAGAATACCAACAGGATCAGCGACTCCAGGAGCATCAGGCACAAAGCTCCTAGAAAGAGCATCGGCCTTCACATTCTTTGAACCTGGTAAATACGAGACAACAAAATCAAAGCGGGAGAAAAACAATGACCAGCGGGCCTGTCTCGGATTAAGGCGTTTAGCAGACTCGAGATACATCAGATTTTTGTGATCAGTCAAGACCACCACACGATGCTTAGCACCCTCGAGCCAATGACGCCACTCCTCAAATGCCCATTTCATGGCCAACAACTCCCGATTGCCCACATCATAATTTCGCTCGGCAGGCGAAAACTTCCTAGAGAAAAAGGCACAAGGTTTCATAACAGAGCAACCAGGGCCTCTCTGCGACAAAACGGCCCCTGCCCCAATCTCCGAAGCATCCACCTCAACCTGAAAGGGAAGTGAGACGTCAGGCTGGCACAAAACAGGCGCCGAAGTAAACCGGCGTTTCAACTCCTGGAAAGCCTCCACGGCAGCAGGAGCCCAGTTAGCTACATCGGAGCCCTTCTTGGTCATATCCGTCAAAGGTTTCACAATGCTAGAAAAATTAGCGATAAAACGACGGTAGAAGTTAGCGAAGCCCAAGAACTTCTGAAGACTCTTAACTGACGAGGGCTGAGTCCAATCAAGAATAGCTCGGACCTTGACTGGGTCCATCTCCACCGCAGAAGGGGAAAAAATGAACCCCAAAAAGGGAACCTTCTGTACACCAAAGAGACACTTTGAGCCCTTGACAAACAAAGAATTTTCACGCAAAATTTTAAAGACCAACCTGACCTGCTCCACATGCGAATCCCAATTATCAGAAAAAACCAAAATATCATCCAGATAAACAATCAAAAATTTATCCAGATACTTCCGGAAAATGTCATGCATAAAGGACTGAAAAACTGAAGGCGCATTGGAGAGCCCAAAAGGCATCACCAAGTACTCAAAATGACCTTCGGGCGTATTGAATGCGGTTTTCCATTCATCACCTTGCTTAATGCGCACAAGGTTGTACGCACCACGAAGGTCTATCTTGGTGAACCACTTGGCACCCTTAATCCGGGCAAACAAGTCAGACAACAGCGGTAAAGGATACTGAAATTTGACAGTGATCTTATTCAAAAGCCGATAATCAATACAAGGTCTCAAAGATCCGTCCTTTTTTGCCACAAAAAAGAATCCCGCACCAAGAGGGGAAGAAGACGGACGAATATGTCCTTTTTCCAGAGACTCCTTGATATATGAACGCATAGCGGCATGTTCAGGTACCGACAGATTAAACAGTCTTCCCTTAGGAAATTTACTGCCTGGGATCAAATCTATAGCACAGTCACAGTCCCTATGAGGAGGCAGTGCACTGGACTCAGACTCACTGAAGACATCCTGATAATCAGACAAATACTCCGGAACTTCCGAAGGCGTAGAAGAAGCAATAGACACAGGCAGGGAATCCTCATGAATACCACGACAGCCCCAACTTGAGACTGACATAGCCTTCCAGTCCAGGACTGGATTATGGGTCTGTAACCATGGCAGCCCTAAAACAACCAAATCATGCATTTTATGTAAAACCAGGACACGTATCACCTCGCGGTGTTCAGGAGTCATGCACATGGTAACCTGAGTCCAATACTGCGGTTTATTTGCTGCCAATGGTGTAGCATCAATACCCCTAAGAGGAATAGGATTTTCTAATGGTTCAAGAGTAAATCCACAGCGCTTAGCAAATGAGAGATCCATGAGACTCAGGGCAGCACCTGAATCTACAAACGCCATGACAGGATAAGATGACAGTGAGCAAATCAAAGTTACAGACAGAATAAATTTAGGTTGCAAATTACCAACGGTGACAGGACTAACAACCTTAGCTATACGTTTAGAGCATGCTGAGATAACATGTGTAGAATCACCACAGTAGTAGCACAAGCCATTCCGGCGTCTATGAATTTTCCGCTCATTTCTAGTCAGGATTCTATCACATTGCATTAAATCAGGTGTCTGTTCAGACAACACCATGAGGGAATTTGCGGTTTTTCTATCACATTGCACCGAATTAGGTGTCTGTTCAGACAACACCATGAGGGAATTTGCGGTTTTGCGCTTCCGCAACCGCCGGTCAATTTGAATAGCCAGTGCCATAGTATCATTCAGACCTGTGGGAATGGGAAAACCCACCATAACATTCTTAATGGCTTCAGAAAGGCCATTTCTAAAATTAGCGGCCAGTGCACACTCGTTCCAATGTGTCAGCACGGACCATTTCCGAAATTTTTGGCAATACACTTCAGCCTCGTCCTGCCCCTGAGACATAGCCAGCAAGGCCTTTTCAGCCTGAATCTCAAGATTGGGTTCCTCATAAAGTAAACCGAGCGCCAGAAAAAACGCATCAAGATCAGCCAATGCCGGATCTCCTGGCGCCAGCGAAAAAGCCCAATCCTGAGGGTCGCCCCGTAAGAACGAAATAACAATTTTTACTTGCTGAGCAGAATCTCCAGATGAACAGGGTCTCAGGGACAAAAACAATTTACAATTATTCACGAAATTCCTAAACTTAAACCTGTCTCCGGAAAACAGTTCAGGAATCGGTATTTTAGGTTCTGACCTAGGATTTCTGATAACATAGTCTTGTATGCCCTGCACACGAGTAGCCAGCTGGTCCACACTTGTAATCAAGGTCTGGACATTCATGTCTGCAGCAAGCATAGCCACTCTGAGGTAAAGGGGAAGGAGAAAGAAAAAAAAAAAAACTCAGAATCTTCTTTCTTATAATCCCTCTTCTGCAATGCATTAAACATTTAATACTGGCCTGGCAAACTGTTATGACCCCAATGGCGAGGGTCTCAGAGGAACGTGGAAGTCTGCAGAATACAAAAATCCAGCTCATAGGGCAGTGGTAACTGGGTTGACCATATATCTACTCCTAACGCCAACACTAGAAGTAGCCGGGGATCATTCCTACGTTGATTCTAGATGACACGCGCCAGCCGGAGAATCTAGCTACCCCTAGTAGAGGAAAACAAAGACCTTTCTTGCCTCCAGAGAAGGGGACCCCAAAGCTGGATAGAAGCCCCCCACAAATAATGACGGTGAGGTAAGAGGAAATGACAAACACAGAAATGAACCAGGTGTTTAGCACAGAGAGGCCCGCTTACTGATAGCAGAATAAAGAAAGGTAACTTATATGGTCAACAAAAACCCTATCAAAATCCACACTGGAAATTCAAGAACCCCCGAACCGTCTAACGGTCCGGGGGGAGAACACCAGCCCCCTAGAGCTTCCAGCAAAGGTCAGGATATAGATTTGGAACAAGCTGGACAAAAATACAAAACCAAAACAAATAGCAAAAAGCAAAAGGCAGACTTAGCTGATATAACTGGAACCAGGATCAGTAGACAAGAGCACAGCAGACTAGCTCTGATAACTACGTTGCCAGGCATTGAACTGAAGGTCCAGGGAGCTTATATAGCAACACCCCTAACTAACGACCCAGGTGCGGATAAAAGGAATGACAGAAAAACCAGAGTCAAAAAACTAGTAACCACTAGAGGGAGCAAAAAGCAAATTCACAACAGTTTCCTCCTCATCCTGCCCATTGCCCATCCAGTGCTAGATGAGTCTGCTGGTACATTGACCTAGACCACTACATTCCCCTTGCACGCTACACAGCCAGAATCTGACCCTGCTGAAAGTCAGGTTCCCCTTCCCGCATACTATACCACCTTACACGGGGACAAAGAGGAAGGTGCAGATGAAAGTGCAGGTTCCTTCATCAGGTGGGGGGGCATACTCGTTGGCGACGTCACTGGCACAGGGCCCCTCATAGTACGCAAAAGTGTCGCTGCCGGTGGGAGGTGCCCCCGCCGTGCAAACACACCGCCGTACTTTGAGGGGCCCTGTGCCAGTGCCAATGCGAACGAGTGGGCCCCCCCTGCTTGCTCAGGATCACAGCACTTGCAAAGTTGAAATACTTACCTCTCCCTGCTCCACCGCCGTGACGTAGTCAACGTTTCCTGGGCCCACTAAAAACTTGAACCAGCCCTACCCCCCACAACTTTAGCCAAATGACCCCCAATTTCCTTTGCCTAACTATTAATATAAAGTTAATTAAGATTGACAAGCTTCAGTAACAAGAATGGATGTTTTTGGCATTAAAATGGGCACTGTAGGTGTTTTCCTGGCCTCCACTCACTGCCGACTATGCTTCCCCATTGACTTGCATTGGGTTTCGTGTTTCGGTCGATCCCCGACTTTTCGCGATAATCGGCCGATTTCACTCGACTCAACTTTTGAGAAAGTCGGGTTTCGCGAAACCCGACTCGATCTTAAAAAAGTAAAAGTCGCTCAACCCTAGTGGGGACCGCTAGGCAGATCTAAAGTCAATCTGTCTGCCCTAAATGTCCTTAAATAGGTTCTGCACTTATCGCTGAGCAGGAACCTAATCCCTGTCTGACCCTGGCAATATGCCCTGCTTAGGGAAGGATAGGATAAGCACTAGTCAATCCCCACTACAACTAAAGACAGCTGGGATAAATAAACAAGAGGAACATTTATCTTGAGAAGACCCAGAGAGATAATACAGACATCCTCCAGCAACACCAAAGAGGAAGATAGCCGACTGCTATAGCTCCAAGCCTCAACAGGGGTAAACAGAAATATCACTGGCAATTCCCAGAAGCAGACAGGAAGTCTATAAATACGCAGTCCAGGTGTGTCAATTAGAGCCAGGGGAGGTTGCCACTGAGTCCAAGAGTCAGAAGGACTAGGAAGGCGTCTGCAAAGCCAGCCGCAGAGACCTTCTGCAGCCAGACGCTGTGCGACTGTCTGCAGCCTCTGATACATGGTGATAACTAGTTTACTATGAGACCTACCTCATTTTCTGCTGTATAAAGCTCTATGGCTAAAAACCATATTATAAAAATGTGGCAACAAATGACAGCTTTCATTTTTAGAACACTTTAAAAAACTTAAATCTGATCTCTGCTTATTTCATAGAAACATAAAGACCAATTTTTCAGTTAGGGTCCTGTCACACAGTGGCACTTTTGTCGCTACGACGGTACGATCTGTGACGTTCCAGCGATATCCATACGATATCGCTGTGTCTGACACGCAGCAGCGATCATGGACCCTGCTGAGAATCGTACGTCGTAGCAGATCGTTTGGAACTTTATTTCATCGCTGGATCTCCTGCTGTCATCGCTGGATCGTTGTGTGTGACAGCGATCCAGCGATGCGTTCGCTTGTAACCAGGGTAAACATCGGGTTACTAAGCGCAGGGCCGCGCTTAGTAACCCGATGTTTACCCTGGTTACCAGCGTAAAAGTAAAAAAAAAAAAAACCGTACATACTCACATTCCGGTGTCCTTCAGGTCCCTTGCAGTCTGCTTCCCGCTCTGACTGACTGCCGGCCGTAAGGCAGTACAGATCACAGCGGTGACGTCACCACTGTGATCTGCTTTCACTTTATGGCGGCACTCAGTCAGAGCGGGAAGCAGACGGCAAGGGACCTGACGGACACCGGAATGTGAGTATGTACTGTTTTTTTTTTTTTACTTTTACGATGGTAACCAGGGTAAACATCGGGTTACTAAGCGCGGCCCTGCGCTTAGTAACCCGATGTTTACCCTGGTTACCCGGGGCCTTCGGCATCGTTGGTCGCTGGAGAGCGGTCTGTGTGACAGCTCTCCAGCGACCACACAACGACTTTCCAACGATCACGGCCAGGTCGTATCGCTGGTCGTGATCGTTGGAAAGTTGCAGAGTGTGACAGTGCCCTTAGACATTTTGATAAATGATGCCTATAGTCTATTCCCTTTAAATGGGGTCTTTCAAAATGAGTAGGTCAGTGCATCTTAGTTCTCTAAATAATGACAAAAATCATAACTGTATGAATTTTATTTTTCAAGGTTCTGGCTCTCATGAAAGGTGTGCCAAGATTTACAATGTTGAGCTTTTTTTTTTTTTTTTTTTTTAGAAGGAAGATGATGTTAAAGTTGATGCAATAGTGTTATCAGCTTGGAAGTCAAGGGGGAGGTCCTACAGGGATTAACAGCTATACCAATATAATAAATAAATGTAATATATTTATATTATGTATAAATATACTGTATAATTAGCAGAGTTTTAATGGTAAGGCTGTCAATCTATAAAGAGGACCAACTACTTGACTTCTAAGCAGAGAAAGAACAGGATTGTAAAGTGGCCTTCCTTTTGAATTTTTAATGCAAATAAATTCCTCACAGACATTTGTATTCTCTAGAAACCTATTTAAATAGATGAAATGTATCAACTATGCTAAATATATTACTATACTGTATATTAACTTGCTCATCTTATGTTTGGCTCAATTACACTGCCTTCAAATTGAACACCAAATTCGATATGACAGGGTATCATTAGCTTTAAGAGAGGTCATGATTAGAGATGAGTGAATTTGATCGGGTCAGGGCTTATTCGGCAAGCTATTGCACTTAACAAATAAGCTGCAGCAGGAACCCGGCTTCCTGGATCGCTCCTAGGGTTGAGCGAAACGGGTCGTTCATTTTCAAAAGTCGCCGACTTTTGGCAAAGTCGGGTTTCATGAAACCCGATCCGACCCCTGTGCGGGGTCGGCCATGCGGTACGCGACTTTCGCGCCAAAGTCGCGTTTCAATGACGCGAAAAGCGCCATTTCTCAGCCAATGAAGGTGAACGCAGAGTGTGGGCAGCGTGATGACATAGGTCCTGGTCCCCACCATCTTAGAGAAGGGCATGACAGTGATTGGCTTGCTGTCTGCGGCATCACAGGGGCTATAAAGGGGCGTTCCCGCCGACCGCCATCTCACTGCTGCTGATCTGAGCTTAGGGAGAGGTTGCTGCCGCTTCGTCAGAAGCAGGGAGAGCGTTAGGCAGGGTCCATTAACCACCAAACCGCTTGTGCTGTAGCGATTTCCACTGTCCAACACCACCTTCGGTGTGCAGGGACAGTGGAAGTTACATTTTTTTTTTTTCTCTCAGCGCTGTAGCTCATTGGGCTGCCCTAGAAGGCTCCCTGATAGCTGTATTGCTGTGTGTATGCCACTGTGCAAACCAACTGCTTTTTTCAAAGCACAAATCCTCTTGTTCCTTCCTTTCTGCACAGCTATCTTTTTTGTTTGTCCACACTTTTTATTTAATTTGTGCATCAGTCCACTCCTTATTGCTGCCTGCCATACCTGGCTGAGATTACTGCAGGGAGATAGTAATTGTAGGACAGTCCCTGTTTTTTTTTTTTTGTTTTTTTTGTGGGAGATTAAGATTGGCATTTCTGCTAGAGTGCCATCCCTGTGTGTGCCATCTCTCACTCAGTGGGCCATAGAAAGCCTATTTATTTTTTTGCTTGATTTGGGTTCTAAAATCTACCTTTAAAAAAATCACTACATCAATCAGTGGGAGAAAAATATTGGCCTCAGTCAGGGCTTGTGTGCCACTCCTGTTATGGTTCTCAATGGCAAGAGAACATAGCCCAGCAAACATAAGAACTAGCTCTTGGAAGGATGGAAACTAAACTGACCATGAACTAAACCTGCCGCACAACTAACAGTAGCCGGGTAGCGTAGCCTGCGTTTTATCCCTAGACGCCCAGCGCCGGCCGGAGGACTAACTAATCCTGGCAGAGGAAAATATAGTCCTGGCTCACCTCTAGAGAAATTTCCCCGAAAGGCAGACAGAGGCCCCCACAAATATTGGCGGTGATTTTAGATGAAATGACAAACGTAGTATGAAAATAGGTTTAGCAAAATTGAGGTCCGCTTACTAGATAGCAGGAAGACAGAAAGGACACTTTCATGGTCAGCTGAAAACCCTATCAAAACACCATCCTGAAATTACTTTAAGACTCTAGTATTAACTCATAACATCAGAGTGGCAATTTCAGATCACAAGAGCTTTCCAGACACAGAAACGAAACTACAGCTGTGAACTGGAACAAAATGCAAAAACAAACAAGGACTAAAGTCCAACTTAGCTGGGAGTTGTCTAGCAGCAGGAACATGCACAGAAAGGCTTCTGATTACAATGTTGACCGGCATGGAAGTGACAGAGGAGCAAGGCTAAATAGCGACTCCCACATCCTGATGGAAACAGGTGAACAGAGAGGATGATGCACACCAGTTCAATTCCACCAGTGGCCACCGGGGGAGCCCAAAATCCAATTTCACAACACACTCCTGACTCCTGTGTGTGCCATCTCTCACTCAGTGGGCCATAGAAAGCCTTTTTTTATTATTATTATTTGGTTTCTAAATTGTCCCTGAAAAAATCATTTTATCTTATTTGGTTTCTAAAGTCTCCCTGAAAAAAAATAAAAAAATAAAAAAACAGTGGGAGATTAATATTGCCCTTTCTGCTTGTGTGCCAGTCTTGACTCCTGGGTGTGCCATCTCTCTCTCTCAAATTGTGGGCCATAGAAAGCCTATTTATTTTTTTGCTTGATTTGGGTTCTAAAATCTACCTTTAAAAAAATCACTACATCAATCAGTGGGAGAAAAATATTGGCCTCAGTCAGGGCTTGTGTGCCACTCCTGACTCCTGTGTGTGCCATGTCTCACTCAGTGGGCCATAGAAAGCCTATTTATTTTTTTGCTTGATTTGGGTTCTAAAATCTACCTTTAAAAAAATCACTACATCAATCAGTGGGAGAAAAATATTGGCCTGAGTCAGGGCTTGTGTGCCACTCCTGACTCCTGTGTGTGCCATCTCTCACTCAGTGGGCCATAGAAAGCCTATTTATTTTTTTGCTTGATTTGGGTTCTAAAATCTACCTGAAAAAAAATCACTACATCAATCAGTGGGAGAAAAATATTGGCCTCAGTCAGGGCTTGTGTGCCACTCCTGACTCCTGTGTGTGCCATCTCTCACTCAGTGGGCCATAGAAAGCCTATTTATTTTTTTGCTTGATTTGGGTTCTAAAATCTACCTTTAAAAAAATCACTACATCAATCAGTGGGAGAAAAATATTGGCCTCAGTCAGGGCTTGTGTGCCACTCCTGACTCCTGTGTGTGCCATCTCTCACTCAGTGGGCCATAGAAAGCCTCTTTTTTTTTTTTATTATTTGGTTTCTAAATTGTCCCTGAAAAAATCATTTTATCTTATTTGGTTTCTAAAGTCTCCCTGAGAAAAAAAAAATAAAAAAATAGGTGGGAGATTAATATTGACATTTGTGCTTGAGTGACAGTCCTGCGTGTGTGGCATCTCTGTGATTTGGTGCCACAGAAAACAGAGTGTGTAACATTGTGCCTGATTTTCCTTGTGGTCTCACCAACCTGTTAAGGGATATTGAAATCATACTGAAGTTATAGCTCACCGTGTAAGTTGTTTGACAGCAACAAATAAAGTTACTTTGGTTAAGTTTTTAAAACAATGAGGAAGTCTGGTGCAAGAGGTCGTGGCCGTGGGCGTTCATTGTCAGCTGGTAATGATGGTAGTGGTAGTGGAGCATCAGGTGGTCGTGGGGATAAAAATATTCCACCTAAGTCTGGAGCTGTGGAGCCAGTTTCGTCATCTGGCTACACAAGGCCTCGAACGCTCTCTTTTCTGGGAGTAGGAAAACCGCTTTTAAAGCCGGAGAAGCAACAGCAAGTTTTGGCTTACATTGCAGACTCAGCCTCTAGCTCTTTTGCCTCCTCTTCTGAAACTGGTAAATGTAAAAGCAGCGCGTCGCTTGTGGATGTTCACGGTCAGGGACAAGTCGCTTCCTTGTCCTCTTCAGCAAAAACTACAACAAGAGAGAAGGATGCAGCAGGCGACACAACGGGTTACTCCATGGAGCTCTTTACACATACCGTCCCTGGCTTAGAAAGTGAAACACTTAACAGGCCATGCCCATTACAAGTAGATTCTGACATGGAGTGCACTGATGCACAGCCACAGCCAGAGTACTATGCTGCTCCTTTGACTCAGACCACAACATTGCCCTCTCAGGGTACTGATCCACAATCAGACCCTGATGAGACTATGTTGCCCCGCCACGAACGCTATACCACCGACCGACACAGTGACACAGACGAAGTTGCACACGAGCTCGAAGAGGAGGTAATAGATGACCCAGTTGTTGACCCCGATTGGCATCCATTGGGGGAACAGGGTGCAGGCGGCAGTAGTTCAGAAGCGGAGGTGGAGGAGGGGCCGCAGCAGGCATCAACATCGCAACAGGTTCCATCTGCCGGGCCCGTATCTGGCCCAAAACGCGTGTCAAAGCCAAAATCTGTTGGAGGACAGCGTGGCCATCCGGTTAAAGCTCAGTCTGCAATCCCTGAAAAGGGATCCGATGCTAGGAAGAGTGCAGTCTGGCATTTTTTTAAACAACATCCAATTGATCAGCGCAAAGTCATCTGTCAAAAATGTTCAACTAGCTTAAGCAGAGGTCAGAATCTGAAAAGTCTCAATACTAGTTGCATGCATAGACACTTAACCACCATGCATTTTCAAGCCTGGACTAACTACCAAACGTCCCTTAAGGTTGTAGCACCCTCGGCCAATGAAGCTAGTCAGCAACGCAACATCCCTTCCGGCACTGTAAGGCCACCATTTTCCGCACCACTGGCAGTATCTGTGCAGGTTTCTTTGCCAGCCAAAAGCAGTCAGGGTCAGGGAATCACCAGTTTTGTAGGAGGAAATATTGCATCTAGGACACCGGCGGAAACAATACCGTCTCCAACCGTCTCTCAGTCTGCCATGTCCACCGGCACACCCGAAAGTTACACGATCTCCAGCTCTCCAGTCCAGCTCACACTACATGAGACTCTGGTTAGAAAAAGGAAGTATTATCCTCGCATCCGCGTACACAGGGTTTTAACGCCCACATAGCTAGACTAATCTCGTTAGAGATGATGCCCTACCGGTTAGTTGAAAGCGAAGCTTTCAAAGCCCTGATGGAGTACGCTGAACCATGATACGAGCTGTTGTGAATTTGCTTTTTGCTCCCTCTAGTGGTTACTAGTTTTTTGACTCTGGTTTTTCTGTCTTTCCTTTTATCCGCACCTGGGTCGTTAGTTAGGGGTGTTGCTATATAAGCTCCCTGGACCTTCAGTTCAATGCCTGGCAACGTAGTTATCAGAGCTAGTCTGCTGTGCTCTTGTCTACTGATCCTGGTTCCAGTTATATCAGCTAAGTCTGCCTTTTGCTTTTTGCTATTTGTTTTGGTTTTGTATTTTTGTCCAGCTTGTTCCAAATCTATATCCTGACCTTTGCTGGAAGCTCTAGGGGGCTGGTGTTCTCCCCCCGGACCGTTAGACGGTTCGGGGGTTCTTGAATTTCCAGTGTGGATTTTGATAGGGTTTTTGTTGACCATATAAGTTACCTTTCTTTATTCTGCTATCAGTAAGCGGGCCTCTCTGTGCTAAACCTGGTTCATTTCTGTGTTTGTCATTTCCTCTTACCTCACCGTCATTATTTGTGGGGGGCTTCTATCCAGCTTTGGGGTCCCCTTCTCTGGAGGCAAGAAAGGTCTTTGTTTTCCTCTACTAGGGGTAGCTAGATTCTCCGGCTGGCGCGTGTCATCTAGAATCAACGTAGGAATGATCCCCGGCTACTTCTAGTGTTGGCGTTAGGAGTAGATATATGGTCAACCCAGTTACCACTGCCCTATGAGCTGGATTTTTGTATTCTGCAGACTTCCACGTTCCTCTGAGACCCTCGCCATTGGGGTCATAACAGTTTGCCAGGCCAGTATTAAATGTTTAATGCATTGCAGAAGAGGGATTATAAGAAAGAAGATTCTGAGTTTTTTTTTTCTCCTTCCCCTTTACCTCAGAGTGGCTATGCTTGCTGCAGACATGAATGTCCAGACCTTGATTACAAGTGTGGACCAGCTGGCTACTCGTGTGCAGGGCATACAAGACTATGTTATCAGAAATCCTAGGTCAGAACCTAAAATACCGATTCCTGAACTGTTTTCCGGAGACAGGTTTAAGTTTAGGAATTTCGTGAATAATTGTAAATTGTTTTTGTCCCTGAGACCCTGTTCATCAGGAGATTCTGCTCAGCAAGTAAAGATTGTTATTTCGTTCTTACGGGGCGACCCTCAGGATTGGGCTTTTTCGCTGGCGCCAGGAGATCCGGCATTGGCTGATCTTGATGCGTTTTTTCTGGCGCTCGGTTTACTTTATGAGGAACCCAATCTTGAGATTCAGGCAGAAAAGGCCTTGCTGTCTATGTCTCAGGGGCAGGACGAGGCTGAAGTGTATTGCCAAAAATTTCGGAAATGGTCCGTGCTGACACATTGGAACGAGTGTGCACTGGCCGCTAATTTTAGAAATGGCCTTTCTGAAGCCATTAAGAATGTTATGGTGGGTTTTCCCATTCCCACAGATCTGAATGATACTATGGCACTGGCTATTCAAATTGACCGGCGGTTGCGGGAGCGCAAAACCGCAAATTCCCTCATGGTGTTGTCTGAACAGACACCTAATTCGGTGCAATGTGATAGAAAAACCGCAAATTCCCTCATGGTGTTGTCTGAACAGACACCTGATTTAATGCAATGTGATAGAATCCTGACTAGAAATGAGCGGAAAATTCATAGACGCCGGAATGGCTTGTGCTACTACTGTGGTGATTCTACACATGTTATCTCAGCATGCTCTAAACGTATAGCTAAGGTTGTTAGTCCTGTCACCGTTGGTAATTTGCAACCTAAATTTATTCTGTCTGTAACTTTGATTTGCTCACTGTCATCTTATCCTGTCATGGCGTTTGTAGATTCAGGTGCTGCCCTGAGTCTCATGGATCTCTCATTTGCTAAGCGCTGTGGATTTACTCTTGAACCATTAGAAAATCCTATTCCTCTTAGGGGTATTGATGCTACACCATTGGCAGCAAATAAACCGCAGTATTGGACTCAGGTTACCATGTGCATGACTCCTGAACACCGCGAGGTGATACGTTTCCTGGTTTTACATAAAATGCATGATTTGGTCGTTTTAGGGCTGCCATGGTTACAGACCCATAATCCAGTCCTGGACTGGAAGGCTATGTCAGTCTCAAGTTGGGGCTGTCGTGGTATTCATGAGGATTCCCTGCCTGTGTCTATTGCTTCTTCTACGCCTTCGGAAGTTCCGGAGTATTTGTCTGATTATCAGGATGTCTTCAGTGAGTCTGAGTCCAGTGCACTGCCTCCTCATAGGGACTGTGACTGTGCTATAGATTTGATCCCAGGCAGTAAATTTCCTAAGGGAAGACTGTTTAATCTGTCGGTACCTGAACATGCCGCTATGCGTTCATATATCAAGGAGTCTCTGGAAAAAGGACATATTCGTCCGTCTTCTTCCCCTCTTGGTGCGGGATTCTTTTTTGTGGCAAAAAAGGACGGATCTTTGAGACCTTGTATTGATTATCGGCTTTTAAATAAGATCACTGTCAAATTTCAGTATCCTTTGCCGCTGTTGTCTGACTTGTTTGCCCGGATTAAGGGTGCCAAGTGGTTCACCAAGATAGACCTTCGTGGTGCGTACAACCTTGTGCGCATTAAGCAAGGTGATGAATGGAAAACCGCATTCAATACGCCCGAAGGTCATTTTGAGTACTTGGTGATGCCTTTTGGGCTCTCCAATGCGCCTTCAGTTTTTCAGTCCTTTATGCATGACATTTTCCGGAAGTATCTGGATAAATTTTTGATTGTTTATCTGGATGATATTTTGGTTTTTTCTGATAATTGGGATTCGCATGTGGAGCAGGTCAGGTTGGTCTTTAAAATTTTGCGTGAAAATTCTTTGTTTGTCAAGGGCTCAAAGTGTCTCTTTGGTGTACAGAAGGTTCCCTTTTTGGGGTTCATTTTTTCCCCTTTTGCTGTGGAGATGGACCCAGTCAAGGTCCGAGCTATTCTTGATTGGACTCAGCCCTCGTCAGTTAAGAGTCTTCAGAAGTTCTTGGGCTTCGCTAACTTCTACCGTCGTTTTATCGCTAATTTTTCTAGCATTGTGAAACCTTTGACGGATATGACCAAGAAGGGCTCCGATGTAGCTAACTGGGCTCCTGCTGCCGTGGAGGCTTTCCAGGAGTTGAAACGCCGGTTTACTTCGGCGCCTGTTTTGTGCCAGCCTGACGTCTCACTTCCCTTTCAGGTTGAGGTGGATGCTTCGGAGATTGGGGCAGGGGCCGTTTTGTCGCAGAGAGGCCCTGGTTGCTCTGTTATGAAACCTTGTGCCTTTTTCTCTAGGAAGTTTTCGCCTGCCGAGCGAAATTATGATGTGGGCAATCGGGAGTTGTTGGCCATGAAATGGGCATTTGAGGAGTGGCGTCATTGGCTCGAGGGTGCTAAGCATCGTGTGGTGGTCTTGACTGATCACAAAAATCTGATGTATCTCGAGTCTGCTAAACGCCTTAATCCGAGACAGGCCCGCTGGTCATTGTTTTTCTCCCGCTTTGATTTTGTTGTCTCGTATTTACCAGGTTCAAAGAATGTGAAGGCCGATGCTCTTTCTAGGAGCTTTGTGCCTGATGCTCCTGGAGTCGCTGATCCTGTTGGTATTCTTAAAGATGGAGTTATCTTGTCAGCTATTTCTCCGGATCTGCGACGTGTGTTGCAGAGATTTCAGGCTGATAGGCCTGAGTCTTGTCCACCTGACAGACTGTTTGTTCCGGATAAGTGGACCAGCAGAGTCATTTCCGAGGTTCATTCCTCGGTGTTGGCAGGTCACCCGGGAATTTTTGGCACCAGAGATCTGGTGGCCAGGTCCTTTTGGTGGCCTTCCTTGTCAAGAGATGTGCGGTCATTTGTGCAGTCCTGTGGGACTTGTGCTTGAGCTAAGCCTTGCTGTTCTCGTGCCAGCGGTTTGCTCTTGCCCTTGCCTGTCCCGAAGAGACCTTGGACACATATCTCCATGGATTTCATTTCTGATCTTCCGCTATCTCAGGGCATGTCCGTTGTCTGGGTGATATGTGATCGCTTCTCCAAGATGGTCCATTTGGTTCCTTTGCCTAAGCTGCCTTCCTCTTCCGATCTGGTTCCTGTGTTTTTCCAGAACGTGGTTCGTTTGCACGGCATCCCTGAGAATATTGTGTCAGACAGAGGATCCCAGTTCGTTTCCAGGTTCTGGCGATCCTTTTGTAGTAGGATGGGCATTGATTTGTCGTTTTCGTCTGCTTTCCATCCTCAGACTAATGGACAGACGGAGCGAACCAATCAGACTTTGGAGGCTTATTTGAGGTGTTTTGTCTCTGCTGATCAGGACGATTGGGTGACATTCTTGCCGTTGGCTGAGTTTGCCCTTAATAATCGGGCTAGTTCCGCCACCTTGGTTTCGCCTTTTTTCTGCAACTCTGGTTTCCATCCTCGCTTTTCTTCGGGTCATGTGGAGCCTTCTGACTGTCCTGGGGTGGATTCTGTGGTGGATAGGTTGCAGCAGATCTGGAATCATGTGGTGGACAACTTGAAGTTGTCACAGGAGAAGGCTCAGCGCTTTGCCAACCGCCGCCACGGTGTGGGTCCCCGACTACGCGTTGGGGATTTGGTGTGGCTTTCTTCCCGCTTTGTTCCTATGAAGGTCTCCTCTCCCAAATTTAAACCTCGTTTTATTGGGCCTTACAAGATATTGGAAATCCTTAATCCTGTATCTTTTCGTCTGGATCTTCCTGTGTCGTTTGCTATTCACAATGTATTTCATAGGTCCTTGTTGCGGCGGTACATTGTGCCTGTAGTTCCTTCTGCTGAGCCTCCTGCTCCGGTGTTGGTTGAGGGCGAGTTGGAGTACGTGGTGGAGAAGATCTTGGATTCTCGCCTCTCCAGGCGGAGGCTTCAGTACCTGGTCAAGTGGAAGGGCTATGGTCAGGAGGATAATTCCTGGGTGGTCGCCTCTGATGTTCATGCGGCCGATTTAGTTCGAGCCTTTCATGCCGCTCATCCTGATCGCCCTGGTGGTCGTGGTGAGGGTTCGGTGACCCCTCACTAAGGGGGGGGTACTGTTGTGAATTTGCTTTTTGCTCCCTCTAGTGGTTACTAGTTTTTTGACTCTGGTTTTTCTGTCTTTCCTTTTATCCGCACCTGGGTCGTTAGTTAGGGGTGTTGCTATATAAGCTCCCTGGACCTTCAGTTCAATGCCTGGCAACGTAGTTATCAGAGCTAGTCTGCTGTGCTCTTGTCTACTGATCCTGGTTCCAGTTATATCAGCTAAGTCTGCCTTTTGCTTTTTGCTATTTGTTTTGGTTTTGTATTTTTGTCCAGCTTGTTCCAAATCTATATCCTGACCTTTGCTGGAAGCTCTAGGGGGCTGGTGTTCTCCCCCCGGACCGTTAGACGGTTCGGGGGTTCTTGAATTTCCAGTGTGGATTTTGATAGGGTTTTTGTTGACCATATAAGTTACCTTTCTTTATTCTGCTATCAGTAAGCGGGCCTCTCTGTGCTAAACCTGGTTCATTTCTGTGTTTGTCATTTCCTCTTACCTCACCGTCATTATTTGTGGGGGGCTTCTATCCAGCTTTGGGGTCCCCTTCTCTGGAGGCAAGAAAGGTCTTTGTTTTCCTCTACTAGGGGTAGCTAGATTCTCCGGCTGGCGCGTGTCATCTAGAATCAACGTAGGAATGATCCCCGGCTACTTCTAGTGTTGGCGTTAGGAGTAGATATATGGTCAACCCAGTTACCACTGCCCTATGAGCTGGATTTTTGTATTCTGCAGACTTCCACGTTCCTCTGAGACCCTCGCCATTGGGGTCATAACAACGAGCTACCCAGTCGACACTTTTTTTCCAGAAAAGCCATCCCAGCCCTGCAGCAGCATGTTAAACAGCGCATCGTCCATGCACTCAGGCAATCTGTGAGTACAAAGGTGCACCTGACTACAGATGCATGGACCAGTAGGCATGGCCAGGGACGTTATGTGTCCATCACGGCACACTGGGTGAATGTGGTGGATGCAGGGTCCACAGGGGACATCAATTTCGGGACAGTTGTGCCTAGCCCACGGTCTAGGAAACAGTTGGCTGTAGGCGTTCGCACCTCCCCCTCCTCCTTCTCCTCGTCCTCCTGCAGAAGCTACAGCTCTTCCACAGACCGCAGTCGGCCAACCACTCCATCGGCAGATGACACTGTTGCACACCAGTTGTCCCATTATGGGCCAGCTACTGGCAAGCGTCAGCAGGCTGTATTGGCTATGAAGTGTTTGGGCGACAACAGACACACCGCGGAAGTTCTGTCCGAGTTCTTGCAACAAGAAACGCAGTCGTGGCTGGGCACAGTAGATCTTGAGGCAGGCAAGGTAGTGAGTGATAACGGAAGGAATTTCATGGCTGCCATCTCCCTTTCCCAACTGAAACACATTCCTTGCCTGGCTCACACCTTAAACCTGGCGGTGCAGTGCTTATTGAAAACTTATCCTGGGTTCTCCGACCTGCTCCTCAAAGTGCGTGGACTTTGCTCACATATCCGTCGTTCGCCTGTACACTCCAGCCGTATGCAGACCTATCAGCGGTCTTTGAACCTTCCCCAGCATCGCCTAATCATAGACGTTGCAACAAGGTGGAACTCAACACTGCACATGCTTCAGAGACTGTGCCAACAGAGGCGGGCTGTTATGTTTTTGTGGGAGGATACACATACACGGGCAGGCAGTAGGATGGCAGACATGGAGTTGTCAGGTGTGCAGTGGTCGAAGATACAAGACATGTGTCAAGTCCTTCAGTGTTTTGAGGAATGCACACGGCTGGTTAGTGCAGACAACGCCATAATAAGATGAGCATCCCCCTAATGTGTCTGCTGATGCAAAGTTTGACGCACATAAAGGATCAGGCGTCTGCACCAGAGGAAGAGGAAAGCCTTGATGACAGTCAGCCATTGTCTGGTCAGGGCAGTGTACAGGACGAGGTAGCGGGCGAAGAGGAGGTGGAGGATGAGGAGGATGATGGGGATGAGTATATTTTTAATGCGGAAGCTTTCCCGGGGGCACTGCAAATTGGTTGCGTGGCAAGGCCGGGTTCTGGTTTTTTGAGGGACACAAGTGACGTAGATTTGCCTGAAACTGTCCCTCAACCAATCACAACCGGAGATTTGACAACTGGAACTTTGGCCCACATGGCGGATTATGCCTTACGTATCCTAAAAAGGGACACACGCATTACGAAAATGATGAACGATGACGATTACTGGTTGGCCTGCCTCCTTGATCCACCCTATAAAGGCAAATTGCAAAATATTATGCCACATGAGAACTTGGAACTAATATTAGCAACCAAACAATCAACTCTTGTTGACCGTTTGCTTCAGGCATTCCCAGCACACAGCGCACGTGATCGTTCTCACACGAGCTCCAGGGGGCAGCAGACTAGGAGTGTTAGGGGTGCACACATCAGAAGTGGCGTTGGACAGAGGGGTTTTCTGACCAGGTTGTGGAGCGATTTTGCTATGACCGCAGACAGGACAGGTACTGCTGCATCAATTGAAAGTGACAGGAGACAACATTTGTCCAGTATGGTTACTAACTATTTTTCATCCATTATCGATGTTCTCCCTCAACCGTCATTCCCATTTGATTACTGGGCATCAAAATTAGACACCTGGCCAGAATTGGCAGAATATGCATTGCAGGAGCTTGCTTGCCCGGCAGCAAGTGTCCTATCAGAAAGAGTATTCAGTGCTGCAGGTTCAATATTAACCGAAAAAAGGACTCGTCTGGCTACCCAAAATGTTGATGATCTAACATTCATTAAAATGAACCACAACTGGATTTCGAAATCTTTTGCCCCACCTTGCCCGGCCGACACCTAGCTTTCCTATGAAAAGCTCTTGCCTGTGGACTACTGTGAATTACTTTTCTGATGTCTAATTTGCTGCAGCTGATTGTCCAACATGTTTACACCTCCCTAAATGGCCAAACTCCCCACATGGGGCCATGGTATCGCGACTTGGCGCAAGCACCCGTGAGACTGCTGTTTGTCTGAAGAGGTGGGTGTGCTCGCTTTTGGTCGACGGCATTGCTACTGGGTCCCTCATAGTACAATAAAGTGTCTCTGGCGGTGGTGGTGCGCACCCAACGTCAGACACATTGTTGTAACATGAGGGGCCCTGGGCCTGTACCGCCGGCCACAAGAGAGTTCACCCACCCCCAGGTCAAACATTGCTCTACCACTTCCACAGTTATCTCTCACACTTCCACCAATGTTTAGTCTATGCGCTGACATCCTTCCATACCTGCCACTAACAATACCATTGTGTTGACATGTATGATGGTACTTAACATAGTCAGGGGCAGTGTCCTCTATTTACCACAGTAAATACTTTGCGCTAAATTAGTAGGTCTGAAACAACGCAGAGGATCCCACCCCTGAACCTAATGATTGCACCCTTTAGTGTTTTTGTTTTGTTTTAATGCGAGACATTCACATTTATTTGTTGTTTTGGACTACTAACTGGCAGACACTCATTACAATCGGCCTCCGTTGACCAGACCACTGCTGCCCGTGTACCCCTGGAACCTATGTTACAGTGCCTACAGCCAGCCCATTTTATGATGTTAGGCCTTCGAAGCCTGTCTGCGGTCCCTCCTTCCACTAGGCCTCCACTCACCTGACCACTGCTGCCCGTTTACCCCTGGAACCTATGTTACAGTGCCTACAGCCAGCCCATTTTATTATGTTAGGCCTTCGAAGCCTGTCTGCGGTCCCTCCTTCCACTAGGCCTCCACTGACCAGACCACTGCTGCCCGTGTACCCCTGGAACCTATGTTACAGTGCCTACAGCCAGCCCATTTTATTATGTTAGCCTTCGAAGCCTGTCTGCGGTCCCTCCTTCCACTAGGCCTCCACTGACCAGACCACTGCTGCCCGTGTACCCCTGGAACCTATTTTACAGTGCCTACAGCCAGCCCATTTTATTATGTTAGACCTTCGGAGCCTGTCTGCGGTCCCTCCTTCCACTAGGCCTCCACTCACCTGACCACTGCTGCCCGTGTACCCCTGGAACCTATGGTACAGTGCCTACAGCCAGCCCATTTTATTATGTTAGGCCTTCGAAGCCTGTCTGCGGTCCCTCCTTCCACTAGGCCTCCACTCACCTGACCACTGCTGCCCGTGTACCCCTGGAACCTATGTTACAGTTCCTACAGCCAGCCCATTTTATTATGTTAGGCCTTTGAAGCCTGTCTGCGGTCCCTCCTTCCACTAGGCCTCCACTCACCTGACCACTGCTGCCCGTGTACCCCTGGAACCTATGTTACAGTGCCTACAGCCAGCCCATTTTATTATGTTAGGCCTTCGAAGCCTGTCTGCGGTCCCTCCTTCCACTAGGCCTCCACTGACCAGACCACTGCTGCCCGTGTACCCCTGGGACCTATGTTACAGTGCCTACAGCCAGCCCATTTTATTATGTTAGGCCTTCGAAGCCTGTCTGCGGTCCCTCCTTCCACTAGGCCTCCACTGACCAGACCACTGCTGCCCGTGTACCCCTGGAACCTATGTTACAGTGCCTACAGCCAGCCCATTTTATTATGTTAGGCCTTCGAAGCCTGTCTGCGGTCCCTCCCTCCACTAGGCCTCCACTCACCTGACCACTGCTGCCCGTGTACCCCTGGAACCTATGTTACAGTGCCTACAGCCAGCCCATTTTATTATGTTAGGCCTTCGAAGCCTGTCTGCGGTCCCTCCTTCCACTAGGCCTCCACTGAACAGACCACTGCTGCCCGTGTACCCCTGGAACCTATGTTACAGTGCCTACAGCCAGCCCATTTTATTATGTTAGGCCTTCGAAGCCTGTCTGCGGTCCCTCCTTCCACTAGGCCTCCACTGACCAGACCACTGCTGCCCGTGTACCCCTGGAACCTATGTTACAGTGCCTACAGCCAGCCCATTTTATGATGTTAGGCCTTCGAAGCCTGTCTGCGGTCCCTCCTTCCACTAGGCCTCCACTCACCTGACCACTGCTGCCCGTGTACCCCTGGAACCTATGTTACAGTGCCTACAGCCAGCCCATTTTATTAGTTAGGCCTTCGAAGCCTGTCTGCGGTCCCTCCTTCCACTAGGCCTCCACTCACCTGACCACTGCTGCCCGTGTACCCCTGGAACCTATGTTACAGTGCCTACAGCCAGCCCATTTTATTATGTTAGGCCTTCGAAGCCTGTCTGCGGTCCCTCCTTCCACTAGGCCTCCACTGACCAGACCACTGCTGCCCGTGTACCCCTGGAACCTATGTTACAGTGCCTACAGCCAGCCCATTTTATGATGTTAGGCCTTCGAAGCCTGTCTGCGGTCCCTCCTTCCACTAGGCCTCCACTCACCTGACCACTGCTGCCCGTGTACCCCTGGAACCTATGTTACAGTGCCTACAGCCAGCCCATTTTATTATGTTAGGCCTTCGAAGCCTGTCTGCGGTCCCTCCTTCCACTAGGCCTCCACTCACCTGACCACTGCTGCCCGTGTACCCCTGGAACCTATGTTACAGTGCCTTCAGCCAGCCCATTTTATTATGTTAGGCCTTCGAAGCCTGTCTGCGGTCCCTCCTTCCACTAGGCCTCCACTGACCAGACCACTGCTGCCCGTGTACCCCTGGAACCTATGTTACAGTGCCTACAGCCAGCCCATTTTATGATGTTAGGCCTTCGAAGCCTGTCTGCGGTCCCTCCTTCCACTAGGCCTCCACTCACCTGACCACTGCTGCCCGTGTACCCCTGGAACCTATGTTACAGTGCCTACAGCCAGCCCATTTTATTATGTTAGGCCTTCGAAGCCTGTCTGCGGTCCCTCCTTCCACTAGGCCTCCACTCACCTGACCACTGCTGCCCGTGTACCCCTGGAACCTATGTTACAGTGCCTACAGCCAGCCCATTTTATGATGTTAGGCCTTCGAAGCCTGTCTGCGGTCCCTCCTTCCACTAGGCCTCCACTGACCAGACCACTGCTGCCCGTGTACCCCTGGAACCTATTTTACAGTGCATAGAGCCTATTTTTTTATTTTATTTAATATTAATAAAGCCATGATGGACTACGCTGTACCACGCTATGAGCTACCCAGTTGACAATTCTTTTGCGAGAAAAGCCATCCCACCCCTCCACCAGCATGTTAAAGACCACATTGTCCTTTCATTCTGTCAATCTGTGAGTCCAAAGGTACACCTGACAACAGACACATGGAGCGGTAGGCATGGCCACGGAAGGTTACGTGTCCTTTGTGGCGCAATGGGTTAATGTATTGGATGCATGGTCCACACAGGGGACAGCCTGGTAAGTCTGTCTGCAGTCCCTAATTCAAGTTGTCCTCAACTGAATAAAGCTGAGCTTCTACCTTCTGGCTCTGATTAACTGCTGTTTTTTAAAAAATTGGTGGTTCCGGCCTACTAACGGTGTCTGCCCCTGCCTGGTGTTGTCCTCAACTGAATAAAGCTGAGCTTCTACCTTCTGGCTCTGATTAATTTTTTTTTTTTTTTTTTTTTTTTTAATTGCTGGATGGGGCCTAATACCTCTGTTTGCTGCTCCCTGGTGTTTGTCCTCAACTGAATAAAGCTGAGCTTCTACCTTCTGGCTCTCATTAAGTGCTGTTTTTTAAAGATTGTTGGTTATGGGCCTACTAACGGTGTCTGCCCCTGCCTGGTGTTGTCCTCAACTGAATAAAGCTGAGCTTCTACCTTCTGGCTCTCATTAAGTGCTGTTTTTTAAAAGATTGTTGGTTATGGGCCTACTAACGGTGTCTGCCCCTGCCTGGTGTTGTCCTCAACTGAATAAAGCTGAGCTTCTACCTTCTGGCTCTGATTAACTGCTGTTTTTTAAAAAATTGGTGGTTCCGGCCTACTAACGGTGTCTGCCCCTGCCTGGTGTTGTCCTCAACTGAATAAAGCTGAGCTTCTACCTTCTGGCTTTCGGCCTATACTATCAGATATTAAACTGCATTTGGCCTACTAGTGTGGTTGGGCCCTTGAAACAGTGTCTGCTGCTCTTGGGTTTGCTACTCCACTGAACAAAGCAATGCCGCCTGTTTAGTCCTGTTACCAATTTTGAACTGCATTTAGCCTACTTTATTCTTTGGCCCTATATCTGTTTCCTCCTCATCCTGCCCATTGCCCAGCCACTGCTAGATGAGTCTGCTGGTACATTGACCTAGACCACTACATTCCCCTTGCACTCTACACAGCCAGAATCTGACCCTGCTGAAAGTAAGGTTCCCCTTCCCGCATGTTATACCACCTTACACAGGGACAAAGAGGAAGGTGCAGATGAAAGTGCAGGTTCCTTCATCAGGTGGGGGGGCATACTCGTTGGCGACGTCACTGGCACAGGGCCCCTCAGAGTACGCAAAAGTGTCGCTGCTGGTGGGAGGCGCCCCCGCCATGCAAACACACCGCCGTACTTTGAGGGGCCCTGTGCCAGTGCCAATGCGAACGAGTGGGCCCCCCCTGCTTGCTCAGGATCACAGCACTTGCAACGTTGAAATACTTACCTCTCCCTGCTCCACCGCCGTGACGTAGTCCGCGTTTCCTGGGCCCACGAAAAACTTGAGCCAGCCCTACTCCCCCCACAACTTTTGCCAAATGACCCCCAATTTCCTATGTCCAACTATTATTATAAAGTTAATTAAGATTGACAAGCTTCAGAAACAAGAATGGATGTTTTTGGCATTAAAATGGGCACTGTAGGTGTTTTCCTGGCCTCCACTCACTGCCGACTATGCTTCCCCATTGACTTGCATTGGCTTTCGTGTTTCGGTCGATCCCCGACTTTTAGTGATAATCGGCCGACTGCACTCGACTCGACTTTGGACAAAGTCGGGTTTCACAAAACCCGACTCGATCTTAAAAAAATGAAAGTCGCTCAACCCTAATCGCTCCTGCTGATCGGCTGTCTGGCGCCGCAGCTGCATGTGTCGCGGCTGTGTGAGTAGGAAAAATCTGCATAAAAAATGCAAGTAAAAAAACACAACAAAAATGCAGTGTTGCCTGGTTGCTACGGAATCCTCACATGTACTTATGCTGGCTAACAGATGTAAATCATTCAGCTGTGGCAATAAAAAACTAAATCTCCGAGCACTAAAAATTACTCGGAGACCCCCGAGCATGCTCGGGAAATCTCGACTAACGAGTATATTCGCTCATCACTAATAATCAGCTGTTCTGCCAGACTGAATCGGCATATTTTTTCAGTAAATCCTTCTACAGGGTATGGAATTTCAATTTTAACTACAGATTCCCTTTTTGCATGTAGGATGTCTGTAGTGTAGTATGCTGCTAAAATTTTTCCTATTCTAATAACTAAAAAGAAACAATTGCCAATTCAGATTAAAATGCGATGTAGATGTTTGTAGTATGTGAAATCCGGCTCCCTGTTTGATCTGGACAGCAGTAAGCATACACCTCTGTGCCCTTTGGCAATACTCTACTGCAGGGGGCGTGGCCTATGTCTTGAGACATGAGGACATAGGAACCGGGTGCTCCTGTGAATCCCACACAATCCGACTCAAACAGCTACAGATCTGAACCATCAAAGCACAGATTCCATCCTATCATCATCCCAAGAAGCCACTAGACCGTTTGGGATCAATTTCAATCAATTTTGGACCTCCTTGAGGCCTTTGCGGCCTTCCTTTCTTGCAGGCCTGAAGCCAGGGGCTAAATTTTTACAACCGGCCCGGCTCCTCCCGCATCCTCCTAAGAAGCCTGCGACAAACAGAGACCTCCTCATACCCTCCAGGACTACACAAGTTGTCTCCCTGAAGAGAGAAGTAGCACTAAAGCTCCCTGAGAAGCAATCACCAGTGCAATACAAAAGGCCACAGTCCATGGCCTGAACCGCCACAGCCTTCCCGACTAGGCTTCCGCAGTTATAGGACTCTTACTAAAGATCAGCTGACCCCTACATCCTCGCAAGGACACACAGCTGACGAGGATCCAGATCCATAGCAATGACACCTCAGCAGCGGACAGCCCAACAACATCACCACAAAGTCATCGGGCTTCTCTAGCCCCATCCTTCACCATAGGAACCAGCCCTGTTCATCACTGGTAAGCGCTCGCCATTATCAGAAAAGACATCGCTACCCCCCACTCACCGGCACGGAATCTCCAGGCGCGGCCTATATCAGCTGTCTTACCCGGCTGGAAGCGCGGCTCCCTCTGAAGTCTCGACATCTCCAGCATCCCTCCTGCTGGGAGACTAAGTAATTCGTCAAGCGGCGCTCATCCATCCACCCCAGCAGCAACACCGAAGAGGAGGTAGGCGGCGGCACATGAGAGCTGTGGTTGCAGAGGTGACCCGCTGAAGCTCCGGTGCACTGTTCCACCCACCCCTTTACTAACAGAGCGGCAGGGAGGCAGGCTATCTGTCAGAAGCGAGCAAGGCACAGGGGACAGGTCGCTGGGATTATTCCACCAGTTCTCAGATCCAGTTTAAAGTTCTTTCTGGGTCGGCAGCCCTACGGACACCGGCCAAGCTAGACACAACCAGCTCTATTATATTAACCAACCAGCCTTGCTGCATCAGCCTAGCTGTTTATTACAATTATCTTTTAAAGGGGAAGCCTACTACCCTCTCTTCCTCGAGAGTTTATACCTGCCACTATAACCCAAGTAAGAAAAAAGGTGGGACTGATTTTGCCCTATAGATTTACCAAACCTTACCCTATCTCCAGAATGAGTAACACCAAACATAAAGCGTTTTCTCCTGCCTCAAAAATTCCTAACCCACCAAAAAGTAGTAAAGCTTATCCACAACGCCAAGCCAACAGAGATAGAGCTAACACTGCAAATAGAGACAGATCTCGCTCACCATGCAGACTCAATTCTCCTACAAAACAAACCTCTTATTACTAAAGCATACCCGATAATCTGGGTAAAAATAATCAGCCCCTTGCGGAGATGAACACATCTCAAAGTCTCAAAAGAAGTGCTTCAGGAGTATGGGGAAATGTTTACACCTCCTCACATGAACAACCCGACTCGGACGTAGAGTCGGAGGACATTTCTCCGAATTGCTCCCCTGCCAAAACCAAGGCTAAGAAAAATCCCTCAAACTACAACTACGAAAAAGACTTTCCATCTTTAGTGAGACCCAAATCAGGTCTTGAATCGCTACTGTCATGTCGGACGCTGTTCAGACCAGGTCGTTCGACAGACAGCGGTAATTCCGCTTTTGACCACTATGCGCTCATTGGCGTCGGCTAGATTTTATCTAGCTGGTCCAGGGTTAAATTACCTGGTGCTCGGATTGGAAGCTGGGCCATGCCCACTGCCTTTAAATAGTTCTCCTGAACATTGGGCATCGCCGATTATAGGTTCTGTCTTGTGCATGTTATCTCAGTCTGGAGTGGTGAGCTAGTAGTTGGAGTATCGTTGCTGGTGGTGTATTTCCCTTTGTCTTATTTGCTCCTTCCTATATTTGTATTTATTTTTCCCTTTGCATTTATAGTGTATGCCTGAGTGACTGCGGCGTGGTGCTTATTTTTCCGTTATCCTTGTCTGTGCTAACTGTGGGTATTGGAGTGTGGACTCTTCACTGGGTGGTGGGTTGTGGTTTCAGCCTAGGGTTGAAACAGGAGATAGGGCGAGGGTGGACATGCACACCATCAGTGTAAACTCTGGGAGAGGGTCAGTCAGGGTTTCCCTAGTCTGAGGGAAATCACAGGGGCCCGGGTTATTAGCTCTTTCCTGCCTAGGTCTCCCGTGACAGCTACAGGGTGATGTACTATCCTGCTTGGTCAACCTATCCGAGAAAATTGAAAACATGAGAAGAGATATGGACAAAAATTTCAAAGATCAAAGACAACCGTTTGACCTCAAATTGGATACCATGTTCGAAAAGTTCTCCGAAAAAATTATCAACCATGAAGAGAGACTACAAAAACTCAAACGCAAATCTGCTGACTCGTCCTTCAACATACAGGAACTCTCTGCAGAGGTCCATAAACTCAAACTCAAACTCTCAGACGTGGAAGACAGAAGTCGCCGCAATAATTTAAAGATATGCGGCATCCCGGAGAGTGTCCCACCAGAACATCTTTTCGACCATATCAAAGATATTTTTAAATCAGCCATCCCAAAACTTTCTTCATTTGATCTCGAGATAGACAGGGCCCATAGACTTCCACGGCCCCCATAACTAGCAGCCGACATACCCAGGGACACAATCCTGAGGGTACACTTTTTCCAGACGAAGGAAAAAATCCTAAAGTACCTAAGAGAACAAAAAGTGTTTCCAGACCCATACAGTAGCCTGAAAGTCTTCCCAGACCTGTCAAAATCTACGTTGGAAGCTAGACGCTCCTTTTCCAGCATCACCTCTGCCCTCAGAGACAGAGAAATCTCGTACAATTGGGGCTTCCCTCTTAAACTCCTAATATGCTACCAAGGTAAAACTATTCCCGTCTTCACCCCAGAGGAAGGTTCCAATTTTCTAAAGTCCATCTCAAGACCAAGACAAAGTAATGGAAAATAATAAGTAACTTCACTGTTTACTAGGTTCTTCTCATGTTTACACTGGGTTTCACTATTACCCGTCCACAAGTAATACCCCGAGTGCTTAGTAGCGGTTCACTATTGAGTGAATTGCCTATGTTTATTGTTCTATTCTGTTTCTTTTCACAGGTCGACTCTTGCTGAATCTCACTGATTGTATTTGAGTATTTGAGTATTTTCTATAATTGTAATTGTTTGTTACAGGATACACAGTTACTTACTAAACATTCTTGCACCTTATCCAAACTAGATCTATCATAAGCTTTAAACTTACCTCTTACAACGTGAAAGGCTTGAATAGCCCATGGAAGAGGTTCTCCCTTTGGAGGGAATTAAAAAGATCTCATACTGATATCGCCTGTATTTAGGAGTCTAAATTTATGATTAATAACCATCCACACCTTAAACATAACAAGTTCCCCCATATTTTTGAATCTTGCGGCCCTCAGAAAAAAGCAGGAGTAATCACCATGATTGGTCACTCCACTCCCTTTGAAGCTATAACTGAATACAAGGACGCTAATGGAAGATACCTCATCTTAGTCTGTAAAATTAATGAACAACTTTGCACTCTAGTAAACCTATATGCTACTAACCGCCACCAGATTCACTTTTTAAACAAACTCCTGAAAATTATTTCCAAAGTTAGAAAAGGGGAACTAATTCTCGTTGGAGAATTTAATATCACACCGAATAGTACTGTAGATTCCTCCTCATACATTCGTAGTCCCTCAAAAAATCTAAACCAGTGGATTTTCAAAAATGAACTATTCGACGCATTCCAGTGCCTTAACACGTCATCAAGAAAATATACATTATTTTCTGACACTCACCAGTCCGCATCTCGGATTGATTTAATCCTTACGGATGTGTTCACTCTCCCCAGACTTCTGGATGCTTCCATAGGTAAAAAGTCTTTTTCCGATCACTCACCAGTCCTTAGTCTAATTCAATTAGGTCCCCCTCTCAAAAAAGCCAACATGTGGAAATGCAATTCTAATATTATTCACAATCCCATTCACAAGCAAAATATAGAAAAGGCCATCTATCAATTCTTTCTAGACAACAAATCCTCTTATACCAACCCTTTTAACAATTGGTGCTCCCACAAAGCCGTACTTAGAGGTACCCTCATTGATATCTCGTCAAAAATTAAAAAAGAGACTAGAAGAAAAATTTTAGAAACCCAAACCCAAATCCATAATAAAGAATCAGAAATATTAGCCCATCAACCTCAATCTTCCTCTCTCCAATCTGAACTTTTAAATCTGAGACAAAAACTTAAATCACTAATTTCCATTCCCTATGATGCCGCAGTAAAATCCTCAAAATATAAACACTATTCCGCACTAAACAAACCAACATCTTTTATGTCAAATAGAATAAACAATAAAAGAATCCACAACAGAATCAACAAAATTGTAGCCACCTCCAAAAATGATATTTTAACTCATCCCCAAGATATAGCAAACGAATTCGCTCAATTTTATCAAAAATTCTATAACCTCAAACCAACCTCCTCCCCCTCACAACCCAATCTTCCAGATATTAATGAATACCTCAAATCAATAAATCCCCCCTCTCTATCAACCGATGACCTAGCTTATATGTCTGCCCCTTTCTCCCCTACCGAAATAGAAGATACCATCAACAAGCTAACCCTTCACAAATCCCCAGGCCCCGACGGATTCAACAACTCATACTGTAAAACCTTAAGTAAACTTTTATCTCCCCACCTTGCTGAAGTATTTAATTTTGCTGCAGACCAGGGATTATTTCCAAAGGAAATGCTTTAGGCTTCGATTGTCCTAATACCGAAACCAAAAGGAAACCCTGAACTAATGACCAATTACCGTCCCATCTCTCTTATTAATACAGACATAAAATTATTCTCCAAAATAATAGCCAATAGACTGAGTAACTTTCTCCCGAATCTACTGGTCAATGATCAAATGGGATTCACCCAAGAGAGACAACCCTCAGACGCCACAAGGAGATCAATAAACGCTATTAGGTACGCTAACTCAACCAAAACTCCAACCACTTTAATTTCACTTGATGCCGAGAAGGCCTTCGATCGTATAGATTGGGACTTTCTTCGGCACACTCTCTTCAAATTTGGCTTTAATCAAGAACTTGTGACCACTATCATGGCATTATATTCCAATCCAAGTGTAAAAATACTCTCCAATAACCACACCTTGAACTCCTTTGCTATCACAAATGGCACCAGACAAGGGTGCCCCTTGTCACCCTTACTTTTCAATCTAGCCCTTGAACCCCTAGCCGAATGCATCCACAATAACGACCAAATCAAAGGTATCCTTACCCACCATAAGGAACATAAAATCAGCCTATTTGCAGATGACATCATACTGACACTAACTGACCCTCAAAATTCTACATCTGAGGTTTTCAACGAATTGGACAAATTCTCGGTTCTATCTAACTATAAAATCAGTTAAAATCGAATATCCTCCCCCTTAACCTCGATACTAAACAAATAGATGCAATAAAGGATAAAACATCTCTTAACTGGTGTGACAAAGAAATTCCCTACTTAGGCATTACTCTTTGTAACAATCTCCATCATATGGTGAAAATAAATCTGAGAAATCTGTCAGAATCAGTAAGTAAGGACTGTTCAATTTTTAAAGAGAAACAACTTTCATGGTGGGGGAAAAACTACACTCTAAAAACATTTATCCTTCCAAAAATTTTATATGTTCTCCGATGCCTGCCTCTGCCCATTCCTGTCCTACTTTTGATAAACATTCAATCCATGTTAAACACATTCTTGTGGGGAGGAAAAAGAGCTAGGACTTCTACCCTATCATTATACAGGAAAAACGGGAACGGGGGCATGGGCCTTCCCAACATTATTGCCCACTACCAAACTTTGCTGATCAAACACAGTGCTCATTGGATTTTCCAGCATGAGCCTCCAGCTTGGTTTGACTTAGAACTATTTTTAAATAATGGTAAACAACTAAGAAACATTATTATTCAAGCAATCTCCAACCACCTTCCCAACCTTAATGCCCATCCTCTTTTCCTTGCCATTGCCCAAGCATGGCGCAAATTCTCCAAACCAAGGAGGCGGACACACAAATTCTCCATTCTGAAAAACTTACCCCTCACTCTCATTTTTAGCCCCACTAACAAAACTCTCCCTGCCGTTTGGTCAGAATTGAAAATTACAAAATTAGGGGATATTCATAATGGCTCAAGTTTCCTAGATTTTGTATTGCTGAGGAAAAATTTCAATGTCTCCTCTTCTCTATTCATAGAATTTATTCTCCTAAAAGATAATGTCTTTACATTTCTCAATTCAAAAATGAACTTCACCCATGCTTCCATAAAAGTCCTAAATAACCCGCATCATAAAATCTTCTGGAGCCATGGCTTCCTTTACGACTCCTTCAACAATGACGAAAATTTGTCAAAAAGCCCTTACATGATTTCCTGGGCAAAAACCCTTGACTCTACCTTTTCCCCAGAGCAATGGGAAGAGGCTCTCTCCATAACTTATAACTCCACAATCTCATTTCCGTTTCAAGAGACGCACTTCAAAACTATCAGCAGATGGTATCTTACGCCGGCAAAACTGGCACACTTTGGCTCCTCAACCCCAACCTCACCCCTCTGCTGGAGAGATTGCGGCCTCAAGGGAGACCTAATGCATATGTTTTGGGAATGTCCAGGTGTCAAAACAATTTGGTCTTGGATTTCTAATACTTTCAATAAACTTTCCAATAAAGTCATTACCCTCACCCCTCAAATGGCCCTTCTATCCCTTAATCTGGGCGAATTGGATTTGGCACTCCAACCTTTATTCATTCATTTATGTCTTGTAGCAAAAAATACCATCACTTTCCACTGGAAAAACAAAACACTCCCAAATCCTGATATCATTCTACAATTATTTCAGCAACATAGATCTCGTGAACTGAATTTCGCTCTGATCAATAATCAGTTTGGAAAATTCTACAAGAAGTGGAGCAAATGGGATAAGGCCTTTCCGCCACCCATTACTTAATTCATTCACCACCAACTTTTAGGTGCAATACTATTCAATTGTATTTTTCTGTTCATTAACTAATTGTTAAATTGTTGTTTACATATGATTGGCCTTAAATGACTTGCAATCTTATTTTTTCTGTATCTCATATGTCCCCAGAATTTCTGGGCATTATGTATACTTTAATTTATAATCTAATATGTGTTCCTTTAGTCATATTACATGAAGTGAAATAATTGCTATACTTGCTATATTTGTTTTGTTTGTATACCGTTCCCCTATGTCCCCCTCTCTCCCCCTCCCTACCCCCCCACCATTCCTCCCCCCTCCCACTTTCCTTCCCGCCCTTATTCCCGAATTGCCTGTTTATCTTAAAATTAAAATAAAATCTTTGGAAAAAGAACTGGCTACTGTAGAACAATGCAGGTGGCCCAGAATCTATGACTCCCTTGCACCTGGAATTATTTAACAATTCCATTTCACCTGTGTCTTAAAGTGGTTGTTTGGGATAACATTTTAGTAGGCCATAGGGTTGCAGATGTAGAAAAAAGAAACACAGATATACACACCTTCTTCAGGTCCGGCCCTACCTCTTGCTTCCTTCTCATTTATTAACAATCACTGGGCTGAGCGGCTTTTGGCATTACTGCTGCATCCAGTGATTGCTGGCAGTGGTCACTTGTGCAGTATTTGGGTTGTGTTGCTGCTTCAGCCTTTAAAAAAAGATTGGGGAAGAGACAGAGACACAGTGCTGGACCTGGGCCGGGCTGTATATCTGTTTTTGTTATTTTCTACAGCAGTATCCTTATGGTAAAGTAAAATGTAAATCTGGAAACTCCAGGATCTAAAGGACCCGAGTCACCATTTCTTTTCCACCCAATTCCTCTGAACTATTATTTTAATAACTGCTTTGGAAGAATCAGAAATAGACATCTTGAGCAGTGTTTCTCAACTCCTATCCTCAAGACCCTCCAACAGGTCATGTTTTCAGGATTTCCTTAGTATTGCATAGGTGATGGAATTAATGCATGAGCAGGTGATGAAATTATCACCTGTGCAATACTAAGGATAGCCTGGAAACTTTACCTGTTGGTGGGCCTTGAGGACTGGAGTTGAGAAACACTGTTCTAGTCGCATTTATACTTAAAATACCCAAGGTCATCCCCACTGTGTAATGGATATTGGTCTCTCTCTCTCAAGATATAAAATTATACACTCTCTCCCCCATATATATTTTAAATGCATTAATGTGAACTAAGTTTTGGCTAGGTGTTCACTTTCTACTGCAATTTCTCACTAGAATGTGGCTATCCTATGTTGTATGTTTCCCAACAGATAGGTCAACAGTATACACTTGTTTATTGCAGTCTATATGACATGTCAAACTTTACCTTGCCCTGCTAACATTGAATGTAAACCCAAGTTATTTCTCCAGAGGGATAAGGGAGGAGAAGTACCCTGCTGGCACTTATTCCCCCTTACCATCGAGACTATACATTTCTTCAGCTAGTCAGAATGAACATGTTTACATGTAGACCTAGGAAGCATATATTGGGAGACAGATAGGCTTTCCTACATTTTATAGAAAGTAATGATAGCTCTAATTGACACGCCCCCTGACAGAGCTTGGGTGAAACGCGCGCTGGGGATGGAGTATCACACTATACTTTACCCAACTGAGTGCATCACTTGATGTAAGTATTATGCCTGCTCTGTCTATGTTCTTTTGTTATCAGTACACACCATTCTATTTGTTATAGTCGAGAGCTTGAGGCCGACACATTGCTGTCTGCGTACTTTGTATATGTTCTTTATTATTTACATATTTATGTATAGTTATTACCCCTTTTTGGATACTCTGCATTTATTTAATATCTTTACTTACCTTGTATTGTTTTAATATATTCAATAAATTGTATATTTTATGAGACTAAGTTAGCACTTTATTGGTTTCTGCTGGTATTGTATGTTTTCATGTAGACCTAGGAAGCATAGATTGGTAGATAGATAGAACTATCAATACTTTCTGGAAATTGTAGGAAAGCCTAATTTACGCAGTGTACAGTAAATAGTTAATCCAATTATAAATATTGAAATCAATGGTAGCATCTTCCACACCTATAAACGACTTACTAACAAAAAAGTTATTAATTAAGGGAAAACCAAAAAATAGCTTACAAAGAGAAGAATATCCCCCATAAAATGGAATACTTTATTGAATATTACACTAAAAAATACATATAGCCCTTATCTAATAAATCAGTGCAATGGGGCAATAAACCCCAATATATAAACACACGCCCTATACTGAAAATATACCAGAGATAAACATCATAAAAATGTCCTATTCAAGTGATATAACATAGGTGGTACAATATATACCTAAAGGGTGTCAGGATATATGTGCACTACTCCTAACAATAAGGCAATAATTAATATGCAACCCTATGGTATCTCCCTACCTAGGTGCGGGGGTTGGCACCCTAAGAAAATACGAGAATGGCGCCCCCGCTCGTACGGCGGCTATCCCTGGTCTCCTAACAATTCCCTATAAGGGATAGAGTGAGAAACAGAAGGCCAGTGGGCTGTATTAACTTGTCAAAATATGTGATACCATTAACACAGTATATTAGGCCCGCATTCTGCAATGTGCTGTAAGATAGGGATAGAGGTAGAAGTTAAATATCACTCATTAACGGAAAAATGATATCTAATAAACAATGAACATATACGATATATTCAGCATTATAAAGGACTAATACCATGAAGTATATTAATGCCATAAAAAGCAATAATCACAACGAGCCCCCACCACATAAGGCTGGATATGGACAAATTAATGCAATCAGCTCAGTAGAAAACGCAGTAAGTGATGGAAATACATATAAATAAAGATTGTAGTATACTCATCTGCTGCAAAAAACAACCCAGCCGAGCGTCCATCCAGCAATAGTGGCTCATATAGTGAATCAGGGCAAACCAGCTCCATAAAAAACCTCTCGACGCGTTTCCCCCATAACCATGGGTTCATCAGGAGAGTTAGGATATCAACATGGCAGTAAACGATATATGTAGATACAAACAAAGATAGGGCTGCAGCGACATACCAGAGGCTTATTGTTTAAATAGATGGTCTCCCAACAAGGAAATCAGTGTGTTTCCTGTTCCCTGATAAAAACCTGTGGCCGTCTCTAAGTACAGAGTATAAGCATAGCAAGTGTGGGTAAACCAACACAAACCGCCATCTTAGTGGAGTACATAGCGGCCCCACACGGAAGTATAAAGTGAGGACTGCCTCTATCAACCTCATCACGCCGATAGTGTCCGGTATCAGCGCTAAATTCAGCGCATGCGCCGAGCTCAATACAAAGATAGAGCAAAACCCCTCAATACGCCATGATGCTGGAGTCCAGAGATGCGCTGTATAAATGATAGAAATAGCGCATACGCCGGAACGCACAAGTAAGTGCGAATAAACCACCATCATGCTAGGGTACAGGGGGTACCCCAAACACAGGGTATATGCATATAAAGCGCCCATTAAGGTGATACCAATACAAAGATACTTATTATAATAGATACACCGGCCTGGGGACAGGAGAGGCATAATATACTGAGCACATTAATATATGCGCATACAGACCAAACATTAAGAGTATGGTAATGTATCCCCACCCCCCGCGGGGGAAAGGAAAAACTGAGCTACATATACAAAACTAATATAAATGATAGAACAATGAGATAAATGTGCTACATCCTAAATAAATAAATAACTTTACTACCAATAAATAAAATAAATACATAAACGGTGAAACAAATGAATTAATATGTTTAACAGACCACTGTACAATGGGAAACCACATGGTGACGCTGCAAAAAACGATGTGTTAGAATAGATAAATACAGATAAATGTTATAAACCGGGAAAAATAACCCAGACACAGACTAGCTAGTATTAATATACGGACCCATCATAGGAAGCAGCAATAATTTTGCTGCTCATTCAAGCCATGTGGTGCAAGAGTGCGTAGCCTAAAAATCCATTGACACTCCTTTTGAAGGAGCAATTTATTAAGATTACCACCCCTGGAATTGCGTCGCACAACTTCAAGCACACAGAAGGAGATAGCTCTATTATCATTCAAATGAACACACCTAACATGTTTGGCTATTGGTGTATCCCGCTGATGTTTTATGTCCCCCAAATGTTCACCGATACGTCTCCGTAACTCTCTCTTAGTTTTCCCAATATAACTGAGTGGACATGGACAGGTAGCCATGTATACCACTCCCTCAGATTTACAATTGGCAAAATCCCTCATGTAGTAGATCTTATTTGATGTGGTGCTCTTGAATGTTTTCTCCTTTCTTACCCATGGACAGAATTTACAGCTACCACATCTAAACGTACCACATGGTTTACGATCCAACCAAGTACCAGATGCTATGGGGCGTTCATAGAAGCTATGGACTAAACGGTCCTTGATTGACCTACCCTTCTTGTATGTAATTCTTGGGGTAGAGGGGACAAAATCCTTAAGATCAGGATCCGCCCTAAGAATCCCCCAATGTTTTTTCAAGATGTTTTGTACCGCATTTGATCTGTTATCAAACATACCAATAATTCTCGGTACCTCAGGTAAGTCCTCTTTACGTGGTGGATGAAGCAAATCTTGCCGAGGACAGTCAGCTGCATGTCTCAAAGCCCCATCCAAAACCCCCCCAGGGTAACCCCTCTGGCCAAATCTACACCTGAGATCATAGGCCTGCTCAGAAAAATCATGGTTATTGGAGCAGTTTCTCCTGATGCGCAGAAATTGACCTTTGGGGATCCCTTTACGCAGGGGGCCAGGATGGAAACTATCCCACCTAAGGAGACCATTGGTGGACGTGGGTTTCCTAAAGGTCTTGGTGGTAAGCCTACCCCTCTGATCCTTACTTATATTAAGGTCAAGGAAGTTGATGGATTCTTCCTGAATCTCGGATGTGAACCTCATATTGATGTTATTCTTATTAATACACAAAATAAACTGGTTGAATTCAGTAACAGTGCCTGACCATAGTACGAACACATCGTCGATAAATCTCGACCAAAATAAAATCTTGGGGAACCACCAAGCTTCTTCCACAAAGATAACGGTCTCCTCCCACCAGCCCAGGAAGAGGTTGGCGTACGATGGGGCACAGGAACTCCCCATCGCCGTCCCCCTGAGCTGGTGGTAGGTCTTACCAGAGAAAAGAAAACAATTATGGTTCAGTATGAATGTCATTAATTCAACCATAAATTTGTTATGCGGAATACATTGGGTGGCACGTGTATTGAGGAAAAACTCCATCCCCCTGATACCTGCCTCATGCGGAATGTTGCTATACAACGCTTCCACATCTATGGACGCCAAAAAAATGTTGGTATCAACGTCCAGATCCTCGAGTTTGGTAAGTAAGTCCAGGGTATCCCTAAGGTATGAGGGCAGAGACACAACAAAAGGGCGGAGGATCTTATCGATGTAGACCCCCACATTCTGGCCCACAGAATTAACCCCCGACACTATAGGACGACCTTTGAGGGGCGAGAGTCCCTTATGAACCTTAGGGAGACAGTAGAAGGCAGGTACCAGAGGGAAGGAGGGGGAGAGAAACTCAAATTCATCTTTGGTGATCAACCTAAGATCAAGGCCCCTAGTAAGAAGACACATTAACATATCCGTATATTGGGGAGTTGGATCCTTATTGAGAATTTCATATGTCTCTCTATCATCGAGTATCAACTTACACATGGACATATATTGGTCATGGTTCATTATGACCATGTTGCCCCCCTTGTCGGAGGGCTTGATTATTATATCTTTGTTTTTCTCTAATTCAGTTAGAGCCAACATTTCCGATCTAGTCAGGTTAGACGATAGAGTATCCCTCCTCTCCTTGGGATCAATCCTCAATAAATCATCCTCTACCACTTTGAGAAAGATGTCAATGGAGTCCAAACCCCCAGCCGGGGGTACCCTAGTGCTTTTGCGTTTAAGTGATGTAAAGGGACCCAAACCATCATTGCGTTCATTATCCCTCAATAGGTCAGTCAAGATGTCAACAGCTTCAAGGTCATCGACCGAAATACCCAAATTTGCACACCTTTCTCTATCCTTATCAAGATGGAACTTGTGCCATTTAAGTTTACGCGCGAACAAATTAATGTCTTTAACCCAACCAAAAACATCAAACTTAGTTGTGGGGACAAAATTAAGACCCTTGTAAAGGACATTGCATTCATCAAATGATAACTTATAATTACTCAGGTTAATGATTTGACTAGACCCCACATGTGCTAAGCCATTCTGTTTCTCAGTGGATAGCCAAGTGGGGCCCTCTGCTCCAAAAAAGGAGAGGAGGAAGGCAAGGAGAGTGTAGATCCAGATGCTTGCATGGGGAGGGATGGCTCGCCCAAACCAATAGTGGAGCTGTTTGTTTGTATACCTCCTTGTGTCTGTATACCCATGTTGGTGGGACCCGTAGGGGTATGTACGTGTGTGCCATAACCTTGCCATCTCTGTGCAAATTTGGGTATTTCGGTCGATGACCTTGAAGCTGTTGACATCTTGACTGACCTATTGAGGGATAATGAACGCAATGATGGTTTGGGTCCCTTTACATCACTTAAACGCAAAAGCACTAGGGTACCCCCGGCTGGGGGTTTGGACTCCATTGACATCTTTCTCAAAGTGGTAGAGGATGATTTATTGAGGATTGATCCCAAGGAGAGGAGGGATACTCTATCGTCTAACCTGACTAGATCGGAAATGTTGGCTCTAACTGAATTAGAGAAAAACAAAGATATAATAATCAAGCCCTCCGACAAGGGGGGCAACATGGTCATAATGAACCATGACCAATATATGTCCATGTGTAAGTTGATACTCGATGATAGAGAGACATATGAAATTCTCAATAAGGATCCAACTCCCCAATATACGGATATGTTAATGTGTCTTCTTACTAGGGGCCTTGATCTTAGGTTGATCACCAAAGATGAATTTGAGTTTCTCTCCCCCTCCTTCCCTCTGGTACCTGCCTTCTACTGTCTCCCTAAGGTTCATAAGGGACTCTCGCCCCTCAAAGGTCGTCCTATAGTGTCGGGGGTTAATTCTGTGGGCCAGAATGTGGGGGTCTACATCGATAAGATCCTCCGCCCTTTTGTTGTGTCTCTGCCCTCATACCTTAGGGATACCCTGGACTTACTTACCAAACTCGAGGATCTGGACGTTGATACCAACATTTTTTTGGCGTCCATAGATGTGGAAGCGTTGTATAGCAACATTCCGCATGAGGCAGGTATCAGGGGGATGGAGTTTTTCCTCAATACATGTGCCACCCAATGTATTCCGCATAACAAATTTATGGTTGAATTAATGACATTCATACTGAACCATAATTGTTTTCTTTTCTCTGGTAAGACCTACCACCAGCTCAGGGGGACGGCGATGGGGAGTTCCTGTGCCCCATCGTACGCCAACCTCTTCCTGGGCTGGTGGGAGGAGACCGTTATCTTTGTGGAAGAAGCTTGGTGGTTCCCCAAGATTTTATTTTGGTCGAGATTTATCGACGATGTGTTCGTACTATGGTCAGGCACTGTTACTGAATTCAACCAGTTTATTTTGTGTATTAATAAGAATAACATCAATATGAGGTTCACATCCGAGATTCAGGAAGAATCCATCAACTTCCTTGACCTTAATATAAGTAAGGATCAGAGGGGTAGGCTTACCACCAAGACCTTTAGGAAACCCACGTCCACCAATGGTCTCCTTAGGTGGGATAGTTTCCATCCTGGCCCCCTGCGTAAAGGGATCCCCAAAGGTCAATTTCTGCGCATCAGGAGAAACTGCTCCAATAACCATGATTTTTCTGAGCAGGCCTATGATCTCAGGTGTAGATTTGGCCAGAGGGGTTACCCTGGGGGGGTTTTGGATGGGGCTTTGAGACATGCAGCTGACTGTCCTCGGCAAGATTTGCTTCATCCACCACGTAAAGAGGACTTACCTGAGGTACCGAGAATTATTGGTATGTTTGATAACAGATCAAATGCGGTACAAAACATCTTGAAAAAACATTGGGGGATTCTTAGGGCGGATCCTGATCTTAAGGATTTTGTCCCCTCTACCCCAAGAATTACATACAAGAAGGGTAGGTCAATCAAGGACCGTTTAGTCCATAGCTTCTATGAACGCCCCATAGCATCTGGTACTTGGTTGGATCGTAAACCATGTGGTACGTTTAGATGTGGTAGCTGTAAATTCTGTCCATGGGTAAGAAAGGAGAAAACATTCAAGAGCACCACATCAAATAAGATCTACTACATGAGGGATTTTGCCAATTGTAAATCTGAGGGAGTGGTATACATGGCTACCTGTCCATGTCCACTCAGTTATATTGGGAAAACTAAGAGAGAGTTACGGAGACGTATCGGTGAACATTTGGGGGACATAAAACATCAGCGGGATACACCAATAGCCAAACATGTTAGGTGTGTTCATTTGAATGATAATAGAGCTATCTCCTTCTGTGTGCTTGAAGTTGTGCGACGCAATTCCAGGGGTGGTAATCTTAATAAATTGCTCCTTCAAAAGGAGTGTCAATGGATTTTTAGGCTACGCACTCTTGCACCACATGGCTTGAATGAGCAGCAAAATTATTGCTGCTTCCTATGATGGGTCCGTATATTAATACTAGCTAGTCTGTGTCTGGGTTATTTTTCCCGGTTTATAACATTTATCTGTATTTATCTATTCTAACACATCGTTTTTTGCAGCGTCACCATGTGGTTTTCCCATTGTACAGTGGTCTGTTAAACATATTAATTCATTTGTTTCACCGTTTATGTATTTATTTTATTTATTGGTAGTAAAGTTATTTATTTATTTAGGATGTAGCACATTTATCTCATTGTTCTATCATTTATATTAGTTTTGTATATGTAGCTCAGTTTTTCCTTTCCCCCGCGGGGGGTGGGGATACATTACCATACTCTTAATGTTTGGTCTGTATGCGCATATATTAATGTGCTCAGTATATTATGCCTCTCCTGTCCCCAGGCCGGTGTATCTATTATAATAAGTATCTTTGTATTGGTATCACCTTAATGGGCGCTTTATATGCATATACCCTGTGTTTGGGGTACCCCCTGTACCCTAGCATGATGGTGGTTTATTCGCACTTACTTGTGCGTTCCGGCGTATGCGCTATTTCTATCATTTATACAGCGCATCTCTGGACTCCAGCATCATGGCGTATTGAGGGGTTTTGCTCTATCTTTGTATTGAGCTCGGCGCATGCGCTGAATTTAGCGCTGATACCGGACACTATCGGCGTGATGAGGTTGATAGAGGCAGTCCTCACTTTATACTTCCGTGTGGGGCCGCTATGTACTCCACTAAGATGGCGGTTTGTGTTGGTTTACCCACACTTGCTATGCTTATACTCTGTACTTAGAGACGGCCACAGGTTTTTATCAGGGAACAGGAAACACACTGATTTCCTTGTTGGGAGACCATCTATTTAAACAATAAGCCTCTGGTATGTCGCTGCAGCCCTATCTTTGTTTGTATCTACATATATCGTTTACTGCCATGTTGATATCCTAACTCTCCTGATGAACCCATGGTTATGGGGGAAACGCGTCGAGAGGTTTTTTATGGAGCTGGTTTGCCCTGATTCACTATATGAGCCACTATTGCTGGATGGACGCTCGGCTGGGTTGTTTTTTGCAGCAGATGAGTATACTACAATCTTTATTTATATGTATTTCCATCACTTACTGCGTTTTCTACTGAGCTGATTGCATTAATTTGTCCATATCCAGCCTTATGTGGTGGGGGCTCGTTGTGATTATTGCTTTTTATGGCATTAATATACTTCATGGTATTAGTCCTTTATAATGCTGAATATATCGTATATGTTCATTGTTTATTAGATATCATTTTTCCGTTAATGAGTGATATTTAACTTCTACCTCTATCCCTATCTTACAGCACATTGCAGAATGCGGGCCTAATATACTGTGTTAATGGTATCACATATTTTGACAAGTTAATACAGCCCACTGGCCTTCTGTTTCTCACTCTATCCCTTATAGGGAATTGTTAGGAGACCAGGGATAGCCGCCGTACGAGCGGGGGCGCCATTCTCGTATTTTCTTAGGGTGCCAACCCCCGCACCTAGGTAGGGAGATACCATAGGGTTGCATATTAATTATTGCCTTATTGTTAGGAGTAGTGCACATATATCCTGACACCCTTTAGGTATATATTGTACCACCTATGTTATATCACTTGAATAGGACATTTTTATGATGTTTATCTCTGGTATATTTTCAGTATAGGGCGTGTGTTTATATATTGGGGTTTATTGCCCCATTGCACTGATTTATTAGATAAGGGCTATATGTATTTTTTAGTGTAATATTCAATAAAGTATTCCATTTTATGGGGGATATTCTTCTCTTTGTAAGCTAGCATCTTCCACACCTCCCTAAGACTACAGTCACATGTTCAGTTTTTGGTCAGTATCTTACCTCAGCATTTTTAAGCAAAAACCAGGAGTGGGTGAAAAATACAGAAGTGGTGACAGGTTTCTATTATACTTTTCCGCTGATTGTTCCACTCTTGGTTTTGACTTACAAATACTGATGTAAAATACTGATAGTGTGGCTGTAGCCTTAGTTATAGTCCCTCATGGAACTACCTTCCATAGCCATAAGAAGGCATGTTTTTTTGCAAGATAAGTTGTAGTTTTGAATTACATCATTGAATTTACCATGTGATCAATGATTAAAAAAATGCATGATATAGGAAAGATATATATCTTGGTACCGTGTATCAGATTTTTTTACTTTTATGTGTATAGCATTCATCATTTGGTAAAAATTATATGGCCGTATTATTCTTCAAATGCACAAATACAGGGACAACAAACCAATAAATTCCAAACTTTTGCAAAAAAAACCAAACTGTTTGCGTCACCATTGTATGAGCCCCATAAGTTTTTTATTTTATTTTGCCAATGTGCAAAATGTAATTCTGGCAGTTCGTTTTTTTTTTTCTCGTTACACTGTTTACTGATCAGATTAATTTATTTTATATTTTGATACATGGAACATTTCTGAACACAACAATACCAAATATGTGTATTTTGTTAATCGTTTTATTTTCAATGGTGCAAAAGGGTGATTTGAACTTTTTTCATACTTTTTAAAAATATTTCTTCACATTTTACTTTATTTAATTGTCCCCTTAGGAGACTTGAAGCTGCAATTATCCAATCGTCTGTGTTATACATAAGAAAAATCACGATCTCCTATGAATGTCGGCCATGAGTCGGTGTTCACAGGAGTATCGTAATGATAGGAACACATTGGCGCCCCACAAACATGAGAAATGGATGCCGATTGTTTTTACTAAACAAATTTGCAAACCATATGCACATTTGATAGCAGGAATGACACTTAAGCAACATATCTTCTGTACAGTACAGTGGTGCAAACTTGATGGTTAGGAATGGTGGCACATGGCTTGTTGTACATAGTACACTGTGGCAGCAAACTTTAGTGAGGGTCTCGATCTTCACTAGGGGAAGGGCCACACGGGTCAAGTTGTATTGAGGCAGCACATCACAAGCATGATTATCTTCCAATTCATAAGAGCCACACAGATAGAGGTGTGTCGCTGTGGCTTTCATGAGAAATGTGCCCTACCATGACAAAATTAACATTTATTCACTAAAGCTTTCAGGTTTGGCTAACACTTGGCTGCTGTATGAGGTTACTTCTGCCACTTGGTTTCTTCAGGAATTGTTACCTGAGTATAACCCCTCCTCTTCTCTACACATAATACCCTTAAAAAGTTGTTGGGTGTCCCAGGATCATGGGCTCCTTCCCTGTCCCTAACGCTAGGGGTGCCCTAGCTCGCTCTGCTCTCTGTATTACTTCTGATGGCGAAGACACTGGCTCTACGAATCTTGCCTTAGCTCCTTAATCCGCCCTCAGTCTGTACCCTTCCCCCACCAAGGGAAGAGGGGAGGAAGTAGTGTAATGTAATACAATAACCCGACTAATAAAGTAATCCGAACAGGGATAAAGGAAAATACTAATCATACAAGTATACTCACAAAGACAACAAAGGTAAACACCAGGGAGTGGAGGATGGGGTTAAACCAAACTAAGAGAATAAAGGGAAATATCACACATTCAAAAACTAGCAACAGTCTCAGATAAATCTACCAAATGACTTCTCAAATAACAGCCACCAACCAGCAACCTCCAGCAATGCAGCATAGGCTATCTATGACAATAAGTGCTAGCCAGAGCCCAGTTTATATAGGAGATTGGAGAGGCTAACAGTGCACAGTTGAGAGCCTTAATGCAGGAAAGCTTAGAAGAGCTCTCAACTGAGCAGATTAACTCGTGCACTTCTAAACGAAATTTACAGCTTTTAATATGAAGGTGAAGGACTTCTAATCAGTGGAGAAGTATTAGAAATCAGAAGCTGCAGTCTTCTGGCTCCTCTCTGTTTTAGTAAACCTGTGATAGGTTATTGGAGAATTGTTATAAAATAAATAGATAAAATAAATAATACTCATTTAAATATTAAAACTTTTTCTACATACCTTTATTTAGCAGAAAATGTATGCTTTATCTACTGCACTCCTTCAGGATTTTAAAGATGTCAACTGACATAAATCATTGTGCACCCATGAAAGATTTCAGAGGACATGCAATAAGATGGAAGCACTGGGTAAAGAACATCTGCTTGAGATAGAGGTCAGATCAAAGCAGAGTCCTGTCAGGCATCATGAACGCACATTCCTCTGTTCAGTTAAGCTGAAAGGATACTGGGTGGAGCCTGACTAAAGGAGAAGTTAAACACTTTCTTCAGCTGACTGAGTAGGAACATCCATATCAGTTAGCCTGACAGTTTAAGTGTAATGCAAGGACAGGGCCACTTTTAGGCAGAGTGGGGCCCTAGGCTAAAGTTTGAAATGGGGCCCTAAATGCTAACATATTGCACATCACACAGAAGCATTTCTGTTGTATTTACGTGCTCTGAGTTCAGGCCGCTAAACGAGTGTGATCGACTGTATTGAAGTCGTTCAACACTTGTCTCCTGGCCTCTTTACTCCAACTGAGAAAAAATGATGGGAACAGAACAATCACTATTAGATCAATTTGTCCCCATACAGTATCATGTTATCAGCAGCACATCTACAGTTTACACCGGCGATGTGCTGCTGAGAATAATGATTTCTGTTCCGGCATAAACAATCCAATCACTCGATGAATATGCAGCATTTTGATTGCTTAGTATAATACACCCCATAGTCCTCCATATATTATAATGTGCACCACAGTCCTCCATATAGTATAATACACTCCGTATAGTACTTCATATATTAAAATACACTCCTCAGCCCCCCATATAGTATTATACACTTCCTATAGTCCTCCATATAGTATAATACACTCCTCATAGTCCTCCATATATTAAAATAAACTTCTCAGTCCTCCACATAGCATAATACACTTCTCATAGTCCTCCATATATTAACATGCACTGCTCAGTCCTCCATATGTAAAACCTACAAGAGAAAAAGTGAGCAAAAACCATGCTGTAACTAAGTAAATAAAAAGCAAAAAAGTGCATTTAAATAACAGAGTTTTTAGTAATACTTCTAAAAAAAAAAAAAAAAAATAGCACAAAAGCCATCCCATCACGTCAAGGTAACTCTGATCGGGACAGTCCTACACTGTCTAATATTAAAACCTTACCATGTGTCAATGTTGACCTCAGTATGAATAAGGGCAGATAAAAGGACTGGGCCCAACCAGTGAAACACCAGACTGGGGAAGCCTTATATACAATTTCCAACTCAGGAGAGGGGGAGGCCACACCCCGGCTTGCACAGAATGCAATAATACAGTACAAAGACAAAAACACAAAAGTTGAGCTTCACTTAAGTTGGTACACAGGCAGAATTTAAACGCATGCTCACATTGGCCACAAATCATATAAAACCTACAAGAGAAAAAGAATATAATGCAGCCCCCATAGAATACAATGTAGCCCCCTGATATAGTATAATGTAGCCCCCTCATAGAGTATGATGCAATCCTCCCTCATAGAATATAATGTAGTCCCCCATAGAATATAACAGAGCCCACCTCCCCATAGAATATAATGTAGCCCCATCAAAGAGTATGATGCAATCCTCCCTCATAGAATATAATACAACCCCCATAGAATATAATGTAGCCCCTCATAGAATATAATGCAGCCCCCCCATCGAATATAATGTAGCCACCCATAGAATATAATACAGCCCACCTCCCCATAGAATATAATGTAGCCCCATCAAAGATTATGATGCAATCCTCCCTCATGGAATATAATAGAGCCCCCATAGAATATAGCACAGTCCACCTCCCCATAGAATATATTGTAGCCCCATCAAAGATTATGATGCAATCCTCCCTCATAGAATATAATACATCTCCCCATAGAATATAATGTAGCCACCCATAGAATATAACTAGATGTTTCCAGCCAGCTAACGCTCGGCACGCTCATTGCTATCTAATTAACACTGCTGGTGATTAAACTAAAGTAAATAATGACAACACTCAATAGCGCTTACGCAGGTGGTAAATTAACTTAAAATGAAGTTAATAACAATAGTGTGGTGATGTTTTGGGGGCGGGATTATGTGTGGTAATGTGGTGGGGGGCAGGATTATCTGTAGTAATGTGATGGGGGCTGGATTATGTGTGGTAATGTGGTGGGGGGGCGGGATTATGTGTGGTAATGTGGTGGGGGGCGGGATTATGTGTGGTAATGTGGGGTGGCGGGATTATGTGTGGTAATGTGGTGGGGGGCAGGATTATGTGTGGTAATGTGGTGGGGGCAGGATTATGTGTGGTAATGTGGGGGGGGCGGGATTATGTGTGGTAATGTGGTGGAAGGCAGGATTATGTGTGGTAATGTGGGGGGGCGGGATTATGTGTGGTAATGTGGTGGGGGGCAGGATTATGTGTGGTAATGTGGTGGGGGGCAGGATTATGTGTGGTAATGTGGTGGGGGGCAGGATTATGTGTGGTAATGTGGTGGGGGCAGGATTATGTGTGGTAATGTGGGGGGGCGGGATTATGTGTGGTGATGTGGTGGGGGGCGGGATTATGTGTGGTGATGTGTTGGGGGCGGGATTATGTGTGGTAATGTGGGGGGCAGGATTATGTGTGGTAATGTGGTGGGGGCGGGATTATGTGTGGTAATGTGGGGGTGGGATTATGTGTGGTAATGTGGTGGGGGGCGGGATTATGTGTGGTGATGTTGTGGGGGGCGGGATTATGTGTGGTAATGTGGTGGGGGCGGGATTATCTGTAGTAATGTAATGGGGGCGGGATTATGTGTGGTAATGTGGGGGGGATCATGTGTGGCAATGTGGCGGGGGGGCGGGATTATGTGTGGCAATGTGGTGGGGGAGCAGGATTATGATTGGTAATGTGGGGGGCGGGATTATGTGTGGTAATATGGTGGGGGGCGGGATTATGTGTGGTAATGTGGTGGGGGGTGGGAATATGTGTGGTAATGTGGTGGGGGGCAGGATTATGTGTGGTAATGTGGTGGGGCGGGATTATGTGTGGCAATGTGGTGGGGGGCGGGATTATGTGTGGCAATGTGGTGGGGGGATTATGTATGGTAATGTGGGGGGTGGGATTATGTGTGGTAATGTGGTGGGGGGCGGGATTATGTGTGGTAATGTGGTAGGGGGTGGGATTATGTGTGGTAATGTGGTGGGGGGCGGGATTATGTGTGGCAATGTGATGTGGGGCGGGATTATGTGTGGCAATGTGGTGGGGGTGGGATTATGTGTGGTAATGTGGTGGGGGCGGGATTATGTGTGGTAATGTGGTGGGGGTGGGATTATGTGTGGTAATGTGGTGGGGGGCGGGATTATGTGTGGTAATGTGGTGGGGGCGGGATTATGTGTGGTAATGTGGTGGGGGTGGGATTATGTGTGGTAATGTGGTGGGGGGCAGGATTGTGTGTGGTAATCTGGGGGGCGGGATTATGTGTGGCAATGTGGTGGGGGGCGGGATTATGTGTGGCAATGTGTTGGGGGGGATTATGTGTGGTAATGTGGTGGGGGGTGGGATTATGTGTGGTAATGTGGTGGGGGCAGGATTATGTGTGGTAATGTGGTGGGGGGTGGGATTATGTGTGGTAATGTGGTGGGGGGCGGGATTATGTGTAGTAATGTGGTGGGGGCGGGATTATGTGTGGTAATGTGGTGGGGGTGGGATTATGTGTGGTAATGTGGTGGGGGGCGGGATTATGTGTGGTAATGTGGTGGGGGCGGGATTATGTGTGGTAATGTGGTGGGGGGTGGGATTATGTGTGGTAATGTGGTGGGGGGCAGGATTGTGTGTGGTAATGTGGGGGGCGGGATTATGTGTGGCAACGTGGTGGGGGGCGGGATTATGTGTGGCAATGTGTTGGGGGGATTATGTGTGGTAATGTGGTGGGGGGTGGGATTATGTGTGGTAATGTGGTGGGGGCGGGATTATGTGTGGTAATGTGGTGGGGGGCGAGATTATGTGTGGTAATGTGGTGGGGGGCGGGATTATGTGTGGTGATGGGGTGGGGGGCGGGATTATGTGTGGTAATGTGGTGGGGGGGCAGGATTATGTGTAGTAATGTGGTGGGGGCAGGATTATGTGTGGTAATGTGGTGGGGGCGGGATTATGTGTGGTAATGTGGTGGGAGGTGGCATTATGTGTGGTAATGTGGTGGGGGGGCGGGATTATGTGTAGTAATGTGGTGGGGGGCGGGATTATGTGTGGTAATGTGGTGGGGGGCGGGATTATGTGTGGTAATGTGGTGGGGGGCGGGATTATGTGTGGTGATGTGGTGGGGGGCAGAGCTACTGTGCTGGGGGCGGGATTAGCGAGTAATCACGATGCCTCTTATATATATAGATACAGCCCACCTCCCCATAGAATATAATGTAGCTCCATCAAAGGGTATGACGCAATCCTCCCTCATAGAATATAATACAGTCCCTCCATAGAATATGATGTAGCCCCCATAGAACATAATACAGCCCACCTCCTCAAAGAATATAATGTAGTCCCATCAAATATTATGATGCAGTCCTCCCTCACAGAATACAACATAGCCCCCCATAGAATGTAATGTAGGCCCCATGGAATTCCCCCTGGGAATTGCTCCACAGTTCAGTACTCACTCACTGATGTATTTTTTTAAAAAAAGGAAAAAAACCACAATCCTCACCTCTCCCGGTGCCCAGTGCTCCTCCAGGCTTGGCTTCGCTCTCAGCGGCGGCACACAGTGTGTGCGTGATGAAGTGATGTCATCGTGCACCCACAGTGTCAGAGGAAGAGGGGAATGATGGGAGAGGGAGCGCAGGTACGGACTGGAGCTGAAATTCAGTCCTGGCATTGGAAATCGCACAGGCCCATGTTGCCCCCATCCCCATGAATCAGATGGGATATATTAATAATATTACCCTGGATGCAGGAAAGGAAGATTTACTACAAGACCAATATTTCTAATGATACTCGTGGCCTGCTGGGGTAAGTGACTGAGTCAGCAACTTTGTGCTCCATCACAACTCTTAGCAGTATGGATGTCTTGAGAACACCGATTCTGTTAACAACATAGCAGGCAAGGCGGCCCATGATCAGACAGGCCCTTCTGGCATTTGCCAGAATTACAAGATGGCTAGTCCGGCCCTGAGGGAGCGTCATCTGACGCTCTCTCCATCATTGCTTTGTACTGAACTGGAGTCATAGACGCCAACACAGTTGAATGTAGCGGCGGCAGGGGAAGTCGGCACTGGTGTTAGGTGGGCCCCCCGACTCACGGGCTCCATAGCGGCTGCATGATGTGCCGCTATCAGTGGCACACCACTGGCTGGGGGCCCCTGGGGAGCGGGGGCCTTAGGCAGCTGCCTGGTCTGCCTGCTACTAACGCCGGCCCTGTGCAGGGAGAAGGTCTGTCTCACCAGTCCTAGGGCGGCTGCACACTGCTAGATGGAAGTTGCCATCATTAAAATATTGACAGAATGTACTGCATAAAGCATACCTTTTTGATAAATATAGGGATATAGAAAATTATTTTCATATTTAAAAGTATTTTAATTATTTATTTTATCACATTTCTCGAAGAACCCATTTAAACAATGCTGGTCTGCAAATATGGGTTCCTTCTTTTCCAAGGCTTTGTCTGACTCAGTAGAAAGAGGGACTAACTTTCTATGCTCACTTAAATTCTCCCATCATGGGCTGGCCCAATTGTTAATCCTGTCCCACATCTGTAAAAGTCTCAGAAAATGACAACACAAACCATTTTTATTTATTTCTAGAGAGTTTTTTGTTTTGTAACTTATCTTGTTAGCTAACTACTTTCTATGTCCTTATGGAATGGACTGCTTCCTTTTAAGACATACTGATAGGGAATTTAGATTGTAAGACCCATCGGGGACAGCGATGATAATGTGTGCAAACTGTAAAGTGCTGCGGAATATGTTAGCGCTATATATATAAAAAAAAAGACATGAAAAGTCGTCTGCAGATTCCATGCACAATTGTGCATTACCCAGAGAACTTTCTGCTACAAGCTCAAACAAGGCAGAAGGAAGTGAGCAGGGTGGGTGTTCAAACATGGCTGAGTCAACTCCTTAGATGTGCGTGGTCAACACCAACTGCTACATTTAAGGTGTTTGACAGACGGGCACTCCCTTTCACAATTGGCACCTTGGAAAGCAATTGTGGGATCTGATTATGTAAGAGGCATTTGCCAGTTTGTATGCCAATTTATACTGACAAGCAATCAAACCTTGGAATACTATGTATTTGAAAACATTACATAAATAAATGCTCATGTCAATTATGGGTCCCCTGAGGTCAACATCTAATTTCATATTGCCTATAAATTGTGATGGTAGCAACCCCATTTATTTTCCTTGTGATGGTGCCTCCATGAATTCAAACATTTCTAGATTTCCCCATAGATAACAACTGAGAGTTCTAGAAGGGGTTCATTAGTGATCTTATTATCAAGGCACTTTCCAACAAGTATGGTCTGTACAATGCCTGTGACAATGTTGACTCAAAACCATATAAATATGTAAATATGTTAACCCCATAGTGACAGGTCCAAATTTTTTCCATCTGACCAGTGTCACTTTATGTGGAAATAACTCTGGAACGCTTCAACATATCCCAGTGATTTGGAGATTTGTTTTTTCTTTATGATAATGGTGAATTTAGGTTGATGTTTTGTGTGTATTTATAAAAATATCCTAAATTTGACAAATCTGTAAAAAATAGCAAACTTTCAATGATTATCCCTTTAAGGCCGGCGTCACACATAAGGTATAAAAATACGGTCCGTTGTTTACGGCCGAGATACGCAGAAATGTTCCGGAACAGTGATCCATATGTCATCCGTGTGCAATGCGAGGATACGATTTTTCCTCAAAAAAGTATCCGTGTGACATCGCAATGGCATCCGTATGGCGAGATTTTCTCGCCGGCTTGCAAAATGGACATATAATGGATTCATGGGCTCAAATATTCGAGAAAACATATATATAGTCTATATATATTTATATATATATATATATGTCAGTGAAAAACATATATATATATAAATATTTATATTTCTTACAGAGTTAGATAGCAGAAAGCCGGTAATTCATTTGTTGGCTTTTGCTAAATCATTACGGAACCCGACAGGATATGAGACACGGTTTACATGCAGTAAACCATTGTATATCTGTTATACTTTTATATATCCCTCCCTAATAATGTTAGTAGTGTGTGTAGAATTTTGGAGCTGTAGGTGTTAAATTAAAGGATTAATTCACAGAAAAAACTGGCGTGGGCTCCCGTACAATTTTCTCCGCCAGAGTGGGAAAGCAGGTGACTGAGGGCCGATATTAATAGCCTAGAGAGGGAACATGGTTATAGGACCCCCCCTGGCTAAAAACATCTGCCCCCAGCCACCCCAGAAAAGGCTCATCTGTAAGATGCGCCTATTCCGGCACTTAGCCTCTCTCTTCCCACTGCCCTGTAGCATAGGCATATGGGGTAATAAGGGGTCAATGTCACCTTGCTATTGTAAGGTGACATTAAGCCTGATTAATAATGGAGAGGTGTCAATAAGACACCTATCCATTATTAATCCAATAGTATGAAAGGGTTAAAAATACAAAGTAAAGAAAAAATGACTAAGACCATTAGGTCGAAACGCGTAGATCGTCATTAGGTTCTATAGCCAGTGTGTACTGAGTGCTGGATACCATATATATGGATATATTTTTAATTTATTTTCATTAAAAGTTATTTTTACGTCACCACTCGCTGGACACACCTACTTTTACTGTTGGTTAAAAATACACACACACATTAAGAATAAAGTATGTAAGATAATGTAAGACTATTCTTACTGAGTGTATTGGGGGACACTCGCTTGGCCGCGATATTCAGCAGACGGGCACGGGTTTTTAAAACCAAAACAGTCCATGCGGTTTATTATGCCTCATAAACCGGGTTATGCACAGTTCATTGTGTACATCTCATGAAACACAAGCAGCACCAACTGGTGATATAAACTTGCAGCTTTAACTTACACTTCATTTACGGCTTTGACTCACGGACACTAAACACGCTGGTCCTCACTGACCAGTTGCCGTGGGTCTACCTCGCCGTTCATGTTACAAGCACCAACAGTTTATGGAGGTACCTTATGGGAGCTCCTGCTCCATCTGCTGACTCCTTGTCAGTCCTCACTCCTGGGGAAACTACCTTACGGGGTTCACCAACTTGCCTGGCCGGCACACAACAGTCAGTCCAGAGCCACCGAAGGACGGTAGCTTCCCCAACACTGATCAACCAGGTCCACAGTCTCTCAGGTGCTCCAAGAAGACTCCACTCACCGGAGCTTCTCACACAGACTGTCTAGGACCAGGATCATACTGTGGTCTTCAGAACGTCCATCCCACCTGGGACCGTTCAACACAGAGGCATGTGGCCTGTCTGGGTGCTATTCAGGACTTAGTCCAACACCACAGGCCACCAGGTCCAAACCATGTGCATACACAGGAAGCCTCCTCCCAGGGCTTCCAACACGGGAGCACACAGCTCATGCACAGGCTTCCAGGACCTTGCACTTGGACCATTCAGGTCCAAACACTGGAACCACACAGGAACCACACAGAAGACCATGTGACCCACACCCTGGCCACATTATGTACCCGTAAGCACACCCACAGTAATGGATCACCTGGGCGGGTCACGTGATCCTGATGGAGCGCCCCCACACCGCCGCAGGGCCGAGGGGTACCCGGAGCCGGGCCTCTGGGATCTCAGTCCTGGGGTTGTCACGGTGGCTAGACCCGGTCCGTGGCCCTGTCTGTCAGTGGGGGACGTCCGGTGCAATAAGTGGTGTTGTAACGGTGCAGTTGTGGGGTGCAGGTCGCGATAAATAATGAGGACACCAGGTTGCAGTCTCTTTACCTCTTTACTGAAGATCTCTGGGTCCTCAATCCAGAATACGGCTCACCAGGCTGCGCAAGTCCGGCCGGTCCAATGACACTTCCAGAGTTCTCTTCACAGGAGGAAATCTGTGCCTTCCCCCTAGCGCTATGTGTTGTAGTCCTTCCCTGCTGTGCTTACGGAAAGTACCCCACAACTGTTGTGTCTGTTTCTGATGTTCCCTCACAACTCGACTAGATGATGTTCTGCTAATCCTCCGTCCCTCCCTGAGGTTCGGGTAGGAACGGCACCCGTTTGACGGGTAGGCCTGGAGTTCTTCCGGGACCCTAGAGACGCCCCTCTCCCACAATTGCCTCCCAAGACTTCATAGGTGATTTGAGTTAGACAGCCCGCCTGAGACTGACTGTCCTGCCGCTGTTTGGAGTATTGCTTGAAGCTGAATGTTGTTCTACTCCCTCGGCGTTCCGGCCACCGGTATTGCGCCTCAGTAGGATGTTGCTTCGGTCTTACAGCACGACTCCTACTGGTATTTCTCCTTTGCGTGATCCCGTTTCTCACTCAGCACAATCTATCTCTCTTCTAATCCTTTCTTGGGCACCGCCGCTACCCGGAGCAGGCACGGTCCCGTTACGTTCGTTCTCGTTGCCAAGCCTCTGTCAGGATCCCACCCCTGACAGAGACCCTACTGTATCTTCCCCTACAACACCCTCTGCCACAAGGTGTTGCCTGGTTCCAACCCAGTCAGCTTTCTGATCTAACTTCCTGCCTGACCCCCAGTTTACCCACTATGGTGGGGAGTGGCCTAATGAATAGCACCCTTAGCTCCCCCCGGAGGCCCGGCTGTGAAATGTATTGGTGTCTGTGATACCTGATCAGATGAACTCCTTCAGTGCCATTGGACGCACCATAGCTCCCCATAGTGGCGGAGCCACAGTACTGCAACGACCAGGACTCTGGGGCGCTGCACTGACATCACTGCAGGTCAATTCTCATGGCCTCAATACGACTCCGTGCACATACCGGGGAGACCATGCAGCGCCCCCTACCTGTTATAGGGGTCACTGCTTCACAAGTATTAAAAGTATTATTGAAATAATGAAACACACAGGTTTAACATATTTATTGCATGCTCAATCCAAGAGAAGCCCTCGTTCTCCTGTAAAAAATTCCTAATTAAAAAGCCAACAATATCCCATACCTGTCCACTGTACAGTCAAGTCCCACGCTGTAAATCCATCTCAGGGGGTTAATTAGTTCACAACCCGGAGCGGTGCTAATGCTACCGGCTGAGCTGTAAACCACAGAGGAATGAATGAAAAGCTGCCTGCGCAGCCTCCCCACCTGACTGGACATGAACTCTGTAGTGTGGGAAAGTTTCTGAGCATTTTCCCACGCTGTCAAGTTCACCACGTTAGGCGGGGAGTCAGAGCATGCTCAGTGACTACTACCGCTGATGTCACTTACAGCTACACCTTTTCTGGGGTGACTGGGGGCAGATTTTTTTGGCTAGAGGGGGGCAATAACCATGGTCCCTCTCTGGGCTATTAATATCTGCCCTCAGTCACTGGCTTTTCCTCTCTGTCAGAGAAAATTGCGCAGGAGCCCACACCAGTTTTTTCCGTGAATTAATCTTTTAATTTAACACTTACAGCTCCAAATGTTTACACAAATACACTGTTAACATTATTATTGAGGGACATATATAAATCTAACTGTTCTGCAATGGCTTACTCTATGTAAACCATGTCTCATATCTTGTTGGGTTCTGCAATGATTTTGCAGAACCCGACAATTGAATTATTGCCTATTTTGATATCTAACTCTCTATGAACTATAAAGATATATATATGTGTGTCAATGACATATATATATATATATATATATATATATATATATATATATATATATATATATATACACCTATACTATGTGTATACATTGATTTTATCTATTCTATTCTAACCTGTCAGTGTGATTTTACATTACACCGCACTGAATTGCCGGCTTTTCTATAGGACACCGGTGCGTATTTCTCGCAAGTCACACACCTGGTCAGTGTGGTGTGTGAGTTTTTCTCGCACCCATAGACTTGCATTGGCGTATTTCAGGCGTAATACGGTGACAATCGCAGCATTCTGTGGTTTCCTCAGCACGTATAATACATCCAAGAAAACAACGGATGATGGGAGCTTCCCCATAGATTAACATTGGTCCGAGTGCTATGCGATTTTTTATCGCATAGCACTCGTCCGTATTTCTCTCTAGTGTGATTCCGGCCTAATCCAAATAGTCATACCACAGCAAAACATTAATTAATAACATTTCCCACATGCCTGCTTTACATCAGCACCATTTGTAAAATGTTCTTTTATTTTGTTAGCATTTTAGGAGGTTTAAAAATGTAGCTGCAATTTTTCCTTTTTCCCAGGAAATTTACAAAATATATTTTTTTAGGGACTTATCCAGGTTTGAAGTGACTTTGGGGGTCCTATATATTGGAAAGTCCCAAAAGTGATACCATTTTAAAAACAGCACCCCTTGACATATTGAAAACTGCTGTCAGGTAGTTTATTAACCCTTCAGGTGCTATTCAGGAATTAATACAAAGTGACATGACAGGAATGAAAAAGTATTTTTTTACCACCTAAATGTTGCTAATGTCTGAACATGTAACTATAGCCGGTTAACTCTAAGGCTGCTATTTGGTCGTGAATTGCCATGGCCAACAGCAGGACTACACAATAATGATCTCAGGCTGCCGATGGGGATAAAGAGAAGCCCCCATACTCTGTTAACCATTTATATGATACTAGATGGTAGCCCGATTCTAACGCATCATGTATTCTAGAATATGTATGTAGTTTATTTATGAAGATTTTAGAATAATGCATTGAATACACAGGATTTGGCTGGCTGGGCGCGTCCAATTAGCGAAGCGTGGTTCAAATCCCGCACCAATTCGTGGCCGGACTGCGCCTGTCGCTGATTGCTCGCGGCCGGCCACGTAGTATATAGCACAGCCACGTAGTATATAGCACAGCCACATAGTATATAACAGCCCACATAGTAAATAGCACAGCCATGTAGTACATAGCACAGCCACGTAGTATATTGCACAGCCACGTAGTATGTTGCCCAGCCCACGTAGTATATTGCACAGCCACGTAATATATTGCACAGCCATGCAGTATATTGCACAGCCACATAGTATATAGCACAGCCACACAGTATATTGCACAGCCCACGTGGTATATTGCACAGCTACACAGTATATTGCACAGCCACGCAGTATATTGCACAGCCAAGTAGTATATTGTACAGCCACTCAGTATATTGCACAGCCACGAAGTATATTGCACAGCCCACGTAGTATATTGCACAGCCCACGTAGTATATTGCACAGCCCACATAGTATATTGCACAGCCACATAGTATATTGCACAGCCCACGTAGTATATTGCACAGCCACGTAGTATATTGCGCAGCCACTTAGTATTTTGCACAGCCCACGTAGTATATTGCACAGCCACGCAGTATATTGCACAGCCACGCAGTATATTGCACAGCCACGTAGTATATAGCACAGTCACGCAGCATATAACACAGCCCACATAGTATATTGCACAGCCCACATAGTATATTGCACAGCCACGTTGTATAAAGCACAGTCACGCAGTATATAACACAGCCCATGCAGTATATTGCACAGCCACGTAGTATATTGTACAGCCACGCAGTATATTGCACAGCCACGAAGTATATTGCACAGCCCATGTAGTATATTGCACAGCCCATGTAGTATATTGCACAGCCCATGTAGTATATTGCACAGCCACGTAGTATATTGCACAGTCACGCAGTATATTGCACAGCCACGTAGTATATTGCACAGCCCACGTAGTATATTGCGCAGCCACGTAGTATATTGTGCAGCCACGTAGTATATTGCACAGCCACGCAGTATATTGCACAGCCCATGTAGTATATTGCACAGCCCACATAGTATATTGCACAGCCACGCAGTATATTGCACAGCCACGTAGTATATTGCACAGCCACGTAGTATAAAGCACAGTCACGCAGTATATAACACAGCCCATGTAGTATATTGCACAGCCACGTAGTATATTGCACATCCAATGTAGTATATTGCACAGCCACATAGTATATTGCACATCCAATGTAGTATATTGCACAGCCCACGTAGTATATAACACAGCCCACGTAGTATATAGCAATGTGGGCATCATATACCTGTTCAAAAAAAGAATTTAAATAAAAAATAGTTCTATACTCACCCTCCGTTGGCCCCCGGATCCAAGCGAGGCGTTTACCGATGCTCCTCGCACTCTCCGGTCCCAAGAGTGCATTGCGGTCTCGCGAGATGATGACGTAGCAGCCTTGCGAGACTGCTACGTCATCATCTTGTGAGATCGCAATGCATGGAGCGGTCACCGGAGAGTCACGAGGAGCAGGAAAGGCCTGTTCCTGATCCGAGGGGCTAACGGACGGTGAGTAGATAACTATTTTTTTTAAAATTATTTTTAACATTAGATCTTTTTACTATTGATGCTGCATAGGCATGGACTGTGCCCATCGCTGATTGGTCGTGGCTGTTTTGCCGCGACCAATCAGCGACTTGGGATTTCCGTTACAGACAGACAGACAGATAGAAGGACAGAAAGATGGAAGTGACCCTTAGACAACTATATAGTAGATAGTCTCTATTGACAGCAGCATCTAAGGGGTTAAACAGATTTGGATGGTGCCAACACTGATCGTGGCTGATGCAGCAAGTTGTCAGCTATAGTGTACAGCCGACAGCTGTTCAATTGTCACCTGTATGGGGATTCTATTCTCTTACAGCTCAGGTCATTAAAAAGACATATTGGTGGTCATTAAGGGGTTAAAATAAATTGTTAAATTGACTTATTCATAAATCGCTTCAACACTTGTATTATCATTTTAACAGAAAAGAAAGATAAGCATGATAATCAGGATAAATCAGGTATGTTGTATCTATCTATCTATCTATCTATCTATCTATCTATCTATCTATCTATCAGTAATAACATATCTATCATTATTTAGTGTGTTTACTCTTTATTTATGAACACCCAATTGCCGGTTTAGGCTTCATCACCACTTCTGTTGGGTTACCATCTACAACAGAAATTATACCCTAATCTGTGGCATAGCAGATATAATTTGCAAATGACAGTATATCCTCTACTGTGAAACTTTAACCCCTTTCTGATCTCGGACAGGATAGCACGTCCTAGGTCAGATCCCCTGATTTGATGCGGGCTCCTGCGGTGAGCCCGCAACAAAGCCGGACATGTCAGCTGTTTTGAACAGCTGACATGTGCCCGCAATAGCGGCGGGTGGAATCGCGATTCACCCGCTGCTATTAACTAGTTAAATGCCGCTGTCAAATGCTGACAGCAGCATTTAACTAGTGCTTCCAGCCATCGGTCCGGAAATGCTCGCATCGCTGACCCCGTCACATGATCGGGGATCATCAATGCATCGGCATAACAACCAGAGGTCTCCTTGAGACCTCTATGGTTGTTAATGCCGGATTGCTATGAGCGCCACCCTGTGGTCGGCGCTCATAGCAATGCAGGAATTCAGCTACATAGGAGCGATCTGAGCTTCGCTCTTATGTAGGTGAGCTGATCGAGTTGTGCCAGCTTCTAGCCTCCCATGGAGGCTATTGAAGCATGGCAAAAGTTTAAAAAAAGTTTTAAAAAATATGAAAAAATAAAAAAAATATAAAAGTTTAAATCACCCCCCTTTCGTCCCATTCAACATAAAACAATAAAAAATAAATCAAACATACACATATTTGGTATCGCCGTATTCAGAATCGCCTGATTTATCAATAAAAAGGATTAACCTAATCGATAAATGGCGTAGCAAGAAAAAAATTAAAAACGACAGCATTACATTTTTTTAGTCTCCGCGACATTGAATTAAAATGCAATAACGGGCGATCAAAAGATTGTATCTGCACCATCATGGTATCATTAAAAATGTCAGCTTGGTGCGCAAAAAATAAGCCTTCACCCGACCCCAGATCATGAAAAATGGAGACGCTACGAGTATCGGAAAATGGCACAATTTTATTTTATTTTTTTTAGCAAAGCTTGAAATTTTTTTTCACCTCTTAGGCTGGTTTCACACTTGCGTTTTGATCTGCAGCGTTATTAAAAAAACCGCATGTGGTGAAAAAACGCATGTAAACGCGGCAAAACGCCGCGGTTTTTAGACGCATGCTTTTTTGCATGCAGAAAAAAAACACGGCGTTTTGCCGCATTTACATGCGTTTTTTCCTGCGTTTGCGTTTTTTAAACGCATGCTGAGAAGTGTGTGACAGCTGCCAATCATCAAAATCAACTAGAAAACCTACTATAAACAGAAATAGCTAGTGTTAGGGTTAGGGTTAGGATTCCTAGTAACCCTAGGGATCCTAACCCTAACCCTAACCCTAGGGATCGTAACCCTAACCCTAACCCTAACTCTAACCCTAACCATAACCCTAGGGATCCTAACCCTAACCCTAACCCTAGGGATCCTAACCCTAACCCTAACCCTAACCCTAACCCTAGGGATCCTAACCCTAACTCTAACCCTAACCCTAACCCTAGAGATCCTAACCCTAACCCTAACCCTAAGGGTTAGGATCCTAACCCTAAGGGTTAGGGTTAGGATCCCTAGGGTTAGGGTTAGGGTTAGGGTTAGGATCCCTAGGGTTACTAGGGATCCTAACCTTAGGGTTATGGTTAGGGTTAGGGTTAGGATTCCTAGGGTTAGGGTTAGGGTTATAGTTAGGATCCCTAGTAACCCTAGGGATCCTAACCCTAACTCTAACCCTAACCCTAGGGATCCTAAACCTAACCCTAACCCTAACTCTAACCCTAACCCTAACCATAACCCTAGGGATCCTAACCCTAACCCTAACCCTAGGGATCCTAACCCTAACCCTAACTCTAACCCTAATCCTAACCCTAGGGATCCTAACCCTAACCCTAACCCTAGGGATCCTAACCCTAACTCTAACCCTAACCCTAACCCTAGGGATCCTAACCCTAACCCTAACCCTAAGGGTTAGGATCCTAACCCTAACCTTAAGGGTTAGGGTTAGGATCCCTAGGGTTAGGGTTAGGGTTAGGGTTAGGATCCCTAGGGTTAGGGTTAGGGTTAGGATCCCTAGTAACCCTAGGGTTAGGGTTAGGGTTTTCTTGTTTTTTCTTGTGTTTAGGGTTAGGGTTTTCTTGTTTTTTCTTGTGGTTAGGGTTAGGGTTTTCTTGTTTTTTCTTGTGTTTTTCTATAAAAACGCATGCGTTTACATAGACAGCAATAATATTTGCCGCGAATAAACGCATGCGTTTTTTGCGGCAAAAAAACGCCGCTAGAAATTACTACAGGTTGCATTTCTGCAACTAAACGCACGCGTCAAAAACGCATGCATTGCCGAAAACGCGTCCAAACGCATGCTAAAAAACGCATGCGTTTTTTAGCGCTAAAACGCTGCAGATCAAAACGCAAGTGTGAAACCAGCCTTAAATAAAAAATAACCTAGACATGTTTGGTGTCTATGAACTCGTAATGACCTGGAGAATCAAAATGGCAGGTCAGTTATAGCATTTAGTGAACCTAGCAAAAAAAGCCAAGCAAAAAACAAGTGTGGGATTGCACTTTTTTTTCAATTTCACCGCACTTGGAATTTTTTTCCCGTTTTCTTGTACATGATATGCTAAAACCAATGATATCGTTCAAAAGTACAGCTCGTCCCACAACAAATAAGCCCTCATATGGCCATATTGACAAAAATATAAAAAAGTTATGGCTCTGGGAAGGAGGGGAGTGAAAAACGAAAGCGAAAAAGCCAAAATACCCCGGGTCATGAAGCGGTTAATATCATACTTATCATTCTTTAGTTTTTACTCTTTATTTATTCATCCACACTACTGTTGGGGTTACTATTTACAACAGAAATTATGGCCTAATCTGTGGCATAACACATATCATTAGCAAGTGACAAAGCCCTTGGATTCCTCTGACGTTCCAATCACTTTGACATGAAAAAAAAAAATCCTAGCAGAATAGAGTATCCGATATAGATGTTAACTCACTCAAGAAAAAAAGGTCAAAAGGCAAAGTAAAATGAATAAATAAAAATAAATACTGATATGAGATCTACATGTATATCATGTAATGCTGCTGCAGTGCAGTATAGCGCAACCTCCACCAGGGGATGCTGGTGAGGGAAGAAAGGTTGCACACAAAGCGCAGCACTTCTGGGCAGCAGCACTACTGGGCAGCAGCACAGGGTGCCACCAGGTGGCACAAGAGTAGTCAGATGGGCTGAAAAGCAACAGTCAGGAACAGAAGTACCAGAGGTCACAGCAATACACGTGGTCAAATACAAGACAGAAGTCAGAGCCAGACGGGAGCAGAGATAACCAAGACGTGAGACAGTAAAACAGGTCAGAAGACTATCCGGGTAACATACCAAGAGGTCCAAGCACAGGGAGCGAACACTAAGACAAGCGGGGTGGCAGGAAAGGGAAGTCATGGGAACAGAGCAAATGGGCAGAGGACAAAATACGGTATCAAGGGGTCAGCTGCTCTATCCTGGGAGCATGAACTATCACTGACATTGGTCTGCAGGCCACAGCAGACTGAAGTAGCCATAACAAATCCAGAACGAGGCAGAAAATGTTAACCCCCGCATGACCAGACCGAGGAGAGAATAATAAGAAAAATCCCAGCCTGGATCATGACATGTCACATGTAAGGTATCAATGTATAAAGTGGGCTCAGGAGGAGAACCCGCTCCATGCTCAGAACACAAAGCGCACAACCTCATTAAACATAATATACTTAGGCCTCGAATTATCAAGACTTTATTCATTTGATGAGGGGGCGTGCAGGAGTCAGATGCTCCCGATTCAATAAAAAGGCTCACACCTCTTCATGAATCAGGAGTCACCACGTAAATTCTCTCTGCAGCTCTTGCCTTAGCAAGGAAGGGTCACCAGGTTTTCCCGCTGGGCCGCAAGTCTCTCTTTGACATAGTTTATTAACACATGTTGGGCTTGCAATGCACCAACCTGTTCTCCTAATCCAAGCCAACCCTGGTACTGTAGGGTATAGCTGGAAGTGATGGCCCTGCTCACTAGTGTTGTTCCACCGCAATTGGAGGCATGCCTCCCCTGTTGCAGTCTCCTTGCAGATTTTCTTGGCTTGATGTCGACTGACATCCTTTAGGCTCGGGTTAAAGAGAACTAGGCTCTTGGGAGTCGACACCAGGTCTCGGAGGCTTGACCAGCCCAGGGCATGGATGCTGGTCCTGACCAGCGTAGGCAGAACTTGGAGTTCTCCTGAGGGGAATCCAGACCTGGCCAAGCGGTGACCGGCACCTTGGTTGTGTAGACTTTGTGCTGAGGCCTGTCATGCTGGTCTCAGCAGCATCTCTGGAGCACATCTGCTGCACTCTCTTCCCAGGTACCAAATCCACCTGTGGTTTGACGCACAGGGCTTTTAAATCAATGAAGTCCTTCCTGTGGGTCACCTGATCAAGTTCCACTGATTACACCCCTGCAAATCTTCCTGCACAATTTGGTTCCGCTTCATTTCACCTTGCCAGTAGATAGCAGTCTCTCCTCATTAATGGCACATCCTGCAAGGGCTCTTCAGGGATATCAATGCTTCTTATTACAATAACACAGTAATTGCAAAATATTTTTTTCAACTTTTCAAAGCAATTTACTCCAGAATTCTGGAAAATGTATTTGATGAATTAGTAGTCATAAAAATATGAAAATGTAATTCTAGACTTAAAAAGTGACCTGTCTTATTCTAAAACTTCTTCAAGACTTCTGTTATAATTTTACCATAGGAAAGAAAGACAAGCATGATAATCATGATAAATCAGATATGTTGTAACATTTAAAGATGTTACATTACAATTGAAGAAGCTGAATGAGGCTACTTTCACACTAGCGTTAACTGCATTCCGTCACAATGCGTCGTTTTGCCGAAAAAACACATCCTGCAAAAGTGTTTGCAGGATGCGTTTTTTCGCCATTGATTAACATGAAGCGACGCATTGTGGCGGATTGCTACACGTCGCACCCGTCGTGCGATGGATGCGTCGTGCAGTGGCGGACCGTCGGGAGCAACATGTAACGTTTTTTGCTCACGACGGTCCGCTTTTTCCGACCGCGCATGCGCGGCCGGAACTCCGCCCCCACCTCCCCGCGCTTCCCCGCACCTCACAATGGGGCAGCGGATGCGCTGGAAAAATGCATCCGCTGCCCCCGTTGTGCGGCGGAGACAACGCTAGCGTCGGGAACGTCGTGAAAGAAGCCTGACTTGCTGGGTCTGAAAGGCAGACAAACTTAAAAATAGGTCTATTGTAGAGGTTTGTATTCACTCAGCTGCTCGTGAGGTAGGCACAGGAGGCAGTTTCCATGCAATAGTCCAGGCAAGTTTCTTTCACTTCATAAACCGCTCCGGGAGGCAAAACAAAACAGAGCATCTTCTGGCATAAAGTGAAAACAAACTGAAAAGAAATCCATATTGTATTGCGTGTCTGCTCGCTCAGGTCAGTGCCTTTAGCAACACACACTGAAGGTAAACACGAACTGCAGGTAAATAGTCCATATAGCCCTGCGGGTCCACCTACTCAGGTCAGTGTCTTTAACAACACACACTAGAGGGCTCCACACCTCCAGCCACAGACCCTGAATGAAAGACTCGGCCTCCATTTTATCTGCCAAACCACGCCCCTGAGGTTGGGATATGTGAGCTGTCATTCCCACCCATCTATTATTACTGCTCGTAAAGCCTGGCCGTGGAATGGCCCAAATAACTCTCTCAGCACTATAGGTGCTAGAGCATACTTCCGAGCTCACATCATCGCAGCTATCAGTCACGATGACACATATCTCTCGTCAAGGACTTGTCTGGCGGCCATCTTACACTATCTATCTATCTATCTATCTATCTATCTATCTATCTATCTATCTACAGTGGCATGTAAAAGTTTGGGCACCCTTGGTTAAAAATACTGTTATTGTGAACAGTTAAGCAAGTTAAAGATAAAATGATCTCTAAAAGGCCAAAATTTAAAGATGACACATTTCCTTTGCATTTTAGAAAAAAAAATATATATATTTTCAACTTTTACATTTTACAAATTACAAAAAAGAAAATGGGCCAATGCAAAAGTTTGGGCACCTTTGGAGGTTTGTATGCTCAGATAACTTTGACCAAGGTTTCAAACCTTAAATTAGACTGTTAGAGTTATGGATTGTTCACAATCATTATTAGGAAAGGACAGATTATGCAAATTTCCCAGCTTTATAAAATCCCAACCTCCTCTAACCTTGTACCAGAAAACAGCAGCCATGGGTTCTTCTAAGCAGCTGCTTAGCACTCTGAAAATGAAAACGAAAACGGTGGAGGTCCACAAAGCAGGAGAAGGTTATAAAAAGATAGCAAAGTGTTTTCAAGTTCCCTTTACGCAGTTTGAAATGTAATTAAAAAATGGCAGTTATCAGGAACAATGAAGGTCAAGATAAGGTCAGGAAGACCAAGCAAAATTTCAGTGAGAGCTGCTCGTATGATTGCTAGAGAGGCAAATCAGAACAGCCGCTTGATTGCAAAATATCTTCATAAAGATTTAGCAGAGTCAGGAGTTGTGGTACATTGTTCTACTGTTCAGAGACACCTGTACAAATATGGCCTTCATGGAAGAGTCATCAGAAGACAACCTCTCATGCATCCTCACTATAAAATTAAGCATCGGAAGTATGCAAAAGAACATCTAAACAAGCCTGATGTATTTTGGAAACAAGCCCTGTGGACCATGGTGGCTAAAATAGAACCTTTCTTCCACAATGATCAAAGGTATGCGTGGATAAAAAAAGGGCACAGAATTTCAGGAATAGAACATCTCGCCAACCATTAAGTGTGGGGTGTATCAATCATGCTTTGGGATTGTGTTGTAGCCAATGGAATGGGGAACATTTCACAGGTATAAGGATGAATGAATTCAATAAAATTTCAACTACTTATTGATGCAAACATAACACCATCTGTTAAAATGCTGAAGTGTAAAAGTGGAAGACTTCTACAAATGGATAATCAAACACCCATCAAGATCCATAATAGACTACCTCAAAAGGCGCATCTGAAAGTTTTCCAAAGGCCCTTCCAGTCCCTTGATCTGAGCATCATTGACAATAATAATAATAATAATAATAATAATAATAATAATAATAATAATTTGTGCCAAGATCTCAAAATAGCAGTGCATGCAAAATGACCCAGGAATCTTACAGAACTGGAACAATTTTCCAAGGAAGAACTGAAAGACCCTTGGCTGGCTACAAAAATTGTTTACAAGCTGTGATACTTGCAAAAAGGGGATGCTAATAGGTACTAACCATGCAGGGTACCCAAATGTTTGCAGTGGCCCTTTTTATTTTTTGAAATTTTTATGATGTAATATATATATTTGTTTTGCTTAAAATACAAAGGAAATGTGTCATCTCTAACTTTGGACCTTTTAGAGATTATTTTATCTACAACTAGCTTAACTGTTCACAATAGCAGACATTTTGACCAGGGGTGCCCAAACTTTTACATGCCACTGTATCTTTCTTTTTTTCCTTTCTTTCGTTTCTTTTTCATCCAGTTTACATTTCTCAAACAAACAATCACACTGGCGCTCACCACAAGGTGGATCGGTAGCTCAAAAAAGAGAGAAATTAATATAGGACGAGAAGAACCGCCCCTAGCTGCTGGGATCAGGAGCAGGATATGTGCCTATCCTGTAAATGCATAAAATAACTACCATAATATATGATACCACGCTTGGGGTTCGGTTGTCAGGGACCCTGATGAAGAAGGTCATTCACCTTCGAAACGCGTTGGTTACCCTCCTCTATTGCTCCTAACACCGCTCCGTAGCTGTGTGACGTCACATTCAGGCACGTGTGAGCAGGTACCGGTAGCCATTTCCTCCAGCTGTAACTAGGGACGCCTTCGGCCGAGGCTCCCGTGTTATCGCACAGCTGTGGCCCGCTCCCTGCTCCCTTACTAGCAAATAGCAAGCAGCAAGCCTCACACGACCCCCTTCATGTTCAACGCCGACTAGTCGGACCAATCCTCAGGGATCCTGGCACAAGAACGTACTCTCACGGCAACTAGGGTAAGCGCTGATCATTGCAATTGCCCATAGAACTTAGAAAACACTGAGGGGTGATGTTTTAATGCCATGTCTGCTTTGCACATTTATCACTAATATACCTTTCCTGTGAAGCTCTTATAATAAGAAAGTGGGTAAATACATTGACAACCGAACCCCAAGCACGGTATCATATATTGTGGTAGTCAGTTTATATTTCTGGTTCATCTATGATAAATTGCTAGATCATTCTGCAGATGTGGCAATGGGAACCCTTTAGCCTGTATTTAATATTCATAAAAAAACAATCGCAGTGTACTGAAATGTTTAGGTGCCTATTATATTTTTGTGCAGACCACAAGAGCATAGAGGTGTGCTTGATACCTTAGAATGCTCTAATAGAATAGTTTATAAGAAATTGTCTGTAGGACAAAATAATTATTCCCCAAATTATGTTATCCCATGACTATAGGATAGATCCCGATAACTGTGCTCTGCAGAGCCCCCTCATGAAAGGCTTGGAGGTGCACATTCTCGACCTCTGCTTCATTCACTGTCTATGGGATTAATTAAAGAGCAGAGCTCTGCACTCCCTTTTCTCCCACAGTTCCATAGACTGGACTAAAATACTGATCAATAATTAAATCTGAAAGGCGAATACAGTGCTCAGCTTTTTTCGGCAGTACCATAGACAATGAATGGAGCATAATTTGAGCATGTGCACCTCTGCTACATGCAAATGGATAATTAGTAGTGTATAACTGGAAGGACAAAAAGCATAATAGGGTCTTATCCAGGATGACAATTATGATGGTAGATGAGAAATTGCTCACCTGGTATAGCTGTGTGTCCACAACCAAAGATGATACCTTATAAAACTGCTGCCATAGATAAGATGGAGAGAAGAATGCTGGAGGAAGAGAAGGGGTTAAATCTGCGCTGCAAATGGACTTATGGAGCCATGGAACTTGATGAAGTAGGAATATAGTACAATATTGGCGCATTTCAAAGTTACACCAAAACATCTTCTTCATGGCAAGTCAAAGGTATGGTTTTTCCTGAAGAAGAAGTTTTGGTGTAACTTCGAAACGCTTTGACATCAAACTACATTCCTACTTCATAAAGTTCTCTGGCTTCATATATTGAAAAGGAGACAGCAGAACCTAGTTTGTGGGATCTAGAGCCCCATCTCAGAATAACTGGATGTCTTAGCAGTTGGACCCTCAGCGACCAGTAAGTTACTCTGCATCCTATGGATAGGGAAGATTTACAATTTTGGGTATTATCCTTTAACCCCCTTGCCAGAAATGACATGGAGTGTAGACCCTAACTAGTATGGCAAAAAATAATTGTGTTTGTTTTAAAAATAAATCATAGTCGAAATCCTTTTCCATTGTGAATAGAATAATTTAAAGTAATAATTTAAGTAAGTCCATGTTCTTAATGAAGATAAAAATGTTAACTATTTTTATACTATCTACCATTTATTTATAAGGTTCTGGTTCTGATGAAGAAGAAGGTAAGCATCTGACTTTAGGCATTTTCAAAAATATATGTACACTACTGTGCAATTTCAAGTAATATTAAAGAGTAACTGTCATTATAATTTTTATCTAATAAATTTAAATTATACGTGAAAATAAGAAATAAGCTTTTTTTTCCTCCTAAACTGATCTTTCACTCTCAATTTACAGGTAAAATCTGTAACATTTAGATTATTCAGTGAAGACAGATTTTATCTGTGAATTTGAATTGAGAATTTTAAGAAGGAAAGATCAGTCCCGGAGTAGAAAAAAGCAGATTTCTCTATTAATACAGTATATATTACAGTTTCGTAATTTCAGGTTTAATTTATGAAAAAATAGAAATGAACAAACAGTTATACTTTAACTCCTTAACAACCACTGATACACATTAAAATGGCGGCCACTAAGGGCTTTTTTTCCCTTATTTGAGAATAAGCCTTTAGCGCTCCCCAGATTCTGAAATTTTCCAGAGTCTCACTGAGACCTCCGAGAACATGATCAGGTCCAGATATTTTCTGGTTCCCGATCACGTGATCGCCGTTATTCAATAGATATCGACGATCACGTAAAAAAATAGTGTGCCCACTATTAAAATAATTTCCCTCTCTTCTGACATGATAAACATGTCAGAGGAGAAGGAAATGATGTCCCAAAGCCTCCCTCTGGTACCTCCACCATTCCCCGGGCTCTCCTGCTCAGTCCCCCAACCCTTCATCTCCTCTTCCTGAAAAGAAATGGCGGGCGCATGCTCAGGGCTCTTGCTGAGATCTGCTGGCCAGCACTTGGCAACAGCAGGTATTTCATATTGGTTCCTTTTCATCACTGAGACAGACCCTATCACAGAGATGAAAAGTCAATAATTAGTATGTCATCCCCTGGTGTTTGGGGTTAAGAAATAGTGTTGGGCTTAGGTTTACAGTTGGGCTTAGAGTTAGGATTGGGGTTGAGCTTATGGTAGGGGTTAGGTTTAAGGATAGGGTTGAGGTTAGGTTTGGTTTTTTTTCAAAAGTAAAAAAAATGAAGACGATATGATGACTAGTATTGAGCGCAAGTGATCGCTACTCAAGTTTGTGTCGGATTCTAGGGTATGCAAACCCTGCATGTTTATTTTGGGTGTCTAACAGCCACAAAAAATGTGGGGCGGAGACTCAAGCATATCACTCGAGCGCTTGCGATCCTTGGTGCATACCGAAGCGCCTAATGCAAACTCAATAAGCAAGCAATTGAGCTAAACAGTAATGACTACATGTTCATTTTGACAACCTAATGTTATTAAATTCTATGCAGTATCTTTGATTTCAAAATCCTTACTATACCCCTGAATAAAATCATTGAGGGGTGTAGTTTCTAAAAATGGGGTTAGATGTGGGGGTTTCTGCTGTTAGGTCGCCTTAGGGGCCCTGAAAATGTCACATGTCGCCCACAATCTATTTCATCCAATTTATGTTCCAAAATTCAAATATTGCTCCTTTCATTCTAAGCCCTGCCGTTTGTCCAAATAAAACTTTTTGACTAAATGTAGGGAATCGTCGCACTCTTAAGAAATAATGTCTAATAGACTGCTGGGTTCACTTTTTGGTGTTATCTCTTGCAAAAGTGAGAAATTTGGGGTTAAAGCAAAAATTAGAGTTAACATATTTTTTTCATTCCACTTTACATTAATTCCTGTGTAGTAATCGTAAAATATTTCCCAACAACAGTATTAAAGTATTTGAGGGGTGCAGCTTTAAGAATGGTATCCCTTTTGGGGAGTTTCCAATTTATAGGCCCCTCAAAGTCCACTCTCTCAGCAGGTCATGGCAATCATAGCAGTAAAATCTGCACTAAATAATGGCACTCCTTCCCTTCTGAGTATTGCATTGTGCCTAAAAAATAGTTCCCGATTACATTTAGAGGTATTGGTGTACTCAGGAGAAATTGTGCAACAAACTCTGAGGTCCATTTTTTCCTATTAGCCCTTATAAAACTAAAAAAATTGGGACTAAAACAGCATTTTTACTGTAAAAATTTAATTATTCTTGCTTCACTGCCCAGTGGTATAATTTTCTGTGAGGCACATATGGAGTCGACATGCTCACTGCACCCCTAGATGTATTCATTGGCAGATGTAGTTTGTAAAATGATGTCACTTTTATGGGGGTTTTCTGCTGTTCTTACACCTCAGTGGCTCTGCCAGTATGATATGGCATCCTTAAACCATTCCAGCAAAATCTGAACTCCAATATAGCACTTCTTCCCATCTAAGCTTTGCACTGTGCCTCAAAAGTAGATTCCGACCACATATAGGGTATCAGTGTACTCAGGAGAAATTGTACAACAAATTGTATGGTCCATTTTTCTCCATTCCTTTAACATTTGTGAGGGCTCTCACTCCTACATTTGGGAGGACCCTCCCTCATACCAATAGTTAGCAAGATAGTGGAATATATATTTCCCATCTCTTTACAATGCCATTTCAAACATGCCCATGCACGCCACCACCACCATGTCCACCACCATGTCATTATGCATCCCTCGCTGAGTGCCAGCAGGTGCCTTGAAACCTGAGTTTGGTTAGGGCCCTCAGGCGGCCCTGTATCATACATTTGGGAGAGCTCTCACTCCTACATTTGGGAGGTCCCTCCCTCATGCCAAATAGTTAGCCAGATAGTGAAATACACATACCCCATCCCTTTACAATGCCATTTCAAACATGCCCATTTGAATTTTGGGCTTTGCCCGCCACCATGTCATTATGCGACCCTCACTTACAATTTGCAGAGGGTCAGCAGGTCTGTGAAACCTGCTTTTTTGTAAGCTCTTCAGTTCATTTTGGTCACCAGATCCCAATGGAACAACTGTCATAGCGGGTAAAGCCAATGTCAGGTGAATATAATACAGGAGTTGGGGGAGCTGTATGATCAATGTCAGTAAATTGGATTCTACCAGACACCAAAAGCATTAGAAATAAATTCTGAATACAGTGTATGCAAATGAGGGCCTGTATTGTGGTCAGTCTGTCAGGTCTGAAACCCATGTCAGGAGCATGTACAAGTCTCATTTTACTTGGAAGCACCCTCCTCAAGGGAAAGAGACAGGAGTGCAATTTACCAATCTGCACAAGCCTACACATTTTCTATTGGATTAATAAATAGCGTATCTTTATCTAGCAGTTGTGCGACTGGCGCAAAGCCTGCAGAGATACGCAAACATATTTATTAGACTATTTATCTCTGATTTTCATGAGTCTGTTGTTGCCATGTGTAATAAAGCTGATATCTTAAAAAAAAATTTCCACGCACTGCTAGATATATTGAATTTGTACATAACACCTCTGTGAGGGTACTTGTTAAAAATAAAGCCAGGAATTTTTTTTTTCATAAGCATAAAGCATTCAATATGAGAAAGGGTGATGTTAAGGGACGTGGATGTGGTGGTTTCCACCAAAGCTGTGTTACAGATCAGAAGGTGACTGAATCTCATTCTAGTTTCCTGACAAAATGTGGTCAGCGCGGTACACCACTGATGAACCCAGACAATTGCCAGGATGTTGTGGGTTGGATGGAAGACAAAGGCTCCAGTGTGTCGACAAGTAGCACCATGAAGTCTTCCACATGGTTCAGTCTCAGTAGCCAAGAGGCTGGGCCTCCTTCCTCCCACCATCAAGAGTCCCAGGGGACTGGCCACTGGCCACTGTGAGGAACTGTTTGTGCTCCCTTATAATTTGTCAGGCCTCTCAGTGTGCTCCATTAAATAGAGTCATGGGGAGGTGGAGTGCAGTGATGCCCAAACATTTGAGCGCCCACGACCAGGAGAAAGCCACGTTGGGGAAGCTCAATTCATGTCTGAAGAGGTGGAGGATAATCATGACTCAGTGTTGCTATGAGGTCAGCCTAAAATCACAGCCCAGAAGGAGGATCAGAGTGAGGAATTGGAAGATGACGTGGTTGATGATGAGGTCACTGATCCAACCTGGCACGGTGGTACACCTAGTGAGCACAGCAGTGCAGACAGGGATGGATCCATAGCACAAAAGCAGGCAAGAAGAGGTAGTGGTTTGAACAGAGGGAGAACTTGGTCAACTGTTCCACAGAGGCCCTGCACTCGGCTAGATAACAGGTCAAGAGTGCGTTTTTCCTTGTATGGCAGTTTTTTCTGAAATTCCTTCAGACAAAACAATTATAATTTGCATCCTCTGCCAAACCAAGCTAAGAACAGGCAAGAACACTGCCAACCTGAGCACCACCAGCATGCAAAAGCAAATGGCAGCCAAGCACCCCAGTAGGTGGGCAAAACGCCTGAGTAGAAAATCTTTTTCTGATGATGAACCCACTGCCCCTTCCCCTGTGTTATGGCCTTCCAAATCTGCTGTCTATGAAGGAGACGCGCTGATGCTTCCGGACCACAAACTGTAGTTGCACGGACACAGCAGTCAGCAACCATGTACAGTTCGTTGAACCAGTGCAGCTCTCGCTTGTCCCTGCCCCAGACGCTTAACAGAAAGCAGAAATATCCACCCACCAACAGGCAAAAACTATAAACACCCACTTTGGCAGATTCATAGCCCTGGAAATGTTGCCGTTTTGACTTGTGGGAACTGAGTCTTTTCACGACCTCTTGTCGGTGGCAGCACCATGGTTCTCGATTCCCATCCGACACTATTTTTCATGGTGTGTCATCAATGTGTTACATAAGCAAGCACGTGTTACACAATATCAGCCGTGCTGTGGCCAGCACAATCACAGGAAAGGACTACTTTACCACAGACACAGGAACAAGTTCTTGTGGACAAGGATGCAGCATTTCCCTTATGGCACACTGGCTGAACCTGGTAGAGTTTGAGACAGTCAGAGGCTGGGACATCACACATGTTACCCACACCAAGAATAGCAGTCCCAACTTCCATCAGGGTTTCAGTCTCTCCTCCTCCTTACCGAAAGTATCCTCCCCATCACTCCCCAGCTGGGAGGTCTGCAGCACTGCCTTGGCAAAGCTGCAGCACGCTCTGCTAAAGCCCATCTGTTTTGGTAATAAAGCTCATAATGCAGCCGAGCTTTTGAAGGTGATAAAAGAACAGACTGATCATCTCTCTCCGCTGAACCTCCAACCAGGTCTGGTTGTATGCGATAATGGGTATAGCTTGATGGCGGCTTTAAAGCTTGGCAAGCTGGTAAACACGTTTCTTGCATGGCCCACATGCTGAACTTGGTTGTACAGCATTTTATAAAAACATACGCCGACTTGCCGGACCTACTTGCCAAGGTACAGAGTGTCAGCGCACATTTGCGGAAGTCATCTCAGGCTTTCACCAGATTAGCTTTGCTGCTGCCTCGCATTAGTTTGCTTTGTCACCAACTGATTTGTGACCTGTCCACACACTATAATTCGACCTTAAAAAATAAATAAAAATAATAATAATAAATCATAATAATTTCTATAGCGCCAACATATTCAGCAGCACTTTACATTTTACTGCCATAAATCTGTGTGCACCCATGAGAGATTTCAGAGGACATGCAAAAGGATGGGCTGGGTAAAGAACATCTGCTTGAGATAGAGGTCAGATCAGAGCAGCCTCCTGTCAGGCATCATGAACTCACATTCCTCTGTTCAGTCAACCTGACAGGATACTGGGTGGAGCCTGACTAAAGGAGAAGATAAACACCTTTCTTTAGCTGACTGAGGAGGAACATCCATATCAGTTAGCCTGATGGTTTTACTGCAATGCAGGGAGTAGGTCTGTCTCCCCCAGTCCTAGGTAGGCTGCACACTGCTAGATGGAAGTTGCCATCATTAAAATACTGACAGAATGCACTGCATAAAGTATACCTTTTTGATAAATATAGGTATTTATAAATTTGTTTTCGTATTTAAAAGCATTTTAATTATTTATTTTATCACATTTCTTGAAGAACCCATTTAAACAATGGTGGTCTGCAAATATGGGTTCCTTCTTTTTCAGGGCTTTGTCTGACTCACTAGAAACAGGAACTAAGTTCCTTTGTCCACTTAAATCCTCCCATCATGGGCTGGCCCAATTGTTAACCCTTTCTTCAGGCTAACTGTTGCAAGTAGTGTTGAGCATTCCGATACCGCAAGTATCGGGTATCGGCCGATATTTGCGGTATCGGAATTCCGATACCGAGTTCCGATATTTTTATGATATCGGAAATCGGAATCGGAAGTTCCCAGTGTATGGTTCCCAGGGTCTGGAGGAGAGGAGACTCTCCTTCAGGCCCTGGGATCCATATTCATGTAAAAAATAAAGAATAAAAATAAAAAATATGGATGTACTCACCCCTCCGGCGGAGCCTGGACCTTAGCGATGTAACCGGCAGCCTCCGTTCCTAAGAATGCAGTGAGTTTAGGACCTGCGATGACGTCGCGGCTTGTGATTGGTCGCGTGAGCGGTCACATGAGTGGTCACGCAACCAATCACAAGCCGCGACGTCATCGAAGGTCCTTTACTCAGCATTCTTAGGAACGGAGGCAGACGCTTGGACCGGTGAGAGCCAGGGGCCGTCCGAGGGGTGAGTATATCAATATTTTTTATTTTTATTCTTTATTTTATACATGCATATGGATCCCAGGGCCTGAAGGAGAGTTTCCTTTCCTTCAGACCCTGGGAACCATTCCGATATTTTGTGTCCCATTGATATGCATTGGTATCGGGTATCGGTATCGGCGATATCCGATACTTTTTGGGTATCGGCCGATCCAATCCGATACCGATACCTTTGCATATCGGAAGGTATCGCTCAACACTAGTTGCAAGCCACAAAGTAGTTAAAACACACATATAAAACAGATACACTCACCGGCCACTTTATTAGGTACACCATGCTAGTAACGGGTTGGACCCCCTTTTGCCTTCAGAACTGCCTCAATTCTTCGTGGCATAGATTCAACAAGGTGCTGGAAGCATTCCTCAGAGATTTTGGTCCATATTGACATGATGGCATCACACAGTTGCCGCAGATTTGTCGGCTGCACATCCCAAAGATGCTCCATACAAGGCAGGATGGATCCATGCTTTCATGTTGTTTACGCCAAATTCTGACCCTACCATCCGAATGTCGCAGCAGAAATCGAGACTCATCAGACCAAGCAACGTTTTTCCAATCTTCTACTGTCCAATTTCGATGAGCTTGTACAAATTGTAGCCTCAGTTTCCTGTTCTTAGCTGAAAGGAGTGGTACCCGGTGTGGTCTTCTGCTGCTGTAGCCCATCTGCCTCAAAGTTCGACGCACTGTGCGTTCAGAGATGCTCTTAGGCCTACCTTGGTTGTAACGGGTGGCGATTTGAGTCACTGTTGCCTTTCTATCAGCTCGAACCAGTCTGCCCATTCTCCTCTGACCTCTGGCATCAACAAGGCATTTCCGCCCACAGAACTGCCGCTCACTGGATTTTTTTTCTTTTTCGGACCATTCTCTGTAAACCCTAGAGATGGTTGTGCGTGAAAATCCCAGTAGATCAGCAGTTTCTGAAATACTCAGACCAGCCCTTCTGGCACCAACAACCATGCCACGTTCAAAGGCACTCAAATCACCTTTCTTCCCCATACTGATGCTCGGTTTGAACTGCAGGAGATTGTCTTGACCATGTTTACATGCCTAAATGCACTGAGTTGCCGCCATGTGATTGGCTGATTAGAAATTAAGTGTTAACAAGAAGTTGGACAGGTGTACCTAATAAAGTGGCCAGTGAGTGTAAATGAGTTATATTATTACAAGGTCTTCAGAATGGATGCCAACAGCTTTTCCAGTCCTCTGCAGTATCACCACATCATCAAAAATCTCAGAAAATGGCAACACAAACCAATTTTTCTAATTTCTAGAGAGTTTTTTTGTTAGCTAACTACTTTCTATGTCCTTATGGAATGGACTGCTTCCTTTTAGGACATGAAAAGTCTTCAGATTCCATGCACAATTGTGCATTACCCAGAGAACTTTCTGATACAAGCTCAAACAAGGCAGAAGGAAGTGAGCAGGGTGGGTGTTCAAACATGGCTGAGTCAACTCCTTAGATGTGTGTGGTCAACACCAGCTTCTACATTTAAGGTGTTTGACAGATGGGCACTCCCTTTTACAATTGGCACCTTAGAAAGCAATTGTGGCATCTGATTATTTATGTAAGAGGCATTTGCCAGTTCGTATGCCAATTTATACTGACAGGCAGGGCTGCCACTAGTTATTTTGGGGCCCCATACTGGCAAATTTTTTTTGGCCCCCTTGAGACTCCACCCAGGCTCCACGCCAGCCCCACCTTCACCCCTCGAACTGTCCACAGTCCCACCACGCTCTCTTGGAAAAACTTCACTTCTCACCTATCACACATTAAAAGTTCCCATCACCAGATCACACATATAGCCAGCAGCTTTTGTATTGGCCAAAAGATTTTTCTAATCTGCCACCACAACAAGGTAGACTCTTTTGGCCGGGCCCTACTCTATGCTAACTGTTATGGTTCTCAATGGCAAGAGAACATAGCCCAGCAAACATAAGTACTAGCTCTTGGAAGGATGGAAACTAAACTGACCATGAACTAAACCTGCCGCACAACTAACAGTAGCCGGGTAGCGTTGCCTATGTTTTTTATCCCTAGACGCCCAGCGCCGGCCGGAAGACTAACTAATCCTGGCAGAGGAAAATATAGTCCTGGCTCACCTCTAGAGAAATTTCCCCGATAGGCAGACAGAGGCCCCCACATATATTGGCGGTGATTTTAGATGAAATGACAAACGTAGTATGAAAATAGGTTTAGCAAAATTGAGGTCCGCTTACTAGATAGCAGGAAGACAGAAAGGGCACTTTCATGGTCAGCTGAAAACCCTATCAAAAACCATCCTGAAATTACTTTAAGACTCTAGTATTAACTCATAACATCAGAGTGGCAATTTCAGATCACAAGAGCTTTCCAGACACAGAAACGAAACTACAGCTGTGAACTGGAACAAAATGCAAAAACAAACGAGGACTAAAGTCCAACTTAGCTGGGAGTAGTCTAGCAGCAGGAACATGCACAGAAAGGCTTCTGATTACAATGTTGACCGGCATGGAAGTGACAGAGGAGCAAGGTTAAATAGCGACTCCCACATCCTGATGGAAACAGGTGAACAGAGGGGATGATGCACACCAGTTCAATTCCACCAGTGGCCACCGGGGGAGCCCAAAATCCAATTTCACAACAGCTAACCTATTAAAAATTTGTTAAAGTATGCAATACAATTTAGGTAAATTTTTATTTATTTTTCAATTTTGAAAATAACCAATAGTATCACATCCAAAGGGACAAATATCACCACACCATGACCAGACACCATATTACCACCACATAGTGACCTATAATACCACATACAAGGAACAAATACTGCCACACCATGTCCAGATCCCATATTACCACCACAGTGAACGAATAATAGCACATACAAGGAACAAATACCATTGCACCATGTCCATACCACATGGTGACTAATAATACCACATACAGGGAACAAATACCACCACACCATGACCAGACCACATATTACCACCACATGGTGAAGAATAATACCATATACAGGGAACAAATACCGCCACACCATGACCAGACCACATATTACCACCACAGTGACCGAATAGTAGCACATACAAGGGACAAATACTTTCACACCATGGCCGGACAACATATTTCCACCACATAGTGACTGAATACTACAATACTGATCATTAATAAAGAAAAAACACAATACATAGTGTCGCTCTGCACAGTAACAGGACCACCCCTCCATAAATTAGCCCCTATGGTAATAATATCCCCCATCCTGGCCCTGTGTATCGCATTCCTGGCTCCAGTCATATGTTTTCCTATTCTGCCCTCATGAGTATCCATTCTGCTCCATATGATCTCCCCATTCTGCCCCATCTGTCCCATGATCCTGACCCATCTGTCCCATGATCCTACCGCCCCATCTGCCTCTATTGTATCCATCCTGCACCATGATCCTGCCCCACCTGTCTCCACCTGCCCCATCTGTCTCCATCCTGCCCCCATGTCTCACATTCTGCCCCGTGTCTCACATCCTGCCCCCCGTGTCTCACATCCTCCCCCTCTGTGTCTCACATACTGTCCCCTTTGTCTCACATTCTGCCCCCTGTGTCTCACATTCTGCCCCCCTGTGTCTCACATTCTGCCACCTTGTGTCTCACATTCTGCCATCCTGTGTCTCACATTCTGGCCCCATGTCTCACATCCTGCCCCCTGTCTCACATTCTACCCCGTGTCTCAAATTCTTCCCCCGTGTCTCACATCCTGCCCCCCTATGTCTCAAATTCTGCCACCCTGTGTCTCACATCCTGCCCCCTGTGTCTCACATCCTGCCCCCTGTGTCTCACATTCTGCCCCCTGCGTCTCACATTCTGCCCTGTGTCTCACATCCTGCCCCCTGTGTCTCACATTCTGCCCCTGTGTCTCACATTCTGCCCCCTGTGTCTCACATTTTTCCCCCGTGTCTCACATCCTGCCCCCTGTGTCTCACATTCTGCCCCCCCGTGTCTCACATTCTGCCCCCTGTGTCTCACATATTTCCCCCGTGTCTCACATTCTGCTTCCCTGTGTCTCACATTCTTCCCCTGTCTCCATCCTGCCACCTGTGTTGTTTCCATTCATGCCCCCTGTGTTTTCATTCCTGCCCCCTGTGTTTCCATTTCTGCCCCCTGTGTTTCCATTCCTGCTCCCTGTATCTCCATCAAGCCCCCATATCTCCCATCCTGCCCCCGTGTCTCCAATCTGCCCCGGGCTTGCTGCATTCAGTAAAAATAAAAAAAACCCACCTTTCTCCTTACTTGGCCGCACTCCAGCGCCGACGTCCATCCCAGGCATTTCAGTGCAGACTCGTCAGCGAATGACAATGACGTCATACGCCAGCAACATGCACGCTGACGTCAGCTGCCAGCCTCTGATTGACTGGTGGCTTTAACTACTGCCTTGTGGTCCCACACGGGCCCGCAAGGCAGTAGCATAACTGAACCTGCATCTCGGTACCGTCAGAAGCCTGCTGCCGGGGCCCAGGCCTGATGGGAAGATGAGATGGGGCCCAATGTGAGCACCCTCTGCCTACCGGGCTCCATACACCAGTCAGGGCAGTAATGCGCTGATGGCGGCCCTGCTGACAAGCAATCAAACCTTGGAATGCTATGTATTTCAAAGTATTACATAAGCGATCAATAAATTCTTGTGTCAGTTATGGGACTCCTGCAGTCAACATCTAATTCCATATTCCCTGTAAATTGTGATGCTAGCAACCCCATTTATTTTCCTTGTGATGATGCCTCCATGAATTCAAACATTTCTAGATTTCCTAATTACAGAAAATATAATATATATTAAAAAAATATATATATATATATATATATATATATATATACCTGCGCTAAGATATGCATATACAAAAAACCTTAATTAATTACCTATCAAGAGGGGAGGCGATGTTGAAGATAATAAGATGATCCTTAGTAAAACTGTATAATAATCCGTATGTGAATCTACCAGGAACTTCCAACTCTAAGAACAAGAATAATTACATGGAATGGTGAGCAAGAGGATTTGGAACTTAGTACAACAGCTACACTTTGTACAGGATTGCGAAACTACATTTAAAATTGCGCGTAATAGTAACCAAAAGAAAAAAGGTGTGTTACATACTGTTCAGCGTGCAGACCTTTGAAGCTGAAGAACGCCGGTAACGAAGACACTGGTGCCCTTATCCAAGTTGCGATAGATGATTTACTTTCCTTGTTGGTGAGCAACGATATGCAGAGGTAGTGATCCCTTCGGCGTGCTGTCCCGGCCAGTGACAGCCGCCCGTGCAGGGAGAAGTAGATATGAAGTGAGCGCTCGATAACGTTGCAGCTGACAGGACCTTCGGTGTATTCGGGTCACGTGACCAGTACGTCACGTGGTGCCCTAGTTTGAAGGTACGGAGCACTGTAGGAGCCAACGCGTTTCGGAATAAACACGGATTCCTTCTTCAGGGTATGGCTCCCGTTGTGCTTTGTTAGCTATATATAGCCTTGGCTCCCATATTAAGTGTCAGTCAAATGCAAAAAGTTCCACTCCCGTATTAAGTCCCTTCGGCTTTAATGTGTCTAACTCAAAGATACATCTAGTTTCCTCCCTAGACATCTGTCTAATATAATCACCTTTGCGCCAGTCGGTGTGGACCACCTTAATTCCAGACACTTTGGTCCCTGATACGGAACCCCCATGATAAATTGAAAAATGTTTTGAAAGCGGGTGATCCCCACATTTTTTCTTTATATTGCGGAGATGTTCACTAATTCTCCTATTGAGAGAACGTTTTGTGCGTCCTATATAAAGTTTCTTACAGGGACATTCAATTGCATAGATCACTCCTTTGGTGGTACACGTGATGAAATCAGAGATTTCTATCTGTGACCCATTGTGAGATGCCACAAATTTTTGTTTCTTTAAATTGAGTGATCTACACATTCTGCATTTCTGGCATGGGAAAAAACCTTTGATTATTTGTTTAAAAGGACCTACATATTTCTCTGTTGTAATTGGACGCTGTACAGTGGGGGCGACCAGGAGACCTAAATTACGTGCCTTTCTAAACACAAAGCTTGGATGGCTTGGGAGTTTATCTCCTATAATTTTGTCATCTTTTAAAAGTGGCCAATGTTTTTTAACAATATTTCTAAGAATCTGGGTGTTCGAATTATACTGTGTGATGATAGGGATAGAAATCTTCTCATCACTTTCTATACGGATATCCACATTACCAATCTGATTACTCAAAAGTTGCTCCCTGGAGATGTCCCCCACATCATTTCTTGTTCTAATCAATTGGTTACGATCATAGCCCTTGTTTACAAATTTCTCTATCAAAGTATCAGATTCCTTGGTATAGTCATCCACTTTAGAGCAATTTCGATTTAATCGCATAAACTGGCTACGTGGGACATTAAGTAGCCATCTAGGGAGATGACAACTTCCCATAGAGATGAAACTATTAGAATCCGTCGGTTTTTTATATGTATTTGTTTGAATAATGCCATTTTCTATAAAAATATTTAAGTCCAAAAAATGAATACTTTATTAATAGTTGCAGAAAATTGAAGATAAAATTTGTTAGTATTAATACTGGTTAAAAACTGATTCAGTGAGACATCATCGCCCTCCCAGATAAAAAGGATGTCGTCTATGAATCTAAGCCATAGGGCCAGGCCCGCGCGCAGACTGCCCCCCTGGAAGATGTGGAGATCTTCCCACATACCTACATAGAGGTTTGCATAGCTGGGCGCGAACCTGGTCCCCATGGCTGTACCCCATTGCTGGGTATAGTAGTCCGCCTTATATTTAAAAACATTATGATTTAAAATAAAAATTGCGCAATCCTTTAAAAAATCAATTTTAGTCGAAGAAAAAGATTTCGATGAGTTTAAAAAGTGACTCATTGCTGTAGTGCCTTTTTCATGCTGTATAACCGTGTATAGCGAGGCTACATCCAGAGTACCAAATATATAGTTTTCCTTCCATTTTATATTATTTAAAACTTGTAGTACATGTTTACTGTCCTTTAAATAAGCTGGTAATGTTGGAACCAGTTTTTGCAATTCCAATCCCCGAGATAATGGGGCGGCCTGGAGGGTTAGTTGCATCCTTGTGGATTTTCGGAAGATGGTAAAAGATAGGGGTCCTGGGATGTAATGTATAAATATAATCAAACTCTTGTTTATTAATTAGGCCCTGTTCTAGGCCTCTATCCAAAAGTATTTTTAAATCTTGCATAAATTGCACTGTGGGATCCCTATCTAGCCTTTTATACATCCTTGTATCGCCCAGGAGTCGTCGTGATTCTTTATCATAATAAGCCTCATCCAGGATGACGATGCCGCCCCCTGAGGCTTATTAATGTTTTTTGTGCTAATGTTTTTAAATATAAGGCGGACTACTATACCCAGCAATGGGGTACAGCCATGGGGACCAGGTTCGCGCCCAGCTATGCAAACCTCTATGTAGGTATGTGGGAAGATCTCCACATCTTCCAGGGGGGCAGTCTGCGCGCGGGCCTGGCCCTATGGCTTAGATTCATAGACGACATCCTTTTTATCTGGGAGGGCGATGACGTCTCACTGAATCAGTTTTTAACCAGTATTAATACTAACGAATTTTATCTTCAATTTTCTGCAACTATTAATAAAGAAAGTATTCATTTTTTGGACTTAAATATTTTTATAGAAAATGGCATTATTCAAACAAATACATATAAAAAACCGACGGATTCTAATAGTTTCATCTCTATGGGAAGTTGTCATCTCCCTAGATGGCTACTTAATGTCCCACGTAGCCAGTTTATGCGATTAAATCGAAATTGCTCTAAAGTGGATGACTATACCAAGGAATCTGATACTTTGATAGAGAAATTTGTAAACAAGGGCTATGATCGTAACCAATTGATTAGAACAAGAAATGATGTGGGGGACATCTCCAGGGAGCAACTTTTGAGTAATCAGATTGGTAATGTGGATATCCGTATAGAAAATGATGAGAAGATTTCTATCCCTATCATCACACAGTATAATTCGAACACCCAGATTCTTAGAAATATTGTTAAAAAACATTGGCCACTTTTAAAAGATGACAAAATTATAGGAGATAAACTCCCAAGCCATCCAAGCTTTGTGTTTAGAAAGGCACGTAATTTAGGTCTCCTGGTCGCCCCCACTGTACAGCGTCCAATTACAACAGAGAAATATGTAGGTCCTTTTAAACAAATAATCAAAGGTTTTTTCCCATGCCAGAAATGCGGAATGTGTAGATCACTCAATTTAAAGAAACAAAAATTTGTGGCATCTCACAATGGGTCACAGATAGAAATCTCTGATTTCATCACGTGTACCACCAAAGGAGTGATCTATGCAATTGAATGTCCCTGTAAGAAACTTTATATAGGACGCACAAAACGTTCTCTCAATAGGAGAATTAGTGAACATCTCCGCAATATAAAGAAAAAATGTGGGGATCACCCGCTTTCAAAACATTTTTCAATTTATCATGGGGGTTCCGTATCAGGGACCAAAGTGTCTGGAATTAAGGTGGTCCACACCGACTGGCGCAAAGGTGATTATATTAGACAGATGTCTAGGGAGGAAACTAGATGTATCTTTGAGTTAGACACATTAAAGCCGAAGGGACTTAATACGGGAGTGGAACTTTTTGCATTTGACTGACACTTAATATGGGAGCCAAGGCTATATATAGCTAACAAAGCACAATGGGAGCCATACCCTGAAGAAGGAATCTGTGTTTATTCCGAAACGCGTTGGTTTTTTGGCTCCTACAGTGCTCCGTACCTTCAAACTAGGGCACCACGTGACGTACTGGTCACGTGACACGAATACACCGAAGGTCCTGTCAGCTGCAACGTTATCGAGCGCTCACTTCATATCTACTTCTCCCTGCACGGGCGGCTGTCACCGGCCGGGACAGCACGCCGAAGGGATCACTACCTCTGCATATTGTTGCTCACCAACAAGGAAAGTAAATCATCTATCGCAACTTGGATAAGGGCACCAGTGTCTTCGTTACCGGCGTTCTTCAGCTTCAAAGGTCTGCACGCTGAACAGTATGTAACACACCTTTTTTCTTTTGGTTACTATTACGCGCAATTTTAAATGTAGTTTCGCAATCCTGTACAAAGTGTAGCTGTTGTACTAAGTTCCAAATCCTCTTGCTCACCATTCCATGTAATTATTCTTGTTCTTAGAGTTGGAAGTTCCTGGTAGATTCACATACGGATTATTATACAGTTTTACTAAGGATCATCTTATTATCTTCAACATCGCCTCCCCTCTTGATAGGTAATTAATTAAGGTTTTTTGTATATGCATATCTTAGCGCAGGTATATATATATATATTTTTAATATATATTATATTTTCTGTAATTTTTAGATCATTTCTTCACCCTTTGTGGTTTAGGGGCTATACCAGCTGCTTTTTTATGCTTCCCCCTCCTTTTCATTAGCGCCGCTACACCACCCGATTACATTTCTAGATTTCCCCATAGATTACAACGGAGAGTTCTAGAAGGGGTTCATTAGTGATCTTATTATCAAGGCATTTTCTAACAAGTTTGGTCTGTACAATGATTACAAAAATGTTGACGCAAAACCATATAAATATGTAAATATGTTAAAATAAATTGTTAACTTGACTTATCCATAAATTGCTTCAACACTTGTATTATCATTTCAATAGAAAAGAAAGCTAAGCATGATAATCGAGATAAATCAGGTATGTCATAACATCTATCTATCTATCTATCTATCTATCTATCTATCTATCTATCTATCTATCTATCTATCTATCTATTTACAGTATATTCTCTACTGTGAAACTTTAAATAATAGAATACCTATCACTATTTAGTGTGTTTACTCTTTATTCATGAACACCCAACTGCCAGTTTAGGCTTCATCCACACTACTGTTGGGGTTACCATCTACAACAGAAATTATAGCCTAATCTGTGGCATAGCAGATATCATTTGCAAATGAAAAAAACCATGGATTCCTCTGATGTGCCTATTATTTTGACTGGACAATATAATTCTTAGCAGAATGGACTATCCAATTTAGATGTGAACATAAAATTACTTAGGAAGGAAGCAAAAAGGTAGAAAGGTAAAGTAAAATGAATAAATAAAAAGGAGGTTAATGCCATACTGACTTGAGATCTACATGTATGTCACATGTCGGGTGTCAGTGTATAAAGTGGACTCAGGAGGAGAACCCGCTCCATGTTCAGTACACAAAGCGCACAACTTCGGTAAACATAATATACGTAGGCCTCACTTCATTAAGACTTTATTCACTTGATGAGGGGGTGTGCAGGAGTCAGATGCTCCCAATTCAATAAAAAGGCTCACGCCTCTTCATGAATCAGGAGTCATCACGTAAATTCTCTCTGAACCTCTGGCCTTAGCAAGGGTTACCAGGTTTTCCTGCTGGGCCCAAGTTTCTCTTTGATGTAGTTTATTAACGCACATTGGGCCTGCCACGCAACAACTGGCCCCCTCTCAATCTGTTGTCCTAATCCAAGCCAACCTCGATACTGTAGGGTATGGCTGGAAGTGACGGCCCTGCTCAATATCGTTGTTCTTCCGTAATCGGAGGCATTCCTCTCCTGTTGCAGTCTCCTTGCGGATCTTCTCGGCTTGATGTCGGCGGAAGTCTCTTAAGCTTGGGCAGAGAGGACTGGACTCTTGGCAGGTCTTGGAGGCTTGACCAGCAAAGGGCACGGATCCTGGTCCCAACCAGCATAGGCGGAACTTGGCATTCTCCTGAGGGGAATCTGGACCTGGCCAGGCGGTGACCGGCACCTTGGTGGTGTAGATTTTGCCCTGAGGCCTGTCACGCTGGTCTCAGCAGCGTCTCTGAAATACATCTGCTCCACTCTCTTCTCAGGTCTCAAATCCACCTGTGGTTTGATGCACAGGGCTTTTATATCAAAGAAGTGCTTCCTGTGGGTCACCTGATAAAGTCCCACTGATTACACCCCTGCAAATCTATCTTCCAGTACAATTTGGTTCCACTTCATTTCACCCTGGCCAGTAGATGGCAGTCTCTCTTCATTAATGGCACACCCTGCAAAGGCTCTTCGGGGATACCAATGCTTCTTATTACAATAACACAAATAATTGCAAAAAAATGTTTTTCAACTTTTTAAAGCAATTTACTCCAGAATTCTGGAAATATTTGTCTGGCAAATTAGTAGTCATAAAAATCTGAAAATGTAATTATAGACTTAAAAAGTGACCTGTCTTATTTTAAAACTTTTTCAAGACTTCTGTTATAATTTTACCATAGGAAAGAAAGACAAGCATGATAATCATGATAAATCAGGTATGTTGTAACATTTAAAGTTGTTACATTGCAATTGAAGAAGCTGAATGACTTGCTGGGTCTGGAAGGCTGACAAACTTAAAAATAGGTCTATTGTAGAGGTTTGTATTCACTCAGCTGCTCGTGAGGTAGGCACAGGAGGCGGTTTCCATGCAATAGTCCAGGCAAGTTTCTTTCACTTCATAAACGGCTCCGGGAGGCAAAACAAAACAGAGCCTCTTCTGGCATAAAGTGAAAACAAACTGAAAAGAAATCCATATTGTATTGCGTGTCCGCTCGCTCAGGTCAGTGCCTTTAGCAACTCACACTGAAGGTAAACACGAACTGCAGGTAAATAGTCCATATAGCCCTGCGGGTCCACCTACTCAGGTCAGTGTCTTTAACAACACACACTAGAGGGCTCCACACCTCCAGCCACAGACCCTGAATGAGAGACTCGGCCTCCATTTTATCTGCCAAACCACGCCCCTGAGGTTGGGATATGTGAGCTGTCATTCCCACCCATCTATTATTACTATCTATCTATCTTCAGTGGCATGTAAAAGTTTGGGCAAAAATACTGTTAATGTGAACAGTTAAGGCTACTTTCACACATCAGTTTTTTGTCTTCAGGCATAATGCGGCAAATTGTTAAAAAAACGGATCCGGTGCAAATTGTGAAAAAACTGATTCACCGGATTCGTTTTTTTGCTGGATCCATTTTTCTTTACCGGGCATTGAGTTTGGACTTCCTGTTCCAGGGAAAAGGAGAGAGAGAGAGGGAGAGGGAGAGAGACTCAAGCATAGAAAACGAAGTTATGGTGCATGCTCAGTGTAAAAATACCGGAATCGGTAGCCCGATCCACTCATTTCACCTCACGTTCCATCTGTTTATTGCTGGAACCATTGCTGTGCATTTTTTCGCCGGACAGAAAAAAGGTTCTTCTGAACGTTTTCTCCGTCCACCTGAAAAATCATTTTTGACGGATCCGGCAAAGACCGGATGAAACATGTGGCCATCAGGCAGAATCTGGCGCTAATACAACTCTATGAGAAAAAAATGGATCCGAGGAAAAAAAAACGGATCCGTTTTTTTCAAAATTCGCCGGATTGTGTCTGAAGGCAAAAACCCGATGTGTGAAAGTAGCTGTTACGGCTGGCGGAATGCACCGAGTAAATATGGAGATAGTATAGGTGCGTTCGCAGCCCGGGGTCCATTGTGCAGGAGTGGAACCTGCTGCTAGTAGTTGGTGGCACTATATGGCGGTACTACGCCTGAATAGACACGGGTTCCGTCACCTGGTCTGTATAGGAGCGAACCCTGTTGCTTCACAGAGTTGCTGGATTAAAGGTAACGCTGTGCTCTGTTAACTTCACAGAGGATCACAGCTCACTAACGGAGCAGGTAGCATACAGTGGTTGTTCAGTCAGCAACAGCACACAAACAACTGCTCTCCGGAGCTGGTGGCTATACGCCAGCCCTAAATTCACTCACACAAACTCCTCTCCGGAGGTGCCGGAATTCTAGTGGCTATACAGCCAACCCTGAGCACATGCTGACACAGACCACAAAGTAGCTAAGCTACCTTCCTAGTGGTCCAATAGGAACTGCTTCAGGACCTGAGCATGTGACCCCTGACCTCCAATGAGAGGTCATCCCTTGGGCATGCTCAGTAGCAGAAAAGCAGGACTTAGTCCCAGGAGCATCTGCTTGCCGCTGAACAGTGCTGGTTACAATGGCTGAGCCTGGAAGATCTGCAGTAACCAAGCGCACAGTATCTGACTGAGCCAGATGCTGGGACCGACCTCTCCGCTGAGCAGGTTCTGCTGCAGCTGAAGAAGAGTGGGAGACCACAGTGGAGGTGGCTGGGGATTCCCCCTGTGCAGCGGTTGGAACTCGACACCTAACAGTAGCATAAGCATGTTGAAGATTAAATGCTATCTAAAAGGCCAAAAGTTAAAGATGACACATTTTCTTTGTGTTTTAAGCAAATGTATTTATGTGTTTAAATATTTTCATCTTTAACATTTTACAACTTACAAAAAAGAAAATGGGCTGATGCAAAAGTTTGGGCACCCTTGGAGATTTGTATGCCCAGATATTTTTGCCAAGGTTTCAAACCTTAATTAGCCTGTTAGAGTTATGGATTGTTCGCTATCATGATAATGAAAGGCCAGATAATGCAAATTTCCCAGCTTTATAAAATCCCAGCCTCTTCTAACCTTGTGCAAAAAAGTAACAGCCATGGGTTCTTTTAAGGAGCTGCCTAGCACTCTGAAAATTAAAATGGTGGAGGTCCAAAAAGCAGGAGAATGTAATAAAAAAATAGCAAAGCGTTTTCAAGCTGCCCTTTCCGCATTTTGAAAAGTAATTAAAAAATGGCAGTTATCAGGAACAATGAAGCTCAAGATAAGGTCTGGAAGACCAAGCACAATTTCAGTGAGAGCTGCTCTATGATTGTTAGAGAGGCAAATAAGATAATAAAAAAAAATAAAATAACAGCTGCTTAATTGCAAAAGATCCTCCGAAAGATTTAGCAGAGTCCGGAGTTGTGGTACATTGTTCTACTGTTCAGATACACCTGTACAAATATGGCCTTCATGGAAGAGTTATCAGAAGAAAACCTCTCCTGCATCCTCACCATAAAATTCAGCATCAGAAGTATGCAAAAGAACACCTAAACAAGCCTGATGTGCCTGATGTATTTTGGAAACAAGCCCTGTGGACCATTGTGGTTAAAATAGAACTCATTGGCCACAATGATCAAAGGTATGTGTGGAGAAAAAAGAGCACAGAATGTCAATCATGCTTTGGGATTGTGTTGCAGCCAATGGCATGGGGAACATTTCACAGGTAGAAAGATGAATGGATTCAATGAAATTTCAACTAATTATTGATGCAAACAACACCATCTGTAAAAATGCTGAAGTTTAAAAGAGGATGACTTCTACAAATGGATAATCCTAAACACATCAAAATCCACAATAGACCACCTCAAAAGGCGCAACTGAAGGTTTTCCAAAGACCCTCCCAGTCCCCTGATCTGAGCATCACTGAGAATTTGTGCCTAGATCTCAAAATAACAGTGCATGCAAAATGACCCAGGAATCTCACAGAAGTGGAACAATTTTAAAAGGAAGAATTGAAAGACTCTTGGCTGGCTGCAAAAAGACTTTGCAAGCTTTGATACTTGCAAAAAAGTGGGTGCTACTAGGTACTAACCATGCAGGGTGTCCAATTGTTTGTGCAGCGCCCCAGAGTCCTGGTCGTTGCAGTACTGTGGCCCCGCCACTAAGGGGAGCTATGGTACGTCCGATGGCACTGAAGGAGTTCATCTGATCAGGTATCACAGACACCAATACATTTCACCGCCGGGCCTCCAGGGGGAGCTAAGGGTTCTATTCATTAGGCCACTCTCCACATACTGGTAAAATTGGGGGTCAGGCAGGAAGTTAGACAGAAAGCTGACTGGGTTGGAACCAGGCAACACCTTGTGGCAGAGGGTGTTGCGGGAGAAGATTCGGTAGGGTCTCTGTCAGGGGTTGGATCCTGACAGAGACTTGGCAACTTGAGAGAAAGTAACGGGACCGTGCCTGCTCAGTATAGCAGCGGTGCCCAAGAAAGGTTTGGAATCGAGATAGATTGTGCTGAGTGAGAAACGAGATAAAAGCAAGAAGGAGAATACCAGTAGGGGTCGTGCTGTAAGACCGAGGCAACATCCTACTGAGGCGCACAACCGGCGGCCGGAACGCCGAGGGAGTATTACAATATTCAGCTTCAAGCAATACTCTAAACAGCGGCAGGACAGTCAGTCTAAGGCGGGCTGTCTCACCTAAATCACCTATGCAGTCTTAGGGGGCAACTAGTGGAGAGGGGCGACTCTAGGGTCCCGGAAGAGCTCCGAGCCTACCCGTCAAACGGGTGCCGTTCTAACCGTAACATCAGGGAGGGACGGAGAATTAGCAGAACATCATCTAATCGAGTTGTGAGGGAACTTAAGAAACGGACACAACAGTTGTGGGGACTTTCCGTAAGCACAGCAGGGAAGGACCGCAACACATAGCGCTAGAAGGAAGGCACAGATTTCCACCTGCTAAGAGAACTCTGGAGGTGCCATTGGACCGGCCGGACTTGCGCAGCCTGGTTATCCGGATTCCGGACTGAGGACCCAGAGATCTTCAGTAAAGAGGTAAAGAGACTGCAACCTGGTGTCCTCGTTATTTACTGCACCGCACCACTACAGCGTCACCACCACCACCATCATCTACCCACATCTATCACTGTACGCCCCTCAGCAGGGTCACGGACCGGGCCTAGCCACCGTGACAACCCCAGAGCAGAGACTCACAGGCCCGGTACCGGGTACCCCTCGGCCCTGCGGCAGTGGGGGCGCTACATTTGCAGTGGCCCATTTCATTTTTTTTAATTTTTAAGATGTAAAATATTGCTTTGCTTAAAATACAAAGGAAATGTGTCATCCCTAACTTTAGGCCTTTTAGAGATTATTTCATCTTCAACTTGCTTAACTGTTCACAATAACAGAAATTTTGACTAGGGTTGCCCAAACTTTTACATGTCACTGTTTCTTTCTTTCTTTTCTTGCTTTCTTTCTTTTCTTTCTTTCTTTTCTTTCCTTTCTTTCTTCCAGTTTATATTTCTGGCTAATCTATGATAAATTGCTATATCATTCTGCAGATGTGGCAATGGGAACCCTTTAGCCTGTATTTAATATTCATAAAAAAGTAATCACAGTGTACTGAAATGTTTAGGTGCCTATTATATTTTTGTGCAGACCACAAGAGCATAGAGGTGTGCTTGATACCTTAGAATGCTCTAATAGAATAGTTTATAAGAAAATATCTGTAGGACAAAATAATTATTCCCCAAATTATGTTATCCCATGACCATAGGATAGATCCCGATAACTGTGCTCTGCAGAGCCCCCTCATGAAAGGCTTGGAGGTGCACATTCTCGACCTCTGCTTCATTCACTGTCTATGGGATTAATTAAAGAGCAGAGCTCTGCACTCAGTTTTCTCCCACAGTTCCATAGACTGAACTAAAATACTGATCAATAATTAAATCTGAAAGGCGAATACAGTGCTCAGCTTTTTTCGCCAGTACCATAGACAATGAATGGAGCACAATTTGAGCATGTGCACCTCTGCTACATGCAAATGGATAATTAGTAGTGTATAACTGGAAGTACAAAAAGCGTAATAGGGTCTTATCCAGGATGACAATTATGATGGTAGATGAGAAATTGCTCACCTGGTATAGCTGTGTGTCCACAACCAAAGATGATACCTTATAAAACTGCTGCCATAGATAAGATGGAGAGAAGAATGCTGGAGGAAGAGAAGGGGTTAAACCTGCGCTGCAAATGGATTCATGGAGCCATGGAACTTGATGAAGTAGGAATATAGTTCAATATCGACGCTTTTCAAAGTTACACCAAAACATCTTCTTCATGGAAAGCCAAAGGTATGGTTTTTCCTGAAGAAGAAGTTTTGGTGTAACTTCGAAACGCTTTGACATCAAACTACATTCCTACTTCATAAAGTTCTCTGGCTTCATATATTGAAAAGGAGACAACAAAACCTAGTTTGTGGGATCTAGAGCCCCATCTCAGAATAACTGGATGTCTTAGCAGTTGGACCCTCAGCGACCAGTAAGTTACTCTGCATCCTATGGATAGGGAAGATTTACAATTTTGGGTATTATCCTTTAACCCCCTTGCCAGAAATGACATGGAGTGTAGACCCCTTACTAGTATGGCAAAAAATCATTGGTTTGTTTTAAAAATCATAGTTGAAATCCTATTTTTTTTTTTAAATAATTTAAAGTAATAATTTAAGTAATTCCATGTTCTTAATGAAGATAAAAATGTTAACTATTTTTATACTATCTACCATTTATTTATAAGGTTCTGGTTCTGATGAAGAAGAAGGTAAGCATCTGACTTTAGGCATTGTAAAAAATATATGTACACTACTGTGCAATTTCAAGTAATATTAAAAAGTAACTGTCATTATAATTTTAATCCAATAAATTAATATTACATGTTAAAATAAGAAATGAGCTTTTTTTTATCCTCCTGAACTGATCTTTCACTCTCAATTTACTGGTAAAATCTTAAAATTTTTGATTATTCAGTGAAGACAGATTTTCCCATTGATGAGAAAGCAGACATTCTGCTGAAAGTCTGTATTCACCAAACACATATTTTTACCTGTGAATTTGAATTGAGAATTTTAAGAATTAAAGATCAGTCCCGGAGGAGAAAAAAGCGGATTTCTCTAGTAATACAGTATATATTACAGTTTATTAATTTCAGGTTGACTATTGATTTATGAAAAAATAAATAAACAGTTATACTTTAACTCTTTAACAACCACTGATACGCATTAAAATGGCGGCCACTAAGGACCTTTTTCCCTTTATTCGAGAATATGTCTATAGCGCTCCCCAAATTCTGAAATTCTCCGTGATCTCACTGAGTCCCTGGAGAACATGATCAGGGACAGATATTTTCTGGTCCCTGATAACGTGATCACCATTATTCAATAAATAACGGCGATCACATAAAAACAAAAGTGTGCCCGCTATTAAAATAATCTCTCTTTCTTCTGACATCGTAAACATGTCAGAGGAGAAAGAATGATGTCCCACAGCCTCCCTCTGGTACCTCCACCATTCACCAGGCCCTCCTGCTCAGTCCCCTAACCCTTCACCTCCTCTTCCTGAAAAGAAATGGCGGGCGCATGCTCAGTGCTCTTGCTGAGATCTGCTGGCCAGCACTTGGCAACAGCAGGTATTTTTCATATTGGTTCCTTTTGATCACTGTGACAGACCCTATCACAGAGATGAAAACCCAATAATTAGTATGTCATCCCCTGGTATTAGGGGTTAAGAAATAGTGTTGGGCTTAGGTTTACAGTTGGGTTTAGAGTTAGGATTGGGGTTGGGCTGATGGTTGAGGTTAGGTTTAGGGATAGGGTTGAGCTCAGGGTTAGAATTGGGTTTTTCAAAAGTAAAAAAAAAATGAGGACGATATGACTGCTAGTATTGAGCGCAAGTGATTGCTACTCAAGGTTGTGTCGGATATTAGTGTATGCAATCCCTGCATGTTTATTTTGGGAGTCTAACAGCCACAAAAAATGTGGGGCAGAGACTCAAGCATGTCACTCGAGTACTTGCAATACTTGGTGCATACCCAAACAACCTGACGGAAACTCGATAAGCAAACACTTAAGTTAAACAGTAATGATGACATGTTCAATATGACAACCTAATATTATTAACCCCTTTACCCCCAAGGGTGGTTTGCACGTTAATGACCAGGCCAATTTTGACAATTCTGACCACTGTCCCTTTATGAGGTTATAACTCTGGAACGCTTTAATGGATCCCCGTGATTCTGACATTGTTTTCTCATGACATATTGTACTTCATGATAGTGGTAAAATTTCTTTGATATTACCTGCGTTTATTTGTGAAAAAATGGAAATTTGGCAAAAATTTTGAAAATTTCGCAATTTTCAAACTTTGAACTTTTATGCAATTAAATCACAGAGATATGTCACACAAAATACTTAATATGTAACATTTCCCACATGTCTACTTTACATCAGCACAATTTAGGAACCCCAATTTTGTTTTTAGGGAGTTATAAGGATTAAAATTGACCAGCAATTTCTCATTTTTACAACACCATTTTTTTTTAGGGACCACATCTCATTTGAAGTCATTTTGAGGGGTCTATATGATAGAAAATAACCAAGTGTGACACCATTCTAAAAACTGCATCCCTCAACGTGCTCAAAGCCACATTCAAGAAGTTTATTAACCCTTCAGGTGTTTTCACGGGAATTTTTGGAATGTTTAAATAAAAATGAACATTTAACTTTTTTTCACAAAAAATTTATTTCAGCTCCAATTTGTTACCAAGGGTAACAGGAGAAAATGGACCCCAAAAGTTGTACAATTTGTCCTGAGTACATCAATACCCCATATGTGGGGGAAACCACTGTTTGGGCGCATGGCAGAGCTCGGAAGCGAAGGAGCACCATTTGACTTTTCAATGCAAAATTGACTGGAATGGAGATGGGACGCCATGTTGCGTTTGTCTGATGTGTCTCAACATTGAAACCCCCCACAAGTGACACCATTTTGGAAAGTAGACCCCCTAAGGAACTTATCTAGATGTGTGGTGAGCACTTTGACCCATTAAGTGATTCACAGAAGTTTATAATGCAGAGCCGTAAAAATAAAAATTCATATTTTTTCACAAAAATGATCTTTTCACCCCCAATTTTTTATTTTCCCAAGGGTAAGAGAAGAAATTGGACCCCAAAACGTGTTTTACAATTTGTCCTGAGTACGCTGATACCCCATATGTGGGGGTAAACCACTGTTTGGGCACATGGGAGAGCTCGGAAGGGAAGGAGCGCCATGTTACGTTTGGAGAGCCACTGATGTGCCTAAACAGTAGAAACCCCCACAAGTGATGCCATATTGGAAAGTAGACCACCCAAGGAACTTATCTAGATGTGTTGTGAGAACTTTGAACCCCCAAGTGTTTCACTACAGTTTGTAACTCAGAGCCGTGAAAATAAAAAATCTTTTTTTTTCCACAAAAATTATTTTTTAACCCCCACTTTTGTATTTTTCCAAGGGTAACATTTGAAATTGGACCCCAAAAGTTGTTGTCCAATTTGTCCTGAGTACGCTGATACCCCATGTGTGGGGGGAACCACCGTTTGAGCGCATGGCAGAGCTTGGAAGGGAAGGAGCGTAATTTGGAATGCAGACTTAGATGGATTGGTCTGCAGGCCTCACATTGCGTTTGCAGAGCCCCTAATGTACCTAAACAGTAGAAACCCCCACAAGTGACCCCATATTGGAAAGTACACCCCCCAAGGAACTTATCTAGATGTGTTATGAGAACTTTGAACCCCCAAGTGTTTCACTACAGTTTATAACGCAGAGCCGTGAAAATAAAAAATCCTTTTTTTTCCACAAAAATTATTTTTTAGCCCCCAGTTTTGTATTTTTCCAAGGGTAACAGGAGAAATTGGACCCCAAAAGTTGTTGTCCAATGTGTCCTGAGTATGCTGATACCCCATATGATGGGGTAAACCCCTGTTTGGGTGCACGGGAGAGCTCTGAAGGGAAGGAGCACTGTTTTACTTTTTCAACACAGAATTGGCTGGAATTGAGATCGAACGCCATGTTGCATTTGGAGAGCCCCTGATATGCCTAAACAGTGGAAACCCCCCAATTATAACTGAAACCCTAATCCAAACACATCCCTAACCCTAATCCCAATGGTAACCCTAACCACACCCCTAACCCTGACACACCCCTAACCCTAATCCCAACCCTATTCCCAACCGTAAATGTAATCCAAACCCTAACCCTAACTTTAGCCCCAACCCTAACCCTAACTTTAGCCCCAACCCTAACTGTAGCCTTAACCTTAGCCCCAACCCTAACCCTAACCCTTGCCCTAACCCTAGCCCTAACCCTAACCCTTTCCCTAACCCTAGCCCTAACCCTAACCCTAGCCCTAACCCTTTCCCTAACCCTAGCCCTAACCCTAACCCTTGCCCTAACCCTAGCCCTAACCCTAACCCTTGCCCTAACCCTAACCCTAACCCTAGCCCTAACCCTAACCCTTGCCCTAACCCTAGCCCTAACCCTAACCCTAATGCGAAAATGGAAATAAATACATTTTTTTTAATTTTTTTTATTTTTCGCTAACTAAGGGGGTGATGAAGGGGGGCTTGATTTACTTTTATAGCATGTTTTTTAGCGGATTTTTATGATTGGCAGCCGTCACACACTAAAAGATGCTTTTTATTGCAAAAAATATTTTTTGCGTTACCACATTTTGAGAGCTATAATTTTTCCATATTTTGGTTCACAGAGTTATGTGAGGTCTTGTTTTTTGCGGAATGAGTTGTCATTTTTATTGGTAACATTTTCGGGCACGTGACATTTTTGATCGCTTTTTATTCCGATTTTTGTGAGGCAGAATGACCAAAAACCAGTTATTCATGAATTTCTTTTGGGGGAGGCGTTTGTACCGTTCCGCGTTTGGTAAAATGAATAAAGCAGTTTTATTCTTCGGGTTAGTACGATTACAGCGATACCTCATTTATATCATTTTTTATGTTTTGGCGCTTTTATACGATAAAAACTATTTTATATAAAAAATAATTATTTTTGCATCGCTTTATTCTGAGGACTATAACTTTTTTTTTTTTTCTTTGATGACGCTTTATGGTGGCTCGTTTTTTGCGGGACAAGATGACATTTTCAGCGGTACCATGGTTCTTTAGATCCGTCTTTTTGATCGCGTGTTATTCCACTTTTTGTTTGGCGGTGTGATAATAAAGCGTTGTTTTTTGCCTCGGTTTTATTTATTTTTTTACGGTGTTCACTGAAGGGGTTAACTAGTGGGACAGTTTTATAGGTCGGGTCGTTACGGACGTGGCGATACTAAATATGTGTACTTTTATTGTTTTTTTTATTTAGATAAAGAAATGTATTTATAGGAACAATATATTTATTTTTTTTGGAATTTTTTGGGGGAATTTTTTTAATTTTTTTTTACACATGTGAATATTTTTTTTTTTACACTATAACATTGCCCCGGGGGTCATTATGTTATAGTGTAAGATTGCTGATCTGACACTTTGCTGTGCACTGTGTCAGATTGGCGATCTGACATGCACAGCTCCTTGCTTCCCGGCGCCTGCTCTGAGCAGGCGCTGTGAAGCCACCTCCCTGCAGGACCCGGATGCCGTGGCCATTTTGGATCCAGGCCTGCTGCAGCAAGGAGGAGGTAAGAAACCCTTGAAGCAACGCGATCACATCGCGTTGCTACGGGGGTCTCAGGGAAGCACGCAGGGAGCCCCCTCCCTGCGCGATGCTTCCCTATACCGCCGGAACACTACGATCATGTTTGATCGCAGTGTGCCGGGGGTTAATGTGCCGGGGGCAGTCCGTGACCGCTCCTGGCACATAGTGCCGGATGTCAGCTGCGATAGCCAGCTGACACCCGGCCGCGATCGGCCGCGCTCCCCCTGTGAGCGTGGCCGATCGCATATGACGTACTATCCCATCGGTGGTTATACGGGCCCACCCCACCTCGATGGTATGGTACGTCTAATGTCAGAAAGGGGTTAAATTCTGTGTAGTACCTTGATTTCAAAATCCTCACTATATCCATGAATAAAATCCTTGAGGGGTGTAGCTTCCATAATGGGGTTAGTTGTGGGTGGTTTCTGCTGTTAGGTCACCTTAGGGCCCTGAAAATGTAACGTGTCGCCCAATTTGTGTTCCAAAATTCAAATATTGCTCCTTTCATTCCTAACCCTGCCGTTTGTCCTAACAGAACTTTTTGACTGCATGTGGGGCATCGCTGTGCTCATAAATTGGGTAACAAACTGTGGGGTCCACTTTTTTATGTTACCTCTTGCAAAAGTGAGAAATTTATGATTAAAGATTTTTGTGTAAAAACTTTTTCAATATGATAATGCTGTGGTGATGAAAACGAAATCTCCGACCACGCCCAAATACTCAGAGACCACCTGAGCATGCTCAGTGAAACACGAGTAAGGGTTCATACTCACCTGCGAGAAACTCAGATGAGTCTCGCATGTTAATACCCGGCACTGCACCCGTCACTCAAATCGGAGCGTGCAGCCGCATAGGAATACATGCAGCCGCACGCTCCGCTCCTGAGTGCCGGCAGCAGCGCCGGGTATTGACGTGTGAGACTCATCCGAGTTTCTCGCAGGTGAGTATGAGCCCTAACGAGTATACTTGCTCATCACTAGTGGCTAACAGACTGCTGGGTTCACTGTTTAGTGTTACCTCTTGCAAAAGTGAGAAATTTTGGGCTAAAGCAACAGCTGGAGGTAAAAAAATATTTTTCATTCCATTTTACATTAATTCCTGTGTAGTAATTGAAGGGTTAAAAAATTTCCCAACAACAGTTTTAAAGTATTTGAGGGTGCAGCTTTTAGAATGTATCCCTTTTGGGGAGTTTCCAATATATGGGCCCCTCAAAGTCCTTTCTCCCAGCAGGTCATGGCAAACATAGCAGTAAAATTAGCCCTAAATTATGGTGTGCCTTTCCTTCTGAGTATTGCATTGTGCCTCAAAAATAGTTCCCGATTACATGTAGGGTATTGGTGTACTCAGGAGAAATTGCACAACAAATTCTGAGGTCCATTTTTTTCCTATTAGCCCTTATAAAATTAAAAAATGGGACTAAAACAACATTTTTATGGTAAAAATGTGATTATCCTTTCTTCACTGTCCAATGGTATAATTTTCTGTGAGGCAAATATGGAGTCCACATGCTCACTGCACCCCTAGATGTATTAATTGGGAGATGCAGTTTGTAAAATGATGTCACTTACGGGGGTGTTCTGCTGTTCTTACACCTCAGTGGCTCTGCCAGTGTGATATGGCATCCTTAAACCATTCCAGCAAAATGTGAACTCCAATATGGCGCTTCTTCCTATCTGAGCTTTGCACTATGCCTCAAAAGTAGTTTTTAACCACATATAGGGTATTAGTGTACTCAGGAGAAATTGCACAACATATTGTACAGTACATTTTGCTCCATTACCAGTGATGACTGAATAGTGAAATATTTGGATTTGGGAAAATCGGCACAAATAATTTCTAATATCCAAATAACAAATCCAATGCAAGTCAATGAGAAAGCCAAATATTTTCTGCTGGACCCAACTAACAGGTCTGGGGGCATGAGAAAAATGCTGAAATGGGCGGGAAAGAGCTAAAACTAAATGGGAACGGCATGGAGAAGATGCCTGCATTCCTTTCTGACTCACGTATCATATTTGGGAATAATGTTGTCAGACGATTGCGCTGGCTTCACGGATTTTTAAAAAGACCTACTAAACCAAGCTAAAAAATTTTTCAGGGAAAAATGCTAAGAAGCATTATTTCCTACACAATTGCATGTATATAAAGCAAAAAAATATATATATACCTCCCCTTTGGCATATGTTCACTTGGAGCATTTTGGCTTTAGTTTTTCCTTTAAAATTTGTGAGGGCTTTCACTCTTACATTTGGGAGGACCCTCCCTCATGCCAAATAGTTAGCAAGATAGTGGAATACATATTACCCATCTCTTTACAATGCCACTTCAAACGTGCCCATTTAAATGTTGTTTTTTGCCCACCACCACCACCACGTCCACTGCCATGTCATCATGCGGCCCTTGCTGACAATTAGCAGAGTGCCAGCAGGTGCCATGAAACTTAAGTTTGGTAAGGGCCCTCAGATGGCCCTGTATCATACGTTTGGGGAAAGCTCTCACTCCTACAATCGGGAGGTCCCTCCATCATGTTAAATAGTTAGCCAGATAGTGTAATACATATTCCCCACCCTTTACAATGCCATTTCAAACATGCCCATTTTAATTTTGGGCTTTGCCCGCCACCCCCACCACCATGTCCACCGCCATATCACTATGCAGCCTTCGCTGACAATTAGCAGAGTGCCAGCAGGTCCTTTGAAACTTGCGTTTTGTAAGCTCCACAGTTCATTTTTGCCACCGGATCCCAATGGTACAACTGTTATAGCGGGTGAAGCCGCTGAAAGCTGAATATAATACAGGAGTTCGGGGAGTTGTATGATCAATGTCAGTAAATTGGATTCTACCAGACACCAAAAGCATTAGAATTAAATTCTGAATACAGTGTATGCAAGCGAGGGCCTGTATTGTGGTCAGTTAGTTAAGCCTGAAACCCATGTCAGGAACATGTACAAGCCTCATTTTACTTGGAGGCAGCCTCCTCAAGGGAAAGAGATAGGAGTGCTATTGTCCAATCCACACAAGCCTACACATTTTCTGTTGGTTTAATAAACAGCATATCTTTAACAGTTTTGTGACTGGAGCAAAGCCTGCAGAGATACGCAAACATATTTATTAGACTATTTATCTCTAATTTTTGTGAGTCTGCTGTTGCCATGTGAAATAAAGCTGATATATTAAAAACTAGACTGTGGCCCGATTCTAATGCATCGGGTATTCTAGAATATGCATGTCCCTGTAGTATATGGACAATGATGATTCCAGAATTCGCGACAGACTGTGCCCGTCGCTGATTTGTCGAGGCAACCTTTATGACATCATCATCTCCATGGCAACCATTATGACATCTACGTCGATACTGTGCCCGTCGCTGATTGGTCGAGGCGAATTCGCGGCAGACTGTGCCCGTCGCTGATTGGTCGAGGCAACCTTTATGACATCATCGTCGCCATGGCAACCATTATGACATCTACGTCGATACTGTGCCTGTCGCTGATTGGTCGAGGCGAATTCGCGGCAGACTGTGCCCGTCGCTGATTGGTCGAGGCAACCTTTATGACATCATCGTCGCCATGGCAACCATTATGACATCTACGTCGATACTGTGCCAGTCGCTGATTGGTCGAGGCCTGGCGTCTCTGATTGGTCGAGGCCGCCACGGGTATTCTAGAATATGCATGTCCCCGTAGTATATGGACAATGATGATTCCAGAATTCGCGGCAGACTGTGTCTGTCGCTGATTGGTCGAGGCAACCTTTATGACATCATCGTCGCCATGGCAACCATTATGACATCTACGTCGATACTGTGCCCGTTGCTGATTGGTCGAGGCCTGGCGGCCTCGACCAATCAGAGACGCGGGATTTCCAGGACAGACAGACAGACAGACAGACGGAAAAAACCCTTAGACAATTATATATATAGATAATTGCCACACATTTCTAGATATATTGAATTTGTACAAAACACCTCTGTTAGGGTACTTGTCAAAAATAAAGCCAGGAATTTTTTTTTCTCATAAGCATAAAGTATTCAATATGAGAAAGGATGATGCGAAGGGATGTGGTGGTGCTTGCCAAGGCCGTGTAACAGATCAGAAGGTGACTGGATCTCTTTCTAGCTTCCTATCAAATTGTGGTCAGAGTGTTACACCACTAAGGAACCCAGACAGTTGCCAGGATGTTGTGGGTTGGCTCCAGTATGCTGACAAGCAGCACCACGAAGTCTTCCACATGGTCCAGTGTCAACAGCCAAGAGGCTTGGCCTCTGAATCCTCAACCTGATCCTCCTTCCTCCCACCATCAACAGTCCCAAGGGATATATGACCCCAATGCTGGCCACTGTGAGGAACTGTTTTCATTCCCTATGTAGTGCAGCGGTATCCACACTGTGCAGTGATGAGGCAGTGACTCAGCAAAGTTCAAAGCAAAACGTGTTTTAATGTTCAACTCAGAGAAATACATAGCACGATATCCTCCAGATCGCAGCCGGGAAAATTATCCTCCAGATTGCCGCCGATAAACAAGCCAGTCCACCACCGAGACCGGTTACCGTGGTGTTGTGAATTAGACTTTTTGGCTCCCTCTTGTGGTCACTAGTGGTATGACTGGGATTGTCTTTTTTCTGTTTGGCACTCACCTGGGTCGTTAGTCCAGGGGTGTCGCTATATTAACTTCCTGGATCCTTAGTCCAGTGCCTGGCATCGTTGTAATCAGATCCTTCTGTTGCTCCTGTCTGCTGGTCCTGGCTCTTGCAAAATTAAGCTAAGTCTTGCTTCTTTGTTTTTTGAGTTACTTGCTTTGCTACTATTTTTGTCCAGCTTGTACTAAATGTGATTTCTGACCTTGCTGGAAGCTCTAGGGGGCTGGTGTTCTCCCCCCGGCCGTTAGACGGTTCGGGGGTTCTTGAATATCCAGCGTGGATATTTTAATAGGGTTTTTGCTGACCATATAAGTCATCTTACTATATTCTGCTATTAGCTAGTGGGCCTCTCTTTGCTAAATACCTAGCTCATTCTTATGTTTGTCTTTTCCTCTTACCTCACCGTTATTATTTGTTGGGGGCTTGTATCCAACTTTTGGGGTCTTTTCTCTGGAGGCAAGAAAGGTCTTTCTTTTCCCTTCTAGGGTTAGTTAGTTCTCCGGCTGGCGCGAGACGTCTAGAACCAACGTAGGCACGTTCCCCGGCTACTTCTATTTGTGGTGCTAGGATTAGATATATGGTCAGCCCAGTTACCACTGCCCTATGAGCTGGTTTTTTGTGTTTGCAGACTTGGTATTGATTCCTGAGACCCTCTGCCATTGGGGTCATAACAGTATGCCAGGCCAACATTGAATGTTTAATGCATTGCAGAAGTGGGATATAAGAAAGGAAATTCTGAATTTTTTTTTTTTCCTCTCTTCCTCCCCTTTACCTCTGAGTGGCTTGAGCTTGCTGCAGACATGAATGTCCAGACCTTGATTACAAGTGTGGACCAGCTTGCTGCTCGTGTGCAAAGCATACAAGATTTTGTTACCAGTAGTCCTATGTCTGAACCTAAAATACCTATTCCTGAACTGTTTTCTGGAGACCGATTTAAGTTTAGGAATTTCAGGGATAATTGTAAATTGTTTCTATCTCTGAGACCCCGTTCATCTGGAGATTCAGCTCAGCAAGTTAAAATTGTTATCTCTTTCTTATGGGGCGACCCTCAGGATTGGGCTTTCTCGCTAGCGCCAGGAGATCCGGCATTGGCAAATATTGATGCGTTTTTTCTGGCACTCGGATTGCTTTACGAGGAACCCAATCTTGAGGTTCAGGCAGAAAAAGCCTTGCTGGCTATTTCTCAGGGCCAGGATGAAGCTGAAGTGTATTGCCAAAAATTTCGGAAATGGTCCGTGCTTACTCAGTGGAATGAGTGTGCTCTGGCCGCAAACTTCAGAAATGGCCTTTCTGAAGCCATTAAGAATGTGATGGTGGGTTTCCCCATTCCTACAAGTCTGAATGATTCCATGGCACTGGCTATTCAAATTGACCGGCGTTTGCGGGAGCGCAAAACCGCTAATCCTCTGGTGGTGTTGTCTAAACAAACACCTGATTTGATGCAATGTGATAGAATTCAGACCAGAAATGAGCGGAAAAATCATAGACGTCAGAATGGGTTGTGTTTTTACTGTGGTGATTCTACACATGTTATATCAGCATGCTCTAAACGCCTAACAAGGGTTGTTAGTCCTGTCGCCATTGGTAATTTGCAACCTAAATTTATTTTGTCTGTGACTTTAATTTGCTCATTGTCCTCTTACCCTGTTATGGCGTTTGTGGATTCAGGTGCTGCCCTGAGTCTTATGGATCTGTCATTTGCCAAGCGCTGTGGTTTTGTTCTTGAGCCGTTGGTTATTTATTATTATTATTATTATTTATTTATATAGCACCATTAATTCCATGGTGCTGTACATCAGAAGGGGTTACATCAAAATACAAATATCACTTACAGTAAACAAAACTAACAACGACAAGCTGGTACAGAGGGAAGAGGACCCTGCCCTTGCGGTCTTATATTCTACAGGATTATGGGGGAGGAGACAGTAGGTCGAGGGTTGCAGTAGCTCCAATAGTGTTGAGGTGGCCGTGTGGTCTTTACAGGCTGTAAGCTTCTTTGAAGAGATGGGTTTTCAGGTTTCTTTTGAAGGATCCAAAAGTAGTGGATAACCGGATGTGTTGGGGCACTGAATTCCAAAGGATGGGTGATATTCGGGAGAAGTCTTGGATGCGATTGGGTGAGGAGCGAATAAGCATGGAGGAGAGAAGGAGGTCTTGGGAGGACCGGAGATTACGTGAGGGAAGATATTGAGAGATTAGTGTGGAAATATACGGAGGAGAAAGATTATGGATGGCTTTGTAGGTCAGTGTTAGTAATTTAAACTGGATACGCTGAGAAATTGGGAGCCAGTGAAGGGATTTGCAAAGAGGGGAAGCAGGAGTGTAGCGAGGAGAGAGATTAATTAGTCGGGCAGCAGAGTTAAGGATGGACTGGAGGGGTGCGAGAGTGTTAGAAGGTAGGCCACAGAGCAGTATGTTGCAGTAGTCGAGGCGGGAGATGACTAGGGCATGCACGAGCATTTTGGTAGAGTGTGGGTTGAGGAAAGGACGGATTCTGGAAATATTTTTGAGCTGGAGGCGACAGGAGGTGGCGAGAGCTTGGATGTGCGGTTTGAAGGACAGGGCAGAGTCAAGGGTTACTCCGAGGCAGCGGATTTTGGGGACAGGGGAAAGTGTGATTTCATTTATTTTGATAGATAGATCAGGTAGGGAAGATATGCAAGATGGAGGAAAGATAATTAGTTCAGATTTGTCCACATTGAGCTTGAGGAAGCGAGAGGAAAAGAAGGAGGATATGGCTGATAGACACTCTGGGATTCTGGAGATCAGAGAGGTGACATCTGGGCCAGAGAGGTAGATCTGAGTGTCATCGGCATATAGATGGTACTGGAAGCCGTAGGACCTTATGAGTTGTCCCAGGCCGAGTGTATATATTGAGAAGAGTAAGGGTCCTAGGACAGAGCCTTGAGGGACACCAACTGAGAGGGGGCGAGATGAAGAGGTAGTATGTGAGAAGGAAACGCTAAATGTGCGGTTGGCAAGGTATGAGGAGATCCAAGATAGGGCAATGTCTTTGACCCCAAAGGAAGAGAGGATCTGTAGTAGGAGGCAGTGGTCAACTGTGTCGAAGGCAGAGGACAAGTCTAGGAGGAGGAGTATAGAGAATTGTCTGTTAGCTTTGGCTGTAAGTAAGTCATTAGTAATTTTGGTCAGGGCAGTCTCAGTGGAATGGTGGGGACGGAAGCCAGATTGTAGGTTGTCGAAGAGAGAGTTAGATGCAAAGTGAGAGGAAAGTTCAGCATGGACGTGCTGCTCAAGGAGTTTGGATGCAAATGGGAGCAAAGATATGGGGCGATAGCTGGACGTAGCGCTTGGGTCAAGGGATGGCTTTTTGAGGATAGGTGTGATTGTGGCATGTTTGAAGGCAGAGGGGAAGGTACCAGAAGTTAGTGAAAGGTTGAAGAGATGGGTTAGGGATGGGATTAGTGTGGTGTTGAGGTTGGGGAGGAGGTGGGATGGGATGGGGTCAAGTGCACAAGTGGTGAGGTGCGATTTGGAGAGAAGATGAGCAAGCTCCCCTTCAGAGATTTTGGAGAGTGAAATTATGGGGTTTGGGCATTGGTCTCTCATACAAAGGGGTTGTGGTGGTTTGACAACAAAGACTTGCCTTGTTTGGTCTATCTTATTTTTGAAGTGCGTGGCAAAGTCCTCGGCAACGATTAGGGAAGTCGGAGGGGGCAGTGGTGGGCGGAGGAGGGAGTTAAAAGTGTTGAACAACTGTTTGGGGTTGTGGGATAAGGTTAATCCTATCCCTTTGAGGGGTATTGATGCTACGCCATTGGCGGAAAATAAACCGCAGTTTTGGACACAGGTAACCATGTGCATGACTCCTGAACATCGGGAGGTGATTCCTTTTCTTGTTCTGCATAAAATGCATGATTTGGTCGTTTTGGGTTTGCCATGGTTACAGACTCATAATCCAGTCTTGGATTGGAAGGCAATGTCTGTGTCAAGTTGGGGCTGTCAGGGTATTCATGGTGATTCCCCGCCGGTGTCTATTGCTTCCTCTACTCCTTCGGAAGTTCCTGAGTATTTGTCTGATTATCAGGATGTGTTCAGCGAGTCCAGGTCCAGTGTTCTGCCTCCTCATAGGGACTGTGACTGTGCCATAGATTTGATTCCAGGTAGCAAATTTCCTAAGGGAAGACTATTTAATCTGTCTGTACCTGAGCATACCGCAATGCGTTCGTATATCAAGGAATCTCTGGAGAAGGGGCATATCCGTCCTTCCTCTTCCCCTCTTGGTGCGGGATTCTTTTTTGTGGCCAAGAAGGACGGATCTTTGAGACCTTGTATTGACTATCGGCTTTTGAATAAAAACACTGTTAAATTTCAGTATCCTTTGCCTCTGTTGTCAGACTTGTTTGCCCAAATTAAAGGTGCCAAGTGGTTTACCAAGATAGATCTTCGTGGTGCGTACAACCTTGTGCGCATTAAGCGAGGAGATGAATGGAAAACCGCGTTTAATACGCCCGAAGGTCATTTTGAGTACTTGGTGATGCCTTTTGGGCTCTCTAATGCTCCTTCAGTGTTTCAGTCCTTTATGCATGATATTTTCCGGAAGTATCTGGATAAATTTATGATCGTTTATCTGGATGATATTCTGTTTTTTTCTGATGACTGGGACTCGCATGTAGAGCAGGTCAGGATGGTGTTTCAGGTTTTGCGTGAGAATGCTTTATTTGTTAAGGGCTCAAAGTGTCTCTTTGGAGTACAGAAGGTTCCCTTTTTGGGGTTTATTTTTTCCCCTTCTGCGGTGGAGATGGACCCAGTCAAGGTCCGTGCTATTCATGATTGGACTCAACCCACGTCAGTTAAGAGTCTTCAGAAGTTCTTGGGTTTTGCTAACTTCTACCGTCGTTTTATTGCTAACACAAGTCAACAAAAAAAAAATTTTTTTCTGGTGTCCAAAATATTTTAATGAATTTGGGGTATTTTTGGGGTGCTGATTCTGAATATGCTATCAGTTTTGCCAGATTGGCTCAAGTTTTTGACATTTTTGGTATCTTATTTATAGCACTTGTTGGTAAATGCGACGCATCATCTCATTAATTTCTTTGGATTAGTACTTGAACTGAGCAGTTCTCAATATAGTTTTGTGTTAATTAGTGTTCTAAAAGTTTGTTCATAGCTTGATTTTTGCACTAACTTTATGTTGTTGTCTGTTTTCCAGTGAAAAGCATGAACTCATCAAGAAGAAGTTGTCTTAACGATCCAGACTCATTCTGTTATATTTGTGGTGAATACACACTGCCAAAACATAGAAGAAACATAACAGACTTCGTAAAAAAAGTGTATTTTGCCTATTTTGGGGTTATGCTTGGGGACCAAGACAAGTTTTGGGCACCACACATAGTGTGCAAAGCATGTATCGAATTATTACGAAAATGGAGCAAAGGACAAAGAAAAAGCTTCAAATTTGGTGTTCCAATGGTGTGGAGAGAGCCAAAAAATCATCATGATGACTGTTATTTATGGTAAACACAGGTACAGGCACATCTTCACAATGAGGGACAGGCCTTCTTGCAGATTCCATGTTACTCCCATTTTCGTTTCTTATGCTTATTGAATCCTTGCACTTGCGATGCACAGAAATAACAGTCATCATGATGATTTTTTAGCTCTCTCCACACCATTGGAACACCAAATTTGAAGCTTTTTCTTTGTCCTTTGCTCCATTTTCGTAATAATTCGATACATGCTTTGCACACTATGTGTGGTGCCCAAAACTTGTCTTGGTCCCCAAGCATAACCCCAAAATAGGCAAAATACACTTTTTTTTACGAAGTCTGTTATGTTTCTTCTATGTTTTGGCAGTGTGTATTCACCACAAATGTAACAGAATGAGTCTGGATCGTTAAGACAACTTCTTCTTGATGAGTTCATGCTTTTCACTGGAAAACAGACAACAACATAAAGTTAGTGCAAAAATCAAGCTATGAACAAACTTTTAGAACACTAATTAACACAAAACTATATTGAGAACTGCTCAGTTCAAGTACTAATCCAAAGAAATTAATGAGATGATGCGTCGCATTTACCAACAAGTGCTATAAATAAGATACCAAAAATCTCAAAAACTTGAGCCAATCTGGCAAAACTGATGACATATTCAGAATCAGCACCCCAAAAATACCCTAAATTTGATGAAATATCTTTGGCACCAAAAATGCTGTTGACCAGTGTAATTTTTCTAGCATTGCTAAACCTTTGACGGATATGACCAAGAAAGGTTCTGATGTTGCTAACTGGGCTCCTGCAGCCGTGGAGGCTTTCCAGGAGTTGAAGCGCCGGTTTACTTCGGCGCCTGTTTTGTGCCAGCCTGATGTCTCACTTCCCTTTCAGGTTGAAGTGGATGCTTCTGAGATTGGGGCAGGGGCCGTTTTGTCGCAGAGAGGCCCTGTGTCATGATTCCCCAATGGCATGGGAACATCAGAAACACAAAATAACAGACTAGCCCTCGGGTGATGGAAACTCAAGCTGACCGTGACCTAAATCTACCACACAACTAACAGTAGCCAGGAAGCATTCCTACGGCTGCCTAGATGCCATGCGCCAGCCGGAGAACTAACTACGCCTGGAAGAGGAAGGAACAGACCTGGCTTACCTCCAGTGAAATTCCCCAAAGATGATAGTAGCCCCCACATATATTAACGGTGAGTTCAGAGGAAAAGACATACACAGTATGAAGGTAGATTTAGCAAAGCGAGGTCCACTTACTAGATAGAGGAAGGATACAAAAGAGGACTTCACGGTCAGCTGAAAAACCCTTTCAAAAACCCATCCTGAAATTACTTTAAGACTCCTGTGTCAACTCATGACACAGGAGTGGCAATTTCAGTCCACAAGAGCTTCCAGTAACAGGAAATGACAAACTGTAAACTGGCCAAAAAATACAAAACAAAAAGGACAAGAGTCCACTTAGCTGATCAGCAGACTGGTAGCAGGAACATGCAACTGAAAGACTCAGGTTACAATGATGACCGGCAAGGAAGTGACTGGAGAGCAAGGCTAAATAGGGAACTCCCAAAACTGATGGAAGCAGGTGAGCTGAGGCAGAAAAGAACACACAAGTCTCCAGTACCACCAGCCACCACTAGGGGAGCCCAAAAAGCGGATCACAACAGTACCCCCCCTTAAGGAGGGGGCACCGAACCCTCACAAGAACCGCCAGGGCGACCTGGATGAGCCCTATGAAAGGCACGAACCAAATCCGAGGCATGAACATCAGAGGCAGTTACCCAAGAATTATCTTCCTGACCATAGCCCTTCCATTTAACCAGATACTGGAGTCTCCGCCTGGAAATACGGGAGTCCAAGATCTTCTCTATAACGTACTCCAATTCACCCTCAACCAGCACAGGAGCAGGAGGCTCAGCAGAAGGAACCACCGGCACCTCGTATCTCCGCAACAACGACCGATGGAACACATTATGGATAGCGAAAGATGCCGGGAGGTCCAAACGAAAGGAAACAGGGTTAATAATCTCCAAAATCCTATAGGGACCGATGAACCGAGGCTTAAATTTAGGAGAAGAAACCCTCATTGGGACAAAACGGGAAGACAACCACACCAAGTCCCCAACACGAAGGCGAGGACCAACCCGACGCTGGCGGTTAGCAAACCGCTGAGTCCTCTCCTGGGACAAATTCAAATTGTCCACCACTTGTTCCCAAATCCGATACAACCGATCCACCACAGCATCTACTCCAGGACAATCCGAAGACTCCGCCTGACCAGAAGAAAAACGGGGATGAAACCCCGAATTGCAAAAGAAAGGGGAAACCAAAGTGGCCGAACTAGCCCGATTATTAAGAGCAAACTCCGCCAACGGCAAAAAGGCAACCCAATCATCCTGATCCGCAGACACAAAACACCTCAAATACGTCTCCAAAGTCTGATTAGTTCGCTCCGTCTGGCCATTAGTCTGAGGATGGAAGGCAGACGAAAAAGACAAATCAATGCCCAACCTGGCACAGAATGCCCGCCAAAATCTAGAAACGAACTGGGTACCCCTATCAGAAACGATATTTTCAGGAATACCATGCAAGCGAACCACATTTTGAAAAAACAAAGGAACCAACTCAGACGAGGAAGGCAACTTCGGCAATGGCACCAAATGAACCATCTTAGAAAAACGGTCACACACCACCCAGATAACAGACATCCTCTGAGAGACAGGAAGATCAGAAATAAAGTCCATCGAGATGTGCGTCCAAGGCCTCTTCGGAATAGGCAAGGGCAACAACAACCCGCTAGCCCTAGAACAACAAGGCTTGGCCCGAGCACACACATCACAAGACTGCACAAAAACACGCACATCTCGAGACAGAGATGTCCACCAGAAGGATCTAGCCCCCAAATCCCTGGTACCAAAAATTCCAGGATGACCCACCAGCGTAGAAGAATGAACCTCCGAGATGACTCTACTGGTCCAATCATCAGGAACAAACAGTCTACCAGGTGGACAGCGATCAGGTCTATCCGCCTTAAACTCTTGCAAAGCACGTCGCAGATCTGGGGAAATAGCGGATAATATCACCCCATCCTTAAGGATACCTGTAGGTTCCGAATCACCAGGGGAATCAGGCTCAAAACTCCTAGAAAGGGCATCTGTGTTGTGAAATTGGATTCTGGGCTCCCCCGGTGGCCACTTGTGGAATTGAACTTGTGTGCATCATCCCCTCTGTTCACCTGCTCCTATCAGGATGTGGGAGTCGCTATATAACCTTGCTCCTCTGTCAGTTTCTTGCCGGTCAACAATGTAATCAGAAGCCTTCTGTGCTTGTTCCTGCTACTAGACTACTCCCAGCTAAGTTGGACTTTTGTCCTTGTGTGTTTTTGCATTTTGTTCCTGTTCACAGCTGCTGTTTCGTTACTGTGTCTGGAAAGCTCTTGTGATCGGAAATTGCCACTCTGGTGTTATGAGTTAATGCTAGAGTCTTAAAGGAATTTCTGGATGGTGTTTTGATAGGGTTTTCTGCTGACCATGAAAGTGTCCTTTCTGTCTTCCTGCTATCTAGAAAGCGGACCTCGATTTTGCTAAACCTATTTTCATACTACGTTTGTCATTTCATCTAAAATCACCGCCAATATATGTGGGGGCCTCTGTCTGCCTTTTGGGAAAATTTCTCTAGAGGTGAGCCAGGACTGTCTTTTCCTCTGCTAGGATTAGGTAGTTCTCCGGCTGGCGCTGGGCAGCTAGGGTTAAAAAATGTAGGCATGCTACCCGGCCACTTCTAGTTGTGCGGCAGGTTTAGTTCATGGTCAGTATAGTTTCCATCTTCCAAGAGCTAGTTCTCATATTTGCTGGGCTATGTTCTCTCGCCATTGAGAATCATGACAGTTTGACCGGCCCAAAAAAGGGTTAAATTACTGGCTGAGAAAGGAGAGAAAAAAAAAGTCTGCTACAATTTTTTTTTTTTTTTTTTGCCTCTAGTTCTGAGTGTGCTCTTAATTGAATCACTTGCTAGTCTGCCTATACTGCAGCCTTCCTCTCTTTCTCTCCTTCTAATCCTTGAATGGCTCTGTGTTCACCTGTTTCAAATGGATCTTCAGAGTGTAGCTACAGGTTTGAATAATCTCGCCACAAAGGTACAAAATTTGCAAGATTTTGTTGTTCATGCACCTATGTCTGAGCCTAGAATTCCTTTGCCTGAATTCTCCTCGGGGAATAGATCTCACTTTCAAAATTTTAAAAATAATTGCAAATTGTTTTTGTCCCTGAAGTCTCGCTCTGCCGGAGACCCTGCACAGCAGGTCAGGATTGTAATTTCCTTGCTCCGGGGCGACCCTCAAGACTGGGCTTTTGCATTGGCACCAGGGGATCCTGCGTTGCTCAATGTGGATGCGTTTTTTCTGGCCTTGGGGTTGCTTTATGAGGAACCTCATTTAGAGCTTCAGGCGGAAAAGGCCTTGATGTCCTTGTCTCAGGGGCAAGATGAAGCTGAAATATACTGCCAAAAATTCCGCAAATGGTCTGTGCTTACTCAGTGGAATGAGTGCGCCCTGGCGGCGATTTTCAGAGAAGGTCTCTCTGATGCCATTAAGGATGTTATGGTGGGGTTCCCTGTGCCTGCGAGTCTGAATGAGTCCATGACGATGGCTATTCAGATCGATAGGCGTCTGCGGGAGCGCAAACCTGTGCACCATTTGGCGGTGTCTACTGAGAAAACGCCAGAAAATATGCAATGTGATAGAATTCTGTCCAGAAGCGAGCGGCAGAATTTTAGACGAAAAAAATGGGTTGTGCTTCTATTGTGGTGATTCAACTCATGTTATATCAGCATGCTTTAAGCGTACTAAGAAGCCTGACAAGTCTGTTTCAATTAGCACTTTACAGTCTAAGTTTATTCTATCTGTGACCCTGATTTGTTCTTTGTCATCTATTACCGCGGACGCCTATGTCGACTCTGGCGCTGCTTTGAGTCTTATGGATTGGTCCTTTGCCAAACGCTGTGGGTATGATTTGGAGCCACTGGAGGCTCCGATACCTCTGAAAGGGATTGACTCCACCCCATTGGCTAGTAATAAACCACAATACTGGACACAAGTGACTATGCGTGTTAATCCGGATCACCAGGAGGTTATTCGCTTTCTGGTGCTGTATAATCTACATGATGTTTTGGTGCTGGGATTGCCATGGCTGCAATCTCATAACCCAGTCCTCGACTGGAGAGCTATGTCTGTGTTAAGCTGGGGATGTAAAGGAACTCATGGGGACGTACCTTTGGTTTCCATTTCATCATCTATTCCCTCTGAGATTCCTGAATTCTTGTCTGACTTTCATGACGTTTTTGAAGAACCCAAGGTTGGTTCACTACCTCCGCACCGGGAGTGCGATTGTGCCATAGACTTGATTCCGGGTAGTAAATACCCTAAGGGTCGTTTATTTAATCTGTCTGTGCCTGAACACGCTGCTATGCGAGAATATATAAAGGAGTCCTTGGAAAAGGGACATATTCGTCCTTCGTCATCTCCCTTAGGAGCCGGTTTTTTCTTTGTGTCTAAGAAAGACGGCTCTTTGAGGCCGTGTATTGATTATCGACTTTTGAATAAAATCACGGTTAAATATCAATATCCGTTACCACTGCTTACTGATTTGTTTGCTCGTATAAAGGGGGCCAAGTGGTTCTCTAAGATTGATCTCCGTGGGGCGTATAATTTGGTGCGAATCAAGCAGGGGGATGAGTGGAAAACCGCATTTAATACGCCCGAGGGCCATTTTGAGTATTTGGTGATGCCTTTTGGTCTTTCAAATGCCCCTTCAGTCTTCCAGTCCTTTATGCATGACATTTTCCGCGATTATTTGGATAAATTTATGATTGTGTATCTGGATGATATTCTGATTTTTTCGGATGACTGGGACTCTCATGTCCAGCAGGTCAGGAGGGTTTTTCAGGTTTTGCGGTCTAATTCCTTGTGTGTGAAGGGTTCTAAGTGTGTTTTTGGGGTTCAAAAGATTTCTTTCTTGGGATACATTTTTTCCCCCTCTTCCATCGAGATGGATCCTGTCAAGGTTCAGGCTATTGGTGATTGGACGCAACCCTCTTCTCTTAAGAGTCTTCAGAAATTTTTGGGCTTTGCTAACTTTTATCGTCGATTTATTGCTGGTTTTTCTGATGTTGTAAAACCATTGACTGATTTGACTAAGAAGGGTGCTGATGTTGCTGATTGGTCCCCTGATGCTGTGGAGGCCTTTCGGGAGCTCAAGCGCCGCTTTTCTTCCGCCCCAGTGTTGCGTCAGCCTGATGTTGCTTTTCCTTTTCAGGTTGAGGTCGACGCTTCTGAAATCGGAGCTGGGGCGGTGTTGTCGCAGAGAAGTTCCGACTGCTCCGTGATGAGACCTTGTGCTTTTTTTTCCCGTAAATTTTCGCCCGCCGAGCGGAATTATGATATTGGGAATCGGGAGCTTTTGGCCATGAAGTGGGCTTTTGAGGAGTGGCGTCACTGGCTTGAGGGGGCCAGACATCAGGTGGTGGTATTGACTGACCACAAAAATTTAATTTACCTTGAGTCTGCCAGGCGCCTGAATCCTAGACAGGCGCGCTGGTCGTTGTTTTTCTCTCGGTTTAATTTTGTGGTGTCGTACCTACCGGGTTCTAAGAATGTTAAGGCGGATGCCCTTTCTAGGAGTTTTGAGCCTGACTCCCCTGGTAATTCTGAGCCCACAGGTATCCTTAAAGATGGAGTGATATTGTCTGCCGTTTCTCCAGACCTGCGGCGGGCCTTGCAGGAGTTTCAGGCGGATAGACCTGATCGTTGCCCACCTGGTAGACAGTTTGTTCCTGATGATTGGACCAGTAGAGTCATCTCTGAGGTTCATTCTTCTGCGTTGGCAGGTCATCCTGGAATCTTTGGTACCAGGGATTTGGTGGCAAGGTCCTTCTGGTGGCCTTCCCTGTCACGAGATGTGCGAGGCTTTGTGCAGTCTTGTGACGTTTGTGCTCGGGCCAAGCCTTGTTGTTCTCGGGCTAGTGGATTGTTGTTGCCCTTGCCTATCCCGAAGTGGCCTTGGACGCACATCTCGATGGATTTTATTTCGGATCTGCCTGTTTCTCAGAAGATGTCTGTCATCTGGGTGGTGTGTGACCGTTTCTCTAAGATGGTCCATCTGGTTCCCTTGCCTAAGTTGCCTTCTTCTTCCGAGTTGGTTCCTCTGTTTTTTCAAAATGTTGTTCGTTTGCATGGTATTCCTGAGAATATCGTTTCTGACAGAGGGACCCAATTCGTGTCTAGATTTTGGCGGGCATTCTGTGCTAGGATGGGCATAGATTTGTCTTTTTCGTCTGCTTTCCATCCTCAGACTAATGGCCAGACCGAGCGGACTAATCAGACCTTGGAGACATATTTGAGGTGTTTTGTGTCTGCGGATCAGGATGATTGGGTTGCTTTTTTGCCTTTGGCGGAGTTCGCCCTCAATAATCGGGCCAGCTCTGCCACCTTGGTGTCCCCGTTTTTCTGTAATTTGGGGTTTCATCCTCGATTTTCCTCCGGTCAAGTGGAATCTTCAGATTGTCCTGGAGTGGATGCTGTGGTGGAGAGGTTGCATCAGATTTGGGGGCAGGTGGTGGACAATTTGAAGTTGTCCCAGGAGAAGACTCAGCTTTTTGCCAACCGCCGTCGTCGTGTTGGTCCTCGGCTTTGTGTTGGGGACTTGGTGTGGTTGTCTTCTCGTTTTGTCCCTATGAGGGTTTCTTCTCCTAAGTTTAAGCCTCGGTTCATCGGCCCGTACAAGATATTGGAGATTCTTAACCCTGTGTCCTTCCGTTTGGACCTCCCTGCATCCTTTTCGATTCATAATGTTTTTCATCGGTCATTGTTGCGCAGGTATGAGGTACCGGTTGTGCCTTCCGTTGAGCCTCCTGCTCCGGTGTTGGTTGAGGGTGAGTTGGAGTACGTTGTGGAAAAGATCTTAGACTCTCGTGTTTCCAGACGGAGACTCCAGTATCTGGTCAAATGGAAGGGATACGGTCAGGAGGATAATTCTTGGGTCACTGCCTCTGATGTTCATGCCTCCGATCTTGTCCGTGCCTTTCATAGGGCTCATCCTGATCGCCCTGGTGGTTCTGGTGAGGGTTCGGTGCCCCCTCCTTGAGGGGGGGGTACTGTTGTGAAATTGGATTCTGGGCTCCCCCGGTGGCCACTTGTGGAATTGAACTTGTGTGCATCATCCCCTCTGTTCACCTGCTCCTATCAGGATGTGGTAGTCGCTATATAACCTTGCTCCTCTGTCAGTTTCTTGCCGGTCAACAATGTAATCAGAAGCCTTCTGTGCTTGTTCCTGCTACTAGACTACTCCCAGCTAAGTTGGACTTTTGTCCTTGTGTGTTTTTGCATTTTGTTCCTGTTCACAGCTGCTGTTTCGTTACTGTGTCTGGAAAGCTCTTGTGATCGGAAATTGCCACTCTGGTGTTATGAGTTAATGCTAGAGTCTTAAAGGAATTTCTGGATGGTGTTTTGATAGGGTTTTCTGCTGACCATGAAAGTGTCCTTTCTGTCTTCCTGCTATCTAGAAAGCGGACCTCGATTTTGCTAAACCTATTTTCATACTACGTTTGTCATTTCATCTAAAATCACCGCCAATATATGTGGGGGCCTCTGTCTGCCTTTTGGGAAAATTTCTCTAGAGGTGAGCCAGGACTGTCTTTTCCTCTGCTAGGATTAGGTAGTTCTCCGGCTGGCGCTGGGCAGCTAGGGTTAAAAAACGTAGGCATGCTACCCGGCCACTTCTAGTTGTGCGGCAGGTTTAGTTCATGGTCAGTATAGTTTCCATCTTCCAAGAGCTAGTTCTCATATTTGCTGGGCTATGTTCTCTCGCCATTGAGAATCATGACACATCTGCCTTCACATTCTTAGAACCTGGTAGATATGAGACCACAAAATTAAACCGAGAGAAAAACAACGACCAGCGCGCCTGTCTAGGATTCAGGCACCTGGCAGACTCAAGATAAATCAGATTCTTGTGATCAGTCAAAACCACCACCTGATGTCTAGCACCCTCAAGCCAATGACGCCACTCCTCAAATGCCCACTTCATGGCCAAAAGCTCCCGATTACCGACATCATAATTTCTTTCGGCGGCAGAAAATTTTCGAGAAAAGAACGCACAAGGTCTCATCACTGAGCAATCGGAAGTTTTCTGCGACAAAACCGCCCCCGCTCCGATCTCGGAAGCATCGACCTCAACCTGAAAGGGGAGAGAGACATCAGGCTGGCGCAACACAGGGGCAGACGAAAAGCAGCGCTTAAGTTCCCGAAAGGCCTCCACAGCGGCAGAGGACCAATTGGCAACATCAGCACCCTTCTTAGTCAAATCCGTAAGAGGCTTAGCAACACCAGAAAAACCAGTTATAAATCGACGATAAAAATTAGCAAAGCCCAAGAACTTCTGAAGACCCTTTAGAGAAGTAGGCTGCGTCCAGTCACAAATAGCCCGAACCTTGACAGGGTCCATCTCAACAGAAGAAGGGGAAAAAATGTACCCCAAAAAGGAAATCTTTTGAACCCCAAAAACACACTTAGAACCCTTTACACACAGAGAATTCTCCCGCAAGACCTGAAAAACCCTCCTGACCTGCTGAACATGAGACTCCCAGTCCTCAGAAAAAATCAAAATATCGTCCAAATACACAATCATAAATTTATCCAGATATTCACGGAAAATATCATGCATAAAGGACTGAAAAACTGAAGGTGCATTAGAAAGGCCGAAAGGCATTACTAAATACTCAAAGTGGCCCTCAGGCGTATTAAATGCGGTTTTCCACTCATCCCCTTGCTTAATTCGCACCAAATTATACGCCCCACGGAGATCAATCTTGGCGAACCACTTAGCCCCCCTTATGCGAGCAAACAAATCAGTAAGCAGCGGCAACAGATACTGATATTTGACAGTAATTTTATTCAGGAGTCAATAATCAATACAAGGCCTCAGCGAGCCATCCTTTTTAGAGACAAAGAAAAACCCAGCTCCTAAAGGTGATGAAGAAGGACGAATATGTCCCTTTTCCAGGGACTCCTTAACATACTCTCGCATGGCAGCATGCTCAGGTACAGATAGGTTAAACAAACGACCCTTTGGAAATTTACTGCCTGGAATCAGATCTATGGCGCAATCACACTCTCTGTGGGGAGGGAGAGAACCAATTTTAGGCTCTTCAAAAATATCCCCAAAATCCAACAAAAATGCCGGAACCTCAGCGGGAATAGATGACGAGATAGAAACCAAAGGTATGTCCCCATGAGCCCCCCGACATCCCCAGCTTAACACAGACATAGTTTTCCAGTCCAGTACTGGGTTATGAGATTGCAACCATGGTAATCCAAGCACTAACACATCATGTAAATTATGCAACACGAGGAAGCGAATCATCTCCTGATGGTCTGGAGTCATACGCATAGTCACTTGCGTCCAGAACTGTGGTCTATTACAAGCCAGAGGTGTAGAATCAATACCCTTCAGAGGTATAGGAACTTCCAGAGGCTCCAAATCAAACCCACAGCGCCTGGCGAAGGACCAATCCATGAGACTCAGAGCGGCGCCAGAGTCCACATAGGCATCCACGGTAATAACTGATAATGAACAAATCAGAGTTACAGACAGAAGAAATTTAGACTGTAAAGTGCCAATAGAAACAGACTTGTCAACCTTCCTAGTACGTTTAGAGCATGCTGATATAACATGCGCGGAATCACCACAGTAGAAGCACAAGCCATTTTTGCGCCTATAATTCTGCCGCTCGCTTCTTGACAGAATTCTGTCACATTGCATTTTCTCTGGCGTCCCTTCAGAAGATACCGCCAAATGGTGCACGGGTTTGCGCTCCCGCAAACACCGATCAATCTGAATCGCCATTGTGATGGACTCATTCAGACCTGTGGGCGTAGGAAACCCCACCATGACATCCTTAACGGCATCAGAAAGGCCTTCTCTGAAAATTGCCGCTAGGGCACACTCATTCCACTGAGTAAGCACAGACCATTTACGAAATTTTTGGCAGTATATCTCAGCTTCATCTTGCCCTTGAGACAGGGCTATTAAAGCTTTTTCAGCTTGAATCTCCAAATTAGGTTCCTCATACAGCAACCCTAAAGCCAGAAAAAACGCATCCACATTGAGCAACGCAGGTGTCGTGAATCCCCAATGGCTAGGGATAGCACAGGATGAGCAAAGTATAATAAATATCGGACGAGCTCTAGGGTGATGGAACCTGGGCTGACCGCTGCCCTACGCCTGACAAATGCAACTAGAGATAGCCAGGGAGCGTGCCTACGTTGGTTCTAGATGCCACGCACCAGCCTAAGAGCTAACTAGTACTGCAGAGAAAACAAAGACCTCACTTGCCTCCAGAGGAATTAACCCCAAAGATATAGTTGCCCCCCACATGTATTGACGGTGAAATGAGAGGAAGGCACACACATAGAGATGATGTATATAGCTTTAGCAAATAGAGGCCCGCTGAAAACTAGAAAGCAGAATGACACAAAAGGGGACTGAGCGGTCAGCAAAAAACCCTAATCAAAAAAACCATCCTGAGATTACAAGAACCCATGTGCCAACTCATGGCACATGGGGAGAACCTCAGTCCACTAGAGCAACCAGCTAACCAAGAGACATTCTAAGCAAGCTGGACAAAAAACCAAACAACTGAAAATCAGCACTTAGCTTATCCTGAAAGATCTGGGAGCAGGTAGGCAGGAACCAAACAGAGCACATCTGAACACATTGATAGCCGGCAAGGGAAATGACAGAGAGGCCAGGTAAAATAGGAAACACCCAGCCTCTGATGGACAGATGGAAACCAAAGGCCGCAACCCACCAAAGTCACCCAGTACCAGCAGTAACCACCAGAGGGAGCCCGCAAACAGAATCCACAACAGTACCCCCCCCCTTGAGGAGGGGTCACCGAACCCTCACGAGAACCCCCAGGGCGATCAGGGTGAGCTCTATGGAAGGCGCGGACCAAATCAGTCGCATGAACATCGGAGGCGACCACCCAGGAATTGTCCTCCTGACCATAACCCTTCCACTTAACCAAATACTGGAGTTTGCGTCTGGAAACACGAGAATCCAAGATCTTTTCAACAACATACTCCAATTCTCCCTCCACCAGCACCGGAGCAGGAGGCTCGACCGAAGGAACAACAGGCACCTCATACCTCCGCAACAACGACCGATGGAACACATTATGAATAGCGAACGATGCTGGGAGATCCAAACGGAAAGATACAGGGTTAAGAATCTCCGAGATCCTATAAGGACCGATGAACCGAGGCTTGAACTTAGGAGAAGAGACCTTCATAGGGACAAAACGAGAAGACAACCACACCAAGTCCCCAACAAGAAGTCGGGGACCCACGCGGCGACGGCGATTAGCAAACTGCTGAGTCTTCTCCTGAGATAACTTCAAATTGTCCACCACCTGATTCCAAATGTGATGTAGCCTGTCCACCACCACGTCCACTCCAGGACAATCCGAAGACTCCACCTGACCAGAGGAAAAACGAGGATGAAACCCCGAATTACAAAAAAAAGGAGAGACCAACGTGGCTGAACTAGCCCGATTATTAAGAGCAAATTCGGCCAGAGGCAAAAAAGCAACCCAGTCATCCTGATCAGCAGAAACAAAACACCTCAAATAAGTTTCCAAGGTCTGATTAGTTCGCTCCGTCTGGCCATTCGTCTGAGGATGGAATGCAGACGAGAAAGACAAATCAATGCCCATCTTGGCACAAAACGTCCGCCAAAATCTAGACACAAACTGGGATCCCCTGTCAGAAACGATATTCTCTGGAATCCCATGCAAACGAACCACGTTCTGAAAAAACAAAGGAACCAACTCAGAGGAGGAGGGCAACTTAGGCAAGGGCACCAAATGAACCATCTTAGAAAAGCGGTCACACACAACCCAGATAACGGACATTTTCTGTGAAACCGGGAGATCAGAAATAAAATCCATGGAAATGTGCGTCCAAGGCCTCTTCGGGATGGGCAAGGATAACAACAACCCACTAGCCCATGAACAGCAAGGCTTAGCTCGAGCACACACTTCACAAGACTGCACAAAGGTACGCACATCCCTAGACAAGGAAGGCCACCAAAAAGACCTGGCCACCAAGTCTCTTGTACCAAATATTCCAGGATGACCAGCCAACACAGAAGAATGGACCTCGGAGATGACTCTACTGGTCCAATCATCCGGAACAAACAGTCTTTCTGGTGGACATCGATCCGGTTTATCCACCTGAAACTCCTGCAATGCGCGTCGCAAGTCTGGGGATACGGCGGACAATATTACCCCATCCCTAAGGATACCAGCAGGCCCAGTGTCTCCAGGAGAGTCAGGCACAAAACTCCTGGAAAGAGCATCTGCCTTCACATTCTTTGAACCTGGCAGGTATGAAACCACGAAATTGAAACGAGAAAAAAATAACGACCAACGAGCCTGTCTAGGATTCAAACGCCTGGCAGACTCAAGGTAAGTGAGATTCTTGTGATCAGTCAAGACCACCACGCGATGATTAGCACCCTCAAGCCAATGACGCCACTCCTCAAATGCCCACTTCATGGCCAAAAGCTCCCGATTACCCACATCATAATTGCGCTCGGCGGGCGAGAATTTTCTAGAGAAGAAAGCACATGGCTTCATCACCGAGCCATTAGAACTTCTCTGTGACAAAACCGCCCCCGCTCCAATCTCGGAAGCATCAACCTCCACCTGGAAAGGAAGTGAAACATCTGGTTGACACAACACAGGAGCAGAAGAAAACCGGCGCTTAAGTTCCCGAAAGGCCTCCACGGCCGCAGGAGACCAATCAGCAACATCAGCACCCTTTTTAGTCAAATCAGTCAAAGGTTTAACAATACTGGAAAAATTAGCAATGAACCGACGATAAAAATTAGCAAACCCCAAGAACTTCTGAAGGCTCTTAACAGATGTAGGTTGTGACCAGTCACAAATAGCCTGAACCTTAACGGGATCCATCTCAATAGTAGAAGGAGAAAAAATGTACCCCAAAAAAGAAATCTTCTGGACTCCGAAGAGACACTTTGAGCCCTTCACAAACAGAGAATTGGCCCGCAAAACTTGAAACACCTTCCTGACCTGTAGAACATGAGACTCCCAGTCATCAGAAAACACCAAAATATCATCCAAATACACAATCATAAACTTATCCAGATAGTCACGGAAAATATTGTGCATAAAGGACTGAAAGACTGACGGAGCATTGGAGAGTCCAAAAGGCATTACCAAATACTCAAAATGGCCCTCAGGCGTATTAAATGCGGTTTTCCACTCATCACCCTGTTTTATCCGCACCAGATTATACGCACCACGAAGATCTATTTTAGTGAACCACCTAGCCCCCTTAATGCGAGCAAACAAATCAGTAAATAATGGCAATGGATACTGGTATTTGACTGTAATCTTATTCAGAAGGCGATAATCTATACAAGGCCTCAGGGAACCATCTTTCTTTGCCACGAAAAAAAAACCTGCTCCCAGTGGGGACGAAGATGGACGAATATGTCCCTTTTCCAAGGACTCCTTAATATAATTCCGCATAGCAGTATGCTCTGGCAGTGACAGATTAAATAAACGACCCTTAGGGAACTTACTGCCAGGAATCAATTCTATAGCACAGTCACACTCTCTATGGGGAGGGAGCGAATTGAGCTTAGGCTCCTCAAAAACATCCCTATAATCCGACAAAAACGCAGGGATCTCCGAAGGAGTAGATGAAGCTATAGAAATCAGAGGTGCATCATCATGAACCCCGTGACATCCCCAGCTTAGCACAGACATTGTTTTCCAGTCCAGGACAGGATTATGAGTTTGTAACCATGGCAGACCAAGCACTAGTACATCATGTAAATTATACAGTACAAGGAAGCGAATCACCTCCTGATGAACGGGAGTCATGCGCATGGTCACTTGTGTCCAATACTGCGGTTTATTCATAGCCAATGGTGTAGAATCAATTCCTTTCAGAGGAATAGGAACTTCCAGAGGCTCTAGACTAAAACCGCAGCGTTTAGCAAATGACCAATCCATAAGACTCAGGGCAGCGCCTGAATCCACATAGGCATCGACGGAAATGGAAGATAGTGAAAAAATCAGAGTCACAGACAAAATGAACTTAGACTGCAGAGTATCAATGGCAAAAGATTTATCAACCCTTTTTGTGCGTTTAGAGCATGCTGATATAACATGAGCTGAATCACCACAATAAAAACACAACCCATTTTTCCGCCTATAATTTTGCCGTTCACTTCTGGACTGAATTCTATCACATTGCATAGTCTCAGGTGCCTGTTCAGAAGAAACCGCCAACTGGTGCACGGGTTTGCGCTCCCGTAAACGCCGATCAATCTGAATGGCCATAGCCATAGACTCATTCAGACCTGTAGGCGCAGGGAACCCCACCATAATATCCTTAATGGCCTCAGAAAGACCATTTCTGAAGTTTGCAGCCAGGGCGCACTCATTCCACTGAGTAAGCACCGACCATTTCCGAAATTTCTGACAATATATTTCCGCTTCATCATGCCCCTGAGAGAGGGCTAATAAAGCCTTTTCAGCCTGAATCTCTAGGTTAGGTTCCTCATAGAGCAATCCCAATGCCAGAAAAAACGCATCCACACTGAGCAATGCAGGATCCCCTGGTGCCAATGCAAATGCCCAATTCTGAGGGTCGCCCCGTAGGAACGATATAACAATCTTGACCTGTTGAGCAGGGTCTCCAGAGGAGCGAGATTTCAAAGAGAGAAACAATTTACAATTGTTCCTGAAATTCAGGAAGGTAGATCTATCTCCAGAAAAAAACTCTGGAATAGGAATTCTAGGTTCAGACATGGGAGTGTGAACAACGAAATCCTGTATGTTTTGAACCTTTGCCGCGAGATTACTCAGGCTGGAAGCCAAACTCTGGACATCCATGATAAACAGCTAAGATCAGAGCCATTCAAGGGTTAAGAGGAGGTAAGAAGCAGCTAGACAGCAATTAAGGGCTAGGCAGCAAAACTCTGAAGGAAAAAAAAAAAAAAATTTTCCTTGAACACTTCTTATTCTCCTGCTTCAGCCCAAACAATTAACACATTGTGGGCCGGCTATACTGTCGTGAATCCCCAATGGCTAGGGATAGCACAGGATGAGCAAAGTATAATAAATATCGGACGAGCTCTAGGGTGATGGAACCTGGGCTGACCGCTGCCCTACGCCTGACAAATGCAACTAGAGATAGCCAGGGAGCGTGCCTACATTGGTTCTAGACGCCACGCACCAGCCTAAGAGCTAACTAGTACTGCAGAGAAAACAAAGACCTCACTTGCCTCCAGAGGAATTAACCCCAAAGATATAGTTGCCCCCCACATGTATTGACGGTGAAATGAGAGGAAGGCACACACATAGAGATGATGTATATAGCTTTAGCAAATAGAGGCCCGCTGAAAACTAGAAAGCAGAATGACACAAAAGGGGCCTGAGCGGTCAGCAAAAAACCCTAATCAAAAAAACCATCCTGAGATTACAAGAACCCATGTGCAAACTCATGGCACATGGGGAGAACCTCAGTCCACTAGAGCAACCAGCTAACCAAGAGACATTCTAAGCAAGCTGGACAAAAAACCAAACAACTGAAAATCAGCACTTAGCTTATCCTGAAAGATCTGGGAGCAGGTAGGCAGGAACCAAACAGAGCACATCTGAACACATTGATAGCCGGCAAGGGAAATGACAGAGAGGCCAGGTAAAATAGGAAACACCCAGCCTCTGATGGACAGATGGAAACCAAAGGCCGCAACCCACCAAAGTCACCCAGTACCAGCAGTAACCACCAGAGGGAGCCCGCAAACAGAATCCACAACACGCAGGATCCCCTGGTGTCAATGAAAATGCCCAATTTTGAGGGTCACCTCGCAGCAAAGAAATCACAATCTTAACCTGCTGAACAGGATCTCCAGAGGAGTGAGGTCTGAGAGAAAGGAATAATTTACAATTACATTTGAAATTCAGAAACCGAGATCTATCTCCGGAAAATACCTCTGGTGTAGGAATCTTAGGTTCAGAAATAGGAGTACATATAACATAATCTTGTAAATTCTGAACCTTCGTAGCAAGATTATTTAAACCTGCAGCCAAACTCTGAGAGTCCATCCTTAAACCGGAGAGATCAGAGCCATTCAAGGATTAGAAGGAGAGAAAGGCAAGGCTGTAAATAGAGCAGAAATACAACTGAGCCAACTAAGTAGCAAACATGTGAGGAAAAAAAAAAAAAAAAATCTACAGACTTCTTTTACTCTCCTTTCTTCTGCCAATTACTTTAACAGTGGCCGGTCATACTGTCATGATTCCCCAATGGCATGGGAACATCAGAAACACAAAATAACAGACTAGCCCTCGGGTGATGGAAACTCAAGCTGACCGTGACCTAAATCTACCACACAACTAACAGTAGCCAGGAAGCATTCCTACGGCTGCCTAGATGCCATGCGCCAGCCGGAGAACTAACTACGCCTGGAAGAGGAAGGAACAGACCTGGCTTACCTCTAGTGAAATTCCCCAAAGATGATAGTAGCCCCCACATATATTAACGGTGAGTTCAGAGGAAAAGACATACACAGTATGAAGGTAGATTTAGCAAAGCGAGGTCCACTTACTAGATAGAGGAAGGATACAAAAGAGGACTTCACGGTCAGCTGAAAAACCCTTTCAAAAACCCATCCTGAAATTACTTTAAGACTCCTGTGTCAACTCATGACATAGGAGTGGCAATTTCAGTCCACAAGAGCTTCCAGTAACAGGAAATGACAAACTGTAAACTGGCCAAAAAATACAAAACAAAAAGGACAAGAGTCCACTTAGCTGATCAGCAGACTGGTAGCAGGAACATGCAACTGAAAGACTCAGGTTACAATGATGACCGGCAAGGAAGTGACTGGAGAGCAAGGCTAAATAGGGAACTCCCAAAACTGATGGAAGCAGGTGAGCTGAGGCAGAAAAGAACACACAAGTCTCCAGCACCACCAGCCACCACTAGGGGAGCCCAAAAAGCGGATCACAACAGCCCTGGTTGCTCTGTGATGAGACCTTGTGCCTTTTTCTCGAGGAAGTTTTCGCCTGCTGAGCGGAATTATGATGTTGGCAATCGGGAGTTGTTGGCCATGAAGTGGGCATTTGAGGAGTGGCGTCATTGGCTCGAGGGTGCTAAGCATCGTGTGGTGGTCTTGACTGATCACAAAAATTTGATGTATCTCGAGTCTGCTAAACGCCTGAATCCTAGACAGGCCCGCTGGTCATTGTTTTTCTCCCGTTTTGACTGTGGTCTCGTATTTACCAGGTTCAAAGAATGTGAAGGCTGATGCTCTTTCAAGGAGCTTTGTGCCTGACTCTCCGGGAGTCGCAGAACCAGTTGGTATTCTTAAAGAGGGAGTTATCTTGTCAGCCATTTCTCCGGATTTGCGACGTGTGTTGCAGAGATTTCAGGCTGGTAGACCTGACTCTTGTCCACCTGACAGACTGTTTGTTCCTGATAAGTGGACCAGCAGAGTCATTTCCAAGGTTCATTCCTCGGTGTTGGCAGGGCATCCGGGAATTTTTGGCACCAGAGATCTGGTGGCTAGGTCCTTTTGGTGGCCTTCCTTGTCACGGGATGTGCGGTCGTTTGTGCAGTCCTGTGGGACTTGTGCTCGAGCTAAGCCTTGCTGTTCGCATGCCAGCGGGTTGCTCTTGCCCTTGCCTGTCCCGAAGAGGCCTTGGACACACATTTCCATGGATTTCATTTCAGATCTCCCGGTGTCTCAGGGCATGTCTGTCATCTGGGTGGTATGTGATCGCTTTTCTAAGATGGTCCATTTGGTACCTTTGCCTAAGCTGCCTTCCTCTTCCGATCTGGTTCCTGTGTTCTTTCAGAATGTGGTTCGTTTACACGGCATTCCTGAGAATATTGTGTCTGACAGAGGATCCCAGTTTGTTTCCAGGTTCTGGCGATCCTTTTGTGCTAGGATGGGCATTGAGTTGTCGTTTTCGTCTGCCTTTCATCCTCAGACTAATGGACAAACGGAACGAACTAATCAGACTCTGGAGGCTTATTTGAGGTGTTTTGTTTCTGCGGATCAGGATGATTGGGTGACCTTCTTGCCGTTGGCTGAGTTTGCCCTTAATAATCGGGCTAGTTCCGCTACATTGGTTTCGCCATTTTTCTGCAACTCTGGTTTCCATCCTCGTTTTTCCTCGGGACATGTGGAGCCTTCTGACTGTCCTGGGGTAGATTCTGTGGTGGATAGGTTGCAGCAGATCTGGAATCATGTGGTGGACAACTTAAAGTTGTCACAAGAGAAGGCTCAGCGTTTTGCCAACCGCCGCAGCGGTGTGGGTCCCCGACTTCGTGTTGGGGATTTGGTATGGCTGTCTTCTCGATTTGTTCCTATGAAGGTCTCCTCTCCTAAATTTAAGCCTCGCTTCATCGGTCCTTACAAGATATTGGAAATCCTTAATCCTGTGTCCTTTCGCTTGGATCTTCCTGTGTCGTTTGCCATTCACAACGTGTTCCATAGGTCTTTGTTGCGGCGGTACGTTGTACCTGTGGTTCCTTCTGTTGAGCCTCCTGCTCCGGTGTTGGTTGAGGGCGAGTTGGAGTACGTGGTGGAGAAGATCTTGGATTCTCGTCTCTCCAGGCGGAGGCTTCAGTATCAAGTGGAAGGGCTATGGTCAGGAGGATAATTCCTGGGTGGTTGCCTCTGATGTGCATGCGGCCGATTTAGTTCGTGCCTTTCACGCTGCTCATCCTGATCGCCCTGGTGGTCTTGGTGAGGGTTCGGTGACCCCTCCTTAAGGGGGGGTACTGTTGTGAATTAGACTTTTTGGCTCCCTCTTGTGGTCACTAGTGGTATGACTCTGGGATTGTTTTTTTTCTGTTTGGCACTCACCTGGGTCGTTAGTCCAGGGGTGTCACTATATTAACTTCCTGGATCCTTAGTCCAGTGCCTGGCATCGTTGTAATCAGATCCTTCTGTTGCTCCTGTCTGCTGGTCCTGGCTCTTGCAAAATTAAGCTAAGTCTTGCTTCTTTGTTTTTTGAGTTACTTGCTTTGCTACTATTTTTGTCCAGCTTGTACTAAATGTGATTTCTGACCTTGCTGGAAGCTCTAGGGGGCTGGTGTTCTCCCCCCGGCCGTTAGACGGTTCGGGGGTTCTTGAATATCCAGCGTGGATATTTTAATAGGGTTTTTGCTGACCATATAAGTCATCTTACTATATTCTGCTATTAGCTAGTGGGCCTCTCTTTGCTAAATACCTAGCTCATTCTTATGTTTGTCTTTTCCTCTTACCTCACCGTTATTATTTGTTGGGGGCTTGTATCCAACTTTTGGGGTCTTTTCTCTGGAGGCAAGAAAGGTCTTTCTTTTCCCTTCTAGGGTTAGTTAGTTCTCCGGCTGGCGCGAGACGTCTAGAACCAACGTAGGCACGTTCCCCGGCTACTTCTATTTGTGGTGCTAGGATTAGATATATGGTCAGCCCAGTTACCACTGCCCTATGAGCTGGTTTTTTGTGTTTGCAGACTTGGTATTGATTCCTGAGACCCTCTGCCATTGGGGTCATAACACCGTGGGCGATTGCACCGCCATGTATGTTGTGGTTGCCAGGCCTTTCAGCTCCCTTGGCCTTTTGGCTCTGCTTGCCCGTGTTACCACATACAGGTGGAGCTCTTCAGGCCTTCTGCTGTGCACACTTGCAAAAACCACCCTCTGTTTCAGGTTTTTTTTTTACAAGGAACCTGTGGTCATAGGCCACATGGAAAACCCTGCTGGGAAGAAAATGGACTGCCCCACTACCAACCTGTAGTCCCTTTCAAAAATAAAAGCCCAGAGCATTTTTTGTTAAATCTGCCTTGGACAAATAGCTTGCCCAAGACGAACACTTAATTTTATTCTGCATTGCAATCACAGCTATGCCTGTGACTGCAATGCACTGCCAAGACCTCAATATGCCTCTGTGTGCATCCTGAGGGAGACACCCAGTGACCCATGCATGTGACACTGGTCACTGCCTCACACCTTGTAGTTTGTCAGGCCTCTCAATGTGCCCCATTAAAGAGGGTCATGAGAAAGTGGAGTGCAGTGATGCCCAAACATTTGAGCACACACGACCAGGAGAAAGCCACTTTGGGGAAGGTCAATTTATGTCTGAAGAGGTGGAGGATAATCATGACGCAGAGTGGCTATGAGGTCAGCCTAAAATCACAGCTCAGAAGGAGGATCAGATTAAGGTATTGGAAAATGACGTGGCTGTAGAGGAGGTCACTGATCCAAACTGGAACTCTGGCACGCCTAACGAGCACAGCAGTGCAGATAGGGATAGATCCTTAGCACAAAAACAGGCAAGAAGAGGTAGTGGTTTGACCAGAGGGAGAACTCGGTCAACTGTTCCACAGACTTCCCCTCACTTGGCTAGATAACCTGCAAAGGGTGTCTTTGTTCCCCTGTATGGCAGTTTTTTCTGAAATTCCTTCAGACAAAACAATTATAATTTGCATCATCTGCCAAACCAAGCTAAAACAGGCAAGAGCACTGCCAACCTGAGCACCACCAGCATGCAAAAGTACATGGCAGCCAAGCACACCAGCAGGTGAGCGGAGCACCTGAGTTCAAAATCTTTGTCTGATTGGTGAAACCATTGCCCCTTCCCCTGTGTTACGGCCTTTCAAATCTGCTGTCCATGAAGCAGTCGCTGGTGCCTCCTACCCACAAACTGCAGTTACACAACAGACAGCAACCACGTCTTTGTTGTTCCAGTGCAGCGTTCATTTATCCCTGCCCCAGACGCTTAACAGAAAGCAGAAATATCCACCCACCCACAGGCAAAAACTTTAAACACTCACATTGGCAGATTGGTAGCCCTGGAAATGTTGCCGTTTCGACTGGGAACTGAGTCTTTCCGTGACCCCTTTGTGGTGGCAGCACCACGGTACTCGATTCCTATCTGACACCATTTCTCACGTTGTGCCATCAATGTGTTACATAAGCAATCACGTGTAACACAATATCACAGGTAAGGACTACTTTACCACAGACATGGAGACAAGTTCTTGTGGACAGGGACATTACATTTCCCTTATGGCACACTGGCTGAACCCTGTGGAGTTTGGGACAGAGTCAGAGGCTGCGACATCACACATATTACCCACACAAAGAATAGTGGTTCCAACTTCCATCAGGGTTTCAGTCTCCTCATATTACAGTTCCTGTCTCTCCTCCTCCTCACTGAAAGTAGCCTCCTCATCACTCCCCAGCTCGGAGGTCTGCAGCACTGCCTTGGCAAAGCAGCATCACGCTCAGCTGAAGCTCATCTGTTTCGGTAATGAAGCTCATGATGCAGCCAAGCTTTTGAAGGTGACAAAAGAACAGACTTTCCAACCAACCATCCAGGTTTTCCCCGCTGAACCTCCAACAAGGTCTAGTTGTGTGTGATAATAGGTGTAACTTGGTGGCGGTTTTAGGCTGTGTGCACACGTAGCAGATTTTTGCGTTTCTTTCGCGGTTTTTCGCTATAAAAACGCTATAAAACCATGAAAAAAACGCTCACATTAAGCATCCTATTTAATAGAATGCAAACCGCATTTTTTGTGCACATGCTGCGTTGTTTTCCTGAGCAGAAACGCTTTCCAGAAAAAAACGCAGCATGTTCATTAAATTTGCGGAATCGTGGGTGTTCCGCACACCTAGGAATGCATTGATCTGCTTACTTCCCGCTTGGGGCTATGCCCACCAGGCGGGAAGTAGGCAGATCATGTGCGGTTGGTACCCAGGGTGGAGGAGAGGAGACTCTCCTCCACGGACTGGGCACCATATAAATGTTAAAAAAAGAGTTAAAATAAAAAATCGTGATATACTCACCTTCTGATGGCCCCGGAGTCTTCCCGCCTCTCAGCAGTGCACGTGGCCGCTTCCGTTCCTATAGATGCTTTGTGTGAAGGACCTGCGATGATGACCGTGATGTCATCGAAGGTCCTGCACACAAAGCGTCTATAGGAACAGAAGCTGCTGAGGAGATCGAGGGCCATCAGAAGGTGAGAATAACCATTTTTTTTATTTTTTTCATTATTTTTAACATTCTATCTTTTACTATTGATGCTGCATAGGCTGTATCAATAGTAAAAAGTTGGTCACACTTGTCAAACACTATGTTTGACAAGTGTGACCAACCTGTCAATCAGTTTTCCAAGCGATGCTACAGATCGCTTGGAAAATGCTAGCATTCTGCAAGCTAATTATGCTTGCAAAACGCTAGTGTTAAGCGGGAATATGCATGCCAATTCTGCATGCGATATTCCCGCGGCAGGAGTTGCAGAATTGCCGCGGAAATTTCCGCGGCAATTCTGCAACATGTGCACTTAGCCTTAAAGCTTGGCAAAGCTGGTAAACACATTCCATGCATGTCCCACATGCAGAACTTCATTGTACAGCATTTTTTAAAAACATACCCTGACTTGCCTGTGCAAATTTGTGAAAGTCATTGAAGGCTTTCGCCAGATTAGCTGTGCTGCAGCAGCGCATTAATTTGCCTTGTCACGAATATTTGTGCCCTGCCCACAAGCTATAATTCAAACTTTAATAATAATAATAATAATAATAAAACTAAATCATAATAACATAATAATTTTATTTCTATAGCGCCAACATATTCCGCAGCACTTTACATTTTAGAGGGTACATGTACAGACAATAAAAGACATTGCAAAATAACAATAATAACATAAACAACAGATACCAAGAGGAAAGAGGGCCCTGCTCTCAAGCTTACAAATTATGAAAAAATAGGGAAGCCATGAAAGGTGAATGGTAACAATTTTTTTCATTGTTCTGACCAGCCATAATGTAATAAATCGGGTGTTCATGTAATGCTGCATGAACGTGTTGCCAACCAGTATGTGTAAAAGTACAGACACAGAAGGCTATTAAATGCGTAAAGCCTGTGAGAACAAGATACAAGGATCCTGGTTATGAAGAAAATTTTGAATGGGCAACACAGGGATAGTTAGATAAATGTGTTGAGGCAGTAGGTGGTTCACATGTTGACAACGCTTATTGAGCAGCAGATGGCAGTGTCTGAATTCCAGCTTATTAATGCCCATCAGAGTAACACTCAGCCCCCACACATAACAACTGCCATTTGGGTATGGATCGATGACATTTCTGAGGTTCTTCAAAACTTTGAGTACTGCACCAAGATGGTGTGCGCTGATGATGCTATTGTCAGCATAACCATCCCACTGCTCTGTCTATTAAAATGTTTGCTGCAGAACCTCAAAGAGGAGGAGGATAAGGAGGAACAGGAGTTTTTGGTCTGCGCTTTGTGGGGACTCCCAATCCCGGCTTCATGCTTGTCCAGCATGGATGGCCTGAAGAGGAGGATGAGGAGAGGATGGCTAGTGTTCTTCCTGGTGAGGACACTGAATGTTTGACTCTTTGTAGTCTGCCACACATGGCAGAGTTCATGTCCAGATGCCTTTCCCAAGACCCTTGCATGAAATACATTTTGTCCATCATGAAATACTGGATGTGCACCATTCTTGACCCACAGTACAAGGAGAAATTGCTTCTCTCATATCTGAGGCAGATGGGACATTTTCAGTGCATGCATGCCAGGGGGCCTTTGTGGAAGACTTGCTAAAAAGATTATGCTCAGAAAACGCTGCTGGCAGAGGTACTGGCTCTTTTCACTCATAAGGATTACAGGGGAGGGTGACAAACACCAGGTGCACCTCAGAGGGGGGAAGAAATGTCCACCAACTGGGCCATTTTTATGAGACTGTCATATCAGCAAGGGCTATCTGTGGGTGTAACTATGATGAGGAGGGAGAAGTTGACCAAGATGGTGAAGGACTACTTACATTACCATACCAGTGTCCTTCCTTATTCTTCTGTGCCCTTTAACTATTGGTTGTCCAAGTTCCACATTTGGCCCAACCTCTCCTTCTACACCTTGGAGGTTCTGCCATGCCCTGCTGCAAGTGTGTTGTCTGAGCGGGTTTTTAGTTAAGCTGGTGCAATCGTAACGGATAGGTGCACACACCTGTCAACAGAAAATGCAGACAGGATGACTCTTCTAAAATTGAATAAGAGCTGGAATTAGTGTGACTTTGTAACCCCTATGGATGACAGCAACGTAATGTAAAAGCAGCCCAAACATTTTTTGGGGAAAGTTGTCTTAACATTCATCCCTTACCATCCACACCCATTTTGTTCATGAATTCACCACCTCCTCCTGCTTCTGCAGCAGGTACTTAGTGGTCATGTATGTAAACTTCATGTGGCTAATGTTTTGTACTTGGTGAATACTTGGCACATTGTGCAATGGTGAAACTCGTACTCCCTATTGGTTGTCTTGCTGACACACTTCAACAGTGGAATAATGAAGATTATTACCCCTGCTAAATTGTCATGTAAGATTATCTTTATTCAGAATGCGCCAGTTGCATAACTGCTAGACAAAGAAACACTATTTTTTTTAAACAAATATTCTGTGGGGGGGATTTTTTTAACCCCTTCCAGCCATCAGACGGAATAGTAAGTCCAATGGCAGATCCCCTGCTTGGATGCGGGCTCCAGCAGTGAGAATAGATAGAATAGAAATATACATATAGAATATATATAAATATATATATACATGTCAGTAACACATATATACAGTATATATTTTATTTAATTGGTTCAAAAAAATTTGGAAATTTGTCAGAAAAATGTTTGCTTTCTTTTCTGAAATCCAGTTTTTGTTTATAGGGATATGGGGCTGTGGGATAGCTTATTTTTTTCACCCTGAGCTAACCTTTTTATTGATACCATTTTGGGTAGATACAATGTTTTAATTGCCTTTTATTGCATTTTATTGCAATGTTGTGGATGCCAAAAAAAACAAATTCTGACTTTTTGAATTTTTATTTAATTACGCAGTGTACCAATTGGTTTATTTTCTATTTTGGTAGATTATACATTTCTGAGCGCAGTGGTACTTCACCAACCGTTACACCGATGCCTCTACCGTGTGCCAGTCATTACACTGGCTACCCATCCACTCCAGAATCCAGTACAAAACTACTATCCTCATCCACAAAGCACTCCATGGCTCAGCACTACCCTACATCTCCTCTCTGGTCTCAGTCTACCACCCTACCCGTGCCCTCCGCTCCGCTGATGACCTCAGGTTAGCATACTCAATAATCAGAACCTCCCATTCCCGTCTCCAAGACTTTACACGTGCTGCGCCGATTCTTTGGAATGCACTACCTAGGTTAATACGATTAATCCCCAATCCCCACAGTTTTAAGCGTGCCCTAAAAACGCATCTGTTCAGGCTGGCCTACCGCCTCAACGCATTAACCTAACTATCCCTGTGTGGCCTAAAAAAAAAAATAAATTAAATAAATAAATAAATAAATTAAAAAAAAAAAAAAACATAATGAGGTTCCTCGCATCATGTTCTCATACACTCTATGCAGTCAATAGCCTCTGTGTCTGTACTGCTACATACTTAGGCTGTTAACTGGTTCATGCAGCTTTACATGAACACCCGAGCCTTACACTATGGCTGATCCAAATAACTAAAGCAATTGTTACCATCCACCACTTGTGTCTCCCCTTTTCCTCATAGTTTGTAAGCTTGCGAGCAGGGCCCTCATTCCTCCTGGTATCTGTTTTGAACTGTGATTTCTGTTATGCTGTAATGTCTATTGTCTGTACAAGTCCCCTCTATAAGTTGTAAAGCACTGCGGAATATGTTGGCGCTATATAAATAAAATTATTATTATTTATTATGTTTTATTTTTTAACTGTTTTATTCTCAATGAGGCAAAAGGGGGGTGATTTAAACTTTTTTATAGTTTTTTCCATATTTTTAAAGCTTTTTTTTTTTTTTTTTTACTTCTCTTTGTATTTAATAGTCCCCTTAGAGGAATTAACATTTCAATCATCCGATCGCTTGTGCTATACATAGCAGTGCATCATCATGCATAGCAGAAACCATGATGTCCTATTGACATCCTGGTTGATGACTGGCATTCACAGGAGGATTGCAATTACAGGCACAGGGGTCATCAGCAGAGCTACGGCTGTCATGACAACCCATTAGTGCCTCGCGATCATGTTATGGGTGCCCCGATGGAAGCGTGGAATGACCTGCTCCCTACCAGCTTGTGTCCAATCCCGGAGTCCACTGCAAAGGACTTATACGAACATTCCGCCTGCGAACTGGATGATAAATATTTGAATTTATTTTGTAAATTGGCAAATAAAGATGTTTAAGTTGAACTTACTTGGGCCACTGCCTCCTTACCATACGGATATGAAAATCCGCTTCCTTACAATGTGTATTGGGAGGACTTTATATTTTTTTTTGATCAAGCAAGACACAGTTGTTTAATCTGAGTAAAAGAAACATGTCAACTTTTTAAATAACGTCAAATTTATATTCCTAAAATAGTGCATATGGAACACTGAGTAATACACTTAAAAGGATTAATTTCTCTTTTTCTCCATGCAATTTATACAACAGCAGCTCAATGTAAGAAGTTTGTGTTTTTAAATGTATACATATCACCCCTTAAAGGATGCCCCTCTTGGTTTGACTTGTCCTACTCTTAATATTGGAACAGTCTTGCTGAAATTCTAGTGCTCCTGGTTGATGGAGTTGGGGGGAAAGGACGGTTTACTTCCAAGCACAAGCTAACAATGAGTCACGCCTCTTAAATGCTACAGTCAGAGATTGATTATAGTAAGATTTAAGTGGTTAAGCAACAGCCATCAGCGCTCCCTACTGTTTCAGTGGTCTATTAGGTGCATTTTGCTCTGCCATACATGTACATTGGATATTAGGAAGGGGTTAAAATAGTTTTGGTTGGAAATTAATGCTTCTAAAACCCAAATTCGAAGCAGAGAATTTGGCTCAAACCCCTTAGAGACACAGATGAATTGAGTTCCTGCTGTATCAAGGGTATGTTCAAGCATGGCAGAGTTGTGAAAGAAAATTCTGTGACTGTTTTTCACTGTTTTGTATAAGTTCAGGTGTACATATTGTGGTAGATCGGCTCTCTCGGCTGTGCATGGAGGAACACTGTCTTTTGAAGAACTTCCTTTGGTTTATTATAGCTAGCATAATCCAAGGAGTAGTAAAACAAATACAGCCCTCTGGGTAAAAACAGCAAAACAAAAAAAAAAATGGCAGCACAAAGCACAGTCCTTCTGAGAGTGGGGTTCCTCCTGCTCATCGCTAGCTGAACACACACAGTTCAGGTTGGTTCCAGCACAACCGCTTATCTGGAGTGTTTCCTTTCCAGACACCGAACAACTACTTCCTCTAAAGTCCAACTATTTAAGCCCCAGACCACACCCTGGGGTTGAGATAAGGTGGACATCCTTCCACCCACTCTATGGATGTCCATGTAAAACTCATTCCATTCTGCAAATTGGCTGTTAACCCCTCACCACACTTAATGTGCTGGAAGAAAATCGCTGAGTTTTATATCACTGACGACATTAAGAGCAGCACTTTACCAGTGACTTTGTCACAATATACATTTTTTTGTTGCAAAAATCTCTGCCATCAATTTGCCATTCGCCATAGAGCGATAGTAACATTATATCCAATATGGTCTATTTTTATTCTATAGCAAAGAACCAAAGTTGGCCAGCAATGTATGTACATATTCTTGTCTCTTCCTATTAAGCATAGTATTTTATTAGCTGTAACAATAAGTAAACCTTTTTTTAAGGGGACATCTAAAATGTTTCTTTTTTTTTAACATTTTAATAGTAATCATGGAATCACCACCAGAAGAGCGAGAAATGTCTGGTAACTATATTACACATGCTGTATTTAATTACGTAGATTATTGCATTGATTATAGATTTTTGCATTCATTACTAACAAATGTGTCACAATTATGGACAAACACAATCAAAACTAAAAAAACACCAACAATTGTGTTGTTCATGTCTTTTACTGTGCACGAAATGCAGAGACAAAAAACAAGTGAATTCTTGAATTCAATGAACTGTAGATGCCTTTTAGCAGCAATCATTTTCACCAAACACTTACAATAGAAATTAGTACATTTTGCACATTTAGACGGTGCTTTGGACCATTGCTCCTAGCAAATGTGTTTCAGTTCATTAATATTTCTGGAATTCCTTGAATACGCAACCCTTCAACTAATGCCAGAGTAATTCAATATGGGTATGGTCAAGACTTTGTCTTTGAAATTCCAAAACAATTTTTTTAAAAAAATTATTTCGTTGATTTACGGTACTTGTGACATTTGGATCATTGCCTTCTTGCAGCACTCAGTGTCTCCTCAATTTGAGTTTATGACCTGCTGCTCTTTGATACGCATTTGGATGTGTTGTTTTCTCATTGATCTCGTGGCTTCCAGGCCCAAGTAAGGGGTGGGGGAGACCAGTCCTAAACCATGAATCTCCCTCCAGCATGCTATGTATAGTTGGGATGAGGCTTCGGTGTAGGTGGGAAGTTATTTTTTTAATTTATCTAAACATATTTTGGAGCATTTTTGGTAAAACGTTTCACTTTTGTTTAATCTGTCCATTAGAATATTTTCTCAGAAGTCTTACAGAACATAAATTTGTTGCAATGCTTTCTTTGGACAGCAATGTTTTCTTTTATATAGTCATTTCATTAACACCATTCTTATTCTGTGTTTTTGTAATAGTTATTTGCAGTTTGAATAGTTTACAGATTTTTTTTGCTGTTACCCTTAATTTTTTTCAGACAATATTTGATAATTGCTGCAAAAATATAGATACTGTATATTCAAAAGACTCACTTTTTGCCAACTTGTTTAGCCTTTATTTTGACAAATAGTAATTGTACCCTTCCTTTACAGGCCTCTGTGGTACATGGGGAAAAGGAGGTTATAAAACATTACTTGGCCAAGTATTTTATGCTAAATGCTCAAGCACTGTAGCTTTATGCTATCACCATATTGAAGAAGCTCCTGAATTCAGTGTCCAAGCAAAGCGCAGTAGTGATGGATCACTAGAAAATATTCATGTGAAATTTGACAGCATTGAAATTGAAGTCAGTGCTATTGGTATCAACGTTAACAGTGAACTGTGAGTAGAAATACTATTCTAAACATCACAAATCTTATCATATTTCTTAAAACAGTCACCTTTCTTTAAATAACTACATAATGACTGCTTGTTAAATAGGATCTTTCACTTTTTTGTATATGTTAAACTGGTCACATTGTGATAAAGTAGCTGAAGATCTGAATAAAACAGTTTTTTTTTAAATAGTGTTTATCATCTTTGTTGTAGATTTGCTCTATAACCAGTGGGGCAATAGCAGAGACTCTTCACTGTTGGTGTATACTTTTTCCCCTTCATTATGTTGCCTAATCATAAGGAGAATGCGTCAAGCAGCTGGGGAAAAAGAACACCCCAAAGAAGTTCAGAACGGCCTTTCTCTGTGTGATATGGTAAGACTGTATAACCATGTTACACTGATCTCACTGCTTGCTGCTTGCACCTACTGTGATTACAATTGCAGGGGGAGGAAAGCATTGCTGTGAGTCGATCATTACATATATCAATATGCATCTATACCAAACACACAGCTCTGCTTGCCTCTTAGCACTTGAAATCACAGATGATGCAGAGTAGGGTATGTAATGACACCCTGTTCTGCTCTCCTCACCAAGTCACAGAGAAATCGCTGTGAATAGAAGTCCTGGGTCAAGAGTAGAGCAGTGTGTGGGATGGCTGCAGAGTGATGTATGTGATATGCTGCAGCTCTCATCTCACATCACTGTCAATATGGGCGGAGGAGAGCAGAGTGGTGTGTCATTACATACACAGCTCTGTACTACCTGAGATTTAAAGTGTCAGGAGTAGAGCAGTGCTGCGTGTCTGGGATAGATGCAGAGGAGTGTGTGTGACACACAGCTCTGCTCTCCTATCCATCACACTTGTAATCACAGTAGGTGCCGGCAGTGTGACTTGATTGGACATATCAGTCTTACCATATCGCATAGAAAAAGCCTGTACTAAGGTTCTCAGGGGTGTTTACTTTTTTTCTCTGCTTGACACTGTTCTTATGATTGGGCAGTGTCATAACAGGTGAAAAGTAAATACCCGCAGGGAAGAATCTCTACTAAAACCCCCTTCATTACATTCCGAATTAGCGTATAAACTTTACAAGTTAATATTTCCGCAACAAAGATGAGAGACAATAAAATAAGGCCAGTTTAGCATGTAAAAAATGGTGACATGACCTCTTTAACTAGCATAATATTGCTATCTTAGTGAATGGCCAAGATGGCTAATTGCCACTGTACAACTTTTTAACTTTTATGTGTTTAATGGATTAGATGACTCTTAAATATTTAATTGGGCTGCAGAATATAAAGGTATCACTAAATAACAGCACGCAAAAACTTTAGGAAGTTGCATGCAAGCATGGAGGTAGAAAACCAGTGTAGATCAAAAAGATGCAGTGTTGAATTGGTTGCATGATGGACATCATCTTCTGACTTATCCTATTGATATATAATAGAGTCTGTCACATTCCCCATTTGGTGTTCATCATTACAACTCGAAGAATAGCCCAACAATAGATCTTTTTCTTGCCATCAAATATAATGGAATTTGTGAAAGAGGCTTTGACAGAGCTTCTAATTATAAAGTGGAAATGTTTACCTATTTTTGCTTGTTACACTGAATTCACAAATGCAGTTTATTTAGCAAATATCCAGTTTTAATGCTGTTTTCTGCGCCAATGTCAAAAGTGGTAATGAATATAAAAATGAAAAAAAAATGGAAATCATCTAAAAAAAAGTATAAATGTGCAGTACTGTGCAAAACTATTAGGCAAGTGTGTTTAAAATGCTTTATAATAGAAATGCTTTTAAAAATACAAGTGCTAAGGAGTACAAGGGGTGTGAATGTATCGGTATAAAATATGTATTTTGCTATGATCATTTCAATTATTAAAATTATTATTCCTGATGTTATATCTATTAGTATATTGTTATTGTAGATCAGGGAGGAAAATAATTATACCCCAGACCGATATCCCCAATATATTATCATCCAGTCAGTATTGTATGATAGTCTCTTGTTAGGGGAATCACAATAAGACGGGCGATGAGGAGCAGACATAAGATAGACTGGAATGTACTATTAAATAGCTGTATTATCTATCTATCTTTTAAATCAGTACACTGATTATATTAGAAATTATTATAATACACATAGCCAAATCAGTTCTCATGCTTCGCACTGACGAGGGCCAACAGCCCGAAACACCGTGTCTGCGAATTGAGATACTGATTTGGCTTTTATCCTAAGTCATATTGAACGGCTCGTTAAAGGGTTGATTGTGACTTGTAGGATCGCTACTACCAACAGGTGGCGCCATAGAGTTAAGTCCTCTTTTTCTCAGAAGAGGCAATTTGCATATTTAAATTCCCAGAGGAGCATTGCACGGCGAATAAGCCTCGTTACCTTGACAAGCCAGCTGGTATGTCACTCTCCATAAGGAGAAACATTACCCCTTAGACCCCAGTCCAGAGCCTCTCACCTAGCCAAATCAGTTCTCATGCTTCGCACTGACGAGGGCCAACAGCCCGAAACACCGTGTCTGCGAATTGAGATACTGATTTGGCTTTTATCCTAAGTCATATTGCATGACTCATTAAAGGGTTGATTGTGACTTGTAGGATTGCTACTACCAACAGGTGGTGCTATAGAGTTAAGTCCTCTTTTTCTCAGAAGAGGCAATTTGCATATAATATACAGTAACTCATCACTTGAAAGAACATTATATGGTTCTATAGGAGCATTAATATCATACATATACAGTAAATGCAATTTTATCAACACGACCCTTATTTCAGGTGTCGGTTGTCTCCCTATACTAATGTCAAGATTGATGACCCAATGTGTGTTTTTCCCTGGTTTCCTGGCTTCTTCCAGGGATATAACACTGGGAAATAATTTTTAACATAACTTATTTGAACATCATTTCTAACATAATTTTTGTTGAGTTTGACTTTTTAACTGATTTAGACTTAAATAGGCATGCTGATTTCAAAACTGCGGTTAGTTTTTTTTATCACATCAGGTTTTTCTCTACAACTTATCTAAATGCAAATACTCTAGGCTAGAACGAGGGTAACACTAGTGCTATCCTATTCACTGTGAGTGAACACCCTCGAGAGCTGTGTAGGGATGGGCGAACCCAAACTGTAAAGTTCAGGACCGTACCGAACACATAGTGTTTGGTCACACGGTTTGGTCATTCTAGAATGCTGTAGATAAGCCCCCGATGTATCCTAAAAGATGAGAAAAAGAGGTTAGATTATACTCACCCAGGGGCGGTCCCGGTCCGGTCCGATGGGTGTCGCGGTCTGGTCTCATCAGATGACGTCCTCTTCTTGTCTTCACATTGCGGTTCCAGCATAGGTGTACTTTGTCTGCCCTGTTGAGCGCAGAGCAAAGTACTGCAGTGCGCAGGTGATGGGCCTCTCTGACCTTTCCTGTCTTAGCAGTAGATACTGCAAACTCCCACAGAGTGCGCTGCCACACAGATCTCCTCTATCTGGATGACTGATGAAGGTCAGGTATTGACCGAAATGTCTCATTTATGTCTGGAAATTCTTCACTCAGTAAATAAGTTCTTCAACACACCTATACAAGTGCCAAGTATTTCTACATCACAGCTGACGGATTTGGTTATCCTACTTGAGCACCACCAGAATTCCATAAGTGCCGTGTTTTCTTAATTACCTGTGAACTCGTAATGACTTGGAGAATCATAATGGCAGGTCAGTTTTAGCATTTAGTGAACATGGTAAAAAAAAAAACAACTGTGGAATTGCACTTTTCTTGCAATTTCATTGCACTTGGAATTTTTTTCCCATTTTCTAGTACACGATATGTTAAAACCAATGGTGTCATTCAAAAGTACAACTTGTCCTCCAAAAAAACAAGAACTCACATGGCCATATTGACCAAAAAATAAAAAAACGTTATGGCTCTGGGAAGAAGGGGAGGAAAAAGCAGAAATTCAAAAACTGAAATACCCCTGGTTGATAAGGGGTTAAAGCATACAACTTCTTCATCAGGACAAGCACAGCAGCGCAGAACAACCCATTTGCTCCTTCTTTTATGCATATTTTCTACCTATACATTCATACTCCTCCTGCTTTCCTTTTCACTAAAAGTAATTTCAATATAAATTTGGAGCCAATGAGATACCTTCAAGAACTATATATTGGTTTCCAGTACCATCTCTATGCTGATGACACCCAATTATACACCTCTTCTCCTGTTATCACGCTGACCTTTTTAGAAAACACCAGTGATTGTCTTACCGCTGTCTCTAACATCATGTCCTCCCTCTATCTGAAACTGAACCTGTCAAAAACTGAACTCCTCGTGTTCTCTCCCTCTACTAACCTACCTTTGCCTGACATTGCCATCTCCGTTTGCGGTTCCACCATTACTCCAAAGCAACATGCCCGCTGCCTTGGGGTCATCCTTGATTCCGAGCTTTCATTCACCCCCCACATCCGATCACTGGCTCGCTCTTCCTATCTGCATCTCAAAAACATTTCTAGAATTCGCCCTTTTCTTACTTTCGACTCTGCAAAAACTCTTACTGTCTCACTTATTCATTCTCGTCTGGACTATTGTAACTCTCTACTAATCGGCCTCCCTCTTACCAAACTCTACCCGCTCCAATCTGTCCTGAATGCTGCAGCCAGGATCATATTCCTCACCAACCGTTACACCGATGCCTCTACCCTGTGCCAGTCATTACATTGACTACCCATACACTCCAGAATCGAGTACAAAACTACTACCCTCATCCACAAAGCACTCCATGGCTCAGCACCACCCTACATCTCCTCTCTGGTCTCAGTCTACCACCCTACCCATGCCCTCCGCTCCGCTAATGACCTCAGGTTAGCATCCTCAATAATCAGAACCTCCCATTCCCGTCTCCAAGACTTTACACGTGCTGCACCGATTCTTTGGAATGCACTACCTAGGTTAAGAAGAGCGAGCCAGTGATCGGATGTGGGGGGTGAATGAAAGCTCGGAATCAAGGATGACCCCAAGGCAGCAAGCATGTTACTTTGGAGTAATGGTGGAACCGCACACAGAGATGGCAATGTCAGGCAAAGGTAGGTTAGTAGAGGGAGAGAACACGAGGAGTTCAGTTTTTGACAGGTTCAGTTTCAGATAGAGGGAGGACATGATGTTAGAGACAGCGGTAAGACAATCACTGGTGTTTTCTAAGAAGCTCGGCGTGAAAGCAGGAGAAGAGGTGTATAATTGGGTGTCGTCAGCATAGAGATGGTACTGGAAACCAAATCTACTGATTGTTTGTCCAATAGGGGCAGTATACAAAGAGAAGAGGAGGGGGCCTAGGACTGATCCTTGAGGAACCCCAACAGTAAGGGAAAGGTGAGAGGAGGAGGAACCAGCAAAACATACAGTGAAGGATCGGTCAAAGAGATAGGAGGAGAACCAAGAGAGAACGGTGTCCTTGAGGCCGATGGAGCGGAGCATAGTGAGGAGGAGCTGATGATCCACAGTGTCGAATGCTGCGGAGAGATCCAAGAGAATTAGCATGGAGTAGTGACCATTAGATTTAGCTGTTAGTAGGTCATTAGAGACTTTAGTGAGGGCAGTTTCAGTAGAGTGTAAAGAGCAGTAGCCAGATTGAAGAGGGTCGAGAAGAGAGTTATCTGAGAGATAGCGGGTAAGACGGGAGTGGACCAGGCGTTTGAGGAGTTTAGAGATGAAGGGAAGATTAGAGACAGGTCTATAATTAGCGGCACAATTTTGGTCGAGGGAGGGTTTTTTAAGTAATGGATGTATGATTGCAGTGTGTTTTGTCTCTCTTTTCCCCTTAACCTCTGGGTGGTTCAGGACTCAGGTGTAGATATGGATATTCAAGGTCTGTCCTCTTGTGTGGATCATCTCACTGCAAGGGTACAAAGCATTCAAGATTATGTAGTTCAGAATCCGATGTTAGAACCTAGAATTCCAATTCCTGATTTGTTTTCTGGGGATAGATCTAAGTTTCTGAATTTCAAAAATAATTGTAAACTGTTTCTTGCTTTGAAACCCCGCTCCTCTGGTGACCCCATTCAGCAAGTAAAAATTATTATTTCTTTGTTGCGTGGTGACCCTCAAGACTGGGCATTCTCCCTTGCGCCAGGAGATCCTGAATTGCTTAATGTAGATGCGTTTTTTCTGGCGCTTGGATTGCTTTATGACAAACCGAATTCAGTGGATCAGGCAGAGAAAATCTTGCTAGCTTTGTGTCAGGGTCAGGATGAAGCGGAGATATATTGTCAGAAGTTTAGAAAATGGTCTGTGCTTACTCAGTGGAATGAGTGTGCCCTGGCAGCAATTTTTAGAAAGGGTCTTTCTGAAGTTGTCCTAAGTGCACCAAGCGCTTCGCTAGGTCTGTCACCATTGGTACTGTACAGCCTAAATTTCTTTTGTCTGTTACTCTGATTTGCTCTTTGTCATCCTACTCGGTTATGGCATTTGTGGATTCAGTCGCTGCCCTGAATTTGATGGACTTGGAGTTTGCCAGGCGCTGTGTTTTTTTCTTGGAGCCTTTGCAGTATCCTATTCCATTAAGGGGAATTGATGCCACGCCGTTGGCCAAGAATAAACCTCAGTACTGGACTCAGTTGACCATGTGCATGGCTCCTGCACATCAGGAAGATATTCGCTTTTTGGTGTTGCATAATTTGCATGATGTGGTCGTGTTGGGTTTGCCATGGCTACAGGTTCATAATCCAGTATTGGATTGGAAATCAATGTCTGTGTCTAGTTGGGGTTGTCAAGGGGTACATGGCGATGTTCCGTTGGTGTCAATTTCTGCTTCCACTCCCTCTGAAGACCCTGAGTTTCTGTCGGATTACCAGGACGTATTTGATGAGCCCAAATCCAGTGTCCTACCCCCTCATAGGGATTGTGATTGTGCTATAAATTTGATTCCTGGTAGTAAGTTTCCTAAGGGCCGACTTTTTAATTTATCTGTGCCAGAGCACGCCGCTATGCGGAGTTATATAAAGGAGTCCTTGGAGAAAGGGCATATTCACCCGACTTCATCACCGTTGGAAGCAGGGTTCTTTTTTGTGGCCAAGAAGGATGGTTCTCTGAGACCCTGTATAGATTACCGCCTTCTCAATAAAATCACGGTCAAATTTCAGTACCCTTTGCCTCTGCTGTCTGATTTGTTTGCTCGGATTAAGGGGGCTAGTTGGTTCACCAAGATAGATCTTCGAGGGGCGTATAACCTTGTGCGTATTAAACAGGGCGATGAATGGAAAACAGCATTTAATACGCCCGAGGGCCATTTTGAGTACCTGGTAATGCCATTCGGGCTTTCAAATGCTCCATCTGTGTTTCAGTCCTTTATGCATGACATCTTCCGAAAGTATCTGGATAGATTCATGATTGTATATTTGGATGATATTTTGGTCTTTTCGGATGACTGGGAGTCTCATGTGAAACAGGTCAGAATGGTATTCCAGGTCCTTCGTGCTAAAGTTTGTGAAGGGGTCTAAATGTCTCTTCGGAGTTCAGAAGGTTTCCTTTTTGGGCTTCATTTTTTCCCCTTCTACTATCCCTTTTTCCCCTTCTACTATCGAGATAGATCCTGTTAAAGTTCAGGCCATTTATGATTGGACTCAACCTACATCTGTGAAGAGCCTCCAGAAATTCCTGGGCTTTGCTAATTTTTACCGTCGCTTCATCGCTAATTTTTCTAGTGTGGTTAAACCTTTGACTGATTTGACAAAGAAAGGTGCTGATGTGGTGAATTGGTCCTCTGCGGCCGTTGAGGCTTTTCAGGAGCTGAAACGTCGTTTTTCTTCGACCCCTGTGTTGCGTCAGCCAGATGTTTCGCTCCCTTTTCAGGTCGAGGTTGATGCTTCTGAGATTGGAGCAGGGGCTGTTTTGTCTCAAAGAAGTTCTGATGGCTCTGTGATGAAGCCATGTGCCTTCTTTTCTAGAAAGTTTTTGCCTGCTGAGCGTAATTATGATGTTGGCAATCGGGAGCTGCTAGCTATGAAGTGGGCATTCGAGGAGTGGCGACATTGGCTTGAGGGAGCCAAGCACCGCGTGGTGGTCTTGACGGATCACAAAAATCTGACTTATCTCGAGTCTGCCAAGCGGTTGAATCCTAGACAGGCTCGATGGTCGCTGTTTTTCTCCCGGTTTGATTTTGTGGTCTCATACCTTCCAGGTTCTAAGAATGTGAAGGCGGATGCCCTTTCTAGGAGTTTTGTGCCTGATTCTCTGGGAGTCCCTGAGCCGGCTGGTATTCTCAAAGAGGGGGTAATTCTGTCTGCCATCTCCCCTGATTTGCGGCGGGTGCTGCAGGAGTTTCAGGCTGATAGACCTGACCGTTGTCCAGCGGATAAATTGTTTGTCCCTGATAGATGGACTAGCAGAGTTATTTCTGAGGTTCATTGCTCGGTGTTGGCTGGTCATGCTGGGATTTTTGGTACCAGAGATTTGGTGGCTAGGTCCTTTGGTGGCCTTCCTTGTCAGGGGATGTGCGTTCTTTTGTGCAGTCCTGTGGGACTTGTGCTCGGGCTAAGCCCTGCTGTTCTCGTGCCAGTGGTTTGCTTTTGCCCTTGCCAGTCCCGAAAAGGCCTTGGACGCATGTTTCCATGGATTTTATTTCAGATCTTCCTGTCTCTCAAAGGATGTCTGTCATCTGGGTGGTTTGTGATCGCTTTTCTAAGATGGTCCATTTGGTACCCTTGCCTAAATTACATTCTTCCTCTGATTTGGTGCCATTATTTTTTCAACATGTGGTTTGTTTGCATGGCATTCCGGAGAGCATTGTGTCGGACAGAGGTTCCCAGTTTGTCTCTAGGTTTTGGCGGTCCTTTTGTGCTAAGATGGGCATTGATTTGTCTTTTTCTTCGGCTTTCCATCCTCAAAGAAATGGCCAAACCGAACGAACCAACCAGACTTTGGAAACCTATCTGAGATGCTTTGTTTCTGCTGATCAGGATGATTGGGTGACCTTCTTGCCATTGGCTGAGTTCACCTTTAATAATCGGGCTAGTTCGGCTACTTTGGTTTCGCCTTTTTTTTGCAATTCTGGTTTTCATCCTCGTTTTTCTTCGGGGCAGGTTGAGCCTTCTGACTGTCCTGGTGTGGATTCTGTGGTGGACAGGTTGCAGCAAATTTGGACTCACGTAGTGGACAATCTGACGTTGTCCCAGGAGAAGGCTCAACGTTTCTCTAACCGCCTTCGTTGTGTTGGTCCCCGACTTCGTGTTGGGGATTTGGTTTGGTTGTCTTCTCGTTATGTTCCTATGAAGGTTTCTTCTCCTAAGTTTAAGCCTCGTTTCATTGGTCCTTATAAGATTTCTGAAATTCTCAACCCTGTGTCATTTCATTTGGTCCTTCCAGCTTCTTTTGCCATCCATAATGTGTTCCATAGGTCGTTGTTGCGGAGGTACGTGGCGCCTATGGTTCCCTCCGTTGATCCTCCTGCTCCGGTGTTGGTTGAGGGGGAGTTGGAGTATGTGGTGGAAAAAATTTTGGATTCTCGTATTTCGAGACGGAAGCTTCAGTACCTGGTTAAGTGGAAGGGCTATGGTCAGGAGGATAATTCCTGGGTTGTTGCCTCCGATGTCCATGCTGCCGATTTAGTTCGTGCCTTTCATTTGGCTCGTCCTGATCGGCCTGGGGGCCCTGGTGAGGGTTCGGTGACCCCTCCTCAAGGGGGGGTACTGTTGTGAATTCCGTTCTCGGACTCCCTCCTGTGGTCATGAATGATACTTTGGTTAGTTCTGCTCTTGGACTCCCTCTGGTGGCTTCGAGCGGAACTGCTGGTCACTGAGGTTGGCTTTATCAGCTGCTCTCGTTTATTGCTATGCTGCTTCCCTATTTAACTCCACTCAGATTGTTACTTCATGCCAGCTGTCATTGTTTCAGTATTGGTTCAGATCTCTCTTGGACTTCTCTGAGGACCTGTCTACTCCAGCAGAAGCTAAGTCTTATCTAGTTCATTTGTTGTTACTGCTAATTTCTAGTCCAGCTTGCTATCATGATATTCCCTTGCTAGCTGGAAGCTCTGGGGTGCAGAGTGGCACCTCCACACCGTGAGTCGGTGTGGGGAGTCTTTTTGCTTACTCTGCGTGGTTTTTTGTAGTCTTTTGTGCTGACCGCATAGTTCCCTTTTCTATCCTCTGACTATTTAGTGAAATCTGGCCTCCTTTGCTAAAACCTGTTTCATTCCTGTGTTTGTGACTTTCCTCTTAACTCACAGTCAATATATGTGGGGGTCTGCCTTTACCTTTGGGGAATTTCTCTGAGGCAAGGTAAGGCTTCTATTTCTATCTTTAGGTGTAGTTAGCTCTTAGGCTGTGAAGAGGCGTCTAGGGAGAGTTAGGTACACTCCACGGCTATTTCTAGGGTCTGTGATAGGAGTAGGGTTTGCGGTCAGCAGAGTTCCCACTTACCCAGAGCTAGTCCCGATTTTGAATTTACTCATCAGGTCATTCCGGGTGCTCCTAACCACCAGGTCCATAACAGTTTAAAGTTATTGGACAGCGAGGTGATGAGGGTGTTGAAATAGGTTTGTTTGGAGAGGTGAAGGGCAGAGTTGTATGTTTTTAGCATGAACTTATAATGGATGAAATCTTCGGGTAGATTAGATTTTCTCCACAGACTTTCGGCGCACCTGGAGCACCGCTGCAGGAAGCGTGTTTGCAGCGTGTGCCACGGTTGTCTCCGTCTGTGTCGAGTTGTTCTATGTATAGGAGGTGCAGCTTCATCCAGGGCACTTTGCAGGGTTTCATTGTAATGCTTCAGAGCAGAATCAGGACATGAGATGGAGAAGATTGGGGCCAATGAGGACTGCAAGTTCTTCATAAGTTTCTGGGTGTTAATGGCCTGTATGTTTCTATAAGTTTGGAAAGTGGGGGTGACCTGAGCGGCATGGCAGTTCTTGATAGAGAATGAAAGAAGGTTGTGGTCAGAGAGCGGGAGAGGGGAGTTTGTGAAATCATCCAGTGAGCAAAGCCGGGAGAATACCAAGTCAAGGGAGTTTCCATCTTCATGCGTTGGAGAGTTAGTATGCTGCGAGAGGCTGAAAGAGGAGGTTAGAGATAAAAGGTGAGAAGCAGATGGGGAGAGGGGAGAAGCAATGGGGATGTTGAAATCACCCATGATGAGGGTGGGGGTGTCACAGGAGAGAAAGTGTGGAAGCCAGGTGGCAAAGTGATCCAGGAATTGATGAGAGGGGCCGGGAGGACGATACACCACCGCCACTCGCATGGAGATGGGGACGTAGAGTCTGACAGCATATATATATATAAATATATATATAAATGTACACAAATATTAAGAATACATAAGATATGTCATTTTATGTATGAATATGTATTATTGACCCAGCTACTGCTGACAGCCTCATGAGGGTCAGAATTTGGCCAAATGACACGTCATAAAAAGGCGTAAAGTTCAATTTCCTGATTTAGCCCTTTGGGTGCCAGGCTGTCAAGGGAGAAGATCCATTTATATTCAATTCTTGACATGGTTTTGATGTAGTGGCCACCCCTTGGGTTCTTTGGTACGGTTTGGATACCGTAAAAGGAGATACCCTCAAATGATTTATTGTGTTTCTCATAGAAGTGTCGGGATAAGGGATGACCTTTGAAACCCAAGGGGTAATGATTACTCATTTAGTAAGGGCTCTCTTATTCATTTATTCATCTATTTTTCATTTTATTGTTCGTTTTTGTAGACAGCGCAGGTGAATACCACTTTTTTTTTTATTTCTCCAATTGTTAACCATCACATGAACATAAATAACAGCTTGAACTGGAAGCAGAGCTTGATTGTGGAAGTGTGAAGTACTGTATGTATTAAAGGTATTTTTGAGTCAGCAAGGCTCAGCTGCGAATGCTGGTGGTAAGGTACAAGGCATATATTTATATTTAGTGCGTAATATTTTCATGGGTACTATTAATTTATTAAATAAAAATTAAAACAACTGTTACTCTTTAAATTGGTGTTTAGGCATTATGATTGATTTGCATGCAGTTAATTAGCTTTTAAATATAGTAGGGAAAAGTAAACATTACGAGTAGTGTTGAGCATTCCGATACCGCAAGTATCGGGTATCGGCCGATATTTGCTGTATCGGAATTCCGATACCGAGATCCGATATTTTTGTGGTATCGGGTATCGGTATCGAAACAACATTAATGTGTAAAATAAAGAATTAAAATAAAAAATATTGCTATACTCACCTCTCCGACGCAGCCTGCACCTTACCGAGGGAACCGGCAGCGTTGTTTGCTTAAAATTCGCGCGTTTCCTTCCTTACGTGAAGTCCCGGCTTGTGATTGGTCGCGTGCCGCCCATGTGGCCGCGACGCGACCAATCACAGCAAGCCGTGACGTAATTTCAGGTCCTTCAGGATTTTAAAATTACGTTCCGGCGTTGTGATTGGTCGCGTCGCGGTCACATGGGCGACGCGACCAATCACAAGCCGTGACGTCACGGGAGGCAGGACAAGCGCGCATTTTAAAATTATTATGCAATCGGGGGTTAAATAAAAATACCCTAGAACGATAAAAGACAAGCACACATACGTTACGTAGACAAACATATATAAATTACACCTGTGTAGAAAAAGTCAGTGTTAATCTAACAAATAACATACTATCAGTATTTAAGGTATATGCCGGTTTGTCAAATCTGGTCTGACAACACCATTGGTGACCTAAAGACCAAATGGAGGAAAAGTTTGGTTTCTTTTCTCAAGCTATATTAGTGGAACATACGTCCTATACATATATTCAGAGCTATTATTAGTCTTTTTTAAAGGGAAAATATTAGTTATGATTCAAAGTGGTGAATGAACAACATCAGTAGTCCATGATTTTCAAGTGGGATGAAGATCCTTTGTAGACGGGGGTATACCCCCGGGAGGAAACGTTGAGGAGATAATTCCAGCATTTTTAAGAAAGTTAATACCCTCTTCTGGAGATTGAATAGTAATAAACTTGGAGGCAAATGTCACATGTAGAGTGGACATTTGGGACCAATTATAGTATATACCTGCACACTGAAGTTCTCTTGTAGTTTGATAAAATGACCTGCATTTTTGTATACTGTTTCTGGATAAATCCTTGAAGAAAGTTAAATTATTATAGGGCGATGAAAGGAAGATTAACTCTTTAGAAATGCCTAGGAGCGTATTTCTCACCCAATTAGGGTAGAACGAAACAATGACATCTCTGGCTAAGTCAGATGACAGAGAGGGTGGTCTTCGAATCCTGAATGCTCTCTCAATCAGATTTTTCCCCTTGATATCTGGTATCAAATGGCATTCCATTGAAGAGATGTAGTCCTTCAGTCGAGATGAATTAATTGATTCCGAGATTCCTCTGATCTTCAGATAATTTTTCCTTTTTAAATGTTCGTAGTTGGACAGACAACATCTGAAAATAATGATATTATTCTGAATATTTCTCAGAGATTTCAAGAGTCCATAGATACGATGCTTGGAACGTTATTAGAATACGAGATTTCTTGATTATTATTTGAAGAATCAAGTATTTTTGAGTCTTGGGAAGTGTTGAATACAGTATTAGGCTTTACATCGATATCTCCAGCTATTGATAATAATGTGTCTTTAAATAGTTTCTTGATAAAACTCTCTGATGCCATGACTATGTCTGTGTGCTGAGGGTATATTTCTTTATGTATAATTTCAGACGGTAGTCCTGAATTACCCTCACTGTTAGTAAGTTTCCCCAGAGTATCCAATGATATTAAAAATTAAAATTGCATAAATTAACTAAAAAAACCTTCAGTGGGGTCTTTGTCGGAAGCTGGGATAGTATCTAATAATAAAGTGTTAATCATAGATTCTCCAAGACCCGCACCAGGTTCCTTTTGAACCATATTAAGTTTATCAGTTTGTAATAAAGATCTCTGTTCATATTCAATGCTCTCATAGTAAAAAGAATTCTCTGAAGAAGGGTAAAATGAAGAAACTTCATCAGAATCTGCCTCTTTAGAAGGGTCATTTCCCATATCCTCAGAAGAAACCATCTCATCAGTAAGCTTTTCCAAATGTGTACTTTCTGGCTTTTCCCCGGATTCAGAAGACATATCTGATTCAGAATATAAAATATGGTTTGAGTCTGACTGTTCTTTTTGTTCTTTTATATCTTTATTGAAACTACGAAAGCTGACAATCAAGTGCCTATTATCTTCAAACATAGAGTTTAAACAGGATTTATAATTAGCTATTGATTGTTCAAAGGAAACATTTGATTGATTATTAAGAGACAGGTTTTTGTCTGGTGGACTGCTTTGAGCTGTGTTATTATTCTTTATAGACCGTGTCTCAGAATGTTTACAGATAGATGGAGTGGACTCATGACAGACGGTTGTAAATTCAGAGGAGTTGTCACTTTTAACACCAAAAGCTTCCCCTTTCTTTGATGGTGCTAAGAATGGTCCCTCCAGAGTCACAATAGATATAAATATGGTCCCATTTCCCTGCAACCCCCCACTGGAGGAGGTAGTAACACTTACAGGTAATATACCTTCCATATTATATTGATAATTAATAGGATTCTTTAATCCAGAAGAAGGCTGCCCTTCATTATATTCTGGTAGCGACTTTTCACTTACCGCTCCAGATAGTAGCTGAATTGAAGCATCTTTAATGAGATTGGCAGTTTTCGGGGAGGATTTCTCCCCTGTCTCAGATTGTCCCAACCGATCACCAAGGTGTACATCCTCTCTGCTATCAGGAGGAAATCCTTCTGGCAAGCGATGCTGTTGTTGGGAGTTCCCCACCACCACCGTCTCCGTCCCAAACACCCGGCTTTTACTGATACCTGCAGCAGCATGTACGAACTCCTTTGCGTTGTGCCGAAGGCCGGGTTATGGAGGGTGATCTGACAGCTCTGTGCAGCGACGGAGCAGGAAGCTCTGATCCAGCTCTCCCCATCAGCGGCTCAGCCGCGGCGTTTACCTTGATCTCCCGGAGCTTCTTTAAAGCTTCAGCGTCTGGAGCAGGAGCCGTGCAGAGCACAAGAAACTTCACCACTGATGTCCCTGGGGTTGTCTGGACTCCACTGGATCTCGAGTTCACCAGCTTGTAGCTTAGATCAGCTGCTTGATGTGCTGACTTAGTTTGCTTACCTCCAGGCCAGAATAGTCCTAAACTTGCACACCTCACTTCTCCAAAACAGGTGTAGGTAAAACAGCAGCTTTACTACATAAAGGAAATGTGCTTATATTAGAAAGGTTAGTAAGACCCAATAACTGCAGCGAGTGTGATGTCTATTAGAATACAAGGAAGACAAAGATTAAATCCAAGTAGATGGAAGTACTTACAAAAGTGCCCAGTGCTTTATGAGGTAGATTGCAGCTTGTCACCACCCCTGGGTGAAGAGTGCGAGTTTAGGACTGTTCTGGACAGTATATTTGACAATATTCAATGCCCATTATGATAATTTCGACTGTAATCATGATCGCATAAGTCTGCACGTGTCACTTTTATACAACTTGCTTGAATTTTTATTACCTTATACTGTTTTAAACAATTTGAATTAAAATTCTGTGATTTTTAATTTATTTTTGTGCAATAGATACTCCTTTTCCCTAAACTATGCTATATTTAGGCTTGTGTTGACACCTGAGCACAATGTAAGCCTAGTAATTTTTTCAATAGCCCAATATTGGTATAAATACCAAACCTGGTCTATTATATGCAAGATTTCTTTAAATTAACAATTTTGTTCTAAAACTATTTGCAGTACTATAATTTTCTAATTATAATTGTCAGATTTATAAAGAGCTAGTTTTATTTTTATTTTCTTTGTATTACATTGTTTTATTTTTAATTTTAATGCAGTGTTACAGTACCTTATATGAACAAGAAGTTCCACATCCACAAAAGTGGCATTTATACTAAGATCACCAGCCATCGGAATATTTTATCTTTAACATTCAGTTTAAGACTAAGTCATTTAGATGTAAGTATTTCCATATTCAATTTAAATTAAATTTGCAACATAAAACAACCAGGATTTATTATTATTATTGTTATTATTATTATTATTATTATACAGGGTGGTCTGTTTATATGGATACACCTAAATAAAATGGGAATGGTTTGTGATATCAACTTCCTGTTTGTGGGACATTAGTATAGGGGAGTGGGAAAACTTTTCAAGATGTGTGGTGACCATGGCGGCCATTTTGAAGTTGGCCATTTTGGATCCAACATTATTTTTTCCAATGGGAAGAGGGTCATGTGACACATCAAACTTTTTGAGAATTTCACAAGAAAAACAATGGCTTGCTTGGTTTCAACGTAACTTTATTCTTTCATGAGTTATTTACAAGTTTATGACCACTTATAAAATGTGTTCAAAGTGCTACTCATTGTGTTGGATTGTCAATGCAACCCTCTTCTCCCACTCTTGACACACTGATAGCAACACAGCAGAAGAAATGCTAGCACAGGCTTCCAGTATCCATTGTTTCAGATGCTGCACATTTCGTATCTTCACAGCATAGACAATTGCCTTCAGATGACCCCAGCTTCTGAAACAACATATACTGGAACCCTGTGCCGGCATTTCTTCTGCGGTGTTGCTGTCAGTGTGTCAAGAGTGGTAGAAGAGGGTTGCATTGAAAAGTCTCTGCTTCATTCTCTACTAATATCCTTTTTATTAAACTCTAAGACATCTGTATTGGACTCTCAAAAAATTCACCTTTGGAGATAATATATATGATAACTAACCAAATATCCTTTTATCCTGGAAAGATCTTGGATTAAAATTCATTAAAAATGTACTTGGTGGGAATAATTTTCTTCCTTTTATTCAACTTAAACTAAAATATAAAGTTCCTGATTTGATATCGCTGCGGATATGTTGGCGCTATATAAATAAAAATTATTATTATTATTATTATTATATTACTGAGGAAAACTATTAGGGGACTTTTCGATTCTAAATACCCTTTTCTCAAGTATGGGAATTTAATTTGCAATCACAACAACGAAACTTTGTGGAAAACCAAAAAGATCTAGACTATTCAACCAAGATTATGATCTCCAAAAATGTTCACAGATAAGCAATTGGGAAAGAGATCTAAAGAAATAATTTCCTATTGAAAGCTCGAAAAAAAAGCTATTTCCTTGTCATACACATCTAATCTCTGTGTCTCTCTTCACAAGGCATTTTTTAAGATGTTATCAAGGTGGTATTTAAACCCTGATAGATTGGCTGAAGCCATTAAGAATCTTACACCTCTTTGCTGGAGAGAATGCGGAAATAAAGGAGACTTGATCAATATTTTCTAGTATTTCTCTAAAATCCAGAGTTTTTGGAGTGACATTTCCACTTTAATAAAAAATTTTTTTACTTGTAGCGACATTATTATCACCCCACAATTAGCTCTTCTTTCTCTAGAAATAGAGCATATCAACTCACAACATAGATTTATTCTAATACACATTTTCTCAGTGGCTAAAAATGCTGTAACGTTAAATTGGAAAAGAGCTACTATTCCTACACTTCAAAATATAATAGAGAAAACATCATTACATAATTCTTACAAATATAGACTAGCAATTGTTAATAACACTTGGGAAAAATACTTATTTAAATGGAAACCATGGCTTACCTTTTTGGAAAAAATCTCAGGCTGGCAACCTACTAGTCTAGATTTTTCTGTGTTCTTTAATTTTCGCAGTGCTGATGTTGCTGTAAGTTATTTCATAACAACTGTATCTCCCTTTTTTTCTCTAAGATTTGGTTTACCTTTTTCCTTTGTCCATCCTTTTCTCCCTTCCTCTCTCCTTTCTTTACTTAAGGGTATCAAGATCTGTATAATACTAATCCCTGACTTACCCTAATGTCTCCCTTTTCTAAATAGTTAAAATTTGTTAATAAAAATGTATTTAAACAAAAACATTACAAAACAAATGCAATCAATTGTCTTTAGAAAAAAACGCTGCTGTAATTTTTCTGGAGTGTCTGTGTTTGTAAAAATCGATCAATATATCGTCTTCTAAAAGACACCATATACAGTGCCTTGCAAAAGTATTCGGCCAACTGGAAATTTTCAACCTTTTCCCACATATCATGCTTCAAACATAAAGATACCAAATGTAAATTTTTGGTGAAGAATCAACAACAAGTGGAACACAATTGTGAAGTTGAATGAAATTTATTGGTTATTTAAAATTTTTGTGGAAATTCAAAAACTGAAAATTGGGGCTTGCAATATTATTCGGCCCCTTTACTTTCAGTGCAGCAAACTCACTCCAGAAGTACATTGTGGATCTCTAAATGATCCAGTGTTGTCCTAAATGCCTAATGATGATAAATATAATCCACCTGTGTGTAATCAAGTCTCCGTTTAAATGCACCTGCTCTGTGATAGTCTCAGGGTTCTGTTTGAAGCACAGAGAGCATCATGAAGACCAAGGAACACAACAGGCAGGTCCGTGATACTGTTGTGGAGAAGTTTAAAGCCGGATTTGGATACAAAATGGTTTCCAAAACTTTAAACATCCCAAGGAGCACTGTGCAAGCGATCATATTGAAATGGAAGGAGTATCATACCACTGCAAATCTACCAAGACCCGGCTGTCCCTCTAAACTTTTATCTCAAACAAGGAGAAGACTGATCAGAGATGCAGCCGAGAGGCCCATGATCACTCTGGATGAACTGCAGAGATCTACAGCTGAGGTGCGACAGTCTGTCTATAGGACAACAATCAGTCGTACACTGCACAAATCTGGCCTTTATGGAAGAGTGGCAAGAAGAAAGCCATTTCTCAAAGATATCCATAAAAAGTGTTGTTTAAAGTTTGCAACAAGCCACCTGGGAGACACACCAAACATGTGGAAGAAGGTGCTCTGGTCAGATGAAACCAAAATCGAACTTTTTGGCAACAATGCCAAACGTTATGTTTGACATAAAGGCAACACAGCTCATCACCCTGAACACACCATCCCCACTGTCAAACATGGTGGTGGCAGCATCATCGTTTGGGCCTGATTTTCTTCAGCAGGGACAGGGAAGATGGTTAAAATTGATGGGAAGATGGATAGAGCCAAATACAGGACCATTCTTGAAGAAAACCTGTTGGAATCTGCAAAAGACCTTAGACTGGGACGGAGATTTGTCTTCCAACAAGACAATAATTCCAAACATAATGAAAATCTACAATGGAATGGTTCACAAATAAATGTATCCAGGTGTTAGAGTGGCCAATCAAAGTCCAGACCTCAATCCAATCAAGAATCTGTGGAAAGAGCTGAAAACTGCTGTTCACAGACTATCTCCATCAAACCTCTCTGAGCTCGAGCTGTTTGCCAAGGAAAAATGGGCAAGAATTTCAGTCTCTCGATGTATAAAACTGATAAAGACATACCCCAAGCGACTTGCAGCTGTAATCGCAGCAAAAGGTGGTGCAATAAAGTATTACGTGAAAGGGGCCAAATAATATTGCATGCCCCACTTTTCAGTTTTTGAATTTCCACAAAAATGTAAAATAAGCAATACATTTCATTCAACTTCACAATTGTGTTCCACTTGTTGTTGATTCTTCACCAAAAATGTAAATTTGGTATCTTTATGTTTGAAGCATGATTTGTGGGAAAAGGTTGAAAAGTTTCAGGGGCCGAATATTTTCGCAAGGCACTGTACATACACCCAAAGCCTAAGGCATCAATATCGAAGCCCTGCAAAACCTTGTTCTGCTCTAAATCATTCCTCCTCTTAGAGGAATATTCCTACCTTGGCTCCGACTGTCTGGAAAGAGCAAGATGGGACTACATTCTGAAAATAAATGAGGGTCCCCAAAGTGTGACCTGCACTTTTCAGATATTTATTCTGGGAATATATCATAAATGTCTGTGGTAGGAATATCAATGTAAGTGGACAAATGTTACCTTATTTTTCAGACTATAAGACGCACCAGACCATATGATGCACCTAGGTTTTAGAGGAGGAAATTAGGAAAAAAAAATAAAGTAAAAAATGTGGTCAATTCTGTACTTAATATCCCCTATCCTGGTATATATGGTCCCCTCATCCCAATCCTGATACACATAGCTCCCTCATCCCCATCCTGGTATGCATGGTCCTCTTCATCCATACCCTGGTATGCATGGCTCCCTTATCCCTACCCTGGTATGCATGGTCCACCTAATCCCCATCCTGGTATGTATGGTCCCCATCATCCATACCCTGGTATGTATGGCTTCCTTATCCCTACCCTGGTATACATGGTCTCCCTCATCCATCACCATCCTAGTATGCATGGCTCCCTTATCCCTATCCTGGTATGCATGGTCCCCCTCATCCATACTCTGGAATGCATGGCTCCCTCATCCCTATCCTGGTATGCATGGCTCCCTCATCCCCATCCTGCTATGCATGCCCCCTTATCCCTATCCTGGTAGGAATGGTCCCCCTCATCCCTATCCTGGTATGCAGGGTCCCCCCATCTTGTCCTAGTATGCATGGCTCCATCCCTATACTGGTATGCAGGACCCCATCCTGATACTGGTATCATTGGCCCCCATCCCAGTCCTTGGTATGCATGGTCCCATCCTTACCCTGGTATGATTGGCCCCATCTTTATTCTGGTATGATTGGCCCCAAACTCCACTCCTGGTATACATGGCCCCATCCTTATGATTAGCCCCCACCCACACACCCCCATCCTGGTATGCATAGCCCCATCCTTATGATTAGCCCCCACCCACCCACATTCTGGTATGCACTGTCTGATCTTTATGATTGGCCCCCACCCCATCCTGGTATGCATGGCCCAATCAGAAAACATTAAAAAATGAACCATTATACTTACCTTCCCGGCGCCCCCTGGCAGCATCCTGTTCCGATGCTTTATCTTTGTAAGCAGCGCATGGCAGGGACAAGCAGAGCATAGCTGCCGGAATACTCAATGCTTTGCATGCCGGGACTGTGTGTGCGCAAAGCAGTTAGTATTCATTGCTCTCTAGCGAGCACAGTGTCAGATGGAGACTTCCTGCTGCTGCCGGCGGTCATGTGTGTCGATACTTAAGAGAAATCAATGTTCATGGAATCAGGTGAATATTCAATTCTCTTAAGTAGCTGCACACATGACCGCTGGCAGCAACAGCAGGAAATCTCTGGCTGACACTGTGCTCGCTAGAGAGCAATGAGAACTCACTGCTTTGCACGCACACAGTCCTGGCGTGCAGACCATTGAGTATTCCGGCAGCTGCCCTTTGGCTTGCGAGCAGCGTATGACTTCCCTGCCATGCGCAGCTTACAAGCATAAAGCAGTTGCTGGCATTGGAACAGGACACTGCGGGGGAGCACCAGGACGATAAGTATAATGGTTTGTTTTTTTAATATTTTCTGTTGGGGCCATGCATACCAGGATGGGGCCAATCATACCAGGATAAGGAAAGGATGGGACCAATCATGCCAGGACCTGGATGGCGGCCAATCATACCAGGATGCCATTAAGAGAAATGAATATTCATTGCCCTCCACTCCCATGGGCTTGGAATGCAGTGAATATTAATTTCTCTTTAGCAGCAGGAACAGGAGTTAGCAGCAGCAACCGACTCCTGCCTCTGTGACCCCCTGCTCCGCCAAAACCGCTCCCCCACCTCCCCACCATAGCCAGAATTGGTACATCCGGACTATAAGATGCACCCCCCATTTTCCTCCACCTTTTTAGAGGGAAAAAGTGCTTCTTATAGTCCGAAAAATATACGGTATCTGGAGAATACGTTATAAAAAAATCTTTATTGATTTCTTGTCTTTCTGTAGTATATAAAAATAAAGAGTTGTAGTAACAAAAATTTTGTTATTAATTTTCAGATACACCTTGAGAAGAGTTTTAAAACCGGTGGACTTTTGGGAGAGTCTAAACTTATTTTAGGTAAATCTATTTATCTATCTATATAAAGATGCATAATCTGGAAAGTTTAAAATTAGATGTGAAATGCTATTTTTTTCTTAGATTAATACCAGTATATAGAAAACATAAGGAATTTGTTTAGTCATGGCTGCAGCCATGCACTGGTGTAGAATCGGGTCTTTTTCACTTATACAGAAAAACTTTTACATAGAGGGTGAAATAAGTATTGAACATGTCACCAATTTTCTAAGTAAATATATTGCTAATGGTGCAATTGACATGATATTCTCACCAGATGTCAATAACAAGCCATCCAATCCACACAGGCATGAAATCAAACCATAAATTTTGTATAAGAATGAAAAAAGACAAAGGGAAAAATTGAGCACATGAAGAGAGGTGCAAAAAGCCATGTAAAGTTTTGACACCAGCTGAAATCTATCAGTAATTAGAAAGCAATGTTGCCATTTAGTGAAAAATAATATCAGCTAGTTCAACTGATGGCCTATAAAAAGATGTCGCATTGCCAAGTTGCCTCAAAAGAATCATCTTATGATGGGGAAAACTGGTGAGACCTTTGCACCCTTGTTGTTGCAAAACATACTGATGGCATTGGTTACAGAAGAATTTCTAAGCTACTGAAAGGTCCAGTGAGCACCGCTGAGATCATAATACGGAAGAGGAAATAATATAATTTCTTCATAAATCATCCACGACAAGGTGCTTCCCACAAGATTTTAGACAGAGTAGTGAAAAAATGATCAGAAGAGTTGTCCAAGAGCCAAGGATCACCTGTAGAGAGCTAAAGAAAGACCTGAAATCAGCAGGTACAATAGTTTCAAAGAAAACTATAAGTAATGCCCACTCATCATAATGACTGCATTGCTGAACAAAAAAGCATGTTCAATCACTTTTAAAGTTTGCTCAACAACATTTAGACAAGCCTGTGAATTACTGGGAGAATATAGTTAGGTCAGATGAAACAAAAATTGAACTCTTTGGATGCTCTTATGTAACCACTGTATGTTTTATTGCAATGAATATTGCAACTAATGAATCCTAATGGGTAGCGTTGAAAAACTTGTGTTTGGAAGTAACATTGTCAAAAGTTGTTTTCTGCTGCAATCACTGTAAATCATATATAAAAGCATTTTTTTTACTTAACTACTTAAATAAGTACATTTGTATGAATCCTTCACATAACTTAAGTCTTTCCCTCATCACTCTGCTCTTCTAACTGCAAGACTTTATCCTGATAACTATGTCAAGTATAAAGTGAAGCGGGGCGGTAGCTGTGGGCGAGACACTAATCTCTTATGCCATAGCATGTTACCTGAAAGTGGAGGTCCCGGCTGGGTGTGGACTTGTGCTGTGAGAGCGCTACACCCATACAGTCCGCATGTAACCGATGTTGCTGGTTTGCCAGGACCAGATGTGTTACAGTTCAATGAGGGATACCACCATTTAAAAATAAACTTTCTTTTATTTAAGAATAACTTGGTAAGAACAATATACAGTAGATAGTAGGCATTTATCTTCAAGGATGTTTCTTTAACAACAAGCAACATCACACTCTATATCCCATGGGCACTTCCACTTTTGCACAGCCCAGCACACTATCATGGGAGATTCTGCTTTACTCTATGGGGACTGAACGGGTCGAAGTGTAATGCTATGGGCCCTCACAGCTATCTTGGGAGCTTCCATTTTCGCATGCTGGCATAGAGTCCCAGTATGGACGGGCTTTTCAGGACATAAGCAAGCAAATAGCTGCACAAGTGACTTTACCCTCTGGGCAACCGCCACCAGCTAGCCCACCTAAGTTGCCCCCATTCAGATTTAATGGTGATCGCGACAAATTTCGTGGCTTTGTGAATCAATGTATGCTATATTTTGATGTGCATGCTGACCGTTTTTCTACTGATAGATCCAAAGTATTGTGTGTAATAATGCTACTGACCTCACGAGCGCTCGCCTGGGCGAATCCGATGATTGAGTCTCGTGACCCACGGTTAAATAAAATGGATGATTTCTTGGCCGCTATGGCATTAATGCTTGATGACCCTAATCGCCGTGCAACCACTGAATCTGCTTTGTTGTCTTTACGCCAGGCTAAACGTTCTGTTATTGAGTATGCCACTGAATTCAGGAGATTAGCAGTAGATACCAATTGGGACAGTTATGTACAATTGCCTATTTTTAAAAGGGGTCTGTCTAGTATTATAAAAGATGAACTAGCTCGCTCTGAGTCACCACAAGAGCTAGAGACATTTATACAGCATTGTGTGCGCATAGACATTCGCCTTACTGTGTGTAGGCAGGAGAAATTTGCTGCATATAACCGTATTTCTAACTTTTCCCTTCCTCCCAAAGAGCCTGCAGGTAAAACCTCTCGGGAGGTGGAGGAGGTGCCCATGCAAATTGATTCCGTTCAGAGGCGCGAGATCAATGAGCGCCGGGAGCATCGCCTTCGTGAAAGTCTATGTTTCTACTGCGGCCAGTCTGACCACTTCTTGATCAATTGTCCTAAGTGTCCTACACGGCCTAACAAGGTGCTAGCAGCAGAAGGGGAGTATGACAACTGTGATGATGAATCTGACATCTCTGAATGTAGCCTGCCTTTAAACGCTGTATTCCATTCACTTTCTATGACTTCACCCCCCAAGGAGCTGAAAGAGAAGAACTCTCACTGTTCTCTCCCTATTAAGATCCTGTGTTCAGGACAGTGGATTACCAGTGCAGCTATGATTGACTCTGGTGCAGGTGGCAATTTCATGGATATCGCATTTGCCAAGGAACATGGTATTGAAATTCAGTAAAGAGCCTCTCCAATTACCATGGAAACAGTGGATGGGTCACCTTAAATCCCTGGGCATGTGGATCAGGAGACCGTACCCCTTGAAATTTTGTTGGAGCCTAATCATCAGGAGCAACTTTCTTTCTTGCTAATTTCTTCTCCTCATTTTCCTGTGATTTTAGGCATTCCTTGGTTGCGTTCTCAGAACCCAATTATCAACTGAGAGACCAAGGAGATTATCTTTCCAACAAGGAGCAACTCAGGGTTAACAGAAGCTGTCCCTGAGTCCACAGCTACGGAACCACATGTACAGGCATTTTCTTTACATCCAGCATATAAAGAGTTCTCTGACATCTGTGACAAGAAGAATGCAGATCAGCTTCCTCCACACAGGCATTATGACTGTCCCATTGAGCTGCTTCCTGGGGCATCTATTCCTTTTGGTAACATATACCCTTTGGCGGCACCTGAGCTTCAAGCCTTAAAGGAGTATATTGATGAAAATCTGGCCAAAGGCTTCATACGTCCTTCTTCCTCACCAGCAGGGGCACCTATATTTTTTGTAAAAAAGAAGGATGGGACCCTGAGACCCTGTGTTGAGTATCGGGAACTCAATAAGGTAACCGTACGAAACCGTTACCCTTTGCCTCTGATTCCCAAATTACTGGAAAGAGTCCGCCATGCTAAGGTGTTCTCTAAACTGGATCTTCGTGGGGCTTATAATTTGTTGCATATTCATCCAGGGGATGAGTGGAAGACAGCATTCCGATGCCGGTATGGACACTTTGAATATCTTGTGATGCCCTTCGGGCTTTGTAATGCCCCTGCAACGTTTCAACACCTTGCTAATGACATTTTCAGAGATTTGTTGGACCAGTTCGTGGTGATCTATTTGGACGATATTCTAATCTTTTCTGACTCTCTACAGGAACATGAAGAACATGTCAAAGCTGTGTTAAGACGTCTGAAAGAGAACCATCTGTATATCAAGCTGGAGAAATGCGAGTTCCATCATTCTGAGATACAGTTCTTAGGTTATATCATCTCTCCCCAGGGGCTGAACATGGAATCTGGTAAGATTCAGGCTATCCTTGACTGGCCGGTACCCAAGAACGTTAAGGAGGTCCAACGTCTTATTGGTTTTGCAAATTTCTACAGACGCTTCATTCGAAATTTTTCTGATATTGTCCGTCCCATTACTTCTTTGACAAAGAAGGAAAAGCCCTTTAAGTGGTCATCACAGGCTCAATAAGCTTTTGATCGGCTTAAGATCTGTTTCACATCAGCACCGCTGTTGATACACCCAGATCCAACACTTTCATTCATTCTGGAGGTGGACGCTTCTGATAATGCTTTGGGGGCTATTCTCTCCCAAAGAACTGGAGAGAAGGGTCTGCTACATCCTTGTGCTTTCTTTTCCCGTAGACTAACCTCAGCAGAGAAGAATTACGACGTGGGAGAGAAGGAATTGCTGGCTATTATTGCGGCTTTTAAAGAATGGAGGCATCATCTGCAAGGAGCTGCACAACAGATCATAGTGCTAACTGACCATCGCAATTTAGAATTCCTTAGATCCGTTAGATGTCTTTCTCCTCGTCAGGCTCATTGGAACTTATTTTTAAATCAATTTAACTTTGTTATCTCGTACCATCCAGGTTCTCGTAATGGGAAGGCTGATGCTTTATCCCGAATCCATGCTACGGATTCCGTACCTGGAGACCCGTCCAAGACCATTCTATCTGATGCCAATTTCATCGGAGTTATCCACGATCAGGACTTGTGGAAGGAGTGCAGGGAGGCGTATGACAGTGATGTATTTCTGGCCAACTCACCTGTGGATATTAATCTTGTCTTTAAGGGTGGCATGTGGTTCAGAGATTGACGTATCTACATCCCTGAGGTCATCCGTCTGCAAATCCTCAAGTTGGTACATGACTCCAAGTTGGCTGGTCACAGGGGGGTACAGAAGACACAAGAGTTCCTGAGCCGATTCTTCTGGTGGCCAACTTGCCTGAAGGATACCAAGGACTATGTTCTCTCTTGCGAGGTATGTGCCCGTTACAAGACTCCTCATGTGGCACTTACGGGTCTTCTACAACCTGCTGCCTACATCGGGGGGCATGAATACAATCATTGTGGTAGTTGATCGCCTGACTAAAGCTACTCATTTTGTTCCATGCACCGGCCTCCCCTCAGCTAAAGATACAGTGAACTTGGTTATACAGAATGTCTTTCGGTTGCATGGGGTTCCGGATTAGATCATCTCTGACCGTGGAGTACAGTTCAGTTCAAGATTCTGGAAGGGGTTTTGCTCTGCACTCAATATAAATGTCTGTCTCTCTTCCGCTTACCATCCCCAGACAAATGGTCAGACTGAGCGTACCAACCAGACGCTGGAACAATATCTAAGATGCTATGTCAGCCATCTCCAGGATGATTGGTTGGAGTTGCTGCCGTTAGCCGAATTTTCATATAATAATTCTCAGAGCGCCTCCACTAAATTTACACCTTTCTTTGCCAATCTGGGTTATCATCTGTGTATTTTACCTAGGTCTCCAATTAATTCTCTGGTTCCGGCAGTGGAGGAAAGGCTGACTGCGATGAGACAAAATCTGGAGGTTCTGAAGGAATGCCTGACCACAGCTCAAGAACGTTATAAGAGATCGGCTGATAGATTCCATAAACCTGCACCCATGTTCAAGGTAGGAGATTCCGTGTGGTTATCAACTAAGAATCTGAAGTTAAACGTTCCTTCACAAAAACTTGGACAGAAATTCATTGGCCCTTTCAAGATCAATGGTATTGTGAGCTCTGTGGCCTGCCTCCTGAAGCTGCCTAGGACTATGAAGGTACACCCAGTTTTTCATGTATCTTTACTAAAGCCTGTATCTCCTAATACCTTCCAGGGACATGTTGTGCCACCTCCGCAGCCTGTGGTGATTGATGGGCAAGAACAATTTGTGGTGGAGGAAATTATTGATTCCAGGATTCGCAGGAATCGGCTCCAATATCTGATAAGATGTCAGGGATATCCCCCTGAGGAAGACTCTTGGGAACCTGTGGAAAACATCAATGCCCAACAGAAGATTTCTCGTTTTCATCAGAGATTCCCTGAGAAACCAGGTCCAGGATCGTCCTGAGGCCGCTTCTAAGGAGGGAGTAATGTCAAGCCTCTGAACATTTTTTACCTTTTGTGCATTACTGCCCTTTTCCAAGATGGAATCTTTGGTCTCATGTGCACTGTGTCTTCCTGCTATAAAACTCCACCCCAGCCTCCAGTCTGTGCTAGAGTATTCTGCCTTGCATCCAGCTCCTGACCTGTGAACCTGTGTGGTGATCCTGCTACTCTGCTCTGAGTTCCTGCTGCATACACCAGATCCCAGTAATCCTCCTTCATCTGCTGCTCGTGTTTACTTCCATCTCATTTACTGGACATGTAAGCTGTTTCTGCTCTGCAAAAACCTGAGACTATTAACCAGGCCTCCCTGGTTGAGCTAAGATATGATTTGAACTGCCTTATAAGCATATCTATCTGTGTTTTGGACTAAGCAAGGATTTATTCGTGTCAAGTATCCTCAAGAATAACTGTGCTTCATAGACTTTCTGCTTGATTGCATTTTCCTCTGAAGTTTCCTATAGACTGCTAAACTGCATTTAATATTTACTCCAAGTGTTGTGGACTTGAGTTTCTCTCTGCACCTGTTTGAATCACCGTGTGATAATATAGACTTTACCACTTATAAAACTGTGTCCTGTAGATGTCTTGTTCCACGCAAGGAGTCTCCTGAGTTATCCCCTATAATTATTACACCCTAGCTTCCTCAGGGACCTCTCGACCACCTGGTACCTTTCTACGAGGCCCACCAGTTCATCTGCACTCCAGGGGTCTCCTTGGGCAACCCAGGTCTGCACTGGCTTGGGTAGCGAGTGAACAAATCTGTCAATGACGACCTGCTCGACAATCTGAGCTGGAGATGAGGACTCTGGCTGCAACCATTTCTGAACCAAATGCAGCAAGTCAAACCTTTGTGAGCGGAGAGGTTTGTCACCAAGCTATGCCCAGTGATGAACCCTTTGGGCTCTGACAGGCATAGTGACCCCTGAGTGTGCCAGTATCTCTATTTTCAACATGGCATATTCCTGGGCATCCTGCAAGGTCAAGTCAAAATAAGCTTTCTGGGGTTCACCTGTCAGATAGGGGTCCAACACCTCCACCCACTGCTCCGGCGTCAGCCTCTCCCACTCTGCACCCCATTCAAAAACAGTCAAAAATGCCTCTATATCATTCCCTGGGGTCATCTTTTGCATGGCTCATCTTACAGCTTTCCGGACGTATGAGTCATCACCTTTTTGTGGGGGATGGGTGGTTTCTCTGCTGCGGACATTTCCCACCAGAAGTTCCATCTGTTTTTGCTGTTTGTTGCAGCTGCTGTATTAGGAGCTTATTAGTCTCTTGCTGTACCTGGTGCTGTTGCTGCTGGCTCAGGATCAGGTGCTTGAATAGCTCCTCCACTTTGTTGGAACACTGTTCCATCCCTGTACCGCCTTCACCCAGGACATACGGTTTATCCACCGCTGCTACACGTGTTCCTGGACGTTGCGTTGTCTGCATTCTCCACCACTTGTGAGGGGTTGACAGGCTTAGCTGCTCCTCGAGGTAGACTCAGGCACACGGGTGGTTAAAGTCTCTCTGTGTTTTATTGCCTCATAAACCAAAAAAACAAAATATGTGCAAGTAGAGATAGAATGGCACCAGGTGTTTTCACCACAGATTAAATATCACGTGGAACTTGCCTTAATCTCAGATTCCAAATGTGGACAAAAAAGACTCAATTTAGAACCACTACGGCGTGCATTTAAGCAATAGCGTTGGGGCGGTGCTCAACATCAGCAGCAATGCAAATCCAAAATGTGAAGAAAGAGAAGTGGCACTCACCCGATGATGCTGTACAAAAAATGTCCTTTATTCAGAGCATACACTCACAGACATATAATGGAGAGGCGGCTGGTGAGGAGAGGAGTGCAAGGGGAGGCAAGAGGACGACGGCCGTTTCGCGCCTGCGCGCTTCCACGGGTCCAGGGACCCGTGGAAGCGCGCAGGCGCGAAACGGCCGTCGTCCTCTTGCCTCCCCTTGCACTCCTCTCCTCACCAGCCGCCTCTCCATTATATGTCTGTGAGTGTATGCTCTGAATAAAGGACATTTTTTGTACAGCATCATCGGGTGAGTGCCACTTCTCTTTCTTCACATTTTCAAAAAAACAAAATGGTAACAGAAAAACAGCCTGTCTCAAATCAAAATAAACAGTTCATACACCGTCCTGCCAAGGTCCTCTGGGATAACACACACTGCAGCTCTCGCAGGAGCTAGCCATCTGGAGGCTTGCTTTCCTCCACGCACATAGACAGAGAAGAAAAAATGGCTGGACATTTATCTCCCCTCCAGCCACACCCTGGAAGTGGAGATATGGTGGGTTGGCGTCCCGCCCAACTCTGAACTACCCGTCCATGAAAGCCATACCCATATAGCAACTGGATTGCTCTCAGGACATAACATGCTGGAGAAAACACTTATGGCTTTCACATCAAACAGGAAAGCAATCTTTATGACACATATCTCCCCTCATATACAACATCAGTGACCCTGTAGCAATACCTTACTTACATACTCTTATATAAATATGCTTTACTTACTTTTATACTTGCCTTACTTTTATAATGTGAAAAGTAATTTTGTCATGCATACAGCTATTTACACATTGTACACACATTTTATATGCATATTTAATTGCAATATAATTACATTTGTTTATATATTCTTTTAGAAAAAGACTTGGAAGCCTTCTTTTCAAAATATGTTATTGGGCATGAGGACACAATTGAGATTCCACGCAGTCTACCTCCTGTTGATGGAACAGCTGTAAGTATGAATATCCATGTTTATACTGTATGGATGCAAACAAATATCCTGATGTTACATTTTTAAAAATAAGAAATTTTCACTGTGCAGTATGAGTGTTTGAGCATCTACATGGTTTAAAGGATTCAATGTGGAAAAATATAAAGCTACTGTATGTATCAGGGTAGTAAAAATCTGTGAACATCAAACATGTCTAGTGTAGTGCAGTGGGGTTGGTGCAGTGTGACAGACAGGCAGTGACCACAGGTAAAGTTAAAAAACAAAGTCTCTTTAATAGCCAACGTACTCACAGATGGAAAAACAAATGGAGTCCTCCAGTTCACAGCCGGGAATCAAGACAGTCTGTGTCCAAAACTGGTTGCTGTGGGCGACTGCACCACCATGCTACACTGAGGGGTGCCAGGCCTTTTGGCTTTGCTTGGCTCCATGTTACTTCACACAGGCTCAGCTTTGTAGAACCACCTGCTCTGCAAGTTTGCAAACCAAGACTGACACACCCCACCCTTTGCCGCAGGGTCTTTTAAAATGGAATCTGTGGCCATGGGTCACTTGTATGACACGGCATGGAGGGAGCGAACTGCCCCACTACCATCCTGTAGTTAACTCCAAAAATAAAAGCCCATGCTGGGTTTTCTTAAATCTGCCTTGGGCAAATAGCTTGCCCAAGACCAAACTTACTTTTATTTTGCTTTGCACAGCTATAGCTGTGACTGCAATGCACTCCAGCAGTTTTAATATTTTTCACATGCGCATCCTGGGGGACACAAAGAGACCCTCGCATATAACACCTGTCACTGACTCACCCCCCTTCTGTTCAAACTTGTGGGGTTGAGCATTTGTCACCATACAGGGGGCCCGTGACAGGGTATCCGCATTTCCCTGCAATTATTGGCTGAGATAGTATGGATACAGATACTGAAATGTGGACTTATGGCTGGACCACACAATTAGCACTCCAGATTTTTAGGCTGGAAGTTCAATTTGACACAGTAAAACATCTAACTATTACCTGAGAATAAACCGCCTAGCTAACAATCTGACTACTTGCAGCAGCAGCCTCACTATGCTGTTACAGTCACAAACTGGCACCAAAGCCACATGTCAGCTTTTTATATGGAAAGGGACAAGTTACTTTGGCAGTCAATGACACAGGCCCTTGTGTCTGGACATTGTGGATGGTTTCTGCACCCTGATTAGCTCCCAGAATGTCCACACATTAATTTAATAAAAAAAAGTAAATAACAGTCTGCTGCTCCTTTGACCTCTCCCCACACTCTTCCCTCATCAAACACATCCCCCGCTCATCACACAGCACCACTATCCTAGCCAATGTCTTAGCAAAAGCTTTAAAGAAAACTTGATCATTTACCGAACTTTGGCCAAATTTGACTGATTTTGAGAAAAAATCTGAACATGATTCCGAATGTGCAATGTTCGTGCCGAATTTGAGATTGGCTAGAATTTCCGATCAAGTTCACTCATCTCTAACCCTGTGGATGCTGTTGAGGAAGATGGAAATGAGGTACCCATTCCCCTGTTGGTCCTACTGTTGCCACTACATGCCAACAGTCTTCTGCCATGAAGGTTTGGAACATGTTTACCACCTACTTCCTGACAGTAGAGAGTGCAATTCCCTGGCAATAGTCATGTGTTGCTGTTCCCTTAATTTAAATTGTTATGTAACGTTTGTCATGTGTTTACAGTACTTATATTTTTGGACACCTAAACTTGTTTTGTACCTGCTTGATCCACTACCCACACGTGTATTCCAAAAAGCAAGCAATATAGGATTTATTTGTTCAAAAACATTTTTGTTCACTAATAAAGTTGTAGCCAACCTGGCAACGTGATTAATATTTCTTTCAAATAAAGACATAAATTAAAATGGGTTAAAAATAAAACCACATCTAAATAACCAGAAAATAAAATACCACTAATAGAGTACAGGACATCACGCACACATCGCAAATTGTGATATGTGATGGGGGGTTGTGGATGAGAGGCAGGGTTGGTTACTGCATGTTGTTGTGGTGCTGACCGATATTGCAGCCAAAAGGTTTGGGTTCTGGAACCCAAAGTCAAAGGAGGCCTCTGTGGATGTGACTTGGTGGTGAAATAGTATGGTCCACTTATGCCATCATATGCGGCATCAATAGGCACATGGCTGGACCATGGGCACTGCATCTGGCCCCCACTGATGCTGGCCATTGAAGGGCCTGGCACTGGCCACTCAGCTTGACTTTTGGTGCTGATGAGTTCATACACAGCGAGTCCTTGTTGCACTTCTACCGGCAGTGGTGATGGTGGAAGATGTTGCAGTGGTGTTGGTTGGTTTGAGGCCACGTGCTGCTCCACTTCCTCTGGCAGGCAGAGACAATTGCCTTCAGACTGCCGCCACCATTTAAAGTACTCAAATACCTGTCATGGGTTGTTGGGTGTTGTGCAGGCATCAAGCAAAATGTGGATGCACTTCTTGAACAGCTTCCCAGACCTGGCAATGTCATGCAAATGCATCCTCCCCATCATCCTTTACAGTGCGAGATAGTCTGAAACTCAACTATCTACCTCACACCTGGGCCTACTGGTGGGGAGATCCCTCATGCCGTGGACTTGTTGTGGGATGGGTTCCATTTGGGGGAGTTATCCAGCAAAATCAGATGTCATTTGGATTGTCTGTGTGGCATCCAGTTTTTCATCACAACCATTGAATTCCATTAGCAAGTTTTGTCCGATGTTCGGGACAATAACAGCATACTGAGATTTTTTTCTCAAGCTGAATTCAGTTGAGAAAAAAATTGCAGGTATGTACTGCACCATTGAATAACATTGGTCAGAGTTCAATCATTACTTTTATCAGATTGCACTCGTCCGATTTTTTATGCTCATGTGAGCGGGCACATAGTGAGGTCTAATTTGGAATATGAAATTCAATTTCGGGCACCAATTTACACAAAGCATGCGCTGGAGCTAGAAAAAGAAGTGACACAAAGCTAATATGGGGCACGAAAGATCTTATTTATGAGGAAATTAAATAATTACATTTATTTATCTTTGAGAATAAACAACTAAGGGGGTGGTGACATGATTAACTTATAGAAGTTCATACGGTAAATGGATCATACAAAAAACAGTCAAAATATGTTTAATATAAAAATCCTTGCAAGACATGGGGACACTTGTGTCACACATAGTGTGACTGCAGACTTTAATCCCAATCCTGGACGACGCCTTTAATTAATAAAATTACAAGTAATTTTATAATTACTTTTCTATTTAATATATTTATTATATTCAGTATTTTTTGTAAGGAAAAATGTCATCATATAAACCCCAAGTATCAATACACTGCCACCATAGTGTTGTGCATAATAATACTAGCTTTTGAAAACCTCTCTGAAATGGATGTTAACCTCTCACTCCCTTTGATGTGGGCTCCAGCACTGAGCCACATCTTTCCCGGCACATGTCAGTGGAGCGGCCCCCAGACTCAGGGCAGCGGGATACTCGGTACCGGGTCCCTCGGTCTCGGTTCTAGGGGTGTCACGGTGGCCCGACCCGGTCCGTGGCCCTGCTAAGGGGCGCCCAAATAAAGGTGTAGGTGAAAGTTTGTCAAGTGTTCGTGATGCCACCTGTGGTATTCGGTCAGGGTGACCGACGCTGCTAGGGGTCCGCTGGGGTGATGGAATGGCAGCTAGATGTTGTAACTTCCCACAGGTGAAGTATGTCCCCAGGGCTACCCTTGATGAGTAGATGGTAATGGTGTAGGCCGCAGTAAATGACGAGGACACAGGGTTGCAGTCTCTCTACCTTTTTACTGAAGGCTTCGGCATCCGCAATCCAGAGCACTGCTAACAGGGCTGGCTGAGACCGGCCGGTCCGAAGGCACATCCTGAGTTCCCTTTGCAGGTGGAAATCAGTAGCCATCCTACTAGCGCCTGTGTGTTGTAGTACCTCCCTGCTGAGCACCACGGGATAGTCCTCACAACTGTCGTGTATGTTTCTGTTCTTTCTCTCCGTCCCCCAGATGGTTTGGATAGGACGCACCCGTATGACGGGGTAGGCCTGGAGTTATTTTATTGGGATCCTAGAGACGCCCCTCTCCCACAATTGCCTCCGTTGTCTTCATTAGGTGTAAAGGTGAGACAGCCAACCTAGAGTTAACTGCCCTGCCATAGTTCAAAGTAATGCGTAGAGCCTATTACTTCCTCGGCGTTCCGGCCGCCGGCTACGCGCCTCAGAAGGATGTTGCCGATCTTGGGGCACGACACCTCCTGGTTCTATCTCCTTTGTGCTGTGATCTCATTTCTCACTTCTACACAATATACTTTGCTTCGTGTCCTTTCTTAAGATGCTGCCGCAATGAGGTGCAGGCACGGCTCCGTAACGATCTGTCTCATGCTAGGCCACTACCAGGATCCCACCCCTGACAGGGACCTCCCTGAGTCTTCCCAAGCAATGCTCTCTCTCACTAGATGTTACCTGGGCAAAACCCAGTCAGCTTCTCACTAACTTCCTATCCGACTCCCAGTTTTACCAGAGTGTGAGGAGTGGCCTAATACATGGAACCTTTTGCTCCCCCTGGTGGCCGGAGTGTGAAGTGTAGTGTGTGACTGTGATACCTGGTCAGGTGAACTCCTTTAGTGCCATCAGACGTACCATCACTCCCCCTTGTGGCAGAGCGAGAATACTGCAACGACCAGGACTTTGGGGCGCTGCACTCCCCCCCGTTATATCCAGTACTCCCGGACTGGGAAAAGAAGAACAACAATACATGTTAGCAAAAGACATACAAAATTTTGGAATGCTGTAAACAAGTAAATTTAACAGTGCTTCCCTTTATGGGAGGTGAGGACACTTGAACGTTGCAAACAGAAACATATTTACATTGTGCTTAAGATTTTAAATAACACTTATAATTAACTAACTATAAATAACTATCATTACTCAGCCGGGCATACTATCTACTTTCTACTAAGTGCAAACTTTTCTTGAACAATAACTTAACTTTTCCTTTAAGGGCGTAAGGGCAAGTACCCACTAAAGGTATATTATCTAACGCTACAGTACAAATTAACTCTTCTTTATTTTCCTAAGTGCAAGATTTATCAACCATCTATCTATGGCTCTCTAGAGGACTCACTAACCCCTACGGGTTCACTTTCATTGAAATTCGGCTTTCAACTTTTCTTCTGTCCTCAGTTTCTATTTCTCATCATCATCAAACATTTCCTATTATTAGCTTACCAACTACATACTACTACGTATCAACATTATTACTATCTAACTTCTTTAAGGCACATTATGGTTTTGGCTAAGTGCAACAATTAGACATTCCCTTTAAGAGGAAACCAAGTCTCTTCTGAGGTAGTGCAAATTATTTGCAAGTCAGTTTAAAGTAAGAACTTCTGCGCTGTACTCAGGAACAGTCTCTTCAAAAAGCTCTTCTTTCTGTAAAACCAGTAGGGGCACCTTTAAGGAGGTGCAAACTATTTACAAGCAGTTTGTAATCATGCACAGTTCATGATTCCAGTGTTCTTTGAAAAACAATGATAAACCAGTGCAAAACTTGAAAACAATAGGGATCCCGGGTCAACAAAGGGATCCCTTTAAGAAGTAACCATAGACGGGTTTAGCAGCAAAACAGAAAAACAAACAGTTAACTATGTACATACTCGTGGTTCCAAGGTTTATTCTCATAGTAGGTTGCAAGGCATCAGTCGGTAGCGGATGCTTCCTGACCGGGAAAGCTTTGATTCCATGTCCTCATCTGATGTGGTGTCAGTATCAGTGGTTCGTCTCTCAGGTGCGGCCAGGTCACCAGGGGTCTGAATTCAAATGTCAGTTTTGGTAGCAAATTCAGTAGCGGCAATAATGCACACAGTGGTGGTAGTAGTAGAATTTGTCATGTCAGAGTTAGCCGTAGTCAGGACAGCAGGTGGCGCCACTGCAGGCTCACACCATTGAACGTTCCGAGCGCACCACCCTTGCGCACTCTGATGGTGAGTGTAGGTCACCTGGTCCTCTCTACGTAGAAGTTGGTTGTCATATGCGTTGCGGAACAGGGTCTTCACGTTGTAACTGGTAAAGAAGACTTTAGTTGGCAGTCCCGGCTCCTGTATAAAGCCCCAACCCCGTTTCAGGTGAAAGGCTAGTACAGTCCCCTGTTTTACCGAGTCTTTCTTACCGCGTTCAGTCTTTGGTTCTTGTACTTTCGGTGGGTCTCTTTGTTCTGTCTCTTTTTGTTTTTTCCAGTGTAGAATTAAGCATTGTTTATATTGTTCCCAGGTGAGCACAGCAATGCTGAGGCCCTCCTGCCTGGCCCCATCTGGTCCAATCCTTGGGGTATCCCATTGGAAGATCACCCCCTCTGAGCTCACATCTAGTGGTTCCCCCATAGTTGTCGGTAACGGAGGCACCAGCTTCTCCATAGTGTCGGGGGTTATCACTACCAGCTCAGCGGCGAGGAATCGGTCATTGTCGGGACAGGGAGCGGTCACGGGAGCAGGATCGGTCGGTGGAGCAGGGGCGCTTTCCATACCTGCATCTGATGTGGTTCCATCGATGCCGGTCCGTTCCATTGACGAGGACACTGGAGTCGGCAGCGGCTCGGACCGCGGTTCTTCCAATGCGACCCTCTGGGACAGCTCCGACTTCCATTGCTTCACATCTGCTGGCTCCGTGTTCGGGATAGGTTGACTCAGCTGCTCCGCCCGCGGCTCCAAGAGGTGCGGATCCTCCAGTGTCGGCGGCTTCGGGTCCGCCTCTGGTCAGCAGGGACATTCCTGGATCACTTGTCGTCGTTCAGGTACTCGCTGGTCACCCTCGCTGTTTCGCGGTCGGCAGCTGCACACACATATGGTTCCGCCATTTTCTGAGGGTGGGGCTCCTTCTCGTCTTGGTTCCCGCCGTTGCAAATCAGGGGGCGGTTCTCCTGTACTTCAGGGCATGTCGTCTTCTTGCAGCAGTAGTCGGAGGGGGCGGTTGTCACTTTTGGCGTCACTTTGGTAGTTCCCTCCCATGGCATGCCCTTCTTCTTCTCCTGCCCTCCTCATTGCGCTGTAATGGCAGCGGTTTTGGCGGGAATTTTTGGCGGCAAATAACAATACACAGTCTTTGGAATAAATCACAATTCAAGCACAATTCAGTCACAGTTCCAAGGCACACATGACCTGATTCTCAGGCTTAAGTAGATCCTGTTCGTGATGCCAAGTTTTGGAGCGGCCCCCAGACGCAGGGCAGCGGGGTACTCGGTACCGGGTCCCTCGGTCTCGGTTCTAGGGGTGTCATGGTGGCCAGACCCGGTCCGTGGCCCTGCTAAGGGGCGGTGTAGGTGAAAGTTTGTCAAGTGTTCGTGATACCACCTGTGGTATTCGGTCAGTGTGACCGACACTGCTAGGGGTCCGCTGGGGTGATGGAATGGCAGCTAGATGTTGTAACTTCCCACAGGTGAAGTATGTTCCCAGGGCTTCCCTTGATGAGTAGATGGTAATGGTGTAGGCTGCAGTAAATGACGAGGACACAGGGTTGCAGTCTCTTTACCTGTTTACTGAAGGCTTCGGCATCCGCAATCCAGAGCACTGCTAACAGGGCTGGCTGAGACCGGCCAGTCCGAAGGCACATCCAGAGTTCCCTTTGCAGGTGGAAATCAGTAGCCTTCCTACTAGCGCCTGTGTGTTGTAGTACCTCCCTGCTGAGCACCACAGGATAGTCCTCACAACTGTCGTGTATGTTTCTGTTCTTTCTCTCCGTCCCCCAGATGGTTTGGATAGGACGCACCCGTATGATGGGGTAGGCCTGGAGTTATTTTATAGGGACCCTAGAGACGCCCCTCTCCCACAATTGCCTCCGTTGTCTTCATTAGGTGTAAAGGTGAGACAGCCAACCTAGAGTTAACTGCCCTGCCGTAGTTCAAAGTAATGCGTAGAGCCTATTACTTCCTCGGCGTTCCGGCCGCCGGCTACACGCCTCAGAAGGATGTTGCCGATCTTGGGGCACGACTCCTCCTGGTTCTATCTCCTTTGTGCTGTGATCTCATTTCTCACTTCTCCACAATATACTTCGCTTCGTGTCCTTTCTTAAGATGCCGCCGCAATGAGGTGCAGGCATGGCTCCGTAACGATCTGTCTCGTGCTAGGCCACTGCCAGGATCCCACCCCTGACAGGGACCTCCCTGAGTCTTCCCAAGCGACGCTCTCTCTCACTAGATGTTACCTGGGCAAAGCCCAGTCAGCTTCTCACTAACTTCCTATCCGACTCCCAGTTTTACCAGAGTGTGAGGAGTGGCCTAATACATAGAACCTTTTGCTCCCCCTGGTGGCCGGAGTGTGAAGTGTAGTGTGTGACTGTGATATCTGGTCAGGTGAACTCCTTTAGTGCCATCAGACGTACCATCACTCCCCCTTGTGGCAGAGCGACAATACTGCAACGACCAGGACTCTGGGGCGCTGCACTAGCTGTTTTGAACAGCTGACATGTGCCTCTAACAGCCGCTGGTGGAATTGCGATCCACACACGTCTGTTAACCCATTAAATGCCGCTGTCAATCTCTGACAGCAGCATTTAACTCACGCTTCCTGAAATTCCGCCCATTGGTGACCCCGGCCCCGGAAGAAGCTGGCTGCAAAACACGCACCAGGGTGAGGGAACGCTGAGCAGACCTATGTGACCTGTTGCTACTGGTAATGTTACCTTTACTAATAATAGCTTTACTTCTGGGCATAACAGACAATCTCCATCACAGCTATTATATCATTATTATTGCCTTTGCTCTTTGGGTGTTATGATATTGGGATTCATACTGTCTTATGTCTCATCTATTTATGGTACCTATTTATAAGGGGGAACGTCATTAGGATATTGTTCACATATAATTTTGCACTGGTTATGGATTGTACCTACTTATAAACTTGAACAATTATTGTTCTTATAAGGTGGGCCTTTTTCATATCTATCCCTTGCCCTTGGTTACTAATATTAATTTTGGTGCAATATTCCCCCCTTTTTTCTGCTTGGTGTCCCTTGATGGTATTTTGCTTTTCACATGGTATTTTTTAATTAATACTTAATAAAGTTGATTTTTAATATTAATTTGCATTGGATCTCTTCATGTTCCCATGGGTATTACACATATGGGAGTTTTCTATTGTTACATTTAGAAAGCTATTACTAACACAGTATGTATAACATCAAGATGTCAGATTAGTCTTGTTAGAAAATAATTCTCAACATGAAATCATTCTCAAACCCCAAGAAGAGTTTACAGTTGTGCTGATAGTTGACTATATTTATTACTCTAGATCTTATTGTCTTTCAGTATTGTGCTGGAGTCATCAGACGCAACTTTTTGCAACTAGAACCTGAGGATCAAGATAATTATATCAACATTTGTGCCTATGAATACAATGACTGTGAAGATACAGACAAGAGATCATGTGCATGTTCAACATTTACGAACATAGCGTTTCTCTGTGGCAAGAATGGATGCTCAGACTCTCTGAGTGCTTGGAGAAAAGATCAACATGTAGTATGTGGTATGTACTTTGATGAAAGGCAAGTGACAGTGACCACATTGTCAGTCCATAGGCACTGACAAAGAGCCTTTTGAACCTCCTCCTACCTCATGGCAACCCACATCTTTATGATCATCTCTATAAGTAATATTGTGTGCAAATGAAAGTATGAATTAATGCATGGACCTTGCTTTATGCTTTCACAAGGGGTCTAGATATTCCTGATTGTGCTCTAAGTACTTTAGTGTACAAAACTAGATGGTGCTTTAAGTAAAATTTTCTTTACCAGCAATTATATTGGTCATAAAAAAATAGTCATGCTAGAATAAAGACCCATTCAGAGTTAGTAATCTAAATAGAAAAAAATACATCTCTGATATTTTATCAAACTGAGTAGAAGATATGAACGTGTCTGTGTCTATACATTTCAAAGTAATTAACTGACTATACAGTATTTATAAATAATGTATTAAAATAAAGTTTTAACTTTAAAATTTGTAGAAAGAATGTGATTCAGTTAGGAGTTCTTTATATATTGTATATTTATAGCTATAAAAGTGTACTTGATTTACGAAATCACCTTTAAAGATCCACTTTATTTATCTGTCTAGGAGCACCAGTGTGTCCAAAAACACAAATCTTTGACGAATGTTCCCCTATTTCTCAACGGACATGCTCGAATCTATCTCCTAGTGAAGTTGTAGAAGTTGTAGCCGGCTGTACATGTCCTGAAGGTAAGATGAACATAAAATTTTATATTTTGTGTGTATCTATCTCATACATCTATGTCATATTCTTAGGATATTCCATATATGTATAGATGTGAGTCTACCCAACAGTACCTACATCTGTCTAGAAAAGAGGACCCAGCCAGAAAAGGGTGCTGTCAGGGAGAGGTGGTCGGAACTGCAATACATATGAGTAGGAATTGTGACTATCTTCTCTGCTTACATCAGTGAACACCAGGGCTGTTCTAAAACCATTCTCTAGACATCCGACATAACATGACGGGACATCCTTTAAGACATGTCTTAATCCCTTCACGACATGCGCCATACATGTATTGTACATGTCGGGTCTCCCCCTTTGATGTGGGCCCTGGCGTTCTGATTTTGTGTCCATTTATATCGCCTTTTAAGTGCGCCCTAAAAGCCATAAATAACTTTATGTTTTAGCAATATTTTTTGCAGGACAAGTTGTAGTTTTCAATTGAATCATTCACTTTATGACATGATACATTGAAAAAGAGGAAAACAATTGCAAATGGGTTTACATAACAAAAGAAAAAATGCAATTCCGCCATTTATTTTTTTACGGTCTTTTTTGTATAGTAAGCATGCTCTGGTCTAATTAATTATTGAGATACTAAACTGAATATTTTTTTTATTATTATTGTCTTAGTGTTTAAAAAATTCAAAATTTCATAAAACAAAAATGTTTTTTGTTGCCATTTTCTCAGACTTGTAACTTTTTTTTATATCTAAACCAATGGAGTTGTGTGAGGACTTACTTTTTGAGTGGAGAGCTATCATTTTTATTGATACCATTTTAGGGTACATATTATGTTTTAATCAATTTGAATCATTTTTTTAAATTATTATGGATATAATGTAAATGATGGTTTCCTATGTAGCGATGCCTGTGACTTGGCTTCACAGGAGTATTCAGAAGGCTGCTATAGGGTTTTCCAGCAGTGATTGACAATGACATCTAAATAGATAAACAGCATCAATTGTAGCTCTCTTGGGTTGTCGCTGTTAGGTGCTGGCTGTATAGCACAGATTGCATCTGCCTTGTGTGGAGCAAGCTCAGCTCATGACTCTGCGTTACAAAGGGGGACCCTGGCATAGATATACAGTTATGTCAGCTATCACAGTGATCTCAGCACCTTGACCTCAGCTAATTAAAAAAATAAATGCTCACCAATACCAGTTCAATTTATACTCTCAGCAGTCTTGAAATCCACAGAGAAAACTTGTCAGCTTCAGTCAATAAATATGAAAATAGAAAAAGCGCTGCTAGATTTATAAAAAAAAATATGAATCCTTTATTTAAACTTAATTAAAATTACATATGAATGTCTGGAAAAGCAGTAACAAATGATGAGTTTCGACCCTTAAATTTTCTTAGTCATATCAAGAACAATTTAGACAGGAAATCCTATTTAAAAGCAAAGACCACTCCCCTTTCACTATTTACATATGACTTATCAAAACTAAATTTAATTAAAGGACTGTGGATATGGGGAAGCCTATGCTACCACTAATTAATAAATATTTAATAAATCACTGTGAAAATTAATTCCACTATGAAAGCGAGTATTGAGCTACAATGCTTCCAACTTATACAGGACTTTATGCTAGTCTCCACCCCCGTTTGGGCTTACTAGCCTCTTAAATCCCCAAAATATGTAAAAATTGTAAGCTGCCATTATGTTTATCTAAAAAATTCTAGGAAGTTCCCCATATATTTGCAGCTTACTTTTATTTATACATATCAGCTATATATTCAGCAATATTTAATTTAATTTTTCGTTTTGTACAGCCAACATATCTGAGTTTGCAAGGGGTGTATTCTTTAATATAAACTGCATGTGTAGTCCCACAATTTATGAAGGATCAAATTATTTTTCTGACTCTGCTGTTTGTGGAAAAGTTTTAGTTTTATTTGCAAAGTGACAAAGAACTTGCTGCCATCATATTTGACAAAATTCATGTAATGACAAGAAGTTGTTGTTAGATTTGGCAACATTGAAAAGTAGCTAGGAGACTGAGTGATTTCAATAGAAATCGACCTTTTTTAAACACTTTTATTGCCATATTGCAATATTTTGTGGAGTGACACATCCTGATCAAGAATAGGTAAATATTTTAAAATAATTGTTGTAATTTAATTGGAAAAAATGGTAAGTATTTACCCATATTAACATTTTTATTTTTGTGGTTATTTTTTTCTTTCAACCCCTTAGGGTAATGTTCCCCAACTCCGGTCCTCAAGAGCCACCAACAGGTCATGTTTTCAGGATTTCCTTAGTATTGCAGAGGTGATGGAATTATTGTCTGTGAAGGTGATGCAATTATCACCTGGGCAATACTAAGGAAATCCTGAAAACATGACCTGTTGGTGGCTCTTGAGGACCGGAGTTGGGGAACACTGGCTTAGGGTATGTTGCATGGTCGTCAGTAATTGCTGGGATTGGATGCTGCATACAGCTGCAGCGTCCAATCTGCAGAGGCCAGATGTTACAGCATAGTGGATGGGATTTTATGAAATCCCAACTCCACTATACGGTACAAAGACGCAGGTGGCAGATCTGCGTATACGCACATGTGGTGCGCCTTTCTAGACCGCAGCATGTCCATTTAACTTGCGGAGATGCTCAGTCTCCGCAAGGTAAATTACACAGTCTATGTATAGGATGCGGTATTTCCACCTGTGTTCAATAAGCAGATGCGGAATCACTGCGTGTTCAAAAGCTGGCAGCGCTTTGGACAGAGCGGGTATTTTCTGCGTCCAAAGCGCTGCCTTTAAGGAACGTGGAAACATACCCTTAGTGACCAGGCCAAATTTTAGAAATCTGACCAGTGTCACTTTTTGTGGTAAAAACTATGGAACTTTTCAATTGATCCCACAGATTCTGAGACTGTTTTTTCGTGACACATTGCACTTCATGTTATTGGCAAATTTTGGCCTATATTTTTTGCATTATTTGTGGAAATATTGCAATTTGGTGAAAATTTTTAAAAAATCGCAATTTTCAAACTTTCAATCCTAATATTCTCCATCCAGTTAGTCTTGCTGTACAAAATAACTAATAAATAAAATTTTCCATACGTCTACTTTATATCTGCATCATTTTTGCAATGTCATTTTAATTTGTTAGAATTTTAGAGGGGTTAAAAGTCTAGCAGCAATTTTTCATGTTTAAAACAATTGTACAAAACCTGTTTCTTAACCCCTTTCCCCCCAAGGTTTGTTTGCACGTTAATGACCGGGCCAATTTTTACAATTCTGACCACTGTCCATATATGAGGTTATAACTCTGGAACGCTTCAATGGATCCTGGTGATTCTGACATTATTTTCTCATGACATATTGTACTTCATGATAGTGGTAAAATTTCTTTGATATTACCTGCGTTTATTTGTGAAAAAAAACAGAAATTTGCGAAAAGTTTGAAAATTTCGCAATTTTCCAACTTTTTATTTTTATGCAATTAAATCAGAGATATGTCACACAAAATACTTAAAAAGTAACATTTCCCACATGTCTACTTTGCATCAGCACAATTTTGGAACCAACATTTTTTTTTGTTAGGGAGTTATAAGGGTTAAAAGTTGACCAGCAATTTCTCATTTTTACAACACCATTTTTTTTAGGCACCACATCTCATTTGAAGTCATTTTGAGGGGTCTGTCTATATGATAGAAAATAACCAAGTGTGACAACATTCTAAAAACTGCACCCCTCAAGGTGCTCAAAACCACATTCAAGAAGTTTGTTAACCCTTAATCTGTTTTACAGGAATTTTTGGAATGTTTAAATAAAAATGAACATTTAACTTTTTTTCACAAAAAATTTACTTCAGCTCCAATTTGTTTTATTTTACCAAGAGTAACAGGAGAAAATGGACCCCAAAAGTTGTTGTACAATTTGTCCTGAGTACGCCAATACCCCATATGTGGGGGTATACCACTGTTTGGGCACATGGCAGAGCTTGGAAGTGAAGGAGCGCCATTTGACTTTTCAGTGCAAAATTGACTGGAATTGAGATGGGACGCCATGTTGCGTTTGGAGAGCCCCTGATGTGCCTAAACATTGAAACCCCCACAAGTGACACCATTTTGGAAAATAGACCCCCTAAGGAACTTATCTAGATGTGTGGTGAGCACTTTGACCCATTAAGTGATTCACAAAAGTTTATAATGCAGAGCCGTAAAAATAAAAAAATCATATTTTTTCACAAGAATGATCTTTTTGCCCCCAATTTTTTATTTTCCCAAGGGTAAGAGAAGAAATTGGACCCCAAAGGTTGTTGTACAATTTGTCCTGAGTATGCTCATACCCCATATGTGGGGGTAAACCACTGTTTGGGCGCACGGGAGAGCTTGGAAGGGAAGGAGCACTGTTTTACTTTTTCAACTCAGAATTGGCTGGAATTGAGATTGGACGCCATGTCGCATTTGGGGAGCCCCTGATGTGCCTAAACAGTGGAAACCCCCAATTATAACTGAAACCCTATTCCAAATACACCCCTAAACCTAATCCCAATGGTAACCCTAACCACACCCCTAACCCTGACACACCCCTAACCCTAGTCCCAACCCTATTCCCAACCGAAAATGTAATCCAAACCCTAACCCTAACTTTAGCCCCAAACCTAACCCTAACTTTAGCCCCAACCCTAACTGTAGCCTTAACCCTAGCCCCAACCCTAACCCTAGCCCTAACCCTAGCCCTAATCTAACCCTTACCCTAGCCTTAACCCTAACCCTAGCCCTAACCCTATCCCTAACTATAACCCTAGCCCTAATCCTAGCCCTAACCCTAGCCCTAACCCTAACCCTAGCCCTAACCCTAACCCTAATGGGAAACTGGAAATAAATACATTTTTTTAATTTTTTTATTTTTTTCCTTTAATTTTTCCTTACTCGGGTCCTCCGAGTATTGTTTAGTGCTCAGAGATTTAGTTTTTCTTGCCGCAGCTGAATGATTTACATCTGTTAGCCAGCATAAGTACATGTTGGGATTCCCTAGCAGCCAGGCAACCCCCACATGTTCTTATGCAGGCTAACAGATGTATATCATTCAGCTGCGGCAAGAAAAACTAAATCTCCGAGCACTAAAAATACTTGGAGGACCCCCGAGCATGCTCGAGAAATCTCGAGTAACGAGTATATTCACTCATCACTATTATACACCTCAGGAAAAGACCTCAGTGACCTATCAGCTGTCTGCATTATGGATACCTAATCAGAGCACCACATAAAGACCACCCCTCCATGCCCACCCTGGGGCACGAGCATATGTGTGTCAAGAGTGGGAGAAGAGGGTTGCATTGACCAATCCAAAACAATGGCCAGCACTTTGAACACATTTTATAAGTGGTCATAAACTTGTAAATAACAAATGGAATAATAAAGTTACGTTAAAACCAAGCACACCATTGTTTTTCTTGTAAAATTCTCAATAAATTTGATGTGCCAGATGACACTCTTCCCATTGGAAAAAATAAAGTTGGATCCAAAATGGCCGACTTAAAAATGGCCACCAATGTCACCACCCATTTTGAAAAATTTCCCCCCTCCCATATACTAATATGCCACAAACAGGAAGTTGATATCTCCAACCATTCCCATTGTATTTAGGTGTATCCATATAAATGGACCACCCTGTATATTCCTCATGATGATTATTATATATAATCTGTTAATTATTATTTATATTTTTATCTGTTAGGTCTGGTGCTCAATGACATTGGAATAGGACCAATTAATCAATGTGTAGATATTAATGATTGCCCCTGCTCTTATGGTGGGATATTTTATCAACCTGGATCATCACGTGAAAGCACATGCAATTCTAAATGGTTAGTATGTAAAACATATTATTTTTGTACATATTTAAAACATTTTTTTCTTAATGTTTGATATTGACATATTGATGTATTTTGTTCTAATATTTATGGTTAACGCGAAATTCATGGCAAGGCTTGCTGCAGAAGCAAATCTAGGCTTTCCTACATGCAGGAAAAAATCAGTTCCTTCCTATATATAACATATAGGGGTTGTCTACTTACTCAGACAACCCCTTCTCAATTACTGTATTCTCCCACGTAGAATAAAATATATACTGTCCTCCAATGCCCCATCACGTTTCATCAACATCAGCACCATGTGTTACAGAGCTCACTGAACATTGTTATGTCACCTTAAATCTGCAGCCAATCAACAACTACTAATGGGCCACATCAGTCTTGCTTCCTTCAGATGTAAATGACATATCGAGGAAGTCAGAGAGCAGCAGAAGCTCTCACTTCTACTGGTTGTCAGTTTAATCTGACGAAAGTGATCGTGAAATGGCACATTAATGGCCATGGATTATCTGTAAGGGATTATGTGACTAATTCAGATGTAGTAATCCTTAAGTTTTCAGACCGTACAATACTTTACTAACATAGCGATGTATAACATTATGTGACAAATTATTAATTGCTGCCTGTATACTGGATTAAAATCATTAACTGTATATGTATACATCACCATAACTGCCAACAGTATGAAAATACATAATTACTACTACCATCAGTACAGATATACATCACCAACACAACCAACAGTACAGAAATACATCACTAGATCTCCATCAGTACATAAATACATCACTAGAACCACCATTAGAACAGAAATACATCACCAGAACCACCTACAGTACAGAAAAGCAGCATCATAATCACCAACAGTACTGGAATGCATCACCAGAAGCACCATCAATACATGAATACATTACTAGACATACAATTAGTACATGAATCCATCATCAGAACCCCACTCAGTTCATGAACACATCACCAGAACCACCAACATTATGGTAATACAGCATCACAATCACCAACAGTACATACTGTAAATACATCAACAGAAGCATTGAAAGTATGTAAATACATCACCAAAACCCCCTATCAGTACATACTGTAAATGTAGCACAAGAACTATCATTAATGAATGAATGCGTCTCCAAGCTTATTACAGTGATCAATTGCCATTTTAATTGTATTGCATGAGCTTACAGCTCCCAGTATGTCCTCAACAATGTTAAGGTAATGTTGATACTGGGAGTTGTTGTTAACAACCTTCATCAGACGGTGGGTCACACAGGAATAACAGTACTGATAAGGCATAGTCATTATATCACAAATAAACATTTACATCCATTACCTTATAGGTGACATTTTCCCTATTCTGTGCCTTCTACCCAGACACCTCCTTCTGCATTTCTGCATGCTGTACTCTTTCTGCAGTGCGCTCACACTGTCCCTCGACACTGCCTACTCTCTATCTTGCCCTCCCGCTACCCAATCTCTGTACTCTGGTTCTCTACACTTCTCCCCCCACACTATTCCCTCATGCTTTCCCCCATATTGCCCTCTCACTTCCAACCCTACTGTACCCTCACATTATTCTCCAATACTGTCCCCTCACAATATCCCCCCATACTCTTCCTTCACACTTCCCCCACACTGTCTTCTCACACTTTTCTTCCCATATTTCCCCTCATGCTTTTCTCCCCCATACTGTCCCCTTACACTACTCTCCCGGCTCACTATTCCCACATACTTTTCTTCCCCATACTGTGTTTTCACACTTTTATCCACTATATTGCTCCCAAACATTTTTCTCCTCATGCTGTCGCCTCACATTTCCCCCCATACTGTTCCCTCACACTATTCCCCCATATACAGAATGCTGTAGATAAGCCCCCAATGGTGGTGGCCGCAGTTTATATATGAAAAAGTAAGTGACAGATTCCCTTTAACAGAGCTGTGAGCTGTCCTCCTAAAACTGTCATGTCGGACGCTAGTCACACTAGGGCATCCGACAGACAGCGGTAATGGTGGTGTATTATCCTTTGTCATATTTCTCCTTCCTATATTTGTATTTGTTTTGCCCTGTGCACATTTCAGTGTTTTCCTGTGTGTCTGCGGCATGGTGCGTTTTTAGTTTTCCCTGTCTGTGCTTTCAGTAGGGGTTGGTGTGTGGTCTAATCACTGGGTGGCAGGTGGAGGTTTCAGCATAGTGCTGAAACAGGAGTCAGGGTCAGGCCTGGCAGCCCAGACAAGCACACCATCAGTGTAAATTCTGGGAGAGGGACAGACAGGGTTTTTCCTAGTCCGAGGGATATTGCAGGGGCCCGGGTAATCAGCGGTAGTCTACCCAGTACACGCATGACAATATAATCAGCCTAAATAAATTTTGGATGCCATGGATCCCATGACTTCCATAACCCGCCAGTTGGAGGCGCTGTCCTTACAGGTCACTGAGTTGAAGGGGGCAGTTCAGCAACAGGGTCTTGTAATATCTAATGTGCAAGCTGAAAATGCAGGTAGAGTTGCAGAGCCAAAGATTCCTTTACCTGAGAGGTTTGCTGGGGAACACAGTAAATTTGTTGTTTTTCGTGAAGCTTGCAAATTATATTTTTATATGCGCCCAGTTTCCTCAGGTAATGAGGCTCAGCGTGTGGGCCTGGTATTGTCATTACTGAACGGAGACCCCCAAGCATGGGCATTTTCATTACCATCTGATTCAGCTGCATTTAACTCAGTGGAGTTTTTTTTCTGCTCTTGGGCTCATATATGATGATCCTGACAGATTGGCTCTAGCAGAATCTAAAATACGCGCTCTCCGCAAGGGGGAGCGAATGGCGGAGGATTACTGTTCTGAATTTCGCTGCTGGGCGGTGGACACACAATGGAATGACCCGGCGCTGCGGAGTCAGTTGGTATATGGGGTTTCGAGAAGGGTTAAACAAGCCCTCCTGATGTATGAGACTCCTGCTTCTCTAGAGTCTGCTATGAGTCTTGTTGTCCGCAATGATCGCCGTTTGCATCAGGGGGTGCAAGAGACGCCGCTTATGGGGGAGGGTGTAGGTGCACGTGAGGTTGCTGCAGGTGAGCCCACGGAGCCTATGCAAATCGCAGGGGGTGTCACATCATCGAGCCCCCTCACTCAGAAAGCAGGGAGCCTGTTTTTGCTGTGGTAAAAAAGGACATTATGTTAATGTTTGTCCTCTGTTTTCTAAGAAAAGCGCAACGGCGGAAAACTACTAAGCTCAGAGGGTATGGAGGAGGCCAATCTGAGCTTATGCATATCCTCCATGGTGGTCTCTCAATGTATGCTTCCTGCCAGAGTTATGGTCGCTGGCAGAGAGCTGCCAATCACTGTTTTTGTGGATAGTGGGTCGGCCACTAATCTCATTGATGAGGAGTTTGCGCGCACGGCTGGGTTAACGGTCGGAAAACTGCCTCATCCTATCCAGGTGGTCACCATCAATGCTACTCCACTCCCACAGGGGGAGATTACTGAGTTTGTGGCTGAGGTTAAACTCCACATTGGGGTCCTACATTCTGAGCAAGTTACATGTAGAGTGCTCAGTAATCTTCCTGCACAAATGGTTCTGGGTTTTCCTTGGTTGTCTATGCACAACCCGGTAATTGACTGGAAAACTCAGGACATAATTCAGTGGAGCGGATTCTGCCAGGAGAATTGCCTGGCCATATATGTGTCCGCTGTGACTTCTAGCATTCCTGAGTCACTGCTGGAGTTCGCAGATGTGTTCTCTGAGAAGGGTTGCTCAGAATTGCCACCACATCGACCCTATGACTGTACTATTAGGTTTAAACCAGGGGCCAAATTGCCGAAAGCTAGGATGATTAACACCTCTGGTCCTGAGAGGCAAGCTTTAAAAGACTACATTGCTGAGAGATTGAGCAAAGGGCACATCAGGCCTTCGTCCTCGCCGGTGGCAGCGGGGTTCTTCTTCGTTAAGAAGAAAGATGGCGGACTACGCCCGTGTCTGGATTTCAGGGAGTTAAACCAGATTACGGTTCGTGATCTATACCATATGCCACTGATACCTGATTTGTTCAACCAGGTGGCTGGTGCTAAGTGGTTTTTCAAGCTTGACCTCAGGGGGGCGAACAACCTCATAAGAGTCCGTCAAGGTGATGAGTGGAAGACGGCTTTTAATACGCCTGAGGGTCATTTTGAAAATTTGGTGATGCTATTTGGGTTGACAAACGCGCCTGCTGTATTTCAACATTTCATAACTCATGTGTTCTCACATGTACTGGGGAAATTCGTTATTGTGTACCTAGATGACATTCTCATTTATTCATGCGACCATGATACTCATTTAGAGCATGTGAGGCAGGTGTTACAGCTACTCAGAGAAAATAAGCTCTGTGCAAAACTGGAGAAATGTGTTTTTTCGGTTCAGGAGTTGCCTTTCTTGGGTTATATTGTGTCTGCTTCAGGGTTTAAAATGGATGCCGCTAAGGTGCAAGTGGTGCAGTACTGGGAACGGCCTGATAATCTAAAAGCACTCCAGCGGTTCCTTGGATTTTCTAATTATTATAGAAAATGTATCAAAGATTTTTCTACCATTGCTAAACCGCTTACTGACATGACGAAAAAGGGTACCAATTTCTTCGCCTGGCCTGAGGCTGCTGTGCGCGCATTCGAATTTCTGAAGAACAGTTTTGCTTCGGCCCCCATTCTGGTGCAACCGGATGTATCAAAACTGTTTACCATGGAAGTCGATGCATCTGAGATTGGAGTGGGGGCGGTGCTGTCACAAGGCTCATCCTTAGGCGAGTTGCGTCCATGCGCCTACTTTTCCAAGAAGCTGTCACCCGCCGAACGTAACTACGATATCGGCAACAGGGAGTTGTTGGCTATCAAGTTGGCTTTTGAGGAATGGCGACACTTCTTGGAGGGGTCTGTCCACCAGGTTACAGTTATCACCGACTATAAAAATCTGCTTTATTTAGAGTCAGCCAAGCATCTGTCCCCCAGGCAGGCTCGCTGGGCATTGTTTTTCACGCGATTCAACTTTTTTGTTACGTACCGACCGGGTTCTAAGAACACTAAGGCAGATGCTTTATCCAGGTGTTTTCCGAGGGGAGAACCTTGGAAAGATCCAGTACCCATCCTCCAAAAGGGTGTAGTGGTCTCGGCTCTCACGACAGAGGTTGAGGCTGAGATTGCCGAGGCTCAGGAGGAAGTACCACCAGAGCTTCCCATTAACAAATCATTTGTACCACTCCATCTTCGCCTAAAGGTGTTGGGTGAGCATCATGATGCTGTTCTGGCTGGCCATCCAGGGGTTAGGGGTACCTTGGAGTTGGTGTCGCGTCGGTTTTGGTGGCCCAAAATCCGACAGGATGTGGTCTCGTACGTGTCAGCATGTACCACGTGTGCTAGGGCTAAGACGCCTCGCTCCCATCTAGCTGGCTCGTTACATCCTCTAGGGGTACCCAGTAGGCCATGGACAGAGATATCTATGGATTTTATTACAGACCTACCCTCCTCAGCAGGGAACATGGTCATCTTGGTGGTTGTTGATCGGTTCTCAAAGATGTCGCACTTTGTGTCCTTGCCTTCGTTGCCTAACGCAAAGACTCTGGCTCAGGTTTTTGTGCAGGAGGTGGTCAGACTTCACGGGGTCCCGTCTGACAGTGTCAGATAGGGGTACTCAGTTTGTGGCAAAGTTTTGGAAAGCATTTTGCTCACGGCTGGGGATCAAGTTGTCGTATTCTTCGGCGTTTCATCCTCAGTCAAATGGTCAGACCGAGCTTATGAACCGGAATTTGGAGCAGTATTTATGCTGCTTTGTTTCTGATAATCAGGAGGAGTGGTCGACGTTCCTTCCTTTGGCTGAGTTTGCCATTAAAAATCACCGCCAGGAATCGTCTGGGGAGTCCCCGTTTTTTTGTGTTTACGGGTACCATCCTCAATTTTGTACTCTGCGTCAGGGTAACTCTGCTGGCGTTCCGGAGGAGGACCAGCTAGGAGCACAACTGTCATCCGTTTGGAGGAGAGTGAAACAGCGCTTGCTGAGTGTGGGTGCAAGGTACAAGCGAGTGGCTGACAGTAGACGTGTGCCAGGTCCAGACCTGAGTGTGGGTGATTGGGTGTGGTTGTCCACAAAAAAACATAAAACTCAAAGTACCATCCCTGAAATTGGGTCCAAGGTTTATTGGTCCATTTAGGGTCGCCTCCATCATTAACCCGGTAGCCTACCGATTGGAGCTTCCTATGGTTTATAAGATACACAACGTGTTTCACAGATCTCTTTTAAAGAAGGTGGTGGGTTCCGTGGACGCGGCGCCGATGCCACCTCCAGTCTTGGTAGATGGCAATTTGGAGTTTGAAGTCTCCAAGGTGGTTGACTCTCGTATAGTGCGCCGCACATTACAGTATCTGGTACACTGGCGTGGTTATGGGCCGGAGGAGAGGTCTTGGGTACCAGCTTCGGACATACATGCGGACCGGCTGGTCAGTATGTTTCACCGCTGCCATCCGGACAAGCCGGGTCCTATAAGTCGTGAGGCCCCTGGGGTCCCTCGTAGAAGGCGGTGTACTGTCATGTCAGACGCTATTCACACTAGGGCGTCCGACAGACAGCGGTAATTCCACATTCGTCCACTATACGTTCTGTGGCGCCAGCTAGACTTTATCCAGGTTGTCCGGGGTTAATCTAGCTGGTAATCAGGTTGGAGGCTGGGTCACACCCGTGACCTTTAAATAGTCATTCTGGACTTTGGGTGTTGCCGATTATAGCTTGTGTCTTGTGCCTGGTGATCTCGGACTGGAGTGGTGGTCTAGGAGAAGAAATATCGTATCTGGTGGTGTATTATCCTTTGTCATATTTCTCCTTCCTATATTTGTATTTGTTTTGCCCTGTGCACATTTCAGTGTTTTCCTGTGTGTCTGCGGCGTGGTGCATTTTTAGTTTTCCCTGTCTGTGCTTTCAGTAGGGGTTGGGGGGTTGGTGTGTGGTCTAATCACTGGGTGGCGGGTGGAGGTTTCAGCATAGGACTGAAACAGGAGTCAGGGTCAGGCCTGGCGGCCCAGACAAGCACACCATCAGTATAAATTCTGGGAGAGGGACAGACAGGGTTTTCCCTAGTCCGAGGGATAACGCAGGGGCCCGGGTAATCAGCGGTAGTCTACCCAGTACCCGCATGACAAAAACAGTAGATTGTCATGAACAGTTCCTCAATCACTATATTACTTACACTACAAACAGGTGATGGTTTTTACTTCATAGCCCAGAATTATGCAATCTTAGTATTATGGAAAAATCCATATAATCATTTAAAACTATTGCTTATATATATATTTAGTAAGATTTCTGTTTCATTATAGTTTTTTATATTAATATTGTCAAACACATATTGTATACTGAAGCAGTTAGTTAAATTGGTATTTTAAGTTGTATCTATTTGACAGTCAATGTGTAGCTGGAGAATGGAAATGTTCAGATGCAAAATGTCCTGGAACCTGCAAAATTGAAGAAGGTCTATATGTCACAACCTATGATGACAAGAAATACAATCTTTTTGGCAACTGTGAATATATCGTATCACATGTAAGTACATTGATGATCTCAGGTTTCATGCTGGGTTTATGAATTCATAAATGTATGTTTTTTTCTTCAATATGTAACACATCTTTTTTACTAACCCCATACTATCTAAGTCTGTTTTTACCTTCCTGACTAGGACAAATTTTTCAAACCTGATAAGTGACACTTTATATGTTATTACGGTATACTCTGGAATGCTTCAACATATCATTGCCGTTCTGAGATTGCTTTTTTTTTCATTTCACATTGTACTTCATGATAGTAGTGATTTTAGATTTATATAATTTGTTTTTATTTATAACAATTTCTAAAATTTGACGAGAATTTAGAAAAATTCAACATTTTCAAATTTTTAATGTTACGTCCATAAATTAGATAGTCACACCACACAAAATAGTTGATAAATAACACCGCATATTTTTTCATTGAAATATAAAACCTGTATTTTTAGAGACTATTTCACTTCTGAAGTGACTTTGAAGTGCATATATGTCACAAAAACCACACACGGGACCCCATTTTAAAAACTCTTTAACCCCTTAACCCTCCGAAGCTTTTTTCGGTTTTGCGTTTCCATATTTTGCTTCTCTTATTTTCAGAGCCATAACTTTTTTATTTTTTCGTCAATATGGCCATGTGAGGACTTGTCTTTTGCAGGACAAGTTGTACTTTTGAACGACACCATTGGTTTTACCATGTTATGTACTACAAAACGGGGAAAAAATTCCAAGTGTGGTGAAATTGCAAAAAAAGTACAATCCCACACTTGTTTTTTGTTTGGCCTGTTTATAAGGTTCCCTAAATGCTCATACTTCAATGAGGTCCAAGTCCATGATGTCTTGGTGGTGGGATAACACTCAAGCTTGCTTCCTACGTTCCCTCCCACAAACTATGGACAACAGAGAGAGGATTATTATCCTTTTCCTCTCCTGACTATTGCACACCCATCACCTCTTCTGCACCTTCACTAACAGTTTGTCTGGTACCATGAACCCCCTTGATTGCTGTAATTCACCCTCCGATGGCACTCGCTGAACTTTGAGATATTGTTATCCCTTCTGCATCCTCCTCTGATTCTACTACTTCCTCTGGAACCACCACCTCCTCCTCCCGCAGATTATTCAAAGTGTGCTCCAGCATGTAGATCACCGGAATAGTAATGCTGATAATGGCATTATCAGTGCTAACCATCTTAGTAGCCATTTCAAAACTGTGCAGAAGGGTGCAAAGGTCCTTCATCTGTACCCACTCCGCAAGCCTGATTTGCACCACATCTGGACTGCGATGGCCCAAGCTATGCAAAAGGACATACAACACCAAAGATCCTCACTGCTGCTGCAGTCGCTGCAACATGTGCAAAGTGTATTTCCAACGTGTAAGCACATCGCATATCAACAGGCAGATGCAGTGGAGGAATTGTGAAATACAGAGATTTGTCCTGCAATCCTTGGGGATTCCAAGACTTGCTGTCTGTTTGCACCTTGTTGTCTAATGGTTTAGTTCACCATTCCTTGTTGTGTAGTGGGTTAGTTCTCTTTCCCCTGGTGTGTAGTGGTTTATTTATCCATCTCAAGATGTTTAGTAGTTTAGTTCTCCTACCCATGTTGTGTAGTAGTTTAGTTCTCAATCAACTGCTCTGTAGTTATTCAGTTCTCCATCCCTGAGGGCCCTGCAAACCTTGGGAATTCCAAGAATGTGGAGCAGACCATCACCTGCCCCCAGCACCACCAGAGTCACACAGTGCCCAGTCAATGAGATGTAATGCCCCTGGCCATGCTTGCTGGTCCAGTTGTCAATTGTGCAAGGCACGCTCACAGACATAGGTTTTTTCAAGGAATGAGTGATGTTGTCTGCAACATGCTGGTGTACTGCAGGCACAGCTTTATTAGATGAAAAAGACAACTGGGAATTTGGTACTGGGTGACAGCTTTTGGAAACCATCGGTTTGACAAACTGCTGTACTGTGAATGAGGTGCAGGTGGAGATATTATAGTGGAGTGAGAAAGATATGAAGTGCTTTGATGTCCTAAGGTATGTGTACTGGAGACTGAGGGTATGTGCACACGTTGCGGATTTCTTGCAGAAAATTCCTGAAGAAAACCGGAAATTTTCTGCAAGAAATCCGCATTTTTTTTTTGCGTTTTTTTTCCGTTTTTTTCGCGTTTTTTTAGCATTCTGCAAGCGTAATTAGCTTGCAGAATGCTAAAGTTTTCTAAGCGATCTGTAGCATCGCTTGGAAAACTGACTGACAGGTTGGTCACACTTGTCAAACATAGCGTTTGACAAGTGTGACCAACTTTTTACTATAGATGCAGCTTATGCCGCATCTATAGTAAAAGATAGAATGTTTAAAAATAATAAAAAAAATAAAAAAAATGCTTATACTCACCCAGACATCTCCTCAGCGGCGTCCGGCTCCTCTTCCTATAGCTGGTCTGTGCGCACAGGACCTCCCGTGACGTCACGGTCACGTGAGCGGTCACATGACCGCTCACGACCAATCACAGGACAGTGACGTCATTCGGCGAGGTCCTTCAGCGCACACCAGCTACAGGAACCGAACGGCAGCGTGCGAGGAGGCGGGAATACATCGAGGGTGAGTATAGGACTGTTTATTATTTTATTTCTTATTTTTTGACCACTTATATGGTGCCCAGTGCGTGGAGGAGAGTCTCCTCTCCTCCACCCTGGGTACCAACCGCATATAATCTGCTTACTTCCCGCATGGTGTGCACAGCCCCGTGCGGGAAGTAAGCAGATCAATGGACCCCTAGGTGTGCGGAATCCCTGCAATTCCGCATTTTTAATGAACATGTTGCTTTTTTTTCCGCTATGCGATTTTTTCGCGGAAAAAATCGCAACATTTGCACAAAAAATGCGGAATACCCTGTAAATAATAGGAGGCTTATGTAAGCGTTTTTTTTCGCGTTTTTATCACGTTTTTATAGCGAAAAAACGCGAAAAAAACGCTAACAATCCTGAACGTGTGCACATGGCCTGAAACTGCCTCCAATTAGGATAAACATCTCCTGTGAAATATCTAATCAGGTAGCTCTCTGTTTGAATGCCAACAATCCTTTGTTAGTAAATAAGCAAATTACTGGTCATTTACATTCCTTTGTTAGATAAGTGTAACAAAAACTGGTTATATGCACTCACTGGACAATTGACTATGTGGTTGAACAAGTTTCAATGACCGTCTGCGAACTCCATTCAGTAAAGGTACCTTCACACTGAACAACTTAACAACGATAACGATAGCGATCCGTGACGTTGCAGCGTCCTGGATAGCGATATCGTTGTGTTTGAAACGCAGCAGCAATCAGGATCCTGCTGTGACATCGTTGGTCGGAGCTAGAAGGCCAGCACCTTATTTCGTCGCTGGATCACCCGCTGACATCGCTGAATCGGTGTGTGTGACTCGGATTCAGTGATGTCTTCACTGGTAACCAGGGTAAACATTGGGTTACTAAGCGCAGGGCCGCGCTTAGTAACCCGATATTTACCCAGGTTACCATTGTAAATGTTAAAAAAAACAAACACGCTTACACAGTGCAGGGAAGCTGACGCCGGGGGACCCGACAGACACCGGAATGTAAGTATGTAGTGTTTTTTTTTTTTACATTTACACTGGTAACCAGGGTAAACATCGGGTTACTAAGCGCGGCCCTGCGCTTAGTAACCCGATGTTTACCCTGGTTACCCGGGGACTTCGGCATCGTTGGTCGCTGGAGAGCTGTCTGTGTGACAGCTCTCCAGCGACCACACAACGACGAAACAGCGACGCTGCAGCGATCGGTTGTCTATATCGCTGCAGCGTCGCTTAATGTGACGGTACCTTAAGGATATACTGAATATTATATAATAAACTGATTGAAACCATATCAATATTTCAATAATTAGTATTAATTAATTGGAGTGTTTGAAACCATTAACCCCTTAACGACCGCCGATACGCCTTTTAACGGCGGCCGCTAAGGGTACTTAAACCACAGCGCCGTTAATTAACGGCGCTGTGGAAAAAGTGAATAGCGCCCCCCAGAGTCGGATTTTCTCTGGGGTCTCGGTTGCCGAGGGTAGCCGAGACCCCAGAGAACATGATTCGGGGGGTTTTTACCGACCCCCGAGTTGCGATCGCCGGTAATTAACCGTTTACCGGCGGTCGCAACAAAAAAAAAAAAAACGCGATTTGCCGTTTAATTTCTCTGTCCTCCGATGTGATCGCACATCGGAGGACAGAGAAATGTGGTCCCCGATGGCCCCCAATAGCCCCCCAATACTTACCTACCTCCCCCGGTGCTCCTCGTGTCTCCCCATGGGCGCCGCCATCTTTTTTCCGGGAAAAAATGGCGGGCGCACGCGCAGTACGCCCGCCGCCCGGCACCCGGATGTTCTTTGGGGTCTCGGCTGCCGGGGGTAGCCGAGACCCCAAAGAACATGATCGGGGTCGATTTGCACCGACCCCTGCTTTGCGATCGCCGGTAATTAACAGTTTACCGGCGACCGCAAAAAAAAAAAAAAAAAAAAAAGCGATCAGTTATTTCTCTGTCCTCTGATGTGATCGCACATCAGAGGACAGAGAAATAGGGGGATTCGGGGACCCTATCATACTCACCCGGGGTCCCTGGGTCCTCTTCTGTCTTCTCCTGCCAGCCGGCTTTTTCATCATGGCGGGCGCATGCACAGTGCGCCCGCCATCTGCTGCCATCTGCCGGCCGGCAGGAGAAGACAAGTTGGGGCTAAAATTAGGGTTAGGGTTAGGGTTAGGGTTAGAGTTAGGGTTAGGGTTAGAGTTAGGGTTAGGGTTGGGGCTAAATTTAGGGTTAGGGTTAGGGCTAGGGTTAGGGTTAGGCTACTTTCACACTAGCGTTTTTTGGCTTCCGTCGCAATGCGTCGTTGGAGAAAAAACGCATCCTGCAAAAGTGCTTGCAGGATGCGTTTTTTCTCCATTGGCTTGCATTAGCGACGCATTGCGACGGATTGCCACATGTCGCATCCGTCGTGCGACGGATGCGTCGTGCTTCAGCGGACTGTCGACACAAAAAAAACTACATGTAACTTTTTTGTGCGACGTGTCCTACATATTTCAGTGCCACGTGCCACGTATTTAAGTGACACGTGCCACGTATCAAAGTGCCACGTGCCACATATTTCAGTGCCACGTATCAAAGTGCCACGTGCCACGTATCAAAGTGCCACGTGCCACATATTTCAGTGCCACGTGCCACGTATTTAAGTGACACGTGCCACGTATCAAAGTGCCACGTGCCACGTATCAAAGTGCCACGTGCCACATATTTCAGTGCCACGTATCAAAGTGCCACGTGCCACGTATCAAAGTGCCACGTGCCACATCTTTCAGTGCCACGTGCCACGTATTTAAGAGACACGTGCCACGTATCAAAGTGCCACGTGCCACATATTTCAGTGCCACGTATTTAAGTGACACGTGCCACGTATCAAAGTGCCACATATCACGTATTTCAGTGCCACGTATTTAAGTGACACGTATCACGTATAAGTGCCACGTGTCACGTATTTAATTGCCACATATTTAAGTGCCACGTATCAAGATTTTCCATGGAGAACAGACACATCCAGAGATATGTCTGCTCTCCACGGCTGCAGCAACACACTGACAGGAGCCATAGTTCCTGTCGGTGTGTCACTGCGCATGCGCGAGCGAGTTTACCGGCGGTCATTGACCCCGGCACTCTCGCTTAACGGCAGTGCTGCGTGGGAAAGTTCAACGCAGCTGTACTGCTGTTAACCGAGACGCCGGAGTCATTGAACTCCGGAACAGTACGCGATACACTGCTAGGAGCTTCGCTCCTGGCAGTGTATCGCCGGAGAGCAGCCGATCGGCGTGGGACACTCGTTTTATGGATTCTGCGGACAGGGAGTATGAATTTGGTTTATTATTTTTGGATTTTTTCCTGGAGGATCGAGGGCTTCGCCTACAAGTGTGCTGTTGGTGAGTATATACTCTGTGTTATATGTTGTATGTACTGTGTGTCATGTATGTGTATTGTGTGTAGGTGTTTTGTGTAACTTTACAATTGTGCTAAGTCGCTGGACACAGGGACAACTCTCCCATCCTAATACCGGATGGGAGTAGTAGTCCCATACGGCGACTTAGCACAATGGTGGCACTAGCGTCGCATGGGGACACACACACGCACACACACGCACACACACACACACACAGAAGGACTCCATGCTGCTTCACTGGGGGGCGGGGGCTTCCCTCTTCCTGTCCGACGTCACGTCCGGTCCTGGGTGTCAACCCCTCCGTACAAAGACGCCAACACCCAGGACAAAGGCGCTGTGTGTGGAAGGTAATATGGGGCCCTAGGGGGATACGCAGACACGCCGCTGCGTAAAGAATTGACATGTCAATTCTTTTTACGCCGGCGTGTTTGCAGACAAAAGCGCCGCGTTTTTTTGCGGTGTGTCTGAACGGCAAAGTGAATTTCTCATTCACTTTGCCGGCAGACGAAAATGACATTGCGCATTTTTGAAAAGCGCCCGCAAAATAGCGCTCAAAAATGCGCTATGTCTGAAAGTAGCCTAAGGCTTCTTTCACACTTGCGTCGGTACGGGGCGGTCGCAATGCGTCGGCCCGATGTACCGACGCACGTTGTGAAAATTGTGCACAACGTGGGCAGCGGATGCAGTTTTTCAACGCATCCGCTGCCCAGTCTATGTCCTGGGGAGGAGGGGGCAGAGTTACGGCCACGCATCCGCGGAAATGGCGGACGCGACGTACAAAAAAAAGGTTACATTGAACTTTTTTTGTGACGACGGGGGCTAAAGTTATGGTTAGGGTTGGGGCTAAAGTTAGGGTTGGGGCTAAAGTTAGGGTTAGAGTTGGGATTAGGGTTAGGGTTTGGATTAGGGTTGGGATTAGTGTTACGTTTGGGATTAGGGTTAGGGTTGGGATTAGGGTTACAGGTGTGTTGGATTTAGGGTTTTGATTAGGGTTATGGTTAGGGTTGAGATTAGGGCTGTTTTGGGGTTAGGGTTGTGATTATCGTTAGGGTTGTGATTAGGATTATGGATCGGGTTGAGATTAGGGTTAGGGCTGTGTTGGGGTTAGGGTTGGAGTTAGAATTGGGGGGTTTCCACTGTTTAGGTACATCAGGGGGTCTCCAAACACGACAGCCAATTTTGCGCTAAAAAAGTCAAATGGTACTCCCTCCCTTCTGAGCTCTGCCGTGCGCCCAAACAGTGGTTTACCCCCACATATGGGGCATCAGCGTACTCGGGATAAATTGGACAACAACTTTTGGGGTCCAATTTCTCCTGTTACCCTTGTGAAAATAAAAACTTGGGGGCTAAAAATCTTTTTTGTTGGAAAAAAATATATTTTTTTATTTTCACTACTCTGCATTATAAATTTCTGTGAAGCACTTGAGCTTTCAAAGTTCTCACCACATATCTAGATAAGTTCCTTAGGGGGTCTAGTTTCCAAAATTTGGTCACTTGTGGGGGTTTCTACTGTTTAGGTACATTAGGGGTCTGCAAACGCAACATAACGCCCGCAGACAATTCTATCAAAGTCTGCATTGCAAAATGGCGCTCCTTCCCTTCCGAGCTCTGCCGTGCGCCCAAACAGTGGTTTACCCCCACATATGGGGTACCAGCATACTCAGGACAAATTGGACAACAACTTTTGGGGTCCAATTTCTCTTGTTACCCTTGTGAAAATAAAAATTTGGGGGCTAAAAAAATCTTTTTTGTGGGAAAAAAAATATTTTTTATTTTCACTACTCTGCATTATAAACTTCTGTGAAGCACTTGGGCATTCAAAGTTCTCACCACATATCTAGATAAGTTCCTTGGGGGGTCTATTTTCCAAAATGGGGTCACTTGTTGGGGGTTTCTACTGTTTTGTTACATTAGGGGTCTGCAAAGGCAACATAACGCCCGCAGACAATTCTATCAAAGTCTGCATTCCAAAATGGCACTCCTTCCCTTCCGAGCTCTGCCATGCGCCCAAACAGTGGTTTACCCCCACATATGGGGTACCAGCATACTCAGGACAAATTGGACAACAACTTTTGGGGTCCAATTTCTCTTGTTACCCTTGTGAAAATAAAAACTTGGGGGCTAAAAAATCTTTATTGTTAAAAAATATATATTTTTTATTTTCACGACTCTGCATTATAAACTTCTGTGATGCACTTGGGCATTCAAAGTTCTCACTACACATCTAGATAAGTTCCATGGGGGGTCTAGTTTCCAAAATGGGGTCACTTTTGGGGGGTTTCTGCTGTTTAGGCACATCAGGGGCTCTCCAAACGCGACATGGCGTCCGATCTCAATTCCAGTCAATTTTGCATTGAAAAGTCAAATGGCGCTCCTTTGCTTCCGAGCTCAGCCATGCGCCCAAACAGTGGTTTACCCCCACATATGGGGTGTCGGCGTACTCAAGACAAATTGTACAACAGCTTCTGGGGTCCATTTTCTCCTGTTACCCTTGGTAAAATAAAAATTTGGAGGCAAAAAGATCATTTTTGTAGAAAAAATGCGATTTTTTTATTTTCACGGCTCTACGTTATAAACTTCTGTGAAGCACCTGGGGGTTTAAAGTGCTCACCACACATCTAGATAAGTTCCTTAAGGGGTCTAGTTTCCAAAATGGTGTCATATGTGGGGGGTCTCTACTGTTTAGGCACATCAGCGGCTCTCCAAACGTGACATGGCGTCCGATCTCAATTCCAGCCAATTCTACATTGAAAAAGTAAAACGACACTCCTTCTCTTCCAAGCTCTGCGGTGCGCCCAAACAGTGGTTTACCCCCATATATGGGGTATCGACGTACTCAGGAGAAATTGCACAACAACTTTTGTGGTCTAATTTCTCCTGTTACCCTTGTGAAAATAAAAATTTGGGGGCAAAAAGATCATTTTTGTAGAAAAAATGAGATTTTTTATTTTCACGGCTCTACGTTATAAACTTCTGTGAAGCACTTGGGGGTTCAAAGTGCTCACCACACATCTAGATAAGTTCCTTGGGGGGTCTAGTTTCCAAAATGGTATCACTTGTGGGGGGTTTCCACTGTTTAGGCACATCAGGGACTCTCCAAACGCGACATGGCATCCGATCTCAATTCCAGCCAATTCTGCATTGAAAAAGTCAAACGGTGCTCCTTCACTTCCAAGCTCTGCGGTGCGCCCAAACAGTGGTTTACCTCCACAAATGGGGTATCGACGTACTCAGGAGAAATTGCACAACAACTTTTGTGGTCTAATTTCTCCTGTTACCCTTGTGAAAATAAAAATTTGGGGGCAAAAAGATCATTTTTGTAGAAAAAATGAGATTTTTTATTTTCACGGCTCTACGTTATAAACTTCTGTGAAGCACTTGGGGGTTCAAAGTGCTCACCACACATCTAGATAAGTTCCTTGGGGGGTCTAGTTTCCAAAATGGTATCACTTGTGGGGGGTTTCCACTGTTTAGGCACATCAGGGACTCTCCAAACGCGACATGGCATCCGATCTCAATTCCAGCCAATTCTGCATTGAAAAAGTCAAACGGTGCTCCTTCACTTCCAAGCTCTGCGGTGCGCCCAAACAGTGGTTTACCTCCACATATGGGGTATCGACGTACTCAGGAGAAATTGCACAACAACTTTTGTGGTCTAATTTCTCCTGTTACCCTTGTGAAAATAAAAATTTGGGGGCAAAAAGATCATTTTTGTAGAAAAAATGAGATTTTTTATTTTCACGGCTCTACGTTATAAACTTCTGTGAAGCACTTGGGGGTTCAAAGTGCTCACCACACATCTAGATAAGTTCCTTGGGGGGTCTAGTTTCCAAAATGGTATCAGTTGTGGGGGGTTTCCACTGTTTAGGCACATCAGGGACTCTCCAAACGCGACATGGCATCCGATCTCAATTCCAGCCAATTCTGCATTGAAAAAGTCAAACGGTGCTCCTTCACTTCCAAGCTCTGCGGTGCACCCAAACAGTGGTTTACCTCCACATATGGGGTATCGACGTACTCAGGAGAAATTGCACAACAACTTTTGTGGTCTAATTTCTCCTGTTACCCTTGTGAAAATAAAAATTTGGGGGCAAAAAGATCATTTTTGTAGAAAAAATGAGATTTTTTATTTTCACGGCTCTACGTTATAAACTTCTGTGAAGCACTTGGGGGTTCAAAGTGCTCACCACACATCTAGATAAGTTCCTTGGGGGGTCTAGTTTCCAAAATGGTATCACTTGTGGGGGGTTTCCACTGTTTAGGCACATCAGGGACTCTCCAAACGCGACATGGCATCCGATCTCAATTCCAGCCAATTCTGCATTGAAAAAGTCAAACGGTGCTCCTTCACTTCCAAGCTCTGCGGTGCGCCCAAACAGTGGTTTACCTCCACATATGGGGTATCGACGTACTCAGGAGAAATTGCACAACAACTTTTGTGGTCTAATTTCTCCTGTTACCCTTGTGAAAATAAGAATTTGTGGGCGAAAAAATCATTTTTGTGAAAACAAATGCGATTTTTTATTTTCACGGCTCTACGTTATAAACTTCTGTGAAGCACTTGGGGGTTCAAAGTGCTCACCACACATCTAGATAAGTTCCTTGGGGGGTCTAGTTTCCAAAATGGTGTCACTTGTGGGGGGTTTCCACTGTTTAGGCACATTAGGGGCTCTCCAAACGCGACATGGCGTCCGATCTCAATTCCAGCCAATTCTGCATTGAAACAGTCAAACGGTGCTCCTTCACTTCCAAGCTCTGCGGTGCGCCCAAACAGTGGTTTACCTCCACATATGGGGTATCGGTGTACTCAGGAAAAATTGCACAACAAAATTTGTGGTTAAATTTCTGTTTTTACACTTGTGAAAATTAAAAAAAATGGTTCTGAAGTAAAATGTTTGCAAAAAAAAGTAAAATGTTAATTTTTTTCTTCCACATTGTTTTAGTTCCTGTGAAGTACGTAAAGGGTTAATAAACTTCTTGAATGTGGTTTTGAGCAGCTTGAGGGGTGCAGTTTTTAGAATGGTGTCACACTTGGTTATTTTCTATCATATAGACCCCTCAAAATCACTTCAAAGGTGATGTGGTCCCTAAAAAAAACATGGTGTTGTAAAAATGAGAAATTGCTGGTCAACTTTTAACCCTTATAACTCCCTAACAAAAAAAAAATTGTTTCCAAAATTGTGCTGATGTAAAGTAGACATGTGAGAAATGTTATTTATTAACTATTTTTTGTGACATATCTCTCTGATTTAAGGGCATAAAAATACAAAGTTTGAAAATTGCAAAATTTTAAAATTTTTTGCCATATTTCCATTTTTTTCATAAATAATCGCAAGTAATATCGAAGAAATGTTACCACTAACTTGAAGTACAACATGTCACGAAAAAACAATCTCAGAATCAGCGGGATCCGATAAAGCGTTCCAGAGTTATAACCTCATAAAGTGACACTGGTCAGAATTGTAAAAATTGGCTCGGTCATTAAGTACCAAATTGGCTCTGTCACTAAGGGGTTAAGGATAATATAGCATACTACACATACCACCCCTGTTTTCAACCACTTTAATTAATCCTACAACTAAGCTATGCAAATTCTTCATAAAGCATTTTAACATTTTTGCCTATATATTTATTTGGTGGCTACCCATAGAAAACCACTTTGGTACAACAACATTAGACATAAAAACAAAACATTGGACCAAACACAAAAGAAACAAAAACAAAAACATTGGACCAACAGGTACTGGAATATCAACTGTCTTTGCAGAAATCTTCTTTTCTTTGGCTCTTCTTAGACCACACATCTAAATTGGTCTCTGGTGCAGGGAAAGCAAGGGGATTATTATGCCCTCATTATCTTAAATGCCAAGATGACATCACTACTCTCCCTGGATAGCAAAAGAACAGACTCATAAAAGCAACCTGTCCCTGCCCTTTATGACATTAACCCCTAGTTTCTTCAAAGCAATGGGTGAGGGGAGTACAGGTGTCCATGGCTGAACATAAGAGTGCCTTCATCTTCTATTGCTGCAGCTGGCCAGGGCCTCATTTTATAGGCCATTTGGATTCAGGCAAAAGCTTCTAGGGTTAGTTCTCCCCTCGCTTGTCATTAGCTGGCAGTTATGATGATTCACCCTGGTAATAGTTTAGCAGCATCTGGGCGTGGTCTCAGCGCTCAGTTGGATATTTGCAGCATGTGCACAGATACAGCCTGCACTGTGGGAAAGTAAAATTCAAAGTCACACTTGCAAAAGTTTCAAAATCCTGGTAGATGTAAACTCAGTGCAAAGCAACAGTCCAAGATAGATTAACTTGGTCCAAGATAACTCAGTCCATTATAAATTCACAGTCCTGGTGGCTTGTTTCTCCACCCCTTCATCAAAATGAATAAAACAAAATTACTTGGTCCAATTATACTGTGCCCAGAACGACCTTTTACATTTTCTACGGTAGCAAATAGATATTTCTAATCTACATCATAACTACTAAATAAAATATGTGTATCATATATATATATACATATATATATATATATATATATATATATATATATATATACATATATAAATATATATATATATATATATATATATATATATTGTAGGGGTTTCACTCACTCAGGTGCGACGGCTGACACTTAGGAGGCAGGTTCCAACAAAAGTTCAAAAGTTTATTGCTCCATAAACCAGTTAGCATAAACAGAAAACAAATAGCCTTTAGCTCAGGCAAAGGACAAAAACAAGTGTCCATTCCTTCAGGCTCAGTCCGAGAGCCTTAACACCCTCTGGAGGCTAGCACCTCCACACATATCCAGTGTGTTAAGCATTAGGCTGTCTTATATAGAGCTAACCACACCCAGTAACCTATCACATGATTAGCCATGTGGTCTGACATCACCACAGGTCCTGGAACATATATATATATACACATGGTTATGTGCAACAAAGAAATACTTCGGGCTACATTACAGCAACAAGCCAGCTATGCGACACATATCTCCATTCGACTACACACCCTTTAGCCATGCTACATACCTCCCCCCTCTGCCTAAAGCTGTGGGGCTTGGCACTTTCCCCCACTAAACAAGGGATTCTTGATAGGGCATCTGCATTACCGTGCCATCACCATGTATGCACCGCACTCCGACCTTCTTTCCTGGGAGCAGGTGGAGAGGAAAAGTGGCCCTCACCAGGGTCACTAGGCTCCCCGAGTCTAACAGTGCCGTGACTGCTCGACCGTTCACCTTTTCGGGACACGCTTGAGGTCCCTTGTTGGGCGGAGAGTTCACACTGCAGGCTGGATACGCATAGTATGAACAATGGCGTCCCATGCTGCAGTCCATCTGCTCAGTGGTCTGGGAACAACGGGCAGCTATATGTCCTGGCCCGTGGCACCTCCAGCAAATAATATCACCCGTAGGGACCTTGGGCACCACCTCCCCCGCCCTTTGTGACCTTGGACGCGCCACCCCTTTTTGGGACTCAGCAGCTTTCTGGGACCCCCAGTACGGCATGGGCTGCCTCCCAAAGGAGCCTTCCATCCCTTGGTATCTCTCGACCAGTCCGATCAGTTCGTCGGCATTCTGGGGATCACCCTGGGCAACCCAAGTCTGTATGGGCCTCGGGAGGGAATGCACAAACCGATCCATCATCACCCATTCTACCATCTGTGCAGGCGTAGAGGACTCTGGCTGCAGCCATTTCTGGACCAGGTGCAACAGGTCAAACATTTGGGAGCGAGGCGGTTTGTCCCGGTGATAGGCCCAGCAGTGAACTCGCTGTGCCCTAACAGTCAGTGTCACCCCCAAACGTGCGAGAACCTCGGCTTTCAATTTGTGATACTCTTTAGCATCCTGCAAGGTCAAATCATAGTATGCCTTCTGAGGTTCCCCCATCAGGTAAGGCGCCAACACCTCTGCCCACTTCTCTGGCGGAAGTTTTTCCCTCTCAGCGACCCTCTCAAACACCGTTAGGAAGGCCTCAACATCATCCCCGGGAGTCATTTTCTGTAATGCGCGTCTTACCGTCTTCCGGACGTGGGTGTCATCAGCCAAACCTGGGGTTTTGCCCTGGATGGCGGTTGCCAGAAGCTGCATCTGCTGGCTCTGCCATTGCTCCTGCTGGCTCTGTTGTATCTGCTGCTGGCTCTGTTGTATCTGCTGCATCAACAGCTTGTTGGTCTCTTGCTGCCGCTGCTCCTGCTGTGACTGCAACTGGACCAAGTGTTTCAGCAGGTCCTCAATTTTCCCCGCCAATGCTTGCTGGTTTACAACAGACTTGACCCAGGACATCCAATAATAGACTTACGTCTCCGCTGGGAACGCTGCCCGCACGTCTACCACCAATTGTAGGGGTTTCACTCACTCAGGTGTGACGGCTGACACTTAGGAGGCAAGTTCCAACAAAAGTTCAAAGGTTTATTGCTCCATAAACCAGTTAGCATAAACAGAAAACAAATAGCCTTTAGCTCAGGCAAAGGAAAAAAATAAGTGTCCATTCCTTCAGGCTCAGTCCGAGAGCCTTAACACCCTCTGGAGGCTAGCACCTCCACACATATCCAGTGTGTTAAGCATTAGGCTGCCTTATATAGAGCTAACCACACCCAGTAACCCATCACATGATTAGCCATGTGGTCTGACATCACCACAGGTCCTGGAACACATGTATATACACATGGTTATGTGCAACAAAGAAATACTCCGGGCTACATTACAGCAACAAGCCAGATATGCGACACATATCTCCCGCCGGCTACACACCCTTTAGCCATGCTACAATATATATATATATATATATATATATATATATATATATATATATATATATATATATGTCTGGACTGCACTGAAATGTATCATAACTCCAGAATATCAAACACCAGTTATCATATACATCAAATTCATGTCAATCACATTTGCATAATAATGATGATCATAATTACTAGTAAATCATGTCAATCCAAATTACAAAATTATGTTAATACTAATGAAAATCAGTAATTAAATATTTCCACTTTTTTTCTGAAAAAACAGAACCGAAACCAATATGCTTTTAAACCAATTCTAGCAAATTATTTTTCATATCATAGCAAACACATTACATCCACACACTATCCCTGACTTCAGCAATGCATTCATTCAGTAAACATTAAAGTTTCTCATGTACATATAAGCAAAGAAACATACACTTTGGGTAACCCACACATTTGTATTGCATGCTAATAATGTACTCAAGTGTAGATGAACATCAAGAACAAAAGACTGATATTAACAAACAAGCATTCACTAAAATAATTTCTTTTTAATGTATACGTTTTTCAAAACTCAATATGCATGGGAGCTCCCAAAAACAAAAATATGAAAAACTCAAAAATAAAAGTCAAATAAAAATATTCAGTACTGCAAAAATGAACTATTTACTGTGCACTGTAATCTCATTAAATGGCCAAAGGTTTCTTCTTTCACTCCTGCAGACAAAACAAAAGGTTAATTACACTATCCCGCCCTCCAATCCAACATTTAGTGGTCTGAAAGGAGAAAATAGCTCCTTTCATAACCAAACACAGTACAAAAAAAATTGAAAGAATGAGAAACAAAGAAAAAAATAAAAATGCCACCTGATTTTCTCTTTGGCTGTGAACCAATGTAAACAAAGGATATCCATGACAATTAAGCTGGAGTCACACTAAACGACTTACCAACGATCACAACCAGCGATACGACCTGGCCGTGATAGTTGGTAAGTAGTTGTGTGGTCGCTGGGGAGCTTGTTGTGAACTCTATTTCTGGGCTCCCTCTAGTGGTCACAAGCGGTACTGTGTAGTGTTCTTTCTGCAGGTTGGCTTCATCAGCTGGTTCGTTATCCTTGGTTGGTTTTCTATTTAGCCCACCTGGATACTCAGTTCCTTGCCTGCTATCAATGTATTCAGTGCTCTTCAGATTCCGTGTGTCTACCTTGCTCCCAGTCTCTCCAAGACAAGCTAAGTTTTTGTTTGATCATTTTTTGATTATCAGTGTTCATTATGTTTTTAGTCCAGCTCGCTAAAATGTGATTTCTTCACTTGCTGGTTGCTCTAGGGGACTGAGTTTCTCCCCCCACACCGTTAGTTGGTGTGGGGGTTCTTGAAATCTCAGAGTGGATATTTTGTAAGGGTTTTTTACTGACCGCATAGATTCCCTTTTCTATTTTCTGCTATCTAGTATTAGTGGGCCTCATTTGCTGAATCTGCTTTCACCCCTGTGTATGTGCCTTCCTCTTACCTCACCGTTATTATTTGTTGGGGGCTTCTATATCTTTGGGGATTATTTCTCTGGAGGCAAGAGAGGTCTTTCTTTCTCTCTAGGGGTAGTTAGTTCCTTAGGCTGGCTCGAGACGTCTAGGAATTCAGGCACGTTCACCGGCTACTTCTAGTGTGTTTGGTTAGGTTCAGATTTGCGGTCAGTCCAGCTTGCCACCTCCCTAGAGCTTGTCCTATGTTTGTTACTTAGCTGGAGTAATTTGTGATCCTCAACCACTAAGGATCATAACAGTATAGCAGGCCAAAAAGTGTTTAATGCATCGCAGAAGTGGGATAAAAAAAAGACCTGAGTACATTTTTTTTTTTCCTTCCTCCCGCTTTTCCTTTGCTGCAGTCTGTTTAGCTTCTTTCATCCCCTTGAACTCTGGGTGGTTTTGAGCTCAGCTGCAGACATGGATGTTCAGACTCTGACTTCTAATGTGGATGCGTTTTTTCTAGCTCTTGGACTGCTTTATGAGGAGCCTAATCTTGAGAATCAGGCAGAAAAAGCGTTGCTGGCCCTTTCTCAAGGGCAGGATGAAGCAGAGGTGTATTGTCAAAAATTTCGGAAATGGTCAGTGCTTACTCAATGGAATGAGTGTGCCCTGGCTGCAAATTTCAGAGAAGGTCTTTCTGAAGCCATTAAGGATGTTATGGTGGGGTTCCCCACCCCTACAAGTCTGAGTGATTCTATGGCTTTAGCCATTCAGGTTGATCGGCGTTTGCGGGAGCGCAGATCTGCTCATCCTTTGGCGGTATTTTCTGAACAGAGACCTGAGTCTATGCAATGTGATCGAACTCTGACCAGAATTGAGCGACAAAGTCATAGACGTCAAAATGGGTTGTGCTTTTACTGTGGTGATTCTGCTCATGTTATCTCAGCATGCTCTAAACGCTTAAAAAAGGTCGCTAAACCTGTCACCATTGGTACTATACAGCCTAAGTTTATTTTGTCTGTTACTTTGATTTGTTCTTTGTCGTCCTACTCGGTTATGGCCTTTGTGGATTCGGGTGCTGCCCTGAATCTGATGGATTTGTCATTTGCCAGGCACTGTGGTTTTGTCCTGGAGCCTTTGGAATTTCCTATTCCTCTGAGGGGAATTGATGCTACGCCATTGGCTGAGAATAAACCTCAGTATTGGATGCAAATGACCATGTGCATGACTCCCGTTCATCAGGAGGTGATTTGCTTTCTTGTTCTGCATAATTTACATGATGTTGTCGTTTTGGGTCTGCCATGGTTGCAGGCTCATAATCCAGTTTTAGATTGGAAAGCTATGTCTATGTCTAGTTGGGGTTGTCAGGGAATTCATGGCGATACTCCATTGGTGTCTATTGCTTCTTCCACTCCTTCTGAGGTCCCTGAGTTTTTGTCTGACTACCAGGATGTATTTGATGAGCCCAGGTCCAGTGCCCTGCCCCCTCATAGGGATTGTGACTGTGCTATAAATTTAATTCCTGGTAGTAAATTCCCTAAGGGATGACTTTTTAATTTGTCTATACCAGAGCATGCCGCGATGCGGAGTTATATAAAGGAGTCTTTGGAGAAGGGACATATTCGCCCATCCTCTTCCCCTCTTGGTGCAGGATTCTTTTTTGTGGCCAAGAAGGACGGTTCTTTGAGACCGTGTATAGATTATCGCCTTCTGAATAAAATTACAGTCAAATTTCAGTATCCTTTGCCACTATTATCTGATTTGTTTGCTCGGATTAAGGGTGCCAGTTGGTTCACCAAGATAGATCTCCGTGGTGCGTATAATCTTGTGCGCATTAAGCAGGGAGATGAATGGAAAACAGCATTTAATACGCCCGAAGGCCATTTTGAGTACTTGGTGATGCCTTTTGGACTCTCTAATGCTCCTTCTGTGTTTCAGTCCTTCATGCATGACATTTTCCGAGAATATCTGGATAAATTTATGATTGTTTATCTGGATGACATTTTGGTCTTTTCTGATGATTGGGAGTCCCATGTGAAGCAGGTCAGGATGGTGTTTCAGGTCCTGCGTGCCAATGCTTTATTTGTGAAGGGCTCAAAATGCCTCTTCGGAGTACAGAAGGTCTCCTTTTTGGGTTTTATTTTTTCTCCTTCTGCTGTGGAGATGGACCCAGTCAAGGTCCAGGCTATTCATGACTGGACTCAGCCCACGTCTGTTAAGAGTCTTCAGAAGTTCTTGGGTTTTGCTAATTTTTACCGTCGTTTCATTGCTAATTTTTCTAGCGTGGTTAAACCTTTGATGGATTTGACCAGGAAGGGCTCTGATGTTACTAATTGGTCTCCTGCGGCCGTGGAGGCCTTTCGGGAGCTTAAGCACCGGTTTTCTTCAGCTCCAGTCTTATGTCAGCCAGATGTCTCTCTCCCCTTTCACGTCGAGGTTGATGCTTCCGAGATTGGAGCAGGGGCTGTTTTGTCACAGAGAAGTTCTGAGGGCTCTGTGATGAAGCCGTGTGCTTTCTTTTCAAGAAAGTTTTCGCCTGCCGAGCGAAATTATGATGTTGGTAATCGGGAGTTGTTGGCTATGAAGTGGGCATTTGAGGAGTGGCGTCATTGGCTAGAGGGAGCTAGACATCGTGTGGTGGTCCTGACTGATCACAAAAATCTGATTTACCTCGAGTCGGCCAAGCGCCTTAATCCTAGACAGGCTCGTTGGTCGTTGTTTTTCTCCCGTTTCAATTTCGTGGTCTCATACCTGCCTGGTTCGAAGAACGTGAAAGCTGATGCACTTTCTAGGAGCTTTGTGCCTGACTCTCCGGGAGTTTCTGAGCCGGCTGGTATTCTTAGAGAGGGAGTGATTTTGTCTGCCATTTCTCCAGATTTGCGACGAGTGCTGCAGAAATTTCAGGCGGATAGACCTGACCGTTGTCCACCAGAGAGACTGTTTGTCCCGGATAGATGGACCAGCAGAGTTATTTCCGAGGTTCATTCTTCGGTGTTGGCGGGTCATCCTGGGATTTTTGGTACCAGAGATTTGGTGGCTAGGTCCTTCTGGTGGCCTTCCTTGTCGCGGGATGTGCGTTCCTTTGTGCAGTCTTGTGGGATTTGTGCTCAGGCTAAGCCTTGCTGTTCTCGTGCCAGCGGGTTGCTTTTGCCTTTGCCTGTCCCGAAAAGGCCTTGGACGCACATCTCCATGGATTTTATTTCGGATCTGCCAGTATCTCAGAGAATGTCTGTCATCTGGGTGGTGTGTGATCATTTTTCCAAGATGGTCCATTTGGTGCCCTTGCCTAAGCTGCCTTCCTCCTCCGATTTGGTTCCTGTATTTTTTCAGAATGTGGTTCGCTTGCACGGCATTCCTGAAAATATTGTGTCGGATAGAGGATCCCAGTTTGTGCCCAGGTTTTGGCAAACTTTTTGTGCTAAGATGGGCATTGATTTGTCTTTTTCGTCGGCCTTCCATCCTCAGACTAATGGCCAAACCGAGCAAACTAATCAGACGTTGGAGACTTATTTGAGATGTTTTGTTTCTGCTGATCAGGATGATTGGGTGACTTTTTTGCCATTGGCCGAGTTTGCCCTTAATAATCGGGCTAGTTTTGCTACCTTGGTTTCGCCTTTTTTCTGCAATTCTGGTTTCCATCCTCGTTTTTCCTCGGGTCAGGTTGAGTCTTCTGACTGTCCTGGGGTGGATTCTGTGGTGGATAGGTTGCAGCAGATTTGGAGCCATGTGGTGGACAATCTGAAATTGTCACAGGAGAGGGCTCAGCGCTTTGCCAACCGCCGCCGCGGTGTGGGTCCCCGACTTCGTGTTGGGGATTTGGTGTGGCTGTCTTCTCGGTATGTTCCTATGAAGGTCTCGTCTCCTAAGTTTAAGCCTCGCTTCATCGGTCCTTATAAGATCTTGGAAATCCTTAACCCGGTGTCTTTTCGTTTGGATCTCCCGGCATCATTTGCCATCCATAATGTGTTCCATAGGTCTTTGTTGCGGAGGTATGTGGTACCTGTGGTTCCTTCTGTTGAGCCTCCTGCTCCGGTGCTGGTTGAGGGCAAATTGGAGTACGTGGTGGAGAAGATTTTGGATTCTCGTATCTCTAGACGGAGACTTCAGTATCTGGTTAAGTAGAAGGGCTATGGTCAGGAGGATAATTCCTGGGTTGTTGCCTCTGATGTTCATGCGGCCGATTTGGTTCGCGCCTTCCACGCAGCCCGTCCTGATCGCCCTGGGGGTCTTGATGAGGGTTCGGTGACCCCCTCCTCAAGGGGGGGGTACTGTTGTGAACTCTATTTCTGGGCTCCCTCTAGTGGTCACAAGTAGTGTTGAGCGATACCGTCCGATACTTGAAAGTATCGGTATCGGAAAGTATCGGCCGATACCGGCAAAGTATCGGATCCAATCCGATACCGATACCCGATACCAATACAAGTCAATGGGACTCAAGTATCGGACGGTATTCCTGATGGTTCCCAGGGTCTGAAGGAGAGGAAACTCTCCTTCAGGCCCTGGGAACCATATTAATGTGTAAAATAAAGAATTAAAATAAAAAATATCGCTATACTCACCTGTCCGACGCAGCCGGGACCTCAGCGAGGGAACCGGCAGCGTTGTTTGTTTAAAATTCGCGCTTTTACTTGGTTACGTGAAGTCCCGGCTTGTGATTGGTCAGGGCGGCCATGTTGCCGGGACGCGGACCAATCACAGCAAGCCGTGACGAAATTACGTCACGGCTTGCTGTGATTGGTCCGCGTCCCGGCAACATGGCCGCCATTAACCAATCACAAGCCGTGACGTCACGGGAGGCTGGACATGCGCGTATTTTGAAAAGCGCGCGTGTCCAGCCTCCAGTGACGTCCCGGCTTGTGATTGGTTAATGGCGGCCATGTTGCCGGGACGTCACTGGAGGCTGGACACGCGCGCTTTTCAAAATACGCGCATGTCCAGCCTCCCGTGACGTCCCGGCTTGTGATTGGTTAATGGCGGCCATGTTGCCGGGACGTCACTGGAGGCTGGACACGCGCGCTTTTCAAAATACGCGCATGTCCAGCCTCCCGTGACGTCCCGGCTTGTGATTGGTTAATGGCGGCCATGTTGCCGGGACGTCACTGGAGGCTGGACATGCGCGCTTTTCAAAATACGCGCATGTCCAGCCTCCTGTGACGTCCCGGCTTGTGATTGGTTAATGGCGGCCATGTTGCCGGGACGTCACTGGAGGCTGGACACGCGCGCTTTTCAAAATACGCGCATGTCCAGCCTCCCGTGACGTCACGGCTTGTGATTGGTTAATGGCGGCCATGTTGCCGGGACGCGGACCAATCACAGCAAGCCGTGACGTAATTTCGTCACGGCTTGCTGTGATTGGTCCGCGTCCCGGCAACATGGCCGCCCTGACCAATCACAAGCCGGGACTTCACGTAACCAAGTAAAAGCGCGAAATTTAAACAAACAACGCTGCCGGTTCCCTCGCTGAGGTCCCGGCTGCGTCGGACAGGTGAGTATAGCGATATTTTTTATTTTAATTCTCTTTTTTACACATTATTACATTAATGTTGTTGCGATACCCGATACCCGATACCACAAAAGTATCGGATCTCGGTATCGGAAATTCCGATACAGCAAGTATCGGCCGATACCCGATACTTGCAGTATCGGAATGCTCAACACTAGTCACAAGCGGTACTGTGTAGTGTTCTTTCTGCAGGTTGGCTTCATCAGCTGGTTCGTTATCCTTGGTTGGTTTTCTATATAGCCCACCTGGATACTCAGTTCCTTGCCTGCTATCAATGTATTCAGTGCTCTTCAGATTCCGTGTGTCTACCTTGCTCCCAGTCTCTCCAAGACAAGCTAAGTTTTTGTTTGATCATTTTTTGATTATCAGTGTTCATTATGTTTTTAGTCCAGCTCGCTAAAATGTGATTTCTTCACTTGCTGGTTGCTCTAGGGGACTGAGTTTCTCCCCCCACACCGTTATTTGGTGTGGGGGTTCTTGAAATCTCAGAGTGGATATTTTGTAAGGGTTTTTTACTGACCGCATAGATTCCCTTTTCTATTTTCTGCTATCTAGTATTAGTGGGCCTCATTTGCTGAATCTGCTTTCACCCCTGTGTATGTGCCTTCCTCTTACCTCACCGTTATTATTTGTTGGGGGCTTCTATATCTTTGGAGATTATTTCTCTGGAGGCAAGAGAGGTCTTTCTTTCTCTCTAGGGGTAGTTAGTTCCTTAGGCTGGCTCAAGACGTCTAGGAATTCAGGCACGTTCACCGGCTACTTCTAGTGTGTTTGGTTAGGTTCAGATTTGCGGTCAGTCCAGCTTGCCACCTCCCTAGAGCTTGTCCTATGTTTGTTACTTAGCTGGAGTAATTTGTGATCCTCAACCACTAAGGATCATAACAGGAGCTGTCACACAGACAGCTCTCTCCAGCGACCAACGATCAGGGGAACGACTTCGGCATCGTTGAAACTGTCTTCAACGATGCCGAAGTCCCCCTGCAGCACCCGGGTAACCAGGGTAAACATCGGGTTACTAAGTGCAGGGCAGCGCTTAGTAACCCGATATTTACCCTGGTTACCATTGTAAAAGTAAACAAAAAAAACACTACATACTCACATTCTGATGTCTGTCACGTCCCCCGCCGGCGTCCACAGGGTTAAAACTGCTTTCGGCAAGAGCGCTGCTAATGCACGCGCTGCTGCCAAGAGCTTCCCTGCACTGAATGTGTCAGCACCGGCAGTAACAGCGGTGACGTCACCGCTGTGCTCTGCTTTAAGGCCGGCGCTGACACAGTCAGTGCAGGGAAGCTCTAGGCAGCAGCGCGTGCATTAGCAGCGCTCCTGCTGAAAGCAGTTTTAACCCTGTGGACACCGGGGGACGTGACAGACATCAGAATGTGAGTATGTACTGTTTTTTTTTTTAACTTTTACAATGGTAACCAGGGTAAATATCGGGTTACTAAGCGCGGCCCTGCGCTTAGTAACCCGATATTTACCCTGGTTACAAGTGAGCACATCGCTGGATCGGCGTCACACACGCCGATCCAGCGATGACAGCGGGTGATCAGCGACCAAAAAATGGTCCTGATCATTCCCCAACGACCAATGATCTCCCAGCAGGGGCCTGATCGTTGGTCGCTGTCACACATAACGAGATCGTTAGCGGGATCATTGCTACGTCACCAAAAGCGTGACGTTGCAACGATATCGTTAACGATATCGTTATGTGTTACTCAGCCTTTACAGGGGTTGCACAAACACATACAGTGACAAACAACATGTAGTACAAATACGTCATTAAGTCATCTATTACTTTAGTCAACCCCATGATATTATCAGTCATCTCACTTGTCTTAAATTCATTGTCTGTCTTTCACTCCCTCTTTTCCTTGTATGCCTCTTTCACATGGCTTTCACATAGAGTCATCTTGCATCTGTTGTGATCTTTTGCCATTTAAAAACATCAAAGTCTAGCACCAAGTGACAGTGGTATGTCAATTGGAAGGTATTACAAACCCTAAAATGAGAAATGCACATTTATGCATCACCAAGATCAAACCAAATTTATCATATATCTCAGCCAGGGCATACAACATAGTATGCTTACAGGGATATTTCTCTTCTTAAAAAAAACAACTCTAGAACGAAAACAAAAATCATTAGATATCAAAAATGGCAAAAATGTTCAAACACGATTCTCATAGAATGTTCCGCAACTTTTATCTTAAAATCTGCAATTAAGATTAGTCCATGAGAGAATAAGGACATGGTATTGGAGGAGTGAAAGGGGTGGTTGCAGTAGGGACTTTGTCATCAGGTGTCCCACCTCTATCTTTCCAATCCCTTATCTCATTTGTTCCCACCCTCCTAAGCTTAGCGATTTGCAGTTTGCCTTTTCTCCTCAGATCTTGCCATCTTCTGAGCAGGTCACTAGTAGAGATCCCATCTATCTCCTGGAATGGAACTCCACTTGCTATCAGGTCACAAAACAACTCCTTCCTGCTCTTTCTAATTTGGGTATCATCCTGTTTTCTCCTTTCCTGATCTACTCTCTACAGTGAAATTTTTTTACACTTTTGCTTTCTCTAGAGCAGATAACTGGGAGATTAAATTGCATGCTGTGTAGACAGTAGTGGAATTTCCCATAAGCGCACTAAACATGGTAAATAATGGGGATTTGTAAGCAGCTGGGGCACCCTCTATGAACTTATTCTTCATCAATACTGTCTGCATTGCAGCATCTGGTCCCTTCCAATTCTCAACAACAGCAAAGTGATCATTCAAATCTGGCAAAGGATTGCGAGTTATACCACCTATGCACTCGATTTCTGTCAATCTCTGAATTCCGTCTGCAAGATACTCCAATCGTGTTTGTGTATTAATTCAATAGGAGTGTCATACATTTGTGCCACAGAATCCCTCACGAAATGCTATAGGGAAAAATTATCTGCAGTGTCCCTTGCACGTCTTACTTTTAGACGTAACATAGGATCAACACAAATACTACCAATTCCTACTGCCTCAAGACAGTTCAAAATTATAGTATCAGCTCCCTGATCCCATAATCTGAGAATCCATGTTAACAAATGCTCTCCTGCTTGCTGCCTGTATCTGGTAGCTAATTCTGTTAACTCTCCTGTGGTATAATTCCTAGTTTCCTCTGTCATGGCGGCTTGTGCTCCAACAGCTGAATTTCCTGCATCCATCCTATCTCCACTATGCTGTGTGACTTCTCTCCTAGGTTTTGTTATTACAATAGGTCTGGCATGCCTTTCTTCCTCATTTGTCTCACTGTCAGAGCCATCTCATTCTAGCAAATCTGACCATTTCTCGTGTGCAATTATAGTTGTAATCTGTGTAGTATGAATAGCTGACACTGGCTGCTGTCTCCTGCACTTATTCTTATTCACATTTTTTACTACATAAGCTTCAAAACTCCTTTGCATATTGTGATGCTGTTTTACTTGGTCTTTCAAGGCTGATTGCAAGCTGATCCTTTGCTCTATATCCGTTAGCAGCTCTAAACGCAAGTTATCAGTCTCCTCCTGCAAACTTTGAAGTGCCTGGACACATACCCATCTGACGCCTGCTGCTGATTTCTGCTCTTTTGAATCATAACTTGAGTGATCAAATTTGGCAGCCACATCCTGGGGATTTGGTAAATGCTGTTCCTCCATATACGTATTACATTCCTGTGCCTTTGGGGTCCACGATCCTGATAACACCCATTCTGGCTAGGATCTGACACTCAACTGCTTTCTTATTCCTAGCAAACTTATTCAATTTTGCAAACATTTTTATTCAAAACAATCCCACTTCTGACACAACTTTGTCTTGTTAAGGATTCTAGGAATTGTGATGAATAAATAAATGCTCACACGAAAATTGAATAAACAAAAATGAATTTACCTAATAAATAATAAGAAAATACAGTCACTAAAAACAGTAAAATAACATTATATACATTACATCATTATGGTAGAAGTAAATCAGGCTTGTCTCTCTCTGTCTATGTATCTCCTCATCTCTCTTCCATCTGTCTGTCTGTCCTTACTAAAATTCAGTTCTCTTTTTATATGTTAAACAACTGTACATTTAAACTTCTCTAAAGGCTTTATTTCCCAAGGTAAGTGTACTGGAGACTGAAACTGCCTCCAATTAGGATAAACATCTCCTGGAAATATCTAATCAGGTAGCTCTCATCTTTGAATGTCAACAATCCTTTGTTAATAGATAAACAAATTACTGGTCATTTACATTCCTTTGTTAGATGAGTGTGCAAAAACTGGTTATATGCTCTCACTGGACAATTGACTATGTGGTTGAACAAGTTTCAATGACCTTCTGCGAACTCCATACAGAAAGGCTATACTGAATATTATATAATAAACTGATTGAAACCATATTAATATCTCAATAATAAGTATTAATTAATTGGAGTGTTTGAAACCATTAAAGATAAAATAACATACTAGACACTCACAATGAAACTGAAGTTTAAGAACACTCCACGTGTTCGAAACGCATCCAGTTGTTTCAGGCACTCTTCCTCCAGTATTACCGACATAATTGTCCAACAGCTTTGTTTCTCATTTTAAGCTATATAAATAAAGATTTTTTATTTTGTTTCCGAAGCTGGATATCTTTCCGTACTTTCTATGTCACTCAATACCTATGATATCTGGTGCATACCCGAGCACCCGATGCAAGCGTGAGTAGCGAGCACTCATGCTCAACACTAATGACGACATATTCAAGATGACAATCTAATGTTAGTAAATTTTGCATCGTACCTGTAGGTTCAAAATGCTCTCTATACCCCTGGATAAAATCCATGAGAGGTGTAGTTTCCAAAATGGGGTAATTTGTGCTTGGTTTCTACTGTTTAGGGACATTAGGGGCTCTCCAAATACAACAAGGTGTCTGCTCTCAATTTCAGCCAATTTTATGCTCAAAAAGTCAAACGGTTCTCCTTCCATTCTGAAAACAGTGGATTTCCCCCACATATGTGGTATAAGCGTGCTCTGTAGAAATTGCACAACAAATTTTTTCACCCAATGTTAGGGGTCGAGTTCCCGCCTCTGCACAGGGGGAATCTCGAGCCATCTCCGCTGCGGTCTCCCATTCTTCTCCTGCCACAGTGGTGTCTGCTCAGCGGAGACGTTGATCCCAGCATCTCGCTCAGTCTGACTCTGTGCAAAGGGTTACTGCTGTCTTTCCAGCTTCTGCCATTGTAGCCAGTACTGGGCAGCGGTGAGCAGATGTTTTTGGGACTAAGTCCTGCTTTTCCCATTCTGAGTATGCCCAGGGTAAGATCTCTCATTGGAGATCAAGGGTCACATGCTTAGATACTGCAGCTAATCCCATTGGTCCTCTAGGAAGGTCCTGAAGGTACTCAACTTCTGTGGCAGCCTCCCATTGGTCCTTCTGGGAAGGTCCTGTACTTGCTGCAGCTATAAAAGGTTTGCATGACCGTATGGCCATGAGCTAGTATCAATCCAAGTTATGTGCTTTGCGCCAGTGTGGTTATGTGTGATTGTATTCAGGGACCCGGCTGAAATAAGCCCCTAGAATACCGGCACCTCCGGTGAGGAGATTGTGTGTTTGTATTCAGGGACCCGGCTGAAATACGCACCTAGAATACCGGCACCTCCGGTGAGGAGATTGTGTGCTTGCATGATTACTGACTGCTATCAGTTCAGCAGTTAGCTTGTGCTCCTGTGAGTCTAACAGGGCACAGTGCTTTCCTTTCATGGCTATGCTGTGAAGTAACAGAGCTAGCCTATACTGCCAAATAGTGCCACCATTCACTAGCAGCAGGTTCCTCCTGCACGGTGGACCCCGGGCTGCGAACGCACCAATAACAATAAACATCTATATTTACTCGGTGCGTTCCGCTAGCCCTAACACCCATTTTCTCATGTTACCCTTGTGAAAATAAAAACATTTGGGTCAGTAAATTTTTAGTGAAAAAAGTCAAATGCCCATTTTTTCCATCCACATTGTTTCAGTTCTCGTGAAGCAACTGAAGGGTTAATAAACTTTTTGTATGTGGATTCGAGCACTGTGAGGGGTACAGATTTTAGAATTGTGTCTTTTTTCGATATATTGTGTCATATAGGCCTCTGAAAGTCACTTCAAATGTGATGTGGTACCTAAAATGTTGTTGGAAAACTGAGAAATCGCTGGCCAACTTTTAACCCTTCTAACTTTCTGACAAAAAATAGTTTCCAAAATTGTGCTAATGTAAAGTAGATATGTGGGAAATGTTATTTATTAACTATTTTGTGTGACATATCAATCTGATTTAAGGGCACAACAATTAAAAATGTGAAAATTGCAAAATGTTAAAAATGTTTGGCAAATTTAATTTTTTTTCATAAATAAACGCAAGTCATATTGAAAAATTTTTTACCACTGTTAAGGAGTACAATATGTCTTGAAAACACAGTCTCAGAATCAGTGGGATCCATTGAAGCATTCCAAAGTTATTTGCTCATAAAGTGACAGTGGTCAGAATTGTAAAATATGGCTTGGTCATTAAGGTCAAAATTGACTTGGTCACTAAGGGGTTAATTTTATTCACATGAGACAAGCATCATATAGATCTGCGGTTTCATAATTTCTACTGAAAACATACCTATTTTGCATGAATACTTACAAATACTTTTTTTAATTAACAGGATGACAGCTGGCTTATTTCTGTAAATGTAGCACAGACTGCAAATGCTCAATCAACAAGTTCCATAAATAGCATTACTCTACTCTTTAATAGGGTAAGTTGAATATGTGTGACCACTATTAATTAATATGGCAAAACCTAAAATAAAAAAAATAAACTAATGTATCGTACCATACAGGCTGATTCACTCACTACTTTACCCCCAAAATTGGTGTACCTTTTAAAAGAGATGATCTATTGTACTGCAATTTGGACTGCACATACTTTGGTTCATAAGAAACTGATCTTTTAAAGCAGGTGTTGAAAATGTTCACCATTCGCATCCAAGCACGCCTGCACGCACCATTCCATATTATTGAATGTATTCCGTCAGGGGTCATAGCCTGAATTTCTCGCTATAGGTTTTTTCAAAGTGCCTGTCATATTTGAGGCTTTTCTCTTGGTGTGGCCCTTTCAATTGGTGAATGACAGTGACTTTTTACGGGTGAACACGACCTTTATTGGCTACTTGTTGACATGTGTAATACGACATGCCTGTCTCCTGGGAAAGTCTGTGCAACAAGGAGATTCCAGAAGTCACTGTTTCACATCTTAAATTGTTTCTACACACATTTTCAGACATCCTCCATCATATATATCCAATAATGTTCCTGTACATTCCAGCTTACTCTCCAATGACAGAATACGTGGCTTGGACAGTGGATTTCAACCTTCAAATGCTTTAGAAGCTCACTTTGACACCTCTTTAACAACTCAGTTTTCCAATAAGTTTTCACAATGAAAATATGCTCCTCCATACTGTATCTGTACATTGTTAACAAATGAAGAATTAATTCAGCAGGAGTGAAATGTAAGCTCCACACACAAACTATCAACATAGAAAGATGTAGCCTTTGATTCTCGTGAATGGCCCTTTCTGTCAGCATGCTTACAGAGGTATGGTTTTGGGGATACATTTCTGAAATGGATCAATATACTATACATGAAACCTAAAGCCCGTATAATTGTAAATAACTCTATTTCTGAGTCCTTCTCATTATATAGGGGGACCTGTCAAGGGTGCCCCCTTTCTCCAGCTCTTTTTGCTCTCACAATGGAGGCAATGGCAATACGTATAAGATCTTCCCCTGACATTAAGGGTATAGATATAGCGGGTCGTGAGGATACCATCAGTTTATATGCTGACGACATGGTGATATTCATGGATAGGGCAGAGGAAACCTAGAAAGATGCGTGGCAAATCTATCTCATAGTGATGACGTCCGATGGGGTGAAAAGTCGACGGTGCCACTCAGCATGAAGATGTTTCTCTTTGCTCTAGCTGAGGTTCATTACACTCTCACTTCTTAAAGGGAAGGTGCCATCCCAAAAATTTTTTTCCCAGTGATTGAAAAAATGTAAAGAATTAAAATTAAGAAAAGAAATTTTCTTAAAAAATATTATCATTTGTTTATAATTTAGTAAAGTATGAAAAATCATTTTAAAAGGTGTGGCATTTCCACTTTTAAACACTAGGGGGAGCAGCTACTGAAATTTGACAAAAAACCTAGTGTACAACTAGCTCACATTACTGCACTGCAGTAATTATGGGCGGAGTCTGCTGACGTGTGTGATGTCACTCCTCTCCTCCCCTTCTGGGTGTTTGCCAAGGCCGGTTTCACACATCAGTGGCTCCGGTACGTGCAGTGACAGTTTTCTCACGTACTGGAGAAACTTATACACGTAGACCCATTCAAATGAATGGGTCTATGCACATGTCTCCGTGTTTTCATGGACCGGGTGTCCGTGTGCAAAACTCGGAGACATGTCCGCTTTTCTCCGGCAGCACGGTCCGCAAATCGTCCCGCACACATGCACATGGAGAACAGTGTGCACTCTCCTCCGTGTGCACGTACCGCCCGCAGGAGAAACAGTGCTACAGTAAGCGCTGTCCCCCCTGCTTGTGGTGCTGAAGGCGGCATTCATCTCTTCTGTCCTGCTCAGCTGAAAGCTGCACTTGCAGAACAGAAGAGATAAAAAATGATGTTTAGTTTTTTTTTCTTCTTTAAAAATAAAGTTTGGGGGTCACTTCCCGCCTCAATAGTAAGCTTCAATATGCAGCTCCACCTCCCATAGGGGTGGAGCCGCATGTTCATCACTGTAATGAGCGGTACCACATGACCGCTCACACAGGACAAGCAGCCGGCGCTGAGAGGAGGCATCGCGGGAGCTGGGTGAGTATTTCTCTGCAAGCGGGGGGGGGGGGCGCACAGGGGGTGGGGAGGAGTGGTAGGCGGGAGGTGACCCCCAAACTTTATTTTTAAAGAAAAAAAAACGTCATTTTTCATCTCTTCTGTTCTGCAAGCGCTGCTTTCAGCCGAGCAGGACAGAAGGGATGAATGCCGCCTTCAGCACCACATGCAGGGGACAGCACTTACTGTAGTGCTGTCTCTCCTGCACGGTCTGTGTGGTCCTCAGGCGGCACACGGGCGGCACACGGCTGCCGCTCGTGTGCCACACTGATGTGCCACGTGAGCACACAGACACGGATAACTCCGGTACCGATTTCTCAGGTACCGGAATTATCTGGACATGTGAGACTGGCCTAAGGGATAAGAGCGGATGATATTCAGGAACCCAGTGAGCAGCCATTTTGCTGGTGACTGCAGAGTTATACTGACAAATAGACAGTCACAGAGGATGGCAGGCAGCAAGGATTCTGGGAGATATATGGTGGAGGGAGCAGGGTGACAGCAGCACAGAGTATTTCAGGAGAGCAGTGTGCAGGTCTATGGGGGGCACCATGTTTGGTGTGCGGACTCGCCAGCGATTGTACATGGACGCTGTCTTTTATACACATGGATGGAACGTCTGCTTGTCTGCTCCACAGAAATCCAGGAAACATTTCTGTGGATTGATGGCCTGTTCTGATCCAGACATTGCATGCAAAGACCCCATTCCCCTCCTCAGATCCTGTCCTGGCAATGACTGAAAGCAAGGCGACAGGTGCAGTCAGGGTGACGCTGGGGGGAAATGTAGCCACATAGTAACGATAAAAATGAGACCCCTCTCTTCAGCTGCACCTAACTGGAGGTCATGCTGCCCCCTCTATTACCCCAGACCCGTGTGCAGCTGCTCAACCAGAACCACCCTAGATTGGGTCCCCTTTCTGAAGATAATACTGCCGTAGTGTTCTCACATAATACCGCCATATAGATCACACATAATACTGTCCTATAGTTCTCACATAATACCATCATATAGATCGCAAATAACGACGCAATAGTGTTCTCACATAATACCGACATATAGATCTCACATAATACCACCACATAGAGCACACATAATACCACCATATACTTCACACATAATACCGCCATATACTTCACACATAATACCGCCATATACTTCATACATAATGCCGCCATATAGATCTCACATAATACCGCCATATACTTCACACATAATACCGCCATATAGATCTCACATAATACCGCCAGTGTTCTCACATAATACCGCCATATAGATCACACATAATACCGCCATATAGATCACACATAACAGGGGGAGAGGAGTGCATAGGAGAGGATTAGATACACAGCTCAGTCAGTATCATACAGGATAGGATTAGATACACGGCTCAGCAGACAGTATCACACAGAAGAGGATTAGATACACAGCTCAGTCAGTATCACACAGGACAGGATTAGATACATGGCTCAGCAGACAGCATCACACAGGAGAGGATTAGATACACGGCTCAGCAGACAGTATCACACAGGATAGGATTAGATACATGGCTCAGCAGACAGTATCACACAGGAGAGCATTAGATACACGGCTCAGTCAGTATCACACAGGATAGGATAAGATACACAGCTCAGCAGACAGTATCACACAGGAGAGGATTAGATACATGGCTCAGTCAGTATCACACAGGACAGGATTAGATACATGGCTCAGCAGACAGCATCACACAGGAGAGGATTAGATACATGCCTCAGCAGACAGCATCACACAGGAGAGGATTAGATACACGGCTCAGCAGACAGTATCACACAGGATAGGATTAGATACACATCTCAGCACATTATCATACAGGTTAGGATTAAATACATGGCTCAGCAGACAGCATCACACAGGAGAGGATTAGATACATGCCTCAGCAGACAGCATCACACAGGAGAGGATTAGATACACATCTCAGCACATTATCACACAGGTTAGGATTAGATACATGGCTCAGCAGACAGCATCACACAGGAGAGGATTAGATACATGCCTCAGCAGACAGCATCACACAGGAGAGGATTAGATACACGTCTCAGCACACAGTATCACACAGGACAGGATTAGATACACATCTCAGCACATTATCACACAGGTTAGGATTAGATACATGGCTCAACAGACAGTATCACACAGGAGAGGATTAGATACATGGCTCAGCAGACAGTATCACACAGGAGAGGATTAGATACACGGCTCAGTCAGTATCACACAGGACAGGATTAGATACATGGCTCAGCAGACAGTATCACACAAGTAGGATTAGATACATGGCTCAGCATACAGTATCACACAGGAGAGGATTAGATACTCATCTCAGTACACAGTATCACACAGGACAGGATTAGATACACATCTCAGCACAGTATTACACAGGGTAGGATTAGATACATGGCTCAGTCAGTATCACACAGGATAGGATTAGATGCATGGCTCAGCAGACAGTATCACACAGGAGAGGAGTAGATACACAGTCAGCACAGTAACACACATGGGAGGAGATACAGTGCTCAGAGTCAGCATCACAAAGGATAGGATTAGATTGCCTCTCCCCCTCCCCCACTGATACTTCACTGCTCCGCTGCTGAGTCCTTTCTCCCTCCTGTCCTTGGTCTCCTCCTCCTCCTATAACCACAGGGCTCCAGCGATTATACTGGGAAACTGGAGCTCACAGATGCACTGTGAGCTCCAGAAAGATGGCGCCGATCTCCTGCCTCTGCTGTGGTGTGGACGGCTCAGGGGGCGTGGCCACATCACAGCAGGGAGCAGCTCAATGTAAAGTATAGGGTCGGATGCTGACCGCAGATCTCTATGCCCAGGAAAGCCGTATTTGCAGAGTGTAAGTGTCGTGCAGCTACACTTACACTCCTGCAAAGCAAAATGGCGGCGGTACAGCCAAAGTATGTACAGTCCAAATTTCAGTACGGTCGACCGCTCTTTTAGAAGTTACAGCAATTCAGGTAAAGTAGTGAGTCACCCCGTACTATAATATACATTTATGTACTCTGAATGCTGCCTAGGATTCTTTTTATTTCATAATTAGTGTAGGAAGAAATTGTGTTCTCCATCTTCTCCTCACTTGAGCTACAATTCTCTTATCTTCACTAAGCTGATACTCAGATCAGAGTTTGATTGGAGTGTCATTAACATAATGGATCCAATTCTCTCAGTGGAGTGAATATACATTCCTGTGACAGGGACATTAGAATATTAAAAATGTACCAAATGTATTTAAAGAGTAACCATTGTTTTATTTTTTTCCATTCATTGATAGTACACAAGAAAATAAGAAACTGAATTATATCTCATCAGAGAAATGTTGTTTTTTCTTTTCCTGGGCTGATGACAGTTGCTGCTCATAACGTTGTATAGAGAGGTGAGGAGGAGGAGCTAGAGACATGTACAGACATTCTGCTGCAAGTTCTCCTGAAACTACAGCTACTTTTTAAAAATGACCTTTGACCCTTTCATGTTGAACTGGGTGAACAATTTAATAGTAGCTACAAGCGGTATTAAACATTTTTTTTTACTTTCACCTCTCTGTTGTGGAGATATTAACAATCAAAGTATTTAGACACCTGATGAGTTAACTTTTTTTTAAGCTCACGTGGGGTATCACACAGTTTTCCCTGGGGGTATGTACATCTTCTCCCCTGTGGTGTGCTGACCAATCATAAGCAGGCAATCAAGACAAGGAAGAAACCACATGCCCACCATAGTTTAGAGCAGGGGTGGGGAATCTTTTTTTCTGCCAAGGGCCATGTGGATATTTATACCATCCTCCGGGGGCCGTACAAACTCTGCCCACAAAGTCCATCCTGACTCTGGCACTGGTGTCAGGACGTAAGCTTCCATCGCATGCCCTTCAGTGTTCAGTAGTGAACACTGCATGTGTGTGCTCACAGAGCAGGAAGAAATTAATGAGCTGGTGGCAATCAAAATACAGCTCCCTGCCCAAGAATGCGGTCCCTGAGAATCTGCTCGGGGGCCTTATAAAAGGTCCTGGGCCTGAGGTTCCCCATCCCTGGTTTAGAGCAAGCTTTTGTATGTGAGATATAATGATGCAGCTCTAATCTCCTGGTTAAATCTCCTGCAGGAGTCAGTGTGGGGTGAGGGGCAGTGCAGCTTTGTTTAGCTGTGTCACATTTCAAACGTTTATATCAGCCTTCATGATTATAAAGTTGTGGCAGTATCGCACTTATATCTGTTGTATGGAAACAACTTGTAATTCCTCAGACAGTAAGATCAGGGCTGTCATTATATCTCACACAGTAGTAACCTGGCTGTTCTGGACTCCTGCGTTAGATGTATTTAGACTCAATGCAGAGCAAGTACAAGTTAGCACAACAGACATAAGTGTGATAGTGACACATCTCGGGACGGGCAGTGTTTAGTGTGGGGAAAGGGCAGTACGGCAAAGGTGACAGTGCTATGAGAGGAGGAGAGCTGATGGAAGGGTCTGTAATGTGATACAACTAAACTCATCTGTACTGCTCCTTCCTACCCAGGGACCTTATCTGAAAGGTGTGAGTTGTCTGGGCTATCTAAACATGCATAAAGTTGGACCAGGAGATCAGGGCTGTCTGACAATATACATCTCAGTCTGTGAAGACGTATTCTTCTTTTCTTTGAGTGTTGCTGCCTGCTTGATTGGTTAGCATCACACATGGAGAAGAAATATACATCCCAGTGAACACCCACTTGGACTTATAAAAAGTGACCTCATTACGTGGCAAATATTTTTATTGCTAATATCTCCACAATGGAGAGGTGAAATGAAAAAAAAAATTTTTTTCCTCTCTGTAGCCACTATTACATCATGTGTCAAGTTCAACATGAAAAATTTGGTGAAAGATCCTCTATAGAGGTGTTGCATCTTTTAATGCCTTCAGCTCAAATCACTACAAATGCCTTTTTTATTTTGATTGGTGTAAAAATATGTTGACAATTTTTATGTTTCCATGTATCCTTCCAACTGGTATTTCTTTCCTTCTGGAGCAACAGAGGGAAAACTATTGTAAGAATTGATCATTAATTGTTTGTTCCACGTGATTGGTTTTAGAACCAGATCAGAAAATGCTACAATCAGCCTATAGCTATCTCTCTATGAATGCTAAACCAGTGCAAAATGTGCACACTTTCTGATCAAATAGTGCAAAATACATCCAACCAGGATAAGGTGTACCTTTTATATGTGTCTCATCTCTCTGCATGCAAAGTCAGGACTCATATGAACTTGCAAAGTGAAAGGAAACCATTCATAGCTCATAATTAAACCTTTGTTAGGGAAAGATGGGTGGATATTGGTGCTTGACCTAGGATGGTGCCCTCCTCCTCAAATGCATACTACAAAATAAGCAATAAACAAAAAAGGGCCTCCAAATCTTTAGTATTAAAGGGAACCTGTCAGGTCCCCCGTGCCCCCAGAACCACCAGCAGTTGTGTCTGCATATGTAAAAACCCTGCCTAACAGTCCTTGTATTGCATTACACGCATAAACACATCTTTAGAAAAAGTATTTCTAAAGTCCATTTATGATATGTAAATAAGGGCTTTGACTAGTCAATGGGGCGTTAGTGTCCCAAGACTAGTCAGCCACTTAGCATGTTATCACGCCCCTCTGAGCGTGATAACGTAACCTACAAGCACCGGCGTCATCGCTAGTGCTATACTTACCTTGCACATGGGCATGGCTTCTTCCCCTCTCATCATTGATCCTCTGGAGCTGGGTGTATGCGTCCCAGCTTCAGAAGGGCACACTGTGCATGATTGGAAGTTTCTGCACTTTCGATCAATTGTAATGTGCCTCTCTGAAGCTAGAACGCATACAGCTAGCTTTAAAGGCTCAATGATGAGAGGGGAAGAAGCAGTGCACATGCGCAAGGTAAGTATAGCGCTAGCGATGACGATGACACCTGTAAGTTATGTTATCATACCCACAGGGGCGTGATAACATGCTAAGTGGCTGACTAGAATGGGAGAATGACGCCCCCTTGAGTAGTCAAAGTTCTTATTTACATATCATAAACAGACTTTAGAAATACTTTTTGTAAAAATCTGTTTATGTGTGTAATGTAATGCATTGGCTGTTATGGAGTGGTTTATATATGCAGACACAACTGCTGGTGGTTCTGGGGGCACGGGGTCCTGATAGGTTCCCTTTAATTTAAAGGGAACCTGTTACCCCCAAAATCGATGGTGAGGTAAGCTCACCGGCATCAGGGGCTTATCTACAGCATTCTGTAATGCTGTAGATAAGCCAAGATGTATCCTGAAAGATAAGAAAAAGAGGTTAGATTATACTCACCCAGGGGCGGTCCCGCTCCGATGGGCGTTTCAGGTCCGGTACAGCACCTCCCATCTTCTTACGATGCTGTCCTCTTCTGGTCTTCATGCCGCGGCTCCGGTGCAGGTGTACTTTGTATGTCCTGTTGAGGGCAGAGCAAAGTACTGCAGTGCGCAGGCGCCGGAAAGGTCAGAGAGGCCCAGCACCTGCGCACTGCAGTACTTTGCTCTGCCCTCAACAGGGCAGACAAAGTAGGCCTGTGCCGGAGCCGCGGCGTGAAGACCAGAAGAGGACGTCTGTTGTGAAATTGGATTTTGGGCTCCCCCGGTGGCCACTGGTGGAATTGAACTGGTGTGCATCATCCTCTCTGTTCACCTGTTTCCATCAGGATGTGGGAGTCGCTATTTAGCCTTGCTCCTCTGTCACTTCCATGCCGGTCAACATTGTAATCAGAAGCCTTTCTGTGCATGTTCCTGCTGCTAGACAACTCCCAGCTAAGTTGGACTTTAGTCCTTGTTTGTTTTTGCATTTTGTGCCAGTTCACAGCTGTAGTTTCGTTTCTGTGTCTGGAAAGCTCTTGTGATCTGAAATTGCCACTCTGATGTTATGAGTTAATACTAGAGTCTTAAAGTAATTTCAGGATGGTGTTTTGATAGGGTTTTCAGCTGACCATGAAAGTGCCCTTTCTGTCTTCCTGCTATCTAGTAAGCGGACCTCAATTTTGCTAAACCTATTTTCATACTACGTTTGTCATTTCATCTAAAATCACCGCCAATATTTGTGGGGGCCTCTGTCTGCCTTTCGGGGAAATTTCTCTAGAGGTGAGCCAGGACTATATTTTCCTCTGCCAGGATTAGTTAGTCCTCCGGCCGGCGCTGGGCGTCTAGGGATAAAACGCAGGCTACGCTACCCGGCTACTGTTAGTTGTGCGGCAGGTTTAGTTCATGGTCAGTTTAGTTTCCATCCTTCCAAGAGCTAGTTCTTATGTTTGCTGGGCTATGTTCTCTTGCCATTGAGAACCATAACAGTTTGACCGGCCGGAAGGGTTAAATTAATTGACAGAGAAAGGAGAGAAAAGAGAAGTCTGCTGAAGATTTTTTTTTTTTTTTTTTTTCTCTCAGTTCTGAGTGTGCTTGTAATTGAATCTCTTGCAAGTCTGCCTATATTGCAGCCTTTCTCTCTCTCTCTCCTTCTAATCCTGGAATGGCTCTGTGTTCACCTGTTTAAAATGGATATTCAGAGTTTAGCTGCAGGTTTGAATAATCTCACCACGAAAGTTCAAAATTTACAAGATTTTGTTGTTCATGTTCCTATATCTGAACCTAGAATTCCTTTGCCTGAATTTTTCTCGGGGAATAGATCTTGCTTTCAAAATTTCAAAAATAATTGCAAGTTGTTTTTGTCCCTGAAATCTCGCTCTGCTGGAGATCCTGCTCAGCAGGTCAGGATTGTGATTTCCTTGCTCCGGGGCGACCCTCAGGATTGGGCTTTTGCATTGGCTCCAGGGGATCCTGCGTTGCTCAATGTGGATGCGTTTTTTCTGGCCTTGGGGTTGCTTTATGAGGAACCTCAGTTAGAACTTCAGGCGGAAAAGGCCTTGATGTCCCCATCTCAGGGGCAAGACGAAGCTGAAATATACTGCCAGAAATTCCGTAAATGGGCTGTGCTTACTCAGTGGAATGAGTGCGCCCTGGCGGCGAATTTCAGAGAGGGTCTCTCTGATGCCATTAAGGATGTTATGGTGGGGTTCCCTGTGCCTGCGGGTCTGAATGAGTCCATGACAATGGCTATCCAGATCGATAGGCGTCTGCGGGAGCGCAAACCTGTGCACCATTTGGCGGTGTCTACTGAGAAGACGCCAGAGAATATGCAATGTGATAGAATTCTGTCCAGAAGTGAACGGCAGAATTTTAGACGAAAAAATGGGTTGTGCTTCTATTGCGGTGATTCAACTCATGTTATATCAGCATGCTCTAAGCGTACTAAGAAGCTTGATAAGTCTGTTTCAATTGGCACTTTACAGTCTAAGTTTATTCTATCTGTGACCCTGATTTGTTCTTTATCATCTATTACCGCGGATGCCTATGTCGACTCTGGCGCCGCTTTGAGTCTTATGGATTGGTCCTTTGCCAAACGCTGTGGGTATGATTTGGAGCCTCTTGAAACTCCTATACCCCTGAAGGGGATTGACTCCACCCCATTGGCTAGCAATAAACCACAATACTGGACACAAGTAACTATGCGGATTAATCCGGATCACCAGGAGATTATTCGCTTTCTTGTGCTGTATAACCTACATGATGTGTTGGTGCTTGGATTGCCATGGCTGCAATCTCATAACCCAGTCCTTGACTGGAAAGCTATGTCTGTGTTAAGCTGGGGATGTAAGGGGACGCATGGGGACGTACCTGTGGTTTCCATTTCATCATCTATTCCCTCTGAGATTCCTGAATTCTTGACTGAATATCGTGACGTTTTTGAAGAACCTAAGCTTGGTTCATTACCTCCGCACCGGGAGTGCGATTGTGCCATAGATTTGATTCCGGGTAGTAAATACCCTAAGGGTCGTTTATTTAATCTGTCTGTGCCTGAACATGCTGCTATGCGAGAATATATAAAGGAGTCCTTGGAAAAGGGACATATTCGTCCTTCGTCATCTCCCTTAGGAGCCGGTTTTTTCTTTGTGGCTAAGAAAGATGGCTCTTTAAGGCCGTGCATTGATTATCGGCTTTTGAATAAAATCACGGTTAAATATCAATATCCGTTGCCACTGCTGACTGATTTGTTTGCTCGCATAAAGGGGGCCAAGTGGTTCTCTAAGATAGATCTCCGTGGGGCGTATAATTTGGTGCGAATTAAGCAGGGGGATGAGTGGAAAACCGCATTTAATACGCCCGAGGGCCACTTTGAGTATTTGGTGATGCCTTTTGGTCTTTCAAATGCCCCTTCAGTCTTTCAGTCCTCTATGCATGACATTTTCCGTGATTATTTGGATAAATTTATGATTGTGTATTTGGATGATATTTTGATTTTTTCGGATGACTGGGACTCTCATGTCAGGAGGGTTTTTCAGGTTTTGCGGTCTAATTCCTTGTGTGTGAAGGGTTCTAAGTGCGTTTTTGGGGTTCAAAAGATTTCCTTTTTGGGATATATTTTTTCCCCCTCTTCCATCGAGATGGATCCTGTCAAGGTTCAGGCTATTTGTGATTGGACGCAACCCTCTTCTCTTAAGAGTCTTCAGAAATTTTTGGGCTTTGCTAACTTTTATCATCGATTTATTGCTGGTTTTTCTGATGTTGTTAAACCATTGACTGATTTGACTAAGAAGGGTGCTGATGTTGCTGATTGGTCCCCTGCTGCTGTGGAGGCCTTTCGGGAGCTTAAGCGCCGCTTTTCTTCCGCCCCTGTGTTGCGTCAGCCTGATGTTGCTCTTCCTTTTCAGGTTGAGGTCGACGCTTCTGAAATCGGAGCTGGGGCGGTTTTGTCGCAGAGAAGTTCCGATTGCTCCGTGATGAGACCTTGTGCTTTTTTCTCGCGTAAATTTTCGCCCGCCGAGCGGAATTATGATGTTGGGAATCGGGAGCTTTTGGCCATGAAGTGGGCTTTTGAGGAGTGGCGTCATTGGCTTGAGGGGGCTAGACATCAGGTGGTGGTATTGACTGACCACAAAAATCTAATTTATCTTGAGTCCGCCAGACGCCTGAATCCTAGACAGGCGCGCTGGTCGTTGTTTTTCTCTCGGTTTAATTTTGTGGTGTCCTACCTGCCGGGTTCTAAGAATGTTAAGGCGGATGCCCTTTCTAGGAGTTTTGAGCCTGACTCCCCTGGTAATTCTGAACCTACAGGTATCCTTAAGGATGGAGTGATATTGTCTGCCGTTTCTCCAGACCTGCGGCGGGCCTTGCAGGAGTTTCAGGCGGATAGACCTGATCGTTGCCCACCTGGTAGACTGTTTGTTCCTGATGATTGGACCAGTAAAGTCATTTCTGAGGTTCATTCTTCTGCGTTGGCAGGTCATCCTGGAATCTTTGGTACCAGGGATTTGGTGGCAAGGTCCTTCTGGTGGCCTTCCCTGTCTCGAGATGTGCGAGGCTTTGTGCAGTCTTGTGACGTTTGTGCTCGGGCCAAGCCTTGTTGTTCTCGGGCTAGTGGATTGTTGTTGCCCTTGCCTATCCCGAAGAGGCCCTGGACGCACATCTCGATGGATTTTATTTCGGATCTTCCTGTTTCTCAGAAGATGTCTGTCATCTGGGTTGTGTGTGATCGTTTCTCTAAGATGGTCCATTTGGTTCCCCTGCCTAAGTTGCCTTCTTCTTCCGAGTTGGTTCCTCTGTTTTTTCAAAATGTGGTCCGTTTGCATGGTATTCCGGAGAATATCGTTTCTGACAGAGGTACCCAATTCGTGTCTAGATTTTGGCGAGCATTCTGTGCTAGGATGGGCATAGATTTGTCTTTCTCGTCTGCTTTCCATCCTCAGACTAATGGCCAGACCGAGCGGACGAATCAGACCTTGGAGACATATTTGAGGTGTTTTGTGTCTGCAGATCAGGATGATTGGGTTGCTTTTTTGCCTTTAGCGGAGTTTGCCCTCAATAATCGGGCCAGCTCTGCCACCTTGGTGTCTCCCTTTTTCTGTAATTCGGGGTTTCATCCTCGATTTTCTTCTGGTCAGGTGGAATCTTCGGATTGTCCTGGAGTGGATGCTGTGGTGGAGAGGTTGCATCAGATTTGGGGGCAGGTAGTGGACAATTTGAAGTTGTCCCAGGAGAAGACTCAGCTTTTTGCCAACCGCCGGCGTCGGGTTGGTCCTCGGCTTTGTGTTGGGGACTTGGTGTGGTTGTCTTCTCGTTTTGTCCCTATGAGGGTTTCTTCTCCCAAGTTTAAGCCTCGGTTCATCGGCCCGTACAAGATATTGGAGATTCTTAACCCTGTGTCCTTCCGTTTGGACCTCCCTGCATCTTTTTCTATTCATAATGTTTTTCATCGGTCATTATTGCGCAGGTATGAGGTACCGGTTGTGCCTTCCGTTGAGCCTCCTGCTCCGGTGTTGGTTGAGGGCGAGTTGGAGTACGTTGTGGAAAAAATCTTGGACTCCCGTGTTTCCAGACGGAAACTCCAGTATCTGGTCAAATGGAAGGGATACGGTCAGGAGGATAATTCTTGGGTGACTGCCTCTGATGTTCATGCCTCCGATTTGGTCCGTGCCTTTCATAGGGCTCATCCTGATCGCCCTGGTGGTTCTGGTGAGGGTTCGGTGCCCCCTCCTTGAGGGGGGGTACTGTTGTGAAATTGGATTTTGGGCTCCCCCGGTGGCCACTGGTGGAATTGAACTGGTGTGCATCATCCTCTCTGTTCACCTGTTTCCATCAGGATGTGGGAGTCGCTATTTAGCCTTGCTCCTCTGTCACTTCCATGCCGGTCAACATTGTAATCAGAAGCCTTTCTGTGCATGTTCCTGCTGCTAGACAACTCCCAGCTAAGTTGGACTTTAGTCCTTGTTTGTTTTTGCATTTTGTTCCAGTTCACAGCTGTAGTTTCGTTTCTGTGTCTGGAAAGCTCTTGTGATCTGAAATTGCCACTCTGATGTTATGAGTTAATACTAGAGTCTTAAAGTAATTTCAGGATGGTGTTTTGATAGGGTTTTCAGCTGACCATGAAAGTGCCCTTTCTGTCTTCCTGCTATCTAGTAAGCGGACCTCAATTTTGCTAAACCTATTTTCATACTACGTTTGTCATTTCATCTAAAATCACCGCCAATATTTGTGGGGGCCTCTGTCTGCCTTTCGGGGAAATTTCTCTAGAGGTGAGCCAGGACTATATTTTCCTCTGCCAGGATTAGTTAGTCCTCCGGCCGGCGCTGGGCGTCTAGGGATAAAACGCAGGCTACGCTACCCGGCTACTGTTAGTTGTGCGGCAGGTTTAGTTCATGGTCAGTTTAGTTTCCATCCTTCCAAGAGCTAGTTCTTATGTTTGCTGGGCTATGTTCTCTTGCCATTGAGAACCATAACAGACGTCATGGAATGAAGCTAGGAGGCGCCGAAGCGGACCTGAGACACCCATTTGACCGGACCAGCAGCGGGACCGCCCCTGGGTGAGTATTACTATACATATACATTCTACAGATAGGACCTTAAAAGGATTTTCTAATAACTTAATTTTAAAGTTCATTTTATTCAATATATCTTAGAATAAGAATAATTTCCACGATTGAATGTGTTAAAAAAATGTTCCTGTGTTGAGACAATCTTATAAATGTGCCTCTGCTGTGTACTGTGTAATGGCCGTGTCTGACCGTACAGGAGCATGGTCTGATCATACCACAGCTCCTGGACAGGGGGAAGCAAAACAGAGTATACAGACAGCACAGCAGGGGGTCACAACTGATTATTTTTGTGAGTTAAATTATTTCCCTGCTTGTTTTAAAAATGATTTACCTCATAGAAATAATTATTTGCAGTCCTGTGCTGTAATATCTGTATACTTTTTTGCTTCTTCCCCTGCCCAGGAGCTGCGGTATGATCAGACCATGTCCCTGTATGGTCAGACACAGCCATTACACAGCACACAGCAGGGGCACATTTATAAGATTATCTCAGCACAGGAACATATTTTTTAAACTCATCCAATTGTGGAATTTATTATTATTCCAAAATCTATTGATTATGATGAACTTTGTTTGTGGGACAACTCTTTTAACTGCAGTGCACATGATGCCTCATGGGTAGTGTTGAGCGATACCGTCCGATACTTGAAAGTATCGGTATCGGAAAGTATCGGCCGATACCGGCAAAGTATCGGATCCAATCCGATACCGATACCCGATACCAATACAAGTCAATGGGACTCAAGTATCGGACGGTATTCCTGATGGTTCCCAGGGTCTGAAGGAGAGGAAACTCTCCTTCAGACCCTGGGAACCATATTAATGTGTAAAATAAAGAATTAAAATAAAAAATATCGCTATACTCACCTGTCCGACGCAGCCGGGACCTCAGCGAGGGAACCGGCAGCGTTGTTTGTTTAAAATTCGCGCTTTTACTTGGTTACGTGAAGTCCCGGCTTGTGATTGGTCAGGGCGGCCATGTTGCCGGGACGCGGACCAATCACAGCAAGCCGTGACGAAATTACGTCACGGCTTGCTGTGATTGGTCCGCGTCCCAGCAACATGGCCGCCATTAACCAATCACAAGCCGTGACGTCACGGGAGGCTGGACATGCGCGTATTTTGAAAAGCGCGCGTGTCCAGCCTCCAGTGACGTCCCGGCTTGTGATTGGTTAATGGCGGCCATGTTGCCGGGACGTCACTGGAGGCTGGACACGCGCGCTTTTCAAAATACGCGCATGTCCAGCCTCCCGTGACGTCCCGGCTTGTGATTGGTTAATGGCGGCCATGTTGCCGGGACGTCACTGGAGGCTGGACACGCGCGCTTTTCAAAATACGCGCATGTCCAGCCTCCCGTGACGTCACGGCTTGTGATTGGTTAATGGCGGCCATGTTGCCGGGACGCGGACCAATCACAGCAAGCCGTGACGTAATTTCGTCACGGCTTGCTGTGATTGGTCCGCGTCCCGGCAACATGGCCGCCCTGACCAATCACAAGCCGGGACTTCACGTAACCAAGTAAAAGCGCGAAATTTAAACAAACAACGCTGCCGGTTCCCTCGCTGAGGTCCCGGCTGCGTCGGACAGGTGAGTATAGCGATATTTTTTATTTTAATTCTCTTTTTTACACATTATTACATTAATGTTGTTGCGATACCCGATACCCGATACCACAAAAGTATCGGATCTCGGTATCGGAAATTCCGATACAGCAAGTATCGGCCGATACCCGATACTTGCAGTATCGGAATGCTCAACACTACTCATGGGGCCTTTGTTTACCTCCATAAGGCAAAGAATGGTCCCCTAGAAGTACTACATACTTGGAAAGAAGTCTTCTGGGGCTGTGTGTTAAAAGTAGAGATTTGTTTCCCAATAACTGTCTGATGAACCCTAGGCTTTTACTAAAAAAAAGAGAAATACTGTAAAAGATTAGAAGCAAAGTAAAGGGCTAATGGGAAAAGCAACGGATGTTACTGTATATCCTTTTTACGGTCTGTATTCCATTGTTACTTATGCCCCACTATGCTGTAGAGATAGGATGGAGAATGGTTTTGTTTATTATTACCTGCTGGAAAAGAATACTGTACAGTAGAAAATGAATGCGTTTCGAAACTGTTTGCACAAATATTTCATTTTTTTCATTTTTGTTCTCTGCATTTCATATATTTTTCATAGCTACAATTTCTAACATTAATGTTTTATTCTTAACAGAATGGAAAGGTGGAAACTAAATTTGTGATTCGGAAAGATGGAGTGATATCAAATAGTGACATTTATGACCAAAATCACTACAAATCAGGTACCTACATTAAATACTTAAATATTTTAATTGCATTTTGTGTATTACATAAAAACAACATGCTAATTTTCTCCCCTTTCAGACCAGTTGAGCTTCCTTCGAATGGATGACCATATTCACTTTGCACATTTTCCTTCTCGTATGCAATTATTAGTGACAGTAAAGCCTATGATGCAACTATATATCTCAGTCCCAGAAGGCTTAGAAAACACAAAAGGTAAGATTTATTCTATGAAAACAACTTTGAGCCTCTTTGATAAAAGCTGTGAAGTGTCCGATCACGGGTTAAAGGTCATTAAAATTCAAATCCAAGTAACTTAGTCAATATTTGAAAAAATATACCTTGCATGGGTATCATAGCACCAAAAAAGCCAACTATGTAAAAAAGGAAGTGAGTCACCTAAAATAGGATTGTATCTCCATATATCACAATCCAATAGAAGTTAGCATTACATATGTGGATACTACTCACATATATTTAACCATAGAAAAAAGGAAAAAAGAAACAGCGCTACATAGATCAATGCTAGTTTCACAATGTTAGATCTCTTCACCTTTTGGTGTTGTGTTAACCCATTATCTACCAATGTCCTTTTTTGGGACGCCTAATCTTTAGCTTCTAGCAACTAAGATTTTATAATTTTTATAATTAGGTCCAATTTTTTGTGTTGTGTTGGTAAAATGAATGTTTTCAAAATAGGAAATCATGTCATTGTCATTTTTAATTGAATATTGGGATGCCCTTTTCTGAAAAATCCATACTTGTAAAAATTCTAATTTGGCAAGCAACGGGTTAAGAGTGCAACACCTCAGCCTGGAATACAGTATATCTACCGCCTTCAAAACTATTTCCATTCACAACTCACAAAGATGTGAAATGTACAGACATTGCATGTGTTATGGCGACTGCTTGCATGACTCCTCAGTGCCGTCCCACTCACTGTGCAGTTTCTCCTCGTCTCAAGCTGTTCCACTAAAGTTTGCTGTCTCTTCTGCTCCACTGCATTTCTGCGACAGCATGGTGCTTCCATCTACGGGACCATGGCCGGTCTCTGAAGGAATGTAACCCTGCTATGTCCTGAAGAGATTTGGCTCCAAAGCCTATCACATGAGAGCAGGTTTTATACAAGGCAGTTCCTTGGGGGCTGCCCTGGAATGGTACCTGGTGACAACCTGCAGCTAAGCCTAACTTTACCACAGAGGCTCTAGCGAACATCAGGTCATCTCTTAGTCACAGCCCTCCAGTGTCGACCTTCTAGCATTTGAAAAAGGCCTTCGCAATTTTTTCGGTGCTACATCACACTGACCCCAACAAGTTGTTTGTCTTGAAGTTAGATGCCTCATTTGTCGGTACCAGGCCAGTATCTGGCCAACCATGCTGAAAATCCTTTGTGACATTGCACTGGAGACTGGACATGACAGTAAATCCATAGCAAACTCGGACAATTCTTTCACTGGTCCAGTTTATTGACCCAGAAATCAATGGGATTGAGACTTAGGGTATCTACTTCAGAAAAGACACTGTCTAGGTGTGACTGAACCTGACTGCTCAAGTGAAACAACTTTGTTTGTCGATAAACATGCACCCACAGATATGCAGTAAATGGTGAGGCTGTTATCTTGGTTATTTGTAAAATTGTTAATTTTGTTAAAAAAATTGATCTTCAAAGAATTTGGGCGAAAATGTTAAAACAATTTAGCCCTTTCTGATAATTTTTTCCTTCTCGCCTGCCTTCTGCAATGGCTACCACAGACAGGGAATAGTGTTGAGTTGACTCCACTGGGAGCTTATGATAATTGAAGAAACATCATAATTAATTTGCTGTTAAATTTTGCTCAGTTATTGAGCTGTAATGTGACCTCCATCTCCTTATTTACTATTACTGTCTATTCAAAGCACAGAATGCAAAGTCTTCGTGTCTGTGCTTTGAATGTAGCCTGTTATTCAAGTACAGCCCTTTGTGCTGGAGGCAGGACACATTCAGCATGTCACAAATGTGCCGCACTCTGCTGGGACCTGCAGTGTGTCTGGGATTAGAAGAACTCAGTGATTAGCTCAGCACAGGTCCTCTTTGAAATCTACATGGCTAATCATAAGCTAAACAGGTTTTTGATTTCTTGTGTTATGGAAGGGTTTAAGACTAGTTCCTTGTTGTAACTCTGCTGAGTTTTTCTGTTAGCTCTTGGGTCAGGTGCTGCTTTTCGGAACTACGCCCCTTTCATTATTTAACCCCTTTCCGACATCAGGTGTAATAGTACACCGATGTCGGACTCCCTTTGATGTGATCTCCGGCGGTGAGCCCACATCTTTCCCGGGACATGTCAGCTGTTTTGAACAGCTGATATGTGCCCGGAATAGCCGCGGATGGAATCGTGATCCACCCATGGCTATTAAAACTTTAAATGCCGCTATCAAATGCTGACAGCAGCAGTAAACTCGCGCTTCCTGCCATTGGGCTAGAAATCTGCCCACTGGTGACCCCCGTCATGTGATCGCGGGTCACTGGTTCATTGGCATGACAACCAGAGGTCTCCTGGAGATTTATATGGTTGTCAGTGCTGAATTGCTGTGAGCTCCACCTGTTGTTGGCGCTCATAGTAACTGAGTTATTCAACTGCATACAGTGGGTACGCTAAGTATTCATACCTCTTTAATTTTTTCACTCTTTCTTTCATTGCAGCCATTTGGTAAATTCAAAAAAGTTAATTTTTTTCTCGTTAATGTACACTTTGCACCCCATCTTGACATGCAATAAGTTTTTCACACCTGGATTTGGGGATTCTCTGACATTCTTCCTTGCAGATCCTCTCCAGTTCCGTCAGGTTGGATGGTGAATGTTGGTGGACAGCTTTTTTTTTAAATTCCAATTAATTTTTATTAAGATTTCAAAATTCAATACAAACAGCCACCTGCCAACATGGCTGGCGGAACCACATAACTAACTGAACTAACAGAGGATATCTGTGCGATATATCAAAACACTGTGATCTCAGCTTTTCCATCATGTAATCATGTATTGTATATTAACTTTTGAAGATTAAGCAGTAAACATAATGTATTGGACAAGGAGGCAATATGAACTGTTACTCCATAATTACACCCAAACTAAACATGTGCATGGTCACATAGGAGCTGGAGATTCCATCATTACTTTCAAATTCTCGTCCTGTCTCAGTGAAGTGGGGTGGACATAGGACTATCTAACCAGGGATCCCATATGCGAGATATTCTATTCTTAGCTGCTAAGGCCTGAGCCAAAGATAATTCATGTTGACAATTTACGTTAATTCTGTCAAGCACTTCTCTAATAGTAGGTACATTCTGATCTTTCTATTTAGCTGCGAGAGTTAATCTAGCCGCAATGAAAATGTGAGTTAGGGAACCTCTAAGGTCAAAAGGAACCTTATCCATTCCAATGGGTCCAATAATATCTGCATCATGAGAACCTTTTTAATAAGATCGGCTACACCCTCCCAAAATTTAGTGACTATAGGACAAAACCATCACAGAAGACCCAATGTACCTTTCTCCTCACATACTTTCCAACATAATGAGGACAGATTTGGAGCAAAATGAGCTAGTTTCGCTGGCCACTGGTACTATCATAGGTGCATCTTTTTCAAGTGTTCAAGATGGTTTATACATGAGGATACACGATGTACCTCTCCCAAACCCACCTTCCAATTATCTGGATCCAGGGATATGCCTAATTCCAATTCCCAGTGCTTCATATAGGGTAGTTTATCAACTAAATCTATCTCCTTCAGAGCTTTGTATAAAATTGAAACCCCAGCTCCAGCTCTGTCCCCAGTTGCCTAAAATCTAATTTTCATTTTTTTAAGATTACATGCATAAATAAAAAGGAGATTTTCTCGTAATTTAAATCTAAGCTTGCATATATCCTCTGAGTTATCAAAAAAAGGGTTGGATTAATTAATTACGTATTTTTCGGACTATAAGACGCACCGGACTATAAGATGCACCCAGGTTTTAGAGGTTGAAAATAGGGAAAAAAATATTCGAAGCAAAAAAAAAAATGTGGTAAAATTTAATAACATACTATTATATGTGGTGTTATTATATGCAATAGTATGTTATTATGTTGGAAGCTGCGGGTAGAAGATGGCACTGCGGGGCCAGTGTGGTGTCTGTAAAGTACTGTATGAAGACGCTGGAGGGTGAGTATAAGAATGGGGGCACAGGGCTTATATTTAAAGCACCACTCCAGCACTGAAAAATAACACTGGAGTGCTGCTTTAAGATCCCATTGGGAGAACTATAACTCCCAGCATGTCCTGCAGATCCTATGGCATGCTGGGAGTTATAGTTCACCACAGGAGTGGAAGAGTGCTTTATTGTGTGTTGTAAAGACTAACCTTTTAATTGTGGCAGCCAGCCAGCCACTGTGTGTTAGGTGAAAAGCTGGAGCATCCCATCACTGCACACACAGAGCTCTCCCTCTTGTTGCTTCTCCACAGCACAGGTCATAAGAGGAAGCCAGCAGATTCTAGTGCGGTGTCTGAAGGACCTGTCAGAAGATGGCAGGCTCTGTGCTGTCATGTGATTCTCCAGCCCACCCACTTCATGACATCACACAGGTCCTTATGCCACAGCATCCAGCACAACCAGGCAGGCAAGCAGCGATCTTGTCTCCTCTGGCCCCTGCTGCCCCCTCATCCACCACACACAGATCTCCCCAGCCACTGCCGGAATCCAGCGCTGGGGAAACCATGTGTGTTTCGGTGGAGGAGTATTCATGTGTTGCTCCCCGCTCACTGCTCAGCTGACAGGTGGGCCAGTAAGCGGCTAATGAATATTCACTGCACTTTAATTATGGGGACATGGTTTCCCCAGCGCTGGATTCAGGCAGTGGGGACATTTTTCTGCCTCCTGAAGTGGGATCACAGTGCGACCCCACTAGCCGCTGCCCCCCTCCCCACATGCTACTTTCTGACCATAAGACGCACCCACACTTTCCTCCCAAATTTGGAGGAAAAAAAGTGTGTCTTATGGCCGGAAAAATACGGTAGTTCTAATTGATGGAGTTGCGTCATTATCTTATTTCTGCTCTTCTCTCTTTTTCCTCTTCAAATAAGACCTGTTGAATGAATATTCCTCTGATGACCACCTTATGTGCTGACCATAAGGTCTCATCTGAAACCTCCCCCACATAATTAGTGTTAAAGTAATGTGAAAGTTCTGATGACACTTTCTCCATCATATGCTTGTCAAGGAGAAGAGAAGTATTTAATCCAATTTCACCTGTCAGAAGTGTAGACTAGTGGCCCTTTTAGAAGAAAAGGTGCGGGGTCTGGAAGAAAGAATAGCAACTTTGAAACTCATCAAAGAGAATGAAGACTTCCTAGACAGAACAGAAGCATCTCTACTGGTCACAGAAGGTGAAAAAAGTGTCAGAGAACCTCCAAAAGCAGATGAGTGGAAGCATGTGACCAAAAGAAGCAAGAAGACCATGGAGAAATCACCAACCACACAACTGAAGAACCGATATCAAATCTTTGTAGAGGATGAAGATGGCACACCTAAGGATGAAGCACTACCAGCAAGCAAAAAAGAAAAGGGTACACAGCAACAAGTGACAGCAAAAAGTACAGCCAAGAAGCAACGAAGAGTGGTGGTGGTGGGAGACTCACTACTGAGAGGCACAGAAGCAGCCATCTGCAGACCGGACATAACCGCAAGAGAAGTATGCTGCCTTCCAGGTGCGATGATCAAGGATGTGACCGATAGGATACCAAAGCTCTTCAGCTCCAAGGACGTCCACCCATTTCTTCTGATACATGTTGGCACCAATGACACGGCAAGGAAGGACCTACCGACAATCTGCAAGGACTTTGAAGAGTTGGGGAAGAAAGTAAAGGAACTGGATGCACAGGTAGTTTTTTCTTCTATCCTTCCAGTAGATGGGCATGGCACCAGGAGATGGAACAGGATCCTTGATGCGAACAACTGGCTAAGACGATGGTGCAGACAACAAGGATTCGGATTCCTGGACCACGGTGTGAATTACTTGTACGATGGACTCCTCGCCAGAGATGGACTACACCTCAACAAACCTGCGAAACACACATTCGCCAGAAGACTCGCTACACTCATCAGGAGGGCGTTAAACTAGAAGAAGAGGGGACGGGAAGAAAAACATTAGACTCGAACAAAGAAGACCCAGGAAAACATACTCAGAAGGGAGGTAAGAACATTTCTAAAACAATCCACAGCGAGGAGATTGGAACAAAACAAAATCCTCTAAACTGCATGCTCGCAAACACCAGAAGCCTGACAAACAAGATGGAAGAACTAGAAGCAGAAATATCTACAGGTAATTTTGACATAGTGGGAATAACCGAGACATGGTTAGATGAAAGCTATGACTGGGCAGTTAACTTACAGGGTTACAGTCTGTTTAGAAAGGATCCTAAAAATTGGAGAGGAGAAGGGGTTTGTCTCTATGTAAAGTCTTGTCTAAAGTCCACTTTAAGGGAGGATATTAGCGAAGGGAATGAGGATGTCGAGTCCATATGGGTCGAAATTCATGGAGGGAAAAATGGTAACAAAATTCTCATTGGGGTCTGTTACAAACCCCCAAATATAACAGAAATCATGGAAAGTCTACTTCTAAAGCAGATAGATGAAGCTGCAACCCATAATGAGGTCCTGGTTATGGGGGACTTTAACTACCCGGATATTAACTGGGAAACAGAAACCTGTGAAACCCATAAAGGCAACAGGTTTCTGCTAATAACCAAGAAAAATTATCTTTCACAATTGGTGCAGAATCCAACCAGAGGAGCAGCACTTTTAGACCTAATACTATCTAATAGACCTGACAGAATAACAAATCTGCAGGTGGTCGGGCATCTAGGAAATAGCGACCACAATATTGTACAGTTTCACCTGTCTTTCACTAGGGGGACTTGTCAGGGAGTCACAAAAACACTGAACTTTAGGAAGGCAAAGTTTGACCAGCTTAGAGATGCCCTTAATCTGGTAGACTGGGACAATATCCTCAGAAATAAGAATACAGATAATAAATGGAAAATGTTTAAGAACATCCTAAATAGGCACTGTAAGCGGTTTATACCTTGTGGGAATAAAAGGACTAGAAATAGGAAAACCCCAATGTGGCTAAACAAAGAAGTAAGACAGGCAATTAACAGTAAAAAGAAAGCATTTGCACTACTAAAGCAGGATGGCACCATTGAAGCTCTAAAAAACTATAGGGAGAAAAATACTTTATCTAAAAAACTAATTAAAGCTGCCAAAAAGGAAACAGAGAAGCACATTGCTAAGGAGAGTAAAACTAATCCCAAACTGTTCTTCAACTATATCAATAGTAAAAGAATAAAAACTGAAAATGTAGGCCCCTTAAAAAATAGTGAGGAAAGAATGGTTGTAGATGACGAGGAAAAGGCTAACATATTAAACACCTTCTTCTCCACGGTATTCACGGTAGAAAATGAAATGCTAGGTGAAATCCCAAGAAACAATGAAAACCCTATATTAAGGGTCACCAATCTAACCCAAGAAGAGGTGCGAAACCGGCTAAATAAGATTAAAATAGATAAATCTCCGGGTCCGGATGGCATACACCCACGAGTACTAAGAGAACTAAGTAATGTAATAGATAAACCATTATTTCTTATTTTTAGGGACTCTATAGCAACGGGGTCTGTTCCGCAGGACTGGCGCATAGCAAATGTGGTGCCAATATTCAAAAAGGGCTCTAAAAGTGAACCTGGAAATTATAGGCCAGTAAGTCTAACCTCTACTGTTGGTAAAATATTTGAAGGGTTTCTGAAGGATGTTATTCTGGATTATCTCAATGAGAATAACTGTTTAACTCCATATCAGCATGGGTTTATGAGAAATTGCTCCTGTCAAACCAATCTAATTAGTTTTTATGAAGAGGTAAGCTATAGGCTGGACTACGGTGAGTCATTGGACATGGTATATCTCGATTTTTCCAAAGCGTTTGATACCGTGCCGCACAAGAGGTTGGTACACAAAATGAGAATGCTTGGTCTGGGGGAAAATGTGTGTAAATGGGTTAGTAACTGGCTTAGTGATAGAAAGCAGAGGGTGGTTATAAATGGTATAGTCTCTAACTGGGTCGCTGTGACCAGTGGGGTACCGCAGGGGTCGGTATTGGGACCTGTTCTCTTCAACATATTCATTAATGATCTGGTAGAAGGTTTACACAGTAAAATATTGATATTTGCAGATGATACAAAACTATGTAAAGCAGTTAATACAAGAGAAGATAGTATTCTGCTACAGATGGATCTGGATAAGTTGGAAACTTGGGCTGAAAGGTGGCAGATGAGGTTTAACAATGATAAATGTAAGGTTATACACATGGGAAGAAGGAATCAATATCACCATTACACACTGAATGGGAAACCACTGGGTAAATCTGACAGGGAGAAGGACTTTGGGATCCTAGTTAATGATAAACTTACCTGGAGCAGCCAGTGCCAGGCAGCAGCTGCCAAGGCAAACAGGATCATGGGGTGCATTAAAAGAGGTGTGGATACACATGATGAGAGCATTATACTGCCTCTGTACAAATCCCTAGTTAGACCGCACATGGAGTACTGTGTCCAGTTTTGGGCACCGGTGATCAGGAAGGATATAATGGAACTAGAGAGAGTACAAAGGAGGGCAACAAAATTAATAAAGGGGATGGGAGAACTACAATACCCAGATAGATTAGCGAAATTAGGATTATTTAGTCTAGAAAAAAGACGACTGAGGGGCGATCTAATAACCATGTATAAGTATATAAGGGGACAATACAAATATTTCTCCGGGGATCTGTTTATACCAAGGAAGGTGACGGGCACAAGGGGGCATTCTTTGCGTCTGGAGGAGAGAAGGTTTTTCCACCAACATAGAAGAGGATTCTTTACTGTTAGGGCAGTGAGAATCTGGAATTGCTTGCCTGAGGAGGTGGTGATGGCGAACTCAGTCGAGGGGTTCAAGAGAGGCCTGGATGTCTTCCTGGAGCAGAACAATATTGTATCATACAATTATTAGGTTCTGTAGAAGGACGTAGATCTGGGGATTTATTATGATGGAATATAGGCTGAACTGGGTGGACAAATGTCTTTTTTCGGCCTTACTAACTATGCTACTATGTTACTAATCTCCACTTAGAGGATGAGTTTGTTTGGGGTCGCAGGGCGAGTATCAAGGTCACTGGGCGTGATCCGACCAGGAAATTAATCCAATTTTTGCTGAGACGCATCTGCCTAAGGCCTTATTATCGACTAGAAAATAATCCAGTCTACTGTAGGTCTGATGTCGACAATAGTATACGCCTCACTGCTAAGAGAGAACACTAAAATCAGGAATTGACCCTCTGGGTCTTTATAAGAATTTATACACTGAAACGCCAGCGTATTTTTAATTCATATACATACCCCTGCTTTCTGGCCAGGGTTATTTGCAAAGAATGTGTGTGGGAATTGGGGATGGCTAATCCTATTATTATCGGACTCAAGCAAATGCGTCTCCTGCAAGCACACCACATCAGCCTGTAATTTCCGCTCTACCCTCCACATCATGGACCTTTTCCCTGGGGAGTTCAGTCCTTTAATATTGAGTAATAGTATTTGGATGCTCATGGTGGAACATCACCTAGAACTTCCCATATGCCTCCAAGTACAATCCAACAGTGTAATCAATATGACTAAAGACTCTTCCATCATAGTATTACTTTGAAGGCAGAGACGCATCAATAAATGTAAACAAGTCAGGGCGACATATTTGGTATCGCCGCCTTTAGAATCGCCCAATCTATCAATAGAAAAAGGAATAACCTGATCACTAAATGGCGTAGCGAGAAAAAAGTCAAAACGCCAGAATTACGCTTTTTTGGTCGCATCGACATTGCATTAAAATGCATTAATGGGTGATCAAAAGATTGCATCTGCACTAAAATGGTATCATTAAAAACTTCAGCTCGGCACACAAAAAATAAGCCCTCACCTGACCCCAGATCACAAAAAATGGAGATGCTATGGGTATCGGAAAATGGCGCAATTTTTTTTTTAACAAAGTTTGGAATTTTTTTTCACCACTTAAATAAATAAGAACCTAGACATGTTTGGTGTCTATGAACTTGGAATGACCTGGAGGATCATAATGATCATAATGTCAGGTAATTTTTAGCATTTAGTGAACCTAGTAAAAAAGCCAAACAAAAAGCAAGTGTGGGATTGCACTTTTTTGCAGTTTCACCTCACTTTGAATTTTTTTTCCCTTTACTAGTGCACAACATGGTAAAACCAATGGTGTTGTTCAAAACTACAACTCATCATGCAAAAAACAAGCCTTCACATGGCCATATTGACAGAAAAAGAAAAAGGTTATGGCTCTGAGAAGAATGTTAGCAAAAAACGAAAGCGCAAAGCCGAAAATACCTCCGGTCATAAAGGGGTTAAACCTGGCTGTCTCCCATGCCAGCTGTAGAGTTACTTTTCTGTGCCTGACTACTCTGAGGAAGGTGTTCTTGGAGAAATTGTTGTGCTGAAGCTTGCGGATTTCCATTTGTTTGTGTGTTTTCCCGTGTTGTCTTTACCATAGTAGTTAGACTAGCCAGGGCAAGGTGCAGGGTCAGTAAGGGCTTAGGCATGTGATTGCGCATGGGGTGAATAACCCATCTAGGGCCATAGGGATCTCAGGTTTCAGTATAAGATGGGCTCAGTTGCCCACTCGGATGCTGGGGCATGCTGAGCTGTCAGTGCCTTGATATTTAACCAGCTCTTTGCCTCAGACTAGGGCCATTTGTAGCTTCATGCTCACTGGTGTATGTTTGCCTTGCTTCTCTGTGCTCTTATCTACTGCTGCCAGAACTTGAACCTCGTTCTGACCATCCGTTTGCTTTGACCCTTTGCTGTCTTCCTTGTCATTAGACCTCTGGATCGTGATCTGACTATTCTTTATTTCACACCCTCCTGGCTTTTGACCCCTGGACTGTGACCTGACTATTCTTTTGTATCACCCCTCTGTCTTTAACATACCCTCCTGGCATCTGACATCAGGCCTTTTGATTACTCAGATTCTCTGCTTATCCATGAGCAGTGACTAGCATCACATTCAGCCTCTCTTCTTGTCCGTGTGTATGTGACTAGCGTCACATACACCTTTTCTTTGGATGTTTTAGTTTTATCTTTGTTTGTCAGTTTTGGGTGTCATGTTTTTTCATTTACTTTGTTTATCTGTCCTATCACATTTCAGGTGCAGCTTTAAATACTCTCCCCTAGAGTTGAGCGACTTTCATTTTTTTAAGATCGAGTCGGGTTTTGTGAAACCCGATTTTGTCCAGAGTCGAGTCGAGTGCAGTCGGCCGATTATCGCTAAAAGTCGGGGATCGACCGAAACACGAAACCCAATGCAAGTCAATGGGGAAGCATAGTCGGCAGTGAGTGGAGGCCAGGAAAACACCTACAGTGCCCATTTTAATGCCAAAAACTTCCATTCTTGTTTCTGAAGCTTGTCAATCTTAATTAACTTTATAATAATAGTTGGGCATAGGGAATTGGGGGTCATTTGGCAAAAGTTGTGGGGGGAGTAGGGCCGGCTCAAGTTTTTCGTGGGCCCAGGAAATGCGGACTACGTCACGGCGGTGTTGCAGGGAAAGGTAAGTATTTCAACGTTGCAAGTGCTGTGATCCTGAGCAAGCAGGGGGGGCCCACTCGTTCGCATTGGCACTGGCACAGGGCCCCTCAAAGTACAGCGATGTGTGTTTGCATGGCGGGGGCGCCTCCCACCAGCAGCGACACTTTTGCGTACTCTGAGGGGCCCTGTGCCAGTGACGTCGCCAACGAGTATGCCCCCCCACCTGATGAAGGAACCTGCACTTTCATCTGCACCTTCCTCTCTGTCCCTGTGTAAGGTGGTATAACATGCGGGAAGGGGAACCTTACTTTCAGCAGGGTCAGATTCTGGCTGTGTAGAGTATAAGGGGAATGTAGTGGTCTAGGTCAATGTACCAGCAGACTCATCTAGCAGTGGCTGGGCAATGGGCAGGATGAGGAGGAAACAGATATAGGGCCAAAGAATAAAGTAGGCTAAATGCAGTTCAAAATTGGTAACAGGACTAAACAGGCGGCATTGCTTTGTTCAGTGGAGTAGCAAACCCAAGAGCAGCAGACACTGTTTCAAGGGCCTAACCACACTAGTAGGCCAAATGCAGTTTAATATCTGATAGTATAGGGCGAAAGCCAGAATGTGGAAGCTCAGCTTTGTTCAGTTGAGGACAACACCAGGCAGGGGCAGACAGACACCTTTAGTAGGCCGGAACAGCCAATTTTTTAAAAAAACAGCAGTTAGTAAGAGGCAGAAGGTAGAAGCTCAGCTTTATTCAGTTGAGGACAACACCAGGCAGGGGCAGACAGACACCTTTAGTAGGCCGGAACAGCCAATTGCATTTTTAAAAATGGTAATTTGGAACTGAAGGTTGAAGCTCAGCTTTATTCAGTTGAGGACAACACCAGGCAGGGGCAGACAGACACCTTTAGTAGGCCGGAACAGCCAATGGCATTTTTAAAAATGGTAATTTGGAACAGAAGGTAGAAGCTCAGCTTTATTCAGTTGAGGACAACACCAGGCAGGGGCAGACATTCACCTTTAGTAGGCCGGAACAGCCAATTGCATTTTTAAAAATGGTAATTTGGAACAGAAGGTAGAAGCTCAGCTTTATTCAGTTGAGGACAACACCAGGCAGGGGCAGACATTCACCTTTAGTAGGCCGGAACAGCCAATTGCATTTTTAAAAATGGTAATTTGGAACTGAAGGTTGAAGCTCAGCTTTATTCAGTTGAGGACAACACCAGGCAGGGGCAGACATTCACCTTTAGTAGGCCGGAACAGCCAATTTTTTAAAAAAACAGCAGTTAGTAAGAGGCAGAAGGTAGAAGCTCAGCTTTATTCAGTTGAGGACAACACCAGGCAGGGGCAGACAGACACCTTTAGTAGGCCGGAACAGCCAATTGCATTTTTAAAAATGGTCATTTGGAACTGAAGGTTGAAGCTCAGCTTTATTCAGTTGAGGACAACACCAGGCAGGGGCAGACAGACACCTTTAGTAGGCCGGAACAGCCAATTTTTAAAAAAAACAGCAGTTAGTAAGAGGCAGAAGGTAGAAGCTCAGCTTTATTCAGTTGAGGACAACACCAGGCAGGGGCAGACAGACACCTTTAGTAGGCCGGAACAGCCAATTGCATTTTTAAAAATGGTAATTTGGAACTGAAGGTTGAAGCTCAGCTTTATTCAGTTGAGGACAACACCAGGCAGGGGCAGACAGACACCTTTAGTAGGCCGGAACAGCCAATTGCATTTTTAAAAATGGTAATTTGGAACAGAAGGTAGAAGCTCAGCTTTATTCAGTTGAGGACAACACCAGGCAGGGGCAGACATTCACCTTTAGTAGGCCAGAACAGCCAATTGCATTTTTAAAAATGGTAATTTGGAACTGAAGGTTGAAGCTCAGCTTTATTCAGTTGAGGACAACACCAGGCAGGGGCAGACAGACACCTTTAGTAGGCCGGAACAGCCAATTTTTAAAAAAAACAGCAGTTAGTAAGAGGCAGAAGGTAGAAGCTCAGCTTTATTCAGTTGCAGCTTCTTGGCAATAATATAAAGAAGACGCGACAGGACAACACTCGGTGGATGCCATATCTGTGTTTTCAATGGAAAAAAACCTTTCAGTTAACTACTTGCAGGAGCAAGTTTTTGTAGCTGGTGGCCAATTTTTGTACTGTACCAGTTTTTTGTTGTATGTGTTTTTGTTTTTAATGTTAAAATGTCTGCATTTGATATCTCTCCAGTATTTTCTTTTTTATAAGCAAAATACTGCAGTTTTACATCGGTTACATGGATACACAGGCAGCTTGGTGGTCAGTGGAGGAGTATTTAAAGTAGGGACCGCAGACAGGCTATCAAAGGCCTAAAATAACAAACAATAGGCTCATGGCAGCTTTACAGCGGTTACATGGATACACAGGCAGCTTGGTGGTGAGTGGAGGAGTATTTAAAGTAGGGACCGCAGACAGGCTATCAAAGGCCTAAAATAACAAACAATAGGCTCATGGCAGTTTTACAGCGGTTACATGGATACACGGGCAGGCAGCTGGTGATGAGTGGAGGAGTATTTAAAGTAGGGACCGCAGACAGGCTATCAAAGGCCTAAAATAACAAACAATAGGCTCATGGCAGTTTTACAGCGGTTACATGGATACACGGGCAGGCAGCTGGTGATGAGTGGAGGAGTATTTAAAGTAGGGACCGCAGACAGGCTATCAAAGGCCTAAAATAACAAACAATAGGCTCATGGCAGCTTTACAGCGGTTACATGGATACACAGGCAGCTTGGTGGTGAGTGGAGGAGTATTTAAAGTAGGGACCGCAGACAGGCTATCAAAGGCCTAAAATAACAAACAATAGGCTCATGGCAGTTTTACATCGGTTACATGGATACACAGGCAGCTTGGTGGTGAGTGGAGGAGTATTTAAAGTAGGGACCGCAGACAGGCTATCAAAGGCCTAAAATAACAAACAATAGGCTCATGGCAGCTTTACAGCGGTTACATGGATACACAGGCAGCTTGGTGGTGAGTGGAGGAGTATTTAAAGTAGGGACCGCAGACAGGCTATCAAAGGCCTAAAATAACAAACAATAGGCTCATGGCAGCTTTACAGCGGTTACATGGATACACAGGCAGCTTGGTGGTGAGTGGAGGAGTATTTAAAGTAGGGACCGCAGACAGGCTATCAAAGGCCTAAAATAACAAACAATAGGCTCATGGCAGCTTTACAGCGGTTACATGGATACACAGGCAGCTTGGTGGTGAGTGGAGGAGTATTTAAAGTAGGGACCGCAGACAGGCTATCAAAGGCCTAAAATAACAAACAATAGGCTCATGGCAGTTTTACAGCGGTTACATGGATACACGGGCAGGCAGCTGGTGATGAGTGGAGGAGTATTTAAAGTAGGGACCGCAGACAGGCTATCAAAGGCCTAAAATAACAAACAATAGGCTCATGGCAGCTTTACAGCGGTTACATGGATACACAGGCAGCTTGGTGGTGAGTGGAGGAGTATTTAAAGTAGGGACCGCAGACAGGCTATCAAAGGCCTAAAATAACAAACAATAGGCTCATGGCAGTTTTACATCGGTTACATGGATACACAGGCAGCTTGGTGGTCAGTGGAGGAGTATTTAAAGTAGGGACCGCAGACAGGCTATCAAAGGCCTAAAATAACAAACAATAGGCTCATGGCAGCTTTACAGCGGTTACATGGATACACAGGCAGCTTGGTGGTGAGTGGAGGAGTAGTGCAAGGAGTGTCTGTCCCAGTACTCCCAAAATATAAATAGATGTTAATGTCTCGCAAAACAACCAAAACAAAAAAAAAGGTGGCATACTTAGGTACAGGGGTGGGCTCATCTACTGAGTTTCTGACATAGTAATTTGGCAGTAACTATTTAATGGTGCCAATATAGGACACAGACACAGACTACTTTAAGTTGCATCATAGATGTCTACAAATTTGTATTGTCAGTGCCAGACATTGAATGATGTCAGCGAATAGACTAAAGATTGGTGGAGCTGTGCGACATAATTTTGCACGTGGTAGAGCACATTTTGAGCTGGGGTAGGGGGGAAATCTCTTGAGGCCGGCGGGACCGCCCCAGGGCCCCTCATGTTACAATGGTGTGTCTGACGTTGGGTGCGCACCACCACCGCCAGAGACACTACATTGTACTATGAGGGACCCAGTAGCAATGCCGTCAACCAAAAGCGAGCACACCCACCTCTTCAGACAAACAGCAGTCTCACGGGTGCTTGCGCCAAGTCGCGATACCACGGCCCCGTGTGGGGAGTTTTGCCATTTAGGGAGGTGTAAACATGTCGTATGCTGTACAATCAGCTGCAGCAAATTAGACATTAGAAAAGTAATTCACAGGCAAGAGCTTTTCATAGGAAAGCTAGGTGTCGGCCGGGCAAGGTGGGGCAAAAGATTTCGAAATCCAGTTGTGGTTCATTTTAATGAATGTTAGATCGTCAACATTTTGGGTAGCCAGACGAGTCCTTTTTTCGGTTAATATTGAACCTGCAGCACTGAATACTCTTTCTGATAGGACACTTGCTGCCGGGCAAGCAAGCTCCTGCAATGCATATTCTGCCAATTCTGGCCAGGTGTCTAATTTGGAGGCCCAGTAATCAAATGGGAATGACGGTTGAGGGAGAACATCGATAAGGGATGAAAAATAGTTAGTAACCATACTGGACAAATGTTGTCTCCTGTCACTTTCAATTGATGCAGCAGTACCTGTCCTGTCTGCGGTCATAGCAAAATCACTCCACAACCTGGTCAGAAAACCCCTCTGTCCAATGCCACTTCTGATGTGTGCACCCCTAACACTCCTAGTCTGCTGCCCCCTGGAGCTCGTGTGAGAACGATCACGTGCGCTGTGTGCTGGGAATGCCTGAAGCAAACGGTCAACAAGAGTTGATTGTTTGGTTGCTAATATTAGTTCCAAGTTCTCATGTGGCATAATATTTTGCAATTTGCCTTTATAGCGTGGATCAAGGAGGCAGGCCAACCAGTAATCGTCATCGTTCATCATTTTCGTAATGCGTGTGTCCCTTTTTAGGATACGTAAGGCATAATCCGCCATGTGGGCCAAAGTTCCAGTTGTCAAATCTCCGGTTGTGATTGGTTGAGGGGCAGTTGCAGGCAAATCTACGTCACTTGTGTCCCTCAAAAAACCAGAACCCGGCCGTGACACGCAACCAATTTCCTGTGCCCCCGGGAAAGGTTCGGCATTAAAAATATACTCATCCCCATCATCCTCCTCGTCCTCCACCTCCTCTTCGCCCGCTACCTCGTCCTGTACACTGCCCTGACCAGACAATGGCTGACTGTCATCAAGGCTTTCCTCTTCCTCTGGTGCAGACGCCTGCTCCTTTATGTGCGTCAAACTTTGCATCAGCAGACGCATTAGGGGGATGCTCATGCTTATTACGGCGTTGTCTGCACTAACCAGCCGTGTGCATTCCTCAAAACACTGAAGGACTTGACACATGTCTTGTATCTTAGACCACTGCACACCTGACAACTCCATGTCTGCCATCCTACTGCCTGCCCGTGTATCCTCCCACAAATAAATAACAGCACGCCTCTGTTCGCACAGTCTCTGAAGCATGTGCAGTGTTGAGTTCCACCTTGTTGCAACGTCTATGATTAGGCGATGCTGGGGAAGGTTCAAAGACCGCTGATAGGTCTGCATACGGCTGGTGTGTACAGGCGAACGTCGGATATGTGAGCAAAGTGCACGCACTTTGAGGAGCAGGTCGGAGAACCCAGGATAAGTTTTCAATAAGCACTGCACCACCAGGTTTAAGGTGTGAGCCAGGCAAGGAATGTGTTTCAGTTGGGAAAGGGAGATGGCAGCCATGAAATTCCTTCCGTTATCACTCACTACCTTGCCTGCCTCAAGATCTACTGTGCCCAGCCACGACTGCGTTTCTTGTTGCAAGAACTCGGATAGAACTTCCGCGGTGTGTCTGTTGTCGCCCAAACACTTCATAGCCAATACAGCCTGCTGACGCTTGGCAGTAGCTGGCCCATAATGGGACAACTGGTGTGCAACAGTGTCATCTGCCGATGGAGTGGTTGGCAGACTGCGTTCTGTGGAAGAGCTGTAGCTTCTGCAGGAGGACGAGGAGGAGTAGGAGGAGGGGGTGCGAACGCCTACAGCCAACTGTTTCCTAGACCGTGGGCTAGGCACAACTGTCCGTAAATTGATGTCGCCTGTGGACCCTGCATCCACCACATTCACCCAGTGTGCCGTGATGGACACATAACGTCCCTGGCCATGCCTACTGGTCCATGCATCTGTAGTCAGGTGCACCTTTGTACTCACAGATTGCCTGAGTGCATGGACGATGCGCTGTTTAACATGCTGGTGCAGGGCTGGGATGGCTTTTCTGGAAAAAAAGTGTCGACTGGGTAGCTCGTATCGTGGTTCAGCGTACTCCATCAGGGCTTTGAAAGCTTCGCTTTCAACTAACCGGTAGGGCATCATCTCTAACGAGATTAGTCTAGCTATGTGGGCGTTAAAACCCTGTGTACGCGGATGCGAGGATAAGTACTTCCTTTTTTTAACCAGAGTCTCATGTAGGGTGAGCTGGACTGGAGAGCTGGAGATCGTGGAACTTTCGGGTGTGCCGGTGTACATGGCAGACTGAGAGACGGTTGGAGACGGTATTGTTTCCGCCGGTGCCCTAGATGCAATATTTCCTCCTACAAAACTGGTGGTTCCCTGACCCTGACTGCTTTTGGCTGGCAAAGAAACCTGCACAGATACTGCCGGTGGTGCGGAAAATGGTGGCCTTACAGTGACGGAAGGGATGTTGCGTTGCTGACTAGCTTCATTGGCCGAGGGTGCTACAACCTTAAGGGACGTTTGGTAGTTAGTCCAGGCTTGAAAATGCATGGTGGTTAAGTGTCTATGCATGCAACTAGTATTTAGACTTTTCAGATTCTGACCTCTGCTTAAGCTAGTTGAACATTTTTGACAGATGACTTTGCGCTGATCAGTTGGATGTTGTTTAAAAAAATGCCAGACTGCACTCTTCCTAGACTCGGATCCCTTTTCAGGGATTGCAGACTGAGCTTTAACCGGATGGCCACGCTGTCCTCCAACAGGTTTTGGCTTTGACACGCGTTTTGGGCCAGATATGGGCCCGGCAGATGGAACCTGTTGCGATGTTGATGCCTGCTGCGGCCCCTCCTCCACCTCCGCTTCTGAACTACTGCCGCCTGCACCCTGTTCCCCCAATGGCTGCCAATCGGGGTCAATAACTGGGTCATCTATTACCTCCTCTTCGAGCTCGTGTGCAACTTCGTCTGTGTCACTGTGTCGGTCGGTGGTATAGCGTTCGTGGCGGGGCAACATAGTCTCATCAGGGTCTGATTGTGGATCTGTACCCTGAGAGGGCAATGTGGTGGTCTGAGTCAAAGGAGCAGCATAGTACTCTGGCTGTGGCTGTGCATCAGTGCACTCCATGTCAGAATCTACTTGTAATGGGCATGGCCTGTTAAATGTTTCACTTTCTAAGCCAGGGACGGTATGTGTAAAGAGCTCCATGGAGTGACCCGTTGTGTCGCCTGCTGCATCCTTCTCTCTTGTTGTAGTTTTTGCTGAGGAGGACAAGGAAGCGACTTGTCCCTGACCGTGAACATCCACAAGCGACGCGCTGCTTTTACATTTACCAGTTTCGGAAGAGGAGGCAAAAGAGCTAGAGGCTGAGTCTGCAATGTAAGCCAAAACTTGCTGTTGCTGCTCCGCCTTTAAAAGCGGTTTTCCTACTCCCAGAAAAGAGAGCGTTCGAGGCCTTGTGTAGCCTGACGACGAAACTGGCTCCACAGCTCCAGACTTAGGTGGAATATTTTTATCCCCACGACCACCTGATGCTCCACTACCACTACCATCATTACCAGCTGACAATGAACGCCCACGACGACCTCTTGCACCAGACTTCCTCATTGTTTTAAAATCTTAACCAAAGTAACTTTATTTGTTGCTGTCAAACAACTTACACGGTGAGCTATAACTTCAGTATGATTTCAATATCCCTTAACAGGTTGGTGAGACCACAAGGAAAATCAGGCACAATGTTACACACTGTTTTCTGTGGCACAAAATCACAGAGATGACACACACGCAGGACTGTCACTCAAGCACTAATGTCAATATTAATCTCCCACCTAATTTATTTTTTTTTTTTTCTCAGGGAGACTTTAGAAACCAAATAATATTAAAAAAACCAAAAAAATAAATAGCCTTTCTATGGCCCACTGAATGAGAGAGAGAGGTGGCACACCCAGGAGTCAAGACTGGCACACAAGCTGAAAGGGCAATATTACTCTCCCACTGTTTTTTTATGTTTTTTTTTTTTTCAGGGAAACTTTAGAAACCAAATAATAAGAAAAAAAATAAATAAATAAATAGGCTTTCTATAGCCCACTGAATGAGAGATAGCACACACAGCAGTGGCACACAAGCCCTGACTGAGGCCAATATTTTTCTCCCACTGATTGATGTAGTGTTTTTGTGTTGAGGTAGATTTTAGAACACAAATCAAGGAAAAAAAAATGCTTTCTATGGCCCACTGAATGAGAGAGAGAGGTGGCACACCCAGGAGTCAAGACTGGCACACAAGCTGAAAGGGCAATATTACTCTCCCACTGTTTTTTTATGTTTTTTTTGTTTTCAGGGAGACTTTAGAAACCAAATAATATTAAAAAAACCAAAAAAATAAATAGCCTTTCTATGGCCCACTGAATGAGAGAGAGAGGTGGCACACCCAGGAGTCAAGACTGGCACACAAGCTGAAAGGGCAATATTACTCTCCCACTGTTTTTTTTATGTTTTTTTTTTTTTCAGGGAGACTTTAGAAACCAAATAATATTTAAAAAAAATAAATAAATAGGCTTTCTATGGCCCACTGAATGAGAGAGGTGGCACACCCAGGAGTCAAGACTGGCACACAAGCTGAAAGGGCAATATTACTCTCCCACTGTTTTTTTATGTTTTTTTTGTTTTTTAAGGGAGACTTTAGAAACCAAATAATATTAAAAAAACCAAAAAAATAAATAGGCTTTCTATGGCCCACTGAATGAGAGAGAGAGGTGGCACACCCAGGAGTCAAGACTGGCACACAAGCTGAAAGGGCAATATTACTCTCCCACTGTTTTTTTATGTATTTTTTGTTTTTTAAGGGAGACTTTAGAAACCCAATAATATTTAAAAAAATAAATAAATAGGCTTTCTATGGCCCACTGAATGAGAGAGGTGGCACACCCAGGAGTCAAGACTGGCACACAAGCTGAAAGGGCAATATTACTCTCCCACTGTTTTTTTATGTATTTTTTGTTTTTTAAGGGAGACTTTAGAAACCCAATAATATTTAAAAAAATAAAATAAATAGGCTTTCTATGGCCCACTGAATGAGAGAGGTGGCACACCCAGGAGTCAAGACTGGCACACAAGCTGAAAGGGCAATATTACTCTCCCACTGTTTTTTTATGTTTTTTTTTTTTTCAGGGAGACTTTAGAAACCAAATAATATTAAAAAAACCAAAAAAATAAATAGGCTTTCTATGGCCCACTGAATGAGAGAGAGAGGTGGCACACCCAGGAGTCAAGACTGGCACACAAGCTGAAAGGGCAATATTACTCTCCCACTGTTTTTTTATGTATTTTTTGTTTTTTAAGGGAGACTTTAGAAACCCAATAATATTTAAAAAAAAAAAAAAATAGGCTTTCTATGGCCCACTGAATGAGAGGGAGAGAGGTGGCACACCCAGGAGTCAAGACTGGCACACAAGCTGAAAGGGCAATATTACTCTCCCACTGTTTTTTTATGTTTTTTTTTTTTTCAGGGAGACTTTAGAAACCAAATAATATTAAAAAAACCAAAAAAATAAATAGGCTTTCTATGGCCCACTGAATGAGAGAGAGAGGTGGCACACCCAGGAGTCAAGACTGGCACACAAGCTGAAAGGGCAATATTACTCTCCCACTGTTTTTTTATGTATTTTTTGTTTTTTAAGGGAGACTTTAGAAACCAAATAATATTTAAAAAAAAAGAAAAAAAAAAAGGCTTTCTATGGCCCACAATTAGAGAGAGAGAGGTGGCACACCCAGGAGTCAAGACTGGCGCACAAGCTGAAAGGGCAATATTACTCTCCCACTGTTTTCTTAAGTTTTTTTTCTTTTATTTTCAGGGAGACTTTAGAAACCAAATAATATTAAAAAAAACAAAAAAATAAATAGCCTTTCTATGGCCCACTGAATGAGAGAGAGGTGGCACACCCAGGAGTCAAGACTGGCACACAAGCTGAAAGGGCAATATTACTCTCCCACTGTTTTTTTTTTTTTTTTTTTTTTCAGGGAGACTTTAGAAACCAAATAATAAGAAAAATAAATAAATAAATAAATAAATAGGCTTTCTATAGCCCACTGAATGAGAGATAGCACACACAGCAGTGGCACACAAGCCCTGACTGAGGCCAATATTTTTCTACCACTGATTGATGTAGTGTTTTTGTGTTGAGGTAGAATTTAGAACACAAATCACGGAAAAAATAAATAGGCTTTCTATGGCCCACTCAGTGAGAGATGGCACACACAGGGATGGCACTGTAGCAGAAATGCCAATCTTAATCTCCCACAAAAAAAAAAAAAAAAAAAAAACAGGGACTGTCCTACAATTACTATCTCCCTGCAGTAATCTAAGCCAGGTATGGCAGGCAGCAATAGGAGTGGACTGATGCACAAATTAAATAAAAAGTGTGGACAAACAAAAAAGATAGCTGTGCAGAAAGGAACAAGAGGATATGTGCTTTGAAAAAAGCAGTTGGTTTCCACAGTGGCGTACACACAGCAATACAGCTATCACGGAGCCTTCTAGGGCAGCCCAATGAGCTACAGCGCTGAGGAAAAAAAAAAAAAATAGCTTCCACTGTTCCTGCACACCGAAGGTGGTGTTGGACAGTGGAAATCGCTACAGCACAAGCGGTTTGGTGGTTAGTGGACCCTGCCTAACGCTCTCCCTGCTTCTGACGAAGCGGCAGCAACCTCTCCCTAAGCTCAGATCAGCAGCAGTGAGATGGCGGTCGGCGGGAACGCCCCTTTATAGCCCCTGTGACGCCGCAGACAGCAAGCCAATCACTGCAATGCCCTTCTCTAAGATGGTGGGGACCAGGACCTATGTCATCACGCTGCCCACACTCTGCGTTCACCTTCATTGGCTGAGAAATGGCGCTTTTCGCGTCATTGAAACGCGACTTTGGCGCGAAAGTCGCGTACCGCATGGCCGACAAGCACAGGGGTCGGATCGGGTTTCATGAGACGCCGACTTAGCCAAAAGTCGGCGACTTTTGAAAATGATCGACCCGTTTCGCTCAACCCTACTCTCCCCTACTACCTACTATTGTTTACTGCTGGTGATAGATTTTGTTGGATTCATTCACTGTGCTGTAGTTTGTTTTGGTTGCAGTTGTTTTGTATGTGATTCCTTACTCCTTAGGGAACTTGCTATTCTAGCGATCCTAGGAGCTGTGAAGCACATTCAGCTTAAGCTACTGTTGAGTGGGGGTGCCATTGCATTATCTTAAGGTGCCAAACTCCTTGGTCAGGCAGGGACAGACCAGGGTCAAAGAAAAGCTTTCGTAGTCTGAACAGGAACCTGTCAGACTAAAGTATTTGTCTTCCTGGTTTTATGTTATGTTTGGCAGTCATAACAGTTCAATTGAAATTCTTCATTCATTTGCATAGTATTATAAAATAAGCACTCCCATCAAAGTTTTTGCCTCCTTAATATATTGCAGTCAACATATTATATAGCACTATGTACTTACAATTGCTCATTTTCTCTTTCTACCCAGTTAATTCTTCTCTTTTCCATTAGGTCTATGACATCACATAATTAAAAACAGAGTAACTGAATACTTCTAAGCTCTATCTAAAAATAGGAAGTCTCTTTCCCTTGCTCTACTCCATCCCTCTGCCAGGAACATTGCACTGATACAGAATTGTAGTTTTAATTATTACTAGTGCACCAAAAAGAGGATTCCTATTTTTACATAGAGCTTAGAAGGATTCAGCTAGTATGCTCTTAATCATGTGATGTCATGGACATAACGGAGAACAGTAGAATAAGATATATACAGCTCTGGCAAAAATTAAAAGACCACCACATCAAAACCCTGTCAAGGGCAGCCCAATCTCCAGACCCGAACCGAACCCCATTGAAAACCTCTGGAATGTAATCAAGAGGATGATGGAAAGTCACAAGCCATCAAACACAGAAGAACAGCTTATAGATTTTTGCACCAGAAGCAGTGTGAAAGAATGGTGGAAAGCATGCCAAGACGCATGAAAGCTGTGATTAAAAATCATGGTTATTCTACAAAATATTGATTTCTGAACTCTTCCTGAGTTAAAACATTAGCATTGTTGTTTCTGAATGATTGTGAACTTGTTTTCTTTGCATTATTTGAGGTATGGAAGCACTGTTTGTTTTTTTAATTTTGACCATTTTTCTTTGTCAGAAAAAAATACAAAGTTTATTGGTTGGAAATTCGGAGACATGATGTCAGAAGTTTATAGAATAAAAAAAAAATTACATTTTACATTCACACTAAAGGCATCAAAGCTATGAATTAACACATGTGGAATTATATACCGTATATACTCGAGTATAAGCCGACCCGAGTATAAGCCGACCCCCCTAATTTTGCCACAAAAAACTGGGAAAACTTATTGACTCGAGTATAAGCCTAGGGTGGAAAATGCAACAGCTACCGGTGAATTTCAAAAATAAAAATAGATGCTCCATACTGTTCATTATGGCCCCATAGCTGTGCCATATAGTGCTCTGCACCATTATTGCCCCATAGCTGTGCCATATAGTGCTCTGCACCATTATTGCCCCATAGCTGTGCCATACAGTGCTCTGCACCATTACTGCCCCATAGCTGTGCCATATAGTGCTCTGCACCATTATTGCCCCATAGCTGTGCCATACAGTGCTCTGCACCATTACTGCCCCATAGCTGTGCCATATAGTGCTCTGCACCATTATTGCCCCATAGCTGTGCCATACAGTGCTCTGCACCATTACTGCCCCATAGCTGTGCCATATAGTGCTCTGCACCATTATTGCCCCATAGCTGTGCCATACAGTGCTCTGCACCATTACTGCCCCATAGCTGTGCCATATAGTGCTCTGCACCATTATTGCCCCATAGCTGTGCCATACAGTGCTCTGCACCATTACTGCCCCATAGCTGTGCCATATAGTGCTCTGCACCATTATTGCCCCATAGCTGTGCCATACAGTGCTCTGCACCATTACTGCCCCATAGCTGTGCCATATAGTGCTCTGCACCATTATTGCCCCATAGCTGTGCCATACAGTGCTCTGCACCATTACTGCCCCATAGCTGTGCCATACAGTGCTCTGCACCATTACTGCCCCATAGCTGTGCCATATAGTGCTCTGCACCATTATTGCCCCATAGCTGTGCCATACAGTGCTCTGCACCATTACTGCCCCATAGCTGTGCCATATAGTGCTCTGCACCATTACTGCCCCATAGCTGTGCCATACAGTGCTCTGCACCATTACTGCCCCATAGCTGTGCCATATAGTGCTCTGCACCATTGCCCCATAGCTGTGCCATACAGTGCTCTGCACCGTCCATTATTGCCCCATAGCTGTGCCATATAGTGCTCTGCACCATTATTGCCCCATAGCTGTGCCATATAGTGCTCTGCACCATTACTGCCCCATAGCTGTGCCATACAGTGCTCTGCACCATTGCCCCATAGCTCTGCCATATAGTGCTCTGCACCGTCCATTATTGCCCCATAGCTGTGCTGCTGCTGCAATAAAAATAATAAAACACATACTCACCTGTCTTGCTTGCAGCTTCTCGGCGCCATCTTCCCGGCGTCTCCCTGCACTGACTGATCAGGCAGAGGGCGGCGCGCACACTATATGCGTCATCGCGCCCTCTGACCTGCACAGTCAGTGAGGAGAGAGAGACGCCGGGAAGATGGAGACAGCGCCCGGCGTGTGGAACCAGGACAGGTGAATATGCGATACTTACCTGCTCCCGGCGTCCCGCTCCTTCCCCCTGCCTGTGTTCGGTGCCGCAGCCTCTTCCTCTGTCAGCGGTCACCGGCACCGCTTCATTAGAGAAATGAATAGGCGGCTCCGCCCCTATGGGAGGTGGAGCAGCCTATTCATTTCTCTAATGAGCGGTCCCACGTGACCGCTCAGGGGAAGAGGCTGCTGCACCCGGAGACCGTGGGACGGGCAGGGGGAGTGACAGGATCGCCGGGACTAGGTAAGTATGCCTCAGCGCCCTCTCCCCCTCACCCGCCGACCCTGCCACAGACCGTGACTCGAGTATAAGCCGAGGGGGCACTTTCAGCCCAAAAATTTGGGCTGAAAATCTCGGCTTATACTCGAGTATATACGGTACTTAACAAAAAAGTGTGAAACAACTGAAATTATGTCTTATATTCTAGCTTCTTCAAAGTAGCCACTTTTTGCTTTGATGACTGCTTTGCACACTCTTGGCATTCTCTTGATGAGCTTCAAAAGGTAGTCACAGGGAATGGTTTTCGCTTCACAGGTGTGCCCTGTCAGGTTAAATAAGTGGGATTTCTTGCCTTATAAATGGGGTTGGGACCATCAGTTGTGTTGTACAGAAGTCTGGTGGATACACAGCTGATAGTCCTACTGAATAGACTGTTAGAATTTGTATTATGACAAGAAAAAAGCAGCTAAGTAAAGAAAAATGAGTGGCCATCAATACTTTAAGAAATGAAGGTCAGTCAGTCTGAAAAATTGTGAAAACTTTGAAAGTGTCCCCAAGTGCAGTGGCAAAAACCATCAAATGCTACAAAGAAACTTGCTCACATGAGGACTGCCCCAGGAAAGGAAGACCAAGAGTCACCTCTGCTTCTGAGGATAAGTTTATCCGAGTCACCAGCCTCAGAAATTGCAGGTTAACAGCAGCTCAGATTAGAGACCAGGTCAATGCCACACAGAGTTCTAGCAGCAGACACATCTCTACAACAACTGTTAAGAGGAGACTTTGTGCAGCAGGCCTTCATGGTAAAATAGCTGCTAGGAAACCACTGCTAAGGACAGGCAACAAGCAGAAGAGACTTGTTTGGGCTAAAGAACACAAGGAATGGACATTAGACCAGTGGAAATCTGTGCTTTGGTCTGAGGAGTCCAAATTTGAGATCTTTGGTTCCACCGTGTCTTTGTGCGACACAGAAAAGGTGAACGGATGGACTCTACATGCCTGGTTCCCACCATGAAGCATGGAGGAGGTGTGATGGTGTGGGGGTGCTTTGCTGGTGACACTGTTGGGGATTTATTCAAAATTGAAGGCATACTGAACCAGCATAGCTGCCACAGCATCTTGCAGCGGCATGCTATTTCATCTGGTTTCCGTTTAGTTGGACCATCATTTATTTTTCAACAGGACAATGACCCCAAACACACCTCCAGGCTGTGTAAGGGCTATTTGACCAAGAAGGAGAGTGATGGGGTGCTATGCCAGATGACCTGGCCTCCACAGTCACCAGACCTGAACTCAATCAAGATAGTTTAGGGTGAGCTGGACCGCAGAGTGAAGGCAAAAGGGCCTACAAGTGCTAAGCATCTCTGGGAACTCCTTCAAGATTGTTGGAAAACCATTCCCGATGACTACCTCTTGAAGCTCATCAAGTGAATGCCAGGAGTGTGCAAAGCAGTCATCAAAGCAAAAGTTGGCTACTTTGAAGAACCTAGAATATTAGATATATTTTCAGTTGTTTCACATGGAGCGCCCCCAAGGGCTAGGGGAACTCGGTACCGGGTCCTTCGGTTCTCAATTGGGATGTCACAGTGGCTGACCCAGTCCATGGCCCTCGGGAGGTTCATTGTAAAAGGGGAAAGGTCTTTAAAGGGGAAATGTTCGTGAAGCCACCTGTGGTATTCGGTCAGGGTGACCGACTCTGCTTTTAGGGGTCCGCTGGGGTGATGTTATGGCAGCTAGATGGTATACCTTCCCACAGGTGAAGTATGTCCCCAGGACTTCCCAGTGTGTAGATGGTGGATGGTGTAAGGTGCAGTGAAGAACGAGGACACAAGGTTGCAGTCTCTTTACCTTTACTGAAGGCTTCAGCATCCACAGTCCCGAGCAAAAGATCACAGGGCAGACAGAGTCCGGCCGGTTTGGAGGCAAATCCAGAGTCCCCTTATCCAGGTGGAAATCAGTAGCCTTCCTCTAGCTCCTTGGTGTTGTAGTACCTTATTGCTGAGCCTCTCATAAGGTCCTCACAGATGTTATAGATGTTCTCTCTCTCTGTCCCTCAGATGGATAGGACAACCCATATGACCGGTGGCTTGAGGCTTTTTACAAGGACCCTATCATGCCCCGGCTTCTCGTGGGTGCCACCTTGCCTCCTGGGTATGGGGTGGATCAGTAACATGAAATTAGCTGTCCTGTCGGTCTCTGGAGTAAGGCATAAAGGACTGTTGCTCCCTCGGTGTTCCAGCTACCGGATCCTGCGCCTCAGAAGGAGGCAGCCTGTGCAGGGCAAAACTCCTTCTGGTATCCACTCCTTTGCTATTACTTCTTTTCTCACCCTCTCTACAATACAGTTCTCTGCTCATGTCTTTTCTTAGGAACTGCCGCACGTGCGGCAGGCACAGCTCCGTGACCTTCTGTCTAGGCCTCTGACAGGCTCCCACCCCTGTCAGGGACCAACTACCTGAGCGGAGCTCAGACAGCAACTGCCTAACTTCCTCTCCAGGCCACCAGTTTTACCTAAGTGTGAAGAGTGCCCTAATAAATAGGAGCATAGCTCCCCCTGGTGGACTGGAGTATGAAATGTGTTGTATGTTTGTGATACCTGGTAAAGAGATCTCCTTCATTGCCTCCAAACGTAACATCACTCCCCCCTTGAGGAGAATGATATTACTGCAACGACCAGGACCCTGGGGCGCTGCAAACACTTTTTTGTTAAGCATATAATTCCACATGTGTTAATTCATAGTTTTGATGCCTTCAGTGTGACTGTACAATTTTCATAGTCATGAAAATACAGAAAAATCTTTAAATGAGAAGGTGTGTCCAAACTTTTGGTCTGTACTGTATATATATATATATATATATATATATATATATATATATATATATATATATATATATATATATATATGAAATATGATGACTGCAATATAATAAGAACATAAACATTTTGATGAGAGGAGTGCTTCTTTTTAGAAGCATTCCTTATTATATTCCAAGAAAATGTTTTAATTGGTATTCAGATTAATTCCACTATTGTTTATATCATTACATTAAATAAGGACAACAGCATTTTTTAATGTTATACAGTTTATTTTATACCTCTCCTTTCTTTTCTTTAAAGGACTATGTGGTTCATACAATAATAAAGGCGACGATGACTTCTTGACAAATCAAAACATAGTGGAGTCTTTACCAGAAGTCTTTTTCAGCTCATGGACATTGTCTTCTTGCCAAAAACCAGATCCGCCAACTTGCATCAGCTTTGATAATGGTAAACAAAACAAACAGCACATATAGTATAATTTGATATGTTCTCTTTTGCCATGTTGTTGCGTTTTTTAAAATTTTAAATGTTTCATAATTATCTCTAGCTAAATGTGAAAAATAAAGAACTGATAGCAACCTAGGCTGTATCGTTGCATTACAGTCAGCTATCTAGGAATGTTAAAAAATGTTCTATGCTTTTTTTGGGAAATCTAAATCCAATACTCTAATGCAAGTCTCTTTTTCGTTTAGTAAATTTTGCTGAAGAGCATTGTTCTCGGCTTAAAGATCCCAATGGACCATTTGCTAGGTGTCATTTTGACGTGGATTACAGAAGCTACTATGATGTATGGATTCTTTCATAAAATGTGGTTTGCTCTTTATATATTGCTTTATTTAAACAATATGTTTCTGTATTATCAATGTAATAGTAATATTTAAATTCTATTTTTGCCATATGCACAAATACTGTAGGTCTAAAACTTTTTTAGATTTGTACTCTCTTTTACTAAATTGGTCTCTTGCCTGGTTATATTCCTATAACAATTGGTGTTCAATATCATTGCGGGGAAAATAAAGAATTACACAGTGCTCTTTACTAGAGGGCTATATCCAGTATGGATGTGCTAGTGTTGGATCTTCTTAGATATTTGGTTTTGTAGTAGATATGATGGCAGGAAGTCTTAAAGGGAACCTGTCACCTGAAAATGATGTTAACCTGCAGATATTAGGTTAATCTGTAGTTTAACAGCATTGTGCACCTGCCCGGCACCATCACTTAGATGTCACGTCTTGTCAGCTGCGTTTTTTGACTCTTTTTGGTGTGTCCTGGTTTCAGTAAAACTATTTGCTTTTGAAACTTCCTTTTTATGAGTTACCTAGCTTTCATAAAACTTTATTGATAAAGTTATGTGAGGATTACATATGTTTTTAATGCTTTTCCACTATGAAGTCTTTATCTGTAAATGTTTTACGTCTCATTCATTTTAATGGGGAAAATATTTAAATAAAATTCTTAATTACAGCATGACAAATACACATGTTGCGAATTTAAAAAACACACCGCAGGTCAATTTCCACAGTTGTAAAAAATACAGCACAGTGGGCATAAGATTTACAATAATCTTATCACCTTTGCTGGAACTGAAATATGCTACATTTTTTGTGCATGGAAATACTTTGCAGAAAAAAACGCACCGAATTGCCATCATTCGAATTTAGACATAGTCTGTCATTTCATTTAGATGAAAAAGCTGTTTGCTAGCCTGAGTTACATGAATTGCTTGAGTTATAGTGAAAATAATTTCCTTTTAGAGGAAAATTGGATTGTGACAGTGAACATGGCATATTTTAGTTTTGGCAAGGCCTCCTTCACACGTTTGTATAAAACACATACATGAAAAACAGATACCGGTGTCATCTGTGTTTTCCTTCAGTGTGTCATCTGTGTGCCATCTGTGTGTCCATTTTTACCATGAGTGTATAATTAGTGGTTTTCCGGTATAGATAAAGAAAAAATTAAATTACAAAGCTTCTCCTGTACTTTGCAATGTGCACGTAGAGCATACGGATGCCATCATTGCACTGTACTCGCTTTTCACAGACCCATAGACTTGTACTAGCTCTTGTCATCCATGCGGCCAGAAAAAATTGATATGTTTCCATGTTTTTTGCATGGAAACATGGTCCATGTAAAAACACAGACATTTGCATAGCAGCATAGATTTTAATGGGTATGTGTGGTATCCATGAAAAAAATGGATGCAACACATACTGGAAAAACGGACATATGAAGAATGCCTAACAAGCATTTTATGGAAGTCTGTGTGCCATACTAAGGAGAGCAAATTAAAATGATAATTTGTTAATAATGATTAATCACAATTTTGTAAAAGTAAGTAACTGGAGTTGAGCAGTTGGTGACAGTTTCTAAATACTTCTCTCATAGTGAATGAGAAATTGAAAAAGTTAATATTACACTAATGTATTTCCATTTATATTCCCATTCTTTTAATCTGTAGAGATGTGTGGAATCAACTTGCATAAGTGAAGATCTTACAGCAGGTTTGTGCACTGCATTAAAAAATTATGCATTGGCTTGTGCTGAAAATAACATTTTTATAAAGGATTGGAGAAGCAATATTTGCGGTAAGTGCTTTCCCTTTTATTGCAGTAGTAGTGTTGTAACAGCAGCAATCAGAACTAAGCTCCGAAATCTGCTGTTTACCCCCTTAAATACAGCTGTCACTTTCTGACAGCAGAACATAAGTTGCATGGTCCCGTGAGTGTTTATTCTAATATGGGCAGTTGATGGACACTTTTGAACTTCCTGAAGGCCATGAGGCATCATTTTAGCAATATTGTGCAATACTGTTTGATCGCCGACTCAAGTCCCCAAAGGGCACTAAAAAAAAGTAAAACATAAGATTTTAAAAGCTTTTAAAGAATTGAAAAACTGGAATCACCTCTATTTTTGCCATTAAATATAAACAAGTCAAAAATTTAAAATAAACATATTCAGCATTATTGCATATGTAAAAGTCTGATCCTTGAAAGTATACAATTATTTAACCAGTATAGTAAATGCTAAAAAGCAAGACCAAAAAAATTGCTCACACAGCTCAAATATCAGAATTTTTATTCATGACTAAAATAAAAAAAAATTGCATTAAAATTATCTGAAAATCATATTGCTGCATCTTATTTACCATCCAATCAATGTCATATTATGCAAAGTCAGTCATTGGAGAAAGACATCATGCTTTGATCAGTCAGAGGCAGAAGAAGAAGAGGACATCCAAGAATCCGCTGGCTCAAGACCCTACAGAGCGACATCGGAATGACCATTGGTGAACTGAAAAAGCAATGGGGGATAGAACTGCCTGGGGGGCAATGAGTGATAGAATGACCTAGAGTCGTACTAGACTGAGTGGCAAAGAGGGAGATTGCTGTAAAATCAAAACAAAAAATAACAATTGCTGCAAAATATGTTTTTTGCAATTGCATCGCACATGACATTTTTTCCTGATTACCAGCGCAATACATTGTAAACTGAATGTTGTCATTCAAAGCTCCAACTCATCCTGCAAAAAAACAAGCCCTTATAAGGCTATGCTGACAGAAAAATAAACAGAAATTGTGGCTACTTGAAGAAGGGGAGGAAAAAATGAAAGCTGCAAAAAAATTAAAACTAGTTTAAGGATGTCTTTGTGTAATAGCATGGCCAGGACAAGGTATTTTGGTGTCTTAGAAAGATGAATCCAATGAACCCCAATCTGCCAGCCCCAAAGAATAGGAATGGGTCAGAGACTAGGCTAACAGTAGTCTTAATGCAACCCTTTCCCCTCCAATGGGTCAGGTAACAAGCTCTGACAACCACTTCCACTAGAATTATTACCTCTGTCACCAAAAATTACCAGCAGAAGTAAAGAAACATGGTATACTTTAGTGGTATGACTTAACAGGGAGTGCAATTTAAAAGTTGTATATAGAATCATTCATTGTGTGAGATCTTTTGGAACACCTGGAGTGGACCCGCAGATCCACGACAACGAACCTCCCAAGGGTGAGCTGACCAGGTAGACCACCCACTATACAGGGAGCGTTAAGGGCAGACCCAAGGGAGACTATTGCCACAGAAGCTGGAACCCGGAGACAGGTAGTAGGAGGTACAAAATAGAGAAGCTGGGCGTAGGACGGACAGAGTGGGGTAAGATGAAGTACAGTTTGGTAAGAGCCGAGTACAGGCAAGACCAAAGGAGAACTGGGAAGGGGAAGACACAAAAGAAGCAGGACAGGACAGAGACACCAGACTAACAGAGTACGGAGCAGACACTGGGAAGGCTAGACTGGATGAGGAGACAAGGAAGGCTGTTGTGAACTCTATTTCTGGGCTCCCTCTTGTGGTCACAAGTGGTACTGTGTGAGTGCTGTCTTTCTGCAGGTTGTGACTGGCATCAGCTGTCTCGTTATCTGTGGGCTGGTTTTCTATTTAAGCTCACTTGGACTCTCAGTCCATGCCTGCTGTCAATGTATTCAGTGCTATTCTGATTCCTTCTGACTACCTTGCTACCAGTCTCTTCAAGAGAAGCTAAGTTTCCGTTTTGTTCATTTTTTGATCATCTGTGTTCAATATGTTTCTTGTCCAGCTTGCTAATATGTGATTTCCCAGCTTGCTGGTAGCTCTAGGGGGCTGAGTTTCTCCCCCCACACCGTTAGTTGGTGTGGGGGTCTTGAATTCTCAGCGTGGATATTTTGGTAGGGTTTTTTGCTGACCGCACAGTTCTCTATCTGTTTTCTGCTATCTAGTATTAGCGGGCTGTTGTGAATCCGCTTTTTGGGCTCCCCTGGTGGTTGCTGGTGGTACTGGTGACTTGTGTGTGCTTTGCTGTCTCAGGTCACCTGCTCCCATCAGTGTTTGGGAGTTTCCTATTTAGCCTTGCTCTCCAGTCATTTCCTTGCCGGTCATCATTGTAACCAGAGCCTTCGGTTGCATGTTCCTGCTACTAGTCTGCTGATCAGCTAAGTGGACTTTGTCCTTTTGTTTTGTATCTTTTGTCCAGTTTGCAGTTTTGTTATTCTCTGTAGCTGGAAGCTCTTGCGGGCTGAAATTGCCACTCCTGTGTCATGAGTTGACACAGGAGTCTTAAAGTAATTTCAGGATGGTTTTTTGAAAGGGTTTTCAGTTGACCGTGAAAGTCCTCTTTTGTATCCTTCTGCTATCTAGTAAGTGGACCTCTCTTTGCTAAATCTACTTTCATACTGTGTATGTCTTTTCCTCTTACCTCACCGTCATTACATGTGGGGGGCTGCTATCATCTTTTGGGGTATTTCCCTAGAGGTAAGCCAGGTCTGTTCCTTCCTCTACCAGGCGTAGTTAGTCCTCCGGCTGGCGCGTGGCATCTAGGAAGTCGTAGGTATGCTCCCTGGCTACTATTAGTTGTGTGGTAGATTTAGCTCACGGTCAGCTCGAGATTCCATCACCCAGAGCTCGTCCGTTATTTTTGTGTTCTGATGTTTCCCTGCCATTGGGAATCATGACAGTATGACCGGCCCATGTTAAAGTTATTGGCAGAAGAAAGGAGAGAAAAAAGAAGTCTGTAGATTTTTTTTTTTTTTCTTCCCCCTATGCTTGCTCCATAGTTGGATCAGTTGTATTTCAGCTCTAATTACAGCCTTTGCCTTTCTCTCCTTCTAATCCTTGAATGGCTCTGATCTCACCTGTTTAAAGATGGACCCTCAGAGTTTAGCTGTAGGTTTAAATAATCTGGCTACCAAGGTTCAAAATTTACAAGATTTTGTTATACATACTCCGATGTCTGAACCTAAAATTCCTACACCAGAAGTGTTTTCCGGAGATAGATCTCGGTTCCTGAATTTCAAATATAATTGTAAATTATTCCTTTCTCTCAGACCTCACTCCTCTGGAGATCCTGTCCAGCAGGTTAAGATTGTAATCTCTTTGCTGCGAGGTGACCCTCAAAATTGGGCATTTTCATTGACACCAGGGGATCCTGCGTTGCTCAATGTGGATGCGTTTTTTCTAGCTTTAGGGTTGCTTTATGAGGAACCTAATTTGGAGATTCAAGCTGAAAAAGCTTTGATAGCCCTATCTCAAGGGCAAGATGAAGCTGAGATATACTGCCAAAAATTTCGTAGATGGTCTGTGCTTACTCAGTGGAATGAGTGCGCCCTAGCGGCAAATTTCAGAGAGGGCCTTTCTGATGCCGTTAAAGATGTTATGGTCGGGTTCCCTGCGCCCACAGGTCTGAATGAGTCCATGACAATGGCTATTCAGATTGATCGGCGTTTGCGGGAGCGCAAACCCGTGCACCATTTGGCGGTATCTTCTGAAGAGACGCCAGAGAAAATGCAATGTGACAGAATTCTGTCCAGAAGCGAGCGGCAGAATTATAGGCGTAAAAATGGGTTATGCTTCTATTGTGGTGATTCTGCTCATGTTATATCAGCATGCTCTAAACGTACAAGGAAGGTTGACAAGTCTATTTCAATTGGCACTTTACAGTCTAAATTTATTCTGTCTGTAACCTTGATTTGTTCATTATCAGTCATTACCGTGGATGCCTATGTGGACTCTGGCGCCGCTCTGAGTCTTATGGATTGGTCCTTTGCCAGGCGCTGTGGGTTTGATTTAGAGCCTCTGGAGGTCCCTATACCTCTGAAGGGTATTGATTCTACGCCTTTGGCTTGTAATAAACCACAATTCTGGACGCAAGTGACTATGCGTATGACTCCAGACCATCAGGAGGTGATTCGCTTCCTTGTGTTGTACAATTTGCATGATGTTTTGGTGCTTGGATTACCATGGTTACAATCTCATAACCCAGTCCTTGACTGGAAAACAATGTCTGTGTTAAGCTGGGGATGTCGGGGGGCTCATGGGGACATACCTTTGGTTTCCATTTCGTCATCTATTCCCTCTGAGATTCCGGCATTTTTGTCTGATTATCGTGATATTTTTGAGGAGCCAAAAATTGGTTCACTTCCTCCCCACAGAGATTGTGATTGCGCCATAGATCTGATTCCTGGCAGTAAATTTCCAAAGGGTCGTTTGTTTAACTTATCTGTACCTGAACATGCTGCTATGCGAGAGTATATTAAGGAGTCCCTGGAAAAGGGACATATTCGTCCTTCTTCATCTCCTTTAGGAGCTGGTTTTTTCTTTGTATCTAAAAAGGATGGCTCTCTGAGGCCTTGTATTGATTATCGACTCCTGAATAAAATTACAGTCAAATATCAGTATCCGTTGCCTTTGCTGACTGATTTGTTTGCTCGCATAAGGGGGGCTAAGTGGTTCTCTAAGATTGATCTTCGTGGGGCGTATAATTTGGTGCAAATTAAGCAGGGGGATGAGTGGAAAACCGCATTTAATACGCCTGAGGGCCATTTTGAGTATTTAGTAATGCCTTTCGGCCTTTCTAATGCACCTTCAGTCTTTCAGTCCTTAATGCATGATATTTTCCGTGAATATTTGGATAAATTTATGATTGTGTATTTGGATGATATTTTGATTTTTTCTGATGACTGGGAGTCTCATGTTCAACAGGTCAGGAGGGTTTTTCAGGTTTTGCGGGAGAATTCTTTGTGTGTAAAGGGTTCAAAGTGTGTTTTTGGGGTTCAAAAGATTTCCTTTTTGGGGTACATTTTTTCCCCTTCTTCTATTGAGATGGACCCTGTCAAGGTTCGGGCTATTTGTGACTGGACGCAGCCTACTTCTCTTAAGAGTCTTCAGAAATTCTTGGGCTTTGCTAATTTTTATCGTCGATTTATAACTGGTTTTTCTGGCGTTGCTAAACCTCTGACGGATTTGACCAAGAGGGGTGCTGATGTTGCCAATTGGTCCCCTGCTGCTGTGGAGGCCTTTCGGGAGCTTAAGCGCCGCTTTTTGTCTGCCCCTGTGTTGCGCCAGCCTGATGTTTCTCTTCCCTTTCAGGTTGAGGTCGATGCTTCCGAGATCGGAGCGGGGGCGGTTTTGTCGCAGAAAAGTTCCGACTGCTCGGTGATGAGACCTTGTGCGTACTTTTCTCGAAAATTTTCGGCCGCCGAGCGAAACTATGATGTTGGTAATCGGGAGCTTTTGGCCATGAAGTGGGCATTTGAGGAGTGGCGTCATTGGCTTGAGGGTGCCAGACATCAGGTGGTAGTTTTGACTGATCACAAGAATCTGATTTATTTAGAGTCTGCCAGGCGCCTGAATCCTAGACAGGCACGATGGTCGTTGTTTTTTTCTCGGTTTAATTTTGTGGTTTCATACTTACCGGGTTCTAAGAATGTTAAGGCAGATGCTCTTTCTAGGAGCTTTGAACCTGACTCTCCTGGGGATTCTGAACCTGCTGGTGTCCTTAAGGATGGAGTGGTTTTGTCTGCTGTCTCCCCAGATCTGCGACGTGCTTTGCAAGAATTTCAGGCGGATAGACCTGATCGTTGTCCGCCTGGTAGACTGTTTGTTCCTGATGATTGGACCAGTAGAGTCATCTCGGAAGTTCATTCTTCTTCGCTGGCAGGTCATCCTGGAATCTTTGGTACCAGAGATTTGGTGGCTAGATCCTTCTGGTGGCCTTCCCTGTCTCGGGATGTGCGTGTTTTTTTGCAGTCTTGTGATGTGTGTGCTCGGGCCAAGCCTTGTTGTTCTAGGGCTAGTGGGTTATTGTTGCCCTTGCCTGTTCCGAAGAGGCCTTGGACGCACATCTCTATGGACTTTATTTCTGATCTCCCTGTTTCTCAGAAGATGTCTGTCATCTGGGTGGTGTGTGACCGTTTTTCTAAAATGGTTCATTTGGTACCATTGCCTAAGTTGCCTTCCTCATCTGAGTTGGTCCCTCTATTTTTTCAAAATGTGGTTCACTTGCATGGTATTCCGGAAAACATCGTTTCTGACAGGGGAACCCAGTTCGTGTCTAGATTTTGGCGGGCATACTGTGCCAGGTTGGGCATTGATTTCGTCTGCATTCCATCCTCAGACTAATGGCCAGACGGAGCGAACTAATCAAACTTTGGAGACTTATTTGAGGTGTTTTGTGTCTGCGGATCAGGATGACTGGGTTGCCTTTTTGCCGTTGGCAGAATTTGCTCTTAATAATCGGGCTAGTTCTGCCACTTTGGTTTCTCCTTTCTTTTGCAATTCAGGGTTTCATCCTCGTTTTTCATCTGGTCAGGTGGAATCTTCGGATTGTCCTGGAGTGGATGCGGTGGTGGATCGGTTGCATCAGATTTGGGGACAAGTGGTGGACAATTTGAAGTTGTCCCAGGAGAGGACTCAGCAGTTTGCTAATCGCCGTCGTCGTGTTGGTCCTCGCCTTCGTGTTGGGGACTTGGTGTGGTTGTCTTCCCATTTTGTCCCTATGAGGGTTTCTTCTCCTAAGTTTAAGCCTCGGTTCATCGGTCCTTATAGGATTTTGGAGATACTTAACCCTGTGTCCTTTCGTTTGGACCTCCCGGCATCTTTCGCTATCCATAATGTATTCCATCGGTCGTTGTTGCGGAGATATGAGGTACCGGTGGTTCCTTCTACTGAACCTCCTGCTCCTGTGCTGGTGGAGGGTGAATTGGAGTACGTTGTAGAGAAGATCTTGGATTCCCGTATTTCCAGACGGAGACTTCAATATCTGGTTAAATGGAAGGGCTATGGTCAGGAAGATAATTCTTGGGTAACTGCCTCTGATGTTCATGCCTCGGATTTGGTTCGTGCCTTTCATAGGGCTCATCCAGATCGCCCTGGCGGTTCTCGTGAGGGTTCGGTGCCCCCTCCTTAAGGGGGGGGGGTACTGTTGTGAATCCGCTTTTTGGGCTCCCCTGGTGGTTGCTGGTGGTACTGGTGACTTGTGTGTGCTTTGCTGTCTCAGGTCACCTGCTCCCATCAGTGTTTGGGAGTTTCCTATTTAGCCTTGCTCTCCAGTCATTTCCTTGCCGGTCATCATTGTAACCAGAGCCTTCGGTTGCATGTTCCTGCTACTAGTCTGCTGATCAGCTAAGTGGACTTTGTCCTTTTGTTTTGTATCTTTTGTCCAGTTTGCAGTTTTGTTATTCTCTGTAGCTGGAAGCTCTTGCGGGCTGAAATTGCCACTCCTGTGTCATGAGTTGACACAGGAGTCTTAAAGTAATTTCAGGATGGTTTTTTGAAAGGGTTTTCAGTTGACCGTGAAAGTCCTCTTTTGTATCCTTCTGCTATCTAGTAAGTGGACCTCTCTTTGCTAAATCTACTTTCATACTGTGTATGTCTTTTCCTCTTACCTCACCGTCATTACATGTGGGGGGCTGCTATCATCTTTTGGGGTATTTCCCTAGAGGTAAGCCAGGTCTGTTCCTTCCTCTACCAGGCGTAGTTAGTCCTCCGGCTGGCGCGTGGCATCTAGGAAGTCGTAGGTATGCTCCCTGGCTACTATTAGTTGTGTGATAGATTTAGCTCATGGTCAGCTCGAGATTCCATCACCCAGAGCTCGTCTGTTATTTTTGTGTTCTGATGTTTCCCTGCCATTGGGAATCATGACAGCGGGCCTCATTTGCTGAATCTGTTTTCATTCCTACGTGTGTCTTTTTTCCTTACCTCACCGTTATTATTTGTTGGGGGCTTCCTATATCTTTGGGGTTATTTCTCTTGAGGCAAGTGAGGTCTAGCTTTCTCTTTAGGGGTAGTCAGTTTCTCAGGCTGCATCGAGAAGTCCAGGATTTTAGGCACGTTCACCGGCTACCTTTAGTGTGTTTGGATAGGATCAGATTTGCGGTCAGTCCAGCTACCACCTCCCTAGAGCTTGTTCTTTGCCTATTAACTTAGCTGGTATTTCCTGTGATCCCCAGCCACTGGGATCATAACAGTACAGCAGGCCAATAAAGTGTTTAATGCATTGCATGAAGTGGGATAAAAGAAGTCCTGAGTACAAATTTTTTTTTTTTTTTCCTCCTTTGCTGCAGTCTGTCCAGCTTCTCTCATCCCCTTAATCTCTGGGTGGTTTTGAGCTCAGCTGCAGACATGGATATTCAAAGTCTGACTTCTAGTGTGGATCATCTTGCTGCAAGGGTGCAAAATATTCAGGATTTTGTTGTTCATAGCCCTATGTCTGAGCCTAAGATACCTATTCCTGAGTTGTTTTCTGGAGATAGATCTAGGTTTCTGAATTTTAGGAATAATTGTAAATTGTTTCTAGCTTTGAGACCTCGTTCCTCTGGTGATTCCGCTCAGCAAGTTAAAATTGTTATCTCCTTGTTACGCGGCGACCCTCAAGATTGGGCTTTCTCTCTGGCGCCAGGAGATCCTGCATTGCTGAATGTGGATGCGTTTTTTCTGGCGCTTGGACTGCTTTATGAGGAACCTAATCTTGAGAACCAGGCAGAAAAGGCTTTGCTGGCTATCTCTCAAGGTCAGGATGAAGCTGAGGTGTACTGTCAAAAATTTCGGAAATGGTCAGTGCTTACTCAATGGAATAAGTGTGCCCTGGCTGCAAATTTCAGAGAGGGTCTTTCTGAAGCCATTAAGAATGTTATGGTGGGGTTCCCCACGCCTGCAAGTCTGAGTGATTCAATGGCTTTGGCCATTCAGATTGATCGGTGTTTGCGGGAGCGCAAATCTGCGCATCCTCTGGCGGTGTTCTCTGAACAGAGACCTGAGTCAATGCAATGTGACAGAATTCTGACTAGAATTGAGCGACAAAATCATAGACGTCAAAATGGGTTGTGCTTTTACTGTGGTGATTCTACTCATGTTATCTCAGCATGCTCTAAGCGCTTAAAAAAAATCGCTAAACCTGTCACCATTGGTACCATACAGCCTAAGTTCATTTTGTCTGTTACTTTAATCTGTTCTTTGTCATCCTACTCGGTTATGGCTTTTGTGGATTCAGGTGCTGCCCTGAGTCTTATGGATTTGTCGTTTGCCAAGCGCTGTGGTTTTGTTCTGGAGCCTTTGGAATTTCCTATTCCACTGAGGGGAATAGATGCTACGCCATTGGCTGAGAATAAGCCTCAGTATTGGACTCAAGTGACCATGTGCATGACTCCTGTACATCAGGAGGTGATTCGCTTTCTTGTGCTGCATAATTTGCATGATGTTGTCGTGTTGGGTCTGCCATGGCTGCAGGCCCATAATCCAGTTCTGGATTGGAAAGCTATGTCTGTGTCAAGTTGGGGTTGTCAGGGGATTCATGGCGATGTCCCTTTGGTGTCAATTGCTTCTTCCACTCCTTCTGAGGTCCCTGAGTTTTTGTCGGACTACCAGGATGTATTTGATGAGCCCAGATCCGGTGCCCTGCATCCTCATAGGGATTGTGATTGTGCTATAAATTTGATTCCTGGCAGTAAGTTCCCTAAGGGACGACTTTTTAATTTGTCTATACCAGAACATGCCGCGATGCGGAGTTATATAAAGGAGTCTTTGGCAAAGGGACATGTTGTGATTTTGCTTTTTGCTCCCTCTAGTGGTCATTAGTGATTTGACTCTGGAGCGTCTGTCTTTTCCTATATCCTCACCTGGGCCGTTAGTTCAGGGGCGTTGCTATATAAGCTCCCTGGACCTTCAGTTCAATGCCTGGCATCGTTGAAATCAGAGCTAATCTGTTGTGCTCTTGTCCTCTGATCCTGGTTCCTGTTTTTCAAGCTAAGTCTGCTTCTTTGCTTTTTGCTTTTGTTTTGTTTGGTATTTTTGTCCAGCTTGTTCCTATCTGTATCCTGACCTTTGCTGGAAGCTCTAGGGGGCTGGTGTTCTCCCCCCGGACCGTTAGACGGTTCGGGGGTTCTTGAATCTCCAGCGTGGATTTTTATAGGGTTTTTGTTGACCAGATAAGTTATCTTGCTATATTCTGCTATTAGTAAGCTGGCCTCTCTTTGCTGAACCTGGTTCATTTCTGTGTTTGTCATTTCCTCTTACCTCACCGTTATTATTTGTGGGGGGCTTGTATCTTGCTTTGGGGTCCCTTTCTCTGGAGGCAAGAGAGGTCTTTGTTTTCTTCTCCTAGGGGTAGTTAGATTCTCCGGCTGGCGCGAGTCATCTAGCGATCACCGTAGGCATGATCCCCGGCTACTTCTAGTGTTGGCGTTAGGAGTAGCTATTTGGTCAACCCAGTTACCACAGCCCTATGAGCTGGATTTTTGTATCTTGCAGACTTACACGTTCCTCTGAGACCCTGTCCACTGGGGTCATAACAGTATGCCAGGCCAGTATTAAATGTTTAATGCATTGCAGAAGTGGGATTATAAGAAAGAAAATTTTGAGTTTTTTTTTTCCCTCTCTCATTTTTTTTTTTTCTTTTCCCCTTTACCTCAGAGTGGCTTAAGCTTGCTGCAGACATGAATGTCCAGACCTTGATTACAAGTGTGGACCAGCTTGCCACTCGTGTGCAGGGTATACAAGATTATGTTACCAGAAATCCTAGGTCTGAACCCAAGATTCCGATTCCTGAACTGTTTTCAGGAGACCGATTTAAGTTTAGGAATTTCAGGAATAATTGTAAATTATTTTTGTCCCTGAAACCTTGTTCGTCTGGAGACTCTGCTCAACAAGTAAAAATTGTTATTTCATTCTTACGGGGTGACCCTCAGGATTGGGCTTTTTCGTTGGCGCCAGGAGATCCGGCATTGGCTGATATTGATGCGTTTTTTCTGGCGCTCGGTTTACTTTATGAGGAACCCAATCTTGAGATTCAGGCAGAGAAAGCCTTGCTGGCTATGTCTCAGGGCCAGGACGAGGCTGAGGTGTATTGCCAAAAATTTCGGAAATGGTCCGTGCTGACACATTGGAACGAGTGTGCACTGGCCGCTAATTTTAGAAATGGCCTTTCTGAGGCCATTAAGAATGTTATGGTGGGTTTTCCCATTCCCACAGGTCTGAATGATACCATGTCCCTGGCTATTCAAATTGACCGGCGGTTGCGGGAGCGCAAAACCGCAAATTCCCTCATGTTGTTGTCTGAACAGACACCTGATGTGATGCAATGTGATAGAAAAACGGCAAATTCCCTCATGGTGTTGTCTGAACGGACACCTGATTTGATGCAATGTGATAGAATCCTGACTAGAAATGAGAGGAAAATTCATAGACGCCGGAATGGCTTGTGCTACTACTGTGGTGATTCTACACATGTTATCTCAGCATGCTCTAAACGTATATCTAAGGTTGTTAGTCCTGTCACCGTTGGTAATTTGCATCCTAAGTTTATTCTGTCTGTAACTTTGATTTGCTCACTGTCATCTTATCCTGTCATGGCGTTTGTAGATTCAGGTGCTGCCCTGAGTCTTATGGATCTCTCATTTGCTAAGCGCTGTGGTTTTATTCTTGAACCATTAGAAAATCCTATCCCTCTTAGGGGTATTGATGCTACGCCATTGGCAGAAAATAAGCCGCAGTATTGGACACAGGTTACCATGTGCATGACTCCTGAACACCGCGAGGTGATACGTTTTCTCGTTCTACATAAAATGCATGATTTGGTTGTTTTGGGGCTGCCATGGTTACAGACCCATAATCCAGTCCTTGACTGGAAGGCTATGTCAGTGTCTAGTTGGGGCTGTCGTGGTATTCATGAGGATTCCCTGCCTGTGTCTATTGCTTCTTCTACGCCTTCGGAAGTTCCGGAGTACTTGTCTGATTATCAGGATGTCTTTAGCGAGTCCAGGTCCAGTGCATTGCCTCCTCATAGGGAATGTGACTGTGCAATATATTTGATTCCAGGCAGTAAATTTCCTAAGGGAAGACTGTTTAATCTGTCAATACCTGAACATACCGCTATGCGTTCATATATCAAGGAGTCTCTGGAGAAAGGACACATCCGTCCGTCTTCTTCCCCTCTTGGTGCGGGATTCTTTTTTGTGGCTAAAAAGGACGGATCTTTGAGGCCTTGTATTGACTATCGGCTTTTAAATAAGATCACTGTCAAATTTCAGTATCCTTTGCCGCTGTTGTCTGACTTGTTTGCCCGGATTAAAGGTGCCAAGTGGTTTACCAAGATAGACCTTCGTGGTGCGTACAACCTTGTGCGCATTAAGCAAGGGGATGAATGGAAAACCGCATTCAATACGCCCGAAGGTCATTTTGAGTACTTGGTGATGCCTTTTGGGCTCTCTAATGCCCCTTCAGTTTTTCAGTCCTTTATGCATGACATTTTCCGGAACTATCTGGATAAATTTCTGATCGTTTATCTGGATGATATTCTGTTTTTTTCTGATAATTGGGACTCGCATGTGGAGCAGGTCAGGATGGTCTTTAAAATTTTGCGTGAAAATTCTTTGTTTGTCAAGGGCTCAAAGTGTCTTTTTGGTGTACAGAAGGTTCCCTTTTTGGGGTTCATTTTTTCCCCTTCTGCTGTGGAGATGGACCCAGTCAAGGTCCGAGCTATTCTTGATTGGACTCAGCCCTCGTCAGTTAAGAGTCTTCAGAAGTTCTTGGGTTTCGCTAACTTCTACCGTCGTTTTATCGCTAACTTTTCTAGCATTGTGAAACGTTTGACGGATATGACCAAGCAGGGCTCCGATGTGGTTAATTGGGCTCCTGCTGCCATGGAGGCTTTCCAGGAGTTGAAACGTCGGTTTACTTCGGCGCCTGTTTTGTGCCAGCCTGATGTCTCGCTTCCCTTTCAAGTTGAGGTGGATGCTTCAGAGATTGGAGCAGGGGCCGTTTTGTCGCAGAGAGGCCCTGGTTGCTCTGTTATGAGACCTTGCGCCTTTTTCTCTAGGAAGTTTTCGCCTGCGGAGCGAAATTATGATGTGGGCAATCGGGAGTTGTTGGCCATGAAATGGGCATTTGAGGAGTGGCGTCATTGGCTCGAGGGTGCTAAGCATCGTGTGGTGGTCTTGACTGATCACAAAAATCTGATGTATCTCGAGTCTGCTAAACGCCTGAATCCTAGACAGGCCCGCTGGTCATTGTTTTTCTCCCGATTTGACTTTGTTGTCTCGTATTTACCAGGTTCAAAGAATGTGAAGGCCGATGCTCTTTCCAGGAGCTTTGTGCCTGATGCTCCTGGAGTCGCTGAACCTGTTGGTATTCTTAAGGATGGTATTATCTTGTCAGCTATTTCTCCTGATCTGCGACGTGTGTTGCAGAGATTTCAGGCTGATAGGCCTGATTCTTGTCCACCTGACAGACTGTTTGTGCCTGATAAGTGGACCAGCAGAGTCATTTCCGAGGTTCATTCCTCGGTGTTGGCAGGTCACCCAGGAATTTTTGGCACCAGAGATCTGGTGGCCAGATCCTTTTGGTGGCCTTCCTTGTCTAGGGATGTGCGGTCATTTGTACAGTCCTGTGGGACTTGTGCTCGAGCTAAGCCTTGCTGTTCTCGTGCCAGCGGGTTGCTCTTGCCCTTGCCTGTCCCTAAGAGACCTTGGACACATATCTCCATGGATTTCATTTCTGATCTTCCGGTGTCTCAGGGCATGTCTGTTATCTGGGTGATATGTGATCGCTTCTCCAAGATGGTCCATTTGGTTCCTTTGCCTAAACTGCCTTCCTCTTCCGATCTGGTTCCTGTGTTTTTCCAGAACGTGGTTCGTTTGCACGGCATCCCTGAGAATATTGTGTCAGACAGAGGATCCCAGTTCGTTTCCAGATTCTGGCGATCCTTTTGTAGTAGGATGGGCATTGACTTGTCGTTTTCGTCTGCTTTCCATCCTCAGACTAATGGACAGACGGAGCGAACTAATCAGACTTTGGAGGCTTATTTGAGGTGTTTTGTCTCTGCTGATCAGGACGATTGGGTGACCTTCTTGCCGTTAGCTGAGTTTGCCCTTAATAATCGGGCTAGTTCCGCCACCTTGGTTTCGCCGTTTTTCTGCAACTCTGGTTTCCACCCTCGTTTTTCTTCGGGTCATGTGGAACCTTCTGACTGCCCTGGGGTGGATTCTGTGGTGGATAGGTTGCAGCGGATCTGGAATCTTGTGGTGGACAACTTGAAGTTGTCACAGGAGAGGGCTCAGCGCTTTGCCAACCGCCGCCGCGGTGTGGGTCCCCGACTACGTGTTGGGGATTTGGTGTGGCTTTCTTCCCGCTTTGTTCCTATGAAGGTTTCCTCTCCCAAATTTAAACCTCGTTTTATTGGTCCTTACAAGATATTGGAAATTCTTAATCCTGTATCCTTTCGCCTGGATCTACCTGTGTCGTTTGCTAACCACAACGTGTTTCATAGGTCCTTGTTGCGGCGGTACGTTGTGCCTGTGGTTCCTTCTGCTGAGCCTCCTGCTCCGGTGTTGGTTGAGGGCGAGTTGGAGTACGTGGTGGAGAAGATCTTGGATTCTCGTCTCTCCAGGCGGAGGCTTCAGTACCTGGTCAAGTGGAAGGGCTATGGTCAGGAAGATAATTCCTGGGTGGTCGCCTCTGATGTTCATGCGGCCGATTTAGTTCGTGCCTTTCACGCCGCTCATCCTGATCGCCCTGGTGGTCGTGGTGAGGGTTCGGTGACCCCTCACTAAGGGGGGGGTACTGTTGTGATTTTGCTTTTTGCTCCCTCTAGTGGTCATTAGTGATTTGACTCTGGAGCGTCTGTCTTTTCCTATATCCTCACCTGGGCCGTTAGTTCAGGGGCGTTGCTATATAAGCTCCCTGGACCTTCAGTTCAATGCCTGGCATCGTTGAAATCAGAGCTAATCTGTTGTGCTCTTGTCCTCTGATCCTGGTTCCTGTTTTTCAAGCTAAGTCTGCTTCTTTGCTTTTTGCTTTTGTTTTGTTTGGTATTTTTGTCCAGCTTGTTCCTATCTGTATCCTGACCTTTGCTGGAAGCTCTAGGGGGCTGGTGTTCTCCCCCCGGACCGTTAGACGGTTCGGGGGTTCTTGAATCTCCAGCGTGGATTTTTATAGGGTTTTTGTTGACCAGATAAGTTATCTTGCTATATTCTGCTATTAGTAAGCTGGCCTCTCTTTGCTGAACCTGGTTCATTTCTGTGTTTGTCATTTCCTCTTACCTCACCGTTATTATTTGTGGGGGGCTTGTATCTTGCTTTGGGGTCCCTTTCTCTGGAGGCAAGAGAGGTCTTTGTTTTCTTCTCCTAGGGGTAGTTAGATTCTCCGGCTGGCGCGAATCATCTAGCGATCACCGTAGGCATGATCCCCGGCTACTTCTAGTGTTGGCGTTAGGAGTAGCTATTTGGTCAACCCAGTTACCACAGCCCTATGAGCTGGATTTTTGTATCTTGCAGACTTACACGTTCCTCTGAGACCCTGTCCACTGGGGTCATAACAGGGACATATTCGCCCATCCTCCTCCTATCTTGGTGCAGGATTTTTTTTTGTGGCCAAGAAGGATGGTTCTCTGAGACCTTGTATAGATTATCATCTTCTAAATAAAATCACGGTCAAATTTCAGTATCCTTTGCCATTATTGTCTGATCTGTTTGCTCGGATTAAGGGATCCAGTTGGTTCACCAAGATAGATCTTCGTGGTGCGTATAACCTTGTGCATATCAAGCAGGGGGACGAATGGAAAACAGCATTTAATATGCCCAAAGGCCATTTTGAGTACTTGGTGATGCCTTTTGGACTCTCTAATGCTCCTTCTGTGTTTCAGTCCTTTATGCATGACATTTTCCGAGAATATCTGGATAAATTTATGATTGTGTATCTGGATGACATTTTGGTCTTTTCTGATGATTGGGAGTCCCATGTGAAGCAGGTCAGGATGGTGTTTCAGGTCCTGTGTGCTAATGCTTTATTTGTGAAGGGCTCAAAATGTCTCTTCGGAGTACAGAAGGTTTCCTTTTTGGGTTTTATTTTTTCTCCTTCTACTATTGAGATGGACCCAGTCAAGGTCCAGGCTATTCATGACTGGACTCAGCCTACATCTGTTAAGAGTCTTCAGAAGTTCTTGGGGTTTGCTAATTTTTACCGTCGCTTCATCGCTAATTTTTCTGGCGTGGTTAAGCCCTTGACGGATTTGACCAAGAAAGGTTCTGATGTGACTAATTGGTCTCCTGCGGCAGTGGAAGCCTTTCGGGAGCTGAAGCGCCGGTTTTCTTCAGCTCCAGTCTTATGTCAGCCTGATATTTCTCTTTCCAGGTCGAGGTGGATGCTTCTGAGATTGGAGCAGGGGCTGTTTTGTCGCAGAGAAGCTCTGATGGCTCTGTGATGAAGCCTTGTGCCTTCTTTTCAAAAAAGTTTTCGCCTGCCGAGCGGAATTATGATGTTGGGAATCGGGAGTTGTTGGCTATGAAGTGGGCATTTGAGGAGTGGCGACATTGGCTCGAGGGAGCTAGGCATCGTGTGGTGGTCTTGACTGATCACAAAAATCTGATTTATCTCGAGTCTGCCAAGCGTCTGAATCCTAGACAGGCTCGTTGGTCGTTGTTTTTCTCCCGTTTTGATTTCGTGGTCTCGTACCTGCCTGGTTCGAAGAACGTGAAGGCTGATGCCCTTTCTAGGAGTTTTGTGGCTGACTCTCCGGGAGTTTTAGAGCCGGCTGGTATCCTCAAAGAGGGAGTGATTTTGTCTGCCATTTCCCCAGATTTGCGACGAGTGCTGCAGAAATTTCAGGCTGATAGACCTGACCGTTGCCCACCAGAGAGACTGTTTGTCCCAGATAGATGGACCAGCAGAGTTATTTCCGAGGTTCATTCTTCGGTGTTGGCAGGTCATCCTGGGATTTTTGGTACCAGAGATTTGGTGGTTAGGTCCTTCTGGTGGCCTTCCTTGTCGCGGGATGTGCGTTCCTTTGTGCAGTCCTGTGGGATTTGTGCTCGGGCTAAGCCTTGCTGTTCTCGTGCCAGCGGTTTGCTTTTGCCTTTACCTGTCCCGAAGAGGCCTTGGACGCACATTTCCATGGATTTTATTTCAGATCTTCCAGTATCTCAGAGAATGTCTGTCATCTGGGTGGTGTGTGATCGTTTTTCCAAAATGGTCCATTTGGTGCCCTTGCCTAAGTTGCCTTCCTCCTCCGATTTGGTTCCTTTGAATTTTCAGAATGTGGTTCGCTTGCACGGCATCCCTGAAAATATTGTGTCTGACAGAGGATCCCAGTTTGTGTCCAGATTTTGGCGGATTTTTTGTGCTAAGATGGGCATTGATTTGTCTTTTTCGTCGGCCTTCCATCCTCAGACGAATGGCCAAACCGAGCGAACTAATCAGACGTTGGAAACTTATTTAAGATGTTTTGTTTCTGCTGATCAGGATGATTGGGTGACTTTTTTGCCATTGGCCGAGTTTGCCCTTAATAATCGGGCTAGTTCTGCTACTTTGGTTTCGCCTTTTTTCTGCAATTCTGGTTTCCATCCTCGTTTTTCCTCGGGTCAGGTTGAGCCTTCTGACTGTCCTGGGGTGGATTCTGTGGTGGATAGGTTGCAGCAGATTTGGAACCATGTGGTGGACAATTTGAAGTTGTCACAGGAGAAGGCTCAGCGCTTTGCCAACCGCCGTCACGGTGTTGGTCCCTGACTTCGTGTTGGGGATTTGGTATGGCTGTCTTCTCGGTATGTTCCTATGAAGGTTTCCTCTCCTAAATTCAAGCCTCGCTTCATCGGTCCTTATAAGATTTTGGAAATCCTTAACCCGGTGTCTTTTCGTTTGGACCTCCCAGCATCGTTTGCCATTCATAATGTGTTCCATAGGTCTTTGTTGCGGAGGTATGTGGTGCCTGTGGTTCCTTCTGTTGAGCCTCCTGCTCCGGTGCTGGTTGAGGGCGAATTGGAGTACGTGGTGGAGAAGATCTTGGATTCTCGTATTTCCAGACGGAGGCTTCAGTATTTGGTTAAGTGGAAGGGCTATGGTCAGGAGGATAATTCCTGGGTTGTCGCCTCTGATGTTCATGTGGCCGATTTGGTTCGTGCCTTCCATGCGGCTCATCCTGATCGCCCTGGGGGTCTTGATGAGGGTTCGGTGACCCCTCCTCAAGGGGGGGGTACTGTTGTGAACTCTATTTCTGGGCTCCCTCCTGTGGTCACAAGTGGTACTGTGTGAGTGCTGTCTTTCTGCAGGTTGTGACTGGCATCAGCTGTCTCGTTATCTGTGGGCTGGTTTTCTATTTAAGCTCACTTGGACTCTCAGTCCATGCCTGCTGTCAATGTATTCAGTGCTATTCTGATTCCTTCTGACTACCTTGCTACCAGTCTCTTCAAGAGAAGCTAAGTTTCCGTTTTGTTCATTTTTTGATTATCTGTGTTCAATATGTTTCTTGTCCAGCTTGCTAATATGTGATTTCCCAGCTTGCTGGTAGCTCTAGGGGGCTGAGTTTCTCCCCCCACACCGTTAGTTGGTGTGGGGGTCTTGAATTCTCAGCGTGGATATTTTGGTAGGGTTTTTTGCTGACCGCACAGTTCTCTATCTGTTTTCTGCTATCTAGTATTAGCGGCCCTCATTTGCTGAATCTGTTTTCATTCCTACGTGTGTCTTTTCTCCTTACTTCACCGTTATTATTTGTTGGGGGCTTCCTATATCTTTGGGGTTATTTCTCTTGAGGCAAGTGAGGTCTTGCTTTCTCTTTAGGGGTAGTCAGTTTCTCAGGCTGCGTCGAGACGTCCAGGATTTTAGGCACGTTCACCGGCTACCTTTAGTGTGTTTGGATAGGATCAGATTTGCGGTCAGTCCAGTTACCACCTCCCTAGAGCTTGTTCTTTGCCTATTAACTTAGCTGGTATTTCCTGTGATCCCCAGCCACTGGGATCATAACAGAAGGCTGGGAAAGGCAGAGAAGCTGAACTGGCTGGACAGAGCGGAGACTCAGTACAGGCAGTGCAAAGACAAAGGTGGACCTGAGTCACAGAAGCACAAATGACAGACAGGCAAGGAGCAGAGGAAGGAATCGCCTTAAATACATGGAGTGCTGAAGGACTTCCGGGTCACGGTCCTCCAGGATCACAGAGAGGAGATACAGAGTGCCTGTAAATCAGAAAGAGGAAGTGCTGGAGTGGGCGGTGCGCACGCGCACCCGACGAGGACCAAGGAGCGGAGAAGAATAAAGGAGAGGATGCACGCCTGCAGGAGGAGCGCGCCGCAGTGGGTAAGTATGAGCGGGGAGCGGCGGTGGTCCCGGCAGCAAGCACGGCCGCAGAAGGAGTGGCCGTGACACATTGTTTACGTACCTTTTAGACAATACAAGGAAAAATAGCGATATTCATCACTGATGTCATAGATTTTAAATGTCAGATCTAAGGACAGTCATGGATATTACTATAGCTTAACTATAATGGGAGCAATTTGGTTTGAATTAAAGTGTCCAGCATTTGGCAGATACCCAAATAGAACCTAAATAGACCCCATTATAGATAAAGGGATGCATATGATGGTTTTTGCATCCATCATGTAGCAAATACAGCTTGTGCAAAACTGTTGGTGGTTCTGCTGATGTATATATGTACTGGTGGTGGCTCTGGTTATGTATTCTTGTACTGATGGTGGTCCTGGTGAAGGATTCATGTACTGATGTTGGTTATAGTGATATATTCAGGTTCTGATGACATATCTACAGTATGTAGTGATGGTTGCTCTGGTGTTGTATTCATATACTTCTGAAAGCAATAGTGATGTATTCTGGAGATATATTCCTCAGAAGAACCATCATTCATACATGAAAATGTCACCACAACCAGTATCAGTACATGAATACGCTGCCACGAGTAAATGACTGTCACCAAAACTACCATGAGTACATGACTATATCACCAGAATCTCCATTAGTACATAAATGTATTACTAGAACCACCATCTGTACATGAATACATCAACAGATCCACCATAAATACATCACCAGAACCATCACTAGTACATGAATACAACAAGGGAACCACCATAAGTGCATGAATACATTACCAGAATCACAATAATTACATGAATGCATCACCAGAATTATTCTAAGTACTTGAATTAAAACCAGGCTTAGTATAATGATCGTCGGGGTGATTGCAGCCAACCTCTTCATGGCATTGTGTGCACGATCTTGAAGCTTCTTACAGGTATAGTAACCAAAGTTACTACGTTGTTTCTATCTATCTATATGCTGCACCACCAATTCCAAATAAGGAAGGATCACATTCCAATGATATTGCAAAGATATTTCACCAAAGTGATTATTAGCAACTAATAAAAAAGCTACAAAAATCAAAGTAAGTTGTTCAATAGGGGTAATCATTCTTACCATTATTATCTTTTACTTTTATTGGTTCCTTTTGCAAAGCCTGAAAAGTGACAAAACTGCATTGATCAACTATAATGCTATCAGCAATTGTCAGTAACAAATCTCCAGAGTGACAACCTGTGGAACACGTTATGAACCTGCATTACTGTGGGTAACTGTAACTGGAAGGTCTCGGGGCTGAGAACAGCCAATACCCGACACGGACTGATCACCCTAGAACTCCAAGTCCACCTGATGTTTTTAGTGGACACCCACACAAATTCATTCACACAAGTCTGAACCTGAACATTTATTTCCATGCTTATGTTTGCCAAAAGATGGTAATCTCCTTGAGAAACAGACAACACAGGTGTCCCTCCTTGTCATCAAACATATACCCTCACTATATTCAGAGGGAATCACCACCCTCCCCTGATCCCTCCTCTTGAGAGGATACTGAGACTCAGAGTTTACCTGTGGTGAGGGTTGAGTCTTGCCCCTATTGCTTGGTAGTACCTTAGCTGCCTCCACTGGAGAAGAAGGGGTAGATTTATGAAGGATGGCAGAGATTGTAGCTCCCAGGCAACCATTTTTACAAAACATGCCCCAACTAACTACTTCCATAGACCACCAATCAATGACTGGATTGTGTCTCTTCAGCCAGAGGAACCTACTGTAAGATGATGTGAGTAGGCATACCCTCCAAGACATAGTACGACAGGGATTCTTCATCAAGAGACACTATGCATAAGTTTATATTATCTATGACTTGAGTCAAACTACTGTGGCTGAGAGGAATAGAGTCAAATGCAGAAATGGGAATGGGTCTTGCCAGCATCCTACCAATCAGACTATGGGTCTCTGAACAATGTAATAATCCACCAAATTGACTCCAGCTCCACTATCCACAAGAACTGGTATAGTCTCAGTCTCCCCTACAGCCACTACTTCAGCAGAAATGGTAAACTGAGATGAAAAGGTGGAGGAATTGTCACACCCTGTTCATCCTCCACACGACCAGGGGAATTTGGCTTTTGTGATGGAGTACAAATTTTGACATATGATTGGGCAGACATTAATATAATGATCAGTCAGACCACAGAAAAAACATGCCCCTATACCACAGTGAACCGCAGGCCACCTAGCTTGAGAAAATACTCCTCCCACCTACTTGGGTTCGTCCATCTGCACCCATGTGTCCTCCTCCCTAGGAAGTACAACAGGGGGTAAAAATCAGTGAATGTCTACCTGAGGCATCTATCTACCCGGTTAGCAAGGGACATGGTGGTCTCCAACAACCAAGAAGTAGCATACTGCATCAGAGTATCCTGTAGCCTAGCTGACAGACCCTTACAGAAATGACTCCTAAGCACAGGGTCTGTCCAGTGAGTATCAGTGGCCCACATCTGGAACCCTGAGCAGTGCTCCTCAGCCAGCTGGCCCCACTGCTTGATTTTATGGAGACTCAGCCAGGGAGACACCATCAGGATCCCTATACACCAGCACCAAAGCGTGAAAAACTAGTCCACCAACCGAAAAGATGGAGAATCGGTCGTTAGAGAGAAGGCCCAGGATTGTACAACATACACCAACAATGGGATGGAATAGGGAGGGGAGGGCCCTAACAGTAGGTAGCGAAGGATAGGACACCCCCTGACTCCAACATGTGCTTATCCCCAAGCTCCCCTAATGCCCATTGTGGGTCCTTCCCCCATCTGAATCAGGCATGCAAACATTCAAAAACCTCCACTTGAGCCATAGGGTCTCAGAAGGAATGGTTGGGTCAGTAATAATGTCATGTTCGGAGTGAGTAAGTCAGGCGGATGGCACAGCATACCCCTACTATGGGATGGAATAGGAAGAGGAAGGCCCTAACAGATGGGAGCGAAAGATAGGACACCTCCTGACTCCAACCAGTATCTATCCCTAATCTCCCCTAACGCCCAATGCATTTCCTTCCCCCACCGCTGTAACGTGCCTAGTCACTAATTGTCACCTCAATATACCCTGGCTAGTGCACTGACCAGCAAGGACACTAGCCTCACCACTGCAGATGGTATCAACACTGGGAAGTGACAAACATAGGATATGCAAAGATCAGGGAAACAATGCTCAGCTACTGCCTCTGCTGCAAAGCTACAAAAAGCAAAGGATATGGCACCAGGAACCCGAACTCCACAGAAGCAGCAGATACACCACTGACACAAGAAAACTCCTAACTTCAGGCTGGTCTTCATAGAATAACTCTATTATACTGATGCGTTATGTGATTATTTAAAGGATGGTGGGAGAGGTCACAAAGCACATCAGCTGACCAGCAACAAAGCAGCTACCAGCAAAGATACTGACATTAACCTGTAGCAACCCTGCTGGCATCACTGCATGGCCTTCCATTCCCCACCTGCCTTACACTTACTCACTGCTCCAGGCCATGCTGTGAGTTCTGTCTGCTGCCAGCTCCATGTTGTGTACCTCATGTCTGCTGTCAGCTCTTTGCATACTTCCTGGCTGTCTGCATAGGGCGTCACCGCCGACACTTCCTGAGTCTTATGGAGATGGTGTGCACCTTCCTAAGGTGTCCCCAGCCAATTGCCATGAATCCTCAGGTACTTAAGACATCGCCACCCCTAGGGTGGGGCCTGAGCAACGTACTCTGTCAGTCTGTACTTTGCTGCTGAGTTATCAAGTCCTGTCCAGTCTCTGCCTTCTCTGAGGGCTGCATACCCAGACTTCTTTCTGTACTCCGTATGTTCTGTCTCTGCCTTCTCTGGGGCCTGCATACCCAGACCTGTTACCATGCTTTGTATGTGCAGCGACCCAGAGTCCTGGTCATTGCAGTACTGATGGTCCGCCGCCAAGGGGAGTGATGGTACGTCTGATGGCACTGAAGGAGTTCACCTGACCAGGTATCACAGACACCAATACACTTCATAGTCTGGCCTCCAGGGGGAGCTAAGGGCGCTATGTATTAGGCCACTCCTCACAGTCTGGTAAAACTGGGGGTTAGATAGAAAGTTAGACAGAAAGCTGACTGGGTTGGAACCAAGCAACATCCTGTGGCAGAGGGTGTTGCAGGGGAAGATTCAGGGGGTCCCTGTCAGGGGTGGGATCCTGACAGAGGCCTAGCGAACAGGAAAGAACGTTAAAGAACCGCGCCTGCACTACATCGCGGCGGTATCTCAAGAAAGGACAAGAAGCGAGGTTTATTGTGGAGAGTGAGAAACGAGATCAAAGCAAAAAGGAGATAACACCAGTAGGAGTCGTGCTGTAAGACTGAGGCAACATCCTACTGAGGCGTGTAGCCGGTGGCCAGAACGCCGAGGAAGTATTAGGCTCCAAGCAATACTTCAAACATAAGCAGGACAGTTGATTTTAGGTTGGCTGTCTCACCAAAATCACCTAAAAAGACATAGGGGGCAACTGTGGGAGAGGGGCGACGCTAGGGTCCCGGCAGAACTCCAGGCCTTCCCGTCATACGGGTGCGTCCTATCCATATCATCTGGGGGACGGAGAAGAAAATCAGAACAGACATAAGTTGTGGGAAGTAACATCAGAAACAGACACAGCAGTTGTGAGGACTATCCCGTGGTGCTCAGCAGGGAAGTACTACAACACACAGGTGCTAGAAGTTAGGCACAGATTTCCACCTGCAAAGGGAACTCTGGAGGTGCCATCGGACCGGCTGGTCTCTTGCAGCCCTGTTAACCGTACTCTGGATTGAGGACCTTGAAGCCTTCAGTAAAGAGGTAAAGAGGCTGCAACCCTGTGTCCTCGTTATTCATCGCGACCTGCACCACGCACCACCACTTACAACTTTCATTGGACGCCCCTTAGCAGGGTCACGGACCGGGTCTAGCCACCGTGACAACCCCAGAACTGAGACCGAGAGGCCCGGGACCGAGTACCCCGCGGCCCTGTATCTGGGGGCGCTCCATATGTTTTTGTTTCCGCCTCCCTGAAGGCTGCATACTCAGGCTTGTGTCCTTGCCCAGAATCTGTGCCCATTCTTGTCTGTACTGTTTCCTACTCTTGTATCTTACCCTGTTCCTGTACCTGACCTAGTCTGAACTCAGTCCTATACCTGTGTTTACTTGTAACCTTGTCTGTAGCCTTCCCTAGCTTGCTGGGTGTATCCTTGTGCTCCGCTTTCCGTGTTTACTTCTGCTCTGCTTTCCGCAGCCTGCGGCTTTGCTGTGCTTTGCTTGCCGCACCCTGAGGCTTTGCTCTGCTCTGCTCTCGGTTCTGCTCCTTGCGGCTCCATTCTGCTCTTGGCTCCACTCTGCACCCAGCTCTGCTCACTTGTGGTTCCATCTTGCTCTCACTTCATGCACTGCGATTCCGTCCTGCTCTTGCTCCGTGCCTTGCGGTTCTGCCCTGCTTCGCTCCTTGCGGTGCTGTCCTGCTACACTCCTTGCAGTTCTGCGCTGCTTCGCTCCTTGTGATTCTGCCCTGCTCTCGTTCCGCACCTCGCTGGTGTTTGTCCTGCAGTCTGAACAGGTCCCTAACTGTTCCCATATATCTCTCATTCCCGTCCATGTACCTGTCCTCCCTGAATCTGTCCCTTCTCCTACAGTGTGAACAGGTCCCTACCTGTCTCCATATACTACGCATACCTGTCTTATTGCCTGTCTTACCTGTACCGGTTCCAGTCCTGTTAGCTGTGCCTGTCTGCCAGTGTCTCAGCTATGCCTGCCTTTCTGCCAGTGTCTCAGCCGTGCCTGCCTGTCTGCCAGTGTCTCAGCCACGCCTGCCTGTCTGCCAGTGTCTTAGTCATGCCCGCTTGTCTGACAGTGTCTCAGCCGTGTCTGCTAGTGTCTCAGCCGTGCCCCCCTATCTGCCAGTGTCTCAGCCATGCTCGCCTGTCTGACAGTGTCTCAGCTGTACCCACCTGCCTGTCAGTGTTCTTTTCCCCAGTGGGATCAGCAACCACAGCCAGACTCCACCATGGAGTGGTACCTGGCTGCTACCTGCCGCACAAGCCTGACCTCACCATCACAGGCTCCAGTGAACACCAAGGAACAGGGCCGGCGTCAGCACCCGGCATACCCGGGCAAGTGCCGAGGCCCTGGCGAGACGGGGGGGCCCATTTATGGCAGTAACATCCAAGTATTGTACACACACATGCGCTCCTGGGGCCCTGCAGCTGGACTACATCCCTGCTGTGTGTGACTCTTGACAGCACATCAATCATCCCCGCCGCGCCGGAGCCCCGGCAGCAGGCGGCACAGAGTCTGAGGGTTTCGCTGGCGCTGCGCAATACTCACCTCCGCCGTCACCATGGATACATAGTCACTTCCGGGCCGGCGGTCATCTGTCCTGTCACTTCCGGGCAGGTGAGAATATCTAGAGCTCATCATCCTAAGAGGCAACAAGAGCTCAAGAGAGGATCATCCATTCCACGTCCACCGTCCAGGACAGGTCCGGAAGCGGCACTCGGCAGTCGGCAGCGCCAAGCAGAAGACGAGCAGCAGCTGCAGTCAGGAACATGGTTGGTGCATGCACAAAGGGGGCAGCGGCGCCACGTGAAGCAATGACTGGGTGAGTGAGTCTTCGGTCCCAACGCATTGCGGGGGCGAGGGGATGCAGCCTGCTGCCTGGGAGCCGACTCCTGAGGACAAGGTACGAGTACGACCCGTACCGTACAGGCGGCGGCAGGAGTGGATGGTCTCTGCAACTTACTTGCAAGACAGTACTGTCTGGGTCCTCTGGGACTTGTGTGCAGCCAGCTACAATATGGTATGTTAGCTATGCTGGCTGGGACTTGTCATAGACTGCTGTATATTCTAAATGGCTGGCTGTGTTATACTACGTGGGCGGTGTAATGTTATATACTACGTCACGGGGCTGTGCTGTATACTGCATGGGCTGTGCTGTATACTGCATGGGCTGTGCTGTATACTGCATGGGCTGTGCTGTATACTGCATGGGCTTTGCTGTATACTGCATGGATGTGCTGTATACTGCATGGGCTGTGCTGCATACTGCATGGGCTGTGCTGTATACTGCATGGGCTGTGCAATATAGTACATGGCTGTGCTATATACTACGTGGCTGTGCAATATACTACGTGGCTGTGTTACATTCCACGTGGCTGTGCTATATACTACGTGGCTGTGCAATATACTACGTGGCTGTGCAATATACTACGTGGCTGTGCAATATACTACGTGGCTGTGCTATATACTACGTGGCTGTGCTATATACAGTGGGGCAAAAAAGTATTTAGTCAGTCAGCAATAGTGCAAGTTCCACCACTTAAAAAGATGAGAGGCGTCTGTAATTTACATCATAGGTAGACCTCAACTATGGGAGACAAACTGAGAAAAAAAAATCCAGAAAATCACATTGTCTGTTTTTTTATCATTTTATTTGCATATTATGGTGGAAAATAAGTATTTGGTCAGAAACAAAATTTCATCTCAATACTTTGTAATATATCCTTTGTTGGCAATGACAGAGGTCAAACGTTTTCTGTAAGTCTTCACAAGGTTGCCACACACTGTTGTTGGCCCATTCCTCCATGCAGATCTCCTCTAGAGCAGTGATGTTTTTGGCTTTTCGCTTGGCAACACGGACTTTCAACTCCCTCCAAAGGTTTTCTATAGGGTTGAGATCTGGAGACTGGCTAGGCCACTCCAGAACCTTGAAATGCTTCTTACGAAGCCACTCCTTCGTTGCCCTGGCGGTGTGCTTTGGATCATTGTCATGTTGAAAGACCCAGCCACGTTTCATCTTCAATGCCCTTGCTGATGGAAGGAGGTTTGCACTCAAAATCTCACGATACATGGCCCCATTCATTCTTTCATGTACCCGGATCAGTCGTCCTGGCCCCTTTGCAGAGAAACAGCCCCAAAGCATGATGTTTCCACCACCATGCTTTACAGTAGGTATGGTGTTTGATGGATGCAACTCAGTATTCTTTTTCCTCCAAACACGACAAGTTGTGTTTCTACCAAACAGTTCCAGTTTGGTTTCATCAGACCATAGGACATTCTCCCAAAACTCCTCTGGATCATCCAAATGCTCTCTAGCAAACTTCAGACGGGCCCGGACATGTACTGGCTTAAGCAGTGGGACACGTCTGGCACTGCAGGATCTGAGTCCATGGTGGCGTAGTGTGTTACTTATGGTAGGCCTTGTTACATTGGTCCCAGCTCTCTGCAGTTCATTCAGTAGGTCCCCCCGCGTGGTTCTGGGATTTTTGCTCACCGTTCTTGTGATCATTCTGACCCCACGGGGTGGGATTTTGCGTGGAGCCCCAGATCGAGGGAGATTATCAGTGGTCTTGAATGTCTTCCATTTTCTAATTATTGCAACCACTGTTGATTTCTTCACTCCAAGCTGGTTGGCTATTGCAGATTCAGTCTTCCCAGCCTGGTGCAGGGCTACAATTTTGTTTCTGGTGTCCTTTGACAGCTCTTTGGTCTTCACCATAGTGGAGTTTGGAGTCAGACTGTTTGAGGGTGTGCACAGGTGTCTTTTTATACTGATAACAAGTTTAAACAGGTGCCATTACTACAGGTAATGAGTGGAGGAAAGAGGAGACTCTTAAAGAAGAAGTTGCAGGTCTGTGAGAGCCAGAAATCTTGATTGTTTGTTTCTGACCAAATACTTATTTTCCACCATAATATGCAAATAAAATGATAAAAAAAACAGACAATGTGATTTTCTGGATTTTTATTTCTCAGTTTGTCTCCCATAGTTGAGGTCTACCTATGATGTAAATTACAGACGCCTCTCATCTTTTTAAGTGGTGGAACTTGCACTATTGCTGAATGACTAAATACTTTTTTGCCCCACTGTACTATGTGGCTGTGCTATATACTACGTGGCTGTGCTATATACTACGTGGCTGTGTTACATACTACGTGGCTGTGCTATATACTACGTGGCTGTGTTACATACTACGTGGCTGTGTTACATACTACGTGGCTGTGTTACATACTACGTGGCTGTGTTACATTCTACGTGGCTGTGTTACATTCTACGTGGCTGTGCTATATGCTACGTTGGATGTGTTAGATGCTACGTGGCCTGTGCAATATACTACATGGCTGTGTTATATGCTACATGGCTGTGCTATATTTCTGTGCTGTATCTGTGCATCATGAATCGTGGTATGTGTTAAAGAGGAGGGCCCACTGAGACTCTTTCGCCCGGGGCCCTCAAAAACCTGGAGCCGGCCCTGCCAAGGAAGCTGCTTAGTCACGCCCCTTCCAGGGAAGTCTGGTTTGTGGCACAGTGGGGCAACACCCCCCATGCTCATGCCAACCAGTCAGGACATGAGTGTTTCATAACCCTTGCTGGCCCAAAAGGAAAATAAGCAACATTTAAATTATAGCAGAACCAGAGCTGCCAAGAGTCCAAAAATGAATCGTGACAGATAACACACATGAAGGAGACCTAAGTTGGAGTCCAAATATTTCAAAAAATTATTGCCACACACCACTGAAGTGGCATCAATTTCCCCAGAGTAGAAATAGTATAATGGCGCTCTGATGCACCTCGCACTCCTCGCCCTGAGAGTCACCCTGCTCCTCTTCCTGCCCTGACAGCACAGTACAGTCCACGTGCGCCTCAGGTATCTGAGTCTCATGAGGATCACTTCCACCCCTGGGGGTTAATGTCTGCTGATGAGGGTCTGGATTCTGCTCAGAACCTACTTCACCCAGCACCGGATCCAACAAAAATTAATTGTGGGGATCGGTGCAGATGCTTCCCTCTCCTTGAATCTGTGAATTTTTGGAGCAGACCTCTGATGGCCATGGAATACAATGTGTTAACAGCTCTGCAGATTCATCCATCTGTGGCTCCCCACAGTCAGTTGGGTAGTTGGAGATTTGATTACATTGGGGGAAACAAGGGTAATTGGCACCTCTGAAGATTGTACTGTGTGTGATGTTAAGCTAGAGTAGGGGAAGAGTAAGAGAGTCCACTTGATGCAGCACTTGCCATCCACTGGATCACATTTTGTTTCTGGCCTTCATCTACAAGGCGCAGCGCTATGCAGCTGCCAAACAGAGTCAAGTAGCCCGTCCAGTAACAAATGTTGTCAGTTGTCTTTGGATAGAACGAGATGGTGTTGGTTCAGTACACCTTGAATGCCACGCTTATTTCCTCTTCCACAACAACCTCACTTTTTCTCACTCATGTTGGTTGTACCCTTCCACTCACAAACCTAGGTCCAGACCTGTCAGTCACCTGTCACTAAATTAACAATCAATATTTATTTGCTGAGCTAGTGTGTCTGGACCACACTATTAACAGAAAGAATTCAGATTCAGAAATGTGGGTTGGTGTCTGGACCACACTATTAGCAAAAAGGATTTAGATTCAGAAATGTGGCCTGATGTCTTGATCACACTATAAGCATAAAAGAGTTAGATTCAGAAAATGGCCTGGTGTCTGGGCCACACTATTAGCAGAAAGGATTTAAATTCTAAAATGTGGCCTGGTGTCTGGATCACACTATTAGCAAAAAGGATTTAGATTCAGAAATGTGGCCTGATGTCTGGACCACACTACTAGCAGAAAAAAAATAGATTCAGAAAACTGCCTGGTGTATGGCCCAAACTATTATCATAAAGGATTTAGATTTGAAATATGGACTCCTGGTTGGACCACACTGTTAGCACAAACGATTTAGATTTTGAAATGTGTACTGGTGACTGGCCCACATTATTAACACAGACAATTTAGATTCTGAAATGTGGCCTGGTGTATGGCCCACACTATTAGCAGAACGGAATTACATTCTGAGGGCTCATACTTATCTGCAAGGAAAACGGACGAGTGTAATCCGATAAAATATCAGATTGCACTCTGACCAATATTAAGTTATGAGTCACAGCTCATCTGAGATTTTTTTCCTCAGGTGAAATCGGATTGAGAAAAAAATTGCAGCATGTTGCAAGATACTCACCAATGCAAGTCAATGGGTGTGAGAAAAAAATCTCAGGGCACTCAGACCATGCGAGTGCTGTCTGATTTTTACACACCCATGTTCTTTGAAAAGCTGGGAATTCAGCTACCGTTTACAGTAATATCACATACCCAACAAAATAGAATATATATACGCATAGAAAAGAAAGATATAAAATGTCAGTCTCATGTATAATTAGTATAGCGCTTGTGTAGCTTACCGTACATGTATTGTATTATATAATAAACTGTTTTCTGAAAAAAATAGCGTTGAATCCCCCGACATTTTATTAACCAGCAGAGGGAAAGCGGAGAGCTGGGGGCAGATTTTTATAGCCTGGGAAGAGGTAATACCCTTGAAGCTTCCCAGGCTGTTAATGTCATCTCACAGCTGTATGCTTAGCTTTAACTGGTTATTAAAATGGTTGCCCTTGTTCTTTTTTCCCTTAATCTCTTGATATCTCCACATTGTCCCCCTGCCATGCTAACCTCTCTCCACCTTGTGCTCCATTTCATGCTACCTCCGCTTCATATCAATTATGCCCCCCTTTTTATACTATGCGCTCATACAGCCAACCACGCTGCCCCTCCAAACTGTTCCCCTTCCTCACACTGTCCCCCAGTACACTATGATGGTCACCAAAGAAACCCATATGGCATGATATCTACAACATCCCCCCATTATATATAATATGGTCACTACCACAACCCTCTATATATAGAATGATGGTGTCACAACTCAGCTGCCAGGACTAGGTGCTCCTCCCCTGTCACAACCACTAGGGGGTGCCATAGCTTGCCCTATTACCCAGGATACTTCTGAAGGTGATGAGGCCGGGGCCACCACCTTTGCCTTATTTCTTGAGTTAGTCCTCCGTCATTCTCTTCCCCAACTCAGGGAAGAGGGGAAGTATACCAACTGACAACCAAGGGTATGCAAACAAGGGTAAACTGAAAACACCAAGCACACAAATATTCACTCACATATAACAGAGGAATGTACCAGAGAGTGCAGGATGGGAAAAAAACAAAGTAAGAGGAGGGAAGGGAATTATCACACTTACGAACCACACAACAGTCAAACATAACTCCTCCAAAACTCCTTCTCATATGAACACCTCTCCTCCTAAGCCATGCAGCAAAAAGCTAGCTCTGATGTGGGTTTGAATGAGGACCCAGTTTATAAAGGTAATGGGAGTGGCTAACTGAGCTCAGCTGATTGTTCAGAGTTTCCAACATGGCCAATTAACCCCTGTTCTGCCAAAAGAAATAAACATTATTAAAAAGAACTGCTTCTTCTTAGCTCCCCACACAGCCCCTCATATGATGTCCCCACACAGCCCTAAGTTGATTGCCCCACAAAGCCCCTTATTTAAAGGCTCCAGACAACCCCTCTTTTGATGGCCCCACAAAGCCCCTCATATGATGTTCCCACACAGCCCCTCAGTTGATGACCCCACACAGCCTCTCAGTTGATGTTCCCACACAGCTCCTCATACATTGTCCCCCGCACAACCCCTAATTTGATGTCCCCTGCACAGCCCCTCAGTTAATGTCCCCACACACCCCTCACATGATGTCTCCTCATAGACCCTCATATGATAGCCACACACAGCCCCTCAGTTAATAGCCCTACACAGCTCCTCAATTGATGACCCCACACAGCCTCTCAGTTGATGATCCCACACAGCCCTTCATATGATGTCTCCTCACAGTCCCTCATATGAAGGCCACACACTACCTCTCAGTTAATAACCCCACACAGCCCCACATTTGATGGCCCCACGCAGCCACTATTTGTATGGGCAAATAATATAAGAATGATTTATCATATAACCCAGGCTCCCTGTACACCGCAGCTGTCATCTTCTCTTCTATTCTGGTTAGCAGAGGGCACTGGACAGCATGATACAGCGATGTCCAACGTCCACTGCGTGCATTATCTCAAGCAGGGTGTAGGCCAAAAGAGTAGCCTGTGTTCTGCTGGAGTTCCTGGCAGAGAAGGGAGCTGATTACAGCTCCTCTCCTACTGTCCTGGACAACAAGCGTCTCACATCAATTGTGTTCATGGCATACAGATGTGAATACAATTGAATGTAGAGAGGGAGTGATAACCGGGGCACAGGTGGTGAGCGTGGTGAGTGGTTTTAGTGATTCATTGACACCGCTCACCTGTCAGCCTGTGCCCTGTCTATCAGTGTGCTGAATGCCTGCAGCCAGAGGAAGGTGCCGTCCAGCTGCAGGCATTCAGGTGTTTTGTTATTTTCAAAGTGCACCCCCTCAGGGAGAAAAGAGGAAGTACACTAGTGGGTGCCTACTCTGCCTATTCTTCGTTATGGCCTTGTGAAGTAGTGAACATCAGTGACAAATTGATAATGTCTAGTGTGACCCAAATAATCTCTAGTGGTTTGAGTCTTGAGATGTGAACAATATTTATGACAAATATAAAAAAAACCTCAATGTATGGAGGCAAAGGGGGTGTTTTGTTTTGTTATTATTTACAGAACAGAAAATAATGTGGTTTTCAAATATAAATGTATTTTTTAAAGAACTGATCTGTGCAAGATATCTATGAACTAACTGAAAAGTTTTCAATAGAATTACATAACATACATACAGGGCCGGCTCCAGGTTTTTGAGGGCCCCGGGCGAAAGAGTCTCAGTGGGCCCACCTCTTTAACACATACCACGATTCATGATGCACAGATACAGCACAGAAATATAGCACAGCCACGTAGCATATAACACAGCCATGTAGTATATTGCACAGGCCACGTAGCATCTAACACATCCCACGTAGCATATAGGCCAGCCACGTAGAATGTAACACAGCCACGTAGAATGTAACACAGCCACGTAGTATGTAACACAGCCACATAGTATGTAACACAGCCACGTAGTATGTAACACAGCCACGTAGTATATAGCACAGCCACATAGTATGTAACACAGCCACGTAGTATATAGCACAGCCACGTAGTATATAGCACAGCCACGTAGTATATAGCACAGCCACGTAGTATATAGCACAGCCACGTAGTATATTGCACAGCCACGTAGTATATTGCACAGCCACGTAGTATATAGCACAGCCATGTAGAATGTAACACAGCCACGTAGTATATTGCACAGCCACGTAGTATATAGCACAGCCATGTAGTATATTGCACAGCCATGCAGTATATTGCACAGCCCATGCAGTATACAGCACAGCCCATGCAGTATACAGCACAGCCCATGCAGTATACAGCACAGCCCATGCAGTATACAGCACAGCCCCGTGACGTAGTATATAACATTACACCGCCCACGTAGTATAACACAGCCAGCCATTTAGAATATACAGTAGACTATGACAAGTCCCAGCCAGCATAGCTAACATACCATATTGTAGCTAGCTGCACACAAGTCCCAGAGGACCCAGACAGTACTGTCTTGCAAGTAAGTTGCAGAGACCAGCCACTCCTGCCGCCGCCTGTACGGTACGGGTCGTACTCGTACCTTGTCCTCAGGAGTCGGCTCCCAGGCAGCAGGCTGCATCCCCTCGCCCCCGCAATGCGTTGGGACCGAAGACTCACTCACCCAGTCATTGCTTCACGTGGCGCCGCTGCCCCCTTTGTGCATGCACCAACCATGATCCTGACTGCAGCTGCTGCTCGTCTTCTGCTTGGCGCTGCCGACTGCTGAGTGCCGCTTCTGGACCTGTCCTGGACGGTGGACGTGGAATGGATGATCCTCTTTTGAGCTCTTGTTGCCTCTTAGGATGACGAGCTCTAGATATTCTCACCCGCCCGGAAGTGACAGGACAGATGACCACCGGCCCGGAAGTGACTATGTATCCATGGTGACGGCGGAGGTGATTATTGCGCAGCGCCAGCGAAACCCTCAGACTTTGTGCCGCCTGCTGCCGGGGCTCCGGCGCGGCGGGGATGATTGATGTGCTGTCAAGAGTCACACACAGCAGGGATGTAGTCCAGCTGCAGGGCCCCAGGAGCGCATGTGTGTGTACAATACTTGGATGTTACTGCCATAAATGGGCCCCCCCGTCTCGCCAGGGCCCCGGCACTTGCCCGGGTACGCCGGGTGCTGACGCCGGCCCTGCGATACATATGATGAGTCAACACATAGGAGACGTCCATGGGATATCTAATAGCACTAATGATGGAAAACTGATTTTCCATTAACGTTTTGCAACATTTACGTATTTCACTGAGTATTTAATGGCTGCATGTCTCTTGGTGTTGACGTCATATTGATGTAAAACAGAAACATAACACGCACCAGGCACACACATGGACAATGTATTAGCTGCTTCTGCACATACACCCACAAACAAGATGCTGAGGTCCTGTTATAGCTAGTGATACTGTGCAAATCCCACTTCTCAGTTAACTACTATTAACATGGGCAAACCATTCCACCAGTCTGCAAAATGAAAAAAAAGCATACTTTTCTCCATGACTGGTCCTGCTCCGATGATTACCCTGCTGTGTATTCCATCAGAGCAGACTTCCACTCAGATGGAGTTCCGAAAGGCTGCAGCTGGTCAACACGCGCTGATTGGCCGCTGAGGTCATGTGATATCACAATGTCAAGTGTTCACAGGGAGAGGTAGCAGAAAGATTACAGAAGCAGCACCGGGCCAATAGATAAATATGCATTCTTTATTTTGTATTTGAAAAGTACCCTTTCTGAGTTTACTAAATTCCTTTGTTTAAAAAGAGCTAAAATTGTGATGTTTTCAAAGGGATTGTCAGTCACTATAAGAACTATAATCATATCAATAGTATGGTAATATGACAACCAAGGCTTGATGTGATTTACACAAACAATATATTTAGTGGCATTCAGAAATATCAACTAGATGACCTTTATTAAACTAGTCTTTAGTAATTAACAAAATTTGTATCTTTACAGAAAAGACTTGCAAAAATAATCAAGTACTCCAATACAGTTATGGGTCCTGCTTCCGAACGTGTTTCTTAAGTTCTTCCAATGAACAATGTGATAAACAACAAGGACTAGTCGCTGAAATATGTGGTTGTCCAGATGGACAATACCTGAACAGTGATGAAACTTGTGTTACAAAATCAGAATGTGATTGCTTCCATGTTTCCGACGTTATATCAGCACACCAGAAAATTGAAATAGATGGTCGTCAATGGTAAGAGGGACAAATGTTAAATGTTTATTTCTATCTTCAATTCATAAATTAGAAGTTCTGACAGAGATTAATTATCTGACACCTCTACATGTTAGGCTAAATTCACCCAACTGTATTAAAAAGTGTCCAATTTTCATCCATGAAAACCAAAATTTTTCATTTGTATTGTCACCCATATGCCATCTGTAGGCAATCTGTATGGCATGTATATGGCATTAATTGTTAAATATCAACAGTGAATAAAATGTGCAAGACCATCAACAGTTTCCTATGTTAAGAATTGCAATGTATCGGTAAAAAACTGGTTGCTACACAATTGATCTGCATGAGATCTGAATTTTTATTTGCTTCTCCAATAAACATGAACGGGTGAGTCTCAACCAAAATAAGTGAGAGATTAGAGCATGCTGCAATTTTAATAATATGGACATTCAGCTCCTGTAAAAAAAATATGTTTATCTGAACAGACCAATTGAATAACATTGGTTCTTGTGTTGTATATGATGCCATTTTTTTCCCCAGACAACACTCGGATCAAAAGTATATTTATGTGAAAATAGCCTAAGAAACAGTAAAATATAAACGTTGGTTTTTCGGACAATGTTTACACACAAAGTGCACTTTTTTTCAGACAAATTTGCACCAAATCCAGATTGTAATTTGCATTGAGAATTTTGTTGCAAATTTTAATATGAATACATTTTTTCCTCAATGTATAAATGGAATTTTGAAAATCCTATTTACTTGCATTACACTATACTGTCAATTACTGTGGTGTTTGCATATAGGAAATCCTCAGCAAATTCAGTATGAATATGCCCTAATTTTTTAATAGTGCTCCTGTTCCAGCACTTCTGCTAACTGCAATAGTCTTTAATCCAAGCAAGTCTATTTCTAAATGCTCATTTGGATCCCCTACATCAAGGAGACTAGAATTTTCCTTTAAAATTACATTTGAGTAATAAAATGTATTGAACATTAAGGGAACCTGTCAGCTGATACATGCTGCCCAAACTGTGGGCATCATTTATTAGCCACTGGCTCTATGACCACAGGGTCTTTTCCCTGCCTGCTGACAGTGACTGACAAGCCTCTGTCTATACACGCGTCAGCTGTCAGGGGGCGTTGAGAAATCGCCGGGGACCTGCTTGTACGACTAGCCAATAGCGCTATCTGTCACTGGCAGCTATTAAAAGTACTCTTTTATCTAAAGTGCCATAGTGGTTCAGAGACAACATACCTGGCTGGTCTACTGCAGCCAGTGTGATACATTATGCCCATGGTTTGGGCAGCAAGTATCAGCAGACAGACTATACTTAAAGGGAACCTATTAGCAAAACATTATAACATTTCCAATACATTTTTTTAATGGATAAAAAGCTGAATAAACTATACGGGCAGTTTTACATCACCGGACTTGCATCATTAAAAGCCTGTCAATAAGGTACTTGTTTGCTGATTGGTGGTCATTTAAGCTGGTTTTACACTGATTGCTTATTGTGAAGGAGTATTTCTAGGAATGCTTGTTTCCTGATAATTGGTCATTGTAAACAGGCTGCCAACTGCCTGACATACGAGCAAAACACACATTTGTCTGGTGAAGTAATTTTTAAGCATAAAACTCAGCAGCACTCTCAGCAGCACATTATCCTATGAAATTAGGACAAGTGCTGTCGAGAACAATGATAGTTTATATGCGCAGAACTACACTGTATATTACTGTTTGCTCTGTGCGCATTAGAAATGTGATCTGCCTGTCTAAACTGACTATTATACAATCACCTATCGGCAAACAAGAAGCCAATTGGCATTCATTTAATGCCACAAGTCAAGTGGCATAAGCTTGCCCTTAGGCAGGCAGACCATATCTCCAATGTGAACGGAATTATCAATAATTGATTGTTTTCTATGAAAATAGACTGTCAAATATGCTGCTGAGATCTATGATTTTTAACCAAGCTTAAAAACTAATTTCACCCTATGAACGCACATTTTGATTGTTCGTCAGGTGATTGGCAGCCTATGATATATTGTTTCTTTATCTGCCTCAGATACTGATCAAATTATGTTATCTTCCTTTCAGTGAATGCGTTGACGGAAAAATTGACTGCCGTTCAAATATTAGTGAATTTCCAGGTACAAATATAAAAAAAAACACTTGTTCTGCTCTCTTATGGATTGCTAAAGTCTCTCTTTCTACATTTTGTCTACGTATCTATGGCATATAACTACACTTAAGACAATTACATGTAAATAAAGATCTCCAAGAGAATGTCCTTATTTTTATTTTCAGAACTCTGCTCAGGAAATGCTGAATTTGTAGACTGCAGCTTTCCAAACAACCAAAGACGTATTGACCTAGATTGCAGTACAAAGAATCTGCCAATTATCAGTGTAAGTTATTAAGGACTTCATATAAATGGCAAGTGAAAAAACTATCAGAAAGCATATCAGTAAATATCAAGCATTTTGAAAATATGTATGGATTAAATACTATGAGCAAAAAACACATTTTTAAATACCTAACTATAAATAGATTGACAAATACCTATGATAATTTATATATATTGTCAATTTATTAGGTTTAACCCTTAGTAATTTTTCAAATCTGATCAGTGTCACTTTATGTGGTAATAACTCTGGAACGCTTAAACAGATACCATTGATTTTGAGACTATTTGTTCGTCACATATTGTACTTTATAATAATGGTACATTTATACATAATTTCAATATTTTCTGTGTTTATTTATAAAAATATCACAAATTTTGCAAAAATTTAAAATTGCAATTTTTTAACTTTTAATGATTATCCTTTTAATCCAGAGAGTCATACCACACAAAAAAATTAATAAATAACATTTCCCTCACATTTGAAAAATGTTGTTTTATTTTGTTAGAATTTTAGGAGGTTTAAAAATTAAGCAGTACATTTTATTTTTTTCAAGGAAATTACCAAAACATATTTTTTAGGGACCTATTAAGTTTTGAAGTTACTTTTTGGGGTTTCCAATATGTAAGACCCCCAAAGTCATACCATTATAAAAACAACACCCTTAACATATTCAAAATTGCTTTCAGGTAGTTCATTAACCTTTCACATGCTTTTCAGGAATTAATGTAAAGTGGCATACCAGGAATGAAAAAGTTTATTTTTATCATTTAAATGTTGATAACTTCTGAACAGATCACTGTTGCCAGCAGACTTTAAGGCCATTATTTGGCAATGAATTGCCATCATCAACATCAGGACCACACAATCAAGATCTCAGGGTGCCAATGGGGTTAAAGAGAGACCCCTGACACTCTGTTAACCATCTAGATGCTTTTGTCATTATTCACAGCAGGACTTAAAGTGTTAAACAACTTTTGTCAGTACCAAAACTGATCATGGCTGATGCAGCGAGGTGTTACCTATTGAGTACTGCTAACTGCTATTGTATTGTCAACCATAAGAGGTTGTTAGCCTCTTATATCGCAGGTCAGTAAAAAGACGTATTGGTGGTCACTAAGGTGTTAATAAAACAGTTGACAGCACATCAGAAAGCCCCAAAACTGTCCCAAACATCAAGCAGAATTGGTTGTTTTTACCCTTTCACTACATCCACCATACTTGTATGGCGCTGCAGAAGGTGTGTTCCCGTGAATCACCATACATGTACAGCACTGGCACGATCAGAAACGGTGTTAGTACTCTATGACAGCTGACACCTTGGGGCAATGCCCACAACTGATACTAGCACCAATCACGGTAATTTAACAGCTTTGATGCCACTGTCAATAGTGACAGCAACATCGATGGGCATTGCAGAGGGAGAGAGCACCCTCTCTGCTCTGATTGGCACAACACCATTTCTCTCAAGTTATGCCGATGGACTCCATGGTGACACTGGGCCAAAAGATGGCTGCAGGGTCACCTGGGTACGATCGCCTGTAGGTTCCTGCACAGAGCAGAAGTTGATATGTCTCTCCCTGTCTGCGAGATGCTGATTTGATGCCCTGGAATGCAAAAGCTTTGCGAAGTACTAGATCAGCGATCAGGGCAGGACAAGGTAAAAATGTAAAAAAAAGTTAATTTTTTTTAAAAAAGTATAGAAAAAAAATCACAAGATAAAGAACAAAAAAGATGAAACATTTTAATCCAATAAATACATATATTTCTGTAAAAACAAAAATAAACAAAAATAATAAACATATTTGGTAATGCCGCGTCTGGAACAACCTGACCTGTAAAACTGTCACACTTGTTTATCGTTTCAGTGAACGTCGTAAAAAAAATAGCAAAAAACTATGATTTTTCATCAACAAAAAGTGGAATAAAAATGTCATCTAGTCCGTCAAAAAACAAACTGCCATCCAGCTTCATCAATTGAAAAATAAAAAAGTTATAGCTCTCAGAATAAAGCAATGCAAAAACAATTACTTTTTCTAAAAATAGTTTTTATTGTGTAAAATTGGCAAAACATAAAAACGTATATAAATGTGGTATCACTGTAATCATCATGAGCCAAAGAATAAAGCGGCCTTATCACTTTTACCACACGGAGAACAGCATAAATTCTCCCCTCAAAAAAATTGCATTGACTTGCAGGATTTTGTTTATTTTGCCTCCCAAAAGTCGAAATAGAAAGTGATCAAAAATATTATGTGACCGAAAATAGTAAAATGTCAAGCTGTTCCACAAAAAAACAAGCCCTCAAATGACTTTGTCACCAGAAATATAGAAAAATTATAGCTCTCAAAATATGGTGATGCAAAAACTTTGTTTTGCAAAAAAAATCTGTCTTTTAGAGAGCAGCCATTGCTGTATTCTCACTGACCCGAAGAATAAAGTTGTCTAATCACTTATACCGTGTGAGAACAGTAGACTTCTGGAAAAGTTTCCTGCCATATACTGCAGGCTGGGTGCACAGACGCAGTGTGCAACTAGCCTAAGCGATGTTTGGGCTATATACAGCAACCCCATAAATTGCTTGATGGCCGCTGCAGGAATAGTGCAGTACATTCACTTCAATGGGAGACAAAGCTCAGTACTCATTTACTAAGCAATGTGCAGGGCTGCTGTGTTTCGTTTGTACATCGCTTAGGTCTGGCCCCTGCAGGAGCAGTTTTTAGCTGTAGGTAGGTGTGCTGGTGTTGGAGCCCCACCGATCTCATATTGAAGAACAATCCAGTGGATAATCAATCATTAGGCCCAGAGAACCTCTTTAAGTGCTTTCTCCCCTTTGCAGCAGTGCTATACATGACGTTAAGCGTGGTTTAGGCACACTGCAGTGCTCAGAAAAGAGGGCCATCTGGCTTTCTGAGTGTGGATTTTACTGGATTGGTTTCTTGCAAGTCGTGTGTTTTCCAATGCCTCTGAACTACTAGGAGCAAGGGAAACTTCAATTTTTCCATTTGCAGATGGCAGCCAGGTTTGCGTAGCGGCTTGTTTTTGCATGAAAAGATAAAGTATTTATTGGTGTCATTTGTGGGTAAATAACAGTTTTATTCCAATTTTTGATAAACAAAATGAACAAATAAAAAGCAATTCAGGAATTGTCTTTAACTTTTGAATTCCATTTTACACTGGTCATGGTTGGTAAACTTGATAAAGCGACTTTTTTTGGATCAGTACAAATAGAGGGTTATTTATTGATGCCACCATTATTTAGTAGTTTTTAGAATTTGCTATTTTTGCATGCTAAGACACCAATTTACAATAAAAAGTATTCCTTATTGCATCGCCATATTCTGAGAGCAATAATTTTTTTTATTTTTCCGCTGAAAGTGCTGCATTGGGGCTTGTTTTTTTGTGGGATGAGTCGAAGTTTTTATTTGTAGAAAATTTGGAATACATAACATTTTTTAATCTTTTATTTTCTGCGATTTCTGGGTGGCAGTGTGAACAAAAACCAGAAATTTTAAATACATTTTTTTATTCGCGCCATTCTCTGTGCAGTAAAAGTGATCAGGTAATGTTCTTAATCTTATTACAATAGCCGTGATGCCAGATGCATAAAAGTTTTATATGTTTTACATTTTTGCATATTATGATACATTTTTTGCAAACATTTGCTTTTCCATCATCATATACTCTGATATCTGAAACTTTTTTAATAGCGACAACACTATATAAGGGCTTTTTTGTATGTGACAAGATGACGTTTTCATTGATGATATTGGGTTTTTTTGTATGTGATTTTTGGATCACTTGTTATTCTATGTTGTGTGTTAGTATGATGAAAAAGCTTTATTTTTTATGTGTTTTTATTTATTTAAAAAAATGGGTTAAATAATATGACAGTTTTATAGGTTGGTTTGTTCCAGACACAGCAATACCAAATATCTGTACTTTTTTTTTACTTTTTTTATGTGAAAAACTGCATTTTTACTTGCAAAACATTTTAAAATCTTTTTTGGACTTTCAATTTTATTTTTGCACATTTTTACAAACTTTAACTTTTTTATTTATTTTTTTGCCTAATCCCAGTATGGGACATCAACTTTCCTTATGCTGACCTTACAGGCCACTGTACCTGGGTGACCCTGTGCCATTATTCGACCTGGAGTCACCATGGGGACTATCGGCACAATGCGATTACAATCACATTGTGCCGATAGACGGAAAGAGGAAGCCCCCTCTTTTTGTAAGCAGATAGACACCACTGTTGCTATTGAAATCGATATTAGGGGTTAAATGCGCATAATTGGCACTAGCACTAATTGTGTGTGTTACTGCAGAGTGCCAACTATGATATATAGCTGACACCCGCTGATGATTTCGGCTAGTGAGCCAGTGAGATAGTTGCATCGTACATGTACGACAGTTTCTGGAGAGGTATTTTCCGCAGTGCCATTAAAGTACAGTGCATGTTGTGAAAGGGTTAAATAAAAATGCATGGATGCCACTTTATAAGGGATAAAAACACAGTAAATGTTATTTATCTATTTTATTAAACATTTTCTGTTTACAGGATGACGACGAATGTAAACCTGGATACTACTGCAGATTTGGTATGGTTAGGGACTCAAAAGGGAATTGCGTACCATTCACAGATTGTCCATGTCTTTACGGTGGTCAGGAATATGCAAGTGGTCGTTCTGTGAATATTTCCTGCAATCAATGGTAATTATTTGACTAAAATTCATTTTGATGGATTAATATTATATTATTTAAAAAAAATGTGTTCTATGTGGCTAAACTATATACAGTGACAAGCAAAAGGATAACAATGCTTTGAACTTTTGACTTTCAGCTCCAAATCTCACCATCCACTACTGCTTCAAACGTGTGGCTACCATCATTTTATAGACAATCGTCTTGGCTATCTCATATATAAATTTGACATGTCACTATTTAGCATATGATTAGTTATACAAATTCTTGTCACTCCATTGTTACTGTTTTGCTTCTTCCTGTATAGTACAAAATACAACCTGTTATCACATTCCCTAATAGCTCAGTGTGCTATTAGGTTGATTGCTAACTGAAAGGTCACTGGTTTGAATCAAGGAGCAACCATGAAGATGATCTCCCAAGAAAAGAGAAACAGCATCATCTAACTGATCGCTAGTGCTCTCTCTGCCAAGAAAATTACTAAACTGTTTCATGTGAGTGCTATGACAGTTGGAAAAATACAAATTAAGTCCATCCATCCATTCAAAAGACAAGATGTGTACGTGCAGGCAAAATATTGGTGTCAAAAAGTTGTCTCATCATAGTCTATCAGTTCTGATGCGACAAACAAAGCATTGGAGGTGACTCGTTTGCTTCGTAAAGTGAGTAGTGAGATCACAGACATCCATACAAGTATCGTGTGACACACATTACACAAGTCTGGAATGGTAGCTTGAAAAAAGTTTAAGGAGCCTCAAATTCAATATTGTCATAAGAAGCATTGGCTAGAGTTTGCAAAAATGTATGAAAAGTGGACAGTAGTAGATTGCAAACAGGTGATTTGGAGCAATGGGACAAAAGTTAATAGACTAGGCTCTAATGGGTGCAAATAGGTATGGAAGAAGCAAGGGAAAAAGGGGCTAACGGATGAAAAACCTAATAATATGGGGTTGCTTCACAGCCAAAGGCGTTGGATACTTCATAAGAATTGATTGTGGTCTCATTGCTGAGTTATATGTGAGTATCCTACAAGACAAGTTATTTCGTACTCTTGAGTACTATGGGTATGAAAAGAATGACATAGTGTTCCAGCAGGACAAAGACCAGAAGCATATGTTGAGATTTGCAAAGAAATGGTTCAATAACAATGGAGTAGAGGTGCTGGATTCCCAGACCACAACGCAATTGAACACTTATGGTTAGAATTGAAGAAAAAAATGTATACATTCGCAAGTGAGTCGACCAGTATGCGCCAACTTTGAGAATGTGTAGCAAAGACCAAGGATCAGATTTTGGTTGAGACATGCTTGAATCTGATCGAGAGCATGCCCAGAAGGATTCAGGTAGTGTTAAAAGCCAAAGGTGGATTTGCAAAATTCTAAGAAAATAATAAAATTAAATATTAGATTTTTAGGAGCACAACAGTAACAATGCAGTGACAAGAATTGGCATAACTAATCATATGCTAAATAGTTGCAAGTCAAATTTATGTAAGAAATAGCCAAGATGATTGTCTCTAAAATGTTTGTAGTCTCACATTTGAAGCAGTAGTGGATGGTGAGATATGGAGCCTGAAAGCTAAAAGTGGAAAACATTGTTACCCTTTTGCTTGTCACTGAACTTACATAAGAAAGGAAGAAAAAGGAAAAACTATAACCAATAAAGGTACATCTATATATGGAAACAACAAAAAAATGTAGACATAATATACACATAATGTATACAGAAGCCAAAAAAATTATCTAAAAATTACATGAAAAAATACTAACAGCATGATAAAGTGTGTCAATTAGACTACACTGCAGAAATATATGAGTGCTGATATTATCTAAAGATTGGAATTCGCATATGGATTTAGCGTCTATAAAAACCTGTGAAAAGAAAGTCCTCATTAATACCCATTGGTAAAACACAATCGAGTTTATACATCCAATGGGACTCATAAAGTAACAATGGTGGAACAATGTTGCCAACCCTGAAGTTTGAGGAGACAGCATCTAGGTCGACAACCCTGGTGCCCTTAATTCTACATTTGTGCTGTTGCACATAGTGTGAGGCTACTATAGATAGCACCTTGCTCTCTTTTTCAGTTAGGGCAATATTAGAAAAGTGTTGCTTTAGCCTTTTTCGCAATTCATATGTGGTTTGTCCAACATAAAACATAGAGCAGGGACAAATGAGGACATAGATGATATTTTTAGATTGACAGTTAATATACAATGCTCAAAAAAGATAAAGGGAACACTTAAACAACAGAATATACAGTAACTCCAAGTAAATCAAACTTCTGTGAAATCAAACTGTCCACTTAGAATGCAACACTGTTTGACAATCAATTTCACATGCTGTTGTGCAAATGGAATAGACAACAGATGGAAATTATTGGCAATTATCAAGACACACTCAATAAAAGAGTATGGTCTGAGTGCCCGACGTCCACAGATGGGGGTTGTGCTCACAGCCCAACACCGTGCAGGACACTTGGCATTTGCCACAGAACACCAGGATTGGCAAATTCACCACTGGTGCCCTGTGCTCTTCACAGCAGGTTCAGGAAACCTCCTGAAAGCAGGTTCACACTGAGCACATGTGACAGACGTGACAGAGTTTGGAGACGCCGTGGAGAGTGATCTGCCTGCAACATCCTTCAGCATGACTGGTTTGGCAATTGGTCAGTAATGGTGTGGGGTGGCATTTCTTTGGAGGGCCGCACAGCCCTCCATGTGCTCGCCAGAGGTAGTCTGGCTGCTATTAGGTACCGAGATGAGATCCTCAGACCCCTTGTGAGATCATATGCTGGTGCGGTTGGCCCTGGGTTCCTCCTACTGCATGACAATGCCACAGCTCATGAGTCTGGAGTGTGTCAGCAATTCCTGCAAGATGAAGACATTGAAGCTATGGACTGGCCCGCCCGTTCCCCAGACCTGAATCTGATTGAACACATCTGGGACATCATGTCTCGCACCATCCACCAACGTCACGTTGCACCACAGACTGTCCAGGAGTTGGTGGATGCTTTAGTCCAGGTCTGGGAGGAGATCCCTCAGGAGACCATCCGCTGCCTCATCAGGAGCATGCCCAGGTATTGTAGGGAGGTCATATAGGCACATTAAGGCAACACACACACAACTGAACATCATTTCCTTGTCTTGAGGCATTTCCACTAAAGTTGGATCAGCCTGTAATTCAATTTTCTACTTTGATTTTGAGTATCATTGCAAATCCAGACCTCCATATTATTTTGATTTACATTGATAATTTTTATGTTCTCTTGTCCGCAACACATTCCACTATGTAATGAATAAAGATTTGCAACTGAAATATTTCATTCAGTGATATCTAGAATGTGGTATTTTAGTGTTCCCTTTATTTTTTGAGCAGTGTACTTACAGAGTGGATATTCATGCTGATCCTTAGGGTTATTGAAAGTATACGTAGAAGACAAAGGGACAGACCGAGCAATTTCCACATGCATGTGAACCTTTGAGAGAGAAGCCTCTATTAAGGCTTGTAGGTGGTCGTACAAAATGACTTGGTGACTTACTGAGATTGTCATTTAAATCCTTAGCCCTTCTAGCCATTATGAGTGGTTATGAGTGGTTCTAAGAAATAATGTCCCTTAGTTTTGGTTCCACCAGTAGGGTACTCCAATTTTTATTGACAATTTGTGAAGATCATGCCACTGGTTATTGAAGGAGGTGACCTGCCGGATGAAAATTTCACATGGTTTCATCCTGGGATGTAACAAGTCGGTTCTATTTTATTGATGAGCACAATGAAAGACTTCATTAATTACTCATTTGGGGTACCCTTTGGTCCTAAACTGTTGAATAAGTTCTCCAACCTGCAAGTTAAAATCAGATTTGTAACTACACTTAAATTTAGCCTTGATAAATTGACCAAAAGGAATCGTTTTCTTAAGGTGTGAAGGGCAAAAGCTAGAGAAGTGAATTAAGCTGTGTGTAGAAGTAGCTTTCCAAAAAAAGAGTTGAGGTCATCCTATTGTCCTGTTTTGAGAGCCAAAGTGAAAGTAAGAACTATGTTAGAAGAGTTAGAGTTCAGAGTTGAAATCAACTCAGAACACAAGTCCGGAGGGCTAGTCCAAAAGAAGAGGACATCATTGATGTACCTATATCACTTTAATACATGATGTTTAAAGAGGTCTAGGGTATACACGTGTGTCACCTTCCACCACCCCAAAAAGAGGTTGGCAAAGGAGGGGGCACAACAGATATTTGTTTGTAGTAGGTATGATCAAAAAGTAAATAATTGTGCTTAAATACAAACAACAATAACTCCAAAAGGAATAGATTATATGAACTGTCAGGATCACCTGTTTGTTCCTAAAAGAACTTTGTAGCTTGCAGATCCAACTCATGTGGTATGCTAGTATAGAGAGACTCCACATCAAGTGATACCAGCGTACTTCTAAGTGGAAGAGAGATTATCTTCAAGATCTCCAACACATGCATGTTGTCATGAATACAGGAGTCCAGTTGGGGTAACCATAGGTTGAAGATAAAACTCTAAGTATTCACACATCCGTGAGGCCATTAATTCTGGCCAGAATAGGTCTGCAAGGGGGATTAAGTAGATTTGTGGACCTTTGGTAAAAGATGGGGATGACAGGTTTAGAAATGATTAAAATATCCCGCTCAGCTTTATTGATGGTTCCCCTGTGAAAACACCAAGTTCACCAATAAATCCAGTTTCTTCTTGAAGGTTACTGATGGATCTGAAAGGCATACAACATATCAATTTTAATCACTTAATCATCGCCTTTCCTCTGTCATTTATAAATGGACTGGCCACAGGACCTTATTCCCATCTTTATCCACCTCTTTGATGATAAATGAAGTCTGAAAAGACATACCGTATATATAGCTTTTACCGGATGAAGTCATATTACATTTTCTATTACTTAGTGTCTGTACTAAAGGAACATGGAAATGTTCTTTCGATGACTGCCAAACAACTTGCAGTGTTTTTGGAGATGGTCATTTCCAAACCTTTGATGGAATGTGGTACACATATGATGGAGTCTGCCAGTACACTCTAGCACAAGTGAGTATAAATTATAAATTGAACAATTTCATATTCAGCAATACCTAAATGTACATTTGTTTCAGTTTGTGCACAAGCAACATTAGACCAAACAATTAGCAGGTTCAGTCAATTGTCACTATATTAGGTAGGTTTTTCCTTTTTTTAGAGATCTTTTTATTGATTACAAATAACAAGAGAGCATTTTAATCCAAAAAGTGTTTTACAGACGTTAATGCACAGTGGATTTTGTAGGGTGAAAATTGTAATTTTTCAATATTTGTTGCTTGTTTTTTGTTTGACAATCTGTATCTTTTATAGGTATAAATTTTGTGTACATGTGGCTTTTTAATCAATTTGTATTCCTTTTTTTGAGAGGTATAGTGCAGCGGTGTCCACACTGTGCAGTGATGAGGCACTGACCAAGGAAAAGTTCAAAGTAAAGTCTCTTTTAATGAACGGTTTACTCACAAACAGAAGGTAAATCAGATCCTCCGGATCGCAGCCAGGAGAATAAAGACAGTCTGTGACCCATTGACGTGGGCGACTGCACCGCTGTGTAGGCTGAGAATGCCAGAACTTTTAGCTCCGCTTGGCCCTGTGTTGCTTCACACATGCTTGAGCCCTGCAAAACCGTCTGCTCTGCCTACTTGCAAGACCAAAACTGACACAGCCAACCCTCTGGTGCAGGGGTATTTGCAAACAAACCAGTAGCCATAGGCCACATGGAAAACCTCGGGCCGAGGAAGGAAATGGACCACCCCACTACCATCCTGTAGTGCATTTCAAAATAAAAGCCCATGATGGGTTTTCTTTAAACTGCTTTGGACAAATAGCTTGCCCAAGCTTGACACTTACTTCTATTCTGTCTTGCAATCACAGCTATGCCCGTGACAGCAATGCACTCCCCCTGCCTCCATATACTTCTTTGCACATCCTTGGGGACACAGTGACTATCACATATAACAGCAGTCACTGCCTCACATACTCCCCTCCCTCTATTCAAACTTGTGGGGTTGAACATTTGCCACCATACAGGGGGCCTGTGACAGGGCATCCGTGCAGCACCCCAGAGACCTGGTCATTGCAGTAACGTCCCTCTGGCCACCAGGGGGAGCAAAGGATTCTATGTATTAGGCCACTCCTCACACTTTGGTAAAACTGGGGGTTGGATAGGAAGTTAGAGAGCAGCTGACTGGGTTTTGCCCGAGCAACATCTAGTGAGAGAAGAGGTTGCTTGGGAAGATACAGGGGGTCCCTGTCAGGGGTGGGATCCTGACAGTGGCCTAGCGAACAGGACAGATCATTACGGAGCCGCGCCTGCACTACATTGCGGCGGTATCCTAAGAAAGGACAAGAAGTGAGGTATATTGTGGAGAAGTGAGAAACGAGATCACAGCACAAAGGCGCGAGAACCAGTAGGAGTCATGCCCCGAGATCGGCAACATCCTACTGAGGCGCATAGCCAGTGGTCGGAACGCCAAGGAAGTATTGGGCTCTAAGCATTACTTCAAACCAACGGCAGGACAGTTAACTCTAGGTTGGCTGTCTCACCTAATTCACCTAATGAAGACAACGGAGGCAAATTGTGGGAGAGGGGCGTCTCTAGGGTCCCTATAAAATAGCTCCAGGCCTACCCCATCATACGGGTGCGTCCTATCCATATCATCTGGGGGACGGAGAGAAAGAACAGAAACATACACGACAGTTGTGAGGACTATCCCGTGGTGCTCAGCAGGGAAGTACTACAACACCCAGGCACTAGTAGGTAGGCACTGATTTTCACCTGCAAAGGGAACTCTGGATGTGCCTTCGGACCAGCCGGTCTCGGACAGCCCTGTTAGCAGTGCTCTGGATTGTGGATCCCGAAGCCTTCAGTAAAGAGGTAAAGAGACTGCAACCCTGTGTCCTCGTTATTTCATCGCACCACGCACCACCACCTTTAATTGGATGCCCCTTAGCAGGGTCACGGACCGGGTCAGGCCACCGTGACAACCCCAAGACTGAGACAGAGAGGCCCGGTACCAGGTACCCCTCGGCCCTGCGTCTGGGGGCGCTCCATCTGCATTTCCCTGTGATTTCCCCGCCCGATGTTCCACTGAGAAACTAAAGTTTTATCGGGACAGGAACCATCTGGTGACTCGGGCATTCCTCTCATTTGCACTTCTCATCCAGTTGAGGGGTGAATGGTCCATTACCAAATGAAACTGACACCCGAGCAAATGGTAGCATACGGACTCCCAGGCTCACTTAATCGCCAAGCACTTCTTCTCCACTACGCCATATTTTTTCTCTGCCGGGGTCAGTTTCCTGCTCAAGTAGGTGATTGGAAGCTCATCCCCATTTACCTCTTGTGACAACACTGCTCCAAGGCCTACCTCTGAGGCATTGGTTTGCACGATAAAGGTTTTCTTGAAGTCAGGGCTGATGAGGACCGGCTGTCCACACAATGCTGACTTCAGGGACTGGAATGCTTCCTCCGCTTGAGGGTTCCACCGGACCATCATCGTCTTCTTACTTTTTAACAGGTCCATTAGGGGTGCTGATTTCCCAGCAAAATTGAGTATAAACTGAACTGGTGGTAGTACCTAATGATGCCAAGTAATGCCCTCACCTGTTTGGTACTTAAGGGCTTGGGCCAGTTTTGAATGGCCTCAATCTTGTTTACTCGGGGCTTGATAACCCCGCAACCGATCACGTAACCTAAGTACCGAGCCTCCGTGAATCCTATCATGCATTTCGTAGGGTTTGTTGATAACCCCATGATTCTGAGATACTCCAGCACTGCTTGTACCTGAGACAGGTGGGTAACCCAGACAGTACTAAAGATGACTATGTCATCCAAATAGGCCGACGCGTAATCCCAGTGAGGCTCTAAGAGAATGTCCATCAGCCTCTGGAATGTGGCCGGAGCCCCATGGAACCAAAAAGGCAAGACAACATACTGGTAGAGACCCTCTGTTGTGATAATAGTGGTCTGTTCTTTTGCAGACACCGTTAACGGGACCTGCCAGTAACTTTTAGTGAGATTGAGCGTGGTGAAGTACTGGGCCTTCCCCACTCAATTAGCTGGTCCACACGGGGCATTGGATAGAGGTCAAACTTAGATACCTCATTTAATTTCCTGAAGTCATTACAAAAACTTAACAACCCTTCTGGCTTTGGGATTAGGACAATAGGGCTAGCCCTCTCACTCCGGGACTCCTCAATGACTCCCAACTGAAGCATTTGCTTCACTTCAGCCGTGATGGCCTGCCTTCGGGCTTCAGGCACTCGGTACGGTTTCATCCGTACACTTACCCGGGGCTCGGTGAAGATGTTATGTTGTATCATAGAGGTCCGCCCCGGCAGTTTTGAGAATATGTCCTTATTCCGCTGCACCAGAGCATGAGCCTCCCACTGCTGCTGTTTGGTGAGGGCATCATTTATTTTAACTTGACCCTCTGCTGGGTCCTTGGCCAGTGCCAGAGGGATCCCCATTGGCACGACCGGATTTGCCTCCGCGATCAAACATTCCCGGTCTTTCCAGGCTTTTAGCAGGTTGACGTGGTATAGTTGTTCGGATTTCCTTTTTCCGGGTTGGTGCACTCTATAATTCACCTCTCCTACCTTCCCCCATATCTCATATGGCCCTTTCCACTTGGCCATGAGCTTACTCTCTGGGGTGGGCACTAGTACCAACACCCGGTCCCCTTCTTTAAAGGCCCTGACCGTGACTCTCTTATTGTACGTGTAGCTCCGCGCAGCATGGGCATCCATTAGATGCTCTTTTACTATGGGCCATACTGCCGCAATCCGGTCCTGCATGCTCACCGCGTGCTGGATTATGCTCTGATGCGGAGTTGGCTACTATTTCCACGTCTCCTTAGCTATGTCCAGCAGGACCCTCGGGTGCCTGCCATGCAGTAGCTCAAATGGAGAGAACCCCGTGGACGCCTGCGGTACCTCGCGGATAGCGAATATTAGATGGGGCAGTAACGGGTCCCAATTCCTCCCATCCTTGGCGACCACCTTTTTTAGCATGGACTTAGGGTCTTTTTAAATCTCTCCATGAACCGTCGGTTTGTGGGTGGTACACCGACATGCATAGCTATTTAATCTGGAGCAGCTTACATAGCTCCCTGGTCCCTTTAGACATAAAAGGAGGACCCTGATCTGTAAGGATATCCTTTGTCAGCCCAAGGCGACAAAACACGGCAAATAGCTCACGGGCTATTAGCTTGGCTGATGTGTGGCGGAGAGGTATCACCTCTGGTACCAGGTGGCGTAGTCCACTATGACTTGAATATGTTAATGGCCATGGGCGGATTTCACTGTGGGACGTACCACATCCATTGTGATCTGATCAAATGGTACCTCTATGATGGGCAGAGGTACCAATGGACTTCAGTAGATCGCAGTGGGTGAGAAGAGTTGGCACTCTGAACCTGTGTCACAGTACCTCTGGACCTCCGTGTGGATCCCAGACCAAAAAAATGCTGCAGAATGCGCTCCTGCGTCTTTTTGGTCCCTAAGTGCCCTTGTAGCATATGGGTGTAAGCCATGTCGCGCACCACCCGACGGTAGGGCTGGGGTACCACCAGCTGTTCCACACCTCATCACGGATTTTATCTACCCAGTACAACAACTCCTGGTGGATAGCCATGCAAGGAAAAATTGTCTCAGCACCCAGTTGCTGAGCTATCCCATTGATTTCAACCACCCTTTCTCGTGCCCAGGACAGGGTGGGATCCTGGAGCTGAGCTGTCCTGAACTTACCAGGGGACATCTCCAGCTTAGGGATCGGTTGGGTCTCCTCGACCTCTCCTGCCATTACCTCTAGGGGGAGTCTTTCTGGGTTGCACTCTGTCCCTATGTTGGAGACCTGTTGTGAATTCCGTTCTCGAACTCCCTCCTGTGGTCATGAATGGTACTTCGGTGAGTTCTGTCCGTGGACTCCCTCTGGTGGCTGTGAGTGGAACTGCTGGTTCTGAGGTTGCTTCCTCAGCTGCCCTCGTTTGCGGCTAGGCTGGCTTCTCTATTTAACTCCACTCAGATCGTTACTCCATGCCAGCTATCAATGTATCAGTACTGGTTCAGATCTCTCTCGGATCTTTCTGATGACCTGTCTACTCCAGCATAAGCTAAGTCCCCGCTGGTTCATTTGTTGTTTATTGTGTACTGAATATGTTTCTTAGTGTTTGCTAAGTTCTAGTCCAGCTTGCTAACATGATATTGCCTTGCTAGCTGGAAGCTCTGAGTTGCAGAGTGGCACCTCCGCACCGTGAGTCGGTGCGGGGGTCTTTTTGCACACTCTGCGTGGCTTTTTGTAGTTTTTTGTGCTGACCGCATAGATCCCTTTCCTATCCTCAGTCTATCTAGTAAGTCTGGCCTCCTTTGCTGAAACCTGTTTCATCCCTGTGTTTGTGACTTTCCTCTTAACTCACAGTTAATATATATGGGGGGCTGCCTTTACCTTTGGGGGATTTCTCTGAGGCAAGGTAAGGCTTATTTTCCTATCTTTAGGGGTAGTTAGCTCTTAGGCTGTGAAGAGGCGTCTAGGGAGAGTTAGGTACGCTCCACAGCTATTTCTAGTGTGTGTGTTAGGATTAGGATTTGCGGTCAGCAGAGTTCCCACTTCCCAGAGCTTGTCCTGTCATTTAGTTTAACCATCAGGTCATTCCCGGTGCACCTAACCACCAGGTCCATAACAGAGACCCCTACGGCAGGTATCCCTGACATGGGAACTTTGGAAATAGCATTTACCTTGGGAGGGTTAACCCTGGTCTCCTACAGGGACCAGAACAGGGGCAAGTCTCTTCCCAACACAGTCCCATACGGAAGAACCTTTACCACTCCCTCAACATGTCTTATTTCCACACACGGTGTGGAAAATGTGACTTCCACGGTCGGGTACTCCCGGAGTTCCCCATGATTATGCACCACCCCCACTTTACATTCATTGGGGTTGTTCCCAACAGCAATGGATCCATGAACCAGAGTTACTAGGCTCTCCGAGTCCAAGAGTGCCTCCGCCTGGTACCCGTTGAAGAGTACCTAGCACAGTTGGGGTTTGCTGCTGGCAGTGCCCATAGTTGTGGTACAGATTGGCTGGGGATACATAGACACCTGGCGAGTATACCCACAGTCCATGGATTCAGTTGTTAGGGGGCAGTTGGCAACCACATGTCTGGGCCCTTGGCACCACCAACACTTAACAACTGCGACAAGAGGGACCTTGGGGCTGATTTAAGGGACATGGGTCTGTTGTCATTCTCCTTCTGGTATACCCCCTCAGTACGGGCACAGTCCGGATTGGCCCCAGTGGAGGTTCGTGGACTTTTCCCAGGCTCCTGATCTGGTGGGGCCTTACATGACAGCCAAAGTGGAGCAGTGTCCCGTATAAAGTCCTGAGTGGCTGTATACCACTCAATCAGTCCTACCACCCAGTCCAGAGTGCCTGAGTCCCCTTGTCCCACCCAACTCTGTATAGCTCTTGGCAGAGCCCTCACCAGCTCGTTGACCACTACCCTCTCTACCATCTGGAAAGGATTTAAGGTCTCAGGCTGAAGCCATTTTGTAACCAGCTGCATCAACAGGCTGGAGCCATTTTGTAACCAGCTGCAGCAAGTCATATGTCTTAGATCTGGCAGGACGCGACTCCACAAACAACCACTGGAATACCCGTTGAGCCCGCACATATGTATTAACCCCCAGTCGGGCAAGGATCTCATCTTTCAGCTTCCCATACTCCAAGGCATCATTGCAACTGAGGTCCAGGTAGGCCTTCTGGCATCTCTTGTCAGGAAGGGGGCCCCCACTTCAGCCCACTGGGTCATCGGCAAGCTCTCCCACTCTGCTGTGCATTCAAACACGGTGAGAAAGGCTTCCATATTGTCCTCAGGACTCATCTTTCTTAAAGCTGACCGAACTTTATAATGAGCCTTTGAATGGATTGAGGTTGCTGGTGGGTTTTCTTAAAACTGCCTTGGACAAATAGCTTTGCCTAAGATTAACACTTACTTATATTCTGCCTTGCATTCACAGCTATGCCTTTGACTGCAATGCACTCCCCCGTCCTCCATATGCTTCTTCGCACATCCTTCTTCGCTTATAACATAGGTCACTGCCTCACAGAGGCAACCATAAACTAGAATTTTCATTTATTATTATGTATTCATTTTTGTTTACGGTGGTCATTGTGAATGATGTGAATGGATGTTATGTGGACACTTGTGTTAGAGCTGCTTCAGATGTCGGTATAACTTAGTCTAATCACTAGGGTTGAGCGACTTTTGCTTTTTTAGGATCGAGTCGGGTTTCGTGAAACCCGACTGTCTCGAAAGTCGGATCGTGTGAAATCGGCCGATTATTGTGAAAAGTCGTGGGGCCGACCGAAACACGAAACCCAATGCAAGTCAATGGGGATTGTTTTTTTTTTTTAATCAATCTCTCAATCGCTCTCTCTCTCTCTCTCTCTCTCTCTCCGTCCCTGCAAAGTTTGTGTTTCACTGTGGGAATCGCTATATCCCAAACGTTAAGATGGCAGTTTTACCCCTTGTGACGCCGCACAAAGCGAGCCGGAACCCATGTCATCACGCTGCACACACTCCTTCATTGGCTGAAAAAAATGGCGGGGAAAGCGTCATACGAAACGTGACTTTGGCGCGAAAATCGCCAACCGTGTGGCCGATCCCACGCTGGGGTCGGGTCGGGTTTCACGAAACCCGACTTTGCCAAAAGTCGGCGACTTTTGAAAATGACCGATCCGTTTCGCTCAACCCTACTAATCACTAGTGTTGAGCAATACCGTCCGATACTTGAAAGTATCGGTATCAGATAGTATCAGCCGATACCCGAAAAGTATCGGATATCGCCGATACCGATACCCGATACCAATACAAGTCAATGGGACACCAAGTATCGGAAGGTATCCTGATGGTTCCCAGGGTCTGAAGGAGAGGAAACTCCCCTTCAGGCCCTGGGATCCATATTAATGTGTAAAATAAAGAATAAAAATAAAAAATATTGATATACTCACCCTCTGACGCGCCCTGGTTGTTACCGCCAGCCTTCGTTCCTAAGAATGAGCGCTTGAAAGACCTTAGATGACGTCACGGCTTGTGATTGGTCGCGTGGCGGTCACGTGACCGCTCCGTGACCAATCACAGGCCGCGACGTCATATAAGGTCTTTCAAGCGCTCATTCTTATGAACGGAGGCTGGCGGTTACAACCAGGGCGCGTCAGAGGGTGAGTATATCAATATTTTTTATTTTTATTCTTTATTTTACACATTAATATCGATCCCGATACCAATTCCCGATACCACAAAAGTATCGGATCTCGGTATCGGAATTCCGATACAGCAAGTATCGGCCGATACCCAATACTTGCGGTATCAGAATGCTCAACACTACTAATCACAGATTGCAATGTAATGACTCTCCCCAGATCTCCCGAAACAGGCGTCACAGGCTCACAGTCATTCATGAAGCTGTTATGCTTGTTTTGAGAGACTTGCGAACAGTCTGTACATTATGGCTGTTGCTCAGACCAATTTTCATACTGTAGGTGTCTGAAGCAGCCCTTACTTACAGTGCATTAAAAAATATTCATACCCCGTGAACTTTTGCAAATTTTATCACATTACACTCACAAACTTAAATGTATTTTTTTTAATTCATTTATTACACAACAACAACAAAAACAAATGGACATACATAGTTTACATGTATCCATGTCAGCACAAATACACTCATCATAATACTCATAAAGAACACAGTAAAAGTATATAATGAATTTGCATTAATGTATGTCTCAATACATAGACCGGATCATATAATTTCAGGAAATTACAGTATGCCTACAGTACTTAAAACCTTAAAACTATTTTACTGCCAAAACAATCCCCATCTCATTTATAAAGTAATGCTGAAGCACAGCGTGAACCATGCATATTTTACCTTAAGCTCTATCACATTGGAACTAGACCATCAACCACGTGATGACACAGTAAGGTACGACGAGTTTCATACATCCCAGATTTTATAAAATTTCTCTAAACAGCCCCTATTCTGGTATAAGGTACGTTCGTATGGTATGATTGAATTTACCAGCTCAATCCATGCCCCAAGAGATGGATGCACATTGCCTATCCAACACAAGGCTATTAGTTTCCTTGCCAAGAAAAGTGTCTCTCTCAAGAAAATTTGAACATGGTGTCCCCACGACTCTTCCTCTAGTACCCCAAATAGACAGACTAATGGATTCAGAGGAATGGGAATAGTAAAAGAGAGGTCAACAATGACGTTACCTCGTTCCAAAAAGATAGTATAACTGGACATCCCCATATCATGTGTATAAAGTCTGCCTCTCCTGTATGGCATCTAAGGCATTCTGAAGATTGAGACCACCCAATTTTGAATAGTCGTAATGGGGTTAAATATGATTGATGTGTTATATACATTTGTATCATTTTATTGTTAGCCGAAGGGGATACTTTAGTTGGGGACTCAAGAACCATCTCCCAGTCCTCATCGTGAAGATCAGGTACTAAGAGTTTCCACTTTTCTCTAACTGGTAGTAGAGCAGAATCAGCGGATAACAGATATGTGTATAGCGCAGAGATAAGACCACGGGGTCCCTGTGATTTAAGGATCCCTATCAGTGGGAAGGATGATATTATTTGCATTGTATTTATGCTACGCATATGTGATTGAATCGCTGATCTGAGTTTCAAATAGCGAAAGAACTGAGGCTGTGGGATATCATATTTAAGTTGCAATTGTTCAAAAGACATTAGGGCACCCTGTTCATATAGATCATTAACCGAAAGAACACCATATGATGTCCAGAATTGAGCAGATGGGTGATTCAGTAGCCCGGGGAAGTATTCATTATTCCATAAATGCATTTCGGCTACAATACCATTAAAGTGAATTACTTTTTTTACCTGCCTCCAAATCAACCTCACCAGCCAGAGTAATGGTAATAGTCTAGGGGTATTAGGTCTATTTACTTCCAAGAAACCCAACGGACAAGCAATCCTTGCGGCATGGACCACATGGCTCTCTGAATTTGGCAAACAGCCCCCAGGCATCCATTTCCCCAAAGCTCTAAGCTGTCCTGCCAAATAATATAAAAAAAAATCTGGCAACGCCGCTCCTCCCATTTGTTTAGACCTATGCAAGGTAGACAATTTAAGTTTAGGCCTAGCCTTCCCCCATATAAAGGACGAGGCTAGCGAGTTTAAGCTTGAAAAAAAGATCTAGGAACTGGTGCTGCACTATGTTAAAGGGAGTAATTAAGCTTCGGAAGTAATATCATTTTAATCAAGTTTATGCGACCTGAAACAGACAGTGGTAATTTACTCCATATAACAAATTTGTGTTTAACTAAGTCCAGCAACGGAAGAATATTAAATTGTAGATCAAGTCTACTACATTTTGGTACAATTATTCCTAGGTATTTAAAATTAGACACGACCGGTAGTGGGGATAACGTTTCGAGGTGATCTATTAAAACATGGGAAAGAGGCATTAAGGCGGATTTATCCCAGTTGATGTATAGTCCCGAGTGCTTACCAAATCCCTCTATAATGGTGATCACATGTGGTAGGGTCTCTTCTACTTCATCTATAAATATTACCATGTCATCCGCATATAAACCAATAATATCCGTGCGGTCTGCTATGCTAATACCTCTGATAGCTGGAGTGGATCTCATTGCTAGTGCTTCAATCACAAGAGCAAAGATGGCTGGAGAGAGAGGGCATCCTTGACGAGTTCCCCTTCCCAAAGAGAATGCCTCAGACATAGAGATATTAATAATTATCCAGGCTTTTGGTTTCATATATATTGCGCCAATCCATTTTTCAAATTTAGGACCAAATCGATATCTCTGTAAGCATGCAGATAGGAAAGGCCATTCGAGAGAATCAAATGCCTTGGCCGCGTCCAGCGAGGCCATGGCCCACCTATTCTCCAATACTCAACGTACTATATTGGGCTATTGACTGAACTCTCCTGATATTAATAGATGTACTTTTACCCGGCATAAATCCAGTCTGGTCTGGGTGTATTATTTCCAATATTACTGTATTTAACCTGGTGGCCCAAATTTTAGTAAAATTTTTATAATCTACATTTACTAATGAAATAGGACGGTAAGATCCACATTCAAAGGGGTCCCTCCCTTCTTTTTTTTAAATTATAATATTTGCTTCATAATAGGAGTCTGGCAAAGAACCCCCCTCCCAAATCTCCAGAAATACTTTCAAAGGAATTGGTGCCAAAATGTCTCGATATTTCCTATATATCTCTATGGGGAATCCATCTGGGCCAGGTGCCTTTCCAGAAGTCATATCTGCTATGGCCATATTTATCTCATCAAGAGTAAAATCTACGTCTAAGAAAGCTTGTTGTGCGGGACTCAGTGTAGGGAACTCTATGTCTGATAAATAATTTAGGCATTCCAGAGTGTCAGAATCCCCCTTGAAGCTATACAATTCTTTATAGTAGTCATGAAAACATTGAAGTATGTCGTCCGTCAAATTTACTATTGAACCGTCTGGTTTCCGGATTTTAAGTATAGTATTGGATGTATTATGTAAGTGTACCATATATGCTAAAAGCTTACTAGACTGGTTTCCCAGTTCAAAATACGCCTGTTTAGTAAAAAACAGCTTTTGTTTAGATTTGGTATCAACATATTGACTATGTAATCTATAAGAATGTAACCACTCAGCTCTATTTTCGCATGTCTGACTAGCTATGTAAGCCGCCTCCGAGTCTTTCAGATGCCTCTCCATGTCATCATCTTCCTGTGTAGTCAAGCGTTTAATATAAGAGATTGTAGAGGACAAACATCCTCTCAGATATGCTTTAAGAGCATCCCAGAAAACATTAATATTTTGCGGCTCTGGATGGGACGCGATGAAACAGTCCAGTTGATCTATAGTCCTGTCGTTGGGGCCTATTAGCTTCAGCCAAAATGGGTTTAATTTCCAAGTCATATTGTTTATTATTTGACCAAACCTAAGTTTAAGAATTACCAGGCTATGATCGGAAACGCCCCTATTCCCATACCTCACCTCCCCCACCCGCACCGCCAAGTTACTAGATCCAAATATATAATCAAAAGTGAGATAGAGTGCGTCTAATGGACGAATGACAGGTAAGTTCTCTTACATCAGTATGGTGCATTCTCCATAAATCTAACCAGCCAGTACCTTCCATAAATGTTGACAGTCGAGACAGAGGAGGGTTCACCCCTTAATCTCCGCTATCCAGTCTGAATCTCTCCAGGCAATCATCCATGATCAAATTAAAATCTCCCATTCACATAACATATGCATCCGGACAGTTTAAGGCAAAGCTCACCGCTTTTTTAATGACTGACATATTTGCTGGGGGGGATTATATATACATATTATAACATAGTCTTTCAAGTTCAACATCGCATGTACAAACACAAAATGTCCCTCTGGATCTCTCCGAACCTCTCCAACCTCCCATCTAATATCTTTGTGTATTAATAAAGAAACTCCTCTGGAGTAACTAGTGTGAAATGCATGTACAGACCATTGCACCCAAGACTTTTGCACATAACAAGCCGAGTCCCTAGTCAGATGCGTTTCAACCAAAGCTATAATATGAGGATGATAGCGTCGCATCTGGGAAAATACTTTATCTCTCTTTCGAGGTGATCCGAGGCCTCTCACATTCCAAGTCATACATGTAATACCAGATGCCATATCCTCTCATCCAAATATAATATGCATTGTCACGCCGATCATATTTCTTACATATAATGTAAAAAATCATGGCAGCAATTTCTATATAAGCAACAACTAACAACACTAAAACAGTAAAGAGCAAAAAATGCTTCAAAAGGGATCAAAGGTTCATGCTCTTAACCCAGTCCAAAAAGGGGATACCATCTCTGAACACAGAGTCCTGTATGGTTATCTCGGACATTGGCGATAAGAGCTCCTCCTTGAAAAGGGGGAAGAGAAAAAGGAAAAGCAGAAAAAAAACCCATAGTGAGGAAGTTCCATTTCCTATATACCCATATTCAAAAACGACAAACAGTTTAGGATTTTTTCCCCCCACCCACTCCCAAGTGAGACCTCATCCATTCCTCAGCTTCTGCTGGGGACGCAAAAAAGGAAGAAGTACCCTCGTAAACAACTCAAAGTCTGGCATGATAGACCATTGAATAGAGAATGTTCTTTTCTCTGAGCTGTTTCTTTATCTCCATGAATTGAGCCCGTTGCTTTTGAAGTTCCATAGAAAAATCTGGGAATATTGAAACAGTAGCATTATCAAATTTGATGGGACTCTTTTGTCTTGCCATGCGAAGTATAGCATCCCTGTCTCTGCAGTTTAGAATGCTTGCCAAAAATGGTCTTGGTGGGGCGCCTGGAGGAAGAGGCCTTGTAGGAACCCTGTGGGCCCTCTCCACAGAGAATGTTGAGGAGAATTCATCCCCTAGAGCATCCTTGAGCCAGTTCTCCAAGAATTGTTCAGGTGGCTGGAATCAAGCCTTTGCAAACTCTATAATACACACGACAAGCTAAATTAATCTCGGCCTACTTAATAGCAATGCTGGTGAGCATAAAAGAGCAGCACTTTTGGAACTTTGCTTATGAGCTAAGCCAATAAAGCCAGCCAAAAACCCCAAACACGCATGCAGTTTCTTGCAGTATACTTTGAAAAAAAAAAAAGACATTGCTGTCCACCTAAACTGACACCCCCAAGAAAGGAAAGCACTAATTATAGAAGCAACCGAGAGGTCGCTGTTTACTCTGAAGGAGCTGTAGAGATCCACAGCTCAGGTGGAAGAATCTGTCCACAGCACAACTATTAGTCATACACTCCAGAAATATTTCCTTTATGTAAAAGTGGCAAATAAACCATTTTTGAAAGCAAGCCACAAGAAGTCCTGTTGGCAGTGTGGAAAGCGCCTTGTAGAGTGCACAGCTAGCATTTGGAAGAAGGTACTCTGATCACATGAGACAAAAGTAGAACTTTTTGTGCTAAATATAAAACACTATATGTGGTGGAAAACACACAGCACATTACCCTGAAAACACCATCCCCACGCATCATGTTGTGGTGATGTTTTTCTTCAACAGGGACAAGGAAGCTGATCAGAGTTGATGGGAAGATGGATGCAGCTAAATACAGGGCAATTCTGGATGAAAACCTATTAGAGGCTGCAAAAGACTACAAACAGGGTCATAGGTTTACCTTACAGCAGGACAATGACCTTAAACATATTGATAGAGCTACAATGGAATGGTTTAGATCAAACCAAAGTCATGTAATTGAATGGCACAGTCAAAGTGCAAACCTTAATCTCATTAAGAATCTGTGGCAAGACTTGAAAAGTGCTGTTCACAGACACTCTCCATTAAACTCACTGAGCTACAGCCATTTTGTAAAAGAAAAATGAGCAAACATTTTACCCTCTATATGTGCAAAGTCTGTAGAGACATATTCCAAAAGACTTATAGTAATTGCAGTTATTGCAATGAAAGGTGGTCCTATAAAGTATTAATTCAGGGGAGTTGAATGCAAATGTATGTCACAATTTTCAGATTTATATTTTTAAATATTTAGAAAACCTTATATCATTTCCTTTACACTTCACAAATACTGGCTACTTTGTGTTAGTATACCACATAAATCCAAATAAAATACTTTTAAGTCTGTGGGTGAATGTGAAAAAATGTAGAAAAGTTTATGGGGTATGAATACTTTTTCAAGACACTGTAGAAACCTGTGTATACAATTTGGGAACTTTATATAGGCCATGTTGTAAGGGGTTGTGCAATATATATAATTTGTAATTCTTTGCACAGTGTTTCAAGTTTTAGGTTTGGTGTTCTCATACATGTGTGATCTCAACTAAGTTTTCAGGCTATCATGCTACAATAAGGCCTTTATTCCCAAGTCACATTGTCATAATTTTATCATCTTTGTGTTTTTTATCATTGTTCTGTAGTTGGTTAATAAAATGTATTGTATTTTGATGTGGTTTGTGCTCCATTTACTGATATGTTTAGTTTGGTGTTTTGGAAATACTAACTTGTGATATACAGTTTGCTCTTTTGGCTATAACATTAGTTTACTTCTGTAGATGACAGAGCCAGAGGCAAACCAGAGTCACTCCATGATTACACTGCAGTGGAGTCTGGGGTATAGCGGAAGCTCCCACTATCAACCACTTTGGGGTCAAGCATGGACTAAAGGTACCTTCACACGAAGCGACGCTGCAGCGATAGCGACAACGATGTCGATCGCTGCAGCGTCGCTGTTTGGTCGCTGGAGAGCTGTCACACAGACCGCTCTCCAGCGATCAACTATGCCGAGGTCCCCTGGTAACCAGGGTAAACATCGGGTAACTAAGCGCAGGGCCGCGCTTAGTAACCCGATGTTTACCCTGGTTACCAGCGTAAAATCTAAAAAAAACAAACAGCACATACTTACATTCACGTCCCCCTGCGTCCACTTCCTGACTGACTGAGCGCCGTACAGTGAGAGCAGAGCGGTGACGTCACCGCTGTGCTGCTTTCACTTTCACTTTGCGGCGCTGAGTCAGAGGAGGAAGCAGACTGCAGGGGACGCAATGTGAGTATGTGCTGTTTGTTTTTTTTACATTTTACGCTAGTAACCAGGGTAAACATCGGGTAACTAAGCGCGGCCCTGCGCTTAGTTACCCGATGTTTACCCTGGTTACCAGTGTAAAATATCGCTGGTATCGTTGCTTTTGCTTTCAAACACAACGATACACAGCGATCGGACGACCAAATAAAGTTCTGGACTTTATTCAGCGACCAGCGACATCACAGCAGGATCCTGATCGCTGCTGCGTGTCAAACGAAACGATATCGCTAGCGAGGACGCTGCAACGTCACGGATTGCTAGCGATATCGTTATAATGTCGTTTCGTGTGAAGGTACCTTAAAGGGTTAATTGGTTTGTCTACTAATTGTTATGCAAGAGACTGTTAAATCATTGGTTAGACCGCACATGGAGTACTGTGCACAGTTTTGAGCACCGGTGCTCAGGAAGGATATAATGGAACTAGAGCAAATACAAAGGAGGGCAAAAAAATTAATAAAGAGGATGGGGAACTACAATACCCAGAGAGATTAGCAAAATTAGGATTATTTAGTCTAGAAAAAAGACGACTGAGGGGCGACCTAATAACCATGTATAAGTATATAAGGGGACAATACAAATATCTCTCCGAGGATCTGTTTATACCAAGGAAGGTGACAGTCACAAGGAGGCATTCTTTGCGTCTGGAGGAGAGAAGGTTTTTCCAACAATTTAGAAGAGGATTCTTTACTGTTAGGGCAGTGAGAATCTGGAATTGCTTGTCTGAGGAGGTGGTGATGGCGAACTCAGTCGAGGGGTTCAAGAGAGGCCTGGATGTCTTCCTGGAGCGTAACAATATTGTATCTTACAGTTATAAGGTTCTTTAGAAGGACGTAGATCTGGGGATTTATTCTAACAGAATATAGGCTGAACTGGAAGGACAAATGTCTTTTTTGGACCTTGCTAACTATGTTACTGTGTTACATCAGTTGAAAATTATTTGGATTGTTGCACCAAACAAGTGTGTAAGTGTACATTATGATACTCCATATGAAATGTTTTTTTTTGCTGTGCTGTAATTATATAGTGTACAGAAATAAGGAGTTATAAGTGTGTAATATTTTATTCACATGTGATAAGTGCATAACCATGCTATATAATTACTTTAGAACAATAAATCACAAACTTTCTTTTGCAGGATAATATTGAGGGCACTTTCCGAATCTCTGTTCACAGTGTTCCTTGCTGTGAAGAAGGACTTACCTGTTCTAGAAATATTATCATACATGTAAAAGTATGTGCTCTAAATAATTCTACATATTATGTTAGAAATAATTGCTTACACCAGATGTTTTTGTTTATGTAGCTATATCTGCTATTACTATTAAACAACTGTTATCGCCTGTGAGGTCTTAGTCTTAATACCCTAACCAAAAGGGCTCACTATCAATGCTGGGCCCATCACCGCGTCACTCTCTAGGCATTGTAGAATGTCAGACAGCCCCTAATGGGGGTCGATTATACTACCTGCTAAGCCACATGTCCCAGATTGGTGGGTTACTCTGTACACTTGACATGCTGGCTGCCTTCATTCCATGAAGCGCAGCCCCAGTCTCCACTTTGTAACGTACGTCTACATTGGAACTGATGGCCCACACAAATGTCCCTCCACTGCAGCTTAGTCATCTCACACCCTGATTCTGCTTACTCAGCTTAGCTTTCCTGGCTCTGGTTTCTCTCAGGCCTTTTTTCGGGTTTGGTCTCTCTTGGGTCTTTAGTCAGTTCTCTTCTCTCTTGGGTCTTCACTCGGTTCTGGTTTCTCTCGGGCCTTCACTTAGGTCTGGTCTCTCTTGGATCTAATCTCTCATAATGGTGACTTTATACCAACTCCGCTGCTCACATGACCGTCCTGCTACAAGACCAGGTGCCGACTCCACCCCTTCTTGACCCTCCCAGGCTTTTTAATTATTATTAACTGCACCATAGATGTCACCTGACCAGGCATCTCTTCTGATCTCTTCCCTGAGGAAACATGCACTTCATTCTTGAGTTCCTTCCAATGTAATTCATTCAGCTTTTCCTTTCTTTTTGATCTTTGACCAGTAGATGGTGATGTTCGCTTGCAGACACTCTGTTAGGCATTAACTGTGAGCGTGTTCTCATTTGTCCCGCTCTTTACATAGCTATATTTGATTTCATTACATTATGATATTACAGTATATGACAGCTATTAGTCAATTTTCTACAGAACTCTTTTTTGATTCCCTTAATTACTACAACAATTAGTGGTAAAGCAATATGTACAAAGGTATCCACCAGTATCTGTTATGAACCTGAACAAAACAGATAATAATAGATGCATTACGCTATAGTGGCTCATGTTCAATTGATAGTCCTGATGCCAGCATGAACACAACTCTTAGTATATGTTTATCAAGATATGTTATTATTGCCTTAATTTTTCCCACTGCTTCCACTTTTTTTTTTAAATTTAGGGTGCGATACTTACTCTTGAAGATGGAAAAGTTAATAGTGACCATTCAAAATCAGACTGTTCAAGCTCAGATAGCTATTCTGTGACTAAAACTGGGACATACATAATTATCACTCTTCTAGATGGACTTTCAGTAATATGGGATAAAGGTACATCAGTTTCAGTTACGATGAGTCCAGTGTGGAATGTAAGTCTTCTAAGTTTAATTTTTATTTATGTTGTTTTGTACATAAAGAGGATCTGTCACCAAGCCTAACCATCTGTATAAAACATGAAATAGGTCACCTGCCCTGATGATGAAGGTATACTTACATTGCAAATCCACCCTGTAATGACTTTAAACCTTTCTGAACAGTCAGCATTTTATAAATTAAATTATACATTGCCAGATACGTATTATGTCCAAGAACATTCATGCTGCAAATTTTATATCTGCCCAATATTTCTACTTGAACAAGTTCTTTTCACTGTCGTCGTCCTGTCCTATGCTGAGTTCTGACTCATTCTCAGTCTTCTATCAACACTTTTAGTGTGTAATAACAGCTTTTAACACCAACTGCTGCAAGAGTAGGTTCATCAAGATAACTGTATACATGGCATCATTTCATCAAAGCAATTATAGTAGAATTCTGTTGTAAATAGCTTTGAAAGGGCACATAGTTTTTGCAACTTTTGGTGTTTTCATGACTGGAGCAAGATTTGTGGCGAAGCACACAAAGATGCATGCTACTTTTCACATGATCCTGGTGCAGAAGTGTCTGACTCCAATATGCCCCCTCATCAAGACTGGCATGAACATCACTGATCTTGATAAATCTGGTTCTTTAGGGTAGAGCGTGATAGACTTGACCAGCGTTCAGGAAGGTCTTGGCTGTCAATCACATGGGATGGGAGAGTAGATTAAACTGAATATTGATAAAGCCTAACCTGATGAAACATCATCTTTACATGATTTACATATTACAATAATAAATGTTTTTATTCCCATTTACACATCCACCATACATGTGTAGCACATGTCGGGTGAGGGTGTATGGGGGGGGGGGGGTTTCAGAAGCTGAAATTACACTATAACTGGCAGATGTTGGACATGTCATACAACCGGCAGCACTGATCACTGCTGTTAATCACTTAAATGTTATTGTCAACCTCTGACAACATCATTAAAAGTCACAATTCAAGAAGAGTACATACTTAAGATCCTCGCAGCTGCCCTGGTACTCCGATGAAGCTCAGCGATAAGCTTGTCTTCATAGGAGACCATAAATTAGCTCTATGTGGTAATACTATGGGATTGCAGTCTATAGAGAAATGTTCAGAAACGTAGTCAAAGTTAGAAAAAAGTTTTTCTAAGCAAACGCACATAAAAAACTTGAATCAAAGCTCATTTTCTCCCTTTAATTAAAACTAGAGACTAAAGAAAAAAAATCATTCCATACTGTTGTGTTCATCTAAATTTATGTCAAAATATGTGTCTAGCAAAATATAAAAATTATCTTATCTTAACCAAGATTGACCCCATAATAATCTTTAGGCCTAATTCACACATCAGTTTTTCTAGTCAGAGTTTCATCAGTATTTTAAAGTATAAACTATGAGTAGCTCTAAAACACAGAGCAGGACTATTTATTTTATCTATAGTTTTTTTCTCAAAGGTTCCATTGCTGATTTTTGCTTATAAACACCGATGAAACATGGATAAAAAAGAAACTGACGTGTGAATAATATTTTTAATAGGCTAATCTGGATGGACAAATGTCTTTTTTTTGGAATTGCTAACTGTGTTACTATGTTACTATGAAATGATGTCTTAGAGCAGCGGTTCTCAACGTGTGGGTTGCGACCCTGGCGGGGGTTGAACAACCAAAACACAGGGGTCGCCTAAAGCCATCGGAAAATACATATTTCCGATGGCTTTAGCCACTGAGAAGCCGCGCTACCATCTTCAGCAGCGCTATTCAGCTGGAACGCATGTCGTTATGGACGTCCATTCCAAACTGAATGCCTGAGCGCATGCGCAGACGTGATTGCGTCATCCGTCCGGGGCCTAAGGGGCGGGGAAGCGGGGGGAATGCTCCACAGTCCATAGCAGCACTCCTGCTCATCCATAGCAGCGCATTACGTGTGTCCGGCGCTTGCTGACGTCATCAGTGGGCGGACGCAGCAAGCGCCGGAGGACAGAAGCCTAGGAGGCGGAGAGCCAAGAGAGCCTGCGAGACAGCCTGCTGGTGTAAAAAAGGTTAATAATGTAAAAACAGTACACACCATACACACAATACTGTGTAAGTGTAAGGTGCTTTTTTCAGTGCTCAATTTTCAGTGCTCAATCTTTTGGACTCCCATTGATGAAAATAGGAGGCAAACCATTTTCAGCGCTAAATTTACTGCATAGGAAAATGTAGTGTGAACGGGCCCTAAGGCTCCATTCACACTGAGGAATCTGCCAGCCAAATAGGCAGGCAGAATCCTCAGTCCTCACAGAGCCAAGTGCCCCGTTTAGTGTCAAAATGCTGCTGTGAATCCTGCAGACTCAGAGCAGTGTTCTGCCTCCAGCTAAGTCGGAATTAGTAATAAATATTTCTCAACATATACCGTATATACTCGAGTATAAGCCGAGATTTTCAGTCCAAATTTTTGGGCTGAAAGTGCCCCTCTCGGCTTATACTCGAGTCACGGTCTGTGGCAGGGTCGGCGGGTGAGGGGGAGAGAGCGCTGAGGCATACTTACCTAGTCCCGGCGATCCTGACGCTCCCCCTGCCCGTCACACTGTCTTCGGGTGCCACAGCTCTTTCCCTGTACAGCAGTCACGTGGGACCGCTCATTAGAGAAATGAATATTCATTTCTCTAATCAGCGGTGCCGGTGACCTCTGATAGAGGAAGAGACTGCGGCACCCGGAGACCAGCTGTCCGGGGGAAGGAGCGGGACGCCGGGAGCAGGTAAGTATCGCATAGTTACCTGTCCACGATCCACACGCCGGGCGCCGCTCTGTCTTCCCGGCGTCTCTCCGCTCTGACTGTTCAGGTCAGAGGGCGCGATGACGCATATAGTGTGCGTGGCGCCCTCTGCCTGATCAGTCAGTGTGGAAAGACGCCGGGACCGGACGCTGGGGAGCTGCAAGCAAGAGAGGTGAGTATGTGTTTTGTTTTTTTTATTGCAGCAGCAGCAGCATTATATATGGCACAGATTTATGTGGAGCATCAATGGGGCCAAACTGAACGGTGCAGAGCATTCCATATGGGGCAGCTTTATAATGAGCATCTATGGGGCCAAATTGAATGGTGCAGAGCATTCCATATGGGGCAGCTTTATAATGAGCATCTATGGGGCCAAATTGAACGGTGCAGAGCATATAGGGCACAGCTTTATAAGGAGCATCTATGGGGCCAAACTGAACGGTGCAGAGCTTATAGGGCACAGCTTTATAAGGAGCATCTATGGGGCCAAACAGAACGGTGCAGAGCTTATTGGGCACAGCTATATAAGGAGCATCTATAGGGCCAAACTGAACAGTGCAGAGCATATATGGCACAGCTTTATAAGGAGCATCTATGGGGCCAAACTGAACGGTGCAGAGCATATAGGGCACAGCTTTATAATGAGCATCTATGGGGCCATACTGAACGGTGCAGAGCATATAGGGCACAGCTTTATAATGAGCATCTATGGGGCCATACTGAACGGTGCAGAGCATATATGGCACAGCTTTATATGGAGCATCTATAGGGCTATAATGAACGATGCAGAGCATTGTATATGGGGCACAGCTTTATATGGAGCATCTATGGGGCCATAATGAACGGTGCAGAGCATTCTATATGGCACAGCTATATATGGATAATATATGGGGCAATAATCAATGGTATGGAGAATTATATATGGCACAGCTTTACATGGAGCATCTATGGGGCAATAATGAATGGTATTGAGCATCTATTTTTATTTTTGAAATTCACCGGTAGCTGCTGCATTTTCCACCCTAGGCTTATACTCGAGTCAATAAGTTTTCCCAGTTTTTTGTGGCAAAATTAGGGGGGTCGGCTTATACACTTGGGTCGGCTTATACTCGAGTATATACGGTAATTAAATATTGTTTTCGTGAATAATCACTGTGTTTAAATTATGTTTGATTTGTAGCAATGAGAATACATAATGCATATCAGGTATTTACATTCCGAATCATAACTGCAGCAAAATTACAGCTATGAAGTAGCCACCAAAATTATTTTTTGGTTTGGGGTCACCGCAACATGAGGAACTGTATTGCGGGGTCACGGCATTAGAAAGGTTGAGAACCACTGTCTTAGAGATACAGCAATTTTTTTTTTCATTTTGTTACTATGTTTCAAAAGCCATCATTATTTCATTTTCTAGACAACTTAGTCATATGTTGAAGTTTTTTTTGTGTGGGATGAGTTGTGTTTTTTATTGTGTCATTTTGGGGTGCCTATGATATGTTGATTATTATTTATTGTTTTTTGCTTTACTTTTTATTTTAGTCTCGCTAGAGAATTTTAACTTAATGAGCTTGATCTTCATATAATACACTAACCTACATCTGTACAGCAGCGTTTTATGCCTATCAACATGATAATATACTATTAAGACCAGCTAGAGTCTAATAGTAGGATTAATATGGTAGCAATGCCCTCCCACACTTTAATAGTGACATTGCATCTGCACCCCCACATTATGTCATAGCAGACATTGGGCTTTCAGAGGAAGCCTTCTCCCTCTATCTTACAAATTAAATGCCTCTGTAAGGGTATGTGCACACGTCCGGATTTCTTGCAGAAATTTCCTGAAGAAAACCGGAAATTTTCTGCAAGAAATCCGCATTTTTTTTTTGCGTTTTTTTTCCGTTTTTTTCGTGGTTTTTTAGCATTCTGCAAGCGTAATTAGCTTGCAGAATGCTAAAGTTTTCCAAGCGATCTGTAGCATCTCTTGGAAAACTGACTGACAGGTTGGTCACACTTGTCAAACATAGCGTTTGACAAGTGTGACCATCTTTTTACTATAGATGCAGTCTATGCAGCATCTATAGTAAAAGATAGAATGTTTAAAAATAATAAAAAAAATAAAAAAAATGGTTATACTCACCTGCAGGCGTCCGTTTCTATAGATGCCGGTGTGGTTCAGGACCTTCCATGACGTTGCGGTCACGTGAGCGGTCACATGACCGGTCTCGACCAATCACAAGACCGTGACGTCATCACAGGTCCTTCACCGCACACCAGCTATAGAAACCGAAGCGGCAGCATGCAGCAGAGAGGCAGGAAGACATCGAAGGTGAGTATAGGACTATTTTTTATTTTAATTCTTTTTTTTGGACCAATTATATGGTGCCCAGTCCGTGGAGGAGAGTCTCCTCTCCTCTACCCTGGGTACCAACCGCACATGATCTGCTTACTTCCCGCATGGTGTACACAGCTCCGTGCGGGAAGTAAGCAGATCAATGCACTCCTAGGTGTGCGGAATCCCCTGCAATTCCGCATTTTAATGAACATGTTGCTTTTTTTTCCGCGATGCGATTTTTTCACGGAAAAAAGGCTACATTTGCACAAAAAATGCGGAATACACTGTAAATAATGGGAGGCATATGTTAGCGTTTTTTTCGCGTTTTTATCACGTTTTTATAGCGAAAAAAACGCGAAAAATACTGAACGTGTGCACATGGCCTAACTGTTGACTGTAGCTTTTAAGTAGTTAAACTGCTGGGATTAGTGTTCTGCCTGATCACTACGGTTTCAGCAGGAGCCTGGCTATGAATATCAGTCAGGCTCCTGACGCTGATTGCATGGGTACGCAGTGCACACACCTATATATCGGTCACTTTAGGCTAGTTTCACACTAGCGTCGGGAACAACCCGTCGCTGTGCGTCGGGCCGACGTTCCCGACGCTAGGGTGGTCTCCGCCGCACAACGGGGGCAGCGGATGCATTTTTCCCATGCATCCGCTGCCCCATTGTGAGGTGCGGGGAAGTGCGGGGAGGTGGGGGCGGAGTTCCGGCCGCGCATGCGCGGTCGGAAAAAGTGGACCGTCGGGAGCAAAAAATGTTTTTTTCTCCCGACGGTCCGCTACCACACGCCCAAGCGTCGCAAAACGGACGCGACGTTTGGCAATGCGTCGCAAATGCGTCGCTAATGTTAGTCTATGACGAAAAAACGTATCCAGCAAGAACTTTTGCTGGATGCGTATTTTCGGCAAAACGACGCATTTGCGACGTATTGCAGTTAACGCTAGTGTGAAACTAGCCTTACTGGTGATCATCAGATAGGTCATGTAGTGGAAATCTATGAGCAGGAGAGCCACCCAAGTGCTGTGAGTGCCGGCACTAGATTTGGTGTGCAGTATACCAGCTCTGTGAATGATATGTTGGCAGCAGTAAAACAGCAGTAAAACCAATTATTTTCCCATTAGAAATGTTAAAAGTAATATCTTTGTTTAAGTACAAAATTACTGGACTTTTAAACCAGGTTTTTGCTGCTAATAATAAAGTAGCTGAATTAAAAAGCATCTAAAATGTTGTGATAGTGTTAAAGAGAATCTGTATACAGATTTTTGCTATGTAATCCGAGAGCAGCATGCTGTAGAGGCAGAGAGCCTTATTTCACATATTGGACTACTTGGTGTACTTTTAATCTCTGTTTTCTCTGCTGTAGATGTAACAGTGGTCAGAGTGCTGAGGTCACGATTCTGTATTGGGCTTTCCTAGGGCAATGAGCTCCTTCCCTGTCCCTCAAGCTACGAGGAACCGAGGTTATCCCTGTTCACCAGATTACCTGTGATGGTGGAGATGCAGGGGTGTCTTACCTTCCAATGCTCCAATATGCATGCCGATCTGTTTCCTCCCCCATCCACAGAGTTATGTGACAGGAGTGTATAAGATAACACAAAACCTGACAGACAGGGGAAACAGACAGGGATAAAAAAAACTCCAAGCATACAAAGACACTCACAAAACAACTGATTGGAATCCCCTGTTGATAAAACACTGATTGTATTGAAACTACAGCACACAGCTTAATAAGTGACAAATTGCTGGAATCAGGCTTTCTTCCCGTATATTATGTTGCTCTCAGATTAAATAGGAAAACCCTGCTGACATAATCTCTTTAACAAATGGCTGGACAATTATGTGGTACTGATGAAAAACAGTTGGAGGGTCAATTTTTAGATAAGTTACTTGACTATGTATAAAGCAAGCATGTTAGAGAGGCAGAGTCTCTCAGGAGAAAAAGGTAGTCAGAGGTTCACCAATCTGTGAACAACTGCATTTAAAAATTGTGCAACCATTTTAGAAAAATGTTCCTCATTGTAAAATTGCAAAGAATTGGAATATGTCCATCTATACAGTATAAAATAATAACAAAGATGTTTTCTCTACATTTTACACAGTAATTTGCTTGCTCTCTTTAATACAGAATAAAGTTGGTGGATTATGTGGAAATAGTAATGGTGATATGAAGGATGATTTCACAGCAAGAAATGGCATCAAGGTAACAAGAGCAGTAGACATGGGTTACAGCTGGAATGAAGTCTCGACTTGTTTAGACACAGAAGCGCAAAAATTCCCATGTGATATTAATCCTTACTGCAAACCCTGGGCACAGAGAAAATGTCAAATAATAAAAGATGCTGTATTCAAAGACTGCCACTCAAAAGTAAGATTTTCTTGTGAATTTTTAAGTGATCATCCTTAGTACACATATTCAATAAGTTGAAACTTTTATTACTAATTTTAATAAACTATATGATTGTAGAAGAAGCATTAATTGTGCAAATGAATTTAATTACTGTTAGGGCTAGCGGAACGCACCAAATTATAAGAGAGATGGTATAAGGTGCGTTTGCAGCCCGGGGTCCACCGTGCAGAGATGGAACCTGCTGCTGAGTAATGACGGACTATATGGCGGTACAATGTGGATACACACACGGGTTAACTTCACCCTGTGTGAAGGAAGCAAACCCTGTTGCGTCACAGGGCCACGGTACCGCACCAAGAGCGCAAGCAAGGAGTCTCAGGACTCTACCCCAAGACACAGGATTAGAGTACGTTCAGACCACTTGCGCTCGACACCGCAACTGGGGTGTCAGAGCAACTGCAAATATAGCTTAAAGCACAAGAGTGCATGCAGTGCCGCTCTGGCGGACGCCACTAACCACCCAGACTTGGGATAGGAAAGCGCTCTAATAGCGCACGGCGCCGCACTGGCGGTCACAGCAATTAGACGCTGTATCGTGTGTTTAGTACTGATGGCTCTGTCGGGTGCTAGATAGCAAACATCCACCTTACACAAGCAGTCATACACAAGGGAGGGGATGATTAATGAGCGACTTTCACACATCAACACACACACAATTTCAAGAATACACTAGCGCATGACCGTGCGGTCATGCGAACCTTTTATAGCTGCAGCAAGTACAGGACCTTCCCAGAAGGACCAATGGGAGGCTGCCACAGAAGTTGAGCACCTTCAGGACCTTCCTAGAGGACCAATGGGATTTGCTGCAGTATCTAAGCATGTGACCCTTGATCTCCAACGAGAGATCTTACCCTGGGCATGCTCAATATGTGAAAAGCAGGACTTAGTCCCAGAAAGACCTGCTCGCTGCTGAACATTGCTGGCTACAAAGACAGAGCCTGGAAGGGCAGTAGTAACCAGTCATCCAGTATCAGCCTGAGCTAGATACTGGGACCGATGTCTGCGCTGAGCAGACTCTACTGCGGCTGGAGAAGAATGGGAGACCGCAGCAGAGATGGTTCGAGATTCCCCCTGTGCAGAGGCAGGACCTCGACACCTAACAATTACAGCTGGAATTTTCTATTTTGCATACAGTTAGCTTCAATATTCACACATGTTTCAACTACCATAGAATACCATGTTATTTTCATTTAGGTTGATCCAACATCTTATTATGAATCCTGTATGAGAGAAGCATGTGTGGGTGACATGGAAGGAAAATACCTTGGGTTTTGTACATCTGTTTCCAAGTATGCTCATGCCTGTATTGCTGTAGGAGTATGTGTTAACTGGCGCAACCCCGATCTTTGTCGTAAGTACCAAATCTAAGTTATGAAATTGTAGTGGGAATCTGTTTAAGATATAACATTTCTCATATAATTTAAATGAGGCGTGTTACAGAAAACACTACTGTGATTTTTGCTCATACTTATTTATTTGCGCCAATATGTTCATGTAGTTTACTGTTCGTATTTTGATGAAAAATATTGGACCCACAATCTTCATATCCATATTTGCATTCTAAGCACCAATATTTGGCTAATGAAATGATTGTTGGTGTATAGTGATGATGAGCGAATATACTCGTTACTCGAGATTTCTCGAGCATGCTCGGGGGTCCTCCGAGTATTTTTTAGTGCTTGGAAATTTAGTTTTTCTTGCCACAGCAGAATGATTTACATCTGTTAGCCAGCTTGATTACATGAGCTTGATTCCCTAGCAGCCAGACAACCCCGTTTTCAACAGGACAATGACCCCAAACACACCTCCAGGTTGTGTAAGGGCTATCTGACCAAGAAGGAGAGTGATGGGGTGCTACGCCAGATGACCTGGCCTCCACAGTCACCAGACCTGAACCCAATTGAGATGTTTGGGGTGAGCTGGACCGCAGAGTGAAGGCAAAAGGGCCAACAAGTGCTAAGCATCTCTGGGAACTCCTTCAAGATTGTTGGAAGACCATTCCAGGTGACTACCTCTTGAAGCTCATCAAGAGAATGCTAAGAGTGTGCAAAGCAGTCATCAAAGCAAAAGGTGGCTACTTGGAAGAACCTAGAATATAAGACATAATTTCAGTTGTTTCACACTTTTTTGTTAAGTATATAATTCCACATGTGTTAATTCATAGTTTTTATGCCTTCTGTGTGAATGTACAATTTTCATAGTTATGAAAATACAGAAAAATCTTTAAATGAGAAGGTGTGTCCAAACTTTTGGTCTGTACTGTATGACAATGTTAAATCAAGACATTAAACTCAGAGAAATTCTAAAAAAAACTATATACGTTTTGTGGCTAAATGAGCACCCACTTTGGGATCTATTTTATCTCCTAGTTTATTTTCTAGTCAATTAGATAATATATTTAATAATAAAATATTGTTAGACTCTATTGGGTTCTTCAAATGTGGGGCGAACCGCTGTTTAACATGTGAACAATACATGCAGGTAAAACAAAAGAATTTCGCTCTATGCATAATTCATCTACTCATAAAATTAGAGATTATATTAATTGCAACACTGCTCATGTTGTATATGTTATTGAATGCATCAAATGCAAACTACAATATACGGAATGTACAACCTGTCATTTGAAAACTCGCATTTGTCGACATCTTCTCAGACGCTGCGAATACTGCAGCTGTGGGAATCTCAGCAGCATCGAAACATATGGAACACGAGAGCAATACATTTTATTTTAAATTCTATGGCATATAAATAGTCTATAAACCCCATATAGGAGGAAACCATAAAAAAAATTATTAAACAGAGAATCTTACTGGATTTATACTTTGGACACTTGTACTCCACATGGTATAAATGCGAGACATGATTTAATCACTCAATATTAATTGTCTTTGCTACAAGGAATATGTTTGAGTCACTCTCTCTATATATTTTATATTCTGAAAATGTAAATGCTGATTTTAAATGTGTGTTTTTTTGTATTATTGTGTCCACACTATCTGTGCAGGTGAAGTTAATTATATGTAAACTAGCTATTGAACACGTTCTACTCCCGGGTGGCAAGCATTTATATTGGTATATGGTCTCCATCCTGGTATGTGCTGCTTCCATCCTGCGCCCTAATCCTGTCATGTGGTGCTACCATCTTGCACCCCCATCCTGTCATATGCTGCTCCCATCCTGCGCCCTTTCCTGTCATGTGCAGCCCCCATCCTGTACCCTCATCTTGTTTTGTGCGCCTCCATCTTGTCTTGTTCTACTCTCTTCCTGTGCCCTCATCCTGTCATGTGCTCCCATCCTGTGCCCCAATCCTGTCATGTGGTGCTCCTATCCTGCGCACCCATCCTGTCATGTGGTGCTCCCATCCTGCATCCCCATGCTGTCATGTGCTGCTCCCATCCTGCACCCCCATTCTGGTATGTGCTGCCCTCATCCTGGTATGTGCTACTCCAATTCTGCGCCCCATCCTGTCATTGGTGCTCTCATCCTGCATCCCCATCCTGTCATGTGGTGCTCACATCCTGTCATGTGCTGCTCCCATCCTGCACCCCCATCTTGTCATGTGCTGCTCCCATCCTGCACCCCCATTCTGTCATGTGCTGCTCCCATCCTGCACCCCCATTCTGTCAAGTACTGCTCCCATCCTGTGCCCCCATTCTGTCATGTGCTGCTCCCATCCTGCACCCCCATTTTGTCATGTGCTGCTCCCATCCTGCTCCCCCATTCTGTCATGTGCATTAAAAAGTCACTGGCTTGCTGTGCTGATGTATTTTCTATATATATTCAGTAGAAAGTGGCTGGATTGCTCCGCTGATGTATTTTATATATAGATTCACTATATAAAAGTGGCACCGGAAAGCACGGACTGCGCAGGTGCCGATTCCGGTGCCACAACCCTCCTCCCCGGATACGTAACTTACAAAATGGCCCCTGAAGTGCGCTATACGCATGCACCATTTCCGACGGAGGATTCCTGTCCCGGGCCTCCGGCCCGAAGAGGCCCCGCGGCAATACCGGATAGGTACCGTATATACTAGAGTGTAAGCCGACCCGAGTATAAGCCGAGACCCCTAATTTTGCCACAAAAACCTGGCAAAACTTATTGACTCAAGTATAAGCCTAGGATGGGAAATGCAGCAGCTACTGGTAAATTTCAAAAATAAAAATAGATACCAGTAAAAGTGAAATTCACTGAGACATCAGTAGGTTAAATGTTTTTGAATATCCATATTGAATCCGGAGCCCCATAAGTTGCTCCATGCAAAATACGCCCCATATAATGCTCCATAAAGTTCATTATGGGCCCCATAAGATGCTCGATAAAGTTCATGATGGGCCCCATAAGATGCTCCATACAAAATACACTCCATATAATGCTCCATAAAGTTCCTGATGGGCCCCATAAGATGCTCCATACAAAGATATGCCCCATATAATGCTGCACAAAGGTTAATAATGGCCTCATAAGGTGCTCCATATTAAAATATGCCCCATATAATGCTGCACAAAGGTTAATGATGGCCCCATAAGATGCTCCTTAGAATAATATGCCCCACATGCTGCTCCATAACGGCTGATGGCCCCATAAGATGCTCCATAGCATAATATGCCCCATATAATGCTCCATAAAGGTTGATGGCCCCATAAGATGCTCCATAGCATAATATGCCCCGTACGCTGCTCCATAAAAGTTGATGGCCCCATAAGATGCTCCATAGCATAATATGCCCCGCATGCTGCTCCATAAAGGTTGATGGCCCCATAAGATGCTTCACAGCATAATATGCCCCATATAATACTGTGGAAAGGTTGATGGTCCCATAAGATGCTTCAGAGCATAATATGCCCCATATGCTGGTCCATAAAGGTTCATTGCCCCATAAGACGCTCCATAGCATAATATGCCCTGTATGCTGCTCCATAAAGGTTGATGGACCCATAAGATGCTCCATAGCATAATATGCCACATATGCTGCTCCATAAAGGTTGATGGCCCCATAAGATGCTCCATAGCATAATATGCCCCATATGCTGCTCCATAAAGGTTGCTGGGCCCCATAAGAAGCTCCATAGCATAATATGCCCCATATGCTGCTCCATAAAGGTTGATGGCCCCATAAGATGCGCCATAGCATAATATGTCCCATATGCTGCTTCATACAGGTTGATGGCCCCTATAAAATGCTCCATAGCATAATATGCCCTGTATGCTGCTCCATAAAGGTTGATGGCCCCATAAGATGCTCTATAGCATAGTATGCCCCATATAATGCTCCATAAAGGTTAATGGCCCCATAAGGCCATTAACCCAAAATTAATAAAGGGGATGGGAGAACTACAATACCCAGATAGATTAGCGAAATTAGGATTATTTAGTCTAGAAAAAAGACGACTGAGGGGCGATCTAATAACCATGTATAAGTATATAAGGGGACAATACAAATATCTCGCTGAGGATCTGTTTATACCAAGGAAGGTGACGGGCACAAGGGGGCATTCTTTGCGTCTGGAGGAGAGAAGGTTTTTCCACCAAAATAGAAGAGGATTCTTTACTGTTAGGGCAGTGAGAATCTGGAATTGCTTGCCTGAGGAGGTGGTGATGGCGAACTCAGTCGAGGGGTTCAAGAGAGGCCTGGATGTCTTCCTGGAGCAGAACAATATTGTATCATACAATTATTAGGTTCTGTAGAAGGACGTAGATCTGGGGATTTATTATGATGGAATATAGGCTGAACTGGATGGACAAATGTCTTTTTTCGGCCTTACTAACTATGTAAGATGCTCCATAGCATATTATGCCCCATATGCTGCTTCATAAAGGTTGATGGCCCCATAAGATGCTCCGTAGCATAATATGCCCCGCATGCTGCTGCTGCGATAAAAAAAGACATACTCACTTCTCATCGCTGGGGAGAGGTGCTGGGGGCCTGAGCTATGGGGGTCAGGTGTCGGTGTCGCCGCTGGCTCAGGCTCCTGGCACTTGCAATATTCACCTGTCCCCGTTCCACCGCAGCACGCTGCTGTGTCTTCCGGGTCCTCTCACTGTGACTGCTCAGTCACGGGGCGCGCATTAAACACATCATCGCACCCTCTGACCTGAACGTCACAGCCAGAGGACATGGAAGACACAGCACAGCGGTGGATCGGGGACAGGTGAATATAGCATGGCTCACCCTCCTCCATTATACTCACCCCATCCTGGCACGTCCCTGCTTCTCAGTCATCCCAGGCCAGCAGCGACTTCCAGTGCTGAGCGGTCACATGGTACTGCTCATTAACGTAATGAATATGCGTCCATATTCATTACTTTAATGAGCGGTACCACATGACCGCTGAACACAGGAAGAGCTGCAGGGGCCAAAGAGATCGCAGTATGCATTCAGTGCTTACGCATACCGCTATCTCCTGGGCTGCGTTACTCTGTGGGGCCCAGACTGCACAGGCGAGTCATGCTAGCGCAGTCTATAAAGGCTTCAGACAGAGTGACGCTCTCAGTGTTATATTATAGATAGCCACCAATGAAATCTTTTGAGAAAACTATTTACTTGTGAGCATTCTGTAACATGTATGTTTGTAATGTATGTATGTATGTAACATATGTATGTATGTATGTATATTTGTAATGTATGTATGTATGTAACATGTATGTTTTGATGATCAAATTCAGATCATGACTAAGACTTGAAGTCGAAACGCGTTGATCATATCTAGGCTCTGAGCCAGTGTGTACATAATGCTGGACACCATATGTATGGATTATTTTTTTTGTGCCCATTAAAAGTTATTTTTTACCTTCACCATTCACTGGACACACCTGTTTTCTCTTGGCAAAATTAGTTAAGTTCAACAGTTTTAGTCTCTGAACCAATTTGGGTGTAAAACCGTGAAATCAAAGCCTGCACACCTAGTATTTTACGCTAGCCTACCTGGCATTGTTACAATATATCTACAGCACTGGCAAAAATTAAGAAACCACTGCAAAATGTTCAGTTTGTCTGATTTTTCTCTTTATAGGTATATTTTTGAGTAAAATGCAAATTGTTCTTTCATTCTAGAATCTTCTGACAACATAACTCCGAATTTCCAAGCAATAAATTTTGTATTGTTTTACTGAAAAGGAGAAATGGTCAAAAGTAAAACAAAAATGCTTTCAGACCTCAAATAATGCAAAGAAAACAAGTTCATAATCATTTAGAAACAACAATACTAATGTTTTATCTCAGGAAGTATTCAGAAATCAATATTTTGTGGAATAACCATGATTTTTATTCACAGCTCTCATGCGTCTTGGCATGCTTTTCACCAGTCTTTCACACTGCTTCTGGTGCAAAAATGTAAGCAGTTCTTCTATGTTTGATGACTTGTGACTATCCATCATCCTCTTGATTACATTCCAGAGGTTTTCAATGAGGTTCAGGTCTGGAGATTGGGCTGCCCATGACAAATCGGACATCATTTCACACAAAACCTTAAACACGGACTGGACAAAATTCTTGACAGCCTTAACTTAATATTGGTTGCACAACCTTTGGAATAAATAACTGCAATCAGTTGCTTCCTATAACCATCAGCAAGCTTCTTACACCTCTCAATTGGAATTTGGATCACTCTTCTTTTGCAAACTTCTCCAGATCTCTCCTATTTGACGGGTGACTTCTCCCAACAGCAGTTTGAAGATCTCTCCCAGTTTTTCAATGGGATTTAGATCTGGACTCATTGATGGCCATTTCTGAACTGTCCAGCACTTTGTTTCCACCCATTACTGGGTGCTTTTTGTTTAACTTAATTGTCTCCATAAGCACAAGCTGGGGACAATGTACAGTATGAACACTACAATGTATGGACACTACAACATATAGACACTACAATGTACAGACACTGCAATGGCAGATTTGCAACAATATCCATTGCTGTTTGTTTCTGGAAAATGCCCATAAGGTCAAAATTATCACTACACCTGTAGCTGCATTCCCAGAGGGCAGTAATTTCCAGTATGTGATCACTTGAGGATTTCTTCTATTCTGACACATATGAGCTTTGCATGTGGGGTTGTAAACTATTGTACAATCTGGACGGCAAGAGTCAAATAACTTGCCTTCCCTCCAGAGTCTTGCCGTGTGGCTCAGCAGTACTGTACAGACACATATAGAGTATTGCCATGCTCAGCAGAGATTGTATGACAAATTTTCATGCCATTTTTACCCATTTCCCTCTTTTTTCTTCAAAGTAGTTTCCGATTACATGTAGGCTATTGGCGCACTCAGGAGAAATTGCACAACATACTATTTGATCCATTTTATTCCTATCGGCCCTTATCAAAATTTAAGAATTGAGGCTAAAACAACATTTTAGTGGTAAAAATGCAATTATTCTTTCTTCACCACCCAAAAGTGTAAAATTCTGTTACACACCTTTTGTGTTAATATGTTTACTGCACCCTTCAATGAATTCATTTAGGGGTGTAATTTGTAAAATGGGGTCACTTATGCAGAATCTGCTCTTTTGGCATGTCAGGGGCTCTGCCAGTGTGACATGGCACCCTCAAAATCTGAACTCCAGTATGGTAATTATTCCCCTCTGAGCTTTGCACTGTGCTTCAACAGTAGTTTTTGGCCCTATAGGGGGTACTGGTGTACTCAGAAGAAATTGCATAACAAATTGTAACATTAGCCTTTATGACAAAAAAAACTTGGGGCTAAAGCTTTATGTTAGTGGAAAAACAGTGATTCTTCATTTACTCATCCCAATGTTATACAACTCTGTGAATTACCTTATGATTAAAAATGAGGTATCATTGTACTCAGGAAAAATTGCACTTCACATTTTGTGGTCCAATTACATCTGCTTCTCTCAAGAAAATAAAAAATTTGGTGCTAGTCAGATCAACATTTTTTGTGGAAAAAATGTATTTTTTAATTTTTACTCCCTAATGATATAAAATTCTTTGAACCAACTACATGTTCGCTACACCCCTATATGAATTCTTTGAGGGGTGAAGTTTCCAAAATGAGGTCACTTATGGGGGTTTCTGCTGTTTTGACATGTCAGGGAGGTCTTGAAATGCAACATGTCATCCACAATCTATTCCAGCCAAAATGGTACTTAAAAACACAAATAGCGCTCCATCCCTTCTATGACTTGATGTGTTCCCAAATGGTGGTTTCTGACCACATGTAGGATGTTGGCGCATCCAGGAGAAATTGCATAATTAATTGTGAGGTCCATTTTCTCCTCCTACTGTTGGGAACATGAAAAGTTTGGGACTAAAGCAACATTTTTGTGAAAAAAAATAATTTTTCATTTTCATGGTCCAATGTTATAAAGTTCTGTGGAGCACCTTTGGGACATAGATGCTCACAATATCCATACGTTAATTTCTTGAGGAGTGTAGTTGCAGCGCCCCCACTGCCACAGGGCCGAGGGGTACCCGGTACCGGGCCTCTGAGTCTCTGCTCTGGGGTTGTCACGGTGGCTAGACCCGGTCCGTGACCCTGCTGAGGGGCGCCCAATGAAAGGTGTGGATGGTGGTGGTAGTGCGGTGCAGTAAATAACGAGGACACCAGGTTGCAGTCTCTTTACCTCTTTACTGAAGGCTTCAGGGTCCTCAATCCGGAATACGGTTAACTGGGCTGCGCAAGCCTGGTCGGTCCGATGGCACCTCCAGAGTTCCCTTTGCAGGTGGAAATCTGTGCCTACCTGCTAGCGCTTGTGTGTTGTAGTCCTTCCCTGCTGAGCACCACGGGATAGTCCTCACAACTGTTGTGTCTGTTTCTCATGTTCCCTCACAACTCTATTCTGATGTTCTTCCACGTCCCCCAGATCTTATGGATAGGACGCACCCGTATGACGGGGAGGCTCGGAGCTCTTCCGGGACTCTAGCGTCGCCCCACTCCTGTTGTTACCCCCCTGTGTCTTCCTAGGTCAATTGGGTGAGACAGCCCGCCTATAACTGACTGTCCTGCTGTAGGTTTGAAGTTTGGCTTGGAGCTCTATACTTCCTCGGCGTTCCGGCCACCGGTTATGCGCCTCAGTAGGATGTTGCCTCGTCTTACAGCACGACTCCTACTGGTATTCTCCTTGTTGCATTGATCTCGTTTCTCACTCAGCACAATATACCTCGCTTCTTATCCTTTCTTGGGGTACCGCCGCTATATCGTGCAGGCGCGGTCCCGTAGCGTTCTCTCTGGTTGCTAGGCCTCTGTCAGGATCCCACCCCTGACAGGGACCCCTCTGAATCTTCCCCTACAACACCCTCTGCCACAAGGTGTTGCCTGGTTCCAACCCAGTCAGCTTTCTCTCTAACTTCCTGCCTAACCCCCAGTTTTACCAGACTGTGAGGAGTGGCCTAATGAATAGTACCCTTAGCTCCCCCTGGAGGCCAGACTGTGAAATGTATTGATGTCTGTGATACCTGGTCAGATGAACTCCTTCAGTGCCATCAGACGTACCATAGCCCCCCTTAGCGGCGGAGCCACAGTACTGCAACGACCAGGACTCTGGGGCGCTGCACTCCCCCCCGGTTAAATCCAGTACTCCTGGACTGGGAAGAAAACAACAATACATGTCAGCAAAAAGACATACAATTTTGAAAATGCAAGTACAAGTAAACTTTTTAACAGAGCTTCCCTTTATGGGAGGTGAGGACACTTGAACGTTACAAACATGGTTAATACTTTAAATAACTTACTATAAATAACTTTTCTTACCCAACCGGGTATTCTACTAAGTGCAAAATCTTTGAACAATAATTTAACTTTGCCTTTAAGGACGTACTCGCTGAATCCACTAAAGACCTTCTTATAAAACATTATAAGGCTAATCAACTTTTATGCATTCTCCTTCTTTACATTGGCAGGACCGCCTGTCCTAACTGCTCCAGACCTACTGCCTCTCCTTTCTGTTACAGGACCGCCCCTTTCCACCCGGGCCTACTGTCTTTCTACTACTATACACAGTATAGAACATATAATCCATCTTTCAGTTCAGGATTACTGAGCTATCTCTATATGGCTCCTAGGAGGACTCACTGACTAACCCCGTACGGGTTCACTTTCTGTCCTCATTTTCTAGCACATTATTAAACATTTTCTACTAAATAAAACATTAAACTTCCTTCATTACTTTCTTACTGACATGTATGCAGGACGCTATGTCTACCCCTACAGGTCTGCTGTATCTTTCTTCTAGCTTTCACCTTTACAGGACTTTATTTCAGAGCACATTACCAACATTTCTTACAATCAACTAGTTAGTTACATTTAACTTCTTCTTTCAAGACATTATTGCCATTTAACCATCTTAAGGCAACACTGTTCATAAGTGCAATATGTGGACATCCCCTTTAAGAGGGGACCAAGTCTCTATGAGGTAGTGCAACTTCTCAAGCTGCAAGTCTGTTCGCAGTAAGGACTCCAGTGCTGGTTCCAGGACCAGTGTCTTCGCAAAGAGTCCTTTCTTTGTGTAAAACCAGTAGAGAGCACCCTTAAGAAGGTGCAAACTATTTTCAAAATCAGTTTTTGAATCATTCACCGTCCATGATTCGGCAGTCTCTTGATAACGGAAACAAGTAGAAAACAAACAAAAAGGCAATAGGGATCCCGGCTCAACAAAGGGATCCCTTTAAGAGTTAACCCTGGACGGGTTTAAAGTAGCAAAACAGCAGAGAAAAACAATGAACTATGTACAATCAATAAAGCATTCTTGCTTACTTAGTTTTCTTGCAGTGCAGGGGGTGGTCTCCTTCCAGGCCTCACCCGGCCAACGGGTCGCGTTGGTGCAGCAAGGGCCGGTCCTGGCTCCAGCAACGACAGGATCCCTCTGCGGGATGCCATCCTTACTCGTGGGCAAGCGCGACCCAGGGGCACACGATGAGCCCGGACTTCCGGGGGTTCCACGGAGGCAGGTTCCATCGCCTTCTCTGCAGGGGGCTCGTCCTCAGATGTCTCGTTATCGGCCTGGAGTGCGACACGCCGCTGGACGCCCTGAGCTATCCAGCCAGTTTCAGCAGCTTCCCTCCTCCACCGGGTATAGGTCACTGCGTCGCCAGGCTCCAGGTCACAATCGTACCTTCCCCCGCAGGGCTCCACTTCCTCTCGATCTACACGGACCTGTAATGGCTCCCCGATCTCCTGGATAACTCCCCTTCCCTTCCGGGAGTTAAAGGACACCACAACACCCCAGTGTGACGGTGGAGTCTCCGCGACGCTTGTCAGATCGACCTGGGCTGCAGGTTGGGGTCTGTTCCGCCAAGCCATCATCAAGCGTCGCAGGTGTTCTGCCTCCGGTAGGATCCTCAAGCCCTGTGCCTGCAGCTCACACTCCGCTGCGGTCGGGATGGAAGAAGCGGGGGACACCGGAGACAGGCGGACCTCCGTAGGTTGGCCCAGCTGTTGTGAATTTGCTTTTTGCTCCCTCTAGTGGTTACTAGTTTTTTGACTCTGGTTTTTCTGTCATTCCTTTTATCCGCACCTGGGTCGTTAGTTAGGGGTGTTGCTATTTAAGCTCCCTGGACCTTCAGTTCAATGCCTGGCAACGTAGTTATCAGAGCTAGTCTGCTGTGCTCTTGTCTACTGATCCTGGTTCCAGTTATATCAGCTAAGTCTGCCTTTTGCTTTTTGCTATTTGTTTTGGTTTTGTATTTTTGTCCAGCTTGTTCCAAATCTATATCCTGACCTTTGCTGGAAGCTCTAGGGGCTGGTGTTCTCCCCCCGGACCGTTAGACGGTTCGGGGGTTCTTGAATTTCCAGTGTGGATTTTGATAGGGTTTTTGTTGACCATATAAGTTACCTTTCTTTATTCTGCTATCAGTAAGCGGGCCTCTCTGTGCTAAACCTGGTTCATTTCTGTGTTTGTCATTTCTTCTTACCTCACCGTCATTATTTGTGGGGGGCTTCTATCCAGCTTTGGGGTCCCCTTCTCTGGAGGCAAGAAAGGTCTTTGTTTTCCTCTACTAGGGGTAGCTAGATTCTCCGGCTGGCGCGTGTCATCTAGAATCAACGTAGGAATGATCCCCGGCTACTTCTAGTGTTGGCGTTAGGAGTAGATATATGGTCAACCCAGTTACCACTGCCCTATGAGCTGGATTTTTGTATTCTGCAGACTTCCACGTTCCTCTGAGACCCTCGCCATTGGGGTCATAACAGTTTGCCAGGCCAGTATTAAATGTTTAATGCATTGCAGAAGAGGGATTATAAGAAAGAAGATTCTGAGTTTTTTTTTTTCTCCTTCCCCTTTACCTCAGAGTGGCTATGCTTGCTGCAGACATGAATGTCCAGACCTTGATTACAAGTGTGGACCAGCTGGCTACTCGTGTGCAGGGCATACAAGACTATGTTATCAGAAATCCTAGGTCAGAACCTAAAATACCGATTCCTGAACTGTTTTCCGGAGACAGGTTTAAGTTTAGGAATTTCGTGAATAATTGTAAATTGTTTTTGTCCCTGAGACCCTGTTCATCAGGAGATTCTGCTCAGCAAGTAAAAATTGTTATTTCGTTCTTACGGGGCGACCCTCAGGATTGGGCTTTTTCGCTGGCGCCAGGAGATCCGGCATTGGCTGATCTTGATGCGTTTTTTCTGGCGCTCGGTTTACTTTATGAGGAACCCAATCTTGAGATTCAGGCAGAAAAGGCCTTGCTGTCTATGTCTCAGGGGCAGGACGAGGCTGAAGTGTATTGCCAAAAATTTCGGAAATGGTCCGTGCTGACACATTGGAACGAGTGTGCACTGGCCGCTAATTTTAGAAATGGCCTTTCTGAAGCCATTAAGAATGTTATGGTGGGTTTTCCCATTCCCACAGGTCTGAATGATACTATGGCACTGGCTATTCAAATTGACCGGCGGTTGCGGGAGCGCAAAACCGCAAATTCCCTCATGGTGTTGTCTGAACAGACACCTAATTCGGTGCAATGTGATAGAAAAACCGCAAATTCCCTCATGGTGTTGTCTGAACAGACACCTGATTTAATGCAATGTGATAGAATCCTGACTAGAAATGAGCGGAAAATTCATAGACGCCGGAATGGCTTGTGCTACTACTGTGGTGATTCTACACATGTTATCTCAGCATGCTCTAAACGTATAGCTAAGGTTGTTAGTCCTGTCACCGTTGGTAATTTGCAGCCTAAATTTATTCTGTCTGTAACTTTGATTTGCTCACTGTCATCTTATCCTGTCATGGCATTTGTAGATTCAGGTGCTGCCCTGAGTCTCATGGATCTCTCATTTGCTAAGCGCTGTGGTTTTACTCTTGAACCATTAGAAAATCCTATTCCTCTTAGGGGTATTGATGCTACACCATTGGCAGCAAATAAACCGCAGTATTGGACTCAGGTTACCATGTGCATGACTCCTGAACACCGCGAGGTGATACGTTTCCTGGTTTTACATAAAATGCATGATTTGGTCGTTTTAGGGCTGCCATGGTTACAGACCCATAATCCAGTCCTGGACTGGAAGGCTATGTCAGTCTCAAGTTGGGGCTGTCGTGGTATTCATGAGGATTCCCTGCCTGTGTCTATTGCTTCTTCTACGCCTTCGGAAGTTCCGGAGTATTTGTCTGATTATCAGGATGTCTTCAGTGAGTCTGAGTCCAGTGCACTGCCTCCTCATAGGGACTGTGACTGTGCTATAGATTTGATCCCAGGCAGTAAATTTCCTAAGGGAAGACTGTTTAATCTGTCGGTACCTGAACATACCGCTATGCGTTCATATATCAAGGAGTCTCTGGAAAAAGGACATATTCGTCCGTCTTCTTCCCCTCTTGGTGCGGGATTCTTTTTTGTGGCAAAAAAGGACGGATCTTTGAGACCTTGTATTGATTATCGGCTTTTAAATAAGATCACTGTCAAATTTCAGTATCCTTTACCGCTGTTGTCTGACTTGTTTGCCCGGATTAAGGGTGCCAAGTGGTTCACCAAGATAGACCTTCGTGGTGCGTACAACCTTGTGCGCATTAAGCAAGGTGATGAATGGAAAACCGCATTCAATACGCCCGAAGGTCATTTTGAGTACTTGGTGATGCCTTTTGGGCTCTCCAATGCGCCTTCAGTTTTTCAGTCCTTTATGCATGACATTTTCCGGAAGTATCTGGATAAATTTTTGATTGTTTATCTGGATGATATTTTGGTTTTTTCTGATGATTGGGATTCGCATGTGGAGCAGGTCAGGTTGGTCTTTGAAATTTTGCGTGAAAATTCTTTGTTTGTCAAGGGCTCAAAGTGTCTCTTTGGTGTACAGAAGGTTCCCTTTTTGGGGTTCATTTTTTCCCCTTCTGCTGTGGAGATGGACCCAGTCAAGGTCCGAGCTATTCTTGATTGGACTCAGCCCTCGTCAGTTAAGAGTCTTCAGAAGTTCTTGGGCTTCGCTAACTTCTACCGTCGTTTTATCGCTAATTTTTCTAGCATTGTGAAACCTTTGACGGATATGACCAAGAAGGGCTCCGATGTAGCTAACTGGGCTCCTGCTGCCGTGGAGGCTTTCCAGGAGTTGAAACGCCGGTTTACTTCGGCGCCTGTTTTGTGCCAGCCTGACGTCTCACTTCCCTTTCAGGTTGAGGTGGATGCTTCGGAGATTGGGGCAGGGGCCGTTTTGTCGCAGAGAGGCCCTGGTTGCTCTGTTATGAAACCTTGTGCCTTTTTCTCTAGGAAGTTTTCGCCTGCCGAGCGAAATTATGATGTGGGCAATCGGGAGTTGTTGGCCATGAAATGGGCATTTGAGGAGTGGCGTCATTGGCTCGAGGGTGCTAAGCATCGTGTGGTGGTCTTGACTGATCACAAAAATCTGATGTATCTCGAGTCTGCCAAACGCCTGAATCCTAGACAGGCCCGCTGGTCATTGTTTTTCTCCCGCTTTGATTTTGTTGTCTCGTATTTACCAGGTTCAAAGAATGTGAAGGCCGATGCTCTTTCTAGGAGCTTTGTGCCTGATGCTCCTGGAGTCGCTGATCCTGTTGGTATTCTTAAAGATGGAGTTATCTTGTCAGCTATTTCTCCGGATCTGCGACGTGTGTTGCAGAGATTTCAGGCTGATAGGCCTGAGTCTTGTCCACCTGACAGACTGTTTGTCCCGGATAAGTGGACCAGCAGAGTCATTTCCGAGGTTCATTCCTCGGTGTTGGCAGGTCACCCGGGAATTTTTGGCACCAGAGATCTGGTGGCCAGGTCCTTTTGGTGGCCTTCCTTGTCAAGGGATGTGCGGTCATTTGTGCAGTCCTGTGGGACTTGTGCTCGAGCTAAGCCTTGCTGTTCTCGTGCCAGCGGTTTGCTCTTGCCCTTGCCTGTCCCGAAGAGACCTTGGACACATATCTCCATGGATTTCATTTCTGATCTTCCGCTATCTCAGGGCATGTCCGTTATCTGGGTGATATGTGATCGCTTCTCCAAGATGGTCCATTTGGTTCCTTTGCCTAAGCTGCCTTCCTCTTCCGATCTGGTTCCTGTGTTTTTCCAGAACGTGGTTCGTTTGCACGGCATCCCTGAGAATATTGTGTCAGACAGAGGATCCCAGTTCGTTTCCAGGTTCTGGCGATCCTTTTGTAGTAGGATGGGCATTGATTTGTCGTTTTCGTCTGCTTTCCATCCTCAGACTAATGGACAGACGGAGCGAACCAATCAGATTTTGGAGGCTTATTTGAGGTGTTTTGTCTCTGCTGATCAGGACGATTGGGTGACATTCTTGCCGTTGGCTGAGTTTGCCCTTAATAATCGGGCTAGTTCCGCCACCTTGGTTTCGCCTTTTTTCTGCAACTCTGGTTTCCATCCTCGCTTTTCTTCGGGTCATGTGGAGCCTTCTGACTGTCCTGGGGTGGATTCTGTGGTGGATAGGTTGCAGCGGATCTGGAATCATGTGGTGGACAACTTGAAGTTGTCACAGGAGAAGGCTCAGCGCTTTGCCAACCGCCGCCGCGGTGTGGGTCCCCGACTACGCGTTGGGGATTTGGTGTGGCTTTCTTCCCGCTTTGTTCCTATGAAGGTCTCCTCTCCCAAATTTAAACCTCGTTTTATTGGGCCTTACAAGATATTGGAAATCCTTAATCCTGTATCTTTTCGTCTGGATCTTCCTGTGTCGTTTGCTATTCACAATGTATTTCATAGGTCCTTGTTGCGGCGGTACATTGTGCCTGTAGTTCCTTCTGCTGAGCCTCCTGCTCCGGTGTTGGTTGAGGGCGAGTTGGAGTACGTGGTGGAGAAGATCTTGGATTCTCGCCTCTCCAGGCGGAGGCTTCAGTACCTGGTCAAGTGGAAGGGCTATGGTCAGGAGGATAATTCCTGGGTGGTCGCCTCTGATGTTCATGCGGCCGATTTAGTTCGTGCCTTTCATGCCGCTCATCCTGATCGCCCTGGTGGTCGTGGTGAGGGTTCGGTGACCCCTCACTAAGGGGGGGGTACTGTTGTGAATTTGCTTTTTGCTCCCTCTAGTGGTTACTAGTTTTTTGACTCTGGTTTTTCTGTCATTCCTTTTATCCGCACCTGGGTCGTTAGTTAGGGGTGTTGCTATTTAAGCTCCCTGGACCTTCAGTTCAATGCCTGGCAACGTAGTTATCAGAGCTAGTCTGCTGTGCTCTTGTCTACTGATCCTGGTTCCAGTTATATCAGCTAAGTCTGCCTTTTGCTTTTTGCTATTTGTTTTGGTTTTGTATTTTTGTCCAGCTTGTTCCAAATCTATATCCTGACCTTTGCTGGAAGCTCTAGGGGCTGGTGTTCTCCCCCCGGACCGTTAGACGGTTCGGGGGTTCTTGAATTTCCAGTGTGGATTTTGATAGGGTTTTTGTTGACCATATAAGTTACCTTTCTTTATTCTGCTATCAGTAAGCGGGCCTCTCTGTGCTAAACCTGGTTCATTTCTGTGTTTGTCATTTCTTCTTACCTCACCGTCATTATTTGTGGGGGGCTTCTATCCAGCTTTGGGGTCCCCTTCTCTGGAGGCAAGAAAGGTCTTTGTTTTCCTCTACTAGGGGTAGCTAGATTCTCCGGCTGGCGCGTGTCATCTAGAATCAACGTAGGAATGATCCCCGGCTACTTCTAGTGTTGGCGTTAGGAGTAGATATATGGTCAACCCAGTTACCACTGCCCTATGAGCTGGATTTTTGTATTCTGCAGACTTCCACGTTCCTCTGAGACCCTCGCCATTGGGGTCATAACACCCAGCCGAGCGATCACACGAGCATCGGCTTCCAGGCGGTAGGCTATCTGCCGGGCCTCGGCTGCAGCCACACACTCTTCGGACGACGGCCATGGGGGTCGGCCCATCGGTAGCTCCGCAAGGGTCAGTTCCCGCAACGATGGCGTGTCCGGGGCTGTGTCGGCTTGTGCATCCTCTCGCTGAGTCGGGTCATTCCCACGCGGTGCTCCTGGCGTCGCCATCTTCGCTTCCTCTCCAGTGTCCTCTTCCCGCGGTCTCTTTCGTGGGTGGCCCCTTCTCCATGGTCTCCACCCTCCAACGAGGATGAGAAGGCGGACCTCGGCTGTTGACGGACACGTCCTCAGGACGCAGAAATATTTAGACTGGGCGGCCATTGTCGTTCGCGCTCTTCAGCTTGTTTACGCCCACTCCACGCCCCTCTTCTTCTCCTGCGCTCTCCTCAGCGCTGTAATGGCGGCGGATTTTGGTGGCAAGTGGCACAGCACAGTCTTTGCAATAAGTCACAGTCCAAGTATAATAAATCACAGTTCCAAGGCACACATGACCTGATTCTTCAGGCTTAAGTAGATCCTGTTCGTGACGCCAAAATTGCAGCGCCCCCACTGCCGCAGGGCCAAGGGGTACCCGGTACTGGGCCTCTGAGTCTCTGCTCTGGGGTTGTCACGGTGGCTAGACCCGGTCCGTGACCCTGCTGAGGGGCGCCCAATGAAAGGTGTGGATGGTGGTGGTAGTGCGGTGCAGTAAATAATGAGGACACCAGGTTGCAGTCTCTTTACCTCTTTACTGAAGGCTTCAGGGTCCTCAATCCGGAATACGGTTAACTGGGCTGCGCAAGCCTGGTCAGTCCGATGGCACCTCCAGAGTTCCCTTTGCAGGTGGAAATCTGTGCCTACCTGCTAGCGCTTGTGTGTTGTAGTCCTTCCCTGCTGACCACCACGGGATAGTCCTCACAACTGTTGTGTCTGTTTCTCGTGTTCCCTCACAACTCTATTCTGATGTTCTTCCACGTCCCCCAGATCTTATGGATAGGACGCACCCGTATGACGGGGAGGCTCGGAGCTCTTCCGGGACTCTAGCGTCGCCCCACTCCTGTTGTTACCCCCCTGTGTATTCCTAGGTCAATTGAGTGAGACAGCCCGCCTATAACTGACTGTCCTGCCGTAGGTTTGAAGTTTGGCTTGGAGCTCTATACTTCCTCGGCGTTCCGGCCAACGGTTATGCGCCTCAGTAAGATGTTGCCTCGTCTTACAGCACGACTCCTACTGGTATTCTCCTTGTTGCGTTGATCTCGTTTCTCACTCAGCACAATATACCTCGCTTCTTATCCTTTCTTGGGGTACCGCCGCTATATCGTGCAGGCGCGGTCCCGTAGCGTTCTCTCTGGTTGCTAGGCCTCTGTCAGGATCCCACCCCTGACAAGGACCCCTCTGAATCTTCCCCTACAACACCCTCTGCCACAAGGTGTTGCCTGGTTCCAACCCAGTCAGCTTTCTCTCTAACTTCCTGCCTAACCCCCAGTTTTACCAGACTGTGAGGAGTGGCCTAATGAATAGTACCCTTAGCTCCCCCTGGAGGCCAGACTGTGAAATGTATTGGTGTCTGTGATACCTGGTCAGATGAACTCCTTCAGTGCCATCAGATGTACCATAGCCCCCCTTAGCGGCGGAGCCACAGTACTGCAACGACCAGGACTCTGGGGCGCTGCATAGTTATAAGGGGTTTCTGCTGTTTTGGCATATCAGAGGCTCTGCAAGTGCGACATGTTGCCCACAATCTACAGTAGTGCTCAAAAGTTTACATACCCTGGCAGAACTTTTGCTTTCTTGGCCTTATTTCAGAGAATATGATTGATAACACCAAAACTTTTTCTCCACTCGTGGTTAGTGGTTGGGTGAAGCCATTTATTGTCAAACTACTGTGTTTTCTCTTTTTAAATCATAATGAGAACCCAAAACATCCATTGATTGTTAGAGAAGGAAAGCAGTGCACTTCTCTGAATAGTGTGCCCGTAAGGCAGTGATTTGTGCTGCTCAAAGAAAGTTGATTGTGAACATATTAATAAACTAACAAACTCCCTGAATGTAAGGCTTATGCCTGTTATTGAAAAGAAGGGTGGCTATTAGTGTTGAGCATTCCGATACTGCAAGTATCGGGTATCGGCCGATACTTGCTGTATCGGAATTCCGATACCGAGATCCGATATTTTTGTGATATCGGGTATCGGTATCGAAACAACATTAATGTAAAAATGTGTAAAAGAGAGCATTAAAATAAAAAATATTGCTATACTCACCTCTCCGACGCAGCCTGCACCTTACCGAGGGAAGCGGCAGCGTTCTTTGTTTAAAATTCGCGCTTTTCTTTCCTTTACGTGAGTCCCGGCTTGTGATTGGTTGCGTGCCGCCCATGTGACCGGGACGCAACCAATCACAGCAAGCCGTGACGTAATTTCAGGTCCTTCAGGATCTTAAAATTACGTTCCGGCGTTGTGATTGGTTGCGTCGCAGTCACATGGGCGACGCAACCAATCACAGCAAGCCGTGACGTAATTTCAGGTCCTTAAGGATTTTAAAGTTACGTCCCGGCTTTGTGATTGGTTGCATCGCAGTCACATGGGAGACGCAACCAATCACAAGCCGTGACGTCACGGGAGGCTGGACACGCGCGCTTTTTAAAAAGCGCGCGTGTCCAGCCTCCCGTGACGTCACGGCTTGTGATTGGTTAATGGCGGCCATGTTGCCGGGACGCGGACCAATCACAGCAAGCCGTGACGTAATTTCGTCACGGCTTGCTGTGATTGGTCCGCGTCCCGGCAACATGGCCGCCCTGACCAATCACAAGCCGGGACTTCACGTAACCAAGTAAAAGCGCGAATTTTAAACAAACAACGCTGCCGGTTCCCTCGCTGAGGTCCAGGCTGCGTCGGACAGGTGAGTATAGCGATATTTTTTATTTTAATTCTTTCTTTTACACATTTATATGGATCCCAGGGCCTGAAGGAGAGTTTCCTCTCCTTCAGACCCTGGGAACCATCAGGAATACCGTCCGATACTTGAGTCCCATTGACTTGTATTGGTATCGGGTATCGGTATCGGATTGGATCCGATACTTTGCCGGTATCGGCCGATACTTTCCGATACCGATACTTTCAAGTATCGGACGGTATCGCTCAACACTAGTGGCTATATTGGTAGCTGATATCTTTTTTCAAAATTTCAGGAATGTATTTTTGTACATTTTGAGTTGTGTGGTTATTATTCTCACTTCAATAGATTATGAAATGCAATTGAGATGGGAAAATTCACATTTTTCATTTAGTTGCATATTTAATTCTGTACACTTATCATTGCCCAATAATTATGCACACATAGATATCCTTCTTAGAAATTCAAAACCTCACTTTTACTTTATTAAATGATAAGGTTTCATGTTTATTAACCTTTTGGCTTCACTATCAGCACTGTGTTTGTTAAATAATAAAACAAGTCATCAAAAATACAAATTGCCTAATAATTCTGCACAAAGTGTAGCTCTTAGGCCGGGGACACACTTACCGTATGAAAAATCAGTCTGAGTCTCCCTGCTGAGAGTCGCACAAGTGTTCTCCATATGGTCATCCGTGTGTAATGGGTTTGCAATGCGATGATGCGATTTTCTCGCACCTATGTATCCGTATGACATCTGTATAGCTTTATATTTCTCACTGCTTTTCCCAATTGAATTTAATGGCTCAATGGGCTGAAATTAGGAAAATGTGTGCGCATTTCTCACAAGTCACAATGTTGGTCCGTGTGGTGTCCGAGTTTTTTCGCACCCATAGACTTACATTGACGAGTCTCGGATGACATACGTGTACAATCGCAGTATGCAGCGATTTTACACGCATGCTGAATACGCCTGAGAAAAATAACGGTGGTGAGAGCTGCCCCATAGATTAACACTGGTCCTAGTGCAATGTGATGTTTTCTCGCATAGCACTCGTCCGTATCATACGCTAGTGTGACCCCAACCTTAGGCTAAGGCTACACAGCAAAATTTCAAGCAACACTGAAATCGGAGTGAGATATTTCACTGTTGGATGTAATATACAACATACAGCATTTGTTTTAAAATCTGTTGGATTATCTGTTGCTGATAGTAAGTCATATGCGAGACACTTGCCATAGACTTCAATACATGTTACGTGACATGGTGACTTGTGTGAGAATTGTCCACAACTTCGCTTTTTTATTTTTAGAAAAATCAGATCTGTAAAATATTTGCATTATAGCAATTCACAGACAAGTTACACAAATATTTTTGGTTACACAAACTGTGGGAGAACAGCTCTTGTGTGACACTTGCCGCCCTGTAGCCCTAGACTTACTCTTAGTTGACCAACCAGTTGATAAAATCCATTCTACCTTTTCTTATAGTTCCTGTTAACAGCTCTGAGGAGGACTAACATCATGGCAAATGCATTATGATAAGTCAATGGTTTTGTGGCATTGAATATTTTTCCTACTTCAGCGGGTTAACCATATAGAAATACTTAAAAAATATGTTATAAGAAATGTTTGTAATGCATTTAAATTTTTGCACCCTATTCTAAAATCTGAGAAGGTTGTGTTGCTTGATTATTTTTCAAAATTCCATTTACTTGATCTAAGAGGTATTTTTCCCTGAATTTTATGTCCTTGTAGCAATGTGCTGTGATTATTACAATGCCAAAAGAGAGAACATTTGGCATTATGAACCATGTGGAGCAACCTATGTGAAAACATGTAGCAATCAAGAAATTTTTGATAAGTTTGCACCATTCTTAGAAGGTATGACTATTCATAGCATGATTATTTTAAGTACATTTAATAAACACAGATGTTAGCGATAAAAACCAATATGGACCTGTCAATTACATTAGCAGTTAATAAAAGAAAGTAGATATTTAGAATAAATATATAATGACCAGATTGTTACAGGTTTGGCTTATAACGCTGAATATGTTCATAATTTTTTTGATAGTTTGTTTATAATTGTATGTTTAGTTAAATTAATATGTAGCTACTCATCAGTGAATTACACTGATCATGATACAGTATGGTGAATGGTATAATTTCAGTTTAACATTTTGAGTGAAAATTATTTTTTTGTATGTGTTTTTTTATATGCTCACAAAACAAATATGGTAGGTTTATCATTGGGGGGAAAATAGCCCTATCAAATAATATTAAATGTTTTCATGTAGGTTTTCTTTCTTAAGTAAGATTGTAACTAATGCTGTGAATAAGAAACAATGATACTTGATATATTGCCTCTATTTTAGGTTGCTACCCAACCTGTCCCCCTGGAGCTCCTTACCTGGATCAAAATGTTATGCAATGTGTTCCACTTTCAAAATGCAGTTGTTTACATAATGGCCAAGTAATTGCAGCAAATTCAATGATTTATGATCATTGCGACAAACAATGGTAATCAATTTAATTAGCTGTGGTGACATTTTTACAATTTTGGAACATGTATTGAAATAAACAGTAATGCCAATTCCTGAATTATAGTTGTGCTCAAAAGTTTGCATCCCCTGGCAGAATTTTTGCTTTCTTGGCATTTTTTCAGAGAATATGAATGATAGCACCAAACCTTTTTTCCACTCATGATTAGTGGTTGGGTTAAGCCATTTTGTTGTCAAACTACTGTGTTTTCTCTTTTTAAATCATGACAACCCAAAACATCCAAATGACCCTGATCAAAAGTTTACATACACCATTTCTTAATACTATGCATTGCCCCCTCTAACATCAATGACAGCTTGAAGTCTTTTGTGGTAGTTGTGGATGAGGTTCTTTATTTTCTCAGATGGTAAAGCTGCCCACTTCTCTTGGCAAAAAACATCCAGTTCCTGTAAATTCCTGGGCTGTCTAGCATGAACTGGGCACTTGAAATCTCTCTAGAGTGGCTCAATGATATTGAGGTCAGGAGACCGAGATGACCACTCCAGAACCTTCATTTTGTTCTGCCAAATGACAGGTCAACTTGGCCTTCTGTTTTGGATCGTTGTCATGTTGAAACGTCCAAGTACATCCCATGCGCAGCTTCTGGGCTCATGATTGCAAATTTGCCTCCAGTATTTGCTGATAACATGCTGCATTCATCTTTCCTTCAACTTTGACCAAGTTTCCTGTGCCTTTGTAGCTCATACATCCCCAAAAGATCAGCGATCCACCTCTGTGCTTTACAGTAGGAATGGTGTTTCTTTCATCATAGGCCTTGTTGACTTCTCTCTAAATGTAACATTTATGGTTGTGGCCAAAAAGTTAAATTTTGGTCTCATCACTCCACATTACCTTATTCCAGAAGTTTTGAGGCTTGTCTCTGTGATGTTTTGCACTTTGTAGGCAATATACTTTGTGGCATTTGCGCAGTAATCACTTTCTTATGGCGAATGGACCATGCAGCCCATTTTTTTTCAAGTGCCTCCTTATTGTGTTTTTTGAAACAGCCACACCACTAGTTTTCAGAGAGTCCTGTATTTCAGCTGATGCTATTTCTGGGTTTTTCTTTGCATCCTAAACAATTTTCCTGGCAGTTGTGGATGAAATTTTTGTTGGTCTACCTGACCGTGGTTTTGTTTTTACAGAGCTCCTGTTTTTCCATTTGTTAATCACAGTCTGAACACTGCTAACTGGCATTATCAATTCCTTGGACAGTTTTTTTATCCCTTTCCTGTTTTATACAGTTCAACTACCTTTTCCCGTAGATCCATTGACAGATCTTTTCCTTTCCCCATGACTCACAATCCAGAAACATCAGTGGCTGCATGAAAGATGCAAGAGTCTGTCTAGATCCCAGAAACTCACTCAGCTTTTATGCACACACACTGATTACAAGCAAACAGGTCACAGGTGAGGATATTATCTTTAGTAGCCATTCAAATCCATTTGTGTCAACTTCTGTGCATGCTATCAGGTCAAAATCACCAGGGTATGTGAACTTTTGATCAGGGTCTGGTAGATGTTTTGGGTTGTTATTATGATTTAAAAAGAGAAAGCACAGTAGATTGACAGTAAATGGCTTCACCCAATCACTAACCATGAGTGGAGAAAAAGTTTTGGTGTTATCATTCATATTCTCCGAAAAAGGCCAAGAAAGCTAAAATTCTGCCAGGGTATGTAAACTTTTGAGCACAACTGTATATGGATATAAAATATGCTGAATCAAAAACCAAGTGTTCTGATAGGATGGCATTGACTGTCATGTTTCAGCAATTTTTTTTAGCAATGTTTTTCATTATATACAGTATAGTAATATTTAGTGTTTTAGGAGCCCAAAGAAGTAAAAAAAGAGGTAAATATAGCCTTCTTTTAGTGCTCATACGTGAAAGTCAAACATCAGTTGAGCTTATGATAATGGAAGTATATTAATAAGTTGAATGTTTTTCCATTTCTAACTCCTTCTCGACATAGGTTGTACTTGTACATTTTATGTCAGCTGCCTGTGTGTATATTGTACTTAACAAACTGAGCCTACACCATACCTGGCAGATGCTGACTGCCAGTTTCGGTAACAGCGTGACTGCTGAAGGCACCTAAGGATGCTGGCTGGGCTTCATAGAAGACAGTGATTTTAGCTATATACTGCAATATTATAATAATGCAGTACATAAAACAAGTGATGAGAGGATAACAGGTTCAAGTTCACTAAGGGCACTAAGAAATAATATAAACAAAAGTTTTAAAAAATAAAAAGCAAATATTAAAAACAGGAATTCTATTACAATTTTTTCCCCTTTCAAAAATAAAGAAATGAAAAAACTTATTTGGTTTTGCTACACAACAAAAAATAAAAAGAGTTTTTCATTTTTTTCGGGCACCCCTAACGCTACAAAAAAATGCAATAAAATGTGATCAAAATGTCATTTGTACCTTACAATGGTACCAATAAAAAACAATAGTCCTGTTGATAGTAAACTGAAAAAGTTACAGGTCTCAGAAAATATCAACACAAAACTATTTTTTTATTTGCAAATTTCTTATTTTATTTTCACAACTTAAATAATATTTGTTTTTAAAGTTTGGCATTGCTGTAATCATACTGATTACAGCAGGTCATGTTTACTGCACAATGAAAGCTGCTAAAGCAAAACCTCTAAAACTATCGCAAAATACAATGTGCGCATGTGTGGTAGTGGATCACCTTTTCACTGCATTTGGAATTTTTTTCTTAAGTTACTGTGCATGACATGGTAAAACAAATGGCATCATTCAAATCTGTAGCTCATACTACAAAAAACACATTCTATAATAGCTATGTTGACAGAAAAAATGAAGGTTCTTGAAAGAGAAATGGAGTAAAAAATGAATGCTCAAAAACAGAAAATCACCCTGTCAGGAAGGTGTTAAACATATCTAGCTGGATAAATCCATGTAACTATATTTTGGGCTTATAGGTAAACGTTTGGAAATGCCACATAATGTTATCTTGAAATCTTGAAAAAATTTTTTGAAGTACACTATTCCCTTCTTTTCAGCTACTGTATTAATGGAAATGTAATTTGCCAAGGTGAGCATTATTTTATGTAGTATAAGCTATAGCACTATCCATTGTAGGAGATAGAGTAAAATTGATTTGTTCAGTATGTTCCAATTGCTGTTTTTAATTTACTGATTATCAATAGATAATACTAATTTTCACCCACACCCCCCAAAAAAATAAACTATTGTGACCTTGCTAAATGTCGTTTGTATGAGACAACATTCACACTTGTGTCTTTTGTGTCTGTATTTTTGTGTCTATATTTAATTAAGGACTGCATAGTGGTCTACATTATTTTTGTATCAATTAACCAAACTGTATTTTTTTGTACTTTTTTGACTATGAAAAAAAGCATGTCTCTAAAAACAAATGTAAAGGGAACAGGTCACCACACATAATGCTATTTACCTGTAGATAATGGGCTAATGTTACTAACATTAGAAATATGAAGTGCAGCTTCTGGGAGTAAGTGGACTTTATTCGTCCTGGGAGCCATCAGCTTTCAGTCATACAGGCGAGCTGGTGCGGCTACATTCACTGCTTATAGTGCTGTGAGACATAATTATAGCCATGGCAATATGCCCGTATGACTGAAAGCCGGCACCTCCTGGGAGGAACAAAGTTAGTTTTCTCCAGTGAGTCGCAATTTCATCATGGAATTCTACAGGTTAATAGCCTATAAGCTTTCCTATAAGCTACTCACTAGTACATATTAGACAACAGCAAAAACATGTATTAGTTATGAAAGCTCTAGCATGAAAAAAATGTAAATTAATCTTTTAGAACATGGTATGTTATAACATGGTATGCTATATGGGTGCGAGTCTCGGCTCGCTCGCACCCATATAAGCCTATGGGTGCGACTGAGACAACGCACATCACTTAGATATCATCCGAGTGATGTGTGATATACAGTTAGGTCCATATATATTTGGACAGAGACATCATTTTTCGAATTTTGGTTATAGACATTAGCACAATGAATTTTAAACAAAATAATTCAGGTGAAGTTGAAGTTCAGACTTTCAGCTTTCATTTGAGGGTATCCACATTAAAATTGGATGAAGGGTTTAGGAGTTTCAGCTCCTTAACATGTGCCACCCTGTTTTTAAAGGGACCAAAAGTAATTGGACAGATTCAATGATTTTAAATAAAATGTTCATTTTTAGTACTTGGTTGCAAACCCTTTGTTGGCAATGACTGCCTGAAGTCTTGAACTCGTGGACATCACCAGACGCTGTGTTTCCTCCTTTTTGATGCTCTGCCAGGCCTTCACTGCGGTGGTTTTCAGTTGCTGTTTGTTTGTGGGCCTTTCTGTCTGAAGTTTAGTCTTTAACAAGTGAAATACATTCTCAATTGGGTTGAGATCAGGTGGCTGACTTGGCCATTCAAGAATATTCCACTTCTTTGCTTTAATAAACTCCTGGGTTGCTTTGGCTTTATGTTTTGGGTTATTGTCCATCTGTAGTATGAAACGACGACCAATCAGTTTGGCTGCATTTGGCTGGATCTGAGCACTGTTGTGATTCGGTTCGTGGGCTCCCCCGGTGGTCTCTTGTGGTACTGGTGTCCTGCAAGCTTTGCCTTCTCAGTTCACCTGTTCCTATCAGGATGTGGGAGTATCCTATTTAACCTTGCTCCTCAGTCATTCTAATGCTGGCCATCAATGTATCCAGAGTGATTCTGTTGCATGTTCCTGCTCCCAGTTTTCTGCTCAGCTAAGTTGGACACTTTAGTCCTTAAGTCTATTTTTGTATGTTTTGTCCAGTTTGCACTTATGTGAATCTCTGCAGCTGGAAGCTCTTGTTGGGCTGAAATTACCACTCCGGTGTCATGAGTTGTCACATGAGTTAAGGTAATTTCAGGATGGTGTTTTGAAGGGTTTTGCAGCTGACCGCGAAGTCCTCTGTTGTATCTTTCTGCTATTTAGTTAGCGGGCCTCTCTGTGCTAAATCTGCTTTCATACTACGTGTGTCTTTTCATCTGCTCTCACCGTTATTATATGTGGGGGGCTGCTATCTCCTGTGGGGACATTCTCTGGAGGCAAGCCAGGACTGTGTTTTCTTCTACCAGGGGTAGTTAGTTCTCCGGCTGGCGCGCGGCATCTAGAGACAACGCAGGAATGCCCCCTGGCTACTTCTAGTGTGGTGTGTAGGTTTAGCATCGCGGTCAGCTCTAGTTTCCATCACCCGAGAGCTTGTCCGTTTATTCTATGCTTCTGATGTTTCCTTGCCATTGGAAACCATAACAGAGCACACAGTATGGCTCTGAATACCTCAGAATTCATTCGGCTGCTTCTGTCCTGTGTCACATCATCAATAAACACTAGTGACCCAGTGCCACTGGCAGCCATGCATGCCCAAGCCATCACACTGCCTCCGCCGTGTTTTACAGATGATGTGGTATGCTTTGGATCATGAGCTGTACCAAGCCTTCGCCATACTTTTCTATTTCCATCATTCTGGTAGAGGTTGATCTTGGTTTCATCTGTCCAAAAAATGTTTTTCCAGAACTGTGCTGGCTTTTTTAGATGTTTTTTAGCAAAGTCTAGTCTAGCCTCTTTATTCTTGATGCTTATGAGTGGCTTGCACCGTGCAGTGAACCCTCTGTATTTACTTTCATGCAGTCTTCTCTTTATGGTAGATTTGGATATTCATACGCCGACCTCCTGGAGAGAGTTGTTCACTTGGTTGGCTGTTGTGAAGGGGTTTCTCTTGACCATGGAGATTATTCTGCGATCACCCACCACTGTTGTCTTCCGTGGGTGCCCAGGTCTTTTTGCATTGATGAGTTCACCAGTGCTTTCTTTCTTTCTCAGGAAAGATTATTCTCCTAATATTGTAGCAATTTCTCGGATGGGTTTTTTCTGTTTTCGCAGCTTAAGGATGGCTTGTTTTACCTGCATGGAGAGCTCCTTTGACCGCATGTTTACTTCACAGCAAAACCTTCCAAATGCAAGCACTACACCTCAAATCAACTCCAGGCCTTTTATCTGCTTAATTGAGAATGACATAATGAAGGGATTTCCCACACCTGTCCATGAAATAGCCTTGGAGTCAATTGTCCAATTACTTTTGGTCCCTTTAACCCCTTTCTGACATCGGACGTACTATCCCGTCGAGGTGGGGTGGGCCCCCATGACCACGGACGGGATAGTACGTCCAGCGCGATCGGCGGCGCTCACGGGGGGAGCGCGGCCGATCGCGGCCGGGTGTCAGCTGCCTATCGCAGCTGACATCCGGCACTATGTGCCAGGAGCGGTCACGGACCGCCCCCGGCACATTAACCCCCGGCACACCGCGATCAAACATGATCGCGATGTGCCGGCGGTGCAGGGAAGCATCGCGCAGGGAGGGGGCTCCCTGAGGGCTTCCCTGAGCCCCCAGCAGCAACGCGATGTGATCGCGTTGCTGCGAGGGTCTTACCTCCCTCCCTGCCTGCTCCAGACCCGGATCCAAGATGGCCGCGGATCCAGGTCCTGCAGGGAGGGAGGTGGCTTCACAGAAGCCTGCTCAGAGCAGGCACTGTGAAGCAGCCTGCACTTCTCGCAGATCGGTGATCTGTCAGAGTGCTATGCAAACTGGCAGATCACCGATCTGTATTGTCCCCCCCTGGGGCAAAGTAAAAAAGTAAAAAAAAAAAATTTCCAAATGTGTAAAAAAAAATAAAAAAAAATATTCCAAAATAATGAAAAAAAATATATATATATTATTCCCATAAATACATTTCTTTATCTAAATAATAAAAAAAACAATAAAAGTACACATATTTAGTATCGCCGCGTCCGTAACGACCCGTGTCTTGATCTCAATGGCAAGAGAACATAGCATAAGTATATATAGGAACTAGCTCTTGGAAGATGGGAACTGAGCTGACCATGAACTAAACCTAACGCACAACTAGCAGTGGCCGGGTAGCATGCCTACGTTGATTCTAGATGCCCAGCCCAGCCGGAGGACTAAATAAAGCTAGCAGAGGAAAATATTAGTCCTAGCTCACCTCTAGAGAAATACCCCGAAAGGAGACAGAGGCCCCCCACATGTATTGGCGGTGAGTTGAGATGAAATAACAAACGTAGTATGAAAATAGGTTTAGCAAATTTGAGGTCCACTTACTACATAGCAGAAGACAGAAAGGACACTTTCATGGCCAGCTGAAAACCCTATCAAAAACACCATCCAGAAATTACTTTAAAACTCTGGCATTAACTCATAACACCAGAGTGGCAATTCCCGTTCACAAGAGCTTTCCAGACACAGTAACGAAACTACAGCTGTGAACTGGAACAAAATGCAAAAACAAACATGGACAAGAGTCCAACTTATCTAGTAGTTGTCTAGGAGCAGGAACAAGCACAGAGAGGCTTCTGATAACATTGTTGACCGGCAAGCAACTAACAGAGCAGCAAGGTTATATAGCGACTCCCACATCTTGATGGGAACAGGTGAACAGAGAAGATGAAGACACCAGTTCAATTCCACCAGTAGCCACCGGGGGAGCCCAGAATCCAAATTCACAACAGTACCCCCCCCCTCAAGGAGGGGGCACCGAACCCTCACCAGAACCACCAGGGCGATCAGGATGGGCCCTATGAAAGGCACGAACCAGATCGGAGGCATGAACATCAGATGCATTCACCCAAGAATTATCCTCCTGGCCGTATCCCTTCCACTTGACCAGATACTGGAGTCTCCGTCTGGAAACACGAGAGTCCAAAATTTTCTCCACAACGTACTCCAACTCACCCTCAACCAACACCGGAGCAGGAGGCTCAACGGAAGGCACAACCGGTACCTCATACCTGCGCAATAATGACCGATGAAAAACGTTATGAATAGAAAAAGATGCAGGGAGGTCCAAACGGAAGGAAACAGGGTTAAGAATCTCCAATATCTTATACGGGCCGATAAACCGAGGCTTAAACTTAGGAGAAGAGACCCTCATAGGGACAAAACGAGAAGACAACCACACCAAATCCCCAACAGAAAGCCGAGGACCAACACGACGGTGGCGGTTGGCAAAAAGCTGAGTCTTCTCCTGGGACAACCTCAAATTGTCCACCACCTGCCCCCAGATCTGATGCAATCTCTCCACCACAGCATCCACTCCAGGACAATCCGAAGATTCCACCTGACCAGAGGAAAATCGAGGATGAAACCCCGAATTACAGAAAAACGGGGACACCAAAGTGGCAGAGCTGGCCCGATTATTGAGAGCGAACTCCGCCAATGGCAAAAAAGCAACCCAATCATCCTGGTCAGCAGACACAAAACACCTCAGATATGTCTCCAGGGTCTGATTAATCCGCTCGGTCTGGCCATTCGTCTGAGGATGGAAAGCGGACGAAAAAGATAAATCTATGCCCATCCTAGCACAGAATGCCCGCCAAAATCTAGACACGAATTGGGTCCCTCTGTCAGAAACGATATTCTCAGGAATACCATGCAAACGAACAACATTTTGAAAAAACAGAGGAACCAACTCGGAAGAAGAAGGTAACTTGGGCAGAGGAACCAAATGGACCATCTTAGAAAAACGGTCACACACCACCCAGATGACAGACATCTTCTGAGAAACAGGCAGATCTGAAATAAAATCCATCGAGATGTGCGTCCAAGGCCTCTTAGGAATAGGCAAGGGCAACAATAATCCACTAGCCCGAGAACAACAAGGCTTGGCCCGAGCACAAACGTCACAAGACTGCACAAAGCCTCGCACATCTCGTGACAGGGAAGGCCACCAGAAGGACCTTGCCACCAAATCCCTGGTACCAAAAATGCCAGGATGACCTGCCAACGCAGAAGAATGAACCTCAGAGATGACTCTACTGGTCCAATCATCAGGAACAAACAGTTTATCAGGTGGGCAACGATCAGGTCTCTCCGCCTGAAACTCCTGCAAGGCCCGCCGCAGGTCTGGAGAAACGGCTGACAATACCACTCCATCCTTAAGGATACCTGTGGGCTCAGAGTTACCAGGCGAGTCAGGCTCAAAACTCCTAGAAAGGGCATCCGCCTTAACATTCTTAGAACCCGGTAGGTATGACACCACAAAATTAAACCGAGAGAAAAATAATGACCAGCGCGCCTGTCTAGGATTCAGGCGCCTGGCGGTCTCAAGATAAATCAAATTTTTGTGGTCAGTCAATACCACCACCTGATGTCTGGCCCCCTCAAGCCAATGGCGCCACTCCTCAAAAGCCCACTTCATGGCCAAAAGCTCCCGATTCCCAACATCATAATTCCGCTCAGCGGGCGAAAATTTACGGGAAAAGAAGGCACAAGGCCTCATCACGGAGCAGTCAGAACTTTTCTGCGACAACACTGCCCCAGCTCCGATCTCAGAAGCGTCGACCTCAACCTGAAAAGGTAGAGCAACATCAGGCTGACGCAACACAGGGGCAGAGGAAAAACGGCGCTTAAGCTCCCGAAAGGCCTCCACAGCATCAGGGGACCAATCAGCAACATCAGCACCCTTCTTAGTCAAATCGGTCAATGGCTTAGCAATATCCGAAAAACCAGCAATAAATCGACGATAAAAGTTAGCAAAGCCCAAAAATTTCTGAAGACTCTTAAGAGAAGAGGGCTGCGTCCAATCACAAATAGCTTGAACCTTGACAGGATCCATTTCAATGGAAGAGGGGGAAAAAATATATCCCAAAAAGGAAATCCTCTGTACCCCAAAAACACACTTAGAACCCTTCACACACAAAGAATTAGACCGCAAAACCTGAAAAACCCTCCTGACTTGCTGGACATGAGAGTCCCAGTCATCCGAAAAAATCAGAATATCATCCAGATACACAATCATAAATTTATCCAAATAATCGCGAAAAATATCATGCATAAAGGACTGGAAAACTGACGGAGCATTAGAAAGACCAAAAGGCATCACTAAATACTCAAAGTGGCCCTCGGGCGTATTAAATGCGGTTTTCCACTCATCCCCCTGCCTGATTCGCACCAAATTATACGCCCCACGAAGGTCAATCTTAGAGAACCACTTGGCCCCCTTTATGCGAGCAAACAAATCAGTCAGCAACGGCAATGGGTATTGATATTTAACAGTGATTTTATTCAAAAGCCGATAATCAATACATGGTCTCAAAGAGCCGTCTTTTTTTGACACAAAGAAAAAACCGGCTCCTAAGGGAGATGACGATGGACGAATATGTCCCTTTTCCAAGGACTCCTTTATATATTCTCGCATAGCAGCATGTTCAGGCACAGACAGATTAAATAAACGACCCTTTGGGTATTTACTACCCGGGATTAAATCTATGGCACAATCGCACTCTCGGTGCGGAGGTAACGAACCAAGCTTGGATTCTTCAAAGACGTCACGATAGTCAGACAGGAACTCAGGAATTTCAGAGGGAATGGATGATGAAATGGAAACCACAGGTACATCCCCATGAGCCCCCTTACATCCCCAGCTCAACACAGACATAGCTCTCCAGTCGAGGACTGGGTTGTGAGATTGCAGCCAAGGCAATCCTAGCACCAAATCATCATGTAGATTATACAGCACCAGAAAGCGAATAATCTCCTGGTGATCCGGATTAATACGCATAGTTACTTGTGTCCAGTATTGTGGTTTATTATTAGCCAATGGGGTGGAGTCAATCCCCTTCAGAGGAATAGGAGTCTCCAAAGGCTCTAAATCATACCCACAGCGTTTGGCAAAGGACCAATCCATAAGACTCAAAGCGGCGCCAGAGTCGACATAGGCGTCCGTGGTAATAGATGACAAAGAGCAAATCAGGGTCACAGATAGAATAAATTTAGACGGTAAGGTGCAAATGGAAACAGATTTACCAAGCTTTTTAGTGCGCTTAGAGCATGCTGATATAACATGAGTAGAATCACCACAATAGAAACACAACCCATTTTTCCGTCTAAAATTCTGCCGCTCGCTTCGGGACAGAATTCTATCACACTGCATACTCTCTGGCGACTTCTCAGTGGACACCGCCAGATGGTGCACTGGTTTGCGCTCCCGCAAACGCCTATCGATCTGAATAGCCATTGTCATGGACTCATTCAGACCCGCAGGCACAGGGAACCCCACCATAACATCCTTAATGGCATCAGAGAGACCCTCTCTGAAAGTCGCCGCCAGGGCGCACTCATTCCACTGAGTAAGCACAGACCATTTACGGAATCTTTGGCAGTAAATTTCCGCTTCATCTTGCCCCTGAGATAGGGACATCAAAGTTTTTTCTGCCTGAAGCTCCAAATGAGGTTCGTCATAAAGCAACCCCAAGGCCAGAAAAAACGCATCCACATTGAGCAACGCAGGATCCCCTGGTGTCAATGAAAAAGCCCAGTCCTGAGGGTCGCCCCGGAGCAAGGAAATCACAATCCTGACCTGCTGTGCAGGGTCTCCGGCAGAGCGAGATTTCAGAGACAAAAATAATTTGCAATTATTTCGAAAATTCTGAAACCCGGATCTATTCCCCGAGAAAAATTCCGGCAAAGGAATTCTCGGCTCAGATACAGGTGCATGACAAACAAAATCTTGCAAATTTTGTACCTTCGTGGCGAGATTATTCAAACCTGCAGTTACACTCTGAAGATCCATTACAAACAGGTGGACACAGAGCCATTCAAGGGTTAAGAGGAGGTAAGAAGCAGCTAGACAGCAATTAAGGGCTAGGCAGCAAAACTCTGAGGGGAAAGAAAAAAAAAAAAAAAAAATTTCCCTTCAACACTTCTTTTTCTCCTGCTTCAGCCCAAACAATTAACACTTTGCTGGCCGGTCAAACTGTCATGATCTCAATGGCAAGAGAACATAGCATAAGTATATATAGGAACTAGCTCTTGGAAGATGGGAACTGAGCTGACCATGAACTAAACCTAACGCACAACTAGCAGTGGCCGGGTAGCATGCCTACGTTGATTCTAGATGCCCAGCCCAGCCGGAGGACTAAATAAAGCTAGCAGAGGAAAATATTAGTCCTAGCTCACCTCTAGAGAAATACCCCGAAAGGAGACAGAGGCCCCCCACATGTATTGGCGGTGAGTTGAGATGAAATAACAAACGTAGTATGAAAATAGGTTTAGCAAATTTGAGGTCCACTTACTACATAGCAGAAGACAGAAAGGACACTTTCATGGCCAGCTGAAAACCCTATCAAAAACACCATCCAGAAATTACTTTAAAACTCTGGCATTAACTCATAACACCAGAGTGGCAATTCCCGTTCACAAGAGCTTTCCAGACACAGTAACGAAACTACAGCTGTGAACTGGAACAAAATGCAAAAACAAACATGGACAAGAGTCCAACTTATCTAGTAGTTGTCTAGGAGCAGGAACAAGCACAGAGAGGCTTCTGATAACATTGTTGACCGGCAAGCAACTAACAGAGCAGCAAGGTTATATAGCGACTCCCACATCTTGATGGGAACAGGTGAACAGAGAAGATGAAGACACCAGTTCAATTCCACCAGTAGCCACCGGGGGAGCCCAGAATCCAAATTCACAACAGACCCGACCTATAAAACTGGCCCACTAGTTAACCCCTTCAGTAAACACCGTAAGAAAAAAAAAAAAACGAGGCAAAAAACAACGCTTTATTATCATACCGCCGAACAAAAAGTGGAATAACACGCGATCAAAAAGACAGATATAAATAACCATGGTACCGCTGAAAGCATCATCTTGTCCCGCAAATAACGAGCCACGATACAGCATGATCAGCAAAAAAATAAAAAAGTTATAGTCCTGAGAATAAAGCGATGCAAAAATAATTATTTTTTTCATAAAATAGTTTTTATCATATAAAAGCGCCAAAACATAAAAAAATAATATAAATGAGATATCGCTGTAATCGTACTGACCCAACGAATAAAACTGCTTTATCAATTTTACCAAACGCGGAACGGTATAAACGCCTCCCCCAAAAGAAATTCATAAATAGCTGGTTTTTGGTCATTCTGCCTCACAAAAATCGGAATAAAAAGCGATCAAAAAATGTGACGTGCCTAAAAATGTTACCAATAAAAACGTCAACTCGTCCCGCAAAAAACAAGACCTCACATGACTCTGTGGACCAAAATATGGAAAATTTATAGCTCTCAAAATGTGGTAACGCAAAAAATATTTTTTGCAATAAAAAGCGTCTTACAGTGTGTGACGGCTGCCAATCATAAAAATCCGCTAAAAAACTCGCTATAAAAGTAAATCAAACCCCCCATCATCACCCCCTTAGTTAGGGAAAAATAAAAAAAATGTATTTATTTCCATTTTCCCATTAGGGCTAGGGTTAGGGTTAGGGTTGGGGCTAGGGTTAAGGCTACAGTTAGGGTTGGGGCTAAAGTTAGGGTTAGGGTTGGGGCTAAAGTTACGGTTAGGGTTTAGATTACATTTACGGTTGGGAATAGGGTTGGGATTAGGGTTAGGGGTGTGTCAGGGTTAGAGGTGTGGTTAGGGTTACTGTTGGGATTAGGGTTAGGGGTGTGTTTGGATTAGGGTTTCAGTTATAATTGGGGTTTTTCCACTGTTTCGGCACATCAGGGGCTCTCCAAACGCGACATGGCGTCCGATCTCAATTCCAGCCAATTCTGCGTTGAAAAAGTAAAACAGTGCTCCTTCCCTTCCGAGCTCTCCCGTGTGCCCAAACAGGGGTTTACCCCAACATATGGGGTATCAGCGTACTCAGGACAAATAGGACAACAACCTTTGGGGTCCAATTTCTCCTGTTACCCCTGGAAAAATACAAAACTGGGGGCTAAAAAATAATTTTTGTGGGGAAAAAAAAAAGATTTTTTATTTTCACGGCTCTGCGTTATAAACTGTAGTGAAACACTTGGGGGTTCAAAGTTCTTACAACACATCTAGATAAGTTCCTTGGGGGGTCTAGTTTCCAAAATGGGGTCACTTGTGCGGGGCTTCTACTGTTTAGGTACATTAGGGGCTCTGCAAACGCAATGTGATGCCTGCAGACCATTCCATCTAAGTCTGCATTCCAAATGGCGCTCCTTCCCTTCCGAGCCCTTCCATGCGTCCAAACGGTGGTTCCCCCCCACATATGGGGTATCAGCGCACTCAGGACAAATTGGACAACAACTTTTGAAGTCCAATTTCTCCTGTTACCCTCGGGAAAATACAAAACTGGGGGCTAAAAAATAATTTTTGTGGGAAAAAATTTTTGTTTTATTTTTACAGCTCTGCATTATAAACTTCTGTGAAGCCCTTGGTGGGTCAAAGCGCTCACCACACATCTAGATAAGTTCCTTAGGGGGTCTACTTTCCAACATGGTGTCACTTGTGGGGGGTTTCTACTGTTTAGGTACATTAGGGGCTCTGCAAACGCAATGTGACGCCTGCAGACCATTCCATCTAAGTCTGCATTCCAAATGGCGCTCCTTCCCTTCCGAGCCCTTCCATGCGTCCAAACGGTGGTTCCCCCCCACATATGGGGTATCAGCGCACTCAGGACAAATTGGACAACAACTTTTGGGGTCCAATTTCTCCTGTTACCCTCGGGAAAATACAAAACTGGGGGCTAAAAAATAATTTTTGTGGGAAAAAAATTTTGTTTTATTTTTACGGCTCTGCATTATAAACTTCTGTGAAGCCCTTGGTGGGTCAAAGCGCTCACCACACATCTAGATAAGTTCCTTAGGGGGTCTACTTTCCAACATGGTGTCACTTGTGGGGGGTTTCTACTGTTTAGGTACATTAGGGGCTCTGCAAACGCAATGTGATGCCTGCAGACCATTCCATCTAAGTCTGCATTCCAAATGGCGCTCCTTCCCTTCTGAGCCCTTCCATGCGTCCAAACGGTGGTTCCCCCCCACATATGGGGTACCAGCGCACTCAGGACAAATTGGACAACAACTTTCGGGGTCCAATTTCTCCTGTTACCCTCGGGAAAATACAAAACTGGGGGCTAAAAAATAATTTTGGTGGGAAAAAATTTTTGTTTTATTTTTACGGCTCTGCATTATAAACTTCTGTGAAGCTCTTGGTGGGTCAAAGCGCTCACCACACCTCTAGATAAGTTCCTTAGGGGGTCTACTTTCCAAAATGGTGTCACTTGTGGGGGGTTTCAATGTTTAGGCACATCAGGGGCTCCCCAAACGCAACATGGCGTCCCATCTCAATTCCAGTCAATTTTGCATTGAAAAGTCAAATGGCGCTCCTTCGCTTCCGAGCTCTGTCATGCGCCCAAACAGTGGTTTACCCCCACATATGGGGTATCAGCATACTCAGGACAAATTCTACAACAACTTTTGGGGTCCAATTTCTTCTCTTACCCTTGGGAAAATAAAAAATTGGGGGTGAAAAGATAATTTTTGTGAAAAAATATGATTTTTCATTTTTACGGTTCTGCATTATAAACTTCTGTGAAGCACTTGGTGGGTCAAAGTGCTCACCACACCTCTAGATAAGTTCCCTAGGGGGTCTACTTTCCAAAATGGTGTCACTTGTGGGGGGTTTCAATGTTTAGGCACATCAGGGGCTCCCCAAACGCAACATGGCGTCCCATCTCAATTCCAGTCAATTTTGCATTGAAAAGTCAAATGGCGCTCCTTCGCTTCCGAGCTCTGTCATGCGCCCAAACAGTGGTTTACCCCCACATGTGGGGTATCGTCGTACTCAGGACAAATTGTACAAAAACTTTTGGGGTCCATTTTCTCCTGTTACCCTTGATAAAATAAAACAAATTGGAGCTGAATTAAATTTTTTGTGAAAAAAAGTTAAATGTTAATTTTTATTTAAACATTCCAAAAATTCCTGTGAAACACCAGAAGGGTTAATAAACTTCTTAAATATGGTTTTTAGCACCTTGAGGGGTGCAGTTTTTAGAATGGTGTCACACTTGGGTATTTTCTATCATATAGACCCCTCAAAATGACTTCAAATGAGATGTGGTCCCTAAAAAAACAATGGTGTTGTAAAAATGAGAAATTGCTGGTCAACTTTTAACCCTTATAACTCCCTAACAAAAAAAATTTTGGTTCCAAAATTGTGCTGATGTAAAGTAGACATGTGGGAAATGTTACTTATTAAGTATTTTGTGTGACATATCTCTGTGATTTAATTGCATAAAAATTCAAAGTTGGAAAATTGCGAAATTTTCGAAATTTTCGCCAAATTTCCGTTTTTTTCACAAATAAACGCAGGTACTATCACAGAATTTTTACCACTATCCTGAAGTACAATATGTCACGAGAAAACAATGTCAGAATCACTGGGATCCGTGGAAGCGTTCCAGAGTTATAACCTCATAAAGGGACTGTGGTCAGAATTGTAAAAATTGGCCCGGTCATTAACGTGCAAACCACCCTTGGGGGTGAAGGGGTTAAAAACAGGGTGGCACATGTTAAGGAGCTGAAACTCCTAAACCATTCATCCAATTTTAATGTGGATACCCTCAAGTGAAAGCTGAAAGTCTGCACTTCAACTGCATCTGAATTGTTTTGTTTAAAATTCATTGTGGTAATATCTATAACCAAAATTAGAAAAATGTTGTCTCTGTCCAAATATATATGGACCTAACTGTACGTTATCCCCGGCAATGGAGGAGATGGAGAAATTCATTTCTCTGCCTCCTCCGCAGCTGTGCTCTGATCCTCCATGTGCAAGAGGCTCGGAGCACAGATGCATGACACTCTGCTCCTGCTCGCAGAAGAACAGGAGCCAAGAGTCATTAGCATATCGCATCCGATGCTCTCGCATTGGATGCCATATGCTAGTATGACCCCGGCCTTAGTGTTATACTTGAATAAACATATGTGATCTTCCAAGGGTTTTTTTATCGGCTCGGAAGCAAGCACGCATCTTCAATAAAAAAGTTAAAGAAAAAAATGGAAGCAATTAGAATGACACCTGATAAAAAAAATTGGTCAATTACTCACAGATGGTAACATCATATGAATGTGTGAGTCTATACTAAAAGTCACAGTCAACCCAACTCAACTTCACAAAAAAATGGTTGCAGAAATGTCTGTGACAATACCATGCATTTCAATAAAAGGATAGAATTTGACAAAGAGTACATTTGGATTAATGATATAAATGTCTGAAGAGTATGAAGTTTAGGTGGTATAATTTAATTTTTACCCATTTATTCAGGAAAACCATTTATACTGTCTTGATGATGATGCAACATATGTTTTGTGTAAATATTATTAAGTTGATTCATTTATTTTTAGAAAAACCTACTCCAACACCTACAGGTACAGTTAAAACACCTGTAATTTTATTGGTGTTATTTCATTTTATTTTCTTACATTTCACTTTTCATCTTATTTGTTTGCCGTGTTGCTGCAGATGAACTGCTGATTGATTACATTAAAACTTGTTGTATGTAATTTCAAGTAAATTCTTTCTTTCAGAGGAGCCAACACAATCAACATTCTCACACTACAAAGGTACAATGAGGACACAAATAAAATATCAATATTATATAGCATTAATTTTTTAAATAAATTTAGTGTGATTAAATTCTGAAGTAATAATTTAATCAAGCAAACTAGCAACTCACTCCACAGACATGGGTACAAAAAAATCGTGCAAGGATATTAACCAGGTAAAATACACCACTTACAAAGCAAAAAGGTAAAGGAAGCTCTAGGGATTCTAGTGTATCCAGTGCAGCATTTCAATTGTCAGAGTTCATGCATCGTCTGTTCGATATGATGCCAGGTACCATTGGCCTGGACACCGAATCAAAGTCCTGAAAATTAATCTACTCATCTCTAGGCATCTCTCCAAATATGCAATGTAAAAATTTAGTGAGTCTTAATTTACTCAGATTGCTATGTTTTGTCTTGTACAATGATATTTTATCTTTACAGGCCTTGAAAACCAAGCTTACATCAAAATTAAAATAAAACCTTTCCAGTTTTCTTAGATTCTCATGTACAGCACCTATTAAATTAATTCTCCTTGAAATCTCAACCACTTCTGTTGCAGACTTGTTTCTGTCACTTTTCTAACAGTTGTCAGAGCTTAGTAAAAGGGGCATTGACCAACCAGCATGCAACAAATTAACTGCTTTGCACTCCAGAAAACTGATATAAACTATGGCTGAAATCGGAACCAGCTCATATATACAGTAGCTAAGACAACTTACTGTGCCACAGACAGCATTAAAGTACAAGGCAAGTGACTTGATAAATCTGGTGCACCTTACACCAACAGTCTTTACAGATCCCCCTTATGATTGTTGCTGCAGATGTTCTGTTTGTAGAAACCTGTTAGTTCACATTAGAAGTTCAAATATATCTGTGGAAAATTATGCTGTGGATTCACTGCAAGTTTTACTCTTTGTATAAAATGAAATATGTAATGGAAATTGCAGCATTCCTGCGGAAGAATGAGCATGCTGTGTTTCATCTGACTGTGATCCGATTCTTTCGCATGAGAGTATCGCAGCACAGGTGTGAAGAAGACAGAGGACTTAATTTCTCCATCCTCTCCAAAGTCTCTGTGTAAATAGGACTGTACTTGGATGACAACCGACTGCAGTCTGATTTTCACATGCATTCAAAGACTTGTATGGGTGCACATGATCCGAATATCGGTTCCACACGCAGCATGCTGTGATTTTTTTCTCATGTCAGATCGACATGAGAAAAAAGTGCTAGTTGCCACTGCCGCATAGTATAATCTTGGCCTGAGTGCTCTCCCAAAAAAAACCCCCAGCGCTTACTCGTTTTGTACGCTCATGTAAGCGAGCCCTTTCAGATAGTAGGTTCCCTCCACAGATCCACACACTGCTTTTTAAGACCCTCATACATGTTGGATTAAAGTTAGCTATACCCATCCATTTCAGCAGGATTGGTTGACCATCTAAGGTGTGTGGGGGTCTCCCAACTCTATCCTGACAGATTATGTCAGAGGTCATAAGAATGAGAGAATTTAAATTCATTCTCTAGATCCTAATATTCTGAGGGTTGATAAGCCACTGCCAGTTTATTCTAGAAGTGGCTCTTTGGTAAAGAACACAGGAACCCCTTATCTAGCCTTAATAAATAATTTTTTGCCAAACGATAGTGCATGACCAGTGAATTCACCTTTTGTGCAAGATATAGAAGTTAATGATAAGGTGAAAGTATATTGTTACAGTTATTCTTCTTCTTAAAGTGAATTAGTTAAACAACTTGCATGAGTTAATGAATGAGTAGCATAGAGCAACATGAGATTGTAAACTAAAAACCTATAAACTAAGATACACATCCTAAGTAGAGATGAGCGAACTTGTTCGGAAAACGTTCATCAATGTCAAATTCGGCACGAACGTAGCACAATCGGATTTGTGTTCGGTTTCACCAGCATCTTTACTCAAAGTCGGTATAATTCAGTCACAGTTCAGTAAATCATCGCGTTTCCACTAATTCTTCTGTTATTACTTTGGCTAGGATGGTGATGTTGTTTGATGGGCAGAGGAATGGGGAGATGTGTTTGATGAGATACTAGTTTAGTGCACAGTCCAGACACCAGATCTTTTTTCATAATCCAAATTATTTGGGATATTAGTCTTGTGCAGGTACCAGACGTCATTTCATAATCGAAATCATTTGAGATAATAGTCTGGTGCAGGCACCAGCCCTCAATTCATAATTATATAGCTTTTGTGCTAATTCTATGTTCTAGCCACATTATATCAGCCAATAAATACTGATTCTTAATTTTGTTACAGGTGACTGGCAAGTTTTGGCCTAGGGATGTGAATCAGCTGGTTAAAAGAGGATAAGTGTACATACATGATTGTGAAAAAGTGAGGTTATGATGGAAGGGGTAATAGGCTTGGTGTTCGACATGTGCGTGTGTTAGGTATTGATATTAATGAAAGCTCAAGTGAACAAACATCATCTTATCCTATCCAAAGACAAATGACAACTGTCATGTTCCCAATGGCAGGGAATTAAACACATAACACGGGCAAAAACAGGACGAGCTCTAGGGTGATGGAACCTGAGCTGACCGCGATCCTGAACCTCAACACTCAACTAACAGCAGCTGGGGAACGTTCCTGGGGGGACTCTAGACATCTCGCGCCAGCCGGAGATCTAGCTACCCCTATCAGACGAATCACAGACCTATCTTGCCTCCGGAGAAATATTCCCACAGAAATAGCAGCCCCCCACATATAATGACGGTGAAATGAGAGGAAGGCACAAACGTAGTTATGAAAACAGATTCAGCAAAATGAGGCCCGCTTAAGCTAGATAGCAGAGGATACAAAAGGTGAACTGCGCGGTCAGCTTAAAACCCTTCAAAATACCATCCTGAAATTACTTGAACTCATGTGCCAACTCATGGTACATGAGTGGTAATTTCAGCCCACTAGAGCAACCAGCAGCAGAGAATTACATATCTGCAAGCTGGACTAAAAACATGAAAGCAAACATGAAACAGGGAAATCCAGACTTAGCTTGTCTTGAAGGCCTAGGAGCAGGTAGCAAAGGTAACAGAGACACACTGATACATTGATAGCCGGCAAGGGAATGACAGGAAAGCCAGGTTAAATAGGAAACACCCAGGCTCTGATGGACAGGTGGAAACCAGAGACCGCAACCCACCAAAGTCACCCAGTACCAGTTGTAACCACCAGAGGGAGCCCAAAAACAGAATCCACAACAGACAACATTTGTTTACTGGATGGGCTACTCGACTCTTTCTTTGGCAGCCACACAGTGATCCGCCTTGCAGATTAGGCTCGGAAAGAGCATATGCCCCAGTGGATGTCAAGTGCAACATCAAGTGGCCTGTCCTCCTCTTCCTCCACCTTAACATCACACACACAGTACACCCCAATCCGCATCACAAATTTCCAAGCACCCAACTGATTCTGGGGAACCAGAGATGGGCTATTATGCAGAGCTGTTTACACATTCTATTCCATGAGTATCAGAGACCTGCTCCAAAGATTCACAGAATCCAGAGGAAAGAAAGCATCTTCACTGATTCCCAAAACTGTTTTAATGTTGAATCTGGGGCTGGACGAAGTAGGGTGAAAGCAGAATCCTGGGCCTTGTCACCAGACGTTAACCACCGGGGGTGGAGTCAATCCTGATGAGACTCAGGTACCACTGGTACACTGTGACTGTACTGTACTGTAGTGTCAAGGCAGTATGTGGTGGAGGGTGACACTCAGGGTGAGGAGCTTGAGAACAGAGAGAATAACGATGAGGTTGTAGATCCCATTTGGTGAGAATTCAGAGGTGCCCAGCTCAGTAGCTTAGCAGAGGAGGTGGAGGAGAAGGAAGACGAGGAGGTTATGTTGTGGCTTCCTGAACTGACACAAAGTAATGCAAACACGATATGCACTGCATCCTCAGCCACAACTCTGGCTGTGGTCAGCACCAGTTGCGAGTGTGCAGTTTGCAGGGGCAGCAAGGGATGCCCAGCCTGGGCCTTTTTTGAGAACTTAAAGGAAAACCCAACTCAGGTTATCTGGGAAATTTGCAAAAAAAAAAAATCAGTAGAGGCAAAAATTGCAATAATTTGACAACTACATTCATGAACCACCTCATGCGCGATCAACATGAATTAGTCTGAGAATCTCACTGTGCTAAAATGCTGACTAGCGCCAACCACCAACCGCATCTGCTGCTTCTTCCTCCTCCATCACTGTGCCAAATGTTCTTACATGGGTCTCAGGCCGTAGCATACCTTCTAAGGTCGGGGTGAGTGAGTACCAGTCAGTTGTTATAGAAGTGGATATGACTGCTGTTTTTGTGTCACTTAGCACAACACATCCTTCTCAATCCATCTCCCCCTGCCACTCACTCACAGTCCAGCAGTTTGTCCTGTTTACCCTAATCCACCATCTCTTAGCACAGCAGCCACAGTTGTGGTCACGTAAAAGAATGTTTTGTTACATCTCGCTGACTGGAAACTGGGTGACTCTGGTGGCTGATGGGGCAGCCAGTCAAGGAGCTGCTCCACAAGTCTTTGAATCCCCAAGAATTGCAGACAAACCTCTGTAGCTAACACTTCTTCCATTGCATCTGGCTCCTCCACCTCCTCTAGGGCCTCCACCTGTGCTCTCAACCTCTCTCTTAAGACACACATTCAAACAGTGCAGAGCAAATCCCCACCACCTCCATATGGCGCAGCCAGGGCTCACCGCAATCAGGCAGTGTTAAAATTAATACGCCTTGGAGATCGCAGTCATACAGCTGAAGAGTTTTGAACAGCTCCCCAGGACAAGTTTGAGCAATGGCTGTTTCCAATGAACCTGGAACCAGGGAAGGCTGTGTGCAATAACAGTGTAAACCTGGTGACGACCTTACGCTGGGGCAACCTCACACTCGTGCTTTGCATAGGTCATGTGCCTTAACCTGGTGGTACAGAAATTTCTATGCAACTATCCTGGCCTGAGTGCGCTGCTGCAGAAAGCATGGTCGCTGTGTGCTCTCTTCCACTAATAGCACCTCGTAGGTCATCAACTTGCATCGCTACAGAGGTCTTTTGGCCTATTGGTTAACTGTTTGATTTGTGATGTCCTGACACAGTGGAATTCCACTCTGCACATGTTGCAGTGACTGTGGGAGCAGCGAAAAGCCCTGGTGCAGTATGTCCTTTTGCAAAGTCTAGGCCAGAGCAGTATGTACGTGGTGCAAATCACGCTTGCAGATTGGGCGCCAATGAAGGACCTCTACACCTTTCTGTACAATTTTGAAATGGCTACTAAGATGGTTAGCTCTGACGATAACATTGTAATAATTATAGGGGATAACTCAGGAGACTCCTTGCGTGGAACAAGACAACTACAGGACACAGTTTTATAAGTGGTAAAGTCTATATTATCACACGGTGATTCAAACAGGTGCAGAGAGAAACTCAAGTCCACAACACTTGGTGCAAATATCAAATGCAGCTCAGCAGTCTATAGGAAACTTCAGAGGAAAATGCAATCACTCAGAAAGTCTATGAAGCACAATTATTCTTGAGGATACTTGACACGAATAAATCCTTGTCTTAGGCCAAACACAGATAGATAAGCTTATAAGGCAGTTCAAATAATATCTTAGCTCAACCAGGGAGGCTTGGTTAATAGTCTCAGGTTTTTGCAGAGCAGCAAACAGCTTACATGTCCAGCAAATGCAGATGGAAGTAAATACGAGCAGCAGATGAAGGAGGATTACTGGAACTGGTGTATGCAGCAGGAACTCAGAGCAGAGTAGCAGGATCACCACACAGGTTCACAGGAGCAGGTATATAGCCAGGGAGTAATCAGAGGTCAGGAGCTGGATGCAAGGCAGAATACTCTAGCACAGACTGAAGGCTGGGGTGGAGTTTTATAGCAGGAAGACACAGTGCACATGAGACCAAAGACGCCATCTTGGAAAAGGGCAGTAATGCACAAAAGGTAAAAAATGTTCAGAGTCCTGACAACCATCATAAGCATCACTATTTTGGTCATCTACATTTTCGAGCATACTTTGAATAGTCTGTGTGAGGAGGTGGTGGTCCTAGAGGAAGAGGTGGAAGTAAAGGAGGATTCAGAAGGGATAACAATATCTCAAATTTCTGGACCGTCATCACCCAGGCGGGTGCCATGGGAGGGTGACTTAGAGAGATCAAGGAGGCTCATGGTACTAGACAAACTGTTAGTGAAGGTGCAGGAGCCCAAGAACAAATGGAGTAGGGTGAGGTGATTGATGCGCAACAGTCAGGAGATGAATATGATAATGATCCCCTCTCTTTTCCCCCCACATCTGAAAGTGATGCGCGCATGCTGGAGTATTGAAACATGCTCGTAGATAATCTTAAGAGTGGTTTTCCCCAAGACAGCAGTGAGACACGCAATGCGCATCCCAGTTCTAGACGTCCAACCCTGAGAATGTCAAGGCATCATTGCCAAAACATTAGCAGCAGCAGTCTAAGTGGCATAAGCAACTTCTGTGAGTCGTTTCACACATTTTTTTAGACCAGCCATGCACCAGCAGAACAGAGCACAAGTCTGACACATTGTAAATAACTGGAGAGGATGGTGCAGGAATAGCTGGAGATCAATATCAATGCCACACGGGGTGGGGGTGGGTGGTTTGGACCCTTTTGCATTTGAGCTTGCCTGTCACGCCTTGGAGGCTTTGTCATTATGTCTGGCACCTAGTGTTCTCTCAGAATGTGTCTTCAGCGCTGCTGGTGGTATGGTGGTATCCTGATCGTTAAACACATCTGGCTGTACCCTGAAAGTGTAGACCACCTAGTTTTAATGAAAATTAACAAGTTATGTATCACCAATAACAACCACACAGTCGCAGACTGGGCAGACTAGGTGATGGTGTTATCTTTAGTGCCATGCATTGATCTTGCGTTATTGCAGTCTTTCCATCTTTGTGGTGTCTTCTGTGCCTGCTGTTGCTACTGCTGCTGATTAGGGTTGAGCGAAACAGATCGGCACTTTTCAAAAGTCGCCGACTTTTAGCAAAGTCGGGTTTCGTGAAACCCGACCCGATCCCAGCTATGCACACTGTCAGATCAACGATCTGATCTAAAACAGTGATGTCCCACCCTGGGACAATAGTAGAAAGTAAAAAAAAAAAAAATAGGATGTATAAAAATAAAATAAAAAAATCCCCAAATAAAGAAAAAAAAAAACATTTCCCAATAAATCCATTTATTTATTTAAATAAAAAAAAACAATAAAAGTACACATATTTGGTATCGCCACGTCCGTAACGACCAACTTTATAAAACTATCCCACTAGTTAACCCCTTCAGTGAACACCGCAAAAAAAATAAATAAAAAACAAGGCAAAAAACAACGCTTTATTATCATACAGGCGAACAAAAAGTGGAATAACACGCGATCAAAAAAACGGATATAAATAACCATGGTACCGCTGAAAACGTCATCTTGTCCCGCAAAAAAAAAGCCACCATACCAGTTTTTATTGTGTAAAAGCGCCAAAACATAAAAAAATTACATAAATGAGGTATCGCTGTAATCGTACTGACCTGAAGAATAAAGCTGCTTTATCAATTTTACCCCACGTGGAATGGTATAAACGCCCCCCCCCTAAAAGAATTTCAGGAATTGCTGGTTTTTGTTCATTCCGCCTCCCAAAAATCGGAATAAAAAGCTATCAAAAAATGTCATGTGCCCAAAAATGGTACCAATAAAAACGTCAACTCGTCCCGCAAAAAACAAGATCTCACATGACTCTGTGGGCCAAAATATGGATAAATTATAGCTCACAAAATGTGGTGATGCAAAAACTATTTTTTGCAATAAAAAACGTCTTTTAGTGTGTGATGGCTGCCAACCATAAAAATCCGCCAAAAAACACTATAAAAGTAAATCAAACCCCCCTTCATCACCCCCTTAGTTAGGGAAAAATAATAAAATTTAAAAAAATGTATGTATTTCCATTTTCCCATTAGGGTTAGGGTTAGGGTTAGGGTTAGGGCTAGGGTTAGGGCTAGGGTTAGGGTTAGGGCTAGGGTTAGGACTGGGGTTAAGGTTGGGGTTAGGATTTCAGTTAGAATTGGGGAGTTTCCACTGTTTAGGCACATCAGGGGCTCTCCAAACGCGACATGGCGTCCGATCTCAATTCCAGCCAATTCTGCTTTGAAAAACTAACACAGTGCTCCTTCCCTTCCGAGTTCTCCTGTGCGCCCAAACAGTGGTTCCCCCCAACATATGGGGTATCAGCGTTCTCAGGACAAGTTGGACAACAACGTTTGTGGTCCAATTTGTCCTGTTACCCTTGGGAAAATAAAAACGTGGGGGCTAAAATATCATTTTCGTGGAAAAAAAAGGATTTTTTATTTTCACGGCTCTGCGTTATAAACTGTAGTGAAACACTTGTTGGTTCAAAGTTCTCACAACACATCTAGATAAGTTCCTTGGGGGGTCTAGTTTCCAATATGGGGTCACTTCTGCCGTGCGCCAAAACAGTAGTTCCCCCCCATGTATGGGATATCAGCGTACTCAGGACAAATTGGACAATAACTTTTGTGGTCCAATTTCTCCTGTTACACCTTGGGAAAAAAAAATTGCGGGCTGAAACATCATTTTGTGGAAAGAACAAATTAATTTTTTAATTTTCACAGCGCTACATTCTAAACTTTAGTGAATTAATTGGGGGTTAAAAGTGCTCACCACACATCCAGATAAGTTCCTTAGGGGGTCTTCTTTTCAAAATGGGGTCCATTGTGGAGGGTTTCCACTGTTTAGGCATGTCAGGGGCTCTCCAAACGCGACATGGGTTCCGATCTCAATTCCAGCCAATTTTGCATTGAAAAGTCAAACGGCGCTCCTTCCCTTCCGAGCTCTGCCATGTGCTCAAACAGTGGTTTATCCCCATATATGAAGTATCAGCGTACTCAGGACAAATTGCACAACAACATTTGAGTTCCAATTTATCCTGTTACCCTTGGGAAAATAAAAATTTTGGGGCAAAAAGATCATTTTTTGTGAAAATTAATATGAAATTTTTTTTACGGCTCTACATTATAAACTTCTGTGAAGCACTTGGAGGTTCAAAGTGCTCACCACACATCTAGATTAGTTCCTTAGAGGGTCTACTTTCTAAAATGGTGTCACTTGTGGGGGCTTCCACTGTTTAGGCACGTCAGGGGCTCTCCAATCGAGCCATGGGTTCCGATCTCAATTCCAGCAAATCTTGCATTGAAAAGTCAAATGGCGCTCCTTCCCTTCCGAGCTCTGCCATGTGCCCAATCAATGGTTTACCCCAACATATGGGGTATCGGCGTACTCAGGACAAATTGTACAACGACTTTTGTGGTCCAATTTCTCCTGTTACCCTTGGTAAAATAAAACAAATTGGATCTGAAGTAAACATTTTGTGAAAAAAAAGTTAAATGTTCAATTTTTTTTAAACATTCCAAAAATTCCTGTGAAGCACCTGAGGGGTTAATAAACTTTTTGAATGTGGTTTTGAGTACCTTGAGGGGTGCAGTTTTTAGAATGTTGTCACTTTTGGGCATTTTCTGTCATATAGACCCCTCAAAGTCACTTCAAGTGTGAGGTGGTCCGTAAAAAAAATGGTTTTGCAAATTTTGTTGCAAAAATAAGAAATCGCTGGTCAACTTTTAACCCTAATAACTCCCTAACAAAAAAAAATTATGTTTCCAAAATTGTGCTGATGTAAAGCAGACATGTGGGAAATGTTGTTTATTAACTATATTATGTGATATAACTCTCTAATTTAAGGGCATAAAAACTAAAAGTTTGAAAATTGCTAAATTTTCATAATTTTCAACAAATTTTTTGTTTTTTTCACAAATAAATGCAAGTCATATCAAAGAAGTTTTACCACTATCATGAAGTACAATATGTCACGAGAAAACAGTGTCAGAATCACCAGGATCCATTGAAGCGTTTCAGAGTTATGACCTCATAAAGTGACAGTGGTCAGAATTGTAAAAATTGGCCCTGTCACTTAGGTGAAAACAGGCTTCGGGGTGAAGGGGTTAAGAATGCAGCATGTCCTTGCATTGCTGAAACAATGCAAGGACAATGCAGGTGACCTGCCAGTGACCTCAGGTGTAGATTTGGTCAGAATTTTACCTGCATAAAATCCTGACCAAATCCTGAGGCAATCCTGAATGTGGACACTTAGGGTATGTGTCCACGTGCCGTTTTACATCCGGAATAGCAGCGGATTGAATGCTGCGTGGGGCCGCAGTATTCAATCCACAGCGTCCAGATGTTACAGCAGAGTGGAGGGGATTTTATGAAATCCCATCTCCACTATGCGTGGTAACACGCACCCAGCGGCCCTGCGATTACGGATATGCGGCACGTCTTTTTAGATCTCAGTGATGCTGCGCCGCCGTAAGGTAAATCACAGGGCCCTATGTGTGGGGTGCGATGATGCCACATGTGTGCAATGAACACATCCGGCATCATCGCGTCTCCAGAAGGGGAGCGGAGCTTTGGTCGGAGCAAGTTTGCCGCTCCGTCCAAACCGCCGGCCATCCTGAAAGTGGACACTGTCACGATTCACACCGTGACTGTCACCAATTGTCAAGGTCCCTTAGCCGCTGCCCACAATATGTCACGGATTGGGGTGACTTTAGACCAGCAGACGGCTATCACATGTGCAGGGGCTTATCCTAGTTATCCCTCCACTGCCACAATGTGATGAAAAAACACCCACGAGGCTATTGACCTCTTAGTTTACAGCAGGGGCTTATTTTAGGTATCCCACTGCTCTTCAGTATACCATGAACTGCAGGGATTTGTGTCTATCCCGCTTACAGTTCCACTTAACACTTGCAGCTCTCTGGCGCCCCCCTTACTCTCAGGTCAGATTAGGTACTGCACCTGGGGTAATTAGTCGCCAGAAAGGCTGCCTGCTATGTACTGGCTATTGGGCGCACTGCAGCAACGCGATAACTACTCCCACTCAGGCAGGAACAATAATTATCAAGCCGCAGTCGCTACAGTGACCCCCCCAAAAAGCCGGCACACGGTAAGCTGCCACCAGCGCCGATTAAACGGGTTCGGCTGCTAACCCAAAACAGTAGCGTAAATTCCCTTCAAAGACAGGGTACGTTTTTAGAGCATGGAGAACGAACTAGTAATAACTATGATACCCCATAAATGATTTTTAGGCAGTGTTTATAAAATATTTTACAAAGATGTTACAAATGAGACAATTGCAAATATGTACAAGGTAATTATGAAAATAAAAGGATTAAAGGAAGAAACGGTAACACTCACATATTCTCAGATCATTGCATTGCAGGCTAGGCTAGGAGAGCTTTCCATCTATCCCAGTGCATTGGCACTCGCAGTCTGGTCGCTTCAGGTAAAAACTCCCAACTCCCCTCTCTTGGATGCCTGCCAGCACTTAAAACCTACAGTCTGTGACCTCACAGAAAGGGCTTGGTTTTCCAACTCCTCCTACCTCTTCGGTTTCACTAACTGGGCATTAAATATATCTGATGCCCGTAACTTCGCCACCGAACATAAAATAATCGCACCATACCCATCGTTCATCTCATAGTATCGTGGGCATTCCGATGAGATCAAATATGTCCTATTTGTCACGCACACTGACAGAGAAATCCCCACCTCTGTACCAGATGGAGCTACAAGCCTGTGATTAGAGTGATGCGTAGATCCTCCGAGTGTGATTATGACGATATATTTTGGTGTTCGTAACTTAAACGGTTTGCATAATATCTTCCAAAAACAGAACAAAGACCTTCTATGCGTTCTAGAAGTTTCTCTAACAGTTCCTGCTAACACAAATTTCTCTTGCAGCTATGCTAGTCGTAAATACCTTTCGTCAATAAAACTCCCCCCACAAGGCAAGCTCTTCTACACAGACAGATAGAAACACAGGAAAGGAAAGAGAACCAGAGAGAGGGGGGGGGGTTTAGCCCCCGCATGCTAGCAAGAAAACTAACTTATGATATTTCATACCATATCGTGACACCTCCCCCTTTTGGCGTGCGCTACGGCGGCAGGACCTCTCGGTATGCCTCCATGCGCACCTCCGTGGGTTCACCCTGGCGGGAGAGTCCATCTGCATTACCATGCTCTTTGCCCGCTTTGTGTTTAACGGTGAAGTCAAATTGCTGAAGGGCAAGGCTCCAGCGTAGCAACCTGCCATTGGTTCCACACATGGTGCTTAGCCAGCGCAGAGGGTTGTGGTCGGTCACCACGGTGAAGGTGCGACCGTACAAGTAGGGCTGCAAGCGCTGCAGGGCCCAGACTATGGCCAGGCACTCCTTCTCAATGGTGGAGTAGGCCACTTCCCTCGGCAAAAGTTTCCGGCTCAGGTACAACACGGGGTGCTCTTGGTCCTCCGAGTCCACCTGGCTGAGCACAGCACCAAGGCCAAACTCGCTGGCGTCGGTCTGTACCAAGAATAGTCGACTGCTGTCGACTGCTTTCAACACAGGGGCGTTGCACAGTGCGGTTTTCAACGCCTGGAAGGCCCCCTCACAGCCATCTGTCCAGTTGACGATGTGGGGTAGCTTCTTCCTGGTGAGGTCCGTCAAAGGTTTTGCCAGGCTACTATAGTGCTGCACGAAGCGCCTATAGTACCCTGCAGTGCCCAGGAAGGACATCACCTGTTTCTTGTTCCTGGGAGTGGGCCAGTTCACGATCACGCCCACTTTGTCAGGCTCCGGTTTCAGGGTGCCTCCGCCTACCCGGTGCCCCAGGTAGTGAACCTCCCTCATGCCCATCTGGCACTTTCCCGGCTTGATAGTCAGTCCTGCTCGGTGAATTCGCCCGAGCACCTCCTCGAGATGCTGCAGGTGTTCATCCCAGGAAGGACTGAAGATGGCAATGTCATCTAAGTACGCCACGGCGTACTTCTCCAGTCCCTGAAGCAGGAGATTGACCATCCGCTGGAAAGTGGCAGGGGCATTCTTCATGCCGAAGGGCATGACCGTGGACTCGTACAGTCCAAAGGGTGTGATAAAGGCGGACTTCTCCTGCGCCTCGGGGCTCAGGGGAATCTGCCAGTATCCGCGACTCAGATCCATGATTGTCAGGTATTTTGCGCCAGCTAACTTCTCAAGCAGCTCTTCGATGCGCGGCATTGGGTGCGCGTCAGAGGCTGTAATGGCGTTGAGCCCCCTGTAGTCCACGCAGAACCGGGTGGTCCGGTCCTTCTTTGGCACGAGAACTACAGGTGAGGCCCATGCGCTCTTTGACCGTCGAATCACCCCCAGCTGTAACATCTCATCGATCTCCTGGCGCATAATCTGCTGCACCTGGTCAGAGATTCGATAGGGTGTTCGCCGTAGTGGGGCGTGATTCCCGGTGTCCACCTCGTGGACGGCTAACTCAGTCCTTCCAGGCCGGTTGGAGAACACGACCCGGAAGGGTTCCAGCATGGTTTGCAACTGCAACCGCTGTGGTTCATCTAGCGAGGCGCTTACCTCCACGTCCTCAATGGACCCATGGGCCTTGGCTTGGGCCAGCATGTCCAGGAGGGTGTCTTCCTCCCCTTCTTCGGGTGCGCTGCAGACCGGTAGGACGAAAGGTTCGCGTTCGTGATGAGCCTTCATCATGTTGACGTGAAAGGCCTTTCGCCTACCCCGAGTGTGGTCAAGCGTGACCACATAGGTGACCGGGTTGAGCTGTTGGTGGACGACGTACGGGCCCTCCCAGGCTGCCTGAAGCTTATCCGTTGGTACAGGAACCAGCACCCACACCTTTTGACCCACGTGGTAGGTCCGCTCCCGGGCGTTCTGGTCGTACCAGTGCTTCTGATCAGCCTGAGCCTGCGTCATGTTGTCATGCACCAACTGCGTCAAGGTCTGCATCTTGTCACGGAAGCGCATGACATACTCCACTATGGACACTTCAGAAGGGTTCGGCTCCTCTTCCCAGGATTCTCTTACCAACCCAAGGGGTCCCCGGACTCGCCTGCCGTACAGGAGCTCGAAGGGGGAGAACCCCGTCGAGGCCTGCGGAACCTCTCTGTAAGCGAATAGCAGGTGTGGGAGGTACCGCTCCCAGTCGCGCCCTTGTGTCTCAACCAGCATGCGTAGCATCTGTTTGAGGGTACCATTGAAGCGTTCACACAAGCCATTGGTCTGTGGGTGATACGCACTCGATACCAGGTGCTTCACCTGCATTTTCTCACAGAGAGCCTCCATTAGGTGAGACATAAATTGGGTCCCTCGATCAGTAAGCATTTCCCTGGGAAATCCTACCCGTGAAAAGATGGCCAACAGGGCATCCGCCACCTTATCTGCCCTAGTTGACGACAGAGCTACTGCCTCTGGGTACCGGGTAGCGTAGTCTACCACAGTAAGAATAAATCGCTTTCCAGAGCTGCTGGAGACGGCCAGCGGGCCCACAATGTCCACCGCAATCCTCTGGAAAGGCTCCTCTATCACTGGCAAAGGGATCAGGGGAGCCTTAAGAGCAGGCCCCGCCTTCCCCACTCTTTGACAGGTGACACAGGAGCGGCAGTAGTTTGACACATCTGTCCCCATCTTAGGCCAATAGAAGTGTTGAGACAGCCGGGCCTTAGTTTTGCTGATACCCAAGTGTCCAGCTAGCGGGATCTCATGGGCAATCCGCAACAACTCACCCCGGAATTGCTGTGGGACGACCAGCTGTCTTTCCCTCAACCACTCCTTTTGTGATTCTCCGGGTACTGTCTCCCGGTACAACCTTCCTCCTTCCCAGAACACCTTCTCCTTATCAGTCTCGGAGAAGCGCGTCCCGGCGAGTTGTCTCAAACTCTCTAGGCTCGCATCTGTGTGCAGAGCGGCCTGAAACTCCTGGCTAGGGGAAGCCAAAAGCGATGTCAGGGTCCCTTCCCCACGGGAGCCCTCTGGGACCTGCACTGGGTCCACCTCTGGTTCAGTCATACTGATGACTGAGGAGGGTCCGGAAGGCAGACAGGTATCTGTGTTCCGGGCACTCTGACTGCGGGTGACAGCAGCTACGTAGGCTGTCTCCCCGGGGATTTCTACAGACCCAACAGCCGACGCTGCTATGGGCTCTACCTCCCCATCCACCCCCGTTACCTCAGGAGCATTGCTACTTATGGGCCAGTTACCTTCCTCGGTGGCACTGGTCAATTTCATGGCGTCACCTGTCTCACGGTTCCCATGTATCTCCCCATTTCTTGTAGCACCGACACTTGCCCCTGCTAGGGGTTCCTCAGCCGTCTCACTCCGCAGAGCAACGTGGCTGAGCACTCCTGTACCTATGGACACATCAACTTTTACAGAAACATCATTATCAGATACAGTTGGCACAGGTACAACATTTTCACCATCAATCCTAGGGAAAAAATGGTTAGCAGATGCATCACTACAAGATAAAGCATGGTCAGGTAACACATGCGATTTCCCATCATCATCATCATCATCATCCCCAGGGTTAACTTTACCCTCATTAGTAGATTGGGGAGGAGGGTCATCCACGAAGTATGCAACCAACCTCCCCAAATCAGTCCCCAACAAAACATCAGTGGGCAAATTATCAGACAGCCCCACTTCCTTCACCCCGCTCCCAGCACCCCAATCAATAAAAACCCGGGCCATCGGTAAGGGACAGCTGATGCCCCCAATCCCAGTGACAGTTAGGGTTTTCCCCGGAATGATTTCTTCAGGGGCCGCCAGTTCGGGTCGGATGAGGGTTCGTTCAGCCCCGGTGTCCTTGAGGCCTGTAGCAACACGACCTCCCACAGTGACATGCTGTACGTTATCACACCCCCTCCCAACCACACCACCCACCAAAAGAACGGCTGCATTAGGCCCTGGGGCCTGGGATGAGGGGTTCTTCTGCCTGGCTGGACATTGGTGACTGAGGTGTCCAGTCTGCCTGCAGTGGTAACACTGGCGATGTTCGGTGGTAGGTCTGGTGCTGTTGGCCACGGGGACAGGACCTCTGGTGTGTTGGCTGGCAGGGGTACTGGCGTTGGCTGCAGGCTTACCCCCTCTCCAGCTGGTGGTGACTGGCTTCCGCACTTCCGATCTACGGTTGGCCTCATAGGCATCGGCAATCTGCGCTGCTTTCGTCACGTCTTTGGGTTCTCTGTCCATCACAAACTGTCGCACCTCAGTTGGGCAAAGACGGAAGAACTGGTCTTTGATCATCAGGTCTCGCAGCTGTACAAAGGTGGTCACTGACAGTCCTTGGGTCCACTGGTCAAAGTGGGTCCCCAGTCCATGCACCACATCACTGTAACTGTCGTGTGGGCCACGTTGGAGGGTCCGAAACTTTTTACGGTACACCTCGGGTGTAAGCTGGTACTTGGCTATCAGAGCCTGCTTGATGGCCTCATAGTCACCATCTTGTTCTTGAGGGAGTGCAGCAAACGCCTCCAGAGCTTTTCCTCTCAGCCCTGGTGTCAGGTACCGTGCCCATTCTTGTGTAGGCAGCTGGTACTGTCTGCAGGCTTTCTCAAAGGCCCGCAGAAAAGTGTCCAAGTCCCCATCCTTTTCCATAACAGGAAAGTGGTCGGGTCGGGGTTTTGGTGTCTGAGCGCTGCTGGGCTCACGGCTGGACTGGGACGACCCCTGCATTTGCAGTTGGGCCATCTGCAGCTGGTACTCCCGCTGCGCTTGGGCCTCTCGCTCGGCTCGCTGGGCCTGGGCCTCTCGCTCGGCTCGGGCCTCGGCCTCCTGCCGGTATTGCTGAATCAGCTGCAGACGTCTCTCTAGATCATCTGCGGGGCATTGTTGCAGAGCCAGCTGCAGGAGGAGGTCTGCGCCCCCTTGGTTGCCAGTAGGGCCCGTATTCAGTGGTTGGACCTCTGCGGCAGCACCATGCTCGCTTGTGCCAGCTTCTGCGGCCTCTGGGCTCTGTGGCCTGGCTTGGTCTGCTTCAAATTGCACCAGTTCAGCGACCATTTGAGCCTTGGACTTGTCCTGGGGTTTCAGGCCATGGTACATGCATATCCCAGCAAGAGTGTCTTTCTTCTGCTGGGTGTACCAGGCTTCTCCTTTCGCAGCCATGGTTGCCAAATAAAAGATAGAATAGAAAAACGAAAAGAAAGGGAAGGGATAATTACCAGTACACAATTGTCTCACAACTAATAAACACTGAGTTCGTTCTCCAAACTTATTTGCGCAGAGTTCTCGCAAGAACTTTCTGCAAGTTTTTAGTGAGAGGAATGATTGCTCAAACCAAATCACTAATGCTCTAATATCCCACCGCTGCCACCAATATGTCACGATTCACACCGTGACTGTCACCAATTGTCAAGGTCCCTTAGCCGCTGCCCACAATATGTCACGGATTGGGGTGACTTTAGACCAGCAGACGGCTATCACATGTGCAGGGGCTTATCCTAGTTATCCCTCCACTGCCACAATGTGATGAAAAAACACCCACGAGGCTATTGACCTCTTAGTTTACAGCAGGGGCTTATTTTAGGTATCCCACTGCTCTTCAGTATACCATGAACTGCAGGGATTTGTGTCTATCCCGCTTACAGTTCCACTTAACACTTGCAGCTCTCTGGCGCCCCCCTTACTCTCAGGTCAGATTAGGTACTGCACCTGGGGTAATTAGTCGCCAGAAAGGCTGCCTGCTATGTACTGGCTATTGGGCGCACTGCAGCAACGCGATAACTACTCCCACTCAGGCAGGAACAATAATTATCAAGCCGCAGTCGCTACAGTGACCCCCCCAAAAAGCCGGCACACGGTAAGCTGCCACCAGCGCCGATTAAACGGGTTCGGCTGCTAACCCAAAACAGTAGCGTAAATTCCCTTCAAAGACAGGGTACGTTTTTAGAGCATGGAGAACGAACTAGTAATAACTATGATACCCCATAAATGATTTTTAGGCAGTGTTTATAAAATATTTTACAAAGATGTTACAAATGAGACAATTGCAAATATGTACAAGGTAATTATGAAAATAAAAGGATTAAAGGAAGAAACGGTAACACTCACATATTCTCAGATCATTGCATTGCAGGCTAGGCTAGGAGAGCTTTCCATCTATCCCAGTGCATTGGCACTCGCAGTCTGGTCGCTTCAGGTAAAAACTCCCAACTCCCCTCTCTTGGATGCCTGCCAGCACTTAAAACCTACAGTCTGTGACCTCACAGAAAGGGCTTGGTTTTCCAACTCCTCCTACCTCTTCGGTTTCACTAACTGGGCATTAAATATATCTGATGCCCGTAACTTCGCCACCGAACATAAAATAATCGCACCATACCCATCGTTCATCTCATAGTATCGTGGGCATTCCGATGAGATCAAATATGTCCTATTTGTCACGCACACTGACAGAGAAATCCCCACCTCTGTACCAGATGGAGCTACAAGCCTGTGATTAGAGTGATGCGTAGATCCTCCGAGTGTGATTATGACGATATATTTTGGTGTTCGTAACTTAAACGGTTTGCATAATATCTTCCAAAAACAGAACAAAGACCTTCTATGCGTTCTAGAAGTTTCTCTAACAGTTCCTGCTAACACAAATTTCTCTTGCAGCTATGCTAGTCGTAAATACCTTTCGTCAATAAAACTCCCCCCACAAGGCAAGCTCTTCTACACAGACAGATAGAAACACAGGAAAGGAAAGAGAACCAGAGAGAGGGGGGGGGGTTTAGCCCCCGCATGCTAGCAAGAAAACTAACTTATGATATTTCATACCATATCGTGACAGACACATACCCTTAGAAGGCTTTCATTGCTCCCTTAATCACCAGGTTCTAATTGAAACTTCAATTCCAAGCTGTAAATGCTGAGCCAGACCCTGATACCTCATGAATGAGCCATGACTGACTGCTACTGTGCCATTATAAAAGGTTCTAATGTGAGTCAATTGAGCAGTCAACAACCTGTGTTACTTTCCTCACATTTTTCTACCAATAGTACTGTATGAAACTGATGTTTGTGCCATCTGAGTGTGGCTTTCTTTGGAAATAATATGTACAGTGCCTACAAGTAGTATTCAACCCCCTGCAGATTTAGCAGGTTTACACATTTGGAATTAACTTGGCATTGTGACATTTGGACTGTAGATCAGCCTGGAAGTGTGAAATGCACTGCAGCAAAAAAGAATGTTATTTCTTTGTTTATTCTTTTTTTTAAATTGTGAAAAGTCTTTTCAGAGGGTCATTTATTATTCAACCCCTCAACCCACCAGAATTCTGTTTGGTTCCCCTAAAGTATTAAGAAGTAGTTCAGGCACAAAGAACAATGAGCTTCACATGTTTGGATTAATTATCTCTTTTTCCAGCCTTTTCTGACTATTTAAGACCCTCCCCAAACTTGTCAACAGCACTCATATATGGTCAACATGGGAAAGACAAAGGAGCATTCCAAGGCCATCAGAGACAAGATCGTGGAGGGTCACAAGGCTGGCAAGGGGTACAAAACCCTTTCCAAGGAGTTGGGCCTACCTGTCTCCACTGTTGGGAGCATCATCCGGAAGTGGAAGGCTTATGGAACTACTGTTAGCCTTCCACGGCCTGGAAAGCCTTTGAAAGTTTCCTCCCGTGCCGAGGCCAGGCTTGTCCGAAGAGTCAAGGCTAACCCAAGGACAACAAGGAAGGAGCTCCGGGAAGATCTCATGGCAGTGAGGACATTGGTTTCAGTCAATACCATAAGTAACGTACTCCACCGCAATGGTCTCCGTTCCAGACGAGCCCGTAAGGTACCTTTACTTTCAAAGCGTCATGTCAAGGCTCGTCTACAGTTTGCTCATGATCACTTGGAGGACTCTGAGACTGACTGGTTCAAGGTTCTCTGGTCTGATGAGACCAAGATCGAGATCTTTGGTGCCAATCACACACGTGACGTTAGGAGACTGGATGGCACTGCATACGACCCCAAGAATACCATCCCTACAGTCAAGCATGGTGGTGGCAGCATCATACTGTGGGGCTGTTTCTCAGCCAAGGGGCCTGGCCATCTGGCCCGCATCCATGGGAAGATGGATAGCACGGCCTACCTGGAGATTTTGGCCAAGAACCTCCGCTCCTCCATCAAGGATCTTAAGATGAGTCGTCATTTCATTTTCCAACAAGACAATGACCCAAAGCACACAGCCAAGAAAACCAAGGCCTGGTTCAAGCGGTCAGCTGTCAGAAATGCAGCAATAAAACAAAACAAAAAAAATGCTAAAAAAATAAAGTGATATAAAATGTACAATATATAGATATAAAAATATAGCAATATCATGATAAAATTAAATATAATATTTGACCTAAAGATAATATATTTCAAAGTGATTCATCCACCTAATTACCTGCAAAATGTTTTTTAACAAAATATTTTTTACAAACTATGTATCATACACAATCTAAAAATACTAATAACAGGTTATACTGTAAAATTCTTATTTAAAACTATAAGAACACAAAGGAAATATCAATTGATCTGTTTTACCTTTTCTTTCTTTATTAATGTCATAACTAGGGACTCCCAGCCAGTCTACCATGCTAGTTCTGACCCAGCCTCAACCTGCTTAGCATCTGCAATCTGACGAGTAAATGCACATTCAGTCTTTTCCTCCTATCCTTTTCTAATCATTACCATGCAGTGCATTTCTTTTATCCTTACTACTGTTACTTAGCCACATTCTCAATGGTTAAATTCAGATCCCCAGGACTCAAAGTACCCAATTTAAACATCCAAAAATTACTTTCTTTATCAAGTTGCTATAACGATTCAGAGCAGTAACAGCTACTTGATCTATAATTATAAGTTTTGCAGGTGATTAAGTGGTTGAATCACTTTGAAATACATTATCTTTAGGTCAAATACTATATTTCATTTTATCATGATATTGCTATATTTTACATATTTTTATATCTATATATTGTACATTTTATATTTTATATCACTTTATTTTTTGAGCATTTTTTTTGTTTCATTGCTGCATTTCTGACAGCTGACCGCTTGTATAGAAAGGGTTAATCGACATCATTGAATGCTTCCATCCTATTGGTCACTACTCCTATTTAATGTGTCACTTCCTACACTGTCTGTAAATTCACCTGAGGAAGGTAGCAGTCCATTGCCGAAACACGTAGTGGTTTAATAAAAGGTTTGTTTACCACTAATCTACTGCAGTGTGCTCTATAGCCATAGCACTCCTTAAATTGACCACATACATATTTTTCTAAAAAACATTGATATTCCTCTTGAGGGATTGTGACTGGAGCAGCTTGGGGCCATAGAGTTCATCTCCAGGAAACATTACCTGAAGTGAAGTCACATCCTGTGTAGTGGCATCACATGACTGGATCTTGGGCCCACGTGACCAGACCAGGAAGCACAGCACAGGAGCAGTCCTGGAGCAACAGAGCAGGAGTACACAGAGACGTCCGCTACCGGAGTTGTGCCGGGGTGCACAACCCTTCCAGATGAATGGCTAATTCCCCCACCTTTCATTGAAACATCCCAATTCAACCACCTGGTGCTTCTCATGCTGTGCTCTTCCATGTTTGTTATCTTATCTGAATATGGCTGGAATATAAAAAAAATTGGAGGTGCTGCATGAGGTATCAGGGCTTACACTGCTCCCTTAACCACCAAGTCCTCATTGAAACTTCAATTACAAGCTGTAAATAGTGAGCCAGACCCTGATACCTCATGTATGGGCCATGGCTGACTGCTGCTGTGCCATTTGCAAATTTCCACTATGGGTCATTTGATGCCACGTTTCATGAAATCTGCCCATAATTTTAACTGTTTGGGAAGCTCTTTAAGGTGTTGTGTATATGTTTTGTTTGGCCTCCCATTGAATCTGATTGTGGTCAGGTACGTTCGTCGAACCGTTTTGCACACATATTCGCTGGACGTCTAAACATTCGGTGAATTGAACCGAACCTTGAAAGGTTCGCTCATCTCTATTCCTAAGTGGTTTAAAATCGGATCACTGGAGATAAGATCGTCAAATACCTGAATGTTCAGTCTGAAAACAGCACAAAGCCTGTATTTTTGCATGTACTTTACATTTCTTAGCATATATTTTATAGTATGTAATGTAATATGTATTTTATCTATCATTGTTAACAAAGTAGATTGTTTTCGTTCAGACGAACCTTCACCACCGACACCATCGAAGTACACAGGTACTAAAACACATCACATTTTGCTACATCGAAACATACTTATTGATTTTTAACCAAGTAACATTTTTCTCTGTAAGCATAAAGTAGAGTGCACTAATAACTACAGATATTGTATACAGATATTCTGCTGTTTCTTAGAATAGTACTGAGGTAAAACAATTATTTTTCTGTCCCCGCACATGACATTCAGGACCGTTGGAATAAAAAATGGTCAGTCTGTCATTTGCATGTAGTCTGTAGTTTTGAATGTACCTTACATATTTTAGAATATTTTATTCCAACATTTTTTCTATCTACATAGGGCACAGTTATAACTGCAAATATTATATTGTACTTTTCTTCTGTAAAAAAACATTGTCAAAAGTAAAATAGTTGTCAGTAGGATTAAAGTATCTTGTAAAATATAATTAATAAATGGTAAAAGAACATTTGCAATCAGAAAAAAATAACTTGTTGCTTAACTAGTTTACATATTAATACTTTTCAATAAATTGTATTCAATATTCAACCTGCGGCTGAGTCTATCAGTCAGTTTCTTCCTCCATTGTAATTGATAACTTTGTATTATCACATGCTCATTGAGGGACTAGGGAAAGATAGAATACTTGATACAAAAACCCAACACTTTTCTTTTTTTTATTACCAATATTATAACCAGTATTATTATTAATTTGTTTCCTTCTTTTGATTTTTTTAATATTGCAAAAGCATAAACCTTAAACGTAAATGCGCATTTAGACATACAAATAAGTGGCATAAGTCAGTAAATATTTACCAATCGGTGGTCATTTAAAAGCCTCTTTATATAGTTAGACTGTGCTGAATGTCCTGTAATACGTATATCATTCAGTGCACATAGGCTGCTATTATCCTCAAAAGCATAAGTCCTCTTTACACAGGACGATTCACTGCTGAAAACAATGATTTTTAATCAAGTAAAAAAATAATTTCACCAAACACACAAGCATTTTACTTGTTCATTGGGCTGTTGGCAGGCTGTTTACACTGCAAGATTATTGTGAAATGAGCATTTCTAGCGATGCTCATTCACAGCAATCTTTTATTGTAAATGCACCTTAAAGTAAATATCTTAAGTCATTTTGAAATGGATCACTGGATATAAGATTAAAATATAGCTAAATGGTCAGTTTGTAAACAGCACATAGCCTGTATTTTTGCATGCACTTTTCATTTCTTAGCATACATTTTAAAGCACGTAATATATTTTATCTATTAATGTTAACAAAGTAGATTGTTTTCTTTCAGATGAACCATCAAAACCAACACCATTGAAGTACATAGGTACTAAAACACATCACTTTTTGCTACTTGTTGAAGCATACTCATTGATATTTAACCAAGGAACATTATTTTTCTATTTAAATGGGTTTTTTTTACACTAATCATTGTAGATACTGTATGCTGGTATTCTGTTAGAAGTTTATTGGAATAGTGCTGAGGTTTGACAATATGATTTTCTAGTCCCCATGTATGACATACAGGGACCACTGGTTTCAGAAATGGTCAGTGTGTCATTAGCATATAGTCTCTATTTTTGTATGTACTCTACATGTTTAGCATTTTAATTAACTTATGGTATATATTTTGATGTAAACATTTTTTTTAGAAAAACCATTGTCATATGACTTAGGATTAAGCCTCTCATAGAGCCAAATTAAATTTCATGCTTTGCATTTAGGAGGGGCAACAGTGGGCTCCCAGGCTGGGAATATGGAGACTCTGAGACCTCATGGGACTATATTAGCCTTGATATATTCTTCTAGGCTCCTAATATTCCACCAAAGTCTAATAACTCTTTTGTGTGCTGAAATAAGCTCATGTACTGTATGAGTTTAGAAAAATCTGATCCAGCCTCTCTATATATATATATATATCTCTATATATATTTGTCTAAGGGTTTTTCTGTCTGTCTGTCTGTCCTGGAAATCCCGCGTCTCTGATTGGTCGAGGCCGCCTGGGCCTCGACCAATCAGCGCCGGGCACAGTATTGACGTAGATGTCATAATGGTTGCCATGGCGACGATGATGTCATAAAGGTTGCCTCGACCAATCAGCAACGGGCACAGTCTGCCGCGAATTCTGGAATCATCATTGTCCATATACTACGGGGACATGCATATTCTAGAATACCCGATGCATTAAAATCGGGCCACAGTCTAGTATATATATATATATATAGGCAGATTGGGCAAGCCATGCTGCCTCACGAGCATCCAAATCTAAGACACAACATAGAGACATACACAAGCAAGCTGGAGGGCAACCAGTGAAAAATACAAGATACTATTTCCAAAAGAGCCAAGCTAAACCACAATAAGCTGTGTGCTACCCAAGGATGTAAACTCCCATGCAAGAGGAGGTTAACAAAGCCAAGAAGATAAATGTGTAAGGAGGGTTGGACTACTAATAGGCTAATTGGATAAATGTAGGGTGCTGCATCATACATTAGATACATACATGGGAAAAAGAAGAGAAAAAAAGTACATTCATATACGATTACTGGTCAGGTATTCATGCATGCACCCTCTGGCTTGAACAACTTCCCCGACGAAGCTACGTGAGCAGTGATACACATGTGGCTTGTTCCTCACACCTGGCTGGGTAACCATGCACTCATGCACTTTTTTGACAATCCTATATCTTTGCACCTTACATTGCATGGGCTTCCAGCTTTTTATGCACTACTATTTTTTGTAGGCAGGAACTTTACATTAGGATTCCTGCACTGAGCCCTGTGGATAATGCCTTACTGTCACTTATATGCTGTTCATGTTGAGGTTTCTTAATTTTGCCCCACTTTAAGGGCTGTGCGTAATGGGTTATCTATCAAACGGATGCACAATTTAAGGATTTTGTTCATCCTATGTACCCCATGTTGTTTACATATTATGTTCATTCTTAGAAGTCGGGTTTTTTCAATCTTTAACTGTCTTGGGGACACCCATTTATATATGTGTTTATATGCCTATGACTGTCACTTTCTGCGTTTAATTTTGCATTTATTTGTATTCTCATATATCATAGCGGTATGGGTTATTTACCTTTATTTATTTCTGCTTGACTTGACAAAGTATATATGCAGATTACAGTATTGTGTATACGGTTTCTGATTGTATATTACATCCATGGGTATTTTGCATATCACCGTTATGTGGTTTCTTTTTTACATGTTTTTAATTGTTTGTAGGTAGATGTAATAAAGTTGTTACCTATTATCATACATCTCAGGAATGCACAACGTATATGCATGTACTTTTTTCCCCCCCTTTTTCTGACACCGTAGAATTCAATTCTGCACATGTTGCAATGACTGTGGCAGCAGCGCTAATTTCTTGTGCAATATGACATTTTGCATAACCTGGCCCAACACGGTACGGACGTGGTGCAATTCACACTTGCAGAGAGGACACAGCTGAAGGATCTCTGCACCCTTCCGCACATTTTTGAAATGGCTACTAAGATGGTTAGCTCTGACGATGCAGTCTTCAGCATCACTATTCCGGTAATCTACATGTTGGAATACACTTTGAATAGTCTGTGTCCGATGGCAGAAAGGGGTTAAGATCCAATTTTATAAATCAGCATTTTACCCATTTCATAAAATGTTTTTTGTTTTTCTATTCTCAAAAATCCAGTACATGAACCACATAAAATATAAGGGTATGTTTCCACAGTCAGTAAATGCTTCAGATTGGATGCTGCGTACAGCCAGATATTACAGCATAGTGGATGGGATTTTCTGAAATCACATCTCCACTATGGGTGCACAGACGCCTCCGGCTTTCCTGCAGATACCACATGCGACACGTCTTTCTAGACCGCAGCATGTCAATTTATCTTGCAGAGATGCTTGGTCTCTGCAAGATAAATATCACCGTCCAATGTATAGAGAGCGGTGATTCTGCATGGTTCAATGAATATATGCGGAATCACCGTGCTTACAAAAGAACATTGGACGGAGCGGACATGTGCTGTGTCCAAAGCGCTGCCAATACTGACCGTGGAAACATACTCTTACACAATGCTGCCTTTTAATATCATTTTAATATTTTATTCTATAGAAAATTTGGGGAAAGCTTCTATTAATCTTTTTAAGAATAAGCACTAGTGACTGTTTTAATGTTCCAGTGAAGGAATGTTCAATACTCATACATTTGGCTATGTCAAATCTGTTGTGGCATTTCTTAGAAATCTGAAGCTAACATCTTCTATCCCAGTTGGGCCTCAGATGTGTGCCCAGACTCACCCATAACACTAGACTTATTTAATAGGGTCAAACCTTCTGGGGTTAATCAACTGGATTTTTCTTGTGGAGTCTATGGAAGGAATGAGCATGCTCATTTTCATCTGCCTCTGCCTCACATAATAATATTACTTTCCAGAGTTTATTTCCTGGGCCCTTTAAAAAGCGAACATCTCTTTCTATTTTGAGCTCCCTGGAGCTTACAACTTGTTTTCAATAAAATCACAGACAGCATCTTTAGAAAATAAGATTTATTTAGATTATATCTTATTAATGCTTTACTTGCAGGCTGTGAACCAGGATCTCCTTACTGCATACAAACTGAATCAGGAGGTAAGTGTCATGAAAAATATAAAAGCTCCTCTTTGTAGCCTAATAAATTAACCATACAGTTATCATTTCATGATATATATTACTCTTGTAAAGTAACTGAAGTACAGAAAAGTTTAACTGTTGTATAAAAAGAAGGAAGAACAAAAGTATGTGTTTTACCATAAGATGATTATTCTACAAAACGTACTTTGGTGTAGAGACAAGAGATGTATTAATATACCTAAATTCACATTTTTGTTTAGAATTTTAACATTTTCGCTCTCTTAATACATCTACAGTATTGAATCAAAGGTTGAAAGAGAATGCGTGGCACAAAACCATGATATAAGACATGTTAAGAGTTGGTACTTATTAGACATTTTTCTTCTTTTTTTTGGGAGTGTATCTTATGATCGCTCAAAAAAATGATCATTATGATAATTTTATTTCCTAGAATAGGATAGTAATAGGTATATGTAGATCTTTTATCTGAAATATACTGTTAAAAAAATATTTCTACCTTATTTTCATATTTTTCAATATATTTTCCTTAAATTTTTTATACAATTATCTAATTATATATTATGGAATCCAATTCAATAAGTCAGCATTGTACTGATTTCATAAAATGATTTTGTTTATTCTCACTATTCCAGAATACATTTTTGAATTCCAAACTGAAATGGGTAAAGTATACCATTATGGGTTGGTTTTTTTCAATTTATTTATAAAAATAATTTTTTAATATATTTTAATTTTAAAGAATGCATGCCAACTTTTTTTGTAATATTTAGCTCTAGGAATTGTATTAATGATCTATTTAACCCCTTTCTGCCAGCTGACGGAATAGTACGTCAGCTGGCAGTATCCCTCGCTTTGAGGTGGGCTCAGGCGGTGAGCCCACCTCAAAGCCGTGACATGTCAGCTGTTTTCAACAGCTGACATGTGCGTGCAATGGGCGCATGTGGAATAGCGATCCACCTGGGCCCATTAACTAGTTTAATGCCACTGTTAAACTCTGACAGCGGCATTTAACATGCGCTCCCGGCCGCGCGGCCCAGCTTGCACCGCTGACCCCCGTCATTGCCATCACAACCAGAGGTCTCCTTGAGACCTCTATGGTTGATGATGGCAGAGTGCTATGAGCGCCACCCTTTGGTCGGTGCTCATAGCAAGCTTGCAATTCTGCTGTTTAGAGGTGATTTGTGTATCACCTCTATGTAGCATAGGCGATCAAGTAGTGCATGCTTCTAGCCTCCCATGGAGGCTATTGAAGCATGCCAAAATTTTAAAAAATGTGTTTAAAAATATAAAAAATAAAAAAATATAAAAGTTCAAATCACCCACATTTCACCCCAAAATGTAGCAATAAAAAAAATCAAACCTATACATATTTGGGATAGACACGTTCAGAATCACCCGATCTATCAATAAAAAAAGGATTAACCTGATCGCTAAACAACGTAGCGAGAAAAAAAATCAAAATGCCCAAATTAGTTTTTTTTGGTCTCCACGACATTGCATTAAAATGCAATAATGGGCAATCAAAAAAATGTATCTGCACCAAAATGGTATCATTAAAAACGTCAGCTCTGCATGCAAAAAATAAGCCCTCACCTCACCCCAGAACATGAAAAATGGAGATGCTACCTTTATCGGAAAATTGTGCAATTTTTTTTTTTTAGCAAACTTTGGAATTTTTTTTTACCACTTAGATAAAAGAGATCCTAGACATGTTTGGTGTCTATAAACTCATAATGAACTGGAGAATCAATCATAATGGCAGGTCAGTTTTAGCATTTAGTGAACCTAGCAAAAAAGCCAAACAAAAAACATGTATGGGATTGCACTTTTTTTGCAATTTCATCGCACTTGGAATTTTTTTCCCATTTTCTGTTACATGACATGGTTAAACCAATGGTATTGTTCAAAAGTACATCTCGTCCCGCAAAAAATAAGCCCTCACATGACCATATTGATGGAAAAATAAAAAAATTATGGCTCTGGAAATAAGGGGACCAAAAAACAAAAATGAAAAAACGAATAAAGCTCCGGGGGTGAAGGGGTTAAGGCATATTTCAATGTAGAAGAGTTTCTCATGGCTTATTGGACATGTGGTACTTTCAAGTAATTCTTGGCACATATATAAAACTAATGCTTATATTTCTGCTACAGCTAAACTTCACATGTGCCTTTGGATGGTTAATACAGTAGATTATTCTGTGTGACACTAATATTCTAGCTTTTCTTCATTATTTTTTCTGCCACAGAAATCAATGCTTTAGACATTTTCTTAATACAATACCAATTAACTCAAAAAAATAAATAAAAAAAATAAATTAAAAGTGCTTCATGAAGTGTTTACTAAATATAACATAACATGATTATCCTTGCTTTTTATTAATGTTTATTTTATTATTTGCATAAGTTTCATGCTTTTTATCTCAGCATTAATTTACCGTATTTTCCGGCGTATAAGACGACTGGGCGTATAAGACGACCCCCCAACTTTTCCAGTTAAAATGTAAAATCTTCTTAAAAGTCGGGGGTCTTCTTATAAACCGTATGTCGTCTTATAGGGCCGGTGACTTTTGTGCCTTTTGGGGGGGGAGAGTGGGCCTGATGACGACGAGGGGGCGTCAAACAGGAAAGTGAGTATCCCCCATTACCTCATTGTAGCGCTGCAGCGTGGGGTCTCTGCTGGGAGCGGTGGCTGCTGCTCCTCATTGTGCCGCGTGGGTGCTGTGGGGCGGCGGCTCCTCTTCTTCAGTGTGGGGCCTCTGTGCTGCTGGGCGGCGGCGGCGGCTTATCTTCAGGCAGTCGGGGCTCCTCCGGTATCTCCTTAAAGCCCGGAGGCCCTGCCGGCAACTCCATCGGTGCAATGCAGTGGCCTCCGGGAACATGGCCGCTGCTCAGATTCAGATCTCGTCCCGAGATCTCGGGAGACGAGATCTGAATCTGAGCAGCGGCCATTTTCCCGGAGACAGCTCCATTGCTGCTATGCGGTGGCCTCCGGGAAAATGGCCGCTGGGGGCGGCGCATGCTCAGATTCAGATCTCTGAATCTGAGCAGCGGCCATGTTCCCGGAGGCCACTGCATTGCACCGATGGAGTTGCCGGCAGGGCCTCCGGGCTTTAAGGAGATACCGGAGGAGCCCCGACTGCCTGAAGATAAGCCGCCGCCGCCGCCCAGCAGCACAGAGGCCCCACACTGAAGAAGAGGAGCCGCCGCCCCACAGCACAGCCGCCGCCGCTCCCAGCAGAGACCCCACGCTGCAGTGATACAATGAGGTAATGGGGGATACTCACTTTCCTGTGAGACGCCCCCTCGTCGTCATCAGGCCCACTCCCCCCCACCCACCATATACACCCGGCAAGGCGATACCCGGCGTATAAGACGACCCCCGACTTTTAAGAAGATTTTCAGGGGTTAAAAAGTCGTCTTATACGCCGGAAAATACGGTATATAATTTTCTGTTTGCATATTAATATCCCATTTTATAAATTAGAATTTTACTAATTTTGTAAAATATGTTTGTTTTTCTATTCTCAAAAAATCCTACTCTTATATAAATGATATATAAGTAAAATATTACACAATGCTGCCTTTAAATGTATTTTTAATATTTTTATGTTATAGAAAATTTTGGAAAAGCTTCTATTAATCTTTCTTACAATCAGCGCTAGTGATTGTTTTTATGTCCCATCGATGGCATGTTCACTTGTCACAGATTTGTCTATGGCAAATATGCTGTGGTAATTCCTATAAATCTGCAGCTTAAATCTAAGTACTATCATAGTTGTGCCTCAGATGTGCACCTGGACTCTCCTGAACACTAGACTCATTTAATAGGGGCAAACCTGGTGGAGCCAAGCAACTAGATTTTTCTTGTGGAGTCTATGGAAGGAATGAGCATGATCATTTTCATCTGCCTCTTCCTCACAAAAAATTGCCTGCCATGTTTTTTTTTGCCTGGGCATTTCAAAAAGAGTGCATCTCTATCTATTTTGAGCTTCCCCGAGCCTACAACTTTTTAAAATAAAGTAAAATCACTGACAGCACCTTTAAATAATATGATTTATTTAGGTTATATCTTATTAATATTTACTTACAGGCTGTGAACCAGGATCTCCTTATTGTGTACAAACTGAATCAGGAGGTAAGTGTCATGAAAACAATAAAAGCTCCTCTTGCACTATACCTTGACTATGACTTTTTTCATGGTACAGAAGCAGAGAAAAGGAATTCCTTCCATATTTTTCTCAAGTCGGTGCTTTCGTACATTAAAAATATATAGCTAGAGAAAATATTGTTAAACAAAACCTCTTTCACCATTTCTACCACAGAAAAAGCAAAAACATTAGCAAAGAAAAATCAACGTGAATAATAAACCATCACACACATGTATAATTGGATATTTCAACCCCCTGTTTGGGGAATATAATCCAAATCTCAATTCTCAGTCAGAGATAAAAAGTAAGTATAGATATTTTCACATCACATATATTCCGTGAACCAATATAGGACCCAAAGCCCCACCTTGGGGAAATCGAAATTAGTTATTTTTATCTATATTGTTCACATACAGGGCCTTGCGAAAGTATTTGGCCCCCTGGAACTTTTCAACCTTTTCCCTCATATTATGCTTCAAACATAAAGATGCCAAATGTAAATTTTTGGTGTAGAATCAACAACAAGTGGAACACAATTGTGAAGTTGAACGAAATTTATTGCTTATTTTAAATTTTTGTGGAAATTCAAAAACTGAAAAGTGGGGCGTGCAATATTATTCGGCCCCTTTACTTTCAGTGCAGCAAACTCACTCCAGAAGTTCAATGTGGATCTCTGAATGATCCAATGTTGTCCTAAGTGCCTAATGATGATAAATATAATCCACCTGTGTGTAATCAAGTCTCCGTATAAAAGCACCTGCTCTGTGATAGTCTCAGGGTTCTGTTTGAAGCACAGAGAGCATCATGAAGACCAAGGAACACAACAGGCATGTCTTTGATACTGTTGTGGAGAAGTTTAAAGCCGGATTTGGATACAAAATAATTTCCAAAACGTTAAACATCCCAAGGAGCACTGTGCAAGCGATCATATTGAAATGGAAACCACTGCAAATCTACAAAGACCCGGCCGTCCCTCTAAACTTTCATCTCAAACAAGGAGAAAACTAATCAGAGATGCAACCAAGAGGCCCAAGATCACTCTGGATGAACTGCAGAGATCTACAGCTGAGGTGGGACAGTCTGTCCATTCAGTAGTACACTGCACAAATCTGGCCTTTATGGAAGAGTGGCAAGAAGAAAGCCATTTCTCAAAGATATCCATAAAAAGTGTTGTTTAAAGTTTGCAACAAGCCACAAAGAAGACACACCAAACATTTGAAAGAAAGTGCTCTGGTCAGATTAAACCAAAATCGAACTTTTTGGCAACAATGCCAAACGATATGTTTTGCATAAATGCAACACAGCTCATCACCCTGAACACACCATCTCCACTGTCAAACATGGTGGTGGCAGCATCATGGTTTGGGCCTGCTTTTCTTCAGCAGAGACAGGGAAGATGGCTAAAATTGATGGGAAGATGGGTGAAGCCAAATACAGGACCATTCTTGAAGAAAACCTGTTGGAGTCTGCAAAAGACCTGAGACTGAGGTGGAGATTTGTCTTCCAACAAGACAATGGTCCCAAATATAAAGCAAAATCTACAATGGCATGGTTCACAAATAAGCGTATCGAGGTGTTAGAATGGCCAAGTCAAAGTCCAGACCTCAATCCAATCAAGAATCTGTGGAAAGAGCTGAAAACTGCTGTTCACAAACGATTTCCATCAAACCTCACTGAGCTCGAGCTGTTTGCCAAGGAAGAATGGGCAAGAATTTCAGTCTCTCTATGTACAAAACTAATAGAGACATACCCCAAGTGACTTGCAGCTGTAATCGCAGCAAAAGGTGGCGCAACAAAGTATTAAGTTAAAGGGGCCGAATAATATTGGACGCCCCACTTTTCAATTATTGAATTTCCACAAAAATGTAAAATAACCAATACATTTCGTTCAACTTCAAAATTGTGTTCCACTTGTTGCTGATTCTTCACCAAAAATTTACATTTGGTATCTTTATGTTTCAACCATGACATGTGGGAAAAGGTTGAAAAGTTCCAGGGGGCTGAATATTTCAATGTTCGACTTTGATTACATTCACCCAATTTGCAATATTCGACGATTAATTAATCGAATATTCGCTGAACATAACCGAACGCCATTCAAGTCAATAGGAGGCAAAAACAAACGCATGCACAACACCTTAGAACGGCCCCAAATTCTGCAAAAACACATCAAATGAGGGACAGATGCCAGGAAAGTGGCCTCAAATTACCCACAGTACAGATTGCAGCATTGAACTGCATTAAACTGCAGCAATCAGCCAGGCATGAGGTATCGGGGTTTGGGACAGCATTTATAGCTTTACAATGAACATCACAGCAGGATGAGGTGGGTGAGGGATCAGTGTAGAGCCCCTTTGCTGAGAGCCCTGACACCACATGCAACACCTCTACCTGCTTTCATGCTGAGACACAGTCAGGTGGCACAAATATCAGTTTTCTTGACTACCATTGTTTTAAAAATTTAAGGAAAGTAACACTGGTAGTTGAGTACAAGGAAGTGGAGGCCTGACGGTCTCGGAGGCCTACTGCTACTGGCAACATGCATGAAGGAGACCTAACCAGGAGTGTTCACAATTCCTAAAATGATTGGGAGACACAACCAAAGTGGCATCAATTTCACCACAGTAGAAATAGTCTAATAGGGACCAACAGTAGTGATGGGCGAGCACTAAAATGCTCGTTGCTTGGGTTGAGCAAATTTGAATACTCGGGTACTCGATCCGAGAAATGAGCCCAATGTAAGTCTATGGGAAACCCGAGTATTTTTACAGCGATCCCACCTGGGGGTCCTTTTAAGGTCTAAAAACGTCTGAAAGTTATGGAAACACTGCTCAAATGACACGGGAACATAATGGGAATCGCCCCTAGAAGCATTTCTGATTCCTAGGTCACAGGTGTAAGCAATGTTGTCAGAGTTTCACACCATTTATAGAGGTGCACCAAAAAACATACAAAAGTGAAACCAAAATGGATTTTGCTGGGAAATATGTTACGGTACATCCTTTCCTGGGTAATTACTTGCCTATAAGGCAAAATAATTAACACAAGACTAAAATGTTCCTCCACCACTTGGGCTATGTTCACATGCAGCGTTTTTGATGCGTTTTTCAACTTTAACATTGCTTTCAACCAATACAAATGCATTCACTGGGAAATGTCATTGCAACATTTAACAAACCTAGCTGACCATGTGTGTGTGACACTTAAGGAGACACATCTTGTTTCATTTATGAAGGATGGACTCTTAGGGTATGTGCACACGTCAGGATTTCTTGCAGAAATTTTCCTGACAAAATCCGGACATTTCTGCCAGAAATCTGCATGCGTTTTTTGTGCGGTTTTTTTTTGCGGATTTTATGCAGATTGCTTGCGTTTTTTTCCTGACACTCCAATTTTATGGAAAATCCGCAAAAAAATAACGAACATGTTGCTTTTTTCGGAATGCGTTTTTTTTGCGGAAAAAAACGCAACATTTGCACAAAAAATGCGGAATGCATTCTAAATGATAGGATGCACAATGTATGCGCTTTTTTATGCGGTATTGTAGCATTTTTATAGGGGAAATCCGCAAAAAAAATGCTAAAATTCCTGAAGAAATCCTGACGTGTGCACATACCCTTAGAGTGACTTTTGCATCACGGAATACGTTCACCCTGATGTTCGTATGGCTGTGAATGATGAGGATGAGGATAAGGAGGAGAACACCAAACAGACCAAATCAGGAAGCATATACCCATGTGTGGTTGTGAAGATGTGCCTGAGAATATACCTCCACAAAAAAGACAATGCATTTGAGGTTATGTTTCGCTGTTTTCATTCAGTAGTGTACAGATATCTTGCCCAATCCAGCCCTTATTCATTTTTATAAGAGTCAGCCTGCCAGCATTGTCAGTTGACAGGCGGATGCGCTTATCTGTTATAATTCCACCAGTGGTGCTAAAAACCCGCTCTGAGAGAACGCTAGCAGCAGGGCAGGCCAGAACCTCCAAGGCATAGAGAGCCAATCCATGCCACATGTCCAGCTTGAGTACCCAATAATTAAAAAGGCACAGAGGAATCATGGAGGACATTTGTACGATCAGCAAGGTACTCCCTCAGCATCTTCCCAAACATTGCACTTCTTGTGACAGCACTCCTAGCCTCTGTGCCGGCACAATTGGAGGATCTGAAAAAACTGTCCCAAAACTTTGCCATTGTTCCCCTGCCTGAGCTGCATTGTACTTCTGTCACTCTCGCTTGGTCTCCTTGCTTGTACAACAAACTCTGACGTCTGTTGCCAGCGTTCTCAGATGGGAATTCTTTTAGTAATTCCGCTACAAGGGCCCTCTGGTACTGCAACATTTTAGTACACACGTCTGCCTCTGGAAGAAGAGATTGAAAGTTCTCCTTGTAGCGTGGGTCTAGCAGTAACACCAACCAGTAATGAGAGTCACAGAAAATTTTAATAATGTGAGAGTCATGGGAAAGGCAGTGCAACATAAAGTCAGCCATGTGTGCCAGACTAACAGGCAAGACTTCTGTGTCCTCACCAACAGGACGACTGACCATGCTGTCCTCCTCCTCCACATCCTCCTCCTCCCTGTCCTCATGCCATTCCTGCAGAATGCAGGACAGAGGGTATGACAGCTGTGCTTGTAGTACCATCTATAGCGCATGAAAGTAGCTCCTATTCTTCCTCCTCTTCCTATTCCTCATTGTCTACCAATCCACATTGGGATGACATGAGGCTGGGCTGAGTGTAATCACCCTGTATGGCTCCTTGCTTCATGTCCTTGTGCTCTGCCTGCAATGCACCCTCTTTAATTGTGAGCAGAGAGGTTTTCAGAATGCAGAGAAGCAGGAAGGTGACACTAATTATGGTGCCATTGCCGCTCACCATCTTGGAGCAGTCCTCAAAGTTTTTGAGGACTGTACATATGTCTAACATCCATGTCCACTCCTGAGGTCTTATGTGTGGAGTCTGAACTGAATAACAATGGCCTTGTTGATGCTGGTAGTCAACAACTGCACTCTTCTGCTCACAAATCTTTTCCAACATATGCAGTGTAGAGTTCCAACGCCTGGGGACATCACACACCAGTCAGTGAGCCGGACGCTGCAAATGCTGCTGAAGCACGGCAAGGGTGGCTGAAGCTGTGGCTGACTTTCTAAAATGGGCATACAGGTGGCGTACTTTCACTAGAAGATCTTCCAGCTCCGGGTAGATTTTAAGAAAACGTTGAACAACGAGGTTAAGCACATGGGCCAGGCAAGGTACGTGTGTGAGCTCACCTTGCCTCAGAGCAGCCACCAGGTTCCGGTCATTGTCGCACATGACCATGCCTGGCTGTAGGTTCATCAGTGTAATCCAAAAATCAGACTGCTCTTTCAGCGCTGTCCACAACTCTTCAGCATTGTGCGGTTTGTCACCTAAGCAGAATAACTTCAGCACAGCCTGTTGCCGCTTGGCTGACACAGTACTGCAGTGCTTTCAGCTTCTGACTGCTGTGCTCATTTCAGAGATGGAGGCTGAGGAGGAGGAGGTGCAGGAGCTGTAGACTGTGGGGGCAACTCTGATTGACGTAGGTCCCGCAATCCTCAGTGTGGGGAGGATGTGTTCCATCCCAAGATCCGACTGGGTCCCAGCTTCCACTATGTTATTCCAGTGTGCTGTCAGTGAGATGTACTGTCCCTGCCCATAAGCATTTGTCCAAGTGTCCATGGTTAGATGGACTTTCCCAGTAACAGCATTGTTGAGGGCATGGGTAATGTTGTGGGACACGTGCTGGTGTAATGCCGCTACGGCACACCAGGAGAAATAGTGGCAACGGGGGACCGAGTACCTTGGGACTGCCACTGCCATCAGGTTGTGGAAAGCTTCCATCTCAAGGAGCCTAAAAGGCAACATTTCGAGCGCAAGGAGATGAGAAATGTTAGAATTTAGTACTGTGGCCTGTGGGGCATTGGCTGGGTATTTCTGCTTGCTTTCCAATGACTGGGGTATAGACAACTGAAGGCTGTGCTGGGACAAGGACGTGGACGGACTTGATGATGGTGCTGGCTGACTGTGGGCAACAACAGGTGCAGGGCATGAGGCATCTTCACATGCACCGTGGACTGGGGATTGGCTTCTATGCAAAACAGTGGAAGAAGCAGTGGGGTCTCCTGCAGACAATGTTCCTGGAGACTGGGGTTCAGCCCACAAAGTCGGGTGCTTTGCTGCCATGTGCCTGATCATGCTGGTGGTGGTCAGGCTGGTAGTTTTGCTACCCCTGCTGATGAGGGCATGGCAGGTGCTGCAAATGGCCTGTTTGGGGTTATTGGCAGAGTCTTTAAAAAATGACCAGACTCGAGAAGATCTAACAGTTGGAATGTCAACTTCCGTCATGTTGGTGTTATGGAGAATGGATGCACGGCTTCTGTCTGCAGCAACCACACTGCTTCTTCCTGCCTGTTGGGCTGCTATGCCTCCTTCCCCATGTGTACTGCTGTCCTCGCTCTGCATGTCCTCCTGCCTGGTTGGGTCAGTTACAATGTCATCCACCACCTTGTCTTCCACATCCGCACCCTGCTTCTCCTCCTGACTTTCTGGCAATTGTGTCTCATCATCGTCCACCTCTTGTGACACTTTCCCACTATCGCCTTCTTGTGACCGTGGCTGCTCAAATCTTTGGGCATCACTACATGGGATCTCATCTTGCCTCACTTCAAGTTGACCAGCCAAGAGTCTGAAATCTTTAAAGGAAAACTGAACAGCTCTTCGGAGTGTCCAAGTGTGGGATCAGTTGTCTCAGGGCACTCGGCATGGTGGGAGGAAGGAGGATCAGGGTGAGTAATGTGCAGTTCACACTCATGGCTACTCAGACTTGACCGTATAATAAAAAAAGGCAAAAATGAAGGATAAATCACTACTTTTCTCCACCATGCTCACAACCACAATGGGGGAGCCTGTAGAGGAAAAATATGTGTGCAGAATGCACAAGGGACACTCCCACAAGCTAGATCCATAAAAAGAAAAACAGTGGAGTACAAGTCCATCAGTATACAAATGCAGATTTATTAATTAAACAGTTGACAACAATACAAAATGTAATGTGGTTCACATAATAAATTAATTAGTTCAGACAGAGAAAAACTAGGTAGCACAGACCAAAAACCCGATGTGGGACCCAGCTGATGCCATATACAAACATAAAATGCATAGTGCAAAAGTAAGTAGGCATAGAACCGGGGATATAGTAAAACCGTATGGGAAGATCACTAAGCCCTGTACACAGGCTACGAAATCATTACATCCACAATCAATCCCACCCCAGGTTCTTACCCATATGCTGGCATCAGGAAGGGATCCACACCGTTGCCCCACCGTTGGGGCAACGGTGTGGATCCCTTCCTGATGCCAGCATATGGGTAAGAACCTGGGGTGGGATTGATTGCAGCTAAATATTTTTTGCCCAGCTACAGATTTTCAGGGCAGCAAAATGGTGTCCAAAAATGTTGTAATACACTCCAAAAAATAATATAGTTCCTAAAAAAAGGCCAGATTTTTCTGCGCACTCATATCTGATGCCAGGGACAAAAAAAAAAATTAAAATTGTTAGATTTTTACTCTCTTGTATTGCAATGACCCGCCTGTAGTCTGCAGCATGACCAAACAAATACATGTAGAAAAAAGGGGGCTATGGATTGCTTTCTTTTAAAATGAGCAGGTATAAGCTGCAAAAAAAAAAATTGCCATGGATACCTGCAGCTACGTATATACAGTGCCTTGCGAAAGTATTCGGCCCCCTGGAACTTTTCAACCTTTTTCCACATATCATGCTTCAAACATAAGATACCAAATGTAAATTTTTTATGAAGAATCAACAAGTGGAACACAATTGTGAAGTTGAACGAAATTTATAGGTTATTTAAAATTTTTGTGGAAATTCAAAAACTTAAAAGTGGGGTGTGCAATATCATTCGGCCCCTTTACTTTCGGTGCAGCAAACTCACTCCAGAAGTTCATTGTTGATCTCTGAATGATCCAATGTTGTCCTAAATGCCTAATGATGATAAATATAATCCACCTGTGTGTATCAAGTCTCCGTATAAATGCACCTGCTCTCTGATAGTCTCAGGGTTCTGTTTGAATCACAGAGAGCATCATGAAGACCAAGGAACACAGCAGGCAGGTCTGTGATACTGTTGTGGAGAAGTTTAAAGCCGGATTTGGATACAAAATGATTTCCAAATCTTTAAACATACCAAGAAACACTGTGCAAGTGATCATATTGAAATGGAAGGAGTATCATACTACTGCAAATCTACCAAGATCCGGCCGTCCCTCTAAACTGTCATCTCAAACAAGGAGAATACTGATCAGAGATGCAGCCAATAGGCCCATGATCACTCTGGATGAACTGCAGAGATCTACAACTGAGGTGGGACAGTCTGTCCATAGGACAACAATCAGTCGTACACTGCACAAATCTGGCCTTTATGGAAGAGTGGCAAGAAGAAAACCATTTCTCAAAGATATCCATAAAAAGTGTTTTTTAAAGTTTACAAGCCACCTGGGAGACACACCAAACATGTAGAAGAAGGTGCTCTGGTCAGATGAAACCAAAATCTAACATTTTGGCAACAATGCCAAACTATATGTTTGGCGTAAAGGCAACACAGCTCATCACCCTGAACACACCATCCCCACTGTCAAACATGGTGGTGGCAGCATCATGGTTTGGGCTGCTTTTCTTCAGCGGGGACAGGGAAGATGGTTAAAATTGATGGGAAGATGCATAGAGCCAAATACAGGACCAATCTTGAAGAAAAACTGTTGGAGTCTGAAAAAGACCTGTGTAATGTTATCAGAGGCAAGAACAAGAGTGGACCCTCTGGACCGTGGATGAGACCTACCCCCGGGCGAGCTGACCTTGTGTTAACCAACCCCTGTGCAGGGGCTGTCAGGAGCAGGCCCAGAGATCACCAATCCACAGTAGCAGATACCAAGAGGGATGGCTCAGGAGGAAGGGAACAAAAGAAGAGAACAAAACAGAAACACAGGAACGAGGAAGGTGGAACCAACAGCAGTGGACACGGAGAATGGACGTCAGGCTTGAACTGAAGGAAAACTGAGACGGAGGCGAAACTGTAGGGAGAGAGAGAAAGGGAGAGCTGAGTAAGTGGAGGCACAAAAAGCGCGAGGCAAGGTGTAGAACACAGAGCTAGCACGGAGGTACTAAACACAGAGCGGAAAGTGGCCGGAGGCAGAAGCAAATGCAAATGACACTCAGGCACCTCCTAGCAGCGGAGGTGGCCTGAAATACCGTGAACCTTACCAGGATTGGCTGCTGAGGCTCTCCGGATCAAAACATCCGGAAGCAGAAGATCCAGGACTGGGACGTGTGCGACTATCGCAGAACCCTGCGCACCTGCGCAGAAGCTGGACTCCTCCAGCAGAGCAGGCAGCAGGATGTGGGGGAGGAGCCCGCTGAGGACGAGCGCGTCGCCTCCCGGAAGCAGGACAGCAGGGACGAGCAGCGATGGAAGGAGTCAGCGCCGCCAAGGAGGAAGAGAGAGCAGCGCGCCGGGACCCGGAAGAAGAGCGGCCAAGGCGAGCAGGGACAGCAGCCACAGCTGATGAAGCAGGAACAGCACACCAGGAGCGGAGCGACGAAGGTGAGTAGCGGCTGTAACAGTACCCCCCTCCTTAAAATCCCCTCTCCCAAAACTGGAGAGGAATTTGTTTAGAAGACAAGGTGCATTGATATTCTCCAGAGGCTCACACGATCTCTCCTCAGGACTAAAACCCTTCCAATCCACCAAGAACAATTCTCTCCCACGAACCCTCTTCATGGCTAAAATATCCCTTACCTCAAAAATGTTATCGGCACAGACAGGCTGAATGTCAGCCAAGGAATTGGTCATAAATAAACTGGTGGCATAGCGAGGTACAGGGGTGGGCTCCTCTGCAGAGTTGCAGACAGGGGTAGTTGGCGCAAAGTATTAAGGGGTCTAAATGGAGGCCAGGGCCCCTGTATATTTTTACTATCATCTATCATTGCAACAAATTTGTTATGGCAGTGCCACTTAAGGATTTAACAGCACAGACTACACAGTGGTGGGGCAGGGAGAGGTAAGTTTTGCAAGTGGTAGAGCACAGTTCGAGCAGGGGGGACACTCTCTCGTGGGCGGCGGTACTGGCCCAGGGCCCCTCATATTACGACGGTGTGTCTGACGTTGGTTGTGCACCACCACCGTCAGAGACATTTCATTGTACCATGAGGGACCCTGTGCCAGTGCCGTGGCCCAAGAGTGGGCACACCCACCTGTCCAGGCAAACGGCACTCGCATGGGTGCTTGCGCCACGTTGTGACCACGGCCCTGTGGGGGGAGTCAGCCCATTTAGGGAGGTATACAAATGGCCTATGGTGGAAATTCGGCACCTGCAAATGGCAGAATTGGAGCAGTCAGTAAGAGGCCAAAAACAAGAAATTTTTCTGGCAAGCTACGTGTCAACAGGGGAAGGTGGGGCAAAATAATTTGAAATCCATGATTGGTTCATTTTAATGAAGGTTAGATCATCAACATTTCGGGGAGCCAGACGTGTCCTTTTTTCGGTCAGTATTGAACCAGCAGCACTGAAGACTCTTTCTGAGAGCACACTAGCAGCTGGGCAAGCGAGCTCCTGTAATGCATATTCTGCCAATTCAGGCCAGGTGTCTAGTTTAGATGCCCAGTAATCAAAGGGGAATGACCTGTGAGGGAGAACATCGATAATGGCGGAAAAATAGTTGGTAACCATACTGGACAAATGCTGTCTCCTGTCACTTTGAATCGATGCAGCTGTACCTGTCGTGTCTGCGGTCATTGCGAAATCACTCCACAACCTGGTGAGAAATCCCCTCTGTCCAATGCCACTTCGGCTTTGTGCACCTCTAGCACCTCTGCCATGTTGCCCCCTACAGCTCGTGTGAGAACCATCAGCGCCGCTGTGTGCTGGGAATGCCTGAACCAAACGGTCTACAAGAGTTGCTTGTTTGGTAGCCAATATTTGCTCAAGGTTCTCATGTGGCATGATATTTTGTAATTTGCCTTTGTATCGTGGATCCAGGAGGCAGGCCAACCAGTAATCGTCATCGGTAGGGTTGAGCGACTTTTACTTTTTTAGGATCGAGTCGCGTTTTGCGAAACCCGACTTTGTCAAAAGTCGGGTTGAGTGAAATCGGCCGAAACACGAAACCCAATGTAAGTCAATGGGGAATCAAAGTCGGCAGTGAGTGGAGGACAGGAAAACACCTACAGTGCCCATTTTAATGTCAAAAACATGAATTCTTGTCACTTAAGCTTGTGAATCCTAATTTACCTTAAAATAATAGTTAGGCATTGAAAATTGGGGGTCATTTGGCAAAAGTTTTGGGGAGGGGGTAGGGCTGGCTCAAGTTTTTTGTGGGCCCAGGAAACGCGGACTACGTCACAGCGGTGGAGCCGGGAGAGGTAAGTATTAAAACTTTGCAAGTGCTGTGATCCCGAGCAAGCAGGGGGGTCCACTCGTTCGTATTGGCACTGGCACAGGGCCCCTCAAAGTATGGCGGTGTGTTTGACGGTGGGGGCGCCTCCCACCGGCAGAGACACTTTTGCGTACTATGAGGGGCCCTGTGCCAGTGACGTCGCCAACGAGTATGCCCCCCCACCTCATGAAGGAACCTGCACTTTCATCTGCACCTTCCTCTTTGTCCCCGTGTAAGGTGGTATAGTATGCGGGAAAAGGAACCTGACTTTCAGCAGGGTCAGATTCTGGCTGTGTAGAGTGCAAGGGGAATGTAGTGGTCTGGGTCAATGTACCAGCAGACTCATCTAGCAGTGGCTAGGCAATGGGCAGGATGAGGAGGAAACGCAGATTTAGTCCCAAAGAATAAAGTAGGCTAAATGCAGTTCAAAATTGGTAACAGGAGTAAACAGGCGGCACTGCTTTGTTCAGTGGAGGAGAACACCGCTAGTAGGCCCAACCAAACAAGTAGGCCAGATGCAGGTTAATAACTGATATAGGCCAAAAGCCTGAAGATTGAAGCTCAACCTTGTTCAGTGGAGGAGACAAGCGTCGAGCGGCAGACACCGTTACTAGGGCCCAACCAAACTAGTAGGCCAAATGCCGTTTAATATCTGATATAGGCCGAAAGCCTGAAGATTGAAGCTCAGCTATATTCAGTGGAGGAGAACACCAAGGAGCGGCAGACGCCGTTACTAGGGCCCAACCAAACTAGTAGGCCAAATGTAGTTTAAAATTTCCTATAGGCCAAAAGCCTGAAGATTGAAGCTCAGCTTAGTTCAGTGGAGGAGACAAGCAAGGAGCGGCAGACACCGTTACTAGGGCCCAAACAAACTAGTAGGCCAAATGCAGTTTAATATCTGATAAAGGCTGAAAGCCTGAAGATTGAAGCTCAGCTATATTCAGTGGAGGAGAACACCAAGGAGCAGCAGACGCCATTACTAGGGCCCAACCAAACTAGTAGGCCAAATGCAGTTTAAAATTTCCTATAGGCCGAAAGCCTGAAGATTGAAGCTCAGCTTTGTTCAGTGGAGGAGACAAGCAAGAAGCGGCATACACCGTTACTAGGGCCCAACCAAACTAGTAGGCATACAAATGGCCTATGGTGGACATTCGGCACCTGCAAATGGCGGAATTGGAGCAGTCAGTAAGAGGAGGCCAAAAACAAGAAATTTTTCTGGCAAGCTACATGTCAGCAGGGGAAGGTGGGGCAAAATAATTCGAAATCCATGATTGGTTCATTTTAATGAAGGTTAGATCATCAACATTTCGGGGAGCCAGACGTGTCCTTTTTTCGGTCAGTATTGAACCAGCAGCACTGAAGACTCTTTCTGAGAGCACACTAGCAGCTGGGCAAGCGAGCTCCTGTAATGCATATTCTGCCAATTCAGGCCAGGTGTCTAGTTTAGATGCCCAGTAATCAAAGGGGAATGACCTGTGAGGGAGAACATCGATAATGGCGGAAAAATAGTTGGTAACCATACTGGACGAATGCTGTCTCCTGTCACTTTGAATCGATGCAGCAGTACCTGTCGTGTCTGCGGTCATTGCGAAATCACTCCACAACCTGGTGAGAAATCCCCTCTGTCCAATGCCACTTCGGCTTTGTGTACCTCTAGCACCTCTGCCATGTTGCCCCCTGCAGCTCGTGTGAGAACCATCAGCGCCGCTGTGTGCTGGGAATGCCTGAACCAAACGGTCTACAACAGTTGCTTGTTTGGTAGCCAATATCAGGCCCACTATATTACACTACACAGTTTCAGTGGCAGACAGTGGCTGGCAGATATATAAAAAAAGGGACTGTACTACAATAACAATCTCCCTACAATGATCTCAGGAAAAGTATGGCAGCCAGCAATAAAAAGGACTGCTGCACGCAAAAGTGTGGACAAATAAACAAGATAACTGTGCAGAAAGGAGCAACAGGATTTTTGCTTTTAAAAAAGCAGTTGGTTTGCACAGCGGTGTGCAATGCAGCTATCAGGGAGCCTTATAAGCTACAGAGCTGATGCACAGAAGTCTAGCCTCCACTGTCCCTGCAAAGAAAAGGTGGTGTTGGACAGTAGAAATCGCTACAACACAAGCTGTTTGGGGGTTAATATTTCCTCCCTAACAATATCCCTGCTTCTGACGAACCTGCAGCAAACTCTCCCTATGCTACGATCGGCAGAAGTAAGATGGCAGTCGGCATGCACGCCCCTTTATAGCCCCTGTGACGCCGCAGAAAGCAAGCCAATCACTGCCATGCCCTTCTCTAAGATGGTGGGGACCGAGACCTATGTCATCACGCTGCCCACACTCTTCGTGCACCTTCATTGGCTGAGAAATGGCGCTGAAAGCGTCATACAAAACGCGACTTTGGAGCGCAGATCGCCGACCTCATGGCCGATCCCACAGTGGGATCGGGTCGGGTTTCACGAAACCCAACTTTGCCAAAAGTCGGCGACTTTTGAAATTGTCCGATCCGTTTCGCTCAACCCTAGTCATTATATGTAATAGGCAGCAGACAGTAATGGAATGGACACTCTTGATGTAAGCAATGATATCTATATACCCACATACTGTGCCTGCATGCCTTGCACTGATATGTATAGAGCCACATACACTCCCCTGCCTTCCCAGCACTGCAATATACTCCATAATTAGTCCTTAGAAGGACTGTTGGTTTAGCTGGATGTGTGTATTCTATGATGGTTTACCCACACTAACTGAGAAACCCCCAAATCTGACCCTATCTCGGCAGCACCTCTCCCTACACTGTCTGAATCCAAAGCTGAATGCGATGAGCAGGGCGGTGGCAGGTGTCTTATAGACCTGATGACGCTGTACGGCGAGCCAATCACTACCATGCCACAACCAATATGGCTGCGTCATTACAGTGCGTGGCAGACAATCCCTGCATGTTGATTGGCTCTCTAAAGAGCGCCAAACATGCAGGGTGGGGACTCGAGCTCCCACTGAGCAAATCCGGAAATGCTCGGCGCTCACAAAGTACCGCGAGTACAGCGATCGGGTGAGTAACGAGCATTACCGAGCATGTTCTCTCATCACTACTTATTAGGCATTTTTCTTCTTTTTTTGGGAGCATACCTTATGAGCGCTCAAAAAGTTATGTTTTGGTAAAAAAATTATTTTCCTGGAATAAGAAAGAAATACGTACATTTAGATCTTTTTTTTTTACAAAAGAATTCACAGAAAACACTACTATAGCAAAATTTTTAATGTATTGTAAGAATTACAATCTGCAACTACTTATTATATTTTTTTCCCCCAGGCTTTCTTTTTGCATTTTTTAGAGCCATCATAGCCAAATTACTTGTGTATTTGTGCCAAAAAGCATACATTTAATGCAACATTTTATCTGAAATATACTGCTGTTTAAAAAAAATTCTACCTTATTTTCATATTTTCCAATATCTTTTCCTTTAATTTTTTTATACAGTTATCTATTTTTTTTAACAGAGTCTCAAAGAGCTTATTTCTGAGGTACAACACAATTCTTCTAAAATTAATCAGTACCAACACAAAACCCTAAATATAAATAGTTTAGGGAAAAAGAGGATCCATTGCACAAAAATAAATTTATTTAACAATCACAAAATTTTAATTCAAATTATTATAAGTACAGTATAAAGTAGTACAAATTCAAGCAGGTCAAATAAAAGTGACGCGTGCAAATTATTACATCATAGTCAAAGTCAAAATCACCATTCTGGGCATCAGAGATTATAAAATGTTAGTGACCAAATAGTCCTAACCTGGCACTCCTGACTTCACAGAAACAGAAATAGGTAAAACAACAGCTATTCTCCATAAAGTGTATGTACTTGTATTAGAAAGCTTAGGAAAGCCTATTAACGTAAGTGAAAGTAATGCATATTGAAGTGCAAAGAAAGACTAAGGTTAATCCTGAATAAATGGAAGTACTCACAAAATTGCCTGATGCTTATGAGTTAGATTGCAGTGTGTCATCATCCGACAGCGCCGTTTCGCCATATGCTTCTTCAAAAAAGGGGGCGTTAATTACCAAAAGGGCTGTTACCTTTATATAGACCAGTGCAATGAAAATTAGACTTCTCATTGGTGGTCAGCGGTTGTTCGGCGCATGTCAAGTCCCTGCTGTGAATCCTTTAGCTTTTGTCTATAATGGTGAAGGTTGTGGGTTCGAGATTCATAGTTCTAGACATGCTATCACTCCTGTGCACAAACCCCAATGTATGTTTCACTAAGCAATAGCTTCAATATCATTTCAATATCTTTTCCTTTAATTTTTTATACAGTTATCTATATATTATTGAATCCAGTTCAGTAAGTCGGCATTGTACTGATTTCATAAAATGATTTTGTTTATTCTCATTATTCCAGAATACATTTTTGAATTTCAAAGTGAAATGGGTAAAGTACTATATACCATAATTTTTTTTCAATTGACTCATAAAAATAATGTTTTTTATGATATTTTAATTTTAAAGACTGCATGAAAAAACTTATTTTGCAATATTTAGCTATATAAATTGATTTCATGAACTACTTAAAGCATGTTTCACTGTTAAAGAGTTTCTTATGGCCGATTGGACATGTTGTATTTTCAAATAATCCATGGCGCAAATATAAAACTGATGCTTTTATTTCTGCCAGTTATGCCTTATATTTGCCATTGGATGGTTAGGAACATTAACTCCAATCAACGTGATTATTCTGTGTGCACTAATATTCTAGCTTTTCTTAATTATTTTTAATGCCACAGAAATCACTACTATAGATTTTTTCTAAATTTACTATTAACTCTGGATCTGAATCTGCCTGTGGTTTTTGTTTTCATTAATGTTTAATAAAGGAAAAAATCTTAATTATTTTAAAATCGCTTCATGAAGTGTTTATTAAATATAACATAACATAATGATGCTTGCTTTTCATTAATTCTTTTATTTTATTATCTTCAGAATTTTCTTGCTCTTTCTCTGGTCACTTATTTATATACATTTTTGTTTATATATTAATATCCAATTTTGTAAGTTAGCATTTTACTAATAATATAAAACATGGTTTTTCTATTCTCAGAAATTCCTGAACATGAACCACATATAGGTAAAATATAATGCTATAAATGCTGCATTTAACACCTTCATGGCTGGAGATATTTTTGGTTTTGCGTTTTTGATTTTTGCTCCCCTTCTTTCCAGAGCCATAACTTTTTTATTTTTCCGTGAATATGGCCATTTGAGGGTTTGTTTTTGCGGGATGAGCTGTACTTTTGAATTACACCATTGGATTTAACATATCAGGTCCTGGAAAACGGAAAAACAAATTGCGGAAAAATTACAAAGAAGTGCAATCCCAGTTATTTTTTGTTTTGCTTTTTAACTAAGTCCTCTAAATTCATAAAACTGACATGCTACTATGATTCTCCAGGTCACTGCGAGTTCATAGACACCATTTGTAGGTTCTTCTTTAAAAATCCACAAAATGGAGGCAGCACACCATTCATAGTTGAAGTTAAAGGTGCTTAATTTTAATAGCCCATCACAGTGACACTTCGGCTCATGTTAAGCTGTTCTCAAGCAACACAGTAGTGCAGAAACAGGATATTTATGGTACACAGACAATTGAATGTGCTTAACATTAATTAGACAAAAAAGGTATGACAATTCATATGAAATGACAAACTGAACATGAAGTGCATAGTAGACCAAAATGGACACAAGTATATCAAAGTGCAGTGCAGTGACATATATGTAAAGATCAACATACAATAACTGATCAGACATTAATTAGCAATTTGTACACAGCTGAATAACATAAATCATTTTCATGGCTCACCCAATTCTGTATTCACATGTGCGCGTCGATACCGGCATCCTGCTTGACAAAATGCGCATGCCCCAATAGAAAAAAATCAATATCGCATTGCTGGAAGTATGTATAAACCCGCGCATGCACGGGAGAAACTCCTGGAATCGGCGCTATTTTATTCAATGGAAAGATAAAGTACGCCCAACGGAAGCCTCTGCATCATCAGAATGGATGGCAGCCATGGGGAATAGAGAATTCACTATAGCGGCGACATTTTTAACATGGGCAAAAATAATACTTTGTAACCAATAATATAGAATGAACTCTCTACCTGCAATTTTATAAGGCACATATATCAGCTCTCAGTATTTCTATAAAAAAGAGTCCATCTATTGGTTCAATTATGGAACAAGTTCAAAACCCATCACTATAGGAAATGGCTAAGGTGGAACCCATAATAGTGCGTACACCCCCCCATTAACTCGGGCTGGTTACCCATCATATAAGGAAAAGGGGGAGACATGTGCCCTGTGACAAGCTCAATCTCAACCCCAATGCCAATTGGGTAACATATAACCTATTCACCATTAAACAAAAAAGTGTGGGTTAAAAAACCTCCATATAGTATGCCCATATAAATGCAACTCTATTAATAATATATATACAAAGGTAACAAATTAATGAACAAAGGCGATCCAATATATATAAGAACTTAATGATTAGGGTAAGTCATGAACCATGATCCTTGAAAAAATGTTTTCATATTTCACAGCTTATCTAGAAAAAATAAAAATAAAACATTAATACACCCATAAAGTAGGCAAAATCCAAAAAGAAAAAACAACAAAAAAATACTGCATATTATTAAAATGTTACTTGCAGCTTGACATACACATTTAACCCATACGGTCTGAATGTATTCAATTTGCAAATCCATTTAAGTTCCCTAATTTTTAAAAGCTTAATCCTGCCCCCTCCCCCCCCCGTCTTAATGGGGGTATGTGATCAATAATCCGGAATTTCAAACTTTTTCCTGTGTGCCCATATTCTGCAAAATGCTTAGGAACTGGTAAATTTATTTTTTATTTCTTATTGTGTATCTGTGGTGATTCACACAGGTTTTAAAATCCCCACATACCATAATTTGCAAGGACACTCTAAGAGATAGATTAAAAAATCATTAGAACATGTTAAAAAATGGTTTCATTAAATTTTTTTCATTGGTGACCGGATGAAAAAAGAATCACGCTTCAACATGTTATTACAGTTTATACATCAAAGGCAAGGATAACATTCTACTTGATTTTTACCAGTGAGGGAAGGCTGTAAGGAGGATTTTTTAGGACCCATATCTGAACAGAGTAATCTTTTATGTTTTTTGAACGCTTATAAGATATAAGTGGTGGATTCTTATCTTCATCTATTTCTGGAAGGCATCAGCCTAAAATTGGCCAGTGTTTTTTTAGCAATATCCATCACTACATTGCGCTCATCACAAAAGGTAGTAACTAATGGAATCCTATTCAAAGATTTTTCTTTTTTTCTTTTACATAAAAGATTCTCCCTATCTATACCTCTTACTTTAGCTTCCCTTATTTTTAGAACTTTGATGGGATAGTTCATATGTTTACATTTTTTTGTTATCATTTTAAGTGAGGTTTCCAATGCTTAATTTTTACTTACTATCCTCTTAATTTGTAAATATTGACTATGTGGCAACGGCCCTATCAATTTGTGAGGATAGTGATTTCATATTTTAAAAAATTGTTTTTATCAGTGGACTTTACATATATTTCAGTGGATAATCTCATATCTTCAAATTTTACTAATACATCCAGGAATTGTATTTCTTTCTCCGAATACACCAATGTAAACTTAATATCCTCATTTAGGCCATTCAAAAATAATCCAAATTCCTCCAATTCAACAGTGGTCCCCTTCCATAGGAGGAAGACATCGTCTATGTATTGCCACCACATTGTGGAAATGGTGGGACACATAAACAAGGTCCTCCTCCATGGCCATCATAACCAAATTAGCATAAGCAGATGCCATATGGGCACCCATGGCCATACCCCTTTATTTGCAAAAAATATTCATCTCTAAACAGGTAATAATTATTACTGATTACAACCTCCAAAAGTTTCTAAATAAACTCTATAGTATCTACTGTATATTCAGTACCGATAAGCTTCCTATGCACTGCAGTAAGATCTGTAATGTGATTAATAGATGTATAAAGAGAAACTACATCAAATGATGCCAATATGATCTTCTGCTCAATTTTAACTGTTACAAGTTTACATAAAAAATCAGTTGTATCCTCTACAAAGGATGAGGTCTGTGTAGACCAGAGGTCTCAGACAGCATTCCTCGAGGGCCGCAAACAGGTCATGTTTTCAGGATTTCCTTGTATTGCACAGGTGATAATTTAACCACCTGCACAGATAATGATTCCAGCACCTTGTGCAATGCTAAGGAAATCTTGAAAACATGCATGGTTTGATGCTCTCAAGGAATGCAGTTTGAGACCTCTGGTCTAGACCAGATGAAGGAATCCGTTGTAATTCCGAAACGTATTGGTTATTGGCTCCTCTCACACACCATACTGCATACAGGGGCACCACGTGACCGAGTTTGTCACATGACCTGAACGTCACGCAGGTCCTGCAAACTGCTGCTTAGTACAACGAAGCACCACGAGCGCCTGTCACCGGCCGGGACAGCACGCTCAGAAACTCTCCTACAAGCCGACTACCTAGGACTAAGGAGATAAGTACTATTCCATTACTTTATAGTAAAAGGACATTTTCTCTCGGAAACAACGTGTACCTTAGTGCACAGGTACTTTTTCTTTTATTGACTAGAAGTCCTGCCATTTTTATAGTACCAATCTAGGAGGTAAATCCTCCATTAAGACTCTATTTTTTGTGTTCTATTTTTCATATGTAAATCCACAAGCAGCTGAACATTATTTCTATTTAGATACACTTACCCTAGTATTCCTAATTGTCGCATATTTTCTGCTAAATAGGTGTGTATACTAAATACCTTGTTTTTTTACTTTAGTTGTACTCATACACATTCCCCTGAAATTGCCTCTCTCAACATACAGCGTCAGACAGCCCACTGTACACTACCAAAAAAGGTAATTATTCGCATTAACTTTTGCATTTATTGATATCTTACACGTGCATATATCTAAAGCACGGGTATTACATTATATATCTCCTTGTAGCTTCACTCTCCCAATGTGGTTTGGGATTTTACTTGCAGCTGACTTTATGCACCTGCACTAGCGCTGCTACAAAACACTTATTTTTTCTGGTCTAAACAAAGGTCGCAAAATTTTACCAAGAAAAATGCCTATGTGGCTAAAAATTGAATCACTACCCGACACTATTGGTCGGCCCGACTGATTCTTTAAAGACTTGTGAATCTTTGGTAATACATATATAACAGGAGTGATTGGATTTTCCACTATCAAAAATTTATAAAGATCATCATCTATAATATTAAGATGTTTGGCTTCATCCAATATTATTTTAATTTTCTTGATAATCATAAACGTAGGGTCGCTTGACAGCCTCACATATACATCCGAATCCATGATGATGCAGAGGCTTCCATTGGGCATACTTATGTCTTTCCAGTGATTAAAATGGCGCCTGTTCCAGGAGTTGTCTTCCGCGCATGCATGGGTTTATACATACTTCCAGCAATGCGATCTTTATTTTTTCTTTTTGGATATGCGCATTTTGTCAAGCAGGATGCCGGTATCGACGAGCACATGTGAATACAGAATGGGGTGAGCCATGAAAACGATTTATGTTATTCAGCTGTGTACAAATTGCTAATTAATGTTTGATCAGTTATTGTATGTTAATCTTTAGATATATGTCACTGCACTGCACTTGGATATACTTGTGTCCATTTTGGTCTATCTATGCACTTTATGTATGTCACTTCATATGAATTGTCATACTTTTTTTGTCTAATTAATATTAACCCCTTCCCGACATGTGACGGTATAGTACGTCACATGTCGGGACCCCCGCTTTGATGTGCGCTCCGGCGGTGAGCGCACATCAAAGTCGCGACATGTCAGCTGTTTTTTACAGCTGACATGTGCGCGCAATAGCGGCGGGTGAAATCGCGATCACCCGCCGCTATTAACTAGTTAAATGCCGCTGTCAAGCGCAGACAGCGGCATTTAACTACCGCATCCGGCCGTGCGGCCGGATATGAGCGCATCGCCGACCCCCGTCACATGATCGGGGGTCGGCGATGTGTCAGGAAGGTAACCATAGAGGTCCTTGAGACCTCTATGGTTACTGATTGCCGGTGGCTGTGAGCGCCACCCTGTGGTCGGCGCTCACAGCACACCTGCAAATCTGCTGTGTAGCAGCGATCTTATGATCACTGCTGCATAGCAGAGCCGATCGGGCTGTGCCTGCTTCTAGCCTCCCATGGAGGCTATTGAAGCATGGCAAAAGTAAAAAAAAAAAGTTTTTAAAAATGTGAAAAAAATAAAAAAAATATAAAAGTTTAAATCACCCCCCTTTCGCCCCAATCAAAATAAATCAATAAAAAAAAAACCCAACCTACACATATTTGGTATCGCCGCGTTCAGAATCGCCCGATCTATCAATAAAAAAAAAGCATTAACCTGATCGCTAAATGGCGTAATGAGAAAAAAATTCGAAACGCCAGATTTACGTTTTTTTGGTCGCCACGACATTGCATTAAAATGCAATAACGGGCGATCAAAAGAACGTATCTACACCAAAATGCTATCATTAAAAACGCCAGCTCGGCACGCAAAAAATAAGCCCTCACCTGACCCCAGATCACGAAAAATGGAGACGCTACGAGTATCGGAAAATGGCGCAATTTTGTTTTGTTTTGTTTTTTGCAAAGTTTGGAATTTTTTTTCACCACTTAGGTGAAAAATAACCTAGTCATGTTAGGTGTCTATAAACTCGTAGTGACCTGGAGAATCATAATGGCAGGTCAGTTTTAGCATTTAGTGAACCTAGCAAAATAGGCAAGCAAAAAACAAGTGTGGGATTGCACTTTTTTTGCAATTTCACTGCACTTGGAATTTTTTTCCCGTTTTCTAGTACACGACATGCTAAAACCAATGATGTCGTTCAAAAGTACAACTCGTCCCGCAAAAAATAAGCCCTCACATGGCCAAATTGACGGAAAAATAAAAAAGTTATGGCTCTGGGAAGGAGGGGAGCGAAAAACGAAAATGGAAAAACGGAAAAAGCTCCGGGGGTGAAGGGGTTAAGCACGTTCAATTGTATACCATAAATATCCTGTGTTGCTTGAGAAAGGCTCAACATGAGCTGAAACGTCGCTGTGATGGGCTATTAAAATTAACCCCTTCATGACCTTGGGATTTTCCATTTTTCTGTGTTCGTTTTTCGCTCCCACCTTCCCAGAGCCATAACTTCTTATTTTTCCATCAATATTGCCATGTGAGAGCTTATTTTTTGTGAAACAAGTTGTACTTTTGAACAACATCATTGGCTTTAGAATGTCATGTACTAGAAAACAGGAAAAAAATTCCAAGTGCTGTGAAATTGCAAAAAAAGTGCAATCCCACACTTATTTTTTTGTTTGGCTTTTTTGCTAGGTTCACTAAATGCTAAAACTGACCTGCCATTATGATTCTCCAGGTCATTAAGAGTTCATAGACACCTAACATGTCTAGGTTATTTTTTATCTAAGTAATGAAAAAAATTCCAAACTTTGCTAAAAAAAAAAATTGCGCCATTTTCCGATACCCGTAGCGTCTCCATTTTTCATGATCTGGGTCGCTTGATTGCCTATTTTTTGCATGCCGAGTTGCCGTTTTAATGATACCATTTTGGTGCAGATATGTTTTTTTGATCGTCTGTTATTGCATTTTAATGCAATGTCGCGGCGACCAAAAAAACGTAATTCTGGCGTTTTGAATTTTTTTCTTGCTACGCTGTTTATCGATCAGGATAATCCTTTTCATAGGAGGCTAGAAGCTGGCCCAACTCATCATCAGATCGCTGCTATGCAGCAGAAATGCAGGTGTGCTATGAGCGCTGACCACAGGGTGGCACTCACAGCTAGCCGGGATCAGTAACCATAGAGGTCTCAAGGACCTCTATGGTTACTATGCAGAAGCATTGCTGACCCCCGATCATGTGACGGGGGTCAGCGATGCGCTCATTTCCGGCCGCACGGCCGGAAGCGCCGGTTAAATGCCACTGTCAGCGTTTGACAGTGGCATTTAACTAGTTAATAGAGGTGGGTGAATCGCGATTTGACCCGCCACTATTGCGGGCACATGTCAGCTGTTCAAAACGGCTGACATGTCCCAGCTTTGATGGGGGCTCACCGCCGGAGCCCTGCATCAAATTGGGGGTTCTGACCTCGGTTGTACTATCCCGTCCGAGGTCAGAAAGGGGTTAAGCACCTTTAACTTCAACTATGAATGGTGTGCTGCCTTCATTTTTTTGGATTTTTGTAATAGGGTTTGGTACATGCCTGAGGGGTAGTGTTGAGCGATACCTTCCGATATTCAAAAGTATCGGTATCAGTTTGGATCTGCTGATATCCCAAAAATATCGGATATCGCCGATACCGATACCCGATACCAATACAAGTCAATGGGACACAAATATCGGACGGTATCCTGGATGGTTCCCAGGGTCTGAAGGAGAGGAAACTCTCCTTCAGGCCCTGGGATCCATATTCATGTAAAAAATAAAGAATAAAAATTAAAAATATGGATATACTCACACCTCCGACGGACCCTGGACCTTAGCAGTGCAACCGGCAGCCTCCGTTCCTAAGAATGCAGTGAGTGAAGGACCTTCGATGACGTCGCGGTCATGTGAGCGGTCACATGAGCGGTCACGCGACCAATCACAAGACCGCAACATCATTGCAGGTCCTGTACACTCACTGCATTCTTAGGAACGGAGGCTGCCGTTTGCACCGCTAAGGTCCAGGGTCCGCCGGAGGGGTGAGTATATCCATATTTTTTATTTTTATTCTTTATTTTTTACATGAATATGGATCCCAGGGCCTGAAGGAGAGTCTCCTCTCCTCCAGACACTGGGAACCACACACCGGGAACTTCCGATTCCGATTTCCGATATCACAAAAATATCGGAACTCGGTATTCGGAATTCCGATACAGCGAATATCGGCTGATACCCGATATTTGCAGTATTGGAATGCTCAACAGTACTGGGGGGCCTTGCACCCTAATTCTGATTTTTTGGGGGGCTCCTCTTATTCTTTTTTGTCTTTTGTAGGTTCTTCTTTATCTATGTGGTAAAACAAGTTCCCAACTTTGTAAATAAAAACATTGTGATATTTTCCAATACCCATAGTGTCTCCATTTTTCGTGATCTCAGATCGGGTGAGGTGTTATTTTTTGCGGTCTGATCTGATATTTTTAATGATACTATGCTGGTTCAGATACGATCTTTTGATCGCCTGTTATTTCATTTTAATGCAATCTCATGGTGACCACAAAAACGTAATTCTGGCCTTTTGACTTTTTTCTCGCTACGCCAATTAGCAATCAGGTTAATCCTTTTTTTTATTGATAGAACAGGCGATTTGGAATGCGGCAATACCAATGATGTGTATGTTTGATTTTTTCATTGTTTTATTTTAAAATGGGAAAAAAGGGGGGTGATTTGAACTTTTAAATATTTTTAATTTTCTTATATTTTAAAAACATTTTTTTCAGTCTTTGCATACTTCAATAGTCTCCATTGGAGACTAGAAGCTGCCACAACCCGATCGGCTCTGCAACATGCAGGCGATGATCATCGCCTGCATGTAGCAGAATACCTCACTTGCTATGAGCACTGACCACCAGGTGGCGCTCATAGAAATCCAGCAGTGACAACCATAGGGGTCTCCAGGAGACTAACCCATTGGTGACCGGCGATCATGTGACAGGGTCACCGATGGGCATATCTCCAACGCGATTGCCAGAAACGCATGTTAAATGCCACTGTCGGCATTTGACAGCGGCACTTAATGGGTTAAAAGCCACAGATGGATCGCAACTCCACCTGCAGCTGTTCTGGACACACGTCAGCTGTTCAAAACAGCTGACATGGGCCGGGAAAGATGTGTGCTCACCACCAGAGCCCACATCAAAGGGAGGGAGTCCGATGTGGGCGGACTATTACTCCCAACATCGGAAAAGGGTTAAATATAATTTTAATATTTTATGCTATAGAAAGTCTTGGATAAGCTTCTACTAATCTTTCTGACAATCAGCACTATTGATTGTTTTAATATCCCAGTGACGGTATGTTCACTCATCACAGATTTGGCTATGGCAAATATGCTGTGGTATTTCCTAGAAATCTATAGCTTAAATCTAAGTACTATCATACTTATACCTCAGATGTGCATCTGGACTCTCCTGAACACTAGACTCATTTAATAGGGGCAAACCTGGTGGGGCCAAGCAACCATTTTTCTTGTGGAGTCTATTGAAGGAATGAGCATGCTCATTTTCATCTGCCTTTTCCTCACAAAAAAATACCAGCCAGATTTTTTTTCCTCGGCTTTTCAAAAAGCGAGCATCTCTTTCTATTTTGAGCTTCCTGGAGCTTATTTCTTGTTTTCAATAAAATCACTGACAACACCTTTAAACTAAAAGATTTATTTAGGTTATATCTTATTAATGCTTTACTTACAGGCTGTGAGCCAGGATCTCCCTATTGTGTACAAACTGAATCAAGAGGTAAATGAAAATTATAAAAGCTCCTCTTTGTAGCCTAAGCCTAATAAAATGACCATACAATTACCTTTGATCACTGAACTCAGTAAAAATATCGAAAAAAAATCCATCACATATTGTTTTTTCACAGACACTGACTCGGGCTTTTTTTTACACCATCCTTTGACCCTTGGTGGATGATTTGGGTGTCATTTGATTGGTTAGAAAATGTTTTTTTATTGTACAGAAGCAGAGAAAAAGATTTCCTTCCATACTTTTTTCATGATGGTTCTCTAGTGTATTCCAGTGATGTTCTTGAGCTGATGGAAAAATTTAACATGTGAGCGAATTGAGACTTTGAGAATTTACACTTTATTCTTAAGAGTCTTAACTACGAATATCAAGGATGGTTAGTATATAGTGATCTGAATGCTTTATATGCTCCTTTGGCAGCCAAGAGAATACACAAAGAACCCATGCTTTTTGTGTGAATGGGACAGTCAGAATAGGACTCGTCACTGGAGGCAAAAAAGTTGACCAATGAGAACATTTTTCCACCTGAACAAGAGAACATAGTTCCACAAAATTTAGTTCATCCCACTAAAGTTTGCCTGCCACCACTCCACATTAACCTTGGACTAATCAAGCAGTTTGTGAAAGCTCTACTGAAGGAAGGAGATAGTTTTATGTACCTGTGTACCATGTTTCAGGGACTGTCCTAAGCAAAACTGAATTAAGGCAGTTTTGTGGGTTCGGATATTCATAAACTTATGAAGTACAAAGTTTTCTAAACAAAAATGAAAACTTTTGAGAAAAGGACTTGGAATTCTATCAAGGATGTCATAAAGCAATTTCTAGGTAACAACAAAGATCCAAAATTTAATTCCATTGTGGAGAACATGCTGAAAAGTTTTAAAGCCTTGGGTTTTCTGATTAATTTAAAGTTAGAAATATGGAATAACACTGGCGCTCACCCTAGAAAACAATCCTCCTCAGCTGCTGGAATCAAACAGGGTAGTGCCCACCCGTATACATGAAACTTATAAAACCAGGTAGAAACCGTGCTTGAGGAAAAAAGAAAAAAGAAAAAGAACATATAGAGTGACCCCTAGGATAAATGTCAAGCAGAGCAACAATAATACTCCAATTGGTGGAATAGTGGTATGAAATAGTTAAATGATGGAAAGTAATTCAACAAACTGCCCACACAGTAAGTCTTTAATCCTAACACCCAAGAGAAACCAATGGCCATCAGCTTACCTACATGTTTTGGGTGCTGCGGCGTGCGGTGCGCTGCTGAGGAGTTACTTTCCGATTGTAGGTTGCAGATCACCAGGGCCGTGGCACTGTTAGTGCCAGGTGGTGGAGCACAGTGTGGAATCAGGGGGGCTCCGGTCGGTAGCACTTCCTGGAAACCACGAGGAGTAAGAAAAAAATGTCCAATAGGCTCCTCCTGCTTGTGACGTCACTTCCAGTATGGAGCGCTCAGGCACTCAAAAAAGGGGGGGGAGAAGGAGACTATCAACGCGTTTCAAAGAGGCTGCGCTCTTCTTCATCGGAAAGTAACTCCTCAGCAGTGCACCACACGCCGCAGCACCCAACACATATAGGTAAGCTCTTGGGTGTTAGGATTACAGACTTACTGTGCGGGCAGTTTGTTGAATTACTTTAGTTCCATGATTTAACCATTTCATACCACTATTCCACCAATTGGAGTATTATTGTTGCTCTGCTTGACATTTATCCTTGGGGTCACTATATATGTTCTTTTTCTTTTTTTCTTTTTTCCTCAAGCGCGGTTTCTACCTGGTTTTATAATTTAAAGTTACATTTTTTCATTCCAGTTTGGACTACTTTCCTGAACACCTTGCTGCTGTTAGCGAAGGGCAAGGAGAAAGATTTCATCAGAATATCAAGGAGATAGAACCACCATACTGAGGTAGATGGAACATGAGCATGATGGGCTTCAAATGCTGCATGCTACACAGCGAAGATCTGCAGGCCTTTTAAATGAGAAAATGTGTCAAAAGAAGCTTTGAAGAGAAAAGGGAAAAGCACAATAATTAATTTCCAATAAAGTTGCAGAATTAAAGTTCAATACTTTTTTTTATATAATATTGTTTACATTTTTGACTATAATAATTATTTTTTTTCTTTATTTCATTTTTACGTAATTTCAAAATCCAAATGTGTTGGCTAAAAATATTGGTGTTTTTATTTAAATTCGGGCATAAGAAAACAAAAGAATTAGTCATTGGATTTGAAACAATTTTTATACACCCAAATTTTGCATACTTGTGTTATTATTTCATCACATATTTTACTCTTGTAAAGTAATTGAATTAGTGGAAAGTTCAACTGTTGTATAAAAAGAACGAAGGACAAAAATAATACATTCAATTGAGTGTTTTACCATAAGATGATTATTCTACAAAACATTCTTTGGTGTAGAATCAAGGGATTTTATACATATGCAAGGGATTTTATACATCTGAATTCACATTTTTGTTTAGCATTTTCACATTGTTGCTCCCTTAGTACATCTACAGTATCAAATTAAAGGGTGTAAGAGAATTTGTTACAAAAAACCATGTTATAAGACATGTTAAGAGTTGTTGCTTATTAGGCATTTTTCTTCTTTTTTTGGGAACATATCTTATTAACGTTCAAAAAAATTATAATTTTTGAAAAAAAAATATTTTCCTGGAATAAGAAAGTAATACATACATTTAGATCTTTTTTTTTTTTACAAAAGAATTCACAGAAAACACTACTGTAGCAAAAATGTTAATGTATTGTAAGAATTACGATCTGCAGCTTCTTATTATATTTTTTCCTCCCAAGCATTTTTTTAAATTTTTTTAGAGCCATCATAGCCAAATTACTTTTAATTATTTACAAATTAGTTTTTCTACCAAGAAGCATGCGTTAAATGGAACATTTACTGCTGTTAAGAACATATTTCTACCTTATTTTCAGATTTTTTAATATCTTTTCCTTTAATTTTTTATACAGTTATCTATGTATTATTGAATCCAATTTAATAAGTCAACATTGTACTGATTTCTTAAAATGATTTTGTTTATTCTCATTATTCCAGAATACATTTTTGAATTCCCAATTGAAATGGGTAAAGTATACCATATTTTTTTTTTAGTTAACTTCTAAAAATAATCTTTTTTAATGATATTTTAATTTGAAAGAATGCATGCAATCTTTTTTGCAATTTTTAGCTCTAGATAGTGATGAACGTGTATACTTGTTGCTCAGGTTTTCCCAAGCACGCTCAGGTGGTCTCCGAGTATTTGTTAGTGCTCAGAGATGTAGTTTTCGTCAAAGCAGCTGCATGATTTACAGCTGCCAGCCAGCCTGAGTACATGTGGGGGTTGCCTGGTTGCCAATGAATTCCCACATGTATTCAAACTGTCTAGCAGTCGTAGATCATGCAGCTGTGTGGACAAAAACTAAATCTCCGAGCACTAACAAATACTCGGAGACCACCAGAACAACGAGTATACTCGCTCATCACTAGCTCTAGAAATTTTTTTCATGAACCGCTTAAAGCATGTGTTAGGCACCAGGATAATCCCGCTGCATGGGGTAGATACCAAGCCTTGCCTGCATCTGTGGTCTCCCATTTTGCTTTGATCACTGCAGGTGCTGCTGAGCATAGATGTCGGTCCCAGCATCTTATTCAGGCTCATGCTATTCATCTGGTTACTGCTGGCTCTTCAGCCACGCCTATGATAACCAGCAGTAGTCAGAAACGAGCAAACACTCTGGAGACTAAGTCCAGAAATCACCCTACTGAGCATGCTCGTGATGGGGCGATGTCTCATTGGTGGTCAGTCGTCAGCTGCTCTGGTGATTTGGCAGCTCCAGATTGGTCCACAGGCAAGGTCCTGTCCAACTGGACTTGAGCTTTATGTATAAATGGTTTTCAGAGGTGCATGCCGGTGTGCTAGTATCAACTTTATGTGTGTATTGTGAGATAGTGCTACCTGAGTGTGTTGGGGAATCTTGCTTGGCATCGGGCTTAAAGCACTCAGGCATGGTTTCTCCACATAAACAGTCTATCTGGTTTATTAAACATCATAAACCGTGTCACAAACAGTTCATTATATACATCAATAGTACACATTAACCACCGACAGTCTGTTCCAATGGCAGATCCTTCTCTGCCCGTAACCCCTGTTATCTGGAGTTACCTTACAGGAGCTCCGGCTCCACACACTGACTCCTGTCAGTTCGGGTTCCCAGGGTAAAGCTGTCTCACTGGGGTCACCGTCCTTGTGACCAGGGCACTTCAGATAGTCCAGACCCGCAGTAGGAACTGTAGTTTCCCCAACACAGTAGTAATCCCAGGCTCTGCAGATACGGCCTCTCCATGTGCCTTTCAGGAAGTCCAGTCCCAGGCACTTCCAACACACAGGCCTTTAGTCCATGGTTTCAACATGTGCTTCCAGGAATCCAGTCCCCTCCAGAACATTCCAACACACTGACCATTCAGTTCATAGCCTCAGCAGGTGCTTCCAGGAATCCAGTCCATTCCAGGACATTCCAACACACAGGCTATACAGGAACTCACACTCTGGTCAAATTATATACCTGTAACCACCCCCATAGGTGGGTGGTGTGTGGTTAGCCAGTCCCACCCAGCTCACCAGCTAACCCTGCAAGCCTCCCATTATAAACGATACAAATACTTGTGGGACTACAGGTCCCAGAACAACAATACTACAGGCTTACAGTGCAGACTCCCTCTGTGACACATACCGGCCATTTACAATCATGCCAGACATTGTTTCACCATCACAATTACAAGCACACCTCCACGCATATCCTGAGGAGCACAAACAGCGCCCCCTGGCTGTAACATGGGTCACTGCATCACAGTATGAACTTTGCTACTGTGTGGGCTGATCAATGAAAATTCTCTGTATCCTCTGTATTTTTGTGGTGATGCCCAAAAATATTTATTTGCCGTTCGTGGGAACAGAAAAAATAGAAATAGGTAAAGCACAGGAGAAAATTCTAAAGCAACTATTTTTGAGTGATGTTTCGACCTGTCCCAGGTTTAATTCAATACGACGCCCCAAGATGAGAAAAATAAGGCACCATGCTTTAAGTCACATTACTGGCTGTGCTCTTGCACCATGTCTGTCTTCCTGCTGCTGGTGTGACAGCATGTGCTCAGGGTCGGCTGTAAGCCATTAGAATTCTGGCACCTCCAGAGACAAGTTTGTATTAATTCAGGGCTGGCATATAGCCAATAGAGATCCGGCACCTCCGGAGAGGAGTTGTTTTGAGTGCTTTTGCGGCTTGTATGACCACTGTATGCTACCTGCTCCGTTAGTGAGCTTCGATCCTCTCTGACAATAACAGGGATCATATCTAGTATCATATATTTCGTTACTTTGTGCGAGTGGCACAGTTCTATTGCAGAGCATCTGTTCTTTTACTGTGTGCGAGTGACACAGCTCTATTGCAGAGCATCTGCTCCGTTACTGTGTGCGAGTTACACTACTCTGTGTGCTGTTCACTGAGTGACGTCTAACTCAGTGAGAGCTAGCAATCGCTCACTGCCTTCTCCACCATTGTTTACTTTAGCTGCAGTTTTACATCTCTGTACAGTGGACCCCGGTTTGTGATTGCACTTCCTCATTTAATTTATTTAGTGCAATCCGCCAACCCTAACAGCATGTTTCAATGTTGCAGAGTTTCTTATGGCCTATTGGACATGTGATGTTTTCAAGTAATCCATGGCGCAAATATAAAACTGATGCTTTTATTTCTGTCACCGTTATGCCTTACATGTGCCACTGGATGGTTAGGAATATTAGTTCCAATCAATGTGATTATTCTGTGTGTACTAATATTCTAGCTTTGCTTAATTATTTTTTATGCCACAGAATTTACTACTATAGATATTTTCTTAATATACTATAAACACTGGATCTTAGTGGGGCTGAGTTTGTTTTCATTAATGTTTTTAAAAAAGAAAACAATCTTAATTATTTTAGCCCCTTTACCCCCAAGGGAGGTTTGCATGCTAATGACCAGGCCAATTTTTACAATTCTGACCACTGTCCATTTATGAGGTTATAACTCTTGAATGCTTCAGTATACGTTCAATTTTGAATAAATCCCCAAAAGTGTGACCAGCAAAGCACCCCCACACCATCACACCTCCAACTCCATGCTTCACGGTGGGAACCAGGCATGTAGAGTCCATCCCTTCACCTTTTCTGCGTCGCACAAAGACATGGTGGTTGGAACCAAAGATCTCAAATTTGGACTCATCAGACCAAAACACAGATTTCCACTGGTCTAATTTTCCTTGTGTTTAGCCCAAACAGTGGTTTCCTAGCAGCTATTTTACCATGAAGGCCTGCTGCACAAAGTCTCCTCTGAACAGTTGTTGTAGAGATGTGTCTGCTGCTAGAACTCTGTGTGGCATTGACATGGTCGCTAATCTGAGCTGCTGTTAACCTGCGATTTCTGAGGCTGGTGAGTCGGGTAAACTTATCCTCAGAAGCAGAGGTGACTCTTGGTCTTCCTTTCCTGGGGCGGTCCTCATGTGAGCCAGTTTCTTTGTAGCACTTGATGGTTTTTGCAACTGCACTTGGGGACACTTTCAAAGTTTTCCCAATTTTTCGGACAGACTGACCTTCATTTCTTAAATTAATGATGGCCACTCATTTTCTTTACTTAGCTGCTTTTAAATGTCTATTCAGTAGGTCTATCAGCTGTGTATCCACCAGACTTCTGCTCAACACAACTGATGGTGCCAACCCCATTTATAAGGCAAGAAATCCCAATTATTAAACATGACAGGGCACAAGTGAAGTGAAAACCATTTTCGGTGACTACCTCTTGAAGCTCATGAAGAGAATGCCAAGAGTGTGCAAAGCAATCATCAATGCAAAAGGTGGCTACTTTGAAGAACCTAGAATATAAGACATATTTTCAGTTGTTTCACACTTTTTTGTTAAGTATATAATTCCACATGTGTTAATTCATAGTTTTGATGCCTTCAGTGAGAATTTACAATTTTCATAGTCATGAAAATACAAAAAAATCTGTAAATGAGGTGTGTCCAAACTTTTGTTCTGTACTGTATGTCACACAAAATACTTCAAAACTAACATTTTCCACATGTCTACTTTACATCAGCACAATTTTAGAACCAACAGTTTTTTGTTAGGAAGTTATCAGGGTTAAAATTTGACCAGCGATTTCCCAATTTTAAAACACCATTTTTTTAGGGCCCACATCATATTTGAAATCATTTTGAGGGGTCTATGTGATAGAAAATACCCAAAAGTGACACCATTCTATAAAGAGCACCCCTCAAGGTCCTCAAAACCACATTCAAAAAGTGTATTTACCCTTCAGGTGCTTCACAGGAAATTTTGGAATGTTTAAAAAACATGAGCATTTAACTTTTTTCACAAAATGTTTTACTTGAGATCCAATTTGTTTTATTTTACCCAGGGTAATAGGAGAAATTGGACATAAAAAGTTGTTGTTCAATTTGTCCTGAGTATGCCGATACCCCATATTTGGGGTAAACCACTGTTTGGGCGCATGGCAGAGCTCGGAAGTCAAGGATCGCCGTTTGACTTTTCAGTGCAAAATTGGCTGAAATTGAGATCGGACACCATTGTCATGATCTCCATGGCCAGAGAACTAGCATAAGCCTCAATAGGAACAAGCTCTTGGAAGATGTAACTATACTGACCATGAACTAAACCTACCGCATCATCTAGAAGTAGCCAGGTAGCATGTCCTACTTTTTATCCCTATATGCCCAGCGCCGGCCGGAGAACTAAATAATGCTAGCAGAGGGAAATATAAGACCTGACTCACCTCTAGAGAAATGCCCAAAAAGGAGACAGAGGCCCCCCACATATATTGGCGGTGATATGAGATGAAACAACAAACGCAGCAGGAAAATAGTTTTAGCAAATTTGAGGTCCGCTTTCTAGATAGCAGAAGACAGAAAGCATACTTTCATGGTCAGTAGAAAACCCTAACAAAACACATCCAGAAATTACTTTAGGACTCTGGCATTAACTCATAATACCAGAGTGGCAATTCCTGATCAACAAGAGCTTTCCAGACACAGTAACGAAACTGCAGCTGTGAACTGGAACCAAAATACAAAAACAAAACATGGACGAATGTCCAACTTATCTAGTAGATGTCTGGGAGCAGGAACAAGCACAGAGAGGCTTCTGATAACATTGTTGACCGGCAAGCATCTAACAGAGAAGCCAGGTTATATAGCGACACCCAGATCTAATCAGAACAGGTGAACAGGGAAGATGATGTCACAAGTTCAATTCCACCAGTAGCCACCGGGGGAGCCCAGAATCCAAATTCACAACAGTACCCCCCCCTCAAGGAGGGGGCACCGAACCCTCACCAGAACCACCAGGGCGATCAGGATGGGCCCTATGAAAGGCACGAACCAGATCAGAGGCATGAACATCAGATGCAGTGACCCAAGAATTGTCCTCCTGGCCGTATCCCTTCCACTTGACCAGATACTGGAGTCTCCGTCTGGAAACACGGGAGTCTAGGATTTTTTCCACAACGTACTCCAACTCACCCTCAACCAACACCGGAGCAGGAGGCTCAACGGAAGGCACAACCGGTGCCTCATACCTGCGCAATAACGACCGATGAAAAACGTTATGAATAGAAAAGGATGCAGGGAGGTCCAAACGGAAGGAAACAGGGTTAAGAATCTCCAATATTTTATACGGACCGATGAACCGAGGCTTAAACTTAGGAGATGAGACCCTCATAGGGACAAAACGAGAAGACAACCACACCAAATCTCCAACACAAAGCCGAGGACCAACACGACGGTGACGGTTGGCAAAAAGCTGAGTCTTCTCCTGGGACAACTTTAAATTGTCCATCACCTGCCCCCAGATATGATGCAATCTCTCCACCACCGCATCCACTCCAGGACAATCCGAGGATTCCATCTGACCGGAGGAAAATCGAGGGTGGAACCCCGAATTACAGAAAAACGGGGACACCAAAGTGGCAGAGCTGGCCCGATTATTGAGGGCGAACTCCGCCAATGGCAAAAAAGCAACCCAATCATCCTGGTCAGCAGACACAAAACACCTCAGATATGTCTCCAGGGTCTGATTAGTCCGCTCGGTCTGGCCATTAGTCTGAGGGTGAAAAGCAGACGAAAAAGACAAATCTATGCCCATCCTAGCACAGAATGCCCGCCAAAATCTAGACACAAATTGGGTTCCTCTGTCAGAAACGATATTCTCAGGAATACCATGCAAACGAACAACATTTTGAAAAAACAGGGGCACCAACTCGGAAGAAGAAGGCAATTTGGGCAGGGGAACCAAATGGACCATCTTAGAAAAACGGTCACACACCACCCAGATGACAGACATCTTCTGAGAAACAGGCAGATCTGAAATAAAATCCATCGAGATGTGTGTCCAAGGCCTCTTAGGAATAGGCAAGGGCAACAATAATCCACTAGCCCGAGAACAACAAGGCTTGGCCCGAGCACAAACGTCACAAGACTGCACAAAGCCTCGCACATCTCGTGACAGGGAAGGCCACCAGAAGGATCTTGCCACCAAATCCCTGGTACCAAAAATTCCAGGATGACCTGCCAATGCAGAAGAATGTACCTCAGAGATGACTCTACTGGTCCAATCATCAGGAACAAACAACCTATCAGGCGGACAACGATCCGGTCTATCCGCCTGAAACTCCTGCAAGGCCCGCCGCAGGTCTGGAGAAACGGCTGACAAGATAACTCCCTCCTTAAGAATACCTGTGGGGTCAGAGTTGCCGGGTGAATCAGGCTCAAAACTCCTAGAAAGGGCATCCGCCTTAACATTCTTAGAACCTGGTAGGTACGATACCACAAAATTAAACCGAGAGAAAAATAATGACCAGCGCGCCTGTCTAGGATTCAGGCGCCTGGCGGTCTCAAGATAGATCAAATTTTTGTGGTCAGTCAATACCACCACCTGATGTCTGGCCCCCTCGAGCCAATGGCGCCACTCCTCAAACGCCCACTTCATGGCCAAAAGCTCCCGATTCCCAACATCATAATTCCGCTCAGCGGGCGAAAATTTACGGGAAAAGAAGGCACAAGGCCTCATCACGGCGCAGTCAGAACTTTTCTGCGACAACACTGCCCCAGCCCCGATCTCAGAAGCGTCGACCTCAACCTGAAAAGGAAGAGTCACATCAGGCTGACGCAACACAGGGGCAGAAGAAAAACGGCGCTTAAGCTCCTGAAAGGCCTCCACAGCATCAGGGGACCAATTAGCAACATCAGCACCCTGTCTAGTCAAATCGGTCAATGGCTTAACGACATCCGAAAAACCAGAAATAAATCGACGATAAAAGTTGGCAAAGCCCAAAAATTTCTGAAGACTTTTAAGAGAAGAGGGCTGCGTCCAATCACAAATAGCTTGAACCTTGACAGGATCCATCTCAATGGAAGAGGGAGAAAAAATATATCCCAAAAAGGAAATTCTCTGAACCCCAAAAACGCACTTAGAACCCTTGACACACAGAGAATTAGACCGCAAAACCTGAAAAACCCTCTTAACTTGCCGGACATGAGAGTCCCAATCATCCGAAAAAATCAGAATATCATCCAGATACACTATCATAAATTTATCCAAAAAATCGCGGAAAATATCATGCATAAAGGACTGGAAGACTGAAGGGGCATTAGAAAGACCAAAAGGCATCACCAAATACTCAAAGTGGCCCTCGGGCGTATTAAATGCGGTTTTCCACTCATCCCCCTGCCTGATCCGCACCAAATTATACGCCCCACGGAGATCAATCTTAGAGAACCACTTGGCCCCCTTTATGCGAGCAAACAAATCAGTCAGCAACGGCAACGGGTATTGATATTTAACCGTGATTTTATTCAAAAGCCGATAATCAATACATGGTCTCAAAGAGCCGTCTTTTTTTGACACAAAGAAAAAACCGGCTCCTAAGGGAGATGACGATGGACGAATATGTCCCTTTTCCAAGGACTCCTTTATATATTCTCGCATAGCAGTATGTTCAGGCACAGACAGATTAAATAAACGACCCTTTGGGTATTTACTACCCGGAATTAAATCTATAGCACAATCGCACTCACGGTGCGGAGGTAGTGAACCCAGCTTGGGTTCTTCAAAGACGTCACGATAATCAGACAGGAACTCAGGGATTTCAGAGGGAATAGATGATGAAATGGACACCAAAGGTACGTCCCCATGAGTCCCCTTACATCCCCAGCTCAACACAGACATAGCTCTCCAGTCAAGGACTGGGTTGTGAGACTGCAGCCATGGCAATCCCAGCACCAAATCATCATGTAGATTATACAGCACCAGAAAACGAATAGTCTCCTGGTGATCCGGATTAATACACATAGTCACTTGTGTCCAGTATTGTGGTTTATTATTAGCCAATGGGGTGGAGTCAATCCCCTTCAGAGGAATAAGAGTCTCCAAAGGCTCTAAATCATACCCACAACGATTGGCAAAGGACCAATCCATAAGACTCAAAGCGGCGCCAGAGTCGATATAGGCGTCCGTAGTAATAGATGACAAAGAGCAAATCAGGGTCACAGACAAAATAAATTTAGACTGTAAAGTGCCAATGGGAACGGATTTATCAAGCTTTTTAGTACGCTTAAAGCATGCTGATATAACATGAGTAGAATCCCCACAATAGAAACACAACCCATTTTTCCGTCTAAAATTCTGCCGCTCGCTTCTGGACAGAATTCTATCACACTGCATGTTTTCTGGCGTCTTCTCAGTGGACACCGCCAGATGGTGCACTGGTTTGCGCTCCCGCAGACGCCTATCGATCTGAATGGCCATTGTCATGGACTCATTCAGACTTGCAGGCACAGGGAACCCCACCATAACATCCTTAATGGCATCAGAAAGACCCTCTCTGAAAGTAGCCGCCAAGGCGCACTCATTCCACTGAGTAAGCACAGACCATTTACGGAATTTTTGGCAGTAAATTTCAGCTTCATCTTGCCCCTGCGATAGGGACATCAAAGTTTTTTCTGCCTGAAGTTCCAAATGAGGTTCCTCATACAGCAAGCCCAAGGCCAGAAAAAACGCATCCACATTGCGCAACGCAGGATCCCCTGGTGCCAATGCAAAAGCCCAATCTTGAGGGTCGCCGCGGAGCAAGGAAATCACAATCCCAACCTGCTGTGCAGGGTCTCCAGCAGAACGAGATTTCAGGGACAAAAATAACTTACAATTATTTCTAAAATTCTGAAAGCTAGATCTATTCCCTGAGAAGAATTCCGGCAAAGGAATTCTCGGCTCTGATACCGGAGCATGAACAACAAAATCTTGCAAACTTTGTACTTTCGTGGCGAGATTATTCAAACCTGCAGTTACACTCTGTAGATCCATTATAGACAGGTGAACATAGAGCCATTCAAAGATTAGAAGGAGAGAGAAAAAAAAAAAAGACTGCAGCATGGACAGACTGGCAAGTGATCCAATTAAGAGCACACTAACTACTAGAGAAAAAAAAAAAAAAAAAAATTTCAGCAGACTTCTTAATTCTCTCCTTTCTCAGCCAAGGATTTTAACCCTTTAGTGGGCCGGTCAAACTGTCATGATCTCCATGGCCAGAGAACTAGCATAAGCCTCAATAGGAACAAGCTCTTGGAAGATGTAACTATACTGACCATGAACTAAACCTACCGCATCATCTAGAAGTAGCCAGGTAGCATGTCCTACTTTTTATCCCTATATGCCCAGCGCCGGCCGGAGAACTAAATAATGCTAGCAGAGGGAAATATAAGACCTGACTCACCTCTAGAGAAATGCCCAAAAAGGAGACAGAGGCCCCCCACATATATTGGCGGTGATATGAGATGAAACAACAAACGCAGCAGGAAAATAGTTTTAGCAAATTTGAGGTCCGCTTTCTAGATAGCAGAAGACAGAAAGCATACTTTCATGGTCAGTAGAAAACCCTAACAAAACACATCCAGAAATTACTTTAGGACTCTGGCATTAACTCATAATACCAGAGTGGCAATTCCTGATCAACAAGAGCTTTCCAGACACAGTAACGAAACTGCAGCTGTGAACTGGAACCAAAATACAAAAACAAAACATGGACGAATGTCCAACTTATCTAGTAGATGTCTGGGAGCAGGAACAAGCACAGAGAGGCTTCTGATAACATTGTTGACCGGCAAGCATCTAACAGAGAAGCCAGGTTATATAGCGACACCCAGATCTAATCAGAACAGGTGAACAGGGAAGATGATGTCACAAGTTCAATTCCACCAGTAGCCACCGGGGGAGCCCAGAATCCAAATTCACAACACACCATGTTGCATTTCGAGAGCCCCTGATGTGCCTAAACAGTGGAAACCCCCCACAAGTGACCCCATTTTGGAAACTAGACCACCCAAGGAGCTTATCTAGATGTGTGGTGAGCACTTTGAACCCCCAATTATTTCACTAAGGTTTATAATGTAGAGCCGTGAAAATTAAAAAAATCATTTTTTTCAATAAAAATGATTTTTATCCCGCATTTTTTTATTTTCCCAAGGGTATCTGGAGAAATTGGACATAAAAAGTTGTTGTGCAATTTGTCCTGAGTATGCTGATACCTCATATGTGGGCGGGAATCACCGTTTGGGTGCATGGCAGAGCTCGGAAGTGAATGAGCGCCATTTTAGAATGCAGACTTTGACGGAGTGGTCAGGGGCGTCACTTTGCGTTTGCAGAGCCCCTGATGTATCTAAACAGTGTAACCCCCCACAAGTGACCCCATATTGGAAACTAGAACCCCCAAGGAGCTTACCTAGATGTGTTTTGAGAACTTTCATCCCCTAAGTGTTTCACTAAAGTTTATAATGCAGACCCGTGAGAATAAACAATTATTATTTTTCCACAAAAATGATTATTTAGCCCCCAGTTTTGTATTTTCTTAAGGGTAACATGAGAAATTGGACCCCAGAAGTTGTTGAGCATTTTGTTCTGAGTACGCTGATACCCCACATGTGGGGGTAAACCTCTGTTTGGGCACATAGCAGAGCTCGGAAGGGAAGGAGCGCCGTTTGACTTTTCAGTGCAAAATTGGCTGGAATTGAGATCGGAAGGCATATCACATTTGGAGAGCCCCTGATGTACATAAACAGTAGAAACCCTCCACAAGTGACCCCATATTGGAAACTAGACTGTTGTGAATTCTGCTTTTGGGCTCCCTCTGGTGGTTGTAGGTGGTAATGCAGTTGCCCCTGAGTTGCAGCCCTGGTCAGGTGTATCTGCTGATTGCAGTTCTGACTGGGGTATTTAGGCATGCAGGATTCATTTGTCCTTGCCAGTTGTCAATTGTTCTTGGGAGGTTATGGACCTCTGCCTGGTTCCTCCTGCCTTTCTGCCAAATCAGCAAAGATAAGTGTCTGGGTTTTTTTTTCTGTGGCACACATGCTGTGTGCTTCACAATTCAGTGCTATTCTTTGTGTTTTCTTGTCCAGCTTCGATTGCGTCAGTATTTTCTCAGTCTTGTTGGATTCTCTGGAGTGGCAGATATACATTCCATGTCTTTAGTTAGATTGTGGAACTTTTTGTATTATCTGCTGTGGATATTTTTGGAAGGGTTTTAATACTGACCGCCTAGTAATCTGTCCTATCCTTTCCTATTTAGCTAGAGTGGCCTCTTTTGCTAAATCCTGTTTCTACCTGCGTGTGTCTATTCTTCTCCTACTCACAGTCATTATTCGTGGGGGGCTGCCTATCCTTTGGGGGTCTGCTCTGAGGCAAGGTAGCATTCCTATTTCCATCTATAGGGGTATTTAGTCCTCCGGCTGTGTTGAGGTGTCTAGGTTCGTGTTAGGCACACCCCATGGCTACTTCTAGTTGCTGTGTTAGTTCAGGATTGCGGTCAGTACAGGTTCCACCGACTCCAGAGAAAGTTTCATGCGGCTCCAAGGTCACCGGATCATAACGGTACAACTGGCCAATAATGAGTTAAATGCATCTCAGAAGAAGGGAAGAAAGGTGTTGAGCCATTTTTTTTTTTGCAGTCTGTTTTGTCTTTTTTTCCCTCTTTATCTATGGGTGGCTGAAGAGTCTTGTGCCAGCATGGATGTTCAGGAATTAGCTTCTCGTGTAGACCAGCTTGCTGCTAGGGTACAGGGTATTTCTGATTATATTGTTCAGGCTCCTGCTTTAGAGCCGAAGATTCCTACTCCTGATTTGTTTTTTGGTGATAGGTCCACATTTTTTGGTTTTAAAAACAATTGCAAACTGTTTTTTGCTCTGAGACCGCGATCCTCCGGTGATTCTATTCAGCAGGTTAAAATTGTCATCTCCCTGCTGCGTGGCGATCCTCAGGATTGGGCATTTTCCCTGGAATCTGGGAATCCTGCCTTGCTTAATGTAGATTCCTTTTTTCAGGCTTTAGGATTATTATATAATGAACCGAATTCTGTGGATCAAGCGGAGAAAACCTTGTTGGCCCTGTCTCAGGGTCAAGAGGCAGCAGAATTGTATTGTCAGAAATTTAGAAAATGGTCTGTGTTGACTAAATGGAATGATGATGCTTTGGCGGCAATTTTCAGAAAGGCTCTTTCTGAATCCATTAAAGATGTTATGGTGGGGTTTCCCACGCCTTCCGGTCTGAGTGATTCTATGTCTCTGGCCATTCAGATTGATCGGCGCTTGCGGGAGCGTCAAACTGTGCGCGCTGTGGCGTCGTCCTTAGAGCAAGGTCCTGAGCCAATGCAGTGTGATAGGATTTTGTCTAGAACGGAAAGACAAGGATTCAAACGTCAGAATAGGTTGTGTTATTATTGTGGCGACGCTTCTGATGTCATTTCAGTCTGCCCTAAGTGGACAAAAAGGATCGCTAGTTCATTTACTATCAGTACTGTACAACCTAAATTTCTGTTATCGGTGTCCTTGATCTGCTCATTGTCATCATTTTCTGTCATGGCGTTTGTGGATTCAGGCGCCGCCTTGAACTTAATGGATTTTGAGTTTGCCAGGCATTGTGGTTTTCCCTTGCAGCCTTTGCAGAACCCTATCCCTTTAAGGGGGATTGATGCTACACCTTTGGCTAAAAATAAGCCCCAGTTTTGGACACAGGTGACCATGCACATGGCGCCAGTCCATCAGGAAGATTGTCGATTTCTGGTGTTGCATAATTTGCATGATGTTATCATGCTGGGTTTCCCGTGGTTGCAGGTACATAATCCTGTGTTGGATTGGAAATCTATGTCTGTGACTAGTTGGGGTTGTCAGGGGGTTCATAATGATGTTCCTTTGATGTCAATCTCCTCTTCTTCCTCTTCTGAAATTCCAGAGTTTTTGTCTGATTTTCAGGATGTATTTGATGAGCCCAAGTCCAGTTCCCTTCCACCGCGCAGGGACTGTGATTGTGCTATAGACTTGATTCCAGCCAGTAAGTTTCCTAAGGGCCGACTTTTCAACCTGTCTGTGCCTGAACATACCGCCATGCGGAGTTATGTTAAGGAGTCTTTGGAGAAAGGGCATATTCGGCCATCTTCTTCACCATTGGGAGCAGGTTTTTTCTTTGTTGCTAAGAAGGATGGCTCCTTGAGACCTTGTATTGATTATCGCCTCTTGAATAAGATCATGGTCAAATTTCAATACCCTTTACCTTTGCTTTCCGATTTGTTTGCTAGGATTAAGGGGGCTAGTTGGTTTACGAAGATTGACCTTCGGGGGGCATATAATCTTGTTCGTATTAAGCAGGGTGATGAATGGAAAACTGCGTTTAATACGCCCGAAGGCCATTTTGAATACCTTGTGATGCCATTCGGGCTCACTAACGCTCCATCTGTTTTTCAATCCTTCATGCATGATATCTTCTGGACTTATATTGATAAATTCTTGATTGTATATTTGGACGATATTTTGATTTTTTCCAATGATTGGAAGTCTCATGTGGAACAGGTCAGGATGGTATTTCAGATCCTTCGTGACAATGCTTTGTTTGTGAAGGGGTCTAAGTGTCTCTTTGGGGTGCAGAAGGTTTCTTTTTTAGGCTTTATTTTTTCTCCCTCATCTATGGAGATGAATCCTGTTAAGGTTCAGGCCATTCATGATTGGATTCAACCTACATCCGTGAAGAGCCTTCAGAAATTTTTGGGTTTTGCAAATTTTTATCGCCGTTTCATTGCTAACTTTTCCAGCGTGGTTAAACCCTTGACTGATTTGACGAAAAAAGGCGCTGATGTGGCAAATTGGTCCTCTACGGCTGTCTCTGCCTTTCAGGTGCTTAAACGCCGATTTACTTCTGCTCCGGTGTTGCGCCAACCAGATGTTTCTCTTCCGTTTCAGGTTGAGGTTGATGCTTCTGAGATTGGGGCAGGGGCCGTTTTGTCTCAGAGGGATTCTGTTGGTTCTTTGATGAAACTGTGTGCCTTCTTCTCCTGCAAGTTTTCGCCTGCTGAACGCAATTATGATGTCGGCAATCGGGAGTTGTTGGCTATGAAGTGGGCGTTTGAGGAGTGGCGACATTGGTTTGAGGGAGCTAAGCACCGTATTGTGGTCCTGACCGATCATAAGAATTTGATTTACCTCGAGTCTGCCAAACGGCTCAGTCCTAGACAGGCTCGATGGTCCTTGTTTTTTTCCCGTTTTGATTTTGTGGTTTCGTATCTTCCGGGTTCTAAGAATATTAAGGCTGATGCCCTTTCTAGGAGTTTTTTGCCTGATTCTCCTGAGGTCCTTGAACCGGTCGGCATTCTGAAAGAAGGCGTGGTCTTTTCTGCCATTTCCCCTGATTTATGGCGGGTTCTTCAGGAATTTCAGGCTGATAGACCTGACCGCTGTCCTGTGGGGAAATTGTTTGTTCCTGACAGATAAACTAGTACAGTGATTTCTGAGGTTCACTGTTCTGTGTTGGCTGGTCATCCTGGTATTTTGGGTACCAGAGATTTGGTTGGTAGGTCCTTTTGGTGGCCTTCGTTGTCACGTGATGTGCGTTCTTTTGTGCAGTCCTGTGGGACTTGTGCACGGGCCAAGCCTTGTTATTCCCATGCTAGTGGGTTACTTTTGCCATTGCCGGTCCCTGAGAGGCCCTGGACGCATATTTCTATGGATTTTATTTCTGATCTTCCGGTTTCCCAGAGGATGTCGGTTATCTGGGTTGTTTGTGACCGGTTTTCTAAGATGGTTCAATTGGTGCCTTTGCCTAAATTGCCTTCCTCTTCAGAGTTGGTTCCATTGTTTTTTCAGCATGTGGTTCTTTTGCATGGTATTCCGGAGAATATTGTGTCCGACAGAGGTTCCCAGTTTGTTTCTAGGTTTTGGCGGGCCTTTTGTGCTAGGCTGGGCATTGATTTGTCTTTTTCTTCTCCATTTCATCCTCAGACAAATGGCCAGACTGAGCGAACTAATCAGACTTTGGAGACTTATTTGAGATGCTTTGTGTCTGCCGATCAGGATGATTGGGTGGCCTTTTTGCCATTGGCCGAGTTTGCCCTTAATAATCGGGCTAGTTCGGCTACTTTGATTTCGCCTTTTTTTTGTAATTTTGGTTTTCATCCTCGTTTTTCTTCAGGGCAGGTTGAGCCTTCTGACTGTCCTGGTGTGGATTCTGTGGTTGACAGGTTGCAGCAGATTTGGGCACATGTGGTGGACAATTTGGTGTTGTCTCAGGAGGAGGCTCAACGTTTTGCTAACCGTCGTCGGTGTGTTGGTTCCCGGCTTCGGGTTGGGGATTTGGTTTGGTTGTCTTCCCATCATGTTCCTATGAAGGTCTCTTCCCCTAAGTTTAAGCCTCGGTTTATTGGTCCTTATAGGATTTCTGAGATTATTAATCTGGTGTCTTTTCGATTGGCGCTTCCGGCCTCTTTTGCTATCCATAATGTCTTCCATAGATCTTTATTGCGAAAATATGTGGTGCCCGTTGTTCCCTCTGTTGATCCTCCAGCCCCTGTTTTGGTTGATGGGGAGTTGGAGTATGTGGTTGAGAAGATTTTGGATTCTCGTTTTTCGAGGCGGAGGCTTCAGTACCTTGTCAAATGGAAGGGTTATGGCCAGGAGGATAATTCTTGGGTTTTTGCTTCTGATGTCCATGCTGCTGATTTGGTCCGTGCCTTTCATCTGGCTCGTCCTGATCGGCCTGGGGCGCTGGTGAGGGTTCGGTGACCCCTCCTCAAGGGGGGGTACTGTTGTGAATTCTGCTTTTGGGCTCCCTCCGGTGGTTGTAGGTGGTAATGCAGTTGCCCCTGAGTTGCAGCCCTGGTCAGGTGTATCTGCTGATTGCAGGTCTGACTGGGGTATTTAGGCGTGCAGGATTCATTTGTCCTTGCCAGTTGTCAATTGTACTTTGGAGGTTATGGACCTCTGCCTGGTTCCTCCTGCCTTTCTGCCAAATCAGCAAAGATAAGTGTCTGGGTTTTTTTTTTCTGTGGCACACATGCTGTGTGCTTCACAATTCAGTGCTATTCTTTGTGTTTTCTTGTCCAGCTTCCATTGTGTCAGTATTTTCTCAGTCTTGTTGGATTCTCTGGAGTGGCAGATATACATTCCATGTCTTTAGTTAGATTGTGGAACTTTTTGTATTATCTGCAGTGGATATTTTTGGAAGGGTTTTAATACTGACCGCCTAGTTATCTGTCCTATCCTTTCCTATTTAGCTAGAGTGGCCTCTTTTGCTAAATCCTGTTTCTACCTGCGTGTGTCTATTCTTCTCCTACTCACAGTCATTATTCGTGGGGGGCTGCCTATCCTTTGGGGGTCTGCTCTGAGGCAAGGTAGCATTCCTATTTCCATCTATATGGGTATTTAGTCCTCCGGCTGTGTCGAGGTGTCTAGGTTCGTGTTAGGCACACCCCACGGCTACTTCTAGTTGCTGTGTTAGTTCAGGATTGCGGTCAGTACAGGTTCCACCGACTCCAGAGAAAGTTTCATGCGGCTCCAAGGTCACCGGATCATAACACTAGACCATCCCAAGGAACTTATCTAGATGTGTTGTGAGAACTTTAAACCCCCAAGTGTTTCACAAAAGTTGTTTTCCAATTTGTCATGAGCATGCTGATACCCCGTATGTGGGAGACAACTACTGTTTGGGCACACGTCGGGGCTCGAAAGAGAAGTAGTGGCATTTTGGAATGCAGACTTTGATGGAATGGTCTGCGGGAGTCATGTTGCATTTGCAGAGCTACTGATGTGCCTAAACAGTAGAAACTCCCCACAAGTGACCCCATTTTGGAAACTAGACTCCCGAACGAACTTATCTAGATGTGTTGTGGGAACCTTGAACCCCCAAGTGTTTTACTAAAGTTTATAATGCAGAGCCATGAAAATAAAAAATATTTTTTTCCACAAAAATGATGTTTTAGACCCCATATTTTTATTTTCACAAGGTTAACAGGAGAAACTGGACCACAAACATTATTGTCCAATTTGTCCTGAGTACGCTGATACCCCATATGTGGGGGTAAACCAGTGTTTGGGTGCACAGAAGAGCTCGGAAGAGAGGGAGCACCATGCACCTTTTTCAACGCAGAATTGGCTTGAATTGAGATCGGACGTTTCTGATGTGCCTAAACAGTGGAAACCCCCCAATTCTAACTCCAGCCCTAACCCCAAGACACCACTAACCCTAATGCCAACCCTAACCATAACCCTATCCACACCCCTAACCCAAACACACCCCTAACCCTAATCCCATCCCGAACCACATCCCTAACCCTAACACACCCCAAACCCTAATCCCAACCCTAACCATAACCCTAACCACACCCCTAACCCTGACACACCACTAACCCTAATCCCAATCCTAATCCCAACCCTAACCCCAACCATAAACGTAATCCAAACCTTAACTCCAACTCTAGCCCCAACCCTAACCCTGAATTTAGCCCCAACACTAACCCTAACTTTAGCCCCAATCCTAACCCTAACTTTAACCCTAACCCTAATGGGAAAATGGAAATAAATTTAAAAAATATATATTTTATTATTTTTCCCTAACTAAGGGGGTGATAAAGGGGGGGTTGATTTACTATTTATAGCGGGTTTGTATGTTTGGCAGCTGTCACACACTAAAAGATCCTTTTTATTGAAAAAATAGTTTTTGCATCACCACATTTTGAGATCTATAATTTTTCCATATTTTGATCCACGAGGTCATGTGAAGTCTTGTTTATTGCAGGACAAGTTGAGGTGTTTATTGGTACCATTTTCGGGCACATGACATTTTTTGATTGCTTTTTAATCCGATTTTTGTGAGGCAAAATGAACAAAAACCAGCAATTCATGAATTTCTTTTGGGGGCCATTTATACCATTCCACCTGTGGTAAAATTGATAAAGCAGGTTGGTTCTTCAGGTCAGTAAGATGACAGCGATACCTCATTTATATTTTTTTATGTTTTGATGCTTTTATACAATAAAAACTATTTTATATAAAAAATAATTATTTTTGCATTGCTTTATTCTGAGAGCTATAACCTTTTTATTTTTCTGGTGATGGAGCTATATGGTGGCTTGTTTTTTGTGGGACAAGATGTCGTTTTAAGTGGTACCAATTTTATTTATATCCATCTTTTTGATCGCGTGTTATTCCACTTTTTGTTCAGTGGTATGATGATAAAGCATTGTTTTTTTGCCTTGGTTTTTTTTTGTTAATGGTGTTCACTAAAGGAGTTAATTAGTGGTACAGTTTTATAGGTCAGGTTGTTACGGACGCAGCCATGCTATAAATATGTACATTTATTGTTCAGATTTTTTGTTTTATTCAAATACACTGTGTTCCAAATTATTATGCAAATTGGATTTAAGTGTCTTAAAGATTTAATTGTTTTGTTTTTCAAATAAACTCGTGGATGGTATTGTGTCTCAGGGCTCAATGAATCACTGAAATCAATCTTAAACACATGTGATAATTAGTTTTCCAGGTGATTCTAATTAAAGGAAAACTACTCAAAAATGATGTTCCACATTATTATGCAGGTCACAGGTTTCAAGCAATATGGGAAATAAAAAGGATCTCTCTGTTGCTGAAAAGCGTTAAATAGTGCAATGCCTTGGATAAGGTATGAAAAAATTAGATATTTCACGAAAACTTAAGAGTGATCATCATACTCTGATGAGATTTGTGACTGAAACAGAGAACAGACAGAGTTCATGCAAATAAAGGCATAATGAGGAAGTTTTCTGGCAGACAAATTCATTGGATTAAGAGAGCAGCTGACAAAATACCATTACAAAGCAGCAAACAGTTATTTGAAGCTGCTGGTGTGTCTGGAGTCCCTCGAACCTCAAGGTGTAGGATCCTTCAAAGGCTTGCTGTGGTGCATAAACCTGCTATTCGGCCACTCCTAAACAGTGTTCACAAGAAGAAATGTGTTGTGAATTCCGTTCTCGGGCTCCCTCCTGTGGTCATGAGTGGTATTGTGTGAGTTCTGTTCTTGGGCTCCCTCTGGTGGCCTTTAGTGCTTACTGCGGGTCTGTAGCTGGAATCCAGCTGCCTCGTTTTCTGCTAGTCTGGCCTCTATTTAACTCCACCTGGACCTTCACTTTTGGCCTGCTGTCGTTGTATTCAGTACTGGTTCTGATCTCTCTGGACTTTCCTTGTGACCTGTCTCCTCCTGAGAAGCTAAGTCTTGCTAGTTCATGTTTGCTCATTATTTCCTTGAAAATGTTTCTCTGTATATGATGAGTTCTGTCCAGCTTGCTTATATGTAATGTTTTCGCTTGCTGGAAGATCTGGGGTGCAGAGTTGCGCCCCTCACATCGTGAGTCGGTGTGGGGGTTCTTGTAATCTCTGCGTGGATTATTTTTGATAGCATTTTATACTGACCGCACAGATCCCTTGCTGTCTTCTGTCTATTTAGTGTTAGCGGGCCTCATTTGCTAAAAAACCTGTTTTCATTTCTACGTTTGTGTTTTCCCCTTAACTCACCGTTATTATTTGTGGGGGGCTGTCTAAAACTTTGGGGTGATTTCTTTGAGGCAAGTGAGGCTTGCTTTCTCTCTAGGGGTAGCTAGTTTCTCAGGCTGTGACGAGGCGTCTAGGATTTTAGGTAACGCTCCACGGCTGCCTATAGTGTGTATTGATAGAATCAGGGTTGCGGTCAGTATAGCTCCCACATCCCCAGAGCTTGTCCTAAGGATTTCTGTTACTTAGCAGGTCAGTTTGCGATCCTTGCCACCAGGATCATAACAGTACAGCAGGCCATAAAAGAGTTAATGCATCGCAAAAGAGAGATAAGAGAGATCCTGAGTTAATTTTTATTTTTTTTTCCTCTGCAGTGTGGCTAGCCTCTCTCCTCCCTTTAATCTCTGGTTGGTTCAGAATTCAGCTGCAGACATGGACATTCAGAGCCTGTCCTCTAGTCTGGATCATCTCACTGCAAGGGTACAAGGTATCTAGGATTATGTAGTTCACAGTCCTATGTCAGAGCCTAAAATACCAATTCCTGAGTTATTCTCTGGAGATAGATCTAGGTTTTTGAATTTCAAAAATAATTGTAAATTATTCCTTTCTCTGAGACCTCGTTCCTTTGGTGACCCTGTTCAGCAAGTTAAAATTATTATTTCTTTGTTACGTGGTGACCCTCAAGTTTGGGCATTCTCTCTGCCGCCAGGAGATCCTGCATTACTAAATGTGGATGCGTTTTTTCTGGCGCTTGGATTGCTTTATGAGGAACCTAATCTAATAGACCAGGCAGAAAAGGTTTTGCTGGCTCTCTCTCAGGGTCTGGATGAAGCAGAGGTTTACTGTCAGAAGTTTAGGAAATGGTCTGTGCTCACTCAGTGGAATGAGTGTGCCCTGGCAGCAATTTTCAGAAAAGGTCTTTCTGAAGCCGTTAAGGATGTTATGGTGGGGTTCCCCACGCCTGCGGGTCTGAATGAGTCTATGTCGTTGGCCATTCAGATTGATCGGCGTTTGCGGGAGCGCAAACCTGTGCACCATCTGGTGGTATTTTCTGAGCAGAAGCCTGAGTCTATGCAATGTGACAGGATTCTGACCAGAATTGAACGGCAGAATTACAGACGTCAGAATGGGTTGTGCTTTTACTGTGGTGATTCTACTCATGTTATCTCTGATTGTTCTAAGCGCACAAATAGGTTCACTAAATCTGTCACCATTGGTACTGTACAACCCAAATTCATTTTGTCTGTTACTTTGATTTGCTCCCTGTCATCCTACTCAGTTATGGCTTTTGTGGATTCAGGTGCTGCCCTGAACTTGATGGATTTGTCATTTGCCAGGCGCTGTGGTTTTATCTTGGAGCCTTTGCAATTTCCTATTCCACTAAAGGGAATTGATGCTACGCCATTGGCCAAGAATAAGCCTCAGTACTGGACTCAAGTAACTATGTGCATGACTCCTGCACATCAGGAGGTGATTCGTTTTCTTGTGTTACATAATTTGCATGACGTTGTCGTGTTGGGTCTGCCATGGCTGCAGGCTCATAATCCAGTCCTGGATTGGAAAGCAATGTCTGTGTCAAGTTGGGGCTGCTAGGGGATTCATGGCGATGCTCCTTTGATGTCAATTGCTGCTTCTACTCCTTCTGAAGTCCCTGAATTTCTGTCGGACTACCAGGATGTATTTGATGAGCCCAAATCCAGTGCCCTACCTCCTCATAGGGATTGTGATTGTGCTATAAATTTGATTCCTGGTAGTAAGATCCCTAAGGGACGACTTTTCAATTTATCTGTACCAGAACATACCGCTATGCGGAGTTATATAAAGGAGTCTCTGGAGAAGGGGCATATTCGCCCGTCCTCGTCCCCTTTGGGTGCGGGGTTCTTTTTTGTGGCCAAGAAGGATGGTTCTCTGAGACCTTGTATAGATTATCGCCTTCTAAATAAAATCACGGTCAAATTCCAGTATCCCTTACCATTGTTGTCTGATCTGTTTGCTCGGATTAAGGGGGCTAGTTGGTTCACCAAGATAGATCTTCGAGGAGCGTATAATCTTGTGCGTATAAAATAGGGCGATGAAAGGAAAACGGCATTTAATACGCCCGAAGGCCATTTTGAGTACTTGGTGATGCCTTTTGGGCTCTCTAATGCACCTTCCGTGTTTCAGTCCTTCATGCACGACATCTTCCGAGAGTATCTGGATAGATTTATGATTGTGTACCTGGATGATATTTTGGTATTTTCTGACAATTGGGAATCCCATGTGAAGCAGGTCAGGATGGTATTTCAGGTCCTGCGTGCCAATGCCTTATTTGTGAAGGGCTCTAAATGTCTCTTCGGAGTCCAGAAGGTTTCCTTTTTGGGCTTTATTTTTTCTCCTTCCACTATTGAGATGGATCCAGTTAAGGTCCAGGCTATATATGACTGGACTCAACCTACATCAGTGAAGAGTCTTCAGAAGTTCTTGGGCTTTGCTAATTTTTACCGTCGCTTCATCACTAATTTCTCTAGTGTGGTTAAGCCTTTGACGGATTTGACCAAGAAGGGTTCTGATGTGACCAATTGGTCTCCTGCGGCCGTGGAGGCCTTTCAGGAGCTGAAATGTCGGTTTTCTTCGGCTCCTGTCTTGCGTCAGCCGGATGTCTCTCTCCCTTTCCAGGTTGAGGTTGATGCCTCTGAGATAGGAGCAGGGGCTGTCTTGTCGCAGAAAAAATCTGATGGCTCTATGATGAGGCCATGTGCTTTCTTTTCAAGAACGTTTTCGCCTGCCGAGCGGAATTATGATGTTGGTAATCGGGAGTTGTTGGCAATGAAGTGGGCATTTGAGGAGTGGCGACATTGGCTTGCGGGAGCCAAACATCGTGTGGTGGTCTTGACGGATCACAAGAATTTGACTTATCTCGAGTCTGCCAAACGGTTAAATCCTAGACAGGCTCGATGGTCGCTGTTTTTCTCCCGTTTCAATTTCGTGGTTTCATACCTTCCGGGTTCAAAGAACGTGAAGGCTGATGCCCTTTCTAGGAGTTTTGTGCCTTACTCTCCGGGAGTTTCTGAACCGGCTGGTATCCTCAGAGAGGGGGTGATTCTGTCTGCCATCTCCCCTGATTTGCGGCGGGTGCTGCAGGAATTTCAGGCCAATAAACCTGACCGTTGTCCACCGGAGAGACTGTTTGTCCCGGATAGATGGACCAGTAGAGTTATTTCCGAGGTTCATTCTTCGGTGTTGGCGGGTCACCCTGGAATTTTTGGTACCAGGGATTTGGTGGCTAGGTCCTTTTGGTGGCCGCCCTTGTCGCGGGATGTGCGTTCCTTTGTGCAGTCCTGTGGGATTTGTGCTCGGGCCAAGCCTTGCTGTTCTTGTGCCAGTGGTTTGCTTTTGCCTTTGCCTGTCCCAAAGAGGCCTTGGACGCATATTTCCATGGATTTTATTTCGGATCTTCCAGTCTCTCAGAGGATGTCTGTCATCTGGGTGGTTTGTGATCGTTTTTCTAAAATGGTCCATTTGGTGCCTTTGCCTAAGCTGCCTTCCTCCTCCGATTTGGTGCTGCTGTTTTTTCAGAATGTGGTTCGTTTGCATGGGATTCCGGAGAACATTGTGTCTGACAGAGGATCCCAGTTTGTGTCCAGATTTTGGCGGTCCTTTTGTGCTAAGATGGGCATTGATTTGTTGTTTTCGTCGGCCTTCCATGCTCAGACGAATGGTCAAACTGAACGAGCTAATCAGACCTTGGAAACTTATCTGAGATGTTTTGTTTCGGCTGATCAGGATGATTGGGTGTCCTTTTTGCCATTGGCTGAGTTTGCCCTCAATAATCGGGCTAGTTCTGCTACTTTGGTTTCACCTTTTTTTTGCAATTCTGGTTTTCATCCTCGTTTTTCCTCAGGTCAGGTTGAGCCTTCGGACTGTCCTGGGGTGGATTCTGTGGTGGATAGGTTGCAACAGATTTGGAACCACGTAGTGGACAATTTGACGTTGTCACAAGAGAATGCTCAGCGCTTTGCTAACCGCCGTCGCTGTGTGGGTCCCCGACTTCGTGTGGGGGATTTGGTATGGCTGTCTTCTCGTTTCGTTCCTATGAAGGTTTCCTCTCCTAAGTTCAAGCCTCGATTCATCGGTCCTTATAAGATTTTAGAAACCCTTAACCCTGTGTCATTTCGTTTGGACCTCCCAGCATCGTTTGCCATTCATAATGTGTTCCATAGGTCATTATTGCGGAGGTATGTGGTGCCTGTGGTTCCTTCTGTTGATCCTCCTGCTCCGGTGTTGGTTGAGGGAGAATTGGAGTATGTGGTGGAGAAGATCTTGGATTCTCGTATTTCGAGACGGAAGCTTCAGTACTTGGTTAAGTGGAAGGGCTATGGTCAGGAGGATAATTCCTGGGTTGTCGCCTCTGATGTCCATGCGGCTGATTTGGTTCATGCCTTTCATCTGGCTCGTCTGGATCGGCCTGGGGGCTCTGGTGAGGGTTCGGTGACCCCTCCTCAAGGGGGGGGTACTGTTGTGAATTCCGTTCTCGGGCTCCCTCCTGTGGTCATGAGTGGTATTGTGTGAGTTCTGTTCTTGGGCTCCCTCTGGTGGCCTTTAGTGCTTACTGCGGGTCTGTAGCTGGAATCCAGCTGCCTCGTTTTCTGCTAGTCTGGCCTCTATTTAACTCCACCTGGACCTTCACTTTTGGCCTGCTGTCGTTGTATTCAGTACTGGTTCTGATCTCTCTGGACTTTCCTTGTGACCTGTCTCCTCCTGAGAAGCTAAGTCTTGCTAGTTCATGTTTGCTCATTATTTCCTTGAAAATGTTTCTCTGTATATGATGAGTTCTGTCCAGCTTGCTTATATGTAATATTTTCGCTTGCTGGAAGTTCTGGGGTGCAGAGTTGCGCCCCTCACATCGTGAGTCGGTGTGGGGGTTCTTGTAATCTCTGCGTGGATTATTTTTGATAGCATTTTATACTGACCGCACAGATCCCTTGCTGTCTTCTGTCTATTTAGTGTTAGCGGGCCTCATTTGCTAAAAAAACTGTTTTCATTTCTACGTTTGTGTTTTCCCCTTAACTCACCGTTATTATTTGTGGGGGGCTGTCTAAAACTTTGGGGTGATTTCTCTGAGGCAAGTGATGCTTGCTTTCTCTCTAGGGGTAGCTAGTTTCTCAGGCTGTGACGAGGCGTCTAGGATTTTAGGTAACGCTCCACGGCTGCCTATAGTGTGTATTGATAGAATCAGGGTTGCGGTCAGTATAGCTCCCACATCCCCAGAGCTTGTCCTAAGGATTTCTGTTACTTAGCAGGTCAGTTTGCGATCCTTGCCACCAGGATCATAACAGAAATGGTTGCAGTGGGCCCAGACATACATGAAGACAAACATAATGATGCTTGCTTTTATTAATGTTTATTTTATTATTTTCATAATTTTCTTGTTCTTTATCTGAGCATTTATTTATTTATATTTTTATAAATCAGCATTTTACTAATATTATAAAATGTTTTTTCTCTTCTCAAAAATTCCTGAACATGACCAAAATATAGGTTAAATATAACACAATATAACACAATGATGCCTTTAAATATAAATTGAATATTTTTATGCTTTATAAAAACTTGGAAAAGCTTCTATTAATCTTTCTTACAATCAGCATTACTAATTGTTTAAATATTCCAGTGACGGTATGTTCACTCGTCACAGATTTGGCTATGGCAAATATGCTATGGTGTAGTGTAGAAATCTGCAGCTTAAATCTAAGTACTATCATAGATGTGCCTCAGATGTGCACCTGGACCCTTCTGAATACCATACTCATAGGGGCAAATATGGTGGGGCCAAGCAACTGGATTTTTCTTGTGGAGTCTATGGAAGGAATTGGCATGCTCATTTTCATCTCAAAAAAATACCTGCCAGATATTTTTTCCTGGGCCTTTCAAAAAGTGAGCATCTCTATCCACATATTTTGAGCCTCCTGGAGCTTACAATTTGTTTTCAATAAAATCACTGACAACCCTTGTAAATAATAAGATTTATTTAGGTTAAATCTTAGTAATTCTCTACTTACAGGCTGTGAGCCAGGATCTCCTTATTGTGTACAAACTAAAATTACACAGATCTACAAAAGTTGTTTTCACAAACAGTGACTTAGGGATTTTTTGCACCATACTTTGACCTTTTTGCCTGCCCTTGTGTGGATGACTTTGGTGTCATTAGATTGGTTACAAATGCTTTTTCATTGTAAAGAAGCAGAGAAAAAGATTTCCTTCCATACTTTTCTCAAGACGGTGCTCTAGTGTATTGCAGTGATATTCTTGGGCTGATGGAAAAATTTAACATGTGATCGAATGGAGACTCTTTATTGATTTATCAAAAAAAGTGTTAAAGCTGTACTACTGCATCATGGCACCAAATATGCTTCAATGACTGCAGAGCATTCTGTGCACTTTAAGGAAAGCTTTATTCTTAAGAAACTTAACTACGAGGATCAAGAATGGTTATTATGTAGTAATCTGAAAGCTTGTTTTGCTCCTTTGGCAGCAAGGAGGATGCACAAAGTACCCATGCTTCTTATGTGAATGGGACAGCCAGGATAGGACTCACCACTGAAGCCAAAAAAGTTCTTTGCAACCTGGACAAGAGAACATAGTTGCAGAAAGTTTAATTGATCCCACTAAAGTTCTCTTGCCAAAATGCAACATAAATCTTCGACAGATCAAGCCGTTTGTGAAAGCTCTATTGACAGAAGGAAAGAGTTTGAAGTACCTGTGTACCATGTTTCAGAGACTGTCCGAATCAAAACTGAATTAAAGGGAATCTGTCACCCCAAAAATTGTATATGAGATAAGGCCACCGGCATTAGGGGCTTATCTATAGCATTCTGTAATGCTGTAGATAAGCCCCCAATGTAACCTGAAAGGTAAGAAAAATAGGTTATATTATACTCACCCAGGGGTGAGTATAATTGTCTGAATCAAAACTGAATTAAAGGGAATCTGTCACCCCAAAAATTGTATATGAGATAAGGCCACCGGCATTAGGGGCTTATCTATAGCATTCTGTAATGCTGTAGATAAGCCCCCAATGTAACCTGAAAGGTAAGAAAAACAGGTTATCTTATACTCACCCAGGGGCGGTCCCAGTGCGGTCCGGTCCGATGGGCGTGGTCTGGGTCCATCGCCTCCTGTTGTGAATTTGGATTCTGGGCTCCCCCGGTGGCCGCTTGTGGAATTGGACTTGTCTTCCTCTTTCCTGTTTCACCTGGTTCCATCAGTAGTGGGTGTCGCTATTTAAGCTCATTTCTCTGGTGGTTTCTTGCCGGTCAACAATGTTATCTGATGCCTCTCAGTGCTTGTTCCTGTTTCTAGACAACTACTAGATAAGTTGGACTTTTGTCCATGTTTTGTTTTGCCTATTTGTTCCAGTTCACAGCTGAAGTTTTGTTACTGTGTCTGGAAAGCTCTCGTTGATCAGGGATTGCTACTCTGGCGTTATGAGTTAATGCCAGAGTTTAAGGTAATCTCTGGATGGTGTTTTGTTAGTGTTTTTCTGCTGACCATGAAAGTATACTATCTGTCTTCTGCTATCTAGTAAGCGGACCTCAAATTTGCTAAGACTATTTTCCTGCTGCGTTTGTTGTTTCATCTGAACTCACCGTCATTATATGTGGGGGGCTACTGTCTTCTTTGGAATATTTCTCTAGAGGTGAGCCAGGTCTTATATTTCCCTCTGCTAGCTATTTAGGTCTTAGGCCAGAGCTGGGCATCTAGCGATAAATAGGAAATGCTACCTGGCTATTTCTAGTTGCGCGGCAGGCTTAGTTCATGGTCAGTATAGTTCCATCTTCCGAGAGCTTGTCCCTCTATAGGCTTGCTATGATCTCTGCCTGCAGAGATCATGACAGTTTGACCGGCCACTAAAGTGTTAAAGACCCAGGTTGAGAAAGGAGAGTTATAAGAAGTCTGCTGGAATTTTTTTTTTTTTTTTTTCCTCCAGTCTGCCTTGCTGCAGTCTTTTTTCTCTCTCTCCTCCTAATCTCTGTATGCTCTGTGTGCACCTGACAATAATGGATCTCCAGAGTGTAACTGCGGGTTTGAATAATCTCATCACGAAAGTACAAAATTTACAAGATTTTGTGGTACATGCTCCGGTATCTGAGCCGAGAATTCCTTTGCCGGAGTTCTTCACAGGGAATAGAGCTAGCTTCCAGAATTTCCGAAATAATTGTAAGCTTTATTTGTCCCTGAAGTCTCGTTCAGCTGGAGACCCTGCTCAGCAGGTTAGGATTGTGATTTCCTTGCTCAGGGGTGACCCTCAAGATTGGGCCTTCTCATTGCCAGCAGGGGATCCTGCGTTACGCGATGTGGATGCGTTTTTTCTGGCCTTGGGCTTGCTTTATGAGGAACCTCATTTGGAACTTCAGGCAGAAAAAACTTTGATGGCACTATCTCAGGGGCAAGACGAAGCTGAAGTTTTCTGCCAAAAATTCCGTAAATGGTCTGTGCTTACTCAGTGGAATGAGTGCGCCTTGGCGGCAACTTTCAGAGAAGGTCTCTCTGATGCCGTTAAGGATGTTATGGTGGGGTTCCCTTTGCCTGCAGGTCTGAATGAGTCCATGACAATGGCTATTCAGATTGATAGGCGTCTGCGGGAGCGCAAACCGGTGCACCATCTGGCGGTGTCTATGGAAAAGACGCCAGAAAGTATGCAGTGTGATAGAATTCTGTCCAGGAGCGAGCGACAGAATTTTAGACGGAAGAATGGATTGTGTTTCTATTGTGGTGATTCTACTCATGTTATATCAGCATGCTCTAGGCGTACAAAGAAGCTTGATAAGTCTGTTTCCATTGGCACCATTCAGTCTAAGTTTATTTTGTCTGTAACCCTGATTTGCTCTTTGTCATCCATTGCCACGGACGCCTATGTTGACTCTGGCGCCGCTCTGAGTCTTATGGATTGGTCCTTTGCCAATCGTTGTGGTTTTGATTTAGAGCCTTTGGAGACTCTTATTCCTCTGAAGGGGATTGACTCCACCCCATTGGCTAATAATAAACCACAATACTGGACACAAGTAACCATGCGTATCAATCCGGATCACCAGGAGATTATTCGTTTCCTGGTGCTGTATAATTTACATGACGATTTGGTACTGGGATTGCCATGGTTGCAGTCTCACAACCCAGTCTTGGACTGGAGAGCAATGTCTGTGTTGAGCTGGGGATGTAAGGGTATTCATGGGGACGTACCTTTGGTTTCTATTTCGTCGTCCATTCCCTCTGAAGTCCCTGAGTTCCTCTCTGATTATCAAGACGTCTTTGACGAACCCAAGCTTGGGTCGTTACCTCCGCACCGTGAGTGCGATTGTGCCATAGATTTGATACCGGGTTGTAAATATCCAAAGGGTCGTTTGTTTAATTTGTCTGTGCCGGAACATGCTGCTATGCGGGAATATATAAAGGAGTCTTTGGAAAAGGGACATATTCGTCCATCTTCTTCTCCCTTGGGAGCTGGGTTTTTCTTTGTCTCAAAAAAAGACGGCTCTTTGAGACCATGTATTGATTATCGGCTTCTGAATAAGATCACTGTTAAGTATCAATACCCATTGCCATTGCTTACTGATTTGTTTGCTCGTATAGAGGGTGCTAAGTGGTTCTCTAAAATTGATCTTCGTGGGGCGTATAATTTGGTGCGGATCAGGCAGGGGGATGAGTGGAAGACCGCATTTAATACGCCCGAGGGCCACTTTGAGTATTTGGTCATGCCTTTTGGTCTTTCTAATGCCCCTTCAGTTTTCCAGTCTTTTATGCATGATATTTTCCGCGATTTTCTGGATAAATTTATGATAATATATCTGGATGATATTCTGATTTTTTCTGATGACTGGGACTCTCATGTCCAGCAGGTCAGGAGAGTTTTTCAGGTTCTGCGGTCTAATTCTTTATGTGTGAAGGGGTCTAAGTGCGTTTTTGGGGTCCAGAAAATTTCCTTTTTGGGGTATATTTTTTCTCCCTCTTCCATTGAGATGGATCCCGTCAAGGTGCAAGCTATTTGTGACTGGACTCAGCCCTCCTCTCTTAAGGGTCTTCAGAGATTTTTGGGCTTTGCCAACTTTTACCGCCGATTTATTGCTGGTTTTTCGGATGTCGTTAAACCACTGACTGATTTGACCAGACAAGGCGCTGATGTTGCTAATTGGTCCCCTCATGCTGTAGAGGCCTTTCAGGAGCTTAAGCGCCGTTTTGCCTCTGCCCCTGTGTTGCGTCAGCCTGATGTGAATCTGCCTTTTCAGGTTGAGGTTGACGCTTCGGAGATCGGAGCTGGGGCAGTGTTGTCGCAGAAAGGTTCCGACTGCTCCGTCATTAGGCCTTGTGCCTTCTTTTCTCGCAAATTTTCGCCCGCAGAGCGGAATTATGATGTTGGGAATCGGGAGCTTTTGGCCATGAAGTGGGCGTTTGAGGAGTGGCGCCATTGGCTCGAGGGGGCTAGGCATCAGGTGGTGGTATTGACTGACCACAAAAATTTGATTTATCTTGAGACTGCCAGACGCCTGAATCCTAGACAGGCGCGCTGGTCTTTATTTTTTTCTCGCTTTAATTTTGTGGTGTCATACCTACCGGGTTCTAAGAATGTTAAGGCAGATGCCCTTTCTAGGAGTTTTGACCCGGACTCTCCTGGTAATTCTGAACCCACAGGTATCCTTAGGGAGGGAGTAATTTTGTCGGCCGTTTCTCCTGATCTGCGGCGGTCCTTGCAAGAGTTTCAGGCGGATAGACCGGATCGTTGTCCGCCTGATAGACTGTTTGTTCCGGATGATTGGACCAGCAGAGTCATCTCTGAGGTACATTCTTCTGCATTGGCAGGTCATCCCGGAATTTTTGGTACCAGGGATTTGGTGGCAAGATCCTTCTGGTGGCCTTCCCTGTCACGAGATGTGCGAGTCTTTGTGCAGTCATGTGACGTTTGTGCTCGGGCCAAGTCTTGTAGTTCTCGGGCTAGCGGACTGCTGTTGCCCTTGCCTATTCCTAAGAGGCCTTGGACACACATCTCGATGGATTTTATTTCAGATCTGCCTGTTTCCCAGAAGATGTCTGTCATCTGGGTGGTCTGTGACCGTTTCTCTAAAATGGTCCATTTGGTTCCTCTGCCCAAGTTGCCTTCTTCTTCTGAGTTGGTTCCTCTGTTTTTTCAGAATGTTGTCCGATTGCACGGTATTCCTGAGAATATTGTTTCTGACAGAGGTACCCAATTTGTGTCTAGATTTTGGCGGGCATTCTGTGCTAGGATGGGCATAGATTTGTCTTTTTCATCTGCTTTTCACCCTCAGACTAATGGCCAGACCGAGCGGACTAATCAGACCCTTGAGACATATCTGAGGTGTTTTGTCTCTGCTGACCAGGATGATTGGGTTGCTTTTTTGCCATTGGCAGAGTTCGCCCTCAATAATCGGGCCAGTTCTTCCACCTTGGTGTCCCCGTTTTTCTGTAATTCGGGGTTTCACCCTCGATTTTCCTCCGGTCAGGTGGAATCCTCGGATTGTCCTGGAGTGGATGCGGTGGTGGAGAGATTGCATCACATCTGGGGGCAGGTTATGGACAATTTGAAGTTGTCCCAGGAGAAGACTCAGCGTTTTGCCAACCGTCATCGTCGTGTTGGTTCTCGGCTTTGTGTTGGAGATTTAGTGTGGTTGTCTTCTCGTTTTGTCCCTATGAGGGTCTCTTCTCCTAAGTTTAAACCTCGGTTCATCGGCCCTTATAGAATATTGGAGATTCTTAATCCTGTTTCTTTCCGTTTGGACCTCCCTGCGTCCTTTTCCATTCATAACGTTTTTCATCGGTCGTTATTGCGCAGGTATGAGGTACCTGTTGTACCTTCAGTTGAGCCTCCTGCTCCGGTGTTGGTTGAGGGTGAGTTGGAGTACGTTGTGGAGAAAATTTTGGACTCTCGTGTTTCCAGACGGAAACTCCAGTATCTGGTCAACTGGAAGGGTTACGGCCAGGAGGATAATTCTTGGGTCAATGCATCTGATGTTCATGCTTCTGATCTTGTTCGTGCCTTCCATAGGGCTCATCCTGGTCGCCCTGGTGGATCTGGTGAGGGTTCGGTGCCCCCTCCTTGAGGGGGGGGTACTGTTGTGAATTTGGATTCTGGGCTCCCCCGGTGGCCGCTTGTGGAATTGGACTTGTCTTCCTCTTTCCTGTTTCACCTGGTTCCATCAGTAGTGGGTGTCGCTATTTAAGCTCATTTCTCTGGTGGTTTCTTGCCGGTCAACAATGTTATCTGATGCCTCTCAGTGCTTGTTCCTGTTTCTAGACAACTACTAGATAAGTTGGACTTTTGTCCATGTTTTGTTTTGCCTATTTGTTCCAGTTCACAGCTGAAGTTTTGTTACTGTGTCTGGAAAGCTCTCGTTGATCAGGGATTGCTACTCTGGCGTTATGAGTTAATGCCAGAGTTTAAGGTAATCTCTGGATGGTGTTTTGTTAGTGTTTTTCTGCTGACCATGAAAGTATACTATCTGTCTTCTGCTATCTAGTAAGCGGACCTCAAATTTGCTAAGACTATTTTCCTGCTGCGTTTGTTGTTTCATCTGAACTCACCGTCATTATATGTGGGGGGCTACTGTCTTCTTTGGAATATTTCTCTAGAGGTGAGCCAGGTCTTATATTTCCCTCTGCTAGCTATTTAGGTCTTAGGCCAGAGCTGGGCATCTAGCGATAAATAGGAAATGCTACCTGGCTATTTCTAGTTGCGCGGCAGGCTTAGTTCATGGTCAGTATAGTTCCATCTTCCGAGAGCTTGTCCCTCTATAGGCTTGCTATGATCTCTGCCTGCAGAGATCATGACAGCCTCCCATCTTCATGCAATGACGTCCTCTTCTTGTCTTCCTGCCGCGGCTCTGGTGCAGGTGTACTTTGTCTGCCCTGTTGAGGGAAGAGCAAAGTATTGCAGTGTGCAGGTGCCGGGAATGGTCAGAGAGGCCTACATTTTTGGCTACAATAACAAATTTTCTTATTTCATCTTGCTTGCATCTAATTTCACGAACTTTTCTGCAAAATCCATACTTGGTTTCAAATACAAGTGTTTTTGAAAACGGGGCATAAGAAAACATAAGAATCAGTCATTGGATTTGAAACAATTTTCATAACCCTGATTTTGAACATCTGCGTTATCATTTCATGATATGTTTTACTCTTGTAAAATACCACATATACTTGAGTATAAGTCGACCTGAGTAGAAGCCGAGGCACCTACTTTTCCACGGAAAACTGGCTAAGCTTATGGACTCGAGTATAAGCTGGGTATGCATTTTCCCCTCATCCTTGTCCTGCTATATGTGGCTCCCTCCATTGCTGTCCTGGTATGAATGCCTCCCCATCCCTGTCTCTGTCTGCATGCCTTGGTAAGAATGCCTCCCCATCCCTGTCTGCATGCCTCCCCTGTCTCTGTCATTGTATGCATGTCTTCCCCTTCCCTGTCCTGGTATGAGTGCTTTCCCATCCATGCCCCTGTCTGTATGCCTCCCCTGTTCCGTCCCTGAATGCATCCCTCCCATGTCCCATTCCTGCCCCTGTCTGCATGCCTCCCCGTTCCGTCCCTGTATGCATGCTTCCTTGTTCCGTCCATGTATATATGCCTCCCCGTTCCATCCCTGTATGCATGCCTCCCCAGTTCCATCCCTGTATGCATGCCTTCCTCATTCCGTCCCTGTATGCATACCTCCTTATCCCCTATCCCTGTGTGCATGTTCCCTGTTGAAAAACAAAACAAAAGCAAAACATCATACTCACCTACCTGTGCGCCCTGGGTGCTGGCACTGCATCTCATTCCGGCCGCTGGCGCCTGTCTGCAGCTCTTCCTGCACTCAGTGGTCATGTGGTACCGCTCATTAAGGTGATGAATATGCGCTCCACGCCTATGGGAGTGGAGACGTGTCCATAGTCATCACCTAATGAGTGGTACCACGTGACCTCTGAGCACAGGAAGAGCTGCAGGCAGGCACCGGCAGCCAGAATGGGATGCAGTGCCAGCACCAAGGGTGTGCAGGTAGGTGAGTATGATGTGTGTGCATGCTCCTGGAACCTGCTGCCCAACCGGCTTTCTGTACCATGACTCGTTTATAAGTCAAGGGGGGCATTTTCAGCCCCCCAAAAAATGTGCTGAAAAACTCGGCTTATACACAAGTATATACTGTAATTGAAGTAATGGAAACTTTGACTGTTGTTTAAATAGAAGGAATGACAAAAGTAAGAGATTCAAGTTAAGGTTTTACCAGAAAATTATTATTCTATGAAACTTTTTTTTGTAGGTTCAAGGTATGAATCCTTTCTCTGTCTTTTCTAGTGTTAGCTATCCCTCCTAGCTTTGCATCATCTACAAATTTGATCAGTTTACCTTCAGTTCCATTATCTAGTTTATTAATACAAAATGTTGAACAACACTGGGCGAAGCACAGAGCCTTGTGCTACCCTACTTAAAACACTCTTCCAATTGGATGTGCAGCCATTTATTAACACTCTTTGAGTACAATCACTGAGCCAGTTATGAATCCATCTAACCATAGCCTTGCCAATCCCATACTTGGTCATTTTTTTAATAAGGATAGTATGAGATACTTTATCAAATGTTTTGCTAAAGTCAAGATATACTATGTCTACCAAATTTCCATTATCAACATAGTCAGTGATTTCATCATAGAAGGAAATCACATTAGTCTGGCATGACTTGTTTGCTACAAACCCATGCTGGCTCTGGTTAATTACTGTATTCTTATTCAAGTACTTACTTACATGTTGTTTAATAATTTGTTCAAACATCTTTCCTGGTATAGGAGTAAAGGTACCATTACACTCAGCAACTTTGCAAAGAGAACGACAACAATCTGTGACGTTGCAGCATCCTGGATAGCGATCTCGTTGTGTTTGACACGCAGCAGCGATCTGGATCCCACTGTGCCATTGCTGGTCGGAGCTAGAAGTCCAGAACTTTATTTCGTCGCCAGGTCGGCGTGTATCTTCATGTTTGACATCAAAAGCAACGACGCCAGCAATGCCAGACATGGAGCTATCAACCAGCGAGAACGATAAATGAGTCGCCATTACGTCACTGGATCGCTCCTGCATCGTTCTGGAGTTGCTGTGTTTGACGTCTCTACAGCGACCTAAACAGCGACGCTCCAGCGATCTAGTTTAGGTCGGCTCGTTGTCTATATCGCCGCAGCGTCGCTGAGTGTGACGGTACCTTAAGGCTCACTGGCCTGGCACTAGCTCCATCTTCTTTCTTTTTTTAAAGATAGTGAAAACATTTGCCTTTCTCCAATCTTCTGGGACTTCTTCTGTTCTCCAGTATTTTTGAAAACTTCTGGCTAGCAGGTCTGCAAATTTCTCTACTACCTCTTTCAGGACTCTAGAATGTAATTTTATCTGGACCAAAGGTTTAAATTAATTTAAATTAGCTAAGTGTTCCCTCACCAGTAGTGTTGAGCATTCCGATACCGCAAGTATCGGGTAACGGCCGATACTTGCGGTATCGGAATTCCGATACCGAGTTCCGATATTTTTGTGGTATCGGAAATCAGAATCGGAAGTTCCCAGTGTATGGTTCCCAGGGTCTGGAGGAGAGGAGACTCTCCTTCAGGCCCTGGGATCCATATTCATGTAAAAAATAAAGAATTAAAATAAAAAATATGGATATACTCACCTGTCCGGCGGCCCCTGGACCTTACCGATTGTAACCGGCAACCTCCGTTCCTAAGAATGAGGGGTTTAGGATCCTCGATGACGTCGCGGCTTGTGATTGGTCGCGTGCCGCTCATGTGACCGCTCATGCGACCAATCACAAGTCGCGACGTCATCGCAGGTCCTAAACTCCTCATTGAGGATCCAGGATAGCTTCCGATACTTGTGTCCCATTGACTTGTATTGGTATCGGGTATTGGTATCGGCGATATCCGATATTTTTCGGGTATCGGCCGATACTATCCGATACCAATACTTTCAAGTATCGGAAGGTATCGCTCAACACTACTCACCAGCTCTCAGTTTATAGATAGTGTGGATTCTTTTATTCCTTCGATGGCACCATGAAAATCAGTTGATGTTACAATTGTTTTTATTAGAGAACACAGATGCAAAAAAAGGAATTTAAAAGTTCTGCCTTCTTAGCATCACTTTTGACCACTTCACCTTTTCACCTTGTAAAAATCCTATAGCATCTTTTACTTTACTTTTGCTTTTGACATACACCCAAATCCTTTTTTACTGCTTTTGATGTCCCTTGCAAGCCTCACTTCATTACTGGCTTTTTTTATTCTAATGCTTGCCCTGCATTTCTTGAAAACAGCATTATATTCTTATTTGTGCCCCCTTCTTTCCATTTAATATAAAAAAAATAGTTACCCATTGTGCAGTGAGAATTTCATTTAGCAAAATCCCCCATCCTTCTTGGACACTTCTGTCCTTTAGAATATCCAACTAACAAATAAAGTAGCACTCTAAGAGAGTGCTACTTTATTTGTTAGTTGTATATGGAGATGTCTACTTTTAGTAACCACTTGTTCACACCTGATTTCTGTTTGGAAGTGACTGTCAGTTCTTTAGAATATCCTGTCATTAGACCTTTCCTACCTTCTTTCTGAGTCCATTAAAATCTTCCTCTCTGAAGCCGAGACTTAAAGTCTGAGTTCTCGCTAGTCTTACTCCTCTTGTAATTCAAAATTCAAGGATAGCATGATCGCTGCCTCCTGAATTCCCAGCCACCTTTACTTCCTCAACCATTTCCTCCCAGTTGGTAAGAATTAGGTCCAAGATTGCAGATTCTCTTGTTGTCTCATCTACCTTTTGAAAGCTAAAGTTGTCAGCAAGAGAAGATAACAGTTTTTGGGACCCATTACTTTTGCCTGAGAGAGATTGTAAGCAAACATTTGGATAGTTAAAATCTTCAATGATCACTATGTCATACTTTATTGAGAATAGAGACATCGGATGTAAAAATAGCTCATTCATATCTTCAGTCTGGCTAGGTGTCCTACTGTCTAGGAGGCATTTCTTCATATCTTCATACTGTCTAGGTGGCATATCTTGAGTCTGTCCAGCTGGCCTATGTATTATTGAATCCAATTCAATAAAATCAGGGCTGTACTAATTTCATAAAATGAATTTATTATTATTATTATTATTATTATTATTATTTATTGTTATAGCGCCATTTATTCCATGGCGCTTTACAAGTGAGGAGGGGTATACATAATAAAATTAAGTACAATAATCTTGAACAATACAAGTCATAACTGGTACAGTAGGAGAGAGGACCCTGCCCGCGAAGGCTCACAATCTACAAGGGATGGGTGAGAATGCAGTAACAAATTTGTTTGTTATTATTTCAGAGTACATATTTGAATTCAAAAGTGAAAAAGGTAAGGAATACCATAAAGTTGTTTTTCAATTCATTTCAAAAAATAATTTTTTACAATATTTAGCTCTAGAAATTGTTTTCATTAACAATTTAAGGCATGTTTCAATGTTGAAGAGTTTCTTATGGCAGATTGAATATGTGGTATTTCCAAGTAATTCATGGAGCAAATATAAATCTGATGCTCAAATTTCTGACAGAGTTACCTTATATGTGCCATTGGATGGTTAAGAAGATTAGATCCATTTAATGGGATTATTCTGTGTGACACTAATATCCTAGCTTTTCTTAATTATATTTTCTGCAACAGAAATCACTGCTATAGACCTTTCATTAATATATTGTTAACTCCGGACCTGAAGCTGCTTGTGGTTTTTTGTTTTCATTAATGCTTTTTAAAAAAACAAAATAGAAATAAAACAATATTCATATAGCAATTATTTTAAAATTGCCACATGAAATGTTCACTAAACATAGAACAGAATTATGCTTGCTTTTTACTATTTTTTAAATCTTTGCATAATTTTCTTGATCTTTATTTGGGCACTTATTTATGTAGTTTTATGGTTATATATTAGTATCCAATTTTATAAGTTAGTATTTTACTTATTTCATTTTTTTATTCTCAAAATTACATGTACAATGAAAAAAATTACAAGTACATGAACCACATAGAGGAAAAGTATAGCACAATGCTGCATTTTCATATAATTTTAATATTTTAATGCTATAGAAAATTTTGGAAATCTTCTATTAATCTTTTTGAGAATCAACACTAATGAATGTTTTAATGTACAAGTTAGGGTATGTTCACTCATTATAGGTTTGGCTATGGTAAATCTGCTGTAGTAATTTTTTAAAAATCTAGCTCAAATCTAATATCTATCATAGTTGAGCCTCAGATGTGCTCCCAGAGTCACCTGAACAATAAACTCATTTAATTGTTGCAAACCTTGGGGGGCCAAGCAAATTGATTTTTCTTGTGGAGTCTATGGAAAGAATGAGCATGCTCACTTTCATCTTCCTCACACATAATTAGCTTTCAAAAAGCGAGCATCTCTTACTATCTTGAGCTTCCTTTAGCTTGTATCTTGTTTCCAATACCATCACAGACAGCACCTTTAAGTAATAAGATTTATTTGTTATATCTTATTAATGTTTTACTTACAGGCTGTGAACCAGGATCTCCTTACTGTGTACAAACTGAATCAGGAGGTAAGTGTGATGAAAAATATAAAATCTCCTCTTCCACTATATTTTGACCACTTTGTGTGACTTTTCGTGGATTATGCAGCACATGTGGAGGCTATGGGGGTGTTATGCTGCACATTCGGAGACTATGGGGTGTCATGCTGCACATGGGGAAACTATGAGGGCCTCATGCAGTATATACGGAGGTTGTGGGGCTCATGTAGTATATAGGGAGGCTGTTGGGCTCATGCAGTATATAGGAAGGCTGTGGTGGCCTCATGCATTATATACAGAGGCTGTGGGGCTCATGCAGTGTATAGGGAGGCTGTGGTGTTCATGCAGTATATATGGAGGCTGTGCGGCTCATGCAGTTTATAGGAAGGCTGTGGGGCCTCATGTAATATATAGGGAAGCTGTGGGGCTCATGGTGTATATAGGGAGGCTGTATGGGTCTCATGCAGTATATTATTATTATTTATTATTATAGCACTATTTATTCCATGGCGCTTTACATGTGAGGAGGGGTGTACATAATAAAAACAAGTACAATAATCTTAAGCAATGCAAGTCACAACTGGTACAGTAGGAGAGAGGACCCTGCCTGTGAGGGCACACAATCTACAAGGGATAAGTGAGGATACAGTAGGTGAGGGTAGATCTGATCGTGCAGGGGTTTAGTGGATCGTTGCTTACTGCAGGTTGTAGGCTTGTCGGAAGAGGTAGATCTTCAGGTTCTTTTTGAAGGTTTCGATGGTAGGCGAGAGTGTGATATGTTGTGGTAGAGAGTTCCAGAGTAGGGGTGATGCGCGAGAGAAATCTTGTATGCGATTGTGGGAAGAGGAGATAAGAGGGGAGTAGAGAAGGAGATCTTGTCAGAATCAGAGGTTGCTTGCAGGTAAGTATCGGGAGACGAGGTCACAGATGTATAGAGGAGACAGGTTGTGTATAGCTTTGTATGTCATGGTTAGGGTTTTATACTGGAGTCTCTGGGCAAGGGATTGACAGTGAAGGGATTGACAGAGAGGAGAGACAGGGGAATAGCGGGGGGAAAGATACGTTAGTCGGGCAGCAGAGTTTAGAATAGATTGGAGGGGTGGGAGAGTGTTCGAGGGGAGGCCACAGAGCAGGAGATTGCAGTAGTCAAGGTGGGAGATGATGATGGCATGGACTAGGGTTTTTGCAGATTCTTGGTTTAGGAATGTACGGAACCGTGAAATATTTTTGAGTTGAAGGTGGCAGGAAGTGGAAAGGGCTTGAATATGTGGTTTGAAGGAGAGATCAGTGTCAAGGATTACCCCGAGGCAGTGAGCTTGTGGGACTAGGGAGAGTGGGAAGCCGTTTACTGTAATGGATAGGTTAATCAGGGTGGTCGTGTGAGATGGGGGAAAGATGATGAATTCTGTTTTGTTCACGTTAAGTTTTAGAAATCTAGCGGAGAAGAAGGATGAAATAGGGGACAGACATTGAGGGATTCTGGCTAGTAGGCTGGTGATATCTGGTCCAGAGAGGTAGATTTGTGTGTCATCAGCATAGAGGTGATACGGAAAGCTGTGAGATTCTATGAGCTGTCCCAGGCCGAAGGTGTAAATGGAGAAGAGCAGGGGCCCTAGTACTGAACCTTGCAGGACTGCAACAGAAAGAGGGCGAGGTGAGTAGGTGGTGTTTGAGTCAGAGACGCTGACTGTCCGGTCTGTTAGGTATGATGAGATCCAGGATAGGGACAAGTCTGTGAGGCCAATTATAGGGAATGGTCTACTGTGCCAAAGGCAGAAGACAGGTCCAGGAGGAGGACAGAGTAGTATCACTTGCTCTTGGGGGTTAATAGGTCATTGGTCGCTTTAGTTAGGGCAGTTTCAGTGGAGTGGTGTGACTGGAAGCCAGATTGTAAGTGGTCGAAGAGGGAGCAGGAAGACAGATGGGAGGACAGTTCAAGATGGATGTGCTGTTCCAGTAGTTTTGAGGCATAGGGAAGAAGTGATATAGGGTGATAGCTAGATACAGAGGATGGGTAAAGAGAGGGCTTTTTGAGGATAGGTGTGATTGAGGCATGTTTAAAGCTTGAGGGGAAAACACCAGTTGTTAGTGACATGTTGAAGAGATGGGTTAGAGTTGGGATGAAGACTGTGGCAAGGTTTGGGATGAAGTGGGATGGGATCGGGTCAAGTGCACAGGTGATTCGATCTTGAGAGCAGAGTGGAGAGTCGATCTATATGTAGGGAGGCTATGTGGGGCTCATGCAGTATATAGGGAGGATGTGTGGGGCTCATGCAGTATATATGGATGTTGTGTGGGGCTCATGCAGTATATGGGGAGGCTTTGTGGGGCTCATGCAGCATATGAGGAGGCTATGTGGGACTCATGCCGCATATGGGGGAGGCTGTGTGGGGCTTTTGCCGTATATGGGGAGGCTGTGTGGGGCTCATGCCACATATGGGGGTGGCTGTGTGGGGCTCATGCCGCATATGGGGGAGGCTTTGTGCGGCTCATGCTGTATATGGGGGAGGCAGTTTAGGGCTCTTACAGTATATAAAGGGCCGTTGGGGGTTCATACAATACATAGAAGGGGCTGTACTTGGGTTCAAAAAATATATAAGGGTATCCGCATACTTAATTCTGCTCAATATTAAGTGATACAATTAATAATAATATAATTATCAATAATATAATTATAATATATCAATATTAATATTGAGTAGAATTAATTTCAGCCTATTGGTTCGGCCTTCCACAATTGTCACGTTCTCTCATGTCATGTAATAAGCTTGGCACTCAACTTAAGTTTCTTTGATGTAACATTATTTAAGGCAATCCAGAAGTTGTACAATCCAGAAATGTTTCGGTCATACAGTGACCTTCCTCAGTGTACTAGAGATATATATATACAATTAGATATCATTGTACTGAAATATAACTTAAAACAAAATATCATGTAAAGGGAAATAAAGAATAACATATCAAATAATAATAGAGGAACTGTTGTGAACTGTATTTCTTGGCTCCCTCTTGTGATCACTAGCGGTATGACACTTGGATTGTCTTTCTCCAGGTTGGTACCCACCTGGTTCGTTAGGCCTTGGGTGTTCCTATTTAGACTTCCTGGAAACTCAGTCTAGTGCCTGGAATCGATGTAGTCAGTCTATGTCTGTTTGCTCCTGACTCCTGGTCTCCTGCTTTTTGCAAGATAAGCTAAGTCCCGCTTTCTTATTTTTGTTTATTCGCATTGCTGCTATTTTGTTCCAGCTTGATACAATGTGATTCCTGATTTTTGCTGGAAGTTCTAGGGGGCTGATATTCTCCCCCCACACCGTTAGTCGGTGCGGGGGTTCTTGTATATTCAGTGTGGATATTTTTGTAGGGTTTTTGCTGACCGCATAAGTCCTCTTCCTATTTTCGGCTATTAATTAGTGGGCCTCTCTTTGCTAAATCTAGTTCATACTTACGTTTGTCTTTTCTTCTTACCTCACCGTTATTATTTGTTGGGGGCTTGTATCATTACTTTGGGGTCCTTTCTCTTGAGGAAAGTGAGGTCTTATTTTCTCTGAAAGGGTTAGTTAGTTCTCCGGCTGGTGCGAGACGTCTAGAATCAACGTAAGTACGTTCCCTGGCTACTTTTAGTTGTTGTGCTAGGATCAGGTATACGGTCAGCCAAGTTACCACCTCCCTATGAGCTGGTTTTTGTGTTTGCGGACTTAGCTGGAACTTCTGAGATCCTCTACCACTAGGATCATAACAGTATTCCAGGCCTAAAAGTGAATATTTAATGCATTGCAGAAGCGGGATTAAAAGAAAAGAAGTTCTGAGTTTTTTGTTTTTTTTTCTTCTTCCCCTTTTTCCTCTGAGTGGCTTGAAGCTCTGCTGCAGACATGAATGTTCAGACTCTGATTACTAGTGTGGATCAGCTTGCTGCACGAGTGCAGGGCATTCAGGATTTTGTTACTAGTAGTCCTATGTCAGAGCCTAAGATACCTATTCCTGAGCTTTTCTCTGGTGATCGATTTAAATTTGGGAATTTTAGGAATAATTGTAAATTGTTTCTATCTTTGAGACCGCGTTCGTCTGGAGACTCAGCTCAGCAAGTTAAAATTGTTATCTCTTTCTTGCGTGGCGACCCTCAAGATTGGGCTTTTTCATTGGCGCCAGGAGATCCGGCATTGGCAAATATTGATGCGTTTTTTCTGGCGCTCGGATTGCTTTATGAGGAGCCCAATCTTGAAATTCAGGCAGAAAAAGCGTTGCTGGCTATCTCTCAGGGCCAGGATGAGGCTGAAGTGTATTGCCAAAAATTTCGGAAATGGTCCGTGCTTACTCAATGGAATGAGTGTGCTCTGGCCGCAAATTTCAGAAATGGCCTTTCTGAAGCCATTAAGAATGTGATGGTGGGTTTTCCCATTCCTACAAGTCTGAGTGATTCTATGGCTCTGGCCATTCAGATAGATCGGCGTTTGCGGGAGCGCAAATCTGCTAACCCTCTGGCAGTGTTGTCTGAACGGACGCCTGACTCAATGCTATGTGATAGAATTCAGACTAGAACTGAACGACAAAATCATAGACGTCAGAATGGGTTGTGCTTTTACTGTGGTGATTCTACACATGTTATCTCAGCATGCTCTAAACGCCTAACAAAGATGGTTAGTCCTGTCGCCATTGGTAATTTGCATCCTAAGTTTATTTTATCTGTAACTCTAATTTGCTCATTGTCTTCCTACCCTGTTATGGCATTTGTGGATTCAGGTGCTGCCCTGAGTCTTATGGACTTGTCGTTTGCCAGGCGCTGTGGTTTTGTCCTGGAGCCTTTAAAAAATCCTATTCCTCTTAGAGGAATTGATGCTACGCCATTGGCGGAGAATAAACCGCAGTATTGGACACAAGTGACCATGTGCATGACTCCTGAACATCGGGAGGTGATTCGTTTTCTTCTTCTGCATAAAATGCATGATTTGGTCGTTTTAGGTCTGCCATGGTTACAGACCCATAATCCAGTTTTGGATTGGAAGGCAATGTCTTTGTCAAGTTGGGGTTGTCAGGGAATTCATTGCGATTCCCCGTCGGTGTCTATCGCTTCTTCTACTCCTTCTGAAGTTCCGGAGTATTTGTTGGACTATCAGGATGTATTCAGTGAGTCCAGGTCCAGTGCCCTTCCTCCTCATAGGGACTGTGACTGCGCTATAGATTTGATTCCTGGTAGTAAATTTCCTAAGGGACGATTATTTAATCTATCTGTACCTGAGCATGCCGCAATGCGTTCTTATATAAAGGAGTCTTTGGAGAAAGGACATATTCGTCCATCCTCTTCCCCTCTTGGTGCGGGATTCTTTTTTGTAGCCAAGAAAGACGGGTCTTTGAGACCTTGTATAGACTATCGGCTTCTAAATAAAATCACGGTCAAATTTCAGTATCCTTTGCCACTATTGTCGGACTTGTTTGCTCGGATTAAGGGTGCCAAGTGGTTCACCAAGATAGATCTTCGTGGTGCGTACAACCTTGTGCGCATTAAGCAGGGAGATGAATGGAAAACTGCGTTCAATACGCCCGAAGGTCATTTTGAGTACTTGGTGATGCCTTTTGGGCTCTCTAATGCTCCTTCAGTGTTTCAGTCCTTTATGCATGACATCTTCCGGAAGTATCTAGATAAATTTATGATTGTTTATCTGGATGATATTCTGTTTTTTTCTGATGATTGGGATTCTCATGTAAAGCAGGTCAGGATGGTGTTTCAGGTTTTGCGTGACAATGCTTTGTTTGTGAAGGGCTCAAAGTGTCTCTTTGGAGTGCAGAAAGTTTCCTTTCTGGGTTTCATTTTCTCCCCTTCTACAGTGGAGATGGACCCAGTCAAGGTCCGAGCTATTCATGATTGGACTCAACCCACGTCTGTTAAGAGTCTACAGAAGTTCTTGGGTTTTGCTAATTTCTACCGTCGTTTTATTGCTAATTTCTCTAGCGTTGTTAAACCTTTGACGGATATGACCAAGAAAGGTTCGGATGTGGCTAATTGGGCTCCGGCAGCCGTGGAGGCTTTCCGGGAGCTGAAGCGCCGGTTTACTTCGGCACCTGTTTTGTGCCAGCCTGATGTCTCACTTCCCTTTCAGGTTGAAGTAGATGCTTCTGAGATTGGTGCAGGGGCTGTTTTGTCGCAGAAAGGCTCTGGTTGCTCTGTGATGAGATCTTGTGCTTTTTATTCTAGGAAATTTTCGCCTGCGGAGCGGAACTATGATGTTGGTAATTGGGAGTTGTTGGCCATGAAGAGGGCATTTGAGGAGTGGCGTCATTGGCTCGAGGGAGCTAAGCATCATGTGGTGGTCTTGACTGATCACAAAAATTTGATGTATCTCGAGTCTGCTAAGCGCCTGAATCCTAGACAGGCTCGTTGGTCGTTGTTTTTCTCCCGTTTTGACTTTGTGGTCTCGTACCTGCCTGGTTCGAAGAATGTGAAGGCTGATGCTCTTTCTAGGAGTTTTGTGCCTGACTCTCCGGGAGTCTCAGAGCCAGCTGGTATTCTTAAAGAGGGAGTAATCTTGTCGGCCATTTCTCCTGATTTGCGACGTGTGTTGCAGAGATTTCAGGCTGGTAGACCTGACCCTTGCCCACCTGATAGACTGTTTGTTCCTGATAAATGGACCAGCAGAGTTATCTCCAAGGTTCATTCCTCAGTGTTGGCAGGGCATCCTGGGATTTTTGGTACCAGAGATTTGGTAGCTAGGTCCTTTTGGTGGCCTTCCTTGTCACGGGATGTGCGTTCTTTTGTGCAGTCCTGTGGGATTTGTGCTCGGGCTAAGCCTTGCTGTTCTCGTGCCAGTGGGTTGCTTTTGCCCTTGCCCATCCCGAAGAGGCCCTGGACGCACATTTCCATGGATTTCATTTCAAATCTTCCGGTGTCGCAGGGAATGTCTGTCATCTGGGTGGTGTGTGATCGCTTTTCCAAGATGGTCCATTTGGTGCCCTTGCCTAAGTTGCCTTCCTCTTCCGATCTGGTTCCTTTGTTCTTTCAGAATGTGGTTCGTTTGCATGGAATTTCTGAGAATATCGTGTCTGACAGAGGATCCCAGTTTGTGTCCAGGTTCTGGCGATCTTTTTGTGCTAAAATGGGCATTGATTTGTCGTTTTCGTCTGCCTTTCATCCTCAGACTAATGGCCAAATGGAGCGAACCAATCAGACGCTGGAGGTTTATTTGAGATGTTTTGTTTCTGCGGATCAGGATGATTGGGTGACCTTCTTGCCATTGGCTGAGTTTGCCATCAATAATCGGGCTAGTTCCGCTACTTTGGTTTCGCCATTTTTCTGCAACTCTGGTTTTCATCCTCGTTTCTCCTCGGGTCATGTTGAATCTTCTGACTGTCCTGGGGTAGATTCTGTGATGGATAGGTTGCAGCGGATTTGGAATCATGTGGTGGACAACTTGAAATTGTCACAGGAGAAGGCTCAGCGTTTTGCCAACCGCTGCCGCGGTGTGGGTCCCCGACTTCGTGTTGGGGATTTGGTTTGGTTGTCTTCTCAGTATATCCCTCTGAAGGTTTCCTCTCCTAAGTTTAAGCCTCGCTTTATTGGTCCGTATAAAATTTTGGAAGTCCTTAATCCAGTGTCTTTTCGTTTGGATCTTCCGGTGTCGTTTGCCATTCACAATGTGTTCCATAGGTCTTTGTTGCGGCGGTACGTTGTGCCTGTGGTTCCTGCTGTTGACCCTCCTGCTCCGGTCTTGGTTGAGGGCGAGTTGGAGTACGTGGTGGAGAAGATCTTGGATTCTCGTCTCTCTAGACGGAGGCTTCAGTATCTGGTCAAATGGAAGGGCTATGGTCAGGAGGATAATTCCTGGGTGGTCGCCTCGGATGTTCATGCGGCCGATTTGGTTCGTGCCTGCTCATCCTGATCACCCTGGTGGTCTTGGTGAGGGTTCGGTGACCCCTCCTTAAAGGGGGGGTACTGTTGTGAACTGTATTTCTTGGCTCCCTCTTGTGATCACTAGCGGTATGACACTTGGATTGTCTTTCTCCAGGTTGGTACCCACCTGGTTCGTTAGGCCTTGGGTGTTCCTATTTAGACTTCCTGGAAACTCAGTCTAGTGCCTGGAATCGATGTAGTCAGTCTATGTCTGTTTGCTCCTGACTCCTGGTCTCCTGCTTTTTGCAAGATAAGCTAAGTCCCGCTTTCTTATTTTTGTTTATTCGCATTGCTGCTATTTTGTTCCAGCTTGATACAATGTGATACAATCCTGATTTTTGCTGGAAGCTCTAGGGGGCTGATATTCTCCCCCCACACCGTTAGTCGGTGCGGGGGTTCTTGTATATTCAGCGTGGATATTTTTGTAGGGTTTTTGCTGACCGCATAAGTCCTCTTCCTATTTTCTGCTATTAATTAGTGGGCCTCTCTTTGCTAAATCTAGTTCATACTTACGTTTGTCTTTTCTTCTTACCTCACCGTTATTATTTGTTGGGGGCTTGTATCATTACTTTGGGGTCCTTTCTCTTGAGGCAAGTGAGGTCTTATTTTCTCTGAAAGGGTTAGTTAGTTCTCCGGCTGGTGCGAGACGTCTAGAATCAACGTAGGTACGTTCCCCGGCTACTTTTAGTTGTTGTGCTAGGATCAGGTATACGGTCAGCCAAGTTACCACCTCCCTATGAGCTGGTTTTTGTGTTTGCGGACTTAGCTGGAACTTCTGAGATCCTCTACCACTAGGATCATAACAAGGAACCATCCGTATATGATGGTTAAACTAGTATCAATAATAGCATGGGGAAAAAAGGCATATAGAGATAGAGGATCATATGAATAGGAAGCCTCCCCGACTGCTTGAAAGAATTAGGTCTGCTGTTGTTATTTGATGCAATTGGCCTATATGAGTTTAATAGTCCTGAAAGAGAGGATGTGCCTTATAAAGGTATCCAATATTAGGAAGGGGAAAAAAATGTGGGATAAATTCACCCACCTATTCTTTTTTGAAGGAAAGGTAACCAAAGACTGGTGCTGCTATATTTTATAGAGAATCATTGAGTTGTTATATTATACTAGACTGTGGCCCAATTCTAACGCATCGGGTATTCTAGAATATGCATGTCCCCGTAGTATATGGACAATGATGATTCCAGAATTCGCAGACTGTGCCCGTCGCTGATTGGTCGAGGCAACCTTTATGACATCATTGTCGCCATGGCAACCATTATGACATCTACGTCGATACTGTGCCCGTCGCTGATTGGTCGAGGCGAATTCGCGACAGACTGCGCCCGTCGCTGATTGGTCGAGGCCTGGCGGCCTCGACCAATCAGAGACACGGGATTTCCAGGACAGACAGACAGACAGAAAAACCCTTAGACAATTATATATATAGATAATGAGGCTTCATTATAAATAAATATGAAATATAAATTAAATAACCCACCTATTATTTGTAGGGCTATGTGCCTGTAGTATGGCGGGTGGATCCGGTATCCATCGGTTATCCTGATTGCACAGTCTAGTACAAAGACCATTCTGGTTAGTAGGCAAATGTATATGAGGTAGTTCAGATTGTTGCTTACCAGTGGTGAGTCTGACAGTGGTGATTCTGTCCTCTATGGAACGGAGTGCCCGCTGTGGGTAGTGATGGCTCGGGATAGAGCTTTTATACAGCTGGTGTTTAGGCTGAGGGGGGGAATTCTCGAAGCGTGCACGGCAGAAGTGACACGGACGGAAATGACGTGGTCTGCGTTCCATCGGCAGGAAGTGCTCCTAGTATGCTTTCCACTGTCCTTCTAGTGTGCGTTCCAAAACTCGGGGACTTGCGTTCCACTGTCCTAGTTGCCCGATAGTGTGCGCTCCAAATCTAGGAAACGCATTTCACCATGAACTATACATAATATGCTTTATTACGTCTTGTGTACTATGTGCTGAACATTAAGAAAAGTTGCGGGTTGTTAGAAAGTGGAATGAATGGTAGCTTGTGGCCAATGGTTTTGCAGTTGGATAGGGAGAGAGATCTGTAGTAGAGGCCAATGAGACATTTGCAAGTAGATTTTCAATATAATCGGCTCTGTAAAGAGGAACATGAGAATTAGTAATGCAGCATAAATAAATAGGTATGTCATAATATAAAATCTGACAACTCAATCATATATTCATCAACTGCAATAAAATGGAAAGACAAATTCAGGTAATTCCGAAAGGAATTTTAAGTAAAGGATAGCAGGTCATATTCCCTATTCAGACCTTTGGGGCTAAGGGTTTGCAGTTCGTGTGTCCAGAATGCTTCCCTCTGTTTAAGCATAAGTACCCTAGCACCCCCTTGTGAAAGTGGGCATAAGGAGTTGGGAGATACTGTGACCTGCTTAATTAAAATGGGCAGGTAAAGGCAAGAGGAGATTTTTGCAGCGAATGGTGGATTTATGTTTAGAAATCCTGTCTTTGATAGGTTGAGTTGTTTCACCTATATACACTAGGCCACATGGACACTTAATAACGTAAATGACGTAAGATGTATCACATGTTGTAAAATCCCTGATGTCATATTTTTTCCCGAGTGACGATGGTAAAAGATATTGCCCCTCAATACATTATTGCATTGATGGCATTGTAGGCAGGGAATGGTACCAGTCTTCGGAGTTTGCAAAAACCGTTGGGTAAGTTTGGGTCTGGATCCACCTATATCAGCTCTAACTAAAATCCTTGATATTAGAGGACCTCTTAAAACAGGAAAAAATTGAAGAGATTGAAAGAAATGCACTCCAAATTTACAGAAAATGGATATCCTACTAACTTACTCAATGAATCTATGCACCCAGAGATAATCACACACCCTGAAACAGAGAGTCTTATTCCTTTTGTCCATACTTTTCATCCTTATGCCCACTTTCACAAGGGGGTGATAGGGTTCGTATGGCTAAACAGAGGGAAACATTCTGGATACACGAACTGCAAACCCTTAGCCCCAAAGCTCTGAATAGGGAATATGACCTGCTATCCTTTACTTAAACTCTAATATTCCTTTCCGAATTACCTGAATTTGTCTTTCCATTTTATTGCAGTTGTTGAATATATGATTGAGTTGTCAGATTTTATATTATGACATACCTATTTGTTTGTGCTGCATTACTAATTATGATGTGCCTTTTTACAGAGTCGATTATATTGAAAATATACTTGCAAATGTCTCCTTGGTCCCTACTATAGATCTCTCTCCCTATCTGACTGCAAAACCATTGGCCACAAGCTATCATTCATTCCACTTTCTAACAACCTGCTACTTATCTTAATGTTCAGCGCATAATACACAAGACGTAATAAAGTATATTATGTATACTTCATGGTGAAACGCAAATTTCCTAGATTTGGAGCGCACACTATCGGGCAACTAGGACAGTGGAATGTAAGTCCCTGAGTTTTGGAATGCAAACTGGAAGGACAGTGGAACGCATACTAGGCCCACTTCCTGCCGATGGAGTGCAGACCACTTCATTTCCCTCCGCGTCACTTCCGCTGTGCATGCTTCGAGAATTCCCGCCCTCAGCCTAAAACACCAGCTTAATCCGAAACACGCGTCGGGGTGCTCTGTACTTGGAGGGACGGACATTATCAGGTATAAATATCATGAATTATTTTCTTCATTTATGCTTAGCACAACTTTGGCCCATTACAGTCGCTTTTCCCTTTATTGTCTTTTATTATATTTTCCTCATTTACCCAGCCCGTAGCACAAGTTTACACGCCCCTTATGCTCGGTTACATATTGCACTATTTTCACTCCCATCATATAAGTTATATTCCTTCACATATTGTCCTTGGTACTTTACACGTATAATGTAAGGCAGTATATACCGCTCATACACATAGATATATTTTCCCTTTCCATCGTTAGTTAGTTACCAGCCTAAGTTTGTTTTATCACCCTTATTTATTTTTGTTTACATTAGCATATTGCCCCCCTTTTTTCCATCACCTCCACACATTGTTTGGCATTGTACACCCTTTTGTGTTTTTATAATATTGCACATTTGCAATACACATGGCTGTGTACTTATGAGATATAGCTATATACAACTATATGTATACATATATATATATATATATATTTATATTTTATTTTTGTGGGTATACTGTACTCACTTCCAAGTTTATAGACTGTTGGCACTATACACTTTTGTACATTTTTGTCTCTTTGCATATTTGCAAATTTGCGTTTTTCCACATGACTGTGTACCTATGAGATGTAGTTATATATAGTGTGAGGCTGTGGCCTCTGATGCAGCTAGGGGGCGCTGTTTGTTCTCCCCAGAATGTGCATGCAGACGGATGAAGTCCATAGGTGTGCATGAGAGTCATGGATTTCCGGTCCGGGTTTTCCATGTGGCTAAAGGCCACAGGTTTGTGTGTGTTTAAAAACCCTGCAGTAGTGGGTATGGGTGTGTCATGCCGTGCAGGCCATGTCAGGTGTCTGGCCAGGTCAGGCCAGGTGTGTGAGGTGCACATCAGTGTCAGACTGGTGTGTGCTGGTCTGCAGAGTGCATGGAGGCCAGCAGAGCCAGCACCCAGGGCAGCTGAATAGCCTGGCACCCGCAGCGTACACAAAGATGCATATCGTCCATAGTACTGGTCTCGGATGTGGACAGTCCTGTGCCCGGAGGTGGACAGTCCTGTGCCCGGAGGTGGATGTCCTGTGCCCGTAGGAGTCGGATGTGGACAGTCCTGTGCCCGGAGGTGGATGTTCTGTGCCCGGAGGTGGATGTCCTGTGCCCGAAAGAGGACTAGCATGTGCAACGATTGCAAACAGGTGGATATGGTGCCCGGCTGCTGCCCGGGGGATATCCTGAATTGTGTACGACTGTGTGAGTTAAGAGTCTGTAAGAGACTGTGATACAGCGATGCAGGACACCCACGAGAACTAGTCAGAGGAGGGCTGGCATGAGTAGTGTCTGCAACATATGAGGCTGTGTGTATGGAGACCTATAGAGACTGAGATGGCGTGCAGTCGCCCAGGGAAACTGGACAAGGGAAGTCTGGCCTGTTTAGGGACCGCAAATCTAAAGCCATGTGAAATGTATTGCATTGAACTGGTGTAAACTGATCACTGAAGTTATATGCATTTATGAGTACGAGGCTGCACTCCAGAGGATAAAGAGTGCAGTGCGCTGAGTGTGTACAGTGACTTGTTACCGGCGTGCGGTCACCCAGGGAAACTGGACAGTGGGAAGTTCGGCCTGTGTATTGACTGCGTCATATAGCCATGCATTATTAATGGACTGTATGAAGAAGCCGTTTACTATATTGACTGTGTGAAGTAACACAATAAAAGAGACTTTTGTGTTTGAATTTGTGGGTCACTGCTTCTTCACTGCGTACGAAGCTACTGCAGCTTTACAATAGCTACATATATGTATAAATATTCATTTTTCTGTGGGTATATTGTGCTGCTTATTCTGAGTCTTACACAAGTTGGTATATACCATTGTCCGTCCTGATAATTCTTTTATATATTTTTAACTACACAAGTACAGGCACATGTTGTAGTGCCAGCCGCCAAAAACTAAATAAAGGCTATTTTATCCTTATATATATTTCTTTGGCTTTATTTCTATATAATATATTATTTACATCATTATTTGTTTCCTATCCCGGTTCCTTTGCTGTTTATCTTACATATTTTTGGGGGGTATTTGTCGTAGTCAAAGCCCCTTCCATTTTGCTATCTATGTGTAATTAGAAGTACCTCTGCTCCAACTCTCTGAAAAGACAATTTCCTATCTTAATTATTTGTCCAATCTATAACTCTTTGTCCACGCACAATTGACACTGCTTTTTCACTGCATCGCCCTTTGTCCTAAAAAGAGAAAAAAAGCCAGGTCCTGGCACTCACATGTTGGATAATTGCATTTTTATTTCAATGAAGGCTTTTTTGAATAGGGATGACCTGGGATGGGTTGAAACAGATAATTGGATTTGTGCATTGAAATAAAAAAGCAATTATCAAACACGTGAGTGCCTGGACCTGGTTTTCTTTACTCTGCATTGACTTTCCATGAGCACCACTATTAGCTACAAGGAGTGCTGACCTATCTTCCTTCTACTTTGTCCTAAAAGGGACTGCCTGCATTTTATTTAGGATGGTTCACTTCATAACTATACAGAAATTCCTAGTTCCTATTGTGCATTGTTCAGTCTATCAAGCTTCAGGGACTGTCCATAGCAATACTGAACAAAAGCATTTTCATGGGTCCGGAAATTAGTAACCTCATGAAGTACAACATGTGAAAAACAAAAATGAAACCTGTTGAGCAAAGGGCTTGGCATTCTTTTAAAGAAGTTGTGAAGAAATTTTTAGGTAACAGCAAAGATACAAAAATTAAGTCCATCATGGAGAACATGCTGAAAAGTTTTAAAGCCTTGGGTTTTCTGATGAAGGTACATTTTTTAAATTCCCATTTGGACTACTTTTCATACAACACTGTTAGCGAAGAGCAAGGTGAAAGATTTCAACAGGATAGCAAGGAGATGGAATGACTATACCAGACAGAACGTGAACATGATGGGCGACTACTAGTGATGACTGATGAGCGAACGTGCTCGCCACTACTCATTACTCACCCGAGTATCATGGTGCTCGGTGTACTCGGCGAGCTCCGAGCATTTCCGGGATTATTCGTCAGGAGCTCTGGTCTCCGCCCTGCAATTTTGGCGTCAATGAACATGCAGGGATTGTCTGACATGCACTGCAATACCGCAGCCATCTTTGTTGTGGTATTACAATGATTGGCTGGCCACACAGCGTCATCAGGTCTATAAGAGACCTGACACCGCCCTGCTCCGGACTCAGCTAGTGGAGGGAGAGCTGTTGCTGAGATAAGGCCAGATTTGTTCTTTTATTAGTTAGTGTGGGTCTACCATCACAGAATCCACGAATCCTGATAAACCAACAGTCCTTCTTATGGCTAATTCGGGAGTATATAGTTTGCAGTGCTAGGTAGGCAGGGGAGTCTATGTGCGCATATCCACATCAGTGCAAGGCATGCAGGCACTGTATGTGACTATATAGATCTCACTCCATGTATCAAGAGGGTCCATCACTATCTGCTGCTGCCTATTTTATATACACCTAGCTGCAGGTATCTGTGGCTAGGATTCTTTTTTTTTGTTTTGACACCTGAATCCTGCTAATTTTATTGCAAAGCAATCCAGAGCCCCCTTTTTTTCTACATTTATCTGCTCAGTCACACTGCAGACTACAGCCAGGTCATTTTAATACAACAGTGTGAAAATCTAGCAATTTAAAACTGCTTTTTTTGTCCCAGGCATCAGATCTGAGTGTGCAGAAAATTCTGGCCTTTTTTTTATAATGCAGTATTTTTTGCAGTATCTTACATTTTTGGACACCATTTTGCTGACCAAAAAATCTTTATCTGTTTTGTACGCCACACGCAAATATTTAACAATTTTCATGCTACAACTTTTTTTTGTGTCATAGCCTACTTATTGACACAATTTTGGTGGGCCCCAAAAAATCCAGGCCACATATTTAACAGTGTTCTATCTCCATCAGACTCCAGATCTATCTGTGCACTACAAATAATTGCTTTTCAGGCCTACATTCCACTTTTTTGGCTGTCCACTACCCTAGATCCATACAGTATTTTGGAGTAAAAAAAATTGAAAAACTCCAGGCCACATACTGAAGAGTGTGATATCTCCGTCAGACTCCTAGTCTATCTGTGCTCTCCAAATAGTTGCTTTTCAGGCGTACATTCCACTTTTTGGGCTGTCTCCTACCCTAGGTCTATACACTATTTTGGGGTAAAAAATTAAAAAATACAGGCCACATATTGAACAGTCTGTTATCTCCGGCAGACTCCTGGTCTATCTGCGCTCTCCAAATAGTTGCTTTTCAGGCCTACATTACACTTTTTGGGCTGTCTGCTACCCTAGGTCTATACACTATTTTGGGGTAAAAAATACAGGCCACGTATTGAACAGTCTGTTATCTCCATCAGACTCCTGGACTATCTGTGCTCTGCAAATAGTTGCTATTCAGGCCTACATTCCTCTTTTTTGGCTGCCTTGTACCCAAGGTCTATACATTATTTTGAGTTAAAAACTAAAAAAATACAGGTCACGTATTGAACAGTCTGGTATGGCTGTCAGACGCCTGATCTATTTGTGGCCTACAAATTGTGGCAATTCAGGCCTACATTCCACTGTATTTGCTGTTTCTTACCCTAGTTCTGTACGCTATTTTTGGGTTTAAAATAAAAAAATACAGGCCACATATTGAAGAGTGTGATATCTCCGTCAGACTCCTTGTCTACCTGTGTGCTACAAATAGTTGCGTTTCTGGCTTACATTCCACTTTTTTGGCTGTCCACTGCCCTAGGTCTATACACTATTTTGGGGTAAAAAAAAAAAAATTCCAGGCCACATATTGAATAGTGTGATATCACCGTCAGACTCCTGGTCTATCTGTGCTCTAAAAATAGTTGCTTTTCAGGCCTACATTCTACTTTTTTTGCTGTCTGCTACTCTAGGTCTAGTATACACTATTTTATGGTAAAAAATAAAAAAATATCGGCCACATATTGAACAGTCTGGTATCTCTGTGACATGCCTCATCTATCAGTGGGCTACAAAGTGTGCTTTTGAGGCTTTCATTCTCATCTTTTTGCTGTGTGTTACATTAGGTCAAAACACTGTTTTGGGGTATAAAATTTAAAAATACAGGCCACATATTGAACAGTCTGGTATCACTGTCAGGCGGCTGAGATATTTGTGGCTTACAAATTGCTGCATTTCAGGCCTACATTCCACTGTATTTGCTGTCTGTTACCCTAGTTCTGTACACTATTTAGGGGTGCAAATTTTAAAAATACAGGGCACATATTGAAATGTCTGGTATCTCACTCAAACACCAGATGTATCTGTGGCCTACAAATTGTGTCTTTTCAGAGCTACATTCCACTGTATTTGCTGTCTGTGACCCTATTTCTGTACACTTTTTTGGGGGACAAAATAAAAACACAGGCCACATATTTTACAGTGTGGTATCTTGGTAAAAATACTTCTGTTTCAAGTTGTTATGGCTGCTTCAGGACTGTGTCTTAAATGCACCATCTACTACCACCATCATCTTCTGCCAAGAGGCAGTCACTGCGCAGATGCTTGGGCAGTGTTGTATTCTGTCTCTGGATTACGAAGGTGAAATCTTCTAGATTAAATCGTGACTGGAAGAGCCAGATCAAGAGCATGTGGAAGAGCACGGGGCCAGGACTCGCAACTACTTAAGCCATGTGTTCCTGGGCCGGATTCTGACAATCCATCACCTACTAATTCTGAACTTGTTGGATAAGGATGTAAAAAAGGAGCCCCTGCAGTCTCTAGAACAGAAGCTAGAGATTTTGACATTTTGGCTGTATTTCAAGAGGTGTCAATTGGAAAGCGTTGTGGTCGTAGATGTGGCTTCTACTATATGGGTGTTTCCACTGGACAATCCATCCAACATGTTATTGAATCAAAATCTTTTTTTTTTCGCAACTATGTTCAGCTGTGCACAAACTACACTATGTCAAATTGGTAGATAGACCCTGGTGGGTCTTGTCACAGTGTCATGTTGACTACAGTCCACAGATTTTATGTAGATCAGTAATCTCACTTCTACTTTACCAGCATGATGAATTAATAGGAAAAGCATGTGGTATTGATGGAGCTGTTGTTTTCTTGCCAAAGAAACAAAATAAGATCAATAAGGTGGTTAGCCACACAAGCAATGGAGAAATAGGAAAGATGACAATTACTTTCACATTTCAGTTAACACACACTTCACCAACTTGCTTTCAGTTTTGCAACATTATATTCTGAAGCCTTGAAGAAAAAGATCAATATGTTGCGAAGCAAATAGGTATGAAAAGTTATCACCCAAATGATGTTACAGAAGTCAGAACATACACAACCTATCTGTGCGGAAATGATTTACCACCAAAATTTTGAAGTATGAGACTAGTTTCATCTTATGGATTGATATGAGCCACAAAGTCCTTCAAAATGAAACTGTTCTGAATGTAATGTACAATTTGCTCTTGAAAATTAGAACATGCCTTCTATGATGCTTGCATTAAAGAACTGATTGGCCAGATATGTATGGACTCAGGATGACTGGACTGCGGGTACCTGTGCTGCGCCAGGTCCGGAAATGTCAAGTCTGCGTCCCCTGTTTCCCAGGGGAAGAAATAGGGGAACGGACAGGCCCTATTACCCAAGAAGAGGGGGCATGTTTAGACAGGGAACCTGGCTGGAAGCTGAGGGAAAAAGCACGTAAAACAGGAGTGTGTCCCCAGCTTGCCGGCGCTGCGATGAACTGCAGCAGACAGACCAGGTGACCTAGAGGCAGGGGGGCCAGCTTAAGAGAAAGCAGGCACGACAGCAGAGATTTTTGGTGTGGATAAGCATCACATAGGAGGCTGAGCAGTGTGCTCCGTGTTTAGAGCACTGGCGCCACAAAGGGCTTATCCCAATGGCTCCCACCACTAAAAGTGGTACTGCCAGAGAGCAAGGCGCCGTGTGCCCAGTGACCGCCAGAGAGTAAGGTGCCGTGCGCTACATGACCGTGAGTACAGCGCACGTGTGCAGGAGAGCGAGCCAGTTCATGTCACGTGTTCAGTTTTGCTAACCAATAAATATAAGGCGCAGAGGAATGACAGAGGACATTGGTACAGTAAGCAAGGTACTCCCTCAGCATTTTCCAAACTTTGCACTCCTTGTGAGAGTCCCCCCGTGCCTCAGGGCCAGGGTAATGGGAGGGTCTGAGAAAACTCTCCCAGAACTTTGCCAGTGTTCCACTGCCTCTGCTGAATTGGAGTTGTGTCTCCCTCACCTGTACTCCTTGCTTTGCCAACAAACTGTGTCTGTGACCTCTGCTGCCAGCGTTTTCAGATGGGAATTGTTTAAATAATTCTGAAAGAAGGGCCCTCTGGTCCTGCAACATTTTAGTGCACCTGTCCACCCTATTGAATAAGAGATATAAAGTTCTCCTTGTAGCGTGGGTCTAGAAGTGTCACCAATCAGTATTGAATATTACCCAAAATTTTGAGAATGCAAGGGTGACAGAAAAGGCAGTGTAACATAAACTCAGCCATGCATGCAAGACTGGTAACAGTCAATACTTCCGTGTCCTCACCAAGAGGATGAGTGACCATGCTCTCCTCCTCCTTGTCCTCAGGCCTCCACAACTTTCGACTAACCTCAGTACTATCATTGTAAATATATCATTGTAAACACATTATTGTAAATACACCCCTGTAGTTTTTATCTCCCCCACCTCAATGTAGATTGTAAGATGTCAGGAGCAGGACCTTTTTTTTTTTTAAATTATTGTCATCGTTGTTACTTATTGTAGATTGTAAGCTGTCACGAGCAGGGTCATTTTATTTTGGTCTAATTGTATTATTGTTATCGCTGTTACTTAAGACTGTTATGTTTGAAACTGTAAAACTGTAAATATGTTGGCGCTATATAAATTAATATAAATATTATTATTAGTACACAGATAAGCAGGATGAAGACGTTGCTGCTCACCATCTTGGTGGATTCCTCAAAGTTTTGGAGGATGGTACATATGTCTGACATCCATGTCCCCTACAGAGATGTTTTGTGTGACTGGGTCCCCACTTCCACTATGTTAATCCAGTGTGCCAACAGTGAGATGTAACATCCCTGCATACTGTACATATGTGACATGGTCTCCCAATGTCCAACTGGGTCATGGCTTCCTCTACACTAACCCCCAGTGCTGTCAGCGAGATGTACCATCCCTGCCCACAAGCACTTGTCCACGTGTCCATGGTTAGGTGCACTTTCCCAGTAACAGCATTGTTGGGGGCTCGGGTACTGTTGTGGGACACATGCTTGCTTGTGTAATGCCATGCCAGCAGACCAGGAGAAATTGTGGCTGCTGGGGACCGAGTACCTTGTGACAAATGCCACCATCAGGTTGTGGAAAGCTTCCATTTCCCATGAGCCTAAAATACAAGATTTCGAGTGCAAGCAGATGAGAAATGTGTGAATTTAGTACTCTGGCCTGTGTGGCGTTGGCTGCGTATTTCCACTTGCGTTCCAAGGACTGGGATATGGACAACTGAACCCTGCACTGGGACAGGGACGTTGTCATGCTTCTTGATGGTGCAACTACAGATGCAGGGCAGTAGGCATCTTTGCATGCACCATGGACGGGGGATTGGCTTGCACGCACAACAGCGGAAGAAGCAGTGGTATCACCCGCATACACTGGTCATGGAGCCTAGTTTTCGGCCTACAAAGTTGGGTGCTTTCCTGCCATGTGCCTGATCATGATGTTGGTGGTTAAACTAGCAGTTTTGCTATCCCTGCTGATGCAGATATGGCCGGTGGTGCAAATGGCCTTTTTTGGGTTATTGGCAGAGTCTTTAAAAAACAACCAGATTGTTACGGGGACATTCAGTGTCTTCATCTCCCACACCACCTGACCTCGACCCCTGTCTTTCGGTGTTCCCCCGGCAAGGTTCTAGGACCCCTACTCTTCTCCATCTACATCTTCAGCCTGGGACAGCTTACGTATTGGCATGGTTTGCAATATCATCAGTACGCCGAAGACACAAAGATCTACCTATCTGTACCTGACATCACCTCCTTACTGACCCAAATCACACGTCTTCCCGCTATTTCATCCTTCTTTTCTGTTCGCTTTCAAAAAGTGGACATGGACAACACAGAATACATCATCTTTCAACATCTCACGCTGAGTAGACATGAGAGCTATGTATGCATTTTTCTGTATCACTTTAGTAAGAGGGAAAGTTTGCCCAAGAGAAAATGAATTTCTAGACATTCACAGCCTTTTTTGAACATTGTTTGCAGCTGTGATCTTTATCTTCTTGGTGGGGATGTGGCAAAGTTTAAAATCGTCATCAATACTATCATCATCCAAATCTTGTAAAGAACAAATCTGGTGTTTCCCAGGTTGGTGGTTATCTACATTTAGTGGCATTCCTTTAACCGTGTTTGTTACACTTGAACAAATAATTTTCGTCTGTGACATTTTGATATTATTGGTAATATGTATGGCTGAAGATGAAGAACCTTGTGCCACGGGTGTGTTGATAGTTACGGACGGTGCACTCCTCTTTAATCTTAGTTTTTCACGAGCATCCATCAATTTGTTTGGCTTTCCTCCAACACTGATCTGCTTTCTCTAATTCAGCATCTCACGAACATGTTGCAGTTTGCCCTTTATACGGACACGTACATCTTTGGCAACATATTTTTTACAGGCATTTTTATGCCGGGCTCCACACACACACATCTGTTACACCTATCTTCTGACGGGCGTGAAACACAGTCGGGTAATTGGTGGTGGGCCGGCTAAATGACTAATCATTGTAGGCTGTATCCTGGATGTCATACCTCCCATAGCCACCGCTGTTATTAATCCTGTACGTTACCATTCCTGCCGACACCATGCCCCTTTTCTTGATCACTTCATCCAACGATTCGTCCGCCATAGTCTTAATAAAAATCTGCACCTTACCAGCAGCAACTGTATAGGAAACCATGTTACTGTTTTCCAAGGTGTTTATAATGCCCCTAAAAAAAAATATACACTATGTTGATATGTACCCCCCAGGGGGAAATGTTTGTCAGCTCATACACTTAGTGTATGGGCATTCCAAGTATAGAAGAACCGCTCCTTTGTAATGTACATTTTTTTTATGAAACACTCCTCCTCGTTTCTTCCAAGTGGGGGTTGTGGTGCGTGCAAATTAGGGCCAGGCCTTGCATTCACTTCATGGACAAACCTTATGGAATCTTTTGTTTCATGTGGCCATCCAGTACATGGTTTTAAGCGGTTATTGGGGTGCATGTAACATTGGTGCAGGCCAGGCCTTGAATTCAGTGCATAAATGCACCCCGATAACCATTTCAGCAGATGTACTAGAGGGCCTCATGACAAAATTGTTCCCATAATAACAAAGTGTGTCTCCTATATTGTTTGCTTAACTTTGTGGCCATCAGGCTTTGCATTCAATGAATAACCAAACAGTATGTGAGACACACTTTCTTCTAATGGGAACAATTTTGTCATGATGCCCTCAAGTACGTCTGCTGAAAGGGTTATTGGGGTGCATGTAACTTTGGTGCAGGGCAAGCCTTGCATCAAATGCATAAGCAAACAGTATAGGAGAAACACTTTCTTCTAATGGTAACAATTTTGTCATGAGGCGGTAAAGTACATCTGCTGAAAAGGTTATTGGGGTGCATGTAACATTGATGCAGGGCAGGCCTTGCATTCAGTGCATAAGCAAACAGTATGGGAGACACACTTTCTTTTAATGGGAACAATTTTGTCATGAGGTGGTAAAGTACGTCTGCTGAAAGGGTTATTGGGGTGCATGTAACTTTGGGGCAGCCCAGGCCTTGCATTCAATGCATAAGCTAACAGTATGGGAGACACACTTTCTTCTAATGGGAACAATTTTGTCATGAGGCCCTCAAGTCCATCTGTTGAAATGGTTATTGGGGTGCATATAACATTTGTGCAGGGCAGGCCTTGCATTCAGTGCATAAGCAAACAGTATAGGAGACACACTTTCTTACAATGGGAACAATTTTGTCATGAAACCCTCAAGTCCATCTGTTGAAATGGTTATTGGAGTGCATATAACATTGGTAGAGGGCAGGCCTTGCATTCAATGTATAAGCAAACAGTATGGGAGACACATTTTCTTCTAATGGGAACAATTTTGTCATGATGCCCTCAAGTACGTCTGCTGAAACAGTTATTGGGGTGCATGTAACTTTGGTGCAGGGCAAGCCTTGCATTAAATGCATAAGCAAACAGTATGGGAGACACACTGTCTTCTAATGGGAACAATTTTGTCATGAGGCGGTAAAGTATGTCTGCTGAAAGGGTTATTGGGGTGCATGTAACATTGATGCAGGGCAGGCCTTGCATTCAGTGCATAAGCAAAAAGTATGGGAGACACACTTTCTTTTAATGGGAACAATTTTGTCATGAGGTGGTAAAGTATGTCTGCTGGAAGGGTTATTGGGGTGCATGTAACTTTGGGGCAGGCCAGGCCTTGCATTCAATGCATAAGAAAACAGTGTGGGAGATACACTTTCTTCTAATGGGAACAATTTTGTCATGAGGCCCTCAAGTCCGTCTGTTGAAATGGTTATTGGGGTGCATACAACATTTGTGCAGGGCAGGCCTTGCATTCAGTGCATAAGCTAACAGTATGGGAGACACACTTTCTTATAATGGAAACAATTTTGCCATGAGGCCCAAAAGGCCGTCAAGTACGTCTGCTGAAAGGGTTATTGGGGTGCATGTAACTTTGGTGCAGGGCAGGCCTTGCATCAAATGCATAAGCAAACAGTATAGGAGAAACACTTTCTTCTAATGGGAACAACTTTGTCATGAGGTGGTAAAGTACGTCTGCTGAAAGGGTTATTGGGGTGCATGTAACTTTGGGGCAGCCCAGGCCTTGCATTCAATGCATAAGCAAACAGTATGGGAGACACACTTTCTTCTAATGGGAACAATTTTGTCATGAGGCCCTCAAGTCCATCTGTTGAAGTGGTTATTGGGGTGCATATAACATTTGTGCAGGGCAGGCCTTGCATTCAGTGCATAAGCAAACAGTATAGGAGACACACTTTCTTACAATGGGAACAATTTTGTCATGAAACCCTCAAGTCCGTCTGTTGAAATGGTTATTGGAGTGCATATAACATTGGTAGAGGGCAGGCCTTGCATTCAATGCATAAGCAAACAGTATGGGAGACACACTTTCTTCTAATGGGAACAATTTTGTCATGATGCCCTCAAGTACGTCTGCTGAAATAGTTATTGGGGTGCATGTAACTTTGGTGCAGGGCAAGCCTTGCATTAAATGCATAAGCAAACAGTATGGGAGACACACTTTCTTCTAATTGGAACAATTTTGTCATGAGGCGGTAAAGTATGTCTGCTGAAAGGGTTATTGGGGTGCATGTAACATTGATGCAGGGCAGGCCTTGAATTCAGTGCATAAGCAAAAAGTATGGGAGACACGCTTTCTTTTAATGGGAACAATTTTGTCATGAGGTGGTAAAGTATGTCTGCTGGAAGGGTTATTGGGGTGCATGTAACTTTGGGGCAGGCCAGGCCTTGCATTCAATGCATAAGAAAACAGTATGGGAGATACACTTTCTTCTAATGGGAACAATTTTGTCATGAGGCCCTCAAGTCCATCTGCTGAAATGGTTATTGGGGTGCATAAAACATTTGTGCAGGGCAGGCCTTGCATTCAGTGCATAAGCAAACAGTATGGGAGACACACTTTCTTATAATGGAAACAATTTTGCCATGAGGCCCTAAAGGCCGTCAAGTACGTCTGCTGAAATGGTTATTGGGGTGCATGTAACTTTGGGGCAGGCCAGGCCTTTCATTCAATGCAACATTTTTTCTGGAGGCCATCCTATACGTCTCGTGAAAGGGTGTGTCCTAATTTTGGCATCCCTGCCACTCACTGCATAGGCAATAACAGTATAGGAGACCCACTGTTTAATGGACCTTTAAGAAGATTAATGCCACCTGATCCCCCTCTAAAAATAAGCTCTGTGACTTTAAGAGTTCCTCCTTGATAAATGAAACAAGATGTGTCTGCTTATGTGTCACACAACACATGGCCAGCCAGGATTGTTAAATGTTCCAATGACCTTACCCAGTGAATGCATTTGTATTGGTTGAAAGCAATGCTAAAGTTGAAAAACACATAAAAAACGCTGCGTATGAACATAGCCTAAATGGTGGAGAAACATTTTTGTTTGGGGTTAATTATTTTGCCTTATATACAAGTCATTACCCTGGAAAGGATGTTCCTTAACATATTTCCCAGCAATATCCATTTGGGTTTTGTTTTGTATGTTTTTGGTGTGCCTGTAAAAATGGCATGCAACTCTAACAACTTTGTTTACAGCTGTGACTTACGTAGGAGTCAGAAATGCTTCCAGGGACATTTACCATGATGTTCCCATGTCATTTGAGCAGTGTTTCCATCATTTTCAGTCATTTATAGACCTTAAAAGGACCAATGGGGGGATTGTGGGAAAAAATGCTCGGGTCTTCCATAGACTTACTTTGGGCTCGTTGTTCTGTCCAAGTACCCAAGTATTACAAATTGTTCGACCCGAGCAATGAGCACTCGAGCATTTTAGTGCTTGCCTATCACTAGCAACTACTGCTGATGCTACACAGCGAAGATCGGAAGACCTTCTATATGAGAAAAGGTATAGCAATAAGCTTTGTAGAGAGAAGGAAAAGGCGCAATAATTAATTTACAATAAAGTTGCAGAATTAAAGTTTAATATATTTTTTTCTTTAATATTGTTTACATTTTTGGCTATGATAATGATTTTTCTTGTTTATTTTGTTTGTACTTAAATTTCAAAATCCATACATGTTGGTTAAAAATGCTAGTATTTTTTAAATCAGGGCTTAAAAAAACATAAGAATTAGTCATTGGACTTGAAACAATTTTCATAAACCCAAATGTTGCATACCTGTGCTATTATTTCATGACATACAGCTCTGGCAAAAATTAAGAGACTACTGCAAAATGTTCAGTTTGTCTGATTTTTCTCTTTATAGGTATATTTTTGAGTACAATGTAATTTTTTTTATTCTATAAACTACTGACAACATGTCTCTGAATTTCCAAGCAATAAATGTTGTATTTTTTTTCTGAAAAGGCGAATGGTCAAAAATACAAAAAAAATCCCCACTGCTTTCAGACCCCAAATAATGCAAAGAAAACAAGTTAATAATCATTTAGAGACAACAATACTAATGTTTTAACTCAGGAAGAGTTCAGAAATCAATATTTTGTGGAATAACCATGATTTTTAATCACATCACAGCTTTCATGCGTCTTGGCATGCTTTCCACCAGTCTTTCACACTGCTTCTGGTGCAAAAATTTAAGCAGTTCTTCTTTGTTTGATGGCTTGTGACTATCCATCATCCTCTTGATTACATTCCAGAGGTTTTCAATGAGGTTCAGGTCTGAAGATTGGGCTGCCCATGACAGTGTTTAGATGTGGTGGTCTCTTAATTTTTGCCAGAGCTGTATGTTACTCTTGTAAAGCAATTGAATTAGTTAAAAGTTTAGCTGTTGTATAAAAAGAAGTAAGGACAAAGATAAGACATTCAATTGAGTGTTTTACCATAAGATGATTATTCTACAAAACTTTGGTGTAGAATCAAGAGATTTTCTTATACATCTGAATTCACATTTATGTTTAGCATTTTCACATTGTTGCTCTCTTAGTACATGTACAGTATCAAAGGGCTTAAGAGAATTTGTTACACAAAACCATGTTATAAGACATGTTAAGAGTTGTTGCTTATTAGGCATTTTTCTTTTTTTGGGGAGCGTATCTTATGATCGCTCAAGAGATTATCATTTTGGTAACATTTTTTCTTTTCCTGGAATAAGAAAGTAATAGATACATTTAGATCTTTTTTTTACAAAAGCATTCACAGAAAACACTACTGTAGCAAAAATGTAAATGTATTGTAAGAATTATGATCTGCAGCTTCTTATTATATATTATTTCCCAGGCTTTCTTTTTTTTGTTTTAGAGTCATCATAGCAAAATTACTTGTGTATTTCCACCAAGAAGCATACATTAAATGCAACAGTTTATCTGAAATATACTGCTGTTAAAATATTTCTACCTTACTTTCATATACTGTATTTCAATATCTATTCCTTTAATTTTTTTAGCCAATTTTCTAATTATGTATGATTGAATTCAATTCACTAAGTCAGCATTTTACTGATTTCATAAAATGATTTTGTTTATTCTCATTATTCCAGAATACATTTTTGAATTCCAAATTGAAATGGGTAAAGTATACGATAATATTTTTTAAAATTAATTTCTAAAAATAATCTTTTTTATGATAATTTAATTTTAAAGAATGCATGCCAACATTTTTTTTGCAATATTTAGCTCTTGAAATGGATTTCATGAACTACTTAAAGCATGTTTCACTATCAAAGAGTTTCTTATGAACAATTGGACATGTGGTATTTTCAATTAATCCATGGCTCAAATGTAAATCTGATGACTTTATTTCTGCCACAGTTATGCCTTACATGTGCCATTGGATGGTTAGAAACATTAGCTCCAATCAATGTGATTATTCTTTGTGCACTAATATTCTAGTTTTCTTAGTTATTTGTATGCCACAGAAATCACTATTATAGATATTTCCTTAATATACTATTAACTCTGGATCTGAATCTACCTGAGGTTTTTGTTTTCATTAATGTTTAAAAATGTTTTAAAAATCTTAATCATTTTGAAATTGCTTCATGAAGTGTTTAATAAATATAACATAACAAAACATAATGATGTTTACTTTTTAGTAATGTTTATTTTATCATTTTCATAATTTTCTTGCTCTTTCTCTGGGCACTTATTCATATAACTTTCTGTTTATATGTTAAATATCTCATTTTAAAAACCAGCATCTTACTAATTTTCTAAAATATGTTTTTTCTATGCTCAGAAATTCCTGAACATGAACCACATATAGGTAAAATATAACACAATGCTGTCTTTAAATATAGTTTTAATATTTTTATGCTATAGAAAATCTTGGAAAAGCTTCTATTAATCTTTCATACTGATTGTTTTAATATCCCAGTGACAGAATGTTCACTTGTCACAGATTTGGCTATGGCAAATATGCTGTGGAATTTCCTAGAAATTTGCAGCTTAAATCTAAATACTCTCATGCCTGCGCCTCAGATGTGCACCTGGACCTTCCTGAACACTAGACTCATTTAACATGGGCAAACCTGGAGGGGCCAAGCACCTGGATTTTTCTTGTGGAGTCTGTGGGAGTCTATGGAAGAAATGAGCATTCTCATTTTCATCTGCCTCTTCCTCGTAAAAAATTACCGCCAAAATATTTTTTTTCCTGGGTCTTTCAAAAAGCTAACATCTCTTTCTATTTTGAGGTTCCCGGAGCTTACAACTTGTTTTCAATAAAATCACTGACAACAACTTTAAAAAATAAGATTTTGTTTAGATTATATCTTATTAATCCTTTACTTACAGGCTGTGAGCCAGGATCTCCTTATTGTGTACAAACTGAATCAGGAGGTAAGTGTCATGCAAAAAATAAAAGCACCTCTTTGTTGCCTAAGCCTAATAAAATAATCATACAATTACACAGGTCTACAATGATAAAATAGTTTGAAAAAGGTTGGTCAGTATGTAGTGATATGAAAGCTTTATTTGCTCCTTTGGCAGCCAGGAGCATACACAAATTACCCATGCCTCATCACTGGAGACAAAAAGGTTGGCGAACGAGAACATCTTTGCAACCTGGACAAGAGAACATAGTTGCAGAAAGTTTAGTTGATCCTACTAAAGCTTGCCTGCCACCACTCCACAGAATCTGGTTTGGCTTTTATCCTAAGTCACGTTACAAGGCTCATTAAAGGGTCGACATTGACTGTTAGGATTGCTACTTCCAATAGGTGGCATGAGAGTTCTAGTCCTCTTCCTCTCTGAAGAAACAATTTGCATATTTCCCAGAGGAGCATTGAGGCTTTAAGTCTCCTCACCTCGACATGCTTAACATGTCACTCTCTGCAAGGAGAAATGATACTTCTTGGATCTAAACAAAAATGAAAGATGTTGAGAAAAGGACTTGGGAATCTTTCAGAGAAGTTTTGAAGAAATTTCTAGGTAACAACAAAGATCCAAAATTTAATTCCATTGTGGAGAGCATGAGGAAAACTTTTAAAGCCTTGGGTTTTTTGGTGAATTTAAAGTTACATTTTTTTAATTCCAATTTGGACTACTTTCCTGAAAACCTTGGTGCTGTTAGCGAAAAGCATGGAGAAAGATTTAATCAGGATATCAAGGAGATGGAGCAACCATTCTGAGGTAGATATAGATAGAAAGTGAACATGATGGGCGATTACTGCTGGATGATTCACAGAGAAGATCAGCAGGCCTTCTATAAGATAAAAGATATCAAGATAAGCTTTCAAGAGAATAGGAAAAGGTGCAAGAACTTATTTCCATTAGAGTTGGAGAATGAATGTTCAATACATTTTTGTGTATAATACTGTTCAGGGCTACCCCTTACTGTCAAAATTTTGGGCCCCCTTGAGACTCCAGCCTTATCTCTGCCTCCATCAAGCTCCACCTCCACCCCTCAAAACTTCCACAGTCCCACCGCCCACTCTTGGAAAAATTCCTGCACCACGTCTTCATCAATCACACATTAACACCATATCACATACCTATGTCTGTAAAGCCAAAAGATTTTTTCAGCCGCCACCATGACAAGGTAGACTGTTTTGGCAGCTTATGACTTAGCTTTTGACTTCTAGCCAGTCAGAAGCTGTGCTTACAAGATGGTACCATAAGACCAGATTGGTGCTGAAAATTGATGACGATGTCTGAAGGTGAGTATGAGAGGGGACGTTTAAAGGGACCCTGTCAGCACAGAATCCCTCCTCTCTGTTTCACGGCGGGGCCAATCATTTAAATTCACCTTCCCACTTGCTTATTTTCCCTCTATCTCCATCCCTTCTTCTGTATTTGACAGCTCTGGCTTCAGAGGGCCAGAGAAGGGTGGAGATAGAGGGAAACTGTTATGACCCCAATGGCGAGGGTCTCAGAGGAACGTGGAAGTCTGCAGAATACAAAAATCCAGCTCATAGGGCAGTGGTAACTGGGTTGACCATATATCTACTCCTAACGCCAACACTAGAAGTAGCCGGGGATCATTCCTACGTTGATTCTAGATGACACGCGCCAGCCGGAGAATCTAGCTACCCCTAGTAGAGGAAAACAAAGACCTTTCTTGCCTCCAGAGAAGGGGACCCCAAAGCTGGATAGAAGCCCCCCACAAATAATGACGGTGAGGTAAGAGGAAATGACAAACACAGAAATGAACCAGGTTTAGCACAGAGAGGCCCGCTTACTAATAGCAGAATAAAGAAAGGTAACTTATATGGTCAACAAAAACCTTATCAAAATCCACACTGGAAATTCAAGAACCCCCGAACCGTCTAACGGTCCGGGGGGAGAACACCAGCCCCCCTAGAGCTTCCAGCAAAGGTCAGGATATAGATTTGGAACAAGCTGGACAAAAATACAAAACCAAAACAAATAGCAAAAAGCAAAAGGCAGACTTAGCTGATATAACTGGAACCAGGATCAGTAGACAAGAGCACAGCAGACTAGCTCTGATAACTACGTTGCCAGGCATAGAACTGAAGGTCCAGGGAGCTTATATAGCAACACCCCTAACTAACGACCCAGGTGCGGATAAAAGGAATGACAGAAAAACCAGAGTCAAAAAACTAGTAACCACTAGAGGGAGCAAAAAGCAAATTCACAACAGTACCCCCCCCTTAGTGAGGGGTCACCGAACCCTCACCACGACCACCAGGGCGATCAGGATGAGCGGCATGAAAGGCACGAACTAAATCGGCCGCATGAACATCAGAGGCGACCACCCAGGAATTATCCTCCTGACCATAGCCCTTCCACTTGACCAGGTACTGAAGCCTCCGCCTGGAGAGGCGAGAATCCAAGATCTTCTCCACCACGTACTCCAACTCGCCCTCAACCAACACCGGAGCAGGAGGCTCAGCAGAAGGAACTACAGGCACAATGTACCGCCGCAACAAGGACCTATGAAATACATTGTGAATAGCAAACGACACAGGAAGATCCAGACGAAAAGATACAGGATTAAGGATTTCCAATATCTTGTAAGGCCCAATAAAACGAGGTTTAAATTTGGGAGAGGAGACCTTCATAGGAACAAAGCGGGAAGAAAGCCATACCAAATCCCCAACGCGTAGTCGGGGACCCACACCGCGGCGGCGGTTGGCAAAGCGCTGAGCCCTCTCCTGTGACAACTTCAAGTTGTCCACCACATGATTCCAGATCTGCTGCAACCTATCCACCACAGAATCCACCCCAGGACAGTCAGAAGGCTCCACATGACCCGAAGAAAAACGAGGATGGAAACCAGAGTTGCAGAAAAAAGGCGAAACCAAGGTGGCGGAACTAGCCCGATTATTAAGGGCAAACTCAGCCAACGGCAAGAATGTCACCCAATCGTCCTGATCAGCAGAGACAAAACACCTCAAATAAGCCTCCAAAGTCTGATTAGTTCGCTCCGTCTGTCCATTAGTCTGAGGATGGAAAGCAGACGAAAACGACAAATCAATGCCCATCCTACTACAAAAGGATCGCCAGAACCTGGAAACGAACTGGGATCCTCTGTCTGACACAATATTCTCAGGGATGCCGTGCAAACGAACCACGTTCTGAAAAAACACAGGAACCAGATCGGAAGAGGAAGGCAGCTTAGGCAAAGGAACCAAATGGACCATCTTGGAAAAGCGATCACATATCACCCAGATAACGGACATGCCCTGAGATAGCGGAAGATCAGAAATGAAATCCATGGAGATATGTGTCCAAGGTCTCTTCGGGACAGGCAAGGGCAAGAGCAAACCGCTGGCACGAGAACAGCAAGGCTTAGCTCGAGCACAAGTCCCACAGGACTGCACAAATGACCGCACATCCCTTGACAAGGAAGGCCACCAAAAGGACCTGGCCACCAGATCTCTGGTGCCAAAAATTCCCGGGTGACCTGCCAACACCGAGGAATGAACCTCGGAAATGACTCTGCTGGTCCACTTATCCGGGACAAACAGTCTGTCAGGTGGACAAGACTCAGGCCTATCAGCCTGAAATCTCTGCAACACACGTCGCAGATCCGGAGAAATAGCTGACAAGATAACTCCATCTTTAAGAATACCAACAGGATCAGCGACTCCAGGAGCATCAGGCACAAAGCTCCTAGAAAGAGCATCGGCCTTCACATTCTTTGAACCTGGTAAATACGAGACAACAAAATCAAAGCGGGAGAAAAACAATGACCAGCGGGCCTGTCTCGGATTAAGGCGTTTAGCAGACTTGAGATACATCAGATTTTTGTGATCAGTCAAGACCACCACACGATGCTTAGCACCCTCGAGCCAATGACGCCACTCCTCAAATGCCCATTTCATGGCCAACAACTCCCGATTGCCCACATCATAATTTCGCTCGGCAGGCGAAAACTTCCTAGAGAAAAAGGCACAAGGTTTCATAACAGAGCAACCAGGGCCTCTCTGCGACAAAACGGCCCCTGCCCCAATCTCCGAAGCATCCACCTCAACCTGAAAGGGAAGTGAGACGTCAGGCTGGCACAAAACAGGCGCCGAAGTAAACCGACGTTTCAACTCCTGGAAAGCCTCCACGGCAGCAGGAGCCCAGTTAGCTACATCGGAGCCCTTCTTGGTCATATCCGTCAAAGGTTTCACAATGCTAGAAAAATTAGCGATAAAACGACGGTAGAAGTTAGCGAAGCCCAAGAACTTCTGAAGACTCTTAACTGACGAGGGCTGAGTCCAATCAAGAATAGCTCGGACCTTGACTGGGTCCATCTCCACAGCAGAAGGGGAAAAAATGAACCCCAAAAAGGGAACCTTCTGTACACCAAAGAGACACTTTGAGCCCTTGACAAACAAAGAATTTTCACGCAAAATTTTAAAGACCAACCTGACCTGCTCCACATGCGAATCCCAATTATCAGAAAAAACCAAAATATCATCCAGATAAACAATCAAAAATTTATCCAGATCCTTCCGGAAAATGTCATGCATAAAGGACTGAAAAACTGAAGGCGCATTGGAGAGCCCAAAAGGCATCACCAAGTACTCAAAATGACCTTCGGGCGTATTGAATGCGGTTTTCCATTCATCACCTTGCTTAATGCGCACAAGGTTGTACGCACCACGAAGGTCTATCTTGGTGAACCACTTGGCACCCTTAATCCGGGCAAACAAGTCAGACAACAGCGGTAAAGGATACTGAAACTTGACAGTGATCTTATTTAAAAGCCGATAATCAATACAAGGTCTCAAAGATCCGTCCTTTTTTGCCACAAAAAAGAATCCCGCACCAAGAGGGGAAGAAGACGGACGAATATGTCCTTTCTCCAGAGACTCCTTGATATATGAACGCATAGCGGTATGTTCAGGTACCGACAGATTAAACAGTCTTCCCTTAGGAAATTTACTGCCTGGGATCAAATCTATAGCACAGTCACAGTCCCTATGAGGAGGCAGTGCACTGGACTCAGACTCACTGAAGACATCCTGATAATCAGACAAATACTCCGGAACTTCCGAAGGCGTAGAGGAAGCAATAGACACAGGCAGGGAATCCCCATGAATACCACGACAGCCCCAACTTGAGACTGACATAGCCTTCCAGTCCAGGACTGGATTATGGGTCTGTAACCATGGCAGCCCTAAAACAACCAAATCATGCATTTTATGTAAAACCAGGAAACGTATCACCTCGCGGTGTTCAGGAGTCATGCACATGGTAACCTGTGTCCAATACTGTGGTTTATTTGATGCCAATGGTGTAGCATCAATACCCCTAAGAGGAATAGGATTTTCTAATGGTTCAAGAGTAAAACCACAGCGCTTAGCAAATGAGAGATCCATGAGACTCAGGGCAGCACCTGAATCTACAAACGCCATGACAGGATAAGATGACAGTGAGCAAATCAAAGTTACAGACAGAATAAATTTAGGTTGCAAATTACCAACGGTGACAGGACTAACAACCTTAGCTATACGTTTAGAGCATGCTGAGATAACATGTGTAGAATCACCACAGTAGTAGCACAAGCCATTCCGGCGTCTATGAATTTTCCGCTCATTTCTAGTCAGGATTCTATCACATTGCACCGAATTAGGTGTCTGTTCAGACAACACCATGAGGGAATTTGCGGTTTTGCGCTCCCGCAACCGCCGGTCAATTTGAATAGCCAGTGCCATAGTATCATTCAGACCTGTGGGAATGGGAAAACCCACCATAACATTCTGAATGGCTTCAGAAAGGCCATTTCTAAAATTAGCGGCCAGTGCACACTCGTTCCAATGTGTCAGCACGGACCATTTCCGAAATTTTTGGCAATACACTTCAGCCTCGTCCTGCCCCTGAGACATAGCCAGCAAGGCCTTTTCTGCCTGAATCTCAAGATTGGGTTCCTCATAAAGTAAACCGAGCGCCAGAAAAAACGCATCAAGATCAGCCAATGCCGGATCTCCTGGCGCCAGCGAAAAAGCCCAATCCTGAGGGTCGCCCCGTAAGAACGAAATAACAATTTTTACTTGCTGAGCAGAATCTCCAGATGAACAGGGTCTCAGGGACAAAAACAATTTACAATTATTCACGAAATTCCTAAACTTAAACCTGTCTCCGGAAAACAGTTCAGGAATCGGTATTTTAGGTTCTGACCTAGGATTTCTGATAACATAATCTTGTATGCCCTGCACACGAGTAGCCAGCTGGTCCACACTTGTAATCAAGGTCTGGACATTCATGTCTGCAGCAAGCATAGCCACTCTGAGGTAAAGGGGAAAAAGAAAAAAAAAACTCAGAATCTTCTTTCTTATAATCCCTCTTCTGCAATGCATTAAACATTTAATACTGGCCTGGCAAACTGTTATGACCCCAATGGCGAGGGTCTCAGAGGAACGTGGAAGTCTGCAGAATACAAAAATCCAGCTCATAGGGCAGTGGTAACTGGGTTGACCATATATCTACTCCTAACGCCAACACTAGAAGTAGCCGGGGATCATTCCTACGTTGATTCTAGATGACACGCGCCAGCCGGAGAATCTAGCTACCCCTAGTAGAGGAAAACAAAGACCTTTCTTGCCTCCAGAGAAGGGGACCCCAAAGCTGGATAGAAGCCCCCCACAAATAATGACGGTGAGGTAAGAGGAAATGACAAACACAGAAATGAACCAGGTTTAGCACAGAGAGGCCCGCTTACTAATAGCAGAATAAAGAAAGGTAACTTATATGGTCAACAAAAACCTTATCAAAATCCACACTGGAAATTCAAGAACCCCCGAACCGTCTAACGGTCCGGGGGGAGAACACCAGCCCCCCTAGAGCTTCCAGCAAAGGTCAGGATATAGATTTGGAACAAGCTGGACAAAAATACAAAACCAAAACAAATAGCAAAAAGCAAAAGGCAGACTTAGCTGATATAACTGGAACCAGGATCAGTAGACAAGAGCACAGCAGACTAGCTCTGATAACTACGTTGCCAGGCATAGAACTGAAGGTCCAGGGAGCTTATATAGCAACACCCCTAACTAACGACCCAGGTGCGGATAAAAGGAATGACAGAAAAACCAGAGTCAAAAAACTAGTAACCACTAGAGGGAGCAAAAAGCAAATTCACAACAGGAAACCAAGCAGGTGGGAAGATGTATTTCAATCATTGGCTGCCGTGAAGCACCAAGCTCCTGTACTTGGTTGAACAGTCATTCTGTGCTGACAGAGCTCCTTTAAAGCACCACTCCAGTAGTGAAAAAAAATGCTGGAGTGGTGCTTAAAATGGCTACAGTGCCCAAATGTTTTACACACTGTGGTTGAAGTTTTCAAAACCAGTTTAAGACTAAAGTGATTTTGTTACCTAGACCAAAAAAAATTACTATATACCTATATAAAACACACAAACACAGTTTATATATTACAAGCCCATATATAAAACAAAGTATATATAATACTGTATATATACAGGCAGGTATGTATATAATACATGCCTGCCTGTACTATACAGTGTGTGTATATAAAGTTTGCTCTTATATATTATATGTAGATATTTATTGCACCTATTTCTCTATAGTACAAAAGTTCAGCATAACAAGACTGTAATAACTGAAGGCTGCTCTGTCACTGGAGCTACGGGGCCATTGGTGCTGCTGTGTGTGGCTGAGAAATGTAATCCTACAGCGACTAACATGGAGTTCCGGAATCACATGGAGTAAATCACTGTTGGTGAATATCGGTCTGCACTTGGACCGCAGTGCATGGAATGGTCGCAGATTTCCTGACCTGAACTCAGCTCCTCACAGCATGTATGAGGCCGGGAGTTCAGCACCCATTCCATGCACTGCAGTGCCAGCGCAGATCAATTTCCCACTTATATTAATCATTCCCTCCCCTCTTCCATTCCTCAACCAATACTTATAAGCTACTGGATGATCCTGAGCTGCTGCCTTATGTTGTAATCGGGCATTTGGTTTTGTAGCAGCGCTCAGGGTCATCCAGTAGGTTATTTAGTCTAGTTGGGAAGTGGAAGGAGGAAGGGGACGGAATTATTATATTATACAATCACATACTGTAATGGTGGACAAATTAATACATGGACTTAAGTTAGCTACACAGCGCAGCCCAAAAGAATCTTCCTGTGGAACGCAGACTCCCCTCAGCAGCCTCCACCTGCGGGATGCAGCCACCCCCAGTCCCCTCACTGCCTCCTGAGGGAAAAAACACGTAAAGCAGGAGTGTGTCCCCAGCTCACCGGTGCTGCGATAAACTGCAGCAGACAGACCTGGTGACCTAGAGGCAGGGGGGCCAGCTTAAGAGAAAGCAGGCACGACAGCAGAGATTTTTGGTGTGGACAAGCATCACATAGGAGGCTGAGCAGTGTGCTCCATCTTTAGAGCACTGGCGCCACAAAGGGCTTATCCCAATGGCTCCCACCACTAAAAGCGGTCCTGCAAGAGAGCAAGGCGCCGTGTGCCCAGTGACCGCCAGAGAGTGAGGTGCCGTGCACTACATGACCGTGGATACAGTGCACGTGTGCAGGAGAGTGAGCCAGTTCATGTCACGTGTTCAGTTTTGCTAACCAATAAATATAAGGCACAGAGGAATGACAGAGGACGTTGGTACAGTCAGCAAGGTACTCCCTCAGCATTTTCCAAACTTTGCACTCCTTATGAGAGTCCCCCATGCCTCAGGGCCAGGGTAATGGGAGGGTCTGAGAAAACTCTCCCAGTACTTTGCCAGTGTTCCACTGCCTCTGCTGGATTGGAATTGTGTCTCCCTCACCTGTACTCCTTGCTTTGCCAACAAACTATGTCTGTGACCTCTGCTGCCAGCGTTTTCAGATGGGAATTGTTTAAATAATTCTGAAAGAAGAGCCCTCTGGTACTGCAACATTTTAGTGCATCTGTCTACCCTCTGGAATAAGAGATATAAAGTTCTCCTTGTAGCGTGGGTCTAGAAGTGTCACCAATCAGTATTGAATATTACCCATAATTTTGAGAATGCAAGGGTGACGGGAGAGGCAGTGTAACATAAACTCAGCCATGCGTGCAAGACTGGTAACAGTCAATACTTCCGTGTCCCCACCAAGAGGATGAGTGACCATGCTCTCCTCCTCCTTGTCCTCAGGCCTCCACAACTGTCGACTAACCTCAGTACTATCATTGTAAATACAGAATTGTAAACACATTATTGTAAATACACCCCTGTAGTTTTTATCTCCCCCACCTCATTGCAGATTGTAAGATGTCAGGAGCAGGATCTTTTTTTGTTTAATTATTGTCATCGTTGTTACTTAGTGTAGATTGTAAGCTGTCACGAGCAGGGTCATTTTATTTTGGTCTAATTGTATTATTGTTATCACTGTTACTTAAGACTGTTATGTTTGAAACTGTAAAACTGTAAATATGTTGGCGCTATATAAATTAATATACAGTAAATATTATTATTAGAACACAGATAAGCAGGATGAAGTTGTTAATTATGGCATCCTTGCTGCTCACCATCTTGGTGGATTCCTCAAAGTTTTGGAGGATGGTACATATGTCTGACATCCATGTCCCCTACAGAGATGTTTTGTGTGACTGGGTCCCCTGTTGTGAATTCCATTCTCGGACTCCCTCCTGTGGTCATGAATGGTACTTTGGTTAGTTCTGCTCTTGGACTCCCTCTGGTGGCTTTGAGTGGAACTGCTGGTCTCTGAGGATTGCTTTCTCAGCTGACCTCGTTTACTGTTAGGCTGGCTTCCCTATTTAACTCTACTCAGATCGTTACTTCATGCCAGCTGTCAATGTATCAGTATTGGTTCAGATCTCTCTTGGACTTCTCTGAGGACCTGTCTACTCCAGCCGAAGCTAAGTCTTTGCTAGTTCATTTGTTGTTACTGCTTCCTGAATATATTTCTTAGTACTGCTGATTTCTAGTCCAGCTTGCTATCATGATATTCCCTTGCTAGCTGGAAGCTCTGGGGTGCAGAGTGGCACCTCCACACCGTGAGTCGGTGTGGGGAGTCTTTTTGCTTACTCTGCGTGGTTTTTTGTAGTCTTTTGTGCTGACCGCATAGTTCTCTTTTCTATCCTCTGACTGTTTAGTGAAGTCTGGCCTCCTTTGCTAAAACCTGTTTCATTCCTGTGTTTGTGACTTTCCTCTTAACTCACAGTCAATATATGTGGGGGGCTGCCTTTACCTTTGGGGAATTTCTCTGAGGCAAGGTTAGGCTCTATTTCTATCTTTAGGGGTAAATAGCTCTTAGGCTGTGAAGAGGCGTCTAGGGAGAGTTAGGTACGCTCCACGGCTATTTCTAGTGTGTGTGATAGGAGTAGAGTTTGCGGTCAGCAGAGTTCCCACTTTCCCAGAGCTTGTTCCGATTACTAGTTTACTCATCAGGTCATTCCGGGTGCTCCTAACCACCAGGTCCATAACAGTACAGCTGGCCAACAAAGTGTTAATTAGTGATGAGCGAACACTAAAATGTTCGGGTGCTCGTTGTTCGAGTCGAACATCTCCCGATGTTCGAGTGTTCGTTTCGAATAACGAACCCCATTGTAGTCAATGGGAGACTCGAACATTTTTCAGCGGGACCAAAGCTCTGCACAGGGAAGGTCGCCTAAAAACCTGGGAAGCTCAGAAAATGATGGAAACAACACTGGAATGGACAGGAAACAGCAGGGGCAGCATGCATAGTTGCCTCTGAGGCTGCCCAAATGCACCATTACGCCAAATTATGGCCAACAGCTTTGTGGTGACAGAGTGACCCACTTTGATGAGGTAGCAGGTGAAACACACCGAAATTGAGCCTGACACAGCATGGCAGCTATGGGCACGGCATGCGGAGGCAGCATCAGGCCGGAGAGCGGCACAGTGACGGACCCTTGAGGAGGCGGCAGCAGCATCATTCCTTACACATTGAGGCCACAGAGTGGCACAATTACATAGTTTGGAGGTAGCGAAGACCCAGCATGTGGAGGCGTCAGCACGGAGAGTGGCACGGTGACGGACCCTTGAGGAGGCGGCAGCAGCATCATTCCTTAATCCTTACACATTGAGGCCACAGAGTGGCACAATTACATAGTTTGGAGGTAACGAAGACCCAGCATGTGGAGGCGTCAGCACGGAGAGTGGCACGGTGACGGACCCTTGAGGAGGCGGCAGCAGCATCATTCCTTTCACATTGAGGCCACAGAGTGGCACATTTACATAGTTTGGAGGTAGCGAAGACCCAGCATGTGGAGGCGTCAGCACGGAGAGTGGCACGGTGACGGACCCTTGAGGAGGCGGCAGCAGCATCATTCCTTACACATTGAGGCCACAGAGTGGCACAATTACATAGTTTGGAGGTAGCGAAGACCCAGCATGTGGAGGCGTCAGCAGCGTCAGCACGGAGAGTGGCACGGTGACATGACAGACTTCAGTTTGAGCTGCTTTAACACGGTGGCGAGTGGAAATCTGTAGAAATCCATACTTTATTCATCTTGATAAGCGTCAGCCTGTCAGCGCTGTCAGTTGACAGGCGTGTACGCTTATCGGTGATGATGCCACCAGCTGCACTGAAGACCCGCTCTGACAACACGCTAGCGGCAGGGCAAGCCAGCACCTCCAAGGCGTACAGTGCCAGTTCTGGCCACGTGTCCAGCTTTGAAACCCAGTAGTTGTATGGAGCAGAGTGATCATGCAGGACGTTGGTATGGTCACCTAGGTAGTCCTTCACCATCTTTCTGTAAATCTCGCCTCTACTCTGTCTAGACTGTGGATTGGTGGCATACTCTTGCATGGGTGACATAAAACTGGCAAAGGCCTTGGAGATTGATCCTCTGCCAGCGCTTGACAAGCTGCCTGCTCCCCTCCTCTCCCTCGCTTGTTGGCCCTCAGAACCACATCCTCTGCCGCTAGCGGTGTCAGATGGGAAGGCTATTTTCAGCTTGTGCACCAGGGCCAGTTGGTATTGATGCAGTCTCATACTCCTTTCCTCTATAGGAATTAGAGTGGAAAAGTTGTGCTTGTACCGGGGGTCCAAGAGGGTGAACACCCAGTAATCGCTGGTGGAAAATATTTTTCTCACGCGAGGGTCACGGGAAAGGCAGCCTAACATGAAGTCAGCCATGTGCGCCAGAGTCCCAACACGTAAGAATTCCCCCTCCGCAACAGGCCGACTCTCCATTTCCTCCTCCTCCTCCTCCTCCAACTCCTCCTCCTCAGCCCAAACACGCTGAACTGAGAAGAGGGAATGGGTACCGTCTTCAGTCTCGCCCACAGTCTCCTCCTCTTCATCCTCATCTTCCTCCTCCCCCTCCTCAGTTACACTCTGAGAAACAGACTGGCTGGTGTTCTGGCTCTCAGTCAACTCTTCTTCCCCCATCTCCTGTGACAATCGATGCGCCTCAGACTTCATGCTGAGCAATGATTTTTTCAGCAGACAAAGCAGCGGGATGGTGACGCTGATTATGGCGTCATCCCCGCTGACCATCAGTGTTGACTCGTCAAAGTGGCTTAACACCTTACATATATCAGACATCCACGTCCACTCCTCATTGTAGATTTGAGGAAGCTGACTAACTTGACTACCGGTTCTGGTGGAAGTGGTCATCTGACAGTCTACAATGGCTCTGCGCTGCTGGTAAACCCTGTTTAACATGTGTAGGGTGGAATTCCATCTCGTTGGCACGTCGCACAACAGTCGGTGAGCTGGCAGTTGTAAGCGCCGTTGCACTGCCCTCAGGGTGGCAGCATCAGTGGTGGATTTGCGGAAATGGGCACAGATGCGTCTCACCTTGGTGAGCAAATCTGACAGATTGGGGTAGGTCTTGAGGAACCGCTGAACCACCAGATTGAACACGTGGGCAAGGCATGGAACGTGTGTGAGTCTGCCCAGTTGCAGAGCCGCCACCAGATTACGCCCGTTGTCACACACGACCATGCCTGCTTTCAGGTTCAGCGGCGCCAGCCAAAGATCCGTCTGAGCCGTCATGCCCTGTAACAGCTCCTGGGCAGTGTGCCTCTTGTCACCTAAGCTCAGCAGTTTTAGCACCGCCTGCTGGCGCTTGCCCACTGCGGTCCTGCTGCGACTGCAGCTGCCGACTGAAGGTGGCGTGTCCACGGATGGAAATTTACAAGTGGTGTTTGTGGAGGAGGAGGAGGAGGAGGAGGAGGAGGGGGGAGAAGTATAGTAATCCTGGGAAACAGTCACCGAGGTAGGCCCCGCAATCCTGGGTGTGGGCAACACATGAGCTGACCCCGGTTCAGACTCTGTCCCAGCCTCAACCAAATTAATCCAATGTGCCGTCAGGGAGATATAGTGTCCCTGCCCCCCAGCACTGGTCCACGTGTCCGTGGTTAAGTGGACCTTTTCTGTAACCGCGTTGGTCAGGGCACGGTTGATGTTCTGAGACACGTGCTGGTGTAGTGCTGGGACGGCACATCGAGAAAAATAGTGGCGGCTTGGGACGGAGTAGCGAGGGGCAGCCACCGCCATCAGGTTGCGGAATGCCTCCGTCTCCACCAGCCTGTAGGGCAGCATCTCCAAACTCAGGAGTTTGGAGACGTGGACATTTAAGGCCTGTGCATGTGGGTGGGTGGAGGCATATTTGCGCTTGCGCTCAAATGTTTCATGCAAAGACAGCTGAACACTGCGCTGGGACACATTGGTGGATTGTGGGGGGGATGGTGAAGGTGCAGGGGTGGTTGCATGGCGGGAGTCGCTGGTGCCGGGCTCCTGGGCTGGGGAGTTACTGGCAGAGCCAGCATGTGACACAGGGGAAGGAGCAGCGGTGCGACCAGAAGGAGGTGAACGGCCTTGATTCCAATGAGTTGGGTGTTTAGCACTCATATGCCTGCGCATGCTGGTAGTGCTTAGGTTGCTAGTGGTGGCTCCCCTACTGAGCTTGGTGTGGCACAGGTTGCACAACACAGTCCGTCGGTCCTCCTCACTTTCTTTAAAGAAGCTCCAGACTTTAGAACACCGAGGCCTCGACCAAACTGGTTCACTTGTTGAACCTCTGTCTGATGAAATTACTCTGGCCCTGCCTCTCCCTCTGGTCGCACGTCTACCTCTTGCAACGTTTTCTGATGTTACACTTGCCTCCCCCTCCGAAGCACTCTCTTGACTAGGCCTAACAACCCAGCTGGGGTCAGTCACCTCATCATCCACCGGCTCCTCCTCCTCCCATTCATCAGCCTGCTCCCCCCTGGGAATTACTGCACTGACAAGCACCTCACTGTCTGACACCCGTGTCTCATCCTCAGACACCTCTCCACAGACTATTTGTAAATCCCCACTTTCATCACCCACAGACTGGGAAAGCTCTCTATTTTGGGCATCGGGACAGACCCACTGGTCAGGTTGCTGCTCAGCAGTGCTTTGTGAATCTAGGAAGGGTTGGGAAAACAGTTCCTGGGAGTATGCAGGATTTGAATCACTAATTTCCAAGGAGGGGCCAGGCTGGGCGGGAGGAGGTTGAGCTGAAAGATCCTGAGGTCCACTCCCTTGGCTAGCGTTGGTGGACTGCGTGGAAGACTGGGCGGTGGATAAACTACTGGATGCATTATCCGCTATCCAGTTGATCACCTGTTCGCACTGCTGGGGATCCAATAGGGGTGTGCCACGTGACACTGTAAATTGGGACAGGAAGCTAGAAAAGGGTACTCTGCGGCGTTCCAGTGCTCCATCAGAAGCAGGTACTGTGTCACCCTGCCCAGGACTACGGCCTCTGCCTGCAACCTCACTTTGACGCCTACGACCACGTCCTCGTCCTTGTCCCTTACCCCTGGGGTTCACCATTGTAAAGGTTATGCTAGAAAAGCTAGTTATGAAGGTGAAATACACTCTATTTGTCCAAACAGAGGATATATTGCGTGTTGCAAAAAGGACTATTCGGTAAAGAGCGTATTTTATGCAACCAAACCTTGGTTTACAGCAAACTGATGTGTATCAGTAACAGATATAAAACTGTGTTTTATATTTGTGGTATTTCTTCAGATCAAATACCCCTTGTTTCTGTAACTATTAGATATGGCGTGCACAAAACTGGCCACAGGCCTAGTCACTAAATACAGAGCTTATATTTGGACCACAAAACTTGGGTACCAGTAACAGATATAAAACTGTGTTTATATTTGTGGTATTTCTTCACATCAAATACCCTTTATTTCTTTAACTATTAGATATGGCGTGCACAAATCTGGCAACAGGCCTAGTCACTAAATACAGAGCGTATTTTTGAACCACAAAACTTGGGTACCAGTAACAGATATAAAACTGTGTTTATATTTGTGGTATTTCTTCACATCAAATACCCTTTATTTCTTTAACTATTAGATATGGCGTGCACAAATCTGGCAACAGGCCTAGTCACTAAATACAGAGCGTATTTTTGAACCACAAAACTTGGGTACCAGTAACAGATATAAAACTGTGTTTATATTTGTGGTATTTCTTCACATCAAATACCCTTTATTTCTTTAACTATTAGATATGGCGTGCACAAATCTGGCAACAGGCCTAGTCACTAAATACAGAGCGTATTTTTGAACCACAAAACTTGGGTACCAGTAACAGATATAAAACTGTGTTTATATTTGTGGTATTTCTTCACATCAAATACCCTTTATTTCTTTAACTATTAGATATGGCGTGCACAAATCTGGCAACAGGCCTAGTCACTAAATACAGAGCGTATTTTTGAAGCACAAAACTTGGGTACCAGTAACAGATATAAAACTGTGTTTATATTTGTGGTATTTCTTCACATCAAATACCCTTTATTTCTTTAACTATTAGATATGGCGTGCACAAATCTGGCAACAGGCCTAGTCACTAAATACAGAGCGTATTTTTGAACCACAAAACTTGGGTACCAGTAACAGATATAAAACTGTGTTTATATTTGTGGTATTTCTTCACATCAAATACCCTTTATTTCTTTAACTATTAGATATGGCGTGCTATAAAAATGCAATTTTTATCTAATGCGGTTTTTTGGACACACAAAACCTTGGATTAGAATGTAGGGTATTCTATACTATATATATATACTATATATGTGGCAGAATTGCGTATTCTGTACACTGCGCTTATGTGTACGCTAAACAAATATTTTTGGGCCAGGTGTGGTATATCTGTATTACTCAAAAATGCATTTTTATATCTTATGCGGTTTTATTTTTAGGCCGCAAATATTTCCTTTTTTAATTTATTAATTATTGTTATTAATTAATATTATTATTATTAAATGAGGTGACAGCGTGTGCTGTACCACTCTACGGAGTCTGAGGCACTACAAGTCCCAGACAGCAGCACAAATGAGGTTACAGCGTGTGCTGGAGTCTGAGGCACTACAAGTCCCAGACAGCAGCACAAATGAGGTTACAGCGTGTGCTGGAGTCTGAGGCACTACAAGTCCCAGACAGCAGCACAAATGAGGTTACAGACAGCGTGTGCTGGAGGCTAAATGGAGTCTGAGGAACATCCAGCAGCCGATATTCTAATAGTGCGGCGTTCGCCCAAAATGGCGGACGCCGCACTATAAAGCCCAGCCTAATGCACACACGATCCCTGCCTAATGCCTAATGCCTATAAAGATTGACTTGGAGACTGAGATTGAGACTTGGCACTGAGACAGTGAGTGCGCAGCTAAGATGGCGGCCGCTGCACTCCTGGTCCCAGCTGCCACACAGCTAGCCAGCAAATACAAGAGAGGACTAGTAGTAGTAAACGTAGATTAGCCCTGACAAGGGCTGTTGATTTCTGCACCCTGCCTGCCTGATTAATTCTGGTCTTTGTCCCTGCTCTAGTCCCTATCAATTCCCAGTCCCCCCAGCACGTCTGTCCCTATGCTCTTTCACACTGCAAATGGCTGAAAGCGCCGAACATAATGAAAGCAGTCTATTGGCTGGTCAGGTCACCTGATCTGGCCAGCCACTCACTGCTCTCGTCTTGTACATGTCCCTACGTCATGCTAGTAGCTTAGAAGGCTCACCTAACATGATTGGCTCCTTGAAAAACCGCCAAAAATGAGAAAAACAAAAACGAGATTTCACTCGAGTACCGCGAGATGTTCGGCCGAATACCGAACACCTTCGAACGCCCTAATGTCCGATCGAACACCAGGTTCGAGTGAACATGTTCGCTCATCACTAGTGTTAATGCATCTCAAAAGAGGGATAAGAGAAGTTCTGAACCCATTTTTTTTTCTTTGCAGTGTGTTTTGTCTCTCTTTTCCCCTTAATCTCTGGGTGGTTCAGGACTCAGGTGTAGATATGGATATTCAAGGTCTGTCCTCTTGTGTGGATCATCTCACTGCAAGAGTACAAAGCATTCAAGATTATGTAGTTCAGAATCCGATGTTAGAGCCTAGAATTCCAATTCCTGATTTGTTTTCTGGGGATAGATCTAAGTTTCTGAATTTCAAAAATAATTGTAAACTGTTTCTTGCTTTGAAACCCCGCTCCTCTGGTGACCCCATTCAGAAAGTAAAGATTATTATTTCTTTGTTGCGTGGCAACCCTCAAGACTGGGCATTCTCCCTTGCGCCAGGAGATCCTGCATTGCTTAATGTAGATGCGTTTTTTCTGGCGCTTGGATTGCTTTATGACGAACCGAATTCAGTGGATCAGGCAGAGAAAATCTTGCTAGCTTTGCGTCAGGGTCAGGATGAAGCAGAGATATATTGTCAGAAGTTTAGAAAATGGTCTGTGCTTACTCAATGGAATGAGGGTGCCCTGGCAGCAATTTTTAGAAAGGGTCTTTCTGAAGCCCTTAAGGATGTTATGGTGGGATTCCCCACGCCTGCTGGTCTGAATGAATCAATGTCCTTGGCCATCCAAATTGATCGGCGTTTGCGTGAGCGCAAAATTGTGCACCATTTGGCGGTGTCCTTTGAGCAGAGGCCTGAGCTTATGCAATGTGATAGAACTTTGACCAGAACTGAACGGCAAGAACACAGACGTCAGAACAGGCTGTGTTTTTACTGTGGTGACCCCACTCATGCTATCTCTGATTGTCCTAAGTGCACTAAGCGGTTCGCTAGGTCTGTCACCATTGGTAATGTACAGCCTAAATTTCTTTTGTCTGTTACTCTGATTTGCTCTTTGTCATCCTACTCGGTTATGGCATTTGTGGATTCAGGCGCTGCCCTGAATTTGATGGACTTGGAGTTTGCCAGGCGCTGTGGTTTTTTCTTGGAGCCTTTGCAGTATCCTATTCCATTAAGGGGAATTGATGCTACGCTGTTGGTCAAGAATAAACCTCAGTACTGGACTCAGTTGACCATGTGCATGGCTCCTGCACATCAGGAAGATATTCGCTTTTTGGTGTTGCATAATTTGCATGATGTGGTCGTGTTGGGTTTGCCTTGGCTACAGGTTCATAATCCAGTATTGGATTGGAAATCAATGTCTGTGTCTAGTTGGGGTTGTCAAGGGGTACATGGTGATGTTCCGTTGGTGTCAATTTCTGCTTCCACTCCTTCTGAAGTCCCTGAGTTTCTGTCGGATTACCAGGATGTATTTGATGAGCCCAAATACAGTGTCCTACCCCCTCATAGGGATTGTGATTGTGCTACAAATTTGATTCCTGGTAGTAAGTTTCCTAAGGGCCGACTTTTCAATTTATCTGTGCCAGAGCACGCCGCTATGCGGAGTTATATAAAGGAGTCCTTGGAGAAAGGGCATATTCGCCCGTCTTCATCACCGTTGGGAGCAGGGTTCTTTTTTGTGGCCAAGAAGGATGGTTCTCTGAGACCCTGTATAGATTACCGCCTTCTCAATAAGATCACGGTCAAATTTCAGTACCCTTTGCCTCTGCTGTCTGATTTGTTTGCTCGGATTAAGGGGGCTAGTTGGTTCACCAAGATAGATCTTCGAGGGGCGTATAACCTTGTGCGTATTAAACAGGGCGATGAATGGAAAACAGCATTTAATATGCCCGAGGGCCATTTTGAGTACCTGGTAATGCCATTCGGGCTTTCAAATGCTCCATCTGTGTTTCAGTCCTTTATGCATGACATCTTCCGAAAGTATCTGGATAGATTCATGATTGTATATTTGGATGATATTTTGGTCTTTTCGGATGATTGGGAGTCTCATGTGAAACAGGTCAGAATGGTATTCCAGGTCCTTCGTGCTAATTCTTTGTTTGTGAAGGGGTCTAAATGTTTCTTCGGAGTTCAGAAGGTTTCCTTTTTGGGCTTCACTTTTTCCCCTTCTACCATCGAGATGGACCCTGTTAAAGTTCAGGCCATTTATGATTGGACTCAACCTACATCTGTTTAGAGCCTCCAGAAATTCCTGGGCTTTGCTAATTTTTACCGTCGCTTCATCGCTAATTTTTCTAGTGTGGTTAAACCTTTGACTGATTTGACAAAGAAGGGTGCTGATGTGGTGAATTGGTCCTCTGCGGCCGTTGAGGCTTTTCAGGAGCTGAAACGTCGTTTTTCTTCGGCCCCTGTGTTGCGTCAGCCAGATGTTTCGCTCCCTTTTCAGGTCGAGGTTGATGCTTCTGAGATTGGAGCAGGGGCTGTTTTGTCTCAAAGAAGTTCTGATGGCTCTGTGATGAAGCCATGTGCCTTCTTTTCTAGAAAGTTTTCACCTGCTGAGTGTAATTATGATGTTGGCAATCGGGAGCTGCTAGCTATGAAGTGGGCTTTCGAGGAGTGGCGACATTGGCTTGAGGGAGCCAAGCACCGCGTGGTGGTCTTGATGGATCACAAAAATCTGACTTATCTCAAGTCTGCCAAGCGGTTGAATCCTAGACAGGCTCGATGGTCGCTGTTTTTCTCCCGTTTCGAATTTGTGGTCTCATACCTTCCAGGTTCTAAGAATGTGAAGGCGGATGCCCTTTCTAGGAGTTTTGTGCCTGATTCTCCGGGAGTCCCTGAGCCGGCTGGTATTCTCAAAGAGGGGGTAATTCTGTCTGCCATCTCCCCTGATTTGCGGCGGGTACTGCAGGAGTTTCAGGCTGATAGACCTGACCGTTGTCCAGCGGAGAAACTATTTGTCCCTGATAGATGGACTGGCAGAGTTATTTCTGAGGTTCATTGCTCAGTGTTGGCTGGTCATCCTGGGATTTTTGGGACCAGAGATTTGGTGGCTAGGTCCTTTTGGTGGCCTTCCTTGTCTCGGGATGTGCGTTCTTTTGTGCAGTCCTGTGGGACTTGTGCTCGGGCTAAGCCCTGCTGTTCTCGTGCCAGTGGGTTGCTTTTGCCCTTGCCAGTCCCGAAAAGGCCTTGGACGCATGTTTCCATGGATTTTATTTCAGATCTTCCTGTCTCTCAAAGGATGTCTGTCATCTGGATGGTTTGTGATCGCTTTTCTAAGATGGTCCATTTGGTACCCTTGCCTAAATTACCTTCCTCCTCTGATTTGGTGCCATTATTTTTTCAACATGTGGTTCGTTTGCATGGCATTCCGGAGAACATTGTGTCGGACAGAGGTTCCCAGTTTGTCTCTAGGTTTTGGCGGTCCTTTTGTGCTAAGATGGGCATTGATTTGTCTTTTTCTTCGGCTTTCCATCCTCAAACAAATGGCCAAACCGAACGAACCAACCAGACTTTGGAAACCTATCTGAGATGCTTTGTTTCTGCTGATCAGGATGATTGGGTGACCTTCTTGCCATTGGCTGAGTTCGCCCTTAATAATCGGGCTAGTTTGGCTACTTTGGTTTCGCCTTGTTTTTGCAATTCTGGTTTTCATCCTCGTTTTTCTTCGGGGCAGATTTAGCCTTCTGACTGTCCTGGTGTGGATTCTGTGGTGGACAGGTTGCAACAAATATGGACTCACGTAGTGGACAATCTGACGTTGTCCCAGGAGAAGGCTCAACGTTTCGCTAACCGCCGTCGTTGTGATGGTCCCCGACTTCGTGTTGGGGATTTGGTTTGGTTGTCTTCTCGTTATGTTCCTATGAAGGTTTCTTCTCCTAAGTTTAAGCCTCGTTTCATTGGTCCTTATAAGATTTCTGAAATTCTCAACCCTGTCTCATTTCGTTTGGTCCTTCCAGCTTCTTTTGCCATCCATAATGTGTTCCATAGGTCGTTGTTGCGGAGGTACGTGGCGCCTATGGTTCCCTCCATTGATCCTCCTGCCCCAGTGTTGGTTGAGGGGGAGTTAGAGTATGTGGTGGAAAAAATTTTGGATTCTCGTATTTCGAGACGGAAGCTTCAGTACCTGGTTAAGTGGAAGGGCTATGGTCAGGAAGATAATTCCTGGGTTGTTGCCTCCGATGTCCACGCTGCCGATTTAGTTTGTGCTTTTTATTTGGCTCGTCCTGATCGGCCTGGGGGCCCTGGTGAGGGTTCGGTGACCCCTCCTCAAGGGGGGGTACTGTTGTGAATTCCGTTCTCGGACTCCCTCCTGTGGTCATGAATGGTACTTTGGTTAGTTCTGCTCTTGGACTCCCTCTGGTGGCTTTGAGCGGAACTGCTGGTCTCTGAGGTTTGCTTTCTCAGCTGACCTCGTTTACTGTTAGGCTGGCTTCCCTATTTAACTCTACTCAGATCGTTACTTCATGCCAGCTGTCAATGTATCAGTATTGGTTCAGATCTCTCTTGCACTTCTCTGAGGACCTGTCTACTCCAGCAAAAGCTAAGTCTTTGCTAGTTAATTTGTTGTTACTGCTTCCTGAATATATTTCTTAGTACTGCTAATTTCTAGTCCAGCTTGCTATCATGATATTCCCTTGCTATCTGGAAGCTCTGGGGTGCAGAGTGGCACCTCCACACCGTGAGTCGGTGTGGGGAGTCTTTTTGCTTACTCTGCGTGGTTTTTTGTAGTCTTTTGTGCTGACCGCATAGTTCTCTTTTCTATCCTCTGACTGTTTAGTGAAGTCTGGCCTCCTTTGCTAAAACCTGTTTCATTCCTGTGTTTGTGACTTTCCTCTTAACTCACAGTCAATATATGTGGGGGGCTGCCTTTACCTTTGGGGAATTTCTCTGAGGCAAGGTTAGGCTCTATTTCTATCTTTAGGGGTAGTTAGCTCTTAGGCTGTGAAGAGACATCTAGGGAGAGTTAGGTACGCTCCACGGCTATTTCTAGTGTGTGTGATAGGAGTAGAGTTTGCGATCAGCAGAGTTCCCACTTTCCCAGAGCTTGTTCCGATTACTAGTTTACTCATCAGGTCATTCTGGGTGCTCCTAACCACCAGGTCCATAACAGTCCCCACTTCCACTATGTTGACCCAGTGTGCCGACAGTGAGATGTAACGTCCCTGCATACTGTACATATGTGATATGGTCTCCCAATGTCCAACTGGGTCATGGCTTCCTCTACACTAACCCCCAGTGCTGTCAGCGAGATGTACCATCCCTGCCCACAAGCACTTGTCCACGTGTCCATGGTTAGGTGCACTTTCCCAGTAACAGCATTGTTGGGGGCTCGGGTACTGTTGTGGGACACATGCTTGCTTGTGTAATGCCATGCCAGCAGACCAGGAGAAATTGTGGCTGCTGGGGACCGAGTACCTTGTGACAATTGCCGCCATCAGGTTGTGAAAAGCTTCCATTTCCCATGAGCCTAAAACACAAGATTTCCGAGTGCAAGCAGATGAGAAATGTGTGAATTTAGTACTGTGGCCTGTGTGGCATCGGCTGCGTATTTCCGCTTGCGTTCCAAGGACTGGGGTATGGACAACTGAACCCTGCGCTCTGACAAGGATGCTGTCATGCTTCTTGATGGTGCTAGTTGAGTTTGTGTGCAACTACAGATGCAGGGCAGGAGGCATCTTTGCATGCACCATGGACAGGGGATTGGCTTGCATGCACAACAGCGGAAGAAGCAGTGTTATCACCCGCAGACACTGGTCATGGAGCCTAGTTTTCGGCCTACAAAGTCAGGTGCTTTCCTGTCATGTGCCTGATCATGCTGTTGGTGGATAAACTGGTAGTTTTGCTACCCCTGCTGATGCAGATATGTGGTGCAAATGGCCTTTTTGGGGTTATTGGCAGAGTCTTTAAAAAACAACCAGATTGTTATGGGGACATTGTGTCTTCATCTCCCACACCACCTCACCTCGACCCCTGTCTTTTGGTGTTCCCCGGCTAGGTTCTAGGACCCCTACTCTTCTCCATCTACATCTTTGGCCTGGGACAGCTTATGTAATGGTATGGTTTGCAATATCATCAGAATGCCAAAGACACAAAGATCTACCTACCTGTACCTGACATCACCTCCTTACTGACCCAAATCACACGTCTTCTCGCTATTTCATCCTTCTTTTCTGTTCGCTTTCAAAAAGTGGACATGGACAAAACAGAATACATCATCTTTCAACATGTCACGCTGAGTAGACATGAGAGCTATGTATGCATTTTTCTGTATCACTTTAGTAAGAGGGAAAGTTTGCCCAAGAGAAAATGAATTTCCAGACATTCACAGTAGTGATGAGCGAACACTAAAATGTTCGGGTGCTCGTTGTTCGAGTCGAACATCTCCCGATGTTCGAGTGTTCGTTTCGAATAACGAACCCCATTGTAGTCAATGGGAGACTCGAACATTTTTCAGCGGGACCAAAGCTCTGCACAGGGAAGGTCGCCTAAAAACCTGGGAAGCTCAGAAAATGATGGAAACAACACTGGAATGGACAGGAAACAGCAGGGGCAGCATGCATAGTTGCCTCTGAGGCTGCCCAAATGCACCATTACGCCAAATTATGGCCAACAGCTTTGTGGTGACAGAGTGACCCACTTTGATGAGGTAGCAGGTGAAACACACCGAAATTGAGCCTGACACAGCATGGCAGCTATGGGCACGGCATGCGGAGGCAGCATCAGGCCGGAGAGCGGCACAGTGACGGACCCTTGAGGAGGCGGCAGCAGCATCATTCCTTACACATTGAGGCCACAGAGTGGCACAATTACATAGTTTGGAGGTAGCGAAGACCCAGCATGTGGAGGCGTCAGCACGGAGAGTGGCACGGTGACGGACCCTTGAGGAGGCGGCAGCAGCATCATTCCTTAATCCTTACACATTGAGGCCACAGAGTGGCACAATTACATAGTTTGGAGGTAGCGAAGACCCAGCATGTGGAGGCGTCAGCACGGAGAGTGGCACGGTGACGGACCCTTGAGGAGGCGGCAGCAGCATCATTCCTTTCACATTGAGGCCACAGAGTGGCACATTTACATAGTTTGGAGGTAGCGAAGACCCAGCATGTGGAGGCGTCAGCACGGAGAGTGGCACGGTGACGGACCCTTGAGGAGGCGGCAGCAGCATCATTCCTTACACATTGAGGCCACAGAGTGGCACAATTACATAGTTTGGAGGTAGCGAAGACCCAGCATGTGGAGGCGTCAGCAGCGTCAGCACGGAGAGTGGCACGGTGACATGACAGACTTCAGTTTGAGCTGCTTTAACACGGTGGCGAGTGGAAATCTGTAGAAATCCATGCTTTATTCATCTTGATAAGTGTCAGCCTGTCAGCGCTGTCAGTTGACAGGCGTGTACGCTTATCGGTGATGATGCCACCAGCTGCACTGAAGACCCGCTCTGACAACACGCTAGCGGCAGGGCAAGCCAGCACCTCCAAGGCGTACAGTGCCAGTTCTGGCCACGTGTCCAGCTTTGAAACCCAGTAGTTGTATGGAGCAGAGTGATCATGCAGGACGTTGGTATGGTCACCTAGGTAGTCCTTCACCATCTTTCTGTAAATCTCGCCTCTACTCTGTCTAGACTGTGGATTGGTGGCATACTCTTGCATGGGTGACATAAAACTGGCAAAGGCCTTGGAGATTGATCCTCTGCCAGCGCTTGACAAGCTGCCTGCTCCCCTCCTCTCCCTCGCTTGTTGGCCCTCAGAACCACGTCCTCTGCCGCTAGCGGTGTCAGATGGGAAGGCTATTTTCAGCTTGTGCACCAGGGCCAGTTGGTATTGATGCAGTCTCATACTCCTTTCCTCTATAGGAATTAGAGTGGAAAAGTTGTGCTTGTACCGGGGGTCCAAGAGGGTGAACACCCAGTAATCGCTGGTGGAAAATATTTTTCTCACGCGAGGGTCACGGGAAAGGCAGCCTAACATGAAGTCAGCCATGTGCGCCAGAGTCCCAACACGTAAGAATTCCCCCTCCGCAACAGGCCGACTCTCCATTTCCTCCTCCTCCTCCTCCTCCAACTCCTCCTCCTCAGCCCAAACACGCTGAACTGAGAAGAGGGAATGGGTACCGTCTTCAGTCTCGCCCACAGTCTCCTCCTCTTCATCCTCATCTTCCTCCTCCCCCTCCTCAGTTACACTCTGAGAAACAGACTGGCTGGTGTTCTGGCTCTCAGTCAACTCTTCTTCCCCCATCTCCTGTGACAATCGATGCGCCTCAGACTTCATGCTGAGCAATGATTTTTTCAGCAGACAAAGCAGCGGGATGGTGACGCTGATTATGGCGTCATCCCCGCTGACCATCAGTGTTGACTCGTCAAAGTGGCTTAACACCTTACATATATCAGACATCCACGTCCACTCCTCATTGTAGATTTGAGGAAGCTGACTAACTTGACTACCGGTTCTGGTGGAAGTGGTCATCTGACAGTCTACAATGGCTCTGCGCTGCTGGTAAACCCTGTTTAACATGTGTAGGGTGGAATTCCATCTCGTTGGCACGTCGCACAACAGTCGGTGAGCTGGCAGTTGTAAGCGCCGTTGCACTGCCCTCAGGGTGGCAGCATCAGAGGTGGATTTGCGGAAATGGGCACAGATGCGTCTCACCTAGGTCTTGAGGAACCGCTGAACCACCAGATTGAACACGTGGGCAAGGCATGGAACGTGTGTGAGTCTGCCCAGTTGCAGAGCCGCCACCAGATTACGCCCGTTGTCACACACGACCATGCCTGCTTTCAGGTTCAGCGGCGCCAGCCAAAGATCCGTCTGAGCCATCATGCCCTGTAACAGCTCCTGGGCAGTGTGCCTCTTGTCACCTAAGCTCAGCAGTTTTAGCACCGCCTGCTGGCGCTTGCCCACTGCGGTCCTGCTGCGACTGCAGCTGCCGACTGAAGGTGGCGTGTCCACGGATGGAAATTTACAAGTGGTGTTTGTGGAGGAGGAGGAGGAGGAGGAGGGGGGAGAAGTATAGTAATCCTGGGAAACAGTCACCGAGGTAGGCCCCGCAATCCTGGGTGTGGGCAACACATGAGCTGACCCCGGTTCAGACTCTGTCCCAGCCTCAACCAAATTAATCCAATGTGCCGTCAGGGAGATATAGTGTCCCTGCCCCCCAGCACTGGTCCACGTGTCCGTGGTTAAGTGGACCTTTTCTGTAACCGCGTTGGTCAGGGCACGGTTGATGTTCTGAGACACGTGCTGGTGTAGTGCTGGGACGGCACATCGAGAAAAATAGTGGCGGCTTGGGACGGAGTAGCGAGGGGCAGCCACCGCCATCAGGTTGCGGAATGCCTCCGTCTCCACCAGCCTGTAGGGCAGCATCTCCAAACTCAGGAGTTTGGAGACGTGGACATTTAAGGCCTGTGCATGTGGGTGGGTGGAGGCATATTTGCGCTTGCGCTCAAATGTTTCATGCAAAGACAGCTGAACACTGCGCTGGGACACATTGGTGGATTGTGGGGGGGATGGTGAAGGTGCAGGGGTGGTTGCATGGCGGGAGTCGCTGGTGCCGGGCTCCTGGGCTGGGGAGTTACTGGCAGAGCCAGCATGTGACACAGGGGAAGGAGCAGCGGTGCGACCAGAAGGAGGTGAACGGCCTTGATTCCAATGAGTTGGGTGTTTAGCACTCATATGCCTGCGCATGCTGGTAGTGCTTAGGTTGCTAGTGGTGGCTCCCCTACTGAGCTTGGTGTGGCACAGGTTGCACAACACAGTCCGTCGGTCCTCCTCACTTTCTTTAAAGAAGCTCCAGACTTTAGAACACCGAGGCCTCGACCAAACTGGTTCACTTGTTGAACCTCTGTCTGATGAAATTACTCTGGCCCTGCCTCTCCCTCTGGTCGCACGTCTACCTCTTGCAACGTTTTCTGATGTTACACTTGCCTCCCCCTCCGAAGCACTCTCTTGACTAGGCCTAACAACCCAGCTGGGGTCAGTCACCTCATCATCCACCGGCTCCTCCTCCTCCCATTCATCAGCCTGCTCCCCCCTGGGAATTACTGCACTGACAAGCACCTCACTGTCTGACACCCGTGTCTCATCCTCAGACACCTCTCCACAGACTATTTGTAAATCCCCACTTTCATCACCCACAGACTGGGAAAGCTCTCTATTTTGGGCATCGGGACAGACCCACTGGTCAGGTTGCTGCTCAGCAGTGCTTTGTGAATCTAGGAAGGGTTGGGAAAACAGTTCCTGGGAGTATGCAGGATTTGAATCACTAATTTCCAAGGAGGGGCCAGGCTGGGCGGGAGGAGGTTGAGCTGAAAGATCCTGAGGTCCACTCCCTTGGCTAGCGTTGGTGGACTGCGTGGAAGACTGGGCGGTGGATAAACTACTGGATGCATTATCCGCTATCCAGTTGATCACCTGTTCGCACTGCTGGGGATCCAATAGGGGTGTGCCACGTGACACTGTAAATTGGGACAGGAAGCTAGAAAAGGGTACTCTGCGGCGTTCCAGTGCTCCATCAGAAGCAGGTACTGTGTCACCCTGCCCAGGACTACGGCCTCTGCCTGCAACCTCACTTTGACGCCCACGACCACGTCCTCGTCCTCGTCCCTTACCCCTGGGGTTCACCATTGTAAAGGTTATGCTAGAAAAGCTAGTTATGAAGGTGAAATACACTCTATTTGTCCAAACAGAGGATATATTGCGTGTTGCAAAAAGGACTATTCGGTAAAGAGCGTATTTTATGCAACCAAACCTTGGTTTACAGCAAACTGATGTGTATCAGTAACAGATATAAAACTGTGTTTTATATTTGTGGTATTTCTTCAGATCAAATACCCCTTGTTTCTGTAACTATTAGATATGGCGTGCACAAAACTGGCCACAGGCCTAGTCACTAGTGTTGAGCGATACCGTCCGATACTTGAAAGTATCGGTATCGGAAAGTATCGGCCGATACCGGCAAAGTATCGGATCCAATCCGATACCGATACCCGATACCAATACAAGTCAATGGGACTCAAGTATCGGACGGTATTCCTGATGGTTCCCAGGGTCTGAAGGAGAGGAAACTCTCCTTCAGGCCCTGGGAACCATATAAATGTGTAAAAGAAAGAATTAAAATAAAAAATATCGCTATACTCACCTGTCCGACGCAGCCGGGACCTCAGCGAGGGAACCGGCAGCGTTGTTTGTTTAAAATTCGCGCTATTACTTGGTTACGTGAATTCCCGGCTTGTGATTGGTCAGGTCGGCCATGTTGCCGGGACGCGGACCAATCACAGCAAGCCGTGACGAAATTACGTCACGGCTTGCTGTGATTGGTCCGCGTCCCGGCAATATGGCCGCCCTGACCAATCACAAGCCGTGACGTCACGGGAGGCTGGACACGCGCTCATTTTAAAATGGGCGCGTGTCCAGCCTCCCGTGACGTCACGGCTTGTGATTGGTTGCGCCGCGGTCAACCAATCACAAGCCGGGAGGCTGGACGCGCTCATTTTAAAATGGGCGCGTGTCCAGCCTCCCGTGACGTCACGGCTTGTGATTGGTCAGGGCGGCCATATTGCCGGGACGCGGACCAATCACAGCAAGCCGTGACGTAATTTCGTCACGGCTTGCTGTGATTGGTCCGCGTCCCGGCAACATGGCCGACCTGACCAATCACAAGCCGGGAATTCACGTAACCAAGTAATAGCGCGAATTTTAAACAAACAACGCTGCCGGTTCCCTCGCTGAAGTCCCGGCTGCGTCGGACAGGTGAGTATAGCGATATTTTTTATTTTAATTCTCTCTTTTACACATTTTAACATTAATGTTGTTGCGATACCCGATATCCGATACCACAAGAGTATCGGAATCCCGGTATCGGAATTCCGATACAGCAAGTATCGGCCGATACCCGATACTTGCAGCATCGGAATGCTCAACACTACTAGTCACTAAATACAGAGCTTATTTTTGGACCACAAAACTTGGGTACCAGTAACAGATATAAAACTGTGTTTATATTTGTGGTATTTCTTCACATCAAATACCCTTTATTTCTTTAACTATTAGATATGGCGTGCACAAATCTGGCAACAGGCCTAGTCACTAAATACAGAGCGTATTTTTGAACCACAAAACTTGGGTACCAGTAACAGATATAAAACTGTGTTTATATTTGTGGTATTTCTTCACATCAAATACCCTTTATTTCTTTAACTATTAGATATGGCGTGCACAAATCTGGCAACAGGCCTAGTCACTAAATACAGAGCGTATTTTTGAACCACAAAACTTGGGTACCAGTAACAGATATAAAACTGTGTTTATATTTGTGGTATTTCTTCACATCAAATACCCTTTATTTCTTTAACTATTAGATATGGCGTGCACAAATCTGGCAACAGGCCTAGTCACTAAATACAGAGCGTATTTTTGAACCACAAAACTTGGGTACCAGTAACAGATATAAAACTGTGTTTATATTTGTGGTATTTCTTCACATCAAATACCCTTTATTTCTTTAACTATTAGATATGGCGTGCACAAATCTGGCAACAGGCCTAGTCACTAAATACAGAGCGTATTTTTGAACCACAAAACTTGGGTACCAGTAACAGATATAAAACTGTGTTTATATTTGTGGTATTTCTTCACATCAAATACCCTTTATTTCTTTAACTATTAGATATGGCGTGCACAAATCTGGCAACAGGCCTAGTCACTAAATACAGAGCGTATTTTTGAACCACAAAACTTGGGTACCAGTAACAGATATAAAACTGTGTTTATATTTGTGGTATTTCTTCACATCAAATACCCTTTATTTCTTTAACTATTAGATATGGCGTGCTATAAAAATGCAATTTTTATCTAATGCGGTTTTTTGGACACACAAAACCTTGGATTAGAATGTAGGGTATTCTATACTATATATATATATACTATATATGTGGCAGAATTGCGTATTCTGTACACTGCGCTTATGTGTACGCTAAACAAATATTTTTGGGCCAGGTGTGGTATATCTGTATCACTCAAAAATGCATTTTTATATCTTATGCGGTTTTATTTTTAGGCCGCAAATATTTCCTTTTTTAATTTATTAATTATTGTTATTAATTAATATTATTATTATTAAATGAGGTGACAGCGTGTGCTGTACCACTCTACGGAGTCTGAGGCACTACAAGTCCCAGACAGCAGCACAAATGAGGTTACAGCGTGTTCTGGAGTCTGAGGCACTACAAGTCCCAGACAGCAGCACAAATGAGGTTACAGCGTGTGCTGGAGTCTGAGGCACTACAAGTCCCAGACAGCAGCACAAATGAGGTTACAGACAGCGTGTGCTGGAGGCTAAATGGAGTCTGAGGAACATCCAGCAGCCGATATTCTAATAGTGCGGCGTTCGCCCAAAATGGCGGACGCCGCACTATAAAGCCCAGCCTAATGCACACACGATCCCTGCCTAATGCCTAATGCCTATAAAGATTGACTTGGAGACTGAGATTGAGACTTGGCACTGAGACAGTGAGTGCGCAGCTAAGATGGCGGCCGCTGCACTCCTGGTCCCAGCTGCCACACAGCTAGCCAGCAAATACAAGAGAGGACTAGTAGTAGTAAACGTAGATTAGCCCTGACAAGGGCTGTTGATTTCTGCACCCTGCCTGCCTGATTAATTCTGGTCTTTGTCCCTGCTCTAGTCCCTATCAATTCCCAGTCCCCCCAGCACGTCTGTCCCTATGCTCTTTCACACTGCAAATGGCTGAAAGCGCCGAACATAATGAAAGCAGTCTATTGGCTGGTCAGGTCACCTGATCTGGCCAGCCACTCACTGCTCTCGTCTTGTACATGTCCCTACGTCATGCTAGTAGCTTAGAAGGCTCACCTAACATGATTGGCTCCTTGAAAAACCGCCAAAAATGAGAAAAACAAAAACGAGATTTCACTCGAGTACCGCGAGATGTTCGGCCGAATACCGAACACCTTCGAACGCCCTAATGTCCGATCGAACACCAGGTTCGAGTGAACACGTTCGCTCATCACTAATTCACAGCCTTTTTTGAACATTGTTTGCAGTTGTGATCTTTATCTTCTTGGTGGGGATATGGTAAAGTTTAAAATCGTCATCAATACTATCATCATCCAAATCTTGTAAAGAACAAATCTGGTGTTTCCCAGGTTGGTGGTTATCTACATTTAGTGGCATTCCTTTAACCGTGTTTGTTACACTTGAACAAATAATTTTCGGCTGTGACATTTTGATATTATTGGTAATACGTATGGCTGAAGATGAAGAACCTTGTGCCACGGGTGTGTTGATAGTTACGGACGGTGCACTCCTCTTTAATCTTAGTTTTTCACGAGTATCCATCAATTTGTTTGGCTTTCCTCCAACACTGATCTGCTTTCTCTAATTCAGCATCTCACGAACATGTTGCAGTTTGCCCTTTATACGGACACGTGCATCTTTGGCAACATATTTTTTACAGGCATTTTTATGCCGGGCTCCACACACACACATCTGTTACACCTATCTTCTGACAGGCGTGAAACACAGTCGGGTAATTGGTGGTGGGCCAGCTAAATGACTAATCATAGTAGGCTGTATCCTGGATGTCATACCTCCCGTAGCCACCGCTGTTATTAATCCTGTACGTTACCATTCCTGCCATCACCATGCCCCTTTTCTTGATCACTTCATCTAACTATTCGTCCGCCATATTTTTAATAAAAACCTGCACCTTCCCAGCAGCAACTGTGTGGGAAACCATGTTACTGTTTTCCAAGTTGTTTATAATGCCCCTAAAAAAAATACACACTATGTACCCCCCAGGGGGAAATGTTTGTCAGCCCATACACTTAGTGTATGGGCATTCCAAGTATAGGAGAACCGCTCCTTTGTAATGTAAATCTTTTTTTATGAAACACTCCTCCTCAGTAGTGTATCAGAGGGACCATTCGTCAAACTCAATCTGACAGGTGCCCCGCCCCTATCAAAATGTATCAAAAGGGGTTTAACCCCTCCTCCCCTCTCTGTCAGCCAGCTGTCCCTCCTTGTCTGGTTGTCAGCTTTTGATACACTTTGATATAGTTTGATACAGTGCTTATTACCACAGTATTTTTTTATATTAGATTTTGATATTGTTACTTTGATACAGCGATTGCATTCTGTAATCAGGGGCACTGTGTTTTATTACCAATGGTATGTCGTGTTTCTTTTTATAACAACAGCCTCATTATATGGTCACATTATCTCATTTACACAGAGTCCTTGTTGCGAGATTAACACAGTTGTTTGTGGCTTCTGTAATATGTATTGTATTAAGTTTACTCTTATTTGCAAGTGCTGCGAGTTTGTTGTGTTTATAACACACCATGCTGTTTTTTTTATATCCTATGAGATTAGTTGTCAATTCCCAACCGTGACCGGCTTACATATAACTCGTCAATAACTCTGTAATATGTATTTTAGAAGCAGTGTTCTCTGTGTAGCTGAGATTCGTTGTCAATTCCACTGACCGCTACATATTTAGAAAGAAAGCACCGCCAGCATAATTTTTCAGCGTGTCCAGGGCTGTGTTAGGTGTGATAATGCCCCACCCTGTACAGATAAACGGTTGTGTTAGGTGTGATAACGCCCCACCCTGTACCGAAAATGACCATGCAAAGCGCTGCCGGCTAACCACAGTCACACTGGTTAACAGATAAAATAGATTGTATAATTCTCAATATTATGAAAAAATGACAATCATTGTATGGGTTTTAAAAGGCTTTATTAAAGTATGTATCAGACACAATACTGTGTATGTGGATTACAGCGTGATATACACAGCATGATAATGTTAGCTAAATCTCAATACAACTGTGCACAAAGACACATACATTTTTGATGAAAAAGATGATGAGTGTTATAATGGTTCTTTAAAGTTGCTAATTTTGATTCCACAAACTCTGATACGATTCTATCATTTCTTTGCAAGTCAGGAGCGAAATGTTGTAAAAGCTTCTTGAATGGTAACCCGAGCGCTAAATGGTGCAAAACATATATGCAATAATGTCCGCATACACGACTATACATATCTTGGATTTGGACGTCTTGATAACAATACGAGTCACAATTCTTGTTCAGGAATGCCACAAAATCGCGTGGGAAGATAATATTGTCCGCACGAAACCCATAACTATCAAAAAATATGCCTGTCTTATAATCGCAGAGTACAATTAATACCCAGTGGCGTCCAGCTTGATTCGCAGGGTCTGTATTCACGATATATGCCGCGGGTCTCTGAGTCACTCTTTCTTCCGGAAGCAAATCACACGGAAACACACCGGCGAATATGCGGTCTGTATAATTATCGGCCTTCAGTATCGCTGTAAGCTGCAGACTGTCCATCGTTACTTAATTAAAATCGTACAAGATCTCACGCCTATTATTAATTTCCAGAATGGTGTGGATGACTGCAAAAACAATCATATTTATCGTGTGGGGTGTCGCTAGCACAAAGCGAACTTCAGCACGTAGGTTGCCTGTTTTAATGAGCGAGAAATGGCCTCCAGGCTTTTGATCAGGTGATAAATCAAAAGCAAATAGAGTGAATCCGGCCATAAATTCTTCACGATCTATCGCCATGGCACAATCAGCCTTTTGCTTGCCAGATATATGGGCAAGCGCCATATACTCTCTGATGGCTAAATCATCATTAAAATTAGGATTATAAGGTCTCGCGGGTATCTGCTGGCCGTCCAGATATAAAGCGGCGTGGTTGACGTGGTAGTGGTGGAAGTGCAACGAATTTTTCGAGTATGAACCGCTGAAGGCGTCATTATCTACAAACCCCATTATAACAGTCTTTGGTATCTGGCCTAGGAAGAGGTTCTCGTGGTTCGTGATCCGTGTCCCTGCGGCGATGCTGTACACTTTCAGACATGTTCGGTCAATAGCGTACTTGGCGGTTGCTGATAGGAGGGCCTGGCTGTGGCCGATTCGGACAGCCGGAGACACCTGCACTCTCTTCACATAGAGAGCCGCTTACGTGATTTGCACCTTCAGCGGCTCGCCTTCTGCGGACATGAGGCAGAAAGCATCCTTATTTCTTGTTAAGTCTACGTTCACATTTGCGGTCTGCGCCGCAGCGTCGGGCGCCGCAGCGTCGCCGCATGCGTCATGCGCCCCTATATTTAACATGGGGGCGCATGGACATGCGTCGCGCTTGCGTTTGGCGCCGCATGCGTCACTGCGGCGCACGCGTCCGGGTGCAGAGGACTCAGCAAGTTGCATTTTTGCTGCGTCCAAAATCAATGAAAAAAAGGACGCATGCGACGCAAAACGCAGCGTTGTGCATGCGTTTTGCTGCGTTTTTGTTTGCGTTGTGCGTTGCGGCGCACAACGCAAATGTGAACGTAGCCTAACTTAACCTTAAGGTCAAGACCATTTAATATTAACTTTGGCTGATTAAATATATCCCCAAAAATGGGCCCCAAGAGGTCGATGGGTTTTGAGCGAGAAGTGGCATTGGCTCTTTTGATAAACCCTGCATTTGTGCCATCCAAGCTCCGGCCATTATGATGGCCTGCAGTGTCTTTATAGAACAAACCGGCTGTAAATTGTGATGCCAGCGTCTGCGAGCTGTAATTTAGAAGGGTCTCTATGTACGCTCTATAGCTGTAGAGATTGTCCGATTGTGAGATCAGTCGATCTCCCAGAGTAATATCGACCTGTTAAAAAGGGTGGCTAGAGGGTAATTTATGAGGGCCACACGGGCACCATCAGCGATAGCTGTATTATCATGCTTCACGATGCGACAGCTTATGTACAACAGCGTGTTGTTCAGATCATAATAATAATCGCCGCTCCCAGATATGAAAAATTCCAATGGTCCATTGTCTGACAGAGCCGCAACCGGTTGTACTTCTACAAATAGAGATTTCTCTATACTTGTTTGTGTTGGGGGTACGTCAAAAATATCCAGTTCAGATTTTGCGCACTCTACAGAAGCGTCATGCAGGAAAGCCATGATAACTGATTAGAAGATGTCGTCCGCAGAGCGTCTTACTCGTTTCTGACGGGGGCGTCTCTTGGTGGTAGTTTTATTCATGAGCATCGGCGGTAAAGGGGGGCAAGCGCGCCTCTTTCTTTTTTGTGCTTTTTTAGCGACATAAATTACCCCAGATCCGTCTTGCTGTGGTTGTGTATTTATCCGTTTCATAAGGGCCGTTGAGGCGGTCGTGACGGAGTCCGTCGCGATGTTCCGGACCGCCGTCTTTATGTGCGGTTTTACTAATTCTAAGCCTTTTCTGAAAAGCGGCACGGCGCGACGAAATAAGCCTTTAAATATCCTGGCCAGGCCAGAGCCATACATGTACTCGCTCCCGCGGAACCCCTCTAGCCCGTGCCCCGACTGGGCAGTATAGTAGCGGGCATAAACAGCGGGATCTCCATACACCCTTTGAGACACCATTTTATCGTGTCAATACTGTCGCGGTCTAAAATGTAATCGCACTATACACTTGCCGTATCTGAATTTAACCGGCGTAGCCTGGTCCGACATGACTGTAATGTTTATGGAGTCAAAGTGTTGTTTGCACAGCGGTATGTAATCGGGATGCGTGTAGCGCACCGTGACAATATCATTATCATCACCGCTAACTTCTATGGTTCGTAACAGTTGAACGTAACTGTCACGTACAAGCTGATGTTGAATTATATCAGTGTATACAAAAAGCGAATAAAAACCAGCCTTTGAATCGGGGTAAAAGCGGCGATTCCACGGCATTAAAGCAATGGGGGAGTCATCGACGGTCTGTAGGCCGAAAATAAATTTTTGCTTAGTACCCAGAGCAAACTGTATAGGGGCTGGGTCGGGCAGGATCACCTCTTGGCGTAGCTCATCATACCGTATTCTGTAGGCAGGCGTGGATAAATTCAGCGCCTTTATTCGGGCATTGACCGCGCCAACCAGCTTATGAATGTTCGAGTAAAATCCTGATTTTATGTGATAATGTTCTAACAGATCTTGTGTTTACCCGTGTAGAAGTTCCCTTCAAAAGCCTCAAATGTGTTCCACATATGGGGGTACTGTATTTCCGTTAACGCCACTTCATAAGCGTCTGAAAGATGAACGGCCCTCGCTAACTTGGTATTGTAATTCGATATGGTGTTATCGGGGTAGATTTTAATTGAGGAATTGCTGGGTAATGTGACAAAAAACTAACCCATTTCCATGGCTATATATCTCTCAACTCCAAAGCCGGGATCCAACTATTGAATTTTTCGGGGTACCCCAGCCATTTGACGAAGCAGTGACTCACACCCCCGACACGTTTTTTTCTCAAAATCTTTTCTACTCTGTAGACACGATTCTCATCCATAGGTATTTTTTGCAGCTCTTCCTTATAAAATGACCCCTCTACAGCCTCACCGGCTAAATCACTAATTTTATAAAGAGGTTTATGAAATTTATTGGAGACTGCGGTAATTAAAAAAATCTCTTCGCTGTACGTTTTCTCATAGCTCTTACAGAATGTTCCCTTATAGCGCGACATTCTGACATGATCTACAACCTTTAAAGACGGTTTAATCGGTTTATTAGTAATAGTAGAACTGTAAATATTGCGCCAGATTTTCATCGCGTTTTGCGTACTCACTTCAGCGGGACTACAGCGTATGGTAGAATGATAAGTATGATTGTAGCTATGCACCAAATCCGGTAAAATATCAATATACCTAAAGGTATTATGCTGTGTAAGATAGCGCCACATACGGGTTTTTAATGTGCAATTAAAGCGTTCTACCATAGATGCCTTCACATCATTATTGGTAAAAAAGTGGTGAATATTATGCATATTACATAGTTGCTTGAGTTGTGAATTTATAAATTCTTTGCCGCGATCCGTCTGCAATTTCTTCGGTATGCGCTTATCATTTTGAAATATTAATTCGAACGATCTGGCTACACTCTCGCCGGTCTTGTTTGACAAGGCCACGCACCATGCGTATCTCGATAGATCACAAAAAAGAAAAAATAAATAAAGCCGCACAGCCACTGTTGTGTGAGCGAGGAACGTTACGTTCACTTGCGGTGTGAATGAATAAGTGAATACTCCTCAGAAATGTTGGCGGTGCTTGCAAGAAACAAAGTCTATACGAATGTGTGAACCAAAGAGAAAAAATGCGGCAGCACTCACCACTGCGGTGAACAGACGATCCTTTATTCAGCAGTCAAAACTTGAAGACAACATCTTCACGGCAATGGGGGTGTGTGCATGAAGGAAGAGGTGAGCAGGGAACGACGACGGTAACCATTTCGCGCTGAGCACAGCGCTTCTACGGGTCTGATGAGCTGGGAAGTGACGCCAGTAGAATTGAGGAATTGCTGGGTAATGTGACGAAAAACAAACCCGTTTCCATGGCTATATATCTGTCAACTCCAAAGCCGGGATCCAACTATTGAATTTTTCGGGGTACCCCAGCCATTTGACGAAGCAGTGACTCACACCCCCGACACGTTTTTTTCTCAAAATCTTTTCTACTCTGTAAACACGATTCTCATCCATGGGTATTTTTTGCAGCTCTTCCTTATAAAATGACCCCTCTACAGCCTCACCGGCTAAATCACTAATTTTATAAAGAGGTTTATGAAATTTATTGGAGACTGCGGTAATTAAAAAAATCTCTTCGCTGTACGTTTTCTCATAGCTCTTACAGAATGTTCCCTTATAGCGCGATATTCTGACATGATCTACAACCTTTAAAGACGGTTTAATCGGTTTATTAGTAATAGTAGAACTGTAAATATTGCGCCAGATTTTCATCGCGTTTTGCGTACTCACTTCAGCGGGACTACAGCGTATGGTAGAATGATAAGTATGATTGTAGCTATGCACCAAATCCGGTAAAATATCAATATACCTAAAGGTATTATGCTGTGTAAGATAGCGCCACATACGGGTTTTTAATGTGGGATTAAAGCGTTCTACCATAGATGCCTTCACATCATTATTGGTAAAAAAGTGGTGAATATTATGCATATTACATAGTTGCTTGAGTTGTGAATTTATAAATTCTTTGCCGCGATCCGTCTGCAATTTCTTCGGTATGCGCTTATCAATTTGAAATATTAATTCGAACGATCTGGCTACACTCTCGCCGGTCTTGTTTGACAAGGCCACGCACCATGCGTATCTCGAGTATCAATCACCATCAGGATTTATTTGACATTATCATTTTCCCTTGAATAGTCAATTAAACTTACGAGATCCGCTTGCCACTGCGCGTCAATGTCCGAGACGTAAATTTTATTTGTCAAAAAGCGTGTTCTAACAGGTTTGTGTAGAGTGTAGGCATCTTGTTTATTCAACCAGCCAGTCACATCCGATTTCTTTATTCCACTGTCTCTTGTCTCTCTAAATAATTTGTCAATTCCGCAGAATGACCCTGGGGCTTTAGGTGTAAAATATTGTCTTTCTAATATGGTATCATACGATTTAGACGTCATGATTGAATAAAATGATTGTGTCTCGATGATCAATAACCGTCTGCTTCTTTCAGAAATTCAGCTGTATAAAATTTCCTGTTTTAATCCGACTATATCATGCTTGAGTTAATACAAGCAATAATTGTCTGTATGGGTGTGTTCTGGGTGTTAACAGAAGGCGTGTGGCGAAGCGTAACTGGGTGTGTTTCTGGGTGTTAACAGTTGGCTTGTTTTCTGACACTCGGATGTTGTGAATTTGGTTTTTGGGCTCCCCCGGTGGTCACTGGTGGTACTGGACTTGTGTGCTTCACTTTCTCTGTTCACCTGTTTCCATCAGGATATGGGAGTATCCTATTTAGCCTTGCTGCTCAGTTATTCTAGTGCCGGCCATCAATGTAACCAGAGCCTTTCTGTTGCATGTTCCTGCTTCTAGACTACTATCAGCTAAGTTGGACTCTTAGTCCTAAGTTTGTTTTGCATTTTTGTTCCAGTTCACAGTTATGTTATTTTTCTGTAGCTGGAAGCTCTTGTGGGCCGAAATTGCCACTCCGGTGTCATGAGTTGACACATGAGTCTTAAAGTAATTTCGGGATGGTATGTTAATAGGGTTTTCAGCTGACCGTGAAGTTCCCTATTGTATCTTCTTGCTATCTAGTAAGCGGACCTCGCTTTGCTGAACCTACCTTCATACTACGTATGTCTTTTCCTCTGAACTCACCGTCAATATATGTGGGGGGCTTCTGTCTCCTTTTTGGGGGAATTTCCCTAGAGGTAAGCCAGGTCTGTCTTTTCCTCTATTAGGGTTAGTTAGTCCTCCGGCTGGCGCTGGGCGTCTAGGGATAAAACGTAGGTACGTCACCCGGCCACTGTTAGTTGTGTGATAGGTTTAGCTCACGGTCAGCTCGAGATTCCATCACCCAAGAGCTGTTCTGTTATTTATCTTCTCTGACCTTCCCTTGCCATTGGGAACCATGACAGTATGGCCGGCCAAGGGTTAAAACCGTTGGCAGAAGAAAGGAGAGAAAAAGAAGTCTGCAGATTGTTTTTTTTTTTTTTTTTCTTCTGAGCTTGCTTTTTAGTTGACTCAGTTGCATTTCTGCTCTAATTGCAGCCTTTGTCTCTCTCTCTCCTTCTAATCCTTGAATGGCTCTGATCTCACCTGATTAAAATGGATCCTCAGAGTTTGGCTACAGGTTTGAATAATCTTGCTATGAAGGTTCAAAATTTACAGGATTTTGTTATTCATGCTCCTATATCTGAACCTAGAATTCCTATACCAGAATTTTTCTCCAGGGATAGATCTCGTTTCCTGAATTTCAAAAATAATTGTAAATTATTTCTTTCCCTGAGATCTCGCTCCGCTGGAGATCCCGCACAGCAGGTTAAGATAGTAATTTCCTTGCTGCGGGGTGACCCTCAAAACTGGGCATTTGCATTGGCACCCGGGGATCCTGCGTTGCTCAATGTGGATGCGTTTTTTCTGGCTTTGGGGTTGCTTTATGAGGAACCTAACTTAGAGATTCAGGCTGAAAAAGCCTTGATGGCCCTATCTCAAGGGCAAGATGAAGCTGAAATATACTGCCAAAAATTTCGTAAATGGTCTGTGCTTACTCAGTGGAATGAGTGCGCCCTGGCGGCGAATTTCAGAGAGGGTCTCTCTGATGCCATTAAAGATGTTATGGTGGGGTTCCCTGCACCTACAGGTCTGAATGAGTCCATGAAAATGGCTATTCAGATTGATCGGCGTTTGCGGGAGCGCAAACCTGTGCACCATTTGGCGGTGTCTTCTGAGAAGGCTCCAGAAAATATGCAATGTGATAGAATTCTGTCCAGAAGCGAACGGCAGGATTTTAGGCGAAAAAATGGGTTGTGCTTCTATTGTGGTGATTCAACTCATGTTATATCAGCATGCTCTAAACGTACAAAAAAGGTTGATAAGTCTATTTCAATTGGCACTTTACAGTCTAAGTTTATTCTGTCTGTGACCTTGATTTGTTCATTATCGTCAATTACCGCGGATGCCTATGTCGACTCTGGCGCCGCTTTGAGTCTAATGGATTGGTCCTTTGCCAGGCGCTGTGGGTTTGATCTAGAGCCTCTGGAAGTTCCTATACCTCTGAAGGGTATTGACTCTACACCATTGGCTAGTAATAAACCACAATACTGGACACAAGTGACTATGCGTATGAATCCAGGCCATCAGGAGATGATTCGCTTCCTTGTGTTGTACAATCTACATGACGTTTTGGTGCTTGGATTACCATGGTTACAATCTCATAACCCAGTCCTTGACTGGAAAGCAATGTCTGTGTTAAGCTGGGGATGTCAGGGGGCTCATGGGGACGTACCTTTGGTTTCCATTTCGTCATCTATTCCCTCTGAGATTCCGGAATTTTTATCTGATTATCGTGATGTTTTTGAGGAGCCTAAGCTTGGTTCACTACCTCCTCACAGAGATTGCGATTGTGCCATAGATCTGATTCCGGGCATTAAGTTTCCAAAGGGTCGTTTATTTAATCTATCTGTACCTGAACATGCTGCTATGCGAGAATATATTAAGGAGTCCCTGGAAAAGGGACATATTCGTCCTTCTTCATCTCCCTTAGGAGCCGGTTTTTTCTTTGTATCTAAAAAAGATGGCTCTTTGAGGCCGTGTATTGATTATCGACTCTTGAATAAAATTACAGTCAAATATCAGTATCCTCTGCCACTGCTTACTGATTTGTTTGCTCGAATAAAAGGGGCTAAGTGGTTCTCTAAGATTGATCTCTGTGGGGCGTATAATTTGGTGCGAATTAAGCAGGGGGATGAGTGGAAAACCGCATTTTATACGCCCGAGGGCCATTTTGAGTATTTAGTAATGCCTTTTGGTCTTTCAAATGCCCCTTCAGTCTTTCAGTCCTTTATGCATGACATTTTCCGTGAATATTTGGATAAATTTATGATCGTGTATCTGGATGATATTTTGATTTTTTCGGATGACTGGGATTCTCATGTCCAACAGGTCAGGAGGGTTTTTCAGGTTTTGCGGGCTAATTCCTTGTGTGTGAAGGGTTCTAAGTGTATTTTTGGGGTTCAAAAGATTTCTTTTTTGGGGTACATTTTTTCCCCCTCTTCCATTGAGATGGATCCTGTCAAGGTTCGGGCTATTTGTGATTGGACGCAACCTTCTTCTCTTAAGAGCCTTCAGAAATTTTTGGGCTTTGCTAATTTTTATCGTCGATTTATAACTGGTTTTTCTGATGTTGCTAAACCTTTGACTGATTTGACCAAAAAGGGTGCTGATGTTGCTGATTGGTCCCCTGCTGCTGTGGAGGCCTTTCGGGAGCTTAAGCGCCGCTTTTGTTCCGCCCCTGTGTTGCGTCAGCCTGATGTTACTCTTCCTTTTCAGGTTGAGGTCGATGCTTCCGAGATCGGAGCTGGGGCGGTCTTGTCGCAGAAAAGTTCCGACTGCTCCGTGATGAGACCTTGTGCGTTCTTTTCTCGAAAATTTTCGCCCGCCGAGCGAAATTATGATATTGGTAATCGGGAGCTTTTGGCTATGAAGTGGGCTTTTGAGGAGTGGCGTCATTGGCTTGAGGGGGCTAGACATCAGGTGGTGGTATTGACCAATCACAAGAATTTGATTTATCTTGAGTCTGCCAGGCGCTTGAATCCTAGACAGGCGCGCTGGTCGTTGTTTTTCTCTCGGTTTAATTTTGTGGTCTCATACTTACCGGGTTCTAAAAATGTGAAGGCGGATGCCCTTTCTAGGAGTTTTGAGCCTGATTCCCCTGGTGATTCTGAACCTACAGGTATCCTTAAGGATGGGGTGATATTATCTGCTGTTTCCCCAGACCAGCGACGGGCTTTGCAGGAGTTTCAGGCGGATAGACCTGATCGTTGCCCGCCTGGTAGACTGTTTGTTCCTGATAATTGGACCAGTAGAGTCATCTCGGAGGTTCATTCTTCTGTGTTGGCAGGTCATCCCGGGATCTTTGGTACCAGGGATTTGGTGGCTAGGTCCTTCTGGTGGCCTTCCCTGTCTCGAGATGTACGAGTTTTTGTGCAGTCTTGTGATGTCTGTGCTCGGGCCAAACCTTGTTGTTCTCGGGCTAGCGGATTGTTGTTATCTTTGCCTATTCCGAAGAGGCCTTGGACTCACATCTCTATGGATTTTATTTCTGATCTCCCTGTTTCTCAGAAAATGTCTGTCATCTGGGTGGTGTGTGACCGTTTTTCAAAGATGGTTCATTTGGTGCCCTTGCCTAAGTTGCCTTCCTCATCCGAGTTGGTTCCTCTGTTTTTTCAAAATGTGGTTCGCTTGCATGGTATTCCGGAGAATATCGTTTCTGACAGGGGGACCCAGTTCGTGTCTAGATTTTGGCGGGCGTTCTGTGCTAGGATGGGCATTGATTTGTCTTTTTCGTCTGCGTTCCATCCTCAGACTAATGGCCAGACTGAGCGAACTAATCAGACCTTGGAGACTTATTTGAGGTGTTTTGTGTCTGCAGATCAGGATGACTGGGTTGCCTTTTTGCCGTTGGCGGAGTTTGCCCTCAATAATCGGGCTAGTTCTGCCACTTTGGTTTCTCCTTTCTTTTGCAATTCGGGGTTTCATCCTCATTTTTCTTCCGGTCAGGTGGAGTCTTCGGATTGTCCTGGAGTGGATACTGTGGTGGATAGGTTGCATCGGATTTGGGGACAGGTGGTGGACAATTTGGAGTTGTCCCAGGAAAAGACTCGGCATTTTGCTAACCGCCGTCGTCGTGTTGGTCCTCGTCTTCGTGTTGGGGACTTGGTGTGGTTGTCTGTTATGACCCCAATGGCGAGGGTCTCAGAGGAACAAGTAAGTCTGCGAAGTACAAAAATCTAGCTCATAGGGCAGTGGTAACTGGGTTGACCATATATCTACTCCTAACGCCAACACTAGAAGTAGCCGGGGAACATGCCTACGTTGGTCGCTAGATGTCTCGCGCCAGCCGGAGGACTAACTACCCCTAGAAGAGGAAAACAAAGACCTCTCTTGCCTCCAGATAATAGACCCCAAAAGTTGGATACAAGCCCCCCACAAATAATAACGGTGAGGTAAGAGGAAAAGACAAACACAGAGATGAACTAGGTTTAGCAAAGAGAGGCCCACTTACTAATAGCAGAATGTAGTAAGATAACTTATATGGTCAACGAAAACCCTATCAAAATTCCACACTGGAAATTCAAGAACCCCCGAACCGTCTAACGGCCCGGGGGGAGAACTCCAGCCTCCCTAGAGCTTCCAGCAAGGTTAGGATACAGATTATGTACAAGCTGGACAAAAATGCAAACAAAAGCAAATAGCAAAAAGCAAGAAAGCAGACTTAGCTTAATCTAGCAGGAACCAGGATCAGTAGACAAGAGCACAACAGATTAGCTCTGATTACAACGTTGCCAGGCATTGAACTGAAGGTCCAGGGAGCTTATATAGCAACACCCCTGAACTAACGGCCCAGGTGAGCATACAAGGGATGACTGACATACCCAGAGTCAAATCACTAGTAACCACTAGAGGGAGCCAAAAAGCAAATTCACAACAGTACCCCTCCCTTAGTGAGGGGTCACCGAACCCTCACCAAGACCACCAGGGCGATCAGGATGAGCGGCGTGAAAGGCACGAACCAAATCGGCCGCATGCACATCAGAGGCGACCACCCAGGAATTATCCTCCTGACCATAGCCCTTCCACTTGACCAGGTACTGAAGCCTCCGCCTGGAGAGACGAGAATCTAAGATCTTCTCCACCACGTACTCCAACTCGCCCTCAACCAACTCCGCAGAAGGGACCACAGGCACAACGTACCGCCGCAACAAGGACCTATGAAATACGTTGTGAATGGCAAAGGACACCGGAAGATCCAGGCGAAAGGATACAGGATTAAGGATTTCCAATATCTTGTAAGGACCAATGAAGCAAGGCTTAAATTTGGGAGAGGAGACCTTCATAGGAACAAATCGAGAAGACAGCCATACCAAATCCCCAACGCGAAGTCGGGGACCCACACCGCGGCGGCGGTTGGCAAAACGCTGAGCCTTCTCCTGTGACAACTTCAAGTTGTCCACCACATGACTCCAGATCCGCTGCAACCTATCCACCACAGAATCCACCCCAGGACAGTCAGAAGGCTCCACATGTCCCAAGGAAAAACGAGGATGGAAACCAGAGTTGCAGAAAAATGGCGAAACCAAGGTGGCGGAACTAGCCCGATTATTAAGGGCAAATTCAGCCAACGGCAAGAAGGTCACCCAATCATCCTGATCAGAAGAGACAAAACACCTCAAATAAGCCTCCAGAGTCTGATTAGTTCGCTCCGTCTGTCCGTTAGTCTGGGGATGAAAAGCGGACGAAAACGACAAATCAATGCCCATCCTACCACAAAAGGATCGCCAGAACCTGGAAACAAACTGGGATCCTCTGTCTGACACAATATTCTCAGGAATGCCGTGCAAACGAACCACGTTCTGGAAGAACACAGGAACCAGATCAGAAGAGGAGGGCAGCTTAGGTAAAGGAACCAAATGGACCATCTTGGAGAAACGATCACATATCACCCAGATGACAGACATGCCCTGAGACACCGGAAGATCAGAAATGAAATCCATAGAGATGTGTGTCCAAGGTCTCTTCGGGACAGGCAAGGGCAAGAGCAACCCGCTGGCACGAGAACAGCAAGGCTTAGCTCGAGCACAAGTTCCACAGGACTGCACAAATGACCGCACATCCTTAGACAAGGAAGGCCACCAAAAGGACCTGGCCACCAGATCTCTGGTGCCAAAAATTCCCGGGTGCCCTGCCAACACTGAGGAATGAACCTCGGAAATGACTCTGCTGGTCCATTTAGCAGGCACAAACAATCTGTCAGATGGACAAGAGTCAGGCCTACCAGCCTGAAATCTCTGCAACACACGCCGCAGATCAGGAGAAATAGCTGACACGATAACTCCTTCCTTAAGAATACCCACAGGTTCAGTGACTCCAGGAGCATCAGGCACAAAGCTCCTAGACAGAGCATCGGCCTTCACATTCTTAGAACCTGGTAAATATGAGACCACAAAGTCAAAACGGGAGAAAAACAATGACCAGCGGGCCTGTCTAGGATTCAGGCGTTTAGCAGACTCGAGATACATCAGATTTTTGTGATCAGTCAAGACCACCACACGATGCTTAGCACCCTCGAGCCAATGACGCCACTCCTCAAATGCCCACTTCATGGCCAACAACTCCCGATTGCCCACATCATAATTTCGCTCTGCCGGCGAAAACTTCCTGGAGAAAAAGGCACAAGGTCTCATAGTAGAGCAACCAGGGCCTCTCTGCGACAAAATGGCCCCTGCCCCAATCTCCGAAGCATCCACCTCCACCTGAAAGGGAAGTGAGGTGTCAGGTTGGCACAAAACAGGCGCCGAAGTAAACCGGCGTTTCAACTCCTGGAAAGCCTCCACGGCAGCAGGAGCCCAGTTAGCTACATCAGAGCCTTTCTTGGTCATATCCGTCAATGGTTTAACAACGCTAGAAAAATTTGCGATAAAACGACGGTAGAAGTTAGCAAAACCCAAGAACTTCTGAAGACTCTTAACTGACGAGGGTTGAGTCCAATCATGAATAGCTCGGACCTTGACTGGGTCCATCTCCACAGCAGAAGGGGAAAAAATGAACCAATGCCGGATCTCCTGGCGCCAGCGAGAAGGCCCAATCCTGAGGGTCGCCCCGTAAAAAAGAAATAACAATTTTCACTTGCTGAGCGGAGTCTCCAGATGAACAGGGTCTCAGGGACAAAAACAATTTACAATTATTCCTGAAATTTCTAAATTTAAATCGGTCTCCGGAAAACAGTTCAGGAATCGGTATCTTAGGTTCTGACATAGGATTTCTGATAACATAATCTTGTATGCCCTGCACACGAGCAGTAAGCTGGTCCACACCTGTAATCAAGGTCTGGACATTCATGTCTGCAGCAAACACAAGCCACTCAGAGGTAAAGGGGAAAAGAAAAAAAAAAATGAGAAAAAGAAAAAAAAACAACTCAGAATTTTCTTTCTTATAATCCCGCTTCTGCAATGCATTTAACATTTAATACTGGCCTGGCAAACTGTTATGACCCCAATGGCGAGGGTCTCAGAGGAACAAGTAAGTCTGCGAAGTACAAAAATCCAGCTCATAGGGCAGTGGTAACTGGGTTGACCATATATCTACTCCTAACGCCAACACTAGAAGTAGCCGGGGAACATGCCTACGTTGGTCGCTAGATGTCTCGCGCCAGCCGGAGGACTAACTACCCCTAGAAGAGGAAAACAAAGACCTCTCTTGCCTCCAGATAATAGACCCCAAAAGTTGGATACAAGCCCCCCACAAATAATAACGGTGAGGTAAGAGGAAAAGACAAACACAGAGATGAACTAGGTTTAGCAAAGAGAGGCCCACTTACTAATAGCAGAATGTAGTAAGATAACTTATATGGTCAACGAAAACCCTATCAAAATTCCACACTGGAAATTCAAGAACCCCCGAACCGTCTAACGGCCCGGGGGGAGAACTCCAGCCTCCCTAGAGCTTCCAGCAAGGTTAGGATACAGATTATGTACAAGCTGGACAAAAATGCAAACAAAAGCAAATAGCAAAAAGCAAGAAAGCAGACTTAGCTTAATCTAGCAGGAACCAGGATCAGTAGACAAGAGCACAACAGATTAGCTCTGATTACAACGTTGCCAGGCATTGAACTGAAGGTCCAGGGAGCTTATATAGCAACACCCCTGAACTAACAGCCCAGGTGAGCATACAAGGGATGACTGACATACCCAGAGTCAAATCACTAGTAACCACTAGAGGGAGCCAAAAAGCAAATTCACAACAGTTGTCTTCTCGTTTTGTCCCTATGAGGGTTTCTTCTCCTAAGTTTAAGCCTCGGTTCATCGGCCCGTATAAGATTTTGGAGATTCTTAACCCCGTGTCCTTTCGATTGGACCTCCCAGCATCTTTTTCTATCCATAATGTCTTCCATCGGTCATTATTGCGCAGGTATGAGGTACCGGTTGTGCCTTCCGTTGAGCCTCCCGCTCCGGTGTTGGTTGAGGGTGAATTGGAGTACGTTGTGGAGAAGATCTTGGACTCCCGTGTTTCCAGACGGAAACTTCAGTATCTGGTCAAGTGGAAGGGCTACGGTCAGGAGGATAATTCTTGGGTGACAGCCTCTGATGTTCATGCCTCTGATTTGGTCCGTGCCTTTCATAGGGCTCATCCTGATCGCCCTGGTGGTTCTTGTGAGGGTTCGGTGCCCCCTCCTTGAGGGGGGGGTACTGTTGTGAATTTGGTTTTTGGGCTCCCCCGGTGGTCACTGGTGGTACTGGACTTGTGTGCTTCACTTTCTCTGTTCACCTGTTTCCATCAGGATATGGGAGTATCCTATTTAGCCTTGCTGCTCAGTTATTCTAGTGCCGGCCATCAATGTAACCAGAGCCTTTCTGTTGCATGTTCCTGCTTCTAGACTACTATCAGCTAAGTTGGACTCTTAGTCCTAAGTTTGTTTTGCATTTTTGTTCCAGTTCACAGTTATGTTATTTTTCTGTAGCTGGAAGCTCTTGTGGGCCGAAATTGCCACTCCGGTGTCATGAGTTGACACATGAGTAGTGCTGAGCATTCCGATACCGCAAGTATCGGGTATCGGCCGATACTAGCGGTATCGGAATTCCGATACCGGGATTCCGATACTTGGCGCGTATCGGATACCGGAATCGGAAGTTCAATGATTCAAAATTCAGAAATTCAGCCAATGAGAAAGATTCCAAGTGTGGGCACATCCTGTTTAGCATGGAGGGCATGAAACTACTGGCAAGGCTGTGATTGGCTGCTGAAATGATGTCATGATGCAGTTTAAAAGTCGCTGGCGCCATTTTGCGATCACTCTGCTGTGAATTCAGTTAGTGACAGGACGCTGTTTGCTGACTGAGGGACAGTTTAGAGATAGCGATTTGCTTCTTTGTGCTTTCCAAAGGCTAATTTAGCAACCGCTGTGTTCACCTACTATTCACCTTCCTTTTGCCTTGTAGCGCTGTTTTCACAGCGATCTGCAAGGTCTCTCTGTGTGTGTGTGTGTGAGTGCAGCCCACTCTCTAGTCTGAGTGCAGCCACATAGGCCATCCATAGCTGGTTGTATTCAGTTCAGGGAGGGTGGTTCATTGCCTCATACTGTCCTTTTTTTTTTTTTTTTTGAAGTAGTGCAGGCTGCTGCACATTTTTTCCAAAAATTCCTATTAGTGTCTTTCCACCCGTCTCCAGCTAATTTGTGGAAAAACACTACATAGGATAAAGTAGAGGAGGGTTTTTGGGCCTTGCAGCGCCGTTTACGGCTGTCTGCACGGTCTCCGTGTGACTGCAGCTCGCCCTGTAATCTGTGAGCAGCTATAGCCTGGTTGTCTCCAGCTCAGGGTTTTTCACTGCGTCATACCGCCAAATCAATTTTCTTTTTTTTCAAAGTAGTGTAGTCTGCTGCTAATTTATTTTAAAAAATCCTATTAGTGTCTTTCCACCCGTCTCCAGCTAATTTGTGGAAAAACACTACATAGGATAAAGTAGAGGAGGGTTTTTGGGCCTTGCAGCGCCGTTTACGGCTGTCTGCACGGTCTCCGTGTGACTGCAGCTCGCCCTGTAGTCTGTGAGCAGCCGTAGCCTGGTTGTCTGCAGCTCAGGGTTTTTCACTGCGTCATACCGCCAAATCAATTTTCTTTTTTTTCAAAGTAGTGTAGTCTGCTGCTAATTTATTTTAAAAAATCCTATTAGTGTCTTTCCACCCGTCTCCAGCTAATTTGTGGAAAAACACTACATAGGATAAAGTAGAGGAGGGTTTTTGGGCCTTGCAGCGCCGTTTACGGCTGTCTGCACGGTCTCCGTGTGATTGCAGCTCTATCCGTTGTCAGTTCAGCCCCCAAAAAATAAATAAATAATAAAGTTCACCAAACACACCAGTTACACACCACTTTACATTTGTGTAGGCCACATTAGCTCATATTCAAGTCTAGTCCACACTTTAGAAAATTAGTGTGTCTTATACCTGTTAGGAGGAGTTGCTCAGGAATAAGCACACAAAGCCGTTAGTACTTTTCTGCTTATCTTTATCAGTCAACCAAGATGAAGAAGGCAGTGAGTAAGGCACGTGGGCGTGGGCGTGGGCGCGGAGCAGGGAGGGGACGTGGGGATTCTGTGCCTGCTGCGGGCACCGGTGAGTCATCAGCACCCACTTTCACAAGGGAACAGTCGTTCATGCGCAGCTTTGTCGCCGAGCGCCGTACACCGCTGCTGCGTGAAGACCAAATTGAAGCCGTTGTGGGATGGATGGCAGCTAATGCATCAACTTCCATTAGTGCCACATCCTCTCAGACACAGAGCACTGGAGAGCAGCCATCTGTCTCTTCACCACCTGCAAAATTGCCCAGGCAGACAGAGATCCCAGGACAGGAGGAGTCTCTACTTCTGTTCTCTGAATCATCTCTTGGCTTGGAAACAGGGGGCCAGCCAAGCAGCATTGGAGAAATGGAAGAAGAGGCAGGGTGCAGTGATGCCCAACAGCTTTTTCTGTCTTCCTCTGAAGAGGCGGGTGGGCCAGTGGCTCCGGTCACCACCTCGCAGGCCGCATCAGCTGATGATGACACTCAGGTGCCACTTACTGGTGCGTGCTCTGCTGCTGAGACTACCCAGGAGGAGCAGTTGGGGGCAGAGGGTAGTGTAGATGATGAGGTCCTTGACCCATCTTGGCGTCAGGGACAGGAAGGTGGTGGGAGCAGCTCTGAGGAAGAGATTCCCCGTACGGCCCAAAGAGGGAGAGGGAGGGGGAAGACTGCGGATCCTGCAGCCTCCGCTTTGGCACCCGTAAGGAGCATGTCTCTTCCAAAAGTCAAAAGGGGGGCTCCCAAGACTTGCAGTGCCTGGTCCTTTTTTGACACAGTTGCAGATGACATTTGCTATGTCAGATGCAAGGTGTGTCATCAAAAAATCAAAAGAGGTCAAAAAGTCGCCAACCTCAATACCTCCAACATGTGGAAACATGTGCGCAACAGGCACCCGGCGGAGTTAGACAAACACACTGAAGAGCTAGGCCAACCAACAGCGGCAGCTACCACCTCTTCAGCTCGTGTTGCCTCTTCCTCTAGCTCACACGCAGCTGGTTCGGCTTCCTCCCAGGATCGCCGTGGAAGAACCTCTGGCCCTGTTGTCCAGAGACCCGCTGTCATTCCACCCGCAGCACCACTTTCCCAGTCAACCACACACTCCCAGCCCAGTCTACAGCCATCGGTAGTACAGGCATGGGAGAAAAGGCGGCCTTTCTCGTCAAACCACCCACGAGCACAGGCTCTGACTGCAGGCATTGCCAAACTTCTGTCACTGGAAATGCTGTCATTCAGGCTGGTGGAGACTGACAGCTTCCGTGACTTGATGTCATTGGCAGTCCCACAGTACAGTGTGCCCAGCCGCTTTTACTTCAGCAGGCAAGCCGTCCCTGCCCTGCACAAGCATGTGGAGGGACACATAAAACACGCGCTACTGAACGCCGTCAGTAGCAAGGTCCACCTCACCACCGATGCGTGGACCAGTCAACATGGACAGGGGCGATACCTTTCCCTCACTGCCCATTGGGTTAATGTCGTTGAGCCGGGTACAGACCGTGCGAGTGGCGCAGGACGTGTCCTGCCCACTCCAAGGATTGCAGGAATCCATTCTGTACGCATTGACTCCTCCTCTTACACCAGTTCCTCAGAATCATCGCTGCAGGAGCCGTCACAGTCCACCTCCACATGGACCCGTGATGAACGTGTACCTGTTACGACTGACATGAGCACAGCCGTGGCCAAACGTCAACAGGCCGTCTTGAAATTAATTTTTTTGGGGAATCGTAGCCACACAGCGCAGGAGCTCTGGAATGCCATCAAGCAGGAGAGCGATGTGTGGTTTGAGCCAGCGAATCTCCAGCCAGGCATGGTAGTGTGTGATAATGGCCGAAATCTGGTGGCAGCCCTGGGCCTCGGCAACCTCACTCACATCCCATGTCTGGCACATGTGCTCAATTTGGTCGTGCAGAGTTTTTTGAGGGACTATCCGGATCTTGATGCACTGCTGCACAAGGTCCGCCTAGAGTGTGCTCACTTGCGGCGTTCCAGCACGGCAAAAGCGCGCATTGCGGCTCTGCAGCGCCGACACCGCCTGCCGGAACATCGCATCATATGTGACCTACCTACCAGGTGGAATTCCACGTTACATATGTTGGAGCGGTTGTGTGAGCAGCAGCAAGCTGTAATGGAGTACCAGCTGTATCAGGCGCAAAAAAGTCGCAGTCAGCGCCGTACAGACTTCACAACCACAGAGTGGGCCACTATGAAGGATGTCTGCCAGGTTTTGCGTCCCTTTGATTATTCCACGCGGATGGCGAGTGCAGATGATGCACTAGTCAGCATGACTGTCCCCCTTATCTGCCTGCTTGAAAAATCACTGCAAGCGCTAAGGGATGATGTTGTGGAAGAGGTGGAGGATGAGGATTCACCACTTCCATCATCTTCTGGACAGTCAGCGCCACGTGGTTCCTCACAAATGCGTAGGCAGGGGACAGTTTGTGAGGAGGATGAGGAGGAGTCAATGGAGGAGGAAGACATCCGTCCAGAGGAGGGAGTTCCCGAATTGTCCAGTACTCAGTGTGTACAGCGAGGGTGGGGTGATGACGAGCGGGCAGAGATCACGCCTCCAGCTGGGGACAGCGTTTCTTGGGCAGTTGGCAGTCTGCAGCACATGGTGGATTACATGCTGCAGTGCCTGAGAAACGACCGCCGCATCGACCACATTCTCAACATGTCTGATTATTGGGTGTTCACCCTCCTCGATCCTCGCTACCGGGACAACGTAGAAAGCCTCATCACACCGTTGAACCGGGAGCGAAAAATGCGGGAGTACCAAGACACACTGGTCAGTTCCATCATCTTCTCCATTCCAACTGAGAGAAGTGCTGCTAGTGCATTCCAAAGCAGCTCAGTGCGTCCAGGCAGTGGTGGAGGCTCTGCACAAAGAGGGAGCAGAAGCAGTGCCTCTGCCCAAGGCAAGACCAGTATGGCCGAACTGTGGCACAGTTTTCTGTGCCCGCCACAAAAGTCTACACCATCACAGACGGCTCCAGTCAGCAGGAGGCAACGGTTCCGTCAGATGGTGACAGACTACATGTCTTGCCCTCTTGCTGTACTCCCAGACGGCTCTTCCCCTTTCAAGTTTTGGGTCTCAAAGCTGGATACATGGCCAGAGCTAAGCCAGTATGCATTGGAGGTGCTGTCTTGCCCTGCGGCCAGTGTATTATCGGAACGTGTCTTTAGTGCTGCAGGTGGTGTACTAACTGACCGTCGCATGCGACTATCCTCCGATAACGTTGACCGGCTTACTTTCCTGAAAATGAACAAGGCCTGGATCTCGCAGGAATTTGCCACTCCTCCTCCTGATTAAATAATTAGGTCACTGTATACGTTATCCAGGTCTCCTGTTGTGTTCATCTTTCTACCACCTGAACTTAAATTCCTGGGCTCCAACACCGCCAGTTGAGGCTCAGATGTGCCGTCTGCACAGTCAAAACATACGACCCAGTGTTATTGGGTTTCAGTAACGTCAGCTGATCCCCAGCTGTGTAGCCGGCAATGTGTCATGCGACCGCCACGCTGACACAACAACTGAAATGTAAGGGAATCTGTCCCCCCCCCCCCAAGGCGTTTGTTACTGAAAGAGCCACCTTGTGCAGCAGTAATGCTGCACAAGGAAAAAGGTAGCTATTTTGGTTTTGCTCCTTGCACACGCAAAACTTAACACTTATAAAATGTGTCCACTGATACCGTAAAACCGTCCCGGAGGTGGGACTTTCCTTCGTAATATGACGCAGCACAGCCGTCATTCCTACCCCCCCGGCGCCGCGCCCCGGCTCCTCAGCGTTGTTTGATTCCGTCCCGGAGCCTGCGCTGTTATGTTATCCCGTGGCCAGGCACACTTAGCGCTGCCCGTCTTCTGGCATCATTTGGTGTCAGGCTGGCTGCGCCTGTGCGGCCACGCTGGCCGAGAGCCCGCCTCGCAGTGTCTTCTGATTTAATCCCACTGGGGGCCTGGGATCTATGGACATGCGCAGTGCATATCTGAACCTCCACCTCTCACTCATCTCCCTATGGCTTCTTCAGACTGTTCGGTGTCAGCTGGTCCCTAATAGCATGCCACGGCCGTGACACCGCACAGTCTGAAAAAGAAGCCGTAGGGAGGGGAGTGAGAGGCGAGGATATGCACTGCGCATGGCCATGGATCCCAGGCCCCCAGTGGGATTACATCAGAAGACACTGCGAGGCGGGCTCTCGGCCAGCGCGGCCGCACAGGCGCAGCCAGCCTGACACCAAATGATGTCAGAAGATGGGCAGCGCTAAGTGTGCCTGGCCACGGGATAACATAACAGCGCAGGCTCCGGGACGGAATCAAACAACGCTGAGGAGCCGGGGCACGGCGGCGGGGGGGTAGTAATGATGGCTGTGCTGCGTCATATTACGAAGGAAAGTCCCACCTCCGGGACGGTTTCACGGCTTCAGGGGACACATTTTAAAAGTGTTTAGTTCTGTGTTTGCAAGGAGCATGATGAAAAGAGCCACCTTTTCCTTTTGCATCTTTTGTGCTGCACAAGCTGGCTCTTTCAGCTACAAACGCCTTGGGGGGGGGGGGGTTAAAGGTTCCCTTTCGACTTTCTCAGGCTTCGGCCTACATTGTGTTCCTCTGCTTTTCCACCTGCCCCTGGGCTCCAACACCGCCAGTTGCCGTCCAGAAGTGCTGTACGCACAGTCAACAGTCCCTCCTCTGTTATTGGGGTTCAGTAACGTCAGCTGTTCCCCTGCTGTGTGTGTGGCAATCCCTCCTACCTCCTCCTACCTCCTCCAACCTCCTCCTCCTCCACCTGTCCCTGGGCTCCAACACCGCCAGTTGCCGTCCAGAAGTGCTGTACGCACAGTCAACAGTCCCTCCTCTGTTATTGGGGTTCAGTAACGTCAGCTGTTCCCCTGCTGTGTGTGTGGCAATCCCTCCTACCTCCTCCTACCTCCTCCAACCTCCTCCTCCTCCACCTGTCCCTGGGCTCCAACACCGCCAGTTGCCGTCCAGAAGTGCTGTACGCACAGTCAACAGTCCCTCCTCTGTTATTGGGGTTCAGTAACGTCAGCTGTTCCCCTGCTGTGTGTGTGGCAATCCCTCCTACCTCCTCCAACCTCCTCCTCCTCCACCTGTCCCTGGGCTCCAACACCGCCAGTTGCCGTCCAGAAGTGCTGTACGCACAGTCAACAGTCCCTCCTCTGTTATTGGGGTTCAGTAACGTCAGCTGTTCCCCTGCTGTGTGTGTGGCAATCCCTCCTACCTCCTCCAACCTCCTCCTCCTCCACCTGTCCCTGGGCTCCAACACCGCCAGTTGCCGTCCAGAAGTGCTGTACGCACAGTCAACAGTCCCTCCTCTGTTATTGGGGTTCAGTAACGTCAGCTGTTCCCCTGCTGTGTGTGTGGCAATCCCTCCTACCTCCTCCAACCTCCTCCTCCTCCACCTGTCCCTGGGCTCCAACACCGCCAGTTGCCGTCCAGAAGTGCTGTACGCACAGTCAACAGTCCCTCCTCTGTTATTGGGGTTCAGTAACGTCAGCTGTTCCCCTGCTGTGTGTGTGGCAATCCCTCCTACCTCCTCCTACCTCCTCCAACCTCCTCCTCCTCCACCTGTCCCTGGGCTCCAACACCGCCAGTTGCCGTCCAGAAGTGCTGTACGCACAGTCAACAGTCCCTCCTCTGTTATTGGGGTTCAGTAACGTCAGCTGTTCCCCTGCTGTGTGTGTGGCAATCCCTCCTACCTCCTCCAACCTCCTCCTCCTCCACCTGTCCCTGGGCTCCAACACCGCCAGTTGCCGTCCAGAAGTGCTGTACGCACAGTCAACAGTCCCTCCTCTGTTATTGGGGTTCAGTAACGTCAGCTGTTCCCCTGCTGTGTGTGTGGCAATCCCTCCTACCTCCTCCTACCTCCTCCAACCTCCTCCTCCTCCACCTGTCCCTGGGCTCCAACACCGCCAGTTGCCATCCAGAAGTGCTGTACGCACAGTCAACAGTCCCTCCTCTGTTATTGGGGTTCAGTAACGTCAGCTGTTCCCCTGCTGTGTGTGTGGCAATCCCTCCTACCTCCTCCAACCTCCTCCTCCTCCACCTGTCCCTGGGCTCCAACACCGCCAGTTGCCGTCCAGAAGTGCTGTACGCACAGTCAACAGTCCCTCCTCTGTTATTGGGGTTCAGTAACGTCAGCTGTTCCCCTGCTGTGTGTGTGGCAATCCCTCCTACCTCCTCCAACCTCCTCCTCCTCCACCTGTCCCTGGGCTCCAACACCGCCAGTTGCCGTCCAGAAGTGCTGTACGCACAGTCAACAGTCCCTCCTCTGTTATTGGGGTTCAGTAACGTCAGCTGTTCCCCTGCTGTGTGTGTGGCAATCCCTCCTACCTCCTCCTACCTCCTCCAACCTCCTCCTCCTCCACCTGTCCCTGGGCTCCAACACCGCCAGTTGCCGTCCAGAAGTGCTGTACGCACAGTCAACAGTCCCTCCTCTGTTATTGGGGTTCAGTAACGTCAGCTGTTCCCCTGCTGTGTGTGTGGAAATCCCTCCTACCTCCTCCAACCTCCTCCAACCTCCTCCTCCTCCACCTGTCCCTGGGCTCCAACACCGCCAGTTGCCGTCCAGAAGTGCTGTACGCACAGTCAACAGTCCCTCCTCTGTTATTGGGGTTCAGTAACGTCAGCTGTTCCCCTGCTGTGTGTGTGGCAATCCCTCCTACCTCCTCCAACCTCCTCCTCCTCCACCTGTCCCTGGGCTCCAACACCGCCAGTTGCCGTCCAGAAGTGCTGTACGCACAGTCAACAGTCCCTCCTCTGTTATTGGGGTTCAGTAACGTCAGCTGTTCCCCTGCTGTGTGTGTGGCAATCCCTCCTACCTCCTCCAACCTCCTCCTCCTCCACCTGTCCCTGGGCTCCAACACCGCCAGTTGCCGTCCAGAAGTGCTGTACGCACAGTCAACAGTCCCTCCTCTGTTATTGGGGTTCAGTAACGTCAGCTGTTCCCCTGCTGTGTGTGTGGCAATCCCTCCTACCTCCTCCTACCTCCTCCAACCTCCTCCTCCTCCACCTGTCCCTGGGCTCCAACACCGCTAGTTGCCGTCCAGAAGTGCTGTACGCACAGAGCCAAACACCTCGCCAATGTGTTAGTGGGGTTCAGCACCGCCAGCTGTTCCCCTGCTGTGTATACGGCAACGTGTACTGCGACCGCCACGCAGACACAACAAGTTAAATGTAAGGGAACCTGACACCCCCCCCCCCCAGGCGTTTGTTACTGAAGGAGCCACCTTGTGCAGCAGTAATGATGCAAAGGGAAAAAGTGCCTCTTTTCGTGATGCTCCTTGCACATGCTGAACCAAACACTTATGAAATGTGTCCCCACACAGCGTTAAACCGTCCGGTAGGTGGAACTTTCCTTTGTCGTGTGACGCAGCACAGCCATCATTTTTACCCCCTTGGCGCCGTGCGCCCCCTCCTCAGCGTTGTTTGAATCTGTCCCGGAGCCTGCGCTGTTAGGTTAGCCCTTGGCCATGCACACATGTTGCGCTGCCCGTCTTCTGACCTCATTTGGTGTCAGGCTGGCTGCGCCTGTGCGGGTGCGCTGGCCGAGATCCCGCCTCGCAGTGTCGTCTAATGTAATCCCACCGCGGGCCTGTGATCCGTGCCCGTGCGCAGTGCATATCCTCTCCTCTCACTCCCCTCCCTACGGCTTCTTCAGACTGTGCGATGTCAGCTGGTCCCTAATAGCATGCCACGGCCGTGACACCGCACAGTCTGAAAAAGCCGTAGGGAGGGGAGTGAGAGGAGAGGATATGCACTGCGCACGGGCACGGATCACAGGCCCGCGGTGGGATTACATTAGACGACACTGCGAGGCGGGATCTCGGCCAGCGCACCCGCACAGGCGCAGCCAGCCTGACACCAAATGAGGTCAGAAGACGGGCAGCGCAACATGTGTGCATGGCCAAGGGCTAACCTAACAGCGCAGGCTCCGGGACAGATTTAAACAACGCTGAGGAGGCGGCGCACGGCGCCAAGGGGGTAAAAATGATGGCTGTGCTGCGTCACACGACAAAGGAAAGTTCCACCTACCGGACGGTTTAACGCTGTGAGGAGACACATTTCATAAATGTTAGGTTCCGCATGTACAAGGACCATAATTAAAAGAGCTAAGTTTACCTTTTCCAGCATTAGTGCTGTACACAATGGCTCTTTCAGCTACAAACGCCTGGGGGGGGGGGGGTTAAAGGTTTCCTTTCAACTTGCTCGAGTGCAGGCTTCGGCCTACACTCCGCTCCCCCTGCTCCTCCTGCTGACCCTGGGCTCTAACACCGCCAGTTTTTGCCCAGATGTGCTAGCTGCACAGAGAAAAACACCAGCCAATGTGTCAGTGGGGTTCAGCACCGCCAGCTGTTCCCCTGCTGTGTAGCCGGCAACGTGTCCTGCGACCGCCACGCAGACACAAGAACTGAAATTGAAGGGAACCTGTCCCCCCTCCCCCAGGTGTTTCTATGTTTTACAGCTACCTTGAACAGCAGTAATGCTGCATGTGTTCAAGGTGGCTCAGAAACGTATTCTCCTCGCACATGTGGAACTGAAAACACGTCTGAAATGTGTCCTCTGTGTGACCATTTAACCGTCCCGGTGGTGTGACTTTCCTTTGTAATGACACGCTGCAACCCCCTTGGTAGCGCTGCCCGTCTTCTGGCATCATTGTTTGGCTGGCTGCGCCTCTGCGGCCGCCCTGACCCACACAACGCCCCTCGGTGTCTTATTTATTGGGACTGCGAGGGTGTGATTGATGGGCAGGATCAGTGCATCAGTTCGCCTGTCCCTCCTCTCCTTCCGCCTTCTTCGGACTGTGCGGCTTCATGGCCGTGGCATGCGATAAGGGATCAGATGACGCCGCACAGTCTGAAGCGGGTGTAAGGACCCGAGTGTGAGAGGCGAACATATGTGCTGCGCCAGGCCCTGAATCCCAGCCCCGCAGTGTTTTAACAATGTTAAGACACTGCGGGGCTGGGATTCAGGGGCATCGCGAACCGCACCGGCCGACATTACATGATGCCAGAAGATGGGCAGCGCTAACGGCGCTAGGCCAGGGGATAACACGACAGCGCAGACTCCTGTACAGCAAATAACAACGCTCGGGAGGCTGCACCCAGCACCAAGGTGGGATTCTTGACACCTGTGCTGCGTCTCATTACAAAGGGAACTCTCGCCTCCATTACACAGTTTGACTGTATAAAGGGCTAAATGTTATACGTGTTCCATTCAGCGTGTGCAAGGAGAAAAATTACAAGAGCAACCTTTGACTTGCGCAGCACTGCTGCTGCATAAGCTGTGGCTCTTCTACTTTGTAACCCCTGAGGGGGGGTTAAAGGTGACTTTTGAAATCGGTTCAATTAGGCTTCGGCCTACACTCTGCTCCACCTGCAGAGCCCGGGCTCCAACAACGCTAGTTGCTGTCCGGAAGTGCTGGCTGCACAGAGCCAAACACCTCGCCAATGTGTCAGTGGGGTCCAGCACCGCCAGCTGTTCCCCTGCTGTGTAGCCGGCAACGTGTCCTGCAAAAGCCACGCAGACACAACACACCCAAAGCTGCCGCCTGTGCAGGCTTCGGCCTACACTCCCCTCCCCCTGCTCCTCCTCCTCCTGCTCCTCCTCCTGCTGTCCCTGGGCTCTAACACACCGCCAGTTGGGGCCCAGATGTGCTAGCTGCACAGAGAAAAACACCAGCCAATGTGTCAGTGGGGTCCAGCACCGCCAGCTGTTCCCCTGCTGTGCAGCCGGCAACGTGTCCTGCAAAAGCCACGCAGACACAAGAACTGAAATTGAAGGGAACCTGTCCCCCCTCCCCCAGGCGTTTTTACGTTATCCAGCCACCTTGTACAGCGGTAATGCTGCATGTGTGCAAGGTGGCTCAGAAACGTATTCTCCTCGCACATGTGGAACTGAAAACACGTCTGAAATGTGTCCTCTGTGTGACCATTTAACCGTCCCGGTGGTGTGACTTTCCTTTGTAATGACACGCTGCAACCCCCTTGGTAGCGCTGCCCGTCTTCTGGCATCATTGTTTGGCTGGCTGCGCCTCTGCGGCCGCCCTGACCCACACAACGCCCCTCGGTGTCTTATTTATTGGGACTGCGAGGGTGTGATTGATGGGCAGGATCAGTGCATCAGTTCGCCTGTCCCTCCTCTCCTTCCGCCTTCTTCGGACTGTGCGGCTTCATGGCCGTGGCATGCGATAAGGGATCAGATGACGCCGCACAGTCTGAAGCGGGTGTAAGGACCCGAGTGTGAGAGGCGAACATATGTGCTGCGCCAGGCCCTGAATCCCAGCCCCGCAGTGTTTTAACAATGTTAAGACACTGCGGGGCTGGGATTCAGGGGCATCGCGAACCGCACCGGCCGACATTACATGATGCCAGAAGATGGGCAGCGCTAACGGCGCTAGGCCAGGGGATAACACGACAGCGCAGACTCCTGTACAGCAAATAACAACGCTCGGGAGGCTGCACCCAGCACCAAGGTGGGATTCTTGACACCTGTGCTGCGTCTCATTACAAAGGGAACTCTCGCCTCCATTACACAGTTTGACTGTATAAAGGGCTAAATGTTATACGTGTTCCATTCAGCGTGTGCAAGGAGAAAAATTACAAGAGCAACCTTTGACTTGCGCAGCACTGCTGCTGCATAAGCTGTGGCTCTTCTACTTTGTAACCCCTGAGGGGGGGTTAAAGGTGACTTTTGAAATCGGTTCAATTAGGCTTCGGCCTACACTCTGCTCCACCTGCAGAGCCCGGGCTCCAACAACGCTAGTTGCTGTCCGGAAGTGCTGGCTGCACAGAGCCAAACACCTCGCCAATGTGTCAGTGGGGTCCAGCACCGCCAGCTGTTCCCCTGCTGTGTAGCCGGCAACGTGTCCTGCAAAAGCCACGCAGACACAACACACCCAAAGCTGCCGCCTGTGCAGGCTTCGGCCTACACTCCCCTCCCCCTGCTCCTCCTCCTCCTGCTCCTCCTCCTGCTGTCCCTGGGCTCTAACACACCGCCAGTTGGGGCCCAGATGTGCTAGCTGCACAGAGAAAAACACCAGCCAATGTGTCAGTGGGGTCCAGCACCGCCAGCTGTTCCCCTGCTGTGCAGCCGGCAACGTGTCCTGCAAAAGCCACGCAGACACAAGAACTGAAATTGAAGGGAACCTGTCCCCCCTCCCCCAGGCGTTTTTACGTTATCCAGCCACCTTGTACAGCGGTAATGCTGCATGTGTGCAAGGTGGCTCAGAAACGTATTCTCCTCGCACATGTGGAACTGAAAACACGTCTGAAATGTGTCCTCTGTGTGACCATTTAACCGTCCCGGTGGTGTGACTTTCCTTTGTAATGACACGCTGCAACCCCCTTGGTAGCGCTGCCCGTCTTCTGGCATCATTGTTTGGCTGGCTGCGCCTCTGCGGCCGCCCTGACCCACACAACGCCCCTCGGTGTCTTATTTATTGGGACTGCGAGGGTGTGATTGATGGGCAGGATCAGTGCATCAGTTCGCCTGTCCCTCCTCTCCTTCCGCCTTCTTCGGACTGTGCGGCTTCATGGCCGTGGCATGCGATAAGGGATCAGATGACGCCGCACAGTCTGAAGCGGGTGTAAGGACCCGAGTGTGAGAGGCGAACATATGTGCTGCGCCAGGCCCTGAATCCCAGCCCCGCAGTGTTTTAACAATGTTAAGACACTGCGGGGCTGGGATTCAGGGGCATCGCGAACCGCACCGGCCGACATTACATGATGCCAGAAGATGGGCAGCGCTAACGGCGCTAGGCCAGGGGATAACACGACAGCGCAGACTCCTGTACAGCAAATAACAACGCTCGGGAGGCTGCACCCAGCACCAAGGTGGGATTCTTGACACCTGTGCTGCGTCTCATTACAAAGGGAACTCTCGCCTCCATTACACAGTTTGACTGTATAAAGGGCTAAATGTTATACGTGTTCCATTCAGCGTGTGCAAGGAGAAAAATTACAAGAGCAACCTTTGACTTGCGCAGCACTGCTGCTGCATAAGCTGTGGCTCTTCTACTTTGTAACCCCTGAGGGGGGGTTAAAGGTGACTTTTGAAATCGGTTCAATTAGGCTTCGGCCTACACTCTGCTCCACCTGCAGAGCCCGGGCTCCAACAACGCTAGTTGCTGTCCGGAAGTGCTGGCTGCACAGAGCCAAACACCTCGCCAATGTGTCAGTGGGGTCCAGCACCGCCAGCTGTTCCCCTGCTGTGTAGCCGGCAACGTGTCCTGCAAAAGCCACGCAGACACAACACACCCAAAGCTGCCGCCTGTGCAGGCTTCGGCCTACACTCCCCTCCCCCTGCTCCTCCTCCTCCTGCTCCTCCTCCTGCTGTCCCTGGGCTCTAACACACCGCCAGTTGGGGCCCAGATGTGCTAGCTGCACAGAGAAAAACACCAGCCAATGTGTCAGTGGGGTCCAGCACCGCCAGCTGTTCCCCTGCTGTGCAGCCGGCAACGTGTCCTGCAAAAGCCACGCAGACACAAGAACTGAAATTGAAGGGAACCTGTCCCCCCTCCCCCAGGCGTTTTTACGTTATCCAGCCACCTTGTACAGCGGTAATGCTGCATGTGTGCAAGGTGGCTCAGAAACGTATTCTCCTCGCACATGTGGAACTGAAAACACGTCTGAAATGTGTCCTCTGTGTGACCATTTAACCGTCCCGGTGGTGTGACTTTCCTTTGTAATGACACGCTGCAACCCCCTTGGTAGCGCTGCCCGTCTTCTGGCATCATTGTTTGGCTGGCTGCGCCTCTGCGGCCGCCCTGACCCACACAACGCCCCTCGGTGTCTTATTTATTGGGACTGCGAGGGTGTGATTGATGGGCAGGATCAGTGCATCAGTTCGCCTGTCCCTCCTCTCCTTCCGCCTTCTTCGGACTGTGCGGCTTCATGGCCGTGGCATGCGATAAGGGATCAGATGACGCCGCACAGTCTGAAGCGGGTGTAAGGACCCGAGTGTGAGAGGCGAACATATGTGCTGCGCCAGGCCCTGAATCCCAGCCCCGCAGTGTTTTAACAATGTTAAGACACTGCGGGGCTGGGATTCAGGGGCATCGCGAACCGCACCGGCCGACATTACATGATGCCAGAAGATGGGCAGCGCTAACGGCGCTAGGCCAGGGGATAACACGACAGCGCAGACTCCTGTACAGCAAATAACAACGCTCGGGAGGCTGCACCCAGCACCAAGGTGGGATTCTTGACACCTGTGCTGCGTCTCATTACAAAGGGAACTCTCGCCTCCATTACACAGTTTGACTGTATAAAGGGCTAAATGTTATACGTGTTCCATTCAGCGTGTGCAAGGAGAAAAATTACAAGAGCAACCTTTGACTTGCGCAGCACTGCTGCTGCATAAGCTGTGGCTCTTCTACTTTGTAACCCCTGAGGGGGGGTTAAAGGTGACTTTTGAAATCGGTTCAATTAGGCTTCGGCCTACACTCTGCTCCACCTGCAGAGCCCGGGCTCCAACAACGCTAGTTGCTGTCCGGAAGTGCTGGCTGCACAGAGCCAAACACCTCGCCAATGTGTCAGTGGGGTCCAGCACCGCCAGCTGTTCCCCTGCTGTGTAGCCGGCAACGTGTCCTGCAAAAGCCACGCAGACACAACACACCCAAAGCTGCCGCCTGTGCAGGCTTCGGCCTACACTCCCCTCCCCCTGCTCCTCCTCCTGCTGTCCCTGGGCTCTAACACACCGCCAGTTGGGGCCCTAGGAAGACAAGCTTGAATAGGTCCCCATCCGGGTTCCAGTACCGTCAGCTGGTTCTCGGCAGTGTCTTTTGGTCTTGTACCTTCTGCTCCCCATCCTGGTTCCAGTACCGTCAGCTGGTTCCGGGCAGAGCCTTTGGCTTAGGTGCCTCCCTCTGGGTATCCGAGTTCCACCAACGTCAGGTGGTCCTTGGTAGTGCTTTCAGGCACGGGTACCTCCTGCTTAGTAACCGGGTTCCAGTAACGTCAGCTGGTCCTCGGTAGTTCCATTGGCTCTTGGACCTTCGGCTACCCATCCGGGTTCCAGTACCGTCAGCTGGTTCTCGGCAGTGTCTTTTGCTCTTGTACCTTCTGCTCCCCATCCTGGTTCCAGTACCGTCAGCTGGTTCCGGGCAGAGCCTTTGGCTTAGGTGCCTCCCTCTGGGTATCCGAGTTCCACCAACGTCAGGTGGTCCTTGGTAGTGCTTTCAGGCACGGGTACCTCCTGCTTAGTAACCGGGTTCCAGTAACGTCAGCTGGTCCTCGGTAGTTCCATTGGCTCTTGGACCTTCGGGTAGCCATCCGAGTTCCAGTTCCATCAGCTGTTTCTCGGCATTTTCTCAGCCTTCTTGTACCTTCTGCTACATTTCCAAGTTCAAGACCCGAAAGACGATGACCCGGAAGACCACCCCTAAGATGATGACGACACCAGAGACGACAACCACCGAGATGACGACGACCCTGGAGACGATGACCCTGAAGACGACCCCGATGACGACGACCCCGATGACGACGACCCCGATGACGACGACCCTGGAGATGACGACCCTGGAGATGACGACGACAACCTGGAAGACCGAGAAGCAGAAGAACAAGAGGCTGCAGAACAAAGAGCAGAAGAACATTAAGCATAAGACTAAATATCAGAGCAAAAGATATTATCTAAATTATAAGCAGAAGAAGACTAAGCAGTGTATGGGGGTGAGTCCGTTCCTCCTCGTGGTGCCCCTGGATAAAGCCTGATGCTGCAGGCCAAACTGAACGCGGACAAATGTAACTGTTTTGTGACAGGCAGAACGGAAGGTGTAATCTTCAAACTTTTATAGATAACAACTACGGGAATGCCTGTCACAAATAAGAATATGATGAAGAAGTTGAATATAAAAAAGATAATAGTTAAATAAAAAGAATATGAACAATGTAAAAAAAAATATATATATATACGTAGAAAAGAAGAAGATGAATAAGGTGAAGAAGTTGATGTCACAGAAGCTGATGATGAGGATAATGAAGAAGAAAGTGTGGGAGAAGTAAAAAATAGGGTGAAGGGCGTGGAAGTAGTGAAACATCAATATCTGACAAAATAAATAAAAAATTAACATAGTCAAATTCTTTCTAACGCCGAACGTCATAAAAAAATTAAAAATACTGCTATTCTATTTGATTGGGATAAACCCCTGTGCCTTTAATGTCTCCGCCACCTCCCCCAATACATCCTACATTATTCTTAGTTGTTTTCCTTCATGTAGAATTAACCTACAAGGAAAGAAAGGGTTTATTTTAATTCCGATATTTTCGTCCCATTGACTTGCATTGGGATCGGGTATCGGTATCGGATTGGATTCCGATACTGTGACGGTATCGGCCGATACTTTCCGATACCGATACTTTCCGATATCGGAAAGTATCGCTCAACACTACACATGAGTCTTAAAGTAATTTCGGGATGGTATGTTAATAGGGTTTTCAGCTGACCGTGAAGTTCCCTATTGTATCTTCTTGCTATCTAGTAAGCGGACCTCGCTTTGCTGAACCTACCTTCATACTACGTATGTCTTTTCCTCTGAACTCACCGTCAATATATGTGGGGGGCTTCTGTCTCCTTTTTGGGGGAATTTCCCTAGAGGTAAGCCAGGTCTGTCTTTTCCTCTATTAGGGTTAGTTAGTCCTCCGGCTGGCGCTGGGCGTCTAGGGATAAAACGTAGGTACGTCACCCGGCCACTGTTAGTTGTGTGATAGGTTTAGCTCACGGTCAGCTCGAGATTCCATCACCCAAGAGCTGTTCTGTTATTTATGTTCTCTGACCTTCCCTTGCCATTGGGAACCATGACACTCGGAATAAATACAGCTGTTTGTACAGCTGCACTACACCAGACATCCACCAGAAGTCAGACCAGGCTAATCTCTGAGCAATTCTAAATGTAAGTATATACAGAGCTCCGTATTATTCTACTTTGTCTTATTATTCGCAAATGCTTAATTATATTTAACTATGTATAGCTAAAACCATAATTAAGGTTGTTATTTGTTTTAATAAGTTAGTATTATATTGATGGTTAGCCGCATTATATGTTTTAATAATTTAACCGTATATTTATTATGACATAATTTGTGTAATACAGTAGTTAATAGCTGTTAATACACCCTAACTAGCGTACTTACTTATTACATATGTTTTGTTTAACACAGACATATTTATAGTCATATTTATACAGTAGGTGCATATTTAGTTGCGCTGTATAATATAGTTTTACTGTATAAACCATATTTGTGGTGCAAAATTAATATAGAAAGACTTAACCGTGTTTCCTGTGATTTGCTTAGTATAAACATATGTATACACTAGGCGCAAATTTATTTGCTGCGGTATATAAATGAGTTTGTCTGTCTTGTAAAATTAATATAGATAGCACAAAAATTTACACAGATAATTTATTTTAGATGGAATCCCAAAATTTTTTGGATGTTTCCGACCAAGTTGAGGATTTGGTATTAGGTATGTTTCAAGCTTTACATACATGCATCTGTTAGTGTGCCATTCTAAGTAAGGGCTGTTTTGTATATTATTTTTATATTGTTTTATTCTTTCTTGTTTAAGATGAAATTATCAGAACCATGCCAGATGATTTTTTAAACAGCTTCAGCGTGCCTGCTCTGGAGTGTGATACAGCCGGAGCTGAGTATAGTAACACTAGTGAAGCTGACGCTGCTTTGTGGAATTTGGCGCAAGAAATCATAGGTGCGTTGTGTGTCTGTGTGTATATATATATATCTTTTAAGTATTTAGAAGTTAAAATATATATTAATTCTTTACAGATGTCGGCCTGAATATCTTTTAAGTATTTAGACGTGTAAATATATATTAATTCTTTACAGATATCGACCTGATTCCAGAACCAATTACCTCGGAACACAATCAGATGTCCGCTGAAGACCTGTTGTACCAGGCCCCCACACCGAGAAACAGCCCTTTTTCTAGAACCCCTAAAAAACTGCGAGGGCCAGCGAGCAAGAAAGGAAAAGGTAGCAATCGTATGAAAACGCGTTTTTGCACAACCGCTCTGAGAAAATCCACCACGCCTCTGCTAAGTCCTATATCTTTATTTATAGCTTGTAAACTGAAGCCTAGAAGAATTTTCACAAAAGAGAATATACATCTGCTAATGGAGAACCTCACAGAAGCTCCAGAAGCCGCCACGACAATCATCCACCCCACATCGCTAGTCCGTAAGTGTATATTTTGATATACATGCACAGTCTCTGTACAATCAATGATACACGTGCTTCTCCAATGAGATCCTGGTACCACACATATCTGACACATGTATAATCTTTCCCGCAGCTAAGCGCAGCGACATGCGGCGGTCTCGCATATATCTGACACATGTATAATCTTTCCTGCAGCTAAAAGCAAAGTCATGAGAAAAACACCTCCAGCACCTCTACAGCCGCTACAGCTCTCCGAGAATGGCACAGTACCAGTGTGGACGGCCATACAGTCGGCTAATGGAGTTGTTAGAACATCCCCACTATCACCGATCTGTGTGGTACAGGGCGCAGGAAACCCTGTACCGGCGGACCATCGTGAAATACTCCATTCAAGTGCTGGACAGCCATCGACCAGCCGTGTGAATGACCCACCGCAACTATGCCCAGAAGTGGTAGAGCAACCCTGAAAACATAAGTGAAAAACAAAGCATATTACAGAGCCACCGACCACATCCAGCGCTGTGGGTACCGCAGCTCCGATGGCTGGTGAAGCGCTTGATCGCGCAATTGATCAGCTCGCTGATGGTAAGCAATCATCCGTAGAACCACTCATTATATGCGTGGCACACACTATGCAACCACCAGCAGCATGTCTAACTGTACCTGCTAATGCCTCTGGGGCTCGCCCCTCAGGAGCCTCTAATTTGGGTGGCACATCTCATGTCTGTGTATCTAACTCTGTTAATGTTAAGAAACGGTTAAAGAGGTCGTTACCATCGGCTGTTAAGGTGTGCAAAAAGCCAAGGATTCAGGAGGCATCTACAAATCTACGGCATGATTCCATTGGCTGGGGAACCGCTGAAATGGCGGTGTTTCAGGAACAGTTCTGCCGCTACTTACGCTACAAACTCCGGGTCCCCAAAATAATGTTTTTTTGTGATACTTTTGAAAAATTATTATCAACACTAATCCCAACACATGCTAATAAGGCCAAACTATATGCACTCCGGAATCTGCAGCTGGATGGGGAGATGACATCTGCAGCTAGCCCATTATGACTGGATATGGTCGGCTACGGCCTGCATAAACCACCTAAACCAACACTACCCAGGTATAATAGGGCTAGAGTTATAAAGAGGACTCTAAAATTGTTGGTCAGCGCTAAATGCGCGCTATGCGCTAGGAGACGTCGTGGTGTCACGTGTCCTGCAATAGCTCTACAGACTCCCCAGTTATTGTCACAAGAGTCAGATCACCAAATGTCCTGCATGCATCTACACAAAATTCACAAGCCTCAGACGCTGGCTTTGTCGCTGATGGTGATGTGTTGTACCCCGATCATGCAGTATTTTTGCAGCGCATCCATCATCATCAAAGGGCCCTCCGCAATTTCAACGGTCATATACATACAAATCATTTTAGATTTGTAAATTTGGAGCATGTACGATCATTTGAGGAGGGTGTGAATATCGTTCATGACGGTATTCAGGCATTACTGGATAGAATCATCAGGGGCATTGAACCTGGCGACTTTGTACAGTTAAGGTTTGAAGGTAGCGATACTTTAGACCCTATTTTCACTACAGAACAAACCAGGGAAGATTTTAATTCTGAATCTTTTTTAAATGCCGTTGCCAACACACTTCAAAGTAACGCTGAATGCATATCATCCAATTCGCTAAAGCTAGTCGTTAACATCATTAAAAACCGACGCGGTGGTGTAAAATAGCGCTTGAAAGCTAAAGCGAGCAGTCAGATCATTGAACAAAAGAGGCAATGGCTGTATGATTTTAACAATTACACGACAAATCTGTGTTTGGCTGCTAGTGTGTGCGCCCTGATGGACGACACGGATCTCGCTGATGCCGTTTTACTGAGCCGCTCTAAAAACATACACACAGCACTGGGTATCCCTGATGATCAGTTAGTGAGTTTTAGCGACATCCCGGCATTTGAAAAATATTTGGTGATCACCATGAAAGTGCTGTACTATAGTCAGGGTGATTGGCGCTACTTTCAGAGCGGCAATACAGCTAATGGTAAAACCGTATTCATATTGTTCCATGATAATCACTACTACGGTATCAAAAATATGAAGGGTTTTATCGGTGCTGATTACTTTTGTGAGCTCTGCAATTCTGTGTTTCACCACAAGAACAACCATTCCTGTCAGTATTTTTGTAAAGCCTGTCAGAGAGAGGGTTGTGTAGAAAGCAGTGCCGCCCAACAACCCAGGTGCCCTGTTTGCAGAGTTTATTGTCGCTCGAGCGAGTGCTTAGATTATCACACACAATTGGCTGTAGGCGACCCAGCATTCTGCAGGCTTAAAACATTTTGTGATAAATGCAACCGTTTTGTTCTCAGAAATAGCGAGACTGAGCATAGATGTAATGGTTTGCGCTGTCCTGTATGTCGCAGACGTATAAAAAAATTTGATGCCCATCTCTGTTACATGTGGAAGTATGTAGCACAGGATGAGTCAGATTGTTATATCTTTTATGAGTTTGAATGTATGCAGGAGACAGGCACGCACATCCCGAATTACATTTATGCTACTATGCTGTATGGTCACCACTCCTGGGAGTTTGAGGGGGATACCTGTACACATGACTTTGTACAGTTCTTTACAAGCGGCAAATTTTCAGATCATACATTTATTGCCCACAATAGCGGAAGATACGACTCGTACTTTATTGTTAAGGAACTGATTTCTGAAAAACTACAAGTACAGTTGATAACCCAAGGTGGCCGCCTCTTGTGTGTAATGCTACCCGATTTGTCTATAAGGTTCATAGACTCTCTAAATTTTATCCCCATGAAACTCAGTAAATTACCACAGGCCATGGGCTTTTCAGGAGGCAAAGGACATTTTCCACACTTTTTTAATACCAGAGAAAACCAAAACTATGTAGGCCCCATACCTGATGTAAAATATTATGGGGTAGAGTACATGGCACCTGGTGAGAGGGTAGAGTTCATGGAGTGGTATGAGACACAGGTAAACACAACTTTTAACTTCAAGGCGGAGCTAAAATCTTATTGCAAACAGGATGTTGAAATTTTGAGACACGCCTGCGAGATCTATAGAGAGCGTATTATGCAGATGACACAGAAAAATGTTAATACTGTAAGCGTCAAAAGCAAACGGTTGTAGTGAGCAGATGTGTTTACCCTTTTCAGCTCATCACCCTGGCCTCGGTGTGTATGGCAATGTACAGGTTTAAATTTCTTTCAAAAAAGACAATCGCCATTTTACCTGGCGATAATTATCACAAGGCAAAAAAGCGCTACTCGTCACCCGCTATACAATGGCTCATGTATGTAGCCCACTCCGAGAACATCGACATACAGCACGCTTTGAGAGGCGGTGAAAAACAAGTCGGGAAATATTTTCTAGATGGTTATGCCTATGTTAGCGGCCAACACATAGCCTTTGAATTTCAGGGGTGTTTTTACCACGGATGTCCTGTGTGCTATAATGAAAATGACACGAATAAGGTCACAAACACTTCCTACGGTCAGTTATATTATACCTTTTTAGCTAAAAAGCGTTACTTACAGTGCTGCGGGTACACAATAAGAGTGATGTGGGAGCATGAGTGGAATGAAATGGTTGAAAATGATTCTAACCTTCAAGCATTTCTCCACCAGATGGAATTCCCCATCCCTTTAGACCCCTGTGATGTGCTTTATGGTGGCAGAACTAACGCCATTAAGCTCTATCACCATCTGGAAGAAAGGGAGACTTTACATTACTACGATTTCACCAGCCTGTACCCCTTTGTAAACAAAACTAAAACATACCCTGTAGGCCATCCAGACATCATCTATGACAATTTTGGATTCATTAAAAAATACTTTGGCATTGCTAAAGTCAAGGTCTACCCGCCGAGAGATTTATTTTTTCTAGTTCTACCGGTAAAACTCAACAAAAAATTAATGTTTCCCCTTTGCTACACTTGCGCTGTAAATTCCCAGGCAGGTGTTTGTGCTCATAGTGATGAAGAACGTGCCCTGACAGGCACCTGGTGCACTATAGAGCTCGAGATGGCAATAGAAAAAGGGTATTGGATCGCGCACATCTATGAAATATGGCATTTTCCTAAAACCACTGATGAACTGTTTGCTCCCTACATTAAATTACATCTTAGGGATAAGCAGGAAGCCTCTGGTTATCCTAGCTGGTGCACTGATGAGGCCAAGAAAAGGCAGTACATTGACTCCTTTCTTGAAAAAGAAGGTGTCCAATTACGGCCTGAAAATATAGCGGTCAATCCTGCTAAGAGACAGATCTTCAAGCTTTTCTTAAATTCTTTATGGGGAAAGTTTGCTCAGAGATCTAATCTATCATGTACCAGCATTGTTAGGGACCCAGATGCGCTTTTTAAGTATTTGTTCCTGCCTTACTATGACATCTCGATGTTACATTTCCTTGATGATGACACCGCAACCATTAACTGGAAATACGCAAAAGGCCACCACACACTCAACAAAAATACAAACATTTTTATAGCGTGTTTTACAACAGCGTATGCCCGGCAAGAGCTCTATTCGCTGCTGGACCGGCTGCAGGAGAGGTGCCTTTATCACGACACAGATTCTGTTATTTTTGTACAGAGAGATGGTGAGTGGCAGCCGCCTTTAGGCGATTACCTGGGGGAACTGACCAGTGAAATACCCGATGGTACACACATCACAGAATTTGTATCCGCGGGCCCCAAAACTTACGGATAAAAACTCAATACCGGTAAAACTGTCTTAAAAGTTAAGGGGATAACACTAAATGTTGGTAACTCTCAATCTATTAATTTCAAGAGTCTAAAAGATCTAGTTCTGGACTACCCGCGCAATTCTGACACAGATACACAGAAACGTATTGTCGTACAGCAACCGTCCATTGTGAGAAACAAAAAGTGTTGGGAGATTGAAACGAGGCCATTACGCAAAACACAAAAGTGCGTTTACACAAAGCCGCGCTAATTGACGATTTTACCACCCTGCCTTTTGGCTATTAGTCGCGTATTGTGGTGATGGATACACGCCTGCAACACCCATTCTCATGCATTGTAGCAGGGCCGTCTAATTCTGGAAAGAGCTATTTTGTAAAACAACTGCTATATAATATTGAAACTAATTTTTCTCAGAAACCTGATAATATTGTTTGGTTTTATTCGTGTTGGCAGAAACTATATGATGAAATCTCTCTCTCTTTTCCCAACGCCAGATTTGTGGAGGGTCTGCCGAATACATTCGTAGAAGACGAATTATTCCCGCCGGAGAAGGTGAATTTGACTATTGTTGATGATTTCATGGAGATTGCTAGTGAAAATTGTGAGATAGTAAAAGCCTTTACCAAGTATGTGCACCACAGAAATCTCAGCATTTTCTACCTGGTACAAAACATATTTTGCCAGGGTAAAAAAAGCCGCACGATAAATTTAAACACAAAGTACATGGTGCTTTTTAATAACCCCCGAGATAAATTACAAATTTTAACTCTAGCTCGGCAGATGTATCCTGGAAAAACACGTTTTTTCCTAGAAGCTTTTGAGGATGCCACGCGGGAGCCTTATGGGTATTTGCTTGTAGATTTGAGAGCTAATACCCCTGAGGATCATCGCTTAAGGACTGTATTGTTTCCACCAGCATTGCCTGCTGTTTATGTTCAAAAGAAAAAACCTTCTAAAAGTGAATTTTACCCGGTATCAGACATTCTATGCTGTGTGCGTTGTGATGTAAAGATGTCTGAGAGACTCCGGCGTAGCTGGGCTCTCTTAAAAACGCTGGTGAAAGCAACCCCCGCTTTCAGAAAGTCTATTTTGCGCAATGCAAGCAATGATTTAATTACAGCCATAGGCGAGATTGCTTTAAACATCTTAAAAGGCAGGATTCCTCTGAAAGAGCGTCAAAAAGGTATATTAAAGAAGTGGCGTAAAGCTATAAGAACCCTGAGCGACAGATCTCAGCCCATAAAGAAAAAGAAGCGGCTACTAAAGCAGGCCGGCGGGTTTATCGGCTCTCTTTTAGCTTTTGCAATTCCAATAATAACAAGCCTGCTCGCAGGAAGATAATGGAGCATACAGAGAAAATGTATCTAGTGCCCAAACAGGAGCTAGACAAACTATGGCCCAGTACTACAGATAACATACGTGAGTGTTATTCGGCACCTTGATGGTGAAATTAGTGCCATTTTACAACGTCGTGACATTCCCGATGATGTGAAAATTAAAATGTATAGCACCGTGCTACAGCGCTACTTGGTACATACGCGGCACAGCTCAAAAAAAAGTAACGGCTTTAAATCTCGTTAGCACTCCTGATCCTGGTCAGCAACATTTGTCAAATACCGACTCTGATAAAAATCAAGAGGTCGCTGAAATTGTCAGTCATATAAACCAAAGATATAAAAAGAATGCTGAATTTTTACTAAACAGGTTACTGCAGAATAAAAATGTTACAGCCTGGAATAATAAAGCCGAATTTATTTTCAAAGGATCCGTAATACCAGGGTCTAACTTACTGGATTTGGTACATAGTACAACGCAGAGTCATGCTCTGACCGGCCGGAATTTACCTCCGGGTTGGGATTCATTTATGCATGCTATGGCCGAGCTAAATATACCGTCTACAGTTGTGGGTAATCCCACTACTAGGAAGCTTTTAGATGAATTAAAAATTTCCAGCAGTGAGACACACGCTGTATCTACTCCACAGAAGTTAACTCCGATGCCACGTACAATTCAATCTTTACATTCCCCGTCATTAGGCACCACACGTGGAACTCTAATGCCTAAAAAAAGGTCTCTACCGATGCTACAAACCATGTGGCTCACGATGTAAAGAATGTACTGGATAAATGCTGTACTTGGCTTGTTACACTTTATTATTTATTTCAGCAAGAAGTGTAATGATGTATGTTCATTGTACTTGTGATACTATTTATTTATTTTGTAAGAACTGTGTTGATGTATGATCATTGTACTATTTAATGTTTTTGCTTTTTATACTCTGTAATAATTTTTATAGTATTGAAATGTCTTTGAGATGTGTTTATTTTACAACAATAAAATCTTTTTAAATTTTTACAATATCGTGTCTTTGGTTTTTTATAATTGTATAAAACACACCGCTTCTTACTTGCGGGTGTTGGAATATGGCCACATACATAATGTGCCCAATTGAGTTTGACGAGTTATATGTAAGACGGTCACGGTTGGGAGTTGACAACTAATCTCATAGGATATAAAATAAACAGCATGGTGTGTTATAAACACAACAAACTCGCAGCACTTGCAAATAAGAGTAAACTTAATACAATACATATTACAGAAGCAACAAACAACTGATTGTGTTAATCTCGCAACAAGGACTTGTGTAAATGAGATAATGTGACCATATAATGAGGCTGTTGTTATAAAAAGAAACATGACATACCATTGGTAATAAAACACAGTGCCCATGATTACAGAATGCAATCGCGGTATCAAATTAACAATATCAAAATCTAATATAAAAACAATACTGGGGTAATAAGCACTGTATCAAACTATATCAAAGTGTATCAAAAGCTGACAGCCAGACAAGGAGGGACAGCTGGCTGACAGGGAGGGGAGGAGGGGTTACACCCACTTTTGATACATTTTGATAGGGGCGGGGCACCTGTCAGATTGAGTTTGACGAATGCTCCCTCCGATACACTACTCTCCTCGATTCTTCTAAAGGGGGGTTGTGGTGCGTGCAAATTAGGGCCAGGCCTTGCATTCACTTCATGGACAAACTTTATGGAAACTTTTGTTTCATGTGGCATTACAGTACATGGTTTTAAGCGGTTATTGGGTGCATGTAACATTGGTGCAGGCCAGGCCTTGCATTCAGTGCATAAATGCACCTCGATAACCGTTTCAGCAGATGTACTAGAGGGCCTCATGACAAAATTGTTCCCATAATAACAAAGTGTGTCTCCTATATTGTTTGCTTAACTTTGGGGCCATCAGGCCTTGCATTCAATGCATAAGCAAACAGTATGGGAAACACACTTTCTTCTAATGGGAACAATTTTGTCATGATGCCCTCAAGTACGTCTGCTGAAAGGGTTATTGGGGTGCATGTAACTTTGGTGCAGGGCAAGCCTTGCATTAAATGCATAAGCAAACAGTATAGGAGAAACATTTTCTTCTAATGGGAACAATTTTGTCATGAGGCGGTAAAGTACATCTGTTGAAAGGGTTATTGGGGTGCATGTAACATTGGTGCAGGGCAGGCCTTGCATTCAGTGCATAAGCAAACAGTATGAGAGACACTTTCTTTTAATGGGAACAAATTTGTCATGAGGTGGTAAAGTACGTCTGCTGAAAGGGTTATTGGAGTGCATGTAACTTTGGGGCAGGCCAGGCCTTGCATTCAATGCATAAGCAAACAGTATGGGAGTTACACTTTCTTCTAATGGGAACAATTTTGTCATGAGGCCCTCAAGTCCATCTGTTGAAATGGTTATTGAGGTGCATATAACATTTGTGCAGGGTAGGCCTTGCATTCAGTGCATAAGCAAACAGTATAGGAGACACACTTTTTTACAATGGGAACAATTTTGTCATGAAACCCTCAAGTCCGTCTGTTGAAATGGTTATTGGGGTGCATATAACATTGGTGGAGGGCAGGCCTTGCATTCAATGCATAAGCAAACAGTATAGGAGACACACTTTCTTCTAATGGGAACAATTTTGTCATGATGCCCTCAAGTACGTCTGCTGAAACAGTTATTGGGGTGCATGTAACTTTGGTGCAGGGCAAGCCTTGCATTAAATGCATAAGCAAACAGTATGGGAGACACACTTTCTTCTAATTGGAACAATTTTGTCATGAGGCGGTAAAGTATGTCTGCTGTAAGGGTTATTGGGGTGCATGTAACATTGATGCAGGGCAGGCCTTGCATTCAGTGCATAAGCAAACAGTATGGGAGACACACTTTCTTATAATGGAAACAATTTTGTCATGAGGCCCTAAAGGCCGTCAAGTACGTCTGCTGAAATGGTTATTGGGGTGCATGTAACTTTGGGGCAGGCCAGGCCTTTCATTTAATGCAACATTTTTTCTGGAGGCCATCCTATACGTCTCGTGAAAGGGTGTGTCCTAATTTTGGCATCCCAGCCACTCACTGCATAGGCAATAACAGTATAGGAGACCCACTGTTTAATGGACCTTTAAGAAGATTAATGCCACCTGATGCCCCTCTAAAAATAAGCTCTGTGACTTTAAGAGTTCCTCCTTCATAAATGAAACAAGATGGGTCTGCTTATGTGTCACACAACACATGGCCAGCCAGGACTGTTAAATGTTCCAATGACATTACCCAGTGAATGCATTTGTATTGGTTGAAAGCAATGCTAAATTTGAAAAACACATAAAAAACGCTGCGTATGAACATAGCCTAAATGGTGGAGAAACATTTTTGTTTGGAGTTAATTATTTTGCCTTATATACAAGTCATTACCCTGGAAAGGATGTTCCTTAACATATTTCCCAGCAATATCCATTTGGGTTTTGTTTTGTATGTTTTTGGTGTGCCTGTAAAAATGGCATGAAACTCTAACAACATTGTTTACAGCTGTGACTTACGTAGGAGTCAGAAATGCTTCCAGGGACATTTACCATGATGTTCCCATGTCATCTGAACAGTGTTTCCATCATTTTCAGTCATTTATAGACCTTAAAAGGACCCCTGGGGGGATCGTGGGAAAAAATGCTCGGGTCTTCCATAGACTTACATTGGGCTCGTTGTTCTGTCCGAGTACCCAAGTATTACAAATTGTTCGACCCGAGCAACGAGCACCCGAGCATTTTAGTGCTTGCCTATCACTAGCAACTACTGCTGATGCTACACAGCGAAGATCGGAAGACCTTCTATATGAGAAAAGGTATAAAGATAAGCTTTGTAGAGAGAAGGAAAACATAAGAATTAGTCATTGGACTTGAAACAATTTTCATAAACCCAAATTTTGCATACCTGTGCTATTATTTCATGACATACAGCTCTGGCAAAAATCAAGAGACCACTGCAAAACGTTCAGTTTGTCTGATTTTTCTCTTTATAGGTATATTTTTGAGTACAATGTAATTTTTTTTATTCTATAAACTACTGACAACATGTCTCTGAAATTCCAAGCAATAAATGTTGTATTTGTTTTCTGAAAAGGCGAGTGGTCAAAAATACAAAAAAACCCCCAGTGCTTTCAGACCTCAAATAGTGCAAAGAAAACAAGTTAATAATCATTTAGTGACATCAATACTAATGTTTTAACTCAGGAAGAGTTCAGAAATCAATATTTTGTGGAATAACCATGATTTTTAATCACAGCTTTCATGCGTCTTGGCATGCTTTCCACCAGTCTTTCACACTGCTTCTGGTGCAAAAATTTAAGCAGTTCTTCTTTGTTTGATGGCTTATGACTATCCATCATCCTCTTGATTACATTCCAAAGGTTTTCAATGAGGTTCAGGTCTGAAGATTGGGCTGCCCATGACAGTGTTTAGATGTGGTGGTCTCTTAATTTTTGCCAGAGCTGTATGTTACTCTTGTAAAGCAATTGAATTAGTTAAAAGTTTAGCTGTTGTATAAAAAGAAGTAAGGACAAAGATAAGACATTCAATTGAGTGTTTTACCATAAGATGATTATTCTACAAAACTTTGGTGTAGAATCAAGAGATTTTCTTATACATCTGAATTCACATTTTTGTTTAGAATTTTCACATTGTTGCTCTCTTAGTACATGTACAGTATCAAAGGGCTTAAGAGAATTTGTTACACAAAACCATGTTATAAGACATGTTAAGAGTTGTTGCTTATTAGGCATTTTTCTTTTTTTTGGGAGCGTATCTTATGATCGCTCAAGAAATTATCATTTTGGTAACATTTTTTCTTTTCCTGGAATAAGAAAGTAATAGATACATTTAGATCTTTTTTTTACAAAAGCATTCACAGAAAACACTACTGTAGCAAAAAAGTAAATGTATTGTAAGAATTATGATCTGCAGCTTCTTATTATATCCTTCCTCTTGTGTTAGGGTCGTGACCGACCCGTTTTAGGTTTTAAATGCATACAAATTCTACATATGTTTGTTTATTGCATCAATACTTTTTGACTTTTTCAGGAACTTATTATTAAACAAAATACAATAAATAAAACAATTTTACTAAATTGTAAAATGCTCTTATTAACCCCTTTCTGACATCGGACGTACTATCCCGTCGAGGTGGGGTGGGCCCGTATGACCACCGATGGGATAGTACGTCCAGCGCAATCGGCCGCGTTCTTGAGGGGAGCGCGGCCGATCGCGGCTGGGTGTCAGCTGACTATAGCAGCTGACATCCGGCACTATGTGCCAGGAGCGGTCACGGAACGCCCCCGGCACATTAACCCCTGGCACACTGCGATCAAACATGATCGCAGTGCTCTGGCGGTATAGGGAAGCATCGCACAGGGAGGGGCCTCCCTGCGAGCTTCCCTGAGACCCCCGGAGCAACGCAATGTGATCGCTTCGCTCCGAGGGTCTATTACCTCCTCCTCCCTGCAGCAGGCCCGGATCCAAGATGGCCACGGCATCCGGGTCCTGCAGGGAGGTGGCTTCACTGCGCCTGCTCAGAGCAGGCGCCGGGAAGCCTCCAGGAGATGTGCACATCAGATCGCCGATCTGACACAGTGCACAGCAAAGTGTCAGATCGGCGATCTTACACTATAACATCATGCCCCCCCTGGGGCAATGTTACAGTGTAAAAAAAAAAATTCACATGTGTAAAAAAAAAAAAAATGCAAAAAAAAAATGCAAAAAAAAAAAAAATATTGTTCCTATAAATACATTTCTTTATCTAAATAAAAAAAACAAAACAATAAAAGTACACATATTTAGTATCGCCGCGTCCATAGTGACCCGACCTATAAAACTGTCCCACTAGTTAACCCTTTCAGTGAACACCGTTAAAAAAAAAAAAAAACAGAGGCAAAAAACAACGCTTTATTATCATACTGCCAAATAAAAAGTGGAATAACACGCGATCAAAAAGACGGATATAAATAACCATGGTACCGCTGAAAACGTCATCTTGTCCTGCAAAAATCGAGCTGCCATTCAGCATCATCAAAGAAAAAATAAAAAAGTTATAGTCCTCAGAATAAAGCGATGCAAAAATAATTATTTTTTCTATAAAATAGTCTTTATCGTATAAAAGCAACAAAACATTAAAAAATGATATAAATGAGGTATCGCTGTAATTGTACTGACCCAAAAAATAAAACTGCTTTATTCATTTTACCAAACGCGGAACGGTATAAAAGCCTCCCCCATAAGAAATTCATGAATAGCTGGTTTTTGGTCATTCTGCCTCACAAAAAGCAGAATAAAAAGCGATGAAAAAATGTCACGTGCCCGAAAATGTTACAAATAAAAACGTCAACTCGTCCCGCAAAAAACAAGACCTCACATGATTCTGTGGACCAAAATATGGAAAAATAATAGCTCTCAAAATGTGGTAATGCAAAAAATATTTTTTGCAATAAAAAGCTTCTTTCAGTGTGTGATGGCTGCCAATCAAAAAAATCCGCTAAAAAACCCGCTATAAAAGTAAATTAAACCCCCCTTCATCACCCCCTTAGTTAGCGAAAAATTAAAAAATTAAAAAAATGTATTTATTTCCATTTTCCCATTAGGGTTAGGGTTAGGGCTAGGGTTAGGGTTAGGGCTAGGGTTAGGGCTAGGGTTAGGGATAGGGATAATAATAATAATAATCTTTATTTTTTTATATAGGGCTAACATATTACGCAGCGCTTTACAGTTTGCACACATTATCATCGCTGTCCCCGATGGGGCTCATAATCTAAATTCCCTATCAGTATGTCTTTGGAATGTGGGAGGAAACCGGAGTGCCTGGAGGAAACCCACGCAAACACGAAATAGGGTTATGGCTAGCGCTAGGGTTAGGGCTAGGGTTAGTGTTAGGGCTAGGGATAGGGCTAGGGTTAGGGCTAGTGTTAGGGTTAGGGCAACGGTTAGGGTTAGGTTTGGGGCTAGGGTTAAGGCTACAGTTAGGGTTGGGGCTAAAGTTAGGGTTAGGGTTGGGGCTAAAGTTAGGGTTAGAGTTTGGATTACATTTACGGTTGGGAATAGGGTTGGGATTAGGGTTAGGGGTGTGTCAGGGTTAGGGGAGTGGTTAGGGTTACCTTTGGGATTAGGGTTAGGGATCTGTTTGGATTAGGGTTTCAGTTATAATTGGGGGGTTTTCACTGTTTAGGCACATCAGGGGCTCTCCAAACGCGACATGTCTTCCGATCTCAATTCCAGCCAATTCTGCGTTGAAAAAGTAAAACAGTGCTCCTTCCCTTCTGAGCTCTCCCGTGCACCCAAACAGGGGTTTACCCCAACATATGGGGTATTAGCGTACTCAGGACACATTGGACAACAACCTTTGGGGTCCAATTTCTCCTGTTACCCTTGGGAAAATACAAAACTGGGGGCTAAAAAATAATTTTGTGGAAAAAAAAAGATTTTTTATTTTCACGGCTCTGCGTTATAAACTGTAATTAAATACTTGGGGGGGCAAAGTTCTTACAACACATCTAGATAAGTTCCTTAGGGAGTCTAGTTTCCAATATAGGGTCACTTGTGGGGGTTTCTACTGTTTAGGTACATTAGGGGCTCTGCAAACGCAATGTGATGCCTGCAGACCAATCCATCTAAGTCTGCATTCCAAATGATGCTCCTTCCCTTCCGAGCTCTGCCATGCGCTCAAACGGTGGTTTCCCCCACATATGGGGTATCAGCGTACTCAGGACAAATTGGACAACAACTTTCAGGGTCTAATTTCAACTGATACCCTTGGAAAAATACAAAACTGGGGGCTAAAAAATAAGTTTTGTGGAAAAAAAATAATTTTTATTTTCACGGCTCTGCGTTATGAACTGTGTTATGGACCTGGTGGTTAGGAGCACCCGATATGACCTGATGGTTAAAACAGAAAACCTGGGACAAGCTCTGAGGAGGTGGTAACTCTACTGACCGCAATCCCTAATCCTATCACACACACTAGAAATAGCCATGGAGCGTACCTAACTCTCCCTAGACGCCTCTTCACAGCCTAAGAGCTAACTACCCCTAAAGAAAGAAATAGCAGCCTACCTTGCCTCAGAGAAATTCCCCAAAGTAAAGGTAGCCCCCCACAAATATTAACTGTGAGTTAAGAGGGAAGTGACAAACACAGGAATGAAACAGATTTTAGCAAAGGAGGCCGAATCTTCTCTAGATAGACAGAGGATAGGAAAGGGAACTATGCGGTCAGTATTAAAAACTACAAAAACCACGCAGAGTGTGCAAAAAGACCTCCACACCGACTCACGGTGTGGAGGTGCAGCTCTGCACCCCCAGAGCTTCCAGCTAGCAAGGAAATATCATAATCGCAAGCTGGACTAGAAACATAGCATGTACTGAAAAATATATTCAAAAACCGATGAACAGCAACTGACTAGCAAGGACTTAGCTTCTGCTGGAGTAGACAGGTCATCTGAGAAATCCAAGAGAGATCTGAACCAGTACTGAGACATTGACAGCTGGCATGAACTAACGACCTGGGCAGAGTTAAATAGGGAAGCCAGCAGAAGCAATAAACGAGGGCAGCTGAGAAAGCCAACCTCAAAGATCAGCAGTTCCACTCAAAGCCACCAGAGGGTGTCCAAGGACAGAACTCACCAAAGTACCATTCACGACCACAGGAGGGAGCCCGAGAACGGAATTCACAACAGTACCCCCCCTTGAGGAGGGGTCACCGAACCCTCACCAGAGCCCCCAGGCCGATCAGGACGAGCCAAATGAAAGGCACAAACCAAATCGGCAGCATGGACATCGGAGGCAACAGCCCAGGAATTATTCTCCTGACCATAGCCCTCCCATTTAACCAGGTACTGAAGCTTCCGTCTCAAAATACGAGAATCTAAAATCTTCTCCACCACATACTCCAACTCCCCCTCAACCAACACCGGAGCAAGAGGATCAACGGAAGGAACCATAGGCACCACATATCTCCGCAACAACGACCTATGGAACACATTATGGATGGCAAAAGAAGTTGGAAGGGCCAAACGAAACGACACAGGATTGATAATTTCAGAAATCTTATAAGGACCAATGAAACGAGGCTTGAACTTAGGAGAAGAAACCTTCATAGGAACATAACGAGAAGACAACCAAACCAAATCCCCAACACGAAGTCGGGGACCAACACAGCGACGGCGGTTAGCAAAACGTTGCGCCTTCTCCTGAGACAATGTCAAATTGTCCACCACGTGAGTCCAAATTTGTTGCAACCTGTCCACAGAATCCACACCAGGACAGTCAGAAGGCTCAACCTGCCCTGAAGAAAAACGAGGATGAAAACCAGAATTACAAAAAAAAGGCGAAACCAAAGTAGCAGAACTAGCCCGATTATTAAGGGCGAACTCGGCCAATGGCAAGAAGGTCACCCAATCATCCTGATCAGCAGAAACAAAGCATCTCAGATAGGTTTCCAAGGTCTGACTAGTTCGTTCGGTTTGGCCATTTGTCTGAGGATGGACCGCTGAAGAAAAAGACAAATCAACGCCCATCTTAGCACAAAAGGACCGCCAAAACCTAGAAACAAATTGGGAACCTCTGTCCGACACAATGTTCTCCGGAATGCCATGCAAACGAACCACATGCTGAAAAAATAATGGAACCAAATCAGAGGAGGAAGGCAATTTAGGCAAGGGTACCGAATGGACCATCTTAGAAAACCGATCACAAACCACCCAGATGACAGACATCCTTTGAGAGACAGGAAGATCAGAAATAAAATCCATGGAAATATGTGTCCAGGGCCTCTTCGGGACAGGCAAAGGCAAAAGCAACCCACTGGCACGAGAACAGCAAGGTTTGGCTCGAGCACAAGTCCCACAGGACTGCACAAAAGAACGCATATCCCGTGACAAGGAAGGCCACCAAAAGGACCTGGCAACCAAATCTCTGGTACCAAAAATCTCAGGATGACCAGCCAACACTGAACAATGAACCTCAGAAATAACCCTACTAGTCCATCTATCAGGGACAAACAGTTTCTCCACTGGACAGCTGTCAGGTCTATCAGCCTGAAACTCCTGCAGCACCCGCCGCAAATCAGGGGAGATGGCAGACAGAATCACCCCCTCTTTAAGAATACCAGCCGGCTCAGGGACTCCCGGAGAATCAGGCAAAAAACTCCTAGAGGGGGCATCAGCCTTCACATTCTTAGATCCCGGAAGGTATGAGACCACAAAATCGAAACGGGAGAAAAACAGTGACCATCGAGCCTGTCTAGGGTTCAACCGCTTGGCGGACTCGAGGTAAGTCAGATTCTTGTGATCAGTCAGGACCACCACGCGATGTTTGGCTCCCTCAAGCCAATGTCGCCACTCCTCGAATGCCCACTTCATAGCCAACAACTCCCGATTGCCGACATCATAATTACGCTCGGCAGGCGAAAACTTTCTAGAAAAGAAAGCACACGGCTTCATCAAGGAGCCATCAGAACTTCTCTGAGACAAAAGAGCCCCTGCCCCAATCTCGGAAGCATCAACCTCGACCTGAAAAGGGAGCAAAACATCTGGCTGACGCAACACAGGGGCCTAAGTAAAACGACGTTTAAGCTCCTGAAAAGCCTCAATGGCCGCAGGGGACCAATTCACCACATCAGCGCCTTTCTTCGTCAAATCAGTCAAAGGCTTAACCACACTAGAAAAATTAGCGATGAAGCGAAGGTAAAAATTAGCAAAGCCCAGGAACTTCTGAAGACTCTTGACAGATGTAGGTTGAGTCCAATCATAAATGGCCTGAACTTTAACAGGATCCATCTCGATAGTAGAAGGGGAAAAAATGAAGCCCAAAAAGGAAACCTTCTGAATAGGGTTGAGCGACTTTCATTTTTTTAAGATCGAGTCGGGTTTTGTGAAACCCGACTTTGTCCAGAGTCGAGTCGAGTGCAGTCGGACGATTATCGATAAAAGTCGGGGATCGACCGAAACGCGAAACCCAATGCAAGTCAATGGGGAAGCATAGTCGGCAGTGAGTGGAGGCCAGGAAAACACCTACAGTGCCCATTTTAATGCCAAAAACATCCATTCTTGTTTCTGTTTCAATCTTAATTAACTTTATAATAATAGTTGGGCACAGGAAATTGGGGGTCATTTGGCAAAAGTTGTGGGGGGAGTAGGGCTGGCTCAAGTTTTTCGTGGGCCCAGGAAATGCGGACTACGTCACGGCGGTGTTGCAGGGAGAGGTAAGTATTTCAATGTTGCAAGTGCTGTGATCCTGAGCAAGCAGGGGGGGCCCACTCGTTCGCATTGGCACTGGCACAGGGCCCCTCAAAGTACGGCGGTGTGTTTGCATGGCGGGGGCGCCTCCCACCAGCAGCGAGACTTTTGCGTACTCTGAGGGGCCCTGTGCCAGTGACGTCGCCAACGAGTATGCCCCCCCACCTGATGAAGGAACCTGCACTTTCATCTGCACCTTCCTCTTTGTCCCTGTGTAAGGTGGTATAACATGCGGGAAGGGGAACCTTACTTTCAGCAGGGTCAGATTCTGGCTGTGTAGAGTACAAGGGGAATGTAGTGGTCTAGGTCAATGTACCAGAAGACTCATCTAGCAGTGGCTGGGCAATGGGCAGGATGAGGAGGAAACAGATATAGGGCCAAAGAATAAAGTAGGCTAAATGCAGTTCAAAATTGGTAACAGGACTAAACAGGCGGCATTGCTTTGTTCAGTGGAGTAGCAAACCCAAGAGCAGCAGACACTGTTTCAAGGGCCTAACCACACTAGTAGGCCAAATGCAGTTTAATATCTGATAGTATAGGCCGAAAGCCAGAATGTGGAAGCTCAGCTTTGTTCAGTTGAGGACAACACCAGGCAGGGGCAGACACCTTTAGTAGGCCGGAACAGCCAATTTAAAAAAAAAACAGCAGTTAATAAGAGGCCGAAGGTAGAAGCTCAGCTTTATTCAGTTGAGGACAACACCAGGCAGGGGCAGACACCTTTAGTAGGCCGGAACAGCCAATTTTTTAAAAAAACAGCAGTTAATAAGAGGCCGAAGGTAGAAGCTCAGCTTTATTCAGTTGAGGACAACACCAGTCAGGGGCAGACACCTTTAGTAGGCCGGAACAGCCAATTTCATTTTTAAAAATCGTAATTTGGAACAGAAGGTTGAAGCACAGCTTTATTCAGTTGAGGACAACACCAGGCAGGGGCAGACACCTTTAGTAGGCCGGAACAGCCAATTTCATTTTTAAAAATCGTAATTTGGAACAGAAGGTTGAAGCACAGCTTTATTCAGTTGAGGACAACACCAGGCAGGGGCAGACACCTTTAGTAGGCCGGAACAGTTAATTTTTAAAAAAAACAGCAGTTAATAAGAGGCCGAAGGTAGAAGCTCAGCTTTATTCAGTTGAGGACAACACCAGGCAGGGGCAGACACCTTTAGTAGGCCGGAACAGCCAATTTTTTAAAAAAACAGCAGTTAATAAGAGGCCGAAGGTAGAAGCTCAGCTTTATTCAGTTGAGGACAACACCAGGCAGGGGCAGACACCTTTAGTAGGCCGGAACAGCCAATTTCATTTTTAAAAATCGTAATTTGGAACAGAAGGTTGAAGCACAGCTTTATTCAGTTGAGGACAACACCAGGCAGGGGCAGACACCTTTAGTAGGCCGGAACAGCCAATTTTTAAAAAAACAGCAGTTAATAAGAGGCCGAAGGTAGAAGCTCAGCTTTATTCAGTTGCAGCTTCTTGGCAATAATATAAAGAAGACGCGACAGGACAACACTCGGTGGATGCCATATCTGTGTTTTCAATGGAAAAAAACCTTTCAGTTAACTACTTGCAGGAGAAAGTTTTTGTAGCTGGTGGCCAATTTTTTTTAAAAAAAGCAGTTAATAAGAAGGCAGAAGGTAGAAGCTCAGCTTTATTCAGTTGCAGCTTCTTGGCAATAATATAAAGAAGACGCGACAGGACAACACTCGGTGGATGCCATATCTGTGTTTTCAATGGAAAAAAACCTTTCAGTTAACTACTTGCAGGAGAAAGTTTTTGTAGCTGGTGGCCAATTTTTTTTTAAAAAAAGCAGTTAATAAGAGGCAGAAGGTAGAAGCTCAGCTTTATTCAGTTGCAGCTTCTTGGCAATAATATAAAGAAGACGCGACAGGACAACACTCGGTGGATGCCATATCTGTGTTTTCAATGGAAAAAAACCTTTCAGTTAACTACTTGCAGGAGAAAGTTTTTGTAGCTGGTGGCCAATTTTTGTACTGTACCAGTTTTTTGTTGTGTGTGTTTTTGTTTTTAATGTTAAAATGTCTGCATTTGATATCTCTCCAGTATTTTCTTTTTTATAACCAAAATACTGCAGTTTTACATCGGTTACATGGATACACAGGCAGCTTGGTGGTCAGTGGAGGAGTATTTAAAGTAGGGACCGCAGACAGGCTATCAAAGGCCTAAAATAACAAACAATAGGCTCATGGCAGTTTTACATCTGTTACATGGATACACGGGCAGGCAGCTTGGTGGTCAGTGGAGGAGTATTTAAAGTAGGGACCGCAGACAGGCTATCAAAGGCCTAAAATAACAAACAATAGGCTCATGGCAGTTTTACATCGGTTACATGGATACACGGGCAGGCAGCTTGGTGGTCAGTGGAGGAGTATTTAAAGTAGGGACCGCAGACAGGCTATCAAAGGCCTAAAATAACAAACAATAGGCTCATGGCAGTTTTACATCGGTTACATGGATACACGGGCAGGCAGCTTGGTGGTCAGTGGAGGAGTATTTAAAGTAGGGACCGCAGACAGGCTATCAAAGGCCTAAAATAACAAACAATAGGCTCATGGCAGTTTTACATCGGTTACATGGATACACGGGCAGGCAGCTTGGTGGTCAGTGGAGGAGTATTTAAAGTAGGGACCGCAGACAGGCTATCAAAGGCCTAAAATAACAAACAATAGGCTCATGGCAGTTTTACATCGGTTACATGGATACACAGGCAGCATTGTGGTCAGTGGAGGAGTATTGCAAGGAGTGTCTGTCCCAGTACTCCCAAAATATAAATAGATGTTAATGTCTCGCAAAACAACCAAAAAAAAAAAAAGGTGGCATACTTAGGTACAGGGGTGGGCTCATCTGCTGAGTTTCTGACATAGTAATTTGGCAGTAACTATTTAATGGTGCCAATATAGGACACAGACACAGACTACTTTAAGTTGCATCATAGATGTCTACAAATTTGTATTGTCAGTGCCAGACATTGAAAGATGTCAGCGAATAGACTAAAGATTGGTGGAGCTGTGCGACATAATTTTGCACGTGGTAGAGCACAGTTTGAGCTGGGGGAGGGGGGAACTCTCTTGAGGCCGGCGGGACCGCCCCAGGGCCCCTCATGTTACAACGGTGTGTCTGACGTTGGGTGCGCACCACCACCGCCAGAGACACTACATTGTACTATGAGGGACCCAGTGGCAGTGCCGTCGACCAAAAGCGGCCACACCCACCTCTTCAGACAAACAGCAGTCTCACAGGTGCTTGCGCCAAGTCGCGATACCACGGCCCCGTGTGGGGAGTTTGGCCATTTAGGGAGGTGTAAGTGCAGCGCCCCAGAGTCCTGGTCGTTGCAGTACTGTGGCTCCGCCACTAAGGGGAGCCATGGTGCGTTCGATGGCACTGAAGGAGTTCCTCCAATCAGGTATCACAGACACCAATATGTTTCACAGCTGGGCCTCCGGGGGGAGCTAAGGGTGCTATTCATTAGGCCACTCCCCACCATAGTGGGTAAACTGGGGGTCAGGCAGGAAGTTAGTGGAGAAAGCTGACTGGATCGAACGAAGCAACACCTAGTGAGAGAGGGTGTTGTGGAGGAAGAGACAGTAGGGTCTCTGCCAGGGGTGGGATCCTGGCAGAGGCTTGGCATTGAAAGAACGTAACGGGACCGTGCCTGCTCAGAATAGCGGCGGTGCCCTAAGAAAGGATTCGAAGCGAGATAGATTGTGCTGAGTGAGAAACGAAATCAAGCAGAAGGAGAATACCAGCAGGGGTTTTGTTGAAAGAGGCAGCACCTTGCTGAGGCGCATTACCGGTGGCCGGAACGCCGAGGGAGTGGAATAATATACAGCTTTAAGCCATACTCCAAACAGCGGCAGGACAGTCAGTCTCAGGCGGGCTGTCTACCACATATCACCTATGAAGTCTTGGGGGGCAATTGCGGGAGAGGGGCGTCTCTAGGGTCCCGGAAGAACTCCAGGCCTACCTGACAAACGGGTACCGTTCTTACTGTAACATCAGGAAGGGACGGAAGATTAGCAGAAGATCAGTTAATCGAGTTGTGAGGGAACTTAAGAAACAGACACAACAGTTGTGGGGTACTTTCCGTAAGCACAGCAGGGAAGGACTACAACACAAAGCGCTAAGAAGGAAGGCACTGATTTCCACCTGTGAGGAGAACTCTGGAGGTGCCATTGGACCGGCCGGACTTGCGCAGCCTGGTGGGCCGGATTCCGGACTGAGGACCGAGAGATCTCCAGTAAAGAGGTAAAGAGACTGCAACCTGGTGTCCTCGTTATTTACCGCGACCTGCACCCCACAACTGCACCGCTACACCACCGTTAACAGCACCTATTTACAACAGACGTCCCCCACTGGCAGACAGGGCCACGGACCGGGTCTAGCCACCGTGACAACCCCAGGACTGAGATCCCAGAGGCCCGGCTCCGGGTACCCCTCGGCCCTGCGGCGGTGTGGGGGCGCTCCGCAACTTGGCGTCACGAACAGGATCTACTTAAGCCTGAAGAATCAGGTCATGTGTGCCTAGAGACTGTGATTTGTTGTGCATGAACTGTAACTTTATTGAAAAGACTGTGTTGTGCCATTTGCCGCCAAAATCCGCCGCCATTGCAGCGCTGAGGAGAGCGCAGGAAGAGAAGAGGGGCGTGGAGTGGGCATAGACAAGTTGGAGAGCGCGAACAGCAATGGCTGCCCAGTCTAAATATTTCTGCACGGTGAGGACGTGTCCGTCAGCAGCAGAGATCCGCCTCCTAATTCTTAATGGGGGGCGGAGGCAGAGAAAACGAAACCGCTCCCGAAGGAGAGAGCGGGAAAAAGACCAGGAAGTGACCCGCGTGGAGGACGCTATGGCCAGCAGCTCCGAACCCGACAGTGGGGTTGAAGTGGAAGTCTCCCCCGACTACCCGGATGAGCCCAGTAGCCCGTCCTCCGTGGATAACACCAGATTCCTGAGAGCTGAGATGGAGGACTTATATAACCAGCTCCTCCAACTGAATGTGAGAGTCCAGGCTCCGCACCCGGTGGAGCCGGTAGAGGGTTCCCGGACATCGGAGTTCTCACCGGAAGAACCAGCGGGACCTGCTACGGAAAGTGAACTCGTACCAGTTGGTGAGTCCGCCGATCCTGCCCCGCCAGCCGAGGGTGTGTTAGTGGGTCCTGTAGCGGCACCACCTCTCCCGGGAACCCACAGACTCCAACGCCTGCTACCATGGGAGGAAGCCACGGGCATGGAACACCATATGCGAGCCCCAATCACCCCTACTCCCTTGCTGTGTGAGGTCCACGCGGAGCGCACGGTGTGCCGCTGGGTGAACCCCGGATCCAATCTTATGGGGTTCCCCGGGGTGGAGACCCAGAAGGGGGAGATGGTACAGGCCCTAAGCTGGGAGGAATACCAAATCCAGCTAGAACATCGGTGGCGAGAGGAGGAGAAAGTACATCAGGCTGGGCGGGAGGCCCACCATCAAAACGATTTGGCGGTCAAGGATCGGGCCCGCAAGGACCCCACCACTCACCAGGCCCCGCGCAGGCAGGGCATCGTCACCACCTTTAAGCTCCAAGGAGGCTGGGGCTTTATTAAGGAACCGGGGCTATATGCGGAGATCTTTGTCAACCGACGGGATGTTGAGTCACACCTTAGAGAGGGCCACCCCGATCGGGACCTCTACCCGGGGGATAGCGTTACTTACACCCGGCATTTTGGGGAAAAGGGATGGTTTGCTCTGAACGTCTACAAGAAAGAGAAACCAGCCCCTGTAGCCAAGGTGCCACCATGTGATCGATCCGTAACCACCCCGGTCGGCCCCACCTGTCTGATCACAGAACCTGCGATCTGCCGCATGACCCCCGCAACCACCGTAGTGGTCAAGGAAGTGCCTTTCCAAGTGACCAATGTTCCTGATATACCAGCGCAGAAAGACGTGGGAACGCAGACCCTCATCACCGCACACGATCTGGTTGTGCAACAGACCCGCACCCATGGGGTGTACCTGGCCGCGGGAGTGAATCTGGAACCTGACCTGCCTGTATTGCGGGGGTTCCCCCGCCAGGTGGCGCCTCGTGGGGGATTCTGAATTGAATGCTCTTTTATGAAAATGTAAATAGTTACTGTTTGTTCTTTAAGTTGCTGCTAAACCCGTCCAGGGTAAACTTTAAAAAAAGGTGACCCCTTTGTTGACCCGGGGTCACTATTGTTGTTTTCTTGAAGTTTTGCACAAAGTTACACAAACTGCGAAATCATGGACTGTGCATGATTTGAACTTTCTTGTAAATAGTTTGCACCTTCTTAGAGGTGCTTCCTACTGGTTTTGTTTAAAGACATTTTGCGAAGATACCATTCCGGAGCCTTTGCATGGACTGGTAAGCTGAGAAGAAGAGCTACCTCAGAAAGACTTGATCTCCTCTTAAAGGGGAGGTTAGAATTGAACTTGAAAGTGATACTGTTTTAGAACAGTAATGTCGAGATAATGCTTTGAAGAAAATGTAACTGTTTTTCATGGAAAAGTTATGTGTGTTTAATTTGTTTAAAATGTGAAACCTAGATAATGTTCTTTGAAGAGAAAGATGCAGAAAGCCCGTAGGGGTAGATGTAGAGTTCCGTTTAACTGAAAGTAAAGAAGTAATAACGAAGGTGAGGATAGAAGGTAAACCCTGCGTCCCCATAGAAAGTTAGTTCGTTACTAAGGACAGAAAGTAGACCCGTAGGGGTTAGTGAGTGAGTCCTTATAGGAGCCAAGCAGAGTGGGCTCCATGCTCTCAAATTGAAAGGAATGTTATGTCTATACTATGTATAGTAGAGAAAGGCAGTAGGCCCTGGCTGAACAAGGCGGTCCTGTAAAAGAAAGGAGAGGCAGTAGGTCTGGTGCCATAGGGACAGGCGGTCCTGCAGGTTCAAAGTAGGAGAATGTGAAGTTACCTTGCCCTGTAATGTGATTATAGGAAGGCCTTTGATAAACTAAGAGTGTATGTTTCTTAAAGGCAATGTTAATTTATTGTTCCAGCATTTGCACTTAGTAGAATACCCGGTTGGGTAATGAGAGTTAATTGTAGCCTGTTGCTATGATATTTGATTATGTTTTGTAACGTTCAAGTGTCCTCACCTCCCATAAAGGGAAGCCTGTTCAAGTATGCTTATTGTTTTGCACTCAACAAATTTGTATGTCTTTTTGCTAACCTGTATTGTTGTTTTCTTCCCAGTCCCGGAGTACTGTGTTTAACCAGGGGGGAGTGCAGCGCCCCAGAGTCCTGGTCGTTGCAGTACTGTGGCTCCGCCACTAAGGGGAGCCATGGTGCGTTCGATGGCACTGAAGGAGTTCCTCCAATCAGGTATCACAGACACCAATATGTTTCACAGCTGGGCCTCCGGGGGGAGCTAAGGGTGCTATTCATTAGGCCACTCCCCACCATAGTGGGTAAACTGGGGGTCAGGCAGGAAGTTAGTGGAGAAAGCTGACTGGATCGAACGAAGCAACACCTAGTGAGAGAGGGTGTTGTGGAGGAAGAGACAGTAGGGTCTCTGCCAGGGGTGGGATCCTGGCAGAGGCTTGGCATTGAAAGAACGTAACGGGACCGTGCCTGCTCAGAATAGCGGCGGTGCCCTAAGAAAGGATTCGAAGCGAGATAGATTGTGCTGAGTGAGAAACGAAATCAAGCAGAAGGAGAATACCAGCAGGGGTTTTGTTGAAAGAGGCAGCACCTTGCTCAGGCGCATTACCGGTGGCCGGAACGCCGAGGGAGTTGAATAATATACAGCTTTAAGCCATACTCCAAACAGCGGCAGGACAGTCAGTCTCAGGCGGGCTGTCTACCACATATCACCTATGAAGTCTTGGGGGGCAATTGCGGGAGAGGGGCGTCTCTAGGGTCCTGGAAGAACTCCAGGCCTACCTGACAAACGGGTGCCATTCTTACTGTAACATCAGGAAGGGACGGAAGATTAGCAGAAGATCAGTTAATCGAGTTGTGAGGGAACTTAAGAAACAGACACAACAGTTGTGGGGTACTTTCCGTAAGCACAGCAGGGAAGGACTACAACACAAAGCGCTAAGAAGGAAGGCACTGATTTCCACCTGTGAGGAGAACTCTGGAGGTGCCATTGGACCGGCCGGACTTGCGCAGCCTGGTGGGCCGGATTCCGGACTGAGGACCGAGAGATCTCCAGTAAAGAGGTAAAGAGACTGCAACCTGGTGTCCTCGTTATTTACCGCGACCTGCACCCCACAACTGCACCGCTACACCACCGTTAACAGCACCTATTTACAACGGACGTCCCCCACTGACAGACAGGGCCACGGACCGGGTCTAGCCACCGTGACAACCCCAGGACTGAGATCCCAGAGGCCCGGCTCCGGGTACCCCTCGGCCCTGCGGCGGTGTGGGGGCGCTCCGCATAAACATGTCATATGCTGGACAATCAGCTGCAGCAAATTATACATTAGAAAAGTAATTCACAGTAGTCCACAGGCAAGAGCTTTTCATAGGAAAGCTAGGTGTCGGCCGGGCAAGGTGGGGCAAAAGATTTCGAAATCCAGTTGTGGTTCATTTTAATGAATGTTAGATCGTCAACATTTTGGGTAGCCAGACGAGTCCTTTTTTCGGTTAATATTGAACCTGCAGCACTGAATACTCTTTCTGATAGGACACTTGCTGCCGGGCAAGCAAGCTCCTGCAATGCATATTCTGCCAATTCTGGCCAGGTGTCTAATTTTGATGCCCAGTAATCAAATGGGAATGACGGTTGAGGGAGAACATCGATAAGGGATGAAAACTAGTTAGTAACCATACTGGACAAATGTTGTCTCCTGTCACTTTCAATTGATGCAGCAGTACCTGTCCTGTCTGCGGTCATAGCAAAATCACTCCACAACCTGGTCAGAAAACCCCTCTGTCCAACGCCACTTCTGATGTGTGCACCCCTAACACTCCTAGTCTGCTGCCCCCTGGAGCTCGTGTGAGAACGATCACGTGCGCTGTGTGTGCTGGGAATGCCTGAAGCAAACGGTCAACAAGAGTTGATTGTTTGGTTGCTAATATTAGTTCCAAGTTCTCATGTGGCATAATATTTTGCAATTTGCCTTTATAGCGTGGATCAAGGAGGCAGGCCAACCAGTAATCGTCACCGTTCATCATTTTCGTAATGCGTGTGTCCCTTTTTAGGATATGTAAGGCATAATCCGCCATGTGGGCCAAAGTTCCAGTTGTCAAATCTCCGGTTGTGATTGGTTGAGGGGCAGTTTCAGGCAAATCTACGTCACTTGTGTCCCTCAAAAAACCAGAACCCGGCCTTGCCACGCAACCAATTTCCAGTGCCCCCGGGAAAGCTTCCGCATTAAAAATATACTCATCCCCATCATCCTCCTCGTCCTCCACCTCCTCTTCGCCCGCTACCTCGTCCTGTACACTGCCCTGACCAGACAATGGCTGACTGTCATCAAGGCTTTCCTCTTCCTCTGGTGCAGATGCCTGCTCCTTTATGTGCGTCAAACTTTGCATCAGCAGACGCATTAGGGGGATGCTCATGCTTATTACGGCGTTGTCTGCACTAACCAGCCGTGTGCATTCCTCAAAACACTGAAGGACTTGACACATGTCTTGTATCTTGGACCACTGCACACCTGACAACTCCATGTCTGCCATCCTACTGCCTGCCCGTGTATGTGTATCCTCCCACAAAAACATAACAGCCCGCCTCTGTTGGCACAGTCTCTGAAGCATGTGCAGTGTTGAGTTCCACCTTGTTGCAACGTCTATGATTAGGCGATGCTGGGGAAGGTTCAAAGACCGCTGATAGGTCTGCATACGGCTGGCGTGTACAGGCGAACGTCGGATATGTGAGCAAAGTCCACGCACTTTGAGGAGCAGGTCGGAGAACCCAGGATAAGTTTTCAATAAGCACTGCACCACCAGGTTTAAGGTGTGAGCCAGGCAAGGAATGTGTTTCAGTTGGGAAAGGGAGATGGCAGCCATGAAATTCCTTCCGTTTTCACTCACTACCTTGCCTGCCTCAAGATCTACTGTGCCCAGCCACGACTGCGTTTCTTGTTGCAAGAACTCGGACAGAACTTCTGTGGTGTGTCTCTTGTCGCCCAAACACTTCATAGCCAATACAGCCTGCTGACGCTTGCCAGTAGCTGGCCCATAATGGGACAACTGGTGTGCAACAGTGTCATCTGCCAATGGAGTGGTTGGCCGACTGCGGTCTGTGGAAGAGCTGTAGCTTCTGCAGGAGGACGAGGAGGAGGAGGAGGAGGGGGTGCGAACGCCTACAGCCAACTGTTTCCTAGACCGTGGGCTAGGCACAACTGTCCCGAAATTGATGTCCCCTGTGGACCCTGCATCCACCACATTCACCCAGTGTGCCGTGATGGACACATAACGTCCCTGGCCATGCCTACTGGTCCATGCATCTGTAGTCAGGTGCACCTTTGTACTCACAGATTGCCTGAGTGCATGGACGATGCGCTGTTTAATGTGCTGGTGCAGGGCTGGGATGGCTTTTCTTGAAAAAAAGTGTCGACTGGGTAGCTCGTATCGTGGTTCAGCGTACTCCATCAGGGCTTTGAAAGCTTCGCTTTCAACTAACCGGTAGGGCATCATCTCTAACGAGATTAGTCTAGCTATGTGGGCGTTAAAACCCTGTGTACGCGGATGCGAGGATAAGTACTTCCTTTTTCTAACCAGAGTCTCATGTAGTGTGAGCTGAACTGGAGAGATGGAGATCGTGGAACTTGCGGGTGTGCCGGTGGACCTGGCAGACTGAGAGACGGTTGGAGACGGTATTGTTTCCACCGGTGCCCTAGATGCAATATTTCCTCCAACAAAACTGGTGATTCCCTGACCCTGACTGCTTTTGGCTGTCAAAGAAACCTGCACAGATACTGCCGGTGGTGCGGAAAATGGTGGCCTTACAGTGATGGAAGGGATGTTGCGTTGCTGACTAGCTTCATTGGCCGAGGGTGCTACAACCTTAAGGGATGTTTGGTAGTTACTCCAGGCTTGAAAATGCATGGTGGTTAAGTGTCTATGCATGCAACTAGTATTGAGACTTTTCAGATTCTGACCTCTGCTTAAGCTAGTTGAACATTTTTGACAGATGACTTTGCGCTGATCAATTGGATGTTGTTTAAAAAAATGCCAGACTGCACTCTTCCTAGCATCGGATCCCTTTTCAGGGATTGCAGACTGAGCTTTAACCGGATGGCCACGCTGTCCTCCAACAGGTTTTGGCTTTGACACGCCTTTTGGGCCAGATACGGGCCTGGCAGATGGAACCTGTTGCGATGTTGATGCCTGCTGCGGCCCCTCCTCCACCTCCGCTTCTGAACTACTGCCGCCTGCACCCTGTTCCCCCAATGGCTGCCAATCGGGGTCAACAACTGGGTCATCTATTACCTCCTCTTCGAGCTCGTGTGCAACTTCGTCTGTGTCACTGTGTCGGTCGGTGGTATAGCGTTCGTGGCGGGGCAACATAGTCTCATCAGGGTCTGATTGCGGATCAGTACCCTGAGAGGGCAATGTTGTGGTCTCAGTCAAAGGAGCAGCATAGTACTCTGGCTGTGGCTGTGCATCAGTGCACTCCATGTCAGAATCTACTTGTAATGGGCATGGCCTGTTAAGTGTTTCACTTTCTAAGCCAGGGACGGTATGTGTAAAGAGCTCCATGGAGTAACCCGTTGTGTCGCCTGCTGCATCCTTCTCTCTTGTTGTTGTTTTTGCTGAGGAGGACAAGGAAGCGACTTGTCCCTGACCGTGAACATCCACAAGCGACGCGCTGCTTTTACATTTACCAGTTTCAGAAGAGGAGGCAAAAGAGCTAGAGGCTGAGTCTGCAATGTAAGCCAAAACTTGCTGTTGCTGCTCCGGCTTTAAAAGTGGTTTTCCTACTCCCAGAAAAGAAAGCTTTCGAGGCCTTGTGTAGCCAGACGACGAAACAGCCTCCACAGCTCCAGACTTAGGTGGAATATTTTTATCCCCACGACCACCTGATGCTCCACTACCACTACCATCATTACCAGCTGACAATGAACGCCCACGGCCACGACCTCTTGCACCAGACTTCCTCATTGTTTGAAAAACTTAACCAAATTAACTTTATTTGTTGCTGTCAAACAACTTACACGGTGAGCTATAACTTCAGTATGATTTCAATATCCCTTAACAGGTTGGTGAGACCACAAGGAAAATCAGGCACAATGTTACACACTCTGTTTTCTGTGGCACCAAATCACAGAGATGACACACACGCAGGACTGTCACTCAAGCACAAATGTCAATATTAATCTCCCACCTATTTTTTTTTTTTTTTCTCAGGGAGACTTTAGAAACCAAATAAGATAAAATGTTTTTTTCAGGGAGACTTTAGAAACCAAATAATAAAATAAAAAAATAAAAAAGGCTTTCTATGGCCCACTGAATGAGAGATGGCACACACAGGAGTGGCACACAAGCCCTGACTGAGGCCAATATTTTTCTCCCACTGATTGATGTAGTGTTTTTTTTTAAGGTAGATTTTCGAACCCAAATCAAGGAAAAAAATAAATAGGCTTTCAAGGGCCCACAATTTGAGAGAGAGAGAGGTGGCACACCCAGGAGTCAAGACTGGCACACAAGCTGAAAGGGCAATATTAATCTCCCAGTTTTTTTTTTGTTTTTTTTTTTTTCAGGGAGACTTTAGAAACCAAATAATAAAATTAAAAAAAAAAAAGGCTTTCTATGGCCCACTGAATGAGAGATGGCACACACAGGAGTGGCACACAAGCCCTGACTGAGGCCAATATTTTTCTCCCACTGATTGATGTAGTGTTTTTTTTAAGGTAGATTTTCGAACCCAAATCAAGGAAAAAAATAAATAGGCTTTCTATGGCCCATAATTTGAGAGAGAGAGGTGGCACACCCAGGAGTCAAGACTGGCACACAAGCTGAAAGGGCAATATTAATCTCCCACTGTTTTTTTTTTTTTTTTTTTTTTTTCAGGGAGACTTTAGAAACCAAATAATAATAATAATAAAAAAAAGGCTTTCTATGGCCCACTGAATGAGAGATGGCACACACAGGAGTGGCACACAAGCCCTGACTGAGGCCAATATTTTTCTCCCACTGATTGATGTAGTGTTTTTTTGTTAAGGTAGATTTTAAAACCCAAATCAAGGAAAAAAATAAATAGGCTTTCTATGGCCCACTGAATGAGAGATGGCACACACAGGAGTGGCACACAAGCCCTGACTGAGGCCAATATTTTTCTCCCACTGATTGATGTAGTGTTTTTTTTAAGGTAGATTTTCGAACCCAAATCAAGGAAAAAAATAAATAGGCTTTCTATGGCCCACAATTTGAGAGAGAGAGGTGGCACACCCAGGAGTCAAGACTGGCACACAAGCTGAAAGGGCAATATTAATCTCCCACTGTTTTTTTTTTTATTTTTATTTTTTTCAGGGAGACTTTAGAAACCAAATAATAAAATAAAAAAAAAAAAAGGCTTTCTATGGCCCACTGAATGAGAGATGGCACACACAGGAGTGGCACACAAGCCCTGACTGAGGCCAATATTTTTCTCCCACTGATTGATGTAGTGTTTTTTTGTTAAGGTAGATTTTAAAACCCAAATCAAGGAAAAAAATAAATAGGCTTTCTATGGCCCACTCAGTGAGAGATGGCACACACAGGGATGGCACTCTAGCAGAAATGCCAATCTTAATCTCCCACAAAAAAAAAAAAAAAAAAAACAGTGACTGTCCTACAATTACTATCTCCCTGCAGTAATCTCAGCCAGGTATGGCAGGCAGCAATAAGGAGTGGACTGATGCACAAATTAAATAAAAAGTGTGGACAAACAAAAAAGATAGCTGTGCAGAAAGGAAGGAACAAGAGGATATGTGCTTTGAAAAAAGCAGTTGGTTTCCACAGTGGCGTACACACAGCAATACAGCTATCACGGAGCCTTCTAGGGCAGCCCAATGAGCTACAGCGCTGAGAGAAAAAAAAAATGTAGCTTCCACTGTCCCTGCACACCGAAGGTGGTGTTGGACAGTGGAAATCGCTACAGCACAAGCGGTTTGGTGGTTTATGGACCCTGCCTAACGCTATCCCTGCTTCTGACGAAGCGGCAGCAACCTCTCCCTAAGCTCAGATCAGCAGCAGTGAGATGGCGGTCGGCGGGAACGCCCCTTTATAGCCCCTGTGACGCCGCAGACAGCAAGCCAATCACTGCAATGCCCTTCTCTAAGATGGTGGGGACCAGGACCTATGTCATCACGCTGCCCACACTCTGCGTTCACCTTCATTGGCTGAGAAATGGCGCTTTTCGCGTCATTGAAATGCGACTTTGGCGCGAAAGTCGCGTACCGCATGGCCGATGCAACGCTGGGATCGGCTCGGTTTCATGAGACGTCGACTTTGCCAAAAGTCGGCGACTTTTGAAAATGAACGACCCGTTTCGCTCAACCCTACTTCTGAACTCCAAAGAGGCATTTAGAGCCCTTCACAAACAACGCATTAGCACGAAGGACCTGGAACACCATCCTGACCTGCCTTACATGAGACTCCCAATCATCCGAAAAGACCAAAATATCATCCAAATATACGATCATGAACCTATCCAGATACTTCCGGAAGATGTCGTGCATAAAGGACTGAAACACAGATGGAGCATTAGAAAGCCCGAATGGCATCACCAGGTACTCAAAATGGCGTATTAAATGCTGTTTTCCATTCATCGCCCTGTTTAATACGCACAAGATTATACGCCCCTCGAAGGTCAATCTTGGTAAACCAACTAGCCCCCTTAATCCGAGAAAACAAATCAGACAACAGAGGCAAAGGCTACTGAAATTTGACCGTGATTTTATTGAGAAGGCGGTAATCTATACAGGGTCTCAGAGAGCCATCCTTCTTGGCCACAAAAAAGAACCCTGCTTCCAACGGCGACGAAGACGGGTGAATATGCCCTTTCTCCAAGGACTCCTTTACATAACTCCACATAGCGGCATGTTCTGGCACAGATAAATTGAACAGTCGGCCCTTAGGGAACTTACTACCAGGAATCAAATTAATAGCGCAATCACAGTCCCTATGAGGAGGTAGGGCACTGGACTTGGGCTCATCAAATACATCCTGGTAATCCGACAAAAACTCAGGGACTTCAGAAGGAGTGGAAGAAGAAATTGACATCAAAGGAACATCACCATGTATCCCTTGACAACCCCAACTAGACACAGACATTGATTTCCAATCCAGTACAGGATTATGAACCTGTAACCATGGCAAACCCAACACGACAACATCATGCAAATTATGCAACACCAAAAAGCGAATATTTTCCTGATGTGCGGGAGCCATGTACATGGTCAGCTGAGTCCAGTACTGAGGTTTATTCTTGGCCAGTGGCGTAGCATCAATCCCCCTTAAGGGAATAGGACTCTGCAAAGGCTCCAAGGAAAAACCACAGCGCCTGGCAAACTCCAAGTCCATCAAGTTCAGGGCAGCGCCCGAATCCACAAATGCCATAACAGAGTAGGACAACAATGAGCAAATCAGAATAACAGACAAGGGAAATTTACGCTGCAAAGTACTAATGGTGACAGACCTAGCGAACCTCTTAGTGCACTTAGGACAATCAGAGATAGCATGAGAGGAGTCACCACAGTAAAAACACAGCCCATTCTGACGTCTGTGTTCTTGCCGTTCAGCTCTGGTCAAAGTCCTATCACATTGCATAGGCTCAGGCCTCCGCTCAGAGGACACCGCCAAATGGTGCACAACTTTGCCCTCGCGCAATCGCCGATCAATCTGAATGGCCAAAGACATTGACTCATTCAGACCAGCAGGCGTGGGGAACCCCACCATAACATCCTTAAGGGCTTCAGAAAGACCCTTTCTGAAAATTGCTGCCAGGGCACACTCATTCCATTGAGTAAGCACAGACCACTTTCTAAACTTCTGGCAATATACTTCTGCCTCATCCTGACCCTGACATAGAGTCAGCAAGATCTTTTCTGCCTGATCCACAGAATTAGGTTCGTCATAAAGCAATCCAAGCGCTAGAAAAAATGCATCCACATTAAGCAATGCAGGATTTCCTGGCTCAAGGGAGAATGCCCAGTCTTGCGGGTCACCACGCAACAAAGAAATAATAATCTTTACTTGCTGAATGGGATCACCAGAGGAGCGGGGTTTCAGAGCAAGAAACAGTCTGCAATTATTTTTGAAATTCAAAAATTTAGATCTATCCCCAGAAAACAAATCAGGAATTGGAATTCTAGGTTCTAACATCGGATTCTGAACTACATAATCTTGAATACTCTGTACCCTAGCAGTGAGTTGATCCACACAAGAGGACAAACCTTGAATATCCATATCTACACCTGAGTCCTGAACCACCCAGAGGTTAAGGGGAAAAGAAAGACAAAACAAGCTGCAAAGAGAAAAAAAAATTGACTCAGAACTTCTCTTATCTGTTGTGAATTTGGATTCTGGGCTCCCCCGGTGGCTACTGGTGGAATTGAACTGGTGTTTTCATCTTCTCTGTTCACCTGTTCCCATCAAGATTTGGGAGTCGCTATATAACCTTGCTGCTCTGTTAGTTGCTTGCCGGTCAACAATGTTATCAGAAGCCTCTCTGTGCTTGTTCCTGCTCCTAGACAACTACTAGATAAGTTGGACTCTTGTCCATGTTTGTTTTTGCATTTTTGTTCCAGTTCACAGCTGTGGTTTCGTTACTGTGTCTGGAAAGCTCTTGTGAACAGGAATTGCCACTCTGGTGTTATGAGTTAATGCCAGAGTTTTAAAGTAATTTCTGGATGGTGTTTTGATAGGGTTTTCAGCTGACCATGAAAGTGCCCTTTCTGTCTTCTGCTATGTAGTAAGTGGACCTCAAATTTGCTAAACCTATTTTCATACTACGTTTGTTATTTCATCTTGATTCACCGCCAATACATGTGGGGGGCCTCTGTCTCCTTTCGGGGTATTTCTCTAGAGGTGAGCTAGGACTAATATTTCCCTCTGCTAGCATTATTTAGTCCTCCGGCTGGTGCTGGGCATCTAGAATCAACGTAGGCATGCTACCCGGCCACTGCTAGTTGTGTGTTAGGTTTAGTTCATGGTCAGCTCAGTTCCCATCTTCCAAGAGCTAGTTCCTATATATGCTGATGCTATGTTCTCTTGCCATTGAGAACATGACAGTTTGACCGGCCACTAAAGGGTTAAAATCCTTGGCTGAGAAAGGAGAGAAATAAGAAGTCTGCTGAGAATTTTTTTTTTTTTTCTCCTTCTAATCTTTGAATGGCTCTGTGTCCACCTGTTTGTAATGGATCTTCAGAGTGTAACTGCAGGTTTGAATAATCTCGCCACGAAGGTACAAAATTTGCAAGACTTGGTTTGTCATGCACCTATATCTGAGCCGAGAATTCCTTTGCCGGAATTTTTCTCGGGGAATAGATCTGGGTTTCAGAATTTTCGAAATAATTGCAAATTATTTTTGTCCCAGAAATTTCGCTCTGCCGGAGACCCTGCACAGCAGGTCAGGATTGTGATTTCCTTGCTCCGGGGCGACCCTCAAGACTGGGCTTTTTCATTGACACCAGGGGATCCTGCGTTGCTCAATGTGGATGCGTTTTTTCTGGCCTTGGGGTTGCTTTATGACGAACCTCATTTGGAGCTTCAGGCAGAAAAAACTTTGATGTCCCTATCTCAGGGGCAAGATGAAGTGGAAATTTACTGTCAAAGATTCCGTAAATGGTCTGTGCTTACTCAGTGGAATGAGTGCGCCCTGGCGGCGACTTTCAGAGAGGGTCTCTCTGATGCCATTAAGGATGTTATGGTGGGGTTCCCTGTGCCTGCGGGTCTGAATGAGTCCATGACAATGGCTATTCAGATCGATAGGCGTTTGCGGGAGCGCAAACCAGTGCACCATCTGGCGGTGTCCACTGAGAAGTCGCCAGAGAGTATGCAGTGTGATAGAATTCTGTCCCGAAGCGAGCGGCAGAATTTTAGACGGAAAAATGGGTTGTGTTTCTATTGTGGTGATTCTACTCATGTTATATCAGCATGCTCTAAGCGCACTAAAAAGCTTGATAAATCTGTTTCCATTTGCACCTTACCGTCTAAGTTTATTCTATCTGTGACCCTGATTTGCTCTTTGTCATCTATTACCACGGACGCATATGTCGACTCTGGCGCCGCTTTGAGTCTTATGGATTGGTCCTTTGCCAAACGTTGTGGGTATGATTTAGAGCCTTTGGAGACTCTTATTCCTCTGAAGGGGATTGACTCCACCCCATTGGCTAATAATAAACCACAATACTGGACACAAGTAACTATGCGTATTAATCCGGATCACCAGGAGATTATTCGCTTTCTGGTGCTGTATAATCTACATGATGATTTGGTGCTAGGATTGCCTTGGCTGCAATCTCACAACCCAGTCCTCGACTGGAGAGCTATGTCTGTGTTGAGCTGGGGATGTAAGGGGGCTCATGGGGATGTACCTGTGGTTTCCATTTCATCATCTATTCCCTCTGAAATTCCTGAGTTCCTGTCTGACTATCGTGACGTCTTTGAAGAATCCAAGCTTGGTTCATTACCTCCGCACCGAGAGTGCGATTGTGCCATAGATTTAATCCCGGGTAGTAAATACCCAAAGGGTCGTTTATTTAATCTGTCTGTGCCTGAACATGCTGCTATGCGAGAATATATAAAGGAGTCCTTGGAAAAGGGACATATTCGTCCATCGTCATCTCCTTTAGGAGCCGGTTTTTTCTTTGTGTCAAAAAAAGACGGCTCTTTGAGACCATGTATCGATTATCGGCTTTTGAATAAAATCACTGTAAAATATCAATACCCATTGCCGTTGCTGACTGATTTGTTTGCTCGCATAAAGGGGGCCAAGTGGTTCTCTAAGATTGACCTTCGTGGGGCGTATAATTTGGTGCGAATCAGGCAGGGGGATGAGTGGAAAACCGCATTTAATACGCCCGAGGGCCACTTTGAGTATTTAGTGATGCCTTTTGGTCTTTCAAATGCTCCGTCAGTTTTCCAGTCCTTTATGCATGATATTTTTCGCGATTATTTGGATAAATTTATGATTGTGTATCTGGATGATATTCTGATTTTCTCGGATTACTGGGACTCTCATGTCCAGCAAGTCAGGAGGGTTTTCCAGGTTTTGCGGTCTAATTCTTTGTGTGTGAAGGGTTCTAAGTGTGTTTTTGGGGTACAGAGGATTTCCTTTTTGGGATATATTTTTTCTCCCTCTTCCATTGAAATGGATCCTGTCAAGGTTCAAGCTATTTGTGATTGGACGCAGCCCTCTTCTCTTAAGAGTCTTCAGAAATTTTTGGGCTTTGCTAACTTTTATCGTCGATTTATTGCTGGTTTTTCGGATATTGCTAAGCCATTGACCGATTTGACTAAGAAGGGTGCTGATGTTGCTGATTGGTCCCCTGACGCTGTGGAGGCCTTTCGGGAGCTTAAGCGCCGTTTTTCCTCTGCCCCTGTGTTGCGTCAGCCTGATGTTGCTCTACCTTTCCAGGTTGAGGTCGACGCTTCTGAGATCGGAGCTGGGGCAGTGTTGTCGCAGAAAAGTTCTGACTGCTCCGTGATGAGGCCTTGTGCCTTCTTTTCCCGTAAATTTTCGCCCGCTGAGCGGAATTATGATGTTGGGAATCGGGAGCTTTTGGCCATGAAGTGGGCTTTTGAGGAGTGGCACCATTGGCTTGAGGGGGCCAGACATCAGGTGGTGGTATTGACTGACCACAAAAACTTGATTTATCTTGAGACCGCCAGGCGCCTGAATCCTAGACAGGCGCGCTGGTCATTATTTTTCTCTCGGTTTAATTTTGTGGTGTCATACCTACCGGGTTCTAAGAATGTTAAGGCGGATGCCCTTTCTAGGAGTTTTGAGCCTGACTCGCCTGGTAACTCTGAGCCCACAGGTATCCTTAAGGATGGAGTGGTATTGTCAGCTGTTTCTCCAGACCTGCGGCGGGCCTTGCAGGAGTTTCAGGCGGATAGACCGGATCGTTGCCCACCTGATAAACTGTTTGTTCCTGATGATTGGACCAGTAAAGTCATCTCTGAGGTTCATTCTTCTGCGTTGGCAGGTCATCCTGGCATTTTTGGTACCAGGGATTTGGTGGCAAGGTCCTTCTGGTGGCCTTCCCTGTCACGAGATGTGCGAGGTTTTGTGCAGTCTTGTGACGTTTGTGCTCGGGCCAAGCCTTGTTGCTCTCGGGCTAGTGGATTATTGTTGCCCTTGCCTATTCCTAAGAGGCCTTGGACGCACATCTCGATGGATTTTATTTCAGATCTGCCTGTTTCTCAGAAGATGTCTGTCATCTGGGTGGTGTGTGACCGTTTCTCTAAGATGGTCCATTTGGTTCCTCTGCCCAAGTTGCCTTCTTCTTCCGAGTTGGTTCCTCTGTTTTTTCAAAATGTTGTTCGTTTGCATGGTATTCCTGAGAATATCATTTCTGACAGAGGGACCCAATTCGTGTCTAGATTTTGGCGGGCATTCTGTGCTAGGATGGGCATAGATTTGTCTTTTTCGTCCGCTTTCCATCCTCAGACGAATGGCCAGACCGAGCGGACTAATCAGACCCTGGAGACATATCTGAGGTGTTTTGTGTCTGCTGACCAGGATGATTGGGTTGCTTTTTTGCCATTGGCAGAGTTCGCTCTCAATAATCGGGCCAGCTCTGCCACTTTGGTGTCCCCATTTTTCTGTAATTCGGGGTTTCATCCTCGATTTTCCTCTGGTCAGGTGGAATCTTCGGATTGTCCTGGAGTGGATGCTGTGGTGGAGAGATTGCATCAGATCTGGGGGCAGGTGGTGGACAATTTGAGGTTGTCCCAGGAGAAGACTCAGCTTTTTGCCAACCGCCACCGTCGTGTTGGTCCTCGGCTTGGTGTTGGGGATTTGGTGTGGTTGTCTTCTCGTTTTGTCCCTATGAGGGTCTCTTCTCCTAAGTTTAAGCCTCGGTTCATCGGCCCGTATAAGATATTGGAGATTCTTAACCCTGTTTCCTTCCGTTTGGACCTCCCTGCATCCTTTTCTATTCATAACGTTTTTCATCGGTCATTATTGCGCAGGTATGAGGTACCGGTTGTGCCTTCCGTTGAGCCTCCTGCTCCGGTGTTGGTTGAGGGTGAGTTGGAGTACGTTGTGGAGAAAATCTTAGACTCTCGTGTTTCCAGACGGAGACTCCAGTATCTGGTCAAGTGGAAGGGATACGGCCAGGAGGATAATTCTTGGGTGAATGCATCTGATGTTCATGCCTCTGATCTGGTTCGTGCCTTTCATAGGGCCCATCCTGATCGCCCTGGTGGTTCTGGTGAGGGTTCGGTGCCCCCTCCTTGAGGGGGGGGTACTGTTGTGAATTTGGATTCTGGGCTCCCCCGGTGGCTACTGGTGGAATTGAACTGGTGTTTTCATCTTCTCTGTTCACCTGTTCCCATCAAGATTTGGGAGTCGCTATATAACCTTGCTGCTCTGTTAGTTGCTTGCCGGTCAACAATGTTATCAGAAGCCTCTCTGTGCTTGTTCCTGCTCCTAGACAACTACTAGATAAGTTGGACTCTTGTCCATGTTTGTTTTTGCATTTTTGTTCCAGTTCACAGCTGTGGTTTCGTTACTGTGTCTGGAAAGCTCTTGTGAACAGGAATTGCCACTCTGGTGTTATGAGTTAATTCCAGAGTTTTAAAGTAATTTCTGGATGGTGTTTTGATAGGGTTTTCAGCTGACCATGAAAGTGCCCTTTCTGTCTTCTGCTATGTAGTAAGTGGACCTCAAATTTGCTAAACCTATTTTCATACTACGTTTGTTATTTCATCTTGATTCACCGCCAATACATGTGGGGGGCCTCTGTCTCCTTTCGGGGTATTTCTCTAGAGGTGAGCTAGGACTAATATTTCCCTCTGCTAGCATTATTTAGTCCTCCGGCTGGTGCTGGGCATCTAGAATCAACGTAGGCATGCTACCCGGCCACTGCTAGTTGTGTGTTAGGTTTAGTTCATGGTCAGCTCAGTTCCCATCTTCCAAGAGCTAGTTCCTATATATGCTGATGCTATGTTCTCTTGCCATTGAGAACATGACACTTATCCCTCTTTTGAGATGCATTAACACTTTGTTGGCCAGCTGTACTGTTATGGACCTGGTGGTTAGGAGCATCCGAAATGACCTGATGGTTAAAACAGAAAACCTGGGACAAGCTCTGAGGAGGTGGTAACTCTACTGACCGCAATCCCTAATCCTATCACACACACTAGCCGTGGAGCGTACCTAACTCTCCCTAGACGCCTCTTCACAGCCTAAGAGCTAACTACCCCTAAAGATAGAAATAGCAGCCTACCTTGCCTCAGAGAAATTCCCCAAAGTAAAGGTAGCCCCCCACAAATATTAACTGTGAGTTAAGAGGGAAGTGACAAACACAGGAATGAAACAGATTTTAGCAAAGGAGGCCGAATCTTCTCTAGATAGACAGAGGATAGGAAAGGGAACTATGCGGTCAGCATTAAAAACTACAAAAACCACGCAGAGTGTGCAAAAAGACCTCCACACCGACTCACGGTGTGGAGGTGCAGCTCTGCACCCCCAGAGCTTCCAGCTAGCAAGGAAATATCATAATAGCAAGCTGGACTAGAAACATAGCATGTACTGAAAAATATATTCAAAAACCGATGAACAGCAACTGACTAGCAAGGACTTAGCTTCTGCTGGAGTAGACAGGTCATCTGAGAAATCCAAGAGAGATCTGAACCAGTACTGAGATATTGACAGCTGGCATGAACTAACGACCTGGGCAGAGTTAAATAGGGAAGCCAGCAGAAGCAATAAACGAGGGCAGCTGAGAAAGCCAACCTCAAAGATCAGCAGTTCCACTCAAAGCCACCAGAGGGTGTCCAAGGACAGAATTCACCAAAGTACCATTCACGACCACAGGAGGGAGCCCAATAACGGAATTCACAACAGAACTGTAGTGAAACACTTGCGGGTTCAAAGCTCTCACAACACATCTAGATAAGTTCCTTAGGGGGTCTACTTTCCAAAATTGTGTCACTTGTGGGGGGTTTCATTGTTTAAGCACATCAGTGGCTCTCCAAACACAACATGGCGTCCCATCTCAATTCCACTCAATTTTGCATTGAAAAGTCAAATGGCGCTCCTTCCCTTCTGAGCTCTACCATGCGCCCAAACAGTGGTTTACCCCCACATATGGGGTATCATTGTACTCAGGACAAATTGTACAACAACGTTTGGGGTCCAAGTCCTTCTCTTACCCTTGGGAAAATAAAAAATTGGGGGCGAAAAGATCATTTTTGTGAAAAAATATGATTTTTTTATTTTTACGGCTCTGCATTTTAAACTTCTGTGAATCACTTAATGGGTCAAGTGCTCACCACACATCTAGATAAGTTCCTTAGGGGGTCTACTTTCCAAAATGGTGTCACTTGTGGGGGGTTTCAATGTTTAGGCACATCAGGGGCTCTCCAAATGCAACATGGCGTCCCATCTCAATTCCAGTCAATTTTGCATTGAAAAGTCAAACGGCGCTCCTTCCCTTCCGATCTCTCCCATGCGCCCAAACAGTGGTTTACCCCCACATATGGAGTATCATCGTACTCAGGACAAATTGTACAACAACTTTTGGGGTCCATTTTCTCCTGTTACCCTTGGTAAAATAAAACAAATTGGAGCTGAATTAAATTTTTTGTGAAAAAAAGTTAAATGTTCATTTTTATTTAAACATTCCAAAAATTCCTGTGAAACACCTGAAGGGTTAATAAACTTCTTGAATGTGGTTTTGAGCACCTTGAGGGGTGCAGTTTTTAGAATGGTGTCACAATTGGTTATTTTCTATCATATAGACCCCTCAAAATGACTTCAAATGAGATGTGGTCCCTTAAAAATGATGTAAAAATGAGAAATTGCTTGTCAACTTTTAACCCTTATAACTCCCTAATAAAAAAAATTTTGGTTCCAAAATTGTGCTTATGTAAAGTAGACATGTGGAAAATGTTACTTATTAAGTATTTTGTGTGACATATCTCTGTGATTTTATTGCATAAAAATTCAAAGTTGGAAAATTGCAAAATTTTCTAAATTTTCAACAAACTTCTGTTTTTTTCACAAATAAACGCAGGTAATATCAAAGAAATTTTATCACTATCATGAAGTACAATAGGTCACGAGAAAACAGTGTCAGAATCACCGGGATCCGTTGAAACGTTCCAGAGTTATAACCTCTTAAAGGGACAGTGGTCAGAATTGTAAAAATTGGCCCGGTCATTAATGTGCAAACCACCCTTGGTGGTAAAGGGGTTAAAATGATAACATTTGTAATGTTGGGGTCAATTTCGACCCAGGTCTAATATAAGAGTAAAAAAACAGTAATAAGTCCCAAAACTGAACTCATAAACACAATATAACCAACAGCCCACAGCCAGCTCTACCTCCAATAACTTGAGTTATGTCCAGGCATGTATGGCCAAATCAGCTTAGAGTTGGTACTTTGCAGAGTATACATCTCCAGTTTACCCATGCAACAATGAGGAGAAGATTTGATGTAAGCCAAATTCTGAATTATATCTTAGATGATAATGAATCAGAGGACACACAGCAGCAAACTGATACAGAAGAACAGGTTTCTGAGGAGGAAGATGATGTGGAGTATCCACCGGAAGACACAGACAGTTCTGATCAGTCTGATGAGGAGCTCACTGGTGCTGAAGCTGCTCCCGCTGAAAGATTCAAATCCAAAAGTGGCAAGATCAGTTGGAGCTCAGTACTGTTGTGAATTCCGTTCTTGGGCTCCCTCCGGTGGTTGTAAATGGCACTTTTGTGAATTCTGCCCTTGGGCTCCCTCCAGTGGTTTTAAGTGGAACTGCTGCTCCTTGGATTTAGCTTAGCAGCTGCTTCCACTGATCGTCTCTCCTGCTCTGCTATTTAGCCTGGCTCTGATCTTCAGCCAGTGCCAGCTGTCAATGTTTCTTGGTTGGATTCAGATCTCTTCTTGGATTTCCTTGATAGTCGGTCCTGTTCAGCAAAGATAAGTCCTTGCATGTTCATTTGTTGTCCTCTTGCTGTGGACTTAATCATTCAGCTAATTTTATGTTTGCTCTAGTCCAGCTTGTCAGTATTCTATATTCAGTTAAGCTGGAAGCTCTGGGGAAGCAGATTTTCCCTCCACACCGTTAGTCAGGTGTGGAGATTTTGCAAACTCTGTGATGGATTATTCTAGCTTTTAATACTGACCGCACAGTATCCTTTCCTATTCTGTCTATCTAGTTAGAAGTGGCCTCCTTTGCTAAATCCTGTTTTCATTCTGTGTATGTCATTTCCCTCTCCACTCACAGTCCATATTTGTGGGGGCTGTCTGTCCTTTGGGAGCTTTCTCTGAGGCAAGATAGCTTTCCTGTTTCCATCTTTAGGGGTAGCTAGTTCTCCGGCTGTGATGAGATGTCTAGGGAGTGACAGGAACATTCCACGGCTACTTCTAGTGTTGTGTTAGGTTCAGGAACTACGGTCAGTAATGATACCATCTCCTCAGAGCTCGTCCCATGTTGCTCCTTAACCACCAGGTCATAACAGTACAGCTGGCCAACAATGTATTGAATGCATCTCAAAAGAGGAAAAAAAAAGTTCTGAGCCATTTTTTTTTCTCTGCAGCCTGTTTTGTCTTTTTTTTCCCCTTAGTCTCTGGGTGGTTCAGGATTTTGGCGCTGACATGGATGTTCAGGGTTTGTTTTCTCATGTGGATCAACTTGCTGCAAGGGTACAGAGTATCCAAGATTATGTTGTTCAGACTCCGGTTTTGGAGCCTAGAATTCCTACTCCTGATTTGTTTTTTGGGGATAGATCTAAGTTCTTGAACTTTAAAAATAACTGCAGATTGTTTTTTGCTTTGAGACCCCGTTCCTCTGGTGACCCCATTCAGCAGGTGAAAATTGTCATCTCTCTGCTGCGTGGCGATCCTCAGGACTGGGCATTCTCCCTTGAGTCAGGGGATCCGGCATTACTTAATGTAGATGCATTTTTTCAAGCGCTCGGATTACTGTATGATGAACCTAATTCTGTGGATCAGGCAGAAAAAACCTTGTTGGCCCTGTGTCAGGGTCAGGAAGCGGCAGAAGTATACTGCCAGAAATTTAGAAAATGGTCTGTGCTCACTAAATGGAATGAAGATGCTCTGGCTGCAATTTTCAGAAAGGGTCTTTCTGAAGCCCTTAAAGATGCTATGGTGGGGTTCCCCACGCCTGTTGGTTTGAACGAATCTATGTCTCTAGCCATTCAGATTGATCGGCGCCTGCGTGAGCGCAAGGTTGTGCACCATATGGCGGTGTCCTCTGAGCAGAGTCCTGAGCCTATGCAATGTGATAGGATTTGGACTAGTGCGGAACAGCAGGAATTCAGATGACAGAATAGGCTGTGTTTTTACTGTGGTGATTCTGCTCATTCTTTTTCGGATTGCCCTAAGCGTACTAAGAGGGTCGCTAGGTCTGTTACCATTAGTACTGTGCAGCCTAAATTTCTCTTGTCTGTTACCCTGATTTGCTCATTATCGTCCTTTTCTGTCATGGCATTTGTGGATTCAGGCGCTGCACTGAATTTAATGGACTTAGAGTTCGCCAGACGCTGTGGGTTTTCCTTACAGCCTTTGCAGAGCCCTATTCCCTTAAGGGGAATTGATGCGACACCATTAGCCAAGAATAAACCTCAGTACTGGACTCAGCTGACCATGTGCAAGGCTCCAGCACATCAGGAAGAGTGTCGTTTTCTGGTGTTGCATAATTTGCATGATGTGGTTGTACTGGGTTTTCCATGGTTGCAGGTACATAATCCAGTGCTGGATTGGAAATCCATGTCTGTGACTAGTTGGGGTTGTCAAGGGGTACATAGTGACGTTCCTTTGATGTCAATCTCCTCTTCCCCCTCTTCTGAAGTTCCTGAGTTTTTGTCAGATTTCCAGGATGTATTTGATGAGCCCAAGTCCAGTTCCCTTCCTCCTCATAGGGACTGTGATTGTGCTATTAACTTGATTCCTGGCTGTAAGTTCCCTAAGGGCCGACTTTTCAATCTGTCTGTGCCAGAGCATGCCGCCATACGGAGTTATATTAAGAAGTCCTTGGAGAAGGGGCATATTCGGCCCTCTTCGTCACCGTTGGGAGCGGGATTCTTCTTTGTTGCCAAGAAGGATGGCTCCTTGAGACCCTGTATTGATTATCGCCTTCTTAATAAGATCACGGTCAAATTCCAATACCCTTTACCTTTGCTTTCTGATTTGTTTGCTCGGATTAAGGGGGCTAGTTGGTTTACTAAGATTGACCTTCGAGGGGCGTATAATCTTGTTCGTATTAAACAGGGTGACGAATGGAAAACTGCACTTAATACGCCCGAAGGCCATTTTGAATACCTTGTGATGCCATTCGGGCTCTCTAATGCCCCATCTGTGTTTCAGTCCTTCATGCATGATATCTTCCGGAATTATCTTGATAAATTCATGATTGTATATTTGGATGATATCTTGATTTTTTCCGACGATTGGGAGTCTCATGTGAAACAGGTCAGGATGGTATTTCAGATCCTTCGTGCTAACACTTTATTTGTGAAGGGGTCTAAATGCCTATTTGGAGTTCAGAAGGTTTCTTTTTTGGGTTTTATTTTTTCTCCCTCGGCTATAGAAATGGATCCTGTTAAGGTCCAAGCCATTCATGATTGGATTCAACCCACTTCTGTGAAGAGCCTTCAGAAATTTTTGGGCTTTGCTAATTTTTATCGCCGTTTCATTGCCAACTTTTCCAGTGTAGTTAAGCCCCTGACCGATTTGACGAAGAAAGGCGCTGATGTGATGAATTGGTCCTCTGTGGCTGTTGAGGCCTTTCAGGAGCTTAAATGCCGATTTACTTCTGCCCCTGTGTTGCGTCAGCCGGATGTTTCTCTTCCTTTTCAGGTTGAGGTTGACGCTTCTGAGATTGGGGCAGGTGTTGTGAACTCTGTTGTGGGTTCTGCTCTTAGGCTCCCTCCGGTGGTTATAAGTGGTAGTGCTGCTGTTTGTCCTTCACAATAGTCATCAGCTGCTTCCACTTTGGACGGGGCTATTTAGTCTGGCTCCTTCCTTTATTGAGTGCCAGTTGTCCATTGTTTTCTAGGGATCCACATCTCTGCTTGGTTTCTCCTTCTGGATTGTCCAAATCATCAAAGATAAGTCCTGGCTCTGTTTTTGCAGTCCACATGCGGTGGACTTAATAGTTCTGTGAATTCCTATGTTTTTTCTTGTCCAGCTTTGTCTGTGTTAAGATTTACTCAGCCAAGTTGGAAGCTCTGGAGTCACAGAGTTACCCTCCATGCCTTTAGTTAGGTGTGGAGATTTTTGTATTCTCTGTGGTGGATTTTGTAGTATTTTTTATACTGACCGCACAGTACTCTTTCCTGTCTTTTCTTTCTAGGTAGCGTGGCCTCCTTTGCTAAATTCTGTTTTCAGTTTGCGTTTGTAATTTTCCTCTCCTCTCACAGTCAATATTTGTGGGGGGCTGCCTTTCCTTTGGGAATTTTCTCTGAGGCAAGATAGTATTCCTGTTTCTTTCTTTAGGTGTAATTAGTCCTCCGGCCGTGACGAGGTGTCTAGGGAGTGACAGGAACATCCCACGGCTACTTCTAGTTGATGTGTTAAGTTCAGGGTCTGCGGTCAGTATAGAGGCCACCTACTCCAGATCTCGTCTATGCTGCTCCTAGGCCACCAGTTCATAACAGTACAACTGGCCAACAATGAGTTAACCGCATCTCAAAAGAAGGGAAAGAAAGTGCTGAGCCATTTTTTTTTGTACTCTGCTGTGTTTTTTTTTCCCTCTTCACTTCTGGGTGGCTCAGGAGTTAGGCGTTGACATGGATGTTCAGGGACTTGCTTCTCAGGTGGATCAACTTGCTTCTAGAGTACAGGGTATTTCTGATTATATCGTGCAGACTCCTGTTTTAGAGCCTAGAATTCCTACCCTCGATCTGTTCTTCGGGGACAGGTCCAAATTTTTGAGCTTTAAAAATAACTGTAAACTGTTTTTTGCTCTTAAGCCCCGTTCCTCTGGTGATCCCATCCAGCAGGTAAAAATTGTCATTTCTCTGTTGCGTGGTGACCCGCAGGATTGGGCATTTTCCCTGGAATCTGGGAATCTGGCCTTGCTTAATGTAGACACCTTTTTTCAGGCGCTTGGGTTATTGTATGATGAACCTAACTCTGTAGAGCATGCTGAGAAAACACTTTTGGCCCTGTGTCAGGGTCAAGAAGCGGCAGAGTCATATTGCCAGAAATTCAGAAAATGGTCTGTGCTTACTAAGTGGAATGTGGATGCTTTGGCGGCAATTTTCAGAAAGGGTCTTTTTGAATCTGTTATAGATGTTATGGTGGGGTTCCCCACGCCTGCAGGTCTGAGTGATTCTATGTCTCTGGCCATTCAAATTGATCGGCGCTTGCGTGAGCGCAGAGTTGTGCACACTATGGCGTTGTCTTCTGAGCGGAGTCCTGAGCCTATGCAGTGTGATAGGATTGTGTCTAGAGCGGAACGCCAAGGATTCAGACGTCAGAATAGGTTGTGCTTTTACTGCGGCGATTCTGCTCATGTTATTTCTGATTGCCCTATGCGTGCCAAGAGAATCGCTAATTCCGTTACTATCAGTACTGTACAACCTAAATTTCTGTTATCTGTGACCCTGATCTGCTCATTATCATCATTCTCTGTCATGGCATTTGTGGATTCAGGCGCCACTTTAAATTTAATGGACTTAGAATTTGCCAGACGTTGTGGTTTTTCCTTACAGCCTTTGCGGAGTCCTATCCCTTTGAGGGGGATTGATGCTACACCATTGGCTAAAAATAAACCTCAGTTTTGGACACAGTTAACCATGTGCATGGCGCCAGCCCATCAGGAAGATTGTCGCTTCCTGGTGTTACATAATTTGCATGATGCTGTTGTGCTGGGGTTTCCATGGTTACAGGTACATAATCCGGTGTTGGATTGGAAATCTATGTCTGTGACTAGTTGGGGTTGTCAGGGGGTTCACGATGACGTTCCTCTGATGTCAATTTCCTCCTCCCCCTCTTCTGAAATTCCTGAGTTTCTGTCTGATTTCCAGGATGTTTTTGATGAGCCCAAGTCCAGTTCCCTTCCACCGCATAGGGACTGTGATTGTGCTATTGATTTGATTCCAGGCTGTAAGTTTCCTAAGGGCCGACTTTTCAACCTGTCTGTGCCTGAACATGCCGCCATGCAGAGCTATGTAAGGGAGTCTTTGGAGAAGGGGCATATTCTGCCATCTTCTTCTCCATTAGGAGCAGGTTTTTTTTTTGTTGCCAAGAAGGATGGCTCCTTGAGACCCTGTATTGATTATCGCCTCTTGAACAAGATCACGGTCAAATTCCAATACCCTTTGCCTTTGCTTTCTGATTTGTTTGCCAGAATTAAGGGGGCTAGTTGGTTTACTAAGATTGACCTTCGAGGGGCATATAATCTGGTTCGTATTAAGCAGGGTGACGAATGGAAAACTGCGTTTAATACGCCCGAGGGCCATTTTGAGTATCTTGTGATGCCATTCGGACTCTCTAATGCCCCATCTGTGTTTCAGTCCTTCATGCATGATATTTTTTGGAATTATCTTGATAAATTCATGATTGTATATTTGGATGATATTTTGATTTTTTCAGATGATTGGGAGTCTCATGTGAAACAAGTTAGGATGGTATTTCAGGTCCTTCGTGACGATGCCTTGTTTGTGAAGGGGTCTAAGTGCCTCTTTGGTGTACAGAAGGTTTCTTTTTTGGGCTTCATTTTTTCTCCATCATCTATAGAAATGGATCCGGCTAAGATTCAGGCCATTCATGATTGGATCCAGCCCACATCCGTGAAGAGCCTTCAGAAATTTTTGGGCTTTGCTAATTTTTATCGCCGTTTCATTGCCAACTTCTCCAGTGTGGTTAAACCCCTGACCGATTTGACGAGGAAGGGCGCTGATGTAGCTAATTGGTCCTCTGAGGCCGTTTCTGCCTTTTAGGAGCTTAAGCGCTGATTTACTTCTGCCCCTGTGTTGCGTCAGCCGGATGTTTCTCTTCCTTTTCAGGTTGAGGTTGACGCTTCTGAGATTGGGGCAGGGGCCGTTTTGTCTCAGAGGAATTCTGATGGTTCCTTGATGAAACCATGTGCCTTCTTTTCTCGAAAGTTTTCGCCTGCGGAACGCAATTATGATGTCGGCAATCGTGAGTTGTTGGCTATGAAGTGGGCATTTGAGGAGTGGCGACATTGGCTTGAGGGGGCCAAGCACCGTATTGTGGTCTTGACCGATCATAAGAATCTGATTTACATCGAGTCTGCCAAACGGCTGAATCCTAGACAGGCCCGATGGTCCCTGTTTTTCTCCCATTTTGATTTTGTTGTCTCGTATCTTCCAGGTTCTAACAATGTTAAGGCTGATGCCCTCTCTAGGAGTTTCTTGCCTGATTCCCCTGGGATTCTTGAGCCGGTTGGTATTCTTAAGGAGGGGGTGATTCTTTCTGCCATCTCCCCTGATTTGCGACGGGCTCTTCAGGAGTTTCAGGCTGATAAACCTGATCGCTGTCCAGCGGGGAAACTGTTTGTTCCTGACAGACGGACTAGTAAAGTGATTTCTCAGGTTCACTGTTCTGTGTTGGCTGGCCATCCTGGGATTTTTGGTACCAGAGATTTGGTTAGTAGGTCCTTTTGGTGGCCTTCTTTGTCACGGGATGTGCGTTCTTTTGTGCAGTCCTGTGGGACTTGTGCGCGGGCCAAACCTTGCTGCTCCCGCGCCAGTGGGTTGCTTTTGCCTTTGCCGGTCCCTGAGAGGCCTTGGACGCATATTTCTATGGATTTTATTTCGGATCTTCCTGTTTCCCAGAGGATGTCTGTTATCTGGGTGGTCTGTGACCGGTTTTCTAAGATGGTTCATTTGGTACCTTTGCCTAAGTTGCCTTCCTCTTCTGAGTTGGTTCCGTTGTTTTTTCAGCATGTGGTTAGTTTGCATTCTGGAGAATATTGTGTCCGATAGAGGTTCCCAGTTTGTTTCTAGGTTTTGGCGGTCCTTTTTTTGCTAAGCTGGGCATTGATTTGTCTTTTTCTTCCGCATTTCATCCACAGACAAACGGCCAAACCGAGCGAACTAACCAGACTTTGGAAACTTATTTGAGATGCTTTGTGTCTGCCGATCAGGATGATTGGGTGGCTTTCTTGCCTTTGGCCGAGTTTGCCCTTAATTATCGGGCTAGTTCTGCTACCTTGGTGTCACCATTCTTTTGTAATTCTGGGTTTCATCCTCGTTTTTCTTCAGGGCAGGTTGAGTCTTCTGATTGTCCTGGGGTGGGCTCTGTGTTTGACAGGTTGCAGCAGATTTGGGCTCATGTTGTGGACAATTTGGTGTTGTCTCTGGAGGAGGCTCAGCGTTTTGCCAACCGTCGTCGGCGTGTGGGTTCCCGGCTTCGGGTTGGGGATTTGGTCTGGTTGTCTTCTCGTCATGTTCCTATGAAGGTTTCTTCCCCGAAATTCAAGCCTCGGTTTATTGGTCCTTATAGGATTTCTGAGATTATCAATCCAGTGTCTTTTCGTTTGGCCCTTCCAGCCTCTTTTTCCATCCATAATGTTTTTCATAGATCTTTGTTGCGGAAATATGTGGTGTCCGTGGTTCCCTCTGTTGATCCTCCTGCCCCGGTGTTGATTGATGGGGAGTTGGAGTATGTTGTGGAGAAGATCTTGGATTCTCGTTTTTCTAGACGGAGGCTTCAGTATCTTGTCAAGTGGAAGGGTTATGGCCAGGAGGATAATTCTTGGGTTTTTGCCTCCGATGTTCATGCTGACGATTTGGTTCATGCCTTCCATTTGGCTCGTCCGGATCGGCCTGGGGGCTCTGGTGAGGGTTCGGTGACCCCTCCTCAAGGGGGGGGTACTGTTGTGAATTCTGTTGTGGGTTCTGCTCTTAGGCTCCCTCTGGTGGTTATAAGTGGTAGTGCTGCTGTTTGTCCTTCACAACTGTCATCAGCTGCTTCCACTTTGGACGGGGCTATTTAGTCTGGCTCCTTCCTTTATTGAGTGCCAGTTGTCCATTGTTTTCTAGGGATCCACATCTCTGCTTGGTTTCTCCTTCTGGATTGTCCAAATCATCAAAGATAAGTCCTGGCTCTGTTTTTGCAGTCCACATGCGGTGGACTTAATAGTTCTGTGAATTCCTATGTTTTTTCTTGTCCAGCTTTGTCTGTGTTAAGATTTACTCAGCCAAGTTGGAAGCTCTGGAGTCACAGAGTTACCCTCCATGCCTTTAGTTAGGTGTGGAGATTTTTGTATTCTCTGTGGTGGATTTTGTAGTATTTTTTATACTGATCGCACAGTACTCTTTCCTGTCTTTTCTTTCTAGGTAGCGTGGCCTCCTTTGCTAAATTCTGTTTTCAGTCTGTGTTTGTAATTTCCCTCTCCTCTCACAGTCAATATTTGTGGGGGGCTGCCTTTCCTTTGGGAATTTTCTCTGAGGCAAGATAGTATTCCTGTTTCTTTCTTTAGGTGTAATTAGTCCTCCGGCCGTGACGAGGTGTCTAGGGAGTGACCGGAACATCCCACGGCTACTTCTAGTTGATGTGTTAAGTTCAGGGTCTGCGGTCAGTATAGAGGCCACCTACTCCAGAGCTCATCTATGCTGCTCCTATTCCACCAGTTCATAACAGGCAGGGGCCGTTTTGTCTCAGAGGAGTTCTGATGGTTCTTTGATGAAACCATGTGTCTTTTTTTCCAGAAAGTTTTCGCCTGCGGAGCGCAATTATGATGTTGGCAATCGGGAGTTGTTGGCCATGAAGTGGGCATTTGAGGAGTGGCGACATTGGCTTGAGGGAGCCAAGCACCGCGTTGTGGTCTTGACCGATCATAAGAATCTGATTTACCTCGAGTCGGCCAAGCGGTTGAACCCTAGACAGGCTCGATGGTCCCTGTTATTCTCCCGTTTTGATTTTGTGGTCTCGTATCTTCCGGGATCTAAGAATGTTAAGGCTGATGCCCTCTCTAGGAGTTTTTTGCCTGATTCTCCTGGAGTCCTTGAGCCGGTTGGCATTCTTAAGGAAGGGGTGATTCTTTCTGCCATCTCCCCTGATTTACGGCGGGTTCTTCAGGAATTTCAGGCTGATAAACCTGACCGCTGTCCTGTGGGGAAGCTGTTTGTTCCTGATAGATGGACAAGTAAGGTAATTTCTGTGGCTCATTGTTTGGTGTTGGCTGGTCATCCTGGGATTTTTGGTACCAGAGATTTGGTTGCTAGGTCCTTTTGGTAGCCTTCCTTGTCGCGGGATGTGCGTTCTTTTGTGCAGTCCTGTGGGACTTGTGCCCGGGCCAAGCCTTGCTGTCCCCGCGCTAGTGGGTTGCTTTTGCCTTTGCCGGTCCCTGAGAGGCCCTGGACGCATATTTTTATGGATTTTATTTCGGATCTTCCCGTTTCCCAGAAGATGTCTGTTATCTGGGTGGTTTGTGACCGGTTCTCTAAAATGGTCCATTTGGTACCTTTGCCTAAATTGCCTTCCTCCTCTGATTTGGTTCCATTGTTTTTTCAGCATGTGGTTCGTTTGCATGGCATTCCGGAGAATATTGTGTCTGACAGAGGTTCCCAGTTTGTTTCTAGGTTTTGGCGGGCCTTTTGTGCCAGGATGGGCATTGATTTGTCTTTTTCTTCGGCGTTTCATCCTCAGACTAATGGCCAAACTGAGCGAACTAATCAGACCTTGGAAACCTATTTGAGATGCTTTGTGTCTGCTGACCAGGATGATTGGGTGGCTTTCTTGCCGTTGGCCGAGTTTGCCCTTAATAATTGGGCTAGTTCGGCTACTTTGGTTTCGCCTTTCTTTTGTAATTTTGGTTTTCATCCTCGTTTTTCTTCGGGGCAGGTTGAGCCTTCTGATTGTCCAGGTGTGGATTCTGTAATGGACAGGTTACAGCAGATTTGGACTCATGTGGTAGACAATTTGACGTTGTCTGAGGAAAAGGCTCAACGTTTTGCTAACCGCCGTCGGTGTGTTGGTCCCCGGCTTCGGGTTGGGGATTTAGTCTGGTTATCTTCTCGTCATGTTCCTATGAAGGTTTCTTCCCCTAAGTTCAAGCCTCTGTTTATCGGTCCTTATAAGATTTCTGAGATTATCAATCCGGTATCTTTTCGTTTGGCCCTTCCAGCCTCTTTTGCCATCCATAATGTTTTCCATAGATCTTTGTTGCGGAGATATGTGGTGCCCGTTGTTCCCTCTGTTGATCCTCCTGCCCCGGTGTTAGTTGATGGGGAGATGGAATATGTGGTGGAGAAAATTGGATTCTCGTTTTTCGAGGCGGAGGCTTCAGTATCTTGTCAAGTGGAAGGGTTATGGCCAGGAGGATAATTCTTGGGTTGTTGCCTCCGATGTTCATGCCGCCGATTTGGTTCGTGCTTTTCACTTGGCTCGTCCTGATCGGCCTAGGGGCTCTGGTGAGGGTTCGGTGACCCCTCCTCAAGGAGGGGGTACTGTTGTGAATTCTGTTGTGGGTTCTGCTCTTATTCTCCCTCCGGTGGTTATAAGTGGTAGTGCTGCTGTTTGTCCTTCACAATAGTCATCAGCTGCTTCCACTTTGGACGGGGCTATTTAGTCGGGCTCCTTCCTTTATTGAGTGCCAGTTTTCCATTGTTTTGTAGGGATCCACATCTCTGCTTGGTTTCTCCTTCTGGATTGTCCAAATCATCAAAGATAAGTCCTGGCTCTGTTTTTGCAGTCCACATGCGGTGGACTTAATAGTTCTGTGAATTCCTATGTTTTTTCTTGTCCAGCTTTGTCTGTGTTAAGATTTACTCAGCCAAGTTGGAAGCTCTGGAGTCACAGAGTTACCCTCCATGCCTTTAGTTAGGTGTGGAGATTTTTGTATTCTCTGTGGTGGATTTTGTAGTATTTTTTATACTGACCGCACAGTACTCTTTCCTGTCTTTTCTTTCTAGGTAGCGTGGCCTCCTTTGCTAATTTCTGTTTTCAGTCTGTAATTTCCCTCTCCTTTCACAGTCAATATTTGTGGGGGGCTGCCTTTCCTTTGGGAATTTTCTCTGAGGCAAGATAGTATTCCTGTTTCTTTCTTTAGGTGTAATTAGTCCTCCGGTCGTGACGTGGTGTCTAGGGAGTGACAGGAACATCCCACGGCTACTTCTAGTTGATGTGTTAAGTTCAGGGTCTGCGGTCAGTATAGAGGCCACCTACTCCAGAGCTCGTCCATGCTGCACCTAGGCCACCAGTTCATAACAGGAAGCTCTGGGAAGCAGATTTACCCTCCGCACCTTTAGTCAGGTGTGGAGATTTTTGTAAACTCTGTGGTGGATTTTTCTAGTTTTTAATACTGACCGCACAGTATTCTGTCCTGTTCTATCTATCTAGCTAGATTGGCCTCCTTTGCTACATCCTAGTTTCATTCTGTGCATGTCATTTCCCTCTCCACTCACAGTCAATATTTGTGGGGGGCTGTCTGTCCTTTGGGAATTTTCTCTGAGGCAAGATAGCTTTCCTGTTTCTATCATTAGGGGTAGTTAGTTCTCCGGCTGTGATGAGGTGTCTAGGGAGTGACAGGAACATCTCATGGCTACTTCTAGTGTTGTGTTAAGCTCAGGAACTGCGGTCAGTACAGGTACCACCTCCTCCAGAGCACATCCCATGTTGCTCCTAAACCACCAGTTCATAACAGCTGGGGAACCAGGGACTGCGCCACGATCAGGTGAGTATGATTACACAGCTGCTGCTCCCCCTCCTCTGCCGACACCTGGGTATGACTCGAGTATAAGCCAAGAGAGGCAATTTCAGCCTAAAAAATGGGCTGAAATTCTCGGCTTATACTCGAGTATATACGGTACATATTTTTTTAATTTTGTTTAGGTTTTTTTTTTTACACTTGTAAATATTTTTTTTTTACTTTTTTACTTTGTCCCAGTGTGGGACATTATGGTAAAGTGTCAAATCGCTGATCTGACACTTTGCAATACACTGTGTCAATTCAGCAATCTGACAGGCACTGCAGGAGGCTTGCTGGCACCTGCTCTGAGCAGGCGCTTGCAAGCCACCTCCCTGCAGGACCCGGCAGGAGCCCCACGGCCATCTTGGATCAGGGGCCTGCAGGGAGGAGGACGGAGGAGACCGGAATGCTGCGATCATCTTTGATCGCAGTGTTCCGGGGGTTAATGTGCCAGGAGCGGTCCGTGACCACTCCTGGCACATAGTTCCAGATGTCAGCTGTGATAGTGAGCTGACACCCGGCCGCGATCGGCCGCTCTGATCACGTTAGATGTACCATCAGAAAGGGGTTAAAATTTGAGTTGTTGCTGGTCTTCCTCCTCTTGCATTCCAAAATTCAAGGATAGCATGATTGCTGCCTCCTGAATTCCCAGCCACCTTTACTTCCTCAACCATTTGCTCCCCACTGGTAAGAATTAGGTCCAAGATTGTAGATCCTCTTGTTCTGTCGTCCACCTTTTGAAAGATAAAGTTGTTAGCAAGAGAAGAAAACAATTTTTGAGACCCATTACTTTTGCCTGAGATTGTAAACAAATATCTGCATGGTTAAAATCTTCCATAATCACTATGTCATACGTTTTTGAGAATAGAGACATCTGATTAAAAATAGCTCATTCATATCTTCATTCTGGCCAGGTGGCCTTTTGTCCTGGAGGCATTTCTTCATGTCTTCATACTGTCTAGGTGACATATCTTGAGTCTATCCAGCTGGCCTATGTATTTTTGAATCCAATTCAATAAATCAGCACTGTACTAATTTCATAAAATGATTTTGTTTATTATTATTTCAGAGTACATATTTGAATTTAAAACTGAAAAAGGTAAAGCAAACCATAAAGTTTAATTAATAATTTATTTCAATATTTAGCTCTAGAAATTGTTTTCATTAACAATTTAAGGCATGTTTTAATGTTGAAGAGTTTCTTATGGCAGATTGAACATGTGGTATTTCCAAATAATTCATAGAGCAAATATAAATCTGATGCTCTTATTTCTGGCAGAGATACCTTACATGGGCCATTGGATGGTTTGGAAGAATATACCCAATGAATGTGATTATTCTGCTTGGCACTATTATCCTAGCTCTTCTTAATTATTTTTTCTGCAACAGATATCACTGCTATAGACATTTTATTCATATATTGTTAACTCTGGACCTGAAGCTGCTTGTGTTTTTTTTTTCATTAATGCTTTTTAAAAAATAAAACAAAAAAAACTAATCATATTGTAATTATTTTAAAATTGCTGCATGAAATGTTTACTGAACATAACAAAACAGAATTATGCTTGTTTTTTTACTATTATTTTTATTCTTTGCATCATTTTCTTGCTCTTTATCTGGACACTTGCTTATATAATTTTCTGTTTATATGTTACTATCCAATTTTATAAGTTAGTATTTTACTTATTTCATAATTTGTTTTTTTTTTCGATTCTCAAAATTCCAGTACATGAACCACATACAGGTAAAGTATAACCCAATGCTGCTTCTTAATATAGTTTTAATATGTTTATGCTATACAAATTTTTGGAAATCTTATATTCATATTTCTTAGAATCAGCACTAATGACTGTTTTAACCCCTTAACCCCCAGAGCTTTTTTCAGTTTTGCATTTTCGTTTTTCGCTCCCCTCCTTCCCAGAGCCATAACTTTTTTATTTTTCCGTCAATATGGCCATATAAAGGCTTATTTTTTTGCAGGATGAGTTGTACTTTTGAACAACAACATTTGTTTTACTATGTTCTGTGCTAGAAAACGGGGAAAAAAATTCAGAGTGCAGTGAAATTGCAGAAAAATTGCAATCCCACACTTGTTTTTTGTTTGACTTTTTTGCTAGGTTCACTAAATGCTACAACTGACCTGTTGATATTATTCTCCAGGTCATTATGAGTTCATAGACACCAAACATGTCATGGTTCTTTTCTATCTAAGTGGTGAAAAAAAATTCTAAATTTGCTCAAAAAAAATTGCGCAATTTTCCGAGACCCGTAGCATCTCCATTTTTCGGGATCCTGAGTTGGGTGAGGGCTTATTTTTTTCTCACTTAGCTGACATTTTTAATGATACTATTTTGGTGCAGATACGTTCTTTTGATTGCCTGTTATTGCATTTTAATGCAATGTCACGGCGACCAAAAAAACGTAATTCTGGCATTTTTAATTTTTTCTTTGCTATGCCATTTAATGATCAGGTTAATTCTTTTTTTTATTGATAAATAGGGCAAAACTGAACACTACGATGCCAAACGTGTAGGTTTTTTATGTGTGTGAAACTGCAGACCTAAGGCACATTAAATAAAAAATGTTTTCTGTTGTTAAATGAGAAACAACCTGCTGTATCCAAACTTGTAATTTTGTGCTGTGGTGATATAAAACTGTTTGCAGTAATTTTTCAGTTGCGAAAAGTTTGACAGCCCGCCGTATCACACTTTGTCATTTTCTTGCATTGAAAGTAAGCTGTAGAGGCCTGATCCAGAGGGCACAAAAACTGTTCAGTTCTTAGTGTCATACGGTAGGAGACCTGACTTTCAAATAGCTTGTAGTATCTAGTGTGCTATAGAGGCCTGATCCATAGGCCACCAAAAAATCCTTCTGTTTCTAGTGTCATACAGTAAGGCACCTGACTTTAATATAGTTTGTAGTATCTAGTGTGTTATAGAGGCCTGATCCAGAGGCCACAAAACTTCTTCTTTTCCTACTGTCATACAGTATTGGACCTGACTTTAAAATAGTTTCAATCAACCAATGCTGATCCCTATTATTTCATTGTGTATATCCATATACTCAAATCAACCAATAAAGTCAAAATTGCCATACAAACCGCGCAACCAGACTTAGCCACAATATTAAATGCATAGAAAATAGTTTATTAATGATTACAAAATATATCAAAATGGTTTTAAACAAAGAAAAAACCTCCAAATGTTAATGGAGCGGAGAAATCCACATAACATCAATAGACACAGCAGATAGAGGAATAAAATTGGCAATACAGCTGCCCATACAAAGACTATGGCCTCACATAGAATTCAATCATGGTGCATAAGGCTCATTAGATATCTGTAATATAGTGGAGCTTAATGAATTAACCGCTGCTAAACAGCATATATTATAACGCTCACTACCTTTGTGCAATCATGCTGATAACAAATTGTAATAAATTATGTAAAATACAAAAGGGCACACGTAAGCCAACAATTCACTCACATGCGGTCTGATGTCCGTGTCTCCGTTCCTGTACCCCGACACGCGTTTCGTAACACTTCTTCAGGGGGCGTCTTACACTTCTTCAGGGGGCGTGTCGGGTGTTGTGAAATTGGATTTTGGGCTCCCCCGGTGGCCACTGGTGGAATTGAACTGGTGTGCATCATCCTCTCTGTTCACCTGTTTCCATCAGGATGTGGGAGTCGCTATTTAGCCTTGCTCCTCTGTCACTTCCATGCCGGTCAACATTGTAATCAGAAGCCTTTCTGTGCATGTTCCTGCTGCTAGACAACTCCCAGCTAAGTTGGACTTTTGTCCTTGTTTGTTTTTGCATTTTGTTCCAGTTCACAGCTGTAGTTTCGTTTCTGTGTCTGGAAAGCTCTTGTGATCTGAAATTGCCACTCTGATGTTATGAGTTAATACTAGAGTCTTAAAGTAATTTCAGGAGGGTGTTTTGATAGGGTTTTCAGCTGACCATGAAAGTGCCCTTTCTGTCTTTCTGCTATCTAGTAAGCGGACCTCAATTTTGCTAAACCTATTTTCATACTACGTTTGTCATTTCATCTAAAATCACCGCCAATATTTGTGGGGGCCTCTGTCTGCCTTTCGGGGAAATTTCTCTAGAGGTGAGCCAGGACTATATTTTCCTCTGCCAGGATTAGTTAGTCCTCCGGCCGGCGCTGGGCGTCTAGGGATAAAACGCAGGCTACGCTACCCGGCTACTGTTAGTTGTGCGGCAGGTTTAGTTCATGGTCAGTTTAGTTACATCCTTCCAAGAGCTAGTTCTAATGTTTGCTGGGCTATGTTCTCTTGCCATTGAGAACCATAACAGTCGGGGTAGAGGGACGTCGGACCTTTAAATCATGCCTGAACCAATCAGAGGGATGTTTAGGACGCCGAGAACAAAGCCACGTGGTTCCGGAAATGGAAAGGGCGCTGATGCCGTCAGACGCGCACCGGAAATGACATCGCCAGTTCCGGACTGTGGACCGCAAGCAGGCAGGCGCTCAATGATGAGCGCAATGCGTGCCAGCTAAATCTCAAATGCCGGAATCGGTGACGTCCGTGCGCAGTCAGATCAACCAGCAGCGCACATTCCGGAAAAACCAGGCTGGGAAACCTTAAAGAGGACACAGGTATTTGTGACAATACACAGACATATATATTATAAAACAATTAAAAAGGACAAATGCATAATGTGTATCTCATGAAAAAATTACTGTGACAATATTCAATGAAGAATTAATATTACATAACAATTACTAAATAGAATTAACAGTGTATAAAAACACAAATATATAGATATATAATACATAATATAAAGTGACCAAGTGACTAATAAAGTGCTTAATTATAATAATTTATTGCATAAATCCCCATATTAAGTAAATAACTACATAGATTTAAAGTGACAGGTGCCGCGTAAATGATATATTTCATTCTTTCTGTGTCTTCAATGGTAGTATCTTAAGCCGTCCTCTATAAATACTGAATGGAAGAAGGATGACACATGAAGTCCAAATACCATAACAAATGGAATCTATAATGATGATAAAAAGAAAAATAATTAAAATCCTTAAAACATCCCAATACCCCTAAAAAACACTAAAATACCCAAAGACCGGACTACTACAAAAAAGCCGAAAAACCAAAATTTTCATTAAGCCCTATAGGGGCTATACTACCTAATCTGTAAATCCATTTGCTTTCCAGTCTAGCGAGATTTTTCGCCATGTTTCCCCCTCTTACCCCCATTTGGACAATGTCAATACCCTTAATTTTCAAATGACTGGACTCACTATTATGATGTTCAAAGAAATGTCTCGGTATAGTTTTCAATTGAGACGGGTCCTCAATATTTTTACTTTTCTCAATGTCCCTGACATGTTCCCTTGTGCGAATACGTAGTTCTCTGGTGGTCAATCCTATATAAATTTTGCCACACGGGCACTCAGCGCAATAAACCACGCCCTTAGTAGCACACGAAATAAAGTGTCTAATAGAGTATGTTCTATTACCTCTGGCATTCGTGAAGGTTTTACTTTTGACCACATTATCACACGCCTTGCAATGCCCACATGGATAGAAACCTACGGTATCCAGCCAAGTTTCTTTTTTCTTTGGTTCGTAATGACTATGAACCAACATGTCTTTTAAATTTTTGGCTCTCCTGGCCGTAATGAGGGGAGAAGGGGGCAGACATTTTTTCAGGATCGGATCCGTTAATAGAATTTGCCAATGTTTACGGATTATTTGGCAAAACTCCGGCCATTTGTTGTTGTACGTGGCAATTAGACGCGGACAAAAATCTTCTTCACGACTATCCCCATTATTTAAATTATTTTTATACAACAGCTCATTTCTTGATTTGTATTTAGCATTATGGTATCCCTTTTTGATATTATTGTGACTATATCCTCTATTTTTAAAACGCGTGCTCAATTCCCTTGCCTGTCTCTCAAAGGAATGATCATCCGAGCATATGCGTTTAATCCTCAGGAATTGTCCCGTGGGTATCCCTTTAATTACCGAAGGTGGATGGGATGATGTGGCATGCAACAGAGTATTTGTTGCTGTTGCTTTTCTGAAAACTTCAGTGGATAGATTACCATTAGCCGAAGCATTGATCTGTAAATCTAAGAATTCCAAATTACGACCAGATTTGAAAGTCAGCCTGATGTTAAGCCCATTGTCATTAAGGTCCGCCATGAGTGCTTCCAACTGAGATACGGGCCCCTCCCACACGAACCACACATCGTCAATATAACGCATCCAATGATGTACATTGTCAATGCCAGGGATGGGGTTGCTGATAAAGATATCTCTTTCCCATGCCCCCAGAAATAAGTTGGCATAGGAAGGAGCACAGGAAGCACCCATGGCGGTCCCTTGTTTCTGCAGATATACCCGTTTGTTAAAAATGAAACAATTATGGGTGAGAATAAATTTCAACAGGACCAACAACAAGTCAACCAAATCTGAATCCAAATTACTTGTTCTCAGAAACCACTCCGCAGCCGCCAAACCATCATTGTGTCTAATTGAAGTATACAGGGACTCCACATCTGCCGTGACCATAACCATGTCTTCAATCAGACACAAATTGTCTAACCTTTTCAAGGCAGATGTGGTGTCTCTGATATATGACGGCAGGCTGGCTACCAGTGGCTTAAGGAAGTAGTCCACGGTATTGCAAACAATTTCACAGAGGCCCTCGTTTCCCGCCACAATGGGTCGTCCCGGAGGGTTCTCTAAATTCTTATGGACCTTAGGGATCAGATAGAATGTTGGAAGTTTTGGTACCATCTTTTGAACTGAATCCAGCATTTGTTTTGGGATAATCCCCTTACTATACGCATCATCCAAGATTTTTACTAGCTCTAATTGATAGGCTGAAAGGGGGTAGCTTGTAGTATCTAGTGTGCTATAGAGGCCTGATCCATAGGCCACCAAAAAATCCTTCTGTTTCTAGTGTCATACAGTAAGGCACCTGACTTTAATATAGTTTGTAGTATCTAGTGTGTTATAGAGGCCTGATCCAGAGGCCACAAAACTTCTTCTTTTCCTACTGTCATACAGTATTGGACCTGACTTTAAAATAGTTTGTAGCATCTAGTGTGTTATAGAGTCTTGATACAGTGGCCACAAAAAAATCTTGTGTTCTAATCCTAACGTCATACAGTAGGCGACATCTGACTTTCAATTTGTTTGTAGCATATCTTCATTGTTATACAGACCTCATCGACACTCAAACAATTATTTCGTCTAACACGATACAGCACGCCATTTTTCACCTTGGAATTTACTGTGGCTGAAATTCAGCTGTTTGCAGAGATGGTGCACAATTTAAAGTTGAAGTTTTAGTTGCTAATTCTGTGCTCCTACCACACTATCTGAGCAACACAACTGGGAAAAAATTATGCTATGGTAGAAGGGGAATTAGGCTTGGTGTTCAAAGTGTACATGGGGTAGGTTGTAATGTTTGTGAAAGCACTAGTGAACCAATGTCACGTTCTATGCAAAGACAAATTAAAACTTCTGTTACTGGACAGGCTACTCCACTACCTGTCTTTGGCAGATGCACAGTGGTATGCCTTGTTGATGAGGCCCAGAAAGAGCATGTGCTTGAGTGGATGGCAAGGGCAGCTTCAAGTGACCTCTCCTCCTCTTCCTCCACCTCAACATCACACCTAGTACAGTCCACAAATGTGGCACCCAAATTCCCCTTGCTTCCCCCCATGTACCAACTCTCCATCCATAGAACTGACTGCTGTTCACACATTCTATGCCATGGTCATCAGAAGTGTACTCAAAAGCTTCACAGAGACAAGAGGAAGAAATCTGCACCGATGCCTAAATGTTTTTTAACTTGGATCTGGGGTAGGGCGAAGTAGGGTCCGAACAGCATCCTGACCCTCATCATCAGACGTTAACCACTGAAAGGGCAGGTGATCCTGATGAGACTCAGATATCTGAGGCTCACACAGACAGTACTGTACTGTCAAGGCAGGAAGAGGAGGATGGTGACACCAAGGGCGAGGAATATGATAACACAGAGGATGACTGTATTGCTGCTGTAGTGCAGTAGAGCGCAACCTACAACAGGGAATGCTGGTGAGGGAAGAGAGGTTGCACACAAAGTGTAACACCACTGAGCAGCAGCACAAGTGCCACCTGGTGGTGAGAGGGTGGTCAGATGGACCTAGTTAGAAACAGTCAGGGCAAGAAGTACCAGAGTTTGCAGCAATGCACGGGGTCAAATACAAGCCAGAAGTCATAGCAAGACGGGAGCAGATATAGCGAAGAAGAGACACAGATAAACAGGTCAGAAGACAAGCTGGGTCATATACTGTCATGGTTCTCAATGGCAAGAGAACATAATTAAGCATACAAAAGGACTAGCTCTTGGAAGATGGGAACTCGAGCTGACCATGAGCTAAACCTACCGCACAACTAACAGTGGCCGGGTAGCGTGCCTACGTTTTATCCCTAGACGCCCAGCGCCAGCCGGAGAACTGACTGACCCTAGCAGAGGAAAATACAGACCTGGCTTACCTCTAGAGAAATTTTCCCCAAAAGGCAGACAGTAGCCCCCACATATATTGGCGGTGATTTTAGAGGAAAATGACATACGAAGTATGAAGATAGGTTTAGCAAATTGAGGTCCGCTTACTAGATAGTAGGAAGACAGAAAAGGGAACTTCACGGTCAGCTGAAAAACCCTTTCAAAATACCATCCTGAAATTACTTTAAGACTCTAACATCAACTCATGACACCAGAGTGGCAATTTCAGTTGACAAGAGCTTCCAGCCTCAGAAATATTCAATCACAGAGAACTGGAACAAAAATGCAAAACAAACTTAGGACAACAAGTCCAACTTAGCTGATAGTAGTCTAGGAGCAGGAACATGCAACAGAAAGGCTTCTGGTAACATTGTTGGCCGGCATAGAAATGACTGAGGAGCAAGGCTAAATAGAAAACTCCCACATACAGATGGAAAACAGGTGAACAGAGGAGATGAAGCACACAAGTGCAGTATCACCAGAAACCACCGGGGGAGCCCAGAAACCAAATTCACAACAGTACCCCCCCCTCAAGGAGGGGGCACTGAACCCTCACCAGAACCACCAGGGCGATCAGGACGAGCCCTATGAAAGGCACGGACCAAATCGGAGGCATGAACATCAGAGGCTGTCACCCAAGAGTTATCCTCCTGACCGTAGCCCTTCCACTTGACCAGATACTGAAGTCTCCGTCTGGAAACACGGGAGTCCAAGATCTTCTCGACAACGTACTCCAACTCACCCTCAACCAACACCGGAGCAGGAGGCTCAACGGAAGGCACAACCGGTACCTCATACCTGCGCAACAATGACCGATGGAAGACATTATGAATAGAAAAAGATGCAGGGAGGTCCAAACGAAAGGACACAGGGTTAAGAATCTCCAATATCTTGTACGGGCCGATGAACCGAGGCTTAAACTTAGGAGAAGAAACCTTCATAGGGACAAAACGAGAAGATAACCACACCAAGTCCCCAAAACAAAGACGAGGACCAACACGACGACGGCGGTTGGCAAAATGCTGAGTCTTCTCCTGGGACAACTTCAAATTGTCCACCACATGCCCCCAAATCTGATGCAACGTCTCCACCACAGCATCCACTCCAGGACAATCCGAAGACTCCACCTGACCGGAAGAGAAACGAGGATGAAACCCCGAATTACAGAAGAAAGGAGAAACCAAGGTGGCAGAACTAGCCCGATTATTGAGGGCAAACTCCGCCAAGGGCAAAAAGGCAACCCAATCATCCTGATCCGCAGACACAAAACACCTCAAATAAGTCTCCAAGGTCTGATTAGTTCGCTCGGTCTGGCCATTAGTCTGAGGATGGAAAGCAGACGAAAAAGACAAATCAATGCCCATCCTAGCACAGAACGCTCGCCAAAATCTAGACACGAATTGGGTTCCCCTGTCAGAAACGATATTCTCCGGAATACCATGCAAGCGCACCACATTTTGAAAAAACAGAGGAACCAGCTCGGATGAGGAAGGCAATTTGGGCAAGGGAACCAAATGGACCATCTTAGAGAAACGGTCACACACCACCCAGATGACAGACATCTTCTGAGAAACAGGGAGATCAGAAATAAAATCCATGGAGATGTGAGTCCAAGGCCTCTTCGGAATAGGCAAAGATAACAACAATCCACTAGCCCGAGAACAACAAGGCTTGGCCCGAGCACAAACATCACAAGACTGCACAAAACCTCGCACATCTCGCGACAGGGAAGGCCACCAGAAGGACCTAGCCACCAAATCCCTGGTACCAAAGATTCCAGGATGACCTGCTAATGCAGAAGAATGGACCTCCGAGATGACTCTACTGGTCCAATCATCAGGAACAAACATTCTACCAGGCGGGCAACGATCAGGTCTATTCGCCTGAAACTCCTGCAAGACCCGTCGCAAGTCTGGGGAAACAGCAGATAATATCACTCCATCCTTAAGGATACCTGTAGGTTCAGAATTACCAGGGGAATCAGGCTCAAAACTCCTAGAAAGGGCATCCGCCTTCACATTTTTAGAACCTGGTAGGTAAGAAACCACAAAATTAAACCGAGAGAAAAATAACGACCAGCGCGCCTGTCTAGGATTCAGGCGCCTGGCAGACTCAAGATAAATCAAATTCTTGTGGTCGGTCAATACCACCACCTGATGTCTAGCCCCCTCAAGCCAATGACGCCACTCCTCAAAAGCCCACTTCATAGCCAAGAGCTCCCGATTACCAATATCATAATTTCGCTCAGCGGGCGAAAATTTACGAGAAAAGAACGCACAAGGTCTCATCACGGAGCAGTCGGAACTTTTCTGCGACAAAACCGCCCCAGCTCCGATTTCTGAAGCGTCAACCTCAACCTGAAAAGGAAGAGTAACATCAGGCTGACGCAATACAGGGGCGGAAGAAAAGCGGCGCTTAAGCTCCCGAAAGGCCTCCACAGCAGCAGGGGACCAATCAGCAACATCAGCACCCTTCTTAGTCAAATCAGTCAACGGTTTAGCAACATCAGAAAAACCAGTTATAAATCGACGATAAAAATTAGCAAAGCCCAAAAACTTCTGAAGGCTCTTAAGAGAAGAGGGTTGCGTCCAATCACAAATAGCCTGAACCTTGACAGGGTCCATCTCAATGGAAGAGGGGGAAAAAATGTACCCCAAAAACGAAATCTTTTGAACCCCAAAAACGCATTTAGAACCCTTTACACACAAGGAATTAGAGCGCAAAACCTGAAAAACCCTCCTGACCTGTTGGACATGAGAGTCCCAGTCATCCGAAAAAATCAAAATATCATCAAGATACACAATCAAAAATTTATCCAAATAATCACGGAAAATGTCATGCATAAAGGACTGAAAGACTGAAGGGGCATTTGAAAGACCAAAAGGCATTACTAAATACTCAAAATGGCCCTCAGGCGTATTAAATGCGGTTTTCCACTCATCCCCCTGCTTAATTCGCACCAAACTATACGCCCCACGAAGATCAATCTTAGAGAACCACTTGGCCCCCTTTATTCGAGCAAACAAATCAGTAAGCAGTGGCAAAGGATACTGATAATTAACCGTGATTTTATTCAAAAGCCGATAATCAATACACGGCCTCAAAGAGCCATCTTTTTTAGATACAAAGAAAAAACCGGCTCCTAAGGGAGATGACGAAGGACGAATATGTCCCTTTTCCAAGGACTTCTTAATATATTCCCGCATAGCAGCATGTTCAGGCACAGATAGATTAAATAAACGACCCTTTGGAAACTTACTGCCCGGAATCAGATCTATAGTACAATCGCAATCTCTGTGCGGAGGTAGTGAACCAAGTTTAGGCTCCTCAAAAACGTCACGATAATCAGATAAAAATTCCGGAATCTCAGAGGAAATAGATGATGAAATGGAAACCAAAGGTACGTCCCCATGAGTCCCCTGACATCCCCAGCTTAACACAGACATTGCTTTCCAGTCGAGGACTGGGTTATGAGATTGCAGCCATGGCAATCCAAGCACCAACACATCATGTAGATTATATAACACAAGGAAGCGAATAATCTCCTGGTGATCCGGATTAATACGCATAGTTACTTGTGTCCAGTATTGTGGTTTGTTACTAGCCAATGGCGTGAAGTCAATACCCTTCAGAGGTATAGGAACTTCCAGAGGCTCTAAATCAAACCCACAGCGTTTGGCAAAGGACCAATCCATAAGACTCAAAGCGGCGCCAGAGTCGACATAGGCGTCCGCGGTAATAGACGATAAAGAGCAAATCAGGGTCACAGATAGAATAAACTTAGACTGTAAAGTGCCAATTGAAACAGACTTATCAACTTTCTTAGTACGTTTAGAGCATGCTGATATAACATGAGTTGAATCACCACAGTAGAAGCATAACCCATTTTTTCGCCTAAAATTCTGTCGTTCGCTTCTGGACAGAATTCTATCACATTGCATAATCTCTGGCGCCTTCTCAGTAGACACCGCCAAATGGTGCACAGGTTTGCGCTCCCGCAAACGCCGATCAATCTGAATAGCCATTGTCATGGACTCATTCAGACCTGTAGGCACAGGGAACCCCACCATAACATCTTTAATGGCATCAGAGAGACCCTCTCTGAATTTCGCCGCCAGGGCGCACTCATTCCACTGAGTAAGCACAGACCACTTACGAAATTTTTGGCAGTATATTTCAGCCTCATCTTGCCCTTGAGACAGGGCCATTAAGGCTTTTTCAGCCTGAATCTCTAAATGAGGTTCCTCATAAAGCAACCCCAAAGCCAGGAAAAACGCATCCACATTGAGCAACGCAGGATCCCCTGGTGCCAAAGCAAATGCCCAATCCTGAGGGTCGCCCCGGAGCAAGGAAATTACAATCCTGACTTGCTGTGCAGGATCTCCAGCGGAGCGAGATCTCAGAGACAAAAATAATTTACAATTATGTTTGAAATTCTGGAAGCGAGATCTATCCCCAGAGAAAAATTCAGGCAAAGGAATTCTAGATTCAGATGTAGGAGCATGAATAACGAAATCCTGTAAGCTTTGAACCTTCATAGCGAGATTATTCAAACCTGTAGCTAAACTCTGTGGATCCATATTAATCAGGTGAAATCAGAACCATTCAAGGATTAGAAGGAGAGAGAGACGAAGGCTGCAGTAAGCAGAGATGCTAGTGAATCAACTAATGAGCAAACTCAGGAAAAAAAAAAAAATTCTCTGCAGACTTCTTTTCTCTCCTTTCTTCTGCCAATTATTTTAACCCTTGGCCGGCCAAACTGTCATGGTTCTCAATGGCAAGAGAACGTAATTAAGCATACAAAAGGACTAGCTCTTGGATGATGGGAACTCGAGCTGACCATGAGCTAAACCTACCGCACAACTAACAGTGGCCGGGTAGCGTGCCTACGTTTTATCCCTAGACGCCCAGCGCCAGCCGGAGAACTGACTGACCCTAGCAGAGGAGAGGGATCTTAATCAAATCCGAAACGAACATTGAAATATTCGTAGAAGCAGAGCAAAGGAATTCCTTCCATATTTTTCTCAATACAGTGCTTTAGTGTATTGCAGTGATGTTCCTATGTCTATGGAAAAATTTAATATTGATGTCAAAGATCACAGCCTGGGAGGTCGCGCAGACCGGTTATTTGGACACTGACATTGAGTATATGGTAAAAACATCCCTGATTCCAACTAGTTATGAGTAGGGTTGAGCGAAACGGATCAGACAGATTCAAAAATCGCCGACTTTCGGCAAAGTCGGGTTTCATGAAACCCGACCCGATCATAGTTTTGGATCGGCCATGCGATCTGCGATCTTCGCGCCAAAGTCGCGTTTCGTATGATGCGTTCAGTGCCATTTTTCAGCCAATGAAGGAGGATGCAGAGTGTGGGCAGCATGATGACATAGGTCTCGGTCCCCACCATCTTAGAGAAGGGCATGACAGTGATTGGCTTGCTTTCTGCGGCATCCCAGGGGCTATAAAGGGGCATGCACGCCGACCGCCATCTTACTTCTGCTGATCTGAGCATAGGAAAGGTTGCTGCAGCTTCGTCAGAAGCAGGGATATACTTAGGGAGGGAAGATTAACCCTCAAACCACTTGTGCTGTAGCGATTTCCACTGTCTAACACCACCTTTTCTTTGCAGGGACAGTGGAGGCTAGATTTTTGTGCATCAGCTCTGTAGCTTATTAGGCTGCCTTGTAAGGCTCCCTGATAGCTGCATTGCTGTTTGTACGCCGCTGTGCAAACCAACTGCTTTTTTAAAAGCAAAAATCCTGTTGCTCCTTTCTGCACAGTTCTATTGTTTATTTGTCCACACTTTTGTGTGCAGCAGTCCTTGTTATAGCTGGCTGCCATACTTGTCCTGAGATCATTGTAGGGAGGTTGAAATTGTAGTACAGTCCTTTATATATATATATATATATATATATATATATATATATATTCCAGCCACGTTCTGCCTTTTACATTGTGTAGTGTAATACACAGGGCCTGTTTTTTGCTCCAGTCTCCCCCCAAAAAAGGGAGATTTAAATTGCCAACAAGTTCATATACATCAGTTCTGTTTGTCGTATATCTTCCAGCCACGTTCTGCCACTTACATTGTATAGTGTAATACACAGGGCCTGTTTTTTGCTCCAGTCTCCCCCCCAAAAAAAGAGAGATTTTAATTGCCAACAAGTTTATATACGTCAGTTCTGTTTGTCGTATATCTGCCAGCCACGTTCTGCCTTTTACATTGTGTAGTGTAATACACAGGGACTGTTTTTTGCTCCAGTCTCCTCCCCCCAAAAAAGGGAGATTTAAATTGCCAACAAGTTTATATACATCAGTTCTGTTTGTCGTATATCTGCCAGCCACGTTCTGCCTTTTACATTGTGTAGTGTAATACACAGGGCCTGTTTTTTGCTCCAGTCTCCCCCCCAAAAAAAGGGAGATTTAAATTGCCAACAAGTTTATATACGTCAGTTCTGTTTGTTGTATATCTGCCAGCCACGTTCTGCCACTTACATTGTATAGTGTAATACACAGGGCCTGTTTTTTGCTCTAGCCTCCCCCACAAAAAAAGGGAGATTTAAATTGCCAGCAAGTTCATGTACGTCAGTTCTGTTTGTCGTATATCTGCCAGCCACGTTCTGCCTTTTACATTGTGTAGTGTAATACACAGGGCCTGTTTTTTGCTCCAGTCTCCCCCCCAAAAAGGGAGATTTAAATTGCCAACAAGTTTATATACACCTTCTACCTTGTTTTACAGTACCATATAATGGTTGTAAGTAGGGTTACATTTTCCCAAAAATGAGGAAGTCTGGTGGAAGAGGCTGTGGGTGGTTGTTGCCAGCTGGTAATGATGGTGGTGGTGGTGGAGCATCTGGTGGTAGTGGGAAAAGCAAAATAGCACCTAAGGCTCGAGTTGTTGAGCCAGCGTCATCGTCTGGCTACACAAGGCCTCAAAGGCTCCCTTATCTGGGAGTTGGAAAACCGCTTTTAAAGCCGGAGCAGCAGGAAAAAGTTTTGGCTTTCCTTGCTGACTCAGCCTCTAGCTCTTTCGCCTCCTCTTCCAAAAGTTCCAAATTTTAAAGCAGCGAGTCGTCAGTGGATGCTCCCGGTCAGGAACAAGTCGCTTCCTTGTGTCCTTCACCCAAAGCAAAAGTGAAGGATGCGGCCGGCGACACTACAGTTTACTCCATGGAGCTCTTTACACATACCGTGCCAGGGTTAGAAAGGGAAATAGTTAACAGCCCATTACAAGATGAATCGGACAAGGAGTGCACAGATGCACAGCCACAGCTGGATTATTATGCTGTTCCATTGACTCAGATCACTACATTGCCCTCACAGTGTACTGAGCCAGAATGTGACCCTGATGAGACTATGGTGGCCCGTCCCGGACTCTATAGCACCTTACATGGTGACACAGAGGAAAGTGTCATGATCTCAATGGCAAGAGAACATAGCATAAGCATATATAGGAACTAGCTCTTGGAAGATGGGAACTGAGCTGACCATGAACTAAACCTAACGCACAACTAGCAGTGGCCGGGTAGCATGCCTACGTTGATTCTAGATGCCCAGCCCAGCCGGAGGACTAAATAAAGCTAGCAGAGGAAAATATTAGTCCTAGCTCACCTCTAGAGAAATACCCCGAAAGGAGACAGAGGCCCCCCACATGTATTGGCGGTGAGTTGAGATGAAATAACAAACGTAGTATGAAAATAGGTTTAGCAAATTTGAGGTCCACTTACTACATAGCAGAAGACAGAAAGGACACTTTCATGGTCAGCTGAAAACCCTATCAAAAAACACCATCCAGAAATTACTTTAAAACTCTGGCATTAACTCATAACACCAGAGTGGCAATTCCCGTTCACAAGAGCTTTCCAGACACAGTAACGAAACTACAGCTGTGAACTGGAACAAAATGCAAAAACAAACATGGACAAGAGTCCAACTTATCTAGTAGTTGTCTAGGAGCAGGAACAAGCACAGAGAGGCTTCTGATAACATTGTTGACCGGCAAGCAACTAACAGAGCAGCAAGGTTATATAGCGACTCCCACATCTTGATGGGAACAGGTGAACAGAGAAGATGAAGACACCAGTTCAATTCCACCAGTAGCCACCGGGGGAGCCCAGAATCCAAATTCACAACAGTACCCCCCCCTCAAGGAGGGGGCACCGAACCCTCACCAGAACCACCAGGGCGATCAGGATGGGCCCTATGAAAGGCACGAACCAGATCGGAGGCATGAACATCAGATGCATTCACCCAAGAATTATCCTCCTGGCCGTATCCCTTCCACTTGACCAGATACTGGAGTCTCCGTCTGGAAACACGAGAGTCCAAGATTTTCTCCACAACGTACTCCAACTCACCCTCAACCAACACCGGAGCAGGAGGCTCAACGGAAGGCACAACCGGTACCTCATACCTGCGCAATAATGACCGATGAAAAACGTTATGAATAGAAAAGGATGCAGGGAGGTCCAAACGGAAGGAAACAGGGTTAAGAATCTCCAATATCTTATACGGACCGATAAACCGAGGCTTAAACTTAGGAGAAGAGACCCTCATAGGGACAAAACGAGAAGACAACCACACCAAATCCCCAACAGAAGGCCGAGGACCAACACGACGGTGGCGGTTGGCAAAAAGCTGAGTCTTCTCCTGGGACAACCTCAAATTGTCCACCACCTGCCCCCAGATCTGATGCAATCTCTCCACCACAGCATCCACTCCAGGACAATCCGAAGATTCCACCTGACCAGAGGAAAATCGAGGATGAAACCCCGAATTACAGAAAAACGGGGACACCAAAGTGGCAGAGCTGGCCCGATTATTGAGAGCGAACTCCGCCAATGGCAAAAAAGCAACCCAATCATCCTGGTCAGCAGACACAAAACACCTCAGATATGTCTCCAGGGTCTGATTAATCCGCTCGGTCTGGCCATTCGTCTGAGGATGGAAAGCGGACGAAAAAGATAAATCTATGCCCATCCTAGCACAGAATGCCCGCCAAAATCTAGACACGAATTGGGTCCCTCTGTCAGAAACGATATTCTCAGGAATACCATGCAAACGAACAACATTTTGAAAAAACAGAGGAACCAACTCGGAAGAAGAAGGTAACTTGGGCAGAGGAACCAAATGGACCATCTTAGAAAAACGGTCACACACCACCCAGATGACAGACATCTTCTGAGAAACAGGCAGATCTGAAATAAAATCCATCGAGATGTGCGTCCAAGGCCTCTTAGGAATAGGCAAGGGCAACAATAATCCACTAGCCCGAGAACAACAAGGCTTGGCCCGAGCACAAACGTCACAAGACTGCACAAAGCCTCGCACATCTCGTGACAGGGAAGGCCACCAGAAGGACCTTGCCACCAAATCCCTGGTACCAAAAATGCCAGGATGACCTGCCAACGCAGAAGAATGAACCTCAGAGATGACTCTACTGGTCCAATCATCAGGAACAAACAGTTTATCAGGTGGGCAACGATCAGGTCTCTCCGCCTGAAACTCCTGCAAGGCCCGCCGCAGGTCTGGAGAAACGGCTGACAATACCACTCCATCCTTAAGGATACCTGTGGGCTCAGAGTTACCAGGCGAGTCAGGCTCAAAACTCCTAGAAAGGGCATCCGCCTTAACATTCTTAAAACCCGGTAGGTATGACACCACAAAATTAAACCGAGAGAAAAATAATGACCAGCGCGCCTGTCTAGGATTCAGGCGCCTGGCGGTCTCAAGATAAATCAAATTTTTGTGGTCAGTCAATACCACCACCTGATGTCTGGCCCCCTCAAGCCAATGGCGCCACTCCTCAAAAGCCCACTTCATGGCCAAAAGCTCCCGATTCCCAACATCATAATTCCGCTCAGCGGGCGAAAATTTACGGGAAAAGAAGGCACAAGGCCTCATCACGGAGCAGTCAGAACTTTTCTGCGACAACACTGCCCCAGCTCCGATCTCAGAAGCGTCGACCTCAACCTGAAAAGGTAGAGCAACATCAGGCTGACGCAACACAGGGGCAGAGGAAAAACGGCGCTTAAGCTCCCGAAAGGCCTCCACAGCATCAGGGGACCAATCAGCAACATCAGCACCCTTCTTAGTCAAATCGGTCAATGGCTTAGCAATATCCGAAAAACCAGCAATAAATCGACGATAAAAGTTAGCAAAGCCCAAAAATTTCTGAAGACTCTTAAGAGAAGAGGGCTGCGTCCAATCACAAATAGCTTGAACCTTGACAGGATCCATTTCAATGGAAGAGGGGGAAAAAATATATCCCAAAAAGGAAATCCTCTGTACCCCAAAAACACACTTAGAACCCTTCACACACAAAGAATTAGACCGCAAAACCTGAAAAACCCTCCTGACTTGCTGGACATGAGAGTCCCAGTCATCCGAAAAAATCAGAATATCATCCAGATACACAATCATAAATTTATCCAAATAATCGCGAAAAATATCATGCATAAAGGACTGGAAAACTGACGGAGCATTAGAAAGACCAAAAGGCATCACTAAATACTCAAAGTGGCCCTCGGGCGTATTAAATGCGGTTTTCCACTCATCCCCCTGCCTGATTCGCACCAAATTATACGCCCCACGAAGGTCAATCTTAGAGAACCACTTGGCCCCCTTTATGCGAGCAAACAAATCAGTCAGCAACGGCAATGGGTATTGATATTTAACAGTGATTTTATTCAAAAGCCGATAATCAATACATGGTCTCAAAGAGCCGTCTTTTTTTGACACAAAGAAAAAACCGGCTCCTAAGGGAGATGACGATGGACGAATATGTCCCTTTTCCAAGGACTCCTTTATATATTCTCGCATAGCAGCATGTTCAGGCACAGACAGATTAAATAAACGACCCTTTGGGTATTTACTACCCGGGATTAAATCTATGGCACAATCGCACTCTCGGTGCGGAGGTAACGAACCAAGCTTGGATTCTTCAAAGACGTCACGATAGTCAGACAGGAACTCAGGAATTTCAGAGGGAATGGATGATGAAATGGAAACCACAGGTACATCCCCATGAGCCCCCTTACATCCCCAGCTCAACACAGACATAGCTCTCCAGTCGAGGACTGGGTTGTGAGATTGCAGCCAAGGCAATCCTAGCACCAAATCATCATGTAGATTATACAGCACCAGAAAGCGAATAATCTCCTGGTGATCCGGATTAATACGCATAGTTACTTGTGTCCAGTATTGTGGATTATTATTAGCCAATGGGGTGGAGTCAATCCCCTTCAGAGGAATAGGAGTCTCCAAAGGCTCTAAATCATACCCACAGCGTTTGGCCAAGGACCAATCCATAAGACTCAAAGCGGCGCCAGAGTCGACATAGGCGTCCGTGGTAATAGATGACAAAGAGCAAATCAGGGTCACAGATAGAATAAATTTAGACGGTAAGGTGCAAATGGAAACAGATTTACCAAGCTTTTTAGTGCGCTTAGAGCATGCTGATATAACATGAGTAGAATCACCACAATAGAAACACAACCCATTTTTCCGTCTAAAATTCTGCCGCTCGCTTCGGGACAGAATTCTATCACACTGCATACTCTCTGGCGACTTCTCAGTGGACACCGCCAGATGGTGCACTGGTTTGCGCTCCCGCAAACGCCTATCGATCTGAATAGCCATTGTCATGGACTCATTCAGACCCGCAGGCACAGGGAACCCCACCATAACATCCTTAATGGCATCAGAGAGACCCTCTCTGAAAGTCGCCGCCAGGGCGCACTCATTCCACTGAGTAAGCACAGACCATTTACGGAATCTTTGGCAGTAAATTTCCGCTTCATCTTGCCCCTGAGATAGGGACATCAAAGTTTTTTCTGCCTGAAGCTCCAAATGAGGTTCGTCATAAAGCAACCCCAAGGCCAGAAAAAACGCATCCACATTGAGCAACGCAGGATCCCCTGGTGTCAATGAAAAAGCCCAGTCTTGAGGGTCGCCCCGGAGCAAGGAAATCACAATCCTGACCTGCTGTGCAGGGTCTCCGGCAGAGCGAGATTTCAGAGACAAAAATAATTTGCAATTATTTCGAAAATTCTGAAACCCGGATCTATTCCCCGAGAAAAATTCCGGCAAAGGAATTCTCGGCTCAGATACAGGTGCATGACAAACAAAATCTTGCAAATTTTGTACCTTCGTGGCGAGATTATTCAAACCTGCAGTTACACTCTGAAGATCCATTACAAACAGGTGGACACAGAGCCATTCAAGGGTTAAGAGGAGGTAAGAAGCAGCTAGACAGCAATTAAGGGCTAGGCAGCAAAACTCTGAGGGGAAAAAAAAAAAAATTTCCCTTCAACACTTCTTTTTCTCCTGCTTCAGCCCAAACAATTAACACTTTGCGGGCCGGTCAAACTGTCATGATCTCAATGGCAAGAGAACATAGCATAAGCATATATAGGAACTAGCTCTTGGAAGATGGGAACTGAGCTGACCATGAACTAAACCTAACGCACAACTAGCAGTGGCCGGGTAGCATGCCTACGTTGATTCTAGATGCCCAGCCCAGCCGGAGGACTAAATAAAGCTAGCAGAGGAAAATATTAGTCCTAGCTCACCTCTAGAGAAATACCCCGAAAGGAGACAGAGGCCCCCCACATGTATTGGCGGTGAGTTGAGATGAAATAACAAACGTAGTATGAAAATAGGTTTAGCAAATTTGAGGTCCACTTACTACATAGCAGAAGACAGAAAGGACACTTTCATGGTCAGCTGAAAACCCTATCAAAAAACACCATCCAGAAATTACTTTAAAACTCTGGCATTAACTCATAACACCAGAGTGGCAATTCCCGTTCACAAGAGCTTTCCAGACACAGTAACGAAACTACAGCTGTGAACTGGAACAAAATGCAAAAACAAACATGGACAAGAGTCCAACTTATCTAGTAGTTGTCTAGGAGCAGGAACAAGCACAGAGAGGCTTCTGATAACATTGTTGACCGGCAAGCAACTAACAGAGCAGCAAGGTTATATAGCGACTCCCACATCTTGATGGGAACAGGTGAACAGAGAAGATGAAGACACCAGTTCAATTCCACCAGTAGCCACCGGGGGAGCCCAGAATCCAAATTCACAACAGGAAAGTGCACATGACATTGAAGAGGGGGTGATAGATGACCCAGATGTTGACCCAGATTGGCAGCCATTGGGGGAACCAGGTGCCGCTGGCAGTAGCTCTGCAGTGGAGGAGGATGATCCACAGCAGGCATCTACATCGCAACAGCTTTCATCTGGCAGGCCTGTATCTGGCCAAAAACATTTGACAAAACCAAAAACACTTTTAGGACAGTGTGGCCATCCAGTTAAAGTAGCACAGCGGGCAATGCCTGAAAAAGTATTCGATAGTAGGAAGAGTGCAGTGTGGGAGTTTTTTTAACCAAGATCCGAATGATCTGTGCAAAGTTATCTGTAAGAAATGCTCCAAGACCTTTAGCAGAGGGAAGAATGTCCAAAATGTAAATACAATGTGCATGCGTAGACATTTAACCAGCATGCACTTGCAAGCCTGGACTAACTACCAAACGTCCCGTACCGTTGGTGCACCCGCTCAGAATGAAGGCAGTCAGCAACGCTACATTGCTTCCCTCACTGTAAGCGAACCAGTTAGGACACCACCAGCAGCAAATGTGGAGGTATCGTCGCAAGGCCAAAGCAGTCAGGGAATCACAAGGTTATTGGTAGGAAACACTGTATGTAGGCCAACATCAAGAATACCATCACCAACCCTCTCAATCTGCCATGTCCACCACCACCCCCACTAGTTCCACCATATGCAGCTCTCCAGTCCAGCTCACCCTACAAGAGACTCTCATTAGGAAAAGGAAGTACTCATCCTCTCATCCACATACACAGGGTTTGAATGCCCACATTGCTAGACTAATCTCGTTAGAGATGATGCCCTACCGGTTGGTTGAAAGCGAAGCTTTCAAAGCCGTGATGGCCTATGCAGTACCACGCTATGACCTACCCAGTTGACACTTCTTTTTGAGAAAAGCCATCCCAGCCCTCCACCAGCATGTGAAAGACCGCATTGTCCATGCACTCATGCACTCAGGCAATCAGTCAGTAGAAAGGTGCACCTCACAACAGATGCATGGACCAGTAGGCATGGCCAGGGACGTTACGTGTCCATTACGGTGCACTGGGCTAATGTGGTGGATGCAGGGTCAACAGGAGACAGCCATAGTGGGACAGTTCTGCCTAGCCCACGGTCTAGGAAACAGTTGGCAGTAGGCGTTCGACACCCCTCCTCTTCCTCCTCCTCCTCCTCCAGAAGCGAAAGCTCGTCCACAGAGTGCAGTCGCCCTACCACTCCATCTGCAGCTGCCAGTGTTGCACACGAGGTGTCATATTATGGAACAGCTAGTGGTAAGCGTCAGCAGGCTGTGTTGGAAATGAAGTGTTTGGGCGACAACAGACACACCGCGGAAGTACTGATCGAGTACTTGCAGCAAGAAACTCAGTCATGGCTGGGCAGTGTACATCTTGAGGCAGGCAAGGTAGTCAGTGATAACGGAAGGAATTTTATGGCTGCCATAGCCCTTTCAGAACTCAAACACATACCTTGCCTGGCTCACACCTTGAACCTGGTGGTGCAGTGCTTCCTGAAAAGTTATCCGGGGTTACCAGCCCTACTCCTGAAGGTGCGAAGACTTTGCTCGCACATCCGCTGGTCGCCCGTACACTCGAGCCGTATGCAGAACCATCAGCGATCGCTGAAGCTTCCCCAGCACTGCCTAATAATCGACATTGCAACAAGGTGGAACTCCACACTGCACATGCTTCAGAGGTTGTGCGAACAGAGGCGTGCTGTAATGTATTTGTGGGAGGATACACATAAATGGGCAGGCAGTTGGATGGCAGACATTGAGTTGTCAGGTGTGCAGTGGTCGAAGCTACAAGACCTCTGTCAAGTCCTTCAGTGTTTTGAGGAATTCACACGGCTGGTAAGTGCAGACGACGCCATCATAAGCATGAGCATCCCACTAATGCATGCGTCTGCTTATGCAAAGTTGACGCACATTAAGGAGCAGGCGTCTGCAGCCGAGGATGAGGGAAGCCTTGATGACAGTCAGCCATTGTCTGCTCAGGGAACTCTCCTGGACGAGGTGGCGGACGAAGAGGAGGAGGAGGAGGAGGATGATGAGGATGAATATTTATGGGAGGAGGATGTTTCTCAGGGGGCAATAGAAACTGGTGGCGTTGCAAGGTCAGGCACAGGGTTTTTGCGGGAGACAAGTGATGTTGATTTGCAAGAAAGTGCTCCTCAACCCAGCACAAGCAGTGAATTGACACCTGGAACATTGGCCCACATGGCTGATTATGCCTTGCGTATCCTAAAAAGGGACCTCCGCATTATAAAAATGATGACCGATAATGATTACTGATTGGCCTGCCTCTTGGATCCACAATATAAAGGGAAATTACAAAATATCATGCCACATGAGAACCTTGAGCAAATATTGGCTACCAAACAAGCAACTCTTGTAGACCGTTTGGTTCAGGCATTCCCAGCACACAGCGGCGGTGATGGTTCTCACAGGAGCTGTAGGGGGCAACATGGCAGAGGTGTTAGAGGTGCACAAATCAGAAGTGGCATTGGACAGAGGGGTTTTATGACCAGGTTGTGGAGTGATTTCGCAATGACCGCAGACACGACAGGTACTGCTGCATCGATTCAAAGTGACAGGAGACAGCATTTGTCCAGTATGGTTACGAACTATTTTTCCTCCCTTATCAATGTTCTCCCTCACACGTCTTTCCCCTTTGATTACTGGGCATCTAAAATAGACACCTGGCCTGAATTGGCAGAATATGCATTACAGGAGCTCGCTTGCCCAGCTGCTAGTGTGCTATCAGAAAGAGTCTTCAGTGCTGCTGGTTCAATACTGACCGAAAAAAGGACTCGTCTGGCTACCCAAAATATTGATGATCTAACCTTCATTAAAATGAACCAATCATGGATTTCAAATTATTTTGCCCCACCTTCCCCTGCTGACACGTAGCTTGCCTGAAAAATGTCATGCTTTTGGACTCCTGTTACTGACTGCTCCAATTCCTCCATTTGCAGCTGCTGAATGTCCACCATAGGCCATTTTTTTACCTCCTTAAATGGGCTGACTCCCCCCACAGGGCCATGGTTGCCACCTAGCGCAATTACCCATGCAGGTGCCGTTTGCCTGGACAGGTGGGTGTGCCCACTCTTGGGCGACGGCACTGGAACAGTGTCCCTCATAGTACAAAGAAGTGTCTCTGACGGTGGTGGTGCACAACCAACATCAGACACACCGTCGTAATATAAGGGGTCCTGTGCCAGTACCGCCACCCACGAGAGAGTGTTGCCCCCAGCTCGAACAGTGCTCTACCACTTGCAAAACCTAACTCTCCCTGCTCCACCACTGTGTAGTCTGTGCTGTTAAATCCTTCAATGGCACTGACAATACATATTTGTTGAAATGATAGATGATAGTAAAAATATACAGGGGCCCTGGCCTTCATTTAGACCAGTTAATACTTTGCGCCAACTACCACTGTCTGCTATTCAGCAGAGGAGCCCACCCCTGTACGTAGCTATGCCACCTGTTTATTTATGAAATTTTTTTTGGCAGACATTTACCTCACTTTATTATTTTGGCCTACTAACTGTGTCAGCCACTCCTTACAGTTGTCCTCCACTGAACAAAGCTATGCTGCCTGTGTACTCCTGTAACCAGTCTTGAACTGCATTGAGCCTACTTTTTAATTTTAGGCCTACTAAGTCTGTCTGCGCCACTCATTACAATCGTCCTCTGCTGAACAACGCTATGCGGCCTGTGTGCCCCTGTAACCAATCTTAAACTGCATTGAGCCTACTTTTTTATTTTAGGCCTATTAAGTCTGTCTGCTCCACTCATTACAATCGTCCTCCGCTGAACAACGCTATGCCGCCTGTGTACCCCTGTAACCAATTTTAAACTGCATTGAGCCTACTTTTTTATTTTAGGCCTACTAAGTCTGTCTGCGCCACTCATTACAATCGTCCTCCGCTGAACAAAGCTATGCCGCCTGTGTACCCCTGTAACCAATTTTAAACTGCATTGAGCCTACTTTTTTATTTTAGGCCTACTAAGTCTGTCTGCGCCACTCATTACAATCGTCCTCCGCTGAACAAACCTATGCCACCAGTTTACTCCTGTTTCCATTTTTGAACTGCTTGGAGCCAACTTTTTTAATGTGGGCCTACAAACTGTGTCTGCGCCACTCAATTCAGCTGTCCTCCACTGCACAAAGCTATGCCGCCTGTTTACTCCAGTTACCAATTTTGAACTGCATTTAGCCTACTTACTTTTTGGGGCCTACTAACTGTGTCAGCCTCCCATTACAGTTGTCCTCCACTGCACAAAGCTATGGCAACTGTTTACTCCTGTTTCGAATATTAAACTGCATTTGGCCTGCTTGTTTGGTTGGACCTACTAACGGTGTCTGCCGCTCCTTGCTTTTCTCCTCCACTGAACAAAGCTGAGCTTCAATTTTCAGCCTATATCAAATATTAAACTGCATTTGGCCTATTTGTTTGGTTGGGCCTACTGAAGGTGTTTGCCGCTCCATACTTTTCTCCTCCATTGAACAAAGCTGAGCTTCAATTTTCAGCCTATATCAAATATTAAACTGCATTTGGCCTACTTGTTTGGTTGGGCCTACTAACGGTGTCTGCCGCTGCTTGTTGTTCTCCTCCACTGAACAAAGCTGAGCTTCAATTTTCAGCCTATATCAAATATTAAACTGCATTTGCCCTACTTGTTTAGTTGGGCCTACTAACGGTGTCTGCCGCTCCTTGCTTTTCTCCTCCACTGAACAAAGCTGAGCTTCAATTTTCAGCCTATATCAAATATTAAACTGCATTTGGCCTACTTGTTTGGTTGGGCCTACTAACGGTGTCTGCCGCTCCTTGCTTTTCTCCTCCACTGAACAAAGCTGAGCTTCAATCTTCAGCCTATATCAAATATTAAACTGCATTTGGCCTACTTGTTTGGTTGGGCCTACTAACGGTGTCTGCCGCTGCTTGTTGTTCTCCTCCACTGAACAAAGCTGAGCCTCAATTTTCATCCTGTTTCAGATATTAAACTGAATTTTGCCTACTTGTTTGGTTGGGCCTACTAACGGTGTCTGTTGCTCCTTGCTTTTCTCCTCCACTGAACAAAGCTGAGCCTCAATTTTCAGCCTATATCAAATATTAAACTGCATTTGGCCTAGTTGTTTGGCTGGGCCTACTAACGGTATCTGCCGCTGCTTGTTGTTCTCCTCCACTGAACAAAGCTGAGCTTCAATTTTCAGCCTATTTTAAATATTAAACTGCATTTGGCCTACTTGTTTGGTTTGGGCCTACTAACGGTGTCTGCCGCTGCTTGTTGTTCTCCTCCACTGAACAAAGCTGAGCTTCAATTTTCAGCCTATATCAAATATTAAACTGCATTTGGCCTACTTGTTTGGTTGGGCCTACTAACGGTGTCTGCCGCTCCTTGCTTTTCTCCTCCACTGAACAAAGCTGAGCTTCAATCTTCAGCCTATATCAAATATTAAACTGCATTTGGCCTACTTGTTTGGTTGGGCCTACTAACGGTGTCTGCCGCTGCTTGTTGTTCTCCTCCACTGAACAAAGCTGAGCCTCAATTTTCATCCTGTTTCAGATATTAAACTGAATTTCGCCTACTTGTTTGGTTGGGCCTACTAACGGTGTCTGTTGCTCCTTGCTTTTCTCCTCCACTGAACAAAGCTGAGCCTCAATTTTCAGCCTATATCAAATATTAAACTGCATTTGGCCTAGTTGTTTGGCTGGGCCTACTAACGGTATCTGCCGCTGCTTGTTGTTCTCCTCCACTGAACAAAGCTGAGCTTCAATTTTCAGCCTATATTAAATATTAAACTGCATTTGGCCTACTTGTTTGGTTTGGGCCTACTAACGGTGTCTGCCGCTGCTTGTTGTTCTCCTCCACTGAACAAAGCAGTGCCGCCTGTTTACTCCTGTTACCAATTTTGAACTGCATTTGGCCCACTTTATTACTTGGGCCTACTAACTCTGTCTGCCACTCATTACAGTTGTCCTCCACTGAACAAAGCAATGCCGCCTGTTTAGTCCTGTTACCACATTTGAACTGCATTTAGCCTACTTCATTATTTGGGCCTACTAACCGTGTTTCCTTCTCATCCTGCCCATTGCCCAGCCACTGCTAGATGAGTCTGCTGGTACATTGACGCAGACCACTACATTCCCCTTGCACTCTACACAGCCAGAATCTGACCCTGCTGAAAGTCAGGTTCCCCTTCCCGCATACTATACCACCTTACACAGGGACAAAGAGGAAGGTGCAGATGAAAGTGCAGGTTCCTTCATCAGGTGGGGGGGCATACTCGTTGGCGACGTCACTGGCACAGGGCCCCTCATAGTACGCAAAAGTGTCTCTGCCGGTGGGAGGCGCCCCCACCGTCAAACACACCACCGTACTTTGAGGGGCCCTGTGCCAGTGCAAATGCCAATGAGTGGGCCCCCCTGCTTGCTGAGGATCACAGCACTTGCAAAGTTTAAATACTTACCTCTCCCTGTTCCACCGGCGTGACGTATTCCGCGTTTCCTGGGCCAACGAAAATCTTGAGCCAGCCCTACCCCCCACAACTTTAGCCAAATGACCCCCAATTTTTAATGACTAACTATTATTATAAGGTAAATTAAGATTGACAAGCTTAAGTAGCAAGAATTGATGTTTTTGGCATTAAAATGGGCACTGTAGGTGTTTTCCTGTCCTCCACTTACTGCCGACTTTGATTCCCCATTGACTTGCATTGGGTTTCGTGTTTCAGTCGGCCCCTGACTTTTCGCAATAATCGGCCGATTTCACCCGAACCGACTTTTGACAGTTGGGTTTCGCGAAACCCGACTCGATCCTAAAAAAGTAAAAGTCGCTCAACTCTAGTTATGAGCGAATACATTCAGCACTATTCCTTACTCGCATGAAAAGTACGGAATTTAGGCTATTTGTTACTCGACGATTAATTAGTAGTGATGAGCGAATATACTCGTTACTCGAGATTTCCCGAGCACGCTCAGGTGTCCTCCGAGTATTTTTTAGTGCTCGGAGTTTTAGTTTTTAGCGCCGCAGCTGAATGATTTACATTTGTTAGCCAGCATAAGTACATGTGGGGGTTGCCTGGTTGCTAGGGAATCCCCACATGTACTTATACTGGCTAACAGATGTAAATTATTCAGCTGCGGCGCTAAAAACTAAAACTCAAAGCACTAAAAAATACTCGGAGGACACCCGAGTGTGCTCGGGAAATCTCAAGTAACGAGTATATTCGCTCATCACTATTAATTAGGTATTCGCCACGGTTAGTGATGGGCGAGCACTAAAATGCTCGGGTGCTCGTTGCTCAGGTTGAGCAATTAGGAGTGCTCAGGTGCTCACCCTGAGCAATGAGCCCAATGTAAGCCTATGGGAAACTCAAGCGTTTTTCAGACGGCCACCTGGCGGTCTGTTGAGGGAATAGAAATTGCAGAAATTGATGGGAACAGAGATCAAATGACATGGGAAAAGCATAAGAAAGACCCATGGAAGCATTTCTGACTCCCAGGTCACTGCTGTGAACAATGTTGTCAGAGTCTTACGCCACTTTTACAGACTCACAATAAAGCATACAAAAACTAAATCAAAATGGATTTTCCTGGGAAATATGTTAAGGAACATCCTTTCCAGGGTAATGACTTGTATATAAGGCAAAATAAATAATCAAAAACAAAAATGCTCCTCCACACCTTGGGCTATGTTCACACGTAGCGTTTTTGATGCGTTTTCGAACTTTAGCATTGCTTTCAACCAAGACAAATGCATTCACTGGGGAAATGTCATTTTAACATTTTACAACCTTATCTGCCATGTGGTGTGCATGTGTGACACATCATCAGACACATCCTGTTTCATTTTTGAAGGAGGGACTCCCGAAGTCACAAAGCCTATTTATATAGGGCCATCAGGTGGCCTTTACTATTCTTAAAGGGCCAGCAGTCGGCACTCACTATTCTTAGAGAGCCATCAGCTGGCTATGCTTTGTTGTTCCCATTATTTAACAGTGGGTCTCCTATACTGTTATTGCATATGCAGTGAATAGCAGGGTTGCCCAAAATTTGGACGCACCCCAATGCCCCTTTGAAGAGACATACAGGAGAGCCTCCTGAAAACAATGTTCCTATTATTAGGATATGGGTCTCCCATACTGTTTGCCTATGCAGTGAATACAAGGGCTGCCAAAAATTTGGAGGCACTCCAATGACCCTTTGAAGAGACGTAGAGGAGGGCCTCATGAAAAAATGTTCCCATTAGAAAAGAGCAAGTCTCCGAGACTTGTAATGCCCATGCACTAAGTGTATGGGCTGACAAACATTTACCCCTGGGGGATATATATGAACATACTGTATACCAATTTTTTTAAGGGCATCATAAACACCCTTTAAAAAAATATGTGGGTGTTGCTGTTAGGGGTCGAGTTTTCGCCTCTTCACAGGGGGAATCTCGAGCCATCTCAGCTGCAGTCTCCCATTCTTCTCCAGCCACAGTGGAGCCTGCTCAGCAGAGTCTTTTTACTAGGCACTGCTCCTAATAGCCAGTTTCCTACTCCACACCGATGAGGGGCAAATACCCCGAAACAGCTGTCTGTGGATGGATACCATGTTTTGGCATAGGTGGTTTTCCTTTCTTGGATGCTGCCCTTCCCGTAGTTGTTCCTTCCTGGTGAAAGACCTGGCTATTCATTGCTTGCATTGAGAAACACGTGATGGTGTCTCCGCAGCTTTTCTACATGCATTTACATATTTCCCTTTAGGGATGGGGGCAGTGTTCTGGATCACTGCGTTGAGAAACACGTGATGGTGTCTCCGCGGTGTTGGATGTTTTGATCTCCCCGAGGTCATTCATCCTTATGTTTATATGCCCAGCAGAGATGTCGGTCCCAGCATCTGGCTCAGCCTGATATGGTGCGGATGGTTACTGCTTCCTTTCCAGGCTCAGCCATTGTAGCCAGTATTGGTCATAAGCGGGCAGATGTCTCTGGGACTAAGTCCTGCTTTTCCCCTACTGAGCATGCCCAGGGTAAGTCCTCTCATTGGAGGTCAGGGGTCACATGCTCAGGTATTACAGCAGCTATAAAAGGTTTGCATGGCCACACGGCCATGCGCTAGTATCAACTATGTCATGTGTTCTGCACCAGTGTAGTCATATGTATGTGGTTTCAGGGTTCGGCTGAAATAAACCCCTAGAATACCGGCACCTCCGGTGAGGAGTTTTGCGTGTGCTATTCTGAATGCATGACCACTGTTCACTCTATTTGGTAGCTGTGTTCCTCTGTGAGGTTAACAGGGCACAGCATTCTCTTGTCTTAAGTGACTGTGAAGTAACAGAGTTCACTCATACCACCATATAGTACCGTCAGTTACTAGCAATGGGTTTTACTCCTGCATGGTGGACCCCGGGTTGCGAACGCACCAATTACTCTATAAATACATATTTGGTGTGTTCCACCAAACCCTAACAGCTGCATCACAAACCACGGTCACCCTGGTGATATGGTGGTGGAGGATGAGGATGAGGACAAGGAAGAGGACAACATCAAATAGCCAAAATCAGGAAGCATATACCAATGTGTGGTGTGAAGAGGTGCATGGGAATAGACCTCCCCAAAAAGACACTGGATTAGAGTCTATGTTATGCTGATATCATTCGGTGGTGTAGAGAAGTCTAGCACAATCCAGCCCTTGTTCATTTTTATAAGAGTCAGCCTGTCAGCATTTTCATTTGACAGGTAGATGCACTTATCAGTTATAATTCCCCAGCGGCAATAAAAACCCACTCTGACAAAACACTAGTGGCAGAGCAGACCAGGACCTCAAAGGCGTAGAGAGCCAGGTCATGCCACATGTACAGCTTGGATACCCAATAATTATAAGGTACATAGGAATCACAAATGACATTGATACAGTCAGCAAGGTACTTCCTCAGCATCTTCCCAAATGTTTCACTCCTTGTGATAGTACCCCATGCCTCAGGGCCTGTGCGATGGGAGGGTCTGAGGTAACTCTCCCAGAACTTTGACAGTGTTCCCCTGCCACTGCTGGATTGGAATTGTATCTCTCTCACCTGTACTCCTTGGTTGTCCAATGAACTGTGACCTCTACCACCAGTGTAATAGTTGATGCTGGTAGTCAACAACTGCCCTCTTCTGCTCACAAATCCTTTCCAATATGTGCAGTGTAGAGTTCCAATGCATGGGGACATCATACACCAGTCAGTGAGTCGGAAACTGCAAACGCTGCTGAAGCACAGCAAGGGCGGCTGAAGCTGTAGCTGACTTTCAAAAATGGGCACACAGGTGGTGTACTTTCACAAGCAGATCCAGCAGCTCTGGGTAGCTTTTGAGAAAGTTTTGAGGTTAAGCACATGGGCCAGGCATGGTACCTGTGTGAGCTCACCTCACCTCAGAGCCACCACCAGGTTCCAGCCATTGTCACACACGACTATGCCTGGCAGTAGGTTCAGCGGTGTCAGCCACAAATATGACTGCACTTTCAGAGCTGTCCACAATTCTTCAGCATTGTGCGGTTTGTCAACTAAGCATATTAGCTTCAGCACAGCCTGTTGCAGCTTGACTGAGGCAGTGCTGCAGTGCGTGCGTCCAGCTTGTGACTGATGGGCTCATTTCAGAAATGGAGGCTGAAGATGTGAAGGAGGAGGAGATGCAGTAGCTGTAGACTGTGGGGGGTGACCCTGATTGACATAAGGTCCGCAATCCTCAGCGTCGGGAGGACGTGTCCCATCCCAAAGTCCGACTGGGTTCCGGCTTCCACTATGTTAACCCAGTCTGCCGTCAGTGAGATGTACCGTCCCTGCCCACAAACATTTGTCCACGTGTCTGTGGTTAGGTGGACTTTCCCAGTAACAGTAATGAATCTATAAATGGAAAAGTAAACAGCTCCTCGGAGTGTCCAAGTGTGGGATCAGTTGTCTCCGGGCACTCGGCATGGTGGGAGGAAAGAAGATCAAGGTGAGTAATATGCAGTCCAGACTCACGGCTACTCAGACTTAACCACGTGGAAGACGTGGTGGTGGTGGCAAAGTGACTGGAAGCATTATCCACTATCCAACCAACAACCCTTTGACACTGCTCTGGGTTCAATAGTGGTGTGCTGCTGTCCCCTAGTAATTGGGACAGGAAGGTCAAGCGAGAAGATTTGGGTGTTTGTTGTGGCCCAATTTCAGCTTGCCCATGTCCCTGGCCTCTGCATGCACCATAAGCATCACGTCCATTTCCCCGTCCCTTGCCACGCGCCTTGCCCATTTTAAATGCACTACAATATTTTCCACGTTCACTACAAATGGTTGAATTTGGAGCAAACTTATATGTGATCAGTGTGTGAAGAAAACCACAGCTTAAAATATCTGGGATGCAAGTGTAGGGGACAGGGACCTGGTGAGCTGTGCAGACGGGTGGAACCATTGTTGCCGGGAGTCGGGGTTCCGGGGGACGGATTTGAGGGGTGCATGGGAAGCCAGGCTCATGTGACAGGAGGAAGAGTGACGCAGGGAGAGGAGAGGATAAAAAGCAAAACGCGCGAAAGCAGGGGCAGAGAAGCGCGGGAAATCTCTGAGGAGAGGAAGCTGCAGCGCAGCTGGTGTGTGTGTGCAGGCCGCAGTGAGACTTGCTGGAAGCAGGGGGAAAACGTGCAACAGACACTGCGGGCAACTACCAGAGCCCCCAAAAAGAGGCGCATTCGTCGTCAGCGACCCCCCAGGCAGAGGGGTAGTGCTGACCAGCTCAGGGACAGTATTACCGCGCTCCCTGAGAGCACCTTGCCAGAGAGTGCTACGGACTCGCATGGTTTCGTCTCAGCTGTGACTGATACTGATTATTCTCCTAATCCTCCTCAAAAAGACTCTTCTCTGGACTGGGAGGCTGTTACCTCGGATCAACGTCCGCCTGCAGGAGGGAGCGCAGCACCGCAAAAGACATTCTGGACTCGACTCTACGCCTGGGCCCGTCGCCAGAAGACACCTCCTTCCTCCGCCATCAGGACTACGGCGTTGTCGGAGCCTCACCGTCAGGACTACATCGCTGAACCAGCACTGATAAGTGACCGTTGTTGACTTTATCTTAGTAGGGAGTCACTAGTGAGGCGCTGCCGCGTTCTATGGGTATAGTTCAGGGCGGTCATATAGTAATTAGGATTTACTGCGAGATTGTGTTCTTGTATATAAGTTCCCTGCGTGGAAAAACGTTTGTCACCTTTTTGGTTGGAAGTTAAAAAGAAAGTTAAAAATGCTATTTGCTTTCTGGCTCCTATTTGTCCCTGCATCCTTCTTTACCTGCGGTCCCTACACAAGTAACAATTCTTTTTTTTTACCAAACTGTTGTTAATAACTAGTGTAAGACACAGCAAAAACAGTTCAATGGAGCCCTCAAATGCCACAATTTATAGCCCACAGATAGAGGAGGCATTTGACAGAGATTCCACACTGTTCAATATGTAGCCTGTATTTTTTTTACAGAAAAATGCTGTATAGAACAAAGGTAACACACCGCCAAAAAAGGTGAATGTAGGCCTGAAATGCTTAAATTTGTACCACCCAGATGGATCAGGCATCTGACAGAGATAGCACACTGTTCAATATGTGGCCTGTATTTTTTTTTTTACAGAAGAATACTGTATAGAACTAGGGTAACACACCGCAAAAAAGGTGACTGTAGGCCTGAAATGCCCAAATTTGTAGCCCACAGATAGATCATACATCTGACAAAGGTACCACACTGTTCAATAGTTGGCCTGTATTTTTGTTTTTTACAGAAAAATACTGTATAGAATTAGGGTAAGACATAGCAAAAACAATTGAATGGAGCTCTCAAATGCCACAATTTTAGCCCACAGATAGAAGAGGCATTTGACAGAGATACCACAATGTTCAATATGTGGTCTGTATTTTTTTTTTGCCACCAAAATTGTGTCAATAAGTAGGCTATGACACAACAAAAAAAATTCTATGGAGGCCTGAAATGGTACAATTTTTAGAGCAATGATATGCGATCTGTGTGGCAGACAAAACACAGTGTTTTAATATCTAAACTGTAGCTAAATATTTTTTGGCAGCAAAATGGTGTCAAAAATTTGACGCTCCAAAAAATACCACAGTACCACTAAAAATTCCAGAATTTTCTGGTCACTCAGATGTGATGGCTGGGACGGTCAAACCCATTTAAAATAGCTGAATTTTCATGCTGTATTATGAAAAGGATCTGGCTGTAGTCTGCAGTGTCAACAAGCAAATGGAAAAAAAGGGGCTCTGGAATAAAATAATCAGTATTAAGATGCAACAAAAATTATTCCTAGCCACTGGTACCTGGGGCTAGGTATAATACGGTCAATATATGTAATAGGCAGCAGCAGACAGTAATGGAATGGACCCTCTTGATGCATGCAATGATATCTATATATCCACATACAGTGCATGCCTTGCACTGATATGTATAGAACCACATACACTCCCCTGCACTGCAATCTATATATTCGATAATTAATCCTTAGAAAGACTGTTGGTTTAACTGGTTTTGTGTAAATTATGATGGTATAACACTAACTGATAAACCCCCAAATCTGACCCTATCTTGGCAGCACCTCTCCCTACACTGTCTGAATCAGGAGCTGAATGTGACGAGCAGGGTGGCACCAGGTCTCTTATAGACCTGATGACTCTGTGCAGCCAGACAATCACTGTAATGCCACAACCAAGATGGCTACGGCATTACAGTGTGTGGCAGACAATCCCTGCATGTTGATTGGCTCTCTAAAGAGCGCTAATCATGCAGGGTGGGGACCCGAGCTCCCACCGAGCAAACCCGGAAATGCACGGTGCTCGCCGAGTACTGTGAGTACAGCGATGCTTGGGCGAGTAACGAGCATTACCGAGTATGCTCACTCATCACTAATAATGTGCATGATAAATAAATAAATAAAGTTCATCACTAAGTCTAAGAGTGGATATTAAGATAATAAAAATTGATATTTAAATAACATAACTATACATTTGATAATTAATCTTCAAAGCAAAATATTACAGGTCATATGATTATCATACCGTAGGAGAAAATCATTGCTATTGCAGTAAGGTCTTCATATGACTGCTTTACTTGTAATCACATCATGGTTTTCCCTCCAATCCCAGTTTCAACACAAGAGGACGTGCCAAGTTACAGAGGTGACGGCGAGACACCAGCAGCGCAGAAAACATCATCACGTCAACAGGGGCGCAGCGACTTTACGGCCACAACAGCGAGCGGTAAGTATGGCATGCATGAGTGTAAGGTACTACAAATAGAGAAGAGAACAAAATGATTACAAAACATGATAAAAATAATAAAAACATGAAAAGTTAAAGGGGGCAAAACTTAAAACTTCATTAAGACCATGTAGGTATACATATTAGTCAATTAACCAATTTTCCGAGAGCATATTCAAAATATGATAAACACACAAAGACCCCCCAAAAAATATTAGACTGGCCACAAAAATGTTAAGTTAAAAAAACATATCATTTTATTTGTATCAAAGAGATAAAAACCTCAAACCATTATACACCATCCAAAGCGATGTAAAAGTACCTCCGATCTAAAAGCAGATCTCATGTAAAATACACTGATATCCATATGTTGATAACTATACCGTAAATATTTAAGCAGGCCACAAGTGGCTTTATGTCATATATATCAACATAACAGTAGTAAATAATATGTCTGATGAAAAAAACCTAAGAGGGAAACCCCCAAATTAAAGTGCTAAGTGCATAAACATGAACAACCTCGCATATAAGCCAATCTGGCCAGATATTAGAAGGCTAAAGGTAGTAGTCCTAACGGTATTGCCCTAACATTGGTAATCAATATCCTGATGGGAACACCTAAAAAAACAAGTGCCAAAATGCCTACGATGATGCGGGTTCATTTGCTAATTATGGAAAAACCTCAGAGCATATTTACCACAGTGGGAAACCACAAGACCTGTGTAAACCCCTACGTGCGTTTCGATGAATTCATTCAATGAATTCAAGAACCTGAAGACCTACCTCTTCCGGCAAGCCTACAACCTGCAGTAACCATCGATCGACCAAACCACTGCACGACCAGCTCTATCCTCACCTACTGTATCCTCACCCATCCCTTGTAGATTGTGAGGCCTCGCGGGCAGGGTTCTCTCTCCTCCTGTTCCAGTTTTGACTTATATTGTTCAAGATTATTGTACCTGTTTTTATTATGTTTGTATACCCCTCCTCACATGTAAAACGCCATGGAATAAATGGCGCTATAATAATAAATAATAATAATAATAACTTAACATTTTTGTGGCCTGTCTAATATTTTTTTGGGGGTCTTTGTGTGTTTTTCATTAAGACCATGTGGTTGAACTGATCCAATTCTGGAAATCAATTGGGCATCTAATTGAGAAATTTCTTCAATTACCCCCTCTCAAGTCAATATGCACCTTGTCAATGCCAGTATCCAACAAAAGTTTGGCATCACAGTCATGGAAAATTTTAAAGTGTCTTGGCACAGGTTTTAAAAGGGAAATATCTTCTACATCACTTGTATTCAGCATATCACGATAGTGCTCCCTTACTCAAACATTGAGGGGTCCTGATGTAAGACCCACGTATATTTTGGGACATGAACAAACCGCATAGTAAACTACCCCTACAGTATTACATGTAATATGTTGGGTGATTGTGAAGGTTTTCTTACTGTCATTTGATTTGAAAGTAGTGGCACGGGACATCTGGGGGCAGGCGATACAACTGTCACAAGGATAGAATCCCCATTTCAGGCCTTTGGAACTGAAAGCTTTGTCAAACTCAGGTCCAGAATAATAGGTGTGGACAAGCTGGTCTCTGATATTGGATGAACTTCTGTAGGTGATTGATGGTTGATCAGATAAGTATTTAAATAGGGCATGGTCCATTTTGAGTATGGGCCAGTATTTACTTAGAGTGTTCCTCATTTAAGTCCACTTACTGTTATATGTGGAGATAAATCTTACCTTAGATTCATCAGCAGTTTTTCTACATGGTTGCAGTAGTTCAATTCTTTTGGCCCTGTTAGCTATTTTCAGACCTCTTTTTATACTTCTCCTAGAATAGCCTCGTTCCTCAAATCTATTGGGAACAAGGTTTGCCTATTTAAGGAAAGATTGTTCATTTGAGCAGATCCTCTTAGCTCTAAGGAATTGCCCAGTGGCTATTCCATTAATGAGTGAGGCTCAGATGTGATGATTTAGCGTGAAGAAGAGAGTTAATGGCAGTCTCTTTTCGGAAAATATTAGTCTCCAGGAGGCCATCCAAAAAGTCAGTAGTAGTCTGACTGTATTCACATGTTAGCATGATGTTTAGGATATTGTTTTTCACAATTTCCAAAAATTCAAGAAGGTCTCGTTCTGAGCCCTGCCAAACCAATAAAATGTCATCTATGTAACGGGCCCACAATAAGACCTTCTCAATTTTTTCCCACATCCCCAACAATAAATTTGCATACGATGATGCGAAGGCCGCTTCTATCGTGGTACCTTGCTTTCATCAGGATTGTGGTCTGTCATTGTTAAAAAAGTTCTAACTGCTTGAATCCCATGATGATGCTGGATGAATGTGTACAAGGACTCAACATCCATGGTAACAAGCCACATATCATCATCTAAGGGTATTCCTTCAATTTTTTTCAGGATATCACCTGTGTCCTTTACATACGAAAGAATGTCATAGACCAGTGGTTTCAAATGAAAATCCAGGTATTTGCATATGATCTCACATAGGTTTCCATTACCTGAAACGATGGGACATCCCTGTGGGTTGGTGGCATTCTTATGTATTTTAGGAATAAAATAGATGCAAGCCATCTTGGGATATGGTGGTATCAGATGGTATTTGAGGTCCTTAGTTGATGTGCCTTCATAGAAGGCTTTGTCCAAAATGCCTTGCAACTCTTCCTAAAAGTTTAGAGAAGGGTTAAAGGTAAATTTTTTATAACAATTTTCATCTCTTAATTGCCTGAAAGCCTGCCTCTCATATATTTTAACGGGCCAGATCACCACGTTTCCCCCTTTGTCTGCAGGTTTTATTATAATTTCCATCAAGTTTTTAAATTCTCTTAATGCTGTTCTTTGGGCAGATATAAGATTATCCCTTTATCTTAGATGTAATTTGTTCGAATTCTTTAGTGGCTCATTTTACGAACATCTCAATATTGGGGTACAAATTCATGGGGGGAATTTTTTTTTTGGACAGGTGGTATGAATTTACCTACCTTGGAGTTTTCTTGCGATTTGTCGCTTAAGGCTATGTGCTCACGTTGCGGATTAGGCTTAGGAATTTCTGGTGCGGATTCTGCCTCTCCTGGCAGAAAACGCACCTGCGTTTTTTTGTGCGGTACCACAGCATTTTTTTGTGCGTTTTTGCTGCGGTTTTCTTGCGGATTGGCTTCGGTTTTTACCCCTGCGGTTTTCTATAATGGAGTGGGTACAAAAACACTGCAGATTCACAAAAAAGAAGTGACATGCTACTTCTTTTAAACCGCAGCATTTCCGCAGCGGATTTTCCGCGAAGTGTGCACAGCATTTTTGTTTTCTCATTGATTTACATTGTAATGTAAATCAATTGCAGATCTGCAGCGTTTCTGCACCTCAAAAAACGCTGCGGATCTGCAGCAAATCCGCAACGTGTGCACATACCCTAATTCTTCCAAGATAGAAATGACCTGCAATTCTCATTCTGTCCACTCTTCTCCAACATGACATCTCTTGTGTAGATTTTTTAGAACTAGTTTATGGGCAAATAGCTGGAGGTCTTTGATGGCTAAAAAAGAATCAAAGGGGAATGTAGGTGAAAAAGACAGGCCTAAACTTAATACCTCTAATTGGGGTAAAGTAAGTTGAATCTCGGAAAGATTGATCACCTGTAATTTGGAAGAAGAATTTTCAATACATCTGTCATATCTTCTGGGGGTATCGCCCTTCCTTCTGCAATTAGTTTTCCGCAGATTATACATATGCTTGTGGGTTTCATCACCCTATCTCAATGAAAGAGATGAAAGGGAGGATGATCGGCAGGTATTGAGTTCACCATTTTGAGCAGAGTGCCATATATAAATGGTACCAATTTTGAAATCATGAAGGCCTCTTTGGAACCTTTTCACCTTTGTCTCCTTGGCCTCCCTTTCCCAAACAAGAAATTGGTTGTCAATATCTTTTTTCAAAGAGTCCATTTCAGATGCTGATAGATATTCAAGTAATTTTTGACATGTGCCCTCTATGTCAGTATACTATTTGTCAAGGCTTCTTTTATTATTTCCGATAAGAAGTTCCATCAAAGATTTTGAACATGTGGTACAAATTTCCTTGCATCTTGTTCTGAATGTGGTGTCCTCCACTGGAAAGCAGGGCATAATGCGTACCCATAAGCCCCTTGGAATGAGCCCTTTAGCCAAATAATTTTCCAGTGAAGCTTTGTTCCACCAAGTTCTGGTCCTTATTTTTAGAAGATATTTCATAGCATTTTTTAATTCTGTTTTTTGCCCATTTTCTGTTGAACTATGCTGCATGGTGTCCCCACTAAAAACAGTATTAATGCAAGTAAGCCAGTTTTTGTCTCTGGCTTTTATATCCATCCTGGCAAAAAAAGATAACTGTAAACTAAGTTCAGTAGAAAATGAAATACATCAAAATAATGCAGCGCCTACTGGCAACTTCCAAATACAAATGCAATTGAAAAAAGAAAAGAGGAAGCCATAAAAATACAAAATGTTATTGAAACAAAGTTAAAAAGGTGATTAAAAAGGTAACATAAAGTAGGGACAACATATGCAAAATGAGGCCACTTCTTAGTGGCAATACGCCAAAAGAAATAGAAGTACTCAATTTAATGACCACAACATGATAAATATATAAAAGGGTTAACAGAACCTCCTAAATCAATATAATCATCCATTACGAGTTTGTGAAGAGGGTTTAAGAAAAAATTGTATAGCCCTTCCTCAGAATAATATAGTATCAGAGACCTTGCATTTGTCCTAAAGTCCAGACAAAACTATGACTCAAATATGTGAGCAAGCTGATGATTACATGGCACAAGAGTATAAGTGATAAGCACGAGCCAAAGTGGCAAGTTTAAGAAGGATAGTTAAGGAGGATTATGCTGGCACATTACCTCTAAATGGTGGCGGTACCCTGACACGTGTATTTTTTTCCAGTGGACGAGTGTATATCGTGCTTGCCATGTGGGATACTTAAATACCATCTCTTTGTCTATCATTGGTGGACAGCGGTTTAGTTGTGGCGCTTCTGCCGGTAGACCCGCCTGACATAATCGCAGGTTGGCATCACATGATGCCCGGCCACATCCCCGCTCGACTTGTTAGAGCAGGGGATGGAGTGGGCAGCAACCTAGATGCGTCTCCTAGGCGACGCCAAGACAAGAATCCGGCAGGAGCGCACACCGCAAGGAAAGTGTGCGAATGTGTTTGTTAATGTATTGCCAAGTGCGTGTTGGACGGGTGTGAATAAGTTACCTAAATGATGCGATATGAATATAAAAAGGATCTTAAAGGGCACTGAAGAATCAAGAAGGACATTGGTATGGTCACTTAAGTAGTCCTTCACCATCTTGGTCAATTTCTCCCCCCTTGTCATAGTTATACCCACAGATAGCCCTTGCTGATATGACAGTCTCATGAAAATGCCCCAGTTGGTGGACATTTCAACTCCCCTGAGTTGCACCTGGTGTGCTTGGCCCTCCCCTGTAATCTTTGTGGGTGAAAAGAGCCAGTACCTCTGCCAACAACATTGTATGAGGGTAATCTTTTTAGGAAGTCTTCCACAACAGCCCTCTGGCATGCTGGCACTGAAAATGACACATCTGCCTCCGACATGAGAAGGAAATTTCTCCTTGTACAGTGAGTCAAGAAAGGTGCACAGCTAGTATATCATGTTGGACAAAATGTCTTTCAAGTGAGTATCTTGGGAAAGACATCTGGACATGAACTCTGCCATGTGTGGCAGACTACAAAGAGTTAAACGTTCATTGTTCTCACCAGGAAGAACACTAACCATCCTCTCCTCCTTACTACACATTGCCTCATCCTCCTCCAACTCAGGACTCCCATGCTGGACAGGTATGAAGCTGGGATTGTGAGTCCCCACTGTAGCACAGACCAGAAACTCCTGTTCCTCCTCACCCAATGTGGCTTGAAAATATTGTGTAAGACTGGGCTGTGTGGTATCAGCCACTGTACAATCTTGAATCCATAGCCACCTGCTTTGAGATTTTATTAGAGAGAGCAGCGGGATGGTTACACTGATAAATAGCGCTCTCCATTTTGGTGAAGTACTCAAAGTTTTGAAGAACCTCACAAATGTCATCGATCCACACCTACTCGGCAGTTATGTGTGGGTGTTGAATGTTACTCTGACGGACATTGAAAAGCTTGAATTCAGACACTGCTCTCTGCTGCTTCATAAGCCTTACTAACATATGAACCTCCTACTGCCTCAACAAATTAATCTAACTATCCCTGTGTTGCCCATTCAAAATTTTCTTCAGAACTGGGATCCTTGTATCATGTTCTCACATGCTTTATGCATTTAATAGCCCTCTGTGTCTGTACTTTTATACATACTGGTTGTTATCCGGTTCATACAGCATTACATAAACACCCGATTTATTACATTATGGCTGGTCAGAACAATGAAAGCAATTGTTACCATCCACATTTTGCATCTCCCCTATTTCCTCATAGATTGTAAGCTTGCAAGCAGGTCCCTCATTCCTCTTGGTATCTGCTGTTTATATGATTATTGTTATTCTGTAATGTATTTTATGGTCTGTACAAGTCCTCTCTGAAATGTAAAGTACTGCGAAATATGTTGGCGCTATAGAAATAAAATGACTATTATTATTATGAAAGGTCGAATTAGAGCTTGTAGGCAGGTCACAAATCAGTCATTGAGGAGGCAAATTAAAGCACTGCTGCAGCAAAACTAGTCCAACGAAAGCCAGAGATGACTTTCAGAAATGTGCGCTGACACGACGTACCTTGTCATGTAGGGCCAGCACGTCAGGGTATATTTTTAAAAAATGCTTTACAACCAAGTTCAGCACGTGCGCCATGCATGGAATGTGTTTACCAGCTTGCCAAGCTTTAAAGCCACCCCAAGTTACACCCATTATCGCACACAACCAGACCTGGTTGAAGATTCAACGGGGAGAACCACTGATCGGTCTGTTCTTTTATCACCTTCAGCAGCTCAGCTGCATTGTTTGATTTGCCACCTAAACAGATGAGCTTCAGCAGAGCGCACTGCTGCTTTGCCAGGTCAGTGCTGCATACCTCCCAGCTGGGGAGTGATGGGGAGACTAGTTTCGGTGATCAAGAGGAGGAGAGACAGGAACTGTAATACGAGACTGAAACCCTAAAGGGAGTTGAGCCCGCTATTCTTGGTGTGGGTAAGATGTGTGATGTCCCAGCCTTTGACTCTGTTCCAGACTCGACTAGGTTCAGCCAGTGTGGCATAAGGGAAATATAGCGTCCCTGTCCACAAGAACTTGTCCACATGTCTGTGGTGAAGTAGACCATCCCTGTGACTGAGTTGGCCAGAGTGCGGCTGATATTGTGTAACACATGCTTATGTAATGCGTTGATGGCACACTGTGACAAAATGCCGTCAGATGGAAATCGTGTACCATGCTGCTGCCACCGTCAAGAGGTCACGGAAAGACTCAGTTCCCACAAGTCGAAACGGCAACATTTCCAGGGCTACCAATCTGCCAATGGGGTTGTTTAGTGTTTTGGCTTGTGGGTGGATATTTCTGCTTTCTGTTAAACATCTGGGGTAGGGACAAGTGAATGCTGCGCTGGCACAATGAACTGGACATGGCTGCTGACTGTTGTGTCTGTGCAACTTCAGGTTGTGGGTAGGAGGCATCAGCACCTGCTTCATGTAAAGCAGATTGGGAAGGCTGTAACACAGGGGAAGGAGCAGTGGTTTCACCATCAGACAAAGATTTTGTACCTAGGCGTTGCGCCCACCTACTGGGGTGCTTGGCTGCCATGTGCTTTTGCATGCTGTTGGTGCTCAAATTGGCAGTGTTCTTGCCTCTTTTTAGCTTGGTTTGGCAAATGCTACAAATTAGAGTTGTTTTGTCTGAAGGACTTTCGGAAAAAAACTGCCATACAGGGGAACAACACACCCTTGGCCTATTATGTAGCCGAGTGGGGGCTCTATTGAACAGTTGTCCGAGTTCTCCCTCTAGTCAAACCACTACCTCTTCTTGCCTGTTTTGTTGGTAAGGATCCATCCCTCTCTGCACTACTGTGCTTGCTAGGCATGCCACCGTGTCAGGTTGGATCAGTGGCCTCATCATCGACCACATTGTCTTCCAATTCATCAGTCTGATCCTCCTTCTCAGTTGCGATTTGAGCATGACCTAATGGCGATTGGGCATCATGTTTATCCTCCACCTCTTCAGACACCCTGGCCATGGGTGCTCAATTGTTTGGGCATCATTGCACTCCACCTCCTTATGACCCTCTTTAATGGTGCACATTGAGAGGCCTGACAAATTACAATGGAATGTAAACAGTTCATCAGAGTGGCCAGCATTGGGGTCATATGTCTCCTGGGACTCTTGATGGTGGCATGAAGGAGGACAAGGTTGAGGATTCGGAGGCCGTGCCTCTTGGCTACTGAGACTGGTCTGTGTGGAAGACTTTGTGGTGCTGCTTGTCAACACACTGGAGCCTTTGTATGCCATTCAACCCACAACATCCTTGCACTTGTCTAGGTTCATCAGTGGTATAGCGAGCTGACCACATTTTGACAGGAAGCTAGAATGAGATCCAGTCACCTTCTGATCTGTAACATGGCCTTGGCAGGCACCACCACATTCACGTCCCTTAACTTCACCCTTTATCATATTGAATGCTTTGTGCTTATGAAAAAAAAATGTCCTGGCTTTATTTTTGACAAGTACCCTCACAGAGGTGTTATGTACAAATTCAATATATCTAACAATGTGTGGCAATTTTTTTAAATATATCAGCTTTATTACAAATGGCAACAGCAGACTCACGAAAATTAGAGGTAAATAGTCAAGTTTGCGTACTTCTGCAAGCTTTGTGCCAGTCGCTCGCACAACTGCTAGATAAAGATACACTATTAAACCAATAGAAAATTATTACTTTTTTTGTATACCTCTTGTAACAACTGCAAAGTGTATTGTGATGTCCCCATCCAGCGTCTTTCAGCATATATGATACAGACCCCTTGGGTTAATTTTTGGAAACCTTTGTACATTGTGCAAAGGTCAAATTTCTACTCTCAATCTCTATATATTATATTATTATAATTTGTTTATTGTGTTGCCCTTCTAACGGTCTCTTTAACCCCTTAATCCCATATGACGTACTATCTTGTCGAGGTGACCTGAGACTTAATTCCCAGTGATGGGAGGGGGGAGCACGGCCAGGTGTCAACTGACTATCGCAGCTAACATCCAGCACTATGTGCCAGGAGCGGTCACGGACAGGCCCTGGCACATCAACCCCTGGAACACTGTGATCAAATATGATCGCAGCGTTCCGGCAGTACAGGTGGCTTAGCAGCGCCTGCTCAGAGCAAGCGCTGGTAAGTCTGCAGCCCTACATGTCAGATCGCTGATCTGACACAGAACTCTGCAAAGTATCAGATCAGCGATCAGTCCCTATAACATGATGCTACCCCTGGGGAAGTGTTATAAAGTAAAAAAAAAAATATTCACATGTGTAAAAAAAATAAAAATAAAAAATAATTTCCTAAATAAAGAAAAAAATAAATATATTGTTCCCATAAATAGATTTCTTTATCTAAATAATAACAAAAAAAAAACAATAACAGTACACATATTTAGTGTCGCTGCGTCTGTAACGACCCCACCTATAAAACTGTCCTGCTAGTTTACCCCTTCAGTGACCGCAGTAAAAAAAAAAAAAAAAAAACGAGGCAAAAATCAACGCTTTTTTATCATACAGCCTAGCAAAAAGTGGAATAACACGTGATCAAAAAGACAGATATAAATAACTATGGCACCGCTGAAAATGTCATCTTGTCCCGCAAAAAACAAGCTGCAATACAGCATCATCAGTGAAAAAATAAAAAAGTTATAGTCCTCAGAATAAAGCGATGCAAAAATAATTATTTTTTCTATAAAATAGTTTTTATCGTATAAAAGTGCCAAAACATAAAAAAAATGGTATAAATGAGGTATCGCTGTAATCGTACTGACTCGAAGAATAAAACTGCCTTTATCCATTTTACCAAACGTGGAACGCTATAAACGCCCCCCCAAAAAAGAAATTCATGAATAGCTGGTTTTTGGTCATTCTGCCTCACAAAAATCGGAATAAAAAGCAATCAAAAAATGTCACGTGCCCGAAAATGTTAGCAATAAAAATGTCAACTCGTCCAGCAAGAAACAAGACCTCACATGACTTTGTGGACCAAAATACGGAAAAATTATAGGTCTCAAAATGTGGAGACACAAAAACTATTTTTTGCAATAAAAAGCGTCTTAACCTGTGACGGCTGTCAATCATAAAAATCCGCTAAAAAACCCACTATAAAAAGTAAATCAAACCCCCCTTCATCACCCCCTTAGTTAGGGAAAAATATTAAAATAAAAAAATTTATTTATTTACATTTTCCCATTAGGGCTAGGGTTAGGGTTAGGGTTAGGGCTAGGGTTAGGATTAGGGCTAGGGTTAGGATTAGGGCTAGGGTTAGGGGTAGGGTTAGGGCTAGGGTTGGGGCTAGGGTTAGGGTTGAGGCTAGTGTTAGGGTTGGTGCTAGGGTTAGGGTTTCAGTTAGAATTGGGGATTTCCACTGTTTAGGCACATCAGGGGCTCTCCAAACGTGACATGGTGTCCGATCTCAATTCCAGCCAATTCTGCATTGAAAAAGTAAAACAGTGCTCCTTCCCTTCCGAGCTCTCCCGTGTGCCCAAACAGGGGTTTAACACAACATATGGGGTATCTCTGTAATAAGGACAAATTTGTCAACAACTTTTAGGGTCCAATTTCTCTTGTTACCCTTGGGAAAATAAAAATTGGGGGGGGGGGCTAAAAAACCATTTTGTGGGAAGAAAATGATTTTTTATTTTCACGGCTCTGTGTTATAAACTGTAGTGAAACACTTGGGGGTTCAAAGTTCTCACAACACATCTAGATAAGTTCCTTGGGGGGTCTAGTTTCCAATATGGGGCCACTTGTGGGGGTTTTTACTGTTTAGGTACATTAGGGGCTCTGCAAACGCAATGTGACGCCTGCAGACCATTCCATCTAAGTCTGCATTCCAAATGGCTCTCCTTCCCTTCCGAGCTCTGCCATGCGCCCAAACGGTGGTTTTCCCCCCACATATGGGGTATCAGCGTACTCAGGATAAATTGGACAACAACTTTTGGGGTCTAATTTCTCCTGCTACCCTTGGGAAAATACAAAACTGGGGGCTAAAAAATAATTTTTGTGGGAAAAAAAATAATTTTTATTTTCACGGCTCTGCGTTATAAACTGTAGTGAAACACTTGGGGGTTCAAAGCTCTCACAACACATTTAGATAAGTTCCTTAGAGGGGTCTACTTTCCAAAACTGTGTCACTTTTGGGGGGCTTCAATGTTTAGGCACATCAGTGGCTCTCAAAACACAACATGGAGTCCTGTTATGATCCTAGTGGCTTAGGATCACAAATCTAACCAGCTAAGTAGAAGATAATAGGACAAGCTCTGGGGAAGTGGTAACTGGACTGACCGCAAACCTGATCCTAACCGCAAACACTATAGGCAGCCGTGGAACGTTTCCTGAAATCCTAGACGTCTCTTCACGGCCTGAGAAACTGACTACCCCTAAAGAGAAAGTAAAGACCTCACTTGCCTCAGAGAAATAACCCCAGAGATATAGAAGCCCCCCACAAATAATAACGGTGAGTTAAGAGGAAAAGACAAACGCAGAGATGAAACAGGTTGAGCAACTGAGGCCCGCTAACGCTAGATAGCAGAAAATAGCAAGGGATCTGTGCGGTCAGTAAAAAACCCTATGCAAAAATATCCACGCAGAGAATGCGAGAACCCCCACACCAACTAACGATGTGGGGGGAGCAACTCAGCACCCCAGAGCACCAGCAAGCAAGGAAATCACATATTAGCAAGCTGGACAAAACTCATCATATACTAGGAGACATCTTGAACACAGATGAGCAAAAATAAGCAAACAAAACTTAGCTTCTCTTGAGAGACTGATAACGGATGTAGACAGGAGCAATCAGAATAGCACTGAATACAACGACAACAGGCAAGGAATGAAGGACCAGTTGGATTAAATAGGAAACCTGACTAGCAGATGACGAGACAGCTGATCCGAGCCAGAAACCTGCAAACTAACAAAAAGAGCCACCATGAGGAGCCCAAAGAGAGAACTCACACAGTACCACTCACGACCACAGGAGGGAGCCTGGAAACAGAGTTCACAACAGAGTCCCATCTCAATTCCAGTCAATTTTGCATTGAAAAGTCAAACGGCGCTACTTCCCTTTCGAGCTCTGCCATACGCCCAAACAGTGGTTTACCCCAAGATATGGGGTATCAGCATACTCAGGACAAATTGCACAACTTTTGGGGTCCAATTTCTTTTCTTACCCTTGGAAAAATAAAAAATTAGGGGCGAAAAGATCATTTTTGTGAAAAAATATGATTTTTTATTTTTATGGCTCTGCATTATAAACTTCTGTGAAGCACTTTGTGGGTCAAAGTGCTCACCACACATCTACATAAGTTCCTTAGGGTGTCTACTTTCCAAAATTGCATCACTTGTGGGGGGTTTCAATGTTTAGGCACATCAGTGGCTCTCCAAACGCAACATGGTGTCCCATCTCAATTCCAGTCAATTTTACATTGAAAAGTCAAATAGCGCTCCTTCCCTTCCGAGCTCTGCCATGCGCCCAAATAGTAGTTTACCCTTACATATGGGGTATCGGCCTACTCAGGACAATTTGTACAGCAACTTTTGGAGTCCATTTTCTCCTGTTACCTTTGGTAAAATAAAACAAATTGGAGCTGAAGTAAATTTTGTGGTAAAAAAAGTTAAATGTTCATTTTTATTTAAACATTCCGAAAATTCCTGTGAAACACCTGAAGGGTTAATAAACTTCTTGAATGTGGTTTTGAGCACCTTGAGGGGTGCAGTTTTTAGAATGGTGTCACACTTGGTTATTTTCTATCATATAGACCCCTCAAAATGACTTCAAATGAGATGTGGTCCCTAAAAAAAATGGTGTTGTAAAAATGAGAAATTGCTGGTCAGGTTTTAACCCTTATAACTCCCTAACCAAAAAAAATGTTGGTTCCAAAATTGTGCTGATGTAAAGTAGACATGTGGGAAATGTTACTTATTAAGTATTTTGTGTGACATATCTCTGTGATTTAATTGCATAAAAATTCAAAGTTGGAAAATTGCAAAATTTTCCAAATTTTCGCCAAATTTCCATTTTTTTCACAAATAAATGCAGGTAATATCAAAGAAATTTTACCACTATCATGAAGTACAGTATGTTATGAGCAAACAGTGTCAGAATCATCAGGATCCGTTGAAGCATTCCAGAGTTATAACCTCATAAAGGGACAGTGGTCACAATTGTAAAAATTGGCCCGGTCCATAACGTGCAAACCACCCTTGGGGGTAAAGGGGTTAAGGTCTGGCTTTTATATTTCCTAAAACTGGGTTGCAGTATAGTATAAAGCAGAATGGTAATGCCTTTGTAAAATTGAAACTGAGAAATGTTAATTGGAACATAAATAAATATTTGTACAAAGTAGCAATTCCTACAATAAATAATCACATGGGCAGGCCCAGTGTGTCCTACTTCACACAGTGTAATTGCAATATACAGTATGTTGTAGTTGCTGTGGCATTGGGTGCATGTGCACATAAAGCTGACTTTTGTAGACCATGCTTCACTTCATCTTGCTTTATTTTGAGAACAATACATAATAGAACTTGATTCTATTTAATATTTTTGAATCAACAGATTGCTGTTCATCTTCAGGAGATATTATAAATGTAAGTTCTTAGGAGCATGCATCTAAATAACTCCTATATAAATGTAGCTAAATTCTAAATAATTGTGCTGTTACTTTAGGCTGGAGAGACCTGGGAAATTGCCTGTATTGTATGCACTTGCGATGGAAAGACTGGAAGAATGAATTGTGCCCCTCGTAATTGTAACCAATACAATGTCTGTCTGAAAAACGAAAGAAGGGTTTTTGGAGATCCAGCAAAGATATCTGGAGACTCCTGTTGTGGACATTGTGGTAAGTGTCTTTTTGTCCATCTTCATATTTTTTGCAAAGCATTTTCGACGTATATACTCGTGTGTAAGCAGACCCATATAAGCCGAGGCCCCTACTTTTGCCACGGAAAACAGGGTAAGCTTATTGACTCGAGTATAAGCTGGGTATGCATTGTCCCCTAATCCCTGTCCTGCTATGCATGGCTCCCCTTTCCCTGTCCTGGTATGAATACCTGTCCCTGTCTGCATGCCTCCCCCTTACCTGTCATTATATGCATGCCTCCCTCTTCCCTGTCCTGGTATGAATGCCTCCCAGTCCGTGCCCCTGTCTGCATGCCTCCCCATTCCTTCCCTGTATGCATGCCTCCCCATTCCTTCCCTGTATGCATGCCTCCCCATTCCTTCCCTGTATGCATGCCTCCCTGTTCAGTCCCTGTATGCATGCCTCTCCTTTTCAGTCCCTGTATGCATGCCTCTCCTTTTCAGTCCCTGTATGCATGCCTCCCCATTCAGTCCCTGTATGCATGCCTCTCTCGTTCAGTCCCTGTATGCTTGCCTCCCCCATTCAGTCCCTGTATGCATGCCTCCCCTGTGCCTGTCTGCATGCCTCCCCTGTCCCTGTCTGCATGCCTCCCCTGTCATTGTATGAATGCTTCCCCTTCCCTGTCCTGGTATGAATACCTCCCCCGTTCAGTCCCTGTATGCATGCCTCCCCTGTTCAGTCCCTGTATGCATGCCTCCCCCATTCAGTCCCTGTATGCATGCCTCCCCCATTCAGTCCCTGTATGCATGCCTCCCCCATTCAGTCCCTGTATGCATGCCTCCCCTCTTCAGTCCCTGCATGCATGCCTCCCCCGTTCCGTCCCTGTATGCATGCCTCCCTCTTCCCTGTCCTGGTATGAATGCCTCCCAGTCCGTGCCCCTGTCTGCATGCCTCCCCATTCCTTCCCTGTATGCATGCCTCCCCATTCCTTCCCTGTATGCATGCCTCCCCATTCCTTCCCTGTATGCATGCCTCCCTGTTCAGTCCCTGTATGCATGCCTCTCCTTTTCAGTCCCTGTATGCATGCCTCTCCTTTTCAGTCCCTGTATGCATGCCTCCCCATTCAGTCCCTGTATGCATGCCTCTCTCGTTCAGTCCCTGTATGCTTGCCTCCCCCATTCAGTCCCTGTATGCATGCCTCCCCTGTGCCTGTCTGCATGCCTCCCCTGTCCCTGTCTGCATGCCTCCCCTGTCATTGTATGAATGCTTCCCCTTCCCTGTCCTGGTATGAATACCTCCCCCGTTCAGTCCCTGTATGCATGCCTCCCCTGTTCAGTCCCTGTATGCATGCCTCCCCCATTCAGTCCCTGTATGCATGCCTCCCCCATTCAGTCCCTGTAAGCATGCCTCCCCTCTTCAGTCCCTGCATGCATGCCTCCCCCGTTCCGTCCCTGTATGCATGCCTCCCCCTTCCCTGTCCTGGTATGAATGCCTCCCCCGTTCAGTCCCTGTATGCATGCTTCCCAGTTCCATCCCTGTATGAATGCCTCCCAGTTCTGTCCCTGTATGCATGCCTCCTTATTCCCTATTCCTGTATGCATGTTTCCTATTGAAACAAATAAAAAATCATACTCACCTACCTGAATGCCCTGGGTGCTGGCACTGCATCTTGTTCCGGCCGCCGACGCCTGCCTGCAGCTCTTCCTGTGCTCAGCAATCACGTGGTACAGCTCATTAAAGTGATGAATATGCGCTCCACCCCTTTGGGAGTAGAGATGCGTCCATATTCATTACCTTAATGAGCGGTACCCTGTGACCGCTGAGCACAGGAAGAGCTGCAGATGCCAGCAGCCAGAGCCCAAAATGAGATGCAGTGCCAGCACCGATGGCGAGCAGGTAGGTGAGTATGGTGTGTGCGCCGACTCCTGGCACCCACTGCTCCGCCCCCCCTCCCCGCTGGCTTTCTGTACCGTGACTTGTGTATAAATCAAGGGGGGGCGGCGTTTTCAGCGCACAAAAATATGCTGAAAAACTCGACTTATACACAAGTATATACAGTACTTCTTCGGGATTAAATACAACAGGTGATAGCCGCATTCAGAACCATTGTTAAGAGAAGTGACAGAAGCGTTGAATATAGCAGCGACCTTTTTCTACTATGAGGGGAAAAAAATAATTTACTTGCATATTTTCTTTCTTGTAATGTTTTTGCCCTTGATTCTTTTTTCATGGACATTTTTGACAATCTGTTAGTTTGAACAAAACTATTTGGCTGTGTTTTGCAGGTTTACTAGACTTTAAAATTAAATAATTATCAATAAATATGTATCAATGTGAGAACACTAATTGGTCAAAATATTATCACTAATATAGTACTGTTTCAATTTATTATACTGGAAAACATGATCTCTTAAGGGAATTTTCCCCTACTTTAAAAGTTATTTTCAATGGCAATGGAAAAAAGCAAACAAAGGTAAACAAAAGAAAGGAGGATAAAACATGAAGCAATATAAAGCAAGAATACAATAGTAGAACAGTAAACGCTACAGCATAAGAGTCAAACACAACTGAACACATTAAATAACCAATCTTACAATGTACATGAAGTACCAGGGTAGTATAAAGGGGGAGGGATTTTAAAAAGAACAGGGAAGAATGGTAATATTAAAAAAAAAGTAATGGGAAATTAAAGGTAAAGGGAAAAGGGGCAGAAAAACAGACAACAAACAATGGCCATGGTGTCCCCCACCTGGGACATACTACCTATTCAGTCAAAAAGACTTAAGGCATAATAACGAGCTCAATCCATATTCTTTCCATACCCATATCAGAATGATAGTTTAGACAGGACCCCCAAATACCATAAAATGTTACAATTCAGGGAGATGCCTTAAATGGCTATCATAGAGATGACCCCCCTCCAACTCCTCAGAGAGACCCCTCCACCTCCTGAAATGTGTAATTGTTACCAGTAGAATAAATAATTTGGGGTAAGATCCCTCAACAGCTTTCTAGCACAGAAAACTTGATTCTTTCATAGCAAGGAGAAACAAGGAATTGTAAAATAGAGGGGGGAAGGGCCCATTAAAATGGATAAACCACCCTCCCTAATGTGCTTCCTCCATATCACTAATGACTGATGAGTAAAGGAGGGTAAGTCACTAAATCCTAGGAATGGATGTTCCAAAGAACAGAGCAAGTAACAGAGTGAAATGCCTGAGAGGGCTGACTTCAGCCGTACTCACTGTTTCATTGGGGAGGAGTGAAAACAGTCAACCAGACTGAGAAGAAGTGCTGCATTGTAATAAAGCTGAAAATTGTCAGTCCTGCCGCCTCCCCTCCCGCATTTCGGTCTACACAGCATTTCTAATTGAATGTGAGGCTGACCAGGACCCCATACAAACAAGCGGTTCATCTTAACAAGCTATATACAGAAGGAAGAAGGGGTTATGGAAAGGGCATCATTATGGCTTATTGTATAGCACTATAGCTTTGCAGTGCTGTAGTCGAGGGATTAAATTCATGATGTTAGGAACACAAGAATTTTTTTGTTGGCCTCTGGATCAGGCCTCTATAACACACTAGATGCTGCAAACTATTTTAAAGTCAGGTCCCCTACTGAATAACACTAGGAACACAAGGATTTTTTGGTGTCTCTTGATCAGGCCTCTATAACACACTAGATGCTACAAACTATTTTAAAGTCAGGTCCCCTACTGTATGACACTAGGAACAGAAACATTTTTGGTGGCCTCTGGATCAGGACTCTATAACACACTAGATGCTGCAATTTTTTTAAAAGTCAGGTCCCCTACTGTATGACACTAGGAACAGAAGAATGTTTGGTGGCCTCTAGATCAGGTCTCTATAACACACTAGATGCAACAATCCATTTTAAAGTCAGGTCCCCTACTGTATGACACTAGGAACGAAGAATTTTTGGTGGCCTCTGGATCAGGCCTCTATAACACACTATTTGCTACAAACTATTTTAAAGTCAGGTTCCCTACTGTATGACACTAGGAACAGAAGAATGTTTGGTGGCCTCTGGATAAGGCCTCTATAACACACTATTTGCTACAAACCATTTTAAAGTCAGGTTCCCTACTGTATGACATTTATCAACAGAAACAATTTTTTGTTATGTGCGTGAGATCTGCAGACAGCTTAATTTCAACCCAACTAAATGACAAAGTATGATATGGCGGGCTGTCTAACTTTTTGCAACTGAAACATTTTAATTTTCTTTTATTTGCATTAGGTCTGCAGACAGTTTCATATCACCACAGCACTAAATGACAAGGTGGGATATAGCAGGCTGTTTCACATTTAGCTAGTGAAAAAATATTATTTAGAATGCTATACTCGTGTATGGAGCACAATAGAAGCAGTGCACAACACACTTGTAGGACATGTGCCCTGCTGGCTTTGTCTGTGAACCTCAGTAATGACCAAAAAAAAATGCTGGAAGGTAAATTTAACCACACTGGACACTAGCTAGCTACACTATCTGACTAATATACAACCGCCTAGCTAACTAGCTAAAGTCTTGCTAGTAACAGTGGGAGCGTCAGGATCAGCCTTTCTTCACTGTTAGTGTCAAAATGGTGCTAAAACAAGATGTCTGCTCTTTATATGTAAATAAATGGACATATGATTTCAGCAGCCATTGAAACAAGCGGTGGTTTCAAGACATTGTGGATGTTTCCTGCGCCCTGATTGGCTAGCCGAAATGTGCACAACCTGTATAAAGTTAGGAAAGATATATATTTTTCCACACTTTTCACCGAATTATACCGATTTTTAACAATTTTATTAAATTTTGCTCATGTTTCCAATCACAAATCCGAATGTGCTATATTCATGCCGAATTTATGATTGGCGATTGTTTTCTGAACAAATTCGCTCATCACTACTCGCAAGCGTATGATCTATAGGTAACTAGAGGTAACACAAAAGATATAGGTAAAAATAAAGTACTTGTCATGTATGGACCAGCCATCTTAAACCAGTCACCAGGCAGTATGTTTTCAAGTATAGGTACAAAGTACTACCAAGTGCCTGGAAGATAGTTTCTTAGAATAGTGAGGTAAGATGATAGGGCAGTCGGTTCAGATGGTAAAGGGTGTTAGTCATGTGATTAGGGAACAGAGAGGATGGATAGGGTTTTAGGCAGAGATCAGGAGCACTGTGCCATTCCCTGAGAGATAGCACTCTGCACTGCATGCTGAGCTGGCTCAGTCCTGACAAAGGATATAATCGTTCACCGCAGCCTGCATCGGATCCAGGAGCTGGGCAGCTGATCGCTCCCCTCCAGCAGTGTCACAGCTATCAGGCTGAGGAATAACATGGAGGGGCATGGCTAAAGGGAGGGGTGGGGCTGAGACAACCAAAGAGAAGGAGGCAGGGCCATATTTAGAGTTTCTGCTGCCCTAGGCACTTTTAGTGAGTATGACACTATCGGCAATGACTTTGCCATAAATCGCTGATGTGAAAGTCACCTTTTGAAGCAGATCCGGCAGTTTTTCCGCATCTGCCGTGTAACGGATCACTTACGTCAACACTGCGTTCAGCCTCATTCATTCCCTATGGGACTTGCGGACATGTGCGGCACTTGCAGTTTTGCCGCGTTCTGGCAAATGCGATACTTGCAGCAACGGAAAAAACACTGCTAGCAGTGTTTTTTACATAACGCGGAAAGAAAAAAGATGACAAATGGTCACACACAATAAATAGAAATACTATAAACTTTATTAATAGCATACCACAATATTAAAACCAGGTGAAAGGAGGGAAGGTAGTAACAGCACAAAAACCTCTGTTATAGAGTTAACAGGAAGGGTGCCACCAGGAATACCAGTCCTACAGGCTTATACATTATCAGAGTAGAAAAAATAGCAGTGTTTTTTGTATCACCACAAGTGAAAACCGCAAGTGCCGCACATGTCCGCAAGTAGCCATCACTACCTGTCCCTGCACCTTCCTAGCTCATCCCTAACCATCCCTCTCTGACCTAAAACTACACTATAAAGCTTTAGAAAAACAATTTATTAACTGACATATTCCTATGATAATGAGGCTCCAGGCTAGGGCGTAGACTGGGATGGGCAATCTCCGGGTCTCGATTCTCTCTGTGCACACCCTCAGTCCCTACCTCACTACCTGTGCACAGACATTCCTCCACCGGAGCCGGTAATCACCGCTTGCAATGGCATACCGGCAGAGGTGTATCTAGGGTTTCTGGCACCAGGGGCAAGAATTCATTTTGGTGCCTTCCCCACACAGGACATATGTGATTTGCACACTTAGTCATGTACCGACGAGCTCCTCTCCCTAATGCTCTCAATGTTCAGTGAAAAACAGAGAAGCAGAAGAGAAGCTCGTTGTCACAGGACCACAAGTATGAAAATCGCATATGAGTGAAGTGTCCATGTGATGACTACTGGAACCTGCAGAGCTGAATCCTGACTAGATGTGCCCAGCCTCGCTCAGTTCATTTTCCTTGACGGAGGCCACATATGTCTAGTCAGCATGTGACCGCATTAATGTAAATCCCCAGCACGAGAGAATCCTGACAGCGTGCAGCGCGCACTGTGAGAATTCAGAAGTCTGCAGTCACAAAGAATGACTGCAGACTCATCACAAACCTGGACATCCCCTTTAATGCTCCTAACATAAATAAAAACATGAGAGTTAGTTAGTATAACAAATAACATTCACATCCAGGTACTGTACCTTATAGATGACGTCGCCTCTGGAGCCGTTCTTCTTTTCTTCATCTTGTCCAGATCCCATGATGAGTTTTCTCATCCACAGCCGTCTCTGCAGACTTACATCTTCTCCGCTCTTTTGCAGAAAATCTCCACATGACGCCCTTAAAGATACAAGTGTCATTATAATGCTCCTGAATAAAAAATTGCCCCTCACTATTTTGTCTGCACAAAATATGACCTCCACACTGTCCCTCTTATGGTACATGCTCTTCACACTGACCTCTCCTTTCCATACCGGCCCCCCTCTTCACATTGTCCTCTCACACTACGTCCCCCTATAGGGCTCAGTATTTATACTGTACTCTCTCATCACACTCCCCCTCCTTGGTATACTGTCCCCTCCTGGCTGTGCCCTTACACTGTCCCTCCATGCTACGCCCCCACTACTCAGTTTCTATTCTGTGCCCACTCACTTTTCTGCCCCCATACTGTCTCCTCACACTATTCCCCTCCCTCCTCATACTGTCTCCTCTCACATCCCCCTGTTCACCATCCTATCTCCTCATATATTTACCCCCTCACTTTCTATACTGCCTGCTCACCTGACTCCCAATACTTTGTCTGCACACATCCCATCACCCTCACTCCCCGTACTCTGTCCACATCCATTTTTCACATCGCTACTCATACTGTGTCCACACACATTCCCTCGTTCGCTCCCCATACTGTCTGCACCCATCCCCCCATATTGTTTCCTCATATATGCCCCTCATTCCCCAGTTCTGTTTCCTCATACATGTCCCCCATCCTCCCATCCTGTATGCATGGCTCGGCTCCCCCATCCTCCCACCCTGTATGCATGGTTCCCCCATACTGTATGCATGGCTCCCCTATCCTCCCACCCTGTATGCATGGCTTCCCCATCCTCCCACCCTGTATGCATGGCTCCCCCATCCTACCACCTTGCATGCATGGCTCGGCTCATCCATCCTCCTATCCTGTATGCATGGCTCTCCCATCCTGTATGCATGGCTCGGCTCCCCCATTCTTCCACCCTGTATGCATGGCTCCCCCATTCTCCCATCCTGTATGCATGGCTCTCCCATCCTCCCACCCTGTATGCATGGCTCCTCCATCCTCCCATCCTGTATGCATGGCTCCCCCATCCTCCCATCCTGTATGCATGGCTCCCCCACCCTGTATGCATGGCTCGGCTCCCCCATCCTCCCACCCTGTGTGCATGGCTCCCCCATCCTCCCACCCTGTATGCATGGCTCCCCCATTCTTCCATCCTGTATGTATGGCACCCACATCCTCCCACCCTGTATGCATGGCTCCTCCATCCTCCCATCCTGTATGCATGGCTCCCACATCCTCCCATCCTGTATGCATGGCTCCCCAACCCTGTATGCATGGCTTGGCTCCTCCATCCTTCCACCCTGTGTGCATGGCTACCCCATCCTCCCACCCTGTGTGCATTGCTCCCCCATCCTCTCACCCTGTGTGCATGGCTCCCCATGCTCCCACCCTGTATGCATGGCTCCCCCACCCTGTATGCATGGCTCGGCTCCCCCATCCTCCCACCCTGTGTGCATGGCTCCCCCATCCTCCCACCCTGTGTGCACGGCTCCCTCATCCTCCCACCCTGTGTGCATGGCTCCCCCATCCTCCCACCTTGTGTGCACGGCTCCCCCATCCTCCCATCCTGTATGCATGGCTCCCACATCCTCCCATCCTGTATGTATGGCTCCCCCACCCTGTATGCATGGCGTGGCTACTCCATCCTCCCACCCTGTGTGCATGGCTCCCCCATCCTCCCACCCTGTGTGCATGGCTCCCCCATCCTCCCATCCTGTATGCATGGCTCCCACATCCTCCCATCCTGTATGCATGGCTCCCCCACCCTGTATGCATGCCGCGGCTACTCCATCCTCCCACCCTGTGTGCATGGCTCCCCCATCTTCCCACCCTATATGCATGGCTCCCCCACCCTGTATGCATGGCTCGGCTCCCCCATCCTCCCACCCTGTGTGCACGGCTCCCCCATCCTTCCACCTTGTGTGCACGGCTCCCACCATCCTCCCACCCTGTGTGCACTTGACCCCGGACTTTATTTAAAAAAAAACCTTGCTCAAGTGTGCCCCCCATATCCTGCCGCCCTAGGCACGTGCCCTCAAGTGCCTAGTGGCAAATATGGCCCTGGGAGTGACCTAATAAATCAGAGCAGAAGCTCCCCCTGGTGGCCTGGAGTGTGAAATGTGTTGCATGTTTGTGATACCTGGATGCAGTTATCCTTCTTTGCCTCCAAACGTAGCATCGCCCTCCCCGAGAGGAAAGCAATACCACTGCGACGACCAGGACCATGGGGCGCCGCATGTGCGTGTGTGGTGCAATGGTGTTCTGATGATGGTACCACGCAAGAGGCTGGTACCACCAGCAGTTTCCATATTGAGACACCCATCAAAAGAGAGTTGCAGTAGTCCAGATGAGAGTGAATAAGAGCGACAGTAAGAGTTTTAGCAGTTTCAAAGGTGTGAAAAGGGCGGATTCTGGAGATGTTTTTACGATGCCTTGTGTGCATGGCTCCCCCATCCTCCCACCCGGTGTGCATGGCTCCCCCATCCTCCCACCCTGTGTGCATGGCTCCCCCATCCTCCCACCCTGTGTGCATGGCTCCCCCATCCTCCCACCCTGTGTGCATGGCTCCCCCATCCTCCCACCCTGTGTGCACGGCTCCCCCCTCCTCCCACCCTGTGTGCACGGCTCCCCCATTCTCCCACCCTGTGTGCACGGCTCCCCCATCCTCCCACCCTGTGTGCACGGCTCCCCCAACCTCCCATCCTGTATGCATGGTTCCCACATCCTCCCATCCTGTATGCATGGCTCCCCCACCCTGTATGCATGGCTCGGCTAATCCATCCTCCCACCCTGTGTGCATGGCTCCCCTATCCTCCCACCCTGTGTGCATGGCTCCCCCATCCTCCCACCCTGTGTGCATGGCTCCCCCATCCTCCCACCCTGTATGCATGGCTCCCCCACCCTGTATGCATGGCTCGGCTCCCCCACCCTCCCACCCTGTGTGCATGGCTCCCCCCATCCTCCCACCCTGTGTGCACTTGACCCCGGACTTTATTAAAAAATAAACCTTGCTCAAGTGCGCCCCCCGTATCCTGCCGCCCTAGGCATGTACCCTCAAGTGCCTAGTGGCAAATACGGCCCTGGGAGTGACCTAATAAATCAGAGCAGAAGCTCCCCCTGGTGGCCTGGAGTGTGAAAAGTGTTGCATGTTTGTGATACCTGGATGCAGTTATCCTTCTTTGCCTCCAAACGTAGCATCGCCCTCCCCGTGAGGAAAGCAATACCACTGTGACGACCAGGACCCTGGGGCGCCGCATGTGCGTGTGTGGTGCAACGGTGTTCTGCTGATGGTACCACGCAAGAGGCTGGTACCACCAGCAGTTTCCATATTGAGACACCCATCAAAAGAGAGTTGCAGTAGTCCAGATGAGAGTGAATAAGAGTGACAGTAAGAGTTTTAGCAGTTTCAAAGGTGTGAAAAGGCCGGATTCTAGAGATGTTTTTAAGATGCAGATAATATGAGCGAATGAGTAAACTAACAAAACAGCTTAAAGTGAACCTGTCACCAGATTTTTCATATCTGAATTAAGACCAGCACCTTAATCAGTGTCTGTGCTGCATTCCACAGGGGTAAATAAACCCCTGACTCTCCCTGTATGCTCCCTAAAAATCTTTTCAAAGTCTCCTGCTCTCTGTGTAAATCTTGCCAATCCAGTCCGATAGGCATCTTTTGCTGCAGTGTCTATCCCTGCTCCCTGCTCCTGTTCACTGTGTTCCTGCTCTGATTAATATTGATGACACCTCCTGCGTCATCCACATAGCAGGGTGACAGCTCGCGCCTGTGCAAAGACATTGCCAGCTTGTGTCAGCGCAGTTAGCTCTTCGCTACAGCGGGTAGAGCCTAAAGCATAAGAGCACAATTGTAAGTACACACTACTATATAATATCATGATTTCAATATATTAAGAGGATAAAAACGTTGATAGGAATGCATCTTTAAATGAGTTATCAGCAACTAAAAAATAGATGATCTATTTTTACCTAATGGCTAGGTCATCAATATTAGGTCAGTGAGGGTCTAAAACCTGGCACCCACACTGATAAGCCTGAAACCTGCTCCTGTGATTGCCTACCATAAAGGTAGTGTGCTGGATGGAATACAGAAGCCCTGCATATTACTCAGTGGATGTAGATAGGTTATCTTATCAATTATTTACTGCCAGAAAACTTTGTGCCCTCCAGAACCACCAGCATTTGTGTCTGCATATGTAAATACCCTGCCTAACAGTCCCTTTATTACATTACACACATAAACAGATCTTTAAAACAAGTAATTCTAAAGTCCATTTATGATATGTAAATTAGGCCTTTGACTAGTCGATTGGGCGTTAGTGTCTCCAAAGCAGTCGCCCCAGTGGGTGTGATAACATAACTTACAAGTGCCAGTGTCGTCACTAGCACTATACATACCTCGCGCATGTGCTCAACTCCCCTCACATCATTGATCCTCTGAAGCCGGGTGTACGCGTGCTAGTTTCAGAGAGGCACACTTCTCTTCTGCACTTCTGATTATGCACATCTCTGAAGCCGGGATGCGTACACCCAGCTTCATAGGATGAATGCAATGAGGGAGAGAAGCCGCGTGCATGCGCAAGGTAAGTACAGCACTAGTGATGAATCTGGTGCTTGTAAGTTTTGTTATCATACCCACAAGGATTTGATAACATCTAAGTGGGCCAACTAGTCTTGGGACACTAATGCCCCATCGACTAGCCAAAGACTTCATTTACATATCATAACGGACTTTAAAAATACTTTTTCTAAAGATCTATCTGTGTGTAATGTAATACAGGGATTGTTAGGCAGGGTATGTACATATGCAGACACAACTGCTGGTGACTCCGGGGGCACGGGGGGACCTTACAGGTTCCTTTTAAGTTTTCGGATCATAAGACGCACTTTTTTTCCCCAAAATTGGGGGGGGGAATGCAAATGTACTTTACCAGTACAGTTGCTGCAGGCCACAGGCTGGGATGAAGGGGTGTCCGGTCCGGTGGTGCTGAGGGTGTCCGGCGCTGCTACCCAGTGCAGGGCAGCAGCACTGGACACCTGCAGCAGGGCTGCCGGACACCCCTGCAGGGCCTCCGGGCACCGGAGACACTCACAGAGCACCGGGCAGCAGCACCAGACAACAGAAGCACTGCTGGACACCCCTTCATCCCAGTCTGCGGCCTACAGCATCACCCCACTCTTGCCTCCTCCAACAGCGACCCCGCTTCACCGCAGCCACCACCCCCAGTAAGCCATAAGATGCATGGATTATAAGAAGCACCACCACTTTATAAAAAAAAATGTTTCCTATTTTTCTACTCAAAATTTGGGGTGCGTCTTATAATCCGGAGCGTCTTATAAAGCGTAAAATACGGTAAGTCTAGATTTTAGCTATTGTTTAGAATTTGAACATAAATTGATTATTAAGTTATTAATACCAATGTCATAGTAACAGTAAATTTTTTTTTTAACAGAACCAATAACATGTAAACATAATGGTGCAGAGGTACAGGTAAGCAAAATGTGTGTCTGTTATTAATTATTTCCTTGTATGTAATACATGCTTATCCAACTGTTATTACACCATGAGTTCACAATATCTTACTTGTGCAGGGAACATAAAGATAACAATATTGATGCAGCGTAAAAGTGCACAATTTTTGTAGTCTGTTACCTTACAAATACCTTACAACTTTGTACATTATCATTATTTTTTCTGTTAGATGATTTAAAACATAAAAATGTTTGCAAAGGTGGACATATCCTTTCATTTTTATCCATTCTTTAGTAAAATAGAATAGAATCAAGTGAAACTTATGAATGGAAACATTACATTATAAAGATTGCTATTTAATCTTAGTCCCATAAATACCAGGCCGGCCTGTTTTCACCTTCTTTACTAGGCCAAATTGCACAATTCTGACCAGTGTCAATTTATTTGGTAATAACTATGGAATACTTCAACGGATCCCAGTGATTATTTATGAGATTGTTTTCTTATGACATATTGTACTTCATTACAGTGGTAAAATTTGCATTTATTATCTGACTTGCATTTATTTTTAAAAATATCAGAAAGTTGGTGAAAATTATGAAATTTTTGCAATTTTAAAACTTTTAATTCTTATGCCCTTAAATCAGAGAGTTATATCACACAAATTAATTAATAAATAACATTTACCATATGTTTACTTTACATCAGCACAATTTTGAAACATCATTTTTTTGTTAGGAAGTAAGAAAAGTTAAAAGTTGATTAACAATTAGGCTATGTGCCCACGTTGCGTTTTTTAAGCATTTTTGCTGCAATTTTCTGCTGCGGAAACGCTTAAAAACCGCTTGCAAACAGCATCCCATTAATTTCTAATGCATTCCGCAATTGATGTGCCCATGCTGAGTTATTTTCCATCGCCGTAAAAGACACAGCATGTTCATTATTTTTGCGGAATCGCTGCAATTCTGCACCCAAAGACATGCATTAGAAAAATGCTTGAAAACCGCATGAAAAATGCATGCAAAATGCGTCAATTACACGTCAAAAACGCGTATAAAATGCATATAAATCTGCATGCGTTTTTCCTGCCAAGGGTGAGCAGATTTGAAGCAGAAAATTCTGCTTCAATTCTGCAACGTGGGCACATAGCCTTACTCATTTTTCCAACAAAATTAACACACCATTTTTTAGGGACACATCACATTTGAAGTGACTTTGGGAGGCCTATATGACAGAAAATACCCAAAGGTACACAACTCTAAAAACTGCATCATCCAAACAAATTTCACAAAGTTTATTAACTATTTTTATTAGCAATGTAGAAGGAAAAAAATGAGCATTTTACTTTTCTTCATAAAATGTTTACTTTAGCCCCAATTTTTTTTATTTTCATAAGGGTAACAGGAAAAAATGGGCACCAAAATTTGTTGTTCAATTTCTCCTGAGTACACCGATACCCCATATGTTGGGGAAAACTACTGTTTGGATGCATGGCAGGGCTTGGAAGGGAAAGAGCACAGATTGATTTTTTGAACGCAAGAATGGCTGGAAACAAGAGAGCCATGTCGCATTTGGAGAGTCTTTGATGTGCCCAAACAGTGGAAAAACCCAAAGGTGACCCCATTTTGGAAACTAGAACAATCAAGAAATTTATGCAGATGTGTAGTGAGCATCTTGAACCCTAAGGTGCCTCACAGAAGTTTATAGCGTAGAGCCGTGAAAATAAAAAAATCTAATGTTTCCCACAAACATTTTTTTAGGCCCAATTTTTTATTTTACAAGGGTAACAGGAGAAAATGAAACAAAAAGTGTGATGTGAAATTTCTCCTGAGTTCTCAGATACTCCATATATAGTCCAAAACTACTGTTGAGGCACAGTGCAAATGTTAGAAGGGAAGAAGCGCCTTTTTGGAGTTCAGATTTTGATGGAATAGTTTGAGGGTGCCATGTCACATTAGCAGAGCTCCTGAGGTGCCAGAATTGCAGAAACCACCCATAAGTGAACTTCCTTTACAAACTACACTCCCCAATTAATTCATCAAGGTATGCAGGGAGCATGTTGACACCACAGGTGTAGGCAGTGAAGAAAGAACAATTACATTTTTACCACTAAAATGTACTTTTAGTTCCAAGTTGTTATTTTTATAAGGGCTAAAGGGAAAAAATAGACCTCAGTTTGTTTTAAAAAATTCTCCTGAGTGCGCCAATACCCTACATGTAATTGGGAAATATTGTTCAGGCACAGTGAAAAGCTCAGAAGGGAAGGAGCGCCATATTATATTGCAGATTTTACTGCTGGTGCCTTAAAGAGCCCCTGAGGTGCCAGAACAGCAGAACCCTCCATAAGTGACCCCATTTTGCAAATTACGCCTCTCAATGAATTACCACCCAAATTTTATTTCAGCCTCAGAGTTTACATTTACAGTTCATGGTGGATTCCCGATCTCTAATGCCAACTCCCTACTGAATTCACTATTGTGTTATCTCAGACTGTTTGCAATTTTAGGTATCTTTTATCTATATTGAGTCTATAGGCCATGATACTACATCACTGTATCCCTATAAAAAACAACAAAGAACCCTAAACATGGAAATCAAAAAAATATAAAAATTTAGTAAAAATTAGGGTTGAGCGAAACGGATGGGTCATTTTCATAAGTCGCCGACTTTTGGCAAAGTCGGCGTCTCATGAAACCCGACCCGATCCCTGTGTGGGGTCGGCCATGCGGTACGCGATCTTGGCGGCAAAGTCGCGTTTCGTATGACGCCTTCCCCGCAATTTTTTCAGCCATTTAAGGAGTGTGGGCAGCGTGATGACATAGGTTCCGGTTTGGTTTCTGCGGCATCATAGAGCCATATTACCGTTTGGGCTGCAGTGATTTCCGCAGTCAACCACAGCATATGCTTTGCACGGAGGAGAGAGAGAGAGAGAGAGAGAGAGAAAAAAAAAAAAATCCACATTGACTTGCATTGGGTTTCGTGTTCCGGTCCGGAACCCGACTTCACAGTAGAATCGGCCGATTTCACGCGATCTGACTTTCGAGAAGGTCGGGTTTCACAAAACCCAACTAGATCCTAAAAAAACAAAAGTCGCTCAACCCTAGTAATAATAATAAGAAAGAAATATTTATGTATCTCAATAGAATTAAAATAAACAGAGCAAAAGCATAATAAAGTGTAAAATGCCTTTATTGAATTTTATTTTGCAAAAAAATGCCACTAATGAAGTGTGCCTGTACTTGGAGATCAATAAAAAATATATACTTTAAAAATATATGTATAAAAAATGTATAAGAATTATACAAGATTGTAATTATCTTTTAATCGAACCATGGTGCGCACAACAGTGCATTCAGGAGTAGTGTTGAGCATTACGATACCGCAAGTATCGGGTATCGGCCGATACTTGCGGTATCGGAATTCCGATACCGAGATCCGATACTTTTGTGGTATCGGGAATCGGTATCGGGATTAATATCAATGTGTAAAAGAAAGAATTAAAATAAAAAATAGGGATATACTCACCTCTCCGGCGGCCCCTGGACTTTACCGCCGTAACCGGGAGCCGTTGTACCTAAGAATGCGCGCTTGAAGGGCCTTAGATGACGTCACGGCTTTGTGATTGGTCGCGTAGCGGTCACGCGACCGCTACGCGACCAATCAGAAGCTGCGGACGTCTTCTAAGGTATTTCAAGCGCTTGAAAGACCTTAGGTGATGTCACGACTTTGTGATTGGTCGTGTAGCGGTCACGCGACCGCTACGGACCAATCAGAGCGCCGTGACGTCATCTAAGGCCCTTCAAGCGCGCATTCTTAGGTACAACGGCTCCCGGTTACGGCGGTAAAGTCCAGGGCGCGTCAGAGGGTGAATATATCCTTATTTTTTATTTTAATTCTTTCTTTTACACATTGATATGGATCCCAGGGCCTGAAGGAGAGTTTCCTCTCCTTCAGACCCTGGGAACCATACAGGATACCGTCCGATACTTGGTGTCCCATTGACTTGTATTGGTATCGGGCATCGGTATCGGATTAGATCCGATACTTTGCCGGTATCGGCCGATACTTTCCGATACCGATACTTTCAAGTATCGGACGGTATCACTCAACACTATTCAGGAGCATATATTAAAATATATATGTATGGACATGTGCAAAAACGCAAACAAATAACGCGCACAACAGTGCATTCAAGAGAGCATATGTTAAAATATATATGTATGAATATGTGCAAAAGAGCAAGCAAATAACAATATATGTGCAAAAGTGCAAAAAAAGTGCACAAGTGCGAGGAAAATATATACTAAATCTATTATAAGGTGAGAAATAGAGAAACAATAGTTCAATCAGGAAGCACGCAAATATAAGTGATATGGTATATGTCCCCAAAACACATAGAGTGAGCACCAGGTTCAATATAGGACAATAATGTATAATATATACCTTCAAGGGTCCATTCCTCCAAGTACAGCGCATCCCTACGCACATTTCAGATAAATACTTCATCGGGGTGGTGCACAGGAGGAACTGGAGGGTCCATATATACACAGACAAGGACGCCGGTGAAAAGAAGCAGAGGCATAGTGGCACATGCGCCGCAAGGAGGACCCGGAAGTGTACAGAGCCCGCGTCACGCGGCCCGGCAGCAGAAGGGACGCTACCATGGCAACAAAGACGCGAGATGCGCACAACCCGGGACACAGGCAACACACGCACACAGCGACGGCTACCCAACATGGGTGTATGCAGGAAGGGGGAGAAGAGCTCATGTAGAGCAAGGGGGGATACATTATGTGCACGTGCGAGGAACAACGCACAACAAATATAGAATAGGGAAGATAAATATAATAAGTGCATGCGAGGTACAAGATCCAAGAAAAAACAAGGGAGATTAATATATAAGTGCATATGAGGAGCAATGCTCAAAAATAAAACTAAATAAAGTAAATATAATTCTATGAAAAAATCATTAAATATACACAATTAAATAAAATAAAGTGCTGGTAGTGTAAAAAAAAATGCGCCTTAAAAATAATGCATCCAATCAGTAGCGCGCGCACACACAAAAATATCGAATTAGAAAACATCATATATAAAATAAATAATATAATAATGTATCCCTATATAGAATACTGCAGCCTCTATCTAAGATACTGTGGGATCCTTATGACATAAGGATTTATCTATAATTATTTGATGTCCTTGACCTATTTGAAACTAGTGATAGTCATCTGAGAGATTATACATCAGTAGCTAGGTGTGCTTAGTGTTGGAAATTGCAGAGACACTTGATCCATTATATGGGTCTGAGTGCATCTATTTTTTTGTTTCTGTGTATATATTTTATATATAGGGATTAACAGGGATTGAAAGGACAGTCGTCGCTGAGTGGGGGCGCCACAGCACAAAATTAGGGTGCCAACCTCTGCTGTCAGGTAGGCCATCAGATCATATGGCCTACTAGGGGGAGTTATAGGTTTAGTAATATCATTCCTTATAGACCGTTGCCATGATTCCCTGTTTAATATCCTCACTTGGGTGCTTTTTTGTATATTAATATTTGTTTTTACTATATCATTACTAATAAAATATATTTTTAGGGAGTTTTCTCTACATGGTTTTGGTTTAGTACTTCGTACACCCCTCATTATTTATCCATATTGGTTCCACAACATACAATATTGTTGACCTATCATGAGGGCTGATTGTTTTCAGGTCTGACCAGATGTATTCAAAGGACATAGCTAGACCATCACGGCTATGTTCACTGTTAAATAGGAGCTGAACTGTATTTCTCGACAACAGCCTCAAAATGGTGATTGGAAGCTATTCTGGCTTTGTTCTGCTGTTTACAAGAGTCAGACGCTTGCTGATCTGATATTGATAGAGAGAGTTCATCAATATCATAAGGCAGGACAACCCTTTTAACACATAGTGGAAAATGTACTTGTACAACAACATTGCTTTACTTACTTACTGTTTTTAAATTACTGTTTTATCCTATTTTAGATAGGTGAAACCATCAGGGATTCAGAAGATCCATGTATTGTTTACACTTGTGAAGACACAGGCCTATCAGTATTTGTTGACGAATGTCCAAAACAGAAGTACTGCACAGAGGTGAGACAATCATTTTCTCTCCTTAAGGTACCTTCACACGAAACGACTTTGTAACGATATCGCTAGCGATCCGTGACGTTGCAGCGTCCTGGCTAGCAATATCGTTTAGTTAGCGATCAAGATCCTGCTGTGATATCGCTGGTCGTTCAGCAAAGTTCAGAACTTTATTTGGTCGTCCGATCGCCGTGTATCGTTGTGTTTGACAGCAAAAGCAACGATACCAGCGATATTTTACACTGGTAACCAGGGTAAACATCGGGTTACTAAGCGCAGGGCCGCGCTTAGTAACCCGATGTTTACCCTGGTTACCAGTGTAAAATGTAAAAAAACCAAACAGTACATAATGTGACAAAACACTCCGGGATCGCCTTTGCTGGGGTCAAAGGTCACGTGGTTTGTGCATTGAATCTGAGGCGTACAGCTGGTTACGAAGTATGCTGACCTCTGGTCAGGTTTATTTAAGGTGAAAGCAACATAAAGAAAACAAAGCATAAAAGAAAATCCTTGCCTGTCCGGCACTTACTAGACAAATACGTTCCTATCTAACAACTGGGGGGCTACTCCCACCCAGCAAACATAACACAGGTCATGAGCACAGCTCCTTACTCACATTTGTCCCACACAGACAAGCATTCTGTGTGCCCCAGGCTGACGCCTGATTCCTCCAGCTGGTCATCTTTTGAACCTGCACTAATTAACCCATGAGTATGCTGAAGACACAGAGCAGCCTAACACACATAGGACAGGTATCTAGGCGAGATATACCTGCCCCCAACTACCAGACCGACCTGACTCTTACAATACTTACATTCGCGTCCCCCAGCCTCTGCTTCCCACACTGACTGAGCGCCGCAAAGTGAAAGTGAAAGCACAGCACAGTGGTGATGTCACCGCTGTGCCCTGCTACTGCCGGCGCTCAGTCAGTCAGTCAGTGCAGGGAAGCGGACGCCGGGGGACGCGAATGTAAGTATGTGCTGTTTGTTTTTTTTACATTTTACGCTGGTAACCAGGGTAAACATCGGGTTACTAAGCGCGGCCCTGCGCTTAGTAACCCGATGTTTACCCTGGTTACCCGGGGACCTCGGCATCGTTGGTCGCTGGAGAGCGGTCTGTGTGACAGCTCTCCAGTGATCAAACAGCGACGCTGCAGCGATCGGCATTATTGTCGCTATCGCTGCAGCGTCGTTTCGTGTGAAGGTACCTTTAGAATTATATCTACTGCAATCTGGTAGAACAAGTTTAATTTTATTGTAATCATTTTTCCCCATATATTCTTCTTTATAGGCTTTCTATAATTTATACTGTTTCACAAATCATCCTATGCTACAAATGTTTCACTAAGTTTTATAAACCTTATGTCTATGACACCTGGAATTGTTGGAAAGGCTGCATTGACACCAATTTTTACCATTTATGTGATGTATGTTTTTCTTTCAGAAAAAAACAATGTGCAAAGACAATCACAAGAAGACAAAAAAATAAATAACAGGATACAGTTTTGGCATATGTGTCCACAATAAAAGCCATTGGGTATCTTTTAATAATAGTAGTTGAAATGTAGTACTGAGCAATGGCCACTAGACAGTGTGATGGAGCTGTGGTCTTCTGTTCCATGCACAGGTTACATCTAATAGCTGAATATAGCTGATCGATGGGTGTATGGTGATGGTTTGGCTTTAAGGGAGGCCACAATAGGGTCGCTTTGGGCTAGTCCACATTGAGCGGGGGCACCATAATCACTTCCTAGGGTGCCAGGTAGGGTCAGTGAGGGTAATAACCCCCCTCATTCTCCTAAAATTATTTTCTAATTATTTGTGGCAGCTGAAACATTTTTACTGTGTCTTGACCCTCCCTATATTTTCATATAACATGTAAGAAAAACCTATAGTCTCCTCACCAATGTGGTGCATTCACCGCCTCGCACTGATCAAGTCAGAGCAGCTGTAGCAGATATTTTTCCCTTTATATAACATTGTTTAGATGTTTTATCTGATAAATAAAGATGAGCGAGCACAAAAATGCTTGGGTGCCTTTTTCTCGAAAGGAGCAATTACTAATACTCGAATGCTCATTTCGAATAACGAGTATAATGGAAGTGCATAGGAAATCCAAGCTTTTTTTCTGGTAGATTCTACAATGAGGTCTGGGGGGCAGTGAAAATGTTGAAATGGATGGGAAAAGAGCTGAATGGAAAGAGAAAAGCATGGGGAAGACCCCAGAATCATCTCTGACTCCCAGATCTGTTGTTAATTCTGCTCTTGGGCTCCCTCCGGTGGTTATAAGTGGCAGCGCTGCTGTCTTTGGATCGCAGCATTCATCAGGTGTGTCCACTTATTGCAATTCTGACTGGGCTATTTAGTCTTGCTTTACCCTTTAGTCAGTGCCAGTTGTCCATTGTTGCCTGGAGGATTCACTTCCCTGCCTGGTCTCTCTTGCTTTGCTGTTCATTTCATCAAAGATAAGTTCTGGCTTTGTTTTTTGCAGTCCACATGCTGTGGGCCTTATCATTCAGTGCTTTTCCATGTTTTGTCTTGTCCAGCTTGGTCTGTATAAGGATTTGCTCAGCCAAGCTGGTATCTCTGGAGATGCAGATATACCCGCCATGTCTTTAGTTAGATGTGGAGATTTTTGTGTTTTCTGTGGTGGATATTTTCTAGTGTTTTAATACTGACCGCATAGTACTCTGTCCTATCCTTCCTATTTAGCTAGAGTGGCCTCCTTTGCTAAATCCTGTTTTCAGTCTGCGTATGTTATTTCCCTCTCCTCTCACAGTCAATATTTGTGGGGGGCTGTCTATCCTTTGGGGATTTTCTCTGAGGCAAGATAGTTTTCCCTTTTCTATCTTTAGGAATAATTAGTCCTCCGGCTGTGTCGAGATGTCTAGGGAATGTGTTAGGTACATTCCACGGCTACTTCTAGTTGTGGTGTTAAGTTCAGGGTCTGCGGTCAGTACAGGTACCACCTTCTCCAAAGTACGTCTCATGCTGCTCCTAGGCCACCAGATCATAACACAGATCACTGCTGAAAACAATGTTGTCACACTTTTACTCCACTTTACGGCGTGACAATAAATCATTCAATACCAACGAGAAATTGTATTTTACAGGAATTAAAATGTTAAGAAACATGTTTTCCTGTACAATCACTTGTATATAAGACAACATTTTAAAAGGATTAAAAAATTATAATTAAAGAAAACCAAAATTGATTTTTTATTTTAAAAAATTGGAAATTTCAGTTTAATTTATGAAGAAAGCAAGACCTGCAAAATATCGACTCAGAGGGACTCAGATGCACCCTGTATTAGGCATAAAGGAAGGCTTCATACACATTCTGTTCAAATTGTCATGTATTAGTACTCCTAGACTCATAAAGGCTATGCATTAAGTGCAAATCCTGCCAAACATTACAAGCAGAGTCATCCATACACCCTTGAAGGCACAAACTGTATTGCCTCATTCAAATATTGTGAACAAAGTATATTTGTGGTATTCCCATACTCATAAAGGCTTTGCATGAAGTGCAAAGCCAGGAACAAATTATAAGTAGGGTCATCCATAGACCCTAGAAGGCAACAACTAGCGCACCTCATTCGAATATAGAACATTAAAAATACTTTATGTGCTGCTATCATCTGTTGGTGTGTAAAATGTGAGCCTAAGCTAGGCTTTATTCATTCTTATCAGAGTGAGCCCGTCAGCACTTTCTGTTGACAGATGAATGCATCTGTCTGTTATGACCCCATTGTGGTACTAAAAAATCTGCTCAGACAAGATGTTAGTGGCAGGGCATCCCAATACATCCAAGGCATAGAGGGACAGCTCATGCCAGGTGTCCAGCTTTGAAACCCAATACCTGATGGTCGCAGAAGAGTTAGTGAGTACTCTGGTTTGGTTGACTGTCTTGAAAAACTTTTCACTCCTTGTCAAAAATACCAGATCATGTGGCCCTGATGTCTGGGATGGTGTCATTATATTGTCCCACACTTTTTAAAAGCATACCCCTGCCTCTGCTGTGTTTGTCTCTGGCTTCTCCTCCTTTTTGGTTAGGCAAAGAAGCTTGCCCCCTGCTGCTAGCATTGTCTGAAGGAAATTTTTTCAACATATTTTACACAATGGCTTTTTAGTATCGAACCATTTTAGAAGACCTCTCTACCTCACAAGGAAGAGATGCAAAGTTCTCCTTGTCATTTGGGTCTAGCAGGATGAACAACCTGTACTTTTTTTGGCCAAGATGAATGTAACGTGAGGATCATGGAAATACAGCAGTGTGTAAAGTCGGCCATATGTGCCAAGCTCCATACAGCCAACACTTCCCTGTCTCCACCATGATGACGACACTCCATTGCCTCCTCCTCCCTCTTTTCCTCCTCATTTCTATCCACAGCTCATCCACGAAGGAGTGACGGGATGAAGGTTATGTGGCTACTAGCCTCTGTTGCACTAGCCACCAGCTCCTGTTCCACCTATTCCTGCTCCTCGGTGTCCATCTCCTCATTGTTACTGAATCCACACTGAGAAGATAAGATGAGGCTGCACTGGCTACAATCTCTCTGAGTTATGTCTTCCTCCATCCACACTTGGTCTGCATGCAAAGCTTCATATTTAATTGTGAGCCGCGACTGTTTAAGTAGGCACAGAAACGGGATCTTTGCCCTGACTATGGCATCATAGTAGCAGTCTTGCGGGAATAGGTGCTGACGCAGCATACTTTGGCCAGTAGCTCTGGCAAATCTGTGTATGTTTTCAGAATCCGCTGAACTGCCAAGTTGAGCACATATACAAAGCATGGTACGTGTGCTTGCCAAGCTTCACAGCTGCCACCACGTAACACCAATTATCACACACGACCATGCGTGGTTGGAGGCTCAATGACAAAAAACACAGCTCTGTCTGGTCTGTTATTCCTTTAAGTAACTCTGCCGCAGTGTCCAGTTTGTCTTCTAGACAAAGTAGGGTCAGCAGAGCCTGTTGCCGCTTCGCTGAGGCAGTGCTGCAGAGCTTCCAGCTTCTCGCGAATGTGGATGACTTGCTCTGAGATAGCATTTCGGAGATGGAGTATGAGGAGGAGCAGGAGGGGGGTAGGAACTTCTGTAGGAGTAGGAGGAAACCCTGATTGAGGTAGGACCAGCAATCATTGGCATCGGGAGCACATGTGCCATGCCAGGGTGTGACTAGGCCCCAGCCTCCACAATGTTCACCCAGTGTGCCATCAGAGAAATGTGGTGTCCCTGGTCACAAGTGCCTGTCCACATGTCGGTCGTTAAGTGAACAATTCCAGTAAGAGCACTGGTGAGGGTATTGGTGATTTTCATGGACACATGCTGGTGCAAGGCTGGCATGCCACACCAGGAGAAAAAGTGGCAGCTGGGTACAGAGTACCGAGAGATGGCTGCTGCCATGAGACAGTGGAAAATCTCCATGTCAACCAGCCAAAACAGCAACATTTCCACCGTAAGCAGCCTGTAAATGTGTCCGCTTAGCCTTTGTACCCATGCCTGAGCTGCAAACTTTCTCTTTCATTCTGAGGCCTGGGGTAGGGACAGCTGAATGCTGCGCTGAGACAAAGATTTAGAATTGCCTGATGATGGTATGTCAGAATGTGCAAGGATAGGTGCAGGGCAGGATGTATCTGTGCCAATGTTTTGCCTCAGGGCTGCTGGCCTTGTTCTGCATGCCAGCTTCCCAGGTTGGGTCACTGACTTTGTCATCCACCACCTCATCTTTCACCTCTGCACCCTGGTCCTCCACACTTGGTGACTTGACAACAACATGCTAACTTATTGACAACTGTGTCTCATCACACCTGTAACTTAACAGCAAGACTTAGCGGCAACTATGTCTCATCATCATCTTCCTCCTTAGCCAAAAGTTGCCCTTCCCCACCGTCATCTTCTTGTGGCCGTGGCTGCTCTAAGTCGCTAAACAGCATGCCTTCATGTCCCTCTTGGAGCACGCAGGTTGAGAGGCCACAATCAAGAAATGTTGCTGTAAAGACCTTTTCGGAGTGTCCTAGTAGGGGATCACTAGTCTCTTAGGACTCAACATGGTGGGAGGAAGGATGATCAGGCAGAGAATTAAGTGATTCAGACTGAAAGCTGGTGAGAGTGGACCATGTGCAAGCCTGGGTAGTGTTTCCAAGCCTGCTATCCAACCAACCACCTGTTCGCACTGCTCTGGCTTCAGAAGTGGTGTATCATGCCTCCCTGCAAAGTAGGACAGGAACCTATGTGTCATTGATGGGCATGTTTCTTGTGCTGCAGCAAAAGGCGTAGTTGCACCTGCACTATGTCCTCCGCATCTGTGTGCACCATCATCGGCACTCCACTTCCCTGTCCCTTATCGCACACCTTATGCATATTGTAATTGCTAGGTCTCTTGAAACCAAGTTTATTTTTAATAAAAAAAAATGGGTCACCTGCACCATTCAAAGTGCTTCTTAGAGTTTTACAAAACTGTAATATAACAGAAAGAAAGTAATACTGTATGGGTGAGAAATTTAAACCAAAAACATTTTTAAACTCTCTTTTGGAGTGTTACATATCACAGACATGTTCCCCATACCGCATAATACTGTATGGCTGAGAAATTTAAGCCTGCAGTTTTGTTTTTTTTTATGAAAAGAGACAAGACACTTCTGGAACAGAAGTGGTGCACAAGTAGGATACCAAATACATCATCAATATTGTAAAAAATGTGGCACTTTGGTGTATTCAACAAAAACATTTATTGACAGTGTCAAAATCCAGAAAAAAAGTTGTCATTTCTATCACTGCTGCAGCTCCAGGTGCTGATCTGCGGTGTCCACCACTCAGAATGGAAGTGCTTCCAGTCAGAGTAGTGGACCCCAGACCATGTAATGCTGTATGGGTGCCAAATTTAACAATGCAACATTTTTAAATGATTTTTTGGAGTGTTATATATACAAAATGTTTAATCCAGACACAGAAAAATGCATAGGTGGGAAATTTTTTAACAATTGCAAAATAATAACACAAGCACGTAATATTTGATAGTTCAAAATATATTATACTTTTTCACCCCCCAAAAAAACTGCAGTTATATATTTGGCAATGCACTGCACAGCCCTAATCCCTGTCTACTGATTGCATTAGTCCACTCTCTCTACTCATACGAAATGGAGAATGTATGTGCTAAAAACAGCAAAGCAAAAGATTAGCACATAGAAAGGCTGTTAGTATGATGGCTCAGCTTCAGCACCAGAATCAACACTACAGGCCTCTGATTTGTTATATTGGGCACACACAGGCCTTGACAAGCACTCTCCCCCTCCAATATGAAGTGTTACAGAGTTGTGTAATGGTGTCAGTGTGCTGAGCCGGAAGGCACCTGTTCTTTTATAACCCCTGATGTCACACAGCCAGCCAATCACATTAATGCCACAATCAAGATGGCTGCGGCATTACAGTGATGTGCAGGCAATCCCCGCATGCTTATTGGCTGTGTAACAGGTGCCACAAATGTGATGCATAAAATGTAATGAGTACATCCAAGCACCTTGATACTTGAGTGATAACCAAGTATCACCAAGCACGTTCTCTCTCCCTTTTGATAAATAATAAATGTTATTTTATAGAGGTTTTTCTTCTTTTCATTTGGTGTACTACTTTGTTACCCCTGTAAAGTGGACCCTCATCAATCTAATATGGTTAATCTATCCCTGGGATAGGACATCAGGATAAAAGAAGTGGAAAACCCACTTAACTGAATGGAATCCCACTTCTATAGATTCTACAAATGGCATTTCTAGCTTTTAAAGCAAAATATGGCTTTAATATCTGTTCTGATAAATGTTATATGAAAAATTGATAAAGTAATAAAATAAATGTGTTAAGTTATATTTTTTGTATCCAGTTGAGCAAAACGCATAAGATAGGCTGCGCTGCTAGAGTAAATTGATTCTTCAAAAATGATTCTAAAAAGGTTTTTTATTCACAACATATTTCAACATCGTACCAGCATCTTTATCAAGTATGGAAACCAAATGTGTGACATTTGTTTGTTTTTTTTAAGTTCATAATGATGCGGGTATGATGTTTAAACCCATTGTGAATAAAAAACTTTTCATCATCATTGTTGAAAAATCAATTTAACTCCAACAGTGCAGCCCACCTTACATGTTTTTCTGACTGGATCCAATATCACCTGGAGGATTTATTCACAAGCCACTGTGTTGTGCGCTCTGTTCTCCACTTCTAAGTTTATTCATGTTCCATTTTTTGGTTTTTGTATTTTTAGTTGTTGACAGCTGAATGTTGACCAAGTAGTTAACATTGCCATTACCTATTACCATTAGCTATAAGGTTATTAGCCAGTCTTAAACAGCAAACTTGAATTATATGTAGTGATTTAATATCTTCCCTACTACTGTTTTACTGCATAATTTGACAAATGTGTTGATCAGGTATTTAGGAAAAAATGAGTAGCCTGTAATGATTGAGTAGTCTGTTATGTTGGTCATATCTGTTATTATCGCCCACCTTTATAAAGATCAACTGAATCAAAATTTATTTAAAAAACTTAATTTAAAAAGTATTTTCTCTTTCTTTTAATGTTCTCCTTTATGTTTATAGGATAGAAGAATTTATGATGGAAATAGATGTTGTTATACTTGTAAGTAAAACTGCATTAGATATATATGGGGCCTTTGTGTTGGTTTTCTATCTTAAAATTTTTACAAACTTTGGGACTTAAAATGTTGATTTATTCATTTAGTGATGATGGTTCTGGTGATGTATTTCCTCATTAAAAATAAATAAAGAAAAAATATATATTTATATTTGATAGGGCCACATCCATAAAAGTTCGGTCTATCGAAATGATCAAAATATAATGCTTATTAACCAAGAAAAAAAATTGTAAGAACTGCTTTTTCTGGTCATCTTACCTTCTTAAAACATGCAGTAAAAAGCAATTACAATGTTGTATATACCTCAAATTGGTTTCCATAAAAACATCAGATGACTACGCAAAAAGCAAGCCCTCGTGTAGTTGTATGGACGGAACAATCAACATGTTACAATTCTCAAAAAATGGATATAGGTGAAATTGTGGATTTTCTGATGAGTAAATGATAAGGTAAAGAACAAGGAACTTTTACTTATTTTCTTTTTATTTAATGTGGTTTTTAATCCTTGCTTTTCAAAGTACATACACTTCTTCCTCAGGATATAACCCCATTTAGAAAGAAGTCCGTAGGCACTACTATGGTCGTGGTGCTTAAGTAGGTGCCCAAGCCGTACAATATTAGAGATAAACTTGGCACACACGTCGTGAGATGCAGTGAAGATTTAATATAAACAAAGTACGCACTGGACTAGTGGTGGATGCCGTGTCCGTTACCTCTGTCATTGGCGCCTGTCACGGTCTTACCTAAGACTGCTGTCTTATTACAAGTGGGGTATTTTACCCTTTGTGACCCCCAAAAAACTGTAATCTCAAAGTGAGGTACATTGATGAAGGTCTGAAAGTTAACGAAACATCTACTGTATGTACTTTGTTTATATTAAATCTTCACTGCATCTCACGACGTGTGTGCCAAGTTTATCTCTAATAACCCCATTTAGATACATGACACAGTCAGACAGATTTATAGGAGTAGAATAGGGTAAAATATATAGGGTAAAATATATACATTATCATTAAATTTTATTGCTCATAGAACTTAATACAACTGAACGAAATTATTAAACAGATCATCAAAATATATAAACCATTACATGAATATCTAGCTATATTTAAATAAATCATCGGACGAAAGAAGTACATCGACACTATAATATATTTGTTAACAATATCAACCCAAAATATTTCTGTACACCACATTGACTGACTGAACGTGTTCGCCGACGCAAACCCGACGCACATTAGCTTAACGCTAATGTGAACGTAGCCTGACTGACAGAACTTGTTCAGTAAACATGACTGAACTACATGGCACTGTGACTGACAGAACTTGTTCAGTAAACGTGACTGAACTACGTGGCACTGTGACTGACAGAACTTATTCAGTAAACATGAGTGAACTATGTCTCACTGTGACTGACAGAACTTGTTCAGTAAATGTGACTGAACTACGTGACACTGTGACTGACAGAACTTGTCCAGTAAACATGACTGAACTATGTGGCACTGTGACTGACAGAACTTGTTCAGTAAACATGACTGAACTACATGGCACTGTGACTGACAGAACTTGTTCAGTAAACGTGACTGAACTAAGTGGCACTGTGACTGACAGAACTTGTTCAGTAAACGTGAGTGAACTATGTGGCACTGTGACTGACAGAACATGTTCAGTAAACATGACTGAACTGCATGGCACTGTAACTGACAGAACTTGTTCAGTAAACGTAAGTGAACTATGTGGTGACCAGTCAGCCACGCGGGATTTCCATTACAGACAAACAGACAGAATTAAATGATTATATAGTAGATAAATTTGTGTTTAAATAGATAGAAAAAAATAAAAATTTTATTTAAAAAAATATATATGAATTTGTGCACTGAACAATATTTTTTCATTGTATGAACACCATAAAAACCAACCAAATTAAAGTTCTAAAGAAATACAGTTATATGAAAAAGTTTGGGCACCCCTATTAATCTTAAGCTTAATGTTTTCTAAAAATTGTTTTTTTTGCAACAGCTATTTCAGTTTCATATATCTAATAACTGTTGGACACAGTAATGTTTCTGCCTTGAAATGAGGTTTATTCTACTAACAGAAAATGTGCAATCTGCATTCAAACAAAATTTGACAGGTGCATAAGTATGGGCACCTCACCAGAAAAGTGACATTAATATTTAGTAGATCCTCCTTTTGCAAAAATAACAGCCTCTAGTCGCTTCCTGTCACTGTTAATGAGTTCCTGGATCCTGGATGAAGGTATTTTTGACCATTCCTCTTTACAAAACAATTCCAGTTCAGTTAAGTTTGATGGTCACCGAGTATGGACAGCCCTCTTCAAATCATCCCACAGATGTTCAATGATATTCAGGTCTATGGACTGGGATGGCCATTCCAGAACAATGTAATTGTTCCTCTGCATGAATGCCTGAGTAGATTTGGAGCGGTGTTTTGGATCATTGACTTGCTGAAAGATCCATCCCCTGCGTAACTTCAACTTTGTCACTGATTCATGAACATTATTGTCAAGAATCTGCTGATACTGAGAGGAATCCAGGCGTCCCTCAACTTTAACAAGATTCCCGGTGCCAGCATTGGCCACACAGCCCCAAAGCATGATGGAACCTCCACCAAATTTTACTGTGGGTAGCAAGTGTTTTTCTGGGAATTGCCGCCATGCATAACGCCTTTTTGTATGACCAAACAACTCAATCTTGGTTTCATCAGTCCACAGGACCTTCTTCCAAAAAGAAATTGGCTTCTCCAAATGTGCTTTTGCATACCTCAGCCGACTCTGTTTGTGGCGTGCTTGCAGAAACGGCTTCTTTCGCATCACTCTCCCATACAGCTTCTCCTTGTGCAAAGTGCGTTGTATAGTTGACCGATGCACAGTGACACCATCTGCAGCAAGTTGATGCTGCAGCTCTCTGGAGGTGGTCTGAGGATTGTCCTTGACTGATCTCACCATTCTTCTTCTCTGCCTTTCTGATGTTTTTCTTGGCCTGCCACTTCTGGCCTTAACAAGAACTGTACCTGCGTTCTTCCATTTCCTTACTAGGTTCCTCACAGTGGAAATTGACAGGTTAAATCTCTGAGACAGCTTTTTGTATCCTTCCCCTGAACAACTATGTTGAATAATCTTTGTATTCAGATCATTTGACAGTTGTTTTGAGGAGCCCATGATGCCACTCTTCAGAGTAGATTCAAACAGGAGAACAACTTGCAAGTGGCCACTTTAAGTAGCTTTTCTCATGATTGCATACACCAGGCTATGAAGTTCAAAGCTCAATGAGGTTACAAAACCAAAAAAAGTGCTTTAGTAAGTCAGTAAAAAGTAGGTAGGAGTATTTAAAACAAGAAAATGATAAGGGTGCCCATACTTATGTACCTATCAAATTTTGTTTGAATGCAGACTGCACATTTTCTGTTAGTACAATAAACCTCATTTCAAGGCAGAAACATTACTGTGTCTAACAGTTATTAGATATATGAAACTGAAATAGCTGTTGCAAAAAAACAATTTTTATAAAACATTAAGCTTAAGATTAATAGGGGTGCCCAAACTTTTTCATATAACTGTATGCTTGATATTTGCATATAGTGTAAATAATTATTAGATATAAATAGATGTGTTTCAATAGATAAAAAAATACTAAAAAATGTATTTAAAATAATACATGGAATCGGATTTGAACTTGTGATTTTCATGTACTGGTGTGGGAGAATGGGTTTATTGAGTGAGCCATGTACAGAATGAATGTGAAATGACTTTCTAAAGGATCTTAAAGGGATTAGTGGATAGAAAAAATATGTATACTATTTTGAGATATAAAATAGTACAGTATATTATAATATTGAATTACATCATAAAGATAATTAATTTAAATTCAATAATATATATAATTATACAATGAGAAAGAAAATTATTAAAGAGAAGAAACAATAGTTGTTCAAAAGACTGAGTGTGTGATGTATGCGTTAGAAAGTAGGTTAGCGGGAAAGTCCCTTTCATTGTACTATAGTGATCTTTGGAATTCCCCCACCGCTGCGATTGAATATACATATTATATATTATAAAATATGTATTAAAATACTATATATTTTCTAATCTATCCGTTAAACCCTTCACAATTTTTTAGAAATTCATTCCACATTCATTCTACATGGCTCACTCAATAAACCTACTCTCCGACACCAATTAACAAAAAACACAAGTTCAAATTCAATTCCTTACATATTTTAAATAAAATTTGTATTACTTTCTATCTATTTAAACGCATTTATTTATATATAATTATTATTTACACCATATGCAAATGTCAAGCATATTTCTTTGGAACTTTCTTTTGGTTGATTTTATAATGTTCATACAATTAAAAAATTTTGAAAATCATATAGAGGACATGCACCACCAGGAATCAATAAGTGTAAAAGTATCAAAGCTTTATTTTAAACAATTACATAAAGTAAGATTATAAAGGAATGTGACAGAGGTAAGCCAACCTATCTGGGATCACGATAAGCACCAGGCACCAGCAGGTATATAAAAATTAAGTAAGTTGCTCAATAATTTACACATACATATTATAAGTATTGAAAGTAATTTTATAATATAGAATCTTAAGCGAAGAGAACCAGTCTCCAAAAGGGCTGTGTGCCACATCTAGAAAGAGTCGAGCAAGAAGTGTCTGAATAAGACCATAATAATTACCTTGGAAGTGCCTGGAGCCCTGTGATGCCCACCATCCCCAACGCGTGTTTCGGCGCTCAGACTTCTTCCGAAAAAGTTTTGTTTAGTGAACAAACGATAATGAATGAACTTTGACATACAATGTGCTTCTTGGTGCCATTATTTGAATTCAACCCCTATAAATCAATTAAAAACCACATTAAATACAGTTCCTAGTCCAGGACCTTATTATCTATTTATCAGCAGCATGGAAAACCAACAAATTTCTCCCATATCTATAATACAGGTCGGATGATCTGCGGATCTCCAGCAGCTGGATATTCATGCTTCTTTATTGTGTATATACAACTTTACCAGACTAGCACAACTCTATTAATTTATAATTTATATTGTTTTTGCTGGGTAAGACCGTATTGCGCTTTTCTGCTCCCCAGCTCCTGTATAAAATTCTTGACAAATGGCATCACAAATCAAACCTTTTTTATTTGCAAAAAAGAAAAAAAATTATGAAAGTTTGACAACGCTGTAATTGTCCTGACCTGGAAAATCATATTCACAATTCACATTTACCATACAATGAATACCATAAAAGCAAACATTGACCGAATTGCGTTGATTCACTGCAGGTTTATATAGCACAGTAGGCAGGGGCACCATTTCAATTTTTCCAGAGGCAGCAGAAAAGGTAGAACTGGTCCTACATGCATGCTAAATATGGAGGGAAAACATCATGTGAATGGGGATTGATGCATCTCTATACTTTACATCATAATTAGGTCCCCAAGGAAAACTGCAGCATAAGCCTTTCCTGAAAAACCACAATGTGTCCGTAACTCCTTAAAATATCACACATACAAGAATACATGTAAATAGCCATATACACTCATTTACACACGGAAAATCACACGTAACAAACACAGTGTATATACACATACAGTGGGGGAAATAAGTATTTGATCCCTTGCTGATTTTGTAAGTTTGCCCACTTAGGTTAATTTTAACATTGAGAGATAGAATATCAAAAATAAAATCCAGAAAATCACATTGCATAAATTGTATAAATTTATTTGCATTTTACAGTGAGAAATAAGTATTTGGTCCCTCTGGCAAGCAAGTCTTGGTGGCAAAACCCCTGTTTTGCAAGCACAGCAGTCAGACGTTTTTTGTAGTTGATGATGAGGTTTGCACATGTCAGAAGGAATTTTGGTTCACTCCTCTTTGCAGATCATCTGTAAGTTATTTAGGTTTGGAGGCTGTTGCTTGGCAACTCAGAGCTTCAACTCCCTCCATAACTTTTCTATGGGATTAAGGTCTGGAGACATGCTTCTTTTTGAGCCACTCCTTTGTTGTCTTGGCTGTTTGTTTTGGGTCATTGTCTTGATGGAAGACCCAGCCACGACCCATTTTCAATATCCTGGTGGAGGGAAGGAGGTTGGCATTCACGATTTTATGGTGCATGGCTCCATCCATTCTCCCCTTGATGCGGTGAAGTAGTCCTGTGTCCTTAGCAGAGATACATCCCTAAAACAATGTTTCCACCTCCATGCTTGACAGTGGGGACAGTGTTCTTTGGGTCATAGGCAGCAGTTCTCTTCCTACAAACACAGCGAGTTGAGTTAATGCCAAAGTCCTCAATTTTTGTCTCATCTGATCACAGCACCTTCTGTCAATCACTCACAGAATCATCCAGGTGTTCATTGGAAAACTTCAGATGGGCCTGCACATGTGCATTCTTGAGCAGGAGGACCTTGTGGGCACTGCAGGAATTTAAACCTTTACGGCATAATGTGTTACCAATTGTTTTCTTGTAAACAAAAAAACCCTGTTTGGGAGAGAAGAACAGACAAATCGCGGCGCCCTAAGTGCGTAAACACAATATTATAGTCTTTAAAGGGTGCACAATTTTATGCACTCACCTAATAAAAGACTAAAATGGCTCTGAGATACTTTTCAATATACAGGGCTTGCAGCTTGCCTCGGGTGGATCCAAGGGAAAGAGACAGAGTAAGGCTCACACAGGATGAGTAATTCAAGAAAAGCACATCCAGCCCATGAATGGCAGCGCTTCCCAGGACTCACATCCAAAGATGATATTTTATATTTTTTTATTTCATAACTAGAAATAGAAGAGATACAACACGTTTCGGATACAGTATATATCCTTCTTCAGGTATCATAAAAACACAGTACAAATCCTACTAGTATAAAATTCAATTACACTTATATATAGTATCAAACCTTTTATCCCAGCCTCAGAAACTTGATTTGTGTGGACCAAGTTCAGGAAAACACCCACTGATTGATACAGCCTTGTTAACATTTATGCAAGAAAGAGAGAGAAAAAAATAAATAAAAAACAACCTTTAAACTCTCTCTATGATATCATTCAATCGATTTGGAAATAATGTTCCCAAACGATATATCCAAAACTTTTCTTTCCTGTTTAAAAGAGCATTCCTGTTTGCAACTCCAGAGGGTATCTGCTCCACTGGAGTTACTTTTATGTTAAAAATGTTATTATGTTTAATTAGCAGATGCCTTGAGAGACTATGTTTTAAAAAGCCGTTTTTTGCTCTATTTCTGTGGCCATTAATGCGGGAGCGCAGTGTCTGTACAGTGCGTCCCACATATTGCAAACCACAACTGCATGTGATATATGTATATGTCATCACATGCAGTTGTGGTTTGCAATATCAAGTTTCTGAGGCTCGGATAAAAGGTTTGATACTATATATAAGTGTAATTGAATTTTATACTAGTAGGATTTGTACTGTGTTTTTATGATACCTGAAGAAGGATATATACTGTATCCGAAACGCGTTGTATCTCTTCTATTTTTAGTTATGAAATAAAAAAATATAAAATATCATCTTTGGATGTGAGTCCTGGGAAGCGCTGCCATTCATGGGCTGGATGTGCTTTTTTTAATCAATTGTTTTCTTGGTGACTGTGGTCCCAGCTGCCCCCTAGGTGAGATTTTGCATGGTGCCCCAGATCGATGTCGATTGACAGTCATTTTGTATTTCATCCATTGTCTTACTATTGCACCAACAATTGTCTCCTTCTCACCCAGCATCTTATTTATGGTTTTGTAGCCCATTCCAGCTTTGTGCAGGTCTATGATCTTGTCCCTGACATCCTTAGAAAGCTTTGTGGTCTTACCCATGTTGTAGAGGTTAGCGTCTGACTGATTAATTGAGTCTGCAGACTTGAGTCTTTTATAAAGGTGGCTATGTAAGACAGCGGTCTTTAAAGGGAACCTGTCGCCCCCCTCAGGCGTTTGTAACTGAAAGAGCCACCTTGTGCAGCACAAATGCTGCATTCTGACAAGGTGGCTCTTGTCATGATCTCCATGGCCAGAGAACTAGCATAAGCCTCTATAGGAACAAGCTCTTGGAAGATGCAACTGCACTGACCATGAACTAAACCTACCGCATCATCTAGAAGTAGCCAGGTAGCATGTCCTACTTTTTATCCCTATATGCCCAGCGCCGGCCGGAGAACTAAATAATGCTAGCAGAGGGAAATATAAGACCTGACTCACCTCTAGAGAAATGCCCAAAAAAAGGAGACAGAGGCCCCCCACATATATTGGCGGTGATTTTAGAAGAAATAACAAACGCAGCAGGAAAATAGTTTTAGCAAATTTGAGGTCCGCTTTCTAGATAGCAGAAGACAGAAAGCATACTTTCATGGTCAGTAGAAAACCCTAACAAAACACATCCAGAAATTACTTTAGGACTCTGGCATTAACTCATAATACCAGAGTGGCAATTCCTGATCAACAAGAGCTTTCCAGACACAGTAACGAAACTGCAGCTGTGAACTGGAACCAAAATACAAAAACAAAACATGGACGAATGTCCAACTTATCTAGTAGATGTCTGGGAGCAGGAACAAGCACAGAGAGGCTTCTGATAACATTGTTGACCGGCAAGCATCTAACAGAGAAGCCAGGTTATATAGCGACACCCAGATCTAATCAGAACAGGTGAACAGGGAAGATGATGTCACAAGTTCAATTCCACCAGTAGCCACCGGGGGAGCCCAGAATCCAAATTCACAACAGTACCCCCCCCTCAAGGAGGGGGCACCGAACCCTCACCAGAACCACCAGGGCGATCAGGATGGGCCCTATGAAAGGCACGAACCAGATCAGAGGCATGAACATCAGATGCAGTGACCCAAGAATTATCCTCCTGGCCATATCCCTTCCACTTGACCAGATACTGGAGTCTCCGTCTGGAAACACGGGAGTCTAGGATTTTTTCCACAACGTACTCCAACTCACCCTCAACCAACACCGGAGCAGGAGGCTCAACGGAAGGCACAACCGGTGCCTCATACCTGCGCAATAACGACCGATGAAAAACGTTATGAATAGAAAAGGATGCAGGGAGGTCCAAACGGAAGGAAACAGGGTTAAGAATCTCCAATATTTTATACGGACCGATGAACCGAGGCTTAAACTTAGGAGATGAGACCCTCATAGGGACAAAACGAGAAGACAACCACACCAAATCTCCAACACAAAGCCGAGGACCAACACGACGGTGACGGTTGGCAAAAAGCTGAGTCTTCTCCTGGGACAACTTTAAATTGTCCATCACCTGCCCCCAGATATGATGCAATCTCTCCACCACCGCATCCACTCCAGGACAATCCGAGGATTCCATCTGACCGGAGGAAAATCGAGGATGGAACCCCGAATTACAGAAAAACGGGGAAACCAAGGTGGCAGAGCTGGCCCGATTATTGAGGGCGAACTCCGCCAATGGCAAAAAAGCAACCCAATCATCCTGGTCAGCAGACACAAAACACCTCAGATATGTCTCCAGGGTCTGATTAGTCCGCTCGGTCTGGCCATTAGTCTGAGGGTGAAAAGCAGACGAAAAAGACAAATCTATGCCCATCCTAGCACAAAATGCCCGCCAAAATCTAGACACAAATTGGGTTCCTCTGTCAGAAACGATATTCTCAGGAATACCATGCAAACGAACAACATTTTGAAAAAACAGGGGCACCAACTCGGAAGAAGAAGGCAATTTGGGCAGGGGAACCAAATGAACCATCTTAGAAAAACGGTCACACACCACCCAGATGACAGACATCTTCTGAGAAACAGGCAGATCTGAAATAAAATCCATCGAGATGTGTGTCCAAGGCCTCTTAGGAATAGGCAAGGGCAACAATAATCCACTAGCCCGAGAACAACAAGGCTTGGCCCGAGCACAAACGTCACAAGACTGCACAAAGCCTCGCACATCTCGTGACAGGGAAGGCCACCAGAAGGATCTTGCCACCAAATCCCTGGTACCAAAAATTCCAGGATGACCTGCCAACGCAGAAGAATGCACCTCAGAGATGACTTTACTGGTCCAATCATCAGGAACAAACAGCCTATCAGGCGGACAACGATCCGGTCTATCCGCCTGAAACTCCTGCAAGGCCCGCCGCAGGTCTGGAGAAAAAAATAATGACCAGCGCGCCTGTCTAGGATTCAGGCGCCTGGCGGTCTCAAGATAAATCAAATTTTTGTGGTCAGTCAATACCACCACCTGATGTCTGGCCCCCTCGAGCCAATGGCGCCACTCCTCAAACGCCCACTTCATGGCCAAAAGCTCCCGATTCCCAACATCATAATTCCGCTCAGCGGGCGAAAATTTACGGGAAAAGAAGGCACAAGGCCTCATCACGGCGCAGTCAGAACTTTTCTGCGACAACACTGCCCCAGCTCCGATCTCAGAAGCGTCGACCTCAACCTGAAAAGGAAGAGTCACATCAGGCTGACGCAACACAGGGGCAGAAGAAAAACAGCGCTTAAGCTCCTGAAAGGCCTCCACAGCATCAGGGGACCAATTAGCAACATCAGCACCCTGTCTAGTCAAATCGGTCAATGGCTTAACGACATCCGAAAAACCAGAAATAAAGCGACGATAAAAGTTGGCAAAGCCCAAAAATTTCTGAAGACTTTTAAGAGAAGAGGGCTGCGTCCAATCACAAATAGCTTGAACCTTGACAGGATCCATCTCAATGGAAGAGGGAGAAAAAATATATCCCAAAAAGGAAATTCTCTGAACCCCAAAAACGCACTTAGAACCCTTGACACACAGAGAATTAGACCGCAAAACCTGAAAAACCCTCTTAACTTGCCGGACATGAGAGTCCCAGTCATCCGAAAAAATCAGAATATCATCCAGATACACTATCATAAATTTATCCAAAAAATCGCGGAAAATATCATGCATAAAGGACTGGAAGACTGAAGGGGCATTAGAAAGACCAAAAGGCATCACCAAATACTCAAAGTGGCCCTCGGGCGTATTAAATGCGGTTTTCCACTCATCCCCCTGCCTGATCCGCACCAAATTATACGCCCCATGGAGATCAATCTTAGAGAACCACTTGGCCCCCTTTATGCGAGCAAACAAATCAGTCAGCAACGGCAATGGGTATTGATATTTAACCGTGATTTTATTCAAAAGCCGATAATCAATACATGGTCTCAAAGAGCCGTCTTTTTTTGACACAAAGAAAAAACCGGCTCCTAAGGGAGATGACGATGGACGAATATGTCCCTTTTCCAAGGACTCCTTTATATATTCTCGCATAGCAGTATGTTCAGGCACAGACAGATTAAATAAACGACCCTTTGGGTATTTACTACCCGGAATTAAATCTATAGCACAATCGCACTCACGGTGCGGAGGTAGTGAACCCAGCTTGGGTTCATCAAAGACGTCACGATAATCAGACAGGAACTCAGGGATTTCAGAGGGAATAGATGATGAAATGGACACCAAAGGTACGTCCCCATGAGTCCCCTTACATCCCCAGCTCAACACAGACATAGCTCTCCAGTCAAGGACTGGGTTGTGAGACTGCAGCCATGGCAATCCCAGCACCAAATCCTCATGTAGATTATACAGCACTAGAAAACGAATAGTCTCCTGGTGATCCGGATTAATACACATAGTCACTTGTGTCCAGTATTGTGGTTTATTATTAGCCAATGGGGTGGAGTCAATCCCCTTCAGAGGAATAAGAGTTTCCAAAGGCTCTAAATCATACCCACAACGATTGGCAAAGGACCAATCCATAAGACTCAAAGCGGCGCCAGAGTCGATATAGGCGTCAGTAGTAATAGATGACAAAGAGCAAATCAGGGTCACAGACAAAATAAATTTAGACTGTAAAGTGCCAATGGAAACGGATTTATCAAGCTTTTTAGTACGCTTAGAGCATGCTGATATAACATGAGTAGAATCCCCACAATAGAAACACAACCCATTTTTCCGTCTAAAATTCTGCCGCTCGCTTCTGGACAGAATTCTATCACACTGCATGCTTTCTGGCGTCTTCTCAGTGGACACCGCCAGATGGTGCACTGGTTTGCGCTCCCGCAGACGCCTATCGATCTGAATGGCCATTGTCATGGACTCATTCAGACCCGCAGGCACAGGGAACCCCACCATAACATCCTTAATGGCATCAGAGAGACCCTCTCTGAAGGTAGCCGCCAAGGCACACTCATTCCACTGAGTAAGCACAGACCATTTACGGAATCTTTGGCAGTAAATTTCAGCTTCATCTTGCCCCTGCGATAGGGACATCAAAGTTTTTTCTGCCTGAAGTTCCAAATGAGGTTCCTCATACAGCAAGCCCAAGGCCAAAAAAAACGCATCCACATTGCGCAACGCAGGATCCCCTGGTGCCAATGCAAAAGCCCAGTCTTGAGGGTCGCCGCGGAGCAAGGAAATCACAATCCCAACCTGCTGTGCAGGGTCTCCAGCAGAACGAGATTTCAGGGACAAAAATAGCTTACAATTATTTCTAAAATTCTGAAAGCTAGATCTACTCCCTGAGAAGAATTCCGGCAAAGGAATTCTCGGCTCAGATACCGGAGCATGAATAATAAAATCTTGCAAATTTTGTACTTTCGTGGTGAGATTATTCAAACCTGTAGTTACACTCTGAAGATCCATTATTAACAGGTGAACACAAAGCCATTCAAAGATTATAAGGAGAGAGAAAAAAAAAGAAAGACTGCAGCATAGACAGACCGGCAAGTGATCCAATCAAGAGCACAGAGGAAAGAAAAAAAAAAAAACTCTCAGCAGACTTCTTATTTCTCTCCTTTCTCAGCCAAGGATTTTAACCCTTTAGTGGGCCGGTCAAACTGTCATGATCTCCATGGCCAGAGAACTAGCATAAGCCTCTATAGGAACAAGCTCTTGGAAGATGCAACTGCACTGACCATGAACTAAACCTACCGCATCATCTAGAAGTAGCCAGGTAGCATGTCCTACTTTTTATCCCTATATGCCCAGCGCCGGCCGGAGAACTAAATAATGCTAGCAGAGGGAAATATAAGACCTGACTCACCTCTAGAGAAATGCCCAAAAAAAGGAGACAGAGGCCCCCCACATATATTGGCGGTGATTTTAGAAGAAATAACAAACGCAGCAGGAAAATAGTTTTAGCAAATTTGAGGTCCGCTTTCTAGATAGCAGAAGACAGAAAGCATACTTTCATGGTCAGTAGAAAACCCTAACAAAACACATCCAGAAATTACTTTAGGACTCTGGCATTAACTCATAATACCAGAGTGGCAATTCCTGATCAACAAGAGCTTTCCAGACACAGTAACGAAACTGCAGCTGTGAACTGGAACCAAAATACAAAAACAAAACATGGACGAATGTCCAACTTATCTAGTAGATGTCTGGGAGCAGGAACAAGCACAGAGAGGCTTCTGATAACATTGTTGACCGGCAAGCATCTAACAGAGAAGCCAGGTTATATAGCGACACCCAGATCTAATCAGAACAGGTGAACAGGGAAGATGATGTCACAAGTTCAATTCCACCAGTAGCCACCGGGGGAGCCCAGAATCCAAATTCACAACAGGCTCTTTTAGTTGCGCTCCCTGCACATGCTGAAATAAACGTTTATAAAATGCGCCCCTCATACCCTGAAATCTCCAGGGAGGCAGGTATTTTCTTCCTAAGCCAGACGCCTCCCAGCCGTCACTCCGGACCTGTGTGCACTGGGCACCGCCTCCTCTTGCTTCATTATCGTCCCCGGCGCCTACGTTGTAAGTACGAAGGGCAGCGCAACTGCGCATGCCTGAAAAAAAAACCTTAATGCGCAGGTGCCGGGGACGATAATGAAGCAAGAGGAAGCGGTGCCTGACACGCACAGGCCCGGAGTGACGGCAGGGAGGCGTCTTAACCTACCCTTAAAATTATAGACTGTTCGTGTCTTCGTCTTACAAAATCAGCAAGGGATGAAATACTTATTTCCCCCACCGTACACTCTACTTAATACACTTACTGCTACTTAATTTCTCATGGAGTCTCCTGGAGCACTTAAGGCCCTCAAAACTATGCCCCATCCAAGAACAGTTACCTAAAGAACTCCCTGGTCGGTAGGAGGAAGACAAAGTACAGCACTGGAGAGGAGGATTGTTACATGAGCAAGCTCATTATCCTGAGCCTTGCAGACACTGGAGCTCACATTCTGTCCATTTCTTCCATCTTAATGGCCCCTGGTAATAAGGACTTAACTCATAGACTGAACACGTGCTATGTCTCAGTCTTTCCTATCTCATTTAAAACATGACTAATATTCCTCAGTGGCCTCAACAATCATACTGCTAAAAGAGGATTGTGCTGCCCACTGAGAGATAACTCAGATTACCTCCTGAAATGAGAGGCTCAAGTCACCTTTTGACAATGCAACCTGAAAGGAAGGACATTACAGTGCTTCAAACTTGACCCCCTAGTCACTCAGTTAAGAGCTCTTTTTTCTCGCTTGTCCACATCTGATTATATACAAGCTTGTTCACTCACATACCGATGCACCCCAGGCCTGCGAAGATCAGAAATGAGGGTGGACATCTCAGCTGTCAACAATGGCAGTGATTTTGTCGACATGGAGTGCAATAAGAGTGATTATTTTTAAGACTTCTTCAATACTATAAAAGAAAGAATCCTGCACTGCTGCAACACCTGAGCTTAAAAATCCACTGTGTGTAATTACCACACTAAATACACTGCCCTTTCGGATTCACGGGTCCCAAACCCTGTAAACAATTGCATAAATCTATATACTAAAGAGAAAAAAGGGTGGCTCTCAGCGTTTCTAAAATCCAATCTTTATTAAGACAATTTAAAACATCTTCAGCAGGGGGGTGTAGAACGGGAAGAAAAAAATCGGATGACAGCCGTTTTACGCTCCCTTGCACTTCCGTCGTGCGATTTACGTTCTGTTACGTTAAGCCAGAATTAGTTTTTTTTGTCGCCACTACATTGAAATAAAATGCTATAACGGGCGATCAAAAGATCGTATCTACACTAAAATGTTGTAAATAGTGTTGAGCGATACCGTCCGATACTTGAAAGTATCGGTATCGGAAAGTATCGGCCGATACCGGCAAAGTATCGGATCTATTCCGATACCGATACCCGATACCAATACAAGTCAATGGGACTCAAGTATCGGACGGTATCCCTCATGGTTCCCAGGGTCTGAAGGAGAGGAAACTCTCCTTCAGGCCCTGGGATCCATATTAATGTGTAAAAGAAAGAATTAAAATAAAAAATATTGCTATACTCACCTCTCCGACGCAGCCTGGACCTCACCGAGGGAACCGGCAGCGTTGTTTGCTTAAAATTTGCGCGTTTACTTCCTTACGTGAAGTCCCGGCTTGTGATTGGTCGCGTGCCGCCCATGTGGCCGCGACGCGACCAATCACAGCAAGCCGTGACGTAATTTTAGGTCCTTCAGGATTTTAAAATTACGTTCTGGCTTGTGATTGGTCGCGTCGCGGTCACATGGGCGACGCGACCAATCACAAGCCGTGACGTCACGGGAGGCTGGACACGCGCGCATTTTAAAATGCGCGCATGTCCAGCCTCCCGTGACGTCACGGCTTGTGATTGGTCGCGTCGCGTCGCGACCAATCATAAGCCAGAACGTAATTTTAAAATCCTGAAGGACCGAAAATTACGTCACGGCTTGCTGTGATTGGTCGCGTCGCGGCCACATGGGCGACGCGACCAATCACAAGCCGAGACGTCACGGGAGGCAGGACACGCGCGCATTTTAAAATGCGCGCGTGTCCAGCCTCCCGTGACGTCACGGCTTGTGATTGGTCGCGTCGCCCATGTGACCGCGACGCGACCAATCATAAGCCAGAACGTAATTTTAAAATCCTGAAGGACCTGAAATTACGTCACGGCTTGCTGTGATTGGTCGCGTCGCGGCCACATGGGCGGCACACGACCAATCCCAAGCCGGGACTTCACGTAAGGAAGTAAACGCGCGAATTTTAAGCAAACAACGCTGCCAGTTCCCTCGGTGAGGTCCAGGCTGCGTCGGAGAGGTGAGTATAGCAATATTTTTTATTTTAATTCTCTCTTTTACACATTTTTACATTAATGTTGTTTCGATACCGATACCCGATACCACAAAAGTATCGGATCTCGGTATCGTAATTCCGATACCTGCAAGTATCGGCCGATACCCGATACTTGCGGTATCGGAATGCTCAACACTAGTTGTAAATAAAAAGATCAGCTCGGCACACAAAAAATAAGTAATCTCCCAGCCCAAAATCATGAAAAATGAAGACAATACAGGCATTGTAAAATGGCGCCATTTTTTTTTACCAAAGTTTGGATTTTTTTTCACCACTTAAATAAAAAAGAACCTAGACATGTTTGGTGTTTATGAACTCGTAATGACCTGGAGAATCATAGTGGCAGGTCAGTTTTAGCATTTAATGAACATGGTAAAAAACAACAACTGTGGAATAGCACTTTTTTTGCAATTTCACCGCACTTGGATTTCATTTTTTTTCCAGTTTTCCGGTACACGATATGTTAAAACCAATAGTGTCGTTCAAAATTACAACTTGTCGTGCAAACAACAAGGCCTCAAATGACCATTTTGACAGAAAAATAAAAAAGTTATGGCTCTGGGAAGAAGGGGAGCAAAAACTGAAAACACAAAAATGGAAAATGGCCCGGGGGTTATGGGGTTAAATCAGATTTTTTTTTTTGTAAATTGTACTGGAAAATTAAAATCTAATACTAAAAATGAAATATTGAACTATTTAAGATATTAACCCTATTGGAATTTTCCTGATTGTAAACTTCAATACATGATGTCTGATTTCCTTTTTGCAGGTGACAACTCATGCAAACCTTCGCCATCACCAATTGATTTAGTTTTTACTTACCCAGACTCAGATGAATACTCTGTAATAACCTGTTCAGCATTTGTTACAATGGCAACATGCAATGGCGAATGTGAAGAAGCTAAACCAAGGCAAGCTTAAAGTTAGAAATACAGATTAAAATAATGTTCATACTGAAATGGCACTGTGAAAAAAACATGAAACCTATAAAATATTGGTATTTGTTTGTTAGTAATTTAAGGCAAGCTGATAGTTAAAATATTCCAAATCCTTGTTTTGTTGAAAGACTGGTTATTAATTCATGCTACTTTAAAATGTATGATAAGACCAAGTGAGATCCTTGTCAATCATCCAGGACTCATCTTGATAACTATTTAGTTTTTGGGTATATAACTTGCCACACAAAGGCACCTCAGCAAAAAATAAACCTAAAGCCTTATTCTTCTCACAACAGTATTTGTGTACTTAAAGGGGCAGAATTAGTGAAATTTCTGCTGAGTCTAGAGAGTCCAGCTAGACCGTTTTTTCCCAACACTTGTTTTTTCTGCTCACACAGTGTGAGGATTGTTTCCGTATACTACTAAAATCGCCCCTTCTTTCTCACCATTAGAAAGTTAACAAGCTCAGATCCAGCAGTTTACCATCATTCACTTTAACAATTACAATTGCCAATTCCATTACCACTTCCTTCTGTCATAGTAGCTGTACCATCACCCACTTACCTTTTCAAATTGGTTATTGAAAGTCATCTATATACAGTATAGACCAAAAGTTTGGACACACCTTCTCATTTAAAGATTTTTCTGTATTTTCATGACTATGAAAATTGTACATTCACACTGAAAGGCATCAAAACTATGAATTAACACATGTGGAATTATATACTTAACAAAAAAGTGTGAAACAACTGAAATTATGACTTATATTCTAGGTTCTTCAAAGTAGCCACCTTTTGCTTTGATGACTGCTTTGCACACTCTTGACATTCTCTTGATGAGCATCAAAAGATAGTCTTCCGGCTGGCAGATTCGTTCCATGTACATTTTGATCACTGTGATAAAACCTATCACAGTGATCAAAATAAAAAAAATTGTAAATGAACCCCCCTTTATCACCCCCATAGGTAGGAACAACAATAAAATAAAATATTTTTTTTTAATTTTTTTTTCACTAGTGTTAGAACTAGGGTTAGGTCTAGGGTTAGGTCTAGGGTTAGGGCTAGGGCTAGGGTTAGGGTTAGGGTATGGCTATGCACACATATTCTTGTCCTCTGCGGATTTTTCCGCAGCAGATTTGATAAATCCGCAGTGCAAAACTGCTGCGGACTTATCGCAGATTCAGCGTGGTTTTTCTGCAGATTTCACTGCGGTTTTACAACTGCGGTTTTCTATTGGAGCAGTTGTAAAACCGCTGCGGAATCCGCAGAAAGAAGTGACATGCTGCGGAATGTAAACCGCTGCGTTTCCGTGCAGTTTTTTCCACAGCATGTGCACAGCGTTTTTTGTTTCCCGTAGGTTTACATTGAACTATAAACTCATGGGAAACTGCTGTGGACCCACAGCGTTTTCCGCAGCATGTGCACATAGCCTTAGAATTAGGCTATGTGCATACGGTGCAGATTTGGCTGCAGATCCGCAGCGGATTGGCCACTGTGGATTTGTAGCAGTTTTCCAACAGGTTTAGAGTTCCATGCAAACCTATGGAAAACCAAATCCGCTGTGCCCATGGTGCAGAAAATACTGCACGGAAACGATGCGTTGTATGTTCCGCAGCATGTCAATTCTTTGTGCGGATTTTGCAGCGTTTTACACCTGTTCCTCAATAGGAATCCGCACGTGAAATCCACACAAAAACCACTGGAAATCCGTGGTAAATCCACAGGTAAAACGCAGTGCCTTTTACCTGCGGATTTTTCAAAAAGGGTGCGGAAAAATCTCACACGAATCCGCAACGTGGGCACATAGCCTTAGAGTTAGGGTTGAAATTAGAGTTAGGGTTGGAATTAGGGCTAGGGTTTGAAATAGGGTTAAGATTAGGCTTGTGGTTAGGGCTATGGTTAGATGTGTGTTGGGGTTAGGGTTGTGGTTAGGGTTGGGATTAGGGTTAGGGTTAGGGTTGGGATTAGGGTTAGGGGTGTGTTGGGGTTAGGGTTGTGGTAAGGGGTGTGTTGGGGTTAGGGTTGTGGTTAGGGTTATGGCTAGAGTTGGGATTATGGTTAGGGGTGTGTTGGGGTTAGTGTTGGCGTTAGAATTGAGGGGTTTCCACTGTTTAGGCACATCAGGGGTTTCCAAATGCAACATTGCGCCACCATTGATTCCAGCCAATCTTGCGTTCAAAATAATCAAATGGTGCTCCCTCCCTTCTGAGCCCCGACGTGCGCCCAAACAGTGGTTTACCCCCACATATGGGGTACCAGCATACTCGGGACAAACTGGGTAACAACTATTGGGGTCCAATTTCATCTTTTACCCTTGTGAAAATAAAAAATTGCTTGCTAAAACATAATTTTTTAGGAAAGAAAAATTATATTTTATTTTCACGGCTCTGCGTTGTAAACTTCTGTGAAGCACTTGGGGGTTCAAAGTGCTCACCACATATCTAGATAAGTTCCTTTGGGGGTCTAGTTTCCAAAATAGGGTCACTTGTGGGGGGTTTCTACGGTTTAGGCACATCAGGGGCTCTGCAAATGCAACGTGACGCCCGCAGACCATTCCATCAAAGTCTGCATTTCAAAACGTCACTACTTCCCTTCCGAGCCCCGACATGTGCCCAAACAGTGGTTTACCCCCACATATGGGGTACCAGCATACTCGGGACAAACTGGGCAACAACTCCGGTCCAATTTCTCCTTTTACCCTTGTGAAAATGAAAAATTGCTTGCTAAAACATCATTTTTGAGGAAAGAAAAATGATTTTTATTTTCACAACTCTGCGTTGTAAACTTCTGTGAAGCACTTGAGGGTTCAAAGTGCTCACCACATATCTAGATAAGTTCCTTGGGGGATCTAGTTTCCAAAATGTGGTGACTTGTGGGGGGTTTCTACTGTTTAGGCACATCAGGGGATCTGCAAATGCAAAGTTACGCCTGCAGACCATTCCATCATAGTCTGCATTTCAAAACGTCACTACTTCCCTTCCGAGCCCTGACGTTTACCCCCACATATGAGGTACCAGCATACTCGGGACAAACTGGGCAACAACTGGGGTCCAATTTCTCCTTTTACCTTTGTAAAAATAAAAAATTGCTTTCTAAAACAACATTTTTGAGGAAAGAAAAATGATTTTTTATTTTGACGGCTCTGCGTTATAAACTTCTGTGAAGCACTTGGGGGTTTAAAGTGGTCACTGCATATCTAGATTAGTTCCATGGGTGGTTAGTTGCCAAAATTGGGTCACATGTGGGGGAGCTCTAATGTTTAGGCACACAGGGTCTCTCCAAACACGACATGGTGTCCGCTAACAATTGGAGATAATTTTGCATTCAAAAAGTCAAATGGCGCTCCTTCCCTTCCGAGCCCTGCCATGTGCCCAAACAGTGGTTTACCCCCACATGTGAGGTATCAGTGTACTCAGGAGAAATTGCCCAATAAATTTTAGGATCCATTTTATCCTGTTGCGTATGTTAAAATGAATAAATTGAGGCGAAAATAATTTTTTTGTGAAAAAAAGTACTTTTTCATTTTTACGGATCAATTTGTGAAGCACCTTGGGGTTCAAAGTGCTCACTATGCATCTAGATAAGTTCCTTGGGGGGTCTAGTTTCCAAAATGTGGTCACATGTAAGGGAGCTCCAATGTTTAGGCGCACAGGGGCTCTCCAAACGCGACATGGTGTCTGCTAACGATTGGAGCTATTTTTTTATTCAAAAAGTCAAATGGCGCTCCTTCCTTTCCGAGCCCTGCCGTGTGCCCAAACAGTGGTTTAACCCCACATGTGAGGTATCAGTGTACTCAGGAGAAATTGCCCAATAAGTTTTAGGATCCATTTTATCCTGTTGCCCATGTGGAAATGAACAAATTGAGGCTAAAAGAAATTGTCTGTGAAAAAAAAGTACTTTTTCATTTTTACGGATCAATTTGTGAAGCACCTGGGGGTTCAAAGTGCTCACTATGCATCTAGATAAGTTCCTTGGGGGGTCTAGTTTCCAAAATGGGGTCAATTGTGAGGGATCTCCAATGTTTAGGCACACAGGGGCTCTCCAAACACGACATGGTGTCCGCTAAAGATTGGAGCCAATTTTTCATTGAAAAAGTCAAATGGCGCACTTTCCCTTCCGAGCCCTGTCGTGCGCCCAAACAGTGGTTCCCCCCACATATGGGGTATCGGCGTACTCAGGACAAATTGTACAATAACTTTTGGGGTCCAGTTTTTCTTTTTACCCTTGGGAAAATAAAAAAATTGTTGCTAAAATATCATTTTTGTGACTAAAAAGTTAAATGTTCATTTCTTCCTTCCATGTTGCTTCTGCTGCTGTGAAGCACCTGAAGGGTTAATAAACTTCTTGAATGTGATTTTGAGCACCTTTAGGGGTGAAGTTTTTAGAATGGTGTCACTTTTGGGTATTTTCAGCCATATAGACCCCTCAAACTGACTTCAAATGTGAGGTGGTCCCTAAAAAAAATGGTTTTGTAAATTTTGCTGTAAAAATTAGAAATCGCTGGTCAAATTTTAACCCTTATAACTTCCTAGCAAAAAAAAATGTGGTTTCCAAAATTGTGCCGATGTAAAGTAGATATGTGGGTAATGTTATTTATTAACTATTTTGTATTTTGTGTCACATACCTATCTCGTTTAACAGAATAAAAATTCAAAATTTGAAAATTGCTAAATTTTCTAAATTTTAGCCAAATTTCCATTTTTTTCACAAATAAACGCAAAAATTATTGACCTAAATTTACCACTAACGTGAAGCCCAATATGTCACGAAAAAACATTCTCAGAACCGCTAGGATCCGTTGAAGCATTCCTGAGTTATTACCTCATAAAGGTACACTGGTCAGAATTGCAAAAAATGGCCAGGTCATTAAGGTCAAAATAGGCTGGGTCATGAAGGGGTTAAACACCGCTTCACTTTTTACTATTGATGCTGCCTATGCAGCATCAATAGTAAAAACATAGAATGTTAAAAATAATTAAAAAAAACCCATTATATTCTCACCTTCCGAAGTCCGCCGCCATCCGCGTCAGCCTTTCCCGCTCCTCGCGATCTGGTCCCAAGAATGCATTGCGGCAATGACCCGAGATCACATGGCAGTCTCGCGAGACCGCTACATGATCATGGGTTATTTCCGCTAGGCATTACTGGGAACGGAGCATCGCGATCGGTAAAGGCCTCGGCTTGATCCGGGGGCCGACAGAAGGTGAGTATATAACTGTTTTTTATTTTAATTGTTTTTTTAACAGGGATATGGTGCCCACATTGCTATATACTACGTGGCCTGTGTTATATATTGTGTGGGCTGTGTTATATACTGCGTTGGCTGTGTTATATACTACGTGGGCTGTGCTATATACTACGTGCCTGTGCAATATACTATGTGGCTGTGTTATATACTGTGTGGGCTGTGTTTCATACTGCGTGGGCTGTGCTATATACTATGTGGCTGTGCAATATACTATGTAGCTATGCTATATACTATGTGGGCTGTGTAATATACTACGTGGCTGTGCTATATACTGCTTGGGCTGTGCTATATACTACGTGGCTGTGTTATATACTGTGTGGGCTGTTACATGGACTGTGTTATATACTACGTGGCTGTGCAATATAATACGTGGCTTTGTTATTACTGTATGGGCTGTGCTATATACTACGTGGGCTGTGCAATATACTACGTGGCTGTGTTATATACTGTGTGGGTTGTGTTATATACTGCATGGGCTGTGCTATATACTGTCATGATCTCAATGGCAAGAGAACATAGCATAAGCATATATAGGAACTAGCTCTTGGAAGATGGGAACTGAGCTGACCATGAACTAAACCTAACGCACAACTAGCAGTGGCCGGGTAGCATGCCTACGTTGATTCTAGATGCCCAGCCCAGCCGGAGGACTAAATAAAGCTAGCAGAGGAAAATATTAGTCCTAGCTCACCTCTAGAGAAATACCCCGAAAGGAGACAGAGGCCCCCCACATGTATTGGCGGTGAGTTGAGATGAAATAACAAACGTAGTATGAAAATAGGTTTAGCAAATTTGAGGTCCACTTACTACATAGCAGAAGACAGAAAGGACACTTTCATGGTCAGCTGAAAACCCTATCAAAAACTCCATCCAGAAATTACTTTAAAACTCTGGCATTAACTCATAACACCAGAGTGGCAATTCCCGTTCACAAGAGCTTTCCAGACACAGTAACGAAACTACAGCTGTGAACTGGAACAAAATGCAAAAACAAACATGGACAAGAGTCCAACTTATCTAGTAGTTGTCTAGGAGCAGGAACAAGCACAGAGAGGCTTCTGATAACATTGTTGACCGGCAAGCAACTAACAGAGCAGCAAGGTTATATAGCGACTCCCACATCTTGATGGGAACAGGTGAACAGAGAAGATGAAGACACCAGTTCAATTCCACCAGTAGCCACCGGGGGAGCCCAGAATCCAAATTCACAACAGTACCCCCCCCTCAAGGAGGGGGCACCGAACCCTCACCAGAACCACCAGGGCGATCAGGATGGGCCCTATGAAAGGCACGAACCAGATCGGAGGCATGAACATCAGATGCATTCACCCAAGAATTATCCTCCTGGCCGTATCCCTTCCACTTGACCAGATACTGGAGTCTCCGTCTGGAAACACGAGAGTCCAAGATTTTCTCCACAACGTACTCCAACTCACCCTCAACCAACACCGGAGCAGGAGGCTCAACGGAAGGCACAACCGGTACCTCATACCTGCGCAATAATGACCGATGAAAAACGTTATGAATAGAAAAGGATGCAGGGAGGTCCAAACGGAAGGAAACAGGGTTAAGAATCTCCAATATCTTATACGGGCCGATAAACCGAGGCTTAAACTTAGGAGAAGAGACCCTCATAGGGACAAAACGAGAAGACAACCACACCAAATCCCCAACAGAAAGCCGAGGACCAACACGACGGTGGCGGTTGGCAAAAAGCTGAGTCTTCTCCTGGGACAACCTCAAATTGTCCACCACCTGCCCCCAGATCTGATGCAATCTCTCCACCCCAGCATCCACTCCAGGACAATCCGAAGATTCCACCTGACCAGAGGAAAATCGAGGATGAAACCCCGAATTACAGAAAAACGGGGACACCAAAGTGGCAGAGCTGGCCCGATTATTGAGAGCGAACTCCGCCAATGGCAAAAAAGCAACCCAATCATCCTGGTCAGCAGACACAAAACACCTCAGATATGTCTCCAGGGTCTGATTAATCCGCTCGGTCTGGCCATTCGTCTGAGGATGGAAAGCGGACGAAAAAGATAAATCTATGCCCATCCTAGCACAGAATGCCCGCCAAAATCTAGACACGAATTGGGTCCCTCTGTCAGAAACGATATTCTCAGGAATACCATGCAAACGAACAACATTTTGAAAAAACAGAGGAACCAACTCGGAAGAAGAAGGTAACTTGGGCAGAGGAACCAAATGGACCATCTTAGAAAAACGGTCACACACCACCCAGATGACAGACATCTTCTGAGAAACAGGCAGATCTGAAATAAAATCCATCGAGATGTGCGTCCAAGGCCTCTTAGGAATAGGCAAGGGCAACAATAATCCACTAGCCCGAGAACAACAAGGCTTGGCCCGAGCACAAACGTCACAAGACTGCACAAAGCCTCGCACATCTCGTGACAGGGAAGGCCACCAGAAGGACCTTGCCACCAAATCCCTGGTACCAAAAATGCCAGGATGACCTGCCAACGCAGAAGAATGAACCTCAGAGATGACTCTACTGGTCCAATCATCAGGAACAAACAGTTTATCAGGTGGGCAACGATCAGGTCTCTCCGCCTGAAACTCCTGCAAGGCCTGCCGCAGGTCTGGAGAAACGGCTGACAATACCACTCCATCCTTAAGGATACCTGTGGGCTCAGAGTTACCAGGCGAGTCAGGCTCAAAACTCCTAGAAAGGGCATCCGCCTTAACATTCTTAGAACCCGGTAGGTATGACACCACAAAATTAAACCGAGAGAAAAATAATGACCAGCGCGCCTGTCTAGGATTCAGGCGCCTGGCGGTCTCAAGATAAATCAAATTTTTGTGGTCAGTCAATACCACCACCTGATGTCTGGCCCCCTCAAGCCAATGGCGCCACTCCTCAAAAGCCCACTTCATGGCCAAAAGCTCCCGATTCCCAACATCATAATTCCGCTCAGCGGGCGAAAATTTACGGGAAAAGAAGGCACAAGGCCTCATCACGGAGCAGTCAGAACTTTTCTGCGACAACACTGCCCCAGCTCCGATCTCAGAAGCGTCGACCTCAACCTGAAAAGGTAGAGCAACATCAGGCTGACGCAACACAGGGGCAGAGGAAAAACGGCGCTTAAGCTCCCGAAAGGCCTCCACAGCATCAGGGGACCAATCAGCAACATCAGCACCCTTCTTAGTCAAATCGGTCAATGGCTTAGCAATATCCGAAAAACCAGCAATAAATCGACGATAAAAGTTAGCAAAGCCCAAAAATTTCTGAAGACTCTTAAGAGAAGAGGGCTGTGTCCAATCACAAATAGCTTGAACCTTGACAGGATCCATTTCAATGGAAGAGGGGGAAAAAATATATCCCAAAAAGGAAATCCTCTGTACCCCAAAAACACACTTAGAACCCTTCACACACAAAGAATTAGACCGCAAAACCTGAAAAACCCTCCTGACTTGCTGGACATGAGAGTCCCAGTCATCCGAAAAAATCAGAATATCATCCAGATACACAATCATAAATTTATCCAAATAATCGCGAAAAATATCATGCATAAAGGACTGGAAAACTGACGGAGCATTAGAAAGACCAAAAGGCATCACTAAATACTCAAAGTGGCCCTCGGGCGTATTAAATGCGGTTTTCCACTCATCCCCCTGCCTGATTCGCACCAAATTATACGCCCCACGAAGGTCAATCTTAGAGAACCACTTGGCCCCCTTTATGCGAGCAAACAAATCAGTCAGCAACGGCAATGGGTATTGATATTTAACAGTGATTTTATTCAAAAGCCGATAATCAATACATGGTCTCAAAGAGCCGTCTTTTTTTGACACAAAGAAAAAACCGGCTCCTAAGGGAGATGACGATGGACGAATATGTCCCTTTTCCAAGGACTCCTTTATATATTCTCGCATAGCAGCATGTTCAGGCACAGACAGATTAAATAAACGACCCTTTGGGTATTTACTACCCGGGATTAAATCTATGGCACAATCGCACTCTCGGTGCGGAGGTAACGAACCAAGCTTGGATTCTTCAAAGACGTCACGATAGTCAGACAGGAACTCAGGAATTTCAGAGGGAATGGATGATGAAATGGAAACCACAGGTACATCCCCATGAGCCCCCTTACATCCCCAGCTCAACACAGACATAGCTCTCCAGTCGAGGACTGGGTTGTGAGATTGCAGCCAAGGCAATCCTAGCACCAAATCATCATGTAGATTATACAGCACCAGAAAGCGAATAATCTCCTGGTGATCCGGATTAATACGCATAGTTACTTGTGTCCAGTATTGTGGTTTATTATTAGCCAATGGGGTGGAGTCAATCCCCTTCAGAGGAATAGGAGTCTCCAAAGGCTCTAAATCATACCCACAGCGTTTGGCAAAGGACCAATCCATAAGACTCAAAGCGGCGCCAGAGTCGACATAGGCGTCCGTGGTAATAGATGACAAAGAGCAAATCAGGGTCACAGATAGAATAAATTTAGACGGTAAGGTGCAAATGGAAACAGATTTACCAAGCTTTTTAGTGCGCTTAGAGCATGCTGATATAACATGAGTAGAATCACCACAATAGAAACACAACCCATTTTTCCGTCTAAAATTCTGCCGCTCGCTTCGGGACAGAATTCTATCACACTGCATACTCTCTGGCGACTTCTCAGTGGACACCGCCAGATGGTGCACTGGTTTGCGCTCCCGCAAACGCCTATCGATCTGAATAGCCATTGTCATGGACTCATTCAGACCCGCAGGCACAGGGAACCCCACCATAACATCCTTAATGGCATCAGAGAGACCCTCTCTGAAAGTCGCCGCCAGGGCGCACTCATTCCACTGAGTAAGCACAGACCATTTACGGAATCTTTGGCAGTAAATTTCCGCTTCATCTTGCCCCTGAGATAGGGACATCAAAGTTTTTTCTGCCTGAAGCTCCAAATGAGGTTCGTCATAAAGCAACCCCAAGGCCAGAAAAAACGCATCCACATTGAGCAACGCAGGATCCCCTGGTGTCAATGAAAAAGCCCAGTCTTGAGGGTCGCCCCGGAGCAAGGAAATCACAATCCTGACCTGCTGTGCAGGGTCTCCGGCAGAGCGAGATTTCAGAGACAAAAATAATTTGCAATTATTTCGAAAATTCTGAAACCCGGATCTATTCCCCGAGAAAAATTCCGGCAAAGGAATTCTCGGCTCAGATACAGGTGCATGACAAACAAAATCTTGCAAATTTTGTACCTTCGTGGCGAGATTATTCAAACCTGCAGTTACACTCTGAAGATCCATTACAAACAGGTGGACACAGAGCCATTCAAGGGTTAAGAGGAGGTAAGAAGCAGCTAGACAGCAATTAAGGGCTAGGCAGCAAAACTCTGAGGGGAAAAAAAAAAAAAAAAAATTTCCCTTCAACACTTCTTTTTCTCCTGCTTCAGCCCAAACAATTAACACTTTGCGGGCCGGTCAAACTGTCATGATCTCAATGGCAAGAGAACATAGCATAAGCATATATAGGAACTAGCTCTTGGAAGATGGGAACTGAGCTGACCATGAACTAAACCTAACGCACAACTAGCAGTGGCCGGGTAGCATGCCTACGTTGATTCTAGATGCCCAGCCCAGCCGGAGGACTAAATAAAGCTAGCAGAGGAAAATATTAGTCCTAGCTCACCTCTAGAGAAATACCCCGAAAGGAGACAGAGGCCCCCCACATGTATTGGCGGTGAGTTGAGATGAAATAACAAACGTAGTATGAAAATAGGTTTAGCAAATTTGAGGTCCACTTACTACATAGCAGAAGACAGAAAGGACACTTTCATGGTCAGCTGAAAACCCTATCAAAAACTCCATCCAGAAATTACTTTAAAACTCTGGCATTAACTCATAACACCAGAGTGGCAATTCCCGTTCACAAGAGCTTTCCAGACACAGTAACGAAACTACAGCTGTGAACTGGAACAAAATGCAAAAACAAACATGGACAAGAGTCCAACTTATCTAGTAGTTGTCTAGGAGCAGGAACAAGCACAGAGAGGCTTCTGATAACATTGTTGACCGGCAAGCAACTAACAGAGCAGCAAGGTTATATAGCGACTCCCACATCTTGATGGGAACAGGTGAACAGAGAAGATGAAGACACCAGTTCAATTCCACCAGTAGCCACCGGGGGAGCCCAGAATCCAAATTCACAACAATATACTACGTGGCTGTGCAATATACTATGTGGCTATGCTATATACTACGTGGGCTGTGTAATATACTACGTGGCTGTGCTATATACTGCTTGTGCTGTGCTATATACTACGTGGCTGTGTTATATACTGTGTGGGCTGTGTTATATACTGTGTGGGCTGTGTTATATACTGCGTGGGCTGTGTTATATACTACGTGGCTGTGCAATATACTACGTGGCTATGCTATATACTACGTGGGCTGTGTTATATACTACGTGGCTGTGCTATATACTACGTGGGCTGTGTTATATATTACGTGGCTGTGCTATATACTATGTGGGCTGTGTTACTGTATATACTCTGGGGCTGTGCATTCTAGAATACCTGATGAGTTAGAATCGGGCCTCCATCTAGCACATCATATTTATCATTTCTTGATTTCAACAGATAACCTGATCCTTGCAGGAGGCAATTGTAGGAACAAGTCTGGATGTTGCAGACAAATAGAAATTACAAAATAGTGGTCTGTCAGTGCTTTATCAGATCAACTTCTTCCCATCCTAATGATATATGCACTACTAAAGAGGCCTCCTTTTATGCTAAAAGGTCACTAACATTAAAAAAAAAACTTTACATAAATCTTGTGACTGTAAGAAACTTTGTAAAAAATCTTCATGCAATAAATACACAGACATGCACAAGCGCTACTACCAAATAATAACTCTGCAGCAGAGTGAGGTGTGTTTGCATATAACCTAACACCCATAATAATACTTTACATCTCATTGACATATGCACCTTATTGAAAAGTCAACTTTTCCTTTTTCAGATATGACCTAGAAGAACATAAAATAAAGAGTGACTGTCACTGCTGCAATGAAGCATCATCTGAGGATCAAACCATTGAGCTGACTTGCGAAGATAGGACCCCAAGGACATATACCTACAAGCATATAACATCTTGCAGCTGCCATGCTTGTTCTGTTGCATTTACTTACAGTTAATCAGATTTTGATTATATTCATACAGGGTAGTAAATGAATCTACAAGTACGTTAAGTAATTCTACTACTGATCTTTTAGACATTGCACTTTATTGTACGTCGTCATTTTCTTGGTATAGTATACATACTCATTTTGCTTTAGTAATGAAACATACTCACTGTTTCCTGATTATCTAGTATGAATTTTAATGTTGGTCAATACTGAAAAGATGCATTTAGAAAAGTAACCAAAAATTCAAGTGTCTCTCCTGGCTGTCACTTTTTTCAATAAAGCATATTTTCTTCAGCATACGTGTTTGTCAATTACTATTATATTCTCACTGGTAGTTCCCCCAAAAAAACACAGCAGCGGGGAGATATAAACAGCAGTCCAAGCATTTGAAAAGAAAGGGTGTGGATTATAGTTTCATTAAACCATGCATTTGTGCTGCAATCAAATCATATCCCTGCCTTAATTACTGTAATTTCCATTTTTTTCCATAAATCAATAGTACACATGCAAACATAAAACTTTGCAATATATCTTATCAGAGAAATCCACTTTTGAACTGCACAGCGGTGCATCAAGGTGTGGCCAAAATTTACTTCCACCTTCTACCTGCTTGTTTTTCCTCCAACACCCTCTTCTTTGACTGATAGCACTGGCTTTATAGAGCCAGAGAAACAAGTTGAAGAATGGGTAGACTACAGCTGATTACCCGGGCCCCTGCAATATCCCTCAGACTAGGGAAAACCCTGTCTGTCCCTCTCCCAGAATTTACACTGATGGTGTGCTTGTCTGGGCCACCAAGCCTGACCCTGACTCCTGTTTCAGTCCTATGCTGAAACCTCCACACGCCTCCCAGTGATTAGACCACACACCAACCCCTACAGAAAGCACAGACAGGGAAAACTAAAAACACACCACGCCGCAGACACACAGGAAAACACTGAAATGTGCACAGGGCAAAACAAATACAAATATAGGAAGGAGAAATATGACAAAGGATAATACACCACCAAATATGATATTTCTTCTCCTAGACCACCACTCCAGACCGAGATCACCAGGCACAAGACACAAGCTATAATCGGCGACGCCCAAAGTCCAGAATGACTATTTAAAGACCACGGGCGTGACCCAGCCTTCAACCCGATTACCAGCTAGATTAACCCCAGACAACCTGGATAAAGTCTAGCTGGCCCCACAGAACGTATAGTGGATGAATGTGGAATTACCGCTGTCTGTCGGACGCCCTAGTGTGAATAGCGTCCGACATGACACATTCTGTACCGACAGAGTCCCTTTAACCCCTTTCTGACCTCAGGTGGATTCGTGATCCGCTCGCTGCTATTAACTAGTTAAATGACAAAATTTAAGATTCTAATTCATTGCCTTCATTGCCTTCGATTTGATGACAGAACTACCCAAACCAAATGTAAAACATATGACCGACTTGCTCCAATTACAGTAAACGGCTGCCCACTCTCCCCAGTCCCACAAGCTTGCTGCCTCAGGGTAATTCTTGACACTGATCTCTCCTTCAAACCGCATATCCAAGCCCTTTCCATTTCCCCCTGCCTTCAACTCAAAAGTATTTCACGGATCCGTACATTCCTAAACCAAGAATCTGCAAAAATCCTAGTCCATGCCCTCATCATCTCCTGCCTCGACTACTGTAACCTCCTGCTCTGTGGCCTCCCCTCTAACACTCTCGCACCCCTCCAATCTATTCTAAACTCAGCTTCCCGACTAATCCACCTGTCCCCCCGCTATTCCCCGGCCTCTCCCCTCTGTCAATCCCTTCACTGGCTCCCCATTACCCAGAGACTCCAGTACAAAAGCCTAACCATGACATACAAGGCCATCCACAACCTGTGTCCTCCATACATCTGTGACCTCATCTTTCGGTACTTACCTGCACGCAAACTCCGATCCTCACAAGATCTCCTTCTCTACTCCCCTCTTATCTCCTCTTCCCACAATCGCATACAAGATTTCTCTCGCGCATCAACCCCAACTCTGGAACTCTCTACCACAACATATCAGACTTTCACCTGCCATCGAAACCTTCAAAAAGAACCTGAAGACCTACCTCTTCTGACAAGCCTACAACCTGCAGTAATCACCGATCGACCAAACCACTGCAAGATCAGCTCTATCACATACTGTAATCTCACCCATCCCTTGTAGATTGTGAGCCCTCGCGGGTAGGGTCCTCTCTCCTCCTGTACCAACTGTGACTTGTATTGTTTAAGATTATTGTACTTGTTTTTCTTATGTTTACCTCTCCTCACATGTAAAGCGCCATGGAATAAATGGCGCTATAATAATAAATAATAATAATAATAATAATAATAATAATAATTCGCGATTTATTCCAAAAATTTGTTGAAAACTGTAAGAAAAGCTATTGCACTGGGGAGAACGTCACTATTAACCCCTTACTGACATCGGACGGGATAGTACGTCCGATGTCAGCTCCCCTGCTTTGATGCAGGGCTCCGTGGTGAGCCCGCATCAAAGCCAGGACATGTCAGCTGTTTTGAACAGCTGACATGTGCCCGCAATAGCAGCAGGTGAAATCGCGATTCACCCGCCGCTATTAACTAGTTAAATGCCGCTGTCAAACGCAGACAGCGGCATTTAACTACCGCATCCGGCCGGGCGGCCGGAAATGACGGCATCGCCGACTCCGGTCACATGATCTGAGGTCGGCGATGCTTCTCCATTGTAACCATAGAGGTCCTTGAGACCTCTATGGTTACTGATCGCCGGTAGCTGTGAGCGCCACCCTGTGGTCGGCGCTCACGGCACACCTGATTTTCTACTACATAGCAGTGAACAGCAGATCGCTGCTATGTAGCAGAGGCGATCGTGCTGTGCCTGCTTCTAGCCTCCCATGGAGGCTATTGAAGCATGGCAAAAGTAAAAAAAAAAAGTTAAAAAAATGTGAAAAAAATAAAAAAAATATAAAAATTTAAATCATCCCCCTTTCGCCCCAATCAAAATAAATCAATAAAAAAAATCAAATCTACACATATTTGGTATCGCCACGTTCAGAATCGCCCGATCTATCAATAAAAAAAAGCATTAACCTGATTGCTAAACGGCGTAACGAGAAAAAAATCGAAACGCCAGAATTACGGGTTTTTTTGTCGCCGCGACATTGCATTAAAATGCAATAACGGGCGATCAAAAGAACGTATCTGCACCAAATTGGAATCATTAAAAACGCCAGCTCGGCACGCAAAAAATAAGCCCTCAACTGAACCCAGATCATAAAAAATGGAGACACTACGAGTATCGGATAATGGCGCAATTTTTTTTTTTTTTCAGCAAAGTTTGGAATTTTTTTTCACCACTTAGGTAAAAAATTACCTAGTCATATTAGGTGTCTATGAACTCATAATGACCTGGAGAATCATAATGGCAGGTCAGTTTTAGCATTTAGTGAATCTAACAAAAAAGCCAAGCAAAAAACAAGTGTGGGATTGCACTTTTTTTGCAATTTCACCGCACTTGGAATTTGGAATTTTTTTTCGCGTTTTCTAGTACATGACATGGTAAAACCAATGATGTCGTTCAAAAGTACAACTCGTCCTGCAAAAAATAAGCCCTCACATGGCCAAATTGATGAAAAAATAAAAAAGTTATGGCTCTGGGAAGGAGGGGAGTGAAAAACGAACACGGAAAAATGAAAAATCCCACGGTCATGAAGGGGTTAATGAAATGCTCCATGGCTTTCGTGGCAGATGTGCATGTCATCAATATATTACATCAAAGCTTAGCAAATACGAAATTAAAATTTATGCCCTTGCTGATGCCTGGAAGACCTACACATACAACCTTGAAATTTATGCAGGAAAACTGCCAGAAGGTCCATATCGTGTCAGCAAAGTGAAGCTGAATCATCATACCAAGAGCTGTTCTAAAAGCTAATTGTTTGCTTTGCTGTTTCTATCGCATACATTCTTCATTTAAAGAAAAATCACGTCACGTCACAGCACGTCAGTCCCAAGATGCATGTTCCAAGTCCAATGACCCAATTGGACTTAAAGTGATGCAAACAATAGAAAGGAACAGCATCCAGTCCAGGATATGACAAAGAAAAAAGCCTTTATTCTGACGACGTTTCAACCACAATTGGTCTTTATCAAGTATACACAAAGCATAAAATGGCAGCCTTTTATAGTGTGGTGGCACATGCACACCAATCACAAACAAGGTACTGCCCAATTTACATTGTTACAAAAAACATATACAAAATCACAAAATACATAATAATATACACATTAACAAATGCAATATAAATATCATGTCAATTTAAGAAAAAACATCAATAAGCTAAGAATACATTTGCACAGAGTTCACCTCATAACTAATAATAACAAACCAATCATATTATGGCATCGCAGTTGTTATAGTGACTGCACTCCAATCCAATCCTCCGACTCATGATGGGTGCATACATTGAAGCCCCTGACCTATCGGTGCATATATTAACATTGGCGCTCCATTAAATCAGTTTTAATTAACTAATCACAAGTACTCATACTACCGCAATGAACCTGGAACACGCCATCATTAGCTGCTTCCCCGCCAGCTGACAAGCACCAGCTTGCATCTGCGCACCAGACCAGTGACCCGGGAGTATGATCACGTGACCAAGTAACACGACCATATCCACAGGTCCTCGACACAGTGCACACGCTCACCAGGCTGACAGCTGAATGCAGAGAAGCGATGGAGTGTGGCCATGTCAATGGCAACAGGGATACACTTGGAGTGGAGAAAATTTAACTGTTTAGTATCCGAACTAGCGAATGAGTAGGATTGTTATTAATATGACCAAATGTTAAAAACCTAATCCTTCACTATACAAATCAATCATTTTATTAAACTTCTAGCACCTAATTAGATCAGGGACAAAACTACAAATACAAGACATATCTCATGACACTAAGGGAGGGAACAGAGGGTACAGGGAATAATCCAACTACCACTCAAAAAAACATGTACATAATATCAATGATCTTCCAGATTCTAAATCCCCATATCTCCCGCTGCCAATTCCTATACCTGAAAAGAAGAGAAAAGAAAAAACAAAATTAAAAATGAAACATTAAAAACAATCAACCAATCAGATGCCACTATCTAACAGCAAGGAGAATCAAGTCACACAAACCTGAAAATTATAATCAATATTAAGTCCCCTGGGTTGCAGCGTGCCAGCGTAGAAATCCATCTCATCTTCTTCTTCTTCAAAATCTTCAATCTGTCTTCTCCCCTCCTCTGTAAAGAAACACTATCTATGACCCTAAACTTAGCTTGGTTACCCGAATGTCTACACTGACAAAAATGCCAAAGGTACTGGTAAATCAAGTAAGTTAGTCCTAATGGTGCTTTTATGTTTGCTGATGCGTGCTTTGAACTTCCTGGAGGTCTCACCTACATACATCAACCCACAAGGGCACACAAGCATATAAATAACAAAGCTTGAAGTGCAGGTATATCTCTCCTTTTTTGGGAACTTCTTCCCAGTATGCGGGTGATTAAAATAATCACCTTTTAACATATTCCCACAACATACACAGCCCAGACCGGGAAAATTCCCCTGCCTGGGAGGGCATAATGTTCTTTCTATAGATTTGTATAAACAGGTTCCCACATCTAACTTCACAAGTTTGTCCCTAAAATTGTAACCACGTCTATATGATAGAATAGGTTGAGAAGCAAATTCAGATACCTGTGGTAAGCCCTCATGAAGTAATTTCCATTGTTTCCTCACTATGTTTCCAATTTGTCTACTTACCGGGCCATAGGTGGAAACAAATTGTAAACGTTTAGAGACAGAATTGTCCCTTTTTAAATGTAACTCCTCCTGTGTCAGGCCCACCACTTTATCCTTATAACATATCAGCTCATGCTTCAGTTAATTCCTTTTAATAAATTTATTGCACATGTTCTCAAGTCTCAAATCAAGTCTCTCATCATCAGAAATGATCCTTCGTACCCATATCATCTGAGTCCAAGGTAGAGAATCCACCATCTTCCTTGGGTGATTGCTACTATAAAGGAACAGACTATTTCTGCCAGTCTTCTAAATGAATAAATCAGCAGTATCCAAGATATCACCTTTCTTATATACCATACCTCAAGAGGGCTTACCACAGGTACCTGAATTTGCTTCTCAACCTATTCTATCATATAGATGTGGATACAATTTTTGGGACAAACTTGGGGACCTGGTTAAACAAATCTATACAAAGGACATTATGTCCTCCCAGCCTGGGGAAATTTCCCTGTATGGGCTGTGCATGTTGTGGGAATATGTTAAAAGGTGATTATTTTAATCACCCGCATACTGGGAAGAAGTTCCCAACAAAGGAGAGATATACCTGCACATCAAGCTTTGTTATTTATATGCTTGGGTGCCCCTGTGGGTTGATGTATGTAGGTGAGACCTCCATGGAGGTCAAAGCACGCATAAGTAAACATAAACGCACCATTAGTACTAAATTACTTGATTTATCGGTACCTAGACACTTTTGTGAGTGTAGATGTTCAGTTAACTAACTTAGGTTTAGGGTCAAAGATAGTGTTTCTTTACAGAGGAGGGGAGAAGACAGATTGAAGATTTTGAAGGAGATGAGATGGATTTCTACACTGGGCACGTTGCAACCCAGGGGACTTAATATTGATTTTAATTTACAGATTTGTGTGACTTGATTCCCCCTGCTGTTAGATAGTGGCATCTGATTGGTGAATTGCTTTTTAATGTTTCATTTTTAATTTAGTTTTTTCTTTTCTCTTCTTTTCAGGTATAGGAATTGGCATCGAGGAGCGACCTGAGGATATGGGGATCTAGAATCTGGAAGATCACTGATATTATATACATTTTTTTGTATGGAAGTTGGTTTATTCCCAATATATTCTGTTCCCATTCTTGGTGTCATGCTATATATGTTTTGTTTTTGTAGTCTTATCCCTGGTCTAATTAGGTGCTATGAGTTTAATGAAATAATTGATTTCTATAGTGAGGGATTAGGTTTTAACATTTGGTCATATGAATAACAATCCTCCTCATTCAGCTAGTTAGGATACTAAACAGTTAAATTTTCTCCACTCCGAATGTATCCCTGTTGCCATTGATATGGCCACACACCATCGCTTCTCTGCATTCAGTTGTCAGCCTGGTAAGCGCAAGCACTGTGTCGAAGACCTGTGGATATGGTCGTGTGACTTGGTCACATGATCATACTCCTGGGTCACTGGTCTGGGCGCAGATGCAACCTGGTGTTTGTCAGCTAGCGGGGAAGCAGCTAATGATGGCGTGTTCCGGGTTCATTGCAGTAATGTGAGTACTTGCAATTAGTTAATAAAACTGATTTATAGAGCGCCAATGTTAATATATCCACCGATTGGTCAGGGGTTTCAATGTATGCGTCTGTCATGAGTCGGAGGATTGAATTGGAGTGCAGTCACTATTAGTGATGAGTAGTGTTGAGCATTCCGATACCGCAAGTATCGGGTATCGGCCGATATTTGCGGTATCGGAATTCCGATACCGAGTTCCGATATTTTTGCGATATCGGGAATCGGGATCGGAATGCATATTCATGTGTAAAATAAAGAATAAAAATAAAAAATAGGGATATACTCACCCTCTGACACGCCCTGGTAGTAACCGCTGCAACCGGCAGCCTCCGTTCCTAAGAATGAGAGAGTGAAGGACCTGCGATGACGTCGCGGTCTTGTGATTGGTCGCGTGAGCGGTCACATGAGCGGTCACGCGACCAATCACAAGCCGCCACGTCATCGAAGGTCCTTCACTCGCTCATTCTTAGGAACGGAGGCTGCCGGTTGCAGCGGTTACTACCAGGGCGCGTCAGAGGGTGAGTATATCCCTATTTTTTATTTTTATTCTTTATTTTACACATGAATATGGATGACAGGGCCTGAAGGAGAGTTTCCTCTCCTTCAGACCCTGGGAACCATCCAGGATCACTTCCGATATTTGTGTCCCATTGACTTGTATTGGTATCGGGTATCGGTATCGGCGATATCCGATATTTTTCGGATATCGGCCGATACAATCCGATACCGATACTTTCAAATATCGGAAGGTATCGCTTAACACTAGTGATGAGCAAACATGCTCGCCACTACTCGGTACTCGCCTGAGTATCACTATGCTCGGTGTACTCAGTGAGCACCGAGTATTTCCGGGATTATTCGGCGGGAGCTCGGGTATCCTCCTTTTAATTTTGGCACTTCTTAGAGCACCAATCAGCTTGCAGTGATTGTCTGCCATGCACTGTAATACCGCAGCCATCTTTGTTGTGGTATTATAGTGATTGGCTCGCCGATCAGCGTCATCAGGTCTATAAGACACCTGACGCCGCCCTGCTCACCGCATTCTGCTCCGGACTCAGCTAGTGTAGGGAGAGCTGCTGCTGATATAGGGTCAGATTCTTACATTTATTAGTTAGTGTGGGTCTACTAGTGTTCAATCCACAAATTCTGCACGTATCCACATCAGTGCAAGGCCTGCAGGCACTGTATGTGAGTATATGGGTCTCACTGCATGCCTCAAAAAGCTCCATTGCTGTCTGCTGCTGCTTATTTTATATATACGTTGCTGCAGGTATCCGTGGCAATTTTTTTTTTTGCAGCTTATACCTGCTAATTGTATTAGAAAGCAATCCATAGCCCCCTTTTTACTACATTTATTTGCAGACTACAGCCAGGTCATTGCAATACAAGAGCGTGAAAATCTAACAATTTACCTTTTTGCTTTTTGTCCCAGGCATCAGGTGTGAGTGCGCAGAAAAATCTCACCTTTTTTTTGGTACTATATTATTTTTTGGAGTGTCTTACAACATTTTTGGACACCAGTTTGCTGCCCAAAAAATCTGTATCTGGCCCAAATATATTTAGCTACAGTTATTATGTTTATCACTGTGATTTGTACGCCACACGCATCGCATATCATTGCGCTAAACATTTTACAATTTTAGTACTCCAATTTTTTTGTGTCATAGCCTACTTATTGACACAATTTTGGTGGGCCCCAAAAAATCAAGGCCACATTTTGATCAGTGTATTATCTCCGCCTGACGCCTGGTCTATCTGTGGTCTCCAATTATTTATTTTCAAGCATACATTGTAATTTTTTGTCTGCTAGCCTTGGTCTACTACTTATCTAGTGGTTTAAGAAACATAAAAAAAGGCTACATATTTAAAAAGTCTGTTTTCTTTGCCAGACACCTGGTGTATCTGTGGTGTCAAAATCCTCGCTTTGCAGGCATATATTGCATTGTTTTATCTGCTAGCCTTGGTCTGATTATTATTTTGTGGTTTAAAAATTATTATTATTTTTTTTTTTTTAAAAAGGCCACACATTTAAACAGTCTGTTATCTCTCTAGATGGGTCGTCCATCTGGCTAATCAGTATCCAGATGTATCCGCTCCTTGCCAGTCGTTACACTGGCCGCCCATTCATTATAGAATCCAATTCAAAGTACTTGTTCTCATCCACAAAGCTCTCCACAGTGTGGCTCCCCCTTACATCTCCTCCCTCATTTCTGTCTATCTGCCTAACCGACGGCTGCACTCTATAAACGACTTTCGACTATCCTTTGCATCAATCCGTACCTCCCACTCCCAGCTCCAAGACTTCTCCCATGCTGCGCCAATCCTCTGGAATGCTGTACCCCAATATATTAGGACCATCCACTATTTGCATAGTTTTAGGTGCTCTCTCAAAACACATTTGTTCAGAGCGGCCTATCAGGTTCCCAAATCAAAGTCATTTTAGATTTGTGTGTGTGTAGCCCATTCACTACTTCCATCTATCCCTAATCCCCTGAATATGGCTGGACCATCATTGTAAATACATCATTGCAAATACACACCTGTGCTTTGTATCTCCCCCACCTCATTGTAGATTGTAAACTCTCACGAGCGGGGTAGTCTTATTTTGCTTTAATTATTGTATTGTTAACATTGTTACTTATGACTGTTATATAAATAATGATTATCTCCGTCAGACGCCCGGTGTATCTGTGGTGTCAAAATCCTTGTTTTTCAGGCATACATTCCACTTTTTGATCTGATATCCTTGGTCTATACAGTATTTGTTGGTTAAAAAAATTTAGCAAAATCCAGGCCACATTTTGCAACAGTCTGTTGTCTCAAAGACACAAAAGAGCACAGTGAGGTCAAAAATACTCTGTTGTTAAAAAAAAAAAAAAATCACAGTAATCAGCAAGTGCTAGTCAAAAGATGTAAAGAAAACAGGGTATTTAGTTGATACGTTTTTTTGCAAAAAAATGTATACTAAGCTGCTCCACCAAATCGTCAAGGTATACCCCTTATAGAGCAGTCCTAACTAATGTATAGAATCCCTATCTGATGTATTTAAAACCTGATCATCGGTATAGTACCTGTATAAGCAGGGTTCAGAGAAGGACTATCCATGTGGACATGCAGGATGGAACAGCTTAAATGCAAATGACCCACAGAGGAGTGGTGGACTCCCCAGTCTTGTAGAAACAAGAGAACAATTATAGAACCAGAAACACATGGGCCACTTGCACATTGAACAAGTCTGTAGGAACCTGTTCACACCACCAGAAAACTTGAAGACACAAAAGAGCACAGTGAGGTCAAAAATACTCTGTTGTAAAAAAAAAAAAAAAATCACAGTAATCAGCAAGTGCTAGTCAAAAGATGTAAAGAAAACAGGGTATTTAGTTGATACGTTTTTTTGCAAAAAAATGTATACTAAGCTGCTCCACCAAATCGTCAAGGTATACCCTTATAGAGCAGTCCTAACTAAGGTATAGAATCCCTATCTGATGTATTTAAAACCTGATCATCGGTATAGTACCTGTATAAGCAGGGTTCAGAGAAGGACTATCCATGTGGACATGCAGGATGGAACAGCTTAAATGCAAATGACCCACAGAGGAGTGGTGGACTCCCCAGTCTTGTAGAAACAAGAGAACAATTATAGAACCAGAAACACATGGGCCACTTGCACATTGAACAAGTCTGTAGGAACCTGTTCACACCACCAGAAAACTTGAAGACACAAAAGAGCACAGTGAGGTCAAAAATACTCTGTTGTAAAAAAAAAAAAAAAATCACAGTAATCAGCAAGTGCTAGTCAAAAGATGTAAAGAAAACAGGGTATTTAGTTGAGAAGTTTTTTTGCAAAAAAATGTATACTAAGCTGCTCCACCAAATCGTCAAGGTATACCCTTATAGAGCAGTCCTAACTAATGTATAGAATCCCTATCTGATGTATTTAAAACCTGATCATCGGTATAGTACCTGTATAAGCAGGGTTCAGAGAAGGACTATCCATGTGGACATGCAGGATGGAACAGCTTAAATGCAAATGACCCACAGAGGAGTGGTGGACTCCCCAGTCTTGTAGAAACAAGAGAACAATTATAGAACCAGAAACACATGGGCCACTTGCACATTGAACAAGTCTGTAGGAACCTGTTCACACCACCAGAAAACTTGAAGACACAAAAGAGCACAGTGAGGTCAAAAATACTCTGTTGTAAAAAAAAAAAAAAAATCACAGTAATCAGCAAGTGCTAGTCAAAAGATGTAAAGAAAACAGGGTATTTAGTTGATACGTTTTTTTGCAAAAATTATCTCCGTCAGACGCCCGGTGTATCTTTGGTGTCAAAATCCTTGTTTTTCAGGCATACATTCCACTTTTTGATCTGATATCCTTGGTCTATACAGTATTTGTTGGTTAAAAAAATTTAGCAAAATCCAGGCCACATTTTGCAACAGTCTGTTATCTCAGTCAGACGCCCGGTCTATCTGTAGTCTACAAAAACATATAAGTTTTCTCAAAATTAATCCATTTGTATTGAACTTTTCAAATATTTCAATAGTCTATTGAAAATTGGCAAGGCAAGGGGCAAGGGATGGGGAAGTGGACGTGATGCTGATGGTGTATGCAGAGGATGAGGCTGTGGCCAAGCTTAATGTTGGCCACCACAAAGACCCACGTCTTCTTGCTCGACCTTCCTTGCCCAATTTCTGGAGGACAGCAGCACACCACTATTGAAGCGAGAGCAGTGTGAAATGGTTGTTGGCTGGATAGTGGATAATGCTTTCAGTCACTTAGCTGCCACCACCACCACCACGTCTTCCACATGGTCAATTCTGAGTAGCTGTGAGTGTGGACTACATATTACTCACCCTGATCCTCCTTCCTCCCACCATGCTGAGTGCCCTGAGACAACTGATCTCACACTTGGACACTCCGAAGAGCTGTTCAGTTTTCCCTTTAAGATTCCAGACACTCGGCCTGCCAACTTGAAGTGGGGTCAGATGAGATCGCATGTAGCGATGGCCATAGATTTGAACAGCCACATGGTCACATGAAGGCGATGGTGGGAAAGTGTCACAAGAGGTGGATGATGATGAGACACAATTGCAAGAAAGTCAGGAGGAGGAGCAGGGTGCAGATGTGGAAGACTAGGTGGTGGATGACAAAGTAACTGACCCAACCTGGCATTAGGACATGCAGAGCGAGGACAGCAGCACACATGGGGAGGAGGCATAGCACCCCAACAGGCAGGAAGAAGTACTGTGGTGGCCGCAGACAGAAGGTGTGCATCCGTTCCCCATAACACCAACATGACGGAAGTTGCCATTCCAACTGTTAGATTTTCCCAAGTCTGGATATTTTTTAAAGACTCTGCCAATAACCCCAAACAGGCCATTTGCAGCACCTGCCATGCACGCATCAGCAGGGGTAGCAAAACTACCAGCTGGCCACCACCAGCATGATCAGGCACTTGGCAGCAAAGCACCTGACTTTGTGGGCCAAACCCCAGGCTCCAGGAACACAGTCTGCAGGTGACACCACTGTTCCACTGTTTTGGAAAGAAGCCAATTCCCAGTCCACGGTGCATGTGAAGATGCCTCTAGTCCTGCACCTGTTGTTGCCCACAGTCAACCAGCACCATCATCAAGCCCATCCAGCCTTCAGTTGTCTATACCCCAGTCATTGGAACACAAGCAGAGATACCGAGTCAACGCCCCACAGACCACAGTACTAAAATCTAACATTTATCGTCTGCTTGTGCTCAAAATGTTGCCTTTTAGGCTCATTGAGACGGAAGCTTTCCACAACCTGATGGCAGCAGCCATCCCAAGCTACTCGGTCCCAGTTGCCATTATTTCTCCCAGTGTGCCATACTGGCATTACACCAGCACGTGTCCCACAACATTACCTGTGCCCTCAACAATGCTGTTACTGGGAAAGTCCACCTAACCACGGACAAATGGACAAGTGCTTGTGGGCAGAGATGGTACATCTCACTGATGGCACACTGAGTTAACTTAGTGGAAGCCTTTACCCAGTCGGACCTTGGGATGGAACACATCCTCCCCACGCCGAGGATTGCGGGCCCTACGTCAATCAGGGTTGCCCCCACAGTCTACAGCTCCTGCAACTCCTCAGCCACCATCTCTGAAATGAGCACATCAGTTAGAAGCTGTTAGCACTGCAGCACTGCCTCAGCCAAGCGGCAACAGGCTGTGCTGAAGCTAATCTGCTTAGGTGACAAACCGCACAAGGCTGAAGAGTTGTGGACAGCGCTGAAACAGCAGTCAGATCTTTGGATGACACCGCTGAACCTACAGCTAGGCATGGTCATGTGTGACAATGGCCAGAACCTGGTGGCGGCTCTGAGGCAAGGTGAGCTCACACATGTACCTTGCCTGGCCCATGTGCTTAACCTTGTCATTCAACGTTTTCTCAAAAGCTACCCGGAGCTGCCGGATCTGCTATTGAAAGTATGCCGTCTGCCAGCCCATTTTAGAAAGTCCGCTACAGCTCCAGCCTAGACTGCATATGTTGGAAAGGACTTGTGAGCAGAAGAGGGCAGTTGTTGACTACTAGCATCAAAAGGACATCGTTATTCAGTTCAGACTCCACACATAAGACCTCAGGAGTGGACATGGATGTCAGACAACTTTGAGGATTGCACCAAGATGGTGAGCGGTGATGATGCCATAATTAGCATCACCATCTCGCTTCTCTGCATTCTGAAAACCTCTCTGCTCACAATTAAAGAGGATGCATTGCAGGCAGAGCATGAGGACATGGAGCAAGGAACTATACAGGGTAATTACACTCAGCCCAGCCTCATGTTGTCCCAATGTGGCTTGGTAGACAATGAGGAAGAGGAGGAGGAGGAGGAAGAACAGGATCTACTTTCATGTGCTTTAGACGTACTACAAGCAAAGCTGTCATACCATCTGTTCAGCATGGATGGCCTGAGGACAGGGAGGAGGAGGAGGATGATGAAGAGGAGGACAGCATGGTCAGTCATCATTTTGGTGATGACACGGAAGTCTTGCCTGTTAGCAGTCTAGCATGCATGGCTGACTTTGTTGCGCTGCATTTCCCGTGACCCTCACATTTAAAAATTTTTCGGTAACACTCATTACTGGTTGGTGACAATTCTAGACCCATGCTACAAGGAGAACTTTCAATCTCTTCTTCCAGAGGCAGACAGGTGTACTAAAATGTTGCAGTACCAGAGGGCCATTGTAGCAGAATTACTTAAAAAATTACCATCTGAGAACACTGGCAGCAGACGTCAGGGTTTGTTGTACAACCAAGGAGTCCAAGTGAGAGAGACAGAAGTACAATCCAGCTCAGGCGGGGAACAATGGCAAAGTTCTGGGACAGTTTTCTCAGACCTTCCCATCGTGCCACCACAGAATCAAGGGGTGCTGTCACAAGAAGTGAAATGTTTGGGAAGATGCTGAGGGAGTACCTTGCTGATTATACAAACGTCCTCCATGATTCCTCTGTGCCTTTTAAGTATTGGGTATCCAAGCTGGAAACATGGCATGAACTGGCTCTCTATGTCTTGGAGGTCCTGGCCTGCCCTGCTGCTAGCGTTCTGTCAGAGCGTGTTTTTAGTGCCGCTGGTGGAATTATAACAGATAAGCGCATCCGCCTGTCAACTGAAAATGCTGACAGGCTGACTCTTATAAAAATGAACAAGGGCTGGATTGGGCAAGACTTCTGTACACCATCGAATGAAAACAGCGAAACATAACCTCAAATACATTTTTTTTGTAGAGGTGTATTCTCATGCAACTCTTCACAACTACACATGGGTGTATGCTTCCTGATTTGGTCTGTTTGGTGTTATCCTTGTCCTTATCTTCATCCTCATCATCCACAACGAACACCAGGGTGAAGGTATTCTGTGATGCAAAAGTCACTCATTTTTTTGTGCAAGGGTGTTTTTATGATGCCCATTAATAATTTTAAATCCCAAAAAATGTTACTCCCCCAGGGAGAAATGTTTGTCAGCCTATGCACTTAGGGTATGGCCATTACAAGTCTATGAGACCTGCTCCTTAACATTGGGCCTAGTTTTTAATAAGGCCTTCCTCCACATCTCCTCATTCTCCGCCACTAGATCACCAGGGTTTACGTGTTCCTTTCTGCTGCAGCCCGTCAATTTTTGGGCAAGGGTGTCTACAATCCCCATAAAATATTTTTTAAAAATGTACCTCCATGGGGAAATGTTTGTCAGCCCATGCACTTAGTGTATGGGCATTACAAGTCTAGGAGATCTGCTCCTTTACATTGGGCCTAGTTTTTAATTGTGCTACGTAGGCAAGGGAGTCTATGTGCACATATCCACATCACTGCAAGGCATACAGGCACTGTATGTGAGTCTATAGATCTCCCTGCATACATCAAAAGGCTCCATTACTGTCTGATGCTACGTATTTTTTGAAACATAATCTTTTTGCTACGAAGTTATAAGGGTTAAAAGTTGACAAGCGTTTTCTCATTTTACAACAAAGTTTGCAAAACCATTTTTTTTAGGGACTACCTCACACTTGAAGTGACTGTGAGGGGCCTATATGACAGAAAATACCCCAAAATGACACCATTCTAAAAACTGCACCCATCAAGGTACTCAAAACCACATTCAAGATGTTTATTAACCCTTCAGGTGCTTCACAGGAATTTTTGGAATGTGAAAGGAAAAAATAAACATTTACTTTTCTTTCACAAAAATTTTCCTTTAGACCTATTTTTTTACTTTTGCAAGGGTATCAGGAAAAAATGGACAATACATTTTGTTGTTCAATTTCTTCTGAGCATGCCAGTACTCCATATGTGAGGGAAATCTACTGTTTGGGTACACGTCAGGGCAGGGCCGGACTGGGACTAAAATTCAGCCCTGGCATTTGAAGGTACACAGGCCCACTTGTCACATGGTGAATATGTAATATCTTTGTGCACCTGTAGGTCACAAGAAGTGAGGGGAGTGTAACACGACTACGGTATATAACATACAGTCACAGCTGTGCCGAGTATTACAGCTCAGTCCTATTTATTGCTCTTAGGCGTAGGAGCGGGCAAAACTGCTATTTTACACACAGAGTGGGGTCTCATAGATAATGAAGATGATGCTGCGCTCTACATGGTGCTGCGGCCTCTTCATACACAGTAGCTGATGGACAGTGATGCAAAGGGTCAGATACCAATGAGCTAATATTTATGTATTTATTTTACTCACTGATATAGCACCACAGGTCTTTACAGACGTTATCATCACTGTCCCCATTGGGGCTCACAATCTACATTCCCTATGAGTCTTTGGAATGTGGGAGGAAACCAGAGAACCGGAGAAAACCCACACAAACACAGGGAGAACATACAAACTCATTGCAGATGTTGTCATTGGTGGGATTTGAACTCACGACCCCAGCGCTGCAGTGCTAACCACTGAGCCACCACAAATCTCTACAAAGGCCAAGATCTGTATTAACGCCATATCGTTACCATATAGCAGTAGATATCAGCTCTGCATAACATATAAGAGATCACAGCACAGTTACAGATAATGACTTACAGATTACTTTCTTTCTGATTGACTCGTTCACTTTTCCCATCTTTTTCATCTGGCCTAGATTGACACGACAACTTCTCCAGCCACAACTCGTCTGCAGAGAATACAACAAAGACAAATTTCACTTCTCATATTCCAGCCTCATCACCATCTATTCCCAACCTGCACAAACTCCTCATCCTGCTGATACCCCAAAACTGAGCCCCTGCAGCCATATGTGACCCTATTACTGCACCTGATACCCCAATACTGAGCCGCTGCTGCCGTATGTGTCCCTATTACTGCCCCTAATACTCCAATACTGAGCCGCTGCTGCCGTATGTGTCCCTATTACTGCACCTGATACCCCAATGCTGAGCCGCTGCTGCTGTATGTGTCCCTATTACTGCACCTGATACCTCAATACTGAGCCGCTGCTGCCGTATGTGTCCCTATTACTACACCTGATACCTCAATACTGAGCCGCTGCTGCCGTATGTGTCCCTGTTACTGCACCTGATACCTCAATACTGAGCCGCTGCTGCCGTATGTGTCCCTATTACTACACCTGATACCTCAATACTGAGCCGCTGCTGCCGTATGTGTCCCTATTACTGCACCTGATACCCCAATACTGAGCCGCTGCTGCCGTATGTGTCCCTATTACTGCCCCTGATACCCCAATACTGAGCCGCTGCTGCCGTATGTGTCCCTATTACTGCCCCTGATACCCCAATACTGAGCCGCTGCTGCCGTATGTGTCCCTATTACTGCCCCTGATACCCCAATACTGAGCCGCTGCTGCCGTATGTGTCCCTATTACTGCCCCTGATACCCCAATACTGAGCAGCTGCTGCCGTATGTGTCCTTATTACTGCACCTGATACCCCAATACTGAGCCGCTGCTGCCGTATGTGTCCCTATTACTGCACCTGCTGTGTGGTACAAAAACAGCACTCCTTTTACTGCCCTACATAATAATGCCACCACTGTGCCCTTTAAATAGTAATAATGCCTTTGTGCCCTCTATATGGTAAAATTGCCCCCACTAGAAAATATTAATGCACTGTGCAAATGCACTTGAAAACAGTATCCACATTTTTCCCCTAGAAAGTAATAATGCCCCTTGTGCACATGACTGCCATAATACTGAGTGCCCCTATAACAATGATGCTTCTTAAGTGCCCAGTTAACATCTACTAAAGTCCCCTGAGTCCCCAATGTACAACTCCTTTATATACATTATGATGGGAAAACAGCTCCCCTATATACAGTATAATACACCCACAGTTACTCTATACACAATATGATGTTCCCACAACTGCCCTCTACACAACATTATGGGCCTTAAACTCCACTATACATAGTGTGCCCACAGCTCCCCAATACACAGTATGGTGGGCCCACAGCTCTCCAATACACAGTATGGTGGTCCCAAAGCTCCCCTATACACAGTATATTGGGCCCACAGCTCCGCTATACAGAGTATGAAGTCCCCACTGCTCCCCCAAAATACTGACTACCACAGTAGCCCTCAGACTGTATAATGACCTCCAAATTAGTCACCAAACTGCATAATGGCCCCCGCACATTAGCTCACAAACTGTACACTATAATGCTCCTCCACATTAGCTCCCAAACTGTATAATGGTCCCTGCATTAGTCCTCAAGCTGTATAATGGCCCCTGCATTAGTCCCCAAGCTGTAAAATGTCCCCTGCATTAGTCCCCAAGCTGTATAATGGCCCCTGCATTAGTCCCAAATCTGTATAATGACCCCTGCATTAGTCCCCAATCTGTATAATGGCCCCCGCATTAGTCCTCAAGCTGTAAAATGTCCCCTGCATTAGTCCCCAAGCTGTATAATGGCCCCTGCATTAGTCCCCAATCTGTATAATGACCCCTGCATTAGTCCCCAATCTGTATAATGGCCCCCGCATTAGTCCTCAAGCTGTAAAATGTCCCCTGCATTAGTCCCCAAGCTGCATAATGGCCCCTGCATTAGTCCCCAATCTGTATAATGGCCCCAGCATTAGTCCTCAAGCTGTATAGTGACCCTTGCAATAGTCCACAAGCTGTATAACAGATGCTGAATTAGTCCCTGAATTGTATGAGGGCCCCCCACAAAGTTTCAGAGTCCCACACACTACGTAGAAGGGTCTCTCATTGTTTATGATGCCCCCACATCACATCACAAGTTTTAATTAAAAAAAAATCATATACTCATCTAACCCAGGATCCTGACAAGTCCAGTGGCAAGGCAACGCAGTGTAGCATGCGCCAGGACTCTGACGTCCCCAGCGTGCGTCAGGGCCTCGGTGGTTCTGTAGACCTGAGGCATAAAGTGATCTGCGGTCTACAGAACAGAGAGCGGTAGTGCAGGGAGATCTACTGCAGGGCTCAACTGTATATGCACATTATACATGCTGATTAATTAAGGGTAGTGCAGCTTTGGGTGCTCCCCCTGAGGCCCAGGGTAACCGTCCACTCTGCACCCTGGTAGCTGTGCTACTGTATACTGTGGCTACAGACAACAGACGTTACACCAATCACATAGTTCCCTGTATATAACTTCCGATATCTGTGCGCCACTTATATCATATCCCTGATATATCCTATACTATGTGTACAGACATCAGATGCTATATACAGGATTATATGTCATGTTGTATATTACACTATGAGTACAGACATCAGATCTTATATCATCACATATTATCCTGTATATAAGATCAGATGTCTGTGCCCATAGTATAGGATATGAGTGATATTCTCCTGTACAGTATGTGTACTATGTGCACTGTGTATTGTATATTAGGACATATGCATTGACCGATTGCTCCTGGACCGGGCTACAGGACATACATGATATAATATACAGTGGCTATATATATATATATATATATATATATATATATATATATGTATATATATATGCAGTGTATGATGTCCTGCAGCCAGGCTCAGGAGCAGTCAGCCTATGATCCTGTATACAGCTGTCTGCTGGGAGTTATTGCTGCAGCTTGTTCCTGCACACAGATCAGGACACACTGGAGCTGATGACCCCACTGACAGCGCGACCCCATCTGTGTGAAGCTTCAAGCTGGACAATAAATCATCTCTCCGGCCTCAGCTCGACTGCAGACACCACGGCCAGACAAGATCCGATTCTGTCAGAGACCTCCTGCCCCGGCCCCCTGCTCTGCTGACCTCATCACTGAAGCTCCTCTCAGTCCAGCCGGCTCGCAGGTGACGTCCACCCTCCATCATGTGGTGTGTCTGCAATGCTGGGATGGCCGGGCCGGCACTTGTACAACTTGATGGTACAGTACAGTGCCGGGAGGCCTAAAACTTCTGCACGGGGCAGACCTGCACAGCGCCCCCTGCTTGTGTGCATGATGGCGCTGCAGAATTGAAATCAGCAGAGCCAAGGGGCGGCACAGAACAGCACAGTGCCGCCCCTTTCCTGGTCCTGCTGGTTTCATCAGTGCAGCGTGATTGTGTGTGCTGTGCAGGCAAGCTAATGCTGCGCCTGCCAGACATGCACGCTGAAGAGGGAGTGGAGGTGATCGAGCGGCCCATTAGAGGGACCGGCCGTTCTGGCATTTGCCAGAAGTGCCCAATGGCCAGTCCGGCCCTGCGTCAGGGCTCCGAAGAGAAGGAGCACCATTTGGCTTTTTGAATGTAAAATATGCTGGAATAATTAGCGGTTGCCATGTCGCATTTGGAGAGCCCCTGATGTGCCTAAACAGTGGAAACCCCCAACAAGTGACACCATTTTGGAAACTAGACCCCTTATGGAACTTATCTAGATGTGTATTGAGCACCTTGAACACACAGGTGCTTCACCGAAGTTTAATGTGTAGAGCCGTTGAAATTTAAAAATCACATTTTTTACTAATAAATCTGTTTTAGCTCTATATTTTGCATTTTCATAAGGGTAACAGGAGAAATTGCTCCATACAATTTGTTGTGCAATTTCTCCTGAGTATGCCAATACCTCTATGTGGGGGAATACTACTGTTTGGACACATGGCAGGACTTGGAAGGGAAGGAGCGCCACTTGACTTTTTGAATGCAAAATTTGATGGAGCAATTATCAGACGCCATATTACGTTTGAAGAGCCCCTGATGTGCCTAAACAGTGGAAACCCCCACAAGTGACACCATTTTGTAAACTAGACCCTTTTGGGACCTTATCTAGATGTGTATTGAGCACCTTGAACCTTCCTGGTACTTTAAACGTTAAGCAGTGAAAATATAAAAGATCACATTTTTCCCCACAAAAATCTTTTTTAGCTACAAAGTTTGTATTTTCACAAGGGCAAAAGGAGAAAATGGACTTCAACGTTTGTTGTGAAATTTTTCCTAAGTTCACCCATGCCCCATATGTGGTCAAAAACTACTTTTGAGGCACAGTGAAAAGCTCAGAAGGGAAGTAGCTCCATAGTAGAGTGCAGATTTTGCTGCACTTGTTTGAGGGTGCCATGTTACATTGATAGAGCCCCTGAGGTACCAGAACAGCAAAACCCCCCCTTAAGAGACCCCATTTTACCAATTAAACCTCTCAATGAATTCATCTAGGGGTGCAGTGATTATATGGACATCACAGGTGTGTCACAAGCTTTTATACCATTGGGAAGTGAAAAAACAATAATTTACATTTTTACCACCAAGATTGTGTGTTAGCACCAAGTTTTACATTTTCACATGGGGAAATGGGTAAAACTGGCACAAGAATTTTCCCACAATTTCTACTGAGTGTAAAAATACCCCATATGTGGCTGTACAGTACTACTTTGCCATAGAGAGTGACTCGGGTGGGACAGAGCACTATTTGCTTCCTAAAACACAGATTTTCCTAGACTAGTTTGTGGATTCCATAAAGAGCCCCTAAGTGCTAGAAAAGCAGAATACCCCCTCAAGTGACCCCATTTTGGAAATAATAACCCTTTGGGAATTTACCTACAGATGTAATGACGATTTTGACTCCATGGGTGTTTTCCAGAAACAGGCAACAGTGGATGTTGCTCAGTGAAAATTACAAACTGCCGTTGTAGTGACCAGTACATTATGCCCAACTGATGCTTCTGGAGACACGCACCTGTAAATTAGGTGGGCTCTCATCACTACAGAAATGCCAAACATGTGGGAGCTAAATGTTGTTTTGGGACAATGGGGCTCAAAATGGAGGGGGGCATTTGGATTTGGGAGCAGAGAATTTGCTGAATTTCTTTCTGTGAGTGAGGAGCCATTTTACTTTTCCGCAGCCTTTGTGCTACCAGTAACGTGAAAGACCCTTATATTTCCATTAACAGATGACAGATATGCGTGGGGACTTGCTTTTTTGGATTGAGTGAAAGCTTTTATTGGGAAGATTTTCCATAACATTAGGGATCACAGTTAACCAGCGGTCTACGCAGACCACTTACTTTGGGGTTTCCATCTAAATCTAAAGTGACGTGATTCAGATGAAACCCCCATGGATCCATTCACTATAGTGAGGCAGCAGAGTTACTCTGGACTCCATCTGGCCTCTGCTCTGTGGTGTCCTTTTTTTCAGAAGTGCATAAAACTGTGGCCGACGGCACTTTTATGCAATCAAAAAAAGATGGACACTGACGGATCACAGGTCCTATGGTGTCCACATTGCCTCCATATGCCTCATTATAGGGACTCTTTCACTAGAGGTTCTGTCTGAATCACGTATTTCAGAGATTTACATGGAAACCTCGATGTAAGTGCAACACCCCAGGTAACCGGTTGTTGCAGTGATGTTGCTTTCCTTTCGGGGAGGGTGATGTCACGCTTGGAGGCAAGGGAGATTCTTTATATCAGGTAAGGCACTCACATTCAACACATCTGAATCTAGGCCAGGAGGGGGAGCTTAGGACCCAGGATTCAGGGGAGCTTCCTCAGACTTTATGTATCTTGGTCTAGAGGAGGAGTCAGCCAGCTGTAGAGGAGTGAGGAGAGGAGAAGGACGTCTAGAAGAGACTGAGGGGCTGCACAACCACATAGGAGCTGTGGCCCCTGGAAAGAGTGAGAACTTGAAGGAGTTGAATAGTGGAGGAGCTTAGAGGGAAGAAGCACAGAGGAGGAAGAGGCTCAGGAGCAGAACAGCAGAAGGACACCCTAGGAGCCAGAGCGCAGAAACCAGGTACCGGGAGCCCAAGGTCGTGCTGTTCTCCAGGATGCGCGATAGAACCGGAGGGCATAGGACTGTATGTCAATTGTCTGTATCAAGTCTGAGGTGAAGCAGTAACTTGAGAGCCTGGGTCATTATAGAGACCCTATAAACAGGCTCGCACTGCCTATCATACAGACATCTGTCTTAGGACAGGAGAGAGGGGACTTTGCAACTAAGCTTCAAGCGGCAGGGACCTCGCCAACTAAAGTAGCGCAAGTAGAAAAGGCTTACGGACCTCACCTGGGAGAGGGATCTCCTATTGTCTGCAAGCCGGCCAGACCACAGCTACCCTGCACTTGGTACCCTGTACTGAGGACTGCTATCATCAGTAAACCAGGTAAAGACTGCAAACCTGTGTCCTCGTTCTTTACTATACCATCCACCACACCATCTGTGACTTACACCTGGGAAGCCCTGGGGACCCCGCTTCACCTGTGGAAATGTCACCATCTAGCCACCATACCATCACCCCAGAAGACCCTTTTAAGCGGCGTTGGTCCCAACTGACCAAACACCACAGGTGGCGTCACGAACAATAGAGTTTATTCACCATAACCCTTAAAAGACCTTTCCCCTTTAATTGGGCGCCTGGGTCACAGTCACCGTGACAGCCCCTTTAAGACCGGACCCGGTACCGAGTACCCCACGACCTTCGTGGGCGACCCATAAGCATTCAGCACAGAGTGCAGGTTAAATGTGCGACAAGCCTTACTGTGATCCTTGGGAGGTAGAATGAAAAAATCAACAGCATGTGAAGAATTGGTTTTGTTTATTTTTTATGCCGTTCCATGTGTGGTATAAGTGATTAGGTGACTTTATTCTTCTGCTCGGTGTGATTACAGTGATATCAGATTTATATCGGGTTTTTATGTTTGGCTGCGGTCATACACTAAAAGACACTTTGTATTGCGAAAACTAGTTTTTGCATCACCATATTTTCAGAGCTATAATTTTTTCATATATCGGCTGACAGAGTCATGTGAGGGCTTGTTTTTTGTGGGATTATCTGACGTTTCTATTGGCATCATTTTCGGGAACTACTGATAGCAGCATCAGAGGGGTTAAATGCCCATGATTGGTGCTAGCATGCATGATTGTGCGTGTTGCTGTAGGGTGTCAGCAGTCACGTACAGCTGACACCCACACGTGATCGCCACAGCGCTCAGCAATCGCAGGGCCATACTAGTACTGCTCTGGGCACGAACGCACCTTTCACAGAGCAGTACTAGTACGGCGAATGTCGCGAAGGGGCTATATTAAAAAAACGCTTTGAGTGAAAACGATGAAAACATTTTTTATTTGTATTTAAAAAACTTGGATTCAATTAACATAGCAATTAGAAAATGCCTAAGGGGTGCGATAAGGGATAGGGAAGTGGAAGTGATGATGATGGTGCGCATAGATGCCGAGGACATGGAGCAGGTGCGACTATGCTTGTTGCTGAAGCACAAGAAACACGCCCGTACATGACGCATAGTTTCCTGTCCCACTTTGTAGGGAGGCACGGTACACCACTTCTGAAGCCAGAGCAATGTGAACAGGTGGTCGGTTGGTTACCAGATAATGCTTCCAGCATGCTTGGCAGCACCACCAACTCGTACATACAGTCCAGTCTCACCAGCCAACAACCATGATCACTTTATACTCACCACGATGCTTCTTCCTCCCACCATGTTGAATCCCAGGAGACTAGTGATCCCACACTAGGACACTCAAAGGAGCTCTTTACAATATCATTTTTTGATTATCACCCCTCATGAAGCATGATCAAAGAGGGACATGAGGACATGCTGCTTAGTGATGCACAAAACTTAGAGCAGACTTGGCCACAAGAAGATAACAGAGGGGAATGACAAACTTTGTCTAAGGAGGAAGATGATGAGACACAGTTGCTAATAAGTTAGTTTGTTGTCGTCAAGTCACCATGTCAGAAGGACCAGGGTGCGGATGTGGAAGACAAGGTGGATGATGAAGTAACCAACCCAACCTGGGAAGTTGGTATGCATAGCAAGACCAGCAGTGCTGATGAGGAGGGATCAGCTGCATTGAAACAGGTAGGAAAAGGCAGTGGTGTGACCAGAGGGACAAGGTGGGAAACTGTTCCGCAGAGCACCGGCACTCCTGAATTTCTACATCTAAGAGTTAGGTGTTCCCCAGTTTGAGACTTTTAAAAGAGAGTTCTGAGATTCAAAAAATGGTAATTTGCAACATGTGCCATACCAAGATCAGCAAGGGCCTGACCACTAAGAACCTAACCACTACCAGCATAATCAGGCACATGTCATCTAAGCACCAAACTCAGTAGTCCGAATGCCGCAGTCCATGATTGGTGCCATTGGGTGACACCACTGCCTCTTCCCCTGTGATAGGTGCTTCCCTATCCCATGTCCATAACACTGGTGCAGATGCCTCCCACTCTGCACCTATCCTTGAACATTCTGACTTACCATCATCAGGCACTTTCAAATCCTTGCCCCAGTACAGCATTCACTTACCCCAGGCCTTGGAAAGAAAGAAAAACTTTGCAGCCACCCACAGGCCCAAAGGCTAAACAGACACATTTCCAGGGCTGATTGCCATGGAACTATTGCCATTTTGGCTTGTTGACAAGGAGGATTTCTGCCGACTTATGGAAGCACACAGTACTCAGTCCCCAGCTGCCACTTTTTCTCCCGATGTGGCATCCTCATCTTCTACCAGCATGTGTCCAGGAACATCAACCATGCCCTTACCAATGCAGTTACTGGGATTGTCCACTTAACGATTGACAGGTGGACAAACGCTTGTGGCCAGGGATGCTACATTTCACTGACGGCACACTGGGTGAACATTGTGGAGGCCAGGGCTGTGTCCCACCCTGGCACGGCATATGTGCTCCTGACACTGAGGATTGCTGGCCCTACTGTTATCAGCATTTCCTCCACTTCATACATCAGTTCCTGCCCCACCCTCCTACTTCTCATCATCCGCCATTTCCGATGTGTTACCTCAAAGCACGTTGTCAACGTCAGCCGGGAGCTTGAAGCTCTGCAGCACTGCCTCAGCAAAGCGGCAACAGGCTCTGCTGAAACTGATATGTCTAGGAGACAAACTGCACCCCGTGGCAGATCTACTTAAAGGAATAACAAACCAGACAGATCTGTGGCTTTTGTCTCAAACCAGGCAAAATAATGCTTAATAATGGCCGTAACCTGGTGGTGGCTGCGAAGCTTGGCAAGCTGACACACAAGCCATGTTTGGCACATGTGCTCAACTTGGTAGTTGAGCTTTTTCTTAAAACCTACCCAGATTTGCCAGAGCTTCTGGTCATGGTATGCTATAGGAGCGCCCATTTCTAAAAGTCGGCTACAGTTACAGCCGCTCTAGCAGTGCTGCAGCAGCGCATGCAAGTGCCAACTCACCAACTGGTGTGCGACCTGCCCACACACTGGAACTCTAAACTGCACATGCTGGCAAGGTTTATTGAGCAGCAGAGGCCAGTTGTTGAGTTCCAGCTCTAACATGCCAGTCAGTATTCTGGTCAGCCTCTGGCCATAACAACTGGAGGGCGGGCATAGATGTTTGACCTTTGTGCAGTTGTCAAAGACTATGAGTACTTCACAAATATGGTGAACGGTGATGATGCCATAGCCAGTGCAACAATCCCACTTCTGTGTCTACTTAAACAGTTGCTGCTCATAATTAAACATTAAGCTATGCATATGGACCAGGTGGAGATGGAGGAAGACATGAGACATGGAGATACTACCCAGCCCAGCCTCATCTCATCTGCTCAGCGTGGATTGGGTAATAATGAGGAGCTGGACACTGAGGAGGAGGAACAGGAGCTGTTGGCTAGCGCAACAGAGGTTAGTACCCACACAACCTTCGTCCTGTCTCTCCTACGTGGATGGGCTGATGAGTGAAATGAGGAGAAGAGGAGATTGAAAATCATCATCATGGTGGAGACATGGAAATGTTGACTGTAGGTGGCTTGGCACATATACAGTTGTGCTCAAAAGTTTACATACCCTGGCAGAATTTTTGCTTTCTTGGCCTTTTTTTAGAAAATATGAATGATAACACCAAAACTTTTTCTCCACTCATAGTTACTGGTTGGGTGAAGCCATTAATTGTCAAACTACTGTGTTTTTTCTTTTTTAAATCATAATGACAACCTAAAATATCCAAATGACTCTGATCAAAAGTTTACATATCCCATTTCTTAATACTGTGTATTGACCCCTCTAACATCAATGACAGTTTGAAGTCTTTTGTGGAAGTTGTGGATGAGGTTCTTTATTTTCTCAGATGGTAAAGCTGCACACTCTTCTTGGCAAAACACCTCCAGTTTCTGTAAATTCCTGGGCTGCCTAGCATGAAGTGCGTGCTTGAGATCTCCCAAGAGTGGCTCAATGATATTGAGGTCAGGAGACTGAGATTGCCACTCCAGCACCTTCACTTTGTTCTGCTGTAGCTAATGACAGGTCGACTTAGCCTTGTGTTTTGGATCATTGTCATGATAGAATGTTCAAGTACGTCCCATGCTCAGCTTCCGGGCTGATAATTGCAAATTTGCCTCCAGTATTTGCTGATGATGCGCTGCATTCATCTTTCCTTCAACTTTGAACAAGTTTCCTGTGGCTTTATAGCTCACACATCCCCAAAACATCAGCAATCCACCTCCGTGCTTTACAGTAGGAATGGTGTTCCTTTCATCAGAGGCCTTGTTGACCTCTCTCCAAATGTAACGTTTATGGTTGTGGCCAAAAAGTTCAATTTTGGTCTCATCACTCCCAAGTACCTTGTTCCAGAAGTTTTGAAGCTTGTCTCTGTGCTGTTTTGCATATTGTAGGCGAGATACTTTGTGGCATTTATGCAGTAATGGCTTTATTCTGGCGACTTGACCATGCAGCCTATTTTTCTTCAAGTGTCTCCTTATTGTGCATCTTGAAACAGCCACACAGCTGATTTTCAGAGGGTCCAGCATTTCAGCTGCTGTTATTTGTGGGGTTTCCTTTGCATCCCAAGCAATTTTACTGGCAGTTGTGGACAAAATCTTTGTTGAACGTGGTTTTGTTTTTACAGAGCCCTGATTTTCCATTTGTTAATCACAGTTTGAATGCTGCTAACTGGTATTATCAATTCCTAGGATATCTATTTGTATCCCTTTTCTGTTTCATAGTTCAACTACCTTTTCCTGTAGATCCGTTGACAATTCTTTTGCTTTTCCCATGACTCACAATCAAGAAATGTCAGTGACTGGATGAAAGATGCAAGAGTCTGTCTGGATCCCAGAAACTCACTCAGCTTTTATGCACACACAATGATTACAAGCAAACAGGTCACAGGTGAGGATGTTAACTTTAGTATCCATTCAAACCCATTTGTGTCAGCTTCTGTGCATGTTTTCAGGCCAAATTCACCAGGGTCATTTGGATGTTTTGGGTTGTCATTATGATTTAAAAAGAGAAAACACAGTAGTTTTGTAAGGTTCTAGCAGAAATGAGGGATGCAGTGACAGGCAGGAGACAGAGCAAGAGTTAACGGGTTCTTTATCATTAACCAATTCAGCAGTAACTCTCCACACATGGAGAATGGGGGAACAATATGTAAACAACACAAAAACGATAACAGCAACAGGGTAATAGCAGAGGGTCAAGTAACAAGATTACTTATCAGTCCCCTTTTATACCTGATCCACCCCCATCAGTCAGGTGCAAAGGTCTGCTCCAGTCAGGAAGTCTTTCCCCCGACAGCCCCAACAGTTCCAGCCCAGACACACAAGAGGGACCACTATTCCGGTCCATCTTCCTACATTGCCCCACTCCTTTTTCTGCCATTCCACGGGCGAGAATTCTTGTGAAACGTGTGACTGTCTTCCTTTCTTTCATACATATTGTTGCAAAATGACATTTTCTTGATCATAACGATTGGGGGGTTTGCCAGCTGTTGTTGGTTCGGAGCGCCGTAAGTTGGAAGGAGTAGTGGAGTCCCCTTGAGGGGCCAGATCAGGTAGTATAGGAGGGGGCAAAGATGTGCCTGTACTCTCTGGGTCAGATTCTTTGGGGACCCTGGCTCTTAGCTCATCACTCTCCTCCTCTTCTTCTTCTATTAACATGGAAACTGGCTCGAGGTTCTCTGGCACCTCTTCCACTTATGCAGGATCTTTTGATAGACAAGGCCGAAGCATATTGCAGTGGACTGTCTGAGTAGGAGTGTTCTCTTCCCCTTCAGGGTGAATCTCATACACAGGCCCCTCAGGACAGACTCGTCACTTCGCCCAATATGGGTCCTTTCCCATCGATCTTCCAGTTTGTCTTGAGGACGCCTATCTCATACTAAGACACGGTCTCCGACCTGAAATTCTGTTGCCTGCAGTGGAGTTCTCTCAGCATGCTGCAACTCCCGAAGCCTGGTTTGTACCAACCGATGTAAATTCTGCAGGCGATGACGATGTTCACGAACCCAGCAGTACACCCTCGTCCGCGGGTAGTCTTCTTCAGGATCTAACTATAACTCAGTGATCCTTTTTCCATCCTGACCAAATAAGAGGGAATATGGCGTAAACCCCATAGGTCGATGTGTTTGGTTGTTATATATCCACACCAACTCTGATACATATTCAGGCCTCCGGGATTTTGCGATCTTCTTCTAAAGTTCCCAACATTTGAATTAACATCCAGTTGAACCATTTACAGGCGCCATTTCCCTGAGGGTGATATGATGTTGTGCGGGATTTATCAATCCGGTACATGCAATTTAACTCTTCCATTACTTTTCCTAGGAAGCAGGCTCCCTGGTCAGAATGGATATGTCTCGGACATCCATAAAGTTGAATGAAGTTCTTGCAGATTGCATGTGCAGCGGATTCCACAGTCTGATCCCAGGCTGGAGTCACAACGGCAAATTTCGTGAAGTGATCCACCATCACTAGGCAATGTTCATAACCCTGATAGACTACCTGACCATTGGGCCGGCCTATCATTAACAGTTCCAGACAGGCAGACGTCACAATGTATAGGGGCTCTCTGCTCCGGCGGTTTAGCCAATTCACATGTCTGGCATGTCCTACAAGCCTCTTCCACTGCCATCTTCAGCTGAAGATGGTAAATGAACCGCTATAACCACTGAATAGCTTTTTCCTGGCGAAAATGTGCTCCTCTTTCTTGTGCTGTGGTAGCAACCTCAGACAGTAACATTGCTGGAACTATGACTTGCCAGGTCACACCTAGCTCCGTCTGCAGTTCCACTTTCCTGTACAGCAATCCATTCTTCATCCAAAGACGTTCCCACTGCCGAAGAATTTGCAGTCCATCCGGGGATAGAGTGTTCCTTTCTGTCAAGTTATCAAGTTAACTTATGAGTCTTTGGTTCCTGGACAGTGCAGGCTGGAAAATCCCACAATGGCGCTGTAGGTGGTGTGAGAAATCTCTGCTCCGATCCTGGAGAAAAGTGAAGCACGGCGGTGAAGTATCCGATTTTTTCTGCATGGAGTCTCCTGATCTTGGAATGGGGATCTGTCCACGAGCACGTTTGTAGCACCACTGGTGAAGTGCAAAGTCCAGGAGAGTAGGCCCCAGTCTCACTTCTGTACTCAGCATGCACCGCAGGAATGCACGGTACATCTGCGGTTGTCAAAGGCACAGTCTGGTAAGCACTCTCCGGGTCACAGGGCGGTGTGTAAATGTACCTTTTAGAAACAAGGTCTTTCTGAGCAAGGACTGTAGTCAGATCACGAGGCCCTGTCATTTGGCGTTCTTCAGCAAAGAGGGAGTCAACCTTCTGTAGTCGCACACGCTGGGTACCCGCCAAAAGCCTCGTCTTCCCACGCTCAGCCCCTTTTATACCTGATCCACCCCCAGTAGTCAGGTGCAAAGGTCTGCTCCAGTCAGGAAGTCTTTCCCCCAGCAACAATGGGGACAGCCCCAACAGTTCCGGCCCAGACATAAAAGAGGGACCACTAGCCCGTACCATCTTCCTACAGTTTGACAATAAATGGCTTCACCTAAACACTAACCATGAGTGGAGAAAAAGTTTTGGTGCTATCATTCATATTCTCTGGAAAAAGGCCAAGAAAGCAAAAATTCTGCTGGGGTATGTAAACTTTTGAGCACAACTGTAGCTGACTTTATGTACCAATGCCTTTCCTGAGACCCTTGTGTTATATTTATGTTGAACAAAAAAGAATACTGGCTGTTCATCCTGCTAGATTGACGCTATAAGGAGAACTTTGCTTCTCTCTTTCCTGAGGCGGAGAGGGCTTCTAAAATATTGCTATACCAGAAGGCAATTGTTGAAAATTTTTGGAAGGCTTTGGACTGTGCACAGCCTTTTGAAGTCTAGGAGTATGACTACAAGACAATATTAATAGAAAGTCTATGAGTCCCTCCTTTATGTGTAAGGTAGGGTGTACCTGAGTCCCTCTTACATCACATTTTTGGCAGTTTTTGCTTCCTTCATAAATTACACTGAAATTTCCAACTTCCCATTTTTTACTAAAAATTTCAATTTTGGTTTACTTAAATTATTATTTTTTCTTTTAAAAAACATCCTTTCAAAATTTTGCCTTATAGAAAACTCATTATACAAGAAAGAATGATTTTTTTAAAAAAATTTCGCAAAAACTACAAATTCTTGTTGATTTTGAATGTTTTTTGTCAGCCCTTAAAGTGGAGTAAAAGTGTGACACCATTATTCTCAGCAGCGATCTGGGTGTCACAGATACTTCCATGGGTTTCCCCATCCTGTTGTCCTTCCATTCAGCACTTTTTCCATCCATTTCAACATTTTCACTGCTCCCAGACCTCTTTGTAGGGTCTGCTGGAAAAAGACTTTGATTTCCTATTGTCTTCTATTACATTCGTTACATGAAACGAGCATTTGAATATTAGGAATTGTTCATTCCGAGTACCGAACATACCAGTATTTTTTCGCTTGCTCATCTCTACTCTTCTCCAAAACTTTATCCCTGACCTATCCTCTGATGTGTTTTTTGGTTTCCATAATGCTGTTTGATATCTAATGTTCACAAACAAACATCTGAGGCATTCACAGAAAAGCTGTAATTATACTGAGAATAAATTACTCAAGGAGGACTCAATCTACTGATTAGGTGACTTTTGGAAGCTATTGATCACTCAGGATTATTTTTAGGGGTATCAGACTACAGGGTGCTGAATACAAATGCACATCACAATTTACAGATATATAGATTTAAAATATTTAGAACACCATGTATCATTTATTTTACACTTTACAAATACTTGCTACTAAGTAATGGTATATCATATACAGTGAGGCAAAAAGTATTTAGTCATCCACCAATTGTGCAAGTTCTCCCACTTAAAAAGATGAGAGAGGCCTGTAATTAACATCATAGGTAGACAACTATGAGAGTCAAAATGAGAAAACAAATCCAGAAAATCACCTTGTCTGATTTGGCAAGATTATTTAGCAAATTATGGTAGAAAATAAGTATTTGGTTATTACAAAAAGTTCATCTCAATATTTTGTTATATATCCTTTGTTGGCAATGACAGAGGTCAAATGTTTTCTGTAAGTCTTCATAAGGTTGGCACACACCGTTGGTGGTATGTTGGCCCATTCCTCCATGCAGATCTCCTCTAGAGCAGTGATGTTTTGGGCCTGTCGCTGGGAAAAATTGACTTTCAACTCCCTCCAAAGGTTTTCTATGGGGTTGAGATCTGGAGACTGGCTAGGCCACTCCAGGACCTTCATATGCTTCTTATGAAGCCACTCCTTCTTTGCCCTGGTGGTGTGCTAGGGATCATTATCATGCTGAAAGACCCATCCACGTTTCATCTTCAATGCCCTTGCTGATGGAAGGAGGTTTGCACTCAATATCTCACAATACATGGCCCCATTCTTTCTTTCATGTACTGTACACGGATCAGTAGTCCTTGTCCTGTTACAGAGAAATAGCCGCAAAGCTTGATGTTGCCACTCCCATGCTGCACAGTAGGTATGGTGTTCTTTGGATGCTCTCTAGCAAACTTCAGACGGGCCCAGATATGCACTGCCTTAAACAGGGGGATACATCTGGCACTGCAGGATCAGAGTCCCTGGTGGCGTAGTGTGTTACTGATTTGTAGCCTTTGTTACGGTGGTCCCAGCTCTATGCAGGTCATTCACTAGGTCCCCCCATGTGGTTGTGGGATTTTTGCTCACCATTCTTGTGATCATTTTGACCCCACGGGTTGAGATCTTGCCTGGAGCCCCAGATCGAGAGAGATTATCAGTGGTCTTGTATGTCTTCTATTTTCTTATTATTGCTCCCACAGTTGATTTCATCACACCAAGCTACTTGGCTATTGCAGATTCAGCCTTCCCAGCCTGGTGCAGGGCTACAATTTTGTTTCTGGTGTCCTTCCACAGCTCTCTGGTCTTCACTATAGTGGAGTTTGGAGTGTGACTGTTTGAGGTTGTGGACAGGTGTCTTTTATAATGATAACAAGTTCAAACAGGTGCCATTACTACAGGTAATGAGTGGATGATAGAGGGGCCTCTTAAAGAAGAAGTTAAAGGTCTGTAAGAGCCAGAAATCTTGCATGTTTTTAGGTGACCAAATACTTATTTTCCACCATAATTTGCAATATAAATCTTGCCAAATCAGACAAGGTGATTTTTTGGATTTGTTTGACTCTCAAAGTTGTTGTCTACCTATGATGTCAATTACAAGCCTCTCTCATCTTTTTAAGTGGGAGAACTTGCACAAATGGTGGCTGACTAAATACTTTTTCCCCACTATAAAATCACAATAAAATAAATTTAAGTTTGTGGATGTGACATGAAAAATGTGTAAAAGTTCACGGGGTATGAATACTCTTTCAAGGCACTGTGTATGTTTTATATGTCCATGTGTAACTACGCAGTGGTTGTGATGTAAGTTGCAATAAGTCAAGATTTAGCTATTATGTTGAGAAATGTTATTGAATTTGATTTCTGAGAAATTGGAGTCCCTATCCCTTCCGGACAGTGCGAATTCTTGTTGGGGGGGGGGGCTTTCATTTATCCCTCCCCTTCTTCCAAGAGTCATAGCTTTTTTACTTTCTTTGTACTCTGTCAATATAGTCTTATGAGGGCTTATGTTTTCCTATACGATTTGCAATTTTTAAGTGGCATTGTACATTTTATCGTTCAGGGTGCTGGAGAATGGGAAGAAAATTCCTAATGGTGTGAAATTGCAACAACTGCTAGATAAATATATGCTATTTATTTAACTAACAGCACAGTCATTTTTTCGTATCGCCTTTATTACACACATCAGCAGGAGACTTGGGAAAATAACTGGTCGCTAGTGTTGAGCGATACTTTCCGATATCGGAAAGTATCGGTATCGGAAAGTATCAGCCGATACCGTCACAGTATCGGAATCCAATCCGATACCGATACCCGATCCCAATGCAAGTCAATGGGACGAAAATATCGGAATTAAAATAAACCCTTTCTTTCCTTGTAGGTTAATTCTACATGAAGGAAAACAACTAAGAATAATGTAGGATGTATTGGGGGAGGTGGCGGAGACATTAAAGGCACAGGGGTTTATCCCAATCAAATAGAATAGCAGTATTTTTAATTTTTTTATGACGTTCGGCGTTAGAAAGAATTTGACTATGTTAATTTTTTATTTATTTTGTCAGATATTGATGTTTCACTACTTCCACGCCCTTCACCCTATTTTTTACTTCTCCCACACTTTCTTCTTCATTATCCTCATCATCAGCTTCTGTGACATCAACTTCTTCACCTTATTCATCTTCTTCTTTTCTACGTATATATATATTTTTTTTTTACATTGTTCATATTCTTTTTATTTAACTATTATCTTTTTTATATTCAACTTCTTCATCATATTCTTATTTGTGACAGGCATTCCCGTAGTTGTTATCTATAAAAGTTTGAAGATTACACCTTCCGTTCTGCCTGTCACAAAACAGTTACATTTGTCCGCGTTCAGTTTGGCCTGCAGCATCAGGCTTTATCCAGGGGCACCACGAGGAGGAACGGACTCACCCCCATACACTGCTTAGTCTTCTTCTGCTTATAATTTAGATAATATCTTTTGCTCTGATATTTAGTCTTATGCTTAATGTTCTTCTGCTCTTTGTTCTGCAGCCTCTTGTTCTTCTGCTTCTCGGTCTTCCAGGTTGTCGTCGTCATCTCCAGGGTCGTCATCTCCAGGGTCGTCGTCATCGGGGTCGTCGTCATCGGGGTCGTCGTCATCGGGGTCGTCGTCATCGGGGTCGTCTTCAGGGTCATCGTCTCCAGGGTCGTCGTCATCTCGGTGGTTGTCGTCTCTGGTGTCGTCATCATCTTAGGGGTGGTCTTCCGGGTCATCGTCTTTCGGGTCTTGAACTTGGAAATGTAGCAGAAGGTACAAGAAGGCTGAGAAAATGCCGAGAAACAGCTGATGGAACTGGAACTCGGATGGCTACCCGAAGGTCCAAGAGCCAATGGAACTACCGAGGACCAGCTGACGTTACTGGAACCCGGTTACTAAGCAGGAGGTACCCGTGCCTGAAAGCACTACCAAGGACCACCTGACGTTGGTGGAACTCGGATACCCAGAGGGAGGCACCTAAGCCAAAGGCTCTGCCCGGAACCAGCTGACGGTACTGGAACCAGAATGGGGAGCAGAAGGTACAAGAGCAAAAGACACTGCCGAGAACCAGCTGACGGTACTGGAACCCGGATGGGTAGCCGAAGGTCCAAGAGCCAATGGAACTACCGAGGACCAGCTGACGTTACTGGAACCCGGTTACTAAGCAGGAGGTACCCGTGCCTGAAAGCACTACCAAGGACCACCTGACGTTGGTGGAACTCGGATACCCAGAGGGAGGCACCTAAGCCAAAGGCTCTGCCCGGAACCAGCTGACGGTACTGGAACCAGGATGGGGAGCAGAAGGTACAAGAGCAAAAGACACTGCCGAGAACCAGCTGACGGTACTGGAACCCGGATGGGGACCTATTCAAGCTTGTCTTCCTAGGGCCCCAACTGGCGGTGTGTTAGAGCCCAGGGACAGCAGGAGGAGGAGCAGGGGGAGGGGAGTGTAGGCCGAAGCCTGCACTGGCGGCAGCTTTGGGTGTGTTGTGTCTGCGTGGCTTTTGCAGGACACGTTGCCGGCTACACAGCAGGGGAACAGCTGGCGGTGCTGGACCCCACTGACACATTGGCGAGGTGTTTGGCTCTGTGCAGCCAGCACTTCCGGACAGCAACTAGCGTTGTTGGAGCCCGGGCTCTGCAGGTGGAGCAGAGTGTAGGCCGAAGCCTAATTGAACCGATTTCAAAAGTCACCTTTAACCCCCCCTCAGGGGTTACAAAGTAGAAGAGCCACAGCTTATGCAGCAGCAGTGCTGCGCAAGTCAAAGGTTGCTCTTGTAATTTTTCTCCTTGCACACGCTGAATGGAACACGTATAACATTTAGCCCTTTATACAGTCAAACTGTGTAATGGAGGCGAGAGTTCCCTTTGTAATGAGACGCAGCACAGGTGTCAAGAATCCCACCTTGGTGCTGGGTGCAGCCTCCCGAGCGTTGTTATTTGCTGTACAGGAGTCTGCGCTGTCGTGTTATCCCCTGGCCTAGCGCCGTTAGCGCTGCCCATCTTCTGGCATCATGTAATGTCGGCCGGTGCGGTTCGCGATGCCCATGAATCCCAGCCCCGCAGTGTCTTAACATTGTTAAAACACTGCGGGGCTGGGATTCAGGGCCTGGCGCAGCACATATGTTCGCCTCTCACACTCGGGTCCTTACACCCGCTTCAGACTGTGCGGCGTCATCTGATCCCTTATCGCATGCCACGGCCATGAAGCCGCACAGTCCGAAGAAGGCGGAAGGAGAGGAGGGACAGGCGAACTGATGCACTGATCCTGCCCATCAATCACACCCTCGCAGTCCAAATAAATAAGACACCGAGGGGCGTTGTGTGGGTCAGGGCGGCCGCAGAGGCGCAGCCAGCCAAACAATGATGCCAGAAGACGGGCAGCGCTACCAAGGGGGTTGCAGCGTGTCATTACAAAGGAAAGTCACACCACCGGGACGGTTAAATGGTCACACAGAGGACACATTTCAGACGTGTTTTCAGTTCCACATGTGCGAGGAGAATACGTTTCTGAGCCACCTTGCACACATGCAGCATTACCGCTGTACAAGGTGGCTGGATAACGTAAAAACGCCTGGGGGAGGGGGGACAGGTTCCCTTCAATTTCAGTTCTTGTGTCTGCGTGGCTTTTGCAGGACACGTTGCCGGCTGCACAGCAGGGGAACAGCTGGCGGTGCTGGACCCCACTGACACATTGGCTGGTGTTTTTCTCTGTGCAGCTAGCACATCTGGGCCCCAACTGGCGGTGTGTTAGAGCCCAGGGACAGCAGGAGGAGGAGCAGGAGGAGGAGGAGCAGGGGGAGGGGAGTGTAGGCCGAAGCCTGCACAGGCGGCAGCTTTGGGTGTGTTGTGTCTGCGTGGCTTTTGCAGGACACGTTGCCGGCTACACAGCAGGGGAACAGCTGGCGGTGCTGGACCCCACTGACACATTGGCGAGGTGTTTGGCTCTGTGCAGCCAGCACTTCCGGACAGCAACTAGCGTTGTTGGAGCCCGGGCTCTGCAGGTGGAGCAGAGTGTAGGCCGAAGCCTAATTGAACCGATTTCAAAAGTCACCTTTAACCCCCCCCTCAGGGGTTACAAAGTAGAAGAGCCACAGCTTATGCAGCAGCAGTGCTGCGCAAGTCAAAGGTTGCTCTTGTAATTTTTCTCCTTGCACACGCTGAATGGAACACGTATAACATTTAGCCCTTTATACAGTCAAACTGTGTAATGGAGGCGAGAGTTCCCTTTGTAATGAGACGCAGCACAGGTGTCAAGAATCCCACCTTGGTGCTGGGTGCAGCCTCCCGAGCGTTGTTATTTGCTGTACAGGAGTCTGCGCTGTCGTGTTATCCCCTGGCCTAGCGCCGTTAGCGCTGCCCATCTTCTGGCATCATGTAATGTCGGCCGGTGCGGTTCGCGATGCCCATGAATCCCAGCCCCGCAGTGTCTTAACATTGTTAAAACACTGCGGGGCTGGGATTCAGGGCCTGGCGCAGCACATATGTTCGCCTCTCACACTCGGGTCCTTACACCCGCTTCAGACTGTGCGGCGTCATCTGATCCCTTATCGCATGCCACGGCCATGAAGCCGCACAGTCCGAAGAAGGCGGAAGGAGAGGAGGGACAGGCGAACTGATGCACTGATCCTGCCCATCAATCACACCCTCGCAGTCCCAATAAATAAGACACCGAGGGGCGTTGTGTGGGTCAGGGCGGCCGCAGAGGCGCAGCCAGCCAAACAATGATGCCAGAAGACGGGCAGCGCTACCAAGGGGGTTGCAGCGTGTCATTACAAAGGAAAGTCACACCACCGGGACGGTTAAATGGTCACACAGAGGACACATTTCAGACGTGTTTTCAGTTCCACATGTGCGAGGAGAATACGTTTCTGAGCCACCTTGCACACATGCAGCATTACCGCTGTACAAGGTGGCTGGATAACGTAAAAACGCCTGGGGGAGGGGGGACAGGTTCCCTTCAATTTCAGTTCTTGTGTCTGCGTGGCTTTTGCAGGACACGTTGCCGGCTGCACAGCAGGGGAACAGCTGGCGGTGCTGGACCCCACTGACACATTGGCTGGTGTTTTTCTCTGTGCAGCTAGCACATCTGGGCCCCAACTGGCGGTGTGTTAGAGCCCAGGGACAGCAGGAGGAGGAGCAGGAGGAGGAGGAGCAGGGGGAGGGGAGTGTAGGCCGAAGCCTGCACTGGCGGCAGCTTTGGGTGTGTTGTGTCTGCGTGGCTTTTGCAGGACACGTTGCCGGCTACACAGCAGGGGAACAGCTGGCGGTGCTGGACCCCACTGACACATTGGCGAGGTGTTTGGCTCTGTGCAGCCAGCACTTCCGGACAGCAACTAGCGTTGTTGGAGCCCGGGCTCTGCAGGTGGAGCAGAGTGTAGGCCGAAGCCTAATTGAACCGATTTCAAAAGTCACCTTTAACCCCCCCTCAGGGGTTACAAAGTAGAAGAGCCACAGCTTATGCAGCAGCAGTGCTGCGCAAGTCAAAGGTTGCTCTTGTAATTTTTCTCCTTGCACACGCTGAATGGAACACGTATAACATTTAGCCCTTTATACAGTCAAACTGTGTAATGGAGGCGAGAGTTCCCTTTGTAATGAGACGCAGCACAGGTGTCAAGAATCCCACCTTGGTGCTGGGTGCAGCCTCCCGAGCGTTGTTATTTGCTGTACAGGAGTCTGCGCTGTCGTGTTATCCCCTGGCCTAGCGCCGTTAGCGCTGCCCATCTTCTGGCATCATGTAATGTCGGCCGGTGCGGTTCGCGATGCCCATGAATCCCAGCCCCGCAGTGTCTTAACATTGTTAAAACACTGCGGGGCTGGGATTCAGGGCCTGGCGCAGCACATATGTTCGCCTCTCACACTCGGGTCCTTACACCCGCTTCAGACTGTGCGGCGTCATCTGATCCCTTATCGCATGCCACGGCCATGAAGCCGCACAGTCCGAAGAAGGCGGAAGGAGAGGAGGGACAGGCGAACTGATGCACTGATCCTGCCCATCAATCACACCCTCGCAGTCCAAATAAATAAGACACCGAGGGGCGTTGTGTGGGTCAGGGCGGCCGCAGAGGCGCAGCCAGCCAAACAATGATGCCAGAAGACGGGCAGCGTTACCAAGGAGCTTGTTGCGTGTGTCAATACAAAGTCAAATCACACCTGAGGGACGTTTTAATGGTCACAGAGGACACATTTTAGACGTGTTCACTTCAACATGGGCAAGGAGAATAAGTTTCTGAGCCACCTTGAACACATGCAGCATTACTGCTGTTCAAGGTAGCTGTAAAACATAGAAACACCTGGGGGAGGGGGGACAGGTTCCCTTCAATTTCAGTTCTTGTGTCTGCGTGGCGGTCGCAGGACACGTTGCCGGCTACACAGCAGGGGAACAGCTGGCGGTGCTGAACCCCACTGACACATTGGCTGGTGTTTTTCTCTGTGCAGCTAGCACATCTGGGCAAAAACTGGCGGTGTTAGAGCCCAGGGTCAGCAGGAGGAGCAGGGGGAGCGGAGTGTAGGCCGAAGCCTGCACTCGAGCAAGTTGAAAGGAAACCTTTAACCCCCCCCCCCCCCCTTCAGGCGTTTGTAGCTGTAAGAGCCATTGTGTACAGCACTAATGCTGGAAAAGGTAAACTTAGCTCTTTTAATTATGGTCCTTGTACATGCGGAACCTAACATTTATGAAATGTGTCTCCTCACAGCGTTAAACCGTCCGGTAGGTGGAACTTTCCTTTGTCGTGTGACGCAGCACAGCCATCATTTTTACCCCCTTGGCGCCGTGCGCCGCCTCCTCAGCGTTGTTTGAATCTGTCCCGGAGCCTGCGCTGTTAGGTTAGCCCTTGGCCATGCACACATGTTGCGCTGCCCGTCTTCTGACCTCATTTGGTGTCAGGCTGGCTGCGCCTGTGCGGGTGCGCTGGCCGAGATCCCGCCTCGCAGTGTCGTCTAATGTAATCCCACCGCGGGCCTGTGATCCGTGCCCGTGCGCAGTGCATATCCTCTCCTCTCACTCCCCTCCCTACGGCTTTTTCAGACTGTGCGGTGTCACGGCCGTGGCATGCTATTAGGGACCAGCTGACATCGCACAGTCTGAAGAAGCCGTAGGGAGGGGAGTGAGAGGAGAGGATATGCACTGCGCACGGGCACGGATCACAGGCCCGCGGTGGGATTACATTAGACGACACTGCGAGGCGGGATCTCGGCCAGCGCACCCGCACAGGCGCAGCCAGCCTGACACCAAATGAGGTCAGAAGACGGGCAGCGCAACATGTGTGCATGGCCAAGGGCTAACCTAACAGCGCAGGCTCCGGGACAGATTCAAACAACGCTGAGGAGGCGGCGCACGGCGCCAAGGGGGTAAAAATGATGGCTGTGCTGCGTCACACGACAAAGGAAAGTTCCACCTACCGGACGGTTTAACGCTGTGTGGGGACACATTTCATAAGTGTTTGGTTCAGCATGTGCAAGGAGCATCACGAAAAGAGGCACTTTTTCCCTTTGCATCATTACTGCTGCACAAGGTGGCTCCTTCAGTAACAAACGCCTGGGGGGGGGGGGGTCAGGTTCCCTTACATTTAACTTGTTGTGCCTGCGTGGCGGTCGCAGTACACGTTGCCGTATACACAGCAGGGGAACAGCTGGCGGTGCTGAACCCCAATAACAGAGGAGGGACTGTTGACTGTGCGTACAGCACTTCTGGACGGCAACTGGCGGTGTTGGAGCCCAGGGACAGGTGGAGGAGGAGGAGGTTGGAGGAGGTTGGAGGAGGTAGGAGGGATTGCCACACACACAGCAGGGGAACAGCTGACGTTACTGAACCCCAATAACAGAGGAGGGACTGTTGACTGTGCGTACAGCACTTCTGGACGGCAACTGGCGGTGTTGGAGCCCAGGGACAGGTGGAGGAGGAGGAGGTTGGAGGAGGTTGGAGGAGGTAGGAGGGATTGCCACACACACAGCAGGGGAACAGCTGACGTTACTGAACCCCAATAACAGAGGAGGGACTGTTGACTGTGCGTACAGCACTTCTGGACGGCAACTGGCGGTGTTGGAGCCCAGGGACAGGTGGAGGAGGAGGAGGTTGGAGGAGGTTGGAGGAGGTAGGAGGGATTGCCACACACACAGCAGGGGAACAGCTGACGTTACTGAACCCCAATAACAGAGGAGGGACTGTTGACTGTGCGTACAGCACTTCTGGACGGCAACTGGCGGTGTTGGAGCCCAGGGACAGGTGGAGGAGGAGGAGGTTGGAGGAGGTTGGAGGAGGTAGGAGGGATTGCCACACACACAGCAGGGGAACAGCTGACGTTACTGAACCCCAATAACAGAGGAGGGACTGTTGACTGTGCGTACAGCACTTCTGGACGGCAACTGGCGGTGTTGGAGCCCAGGGACAGGTGGAGGAGGAGGAGGTTGGAGGAGGTAGGAGGGATTGCCACACACACAGCAGGGGAACAGCTGACGTTACTGAACCCCAATAACAGAGGAGGGACTGTTGACTGTGCGTACAGCACTTCTGGACGGCAACTGGCGGTGTTGGAGCCCAGGGACAGGTGGAGGAGGAGGAGGTTGGAGGAGGTAGGAGGGATTGCCACACACACAGCAGGGGAACAGCTGACGTTACTGAACCCCAATAACAGAGGAGGGACTGTTGACTGTGCGTACAGCACTTCTGGACGGCAACTGGCGGTGTTGGAGCCCAGGGACAGGTGGAGGAGGAGGAGGTTGGAGGAGGTTGGAGGAGGTAGGAGGGATTGCCACACACACAGCAGGGGAACAGCTGACGTTACTGAACCCCAATAACAGAGGAGGGACTGTTGACTGTGCGTACAGCACTTCTGGACGGCAACTGGCGGTGTTGGAGCCCAGGGACAGGTGGAGGAGGAGGAGGTTGGAGGAGGTTGGAGGAGGTAGGAGGGATTGCCACACACACAGCAGGGGAACAGCTGACGTTACTGAACCCCAATAACAGAGGAGGGACTGTTGACTGTGCGTACAGCACTTCTGGACGGCAACTGGCGGTGTTGGAGCCCAGGGACAGGTGGAGGAGGAGGAGGTTGGAGGAGGTTGGAGGAGGTAGGAGGGATTGCCACACACACAGCAGGGGAACAGCTGACGTTACTGAACCCCAATAACAGAGGAGGGACTGTTGACTGTGCGTACAGCACTTCTGGACGGCAACTGGCGGTGTTGGAGCCCAGGGACAGGTGGAGGAGGAGGAGGTTGGAGGAGGTTGGAGGAGGTAGGAGGGATTGCCACACACACAGCAGGGGAACAGCTGACGTTACTGAACCCCAATAACAGAGGAGGGACTGTTGACTGTGCGTACAGCACTTCTGGACGGCAACTGGCGGTGTTGGAGCCCAGGGACAGGTGGAGGAGGAGGAGGTTGGAGGAGGTTGGAGGAGGTAGGAGGGATTGCCACACACACAGCAGGGGAACAGCTGACGTTACTGAACCCCAATAACAGAGGAGGGACTGTTGACTGTGCGTACAGCACTTCTGGACGGCAACTGGCGGTGTTGGAGCCCAGGGACAGGTGGAGGAGGAGGAGGTTGGAGGAGGTTGGAGGAGGTAGGAGGGATTGCCACACACACAGCAGGGGAACAGCTGACGTTACTGAACCCCAATAACAGAGGAGGGACTGTTGACTGTGCGTACAGCACTTCTGGACGGCAACTGGCGGTGTTGGAGCCCAGGGACAGGTGGAGGAGGAGGAGGTTGGAGGAGGTAGGAGGGATTGCCACACACACAGCAGGGGAACAGCTGACGTTACTGAACCCCAATAACAGAGGAGGGACTGTTGACTGTGCGTACAGCACTTCTGGACGGCAACTGGCGGTGTTGGAGCCCAGGGACAGGTGGAGGAGGAGGAGGTTGGAGGAGGTTGGAGGAGGTAGGAGGGATTGCCACACACACAGCAGGGGAACAGCTGACGTTACTGAACCCCAATAACAGAGGAGGGACTGTTGACTGTGCGTACAGCACTTCTGGACGGCAACTGGCGGTGTTGGAGCCCAGGGACAGGTGGAGGAGGAGGAGGTTGGAGGAGGTTGGAGGAGGTAGGAGGGATTGCCACACACACAGCAGGGGAACAGCTGACGTTACTGAACCCCAATAACAGAGGAGGGACTGTTGACTGTGCGTACAGCACTTCTGGACGGCAACTGGCGGTGTTGGAGCCCAGGGACAGGTGGAGGAGGAGGAGGTTGGAGGAGGTTGGAGGAGGTAGGAGGGATTGCCACACACACAGCAGGGGAACAGCTGACGTTACTGAACCCCAATAACAGAGGAGGGACTGTTGACTGTGCGTACAGCACTTCTGGACGGCAACTGGCGGTGTTGGAGCCCAGGGACAGGTGGAGGAGGAGGAGGTTGGAGGAGGTAGGAGGGATTGCCACACACACAGCAGGGGAACAGCTGACGTTACTGAACCCCAATAACAGAGGAGGGACTGTTGACTGTGCGTACAGCACTTCTGGACGGCAACTGGCGGTGTTGGAGCCCAGGGACAGGTGGAGGAGGAGGAGGTTGGAGGAGGTTGGAGGAGGTAGGAGGGATTGCCACACACACAGCAGGGGAACAGCTGACGTTACTGAACCCCAATAACAGAGGAGGGACTGTTGACTGTGCGTACAGCACTTCTGGACGGCAACTAGCGGTGTTGGAGCCCAGGGGCAGGTGGAAAAGCAGAGGAACACAATGTAGGCCGAAGCCTGAGAAAGTCGAAAGGGAACCTTTAACCCCCCCCCCAAGGCGTTTGTAGCTGAAAGAGCCAGCTTGTGCAGCACAAAAGATGCAAAAGGAAAAGGTGGCTCTTTTCATCATGCTCCTTGCAAACACAGAACTAAACACTTTTAAAATGTGTCCCCTGAAGCCGTGAAACCGTCCCGGAGGTGGGACTTTCCTTCGTAATATGACGCAGCACAGCCATCATTACTACCCCCCCGCCGCCGTGCCCCGGCTCCTCAGCGTTGTTTGATTCCGTCCCGGAGCCTGCGCTGTTATGTTATCCCGTGGCCAGGCACACTTAGCGCTGCCCATCTTCTGACATCATTTGGTGTCAGGCTGGCTGCGCCTGTGCGGCCGCGCTGGCCGAGAGCCCGCCTCGCAGTGTCTTCTGATGTAATCCCACTGGGGGCCTGGGATCCATGGCCATGCGCAGTGCATATCCTCGCCTCTCACTCCCCTCCCTACAGCTTCTTTTTCAGACTGTGCGGTGTCACGGCCGTGGCATGCTATTAGGGACCAGCTGACACCGAACAGTCTGAAGAAGCCATAGGGAGATGAGTGAGAGGTGGAGGTTCAGATATGCACTGCGCATGTCCATAGATCCCAGGCCCCCAGTGGGATTAAATCAGAAGACACTGCGAGGCGGGCTCTCGGCCAGCGTGGCCGCACAGGCGCAGCCAGCCTGACACCAAATGATGCCAGAAGACGGGCAGCGCTAAGTGTGCCTGGCCACGGGATAACATAACAGCGCAGGCTCCGGGACGGAATCAAACAACGCTGAGGAGCCGGGGCGCGGCGCCGGGGGGGTAGGAATGACGGCTGTGCTGCGTCATATTACGAAGGAAAGTCCCACCTCCGGGACGGTTTTACGGTATCAGTGGACACATTTTATAAGTGTTAAGTTTTGCGTGTGCAAGGAGCAAAACCAAAATAGCTACCTTTTTCCTTGTGCAGCATTACTGCTGCACAAGGTGGCTCTTTCAGTAACAAACGCCTTGGGGGGGGGGGGGACAGATTCCCTTACATTTCAGTTGTTGTGTCAGCGTGGCGGTCGCATGACACATTGCCGGCTACACAGCTGGGGATCAGCTGACGTTACTGAAACCCAATAACACTGGGTCGTATGTTTTGACTGTGCAGACGGCACATCTGAGCCTCAACTGGCGGTGTTGGAGCCCAGGAATTTAAGTTCAGGTGGTAGAAAGATGAACACAACAGGAGACCTGGATAACGTATACAGTGACCTAATTATTTAATCAGGAGGAGGAGTGGCAAATTCCTGCGAGATCCAGGCCTTGTTCATTTTCAGGAAAGTAAGCCGGTCAACGTTATCGGAGGATAGTCGCATGCGACGGTCAGTTAGTACACCACCTGCAGCACTAAAGACACGTTCCGATAATACACTGGCCGCAGGGCAAGACAGCACCTCCAATGCATACTGGCTTAGCTCTGGCCATGTATCCAGCTTTGAGACCCAAAACTTGAAAGGGGAAGAGCCGTCTGGGAGTACAGCAAGAGGGCAAGACATGTAGTCTGTCACCATCTGACGGAACCGTTGCCTCCTGCTGACTGGAGCCGTCTGTGATGGTGTAGACTTTTGTGGCGGGCACAGAAAACTGTGCCACAGTTCGGCCATACTGGTCTTGCCTTGGGCAGAGGCACTGCTTCTGCTCCCTCTTTGTGCAGAGCCTCCACCACTGCCTGGACGCACTGAGCTGCTTTGGAATGCACTAGCAGCACTTCTCTCAGTTGGAATGGAGAAGATGATGGAACTGACCAGTGTGTCTTGGTACTCCCGCATTTTTCGCTCCCGGTTCAACGGTGTGATGAGGCTTTCTACGTTGTCCCGGTAGCGAGGATCGAGGAGGGTGAACACCCAATAATCAGACATGTTGAGAATGTGGTCGATGCGGCGGTCGTTTCTCAGGCACTGCAGCATGTAATCCACCATGTGCTGCAGACTGCCAACTGCCCAAGAAACGCTGTCCCCAGCTGGAGGCGTGATCTCTGCCCGCTCGTCATCACCCCACCCTCGCTGTACACACTGAGTACTGGACAATTCGGGAACTCCCTCCTCTGGACGGATGTCTTCCTCCTCCATTGACTCCTCCTCATCCTCCTCACAAACTGTCCCCTGCCTACGCGTTTGTGAGGAACCACGTGGCGCTGACTGTCCAGAAGATGATGGAAGTGGTGAATCCTCATCCTCCACCTCTTCCACAACATCATCCCTTAGCGCTTGCAGTGATTTTTCAAGCAGGCAGATAAGGGGGACAGTCATGCTGACTAGTGCATCATCTGCACTCGCCATCCGCGTGGAATAATCAAAGGGACGCAAAACCTGGCAGACATCCTTCATAGTGGCCCACTCTGTGGTTGTGAAGTCTGTACGGCGCTGACTGCGACTTTTTTGCGCCTGATACAGCTGGTACTCCATTACAGCTTGCTGCTGCTCACACAACCGCTCCAACATATGTAACGTGGAATTCCACCTGGTAGGTAGGTCACATATGATGCGATGTTCCGGCAGGCGGTGTCGGCACTGCAGAGCCGCAATGCGCGCTTTTGCCGTGCTGGAACGCCGCAAGTGAGCACACTCTAGGCGGACCTTGTGCAGCAGTGCATCAAGATCCGGATAGTCCCTCAAAAAACTCTGCACGACCAAATTGAGCACATGTGCCAGACATGGGATGTGAGTGAGGTTGCCGAGGCCCAGGGCTGCCACCAGATTTCGGCCATTATCACACACTACCATGCCTGGCTGGAGATTCGCTGGCTCAAACCACACATCGCTCTCCTGCTTGATGGCATTCCAGAGCTCCTGCGCTGTGTGGCTACGATTCCCCAAAAAAATTAATTTCAAGACGGCCTGTTGACGTTTGGCCACGGCTGTGCTCATGTCGGTCGTAACAGGTACACGTTCATCACGGGTCCATGTGGAGGTGGACTGTGACGGCTCCTGCAGCGATGATTCTGAGGAACTGGTGTAAGAGGAGGAGTCAATGCGTACAGAATGGATTCCTGCAATCCTTGGAGTGGGCAGGACACGTCCTGCGCCACTCGCACGGTCTGTACCCGGCTCAACGACATTAACCCAATGGGCAGTGAGGGAAAGGTATCGCCCCTGTCCATGTTGACTGGTCCACGCATCGGTGGTGAGGTGGACCTTGCTACTGACGGCGTTCAGTAGCGCGTGTTTTATGTGTCCCTCCACATGCTTGTGCAGGGCAGGGACGGCTTGCCTGCTGAAGTAAAAGCGGCTGGGCACACTGTACTGTGGGACTGCCAATGACATCAAGTCACGGAAGCTGTCAGTCTCCACCAGCCTGAATGACAGCATTTCCAGTGACAGAAGTTTGGCAATGCCTGCAGTCAGAGCCTGTGCTCGTGGGTGGTTTGACGAGAAAGGCCGCCTTTTCTCCCATGCCTGTACTACCGATGGCTGTAGACTGGGCTGGGAGTGTGTGGTTGACTGGGAAAGTGGTGCTGCGGGTGGAATGACAGCGGGTCTCTGGACAACAGGGCCAGAGGTTCTTCCACGGCGATCCTGGGAGGAAGCCGAACCAGCTGCGTGTGAGCTAGAGGAAGAGGCAACACGAGCTGAAGAGGTGGTAGCTGCCGCTGTTGGTTGGCCTAGCTCTTCAGTGTGTTTGTCTAACTCCGCCGGGTGCCTGTTGCGCACATGTTTCCACATGTTGGAGGTATTGAGGTTGGCGACTTTTTGACCTCTTTTGATTTTTTGATGACACACCTTGCATCTGACATAGCAAATGTCATCTGCAACTGTGTCAAAAAAGGACCAGGCACTGCAAGTCTTGGGAGCCCCCCTTTTGACTTTTGGAAGAGACATGCTCCTTACGGGTGCCAAAGCGGAGGCTGCAGGATCCGCAGTCTTCCCCCTCCCTCTCCCTCTTTGGGCCGTACGGGGAATCTCTTCCTCAGAGCTGCTCCCACCACCTTCCTGTCCCTGACGCCAAGATGGGTCAAGGACCTCATCATCTACACTACCCTCTGCCCCCAACTGCTCCTCCTGGGTAGTCTCAGCAGCAGAGCACGCACCAGTAAGTGGCACCTGAGTGTCATCATCAGCTGATGCGGCCTGCGAGGTGGTGACCGGAGCCACTGGCCCACCCGCCTCTTCAGAGGAAGACAGAAAAAGCTGTTGGGCATCACTGCACCCTGCCTCTTCTTCCATTTCTCCAATGCTGCTTGGCTGGCCCCTGTTTCCAAGCCAAGAGATGATTCAGAGAACAGAAGTAGAGACTGCTCCTGTCCTGGGATCTCTGTCTGCCTGGGCAATTTTGCAGGTGGTGAAGAGACAGATGGCTGCTCTCCAGTGCTCTGTGTCTGAGAGGATGTGGCACTAATGGAAGTTGATGCATTAGCTGCCATCCATCCCACAACGGCTTCAATTTGGTCTTCACGCAGCAGCGGTGTACGGCGCTCGGCGACAAAGCTGCGCATGAACGACTGTTCCCTTGTGAAAGTGGGTGCTGATGACTCACCGGTGCCCGCAGCAGGCACAGAATCCCCACGTCCCCTCCCTGCTCCGCGCCCACGCCCACGCCCACGTGCCTTACTCACTGCCTTCTTCATCTTGGTTGACTGATAAAGATAAGCAGAAAAGTACTAACGGCTTTGTGTGCTTATTCCTGAGCAACTCCTCCTAACAGGTATAAGACACACTAATTTTCTAAAGTGTGGACTAGACTTGAATATGAGCTAATGTGGCCTACACAAATGTAAAGTGGTGTAACTGGTGTGTTTGGTGAACTTTATTATTTATTTATTTTTTTTGGGCTGAACTGACAACGGATAGAGCTGCAATCACACGGAGACCGTGCAGACAGCCGTAAACGGCGCTGCAAGGCCCAAAAACCCTCCTCTACTTTATCCTATCTAGTGTTTTTCCACAAATTAGCTGGAGACGGGTGGAAAGACACTAATAGGATTTTTTAAAATAAATTAGCAGCAGACTACACTACTTTGAAAAAAAAGAAAATTGATTTGGCGGTATGACGCAGTGAAAAACCCTGAGCTGCAGACAACCAGGCTACGGCTGCTCACAGGCTACAGGGCGAGCTGCAGTCACACGGAGACCGTGCAGACAGCCGTAAACGGCGCTGCAAGGCCCAAAAACCCTCCTCTACTTTATCCTATGTAGTGTTTTTCCACAAATTAGCTGGAGACGGGTGGAAAGACACTAATAGGATTTTTTAAAATAAATTAGCAGCAGACTACACTACTTTGAAAAAAAAGAAAATTGATTTGGCGGTATGACGCAGTGAAAAACCCTGAGCTGGAGACAACCAGGCTATAGCTGCTCACAGATTACAGGGCGAGCTGCAGTCACACGGAGACCGTGCAGACAGCCGTAAACGGCGCTGCAAGGCCCAAAAACCCTCCTCTACTTTATCCTATGTAGTGTTTTTCCACAAATTAGCTGGAGACGGGTGGAAAGACACTAATAGGAATTTTTGGAAAAAATGTGCAGCAGCCTGCACTACTTCAAAAAAAAAAAAAAAAAGGACAGTATGAGGCAATGAACCACCCTCCCTGAACTGAATACAACCAGCTATGGATGGCCTATGTGGCTGCACTCAGACTAGAGAGTGGGCTGCACTCACACACACACACACAGAGACCTTGCAGATCGCTGTGAAAACAGCGCTACAAGGCAAAAGGAAGGTGAATAGTAGGTGAACACAGCGGTTGCTAAATTAGCCTTTGGAAAGCACAAAGAAGCAAATCGCTATCTCTAAACTGTCCCTCAGTCAGCAAACAGCGTCCTGTCACTAACTGAATTCACAGCAGAGTGATCGCAAAATGGCGCCAGCGACTTTTAAACTGCATCATGACATCATTTCAGCAGCCAATCACAGCCTTGCCAGTAGTTTCATGCCCTCCATGCTAAACAGGATGTGCCCACACTTGGAATCTTTCTCATTGGCTGAATTTCTGAATTTTGAATCATTGAACTTCCGATTCCGGTATCCGATACGCGCCAAGTATCGGAATCCCGGTATCGGAATTCCTATACCGCTAGTATCGGCCGATACCCGATACTTGCGGTATCGGAATGCTCAACACTACTGGTCGCAAATCTGCTAGATAAATATATGCTATTTATTTAACCAACTAGATGGTGGCCCGATTCTAACAATTGGGTATTCTAGAATATGCATGTGCACGTAGTATATTGCACAGCCCACGTAGTTTATTGCACAGCCCACATAGTATATTGCCCAGCCACGTAGTATATTGCCCAGCCATGTAGTATATTGCCCAGTCACGTAATATATTGCCCAGTCACGCAGTATATTGCCCGGTCACGTAGTATATTGCCCAGCCACATAGTATATTGCCCAGCCACGTAGTATATTGCCCAGCCACATAGTATATTGCCCAGTCACGTAGTATATTGCCCAGTGACATAGTATATTGCCCAGCCATGTAGTATATTGCCCAGTGACGTAGTATATTGCCAAGTGACGTAGTATATCACCCAGCCACATAATATATTGCCTAGCCACGTAGTATATTGCCCAGTCATGTAATATATTGCACAGCCCACGCAGTATATTGCCCAGTCACATAGTTTATTGCACAGCCCACGTAGTATATTGCCCAGCCACGTAGTATATTGCCCAGCCACATAGTATATTGCCCAGCGACATAGTATATTGCCCAGTGACATAGTATATTGCCCAGCCACATAGTATATTGCCCAGCCACGTAGTATATTGCCCAGTGACGTATTATATTGCCCAGCCATGTAGTATATTGCCCAGTCACGTAGTATATTGCCCACTCGCGTAGTATATTGCCCAGTCACGTAGTATATTGCCCAGTCACGTAGTATATTGCCCAGTAGCGTAGTATATTGCCCAGCGATGTAGTATATTGCCCAGCCACGTAGCATATTGCCCAGCCACGTAGTATATTGCCCAGCCACGTAACGTAGTATATTGCCCAGTGACGTAAAATAAAAAAATAAACATATACTCATCTTCCGAAGTGCCGTTGAAGTCCTGGCGCCTGTGTACGGTGCACGCGGCAGCTTCCGGTCCCAGGATTGGTATGAGCACAGGACCTGTCATGACATTGCGGTCACATGACCGTGACATCATGGCAGGTCCTTCTCGTGCAGGCGCGCAGGACCTGTGATGACATCATGGTCACATGACCGTGACGTCATGGCAGGTCCTTCTCGCGCAGGACCTGTGATAACATCGCGGTCACATGACCGTGACGTCATGGCAGGTCCTTCTCACATAGCATCCTTGGCACCGGAACCTGCAGCTTGCACTGCCGAGGACACCGCGCCACATCGGAGGGTGAGAATAACCTTTTTTTAATTATTATTATTTGTAACAGATCTTTTTACTATTGATGCTGCATACGCTGCATCAATAGTAAAAAGTTGGTCACACAGGGTTAATAGCTGCGTTAATTGAGTGCGTTACACTGCGGTCCATTAACCCTGTGTGAGCACTGACTGGAGGGGAGTATGGAGCGGGCACTGACTGCGGGGAGGAAAGAGCGGCCATGTTGCCGCCGGACTGTGCCCGTCGCTGATTGGTCGTGGCAATAGTCATGGGCGTTTTGCCACGACCAATCAGCAACTTAGATTTCCATGACAGACAGAGGCCGCGACCAATGAATATCCGTGACAGACAGAAAGACAGACAGAAGGACAGACAGACGGAAGTGACCCTTAGACAATTATATAGTAGATAGCAGAGTAATTTTTTTGATACACACGTCAACAGCAGACTCAGGAAAATTACTGATAAATAATGACGTTTGCATATCTCAGCATCCTTGCCGCCAGTCGCACAACTGCTTGATAAATATAAACTATTTCAGCAATAGGGGAGGAATATAATTTAGCTCTAAAAAAAGTTTAGTATATGCTGGTACTGAGGAAAATAATTTTGCTCTAAAAATCTGTTTTGTATATTATCGTACTGGATATGAAAACCTGCCTCTCTCCCTAATCCGACAATTTGTTCCTACACTATACACAAAACAACCTAGTAGAGATCTGAAGCATGTACTTGCAATGCTAACACCCTGCTTGCCTTTCCCTCTACCTCATATTAAATCTGTCCGTATGCTATCTCAACTTAACAGAGAACTAGTCTTCATTCTAAGTAGCTCTTAAAAGAGCTTTTTGGACACAGAAACTCTCCCTATACGCTGCTTTCACTCTCACACTACGCTCTCACTATGCTGTTTCCAGATGCAATGTTTGAAAGATGGCGCCGGCAGGGCTTAAATATCCCCCTATGATGCTGTAATGCCAGCAAATCACAGTACTGCCACAACAAAGATTGTGATGGCGTTACTGTGATTGCCAAGCAAGCAAACCCTGCATGTTCATTGGCTGCAAATAAATTGCCAAACATGCTAGCCAGGTCATTTGAATATACCGAGGTGAATAGCTAATTACTCACCGAATAAGAAATAGGCCGAATAGCGTACTATTCGTGCGAGTAACAAATAGTGCCGAATGTATTTGCTCATCACTATTTATTTATTATTCAATTCATTCTTTAGCTCCCCAGAAGACTTGAACCTGTGACTGTTTAATACTGTACAGTGCAATAACACAATGTTGCAGTGCTGTAAATAATGAAACAGATATTCTCCCATAAAGTCCACCCATAGGTGTTTTGGTTGCCAATGCAACCTTATATTGTCTGGAGGGCTGTGGGGGAATCATAATGTTTGTAGGGGCAGTGTAGCAACATCATACTGTGTGTGGGAGCTGATGGGAAATCATACTGTGAGGTGGCTGATCGGGCATCATACTGTGTGTGGTGAATGTACTGTAGAGGTCATTGACAGCAGCAGGCATAAAAGGTGGCGCAACAAAGTATTAAGTTAAAGGAGCCGAATAATATTGCACACCCCACTTTTCAGCTTTTGAATTTCCACAAAATTTTAAAATAAATAAATTTTGTTCAACTTCACAATTGTGTTCCACATGTTGTTGATTCTTCACCAAAAATTTACCTTTGGTATGTTTATGTTTGAAGCATGATATGTGGGAAAAGGTTGAAAAGTTCCAGGGGCCGAATACTTTTGCAAGGCCCTGTATATCTGCACCAGGTGGGGACATCATACTGTTTGTAGGGCATCATAATGTGTGTAGGAACTGATAGGGCATCCTACTGTGTGAGGGAATGTACTGTGGGAGAATCAAACAAAGTGTGGAGAGCTGTGTGGGCATTATTCTGTGTTTGTGAGCTATGGGAACATTATGCTGTTCGTGGGGAGCTCTAAAGGTCATCATTCTGTGTGGTAGGTTATGTGGGGATCATCCTGTGTGTGGAACTGTAGGAGCATCATGCTTTGTTACTGTGTGGGGAGTTGTGGTGGCATCATATTGTGCAAGGGGGAATCTACTGTGGAGGCATCATACATCATAGTGTATGTGATGGGCACTGTGAGGACCAAGGAATGGTACATACTGTGTGGGAAGATTAATGGACTCATTAGGAGTTAGATTTCTGTGTGGGTACATATGATGGATAGGGCACGTTTAAGATACTGGCTCAGAGAAAGTAAAATTTGTTATTTTTAAAAATTTGGATGTGCATTTTATCATATGACTATTCACATGAAAATTGATTGGAAAATCACCATCTTGTTAGTTCAAGCTTTGGCCACTAGATGACAACAAAACCCACATTTACACATGGCCAAACTCAGCTTTTTTGCTTTGCTGTCAAAAATGTATTAGTTACAAAAATAAATATTTATTTATTTTACTCACTTCTATGGCACCATTAATTGCACAACACTTTACATACATCATTTTCACTGTCCCTACTGGGGTTCTCAATCTGAAATCCCTATCAGCATAGTTTTTGGAGGGTGGGAGGAAACTCATGCAAACACCAGGAGAACTCTTTGCAGATGTTGAACCCAGTGTTTCAAAGCCACAGTGCTAACTCCTGAGCCACTGTGATGCAGGTATGCACTGCTTTCTATGGACCAAGGAATACTGCTATAGTTGCCCATTACACCACATAACAGAGTCAAAACTCCTCTTCCAAAATAAAAATGTTTTGCCTAACTGTGACCGTTACACTGCACTGTGCGTGACCAGTAAGTGGCTTTTACATCGTAATCCTATGGAGCATCAGAAAAAGAGACTTCCAGCTCACACATAGAGTATAGAGTGAGCTGGAGAGTCTGAAGAGCAGTCACATCACTGTTAAGAGGAGCAGAACGGAACGGGACACCAAAGAAGGCGGAAGTAAGTATACACTCATCCTACCGGAGCACACGCCAGGGCCGTGGGGATACTCGATCCCGGGCCGGTTCTTAACCCCTTTCTGACATGTGATGTACTATCCCGTTGAGGTGGGGTGGGCCCGTATGACCACCGACGGGATAGTACGTCATATGCGATCGGCCGCGCTTATGGGGGGAGCGCAGCCGATCGAGGCCGGGTGTCAGCTGACTATCATGGACCGTCCCTGACACATTAACCCCTGGCACACTGCAATCAAACATGATCGCAGCGTTCCGGGGGCATAGGGAAGCATCGCGCAGGGGGGGGGGCTCCCTGCGTGCTTCCCTGAGACCCCCGGAGCAAAGCGATGTGATCGCGTTGCCCGAGGGTCTCCTCCATCCTCCTCCCTGCAGGCCCCGGATCCAAAATGGCCACAGGGCTGCATCCGGGTCCTGCAAGGAGGTGGCTTACCAAGCGCCTGCTCAGTGCAGGTGCTGGTAAGCCTGCAGCACTGTAAGTCAGATCGCTGATCTGACACAGTCCTCTGCAAAGTGTCAGATCAGCGATCTTACACTATAACATGATGTTCCCCCCCCCCCCGGGGCAATGTTATAGTGTAAAAAAATATATATTTACCTGTGTAAAAAAAAAAAAAAAAGAAAATATATTGTTCCCATAAATACATTTCGTTATCTAAATAAAAAAAAACAATAAAAGTACACATATTTAGTATCCCCACATCCGTAACGACCCGACCTATAAAACTGTTCCACTTGTTAACCCCTTCAGTGAACACCGTAAAAAAAAAAAAGAGGCAAAAAACAACGCTTTATTATCATACCGCCAAACAAAAAGTGAAATAACACGAGATCAAAAAGACGGATATAAATAACCATGGTACCGCTGAAAATGTCATATTGTCGCGCAAAAAATGAGCCATGATACAGCATAATCAGCGAAAAAATAAAAAAGTTATAGTCCTCAGAATAAAGCGATGGAAAAATAATTATTTTTTCTATAAAATAGTTTTCATCGTATAATAGCGCCAAAGCATAAAAAATGATATAAATGAGGTATCGCTGAAATCGTACTGACCCGAAGAATAAAACTGCTTTATCCATTTTACCAAACACGGAACGGTATAAACACCCCCCCAAAAGAAATTCATGAATAGCTGGTTTTTGGTAATTCTGCCTCACAAAAATCGGAATAAATAGCAATCAAAAAATGACACGTTTCCGAAAATGGTACCAATAAAAACATCAACTCGTCCCGCAAAAAACAAGACATTACATGACTCTGTGGACCAAAATATGGAAAAATTATAGCTCTCAAAATGTGGTAACGCAAAAAATATTTTTTGCAATAAAAAGCGTCTTTTAGTGTGTGACGGCTGCCAATCATAGCAATCTGCTAAAAAACCCACTATAAAAGTAAATTATCACCCCCTTAGTTAGAGAAAAATTAAAAAATTAAAAAAATGTATTTATTGCCATTTTCCCAATAGGGTTAGGGTTAGGGATAGGGCTAGGGTTTAGGTTAGGGCTAGGGTTAGGGTTAGGGCTAGGGTTAGGACTAGTGTTAGGGTTAGGGCTAGGTTTAGGGTTAGGGCTTGGGTTAGAGTTAGGGCTAGGTTTAGGATTAGGGCTAGAGTTAGGGATAGGGTTAGGATTAGGGCTAGGGTTAGGGCTAGGGTTAGCGCTAGGGTTAGGGTTGGGGCTAGGGTTAAGGCTACAGTTAGGGTTGGGGCTAAAGTTAGGGTTGGGGCTGAAGTTAAGGATAGGGTTTGGATTACATTTACGGTTGGGAATAGGGTTGGGATTAGGTTTAGGGTTGTGTCAGGGTTAGGGGTGTGGTTAGGGTTACCGTTGGGATTAGGGTTAGGGGTGTGTTTGGATTAGGGTTTCAGTTATAATTGGGGGGTTTCCACTGTTTAGGCACATCAGGGTCTCTCCAAACGCGACATGGCGTCCTATCTCAATTCCAGTCAATTTTGCATTGAAAAGTCTAATGGTGCTCCTTCCCTTCCGAGCTCTGCCATGCGCCCCAAACAGTGGTTTACCCCCACATATGGGGTATCGGCGTACTCAGGACAAATTGTTCAACAACTTTTGGGGTCCATTTTCTCCTGTTACCCTTGGTAAAATAAAACAAATTGGAACTGAAGTAAATTTTTTGTGAAAAAAAGTTAAATGTTCATTTTTATTTAAACATTCCCAAAATTCCTGTGAAACACCTGAAGGGTTAAAAAAACTTCTTGAATGTGGTTTTGAGCACCTTGAGGGGTGAAGTTTTTGGAATGGTGTCACACTTGGTTATTTTCTATCATATAGACCCCTCAAAATGACTTCAAATGAGATGTGGTCCCTAAAAAAAAAATGGTGCTGTAAAAATGAGAAATTGCTGGTCAACTTTTAACCCTCATAACTCCCTAACAAAAAAAAAATTTGGCCCAAAATTGTGCTGATGTAAAGTAGACATGTGGGAAATGTTACTTATTAAGTATTTTGTGTGACATATCTCTGTGATTTAATTGCATAAAAATTCAAAGTTGGAAAATTGCAACATTTTCAACATTTTTGCCGAATTTCTGTTTTTTTTTTTACAAATAAACACAGGTAATATCAAAGAAATTTTACTGCTATCATGAAGTACAATATGTCACAAAAAAACAATGTCAGAATTACTCGGGATCCGTTGAAGCGTTCCAGAGTTATAACCTCATAAAGGGACAGTGGTCAGGATTGTAAAAATTGGCCTGGTCATTAACGTGCAAACCACCCTTGGGGGTAAATGGGTTAAAGGAATGTGTCACAGCAGCAGTGACCCGGTCCGTGGCCCTGGGCGTCTAATAAAAGAGTGATGATGAAAAGGGTAATAAAGTTTATGGGAAAAAGGGAATTGTTCGTGACGCCACCACCTGTGGTACTCGGTAATAAAGGTGTTAGCCGACGCTGCTTCAGAGACCGCTGGGGCTGTTGGTGATGCAGCAGAGTTGGTACAGCTCTCCACAGGTAGAGCTGGACCCCAGGGCAACTATATGTATAAGTGATGAGATGATGATGGTGGTTGTAGTGCAGGGCAGGTGACGCAGTAACAATTCAGAGGACACAGCAGGGTGCAGTTTCCACACATTTACTCACAGTTCTTAGTTGTAGTCCCCAGCTGGGGTGCTGTGTCTTCCGGGTTTGTGATCCAGCCAGCTCTCACATAAATTGGGTGCACCTTCCAGAACCCCATTTCTGTGTTCCTTTCCTGGCCGTCTCCCTGCGCTGGCTCTAACCCTTCTGCCCTGCGCCTTCACAAACACTGTCCCAATCCAGCAGCCTCAGATCTTGTTGGACGACACTCTCTGTTCGACCCATGGATCCATATGTGGCTGCCCTTTCAGCGAATGTGTTGAATGTGGCTGCAGCACATGCAGATGATGCAGCCTCTGGCTGGCTAGCTGAGTCTTGTAGTCCTCCACTAGTCTTGGGGGCCAGTTCCCCACTGCGACCTTGTCCCTCCACCTAGCGATGGTCACTACCTGTGCCCCTAGGACCCCTTCTTTCTTCTTTCTGTAGCTTCTCCTTTCCCTAGCTCCCTGTGACAGGGAGCCTCTTTCTGCACATCTTTTTCCATTCAGCTCCTCTCATAATCTGACTAACTTTCCCCCTAATTACCTCCTCCCCTAACTACTCACTCCATCCACACCCTCTACCTAGTAACCTTCTCCAGACTGGGATGAGGCTATCCTCCCTTAGGTTACACCCAGATACCCTGACTGGAGTGTTGTGGTATTGGAAGCTGGTTTGGAGTCCCGGTTAGTGCAACCTTTTTACCCTAGAGCAAAGTTCCACATCTCTGGATGAGGTGCAGTAGCTCTGTGGCGACCAGACCTCAGGGGCGCCACAATACATTACAAGAGGGGTCATTTAAACTTTTATAATTTTTTAAATATTTTTAAAAACATTTTTTTTACTTGCTTCAGTAGTCTCCTTAGGAAACTTGAAGCTACTCTCATCTGATCGCCTGTGCTGCACATAGCATGGCTTCAGCCCTGCCATGTGTGGCAAAATTGATCATCTGCTGTGATTGCCGGCCACGGGCCGTGTTCATAGCAGATCGGCAACGTCAATCACAGGGGTAGACTGCAGACCCCGGGTTGTCATGCCAAATCATCAGCACCTCGATCATGTGAAAGGTGCACTGATAGGCGGGTTTTATGACAGCGACATCTAACATGTTAAAAGCTGTAAGCAGACCATGATTCCACCCACGGCTGTTATGGGCTGATGACAGCTGATAAAATCAGCTGTCATGTGCCTGAAAAGATGAGGGCTCAGCGCTGGAGCCCTCATCAAAGAGGGGGAGGCGACCTATGACGTATCTATATGTCATAGGTCATAAAGGGGTTACACAAAGTGGGGCCCTGGGAAAAAGTTTAATTTAGGTCCCCAAATGCTAACATATCGCACCTTCATACACAAACATTTAGGTTGCATTTACTTGATCTGAGTTCAGGCCATCAAATGAGCACAATCAATAATATTGAAGCTGTTTGAGACTTGTTTCCCAGCCTCTTTACATCGGCTGAGGAAGAATAATGGACACAGACTGATCACTGGTAGATCAATCTGCCCCAACACAGCATCATGTTATCAGCAGTCCATCTGCAGCTTACACTGTATGATGTGCTGCTAAAAAACAATTATTTCTGTTCCGGCATAAAGAAATCAATCACCCGAGGAATGTTTACACCTATGAAGTCTACTTTATGCTGCTGGTGTTTATGAATGTGGATGCTACATACGCAATATGTGACACACAAATTGCATGTTATACACAATTCAGGTTGCGCACACAAAATGCATGACAGACACACAATGAATGGCATGCACTAAGCATGACACACACATATTGCATGACTGCCACACATGCAGAATGCATGACATACACAATGCATGACACATGCACATGCACACGCACACACACTGCACTCTCAACATCTCAAACTACACTGACAATGCAGAGCTGTGATTATCAATGTGGTTTCTGCTGTAAATGCAGCAAATCCCCCTACAGAGTGGGGACCCTGGGCAATCGCCCAGTTTACTCCCCTCCTAATGCCAACCCTGGTACTGTATGTTACTCAACAGAACTTTATTTCTCTAGGAGTCACCAGGACATTTTAGGACTGTACACACTTCAATTGGCTGCCTATTTGAGTCTCTGTTAGGAACTTCTGTATGAGTGCTTGGAAAACAGAATTCAGACATTTCCCTGATTCTTTGACTCTGATCAGTCAGAATTAAAAATAAGAAGTTTTGCACTCCACTTGACCTTTTTCTTGCACTGTTCTCATTTTTTATCAAACTAGCTTTTTCAATTATGACTAGTGTTGAGCGATACCGTCCGATACTTGAAAGTATCGGTATCGGAAAGTATCGGCCGATACCGTCACAGTATCGGAATCCAATCCGATACCGATACCCGATACCAATACAAGTCAATGGGACTCAAGTATCGGACGGTATCCCTGATGGTTCCCAGGGTCTGAAGGAGAGGAAACTCTCCTTCAGGCCCTGGGAACCATATAAATGTGTAAAAGAAAGAATTAAAATAAAAAATATCGCTATACTCACCTGTCCGACGCAGCCGGGACTTCAGCGAGGGAACCGGCAGCGTTGTTTGTTTAAAAATCGCGCTATTACTTGGTTACGTGAATTCCCGGCTTGTGATTGGTCAGGTCGGCCATGTTGCCGGGACGCGGACCAATCACAGCAAGCCGTGACGAAATTACGTCACGGCTTGCTGTGATTGGTCCGCGTCCCGGCAATATGGCCGCCCTGACCAATCACAAGCCGGGACGTCACGGGAGGCTGGACACGCGCTCATTTTAAAATGGGCGCGTGTCCAGCCTCCCGTGACGTCACGGCTTGTGATTGGTTGCGCCGCGATCAACCAATCACAAGCCGGGAGGCTGGACGCGCTCATTTTGAAATGGGCGCGTGTCCAGCCTCCCGTGACGTCACGGCTTGTGATTGGTTGCGCCGCGATCAACCAATCACAAGCCGGGAGGCTGGACGCGCTCATTTTGAAATGGGCGCGTGTCCAGCCTCCCGGCTTGTGATTGGTTGACCGCGACGCAACCAATCACAAGCCGTGACGTCACGGGAGGCTGGACACGCGCCCTTTTTAAAATGAGCGCGTTTCCAGCCTCCCGTGACGTCACGGCTTGTGATTGGTTAATGGCGGCCATGTTGCCGGGACGCGGACCAATCACAGCAAGCCGTGACGTATTTTCGTCACGGCTTGCTGTGATTGGTCCGCGGCCCGGCAACATGGCCGCCCTGACCAATCACAAGCCGGGACTTCGCGTAACCATGTAAAAGCGGGAATTTTAAACAAACAACGCTGCCGGTTCCTGCGCTGAGGTCCCGGCTGCGTCGGACAGGTGAGTATAGCGATATTTTTTATTTTAATTCTCTATTTTACACATTTTAACATTAATGTTGTTCCGATACCCGATACCCGATACCACAAGAGTATCGGAATCCCGGTATCGGAATTCCGATACAGCAAGTATCGGCCGATACCCGATACTTGCAGCATCGGAATGCTCAACACTAATTATGACCAGTTAAAGATGAACACAAGTGGAAAGGCAGTCAAAAGAAGTGTAAAGTTTCATATGTTGCTCTCAGTTTGCCATATTAAACTCAATATCTCATTTGGGGAAATGTTTCAACATATTTTAGAAAAATATTTAGAATTGAGAGTTCTCAGTGGTTGATACCTTTTGTCAACATATTTAAGAACATATTTTAGACATTCAGATGGCAGGCTGCGACCAAAAAGTGAACGGGCAGGCAAGTACAGCGCAAACTTCCTCAAAAGCATTTAGACACCACAAAATCTCAAAATTAAATATGATTAAACTCCTAATACAATAACACACTATAACCTCTATTATATATTAAGCATGTCTTTATTTTACTTGAATAAAGCACTCCGCTATGATTAACTTTGGAGTCTGCTATCTCAGCTCAACTCTGCTGGCCGGATCACTGTCACATTCCTGTCACATCCAGGTATCTAAGTATACTGCTCAGTATACTGCTCATCTGAATAGTTTATCTAGTTAATCTAAATAAATGTGGGTCACACTTTACCAAGCCACGGCCCATTTTACATGACAATTAATCAGGAGAAACTGTGGGTCCCTGCTAAAGGCATAGGCTATTTTTTCCTCACTAGTGTGTACTTGTTTTGGTGCAAAATGCTGATATTCTGAATACTATTAAATACATTATCTATTTATAACATTAATTACAAACCAAAGCGTGTACAGCAGCACTCTGCATAGCTCCCAACCATCCCAGATTCAGCGGGACTGTCCCAATTTGAGGACTCAGCCCCGACTTCCAATACATACCTCTCTCTTACATCGTCATTGCTCTGTAGCTTCTCCTCCTTCTTCTAGGGGATGGGGACAACAACTCTCTGAACTTACGTAAACTAAATAAACCACTCCGTTCTCCTCAGGTCTCTCAAAGTCTCAAACTCATGTCCTCACTGTTCACATGCAGCAGCTTAATCTATGAGCCTCAACCAACAACGATAAACATAGAAGAATTTGGAAACCTTGTGCTGTATTGCACACATTGAGCCCACAAGCATATTATGCAAGTAGAGATACATTTGTACATAGCAGTGTATGTATATGTCCCTGTATTCTACAGATGCAGAAAAAGTCATATTTTTTTATTTGTAGTGTGAACATAAAAATGGATATTTTGAGTCCATATTGAAATATACAGAATGCATTCAAACCATGACAGAGCAGCATTGCTGGTCATGCATTTACAGACAGACTATGATCATAGTGTACTTCATTGTCTGAAAGCTTTTACCTCACAAATAGTTCTATGTTTTTCTATGTTTGTTATTGTAAAACATGGAGGTTTATTTAACCTCTGACTGCTGTAGACTTATGTTATCTAGGGAGCTTTTGGAATTGTCTGGATTTATTGCCCCTTTTTCTGATGTTTGCCTGGTATCTCTGATTCATCTTACTCCCAAAGGCTGGCCACTAGAGGACAGAGGCTTAATCAGAGTTACACATAGTGTAAATCACTATATAAGGCCCGAGAAACACGACTAAGATAGAAGCAGAAAGTTGAATATCTATACTTATACATGTACAGTGTTGTGATACCTGCATAAGTGGGGACGCCCATGCACTATTGTGAATTTTCCAGGAAGTTCTCTATCTTAGTGCATGCTTCTATGATATTCCAGACAAATGATGTTTAAAAGCTCCTTGGTGCTGATGTGAGTATATGTACTTAATCTTTATATGTATTTAATCTTCATATGTACTTAACTTTTGCATGTTAAAATATGCAACAGTGTACGCAATCCTACTATTCCTTTAATTTTGCACTTTGAAATAAAATTGCAGTATATCACAAGTAGTAGCCTTCCTTAAAGCTGTATCCAAACCTTATTGTTAATAACTTGGCAATATATAATTTGACGTAGTTGGCAGGATATGCAGAAGGCTCAGTTTTTATTAAACAGGACTCTGTGTGATAGTGTGATGTTGTGTAAAACATGCCTTTCTTTAAGAAAAAGGTAGCTGTGAGTGAGTTTATTGACATTCCAGGTTGGGAACAGGCTCCCTATCATATTCCTATAATGAGGACTTTAGGGCCTGAGAATGACGTCACGGCTTGTGATTGGTCGCGTGGCGGTCACATGAGCGGCACGCGACCAATCAGAAGCTGTGACGTCATGGAAGGCCCTAAACGCGCTCATTTTAAGCAAAGAAGGCTGCCGGTTACCAGCGGTGATGTCCAGGGGACTCCGGAGAGGTGAGTATATCAATATTTTTTATTTTAATTCTTTATTTTACACAGTAATATGGATCCGATACCGATTCCCGATACCACAAAAGTATCGGATCTCGGTATCGGAATTCCGATACCGCAAGTATCGGCCGATACCCGATACTTGCGGTATCGGAATGCTCAACACTAGTAGTAGAGTATAAATACAGAAAGAGTAGAGGGAAGGTGAATAAAAAGAAAGTAGCTTTGGCCATAGCCAAAGCAGGGCTAGAGTGGAACCCTGATCAGTGAGATTGTGATGTTTCTAATTCAAATGACTCTGAAAACATAAACCGAGTCTGAGGATGAATATTTCCATGGGAAGAGAGAAATTGATCCTCCTCTTAACCCAGTGAAAGTTCATCCTTTATATCGGAGACGGAATGTAGAGACAGCTACAGGTAAACAGAATGAGAATGCGGTAGAGGATTACAGTCAGCAGGAGCTTTATGACCTTCATGATCGTTTTTCTCAAAAGCCAAATGAACCCCTGGTAGCTTGGGCAGTCAGATTAAGGGAGATGGGGGCTCATGGAGTACAGGTGGATGCTGTAGATTGCCCAAAGTTTGTCCAACTCAGTCATGAACCTACAGTGAAGGAGGCATTCCATACCTTGATAATCCAGCAACCACATGTGTGTAGTATGCTTGATGTTGTGGCTATGGCATTGCAGCATAAATACCCATCTGAGACGGACTGGCCGCCCAATGAAAAACCATGGTTTACGTTGAAAAATTGTAATCAGAGGTTGAAGGAGGAGGTCATGAAAAATACTATTTCAGCAAGCACCTATGATGATTATATGCAAGTTGTTGTAAGTGTATCTGTTAGAAATCATATAATTAGAAATGCCCCTCTAGCTTATAAAAATATCATGATGACTAGTGTTGAGCGATACCTTCCGATACTCAAAGGTATCGGTATCGGATTGGATCGGCCGATATCCAAAAAATATCGGATATCGCCGATACCGATACCAATGCAAATCAATGGGACACAAGTATCGGAAGGTATCCTGGATGGTTCCCAGGGTCTGAAGGAGAGGAAACTCTCCTTCAGGCCCTGGGATCCATATTCATGTAAAAAATAAAGAATAAAAATAAAAAATATGGATATACTCACCCCTCCGGCGGCCCCTGGACCTTAGCGCTGTAACCGGCAGCCTCCGTTCCTAAGAATGCAGAGTTAAGGACCTTCGATGACGTCGCGGCTTGTGATTGGTCGCGTGACCGCTCATGCGACCAATCACAAGCCGTGACGTCATCGCAGGTCCTACACTCCCTGCATTCTTAGGAACGGAGGCACCGCCGGACGGGTGAGTATATCAATATTTTTTATTTTTATTATTTATTTTTTACATGAATATGGATCCCAGGGCCTGAAGGAGAGTCTCCTCTCCTCCAGACCCTGGAAACCATATGCACCGCACACTTCCGATTCCGATTTCCGATATCACAAAAATATCGGAACTCGGTATCGGAATTCCAATACCGCAAATATCGGCCGATACCCGATACTTGCGGTATCAGAATGCTCAACACTAATGATGATGCTAATGGTAAATCAGACTGGGAAAACAATTGCTAATACATAGGAGGAAATTCAACAGTTAAGGGATCTGGGAGATTGGAGTCTCAAACTGAAGGGTAAATTTCAGTCTGAAGAGCAGCATGATGATGTCAAAAGTAATTACAATCCTGGATCCCATATTGCCCAGAAATATATGTTTATGGCCTTAATAAAAAATGGCATCCACAGGGATAAATGGGATTGGTACTGACGAGATGTAGAAATTGTATCAAAAGAGAGGACTTAATAAAAAGCTAGGTGTTTCACATAATAAAAAGGTTACAGTAAAAGATTTTGAATCTCCATAGTGGAGGCGAGACAGGACATGGAGAGAGAGAGGGCCCACTCCCTCTTCGTCTCCGTCAAAGACCACACCACTGGGGTTTTAGAATCTTTATGCTGAAGTCAAATCCTTGATACAGGAATTCAAAGCCCAACTGAAGGGACTATCATTTTCTCCTACCAAGATGTCCATCTGAAATGGAGGATTAATGGGGGGGGAGATACGGTACATCTCACAAAATTAGAATATCATCAAGAAGTTATTTTACTGTATTTCAGTTCTTCAGTCCAAAAAGTGAATCTCATATATTATATAGAGTCATTACAAACAGAGTGATCTATTGCGCGCGTTTATTTCTGTTAATGTTGATTAATTAATTAATTGGCTTACAGCCAATGAAGACCCAAAAGTCATTATCTCAGTAAATTAGAATACTTTATAACACCAGCTTGAAAAAATGATTTTAACATCCGAAATGTTGGCCTACTGAAATGTATGTTCAGTAAATGCACTCAATACTTGGTCAGGGGTGAGCGCTTCTGCGTGTCCTTAGAAGCACTAAGAAAGCGTGAAACGGCCGTAGTCCATCAGGATTTTTCACCTTCAAAACTCCCCTGCCACCTGCACATCGCACTTTAAGATGTTTTTGATGTTATCCTATACAATGGAATAAAAGAAATAAATCAGCTAGGATCGAGTGAGTGCTCCAATTCGATTTGCTCTTGTGATCCATTTATACATAATCCATGTGAATGCACCACCATAAAGCAATCCAAAGGAGGTATATGAGGTGTTGTTTGAAAGACATTGCTAAGCAGTAGCAATTGGTGCTTAGTTCTTTCATGCAACAGTCATATGACTGCCCGGAGACACAACGGTGACATTAGAGGTGCACCTTTTCCCTGCTTTTTGACAATGTTTTTTCATGGGGCAATGTCCGCCTGAAGATTGACAGTTTGGACCAAGATCATGGTCATTCTGCTGGTCTGAACTGAGCGCTATCTAATATTGGTAGCAGAGACAGCTTTGCCTCTGCAGCTTGGGAGAAGCACAGGGGAACTGAAGTGAAGCTGGCCGGATCCAAAGCATAGAGCATGCAAGCAATGTTCACTCCTTGCCTGGGTACCGGGCCAGTCTGGGCTGCAGGATAGCCAGTACCCTAGGCAATTAGTTGTACACAAAAAAAGTTAAAATATTTCTGCTCTGGACAATGGTGAGGAATTGTAATAAGAGGTAAATGCAAAGTTCATTTTTCATTTTCTTACAATCTCTTTGCAATTTTTCTGATTTATTAATCATATGCAAGACATTACCGTAACTTAGTAATATACCTGTGATGCAGATACTATATGTCACATTTGCATTCTTGCTACGCCACACAAAATCTGATCAAGAAGATGATTTTATAGATCACCTTTCCAGAGTCTAGGCTTTGCTGGGTGCCCGAGGGGAAACTTTCTTCATTTTACAGCTAGATTCTCTGCTTTGTCTTTACTTGCTGTATAGACTTCAGTCAGCTAACTTCTTAGAAACCTTATTCTTTAGCGGCACAGGTGAGTGCATAGTGGTGTTTTTCCTTTAAAACTATTTTCTTTCATGGTATTTTCAACCTATATTATAATGTTTAATGCAGATCTAGTGCTAAAGTAAAGCTGCAGAAAATCTGATTCTAGCAAAGCATGTTGTAAATGTTTCCTTTCCTATAACACAGGAAAAGTACAAATCCAGAATTATCGGTGGTTCTATCTAGCACTCTATCCCCATACACAGATACTGTGATTGTAGCAGCACCCGTAGAACTAGTATTATTGCAGGAGGGACTTTTGTTGAAGACATTTATTTTAAATTGTTATCATAGTACAATAGTACACTTAACATTTTTACAGCTGCCTGCACAAATATGAAATTTAATTTTTCATTTGTGGTATTGGAACTGCTTATTGTTATTATTAGTATTATTATTATACACTTTTTTTTTGCTTAATCCCTTAAGAACCAGGGGTATTTACATTTTTGCGTCTCCGTTTTTTGCTCCCCTTCTCCCCAGAGCCATAACTTTTTTATTTGTGTGTCAATACGGCCATGTGATTGCTTGTTTTTTGAGGAACAAGTTGTATTTCTGAATTAGATGATTGGTTTTACCAAATACTATACTGGAAAACAGGAAAAAATTCAAAGTGCGGTGAAATTGCAAAAAAAGTGCAATTCTACAATTGTTTTTTTTTTCTTTTACCGTGTTCACCAAATGCTAAAACTCACCTGCCATTATTATTTTCCAGGTTATTATGAGTTCATAGATATTAAACGTGTATATGTTCTTTTTTATTTAAGTGGTGAAAAAAAATTGAACAGTTTGTAAAAAAAAAAAAAAGTTGACATTTTCCGAAACTTTTAGCGTCTCCATTTTTTGTGATCTGGGGCTGGTTGAGGGCGTATTTCTTGCGCACCGAGCTGATGTTTTTATTGATACCAGTTTGTTGTAGATACAATCTTTGGATCGCTTGTTATTACATTTTAATGCAATGTTGCAACAACCAGAAAAACATAATTCTGGCATTTTGAGTTTTTTGTGTTACGCCGTTTACCGATCTGATTAATTCTTTTTATTTATTGATAGATCGGGCGATTATGAATGCAGCAATACCAAATATGTGTATTTTTTTATGTTTGTTTTTATTTTTTTATATTTTGAAAAACATAGTTTTTTTTATTTTTTACTAGCTTCTGATATCCTGTTGCAGCCCTGCTCTGTGTAGCAGAAATACTCACTTGCTATAAGTGCTGACCACTGGGTGGTGCTCATACCAATCTTGTCATGATAAACACAAGGGTCTGCTGCAGACCCCGGGTTGTCATGCCAACCCATCCTCGACCCGCGGGTAAGTGACACAGTCACCGATGGGCATGTTTTGCGATGCTCTTACGGCATGTGCATGTTAAATGCCACTATCAGAGTTTGACAGCGGCATTTAATATGTTAAAAGCCGCGGGTGGATCACGATTCCACCCTCGGCTGTTTGGGGCACATGACAGCTGATCAGATGAGCTGTCGTGTGCCGGAAAAAAGTGCAGGCTCATCACCGGAGCTTGTCATTGGGTGTTAAGGGGTTAACTATGAATCATTTGGATAATTATATGTAAGGCCCTGTTTACACAGTATTTATTCTGTGCATTTGAGGGTTCATCTGAATTAGACGCCATCCCCAACAGAGCCATAAACTACAAGAATGCAAACTGAGTTCAAGTGTATTTCCTTTGCCCTTTTTACAGCAGTGTCCATATTTCAGATGCGCACAGGGATGTAGTGCCCAATTGAGAAGAAGGACATTTCTACAAGAAAAGTACAAATGGACTCAATTTGAACTCAATTTGTGTTCTTGTACCGAATGGGTCCTTCTGGGTTTTTTCTTAAAAGATTGAGATGGATCTCGTTAGACACACTACATAAACAGAATGTACCATAATAGTTCCTTTCCTAATTTGAGGTGAAAAGTATTGCTTGAAACTTTTTAAATGTTCTACTGATGCAATTCCATTAGCTGATATGCTCCATTGCCAGCTACTACTGGGCTGACAACTGTAAGGATGTAGAATTGGAATGTCTGTTTGCAGTGGTGTACCCATTGGGGTTGAAAAGTAAAAGTCACACCCTGGGTCTGGCTTTTGTATTGCTGCACAGTATGTTTAGGTCATACCTCTAGCCTGCAGTGTCTCACTGGGTTTATGAACCCAACAGAGCATATGATTTGGAGCGATTTTTTTTTTAGGGATTTCCTTTGCATTTCAATGATTTGTCTAAATACATGGTGACTTTGTCTCTCTATGACATAACAAGAATTGAGGTTTAAAACTACTCAATTACTGTCAAGAAGGAGGAATCTAAGGTTACAGCTGTGGGAATTTTGCCATCCATGACAAAATGACCCACCATTTTTTTCAGGTGTCATCTTAGTTGCATCATCTGTTTTTTTCACTAAGAGATGTTTGTTCCTAAGCCAATAAAATGACCCCATGGAAGATTTTTTTGAATGCAAATTATATTACATGGGGTGAAAACTTTTACATCGAACACAACGGGCACTACTTAAGTTAGTGCAGCGCCCCAGAGTCCTGGTCGTTGCAGTACTGTTGCTCCGCCACTAAGGGGAGTGATGGTACGTCTGATGGCACTTAAGGAGTTCAACTGACCAGGTATCACAGTCACACATTACACTTCACACTCTGGCCTCCAGGGGGAGCAAAGGGTTCTATGTATTAGGCCACTCCTCACAATCTGGTAAAACTGGGGGTTGGATAGGAAGTTAGACAGAAGCTGACTGGGTTTGATCCAGGCAACATCCTGTGGCAGAGGGTGTTGCAGGGGAAGATTCAGGGGGGTCCCTGTCAGGGGTGGGATCCTGACAGAGACCTAGCGAAAAAGACAGATCGTTACGGAACCGCGCCTGCACCTGATTGTGGCGGTATCTTAAGAAAGGATAAGAAGCAAGGTTTATTGTGGAGAAGTGAGAAACGAGATCGCAGCACAAAGGAGAATAGAACCAGTAGGAGTCGTGCCTTAAGATCGTGGCAACATCCTACTGAGGCGCATAGCTGGTGGTCGGAGCGCCGAGGAAGTATTGGGCTCCAAGCATTACTTCAAACAGCGGCAGGGCAGTTGACTTTAGGTTGACTGTCTCACCTAAATCACCTAAGCAGACATAGGAGGCAATTGTGGGAGAGGGGCAACTCTAGGGTCCCGGAAGAACTCCAGGCCTACCCGTCATACTGGTGCGTCCTAGCCATATCATCTGGGGGACGGAGAAGAACATCAGAACAGAAACGAGAGTTGTGAGAAAGAACATCAGAAACAGACACAACAGTTGTGAGGACTATCCCGTGGTGCTCAGCAGGGAGGTACTACAACACACAGGCGCTAGAAGGTAGGCACTGATTTCCACCTGCAAAGGGAACTCTGGATGTGCCTTCGGACCGGCCGGTCTCAGCCAGCCCTGTTAGCAGTGCTCTGGATTGCGGACCCTGAAGCCTTCAGTAAAGAGATAAAGAGACTGCAACCCTGTGTCCTCGTTATTCATCGCGACTTGCACCACCATTACACCTTTCATTGGACGCCCCTTAGCAGGGTCATGGACCGGGTCTAGCCACTGTGACAACCCCAGGACCGAGACAGAGAGGCCCGGTACCGAGTACCCCGCGGCCCTGCGTCTGGGGGCGCTCCATTATTATTTGCCATGTTGATTGTCAGTCGACCTTTGTTATATATCTTTTACAATGCACTTGTGGCCTGCATTATGTAGTAATATTCAAACTATGCACGCCTGGCTTAATAAGCATTGTCATATTATACATAATGGGTATCAGTTGCATAGTGTATCTAAGCATTTTAGCATTGCACATCAGATAGTTCCTAAATTTTTGAGTCTCATTATCATTGATCAGGTCACTGACAATGTTCAAGATAGCTTGGGAAGTCTCATTAATAAAGAAAGTTACTGGATTTTCAAATTGGGTACTTTGGCTCCTGATGGTCTTAATTTAACAATAGATAATGTTGTCAGTCAGCAATGTGATTTTATATCATTTTTTAGTCATATTTTTGTTATATATATATATATATATATATATATATATATATATATACTGCTCAAAAAAATAAAGGGAACACTAAAATCCCACATCCTAGGTATCACTGAATGAAATATTCCAGTTGTAAATCTTTATTCATTACATAGTGGAATATGTTGAGAACAATAAAACCTAAAAATTATCAACGTAAATCACAACTAATATTCCACGAAGGTCTGGAGTTGGAATGATGCTCAAAATCAAAGTGGAAAATGAAGTTACAGGCTGATCCAACTTCAGTGGAAATGCCTCAAGACAAGCAAGTAGTAGTGTGTGTGGCCTCCACATGCCTGTATGACCTCCATACAATGCCTGGGCATGCTCCTGATGAGGCGGCAGATGGTCTCCTGAGGGATCTCCTCTCAGACCTGGACTAAAGCATCCACTAACTCATGGACAATCTATGGTGCAACATGACTTTGGTGGATTGTGCGAGACATGATGTCCCAGATGTGTTCAATCGGATTCAGGTCTGGCGAACAGGTGGGCCAGTCCATAGCTTCAATGTCTTCATCTTGCAGGAACTGCTGACACACTCCAGCCACATGAGGTCTGGCATTGTCCTGCATTAGAAAGAACCCAGGGCCAACCGCACCAGCATATGGTCTCACAAGGGGTCTGAGGATCTCATATCGGTACCTAATGGCAGTCAGGCTACCTATGGTGAGCACATGGAGGGCTGTGCGACCCTCCAAAGACATGCCACCCTACACCATTATTGACCCACCTCCAAACCGATCATGCTGAAGGTTGTTGCAGGCAGCAGATCGCTCTCCACGACGTCTCCAGTCTCTGTGACGTCTCTCACATGTGCTCAGTGTGAACCTGCTTTCATCTATGAAGAGCACAGGGTGCCAGTGGCGAATTTGCCAATCCTGGTGTTCTGTGGCAAATGCCAAGCATCCCGCACGGTGTTGGGCTGTGAGCACAACCCCCATCTGTGGACATCGGGCACTCAGGCTATCCTCACAGAGATGGTTTCTAACCATTTGTGCAGACACATGCACATGTGTGGCCTGCTGGAGGTCATTTTGCAGGGCTCTGGCAGTGCTCCTCCTGTTCCTCCTTGCACAAAGGCTAAGGTAGCGGTCCTGCTGCTGGGTTGTTGCCCTCCTATGGCCCCCTCCACGTCTCTGTCATGTCAGACGCTGTTCACACTAGGGCGTCCGACAGACAGCAGTAATTCCACTTACGTCCACTACACGCTCAGTGGCGTCGGCTAGATTTTATCCAGCTTGCTCGGGGTTAATCTAGCTGGTAATCAGGTTGGAGGCTGGGTCACGCCCATGGCCTTTAAATAGTCGTGCTGGACTTTGGGCGTCGCCGATTATAGCTTGTGCTTTGTGCCTAGTGATTCCGGTCTGGAGTGGTGGTCTTGTTGGAGGAATATCGTATCTGGTGGTGTATTACCCTTTGTCTTATTCCTCCTTCCTATATTTGTATTTGTTTCGCCCTGTGCACATTATAGTGTATTCCTGTATGTCTGCGGCGTGGTGCTTATTTCAGTTTTCCCTGTCTGTGCTTTCTGTGGGGATTGGTGTGTGGTCTCTTCACTGGGTGGTGGGTGGTGGTCTCAGCTTAGGGCTGAAACAGGAGACAGGGTCAGGCCTGGCGGCCCAGACATGCACACCTTTAGTGTAACTTCTGGGAAAGGGACAGACAGGGTTTCCCTAGCCTAAGGGAAATTGCTGGGGCCCGGGTAACCAGCCTTAGTCTACCCAGTACTACCGTGACAGTCTCCTGTTGTACTGGCCTGTCTCCTGGTAGCGCCTCCAGCCTCTGGACACTACGCTGACAGACACAGCAAACCTTGCCACAGCTTGCATTGATGTGCCATCCTGGATGAGCTGCACTACCTGAGCCACTTGTGTGGGTTGTAGAGTCCGTCTCATGCTACCACGAGGGTGAGAGCACAACCAACATTCAAAAGTGACCAAAACATCAGCCAAAGAGCATTGGTACCGAGATGTGGTATGTGGTCCCCACCTGCAGAACCACTCCTTTATTGTGTGTCTTGATAATCGCCAATAATTTCCATCTGTTGTCTATTCCATTTACACAACAGCATGTGAAATTGATTGTCAATTAGTGTTGCTTCCTAAGTGGACAGTCAGTTTGATTTCACAGAAATTTGATTAACTTGGAGTTATATTCTGTTGTTTAAGTGTTCCCTTTATTTTTTGAGCAGTGTGTATGTATATATGTGTGTGTATATATATACTGTATTTATATGTATATATATATATATATATATATATATATATATATATATACTAGATGGCAGCCCGATTCTAAAGAATCGGGAGTCTAGAATCCATATATACTTTATTTATTCAAATGTAAGAATAATACAATTAATAAATAATAGTAAGAAAGAACAAAAAATGGCTGCACTCACCAGCTCTTGACAATTCTTGACAGTACGGCACATTTCTGATTGGTCGCTCGCGGCAGGCGGCAACCAATCAGAAAAGTGCCGCGCACCACGAAGGCATATATCTTTGTCCACCCTGAGCGGGTGTAGGACGCTGGTGACGTCACTTATCTTCGGACATTATCTCCGGACAAAGCCACGGAAGTTGGCACAAATTGCCGGAAGTAGTATTCTAGGCAATTATATATTAGATTTTAATGTTATCAGTGTTTACCTTTGAACGTTTATATTGTATTGTCCTGTCACCAGCCATGTGTATGATTATCGGCCGAAAGCCTCTCTGGAACCAATAATCACCCCATGTAAAGGTATCTTTATAAGTTAAACATTCAGAATACTATGACTTTTATCATATCCTGAACAGTCAAGTTTTTTATGAACCGTTAAGGTTTTCTGGTTGAAGTAAAAAAAACTCTGAGTGTTTACAGTTTGAAACCATAAAATGTTGAAAAATTATGTCATTCTTGAGTATATCACTCAATGGTGCTCATAAACGTGTCAAATTTGATCTATAATATACTTTAATATACGTTACTTTAATCTTTAATATACTTAAGAACAGGGCCCCAGACATCACACAGGGGGTCTGAAACACCGCACAGTGGTCCAAAATATCGCTGTGCTCTGCCTGGGGCCCCATATGCTGCCTGGGGCCCCTGTGCTCTGCCTGGGGCCCCATATGCTGCCTGGGGCCCCTGTGCTCTGCCTGGGGCCCCATGTTCTGCCTGGGGCCACTGTGCTCTGCCTGGGGCCCCATATGCTGCCTGGGGCCCCTGTGCTCTGCCTGGGGCCCCATATGCTGCCTGGGGCCCCTGTGCTCTGCCTGGGGCCCCATGTTCTGCCTGGGGCCACTGTGCTCTGCCTGGGGCCCCATATGCTGCCTGGGGCCCCTGTGCTCTGCCTGGGGCCCCATAGGCTGCCTGGGGCCCCTGTGCTCTACCTGGGACCACTGTGCTCTGCCTGGGGCCCCATATGCTGCCTGGGGCCCCTGTGCTCTGCCTGGGGCCCCATGTTCTGCCTGGGGCAACTGTGCTCTGCCTGGGGCCCCATAGGCTGCCTGGGGCCCCTGTGCTCTGCCTGGGACCACTGTGCTCTGCCTGGGGCCCCATATGCTGCCTGGGGCCCCTGTGCTCTGCCTGGGGCCACTGTGCTCTGCCTGGGGCCCCATATGCTGCCTGGGGCCCCTGTGCTCTGCCTGGGGCCCCATATGCTGCCTGGGGCCCCATATGCTGCCTGGGGCCCCTGTGCTCTGCCTGGGGCCCCATGTTCTGCCTGGGGCCCCTGTGCTCTGCCTGGGGCCACTGTGCTCTGCCTGGGGCCCCATGTTCAGCCTGGGGCCACTGTGCTCTGCCTGGGGCCCCATAAGCTGCCTGGGGCCCCATAAGCTGCCTGGGGCCCCTGTGCTCTGCCTGGGACCACTGTGCTCTGCCTGGGGCCCCATATGCTGCCTGGGGCCCCTGTGCTCTACCTGGGACCACTGTGCTCTGCCTGGGGCCCCATATGCTGCCTGGGGCCCCTGTGCTCTACCTGGGACCACTGTGCTCTGCCTGGGGCCCCATATGCTGCCTGGGGCCCCTGTGCTCTGCCTGGGGCCCCATGTTCTGCCTGGGGCAACTGTGCTCTGCCTGGGGCCCCATAGGCTGCCTGGGGCCCCTGTGCTCTGCCTGGGACCACTGTGCTCTGCCTGGGGCCCCATATGCTGCCTGGGGCCCCTGTGCTCTGCCTGGGGCCCCATGTTCTGCCTGGGGCAACTGTGCTCTGCCTGGGGCCCCATAGGCTGCCTGGGGCCCCTGTGCTCTGCCTGGGACCACTGTGCTCTGCCTGGGGCCCCATATGCTGCCTGGGGCCCCTGTGCTCTGCCTGGGGCCACTGTGCTCTGCCTGGGGCCCCATATGCTGCCTGGGGCCCCTGTGCTCTGCCTGGGGCCCCATATGCTGCCTGGGGCCCCATATGCTGCCTGGGGCCCCTGTGCTCTGCCTGGGGCCCCATGTTCTGCCTGGGGCCCCTGTGCTCTGCCTGGGGCCACTGTGCTCTGCCTGGGGCCCCATGTTCAGCCTGGGGCCACTGTGCTCTGCCTGGGGCCCCATAAGCTGCCTGGGGCCCCATAAGCTGCCTGGGGCCCCTGTGCTCTGCCTGGGACCACTGTGCTCTGCCTGGGGCCCCATATGCTGCCTGGGGCCCCTGTGCTCTACCTGGGACCACTGTGCTCTGCCTGGGGCCCCATATGCTGCATGGGGCCCCTGTGCTCTACCTGGGACCACTGTGCTCTGCCTGGGGCCCCATATGCTGCCTGGGGCCCCTGTGCTCTGCCTGGGGCCCCATGTTCTGCCTGGGGCAACTGTGCTCTGCCTGGGGCCCCATAGGCTGCCTGGGGCCCCTGTGCTCTGCCTGGGACCACTGTGCTCTGCCTGGGGCCCCATATGCTGCCTGGGGCCCCTGTGCTCTGCCTGGGGCCACTGTGCTCTGCCTGGGGCCCCATATGCTGCCTGGGGCCCCTGTGCTCTGCCTGGGGCCCCATATGCTGCCTGGGGCCCCATATGCTGCCTGGGGCCCCATATGCTGCCTGGGGCCCCTGTGCTCTGCCTGGGGCCCCATGTTCTGCCTGGGGCCCCTGTGCTCTGCCTGGGGCCACTGTGCTCTGCCTGGGGCCCCATGTTCTGCCTGGGGCCACTGTGCTCTGCCTGGGGCCCCATAAGCTGCCTGGGGCCCCTGTGCTCTGCCTGGGACCACTGTGCTCTGCCTGGGGCCCCATATGCTGCCTGGGGCCCCTGTGCTCTGCCTGGGGCCACTGTGCTCTGCCTGGGGCCCCATATGCTGCCTGGGGCCACTGTGCTCTGCCTGGGGCCCCATATGCTGCCTGGGGCCCCTGTGCTCTGCCTGGGGCCCCATATGCTGCCTGGGGCCCCTGTGCTCTGCCTGGGGCCCCTGTGCTCTGCCTGGGGCTCCATGTTCTGCCTGGGGCCCCATGTTCTGCCTGGGGCCCCATGTTCTGCCTGGGGCCCCTGTGCTCTGCCTGGGGCCACTGTGCTCTGCCTGGGGCTCCATATGCTGCCTGGGGCCCCTGTGCTCTGCCTGGGGCCCCATATGCTGCCTGGGGCCCCTGTGCTCTGCCTGGGGCCCCTGTGCTCTGCCTGGGGCCCCATATGCTGCCTGGGGCCCCTGTGCTCTGCCTGGGGCCCCTGTGCTCTGCCTGGGGCCCCATGTTCTGCCTGGGGCCCCTGTGCTCTGCCTGGGGCCACTGTGCTCTGCCTGGGGCCCCATATGCTGTCTGGGGCCCCTGTGCTCTGCCTGGGGCCCCATATGCTGCCTGGGGCCCCTGTGCTCTGCCTGGGGCCACTGTGCTCTGCCTGGGGCCCCATATGCTGCCTGGGGCCCCTGTGCTCTACCTGGGACCACTGTGCTCTGCCTGGGGCCCCATATGCTGCCTGGGGCCCCTGTGCTCTGCCTGGGGCCCCATGTTCTGCCTGGGGCCACTGTGCTCTGCCTGGGGCCCCATAGGCTGCCTGGGGCCTCTGTGCTCTGCCTGGGACCACTGTGCTCTGCCTGGGGCCCCATATGCTGCCTGGGGCCCCTGTGCTCTGCCTGGGGCCACTGTGCTCTGCCTGGGGCCCCATATGCTCCCTGGGGCCCCTGTGCTCTGCCTGGGGCCCCATATGCTGCCTGGGGCACCTGTGCTCTGCCTGGGGCCCCTGTGCTCTGCCTGGGGCCCCATGTTCTGCCTGGGGCCCCTGTGCTCTGCCTGGGGCCCCTGTGCTCTGCCTGGGGCCACTGTGCTCTGCCTGGGGCCCCATGTTCTGCCTGGGGCCACTGTGCTCTGCCTGGGGCCCCATAAGCTGCCTGGGGACCCTGTGCTCTGCCTGGGACCACTGTGCTCTGCCTGGGGCCCCATATGCTGCCTGGGGCCCCTGTGCTCTGCCTGGGGCCACTGTGCTCTGCCTGGGGCCCCATATGCTGCCTGGGGCCCCTGTGCTCTGCCTGGGGCCCCATATGCTGCCTGGGGCCCCTGTGCTCTGCCTGGGGCCCCATGTTCTACCTGGGGCCACTGTGCTCTGCCTGGGGTCCCATGTTCTGCCTGGGGCCACTGTGCTCTGCCTGGGGCCCCATAAGCTGCCTGGGGCCCCATAAGCTGCCTGGGGCCCCATATGCTGCCTGGGGCCCCATGTTCTGCCTGGGGCCCCTGTGCTCTGCCTGGGGCCCCTGTGCTCTGCCTGGGGCCACTGTGCTCTGCCTGGGGCCCCATGTTCTGCCTGGGGCCACTGTGCTCTGCCTGGGGCCCCATAAGCTGCCTGGGGACCCTGTGCTCTGCCTGGGACCACTGTGCTCTGCCTGGGGCCCCATATGCTGCCTGGGGCCCCTGTGCTCTGCCTGGGGCCACTGTGCTCTGCCTGGGGCCCCATATGCTGCCTGGGGCCCCTGTGCTCTGCCTGGGGCCCCATATGCTGCCTGGGGCCCCTGTGCTCTGCCTGGGGCCCCATGTTCTACCTGGGGCCACTGTGCTCTGCCTGGGGCCCCATGTTCTGCCTGGGGCCACTGTGCTCTGCCTGGGGCCCCATAAGCTGCCTGGGGCCCCATAAGCTGCCTGGGGCCCCATATGCTGCCTGGGGCCCCTGTGCTCTGCCTGGGGCCACTGTGCTCTGCCTGGGGCCCCATATGCTGCCTGGGGCCACTGTGCTCTGCCTGGGGCCCCATATGCTGCCTGGGGCCCCTGTGCTCTGCCTGGGGCCCCATATGCTGCCTGGGGCCCCTGTGCTCTGCCTGGGGCCCCTGTGCTCTGCCTGGGGCCCCATGTTCTGCCTGGGGCCCCATGTTCTGCCTGGGGCCCCTGTGCTCTGCCTGGGGCCACTGTGCTCTGCCTGGGGCCCCATATGCTGCCTGGGGCCCCTGTGCTCTGCCTGGGGCCCCATATGCTGCCTGGGGCCCCTGTGCTCTGCCTGGGGCCCCTGTGCTGTGCCTGGGGCCCCATATGCTGCCTGGGGCCCCTGTGCTCTGCCTGGGGCCCCTGTGCTCTGCCTGGGGCCCCATGTTCTGCCTGGGGCCCCTGTGCTCTGCCTGGGGCCACTGTGCTCTGCCTGGGGCCCCATATGCTGCCTGGGGCCCCTGTGCTCTGCCTGGGGCCACTGTGCTCTGCCTGGGGCCCCATAGGCTGCCTGGGGCCCCTGTGCTCTACCTGGGACCACTGTGCTCTGCCTGGGGCCCCATATGCTGCCTGGGGCCCCTGTGCTCTGCCTGGGGCCCCATGTTCTGCCTGGGGCCACTGTGCTCTGCCTGGGGCCCCATAGGCTGCCTGGGGCCCCTGTGCTCTGCCTGGGACCACTGTGCTCTGCCTGGGGCCCCATATTCTGCCTGGGGCCCCTGTGCTCTGCCTGGGGCCACTGTGCTCTGCCTGGGGCCCCATATGCTGCCTGGGGCCCCTGTGCTCTGCCTGGGGCCCCATATGCTGCCTGGGGCACCTGTGCTCTGCCTGGGGCCCCTGTGCTCTGCCTGGGGCCCCATGTTCTGCCTGGGGCCCCTGTGCTCTGCCTGGGGCCCCTGTGCTCTGCCTGGGGCCACTGTGCTCTGCCTGGGGCCCCATGTTCTGCCTGGGGCCACTGTGCTCTGCCTGGGGCCCCATAAGCTGCCTGGGGCCCCTGTGCTCTGCCTGGGACCACTGTGCTCTTCCTGGGGCCCCATATGCTGCCTGGGGCCCCTGTGCTCTGCCTGGGGCCACTGTGCTCTGCCTGGGGCCCCATATGCTGCCTGGGGCCACTGTGCTCTGCCTGGGGCCCCATATGCTGCCTGGGGCCCCTGTGCTCTGCCTGGGGCCCCATATGCTGCCTGGGGCCCCTGTGCTCTGCCTGGGGCCCCTGTGCTCTTCCTGGGGCCCCATGTTCTGCCTGGGGCCCCTGTGCTCTGCCTGGTGCCACTGTGCTCTGCCTGGGGCCCCATATGCTGCCTGGGGCCCCTGTGCTCTGCCTGGGGCCCCATATGCTGCCTGGGGCCCCTGTGCTCTGCCTGGGGCCACTGTGCTCTGCCTGGGGCCCCATATGCTGCCTGGGGCCCCTGTGCTCTGCCTGGGGCCCCATATGCTGCCTGGGGCCACTGTGCTCTGCCTGGGGCCACTGTGCTCTGCCTGGGGCCCCATAGGCTGCCTGGGGCCCCTGTGCTCTGCCTGGGACCACTGTGCTCTGCCTGGGGCCCCATATGCTGCCTGGGGCCCCTGTGCTCTGCCTGGGGCCACTGTGCTCTGCCTGGGGCCCCATATGCTGCCTGGGGCCCCTGTGCTCTGCCTGGGTGTAGGACACTGGTGACGTCACTTATCTCCGGACATTAGCTCCGGACATTAGCTCCGGACATTAGCTCCGGACAAAGCCACGGAAGTTGGCACAAATTGCAGGAAGTAGTATTCTAGGCAATTATATATTAGATGGGCATTTCCTGAAGGAAATACATGGTGCTTGAACAGCGCTACCAGCTTTACAGCAGCACTTTTCACACACGGGACTGGGGGGCGCGCTTACTTTTGCACCCGGGGCCGGGGGCGCGCTTACTTTTGCACCCGGGGGCGCACTTACTTTTGCACCCGGGGGCGCACTTACTTTTGCACCCGGGGGCGCACTTACTTTTGCACCCGGGGGCGCACTTACTTTTGCACCCGGGGGCGCACTTACTTTTGCACCCGGGGGAGCACTTACTTTTGCACCCGGGGGCGCACTTACTTTTGCACCCGGGGGCGCACTTACTTTTGCACCCGGGGGCGCACTTACTTTTGCACCCGGGGGCGCACTTACTTTTGCACCCGGGGGCGCACTTACTTTTGCACCCGGGGGCGCACTTACTTTTGCACCCGGGGGCGCACTTACTTTTGCACCCGGGGCGCACTTACTTTTGCACCCGGGGGCGCACTTACTTTTGCACCCGGGGGCGCAATTACTTTTGCACCCGGGGGCGCACTTACTTTTGCACCCGGGGGCGCACTTACTTTTGCACCCGGGGGAGCACTTACTTTTGCACCCGGGGGCGCACTTACTTTTGCACCCGGGGGCGCACTTACTTTTGCACCCGGGGGCGCACTTACTTTTGCACCCGGGGCGCACTTACTTTTGCACCCGGGGGCGCACTTACTTTTGCACCCGGGGGCGCACTTACTTTTGCACCCGGGGGCGCACTTACTTTTGCACCCGGGGGCGCACTTACTTTTGGGGCCGCACTTACTTTTGGTGGGCGGGGACCCTCGGCCTCCGATTTGGTGGGCGGGGCCCCTCGGCCTCCGCTTTGGTGGGCGGGGCCGCTCGGCCTTCGATTTGGTGGGCGGGGCTCCTCGGCCTCCGATTTGGTTGGCGGAGCCCCTCGGCCTCCGATTTGGTGTGTGCTCTGCCTGGGGCCACTGTGCTCTGCCTGGGGCCCCATATGCTGCCTGGGGCCCCTGTGCTCTGCCTGGGGCCCCATATGCTGCCTGGGGCCCCTGTGCTCTGCCTGGGGCCCCTGTGCTCTGCCTGGGGCCCCATGTTCTGACTGGGGCCCCTGTGCTCTGCCTGGGGCCACTGTGCTCTGCCTGGGTGTAGGACACTGGTGACGTCACTTATCTCCGGACATTAGCTCCGGACATTAGCTCCGGACATTAGCTCCGGACATTAGCTCCGGACATTATCTCCGGACATTAGCTCCGGACAAAGCCACGGAAGTTGGCACAAATTGCAGGAAGTAGTATTCTAGGCAATTATATATTAGATATATACATATATATATATATCTAATATATATATACAGAGGAAAAATGAAGGCAGCACTCCAAATCCTTATGGTGAAAAAAGTGGTAGAGTTTATTCAGACCCACATGTCTGGGCAACATTTTGTCTCACACTGAGCGTTTTTCAAGCTTGAAAAAGGCTCAGTGTAAGACAAAACGTTGCCCAGACATGTGGGTCTGAATAAACTCTAACACTTTTTTTCACCATAAGGATTTGGAGTGCTGTCATCATTTTTCCTCTGTCTAAGTTTGGGCAAGTATTGGACTTTTGCCTGGGAGGCCTGGCACCCATCATTGATTATTGTGCTGTTCCAATTTTTTGTGTATATATTTATTTATTTATACACAGTTTTTATTTAAATTTTTATTTGTTATCATCGTTTAAGATGTTGCGGTATTATCTTTAACTCCCTCTGGTGTTTTAATGAGTGCCTCATGGGTTTAATTGGTCACTGTCCCTCATTTGTGCACTTTCCTATAAATATGTTATTTCCTCCCTTTTGTTGTTAGTAGTGATGAGCGAGTGTACTAGTTGCTAGGGTTTTCCAGAGCACGCTCAGGTGACCTCCGAGTATTTGTTAGTGTTCGGAGATTTAGTTTTCATCACGGCAGCTGAATGATTTACAGCTATTAGCCAGGCTGGGTACATGTGGGGGTTGCCTGGTTGCTAGGTAATCCCCACATGTAATCAAGCTGGCTAAAAGCTGTAAATCATGCTGCTGAGGCGATGAAAACTTAATCTCCGAGCAGTCATAAATACTCGGAGACCACCCGAGTGTGCTCAAGAGAACCCGAGCAACGAGTACACTCGCTCATCACTAGTTGTTGCCGCTATTGAAACGCGTTGTGGAGTGTTTTAATAAAGGTCTATGCTTTTTAATTTTTAATTGCCTTGTCCCATTTTGCCTCAGCACTTCTTAAGACCGCGATATCTTTTCCTCCTATAACAAGAATTGAGGTTTAAAACTACCTAATTACTGATAAGGGGTAAAAGACTACAGCTGTGGGAATGTTACCATCCATGAAAAAATGTCCCACCATTTTTTTTCAGGTGTCATCTTAGTTGCATGATCTGTTTTTTTCACTAGGAGATGTTTGTTCCTAAGCCATTGAAATGACCCCATGGAAGATTTTTTAAATTCAAATTATATTGAAAATGATCATGAAACAATAGCTACATGAGAGCAGAAAATAGGAGCACATTCAGATTTGCATCCATGTTTCATGGATACCTATTTTATTTACGTGTATGGTCAAGTCTGAGTTGCAGACACATCAAAATAGGATATTATTATTATATATTTATATAGCGCCATTTATTCCATGGTGCTTTGCATGTGAGAAGGGGCAAATATAGACAAGTACAATAAACATGAGCAATACAAGGCACACACAAGTACAGGAGGAGAGAGGACCCTGCCCCCGAGGGCTCATAGTCTACAGGGGATGGGTGAGGACACAGTAGGAGAGGGTAGAGCTGGTTGCATGGCGGTTCAGCAGACTGGGGATCACTGCAGATTGTAGGCTTGTTGGAAGAGGCGAGTCTTCAGGTTCTGAGGCTCTGGGTCTCACGAATCTCACACTTGGACCTGTTATTTTCATTGAAATGGTTATAGATCCATGAAACTCTATGGTTTGTGTGCTTTCCTGGAAAAAATTAGACAGCACATGGACTTTCCCATAGTGAACATGGCCTGTTGTGAATTTGGATTCTGGGCTCCCCCGGTGGCCGCTTGTGGAATTGGACCTGTCATCCTCTTTCCTGTTTCACCTGATTCCATCAGTAGTGGGTGTCGCTATTTAAGCTCATTTCTCTGGTGGTTTCTTGCCGGTCAACAATGTTATCTGATGCCTCTCAGTGCTTGTTCCTGCTTCTAGACTACTACTAGATAAGTTGGACTTTTGTCCATGTTTTGTTTTGCCTATTTGTTCCAGTTCACAGCTGAAGTTTTGTTACTGTGTCTGGAAAGCTCTCGTTGATCAGGGATTGCTACTCTGGCGTTATGAGTTAATGCCAGAGTTTAAGGTAATCTCTGGATGGTGTTTTGTTAGTGTTTTTCTGCTGACCATGAAAGTATACTATCTGTCTTCTGCTATCTAGTAAGCGGACCTCAAATTTGCTAAGACTATTTTCCTGCTGCGTTTGTTGTTTCATCTGAACTCACCGTCATTATATGTGGGGGGCTACTGTCTTCTTTGGAATATTTCTCTAGAGGTGAGCCAGGTCTTATATTTCCCTCTGCTAGCTATTTAGGTCTTAGGCCAGAGCTGGGCATCTAGCGATAAATAGGAAATGCTACCTGGCTATTTCTAGTTGCGCGGCAGGCTTAGTTCATGGTCAGTATAGTTCCATCTTCCGAGAGCTTGTCCCTCTATAGGCTTGCTATGATCTCTGCCTGCAGAGATCATGACAGTTTGACCGGCCAGTAAAGTGTTAAAGACCCAGGTTGAGAAAGGAGAGTTATAAGAAGTCTGCTGAAATTTTTTTTTTTTTTCTCCTCCAGTCTGCCTTGCTGCAGTCTTTTCTCTCTCTCTCCTCCTAATCTCTGTATGCTCTGTGTGCACCTGACAATAATGGATCTCCAGAGTGTAACTGCGGGTTTGAATAATCTCATCACGAAAGTACAAAATTTACAAGATTTTGTGGTACATGCTCCGGTATCTGAGCCGAGAATTCCTTTGCCGGAGTTCTTCACAGGGAATAGAGCTAGCTTCCAGAATTTCCGAAATAATTGTAAGCTTTATTTGTCCCTGAAGTCTCGTTCAGCTGGAGACCCTGCTCAGCAGGTTAGGATTGTGATTTCCTTGCTCAGGGGTGACCCTCAAGATTGGGCCTTCTCATTGCCAGCAGGGGATCCTGCGTTACGCGATGTGGATGCGTTTTTTCTGGCTTTGGGCTTGCTTTATGAGGAACCTCATTTGGAACTTCAGGCAGAAAAAACTTTGATGGCACTATCTCAGGGGCAAGACGAAGCTGAAGTTTTCTGCCAAAAATTCCGTAAATGGTCTGTGCTTACTCAGTGGAATGAGTGCGCCTTGGCGGCAACTTTCAGAGAAGGTCTCTCTGATGCCGTTAAGGATGTTATGGTGGGGTTCCCTTTGCCTGCAGGTCTGAATGAGTCCATGACAATGGCTATTCAGATTGATAGGCGTCTGCGGGAGCGCAAACCGGTGCACCATCTGGCGGTGTCTATGGAAAAGACGCCAGAAAGTATGCAGTGTGATAGAATTCTGTCCAGGAGCGAGCGACAGAATTTTAGACGGAAGAATGGATTGTGTTTCTATTGTGGGGATTCTACTCATGTTATATCAGCATGCTCTAGGCGTACAAAGAAGCTTGATAAGTCTGTTTCCATTAGCACCATTCAGTCTAAGTTTATTTTGTCTGTAACCCTGATTTGCTCTTTGTCATCCATTGCCACGGACGCCTATGTTGACTCTGGCGCCGCTCTGAGTCTTATGGATTGGTCCTTTGCCAATCGTTGTGGTTTTGATTTAGAGCCTTTGGAGACTCTTATTCCTCTGAAGGGGATTGACTCCACCCCATTGGCTAATAATAAACCACAATACTGGACACAAGTAACCATGCGTATCTATCCGGATCACCAGGAGATTATTCGTTTCCTGGTGCTGTATAATTTACATGACGATTTGGTACTGGGATTGCCATGGTTGCAGTCTCACAACCCAGTCTTGGACTGGAGAGCAATGTCTGTGTTGAGCTGGGGATGTAAGGGTATTCATGGGGACGTACCTTTGGTTTCTATTTCGTCGTCCATTCCCTCTGAAGTCCCTGAGTTCCTCTCTGATTATCAAGACGTCTTTGACGAACCCAAGCTTGGGTCGTTACCTCCGCACCGTGAGTGCGATTGTGCCATAGATTTGATACCGGGTTGTAAATATCCAAAGGGTCGTTTGTTTAATTTGTCTGTGCCGGAACATGCTGCTATGCGGGAATATATAAAGGAGTCTTTGGAAAAGGGACATATTCGTCCATCCTCTTCTCCCTTGGGAGCTGGGTTTTTCTTTGTCTCAAAAAAAGACGGCTCTTTGAGACCATGTATTGATTATCGGCTTCTGAATAAGATCACTGTTAAGTATCAATACCCATTGCCATTGCTTACTGATTTGTTTGCTCGTATAGAGGGTGCTAAGTGGTTCTCTAAAATTGATCTTCGTGGGGCGTATAATTTGGTGCGGATCAGGCAGGGGGATGAGTGGAAGACCGCATTTAATACGCCCGAGGGCCACTTTGAGTATTTGGTCATGCCTTTTGGTCTTTCTAATGCCCCTTCAGTTTTCCAGTCTTTTATGCATGATATTTTCCGCGATTTTCTGGATAAATTTATGATAATATATCTGGATGATATTCTGATTTTTTCTGATGACTGGGACTCTCATGTCCAGCAGGTCAGGAGAGTTTTTCAGGTTCTGCGGTCTAATTCTTTATGTGTGAAGGGGTCTAAGTGCGTTTTTGGGGTCCAGAAAATTTCCTTTTTGGGGTATATTTTTTCTCCCTCTTCCATTGAGATGGATCCCGTTAAGGTGCAAGCTATTTGTGACTGGACTCAGCCCTCCTCTCTTAAGGGTCTTCAGAGATTTTTGGGCTTTGCCAACTTTTACCGCCGATTTATTGCTGGTTTTTCGGATGTCGTTAAACCACTGACTGATTTGACCAGACAAGGCGCTGATGTTGCTAATTGGTCCCCTCATGCTATAGAGGCCTTTCAGGAGCTTAAGCGCCGTTTTGCCTCTGCCCCTGTGTTGCGTCAGCCTGATGTGAATCTGCCTTTTCAGGTTGAGGTTGACGCTTCGGAGATCGGAGCTGGGGCAGTGTTGTCGCAGAAAGGTTCCGACTGCTCCGTCATTAGGCCTTGTGCCTTCTTTTCTCGCAAATTTTCGCCCGCAGAGCGGAATTATGATGTTGGGAATCGGGAGCTTTTGGCCATGAAGTGGGCGTTTGAGGAGTGGCGCCATTGGCTCGAGGGGGCTAGACATCAGGTGGTGGTATTGACTGACCACAAAAATTTGATTTATCTTGAGACTGCCAGACGCCTGAATCCTAGACAGGCGCGCTGGTCTTTATTTTTTTCTCGCTTTAATTTTGTGGTGTCATACCTACCGGGTTCTAAGAATGTTAAGGCAGATGCCCTTTCTAGGAGTTTTGACCCGGACTCTCCTGGTAATTCTGAACCCACAGGTATCCTTAGGGAGGGAGTAATTTTGTCGGCCGTTTCTCCTGATCTGCGGCGGTCCTTGCAAGAGTTTCAGGCGGATAGACCGGATCGTTGTCCGCCTGATAGACTGTTTGTTCCGGATGATTGGACCAGCAGAGTCATCTCTGAGGTACATTCTTCTGCATTGGTAGGTCATCCCGGAATTTTTGGTACCAGGGATTTGGTGGCAAGATCCTTCTGGTGGCCTTCTCTGTCACGAGATGTGCGAGTCTTTGTGCAGTCATGTGACGTTTGTGCTCGGGCCAAGTCTTGTAGTTCTCGGGCTAGCGGACTGCTGTTGCCCTTGCCTATTCCTAAGAGGCCTTGGACACACATCTCGATGGATTTTATTTCAGATCTGCCTGTTTCCCAGAAGATGTCTGTCATCTGGGTGGTCTGTGACCGTTTCTCTAAAATGGTCCATTTGGTTCCTCTGCCCAAGTTGCCTTCTTCTTCTGAGTTGGTTCCTCTGTTTTTTCAGAATGTTGTCCGATTGCACGGTATTCCTGAGAATATTGTTTCTGACAGAGGTACCCAATTTGTGTCTAGATTTTGGCGGGCATTCTGTGCTAGGATGGGCATAGATTTGTCTTTTTCGTCTGCTTTTCACCCTCAGACTAATGGCCAGACCGAGCGGACTAATCAGACCCTTGAGACATATCTGAGGTGTTTTGTCTCTGCTGACCAGGATGATTGGGTTGCTTTTTTGCCATTGGCAGAGTTCGCCCTCAATAATCGGGCCAGTTCTTCCACCTTGGTGTCCCCGTTTTTCTGTAATTCGGGGTTTCACCCTCGATTTTCCTCCGGTCAGGTGGAATCCTCGGATTGTCCTGGAGTGGATGCGGTGGTTGAGAGATTGCATCACATTTGGGGGCAGGTTATGGACAATTTGAAGTTGTCCCAGGAGAAGACTCAGCGTTTTGCCAACCGTCATCGTCGTGTTGGTTCTCGGCTTTGTGTTGGAGATTTAGTGTGGTTGTCTTCTCGTTTTGTCCCTATGAGGGTCTCTTCTCCTAAGTTTAAACCTCGGTTCATCGGCCCTTATAGAATATTGGAGATTCTTAATCCTGTTTCTTTCCGTTTGGACCTCCCTGCGTCCTTTTCCATTCATAACGTTTTTCATCGGTCGTTATTGCGCAGGTATGAGGTACCTGTTGTACCTTCAGTTGAGCCTCCTGCTCCGGTGTTGGTTGAGGGTGAGTTGGAGTACGTTGTGGAGAAAATTTTGGACTCTCGTGTTTCCAGACGGAAACTCCAGTATCTGGTCAACTGGAAGGGTTACGGCCAGGAGGATAATTCTTGGGTCAATGCATCTGATGTTCATGCTTCTGATCTTGTTCGTGCCTTCCATAGGGCTCATCCTGGTCGCCCTGGTGGATCTGGTGAGGGTTCGGTGCCCCCTCCTTGAGGGGGGGGTACTGTTGTGAATTTGGATTCTGGGCTCCCCCGGTGGCCGCTTGTGGAATTGGACCTGTCATCCTCTTTCCTGTTTCACCTGATTCCATCAGTAGTGGGTGTCGCTATTTAAGCTCATTTCTCTGGTGGTTTCTTGCCGGTCAACAATGTTATCTGATGCCTCTCAGTGCTTGTTCCTGCTTCTAGACTACTACTAGATAAGTTGGACTTTTGTCCATGTTTTGTTTTGCCTATTTGTTCCAGTTCACAGCTGAAGTTTTGTTACTGTGTCTGGAAAGCTCTCGTTGATCAGGGATTGCTACTCTGGCGTTATGAGTTAATGCCAGAGTTTAAGGTAATCTCTGGATGGTGTTTTGTTAGTGTTTTTCTGCTGACCATGAAAGTATACTATCTGTCTTCTGCTATCTAGTAAGCGGACCTCAAATTTGCTAAGACTATTTTCCTGCTGCGTTTGTTGTTTCATCTGAACTCACCGTCATTATATGTGGGGGGCTACTGTCTTCTTTGGAATATTTCTCTAGAGGTGAGCCAGGTCTTATATTTCCCTCTGCTAGCTATTTAGGTCTTAGGCCAGAGCTGGGCATCTAGCGATAAATAGGAAATGCTACCTGGCTATTTCTAGTTGCGCGGCAGGCTTAGTTCATGGTCAGTATAGTTCCATCTTCCGAGAGCTTGTCCCTCTATAGGCTTGCTATGATCTCTGCCTGCAGAGATCATGACAATGGCCTTAATAAGTGGGAAAAAATGGGATTGAAGATAGTACAAAAATATTTGTCTACATACCCTTGTGCCATGAGACTGGCTCAAATGTTTTCTTTATATGTGTGCTGTCTACGTCTAGACCTTTGGAGCTGCTTATTATGTTAGAGCTTGGCCACTGGACTTTGGTATACTTGTGGCCAGTCTAACACTAGCTGTGTGCTGATTCTGCTGTCAACCAATATCAAAGGAGGAAAAAGCTGCTGAAATACTGCTGTCAGCCTAATTGTGTAAGGGTACTGTCACACTCTGCAACTTTCCAATGATCACGACCAGCGATACGACCTGGCCGTGATCGTTGGAAAGTCGTTGTGTGGTCGCTGGGGAGCTGTCACACAGACCGCTCTCCAGCGACCAACGATGCCGAAGGCCCCGGGTAACCAGGGTAAACATCGGGTTACTAAGCGCAGGGCCGCGCTTAGTAACCCAATGTTTACCCTGGTTACCATCGTAAAAGTTAAAAAAAACAAATAGTACATACTCACATTCCGGTGTCGTCAGGTCCCTTGCAGTCTGCTTCCCGCTCTGACTGAGTGCCGCCGTAAAGTGAAAGCAGATCACAGCGGTGACGTCACCGCTGTGCTCTGCTCTTACATTCCGGCCGGCAGTCAGTCAGAGCGGGAAGCAGACTGCAAGGGACCTGACGGACACCGGAATGTGAGTATGTACGGTTTGCTTTTTTTTACTTTTACGATGGTAACCAGGGTAAACATCGGGTTACTAAGCGCGGCCCTGCGCTTAGTAACCCGATGTTTACCCTGGTTACAAGCGAATGCATCGTTGGATCGATGTCACAAACACCGATCCAACGATGACAGCGGGAGATCCAGCAACGAAAGAAAGTTCCAAACGATCTGCTACGACGTACGATTCTCAGCAGGGTCCCTGATCGCTGCTGCGTGTCAGACACAGCGATATCGTATGGATATCGCTGGAACGTCACGGATCGTACCGTCGTAGCGACAAAAGTGCCACTGTGTGACAGTACCCTAAGTAACCATGGGTCTTAGATACCATCTCTGGAATATTGGTTAAAAGATCAAATTGCATCAAAAACCAAGACAGTAAAGTGGGGTCTGAGTGAGAGGAAAAACCAAGTATGAGACAAAAAAACCCTTAAAAAATAACTTTTATTTGATATTTATAAAAGCCCAAATATATACCATAATTTTATCTGCTTAAAAAGGAGTTATAGAGGGTCTGGTAATGATAATCCCGTAGAATTTATCCACTGGAATATAAGATATAAAGATAGTGCATTAGTTTAGCGCTAATGTATAAATGACCCAAAAGGAAGAATCTAAGGAGGATAGATTGTACATCTCCCTATATATATATCCCTTCCTGGCAGCGGAGGTTGGCACCCTGGGTAGCGAAATGGCACGCCTGCTCAACGTCGACTGATCCTACCCGACCCTCACCAGGACTCCTTAACAAAGCCACCACCAAAAACACCTAAAGTGCTTATAGTGCAAAATAAAATTTCTAGTCCTTAGTGCCTGGTCTATACTGAGCCGTGCAGGAATAAAGCTCAATATTGCAAGCGAGAAGAACTGCTCGCATAAGTATCTATTTACTGTGCCTTTGTATAGTAATATCTCAATGTGGTGAAAAAGAGGAAGATGCCCAAAATAATATCCCATATCAAAGGGGTTTATATCATACTAGATGGTGGCCCGATTCTAACGCATCGGGTATTCTAGAATATGTATGTATGTATATAGCAGCCACATAGTATATAGCTCAGGCCACGTAGTATATAGGAGCCATGTAGTATATAGCAGACAAATAGTACGTGCCCTGTGCTATATACTATGTGGCTGCTATATACATACAAATTGTAGAATACCTGATGCGTTAATACAGGCCATGCAGTTTATAACACTGGCCACGTAATTTATAGCACAGCCCATGCAGTACAAAACACAGCCCACATAGTATCTAACACTAGTATATAGCAGCCACACAGCATATAACACAGCCCATGTAGTATACAGCAGTGTGGGCACCATATACCTGTTTTAAAAAAAAATTTAAATAAAAAATAGTTATATACTCACCCGCCGTGATCCAGCGAAGCTCTGGCGATGCGCACGCGGCTGCCGCCATCTTCCATTCCCAGCATGAATTGCGAAATTACCCACATGACTTAGCGGTCTCGCAAGACCGCTAAGTCTTTTGGGTAATTTTGCACTGCATCTCTCGGAACGGAAGATGGCGGCAGCCAAGCGCGCCTGGGCAAACTACGGAGGGTGACAACAGCAGGTTTTTTTTTATTATTATTTTTAACATTAGATCTTTTTACTATTGATGCTGCATAGGCAGCATCAATAGTAAAAAGTTGGGGACACACAGGGTTAACAGCAGCAATAACGGAGTGCGTTACCTGCGGCATAACGCGGTCCGTTACCGCTGGCATTAACCCCGTGTTTGCGGTGACTGGAGGGGAGTATGCGGGCGTCGGGCACTGACTGCAGGGGAGTAGGGACGGACTAATCGGACTGTGGCCATTGCTGATTGGTCGCGGCAGCCATGACAGGCAGCTGGCGAGACCAATCAGTGACATGGGATTTCCGTGACGGATGTTGCCGGCAGAAAGATGGAAGTACCCCTTAGACAATTATATATATATAGATAGAAACCTATCTCTCAGATCAGAGAAAGATTTTTACACAGAAGGCAAAGGCAGAGAAGTGTAATAATTATAGGGGATAACCCAGGAGACTCTTTGCATGGAACAAGACAACTACAGGACACAGTTTTATAAGTGGTAAAGTCTATATTATCACACGGTGATTCAAACAGGTGCAGAGAGAAACTCAAGTCCACAACACTTGGTGTAAATATTAAACACAGTCTATAGGAAACTTCAGAGGAAAATGCAATCAAGCAGAAAGTCTATGAAGCACAATTATTCTTGAGGATACTTGACACGAATAAATCCTTGTCTTAGTCTAAACACAGATAGATAAGCTTATAAGGCAGTTCAAATCATATCTTAGCTCAACCAGGGAGGCCTGGTTAATAGTCTCATGTTTTTGCAGAGCAGAAACAGCTTACATGTCCAGCAAATGCAGATGGAAGTAAACACGAGCAGCAGATGAAGGAGGATTACTGGAAACTGGTGTATGCAGCAGGAACTCAGAGCAGAGTAGCAGGATCACCACACAGGTTCACAGGAGCAGGTATATAGCCAGGGAGTAATCACAGGTCAGGAGCTGGATGCAAGGCAGAATACTCTAGCACAGACTGAAGGCTGGGGTGGGGTTTTATAGCGGGAAGACACAGTGCACATGAGACCAAAGATGCCATCTTGGAAAAGGGCAGTAATGCACAAAAGGTAAAAAATGTTCAGAGTCCTGACAAGAAGTGGTAAACGGCATAACTCATATACATACATGCATGGCCTCAATAGACAAATTGCTTAAGAGCCCCAATAGCACCATTGATGATTTTAAAGCACAGATGCCTTTATTTGATGTCTTATTACTTTGCCAGAATACTTTTAATCTATACTTTATTTAATGTTGTTTTTGCACTTTGTATGCTAACTGTTGTGGTGCAACTATGTTAAGATGATCTTCATTTCCCTTCATTTTCCTTCTCTCCTTTTCCTCCCTAACCCATTTCCTCTTTTCCTTTGTTTGATTACATTCCTTTCCCTTCATTGCTTTCCTGAACCATTATCCCCTATACTGTAAAAATCCCTAATAAAAATAATTTTGAAGAGAAAAAGAGGGAGATGACCAAAATAATATCCCAAATTAAGGGGGTTTATATCACATAGAAACCTATCTCTCAAATGAGAAAAAGGTTTTTACACAGAAGGCAAAGGCAGAAAAATGGTCCTGCAGCAAAAAGCATAATTCATATACTGTACATACATGCATGGCCTCAACAGACAAATTGCTTAGTAGCCCCAATCGCGCCATGGATTCTTTTAAAGCACAGATGTATTAAGAAACCATGTCAAAAAATGTAGATTGACACTTATCTCAAAGAGGCTGGTACCCCATCCCAATGAATTTCCCTATTGACAATCCAAATGGGGTTTATCAGGGAAAATGGTAATGGTGAGCCACGGGCAGCATCTGTCAATGGGAACATAATGCATAAAAGACCAAATTGCAGCATGAATTTTAGAAATATTAATCAATAACATTAAGAAGAATGTTTGTCATAAAGAATCAGTAATAAATATATACTTACGGAATTTGTGTCAAAATAGTCGCTATGCACGACATTTATATTTGTCTCACTTGAAAAGAAGGCATGACCTAGGGTAGAAAAGCACAGTTTGGCAACTAGGGGCATGGCTTAAAAAATTTAGTTGAAAATTATAGCCTCCAAGACAACTAATAGATGGTGCAGAATTAGACACGCGTCATGCTTGCACGTGGCACACTTGCTTCGTGGACCCACTGTGCCACGAGTTCGGCTTGCCTAGGAGGGACAATGTTAAGTGGATACCTGGTGTTCACTGGAGCTCCTGAAGGTGGAGTCAGACTTGAGCTGCAGGTAGCCGCCAGTACCGCAGAACCCCAGTACCGCAGCTGCTGGGTTCGTTGGATGGTGATATGGGACCACAGTCGCTGCCAGGCAGGATTCGGACAACGTGGACTTCGGAGATTGTTTTTTGTTCAGACACACAGGTCTCAGGAAATGTATCAGGCACCACCAACACTGCTTAAGGGTTCAGACACTGCAGAAGTGGCTTCAGGGTCACTACATACTAAGCAAGACTAAAGAAGAAAGCGACAAGCGAAACGCTTGTCGGGGTTTCTCCTTCTAGCAATTTCCACAACGCAGGTAAAAGATAGCACAATGTCATCGCCTTTATACTCTATACTCTGGTATTCACAAGGGCTATGATGTATTGAGATTTGTTCAACAATTATGCATTTGCACTTAAGTACAAGTCACTGCTAGCCCCTGCAGGACATATATTTTTTTTTCAGACATTATGAATATGTTTACAGGTCATGCACTTGCACTTTAGCAACCTTTAGCCTTCTTAGGCAGTCTTTACTTTTATTATACTGGTCTTTCTGAGATCTACTCTAACAGTCCAAAGCCTGCTGTTGCACCTGTGTCTATTATATGCCTAAAAAACCACTAAATACTTTGACCTGTTTGAGGTATATTATTTCTTTTGATCTTGTATGTGGTTGTCATTACTATTAACTACTGTGTGGGTTGCTTGGAGCTCACTATGCCTTGTTTGATCCCCTTATGTATACCGTTGATCCTCATTTTTAACTCATTGTGAATAAAATATCTTAATTATACTTTTGTTTCTGTACTTCCCCTTTTTTTGTCTCAATGTATTTTAGGAAGTGTATCAAATCATAATTTTGGCCTTTAATTTTGGGTATTTTACTTAAACATTGTTGCAGACCAAGTGCAAGACTTTATTATTCACTATTGGCAATAGCCTCGTTTAGCAGGTTAACATACCCTGCAAAAATAGCGAGGAATGGTTTGAGGGTCATGGCAAAGGAATGTTTTTTGCTTACAATATATTAGGGCTATATCTTATATACAGTAATTCACAATTAAACAGCACTGTGAATAGCAATTGTATTATTATTCAAGGTGCCCTACTGGACACTGAAATTGTTAAAGCACCACTCCATCGTTTTGTTTTGGGGGGTTTTCAGCACTGGAGTGGCGCTTTAAATGTAAGTCCCCTGTCCCTTGTCATATACTCACCCTCCGGCTTCACCATTTTCGGCACTGCTCCAGTCCTGAGGTGCCGTTTTATGAGCACAACTTCTGACTAGCTGAAAGTCAGAAGCCACATCATAAGCTCTCAAGGCAAGTCTATAAGAGGCAGAACGAAGCTCTTAAAGTCTTGTATTGAAAAGTGACAAACACGCCGCTCCATGATACACTGGAACTGCCGGCATGTCACTTTTCGTCATAGAACAACAGTAGCAACCCTGAAAAATGATGGTGTCGGCAGGTGAGTATGAGACAGGGGGCAGGGGAATTACATTTAAAGCACCACTCCACTGATGCGATAAAAATAACGCTGGAGTGGTGCTTTAATAGTGCTGCCATTGTGGCTCAATACACAGTGTGTATATACATATATAGATGTAGATATGTATGTGTGTGTTTGTTTGCACACATACACATGGTGTACCTTCAATATAGTTGATACTTTACCACCCAGCAGCATTGTACTGCAGCTTCATAAGCAGGAACTCAGGATCACTATATAAGAGTCTTCATAAATGAAACATTCTCTAAATGGGATATAGTCAGCTGTGGGGATCACAAAGTCTGTTTTAGGACTACCTCTCAAAAAAACATAGTTTTAAAAATATATTTTAAACTGAATTACTTATTAATTTAAATAGCATTTCTCACATTTGCACACATTTTGTAACATATACCATAAATATAGAAAAAAATCAACCAGAATTTTCTCACCTACAAACAAAAGATAATAGTAGTGTGTTTAATGACGCTAGTTAACACCATATATACTTGAATGGATATGGTATATTGTAGTTTATGGACTTCATTTGCAAATAATTGTAAATCATAAATTAGAATACATAGTCAAACCGTGAGTATTTATACAGAAGAGGGAATAATAGAAAGAATAGGAATGTGAAAGGTGATTATAGATTAGTTGTGCCATAAAAGTGAGTCATTTATCAATCAGGTATAGGCAATTTATAAATATCTTCCATTTAGTAATAGAATTCCTGTATAATATAAAGCAATTATTTCTATGTTATTTTTGGTACAGATAATGACTGTCCTGGAATTGATCATTTGCATAGTAGGTAAGTACTAGTTATGTTTGATTTAAATGTCATGAAAACATTTGTGTTACTTGTTATTCATACTTTTCTGTTTAGTACAATTTTTGTCTATCATCTGTTTTCAAACCCAGAGTGAAATATGTTACATTTTTAGCAAATTTTAGCAAATCACTGAATGCCAGTTTGTGATTGGAATGCTTTGATCAAAAGATGAATGCAAGACAGGTTCGCAAAGAGTTGTGTTTCATCTGTCATGTATACCTTTTTTACTGTTGCTTCCTATTATACAACACCTACTATCATGGATTTTTTTTTATTTTTTTTTAATATTAACAAATCCTAATAGTTGATAAAACAGTTAAATGGGGTGTACTATTTTTATTCATATCACTCTATAAGTTAGGAGAATGATAACAAACTGAGCCTTTACTTATCCTCACCAGGTCCATCGACGACTCTCTACTACTGCTCATATCTTTGTTGACCTGCTGGATTGCTGTCATGTTGACAGTGCTGCATCCAATCACTGGGATCAATGGCTTATGCCATCAAAATTGGCAGGACCACTGCACCCAGTGATTGGCTGCAGAGGTTACAAGAGTTGTATGCACAACATCACTGCTGCTGCCAATCCAGAAATGTTAAAGCACTGGAGAATAAGCAATGGGAATAGACATGGGGAGTAAAACTCAGTTTATTATATTTGTCAGCCTCTGAGCCTATGAAGTAATAACAGGTAAAATAAGACAACCCTTTTAAAATTATTTAATTAAAATTAAATATTAATATAATGTGACTAATATTAAACACAACCATTATTATGGTAAAAACCATGTCTTTGCTGGTAGTTTACTTTTTTTTTGTTGTACATATGTGTGTAATATTGATGTGAATAAAATGATAAGAAATCTTTTTCTGGATTGTTAAGAGACTAATATAAACAGTCAACATTTCATGAATTTAATATGGGTCAATAAGTGCTGCCCGTTGGTAAACCACTGATATTTTTAGCAATATATTATAGGATACTTCACTATGTAATAATTAGAACAAGTTTTGCCAAGTACAGTCTGAAATGTTATGTCAGGTCTCCAGGGCTTTAATTTAGAGCTACCATTCAAGACTCGACCTGTTTTAGAGACTAATCCCTGGAGGGAAGGTGAAAAAAAGAAGCTGAAAGTATTTCACTCCAGGTGTAAAGTGGTCCTTAGCTTTTTACTGCATTGTATTGGTATGTCAGTTCAATAAATCTCATGTTTCACAAAGTGACATTTTAGCACTAACACGTTATTTGTACACATTTGTATAACTACCCAGACAAGTAACAAGCCAATCATTTATGTGGAGATTTATTTTATGCTTTCCTTTTTTGTAGAGGTATTTGATTAGCAATGACACCATTGCTGAGCTGTGACCACACCCCAAATTTAAGAAGAACTAATACCAGACATTGTAAAGGAAATATTCAATAAGTAGAAAATGGAAATGCAGAAGTCACCCATATAATTGGAATTAAAAGTCCTTTATTTCACATGCATGGACATCAGTGTTCACGAAGAATGATGTCCATGTGTGTGGAATAAAGGACTTTTAATTCAAAGGAAATGGGCGAGTTCTACATTCTCATTTTCTACTTATTAAATGTATGCTATACTTTGAGCTGTGCACCACCTAGATGTATCCTATTAAAAGTTGTATCTGGACAGTCATCAATACTAATATTTACAGTTCAGAAAACTGCTGCCTTTTTCCGCCTCTACGTGGTCTAGTTGTACTGGAAATGTAAATAGGTCATTTTTCAGTATTCAAAACATGCATAAACTCATTAATATATATTTGAAGATGAAATGATATCTAAAAGGTCTCAGGTTAAAGAAGACACATTTGTTTAGTATATTAAGGAAAAAAATATTATATATATACAGTTAGGTCCATATATATTTGGACAGAGACAACATTTTTCTAGTTTTGGTTATAGACAATACCACAATGAATTTTAAACAAAACAATTCAGATGCAGTTGAAGTTCAGACTTTCAGCTTTCATTTGAGGGTATCCACATTAAAATCGGATGAAGGGTTTAAGAGTTTCAGCTCCTTAACATGTGCCACCCTGTTTTTAAAAGGACCAAAAGTAATTGGACAGATTCAATAATTTTAAATAAAATGTTTATTTTTAGTACTTGGTTGAAAACCCTTGGCTGGCAATGACTGCCTAAAGTCTTGAACTCATGGACATCACCAGACGCTGTGTTTCCTCCTTTTTGATGCTCTGTCAGGCCTTCACTGCGGTGGTTTTCAGTTGCTGTTTGTTTGTGGGCCTTTCTGTCTGAAGTTTTTGAGAAGTGAAGTTTTTCCAAGAGAGAGTGCTGGGACTGTGGACAGTTCGAGGGGTGGAGGAGGGGCTGGGGTTGGAGCCTGGGTGGAGTCTCAAGGGGCCTCAAAAATTGTGCCAGTATGGGGCCCCGAAATTCCTAGTAGCAGCCCTGATTAATCCACCCCCTTGCTTGATGGTTGTGAGATGTTATTTTCCTGAAATTCTGTGCCCTTTTTTCTCCATACATACCTTTGATCATTGAGGCCAGAGTTCAATTTTAACATCACCTGTCCACAGGACTTGTTTCCAAAATGCATCAGGCTTGTTTAGATGTTCTTTTACAAGCTTCTGACCCTGCATTTTATGGTTAGGACGCAGGAGAGGTTTTCTTCTGATGACTCTTCCACGAAGGCCATATTTGTGCATGTGTTTCTAAACAGTAGAACAATTTACGACAACTCCAGAGTCTGGTAAATCTTTCTGAAGGTCTTTTGCAGTCAAGTGGGGGTTTTCATTTGCCTCTCTAGCAATCCTACGAGCAGCTCTCACTTAAATTTTGCTTAGTCTTCTGGACTGTAGGAAATGTGTGTAGACAAATGTGTGTGGACAAAGAAAATGTATCATCTTTAACTTTAGCCTTTTTAGAGATCATTTAATCTTCCACGTGCTTATCTGTTCACAATAACAATAACTCTGATCAGGGGTGCCCAAACTTTTACAAGCCACTGTAACTGTTTGGACTGTATAATTTGCAGAACAATGCTCAGGCCTAACCCAGCGCTTAGTGCTGAATTGTAATAATAATAATCTTTATTTACCGTATTTTTCGAATTATAAGACGCAATTTTTTCCCCAAAACTTTGGTACTGTTGCTGCAGGCTGCAGTCTGGGATGAAGGGGTGTCCGGCGGTACTGAAGGTGTCCGGCGCTGCTACCCAGTGCTCTGCGGGTGTCTCCGGTGTCCGGCGGCGCTGCGGGGGTGTCTGGCGGTGCTACTGCGGATGTCCGGTGCTCTGCTGGTGTCTCCAATGCTGCGGATGAGTGGCCGGTGCTTCCCGATGCTGCTATGGCGGTCTTTGATGCTGCCAGGGCCCACCCTGGCCGTCCCATGGTTTCCTTTGTGGTGGACTCTGGGAAAATGGGGTGGCTGGGGGCAGATGTTTATAGCCAGGGGGGGCCAATAACCATGGACCCTCTCTAGGCTATTAATATCTGCCCTCAGTCACTGGCTTTACCACTCTGGCGGAGAAAATTGCGCGGGAGCCCACGCCAATTTTTTCCGCCATTTAACCCTTTATTTTAGCAGCTACAGCTCCCAAATTTTGCACATACACACTACTAACATTAGTAGTGTGGAATATGCAAAAAAAAAGGGGATATGAGATGGTTTACTGTATGTAAACCATGTCTCATATCCTGTCGGGTTCGGGAACGAGAAATGAAAAGCCGGCAATTGAATTACCAGCTTGTCACTAACACCGCTGCGTATTTCTCGCAAGTCACACTGCTGGTCCGTGTGTAATCCGTATTTTTCTCGCCACCATAGACTTTCATTGGCGTATTATTTGCGCAATACGCTGACAAACGCAGCATGCTGCGATTTACTACGGCCGTAGAAAGCCGTATAATACTGAACCGTAATATACGGCTGATAGGACCAGACCCATTGAGAATAATTATGCCATTTGTTTGGCGAGTTTTACGGATGTATTTTCTGCGCTCTTACGTCAAACTCGCTACTGTGACGCCGGCCTAACAGGGTAACAGTTCAACCGCAAACTCGACAAATCTTATCCCTGCTGTGCAGGTTGTTGCCCAACTAAACATGGCAGAATTATCAAAGGTCTGCAAAAAAAAAAAGTGCGCTGAATCTGAAAATGACCTCCGTTTTGTCATAGGACATCACGTTTTCTGACAATTTAAGTAACTATGTTAAATAAGACAATACCTCAAAATAAATGAAAATAGACTCATAAAATTAATTTTTATTAAAAATGTTTCATGAAAATCAAATCATTTTTTAACTGTAATGAGCTCACTAACACACACTAAAATCGATTCTTCTTCCCTGCGAGGTTTCTCTTGGTACATTTACTCTTGTGAGTAGCATCTGGAATGTCTCTCTGAAGTGTCCAACAGTAGTCTGCCATCATTGTAAGGCTCCATCTTCGCTGGTATCTTTTTTCCATCTCTTTAATGTCCTGGTGGAATCGTTCACCTTGCTCTTCACTTACAGCTCCCAAATTTTCAGGAAAGTTGTCAAGGTGGGAATGGAGGAAATGCACTTTCAAACTCATCAGGCAACCTAAAGCTTAAAATGCTTTCAGCATTCGTCCGACAATTTTTTTGTAGTCAGGGTCCTTGTTATTGCCTAAAAAATTTTCTATGACCTCTTTAAATGCAAACCACCCTTCTTTTTGAGAATGCGTCATGGTATTGATAAACTCTTGATCAGCTATAAGCCTTCTAATGTCTGGTCCGACGAACACACCTTCCTTCAATTTTGCCTCCGAGAGGCCTGGAAACTTGGTGACCAAGTATTTGAAGCATTCTCCATTTTTTGGAAGTGATTTTACGAATTGCTTCATCAATCCCAATTTTATGTGGAGAGGTGGTAGAAGAACTTTATGGGGAGCAGCGTCGGACTGGAGTAGCTTGGGCCCACCAGAGAAAATCATTCTAAGGGCCCACCATGCTTAAGGGGTACTAGCTGCAGAGTCTTCCCTTAGCTTCCATCTGGTCAAGCACGCTAGGCACAGGATACATACACGTGACACACACCAGTCACACGCTAGACACAGGATATATACACGTGACACACCAGTCACACGCTAGACACAGGATACATACACGTGACACACACACCAGTCACACGCTAGACACAGGATACATACACGTGACACACACCAGTCACACACAAGACACAGGATACATACACGTGACACACACCAGTCACACGCTAGACACAGGATACATACACGTGACACACACCAGTCACACGCTAGACACAGGATACATACACGTGACACACACCAGTCACACGCTAGACACAGGATACATACACGTGACACACACACCAGTCACACGCTAGACACAGGATACATACACGTGACACACACCAGTCACACACAAGACACAGGATACATACACGTGACACACACCAGTCACACGCTAGACACAGGATACATACACGTGACACACACCAGTCACACGCTAGACACAGGATACATACACGTGACACACACACCAGTCACACGCTAGACACAGGATACATACACGTGACACACACACCAGTCACACGCTAGACACAGGATACATACACGTGACACACACCAGTCACACGCTAGACACAGGATACATACACGTGACACACACCAGTCACACACAAGACACAGGATACATACACGTGACACACACACCAGTCACACGCTAGACACAGGATACATACACGTGACACACACCAGTCACACGCTAGACACAGGATACATACACGTGACACACACCAGTCACACGCTAGACACAGGATACATACACGTGACACACACCAGTCACACGCTAGACACAGGATACATACACGTGACACACACCAGTCACACACTAGACACAGGATACATACACGTGACACACACCAGTCACACGCTAGACACAGGATACATACACGTGACACACACCAGTCACACGCTAGACACAGGATACATACATGTGACACACACCAGTCACACGCTAGACACACGATACATACACGTGACACACACCAGTCACACACTAGACACAGGATACATACACGTGACACACACCAGTCACACGCTAGACACAGGATACATACACGTGACACACACACCAGTCACACACTAGACACAGGATACATACACGTGACACACACCAGTCACACGCTAGACACACGATACATACACGTGACACACACCAGTCACACGCTAGACACAGGATGCATAAACGTGACACACACACCAGTCACACACTAGACAAAGGATACATTCACGTGACAAACACCAGTCACACGCTAGACACAGGATACATACACGTGACACACACCAGTCACACGCTAGACACAGGATACATAAACGTGACACACAGCCTCATCATCCCTCCTTCTCCACGCAGCCTCATCATCCCTCCTTCTCCATGCAGCCTCATCATCCCTCCTTCTCGACGCAGCCTCATCATCCCTCCTTCTCGACGCAGCCTCATCATCCCTCCTTCGCCACACAGCCTCATCATCCCTCCTTCGCCACGCAGCCTCATCATCCCTCCTTCTCCACGCAGCCTCATCATCCCTCCTTCGCCACACAGCCTCATCATCCCTCCTTCGCCACACAGCCTCATCATCCCTCCTTCGCCACGCAGCCTCATCATCCCTCCTTCTCCACGCAGCCTCATCATCCCTCCTTCCCCACGCAGCCTCATCATCCCTCCTTCTCCACGCAGCCTCATCATCCCTCCTTCGCCACACAGCCTCATCATCCCTCCTTCGCCACACAGCCTCATCATCCCCATCCAGGATACATACACGTGACACACACCAGTCACACGCTAGACACAGGATACATACACGTGACACAGGATACATACACGTGACACACCAGTCACACGCTAGACACAGGATACATACACGTGACACACAGCCTCATCATCCCTCCTTCGCCACGCAGCCTCATCATCCCTCCTTCGCCACGCAGCCTCATCATCCCTCCTTCTCCACGCAGCCTCATCATCCCTCCTTCGCCACGCAGCCTCATCATCCCTCCTTCGCCACGCAGCCTCATCATCCCTCCTTCGCCACGCAGCCTCATCATCCCTCCTTCGCCACGCAGCCTCATCATCCCTCCTTCTCCACGCAGCCTCATCATCCCTCCTTCTCCACGCAGCCTCATCATCCCTCCTTCGCCACGCAGCCTCATCATCCCTCCTTCGCCACGCAGCCTCATCATCCCTCCTTCGCCACGCAGCCTCATCATCCCTCCTTCGCCACACAGCCTCATCATCCCTCCTTCGCCACACAGCCTCATCATCCCTCCTTCGCCACACAGCCTCATCATCCCTCCTTCGCCACACAGCCTCATCATCCCTCCTTCGCCACACAGCCTCATCATCCCTCCTTCGCCACACAGCCTCATCATCCCTCCTTCGCCACACAGCCTCATCATCCCTCCTTCTCCATACAGCCCCCTCATCATCCCGCTTTTCACACAGCCCCTCATCATGACCCTTTTTCCATACAGCCCATCATTATCATCTCCCCTTCTCCACACAGCCCCTCATCATCTTCCCTTTACAAGCCCCACTCAAGTTACATCAACCCTTTCCAAAATACATCCTCTCACCACTCTCACTGAATCCTGGGTCTTCATTCCTATTGGTGCAAGGGTCCATTGTGCAGCTTCTCGGTCCTCTCCTCAGGGGGCTCCATGGTGCAGCCTCTCATTTCATTCCTCTCCAGGCAGCAGCCTCAGAACAACGCTGCTTCCTGCTTTCAGATCACTGGTCTGATGGAGGCCCCGCCCCTTCCGGTGATATCATGCCATGGCCCTCAAAAAATCAACTCCGCTCTAGAGGCTGTGTGCAGTGCAGTCTCACAGCCTGTGGCTCTGTTTTGTGCGTGGTGTGTTATTCCAAACCCGGTGCCGGCCGTCTGCACTGCTCAGCAAGGAGTGATGTGAGGTGAGCGCTTTCTCATCACCTGCTGCTGCTGGGGCTTCGTTCTATTGATCTCATCCAGCACGCCACAGCTGATAGAGCGGTGAGTGCCACAAGATCAGTAAAAGACGCAGCAGGTGATGAGAAAGCGCTCACCTCACATCACTTGTTCCTGAGCAGTGCAGACAGCCGGCACCGGGTGTGGAATAACGAACTCACCGCTGGGTGCAGGCGCCGCAATCCTAATACAGGGCAGAGCAGGCGCTAATGAGTGAGGCAGGAGTCTGTTGCTGGTGAGGGGGAGGGCCCACTTGGTGGCGGGCCCACCGGAGGATTCTCCGATCTCCCGGTGGGCCAGTCCGACGCTGATGGGGAGGAACCAAAGTTTCTCGGAGGACATTTTTTTCACCAACTGTGAGCACCCTCAGCTGCCAATTCTTCTTGGTCCAGTGATTTTGTCGGTCTCGACTGTCCCATAGACACAGAAACAAGGGTATTTGGTATACCAAATTTGAAGAGAATTTTGCATTTTGTGGCAAATCCTGACGTCCAGGATTTTTTTCAATATTTTTTTCGTTTTCAGCACACCAAAATACATGGAAATTAGATGAAAATAATCAAACAGCTTTTTAGTCGCAGACCTGTGTTATGTTTTAGATATCACATTAACCATATTTGTATGTCTATGTAACTTAGCTTTAACTAGACAACCAAGTTTTAAAAGGAATAAGTCAGCATGTTTTTGCTTTGTAATCTGAAGGCAGCATGAGGCAGATTTCAGCAATGCATCTCTTATCAAGCTCCAAGATTTTGTTTGCTTGCAATTATTGTTTTAGCACCAGTACCTTATCATTTCTGGGACACAGCAGCTTGTGCCTCCTGGTCAGACACGCCTCTCCTGTGATAAGCAGCTCACTGTCTATGGACATTGTATATACAGAACCTGAGGTGGGCGGGTTCAGGTTTTTCAGCTCTTCTTCATGCTAAATCTAAAAACTCTGTGTCAGAACAGCTGTAGTAATATAAATGGATTCAGCTTCTCTTTGCCTACAATATGATGTTCTCAGATGAGGTAGTAAAAACCTGCTGACAGATTCACTTTACATAAGTTACAAAGCTGGAGGACAGCAGTGGCAATTAACCCATGAACTGTCCTGCATAAAAACCTTCCCTTACTTGTATGCAAAGGAAGTCTGTCACCAGGCTTCAGGTTTTTGCTACCCCAACTGACAGCAGCATGGTATAGGGGCAGAGCTGCTTGCTGAAGTTTTGATAAAATCACTGTTTTCTCTTCTGCAGATCTACCTGTTGTCTGAATGATGAGCTCTGTATAACACATCCCTCATCACTTATTGTCAGCTTTCTGTGTACACTATGCAAAGGCAGAAAGCTGCCAAACAATATAGAGCTCATGAATAAAGACTACATAGAAGCAAGTTTTCAAGTCTTCTAGTGATAATTTCCTGATAAGAAGAAGGAGGGATATAGGCTTTAGGTGTCAAGTTCCTGCCACTGCACAGGGGGAATCTCAAACCATGTCCTCTGCAGTCTCCCATTCTTTCCCAGCTGCAGTGGAGCCTGCTCAACAGAGAGGTTGGTCCCAGCGTCTGGTTCAAGCTGATACTGTGCAGCTGGTTACAGCTTCTGCCCCAAGTTCAGCCTTTGTAACCAGCATAAATCAGCGGCGAGCAGACGTTCCAGGGACTGAGTCCTGCTTTTCATCTACTGAGCATTCCCGTAGGATGACCTCTCATTGGAGGTCGGAGGTCACATGCTCAGGTCCTGTAGCGACTCTGATTGGACCACTAGGAAGGTCCCGGAAGGCTACATCTATAAAAGTATCGAATGGCTGCTCGGCCATGCTCTAGTATAAACCTGTAATCGTGTGTGTGTGTGGTTGTATGCCTACTCCTGTGATTGCTCCATAATCATTCCCATTCCTAGAGTTGTTAAATGCTCGCGAATGTTGAAGCTACCTAGCGCCTGACAGTGCTATTCTCAACACAAGAGCACGATTCTTACTGCACCTAACCAGCAGTGATCGCCAGTGCGGCACCGTGCGCAATTAGAGCGCTTTCCTAACCCTTGTCAGGGTGGTTAGTGGCGTCCACCTGTGCAGTATGCGGTCTGTGCAGTAATCTTTATTTAGTCCTGACAACCGGTCAGTGTAGGGTGGGAATTCCCACTTGATCTCAGCATCTGACTCAGGACGTCCTCAGGCTCAAAAGCCACCGAGGGTCAGAGCAGGATCAATCACCAGCATAGTGGGGGTGAATTTCAGGGATCCAACTAGTGTCCATCTGCTGCAACCTGTGACTGATAACAGGGCGCAGCGCTTCCTTAGTTTCCCTGTGACTCTATGAAGCAACAGAGTTCGCATCAGTTCATACAGGGTGACGGAACCCGAGTTTAGTCTGGCGTAGTACCGCCATATAGTGCCGCCAGTACTTAGAAGCAGATTCCATTTCTGCACGGTGGACCCCGGGCTGCGAACACACTTTTTATTATCTTTATATTTATTTGGTGCATTCCGCCAGCCCTAACAATAGGACACTCTGTTGTACTACTACAGTAAAAAAAAATGAACTCCATAAGTAAAGCACTCCATAAGTGAACACAAAATAAGGGATCTGGCACTACAAACATGCAATGCAATGAGTGTTGCTTTATTAGAACCGCAATCCAAACAAGGGCAAAATTTTGGTCAGACAATAAGACCTTCCTCAGACAGATTGCTGATAAGAAAGTGAGATGAGCAGTGAGACAGTGAGCAGCGCAGATAGAAAATAGGAAAGAGCCCTGGTGATGTACGCTCACTGTCTCCCTGCTCATCTCACTTCTTTATCAGCAATCTGTCTGAGGAAGGTCTTATTACTTTGCGCTTGTTTGGATTGTGGTTCTAATAACACTCATTTTTTTCACGTGGATACTAAGTCTGAGTGAAAAAAAACAGTCATCTGAACAGCCTCACTGAAAAACAGGTCGGTGTGCTGTCAAGTTTTTCATGTGATGGCACTTGGAGTGAAAATACGGTTGTGAAACAAAGCCTAAAACGGTGATTTTATTAAAACTACAGCAAGCAGCCCAGTGACACTTTACTGTAATCAGGGTCTGAAGTCTATACGTTACACTGCTCTTAGATTAGTTTGAAAATCCTGGTGACAGATTCTCTTTTAGAAACAAGAGATATATAAAGACAAATTAGTTATTTGTCCAAGCATGAGCAATGTATCTGCATTGAAAGAGACAGTGAGCAAAGAGCAATTATTGCGTGAAGTTTACTTGTATTTCATAATATCCAGTGACACACAGAGTAACTATTTGAAGAATGTGCTACTTTTTCTTTAATGTCTTCATGTACAATGTTTTTCCAAATGCAGCACATCTTGTCTTTGCCCTTATAGTGGTGTTTTATTCTTTAACTATGTTCGGATAAAAATCAAGGGTAAGGCAAATGTACAGGTGCATCTCACAAAATTAGAATATCATCAAAAAGTTAATTTATTTCTGTTTTTCAATCCAAATAGTGAAACTCATATATTATATAGAGCCATTACAAACTGAGTATTCTATTTAACATGTTTATTTCTGTTAATGTTGATGATTATGGCTTACAGCCAATGAAAACCCAAAAGTCATTATCTCAGTAAATTAGAATACTTTATAACACCAGCTTGAAAAAATTATTTTAAATCTGAAATGTTGGCCTACTGAAATGTATGTTCAGCAAATGCCCTCAATACTTGGTCAGGGCTTTTTTTGCATCAAATACTGCATCAATGAGGTGTGGCATGGAGACGATCAGCCTGTAGCACTGCTGAGGTGTTATGGAAGCCCATGTTGCTTTGATAGCGACCTTCAGCTTGTCTGCATTGTTGAGTCTGGTGTCTCTCATCTTCCTCTTACAATACCCCATACATTCTCTACTGGGTTAAGGTCAGGCGAGTTTGCTGGCCAATTAAGCACAGTGATACTGTTGTTTTTAAACCAGGTATTGGTACTTTTGGCAGTGTGGAGAGGTGCCAAGTCCTGCTGGAAAATGACATTTCAATCTCCAAAAAGCTTGTTTGCAGAGGAAAGCATGAAGTGCTCTAAAATGTCCTGGTAGATGGCTGCGCTGACTTTGGCCTTGATAAAACACAATGGACATACACAGGCAGATGACATTGCTTTCAAAACCATCATTAATTGTGGATACTTCACACTAGACCTTGGAAATCAAGGTCCCAGAGTCTGGAGGAAGAGTGGAGAGGAACACAATCCAAGCTGCTTGAGGTCAAGTGTGAAGTTTCCACAATCAGTGATGGTTTTCGGAAGCCAGTCATCTGCTGGTGTAGGTCCCCTCTGTTTTATCAAGATCAAAGTCAGTGCAGCCGTCTACCAGGAAATTTTGGAGCACTTCATACTTCCTTCTGCTGACAAGCTTTTTGTAGATGGAAATTCCATTCTCCAGCAGGATTTGGCACCCATTCACAGTGCCAAAAGTACCAATACCTGGTTAAAAATCAACAGTATCACTGTGCTTGAAAACTCACCTGACCTTAACCCCATAGAAAATCTATGGGGTATTGTAAAGAGGAAGATGAGAGATACCAGACCCAACAATGCAGATGAGCTGAAGGCTGGTATCAAATCAACCTTTGCAAACAAGATCGACCAAACAAGGCAAGCCTTTACTTTTCCACCACCCCAACCACTCCATATACCAGACCTCTGCCCTTCCCCAATAACTTCCCTCTCCAACATCACTGAAGTAGAACTTACCTCCTTTCCAAATCACACCTCCTGTGCACTTGACCCCATCCCTTCCCACTTGCTCCCCAACCTCACTAACACGCTCATTCCAGCCCTAACCCATCTTTTCAACCTATCGCTAACTTCTGGTACTTTCCCCTCTGCCTTCAAACATGCCACCATCACACCCATCCTCAAAAAAGCTAACCTTGACCCAACCGCTATGCCCAGCTATCACCTCATATCACTGCTCCCATTTGCTTCCAAACTCCTTGAGCAGCATGTCCATAGTCAACTTTCCTCCCACCTCTCATCTAACACTCTCCTTGACAACCTCCAATCTGGCTTCCGCCCCCACCACTCCACCGAAACTGCTCTGACCAAAATTACTAATGACTTACCCACAGCCAAAGCTAACAGACAGTTCTCCATCCTCCTCCTTCTCGATCTGTCCTCTGCTTTCGACACAGTCGACCACCTCCTACTGCTACAGATTCTTTCTTCCCTCGGCATCAAAGGCCTTGCCCTGTCCTGGATTGCCTCATACCTTTCCGACCGCACATTTAGCGTTTCCCACTCACACACTACCTCCTCACCCCGCCCCCTCTCTGTTGGAGTCCCTCAAGGCTCTGTCCTAGGGCCTCTACTTTTTTCCATCTATACCCTTGGCCTAGGACAACTCATAAAGTCCCATGGCTTCCAGTACCACCTATACACGGACGACATTCAGATCTACCTCTCTGGCTCAGATGTCGCCTCTCTTCTGTCCAGAAACCGGAGTGTCTATCAGACATATCCTCCTTCTTCAACTCTCGCTTCCTAAAACTCAATGTAGACAAAACCGAACTCATCATCTTTCCCCATCTCGTGTATCCCCCCTACCTGAACTATCTATTATAGTAAACGGCATCACACTCTCTCCCGCACCTGAAATCCACTGCTCGGGGTAACTCTCGATTCTGCCCTGTCCTTCAAACCACACGTCCAAACCCTTGCCACCTCCTGTCACCTCCAACTCAAAAATATTGCCAGAATCTGTCCCTTCCTCAGCCCGCAATCTACTAAAACTCTTGTGCATGCCCTCATCATCTCCCGCCTCGATTACTGCAACACCCTTCTCTGTGGCCTCCCGCTAACTCCCTTGCACCACTCCAGTCTGTCCTCAACTCTGCTGCTCGGCTTATCCATCTCTCTCCTCACTACTCCCCTGCTTCACCCCTCTGCAAATCCCTCCACTGGCTCCCAATTCCCCAACGAATCCAGTTCAAACTACTAACACTGATCTACAAAGCCATCCACAACCTGTCCCCTCCCTCTATCTTTGAACTAATCTCTCACTATCTTCCCTCACGTACTCTTCGATCCTCCCAAGACCTCCTTCTCTCCTCCACACTTATTCGTTCCTCACACAACCGCCTCCAAGATTTCTCCCGAATATCCCCATCCTCTGGAATTCCACGCCTCAACACGTCCGATTATCCATCACCCTCGGATCCTTCAGACGGAACCTGAAAACCCATCTCTTCAGGAAAGCCTACAGCCTGCAATAACCATTCTGCCGCCTCACCGACCGCCCGAGCTGCCGCCACGTCACCGACCACCCGAGCTGCCGCCACGTCACCCACAACCCAAGCTGCTGCCGTGTCACCAACCATCCGAGCTGCCGCCATGTCACTGACCACCCTAGCTGCCGCCACGACCACCCGAGCTGCTGCCACGACCACCCGAGCTGCCACCTCACCACCACCAGTGCTGCAGCACACCAAACTCCTGTCTCTTCCCCACTATCCTGAAGAATGTAAGTCCGCAAGGAAAGGGTCCTCTCCCCTCTGTACCAGTCTGTCACTGTAAATTTGTTTACTGTTAACGATATCTATAACCCTGTATGTAACCCCTTTTCACATGTACAGCACCATGGAATTAATGGTGCTATATAAATAAATAATAATAATAATGACCTGGGCTTTCATAACACCTCAGCAGTGCTACAGGCTGATTGCCTCCATACAAGGCCGCATTGATGCAGTAATTGATACCAAAGGAGCGCCGAATAAGTATTGAGTGAATTTACTGAACATACATTTCAGTAGGCCAACATCTTGGATTTTAAAATTATTTTTCAAGCTGGTGTTATAAAGTATTCTGATTTACTGAGATAATGACTTTTGGGTTTCCATTGGCTGTAAGCCATAATAATCAACATTAACAGAGAAATGGATCACTCTGTTTGTAATGACTCTATATAATATATGAGTTTTACTTTTTGTATTGAATATCTGAAATAAATTAATTTTTTTATGATATTCTAATTTTGTGAGATGTACGTGTATCTGTAAAAAATGGATGCCATTCCAATGTTCCATGAGGGATCTGTTTTTTTATGCACCCATAGACTTGAATGGGCAAGTTTCATCCAAGGCTCGAAAGAAAATACTTGATTTCTCTTATGGACAGACAAGCCAAGAGGAAAATTGGTCATCTCAATAGCCCTATTCAATAACTTGGCTTAGTGTGCTGACTAGGGTTGAGCGACTTTCATTTTTTTAAGGTCGAGTCGGGTTTTGTGAAACCCGACTTTGTCCAGAGTCGAGTCGAGTGCAGTCGGCCGACTATCGCTAAAAGTCGGGGATCGACCGAAACACGAAACCCAATGCAAGTCAATGGGGAACCATAGTCGGCAGTGAGTGGAGGCCAGGAAAACACCTACAGTGCCCATTTTAATGCCAAAAACATCCATTCTTGTTTCTGAAGCTTGTCAATCTAAATTAACTTTATAATAATAGTTGGGCATAGGAAATTGGGGGTCATTTGGCAAAAGTTGTGGGGGGTAGGGCTGGTTCAAGGCTTTAGTGGGCCCAGGAAATGTGGACTACGCCACGGCGGTGGAGCAGGGAGAGGTAAGTATTTCAACGTTGCAAGTGCTGTGATCCTGAGCAAGCAGGGGGGGCCCACTCGTTCGCATTGGCACTGGCACAGGGCCCCTCAAAGTACAGCGGTGTGTTTGCACGGCGGGGGCGCCTCCCACCAGCAGCGACACTTTTGCGTACTCTGAGGGGCCCTGTGCCAGTGACGTCGCCAACGAGTATGCCCCCTCCACCTGATGAAGGAACCTGCACTTTCATCTGCACCTTCCTCTTTGTCCCTGTGTAAGGTGGTATAACATGCGGTAAGGGGGACCTTACTTCGAGCAGGGTCAGATTCTGGCTGTGTAGAGTGCAAGGGGAATGTAGTGTTCTGGGTCAATGTACCAGCAGACTCATCTAGCAGTGGCTGGGCAATGGGCAGGATGAGGAGGAAACAGATATAGGGCCAAAGAATAAAGTAGGCTAAATGCAGTTCAAAATTGGTAACAGGACTAAACAGGCGGCACTGCTTTGTTCAGTGGAGTAGCAAACCCAAGAGCAGCAGACACTGTTTTAAGGGCCCAACCACACTAGTAGGTCAAATGCAGTTTAATATCTGATACTATAGGCCGAAAGCCAGAAGGTAGAAGCTCAGCTGTATTCAGTTGAGGGCAACACCAGGGAGGGGCAGACACCGTTAGTAGGCCCTAACCACCAATTTTTAAAAACACAGCACTTAATGAGAGCCAGAAGGTTGAAGCACAGCTGTATTCAGTTGAGGACAAACACCAGGCAGGGGAAGACACCTTTAGTAGGCCCTAAACACCATTTTTTTATTTAAAAACAGTACTTAATGAGAGCCAGAAGGTTGAAGCTCAGCTGTATTCAGTTGAGGACAAACACCAGGCAGGGGCAGACACCGTTAGTAGGCCGTAACCAAAGTTGAAGGCCAAATGCAGTTTAATTTCTGATACTATAGGCCGAAAGCCAGAAGGTAGAAGCTCAGCTGTATTCAGTTGAGGACAAACACCAGGCAGGGGCAGACACCGTTAGTAGGCCCTAAACACCATTTTTTTATTTAAAAACAGCACTTAATGAGAGCCAGAAGGTTGAGGCTCAGCTGTATTCAGTTGAGGAAAAACACCAGGGAGGGGCAGACACCGTTAGTAGGCCCTAAACACCATTTTTTTATTTAAAAACAGCACTTAATGAGAGCCAGAAGGTTGAAGCACAGCTGTATTCAGTTGAGGACAAACACCAGGCAGGGGCAGACACCGTTAGTAGGCCCTAAACACCATTTTTTTATTTAAAAACAGCACTTAATGAGAGCCAGAAGGTTGAAGCTCAGCTGTATTCAGTTGAGGGCAACACCAGGGAGGGGCAGACACCGTTAGTAGGCCGTAACCAAAGTTAAAGGCCAAATGCAGTTTAATTTCTGATACTATAGGCCGAAAGCCAGAAGGTGGAAGCTCAGATTTAGACAGTGGAGGACAATTAGAATTAGGGACTGCAGACAGACTTAGTAGGCTGTCCCCTGTGGACCATGCATCCAACACATTAACCCATTGCGCCGTAATGGACACGTAATCTTCCGTGGCCATGCCTACAGGTCCATGCGTCTGTTGTCAGGTGCACCTTTGTACTCACAGATTGCCAGAGTGCATGGACAATGCGGTCTTCTACATGCTGGTGGAGGGTTGGGATGGCTTTTCTCGCAAAAGAAGTGTCGACTGGTTAGCTTGTAGCGTGGTACAGCGTAGTCCATCATGGCCTTATTAATAGTAAATAAAATATATAACTAGGCTCTATGAACTTTTAAATAGGTTCCAGGGGTACACGGGCAGCATTGGTGTGGTCAGTGGAGGAGTATTGCAAGTAGGGGCCGCAGACAGGCTCACAAAGGCCTAAAATAACAAACAGTAGGCAGTCATGGCAGTTTTACATCGGTTACATGGATACACAGGCAGGCACTCCAGGCAGCATTGTGGTCAGTGGAGGAGTATTGCAAGTAGGGGCCGCAGACAGGCTCACAAAGGCCTAAAATAACAAACAGTAGGCAGTCATGGCAGTTTTACATCGGTTACATGGATACACAGGCAGGCAGCATTGTGGTCAGTGGAGGAGTATTGCAAGTAGGGGCCGCAGACAGGCTCACAAAGGCCTAAAATAACAAACAGTAGGCAGTCATGGCAGTTTTACATCGGTTACATGGATACACAGGCAGGCAGCATTGTGGTCAGTGGAGGAGTATTGCAAGTAGGGGCCGCAGACAGGCTCACAAAGGCCTAAAATAACAAACAGTAGGCAGTCATGGCAGTTTTACATCGGTTACATGGATACACAGGCAGGCAGCATTGTGGTCAGTGGAGGAGTATTGCAAGTAGGGGCCGCAGACAGGCTCAGAAAGGCCTAAAATAACAAACAGTAGGCAGTCATGGCAGTTTTACATTGGTTACATGGATACACAGGCAGGCAGCATTGTGGTCAGTGGAGGAGTATTGCAAGTAGGGGCCGCAGACAGGCTCACAAAGGCCTAAAATAACAAACAGTAGGCAGTCATGGCAGTTTTACATCGGTTACATGGATACACAGGCAGGCAGCATTGTGGTCAGTGGAGGAGTATTGCAAGTAGGGGCCGCAGACAGGCTCACAAAGGCCTAAAATAACAAACAGTAGGCAGTCATGGCAGTTTTACATCGGTTACATGGATACACAGGCAGGCAGCATTGTGGTCAGTGGAGGAGTATTGCAAGGAGTGTCTGACACAGTTAGTACTCCAAAAAAATAAATAGATGTGAATGTCTCGCAAAACAACTATAAGTAAAAAAAAGGGTGGCATGCTTAGGTACAGGGGTGGGCTCATCTGCAGAGTTTATGACAAAGTAATTTGGCAGTAAATTAGTATTTACTGGTGTCAATATAGGACACTGACCCAGACTACTTTAACTAGCATCATAGATGCAAACAAATTGGTATTGTTTGTCAGTGCCAGGCATTGAATGATGTCAGTGCATAGACTAAACATTGGTGGAGCTGTGCGAGATAATTTTGCACGTGGTAGAGCACAGTTTGAGCTGGGGGGTGACTCTCTTGTGGCCGGCGGTACCGCCCCAGGGCCCCTCATGTTACAACGGTGTGTCTGACGTTGGGTGTGCACCACCACCGCCAGAGACACTACATTGTACTATGAGGGACCCAGTGGCAGTGCCATCGACCAAAAGCGGGCACACCCACCTCTTCAGACAATCAGCACTGTAACGGGTGCTTGCGCCAAGTGGCGAGACAACGGCCCCGTGGGGGGATTTTTCCCATTGGGGGAGGTGTAAACATGTCGTATGCTGGACAAACAGCTGCTGCAAATTAACAGATTGGAACACTCAGTAAGACCAGTCCACAAGCAAGACCTTTTTATAGGAAAGCTAGGTGTCAGCCGAGAAAGGTGGGGCAAAATAATTTGAAATCCAGGAGTGGTTCATTTTAATGAAGGTGAGATCATCCACATTTTGGGTAGCCAGACGAGTCTTTTTTTCGGTTAATATTGAACCAGCAGCACTAAATACTCTTTCTGATAGCACACTAGCTGCTGGGCAAGCAAGCTCCTGCAACGCATATTCTGCCAATTCAGGCCAGGTGTCTAATTTTGATGCCCAGTAATCAAATGGGAATGACGGTTGAGGGAGAACATCGATAAGGGAAGAAAAATAGTTAGTAATCATACTGGACAAATGTTGTCTCCTGTCACTTTGAATAGATGCTGCAGTACCTGTCCTGTCTGCGGTCATTGCAAAATCACTCCACAACCTGGTCAGAAAACCCCTCTGTCCAACGCCACTTCTGATCTGTGCACCTCTAACACCTCTGCCCTGTAGCCCCCTGCAGCTCGTGTGAGAACCATCACCGGCGCTGTGTGCTGGGAATGCCTGAATCAAACGGTCTACAAGAGTAGCTTGTTTGGTTGCTAATATTTGTTCGAGGTTCTCATGTGGCATAATATTTTGCAATTTGCCTTTATAGCGAGGGTCAAGGATGCAGGCCAACCAGTAATCGTCATCGCTCATCATTTTAATAATGCGTGTGTCCCTTTTGAGGGTATGTAAGGCATAATCCGACATGTGTGCCAAAGTTCCAGTTGTCAAATCTGCGGTTGTGCTGGTTGGAGGGGCTGTTACAGGCAAATCTATGTCACTTGTCTCCCTTAAAAAAACAGAACCCGGCCTTGCAACGCCACTAATTTCTGTTGGCCCAGGAGAAGCTTCCTCATTCAAAAAGTACTCATCCCCATCATCCTCCTCGTCCTCCTCCTCCTCTTCGCCCGCTACCGCGTCCTCTACACGGCCCTGACCAGACAATGGCTGACTGTCATCAAGGCTTTCCTCTTCCTCGGCTGCAGATGCCTGCTCCTTTATGTGCGTCAAACTTTACATCAGCAGACGCATTAGGGGGATGCTCATGCTTATTATGGCGTTGTCTGCACTAACCAGCCGTGTGCATTCCTCAAAACACTGAAGGACTTGACACAGGTCTTGTAGCTTCGACCACTGCACACCTGACAACTCCATGTCTGCCATCCAACTGCCTGCCTGTGTATGTGTATCCTCCCACAAAAACATAACAGCACGCCTCTGTTCGTCTCTGAAGCATGTGCAGTGTGGAGTTCCACCTTGTTGAAATGTCGATGATTAGGCGATGCTGGGGAAGGTTCAAAGACCGCTGATAGTTCTGCATATGGCTGGAGTGTATGGGCGAATGGCGAATATGCGAGCAAAGTCTGCGCACTTTGAGGAGCAGGTCTGGTAACCCCGGGTAACTTTTCAGGAAGCACTGCACCACCAGGTTTAAGGTGTGAGCCAGGCAAGGAATGTGTTTCAGTTGGGAAAGGGCTATGGCAGCCATGAAATTCCTTCCGTTATCACTCACAACCTTGCCTGCCTCAAGATGTACAGTGCCCAGCCATGACTGAGTTTCATTCAGCAAGAACTCGGACAGAACTTCCGCGGTGTGTCTGTTGTCGCCCAAACACTTCATTGCCAATACAGCCTGCTGACGCTTGCCACTAGCTGTCCCATAATGGCACACCTGGTGTGCAACAGTGGCAGCTGCGGATGGAGTGGATGTGCGACTGGGGTGTGTGGACGAGCTCTCGCTTCTGCATGAGGAGGAGGAAGAGGAGGGGCTAATGCCTACAGCCAACTCTTTCCTTGACCGTGGACTAGGCAAAACTGTCCCAATATTGCTGTCCCCTGTGGACCCTGCATCCACCACATTCACCCAGTGTGCCGTGATGGACACGTAACATCCCTGGCCATGCCTACTGGTACATGCATCTGTTGTCAGGTGCACCTTTGTAGTCACAGACTGCCTGAGTGCATGGACGATGCGGTCTTTAACATGCTGTTGGAGGGCTGGGATGGCTTTTCTAGAAAAGAAGTGTCGACTGGGTAGCTCGTAGCGTGGTACAGCGTAGTCCATCAGCGCTTTGAAAGCTTCGCTTTCAACTAACCGGTAGGGCATCATCTGTAATGAGATTAGTCTAGCAATGTGGGCGTTCAAACCCTGTGTACGCGGATGCGAGGATGAGTACTTCCTTTTCCTAACAAGAGTCTCATGTAGGGTGAGCTGGACTGGAGAGCTGGAGATCATGGAACTAGCGGTGGTGCCGGTGGACATGGCAGACTGAGAGAGGGTTGGAGATGGTATTCTTGCCGGTGCCCTACATGCAGTGTTTCCTACTGCAAACCTGGTGATTCCCTGACTGCTTTGGCCTGGCGACGAAAGCTGCACAGATACTGCCGGTGGTGCGGGAAATGGTGGGTTGACAGTGAGGGAAGGGATGTAGCATTGCTGACTAGCTTCATTGGCCGAGGGTGCTGCAACCTTTAGGGACATTTGGTAGTTATTCCAGGCTTGCAAATGCATGGTGGATAAATGTCTATGCATGCAACTTGTATTTAGACTTTTAAGATTCTGACCTCTGCTTAAGGTAGTTGAACATTTTTGACAGATGACTTTGCGCTGATCATTTGGATGTTGTTTAAAAAAATGCCAGACTGCACTCTTTCTGCTATCGGATAACTTTTCTGGCTTTGCAGACTGAGCTTCTTTAACCGGATGGCCACGCTGTCCTCCAACAGGTTTTGGTTTTGCCACGCGTTTTTGGCCAGATACGGGCCCGGTAGATAGAACCTGTTGTGATGTTGATGCCTGCTGCGGCTCCTCCTCCTCCGCTTCTGAACTACTGCCGCCTGCACCCTGTTCCCCCAATGGCTGCCAATCGGGGTCAACAACTGGGTCATCTATGACCTCCTCTTCTATGTCGTGTGCAACTTCGTCTGTGTCACCGTGTAAGCCTGTGGTATAGCGTTCGTGACGGGGCACCATAGTCTCCGCTGGGTTTGATTCTGCCTTAGTACACTGCGAGGGCAATGTTCTTGTCTGAGTCAAAGGAACAGCATAGTAATCTGGCTGTAGCTGTGCATCTGTGCACTCCATGTCCGATTCAACTTCTAATGGGCATGGCCTGTTAACTGTTTCACTGTCTAACCCAGGAACGGTATGTGTAAAGAGCTCCATGGAGTAACCTGTTGTGTCAACTGACGCATCCTTCTCTCTTGTTCTGGGTGAAGGACACAAGGAAGTGACTTGTTCCTGACCGGGAGCATCCACTGATGATGCACTGCTCTGACATTTGGCACTTTCCGAGGAGGAGGCGAAAGAGCTAGAGGCAGAGTGAGCAATGAAAGCCAATACTTGTTCCTCCTGCTCCGGCTTCAAAAGTGGTTTTCCTACTCCCAGAAAAGAGAGCGTTCGAGGCCTTGTGTAGGCAGACGACGTTTTTGGCTCAACAACTCGAGACTTAGGTGCTGTACTGCTTTTACCACGACCACCTGATGCTCCACCACCACTACCATCATTAACAGCTGACAATGACCGCCCACGGCCACGACCTCTTCCACTAGACTTCCTCATTGTTTGCAAAACGTAACCAAAGTAACGCTATTTGTTACTGTAAAACAACTTATAAGGTGAACTCAAACTTCTGTAGAATTTATATATACCTTTATAGGTGCCTGACACTGAAAGGAAAATCAGCCCCAATGTTACACACTCGGTTTTCTGTGCCCCAATAATTTGAGACAGATGGCACACACAGGAGCAGCACTCAAGCAGACTTGCCAATATTTATCTCCCACTAATTTTTTTTTTTTTTGAAAAGGGAGAATTTACCAAAAAAACCCAAAAAGGCCCAGTATTACACACACACTGCTTTTCGGTGGGACACAATGAGAGACAGAAGCCACACACAGGACTGGCACGGAGGCAGACTTGCCAAGATTTATCTCCCACTAACTATTTTTTTTTTTGAAAAGGGAGAATTTACCCCCCCCAAAAAAAAATGGCCAAGTATCACACAGTGGTTTTTTCGGTGCCACACAATGAGAGTGAATTTGCCACCCACAGCAATGGCACGGAGGCAGACTTGCCAATATTTATCTCCCACTAACTATTTTTTTTTTTGAAAAGGGAGAATTTACCCCCAAAAAACAAAAAGGACCAGTATTACACACTGCTTTTCGGTGGGACACAATGAGAGACAGATGCCACACACAGGACTGGCACGGAGGCAGACTTGCCAATATTTATCTCCCACTAACTATTTTTTTTTTTTGAAAAGGGAGAATTTACCCCAAAAAAACAAAAAGGACCAGTATTACACACACACTGCTTTTCGGTGGGACACAATGAGAGACAGAAGCCACACACAGGACTGGCACGGAGGCAGACTTGCCAATATTTATCTCCCACTAACTATTTTTTTTTTTGAAAAGGGAGAATTTACCCCAAAAAAACAAAAAGGACCAGTATTACACACACACTGCTTTTCGGTGGGACACAATGAGAGACAGAAGCCACACACAGGACTGGCACGGAGGCAGACTTGCCAAGATTTATCTCCCACTAACTATTTTTTTTTTTAAAAGGGAGAATTTACCCCAAAAAAAACAAAAAGGACCAGTATTACACACACACTGCTTTTCGGTGGGACACAATGAGAAACAGATGCCACACACAGGACTGGCACGGAGGAAGACTTGCCAATATTTATCTCCCACTAACTATTTTTTTTTTTTGAAAAGGGAGAATTTCCCCCCCCCCAAAAAAAAATGGCCAAGTATCACACAGTGGTTTTTTCGGTGCCACACAATGAGAGTGAGATGCCACCCACAGCAATGGCGCGGAGGCAGACTTGCCAATATTTATCTCCCACTAACTATTTTTTTTTTTGAAAAGGGAGAATTTACCCCCAAAAAACAAAAAGGACCAGTATTACACACACACTGCTTTTCGGTGGGACACAATGAGAGACAGAAGCCACACACAGGACTGGCACGGAGGCAGACTTGCCAAGATTTATCTCCCTGCAGTTATCTCAGAAAAGTATGGCAGGCAGCTAGAAAAAGGACTGCTGCACACAAAAGTGTGGACAAACACACAAGATAGCTGTGCAGAAAGGAAGGAAATACAGGATTTGTGCTTTGAAAAAAGCAGTTGGTTTGCACAGCATCGTACACACACAGGCACAGCAACGCAGCTATCAGGGTCAGGGAGCCTTCTAGTGCAGCCCAATGAGCGACAGCGCTGAGGAAAAAAAAATGTAGCTTCCACTGTCACTGCAAACAAAAGGTGGTGTTGGACAGTGGAAATCGCTACAGCACAAGCGGTTTGCAGCTTTATGTACCCTGCCTATCACTATCCCTGCTTCTGAAGAAGCGGCAGCAACCTCTCCCTACGCTCACATCAGCAGCAGTAAGATGGCGGTCAGCGGGAACGCCCCTTTATAGCCCCTGTGACGCCGCAGAAAGCAAGCCAATCACTGCAATGCCCTTCTCTAAGATGGTGGGGACTGAGATCTATGTCATCACGCTGCCCACACTCTGCGTCCACCTTCATTGGCTGAGAAATGGCGCTTTTAGCGTCATTGAAACGCGACTTTGGCGCGAAAGTCGCGTACCGCATGGCCGACCCCACACAGGGATCGGCTCGGTTTCATGAGACGCCAACTTTGCCAAAAGTCGGCGACTTATGAAAATGAACAATCCGTTTCGCTCAACCCTAGTGCTGACCCATTAATAATGAAACAGCACATGTCAGATTCATTCACTCTGAGCAAACCTTTACTCCCAAGTGCTGATTTGATACTTGATCACACGGTTACAAGAAACATTGTGATCATGCCCCCAGTCTTGCACCTGTCTCAGGAAAGGTGGGAATGATCCCATTGCAAACAATGGGATGAGTTCCTCCATCAGCACCAGCAATATGGGATCCCAGCCTAAGGAAAAAAGACACTTAGCATGAGAATGCAGACTCAAGGTGACAGTAATAATAATAATAATTTTATTTATATAGCGCCAACATATTCCGCAGCGCTTTACATTATAGAGGGGACTTGTACAGACAAAAGACATTACAGCATAACAATAAACACAGAACAAAACAGATACCAAGAGGAATGAGGGCCCTGCTCGCAAGCTTACACTCTATGAGGAAAAGGGGAGACACGAGAGGTGGATGGTAACAATTGCTTTCGTTGTTTGGACCAGCCATAGTGTAAGAATCAGGTGCTCATGTAAAGCTGCATGAACCGGTTATCAGCCTAAGTATGTAACAGTACAGACACCGAGGGCTATTAAATGCATAAAGCGTATGAGAACATGATGCGTTTAAGTTTTTTGAATGGGCCACACAGGGATAGTTAGGTTAGTTTGTTGAGGCAATAGGCCAGTCTGAACAAATGCGTTTTTAGGGCTAAAACTGTGGGGATTGGGGATTAATCGTATTAACCTGGGTAGTGCGTTCTAAAGAATTTGCGCAGCACGTGAAAAGTCTTGGAGACAAGAGTGGGAGGTTCTGATTATTGAGGATGCTAACCTCAGGTCATTAACAGAACGGAGAGCACGGGTAGGGTCATACGCTGAGACCAGGGAGGAGATGTAGAGTGGTGCTGAGCCATGGAGTGCTTTGTGGGTGAGAGTAATAAGTTTGTACTGGATTCTGGAGTGGATGGGTAACCAGTGTAATGACTGGCACAAGGTAGAGGCATCGGTATAACGATTGGTGAGGAGTAATGGACAATAATGGAAGTTGGTGACCAAAATCGCTGTTATTATTATTATTATTTATCTCACTGTCATGTTAATAATACTTTCTCTCCATTAAAATGTATCTTTAGAAAGACTAAGTCTGATCTAGCCTCATGCATTTATACTATTTTATGATGACATAAAAATGACAAAGACAATAAGAGTATTCTGTATTGTACTGAAATAAAATCTTTCATGCAGACATCAGGTATGTTTCTTTTTCTCTTTCTTTAATGAGAGCTTCTAAGTCTTGTCAATGGACAGGGGAGCTGTGAAGATGGTTCGTGTTACCCAACGATTGGAGACCTTCTAGTAGGACGCAGCAAGCAGCTGTCCGCATCTTCAACATGTGGGCAGGAAGAGCCGGAGAGATACTGCATCATCAGCTACTTGGAGGTAACATTTGATAAACAGTATTATTGTGGCACTATGGAAATATCTAAAAAGTCTAGAACAATTCCTCAGGGTAACCCGTCCTTAGCATGCTATAACAATGTTTAGATTTCTTCCCACTCTTTTCTTCTCTTTATTCTTCTTGTCAGTTTTTTTTGCTCCTTTTCTTTCTCATCTTTGTTTTTTCCTTATTAGCATATCACTCTCAACTTTTTTTAAAAATTCTCCTTGATACGGAACACACTTATTCTGCCATCTTGTCTGCTAGTACTTGATATAAACATAATTCTATATAAAGTCGCTAGCTATGTTTAATGCATGTAATGCTCTTTTGTAATGTTGATTTAACATTGATGGCCTATCCTTAGAATAGGTAATCACCGTCTGATCGGTGGGGGTGTAACACCCTCATCGATCAGCTACTCCCTGTGACTTTGGCTGTAACTACTCAGTTACGTATTTGCTCAGCACAGCTTTATCGACTGTATAGTGGCCATGGACAAGTACTGCCCATCCACCCCATATTCAAATCAATAGGGGGTGAATGTGCAGTATCGGGCTGCTTCCACTATTCCATGGACGGAACTCTACTGTGCAGCTCCGTAACTGAGCAGTTACGAATGCCACAAACACTGGGAACAGCTGATCAGTGATAATGTCAGACATTGATAACCTATCCTAAAGATAGGCGACCAATGTTAAAGTCCTGGACAACCGCTTTAAAATCTGTAGTTAAATCTTGGTCTCTTATGTAACTTTGCTATTTCTTTTTTGTGTGGATGAATTACCTTTGACCCAAATTCCTGATATCTAGCTATGCTTTATGTGTCATGCTCTAAAAAGAGAAAAATTTCCAGTGTGCACATGGTTTAATTATTTTGGAGTTTATACTTCACTACTACAATTTTGTCTTATTTTCCAGAAAAGTTGTTCTCCACATTGTGATAAAAAACATAGTAGGATATCTAATAGAACAGATTGCATTATTAATTTGAGCTTATTTTGCAGTTAGTAGTTACTACATTGTTGATTTTTCTCTCCTACAATATGCTTATCACAATAAGACAATGTTTAATAGCCATATGTGTCATTTTTTACACAGGATGATCAGAAATGTTTCATCTGTGACTCTAGGAATCCTTACAATCAATATTATCACACCAATAGTCATCAGATTGAAAATGTAATTTCAACTTTTGATCCAGATTGGAAAAAGAAGTGGTGGCAGTCTGAAAATGGTAAGACCGTGATAGGGCTAAAATAGTAAAACTCTAAAAATTAAGCAATAAAATATTATAGTATACTATAATGAGTATATAACCTACAGTAAGTAAATAGTAAAAGTACATGTAAATACAAGAGGGTGCTTAGTTGTCACTATTTTGATCAAAAAGCATAAAAGCCATCCCACCGCGACGCGGTGTACCCAATCAGGATGGTCTGATCTCAATTATTCAGTTCAGTTTATTAAGAACTTTTATATACAAGATATGTAAATATTAATTGTTATTTGGAAATTTTGAAAATTCTTTAAAAAAAATTGAGTATTCCCCAACAGATGATGCTGTCATGGGACACAACGGTTTGAATTCTAATGCCTGACCATTTTGTTCTTCGGGAGATAAGACTCTGTCATAGCAATTTGGCAGCAACTTTACCTACTCTCTCTCCCCTTTGAAACACATGATAACTTGGCTGAGCTTAGTGTTTTGTGTATAGGCAGTTCTCCTCTGGCAGTTGGGAGAGGCAGCTGAAAGTCAGACGAGTGCTCAGTTGTCACACGTTGAGGAAACTTGTGTGTATCGGTAACTTTGTTGAGCACACATGTAACATAGCTATAATGGATACTATGGTTATGGTCATTTTAGTATGTGACTAACAACTACATACTCCAATGAATATCTTCTTAATATTGTGTATAACATCTGGTTTGTATATGGGGTTTTGGTGATATACATTTTATTATTGTGGTGGATATCACATTTGACTACTGACCTTTCTAGCCATTTTGTACTTGTTTACGTATTTAAATGGTAATCGTGTTCATACCCTAGGGCAGTGGTGGAGAGCCTATGGCACATGTGTGGGAGGGGGCACGTGTGCCATAATCTCAGCACTACTGCCGCCGCCACTCTCTTCTGCACGTGCACTTCAGTCTATGCGCCATCCCCCTCATCACTAGAGCTGCTGCCACTCATCTCTGCACATGTGCCATCCCATCAGGCCACACACATGTTGAGGAGAGTAAGGATGGTGGCGCTAGTACTGAGGTGATGGCACACGTGCACAGAAGAGTGGTGCTGGTGGTAGTGTTGAGGAGATGGTGAGTGCCCACAGGTAGGACTGTGATATATGAAGAGTCTAGAGCAGCACGTGAATGAGCAGAGGTGATTAGTAAAGATGGGCAAACCCAAACAGTAAAGTTTGGGGTCTGTACCGAACACCTACTGTTTGGGTACGGACCTTGAACACGGACTTCACCAGGAAGTACGTGTTACTGCTCAGGTTTGCACCCAAGCACCGGGCATTTCTCATGCTCATGACAACATGAGAAACACCGACGGCTCTGATCTTTGGTAAGATTAATACTACCGGTCAGAGCGCTGTGGCTCCCACGCTGTCAGATGACAGCGTGAGCCTGTAGCTGTGACCGGAGGTGAAAAGTTTACCTCCAGTCACAGGTGTCGCCTGATGGGACTACTACTCCCATCAATCTACACCTGCTGCCACTAATAACAGCAAGAGCAGGAGGCAGCTGATGGGAGTATTCATCAGCCGGCATCTGCACTATAAATAAATAAAACTGTCAGCTTTATCATGGCTGGTTATCAACAATATATTTTAAGAAATAATTTGAAAAAACAGCAAGGGATCCCACACATTTTTGACAACCAGCCAAGCTAAAGCAGACCACTGGGGCTGGTATTCTCAGCCTGGTAAGGGGCAATGCATATTGGCCTCACTAGCCTAAAAATAGCAGCATGCAGCAACCCCAGATAAGGCATATCTATTATATGCACCAATTCTGGTGCTTTGTCCCGCTCTTCCCACTTGCTCCTTCCCTTCCGAGCTTTGCCATGCGCCCAAACAGTGGTTTACTCCCACATATTGGATATCAGCGTACTCAGGTCAAATTTCACAACAACTTTCTTGGGCCAATTTCTCCTGTTACCCTTGGTAAAATGAAAAAAATTGGATCTGAAGTAATTTTTGTGAAAAAAAGTTAATAGTGATGAGCGAATATACTCGTCACTAGAGATTTCTCGAGCATGCTCGAGGGTCCTCCGAGTATTTTTTAGTACTTGCAACCAGGCAACCCTCAAATGTACTTATGCTGGCTAACAGATGTAAATCATTCAGCTGCGGCAAGGAAAACGAAATCTCCGAGCACTAAAAAATACTCGGAGGACCCTCGAGCATGCTCGAGAAATCTCGAGTAACAAGTATACTCGCTCATCACTAAAAGTTAACTGTTCATTTTTTTTAAAACATTGCAAAAATTCCTGTGAAGCACCTGAAAGGTTACTAAATGTCTTGAATGTGGTTTTGAGCACCTTGAGGGGTGAACTTTTTAGAATGGTGTCACTTTTGGGTATTTTCTGCCATATAGACCCCTCAAAGTGACTTCAAATGTGAGGTGGTCCCTAAAAAAACGGTGTTGTAAAAATAAGAAATCGCTGTTTAAATTTTAACCCTTATAACTCCCTAACAAAAAAAAATTTGGTTCCAAAATTGTGCTGATGTAAAGTAGACATGTGGGAAATGTTACCTGTTAAGTATTTTTTGTGACATATCTCTGTGATTTAAGGGCATGAAAATTCAAATTTGGAAAATTGCGAAATTTTCAAAATTTTCACCAAATTTCCATTTTTTTCCACAAATAATTGCAAGTCATATCAAAGAAATTTTTACCACTGACATGAAGTACAATATGTCATGAAAAAATCATGCCAGAATCACCAGAATCCATTAAAACATTCCAGAGTTATTCATAAAGAGACAGTGGTCAGAATTGTAAAAATTGGCTTGGTAACTAACATGCAAACCACCCTCGAGGTTAAAGGGGTTAATGAATTGGAATGTCTGATGAGTGGCATGTACCTCCATGTGCAACATCAGAAATCTTACTCAAGTTTCTAGCTGTAGTAAGATTTCTTTAGAAAGGAGCGCAACATCTAGTCATGAATTAGTCGAACTATGGTGTCACATTTTCACCACGTTCCCTTCCTGTCCCAGCTCCACTCCACTCTGAGTTGTGCTAAATTTTGCAATTCTTTTGAACAATTTTTTTGGCGTAAAAGTTTGATGAATTGGACCATATGTGTTCAGTAAGAGGTCCTCCTAATCAAGTTAGGAGGATCATTCAGTTAGATGTCATTTAAGTGTGAGTTTTGATTGTCTCATACTTTAGAAGTCGTTAAGCAATGCTATAGGTGGGAATGGTACAACCTACTAGACATGTTGAACAGTTTTCTCTTCTTGACACCAATTTTGTGTGCCATTCTTTATAGAAATGTTCTGAACCAATATTGCTACCATTAAAAACTTTGACGCTTTTGTATTATTTACAACTCTTTTTAATCATGTTTCATTTTGTTGGTACTTTAGTCCCAATTCATCAAATCAATTTCACCAGAATTCTAGTGTAAATTGCATTGAACATTTGCAAAAAAATTTTGCATAACTTGTAATTGCACAAAATGTTATGACTTTTGGCATTTTCATGTCAGTTTCTCACAGCTCTGCTAAAATGGATGGAGCTGTGGAGAGTAGACCATGGCGTGGTGGAGGCATAATGCAACATTTCATCTAATTCATGACAAGCTGTGGTATTCTTTACTCCAGAAATCTTACTTCAGTCACTGACTATACAAAAACAAAGTAGTTCCTATGCAAATTCTGCAAGAGTTCTGGATCACTTTGTTTAGTAATCTCTCCACTGAAGAAAGAGAAAGAATTATGCAGGAATACACAAAATATTTAAAGAAGATTGGTCACCAGATTTCACAGCATTACTGCATACAGTATACTATTAAATACATTTCTTAGACCTGATGTTCTTAATTTGAAAATCCTTGTCAGAATGGTTGTGTAACCGTAATATTAAGATGACAAATGATTATAATGATAATTCTAGCTAGAGCTAGAGCTGTACTCATAAATAGGTCATCTAAATATCAGGTATCAAAACTTTAAAAAAAATGATTTTAAAGCAATTCATAACATGGTTTTTAAAATACACCAGGCTCATTAGGTCTAAGACTTATTTAATAATGTATGCAGTTTGTGTTGTGGAATCTGGTGACAGAGTTTACAAACTTCAAGCAACACAGTCAGTTTTGTCCTTGTCAAAGGTGTGAGTTGTGACAATAAGGTTTTATGGCTGCGAACAACTCTGTTTTAGATGGCCGTATACAGAATATAACTGTATACACATATATTGTTTACCTACAGTGGGAATTTACAACAGTGGGAATTTGGTTACGCTAATACTCATGTCATTGGATGAGCACCCTAAGATAAAAAGTTTTAGCTCATGTAAACCTTTTTTTCCTTAGGAGTTGACCTGGTCAGCATTAGACTTGACCTAGAAACACTGTTTCAGTTCAGCCATCTTGTGATGACCTTTAAGGTAATATGTCTTTGAAATGTATCTCATGGGAAAATAATCCTGAATTTAAAAAACAACATTATTTTAATTCACAAGTTGAATGCTAACATGTTACAAATGTGATATATACAACAAAATTAGCATTTTTTTTTAAACCAAATTTGAAATCTTATTTGGTGACATGTATATCGTATTTAGCAGACTATAAGATGCACCCAAATTTTGTGGAGGAAAATAGAAAAAAAATGTTTTAAATAAAATGATGGTGCGTTTATTTAGTTATTTTACGGTAGCTTACAGGAGGTCGACTGCGGTGGAGCAGGGTCACAGGAGGCCGGTGGCAGTAGGAGTGGGGTGATTCTGTGGGCCCCAGACTCTGCTGAGTGCCGACATTTAGGAGAGCTCAGGGCCTCCAACCCCGCAGCGATGGGACACCTCCTCCTCCCAGGATGCTGCCCTGTTGTGAATTCTGCTCTTGGGTTCCCTCCGGTGGTTGTTGGCGATAATACAGTTGTCCCTGGGTTGCAATCCTGAGCAGGTGTCCCTGCTGATTGCAGCTCTCTCTGGGTATTTAGGTTTGCAGGATCCATTAGTTCTTGCCAGTTGTCCATTGTACATGCTGTGTGCTTTACTATTCAGTACTATTCATTGTTTTTTCTTGTCCAGCTTAGACTGTGTTTGGATTTTTTCAGTCATGTTGGATTCTCAGGAGATGCAGATATACATTCCATGTCTTTAGTTAGATGTGGAATTTTTGTATTATCTGCTGTGGATATTTTTAGGGTTTTAATACTGACCGCTTAGTATTCTATCCTATCCTTTTCTATTTAGCTAGAGTGGCCTCTTTTGCTAAATCCTGTTTTCTGCCTGCGTGTGTCTTTCCTCTAATACTCACAGTCAATATTTGTGGGGGGCTACCTATCCTTTGGGGTTCTGCTCTGAGGCAAGATAGAATTCCCATTTCCATCTATAGGGGTTTTTAGTTCTCCGGCTGTGTCGAGGTGTCTAGGATGTGTTAGGTACACCCCACGGCTACTTCTAGTTGCTGTGTCAGTTTAGGGTTTGCGGTCAGTACAGGTTCCACCTACTCCAGAGAAAGTCTCATGCGGCTCCAAGGTCACCGGATCATAACAGTACAACTGGCCAGACCGAGCGAACTAATCAGACTTTGGAAACTTATTTGAGATGCTATGTGTCTGCTGATCAGGATGATTGGGTGGCTTTCTTGCCATTGGCCGAGTTTGCCCTTAATAATCGGGCTAGTTCGGCTACCTTGGTTTCGCCCTTCTTTTGTAATTTTGGTTTTCATCCTCGTTTTTCTTCGGGGCAGGTTGAGCCTTCTGACTGTCCTGGTGTGGATTCTGTGGTTGACAGGTTGCAGCAGATTTGGGCTCATGTGGTGGACAATTTGGTGTTGTCTCAGGAGGAGGCTCAACGTTTTGCTAACCGTCGTCGGTGTGTTGGTTCCCGGCTTCGGGTTGGGGATCTGGTCTGGTTGTCTTCCCGTCATGTTCCTATGAAGATTTCTTCCCCTAAGTTTAAGCCTCGGTTTACTGGTCCTTATAGGATTTCTGAGATTATTAATCCGGTGTCTTTTCGATTGGCCCTTCCGGCCTCTTTTGCTATCCATAATGTCTTCAATAGATCTTTATTGCGGAAATATGTGGTGCCCCTGGTTCCCTCTGTTGATCCTCCGGCCCCTGTGTTGGTTGATGGGGAGTTGGAGTATGTGGTTGAGAAGATTTTGGATTCTCGCTTTTCCAGGCGGAAGCTTCAGTACCTTGTCAAATGGAAGGGTTATGGCCAGGAGGATAATTCTTGGGTTTTTGCCTCTGATGTCCATGCTGCTGATCTGGTCCGTGCCTTTCTTCTGGCTCGTCCTGATCGGCCTGGGGGCTCTGGTGAGGGTTCGGTGACCCCTCCTCAAGGGGGGGTACTGTTGTGAATTCTGCTCTTGGGTTCCCTCCGGTGGTTGTTGGTGGTAATACAGTTGTCCCTGGGTTGCAATCCTGAGCAGGTGTCCCTGCTGATTGCAGCTCTCTCTGGGTGTTTAGGTTTGCAGGATCCATTAGCCCTTGCCAGTTGTCCATTGTTCTTGGAGGTTTTACATCTCTGTCTGGTTCCTCCTGCCCTGCTGCCAAATCAGCCAAGATAAGTGTCTGGGTTTTGTTTCTGCAGCACACATGCTGTGTGCTTTACTATTCAGTACTATTCATTGTTTTTTCTTGTCCAGCTTAGACTGTGTTTGGATTTTTTCAGTCATGTTGGATTCTCAGGAGATGCAGATATACATTCCATGTCTTTAGTTAGATGTGGAATTTTTGTATTATCTGCTGTGGATATTTTTAGGGTTTTAATACTGACCGCTTAGTATTCTATCCTATCCTTTTCTATTTAGCTAGAGTGGCCTCTTTTGCTAAATCCTGTTTTCTGCCTGCGTGTGTCTTTCCTCTAATACTCACAGTCAATATTTGTGGGGGCTACCTATCATTTGGGGTTCTGCTCTGAGGCAAGATAGAATTCCCATTTCCATCTATAGGGGTATTTAGTTCTCCGGCTGTGTCGAGGTGTCTAGGATGTGTTAGGTACACCCCACGGCTACTTCTAGTTGCTGTGTCAGTTTAGGGTTTGCGGTCAGTACAGGTTCCACCTACTCCAGAGAAAGTCTCATGCGGCTCCAAGGTCACCGGATCATAACACTGCCTGCAGCATCGCCTCACTCCTGCTACCAGCGCCATCCTCCTGAAGCAGTTACCCTGCCTCCTGTGATCCCACTCCACTGCAGCCGCTACCCCCGGTAACTTACCTTTGGATTAAAAGATGCCCCTCCATTTGCCTCTCAAATTTGAAGGAAAAAAGTGCTTCTTATATTCTGAAAGATGCAGTATATTGTAAAGTGCTGTGGAATATGTTGGCACTATACAGTAGAAGTAAAAATGAATATATAGGAGTAGTAAAGTCAGCAACTGCAGCTTTAGGCTGAATTCACATGATTGTTTGTTTCTCTAACCTGTTACATCCACAAATTGAGTTCTTCTTGCATTTCTGAGCTCTCATCTGCAGACAGGAGCTGGAGCTATTACTATTAGGCTGAAGTCAAACTAGTGTATTGCATCCGATGTGAGAGCATCGGATGCGATATGCTAATGACCCTCGGCTGCTGCTCTTCTGCGAGCAGGAGCCGAGTGTCATGCATCTGTGCTCCGAGCCTCTCGCACAGAGAGAATAGGAGCACTGCTGTGGAGGAGGCGGATAAATTACTTTCTCCATCTCCTCCATTGCCGGGGTCAGCATTTAGAGCACAGCACTTGAATTATATCCGAGTGATGTGCGCTGTCTCACTCGCACCCATAGGCTTATATGGGTGCAAGTGAGACATTTCTCTGCCGAGTGTCGGTGACAATCACAGCATGCTGCGATTTCACTCGCACACTGAAAACCGCCGAGGGAAAAACTGGAGATGTGAGCTGCCCCATAGTAGAATACTGGTCCGAGTGCTATGCGATTTTCTATCGCATAGCACTCGTCCGTATTACAGACTAGTGTAACTCCGGCCTTAGAAATCACACTGTCCAATCTGCACTATGGACAAGATCAGTGAGATTTTTTTTTCCATGTTGACTATTATTCCACATGGAAAATCACTCATATACACTACCACACTGACTTTTATAGTTCAATGCACTGTCCTCACACAGACCATTACCCTGACTTGCTGAGAATATGTTCTTGTTAATGAGGTCTAACAGTTTGAAGTTTCGGATGCGTTTGTTCTTTTTGTTATTGCTGTTATTTACTTGTTTGTTATGCTGTTTCTCCAGACATTCCGCCCTGCTGCAATGTTAGTTGAGCGATCTCGGGATTTTGGGAAGACATGGAAGGTGTTCAGATATTTTGCACAAAATTGTGATTTAGCTTTTCCACACATTTCTGAAGGTCATGCTGAAGAAATAGGAGATGTAGTCTGTGATTCAAGATATTCAGACATGGAGCCTTCCTCCGAAGGAGAGGTAATACCCCAGAGGGCTGGGTTTATACTATATGTAGAAATATATTCTAAATCCCCAAAAATGAATAATGCAATGGACAGATCCAACTGTATCCTAACTAAATGTTTATTTTTATGGAATTCTGTGTCAGTAGACAAAAAAATTGGTTTGAATCACCATTTTCGGTGATCTGTAACTTTTTTTATTTTAATGTCAATGGGCCTGCCATTGAGTGGGGTCTAACAGGCTGATGTCTGTCTAAGGCCCCGTGCAGATGACCATTTAAATCAGATGAGTGATATCCGTGGTTTTGACAGATACCACTTATATCTAGGTCCGAGGAAAAAATATTGCAGAATGCATGATTTGCCTCTGAGAATTGAGTGGCACTCACCAATTAAAGTCTATGTGCAAAACAGCTGACCTGTCCCGACTTTGATGCAGGCTCACCGCCGGAACCTGCATCAAAGCAGAGGATCTGCCATCGGACGTACTGTTCCGTCTGATGGCAGAAAGGAGTTAAAATTTTGCAGCTATTTAAAAACTCGAAATTCATGAATCGGGCAAAAACAGCTCGAATCACGAAATTCCACTAACAAAACGGAAACCAAAAAACACAGGCAAAGTAAACTTCAAAAAGGTTTAACTAGAATAAAGTAGTTGGTCTAAAAGGAGAAAACACAAAGCTAGACAGAAATAGGCACAAAGGCAGTGATGAATCAAAGTCTGATGTTCAGGTGGATCCAGATAAGCACAAGGGTATTAAAGATGTGTTACGGCCCTCACGATGTATCCTGGATTCATCACCTTTGCGCACAACATATCTAACTAGTAGTGAAGAAATACTACAGCAACAAAGTAAACATTTGTCTCTCTGATAAATACAAGCACCTCAGTGTTCATCCAACACTGGGCAGCATGGTGGCTCAGTGGTTAGCATTGCAGCGCTGGAGTCCTGGGTTCAAAACCCTCCAAGGACAACATCTTCAAGGAGTTTGTATGTTCTCCCTGTGTTTGCGTGGGTTTCCTCCGGGTTCTCCGGTATCCTCCCACAAAGACATACTGATAGGAAATCTAGATTGTGAGCCCCAATGGGGACAGCGATGATAATGTGTGCAAAACTGTAAAGCGCTGCGGAATATGTGCTATATAAAAATAAAGATTATTATTTATTATCCAACAAGGATGAAAGACATACGTAGATATCCTAATTTGGACTACATTTGCTTGTGACATTTAAAGTGTGTTAATTTTTTTTTTTTAAGTTTTACATTACAATTTTACATTGAATAATTGCTCACATCAATATAGCTGTAATAACAAAAAACATAAATATTCATCTTTTTTATTTTGAGCTGTGCTTTATTAAGACTTGTCACGAGGTCAAAGTGGCCAGTTTTTACTTTTATTTTATTCCCGTTGCTTCTCAGAATATTTCATTTTTGTTTAATTTAACGCCGCAATTGCGTTCTAGACATTTTGGCCTTATATTCAGTACAAATTGTTATGGTCTTTACCAAGGGGTGTTGCTCACAGGGTAATACTGCAGAGCAGCCTAAAGATACGCCCCAGAGGATTCGCCCCAGACGATTCACCTCAGAGGATTCTATGAGTAAAGCCCCTTTGGTAAAGACTGCAAAAATTAGTACTTAATAAACCATCTCTGAAATCATGTGGGGGATTTTATAAAAAAAAAAAAAGAGGGAGCAGAGGGAATAAAATTAGAATAAAATCTGTCCACTTGTGACCCAGGGACATGGCCTCTTTAAACAAACTATGCATTAAGCAAATTTGTATAAAAGTATAGATTTCTTTAATACACTGGTATGTCTAAAACTAATTATACCTTTTAATTATGCCTAGGTGGTTTTGAAAGCTCTAGATCCCAGTTTTGATATTGATGATCCATATGATGCCTACATACAAGGTATGAAAATACAATAATTTCAAATAACCAGAAATATTGGTTCTTAGTTGTTTTACGTCATATTATTCTCTATATGAACTTTATCTAAAGCTACACCAATTTAGAGGGAAACTATTTGTGCATAGCTTCATAAATGCAGTGTATTGCACACGCGATTTTTTTATTGTAAGCAGTAGTTATTTGACGTAAAAATATAAGATTAGACTGCCTAATGAATATCACAATTTATATCTTAAGTATTATGATTATAATTCTTGCTTTTTTTCCTGTTAACATTAAATATTGTTCTTTTTTAGATATAATTACCATAACAAATTTAAGAATTAATTTTACAAAGCTTCACACCTTTGGAGATACGTTAGGCAATGGATGGCAAAGTGAGCAGCAGGAAAAATATTATTATGCTATATATGAAATGATTATCAGAGGAAACTGCTTCTGTAATGGTCATGCCAGTCAATGCATCCCAGTAGATTCCATGAGAGGAGACGTTTTCAATGAACCTGGAATGGTAAGTTTGACTTCCTCCCTATCTGTGTGATCTGTTTTGTATTATAAATATACAGTTTTATGTTGGTAGCAAGCAGGGTCAGATTGGCCTTGGGAGTATCGGTGAAATCCCTGGTGGGCCCTTGCTGAGTGAGAGAGGGTCAAATAGAGAAAAAGAGAGACATTTTCAGTTCTTGACTGACAGCTCCTACAGTCAGCACAGGGTCTTTCTTCAGCGTGTGGTGCTGGCAGCAGGACATCCTGTGAGGGCGGAGCCAGTGCTGCTTCCCTCTTTAGTTTCCCTTTTCATGCTGTGTGTGTGGCCTGTCTTAATATAGAAGACTATGCAGGCTACTCTGTCTGTGAGCAGTAAGGACTATAAACATAAGGGTGAATGACCTTGGGGAGATCAAAACATCCAACACCGCGGAGAAACCATCACGTGTTTCTCAACGCAGTGATCCAGAACACTGCCCCCATCCCTAAAGGGAAATGTGCAAATACATGTAGAAAAGCCGCGGAGACACCATCACGTGTTTCTCAACGCAAGCAATGAATAGCCAGGTCTTTCACCGGGAAGGAACAACCACGGGAAGGGCAGCATCCAAGAAAGGAAAACCACCTATGCCAAAACATGGTATCCATCCACAGACAGCTGTTTCAGGGTATTTGCCCCTCATCAGTGTGGAGTAGGAAACTGGCTATTAGGAGCAGTGCCTAGTGAAAAGACTATAAACATAAGGATGAATGACCTCGGGGAGATCAAAACATCCAACACCGCGGAGACACCATCACGAGTTTCTCAACGCAGTGATCCAGAACACTGCCCCCATCCCTAAAGGGAAATATGCAAATGCATGTAGAAAAGCCACGGAGACACCATCACTCACTGGAGGTGAGTATTACTTTACTGGAGGGAAACATACAGATTCAAAGGGGTTGTAGTTGACAACCCCTTTAATATGGCTTGTTGTATGGGAATTACTTACAGTAATTATAGTATATTTTTACAGATTTGTGTCTTATGCATCTTTCACTGACTCTAGGTCCATGGCAAATGTGTCTGTCAACATAATACAGATGGCTTAAACTGTGAAAAATGTAAAGAATTTTATAATGATGCACCATGGAGCCCTGCAGTTGGCTTTGAGAATAATGCCTGTAAAAGTAAGTTCAGGCTAAATGTTTTTCATTCTTTTATGACCACAATTCCTATTTATCGTTTACATTGTGCTGCCACATGGTCAAGTTCTTCTCACTAACTCCCTTCATTTGAATCTACTTTAGTCTTCTTATATTGTATTTTTCATCCATAAGGTCTATTGTAAGACGCTAAATAAGTAATAATCTTCGGCATTGAATCCTGCATATATCTACAGTATATATGGTAGTCATCTTATTATGCATTTGTTTGTGTTTATAGATATTTAACTCACTTTTGCTTGTCCCTATGTAGAGAGATCACATAACTGTTTCAAAGGGGTTTATGATCCATGTAGACCTGGAGTTTTGTTTATCTGATCACTACTTTTATTGTGTCCTGCTGTCTCAATTGAGTTAGATTGATTTGTAACGAGAGGGGGAGAAACACCCTTTTTAAAAAAAAAAAAAAAAAAAGTGAAATCTAAGAGCTATCCTTCTATAAATGTAGACATACTTTGGGGATGCATTCATGCAGGGGTGCATTCGTGCACTATTATTCATGTACTTTTATTCAAAGTATTTTTTTCTAAGTATTCAGCAGTTATAACATGGCAGTTAGACAGGGCAGGAGACAGGTAAGACAATCTAAACCTTTTCCCTATTCATTTGGAACAGAACAAATACTCACCATATGTATCTGTATAATCTATATCCTGGCTGCTGCATTCACTCACATTCACCGCCCTTACATAAACTCTTTACACTCCATCCATATCGGCCCCTCTGTTCTTGCTTCTCCTATGTATAGCACTCATGCTCTGTTCACATTGCTTAACAGCGCAGATCCATTCAGTCCCACCATCCAACACAAGAGACGCTCTCACAAATCACTTAACCATCTGCTCACTCTTTCTATCCTCCTTCTCCTAGTCGCTGGAGACATCTCTCCAAACCCCGGCCCCCCATGTTATAGCCAGTCAAACCTCCCAATTGCTACACCCAGAAACCCCTCTAACCTTATTAATATTCCATGCATGCCTTCTGTCTCTTTCAGTTGTGCCCTTTGGAATTCTCGCTCTGTGTGTAATAAACTCTCCTTCATTCATGACTTCTTCCTTTCTAACTCTCTTAATTAGGGTTGAGCGACTTTCATTTTTTTAAGGTCGAGTCGGGTTTTGTGAAACCCGACTTTGTCCAGAGTCGAGTCGAGTGCAGTCGGCCGATTATCGCTAAAAGTCGGGGATCGACCGAAACACGAAACCCAATGCAAGTCAATGGGGAAGCATAGTCGGCAGTGAGTGGAGGCCAGGAAAACACCTACAGTGCCCATTTTAATGCCAAAAACATCCATTCTTGTTTCTGAAGCTTGTCAATCTTAATTAACTTTATAATAATAGTTGGGCATTGGAAATTGGGGGTCATTTGGCAAAAGTTGTGGGGGGTAGGGCTGGTTCAAGGTTTTAGTGGGCACAGGAAACGTGGACTACGTCACGGCGGTGGAGCAGTGAGAGGTAAGTATGTCAAGTTTGCAAGTGCTGTGATCCTAAGCAAGCAGGGGGGCCCACTCATTGGCATTGGCACTGGCACAGGGCCCCTCAAAGTACAGCGGTGTGTTTGCACGGCGGGGGCGCCTCCCACCAGCAGCGACACTTTTGCGTACTCTGAGGGGCCCTGTGCCAGTGACGTCGCCAACGAGTATGCCCCCCCACCTGATGAAGGAACCTGCACTTTCATCTGCACCTTCCTCTTTGTCCCTGTGTAAGGTGGTATATCATGCGGGAAGGGGAACCTTACTTTCAGCAGGGTCAGATTCTGGCTGTGTAGAGTGCAAGGGGAATGTAGTGGTCTGGGTCAATGTACCAGCAGACTCATCTAGCAGTGGCTGCGCAATGGGCAGGATGAGGAGGAAACAGATATAGGGCCAAAGAATAAAGTAGGCTAAATGCCGTTCAAAATTGGTAACAGGACTAAACAGGCGGCACTGCTTTGTTCAGTGGAGTAGCAAACCCAAGAGCAGCAGACACTGTTTTAAGGGCCCAACCACACTAGTAGGCCAAATGCAGTTTAATATCTGATACTATAGGCCGAAAGCCAGAAGGTAGAAGCTCAGCTGTATTCAGTTGAGGGCAACACCAGGGAGGGGAAGACACCGTTAGTAGGCCGGCACCACCAATCTTTTAAAAAACAGCACTTAAAGAGAGCCAGAAGGTAGAAGCTCAGCTTTCTTCAGTTGAGGACAACACCAGGTAGGGGAAGACACCGTTAGTAGGCCGGAACCACCAATCTTTTAAAAAACAGCACTTAAAGAGAGCCAGAAGGTAGAAGCTCAGCTTTATTCAGTTGAGGACAACACCAGGCAGGGGAAGACACCGTTAGTAGGCCCATAACCACCAATTTTTAAAAACACAGCACTTAAAGAGAGCCAGAAGGTAGAAGCTCAGCTTTATTTAGTTGAGGACAACACCAGGCAGGGGCAGACACCGTTAGTAGGCCGGAACCACCAATCTTTTAAAAAAACAGCACTTAATGAGAGCCAGAAGGTGGAAGCTCAGATTTATTCATTTGAGGACAACTTGAATTAGGGACTGCAGACAGACTTACCAGGCTGTCCCCTGTGTGGACCATGCATCCAATACATTAACCCATTGCGCCACAAAGGACACGTAACCTTCCGTGGCCATGCCTACCGCTCCATGTGTCTGTTGTCAGGTGTACCTTTGGACTCACAGATTGACAGAATGAAAGGACAATGTGGTCTTTAACATGCTGGTGGAGGGGTGGGATGGCTTTTCTCGCAAAAGAATTGTCAACTGGGTAGCTCATAGCGTGGTACAGCGTAGTCCATCATGGCTTTATTAATATTAAATAAAATAAAAAAATAGGCTCTATGCACTGTAAAATAGGTTCCAGGGGTACACGGGCAGCAGTGGTCAGGTCAGTGGAGGCCTAGTGGAAGGAGGGACCGCAGACAGGCTTCCAAGGCCTAACATACTAAAATGGGCTGGCTGTAGGCACTTTATAATTGGTTCCAGGGGTACACGGGCAGCAGTGGTCAGGTCAGTGGAGGCCTAGTGGAAGGAGGGACCGCAGACAGGCTTCCAAGGCCTAACATACTAAAATGGGCTGGCTGTAGGCACTTTATAATTGGTTCCAGGGGTACACGGGCAGCAGTGGTCAGGTCAGTGGAGGCCTAGTGGAAGGAGGGACCGCAGACAGGCTTCCAAGGCCTAACATACTAAAATGGGCTGGCTGTAGGCACTTTATAATTGGTTCCAGGGGTACACGGGCAGCAGTGGTCTGGTCAACGGAGGCCGATTGTAATGAGTGTCTGCCAGTTAGTAGTCCAAAACAACAAATAAATGTGAATGTCTCGCATTAAAACAAAACAAAAACACTAAAGGGTGCAATCATTAGGTTCAGGGGTGGGATCCTCTGCATTGCTTCAGACCTACTAATTTAGCGCAAAGTATTTACTGTGGTAAATAGAGGACACTGCCCCTGACTATGTTAAGTACCATCATACATGTCAACACAATGGTATTGTCAGTGGCAGGTATGGAAGGATGTCAGCGCATAGACTAAACATTGGTGGAAGTGTGAGAGATAACTGTGGAAGTGGTAGAGCAATGTTTGACCTGGGGGTGGGTGAACTCTCTTGTGGCCGGCGGTACAGGCCCAGGGCCCCTCATGTTACAACAGTGTGTCTGACGTTGGGTGCGCACCACCACCGCCAGAGACACTTTATTGTACTATGAGGGACCCAGTAGCAATGCCGTCGACCAAAAGCGAGCACACCCACCTCTTCAGACAAACAGCAGTCTCACGGGTGCTTGCTCCAAGTCGCGATACCACGGCCCCGTGTGGGGACTTTGGCCATTTAGGGAGGTGTAAACATGTCGTATGCTGGACAATCAGCTGCAGCAAATTAGACATTAGAAAAGTAATTCACAGTTGTCCACAGGCAAGAGCTTTTCATAGGAAAGCTAGGTGTCGGCCGGGCAAGGTGGGGCAAAAGATTTCGAAATCCAGTTGTGGTTCATTTTAATGAATGTTAGATCATCAACATTTTGGGTAGCCAGACGAGTCCTTTTTTCCGTTAATATTGAACCTGCAGCACTGAATACTCTTTCTGATAGGACACTTGCTGTCGGGCAAGCAAGCTCCTGCAATGCATATTCTGCCAATTCTGGCCAGGTGTCTAATTTTGATGCCCAGTAATCAAATGGGAATGACGGTTGAGGGAGAACATCGATAAGGGATGAAAAATAGTTAGTAACCATACTGGACAAATGTTGTCTCCTGTCACTTTCAATTGATGCAGCAGTACCTGTCCTGTCTGCGGTCATAGCAAAATCACTCCACAACCTGGTCAGAAAACCCCTCTGTCCAACACCACTTCTGATCTGTGCACCCCTAACACTCATAGTTTGCTGCCCCCTGGAGCTCGTGTGAGAACGATCACGTGCGCTGTGTGCTGGGAATGCCTGAAGCAAACGGTCAACAAGAGTTGATTGTTTGGTTGCTAATATTAGTTCCAAGTTCTCATGTGGCATAATATTTTGCAATTTGCCTTTATAGCGTGGATCAAGGAGGCAGGCCAACCAGTAATCGTCATCGTTCATCATTTTCGTAATGCGTGTGCCCCTTTTTAGGATACGTAAGGCATAATCCGCCATGTGGGCCAAAGTTCCAGTTGTCAAATCTACGGTTGTGATTGGTTGAGGGGCAGTTTCAGGCAAATCTACGTCACTTGTGTCCCTCAAAAAACCACAACCCGTCCTTGCCACGCAACCAATTTCCAGTGCCCCCGGGAAAGCTTCGGCATTAAAAATATACTCATCCCCATCATCCTCCTCGTCCTCCACCTCCTCTTCGCCCGCTACCTTGTCCTGTACACTGCCCTGACCAGACAATGGCTGACTGTCATCAAGGCTTTCCTCTTCCTCTGGTGCAGATGGCTGATCCTTTATGTGCGTCAAACTTTGCATCAGCAGACACATTAGGGGGATGCTCATGCTTATTATGGCGTTGTCTGCACTAACCAGCCGTGTGCATTCCTCAAAACACTGAAGGACTTGACACATGTCTTGTATCTTCGACCACTGCACACCTGACAACTCCATGTCTGCCATCCTACTGCCTGCCCGTGTATGTGTATCCTCCCACAAAAACATAACAGCCCGCCTCTGTTGGCACAGTCTCTGAAGCATGTGCAGTGTTGAGTTCCACCTTGTTGCAACGTCTATGATTAGGCGATGCTGGGGAAGGTTCAAAGACCGCTGATAGGTCTGCATACGGCTGGAGTGTACAGGCGAACGTCGGATATGTGAGCAAAGTCCACGCACTTTGAGGAGCAGGTTGGAGAACCCAGGATAAGTTTTCAATAAGCACTGCACCACCAGGTTTAAGGTGTGAGCCAGGCAAGGAATGTGTTTTAGTTGGGAAAGGGAGATGGCAGCCATGAAATTCCTTCCGTTATCACTCACTACCTTGCCTGCCTCAAGATCTACTGTGCCCAGCCACGACTGCGTTTCTTGTTGCAAGAACTCGGACAGAACTTCCGCGGTGTGTCTGTTGTCGCCCAAACACTTCATAGCCAATACAGCCTGCTGACGCTTGCCAGTAGCTGGCCCATAATGGGACAACTGGTGTGCAACAGTGTCATCTGCCGATGGAGTGGTTGGCCGACTGCGGTCTGTGGAAGAGCTGTAGCTTCTGCAGGAGGACGAGGAGGAGGAGGAGGGGGTGCGAACGCCTACAGCCAACTGTTTCCTAGACCGTGGGCTAGGCACAACTGTCCCGAAATTGATGTCCCCTGTGGACCCTGCATCCACCACATTCACCCAGTGTGCCGTGATGGACACATAATGTCCCTGGCCATGCCTACTGGTCCATGCATCTGTAGTCAGGTGCACCTTTGTACTCACAGATTGCCTGAGTGCATGGATGATGCGCTGTTTAACATGCTGGTGCAGGGCTGGGATGGCTTTTCTGGAAAAAAAGTGTCGACTGGGTAGCTCGTATCGTGGTTCAGCGTACTCCATTAGGGCTTTGAAAGCTTCGCTTTCAACTAAGGGTACCGTCACACATTGAAATTTTCATCGCTGCGACGGCACGATTCGTGACGTCGCAGCGTCGTATAATCATCGCTCCAGCGTCGTAGACGGCGGTCACACGTTGCAATCACGGCGCTGGAGCGATGCCGAAGTTCCCGGGTAACCAGGGTAAACATCGGGTAACTAAGCGCAGGGCCGCGCTTAGTAACCCGATGTTTACCCTGGTTACCAGCGTAAACGTAAAAAAACAAACAGTACATACTCACCCGTCGGTGTCCTTCAGGTCCCTTGCCGTCTGCTTCCTGCTCTGAGTGCAGCCGTACAGTGAGAGCAGATCGCAGCACCGCTGCGCTCTGCTCTCACTTTCCGGCCGGCACTCAGAGCAGGAAGCAGACGGCAAGGGACCTGAAGGACACCGACGGGTGAGTATGTACGGTTTGTTTTTTTACGTTTACGCTTGTAACCAGGGTAAACATCGGGTTACTAAGCGCGGCCCTGCGCTTAGTTACCCGATGTTTACCCTGGTTACAAGCGAAGACATCGCTGGATCACTGTCACACACAACGATCCAGCGATGTCAGCGGGTGATCAAGCGACGAAAGAAAGTTCCAAACGATCTGCTACGACGTACGATTCTCAGCAGGGTGTCTGATCGCAGTAGCGTGTCAGACACAGCGATATCGTAACGATATCGCTAGAACGTCACGAATCGTAACGTCGTAGCGATGGAAATTTCAATGTGTGACGGTACCCTAACCGGTAGGGCATCATCTCTAACGAGATTAGTCTAGCTATGTGGGCGTTAAAACCCTGTGTACGCGGATGCGAGGATAAGTACTTCCTTTTTCTAACCAGAGTCTCATGTAGGGTGAGCTGGACTGGAGAGATGGAGATCGTGGAACTTTCGGGTGTGCCGGTGGACATGGCAGACTGAGAGACGGTTGGAGACGGTATTGTTTCCGCCGGTGCCCTAGATGCAATATTTCCTCCTACAAAACTGGTGATTCCCTGACCCTGACTGCTTTTGGCTGGCAAAGAAACCTGCACAGATACTGCCGGTGGTGCGGAAAATGGTGGCCTTACAGTGACGGAAGGGATGTTGCGTTGCTGACTAGCTTCATTGGCCGAGGGTGCTACAACCTTAAGGGACGTTTGGTAGTTACTCCAGGCTTGAAAATGCATGGTGCTTAAGTGTCTATGCATGCAACTAGTATTGAGACTTTTCAGATTCTGACCTCTGCTTAAGCTAGTTGAACATTTTTGACAGATGACTTTGCGCTGATCAATTGGATGTTGTTTAAAAAAATGCCAGACTGCACTCTTCCTAGCATCGGATCCCTTTTCAGGGATTGCAGACTGAGCTTTAACCGGATGGCCACGCTGTCCTCCAACAGGTTTTGGCTTTGACACGCGTTTTGGCCCAGATACGGGACCGGCAGATGGAACCTGTTGCGATGTTGATGCCTGCTGCGGCCCCTCCTCCACCTCCGCTTCTGAACTACTGCCGCCTGCACCCTGTTCCCCCAATGGCTGCCAATCGGGGTCAACAACTGGGTCATCTATTACCTCCTCTTCGAGCTCATGTGCAACTTCGTCTGTGTCACCGTGTCGGTCGGTGGTATAGCGTTCGTGGCGGGGCAACATAGTCTCATCAGGGTCTGATTGTGGATCAGTACCCTGAGAGGGCAATGTTGTGGTCTGAGTCAAAGGAGCAGCATAGTACTCTGGCTGTGGCTGTGCATCAGTGCACTCCATGTCAGAATCTACTTGTAATGGGCATGGCCTGTTAAGTGTTTCACTTTCTAAGCCAGGGACGGTATGTGTAAAGAGCTCCATGGAGTAACCCGTTGTGTCGCCTGCTGCATCCTTCTCTCTTGTTGTTGTTTTTGCTGAAGAGGACAAGGAAGCGACATGTCCCTGACCGTGAACATCCACAAGTGACGCGCTGTTTTTACATTTACCAGTTTCAGAAGAGGAGGCAAAAGAGCTAGAGGCTGAGTCTGCAAGGTAAGCCAAAACTTGCTGTTGCTGCTCCGGCTTTAAAAGCGGTTTTCCTACTCCCAGAAAAGAGAGCGTTCGAGGCCTTGTGTAGCCAGACAACGAACCTGGCTCCACAGCTCCAGACTTAGGTGGAATATTTTTATCCCCACGACCACCTGATGCTCCACTACCACTACCATCATTACCAGCTGACAATGAACGCCCACGGCCACGACCTCTTGCACAAGACTTCCTCATTGTTTTAAAAACTTAACCAAAGTAACTTTATTTGTTGCTGTCAAACAACTTACATGGTGAGCTATAACTTCAGTCTGATTTCAAAATCCCTTTACAGGTTGGTGAGACCACAAGGAAAATCAAGCCCAATGTTACACACTCTGTTTTCTGTGGCACCAAATCACAGAGATGCCACACACGCAGGACTGTCACTCAAGCACAAATGTCAATATTAATCTCCCACCTATTTTATTTATTTATTTTTTTCAGGGAGACTTTAGAAACCAAATAATAAAAAAAAAGGCTTTCTATGGCCCACTGAGTGAGAGATGGCACACACAGGAGTCAGGAGTGGCACACAAGCCCTGAGGCCAATATTTTTCTCCCACTGATTGATGTAGTGATTTTTTTTCAGGTAAATTTTAGAACCCAAATCAAGCAAAAAAATTAATAGGCTTTCTATGGCCCACTGAGTGAGAGATGGCACACACAGGAGTCAGGAGTGGCACACAAGCCCTGAGGCCAATATTTTTCTCCCACTGATTGATGTAGTGATTTTTTTTCAGGTAGATTTTAGAACCCAAATCAAGCAAAAAAATTAATAGGCTTTCTATGGCCCACAATTTGAGAGAGAGAGATGGCACACCCAGGAGTCAAGACTGGCACACAAGCAGAAAGGGCAATATTAATCTCCCACTGTTTGAATTTTTTTTTTTTTTCAGGGAGACTTTAGAAACCAAATAATAAAAAAATAAAAAGGCTTTCTATGGCCCACTGAGTGAGAGATGGCACACACAGGAGTCAGGAGTGGCACACAAGCCCTGAGGCCAATATTTTTCTCCCACTGATTGATGTAGTGATTTTATTTCAGGTAGATTTTAGAACCCAAATCAAGCAAAAAAATTAATAGGCTTTCTATGGCCCACTGAGTGAGAGATGGCACACACAGGAGTCAGGAGTGGCACACAAGCCCTGAGGCCAATATTTTTCTCCCACTGATTGATGTAGTGATTTTTTTTCAGGTAGATTTTAGAACCCAAATCAAGCAAAAAAATTAATAGGCTTTCTATGGCCCACTGAGTGAGAGATGGCACACACAGGAGTCAGGAGTGGCACACAAGCCCTGAGGCCAATATTTTTCTCCCACTGATTGATGTAGTGATTTTTTTTCAGGTAGATTTTAGAACCCAAATCAAGCAAAAAAATTAATAGGCTTTCTATGGCCCACTGAGTGAGAGATGGAACACACAGGACTCAGGAGTGGCACACAAGCCCTGAGGCCAATATTTTTCTCCCACTGATTGATGTAGTGATTTTTTTTCAGGTAGATTTTAGAACCCAAATCAAGCAAAAAAATAAATAGGCTTTCTATGGCCCACTGAGTGAGAGATGGCACACACAGGAGTCAGGAGTGGCACACAAGCCCTGAGGCCAATATTTTTCTCCCACTGATTGATGTAGTGATTTTTTTTTCAGGTAGATTTTAGAACCCAAATCAAGCAAACAAATTAATAGGCTTTCTATGGCCCACAATTTGAGAGAGAGAGATGGCACACCCAGGAGTCAAGACTGGCACATAGGGTTGAGCGAAACGGGTCGATCATTTTCAAAAGTCGCCGACTTTTGGCTAAGTCGGCGTCTCATGAAACCCGATCCGACCCCTGTGCTTGTCGGCCATGCGGTACGCGACTTTCGCGCCAAAGTCGCGTTTCAATGACGCGAAAAGCGCCATTTCTCAGCCAATGAAGGTGAACGCAGAGTGTGGGCAGCGTGATGACATAGATCCTGGTCCCCACCATCTTAGAGAAGGGCATTGCAGTGATTGGCTTGCTGTCTGCGGCGTCACAGGGGCTATAAAGGGGCGTTCCCGCCGACCGCCATCTTACTGCTGCTGATCTGAGCTTAGGGACAGGTTGCTGCCGCTTCGTCAGAAGCAGGGAGAGCGTTAGGCAGGGTCCACTAACCACCAAACCGCTTGTGCTGCAGCGATTTCCACTGTCCAACACCACCTTCGGTGTGCAGGGACTGTGGAAGCTATTTTTTTTTTTTTTTCCCCTCAGCGCTGTAGCTCATTGGGCTGCCCTAGAAGGCTCCGTGATAGCTGTATTGCTGTGTGTACGCCACTGTGGAAACCAACTGCTTTTTTCAAAGCACATATCCTCTTGTTCCTTCCTTTCTGCACAGCTATCTTTTTTGTTTGTCCACACTTTTTATTTAATTTGTGCATCAGTCCACTCCTATTGCTGCCTGCCATACCTGGCTTACATTACTGCAGGGAGATAGTAATTGTAGGACAGTTTTTTTTTTTGTTTTGTTTTTTTTTGTGGGAGATTAAGATTGGCATTTCTGCTACAGTGCCATCCCTGTGTGTGCCATCTCTCACTGAGTGGGCCATAGAAAGCCTATTTATTTTTTCCGTGATTTGTGTTCTAAAATCTACCTCAACACAAAAACACTACATCAATCAGTGGGAGAAAAATATTGGCCTCAGTCAGGGCTTGTGTGCCACTGCTGTGTGTGCTATCTCTCATTCAGTGGGCTATAGCAAGCCTATTTTTTTTTTTTTTTTTTAATATTATTTGGTTTCTAAAGTCTCCCTGAAAAAAAAAAAAAACCTAAAAAAACAGTGGGAGAGTAATATTGCCCTTTCAGCTTGTGTGCCAGTCTTGACTCCTGGGTGTGCCACCTCTCTCCCTCTCATTCAGTGGGCCATAGAAAGCCTATTTATTTATTTTTTTAAATATTATTGGGTTTCTAAAGTCTCCCTTAAAAAACAAAAAATACATAAAAAAACAGTGGGAGAGTAATATTGCCCTTTCAGCTTGTGTGCCAGTCTTGACTCCTGGGTGTGCCACCTCTCTCCCTTTCATTCAGTGGGCCATAGAAAGCCTATTTATTTTTTCCGTGATTTGTGTTCTAAATTCTACCTCAACACAAAAACACTACATCAATCAGTGGGAGAAAAATATTGGCCTCAGTCAGGGCTTGTGTGCCACTGCTGTGTGTGCTATCTCTCATTCAGTGGGCTATAGCAAGCCTATTTTTATTTTTTTTTTTTTAATATTATTTGGTTTCTAAAGTCTCCCTGAAAAAAAAAAAAAACCTAAAAAAACAGTGGGAGAGTAATATTGCCCTTTCAGCTTGTGTGCCAGTCTTGACTCCTGGGTGTGCCACCTCTCTCCCTCTCATTCAGTGGGCCATAGAAAGCCTATTTTTTTTTTTTTTTAAATATTATTGGGTTTCTAAAGTCTCCCTTAAAAAACAAAAAATACATAAAAAAACAGTGGGAGAGTAATATTGCCCTTTCAGCTTGTGTGCCAGTCTTGACTCCTGGGTGTGCCACCTCTCTCCCTTTCATTCAGTGGGCCATAGAAAGCCTATTTATTTTTTCCGTGATTTGTGTTCTAAATTCTACCTCAACACAAAAACACGACATCAATCAGTGGGAGAAAAATATTGGCCTCAGTCAGGGCTTGTGTGCCACTGCTGTGTGTGCTATCTCTCATTCAGTGGGCTATAGCAAGCCTATTTTTTTTTTTTTTTTTTTTTTTTATATTATTTGGTTTCTAAAGTCTCCCTGAAAAAACAAAAAATACATAAAAAAACAGTGGGAGAGTAATATTGCCCTTTCAGCTTGTGTGCCAGTCTTGACTCCTGGGTGTGCCACCTCTCTCTCTCATTCAGTGGGCCATAGAAAGGCTATTTTTTTTTTGGTTTTTTTAATATTATTTGGTTTCTAAAGTCTCCCTGAAAAAAAAAAAAAAAACATACAAAAAACAGTGGGAGAGTAATATTGCCCTTTCAGCTTGTGTGCCAGTCTTGACTCCTGGGTGTGCCACCTCTCTCCCTTTCATTCAGTGGGCCATAGAAAGCCTATTTATTTTTTCCGTGATTTGTGTTCTAAATTCTACCTCAACACAAAAACACGACATCAATCAGTGGGAGAAAAATATTGGCCTCAGTCAGGGCTTGTGTGCCACTGCTGTGTGTGCTATCTCTCATTCAGTGGGCTATAGCAAGCCTATTTTTTTTTTTTTTTTTTTTTTTTTTTTATATTATTTGGTTTCTAAAGTCTCCCTGAAAAAAAAAAAAAAACCTAAAAAAACAGTGGGAGAGTAATATTGCCCTTTCAGCTTGTGTGCCAGTCTTGACTCCTGGGTGTGCCACCTCTCTCCCTTTCATTCAGTGGGCCATAGAAAGCCTATTTATTTTTTCCGTGATTTGTGTTCTAAATTCTACCTCAACACAAAAACACGACATCAATCAGTGGGAGAAAAATATTGGCCTCAGTCAGGGCTTGTGTGCCACTGCTGTGTGTGCTATCTCTCATTCAGTGGGCTATAGCAAGCCTATTTTTTTTTTTTTTTTTTTTTTATATTATTTGGTTTCTAAAGTCTCCCTGAAAAAAAAAAAAAAACCTAAAAAAACAGTGGGAGAGTAATATTGCCCTTTCAGCTTGTGTGCCAGTCTTGACTCCTGGGTGTGCCACCTCTCTCCCTCTCATTCAGTGGGCCATAGAAAGCCTATTTTTTTTTTTTTTTAAATATTATTGGGTTTCTAAAGTCTCCCTTAAAAAACAAAAAATACATAAAAAAACAGTGGGAGAGTAATATTGCCCTTTCAGCTTGTGTGCCAGTCTTGACTCCTGGGTGTGCCACCTCTCTCTCTCATTCAGTGGGCCATAGAAAGGCTATTTTTTTTTTGGTTTTTTTAATATTATTTGGTTTCTAAAGTCTCCCTGAAAAAAAAAAAACAAACATACAAAAAACAGTGGGAGAGTAATATTGCCCTTTCAGCTTGTGTGCCAGTCTTGACTCCTGGGTGTGCCACCTCTCTCCCTTTCATTCAGTGGGCCATAGAAAGGCTATTTATTTTTTTTTTTAAATATTATTGGGTTTCTAAAGTCTCCCTGAAAAAAAAAAAAAACATACAAAAAACAGTGGGAGAGTAATATTGCCCTTTCAGCTTGTGTGCCAGTCTTGACTCCTGGGTGTGCCACCTCTCTCCCTTTCATTCAGTGGGCCATAGAAAGCCTATTTATTTTTTTTTTTAAATATTATTTGGTTTCTAAAGTCTCCCTGAAAAAAAAAAAAACATAAAAAAACAGTGGGAGAGTAATATTGCCCTTTCAGCTTGTGTGCCAGTCTTGACTCCTGGGTGTGCCACCTCTCTCTCTCTAATTGTGGGCCATAGAAAGCCTTTTTTTTTTTTTTTTTTTTAATATTATTTGGTTTCTAAAGTCTCCCTGAAAAAAAAAAAAACATAAATTAGGTGGGAGATTAATATTGACATTAGTGCTTGAGTGACAGTCCTGCGTGTGTGTCATCTCTGTGATTTTGTGCCACAGAAAACAGAGTGTGTAACATTGTGCCTGATTTTCCTTGTGGTCTCACCAACCTGTTAAGGGATATTGAAATCATACTGAAGTTATAGCTCACCGTGTAAGTTGTTTGACAGCAACAAATAAAGTTACTTTGGTTAAGATTTTAAAACAATGAGGAAGTCTGGTGCAAGAGGTCGTCGTGGGCGTTCATTGTCAGCTGGTAATGATGGTAGTGGTAGTGGAGCATCAGGTGGTCATGGGGATAAAAATATTCCACCTAAGTCTGGAGCTGTGGAGCCAGTTTCGTCGTCAGGCTACACAAGGCCTCGAACGCTCTCTTTTCTGGGAGTAGGAAAACCGCTTTTAAAGGCGGAGCAGCAACAGCAAGTTTTGGCTTACATTGCAGACTCAGCCTCTAGCTCTTTTGCCTCCTCTTCCGAAACTGGTAAATGTAAAAGCAGCGCGTCGCTTGTGGATGTTCACGGTCAGGGACAAGTCGCTTCCTTGTCCTCCTCAGCAAAAACTACAACAAGAGAGAAGGATGCAGCAGGCGACACAACGGGTCACTCCATGGAGCTCTTTACACATACCGTCCCTGGCTTAGAAAGTGAAACATTTAACAGGCCATGCCCATTACAAGTATATTCTGACATGGAGTGCACTGATGCACAGCCACAGCCAGAGTACTATGCTGCTCCTTTGACTCAGACCACCACATTGCCCTCTCAGGGTACAGATCCACAATCAGACCCTGATGAGACTATGTTGCCCCGCCACGAACGCTATACCACCGACCGACACAGTGACACAGACGAAGTTGCACACGAGCTCGAAGAGGAGGTAATAGATGACCCAGTTATTGACCCCGATTGGCAGCCATTGGGGGAACAGGGTGCAGGCGGCAGTAGTTCAGAAGCGGAGGTGGAGGAGGGGCCGCAGCAGGCATCAACATCGCAACAGGTTCCATCTGCCGGGCCCGTATCTGGCCCAAAACGCGTGTCAAAGCCAAAACCTGTTGGAGCACAGCGTTGCCATCCGGTTAAAGCTCAGTCTGCAATCCCTGAAAAGGGATCCGAGTCTAGGAAGAGTGCAGTCTGGCATTTTTTTAAACAACATCCAACTGATCAGCGCAAAGTCATCTGTCAAAAATGTTCAACTAGCTTAAGCAGAGGTCAGAATCTGAAAAGTCTAAATACTAGTTGCATGCATAGACACTTAACCACCATGCATTTTCAAGCCTGGACTAACTACCAAACGTCCCTCAAGGTTGTAGCACCCTCGGCCAATGAAGCTAGTCAGCAACGCAACATCCCTTCCGTCACTGTAAGGCCACCATTTTCCGCACCACCGGCAGTATCTGTGCAGGTTTCTTTGCCAGCCAAAAGCAGTCAGGGTCAGGGAATCACCAGTTTTGTAGGAGGAAATATTGCATCTAGGGCACCGGCGGAAACAATACCGTCTCCAACCGTCTCTCAGTCTGCCATGTACACCGGCACACCCGAAAGTTCCACGATCTCCAGCTCTCCAGTCCAGCTCACCCTACATGAGACTCTGGTTAGAAAAAGGAAGTACTTATCCTCGCATCCGCGTACACAGGGTTTTAACGCCCACATAGCTAGACTAATCTCGTTAGAGATGATGCCCTACCGGTTAGTTGAAAGCGAAGCTTTCAAAGCCCTGATGGAGTACGCTGAACCACGATACGAGCTACCCAGTCGACACTTTTTTTCCAGAAAAGCCATCCCAGCCCTGCACCAGCATGTTAAACAGCGCATCGTCCATGCACTCAGGCAATCTGTGAGTACAAAGGTGCACCTGACTACAGATGCATGGACCAGTAGGCATGGCCAGGGACGTTATGTGTCCATCACGGCACACTGGGTGAATGTGGTGGATGCAGGGTCCACAGGCGACATCAATTTAGGGACAGTTGTGCCTAGCCCACGGTCTAGGAAACAGTTGGCTGTAGGCGTTCGCACCCCCTCCTCCTCCTCCTCCTCGTCCTCCTGCAGAAGCTACAGCTCTTCCACAGAACGCAGTCTGCCAACCACTCCATCGGCAGATGACACTGTTGCACACCAGTTGTCCCATTATGGGCCAGCTACTGCCAAGCGTCAGCAGGCTGTATTGGCTATGAAGTGTTTGGGCGACAACAGACACACCGCGGAAGTTCTGTCCGAGTTCTTGCAACAAGAAACGCAGTCGTGGCTGGGCACAGTAGATCTTGAGGCAGGCAAGGTAGTGAGTGATAACGGAAGGAATTTCATGGCTGCCATCTCCCTTTCCCAACTGAAACACATTCCTTGCCTGGCTCACACCTTAAACCTGGTGGTGCAGTGCTTATTGAAAACTTATCCTGGGTTCTCCGACCTGCTCCTCAAAGTGCGTGCACTTTGCTCACATATCCGACGTTCGCCTGTACACGCCAGCCGTATGCAGACCTATCAGCGGTCTTTGAACCTTCCCCAGCATCGCCTCATCATAGACGTTGCAACAAGGTGGAACTCAACACTGCACATGCTTCAGAGACTGTGCGAACAGAGGCGTGCTGTTATTTATTTGTGGGAGGATACACGGGCAGGCAGTAGGATGGCAGACATGGAGTTGTCAGGTGTGCAGTGGTCTAAGATACAAGACATGTGTCAAGTCCTTCAGTGTTTTGAGGAATGCACACGGCTGGTTAGTGCAGACAACGCCGTAATAAGCATGAGCATCCCCCTAATGCGTCTGCTGATGCAAAGTTTGACGCACATAAAGGAGCAGGCGTCTGCACCAGAGGAAGAGGAAAGCCTTGATGACAGTCAGCCATTGTCTGGTCAGGGCAGTGTACAGGACGAGGTAGCGGGCGAAGAGGAGGTGGAGGACGAGGAGGATGATGGGGATGAGTATATTTTTAATGCCGAACCTTTCCCTGGGGCACAGGAAATTGGTTGCGTGTCACGGCCGGGTTCTGGTTTTTTGAGGGACACAAGTGACGTAGATTTGCCTGCAACTGCCCCTCAACCAATCACAACCGGAGATTTGACAACTGGAACTTTGGCCCACATGGCGGATTATGCCTTACGTATCCTAAAAAGGGACACACGCATTACGAAAATGATGAACGATGACGATTACTGGTTGGCCTGCCTCCTTGATCCACGCTATAAAGGCAAATTGCAAAATATTATGCCACATGAGAACTTGGAACTAATATTAGCAACCAAACAATCAACTCTTGTTGACCGTTTGCTTCAGGCATTCCCAGCACACAGCGCACGTGATCGTTCTCACACGAGCTCCAGGGGGCAGCAGACTAGGAGTGTTAGGGGTGCACACATCAGAAGTGGCGTTGGACAGAGGGGTTTTCTGACCAGGTTGTGGAGTGATTTTGCTATGACCGCAGACAGGACAGGTACTGCTGCATCAATTGAAAGTGACAGGAGACAACATTTGTCCAGTATGGTTACTAACTATTTTTCATCCCTTATCGATGTTCTCCCTCAACCGTCATTCCCATTTGATTACTGGGCCTCCAAATTAGACACCTGGCCAGAATTGGCAGAATATGCATTGCAGGAGCTTGCTTGCCCGGCAGCAAGTGTCCTATCAGAAAGAGTATTCAGTGCTGCAGGTTCAATATTAACCGAAAAAAGGACTCGTCTGGCTACCCAAAATGTTGACGATCTAACATTCATTAAAATGAACCACAACTGGATTTCGAAATCTTTTGCCCCACCTTGCCCGGCCGACACCTAGCTTTCCTATGAAAAGCTCTTGCCTGTGAATTACTTTTCTAATGTCTAATTTGCTGCAGCTGATTGTACAGCATACGACATGTTTACACCTCCCTAAATGGCAAAACTCCCCACACGGGGCCGTGGTATCGCGACTTGGCGCAAGCACCCGTGAGACTGCTGTTTGTCTGAAGAGGTGGGTGTGCTCGCTTTTGGTTGACGGCATTGCTACTGGGTCCCTCATAGTACAATGTAGTGTCTCTGGCGGTGGTGGTGCGCACCCAACGTCAGACACACCGTTGTAACATGAGGGGCCCTGGGGCGGTCCCGCCGGCCTCAAGAGAGTTCCCCCCTACCCCAGCTCAAAATGTGCTCTACCACGTCCAAAATTATGTCGCACAGCTCCACCAATCTTTAGTCTATTCGCTGACATCATTCAATGTCTGGCACTGACAATACAAATTTGTAGACATCTATGATGCAACTTAAAGTAGTCTGTGTCTGTGTCCTATATTGGCACCATTAAATAGTTACTGCCAAATTACTATGTCAGAAACTCAGTAGATGAGCCCACCCCTGTACCTAAGTATGCCACCTTTTTTTTTGTTGTGGTTGTTTTGCGAGACATTAACATCTATTTATATTTTGGGAGTACTGGGACAGACACTCCTTGCACTACTCCTCCACTCACCACCAAGCTGCCTGTGTATCCATGTAACCGCTGTAAAACTGCCATGAGCCTATTGTTTGTTATTTTAGGCCTTTGAAGCCTGTCTGCGGTCCCTCCTTCCACTAGTCCTCCACTGACCAGACCACTGCTGCCCGTGTACCCCTGGAACCAATTATAAAGTGCCTACAGCCAGCCCATTTTCTTATGTTAGGCCTTTGAAGCCTGTCTGCGGTCCCTACTTTAAATACTCCTCCACTGACCACCAAGCTGCCTGCCCGTGTATCCATGTAACCGCTGTAAAACTGCCATGAGCCTATTGTTTGTTATGTTAGGCCTTTGATAGCCTGTCTGCGGTCCCTACTTTAAATACTCCTCCACTCACCACCAAGCTGCCTGTGTATCCATGTAACCGCTGTAAAGCTGCCATGAGCCTATTGTTTGTTATTTTAGGCCTTTGATAGCCTGTCTGCGGTCCCTACTTTAAATACTCCTCCACTGACCAGACCACTGCTGCCCGTGTACCCCTGGAACCAATTATAAAGTGCCTACAGCCAGCCCATTTTCTTATGTTAGGCCTTTGAAGCCTGTCTGCGGTCCCTACTTTAAATACTCCTCCACTCACCACCAAGCTGCCTGCCCGTCTATCCATGTAACCGCTGTAAAACTGCCATGAGCCTATTGTTTGTTATGTTAGGCCTTTGATAGCCTGTCTGCGGTCCCTACTTTAAATACTCCTCCACTGACCACCAAGCTGCCTGCCCGTGTATCCATGTAACCGCTGTAAAACTGCCATGAGCCTATTGTTTGTTATGTTAGGCCTTTGATAGCCTGTCTGCGGTCCCTACTTTAAATACTCCTCCACTCACCACCACCAAGTTGCCTGCCTGTGTATCCATGTAACCGCTGTAAAACTGCCATGAGCCTATTGTTTGTTATGTTAGGCCTTTGATAGCCTGTCTGCGGTCCCTACTTTAAATACTCCTCCACTCACCACCACCAAGTTGCCTGCCCGTGTATCCATGTAACCGCTGTAAAACTGCCATGAGCCTATTGTTTGTTATGTTAGGCCTTTGATAGCCTGTCTGCGGTCCCTACTTTAAATACTCCTCCACTCACCACCAAGCTGCCTGTGTATCCATGTAACCGCTGTAAAGCTGCCATGAGCCTATTGTTTGTTATTTTAGGCCTTTGATAGCCTGTCTGCGGTCCCTACTTTAAATACTCCTCCACTGACCAGACCACTGCTGCCCGTGTACCCCTGGAACCAATTATAAAGTGCCTACAGCCAGCCCATTTTCTTATGTTAGGCCTTTGAAGCCTGTCTGCGGTCCCTACTTTAAATACTCCTCCACTCACCACCAAGCTGCCTGCCCGTCTATCCATGTAACCGCTGTAAAACTGCAATGAGCCTATTGTTTGTTATTTTAGGCCTTTGATAGCCTGTCTGCGGCCCCTACTTGCAATACTCCTCCACTGACCACAATGCTGCCTGGAGTGCCTGCCTGTGTATCCATGTAACCGATGTAAAACTGCCATGACTGCCTACTGTTTGTTATTTTAGGCCTTTGATAGCCTGTCTGCAGCCCCTACTTGCAATACTCCTCCACTGACCACACCAATGCTGCCCGTGTACCCCTGGAACCTATTTAAAAGTTCATAGAGCCTAGTTATATATTTTATTTACTATTAATAAGGCCATGATGGACTACGCTGTACCACGCTACAAGCTAACCAGTCGACACTTCTTTTGCGAGAAAAGCCATCCCAACCCTCCACCAGCATGTAGAAGACCGCATTGTCCATGCACTCTGGCAATCTGTGAGTACAAAGGTGCACCTGACAACAGACGCATGGACCTGTAGGCATGGCCACGGAAGATTACGTGTCCATTACGGCGCAATGGGTTAATGTGGTGGATGCATGGTCCACAGGGGACAGCCTACTAAGTCTGTCTGCAGTCCCTAATTCAAATTGTCCTCCACTGTCTAAATCGGAGCTTCCACCTTCTGGCTTTCGGCCTATAGTATCAGAAATTAAACTGCATTTGGCCTTCAACTTTGGTTAGGGCCTACTAACGGCTTCTGCCCCTCCCTGGTGTTGCCCTCAACTAAATAAAGCTGAGCTTCAACCTTCTGCTCCAAATTACCATTTTGAAAAATGCAATAGGCTTTTCCGGCCTACTAAAGGTGTCTGTCTGTGTGCCCCTGCCTGGTGTTGTCCTCAACTAAATAAAGCTGAGCTTCAACCTTCCTGCTCTCATTAAGTGGTTTTAAAAAAAAAAAATGGTGGTTAGGGCCTACTAACGGCTTCTGCCCCTCCCTGGTGTTGTCCTCAACTAAATAAAGCTGAGCTTCAACCTTCCGGCTCTCATTAAGTGGTTTTAAAAAAAAAAAATGGTGGTTAGGGCCTACTAACGGCTTCTGCCCCTCCCTGGTGTTGCCCTCAACTAAATAAAGCTGAGCTTCAACCTTCTGCTCCAAATTACCATTTTGAAAAATGCAATAGGCTTTTCCGGCCTACTAAAGGTGTCTGTCTGTGTGCCACTGCCTGGTGTTGCCCTCAACTAAATAAAGCTGAGCTTCAACCTTCTGCTCCAAATTACCATTTTGAAAAATGCAATAGGCTTTTCCGGCCTACTAAAGGTGTCTGTCTGTGTGCCCCTGCCTGGTGTTGTCCTCAACTAAATAAAGCTGAGCTTCAACCTTCCGGCTCTCATTAAGTGGTTTTAAAAAAAAAAAATGGTGGTTAGGGCCTACTAACGGCTTCTGCCCCTCCCTGGTGTTGTCCTCAACTAAATAAAGCTGAGCTTCAACCTTCCGGCTCTCATTAAGTGGTTTTTAAAAAAAAAATGGTGGTTAGGGCCTACTAACGGCTTCTGCCCCTCCCTGGTGTTGTCCTCAACTAAATAAAGCTGAGCTTCAACCTTCCGGCTCTCATTAAGTGGTTTTAAAAAAAAAAATGGTGGTTAGGGCCTACTAACGGCTTCTGCCCCTCCCTGGTGTTGTCCTCAACTAAATAAAGCTGAGCTTCAACCTTCCGGCTCTCATTAAGTGGTTTTAAAAAAAAAAAATGGTGGTTAGGGCCTACTAACGGCTTCTGCCCCTCCCTGGTGTTGCCCTCAACTAAATAAAGCTGAGCTTCAACCTTCTGCTCCAAATTACCATTTTGAAAAATGCAATAGGCTTTTCCGGCCTACTAAAGGTGTCTGTCTGTGTGCCCCTGCCTGGTGTTGTCCTCAACTAAATAAAGCTGAGCTTCAACCTTCTGCTCCAAATTACCATTTTAAAAAATGCAATAGGCTTTTCCGGCCTACTAAAGGTGTCTGTCTGTGTGCCCCTGCCTGGTGTTGTCCTCAACTAAATAAAGCTGAGCATCAACCTTCTGCTCCAAATTACCATTTTAAAAAATGCAATAGGCTTTTCCGGCCTACTAAAGGTGTCTGTCTGTGTGCCCCTGCCTGGTGTTGTCCTCAACTAAATAAAGCTGAGCTTCAACCTTCTGCTCCAAATTACCATTTTGAAAAATGCAATAGGCTTTTCCGGCCTACTAAAGGTGTCTGTCTGTGTGCCCCTGCCTGGTGTTGTCCTCAACTAAATAAAGCTGAGCTTCAACCTTCTGCTCCAAATTACCATTTTAAAAAATGCAATAGGCTTTTCCGGCCTACTAAAGGTGTCTGTCTGTGTGCCCCTGCCTGGTGTTGTCCTCAACTAAATAAAGCTGAGCATCAACCTTCTGCTCCAAATTACCATTTTAAAAAATGCAATAGGCTTTTCCGGCCTACTAAAGGTGTCTGTCTGTGTGCCCCTGCCTGGTGTTGTCCTCAACTAAATAAAGCTGAGCTTCAACCTTCTGCTCCAAATTACCATTTTAAAAAATGCAATAGGCTTTTCCGGCCTACTAAAGGTGTCTGTCTGTGTGCCACTGCCTGGTGTTGCCCTCAACTAAATAAAGCTGAGCTTCAACCTTCTGCTCCAAATTACCATTTTGAAAAATGCAATAGGCTTTTCCGGCCTACTAAAGGTGTCTGTCTGTGTGCCCCTGCCTGGTGTTGCCCTCAACTAAATAAAGCTGAGCTTCAACCTTCTGCTCCAAATTACCATTTTAAAAAATGCAATAGGCTTTTCCGGCCTACTAAAGGTGTCTGTCTGTGTGCCCCTGCCTGGTGTTGCCCTCAACTAAATAAAGCTGAGCTTCAACCTTCTGCTCCAAATTACCATTTTGAAAAATGCAATAGGCTTTTCCGGCCTACTAAAGGTGTCTGTCTGTGTGCCCCTGCCTGGTGTTGCCCTCAACTAAATAAAGCTGAGCTTCAACCTTCCGGCTCTCATTAAGTGGTTTTAAAAAAAAAAATGGTGGTTAGGGCCTACTAACGGCTTCTGCCCCTCCCTGGTGTTGCCCTCAACTAAATAAAGCTGAGCTTCAACCTTCTGCTCCAAATTACCATTTTAAAAAATGCAATAGGCTTTTCCGGCCTACTAAAGGTGTCTGCCCCTCCCTGGTGTTGTCCTCAACTGAACAAAGCTGAGCTTCCACATTCTGGCTTTCGCCCTATACTATCAGATATTAAACTGCATTTGGCCTACTAGTGTGGTTAGGCCCTTGAAACAGTGTCTGCTGCTCTTGGGTTTGCTACTCCACTGAACAAAGCAATGCCGCCTGTTTAGTCCTGTTACCAATTTTGAACTGCATGTAGCCTACTTTATTCTTTGGCCCTATATCTGTTTCCTCCTCATCCTGCCCATTGCCCAGCCACTGCTAAATGAGTCTGCTGGTACATTGACCTAGACCACTACATTCCCCTTGTACTCTACACAGCCAGAATCTGTCCCTGCTGAAAGTAAGGTTCCCCTTCCCGCATGTTATACCACCTTACACAGGGACAAAGAGGAAGGTGCAGATGAAAGTGCAGGTTCCTTCATCAGGTGGGGGGGCATACTCGTTGGCGACGTCACTGGCACAGGGCCCCTCAGAGTACGCAAAAGTGTCGCTGCTGGTGGGAGGCGCCCCCGCCATGCAAACACACCGCCGTACTTTGAGGGGCCCTGTGCCAGTGGCAATGCGAACGAGTGGGCCCCCCCCTGCTTGCTCAGGATCACAGCACTTGCAACTTTTAAATACTTACCTTTCCCTGCAACACCGCCGTGACGTAGTCCGCATTTCCTGGGCCCACGAAAAACTTGAGCCAGCCCTACTCCCCCCACAACTTTCCCCCAATTCCCTATGCCCAACTATTATTATACAGTTAATTAAGATTGGCAAGCTTCAGAAACAAGAATGGATGTTTTTGGCATTAAAATGGGCACTGTAGGTGTTTTCCTGGCCTCCACTCACTGCCGACTATGCTTCCCCATTGACTTGCATTGGGTTTCGTGTTTCGGTCGATCCCCGACTTTTAGCGATAATCGGCCGACTGCACTCGACTCGACTCTGGACAAAATCGGGTTTCCCAAAACCCTACTCGATCTTAAAAAAATGAAAGTCGCTCAACCCTACTGGCACACAAGCAGAAAGGGCAATATTAATCTCCCACTGTTTGAATTTTTTTTTTTTTTCAGGGAGACTTTAGAAACCAAATAATAATTAAAAAAAAGGCTTTCTATGGCCCACTGAGTGAGAGATGGCACACACAGGAGTCAGGAGTGGCACACAAGCCCTGAGGCCAATATTTTTCTCCCACTGATTGATGTAGTGATTTTTTTTCAGGTAGATTTTAGAACCCAAATCAAGCAAAAAAATTAATAGGCTTTCTATGGCCCACTGAGTGAGAGATGGCACACACAGGGATGGCACTCTAGCAGAAATGCCAATCTTAATCTCCCACAAAAAAAAAAAAAAAAACAGGGACTGTCCTACAATTACTATCTCCCTGCAGTAATCTCAGCCAGGTATGGCAGGCAGCAATAAGGAGGACTCCTTTCACCCAAATGTACCTTCCAAGTTATCCCCCAAGTACCCTCACTTGTATTCCCTTCCTTTGAGGTCCATGCTGTCAGACTCTACGTCCCCTTCTCCATGTGAGTGGCAGTGGTGTATCGTCCTCCTGGCCCCTCTCATCAGTTCCTGGATCATTTTGCCACCTGGCTTCCACACTTTCTCTCCTGTGACACCCCCTCCCTTATCATGGGTGATTTCAACATCCCCATTGCTTCTCCCCTCTCCGCATCTGCTTCTCACCTTTTATCTCTAACCTCCTCTTTCAGCCTCTCGCAGCATACTAACTCTCCAACGCATGAAGATGGAAACTCCCTTGACTTGGTCTTCTCCTGGCTTTGCTCACTGGATGATTTCACAAACTCCCCTCTTCTGCTCTCTGACCACAACCTTCTTTCATTCTCTATCAAGAACTGCCATCCCGATCAGGTCACCCCCACTTTCCACACTTATAGAAACATACAGGCCATTAACACCCAGAAACTTATGAAGAACTTGCAGTCCTCATTGGCCCCAATCTCCTCCATCTCATGTCCTGATTCTGCTCTGAAGCATTACAATGAAACCCTGCAAAGTGCCCTGGATGAAGCTGCACCTCCTATACATAGAGCAACTCGACACAGACGGCGACAACCGTGGCACACGCTGCAAACACATTTCCTGCAGCGGTGCTCCAGGCGCGCCGAACGTCTGTGGAGAAAATCTAATCTACCCGAAGATTTCATCCATTATAAGTTCATGCTAAAAGCATACAACTCTGCCCTTCATCTCTCCAAACAAACCTATTTCAACACCCTCATCACCTCACTGTCAAATAACCCTAAACGTCTCTTTGACACTTTCCAGTCCCTACTCAACCCAAGAGAGCATGCCCCAACCACAGATCTCCGCGCTGACGATCTGGCCAATTACTTCAAAGAAAAAATTGACCACATTCGACAGGAAATCATCTCCTAATCTCTTCATACCATGCACTGTCCTCCCTCCCCCACTGCATTTAGTTCACTCTCTGACTTTGAACCAGTTACAGAAGGAGAAGTAAGCAGGCTCCTTGCATCTTCTCGCCCAACCACTTGCACCAGTGACCCCATTCCGTCACATCTCCTCCAGTCCCTTTCCCTGGCTGTCACCTCTCACCTAACAAAAATATTCAACCTTTCCCTCACGTCCGGTATTTTTCCCTCCTCATTTAAGCATGCCATCATACATCCATTACTTAAAAAACCCTCCCTCGACCAAAATTGTGCCGCTAATTATAGACCTGTCTCTAATCTTCCCTTCATCTCTAAACTCCTCGAACGCCTGGTCCACTCCCGTCTTACCCGCTATCTCTCAGATAACTCTCTTCTCGACCCTCTTCAATCTGGCTTCCGCTCTTTACACTCTACTGAAACTGCCCTCACTAAAGTCTCTAATGACCTACTAACAGCTAAATCTAATGGTCACTACTCCATGCTAATTCTCTTGGATCTCTCCGCAGCATTCGACACTGTGGATCATCAGCTCCTCCTCACTATGCTCCGCTCCATCGGCATCAAGGACACCGTTCTCTCTTGGTTCTCCTCCTATCTCTCTGACCGATCCTTCACTGTATATTTTGCTGGTTCCTCCTCCTCTCACCTTCCCCTTACTGTTGGGGTTCCTCAAGGATCAGTCCTAGGCCTCCTCCTCTTCTCTTTGTATACTGCCCCTATTGGTCAAACAATCAGTAGATTTGGTTTCCAGTACCATCTCTATGCTGACGACACCCAATTACACACCTCTTCTCCTGCTTTCACTCCGACCTTCTTAGAAAACACCAGTGATTGTCTTACCGCTGTCTCTAACATCATGTCCTCCCTCTATCTGAAACTGAACCTGTCAAAAACTGAACTCCTCGTGTTCTCTCCCTCTACTAACCTACCTTTGCCTGACATTGCCATATCCGTGTGCGGTTCCATCATTACTCCAAAGCAACATGCCCGCTGCCTTGGGGTCATCCTTGATTCCGAGCTTTCATTCACCCCCCACATCCGATCACTGGCTCGCTCTTCTTATCTGCATCTCCAAAACATTTCTAGAATTCGCCCTTTTCTTACTTTCGACTCTGCAAAAACTCTTACTGTCTCACTTATTCATTCTCGTCTGGACTATTGTAACTCTCTACTAATCGGCCTCCCTCTTACCAAACTCTCCCCACTCCAATCTGTCCTGAATGCTGCTGCCAGGATCATATTCCTCACAAACCGTTACACCGATGCCTCTACCTTGTGCCAGTCATTACACTGGCTACCCATCCACTCCAGAATCCAGTACAAAACTACTACCCTCATCCACAAAGCACTCCATGGCTCAGCACCACCCTACATCTCCTCTCTGGTCTCAGTCTACCACCCTACCCGTGCCCTCTGCTCCGCTAATGACCTCAGGTTAGCATCCTCAATAATCAGAACCTCCCATTCCCGTCTCCAAGACTTTACACGTGCTGCGCCGATTCTTTGGAATGCACTACCTAGGTTAATACGATTAATCCCCAATCCCCACAGTTTTAAGCATGCCCTAAAAACGCATTTGTTCAGACTGGCCTACCGCCCCAACGCATTAACCTAACTATCCCTGTGTGGCCTAATAAAAAAAAAAAAAAAAAAAAAAAAAACATAATCAGGTTCCTCGCATCATGTTCTCATACACTTTATGCAGTTAATAGCCCTCTGTGTCTGTACTGCTACATACTTAGGCAGTTAACTGGTTCATGCAGCTTTACATGAACACCCGAGCCTTACACTATGGCTGATCCGAATAACTAAAGCAATTGTTACCACCCACCTCTCGTGTCTCCCCTTTTCCTCATAGTTTGTAAGCTTGCGAGCAGGGCCCTCATTCCTCCTGGTATCTGTTTTGAACTGTGATTTCTGTTATGCTGTAATGTCTATTGTCTGTACAAGTCCCCTCTATAAGTTGTAAAGCGCTGCGGAATATGTTGGCGCTATATAAATAAAATTATTATTAATTATTATTATTATAATAATAGAATACGGTACTTAATTAAAACTTCATACAATATAGTGCGCAATATGGCATACACTGGTTAATTATCAGCTCTATACAAGTGACAAATAACAGGTTAGTGGTGGTTACAAGCCTGAGGGTTTGCTCACATCTGCGTACAAGTGATTAAAAAGCGCATTGCACTCACACCAATGTTATTCAATAAAGCTGTTTTCTTCTGCAAGTTTTTCCTTAACTGGAATCGGGCTGAGGAAAAGATCACAGCATGCTGTTTATGGCCGCAATAAACGTCTCAGACTCACCAATGCAAGTCAATGGTTGCTTGAAAAAAATAGGACGGCACACAGACCATCCATATGCCATCCGATTTTTATGCACAAATCTCAAAGAAAAAAAAAATCTATAGATAGAAGACAGAAAGATATTAAGATAGATAGACAGATAGCTAGATAGATATCCTGCAGATAAATATTGTCACAAACCCTCCACCATATTATAAACTTGTACTTTTTAGTGCCTTTCATGTGCCACAACAGGGTGTTTAGCCTGGTTTTACCTAATAAATAAATGATTTTAAAAAAAGACGTGGAGTTCCCTCTATTTTGAATAACTAGCAAAGATAAAGCTGCAGACTTATATTATGAGGCTGAGAAGGTCCATGGTTATTGGGCTCTTCCTTCCCAGCCTAAAAATAGCACATCGCAGCCACCTCAGAAGTGGCGCTTCACATTAGATACCACCCCGGCTCTTCCCAAGTGCCCTGTTTTGTTGGCAATCAGGATAATGGTAATTGGGGTTGATGTCAGATGTGAATTATCCAAAAACACAGCTGACATAAAGCTCTGGTGTCAGTAATGGAGAGGTATCTATCAGATACCCCCATTATTAACCCAGTAAATAAAAAGAAAAAAAACACACAAAAAAAATATTTTATTTTATAAAACACTCCCCAACTTTTTACCTACTTCACCAAGTTATTTAAAAAAAAAGCCAAGCAGGTCCAACATAGTCCAGGGAATCTGATGTACCATAGTTCAGAATTGGACACTTGAAAGATATGAAAGAGAGAAACAAAAACAAGAGACTGTCTCTTGTTTACCAATTTATCAGAAAGCAAAGATCCCATGCAAGTGCCAGGCGCGGACTGGGCCGGGTTGCAAAGGGGCATGTGCCCCCCGGGCCGGTCACCAAGCAGCTGATTCGGGCTGCTGGTGGCCGGCGCTGTGTTCTCTGTGTCCTGGCAGCGGCCTCACAGTGGAGCAGACACGCCCCCTGCCCCCTGTGTGCGGCCGGCCGGCTGCTGAGGAAGAGGGAACACTGCTGCATGTAACTGCTGGAGATCTGCATGTGGACGGCTCAGACATCAGTGAGTACCTTCAGCTCTGTGTGCGGTGAGGAGGTGGACGCTGCGCTCACCTCCCGATTAGTCCG